>NW_023425345.1:92676019-97497602 GCF_014108415.1 Molossus molossus | reverse complement strand
TTTCTATAGGAATCCATTAGACTTCCGCCCATCTGCCAGCTCCAGCTTCTTATTTTTCTCTCTGTCCACAGCCTGTGTTTACAGCACCAGCTAAATCTCCAAACCACATCACAGCCCAGCTGCCTGAGGCAGCTGTTCCATTGCTCACACACTGCAGGACACGCTCACTTCTCCGCGGAGACCGTTCATCATCATGATGATTTTTTAAACATAAGCTTCACTAATGCTGTCCCTTAGCCCAAATTTCCATTCATTTGCATACGCCACTTCCTAATAGGAATTTCAGGTTTCAGCCCCACATGAACCCACAGGGGTTACTCGCAGAGGGAGGGAGCGAGGAGGACAGTGCCAGGAGGGATGCACAGGACACCCAGTCCTTCATCATGGGCTCTCGCTGTGGGAGGGGTCGCTGGGGTGAGCAGTGATGCTTTCTCTGAAGGTCGCCTTGCCTGAGGCTTTGAATTCCATCTGCCTTCTTCACTGGACTAAAAGCTCCAGGAAGCCAGGTCCTTGTCTTCACTCAATATAGATTGATTTAAAGAACAGCCAACTGCTCCCATCCACAGGACTGCAAGCTTGCTGAGTATTTTCAAATAAATATAAAAAGCATTATTGAAGTCTGTTTGTGCCAGCCAGTGTGCTGGGAACTTTGAGATTATGCATTATTCCAATGGGCTTGGTCTGGTGGCAAGTCCTGGGTTCTGAGTATGGAAATCTATGCCCGGGACCCCCAGCCCACGCAGGTTTACAGCCAGAACCTACGCAGCCCAGGGCTGCCCCTAACATTCGAGGCCCTGACAAGAGCAGACAGGAAGGCTCACTTACATTCTCATTGTTTTGATCAGTAATAAATCTTCATATGGTAAGAATATGAAGTTTCAAAGATCCTTATTGACCTATTCAAGTTATTGATTTTATAGAATAGTTTTCTTTCTATTTAATCCATTTCCATTGTCTTGATTAGTAATTAAATCTTCATTAAACAAAGAATTGGTTTACATTCTATCTGTACATTTATGTGGGCCATACTCACTAGGGTAATGTGGTTTCTGAGATTTATTGTTTCCAGTTTTTAAACATTTAAGCAATCTCTTTCAAGATTTTCTATGTTTTTCCTTTTTTGAGCTCCATGTTTTATTCCTGTACCTGTCACAATCTCAACTGCATTCACGCTCAATGACTCAAAGGACTGAAAAATACATGCGGTGTATTTCAAAGTGTATAAATTTTGAATAAGTTTCCAATCAAAAATGCAAATTAAAATTAGTTTTCAAAACACTTATTTTTCTCCCAAAGTATATAAACCATTTATGAAATTTTAAAAGCATTGATGTTACCAATGCATGAATAATCGAAAATATATGTCAAAACTATTGAAGCCCTGGCCGGTTTGGTTCAGCGGTTAGAGCGTCGACCTGTGGACCAGAGAGTCCCGGTTCGGTTCCTGCTAGGGGCATATATCAAAAGAAAAAACTATTTAAATAAAACTGCAACTTTTATTTACAGTTTTGGACTCTCCGCGTCAGCGCCTCGCACCTGTCAGCACTGCTGCCCGGCAACTTGACGCAGAAGTCATCTCATGTCACTGGCTGTTTTTTGGTAATTGAGTATGAAAGTGAAACAATCTAAATAAACTTCAGTCTACTTTATGCATAATGAATGTAAATGAAACTTTGTACATATGTACCTATTTTATACATATTCTGTATTTTAGTAATTTTTTTGGTGCGGTATACTGTGTGACAATCTCCTACGTGTAATGGTCCCAACATGTTTTGCAGATATATCTGGTTTCGCTGCGCTTTCCTTTTGAAACACACACTTCACTCGTGCTAGTTGGATTTTTTTTTTTTTTATACCAGTGACTGTTTTTCTAAAACGTGGTCTTTAGTTGCCCTGGAAGCCTAAGAGGTGAGTCAATGTCAGGAGCTCTTCTGGAAGTACCAGGAGAAGCGTTCGGTTCTGAGCTGCACTCATTTGAACCAGCAGACACACCCATTCCCTCCTACTCAAGAATACAGAAGGGTGTGCTGTTTTTCTAACTTCGACCCTCAGGGCGAAGAGTCACAAATACCATAATCCTATATTACCCTGAGTTTCTAAAATTGAAGTAGCTAATGCAAGTGCAAACACGAGTTAACTCTGAACGGTCAACAATGCGTGAAGCTTCCGCCTACACGGACACACAGGTGAGAGCCCCATGGCACAGGATGCTCCCGGCCTCGCCGTGACCACCAGACTGGCCACGTGCGCCCGAGCCCAGCGGAGGAGAAACAGAGGAATAGGCTCCGGGAAACGAGGCTTCGCTGTGCAAGAAATTACCACATTTGTGGTAAGAGGAAGGATTTGACAACTTAATTAACTTGTCTTTCTCTTATCTAGAACCTTCCAGAGCTCAAATCCCGCCTGTACTCTGAAGAGTCCTGTCTGGTGTCACGGAGCAGCTCCTGCAAACCTGCAGGGTTCGAGCCGCGGGAAGAGGCCAGAGTGTCCCGGCCTGAGCGGTGTTTCCGGTCAGGAGCGCGGAGCCGGGGGCACCGGTCCCGCGGGACAGATGTGCGCGTGGTCTGTGTGTGTGACAAGCAGCACGGGTCCGCTGCCAGGCCGCTGGTATTTCCCGCCCTGGTCTAATGCTGCTGTGCCGGCCTGCCGCACAGAAACCTGGTGGGACAGGTCCCCGTTCTGAGAGCCGGACCGGCGGTCCTCCGCCACCTGCTACAGGACTGTGCCCTGGGCCCTTGCTGCTGCGGGCAGGCGGCACGTTCTGCTCAGCCCTGCTCAGCCAAGGTCAGCTCCAGGAGGCCTCCCAGAACCCGCGGCCCTGGAATCCAAGCGTCCCGGCCTGGGAAGACCCAGCACATCCTGCGTGGGCAGTGACGGTCCTGCGGGTCTGAGATGGGTGTCTGAGGGAGGCAGAGCTTATGGAGATGCTCCATTATGAATACACACTTTGGGACTGCGGGGAGGGGTCGTTACAGAAAGTTACACTCACTCTGTTTGACTTGAGGGTCTGGAGGCTGGACTGGCTCATCTCATCCAGACCATGTTTAATTGGGTGTGTTGTGTACTTGCTTAGCTACTGATTGCCTTCCTTGCCCCATCTCCCCAGACACTGCTGAGTTGGGGGTAAGGAGGAACAGAGTGATGTCTGCGTACCCAGGCTCCTCCCCTGCCCGTGGAGTGTCTCCAGGGAGGCCCCGGCTTGGTCAGGTCCATGCTCACAGCCTGCCCGACACAATGATGCTTAATAACACATGTCACCGGCATGCAGGACTGACAGCATTTGCGCCTCCCCTTGTGTGCCAGCAAGCACTTGTGGGTTCTGGAAAGTCTGCCCCACCCAGGCCACTCCTCCTGCACTCATAGTGGTGATCGCTACCCTTTACCGAGAACCCACCGTGAGCGGGTCCCTGGCACACAGTACTTTAGACCTCAGCCAAACCTTGTGAGGAAGGTGCTGTTCTCCCCTACCCTGCAGAGGAGGAAATGGAGGTCCAGGGAAGATCAGGAATGGTGTAGACCCGGGATTGGAGGCCAGTCTCCGTGACCACAAAGCCATCGTCCTCCCTCCCCCTTTTCAGTTTGGTCTTGTGCTGGTTAAATTATGTCCTGCCTTTGGGACTTCAGGCCTTCACCAGAAGCCACAGCCCAGTGGACACAGTGCCTGCAAATCCCCCAGGTACTGGGGCACCTGCTGTCCCCAAAGCAGCTCCCTGGTCCTGAGGACAGACCCCGCCTCCTCATTCCCTGCACTTGTCTCTGCCGAGCTCAGAGCCCCATCGATGGAAGAGACCAAGTTCTCGGTGTCAGAACTTTGCTCTGTGGCCGTGGCCCATCCGGTTCCGAGTGCACACCCATGGCCTTGGCCTGCTCTCCAGGGCTCCCCGCCCCTCTCTCTGCACCAGCCACTCGAGGGGACCCTCTCTACCTGCTTTTTCTCCCTCTCCCTTTCCCAGATTTGCTCCTCAAGTTTATTTACAAAGTTGTTCTTCTGTAAGGTACATTTTAAATGAAAGCCCCCCCCCCCCCCAAAAGGAACAGGAAATCCAAATTTATATATATATTTGGGCCAATTCTCCTGGATAGCCACAGCTTCTTAGAGTTTTGGGTAACAAACCACAGTTAAATGGTTTCACTCAAGGAATCTTGGAAAAAAAATTTAGCACAGTGTCCACCATACATACCTCACATCCTCGCTGTCCGAGCCAGTTCAGGCTGCTATAACATAGCACCATGGACTGCGTGGCTCAAACAACAATTTATTCTCACAGTTGTGGAGGCTCAGAAATCCCAGGTCAAGGCGCCAGCAGACCCAGTGTCTGTGAGGGCCTTCTCCCTGGTTTGCAGACAGCCACCTCCTAGCTGCAACCTCACGTGGCGGAGACAGCATCTCTTCCATGTCTGTTTGTCTAAATGCACGAATCCCACCTATAGGGGTCCACCCTCATGACGTAGTCACCCCAGAGACCCCGCCTCCTAACACCGTCACACTGGGAGGACACACACTCAGTCCACAGCACCCACGCACTATGCCTGTCTTGTCCAGCTCAGGCAGCTGTAACCAGCTCTAAGCAAGGATGTCACGGTCCCCTGAAGCAGTCCCCAAACAGAGCAGGACCACGTCACACAGACGTGTGGCCATTCGAAGCTGATTCCCTAGGGGAGAGGTATTGAACTTGGGTGGAGAGTGAAGGAGGTGCATGTACAAAAGTCTTCTGTTGTGGTTGAATATTAGGTTTGCTTTGGATGAAATGAGGCCCCGGTAGCATCTGGCCCCTGCAACCTTAACTTGTTAGCACCGGGAGCTAACAAACTGAGCACCTAAATACAGACAGAGCAGATGGTGTTGCAAGCACTTCGTACACTCAGGGAGCCCGTGCGCACTGCCTGGCTTTGGCATCATCACAGTGCACCGGGTTCAGCAGACAGGAGGCTGGCTAGTCGGGGATGTGCCGGGTCGGAAGTGTTCGTCTGTTCCTGACTCCATACTGACGTCTTCCAGGTGACAATATCTTAACCCTCCTATTGCGAGGTATTGCTGGGTCCAGCACTTAACTTTCGTGACTGATGGCCAGGCAAGGGGGAAACTGTCATCTGTCCCCGTTGAGACATCGCTCATCTCGGAAAGGGGTGCCTCTCGGTTCAGAGGCAAGGCCGTTGCTTAGATCCCGGCCCATTTGGCGGAGGGCACATTCACTGGCAGAATGTAGACTGAGTTATATGCCAGGTTGGGACAAATCTCCAAGCAGATATCTAAAATTTATATTGAAATTTAAAAGCAACTTTTATTAAATTCCAAATAAGACACAGAGTCCAAATCAAACCAAGGTTTAAAAGTCTTTATTTTGCCCGGCCGGTGTGGCTCAGTGGATGAGCGTCGTCCCAGGGACTGAGAGGTCCCGGTTCAATTCCCGGTCAGGACACATGCCCGGGTTGCTGTCCCCAGTCCAGGGAAGGTTTTTCTCCCTCCCTGGTTAGAATCTCTTGACCCTTACACCTCTGTAAAAATCAGCTTGGTTGCAGTCGCTTCGATTGTCTTGGTTTCCTGAGCCGTCTGGTCCCTGTTGGATCCCTGACTGACATCAGTGGGAAAAAACAGTGCGAGCTTCAGGGTAAATCATCTCAACGTTATCTGCTAAGGGAGCCTGCAGCTCCCTCCAGGTGGATCTGTGTATCCAGCAAACATTCGCTGCACGCCACTGTCTGCCGGCTCCCTCCCGTGTGCGGTGCCCTCAAGCAACTGAGAGTAGCTAAGTCTTGGGCTGGGCAGACAGGCAAGGAGGTCTTTCTGGAGGAAGAAACATGCAAAATGTCCTCGGGTGGGGATAAAAATAAATAAAATATTTTTTTAAAAAATAAATAAATAAAATGGCAACTCTATGTTTTAGTAGCTTCATGACTTGCTGCAATGACTCCGCCATGAGCATGGGAGGAAATAATACAAAATCAAGGGTCTGAGAGGCGAATAAAAGACACCAGGAAAGAAGACAAGGGGTAAGAGTGGTCTCAGCTTAGGGAACAGAATGTGCAGAGGCCCAGAGACCACATGCAACTTGGTAGGACGGAGGGACTGTTTCTTCAGCCGACCTGTCAGCAAGGGGCTAGCTGACTGCAGACCATGGGAAGAAGTGTGACTCCATATGCAAGGCCGCTAGCAGTCAGGGAGGCTGTAGGGCCGGTGGATGAGCCTGGATTTGCATTCTCACTGCAGAGGGGCGGAGCGCAGGGGCAGAAGGGAAGGGGGTGAGTTAGGTGAACCTGAAGGAGCTCAGGTGTCTAGACCTCAGATGGTGGCAGTGGGGTTGACAGAAGCAGATGTGAGACTCAAAAGGTATTTGGGGAGTAGCCACGCAGGCCCGGAAGTAGCCTCCTGGGTTTGTGGCCTCCGACGTGGTTCAGATGGTCTCTGACGATGAGCTTCCCGGTGCCTCTGTGTCCCCGTTTCTGTCGTCCTTTGTGGCCAGTCCTTGTGTTGGGCCCCCGACCCTGCCTCCCCATGGCCCAGCTCTGGCCCCTCAAAACTCCTGTGAAACCACAGTGACACAGACGCAAGCCCAGGAATATTTTTACAAATGCCTGCTGTGTGCCAGGCTTGGGCTCAGTTCTCTCATGTGCTACCTTGTCTAATCTTCACCAAATTCTAGAAAATTTCGGTAAACATAAAGCCACCTGCAGAGAGTGACATCCCCTCTGTGTGCCCCCACCCCCACTGCAGAGAGTGACATCCCCTCTGTGTGCCCCCACCCCCACTACAGAGAGTGACATCCCCTCTGTGTGGCCCCACCCCCACTACAGAGAGTGACATCCCCTCTGTGTGACCCCAACCCACTACAGAGAGTGACATCCCCTCTGTGTGCCCCCACCCCCACTGCAGAGAGTGACATCCCCTCTGTGCGACCCCACCCCCACTGCAGAGAGTGACATCCCCTCTGTGTGACCCCACCCCCACTGCAGAGAGTGACATCCCCTCTGTGTGACCCCACCCCCACTGCAGAGAGTGACATCCCCTCTGTGTGGCCCCACCCCCACTAAGAGAGTGACATCCCCTCTGTGTGCCCCCACCCCCACTGCAGAGAGTGACATCCCCTCTGTGTGGCCCCACCCCCACTACAGAGAGTGACATCCCCTCTTTGTGGCCCCACCCCCACTGCAGAGAGTGACATCCCCTCGGTGTGGCCCCGCCCCCACTAAGAGAGTGACATCCCCTCTGTGTGGCCCCACCCCCACTGCAGAGAGTGACATCCCCTCTGTGTGGCCCCGCCCCACGAAGAGAGTGACATCCCCTCTGTGTGGCCCCACCCCCACTACAGAGAGTGACATCCCCTCTGTGTGACCCCACCCCCACTGCAGAGAGTGACATCCCCTCTGTGTGACCCCACCCCCACTACAGAGAGTGACATCCCCTCTGTGTGGCCCCACCCCCACTGCAGAGAGTGACATCCCCTCTGTGTGGCCCCACCCTCACTACAGAGAGTGACATCCCCTCTGTGTGACCCCCCCACTACCCATTGCTATTTGCTTTGAAGCCAACAGAAAGCTGACACTGCACAACTTTTCTTCTGAAATTTTAGCAGTAGCTGATGGTTTCACTGTGTGTGTGTTTTTAAATCCTCACCTGAGGATACATTCATGTTCAGAAGGAATAGGAGGGAGGGCCCTGGCCGGTTTGGCTCAGCAGTTAGGGGCATTGACCTGCAGACCAGAGAGTCCTGGGTTCGGTTCCCGCTAAGGGCACATACCTCAGTTGCAGTTTGTCCCCGGCCCCAGTTAGGGTCCTGCAGGAGGCAACCACTCAATGTGTCTCTCTCACATGGATGTTTCTCTCTCTCTTTCCCCCTCTCTTCCTCCCGCTTTATCTGAAGCTAAATGCAAAAATGTCCTCACATGAGGATAAAAAAAAAGAATAGGAGGGAGGGAAAGAGACATCGATGTGACAGAGACACATCACCTGGTTGTCTCCTGCCTGACCCGACCAGGGCCGGGCACCAAACCGCAACCAAGGTACCTGCACTTGACCAGAATTGAACCCTTGACTCTTTGGACCAAGGGCTGATACTCTAACCACTGAGCGAAACTGGCCAAGGCTGGTTTTACTGTTTTTATAGCTTTCTGTCTAACTCAAGACAATCTTGTGGTTAGAAAAGTAATATAACTGTTTTGAACTCTATAAAAATGTTGCCATTTAACCATAAAGCTGTGAGCTCTTGGGGAGGGTGCCGGGGGAGGGCAGCGACAGTGTGCCCAGCTCTGAGCACGTGCGGGCCCAGGAAACGCCTGCTCGGTGACCCTGAACCGAGGAGCACCAGGAGGCCCAGCACACAGCGTCAGGGCTGAGGGGGCCCTTCGCTGCCTCCCGAACCCCTCCCTGTGCCTGCAGCCCGGGCCTTGGATCGGCAGTCCCCCAACCCCTCTGGAAAGGTACCTTGTTCCCGAACCTTCCACCCTGACCTGTTCATTTACACCCCACTTTGACTCACAGATTGTTCTCCTCAGAGGTGAACTTTGTTTTGGCTGAATCTATCCTCCAAATCCTAAACTCAAGGACCTCAGAATGGGAACTTACATGTTTGGAAATTGGGTTGTTAGAGATGTAATTAAGATAAGACTGGCCGGCCCAGTGTGGCTCAGGTGTTGAGCGTCGACCCATGCACCAAAAGGTCACCGGTTCGATTCCGGTCAAATCCCCAGTGGGGGCGTGCAGGGGGTGGCCAATTGATGTCCTCTCTCATCGATGTTTCTATCTCTCTCTCCCTCTCCCTTCTTCTTTCTCTAAAATCAATAAAGAAAAACAAAAATAGTTAAACCCCTACTGAAGTGCGGTGGGGCCTAATCCAATGTGACTGGTGTCCGTGTAAGAAGGGAGGGTTGGACACAGACAGACGCACGCACACACAGGGCAATGCCATGTGAAGACGGGGCCAGGCTGCGCCAACCTCAGAGCTACCAGGAGCTGGGAGGGGCGGGGACAGGGCCTTCAGAGGGAGCACAGCCTTGCTGACCCCTTGATCTTGGGCTTGGAGCCTCCAGATTGGGAGAGAATAAATCCCCAAGGTTCAAGCCAGCCAGTCGGTGGAACTTGGTCACAGCGGCCTAGCAGACTAACAGGCCTGATAGCTGACCCTGGGCCCGGCCTCTCTTGTTCTGTTCTCACTTCCTTCCTTGCTCACGACTCCAGCCTGCTTCCTTCTCTGCGCGTCTGTCCTGAGGCATCGGCTGCTACGTCTGGGCTGTGCTCCTGCCGGACTCCGTTGGCTCCTTGAGCAGGAGCCGGACACAGATGCAGGGAGACCTGAGTCGGGCTGCTGCCTCCGTGTTCGCAGAGCCTGGTGAGGCGCAGACCTTCCCCCAGAGGAGACGTGAGCAGGTGAGAAGGGCCCCTGAGCGGGCACCACGGGTCCCACCCCCTGCGCTCCACTCTCGAGAGCCACAGGCTTGAATACCAGGCATTGGGGTGAAGAAGTCCGAGGAAAAGGAGCAGACCTGGGTATAAGCCTCCATCTTTTTCCTTAATGACTCTGGCTGACCAGGGAGGTGTGGTGCTGACACTTCTCCTTGTTTTTCTGACCCAGGCTGCACAGCACAGCGCAGACAAGGCAGGTGCTGGGGGGACAACACGAGGCCCCTTTCCCAAGGGCCCCTTTGCAGCCTTGACACGCCCACCAGGGCAGTTGGCGTCTTGTCCCAGGGCTGTGACGGCAAGTCCTGCAGTGATGGAGGCGGTGAGATGAAAACACTCAGTGTCCCGACCCCCGAGGGAGAAAGGCCCGGGCCACGGAGTAAGTGCAGCGTCTCACCCTCTTCCAGCCCAGCATTGTCGGTGCTGCTGGTGGTGGTGGTGGTGGGTCAGGACCCACAGTGGTGTGTTGGCCTTGCAGCCCACGGTGCCCGTCTGAGGAAACAGAGTCCATGCTGGCAGTGGGATCTCCAGACCTGCACCGGGTGTTCACGAGCCCCTGAAGGAGGACCAGAGGCAATGCCCTAGCAGCCCTTTCTGGATGGGCATTACTGGGGCCGAGAAAGGGGAGGAGGAAGTAGCACAGCGTGCCCTGCCTTGTCGGGGAATCTCTCTTCCATGGTTAAGAATTGCTGAAGAAGGCACCAAAGCCAGGGGACACCTGGGTACAGAGGTGAAAAGGACCCACACCTTGAAATCCACCAGGCTTGCATGACCCTGGGCAGGTTACATGACCTCACTAAGCCTCCAATGTCTCTTCTGTAAAAATAAGGATAACAGCCCTGGCCGGTTTGGTTCAGTAGTTAGAGCGTCGGCCTGCAATCCAGAGAGACCCGGGTTCGGTTCCCGCTAAGGCACATACAAAAAAAAAAAAAAAAGAATAGCCATTAACGAGAGAAGCAAACTCTACTTATTTGCCAAAGAAAGTATGAGGGCGATCTCGGTCTAGGTGCCCCCCCCCTCCTCCTGTGCTGCCTGGAGATGTGGCCTCGAGCCTCCGGGTGGGGATGAGCTCACAGGTCTCAAGAAGCAGGGCTCTGGGACAACGGTCTGCGTTTCACACGACAGAGTCAAGTTAGTGTGAAGGGAGCGCGTGACGAGGGATTGTGCTCCTGCCTGTTGTCATGTGAAGTGAAATGTAGCGGAGCCTGTAGTCAGATAAAGCAGAGGCCTGACAAGGAAACCTGACCATGTCCTGAAATGTTTAACCAGCTGACAGAGCTGGGTCCCTGCCCAGCTCCCTTCGCCAGTGGGGAGGGGCCCAGCCGAGACAGGGCGGCAGCGTGGATTCGCCCCCCAGGCGACAGAGCGTTGTCCCGCAGGGCACGCTTACTGGAGGAGGTCGAAGCACATATTCTTTTCCCTTAACAGAACCATAATAAAGATGCCAAAATACTCCATATGTTTTATAAGAAATGGAAAACCTCAACTTTAAGTGTCTTCTTAATTCTATTTTTGAAGATATACCCATTTATCGGGTTAATAGAATAGCATAAGCAAACGTTCTGGTCTATCTGAGTAATAAAGGTAACGACCCGTTACTTCTAACCTGAAGCGGATGACAGCTCTTGTATCGGACAGTGACATTTCGTAAGATGCCGAGTGTGGAAGCACAGCAAATAGTAAACAGGCTTCCTCCCTGTTCCAACACATCACCATCACAGAAGAAACTATGGGAGTTTAGTGCTGAAAACCTTAATATGTCAGTTGTGACTCTCCCATTATTAGTCACTTTTTTCCTCTCAAAACTATACTTCTCTTTGAGGGTGGTTTTTTTTTTTTTTTCATTAGTCAAACTCACAACTATAGATACAGAAATAGATCGGCAGCCTTCCTAGATCAAGAACCGCAATGCCGCGTGAAGCGTAACCCACAGCGACAGAGCTGCTGGAGACACCGACCGGCTTCAGTAAGCTCTCCGACTCTCCGTAAAGTCTCACCTGAAAATCTACATAACGGGAGTAATAATTGCCTACTGTACCATGCTGTCTGCAACCCAGGATAAACCCCTTGCCATAGGTGGTTAGAAAAACAAGATGCCATCTGAGGGGAGAGCTCACCAGGGCCTCGCTCAGGCCCCGGCAGGAAGGGTTCGGCTTCACTTTCAGATTCCAGTCCCTTAAGGGACATCCCCACTAATCAAGCTCAGGGAAACTGCAAGGGAGACCCTTGGAGCACGGCCTTTAGTAAGGTCAAGGAGCCCGACACCTCCACGGGCTGGACTTTACTGCTCACGGTGCGTCTGTCGATCAGAATTCAGGAAGCGGAAACCAGTCTCGTCTGTGTCCCTGGGCTACGCCTCTACGCATGTAAGTTCTTAGGTTTCCATTTGTATGTTCAGGTGTCTTGTTTTGTGTGCATCTTACATTTTAAATTTGTCTCAGATTATTTTGTGAGAGAGTCAGACAAGATATAAGTGACAAATAGCTAATATTTCTTTTATGGTTTTTTATGTCGCTACAGCACAGCAGTATAGAATTTGGTCAAGAAGCTGTAATAATTTCTGCTAGGGGTGTCAGTAGAGTGTATTTTGATCAATCCATGTAGCCATCTAGTTACTCTACCAAAACATGTACTAAGCACCTACTGTGTGCCAGCACCACACTGGGTGTGAGGGATACAGAGAAGAATAGAACATGCTTGTGTTCTGTGAGAGATGACTGTTGATTGATGTTTCTCAAAGTGTAATCCCGGGACCAGCATCAGCATCACCTGGAAACCTGTTAAAATGCAAAGTCTTGCGCCCCCCCCCCCCGCCAAGAGTTACTGAATCAGAAACTCTGGGGGTGGAGAAGGTGGCAGTCATCTGGCTGTTAATAAGCCCCACAGGTGATTCTCACACGTGCTAATTTTTTAGTGGATGCCGTGCATGGGGTTTGATTCGGTGTGTACGTTTTATGGATTGTGCTGTATTCCTTTGTATATTATTGGGGTCTGCTCTGGCAAGCAACTTAGTCCTTTCAAGGACTGAATCAATCCTTGCTTCTCTGTTTTGTCAGGGTGGATCTAGGGCTACTTTGGCCCCACCCTTAAGGCAATGTCCTCTGAAATCTGTACCGGATACCCTCTGGATTCTGAGGTCTCACCCTGGCTGATGGGAACACAAATTATTTCTAGCTCTTTGTGATCTCCTCTGAGTTTTCTACCTACTTCTTTCTGATGGTTCGTTTCCTGGCTTCAGACAGTCTCCTCGCACAGTACACACTCCACAGGACCCCTCTCTCTGTGAGCTCCCCTGTCTCTGATATTTCCCTAGAAATTCTGGCCAATTCAGCCTTCCTGAACCCTGACGCTGTCGAGTCAGGTTAGCCGCGTTCTGTTTGGACGCCCCTCTCTGAACACCAGCGTAGACACGCTCTGTAGGTTACTGGTCACTACGCAGGCAGTGCAGGCTCATGTCATTTATTCCCTTTTCTCGGAGCTCAGTGTCCTGTGTGCCTGTCGTCCCGTGAATGAGAACTCTTGTGTCATATATAAGGCCGAGTTTTCTAATTATTCAAGCTGGGGGTGATTCTGTGGCTCCGTCATGGGGAAGTTTCTCTGTCCCAGTTCAGATGGGACCTTCAAGGACATGCATCATGGTGTACCAAGGAGCCGAGAAGAGAAACATTAGATAAACACTATCTAAAAACCAACGCCCTCAGCCTCCTGTTGGGGGTGCTCACTGTCTAGGACGGTGGTGGGCCGCAGTGACGTAAGGGCCTGAGCAATGAGGGGCTTCTGGGTGGTCCACGCTGTGCATTGGGTCTGACGCATACACGCTCGTAAGTGTTCTCACTGTGCGCTGGACGGAGCTGCCACATGACCGTGTTTCCCAGATGTACCAGGAAGTGCACAGTCCGGGGGTCTGCTGGATGACTGGGTGCTTGTCTCTGTGAGGTTTGTCCTGTGATCCTGGAACAGCCACAGCTTTGCGCATCATTTCCAGGGTGGGTACAGCCGAAGTCCATGGGAGGGGAGCTTGGAGAGGGAAAGAGGGGAGGGCTGACTGTGAGGGGCCTGGATATCAAGCCGGAGAATTCTGACTTCTCCCACGTAGGTCCTGGGGAGCCACTGAGGAGGACAGACATTCAGAGATATGTGAGCAGGTGTGCGTTCTCTAGACACAGGTTTCGCCCGGCTGGTGTGGCTCAGAGGATGGAGCATCAGCCCATGACTGAGAGGTCTTGGTTCCATTCTCGGTCTGAGCACACGCCTGGGTGGTGGGTTCCATCCCAGCGGGGGGCGTACAGAGGACAGCGATTGATATTTCTCTCTCACATCAATGTTTCTACCTCTTTCTCTCTTCTTCTCTCTCTAAAATATCAATAAAAACATTTTTTAAAAAAACATGTGTCAGAAGCTATTGGTGCAATAGGTGCAGCTAAAATAAGTATCAAATGTATATAACATTCTATAAAATCAAATTTTCAACCTGCACAGTAAAGTGTTTGATGTAGAAACTTTGATAAATGAGCTCTCAATTTGATTGATTGAGGGAGGAGGAAAAGAAGAGCAAAGGTTAAAGTGATGACTGCAAACACACTGCCTTCAACAGGGCTGAGTCCCATCCTCAGCCCAGAACTGAGCGAGAGCCTGTGGATTCACAAGTCGGCCAGCAGGATTAAAACGAGCAGAAAATGAGCCAGAAAGCATTTCTAGCTGACAGGGTAGAAACGGCCCCAGAAGTAGATTAAAGGGTGGATTAGCCAAGCAGCAGGCTCCATGGGGCTGCATGAAATACAATGAGATGGAAAAAATTTTACTTTCCAGAACGTCTGTCAAGTTAAGCATGTACTAGATGTGGTTGAAAAGAGTGTTCTGATAAACCACTTGAGGGGGCTAGAGCCCCAGCAGGAAACCCCCTGACTTCCTCAGATGTTTGGGAGGAGGCTTCTTGGTGAGGAGGAGGGTCTGGGTACTTGCAGAGTTTCTATTGTGCTCAGCAGTGTCTGCAGGTGCTTCTCAAGGTGACACTGCCTCCCTAGGGCAGTAATGGGGCAGGAGACTAGGGGGAGCTACTAGAACTTAGAGGACAGCGGCCAGGGATGCTGGGCCACCTGCAACGTGCAGGGAAGTCGGCATGAAGGAGAACTGTGCCCCCCAAATGCTGATGGTAAGAGGGACGCGGACTCCTGCCGACAGCGGTCTCTGCTCATCTCCCAACCAGCCGGTGACGGTGTATTTAAAGACGACTGCCCGGTGTGCTGACCGCCTGGCTAGGCCACACACATGTCTTGATCTAATGATCCCAGAACGGGTGACCGTGGAGACGGATTAGCTCCTTGGAGCTTCGTGTTGGGGGGGTTTCTGCTCTTGCTTGGAACCAGGGAAGAAAAGAAAGTCCCTTTTAGCCTGTGGATTTAGAGTACTGTAGCATGTAGGGTTCCCCACACTGGGGTAAAAGTCAAGATCACAGTAAGAGAATGAATGGCACACCTTGGCTCCTCCCTTATTTCTGCCATTCTTTTTTTTTTTTCTTTCATTTATTGATATTTATAGAGAGGAAGGGAGAGAGAGAGGTAGAAACCTCCATGAGAGAGAACATTGATTGGCTGCCTCCTACATGACCCCACTGGGGATCGGACCCGCAACCTGGGCATGTGTCCTGACCAGGAATCGAACTGGCGACCTCTTGGTGCAGGGTCCACACTCAACCACTGAGCCACACCGACCGGACATGTCTGCCATTCTTTTCCTCTACTGGGGCGGTCCCTGCTGGGGCTGCCACCGAGGCCTCCATCGGTGCCAAGAGCCAGCCGGAGCCCCTCCACAGCCATGGAAAGCCACCTCCCAGCACAGCCAAGCGGCCCCTCCTGCTCACACCGGCCCGTGATCAGTGTCATGGAGCCTCCACTGTGAGCCCAGACCTCCTGGCACTGCCCATGCGGCCGGGTCGGAGATCTGGAGCCCTCCCTGTGTCACATCGGGCCTGGACCTTTGCCGGTTCCGGGAGACTCCTCCTCCGTGTCAGAGCCCCGTCACCGGAAGGTTGGGGAAGGCTCTTCTCGGTGTGCCCACACCCTCCCTCCGGGCTCAGAGGGGCACAAAGGTCGTGTGGCCGGGCAGGAAGACAAAGGGATTTGGGGCCCTGTTGAGCCCCAACAGCCCACTAGCTCTCACTGTCCCTGTTCAGGGAACTCACTCCCCCGGGTTTGCTGTCCCAGAGGCTGCTTGTTCTGTCACGTGAGTAGGACCACTGCCCGCACTACGAATGGCCACTCAAGCCCGGACCTGCCTGAAGCTCCGGATACACAGGCTGTCAGGCTGGCCCCTCCACTCCTGCGAAGATGGTGCTCAGTGGATTCTCCCCGGGGCCTGAATTGCTCTCTGAATCGTTCTGAGACGGAAAAAGAGGCTTTTACGGAGAGGCAATACCTTCCAGGCCCCAGGGACTTTCCATGAGCCTTGTGGTGGGAGCCTGTTCCCCTCTGGGGCCTGAAGCTGTCAGTGTGACCGACATGGAGCGTGCAGGCGCCCCCTGGGGGTCCGTGCAGGGCGGTGCATGAGGGACTCGGTCAAGAGCAATGGGAACTGCTCTGACTGTGGAGGTCTTAGGGTTCGCTTCAGGGGTGGGGAAACCAACTTTAATCTGTACTCAATTCTGTACTATAAGCTCAGGTGAATAAATAGTACCATTGTTTGGGGGATCAGATGGGAAAAATCTAATACTGAAATTCACCAGGCTAGAATCTTGACCCCGGGCTCATGACAGGCCTCTCCATCGGCAGCCCGCACCTACAAGGCTTTGTCTAGAAGTCCTCGTATCTCACTTCGCTGACCACGGGAGAAAATAGTCTGAGCCCTGGCCAGTTTGGCTCAGCAGTTAGAGTGTCAGCCTGTGGACCAAAGGGTGGCGGGTTCAATTCCTGGTCAAGGGCACACAGCTGGGTTTCAGGTTTGATCTCCAGCCCCGTTCAGGGTTGTGCTGGGGGGGGGGGGCGCAGCCAGTCGATGTGTCTCTCTCACATCCATGTTTCTTTCCCTCCCTCCCTCCCTCCCTTCCACTCTATCTAAAAATCAATGGAAAAATATCCTTGGGTGAGGATGAACAACAAAGAAGAAATATATATATTCTTTGCGACCAGCTAGACCATACTCTTTAGAATGTTTATGTCACACCCAAACTTGCTCCAGACTTAGGGCAAGATGGATTAAGGGAGTTTTGATGGGAAAAGCACTTACAGCGCATTGTAAATGCTCAATACACTTTCAGTTCCGTTTCTCTGCTCCTCAGCATGTGTCTCTGTGGTTAAAGAACCGCTGTGGCCTAGCCTGGATCCCTCACTTTGTGTCTCTAGGTGCCCCCATGCTGACATTCTGCCCTAGGACACCTGCTTCTGGATGCTGAGGCCTGACTACTAAACTTTAGCGATTGCTCATGTTCTTGCTCACAGTCAAATTTGGACGTACCAAGTCTTTCCTCACTGATTTCTTTTTTTTTTTTTTTTTATCCTCACCCGAGGATATTTTTCCATTTTTTGTACAGATAGAGTGGGAGGGAGAGAGAGAGAGAGAAACATCGATGTGAAGGGACACATCGAGTGGCTGCCACCCGCACGACCAACCAGGGCCGGGGACAAACTGCAACCGAAGTATGTGCCCTTAGCGGGAACCGATCCCGGGTCTCTCCGGACCACAGGCCGACGCTCTAACCGCTGAGCCAAACTGGCCAGGGCTTTCCTCACTGATTTCTAAGGACGGCTGTGCCGGGAGGTGATGTTCCAGAGGCCCCCCAGCATTTGTGCCTCTTCCTCTCAGCTGGTGCCCAGTGGCTGGCCCTGGCTCCTGCCCTGATCAGCGTTGCTGCTCTGAGGACTGCTGCCACCTTCTGGATGGGTTCTCTGTGACGGAGACAGAGGGGAGCGGGGGCGGGTAGGGATGAAACCCATCCTTTCCCTACTGGGAGCTGGGACTGAAAACAAAGTTTCCACTACCTAAAATCTACGCACCGTAATCTTTACTACGCAAGAGACTGGATATCTACCCAGGGAGCCAAGCTCTCAGGTCTTCCTGTTTCATGTCAAGCCAGGTAGGTGACACTTCCACTTCTCACAAATGCGTGAAGGGGACAAGAATCCCAGGGATGCTCCCTAGATGTCCCTCTGCTCTGAGAACACTCACTCCCCTTTCTCTATCACGAGATGGGGGGAAAACAGGATGGAACCTGCCTGGATCCCTGAGTTGCCACATGGAAGGGAGCTGTCTTAGAAAGGCATCGGATCCCCAGAAGTCTGTGTGTGAGTGAGAAATACATTCCTACAAGTTGAGGAAAAGTATGTTATAATTCCCCATTGCCTCTAAACTCTCCCAAACTTTAATAAGTTTTCCACTGCAATGACCCACCTGGGAACGGGACTTTGTGCAAGGCAGGAGTCAAGCACACAGAGCCTTCGCTCAGTACCTGCCCTGCAGGGAGGGTGAGGCTCACCTCTTGCAGCCCCAACACAACGATGCATCTGAAACTCAACTTCGAAAGAAGCAAAGGCTGACTTCTGGCAGCGCTGACCTGAAATCACAGGTCGGTTTTTCTTAAGGGCGATAGGGCCACAATGACATTCTGTAGACTGGAAGAGTGAGCTTTGCTTCTGTCTTCCCTGAGAGTTCTACCCGTTACAGGGAAGACCATCCAGCCTTCCTCAGAAGTAACACGATGGAGCTGCTGGAGGAATCCCCAGGCCTGAGCTGGTCCCTGTGGGAAGTGCCTTGCTGTGTGCTGAGCGGCATGCTCCCCGCTGTTACAAAGCTTTCACAAATGACACACAATATAGAATTTCTGTGAAAAACCCAAATGCATACTGTCACCATCCCTTGACGTTAAAATGGTGAGGACATTATTATAAACACAGTAGATCCTGTGTCCTGAAAATCAAAAGGTGCTGGCACAGAGCCAGGGTCTGCGGCAGGACGTCCTCGGGGAGCTCGGGCCTGCGTTGCTCCACAGGTCAGGGCCGTTCGCTGGACTGATCTGAGGAACGGCCTCCTCTTGAAAGGTCAGAACCGATTAGAGTATGTGAAGAAGAACAGAGATTTCTTTCCCTATAAAATTATGAAAATATCTCATCTAGCCTCCAGGCAAGTTATTTGAACTGTGTTGTTCTTGGCTGTGATGAGCCAAAAAGAAGGTGTAATCTATTGATAAGAAGTTTTCCTTAGTTGTTGAATGTTTAAGGAGTATGTTTTTATTTTATTTTAAACATGTTTTTATTGTTTTTTTAGAGAGAGAGGAAAGAAGAGAGCGTTAGAAACATTGATGTGAGCGAGAAACATCAATCGGCTGCATCCTGCACGCCCCCTACTGGGGATCAAGCCCGCAACCCAGGTACGCGCCCTGACTGGAATCGAACTGGGACCTCTCAGTCCATAGGACAACACTCAGTCCACTGAGCCACACCAGCCGGGCAGGAAAAAGTATGTTTTTAAAAACACACACGTGCATTTACATAAACTATCCTCAAAAAGATATCTAAATTAAATGGCAACTGTGAGAGTTACTCTCCTTGGAAAAGTCTACTTTTATAGCCAATAAGAAATTCTACCTTAAATATAGTTCTATTCATTTAATTACTATAATATTTTACAGCTAAATGGTTTTTGTCTTTTCTTCATTGACTTTATTATTTTTTATTATGATTAATGGGAATAAATATTAGATATTCATTGAGGTAGATGGCAACATTTTTAAGAAAGTTGTTACAAAGGAGGTTTCTATTGAAATAATAAATGAAGAGGTCACTTTTTACCTAACTGGTTGTGTGCATACAGGTAGGAAGAAGGCCAGGCTAGTCCTCGGTTCCAGGTTCGTACCAAACTTCCGGCCCCAAGGGAACAGCCCGGCTCTATCTGTCCCCGAGTCCCTGGAGCCGTGGCCCAGCAACAGTGAAATGGGAGGGACCCTGGACCTGTTCATCACACAGCCAACCAATCTGCACTACAGCCTGCGCTGTGCCTGGCGTCATTGTAGGTCCTGGGACCGTGGCAGCTGCTCAGACATAGCCCTGCCTCCCTGAGCGCAGGTCTAATGGGGATCCAAGTAAGTAAATGTTGTTTGGTAAAAACCGTCCCGGGGGAGACACTGGGTGCTGAGAAGCAGCACCTCACTCAGGCTCACCGGGCATGAGAAGGCTTCCAGGAGGAAGCACAATCTAAACTGAGAACCCAGGGATGGGCTGAGCTTCTCTGGGCAGGGAGAGGGGTGTTCCGGGCCGAAGGAACAGCTTGAGCCAAGACCTGGGGACCTGGCTCATCTCAGGAACCGAAGTCGTCAGAGGAAGCCTAGCAACTGCCTGTGCCCAACCGAATGCCCGCTCGACCCCCCTGTAGAGTCAGACCCTTCATTCTGGTCTCTGGGTAACAAGTCAGGTAAATTCACCTCATTGGAACTATTTTTTAAAAAATATTTTTTTATTGATTTTTAAAGAAAGAGGAGGAGAGAGGGAGGAGGAGAGAGAACACTGATGTGAGAGCGAAACACCCATCTGCCGCCTCCTGCCCGCCTCCAGGGGGACCAAGCCCACAGCCCAGCGTGGGCACCGGCAGGGACGAACGGCTTCAGGATGGTCCTCAGCCCAGAGCCGCTCCAGCCAGGGCCATTGAGATTCTTTTAAAGAACGATCCAGAAAGTAGTGACCGACATTTCTGAACAAAATGGATCAAACTGAGTTGACATAAACCCTTAGGGTAAATAAATATATTTTTACAGACACAGATCTGGTATCTTCCGAAGCTTCCACATGTTTCTGTTCGGAAGGGGTGGCTGCCTCTGTGACTCTAGGCAGGACAAGAGCTGAGCTGAGCGGATGTGTGGTGACAGGAGCCGGAAGGAGCCGACCAGAGGAAGGGAGAGGGAGAGAGAGGTGGAAACACCAATGAGAGAGAACTTCGACTGGCCGACTCCTGCATGCCCCCCACTGGGGATCGGGCCCACAACCCGGGCATGTGCCCTGACCAGGAATCGAACCAGTGACCTCTTGGTGCATGGGTCGATGCTCAACCACTGAACCACACCGGCTGGGTGACACTTTCTTTATCCTCTCTGGTTCCTTAATAATAAAACGTATCACTTGGGGCAGCCTAAGAGTTGGTTCTGGCGACTTGAGGAGTATTACAGCCAGCACGAAGTGTGAGAGCAAATGGACCAGACAGAAGCACAAGGAACCACAGGGAACTACAGGGAACTCTCACCATGACATGAACCCAGGCCAGGTCCACCCGCCTGAGTGTGGGGTTGACCTGTTATCCTGTCTGAGGTCCTGACTCACTGAAGAGCTCCTCACTGTTGTTTCCTGTGCCTGGTCCCTTCACCGGCCCATTCGACTACCACATCGTCGCTCCTCACTGGGGGAGCCAGCGGGCATGTGGACCCTGTCACAGAGGGGAGAGCTCGGATCAGCCTCCTGTTCTAACCAAATGCCCCTTCTCACAAAAACATCCTTCATAGTGCTTGTCACAATTGCGTTCACTGTTGATTTGCTTTATGTCCACCTCCCTCACCAGGTGATGACCTTTCAGGAGACCGGATCCTCTGCACAGTGTCCCTCACGTGGGGGGAGCTTCATAGACACTTACCGAGTCGAACTGAACATGCCACAATATATAGCTAAGGAAGCCTTGTTCTCTACAAAATAAGCACCTCGGTGGGCATTTTTCCCTACATGTTTTGGAACAAGGCTTTCAGAATTATCTCCAAAAAATTAGTTCAGAGGAATCACAAGAAAAAGAAGTCTAAATGCCTTTAGCCACCAACAGTAAATGGAAGACCGGACGTCAACCTGCTGTTTAGGGAAATGGGTTCAAGTGGCCAACTTGTATTTTTACCAAGATTTCTGCTTTTCTGACCTCTGCATGTCTGAGTTGGTTCAAGCCAGAGAGCTGACCCCTGTTGTGAGAGCTGAAGGTCACAGGCATTTGTTATGATGCAAGAAATGAGCCAGGCCAGTGAGCCAGGACAAGTGGAACAGGGAAACTGAGGCAGAGCAATTTACAGCCGATACAGAAGCTCGCCTGCCTAGAAATAACATCTAAGCCCCAGTTGTATTTCAGCTCCAGACCCAGAAAAGCAGCAAAACCAGGTGAGCAACACCAGGACCAGCTGCAATGACTAAGGACACTCTGCCCTGATCTGACAATCAGTGATGACCACGACCCTGAAGGAGCACACCTGGAAAACTAATGAATATTCTGTTGAAACTCTGCCCTGAGACCTCCCATAAGAGCCCACCTGCAAGAGAGAAATAAAAGCCTCAAGACAAAGGAGCCAGCACCCACTCTCCTTTCCTCCCGCGCCCCCAGGCCCCCATCTCCTAGACTCTGGGGACCCCACGAGGCTTGCAACCAGGGCAGCCACGGGCAGGGCAGCTCATCCCAGGCCAATCCCTGAACCTGCCCTTTCCTCTGGCTTCTTAGTGAGCCAGAGCCCGGCCGAGGCTCATTTCCCAGCCCTTCCTTGTTTCACTGCCCCAATTTCATAGACGTCCTCTAACATCACCTGGACTCGCGTTGTGAAACTCCCTGCAGGAAGCAAGAACCCACACACGACCGCCCGGCCCTAGGCAGAGCCACTGGGGGCCAGAGCCCCTTTCCGGTAACAAAAACTATGGCTCATACATTCTCTTTCCAATAAAAAATGTACTAGCAATGCTTAAAATCCATATTCTGCTTTTATTTTCACTTTGTCCCATATTCAGATCTTGATTCTGGAGCCTCTAAGCCCTGCGCTTCCCCCAAGGCCTGTGTGTAACTCCCGGACAATGACTTCCGCCTGGTTGCAGGGGTTGTAAATATCACCTGAACCTCAGCTAATCCAGACCACACACACCACCCGCCCACCCCGGCTTGGCCCTCCCTCGGGCTTTCCAAGTGTCCCGGGATCTTCCCACTCAGGACACAGCTGTGCGAACCCCAACACTCACGGGGATCCTTGACTTTCCTGAGGAATTAATTCAATGGACTCCAGGTCGGAATAAAACACTTTGACTTTGAACGGAAGGCCATGAGCTCTTCTGGGGAGATCTGAGACCTCCTAGCACCCAGTTTTGCTGAGTGTCAGAGGAGCATGAGTTGGCAAGGAACAGAGAGCCCCTCCCGCCCCGGAGAGCCCTCCCGGCCCCCGGAGAGCCCCCCGGAGAGCCCCTCCCGGCCCCCGGAGAGCCCTTCCCGGCCCCCGAGAGCCCCTCCCGGCAGGTTGTGTGGGGCTGGTCTCAGAGGAACAGCAGCACGTGCCCTCTGCCTGCAGCTTTGCCCCAGCGGGAACCGTGCCTGCAGGTTCTCCGCCAGGAGACACAGGACACCCACGAAGTGCAGAGAACATCAGCCTGAAAGCAGACGCTCCGCGGTCTGTTCCCTGGACAGCCAGCCTGTGGCTGCCTAGGCCCTGGGCTTTGCCGCCTGACCTTCGACAGTCCTGGTTCCTCAAGCCCGCCTGACCCCTGAAGGTCACCCAGAGCCCTCCCTATGCCAGGAGTCTCCCTGGCTCCCCGGCTTTGCTGTTGCTCCTGACACCCCTGCCCCTGACCTCGGAGCCTGGCCGGGCAGCGGGGACAGCGCAGCACCCCTGACGGGGACTGCAGAATGTGGCGCCAGACACCAGGGCTCCCAGAAGTCCTCAGCGACGTTCCCACACCCGCCGCATCTTCAGATCCATGTGCTGCCTCACTGCAGCCCACCCCTGGCTCGAGCGGGGTGCACCTCGGGTACGGTGAAGCGGGTCATCTTCCCTCCCCGCCTGTCTTCCTGTGGCTCCTCCCCTCTCCCCTTCCTTGCCTCCGCTTCCGTTCTTCCGGAAACGTTTCTTCTCTGACCCCCAAGGCTGGGTTGACTCTACCTCCTGTGAGTTCTCCTGGTGCCCTGTGCTTGCCTCTGTCATCACACTTACCACGTTCCGTGCGGTGTGGATCTCTCTACTGTACTGGAAGTCCCCCCGCAGTGGAAGCCGGCGAAGTGCATGCTCTGTGCTGGCCCTTAGCAAGGGGTCAAAATTGCTCTTGAATGAATGAATGAACGAACGAACGAAGGAATAATCAACATCAGTGTGGGCATGCGCGCGCGCACACACACACACACACACACACACACACACACACACAAATGCCACTGGGAGCAGCGCAGTTTGTTCCCATTGGCCACACACAGAAGAACTCCTGGGCCAGGTCCATTTTGCTAACCTCAAAGGAAAGGACCTTCCAAAGTGAGAGGCAACAGGCATGTATTGAGATCCATAAGAACAGCTTGTCAGGAAATTAATTCAGGCAGAAGCCCAAACTGTGTTCTGATTAGGAGACAAAAACAACGGGTATGTCTAAGAAAGAGAAGGGGAAGTTACATCGATAGGAGGAAGACAATTCTCTTTTTTTTTTCTTTTTTTAAAATTATTTATTTATTTTTTTGTTACAGATATCTTACCTTTTTTACCCCATTGGCACCCCCCTCCCCACCCCCGCCCCGCCTCGTCCCCGGCTTAGTTGTCCAAGTCCATTGGTCATGCATACATGCATATAAATTCTGTGGTTTATCTCTTCCCACCCCCCCACCCCCTCTTCCGAGGGATGTTAGTCTGTGCCCTACTTCCATGTTTCTGGGTCTACTAGGAGGAAGACAATTCTATTGGTGCAGATAATATAGCACAGTGCTGTTAATTCTAAACAGTGTTTTTAATTTTCAGTCTAGGAGTCATCAGTCCAGGAGTAGTAATAACTGCTTTCGAGTTACTTTTGCAGACAGTTCTTTTGCAAGGTAGAAGGTTGCTCAGGCCCAGTCCGACGGTTATCTGCCCTGTTCTAACTCTGCAGAGATGGAGGGGGAGGAGGCGCAGGGCAGCTCCATGCATCCCATTGTTTATCGTTCCTTTATCATTCACTGCACCCAATACTTTGCTCAGAACTCAGCGCCATAGGAAACCAAGACACATCTGAAGCCTTTTCATCCAGAAAACAAGTGCAGACGTGAATCAAATTACCGCCAGGCTATTTTCTTTCCCAAAGAGAGAAGGATGAAGCAGAGTCCAAAGCAACCAGACTGCCTCCCTCACCAGGCATCTTTGGTGGCTGTTTTCTCTGCCTCCTGGGCATGCAGAGACGACCCACAATCCTTATTCAGAACCCTGGAGGCCAAATGTGTTTTAGATTTCAGAAATTTTCAGATTTTTAGGAAGGTGATCAGTGCAAACATCCTATTTTATGTAATAGCCCCGGGGTCTAGGACAATTCCTCGTAATTAAACTCATTGACATTTCTGTAGCTAAGCGTAACATTTCATCACCCTAAGTGTAATGAATTAAGATCCTAATTTGCCTCACATTGTTTTAGGGCAAGTTTTGCCACCAAATGAGAAAGACAAAGAAACCTCTCAGCTTCTGGCCATTGGGGATGTAGCTAGTGAGTTATGAGCCTGTAGTCCTAATTTTCTAATGTAATAAAAATCCATTATTACACCTTCCTTTTTTCTTCTGCTTATGTCTTTCTTCCTATGTTCATGCTCTTGGATGGATAGTGGAGGTTATTCCTTGTTCTTCCTCAATCTTGTCATTCTTGTAAAGCTCAGGTGTAACTGTCCGGCTGGTTGTCACTTCCAGTCCCATAGCTGCAACCTTGTGCACAGAGGACATTCAGGCATGGAGGGCAGTGTCTAGACTTGGGTTGTAGGCTTCTCAAAACAGGTTTTGTCTTAAACAGCTTGGCAGACTCCACAACCTGGGCCACTTACAAAGAAATATAAGGCCTCCTGTGTTTGAAGAGCTGACAGTAAAAAGGACATTTCAGGCAACTCCCTCGCCCCTCATTCACTGGTTAATCAGGCAGGATTATCAAGTGGTTCCTAAGCAACCGATCTCAGAAGACTCCACCAGAACTGCTTTCTGGTTGCCAGTGACTTTCTGAAGCAGCCTGGAGTTACACGCAGCTGTTCATGCCAGGATGTAAAATCTTCAAAACACAGTCCAGCAAAACGTGATTAAACCCTTCAAACGGGAATCCGAAGTTGCTTTGCCCACTAGCAAATGTGGGTCTGACATCACCCGGTGCCTCAGTGGTGGGCCCTGGCTCTGTTGTAGGACAATAAAAAGCTAGAAAAATTCTGGGACAAGAGGAATGGGGAAATTGAGGCAGGAAATTAAACAAAACCAAAAGCTTTACAGACTGCTTGTAGCAGAGCCTTATGTTGAGAACAAGGTTAAAACCTCTCCTCACAGAACAATGCAGGAGGGGAGGGGAAGGGAAGGGGGAGAGGAGGAGGAAGCAAAGACCACTCCTGCTAATCATCCTGAAATTGTTACAACAGCAGGGAGGGAAAAAAAGAGGAGTATTAAAAAAAGCCAAGGGCTTCACATAAATTGTGGGAAAATGATCATAAAAAAAAGGGGGAGATTTTCAGAGTTAATCTGTACCAGGATATCTAGCTAAGGAACTTTTAAAAAACTTATAGACAGAGGGTGTATAAGGCAGAAACCACCCACCCCGCTGGCTCCTCAGATTAGCTGAGAGCCCGTCTGTGCTTCATAAGCCAGATGTATAGGTTTGCTCGCTTTGTTTCATTAATACATGTGCATGCTTTAATGTTTTAATACATTCACTTGCATTAATGATTTAATAATACGTTACACATCGCAATCAAGGTCTCTCCTGTAAACTCATTTATATGAAAAGGCAAGGATCAAGGTTGACTAAGGGGGCTGCCCAGTAACCCCCCGTGCTGTCTGTGAGAGGTGCCTGTCACATCCTGGTGCCTTGACTGGGACCAAAGCATGGTGGGAGCTGAGAGGGATCACTGCAGTTAACTCTGCTGCACGGTTGTCCTCGATCCTCTCCAACAGGTCGCAGTGAGTTCAGTCCCTCGGGGATTTCTTTTCCTTTGGGGTTAGAGGGTTGCAGCATCATAAAAATTAGCAAGACATACGAGGCTTGTGCTCCGGGGCAGACAGTTAAAAATAAAGCCAAGTGAGTGAGTGGGCTCCCACCCAAGCTCCAAAGAACAAAGAGGCAAATTCCTCCCTCTGGTTGGAGTCTCAAAGGTCCTTATGTGAGTAAGGGCTGAGGGGGGGTGTCGGGTTGAGCCCTAAGCTGTGCAGGGGCCTCATAGGGTCTCTAAAATACAACTGTAATTAAACTTTGACTCGCCAGGGAGTGCACATAAGGCCCGGTCCCCCAGCGCTCCGGGTCCCACGGTTGTTCAGGACAGCCAGCGAGAGCCACTGAGACGGGGAGAGGAGCGGAGATGCCACAGGTCCCACGGCCTCTGGGAGCTCCCTCCACAGGCAGCACATTCGACCCCCGACATGAGACCCTTAGCTCCTCTGCCTTGGAGCATGGCCAGGAGAGAATGAGTTTAAATTGCCCATCAGCTGTCAGTCTGCTGTCCTCTCTGCCCCCTCCCCATCCCATGGCTTTGGAAGCTCTATTTACATGTGTGTCCCCCTTGTACAAAATGCAGACAGGAGAGTGTTGCATTTGCAGGGCTGCAGGGGAAAGAATCGATTAAGGACCCCTCAGGTTTCAGAGTTTTATCCCAAAATCCCAGAGGAAGTTCCCGCCTTAGGCTGCCCTTGCAGACACGGCCCGGAGAGACGGGCCTGAGGAGTTACCAGCTCTGCCCACACGTGAACAGATGCCTCAGCAGACCGCTCTGGCCCAACAGATTGAGGCCAGGATCCTAAAGGTGCTGCCAGGCTAATTAGGGCTCTTCGTTTCTCCCCAACAATTAGCGGACTAGTTCCGCACCAATTATAGAACAAATGGGATAAGGGGACCTTTCCATGCACATGCTCTCTGGCTCTGATACCTAATTCTGACTCTCCAAGACAATTTGTCAAATGTCCTGAGAAAGCGGCCAGGCGCAGCCGGAAGGTTGGCTTGGTCCTGCCGAGCCTCACCGACACCTGGGGGCTCTCAGCTCCTGACCTGTTTGGATGTGGACAGAGGAAGGCCGGCCGTGCTCTCAGGCGTCTGCTGTGCACGGCTCCGGGGCCCCGCGGCAGGGCAGCAGACGGGAAAGGCAGATGTCAGACATTCCAATGGACAGATGTATGGGAGAGCACATTTTTCGAGGGAATAAGAATAGTGCAAGAATTTGGAAGAGTCCTGTCTTTATAAAGGCTGGCGGGACTAGAAATGCCACAACTCTTACCAGCAGGGCCTTGGCAGGAAAGGCAGGCCAGTAACTGGTGGCCTTGCCCCCTGGATAGATTAGGAGTGCACCCCGAAGGCACGAGGCCTCCCCCGCAGCACAGGGAAGGAGGGGTTGGAGGACGGAGGTTTTAAGTCCACTGAGAATAGAGACTCCTTGGGGGAAGGAGGTTGCACAGAAAGACGAGTTAAGTCTGGAACCCAGGACACAGGTCACTCGGTAAGGACTGGTTAAGTCTGGACGTCCCTACGGGTTCCATGGTGAGACTAGCTGAGTCTAGAAACCCCCGGCTGAGCAGGGACGCCTTCTCCAGGCGGTTTCATAGGAGATGGAGGGGGACGCCCCTCTCCCCTGGGGTCTCTGTTCGCTTTCAGGTGGGAAACCCACATTCAGCACCACCAGGTCGCCACTGGGACACGTGTGAAAGAACTGGGACCACTTTGACCCTCAGACCTTAAAGAGAAAACACTGACTGTCTTGGGCAGTCCAGCTTGGCCCCAGTGTGAATGGGGAGATGGGGAGTGTGGCCGAGAACGGGAGCCGACGCCGTAATACAGTCCTACAATCAGACTCATCCCCCTGAAGGCAGGGCAAGTGGTCAGAAGTACCACACGTCCAGGTCTCCATGGCCCTGAGAAATATCTCCAGATCACACAAGGACTTAAGGTGGATCCGCACTCCCAGCAGCCGAGGCAAAGAAGGAGCTAAATGGAGAGCGAACCCGACTCCCCCGCAGAGCTTCACCCGGCTGCCCAGAGCCGCACCGCCTGTGCCGAGGCAGTCGGTCCGAGGAGGCCCAAGCAACGGTTCCGAAAGAAGACAAAAATACCACCCCGGCTCTTCCCTTAAGGGAAGCCCCAGGACAGGGGAGAATAATAAGAATTCAGGTCCCATTTAACATGCAAGATTTAATAGGCATAAAGGAGCCCGGCCGGTGTGGCTCTGGTTGAGCATCGACCCAGCACCAAGAGGTCACCGGTTTGATTCCCGGTCAGGACACATGCCCAGGTTGTGGGCCTGATCCCCAGTGGGGGGCGTGCAGGAGGCAGCCAACTGATGTTCTTTCTCATCAATGTTTCTATCTTTCTCTCCCTTCCTCTTTCTCTAAAATCAATAAAGAAAAAAAAAATTTTTTAATAGGCATAAAGGACAGGTTGGGGAGTTTTACAGATGACCCTGGGGAATTTACCTAAGAACTGAGGAAGCTAATTATCACCCAGACCCTAACATGTTATCTTTAAGGATAATACATAGGGAGCCTGTTAAAGCAATTCTTTGGGTCTGTTAAGGACCAAGCACTTAGGGGATCGATTTTATCCAACAGGTTAGGGTTAGGGTTATGGTTAGGGTTAGGGTTAGGGTTAGGGACGACATTAGGGAAAGGGTTAGGGTTAGGGTTAGGGTTAGGGAAGACATTAGGGAAAGGGTTAGGTAGGGTTAGGGTTAGGGAAGACATTAGGGAAAGGTTACAAAAACTAGGCTTAGGACCCAGACCCCCACGGAGCAACTGGTAGCAATGACTTCCAGTGTTTTTAACAACTGAGATGGGCAAAGACAGAGCCAGAAGGCAGCCCAGAGACACAAATGGCTCAGTTTTAAGCCATCTGTCACCTCAGGGCACCTAGCTCCTGGAATACTAGAAACATCAAAGGGCCAGTGTTATTTCTGTGGATAAGAGGGACCCTCAAGGGCCATGCCCCCTCTGTGACAAGTTCCTGCACTGAAAGAGGGCTTGTCCCAGGGGCTGGAGGGTCCCTGGATCAGAACCTACCCACACCATGGCCTTGAACTGACAGGGCCAAATGCTCCCGTCGGCCCCACCACAAGCACATCATATCGAAAGGACAGAGCCAAGGGTGACCCTCGACGTGGCAGGTTCATTGTGAGACACAGGAACCGCTTGCTCTGCTCTGGCTCACTCTCCAGGGCCCTTCCTGCCCCGTCCTGGCTGGTCACCGGGGTGGGCGGGCGTCCTCAAGGCTCCCCTCACCCAGCCTCCGGATCTCACTGTTAGTCACGCCTCTCTTGTGAATCCCAGATGCCCCTTCCCTCGTTAGGGAGGGACACTTACCCAGTTTAAACTTCTGGGTCATTAAAAATGTAAACAAGGCTAAGATAATTAAAGGAAAACAAATAAAAGTGAATCTTTTAAGCTCCAAATTCTCCCCCTCCAGGGTGGAGCTACAGCAGTGCCCTTTCTCAAGCTGCAGAAGCCCAGGGGCTCCCCTCCCCCTGTAAAGGAAAGAAGTGGCACTTTCAACCCAAGGGGCTGGAGGCCGGAACTACCGCAGGCCCAGGAACAGGCCCAGCTCTTCTCCTGCCTCCTTACGGGTTAACAGAGACGGGAAATGAAGGGGTGCCCTTACCCAGACTACAAAAGCTACTGGGGGGACACCCCTCCTCTTGTAAAAAGGGGGAGAAAAGGAGGTACTTTTAACCTGAAGCTGCTAAAATGCCCAAGCTAAGTGTTTTACTGTATTAGATTTTTTAAAAATGGTCTCCCAGTACTTATTTGCATTTGAATGGATCAAACCCCATACTAATAAAACGTGTTCACATGTGTAAACTGAACTCCCTCAGGGCTTCAGAGATGGCTCCCAATTTATTGGAAAATACTGTAGCCAAGATAATTGACCGGAGGGACCCTCCTACAATATGTTAGTGGCCTGCTCATTTTCAGTACTAATAAGAAGGCCCAAATAACCTCCCAGCAGGTCCAATACCTAGGGTACCTACCCCAAGAGCCAGGACCCAGTCACCCCAAAGGAAATGGGCCATCCTGGCTCCAGGGGTCCCAAGAAGTAAATACCACTTTGAGGATGTGTAGGAATTGCCGGCTTCAACCACCTACAGATACCAGGCTTTAGGAAAAAGGACTCTGGCCAAGCTACACCCAAACCTCAGAGTCCTAGGTGTCTATGTCACCCATTGGCCTCATGAGGACAAACCTGTACCTACAGGAAAAGTCACAGGTTCACTTATCTTGAAGTAAACTTATTTCTTATAAGTCCCCATCAGGGACCTCAAGCTCCTCTTCAAGAAACAAAAGCCTATTACAGATAAGTAATGTAGTGACTAAGCATGAATATAATTGTCCTCCACTACTCTGTCCTTCTTCTCAAATGTGTCACTCCTAGGAAACAGCAACTCCATGTCCAGATGATGATGCTTCAGGGATTCCAGCCCCTCCCACCTTTAGAAGAAGCAACCAACAGCCTGTCTGTTCCAGCCTCAAGTCCCATTCCCTGTGTCCCTTAGACCAGGCAGGGAAAGAGACGTCCAGACCCTCACACACGTAGGGGCTACGACCGGTTGTCAGCACGAAGCGATTACAGAAGACGGACTGTCCTCCCCCATCAGCCCGTCTGTGCTTCATAAGCCAGAGGTATAGGTTTTCTCAGTTTCATTAATAAATGCATACTTTAATGTTTTAATAAATTCACTTGCACTAATGTTTTAATAAATACATTACACAACACAGTCAAGGTCTCTCCTGTGAATTCATTTATATGAGAAGACAAGGATCAAGGTTGGGGACGGCCACGCCCTCTGACTCAGGGGCTGTGCAGTAACCCCTCCCTGGAGTCGTGAGAGGTGCCTGTCACAGCTCCGTGTTTCATGTAATTCACTCAAGAATCACTGGTCTTATTTATGCAACCAAATAGCAGCATTATTTAAATGACCAAAAGGTGGGAAGCCACTCAAGTGCTGAATAACATATAAATGGATAAACAAAAACTGGTATATACATACAATGGAATATTACTCAGCCTTGAAAAGGAAAGAAGTTCTGACAGATACTTCAACATGGATGAACTTTGAGGATGTTTCGCTAAGTGAAATAAACCAGTTAGATAAAGACAAATACTGTATGGTTTCACTTATATGAGACATGTAGAGTAGTCAAAGTCACAGAAATAGAAAGTAGAAGGGTGGATGGCAGGGGCTGGGCAGGGGAAAGAGGGAGATGCTATTATGTGGGGACAGAGTTTCAGTTTTGCAAGATGAGCAGATTCTGGAGGTCTGTTGCACAACAATGTGAATATACTTAACACTGCTGAACTGTACATTTTTAAAGGGTTGGGGTGGTAAATCTTGTTATGTGTATTAAAAATTAAAACTCAAAAAAGCTACTGCAAAAGGGGGAAGAAAAATCTGACATGACAACATGGATGAAATTTGAGGACATTATGCTAAGAGAAATAAGCTAGTCACAGAGACACTAATACTGTTATGATTTGTTTTAAATGAGGCCCCTAGAATAGTCGAGTTCATAGATGCAGGAAGTAGAATGGCAGGTGCCAGGGACCAGGAGGTGGATGGACAGTTAGTGTTTAATGGGTGTGGGGCTCCTGCCGGGGAAGATGAGTCTTTTTTTTTTCTTTACTGATTTTAGAGAGAAAAGAAGGAAGAGGGAGAGAGAGAGAGAGAGAGAGAGAGAGAGAGCAACATCAATGAGAGAGAACATCGATTAGCTGCCTCCTGCATGCCCCGACTGGGGATCAGTCCCACAACCTGGGCATGTGCCCTGACCTGGAATCAAACTGGAGACCTCTTGGTGCATGGGTTGACACTCAACCACTGAGCCACAGCGGCTGGGCAAGATAAGGGGTTTTGAGGGTGGCCGGCGGTGATGGTTACACAGCGCGGTGAATGTGGGTAATGCCACTAAACTGTGCATGTCATTGTTCAAACAGTACATTTATGTTATGTATTTTTACCAAGTCAGTGCAAAGAATTGCCAATGCAAACAAAGATAACTCTTGTTTCACAGAAATATGTTCTGCTTCAAGGGCTAACACGAGCCTAAAACGACTGACCAAGGCGTTGACACACACCTAACAGGAAAAGCAAGGGACAGAAACGGAACTGATTACCTCCGCAAAGAAGACCTTCCATTTGCTCTTGTACAATGTGCTTTTGTGTGTGAACGTTTTGAATTTACAGCAGTAATGACTTTGAAAAAAGGGAAACCAAGTGTCTCTCAGCTTGAAGAAAACTAGGCCACAGTATCATTTATAGAAACAGGTGCAGGTGCTTTTATTTGGAATTTTTTCTCAACTCTCTTCATGATAAATAAAAGCAGACACCACATCAAATGAGCCAGAAAACTTGGCTCAGGGCTGCTGGCAAATGGCTCTGTTCCTCTGCGCCCTGGACCCCTGAGCCCTGGACCCCCCCACCCCGTGCCGGGCCCCCTGAATCCTGGCCCCCTCTGTGCCCTGACCCCCTGCACCCTGACCCCCCTGAATCCTGGCCCCCTCTGTGCCCTGGCCCCCTGCACCCTGGCCTCCTGCACCCTGGCCCCCTTCACCCTGGCCCCCTCGGCACCCTGGCCCCTCTGTGCTCTGGCCCCTCTGTGCCCTGGCCCCTCTGTGCTCTGGCCCCTCTGCGCCCTGGGCTTCTGTGCCCTGGACCCTCTGTGCCCTGGCCCCTCTGTGCTCTGGCCCCTCTGCGCCCTGGGCCTCTGTGCCCTGGCCCCTCTGTGCCCTGGCCCCTCTGTGCTCTGGCCCCTCTGCGCCCTGGGCCTCTGTGCCCTGGCCCCTCTGTGCTCTGGCCCCTCTGTGCCCTGGCCCCTCTGTGCCCTGGCCCCTCTGTGCCCTGGCCCCTCTGTGCTCTGGCCCCCTCTGTGCTCTGGCCCCCTCTGTGCTCTGGCCCCTCTGCGCCCTGGGCCTCTGTGCTCTGGCCCCTCTGCGCCCTGGCCACCCCCCCCCCGCCCCCGCCTGCCCACTGGCTGACCCCGCCTCTGCGCCCCTCACCTCGCAGTGCTCAGTTCTTCTCTGGAGGGCTCACCGCCTTGTCCTCGCCTCTACAGCACCAGGTCTCAACCTTGGCCACACATGGAATCACCTGGGAGATTTTTTTAAATCCCAGGGCCCTGCCCATACAGCCAGAATCAAAACAAAATCAGCACCTGTGGAGCTGGCACCCACCTGCGAGACCCTGTTTTAAAGTAACTCTATAATTCTTTATATGATATTTGCGAGAGTAATAAAAACTATGTATTTTTAGTTCTTAAATATATATCCCCTATTTTCTGCCCTCTCTTGTGCTCCTTCCCTTAAAAATCCTGCTGCTAATCTGTGGGGATTTCATACCCCCACTCCCATCCTACCTCACTTCTCAAAACAAGTGGTTGAATTATAATCTAATCGTTGATTTCTGATGAACAGTCTCTATTCAGCACTATTCTAGACTCTGGGCTGTGTTGACAGACAGATGGTTGGCCAGCCCTCTGGAAGCTCACCTTCTAGGGGAGGCAGACAGAGCCCCTTGGGCACCAAATCTCATCCTTCCACCTGAAGGAACACATAGCTGAGTCTCCCCCGGGGGACCTGCCACAGCCAGTGCCTGTCCCTGAGCAGTGGCGGGCAAAGGCCTGGTCTCCTTGTCTTGATTTGGGGCAACCCAGAGCCACCCCAAAGCTCCCAGAGACGTGGCAGAGGCCTCTGCTACTGCCACCCTCAGTTCCCCTGCCTTTGCCCAGCCCCGCTCTCCGTGTCCCACCTGTGAAGGTTGGGTCCCAGGGAACTTCCTGCACACAGGAACTCGCCAGAGCCTGTGCTGGATGCGAGGGTGGCAGTGATACGGCTATGTGAGGCGGAGAGGTTGAGGATGGAGGATGGAAGCAGAGCAGCTGATGGATGACAGGCGAGATGTGGGGCCAAGAAGCAGTCGGGGCTTCTCCCAGATTTGGGGCCTGGGCAACTCGGTGGGCGATACCGATGCTGTCTTCCGAGATTCTATGGGGAGACACACTGGCCACAGAGATCTTAGTGTGGTCCAAAACTAAGGGCTTGCAACTACAGTTGGTAAATTATCACATACTCCCTTAATAATAGCTAGTGTGTGTGTGTGTGTGTGTGTGTGTGTGTGTGTGTGTGTGTTCTAAGCAGTTCATCTACATTAGATACCTTACCTTGTTTGATTTTCACAGCAACCCTGCAGCACAGGTATCATTTTCCTGTTCCTGAAATCGCTTAGACCCCTCATGTCGCCCCCTTGTTTTCCTCCGGCTCTGCACAATGGGCCGCACTGGCCTTCTCTCCCTTCCTGGCATGCACCCATACCTGTGACCTCAGGCCCTTTGTACATGCTGCCCTGCGCCCGGAATGCTCTTCCCTACCACCACCTCCTCCTCCACTCTTCTAGCTGTGCCTCCTTCAGATATCACCTCAAAACTCACCTCCTCAAAGTGGGTCTGTTGTCCTCCCAGAGATAATCTGGAAGGTTCTCCTTCCCTGACAGTGCCCTAAAGTATTCCTTTATTGATTAACTCCATAGTATTCTTTTATTGAATAACCATGTGTTATTTAACATTTCCCTTTTGATTAACTTTACGATACTTATTTGATGATCGACCCCGTTACAATGTGAGGACCGTCTTCCCGGGGTGTGAAGGTCCGGGAGGCAGGCTCTGCCTTGCTCACTGTCCTCCCACGGCGCGGGGCACACAGGGGCTCTGAAGAAACAGATGTCAGACGGAGCACAGACACGGTGAGGCTTAATGAGATGAGAGAGCTTCCGTGGTTACCAGTTAGTTTGCTGTAGAGCTGGGATGTGACTGCAACGTCAAAACACGTTACAATTTGCTGCAAAGTAGGGTGGCCCCCCGTCCGAGTGGCCGATGCCTGGACTAGGCCCGTGTGCCCCACGGCACCACTGCCCACACGGGTGAGAACTCGGCTCCCGAGACACACAGCTCCTCACTGCGCTCCTCCCGGAACAGCAGGGAAGTCACACTTCCCTCCCCCCAGGCAGTTCCGAACCAGGTTCCCGCAGCATGTGGGCCCAAATGGTGCTGACACACAGGGTGGGGCAGGAGGGAGGGACAAGGTGCTATGAACATGTTTAGTCAACCAGACTCCTCGGAGACTGAGATGAGGCTACTCTTTTGTTTGTTTTTAATATTTTTTCTTTATTAATTTTAGAGAGAGATAGAAACATCGATGAGAGAGAACATCAACTGGCCACCTCCTGCACGCCCCCCACTGGGGATCGGGCCCACAGCCTGGGCATGTGCCCTGACCAGGAATCGAACTGGCGACCTCTTGGTGCCGAGTCTCCGCTCAACCACTGAGCCACACCGGCTGGGCCGAGATGAGGTTGTTCTAATTGATGACGTCTTTTCTAAGTGATGAGCTAGTCTCTGGAAAGCCCCTTCCAGTGGTTCTTTTTAAAATGTGTTAGTCCACGTCTTTGCAATAATAAATACTATTTGCTAAACGAAAGGAATGATTAGTGATGACAGAACTTCACAGGGACCCGCGGGCCAGCCCTGCAATGAGGTGGAGACAGCAGGCGCGCAGAGCACACGGGGCAGTGAGCTCAGGGCGAGCCTGCCTCTGCCCAGCGCTCAGCTGGTGCGCGGGAGCAGCACGGTCAGTCCAGGGGGCTGTGCGCCTGCCTCTGCCCAGCGCTCAGCTGGTGCACGGGAGCAGCATGGTTAGTCCAGGGGGCTGTGCGCCTGCCTCTGCCCAGCGCTCAGCTGGTGCGCGGGAGCAGCACGGTCAGTCCAGGGGGCCTGTGCGCCTGCCTCTGCCCAGCGCTCAGCTGGTGCGCGGGAGCAGGACGGTCAGTCCAGGGGGACTGTGCGCCTGCCTCTGCCCAGCGCTCAGCTGGTGCGCAGGAGCAGGACGGTCAGTCCAGGGGGCTGTGCGCCTGCCTCTGCCCAGCGCTCAGCTGGTGCGCGGGAGCAGGACGGTCAGTCCAGGGGGCTGTGCGCCTGCCTCTGCCCAGCGCTCAGCTGGTGCGCGGGAGCAGCACGGTTAGTCCAGGGGACTGTGCGCCTGCATCTGAAAAGAGTGGACGGACCACTTCAGTGCTGGTTGAATTGTTCGGACCACACCCCAAGGCTGAGCCGACCGCTAGCCAGAGAGTTCATACTTATGTGTATGTCTATATACACCTGAAGCAGAAGTTTTATGAAAAATACTCCTTTGTGATGCATCCTTTGATTATTCTTTTCTATTTTTTTTATCCTCACCCAGGGACATTTTTTCATTTTTTGTATAGAAAGAGTGAAAAGGAGAGAGAAGAAGAGAGAGAGAGAGAAACATCGACATGAAAGGGACACATCAAGTGGCTGCCACCCGCACGACCCAACCAGGGCCGGGGACAAACTGCAACCTAGGTACTTGCCCTTAACAGGAACTGAACCCGGGTCTCTCTGGACCGCAGGCCGACACTCCAACCACCGAGTCAAACTGGCCAGGGCTCTTTTCTATTTAAGAAACTTTGCTCACTGATTTTATAATCCGCTGATGAGGACAAGGGCTGTTTGAGAAGCACCACTTCCACCCCAAATTTGTGACTTTCAAACAAGAACTGGCTGAGTGATGATAAAACTTTAACAAGCACTGGAATTTATTCGTTGTTTTGAAAATTCAGTAGCATATCGTTTTTGTCACTTGCATTATTTTCATAAAAATGCAGTGAAAATAAAACACTTGCTACTTGAGAGAGAATTCTGGAATGATGGTAAATCTGACTGAGGTTCATTTAAAACTCCTCCTCCCGCCGCGGTCCCCCAGGATGTACATCAAGAAGGGCGACAGCTCGGTCCTCAGGGACAGGAATCGAGGCCAAGGGTGTGAGGAGCCGAGTCCTTTCCTCGGCCTTGTCACCTCGTCTGTGGCCGGAAGGGGTTGAAGGGGTGGTCTCATTGGTTCCCTCTCACTGTACATGTCTATGTCTACGTCCCTGGGGTTTGTAAATCCCCGAGACTGTGTTGTTAGAGTCTGGAACCTCTGGCATCGATGGAGGCAGGTGAGAATGTGCTGCTCGCCCAGTAGGATGCTGGACCCCTCTGATCCCACCGCGACCGTGCACCCTCCTTTCAGCACGGGGTAGGTGGCCCGTGCACTGGGCTGAGCCATAGAAACAGGGCATGGACCTTGCCTTTGAAACCTCCGAGCAGTTGTGTGACAGTCTGCTAACTTGTGTTCCTCGTATCCGGGGCACCTTAACCAGCTTCAGGGTCTGGGGTTGGAAAACCCAGGCCCCAGCCCGTTCACACCGCAGGAGGCAGTACAACCCCAGGGACCACCTGTCAGCCACACGTTCTCTTCCAGCCTGGAAAGGTGTGGCTGCCTTTGTGGATCAGAACATTAAGACTCGAAGACAAAGATGAGTCCTAGCTACCCTCCAGCTGGGCACAAAGCTGGGGCCTGAATCCCGGTCTGTGGCTTCCCAGCGAACCCCTAGAGCTGACCCCTTGTGCCTGAGTGGAGGAGACCCAGCACTGACAACAGCGTCTTACTGCTGAGCACTAGTGAGCACCTGCTGTGTGCCACGCCCTGCTCCAAGCGCTTCACATACATTAATCAATCAAAACCCTATGAAACTGTTGCATTGTAACCCCTGTTTCCCAGCTAAGTGAACTAGGACTGGCAAATGGGGCGTTTTCACCTCCGGGCCCAGGGGCACTAGCAGAGTCCACATGGGTAGAGTGGAGCTGAGCGTCTCACTGGACGGAACCAGGATGGCCTTCGCCCAGAGCCTCTGAGTCGTGGATAAACGCATTAGAGAAGGAAATGAATTCAATTGAGCTAATGCAGATTTCATGCCACTTAATTTTAATAGGAAGACTATTCGCCCATAAATAAAACTTTTAAATGGTTGGAATATGAATACGTGCGATTCAGTGTTGAGCGGAAGATATTATTTCAACATCATTTCATCTGATTCGTCTCAGGGGAAGGGAAGGAGGCATTTTGGGGACCGTAAACATAGTTGACTGAAATTCTGATAAATCTGGGAGCGAATGAGGAAAGCATTGCTTCCGACCGGTGCCCCCAGTGGAAGTGTCCCTGAAGCGTCCGGGCAGCGGGTGCCGCTTCTCTTTCTCTCACTAACGTCCCCGAGAGCCCGGCACACAGCAGGCACGACGCTGCCCCAGCACAGGCCCTGCGCGGTCATGGCTGCTCCCTCACCGCCCTGGGACCCGCGGGCACGGAGGCATGTCCTCTGGGCCTCTGTCGGTAGCCTCGAGCCCAATGCCAGCGGTGGACTGTACCTGCCGAAGGCCAGGCCGGCCAAGGGCAGCAGACCCAGCCTGTGCCCTCACCTCTGTCCAGTCCCCCTCACCTCTGTCCAGTCCCCCTCGCCTCTGTCCGGTCCCCTCGCCTCTGTCCGGTCCCCCTTGCCTCTGTCCAGTCCCCCTCACCTCTGTCCAGTCCCCCTCGCCTCTGTCCGGTCCCCTCGCCTCTGTCCGGTCCCCCTTGCCTCTGTCCGGTCCCCCTCGCCTCTGTCCGGTCCCCCTCGCCTCTGTCCCGTCCTCCTCAGACTCCAGCAGCCCGCAGTCCACCGGCACAAGCCGCGCTCACGGGTCACCGTGCTTCTGACTCTCATCAACCCTCCAGCAGCATCTCCGAATGAAGTCTGGGAAGTGCTCGAGGACATTCCGAGTTTGAGAAAGTCTCTGAAACCCTGGGTTGAGCTCAGTGAAGAGTTTCCTTAGGGAGGAGCTCTGGGAGCCCCTCGGTGCGGCTCAGTGCCATGGTCCAGAAGGACGTTCCGCGTTCAGCTTTCTGCCTTCGTTCGGGCCCCCCAGAACCCTTGGGCCCCAGTGGGCAGCGCCCAGAGCAGTTCCCACGGCATCCGGGCCGGGCGGCTTCCTCAGTCTGGAAGAGCATGCCAACCTGTTAGTCCACCGAGCTGGGACCAGGGCAGGGAGGGGAGCTGGGGTATGAATGCACCAATTCCCGTGACTCATCGGGAGACAGCTGCTCCCAGAGCTCACATCTCCTGACACCTCCAAGCAGCAGACCTCACAGAGTCCTCAGGCAGAGATGGTGCTGGCTGCTAGAAGCTCCCTGTGTGCCCAGGGGAGGGCCAGGCCCCAGGCATCAGCGACACAGTACACCTTTCAAGCGTGTACTAGCATCTCTGCAGCAGTACTGCTCCTTGAAACACAGTTTGGACAGCTCTACTCTAGACCAATTCCAGAAAAGCTCAGCTTCCTGTCAGAATCTGTCCATCTGCTCATCCTCGGCTCTCTGGGTCTGCAAGGGCTGCCACATCAAAGTGCCGCAGCCTGGGTGGCTGAAACCACAGGGACGTATTGTCTCACAGTCCAGGAGGATGGAAGTCCCAGATCAAGGTGTCAGCAGGGCTGGTTCCTTCGCAAGCCTCTCTCCTTGGCCTGCAGGTGGCGGTCTTCTCCCTGTCTTCTCGGGGCCTTCCCTTCTCCTGTGTGAGTCCGGGAGCTCTCTCCTTTCTTATGAGAACACCAGCCTGATTGGATTAAGGTCCCACCCTAATGACTTCATTTTTACTCAGTCACCTCCTCACAGGCCCTGTGTCCAAATACAGCCACATTCTGAGAGCGGGGGTCAGGACTTCAACATGCAAATTGGGAGGAACAGCGCGCTTCAGCCGGTAACACCGTCTGCGATCCCGCTGACGTCAAGGCCGTCTCTGGAGAAGGACAGAGGGCTCTGGAGTGAACAGGGTCTGTCTCCTATCCGACCCCGCAGATGAGCATCTCTGAAAGAGAGATCCTCAGTCGGGGCAGAGCCCTGGCTGAGTCCCACCCAGCACAGCCCAGGGATCTGTCGGCCACGGGACACAGAAGTGCCAGGCTCACGGGGGCGACCAGCCCTGCGTGCTGCAGGCCATCTCATGCTGCCAATCTGCACCATCTGCTTCTCCTCACTTCCCGTCCCGACTCCATGATCCATTCATCAGAAATAAGGCCATCCTACGCCCAGGGAGTGTTCTAGACCCTGGAGATACAGCAGTGCAGCAAACAGAGCTAGTATTGGGGTAGGACACAGGCAGACAGCAAGGTAAAGAAATGAAACCCCTAGCATGTCGGGTGCTAAGTGCCAAGGCGAGACACAGAGCAGGAAAAACACTAGTGAGCGCTGGGGGCACACCGCGTAGACAGGGGGGCGGCTGAGACCTCACAGAAAATGTGACATTTGAGGAAAGACCCGAGGGAGGAGGGGACAGTCAGGGGGCATAGGGGACAGTCTGGTGCTGCAGAGTGGCAGGAGGGACAGGTGGTTAGGAACACAGGAGGACCTTGGTCTCACTCTGGGTGAGATGAGACTCCACTGAGGGCCTCGGTGAGGAACAACCTGACCTCGCTCAGGTGTGCTAAGAACAGCTGAGGGGACCTGAGAGCGGGTGTAAGAAGCCAGCAGGAAGCTCCTGAGAACCCAGGTGCGGGAAGATGGTCATTTGGATCAAGGTGGTGGCAGTGGAGGAGGTGAGAAGTGTCATTTTAAAGACTATTTGATTATTATCATTTTTTTATCCTCACCCAAGGACTTTTTTTTCATTTATCTTCAGATAGAGTGGGAGGGAGGGAGTGAGTGAGTGAGGGAGGGAGGGAGGGCGGAAGACAGAGAGAGAGAAACATCAACGTGAGAGAGACACATCCACTGCTTGCCACCCGCACAACCCCAACCGGGGCAGGGACAAACCACAACCGAGGTACGTGCCCTTAGCGGGAACCGAACCCGGGACTCTCTGGTCTGCAGGCTGATGCTCTAACCGCTGAGCCAAACCAGCCAGGACAAGACAATTTGATTATTTAATAATTGATTTATTAACTTTATCTCCTAATGTCCCTCTATATTTTTTAAACAGACTTTGTTTTTTAGAGTAGTTTTAGGTTGACAGCAAAACTGCGCAGTAGGTACAGAGGGATCCCATGTATTTCCTGCCCCCACACATGCACAGCTTCCCCCGTTATCCACCCCCCAACAGAGTGGTACATTGGTTACAATCTGCGAACCCACCCTGACACGTCATTATCACCCACAAGCATTGCTGACACTAAGATTCAGTTTTGCAGTTGTGCATTCTGTGGGTCTGGATAAATGTGTAATGACCTGTATCCACACCACTGCAGTGGACACGTACACGTCGTTTCACTGCCTGAACATTCCGTGCTTTGCCTCTTCATTCCTCCCCCCGGACTCCTAGCAACCACTGATCTTTTTACTGTCTCCATACTGTGCCTTTTCCTGAATGCCATATGGTTGGAAGTAGACTTTTCACATTGGCTTCTTCTACTTAGTCATCTGCATTGGTGTTTCCTTCCTGTCTCTTCATGACTTGCAAGCTTATTTCTTCTTAGTGCTGAATAATATTCCACAGTCTGGATCTACCACAGTTTCTTTAACCCCTCGGCTACTGAAGGGCATCTTGCTTGCTTCTAATTTTGGGGCATTACAGACTCTGGATGCATTTTGACGGTAGAGGAAACAGAATTTCCCGCCGGGTTGGGTGTTTTGTGAGCAATGACTCCAGGGAGGAGGCCAAGATATTTGGCCAGTGCACATGAAATAGCAGGATTCCCATCGATCCCCCTCACAGGAAGGCAGGGAGATGATACACTAACAATGGTCACAACAATAATTGTAACTATTATTGTAACTATTATTGTAAACCCTTAGCTTTCTTTGCAGCAGGCTGGGATGCACGCTCCACACACTTCATCCCCTGTCACGCACACAGGAGCCCGAGGGGGTAGATGCTGTTAACATTCTCATTTCCCAAACAGAGGACACAGGCGAGGGGTGGACTTGCTCAAGGTCACACGTGTCTGCTCATACCTGGCTCTGACACAGTAAATATTTAGAGGAGAGTTGGCATTTTGACAAGAACATACCAGCCTGGTTAATATACATCTTTCTAAACCAGAGTAAATTTGCAGAGAAATTAACGGGAGGCTCTGTGGGAGGCAGCCAGCTGGCCATTTCCCCAGAGGACAGCATCCAGCAAGATGCCAGGCCCAGAGCTTCCTACTCCCAGCGAGCGGCTCCTGGCACCGGGCCCGGCGCAGTGGGTGCTCCAGGAACCCAGCTCTTGGACTGCAGAGCCAGGGACGCACCTGTGTGCCTGCAAGAAACCCGACTTCGGTCAGCAACTTTACCTGCAGTTTCCCTACTGATTTGACCAAAAGTATTACATCGCTGCTCTGACGCCTTTGAGGGGTGCAAAACCATCACACCCGCCAGTGGTGCTCAGGGGCCGCTGCTGACCTCCGGGCTGTGGCAGCTCCACCCACCTGGAAATGGGTGTCTCAGAAGAGCCGGAACCCTGCAGTGAGTTTCCTGAAACCAGATGTGTTTCACGGAAAGCACTTTGTTTGAGCGATGTCTTTGTGTTTGTGTGTGTGTGCTGAAAATGTCCTTTGTACTATGAAATAATAACGAAAGGAGTTAGAAGTTTGCTTGCTTAAGTGAATTTAGTTAGCAAAGTAAAAGTTTAGGAACCCCACCTCAGTGTCTCCCTTTTGCGGAGGCTGCTGCTGCTGGTGAAATGTACCAATTCGAGAAATCCACATTGCTGGGCAATGTAATCGATGTCAACCCGGTTGACAGTTAAACAATCAGCAATGGGAGCCTCCAGTGTATAATGATCGAGTCAGGCTAGGTGGACTTTTTTTACCCAGCAAAGCACGTGTTAATGACCTGCCCACATATTTCCCTGGGCTAGGTGGGCACCATCCACACACAAAATACAGAATAAATAATTCTGCACTGTCGACCAGACCGCTGCCGGAGCTCCTCCAGTCACCCGGCCCCGAGTACACGCCTTGCCGAAGTGGGTGGACATTCAGCAGCCCCAGCCTCTTTTGGGGCTGAAGGAGGAGAATAGAAGGAAGCACGTGTGTTCTACTCCCGCAAGGGCAGGACGTCAAGCCAGCACCTCGGACCTTATTATTCCTTTCTTTCCTCCTCTCCCTTCTCTCATTTCACTCGCTAGCGTTTCAAGTCAGGATTTCAAGAGCCACAGGGTGGGGCACACACCAAATAATTACGTCTTGGTTAAAACTGATTGATTCTAGTTGGCTGCCTAAGCCTCCCGATATGGTAAAAGAAAATTTGGAGGCAAAGTAGCACATGAGCAAAGTTCCCTGTTTTCCAGCTCTGACTGCTCTCGGACTTTCTTTCTACTCCTCTTTTAAAGGGGGCTCATCCGTGGGAAGGTACCAGAATTTCAAAACCTCATCAGAAGAAAAGGCCCTGTGGTTGCTCACAGTGCACATTTCCTCCACACGACACAGGGAAGCCATCAAGTACAATGAAAAGCAGGTCACAAGAAAAGAGAGGGGTCGCACCCACGTGCTTCCTGGCACATCTCATGATAGATCCTCTGGGAATGCTGCTTCGCAAAAAGAAGTGTGTTGTCAAATTGGCCTGCAGAGACGGTTGACTCTTCATCTCAAATGCAAAGCGTCGAGGTTGCGTGAGCAGTGCTCCTGGTTCCCAGGATCAATCCCAAGCCTGGTCACTCTGCTTCTCTTCTGGGCTCTTGTGCAAACATTGCAAGGGTGTCAAGGCCCAAGGAGATGACTTTCCAGGACTTCTGACCAGTGGTGCATGGCGACCTTGATCTGCCAGCACGCTACTGTCAACAGCTCCGATGCCGCAGTTAGGCTCAGTAGTCCTTGTTCCAAGCCTGGACAAGAACAACGTCTCTCCTGTTTACAACCCGAATGAAACTCCAGGTGAACACTTCCTTTTTATACCCAAACAGCAGTGGGATACGCCTCCACTGACTACATTGCTAAAAATTAGGTACCCTTGAAGAGTCCTCTAGTGATTTGGGAGTCCCCAAAAAGATGTTTCAGGCTCAGCCACCCCATCATCACACATCCATTTCTTCCTCCCCTGTTCCCACAGCCCCGGGGGAAGTGCTGGCCCACACGTGGCCGGCCCTGGCACCGGCATGGGGGCCCACCTCCTGCTGCTCCCACGCCTCTGGTGTTCGGGGTGCGAGGAGTTCTCGGCATTGCAACAGGAGGCTTCTCCCCTCCCTGCGGCAAGTGTCTGTGCCCGTGGTACTAAGGGAAAGGAGCTCATCTGAAAAGGCTCCATCTGGAGGATTCCAATTAGACGACATTCTGGAAAAAGCAAACTATAGAGACAATAAAAACTTCAGTGGTGGACGGAGTTAAGTGTGGAGGGAGAGAGAAACGGGGCATTTTTATGGCAGTGAAAATACTCTGTGTGATACTCTAATGGTGGAGACACGGCATTATAAATTTCCCCAAACCCATAGTTTGTATAATATTGAGTTGGAAACAATGACATTTAGTTGGTAATAGTGTATCAATTTTTTAAAATCCACTTTATTCTGGAAGAAATAAAAAGTGAGTTGTGGCCTTGGCTGCTTTGGCTCAGCAGTTAGAGCATCAGCTCATGAACCAAAGGGTCACAGGTTCGATCCCAGCCCTGGTTGGGGTCATTCGGGAGGCAACCAATCGATGTGTCTCTCTCATGCTGATGTCTCTCTCTCTTTCTCTCTCTCTCCCCCCCCCCCTTCCACTCTATCTAAAAATCAATGGAAAAATATCTTCAGGTGAGGAAGAAAAAAAAGAAAAGTGAGCTGTGTTCCTTCTAGAGGCCCCGGAGCATCGGTTTCCTGGCCCCTCACAGCTTCCAGAGGCCCTGCACCCTTGGCTCCTGCTCCCCTCACCTGTCTTCAAAGCCAGCAGGGTAGCTCCTTCAAATCTCCTGTCTCTCTCCCTCTGCTTCTGCCCTCACCACTCCTGCAGACCTAGTTCGTTTTTGTTTTTTTTCATCCTCACCTGAGGACATTTTTCCATTTTTTGTTCAGAGTGGGAGGGAGAGAGGGAGAGGGAGAGAGAGATGTGAGAGAGACCGGGAACCGAACCCGGGTCTCTCAGGACCGCAAGCCGGTACTCTAACTGCTGAGCCAAACCGGCCAGGGCCAGACTCCAATTCTTTTGCCTCCCTCTTATAAAGATTTTATGGCTATATTTAGGGCTCACCTGGATAATCTAGAATAATCTCTGCCATGTGGAGATTCTTAACTGTAACACTCCTGCAAAGTCTCCTTTGCCATGGCAGGACCATGCCCAGGCTCCAGGGATGAGGACTTGGACGCCGTGTGGGCCATTATTTGGCCAACCACAAGGACTGAGAGGCAGCGGCAGGAGATGGGAAGAAGGGAGAGGAGAGAGGTCAGCGAGCATCTGTGGAGACGGGGACTGTCCCTGGGGACCATCGGAAGACACAGAGACCAGACAAGCTAGCAGCTCAAATCCAAAGAAAAAAAAAAAAAAACTATCACTCCATGCCACACTGAGCATAAAATATTTCTGAAAGTAATGTGTCAACTTAGTCTGCCAAAAAATAAATCCAAAATAAATGCATTGAAAATGTATATTAACAGAAGTTCCCAGTGGCTATCTCTGAAAGCAAGAAGACAGGTCATTTTACTTCTTAATTTGAGTTGAGAACTCCAATATTTCTGTAATGAATATGTACTATTTATAGGCAGGAAAAGACATTTAAAATTTAATACAGTTTTAGAAACACAAACGTGCATACAGAAACGAGGCAGTGTCAGGACCCACGAGCGCTCCTTTCTCACGCAGACTCACAGACCAGACATTTCCAGTGATGTTTCCTTTCTTTCCTTATGTCTTTGGTTGTTTTCAAAGTCTACAGGGATTTATAAAGGGGGAAAGAACAGACATGTTTTGATTTTTTTTTTATTTATTTTTTTTGCAGGCTCCTCACTGTCCTTGAATAGCAGCCAGGTTTGTTTAAATAGAGAATTAAACGTGAAAGTATACTTTGACAGAGAAATTCTTCATCCTACAAGACATGCCTAATAGAATTATATACATATGAGCATCACATGACATGTACAAGGATGTTGCTTATTGTGGTATTGTTTGCAGTAGTCAAAACCAGACAACAACCCCATGTCAATGAATAGAGAATGGATTAAAAAAAAAAAAACCTGTGGTGTAGAATACTATACAGCAATTAAAAAGGTGAAACCACTACTCCATGCAACACATAAATAAACCTCAGAGAAATCATGATGAGTGAAAGAAGCCAGGCATAAGGGTACATGCAGTGTATGCCTATTTATGTAAAGTTCAAAACCAGGCAAACCTAGTCTGTGGTGTTCAAATGTAGAATAATGGATTCCTTCTCCCCATGGGGATAATAACTGGGAGGGGCAAGAGGAAGGCTTTGGGGTGCCAGGAACACTCTATTTCTCAAGATGGTTAGAGTCCTTTGGCATCTCTTTATCATGCTGTGCACTTCTGACATAGGCGCTTTCTGCAACAAAACTGACTGTAAGTTAAAGAATTAATAAAACTTAAATTTTCATTTAGAGTCGTGCTGTATTCTCAGCTGTGACATAGGCCCTTGGCTGGCAGAAGAACGTGATCAATCAGATCCACGTCAGTGCACCAATTAAGCACATATAGAGGGCTGACTGGTAATCTTCAACACAAGCAGGAGGGAGGCAGGCTAGGAACATTCCCACACCATGGACAGCGCAGTACTGGCTGGGGTCCGACTTCCTCCAGCCAGTAATCTGGGACAGCCCATGACTCACACTTTCAATGACCAAGAAGGGTTAGTAGGCACAGGTACAGGGTGAAGTTGGCGAAGACACTGCATAGATTAAGATGTGGCCGGTGTGGCTCAGTGGTTGAGCATCGACCCATGCACCAAGAGGTCGCAGGTTTGATTCCCGGTCAGGGCACATGCCCAGGTTGTGGGCCCGATCCCCAGTGGGAGGCATGCAGGAGGCAGCCAATCGATGTTCTCTCTCATCGATGTTTCTATCTCTCTCTCTAAAGTCAATAAAGAAAAAAAATATTTTTTTTAAATGGGCACAGAGCTTTTTTCTCACCAAACAGAAATTGTTAGCATAGGCTGAAAACATGCTTGATTATGCGGGAAGATTTATAATTTCTTGCCAAAGTTATAAAAAAAAAAAAGGCAAAAATCTAAGTGATGAAAAGACAGTAAATGTCACATACTGAGGGCACCTGCTACCGTGTCCTGCGAAGGTGGCCAACAAACTGAGAAGCAGCCTTGCAGACAGCTGTTTCGTGACCTACATTACAGAAGGCTGTGTGAACCTGTCTGCACACGACTGTTCAAGCTGGAGACGACACCAGTCTCTCACCACCCCGTGTCCCACCTCACTTTTTCCCTCGAGGGAAATGCCCTTTCGGTGAAGGTCAGATGGCCATTGCGGGACTCTATGCAGATCCTGGCCTGGCCACTGATTCATCCCGTCCCACTAGCCGCATGGTAGGCTCAGGGCTGGGCCCACGCCAGGGTGGCCGGTTCTTAGGGAATTCTCACCAGCTAGGAAGACACCTCAGCATGCAAGCCAGGGGCTGCCTGGCCCACCTGGACGGCTGCACCGGAGGTGCTTGTCTAGGAGAGGACAGTGTGAGGATGGCACAGACAAGACATGAGTCAGGGACAGGGACTGCCTGGGAGTGTCAGCACCCAGGTTCCTACAGCTTCTCCTTCTTCTCTATGACCCACTGCACGGATCCTTCCCAGCCATGCCAGACAACAACACCCATTTTTTCTCAAGCTGGTTTGAATTGGATTTCTGCCCCTTGGCAACAAAAGTCCGAACAAATACCCCAGTGAACATTGGATTAGGACTACAGTAAAGTTGACATTCTTTTTGTTACCAGGTGTCTCTCAAGGGGAAGGGCTACTGAGCAGAACTGTGAGTGCACAGCCAACTGCCCTGTTTCTTCCTTACACTCTCTCCGTTTTCACTGCAGAAGCGCTCACACGTTGCCACCCTCCTCGTTACCTTTCTGCTTCCCCAACTCTCAGTTCTCTGTCTTCTTATTTCCAAAGACATGAAACAGGAAGCTCTGTAGGTCGGGGCCTGTGCCGGTGCTATGGACTAGACTCGTGTCTGGCTGGTGCTGTGCCTTGGTTTCCCTACCTGCCCTGCCAACGTGAGACTCCTGCAACTTCGGCCAGCAGTTTGAACTGGAGCGTGCTGAAAATGCTGTGTGTATTTTACACAACAATTTTTCATCGTGTTTTCTAGAAAAGCTTCGATTCATCACATAGCACTTGAAAGGAAGATGTATATCCCTTTATTACGGCATTTGCTGCCTGGTGTCATTGCGGTTTTGTATGTCTGTCACCAGTAGACCATACACACGTCTACGAGTAGAGAGACCCTGTCTTACCAAATCGGTACGCCCAGCATTAGCACGGTTCTCCGCAGGTGCAGGTGTCTGAAGACTCTCCATCAGGGACAAGCAATACAACCTTGCTTCTCCAAGTGCAGTGCATCGACCACCAGCATCATGATCACTGGGAGAGGGGGTGGCAAAGGCAGAATCTGGGCCCTACCCCAGAACGACTGGTCTGTGTTTGATAACTGGCATGCAAGGACAGCTGGAGAGATCTCGCAGAGGCTGGAGGTGATTGATGGGGGAGGAGAAGGGAGAAGGCAACGTTACAGGTGGTTGAGACTGCAAGGCTGGGGTCAGAAATGACAGAGAGCTCCAGGGGCAGGGAGGCAGGATGGCCAGAGGAGAATGGAAGGGGTCTAGGGTCCTGTGCTCTGCAGATCATCTCCATTGGTACAGAGTCCTGCAGGTGGTGTGAAGAGAGAGAGTTGGAAAAACCTTCACTGCTGACAGGGAAAGACCAGAACACCATGCCTTTTCCTTCTCACATCTTTAAACTGGGAGATCATCGCTACATGTAAGATCTATTGGGTGTTCTGTTTTTTGTATGCAGAGGAGACACAGGCTCATAAGAGCAGCCTGCTATCAGGTTCTTAATCTTAGAACCCATTGATGTGTTAAAATGGAAAAAATAAATGAACACTGTTACTTCAGTACCTAACTGAATTGGTTTGGGGCCTGCATCTGCAGGAAGCTTCTGCAGGAACTCACTCAGTCAATGATTTCCACGTGAAAACACCGCTCAAGGAGCAGTTAATAAGTGCACCTTGATGATACTAACGATTTACATAGCCGCACCGTACATCCAGTTAAGCAAATGTTTCCTGGGCACAGTAATTAATGAACCAGGTCCAGGACACACCTAGGGAAGGGGGCCCCTTGGAATGGGGATGCAATGTAAAGAGCTAATGGCTGCGCATTTCGCTGCTGTATGATCTGCCTCCCTAACTTGTTCATCCCATACCCAGCTGGGAACCCTGAATACCACCCTAGGCAATTCATGTGACCGCGAATGTAGGTAGTAGTTAGGGAAAGGCGGGGAGAAGCGGCCTCTAGAGACTGGGACTCCCCAGGGAGACCTCGGGAACGAAATAGGTCACGGGGCTCCCGGGCAGAGCTCCCCGGCCCCCGCCCCGTGCGTGCCAGCCCCGGACAGCCAGCGGGGGGGGGATGAGGGGCGGCGGGCAGGGGGGGTGACGGTGCACTTCGGGCCTCCAGGTTCTCTCCCTTCCTGAGAGCGGTGCCAGGCTCTCACCATGTTGGGGGACGCCCTCTCCTGCCCGCGCCCCCGCGCAGCCCTTACCCGTGGGGTCGCGCGCCGGCCTCCCGGGCTCCCGTGGGCGGGAGCGCGCGGTGCGGGCGAGGAGCTGGGCGCGCGCGCGCGTGCGGGGAGCGTGTGAGCCCGGCGGGCGGGCGGGAGAGCGGGGCGCGTGAGCCCAGCTCTCCGCTCACCTGGCGCCCGCCGCTCACCTGGCGCCGAGCGCGCCCGGGCCTCCGGCCCCTCCCGCGCGGCCGCCGCCCCTCTCAGCCGCCCGCCGCGGCGCCCACCTACGACACGCTCTGCCGCGCGCTCCGGACGCACGGGAGGAGCCCCCTCGGCCTGCGCGCGCCAAGGTGATCCCCCAGATGACCCCCGCCCCGCGGTTGCGGTCCCGGCGCCCTGCCTGTCCCCCTCGCGTCCGTCGCCCGTCCTTGCCGCCAGGGGAGCGGCGGCAGTGTCTGAGCATCAGTCGGTTCGTCTGTCTGTCTGTCTGTCTGCCTGCCTGTCTCCACACCTCCACACCGCCTTTTGTGCACATGGGGGAAGTCCGGACCCCTCTTTGTTCTGGCTGGGGGTGTGGATGAGTGTGTGCACGCGCGCCCGGGATTTTTTTAGAAGGTGGGAGCTCGATGGAAACGGACGATTTGGATATTCCAGGGGGGGTGGCGGCTGGCTGGAGACGTGTGGCCGCCGCGTGCTGTGCTCCGGCAGCCAGATGTCAAACAGCTATCCGTGCCTGGCGTGCAGGATGCGACGCTGGAATGGGTATCCCCGCACTTTAGCAAACAGACCGCGCCGTCCCGGTGGGCCTGCCTCTCGCGCGGCCGTGTTTTGAAGTCCTTTTCTATGTTTTCCCCAACGCAGCTCGGCATTTGTTGTAGGGAGTTTTAAATCATGGAGACTTTGGTTTTTATTTCATTTCATAACAGTGTATAATTCACGCAGCTTGTGGCATTTGATAGCCGTATTTGAAGAGGGGCTGGCTTTTTTGTGTGTAGTTTTGCATGATCTTGAACTGTCCCCCTGCTGTACCTATCCATTAAAAACTGTCTTTTCGTTGAAGAGGACAGGGGTTAAAATGAACGGAGACCCGAAGGTCAATTTCAGCGGCTTGCTTCGGGATTACTTAGATGACGATGCTGCTACCGAGAACGTTTCAGCTGCTGTCTCCTCCCAGGTTCCTGTTGTAGAGCCAGAGCTTGTTGTCAACCCCTGGGACATTGTCTTGTGTACCTCAGGAACTCTCATCTCCTGTGAAAATGCCATCGTGGTCCTTATCATCTTCCATAACCCCAGCCTGCGAGCCCCCATGTTCCTGCTGATTGGCAGCCTGGCTCTTGCAGACCTGCTGGCCGGCATTGGACTCATCATCAATTTTGTTTTTGCCTACCTGCTTCAGTCAGAAGCCACCAAGCTGGTCACCATTGGACTCATCGTCGCCTCTTTCTCTGCCTCTGTCTGCAGCTTACTGGCCATCACTGTTGACCGCTATCTCTCCCTGTATTATGCTCTGACATACCATTCGGAGAGGACAGTCACGTTTACCTATGTCATGCTGATCATGCTCTGGGGGACCTCCATCTGCCTGGGTCTGCTGCCCGTCCTGGGCTGGAACTGCCTCCGAGATGAGTCCACCTGCAGCGTGGTCAGACCCCTCACCAAGAACAACACGGCCATCCTTTCTGTCTCCTTCCTCTTCACGTTTGCGCTCATGCTTCAGCTCTACATCCAGATCTGCAAGATCGTCATGAGGCACGCCCACCAGATAGCCCTGCAGCACCACTTCCTGGCCACCTCGCACTACGTGACCACCCGGAAAGGGGTCTCCACCCTGGCCATCATCCTGGGGACCTTTGCTGCTTGCTGGATGCCTTTCACCCTCTATTCCTTGATAGCTGATTACACCTATCCCTCCATCTACACCTACGCCACCCTCCTGCCCGCCACCTACAATTCCATCATCAACCCTGTCATATACGCTTTCAGAAACCAAGAGATCCAGAAAGCCCTCTGCCTCATTTGCTGCGGCTGCATCCCGTCCAGCCTCTCCCAGAGAGCGCGGTCACCCAGCGATGTGTAGCAGCCTTCCCCTGACAGGGTCCTGCCACCCAGTGCTGCATTCACCAAGCACTTCCGCTGCCTGGCCAGCCCCTGCCTCAGATTCTTCCTCCTGGATGCTCTTGGGAACCACGAGAACACTCAGCATTCGGGAAGCTTTCGTTCAGATGAGTCAAGTGATTGGAGTGAAAATAATGTTACCAGTGTTTTCACCCTTTCAGAACAAGTGTTGAGTTCTTCGCTCAACACTTTTTTGTTTGTTTTGTTTAAGAGTGTGGGATTTGTTTTATAGTTTATTTGGAGGCCATGATGTTATAAAAAGTAAACTGGTCCCAGAGTTTTTACCTGGACTTTAAAATAAAACTGAGTCATTGAAGAAAATAAAGTTACTTTTTTCCAGGCTTTTTTTTTTTTTTTTTTTTTTCTTTAAATGTCGAGGTAGAGTTTTCAGTGCTGCATGTATCTAACAGAATTCAGTCTCTTTCAAGCCAGTAAAAATATTTTACATGCTTATGTTTGGAAGAGACCTGATTTTGTTAACATGAACTCAGTAATAAGTTACCAACACTGAAACTATGAACCATTCTTATTCATTCTTTCTTTACTTCCAAAAATTACTGTTGGCAAGAATTACTCGGGTATTTCTATGAATGTTGTAACTCTTTCTGCATGGTTGCCTGGGTTAGCTAGACCACTAGTTTCAAATGTTGCCATGTAAATCCAGAATCAAATGAGTCATTTTTCACCATAAGATTTTTCTTTATATGTCCTTTTAAAGTGAATTCTGCAATTTGTCTTGATTTACATAGGAAGTAGGATTCACTAGATTCACCCTTGTAGTTTCTTAAGCTACAGTCTAAATGTCAGGAAACAAAATGAAAAAAATAGTAACATCTCTTGAAAGTAGATGAAATATATTTCAGTATATGCTGAAAAATAAATCAGTGTAAAACGATCACAAAATAGGAAAAACATCACTCTTCCTATCTTTAAGAATGAACTAATAGTTATTTTTTTATTGAGAAAACTAGAATTAAATATTGTAGATGAAGAATTTCTGGTTCATGTTGTCGGTGGAGTAAAATGCATTTGAAGCAGGTGGTCTCCTATTTGAATGATTGATTTGTTTCGTGAGTGCATAACACCCATATAAGTTCTGTGACACAGCATGTAAGTTCACCAGTGACTGTTCATAAAAAGTTAGTTTGAACTTCTTTTCCTTCTGTTCACCAAAAAAACAAACCTTAAATGCAATAGAAACTGTTTTGCCTATTTTCAGAGAGCAAGGATTTCATGAGGGAATTACATGGAAGAATTTATTTGAAACATTTTATAAAATCATGGTGTCTGAGAGTCGTTTCCGTTAGCGCAGACAGATGTGTTGGACACAGACACCTGCCCTCCGTGGGCAGTGGATTTATAGCTGTGTCTGTGCAGCCAGTGGAAGAATTTCTGTACAGCACATCAGCCCAGCCCTGTCAGATGGTGATCCAGTATAAGTAAGGCTGCCTGAGGAATCATTGATAATAAGTTAACCTCATTGGTTTGTCCCCGGTGTTCTGCCCATGGTTGTCTCAGGACCCTTCTGGCTATCTGCGTGCTGATGCCACCTCTCCAAAGTCCCTTCTCATGTCGCATGAGTATGGTGAATAAATCCTCCCCTCCGCTCGAACCTGTGTTTCCTGCCTTAGGCTACTTGTGGAAGCAGGAGAAAGGTTAAAATCTTTCAGAAATCAGAAAGGATTTTTAATGCATATTACCCTATGATCAATCCAATCAAGATGATGCCTTTAACATTTTTTCTTCAACATGTGATTGAGTTGGTAGATTGAACATGATGAGTTTTTAATCACTTAAAGTCAATAATATCTCCGTGCCAGAAATAATTAAGGTAATTGGTTTGGCTATGGGCTGGGAAATATTCACAAAGAGGTTTGAAAGCAGTAACTGATGTTTTTGTAGAAATGGTGGGTCTCTCTCCCTGGTTGGTTAGAGCATTGTCTCTATACCCCAAGGGTTCGGGTTCGATCCCCAATCAGGGCGCATACAAGAATCAACCAATGAATGCACAAATAAGTGGAAAAACAAATCATTGTTTCTCTTTCTCTCTTTGTCTCTGTCTCTCTCTCTAAAATCAATTTTTTTAAAAGAAATTCTTAGTTAGAATTATCATCATAACAATATGTGCTGCTGTTCACCACAGTTTCAGAGTCAGCCCCAGGCTACATACTTTGCCTGCCTGTTGCTGTATTCACAAAAGCACCGTCACAGGCACGACCTGCGCTAAGCGAGGCTAAGAAAGGGGTCTGAGGCCACAGCTTCAGGGCAGAGCCAGGAGGTGAGCCAGGTGTCCCAGTGTCTATACCTGTCTCCGTTCATGCACCACGGCCTTGCTCCCTCACTGTGAGGGGGAGGGAATGACTTATAACATGTCACTGTCACTACCTTTTAGTTCTACGATTAAGGTATAAAGCTTCTTGTTTAAAATTACATCAGATGTGACTGTCCGCGTGGTCCTAGGTGGCAAAGATCCGCTGTTAGCATCTTCTTCCCTAAGCATTTTTCTCCTCTGGGGCCGAGGTGCACCCCAGAGGCACAGTGCGATATTTTAGTGTGCAGAGTTGAGGGACTCTTACTATACAGTGATTTTCCTTCGTTGATTATTTTAAACTTTGTATCATGTGTTTGTATCAGTATGTAATGGTCTTATAAATACTATTTAAATGGTTGCTTTTTACCCCTTTTTTAAAAAAATTTCTTTATTTATTTTAGAGAGAGAGGAGGGGAGAGGGAGAGAGAGATAGGAACATGGATGAGAGAGAACATTGGCTGGCCGCCTCCTGCATGCCCCTCACTGGGGATCGAGCCCACAACCTGGGCATGTGCCCTGACTGGCAGTTGAACTAGCAATCTCCTGGTGCATGGGTCAACGCTCAACCACTGAGCCACACCATTCAGGCATTACCCCGATTTAAAAAAAAATCTTCACCCAAGGATATGTTTTCATTGATTTTTAAAGAAAGAGGAAGGGAAACCGAGAGCAAGAAAAACATAGATATAAGAGAGAAACATTAATCAACCGTCTCCCATATGTACCCAGTGGGATAGAACCCAAAACCTAGGTATGTTCCCTGACTAGGAATCGAACCCACAATCTTTTTGGTATATAGGACAATGCTCCAACTAACTTAGCCACTGGCCAGTGCACCACTGCTTTTAAAACATCTGATTTCAGCGAAGATTTTTCAATTCAAGTACAACGTGTTTTTACTGTTTACTTTAAATTATAAAGGTTTTGGAAGTTTATGTGGTTTCCTACAAAGCTTCTTGGTTCCCAGGGGATTAATTATTAAATGTGCACGTCTTGATATATACGTATATGTTTAGAAATGTGTGTATACATCCATATACATATATAGCTTCAAAAACATTAACTTTGCAACAAGACTAAATACATCATGTAAAACAGTTGTATGTCTGACAGTCCTAAGGTAGCAGGTGGATTACTCCAGGGGGTTGAAATTTTAGCTACTGAGGAATTTCCGTTATTTCCAGTAGAAACAGCTACCCTTAGACCACTGATTCAGTTACCATACCTGAGTCCTTAGGTGGAGCCTGATTACCCAGGTTGTGGCTATCCAGGTGTGGTTTCCTTTTATCCCTGTTACTCTGTTTGTATCAGTCAAGTTTGTTCGTTCGCCCGTCTTCGGGCACCTGGAGGCGGGACGGGGTGGAGGGGGAGGCAGAGCACCTCCTTCCCTGGGAGTCTAAATTGAACAGCCAGGTGGGTTCAGGAGAGACAATTCCTCAGGTGACTTGGCGAGCATGAATGGGCTTAGTGTCCCCCGGAACTTAAAGCGGGACTTAACAAATTTCAATGACATGAAAAATAAAGATGTTTAGTGCCAATAAAATAACTTGGAGACTTCTTAAACATTTTTTTCTTAAAGAAATACTCATCCATTATTAAAATAATGATTGACTTATTTCATGGTCATATAGTTTATATAAAATTACGATAACTTACCATTTCACACTTAAAATATATATGAAATAAATGCCATATCAAATTTAAATTACATATTAAATAAATGGTGTCATAGTCAACAATGCTTATGTTTTCACTTAGATTATATGCCTGGTGTAATAAGAAACAGATTGACTTTTTTTCCCCTTTAAAATTTTTTTTTTTAATCCTCACCCGAGGACACTTTTGCATTTATCTTCAGATAGAATAGGAGGGAGAGAGGGCAGAAGAGAGAGAAACATCAATGTGAGAGAGACACATTGACTGGTCACCACCCACATGACCCCAACCAGGGCCGGGGACAAACTGCAACCGAGGTACGTGCCCTTGGCGGGAACCGAACCTGGGACTCTCCGGTCCACGGGCCGACACTCCAACCGCGGAGCCAAACCGGCCAGGGCCTCCCCTTACAATTTTTAATGAATATTTGATGGTTTTGGTATCTGATTGGAACCTTCAAATTTGGTTAGAACTTTTAGAATCAAAAGTAGTTTATATAATTCAAAGAAGCAAAGACGTGGTTTGAAGTAGCAGACAGATCCACTGTCCTTTAATAAGCAATGAAGGAAAAACAAAAACATTGGTGATTTTGACCACAGTCCTCAAATTTTAAATATTTAAAGCGCATACAAATTACTTAAGAATCTTGTTAAAATGCAGACTCAGCGTCAGTGGGTCTGGAGCATCTCTAGCAAGCTCCAGGGATGCTGTGGGGGCGGGTCCTAGGCAGTACTTCGATAAGTTATAGCAAGGACGACCCTCACACCTCCAGCTCTAAATCAGTCTCTCTCTCCTCTCTTCCTCCCTCCCTCCCTACCTATAAACACCTTTAAAACATATAAGTATATGTTTTAAAACGTGTTTTAAAAGTATTCTTGTCAGAGGTTAATGCATAGATAACTAGTCTGCATTCCATGGATATGAACTATGAACTTTTCCTAGAATTTCTAGTATCTAGTAAAGATCTATAAATAGATTTATTCTATGCTTATGTTCTCACTTGTAAAAACCCTAATTACCATTATCTTAAGGCAGTTCTCGCGGAAATTGTATGTATGTCTGTGTATGTCTGTGTGTGTTTCTACATGCCTTTGTGAGCATACCTAGAAACAAAGGTTTCACCTCCATTTTTCAAGAAGGAAATTTCTTTTTCTGTGATGCACGTGCTTTGTATTTGGAGGGCTGCACGTGTCCGCATGAATTTATCTTGAATTATTGAGATGAAAAATTGTGTTCTCCATGTTCTAAAACTCAATTGAACTCATCCTGAAACAAACTTTTTCTGGCCAGCTATATCAGAGAAATTTTAAAACATCTCATCTTGGTTTTGATATTTATCTGTAATCTTTTATGATTTTTCAGCCTTAAAACTACTATTAATAATAATAGTTAACAATAGTCATTACATCTACTTTTCTGCCCAAGTGGGTGAGAACATTTTTTTTTATCCAATAGAAGTATGTCTAGGTACATAGGTGAGGTGGATTTTCGTATGTCACTTAAATATCTCCATAGTATAAAATAACCAGAAGAAATCTAGGACATGTTTCCTCAGAAAAATTCAAACAGCCTCATCAAGCACCAGTGAACACTTTCAACTGAAAACGAGTTTGGAGCAGAAGTGGAAACGTTTCCTAGGCCCAGTTTCCCTGGCAGTTGACTATCTGAATATTTTTAAAGTAAAAGCATATCTTATTGGCATTCTCTCAATGGCTTGGGTCTGTGTTTCTCACCAGACAGCATACTTTTCGAATCTATGGGATTCTTGTTTGGGTTGGTGACAAACGTTCACACCAGGAGGGAGGGTGGCCTGTCTTTCACAGATATCATTGTCCTGGCCTAAAACCTAAGGGAAAATTGGTTCTGATCCAATTATATACTTACTTCTTCCAGGACCCTGTGGAGCTATGAGAAAATGTATTCTTTTTTTTAATCCTCAAAGACATTTTTCCATTTTTTGTTCAGATAGAGTGGGATGGGGGGAGAGAGAGAGAGAGAGAGAGAGAGAGAGAGAGAGAAAGAAACATCGATGTGAAAGGGACACATCGAGTGGCTGCCACCCACACGACCAACCAGGGCCGGGGACAAACTGCAACCGAGGTACGTGCCCTTAGCGGGAACTGAACCCTGGTCTCTCTAGACCACAGGCTGATGCTCTAACCGCTGAGCCAAACTGGCCAGGGTGAGATAAATGTCTTCTTGGAAACTGTTGAATCTAACAATTGGATGAAAACTTATGGAGTTGAATTTGCTATCTTGAATCTAAGTCAAGATATCTTTGAAGTTCTATACTTCCCTTCAGTGCTTAGCAGTGTTTCAGTATTTCTAACCTGATTCTTTCTTATTACACTCTAGTTCTGTTTATCTTGGCCCAGCCCGTGGAGAGCCAGAGACCGCTTTAGTCACAGTCAACATTTATAGTTTGAAAATATTGATTAAGTAATATTGTTCTCTTTTTTTTCCAAATAAAATGATCCCATTACTTAAGTCATTTTTTTCTGCTTTATTTTTAGTTCATATCCTTTTGATTATTTGCCTTATTCTTTTTCCATATCATCTACCATTTCTCTGCAACAAATTGGGATAGAGTAACCGCTAAATGAGGCCACCCAGCGCAGAGTGATCGATGGCCCTCCGCCTCTGCCTGCCCTGCGTGCGCTTGCGTGTGGGCCAGCCGCCGCCGCAGCAGCAGCTCCCAGGAAGATGTTAAAATCCAGAGTCGAGGCCTCAGAGACTCAGGGTGCAGGGCCCCACAGGCCATGCCACGTAGCTCTGACTGAATCCTAGAGTGGAACTAATACAATTGGTGGCACTAGAATCTCGGCGTAGCCGGGACCCCTCAGGCTTCCCCGCTGCCTCCGCCAGGCAGCCCTCACGCTGCCCTCTGCTGTGTGATTCGGTCTGTGGCGCTGCCTTCACTGGCTGCGTGAGGTTATTTCCTCCTTCGTCGAGCTGGAGTGGCCTTCGCCCCTCCCACTAGGACCAGACCACTGTCATCCACCACAACATACATGGTGGATGACACATGACACGGCGGACGACAGTTTAATTGCTATCAAGACAATTCCGGGAAAGGGGAAAAGTCCAATCAGACCGCTCAGCGTGGAGAGATGATGTTCCTTTTCCTGCTTGTGACCTGTGACCCTTGCAGAATATGCCACAGCGAGGTCAGCCATCCAGCCATGTTACCCACACCACCACCTCCAGCCACGTGGTTTGCACATACACGTGCACGTCACACACATGTACAGTCACACTCGTCCCTCCTCTCTCACTGTGCACGGTGCCCCCTCACTCTCCAGCACCCAGGTCTGAAGCCTCAGTGAGGAGTCCAGAGAACCAGGACCTCGCTGGCCATGGACTGCGTGTCCACCCTCAGGCTAGGTCCGTGTCCCACGGGCCCCGGCAGGACAGAAACGTGATTCCATACTGAGGGCGTATCCTAGGACACAGGTGGGTGGACGCCTCCCTACCCTACACTAACCTCTTGATCCTGTGGATTACAGTCTAGAGAGGTCTGGAAATGTGGGCAACAGTCAGATTTCCAGCAGGACATCTGTGAATTCTAGGGGCGACTTCAGATCGGAACCAGGGTGCCTATGTTGACACTTAGCAGAAAAGGGTGTCGTTTCCCCGGGTGTGCTTCATCTTGTCATCTCACTAAATCGCCTGGCTACTTTCCTTTAGGCGTGTCTAAAGCTGTGGGAACGTGACCTTCCTTAGAGATGCCAACGTGCTCATGAGTGAAGACACGGGCTCCAGTGTGAGAAGCAGCGAATCCCACAGTGGGGGACACGGAGTGTGGGGGACACGGAGTCCGTCTGACAGGCTTCGGGACGGAGGCAGTGTCCTCCCAGCCCAGTGACCAGAGGTTTCTCAGTGTGGGTGCATGAGGGTTGGGACGTCTCCAGGTGGAAGTCTGGGTATTTCTGAAACATCTGAATCCAGAGGTCATGACCAAGTAACTGAAAGACTGAGTGGTCTATTGCCCCCACCCCGGGAGCCAGGGCTAAAGCAGGGACAGCACCACCCCCTGGAATTTAATGTAAACAGACCACGCCGAGTGGAAGGCTTGCTGGCCTGGGCTTGGGGCGGTTGCGGACTGTTTTCATTCAAAGGTCTCCCTTCTGCATAGGTACTTGTCTGAGTCCTGAACGGCTGAGGCAGCCTGAGGGTTTTCACGTGGTGTATTTCACAGCTTACTTCCCTCGACCCAGCCTTACTGGTAGTGTGAAGACCATTTATTCCGCTTTTCAGACTGGTTTTCATCTAGTGACGAGCTGGCTCATACTGACTTAGTCCAGCAGGGCCCCCTGGGTTGAGAAGATTTGGAAAAAAAAACTACTGGCCTCAGCGTGTCCATCCTGTCTGCAGATGAGAATAAACAACACGGCCCATAGATGACCATAGATGCCACTTCTATTGGAGTAAAGAAGGCTTAAAACTTAAAGAGAAAAAGATGCAAACCAGTAGTTACACAGCCCTTGTTAGTCACAGTTAGGAACACAGGCCATGGCGATGGGCTACCTGGGTTCATGTCCCCTTGTTGTCACCTCCTATGCATGGCTTTGGGCACACTGCTCACCCTCCCCGAATCTCCATGTCCTGGTTCCAGAAAATGACCCTGATACAAGAGCCTCCCTCTCAGTGCTGGGTAAGGTACACCGCGTGAAGGCTGTAAGACTGTGCTTGGCGTATACCTCCTGGGGTGTCACCTGCATTAGTGTCGTTATTACTACTGCAGCTAGGGGGGCTTCCACTGCTTAGTGAGCTAGCTCCCCAGATAAAAACTTTCCGTGCACCATCTCGTAGTCATCTCAGCAATGCTATGATGCATGTATCGATAGTCTCCAGTACAAGGAAGGAAACTGGCACCCAGAGAGGTCAAGTGACTTGCCCAAAATCACACAGCCTTTGTGTCGGTCACTTTGTTAGGCACTTGTGAAACAAGCAGCGTCACTGAGAAACGCCCCGCCGGTCAGCAAAGGGTGGCCGTGCGCGAGCTCAGGGGCCGTGTAGTCTCGCACCCAGCAACCCAGGTCTGCATCGTGCGCCGGGAGGGCTGGACAGCTTCATGGAGACGGCGGGGTGCCGATTCTTTAAAACTCCTGAAACTGCATTGACATGAACTAGCACAGTCACTAAAAGCACACATTCAAGTGCTTTGTAAATGTAAGATTTAAAAAAATGTCATTCATGTTTATTGAAATCCACCAAAGTGTATGTTCAAAAAGGGGGTTAGAACCAAAAGTTCGCATTTGTGTAGACATGTAATTGCATGAAGAAAAGAATTCTTTAGAAACATTTTTTTAATTAACTAATTTATGTACAGCTTTTCAAAAATAAAACGTAGCATAGACTTTTTCTTAACTCATCTTTATTGCGGAATGTATTACAGACGTTTCTCCCTTTTTCCCCATTGACCCCCCTCCCCAATCCTGCCCCCTCCTGCCTTCCCACTATTGTCGGTGTCCACTGGTCATGCACATATCATAGAAGTTTATCTAGTCCCGCCTCCCTCCCCCCTTCCCTTTAAGGTTCATCAGTCTAACAACCAATTTGTACTTCTTAATTCCTTCATCTTTTTCCATTTATTTTTATCTTAAGTGGATTATTTAGATGTCTTGGTCATCATGGAGGTCATGTTCTCAGGCTGAAAAGGACCTTGCACACACCTCGTTTCACTGACTAGGAAGGTCCGGCCCAGGTTGACCTTCCAAGGTCATTGGCTTGGAGGCGGCAGACCCAGCCTGTGAGCCCCGGATCAAGATTCCTTGTCCAGAACTTTATTCTGGGGCAGATTTTTATTGACAAGGGAAAGCTTGAAGTGAAAAGCCTTGCCTTTTGTTCCCTCCCAAGACGGAATAATTTGCTGTGACTACTATTAGAAGGTGTGATGATAATTTGAGTAATAATTATTGCTATTCAGGGCTATCACCTCTGAGCACCCACTCTGTTCTCCACCATTCTTAGGGCTTCATGTGTACTACTTACCCATTCTCCACACCCCTGACGGTAGACTTGAGAGCATAAATTCTAAACTTAAAAAGGGGTGTCTACACATGCAAATTGAAAGAAGTCGCATGACCCTTCCTCTGTATCCCCTAATCCCCACTTCCCAGAATATAACACACTTCTTGGCCCAAATTCTTTAGCAATGCATTAGCTTAATAAGCAACATTGTATTTCAGAAATCATTGCATTTTCAATGCAGATTGTATGATGCCCAAAATAGCAGTGTAAAATTTGGCAAATACACTAGTCACTTTAATCCTTTGTCAGAGTAGGGCTGGCAAGCTTTAAGAGGGATATGATAAGGCCCAGAACCCGCCGGGAAGTGTGTAGCCAGCGCCAGACGTTACAAGTTTGCTTTCCTAGCCTTTTTGAAAAGGGGCAGGAGACTCTCACAGGTGGCAAGGTGACAAGCTAGTGGAAAGAATAATGGTACATTTGTTATTAAAAGTGACAGCAGCCCTGGCCAGTTTGGCTCAGCAGTTAGAGTGTCGGCCTGCAGTCCAGAGAGACCCGGGTTCGGTTCCCGTTAAGGGCGCATATCTCGGTTACAGTTTGTCCCCGGCCCTGGTTGGTCGTGCGGGAGGTAGCCACTCGATGTGTCCCTTTCACGTTGATGTTTCTCTCTCTCTCTCTTCCTCTCTCTCCCTCCCACTCTATCTGAACAAAGGACGGAAAAATGTCCTCAGGTGAGGATAAAAAAACAAAACAAAAAACTAAATGGTTACTTATGTTTAAAAGCTGCATCAACAGTTACTTGTTTTAGAAGATGTATTAGCCGCATTTTCTACTCTGATCACCTAGAAAACCTCCAGAGAGGGCCGTCTGCTGGCACTGTTGTCCGCAGTGTTCCGTGAGCTTGCTATCCGGCATCGCACTGCTGGCCTCGGGTGGCTCCTGAGCGTTTGAAATGGGGTAGTGAGGCTGAGGAACTGGATTTTTTCTTTTATTTCATTTTAATCCACTTAAATATAAAAAGCCATGTGTGACTAGTAGCTACCGTGTTGGGCAGCACATACCTACATATAATTTCTCATGGAGACAACTATAAGAAAGATTACTTAAAAAATAACTACAGATGTGATTTTAAGAGATCAGATTTCTGCCTCTCAGTCTCTTTTACTATTCCACAAGCTTTAACTTATACTCTATGGCCCTGGCTGGTTTGGCTCAGCAGTTAGAGTGTCTGTCTGCCCTTGGACTAAAGAGTCACAGGTCCAATTCCTGGTCAAGGGCACTACCCCAGTTGTAGGTTCGATCACTAGCCCCAGACAAGGTCATGCGGGAGGCAACTAATTGATGTGTCTCTCTCACACTGATGTTTTTCTCCGCCCCCCCTCCTTCCCTCCCACTATATATATATTACACTATGCCCTATTTTAGGAAAATCTAACATGGAATTTTAAATTAATGACACTAAAACATTAAAAGTGGTTATCACTTTGGACAAGAATTTTACTTCATAATTTTACTCCTGCCTCTACAATTTAATTTATTAGTCAAAGGGTAAAAGTTTCAGTTATACAAAGTCAGTCCTAGAGACCCACGCTACAGCCAAGAGCCGATCATTAACAGTACTGTATTGTAGTTCTAAACATTCGCAGAGGGTAGGTCTTATGTTCCGTGTCATAACAGTAAATAGGAGGGTGGGAGGGAACTTTGGGGGCAGTGTCTATGTTCATGGCGCAGGTTGTAGTGATAGTTTCATAGGTGTATACTTTTATCCTCAAACTCATCTCATTGTCTGCATTAACTTTGTACAGCTTTTTGTATGTCAATGATAGCTCAATAAAGTGGCTTTTTAGAAAAAATAAATAAAATGTACCAATTCTAATAAAGTTTAAAGAACATAAAAATATATATATAATTCATTGATATGCGAATTATCCTCGGGCCCTGCCCTGCGCAGTCCCACGAGGTGGCCGCGGCCAGGGCAGGAGGCACGGGAGAGAGGATGGAGCTCAGAGCTGTTAACTGTGGCTTCGAAAGCACCAACCTGGTCATTTTTCACGTGGTCGGTTAGAATGGGAAGCGCTGCCTCTGGCCATGGCGTGTCTGTGTTCCAGGACTGGCGGGTGAGCCGGGGCCAGACTGGGAGGACCGAAATGAAAGCGGGTGTTCAGGTTTCTCTCTGCCTGGGGCCCGCAGCCACTGAGCAGCTAAAAGAATCACCATCGTCACAAACGCAGTCATCTTCAGCTTCGCTCGCCAGGTCACCGGCGGCAAGAGTACATGTTCTTGATTCTTATGTAACACTTTTATCTTTGAAGTTGTGTTTCCTACATTCCCACGCCCCCGCACCCCCACTGACTTTTGAGAGATAGAAGGAGGAAAATGCAAGATAATTTATAATAGTTTTCCTTCGTGTCATATTTCAGATATCGTTTTCCCAAGGGAATTTAGATTGCTTTAAAAAAAAATTTTTTTTTCTTTATTGATTTTAGAGAGGGAGAGAGAGATAGAAACATCGATGAGAGAGAACATCAATTGGCCCCCTACATGCCCCCACTGGGGATCAGGCCCACAACCTGGGCATGCACCCTGACCGGGAATCGAACCAGCAACCTCCTGGTATATGGGCCAACGCTCAACCACTGAGCCACACCGGCCGGGCAAATTTAATTTGCTTTTATCTGAGTAGGTGAGTTCAGCTTCACAGGGTATGAGCCCCGCCCCCTCTCATGCAAGCAGACGGTCTCCACCCTGTGTGAGGGCCACTTTGGCACAGTCGTGCTAACTGATGGCTGACTGTGTGAAGATTCTGTAATTCATTTTCATACTCCTCTTCAGAACTTGTTGTGACACTCTGAAGGCTAATCTTTAAAATGTCAGATACTAAAAATGCATCGAATTCTTTCTTCAATTTCCTCAAGGTTTCAGGGGTGGGTTAAAATCAGCTTCGTGTGATTCACATGGTAACACACTCTATTTTAATGTTTTAAGTGGTACAAGGAATTCGTTGTCAAGTTTCACAGTGCCGTACGCTGGAACTCTCTTGCTGTTGAGCATGAACAGTTTTCTAGCCCCTGTTATAAAATAGCTCCGTTAAAAACAAAACATTTGTCTGGGAGGTTCATGTCCTTTTATGTGTGGTACGTCTGACAAACAAGTTTTGTTCTGTAAAAAGCTGCGTGTCTCTTACTGTTGATCCTTGTCGGTTCATCTAAGTGTGCCCTTTAGAAGCAAGAGGTCGCCTATGTTTAGAAAGAGGATGTTAACTCTCGAAGTTCAGGTTTCAAAACCTCGAAAGGACCACAAAATTGCATTTAATCACATTTCTGTAGAATCCGGATTAGATGATGGCATAAACTAAATAATTTTAGTATGTACAAAGATCGGAAACAGACAAAGATTATATGTCTTGAGCCAGAGATTAAGCAGCAAATAAGTAAAATTTACACGTGTCCCCGAAACATGAGTCCCGATCTTGCCGCTGCAGGTTCGCCTTGTTTTAGGACTATTTCCATGGCAGCTGTGTGCTGCACTCTCTTTCTGCGCAGGCTCTGGGAGGGAGGGTACCGGCTTTCTCCATCTCCAATCCTAAGGATGCTCCTGAATTCCAGCAGGACCACAGCCCAGGCACGGTGGGTGTGGAGGAAGACACAGGAACCCATCTTCTGTGGCTTGGAATTTGCTGCTCTCCCCCCTTTCCCAGCAACCGTGTGCCGGGCGGGCAGCCCCTGGTCCCAGCAGCCCCGTCTCTGGGGCAGGGTACCATGGCAGAGGAAAGAAGGCAGAATTGGCTTTAAACTTGGGCGGAGATGGGGTGGGGCCAGCACGCTGCCTCATCACTCATTACTGATCTTTTTGTGACCTGCAAGATTTAGAGTCGAATTTTAGAGCATTTAGTCCATACCTTCTTCCTCTTAGAGATGAGAAAAGGTTTGAGGGGATTGGGAAAAGAGGAGGAGCCCAATCTCAGTCTGGGTTCAGCACTTCCTTTCCTCCGTAATTTGGGGGAGACACAGGGTGCCCTGGAAGAGGCTCTCTTACCAGTGTGCCAGGGGCTCAGGGCCTCGACCTTCTTCACACGCACTGCCAGGGTGGCCACTGGAGCCCAGCCCACATCAGGGAAGCCGTCCCCTGTCTCCCGCCAAACAGTGCGGGGAAAGAAACAGAAATCTACATAGATCGGTTTGCACGAGTTTAGGGGAGACTCATCAGGGTGGCTGTAACGTGTATCGAAATGAAGGCTGCCCGACCACAGGAGAGTCCTCCCTGTTTCCTCTTCCACCAACCAGACCCAGGGGAGGAAGGCCTTCGTCAGAAACAGACCTGTGCCTGGGAGGGCGGGTCTCACCAGGGACTCTGCCTCTTTGGGCTTTTTGAGGGAGGAGTAAGGTCAGCGGTAATATCCTAGATACTGGTTGGATTTAGAGCACAGCCACCCAGAAAACTTCCTAGAGCAAGGGGCATGGGGCCAGTTTTATTCCCCGTGGGTCAGCCCCCTGGGGCTAAAAGCAACTCAGGCGGCCATGGAAGGAGAACAGTCCTGCACACCACGTCCCGGGTCAGTCAAATCAGCCCCACAGGGCCCCCGCCCGAGACCGAGCTGCTGTGCGGTGACATCTCCTCCCAGCCCAGCGGTGTGAACCTCTCCCTGGAGGAGGGTAGACTCCCACAGGGCCAGCCTCCAGCTCAGGTCGGGCCAGGTCCAGGTCACCACGTGCTCGGCCATCTCAGGCCGCCCTCCATCACACCCCACCCCTGCTGATCTGCCCAGGCCATCGTGGGTAGAGGCCACGTCCTTGAGCCGGGTGTCAGATAAATCACCTGGGCCAGTTGTCCTGAGCTTGGGGAGTTGGATGGTGCCTGCCGTAGGGAGACCCGTCTGAATCCCGGAGCTCTGGCTTTCTGTCTGGGTCACCTCCGGGAAGTCACTGTGTGTCTCTACGCCTAGATGTTCTCCTCCGCACGGCGCTCCGGCTCCGATCGCGGGCGTGCAGGCCTACGGGGTAGGGCTCAAGAACGGAAGCTATTTTTATTTTTGCAAATGAAAATTCTCCCAAGCAAATATCCCCTCACCTGAAAAAGTCAGATATTCTTCCCCAGAGCGTAAACAAAGCCTGGAGAGGCGGAGGAAATCCTAGCTGGAGGCAATGCAGCGGGTTTGGGCCTCTCCCGCCGCCGCCCGGCGTGGGGTTCTGTCTGGACTGTTTGCAGGCGCAGCGCTGGGGCCATGGGCCGTGTCCGCAAGGCTCTGCGTGACCAGAGCAAGTGCCAGCTCATTGCTGCCACTCGGGAAACGCAGAAAAGCACGGAGGAGGACACATAAATCTGCAGTGCTTCCTCCCGTGGATAACCACTTAAAGTTGTGACGAATCTCCTCCCATTATTGATGACTGTTTCTCTAACAGCTCAGGCCGCTCTGTTTGCCTGCAAAGTGCTGCGTGTGGGAGCTGCATTCTGTCTTACAATGTCCTTGACCCGCACTTCTGTCACTTAGTGTCCAACGAACATTTTCCTATAGGTGTCCATGGTCTTTCAACACATTCTTTTTAAAAAATAATTTTTTCTTGAGAATTTTTATGTACTACCTACAAGTGAAAGTCGCTAGTGCTTTTTTCAAAGCTGATTTTAGAGAAGAAGGGGGAGGGAGGGGGAGAGAGATGTCAATCAGTTTCCTCCTGCACATACCCATTGAACCCACCACATTTTGGATATGGGATGATGCTCTAACCAACTGAGCCACAGTGGCCAGGTCTAACCACATATTTTTTTTTTTTTTATCCTCACCTGAGGACATTTTTTTCCATTTTTTGTTCAGAGAGAATGGGAGGGAGAGAGAGAGAGAGAGAGAAACATCGACATGAAAGGGACACATCGAGTGGTTGCCATTAGCACGACCCTACCAGAGCCGGGGACAAACTGCAACCGAGGTTTGTGCCCTTAGCAAGAACCAAACCCGGGTCTCTCTGGACTGCAAGCCGACGCTCTAACCACTGAGCCAAACCGACCAGGGCTAACCACATACTTTTTAATGACTCTATGCAATTATATCAAATGGAAATACTGTTGTTTATTTAACCAATTCTCTTTTTATTGACTACCCAGACCATTCTCAATTTTATTTTTGCAAACATACTTCAAGGAATATCCCCATACACGCACTGTCCACACCCATGACTTTTCTTTAGAAATCCTGGAACAGCCTGGCCTGTGTGGCTCAGTGGTTGAGCGTGGACCCAGCACCAAGAGGTCACCAGTTCGATTCCCGGTCAGGGCACATGCCCAGGGTGTGGGCCTGATCCCCAGTGGGGGGCATGCAGGAGGCAGCCAATCGATGTTCTCTCTCATCGATGTTTCTATCTCTCTCTCCCTCTCCCTTCCTCTCTCTCTAAAAGCAATAAAGAAAAAACAATTTTGTTTTAAAAAGTGTTAAAGGTGAATTAAAGGTCAGGAAATAGTCAGTGAGGAAAGATGAAAGGAATTGGGTTATTTTTCCTGAAGAAAAGGAGGCCAGTTAGTGACCTAATTACTCTCTTAAAGTTCTAAAAGTTTGAGAGTTTTTCCCCTCATTATTAAAGGAGCACTGGATAAGGAGAGATCACATTAAAACAGGATTTTTCCAGTTGGAGACTGCACATGCTTTATATGCATTTTTCTCCTTTAATCTTAATAGCTGCCTTTTAATGTATCATTTGCAGTTTGCATCGGGAACTGAAAGAAATCACCTGCCTTGCTGAGGCGCCACAGCCATCTGCTATCCCACGCACCGCCGCACACCCAAAGACTAGCCCTGTGCCTGGAAAAGAGTCTGTGTCTGTAAAGACCTATTTATTGACTGTTGGTTAAGGTGGCAGAATTTGAACCCAGATCTGCTGGACTCCAAAGCCCATGCTCTTAACCACTTGGATACACCATCCCAATGCAGAGCCAACAAGATGAATTCTTTTTTTTTAATCCTCACTTGAGGATATTTTTGCATTTATCTTTAGATAGAATGGGAGGGAGGGAGAGAGAGAGAAACATCGAAGTGAGAGAGACATATCAACTGGTCGCCTCCCACAAGACTCTGACAAGGGCCAGGGACGAACTGCAACTGAGGCACGTGCCCTTGACCGGAATCGAACCCGTGACTCTTTGGCCCCAAGGCTGACGCCCTGACCGCTGAGCCACACCGGTGGGGCCAACACACTGCATTTTGAAGCTTCCCTCACAAACGTGACATAAAGCTTGGCCTTGATATATTTTGGTTTCCCCTGCATCGTGGGGTCAAGGGGAGAGTCCGTGGTTCATTGCGTCCTCTCACCCCAAATTCCCCTTGGGCCTGCCTCTTCTCCAAACCTGGCCTCCCCTCCCCTGGCCCAGCCGAGGAGGCGGCCGGCGCCCCTCCTCCCCAGGTGGCAGTGAGCGCAGATGGCGTCCCTCGTGCCGCTTTCGGAAGTCAACTCCCTCCTGGTTCATCCCAGCTCTGCCAGCGTGTCTGCCATGAGCCACAGGCCTCTACCCCAAATCCCGAGAAGTCCATGGAAGCTTTCACCCCCACACCCCACTCCCCAGCAGGTCTTATCCAGGGGAAGAGTCTCAGCAGCTGCTGAGAAAATGACGTTTGCTTCGAATCATCGTATTTACTAACACGTATTACCTGGTATGAAGGTACAAGAACATGCCTTCAGCTTGATTGAACCCACACACATCTCCTGGCGAAGCTCTTCTCCAGCCCATTGCTGCCTGGACCCCCGCTCCCCTCACCCTAACAACCAGCCCGGGCATGAGCCCAGCCCCTTGAACTGCCACTATGGGGTCCCCCTGGCTCCAGCCTCCGAAATGCCGCAGGTCAGTGGGTTCATCGAGGAACACGTTGCCCGGGGCCGGGAGTGCAGCCCAGCACTGCGCAGGGACCCCGTCCTCCGTCAGTGATGGCCTGTGGGGTGCACTTCAGGAGGAAGCAGGGTTGATGGACAGGCGAGAGGCCGCACCACAACTCAGGCAGGGTAAGCAGTTCTGTTTCCTAAAGCACCCTCTTCGGAGGAAATCCTGTTGCAAATGTGGGCTTAGAACCCGTGTGAGCAGAACGTACACGCGCGACTTTGCACATAGGGTGGCCCTCCTGAGATTTCAAGGTGGAGCTGCCGTAACACAGGGCACTGGCTGGTACTCCCCTTGAGAGAGCACCCCAGGTGGCCGTCCTGCCCCCTGCCACGTGGGACACGGGTACGGGGCCCCAGATGGTTCCGTCCACGCTTGTTTTGACTTGTCCTTTCTCCACTAGTGGGGAGTGTTTTCTCTGTACAGGGCACCTCACGAGACTGTGTTTTGAGGCCCGAAGGACCTAAATGTGGCCAGGTGGCTGGCGTTCCCCGTGCGGCACACTCACGGTCACTCACAGAGCGGCCGTAACGCCTCCCGTTTTTGTTTCACTCAAGAAGACATCCTGGGACGTAAGTGAGGGTGACAGTCACCCTGGAGAGAACCTTGGCTCTGCTTTAAAGGGGTTGGAAAGAGTGAGTAGTTCAAGCCCCAGCTCTTCCTAGTCGGTACAATCCACTCGGGACGCGCGGGGTTTGGGGGGATGCTGCCCTGTAATTAAGGACCTCTGAAACACAAGCTAGGGTCTCAGCTCTCTGGAGGGACGGACCTCACTCCTTGGTGAAAACAACGCCATTTCCACAGTTCTAGACTTGGGCAAACAGAGCAATACACGGAGGGCAGAGGGTCTGCCGACGCTGATGGAGAGGTGGGCCCCGCTCCCCCAAAAGAACTGCAAAGCTGAACAGATTTGGGGGAAGCTGAACAGATTTGGGGGACGGTGTACCTCATCTTGGTGAGGTGGGCTCATGCGCTGTCAAACCCACACCCAGGAGGCTGAGATTAGTGTCTGGACTAACACACGCACGTGCAAGAGACGAGGTTTCTCGTGACTCCGCCCCTCACCGCGCCGCCAGAGCCCTGAGCGCTGCTGACTCAGTTCCTCCGCCCCCAGCTCCCGCCCGCAAAGCTTCCTCCGGGAGAGGTCTGAGGAACTGGAGAAACACAGGTTTGGGAAGAAAGAGCCAGAAAAGCCCTGTGGGCTGCGGGGTGAGGAGTCAGAGCTAGGGTGGGGGCTTGGGGTCAGAGGGCAGCAGCTGGGGATATGGATGAGCCTTTCCCTGGAGTCTGCTGTGGGTTCGTAAACCGAATCTGCTTTAATGTTCTGCAAACCAGGCGGGTCAGCCTTGGACTTGCTCCCGCCTTCTGTAGCTGGGCACACGGCTGCCAGAATAAATCCACACTCCTTTCCTCTGGGCCCCACGGGCCAATGGCTATGAGCAAGCGTGGTGCCCTTACAAGGAAGAAACACTCCCTCCCCCCTTCCTCCAGCTGGCTAGGATCTTAACCACGACATGGAATTCGCGTGTTGAGAATTCAGGTCGAAGGACCTGGGTCCCCAAAATGTGGCACACCGTACCGTCTGCGCTGATTCCTCCTCCTGCCCGCTGCTCCCCAGCTACCACGCTGCAGCCCTGCCAGCCACGGACGCACGGCCTCAGATGACTTCTGACTCTGACTAGTCTTTTTTTCTTTAAATCCTCACCCCAGGATATTTCTCCATTTATCTTCAGATAGAGAGGGAGAGAGAGGGTGAAAGAGGGAGAGAGAGAGAGACATCGACACGAGAGAGACACATTGACTGGTTGCCTCCCTCGAGACCCCAACCAGGGCCGGGACGCACCGCAACCGAGTACGTGCCCTTGACCGGAATCGAACCTGACGCTCCAACCGCTGAGCCAAACCGGCCAGGGCAGAGTAGTCTTTAAATAAGTAATGGAAGGGTGTTTCCCCTGCTGTTTGTTTAAACCACTGTCGTTTCAGGGTTACGTGTCCCTCACCTATCACCTTAATCGTAGTTAATAGTTAATATTAGCCCCTCCCATGTGTGAGAGAGAAAGTAACAAAGTGAAAGAAGCCAACCCGAGAAGGCTACATACTGTATGATTCCAACTGGGCAGCTTCCCCAAAGGGGCGAAACTGTGGAGACAGTGAAGGATCAGCGGCTGCCGGGCTTGGGGTGGGCGGAGGGATGAATGGCAGAGCACAGAGGATTTTTAGGACCGGAAATCATTCTGTATGACACTAGTGGTGGACATATGTCTTTATATGTTTATCAAAACTCATAGAATGTACACTACCAAGAGTGAACCCTAAGGTAAACCATGAACTTCAGTTAATAAGAATTAATCAATGTTGGTTCATCGACTGTGACGAATGTGCCAGACTAATGCAAGATGTTAACGGGGGAACAGTGGGTGAGTGGGAGGGGCATCTGGGACTTCTCTGTACTTCCTCTGCAGTTTTTCTGTCAACCTAAAAATGCTCTGAAGAACACATCTATTAAAAAGTTTTCAATTATTTTAGAGAACAAAAGTTGGTGGAAAGATAGGGAATCCGGCCAAGTGCTCATTTCCCAACGTGGCAGGGGAAGGAGGCTTGAATATGGAAACCAAGAGTATCTCGTGTCCAGAGCTCAACCAGGTGTGATCCTGACTAGAGCAGTGACATCCCCCTGCTGCAGACGGGGACCACTGAGCTCAGACACTTCCCTGACTTGCCCAGGGCCCCACAGGTGGGAGGCAGCAGCCAGGATTTGAACCCAGCTCTTCTTACTGTAAAGATCTGCCATGCACCACTCTTTGAACGCACCAGATGGGGGCGGTACCCATGGGCAGTGAGAGATACAGCACCAGGTACTGCGATACGGCGTGCACATAGTAGGCGCTCAGCACATTGTTGTTTTACATGAATTGGGGAAACATGAAGTTTCAGTAGAATGAGCATTTGGCAAAAAGTCATATGCCTGACTCCTATAAAAATGAACGTAAAAGCACGGGCTGTTCAGGCCCAGCCGAGGCAGCCTAAATGCTGTGTTGAGGGAAGAGTAGAGCAGAGTCTAAACCGGTCCCGACACCAGCTGGTGCTGGCTGTGCGGGGCCCCCACCCCTCCTGACTGCCGGCTCCCCGCGGCCCGAGAGTGAGGTCGCACTGTTCCCTGCGAATCTGCTGTCAGAGCCGTCCCTGGGTAGGCACAGCTAAAAGGCTCCATTTGGCTGTTAGAGCAAGGTCTGCTGTGTTTCTGAACACATCCAGGACGGGGAGAATGGAGGTTAAATGTGGGGGCTCAGGCCCTCTGCAGAGCGCCGCCTCCCACCTCCACCGTCGCCCCTGGTCCTCCTCAGCAAGCAGTGCGAGACGGGCCAGGCACGGACGTGGTGGTCATCAGGTCACGCCGAGCCCTCAGGGACGGCGCTGGGTGTGTGTTTCTGCAGAACAGCGAGTGGTCACGGCCTCCACACGTGCCCCGCTGGAGAAACACGCTGCACCTGCTGGACACGCACACGCACTCTGCAGGCGACTTTCCGCGGGGCCGCTGTCCTCAGCCAGCTCCTGGACGGTCTGAAGCTGGTGAGGGGGACTGTTCCAGGCGCGGCGTTGTCATGCTACACTCTAGACGCAAACAGGGGAGGTGCCTTCAATAGCATGCAGGTGCCTGACGTCCCTGGCGCTGGGAATAGTGCCCCCTGGAAGGGCCTCGCAGACGGAGCTGGCGCATTCGAGCAGCTCGCCTGGCTATCGCGCTGCTCTGTGCACGGGAGAGGGGTGCACGGGAGAGGGGTGCAAGGGAGAGAGGTGCAAGGGGGGGTGCTTCCCACGCAGGCAGTGGGGGGTGCAGAGAAGCTGCCACGCCTGCTCCTGGAGCTCCTGATTTCTGTCAGAGGGGACCACAGCCTTCCCTTGGCTGAATTTGAGACAAAATAGCCTCCTGGCCAAGACCAGTTCCAGCGTATAGCAGGCAGTGAGCAAGGCGCCTGGGCAACCTGCTATGACCTCAGTCTTTAAAGAAGTGCAGAACCCGTGCTGTGATCATAGGACTTTGTCCATTTCATCTTCATTTTCAAATGTATTCGCAGAATTACTTCTCTTTGTAATGATGGTGGGCTCTTTAGGAAAAATCTCTTTTATAATTCCTGTTTCTTCCTTTTTTCCTTTAACAGACTTGCCAGAGGGTTGTGAGTTTTATTATACTTCTTTAAACAACAGTCTTGGGCTTTCTTCATCCTCTTTTGTGTGTTTGCTTCTCTGAGTTATTATTTTTGGCTTTTGCCCTGATAATCTTACTTCTACTTTCCGGGGGTTTATTTTCCTGTTCTTTTTCAAATTTCTTGCCATAGACTTTTTGTTCATTGATGGTTAGCATTTATTCTTGTCTAATAGAAGAATTTAAGGCTACAAAGTTTCCTTCAAGCAATGCTTTAGCTGCATCCTAAAAGCTTTGATACATAATATTTCATCATAATGTAATTTAAAATATCTTCCAATTTCCATAATGATTCCTTCTTTGTCCCATAGGTTCTTCAGAAAACTACTGCTTAATTTCCAAACAAGTAACAATTACTTTTTTGTTATTGACTTTTTTTTTATAGCCTACTTGCATTAAAGTGAAAAAATATCCTCTGTATGTTTTAGTTCTTTGAAATTTTGAGACTTAACAGCTCAACATATGGTCAATGTGTCACTGTGTCCTTAGAAGATTGTGTGTTCTGCCCTGGCCGGTTTGGCTCAGCAGTTAGAGCATCAGCCCGCGGACCAAAGAGTCATAGGGTTGACTCTGGTCAAGGGCACGTACCTCGGTTACGGTTTGTCCCCAGCCCTGGTCGGGCCGGGTGGGAGGCAGCCAGTTGATGTTTCTTTTTCACATCAGTGTTTTTCTCTCTCCCTCCCCCCCTCCTATCCTCCCACTCTATCTAAAGATAAATGGAAAAATACCCTCGGGTGAGGATAAAATAAAAAAAGATTGTGTATTCTGCAGTTGTTGAGTGCAGTGTTCTGCCATGTTCATTAGGTCAGTTTTGCTAATTATATTATTGACTGTGCTGTCTATATTTTTTCTAATTTTTTCTATTTGTTTTAATGTCTGAGAAAAGGATATTAGAATCTCCCACAATAATTATGAATTTCTTTTTCATAATTTTACTTTTTACTTTATATATTTTAAAGCTGTATTATTCTGTACACATAAATTAAGAATTATTGGCCCTGGCCAGTTTGGCTCAGCGGTTGGAGCATTGGCCTGCGGACCAGAGAGTCCCAGGTTAGGTTCCCGCTAGAGGCATGTACCAAAATAATAATAATAATAATAATAATAATAAAATAAATTATTGTATCTTTCTTAACTGCTAAACCTTTTATTATTATAAAGTATCCCTCTTTATCTATGGTAATACTATCAAGCTTTTTATCTTAAAGCATGGTCTACTATTAATAGAGCAATACCTGCTCTTCTGCTTAGTGTTTGCAAGCTCTGTCTTTTTTTTTATCCTCACCCAAGGATATTTTTTCATTGATTTCCAGATAGAGTGGGGAGGAAGGGAGGAAGGGAGGGAGAGAGAGAGAGGGAGGGAGGGAGGGAGGGAGGGAGGGAGGGAGGGAGGAGAGAGAGAGAGAGAGAAACGCCGATGTGAGACACACTGCCTGGTTGCCTCCCACACGACCCTGACCAGGGCCGGGGATCAAACCACAGCTGAGGTAGGTGCCAGTGACCAGAATTCAACCCATGACTCTTTGGTCCTCGGGCTGAGGCTCTAATCGCTGAGCCCAACCTTCCAGGGCATCTCTGTCTTTTTTAATCATTTCTTTTAAACTAGCTGTATGGCCCTAGCCAATTCGGCTTGGCAGTTGGCATGGACCAAAGGGTTCGGGTTCGATCCCAATCAAGGGTACGTACCTGGGTTGCAGGTTTCCCTGGCCCTGACCAGGGCTGTGTGGGAGGCAACCAATCCATGTGTCTCTCTCAACATCGATCTCTCTCTCTCTCTCTAAAAAAAAAAAAAAGAGAGTAAACTTGCTGCATGTTATATTCTAGGTGTGTCTCTCAGAGACACCATGAAGCTGGGTTGTGTTTTCATCCAGTCTGACAAACTTTGCATTAATTAGAGCATTTATCACATTTATGATTAATGATATTGTATATTATAGATTTTATAGATTATTTTTATCTCATTTTTATCTTATTATGCACTTTTTCTTTTTTTTCTAGAGATTGCAATGACATTCCAGGTGTGTCCAAGTTCAGTATTAACAGGCTAGTCTGCTCGTTTCTGCTGTGGTCTGTTTCGTGTTCCTCTTGGTCCTCAGCCCCAGATGGTTGAATGTGTTTGACCAGGTGTCCTGGGTGGACCGGAGCTCAGGCTCCAATTGTCCTGCAGGTTGAGTCTGTGCTGCCTCAAGAATCTGTTTGTATCCATGACTCCCAGACGGGGGAGAACGCTCAACCTTTGTCTGTAACCAGCACCCGGACCTCTGCAGGCTCACCTGATAGCCATGAAGGGGTAGCAGGTGGACGCAGATGTCCGTGGGGAGAGCAAGGCTCCCCAGCAAAAACAATGCACCTGCCTGGGGAGGAGACCGGGCAGAGCACACACCCCTGTCCAGGTCAAGGTTGGAGGGGGTGCTGGTACCTCAATCAGCCTCTCCAAGCTTCCCGGCCGGGTGTGGGGCAGGGTCAGCAGGCTCGGCTGTGCTGGGCCACCTCCCTGGGGGCACCTTCGAAGGCGGGCAGGTGTTCTTCTTCCTGTGGTGTCACTGACTGGGGGGGACGTGCAGAGACCTGAGATGAGGCCGGAGGCTCCCTGGCCACCATGTGAAATGCGGTTACCTTGCCAGCCGTCGGCCTTCGGTGCGGGGCGCCCAGAGACACTCAGGACTGCTCTGTGAACGCCTGCGTTAGCGTTCACATGCTGTTTCTGAACTCACCCTCGGGGAAGCCGGGTACTTGGGAGGTTTGTGGAAGAAGGGAGACTACAGTCTGAGCGTGAAAACCCACACAGGGATCCTTGTCCAACTGCAGGCAGGGGTTGGAAATTGCTAGGCAACAGGCTTCTTCACTGGACGCAACGGGCCTGAGGCTGTGTTCCGGTCAGGTCTTCCCGGGATCCAGTCAACACACTCAGTGCTTCCTCCGTCATTGCTTTTCCTCGAATCTCTGCTTCCTCGACCGTCTTTCTCGGCGGAGACATCTCCTGTCCCCATGTCATAGCCATCCTGGTAACGCTCATCTCCGGAGTCATGGCTCGCCCACACTCGCCACAGCTGTTCCTGGAGTCTCGTTAAGGAACTCTGGGATCACTGCCACCAGCCACGCTACCTCAAAGTAGCTCAAATGCCAGCTCCCTTCGTGGGCGGCCGTGGTAGCAAAGGGGACAGTCGGAGCCTTTCCCTCAGAAGACAGGGGTTCACAGAGGCCTGAAACAGAACTGGACTCTGGTTTTTGATGGGTGAATGCTGACAGGTCTCGCCCCTTTCTCTGCCCACAGCGGGTCGGGAAGACCCAGGGGTCTCGCCTTTGGGGCCAGTGAGGGTCAAAGCACATGAGCCCTGCCCGCCTGCCAGGCCCTCGCCCTAGCCCGCACGCTCTGCACCCCGCAAACTCGCAGCAGTCTCCTTTCTCGGCTCTCTCAAGACGGTGTTGGCCCTGCGCGGGAAGCCTGCCCTGCTCCCCCCAAAAGCCTCATCATGCAAGTAATGAACCTCTCCACACCCTCTTGGCATGTCTGTGGGGTGTCATCAGTTCCAACATTGAGCCCAGCTTCAGAGGAGAGTTCACTCTGCTCCCCGAGGGTTCCCACGCAGGCCCGGGGGGTCTGGCCCCCGCTGGCTCCTCGGCCAGAGCATCATCGGTCAGTCTACACAAAGGCGGGGTGCTTGTTCATCTCACGCTGCACACTGGCGACCCCGGGGGAGCGGGTCCTCGGGGGTCAGGTCAAAGCCTCCAGCCGCAGGTCTGCGAGTGTTTCTCGTGATAGCGGGTGATGGGAACCCTGCAGGCCTCCTCGGGGGATGCAGGACGAGCCAAGTGTCACCTGTAGATCCACCTGCTATATGCTATAGAGATGAAAAAATGAGCCTTGGCCCATGTGGTTCGGTTGACCGAGCGTCATCCCAGGCACTGAAAGGTGGCAGGTTTGATTCCCGGTCAGGGCACATACCCAGGTTGCAGGTGGCAGGTTCGATCCCTGGTCAGGATATGCATGGGAGGCAACTGATAGTTGTTTCTCTCTGTCCTTCTCCCTTCCTTTCTCTCTAAAATCAGTTTAAAAAAAAATATATATATATACACACACACACACACACACATTATATTTTAAGATGAACACGAATACGTAACTTCTCCCAACTGGAAATTCCACAAGGCAGTTTCCTAACTTCTGATGATGATCTAGTCCCTGTTTTCTAGTCCCTTCCTGATGCTTTCCACGTCCAACACACACACACACACACACACACACACACACACACACACACACACACAGCCTAGGCCCTTTGGATGCCACAGGCCCTGCCAGCTGCCCCAGGGCTGAGGGAGGAAGAGCTCAGGCCCCCCGAGCCTCCCTCGACACACCACTAGGTGGCATTACAGCGGGGACGACAGCAGGAGGCTGGCAGCGGAACCCAGCCTGATGCTCCCCGGACAGGCCGCTCAGCAAGGTGCTGTCCCTGTGAGTCTGTTTCCTAGTGTCTCAGTGGAAACTCTCGGGGACAATATGTGACAGCACCTGAAATTTAACACACCATAAATTTTAGTTTATTTCCTCCCAGACTCTCTTTTCAAAAGAATGACTGAGCTGATCTGATCTTACAGCGGAATTTTCTCTGACAGTTCCAGACGGCACAGGAGCTTCCCCTGACTCCCCGGAAAGGACAGGCTGGGCGGGGGGCGGGGGGGGAGACATGCGTGGGCTCCAAGTGCCCTGAACCTTTTCCAAGTCCTCATTTTGTCTCAGGCAGGAGTGATCATCGCATTCATCAGAATTAACTCATTAATTAGCTGGCACAAGTGGAGTATTCAAAACTGAAAAAAAAGGCAAGACTTTCCAAATACAGTAAAACCTCCATATCACGAACTAATTTGGGGGAGGGGGTGTACATTAAAAGCCAAAAGTCCATTATGTAATAAAGTAGGTTTTCCGAATGTGTATGATAAATAATTGACAAATTTGTTTACCTGTTTTTACTTATGTAGACACATTTGTGTAATTCAAATTAAGCGTGTATTGGAAGTTTGCTTTCACAGAAAAGTTTTCTATCTGTGTCACAGTGATCTTAAGTTTAAACTGAACAGGTCTAGTAAATGTATGCCTCTACATCACCACAAGTAAACGATGCAAGTGGCTGCGGCGTGGCTTAGCCCACGTGGAACATCAGCCCCACGCGTGTTACCACTGCTGTAGAAAGTCACACCACGGGACAAGAGAACCAGTTACTGGGTGACATGCGGTGTGACCACGTGCTAATCCTTCACCAACATTGTTTATGAGCCACGACTCGTGGATTAAATATGTAGGCTGCAGCTGCAGACATGTGATGTTTGTTTATGTCAGTGAAATTACCACAGTATTGTTTCCAACATATGGCCTGCTCCCTAAAATGTGTTAAAAATGCATGAATTAATAACAAAACTAACCTGTTAATTGAATTAGAAGCAAATTTTGTTGAAAGCACTTTAAAATTAACAGGGTGTTAATTGTCACATATGTCATACGGAGTGGAAATTTTGTCTGTTAAATCAAGTCCGCAAAATCGAGGGTTTACTGAATTGTGAACAAATTTGAACAGTCTCCTTGAGAATGGTGGTGGAGCCACTGTGCAAAGCCCACCTCAACTAACCAAGATTTAATACTTAACCTCGCCGCGGGGCCGGCTTCCCGGGAGAGCACCCTTCATCCCGTCCACAGGGCGCTACCTGGTCAGCACCAGAGAGAACAGGCCGCTCGGGCCCTTCCCGTCCCATCAGGAGGCAACCTCGCCTGAAACGACACATTCTTTGCTAATAATTTACTTTTCCACGTCCTTTCTGTCTGTAAAACCTTCCACTTGGTACAACCCTTTGGAGCTCTTTTGTATTTGTTAGATGGGCTGCTGCCCAATTCATGAATCACTCAATAAAGCCCATTCGCTCTTCCATGTGTTCGGAATTATTTAACACGAGCATCGAAAAGGATTCTGAACAATACAATATCTCTGCGTTGCTTCAACAAGAACAAATATCTTTTAGGGGGGAAGAGATCTTTGGAAAAAATTATCCAGGGGAGGGGGTTGATGTGGAAATCCCTCACTCTAGACTACCTGTCTTGGCTTGAAAGTAAAGTAAATCTAACGGGACATTTTGTATTTTCCCCCAACTCACAACCGACTGAGACAGACCCACAAAACTCTGCCCTCACAGGCTGCATCCCTCCCATCTGCAAGACGAAATGGCCCAGCTAGTGGAGGGTCCCTTGGGGCAGGCCTTGGGTTATGAGTCTCTTAATTAAATAAAAGACAAGCGCAGATGGAAATGCAGGTGGGGACCCTTCTCACCGCTACACTTGTTCACCGGGCTAGGATTCCGATGAGGTGAACCCGGGGTGCCTCAGAATACATTTGCATAATGCCTTTTAATTAAATTTGCTGGTTAATGAGTTACTGGGCTTGGGTGAGGAATGCAGCTGCCAGGCCAGTAGGGCAGGGCACCGGCCATGGGAACTGCAGCCTTGCGGCGGGCAGTGGTTTGCGAGGCGGCCGCACACGGTGCCGCAGACTGGGTGGGTTCAAGGACAGACCCCCATCCCCTCGGTCCTGGGAGCTAAGGGTCCTAATCCAAGCTGCTGGCAGCGCCGCGCCCTCTCCGAAGGCTCTAGGGAAGGACCCTCCTCTCCTTCTCCAGCTTCTGGTGGCTCCTGGCGTTCCGTGTCTCCGACAGCCCTGTCCTCGTGGTCGTTTCTCCTCGGTGCCCCTGTGTGCCCTCTGCTCCATCTCGCTGCCCAGAGCCCGAGGGCTCTCCCCAGGAGGACAGGCTCGCCTCGGCCCGAAACACCCACAGCCGCAAAGGGAAGGTCCGGCTCCCTGGTTTTCCACCTCTGCCCCCTTCCCACTACCTGCATTCTTCACAGCTGTGACCTAGGAGCCGGCCTGCCGCCCTGGCTGCCAGCCTGGCGTTGCTGCTTGGAGCTCAAGTCCTTGGCTGAGGAACTTCCTCTCTGTGTTCGTCATTTTTGCAAAAACAGAAGCACAACTCTGATCGATTTTAGCAAAAAGGAGAATTTGAAAAAAAGAATAGTAGGAACCTCCCAGAGGGCCAGAGAGCCAGGACTGGATGCTACATGCCAGGAGCAGAATCTGAAGAGCTGCAAAGTCTCCTCAGGTGATTCTTGTGTGCGGCCAACACTGGTGACCTCCGCCCCGGAGCTACTAGGACACCCCTTTCCTGTCAACTGCAGCCCCACGAACAGGGACGGACCACACACGGCTCCAAAGGATCCCAGTATCGAGTCTGTGTTATGCTTAGAAAATTCAGCTGCCTTGCTAGTTTGCCTGTCCTCGTCATCATAACGTTGCACCACATGGCATAATTTGGAATCTTAATGAGAACTGCTTTCTTAGCTTTAATTGGATTCCAAGTCCTTTATAAAAATCTCTCAATATATTATGCTTGCCATGCCTAAAATATTTTGTTAGCACTGCATTTTAAATCAGAGAGAGAGAGAGAGGGAGAGCAGATAGCTCATTTTAAAATACACTAAAAATGCTCTGGCCAGGTTCTCAGCATCAGCATCAGGTTAGAGCATCAGCCCGAAGACCAAAGAGTCTCAGATTCGATTCCCGATCAAGGGCATGTATTTCTGTTGTAGGTTCGATCCTGGCCCCGGTCGGGGTCATTCCAGAGGCAACCAATCGATGTGTCTCTTTCACATCAATGTTTCTTTCTCTCCCTTCCTCCTCCCACTCTATCTAAAAAATCAACAGGAAAATATCCTCAGGTGGGGATTGAAAAACAAAACAAAAATAAAAAACGTTAAAAGGGAAAAGCGCACGCCAGCACCACAGACATGGATGCAGTCCCAGCTCCACGTGTAGAAACCATCTTTCTACTCACAGGAAACAGAAAACACAAGCTCAGGAAGCAGCGTGACTCAGGCGGTGACGCTGCCTGTCTCACTGAGCATGTGACGCTGCTTGTCAGTAGCCTGCCTCAGCCACCTAAGCACACGAGAGAGAACACTAGTTCTCAGTACCTACTCTGGGCCAGGCCTGGGCCAGGAGCCTGTATCTGCAGCCCCACAGTCCTCCCAGCAACATTGAGAGATAAATAGTGTAAGTCTTGATTTAGGTCCGGCCAGTGTGGCTCAGCGGTTGAGCGCCGACCCATGCACCAAGAGGTCTCCGGTTCGATTCCTGGTCAGGGCACATGCCCAGGTTGTGGGCCCGATCCCCAGTGTGGGGCATGCAGGAGGCGGCCAATCAATGTTCTCTCTCATCGATGTTTCTATAGCTCTCTCCCTCTCCCTTCCTCCTCTCTCAAATCAATAAAGGAAAAAAAAATTTAAAAAAAAAAAAAAAGATTTGCTTTAGTTCTGGGGAAACTGAGGCCCAGGCACATCAATAAATAGTCCAAAATCGTACAGCCAGGAAAAGCAGAGAAAGGACTCGAAACCAGGTCCTCCTGAGTCTAACGCCAGTGCTCTTTGTGTCCGCGTCACCCCGGTAGAACAGTTCTGCCTGAGATCGCAACCAGCTCGGGCTTGGAGACTTCATGCCGAGTGAAACAAACCAGACACACAAGGACAGACACTGCGTGGATCCTCGGATATGAGAGCCGAGAGGAGTCTAATCAATAGAGACAGACAGTCAGATGGCTGCAGAGGCTGGGGGAGGGGAAATGGGGCGTTAGTGTTCAATGGGGCCGGTTTCAGTTTGGGAGATGAAAATCCTGGAGCTGGATGTGGTGATGGTGGCACAGCCGTGTGACTGGGCTGTACACTAAACATTATTAAGATGGTAAATCCAAAATTAGCTTTGAAGATTTTAACAGCTCTTCTAAAAGGACTGATGTAATCATTTTTTGTCTGTCACTGCGTTGAACATACGAGTGACTAGAATAGAAGTCTTCTGACATGATACAGAGTTATTCTCATCATGTCCTTTCTGTGAAGGAAAAAAATAGGTCATGCAGGTGTGGGAAGGACTTTATAAGTATACAAAAGCAAAAAAAGAAAAAACTTTAGCAGCTTTTATACAAAAGAAATTTGCACTTTAGAAAATTCCCTTAAGACAATGGAAAAGATGGGGAAAATTATTTTTTAAATTTTACTTCACCAATAGCTAATGTCCATAATATATACAGAGTTACTGCAAATCAGTATGATAAAAAATACAAAAACATACCAAGAGAATGTAGACAATTCAAGAAAGAAGGAATACAGCCTATTCCTGAAAGACAGTTAGCTGCACTAGGACTCAAGGAATGCAAATTAAGATAGTTGATACCATTTTTTCACTTGTCATACCGGCATATGTTAAACAGAATCATAATGTACAATATTGTTAATAGATTTGAGAATGACACTCATACGCTGCTGGTGGGAAAGCTAATTGACATGATCTGTATGAATGATAGTGTGGCCGTGTACATCAGAGTCCTCGGAAGTGTGTTGTCTTTCACGTAGCAGTGCGTGTCCTCGGCCATCCTACGGGAACCGCAGGCATACGGTCTCAGCAGAACAGATGTACAAGGACATACAGCAAAGTATATTATTTGTAACCGTGAAAAATTAGAAGCATCATAAATATCCTACAATCTAAACACATGCTACTATGTAGCAATTTAAAATAATTTTTAGAATAATGTGATCATGGGGAAAAAATGCACAAAATATTTAGGGTGATGAAAGAAAGGTATGAAATAGCATATAATGTATAATTTCAATGATTTTTAAATGCACAATCAGGCACAGAAAATATTATGGAAATGATATATGTAAAAATATTAAGAGATATAGATGGTTTTTCTTTTTCTGAATTGCTGTAGTTTACAAGTCTCCTAAAATAAATATTATTTTTGTGTTCGTGAACAGAGTATGACTTATCCAAAGGGAGTGAAATGGACCTGAGAGAATCCGTGTTTGTTCCCCATGGCAGTGGGAAGAAGTGATGTGGGGTGGGGCGGGGGTGGCCAGGACACCTCGGTCACCTCCACTTTTCACTCCGGCTCCACCCCTGATCCGGTTGTGTTCTGTGTCAGAACGCAGTATTCATTGTAATGGTGTGGGGCTCAGTGTTCGGTTGCAGACAATCAGAACCTGGTGTGGCTAACTCCAGCAGAAGGGGCTCATTAAGAGTTATAATTACTGTCACATGAAATCACTCCAAGGGCTGGGGAAGCAGGCTGGAGGCCGTGCTCTCAGGACCCCCCAGGAGAATGTTCTGCCCTGCGCACTGAAGAAGCTGTTGCCTCTGCCCCGACAAAGCTGGGGAGGGGTAAGACGTCACCACTCGTGCTGGCCCCACAGGGCCTCTGCTGTGACCCGTGACTCCCCGGTGCACGGCGCTGGGGCCAGGCGCCCGGACCTCTGCTGCCATATTTGCACAAATGCTAAATGCCCCCCGCCTTGCTGGGACACGGGAAGAGCAGAAGAGCAGTCTCTGTTTCAGTGTTCACTTTCTCCTACAAAGTCTTCTAGACGGCAGAAGCTAAGTCCTCCTGCAAACTCTGACCTGGGAGGGGCTTGGGGAATGCGAAGGAGGCACCCTCCCCGGAGGGACATGGAGGTGACTGGGCCAATCTGCTCTCTCCCCCACAAATGCATTCAGTGGCATTAAAGACATTACCCAAATCAACGTGGCTAAACTGAAAGGACATTTGTTGCCATGCTTATATAAAGCAGCCCCGGCAGTTGCAGGATTAATGAATTCAATGACTGAGTGGATACAAAGCTCTTGTCAAGAACAGGGGAGGCCTGATGTCGTGACCTACTTGCAAACTCATCGGTCAGCCTGCGGGTTTCATGACACTAACACAGCTCCTGCCTTCACACACGTCACCTGAAGATGAGAAGAGAGACACCAAGGTCTCTTCAGACTAAAGTATGATACAGGTCTAGAGAATTTATATAGTCATAAGTGAAGAAAATATAGGTGAATTACTAATAATTTTTCCTCAAATAACTTGCTCCTTTTATCAGAAAGTCAAGCTATTCTCATAAATTCAAGGTCATTTCTCCCAGACTCCAATACTAACCATTCCTCCAACGCTAACCATTCCTCCAACGTTAACCATTCCTCCAACGCTAATAAATTCTTCCAACGCTAACGGTCCTCCAAGGTTGCATTGGCTGTTTCTCTGGAAAATCCTGACTGATAGGGACATGAAGAAACCAGCAATGACTCTGGACAGGCTCACACTGTTACATACCTACTTCTCTGGGTGGTGGGAGAGGGTGGCTCATGTCACAAAGCAGACACCAAAGTCCATTTAGACATGGTTCTTGGAGCCCTGGCCCCAGGGAGCTCTGTGGGGCCCTTCCTTAAGAAAGATCACTGCTCTCACTACAGATGGTCACCTGGCCAGCAGGTAGATCACAAACCCCTGCTTCAGCTCTGTCCAGTCCGTCAGTGCTACGTGACAGAAGGAGGAGCGGATCTGGCCACAGCAAAGCTCCTCAGAGAGCTGGACTCCCAGCACCCCCGTTCACAAACCTGCGTTCCCTGGGTCGAGACCACGACCCAGAACAGGCCCTGGGCTGCTTCACTCTGTTCCTGCTTTTAACCTTTCTGAGCACCGGCCTAAACGGTAATCCTCGCAACACCAGGCAGCCCCAGAAGTTTTGGCCCCGAGGAGTTTCGTGCTGTGGTTGGAAGACTTGACTGTGCAGGATGAATGAGCCCAGGCTCCCAGGAAGCAGAGAGCTGGCGTGAGCAATCAGGAGTGTGCTCAGCCCGGGAGAAGGCAGGCCATGTGCATGGTGCATGTGATGAGATCATGTTCGAGAGCAAAACTGAAACGTCAGCTTCCCAGAACTGAGCCGTGAGAAATCCTCAGAACTGAGGGGTGCAGGGCAGCTTCCTGTTGACGTCTGCTGGCTCCCACAGCTGGGCTGGCTTCCACAGAGACTAGACCTTGGAGCCAACTAAATGGATCTCAGCGGACCCTGCCCCTCGACAGAGCTGGGTTGTCACTGAGGCAGCTCAGTTGAGATTTCCACACTGTGAAAATCAAAACCATTGATTCAGAAAAAAAAAAATCCTCCGAAAGCTTAAACAGAATTACCCGCACCTGCTGCACTCATTTACCTAAATATAGCTTACTTCCAACATCGCGTTGCCTTGGAGTGTCTATACGTGCTTGATTCTCTTTCTGGGGGAACGGGAGAGCACCCCAGATCATCAACAAGTTGAAGCACAGAACTAGAGAGCCCTGACGAAACAGACAGGAAGAGGATATTGAGCACAGGGAGGTTTCCTAGACCCAAACCCAAAACCGGCGAAGGTGCAAAGCCAGTCTGTTCTTTGACTTGCACGCCTTTGGTCATTCAACTGGTCGGGGTCTCGGAGGGAAGGCGAGGTGTGCCAGCTGAGACCCTCCTCTCGTCCATCGTCCATCGTGGGACTGGTTTCCCTCCCCTCCGGCCAGCCAGGAGCGAGGACGAGGTGCAGGGGGAAGGGGAGGGGAGCGGAGGGGCGGGGTGCCTGCTGCTGACACCACAGCTGGAGTCCGTGCCATCTGCAGAGGGCCTCGGGGAGGAAACGGAGCCGCCCTGCTTCCCTCCCCCTTCCTCTCCCGGCCCCAGGAGCACTCCGAGGACCCAAGGCGCAGAGGCAGAGAACTGTGACCTCAGCTCCACTCGGCCGTCCCCACCCAGCAGGGGGCCGCGGCCGCACTGGCTGCTCTGGCTTCAGCTTCTGTCTTTTGCAACAGGCTGCAGCTCCGAGCACTCGTCTCCTGGACGCCGCCTCCTGTGACTTCCTTTTCTGCGTCAGCAGCTCTTTGCTGGGAGCAGAGAGGATGCCGTGGAGAGAAGCTTCCAGGGTAGGAGAGGCCACTCCACAAACCTGCTGTCTGGTCTGAGTGACAGCCACCACGCGTTTAGCATGCGGTCTGTCCGTCCAGGGCTCGCGGAACTGTCATCATGCCTACGGGCCAGGGTTCAGAGAGCACGACGAGCGCCAGGGGACACCCGCGGAGACAGAGCCGCAGAACCCTGATCGAACCGCGGGGTTCCTCCCTAACACTCCCGAGCTCCAGGTGCGAATGTGAGCATCTGAGACGTGTTAACTCCTGTAATTCTCACAACAGCCCTCGTAAACACGAAGTGGGTTCACACCCTCTCTGCAGCAAGTAAGGCGAAGGGGCTGAGCTACTTGCCCAAGTTTTCCTAACTCGGCAGAGCTGGGCTCCAACCCCAGGGGTCCTGGCTCCAGAACCCGTGAGACATTGCCCTGCTCGGACCCGGGGCAGTGGTCCTGCACGCAAACACCCTAAGACGGAAGGAGGTGCCTGCAAGAGCGACGGAAATGCAAAGTGCTCTCCAGTCCAAGGCCAGGGGAAGCTCTATCCAGGGCCTGGGGTCCGGGCGACAGCAGAAGCAGCCGTGGCCGATCAGCGGTGACAGCACCATCCCTTCTGCACTCAGCAAGTGCAGGCCTGTGCCGGGCCCATGGCATGCATCCACATGTAGCAACTCCTCAATTTGTTTTTTCTGCAGATGTCCCTCCTTTTCCCCGTGGACACCCTCCGCCCGCCTCCCCCCCACGTTCACCGCACTGTGGTCGGTGTCCACGGTCACGCACAGATGCGTGTAAGTTCTTCGGTTTCTCTCTCGGTGCATTAACTCTCAGCCCCCGCTCACACGGAGGAGCAGGTCATTCCCATCTCACTTGCGGGGAGACCGAGGCGGCCCCGCCAGCCCGCTCTGTGCGCGTCTCCACTCTGAGTCGGGTGACGCCTGTCCATGGCCTGAAATCACCAGGTGGGACTCCACAGAAACTGGCAAAAACTACGAATCGGGACTTTTCACACTCCCCGTTTTTACTGAGACCTGCTCACTGGACATCTGCCAGCAACGCGGAGGCCAGCCTGCCGGCCCCAGGACGAAGGCAGCGTCCGCCTGTGGAGCCGGCTCCTCGTGGAAACGGCACAGGCGCCCGAGCCCAGGAAGGTGCACGTCTGAACCCAGGGTAAGGCTTCGGTGGACAGTTACATGCCTGCTCCCCAGGAGGAAACGAGGTGCGGGTTCCACGGAGCAGGCAGTCCACCAGGCGGGAAGAGCAAACAGTCAGCAGAATGGCCTCGGGACGCAGACGTTTGGGGTTGAATCGCCCTCATCAGCTGCCCTTCACCTAAAAGGCTCGGCGGATGGGCTGGCCGGAAGCCAGGCGGCTGCAGGACGCTGAGGACCCAGCGGCGGTGCCCAGGAGGCCAGGTGACAGGAGGGCGGGAGGGAGGGCCCAGGCCCTGGGTCCTGGCAACGCCACATCCTCGTCCTTTCAGACACATCCGGACACAGGGAAGCTCTTGGCACCACGGACACCCGGTGCTCTGACCTGCTCCTAAATTCACTCCCGGGGAGGTGGACATGCCAACCCGAGCTCATCACTAGCATGGCAACGGCCAAACCTGTGTGCAGCATTTGCAGGGTCCTCGATTGTCACTGATTTTAGGTGCACTGGTGCTCACAGCCACCCCAGGGGTAGGTATCATTCTCACCATTTTACAGGCGAGGGAACTGAGGCTCGGAAATGGTAAGTGACCTGCCCAGGGCCGCGCAGTCAGTGCCGGCAGATGAGGAGGGCTCTGTCCAAGGTCAGGGCCCTTCCGCTTCCCTCATGCGACCCCAGCGCCCCTGCGCCCCGCGTGCAGGCAGAGCGCTTGGGTCTATCTGCCTGCTCCTTCCCCAGGACCACACGCCCTTGATGACTGTAGCTTGAGTGAGTGCTGACACTGGGCCTCCGACTTGGGACACTGGAGTGGCTTCGGGTCTGCTGGCTGCTCACCTCCGTAGGCCGCCTGCCCACCCACAGCCGCCCCCAGTGGCTGCTCCCGGGGGCCAGCCCACCTCGTCTGCACGGTCGCCAGGCCCGGCGCACCCGTACTTGCTCCAGCCTGCCGTCACCGACCAGGCGTGGTGGCCGCTCTGCAGACCAGGCTGGCCAACGTCTCAGACAAGGGTCTGTTGTTTTTTGCCACCAGCAACCTGTGTTTTCTGTGGCAGCCACCGCCTCCCTGGAGAGGCCTGGGCCTTGTGTGAAGGTCTGTCCCTTGGTCCTCGGTTGGGCGCTGCCCACTCTCGCTGAGCCCAGAAGCGAAGCCGTCCCCGCACACCTCCTACCTCCGGACCCCCTGAGGTCCTCCTGACCCCTGGTAGTAACGAACCACCTTGACTTGTTCCCTAGTTATTCTTTATATTAAGACATCCCTGTTGAGCCCTGGCCGGTTTGCTTCAGCGGTTGGAGCATCGGCCTGCGGTCCAGAGAGACCCGGGTTCGGTTCCCGCTAAGGGCTTGTACCTCGGTTGCAGTTTGTCCCCGGCCCTGGTTGGGTCGTGTGGGTGGCAGCCACTCGATGTGTCCCTTTCACGTCGCTGTTTCTCTCTCTCTCTCTTCCTCTCTCTCCCTCCCACTGTATCTGAACAAAAAATGGAAAAATGTCCTCGGGTGAGGATAAAAAAAATTTTTTTTTTTAATAAAATAAAATATCCCTGTTGAAATAACCAGGCTGGTTTGTGTCCCCTGGTGGGGCCCTGACAGAAAGAGCCCCCAGCAGAGCCAAACAGGAGCTGCTGGCAGAGTGCGAGGGGCGGTGGGGGGGGTTCATTTGGAGATAAGCGACAGTCCCTCGGTGACTGGGACTGAGGGCGAAATAAAGATATTTTCAGATGAACATGAGAGTTTTACCATCAGCAGATCTTCACCAAGGAACATTCTAAAGTAATGTCCTTTAGGAAAAGTCCAAAATGATCCCGAATGGAAGGTCTAAAACACACACACACACACACACACGACGAGCAAAAATAATAAGTGTTGGGATAAATCTAAAAGGACATTGACTACATGACACAATACTATTTCATGAGGTTAAAAAAAAGAATAGTCAACAATATTGTAATAACTATGTATGGTGCTATTGGGGTGATCACTTAGTACATTATGTAATGTCTAATCACTGGGTTACTAAAACCAATATAATATTGTATGTCAACTGTAATTTTAAAATAAGTATTTAAAGTAGAGGGAGGAGGAGAACATGTAAGTCAGACAGGGGTTGTTATGGACCAAATCACGTTCCCCCAAAATTCGTATGTTGAGGCCCTTGGGAGTAATCTGGTTCAGAAGAGGCCCTGAGGGTGGGGCCCCCTTGGTGCCCTTGGAAAAAGATGCAGCATAATTTTCTATATGTATCTGATGAAGATCTTTTAAAACTAACATACCTACAGCAATCATCATATATAATGGTAACCTATTAATATAGTAAGGCAAGAAAAAAACATAAAAGTTATAAAGATTAGAAAAGAGGAAATAAAGCTGCCGTTATTCGAAGCTGCTATGGATACGCACACATGTGCGAATATGCATACGCCCATGTGAATCACTGAACACAAAAGATACAGAAAGTTTTTTTTTAAGTTATTCAGTTCACCCCAGACAAATATAAACCAAAAGAAAACAAGTGTGGCCATAGTATCAAACTGTTTTAAAAACAAATGTTTTAAAATCGGGAAAAGGGAAGAATATTCTAAATAAAAAGAGAGTCAACAGTTAGATATTTTTAAATTTTCTTTTTGAAACTGATGTAACCAGCAGACAAATCATGATGAAATGTGTGGAAGACAAATCATGTGCTTGGCCAGCCAGACGTCCGGGGAACCATGCCCACTGCCTGCAGCAGCCACGGACCCTCCACAGAGGCGGCCTCAGCGCTGGCCAAGAATCAGCATCATGCAGACTGTCTTCTCTGACCTCATATAAAATAAACAAAGTCAATGTCAAAGGATCAATTTATAAAATCTCATCTGAATAAAAACCAAAAACAAGACATGATGTGACTAAATCATCTTTGAAATAAAGAAGAAATCAATAAAAGTATTAAAGATTTGCCATTGAATGACCACGTGTCAACGTTTAGAATAGAGAGAGATAAAGTATTATTTAGATGAAAAGTTGATTTTAAGTACATTTATTAGAAAACAACAAACGAGCGAAGTTCTGATGCAATGAGCTTTGGAACGAACAAGAATAAACCCAAGCCAGCAAACGGACAACGAACAAAACGAAAGGAGAAAGGGAGAAATGAATGAACTAGAGAATAACACAAAAACAGAGAAGATGGATAAAACCAAAGAACTGGTTCTTTGAAGATTCCTACTCTAGATAACCCAGTAGTAAAACTAACCAAGAAAAGAGAGAGGAGATTCAAATAAACAAAAATATAAAGTAAAAATAGTTGCAACAAACACATGTCTATAAAAATGTAAAATGCTTAAATTAAATCTGAATCGATCAAAGCCAAAGACCAAAAACTCAAGAACCCTTTGAAGTCAGCCCTACTACTCCCCGATGGACAGAGGAGGAAAGGGAAGAACTGGTCCTTCGAGGAACATGCCCAGGGTCCCGGAGCAGACCCAGGATCTGAGCCCCGAAACCCGATTCGAGGGGCTTCCCTCTGCCTCACGCTTTGCCGTTCAGCCAGGACACAGAGTGGTAAGTACAGTTTACAATGGTGAGCCGGGCTGTGTCCTTCCTCTCTGTCACCATGTTCAGCTCATCAGAAAGGCTTTATCCATTTAAAAATAATGTCCATTTTAGTCCGGCCATTGTGGCTCAGTGGTTGAGCGTGGACCCGGCACCAAGAGGTCGCTGGTTTGATTCCCGGTCAGGGCACATGCCCAGGTTGTGGGCCCGATCCCCAGTGAGGGGCATGCAGGAGGCGGCCAATCGATGTTCTCCCTCATCGATATTTCTATCTCTCCCTCCCTCTCCCTTCTCTAAAATCAATAAAGAAAAAAATTAAAAATAAATAAATATAAATAATGTCCATTTTTAAGACGGGGAAGAGTCCTTGGTTATGAATGTTCAGGGGCTCCAGGGGAAGCAGAGACCTTTCACCTCACCCCTGGAGAAACCAGCCCCCCCCAAGGAAGTGCTATTCTCGTGGAACCTTTCCACAATATTTTATGTACATATAAAGACATTTTCCTCTATTAGCTGATGAATAGCACATATGCACATTTTTCTGCTCAGTTTTTACGTTAACACTGTATCTTGAAGTTCACATTGATTCATTTTTAAACATCTAATTCTCGTCCGGCCAGTGTGGTTCAGTGGTTGAGTGTCGACCCTTGTACCAGCAGGTCGCCAGTTCGATTCCCGGTTGGGACATATGCCCAGGTTGTGGGCCAGATCCCCAGTGGGGGGCATGCAGGACACGGCCAATCGATGTTCTCTCTCGTCTCTTGTCGATGTTTCTATCTCTCTCTCCCTCTCACTTCCTCTCTCTCTAAAATCAATAAAGGGAAAAAAAATTTTTTTTTAATTCTCATTCTTGCCCGGCCAGTGTGGCTCAGTGGTTGAGTGTCGACCCATGCACCAAGAGGTCACTAGTTTGATTCCCGGTCAGGGCGCATGCCCAGGTTGAAGGCCCAATCCCCAGTGAGGGGCATGCAGGAGGCGGTGAATTGATGTTCTCTCTCATCAATGTTTCTATCTCTCTCTTCCTGTCCCTTCCTCTCTGAAGTCAATAAAGGAAAAATAATTTTTTTTAGAAATGCTCATTCTTGGTACGGTCGCAAAGTATCCCATTGCGTCTACACTATAACTTAGTCAATGTTATGTTGATAGAACAGTAGGCTGTTTCCCATCTTTTGTTATTTCAAACAATGCTGGTGACTATGTCACATGTACAAATAAACCTGATGTATGTATCAGTCCCACTTTGGCCGGTCTGGCTCAGCGGTTAGAGTGGTGGCCCACAGGCCAAAGGGTCACTGGTGGGATTCTGGTCGGGGGCACGTACCTGGGTTGTCGGTTTCCCCAGGCGCTGTCTGGGTTGTGTGAGAAGCAACCAATCGATGTGTCTTTCTCTCCCTCCCTCCCTCCCTTCCACTCTATCTAAAAATCAATGGGAAAATATCCTCGGGTGAGGATTAGCAAATATATATATATATATATATATATATATATATATATATAAATCCCAGTTACTAAAATCTCTCTCTCTCAATACTGAAACTCTGTAACAAATTACCCCAAATCTGAGACACCTCAAATGATGACATTTGTGTTTGTTCACAAATCTGCAGGCTGCCAGCAGGGCTCGATGGGGACGGCCGGTCTCTGCTCTGCGGGGCCCGGGCTGCACTCACCACAGGGCCGGAATCCTCGGCCGCGTGGCCCACTCACAGGGCTGGCTGGTGATGCTGGCCCTTGGCCGAGACCTCAGCTAGACCCAGACCTTTGCGTGTGGCCTCTCCGGGTGGCCTGGGCTGTCTCATAGCATAATGGCTGAGCCCAGAAGCGGGTTCTAAGAGAGACCTAGACCCAGAAGTCCAGACATGCGTCCTACGCCCAAATATCACCCAGCTCGGGGAGGGGCAGGAGAGAGAACCCACCTCCTGCCCTGGGGTGGCGGAGTCCTGGACGGGAATGTGGGCCCAGTGATACTGCTGTCACACTTTTGGAAAATCAGTCTGCTGCGACATGTTTCTAAACATGGACTTGTTCCATCCCGGGCATGTACAGTTTAAATGTCGATAGATGTTTGCTAATTGCCCTTCAGGGGCTGGGTACCAGTTACCTCTCAGTAATGGTGCACGAGAAGCACGTCCTTGTTTAAGGAAGGAACGAGAAGAACAAATGGGTGAATGAACCAGCGAGCTGAGCGGACTGCGAAGCTGGTCTGTGGAGAAACCACCGTCTGGCCACTGGAGGGCAGTGTGCTCCCACGGACGCTCGGGAGGGCCCTCGGAAGGGTTTCTGGGCTCCTCGCGACATTGGCTGGAGGCGCGGCCGGAGCCTCCCTGCGCTCAGGTCGGTGTCTCGGTTTCGCACCTCGCCGGTTCCCCCGGACAGACTGGGTGAGGGCAGACAGGGAGCTCGGCATTTTGTTCGCTCTTTGTGGTTCAGGAGCCTCTGATCCTTGTGTAAAATCTGTCCAGAACCACAGCCCAGAACTCAAAACAGACCTGGGCTTCCTCGGGGGCCTCGGGGAGCTGAGGCAATTCCTTCAAAAGCAGATTTCCAGAATGTTTTCCTATTAGGGCTGCAAACGCCAGGGCTGGCCCAGCCCGGGAGCACGAAGTTGTCTGCGGAGACCATGGAGAGGCTGACCCAGCATCTCCCCAGGGTGACTCCTCCCTGCCCCTCCTGTAAGACCCTCGGGGTTCCAGGGACGCCTCCCGCCTGTCTCCCCGCCCAGGCCTGGCCAGTGGGCCCTGGCTGTGGTACCAGGGCTGTCGAGCAAGATTTTGCTATTCCCAGGTGTGCCATCCGGCAGACCCTCCCTGGTTCTGTCTGTCCGTGGGTCTGTCTGCTGAACTCCACATTCCGAGACCCCAGGCTCGCTCGGGTCCTCCAGCCAAAGGGCCTGGTTCCTGACACCCCCCCCTCCAGTCAGGGCTGAGTGTTCACTAAACCTTCTCCTGTCCCCTCTCCATCCTTGGGCCACGGCAGAGGGCCAGTCCCCCAAGCACAGAGGTGGCCTGTGACAGGCTGATGCCCCACGCAGGGCCAGGCTGAGCAGCCTCCGGCCCAGGCAGGCCCCACAGCCCACACCCCGCTTCCTGCCGCCCTGACACCGCGTCTCCCACGCGCAAGAAACAGCAGGACATTTGACAAGGCAGCTTGGGTGCCAGGTGACTCTGTTGGGTGTGAGCGTTTTACAAAGCCAAGTGAGAAGGCAGATGTCCCTCTACCCACCTGGAACGTGACCTCAACCACTGTGGTCCAGGGGGGAGCTCAGAGAGGGGTGGGGGGCCAGGGACAGCTCCTGGGGAGTAATAACAGGTCTCTGAACATTACCGATGTGCTTTCAGTCCAGACTGGGGAGCAGCAGGCCCTTCGGCTGGCACTGCAGCCCGCCAGGAGGCGGCCACAGTCACTAGCACTAAGCTCATTTACTTGTGGGGTCCACTTGGGCCCCAACGGCCGTGTCCACTCACAGCCCTGCCTCACTGAGCTTGGGGGCACAGCAGCGGCGAAGGCCTGCGAGCTGACCGCCGGGGTCCCTGCAAAGTGGCCCGAGGCCTGGGACGGGTGAGCAGAGGAGCCAGGTCGCATGGGGAAGGCCTGGCTTTGACCTCCGCTCTGGGACCCCGCGCCGCTGACTGAGCCTCAGCTTCCTCTCCTAGGAAACGGTGGCAGTTCTGTTTCAGAGAACAGCTTTGCGAATTAAATCAGAGGGCACAACCCGCAGCCTCTCGGCGTGGTACCAGGCACAGAGGGGTGGCTCTGTCCCTCTCTCCTGCCCTGGCTGCTCTCTCTGTTCCCTAGTTAACACCCACCAAGGAATGTGAACACAGGAAGCCTCACCTCCCGCCCCCAGTCCTGAGGGGACATGGTGCCAAGCACTGCTCCTGGGTCGGTGTGTGGCTGGACCGAGTCCGGCGAGTGGGTGGGGAGGGCGGGCTCAGCTCCAGGCTGCTCGGCCACAGGCTCCCCGTGCGGTCCCGGGCCACCCCGGTCTTGCTCACAGGAGGTCAAGGGCCCACCAGGGTGTCAATCAGTCTCTGGCCATTTGTCGTAGCAGATGGCAGACAGCCGTGATTGCCAGGTAGGGGGCTAACTCGAGAACGTTCCCTCTACTTCCCATTTAAAGTCCGGGAACTCACTGGGAAAGGGCACCCGGAGGGGACCCCTGAAGGGAACTAGTTAGCTCCACAGACTGACCACACGTGCGGGAGGGAAACCTTCCTTCCCCACCGGCCGGAGCAACAGACCACTGCAGGCCCCCAACAGCAGCCTCGTTGTAAAGTGAGCGGCGCAGAGGAAATCGGTACCGTGCTCGGCTTCCCTTCCTGCCTCCTTCGGTGCCGCCTGCCCCACGGACCAGGGTCAGCGTTCCTGCCGCTGGCACTGCCCCCTAGATCTCCACGGCCCGGGAGGAGGGACCGTGCAGCCGGCAGCGACCAGACCAGGAAGAAGCAGGGGAGGAAGGGCGGGCCATGGAGGAAGACAAGGGGACACGTACGAGTGTGTGCTGTTGGCCTCCACGGGAGAAGCCGAGACCCTGGCCACTGTGCGGCCACCAGCCCCAAGCTTGCCCAAGGGCTCCAGCGCCGTCGAGGCAGAATCCCACTCCGGGCAGGCAGGGTGGAGGCCTGGCATCGACGGAGGACAGCAAAGCCCAGGGCCCGACAGATCTCCTCCTCAGTACTGGGGACAGGAGCTGAATGGAGTTTGTAAACCACCTGCTCCAGGACCATGAAATCTCCCTGGTTCTTTGTGCCACCAGGACCCACCGACATGACCCAATGAGGAGCTCGGGGCCATGGACCCGCAGATGGGCTTGGAAAGGGAGAGCGGCCCCGCAGGAGCAGGGACTTGGGCCACCAGAGGAGAAACTAAAGATGGCACCTGAGGCCCGAAGACGGAAAGGACCAGTTACAGCTCAGCTCAGCGGGCTCCACGCAGGTCTCGGGTGACGGACAGCGCAGCTGTGGGGTCGGGGACCCTTGCAGTCCATTTGGGGCTCAGCTGGCTGACCCGGTGGCCTCTCTGGGCTCCCAGCAGACATGCAGTCAGGCGCGGAGGTGGCGTTTCCTGAACTTTGGTGTTCCCGAGGGTCAGCCTTGACGGAATAACCCGCGCAGGCCAGGGTCCCACTCAAGATTTAATTCAGCAGGTCTGGGACGGAGCTCAGAAATCTGCATTTTACGTGAATCCCAGGCAGCTCCGATGTGGGTGGGGTCTCGCTTGGTGAGGCGGTCCAGCAGGCGTCTGGCCTGGCTCCTCCCTGGCATTCAGGGGCTTTCACCGCAGATGCTTTTTACAGCCGTTTCTGACTGGGCTCACCCCTCTGCTAACTTCCTCGGGCTCCTGCACCCCTAGTGTTGCCTCAAAAGCCCAGTGGGGCAGGCGCTGGTCAGGTGGAAATGGAAGCGGGAGAGGGGGCAGGGCTGGTGGGGAGAGGAAGCAGCCACCAGCGGGGAGCCCAGGGAAAGGGTGGGGCAGGGATGGCGTGAGGACGGCACACAGGGCACACAGGGCGGGTAACGGGAGTGTGATCACATGGAGGACAAGTGACCTGAGAGCCACCAGAAGCAGGAAAGAAAGGCACAGGGCTGGCTGGAGCCCCAGCGATGCTGCTCCAGCCCCCAACGTAAACAGCCAGGCCCGGGTCGACCTGCGACAGAGCTGCTGCCACATGGGGGCGCTCGTGGGAGGGAGAATCAGGGGTTCCTTCTCTCAGGGGCATTATCCATTCCTGACTCACTCACTATGCTATTCTTGGCCCCAGAACTCCAAGTGCAAGTCCTTGTAACTCTCTAACCTGCTAAGTAAACAAATGCCTAGGTCCTTGAAATATTAAAAGGCATTTCCAAGGAGCTGGAAGCTGACACCCTTGATTTCAAAAGAACGGTCTTGATTTCAAAAGAACAGAGGTACACTCTGAGCTGCCCTCAAGTACACAGGAAAGGCGACGCCTCGCCCACGTGAATGCCAAGGGACTCACATTCTCAGGGTGTGCAGGCCGCACGGACACGGACACCTGTTTCAGGCCAGAATAGCTGAAGCACATCGCAGAACAGAAATGCTTCTACACGTCTCTTCGCGGCAAGTGCCACTCGGTAGGTTTTCAATGACACTCAAAGGGCATATTTTCTTCATGGCAAGCCGTCTACCAGCTCACCACCCTAATAATGCTGCTGTATTCGAAGCTAATTACTCAGATCACACACAGGATGAAGGCGGGTGGGGATTTAGAAAGATAACGTGAATACTCACAACAGACATCTATTGTGTTGGCAAATAAATGTCCAGGTGTCCGCACTGTGAAGAATGCCTACTTTATTTTTATTTTTTCCTTTATTGATTTTTAGAGAGAGAAGAAGGGAGAGGGAGAGAGAGATAGAAACATCAATCAATGAGAACACTGATTGGCCGACTCCTGCACACCCCCCACTTGGGATCGGGCCCACAACCCGGGCATGTGTCCTGACCGGGAATCAAACCAGAGACCTCCTGGTGCACGGGTCGATGCTCAACCACTGAGCCACACCGGCCGGGCAAGAACATCTACTTTGAAAGCAAATCTTTATCATCCAAGCCCGTCAAGAAACCTGTAACCAGTTCCTCACACCTCCAAATTAACTATGTGAGTCTTCTCAAGCTGTCGACATACCCCTTCCAAGAACACAAAATCCGTGCAGGTACAGCTGCCACAGCAGGGAGATTTCTTGGTCCGAAGATAAGAAATCAGGGAGTGATGTCAAGCAGTGGTTTTCAAACTTTTAGGCAGTGGGGTCCTTTTATCAATGACCCTCAATAATAAAATACAAGTATTATTGTATTTGTATAGATTTATCCCTGAATTTAAAGCACTCTGTAAAAACACAGTTACTTGGTGGACATAAAAATCTGAGTGGAATTAAGGCTGACAACTTGTTAAAGGAGGTTCAGTCTCCACATTACGGATACACTGTGTTGTGCTTGCAGCTTTAAGAACATTCTGATTCACTGACACAAGGAGACGCCGAGGGCACGGGGGTCAGTGCACCATGCATCCTCAAATCCACTTAAATAAGATGTCACAAGTTTTATTGCAGGGTCCATGCAAAAAAAATTTGCCTGGCAGAAAAACTGAAATGTTGGTCGTCTACTATAGTTTGGTATTGAACAACAGCCTGCATTTTAAAAAATTACATTTAAAAGTATTTTAAAAACTAAATATTGCATCAAATATTTATAGAATGAGGCCTCTGGGAATGGAAGACTAGCCCATTCCAGACCAGCTCTTCACAGATCATTATAAACGGAACAAACTGCACGGTACTACTGAAGGCACTGGAGGAAAATAAAAGACCCAGAAAGACACCAGAGGAGAGTTGATGCTTGGAAGGAAAAACCTCTGGGTGCATTTCCTGTTTTTAATGGCTTTTTGCTGTGGGACAAGCTCTATCCTGTCGAGCAGGGCAGATAAACTTAAATAGAAAACCCACTACTGCTCTGCTGGCCTGCCACACAGCCTTACTGGCTTTAAGAAATAAGAGAACTAAGTGTCAAGTGACTAGAACAGACAGAAAGTGAAGGGAGAATCCCAGAAAGGAGAACCGGAGAGGGGGATCCAGAAATTCTGTGTGAAACTGCCCAAACCTCTGGTTGACCCTGTAACCAGACGTGAGCAGGGCAAACTCCAAGCAGCCTGGCGAAGAACGTAAGAGGTTTCTACTGCTATCCACTGCAGGGGAGGGTGGGGAGCGCAAGTCTATCCATGTTAACTGTCTTCTTTTAAAAAATCAGTATTTGCCCTGGCCGGTTTGGCTCAGCGGTTAGAGTGTCGGCCTGCGGTACAGAGAGACCCGGGTTCGGTTCCCGCTAAGGGCATGTACCTCGGTTGCAGTTTGTCCCCGGCCCTGGTTGGTCGTGCGGGTGGCAGCCACTCGATGTGTCCCTTTCACATCGATGTTTCTCTCTCTCTCTTCCTCTCTCTCCCTCCTGCTCTATCTGAACAAAAAATGGAAAAATGTCCTCAGGTGAGGATAAAAAAAAAAAAAAAATCAGTATTTTTCCGAGAAATATAACAGAATCCAGAATCTCTAAAATGTGTGGTTCACAAAGTTTATGATACAATCCAAAACCACTAGGCATGCACTCAAGAGAAAAGGTAATCAGTAGAGATTAATCCTGAAAACATTCAGATGTTTGAATTAGCAGCAAGGATTTTAAAGAGTGAGTACACTTATGCTCAAAGAGTAAAGGAAAATCAACTTGTAATAAATGAACAAGTAGTAAATTTAAGCAGAGAAACAAAACTATAAAAAAGAGCCAATAACCCTGGCCGCTTTGGCTCAGCAGTTAGAGCGTCGGCCCGTGGACCAGAGAGTCCTGGGTTCAGTTCCTGTGAAGGGCACGTATCTTGGTTGCAGTTTGTCCCTGGCTCCAGTTGGGGTCGTGTGGGTGGCAGCTACTCGATGTGTCTCTCTCGTGTCAATGTTTCTCTCTCTCTCCCTCCCTCTCTCCCTCCCACTCTACCTGAAGATAAGATGCAGAAAGGTCCTCGGGTAAGGATAAAAAGAAAAAAAAAACAAATAATGCCTAAATATCATGAAAGATATAAATTTAGAGTCAAGCTCAGTGAACCCCAAGCAGGGTAACTACAAATAACATCTAAGGATGTGAAGCAACATTGTTGGTGAGTGTGAAATAGTGCAGCCACTTTGCAAAACTGACAGTTTCTTATAAAACTAAAAATACACCTACATATAACATAGGCTAAACTAATCTATGGAGGGAAAATCCAAACGGTAGTTGCTCCAGAGACTAGGACAGAAGTGACTGATGGCATGAGGGAGCATTCTGAGGTCACAGTACCGCTGTCTATCTTGATGGGATTTGTGATACATTGTTAAAACTTGTCGAATGGTATAAGATGTGTGCCTTTCACTCTAAATATCTTTTACTTAAAAATATTAAGTAGAGCCCTGGCCAGTCTGGCTCAGCAGTTAGAGTGTTGGCCCACAGACCAAAGAGTTGTGGGTTCGATTACAGTCAAGGGCACATGCCTCGGTTGCAGTTTGTCCCTGGCCCTGGTCGGGGTCATGCGGGAGGCAACCAGTCAATGTGTCTCTCTCACATCGATGTTTCTCTCTCTCCCTTCTACTTTCTGAAGATAAATGGAAAAATATCCTCGGGTGAGGATTTTAAAAAAAGCACAAATATTAAACCCTAAATTATGATATGGATACTGAAGTGTTCAGGGGTGACGTGTACTGAACTTACTTTGAAATGCATAAAATACGTACACTGAATTGATGGGTGAATAGAAGGAGAAGATGGGTACATGGGTATTTACTGAACAATTTTCTTGTCGGTTTAAATTTTTTCATAATGGGGGAAGAGGGGTACTTACCTGGTTCTTGAAGGTCTGCTATAACAGGAGGATCGAAAATTCATGAATTAAAGAGACAAGCTCTGAGAGCCAAGCAGTACAAGTGGTGGTCAGTTTCCCCTCTTAGCACTAGGGAGCTGAACTAGCCGAACACCAAGATCCTTCTCAATACAATGGCTGTGTAAGCATGAAGCTGTCACGATCACAGAATAATCAACAGGCTGCAAGTGCGAGAGACTGTACATCTGTAGCCGCAGCTGTGGTGGTGGCGGCCAGCTTACAGATTCCTCCGTCCTGAGCACTGGGGATGATTTCCACCTTGTCTCCCCGCTCCCCGCAATGCCTCTCCCTCTCGCCTACCACTTCACCGATCGATCCTATGGTTCATTATCAGAAAGTCCTTTTCCTACCCTTGGCCCCGGGCTAATCTCTCTTCGTTCTCAGACCTCAGACCTTGGCCCTCAGACCACACTGGGCACTTCCCATTCCACCCCCAACGGAAGCACCGGTAACATGTTCTCAGTTACTTACCTGACAATGTGTACAGCCTTTCTCTCTAGACTGAAGGCTCCATGAGGGCGGAAACCAGCCAGCAGGGGACGTGCAGGGGTCAGAAATGGCTCACATTCGCCAGTTATAAATAAGCCAAACCTTTTAGGGCTAAAAGTGTAATTTTATTTAGATGTTACTTGTTCATAATCTATAGTAAGATATACAAACAGATAAAAATTGTTTAACAGAAGTTTTTTTTTTAATACCACTTTAAATTTAATTTACAATAGCATTGGTAATACTGCAGGATGATAGATACTCTGATTAGAAAACAAAAAGGACTTGTTACTCTGGCTGATACGTTCCCACTAATCTTTAATGGATTAAAATGTATCATGTATTTCAGCTGCAAATTATTATAGAACTTTCACAACCTAGCCACTTGGTGCTCAGAAAACATTTTGGTATTCTAAAAATTTACTGAAATGAAAATGTTAATTCTCTAACAGGATACTTTTACCAAAGAAAAATGTAAGGGTACCAGATCTTTCAGTTTGGTTTTAGGCTAACAACAGAAAATCAACCATATCATGTTTGCGTCGCTAATGTGTGATACAAGTGATCTCTCATCTCCTCTGCCTAGTCTATGACATGAAAGCAAGCCTGTAAGATACTAAACTAAAATATGCATGGGGGAAAAGACTGGGGACAATTAAAAATAACCTTACAATAATACATAACTATTTTAAAATGTAAAACGCCTAGGCATGAAATATGCTTTTAAATGTTCTCCATTTGTTTTGGTAAATACTTTTTGAAAATCAAAACTGAACATTAAAAATATTCACTTTTTCCTTTTCATGTAATACCATATTAGAAAAAGTATGAATTTAAATTTTAGAATCAAATTTGCTGAGAAAAATACTGCAAAAATAATCTAAATTGAACTTTAGTCCTTTTCCACCCTTTCAAAGGCTACAGTACACATCAGGGGAGAGCATTCCCACTAGTCAAAAAATCAAACTGAAAACAACTTGTTGACTAAACTACAGGAAGGCAACTAATAACTAATAGGCTTATGAATATTGATGAATAAAGTGCCACTGATTTTATGGTAATAGGATATAAATGGAAGAAATCCTGACATAGATAGTAGCTTTGTGTGTTCTCTCTCCATCCTGAGAACAGAAGAAACATGAAAAACAGAGAAGCATCACCAAATATGAGTTCTAGAATTATACAGGTAACTCCTAACCCAAAAGTAACAAAAAGAAAGAAAAAAAATACTATAATAAAGACAAAACATTGTTATAAAGACAAAATAAGACTAAAAATGATAAAAGTCCCAAGAATAATGCCAACAAAGTAGACCTCTACATTGAAAATAAAAGGGTGGGGGGATTAAAGAGAGAAATTAAAGGTTCGTTAATAACTATTATTTATATTGAATAAAACTCTGGTGACAGCAATGGTGACTACCTCTAAGAAACGGAAACTCAGCATGAGCCAGGCAGCCAGTGAGCTGCGAAGACTCGGCAGCCTGGATGTGCGGGGCCTGGGCAGGGGCGCAGACGTGAGGCTCTCCAGGGTGACCGTGTACAAGCCAGTGTCCACGCGGGGACACAGACATGCTTCGGGGCCAGCTGGTCTCTTCTGGTGAACTCATGAACACAAGTCTACTCCATCCCTGCCATCAACCCAAACAGCTCCTTGGCTGACTCCTGAGCAGTCTGCGCACACCAGTGCCCGCTGTGCTGGAGGGGCTGGGCCTCAGCGAGAAGCCGTAGCAAGCAGTGTCTCAGTCATGTGTGCGTCCTGTTGACACTCAAAGCCTGGGTGCTTGTTTATTCTAGATCAGCAGTTACCCTTCATCCACAATCACAGAACACAGGCTCTCATCCATGAGTCCCCCTCCAGCCCCCCGCTTACCTTCACCAGGAATGGGGACCCCACGGGTCTGCGCGACCACGTGGGGAGAAAGCAGGATGGGCACAGGTGAAAGGAACAGGTCCACTACAGCTACAGGTCTAACCAAATCGGAGGTGCTTTTAGAAGTGTGCTGACGACAACGTGAGAAGAGAGAATGTGTGCTTCGAGGAGAGCAGAGGACTTGCTCCCGTGATGGCCCCTCATCCAGCCACGGTGCCAGGAAAGCAACGCGCTCCACACCTACAGCCGCCTCACCCAGCCATCTGAAGCTCAGACCACGCGGACCAAAATGCCATCTGCAGCCCCCTGGAGCCCGCAGAGGAGCGAGGTGTCGCCTGCAGCCCCCTGGAGCCCGCAGAGGAGCGAGGTGCCGCCTGCAGCCCCCCTGGAGCCCACAGAGGAGCGAGGTGCCGCCTGCAGCCCCCTGGAGCCCGCAGAGGAGCGAGGTGCCGCCTGCAGCCCCCTGGAGCCCACAGAGGAGCGAGGTGCCGCCTGCAGCCCCCTGGAGCCCGCAGAGGAGCGAGGTGCCGCCTGCAGCCCCCTGGAGCCCGCAGAGGGCTCACTCAGGACAGGGCTCCAGGAGGTGAAAGGCGCAGGTGTCCTTCGCACCCAGAGCTGACAGCAGCAGCTCTGCCCGCTCGGCCGGCAGCTCCCATACTATGTCTGTTCGCCTGGCTGGTGCCCATGATGAAGGGCTGTCGAATGTTTTGAGTGTCATCCCCAATGGCCCTTGAAGGAAAGAGGACCCTGTTCATTTTCATCACTAGTGAGCTGTTACCTCATATGCAAGTCATCCACAAGCACTGACTACATGAATGCCCACTGGGAATCCTGCCTGAAAAGTCAGGGCCCTTCCAGTTTCACATTTATAAGAGCGTGCAAAGGCAGTGAAATTATTCAACAGAACATCCAAATTCACGGAGTCTACCACGCCAAGAAAATGAAAGCAGAAGCATTTGATTCTTCTTGTTAAATCTCTCTCCAGAACCAACTTCTTCTGAAACACACACACACACACACACACACACACACGAAGTGAAGACAGAATCACTTACTGACTGGAAGACGTCACTCTGACGGTCATTAATCGTGCCAAGGCCTAACACCAAGCAGCTTCACAGACACACAGCAAGTCTGCAGAATCGTAAGGTACAAGTAAACCCCAAGTGCACTAGACACTTTCACGGCCAAGAAAAAGGAAGCAAAACGCTGTTTCCAGGACAATGCAACAGTTACAGCGTATTTCCTCGTGTGCAGCACGCTTGTCTATGGTGAGTGGCACTTAAGTATTACACAGTAAATACTGAAAGAACCCAGAAGTTTTGGATGTGCAAAAGCAATATCACATTATTAATACAAAAGTTGCTAAGCTACAAGATTATAATACCACTATTTGGGTGTTGATACCACTTTAAATTTTCAATACACTTCTGACACATGGCCTCCGGTTGGCCAGCTGTGCTCCCAGCACCGCCTCAGTCAGACCAGTCGTTGTCATCGAACTCCGAGTCGTCGTCGGAATCGCTGTACTCCACGGCAATGCGCCTGGACAGGATCGTGGCCACGTCGTTCCCGACTGGCTCACGCTTGGCCTCTTGTTCCCGCTGCTCCTGTACTTTTTTCAGCTGAATTCCTAGAGACACGAAACATGGTTTAGAATTCAATCCTTTTGTTTGCCCTAAATTAAGGGAAAAGAAACCAGTAAGCCTACTTGACTTTTTTTTTCCTACTGACACTAAGGAGAAATAGTTTTAGAAATCTGAAGGTAGAAAAGCTTAGAAAATAGAAGTTTCATGACAAAAAAAAAACAAAAAGAACATGTACTCAAAGTCATAACTTTTTTAACAGCAAAGCGATGTGTAAGAATATAAAAAGTCAGTTCTACTTCCAGGCACATGAACACCACTAAAGAAACCCTGGAGCTGCAGCGTCCAGTGTGGTGGGCTGTCTGGGTAAGCCGACCGTCAGACACAAAACAGGTCTCTCAGTACAGAACACCTCCCTGCACAGGCCTGGTGCTGGACCATGTGAACACGAAACAGGTCCATCATTACAGAACACCTCCCTGCACAGGCCTGGTGCTGGACCATGTGAACACGAAACAGGTCCATCATTACAGAACACCTCCCTGCACAGGCCTGGTGCTGGACCATGTGAACACGAAACAGGTCCATCATTACAGAACACCTCCCTGGACAGGCCTGACAGCTCTTAGCTATCCTGTGGAGGTGACTGAGGAAACACTGTTTCAATAATTATTGTTGAAAATGGATATAAAATGCAACCATCTACTCTCTTACCTAATTAGTAACAAAATCAGTTATGTGATTATTTAATGTATAAACTATTTAACTTTTTCTTTTGAAATAACTTCAGATTTATAGAGCAGCTGTAAGGCCAATAATAAATTGTTCCCACATGACCTACATCGCGATTCCCCAGTGGTAACATTTGTTTTAGTCATCTTTCTCTATCATTGTTATTAACACACACAGAGACACCTTTTTTCTGGACAATTTAAAAGTAAGTAGCATATAATTTGCCTCTTTGCCCTTTGCCCCAAATGACTTCATGTCTAATTCCTAAAAAAACAATGATTTAAATTCAGACTATCAGCATAGGTAAGTACTACCATCTAGTCTGCAAATGTTATTTAAATTTTGCCAACAGACCTAACATAGCAAATAAAAGTTCTCCACCAGATTTGGGATCTTATACGAATCACCTGTTACATTAATGCTCCTTAATTTGGGCAGTTCTTCAGATTTGGTGCTTTATGACCTTCACATTTTTGTAGAATGCCCTCAATCTGGGCTCATCAGAAGTTTTCTCATGGGTAGATATTTGCAATTATTACTCTCACTGGGCAGGGCGCACAGGTGTCAAAAAGCAAACACTGTCATTGGGACCCCAAGTTCATGATCAATGAGATATTAAATAACTCTGGGGCTTTTTTCTTGACAAAATCAAAATGCGTCCATGACACTCGCGACATGAGAACTCGGGAATCTGCAGGAGGGTGTGTGTGCCGCACTCAGGCTGATTCAGGGTGCTCAAGCCAAGAGCACAGGCAGTGATATCCCGGCTGTGGGAGGGACGTCACTGATGCTACAGCCAGGCTCCCTCCGCCACTTCCCGACTGACACAGCTGAACTGTGACCGACACACTGTGCGGCTCCTCGGTGTCCGAGAGGCTTGTAGAACATTCCACACCCTGTCAGTGGCCCTCAACCAACCCGGCTGCGACCTGGGGCAGAGAACAAATGGTGTGAAGCAGATGTTTAATGTGGGGTTTTGAGGGGAGACCACAGTGGCTGGGTCCAGGCTCCCCACTGATTTGAGAGCTGCTCTACTTCTGTGTTTCATGTTCTGGGGTTCGGTGCAGGACTTTCATCTCACAAAAGAGTCTGCTGCTACGCAAATGTTACTTGTTTAGCACATCAAACTAAAAATTCAAAAGGTCTAGGACATACCTTAGATATTTAAAAAAAAAGAATCATTTATATGAGCTCATTTTCTTTCATTTATACTTTTGCTGTTAGCGTAGAATGTAGAGAAGAATCAATCATTTATATTCTTTATTTCTAGTCAAGTAAAGCTTTCCTGAATTCTCAGTTCTTTTTCTTTATGTGTTTACTTTGTACTGGCAAAAACACATCTACTATTTTTTAAAATATCAAATAAAGCTCCTTCTACCGTCTTCTAAACAGCAATCTAGGGTGGTGAGCGGTCAGGTGGAGAACGCTAAGCTGGCTGGAGACAGGAAGCTCCCGGCGGCGACGACCGGGGCGCACTCACCCATCCGAATGGCAGCGAGAAGGTCACTGCGAGCATCGCTTCCGGGTGGCTGTGCGGATTCTTGTCGCTTTGCCTCAGCTACCGGAGGGCCGTGCATGGGGGAGGATGAGAGAGAAGAGCCTGCGCCAGGGGGGCCTGGCGGGGGAGGCGGGGGGCCCGGAGGAGGCGGCGCCGTGACCACCAGCCCACTGGAGGCCGGGTGAGGAGGCGCCGGGTAGGAGGGTCCAGCTGCGGCCGGGAAGGAGGGCTGCGTGGGAATCTGGAGAGGACTGACGAAGGCAGTCTGTGCTGAAGGAATCATGGGGGGGGGTGGGGGAGGAGGCGGTCCTGAGGGGTTGTAATACTCAATGATCTGCGCTGGGAGCATCCTGATGAGAGAGGAAACAGAGTCATTCAAGCAGCACAGAGAGGCTAATAGAAAGGCCTCCCCCAAATGCAATACACATCGGCATTTGGATCTGAAACACTGCAGGACGCAAATGCCCACCCACTGGGTCAGTTATGTCCACAGGCCTACATTATCCACTGAAATGCATCTAAAAGATAACCACTCAGAAAGTAATTCCTGCCCTGGCCAGTTCTGCTCAGTGGTTAGCGTATCAGCCCATGGACCAAAGAGTCACAGGTTCAATTCCCAGCCAAGGACATGTACCAAGTTGCAGATTCAATCCCTGGCCCTGACAGGGTCATGTGCAAGGCAACCAATGGATGTGTCTCTCTCCCTCCCACTCTATCTAAAAATCAGTGGGAAAATATCCTCAGGTGAGGATTAAAATAATAATAATAATAATTTCCTGTGAAATGCTAGAATCGCTGACTGCACAGGTAAGAACAGCAGCTCAAATGCATCCTTCCCTCTGGGCACCTCACAAGCAGGTGGCTCAAAACAGCCAATCAGATCTGGAAAGTTATGTACTTTATATAACCCATCTCCATGGAAATCCCCCAAGCCACCATTCCCATCAGAATATCAAAAGCTTTGAAAAGCCAAGAAGTCTGCTGAGTTCTGTTTAGTCAAAGGTTTTGCAATCCAACTGGACCCCAGACCCATTCTGCCTAACCCTCAGAGCCTCAGAACAAACTCGGGAGTCCTGACTTAACAAGAACCCACGGCGGAAACAGCCTGGACTGTGGTCAGGGAGGAGACCTCTGAAAGCTGAGATGTACACGCACAAAGTGCTGCACACAGTTCATGGAAACACACATCCACCTGTCCCGGGCAGTGACTCGGAGACTGGCGCTTTCAAGACTGGGGTTATGCCAAGAGAGAGAGCTAGGACAGCCCACCAAAATACAGGTGGGTGCTTAAATTACGAAACACTTGAACATGACGGTCTTCTCTAGGGCTGTTTGAATTTTACCCAATTGACAGAAAACAAGGTGGGAGAATGACAGCTGGGCAGCAAGGGCCCAGTAAGGAGGTCATGCAGCCGAGTGTGAGAAGTGACACCAGGGGAGCTGTTCTGTCCAAGGTTCTCATGCGGGGAACGGGTTCTCCATGGTTCACCAAGGACAGGTGGAGAAATTTGAGGATTTGGGGCAGATTCACCAGGTCGGAGTTCCATCCTTTACCAATGCCTCTGCTTACAACCCACGCACACATACATGAATATGTATGTTGAAGGAGTGTACACATGAATATGGACATAAACCTGAGATTTATCTGCAATAACAAAAGGGAAGTAGTAGACACTGCATTTTTTAACAAAATTGGTCATAACCAATAGTATCCATATTCAATCCTTCTGGGCTGCATTCTGGCCTCCGAACTGACTGTGCCACTACATTCCTATACCACACAACAGGGAGTGGCCACTGGAGCCCAGGGAATATAGAATTACCCATAGTCCGCGGGAGCCATGGGTGCCGAGGCCTGGGGCCCCTCTGCGGCCTGCGGTGGGGGTGGCGGAGGTGGCTGCTGAGGTCTGTTCAGGGCCATGTGCCTCGCCGAGGCGGAGGGGGGTCGGTACTCATGCTCGGGGGCCTGGGTGGCAGGCCCATGTGGCAGCGCGTCAGCCACTGCGTACGAAGGGGTGGCAGGCTGCGGGTGCAGAGAGTGGTTGGGAGTGGCTGGATAAGAGTAATCTGTGACATCCGATGCGTGAGACCTGACATTCAAAAGAAGGGTGGGAGAAATGTAAATTAAGTTAAAAAGACTTTCCCTAAAGGCATCTAAGCATGTGTTTGAACAGTAACATTGCCAATGCACAGAAATCACACACTGATTCCTTTACTGTCAACTAGGTCTAGCCTCATGAGAGCTTCCAAGCACCCGCGTAATTACTACGTTAGCAGCGAGCCCAGGTTACGTGGATTCAGATTCACAGCTTTACAGTGAGTGAGTCAGATCTGCAAGCAGGAAGCAGCAGAGCCCCCTTTCGCAGTATTTCAGCACACGTCCTTGTAACAGGATTCAATTTACAAACAGCACCGAAGACAGAGGACGTCAGGGGCCAGAACACTGACAGCATACCATTAGAAATTACAAAGTGGCAGGTGGACTGGATAGATATTAACGGTGAAAACAGAAAAAGAAATCAGGAGCACAGTACAGTAAGACAGTTTTCCTAAACAGAAGAAAGGTACTGAGCCAAAGAAGAACACAGCGCAGCAGGGAAGGGCCTTCCCGCCTTCCCTGAACACACAGCCGCGGGTGAAACTCTGCAAGGAATGGAGACTGTATTAGTGGACAGAGCGCGGACAGACACCAGCCAGGCCTCCTGGGGGCACAGGGACTGGGGAGGTCGCAGCTAAACAGCGCCATGGCGTTAGTAACGGACAGTCGCGCTCCAGGACACGTGGTCAGTACGGCTGCACATCCTCTCAGGATGGCCAAAGCAGAGTAGGCAACCTGAGGTTGGCAATCAAAAAGCAAAATGACAAACCCTCTGGGCGTCCTGTCCTCGTTCATGCTCCCTGCCTGTTCCAGTGTCCTTGCGTCACTCATAAACTCAATGCCCATCTTCCTCCTCTCCCACTCTTCTCTTCTTGTTCTGACTTTTCTCACATTTATTTGCTGGCTCCGGGGAGGATTCAGCTTGTGTCTCTCTCTCTGAAGGAAACAGGCAGACACACATGGGATGCAGAGGAGCAGGCAGACACCAGCTGAACTTGGGTCTTGGAAATCAGACGCAGCTCCCCTTAACCGCAGCATCACACACACACAAGAGCTCTCTCCATCCCAGGAGACTGCTTCCTTGCTCTTCCCTAGCTGCGGTGATAACGAATAACCCTCCTTTTCCTTCCCTAACTGCAATGCAAATTCTGTATTACGGTGCGCATATGATGATGTCTTTTGAACTATGCAATGGGCTGGCAAGTAAGTTAAAAATATTTTTAATGGGGAAACAATCTAACCTGTATTTAGATTTAGTATATTTTTACAATGTAAAGACCTAAAACTCGAGTCACTGGTGATGTGTGCTTGACTCTGTGTGACTATGTCACAGGCTATGTGTACAATTTCTTTATTTTTTAAGTTTTTTTAAATTGATTTTTAGAGAAAGAGGAAAGGAGAGAAAGAGGGGGAGGGATGGAGAGAGAAAAATGTCAATGTGAGAGTGAAACATTGATTGGCTGCCTCCTGCACGCCTCTAGCTCATCATTCAGGAATCAAACCGGCGACCTCTTGGTGCATGGGACAATGCCCAACCAACGGAGCCACACTGGCCAGGGTTATGTGTTCCTAGAAAAATACAGAGTGCTTCTCATGAGATGAGGAGCCAGAAATTGTAAGTTTTCTGGAATAATTTAGAGTGCTGTCCTTTTAAAGTAGCTTTATGACACAGCAAAAAGGAGCCAATAGAACAGAGGATGACCAGACGGACGAGTAAATAAAGGAACAGGCAGTGAATGTCCGCATTCGAGAATTATCGCAGGGGAGTTGTGGAGGGCAGGACTTGGAGGAAGGGTGGGTAGGACAGAGGACTGGTCGGTTTAAGAGTGAAGGCCCACCTAAAGGGGAACCCCAGTGGGCTGGAGGAGAGGTGAGGAGTGGGGTGACTTCTGGGAGACAAAGACGCCCATGCAGGAAGGCAGAATCAGCCAGAGACAGGCACCCGTGTGGAGATGAGTGGGCTGGTCCTGTGACCATCTGTTACAAAAAAGAGAACTGGTAGAAGAGAGATTATATGGAAACAGGAAGAAGGAAAAGCAGCGGGACTCCCCCGGGGTTTTGTGGGGAGACAGGTGAGGTGGGTCCAGAATAGGATGAGCAACAGCAGTAAGACAGGTGGGCCTGGGGGTCTCACACCCCCAGATAATGATGGAAGAGAGCAGTGGGCCAGCAATGAGTTCATGCTCGTCCTAAATTTATGTTCAGAATCAAACCATTCCTGATCATCTACAGAGAGCAAAATGTATCATTAGTTTATGTGAGCTGGGTTAAAATATATTACCTATATGAACAGCTTTATTATATACAAGCTATGAAACTTAATATTCAAATTCCCTTCAGTTATCCTGAAAACATCCATTAGAAAATGTTTCTAGCCCTGGCCGGTTTGGCTCAGCGGTTAGAGCGTCGGCCTGCGGTACAGAGAGACTGGGGTTCGGTTCCCGCTAAGGGCATGTACCTCGGTTGCAGTTTGTCCCCGGCCCTGGTTGGTCGTGCGGGTGGCAGCCACTCGATGTGTCCCTTTCATATCGATGTTTCTCTCTCTCTCTCTCTCTCTCTCTCTCTCTCTCTCTCTCTCTCTCTCTTCCTCTCTCTCCCTCCCACTCTATCTGTACAAAAATTGGAAAAATGTCCTCAGGTGAGGATGAAAAAAAAAAAAAAAATGAAGATGTTTCTAAATAATATTTAAAATATGAATATAAAAAAATTAAAAAGTGAAAAGACAGAAAATACAGAGCATAATTTCAATTATGTACACACAGTACACCCGTACAAAAAAAACAGCAAACAAAAGAATGCAGTAAAATGCAAATGGTGGTTTCTCCAGATAACAGGATTATGGATAATAGTTTAATGTTTTCTGCAATTTCCTAATATAAAATAATTTCTCTTATTTTATAGTAAGAAAAAGTGATATACTTTAATAAAATAAAAAATTTCTAAGTCAATGTAAGGGATGTAATCCAAGTACAATGATTAATTATAATCTATTTATCTGGGACAGGCATATAGTGAGAGACCATGAAGAACTGTATGAGACAAAAGCAATTCTAAAGAAACAAAACTGATCATTCCATTTGTTTTTGAAAAATAAAATAAGTGATGATACATCTGAAAATGGCTACAAAGGCAGAATACTAAATCATCTGCAGGACCACTCATTTTACTCCCAGTATGGAGAAATCTAATCTCACATGTTAGAATGAGCATCAACCACTCAACTGAGGGATTAAAAAATCATTTTTCTATCAGTACGCATTGAAATAAAAGAGTACATGTGGAGTATTGTAAAATAAAGTATATGTTTTACATGAGTCAATAATACAACTACATTAGCTGGAAAAAAACAAAACGCAAACTGACACCCTGGGAGAGGTCCAGGTCAGGTGTCTCCCCACTGAAGATGAGCAGAACGGTACCATCATTCTTGCTGTCAAAAGGAACAGAGTGACATCCAGATTCAAACGCGACGAGAGCTCAGTTAAAGCTCCGATAATTCTCTAACATTTAGCAATAGCAACTTGTACAGAACAATTAGCTGGAACTTGCCTCATATCCTACCAATGACTTACAGTGCTTCTGGGGCAGAAACATTCACGGGCCTATAACAACCAAATATTAATAAGCAGCTTCTGTATGCAGAGTCTGTGCTAAACACTGAGGTTATAAAGACACAATTTACTGGAAAGGGACGCAGATCGAAAGCCAGGTCCAGGCATTGCTGTTTTTGGAACATCCTGCAATCACATAAGAATTCTCCATTCAAATTCTGAAATGCTGATGGAAGACTCTGAGAGATTAAGCAAATGCAAGACAACAACTTTACAAAAGCAGAAACAAAATTAAACCATAAGTTAAAATTGATTAGTCAGTTTCTATTGTTCATGAACCCCTTTGTGACAAATGTGACTTGTTGATCACATCATTCACACCTGCAAGAAATATTTTTACTTAATTACTAACATAATTTTAAAGGAAATACCAACAGAATTCTCCTGAAATCAGAGCGCTAAGATTAGTGAACTAAAGAAATAAACATCCCTTTTGCTCATCACGTTTTTAAAAGGTTATCGAAAACAGCAGTGAAGTTATCCTTAATCACATCAATTACTACCTACCAGTCATTTTTTGATACCAAATAGCAAAAGAAATTCAGCATTCTAAGCGAAAGAGTAAGACAAAGAATTAAATGAGTAAATGAAAATGTAAGTCATTGGCAATCGTTAAGCCCAAATCAGAATCCATGTTAAACTACTTAGTATCTCTATCAACTAAGTCAGAGATAAGGAAAATCACACAATGTAACCCAATGCGGAATAGAACTGCTTTAAAATATTTCAAAATTCAAAAAAATATATACATACATATACATATATACACACACCTATATATGTGTATGTATACACATATATACATATATATATGTGTGTGTGATTTTTAATTAATTTTTTAAGGAAAGACTTGAAATATAAACACCAAAACTACTAGTCATCATTTCCAAGGAATAATAAAATGAAGCACTACTTAGAGGCATTACTACACGCGCGCGCACACACACACACACATACACACATACACACACACACCTAGTATCTGGGGACAGGGATCCCTCGGAAGACGCTCCGTGGTACACGCTCTGAGACAACCTGTTGTCGGGTCTGAGCTCTTTGTCATACGCCATCATATTCCACTCCTGGCGCCTGTTCCTGGCTTTTCTAACCTTTTTCACCTCACGGGTTGTGCCATCTATACGCTTTTGCTCCTGAGGTCCAGGAAAGAAAGCAAGCATGCCGAGACAGAAGGGAAAGGAAAACAGGTTAGATGCAGTCACAATGCTCAGGAAATAAGCCTGGTGTGCACACAGAGACAGTCCCCTCCCGTCATTCTGATGCCAGACAATTCTAACACAGCATCCCTCTTTCCCAGCCCAGCCCCAACAAAAGTAACCAATACTTTACTATTTAACCCAAATAAATAAAAATGACTCTGCTGCAACTACTAGAATTGCGTACCATCATTTTTAGTAAAGGTTCTCACCTTACTTGGCTTTTACCTTGTTCTTATACCTTTAGATCTATATTATACAGATGAAATGTCTGATGACACCATACAGAGAAATCATTCCCCCACCTGTACACAATTTTGGCTGGCTTGTTAACATGCGATCATCTTTCAAAAAATAATTCAAAATGTTCTATATCTAGTTTCTAAAAGAACCACTTAAGAAAATCCTGCAATGAGCTGAACCCAAAACAAAAACAAGGTAAGAACTTACCTTCCCACAGGACTCATTTTTGCTCCAGCCCTACTTTGCCAGCAAAAACGTATCCAATAAATACTTGAGTCCCACATAGGTGCTTCTTTAAAGGCAAGAACAATTATTTCTATGTGTGTTTATATGTTTTTCCTGCTTCCCTCATAAAATGTTATGCTCTCTGAGGACAAGAACTATGTGCCTTGAAGCCCCACACTCCTCTCTCAGCCCTCCACGCAGCCTACCTACAGTGCACACTCAGTCAATGCTGATAAGTGATCGAGTCCAGGAGAGCTTCTGGGGCTCTGTGTCCCAGTGCATGCCAGGCACTAGTGATTCAAAAGGCGAACAACAGCAAGATGATGGGCGTCTGCTAATGGAGCTTTCAGTCCACTGGGGGAAGCTTACAAAATCCCAGAAATAAATGTAGACTTATGAAATGTAGTAAAAACAGAAATGCATCATGTGCAGAATGCTGTCTCGTCTGGAAGTCAGGGGTAGTGTCTGGAGTGAGTGAGAGGGAAGACCCGTTTATGAACGGGCACTGATTCTGCAAAGGAGCCCGAGTCAGAGCACGCCAGGAGGGGACAGAGCGTGCAAGGCTTCTGCGGAGGAGGGAGAGCTTCATAGAAGGAGAAATGAAAGAAGGTGAGTGGCCCCCAAAGACCAGAAAGGTGGGCGAGACCTTAAAGGCTACATTGAAAATGCTGTTCTTGCCCTGGCTGGTTTAAGTCAGCAGTTAGTGTTGGTCCACAGCCAGAAGGCAACCAATCGAGGTCTCTCTCTCACATAGATGTTTCTCTCTCTCTCTCTCCCCCATCCTCCTCCTTCTCCTCCTCCTCCCTCCTTTCACTCTCTCTAAACACCAATGGAAGGTGAGGATTAACAAGAACAACAGTAAACCACTGAAGAATAAGAAGGGAAGGGCTGACATGCTGAAGAGGAAGAGGCATTTGGAAAGATCCATCGACATTGTGGAGAACAGATGCAACAGGAAAGGCAGAGACACCCATTCGAAAGCTGCTCAGGTGGTGGGGTGAGAGGACGGCGAGCAGCTCACGGGTGAGAGTGAAGACAGACAACAACTACACCGTTTCCAGAGGTATCAAGCAGGCACAGGCTATGTATTGGCAAAGAATGTGAACACGAAAGTCACAGAACATATACAAAGGATTAATAGAGATAAAAAGATATGTGATGCCAATTAGATTTGGGGGTGGGAGGACTCATCAAAAATAAATAAATAATCATATCCAGGACTGGAGGAGGCCTGTTAAGAGTGTAAACTGGTCTAGTGTTTTAAGGATCATGGGCAATATGATGATAACTTTCAAAATTTGAAACTCACATTTGACTTCTAGGAATTTATCCTGAAGGAATACCTGTACATGAGTACAGGGATATCCACTGCAGTACTATAACAGTAACAATTCAGAAACAACCTAAATATTCATTGCTACAGTAAAGGCCAAATAGTTTATGATGCATCCATACTTTGGAATATCATATAATTATTAAAAAGAATGAAGTACAGCCCTGGCCGGTTTGGCTCAGCAGTTAGAGCGTTGGCCTGCGGTCTGGAGAGACCCAGATTTGGTTCCCGCTAAGGGCACGTACCTTGGTTGCAGTTTGTCCCCGGCCCTGGTTGGGTCATGTGGATGGCAACTACTCGATGTGTCCCTTTCACGTCGATGTTTCTCACTCTCTCTCTCTCCCTCCCTCCCACTCTATCTGAACAAAATATCAAAAAAAAAAAAAAAAAAGTCCTCAGGTGAGGATAAAAATAAAAATAGACTAAAAAGAAGTACATCTTCAATTATGTCAATATGTGTGTGTATGTGTAGTACAATTCTATGCATATAAAAATACTTTTTGAAAGGTATATGCATTTATTTTTGAATGCTTAAAAATAAAAAATCTAAATCTAAAAATATGCATGCCAAACTGCTAAATGTTGACACAGTTAGTTATGCCCAGGGAAGGGAAAACTTAACCCCATATTTTCTAAACTAATGTATTTACTTTAGTGTAATTTGAGCATTTTACAATCTGCATGCATTGTTTGTATACTTTTAATAACAACAACAAAACACCACCACCACGAACAACAACAAAAAGGAGAGAGACCTCAACGATTCCAATATACATCCTGATTAGGAACCACTATATTAAATTAGACTATCCCCCTTACTTTTAAGAGATGTGTGTTGACATGTTTAAGAATTGTTAATAATAACTCTCTTTGCAATAGTTCAGCCTCCAAATTTACTCATCAACATGCACACACCACCCACCCACACCCACACCCACAGGAGCCATGTGTGACAGAGGGTAATAGTGATGCATCTACACTCCCAACTACACTGGCCTCCATTCAAATCCCTAGAAAATACCAAACCATTTCCTAGCCCAGAATGACCTCAGCTACTTCTACTGAGAAGGCTCCTCAGTTCTGAAGCAGCCCGCCTCTCCTACCCTCCACGCCTCCAGCACCCCCTCACCTGCACGTGCACCCACACACTGACCTGAGCTAACGTCTACCCATCGCTGGACCCCCACGAAGACCCCGAGAGGCTGTCCTGAATTCCACGTCCCCTTCACTGTCATCCCCACCCGTCATCCCCCGCAGCCCACCACACTTCTCCTTCACACTTACCAGCACTGTACCTACATACTTCCACCTTCATATTTACTTGCATAATTTTAAAAACGTTTTAAATGGATTTCTCATACCCAAATTTTCTAAACTAATTTTTCCTTCAGATAGACTTGTCAGTTCCAAATTGGAAGTGACTTGCTTTTCAGAAACCCTGGAGGATTTCCAGAATGAAGGAAATCTTGCCTCGTTTTCTGCTCCTACATAAAGCAGCTTGTATTACACGTTCGAATTCCGTTCCCTCGTTATGAGTTCCAGAGGGCTGCATCATTACTTAATGCTCGTTTTCCCCACTCAAGTAATCCCCATGATGGTGGGAATCCGATCATTTTCACCACTGTTTATCCAGCATTTAAAGGCTTTTTAAAAAAAGTATTCTATAAACGAATGAATAAAAATCCTTATCAGAATTTTATGTGTTTGAAGAATGTGGAATGAGACAAAACTGCCGAGGAAATGACAGCTAATTTGATGACCCAATAATCATATTAGATTAAAACTGTTTTCCCCCAAAAAATACTGGTGACAAAATTAAACATTTTTGCCAAAACTATCACTGAGAAGAGAAACCTAGCAGGTAATCTGACAGGACAGGCACGTTTTAAAGGGAATTCCTCTTAGAAGCCCTGGGGCTTTGGCCTGTTATTATAAGAGGCGCGTGGGTCAAGACCAATATGACTGTGAATTATCTTCCTTTTCCATTCCAGAGAAGGGGATCTGCCTTTTCTTCACTTGAACACTTTGGAGTTTCTTGGCTTGAATACCCCTCCACTTGAGTATTCGTAACTCTACCAAGATCTCCCAGTGAATCCCAACCCACAAGCACAAGGAGAATGACTATCCAAGCCTTTGAAATTCTCTCCTGGAATTCAGTGGGAACATCTTATATTCACAGTCTGCTTGAGCCTAATTTCTGGGACCCAGGAATCATTTTCGAGCAAAAGTCCCCACACCTGCGTAGAGTGGGCTTGTCCCTCCGGGAGGGCTCGCAATGCAGGTGCTTCTCCGCCTTCAGACCTGCAATGATCCCGGCTGCCTCCACCCACCACGGAGCCTCCCTTCAGCGAACCCGTCCTCTGGACTTGCGGATCACACCCGCTTTCCGATCCAATGTGAGCACTCACCAAAGCATTAGTACAGCTGGGTGGCAACCCAGTTATGAAAAGAGCTTTAAAACCATGGAAGCAGGTAAGTATTTCTGACATGGAACGTGGACTGCTTGATGATATTTGAAAGAGCAGGAGAAAAATTCTGAAAGATGATTAGAAACAAAACTGAAATTTTAGCCACTACTCTTATGAAAGCAAAGCGAGTGTTAAGTAACAAATCAAGAGTATTTGCTGAAAAACAGTATTACTGTGTTAGGCTGACTTTGTCAGTATCTGCATGTAAATACTACAGTCTTTAAAAAACCTTCATCACTAACTCCAACATCTCAACTGATCAAGTAAAGAATTTACAGACTTCTTTCCAAACAAGAATCCATTTACACATTTATATGTACGTTTCCCCAATAGAATTATTTACCTTTTGACGCCTTTTCTCTTTCCTCTTGTCTTCTGTGTCCTGTAGCATCTTTTCTTTCCAGAGGTCAAAGAAATAGGAAGGATCGGTATAGAACTTCAGCCCATCCTTTTTATCATCTCTATAAATCAAGGTAATACAAGTCAAGGGGAAAAAGGCTGTTAGATATCTTCATATGAGGTTAATATCATTCACTTTTAACTCATGAGATTGTAGCATCTGAATAGAGAATTTTGTTGTTGTTAATCTTCACCCAAGGATATTTTTTCCATTGTTTTTTTAAAGAGAGTGGAAGGGAGAGAGGATGGGGGTGAGAGAGAGAGAGAAACATCAATGTGAGACACATTGATCAGTTGCCTCCTGCATGAACCTCAACTGGGGCTCGATGGAACCTGTAATCCAGGTTCCTGCCCTTGACCAGGAATCAATCCCACAACCCTCTGGTGCGTGAGCCAATGCTCAGCCACTGAGCCGCACTAGCCAGGGCTGCATGGGGCATTTTTAACTGTCCTATATATTGTTAAGTTTCTCAGCTATCCTTACGTGAAAAAAATTATAAGTATTCAATAACATCAACTTTTTCTAGAAGAATTAGGCAAAAAGTACTCTTGCAAATTTAAATATAGGAAAGTGGCCCTAAAAATCACAATATGGCTCGTAAACAATAATATTTAAAACCTCAATTATTTCAGGAAATGTTCTGTTTATTCCAACAAAGGGCTATACACAGAAACAGATTCATTCTTTACACACACATGCAAAAACACACATTTATTTTTACTCTGGAATGTCAGTGTTATGAGGATCAAGATTAGTAAGTACTCTGTCCCTTTTTCTCAATCAGGTTTGCCCAATATCTAAAAATTCATTTAAGAAAAAAGCAAAACATTCATGATGTGTAAATGTAAGGGAAACAGTGGAAATATTTTGAAAGTGGAAGTAACCCATAAAGAAAATTCAATGTAGCCATTTCATTTTCAAGCACTGCTATAATTACTGTGGTCTAGAGAATATTTCAAGTCTGCATAAGTTATTCATTTATCATAAAACCAATAATAATGCTGCCAACATGGATCCAAAGTTATAATACCAATCAATAGTAAATCTCAAAATAAGCATGACAGGAAGTAAACCCTCTATTCTATCAATGCTTTAAGAGCATCTGGCCTAGAGAGTACCTTCAAGAGGAAGTAAAACACATTTCAAATCAGTATTTCACTAAGTCATTTAAGGCACACAGAAGTACCAAAAATTAGTGAAATAAGGATAGGAAAGAGTTTATGCCCGAACAGTCAGAGCAAGCTCAGTGAGGCCTTCCAGGGGCAAAGCCGTCCGCCCCTGCACCTCCTGCTCCGCCCCGTCCTGTAAGCCCCTCATCAACTGATAGAGGCCCTGGTTCCTGAGGGCTCCTCTGGTCGCGCTCTCTGAAACCACTACCAGACCAGTGCACTGTACCCACGAACCTTCAATTACTTAAAATCCTTCCTTTCTTCTCCGAATTCCCTAATTGATAAGCAACCTGTGTTGAGATTTTATTAATAACATACTGTGAAAAACATAATTTGTTTCCCTAAATACTAAGCCTTCAATACAGATGAAGATATAGAAAATCTGAGCATGAACTTGCTGCAAAATTTAAGATTTATAAAATGTATATTTTTAAAAAATGGATCTAATACTTAAATGAGGGTAGACACTCACATAAGTAAACAAATGTTAACCTTGACATAAAAGCAGAAATGTCCTGTTTACAGCTACTAAACACTTGATTTTTCAGTCACATTGTACTTTTTATATATTACCTCTGTTGAGGCAGTGTTGTAATACTGAAGCTCAAATGCAAGAGCTGGTGCTTTACATACCCAAAATATTACCGTTAACAGAAAGCAGGTTTGAATTTGAATAGTGCTATTCTTCAACACACTACTGAAGAGTCAGACATTTTTATTCTCCATAAAACCGAATACACACATACAATATATATGAAAGTCAATTAGTTTTTTATGCTATTAAAATGTTTGAAAATCACCACAAACATTTCATCTTGATCTTGATTATCCAAATATAAGTGGTTAGTGAGTTTTCTGGGTTTCTTCCTTTAGAACAGAATATTTAGTGAGGGTTCTGGGGGAAATTTTAGTAAGCAGGGCTCCCAGGGCCTAAATAACACTGAAACTGTGGCAGAAAAATGCCTACTGAGCATAAGCAGAATCACAAGTTAAAACATCATGCTTGCCCTGGGCGGTTTTGCTCAGCGGTTAGAGCGTTGGCCTGTGGACCAATGAATCACGGGTTTGATTCTGGTCAAGGGCACATACCTTGGTTGCACTTCATCCCCAGCCCTGGTCAGGGTCGTGCGGGGAGAAACCAGTCGATGTGTCCCTCTCACATCGATGTTCCTCTTTCTCTTTCCCTCCCTCCCACTCTATCTTTAAAAAATCAAGAGAAAAATATCCTTGGGTGAAGATTAACAAAAAAATAAAAGGCATTTTTAGTTTCTTAATGTTAATTTTTTGTACTATTTATTTTTCACTCTTTTTCTTGGAAGTCTGGTCCTGATAATGTGTCCTACTATTTTACAATAACAGAAAGTTGGTTTGTTGACTGTATTTTCACTCCTGAAAACCCCTAATGCTGCCGATTACAGTTTTCTAAACTAAATAGCAAATGCCTGTGCAGGGCTGGGATGCCGGACAGCCATTCTGCCGCACTGGGACCGAATGATGCAGTGCCTTTAAATTAACTGAGCGTGAGGCACAATGTAACCACACACAACGCTGTCATGCAATGTGCTCACTCCCACTTAGGATGTCTACAATTAAAAGCTGAAATCAGAACTCACACTTTCTTGGTAAGTTTATCTATATTCTGAATTACTAAAATGAACAATTCTGTACCAGTGACCACTTTCATTGTCTGTAACACTGAAATTCTTGTTTCCGAAGTTTGAAGATACTTGCACAGCACTGTCGCCCTTTCGATTCAGCTGCACAGACAGGGCCCAGGGACACCTGCAGCCAGACACCTGCAGCCTTACCTGTACGGGGTCAGAATGTCCAGAGGCGGTGGTTTATCACTCTGGTTGTAGATGTCGGCAACAGGGTTAGGAATGCTGTTCTTGGAAACCACCTGCTGGTCTTGGACAGTGGAACTTTTGAAAGCTTTCTTCATGTTGATATCTTGTAGTGACACTATTTAGAGAAAAGTCCCCAAGTTGAGTAATATGAAAGCATAAATAAGTACAATTTGAGTCACAATCACAAACATCTCCTAGAAGAACCAAATAGTAGTTTTTGTCATTCACTGAAAACACGCCGAGTAGCATTTGCTTTCCTTCCCTCTCATGGATCAGTGATCTTGCTGACGTCAAGCCAGGTCTCCCTCCCTCGGCAGTGACCTCCCTGAACCGGACGCTAGAGCACTGTTCTTCATTCAAACAGCACATACTGGAACTCACACAGAAACAGTTAGGAGTACAACAGGCATGTAGATACATAGATCTGGATATTCTGGGGGTGGGGCATTCGAAGATTAATACCAGTTTAATTATAATACATGTAGGAAAGATTTCTGCAGAAATTTTAAAACTAAAGCAAGGTATTAAGTTTTTCTGATATTGTCATTTGGGAGAGACAGCAAAGTTTTTCAACATTCAGCCCCAGAAGTTAAGTACTGTGACACAAAACTACACTAAGGAGTGAGAAAATCAGTCTGGCTATACCTGTTCCTTGTGTTTGTATAATTTTACATCTCATGTACTAACTCATCTACTTTGACACAAGCTTTTGAGGCAGGCAAACTGATCCATTAACCCACTTGACCAGTGGCACTGAGACTCAGAATATGCTGTAAAAGCTCATAAAATTTATTGTATAGGTTAACCTTTTCCAGTGTAAGGTTCATCACAAGAATTTCAATTGCAAGACACACACACACACACACACACACACACACACAAACCTGAAGGAAGATAAATCTTTAAAAATCACTTTGATACCAATTTGAAAGTGAATGATTGATTTAAGATGCTAAAAATTCCTTCTCTGAATAATCAAGTGGGTATTAAATTTTTAGTTTTTTAAAACAGAAGATAAGTTGTAAACATCAGAGTAAAAAGAGCATGCCTTTAGCTCCCCCATTCTTGTTGGAAAAGTCAGTAAGGATGTTTATAATGGACATTAAAAGTACAATGTTCTATATTTATGTTAAATTTCTAATTCACTAATTTAATTCTGACCTTTGCAAGACATGAAGATGAGTAAACCTTTTTAAATGAGGAATGCATTCCATAAATAACCACATTAAAAACAAACTTTCACTTCTTACTACTATTATAGGCCTAATAGAAAACTCAGATGCTTGGATAATTTTAATGCAGTAAGAGAAACTGTAACTACCATTATATAAAGGTAAATATAATGTTTAACCTGAATATTTTTCTCAAAGTGAGCATGAAATGGCATCTCATGCCTTTTTCCCCCACTCTAATCTCAATCCCTCATTCAAAAGACATAGAAAATACATTTTTTTAAAAAGGAATTAAGTTTTAATTTTGTTGCAATGGCCACAATTTCAGGGTATATCATCAAAATGATTACGGTTAACTGCATAGTGCTTGCCAATATTAACATTATTTTAAGAGCCCAAAGCCGAGGCTTCCAGGAAATACTATTTCTGAGAAGTTAAATCACCAAGATTACTTGCAAGCATCAACCTTAACCAGAACATGGATGGAAGCCTTCACTCTGTCGCACTCTATGTATAACCCTCCCTCTTAGTTGGACCATATCTTTGGATTGATTCTGTAATTTTTTGGTAAGAAAAGTATCTTTAAAATCACCACTAATAACCTAAATTAGGACTTCTCATACAAAATGCATTCACAGAATTCTTTAAAAAAATACTACATGTGTAATTTTTTAAAAAACAGGGAGCATGATATATGATAGACATGCTATGAATCTTTTAATTGCTAATTAACCCAAAGTTGTGGGTTGTTCCCCTCACTGTTCTAGCAAAAGACAAGATGAAATATCAGCATACTACCCCAAGGAAAAAGCAGTAATTACCCTGCAATTAATTACTACCGTCTTGTCAAGATCACTGCTAGCTCATTGCATTCCAGCAATTACCTACCCTCTTCCACTGTTGAATCCAACTGGGTAACTTTGACAGCGAGGCGATCAATTCTGTCTTGAAGAGAATTTGCTCTGATGTAAAAGTTGTTAGCCTCATTAAACAACTCACCAAATATGTCTTCAGCATGTTTGCCTATCGAAGAAAATGAACGAAGAGCCATCTGTTAAGAACTGCGAAGGCGGCCCGCCCACATTCGCACCAAGGCTGATGACTGTCAACACACGGGGTTTTGTACAAACAGCTACAGAAATAGAGTGTCAGAGTCAAGGGCCTTTGGAAGTTCTGAAATTTATTAGGGTTGTTCACACATATCTGAAATTGACCCAAAGTTGTAGAATTTTAATACCCCAGGCAGTGCAGAATTATTTTTATTTTATTTATTTATTTTATCCTCACCTGAGGACATTTTTGCATTTATCTTCAGATACAGCGGGAGGGAAAAAGAGAGAAACATCAATGCGAGAGAGACACATCGACTGGCTGCCACCCACACAATCCCAACCAGAGCCAGGGACAAACCACAACTGAGGTACGTGCCCTTAGTGGGAACTGCACCCCGGGACTCTCTGGCCCACAGGCCGATGCTTCAACCACTGAGCCCAACTGGCCAGGGCAGAATTTTTTTTTTTTATCCTCACCCGAGGGCATTTTTTTTTGTTTTTTTGTTCAGATAGAGTGGGAAGGAGAGAGAGAGAAACATCGAGGTGAAAGGGACACATCGAATGGCTGCCACCCGCACAACTCAACCAGGGCCGGGGACAAACTGCAACCGAGGCACATGCCCCCAGCGGGAACCGAAACCGGTTCTCTCCGGACTGCAGGTCGACGCTCTAACCGCAGAGCCAAACTGGCCAGGGCAGAATTTTTATTTTTAATTTAATTATTTTTAATGAGCTATCACACAAGTTGTTTCCCATTAAATTAAAGTTGTTTGGGGAAAAAATCTCTGATTTTGCATGCTTTATACATAAGTAGAATTTCAGGACCTTAACTTTCCTTTTACTTCCAAGGATAATTCAGTAAATCATGTTGGTTTCTAAATTCAGGATCTTATCTTATTCACAATTAGAAACATTAGATATCTTACATTGTGCATATAACACTTTCCAATGGCATTACACTGTCCCAATTCGTATTTTGTAATCTAGGTATATAGTGCTGACTCTGGAACTCTCCAAATATCAGTATTTTGAATTTTGAGTTAAATTTTTCTGTATGGATCCCCTCTACATTCTTGTGAGTGCTAGACACAACTACTTTTCTTAAAGTATAATTAATGCATTTCTGAAAATCTGACAGGCGAGACAGGAATCACATCTGCCTATGTTGAATTTCCAAACTCTAATACCATTCTGTTATTCATTCAACAGTTAGTAACTGCCTATTCTGAGTGTGCCAGGCACATCTGCATCCTGTCTCCTCTGACTGGGATACCACTTTTTTCTCTTTTTTAAATTTCACCCAAGGGTATTTTCCATTGATTTTCAGATAAGAGTAGGAAGGGAGAGAGAGAGAGAAACATTGATGTGAGAGATACACATCGATTGGTTGTATCCCACATGACCTCAACCAGGGCTGGGGATCAAACTGCAACTGAGGTGCCTGCCCTTGGCCAGAATTGAACCCATGACTCTGGTCCTTAGGCCAATGCTCTAACCATTGAGCAAAACCAGCCAGGGTATAGATACCACTTTTTAAGATAAACATTCTTTTTTAAGTACTATTTTAGCTTCACAGCAAAGCTGAGCAGAAAACAGAGTTCCTACGTACCCTGCCCCCGACACACACAGCCTCCCCCACTCTCAGCATCCAGCACCAGAGTGGTAAGTTTGCGCTAAATGATGAACTCACACTGACCCATCATCATCGCCCAAAGTCCAGCTTACATTAGGGTTCACGCTTGGTGTTGTCCACTCTATGGATGTTGACAGATGTATAACTGTACGTACCTACCTTTACAGTATCACACAGAGTAGCCTCACTGCCCTAAAAATCCTGTGCTCCACCTGTTCTTCCCCCACTCAACCCCCAGCAACCATGCTTTTTGCTGTCTCCATAGTTTGCCCTGTTCTAGGATGTTATACAGTTGGAAGCATATAGTATGCAGCCTTTTTAGGTTGGTTTATTTCAGTTAACATTATGCATGTAGGGTTCTTCCATGTTATCAATGAATAACATCCCACTGTCTAAATGTATCCCAGCTCATTTATCCATTTACCTACTGATGGGCATCCTGGTGAGTCCCAGTGTTTTGTAATTATGAATAAATATTTGGGTACACATAAATTTTTCATTGAACATAAATTTTCAACTCATCTGGGTAAGTAACAAGGAGCACGACTGCTAGACTGTATGCGACGAGTATGTTCAGTTTTGTAGGAAACTGTCAAACTGTCTCCAAAGTGGCTGCTCTGTTTGCATTCCCCACAGCAAGGAGCCAGCGCTCCCTGCGACGCCCTCCCGACGCCACGCTGCCATGCCGCCATGCCACCAGGTCTGCCTGCTGCCATGCCCTCCCTGCACTAGGTGTTGGCAGTGATCTGGATTTTAGCTACTCTAATGGATGTGTCCTGGTTTCTCTCTTTACTTTGAATTTCCCTCAGGACACAGGATGTGGAATCTTTTCACATGCTTACTTGCCACCTGTGTATCTTCTTCTGTGGGGTGTCTGTTTAGGTCTGTTCCCGGTTTTTTATTCAGGTTGTTAGTTTTCTTATTGTTCCATTTTAAGAGTTCTTTGTATATTTTGGATATGAGTACATCATATTATGTTTCCCAGTCTGTGGACTGTCTTCTTATTCTCTTAACAGTATCTTTTGCAGAGCAGTTTTTTATTTTAATGAAATCCAGCTTATCAATTACTCATTTCATTTGTCACACGCCTTTAGAGTTGTATCTAAAAAATCACCACCATAGGTCATTTAGATTTTCTCCTATGTTCTCTTCTAGTTTTATAGTTTTATATTTAGGTGTGTGATCCATTTTGTGTTAATTCTTGAGAAGGGTATAAGTTCTTTATTAAGACCTATCATTTCTATGCCCTGGCCGGTTTGGCTCAGTGGTTGGAGCATGGGCCCACAAATCAATGAGTCACAGGTTCGATTCGGGTCAAGGGCACATACCTTAGTTGCGGTTCCTCCCCAGCCCTGGTGGATTTGTGAACGAGCAACCAGTCAATGCGGCTCTATCACATCGATGTTTCTCTCTGTCTCTCTCTCACTCCCTTCCACTCTATCTGATGATAAATAGAAAAATATCCTCAGTTGAGGAATTAAAAAAAAAAAAAGACCTATCATTTCTTTTTATTTGCATATTCTATCAATTCATCAATTTATCACTCAACTGAGAAAAGAACCTGAACCTTCCAGGAAGAAACTTCCTTGGAGCAAGAATAACCCTTAGGTTTTCCTCGTGCTCTCCGGCTCTCACCCACTTCCCAGACTCTCCGCTGTCCTCCAGCAGCCTGAGCACCAGGAGAGCGAGAACCCTGCCCGCCTGTCAGCGCCGGCGCCCCAGAACAGTGCCTCCTGGCACAGCCCTGTTCAACAAATGAGTGAGCTCAGGAGGTAACAGGGAGCTACTGCTTTCATTTCCCAGATGACTAAACTGAGCGTCAGAAATATGTTCTGTTCAAATCTCATGATTAGCAAGTGGGAGGAACAGATGAAACAAAAACTTGGTCTTTAATTCCCTGCTCTTACATATTTTCCTGAACTTCCTTGGCTAGAAATTAGTAACTTCCATGAAACACTGGTAATCTCCTGTTTCCTTAATAAAATGGACTCAAATATTTTTCTGCTTAAATGGTTACTTATAAACACTAAGTATTTCTTATGAATTTAAACTAGTATGACTTTGTAAGTTCTCATAGTGTGAATATCTTAAAAAGAGGAACTTTCTCTTAAAATGTGAGAGCAATAAAGAAATCAATGCTCTGGCCTGCTGGACTAAGCAGTTAAGAACATTGGCCCGCAGACCGAAGGGTCACGGGTTAGATTCCCTGTCAAGGGCACACAGGAGGTTCAATCCCTGACCCTGGTTAGGGTCATGAGGGAGGCAACCAATCAATGTGTCTCTCTCACATCGATCTTTCTCTCTCTCTCTCTCCCTCCCTCCCCTAAAAAAAAAAAATCATTGGAAAAATATCCAATATCCTTGGGTGACAAAAGAAAAAAGAGAAAGAAATCAATAAAAACACCACTGCACCCCAGTCGGGCAGCCACCCATTTCTCCCAGAGTCAGCTACTACACAGCGTGGTCCTCTGGAATCACTCAATTCTGCCAACACTTCCCACTCCCACAATATACAAATGGTTCCAAAAAGCCAAAGAAATAAGGTCTCCATGCACGTTGTGTTTTTGAAGGCTCTAGTTAGATGTGCTATCCAGAACGCAGGCTTGTTTGCTGCCCTGTACACTTTTCCTGCGTGCTGGACCTGTGTACCCAATGTCCCGTGTTCACATCCCTGTCCAGTCCCGTGCAAGTTCTAATGTGGATCCGTGTTCACATGAGCTCGAACCTCCATTCCCCATGTTGAAGGGCATCAACCACCCAAAATGAAGCGGAAGAAATGGAGCCATCTGTGACTGCTGTCTCCCTCTAGAGCGCACTGAACACCACCACATCCAGTCCCTCTGTCCCCACCCCCCTCAGCTTAGACCCTCCTGCTTCTCTCCCGAATTACATCAATGGCTTTTTCTCTGCTTTCAGATTCGCCTCTCACCCTTAAATCCAACTCATCTCACTGTTGCCAAACGACCTTCCTAAAAACAGACCTGACTGGTTCCTTCCTACTGAAATCCCTCATGCTCCCCAATGAAATCCCTCATGCTCCCCATTGAAATCCCTCATGCTCCCCACTGAAATCCCTCATGCTCCCCACTGAAATCCCTCATGCTCCCCACTGAAATCCCTCATGCTCCCCACTGAAATCCCTCATGCTCCCCACTGAAATCCCTCATGCTCCCCACTGAAATCCCTCATGCTCCCCATTGAAACCCCTCATTGCTCCTGTCACCTCGAGATAAAATCTGAGCCTCTCGGCAGGCCCTGGGCACCTCACTTCTCCTTTCTGTGGGTTCCAGTCACAAGAACAACATGCAGTCAGCCCCTAAACCCATCCCACTTCTCCACAGATCCTGTTACTCTCTGCATGTTCAAAGCCCATCTATGCCTGGTCATCTCACTCAGAAAAAAGCCACAGGCCAGCCATGGTCCTTGGAGCTCCAGTTCCATTTACATTGGTGGCCTCATCAGCTATCACCCTCTCCCTCACACATGCCACTCTAACTACACTGGCTCCTCCCTGTTTCTCAAACATGCCAATCATATTTCCTCTCCTCGGGCTTTTGTACTTCCTGTCCCTGCTGTCTGGACAATTTTAGTCCCAGAGAGTCACGTGGTTTGCTCCCTCATCTCGTCCAGGTCTACCCAAAAGTCACCTTCTAAGTGAGACTTTCTCTAGAAACCCTAGCCAAACTGCAATCACCTCACCACACACACACACACACACACACACACACACACACACACACACACCCTCTCCTTATCCCTTCCCAGCTGTATTTTTCTCCTTCGCAATTATCATCACTTGTACTCATTCATCTGGCTTCCTGCCTGTCTCCCTCCACTAGAATGTCCTATCCCAGGGGCAAGGACTCTCCTCTCTCTGCTCTGTGCATTACTGTACCAATCCTCAAGGTCTAGGGCATGCTGGGCTTAGAGTAGGTGCCCCAAAAACATTTTGGAATAAATGAATAAAAATGCATTAAAATCAACCCTTCAGGATGCAAATTAGGGTGTATAAGATCAGATGCCCCTCTCTGTGTTCCACAATACCCCAAGCATACCTCAATCACAGGACTCATCACAGAAACTCTAATCTTGTCTGTTCACGTAAGTTCTTTGAGGCTCTGAGCTACGCCTCTTATCTCTGCCTTGTGCTGAGCCAGTGCCCCCTATTTCTTGAATAAAAAACAGAGGGTCCTTACCAGTGTTTTCTTGTTAACAAGCACACAGCCAACAAGTGCTCCCTGCATAAGTTTGGGAAATGCTGGGCTAAGAAAGATAAAACACGGGGCATTTCCAGAGCTTTAATATGCTAATGTGTATTAGGAATCTGCAAGAGACACAGCCAGCATACCGCATTTTCAAATTGAAGGGGCCTGGAAACACCTAATAACATCTTTCTGAACTACTGTTCTGTGGAGTCCATTGGGGAAATGCCTGCCCATTCAACTGGATGATCTGGAGACAAACACCATGTCCCAAATGCTTTATATCCAAGCCTGTCAGTAGTTTATTTTGAATGCAGACATTGTTAAAATGTAACCAACGGATTTTTGTTTTTCTAGTTGACCATTCATAACTTTAAAAAATTATTCCAGTGCAACTCCAAAAACATCCCATTCCATTTCCTCCAGTTATTAATAGGGACAGCATATGGTCACCAAGAACGTGGGAGTATTCAACAGTCTCTTGCAAAAGTGACCCCAGCATTCTCAAAGCACAGCAACTATGGTTAAGAACCACACTCAGGAGACACTACATAAGTTGAAAAGGATACATAACAAGTGCCTCTACCTTCAGTGCTTAATCTTATTTTGGGGGAGGGGGGGAAACAACATATATGCAATTGATAATATACCCCCATTGGAAGTTCTCAATTTATTTTAAAAAACAACACAGACATTAAAGACTTCCATGTTTAATCTTCTGCCAGCTGCTGGAAGCTGACAAGTGACTAAAGAGAAGACTATTGAAGGAACTATATTTACTGAGGAAGAAGAATCAAATGTTGCAATTACAGTATTCAGTTTGAAAACAGCAACTTATTTGAAAAGCTTGATTTTACTCACTTTCCATGGCACGTCCATTAATAGCCAAACTAAAGTAATTCCGAACTGCAGACCACACTGAGGTAAGAGCAATTCATTCACTTTTTGCTGACCAAGGATCCTCTTATGAATCTGTCAGACCATTATGAACTTGTGTTCACGTATGTCAGGTTAAGAAGTATGCCTCCTAACTACCAAAGTATAAATATTATGATGGATTTTCAATTGCATTTAAAAGTGAAGATGCACTGAAAACATCCAGCATGTTTGTTATGAGTCCTTTCTATGGAACAAGAACCCACTCATCACAAAGTCCTTCAGAAATGTTAATACACACATCTAGACCTAGGTCTTGGTTTGTCAAGATTTGGGCTTTTCATTCTCCACTAGAAGGAAGTAGGCTTCTTGGACAAATGACTGGATCTAGGGCTGAGGGTGAAAAAGTACAAGATGAACTTAGAATATCTTGCTATATTTTCTAAAAAAAGTAAAGCACTCAGAGAGTGGGACATGTCAAAAGGACACAGGGCCAGCCTGAAAGGGCTCAACTGTCCAAATCTGGGAAAACGTGAGCATCAAAATAAATAATAAATAATAAAGACAACAGATTATAACCCAGACAATAAAATAATCTATGAGCCCATACTGATACAAGTAAACGAATGAATGAATAATAAAGTGAAACCACTTACAGCATAATTCCAACTAATACATGTGGAAGAAATTATGGAATGACAAAAATCACCATTCTGAGCTACTACAGTGTTTTGAGCAAGAATCATCAATGGATGCTCAGACCAGCGGGGAGATGTGGGATGGGAACAGGGATTCTAGTCATGATGTGTCTCCCTGTCAGATACTTATTAATTAAATGGGCTGGTTTACATTAGAAAATCCTATGGACAAAACATTAACCAAGGATCAAAGGTAACGTGGGCATTAATGGAACAAGCAGATAATCCGTGCTTCCTGAGAAAATGCACTGAGGAAGATGTCTCACAACTCTGTGGTAGACCTGCCAACTCCTGTATCTAATCGTGAGAAACATCAGGAGACACAGATCAAGGCACAGTCCACAGAATAAACTCTGGTTCCCTTTAAAAATGTCAAGTCAAGCCCGGCCAGTGTAGCTCAGTGGCTGAGCACTGACCCGTGCACCAAGAGGTCACTGGTTCGATTTCCAGTCAGGGCACATGCCCAGGTTGTGGGCCTGATCCTCAATGGGGGGCATGTTCGCTCTCATCGATGTTTCTCTCTCTCTCTCTCCCTCTCTCTAAAAAAATCAATAAAGAAAAAATAAATAAAAATAAAGAAATAAAGAAATAAATAAAAATGTCAAGTCACAAAAGTTAAAGAAAGAACTGAAAGCGGTTCCAGATTAAAGGAGACTTTTTTCCCAAATCCTTACCTGAGGATATTTTTCCATTTATTTTCAGATAGAGTGGGAGGGAGGGGGAGAGAGAGGAAGAGAGGAAAAGAGAGAGAGAGAGAGAAACATCAACTGGTTGCCTCCCACATGACCCCACCCAGGGCCGGGACTGAACCACAACCGAGGTATGTGCCCTTGACCGGAATTGAACCCATCCTTGGTCCGCAGGCCAATGCTCTGACCGCTGAGCCAAACCGGCCAGAGCTTAAGGAGATATATTTATTAACATGTATGTGTATATATATATATATATATATATATATATATATATGTATGTATGTATGTATACACACACACATATATTGGGGAGGGAGGAGAGAGGAGGACAGGAGAAAATGGGAGGCATCTCTGAGAAAAAATATGTGGTAAAATAATATATGGATGAAAGCTTATGAGAACTTTTGTATTGTTTTTGAGCTTTTTGTAAGACTGATAATCATGTCAAAAAAAAGTTTAAAAAGAGACTTGTTTTTACAGTACTTGTAATAAAGTCCAGTTGCGCCCTGGCTGGTTTGGCTCAGCAGTTAGAGCGTCCACCTGCGGTCCGGAGAGACCCGGGTTCGGTTCCCGCTAAGGGCATGTACCTAGGTTGCAGTTTGTCCCCGGCCCTGGTTGGTCGTGCGGGTGGAAGCCACTCGATGTGGCCCTTTCACATCGATGTTTCCCTCTCTCTCTCTTCCTCTCTCTCCCTCCCACTCTGTCTGTACAAAAAATGGAAAAAAGTCCTCGGATGAGGATATAAAAAAATTAAAAAAATAAAATAAAGTCCAGTTGCTACTGAATTCCGTAAAACAAGTTGTAATTAGTGAGCCCTAAGGTTTTTTTCTTTTTAAAGTATTTTTTTCTATTATGAAAGCAATCCATGCTTATTATTGAGAAATATGGAAAACACGGGAAAGTATACAATAGGAAAAATGGCCCAAAGTCTAATCTCAAACATCTACTGCTAACATTTCAATTAATCTTTGTAAGTCTATGAAAAGTCAGCAGGCACAGTGTGCACCTTGATCCTTTGAGATGTCTTTGTGAGCATACATTTAATACACGCTCATGACAGAAAATTTGGAAAATTCAGAAAAATAAAAAGTAAGAAATGTCACCCATAGTTAACTACAGTGAACTTTTTAATATACTCTTTACAATACTCCAACCATTTTATAAGAACTAAGATAACAGATGTTGATTATTAAGTATTTGCTGTCAATTTATTCAGCAAATATTTATTAAGCACTCTGTACCAGGCACTTAACGATACACAGCTGTGACCACAGCCACAAAGCGTGTATCCCACAGACGGCAGCATGTCATGTGAAGATGGTAAGGGAACAGAGCGGTAGGAAGCAGGTGGCATTTAGGTGGCCACTAGAGGCCACCTACGGTGATAAGGGAACTGTATGGATGTCTGGGGGAGGAGCCTTCCAGACAGAACGCAGAGCAGCCAGCAAGGAGGCCGACGTGGCTGCAGCCCAGTGAGTGGAGAGAACGTGGTGCAGAGGACAGACATGAACAGCCGTCCCTTCACGGGCAGGGCCAGCGCCAAGCAGGGAGGGCAGACAGGAGGCTTGGGAGACTGTGGCGGCTCAGACTGGAGCAGCAGCAGCAGAGGTGCCAACAGGGGTGCAGATTTGGTACATATTTTGGAGATGTCTGGTATGAGAGAAAGAAGAGACAAATCAAAAGCAACGGGGAGACTCGAGTTCCCATCTGCTAATAGGTGGGGGGAGACAGAAGAGAGGGATCATTACTTCTGTATACACACGCTGAGATGAGAAGCCTATCCGATAGAAATCTAAGTGAAAATGCCCAGTATATACGAGTGTGAGATCTAGGGGAGAAGTCTGAACTGAGAACACAACTTTGGCAGTCTCAGCGCCAAGACAGTATTTCAAGCCATGGGACCAGACGAGATTGCCCCGTGAACAGAACAGGCAGCGAAGACCATCGGTGACCCAGCCCTGGACACTCCAGCATGCAGAGGCTAGGAAGGTCATCAAAGGAGACGAATAAAAAAGAGCTGTGACGTAAGAGAAACACCAAGTGTGCCGCACGGAAACCAGGTAAAGGAAGTCTCTCCAGAAGGACACTATCAGTGGAGTCCAATGCCGCCAATGGATCAAGTAACAAGACAGAGCAAGCACTGGATTTGCCAGCACGAACAGGAACGACACTGGTAACGCTGACATGCAGTTTCAAGAGTGGACGGGACAATGAGGGAAGTAAGGGCAGTGGAACTATGAATGGTTCTCTAAGGAATTTGCTATGAAAGGGAGCAAGAAATGGGCCCCTAGGTCAAGAATGACCTCATGTTTTTAGTTGGAAGGTTTCTCAATATACTCACATTTAGCAGGAAAATGACGTAGACAAGGGGAACAGACGATGCAGGGGAGACCAGGTGAACAGATGAGCATGAGAGCGAGGGGCTCAGTGCTTTGGACAGAAACATGGACAGACACCATTTTAAGGGAGGAAGAGGTGGACACACAGTACAGGCGCATATTAGTTTTGGCGGAAGGGAAATGTTTCATTCTCCTCTGACTACTTTTAATTTCCCAGTGAAATGAAAAGAGCAAGGTCATCAATGGTAGGAAGTTTGAGGTGGGAAAGAAGATAAATTGGCAAGAAACCAATTAACACAGACATTACAGTAGGTCTTCTGGGCAACACTGAGGCTCAGCTGAAGAATGTGCTCGTAATTTTAAAACTTCCCTCTTTCCTAATATAAGCATTTAAAGCTACAAATTTCCCTCTAAGCACTTCTGTAACCAAATCCCACAAACACATTGGTGTTTTGTGTGTTCATTACCACACAGTCAGAAATAGTTTTTAATTTCCTTTTTATTTCTTCTTTGACCCAAGGATTCTTTTATAAGATACTGCTTCATTTTCCAATGTGTGAGAATTATCTAAAATGATTACTATAATTATTACTATCGCATTATCATCATACTTTATGGCATCAATCTTTACAAATGGATCACCACACGGCTGAGCTCATGTTCACTTTGGCGAGCCCGCCGTGTCAACATTAAGAAAATGTGTGGAGTCTAGTGTTCCATAAGGGGCAACTCAGTCACACTGGTTGGCAATGTGGCACAAATCTACACCCTCACAGATTTTTTTGGCTACTTGTTCCATCTACTGAGAAGACTTTATTAAAATCTCCAACTATGATTCTGGGTTTTCTATTTCTCCCTTTAGTTCTATTTTTTTAAATTTATCTTTATTGTTGAAAGTATTACAGATGTAACCCCATTTCCCCACCCCACCCCCACTGATGCTCCTCCCCACTCCCCACCCCTCGGCCCTCACCACACACTACTGTCTGTGTCCACGGGTTACACTTGGATGCTCTGTACTTTGGAGCTCACTTATTAGGTATATACATCTAAGATGGTGTGTTTGATAAACTGACTCTTTTACTACTATGGAATTCTTTTCTTTCTATTATACACTTTATTTGATATTAAGACAGCCACATAAGCTTTCTTATGCTTTGTGTTTACATGGTTTACTTTTTCAGTATTTTCTTTAAATTGGTGTCTTCATCCTGAAAAATGCATGTGTTAGTCTTCCTGCTTTATTTAGCCTAATAAGCTCTGCCTTTTAACTAGAATGTTCAAAATGTTTCCATTTATTGCCATTATTGGTACTGTTCGGTTTCATTCTATCATCTGGGTATTAGTTTTCCATTTGTCCTTTCTGTTCCTTGTTCTTCTACCTTTCTTCAGGGATAATCAAACAATTATCTTAGGATTCCACTTTATCTCCTCTGTGTGTTATCCTAGAGGTTACTGAAAATTAAAAAAGCATCCTTAATTCATCAAATTGTACTTTCTTTCTTTTTTAAATCCTTACCCAAGGATATTTTTCCATTTATTTTCAGACAGAGAGGGAGGGAGGGAGGGAGAGAGAGAGAGAGGAACATAGATGTGAGAGAGAGAGAGACATCGATTAGTTGCCTCCCACATGACCCTGACCAGGGCCAGGAATCGAACTGCAACCAAGATACGTGCCCTTGACTGGAATCGAACTCATGAAATGTTTGGTCCGCAGGCTGACACTCTAACTACTGGGCTCAAATTGTACTTTCAAATAACTAGCATTTTATAAACAATGTAAATACAAGCAGTATATCCACTGATCTCCTTCTACTCTTAGAGCTCTTACTGTATACATTTTAATTTTATATCATAAAAAGTCAATCTTTTAAACAAATAGATATAAATATATACTTTTTAATCATCTTTCTGGTGATCTTTAGTCCTTCTTGCAGATCCAAGCTACTATCTAGTTTCATTCCCTCCAGCCTAAAAAATTTCTTTTTTTTGTTTTTGTTTTTTTAATCCTCACCCGAGGAAGTTTTTCCATTTTTGTTCAGATAGAGTGGGAGGAAGAGATAGTAAGGGAGGGAGAGATAGAGAAACATTGATGTGAAAGAGACACATCAATTGGTTGCCTCCTGCATGACCCCAACCAGGGGGGGACAAGCTGCAAATGAGGTGCATGCCCTTGACCGGAATAGAACCCGAGACTCATTGATCTGCAGGCCAACGCTCTAACTGCTGAGCCAAACTGGCCAGGGCTAACGAATTTCTTCTTTAGCATTCTTTTGTAGTGCAGGCCTGCCAAAGACTAATTCTCTCAGATTTTCTCTAGTAATAATGTTTTTCTCTCACTTTCATTTTTTTTTTTAATCCTCACCGAGGACATCTTTTCATTTTTTGTTCAGATAGAGCGGGAGGAAAAGAGAGAGAGAGAGAAAGAGAGAGACATCGACGTGAAAGGTACACATGGAGTGGCTGCCACCCACACGACCCACCAGGGCCGGGGACAAACAGCAACGGAGGTACACTCCCTTAGCGGGAACCGAACCCAGGTCTTTCTGAACCGCAGGCCAACGCTCTAACCGCTGAGCCAAACTGGCCAGGGCTCTCACTTTCATTTTTGAAGGACATTTTCATTGATTATAGAATTACAAAATGACATTTTCTTTTGCCACTCTATTCACTGTTCCCTGGTTTCCATTATTTCTGATGATTAAGTCAGCTGTCATTCTTAACATTGTTTCCCTGTTTATTTCCTCTGGCTTCTTTTAAGATTTTCTCTTTATCTTTGCTATTCTAGCAATATTATTATGATATGATTAGACATGGTTTACTTTAATTTACACTTCCTGAAATTTGCTAAACTTCTTGAATCCATTTGGTTGATATCTATCATCAATATTCAAAAATTCTCGTCCATAATTTTTCTGTCCCATTCTTCTCTCTTCTTCTGGGACTCCAATTACATATGTGTTAGACCATCTGACACTGTCCCATGTTTTGAATGCTCTGTTATTTTTTTTTTCTTATTCATTTTCTCTTGTGAATCAGTTTGGATAATTCTTATTGACTTGTCTTTAAGATTCTTGATCCCTTCTGCTTATGTCCAGGCTGCTATTAGGCCATCAAGTAAATTATTTCTGATACTGTACTTTTCAGTTCTAGTATTTTTTTCTAAATAGTTTCCATTTCTCTGTTGAAATTCCCTATTTCTTCACACATGTTGTCCACTTTATTCACGCTTTCCTTCAATGTATTTTTTATTCTTTCTTAGAATTTTTATATCTCTGCTTATATCACCCATCTGTTCCTTTTGCTGTTGCTGTTAATCCTCACCTGAGGATATTTTTTTGTTTTTTAAATAAGGGCTCTTTTCATTTTTTAATTTTTTATCCTCACCCGAGCACATTATTCCATTTTTTATTCAGACAGAGAGGGAGAGAGAGGAAGAGAGAGAGAAAGAAACATCGACGTGAAAGGAACACATCGAGTGGCTGCCACCCACACAACCAACCAGGGCCAGGGACAAACTGCAACCAAAGTACATGCCCTTAGCAGGAACTAAACCCAGGTCTCTCTGGACCGCAGGCCGACGCTCTAACCGCTGAGCCAAACAGGCCAGGGCTTTTTTGTTTTGTTTTAATCCTCACTCTATGATGTTTTTTTCATTGATCTTTAAACAGAGGGAGAGAGGGAGAAACACTGAGGTAAGAGAGACACATCAATTGGTTGCCTCTGGCACGCACCCCCACCGGGCCAGGTATCAAACCTGCAACCCAGGTGCCCTTGACTGGGAATCAAACCTATAACCCTTTGGTGCATGGGCCAATCCTCTAACGAGTGAGCCACACCAGCCAAGGCTCACCCATCTGTTATTAAATGTGGTCTACTTTTACATTACAGCCCTTATCATATTAATCATATTTATTTTAAATTCATGGTCTGATAATTCCAACATCTCTGCCACATCTCAATCTGGTACTGATGTTTATTCTGTATCTTTAAACTCTGATGTATTTTCATTGCCTTTTAATTTTTTTATCAAAAGCCAACCATGACACAGGTAAAGGACCTGGCGTACGGTGGCCTTCAGTGGGGTTAGGAAGGTGTGGGGGAGAGACAGTATTCCATAGTCCTATGACATTTCTCCCAGCTTTACTGAGGTATAGTTGACAAATAAAATTGTATGTATTTAAAGTGCACAATGTGATGATTCTATATGCATAAATTGTGAAATGATTATCACAATCAAGTTAATTAACACACCTACTATAAATACTCAAATGCACAACAATCATTTAACTCAGACTTCATTAATTATCCAGCTGGAAAATCCTCATCATCCATCCAAGTATACCTCTACCCTCATTAACTCAATGTATAGAATTGAGAATTGAAAAGAGAAGTTAATCTCTTAAAATGACATTACTGTCATATATATATATAAACTCATGAGCTTTGCCTGGTTGGTGTAGCTCAGTGATTGAGTATCGACCCATGCACCAAGAGGTTGCCACTTCAATTCCCGGTCAGGGCACATGCCCAGGCTGTGGGCCAAATCCCCAGTGGGGGCATGCAGGAGGTGGCCAACTGATGTTCTCGCTCATTGATGTTGCTATCTCTCTCTTCCTCTCCCTTACTCTCTCTAAACAAAATCAATCAATAAAAAAAATTTAAAAATAAATAAACCCATGAGCTTTATCTTTAAAAACAACAAAACAGAAGGAAAAAAAAACAAGACAGAAAAACACATCATCACCTCATAGTCTTTTTTTGTAATAACACTTAGAATCTACTCCCTTAACAATTTTCCAATATACAACACAGTATTTTAAATTATAGTCAGCTTGTTATATTTTAGATTCTAAGATCTTATTCATCTTATAACTGAAAGCTTCTCCCCTTGAAGAGCATCTCCCACATCCCATCCAACCCTTAGCTCCTTCTCTGGTAATAGCTATTCTACTCTTGTTTCTGTGAGTTTGACTTTATTTTTACATTTTACATATAAACAAAGTCATAGTGTTTGTCTTTTTCTGTCTGGCTTATTTCACTTAGCATAACAGCGTCTACATTCATCCATGTCACCAACGGCAGGATTTCCTTCCTTCTTGCTGCTTAACAATATTCTAGTGTGTGTGTGTGTGTGTGTGTGTGTGTGTGTAGGAAGAGGAGGAGGAGAAGGAGGAGGAGGAGGAGGAGCAGCCACCCCCTTACCTGTGGTTTCACTTTCCACAGTTTCAGACTAAAGCAGACAATGTTAATTTTATAAAAGATTCTGCTTTATGGAAGAATACTACTTCAGGCTACTGATAATCATAATTGTGTACCTGATATGACAGGTCACAATACATTCTTGGAAAAATATTAAAACCTTTAAAATCTGCCTTCAAAGTTTTTAGATGATCTGCTTTAAACTGCAAGTCAAAACAATCAGAAAAATATTTATAAATCACTTAAGACATTTTATCCTAAGTCTATAAACTGATGAAATGGGAAAAACAGAAGTGAAAAACCCAAGATGTTTAATGACAGGCAAGACTGAACATTCAGACTTGGCTGAGTCTCCAACTTGTGCTCTTAAGAATTATTCTACGTTTAAATCCTGCTATGTTAACATCTATCTAGGGAAGGAAGAAATGAAAAACAACCTAACTCACAATTACCTCTCTAAAGCCCCCAAGGAAGTATGTCTGATCTTCTAGGTCAAACAAATGGCTGGGAAGGTGCCTGAATTTCCAACAGCTCTGCCTTGGGTGGGGAAGGGTCTCTTAGGATGCTTGTCTCCAATTCTACTGACACAACTTTTATCTTACAGCTTCCCAAATGTATATCACTTCTTACCTCCCTTCAATTTTAGCCCATGAAAATGCAAATATTCAGTTTGAAGCATTACTTTTTTTTTAAAAATCCTCACCCAAGGATATTTTTCCATTTATCTTCAGATGGGCGAGGAGAACACCAATGTGAGAGAGACACATCGATCGGGTGCCTCCCGCATGACCCCGACCAGGGATAGGGACCAAACCACAACCAAGGTATGTGCCTTTGACTGGAATTTTAAACCCACGACTCTGGTCTGCGGGCCAACACTCTAACTGCAGAACTAAACTGACCAGGGCTTGAAGCATGAATTTAAAAAAAAAAAAATGCCTGCTGTTTCTCTCAGTAAATTTCTGTCTAGCTACATCAGTACATTTTCTTTTAATATACCCTTAACCCTAGCCTTAACTCACATGGACATGAACTTGTGATCTATTTCCTGTATACAGTGCGACGGAATCTCTCCTTTCCCCAAACAGTCCCACTGGACTAAAAACAGTGCATGACTTCAAAATATTTAAATGTCTATTCTGAGTAGAACTGTACTTGGTATAATCAATTCATATAACTACAAATTTCAGATCCAATTACATAAAGCAAATGTATTATAGTGCTATCCCTTAAGGACGTATTTTTTATGTCAATTCAGCATTCGAGTTGATATGAAACATGTACCAGAGGAGTATTAATTAAAATATTAATTGCTTATTAAAATCTTTAAGAAAATAGACTTTTCTCATTTAGACAATTACTTGAAATGTGAAAATTAATTTAAAAAATCAAAATAATTTTTTCAAAAAAAACTATATTTAAAATCAATAGTCTCAAAATTTTGCACTACTTGTTAGAACTATCTTTGCCCTTTTTGAGGTTTGATGATTTACAGGACGTAGGAAATCTTTAAAAAAAAAAAAAAAGATGCCCAAAATAACCAGAGATGTATGTGTCAATGATACATAAATTGATGATAGTGTCCCCCAATAAAGAAACAATATATATGTCTGACAGGAGAAAAATGATTAAATAATTATGACATAACAACATAATACTATAAACTCTAACTATTAAAAATGCCAGAAGATTCAACAAAGATGTTTACTATATAAGTGAGTATAGGCTACAAAACTGTATGTGTAATGAAAATACAATGTTTATAAAGATATACACAAAGCATTATCAATAATTTTCTTTAATTAATAAAAATTTTATGTTTTTCTTTGTGTTTTCCTGTGCTAAGTTCTCTTTCTCTATATATATACTTTTTTAATCCTCACCGAAAGATATTTTTCCATTCATCCTGAGATAGAGTGGGAGGGAGGGAGAGAGCGAAATATCAACGTGAGAGAGAGATATCGACTGCTTGCCTTCTGCACGACCCCCACCAGAGTCAGGGACAAACCACAACCGAGGTACGTGCCCTTGAGTGGAATCAGACCCGCAACTCTTTGGTCCACGGGCTGGTGCTCTAACCACTGAGCTTAACCGGCCAGGGCCAAGTTCTCTATATTATCTTATTAGTACAATTAAAAATAACCAAAAACCTTGGGATGCACTAAAGTCCTAACTCCTTTCTTTGTGACATCTTGGGGGCCTTCTTCCAAAGGGAGAGGAAGACAGGTATTATGACAAGAACAAAGAGAGAAGGAGCAAAAACAGCCTGTGGGACATTAAAAAGGACTGTGTTATCCTTGGCACAAGTGCCCTATGTTCCCATTTCCTTTTTTAAGCAAATTATATTAAAATTACATTATTATATCAGTAGGAATTTGATTGCAAGATGCTATGATTTTCACTGAGCAACTAGCTGACAGGAACAAGGGAATTCAGATTATTCATCAAAGAAAATGAAATAAAAAAGCACTACTGATTTAATGTTAATTGTTATACTAAACTGTCTTTATTTGAAGAAAAAAATATTAATATTCCATAGCTAGAAAACCAAGGATGTTTTTACACACTACTAACCAGAACTGTTTTTAAAAGTGGCTTTCCTTCCCCTTCTACCTGCCCTGTCCCAGATCATTCATATTAGAAGTTAGTTACACTCAAAAAAATAAAAATAATAAATCTGAAAATTACTCAAGACTAATTTCTTTTTCATTAGACAAAGCTTTTGATCTTTAACTATAAGGCTATTCAAATTATAAATTTCCCCTTTCATTTCCATAATTATACCAATAATCAATATTTTCTCATTATAAAGACTTCAAATCCCTGAAAAACCTGGTAAAAATCTAATATTGACCAAAGTTCTGGCTCTTTAAAGTCAAGTATTTAACTTGGATGTCATGTGAACATGGTCACTGGTAAAAAAAAAAAAATTTAAACCCTATAGATTTCCCAAAAGCCACATGGAGTTGTAGGGGGTTCAGAGGTCTATTTAGTATCTAGGACCAGATTCTTTTCGGCTTTCTGCATCACTTATCTCTTCATACCCATGAACTGCCCCACTGGAGAGATGATGAGACTCAAAATGATCTGGTGAATCAGGGCCTCAACTTCTAGTCTTCCTGTTTTGGAAAAGATCAAAGAAATGCAGTCTGGACTCCTGGTTTGCTCTTCCTTCCTTAGACCCACCCAAGAATTAGTTACTCTAGACGCCTCCCAGGGCAAATCTGCTGCTCAGGTAGGTATGACCCATCTAGGGCCCAGGCAAATCCTTCACGTTCCCCCAAACTGGCATTTGTAGACAAAGTCTAGCCTCTCTTTGTATCACTTACAGGAAGTTCAAATAACTGTACTTCACCTACCCCTAATCTGCGGGTCAAAGTGGTTGGAAGTTTTTAAAAATGGGGGTGTAGGAGGGTTAGAAAAGTAGGAAAGATTAAGATGGCCCATTCTTATCTGGACCTACTAAACAATGGTCCAATACTCAAAGGAATAAAAATATACTGTTTTAATATTATCTTGGGAATTAATATGCAGTAAAAGACTTTTAATAATAGACTCATGCATTCCTAAAACTTTAAAAATATCTGATGAATGATTACAAAATTAGAAAATAACATAAAAACATTACTTTAAATTCTTATTCTACCTAACAGTTTTAGATCATACAAGAATTTTGCATGTAACTTACTTCATCTCTTGTAATGTTTCTACTCAGTGGAAAACCCCACAAAAAATAAAGATTGACCCAAAACCTAGATGTCATTATGTGCTGGTATTGTAGGAGGTCATAATAATTGCATATATTTCCTATTTTATGACCATACTGATGTCAAATAATATTTTTTTTAAATTCGAAGTAGACACCAAATTGGTTTTATTTGCTGTATGCAGCACCTAGAGGGGTACTGAGTAAGCACTAATACATAAATCACTGGTAATCAATAATTTGCTAGTCTACCAACAATTAATCACTTAGTACCTTGGTTTTCCCAAACTACCTCCATGGCAGACTATGGCCAGACTCCTGTTCGTAAGGCTCTCTGGGTTGCGAGTACAGGAGCCCTGGAGGGACCTGAAGGGGGGTTTGCTCTGAGAACACCCAGCACTGTGCCGGTGCAGGTCCAGGGACCTGCTGCTCTCTCCTCCTCACAGGGCCCGGTGGTCTCTCATGTTCAGCTCCAGTTTCTCCCTGCACATTATTTTGCCTTTCTTCACTGACTTGCTTCCTTGGTCTTCTCACAAGCTCTGTCCCTCCACAACGTTGGCTAGCAGGCAGCCGTCATGATTTCCTCAGTGCTGGATGGCATTCCAGCAGGAGACTCCAGAAGAAACTAGCAGTTTCACTGTGCTTCTCAGTCCAAACCCAAGAGAACCTCACCGATCCAGCTCATCTTTTCAATCCAGAAGCACAGAATCGAATTCATAGGACGTGTCTGGTGCACACTCCGATCACAATCTCTGGAGTGATTTCTAGCCTCTTGTTTTAAAGCTCCCCAGGTGGCTCAGGGAGATAGAGGGTGGAGACCCACCGAGGCAGCCTAACTGAGGCTGTCCTTGCGGCCGGTGCCTCGCAGGAGGCTACAGAGGACTCTGTGCACAAAAGGTGACCAGGGCTCGAGCAGGGCATCAGCTTCCTAGGACTGCTGTACCAAATCACCACCAATGTAATGGCTTCAGCCAACACAGATAGAAATTCTCACAGCTCCAGAGGTCAGAAGTCGGAAATCAAGGTGTTGGCAGAGCTGTGCTCCTTCCAGAGGCTGTGCGTCCCTTGGCTCGTGTCCTCGTCTTCTGTCCCAAAGCCAGCAATGGCCAACCAAGTCTTTTTCAACCACGGCTCTCTGGCACTGATTCCCTCACCACCTTCTTCCACATTTAAAGGACCCCTGTGGGACACTGGGCCCACTGGAGAATCAGGACCGGCTTCTCCTCAGGTCAGCAGATAGTAACCTTAATTCCCCCTGGCCATGTCACAGGACAGCTGCATGCCCACAGGTCCCGGGGTTAAGACATGGACACCTTTGGAGGGGCCACTACTATTCTGCCTACCACAAGGGGACTCTGTGAAACAAAACACACTGTGTGACTGGTTTCACTTACAAGAGACAGTGGCCAGGTAGGTACCACAGTGACATGACACTAACCTGAACACTATAGCAGGAGACGCAGCTCGACTGTTAAAACCTTAACAGTTTGTGTGGGTTTTCATCAGTTACATGCTTTGCCAGTATAGATATTTCAGTCATTAAAACAGGAGACTAAAGAGTTCTTACAAAAATGCATGAATGCAAACAGAAACATTTTACCCTTCAATACTTTGCAAGATATCTTCCTGTAATTATACAAATATTTACATTTTATCAACAACCACTACCAAAAATCAATAATTGTAATTCCACAAGAAATCTATTGTGAAATACATTTAAGTAATTTCCAAGTTACTTTTGACTTAGCCAATGACTACAGATATATTAAAAATTAATGAGTAATGATACAGTACAATTCTTTCTAAAAATACTTATCTATCCATAGTGTTTTTTCTTTAAAGAAAAAAAAAAATACTTGAGCCCTGGCCGGTTTGGCTCAGCAGTTAGAGCATCGGCCTGTGGACCAGAGAGTCCTGGGTTTGATTCCCGCTAAGGGCACGTACCTGGGTTGCAGTCTGTCCCTGACCCCAGTTGGGGTCATGTGGATGGCAGCCACTCGATGTGTCTCTCTCACATCGATGTTTCTCTTTCTCTCTCCCCCCTACTCCCTCCAGCTCTATCTAAAGATAAATGGAAAAAGTGTCCCCAGGTGAGGATAAAAAAAAAAAGTTACTTGAGGGATTTTAGAAAACACTTCCTGTGTTTGAGGCTACCAGTATGTGAAATTTTATGGAGGATTTTCTAGTTCCTAAGAAAGTTTCTGAAAAACTTAACTGAGAAAATCTGTCACCCAAAATGCAGTATAAACCATCTAAACCAAAAGGAGTGGGAAGAAGTGAAAAACCAGATGATGATATAAATGTACAAGTTAGAGGGGAAACCACTGCAACTTCGAAGAGCTTTGAAGAAAAAAGCACTTTCAAACACATACTTGAGTCTTAAAACATGGACTATTCCTTGGGTATTTCATATGAATGTTCAAAATTAGAATAATAGAAAGTTTTTCCTTATGCTTGTGTTTCTATAAGCTGTGTATGTAATAATTATGTACATGGTACTGAATATATGTAACAATTGTATTTGACTTCAATTTGGAAGTCAGTTGCTGAATTTTAACTTTTAGTCTTTAGTAGGTTGAAAATCAGCAAATCTCATGACTTTTTGGCTTTAATCTTTGATTAATTTGGAATATTACTCAATCCACAAATATTTAGTGAGCATCTACTCTGTACCAGGTGTATTACCAGTGCTAATTTTCAATTTACTACATTTTAAATAAAAGTCAATCCTGTCCAAGTTTAACAAAATGCTTCAATAAGATTTTAAAAAACAAATTATATTATCCTCATTTTAATAAGCTTTTAAAAATTGTGTAACACTATACCTACTCATTTGGTCTCATCTACTAATTTGTGAGTTGGTGAATTCTAACTTTATGTCTTCCTCACATGAAGTCGGTATCACAGGACCAGAGAGGGTGCCCATTAATTTCACACCAGGACATGTAGGAGGGGGAAGGGCGGTTCCTTCCCTCAGAGCTGCAGCCTTGTCTTTGGACAAGCACATAACTACTGAATTGAAATTTATTTGCTAATACTGACATCAATAAAATGCCATTAGTAATCAGAAAAAAGGTGTTCTAGAAATGCAATTACTTACTGAGACTGCTCAGCTGGCGTATGATAGCAGCAAGGGTACTATTGGTTACACATTCAAGTTCACTGGTAATTCCCTCGGGCAGGGCACCCCGGCACAGGTGCCGGGGTTCGATGTTCCTCTTCACTAAAGGCATGGCTCACAATCTGAAAATTTAAAAAGACATTTTTAAAAAGACTCATTGCACATTTCAACAAGTCTAGAGTCTTCATTCCCTTGAAAATTGATTCTCTTTCCCAGGAATTTTCATCGTCCTGTCATTTCTACATGAGAGAATCAGCTAAATATGCAACAGAGGTTGAAAACTTGTATGAATTTTATAGAGATCAAAGACAGATGTACACTACAATTCTATTTTACAGAACAACATATGCAAGATGTCCAGGTAAGCACGAGTGAGCGAACACACGCATTCTCACCTTCCCTCCTTCTCCACTGAATATGAGAGAGAAAAGGCACACACCCAAGTATTAAGAGCAGGACACAAGAGCCCTAAAACTGTGGGCAGAGCTTAATCAAATTAAGATACAGAAGAGACATATCTAGGCTGCTGTGGAGGGAGAAGTAAGCTCACCTGAGCCACAGAACCTCGCCCACTCTCCCCCACAAAGCGCAAGAACAGGAGATGCCAGGTGTCTATGAAACGGGCGATGGAGGGATATGAAAACAGAACTGGCGTTTCAAAATCAATTTACGCATCCCTTCTCCCTTCTTGGCTGGCCTTCTTCCACCCACCCAGCACGTTTTACTCTCTGGAAAAGGTGGATCTGAGGATCTGGACTAGAGACACTAGTCCCAGCTCAAGGCTGGGGTAGGCAGCACACTGAAGCCAGGATCATTAATCAAAGTCTGCACTGCCTGGTAAGACACATGCTCCCCATGTGCCAGCTCCCTCCTCCACACGGCTTCCAGAACACTGGGGCCTGGTTTTCATTCCTTCCCCCACCCCCAAAAGAGACCAGCACATTCTTCCCTGGAAAGACTGTGAACAGAAAAGAGCTACAAACATTAACGCTGGACCAGGGCATCCTCCTACTGAACTGCCAACCAGGCCACCCTCCAGTAACACCTGTCAAGTATCCCTCCCCACACAGTCTCCAATCAGCTTGAATAGCTCAGACTTCAGTAGAACAGACTGTGAAGGATCACCAGACCCCTCAGGAAAGTCTTCCCCATTATCCTGGGAATTCCTTTCCTGTTTCTCTCAAAAAGTACATTATAAATAAAATAAAAATTTTTGTTTAAGGAGGTATATTGAGTATCACATCTTCTACTCATGCAACAAACAAATCTCTGCTCACACCACAGTAGAAAATCCAGTGACTGTCATTTCGTCAAGACTAGCATGTTGCCCAATTTGCAGGAGCAGAAACACAGAAGGCCTAGGGCCTTGGTGACATCTGTTACTTGGTGACAGCTGTTAGCAGTCAGACCAGCCTGAAATGCCAATCTGGAATTCTTGTGTGAGATGGATATATCTGTTTAAGCCACTGCAGCTGGGTTGTCTGTAACCTGAAGTAGAACCTATTTCCACCTGGTACAATAACAGATCGCTATACTGTAGCTACGGAGCCAGAAGGTGGTCAGCGTAGAATCAACCTTTGCTTTTCCTCACTTTCTTCATAGCCTTTGTTCATGCATCTGGTAAGTACTCACCATTGGGCCCCGTCACCTCACACGTACCCAGCAGTGTATGAGGTGAGGAGGACCCAATGGTGAGTGAAAACTCACAAAGTCCCCAGTGGAACTTTATACTAGCGAGGAAGAGATATTTATCCGGCCACACAGGTGCGTGGACAGAGGCTGCAGAAACCGCGAGGGGGCGGAGTGCTGGCATCGCGGAGGAATCACGGGCCCGCTGTGGCCGGGACAGACCACAATCTAAAGGGCGAATAAGGGCTGACTCGCAAAGGGCCTGCTGGAGGTAGTACGGAAAATGAAGCAGAAGAAGGCAAAAGTGGGTGACAGCTATAAAGAAAAAGTTGTGTTCAAGTATCCTATGTTTTCACCGACTATTTCTGCCTTATGTCCATCAGGCTGGTGGCTGGCCAGGCTTTCCGATTCAAACACTGCTCCGTCTGTTACGCCCGGGGCACCGCGAGGGCACATGGCCTCGTGCGTTCCCGCCCCGCAGACTGGGGCGAGCAGTCCCCCTCACAGGACGGCGTCCTGACTATCGGATCCACGCCCACTTGGAGCAGGGCCTGGCAGGTGGCCACGCTCAAAAATTGCAGTAGTCTAACGTCTCTTATACTGCTGACTGTTATTCTGACGGCAGGACTATGAAGGCAGTCGCCGGCTGAGGAAGAGGCTGACCAGCGCACCGCCAACCACGCTGAGCCATGCGGAGAAGAGGTGCACGCGGAGCAGGGGATGCGTGCCGCCAAGGGTCAGACACACAGGGCTCGGGCGAAGTGCAGGAGTTGCTGAGTCGTCATTCTTTCGTGCAGAATCAATTAGAGCGGTCGCATTAGGGTGGTGACTAATTACAATGCAATAAACCAAGTTCCTCATAAGGAAAAAAGAAAAATCATTAACAAACCTAATAAAAGCATAAAGTGAGGAGAGAAAAATACTGAAAACTGATCAGCAGGGACTCGTTCCATGAAAACTAGAAAGAAACCAAGCAACAAAGACCTGCCGCCCACAGAAAAGCACAGGGCCGCCGGCGGGCGGGGGGCGGGGGGGGCCTGAAGATGGCACTGCGGGAAGGGGCAGACCGGCGAGCGGGGGGGTACCTGAAGATGGCACTGCGGGAAGGGGCAGACCGGCGAGCGGGGGGGTACCTGAAGATGGCACTGCGGGAAGGGGCAGACCGGCGGGCGAGGGGGGCCTGAAGATGGCACTGCAGGAAGGGGCAGACCGGCGAGCGGGGGGGGGGGCCTGAAGATGGCACTGCGGGAAGGGGCAGACCGGCGAGCGGGGGGGTGCCTGAAGATGGCACTGCGGGAAGGGGCAGACCGGCGGGCGAGGGGGGCCTGAAGATGGCACTGCGGGGGAAGGGGCAGACCGGCGAGCGGGGGGGGGGGGGGCCTGAAGATGGCACTGCGGGAAGGGGCAGACCGGCGAGCGGGGGGGTACCTGAAGATGGCACTGCGGGAAGGGGCAGACCGGCGAGCGGGGGGGGTACCTGAAGATGGCACTGCGGGAAGGGGCAGACCGGCGAGCGGGGGGGTGCCTGAAGATGGCACCGCGGGAAAGGGGCAGACCGGCGGGCGGGGGGTTGGGGGGTGCCTGAAGATGGCACTGCCAGGGAAGGGGCAGACCGGCGGGCGGGGGTGGGGGGGCGGGTCGGCGGTACCTGAAGATGGCACTGCGGGGGAAGGGACAGACGGGGCTCAGAGCTCATCTGCAGTCTGCTGTAACGCTGGATTGTGAGCAGCCCAAGTACGAATTAGCTTTCAAATCATAATCTGAAAAGAGGGAGTCACAAGACTTGGGGGTAAATATGAGACTCAGGAGCTGAAAGCTGACTGTATAACACCCCCCTTCCACACTCGTTCTGTATGGACTCAGGCTGACAGATTGCCCTTTCCCCACACCTTCCTCGCAGGCCCAGAAACATGCCAGCACAGCAGCTCCCGGCCATCACCCACATTTCTCCGTCTCCACAACTGTTCAAATAGGCAGATCCCTAATTACACACACCTCACACAGAGGTCCCACTGGCAGGTCCAAAACGCATCCAAAGCTAGTAAATACCTTTTGCCTCTTTCCCTGCTAGCAGGCATGCTGACATTAAGGCACACCCGGGAACCAGCATGGGCTGTTTTGACATGGGGAGTTCTGAAAACGCTTACAGGCTTTTCCTGACAGTCTCAGTTAGATGTGACTGCACCCCAACACGTGCCAAAGGCCCTCACTTATCTAAGATCTCCTTCCCGTGTCTCAGCTGATCCTACGCTGGGCACTGGGAGGTCCCGTGCATCCCTGACAGTCTTGCTGCGAGTGCTGACCTGGAGACCTGCTTTAGACGTCATGAGAGCGCACGAGGGAAACCGTAACTCTACACAGGCGCAGAACAACTCACTTTCATGTGCAAACCTACCGACCAGAGCCCACACCCCACCACCTCTCTCTGAAGCCCTCCCACTCAGGGCCACTTATCCCCACACCTCATCACTCAGGGCCAGGTACCAGACAACTAGGACATCACTCCTGCTGAAATTATTCAAGCCAGGTGATCTTAAACCTGCTCGCCCTGCCTCACCTGTGCCTTCATGCCGGTGACATAGTCCCCACCCCGCACCCCCCACAGACCTGGTGCTCCCTGTGCCCTACAAACACTGCTGTTCAGGGCAGCCCTCACTGGGCACTCGGCCTGCTGTTGCCGTATTTCAGCTATGACTAAGTAACCCTAGCCTTCATTTCTCACTATCATGATACTTTCACTTGGAGTTCCTACACTTGTCAAGGTACAAACAGAAAGAGGACAGGCTATTGTCTTTATAATTTTAGAAAAAGATTTCATAGCTCCTTTTAAAAGTCCCATCACCGAGCAATGACTTTTATGGCTTTCTGGTGCAGTGTGAAGTAGTCTAAGTGATGTTTTTCCCTAGACAGGTTTTACTTTCACCTGATACCAATCTGCTTGAATAAGTGGACAGCAAGAAAGAGCTGAAGGAGAAAACGTTGGGTCAGCTGTTCCTCTTGAAAATGCAGTAACAAAAACAAACACGCAACAAACTAACCCAAACATCACCAATGACAGGTATGCCTCTCGATTCCCTCACTGGAAAACTGTGACACACCCAAATCATTCTTCAAAGTCATGCTATATGCTAAGGGGGAAAAAAATCAAAGATTGCTAATCAAATGTTTAAGGATTACTAGAGGTTACATAAGGTAATATTGTTAAAACTGTGGCTTGTCCAAGTGTTCTGGGAAATGTTTCAGTCCAGAGAGACAGCCTGGTTCACATCGCTGTGAACTAGATTGCAGACACAGTGGAAACCAGGCCAGTCCTTCCCTAGGAATTTGAAAGTGGGACCTGGTACCCAGCCTCGCTGCTGATCTCGAACAGCAGAGATGGTAATTCTCCTGCCACACGAAATGAAGGGTGACAGTCAGCAGCAAGAAATAAGGATGAAATAACTAAGCGAAACTGGCAGAGGCAAAAGAAACACTGGGACCCCAAGGGCTGTGCCCAATCTCCCTCAGACTGCACAGCCAACTAGGAGGGAACCTTCTGCCCTCGCCCCTTCCCTAAGGCCAGGCTCACGTCAGGTTTGATGGCCCGCATTCTTGCAGGTGTGGTCGGTCCTGGCGTCTGTTTCTCAAAGGACTAATACAAGTGGCATCGAGTGGGTTAAGGAAACAGCTGGTTAGCTGGGATTCGGACCTGCTCCATACCACTTTGCAGGTCGGCAAGGATGCCATCCTAACAAGCCGGCAGTAAATGAAGTTTTGACACAAGGTCATGTTCAGTTGCCAAAGGTTTCCCTGGAAGTGACCTGGAAGATGTCCTGGTGGCGCGAAATGCCATGACACGCATAATAATGCAGACAATTGGAAGACACAGAAGGAAAAACCTACAGGAACAGCAGAGTGGACTCGCCACTGCCAGGCTGTACCGATGACCTACACAAGGATAATGAGAGGCGGGGAGCTGTGAACTAGCAGTTAACAGCCAAGTGTGAGAACCTGAGAGCCTTCTTGGTGGGTGCAGAGTGGTCTGGTCATGACCTGCACTGGAACTGCAGGCTGAGGACCCGTAGGAGTTACAGAATTCAGACCGTTCAAACGCTCAGTCAAGGCAGGACTTACTCGGGTCCGGTCTGTGACAAAGAAAACCTGGACTCCTAAAAACTGGGAGAGGGACTTCTGGTGGGTGCCCATGATGACACTGATCCAAACACCTCCCATCACCCCGCCAGGGCCCTCTGGAAGATGCTGCAGAGGCCTCTCCCCCACACGTCAGCATGCACACATCTCCTGGATGCCTCATGGACAACATCAGGCTGACGGCGCGGAAGGAGCAGGTGGGGGCAGCTAACACACTGGGGGCCTGGGTAAGGCACACGCTCCTCAATGTGGGAGACAAACTCTGCGTCATGCAGGGTCTGGCAACTCCGGTCAAGTTTCTGGGGGCCCCGTGGCCAGAGGCATGTTGGGATACCCCTCCTAAGTAAAAGACACACCTTGCATCCCCCACCACAAAGAAGGAAATGCCTGCTAGGTGGGGTCCTGGAAGCAGCGACCTAGAATACTGCTCCGGCCCACAGACGGGGTGACACGGCAGCTTCTGACTTGGAGAGGGCCGGAGCAAGAAAGGACGCTGCGGTGGGGCCAGGCTGCTCAGGCCGCATGACCTGCGGGACGTTGGATGGTGCAAAGATGTCAGTGTTGGGAAAAGACACAGGATGGGGCAGCAAGCTCCACCGGGAGAAGGAAACGCCTGCCCTGGGATGCTGAATGAGGCCACGCCATTGCAGCAGAGGTTTATACACCCTCTATAAAAGCTCTCGATACATCACTGTGCCCTGGCAGAGACCATGGCCTCCAAGGCTCCCACAATGAGCTAAGTTTGTCAGCCAAGTTATTAAGTTGACCAGCAGCATCTACCATGAGATGGAAATGGCACATCCCAGATCAAACCAGAGCAAAGGGGGTGGCACAAGCAGGAAGCCCAGACCTCTGAGTCCACCACCACGGCTGCTTGCACCTGCCGTGCCCTATAACCAGTGATAAGCTGGCTTGTATATCCAGCTGAGCATGGTTTATTGACACAGGGGTGCAAGCCAAATTGGACTAGAGCTGGTGTAAAAAGAATTCAGGGGTGACCCTCAAAGACAGTGAAGAGGAATATCTGCCCCATGAGCAGCCCACCAGTTCACCCTGCTTTGTGTGGATCAAGAAGTAGCCTGAGCTGAAAAGATACGTGAGCAGCTGTCAACAGCCTGGTTATGTAGGCAGGGCACTGGAAGAAAAGGAACTAGACTATGTGACAAGGAGGTATGAGAACAGGCCTGTGGGTGGAACCTGGGAGCGGGTGTCGTGGGGAGACTTCTGGATCACATGTTAAGCCCTGCTGCAAGGCATCCCACCATGGAAGAGGCAGTGGACAGAGCAGACAAGACTCAGCAGCCTGCAGCATCGGTCCCCCAGAACTGGCCAGATGGGATTCTGTATGTCATTGCATCTGACCAGGGGCCAGAGTGGCGGGTTCAGGAGTGGGTCTGTCCCAGTGGGTGGGATCACACACCACTCAGACAGAGTGGCCAGCCTTCCCAGGCATACTGAAGCACTAGCTTCAGAGAAACTCTGAGAGGATGGGGGCCACGTTTCACCATGCAGTCTGCTTATCAATCAGGGACCTCTCTATGGTGCTGTCCCCCAGTTCACCAGCATTTGGGAGCCAAGGGGTAGACGCAGGAGTAGCACCACTTACCACTGCCAAAAGCCCCCAAGGGGCCTGTGCTTCCATCCTTGCCCACCGCACTCCACAGGGATGAGTGTCCCAGTCAGAAAAGGGATTCACTCTGGCCAGCACAAGAGCCAAAGTTCCAATACTCTGCAAGTTTCAGTTCTGGAAGGTTCTCTTGGCTCATTCTGCCAGGAACCAGAAAGTGAAAAGAGGAGCCCCCATACCTGCAGAGGAAGCTGACTGACCAGTAGGAGGGCTGGGATGCATTTAAAACGGGCAGGGAGGTGCGTGTATGGAGCCAGCTGGCCCATTTGAGATCCTTGCTTGTGTGAACCCGTCCTGGCATCTGCTTCGGGGACCATCCGATAGCTTACCGAACTCCAGTACTTGGTATGCTAATTCTGTGTGTGTATCCATACACACATGTGCGTGCACGTGTGCATGCGTGTGCTGTATCTGCAGACGCTCATGGAGGGCAGTACTTATTGCTGTAAATGGAGTTTCTCACAGTGGGGATTGGCTCTCTGCATCCTATTTCCTGAGTTTCCTTACAGAGCAATTTTGTGTGTTCTTCTACTGAGACCCTGGCACAAGACAGAAAAACAGTTTCTCAATGAAGAGTCTGGGTTTGTTTCTTACTGCTGGAGCCCCAGGCAGGTGACAAGCTATTCTGAAGGGCTAGTAAGCAGTTTTTCTACCCAACGTTTAAGGGACCTGACAACCCTCTAAAATTGCCAGCATTTACTCTGAGGACTGAGATCCAGCTCAGGCCTCCGGCTGGCCCAAGGCACCTTCCCGTCCCACAGCTGCAGGGCAACGAGCCTCCGGCACCCAGCCCATCTCAGCTCGTGTCGCTTCCCACACCCACGGAGGAGTCTCCAATTCGTTCTCAGCATTGTGACGTTTTTAAAAAGATGTAAATGCAGACACGTTATACTCGATGCAGTGCGTGTATGTGTTCACAGCAACTGGAGGAGCTAGTTCCACTTCACGTCACTCGTGAGCAACCTCTTCAGAACCCCAAGCCTCTGCCGACTCTCCCTTCATTACTGTAACTCACCACTTTTCAGTGTCCCCGTAGCCCCCACAGTGTAGTCCTCAAATGCATTTTGAATGATAAACAGTGGCACATATCAACTGTTGACTAGGTACCCAGAAAACCCAAACAGGAGAATAAGGAGACCAGCAGAGAATGACATGAAGTATTATAGAAAATAGAGCGAAAATATATACTCAACTCTGATTTACTTATTACCTAATTAAATGAAACCCATGAGTCCCCTGTGTATACTTATGACACTTTTGCCTTCTTTACAGGGTGTTGGGAGGGGAATATAAAACTATGTGTTGAGGCTGGGGATTTACAGACCCTCCTGGGGAAGAAGCCACAGGGAGTGGCAGCAACTTGGTGGCTCCCAGCCTCACCAACTCTGCCTTCTGGCAGCGTCTGAGAACTGTGGTATTTGCCAGGGCCACTGGGATTGTGGACAGAGATGAGGAACCTGTGGCTTAGTCATGAAGCCAGGAGCGCCAGGGAAGAAGAGAGGTGGCTGGGGAGGCGCTGGCTTCAGAGGCCACAGCAGGAGCTGGAGGATGAGCCGCACCAGAGGGAGCAGCAGGAGCAGCAGGCTGTCATCCTGCCTGGGAAGTCGGCCCCATCTGTGTCTACAGGAGGGGCCCTACAGCGGACTCGGGCCAGTGGAGGGGTCTGACGGGAACACCCAGCAGTGAGTCTGAAGGACCCTTCATTTTCTGGAGGAACTCTGAGTGGAGAGCAGGATGGGCCTGGACAGCAGGGCCCAGGAAAGAGGACAGATCCTGCCCACTTCCAGCGCAGGGAGACGACACCCCCCCCCTGTGGAATGCTGGTGCTGTCCACCCTGCAGTGCCCCAAGGCAAGGAGGAATGGCTCTGGTTGGAAATCTGAGCCCCGGTGGCTGGGCCTGGCAGTGCAGGGACCTTGGGCACTTGGCCTGGTCAGAGGCCCCGCCCAGCGGGGGCTGGTGGCCCTGAAAGACTGGAGTGCCAAGCAGGACTCATTTAAAAACTTTTTTTATCCTCTCCTGCTTCAGGAGGCTGTGAAGGGGTGTCAGCAAGCCAGGCAGAGCTGAGGAAGTGCCTGTCTCCCCTCCAACAAGCTACGGGCACCACTCCTCACGCAAGTCTGTTCAAACCATCCCGGCTAGGACCCAGACATCCCCAAACAGTCCAGTTTCGTGAGGGAAGGGAGAGCAGCTCAAAACAGGGACTTTCAAGGTGTGAGACCCGAGGCAGACCAAGCCTCTGGGATACGGAGGCCTTGCCTGCTGGACTACTTGGGGATCCACCCTGCCATGCTTCAGTCATGCTGGCCAAGGCCAGCCAGGGACAGTGACTCACATTGGCTTGTACCACAGAACCTCCTGGGAACCCCAGACCAACACACCAAGGGTCCAGAACCAACAACATCCAAGCAAAATCCAGCAAGCTCCACAAATAGCAGATCCAAGGTATTTTTTCTTTCTTTCTTCTCTTTTGTCTTTCATATCATTTATTTCAGTCTTTCCTTTTATTCTATTCCTTTTTTCTCTGCCACTTTTCTTTTTTTTTCTATTTAATTTTTTATTTAATTTTTTTTCTTTTCTTTCCCCATATTCTTTTCCTATTTGATACTTTATTCATTATTACTACTTCCTAAATTATCATTATTATTTCACTTATTCTTTTCCTCTTCTTTATTCTTATTCTAGTTCTTATCCTTCTTTCATATTCTCTTTTTGATTCTTTAATTATTCTCCTCTAATTATTTTGATCTCAGGTAGTTGGGTCTTTTTGTATTTTTTTTTTTAAATCATATCAAGCATATTCTCAGGTCACAACAGCATAAAACCAGAAATCAACTCCAATAAAGACACTCAAAAATATGTGCCCCGACCGGTATGGCTCAGTTGGTTGAGTGTCATCTCATGCACCAAAGGGTGGCTGGTTCGATTCGTGTTAAGGGCACATGCCCAAGTTGTGGATTCAACACACAGTTGGGTGTATATGGAAGGCAACCAATCGATGTTTTTTTCACATCGATGTTTCTCTTTCTCACTCTCTCTAAAAACCAATAAAAACATGTTTTTAAAAAATATTCAAACACATGGAGGATAAATAGCATGTTATTAAACAATGAATGATTTAACACTGTGATCAAGGAAGAAATCAAAAACTTCCTGGAAACAACTGAAAATGAACACACAACAACCCCAAATCTTGAGACACAGTGCAAACAATCCTGAGAGGGAAGTTAGTTCGTAGCATCACAGGCTATCTCAAGAAACAAGAAAAATCTCAAAGCATGTTACAACTAAAAGAACTGGAAAGAGAACAAGAAAAGCCCAGAGTAAGTAGAAGGAAGGAAATAATAAAGATAAGAGCAGAAATAAATGGCATGGAGTTTAAAAAGAAAAAAAAAAAAAAACCAATACAAAAGATCAATAAAACAAACCAAGAGCTGGTTCTTTGAAAAGATAAACAAGATTAATAAACCCTTAGCCAGACTCATCAAGAAAAAAAGAGACAGGACCCAAATAAAAATCAGAAATGGAAGAGATGAAGTAAAAACTGACATCACAGAAATACAAAGGATTGTATGAAAATACTATGAACTATATGCCAACAAATTGAACAACCTGAGCAAAATAAAGAAACTCCTAGAAACATACATCTTCCAAAACTCAATCAGGAAGAATCAGAAAACCAGAAGAGATAGATAACAACTAATGAAATTGAAGCAGTACTCAAAAAACTCCAGGAAACACAAGTCCAGATGGCTACACAAGGGAGTTTTACCAAACATTCAAAGAAGAACTAACACCTATCCTCCTCAAACTATTCCAAAAATATTCAAGAGAAAGAAAGACTTCCAACATCTTTTTACGAGGCCAACATTATCCTAATTCCAAAGCAGATAGACACTAAAAAGGAAATTATAGGCCAATATACGTGATGAACATAGATGCCAAAATCCTCAACAAAATATTAGCAAATCAGGTCCAGCAATACATTAAAAAGCCAATACACCATGACCAAATGGGATTTATTCGGGAGATGCAAAGCTGGTACAATATTAACAAAGCAATAAATATGATACATCACATAAACAAACTGAAGGATGAAAATCACATGATCATATCGATAGATGCAGAAAAAGAATTTAACAAAATCCAGCATCAATTTTACATAAAAACTCTCAGCAAAGTGGAAATAGAAAGATCATACCTCAACATAGTAAAGGCCATATATAAGAGACCTACAGCCAACATTATACTCAAAGGGCAAAAATTTAAAATGTTTTCTTTAAGAACAGAAAGAAGGCAGGGATGTCCACTCTCACCACTCTGATTTAACATAGTACTGAAGTCCTAGGCACAGAGATCAGACAAGGAAAAAAAGGCATCCAAATTAAAAAAGAGGTAGTAAAACTGTCATTATTCGCAGATGACATAATAATGTACATAGAAAACCCCAAAGGCTCCACCAAAAAATGACTAGATTTAATAAATGAATTTGGCAAAGTACCAGATATAAAATTAACATCCATAAATCAACAGCATTTTTATACACCAATGATGAACTCTCAGAAAGAAAAGCTAAAAAACAAACCCATCCACCATTGCAATAAAAACATAAGATACATATGAATAAACTTAACCAAGGAGGTAAAAGACCTGTAGGACGATTACAGGATATTGGAAAAATAAATAGAGGAGAAGATACAAGTAGAACATATACCTTGTTCATGGATTGGAAGAATTAACATCATTAAATGTCCAAACTACCCGAAAGCATTCTATAAATTCAACGTAATCCCTATTAAAATACCAATTGTGTATTTCATAGATCTAGACTAAATATTCCAAAAAAGACCCTGAAGTGTCTCAGCAATCTTGAAAAAGAAGAACAAAGTTGGAGGGGTCACAATACTGAATATCAAACTATACTGCAAAGACAATGTAATCAGAACAGGCTGGTACTGGCATAAGAACAGCCATATATATCAATGGAATGGAATAGAGAACCCAGAAATCAACCCATGCCATTATGGTCAATTAATATTTTATACAAGGAAGTCAAAGCAAACAATGGAGTAAAGATAGTCTCTTCAATAAATGGTGGTGGGAAAATTGGACAGGTACATGCAAAGAAAAATAACTAGACCACCCGATCAGTAGTTGAGCACTGACGCATGCACCAAGAGGTCACCAGTTCGATTCCTGGTCAAAGCACATACCCAGGTTGTGGGCCAAATCCCCAGTGGTGGGCATGCAGGAGGCAGCCAATAGATGTTCTCTCTCATCAATGTTCTATCTCTCTCCCTCCCTCTCCCTTCCTCTTTCTCTAAAATTCAATGAAGAAAAAAATAATAAAAAACTAGACCACCAATTCACATCATTCACAAGAATAAACTCGAAATAGATGTAAGTCATGACACCATAAAAATCTTAGAAGAAAACACAGGCAGTAAAATCTCAGGCATCTCATGTAGCAGAATTTTCGCTGATACATCTCCTAGGGCAAGAGAAACAAAGAAAAAGATAAACAAATGGTACTATATCAAACTAAAAAGCTTCTGCATAGCAAAAGAATCCAGCATAAAACTTAAAAGGGAACCCACTGTATGGGAGAACATGTTTGCCAATGATACATCTGCTAAGGGGTTTATATCCAAAAATATTAAAAACTCATGTAACTCAACGAAAGAAAGACAATCCAATTAAAAAATGGGCACATCTGTAATACTTACAACAATAAAGATAGGGAAAAAAAATTTTTGGACTTAAAAATGACACCAGACTATTAATATGTTTTTCAGCTTTGTTAAGGTATAATTGAGAAATAAAATTGTAACATATTTGAAGTGTAAAAAAAATAATAAAATAAATAAAAACAGAACTGATGTTTGACCCAGCAATCTCACTTCTAGGAATATAACCTAAGAATCACAAAACATCAGTGAGAAAGAGTATATGCACCCCTATGTTCATTGCAGCATTATTTACAATGGCTAAGATTTGGAAGCAGCCCAAGTGCCCATCAGTAGATGAGTGGATAAAAAAGCTGTGGTACATTTACAAAATGGAATACTATGCAGTTGTAAGAAAGAAAGATCTCTTACCCTTAGAGACAGCATGCATGGACCTGGAGATTATTATGCTAAGCAAAATAAGCCAGTCAGAGAAAGACAAGTATCACATGATCTCACTTACATGTGGACTATAGTGAACAAAATAAAATGATGAACAAAATAGGCCCAGAGAAATGGATGCATGGAACAGACTGACAGATCTCAGAGGGGAGGGGGAAGAGGACGGAAAGAGATTAACCAAAAAACTTATATGCATATATGCCTAGTCCATGGACATAGAAAACAGTGCGGTTAAGGCTTGGCTGGGGTAGGGGAATGGGGGGGGGGGCACCAAGGTGGGTGGGAAATGGGGGACATCTGTAATACTGTCAACAATAAAAAAAACATGTACTGGGGGGGAGCCAAGATCCTAATGATATAGTTACTTTAATTTTTTTTAATATTTTTTCTTTATTGATTTTAGAGAGGGAGAGAGAGACAGAAACATCGATGAGAAAGGACATGGATTGGCTGCCTCCTGCATGCCCCCCACTGGGGACTGAGCCCACAACCTGGATATGTGCCCTGACCAGGAATTAAACCAGCGACCTCTTAGTACATGGGTCAATGCTTAACCACTGAACCATACTGGCTGGGCTTATTACTTTAATTTTAATATTAATATCACATTAATTACTAAAATAAGATACTCAATATTTTCTCTCTGATTTTATTTATTACACTAACCTAATCCGAATTTTTCTGTAATTTTACTTATTATGCAACTAAATGCCTGAACACTGGTATTTGACTTCTCCAAGTAGTACCCTTTGAATTAAAGTCAAATATTTAAAATTTTCAAAATTCTATCTATATGATTTCTATTTAAAGGTAACTATTCTACCCTCCAATATCTTATTTAGCCCTTTTTTAAAATTCCACATACTAAAAGTTTGAAGTTTTCTTATAAAAAGTTTTAAGTTTTCTTTTTTCCTAAAAAAAGTCACAGAAGCAATTCAACAAATGTTTAAAACAGTGTGAAGTTCTCTGAGTATATGCCCTTCCATATCTAGACCTGTCCACATTGAACCCTCTGGACAGTGTGTGGGATGAGCAGTCATCTTAGCAATTCAAATAACTGATTTAACTTTTCCAGACCTCTTACTGTTACCAACTTTTGGTTTAATTTCACTGTGTTGAGAGGACATACTCTATTTAGTTCTTTGAAATCTGTTCAAATTTGATTTATGGCCCAGAAAATGGTTTGTCTTGGTGAACGTTCCACGTGCACTTCAGAAGAACGTGTGCTGGCTGCAACAATGAACAATGCTGCTGTGCCCTTATCCTTAGCTGATCGTTAGTACATTTGTTCTGTGAATCACTGGGAAAAGTGTCGAGGCTGCCAAAGGTAACTGTGAAACTGTCAAGTTCTCTCCTGATTTCTATTAGTTTTCGCTTTATGTATGTTGTTGTTGAATGTATACACACATTTAAGATTATTATATCTCCTTGGTGAAATGACCCCACTGTCATTATGTGATGGTCCACCTGCCGCTGGTAAATAATCACTGTCCTGAAGCCTACTTTGATATAATGCAGCCATTCCTTCTTCCTTTGATCAGTGTTTACACAGTACACGTTTTTCCTTTTCATATTAACTTTCCTTTGTCTTTATATTTAAAGTAGCTTTATTTTAGACAATGTACAGTTGTGTCTTGCTTTTTTATCCAACAGTGACAATCTCTGACTTTTAGTTGGTGTTCAGATCATTTAGATTTAATGTATCTGTTGATAAGGTAGAATTTAAACCTTCCGTCTTGCTAGTGGTTTTCTATTGGTCCCACCTGTTCTATGCTGTTTTGCCTCTTTACTGCCTTCTTTTAATGTTTGTATCACTTAACCTCCATAACCAGCTTTTATTCAGTTTTTGTTTTAACGTTTTATTTTAGTGGTTGCCCCAGGTCTTACTATATATGTTTACCATATCACAATCTACCTTCAAATAATACTAAAATACTTCATAATATATGAACGCTGTAACTTTAGAATAGTACATCTCCCTCCCATGCTTTGTCCTATGCTGTCATACATTTTACTAATGTTATAAATCCCGAAACACACTGTTATTGCTTTTACTCTTGACAATTATTTAAAGCAATTAAAGATAAGGGAAATGATATTTATACTTAGCCCCATTTTTACCACATCAGGGTCTCTTCCTTTCCTTGTGTAGATCCAAATTGCTATCTAGTACTCCTTCTGCCTAAACAACTCCTTGAACATTTCTGATAGTGCAGGTATCAGCTTGTTTGTCTGAAAAAGTCTTTATTTTTAAAAGATATGTTTGCTAGCTACAGAATTCTAGAATGACGGGATTTCAGGGTTTGTTTTTTCTTTAAGATGATATTTCACTGTTATTCTTTTTTTTTTATCCTCACCCGAGGATATTTTTCCATTTTTTACTCAGATAGAGCGGGAAGGAGAGAGAGGAAGAGAGAGAAACATCGATGTGAAAGGGACACATCGAGCGGCCGCCACCCACACGACCCAACCAGGGCCGGGGACAAACTGCAGCCAAGGTACATGCCCTTAGCGGGAACCGAACCCGGGTCTCTCTGGACCGCAGGCTGACGCTCTAACCGCTGAGCCAAACCGGCCAGGGCTTATTCTTATCTTTGTTCCTCTGTTTGTAATTTTTTTTTCACCAAGACTTTCCTCTTTATCTTTATTTTAGCTGCTTTGTTCTGGTGTTTCTGGAATTGTAGATGGGAGTGAGTCCCATTTTATTTATCCTGCTTGGGGTTCTTTGAGATTATTGTATCTGTCTGTATTTCATTAATTGTTTTGTTTGTTTGCTTCCATTAGTTTTGGATAATTCTCAGCAATGTTTCTTCTAGACAGTACTCACTCTCTTTTCCTTTTGGGTTTCCAATTACCTATATGTTAGACCACTGATATTGTTCCACATGTTAGATATTCTGTTCTCTCCTTTCCTTTTTTTCCTGTTTATGAAATAATATATATATATTATTAATATAATATACATATATAAATAATATACATATGTATTTTTACCTCCTGGTTCCTTGTACAGAGTTCTTAAATCCCTTGTAATTTCCTAAGTGATAAGGGCACTACAGGAGCATCTTGTGTTCTAATATTTGGTCTTTGACACCAGTTCCTAACACCAAGCTCCCAAATCCTTTAGAAATTCTGGGTGAAAGAAATGTCTTTGGTTCTAATGAAGTGACTCCTGGAGGACTACTGGATGGGAGCAGGTCACCAGAACAACTGAGCCTGGTTAGAAGCTTGGAACTTTCAGCCCTACCACTACTGTCCGGAGAGGGCAGAAGGGCCAGAAATTGAGTTAATGACTGACCGTGCCTGCACAGAAATCCCTGAAGTAGGGGGTTAGAGTGCTTCCAGGTTGGTGAACACATCCACATAGTGGGAGGCTGGTGTCCTGGGACCCTTACAGACCTCATCTTATGTACTTCTTCTTCTGGCTATTGATCTGCATCCTTTATTATATAATAAGCTAGTAAATGTAAGTAGTGTTTCCCTAAGATCTGGGAGCTGTTCTAGCTAATAATCAAATCCTAGAAGGGGGATCATGGGAACCCTGATGTATAGCAGGTTGGTCTGAAGTTCAGGTGCCCACCTGGGGCTCACAGCTGGCATCTGCGTGCGGGGAGGGCAGTGTTGTGGAACTGAGCCCGTCCCCTGTGGGGTCCGCACTAACTCCAGCAGCTGGCGTCAGAACTGAACTGAGTTACAGGACGCCCAGCTGGCGCTGCAGACGTGCTCGATGTGGCGTCAGAAACTGCGCTGCACGTGCTGCAGGGAGCTGAGGGCAGAGGAGAAACACAGGAGCGCAGTTCTACACTCTCCTTCTTCCCCTGCCTCCTGCTTCTTCTTATCTTCTGTTGACTTAAGCATCAATTAGCTGATTCTTTCCTCAGCTCTGTCCAGTTTGCTAACAAGCCCAATATGGGTTTTTTTTTTGTTTCCAGTTGTTTCCATTTAACTTTTTAAATTTTTTTAACTTTCCATCTCTCTGTTGATACTCTCATGGGTCCATGCATGTTATCCACCGCTCCCACTACCTCGTTCATACAGTAACCACGGCTATGCCCAAGTCCCTGTCTGACAGCTCCACACCTGGGTCGTCTCTGAGCCCGCTCCTGCTGAGTGCTTTATCTCCCGACAATGGGTTGTTCTTCCTTGCCTTTTTTGTGTCATAATTTTTTTTTTTTTGCTAAATGGTAGCCATCATTTGTAGAGCAGTAGCAACTGATGGACACAGTATTTCCACCTGCAGTGGGCTTGCATGGTCGTTTGGTACGACGTTAGTACTGAGACCTGAGTCAACCTACGCAGTGGTTTAAGAGAGATGCTGCCGTGTGTCACACAGCACAGCATTAAACCCCCTGGTGACGGGCTGTCACCCGGTGCCAGGTGTGAGGTCTGGAATGCCAGAACCGTCCTAGTGTTCCTGCTCCACCCGGCAGTCCCTTCACACTTGGGTCGCAAAGGTAATTGCTCCCCACACCTTTCCTTCCAGCAGAGGTCTGCTGTTGCTTTGTTTCCAGGCACAAGGTTCATGGTGGAGGCAGGGAAGTTCTCAGTTCTCCTGGTCCAGCCTAACTCTTATGAAGGAACTGTGGACCTGGACCTCAGAGTGAGACCTCCTCAGAGTCTGTGCCTCTCTTGCCCATGACAGCTAAACTCTGCCTTGTCCCTGTCCCTGTCTCAGCTCCGAGTTTCCTGCCCCACATCAGCAGAAACAGAACTCTGCTTTGTATAGTGAAAGATCACAGGCCGAGAAGGTTGTCCTGCTTTTGTGCCCATGCTTTGCCCCAGAAGCAGAGAATCTTTGCTGGTTACCAAGGGCAGGAAGAAGGGTTTCCTAACCTCTACCAGAAGCAGTAAATATCTGCCTGGATCCTGGCAGCTAGAGGGATTGCTGCTCTCCCAGCAACTTTGGCATCACAGGAGAGATCTGGGGAAGCAGATGCTACTGCGCCTGTCCCCCATATGATTGCCTGCTGTGTGGCTGTACCACCAAAGGGGGTTCTGCCTTGTCTCCAGGGTTGCCTCCAGTCTTTCTTATGAGTGCCTGGCAGAGGCCAGAGGAAAAGAACCGAGAGTGTGACCTCCCCTTGTCTCTGGCCTCCCGGTTATTCTAAACTGATATGTTAACACACATGCAACCTTTAAGAACTTATTTTACATACTCCTGTGGTAGTCACCTGCTCCTCCCATGCGCTGCTAAACATAAAACAGCTCATGTCCTGTCTCTCCTTAGGAGGGTGTGTCACGCTTCAGAAGTCAAGAAAAGTTATTCCTTTTAGATCCTCTGGCTTCGTCTCTTTCTTACTGATGGAAGCAATGTTCTCTTGCACCTCTTTACATCCTAATTGGAAAAGAAACTCTGCCATCACACTAAGAACAAGAGGAACACGTCAGCTTCTTGTTAAGACTTTAAACTGCTAACTATATTCACAAAGGAGAAAAGAAAGTAAATTGACATTGTTGATGAGTGAACATTTGAGCAAACTATCTTCGAAAGAAAAGAATACTACTATATTAGTAAAGATAATAGCTAGTGTTCACGCATAGAATATACTGCAAGAGGCAGTATAAATTAAACTGAAGCTTACAACTATGACTATTGTGATTGTAGAAGGGCTGATGGAATGCAGAATAACATATTAACTGCAAGGAGTCCTTATTACATACTTTAAAACTGTATTAATGAGCTAGCTGACTGTACAAGCTGACTGAACAGATTTTGCAATGGATTTCCTTCTGTACTATGCACCACACAGACAATTCTCTGAGTCCTGAGAGCATGCAGTCTGCAGAACCTGACAGGGTTAATGATTCTATCTTTTTGTTCTTGATGTGCTGCTAACCTTTGCTCTAACTGCTGCGGGCCTGAGAATTAGAGCGCAGTGCGCGGCAGAACTGTCTTAGTATGGTACCGACAACGTTATAGACACCAAACTGTGTGTGCAGACTGCAGATGTCTGGTTTTCAGTCATGCTGACTTGTATGTACAACTTTTGTACTCAATACCAGTCCTGTCCCCATGTCCATACGGAGCTGAGTGACACAATGCTGCCTAAGCCCCCTCCTTTGATGTCCCATGTGCATTCTTTTTTTTTTTTTTTGGAAAGGCAAGGGCCATGTCTGCTCAACCCAGTTTTATGGCATCCCACTTGCCAACTGACACTCCACAGAAATTATTCACCAGTAGCAATACTTTCCCACAGCCCAAGAGGAGCCTGGGCTTCCTCAATTCCAAACCCGTCACACTACCTTGCAGAGCTACACTGCCTCGTCACCTGCTCGCACAGCTCAGCTTCAGGTGGAAGTTGTGCTGTAGCTGGGGGAAACTGCGTAAGATTCATTCAGGAGCGTGTCCCTGGGATGAATGCTCACTGTTGCTATTTAGAGCATGGTCTGTGTGGCTCTGCAGGAGACAGAAAGGCAGAGTGAAACAAGGCCGAGTAGGGGTGGGACCTGGGTGCTAGTCCCAGTTCTCCCCTAACACTATACGAGCCTGTGCAAGTTTCTCATCAAGGTGGGCCTCAGTTTCCTCTTTTGAAAAACAGATTTGCTCCCTCAGTTTCCCTCCAACTCTGATATGCTTCGTTGCCTTTCAGTTCAATACTAAGCTGACTTTCAGACACTGCTGTATTGGATTAGCCTGCTCTCCAAACATTTCGTGCCTTGTTATTGTGCTTTAGGCAGTGGAAGCACAAAGAATAAGCAGACAAAATAAAACAAAATCCCTATCCATCTAGGAATCAATGGTTTAATAAGACAGACATATAAAGTTACAATCCAGTGTGGAAAGCAGTGCATTAAAGCTATTTCTCGTATCCGGGAAATTAACCCAGGGCAGCAAGTCAGCACACAGAAGCCGCTCAATAAACATTAGAAAGGAGTTCCTACTGAAGGCTTATAAGTAGCATTTAATTATTTTTCAAAAGTCACCTGGTCTTTGCTAAATAGCCTTGACAACTAAATAAGAACTATTGGGGGGGGGGGGGGGGGCGGGGATATATGTCTACAGAATAACAATGATATGTCTGAAACCTCTACTAACTTTTGGAGAACATTCAAAGATAAGAAATAATGGTTTGTCTTTTGTGGGTTACAAAATGGCACCTCAAGACACTGCAGAAGAAACTAATGTCTGGTTCCAATGGAAAAGTCAGAGATTAGATGTCTAAATTGAGATTTCTCTCCACCAAGGTTTTCACCATTGGCTCCTGTCTTGTATTTCTCTGCTGAGCAAAGATACCTCAAAGCCAGTACAGGTGAAGAAAAACAATGTCATGAGTGGGAACACAGAGAAGCAAAGAGGAAGTGTGCCCAAGAACAATCAATCCTTGGGTCTCTTTCCCCTTCTACTTCTCCTGGTATAATGAAGGAAGGTGACAGAGGCTCAAAAAAAAAAAAAAAAAAGCTGCTATTTTAGACTCTTCCACTATTTATTTCTATTTATCTATACTTAAATGTTTTTTAATCCTCACCCGAAGACATTCCTCCATTTACCCTCAGATAGAGGGGAGGGGAGGAAAGGAGAGGGGGGGAGAGAGAGAGGGAGAGAGATCAATGTGAGAGAGACACATCAACTGGCCACCTCCTTCATGACCCAACTAGGGCGGGAACCAAACCACAACCAAGGTACATGCCCTTGACCGGAGAGAGAAACATCCATCGGCTGCCTCCTGCACGCTCCCTACTGGGGATCAAGCCCACAACTCGGGCATGTGCCCTGACGGGGAATCAAACCATTGAGCCAAACTGGCCAGGGCTTAAATTGATTTTTATGATCTGTTTTATCCTTCTTTCATTTGGATTTTTTTTTTTATTTAAATAAATTACTGATCTCCTATTAATCGTAAAATATTTTTAACATATATTCTTACTTTACTTTCAAGTCCCTTTATGGTTCTGGTGTCCATGTAACCAGATAATCAGCACATCTGAGACTGTAAAATATATTTTATATTTGAGTCTACATCTGTTTTATATTCCTTTTTGTGCATAAAAATTTATCTAGTGCATTTACTAATCCAGGAACCTCTGAGATGCTTTTACCAAAAACTACTGTCCTCCTCTGTTTTACCAGACAAAACCCGGTATTTAATAAAATAATAATGTTTTTAGAGAAATGGAACCTGGGACGTCTACGCTAGCTTCTTCATCTTATAGTCAGAGATCAAGACCAAGAGACTCAGTGACCGGCCAGTAAGTCTCAGCAGACTGAGCGTCATCCCAGGGACTGAGAGCTCGCTGGTTCAATCCCGGTCAGGGCACTTGCCTGGGCTGTGGGCTTGATCCTTAGTAGGGGCCGTGCAGGGGGCAGCCAATCAATGTTTCTCACATCGATGTTTCTATATCTCCCTTCCTCTCTCTCTAAAAAAATCAATAAAAACATATTTTAAAAAAAAGAAAGAAAAGACCAAGAGACACACAACCTCCGAGATGATGGAGATTTGCCAAAGATGAGTAAACACTAGAACCTGGGTCTCTGACTTCCTCTAATGCTCTGTCCGTCACATTCTGATTTGTAAATGTTCCCCACAAGCCCCATTTGTAAATATACCAACAAGCCAAGGCTACTGCATTTCTGTGTCTTAACAGGATATAAAGGCAGCCAAGGAAGCAAAAACTGTGTGCCTCAATGTCCAAGAAATCCTTGATTTATCATACAATGTTTCTACTCTATTCTCTCTCCTTTCCTCCATCCTCCCAATATTGAACTGTCTAAGCACCTGACCATCTGCCATGAGTGATTGACTCTTGACTATAAAAGGAATAAGTTGGTCTACATTTCCAAGGTTCTGCTTATAAAATATATTTTATTTTTTATTGAAGAGATAGTTTTATAGGTCCCTCAACTCCTGATCTTGCCTTGTTGCTGTGTGCATAAAGCTTCAGAATCTTATTCTGTTCTGCACTTCAACATACATGACTTCTGCATCATGACTGGCTATAGGTTAACCATAGTGGAATCCCAAATATTTGTGGCCCTCCCAGACCAGGCCAGGGAAGCATTCTACTGACCATGACTGCATGACACCTGGTAACTTAAGTCCCATTTGATATCTGCCAGGAAGCTGTGCGTAATAAGACTTGAGTATAGGCGCAGGCTCTAAGGAGACTCAGAGAAACGCTGCTGTGTGTGGGTAAGGTAAAGAAAACTACAGCTTAACATGATCTTTGGGCGAAGAGAAGAGGACCAAGCTCCTTTTCCTTGACTTTGAATTATTGATAATTTACTATTCATTTTAGGCACTAGCAATGTTAAACATATTTCTCAATTTAAATGAGACATTTATAAAAACTAGGGTGGGGATGAGTGTGTGTGGTGTTAGCTCATTTACAGAAAATCATTGTGAAAGCTGTAACTTTGGGTAGTGGGCATACAATATACAGATCATGTATCATAGAAATGTACACTTGAAACCTATATGATCTTATTAACCAATGTCACCCTAATAAATTTAACTTTTAAAAAAAGTTATATAATTTGAACTGGAAGATGGAAGAAAAAGAAACAAGTCAAGGTAAGGAGAATAAAGAGAAGCTTCTCCTTAGATTACAAATTCCCCCAAATGATGAAAAAGATCTCTATTTAAAATATCTACAATACTAGTACAGGACTATAAATGATAGATAATCTCCAAAGTTAAAAGACAACAGGATCAGCCCTGGCCGGTTTGGCTCAGTGGTTAGAGCATCGGCCTGAGGACCAGGGAGACCTGGGTTTGGTTCCCGCTAAGGGCATGTACTTGGGTTGCAGTTTGTCTCCGGGCCCGGTTGGGGTTGTGTGGATGGCAACCACTCAATGTGTCTCTCTCACATCGATGTTTCTCTCTCTCCCCCCACCTCTTCCTCCCGCTCTATCTGAAGATAAATGCAAAAATGTCTTCAGGTGAAGATAAAAATAAAAAGTAAAAAATAAACCAAAAAAAAAAGACAACAGGATCAGAATAAAGAAAGTAACAAACTATACATATGACAGAGAGAACACGGCCATCAATGCATGGCAAGAAAATCATAATGGGAAGACTTAGGCAATTCACATCGAAGAAATACAAATAGCAACAAACCAAGAGATAAGAAGATGCCCCATCTCCCCAGCAACAGGATGGTGAAACAAAAATAAAATACTATATCCCCTTACCAACCTAGCAAAAAATTAAGTTTGATTCTATCAAGTATTAAAAAGATAAGGAAATAGTAATTTGATAGACATGTAAATACCATCAAATTGTCCTTCCAAAGGGTAATATCTAATAAAACAAAGAATATCATATCCTTAACCGAATATTTCCCCTTCTTAATCTAAGAGAAACATTCTCACTCATGCACAAGGATTCATGTACAAGAATGTTCATTGCAGCATTTTTTGTCAGGGTGAAAAACTGGACATGACTACAAATAGGAGAAAAGCAGCTGTTAAAAGCAACATGCTAGATATATATGGGGTGGCCTCCAAAACACAGGGACGAATGAAAAAGCAAAGTTCAGCCCTGACTTGGTGCATCAGTTGATTGATGCACCAAGAGGTCACAGGTTCGATTCCCTGTCAGGGCACGTGCCCAGGTTGTGGGCTTCATCCCCAAGTAAGGGACGTGCAGGAGGTGGTCAACTGATGTTTCTCTTTTCATTGATGTTTCTATCTCTCTCTCCCTCTCCCTTCCTCTTTCTCTAAAATCAATTAAAAAAACATTTTACAAAAAAGAAAAAGCAAAGTTCAGAATAACAGTATATACCATTTGTGCAAAAATTGCTATATTTTCCTTATGAGTGTGCAAACTCACAGCGCGCACGCACACGCACACACACACACCCTGCCAGAGGATGGAAAGAAACATCCCAAATTCATAATAGTTACTTCTGTGGATAGGTAAATATGAGAGTCAAAGGGCACTTTAATCTCAAATGTGTTTCAAGTATTTTAAAACAGAGTATATAACCCTGGGCGGTTTGGCTCAGAAGTTAGAGCATCAGCCTGTGGACCAAAGAGTCGTGGGTTTGATTCCAGACAAAGGCACATACCTCAGTTGCGGTTTGGTCCCCAGCCTTGGTGGGGGTTGTACGGAAGGTAACCAATGTTTCTCTCTCACATCAATGTTTCTCTTTCTCTCTCTCTCTCTCTCTCTCTCTCTCTCTCTCTCTCTCTCCCCCTCCCTCCCTCCCTCCCTCCCACCCTCACACTGTGAGGATAAATGGAAAAATATCCTTGGGTAAGAATTAAAAAATAAAACTTAAAAAAAATAAAACAATATATACAGGTATTATTCCTGTAATCATTGTTTTAATATAGTGCAGACTAGGAAATACTGGATATAGCAATAAAAAATTATTACAAGAGAAAAACTAATAAAGTCAACAATGGGCAAGAAAACGATTTTTTTAAATAAATAAAGCCACTAATTAGAGGCCATCCAAAATAATTAAAATAAATATTCATGGGTGAACTTCCTTATTAATATAATAGCCAAGATTTATATAATGTGCCAAGCACTGTTAGGTGTTTTACATATATTAACTCACTTAATTCTTACAAAATGAGATATAACCTTTTAATATGTCCCTCCTACAGGGCAGAAACTAAGGTACCAAGAGTTAAATACACTTGACCAACACCATATAGCCAGTTTATGGCAGAGCCTGAAGTCAAATCCAGGCACACCTAGAATCATTGTTCTTACCCACTATACCAGTCTAGTAAAAGAAAGCAATATACAGACTCAGGTTGCTGTTATTTTAAGGTGAATATTCAAATGCACATCTAAAACAAAATAATCAAGAAGGCTGAAAAAATTTTTAATTAAAAATACATCAGGCAAATGCTAACAAAAAAAGGTAGGTACAACAATATTAATATACGATATAATAATAACTCAAGTAAAAAGCAGTAAGACAGATGAAGGCAAAGACACATTTGATATTGAGAACTTTTATCCTTTTTTGCAGGAGACCCAACATTCTTATTTCAGAAACAACAACAAAAATACAAGATTTGTGCTTTACAATTAGCAAATTTTAACTGAAAGTATTTTTTCAATTTGTGTAATGAAAGAATATATTCGTTTCAAACATACATAGAAAAATTGTTTTAAAATGGCCATGAATTTGGTAACATGAAAGTCAACAAATTCCAAAAAGCTGAAATTATACAGTGAGTGCAACACATTAAATTCAAAATGAATAATTTAATTAAAAAGAAGATATTAGTCAATTCTGTCTGCAGGGTTTTCACCAATAATTCTGAACCCCTGCTCTGTCTTCTGATAAGGACCTTGGGGTACACTTCAGGCTAGGCCTAGACTGCCTGATGGTGCTCCAGGTCAGCCAAGTCAATACTGATCAATACTAGAATGGTAGATCTCCAGGCTCATCTGGAAACAATGTACTGACCATCCTACAGCCAACAAACACATCCACTAATTAAGGATCACTTCTGCCCAAAGAGTGGGCAACAACCTAAAAGGAATTAACTCATGTATAGCTAGCTGGCTGAGAACCTGACCCTAATCAAAGAAAAGACTAACCAATACACAGACCTAAAGAAAGATAAACGGTAGGAAAAGAGTGACAAGGATGTAAAGAAAGCAATTCTTTTGCCCTGGCCAGTGTGGCTCAGAGGTCAGAGCACTGGCCTGCACACAGAAGGGTGTCAGGTTAGATTCCTGGGCAAGGGCACATACTTGGGTCGCAGGTTCCCAATCCTAGTTGGGGCACGCGTGGGAGGCAACCGATTGATATTTCTCCCTCACTTCCCCTCTCCTTCCACTCTCTGTCTAAAAAATAATCAATGGAAAAATAACTTTGGATAAGGATTAACAACAACAAAAGTATTTCTTTTGTGGTAGGAGGTTGGGGAAAGTATCAAAAATAAAAAAAAAATAATATACAACACTCCCAAAAGTATCATTCTGGGGAAAAAGGGGAAAATTGCTAATAAAATAAATAAAAGTGCAAATCATATATTTAATAAAGTGTAAATCATATATCTAGTATCTTTTATATGTAGAATATAAAAGAACTCTCAAAACTCAAAAAGTATCCCAAACAAGAAAAGCTAAAAGAGTTAATCACCACCAAACTAATATTACAAGAAATGTTACAGAGACTTCTTTAAGAAAAAAAAAATTAGAACCAAAATATGAATAAATAGCAAGAACTATACACCTATCAATATCACTATTTAAAGTAAGTGGATTAAATGCTCCAATCAAAAGGCAGAGGGTGGCTGAATGAAACAGAAAATAAAACCCAAACATATGCTACCTACAAAGGACCCACCTCAGATCAAAAGACACACACAAACTAAGAGTAAAGGTATGGAAAAAAATATTTCACGCAAATGGAAACAAACACACAAACAAAAAAGAGCTGGCATAGTAATACTCAACTATGACAAAACAGACTTTAAAACAAAGGCTGTAACAAGAGACAACGAAGAACATTCACAATAATAAAGGAATCAATCCAACAAAAGGATATAATCCTTATAAACATTTATGTACCCAACATAGGAGCATCTAAATATATAAGGCAAATACTGACGAGCACAAAGGGAGAGATTGACAGTAATACAGTCACAGTAGGGGACTTTAACACCCCATTGATGTCAATAGATAGATCCAGACAGAAAATCAACAATGAACAGTGGCCTTAAATGGCATATTATACAAGATGGATTTAATTGATATTTTTAGAACACATCATTCCAAAGCAGCAGAATATACATTCTTTTCAAGTGCACATGGAACATTTTTTAGGACAGATCATATGTTAGGACACAAAACATTTTAATCTTTAAGAAGATTAAAATCATATCAAGCATCTTCTATCACAATGGTATACAACTAAACATCAATTACAAGAAGGAAACTGAAAATCACACAAACACAGAGGCTAAATAACATGCTAGCAAGCCATAAATGGGTTAACAAGATCAACAAAGAAATCATGATACCTTGAAACAAATGAAAATGAAAAAATAATGACACAAAAATCTGTGAGACATGGCCAAAACAGCCCTAAAAGGGAAATTCATAGTAATACAGAAAAAGAAAACTTTAAGAAACAAAAAAAATCTCAAATAAACAATCTAACTTTACAACTAAAAACAAAACTGGAAAAACAAACAATAAACAAAGTCCAAAGTGAGTAAAAGAAGGAAAATAAAAATCAAAGCAGAATTAAACAAAATAGAGTTTTAAAATCAATAAAAAAGATCAAGGAAACCAAGCACTGGTTCTCTGAAAAAATAAACAAAACTGATATTTAACAAGACTTATAAAGAGAAGAAAAAAACAGAGGACCCAAATAAATAAAACCAGAAATAAAAAAGTAGCAGGAACAACTGACATCACAGAAAACTAAGGATTATAAAAGAATACTATGAACAATTATATGCCAACAAATTGGACAAACTTCAAGAAATGGGTAAGTTCCTAGAAACATACAAACTTCCAAAACTGAATCAAGAAGAAACAGAAAATGTGAACAGATAACAACTAACAAAATAAAATAAAATCAATAATCAAAAACCTCCCAACAAAAAAGTCCTTGACCAGATGGCTTCACAGATACATTTTACCAAACAGTCAAGAAAAAACTTAACAGCTACTATTCTTCAACCTGTTCCAAAAAAAAATGAGGAGAAGGGCAGGCTCCTAAGTTCATTTTATAAAGCTGAAGTTATCCTAATTTCAAAGCCAGACAAAGATATTACAAGAAAATAAAATGATATGCCAATATTCCAATGAACAAAGATGCAAAATACCTCAACAATGTATTAGAAAACTTTATTCAGCAATACATTAAAAATATCATACACATGATAAAGTGGGATTTATTCCTGGGAAGTAAAGTAAAACTGTCATTATTTGAAGATGGTATGATACTATATAGAGAGAAGCCTAAAGAGTCTACCAAAAAACTATTAGAACTGATAAATGAATTCAGTAAAATTGTAGGACACAAATCAATATTTAAAAATTGGTTGCATTTTTATACACCAATAATGAACTATCAGAAAGAGAAATTGATAAAACAATCCCATTTACGATTCCATCAAAGAAATAAAATGTATAGGAATAAATTTAAGAATGTAAAAGACCTGTACTAGGAAAATTGTAAGACACTCAAAACAGAAATTGAAGAAGATACAAATAAATGGAAGTATATACAGTGTTCATGGACAGAAAGAATTAGCATTGTTAAAATGCCTATACTACCCAAAGCAATCCCTAACAAAATACCAATGGGCCTTGGCCGGTTTGGCTCAGCAATTAGAGCATCAGCCCTCAGACCAAGGGGATCACGGGTTTGATTTCTGGTCAAGGGCACATACCTGGGTTGCAGGTTCAATCCATGGACTGATCTGGGTCATGCAGGAGGTAGCAAATCAATGTGTTTCTCTTACATCAGTTTCTCTCTCTCTCTCTCTCTTTCTCTACCTCCCTCCCACCCACCTTCCACCCCCCGCTCCCTTCTACTTTATCTAAAAATTAATAGGAAAATATCCTCAGGTGAGGGTTAACAACAACAACAAAAATACCAATGGCATTTTCCCCATAAACAGAACAAATAATGCTAAAATGTATATGGTACCACAAAACACCCCAGAGCCAAAGCAATCTTGAGAAAGAAAAAACAAAATTGAAGGTATCACGGTATCTGATATCAAACTATACTACAAGACTATATTTATTAAGATAGCATAGCACTGGCATAAAAACAGATACACAGATCAATTGAACAGAATAGAGAACCCAGAAATAAACCCACATCAATATGGTCAACTAGCCCTGGCTGGTTTGGCTCAGCGGTTAGAGCGTCGGCCTGCGGTCTGGAGAGACCCGGGTTCAGTTCCCACTAAGGGCACGTACCTCAGTTGCAGTTTCTCCTCGGACCTGGTTGGGTCCTGTGGGTGGCAACCACTTGATGTGTCCCTTTCACGTCGATGTTTCTCTCTCTCTCTCTCTCTCCTTCCCACTCTATCTGAACAAAATATCAAAAAATGTCCTCGGGCAAGGATAAAAAATATATATATATATATGGTCAACTAACCCATGACAAAGGAGAAAAGAATACACAAGGGGTTAAAGACATTCTCTTTAATAAACGGTGCCCAAGAAACTAGACAGATACATGCAAGAAAATGAAACTAGACTACTTTCTTACATCACACATAAGAATAATCTCAAAATGGATTAAAGACTTAAATGTAAGACCCAAAACTATAAAAGCAATTCCTAGAACTGCTCTTAGGAATTTTGCATCTTTGTTCATCAGGAATACAACATTGCTCCTAGTAATATTTTTTGGTTATTTCCCCTTGGGCAAAGGAAATAAAATAAAAAATAAACAAATGGACTACATTAAAAAAAAAAAAGTTTTTGCACAGCAAAGGAAACCATCAGTAAAATGAAAAAACAACCTACTGAATGGAAGAAGATATTCACTACTGATATAGCTGATAAGAGGTTAATATCCAAAATACATAAAATAACTCATAAAACTCAACACAAAAAAAATCCAATTAAAAAATGGGCAGAAGACCTGAATAAACAGTTCTCCAAAAAAGTACAGATGGTCAACAGACATAAGAAAAGATGCTCAATGTTACTAATCATCAGAATGGCTATCATCAACACACTGACAAAGAACAAGTGTTGGAAAGGACGTGGAGAAAAATGGAATCCCCTTGTGCACTGTTGATGGGATTGCAAAGTGTTGAAACAACTATGGAAAAACATGGATGTTCCTTAAAACATTATAAACAGAATTACCATATGACTCAGCAATTCCACTTCATGTATTTACCTGAAGAAATCCAAAATACTAAGTAAAAAAGATATATGCTTCCCTATGTTCACTGCAGCATTATTTAAAATAGTCAAGATATGGAAGTGAAGTAAGTATCCATCGATACGTGAATATATAAAGAAATTGTGGTGTGTATATATATATACACAATGGAATATTACTGGCCATAAAAAAAAATTAAATCTTAGGATTTGCAACAACATAAATGAAAATGAAATATTCATTATGCAAATGAAATGTCAGACAGAGAAAAGACAAATAGCATAGGATTTCACTTATATGTGGAATTTTAAAAAACTAAATGAACAAACAAAACAGAAACAGAGAACAAACTAATGGTTGCCGGATGGGAGTGGGTTTGGGGGCTGGGTGAAAAAGGTAAAGGGAGCCCTGGCCAGGTGGTTCAGTTGGTTGGAGCATTGTTCCACATGCCAAAAAGGTTTCGGGTTCAATTCCTGATCAGGGTATATACCCTAGGTTTGGGGTTTGATTCCCAGTCAGGGTACATAGGGGAGGCAACCAATCAATGTCTCTCATATTGATGCCCCCACACACACACCCGCCATCCATTATTCTCTGTCAAAAATCAACAAAACATATCCTCAGGTAAGGATTTTTTTAAAAGGTGAAGGGATTAAGAAGTACAAATTGGCCCTGGCCGGCTTGGCTCAGTGGTTACAGTGTGGGCCCATGGTTTGATTCCAGTCAAGGGCACATACCTTGGTTCATCGCCGGCCCTGGTCAGGTCGTGCAGGAGGCAACCAGTCGATGTGGCTCTATCACATCCCTCCCTCCCACTCTATCTGATGATAAATAGAAAAGTATCCTGGAGTGAGGAATTAAAAAAAAAAAAGTACAAATAGGCTGTTGTAAAATAGTCACATGGGTGTAAAGTACAGCACAGGGAATGTAGTCAATAATACTGTAATCTCTGTGTATGTTGTCAGGTGGGTACTAGACTTACTACAGGATTACTTCATAAGTTGTATAAATGTCTAACCACTATGCTGAACATCTGAAACTAACATCACATATTGAATGTCAATGTAATTGAAAATTTTTAAATTTTTAAATGGAAAATAAATAAAACAACACAAAAACAAACTATCTAATTAAAAACAGGAACAAAAGACTTGAACAAATACTTTATGAAAGAGTACAGATGGAAGATAAGCACCTAAAAGATGTTTTCAACACCATCAGTTGTTGAGATTCAAACTCACAATGAGATACCACTACATACCCAACAGAATGGCTAAACTTCAAAAGACTGACCATACCAAGTGTTGGTAAGGATCTGAGAACCTGGAATTCTCATACCCTGCTGAAGAGAATGTAAAATATCCCAGTCACTTTGGAAAACCATTTGACAGTTTCTTAAAAAGTTAAACATACACTTATCCAGTGGATCCAGTAATTCTACTCCTAGGTATTTAAGCAAAATAAGTAAAAGCATTTGCCCACATAAAAACTTATACATGAATGTTCACACAGCTTTATTTGTAAACCCAAAATAGCCCAAATATCCATCAACAGGTGAATGAATAAATCAACTGTACTATTCATGGAATGACTTATACATGAAATAACATGGATAAATCTCAAGATAATTATGCTGAATAAAAACCAGACCCACCCCCAAAAAATATATATACTGTATGATTCCATTTATATTACTACAATATTGTAATTTATAAAAAGAAATATATACGTGGTCTTCATCCGTGTTTTTTTTTTTAATCCTCACCCGAGGACATTTTTCCATTTTTTGTTCAGATAGAGTGGGAGGGAGAGAGAGGAAGAGAGAGAGAGAGAAACATCAATGTGAAGGGACGCATCGAGGGGCTGCCACCCGCACAACCAATCACGGCCGGGGACAAACTGCAACCGAGGTACATGCCCTTAGCGGGAACCGAACCCGGGTCTCTCTGTACCACAGGCCAACGCTCCAACCGCTGAGCCAAACCAGCCAGGGCTCTTCATCCCTGTTTTTGACAGAGCTCCTAAATCCCTTAGAATGTCTTGTTCCAAACCTGGAATTGTGATTAAGAGCCATAACTTTAATATTCATAACAATCCCCTTTCTACCCCACCTAAGTATATTAATCAGGGATGAGGGCTAGTGTCAGGGAACCAGCCATGTGATTAGAGGATTGGACCATCCAGTCCCCGCCCCCCACCTCAAGAGAGGGGAGAAGCCCTGGAGATTTAGTTTAATCACCAATGGCCAATGATTTAATCAATCAAGCCTATGTAAAGAAGTCTCCATAAAAACTAAAAAGGATGGGTTCTGAGAACTTCCAGGTTGGCAAACCAGAATACATCCTTGTACCCAAACTCCACGAAGACAGAAGCTCCGTGTTATACTTTGTCCTATATACTCTTCATCCGACTGCTCATTTAACACCCGTTGGAATAAACCTGTAATCTTAGTAAGTAAACTGGTTTCCTGAGTTCTGCGAGCCACACAAGCTAATTAAACCACTGTAGGGTGTCATGGGAACCTCTCAATTAAAGTTGAGTGCAGCAGGGGGCAGTCTTATGGGACAGAAGCCCTACCTGCGGGATTTCAGAACTGAGGGAACTGCAGAGCGTCCAGCTGGTGCTGCCAAACTGCTTGAGGTGTAGAGATCCTACACATCTAGTATCAGAAGTGAGGCAGTGCTGCCGAAGTATTGAGAGTACAGGAGCCACACAAGGGAGTGTTTCTCCTATAGTAACACTCTGGCAGGCGCAGACTCGTCTGTAGTGACAGAGAGTACATCCACAGCTGCGGGCAGGTGGGGAAGAGATACGGGGGAGGCATGACAAAGGGCCACGAGGAAACCTGTGGGTAATGGTATGTCACTATTTTGTCAGAACTTAGACCGTACATTTTAAATAGTGAGAATGTATGTATGTCAATTATGCCTCAATAAAGCTGTCTTAAAAAAAGATCCGTGGAGGTGGGTAAGAGATAAAAGCTGAAGATAAATCAGGAGATCACTGAACTGAACCTTTATTTAATATTTGGATTCTAACATGATGGTCAAATAGAAATAACTTAATTGTTAGCCACTAAATATCACAATAGAAGAAACCGATATAAAAAAAATTAGCAACTATACAGGCACAGCTAAAAAAGAATATTTACAGAAGACTACAGTTAAGGGCATTATAAAAACAGCAAGCAAAAATGCTAACTCACATCCTAAAAAAGGTTTTCCTGCTATAGAATTCCCTCATCTGAAAGAAATTTGTCCCCACCAACCAAATCGAAGAGGGTACCACTTCAAACAGTCTCAACATAGCCATCTCTTCTTCAAGTGGCTGGCACCTAGCACAGCAGACAAACAAGCCCACAGGGGTGTGGACAGAGCAACAAGTAGAAGCTCCAAGTCCTTCAAGAGCTAGCCCTGGAGAGGTCATTTAATCCCACTAAACCCAAGTCCTATTTCAAATATGTAAGCAATAATATCTGTCTACTTACCTCAAAGTACGGTGATGAAATGATACACTTGAAAGTCATAATGTGGAACACAAACACTAGACATCATTCCTATGAAAAAAGTCAATACTTGACAAAAAATCTAACTACCTCCCTTTCGCTTTAGATAAGATGAAGCCAGTGTCAAACCCCAAATCAGCCTGAAATCACGCTATGAAAAGCTCATAAGCTGTTACTACATTATTATTTATAATTTATAATCTAAATATTTATTAAATTAATGCCCTTTTAAATAAAACAAAAAGTGGTAGCTCCTTAGCTAAACAATGTACAATAAACATATTACTTACAAACATTTACAAACACAACCTTAAAAGTAAGCTAACTGCATATTTTAATAATATAGAATACATCAATAAACACTCAGAAGCTAAAACCTCAACAGTATTTTAACACTTAATAAGGAGCTATGATTTTTCTGAAAAACACTGATATCAAAGAACTTAAAAAATTCAAAAAGAATTTGTAGGTACTCAGAATGTACCTGTTTTGACCTATGACCTAAAGGTTTCATTCTAAAAAATCTCTAGTTTTTGTTTCTAATTATCTAGTTAACCATAAATTAAAAGTCTTTTAAAAAACTAATCATTTTTTCTTTGTTAAGAAAGATATAGGACATATTTTTTCTATCTTACTCTTTTGCATCAATTATTTGAGAATGACATTCACCAAAAAAATTAGCAAGGAAAATCCAAAATGCATTAAGAATAAATTTAAATTCCTAGATTAAACAATAAATTATAGGATACAAAATTAAATTATTGGTCCAGTGTGTAAAGAAACCACTGTTACTGTGCCCTGAAATATCAAGCCAAACCACATGAAATTACCACTTTTGTTGATCAAAAATATCTAAATTTTGTTAATTTCATATGAATGAACAAACCAAAATAAGATAAAATCAAGCTAGCAGTAAAGCTGTGGAATCTGCCAATTGTTCTCTAGCATACATGCTCTTAAACTTAAGTTCTTGTGTTTTTAGAAAGCTTCCTAAAAAGCATACTGATGGCAATGTTTTTGACAACTAGAAAATGTGTTCCTGAAAGTTAAGGTAAATTAAATGATTATTTTAGTTAACTATTCCCAATTGTTTGAGCCATGAAAGCAGGAAGAGGAACAGTAGAGAGTAAAATATCTCAAATTTTCAACTTATGTTCTTGACCGCAAATTGTCAAGTCTGGCATCCTATCAGTTCCATTCTTCTGAACATATTCCAGCAATAAATCATCATCACTATCAAAGAGGATCAGTCAGGGTTTCTAGGCAACTTTATAAAAAATCACCAAACAAACAAAATCATAAAGTTAATATTGGCACACTGGTTAAAGATAAATGAGAACATTTTACATACATAAGCAATTTATATACATGATGTCATTTACATCCCACTACAATTTACAGGTTGGTATTTTCCCCCACTTAACGGATAAAGAAATCAGGGATCAAAAAGTAATTTATCCAAAATGACATGATTAGTAAGGGTAAGAACCTAAATTCAAAACCAGTTCATTCAGGTGTCAGTCTTTGGGTTTTGTTTTGTTTTGTTATTCTTTTACTGAGATATAATTGACATATTAGTTTCAGGTGTACAACATAGTAATTCAATATTTGTATATAAAGTTGATCCTTGAACAACTCAGGAGTAGGGGCGGCAAGTACACCCCCACCTCCACCCGGTAGTCAAAAATCCACATATAACTGAACTTGGCTCTCTGCAGACCTGGATTCCCAACTTCAGATGGAAAATACATTTGCCACTTGAATGTGTGTTTCTATGTATAAGTAGACCTATCTGCACAGATCAAACCCACATTGTTCAAGGGTCAACTCTATTGTAAAATGATAACCACAATAAGTCTATATAACATCCAACACCACATATAGTTATAAAGAAATTTTTTCTAGTCATGAGGGTTTTAAGATCTACTCTCCTAGTGACGTTTAAAAATTCAATACAGTATTATTAACAGTACTAACCATGCTGTACATTATATCCCCAGGACTTAATTATTTTATAACTGCACTTTTAAGTTCTGACCACCTTTACCCATTTCTCTCATGCCTTACCCATCACCTCTGTCAACCACTAATCTGTTGTCTGTATCTACTAACTTGGATTTTGTTGTTGTTATTGTTTTTATTTTTTATTTATTTATTTTATTTTATGAATTTTTATTTATTTTTTTGTTACAGATATTTTACCTTTTTACCCCATTGGCACCTCCCACCCCACCTCCCCTCCACCCTGTCCCCGGCTTAGTTGTCCATGTCCATTGGTCATGCATACATGCATATAAGTTCTGTGGTTTATCTCTTCCCACCCCCCCACCCCCCATCCCCTCTTCTGAGGGATGTCAGTCTGTGCCCTACTTCCATGTGTCTGGGTCTACTGTATTCCTCAGACTGTTATGTTCATTATATTCCGTATATAAGTGAGATCATGTGGTATTTGTCTTTTTCTGCTTGGCTTCTTTCACTTAGGATAATACTTTCCAGGTCCCTCCATGTCGTCTCAAAGGATAAGAGATCTTTCTTTCTTACCGCTGCATAGTACTCCATGGTGTATATGTACCACTGCTTTTTTATCCATTCGTCTACTGGTGGACACTTGGGCTGTTTCCAGATCTTAGCTATTGTAAATAGTGCTGCTATGAACATGGGGGTACATATATTCTTCCTGATTGGTGTTTCAGGCTTCTTAGGGTATATTCCCAGCAGTGGGATCACTGGGTCAAATGGAAGTTCAATTTTTAATTTTTTGAGGTAGCACCATATTGTTTTCCATAGCGGCTGCACCAGTCTGCATTCCCACCAGCAGTGTATTAGAGTCCCCTTTTCTCCACACCCTCGCCAACACTTGTTGTTTGATGATTTGTTGATGGCGGCCATTCTGACAGGTGTGAGGTGATACCTCATTGTTGTTTTAATTTGCATCTCTCTGATGATTAGTGATGTTGAGCATTTCTTCATATGTCTCTTGGCCATTTGAATGTCCTGTTTGGAGAGGTGTCTATTTAGTTCCTCTGCCCATTTTTTAATTGGATTCTTTGTCTTCCTTTTGTGGAGTTGTATGAGCACTCTATATATATTGGAAATTAACCCCTTATCTGATGTATCATTGGCAATGATGTTCTCCCATACAGTGGGTTGCCTTTCCATTTTGATGATTGTTTCTTTAGCTGTGCAGAAGATTTTAGTTTGATGTAGTCCCATGTGTTCATTTTCTCCTTTATTTCTGTTGCCTTAGGTGATGTATCAGTGAAAATTCTGCTCCGTATGATGTCCGAAATTTTGTTGCCTACATTTTCTTCTAGAATTTTTATGGATTCACGGGTCACATTTAAGTCTTTTATCCATTTTGAGTTTATTTTTGTGTATGGTGTAAGCTGATGGTCTAGTTTCATTTTTTTGCATGTAGCTGTCCAATTTTCCCAACACCATTTATTAAAGAGGCTGTCTTTACTCCACTGTATGCTCTTGCCACCTTTGTCAAATATTAATTGAGCGTATTGCCTTGGGTCCATTTCTGGGCTTTCAGTTCTGTTCCACTGGTCTATAAGCCTGTTCTTGTGCCAGTACCAGGCTGTTTTGGTTTGTTATTGTTTTTAAATTGCACATTTACATGAGATTAATCAGTATTTATTTTTCTGTCTGACTTATTTCACTTAGCATAATGACCTCAAGGTCCATCCATATTGCCCCAAATGGCAAGATTTCATTCTTTTTTATGGCTAAATAATATTCCATCTTCTTTATCCATTCATTCATCAATGAGCACTTAGGTTGCTTTCATATATTGGATACTGAAAATACATTGCAATGAATATGAGAATGCAAATATCTTTTCAAATCTGTTTTCATTTTCTTTGGATAAATACCCAGAAGTGGAATTGCTGGGTCATACAGTAGTGCTAATTTTAATTTTCTGAGAAACGCCAATACTGCTTTCCATAGTTGCTGCATCATTTTGCATTCCACCAAGAGTGCACAAGGGTTTCCTTTTCTCCACAACCTCGCCAACACTTGCTAATTTTTGTCTTTTTGATAACAGCCATTTAAAAAATTAGTTTAATATTTTTTCTTTATTGCTTTTAGAGAGAGGGGAGAGGAAAGAGAGAAACATTGATGAGAGAGAGCATCAACTGGCTGCCTCCTGCATGGCCCCCACTGGGGATCAGGCCCACAACCTGGGCATGTATCCTGACCAGGAATCGAACCAGTGACCTCGTGATGCATAGGTCAACACTCAATCACTGAGCCACACCGGCCAGGCTCTTTGTTTGTTTTTCAGGAGTGCTTTGGCTATTTGGAGTCTCTTGTGGTTTCATACCTATTTTAAGATTATTTTGTTTTATTTCTGTGAAAAATGCTATTGGAATAATTCTACCAATCCAACTAAAACCAGTTCTCGCAGATGCCATCTTTTTCTTTTCTTTTTAATACTCATCTGAGAATATGTTTATTGATTTTATTGATTTTAGAGAAAGACAACAATGTGAGAGAGAAACATTGATCGGTTGCCTCCTGTACACACCCCCAACCAGGGATCGAACCTGTAACCTAGTTACCTGCCCTGACCAAAATGAACCTGCAACCTTTTGGTGTACCGGATGATGCTCCAACCAACTGAGCCACCGGGCCAGGAGATGCAAGTCTTTTAATGTTTCTCCAACAAATATCCTCCATCAGTGTCACCAGATGAGTATCCTTTGTCTGTCAGATGCTTTGAGTATTATTTTTAAAGTTTTCAGCAGTTCGTCAAGATTCAATCCTCCAAAAGGTACAAACTTCCAGTTACAAAATAAATAAGTACTAGAGATATAATGTGCAATACAACTATAGCTATCACTGCTGTATAATATATAGGAAAGTTGTTAAGAGAGTAAATCCTAAGAGCTCACATCTCATATCTATATGAGAAATGGATGCTAGCTGAAACTATTATGATAATCATTTCACAATATATGTAAATCAAACCATCATGTTCTACACCTTAAACTTACACAGTGATGTCTATCAATTATTTCTCAATAAAACTGGGAGATTATTATCCTTTTACAAATGATGGGAATGAGGATCAAGAATTTAAGTGAGTGTTGCTCAAAAGCTTAAGACTTTTTTTTAACAGTCTGAACCTCAGTTTTTTTTTTTAGTTTTGTTTTTTTTTTTCAAATCGTTATTGTTGGATGTAAAATGTATTACAGATGTTCCACATTTTTCCCCCATTGACCCCCTCCTCTCCACTCCCGCCCCCCTTCCACCTTTTCCCACACTATTGTCTGTGTCCATTGGTTATGCATATAAGTTCTTTGGTTTATTTCTTCCCACCCCCCCCAACCCCTTTCCCTTTGAAGTTTGTCAGTCTAGCAATGAATTTGTACTTCTTAATCCCTTCACCTTTTTCACCCATTCCCCCAAACCTGCTCCCAACTGGCAACCAACAAAATGTTCTCTGTATCTATGAAAATGTTTCTGTTCTTCCTGTTCATTTTGTTTGTAGATTCCATTGTTCATAGATATGTATTCATTGCCATTTGGTTTGTTCATACATTTTATCTTTTTCTTCAAAAAGACCCTTCATCATTTCATATAATAACGGTTTGGTAGTGATGAACTCCTTTAACTTTTTCTTGTCTGGGAAAGTTTTTATATGTCCATCAATTCTAAATGATAGCTTTGCAGGATAGAGTAATTTTGGTTGTAGGTTCTTGGTTTTCATCACTCTGAATATTTCTTGCCACTCCCTTCTTGCCTGCAAAGTTTCTTTTGAGAAATCAGCTGACAGCCTTATGGGAACTCCCTTGTAGGTAACTAGCTGCCGTTCTCTTGCTGCTTTTAAGATTCTCTCTGTCTTGAACCTTTTGCATTTTGATGATGATGTGTCTTGGTGTGGGCCTCTTGGGGTTCATCTTGCTTGGGACTCTCTGTGCTTCCTGGACTTGTATGCCTGTTTCCTTCACCAAGTTAGGAAAGTTTTCTGCCATTATTGTTTCAAACAGGTTTTCGATTTCTTGTTCTCTCTCTTCTCCTTCCGGCACCCCCAATATGCGAATGTTGGCACACTTGAAGTTGTCCCAGAGGCTCCTTACACTATCCTCATTCTTTTGGATTCTTTTTTCTTTTTGCTGTTCTGATTGGGGATTTTTTGCTTCCTTATATTCCAAATCGATGGTTTGCTCCTTGGATTTACATACTCTATTATTGAAGCTGTGTAAATTATTCTTTATTTCAGTTAATCCCTCCTTTAATTCTAACTGTGTATCCATGATTTCTAACTGGTCCTTTTTTATGCTCTTGAGGCCCTCCCTAAGTTCACTGAGGTTCTCACTAAGTTCATTGAGCATCCTTATAAGCGGTATTTTGAACTCAGTATCTGTTAGGTTGCTTATCTCCCTTTCGCTTAGTTCTTTTATTGGGGTTTTGTTCTGTTCTTTCATTTGGGACCTGTTTCTTTGTATCCTCATTTTGGCTGCCTCCCTGTGTTTGTTTCAGTGTATTACTTAATGAGAGGTATGGGGCTCGCTGAGACCCGATGCTGCTCATTTGAAAGAATTTAGGAAAAACCTGAAGCAGGATCCAAGACCGGCCAATCCTATGGTAAAGCAAGTGGCAACAGCTTGGGTGGGCTAGAAAGTTGTGTGGGGCGGGGCGGGGCGGGGCCTCAGGGAGTCAGCAGGGCGGGGCTACCAGTGTGAGCCAGGTTGCTGGAATCCCAGATATGGCTTCTGTCTGCCGCCCCGGGAAGGGCTCACCAAAGGAATAAAGACCTCTGACAGCACGTTTGTCCCCGAGGAAGCCCCCTCTCCAGCCCTCGTTCCAGTGCCAAACAGCTCAGTTCTTCCCTGTGTGTCTCTGGCGCCCCTCGAGCTGCCTCCCCTCCAAGCTTAGAGGGAGAGAGTCCGATAAGTCCGTGCGCGGGCCCTTTAAGGAGCTGCCTGGGGCTCCAGCCTCCTCAGCTTCCCTGAGCCTCAGTTCCCGCTGGTTTTTCCAGCCAGAAGTTATGGGGACTTCTGTTCCTGGCACTGGAACCCTGAACGGGGCACCTGGTGTGGGACGGGGACCCCTCAGTCCTCAGGAAGGAACTTCCCAGGCACGGGAGCGTCCTGATTTTTATCCGCCACGCTTGGGTGTGGGACCAGCCCGTCGCGCCGCCCCCCCTCGCACCGCCGCTTCTCCTACCGGTCTGGATGTAGCTGCCTTTTTTTTTTAATTCCGTAGTTGTACGACTTCCATTCAGCTTGATTTCAGGCGGTTTTGAATGATGGTTGTTCTGTAGATTAGTTGTAACTTTGATGTGGTTGTGGGAGGACGCGATACCGCGTTTACCTACGCCGCCATCTTGACCGGAAGTTCTGAACCTCAGTTTTTCTATTAACTGCTAAACTTACACTCCCTCTACTATACCATTCCGCCATACCAAGTATGCAGCACCAACTGATATGACCACTAATATGTAAATAAAGTGGAAATGCATAGTTATTAAATTATATATTTGTATAAATTAGTAAGCATTCTACTTATACTGAAAAACTATTTTATTGCAAGAGACTTGGAAATGATTCCAGTAAAACCATCTTACTGGATGGACACTGTCTTATCAAATAACTATGCCAGGCAACTGGGAAATCGAGATTTCCTCAGTTCTACACTGCATAAAATAAGCATTTGGAAATTATTTAGCAGAAATCAATAAGCATAAAATATGGCTTATATTATTATATAAAACTTGATGTATTCTAAGATACAGACAGCAAGCAAACAAAACAGAACTAATCCAAAGCCAAATGATAGTTGTAATAGATGTAACAAATAATTCTGTTTGCTCTTTTAGGATTTAAGAGGTTATCTTAATGCTGTTTCAAATAGCTTTTTTCTTTATATTGAAAAGAGATATTTAATGGAGTTTAAATGTGTAACTTTTAAGTACTACACACAGCTTTTGTATATGTTAGCAGAAATAAAATGATGAAATAAAACTCTCCCAACAGATTATGCTGACTTTTAACTTTAAAGAAAACAGTTACTTAGCGGGGCCAAATGGCTCAGTGGTTGAGTGGTGACCCATGCACCAAGAGGTCGCCAAATCGATTCCTGGTCAGGGCAATGCCCAGGTTGTGGGCCCAATACCCACGGGGGGCATGCAGGAGGCGGCCAGTCGATGTTCTCTCTCATCAATGCTCCTATCTCTCTCTCCCTCTCCCTTCCTTCCTCTCTCTAAAATCAATAAAGAAAAACAAATAAATAGAAAGAAAAAAAGAAAGAAAGAAAGAAAGAAAGAAAGAAAGAAAGAAAGAAAGAAAGAAAGAAAGAAAGAGAAAGAAAAAAAAAGAAAGAAAACAGTTACATAAACCACAAATGACGGCCCAGCCTGTGTGGTTCTCCATTTCTCTCTTTCTAAAAAATCAATACAGAAAAAAAATTTTTTGCCCTGGCCGGTTTGGCTCAGTGGTTAGAGCATCGGCCTGCGGTCCAGAGAGACCCGGATTCATTGTCCGCTAAGGGCATGTACCTCGGTTGTGGTTTGTCCCCGGCCCTGGTTCAGTCATGCAGGAGGCAGCCACTTGATGTGTTTCTTTCACATCCATGCTTTTCTCTCTCTTCCTCCTGCTCTACCTGAACAAAAAATGGAAAAATGTCCTTGGGTAAGGATAAAAAACAAAAATTAAACCACATATGACATAAATGTTGCCAGGGTTTTTATAATTTTCTGATCATAACCACAAAAAAACAAAATATAGTAGACGCTGTCTACTGGCATGTAGTATCTAGTCCCATCTCCTCTATCCTCTCTCCTGTATCAGAGGCCAGAATGCTAGAATCTACATTTCTAAGGTCCTTTGCTCTGGGAATTCCAAATTTGATTTTTCTTCTTTCCTTATCTATATGCCTTTCATTTACTTTTCTTGCTTTCCTGCACTGACTAGGACAATTCTGAATAGAAATTGTGGGTGACCATCCCTCCCTATTCCTAATGTTAGGCAAAATCATTTAGTCTTTCACCAGTAACTATAATATTAGCTAAAATATTTTCATAAATATCTTTTATTAAGTTGAGAAAGTTCCAGCTCCCTTCTAATCCTATTTTTCTGAGCTTTTATCATGAATGAATGATAAATATTGTTAAATGTTTTTTTCTACATCTATTGAGATGATCATACAAATTTTGAAAATTCAATTGTTTAGTTGTTGATATTATAAATTATATTGCTGATCTTCAAATGAGAAACCGATTCTGCATTGCTGTAATAAATGGTACTTTAGTATGATGTATTACCCTTTTTACATAAACTCTATTCAACTTGCAAATATTTTGTTAAGAAATATCTTTGTTTTTTATGCCAGAGTAACTAATGTTGGCCACATAAAATAAATTAACTGCTCCCTTCCTCCTGTTTTCCTAAGAGTTTGTATGTAATTCGTATTATTTCTTTATTAGGTTCACAGAATTCGCTGCAGTCCATCTAGAGTCGGAACTTCCTTTTGGAGAGGGTTTTTAATTACAAGTTCAATTTCTTGAGTAAGGTTGTAACTGTGTCTTTGATGGAATTTGTCCATATATCTAAGTTATAATATTCCCTTCCCTTCCCTTCAGTATTTGTAGGGTCTATACTGAGTCTCTCTTTTCTGATATCAAAAATTTCTGCCCTCTCTCTCTTTTCATTTTCCTAGTTAGTGTGATTATAGTTTATCAATTTTATGGATCTCATCAAAGAACCAGCTTTGATTTCACTGATTTTTTTTTCTATAATTTCCCGTTTTGCATTTCTTTTCTAATTTTTTTTTTTTTTTAATTCTCACCCGAGGACATTTTTCCAGTGCTTTGTAGATAAAGTGTAAGGGAGAGAAAGAGAGAAACATTGATGTGAGAGAGACACATTGATTGGCCATCTTCGACACGACCCCCACCGTGGCTGGAAATCAAACCTGTAACCCAGGCACGTGCCCCTGACCCTTCGGTCCTCAGGCCTACATTCCAACCACTGAGCCAAACCGGCCAGGGCTCCTGTTTTCTATTTCAATCATTTCTGCTTTTTATTCTTTTCTTCCTTTGCTTGTCCTGGGTTTGGTTAGCATGTTGTGTTCTAATTTCTTAAGGTGAAAGTTTAAATTATTCTTTCAAAACTTCTGTTTTCTACTATAAGCCTTTAACACTGTAAATTTCCCCTTGAAGTATATCCCATGAATTCTGATATATTGTTGTTTCATTTTCATTCAATTCAAAATATTTTCTAATTTCCCTGGAGACTTCCTCTTTGACCCATGAGATTTTCAGAAAGTTATATTTAATTTCAAAATATCTGGAGATTTCCTGGTTATCTGATACTGATTTCTTTCTAAATTCCACTATAGTTAAAGAATAAGGACATATTCCTGAAAAATTATTTGTTATCTGCAAAGTAAAAGTATGGGAAGTAAATTCACTTTTCCAACAGTAAATTAATGTAATGATATTTCCAAGGTCAAGGTGAGATAAGATTAGAGATCAAATCTTCCAGCATTTTTTCCTCTAAGGATATTAAAAGCAGTATGTTCTCTCTCAAAACCCTTCCTAAAAAGGAAAAAAAGCACAATTCCACGTACATCACATCTCATTTGGTTTTTACAATTCTATAAAACATGCAAGACAGATGATGGCGTTTTATACATGAGGGAAGTGAGGCTCAAGAAACTCCTTGTCTTATTAGTCTGCTATGTCTCATTATTCTTGAATTATCCCTCAAAGATAGAGCAAGGTAGATCAATTTAAATCCTTAAATAATTTAAAACCTCCTATTAGCCACTGTTGGAATCACCACCACTTCAGTTCAGAGTAAGTTACAGTAAAAACTGACTAGGCTTAAGTTTTATCATCTTGACTTCTCATACCCATTCATTATTAACAAGGTTCAGATTATAAAGAACTGGTTAAACCTCAGGAAATAAAAAGTAAATAGGCAGAATATATAGGGAGAAAAATGAGACCCCAGTTTAATAAACTATGTAGCCATATTGTTGTTCATGTAGACATTAATATGAAATGAATATATCAAATTTTCTCTCAAATTCTTACTGTTGATTAGGATCTAAAACTAAAATATCATCTCAATATTTATATATTAAAACATTAATATTTAATATTTTGAAATATTAAAATATTTATCCTATTTTATTCCAAATTAAATTTTTACACTCTAACGTTATAGAAAGTAAACGGCTTTAAGGGTCAGGGGCCACTCTCACCATGTATGTGCTGACTCGCGGCTGCAGAAACGCCCTCAGGAAGCATCACCACTTTGGCTCAGGTATCAGTAGCAACAGCGATCAAAATTAAAACTAAAAAGAAAAAAAAAATTAAATACTGGCAAACAAAATGCATTCAATTCTTCAAGAAAGTCTTAAATTCAAATTTCACATTCAACAATTTCATCAAGAGAGCACTAATCCTGGAAGTAGTTCTTTTTACATTAAAAGCAAGGAGCTAATAAAGTATGTGAGTTTCTGTATTATTCCACTCCCTATCCTAGAGTAAGCTCTAAAATTAACTTCAAGGAATCATAGTAAATAGTAGCCAAAGAGCAGGAAAACAAAATGCCAAGTATATAGTAAGTTTATTCAACTGAAATGACTAATTCATCTACCCAACAACCACCTGCACATTTTAGGCTTTGTTATTGCCCACAGTGAATTGAATACTGATCCAAGAACTCTATCAGACATGAGCATTTGTATTAATTTCACACAAAAATATTTAAACTCAATAAAAATCTTAGTAGTCACTATGTACATATTTTAATAGTATATAGTATGGGCATAAAACAGTAACAAAGACTGAATACCTGCTGGATTGACCCTATAAAGTGCTCCCAAGATAGCTGACATTAACAGCAAACCTGCAGAGCACTCTGACATTGTTCACCATGTGCTAGAGCTGTGAGGCAGAGCTACCTTTTAAAGGATACATACAAGAAAAAGTCAGTGACTAAGCATTTAGTCATTCAGCAAAACTTCACCAAGTGCTTGTATAGATCAGTCCCCTTTAAACACTGCCAACACAAGAACAAACAAGGGCATGTGTGCTCAGGAAAGAACTCAGAGTCTCATGAATGTGACTGTAATATAAGGTAGACACTCCAAAGCAAGAACACTGCACCAGAAGTGGGGTGGGGTGGGGTATATCAAACAGCTCAGGGAAGTCTAGAGAGATGGGAGGAGTCAGTCTCCGGAACGGCCAGGCAGGCAGAGGAAGGGCGAAGTGAGCAGTTTCCACAGTGAAGAAAAGCAGCTTTCAGTCTACCAGAGAGAACTATAATCCACGAATTATACGCAGGCCTTTAGACAACGAGTCAAGATTGTCAGTATCTTTTTGAAAGTATAGTAAGATAGAAAGATCATTCAATGACACTCTGTGCACATCCTATTAGTTTGCTTATTTAAAATTAAAAGCAGCACATAATTTTCTTCCCCTTCCTTCGGAGCAGCTGTAGGGTACACTCGTATTGTATAGAGTAAAGGAAAAAAAATGAGGGGTTTTTTCTAAGTAATTTGCATAAGAGATCACCCATTTCCAAAAGCAGAGAATTGTCCCTGGGTTTTAGATTATCCAGGCCGAATTTTACTTCTCCCAGATGATCTTATTTGCATGATCTTGACTGTAACCAACCACTATAGACTTCACTTTAGAGATGATTGTATCTACCTCACTGTGTTCTGTGTTTTCTGGATGACCATTTATGTTTAGCAACATGTGTTAACTCTTCCTTTGGGTAACACAACTATGAGTTTTCCCTTTTTTGAAAGGCTATGTAATTTATTTTGTTATTACCTATCACCTGGTGAATGCTTTACTCAGGACTAAGCATAGTGCTAATGTGTGACATATATTTTATATTTAACTTAATCTTCACAGGGTAAGTAACATCTCCATTTAAAAATGAGTACATTGAGGACTGGAGGATATCTAGGATAACACAGCTGGAAAGAGGCAGAGTCAGGATAGGTCAATCTAGCCACAGTCACTCTTTCTGGGGGGAGGGCAGGGGAGGATTTTAATTTACTCTTTTTTTTAATCCTCACCCAAAATTTTTCCATTTTATTTTCAGACAGAGTGAAAGGGAGAGAGAGAAAAAAACATTGATGTGAGAGAAACACATCGACTGGTTGCCTCCCACATGACCCGGACCAGGCCTGGGGACCAAACTGCAACCAAGGTACATGTCCTTGACCGGAATCGAACCTGTGACTCTGGTCCCTGGGCTGGCGCTCTAACTGCTGAGCCAAATCGGCCAGGGCTATTTTATTTTATTTTTCTATTAATTATTTTTGTTACAGATGTTTCTCCTTTCCCCCCCATTGACACCCTCCTCCCAATCCCCCCTACCCCCCACAGCATTGTCTGTGTTCACTGGCTATGCATATATGCATAGAAGTTCTTTGGTTTATCACTTCCCTCCCCTCCCCCACCTCCTCTGAAGTTTGTCAGTCTGCACCCTACTTCTATGTCTCTGGGTCTATTTTGCTCATCAGCTTATTTTGTTCATTATATTCCATAAATACTCTTTTTAATTACTGTGTTAGATGCCCTCCTTTTGGACATGCACCCATGCATTCTTCCTTCCTACAGTGTTGCTAACATATCTAACGTTAAGTCATAAGCCTATATTTATGTAGTTTATAGTTATAAACTATAACCATAAGGGTCTTAAAGAATTAAGTAGATTTTGTGAGCATGCTACGTAATTTTACAGGGCAAAATTTTCTTTCACTCCTCTGAAGTTACAGGTTAAGGTTAAATGTGAAACCCAGCACCTCTACTAAGAGGTCTCATGCAGCAAGCACAGGGAAACACATTTACATGCAATGCCACAATTCAAATTGTTGATGTCCCCATGGTCAAGCTGAGTGGTGCTAAACATGGTCCTCTGCGGCTACAGTCTAGGAACAGAGGTGCCATGTAATTTCCTACCAGTGGACGACCCCAACATAAATGCCCTCTTTTCTTCTAGTTTCCAAGCATCCAACTTGTCTCTGGCCTTCAGAATGCAACCTAGTTCGGCTTCCTTCACCCACTCATTCTCATTGCTCTAGCTGCTCAATAACACTCATTTGATTGTGGTAATGTGTCTGACTGTGTGTGGTCCTACCTTGGAAAATCAAAGTCCAATCCTGCATCTAAAGAACCTCTTGATCCACCAGAAAAGAGCTGTAAAAACAAGGGATCAGCATTCACCATGGTAAAGGTATATGCATGGTATCAGGAGAGCGCAGGGGAAGGGGAGCCGCCCCAGAGAAAGGTGTGGCAGGGAAGGAGTCGGAGCCCCGTAACATTGAAGCCTTAATTCAGATGACAGAAGATGAAGACCTAAAATCGGACAGGGGGATTTTTTGAAGGGAAAAAACTTGAGATGTGGGTGTTGGATGATGACGTGGATGGGATGCCGAGATGTACCAGAGGGCGGAGTCGAGGAACACTAAGGCAGCACAGTCTGGCTGAACCCCCTGCAATGATGGACAAGTTCTCTAGGTGGACACAGTCCAACATGGCAGCCTCCAGCCACACAGAGCACTTAAAATGTGACCAGTGTGACTAAGGAACTGAATTTTTTAATTTCATTTTAATTAATGTTAATTTAAATAGCAACCTGTGGCCAGCAGCTATTGTATTCAGCAGTGCAGCTCTGAGGTCACAGGCTTGAGGTAAGAAGCTGAAGGGTTCTTACCAGTATCTGCGAAAAGAGTACCAAGATGAAGAGCACACAGACACTCAAACATCAGCCGCACATGTGAACAAATAAGTAATGAAGGAAGGAACAAACTGGTTGACCTCTAAGGTCTCCTTCCTTTATTATATTTTTTTTATCCTCACCCGACGACATTTTTCCATTTTCTTATTCAGAGTGGGAGGGACAGAGAGGAGGAGAGAGAAACATCAACGTGAAAGGGACACATCGAGTGGTTGCCACTGGCACTACCCAACCAGGGCCGGGGACAAACTGCAACTGAGATACGTGCCCTTAGCGGGAACCGAACCCGGGTCTCTCTGGACCGCAGGCCGGCGCTCTACCAGCTGAGCCAAACTGGCCAGGGCAGGACTCCGCCCTTTAAATCCCCATCAAACAGGTACCTATCCTTGCTCACTCAGGTTTCAAATAAGGTCCTCAGTATGGCGGCACCAAAATGTGCTCATGCTGTCTCCAGATCTCAGTCCAATCCTTAAAATTTTTACTAATACGTTAAAATTCCTTATGCTAGTCAGTGTGGAAAAAAGGAAAAACTCAGCTCAGCATGGTAGCTCAGTAGATTGAACATTATCCCATGGACTGAGAGGTCCCGGATCGATTCCCAGTAGAGGGCATGCAGGAGGCAGCTGATTGATTTTTCTCTCTCACATCGATGCTTCTATCTCTCTGTCTCTCAAAGAAAAAGAAACCAGTAACAACTAAGGAAATTGAAGAGGTAACCAAGACTCTCCCAGCAAACAAAAGCCCAGGCCCGGATGGCTTCACGGGGGAGTTTTACCGAAAATCCAAAGAAGAACTAACACCCATTCTCCTCAAACTATTTCAAAAAATTCAAGAAGAAGGAAGACTTCCAAACTCGTTTTATGAGGCCAGCATAATTCTAATTGCAAAACCAGAAAAAGACACTACAAAGAAAGAAAACTACAGGCCAATATCCCTGAGGAACAGAGACGTCAAAATCCTGAACAAAATACTAGCAAATCGGATCCAGCAACACATCAAAAAAATTATTCACCATGACCGAATGGGATTCATCCCAGGGATGCAAGGCTAGTACAATATTCGCAAATCAATAAATGTGATACACCACATAAACAAAATGAAGAATAAAAACCACATGATCATATCAATAGATGCTGAAAAAGCATTTGACAAAATACAGCACCCATTTCTGACAAAAATGCTCAGCAATGTGGGAATAGAGGGATCATATCTCGACATAATAAAGGCCATATATGAAAGACCTACAGCCAACACCATACTCAATGGGCTGAAACTAAAAGCATTTCCCTTAAGAACAGGAACAAGACAGGGATGTCCACTTTCGCCACTCTTATTTAACATAGTATTGGAAGTCTTAGCCACAGCAATCAGACAGGAAGAAAAAATAAAAGGGATCCAAACTGGAAAGGAGGAAGTGAAACTGTCATTATTTGTAGATGACATGAGATTATACATAGAAAACCCTAAAGATGCCATCAAAAATCTACTAGATTTAATAAATGAATCTGGCAAAATAGCAGGATACAAAATTAACATCAAGAAATCGACAGCATTCTTATACACCAGTGATGAAGTCACAGAAAGAGAAACTATAAAAACAATCCCATTTACCATCATGGCAAAAAAATTAAGATATCTAGGAATAAACTTAACCAAAGAAGTAAAGGACCTATTTGCAGAAAACTATAGGACATTGAAAAAAATAAATAGAGGAAGATATAAAAAAGTGGAAGCACATACCTTGTTCATGAATTGGAAGAATTAACATCATTAAAATGTCCATGTTACCCAAAGTAATCTATAGATTCAATGCAATCCCCATCAAAATATCAATGACATATTTCACAGAACTAGAAAAAATATTTCAAAAGTTCATATGGAACCAAAAAAGACCCCGAATAGCCACAGCAATCTTGAAAAAGAAGGATGAAGTAGGTTGGGATCACAATACTGGATATCAGGTTATACTACAAAGCTACTGTAATCAAAAAACAGCCTGTTACTGGCACAAGAACAGGCATATAGACCAGTGGAACAGAACAGAGAACCCAGAAATGGACCCAAGACATTATGCTCAATTAATATTTGACAAAGGAGGCAAGAGCATACAATGGAGTAAAGACAGCCTCTTTAATAAATGGTGTTTGGAAAAATGGACAGCTACATGCAAAAAAATTAAACTAGACCATAACTTACACCATACACCAGAATAAACTCAAAATGGATAAAAGACTTAAATGTGACTCATGAATCCATAATAATCCTAGAAGAAAATGTAGACAACAAAATTTTGGACATCATACACAGCAGAATTTTCACTGATACATCACCTAAGGCAACAGAAACAAAGGAGAAAATGAACACATGGGATTACATCAAACTCAAAAGCTTCCGCACAGCAAAAGATACAATCATCAAAAATGTAAAGGTACAATCATCAAAAATGTAAAGGCAACTCACTGTATGGGAGAGCATAATTGCCAATGATATATCAGATAAGGGGTTAATTTCCAAATTATATAGAGTACTCATACAACTCAACAAAAGGAAGACAAAGAACCCAATTAAAAAATGGGCAGAGGAACTAAAGAGACACCTCTCCAAACAGAACATACAAACGACCAAGAGACATATGAAGAAATGCTCAACATTACTAATCATCAGAGAGATGCAAATTAAAACAACAATGAGGTATCACCTCACATCTGTCAGAATAGCCACCATCAACAAATCATCAAGTGTTGGCGAGGGTGTGGAGAAAAGGGGACTCTAGTACACTGCTGGTGGGAATGCAAACTGGTGCAGCATTGTGGAAAACAATATGGTGTTACCTCAAAATATTAAAAATTGAACTGCCATTTGACCCAGTGATCCCACTTCTAGGAATATTCCCTGATAAGCCTGAAACACCAATCAGAAAGAATATATGTACCCCCATTTTTATAGCAGCACTATTTACAATAGCTAAGATCTGGAAACAGCCCAAGTATCCAACAGTAGATGAATGGATAGAAAAGCTGTGGTACATGTACACAATGGAGTACTATGCAGCTGTAAGAAAGAAAGATCTCTTATCCTTTGAGACGACATGGAGGAACCTGTAAAGTATTATCCTAAGCAAAACAAGCCAAACAGAGAAAGACAAGTATCATATGATCTCACTTATTTGTGGAATATAATGAACATAACAGTCTGAGGAATAGGGTAGACCCAGAGACGTGGAAGTAGGATACAGACTAACAACCCTCAGAAGAGGGTATGATGGGGGGAGGGAAGAGATAAACCACAGAACTTATATGTATGTACGCATAACCGATGGACACGGACAACAAAGCCGGGTATGGGGTGAGGGGGATGGGGAGGAGGGTGTCAGTGGAGGAAAAAAGAGAAACACCTGTAACAAAAATAAATTAATAAAAAAATTTTTTAAAAAAAAGCTCTATTATGAACTCACAGCAAGTCATATCTTAGAGAATAATCACAGACCACCAATAATCAAGCCAGGATAAAATACGGTCTAGTAAAATATGTCTGTTTCTAAAAGGAAAGAACGAACAAATGAAAGAAAAGGGGGCGGGGGAGAGGACCAGAGAGCTTTATGAGCCAGGCGATTTCAAAGGCACTGCCAACCACCCACCTCCTAAGCAGCCCAGTTTACATTCAGTTTACATGCCTGTGTCCTCTGTTGAGAGAAATCACTGAATGTATCTCACGAAATATCTTCTTTTACTCTATAGAGCATTTTAAAAGGTCAATGATAATAAAGTTTCCCTAGTAATATGCCCTTTAATCTTAGTTATCCACAACATTCAAAGTCAATATGAAATAAAAAATTCTGTGATGTAAAAATGTTTAACCTGAGCACAGGCTGTGTCTGACTCAGTTAATCTGCCAACATTATCCTAATCTGATTGCATTAGGATCTGTTTACTATTTTGGTCCTTGCATCTCTCTCAAGCTTCCAAACTCGTTTTCAGAAATGAGAAGCTAGCATGTTACAACACTCACACATGTTCTAGGTATCTATCTACCCCTGATTTCCCAGTGCTATTCACCAGACACAAATTCTAAGTTCCTCACTATCCTTAAGATCACAGCATTAATGTTCTTACTATTCACATACAAAACTCTATTTACACGATTGTTAGACTCTTCAGAACATGTAGCTCTATTAGCTTCAGAGACATATCTCATTAGAACGTCTAATATGAAGGTGTTCAGCAAGAAGTGTATGTCTAATACCACAATAAAATAGCGTCTTTGTGCTTCCCTCCTTGGCCTCTCGGGCTGCTTATCTAAGGTTCATTTCCCATTGCTGGAATAGTCCCACATCTTTTAGTATGTTTTTATTAAATTTTTTTTTTTTTTTTTTTTTAGAGAGAGAGATAGAAACATCTATGTGAGAAACACCAATCAGCCGCCTCCTGCACGTCCCCTACTGGGGACCAAGACAGCAAGCCCGACATGTGCCCTGACAGAAATCGAACCAGGACCTCTCAGTCCATGGGACGATGTTCAATCCACTGAGCCACACCAGCCGGGCTAGTCACACATCTTTTAAATCCCAGTTTGTAAGAACACACTTACTGACCCTGCTATTCAATTTAACCTATAAGTGAGCTCTTATGTAGTAGGTGAAGCAAAAACAATGTTGAGTAATAAGACATGGTCTTGGCCCCAGAAAGCTTTAGATGGTGAGGAAGAGTAAACACACACAACTCTCAAAACAAGCAAAAGAGACTGCTCTAAGTAAAACGAAAATAATGTCAGCTAGCCAACATCCATGGAACACCATGTGCATCGATCCACTTTAAAATAATTTATCACAGACATGGATGCAAGGGTCATAAAACTCTTATTTTCTTTCTTTTCTTTTCCTTTTTTAATCCTCACCCGAGGATATGTTTTGTTTTGTTTTTTATTGATTTTTAGATAGAGAGGAAGGGGGAGAGAGAATGAAACATTGATTGGTTGCCTCCTACATGTGCCCCGACCAGGGATTGAACCTACAACCTGGGTATAAGCCCTCATCAGGAAATGAACCCATGACCTTTCGGTGTATAGGATGATGCTGCAACCAACCGAGCCACCTAGCCAGGGATAAAACATTATTTTCTTTCCCTTCACTTCATAAACCATAACTGCTCATTAAAATACAAAGAATAATCAATTCCTGATATAATACGATTTTGCAGAGATGCATGGATGGCCAGTACCTCTGGGTGAACAGTCCCTGGCCAGAGTATCTGAAAGCCCAGATACAAGCCCTCATCGATCCATCCAGCCATTTACTGTCCTCCTACTATGCATGAGAGATACAATCATGAATCAAAGGTGAAGCTATTTACAGAGTCACCATGCTCCAAGCTGGAAAATGCTCTGCAGCCAGAAAGACACGCGCAACATGCCATAACAGAAGACTAGTTCCAGCTGCAATAAACAAGACTTAAAATTTGCATGTGGAACAAAGTAACAAGAGACTGATTACTATTCTTTGAGATGCACAGAGTATACAAAGTTAATATAAAGATAAATGCTATTACCACCCCTAAATATCAGGACATCAGGAGGAGGTCCAAAAGTTTCCAGGTTCAGAGTTTTCTCATGAACTACAGTATGTGTCTGCAGGCTGTCTCCAAGGAACTCACAGGCCCACAGGCTTGAAGAGGAGCAAAGACAAGAGTTGGAAGGGGCTGTGGGACCTGCCCACACCTGTACCATATCCCTGTGAGCTGTTTGAACACCGTTCAGGGACAGGGAATTCATGTGTGTGTAGCCCCATGGTCTGAGGAACTGTCTTTACATTCAGGTAAAGCCTACACTTTCATAACTTCAAACTAATGCTCTGTTCTGCCCAGTGAAATCACACCATTCGAGTCTACAAGCTCTCAGGTGAAGGTGGGGTAAAGGCTCCAGTCCTGCCAGCCTTTCCCAGGGCCCTCCAGGTTGTCCTTCAAGAGGTGCACATCAGGTGTGTCCTGGGGGAAGCGACACATCTGTCCCATAAACACAGGTCTGCCTGTGCCACTGATTTTATCCATAGGCTGCCTCCTGCACGCCCCCCACTGGGGATGGAGCCCACAACCCGGGCATGTGCCCTGACCGGGAATCGAACTGGGACCTCTCAGTCCATGGAAGGATGCACAATCCACGGAGCCACACCGGCCGGGCTATTTTCTCATTTTTAATTCCTAGTACCTGGCTCAATGCCTGGCACACAGACAATGCTCAAAAAACATTTGTCAAATAATAGAGTTTTCTTGAATGGCTAAGTTAAAAAGAAAAATCACAATGCATCTTCCAGAATGTAAAAGTCGGACCTGTCTTGTGTCCAGTGACCTTGTGTTTGCCCTCTGGTCACCTCTTTAAGTGCTGGGCTCCACACAGGCAAAGAGCAGGAAAATGTGGGTCAACAGAACACTCGTTTCAATTCAACCAAACAGTTAATGAGCTTTTGTACAATGGGCATAAAAAGATAAAATAATAGCTCGCTTAAGACAAAATAAGGCTTACAGATCGAGAAAAGATTGCAGACTAGAAGCAATTGTTTAAAAAGCAGGTTAGCAATGTTATGGAACAATCTATAACGTTAAATACAAATATGGTAGCAACTGGAATTATCGGGCAGTTTCTTTCACAATACTCAGAGCAGAGGCAGCTGAGAATGGAGGAAAGAAATGAGCAGGTAGGACAGATGCAGGGACAGAGGGACAGAGGTCCTGACGGGGTGAACCTCGTCAAGGACTGAATAATAAAGTGAGGCCCAGAGATCCTTGGAAGAATGTGTTCCAGAATTCTGCAGATAACACAGATGCACAAGCTTACTTGGTGAGAAATCCCAGAATTTTCTAAACTCCCCTTTAGAAAAGTGGGACACTGTGTCCTTGGCCGATGTACTGGCACTTTTCCTAATGCCTCTGACCCCACAAAGATGACAAACCAATGATTCCAGGGAGGCCCCATCTGAAGATAATAGTTAAAACCTTGAAACAGATCCAACGCAAGTAAAAAGATATTCTTGCCTATACAATGCTATAAGTATTTTTCTCTGCTTTAATTACTGAATCCTGTAACTAGGACTCATCACTGACTCAAAGAGATTCTAAAAATAATCTGTTTTAGACTGTAGAATGAGAAGCATCATGTAATTCTGCTACTAAATATACTCCTATTTTTCACAGCTTAGAAACTTACTCTTCGAACATATTTCCTCTTTTTATTAACCAAAAAATATAAAATACTTCAGATACACATTAAACATTAATTTTCAATATTAATCATGTATTTGTTTATAAGTGAAATCTCAGACCTTACTTAAAAACAGTGTCCTGACACTTTCCCTCTACATCTAATCATGCCCTTCATTAAACACTTTGATTGCAAGAGTACAGTCTCATTTACATATGATGAATGAATTAAAACAAAGCTGTTAGCCATCAGGCTCTCCACTGCAAATGGAAAATTATTAATAACAACTTACATTTGAATCTATGGTGCCATTTACAAAGGGCTTCCACATAAATCACCTCGGAGTACACAACCACCCTGACCCAAAGAAAGGCAGGCATTTCACCATCTTACAATCAGGTGCAGGCTCCGAGTGAAACAGCAAGGACAGGAAGGAGGGACACTCACTCATCTACATCCTCCTCACCTGAAGTCCCACCTTGTATCCAAACTCAGCTCATTCTATGACCCACACTCTAGTTTCTTCAGCACACTTTGGGACCACCCCAGACCAGCTAGCTCATCCTTCCCTCTGAACTCCAACAGAACGCACTGCTGATGACTGCACCCTGTGGGCTCCAACACTCTCCTTTCCATTGTGGTTTCTCTTTGCATGGATATGCTGTCTTCTCACACCAACCGGAAGCCCCTTACAGGCAAAAACATAATCTCACATTTCTTACTGTCTAGAAAATACCATGCACACAATAGGCAAACACTGAATTACTGTGTATGACGCCACCTATCACAAGATCGTCAGAGTAGACAAATGCCCTCCTTTCCTAACTTCAGCATTCCAACTACGCATTCCTCTTAGCTTTGGGCCCACCTTCCCAGCTGCAACTAGTCAGAAAACCCTGGAAGTCATTCTCAGTCCGCCATAAATAAATACAACAGGTTTCTTAACGATGGTTAAAGTTGCTTTACACCTTTAACTGGTTTGAGTCTCTGCTGCCCTCTGTACCAAATACTGTCCTTGGTTTCTGACTGCATTGCATGGTGGTTCCTGAGAATCTGAGAATTTGTATTTTTATTTCCTGGATATGACCTGCCTTGACTCTGATATTCACCAAGTTTCCGTTCATGCCTTTACCCTCCAGCCCGCCTTGGTTCTCTTGCCCCTGACTTTCTAACCAGAATTCACATCAATCACAATCCAACCCCTACCATGGGTCACCCATGCCCTTACATACGGACCTGCTCAGCCTTCTATGAGTGGCCAAAAGAGGGATGTTGCCTTCCCCTTTACCTTCAGCTTATACCTGGAGTTCTGCATTTCCACAGCTACTTCAAAAGAAAGACAAATTAACACAGGTACCAGCGGCAGTCACTATACTTCTCATGACCCTGTATCTTCCTCTTCAAACACATACTTAACAATAGGACAACCGAGGCTACAATACCATACAGTCGCAATCAGTAGCCTCTGTGATGCCAAATAGATCATAACCAAATGAGAACTACCATTTTAGTTTCACTCCATATGCAGAAGCTCAAATTTGGACAAAGAAAATTATTACCTAAATGCACAAAAACCCTTAGGCAATCTGCACATTATCAGATGGAAACAGCAGATGTAAATGCTGCATTGCAGAGGTATTTTTTTTTTATTCCCATGACGATTTTTACATATTCCAGAATCAAAATATATTTCAAAGCTAGCTGTGTTACATAAACCTGAAATAAAGATTTCATGTGCAATTCAACTAGAAACTTGGTTATTTTTTCCCCCAGTATGAAGAATAATAGCAGCCACTATAACATATGGGCACATAAACTTCCACCCGCAGGGGACGCAGTGTGTTCAAACAAGACTGACAAACAGAGCGGTCACAGTTTATGACAGGCCTACATTTGACTCTCCGGAGCCTCTAGTCCAAGCTGAACATATTCTGTATCTAAGGTACTCAGAAGGAATGGCTCACCACTGCACTGTGAGAATACCACACTGCAAGACAAAATCACGGGAACACATTAGTACCACCCAGAAATGAATGTAAAATTCCAGTCACCTGGAAAGTAACTCATTAGCACTGAAATATCTCTAATATTAAATTCTGTCTCATACTGACTAAGTAGTAACCATTTAATTAGTGGCATCCACTGTTACCTTGTAGGAGACATTTTCTAGGGACCAGAGGCAGCATGGTCAAGGGAAAGAACAGGTGTGGGTATCAGAGATCTGAGTTCCACACCTGGGTCTACCGCCAAACGCTCTGGACTCTGCGAAGGTTATTACTGACTGGGCCTCAAGCTCCCCCTCAGTAAAACAGGCTAGTAAGACCTTCCTTAGAATATGAAGATGGGAGGCTGAGCTATTCCAGACAAAGAGCACAGCAAGGTGGCAGAGGCACTTAAAGGTAGCTGCTAACCCTCTACCAACACAAGCTAAACATGTACCTGTCACCAAACAAGGAGGTGAGAAGTACAACTGCTACAGTCAGGCCATGCAAAGGACATGCCACCTTCTCATTCTCCTGGAGGTAAGGTAGTAGCACTGTCTGTCCCTGGATGACAAAGCAGATGCTTGTGGCAAGTGACCAATAAATTGGGTGAGCCTAACCCAGCTCTTCTTAGATTTCTACAGGTAAAGGTAATGATGGCAATTTACCCACTGCAAGGGCAGAAATGTGGGTATTCCAAACAGTAGGTATTTTGATGGGAAATCCTCATATCTATTTAACTAATGAAAGTTCCTTTTACTTTTGTAGTTTTCTGTTAATAGGTTGAATTTGGCATCATGCCAGCTGATCTGTCACCTCTGAGGGCATAAAGACATTAAGATCCAGATTCTGCCTCTATTCTTCCCAGCACTAGCCACAAACCCTAGGGCTAGTGCCCACTCTCCCGTATGCCAACCTCAGCTCTCTAGAATCTTCCAGCACAGGGATCACAAGAATATGACTAAATGACTCCACATATAAAGTAAACTGAGGAAATTAAAGTGGCAACAGCCTATATATAAGGACAGTCAACAGACTTGAAATCAAAATGCACTCTAGCAAGCCTTAGATTCCATTTTATCTTCTCCCCTCACAAGTACTGGGACAGTTAATAAAATAATTACCATGCCATTCAGATGCCAAAGACGTGTAATTACATCGATTTTGAGGTACTACAAATACACAGACATTAAATACCATTTTATCAATCTCAATGCTTAAAATTAATGACCCTTAAATCTTTTTAACGTGAAAAGTGGTCAGCAATTTTTAAAATCCATTTGAAAGCAACTGAATGAGTTACTGCCCCTAAAAATACTGAAAAGGCATTCTAATTAAACCATCAGAATCATGTGACTTCAATATATTATGGCCCTCCTGGCTACATAACGCACAAACTAAGCACTGTCAACCTAAAAGAACCATGTACACATTGGTGGCCTCTACCCTGGCACCGAGAATGCAATGGCCACCACTACGCACGTTCCTGCAGGAAAGGAAGCAGAGGGAGGTGGAGACAGGGTGCGGAGAGGAGAAGGGACTTTGAGATTCACCGGAGCTGTGGACCTGCTTCCTCTGGGAGGTAATAAGTAATGCAGAGCAGGTGCTCCTGTTCTTTTTGCTGATGACTCGAACACAAGGAGATTAAAGCCATGAAAAGAGGAGCCAAAAATATCTGGTCTCCTAACTGAAGACCCAATGAAAGATCCCAACTCCTGTGAACACTTAAGATTTCTTATTCTGAACACCTTTTTAGTTGGGATTTGTAGCATGAATTCTGTGCGGGGCTGAACTGTTACCCAGGATGGTATCCGCCCACACAGAAGGGCATTTCAAAAGGCACGGCTGACAAGCACAGCAGCCCCAGGCCCCGCGCCCGCGATGCCACGAGCTCCGCGAGGCGCTCCGCGAGCTGGTCTCGCACGTGACCTCGGCCACAGCCTGTGAGGGCGGTGCTCCACTTTACAGACGAGGGAACGAGGGAACGAGGGAGCAGAGAAGGGAAGTGGTATGTCCAAGGTCCTCTAGTACATAATGGAGTTGAGATTCAAACCTAGAACATCTGCTTCCAGAGACTCAACTTTTAACCACTATTCTACCTTCCGTTATTTGAAATGAAATCATCTTGTTGTTAAAGACAACTAAGGAAATGGAAAACTCTCAGGCACCCATTGCACTCGCCTTACTGTGCTCCCCACCACTAACGGTAAATGTCAAAATCTCTCTCTACAGCCCTGGCCGGTTTGGCTCAGCCGTTAGAGCGTCGGCCTGCGGTCCAGAGAGACCCGGGTTCGGTTCCCACTAAGGGCACGTACCTCCGTTGCAGTTTGTCCCCGGCCCTAGTTGGGTCGTGCAGGTGGCAACCACTCGATGTGTCCCTTTCACGTCAATGTTTCTCTCTCTCTCTCTCTCCCCCTCCCACTCTATCTGAACAAAAAACGAAAAAATGTCCTTGGGTGAGGATAAAAAAAAAAAACTCTCTCCACAGTAACACTAGGTAAGCCAGTCAATCCTAGGACATCTACTGTGTACTTTTGCATATAGTACATCATTTAGTCCTCAGAACCCAAAGAAGAGGGTAAAGATGGATATTATAATTCCCAATTAACAAACGAGTACTTTTCAGAGAGCAGGTAACTGGATATTACCACAAACTTCTACATGGCAAAGACAAGGTTGGAACTCCTCAGTCCATGCAAAATAGATGATGCCTTTGGAAGTACTTTGTCCACTTTGTCTAAATGAATCGAATCCTGCAACTTCCATTCTGTAACATTACACAGACAGTTTGCCCTAGAACGTATCAAGGAAGCATCCTTCCTGCAGGATCCTGCTGGGCACTGCACGGGGCCTTCTTGGGGCCCAGGGGAACCGCTACGCTATAAGGGTCAATGAGAAAGTTGCCTGAACAAAGGCATTGAAGCCTCTGAGAAAGTGAAAGGAGGAGCTGCTCCCAAAATACACGACGGCTCTCGTCCTCCAAGGCAGAGGTTGCAGGTGCAGGGCATGGACGAGGGTGGTGAGAGCATGGAGACACACGATGACTGAATGTGAGGAAAGGAAATTACGTTTCCCTCACACTGAACATCTGTGAGACATCACAGCTTCATATGGGCCACAGGTTAGCAGTCATCTAGCACAGACTGTAGATCTACGCAGTAAGGACAGCAGAGCTCCGGTCCCAGACGCTGTCAGCAGGTTACGATGTTCTGCAGGGGTGGAGTCCTCAGAGGCCAGGCAAATGGAATAACAAATAGAGACAGTTTTAACTAAACTAATCCCCACAAAATGGAAGAGGGGTTTAAAAATAGGATTCCTGAAATAACAACCAAAAAAGGATTAAAGATATAATATCCATAGTACAAGAATAAGCTAACATGAAGGTGGCCAAGTTGGCACTTGTCCAGGTATGACCTCTTCTTGTCAGCCGGATGAGTTAAAAACAAGCATGATCTAAATAGATCCACAAGAAACCAGTTCAACATTTTTTTCAAAATCATCAAAACAACAAGTTGAAATAAAGATTTATATCCACTATCAACAATGATATCAAGTGAAAATAAAATGTTTTAAGTTTCATCAATATTATAATGCGTAATGTCTTATATGGGAAAATACAATTCAATAAACTACTATTTATCTATAATTTATAAGCTCCATGTACTTTGGGGATTTGTTCTCATTTTTCATGATCAGGTACATAATCAAAAGGTTTTGAAGTCCACTGCCTAAGAGACTAGGTTACCTAAGGATGAGAAATTAATACAGATGCCATTAAATGCTTCAGTAACAAACTGTTAAACATATATACAGCTAAGAAAAAATTAATTTAAAAAATTTCCCTAACAGTGAGTATAAGCTGGATAAAGCTCTAAAACCACAAGGGGAAAAAAAAAAAAGAAAAGAAAAAGCCATAAGAAATCCCAGAACACAGAAACCTTAATGAAGTAAACACCGGCCACTGACCAGGCCTTCCTAGGAGAGAAGTGATCCACAGCTGTTTTCACGGCTGGCAGAGTGACAGGAAGAACAATCTTCCATAAAGAAGCGTAAGAAAATACCAACTGAACTGTTCACAGCTTTTTTTACATTTTTTATTTATTGATTGATTTTTTTAGAGAGAGAGAGGAGGGGAGAGGGAGAGAAAGAAACATTGGTGAGAAAGAACATCGACTGGCCACCTCCTGCATGCCCCCCCACAACCTGGGCATGTGCCCTGACCGGGAATCGAACCGGCGACCTCTTGGGGCAGGGGTTGACGTTCAGCCAATGAGCCACACCGGCCAGGCGGTTCACAAGCTTTTTAATCTCAAGGAGCCCCAAACACAAAGCTAGTCTGCACCCACATGTCAACTCTTTCCCTTGGATCTTTACCAAATGCACATGGGTGATGGACAGTGAGACTGGACAGAAGTGACGAGTGAGTCCCTGTCTCAGGCACCTAGGAACTTCCCTGGATGTGGACCGGCAGACTGACACCAGAAGGAAAACAACAGAGAACTGAGAGAAATCCGTCTAAAGAACAGTAGGACAAAGTGAGATCTCCTGAGGAAAGCCACAGACTGGAGAGAGCGAAACATTGATGAGAGAGAACATCGACTGGCAGCTTTTTTTCAAAAGTGTCCAAAAAAACTAGCAGCCAAATTATAAAAGTAACAGAGATTGCCCACTGCTCAGGAATTCAGCAGCGTGGCTCTAAAATACAAAGAGATATCCCTGGTCTGGTTGAGGCTCATTCTAAAGCTCTGTCTAAAACAAAGTCCTGATCCCATTCTCAAAATATTTGAAGCTAAGAATGAACTAAATCTAACTATTGCTACTACCAAGTCCAGACCCAGCTTGGTCCCCCACATTAGTAGTGTGACAAAACCAAACAAATAAACAACAACAACAAAAAAAGGCCATTCTGGTGGCAGATATTTCCAGTCTGTGTTGTTTTCTTTTTACACACAATGTCCAGCACACAATAAAAAACTAAGGGACATAAAGAAAAGAACATGATTCATAAAAAAGAAAAAACAGTCAACAGAGACAGATCCATATATAACCCTGACACTGCTATCAGCAAACATAACTATGATGGATGATACACTAACGGATCTCGTGGGAAAGACAGGCAGATGAACACGCACAGTGAAGGGTTTCAGCAGAACAAAATTGGAAATAAATAACTAAATATATTTTCTTGAATGCAAATAAAGTAACAACAATATATCATTTCACAGCCATTAGGTTAGCAACACTGAAAGTGAAAATACCTGCTGCTGAAGAGATGTGGAGAGAAGTGTAGTCTCACACACGTGAAAATTTTTAGCATTTTTCTTCAGACAGAGCGGGAGGGAGAAAGAGAGGAAGAGACAGAGAGAAACATCAATGTGAGAGAGACACATCAAGTGGTTGCCACTCACACGACCCCAACCAGGGCAGGGGACAAACTGCAACTGAGGTACGTGCCCTTAGCAGGAACCGAACCCAGAACTCTCTGGTCCACGGGCCAACACTCTAACCGCTGAGCCAAACTAGCCAGGGCTCCTTCAATAATCTTAACAGCCTACTACACACAGCAGAAAAAAAGGTTCTGTGAATTTTAAAAGGACAAACATTTTAAAATAATGTAACTTCCCAAGATATGTGGAAATATAAAATGGCTATGAACACACTTGTAATTGGAGGCCCAGAAGGTGAGAAGGGAGAGAATGGGACCAAAGAACTATCTGAAAAAATAATGCCTAATCCAAATGTGATTCAAGACATCAACCCACAGATCCAAGAAGCTCACTAACTCTAAAGACAATAAATATAAAGAACAACACACCTCGACACATTATAGCCAAACTGCTGAAAACCAAAGATGAACAAAAAATATTTCAAAGTGATCAGAGAAAAAATATACCATATTGGTTATAGGGAAAAGTAATAAGGAAAGACAACATTTAAAAAGGGTATATTTATCAATAATCATGAAAGTCAGAATATACAGATTGACATGTTTAGAATACTAAGGAGAAAAATGTCACAGAATTTTTCATCCAGCAAAAATGCTTTGAAAAAAAAAAAGCATCAAAATTTACAACTCTTGCCCTGGCTGGAGTGGCTCAGTGGTTACTGTGTCAGCCCATAGACCAAAAGGTCGTAGGTTCAATCCCCAACCCCAGTCACAGTGCATGCAGGAGGTAACCAATCAATGTGTTTCTCTCACATTGATGTTTCTCTCTCTTTCTGTCTCCCCCCCCCCCCACTTCCCTTCCACTCTATCTAAAAATCAATGGAAAAGATATCCTCGTGAGGATTAACAGAAAGAAAAGATATACATGCATATATATATCTCCATCCTCAGGTGAGGATTAACAACAACAAAAATTTACAACTGTTGAGCTGTAAAAGACACTGTTAAAAGGATGAATAAATAGCAAGCTACAGACAGAGAACATATTTGGAAAGCAAATATGCAAAAAAAGCCTCATATCTAGAATATAGGAATGGCAATAATTCTTAACATTAAAAGCCAACATCATCAGTCAACATCATTAGCCATTAGAAAAAAGCAAATGAAAACTACGATGAGATATCACTACACACCTATTAGAACAGTTAAAATAAAAAAACAGTGATAATACCAAACTCTGGTGAGGATACAGAGAGACTGGGTAACACACACACTGCTGGTGGGGATGTAATATGGTACAGCTACTCTGGAAAATAGTTTGGCAAGTTCTTACAAGACTAAATGTGCACTTGCCATTTGACCCCGTAATCATACTCATGGATATAGGTAACCCAGGGAAATGAAAATTTACAGTCATATAAAAACTTATACACCAGTGTTCACTGCAGCTTTATTCATAATATGAAAATACTGGAAACGGCTCAACTGTTGTTTGGGTCGATGGCTGGACAAACTCTAGTACATCCACACAATGGTATACCACTCTGCAATAAAAAGGAATTAACTATTCATACATACAACAACCTGAATGGCCCTTAAGGGCATTTAGCTTAATGAAAAAGGTAAATCTCAAAATATTACACACAGTATGATTCCATGTATACAACATTCTCAAAATTACACAACTACAGAGATGGAGAACAGGGTACAGGGACCAGGCCATAGAGTGGATGAGATTACAAAGACACACACAAGGAGGTCTTGTACAATGACTGAACAGCACTGCATCTTTGACTGTGGCAGTGGGTGCACAAATCTACACCTGTGAAAAAGTTGTATGAACGTCTCTCACACACACATACACATGCAATTTAAAATACAGTGAACAGTGAATAAGGTCTGTAACCAGGTTAATAACAGTAATGTACTAATGTCAATTTCCTGGTTTGATATTGCACTACCAGCTATACAAGATGTCCCCACTGCAGAAGCTAGGAGGAGGGTCCATGGGATAAAGAAGGAAAAGGGAAGAATTATGCTAGATCTATAAAATGAATTATTATGCAACTATCTATGTACAATTTTAGAAGACTTTTTAATTATGTGATAAAATTCTTATGACATTAAATGGACAAGCATACAAAATAGCATCTACAGATTTATGTAACAATATTTATTGAGTACCTACTATATACCAGTACCTAGGTAATAGGAATAAAATGCAGTAAAGACAATTCCTTGATTTGTGGAATTTAGATTACACTGGAAAGTGACTCACAAAAGGTAAATAAATCTGCAAGAAAATATCACATGAAATAAATGCTAGTAAGACAAATATAACAGGTGATATAATATCAATTATACAAAATATCTGAAATTGACTCAAAAGAAATAAACTGCAAGATTTAATAGTAAAATAAATAATGTAAAATAAAATACAAAGTGAATTGAAGGTGGCTTAGTCAATGGTCTAGAAAAATACAGGTGGATATAAATGGAAAGTGTTTAGGCCTTTAGAGTCTATCCTTCAGCATACTCAGGAGGCAGAACATCTCACGTTTCTCAGGAAGAATACAAAAGCAACATGCATAAGGAGGTCTGTGCTTCTGCTGACTTGCTTTAGACCAGAATGAACTCCTCAGTAATGCCAAGAGCAGAAAATTTCACAAGACAAGTGGTCCTTCCATACATAAGCTAAGGTGGTATTTTTTACATTTCTACTTTCATTACAGTAGAACCCTCTCTTCCTCCCACCCCCACCACATACACATTCACCTACAGACATTCATTCAATCATGGAACCAGTATTTATAGCAGGGACTTCCTTAAAATCACAACATTCCCTAGAAATATACCCAAAATGCTATAAAACTAGCCCGGCTGGTGTGGTTCAGTGGACTGAGCGTCATCCCATGGACTGAGAGGTCCAGGTTCTATTCCAGGTCAGGACACATGCCTGGGCTGCTGGTTCAATCCCCAGTAGGGGGCGTGCAGGAGGCAGCTGATTGATCTCTCTCTCTCTCTAAAAAGCAAATAAAAACATTTTTTTAAAAATGCTATAGCCCTGGCCAGTTTGGCTCAGCAGTTAGAGCGTCAGCCCTTGGACCAATGAGTTGCGGGTTCAAGTCCGATCAAGGGCACGTACCTCGGTTGCAGTTCGTCCCCGGCCCTGGTCAGGGTCGTGTGGGAGGCAAACAGTTGATGTGTCTCTTTCACATCGATGTTTCTCTCTCTCTTTCTCCCTCACCCCCCCTTCTCTCCTACTCTATCTGAAGATAAAATGGAAAAATATCCTTGGGTGAGGATTAAAAAAAAAAAATGCTATAAAACTTAAGGACCATTTCGCATAATGCAAAAAGTTAGTTTGCTTAAGCAATTTGTGAAAAGATTAACCTGCAGGAAAGTACTGAAAATACTGATACAAATTATACAACATATTACAGAAACGCTCTTTGAAAATTGATCTATATCTAAAACACACACACACACACATATAACTGAATGATATTTATCCTCAAAACATAACCCTTCAGTGGGTAACTGATAAGAATGTACCCATATTAGAGTCAGACAAATTGAGAAAACATTGTAGAACAAAAATACTATATAATCCATGAAGAAAACTACTTGGATTAACACCCCCAACAAAACAACAAAAAAATAGTCCTAGTATTCTGGACTATTTCCTGAAAAGTAAGTATGATTTAAATTAATATTAATTATTTGCTTTTTAAAAAGTCAACCATCAGAATGAGATACTATATTATCAGAAAATGATCTTAAATAAAGCACTTGGCAGAGGTTGGTGACATTATAACGTGACTGAACTCAAAATGCAGCAAAGCTTACCTATACAGAGATCAAGCAAAGCCCAGAACAAGCTAGAATCACTCTGACATCGATAGCAAAATAGAAAAACTTCCTCTTAACTTTTAGGTCCTTTAGAACTACTACCTAGTGTTTCCTCCAGCTAGACAGCCATTCTGAAGTAACAGCTGAGTGCAATGGGGTTAAAGCGTGACAGTGAGCCAGGTAGACAAGCAAGGACCTCAAGGGGTAACAAAGAGCTCAAGTCATCAACACCCACTGTTTTCAAAGCTTCCCCAACCTGAAGCACCACAGCTCAGGCCTTGAACCTTTCCTCTCCTTTATCCACACTCCCTCCTTTCAGGATCTCATCCAGTCTCATGGATTTAATGCCTAATGTACACTGACATCTCCCAAACTTACATCTCCAGCCGAGATCACTCCATGGCACTTCCACATGGTACATAGACCCAACATCTTCACGTGGAGGTCTAACACACACCCCAAATTTAACATGCCCAAGGACGAACCCCTCATCTCCACCTGCAATCTGGCCTTCAATCTTCCCCAGAGCAGTTCATGACAACTCCAGATTTTCAGGTGCTCAAGTCAAAATGCCAGGGGCATTTCTTAACTTCTCCATCTTACATGCCTCACATCAGATCCACCAGAAAGTCCTTCTGGTGGTTCTACCTTCTAAAGATATCAGAAGGAGACTTCTCCTCCCACCCAACTGATTCTATCCCAGCCCTGGCCACTGTCAGCTCTCACCTGATGAGCATGCCTCTGCCAGCCTCCACCTGGTCTCCTGCCTCTACCCTGTGTTCCCAGCAGCCTGCTCTCCTCTGCAGAGACACCAAAGCATTCTATCCAGGGGAAGTCAGATCATATCTCTCCTCCATTTGAAACCCTCCAATGGCTGTTCAGCTCACTCAAGTAAAAGCCAAAACCCTTACAATGACCTAAAAGAGCTACATGACCTGCCTCCTTCTCCCCCTTTACTGCCCTGTCCTCATTTCTTGCTCTCAATCTCTCGCCTTCATTCTACTTCAGGTTTCCTCCCTGTTCTCCCTATACCCCAGGGAACACCCCACCACAAGACCTTTGCACCTGCTAGGCCCTCTCCTGGAATATTCCTCCCTACACGTCTCATACCCCGATGTTCAGTCCCTCATACCTCCTTCAAACCTCTGCTCAAATACTATCTTCTCTGACCACATCCCAAATAAAATTTGGGTCTGTCTTTGTCCTTCTTCAATGATGTCCTTTTCTCCATAGCACCCTATCATATTCTGATAAGGTCTGTGCGTACATGTGTGTGCCACTTACTAAAATGTATCTCCTTTATTGCCTAGTTCTCCCATTTAAATGTCAGCTCTGTGAAGGTAGGGCAGGGATGTTATTAATATTTTGTTCATTGATGTATCCCCAGTGTCCAGAATTGTACATGGCACATAGTAAGTGCTCAATAACTAGTTACTAAAAGAATGAAGTTTTGTGGCATTTCATTTCTACTTTTTATATGGAAGAAACAAGCATACTGTGACAGTACCAGATTTTAGATATATTCACTTGGCCCTTTTCCTTGGTGAGCTCATCTAGTGATCTCATCTAGATCTGCCTTGCACTTAAATCTCATCCAGATTATCTTATAAGAGTAGATTGTTACAGGATATTTCTGGTTTAGAACCTACATTTTAAAGATGACATGTGTACGAAAAAAGACACTGAAAGAGAATAATCAACAATATTCCACCTTATGCCTTACTTTAAGTTTTTTTCTCCAAAAGACCAAAATTTTTAAAAATTACTGAAGCAAAAGCAAATACTACATTACATCTTTATACAGACAGTAAGAGATAGCGATCTCATTAGTACAGAAACAATTAAAAACAGACATCAGAAGTCTATCCTCTTTTCTGAGCGTGATTAAGTAAGTGGGAAGAGGAAACCTTCTCAGCAGAGGGTCACGGATGAGAAATTAGCAGGACAGAAATCAAAGCATCCAGGCTTTAAACCAAGAACATCCTGACAAGTTCTCGCAAACTAAGGACTGACAAAGCATATTAATGAGAAATACTGTTAGAATGCTACTCAGATATGGGTTTTTGGTGTCAGCCTTCCCAAAGGAACTGGTTTCAAAGGGGAAAGGGATAGCTACACACACAAGAGCAAAAGCATGTTTATGTTTCCCAATCCCTCCTGTACACTGAGCTCAGGAGGCAACCCTTCATCTGCACTGGCAGAAATCCAGGAAGGGAGAGTGGCCAAAGAACTCATGCAAAAGAAATGCAAAAATGCCTTCGACAGCACGACTTTGGTTTTGATTCGATGTAAGAAGCATGACAACAGTGCTCACTAGTATCAAAATCTGGCCAGCCAAACTGAGTATATTTATCTGTGTTCAAGACAATCCAAAGCATGAGATCCAGTGTTCTCTTGGAGGAAGAAGGTACATCACATCCTGATCTAAATTAAGCAATATGTTTAATTTAATTTCAAGATATGCATGCATACAAATCTTGCCTAGCTGTGTTGTGCTTTGAAGACACGACAAAAGGAAAGATCTAAATACTAGGTAATGAAAAATCATTCTAAAAACATTATCATGGCACCAATTTTATTCTTAATATTCAACTAATGTTAAATAAACAGCAAGACCCCTCATACAACTGCATCTGCTAACAATATCATACCAGGCAGAGATCTCTGAGCCTCCACAGGACTTTGCCACCTATATACATAAGTAACTTTCTAAAACAGACAGTACTTGATCCCCGCTGAGCTCAGTGTGCAGTACCGGTTTGCTGTGTACCAATCACAACAGTTCCCACCAGGACACCCCGCTGTTCACCACTTCCCTTCAATGCTTTACTGGCACTGGCCCACCCACTGTGCCTAAAACCAGTCCTGAGATGAACCATGTTTACTGCTAAATTTTATGTCTGATAAACAGCTGAAACTTTCTCCAAACTAATAATCTCAACAAAACAGAAGACTCCCAGGAACCAAGAAATTTGGTTGAACAAAAACAGAAGAGGAAAAGTAGACATAAAAAAAAAAAATGACCAACTCACACACTAGCAAAAAAATGCAAATTGGCCCTGGCCAGTTTGGCTCAGCAGTTAGAGCATCACCCTGCGGTCCAGAGAGACCCAAGTTTGGTTCCTGCTAAGGGCATGTACTTCTGTTGCAGTTTGTCCCCGGCCCTGGTTGGGTCGTGCGGGTGGCAGCCACTTGATGTGTCCCCTTTACGTCGATGTTTCTCTCTCTCTCTTCCTCTCTCTCCCTCCCACTCTATCTGAACAAAAAATGAAAAAATGTCCTCGGGTGAGGATTAAAAAAAAAATGCAAATTGAACCCACAATGTGTTATATACCATTTTCACTTATTAGATTAGCAGTGATTAAAATATAAAACATCCAATCCTGGCTGGTTTGGCTCAGTGGTTAGAACATCAGCCCATGGACCAGAGAGTCCCAGGTTCAGTTACTGCTAAGGCAGTAGTTCTCAACCTTCCGAATGCCGCAACCCTTTAATACAGTTCCTCATGTTGTGGTGACCCCCAACCATAAAATTGTTTTGTTGCTACTTTATAACTGTAATTATAACTTTATAACTGTTATGACTCGCCATCGGAAATATGTGTTTTCTGATGGTCTTGGGCGACCCCTGTGAAAGGGTCGTTCGACCCCCCAAAAGGGGTTGCGACCCACAGGTTGAGAACCGCTGCACTAAGGGTACGTACTTAGGTTGCAGTTTGTCCCCGGCCCTGGTTGGGGTCATGTGGGAGGCAACCAGTAGATGAGTCTCTCTCACATCGATGTTTCCCTCTCTCTTCCTTCCTCTCTCCCTCCTGCTCTACCTGAAGATAAATGCAAAAAATGTCCTCAGGTGAGGATAAATATATATATATATATATATATATATATATATATATATATATATATAAATAATAATAAATAAAAAAACATCCAAGTGCCGGCCAGGATGGGGGTACACAGGCACTCTTACACTTTACTGGTGGAAGCATAAACTGTAAATTAAGCTTTTAAGACTGAAAGGGTCCCCAAGATCAAACTAGACCCTACGGAAAAAAAACATGTATTTCTCAAAATGTAATCTGTGATGACAACTGAAATGGAAGTCAATTTGGGGACAATGTTTGACTTTCATAGAGACACAGGTGATTAATAACCACTGTAATCCTTGGAGTTTGGGACCCCCATCCCTACCCCCTAGCCACAACGGAATGGACCAGAGCAGACACCCACTGGGCCAGTCACCACCACCACACCACAGGACCCGGGAACTGGGACTCTGAGCCTGGTTTACTATAGAATATGTGCTCTTGAACAAAAACGTACACTACCATCAAGAGCTTTACCTTAAGAAGTTCCACCTCCCTGGAGTATTCTATTCCTATTAAGTACACACACAACACTTGAAAATTCAATAAAATGACTTTCAGTTTGAATTTTTCAAATTTATACCACAGGATTATTTTCTGCTTATACTCTTATTTTTCCTAAATTCCATTCTCTCATCTTTCTAATTTCAATAATGGTAATTTATATCAGTGTGTCTGATTATCACACTTACTCTTGCTCAAGAACATTATTTACATTCCTCAAATAGACTACATCTGTTATAACTAGACTCAACAACTCCCAAACCTCACCCTCTACTTCAGAATATTATCCTTGACAGGATTATAGGATTTCTGGTAAACTGCAATTTTAAATCAATGAATCGTGAAAGTAATTTTCCAATAAGGGCAAAAATAATTGTCTCTTCATTTTAAAAATTCACCTTAATTTAGTGGTGATTGCCATTCACCAACAGATGACGGTCAATTTTCTCATTATCTGTTCCATTATTCCCCAGTCTGTTACAGAATTATACAAACTATAGAATTGATTTACCCTTCAAAATGTAAAGTTTTACTCTTGAGAATTATCACAGCCTTGCTACTCTTCTCCCACAACCCAATCATTCTGTTCAGTGTTCTAGCTCAACCTAACAATGTGCACTCCGAAAAGGAAGACGACACAGACATACTTATTTCCATCATGACAGTCCTCTATGACAAAACAAGAACTTAAGCTTTCAAAGTGCTTAATTCTGCTTAAGATGCAATCATGTTACATGCTTTGAAAATAACATACTCCCCCATCCTGTTTTTAGAGAACTCTGAAAATCTAGACAATATGCTTCCTTTCAAAACACCAACTGCTTACAAAGGAAAAGAAAGAAACAGACAAATGATCTTGCCAAGAACCATTTCTGTAGTTTCTCTACGAAGAGTAGCCCTTTCAGTAGCTACACAGATTTAAATTCAATCCCTGATTGCATTGATGATATACTTTTATTTATTTAGAATTGAATTCTAGAACAAAAAGAAGCTCAGAGAACTAACTCTAAATTCAGTTGTTTCCAACTTTCGCAAGTATCAGGACCCCAATGCAATGCTAAAAAACGTTTGCAGATGCTTACGAGAGTTGTATCTAGTGACTGAAAAAGTAAAAAAACAAAAACAAAAAACTACCAACTACACAGTAATTCTTTTAAAGCACCTGCAAATATGTATACAATAGCAAAACATAAATCTAATATTTTATTACAGAGCTAGTTAATGTCAGAATTAGGTCTGAAACCAAGTCTCTATCTTATGATACCAGTTAGGCTCCAAGAACCCAGAGCATGATTCATCACACAGGAAGATTTTTAAAGTATCCCCAACAATTATCTTAGGAACCAGACAAGCTGATTTTAAAGTTCCTTCAGAAAAACAAGCAAAGATAGACAAGAAAATTCTTCAAAAAGAAGACTACAGAGCATCCCTATCAGATACTTGTGGGCCCTGGGAATAAATATACCTACCAAGAAGAGTTCCTAGTGGCTCGCTGGGCTCAAATGTAAAAACAGAGCCTAGCAGCGGTGTCTAAACAGGGCCTCTGACGCAAGCAGCACTTCAGGAAGAAGCCTGCATTAACGAAGCTGCCTGCCTTCCACACTGCTTGCCTTCCGCTCTGAACAGGTGCCTGCCTGTACTGTGTTCCTGCCACCTGAGTCAGCTCTTATAAAGGAGTTCCTGGCCCAGCCGGTGTGGCTCAGTGGTGTGGCTCAGTGGCTGAACATCAACCCATGCACCAAGAGGTCGCCAGTTCGATTCCCGGTCAGGGCACATGCCCAGGTTGTGGGCCAAATCCCCAGTGGGGGGCATACAGGAGGCGGCCAATCGATGTTCTCTCTCATCGATGTTTCTGTCTCTCCCTCTCCTTTCCTCTCTCTCTAAAATCAATAAAGGAAAAAAAAAAATACTAAAAAAAATATTCCTTGCTTCCCAGAAAAATGTATTTACTTACTGTGAATGAGCCCTCAGTATTGACTCTGGCAGATTTAAAAAAATAAAAATAAAAATAAAGGAGTTCCTGGAATTGTATTTCAACCAACAAGACTGAGACTTTCCCTGTCTAATCAGAGCTTTGCAGCTATATCCCCATTAGCATCTTCACCAACCAATCAGAGCAGTTCCATTCTGACCAATCAGAATAGTGCTTTTTGGACCAAACTGAGCATCTGGAGATCTCATTTACATGAGAACAGACAAATTAGGGACCAGAGGGGGAACTTCTCTCTATATAAATCAGCTCCTCTCTGGCTCAGAGAGCATACTTTCCCTTTCCACCATAAATTGTTTTCCCAAAGTCTTCTATCTGGAATAGAGCGGAGCCACTGGAGCAGAGCAGAGCAGGGCAGAGCGGAGCAGAACAGATGGGACTGCAGCAGAGCAGAGCTGTCTGACCATAGAGGGGCATCGCCCCAGGCCACCCTGCAGCCTTGCTGTTCCCCAGCCGTGCTGTGCTAGGATTGAGCTGTAACGCTACTGACCTGCACTCACAGCCATGCTGCATCACAACTGAGCTGTTTGCACTAAATAAACTTTCCTTCCTCACCACACCTCAAATCGGGGATTCCTGTTGGCAGTCAACCGGTACCAACAACCACTGGTTGACATCCCAAAACACTGCACAGCTACAATAATTAAAATAATGTGGTGCTGGAACAGATTAGAAAATGCAGAAGTTAACTAATACATACTAGAAAGTCAATATAAAATAAACGTGGTATTGAAATCACTTAGTAAGGATTATTCATTAAATGCTAGTGTAACAACTTAGTACCCATTTGGGGAAAAAATCAAATTGAGTCCTTACCTTATACCAAAAGAAATTCCAAATGAAGCAAAAAATGTACAAAACAAAACCACTAAGGAACCTGAAGAAACATAGAATTTTTATAATAATCTTGTAGTGAAGGAGGTCTTTCAAAGCATGATTGTAAAACAACAGAAGCCTAACATTAAATTACTTGAAAAAAATCAAGTATTACTTCATTATAGAAAATTCCATAAACAAAGTCAAGATTATACATTAAATGAAGTACCACCAGGCTGGTGTGGCTCAGTGGTTGGGTGTCGACCCATGAACCAAGAGGTCGCCAATTCGATTCCCGGTCAGGGCACATGCCCAGGTTGTGGGCCTGATCCCCAGTGCGGGGCGTGTGGGAGGCGGCCAATGGATGTCCTTTCTCATCGATGTTTCTCTCTCTCTCCCTTTTCCTTCCCCTCTCCCTCTCTCTCTAATGTCAATAAAGAAAAAAAAATTTTTTTAACAAATAAATGAAGTCCCTTTGGATAATTATATTCTAACCCGGTTCTATGCCATCCAGCACTCTTTCTGTACTCCACACAATCCCAAATTGCTCTGAAGAAAGATTTAAAACAATGAAAAATCAAATCTAACAGAATCCATTTAAAACCTTTCTTTCTTGGCTAGGCCTATGAAATGCTATTTCTACAGTACCATCCTCAGTTATTACCTCCTCTAATAGTAGAAACAATCAGCCATAAAATAAGGCCTGGTCTTTCATTATGCATTTAGAGCCACGGTTTAATTTTAGCAAAACATATGCATAGTAAAGCAATTAAGAGATCAATAGTTTTTTTCAAATCAGGCTTGCTCTGGGATATATGGTCTGATTGTCAACATGCAGGTTCAGCAGTGAATTCTTACCAACTTCCAACATCAACAGAAATTACTGAGCACCTTCTGTCTGCAAGGTATTATGTCAAAGTCTAAAATGAAGAACCAGTCTTCTGCCTTCCAGAGGTTTACAACAATCTAATTTCTTATTAGTCAATAACAAGGACATATGTTATGCTTCAATCCTGAAATCTCCCCATGTGACGAACCCAATAAAGCAAAATTAGTTATCTAACTTATTACCATGTGATTTTCTAAAAAACCAGTTTATAGGTCTACCTGGCCTATGAGCTGCATGAATGAGGTACTCTATCCCCAGGGTAAATGAGGGCTCTTTAAATTCAGATCATTAGCCCTGGCCAGTTTGGCTCAGCAGATAGAGCGTCAGCCCATGGACCAGAGAGTCCTGAGTTCAGTTCCTGCTAAGGGCACATATGCCCTTACCCGGTTGCAGTTTGTCCCTGGTCCCTGTTGGGGTTGTGTGGGTGGCAGCCAATCAATGTGTGTCTCTCACGTTGATGTTTCTCTCTCTCTCTTCCTCCCTCTTTCCTTCCCACTCTATCTGAAGATAAATACAAAAAACGTCCTCGGGTGAGGATAAAAAATAAATAAAAATAAATAATAATAAATTCAGATCATTAGTTCAGTATCATCTTGATCCCAAAACCATGTATTTTTATTCCCGTGGACTTTGTCTCCTTTACCCATATCTGTTATTTCTCCAATTTCTGTTTTTTTTCTAATCCTCACCTGAGGATATTTTTACATTTATCCTCAGACAGAGTGGGAGGGAGGGAGGGAGGGAGGAACGTTGATGTGAGAGAGACACATCAATTGGTTGCTACCCACACAACCCCAACCCAACCAAGATACCTGCCCTTGGCCAGAATCAAACCAGGGACCCTTTCTTCCACGGGATGACACTCTAACGGCTCAGCCAAACCGGACAGGGCTCCAATTTATCAATTCATTCTTTCTTTTGGACATGGAAATGTAATTTATTATAATTATGTGTTGGCTTACTTTAGTCCATTTTTTTTAAGTTTTTCTTCTTTTTTTTTTTTTTTTTGCTTTCTACACTTTTTTTTAAGTTGTATTCCATTTATTAGAAGTTCAGTTTCCAGCGAATCTACTCATTTTTTAATACACATTTAATTTTTTTTTTATCCTCACCCGAGGACATTTTTCCTTTTTTTTTTTTTGTTCAGATAGAGTGGAAGGAGGAAAGAGAGAGAGAGAAACATCGACGTGAAAAAGACACATCAAGTAGTTGCCACCCACACAACCCAACCAGGGCCAGGGGCAAACTGCAACCGCGGTACGTGCCCTTAGCGGGAACCGAACCTGAGTCTCTCTGGACCGCAGGCCAACGCTCTAACCGCTGAGCAAAACTGTCCAAGGCCACATTTAAATTTTGAAAGGGGATTGATGAGTAGCAGCTAAACATTTGTAGCACACTACCAATACTTAGACATGTATAATGTTTTTTCACTAAATTTATTGTGGTAACATTGGTTAATAAAGTTAATTGGTTAATATTTTATTCTGGAAGCTCTGATTCAGAGGAGGAAATAATGCCACCCTACTATACCCTCTGCTAGTATCCCCCCACTCCCTTGGCCATCCAGCATGACCTAAAAGAACTACTGAAAGAGTAAAAACCACTTTCATTGTCTTTATTTACAAAGACTCTGAAACAGTTATGACTTTCTATAAGGTCAGTCTACAGGGCCATGCTGACTTTGCAAGAAGTTCCAAAACTTCTTGTCCTATAGGTATTACTGGAAAGGGGATCTGGCCCTTGGTGGGTCTGCCTAGGGCCAGCGGGTAGTGTATGGGTTCTTGACTTTGTGCAGGAAAAGTTTCACAACACGAACCCAAGTGAATTTTAGAGGACGTTTATTAAATCTGGGGACAATGAAACAAGGAAGGGCTGGGGAAATGAGCCTCGGCTGGTCTGCTTCGGCTCACTAAGAAGTCAGAGGAAAAAAGGGCCTTGGGGACATACATGTTCAGGGGGTTGTCTGGGACGAACTACTGCTACCCATTGCTGCCCTGGTTGCAAGCCTTGTGGGGTCCTTAGAGCTTAGGGGAGAGAAGGGGGGGACACAGGTGTGCTCCTAGGAAAGAGGGGGGTGTCTTGGGTCTTTTGTTTTGAGGCTTTTCTCTCTTGCAGGCAGGAATCAGGGTAGGGTTTCAACAGAATATTCATCAGTTTTCCAGGTGTGCTCCTTCAGGGTCATGGTCATCACTGATTGGTCAGTGTCAGGGCAGAGTGTCCTTAGTCATTACAGCTGGTCCTAGTGTCGCCCACCTGGTTTTGCTGCTTTTCTGGGTCTGGAACTGAAATACAACTGAAGCTTAGATGTTATTTATAGGGGGGTGACCTTCCGTATCTGCTGTACGTTGTTCTGTCAGTTTGTTCAGCCATCTGCCTCAGTTTCCTAATCCAGCTATCCTGGCTTACTGGCCTGTCTCATAGGTACCTTCCACATACAAATACTAGCAACTAAAATTCCTGAATAGTTATCTCACATGTTTCTTTTGTTGCCTGTGACTATTCCCTTGATAACTGAATATAAAACTGAAGACTATTTCACAAGTTCCTTAATTTAAGGAAATGACTGAACCCAAGACAAATCATCCTTTTACCTGGTAATTACAGATAAATGAATGCCATTATAAGTAAACACCAATAATCTGTCCTTAATAAATTTCTGTAATAAATAATTCCACTGGTTAACAACCAGAGTTCTCAAAATACTGCAGTGAATGTATCAAATACAAATTAGATTAACAGAGACCATATAATCTTAATTCCAGATCCTATGACTACTGTTTCGTAAGAATGATGTTCACCCTGGCCAGTGTCGCTCACTTGGCTGGGTATCATCCTGTGCACCAGAAGGCTTCTGGGTCAATTCCCGGTCAGGGCACATGCCCGGCTATGGGCTCGATCCCAGGTGTGGGGCGGCAGGAGGCAGCCGATCTATATCCACCTCTCACATGGATGTTTCTCTCAGCCTTCTGACTTCCGCACTCCAAGCTCTCCGGCCTACTTAGGTGGCAACCATAACCCTGACTCCTATTACTATCTGCCATGGCTATCTGAGGAGGCTGAAACGGTCTGTACACAGCCGCCCCACCACAGAGCACAGAACAACAGAGCTAGAGTGGCTTCCAAAGACGGTCCAGGCTGGGAGAAAGGGGGAAAGGACGCCCTGTAAAGGTAATGGAGACGGGTCATTTCAAGAAAGTCCAAACCCCATAGTACAGTGTGTTCAGGGCCACTTTTCTGGAAAACTGTTCAAAGAAACAACAAAAACAAGAAATACAATCAAATTCATAATTGAAAAAATAAATAATTTTCACTGGAATAAGGAATTTTCAAGGAAAATTCTTTTCAAGGAAAAGAACTCCTGCGTGGGTTTAAGGATCCCTGGGGTCTGGCCTCACTAACATCTGCCTATTCTGATTAACAGAACTGTCCCGCGTCTGTACTCCAGTCTGAGGAACGGACAGAATGACAAGCTGCTTTGGACACAGGGCCTCCACTACCATCGGGAATTCTGGAGCCAGCTTTGTGCACTGGCTGTGTGTGACCTTGTGAACTTTCCTGTGTCTCACCCACTAAGGAAAGTAATTCCGCTGTTTCTGATCCTTGCTTGCTCCCCATTGCCTTTGGAACTTGCAAATGAGGATCATTTGAATAAAAAGCTACCATACAAGATTGCTGTAAGCATCAAATGTGATGATGTAATTAAGACACTTAACACCAAAAATCATTATACAAACACACACTCTTATGAAACCTGATACCTGTTATCCACACTTTACCTTAGCTGTTGTTCCCTTCCACTAAGATTCCAGGAGTCAGTGTCTAACTTACCATTAATTTCTCTCAGCCCCATTTTCAACATCCACAGAGGTGCCTGTCATCATCTTTCTTATTAATTATGTCCTCAAGATATCGACCCTATTAGAAGATATGCTGATAGTTTAAAAAAGACATTTAGGTGGTTTTGCCCCTCTCTTTTGAAGGTGTGGTGTCAAAACACACAGAGATCTGAAGCTTAGGGATTTTCTTGTTATTGTTGCTATTTATTCTGCCAATTACTTTACAATTTTCTATTCTCAGTACAGTGCTCAACCCTTTATTTCTTATTTAAGTGGTCTCCTTTACTCCTTACAACAACTCTGGGGGTAAACTTGGTTTTCTTGGATGAGAAAATTAAGGTTCACAGAAGTTTAAGAAATGCCCTTCAAACCACACCACCAATATAATGGCAAAGCCATGATTTGAACACAAGTCAGTCTGGCCCCCAAAGCTCCTACTCTTGACAGAGTGGCAATTATGTCCCATGAGGTCCTGGGGGAAATCAATCAGCTGGCCCTGAACCTGAAGCCTACACGGGAGTAGATGCGGTTAGGACCATCCATATATGTACATCCCACTGTGTTCCAAAAAGATAGCATTTTATTGGAAGTAGGTGAAAAAAAAAGAGAAACATTAAATAAGCTAGAAATGACACACGTGCAAAAGCATTTAAATTATCTGCTTCAGGTGAACCGCAAATTTGGTCCAAGAACTTGTGAAGGGGAATCTCAGATATTATAGAACTCAGTGTCTGCAAGCCACAAATCTAACCCAACGACTCAAAGGAAAGTGCCTTTATTGCTGATTCGAGAACTCAAGAGTAAGTTCAGGCCCTGGCCAGTTTGGCTCAGCGGTTGAGCGTCGGCCTGAGGACCAGAGACTCCCGGGTTTGGTTCTCGCTAGGGGCACATACCACCAAAAACAAAACAAACAAAAAAAAAGTCAGTTCAGCCAACATATTGAAGTCCACACCTACTGACATTGTTTCAAAGCAAAAGCAGAACAATCACCACAGCATACTCCTTTCTTCAACCCCTCAACCCCTGCACCCCATTCACAGTTTCCCTCTCCATGGTTTCAGTTACCTGTGGCCAACCGCAGTCTGAAAATACTAAATGGGAAATTCCAGAAACAATTCATGTTTGAAATTCATGCCATTCTGAGTAGCATGACAAAATCACGAGCCATCTGGCTCTCTGTCCTGTGTCTCCAAACTGTATATGCTCCCCACCCATCTGTTATCACATCTACTGTCATGGTGTCACAGAGTTTGTACTTAAGTAACCCTTGTTTTACTTAATGGCCTCAAAGCATAGGAGTAGTGATGCTGGCAATTCGGATATGCCCAAGAGAAGCCATACAGTGCTTCATAAACCTGAAAAGGTGAGTGCAATACAGTATTTTCAAAGAGATACCACATTCACATAATTTTTATTACAATCTATTGTCAGAGTTGTTCTATTTTATTAGTTATTGTTAACATCTCACTGTACCTATTTTATAAACTTTATCATAGGTATGTATGTATAGGAAGAAACATAGTACATATAGGAGTTGATACTATGTGTGGTTTCAGGCATCCAGTGGGGGTCTTGGAATGTGTACCCCGCAGACAAGGGAGGACTACTTGTGTCAAAATGACCTCTTCTGTTCTGAAAGTAAAGCCTAATTTATAGCAAATGACTATCGAGGAATGGATCTCTAGGAGACACTCATTTAAAGCAAAAGCCAGGTGGTTCTAATGGTCTTCAGTTGATAACAAGGTAACTTGAGCCCCCTGAACCATAAAGCAGTGAGTGGTTTTGTAACTTTTCTTAACAGACTTTTTTTTTTTTTAATAAAATTTTCATCAGAATTCCAAGCAGCTAGAAGAGAGTGACCCTGGTTGGAATAAGAGTGAGAGACTTCAAGCTGATTTCCTATCCTGACTTGTCTGAAACTTGACAAGTCACGTGACTACTCCCTGTCCTTTTCTGACATTTACAGCTAACCATTTCCTATTGCTTCCTCTACCACAATAGGAATCTGTGAAGTGTATCCCTATTTTCTTTCCAAAAATAGCAATCATCAGCAAAAGTTAAACTCAGAGCAACAAGCCTATTAAATACATACATACATACACTACAGGAAATCTCATCAAAAAGGAAAAATAGCAAATTAAGAAAATTGAAGCAATTTATACACGACAACAACAAAATACTGGTAACAAAAAAGTTATAAAACTCTTCTCGACTCACCTTCAATACTCTATAACCAGAGAGATAGCATTAAAGTATAACCTATGGCCACGCCAGTGTGGCTGAGTTGGTCCAGGGTCGTCCCCTGCACCAAAAGGCTGCGGGCTGGATTCTACTCCCTCCCTGGTGGGGGCATGGAGGAGGCAGCCAATGCGTGTTTCTCTCTTGTGGCCATGTTTCTCTCTCTCTCCCTCTCCCTACCTCTCTCTCAGCATTTATCATGTCTGCTTCTGGGGGAGAGGGAAGTGCACAGATCAAAATGCTATTGTCAACTCAAACCGCTCTGGGTTTCTACTTAACCAACTTTTTAAAAATGTGGTCTAACTAGTTAATTGTTCATATCCCTATGACTTCAGAAATCCTGGGAACTTAAATTTAAATGAAATTTGCTAAATCTTTTATTTATTTATTTATTTTTGTTAATCCTCACCTGAGGATATTTTTCCATTGACTTTTAAATAGAGTGGAAGGGAGGGAGGGAGGGAGAGAAACATTGATGTGAGAGAGACACATAGATTGGCTGCCTCCCACATGACCCTGATGGGGGCCAGGGATCAAACCTGCAACCCAGGTACATGCCCCTGACCAGGAATCAAACCCAAGATTCTTGGGTCTGCAGGCCAACACTCCAACCACTGAGCCAAACTGGCCAGGGCTTATTATTTATTTTAATACTTTAATGAGAAGACTAGGATAAATCAAATTCTACTCAATTTAGGAATTAAAATTACATTCCACCCATCCAGATAAGAGTTAAGGGTTCCTCATTTCATCAACAACCAATGCCTGCAAAACAAACATAATCTTTAAAAAAAAGAAAGAAGAAAAGGAATTCAAAATTTACCAGAAATCATTTAAGACTGACACTAGAATTGCAAGGAGGGGGTAGGAGGGGACAGGACAGTCAACAAGTACCAAGGTATGATGTTTGAAATACAACACTTCAGAAATTTGAAATTTGAATGCTAACTGAACCTACAAAATAATATTAATCTAATGCTTGGCTCCTTTTATACAAAGCCCATTGAAAGTGTCCTACTATTCATTAAGATTCCTCAGACATCCCCGACAGAAATGGAAAAGTACATGTATTTTTAAGCTACACTGTGCTACAGCACTTCTGAGGGAAAAACCATGAAAGTCAATGTTTGGACACATTCGTATTAATGAGTCTGTCCCAATACTCTCCTAAAAGGAAAAGTTCAAAAGATTACTTTTGAATAAAATCTTATGTATTAGAAAGTCCAAAAAACAGAAAGAAATTACTAGAAAAGCAGTCATCTCCAATTTTCAACATCTGAGCTTTCAGAAGTGTAGCCATTCTAGAAATCATCTGCTTTTCAGCATGATTTGGTTTTATTTTTCCTGGACTCATTCTTTCATTTCCTGTGCCAAGTCCCTGGTTTCTGATGCCCATGCATAATCAGTGTTCACACTAACCACTAGGAATGTCATCTCCAAGTGGAAAAGGTCATCACAAGGGTATATATATCATGTCTATAGGATCAGGAGCTTCGGGTGCAAAGAAAATCATGTTTTTCTTTTTTTTTTTTTTTTGCTGGAATTCACAGAGACAAAAAAAAAAAGGTAAAACAGGCAAGGTGACAATGTATGTGAGATTTTGTTATATCTGCAGAACAACCCAAAATGTAAACGTCTTCTCAGTAAAAGAGAATAATTATTTTCAACCTTATTTCCTGTCCTTGGCACTTAAATATAACATTCATCTGGAACCAGACCATTTACCTATATATTCCACGGAATAGTAAAAGAACTAAATTTTATCTAAATACCATCCATAATTACTCAATAAAAGATAAGCAAAATTTTATTATTATAATTAAATAATTTGCTGATAACAAATCACCACCATCCTTCTCCTTCTCTAGCTTGGATATTTTATTTACTTTTGCATTTTAATCTAGTTTCTCTCTTCTTGTTTTTACGGAGACTAAATATTAGTTTAACATTGAAAAAACAGTTCCAGTCCTGGCCAGGTGGCTCAGTTGGTTGGTGTCATCCCGTACACCAAAAGGTTGCAGGTTTGATTCCCAGTCAGGGCAGGTACCTGAGGTGGCCAACTGACGCTTCTCTCTCACATCGACTTGACTTGAGGTGAACACACAATACAGTGTATAGATGATGTGTTGTAGAATTGTACACGGGAAATCTATGTAATTTTGTTAACCAATGTTACCCTAATAGACTGAATAAAAAGAAGAAAAAAAGCCATTGTTTTTCTACATAAGAGGAATCATCAAAAATGAAATTAAGATTCTCTAGGTGACTCTTTGGTGCACATTTGGAAACTACTGAGTTACAAATTTCATAAGACAGCAAGAACAGAAGGTACATAAGCATATGATACACCACCAGTCCTAACTATATATTAGTACAACTCCCAAGCTTACCTAGGCACTAAAATCACCTAGAACTTCCGGTGAAGATGGCGGGTAGGTAAACGCGGTATCGCGTCCTCCCACAACCACATCAAAGTTACAACTAAACTACAGAACAACCATCATTCAAAACTGCCTGAAATCATCCTGAATGGAAGTCCTACAACTACGGAATTAAAGCAGCAGCCACATCCAGACTGGTGCCCTGCTCAGGATTCCAGTGCCAGGAAGAGAATCCCCATAACTTCTGGCTGTAAAACCAGCAGGAACTGAGGCTCAGGGAGGCTGAGGCGGCTGGAGCCCCAGGCAGCTCCTTAAAGGGCCCGCGCACGGACTTATCGGACTCTCCCTCTAAGCTTGGAGGGGAAGCAGCTAGAGGGGCACCAGAGACATACAGGGAAGAACTGAGCTGTTTGGCACTGGAGCGAGGGCTAAAGAGGGGGCTTTCTCCGGGACAAACGTGCTGTCAGAGGTCTTTGTTCCTTTGGTGAGCCCTTCCCTGGGGCGGCAGACAGCCGTCATATCTGGGACTCCAGCAACCTGGCTCACACTGGTAGCCCCGCCCTGGTGATTCCCTGAGGCCCCGCCCCACCCCGCCCCACCCAACTTTCAGGCCCACCCAAGCTGTTGCTACTTGCTGAACCATAGGATTGGCCCATCGTGGATCCTGCTTCAGGTTTTTCCTAAATTCTTTCAAACGAGTAGCATCTGGTCTCAGCGAGCCCCATACCTCTCATTAAGTAATACACTGAAACAAACACAGGGAGGCAGCCAAAATAAGGAGACAAAGAAACAGGTCCCAAATGAAAGAATAGAACAAAACCCCAAGAAAAGAACTAAGCGAAATGGAGATAAGCAACCTAACAGATGCTGAATTCAAAATACTGCTTATAAGGATGCTCAATGAACTTAGTGAGAACCTCAGTGAACTTAGGGTGGGCCTCAAGAGCATTAAAAAGGACCAGTCAGAAATTATGGATGCACAGTCAGAATTGAAGGAGGCAATAACTGAAATAAAGAATAATTTACACAGCTTCAATACTAGAGTATGTAAATCCAAGAAGCAAACCATCGATTTGGAATATAAGGAAGCAAAAAACACCCAATCAGAACAGCAAAAAGAGAAAAGAATCCAAAAGAATGAGGATAGTGTAAGGAGCCTCTGGAACAACTTCAAGTGTTCCAACATTCGCATCTTGGGGGTGCCAGAAGGAGAAGAGAGAGCACAAGAAATCGAAAACCTGTTTGAAACAATAATGGCAGAAAATTTTCCTAACTTGGTGAAGGAAACAGACATACAAGTCTAGGAAGCACAGAGAGTCCCAAACAAGATGAACCCCAAGAGGCCCACACCAAGACACATCATCATCAAAATGCAAAAGGTTCAAGACAAAGAGAGAATCTTAAAAGCAGCAAGAGAAAGGCAGCTAGTTACCTACAAGGGAGCTCCCATAAGGCTGTCAGCTGATTTCTCAAAAGAAACTTTGCAGGCCAGAAGGGAGTGGCAAGAAATATTCAGAATGATGAAAAGCAAGAACCTACAACCAATATTACTCTATCCTGCAAAGCTGTCATTTAGAATCGATGGCCATATAAAGACTTTCCCAGCAAGAAAAAGTTAAAGGAGTTCATCACCACCAAACCATTATTATATGAAATGATAAAGGGTCTTTTGAAGAAAAAGATAAAATATATGAACAAACAAAATGGCAATGAATACATATCTATCAACAATGGAATCTACAAACAAAATGAACAGGTAGAACAGAAACATTCTCATAGATACAGAGAACATTTTGTTGGTTGCCAGTTGGGAGCGGGGTTGGGGGAATGGGTGAAAAAGGTGAAGAGATTAAGAAGTACAAATTCATTGCTAGACTGACAAACCTCAAAGAGAAAGGGGTTGGGGGGGTGGGAAGAAATAAACCAAAGAGCTTATATGCATAACCAATGGGCACAGACAATATTATGGGAAAAGGCAGGAGGGGGGCGGGAGTGGGGAGGAGGGGGTCAATGGGGGAAAAATGTGGAACATCTGTAATACATTTTACATTCAACAATAAAGATTTAAATAAATATATAAATAAATAAAATAAAATCACCTAGAGATCATTTTAAAATCTCAAAGTCTACGCAGCACCCCCAGACCAATTAAATCACAATTTCTGGGACTAGGACAGAGGCACTAGCATTTTAAAAATTCCCACTGCTATATGAAGCAACAAGCCTCAAATTTTTGTCCAGGACCCCTTACAATTTAAAACCTAAAGAGCTATGCAGTTATATTTATCAGCATTTACCTTACTATAAATTGAGACAGAAACGTTTTAAATATTAAATCACTGAAAAAGACAAATTAAACTCATGTGTTAACAAATATATTTTAAAGGAAAATAACTATATTTCTGAAAACAGAAAAATTACTGGCACTATCATATTTTTGCAAGTTTCTTTACTGTCCGGCTTAAGACAGCTGGATTTTCATATCTGCTTTCTGAATTCAATCTGCTGTGATTCTGTTGTTTTGGTTGTAGTATATGAAGACAATTCAGTCTCACGGACATCTAGTGAGAAAAAGGGGTGTTTAATAGTTTTTTCAGGTGACTGGCTCCGTCATGTGGCCTCTGAAAAACGGCACTGTATGCTGAGAGAAATCAGAATTAAAAAGGGCAGGTGATGTCTTAGTATAGTTATGAAAATAGGTGTGACCTTCCTGGTTCCTTTCTGAAAAGGTCCTGAAGACCTCCGGCAGTCTCCAACACCACACCAAAAGACTGCTGCCATAAAACACAGAAGGAAGGAAGACTAACGAGGTCTGGAGCTGTCAAAGGCTTTACAGAACGGTAGGACTTCCACGGAAGGCTGGACAAGTGAGTGCAGAATTGATGGGGAGAGAGGGTTTCAAAACTTGCTCAAAAACCAAGTTGATTTTCAATGAAAAGATTAACACTTAAAAATGAATCAAATAAAAAACCAGATACTAGCTAAGAAGGAGTGCTATAGCCAAACAATAGTAATGAATGTAATGTATAAAATAAATCCAGCTGTTAAATTCCAGATTGTAAAGGTAAAACAAAAAGAAAATGGGATTTTAAAAAATTACATTAAAAAAACATTTATAATCGACTCAAATGCCTCCTTCCTTTTCTTTTTCTACTTAAATTTTTTTTTTTTTTTTTTTTTTTTTTTTACCTCACCCGAGGACATTTTTCCATTTTTTTGTACAGATAGAGTGGGAGGGAGAGAGAGGAAGGGAGAGAGAGAGAGAAACATCGACGTGAAGGGACACATCGAGTGGCTGCCACCCACACAACCAACCAGGGCCGGGGACAAACTGCAACCGAAGTATGTGCCCTTAGCGGGAACCGAACCCGGGTCTCTCCGGACCGCAGGCCGACGCTCTAACCGCTGAGCCAAACTGGCCAGGGCTCTACTTAAATTTTTAAAATTTTTCTTAGAAGTATTACACAATACAGAAAAGTTCAGAGCCCAAAAATGCACAGCTTGAAGAATTATCACAATAAGCCCAGGTAACCACCATCCAGATCAGGAAATAGTGCCCTTCGATTATAGATCCCTTTTTCTCCCCAAAGATAACTGCCTGCTTCACTCCTAACACCCCCTTTTAAATTTTACCAAAATGAAACCTTACAATAATATGGACTCTATATGTCTAGCGTCTTTTGCTCAACATTAAGTTTGTAACATTATTACTGTTATTGCATGTAGCTGAAGTCTTTTCATTTCTATCACTGAATAGTGTATGAATACACCACAATTTACTTAATCGTTCTCCTGATGATGAACATTTGGGTTTCCAAGAGGGCTATGACGAATAACGTTGCTATGAACACCCCGTACATATCTTGGTAGTCATGCATGCATTTCTGTTGAGTATACACCTAGATGAGAGATTCTGATACACAAGGTACATATATCTTTAACTTTAGTCCACAATGCCCAACAATTCTTCAACATGCTTCTACCAATTTACACTCCTACCAGCCAGGTATATGAGTTTCCAGTGTTCCCACCTTCTCCAAACTAGAGAATGCCAGTCTTCAATTTTAGCCAATCTGATGAGTCTGTGGTTATCTCTCTTCACTATTTCAAATTGCCCTTTCCTCATTATGAATAGCTTAAGCTTTTCATTTCTCCATGAGCCATTTGTATATCCTCTTACAAAGTGCCTGTGTAAGACTCTTCCCATTTTTCTGCTGGATCATCTGGCTTTCTTATTGATTTTCAGCTAGATCCTTAAACTTTCTAGGTAGAAGAGATGTCAGTTCACATGTAACTCAAATATTCTCTTCCAGTCTTCGATTACTTTCTACTCTTAATGGCATGTTTTAATAAACAGAAGTTGTTAATATTAACTTAGTTCATTTAAGCATCTATTCATTTATGGTCAGGCTTTCTGTGTCCTGTTTAAGAAACTTCCCCAGAGTGTTATGCCACAAAGCTATTCTTTTTTTTTTTTTTTTTTACCTTTTTGTGTATGGTATAAGTTAGAGGTCAGATGTCATTTATGGATATCTATTTCAGGGATCATACACCAATTATCAGAAAGACCCCTCTAGACCAGGTGTGTTCAGGGTGGTATGGCCTTACACACTGGTGGCAGCTTTGTGAAGTATATGAGTCTAACCACTATGCAGCACACCTGAAACTAATACAAGATAATATTCAATGTAAAGCGTAACTGAAAAATAAACTTTCAAAGAACACCCTTTCCAGACTATTTTGCACTTAACATAATCAAGTATCTACACATGTGTGGGTCTATTTCAGGGCTTTCTATTTAGTTTCATTTATTTATTTTCATACACATATGCCAATACCATACTATGACTTCATAATAACTCTAGATAGGTGGTAAGTCCTGACACCTTGTTCTTCAAGAGGTTCTTGATATTCTCAACCCTCTACATTCCTGTATAAATTTTAGAAAGAAAGAGTCAATTTTCATCCCCAAAAACTTTTCAGGTTATGGACCAGGGTTGGACACAATCTATGGATCAATTTAAGCATAAATAACATCTCTATAATATTTAGCTTTTCATTCCATGAACATTTATTTCCTCCTTTATTTACCTTTTCCTTATATTCTCTAATAAATTATGGTTTCCTCTGTAAAGGTATTGTAAGTTTCTTGCTAGTTCATTCCTATATGTTTGGATTTTCAATGTTATTATACATAGAACCTTTTTTAATTTCATTTTTTAACTGTTCACTGATACAGAGAATTCAGTAACTACACTAAATACACTGTTTAAGTCTAACAACTTTAGATATATTAGATTCTTTCGGATGTTTCCACATATACAAGAGCATTGCCTGCATATACTGAATTTTTTCTTGTCTTCCCACATTTTTAAATTTCTTTTTCTTATCTTACTGGCATTTTTTATTACCTTACTGGCATTTTTATTATCCTACTGGCATTTTTTATTTCTTTTTCTTAACTTACTGCACTAGCTAGAACTAACAGCATATTGTGGTAATAACAAGCATCCTTATCTCATTCTCAATTGCAGAAGATAAGTTTTCATCATTTCACCATTAAATTTGCTCTAAGTTTCCTTGTAGACTGCTCCTAAGATTATTCTTTCCTAGTTTGCCTGAGGTTTTCATCATGAATAGCTGTTAAATGTTAGTGTTTTCTGCACCTAATGATAATTGTACGTTTTTTCCTTCATTAATATGACAAAATACATTTGATTTTAAATGTTAAACAAACCTTACATTCTAGAATAAATGCAAATGTTTAATGATATATTATCCTTTTATATTTATAGATCTAATTGTTATTTTTTAGAATTTCTGCAAGTATGTTCATGAATGAGACTATCTTATAATTTTTTTTCTTGCAACAAACAGTTTACAATATTTGACATTAAAGTTATGTGGGCCTGTCAGGACTTCCAGGCTTAGAGGATTTTAGCCACCATATTCCAAATTTCACCATACATCCTCCAAAACATCTATATGGAAAACAAACAAACAAACAAAAATAATAAATCACATATAACTCACACCTTCAAGCATTAATAGGAGGTAGAATACAGTAGCCTTCAAATTACCTATAAGTAGAGAAATAAACTAAATTCCAGCAGAGATTCCACCACACACCCCTGCAAGCCTACGAGTAGACACCAGCAGAGAGATTAGAGTCTGTAAAATAGAGTAGAGACATATTGAAGGCTTAAATTATCACAACCCCCTCCTCAAAATAAAGAAAGTGTTAAATCACTGAACACAGATCAAGACTCGGTAGTTCACAGAAGTGGCTACAAAAAAGGGGCTTGAAAGCCTTGGAGAAGCAATCCTTATGAGACAGAGTCAGATATTTAGAGAATAAGTGGCACCGCTTGGAGACATGGCAGAAAAGGGAAAGAAGTAAATAAGAGAAAAAGTAAGGATCCACATAAATGAAAGCAAAATAAGACATACCATCCATGCCCCAAAACTAACATCCATTAAAGGGACTGCAGAGAAGAAGATAGGCCTGGAAAGAGGGCTCTCCACTAGGAAACCCAGTCACAAAACTAATAGGAGTTCAAAACACTAACTAAATAAACAAAACCCACATCCACAGGAAACTACTCTAAAAAGACAGAAAACATGAACTAACACATTTCAGCTAATAAAACTTCTACCCCCAAAGCAACTGTAAAACTGAAGAAAACAGACACAACACAAAACAAAATTAAATATACTCAAACAAGCATATAGGAAACTTATACAGAAACTAAGAATAGGAACTGAGGAAAATAGTAAGAAATAGAACAAAGTAGATTGAACTCAGGAAAGAAATAGAAAAAAAATCCTATTAGAAATGAAGATTAAATAAATGCCCAAAGGAAAATAAATTCCCATGAAATTTTTTAAAAGGCATTGAGGAAAAGCAAGAAAACAACCAGAAGAAAAAGACAGAGAAGAATGCAGAAAGGAACTGACTTACAGAAGACAGGCAAAGAAGGTCAAACATTCATATAAGTAGAGATAAACTTACTCTAAGGTGCATATATACAAGACTTGGGAAGAAAATATTCAAAACACTGTGACAATATTTGAAGTAGTCATCCAAGAAAACTTTCTGAAAATAAAAGAAAACATAAACTACACATTTAAAGAGTCAACTGGGGAAAAGTTACCAAGAACTGAGACTATGAGGATACAGACTTATAAAGGCTATAAGACTTTAATGATACAGAAAAGATCCTCAGGGCCTCCAGGCTAAAAGATGAAATAACTTACAAGAACAGAGAATCAGACTGGCGTCAATTTATTAAAACAACATACAGTCCAGGCTGGTGTGGTTCAGTTAGTTGGAACATCATCTTGTACACTGAAAGGTTGTAGATTTGATTCAGGGTTGGAGCACATGCCTGGGTTGTGGGTTCAGTCCCAGTCGGGGCCCATGTAAGAGGCAATTGATAGATGTTTCTTTCTTTCTTTCTCGCTCTCTCTCGCTCTCTCTCTCTCTCTCTCTCTCTCCCCCTCAATCCCTCCCCAGTTCCCTCAAATATTAAAAAAAAAAATCAATAAATATATTCTTATCTGAGGATTAAATAAACAAATAAAAAACAACATACAAAGCAAGACAAAAGTAGAAAAATACTTTTTAAGAAACTTAAAAAAGGAGTGAAAACAAGGATTTTAAATCTTCAAGCTGTACTTTAACTATCAAAGCCATAAAATGTAAATACTTAAATAAGCAGGCACTCACAAAACAGTTACAGATGCACCCTTCCTAAGGATTTTAATCACCTTTCTCAACTAAACTCATCCTCTGAATTGCAGACACAGAAAGTTATCTGGATAACTATCTTCTCAGTTCTCCCAAGGACACATAAGTAATATAATTCTAGATGCATAGGAAAGACGTTATTCCAGTACAGTCAATGGATGCATTAGGGCATAAACTCCATCTAATCAGGGACGACTGAAGAAATTTAAGCAGGAGTACTAATAAGTGTACATTTTGTGTATTTAATTGTAGAATTAAAAACAAGTCTGGGCTCCCAGAAAAAGAGCACTATGTAAACATGTTCAGACAAAGTAGAAAAATGCAACAAAACAACAGGAAGAGAAGGAAGAGAGAAAACAAAATCACTGACTATCGTATGGGTAACAGGTGAGAAGCAAAGAATGCCATTTAAAGTTAACATATTGATAGTAAAAGGATAAGTTAAAAAGTGGAAAGGTGATTAAAGGCACTAAAAAAGGTATATAAGTGAAAGGTAATGACTGAAACAAAATTTAGTCCTTTCTATTTATCAAAAGAAGTACTTTTTTAAACTCAAGGAGAACATTTAATAAACATAGTAAGTATATACAGAGAGTAATTATAAAGTGACAGAATAGAAAAATATGTATCAGTTATAACAATGTGAATGAACTTAACTTGCCTAACTAAAGATGTTCAAACTTGTTTAAAGAGCAAAGTCCAACTCTACACAGTATATACAGTACATACTCAAAATGCAGTGACTCAAAAGGCAAAAAATAAAGGGATGAACAAATACTTATCAGGCAAATGGAAACACTTAGGTCAAAGTTGTACCAGAAAAAATAAAATTTAAGCAAAAAATATTCAATAGACTAATGCTAAAAGCTCTATTTCACAATGAAAAAAATGAATTATGAATATCTCTGAGTGAAACAATAGAAACTACAGCCAATTCAAGAAGAAATAAATAGAAATTCACTATAAATAAGACTAACACAACACTCAGCATAAGAGCTCAAGGGGGAAAAAGTAAGTAAAGACATAAATAATCTAAATAATATAACCAGTTAGGTAGTGTTTTTAGACATATATTGAACACTACACTCTAATAACAGAAATTACACCTCCTCTGAACACACACAAAATTATCCTACATTAAGGCACAAATAAATCATTAATATAGTCATAAAATAGAAATGTTACAGCCAATATCCTCTGATTACAACGCAAAAAAATCCTAGAAATAAAACATACTGAAAATAATGTAAACATCCACCAAAGGAGAGATGGATAAATGAACTGTATCACCACCTAATGAAATATTCTACAGCAAAAAGAATGACCTATGAGTACTTGGAACAACATGGATGAATTTAACAAAATTGTTCAACAAACGATCTAAACACAAAACCATATGTAATAATGATCTAAATTCAAAATCAGGCAAAACTCATCAATGTCATAAGTCAGCATAATGGTTGCCCTTTGAGAGGGGAGGTGATCATGATTCGAACGGGGCACTGCAATGTCTGTGTGCTAGTTTCACAGGTAAATTCATTTTGTGAAATTTCACCAAGCTCTACACTGCTGATATGTAGACTTTTCTGTATCAGTATCAATGAAACACACAAAATTAAAACACACAAAAAATAGAAATTAAATACAAAAGCCTTTACACCTAAAAACTGAAACTCTCGGCTGTAAGGAAATATGTACACAAATCACAGAATGGCTAAAAACAGGAATAACAAAAAAGTTGCATGTCAGAGTTTAAAGTAATAATTGGAAAAAATTCAGAGCTCTAAACACCTATATCAATTTTTTAAAATAAATACATGAATTAAACTCCTAACTCAAAAAGCTAGAAAGAGAACTTGATGAACTAAAATAAGGCACAAAGAATGCAAAGACATTGGAACACATGGAGGCTAAATAGCATGTTATTAAACAATGAATGGGTTACTGAGGAGATCAAGGAAGAAATTAAAAACTTCCTGGAAACCAATGAAAATGAACACACAACAACACAAAATCTATGGGATGCAGCGAAAGCAGTTCTGAGAGGGAAGTTCATAGCACTAAAGGCCTACCTCAAGAAACAAGAAAAATTTCTAAGACTATCTAGCCTCACAACTTAAAGAACTAGAACACAAACAAAAAGAAAACCCCAGAGCAAGTCGAAGGAAGAAAATAGTAAAGATCAGAGCAGAAGTAAATGACATGGAGACCAAAAAAACAATTCAAAGGATCAATGAAACAAAGAGCCGGTTTTTCAAAACGATAAACAAGATTGATGGACCCTTAGCTAAACTCACCAAGAAACAAAGAGAGAGAACCCAAATACACAAAATTAGAAATGAAAGAGAAGTAACAACTGACACCACAGAAATAAAAAAGATCGTTAACAACTACTATGAACAATTATATGGCAACAAATTTGACAATCTAAGCAAAATAGACAAATTTCTAGAAACACACAGTCTCCCAAAACTGGACCAGGAAGAGACAGAAAACTTGAACAGACCCATAACAACTAAGGAAATTGAAGTTATAGTCCAGACTCTCCCAGCAAACAAAAGCCCAGGTCTGGATGGCTTCACAGGGGAGTTTTACCGAACATTCAAAGAAGAACTAACACCCATTCTCCTTAAACTATTTCAAAAAATTGAAGAAGAAGGAAGACTTCCAAACTCGTTTTATGAGGCCAGCATAATTCTAATTCCAAAACCAGAAAAAGACACTACGAAGAAAGAAAACTACAGGCCAACATCTCTGAGTAACAGACGCAAAAATCCTGAACAAAATACTAGCAAATCGGATCCAGCAATACATCAAAAAAATTATTCACCATGAACAAGTGGGATTCATCCCAGGGATGCAAGGCTGGTACAATATTTGCAAATCAATAAATGTGATACACCACATAAACAAAATGAAGAATAAAAACCACAGGATTATATCAATAGATGCTGAAAAAGCATTCGACAAAATCCAGCACCCATTTCTGATAAAAACACTCAGCAATGTGGGAATAGAGGGATCATATCTCGACATAATAAAGGCCATATATGAAAGACCTACAGCCAACATCATACTCAATGGGCAGAAACTAAAAGCATTTCCCTTAAGAAGAGAAACAAGACAGGGATGCCCACTTTCACCACTCTTATTTAACATAGTACTGGAAGTCTTAGCCACAGCAATCAGACAGGAAGAAGAAATAAAAGGAATCCAAATTGGAAAGGAGGAAGTGAAACTGTCATCATTTGCAGATGACATGATATTATACATAGAAAACCCTAAAGACTCCATCAAAAATCTACTAGACTTAATAAATGAATTTGGCAAAGTAGCTGGATACAAAATTAACATCAAGAAATCGACAGCATTCTTATACACCAATGATGAACTCACAGAAAGAGAAACTATAAAAACAATCCCATTTGCCGACACGGCAAAAAATTAAGATACCCAGGAAAAAAACTTAACCAAAGAAGTAAAGGACCTATTTGCAGAAAACTACAGGACATTGAAAAAAGAAATAGAGGAAGATATAAAAAAGTGGAAGCACAGACCTTGTTCATGGATTGGAAGAATTAACATCATTAAAATGTCCATATTACCCAAAGTAATCTATAGAGTCAATGCAATCCCCATCAAAATACCAACAACATATTTCACAGAACTAGAACAAATACTTCAAAAGTTCATATGGAACCAAAAAAGACCCCGAATAGCGACAGCAATCTTGAAAAAGAAGGACAAAGTAGGTGGGATCACAATACCAGATATCAGGTTATACTACAAAGCGACTGTAATCAAAACAGCCTGTTACTGGCACAAGAACAGGCATATATAGACCAGTGGGACAGAAAAGAGAACCTAGAAATGGACCCAAGACACTATGCTCAATTAATATTTGACAAAGGAGGCAAGAGCACACAATGGAGTAAAGATAGCCTCTTTAATAAACGGTGTTGGAAAAATTGAACAGCTACATGCAATAAAAATGAAACGAGACCATCAACTTACACCATACACAAAAATAAAGTCAAAATGGATAAAAGACTTAAATGTGACTCATGAATCCATAAATATTCTAGAAGAAAATGTAGGCAACAGGAAAAAATGAACACATGGGACTACATCAAACTCAAAAGCTTCCACACAGCAAAAGAAACAACCATCAAAATGGAAAGGCAACCCAATGTATGGGAGAACATCACTGCCAATGATACATCAGATAAGGGGTTAATTTCCAAACTATATAGAGTACTCATACAACTCAACAAAAGGAAGACAAAGAACCCAATTAAAAAATGGGCAGAGGAGCTGAATAGACACCTCTCCAAACAGGACATACAAATGGCCAAGAGACATATGAAGAAATGTTCAATATCACTAATCATCAGAGAGATGCAAATTAAAACAATGAGGTGTCACCTCACACCTGTCAGAATGGACGCCATCAACAAATCATCAAACCACAAGTGTTGGCGAGGGTGTGGAGAAAAGGGGAATCTAGTACACTGCTGGTGGGAATGCAGACTGGTGCAGCCACTATGGAAAACAATGTGGTGTTACATCAAAAAATTAAAAATTGAACTTCCATTTGACCCACTGATCCCGCTTCTAGGAATATACCCTAACAAGCCTGAAACACCAATCAGAAAAAATATATGTACCCCCATGTTCATAGCAGCACTATTTACAATAGCTAAGATCTGGAAACAGCCCAAGTGTCCATCAGTAGACGAATGGATAAAAAAGCTGTGGTACATATACACAATGGAGTACTATGCAGCTGTATGAAAGAAAAATCTCTTATCCTTTGAGACGACATGGAGGGACCTGGAAAGTATTATCCTAAATGAAACAAGCCAAGCAGAAAAAGACAAATACCACATGATCTCACTTATTTGTGGAATATAATGAACATAATAGTCTGAGGAATAGGGTAGACCCAGAAACATGGAAGTAGAATACAGACTGACAACCCTCAGAAGAGGGGTGGTTGGGGGAGGGAAGAGATAAACCACAGAACTTATATGCATGTATGCATAACCAATGGACATGGACAACAAAGCAGGGGATGGGGCAGGGGGGATGGGGAGGAGGGTGTCAAAGGGGTAAAAAAGGAGAAACATTTGTAACAAAAATAAAATTAAAAATAACAATAAAGAAACACACATACACACACACAAATAAAATAAGGCACAAAGATAGCAGTTATAAAGGTATAAGCAGAAATTAATGTTATGGAGAACAGATCAAATTAATAAAAATCCTGGTTCTTAAAAAACTGAATCCATTTATATGAGATACCTAGAGTAGTCAAATTTATAACAAAAAGTACAACAGTGGTGTCAGGGGCTCGGGCAGGGGGACTGGGAAGTCAGTACTCACAGGGAAGAATTTTAGTAAGGGAAGATGAAAAAGTTCAGGAGACCTACACACAGTTGAATGGAGTGATGGTTGTGCAACAATGTGAATGTACTTAATGCCACAGAACAGTACACTTAATGACTAATATGGTCCATTTTATATTACTTATTTCTTACATTTTTTTTTTAATCCTCACCCGAGGACATTTTTGCATTTATCTTCATATAGAGCGGGAGGGAGAGAGGGAGGAAGAGAAAGAGAGAAACATCGATGTGAGAGACACATCGACTGGCTGCCACCCACACGACCCCAACCAGGGCTGGGGACGAACTGCAATCCAGGTACGTGCCCTTAGCAGGAACCGAACCTGGGACTCTCTAGTCTGCAGACCGACGCTCTAACTGCTGAGCCAAACTGGCCAGGGCTCTTACCACACACAAATTCTATCAAAGAAAAAAAGAGCAAGTACACAAATATAAAAAAGATAAAATACACAAAACATAAGACTACTCTGCATACTTGAATGCATATACATTTTAAAACCTACATAAAACAGATAATTTCTTAGGAAAAGACAGTTTATCAAAATGGACCCCAGCAGAAAAAGAACCCTTAATCCAACTAATTTCCCCAGAAGAATCAGAAAAAGTTATCAAAGAACTACCCTTCAGAAAGAAAGAAAGAAAAAAGAACCAAACTTTTAACACTGGTAGGGTCTTATGAGATGTTCCCCTTTTCATTACTAATATTGGTTACTTGTACCTCTGTGTTTTTTAAACTGATTTATCTCACCAAATTTATTGATGTCATTGGTCTTTTCAAAAGAACAGCTAACACTATAGATATTCTGTAGTGTATATTTGTTTTCTCTTTTATTAACTTCTTTTGTAATGTCTACTTCCTCTGGGTTTAGTTTGCTGGGATGTTTTGTTTTGTCTTGTTTTGTTTTGTTTCTATATTCTGAACATGGGTGCGTAGATCATTAAATATTTTTGTCTTTTTTCCTAACATGCCTTTAAAGTTATAAACTTTCCTCTCAGTATGACTTTAGCTGTACCCCACAAATTTGATATACAAACCATTTTCTCAATTTTTCAAATTCCCATTGTAATAGAGCTCCTACGACCCATGGGTTATTCAGAAAAGATCTGCTAGTTTCATTTTGCTATTGATTTTAGTTTAATTTAGAGAACATTATTCTTTTTTTATTTCAATCCTCTGAAATATACTCAGATTTACTTCTGCCCGCAAAGCTGACAGCCTGGGTGAACGTCAGCCAGCACTGGTAAAGAATGTGTATTCTGTGGTTGTCAGGGGCAATGTCTACACGGCACAGCAAGTTTATTAATTGTGTTGTTCAATCTTCCATATCCCTACTAAATTTTGTTTCATCAGTTACAAAGATAGTATAAAAAAAACTCCCTCTACAATTGTGAATGTATCTGTATCTTTTAAAGCCTATAATCACTAAAATTCTTTCTGGATGATCTAGACACTCTATTATAGAGAACAGAAAAGTGAAGAACCAATAAAATACTCTCTACACCAATAAAAATGGCAGCTAATTATTATCCAATGGCTTAATATCACCTCTCAAAAATAAAAATCATTTTACAGACATCCTCTAAACTCTAACTAGATCAGATCTAATAATTCCAGACAGCAGATCAATTTGCTTAATTCCTCAGAGGTACATTTTACAACTAATTCATGTTTCTGGGCTCTTGGGAAAAGTCAGCAATGCTCTGCAATACAGTCTATGGACAAATTATTGAGACTTTTCTACAGCCGTTTGTTACTTATTTGTCCAGACCAAAGTTGTCCTGGTCCTCTTCTCTGGCAAGATGGCAGACATCACCCCACCCCTTCAGTGCACTGTACCCCATTGGGCCTCATGCCGTCTCAGGATCATTCCCCCACAATGTTCCAGAGAGCACTCATTGTGATCTGAAACCCACAGCCACCTCTGCTCTGTGGCAGAAGCTCTGCTGATCTGGTTGAGTGTCTGTTTATGTGATCCTTCTAAGAATCCTGGGCCCAGGCACAGAATGGCCAGGTATAGATTAGTGTCCTCCATTTTCTCCGGCAAGGCTCATCTGCCAGTTTGGATGAAGCATCCGCCTGTGCAATCCAAAGACACCTTTTGCTTTTCCACTGGCTGCAGTACATCACAGTGATTTCTCCACTTGTTATTCTCAGCTGGTATACTGTCAGCCCCTCGAAGACAGGAACCGTTTGATTCGCCTTGATATCCTCAGCACAAGAATATAGACACATGCTCCTTCTACTCCTGTCCCTTCCAATCTATTCTCTACACAGCACTCCTGTTGTTCCTTCTAAAATCGAAGTCAGCCTGGCCAGTGTCACTCAGAGCACCAAGAGGTCACTGGTTCGATTCCTGGTTGGGGAACATGCCCAGGTTGTGGACCCGATCCCCAGTGGGGGCCATGCAGGAGGCGGCCAATCAGTGTTCTCTCTCATCAATGTTTCTCTCTCTCTCTCTCCCCCTTCCTCTCTCTCTAAAAGTCAATAAAGGAAAAATAAAATGAAATCGAAGTCAAAGAATGTATCACTTCTCTGCTCAAAACCTTGCAATGGATTTCCATGTCAAATTAAAATGCAAAGTGCCACCACGGTCTATGGAGCCACACATGATCTGTCCCTTTATTAGCTCTATGAGCATACACCCCCCCTTACTCCTACTGCCCTCCTTACACCTCAAGAGCCTTTGCACTTGCTGTTCCTTCCCCCATAGGCACTTTCCCAAAATATATGCCTGACTGGCTCACTCCTTCACCTTCATTCACACTTCTACTCAAATGTCACCTCAGAAACACTGTCCATGACCACAATGTCAAAAGTAGCAATATCTGACATTCTTCCCTTACTTGCTTTATTTTCTTTACAGTTATTACTACAACATATATTAATGTTTATTTATTATCTCTTCCCCCACTAGAATGTGATCTCCATAAGAAAAGGCAGAAATTCATCCTCTAGAACACAGGTCAGGAATTTTTGCTGAGAAGGGTCAGACAGTGTCTAGTTTACACTTTGCAGGTTAGACAGTCCCTGTCCCAACTGCTTTATTCTACTCAACTCTGCCTTGTAGCAGGAAGGCAGCCACAGACAACACATGAACGAATAAATGGGCATTCTGTGTTCCAACATAATTTTCTTTACAAAATCAGGCAGAAGGCAAGATGCAGCCCATAGGCTGCAGTTCACAGCTCTTGTAGGAAAAGCTTGGCATACAGTAAGTACACCGACTGAATTAATCCGCCATGTCTCTTCCTGGTCTCAAAGCTACCTTTAACTGACAACATAAAATACCAGCACTCCAAGCTCATCAGAAAAGATAATGTCAAACTAGCCAGCTTCTATACATCTTTTACCAAACAATCCATTTGATTTTAATTATATTCCTGAATGGTTGTTTGAAGGATATGCAATTCTTGCCTCAAGAAAGTATATAAACCATGTTAGTTTGACCCTCTGCAGAAATTTTTTAAAGGTGTATTTTACTTCATGTAAGGACATAAGGGTGAGCACATCACCCACTAGTTTTCAATGTAACCTATACAAAGCTCCAAGTGTGAAGTCAGGGAACACACTAAGGGAAATAAATCGATATGTTTGTTATGGATGGTGAAAACGACAGTGTGGAGCTGAGGATGTTTCCCTCTCATTTTGGCCAGCAGGATGCTCGGCCAAGCTCCTGCCAGCCTGTGGCAGGCAGACTGGTTATGTAACCATCACCCCTGTGCTCTCTTCTCCAGGGTTCACAGCTAGACGACGTTTCTTAGCCATGTCTGAGGATGGCCCGGGGGCCCATAAAGCCTCCCATGGGACTTTGCTCTCTTTCGCTGCCCACCAGGTAGGTAACCTGGGCAGGTTCCCCCTTCCTATTGGAGGCTAAACCACAAGGTAAAAAAAAAAAAAGCCCGACTACCTGAATGGCCCTGTGGAAGACCACCCCAGGAGAACCCGACACTGAACAATGTGGATGCAAAACAGATGTTTCCTGTGGTAAGTCACTGAAACCTCACATGTAATAAGTTAGCCAGGACGTGTGGAACGCTGCCCTGGATGTTTGAGCTGCACTGAAAGGATAGGTTTTATCCTTGCAGTTCCTGATCCCCATATAATTGTCATTCTCACTGTTTATATTCAGCTTTAATATTATGAGTATTTCCATAAACTAATTTAAATCTTTATTTAATGGGAGGCAAGAGAGATAAGCCTTCACTGTTTATGTTCAATAAAATCATAAGCAACTGAAACAATAAAAATTTAGATAAAGTACACATTGCATTTAAATAAAACTATCTGTAACTTCACTAATACACAGTTGATCTACGTTACATCAGTTTCCAAAAGAAAAAGAAACAACCAGCCTGAATAAATATTAAAATGCAGGGCAATATTTTTCATCTCAAGGAAATGTGACAATTATTGGAAACCAATAGCCTAGAAATGAAATCACAAGCTTCTAAATTCCTGTCTAGCAAGAAGAATAAGCAACCATAAATGTAGCTTAAAAGAAAATTTCTGTTCTAAACCCTTTAACGCCTAATCCCTATACATTTTTTTTCAAATGATGTCCTGAGGTTTTATTGTTTTCATAATGTTTTTTTTTTTTTTTAAGAGTTAAGTATAGAGGGAACTGGACATGTCAGAAATGGAAGAAGTGTTTAATTAATTAGCCTATGTAACACAATGGACAAAGCACAGAAGCTATGAAAATTTTAATTATGGCTCAAGCTCAGGTACAAACTTCATTATCACTGATAAGCCTTGTAACCATTCAAAATTATAATGCCAACTCTTAAAAAGGAATAACATTTTAATAATCTCCCTCCCTGGGAAATCTCAAAGAACAATTCACATTTCAGTAAAGCCTATGGGAACAATGGTGTTTGCAGTATACAATTAAAATCTGAAGAGGTGACTAGGGAATTGAGTGTTTCTGTGTATTTCTGTTTTTAAATCAAAAACCAGGATGTTAATTCTAAAAGATGTACAAAAATGGGAGACAAGTACTATGGAAAATCAAGAACCAAGATATGCTTTAAATTCTGTAGGACTGATTACAGAACAAAATGTGTTTTTCTATTTCTGTTGAAAATGGACATTTGTCCTATTTGGAAAATTACAATTCTCCCCAAATCAATTCAGATCTTCCCTTTGAAGAATGGAAAGTCTGTTCCGCCTCATTCTCAGCTACACAACAGCTTCTCCCAGAATGAACAAATAAGCTTAAGTTGCTCCCTCTCTGTCTTGCAACCTTTCTGGTTAATGTCATCCATCAAACTGGACTAGATATTTTTCTCCCTGTGTTTAGTTAGAGACTGTTCCTTCCATGTACCACAGGGAGCAACGTAAATCCATGAGCCTCTCCATAAGCATTAATTCCAAGCTGAGAAAAGAATATGGCCCAGCAGAGTTCCAAAGCCGATGCAGAGCTGCAAGCGGCCCAGGCAATACCCTAACACAGGACTACATAACAAAACAGGCAAAACAACAAAAACGAATGTGTCACATACATATGTGGGGAGCTGAAAAAACAACTGTGGTATCAGTAGGGCAAAATGCCTCAGACCGTTTTCTAGACTGCATAGTAGCGACAGAGTTAGGCTTATTATATGTTCATGAATCAATGCATATGACACATTCAGTCAATGGAAAAATATCGGTTAAGGATCTATGTGCAAAGAAAATACCATTTCATCCATTTAACTGATAAAATATGGCCACATGGATTCTAATTCACAATCACAGCCACACTTTTACATTGCAATATCATTTCAGTGAACTGCTCATGTGCACAAAATGAATAACAGCACTCAGTGAGAGGGTGCTACAAGCTGAACTAAAATGGCACTGCTGTCGCATGGCAATAAACTCTTCAGCATGCACTGAGCACAGCATTTAAACCCGAATATGGCTTTCAACTGCTAGAAGAAGGAAGTACTCAAGACCAACTGAAAAGAAACAAAGGAAAACCTAAAAGAAAGAAACAAGTCAAATACATAAAACAATTAAAAAGTTCAAGAACATATAAACAGAAGATATCTTTAGATCAATTTCAAGACCATTGCTCCAAAAGGTTAGAGGGCACCCTAAGAACAGGCCCAAGGGAGAACTTCACAAGTAAAAAGTAGAGAAATGATCCCAGATGCTAAACTCTGAGTCAAGGCCTAGACGCTCCAGTAAACCTGAAAGATGAGAAAATGCCCTGGATATTTGGGATGTTCAAAAAAAAGAAAACATTTTTTTAAGTCATCAAAAGAAAAAAGCTCACCTCAAAGAGAAGAGGTACGTACAGGTCCAGGGAAGAAGAAACAGACAGGTCTGGCTCCAGAGATTAAGAGTGAAATCTGAGTGTGGAAAAATATTCTAATCTAAGGATATCTATTAAGATAGGAGGACAGGCTCTGATACAAAACAGAAAACTGGCCTGAGGTGAGTAGCGGAGAGAAAAAAGAACAGCACAGCCAGAGAGAACAGTCACACACAGATCCACCTCCAGAGGACACCAGGACCTAGAAAAAGGCAAGGACCCCCTCAGAAGGACCAACCAATCCTTAAAAAAAAAAAAAAGCATGGCCTAAGAAAGGAAGGAAATAAGCATCTTTAAAAATAAAAATTAGCCCGGCCGGTGTGGCTCAGTGGTTGAGCGTCGACCCATGCACCAAGAGGTCACCTGTACGATTCCCGGTCAGGGCTAAAGCCCAGGATGTAGGTAGGCCCAATCCCCAGTGTGGGCATGCCAGAGGCAGTCAATTGATGTTTCTGTCTCTCTCTACCTCTCCCTTCCTCTCTCTCTCTAAAATCAATAAAGAAAAAAAAGTTTTTAAATAGAAATAAAAATTTAATAAAAAATAAACTGACTATAAAAAATAATAATTTACCCTGCACCAACCAGATATCCCTCTCTAGAAATCTTCAAAATCAAGGTTTTGTTTTGCTTTATCCTCACCCGAGGACATTTTTCCATATTTTGTTCAGATAGAGTGGGAGGGAGAGAGAGAAACATCGACGTGAAAGGGACACATCAAGTGGTTGCCACCTACACGACCCAACCAGGGCCGGGGAAACACACACACACACACACACACACACACACACACAACCTGCAGCACCATTCACTCTTGAATCCACAGCAGTAAATCTCCCCTGAGACGCCTCATGCCAAAATCAGTAATTATACTCTAAGGTTAAATCCAATGGGAACTTTGAAACCACGATCCTACTGGCTCTCTCTCCAGCACCTTCTCCCTCTGAATTCTTTAACATGCTCAAATCCCTCCATTTAAAAAAAAAAAAAGGTTCCCCTTTGCCCAACCTCCTACAGCACCACCACACTTCTTCTTTCTAATCTTTATTGTTGAAAGTATTACAGATGTTCCCCCTTTCCCCCCATTGACCCCCTCCTCTCTGCTCCCACCCCCATCCTGCTTTCCCCAAACTATTGTCTGTGTCCATTGGTATGCATGTGTGTGTGTGTGTGTGTGTGTGTGTGTGTGTGTACATGCACGCATGCATACAGGTTCTCTGGTTTATCTCTTCCCAGTCCCGCTACCCCCCTTCCCTCTCAGGTTTGTCAGTCTGTTCCCTACTTCCATGTCTCTAGATCTATTTTGATCGACAGCTTATTTTGTTCATAATGTTCTGTAAATAAGTAAGATCATGTGGTACTTGTCTTTCTCTGACTGGCTCATTGCACTCAACATAATACTCTCCAGGTCCTTCCACGTCATCTCAAAAGGTAAGAGATCTATCTTTCTTACAGCTGTGTGGTATTCCATTACCACCACCCTTCTTGAGTTGTCCATACGCACTGGCTCCACTTCCTGGCTTCCACTTACACTATTAAACCCTCTTACAAACTGGTCATCTCTGTGTTGCCAGTCCCCATCACTGTGTTGCCAATGCTGTCACCTATATTACTAATGACCTCCTGACTGTTAACATCGCTCCTTACTGGGGTTCTCCTAGACCAGCTTCCAAGACACCACTCATGCCCCCCAGCCCCATCCTCCTCAGTATCAACATGGGAGCCTATCATCCTGCCTATCTTTCAAACACAAGAGTTCCTCAGATCACAATCGCATCTTCTCTTCTCACTCGGTACATGCTTCTTGAATCATCTCAGCTACCCCACAGCCTCCATTAACAAACACTGGCAAAGGTAGAGGTGCTAGAAGTCTCTCCATCCACTGCACCCTTAGTGTCTCAGGGCAAAAGAAATGGCTACCGAATAATGGAATCATTGGATAAGTTCAAAGAACAAGTATTTGTGTCCTAACAATTTAGTACCTGGGGAGGGGGGTGGGGGGAGCAGGAGGGGAAGCACACTTCAACCAAAAAAAAATGAGTGTTTTTATTTCATTTTTAATAAACCACAACTATTTACTAAGGGTGTATATATACATGTTGAGCACCTCACAATTTCTCAGACTTGATGTCACCTCCTTTTCCTGTTCCGCACTGATTCCCCTACATGGAACAGGAACCACTGAAAACCCAGCTGTACAAAGGTGATATCATCGAAAGGAACATAGTACAACCTACTGGAGAAACCACTAACTACTCTGAACTAGCAGTTCCCACAGGGTTGGACAGATGCTACACAGTGCTGGTTTTCCTTCAACAATTTACTATCCTGAATTCTCCCTTTGAGTTCACTGTAGCACCTCAGCATAGAATTTAAGAACTATGGTGCTAAGAACTCTCAAATGTGTCCCTGGTCCAGATGTCTCCTGATTTCCAGATCCCTAATGTAGCCAACTGAACACTATGTCCCACAGGCACCTTAAACTAATCCATTCTTCCCCCACAAATGGCTGCTGCTCCCTGACCTGCTCCCTAAGGAGGCACCATCACCCACTCAACTGTCCAGCTGGAATTCAGTACTGCCCTGAACTCTGTCCTCCCTCATCTCCCCCACCACACACACACACACAACCAAGTCCTAGCAATTCTACCCCTCAGGTATCTCTCCTTCCGGTCTTGCCCCTTCTGTCCACTGTCCAAGGGCAAATTTAATGATGTCCTTCTTTGGCTCAGCATTCTTCACCTGCTTCTTCATGGAGAGTTCCTCATAACAAGAATCGCAAGCCCAGACATGGCGTGGCCCCTAGTTGCATTCCTGTCCTTTCCCTGGCCCTTGGCACTCAACCACAACGCCAAATTAAACTTTGTTTTCAGCTGCTCCAATGTACCATGTCCCCCAAACAAGCCTTTGTACATTCTCTTTTCTACCCAGACTCTGACCAATTCCTTCTCTTATACTGCTCTGGGAAGCTTTTCAAATCTCTCTGAATAGTCCCTATACTTGGGTTTGAAGTCATCCTCTGATCTCCTGCGGCTGGCCCCTTTCAGAGCACTTAACATATACTGCTTTGTAGTCAATGGTTAAATCTGTCCAAGAACTGAGCTGAACAGTAAGCTCATCTAGGGCTGAGAGAGGTATGTGCCTTGTTTATCTCTGTATCACCAGAACATATGATAAACTCTGCAGTCTCCTGAATGAACAAAGCAAGCAAATGAATGGATTAAGTCATTCAGGTGATGCTCCCACGCTCCTCACCACTTACTGACTTTTCACAGTGCTTACTGCACGGCACAGAAACTGTACACTACGAACATATTAACAGCTCTCACCTCTTACATCAGCAATCTCAGTATTAAAATAGTGCCTGGTACTTAGCAGAAATTCACTAAATAGCTTCTGAATAAAAAAGGATACTGAAAAAATTCTGGAAGGCTACACCCACAGTATTAAGCTACCTCTGGAGAAAGAAACAAGACCAGGGCAGCAATAAGAAGAGGAAAAGAAAACTGAGACTTTTTACTCCAAGTACCACAAGTGATATTAAACTTATTTTATAATATGAATTACTTATTTATGTATTACTGGTATACAATATTCCTGTATTACCAGCATAAAAAAGTCATGGGTGAAAAACCAGCCCTGAAGAATGCATGGACTGGAAGCAGCATTTAATTCTAAATGCCCAAGAGCATGTCCCAAGAACACCTGACCTTACATAGGAACACAGGGTACAAAGGAAAGAAGACTGAAAAGGCAGCTGAGCATTTAAGTAAAGGTCTGGTACAGCATGTGGAGTCACCCCCAGGAAAATATAAGGAATGATAACAGCATATGAGGGGAAAATAACATGTGAATATTCTTCAGACAGTTCTTGGAATTCTAAGAGAAGACCACTAGTACTGGCCCACTAGTCCAGAAAATTCTTTCAATATTTATAACAGCAATTGTTTTAATGAAAACATTCCATTAACCAAAAGGATACATGCCACATGCAGGTTCCCATGGTAAGTGTCAAGCACGTCTACAAAGACACACTGAGAAGGGGGGGGGGGGGTAATGTTGGCCTGACCACTTCAAAGTGGGTTCCACCTTTATTTTCAGGATTTTTAAAAAGTAGTGTAGCACATCACTGACTATTAGATCATAACTTTCAAGCAAATAGGTAAAACACTGCTATAAAGAAACTTTACGTCAGCAACTGGAACTGCAAGAGCAATTTTTATATGTACATAGTTCTAAGAACAGCTTCTTTTCACTGTTTAACAGTGAATACAGGTCAGAGGGCAAATACATAAAGTCAATCAAACTTTCCATCCTAATGAGCTTTCAACATCTGAAAAGACACAACTTTCGCTTATATAAATTAAGAGCTTTAAAAATAAAGAAAAAAGAGCACTACACAAGACACTATTGGAAAGGAGACCAGACACAATAAGAACTGCCTATGGGAAAGGTCAAATCCAGCTTTCTTTTGTTTAACCTCTCAAGTAGATAAAAGAACTAGCTTTAAAGAATCACTGCATTGTTCACAGCTAGAAAAGGAAAGTTGAGTCAAGCATACACAAAAGCATCAACCAACTTTCAATAGAATTTGCCCTGGAGGCAATAAAAAAATAAGTCAATTATAACACTTTGAACTTAGTTTTCATAAAGAAGCAGACATTTTAAGTTTTGGACAAACCTAATTTTTAAGATGCAAAATATTTCAAATGGCTAGCTCCTTCGCCTTAAAAATGTGGATTCCAAATCTTACATTAAAATTTCATATCCCATTATGCATTTGACTGGAGCAGCTTCAAAGCAAAATCTGGCCTTTTAAATTTTCAGTTTCTAGAAACTCAAAAATTATTGCTGGAAATAACTGTGATTTCATTAATTTCTAGGTGAGAAAGAATCCTTATGCCACCCAATGACGGACACGTAAGAAAATAAGATGTTCCTATTCATCCCTAAGCCTATCACTTAGTTTCTTAATTATTAAGAAAGAACTCTGCTCCCCGGCAGGGAACTATTTCTTGCAGAGGCTAGACCAAGAAGAAATCGCCATTGCCCGTAAGGACCACAAACGGAGAGGAGAATCCTTTCCTCCAGCTGAATCTCCGTCGCGGAGGAGGCGTGAGCGCCAGGCACCGCGGTCCCCGCAGCCGCGCGTTAGGTCCCCTGGGATGACCCCTGCAGGCGAAGCGGCCCTCCGACCCTGGCCCTGCCGCGCGCCGCGCGCCCCTCGCCGAAGCCCGACCCCTTCCCTGCGCCCGGAGAGCCTGGCTGCTGAGGCCGGGAGCCTCGCGGGCCCGCAGCACGGAGAAGGGGCAGCAGGCGCGCGGAGGGCGACGGCGAGGATTGAGAGGACCGGACCCGGGGCGGGGGCACGCGGGGCTATGCCGGGCTCAGGAGAGGGAGCGCAGAACTGGGAGGGATGTGAAGGTCCCAGACGCGGGGCAGCCCGGGGCGTCGTGCACGGAGCGTAGCGGAGGCCCCGGCGCCACCTGCAGCCGGGTAGCGCGCACCGGGCAGCGCGGGGACCGAGGGGCCAGGGGGCGACGCGGGTGAGAACGGCCGCCGGGCCGCGCTGCGACGGCGGGAAGACGTGGTCGGCGCAAGAGCCGGCGAGAAGGATGCAACTGGGTGCCGGGCAAGGCGCGGGGTACGCCGCGGCCCGCAGTGGGCCCCGCCACCCGCCCGAGCGTGCCTGGCGCGATGCAGCAACTTCACTTGGCCACGGGGCTGCGGGGTCCGGCCCGCGCCCGCCCTCCCGGGGCAGCCGCGCGGCCCGGAGCCGAGCAGGAAGGGAGCCAGGACCGGGGAGTCCGGCCGGCCGCAGCCCGCACTCACCATTCCGCGGTGCCGCCGCCGCCGCCGGGGCTGCACTCCGAGCTCCATGGTCCCGCCGCGCCGCGGCCGCCCGGCGCCCCCGTGCCGCACCACACCGCACGCAGCGGCGCCAGCGACGCCGCCTCCGGCCCGGCCACGGCCGCGGCCACGCCCCCTCTCGGCGGGGGGCCCGGCCGGATCAGGAGGGGAGCTCAGCCCGGCTCCGCCAACCGAGGCCCTCTCACCGGGCCGCTGCACCAGGATTGGCGAGCGCCTCGGCCAATGGGGAAATGGCAGGGGCGCGGAGCGTCGGCGCCGAGGGGCGGAGGATTGCGGAGAAAGTGGCTCACCCTCCGTCCTCCGCCCGGCGCGGGATGGGGCTTGGGCCGCCGTCCCTCCAGGAGTGCAGAGGTAGGGCTACTTGGGGCCGAGTTTACTGTAGGGCCTTCGTATCGCCTGTTTACGACGTGCCGCCCCTGCGGTCCCTTTGAGTTTCCACCCACGCCCTGACCTTACCTGGGTTTGAGGGTCTCTGGAAACGGCTCTATCAACCTGCATGTTGTCAGGCAACCCTGAAAGGCTTAGAGCCGTGTCATCGGCTGGTTTTATGCCCTTCTCAAGTCTGTTAACATTCTGCCCACAAAATCTTCTCATCACCCGCTAGGGATTCGTCCCTTTTTATTCATACTATCTCCAATCTCCCTCCACCGGGGATGTTTAAAAATCCACACTATCCATTAAACATAGGATGTCCCTGGAACTCCCAACCTAAACTCGGTGGCACTGGAACATACCAGGCGATATTTGATGATTCCGGCGGAAACTTAAGAAAAGAAGGGAGGAGGAAAGGACAAGGAAGGAAAGAAGACAGAAAAGCCACCTATGCTCTCCTAGGTCCTGAAGGAAAGGAGTTTAAAGGCGTCAGATAGAAATGTTATCTTTGCATGCTTTTATTCTTTTGATTTACAAATAAAATCGCTACATTGAAAAACTACGGGAATAAAAGAAGTTCCAATCCCAATAAAGTGTCTAAGAAGAACTAATTCATGTTGTTTTCTTCGTCTCTACATATCTGTGATAACTATCCTCATCTGTTGCAGTTATTAACAGGCAGCAACTAACATCTAGGAAAAAAAGAATAGCAGTTCATAACAATTTTTAGCAAAATTGGCAGTACCAGAAACACAGAAAAAAATTATACACCCCCCCCCCCTTTTTTTTTTTCCGGGAGACAGAAAGAGGAAGGGAGAGAGAGAGAGAGAAAAACATTGATGTGAGAACAAAACATCAACAGGCTGCCTCCTGCACACACGCTAGAGAGATACAGTCCAATACCTGGGCATGTGCCCTGACTGGGAATCGAACCTGGCAAACTTTCAGTGCAAGGGACAGCACCCAGCCAGCTGAGCCAAACTGGCCATGCACCCTTCTTTATGTGTAATTTACTCATATTTCTTCCAAAGGAAGGATTTTAAAAGCTCTGTTTTAAGATGAAATATACTTAGTTTTCATATCATGCCAATGTGAAATATACCAGTAATTAATAAGGTAAACAGGATCTTAGTGAATTATTACAGTGGTGCTCTGTATTTGAAATATTGGTGCTAGAATATTATATTTCTGCTGAATTGCCATTCAAATTAAGATTACTTTCCTTCATTTTGTCTTCACTTACCCAAGGGAATAGCTTCAATAACTATATTTAGGTCATTGATTCAGAATTTTAAAATAAGAAGGTATAGGGTACCCAGAGTGTGTTTTCAGGGTTGCTAATCACATTTCCCTTCCCCCTCCCTGCTTCAGTGACCCCCATCTTATATGAACTGCTGCTACATTTAGTTCACCTTTATTCATACTGTCCTGAATTGTTCCATATAGGTCAGTCTGATCCCTAATTAGATGGTGAGCTCCATGAAGGTAAAGTCCTTATTTTATATTCCTGTTTCCTCCCCCATAACGGCTAGTACAGTGCAGAACATGTAGTTACTATAACTCTGTCCTTAGTGCTGTGTCCACAATATAAAAATGTTCGATACAGTACTTCTGTGAACCAGTCCTTTAAATACAAGTTACTCAGAGTAGTCTTATTAGCGGGCGAAAGCCTCATACTCAGCAGTGCTTGAAAAATGTTGCCAAATCAGGGAGTGAATTTATTGTCTGTAACAGAAACTCGACTAAAATGTTTACAAAATAGGGGGTGTTTCTTATCACAACACAAGAAATCTGGAGACAGCCCTGGGGCTTCTGCAGTATCTTCCTGGTGTCAGCGTATCTCAGGCTTTTTCTAGTCATTGGCTCTACTATCCTTGACCTGTGACTTTTCTTCCTCTTCACTAGATGGCTGCTCCAGTTCTGGGCATTGTATCGCATTCTGGAAAGTGGTAGAGGGATGGGTAAAGGGCAAAAGATCAAAGAGGTACATGCCAACTGAGTCTTCTGCTTGCTTTTTACTGGGTAGGCCCTGTCACACTGACCACCACTAAATGCAAGGGAGCCTGAAATACTAAGTAGTTTAAGCTGCGGACCTAGTCTACAACGTCAGGGTTCTGTCCATAGGGAACATGGGAATGCAGTTTCTGTCATACTTACTGAATAAATGAATACATGAATCCCTCCATTTATTCATGAGATGAAGCACTTTTTAAAAAAATCATTCAAACCTCAGTAAGAAAACAAATAACCCAGTTTAAAATGAGCAAAACATCTGAATAAGACACCTCAGCAAAGTAGAGATGGCAATATACAGATGGCAAATAAGCATATGCTCACCGTTATGTGTCAGAGAATTGCAAACTAAAACAACAATGAAATGTCACAACATACCTTCTAGAATGGCTAAAGTCCAAAGAAATAATAATATCAAGTACTGGCAAGGGTGTAGAGCAAATGCTCATTCAGTGCTGGTAGGGATGCAAAGGGGTCCTGCCAGTTTGGAAAATGGGTGGTTTTTCACAAAGCTCAGCACAGTCTTACCACATGACCTAGCCATTATGCTCCTTGGTATTTACCAAAATGGGGTGAAAATTTATGTCCACACAAAAAACCTGCACCCAGATGCATATTTATAATCATCAAACACTGGAAGCAACCAAGATGTGTTGTTGTAGGTTAATGGATAAACAAACTGCGGTACATCCAGAAAATGGGATTTTATTCAATGACAAAAAGAAATGAGCTATCAAGCCATGAAATGACATGGAGGAATTTGAAATCAATATAATGCTAAGTGAGAAAGGTTTCATAGTGTATGATTCCAACAATATGACCATCTGGAAAGGCAAAAGTGTGGAGACATTAAAAAAAGATCAGTGGCCCGGCCAATGTGGCTCAGTGGTTGAGTGTCGACCCACACACCAAGAAGTCACCAGTTCGATTCCCGGTCAGGGCACATGCCCAGGTGTGGACCCAATCTCCAGTGGGGGCCATGCAGGAGGCGACCAATCAGTGTTCTCTCTCATCAATGTTTCTATCTATCTCTCCCTCTCCCTTCCTCTCTCTCTAAAAGAAAAATAAATAAATAAATAAATAAATAAATAAATAAATAAATATCAGGAATTAGGGGGAGGGAGGGGTGAATAGGCAGAGCACAGAGGGTTTTTAGGGCAGTAAAACTATTTGTATGATATTGTAATGGTGGACACGTCATTATATATTTGTTAAAATCCATAAACTAGAGAACACAAAAATGAACCTTAACGTAAACTGTGGACGTTAGTTAATAAAAACGTATCAACATCGGTTTATTAACTGTAACCACAATAAAGTAAAATGTTAATAATAGGAGAAACTGTGTGAGGGTGGAGGGGTGGGAGTGGGGGGACTATACGGTGTTCTATGTACTATCTGCTCAATTTTTCTATAAATCTAAAACTGTACTTTAAAATAAAATCAGTTAATCATTAAAAACAATAGGAACTAAGTTGACATAGCAAAGTTAACATAATGAAGTTAACATAACAAAGAAAAGTTTTTTGAAGGCATCAACTTTGCTTTATTTATGGGACTTTAATGCATTCATACACAAATTCTATTGTCCTTCAACTATTGCTAAATCTTAAAAAGTCCTCATCATCCTGGCAGGTGTGGCTCAGTTGGTTAGAGTACCCATGTCCTGAAGGGCCTCAGGTTCGATTCCTGGTTAGGGCTCATTCCAGGTTTTGGGTTCTGTCCCCAGTTAGTCAGGGTGCATTTGGGAGGCAGCAGATCAATGTTTCTCTCTCACATCGATGTTTCTCTCTCTCCCCCTCTAAAGTCAGAAAACAAATAAACAAATAAAAAAACACATCCTCAGGTGAGAATTTAAGAAAAAAAGGCTCTTTATCACATTTTTTACTTTTTTAGTTTGAGGGGTTTCCCCTAATTTTATTACACTGAAAAATTTCAAATGTAAAGAAAACTTGGAGGAATGGTACCATGAGCACCTATATACCTTCTGCCCAGACTCACCCGTTGTCTGTGCCTCCGTGTTCTTCATCACAGCCCCTCCCTCTCTCCCTCATCACAGAGACTAGGTACCTCTAACTTTTCAAGACTTCATTACTCATTTTTTCCCTTTCCTGTGAATCTCTGTCCAGCCTGGTATGTAATACCTCATCCCCATGAACTGCTATCATGCTGAAGTAGTAAAATTAAATTTGGGAACCAGGGAGATGGTGATACAGCATCACGCCGACGAGAATTCTGACACAAGGTAATCCATCATTTGTGTTCTGTGAAGCACGAGGCCCTGGACTCACCACTGAGCTGCACGTGTGTGGCCTCGTGTGATTACAACTAAACAAGCTGTCAAGCATATTCCTAATAAGATCTTCCCAACTAGAATTTAAAACCTCTTCAAACATGCCATTTTTGTTTCTCTTTACCCTTGCCTGGTCAAAATCTTGGATAAATTCCCCCAATTAAAATGTGGGCAGTTTTAGTGCCATCTTTATTTGGAATCAGATAAATCTGATAGTGATGACTGTGACTTTTTCAACACGCTTTATAAAGTAGATGCTTGCTCAGTGATTTGCCTGTTCTATCATTACTGAGTCACCAGTGGAAAAACAATTGTCATTCTCTTTACTTAATAGCATGTCATCTTCCATAAAAACTACAAACTGTTTTGCATGAAGAAGTGAGTTCAATCTCACTTTGGGGAAGCTGAAGAACAGGAGTGTTTGCTAATTAAAAGAATATAATTAGAATATGTAAGAAATCAAATTATAAAAGCATAATAATCGTCATCATTTCTGACATGTTCCTTTGTACTTGTTCTTAGAATGAAGTGAACTAATGACTACAAATACCATTCTCAAGAATTAATTTAGCTTCACACATAAATCTTTATAAGCAAGCTTCACTGACTTAGCTTCTTTGGAAGGAAAGTATCTATTTTACCTTGACACTAGAGTGAAATAAATACGCACCTCTACATACCCACATCTCACAAGAATAAAATCTTCCCCAGAAAAATAAGAAACTTGATCTTAAACTGGAATCTGAACCCAATTATCTCATGAGAGTAGGGCAGTATATTGATATTAATCTTATTTTCAAGTGAGAAAATGATGGGAAGGTGAAAACAACATGTATTGAGAACTCACTCTTTGCAGTATGCTGTACTTGCCATATTTCACATTCCCAACACATATTGGATACATGGTATTATGCCCATTTTACAGACAAGGCACAGAAGGATTACAACATCTATCCAGCGTTACTCAGACTCGGTGACATTTTCAATGAAAAGCAGCATTTCCAGCGAACCAGGATAGTAGTGGAAGTCGCACAGCGATGTCCTGACACCACAGCAAGTCTCTTCCCTCCCCTCGCCTCTCTCATCGCCTCCACCCACGTCGAGGTCACTGTCATCACCTTCTGTACTGTGACAATATTTTTAACACTTCCCTTGGCTTCATTCCCCTTAAGCCTGTCTTCACACTGTTTTATGGGTGACTTTTAAAACATAGATCTGCTTGCACCTCTCTGCTGGCTCAAAAACCTTCGGAGGTTCTCACCATCTCCAAGGGAAGTCAAATAAAGCCCTTCATTGTTATCTGGCTCCACCAATTTTCCTTAAGCATCCTGCCCCGCTCACATTCTTCCCATGCGCCTGGACATTTTCTGTCTGAATACTGGACCCTCCTTCACCAGGGAGGCTCCCCTTGCTTTATGCTGCTCAAACTCTGGAGCCTTCCTGCACAGTTCTTCCTGCAAAGTCCCGCCTCTGCTCCCCTTGCCCTCCCTCACCAGCCTCTCCTACCAGTGATGTCACCATCTGCCACCAGAGAGGGAATTCCTAGAGGGCAGGGACTGTTTTGTATTCATCTGGAATCCCTGGCACCTAACGCAGGCTAGACATACAGTTAATATTTGTTCAATGCGTTTTCAAGATACAGGAATAACTAATATGCAAGCAACCCAAACGGCACTTAAAGACAGAGGGCTCCAAGGCGTCAGGCTTGGACACTCCCGTGGGGAGCATGTGGAACACAGGCTTCCATCCCCACTCAGCCAAGGAGCTGAGGGCAGTAGCGTCGGGAAGATGGAGTCCCGGGTGGCTGTCACTTGGCCGTCTGTGAATGCTGCCTGCTCTCACACTGCCCCGGCTCCACAAGACACCTGTCAGCTTCTCCTGACCTCATGTGTGGACACACAGTCCTGACCCTGCTACTGCGAGAGCACTTGGATCTGAAGTTACCTGGCTGCTGAATGTTACAAGATAAGCACGGGCCAGAATTGGACGCCATCCATTGTCTGCTTACTCTGGGCCCCAGAACCTTGGGAGGCGGCGAGACCGGATGCAGAGCTCTGGCCCCTGAGTTAACCCACTCAGGCTGTACACTCCATCCACTGTTCACTTGGGAAAGTACGTTAGCCTCTCCTTCGTATCAAATGAGCAGAAAAGAAGTTGTACGACTGCCAGTATTCAGGAAATATTAGTCATCTGACCCTCTCTCTCTCCAGACTGCTCCTGTTGATTTATTAGATCCGTTGCCTTCACTGCCTGAAGGAAATCTTTTAAGTCAGCATTTTACAAGCAGTGCAGAAGTTGTTCGTGGAAATGACTGAACCAAAGTTTATGAAGTGAACTCAAGTTTACTGTACATTTTTAAACAAACGGTAAATAAGGTACAGGATGGTCCTGAATACAATAAGAAATTTTTTAGAACTCAAACCCCATCGTCTCGTGTTAGTGAGGTTGACTGCCCCAGGCTGGTTCCGTACAGACCCTCCTCTAGTTTGTCCGTCCGTCTGGGAACTACGCTGCTTTAGCCCCGCATGTACCCTGTTTTTATAGTATTACAAAAACTGAGCAATTGCTCCAAATCCTGTTGATAAACTACAGTGTCTTCATTTTATTGCTAGGGTTATTACTGTTCCTAATTGGCTCCTGAGACAAATGTACGCCACGCTCTCGCAATGCATAGTGTGCAAAGCAACCTGCCGCCGTCACCCCAATGGCTCTTGTCTCTGTGCTGTGGCAAGGCAGAGTTATGTAAGCCCCTGGGTTCGACAGAAGCAAGTGACTCCCAGGCTGATGCTACCCTAAGAACTTGCCTTCATTATCAGACCTTCTCCCTGGATGATCAGGGCCTGGGGCTTTTGCTAGTTAACCATCCCAAACCCCCTGCTATGTGGGTTATTTATGCAACGGATTTTCCTATAACATTTAAAGATCTTAATAGATTTGGATATTTAAATTTTTGTTTTGTTTTGTTTTTAAATACTCACCCAAGGATATTTTTCTATTTATCTTCAAATAGAGTGGGAGGGAGGGAAAGAGACACATCAACATGAGAGGGACACATCGACTGGTTGCCTCCCGCAGGACCCTGACCAGGGCTGGGAATGAACTAAAACCGAGGTACGTGCCCTTGACCGGAATTGAACCCACAACTCTTCGGTCCATAGGCTGATGCTCTAACCACTGAGCAAAACGGGCCAGGGCTGTTTTAACAATTTTATTTTCCTTAGAAAAGCCCTTGAAGATGGGACATTTGACAGAAGAAGTCATCTAAGACACAAGGAAGTCGAATGACTTGCCTGGAGTCTCAGAGGGTTTTTACTTAACAAACCCTACGAGATTTCCTGACTGTCTGAGTTTGCAGCCAGAGTAGTTCTTGGTAAAAAAGGCTGTGTTTCATTCATCTCTGTGAGTCCCACATCCCATCCACTAGCTCCCACTACCCGTAAGAGAGAATCAAGTTCTCTCGGTCACTGCAAAGCTCTAATTGTAGTCAGTGCACGTTTCTGAAAGGAGACATATGTTGCCAGGTGCTCTGGAGGCTGCAGAGGCAGTCGATGTCCCCTCCTGCCACCAAGGAGAACCCTCCACTACAGCACAGGAGGGAGTACTCAGGCACGTTCCCCACTGTGAACATTATAAGGCAAGAAAAAAAGCGTAGTAGGTTTTACGAGAGAAGTGAATTATAAATTAAAATCCACTAGCATACCGTGGAGAGAGACAATGTATCCATCCAAGTGGGAGCATGGAAGAGGTCACTTTTCAGTCGAACCTTGAAGGCTGGATGTCCCTTGACAAGCAGAAGAGTCATAAAGTTCTTACGATAAGTAAGAGGTAACGAAAGCCCAGACCGAGAAAGTTGCAAAGAAAAGAGAAAGAAAAGAGCAGTGTGGAACATGTTGCTGGGGACCATCCACGGGCCGCAAGTGAGAGGACAAGGGGAGCCTTGCCAGAGTGGCTCAGGGCTAGAGCACCGGCCTGAAGGGTCGCGGGTTCGATTCCCGTCAAGGGCACCTGCCTGGGTTGTAGGTTGGGTCTCTGGTCCCAGTCAGAGTACGTGCAGGAGGGAACCAACTGTTGTGTCTCTCTCACATCTCTGTTTCTCCCTCACACCCTCTTCTGCTCTCTTTAAAAAAAAAATTTGATGGAAAAAATGTCCTCAGGTGAGGATTAACAACAACAAAAACTACCTGGGGCATCAGGACGCATACTCTGGAGTGTGCTACTTCCCCCACCCCCACCAAAAATAAAAAAGAGGACGTGGACAAGGAGAGTCAGAGGTTATCTCAGGGTTTCGAGCTTCTGGGAGGAGCAGGAGGATGCATTACACACAGGCGGCTGAAGAAGGCAAGTCTGAAGGACGCGTCTGGAGTTCCATGGTGACAGCCGCGGGAATGTTTTGAGTACTGTGTCAATGAAAAGATACAAATGACACAGTCACATATATATTCGTGCAGTTTTACTTATTGGAATCTGAAAACCTGAACTATCCCTCTACTAAACTGAATATGAGGTCGATCCCTACCAAACCAATTGATCTTTAGCACAGATAGGGAAACCAAGCAATTTTGGATGATGCCATTCATTGAATGGGTGCGTGATTGAATTACTAGATCAAATCTACATAGAAAATGTAGCAATTCACCCAAACAAAGGTCTGTGCCTCTAAAAGTGTTCTCACTGGTTTTTACATTTTGTCACTCATTTCTCAAGTGTCCTGAGAGCATTTACTTGCACTGAATGGAAACGTTCAAAAAATTAAAATTCTGAGCCACCAAGGAATTTGCAGTGGAGTGGAGAAAACCGGAAGCAAACAGATGATTACAGTGAGGATACACACACTCCGGAGTGTTTGTTCTAGGAGAGCAGGGAGGAGCATCGCAAGTGGAAAGGCAGGAAAGAGGGAAACTGACTGAAGACGGCTTCTCGAGGAGGAGATTCACATTCCTGAAGTCAAGCAAAGAGCCAACTCTAGCAGAAGGCACACCAAACACAAAGGCATGAAGGATGCTTGGTGGATTCAGGTGTCACTGTTAATTCTGGGTAGCCCCGGGAAACTGATGTATATGGGGGGGGTTGTGTGTAGGGAGGAGGAGAGAGATGTGGAAAGTTACACAGAAATGAGACCGAGGAAGGAAACTGAGGCAGGCCCTATACAGTTGGTCAATTTATTTGCACATTATATTATTACAAAGAATATTAAGATGCCTTATAAAATATACATGCAACAAAACAGAATTAAAAATTCATGAGGACGTCAAAGAACAAACATGTGGGTTGGGCATGTGTGAAATGATGCTGAAATTATGAAGAGGTTAAAGGTTATTTGGTTAACTTTCTAGCTGCCAACCCGAAGAAGAAAACATGACTCACAACATCTCTGAACTAAAAGGAACTCAGTTGCTCAGCAGAAGCAGCAGTGCCCAGAATGTAGACTGTGCTCCTTAAGATTCACCGGAAAGTGAGTTTGCAGATAGGAGCACGGAGACCCAGCAAGTAAAGATTTGGGGAGAACTATCCTTTTTTAAAAAATCCTCACCCGAGGATACTTTTTTCCATTTTTTATCTTCAGATAGAGTGGCGGGGATGGAGGGGGCATCAACGTGAGAGAGACACATCGGTTAATTGCCTCCCGTACACCCCGACCAGGGCCGGGAACTGAACCGCAACTGAGGTACTGCCCTTGACCGGAATGGAACCCGAGGCTCATTAAAAATCTAAGCATTCTGAAAACTACAGCAAGAGAGGGAATATTAAACGATTTTAAAAGGCCCTGGCTGATTTGGCTCAGCAGTTAGAGTGTTGGCCCATGCACCAAAGAGTCACAGGTTCGATTTCAGTCAAGGGCACATGCCTCGGTTGCAGTTTGGTTCCCGGTCCTGGTCGGGGTCGTGCAGGAGGCAACCAGTCTCTCTCATATCAATGTTTCTCACTCTCTGTCTCTCTCTCTCCCCCTCATACTCTGTCTGAAGATAGATGGAGGTATGTCCTCGGGTGAGGATTAAAAAATTAAAAAGGACAATGAAAGTCAGGTAAGTCACAGCCGTAATGTACCCTAACATAACCTCAGGGTACAAAGGTGAGGCACTGAGGAAACCCACTCTTCTCTGTTCAGATGGAAGAGGATGAGAGAACATTCGTAGCAAGCACACAGCAGTAGAGATCATTAACCAATACCTGAGTGTCACCTGGCTTCCACACCACTGGTCCTGTTTTCCACAGGGGTGGAGAGTGCAGAGGGCAAAGGCCACTATGATGCTCTGAGCGAGGCAACGGCTGCCTCCAGCACAGTACCTCCTCCCCTTGATAACCACGACTCTTCTCAGCTGGAATCAGGGATGGCCTCCCTCTTTCATTCAAACATCTAGAGGGTGCCCAAGTCAATCTCAGAGAACGTCCTTCAGTTATTTACTGAAGGTCAGTGGAAGACATACTGCTTAGTTTATACTGGGTAGAATCAGTACAGAGCCAGGGTTGCCCCTGAGAAATGAAACAGGCAGAATAACAGGCAGAGCAAGTGTAGCTTCATTAGATGTCCATAGTGTGGCAGGACCTCTCTGATCCAGAGTCTGGTCTTCACCATGATGGGCTTAGGAGATCTCATTCGTCAACTCACGTGACCAAGGGTCCTGCAGTCCCCATGGTAGCAAACTCCACCGAGTAAACGGACGCTGCAGATTTATGTACTCTGAGCAACAGAGTAACAACACAGAGTAACAGCAATAGAGTAACAACAACACACAGTAACAACAACAGAGTAACAACAACACACAGTAACAACAACACACAGTAACAATGGCATACTCTCAGGAAGAACATAACTTATGTTGTGACATTACCTTAGACTAGATCTAAGCTTAATTTCTATTATTAGTTACACTTTGGTGTTTTGATGACAGTTGACATTCACTTAATTCTCTTGATGACACCAGGAAGCATCCTTGTGGCTCCCATTCTCTCGGAGCAGCAGTCACTGACTCCTTTGGGTGGGGTAGCCTGAGTGAGAAGCACTCTTCTGGCCCACCAACAACACTTTTACAAGTTTTCCTTGCCCTGTCCAGTGTGTGCCAGTGGTCAGAGCGTCACACACTAAAGGGTAGTGGGTTGGATTCTTGGTCAAGGGCACATACCTGTTGCAGTTTCGATCTCTCTCTCTCTCCCTCCCTCCCTTTTACTCTACCTAAAAAAAAATAAAATAACAATAGAAAAGTATCCTTGGGTGAGGATTTAAAACAACAGGAACCCAGGGTGAGGAGGTGTCCTTCCAAATGCTGTGGGTTCTCTGCAGAGGATCTGCCGAGAGGTCAGCAGCCACACACCCCAAGCTCACCTGCACTACCCATTCTCCACTGCTACCCCACCCTCAGCTATTCCCCGCCCTTTGCCTTGCATCACGTCTCAGTCCAGGCAGTGGGAGGCACTGGCAGAAGTTAAGAAGGTAAGAGGACAAGAGGAGAGAGGGGGCAGGGCAGCTCATTTATCCCCCACCAACCCCGTCGCTCTGTGGCCACCGTTCCTGTCCAGCCGCCTCTCTCCTACAGCTAAACCTTTCCAGGGGCTCCAGCAACGCTGTTCGCTCCCCTTGTCTCAGTCCAGGGCTGCTAATGGCCTCCCACTGTCTCGAGTCCCTGGGTGTGCACCGTCCCTCCTCGGTTCCCTCAGCCTGCCTGCAGCTCTGTAACTGATCCCTTCATTACACTCTCCAGTGGCCCGTTGGAATGTACCATCTGTTCCCCCAGGACTGTGTCTGAAACAATTCCTGATTTGCTCCCCCAAAATAACCACCACAGAATTATGTCTGTTTAGTACCTAGTTATAAACATGCCCAGAAATGATTTAGCATCTGTATTAGTTTGCTTGGGCTGCCCTAGCAAAGTACCACAGGCTGGGGAACCTAAACAACAGAAATTTATTTTCTCACAGTTCAGGAGACTAGAAGTCCCAGACAAGGTATCAGCAGAGTTGGCTTCTCCCAAGGCCTTTCTCCTTGCGTCCTGACACGGTCTCCCTCTCGCTGAGTCCCGACATGGTCTCCCTCTGTGCATGGAGCCCCTGGTGTCCCGTCCCCTTCTTATAGGGACACCAGCCATGCTGGATGAGGACCCAACCTAGAGGTCTCATTTGGACTTAATCACATCTTTAAAGATCTTATCTCCGATTATAGATACACTTTGAGGTACTGGGGTTTGGGACTTCAACATATGAATTTGAGGGTATAAAATTCAGCATATGAGAGCATCATTAATAATGTCTAACTGGAAAACATTGGCCTCAACTTATACTGTATTTCTAATCTTGTATCTACTCCAATACATATGAAATATCTATCACAGGACCCCTTGCAAGACCCTTCAATGACAGAAGAAGGCTGTGATGGCGAGTCCCTCCCAGCTCCAGGGAGCAGATCAGAGCTGGAGGATGGGGGAAGCACAAATTCCAGTGCCCAGATCCGGAATCATTGTCTCTGAAGGATTTTTGGAGGAACTGGCCTCGTTGTCAATAGCAATTGCTGGAATCTTAGAGATTGATTCTTGCAGGTTTAAATATAGCTACAGTTAATGACTTATAGATTATGGCAGTGAGGCCCTGTTAAAAGTGGTTTCCCACTCAATTGAAGCCAAGCCCAGCCAGATTGCAGAAACTAACAGTGCCCTACAATCTTTCTGTAATTCTGTGTTTTTTTGAACGATAGAGACCATCAGGCAGGCGTCATAGGACTCACAGTGACAGAGATGCAGGAGTGAGGACCGATCTGTCCTCCACGCTCTGTGGGGTGGGGAGGGCTCTGGCCGCTGGAGTTAGGCTCGGCTGGCTCTGTTCTGTCTTCCCACCGTGTGTCTACACTTCCTCCTCTTTTCCTTTCCCTAGAGTTGGGCCTTTAGAGCTGAAATTTAAGAGAGCATTAATCTATAACTCTCCCCTTTTCATCCCCACATGCAACAGTAATAGTGTTACTTCCGTTTAAATGGTTCAAAAAGAAGTCCTTTTCTCTTTGAAAACAATCCCTATTATATTTTGTTTAATTATAAAGGGAAGTGAAAGCCTTTCTGAATCAATAAATAATATACTCTTGTTCCCAATAACTTTGCCCATTGTGACCCACATTACTTTAAAATTTTGTTTTCCATCCATCCATCAATGCTTAGCTCCCTCCCACCTCCTTCCTTGGCAGAGGAAATCCCAAGTGAAGGAGAAAAGCAGGATGCTTCCAGATAAACCAAGACCCCAGGATCCAAGCCAGGGCAGACACTTCCCGCCTCCTCCACAGCATCCCAACCTCCTTCTGCTCCGAAGTGCCCTCGAGAAGCAGGGCTCACCCTTTGCACGCAGAACATGACGTCCCAGGGCCCTGCACCGCCCTCCATCCTGTTTTCATCCCCTCCACGTACTCGACATTTCCCCACCTGTCCAGCCCAAGTCATAAATTAAAACTGTGGGCTCCTCGTGTGAAGACACCATTTCTCTTTGCCCCACGTATCACCTTTCATAAAGGGGCGTTAAATACACGTCTCCAGACAATCCGACCCAAGAAGCATTTATTGAGTATTTATGCTGTGCCCAGAGCAACAATAACACATTCACCTGATTTCGGAGGACCTGGGGCGGGAGGTGGCGAGGCGCGTGTCCAGCCGGCTAGCGTGTGTCAGGTGTGTGACTGAGTTCTCTGTTGCAGACTTCTCCCTGCAGTGTGCGTGGCTAACATACAGCTCTGTGTAAACAGGCGCTCAACACGAACACTTCCTAGTGACAGATTTTGATACAGTACTACAATTAGGGTTCTGCGGCTCTCTGGCAAATGCAACACAAAAACATTTAAAAAGGAAGTATGGTCTAGATGGAGAATAACAAACGATTTCTAGTTTATTTGCCAAGACAAGTAGGAGGCAAATATAAAACAAAACTCTAGCAAGTTTAGCATTTTCCGTCTCCAAATATAATGCTGCTGACGACAGGCCAACAGCACAGCCTTGCACAGTTTCTCGCACTAAAATTGGCCAGGAATGAGATGTCATCACTGTTCAGCATTTAGATGCCACTGCAGACACTGCAAGTTTGTGGCCAGATACTGGTTTACTCAAACAACCTGCAATCCTATTTATAACCTGCTTTGGAAATAACCAAGATGACAATAGTGGTATTTTTTGACGTGTTTAGCTTTTACATGTGACCAAAGAGCGCAGTCTTAAGTGTGCCATGAATCTTTCCTCTGTGGGCAAAGCAACAGGTTCTGTACACTTCCAGGGACGCAGTAAATCTCAGCACGTCACAGTGCCCAGGTGGAGGAGTTCAGGGTGCACTTTTGGAGGACAAAGGATTGTCACAATTCAACTCAAATACTTAATATGTACTACAGCGTGGAAGGCATGGAACGCCTTCCTGCTACAGGGTTCCAAACAAGGACTAAAACAAGTGCCCGAATAACGGACAGAAGTCAGGTACACCCAGGGCTGTGGCCTGGTGCAGAGTAACAGATGGATGCCATGCCGGGGAAGGGAGGCTGCTGCTGGTTGGAGGCTCAGAAAAGAAAGACTTGAATGAAGGAAATGGCCTTTGAGATGGAGCTTAAAGAATGGGTGGGGTTTCGGGAGATAAAGAGGAGAAACAAAGGCTGTTAGAGGGCTAGGTGGGTTCTCCACCCAGCCCTGCCAGGCGTATCTTCGGTGACAGCTAACATTGGTTGCAGACTTACTGTGTACCAGCCACCATTCGAAGTACGTGATACCTACTAGGATTCATTTAATCCTCAAAAATATTCCTATGAGACTATCCATACAGTAATATTATCCCATTTCTTTTATATCAGAAAAACAATGCACAGAGAGGTTAAGCAACTTGCTCAGGGTTGCAGAGCTATCAAGTGGTAAGCTAGAATTCAAACCCAGGTGAGCTGCTAACAGTTAACAGCCTTAAGCACCCCTTACCCTGCCCTTGAGAGCTTGCCCAAGACTTTGACCTTTGCTGCAGCCTCTAGTTTTTCATTTGACTCTGCTTTAGGGTCAGCACTCTCCCTTGGACCTCTGTCTTGCTTCTGAGAACCAGGACCTCTGGAGTTACCTTACGTGGGTTCTTTATAAAAATAACATCATTTGCCCAGCTGGTATGGCTCAGTGGTTGAGCGTTGTCCCATGCACCAAGAGGTCGCTGGTTTGATTCCCAGTCAGGGCACATGCCTGGGTTGCAGGCTTGATCCCCGTAGGGGCGTGCAGGAGGCAGCCAATCCATGTTTCTCTCTCGTCAATGTTTCTATCTCTCTCCCCCCTCCCTTCCTCTCTCTCTAAAAATCAATAAAAATATATCTAAAAAAATCATGTTATTGTTTTCCTTATTAAAAAAGCAATACATATTTACTGCAGAGTAATTAAATGATAGAGCTAAACAAAAAAGAAAATTTAAGAACTTTCATAATTTCACACACACACACACACACACACACACACACCCTCCCCAGGAGGCAGCCACACCTCGCATATGCCGAGTGTCCTTGCAGACCGTCCTGTGCACAGCTGGGGTGAACACGTACAGATCCAAACTATCTTCCACCTACTTTTTTCACTTAGCACCCACACAGACATTTCCCGTGTCATTAAGTATTTATCTACAGCCTGGTTTTAAATTGTTCTAAGTGTTGTCTGCTAAGAGGACATTAGATGAGGCCAGAGGCAAGCCTGCAGAAGGTAGGGGGCGGGGGGTTCTTTTGGGATCTGAAACAAGGAAGAAGGTCCTAGAATTGAGTAAACATAGTTGGAAGCAGGAGCAGAGGCGATACCTTGGGAAGGCCTCACAGTTGTAGATCTAGTCCAGATGGGACAATATAGCATGGCAGGTCAACCGATGCCAAGCTGGTGCAGGTGCCCCGAGGGGCTGTGTCGGGGCTCCACACTGATGAGGCCTCAGGAGGGCAGGCCAATACGGAAAGAATCAGGTCGGCAGGGTTCCCAGACGTGAGGGAGTGAGGGACAGCAGCAGGGGGCAGGAGAGCACGTGCAACAGGTGGCCCAGCCTACCCACGGGCCTGCGGGACTCGGCCTGCCTGCTGGGGGCTGTGCCGGTTCTCCCTGGCAGAGGCTGTTGCCTTAGGAGGGGGCACCGACGGCAGACTTCTGGACCCTTGTTATTGAAAGCTGGGGTGGAGCCAGACTGGGTCCAGGATTGGCATTCTACCTGGTTCTCATTGCCCGAGTGGTCTCAATAATCGGTCCTTTTAGGGCTCTGGGACCACAAATCTGTGGGTGGGAGCCTGCTCCGGTCTGCGATTTTTCTGTCTGCTTGAACCTCTGACTATAACTACCGTTGTCTCACGGGGCCCCCCCAATCCCTGCTTTGGGCTTCACTCACGTTTGGCCTCCTGGCCCTCAGACACCACACTGCCTGCCAGATGGGACTCCTGCCCATGCTTGCACCTGGGCTGGTCCCTCCCGGGGCCTCTGTGCTGCAGGAGTGAACCAGCCGACACCCTGCACGTCCAGAGACATCGCAGTGAAAGCAGAGACAGGCAGGAAGAAGAAAGAGGTGACACACAGACACTGAGGTTGAGATGGGCTGGGCCATGGCTCCAAGGGTTGGGGTCAAATTCAGAAGTAAATACGAAGCCCCTGAAGGGTTCCAACGCATGAGACTGAAAGATTTCTCTGGAGGAAGTATGGAGGATGCATATCTAGGCAGAGTGGCTGAAGCAGTGGTCAATTCTAGTGACTTTAAAATCATCTGGGAATGCCTGGCTGGTGTGGTTCAGTGGTTGAGCATCAACCCATGCACCAAGAGGTCACCAGTTCGATTCCAGGTCAGGACACATGCCTGGATCTCAAGCTCGATCCCCAGTAGGGGGTGTGCCGGAGGCAGATGATTGATGTTTCTCTCTCCCCCTCTCTAAAAAATCAATCAAGACATATTTAAAAATAAACAAATAAATAAAATCATCTGGGAAGTTGTATTTTCATTTAATGCCTAGGTCCCACCTTCAGAGACTCATATTTAACTGGTCTTGGAAAAACATTTTTTAAATATCATGAGAATCTTACTTGAGAATGGAAAGTCTTATGGAAAGGAAATATCCTTAAAACATGGCTGAGCAATATATCCGTTCTTTTAAAAGCAGCCTGCAAAAAGCTGATTACAGGATTACATTCCCTTGTCCGTGTCCTCCTTGGACCTCTAGTCCCTGCTCTTTCCTTTCTGCATCATTACCTGAATTTTGGTCCACTATTCCAGCACCCATCCCTCTCCTCTGCCACCCTCCACCTTCACTCACTCACTCCTGGCCAGCCATCCTGACACTCAGTCATTAACCTTGACTGTGGCTTCCAATTCTACATTTGCCTTCCCGACATGATTTGATACGTGCCATTGTTTTCCAGGCGAGCCTGCACCCCGAGTCTGTGCAGAGCAGACGAGCGGGGGATCTGGGGACAGTGCAGAGGAAGGACTTGGCAATGGATTGAAAGTGACAGGCTATGACTGTGCCATTACAACTGAAGGAAGAAGAGCAAGATTTCATTGAGCAACAGAGAGTGTGTGCAGCTCATTAGCCCTCTCTGAACATACAGGGCGTCAAGCCTGTAGGAAGAAAAATACTTCCTAGGTTGCATTTCTTTCACTGTGGGAGGATTTGTGTTTCAGGCGGCAGGGTAATCATGGTGGTTAACTAGGAGAGGAGAATGAATTGACAGGTGTGGCAAAGCAGAGCAGGAGCCTGTCATAAGAAAGAGATAATAGAGATGAGTAAACCCACAGAGGAAGGGGGAGGGATTAGAAATGGGTGAGATGCCAGAGTGAGGGAAAGGCTCAATGTGAAGGAATGTCCTTGGATTGGACTTGAGCCATAATTTGAGTAAATGAGCTTTCTCTATTGTAAGGATTTTCCCTCCCAGTATAAAATTAAATGATTACAGACGAGTGTATGCTTGATTTTTGTAATTCCTCTGTGAGTTTAATGGTTAAAATGGACTCAGTCGGGTATTGGCACGTAAGACAGCAAAGTCCTGGTCTAATGGGAACAGAGCCCTGCCTTCACTGGTTGAGAAGTCCCACTCAGCTCTAAGGTGTTCCGTTAGGCACCCGCCAGGGACCTCAGCCCTGAAACTCCGCAATTTGATATGCATTTCCTTATGTTCTTTCCCCTGTGGTCCTCTTTTTAAAATTCAGATTCTCATTTAGTGCTGACACATCAAGCACATTGGCACCAAGGTGTTAATGGTTCTCAGCTCTCCTTTCCTGATGACAGCACGTTGAGCAAGAGCGAAAACACCAGAAACAGAGAGAGAATTACGTGCACACCATGTGCACGGCAGCATTATTCCCTAGAGCCAAAAGGTGGGAGCAACCTAAGTGTCCATGGACGAATGAGAGGATAAGCAAAACGTGGTCCATGCTTACAACGGACTATTATTCAGCCTTAAAAAGGAAGAAAATTCTGACATATACCACAATATGGATGGATCTTGAAGGCATTTTGCTACGTGAAATGAAATAAGCCAGTCACAAAAAGACAAATATGAAATTATTCTACTTATACGAGGCACAGAGAGTAGTCAAAGTCACAGAGACAGAGAGTAGAATGGTGGTTGCTCGCCAGGGGCTGGGGGAAGGGGAGGGAGAGTTAGCATTTCCTGGATACATAGTTGCAGTTGTGTCAGATGGAAAAGCTCTGGAGATGAATTGCACAATGTGAATATACTTAACACTACTACTAAACTATACACTTAAAAATGGTTAAGAGGAGCCCTGGCTGGTTTGGCTCAGCGGTTAGAGCGTCGACCTGCGGTCCTGAGAGACCCGGGTTCGGTTCCCGCTAAGGGCACGTACCTCAGTTACAGTTTGTCCCCGGCCCTGGTCGGTCGTGCGGGTGGCAGCCACTCGATGTGTTCCTTTCACGTCGATGTTTCTCTCTCTCTCTCTGTTCCTCTCTCTCCTTCCCACTCTACCTGAACAAAAAAATGGGAAAATGTCCTCGGGTGAGGATAAAAAAAAAAAAATGGTTAAGAGGGTAAGTTTTAGCTATATTCGTTTTATCACTATTTATTTATATTTTATTATTATATTTTTATCCTCATTGGAGGATATTTTTCTATTTATTTTCAGGTAGAGTGGGAGGGAGGGAGGGAGGGAGGGACAGGGAGATAGAAACATCGATGTGAGAGGGACGTATTGACTGGTTGTCTCCCGCATGACCCCAGTGACCAGGGCCAGGGATGAACTGCAACAGAGGTACATGCCCTTGACCAAAATCGAATCTTTGACTCTGGTCTGTGGGCCAATGCTCTAACCACTGAGAAAAATCAGCTATGGCCATTTTATCACAATTTAAAAAGAAAAGTTAAGGGTAGTGAAAGCCAAAAATAAATTTGCCAATTTTGAAATTTTGCACAGAGCAGGCCATGAATAAAAAATGTGTGTGTGTGTGTGTGTGTGTGTGTGTGTGTGTATGTTTTAAGAGACGGAGAGATGTGCTGTGGTTACTGCTTCCCTGTTCTGGAGTTCCCATCTCTGAATCCTCGCTGGTGGGTGTTAGGCTCTGTCTCCCCTTCATCACTGAACGCCTCCTCTAATGTCAGGAACTCAGTTTCTCCTGTGAGTTCTCGTAATGGCCCCAAGGAGATGGGTACTGTTTTTCCTAGTTTACAGATGGAGAAACGGAAGCCTGTTAACTCCCCTCGGATCAAAGAGCTGGTAAGTGATAAACTCTTGTTTTGGAAAGTGGTTTTTACCCTGAGATCAATATTTGTATCCCCACATCTTCTTTACTCACCTCCAAAGATAGCAGAAAACTTGCAAGTAGAAACAAAGTATCTTCCTGGATCCTAATAGCAGGTAGGAGAATCCCAGGGGGCAGAAGAGTCTGATTCAACGCCAGCCCTGTGTGTGCAGCCCCAGGCCAGCTTCCTGCATGCTTAATGGTTATGCATTTAATCTAAACTTAACACACACAAAAATGTCCCTTATTGTTGAGATGTCTATATGCAAAGTTAACAAAAGTATGTAAGATCTTGGGATACTTACCAAAGCTGGAAAGCAAGGATTTCTGAGGTTGTTTTCTCTCTTCCAATCATGTAAGGAGCCTACAGCAAATAACTGTTTCCATTGTGTTTACACTTCAACATACATAGGTAGAGATGACCCTCTCTGCTTGTCCCTTCTTCATTCTACTATCCAACCTAACAGGCTGTCAACCCACCTCTCACTCCTATCCCAGTTACACTCTTCACTGGCTGTCTCTGGACTTAGGTCTGAGCCCACACTCTGACCTACAAGGCAATCTGCACCCCCAGCCTCCTCTCTTTAGGCTGACACACATGTGGCCAGTTCCAGCCTTATTAAATCACTTACACTTCCCTGACACACCTTTTTATTTATGTATTTATTTATTTATTTCCCATAATAGTAATTGCCTCTGTTTATCAAGTGGACCGGGCACTGTGTTCAAGTCTAAACGGTGGAAATCTCCTTTCATTTGTAGAGCAATCTTGCAAAGTAGGTATCATTCATTCCATTTTAAATAGGAGGAAACTGAGGCTCAGAATTACTCGGGAATTTCCGTGCGGTCACATAGCTAGTAAGTGGCAGTCAGGATTTGAAACAGGCCTGCCGACTCCAAAGCCAGCGCTCTCAAGCAGGTCTGTCACATTCTGTCACCACACATCCTTCTGCAAACCCTCCTCGACCTTCCCACCTCCGCCCTCCGCATGCGCTCTTTATCCTCCTGCCCCCAGCACCTGGCCCTACTTCTACTTGCATTAATGCCGCAGCATTGAGCACCGGCCGTGGGCCTGTGTGGTGTGCGTGTGACAGCTAGGTGATCAAATCATCCCCCTCTGTTTAGGGACATAGTTGTGGCTCCCTCAAGGTCTGGGTTGCACTTTTGTTGAGATCCTGGTTGTTGACTAGGTAGACCTCAGCCTGGAGGCTGATGGTTAGGAGTGGGTTCAAGGGACCTTCTACCAAGCTTTGCAGGTTTCCCCAAGGAGGGATTCCTTTTCTCCCCGAGTCCTCTGTGGTGCCCGCACACAACAGGGCAATGTAGAACTGAGGCTCAGGGCAGCAGGCCACAGACCCGTTTCCCCTCAAGAGTGTGGTCATTATAACCCCCAACTAATCGTTTCTTTGAACAAATCCTGCCAAAAATAATCAGGCTGCCAAACAACTTCTAAGAAATACTCTGCTGAAACTTGCCATACACCAAGTGTGCCTGAGCACTGGAGCTGAGGAGAAAGCAAGGGTGGCTCTCCGTGGGGCCCATGCGTGTTTCCCACAGAAGGAAAGCACAGCGCTGATGGGATGGCCCAGGAGTCCTAGTGTGTTGGCTGTAAAAGCAGGGGCTCCGTGAACTTGGACTTACCAGCCACAGGCATCCGCCTCGTTCGCCTTTCACGGACCTTCCATACACGTGGAGAAACTCCCCTCTCATCTGCCTGACACTTCAAGGAACTGTCTAGTCACCCCTTCTTTTTTTTTAATCTTCACCCGAGGATATTATTACATTTATCTTCAGACAGAGCTGGAGGGAGAGAGGGAAGGGGAGGGAGAGAGAGAGAGATGTAAGAGAGACACATTGATTGGTTGCCACCCAAACAACCCCAACTGGGACCGGGGAGGAGTCACAACTGAGGTAAGTGCCCTTGGCTGGAATCAAACCTGGGGCTCTTTGGTCCTCAGATGACGCTCTCACGCTGAGCCATACCGGCAGCATAGTCATCCGTTCTGCATTGTGTGGTCCATCTGGTAACAAGAACAAAACGCCCTGGTGCCAAGGATTCTGACCCGAATAGTAAGCCACACGGAAGCTGCACTAACTCTTTTAGGCCAAGGAAGTCTCACTTACCAGACTGCTATTTCAGAATAGTCAGAGCACCTAACTCATTAAATGAAATAATGATAATCACTTGGCATGGCTCCTCTCAAATACATGCAGAAGGACTTAATTAACAAGCACACTGAGGCCTCAACTATCGATTCTGTGCCTTAGGTATCCGTCTGCTTTGTGAAACATTTCAAACCAGGGAATTTTATCATATTTTATAGAAATCTTCAAATATCAGTCTCCTAATAAAGTGTTAATAGGCCACCCATGATAGGCTGCCTAGACCTTTACCTTGTAAGTACCCTTAAGTTATCAATATGGAAGACTAAACCAGCTTCTGGAAAAGGCGGTTAGACATTATCAGCAGAGGTTTCTCTTGTGTAGATATGACGTTAGGGATGTGATTCTTCCTTCCTTCCTTCCTTCCTTCGTTGCTTCCGTCCTTCCTTCGTTCGTTCGTTCCTGCCTTCCTTCCTTTCTGTCTTTCTTTCTTTCTTTCTTTCTTTCTTTCTCTCTTTCTTTCTTTCTTTCTTTCTTCCATTGAGTCCCAAATCTTTCCCTCCATTTTCCTACCACTGAGAAACTTGTACTTGTACTTATGAGGCTGGGCTTACGCCGTCAATGTTCCCAACATCTTAACTCTTATTTTTGTGCCTGTGTTGTGTTACCTATATTCTTGATGTTTTAAGTGTTTCTTTTTTAAAAAGGCAATATTAAAACTTGTACTTGCATTGATTCCCAGTCAATAATTTTTCTTCTGGGAAAATGTTTCTTAATATAGCAGGAATAAATTGTGGTTATTCTGAAGAAAGGGATAGGGAACCAGGTTTGGGGATGATGCACTGGGATTTTAGTCTTTCTCTAATTGTTGCTGTTTTCCAAGGAAACATACATTCATGCACTACTAATATAATTGAAAATTAAATTTTAAATAAGTATAAACAATAATGAGACAAAAATATGTTGTAACTGATTTGGAGGTTGGTATTGTTTTCCCCAAACACAGCTGAATGTACTCATCCCCTAGGTCCTTGCTGCCTTCTGAGGAATTGATCCAGTCTGCACCAGCTGCTCATGCTGCTGCTTGGCCAGGTCAGTGGGCATCCCCCTGCTGCTGAGAACCCTCCATGTCCTGCCAGTCGGGTCTGCCCCTGCCTCTGGGCTGCTTCTAACATTCCCAAAGTTGCAAACTCTCAAGGAGCCCAAACAACTTTCTGTTCCTTTCAGACCTCCCAGCTCTAGAGCCTGTCTATTTGTGCATGAATTGGGGGAAATGCTCTCCCTCAAGTGTTGATCTTAGTCCTTGGAGCTGAGATGAGCACCAGCTACTAGGCCCCCTGCTTCTTTTCTTTGCCTTGACTTAGGAATTCACCTCGCTCATTGCTTGCTCTTAGCACACGCTAAATGTTCCCTTTGAAGATCCTCTTTCCCCTTGCCAATCACTCAGGAAGATAACTTGGAGGGGGAAATGAGTCTTCTCTGGCCCACATCTATGCAAATAGCTTAGATTCGGTCATATATATTTATTTACACATGCATATGTGAAAATATGTGCATGTATATTTGAAAGTGTAAAGCTATAATTACATACCCAGATATATGAGTGAACACACAATTCAAAGAGGGACTCAGGCAAATAATAAGAGCAGTGCTCATTTCATGATTTTACCACTTGTTGCTTTTGGAATTTTACTTTCACTGTGGTCCAATACATCCTAATTAACACAGTTTCAGCTTATAATTAATTATCAATAGAATACATATTTCAATATGTTTGGAATGCTCTCCTTATGCTTCTCAACATGGCTATTTTGTTAAAACCCTGAAAAGGTCATCATGGAGTAAAAACATTTCAAAATACCAGAGGTTTATTATTTCTTTTTTTCAGAGGTTTGTTATTAACATCATTTTACAAGTTACACTGATGATAAGAAATGATGTACTAAATTCAATAACTAGCCATGATCGGCAGAGAAAAGTATGGTGGTTGCTTATCTTAACATGTTTTCACATCCCTATATCCACTACATCTTTTTTTAAATCCTCACCTGAGGACATTTTTCTATTTTTCTTCAGATACAGTGGGAGGGAGGGAGGGAGAGAGAAACATCACTGTGAGAGGGACACATCATGTGTTTGCCTCCCACACAACCACAATCAAGGTACGTGCCCTTGACTGGAATCAAACCTGCCACTCATTGGTCCGCAGGCGGACACTCTAACCACTGAACCAAACCTGCCAGGGCTCCACTACATCTTTTTTTGAAGTGAAATTGTATCACTGCTTATGCAGTAAATACATCCCTTGACACACACATATGAGATACATATCCCTATGAGCCAATGGAAGAGGCAATGAAAAGATGCTGAAACAAAGGAACTTGTTTGGTTTTCTTTACATTAATGAGCAGGTTCTTGGTACTTAAGGTGGCTAAGCTTGGGAAATTAAGCTCACAAACGTCAGTGGACCAGAAAAAGAATTTTTAATGTAAGACAAAGGAATGAAAAATAGATTTAAAATGTACTACTGCTCATCTGCTGCAACACATGGGCTAATTCAGGTGGGGGCGGGGAGGAGAGCGTGTGCAAGTTTACCTGCACCTTTAATTTGCAATGGCTTTGTTCCTGGCATAATCCATACACTCAGCAGTAAGAAATAGCTTGCTTAATTGCTTAAGAGACCCAGAGAACAACAGCGAGATCTTTATTAATGGAGGCATTTCTGGCCTCTTGTGCTTCTTTCTTTGATAAGCTGATTATCGCTTCATTGGCTGCAGTCTTGTCAGGACCGTGGACAGCTCCTTCGCAGCAGGGAGTGTGTTCCCAGCCTCTGTTCTCCTTGTAGAGTGTTAGAGAAAAACAGACCTGAAAGATTAACTATTTTCACACCTCTACTTTACAGGTGCTTGTAACAGTTAAATGACAGGCTTAAATCCAAAAGCAGGGTCTCTCCCAACATAGCATAGTATAGAAGGATCACTTCGAGGAAGTGGATTTAAATCCATAGTCTGCCCCTTAACAACTGTGTGGAATCTGGATTTCAGTGCTCGCATTCTATAAAAGGGGTGTAAGAATGTCTTCCGTGCACAGTAGTGAGGATCAGAGATAAAGCAAGTAAAATTCCAAACTCCACATAACAGAGTAAGGGCTCCATAGAGGATAGTATGAACACATCCTACTCACCCAAAATGAGTGAGACTGAATTCCAGAGAGCTCTGAGTTCTGCCTACTTCTCAGAAGCTGCCCTTGCCCTTTAGGACAAGGAGTTTCAAAAATAAATGTCGTGTATACATAATTGGGTAGTTTGAACCCAGATTTACCAACCCGACCAAGCTGGAACCTTCTGTTCAATCTTGAAACTTTACCCTTATTCTTAGCCTTCTAGATTTTGTGCTGTCCATCAGTCTCTTCCTCCATACCCCCCCCTGTAGTATTAATATCACTAATGTTCATTCTCCCCTTCTCCACACTACCCCTCCACTTTGTGTGGGATGCTCACTGAGTTTCTGCTGTGAGCCAAATACTGTGTGAGAAGGCAGCACAGTCTCTGGCTTTGTGGAACTACCATCCGAGGGAGAAAGACATTAAATAAGCAATTACCATAAAGTAGCACTGTTATCACCTATAAAGATCTCCCTGTTTTAGAGAAGTGAAAAGTAGCTCTTTCTTATAAAGAGCTTAAGGACTCTCATCCAAACTGAGGAAAAGTAACAGAAGAAATTATTATCATTATAATAGCCTAGTTGTTACCTCAACAATGGATGCATAATGGCAAAACCCAGCATTTCAAAGCTCATAAAATGAAATATATTAAATTTCTTAAGGCTGTCAACTTTTCCCTTCACTGGAAAAAAAACAACATCAGAATGGGGTCTTCTAAATGTATCTAACACACACAGAAGAGGAAATCTAGGAAGACATTAAACAGGCATCACAAAGCCTTACAGTGTGCCAATAGTCACACTGAAATGCACACAAAGGATTAAAATTCAGATTATTGATAGATCAGTCTGGAGTGAGCACTTGGGAACTGTTGACAATATATGATTCATGTGGATGCTGAACATGTACATCGCACATGCTTTTCTACTTTTGAGCCATGTTACTTGGCTTATGGCATAAATTTCACATCTAAGACTTATTATACAGAGCATATCTAATACTAATAAGAATTTCTGTGCAAATGTTCATCCTCAAAGAGCTTTGTGAGCATTAATGAATACATGCATCCCATACTGAAGGAGATGTGTTTTGTATCCCTATCTTTCAGAGACTTGGGACTATATGTGTACACACTTTGAATAATTATAAATTCCAGTGGGCTAAATCAGAAAAGAAAGAAACATCAATTGAACTACCAGCTATTAAGTATATACATATTTTTTGGAATACCCTTTATATGCTTCATCTCAGGGCACTAAGGGACTCAGTGCTGATATTTGGCAATTAAAACATGTAAAATCCTCATCTTCAATTTTTTGGGGTGTGAAGTTCTCTAAATATGTCCTCCCTCACTCTCTTTAACTTTCATCTCTTTCCTTTCTCTCTCTCCCTATTTTTTCTTTTCTTTTTTTTACTAATCTTAGGGATCAGCAGTTTGAAAACAAGTTATGTTAGGAAGCATTCAACAGAAAAAAAAAGAAAAAGAAAATATTATTCAGTTTGTAAATAATCCATACTGATTTATATGATGCCTAACTTTCCTCCCATGACTTATTACTGTTTTAGTCAAGTGATGACACTGGCTAGCCTATGTTGAGCGACTTATATGCCAGGCATTGTGTCATACAACAAGGATAAAGATTTTCTAAAATTTGTTTTTAATTATTGTTATTATATTTTTTACATTTAATATTATTTTGTCTTAGTGTACAGCATAGTGGTTAGATAATCATATACTTTACAAAGTGTTCCCCTCAATATTTCCAGTACCCACCTGGCACCGTACATAGTTATTGCATTGTTATTGACTAGATTTCCTCTGCAGACTTTACATCTCCATGACTACTTTGTGACTACCAATTTGCACTTCTCAATCCCATCACCTCTTTCACTCTGTCCCCCAATGCCCTGCCTCCTTTGGCAACCATCAGTCTGTTCTGTTTCTGTGAGTCTGTTTCAGTTTTCATTTATTTTGAAATAAATGAAAACTTCATTTATTTTGTTCTTTAGTTTCCACATATAAGTGAAATTATATGGTATTTGTCTTTCTCTGACTGACTTAACATCACTTAGCATGATACCATTTAGGTCTATCTATGCTGTTGCAAATGGTAAAATTTCATTGCTTTTTATGGCTACGTAATATTCCATTGTATATATATTCTACTACTTCTTTATTCACTCATCTATTGATGGGCCCTTGGGTTGCATCTATATCTTGGTTATAGTAAATAATGCTGCAATAAACATAAGGGTGCATATAATCTTTTGAATTAGTTTTTTGAGTTCCTGTAGATATATACCCAGAAGTGGAATTGCTTGGTCATAAGCAGTTTCATTTTTAAGTTTTTGAGGATCCTCTATACTATAAAAGAAGTATTTGATCTAGTCTGAATCACTTATGGGAGAATTCTTAGAAGAGATGAAACCTGAGCAAAGGCTATGAAGTAGATAAAAGTTATCAGGGTGTCCCTGGCCGGTTTGGCTTAGCAGTTAGAGCAGCGGCCCGTGGACCACAGTTGTGGTCCGTCCCTGGCCCTGGTCGGGTTGTGTGGGAGGCAACCAGTCAATGTAGCTCTATCACATTTATTTTCTCTCTGTCTCACTCTCTTTCTCCCTCCCTTCCACTCTATCTGATGATAAATAGAAAAATATCCTCGGGTGAGGAATAAAAACAAAAGACTTATCAAGGTCAAGTGGGAAGAAGCATCCAGACCCGGAGGGATGCATGCACACCAGCGAGGGGGGTTCTGACACAGCAGGATGTGGTGAGCAGGGGCGGTCCAGGAGAGAGGCAGGTAGAGGAAGCAGCAAAATTCGTATCTTCGTTACAGCCAAATGGTCAAGGTAAAGAGAGGTAGGAGTTAAATTTGGAATATAGATAGAAGCCAACCCCATAACTAATGGGAAGACATAATTTTTCTCTGGTGGCATTGTATTATCTATACTGTACACATTTGAGGGAATTAAATTGCATTCCTGAATATATTTTTCATAAAATGTGTTCCTCTCATTCGAGTCTCCAATGGTAGCAGCAGCTACAGTTTCTCAGGATGCCAAACGAGATAGGAATTTTTCTGCCTAGTCATTCATTCTATAAATATTGACGTCGAGCACTGCACCAGGTGACAGGGAGTGAATGCTAACAAGATCCCACTACCTTCGAGGAGCCCATGATCTAGTGTGGGGAGGAAGCAAGAACCCCTAGGCTTCTCCAACTCCGGGGTACAACTAACAGAACTATGCTCAAGGGGTGATTGAGGCACAGAAGAGGGAGGTATTAACCAGCTCCAGCTGCCATAACAAAGTACCACAAACTGGGTAGTTTAAACAGCATAAATCTATCTTCTCCCGGTTCTGGAGGCTGGAAATCCCAGAGCAAGGTGTTAGCTGGGTTGGTTTCTCCTGAGGCTTCTCTCCTTGGCCAGTAGACGGCCATCTTCTCCCTGCGTCCTCGCGTGGTGTCCCTCCGACACAAGCATGTCTGGTGTCTCTCCCTCTTCTTACAGGAACACCAGGCACTGCCCTGGCCAGTTTGGCTCAGCGGTTAGAGCGTCGGCCTGCGGTCCCGAGAGGCCCGAGTTCGGTTCCCGCTGAGGGCGCGTACCTCGGTTGCAGTTTGTCCCCAGCCCTGGTTGGTTGGTCATGCGGGTGGCCGCCACTCGATGTGTCCCTTCACGTCAATGTTTCTCTCTCTCTCCCTTCCTCTCTCTCCCTCCCACTCCATCTGTACAAAAAATGGAAAAATGTCCTTGGGTGAGGATTAAAAACAAAAACAAAAAAAAAAACGGGGAGGAACACCAGGCACTTGGAGCAGGGCCCACCCTAATGATCTCACTTAACCTGAATCACTTCTTGAAAGACCTCTCTCCAAATAGTCACACTCAGAGGTACTGGAGGTTAGAACTGCATCACATGAACTTGGGGGAAGACAATTCAACCCACAGCAAGGGGGTACTTAACAACTTGGGACTGGGGTGGGAAAGGATCAGGAAAGACTTCCAAGAAGAGATGGTGAGGTTTTTCTAGGGTGAATTTGGGAGGCTAAGTACGTTTAGGTCGTAGAGAAGGACCTGATGGCGTGGCGGTCAGGGGACGCCTACCAGTGGACTTGGGTTGCTCCTCGGCTACAGGGTGCCTCTGTGCTTCAGAACAGCTAGAATGAGGGGCTCACACGGTAGCTCTGCTAAATGTTTTTGAGGCAGAATTAGTCGTGTTGATGCACAAGACAGCACAAATAAGAAAATAAAGTTTTGTTAGTGCTATGAACGGAATTGTGTCTCCCGCCCAAATCCATATATTGAAATCCTAACCCCCACTACCCCAGAATGTGATTCTATTTGGAGATAAGGTCTTTCAAGGAGTGACTGAAGTTAAAGGAGATCATTAGGGTGGACTTCAAGTCAGTGTGGCTGGTGTCTTTTTAAGAAGAGTCACCAGACATGCTGGAGCATAGGAGCGCACCCGTGAGGACAGGGAGACGTGGCCATCTGCAAGCCAAGGTGGGAGGCCTCAGGAGAAAGCACCCCTGCCAACACCTTGATCTCTAACTTTCAGCTTCTGGAACCACGAGAGAACAGACTCAGGCTGTTCAAACCCAGGAAGACCAATGCAGTCAGGTAACCCATTTCCCGGAAAACTGAAATCTATTCCTTTACGTTTTAAATGTAAAAACTTCCAAAATTTCTAATCATTTTTGGACGGATGTATTTCTAAGCTGTACCTATAAATGGCAGCATAATCAGCATGTTTTAGCCCCTTGCTGATGCCATCAGGAGCTGCTTATCTTCATTGTACTTCAGGTCCCAGTGTAGCCCCGCCCCGCCCTCAGGCACTGAGGGTGCAGGCCTGGCTGCCTCCTCCCCAGCCCTCCCAGGCCACTGTGCTTGTAAAGTGCTTGTTTTGTTTTGTCTTCGTCTCCTCCCACTCTGTCAGGCTGTGATTTCCTCCAGCTTTTCATGTTCTTGCCTCTAAAAGTCTCCTGCACTCGTCCAAAAGGTGGTCTTACTGGCTGTGAGCTGGACACCAGATAAGCAGGTTTGTTGGAATCCTATCAAAAAATTCATGGATTTGTGCGGACACATTTTGTGACGTCTCTTTTACTCCTCGGAGACACTGTATGTAACTGGCTTCCTGGATTTGGGCAGCACCACAGAGAGCTGTGACAACCATCGCGATGACTGCCAGACAAGGGAGGCACTGCTTCTTCCACTGAAGTGGTGCAGAGGCCTCCGTAGGCGTGAAGTTTCCCAGGGTCTGGAATGTGAGGGTCATTAGCCTGTGTCCTCTGGCATGTGCTGGCTGCCCCGTGGCCGCTGCCAGGAATGTGTCCCTTCTACCGTCCCCAGCCTGACATTCTGCTGAACTGGTGACTTCCATGGAAGACATGTCATTTATCTTACGACATCTCCATAAAGATCCAGAAAGACACAGTAATTTGTTAGAATTCATTCAGAACCATCATCCAAATGAGGGCCTATAGACTGGAGAGGCAGTTTTTAAAACGGCAAACAACAATCTTGACGTTGAGCAAATCAGCCTACGAAAGAGAAGCCACCAGCGTCGGTTCTGATTTGGGGCTGGCTCCCACCGGGGCCGGGGACATGGTGGTGCATAAGAGAAAATGCTCGATCCCTTCAATGAAGTCATTCATCTCTGCCGTTCCACCCTGAGCAGAGCTGCACTAGGGACCTGAGGACTTGCTAACCTCTGGCCTGTCCCCTGAGCAAGCCCGTGTTGTGGATTCCCAGGCACAGTCACAGTGGACCAGGGGAGGGGCAAGCGGACGGTCACCCTTTCAGCATCTCCACCGCTGCTTGCAGAAGCACACACCCTCTGTCCTCCGTGCTTCCCATGGGATTTCACATCTTCCAGCAGAGACAGAGAAAAGACGTTTCAAGTTTATTTTATGGATATAGTTTAAACCGGTTAACCATTCGAGGCAGGATTCTTACTGAAAAACGCAGGCACCAATGACAGCGAAAGCCGACACTCCCTCCCCTACTGCATCTCCACCTCCCCTAACGGCCTCTTTACATCCCCCCCCCCCCCCAGGCTCTCCTGCCCACTGATTCCCAAGATGAGGCTTTGTTAAACTTTCAAAGAGCTTTTTTAAAGTTTCAGAAATAATGTGAGGAGGTTTCACTACTGAGGAGTCTGTTTTTAATACGTATTCCGTAAATACTAGGCACCCACGGTGTAGCGTCACTGAGCTGAGGACCGTGGGAGAGGTCACTGGGTCAGACAGGCGCCTGCCTGTGTTTCATAAGACAGAGTTTAGTGAGGTCTAAATGCCTAGACCTCAAGTGGCGAGTGTTGTGGTGGATCCAAGAGGCCAACAGTTCTTTCCCACTAGAGACAGGGTTTCGTTCTCCTTCCTGTCTTGAATCCAGCCGGCCCCTTGGCTTGTCTAGACCAACAGAAAGTGACAGGGAGGCCCCGACTTCTGAGTGGGCTCTGAAGAGATCTGCACCTTCTGCATTGTTGGATGCCACCTCTTCTTTTAAATCCTCGCCCAACGATATTTTTCCATTTATCTTCAAACAGAGTGCGAGGGAGAGAGAGGGAAACATCGATGTGAGAGAGACACATTGATTGGTTGCCTCCTGCACGGCCCCGGCCAGGGCTGGGGACCAAACCCCAACCCAGATACATGCCCTTGACTGGAATCGAACCCTAGACTCTTTGGTCCACGGACTGGCACTCCAACCGCTGAGCCAAACCGGCCAGGGAGGAATGCTACCTCTTAAAAGCTACAAAAGTGAAACTTCCCTGAGTGCACCGTGTGAGGAAGCCCCCTGGGAGAGGCCGTGTGGAGGTTGCCGGTCAGTGCGTTGGTTCTAGCCTCAGTGACAGGAAACACACACTGAAGTATTTAGATGTTAAAGGGCCAAACATATGTACCAACTCTCAAATACTTCAGGAAAAAGTCTCTCACTCATTTGATGCATGACATATAATATAACATAATAATGTAAACAAATAATAAAGCAAATGGAGCAAGATATTAACAGCAGGTGAATCTGGGAGATATGGGTGTTTCATGTACTATTCTTATTCTTGTAACTTTTCTGTATATTTTAAATGACTTGTTTTCAAGTTAAAAGTCCCTAAAAAAAATCCCGGTATAGACATATTTATCCTTGTGAATAGATAGTTATATATTTGCCCCATGTTTACCTGTGGATAACAGGAGCTCAGAGGGTATCGGCTTTGTGAATCTTCTGGGTTTCCATTAGTAAGAAGGAAACCCCACATTTTCTCAGGCCCCTCAGTAACCCGTATAGAAGCTGGCACCCCCACCCTCCCGCCGGTTAACGGGGTAGGGGCAGTGCCACAGGGAGACATTGTGAGCCTGTGTTTCCTGTATGTTTGTCTTGGCTCCACTGTTCCATGTTCAGTCCCAACCAGGCAAGTACCAGGCCGCTGGTACTGTGGCATTTGTTCATTTAGGCACTCATGCGTTCACATGTTCATTTAATTCCATCCAATATTTAGTGGATGCCAACTCTGATCATCAGTCTGGCTTGTCTATCTCGTATTAACGGGAATAATTTTAGACGTGATGTGCGTACTCGAGATACCAAGTGGCCTAGTCCTAACTCTGGCCGGCAGTATGGCCACCGGAGGAAAGGGGGTGAGGGTATCCAGACGGCCATCAGACTCTGCCTGTCCCCACATGTGGAAAAGCAGAGCCTAGCTCTCGTCCTTAAGATGAAGAAGTACTGGCCTCATTTTGCTTTGGGCCCTCCTATGACAGAACCATGTCGTGCTGCTGGTTTGACCCCCACCCTCCTCTTCACGCTCACTGTGTTTCCACATCAAGGGTTTAGGACACAGAGCTGTGACGTTTGGGGGCCACCGTTTGCTCCTGGCTGTGTCTTAATTCATGGCTTAGCAAGGGACAGTTTTATCGGATATTTTAATTCATGATTAAAATTATAAACATAGAGCTCCCATTTCATATAATTTTCACAGGACAGGGGCTCAGGGGAGCCCCTCGGTCCTGACCTGGGCTGTCCTGTACAACCTTCTTAATCTGAGATTGTTCAGCCTGTTTTCAAATAGAGGGGACTCATTGAGTGCAATCAGAGGCCACCTCAATTACAGCCTGGATCCTCTAACATCTCCCTGCTGGCTGGTGCTACTTTCAGAAAAGACTGCTCCAAGCAAGGCTGCAGGCGGCTGCGTGCGTTTGAAGAAGGAGGAAAGATTACATTCGAGTGATTGATCCAGGCTTAGAGCTAGGATTCGCTTTACCTTCAAGTGTTCCAGGTGTTTAAGCAGCTTAGGTCCAGGCAGGAGAGAATTAGGCAGCTCAGTAACCCCACCTCCTGTTATTTCCATTTCCCTGCCCTATCCTCCCACTGCCTACCCTGATAGCTTTGGTCCAGAGAAGAAAAGAGACGCTGAGCAATGGAGAAGAAAAAGCAGACTGGGGACAGGATGAATGCAGAGAAAACAAAGCTGAGCCGCTCTCCCTCCCCCATTCCGCCCTGCTGTTGAAAAACAGCTACTGTGCCTTTAACTTAACTCTAATCTCGCTGCACAGGTGGGAGAGGGGTCCACACAGCAAAGCTGCCTTTCGCTTTTGCCCTTTGAAGCAGAGGCGGAAAAACAGGGGAAGTATGTGGGGGAAGCACTTCTTAATTTTTTCCTCCAATCCTGCAAAAGAGAACTCATGTACGTAAACAAGAATGTTAAAAGCACAAAGAAAACCTTCAATATACTGTACTCGTAGACGCCCTAAAAAATTCTGTAAAATAAAGCTGATCTGAAGGAATGCACAACAAACCAGAAACCTTGCCCCCAAAATGGACAGAAGAGAATAATGAAAACATCACCTGTGCAAAAACCTCTGCTCATGCCACACACGTCGCCCACAACATGCCACCTGTGAGCTACAGAGCGAGTACACCTCCTGTCGTTGTTATGATTATATTTTATGGGACTCTTCAATTTTATTGAAATACATGTTTGTTTACCCACATTTCTCTTTACCATGTCTCAAGCATTGGGCATGTCTCATAAGCTTCATGGGTCAGGATGAAGAATAATGATGCTGCCTGGACGGTGTGGCTCAGTGGATTGAGCGTCGCCCCATGGACTGAGAGGTCTTGGTTTGATTCCCGGTCAGGGCACATGCCGGGGTTATGGGCTTGATCCCCAGTAGGGGGCATGTAGGAGGCAGCAGATGGATGTTTCTCTCTCACATCATGTTTCTATTTCTCTCCCTTCTCTCTCTAAAATAAAAAATAAATAAATAAAAACATATTTCTAAAAAAGAGTAATGATGTCCCATAATAACATGTTGTTCCAGAATAATGATGTCCCAGCCACAACCCCAGGTGAGGTCCAGCCCAGCCTTGGGAGCTGGCCTTAAGGACCTAAAATGTCATTGAAATTGTCCACTGTTGCGTTGACCTTAGAACGGAAGAACATATCGCCAAGTCACTCCTCATGCCTGGGGTGAAAGGGCCGCCTCTGAGTTTACCCGTTCCTGCAATAGGAACATTTTATTTTGTCATAATAAAAAAAAAGTTAGGTTTCTCCTGAAATGGCATATTTCGTGGTGAGATAGAAGGCTTTTTCTACCCTGCCAGGAAGAGAAAGCTTTTTAATAAATCCAGTATTTCCTCTTTCCACTTAGAAATTCTCTCCTGGTGAGCCTCCGAATTAGTCTGAAGACTGCGGGGTTGCAGAAGTTGCCAGCCCCGGGGCCCCCCACTGCTTCCTGACTCCATCTGTCCTGATCTGGTCCTGCCTGGCGGTGGAGAAGCGACAGGAAGCCTCAGCACTTTCACAGGAGGGCAGTTGTTCGCCCCCAGTGTTCACTCTGAATGAAGGTGCCACACGCAGGGCGGGGAGTGATCAGCTCTCAGCACCGTAAAGGCCTCCCTCTGAGCGGTTCCATTTGATCCCAGGAAAAGACTGAGCCCTTCAGCAAGCCAGGAGCAAGGGTCACAGCGGGCTGTGGGTTAAAAGGAGCCATCGCTGGCTGAGGGTTAGGGAGGTGGAAGGCACAGCCATGTTCAGCCCTGGCTGTGTGGAGGTGGCTCTCCATGCAGAGCTGGGCGGGAGCTGGCTGTGCCGCTGGAGCCCCGGACAGGAACCGCAGGCATGCTCCTGCCCGCCTGGCCGGACAGCAATCCCACAGGTCCACCTGTGCTTCTCTGTCTTCATTTTCTTCTAATGTGAGGGAGAAACATCGATGGGATGCCTCCCATATGCACCCTGACCAGGCATCAAACCGCAACCCAGGTATGTGCCCTGACTGGGAATCGAACCCACAAACCTTCGATGTATGGGACGATGCTCCAACCGATTGAGCCACCTGTCCAGGGCCTTCTCTGCCTTTTTTTTTTTTTTTTTAAGTATGTTTTTATTGGTTTTTTTAGAGAGAGAGACAAACATCAATGTGAGACAGAAACATTGATCGGCGCCTTCTGCACATCCCTTCTGAGGACCCAGCCTGAAACCCCAGCATGTGCCCTGACTGGGAATCGAACCAGGACCCCTGAGCCACACCAGCTGGGCTTCTCTGCCATTTTTATAGTGCTTCTCGGGGTGATGGCGATGGTGATGCTGCTGTGGTGACAATGACAACCAAAGTCATCTTTATTATTCTGTCAACTACTCCGTCACATGGCGCACGCTGCCTCATCGTGAGGGAGGTCGCAGGTGACTATGCCTATGTCAGAGGTAACGAATCAAAGCTCAGAACGTTTAAATGACTTTTCCCAGTCTCAGAGTCAGAATTCAAATCATTCAGAGTTATGTAACTCCAAATCCTGTGTTCTTTGCGGCACCAAGTTATCTCCCTAAAACGCCTAACCTGCGAAATGAGGGCTGTGTCTGGTCACAATGCTGAACGGTGTGTCTGGCCTGCTAATGCAGGCTTGTCAAAGCACGGACATGTGTCCAGGTCTTCCGTTTCAACTTCTTCTTCGACGAGTTCGAGGTTGCCTGGAGACAACAGCCAGAAGAAAAGAAAAGCCAGGCGCACATTTCTTTTTTCCAAATCCAAAAATTTAATTGAATTTAATACTCAGATGGAAATTCTGATTTTAAAAGGCTATTTTTATATAGCCTTCAGAAGAGTAGCTTCCTTTCACTTTAAGGAAACTTACTTGAAATGACTTTGTAAATTTACAAATGCCTTGGACATCTTGTTAAAGCCGATGACGCTTTCTATTAATCAGACAGTGCTGGGCGCTGTGGGGAAGGGAATATTAAGTGCGCGCCTTACCCTCGCAGTGTTTAGTACCTAGTTGGGATTGGTGGTATAATCGCCAAGGAAAAGTGAGTGGATGAACGAAGTCTGGAAAGGAAGGGAGGGTGGGAATGGGGATCAGTAGGGACTGAAGCACCTGAAGACCGGTGGGGACCCACAAAAAGTGAGTGGCGGGTGGGGGACCAAGGACTTTGTAGGCAGGGGAAATGCACACAGGCCAGCTGAGCGGGGCAGAGGGTGTCGGAAGAGTGAACTTGGGTCTGGGAGAAAGGAGAAGACACACGCGGACAGTTGTGTTTGGACGAATATGGCGGGTCAAACAAAGCAACTGGGATTTTGAATTATACACAGACCAGAGCCTTGGAAGATTCCAGGCAGGAACATGGAATGATCTAATGGCTTATATCAGAGCGACCTGGAGGCAGGGGCCCACCAGGAGGCTGCTGGGAAGGCAGAGACTGGCAGCCGCCTGCAGAAACAGCAGTGAGAATAACATCCGCAGGGGGTTGAAACAGACGCCAGGTCCTAGTCGGGGAACCTCTGGGCGTGAACCAGGTTGGGAGACACCTGAGACAGTCCTCACACAGGCAAGGAGAGGAGGAACCAAAAACTAACTGGGGCGGAGAGAAACAATGGACCTCTGTCAGACGTGGATTCTGCCATTTGTTACATTCCCCCGCCCTTTCCTGACTTTCTATCTTGAACTTCAAGGTTACTTCCATCCATCTAGTTAGCCTGTCAATGAATGAATACTTATTATTATTATTTTTGTTAACCCTCACCCAAGGATATTTTTCCATTTATCTTCAGGTAGAGTGGGAGGAAGGGAGGAGGAGGGGAGAGAGAGAGGAACAGAGAGGGAGAGAAACATCAATGTGAGAGAGACACATCGACTGTGTGCCTCCCGCATGACCCCAACCAGGGCCCAGGATGAACTGCAACTGAGGTACATGCCCTTCACTGGACTCGAACCCGTGACTCTTTGGTCTGAAGGCCGATGCTCTAACCACTGATATAAACCGGCCAGGGCAATAAGTACTTAAGTGTCCAAAAATGAGCAGGAACCATCCTGGCCCAGCAATGTTCAACTTTTTTCATCTCATGACCCACATAAACGAATGACTAAAATTCCGCAGCACATCAAAAGATACATTTTTTGCCGATCTGACAAAAACAAAAAACCCGATAATTTTGATGCACTCACACCAGAAGACTGTTGTTGTAAAACTGTTGTCATTTTAAGATTTTATTTGACAGTCTAAGGGAAAAGAGGCCAGTGTCCCTGACTAAGGAGTCAGGCATTACATGTTTTAAAAATTCGTGCGGCACACGGGTTGGAAGTCGCTGGCCTGGCCCGTCTGAGACCCCCTCATTGATCTCCGTGTTCCCTGCACCTCTGCCCATCCTGCCTTTCCCTGCCCAGGGCTGGCTCCCCGCTCCTTTCCCAGGACTTTCCGACCTTGCACTGGCCCTGGCTTCCCCGGTGTGGCTGTTCGTGTGATTTTCATTACAGGCCATTCGCAGGGAATATCTAGGGTTAGTTCTCACAGCCACATTGTCCAAGGATAAACCAGCTCGGGGCCTGTCCACCTCTGTCCACCTGGTCCCCCTTCTCAAGCAGTGACTCCTAGATCATCTGTGTAGACCCCCAGAGAGGTCACAATGGCCCCTCACAGTAATTTACAGTTTGTGACTCAAGGTTTCTTCAGCAAATTTCCCTCTCACGTATCATTTTTCTGCACATGAACCCTTCCTAATGGGCAGCCAACGTCTAGTCTCACTAGTAGCTTCCATTTACAAAATCCCCAGTCCTGTCCTGCTTGACGTTATTTCTAAGTGTCGGTGCAGCTGAGGAAATGGCTGAGCAGGAAGGGTAGTCCACCCTTCCCGGGGACTTCTGTTCTCACTCATCTCAAGGCGTCTGTTAGACCAGTTTCCAGCCTGGAATGCCCCTGGAACTCTGAACCAAATTCCTGTGACATTGCTCCTGGTTTCATGTCTTCCCTAAGACTTTCTGCAGGCACCTGACGTCAGCGCCACATCAGGAAGTGGCCTATCGCCAGGACCGTCTTTTGAACTAGAAAGAATCGTGATGATCTCTTTCAACCCCCTCTTTTTACAGATGAAGAAACTGAAGACTCTGCAGTTGAGATGCATTTGTCCCAAAGTCCAGCTGTTGGTGACGGCAGTGGCACCAGCGACCCCGCGCTGCCGCTTCTGCCCTGCGCAGAGCAGTCAGGGTCCGGGGCGGGCGCTGTGAGGGCTGCGTGTCCGCCCGGCTCCCTCAGTGCGTGGCGTCACTTGCGCCTGATTTCTAAGAGTGCTAGTCGGCTGTGATAATATATTCTAAGTAAGATTTTCTGCCCGGCTGCAGTCTGGCTGACCTTTCTGCAATTTGCCTTTGCCGGGTCCCGGGAAATGTCCAAAGGCAAATGAACAATTAGGTTGATTGTTTCTTTTTAGAAGGTTATGGCCTTGATTTTAGTTTCCAGATCACTGTCATTTTAGCTCAGCTTTGGAATTTTTCCAGATTTTTCTTATTTATGAATATGCTCCTTTCAACACTACACAAGCAACCAGGAGGTAGGTGTTAGAATCAAACTGTAGAGCAACTAATCAGAAGCATTGCTATGCTCACTGCAAGATATCTGCAAAGGTGAGTGTAGGCAGGGATTGCACCCCACCCCCGCCACCATTTTCTCTGTAATTTAAGATTGCATGGTTAAATAGTAAACCACTCACAGCTGCAAAAAAGGAAATTAAAGACAGACTGTAATGGCACACCACAGAGGTCGTTATTTGTGATAAAGGTATTGTTACTCTGATTCTTTCCTTAGACATCGCTTTCCCTTTAACACAAACCTTTATAAAGGATCCCACGTTTTAAGGTGTTAACACCTCCAGTGAAAGGACCAAAGGACTCTGCCCGCCGGCCTCCAGTCTTGCCATTTTAGTCGAGAGGGTCTAACCTCAACAGAAAGCTGCTATCACCAGAGCTTCAGGGACAGTCTTAAATTAAGCCAAGATGAAAAGGAGATATTTTGGTGGTCTTTTGTTATCAATAAATCTGGTCATATAATCGTTGCGATGTTTCATCTGAGTACAGTTCAATGGCATATGCAGAGAGGTGGCATTACAAAGAAAGAGCTTGGCATGACAAAGCACCCAAGGGAAGCAGGCTCCTGATCTAGAGTTTGTAACAGAAAACACAAGAGTTAACAAGGTTTCAAAGTGTTCCCCTTCTGTTCAGATCCCAGGGTTATGCTCCACTAATGTGTCCAGGGTGACCTGATGGGGCAGCCGGGCGATGGACAGCTGATGACCCGTAACCCTTTAGCCGCGCGGGGCTGGCCCAGAGGCTGCGGCTTTTCCCTGTGGGCGCTGCAGTGCTGTGTCGGGGTGGAGCCTGAAAGAGGGAGATTTGCCGCCGGCCCGGGTGGTAGTGGCCTAGGAAGAGGGTGTCCCCTCTGAGTCCTCGGGGACACAGAGCTCCCTCTCCTCCACTCAGGGTGAGTGACAGGTGGCAAAGGCAAAGAAGTGCATTTTTCTCTTCCAAACTTCCTTGGGATTCTGATGACTCTTGAAAGGGAGGAACCCTGCAGCAGATGAGGACACGGAGGCGGTGCTGGCAGGGGGCCACGTTCCTGGGTCCTTGCTTCTGCTCTAGATCACGGACCCAGCCTGGAGCTGGCCCCGGACGCAGCGGGGCCGGGCGACTGAGCAGCAGAGGGGGCCTGTGGAGCGATCCTCAACACCACAGACCAGGGAGCTGCGGTTCAATGAGACCATTTTCTTGCTAGCTACTTTTTAAAAGAATAGCAGATCTCCCCCAAGACAGTCCAGACCCAATTAAGCTGCTTTTCTTCATCTTCAAAGCTCGGGAGGAGAAAGACCTTGATATTTAACTACCTGTCTTTTTTTTTTCTTTTCCCAAAGAGGGAAAAAACCCTGCTTTAGCCAAAATAATAAGGAATTCTTCAGACTGGTGGGAAATGGGGGAAGGGGAGAGCAGTCTTTATATTTATATATATATTTTTTCTTTCATTGGTTGTAGAGAGAGAGGAAGGGAGAGGGAGAGAGAGAGAGAGGAACATCGATGAGATAGAACATAGATTGGCTGCCCCCTGCACGCCCCCCACTGGGGATTTGGCCCACAACCTGGGCATGTGCCCTGACCTGGAATCGAACCGGTGAACTCTTGATGCATGGGTCGATGTTCAACCAGCGAGCCATACTGGCTAGACACATCAGTTCTTTATATTTAAAAGGCCATTATAAAAATGCGAAACAAAACAGAAACCTCCATAACTGGCCTTCACACCAGGAGCCAAAAAGTTTTTTTTTTAAGGCAATGTATTGTAGTATTTCCAGCTGCAGGGGTTGCTACTGGATTCCCTGGGCTGCCGTAAGTACCACAAACCAGGGGTCTCAGAACAACAGAAGTGTGTTATCTCGGTCCTGGAGGCCGAAAGTCTGAAACCAAGGTATCAGCGGGCCTGCTCGCTCTGAAACCTCTAAGGGACAATCTGTCCCAGGCCTCTCTCCTAGCTTCTGGTGGCTGGGGCGCTCTTTGGCTTGTGGATGGCCATCTCCCTGTGTCTTCACACTGTCTCCCTCTGTGTGCGTGTGTCCGAATGTCCCCCTTGCACAAGGACCCCAGCTGTGGCCTCATTTTCACCTGATTACCCCTGTAAAGGCTCCGTCTCCAAACAAGGTCACATTCTGAGGTACTAGGGGTTAGGACTCCAACGTATCTACTTTTAGGGAACACAGTTCAACCCATAACAGGGTTTTAGGTGGGGACGTAGACAGGGAGCGTGATGCTGCCACCTCACTGCTGGCCCCTGGGCGCCTGCAGCAGCCGGGACGGGGCTCCAGGGGCCCGGTCCGCCCTCACCAAACCCTCTCACGGTCTTGAGCTCAACCTAAGGAAGAGTTTTTCTTCTTAAAAAATTCACCTTTAATTCTAAAATAAAAATGGGTAGAAGTAATGGGGTTTATTATCTTCCATTTAAACTCAGCAATATTAAACATCAACTTAATCACCCTTTTCTCCCAAACCTTGTGAAGATGACAGCAAGGAAAGAAAACATTTTAAAAATATTAATTATGATTGCAACTATATGACATTCTGAAAAAAGCAAAACTATGGAGACGGTAACAGGATCAGGGGTTGCCCGGGGTTGGGGGGAGGGAGAGATGAACAAGCAAGAACAGAGGATGTTTAGGGCAGGAAAACACGCTGAATGATGGGTATTTGTCCAAACCCACAGAATGGACAGCACCAAGAGTGAGCCCTCATGCAACCCATGGGCTCGATGGGTCAGCGCAGCTCCTGGGTGGTAACAAATGCACCCCTCCGGCGGGCGCTGATACAGAAGGCGGTGCGCGCGCGGGGGCAGGGAGCAGATGGAAAATTCCTGCACCTTCTGTTCAGCTTGCTGTGAATTTAAAACTGCTCTAAAAATAGTTGATCAATTGAAAACATATAAATTAACCCCAAAGACAAGGGGCCCGGAAAGGGGGGCACTGTAAACACCGTGTTGAAGCCTCACAGCAGGTGGAGAGTGGCAACCACGGCAGACAGCGGAGGTCTCAGCCCAGGGCTGGCGGCAGGGGCGGGGTCCGGCCACACAGTCTGCTCCCCTTGTCCAGAGCAAGAATAGGAGGGTGTCGGGTCCGGGAGGACTCCCCTGCAGCAGCTCCTTCACCTGTGCTGGGACTTTCTGTCCATCTCTAGGGTCTTTCCTCCTGGACAGAAATCTCCGACATACCGGGAGAGCTGGGAGCCTGGCCTCTGGAGGCCTGGGAGCCCAGGTGGAGAAGGAGGCTGAGGAGAGGCCTCATCCAGTCAGCTGACACATCGTCCCTCTTGCAATGTCACCTCACCTCAGGCCCTCCAGGGAGGGAGGAGGGCAGCTAGGGCCTGACTTCTCACCAAGCCGGGCTCCTACCCCCACCCCAGCCCACCTGCCTTCCAGGGACCTGGAGAGGCTCCTGCAGTCCCCGCCTCCCGGCCCTTCCTCCCTCTCCCCTCCTCTGCCCCGTGCTTCTCTGTTCTGTGAATAGATCACCATCGGCATATATCACAAACCAGACACTGTAAGAAGGTATCTCCTTCGAGAAGTCTTGCTCCCGACTCTGCCTTCCCACCCCATCCTGGGTCCCACCATAGATGCCAGCTTTTACGGGGTTTTTGTCCTTATTGGCCGTCCTGGTCCCCGCATGGCCTTGGTAGGAAGGCGGCCTTACAAGGAGGCCTCAGCCACTCTGCCAACACGGTTTCCGCTCCTCTCCTCCTCCACAGATCTGCCGAGTACTCTGTCTTCTCCTCTCCCATTGTTTTCTCCTCGTGAGTTTGTACTTCAGATACTTTCGTTATTGTCGTGTCAGTGAAGTTTCGTGGGGGAATGGAGCAAAATCCCCAGATTTCATTCTTGATCTCTCGTGCTTTCTCCTGTAACCCTGTAGAAACTGTCAAGTATAACTTACTGGAAAATGCACGAAGCTCTGTGTACGGTTTAACGTCTAAAGTGAAAACACTCCGTGAACTGTCCCAGGTCCAAATACACAACATGTTGGCCCACACAAGTCCCCACACGTCCGGTATGGGCACAGCTCCCAGCCCAGGAGAGCAGACTCGAAGCTACATGACTGTCACCATGGGGAAGCGGGGGAAGGTACCTGGGACTCCGTCCTATTCTTGCAACTTCATGTAAGCTTATAATTATTGCAAAATAAGTATGTGTGTATATTTACATGTGCATCAAAATGTGAACTTTCATGCCCTTGTAAAAGCTGAAGTAAATCCACACACCAGAAAAATCATTTGGAAAGGCACGTGGTCACCTTTCACTGTTCGTTTGGAAAATAGGATCACTATACATTTGTGAGAAAAACTAGCAGAGGATAATTTTAAAATGTTTTTAAAAACAGAATGATTAAAATTAAAATGACTATAAGGTATCACCTCACACCTGTCAGAATGTCCGCCATCAACAAATCATCAAACCACAAGTAGCAAGGGTGTGGAGAAAAGGGGACTCTAGTGCACTGCTGGTGGGAATGCAGACTGGTGCAGCCACTATGGAAAACACTATGGTGTTTCCTCAAAAAAATTAAAAATTGAACTCCCATTTGACCCAGTGATCCCACTTCTAGGAATATACCCTAAGAAGCCTGAAACACCAATCAGAAAGAATATATGTACCCCCATGTTCATAGCAGCACTATTTACAATAGCTAAGATCTGGAAACAGCCCAAGTGTCCATCAGTAGACGAATGGATAAAAAAGCTGTGGTACATATACACAATGGAGTACTATGCAGCTGTAAGAAAGAAAGATCTCTTATCCTTTGAGTATTATTCTAAGTGAAACAAGCCAAGCAGAGAAAGACAAATATCACATTATCTCACTTATTTGTGGAATATAATGAACTAAACAAACTGATGAACAAAATTGACCCAGAGACATAGAGATGGGGTACAGACAGACTGACAAACCTCAGAGGAGGGGGGTTGGGTGAGGAAGAGATAAACCAAAAACATACATGTTTGTATGCATGACCAATGGACATAGACAACAAAGCTGGGGATGGGGTGAGGAGGATGGGGAGGAGGGTGTCAAGGGGGGGGGAGGAAAAACATCTGTAACAAAAACAAATTAATAATAATAAAAAACAGAATGATTAATAAAACCCCCTATGATGGAGATACTGTTATTTTCTCCATCTTAGTGGTGAGGAGTTAGGGCGCCATGTGACTTGCCCAAGACCACGAAGTGTAAGGAGGTCACCTTTGTGCCGGCCATGTCTGAACACCTATACACATTATCACTCAGGCTGTAGCACATGGCACTTCTTCAGAGATGCCTCAAAACCCATCTAAGACCATCTGTCCTGGCCTGGCCAGTGTGGCTCTGTGGGTGGAGCGTCAGCTCACAGACCAGAGGGTCTCAGGTTTGATCCTGCTCAGGGTCGTGCAGGAGGCAACCAATCAATGTGTCTCTCTCACATTGACGCTTCTCTCTCTCTCTCTCCTCTCTCTCCCTTCCTCTCTTCCACTCTAACTAAAATCAATGGAAAAATATCCTTGGGTGAGGATTAACAAAAATAAATAAGTAAATAAAACCACCTTTCCTTTTTCATGTTCTCTTAGCCTGTCTTATTTTTTCCATAGTGGTTATTACCACCTGACATTATATTATACACTTATTTGTATTCTTTTTATTGGCCGTCCTCCCCTTAACCCCCCAACTCCATGAGGGCTTTTGTCTGCCTGATGTATCTGATTCCTGGTGCCCAGAAAAATACCTGACACATAGTAGGCACTCAAGAAATATTAGGTTCATGAAATAACAAGTAAAACTAAAAAACAAAAGAATATATGTAGGCCCTGGCCAGTTTGGCTCAGCGGTTAGAGCGTCGGCTTGTGGTCCAGAGAGACCCGGGTTCAGTTCCCGTAAGGGCACGTACCTTGGTTGCAGTTTGTCCCCGGCCCTGGTTGGTCGTGCGGGTGGCAGCCACTCTGTCCCTTTCACGTCGATGTTTCTCTTTCTCTCTCTTCCTCTCCCTCCCTCCCACTCTATCTGAACAAAAAATGTCCTCGGGTGAGGATAAAAAAAAAAAAAAGAATATATGTAGCCCTGCCTGGTTTGGCTCAGCAGTTAGAGCATCGGCCTGCAGTCCAGAGAGACCCAGGCTTGGTTCCCGCTAAGGGCACGTGCCTCGGTTACAGTTTGTCCCCGGCCCCAGTTAGGGTTGTGTGGGTGGCAGCCACTCAATGTGTCTCTCTGACGTCAATGTTTCTATCTCTCTTTTCCTCCCTCTCTCCCTCCTGCTCCATCTGAAGATGAATGCAAAAGTGTCCTCAGGTGAGGATAAAAAAAATTAAATAAAAGAATATATATAATATTTAAGAGAAAAACAGCTGTATAGGAATGCCCTCCATAGGATACCTTCTTGTCTAAGTTGACACCAGAGGCTAGGGAAAAGTTGTTTTCTTCATTACGGATCCTTTCCAAAATCTTAGACTGTGCATCACAAAACCATAAAGATGCTTGCAGACAACACAGTATTAACAGGGCATCTAGCACTTTCTGTGAGATTGACCTGAGAAACTTAGCAATTGAACTAGTAAGTTTAATGGTTATCATGAAAGTTACATTGTCACTGAAGTCAGCCTCCTGAGTCAGCATGTTAGAAGCCCCGCTGGCCTCTGGACAGCTGTCCCGGGCACTCTGCTGTAATAGCGGCACTTTCATCATGGTGATGATGCGCCCATATGTAGCCATCACCCCAGCTGGTTAGAACAGTATTTTCCAAAGTGTGGCACATGCAAAAAAGTAGTTTACTTGATTTTATTTTGGTGTACTTAAAAAAAAAAAAATGTAACTGATAGTGTCATGAAATGGTCCAAGGAAGCCCGAGGCTGTTATATTGAGTCTGTATGAAATGTAACTGCAAGTCCCATAGAGTTTTCAAGTAGCACTCAACTTGGAAGTCATTCTATTTTTCACTTCTTTTAAAAAATTCATTGGGGTAACATTTGTTCAAAACATATGTAGTCTTCAGGTGTGCAATTTTGTGATACATCATCTGTATATTGTATTGTGTGCTCACCACCCAAAGTCAAGTCTCCTTCCACCACCATTTATGCCCTTTATCCTCTCCCACCTCCCCCCACCCCGCCTCCCCTCTGGTAATAACCATACTATTGTCTGTATCTGTGAATTTTTTTTTCTTAATCTTTTCACCTTTTCACCCAGCGCCCCAGCCCCGCCCCCTGACAGCTGTCAGTCTGTTCTGTCTCCAGCCTGGCACCTCCCGCCTCACTGTGGCTGAGTGAGAAGTAATTTCTAGACAGCAGACAGTGCAGCTGAGTCCCAGAAGGGTGCTCCTGCCACAGAGAATCACTTCCAGCCCACGGGGAAGAGTGAGACCCTGGATTCTGTCTCTTTGGATGAGTTGCTTAACACTTTTGTGTCGCCATTTTCTCATCTCTAAAACAGATAACGACCGTACTTGTCCGATAGGGTTGGGATAAGTATTAAGTAAGTCAATGTACACAAATACCGAGTGATCATGGACGCGTCCCGTCCCACTAGCACTCACACTCGCTGGGGGCCACGCTGTCTGTCTGGGGCACTGCAGCGGTGCCCCGGTGACTAGCTCAGGGCCGCCACGCAGGGAGTGCTCGTGAAATGTTTGTGGTGTGAAGAATGACCGGTTCCAGCCCAGCATGGGCCTGTGCAGCAGTCAAGCAGGACCAGCAGTCCCGATAGCTACAGAAATAATGATGAGGAATTCATCGTTAATATGACTGTAAGCAACTACAGCGGGAGAATTCTGTCTGTGATTGGCAAATCAACCCTGATATAAGGGGGGAGATTCCAACACCAACTGTCCTCGAACATGAAACAGTGAGAATCGCAGAGAGGATTCAGAGCCGGGGCAACAAGGACAGAAGAGTGACTTTTTCCTTGGTCACTCCTGGATCAAAGTACCAGCTTCCTAGTGAGGAGGGATTAGATGTCAAGACAAAACAAGATGTCAGTTTCCCAAATACTTGAGGTCACCAGAAGGCCATTGCCATATCTCCCCCCCCCCCCCCCGCCAATCCACCTGCCCATCTTGAGACTTCAGCTTCCCCAGCAGCAATTCTCACCCCTACAACTTTCTGGTTGTTTTAACACAAGTTCTGGATGGGTAACTCTGCTCGCTACCTGACCAGCACCGAGAACCGCAGGAGCTCTAGAAACCACACCTTTCTCACACCGCCTAGCGAGCAGTAGACGCCGTTGGCTCAGGGTGGCCTGGACGAGTCACTGAACGACCAAATCCTTTGCACGTGGGTTTCTTTCAGGCCAGGTCGCTGTTTCCCGGGCCCAGAGGACGGCTTCCCTCAGTGGGTCAGTGGAATAGCTTTACTTTGGAAAATTACATTCACATTTTCCCATTATAAAAATATGATTGTGGAACTACAAATTTTTAAAATAACAAAAGTAATCACCCTTCTGCAATCACTGTTGATGTTTTAGCAAATTTTATGGCAGGTTTTTTCCTCCATGTCTCTATAGAGGTGCATGAATATCATTTAATTTTATATTCTGATTTTTTTCAGTGAACTTAGCATTTTCTCATCACTTTTAATAGCTGAATGATATTCCTTACAGGACATTTGCACAGCTTACTTAACCATTGCCCTATCATAAAATATTTAAAGTGTTTATTATTTTCATGCTAATATGTGGTGCTATCATATGCGCAGTCTTGAATGTAGAGTTTCTCAGAATTTAGGATTATTTACTTTGGTAAATTCACTGAGGCAAACTTACTTTTACAATGAAGTAATGAAGAGACTGAGCTTTTCACCAGGGACCAGCTAGCAGGCTAAGCTGTTTTGCAAAAAGATCACGTTACTCATTTACAGAAAGACCTAAAATATTTTTAATTTTTAAAAAATTTAAAAAGCAAATACTCTTTGGGAAGCTCACGATCAGGCAAAATTCAATAAATTTGAAAACCAAGCTTATTGGCTCCTTGTCGGAGCAGATCCCTGTCTCCACTACTGCCTGACTGATAAAAGGAATCAGGGGATGAACGTGACCGTTTTCTCTCTTCATACTCTGAAATCTATCATCCATAGCTCATGTCAAGTTACAGAGGAAGTAGAATTGATAGATCCTACTGGCCCTCCCCCACTTTATCACTGAAAGCCCATTTTAAGGACCGCCAGCCTGGCTGATGGAGGACAGGATTGCCATGGACACTGGACGCATGAAGTCCTGGGCGTCCAGCGGCCCCCTCCTGCTCTACCCCTCCCCACGCTGTGTGGGTCCAGGAGAGGAAGCTCATTACCCATGAAGCATAGGTCGGAGACGCTGGGCTACAGAAGAGCTCATCCATCCCCAACTGCAACATCAGATGGTTTATACTTTCTTGGGAGTTCCTTCACTAACCGCCGAGGAAATAACACAGAGACCAAGGCTAGGGATGGACTGTCATGCAGTGTGGCAACCTACCAGCTCTGTTTTTCCTGCCCAGTCTGCCTTTCATCGGGGGTATCTGACACCGCCCCCCCCAAAACCCTCTTAGGCCCCTCAACAACATTCCCTTTGCAGCTATTTATTTTGGCAAGAGGAAATGGTTGAACTTCCCTGTCAGCACGGGTTCCACTGACTGAAAGAGGGTTTTGGGCGGAGGTGTGTGTGCAGCCTGGAGGTGGGGACCTGCAGGTCCCAGAAGATGTCAAACGTCCTGGTGACTTACAGCCCCACTGCCGTGTGGTTTGCAGTCTTGGAACCTTTCCTGCCCTTAGCGTTTCGGTCTTTGATTTAGGAGAAAAGAAGCAGGCAGGGGATAGAAAGGAAGCCGAGCCAGTGCAGGAAGGTGCCTCCTGCCGCCTGCGGAGCAGCCCTGTGGGCCTAGGCCCTTTCTGTCCTGCCGGTGTAGACTGAGTGCTGTGTCCTTGAAAAACTCACCCTGACTCCTAGCTCCCACGGTGACGCTATCAGGACCTGGAGCTTGCATGAAGGGAACCAGCGATCCTGTGCCACTTCCAACATGTGAGGACACGGGGGGGAAGGCGTCATGTACGGCCCAGGAAGGGGGCCCTGACCCACATAGGTTGGGGCCTTGATCTTGGACTTCCCAGCCTCCAGAACCGTGAGAATAAATGTTTGTTGTTTAAGCCACTTAGTCCATGGTATTCTTGTTACAGCAGCCCAAACAGACTGAGATAGCACTTAACCCCACAGCTGTTGACTGCGCCCGTGTGCAGGGCTGTGCCCCAGGGCAGAGTCGGGAGGTGATGGGGTGTGGGGGGGTAACAGTTTGAAACAAGAGATTCAGTCCTCTCTCTGCTACTACAGGCCCTGGTGACCTTGGGCAATCACTCAGGCCCTGAGGTGCTTCACGGCCTAGGCCATGAAACACATTTTATAGAGGAGGTCACGGGGCTCCCAGTTCTTTGGAGCTGGAACAGCCGTGATTCTGTGAAACCAGTTGTTAATTGCATGATGGGCTCCCCTGTAGAGACCACGCGCCCTCCAGCAGCTCAGGCCGCTTTCCAGGGAAAGAAAGATAAACGTAGCAGTCGCTTCCTCCTGCTCCTGTCAATGAGTCACGTTTAATTGCGTGGTAATAACAGAGCAGTCACTTCTACACCTCTTTGTGGACTGTCATGTCCTCTTGTCAGGGGTGCTGAAGGACTCTGGTGTAATGTAATTCCTTCCTCCTGGGGGTGGGGTCCCTCCCCAGGGAACGCCCATCAACAAAAAACACTACTTTTTATTGGGCTATGTTTGCAGCTTGAGGCCCATTTCCCCCTGATCACTCCATGCTTTTGCGATTCTGGTTGCATTCAACAGACATTAAGTGACACCCCCACAGAGAGGAAATAACAAGGTACCTGCCGCACGCATGACAGCGAGAGCATGCTGGGCGAGCAGATGGGTTCTCTCGTCTCCCGAGGACCTGCGGGTCAGCCCGACAGGGGCCTGAGCTGGCTGGCACCCTCCCTGCCTGCCTTGCTGAGGTCAGGTCTAGAAATGGCATCTGCCTTCTAGTTGGAGAAAGCAAATGTGTTCCAGCATTTTCCCTTCTCACTTCAGGGGACATTTTCCAGTCTTCTGGGAAAATGATACTCCATGTGAGCGCAGGGCGATTTTGATGGCAAGAGCAGCTCCTTGGGGCTATGGGTCCTCACTCAGCTCTTGCCCCCAGAAGAGAAAGACCTGGGCTTCAGAGTCCAGCGAGTTCAGCGCCTGTTAGGTTGCTCACAAGTCACTGGGCGAGCGAGGGAAGGCTGGAGTTTAAAGCATCTTTGACTGGCTGCCAGCCACAGTTTCACATCTATAGGAATTCAATATTAGCAATGACTTCATGGAGACAGGAAGCGTCTGAAATTGCCCTGTCTAGAAAAATGAGGGTGGATGGATTTCTTAATAAATATGTAGAGCGAAGACTTCTGGGCGTCTATGCTGCCTAACGCTGAATGGTGATCACACTGAACGTGCTCTTGGTTTTCCGAGGCCAAGCCAGAACGTGGTAACCCAGATGTTTTCTCAGGACAGGCGGGATTGCTGGGGCCTGCCAGTCAGCTCTTGCTGGGGAGTGAGCCAGTGAAGCTTTTCAAAGTCATTCGCTTTCTCCCGGATGCCGCTTGATTCACACTGGTTATCTTGGAGACGAAACTAAAGCTGCTTATAGGACTTGACTTGGATTTCTTTAAAACTATTAGAAATTAGCCCTGGTCAGTTTGGCTCAGCGGTTAGAGCGTCGGCCTGCGGTCTGAAGAGACCCGGGTTCGGTTCCCGCTAAGGGCACGTACTTCGGTTGCAGTTGGTCCCTGGCCCTGGCTGGTCGTGCGGGTGGCAGCCACTCGATGTGCCCCTTCGCGTCGATGTTTCTCTCTCTCTCTCCCTCCCACTCTACCTGAACAAAAAATGGAAAAATGTCCTCGGGTGAGGATAAAAAAAAAAAAAAAAAAAAAAACCTATTAGAAATCAGGGTGTGGCCACATATTCATCCGATAGTATTGAGTGGCTTTCGTGGACAGGTACTGGGGGACACAACAGGCAGACAGTCCCAGTCCCTGCCTTTTTTATTTAGTCCAGAGATGATGATGGAGCGTAGTTATTACCAGCCTGGGGACGCCGTGGGAGCCCCTGGAGACAACACTTCCCGAAGGAAGGGACTAAGGTGACAGCTGAGAGATCTAAGGTAGACTGTCCCTTGGCAGATGAAGGCGGTGTGTTCTGCTCCAGGAGCAGTGTGGGCAGAGGCCCAAACAGGAGAGAGCATCAGAGGAGTGGGGGACTGTGGCGTGACGGTGGGGAGGGTGGTGCAAGCAGGGGAGGACACTGGAGATCCTGAGTGGGGTGGAAAAATCTGGACCTTGTTCCTCAGGAGGGTTGTCAGCTTTGGCATTACTGACCTTTGGGGCTGAGGAATTCTTCATCGTGGGGCAGGGCAGGAGGCGGTCCTATACATTGTGGGGTGTTCAGCAGTATCTCTGGCTCGTGCCCAAAGTAGCCAGTAGTATCTCCCCAATAAAGACGAAAAAAGAAAATGGCTCTAGGCATTGCCAAATGCCCTCTGGAAAGTAAAAGTTCCCTTTATTGGCAACTCTTGTTCCAGGGGCCATGGGGAGTCATGGAAAGCTTCTGAGCAGCACCAGGCCCAAGTGCAGGGAAGTCGGCAGTCTGAGTTGCTACAGCCGTTTCCCCTGCCATTGTTCCCGTCTTCCTATCCCCGCTGGGCTGAGCTTCTTCTGAACATAAAACGTAGTAGGAGAAAAAGGCGTTGATGTGCCTTTGGTTGGGTTTCTTCTCACAACTAGAACTAGAAAAAACATACTCTTCTGATGAATTGGTACAGTTACATTTATAATACAAAGAGCCCCGTACAGTTTCCCTTGTTGCGTTCACGGCCAGAAAGCTTAGAATTCGCCTTTCTACTAAGGTGCCTCAGATTCTCTTAGTTGGTATAAGTCCCAGTTGCCCACTGAGACCACCCAGCTAGTTGACATTGGCAAGTGGGGAGGCTGGGGACCTCCAGGAACTGGAGGCTGCATGTTTCAGTCTTTCCTCCAGGGGGCAGCAGCCCCTCAGCTCCAGCTGTGGGCCAACGTGTGGGATCTTGGGATTGTTCAAGAAAAACAGGAAATACAGATTTCCGTGTCAAATCGTCAAATATTTAAATAATGGCAATGACTTCAGATGTGTGTAAAACATGTACCAGGCAATGTCAAATAGTCTCGGGGCTATTTTCTGCTTGAGGCCTCTTTGTGACTTTTCAATGGGTATTTTTTGTTTTGATTTTTTTTTTTTTAGTATGATTTATTTTATTAGTTGGCTTTTTCCTTTTTGCTCTTGTTTTAATGGTTTGAATTTAATTTTTTGGGAGGGGGTGGGTGGGTATAGGACTGTGCTAGATGTCTTCTGTTAAACCCACCCAAATCCCTTTTCTATCTTTCTTCACCTTGTTCTGTGTCCTGGGAGCAGAAAGGTTCTCTTGCTCAGCGACTTCTCCTGGGAGGCCCTGGCAGGTCCAGGTTGGGAAGGGAGTGAGGTTAGACTCTGAATGCCTCCCGGGCCTCCCTCCCAACCCCCTCTGTGCATGTTCCACAGGCCACACAGCCTTGCCTACGGCCACTGTCCCCAGGCTTTGGAACCTGCTCCCTGCTCTTGGTCCTTCTAGAACAAGAGAGCCAAAGAGTCTTGACACCTTCCCTGTATCCTTCCCCTTCACCTCAGCCCTGCCCAGATCTTTGTGAATAACCCCTTCATTAAACTCTCCTCAGGTACCTAGTTTGAGGGTCTGTTTGCTTCCTGCCAGGGCCTGGGGCTGATGAAGTAAAAGTAATCCGAAGTAGAACATAGGAAAGGTGGAGGGCCGTTTTCACTGACAGACTATAAACGACGCGTTGGTCCCAGAGGCCGGTCCTGGGAGGCAGAGGGGAAGCCACACCGATAAGGCACACAGCGAGCATGCAGGTGGCCGCGGCGTCACGTCAAGTCCACTTGGAGTTCGCACCCTGGGTTCAGGCGGCTCACGGCACTCGCGTGGAGAGCAGCCTTCATCCCGGGTGAATGCTGCGCCCAGCCTGGAGACCCTGCCTCGTGGGGGCAGTGCGGGGCACTCCCCAGAGCCTCCCTGGCCTGTTCTCTGCGATGCTTGCTTTCTGTCTCCTCGCTCGACGCTTCTCTGGTCTTTCCTTCATCAAAACACAGTCTGGGTTTTCTAGGCAGTACGGAGCAGCAGCTACCAGCACCGCATTTAAACTGCAGACCTTGTGGGGAGTCTCGGCTCCTGTCACTGTCCCTGTGTCCCGGTGCTCATCTCTCTCCGCCTCAGTGTCCTCGGAGTGCAGACCTCACTGGGTGGCAGAAAGGGTGAAACAAGAAAGTGTAAGGAAGGCGCCTGGCCTTGCTCCTGGCACAGAGGGTGCCCGGTGAATGGAAGAGATTATTAACACATCAGCCCCCGTTGCCCTGGAAGCTGTTAATGGTTAACAGTCAGCGGGTTAATGTGAACTTGTGCCCACCCCCCGGGAAGTTCAGCCGGTGCAACAGCGCAGCTCCGAAATGCCCTGTGAGGTATCAGAGAAAGACCAGGTTACGTTCTGGTTAGTGCTCCATGTGCTCTTCTTGTTTTTACATTTCGAAAATTCCTACTTTCTGCTTGGAGTCCCCCAGTGCGCCTCCCACTTGTGTTCCTTGAAGACGCAGACAGTGGTTCTGAGAGGACATGCCCTTTGCTGTCACCATCACCTACCTGTAACCGAGACACACCTCTACCCTCTCGTTGGCTCAGGGCTGCAGTTCCTATTGAATGTGCCCATTTTAACGAGAAGCCCCTTCTCCCAACATAGTCTCAACTTGCCAGGATCACACATTTCACCTTAAAATCAGTATGTCACTTGCTGGGACCGTAGGCCCGACATGCTGAGTTGGGAGAAAGGCAGCCTAGAAGGTAGTGATGAGTCAAACCCAGTAAAGATGACACGTAGTAAGAGAACATCCGGAACCCACTCCTGTGGCCAATGCTAACTTTGTAACATGAGACTTGATTCTCTCTTAAAAACCAGATTATGTACCCCCTCCCCAAAATAACTATCCCTTAGCCTCTCTTCTTGGTGAGTGGGTACAACGAATGACACACCTGGATTACAGGCTGCCCTGTCCTGTCACACAGCTCTCAGTTCCTCATCTATAAGTTTGACTAATAAAGTCAGCAATGTCTTAGTTGACATATGTTGAATATTTGTGTGCTGGTACTTTACCAGGATTACCACTTCCATGCTCCCAAACAAACCTACGGGGTGGAAACGCTTGTTATTGTCATTACTGATGGAGACTGGGACTGGGGGAGTTCAGTGTGGCCTGGAGTTGGAGCCCAGAAGTCCCATCAGCACTTGGTGAGTGAGGTCACCTCTGGGGAGGGGAACGTCCAGCCCGAGGGCTGTATAAGGCCCTCAAGTCAATACCAGCTAACACCACACATCTCATCAAATTAGCCTGACCAAGTACAGCAGGCTCATTTTTAAGTTGATCATTTTGCATGGCTCTCGAATGATGTTATAAATACCCAAATGGCCGTTGGCATATAAGTTTCCCCACCCCTGGCTCCCACAGCCAAATCAGCCCCCGGGTGATGTGCAATAAGCCATGTGTGGCTCCAAAGAAGTGCCCCCCCCCCCTCCCCGGCAGCAGGGCCGACCTGGCAGGGTGCCCTGGCCTAGAGCAGGGGTGGGAACCTTTTCTCTGCCAAGGGCCATTTGGATATTGTAACATCATTCGCAGGCCATACAAATTATCAACTTAAAAATGAGCCTGCTGTATTTGGTCAAACATCTAACTGATTGACCCCCTAAGGGGATGGCTGGAGCCGCTTCTCTGTGGCGAGGCTGTGATGGTAGCTGGCCCTGCTGATGTTGCCCTCACAACGGCTTTACCAGGTCTGCGTGGGTCAGCCTGGAGCGCAGTCGATTCTGCGATGGTAAGTGGTGAAAAGAACGGCTCGCAGCAGTACGTTGTTCCAAACACAGATGCGTGTTTCCGTGCCTGTCTCCTCAGAGTGGGACATTCATCACTGCGTATGTAACGTTTATGGAACTCCAGCAGTGGGGGGTGGTTGTCCCAGCTTTCAACTCATCATCGCTTTGCTGCTGAATGATTTCGTGCTGGAGGTTATCAGGCGCATCAGCCGTTCCACATTGAACTCCGTAGCACAGATGTTCCCTTCCATTTATTTACTTGTCAGGTCCTTGATTCTTTCATTAAATGCCTCAATTAGTTTTGCATATTCACCAGCATATTCAAGTGTGGTAGAAGGCTTTTGTCCTTCCAGACTGGGGAAAGCACCATTATTCCTTTCTAGTTGCGCTTTCCACAGCCTTAATTTAACTTCAAATGATTTCACATTTGAAAGCAGGGAGCTGAGAAGCTGGTTGGGGCCCTGCAGCTCGACATTCAGCTCTGAGAGGTTCTTGGTAATGTCCACCATGAACACTAAATCACACAGCCACTTGCTATTATCATTGAGTTCCCTGACTGGTTTTCCCTTCCTCTCCATGAACTGCTTGACTTCATCCCGCAGTTCGTAAAACCTCGTGGGCATGCTCCCGCGACTCAGCCACCGCACTTTTCAGTGATAAACAAGATCACAGTATGCAGAGTCAAGATCATTCAGTAACTCCTTCAACTGCTAAATCCTCTGCTTTTGGCAAAATTTATGCATGACGCTACTGTTGACATCACATTGTCGAGCTGCAACAATTGTGCACAGAGACTTCCTTGGTGTGTGATGCAGTGGCATATAATTAACTCACTTGGATCAAGACTGAGACAATTCAGTTCTTTTTTGACCAATGCAATTAACCCTTCCTGCGAGCCAACAATGGCTGGAGCTCCATCTGTAGTAAGGCCACTTAACTTTTCAAATGTTAGCTCAAGTTTTTTCATTGATAAAACAAATTCCTCAAACAAGCGCGCCTCTTGTAGTGCCATGCATGGCTTCCAGGGACAGCAGTCTTCTTACGTGTCAAACTCTACAGATATCCCACGAAAGAAAACGGCCAGTTGGCCATTATTTGTTATGTCTGTTGTCTCATCATAAACCAGAGAGAAACATTGGAAATCTCCTGCAGAAACCTTCAGTGTTTTTTCAATATCTTGGGCTAAGTCAGGAATCTGATCTGAGACGGTTCTCAGAGACAAACCAACACTGAGCCAATTTTACTCTCTCTGGTGCCAACAACTCCGCAGCAGCCACCATGCTCTCACAGTCTCTCCCTCTGCACGAGGCCTCAGCTTCTTCGGGTTAGCTCACTACTAACTGGTCTGAAGAACGGTGTCTCTGTCACAACGAGGCCTGGTGAAGGCGGCTTGTTGTGATTCCAGACTCTGCTGGAGAGCATTGGCTTTTTCCAGACGCACTTGGCCTCCCAAGTCATTGGGTTTAACATGCTTTGAGCTGTAAGGATGCTCCAGATTGGTTTTCATTACTGCTAACGCGTCACCACAAACTAGGCACACAGGTTTACGTTTGACTTCAACAACAACAAAGAATCATTTTCCATTTCTCTCGGAAAGATTGACACTCTGCATCAACTTTTCTCTGTAGTCGCCATTTGTAGGATGTCACACCACTCAAGTTCTAATAACTGAGATCTTGAGGTCTTTTCTGTGAACTGTAACTTCCTGAAACTTCATCTGGGATTGAGTTTTTGCGAGGATTGTCAATGGTGGACGTGTGGATAAAGGTTGGATTGGAGTTCTTGTCTGTGTCTACAACATGGTTGTCAATCATCGGAGGCAAGGTCATCAATGTCGCGAGGAATCATCCCATCACATCTCATTTCGTCATCACTGGATCATCGTAGTTTCACCACAGTGTGTTAACAGTTTCACAACGTGTACACTCCCATCCTGCCTGCACTGACTGTCCTCTGTGTCACCGAAACACAGGCAGATGGGCCGCAGGCGGCCAACGAGAAGTATACATGTCTGTCCTGTTGTGTACTCGTATGTGTCCTGTCTCTCTCGGAAAGGACTTTCCTTGTTTGTCTCTCAAAATTTACGTTATTATTATGATTCACTTAATCTAAATTTATGTTGCTATGAAACAAGCTCCTGGACTTATTGAATTTCAAGTCCCACCTGCAGTTGCCTTGGCAGAGCCAGACCAAATAATTTTGCGGGCCTTGTACAGCCCTCGGGCCAGGCATTCCCCGCCTCTGCACTACAGGGAGGGACGGAAGGAGCACAAGACCAGGAAGCAAAGTGCTCCCAGAAAATGGGCTGCATGTGCAAAGGCCCTGAGACAGGAATGCCCTTGACATGCCTGCGGAACTGTAAGAAAGCCAGTTTCACTGCGGGGAGTAGTGGGGCAGGCACATCTCAAGGGCTTGGTAGCATCATGTAGATGGCGACTACCATATTGAAAAGCACAATACTAGAAGGTATTAAAATCTAGGGGGTTGAGCCCTGGCCGGTTTTGCTCAGTGGTTAGAGAGTCGGCCCGTGGACCAATGACCTCAGGTTCAATTCTGGTCAAGGTTGCGATTCATCCCCGGCCCTGGTGGGGGTCGTGCGGGAGGCAGCCAGTCGATGGGTCTCTCTCACATCGATGTTTCTCTATCTTCCCCTTTCTCTTTATCTCTCTCCCTCTCTATCTGAAGATAAATGGAAAAAATATACTCAGGTGAGGATTAAAAAAACAAAACAACCTAGGGGGTTGGGCAGGATCACTTAAGGTGCCCTGGGTGCAGATGCTGGTGTGGGGATGGGGCACGGGAAGCTGGGGTCGAGCTGTCTGGGGGATGGGCGTCTGGGAGGGAAGACGGTGTGACACCAGCTTCCAGAGAGTGCCGGAGTGGGGCAGGCACATCTCAAGGGCATCATGATAGGTGAAGTGGTTCTGAAACCTAGCGTCGCCAGGGACCTTTTACCATACATCAGTACTGGGCCCTGCCGCAGGCCAGTAGGATCTGCTTCTCCAGTTGTGAGAATCAGCATTTAAAGGAACTTGCCAGGCAAGTCCAGTGGCACCTGCCCTGGACAGCGAGATGCAGCAGGATGGTGGGCCGTGCCACTTAAACATTTGCCCTGAGGTCAGCAAGGGGTTTTCTATTTAAATGAACGTAATCTCTAGACCAGAGCTTTGGGTCGGAGCCCGCCAGTTCAGATCTTGGGGTGGAGTAGGGGGTGGGGTGGGGGGTGTTCACGGCCCTGCAGCCGTCTTGGCATCCAGATTCACTGGAGCCATCATCTTCGTCATGGGGTTGGAGAACAGAGGCAGGAACGTTACCAGTGGTGTAGCCACACTTCTAAGCCTTGCTGTGCACCCTGCTGGGAGGAACCCAATCGGGAGAGGACGGGACAAGTTCAGAAGGAACAGGTCAGACATCAGGCGTGCTTAGGGAACTCAGCTGAAGATGGTCACTGGGAGACTAGACTGCATATTAGAAGGAGCCTGAGACTCTAGGGAAGGAGTTTAAGGAGACGTTTACTCAGCAGACAAGAAGGGGAGTGGACGCATTCATCTGTTCATTTATTCCCTCGACATGCAGCACGTGTTTACTGAGCACTTACTAGGAGCCGGGCTGCAGACCCTTAGAAAAGGTGAGTGTTTCCGGTGTGCGTCAGTGTTTAGGTTTCACCCACAGAAGACAGCCCCTGCAAGGAAATGCTAGAAGCTATGGTGGGTGAACACAGCACAGACTGGAGCTGCACCGCTCTCACCCAGACCTGAACCACCACCAGACCATCCTCTGCCCGCCCTCGGGGAAATGAGCAAGGCCACCCGGGAACCGACCTCAGCTGCCCTCTGGCTTCTTCCTTCCTTCATGGCACAGGGCTGCCTTCCAGGAGCTCCCAGCCGCGTGGGGAAGGGAGGCGCCAGGCAGAGCTGCCTCTCAGCAGTGGTTAGTTCCATTCTCAAATCAACCTCCCAGAGAAGATCAAGTACCGTCAAAATTACCCTTGGAAAAAACGTCCCTCGGGGAGGCGGTACACTGGCGTTTGAGACATGGGCTCGCAGTGAATACACACAGCCCGTTTCTGCGCAGCACTGAGCAGATGGTCGCTCGCTCGCGGCTGAGCACCGGAGGAAGCCCTGGGCTTGGCTTGCGTTTTGAGGTCATGCTGCATGAAAAACATGTATTTTGGTTTTAAACACTGATGTGTGAGATACTCCCAGCACGAGAGGATCAGAACTAGATGCAAATGTTCACATAGTCACACTCCGGGGCATATGCTTATTCTGGGGATGGCTGGCAGAGTCCCGCACGTTATTTACATTTTTTTTTTTAATTTAACGTTTCCTTCAAGCATCTACAGTTGAATTCACTTGCGCTAAATGTACAAATGAGTGGACTAAACTGCAAAAGGACAACGATGATGCCATGTGGCAGGAGGCATGCTGTTCCAGAGGAGGGGTAACTCGCTGGGCGCAGCGGGGAGCCCACCACCAGGCTCCAGCTTTGCAGGGGCTGGCACCCTCCGCACGCCCTCCTCCCAGGGAGTCCTCTCAGAAGGCAGCACCAGGCTTCCTGCTCCAGTCCCGCCAGGGGCTCGGCACCCAGTCCCAGGTGGAGCCTCCAGTCAGGCCCAACCATCCTGGGCCCTGCAGAGGGTGGGGTCTGTCCATGCCATTCGCTGGGGCCTGCCGTCACAGTGCATACTGGGTCATTCCAGTTCCCTCCCCTGCTTGTCTTCTGGCCTCTCCTGGGGCCTCTCTGACAAGCCTGCATGCCCAGCACTATCACCTGTGGCAGACAGACCTCGTTGGCTCCGCTCCCTGGCATCCACTTGGTGTTTACCTGCAGGCTCCATGCCCGGCTAGGTGAGGGTGACAGACACGCCACCTTTCACTCCGGCTTTGCTAGACACCACTGGCCTGGCCAGCCTTCTCAGACTTTCTTTCTTTTTCTTTTTTTTTAATATGTTTTTATTGATTTTTTTTTAAGAGAGAGAGGAAAGGAGAAGGAGAGAGATAGAAACACTGACGAGAGAGAAACATTGATCGGCTGCCTCCTGCATGCCTCCCACTGGGGGTGGAGCCCAAAACCCAGGCCTGTGCCCTGACTGGGAATCGACGGCGACCTCTTGGTGCCTGGGATGATGCTCAACCAACTGAGCCACTCCTGTTGGGCTTGTCAGACTTTCTTGCCAGAGAAGGGGATAAGGCAGGGTTGCAAAGACCAACCGGGTCCCAAAACTGTGGTAGCCCTGGATCACTTAGATGACATTTTGATTCGTTTCCTCCCCAGGTCCCCTCGCTCAACACTTGGGTGGGTTTGTAGCCCGTAGCAAGAATCTGAAGGCGGACTTATATGCCTCATCCCTGCCCAGCTCCGGTGCCTAGACACAGGGTCTGTGGAGAGGCCGGAGGCTCGAAGTTGCTCGCTATTCCATGGGCTTTGCAGAATGATTCCGTGGCTCAGCCCTCTTCCCTGACCACCGTACAGTAAACTCGCCTGAGCAATGGAAGGCCTTGTTCGCCTTGCTGCTGGCAACCTCATACAGGCGTGCATCACTCCCAGCTCCTGCAGGCCAGCTTGGCCTGGTGCCCCCGAGAGGAGGGAAGGGCCTGCCCGTCCCTCCTGCTGGGAGTCCGTCACCTGCATGGCTTGCCCAAGGTCTGTCCACCACAGGTGGCAGAGGCCATCTCTTTTGCTTGTTTGTATGTGATTTCACTCTGTTCGTGCCTCATAGGGGATGTGGTTAGTATATAAATGGTACATCAACACCACTCAGGCAAATCTTCCTGAATGAAATTGTCCAACACTTTTTCTTTCCAAGGTCCCAGCTATCCAAAACCAGCAAACAACATAAAAAGAACAAATGGGTGTACATGGCTACAGGTGTTCATCATACAACCACAGAATTGAAAACTCCTTGAAAGGCCTCCAGCCCCCGCCTCACACCGCGGGCTCCCTGGCCCAGGCACCACCACCTGCCGCAGAAAGAGGCGCGACCCTGTCTTTAGAGAGGAAGGGTCCGGAGCAGGGTCCTGCCACCGTTTCTGCGGAGTTCCCCAGCCTCCCACTCCTCACGTCGTCGTTCTTCAGCCTGTTCCTTCATTTCTCCTTCAGTTTCCCTTGTGGTTTGTATGACTCCCAGAAGCTGTTTATTGTCTGCCACCGGCAGAAGCTCCAGGAGGCAGGCGCCTTGTCTGATGGGCACCAGAGTGGCACCCAGGTGGTGCCTGTGGGCATTTGTTAAATAATGAATTCAGGTTGCTACCTGCACAGGTGAATCATCGTTCTCCTGGGGATGAATACATCTTGGGTGCTTCTAATGATATGAACTGAGGTTAATGGACATGGAAGGGGATGGAAGCTGTACCCAGATTCCCATCTATAGTCATGTGAGAGACGACCTCCCACCAGGCTCTCTCACTCTGCACACACATATCTTGCCCACCATTGATAAACCAGAGCTAAAAATAAAGCAGACAGCCCAGTCAGTGTGGCTCAGAGGATTGAGCATCGTCCCATGGACTGAGAAGTCCTGGTTCGATTCCCGGTCAGGGCATGTGCCTGGGTTGCAGGCTTGGTCCTCAGTAGGGGGCGTGCAAGAGGCAGCCAATGGATGTTTCTCTCTCACATCAATGTTTCTATCTCTCTCTCCCTTCCTCTCTCTCTAAAAAAAAAAAATCAATAAAAACATATTTAAAAAATAAAATAAAAGAAAGCAGACATTACCCAAAACTAAGAAACTGAAAGAAACAACAACAAATAAAGAGTGTAAGAAGGACAAAATGTAAGATTTTAAAATGATAGCTAAAAAATTAAAATGGGGATAATAAAATGGTGTTAGCTTAATTAAAATAATTTATAAGCCATGATAAAGGAATAAAAATTTTTAAAAGATAAAAGTTAAGAAAAAGATAAATAGAAAAGTTCTAAACGGGATAAGGAGGAAATTAAGGTCATTAAAAACACATAAAGTTATAAAACAAAGACCAGAAGCCTTAGAGAATTAGAAGGATAAGTAAAATAAGCAAAAATTTACTTACAAACATAAAGCATTTTCAAGCAGTAGGAAGCTAAGGCTTTTTAAGGATCGGGTCATTGGCCCGGCTGGTGTGGCTCAGCGGACTGAGCATCATCCCATGGACTGAGAGGTTCCGGTTCGATTCCTGGTCAGGTCACATGCCTGGGTTTCAGCTCAGTCCCCAGTAGGAGGCAGGCAGGACGCAGCCAATCGATGTTTCTCTCTCACATCATGTTTCTATCCCTCTCTCTCTTCCTCTCTGTCTAGTAAAAACATATTAAAAAAACAAAAGGATAAGGTCATTGAAAATTAGATGCCAATTCATTGAAAGCCAGCAGGGGGAGTTCCTGAAGCCTCCTCTGACTGAGAGGCCCCAGGGAAGGGGCTTGGCTGGGGCTTGGCAGGTGTCTGGGTGCAGGGTCCTGGACCCGTTCTCTGCTCCTACAGAAATGCTGGAGAGGTCCGGGGACCCTGCCTTCCAAAAGTGCTGCCCACCACCAATCAAGCAAGGCCTGGCTCAAGCCCCTGAGCCCAAGAGACCCCATACTGTGAATGAGCGCCCCTCCTGTGACACCCTCTGCTGTGCCGTTGCAACATGATGCATGATGCCATGTGGGTGTCTACACACTGCTCCTTCCAAGCCACAAATGGAGAAAGCCCTTCTGGACCGACGAGAAGGCCAAGAGCGAGAAGGTGGCCCAAAGGGGGGAAGAGGGGTGGCGTGAGGCACGGTACTGCATGCCAGGCGCCGTGCTGTTGATTACGAACGCCACTTCCCTGAGAGAGCTCACGGCTGAGCTGCCAGGTCGGCGGCAGTGGTGCCCACTGTACAGATGGGAACCCTGAGCCCACGGACACTGTTCCACCCCCTCTTCAGCCTCTGCAGTCCCAGTGCGCTGTGCTGGCCTCACAGCGTTTCTGTGATTCTGTCTTTTGCGTTTGTTAGTTTTTCGCCCTTGAATCCATGTTTGATCTCTTTTCAGCCTATGGATTTCTGACCCGTCAATTCCCACGGTGCTCCGCTTCACTCTCTCTATATTTGTGTTACCCAGCTTTTCCGTATCCCAAATATGAAAGGTGAACGCTCTGGCATGAGATTTTAAGCGCCACCGCCATGTGTCTAGTAAACAATAAGAAGCCAGCGGTGACCCCCTACAGCTGTGCCCCTCAAAAGGGAGGGCATCCACACCTCCCCTGGACAGACCGTCTCCGTCAATGGAACCGAATGATTCTGACATTCATAACGACCCTGTCTATGAGAGGGAGCGGCACGGGGTCCACAAAGAGACAGATTCCCGAATTCACTCCCATTTTCAAAAGGTGAGAGTACCTGGAAAGTGCTAAGTCAGCCCAGGAGCACGATCAAGCGTCAGCACGCGGGCAGGTACGGGCAGTCTTCTGGGACACGGTCCTTGAAAAGCCTGCCGTTGGATTAGGCAGTGTATGCAAGATGGGTGACCAAGTGGGGTGTCATTAGTTACCAGTGGAGGTAGAGATGCTGAAAACAATGAGTTCAGAGGCAGATCTGGACTCGCCTGTGATCTTGGGCACAGTTTCTGAACCTTGGGCTCCTCACTTACGAATCAGACTTCAAAGCAATGTCCACCTCCAGGAGCTCCTGCCTGTAAAGCATTCCTTGGAATGCAGTCCCTGGATGAAGGCAGCTGTGGAAGTGACAGTGTGGACAGTGTGGACCAGGTTTCAAGGGGGCTGGACTGAGCCATTGCACCCAGAGAGGAACTGGGCTGGGACGCCTCTGCTTGATGACAATCCCATTTTTTCCAGCTCAGTGGTCCTCAGCCCGGGTCGATATTGACCCCCAGGGACATTTTGTGATTTTTGTCACATGCAGGGCAGGCAGGAGCTATGCTGCTGAGATCCAGTGGCTCCCAGCTCCTTCCCTCCCAGTAACCGTCTGTTGACTGGACCAGTGACCGAATAAACAAATGAGCAAATTCAAGTGCTCTGACGTCAAATTCACCGTGAGTAATCTTGCATGATCATTCTTTACCTCATAAGGTGTTTAAAAGATGAGGTAACAAAACTAAAATTATAGGAGTTCTAATAAAAGGTAATATGAGCAAAAACTTGCTTTTTTGAACAACTGGTTTTGAAGTTGTCGAGACATTCAGGCCTGGTAGTGGAACATTACCTTAGTCTATGATCCTGAACTTTAAAAAAAAGAGAAGAATGGCCTGTTGAGATTTCTTGAGACAGATGTTATCTGTTTCTGACTATTTCTTTTTTATTTAAGAGAAGCTGTTTAGGTTGTGAAGGGTTAAAGAGTCAAGGCTAACATTTTCCAATAAGCATTTTAAAAGTTTGCCCTCTGGTGGAGAGAGGTAAAAAATGCACATGATGTTAAGAAACCCAGGATGCCTTTCTGCAGCATGCCCCACACTTGTCTGAGAGCAGCTGCGGCGGGCTAACGTAGCACCCCCCTTTGATTCATGTGTTCAAGCCCTCAGGACCCCAGAATGTGACTGTGTTTGCAGGGATGGCCGTTAAAGAGGGGACTCAGTTAAAATGAGGCCTCTACGGTGGTCCCTAGTCCAATAAGACTAAGACTGGTATCCTTATAACAAGAGGAAATATGGACCGACACCCAAGAGACACCAGGATCATGATGCACAGAAGAAAGACCACGTGAGGACACAGCAGGAAGGCAACCATCCGCCAGCCAAGGAGAGAGGCCTCAGGAGAAACCAACCCTGCCAGCACCTTGATCTTGGCCTTCCAGCCTCAAGAACTGTGAGGAATGAATTTCTGTTGTGTGAGCCCCCAGCCTGTGGTATTTGTTATGGTGGCCCTAGTAGATAACTCAGCCACAAGCCTCCCCACTGTTGAGGAAGGTAAATGTTCGGTATCATTGAACATCTCATCTTTCCATTTGTATCCTTCCTGCCGAGGGGCCTCTTTAGGGCTGGTCGCTGTCTAATTCAGGTGCAACACCCACTAGGCATCCCGTGAAGAGGGCGGGGCCTCATGGAGCTTACATGGCGGGGCCTCATGGAGCTTACATGGCTGCACCTGCACCTGCTTCTGCCTGCCTCCTTTCTGGTCCCCGGTAAGACTATGTCTCTGTTCATTGACAATTTAAATTAAAAAAATTAAAAGTAATTTATTTCAAACTTCTATGTGCATTTTTAAGGAAATATAGATAAGCAAACAAAGAAAATAAAATCCAAACATGATTCTCCTGCACCCAGAACTAATACCATTAACATTTGTTATTTCTCATCCACTTTGGGGTTTTTTTCTTTCTGAGACTAGGGATGCATGGTTTTGGTTCATTTACAAAGATGGACTCATCCTCTACATACTGATTTTAACTTTTTTTTTTTGCCAATAATATATAATAAACAACTCACCCCATCATCGAATATTATATTTCTATGGCTTTTAATACTCTATTGTAAGAACTCACCTTAATTTAATTAAGTCTCTATAGATGGACTTTTACTTTTCTTCTATTTTTTTCTCTATTCTAGACAATGTTGTGATGGACAACCTGGTAATCTTTGCATACAGCCATGCTTGTTTTCTTAGCATCCTAAGTTTTTATTTTAAAATTTAACATTAGCCTCTGGCAATTGGGGGAAATTTTTCTACACTCCCAAGCAGTAAGTGATCTAAACCAGACAGGCAGCAGGAACTCAGTGGCCACTGGATTTAGACTGGATTTCATGGAGGGCGGGTGGAAATTAACCAGGGGAGAAAGATGAGGGGAAAGAAGGGAGAATGGTCCCACCTTCCGACAGCTGGGCTGAAGATGAAACCACCGGGAGACAAGTGAGGAAATGGAAAGTAAGTAAAGAGAGTTAAGGAACGAAGACTGTGATTGCTGAGGAACAGTGGAGAGAGAAGGTCAGTTTTAAGGCCCGAGAGGACTGGTTAGCAAAACGTTCATACGCACTGTGAGAGCCTTTGGCACGCCTACTACACACCACGCACTGCCGGGTACTTGAAATATCTAGCGGGTTTTCCCACTTTGCCCACGGCCCCTGTCTCTGATGTGTGCTCAAGAAACACAAAAATAGTGTAACATTCGACTTGGCAAAACATGAGAAAAGGACAGATCTACTAAGGGAAGAAAATTCATCTTTACAAAGTAAAACCGAACTACAGTTAAACATTCTCTTTTATAGCTCTGTTTGCCCACCAACATGGAAAGTCTAAGATACTCTGTAGTGGGCATATACTCGGGGTACCCAGTTTAGGCCATTTCCTCATCTCCCACTTGGTCAAGGAAGAGACCTGGGGTGTGATTTAATGAACTCTGTTGGCCCCTGTGAGAGCGATGCTCGGGCGTCAGAAATGGACCGCAACCCCTGTGGGCGAAGACCACACAGCGGAAGATAAAAGGTGTCCTAGGTGTGCAGAGCTCATCCCAAGAGGGTTTTCAAGACATGTGTGCCAGGACCTGAACTGCTGGTCCCCGGTCCCAACCCCTTCCTGTGATTAACCTTCCAAGGCTTCCTTGCAGCCTGGGTGTCTGTCTGTGGGCTGCAGAGCTCGTTTAGGGTGTGGTAACTCTAATCGCAGCACTGGCTTAGACCCTAATCCAACTTTAAGAGATCGATGTCCATTCTAAAACCCAGTCATGGCAGCTGGGAATTGGGACATCCAGACTGGGAAAGTAATATTAGTTGGCAGCAGACACAGATGTTATCCTGAAAGGAAGGCCTCTGGCCTGAGGAGGTGACTCTGTGGCCACATCTGACTCAGGAGGATGGGCCAATCGGTCATCTGGGATGGTGCAGTGAGCCGGTGAGCTTCATCGTCACAGGGGACATTCATGAAATGAAGGCCAGTGCACAGCCCCACAGGGCCCCCCCATGAGCTGCAGAGACCTGAGAGGAGGGAGGCTGCCCGCTGGACAGGGTGTGTGTTTGCGAAGAGAGGATGTGGGTGGAGCACAGGAAGGAAGACCGGGGAGGCATGATGAGAAGGTAGTATGCACTGTGATTGACAGCTCTGGTCACACCAGGGGGTCAGGTCCTGAAAATTCATCAATCTGTACACATACAATTTGGAAACTTTTCTGTATGTAAATTCGGAATAAGCTCTCAATAAATAGTTATTCCATGAGAGGTTAAATACACATCCAGTTGTAATAATACCCTCATTTCCATGATGTAACAATGACTTGAATGTCACAGCAGACTTTGAATATAATTGCTTTCAGGCCTTAGGCCTTTGGGTTTTTTTTAATTGACTTGGAAAGTAGCAAAAAAAAAAAAAAAATTCAGAATCAAATCTGGGAGACAATATATTAAATTAAAGTGGGTAACACTGTTATTTTTGTCCTAGAAGATGAGCTGGGGTTTCCTGGGAGGCTGGAGTGGACCCTGAAGTCCCCTGCCGAGAAGCGCGTTCCCCACGAGCTCCGAGGGCAGGACTCTTTGGAGGGGGCACGACTTCGCAGGTGCTGTGCCTCGTCGCCTTACAAACACACCTGGTTAAAAATGTCCCCATCCTGTCACCTGCTCTAGGAAAACGGTGGTTTTGTGTGACTCGATACTTCTGTCTTCAGCACCCCTGTGAGCTGAGTCTGGCTCGACCCTCTCTCGCGTGGACGCAGAGGGGAACGTCCCCCGGCTGTGCTCTGTGCTGCGGGGCTGGATTAGTGAAGAGGCACGAGGGGGCCAGGGCCAGGCATCCTGTTTGGAGTATGAAGAGTATACGCACAAGTCGGTCTGGCGTCTCCCGACTGCATGCCGGGATGAAGGTGATGGATGGCGTGGAGGAGCTGTTGGCCGGATCGAGCCCCACTGACTCCTGACACTGGACCTCGGGCCAGGCAGCACTTTCAGAATGACAAATGGCTCTCTGAACAGCAGTCTTTCTGCAGCAAAGCCCTGGGACACCCCATGTAAACGAGGTGTATGGGAGTCAGAGGGCCTCAGCTGGCCCCGACAGCGTACCCTCTCTGGGCACTGACCTGCACTGGGGGCAGACCCCGATTCCAACCCCAGGCTTCAACCTGGGAAATATAACGACCCAACTAGGCCTGGCAGAGGGACCGTCCGATTGGCGAGGAGCCAGCAGAGAGGGCTCTGGGTCTGTCTCAGTATTACTTCACTGTCTAAACTCCCCCGGAATTTTATGAATATGTAAGTGTTTGGGCAACATGTTCTCCTAGTCGGCCTCAGAAGTACACTGGTCCGGGCCTATTCTCATGTGGTTCAGCATCCAGGTGCTTACGTGAGGAATCATTTTCATGACCTGTCTGTAGAATTCTGCTGCTCCTCCCCCCCACCCCAGAGCCTACACCCCCCCCCCCCCCAACTCCCTGCAGTGTGGCAGCAGCCTTCTAACTTCCGCCCGGCCACCTTCCTCTCCCCTCCACCAGAGTCCCTCACACCCAGCTGCTGCTCACACTGAGGCTCCAGCCCTGCAGAGCTCCAGTTTCCCCTGGATTAACCTTGCCTTTCTGATGCTTTGACATCCTGGGACATGGGGACTGTGGAGGGACTGTCCCACCCAGGGTGTGCAGAGCAAACTGGCAGGCGGGGCATCTTTCGTACCCAAATCAACCAGTCCAGAGCCCGCACCCGCACACCTCCTCTGAGAAGCCCTTACACTCTGGGCCGCTACCCGCCTGCCTGCCTGGCCTAATCATCCCAGGGCCGGCTGCCAGACGGCCAGGGGCAGCCCAATGCCCCAGAGTCCACTGGAATCATCCAAATGACCAACCCTGTGCCTGCTTGCCCACGCTCTCTAATTCCTTCCCATGGAAACCACGATAAAGTCTCTTGTTCAGTTTCCCCTTCCCCTCTGCCTCCTGGCTGACCCTGGTGCTTCGTTATGTTGTGGTGCGCCCCTTCCCTTGGGAACTGTAAGTGTAACAACTAGCTTTTCGGTGGCACTCATTTCCTGATCCATTGCATTTTAACATGCCCTCAGGGGAAAAGGCGAGTTCTTCATGTTCTGGACTCTGCTGCTCACTGAAGTAGCTACTGGCATATGGCGTGAGCACCTGAAATGTGGTGTCAAAACTGAGATGTGCAATAAGTGTGGAATATACACTGGGTTTCAACGACAATGCAAAAAAGAGTAAAATATCTCATCAATAATGTTTTAAAACGCTCACCCAAGGATATTTTTCTATTTTTCTGATAGAGTACGAAGGGGAAAGAGAGAAACATTGACGTGAGAGGGACACATCGATTGGTTGCCTCCCACATGACCCCGACAAGGACTGGGGACAAACTGCAACTGAGGTACTTGCCCTTGGCCAGAATCGAACCTAAGACTCTTGGAACCCAGGGCCGATGCTCAAACCAGCCAGGGCTCACCAATAATTTTTTTAATCCTCACCCAAAGATATGCTTATTGACTTTAGAGAGAGGGAGAGGGAGAGAGAGAGAAACATCAATGTGTGAGAGAACATCCATTGGTTGCCCTCTGTATGTGCCCCCACTGGGGACCGAACCTACCACCTTTCGCTATATGGGACGATGCTCCAACCAACTGAGCCACACCAGCCAGGGTTCATCAATAATTTTTATATCGATCACATGTTAAAATAACATTTTAGATAAATTGGGATAAATAAAATATATCAAAATGAATTTCACCTGTTTCTTTTTATTTTATTTTTTTTAGGGAGGAAAACTGAAAAGCACACACGTGGCTCTCATGTCTCCTCTGGACAGTCCCGGAGCCTTACATGATCTAGCCCGCTGCCCTCTGGCTTTGTCTCCTTCCCCCCTCTGCCTCACCCGCGCTGTCCCCATCACACTGGCCTCCTTGTGCACCAAGCAGGCTCCTGCCAGGGGACTTGGTATTGGCTGTTCTCTGGACCTGGAAGAGCCTCTCAGACACTCGGTGGCTCCCTCACTTCCCCACAGCTCCACCTGCTGTCACCTCCTACGTGAAGACCGCTTGGCCTTCCTCTGCAAACACTCAGCATCACCCCAATTCCTGTCTCTCCCCTCACTCTGTTTGTTGTGCTTCATGTGTATCTCCAGCCAATATTGTGCTTGTTTAGCTTGTTTGTTATCTCTGACCCCACCAGCATGACAGCTCATGGAGTCGGGGATTTGGGCCTCTTGTTCTCTGCTGCATCCTTTGTACCTAGAAAGATCAGTGCTTTGCACGTAGTAACCCTCAATAAATATTTGTTGAATAGATGAAGACAGAATACAGACTTTTAGACTCGGGATCCTCGTTCCAAACGAGTGAAGTCAAATACACAGAACAGATCAAAACAGGGTTCGGGGGTTGAAGCGGGGGAGAGGCCTGCAGGGGTGTGGGAACTGGGCCAGCCGAGGAGGCCTGGCCACAGCCCACAGGCACTGGGACCCACTCAGTGCGCTCTGACCTGGCAGGTGGTGGGGACGGGCAGAGGGTGGAACAGGCTGGAAGGGAGAATGGGTAGGTTGTGTTTGTAACAAGCTTCCTGTAAGATATGTGGCCGGACTCGCTGAGATCAGCCCGTGAGGCTGTGGCTTATTTTCCCAAGTGGATGGAGAACTGGCCCGGCTCATAGGGCAGGCGGTCCAGAAGCTTGCTGCAGAGTCTCAGTCTCGCTCCAGAAATACTCATTGAATTATGTGTCTAACCCCTTCCCCGTGGATTCTGTGCACATCGCTCCTCAGAAGGCAGTCAGCTCACTAGTAGGCGGAAGGACACAATGTGGTGTGTGCGGGCCGTGCGGCACTACTCCGCCTTCGACAGGAAGGACATTCCGTCACATGCCGCAGCACGGGTGGCCCTCGAGGACATTTGGCCACCTGAGGTCAGTGCTGTGTGGTTCACTTGTACGAGGCACCGGAGTGGTGGGGTCCGCAGAGACGGAAAGGAGGACGGTCGCCGGAGCGGGGGCAGGGAGAAACGGGGCCTCTGTGTTTAGCTGGTAGTTTCAGTTTGGGGTGATGATCAAGTTCGTGGCTGGATGGTGGTGATGGTCGTACAGTAACGTGAATGTGCCTAATGCCACTGAACCGTGCACTTTAAAAGAATTCAGACCGTGTATTTTGTGTCTGTATATTTTACCACGTCTCCTGAGTCCTGGGCTGGGGCCTGAGAACCTGCTTTGCTAAAGAGGGTTCTGAGCAAGGCTGAGGCTGCCTGTCTGGACCCGAGGGGTGGCGAACATGAGGTAGGGCAGTGACCGGCTCCCCAACTCCCGGCACCTCGAGCCGGTGCCCCCCCCCCCCCCAAGGCCAATCGCTGTGCCCGCTGCCCGGGTCAGTCTTCATTACTACCAGTCTGGACAATAAGCACAAGCGCCCCAACCCCCACCCTGCCCTGGGAGCCAGCCTCCGTCAAAGGCCTGGGGGGGCCTCAGCCAGCACCTGCCGGAGCTGTGCTCCCGCTGCCCCCGCGCAAGGGGAACATCCCACCACTCCGTGTGAGCGCAGGTGGAAAGCCCGCATAAATCAGCAAAGAATGAGAAACACCCTCGTGGGAAAATGGCCAAGAGTAGTAATGAAGAGACATTTAATAAAATAAGAAAAACAGATGGCCAATAAGTGTCAAAAGTGATAAATCTCCTACAAAGGGGAGAAAATCACACAAATGGAAGAAACCATGACGAGAATGCATTTTCCTACGTTGGGTGGGGAAAATGTTGAAACACTAATAACCAGTGTTGTGGGTATGAGGAAAATGACCCGCATTCTGATGGGAGGGACTGTAAATAGGTGCACTTGCGGAGGGAATCAGCGACTTGAGGAAATAATCCGAAGCCTTCAGAAGATGCACACCCTTCATATGATTCAACTTCCAGGGGTGTGTTCTCAGGGACAAGCAGGTAAATGAACAAAGACGAAGCATAAGATCACTCACTACAGCGGGCCCATGTGGCTCGGTGGGTTGAGCATCGTCCCGTGGACTGAGAGGTCCCAGTTGGGTTCCGGTCAGGGCACATGCCCGATGTGCAGGCTTGATCCCCAGTAGGGGGCGTGCAGGAGGCAGCCAGTGGATGTTTTCTCTCTCACATTGATGTTTCTATCTCTCGCTTCTTCTCTCTCTAAAAAATCAGTACAAAAATATTTTTTAAAAAGATTACTCACTACAGTGTTCATAGCAGCAAAAACTATCCAAACCTCCTGAATAATTACCAAAATATAGTATGTCCTATATGAGTACTATACAGCCGCTTTAAATGGTGCTGCAGATTATACTTCTGTCTTTACTTATTTGGAAGGGTGTTCAGCATATATAAGTTGGAAAAGCAATTAAAACAGCTATAGGTACAGTATGAATCAACATTACATTTACAAGGGAAAAACTTAATGTTACAGTGGTGTCTCTGAGTGGAAAATTTGGATTGTCCTGATTATGTTTCTGCTTGTTGCTTATCTGCATTACCTAGTTTTTCTATGACGATGAGGTATTACCAGAGCTTATTTTTATCTCCCATCTCAGCACATGAAGAGGAGCACACAAAAGAAACCATAGTTACAGAGATTAAAGGTGTTTACCGGCCGAGCTCCTGTGTGACGTGGGAGTGTGGCAGGCAACGGGAAAGGGGATAATGAGACTAGCTGAGAAGGGATGAGCCATTTGGGGAAGCACGGTCCCTCTGGAAGAAGCAGAGTCCCCGATGTTTACCAAGCTTCCGGCACTAAATGCCACCAAGGACACCGTGAATCTGAAAAGGGCACCAGGCTATGGGTAGGAAGATAATATACCTTCTGCCTCCACTGGCTGCCATTTAAGGGCTGCAGGCGTCAGGTGTCAGGCTCAGCATTTCCTGCATTCTCTCATCTAAGCCCAAGGACAACCCTGGGGGATGGGGCTGTTACTGTTTGAAAAGAGGGTGGCCTGGGGGTGCAGGAGCCTGGATTTGAATGGAGTCTTCCCTCCTCCCTCTGTGCCCTTCCTCCGTTTCCTAGCTCCCAGGGAGTGAGTCCTGTGTGTGAGCACAGCCTCCTCAAGGGAGGGACGGGCACTGTCTCCCAGCAACAGGCCCAGGGCTGGATAGTGTCCCTTCAAGAGCTTTCCCCATGAGCCCTGTGAGCCACAGAAACAGGTACTTGGCCCTGTCCATCCTGTTTACTTTGCAGCAGGTCCGAGGGGTCTGGGTTTTGACAGTAGAGCCCCTGCACGTTCCCACAGCAACCTGGACACAGTCCAGCAATGATGTAAAAGAGGCACGGTCCCCGGGGGAACAAGGTCACGGTCACATACTGCATGCCACGGGAGGGGAGCCAGGCACAGGCCTCCGGGCGCTTGGGACTTTGTAATCCGTGTTTGGTGCCGGGTGGTTGGTTCACGGAGCAGCAGGTCTGGAGGGCTCCTTGCCCAGCGGCCCCTCCCACTGCCTACCAGCCCCACCTCAGCTAGAAACCAGCAAGAGCCAGGAGCTAACAGAGGGCAGTATTGCTGGGGGTTTCTTGAGTGGCAATTCAGGACATCCCTGGGTGCTGTGCAGGGCCGCCCAGGTGTACCACCACCGCTGGGCCCTGGGGGCGCTGTGCGCACAGACTGAGACGAGGGCCCTCCTGCAGGAGTAACACTAGCACCATCTATTTGGGATCCGAATACCAACTCACTTTCCAGTGACCTCAACTATACCTAACAGACAAGAACTAGTTGGGCCCCAGAAAAACCTTCTGAAGTAGAAACAGATTTCGAAAGCCAAGGTTGTGCAATCGCTCATTAGCAAGTGAATCAGGCCCTCAGTCCGCGCAACCTCTCCTCTCGGTGCCTCTTCTATTTGTTATAACAAAGTGCCACAACTGGTGGCTTATAAACAGCAGACACTGGAGGTGCCAGCCTGGCCAGTTTCTGGTGTGTGCCCTCTTCTGAGTCGCAATCTGCCAACTTCCCACATCCTCTCGTAGTGGGGGAGAGGGGCAGGGAGCTCTTGCGAACCCTTCATAAAGGCACTCGGTCCATTCACAAAAGCTCCACCGCATGACCTAATGCTTCCCCAAGGGCCCACCTCCTAATACCAACAGTTGGGGGTTCGGATTTCAACATATAGTTTATTATTTTTTTTATCCTCACCTGAGGACATTTTTGCATTTTTCTTCAGATAGAGTGGGAGGGAGAGAGGGAGGAAGAAACATCGATGTGAGAGAGACACATCGAGTGGCTGCCACCCACACGACCCCAACCGGAGCTGGGGACAAACTGCAACCGAGGTTTGTGCCCTTAGTGGGAACCAAACCCGATTCTCTCTGGACTGCAGGCCTATGCTTTAACTGCTGAGCCAAAGTGGCCAGGGCTCAACAAATAGTTGGAGGAGACAAAAACATTCAGACTATAACATCCTTGAAGTCAGTATGGTTATCTGGTTTCCCAATCAACAGAAGACGAGAAGAGCCTGGGGGTAGAGGGGCTGCCCCTCCCAGGCCCCTTCCGTTGGGCCTGTGCACCTGTCTCCCTGAACCCCAGCACCTGGGGATAGTGGCTGGTATGGACTCATAGGTGTCTCCTTGGGAGAACTGTCCTTGGCAGAAGCAGGGAGTGGTTTAGAAGCATCCCCCAACCCTGTCCCAGACAGCCCGCAGCTAATGGCAGACTGTGGGGTACATGATAGGGGTACAAAGGGAAGGCTGCCTTGCTCAATGTGCAGCCAACCTGGGGGCAGCTCGCACTCCAGAGCCCCCGAGCATCAGTCTAGCTGAGGCCGCACCCTTGCTGAGCTGCCCTGCCCCGTCCTGCTTCCTTCACTGCCCTCCTTCCAAAAGCTCTCCCTCCAAACATCTGGAGCAGCAGATCCCCGCCTCAGTCTCTGCCTCTGGGGAACCAGAGCTAGAGCGACAGCTCAGGGGACAGCACTCACGCACCGCCCCCACCCACCATCCAGGCCAGAACGCGTGGCATCTTTAACTCCGCCCTCTCCCTCACACCAGACACTCATCGGTGCTTCGACCCGAAAACCCGGTGCCTAAACTTCCATCTGTCATCAGTCTCTGTGCTTGTGACACCGCCCAAGCTCAGGCCACCGTCATTTCTCACAGGTCTTGCTGCTGAGCTTCTCTCCAATGTCCTCTCCTCATGTCCCCAAAGCGAGCCAATCAGACCATGTCACTCCGCCAGTCAGACTGCTCGGTGACTTCCACTCTTCAGAATACCATCCTCCTTGACAAGGGCAGACTTGACCAGAGCTGCTGACTACCACACTCGTCTCCCGGCCATGCTTTACCTTGTCACCCCCAGCAATCCACCACCTCACCCCCTCGGGACATCAGACCTGAGTATCTAGAGCAGATGCCAGACCCCCGGTACCCTGGGAATACTGTCTGCAGTGCGCTTCCCCACCTCTGCTGCGTCTGCTCCTTCCTGTCCTTTCTTCAAGATGGGGCTTGGACGTCGTTTCCCACCATAAGCGGCCCCTTGCTGCTTACGTCAGAACAATTGCTCGTATTCGTGGCCGCCTCCTGCACGAGGTCAGGGTGGGGAAGGTTCTGTTCATGGCTGCGCCACGGGCATGGGCTGGTCTGTCTGTAACGAATGAATGCAATGCCAGTGGGTGGCCTGACTTCCAGAACTCGGAAGGCACAGCCATCGGGGCCACCTGGTGGGTCCAAGAGCCCCACCCACTTACTTCCATGGCCGCTAGCGCATTCCTGCATCAGAGTCCAGAACGGTCGATTCTACACAGAGAGGGAGACGCTAGCAGGTTCTCTGGGAAGCTCCGATGTTAATAGGACAGGTTCCAATTCTCTGTGCTAGTCACCCCGGCCTTGAAGAAGCAAGTAGGCTGTAGCTCAGGCCTGCGGTTCCCTCTGCCTGGAACAGCCATCCCCAGGCACCTGCTTGGCCGGCTCCCCACCTCCCTCCCATCTGAGGTGACTCGAACGCCTCTCGGCGAGACCTGTCCAGGCCACACTAATTCAAATCTCAACTCCCGTCCATCCCCCTCCAGCGCCCATTCCCTTCTCTGCTTAGCTCTCCTCCACAGCAGCTATGGTCCTCTGGCACGTCAGTTATTTTACTTGTCTGGTGTGTCGCCTGTCTCCTGGTGGACTGTGACCTCCCTAAGGGCAAAGGTGATGAGTTCCCCCATTCTGTTCAGTGCTGTCCCCACAGTGTGGGTGGTACACACCCCTTGTTGAATGAATGTATGGTCACAGTTGAGAATGGACGCACAGGACAGAGTAATGCACATTTTGAGATGAGATTCAGGAAGATAAAGCCCAGAAGCTTTGAAGCTGGGCTTGGCAGGTGGCCAGATTACAAAAGCAGCATGGTGAAGACAGATACTCAGCCCTGCTTCCAGCCCTTGGTTTCTCTGTCGGGGAACATGATCTTAAAGGAGAAGAAAGATTATGTAAGAGTATATTTTCACTCTGAGATACTCATGAGGGAAGACAAGCTGCTTTCTTCAATGTTTCTCTATTACATCAAGCCTCATCCATCCCTCCTTCCAGGGTTAGCAGGAAATCCAATCTCTGTGATTGTGTGGAGGTCTCTTTCTTGCAGGGTTGTGCCAGAGTCCTTGAGAGTGGGGGCGGTGCCTCCTGGCCTTGACCTGGGACCCCAGACAACATCCTCACCTCATCTTCTAGACCGGGCCACAGACCACACTGAGTCCTGGTTAACAGGGATGTGTGGTCCAAGAAAGGAGGAAACAGGCAGCGGCACTGACGGCTTTCCATCAGTCAGATAGGCGGGGCCAGGCAAAGACCTCCCAGGAAGGCGGGGGAGGCGCCCTGGAGGCATAAAGACAGTTAGAAATTTTTGAGAAATCACAGGGGATGATGAGAGGCATAGGGACTGTGGATATGCAAAGGTGGGGGGCACCTAACAAGGCGGATACCAAAACTTACACACGAGGGAGTGTGACCTCGAGTCCTAACAAATATCTAGGTCAGCGGTCCAAACCGATGGTGTGTTATTAAGCTGATGTTTCATGTACACTAAGGAGAAGAAGGAATGATTCTGGGGAGTTCACGTCTGTCCAGTTAACCTCACATCTCATTAAATTTCTTGATAGATTGAGATGCATGATAAAAGAGCACCTTCCTTTTGGCAAGATGATTTAGGAATCTCTCTGATACATATTTCTGTAGGCAAGTTGGAGAAATGTTGGCCAGATTAGTCATCCATACCACATACATGGTACCTTACTGTGCTCTGCTAGACACTAAAATCACACAAATGAATGAAGCATGGTCCTCGTCCTGGAGAAACTCCGCCTGGTGAGACAGCTATGTAAAGAAATTATGATACACTTTGATACATGATGTGATCGAGTTATTTACAAAGTGCTGTGTGGGACAGAACAAGTGTGACTTTGTAGCTGGTTGAAGAACATTAATTATTCAGCGTCAAGTTGGAGGGAGGTTTCCACTACTGCACCACAAAGATTTATATCAGTTCTAGGTTGTCCAGGCCCTTTGTAAACAATTTACCTGAAGCCTGGCTAGTGTGGCTCAGTGGTTGAGCGTTGACCCATGCACCAAGAGGTCATCCATTTGATTCCTGGTCAGGGCACATGCCCAGGTTATGGGTCTGATCCCCAGTGGGGGGCATGCAGGAGACGGCCAATCAATGTTCTCTCTCATCGATGTTTCTATCTCTCTCTCCTTCTCCCTTCCTCTCTCTCTAAAATCAATAAAGAACAAAAAAAAATTTTTAAACTTACATGAAGACATCAAAGTCATGTTCATCACATTTGCCAATGACATCAACTCGTGGAGGACAGTTAAAGACTTGGTTGTGCATCAGGATTCAGAAAAACCTCCAAAACCTAGAAAAAGTATGTTAAAATGAATAGATAAAATTGAAGAAGGAGAAATGTAAAGTCTCCCCTTGTACTCTGATCTGATTTTAAGAAAAACTCTGTGAAAGTCTCCAGCGGGTTTAGATGTCTGCAAGGTCGGTGCAAACCAGCCTTGGTAAAGGACGGCTACAGGCTGAACGAGCCGCTGGGGACCACAATGACAGCAGTGAGGTGTACAGGACGAAGGTGTTAGCTCCACCCTATTCTGTGCTGATTAGACTGCCTCTGAAATATTGTGCTTTATTAACTGAAGGTGCTCAACCGGCTGGCAAAGAGTCCCTTGAAAACTAAGAGGTAGCTGCAGATTCAAGGACCTGGGGCTGCTCCGTCCTGGCAGAATAGTCAGAAGCCCAAAACCAGACCCTTCCTCTCCACCAGCCCTCACCCCTCCAGAATGAAGGGAACCATTCTGGTGACAGCCCTGGGCCTATGAATTAGTGAGGCCTAGAAATCGCTTTATTGCTCTGTGTGAGGGCTCCACTCTACGCTGACACTGTACGCCAGAGGCTCCTTTTCTTCCCCTACAAGGAGAGACGACTGACTTCCTTCCGCTCAAGTCTCTTGGGTCCTTGGAGGATTCCCTGGATCAGTTTCCTTCACTTCAGTGGGTGCCTGATGCCGGCTTCCTACCCCGTCTCTTCCAGTCCCCCATTTCTGATGGTCAGGCTCCGTCCTCCTCCACCAGACACACGGCAGCTGGAGCCCCCCGGGCAAGCCGGTCTTGTGTTGGCGCCGCGCTGCTTCTGCACACCTGGCCGTTCCTGTCTGCCCGCTCTCTGCTGCTGGACCTGGACTGCCAACCCCCGACTGAGTTCTAAAGGCTAGCTCTCCTTCTGTCTCATGCCTGCTCCAACCAGTTCCCCCAACGCATGCAAGCATGCATTCATGGTACACATGCGGATACACACACACCCCTATTCACAGCTCACCAACTCCTCGGCCTGGCTGTTCTCCCAGCCCCTCAGATCCAGAGGGCTTTGATCTGTTGTGCCAAAGGCTACCGGGCAGATGGGTAAACAGTTCTCTGTGGCAGATTTCAGCTCAGTAAGAGAAACAATGCTGTTAAGACTCTGGCTTAGGAGTATTGTGGAAGGGATTTCTATGTTTGCGGGGACTTAGACCAGGCCAGGTCCCCAGTCTGGCTGTACCCCAGCTTGTTTAACTGAGGATTCCAGGGCCCACTCCGGACCTACTATGTTGGAAGTCAGAGTGGGAGGCAGGAATCTGTGTTCTCAGCAAGTTGACCAAATTATCTGGAACAGCTGGTCCTGAGACTGGCATCTGGATTAGATAATTGCCTCTAAAGTGAAGATCACATTTATGCTTTGTCATGATGGATCTGAGAGCTCAAGAAACTGCTCAAACGTGAAAGAGTTTAAAAGGTTAAGTGTCAGAGCTCCTCATTCCTTAACACTGCCCGTCAGGTCGGCCCTGCCATGCCTCACGTTCAAGGGCGCCCTTGCTGCTGGGGGTCACTTCCCGCTTGTGCAGCGGCTGGAAGGTCAAGTGCACGAATGCCAGGCCTTTCCCGAGGCTGCACTCCCGGATGCTTCGGGGCTCCCTGGGGAACGGGCCTGGCTGGCCCGGGGAGCGCACCCCGGCCACGGTCTGCCTCTGCGGACGCTGGGAACTGGTGAGCCTACAGGTGAATCCCGGTACCAGGGCTGGAGCCAGCACATGACAACAACTGTCTGGCTGAGGGTACAGGAGATCAGGCCCCCGTCCTCCTTTGTCTCACGGCCATGCCTTGGTTTTCCTTCTCCTTAAAGAAAAGAAGTTTTGGCCCGGCTGGTGTGGCTCAGTGGTTGAGCATCGACCCATGCACCAAAAGGTCACTGGTTCGATTTCTGGTCAGGGCACATACCCAGGTTGTGGGCCAGATCCCCAATGGGGGGCGTGCAGGAGACAGCCAATCTATGTTCTCTCTCATTGATGTTTCTATCTCTCTCTCCCTATCCCTTCCTCTCTCTTTAAAACTCAATAAAGAAAAAAAAAAAAGAAGTTTTGAACTCCTATCATTTAGTAGCTGAGACTGCATCTCTCTGTTACATATATTTGTGTACATATGTACCTGTTTATCTATCTGTAATACCTGCCATTTAACTGACTAGTTCCTAACTCTTCTATCAGGGGCATACACTCTCTCTTTTTCAATGTATCACCTTGCCACAAATCAAATTTTTCCCATATCCAAAAAGAGACTAATAATAACATTATCCTTAGTCACAGTAGAATGATTTTACTTCTTACTGTTACATTTCATCCCACCACACACTGAGATTCAGATAAATATATGCAAATAAACCACAGAACATTTCATTAACTCTGGATTAAAAGGAACACTTTTTAAAAAAAAATTCTTACCATAGGATATATTTATTAATTTTAGAGAGAAAGGAAGGGAGAGAGAGAGAAAAACATTAATCAGTTGCCTCCTGTATGGGCCCTGACCAGGGATTAAACCTGCAACCTAGGTATGTGCCCTGACTGGGAATCAAACCCAGAACCTTTTGGTGTAAGGGATGATGCTCCAACCAAGCCACCCAGCCAGAGCAAAAGGAACAACTTTTTTACTGAATGAGCCTGGAGCATTTGCAGAAATAGCTACAATGACCTCCATGTTGGGGACAGAGCGAGGACAGGCAGAGGAGGAAGCATGCAAAGGCTTAGATGTCCCAGGAGCTCTTCCTGGGAATGAAATGTGCATTCAAAAGCCAGAAATCCCACAGCAGCTGCTCAGGGCCATTGATGCCCATGAAATTCACCCACCATAAATCCTGAGCCTTGGCGGGATTTATGCATGAATTTGGAGGCAAAACAAGAATTTCCTAATATCAAAGTAACACGCCAAGGGAGTCGGAGACTTTCTGGTGATTTGAAAAGGCAAAGGCATGTACAGGGTTCTGCTCATGCCACCATCTGCAGGACAGGGAAGGCGTGGTGCCCTCCCACACCCTGCCACTCCACCTTCTCGGTCTCAGCGCTGGAGAGGTGTGGCACACAGGACCAGGTCAGTACCCCATTCTGTCAGAGGCAGCAGGGATCCACCAGCCCTCAGAAGGGCAGAAATGCTGTGCCCGGTGGTCTTTGGTGTTCCCTGGCTGCCTTTGAAAACTGCCCCTTAGGCAGGTGACAGCCCAGCCCCACCGGAGCTGTGTATCCCTCTTGCCCTGGGGGAGTCACGTTTCTGTTCGTCACCAGTGTTACCAGCCTGGTCTGTGAGTCGTGCTGACTATTAAATAGATACCAGGCAGCTGTGGGGGCTCATCATCACTTCCTGGCTGCAGAGCAAGTCCGTCTTCTTGAGGTGGGACCTGCGTGATGGCGTGCAGGTGCAGTGGGAAGATCCTCAGAACGGTCCCCTTCCCCTAAAATATCTCTGTCCATAGGAGATCCTGGTGCCTGAGTTTCCACCATTGCATACTTTTCAAGTAAATGACTTCACAAAGCCACTGCTCAAATGGAAGGAGTAAGGAATTAATGCAGTCATTCCCCGGGTACTTGTCTAGTCCCGGTTAGTTTAGAAGAGTAGCCAAGTAGAGCTAGCAGAGACCAAGAGCAGGTATGCTCTGGTGCCAGGGCTTCAGGACTGTGGGCGTGGCCTGGAGGAAGCCCCACACCCGCGCCTGCGCAGACACGCGAGAAAGGGCCCTGGGCAAGGAGTGGGGGATGGAGTGCGGGGAAGGTGTGGGTGCCGAAGGAGCTGCCGAATAGGTCTCAACACGCTGGGGATCTTGAGAATAAATAATGTTCACAACGGAGGTGATGTCATAGTAGACGTCACAAGCAACTTCTGTCTGTTAAAATGCAAGCAGAATTGGTTTACAAAGCAGCACAAAATCACCTCGATAAACAACTTGTTTTCATCGCCTGAAATCATTTGTTGGTGTTATGCTCAGGAGCGGAACAAAGGAGTACCGCACATTCAGTCTGCCTGCCGCACAGCTTGCCAACCAGAGAGAGACGCGGAAGCAGGGCGCAGAGAGCAGGAAAAACATCTGGACGCGAATGGGCGGTGGGATGTTTGCAGCACGTGTAACTCGGAAGAGCGGCCGCAGTCGGCAGCACAGCTGGGAACCGGCAAGGGGCAGGCCAGCCGGGCCATCCACCCGCCATCCAGTCCCTCAGCATCTAGAGAGCGGCCCGGTGCCAAGCCAGGCTCCAGGAATTTTGAGGTGTATAAAGAAGAAAAAAATCCAGTCCTCACTGACCAGTTAAAACGTACACACGACCCAGCGGTAACAGCACAGATGTGAGGTCAGACGAGCTGCCATCAGAGTTCAATTTCATGGTGCCACTCTGAGCAACTGTTTCCTCTTCTGGCTATGTGAACACTGAAGGAGCTAATAAAAATTCCTAATGCAATGACTAACCTAATAAATGTTAGTTCCCTCCTTCCTTCCACAAATTGCTCTAATGCAAGGCAGAAAGTGGTGTCACAGGAGAGGTAAGGAAAAGTGCTGAGAGTTCAGAGAATGGGTGCAATTATTTACAGCTAGGGGAGCTCAGAAAAGATTTAATGGAAGAGGTGGCATTGACCTTGGCTTTGAAGATTTAGATATGCAGAAACGGGAAGAAGAATTGCAGAAGGAGGAAACAACATGGGCAGAGGTCAGGGCCAGGTGAATAGCTGTAGATAATGCTGGAGGTCACAGGGCAGTGACATTGATGGCCTTGATGCTAGGGTAAGGTTACACCTCAGGTATGGTAAAAGGTATCTGAGGGGGGGAAGGTGAGATTAGTCCAGCTTTGCCTTATAAATGTAAATCTTATAGCTGGGTTTTTATCAGTGGGAGAGGAACTCTTATCAATTCTAGAGACTAAAAGTCGTGACAAAAGGTAATGATGGTCTGAACTATGAAGGTGAATCAAAGGTAGCTGGAGAGTCAATCAGTAGAATGTGTGGGTGAAGAGCATGGAAGAACCCATATCTATATTTGTAGCCTCAGCAGCTGAGAGGGTGGTTGGCACTTTAACAGAAGCAGGTGAAATATAGAAGGCAGAGAAGATGTGAACGTCCAGCTGCTGAAGTCTATTCTGGACTATTCAGACTTCTGGGAACAAAGGCCCTTCAGGCAACTGGAGCTCCAAAGAGAGGTCCAATGTAGAAAGATCTGTTTGTTTGTGAGCCACCAACATCAAGAACGATGGAAGCGATGATGAAGATAAAAGAAGAGGGCTGAAGTCAGAGCTCTGGAACATGGACATCATGGGGGTGGAGGAGGAAGAAGTGAGAGAGGAGGGAGCATCAGAGGGACAGAAGGACAGGGCAATGCAGCCTTATGGAAGCCAAAGAAGGGACAGCAGGGGTGGGGAGCCCGGGGGGTCACTAGTGACCAGTGGTCCAGAGATGCTAAAGAAAATGAGGAGTAAGAGTGGAGATTTGCAATTCAAAACTCATTGACAGTATCACTTTTATACCCTTATTCATTTTGGTTGATGCAATTTTTTTTTTTGCTTTTGGATTTCACATGGATAGCTTTTGTAACAACAACAAAAATCACTAATGATCTTGAAGAAGTAAAACCCAGATTGCAAAGGCCAAAGGGAGAGTCCAACACTAGAACGCGTAGTGATGGCTGTAGATTGATTGCTGTTTGAGAAGCTTCACAGCCAACAAAGGAGAAAGATGTAGCTCAAGTAAGCGCGGAGCCACGGGAAGGTGGCAGCGAGGCCCTGGGGCCCTCCCCCCTCGGGGAGAGCTGGCTCTCACATTGCCAGGACTTCCGTGAGCTTCTTGTTAAATGGGCTTGAAATACTCCCATAATGAGAGTGTTTACACAACAGAAATCAACAAATGCTACAAATCAGCCATCTCCTCTCACCCCCAGCTAGTTGTAGACACTTCGCTGTGAGGATGGGGAAGGCGAGCATGGTTCTTCCTGCGTGGATAAAACAACAAGGAGGGAGAGAGTGGCAAGTGGGTTAAGGTAGAGAGATGGGAATTTGGGAGAAGGGAGGGGAAGCAGTGCAAGGCTTAGCGAGGACCAAGATATCACCAGCCAGGGGGCGACACGGAGTCATGAAGGATGTGGGATCATGAGGTTAAGATGTTGGAAGGGTCGTTGCAAGGACTCAGATGAAAGCATTGATAAACCTTCGAACCTACCTGACAGCTGAGCTGATAAGCTTCAACTCCATATCTCAGCAACGGAAAGAAATTGGTTCAAATTAAAAAAAATATATATATATGCTCGGGGAAACAATAATTTTAAATGAAGCTGGGAAATCAAGCCTTCATTGTGTCATGGTACTTCTCTGGGTGTTGCACCTGATGCCTTAGAGGTTTCATCATTGCCAGTGTTGCGGCTTGTGGTGGTAATCCCTGAGTTTTACAAAATCACTCAGTACCCTTATCCAGGAGAGGAGCTCAGTCATCCAGCACAAGAAGAAGGCACGTATGAGTCTGAGTGAACGTGACCTTCAGATATAGCACTCTGCCATTTTCTTACGTAGGAGAAATCCGCGGTGCAGCTGGACCCGGCCACAGCCATCAGAATGCCACACCAAGATCTGAGACACGGTCCCGTGGAGGCGGTAACCCCAGACCATACCTGAAGTTCCTTCTCTCAAATAAGATGTGTGAGATCCGCTCTTTCCTGACACTCCTGCGATATATCCCTTGACCTTTCAGAATTTTTATTTAATTTTAAAAAGCATTACAATAAAAGTACATTTTATCCTAAATATATTTAACCTCCAGGATAGGTGTTATTAAAGCATTCTGTGTAGGTTCACACACACACACACACACACACACACACACACCCCGGAAAAGAAAGTACAAGGAGAGGTGGGAGAGGAAGAACAGGGACAGAAAGGTAGAGAGGACAGAAAGAACGTCTTCCCAGCTTGGGGGTGAGGAACCAGGTGTGGTCTAAGAACAATCTGGCCCTGGCCGGTTTGGCTCAACGGTTAGAGTGTCAGCTCGCAGACCAGAGAGACCTGGGTTCGGTGTCCGCTAAGGGCAGGTACCTCCGTTGCAGTTTGTCCCCAGCCCTGGTTGGGGTCTTGTGGGTGGCAGCCACTCGATCTCTCTCTCACGTCGATGTTTCTCTCTCTCTCTCTCTCTCTTCCTCCCTCTCTCCTTCCTGCTCTATCTGAAGATAAATGCAGAAATGTCCTCGGGTGAGGATTAAAAAAGAAAAAGAACAATCCGTAATGACCCACTCCCATCTCTCCGGTTCTGTTCACGGGCTATGAGAAACTAAGGAATTTCGCAGCATTTCAGGGCTGATTGGAAGAGAGAGCTACCAGCTGTTTCCTTACTTAAGACGCCAGTCCCACAGGCTCCCTTGCAATGTCAGAAATGTCAGGCCCACTCCCAGGCAAACATCTCAGGAAAGACGTTCCCAGGGCAGCTGAGGACACTTGGCCCTGTTCCCTTGGCATCAATAGTGTCTTTGACTAGCGCGCTTGATCCTCCGCTGCTGAGTCTCCAGCGGGAAATACTTTGCAACTCTATATGATACATCATCTGGCCCATAAATAAAAACCCGCCTTTCTTTCCTTTGGGGATGAACAGTGTCCTCAGTGGACCGGGCAGGGAGGTCAGTTTTCAAAGTCAGAGGGAGTCCAAGATCTTCGACTCAAAGGCCAGGGAAGGGTCAGTTTTTTTGACTGAAAGTTGAAATGAAGGAGACTTTCACTATCACAGCTCGATGGAAATTACTTGGAAAGCGACATGAAAAGAAGTGAAAATGACATTGCAAAGACTAGTAGTCATACCAGAATATAAAAAATGTGTAGGAGGGTGATGACAATTTCTCAGTGTGTCCCTGGGACTGCCCCCAGGTGGGAGGGAAACATGGTGTCTGGTCTGTTTGGCCTTCTTATTGTGAACTAATCTCGGGTCTCCTGGTTTATAAAGTGGTGTAAATCTGAATTCACCAGGATTTGTAGATCTAGGTTGTCAGAGAATTTCTGAATCTTTAAAAAAAAAAAAAAAGCAATAAAAGTGATGGTTAATACGTACTGAGACTTGACCGTGTGCCGGGCCCTGTGGGAAGAGCTCTGGATTCGTGGTCCGAGTTCAAGTCCAGAACAGCAGCACGACTTACACTGACACCACTACCATCACCTCCACTGTATAGACAACAAGATTGAGACTTTAAGATGAAATAACTTGCCTTAAGGTACTTACGAGGACAGCAGCTAATAAGTAACAGCTGGAATTTGAGTCTTGCTCCAAAATCAGTGCATTTAATCACTTACTGAGACCCTAAAGCTCAAAAAAGCTGAGCGTAAAGACACAAAAACAGAGATCTTCACAGAACAGGAATCAAAGCCCCTTCTGTAAATGAGGCTCCATGTAACAATCACTTCCTTTTGTGAGTCGTGTTTTCCTTACCTGTATAGTGAACTAGTAATGTCTACCTACAGTAACGATGAGACTTAAACAAATAGCACACACGGAGCCTGAGCATGGGATGTGGGGCATTCCCCAGCCCCAAGTCTCTCTCGGTTCTCGTTCTCTTGCCCATTCATTCATTCATTCATTCATTCATTCATTCATCAACCAGTTTTTGACAATCTTTAATGAGTGTCCAGTCACTGTTCTAGGAGCTGGGGGTAAAACATGAGAAGACAGTCGTCACCCTCAAAGAGTTGACAGTCAAGAGACAGGCAAATAATGAGGTTCTGGACCAAGCAATTCTGACACCACCAGGGCGTCCAAGAGTTCAACTTAACCCTGATGCTATACACCTAGACATAGATCCCACAGGTAAGGGGCTCCATCCCACCAGACTCCCCTATTTCAGACACCAGTCACAAGCCCAGGTTGTTGACTGTGCTCCTGACCAATGGGCTATAAATCAGAGAGAGATTCCCACAACCCCCTCCTTGGGTTTGATGAATTTGCTATAGCGATCAATAAATTTTATCTTATGATTCTTAAGCAATTTCAGGAACCGAGAATAAGAAACTAAATGTTGTAACACAAGATGCTCCATAGCTGTTATCACCCAGGAAATTCCAAGGCTCTTGAGCCAAGAACCAGGAATCATGTACAAAGAGCAAGCACACATCAGAAATATATTTCAGTCATCTGAATGACCAAATACATGTTTCTTATAAATCACAGTATCACAATAAGCAAGTCTACTGTGATAAGATCACTGCTTTATTGAAAGTATCAGAGAGTGTAGGAATGTAGCAGAAGGGGCCCTAAGTCTGCTGGGAGAGCCAGAAATAGCTTAACACAGAAGAAACGTTTGGCTTTGCTGTGAGGCTTGAAAAATGAGGAGTTAGCCAGACAGAAGAGGAAAGATTCCTTCCAAGAAGAGAGGTGTGTGTGCGGGGAGCCCCAAAGGAGCCAGACGAGACCGAGGAAGCCCGAAGTGGAGACCCCTGGTGCGGTGGGGGGATGAGCTGGAGCAGGAGACGGAACCAGAGTGTGGAGAGGACGAAAACGCATTGGCTCTCCGATGAGTCCTTCCAGCTCGGGAGTTCTGTGTTCCACAAGTAACAGATGAGCTCCACTGTTCATTTCAATTGGGTTAAACAAATATCTGTTGAGGGAACTTCAGGCATAATCTTTGCCCTTTAAAGAGTCTACAAGTAAGCCCTGGCCAGTTTGGCTCAGTGGCTAGAGTGTTGGCCCGCGGACCAATGACTCACAAGTTCAATTCCGGCCAAGGGCACGAACCTCAGTTGCGGTTAGTGCCCGGCCCTGGTCAGGGTCCTGCAGGAGGCAACCAACTGATGTGTCCCTCTCGCATGGATGTTTCTCTCTCTCTCTCCTTCCTTCCCTCCTTCCTACTCTATCTGAAGATAAATAGAAAAATATCCCTGGGTGAGGATTTGTTTTTAAATTAAAAACAAACAAACAAACAAACAAACAAACAGTAAGAGTGTACAGGTAAAGTCTTTGTCTTCCAAGTCACATAAGTAATGCTCTTTCCAGCAAGTTGTCAATGTCCTAGAAGCTCTGCAGCCCCCCGGGCAGAAATGCTTTTCTAGGCCTGATCCCTGCAGAGTGTCCTGCTCCTCCCCCTCCTCCGGGGCATCCACCACACTCCTCGGTTTGGAACTAAGACCCCTGAAAGTCTCCACATGTGGTTGCCCAGGACTTTGAGGCCAACAGACCTCGCCCGTGCCTCTCATCGGGCCACCCTGTCACCAGCCACAACGGGGACCTCTCGGTGTCCTCGCAGGCCCCAGCGGTGCCACCCCTTCCCTTCCCTGGTTTCCTGCTGCTGGCCCCCTCCTAGCCCAGGCCTTGCCATCACCCGATCAGCTGTGCCGTTAGCTTCAACCTCTCTCATCTCTTAGCTTCACAGGAAACCCATCCAAGCCCCCAAACACCCCAGCCTCTCTCTGAAGCAGAGACCCCATTTTCAACATCTCAGAGCCCTCAGGTGGCAGCAGCACCCCCGCTCCCCACTGCTGCTCCCAGACCATCACTCTGCTACTTTTGTGTACAGACTTCTCCTCTGAAGTCCAGGCCACGCTCACCATACATGCAGCTCACAGGTGACATTCTTACCCTCCCTTGCCCCATCCACTGAGGACTTGGACACCTTGGTCACGATATTCCTCTGCACCTGCATGCCCTGCAACACCGCAGTCTGGGCACCAATGACCTTTCCTCTCCTCCACCCCAGGCTCCCACTCCCATGACCACAGTTCGGACTTTGGCATTGCCCAGAACTGTCTTCTCTCTGAAATCTTATGCTTGAGTTCCCTGCTCTTGACCAGAATCTGCTCTCGTCCTGCTCTATCAGTTTATCTGTTTGCCTTCTCACCAAGACCCCTAAACCTCTGATTCCACCACGATGGCTCCACTTTTTCTCCATCCAGCCTGATTCCTGGAGTTCATCACTTTCCGCACCCTGCTAATAAACCTCTAAATGTCCCCACCACGTTGCCCGTCTACTTCGTTTTCCTGTTACATCCAAATCGTGGATGAATCCAACAAGCTGTGTTCCTGGTTGCCACATAGTCAGTTCAGTGCTGATGCAGAGAAATCAGAACCCTTATGGACAGATGACACGTGTGCGGAGTCCGACCTGCACTGCCTTTGTCAATTCACGGCTTAGCTCCCTCCAACACCTTGCAACAGCCATTCCAACTTTCATGAAGACTGAGACGAGTCTGTAGTCATGACTTCCCTCATCTTCCTGCCCACAAACCTGCAAAATCACCTGTATCTGTACTTGCTCTCTCCTTTCTCCCTGCATTCCCAGAGGGAAAGGCACGCTCTACCTATTTCTGCCCTTTTTGTCTCCTCCATGACTAAGACCTTTCTTCATTGGACCACTCTTTTATATTTTTAATGTCTACTCCGCTGGCTTTTCCTCAACAGTCTATACAATTTTTCAAGTCTCTTCAACATTAAAAAAATCTTTTTCTCTGCCTACTTACTAACTTTCTCTGCCATTCTGCTGCCCAGCTGCCCGAGTGTACTCAGCCTCCACTTTTCCACCTCTGCCATCAGGCTAGGTCACTGCAACTTTAAAGCAACCGCTTTGGCACCTGACAACAGTCTCCGCTTTGGCAACTCCACTGGACTCTGTCTTGCTTTCACGATGTCTCGCCCAGGTATGCATTTGACGGTGTTGACCGGGTCTTTCTCTAAGAGCTGCCTGTTCCTTCGTCCTGTACACCGTACTCTCCTGGTTCGTCTCCGCCTCCTTGGCCATTATTTCTCAGCTTCCGGTAAGGCTTCCTGTTCTCTGCTCAGCCCTTTCATAACTACATGCCCTCCTCGCCGCTCTGTGTGGTCACCCTCATCCATTCCTTGGCTTGAACGCCATCTCTGCGTGGATGACTTTGAACCACACATCTGGTCTAGAACGCTCTTCTGAATTTTACTCTTGGGTATTCAGAGATCTTTTAGACACTCTGCTGGGATGAACCAGTTTAAACTCGACCTGCCCTAGCTGAACTCATCTTTCCCTCCCACACTTGCTCTTCTTTGCATTCGTAATCTTCACAAATGTCACGGTGGACCACACAGTCACCCAAGCAGAATCCAAAGAGTCATCTTTGCCTCTTCATCATTCTCTGATGGAGCCTCAAACACATTCTGTGCAATTATACTCTCTCTCTCTTTTTTTTTTTATCCTCACCCGAGGACATTTTTCCATTTTTTGTGCAGATAGAGCAGGAGGGAGAGAGAGGAAGAGAGAGAGAGAGAGAAACATCGATGTGAAGGGACACATCGAGTGGCTGCCACCCGCACGACCAACCAGGGTGGGGACAAACTGCAACCGAGGTACGCACCCTTAGTGGGAACCGAACCCGGGTCTCTCTGGACTGCAGGCCGACGCTCCAACCGCTGAGCCAAACCGGCCAGGGCCAATTATACTCTCTCTATACCTGTCACAACTCTCCCCTCTGCATCACTTTACTCCACAGAACAGAACTCACGTCTTACACGATTTTAATGACGGTGAGTCTTTTAATCGGTTTCTCAGTCTTCAGTCCAGCTACTACCAGCCTCCAATCTGGCTTCCTCCCTGCTTCCAGAGTAATATTTACAAAACGCAAGGCTGACTATGTTTATTACAGCTCACAACTATTCAGCAGTTTCTCCTTCTTTACCGGATAAAGCCCGAGAGCCTTGGCGAGCGGTGTGCGACCCGGCGAGTACCGTTGCTGTCCACCTGCTCCTCTCGGGACAGGCACTCCCAGAACCTCACGTTTCAGCCAACCCCTTGCATTTCCTGGAACTTATCTAACTATCTGAGCTTTTGTTCTTCTGCTCTTGCTGCCTGGCATTGCTTTTCTCTCCTTTATTACTTGGTGAATAGCTACCTATCTTTCAAGACTCCGCGAGCCTGCTTTCTCTCCTTAGTTAGAATCAACACCTCTCTATCCTGCATGCAAATCTCTATCATCAGAGCACTTTCAATGCTTTGTTGCACTTCATTTTTTTTAACTGCGAGCACTTGCAGACGGGGCCACGTCCGATTCATCGTGATACTGCCAGCAAAGTGCCAGGCAGGCAGAAGGCTTCAATTATTTTTTTGTGTGTGTATGAACTTTCTTAATATAAAATTTACAGCCCTGGCCGGTTTGGTTCAGTGGTCAGAGCATCGACCTGCGGTCCAGAGAGACCCGGGTTTGGTTCCCGCTAAGGGCACGTACCTCGGTTGCAGTTTGTCCCCGGCCCTGGTTGGGTTGTGTGGGTGGCGGCCACTCGATGTGTCCCTTTCACGTCGATGTTTCTCTCTCTCTCTCTGTCCCTCCTACTCTATCTGAACAAAAAATGAAAAATGTCCTCGGGTGAGGATAAAAAAATAAATAAAAATAAAATTTACATACAATGAAACTCACCATTTTTAATAGAACAATTTAGTGAGTTTTGACAAATGTATACAGCTGTGTACCATCCCCACAATCGTGATACAGAGTATTTCCATCTCTCCAAAATGCCCCTCGGGTCCCACTGTAGTCAGTCCCCTCCTCCACCCGTGGGACCCTTGGCAAGCTCTGATCTGCTTTCCATCACTACAGTGTTGCCTTTTGTAGAATTTCACATAAGTGAAATCATATAAATCTATAACCTTTGCATCCAGCTTCCTTCACTTAGTATTATAATATTTTAGCGACTCATCCACACGGATGCACGCCTCGGATTCACTCCTCTTCCTGTGTAGTATCGATTGCCTGGCTAAACCACAGTTTGTTTATCCACTCACAGCTTGATGAGCATTTAAGGTATTTCCAGTTTCAGGCTGTTGCGAATAAAGCTGATAAGAACTTCTGAGCTCAAGTTGTTGTGGACATATGGGAGGAGTGGAATTCCTGCGTCATATGGTACGTGTGTGTTTAACTTCATAAGAAACTGCCATGCTGCTTTCCCGAATGACCACGACATTTTCATTCGGACCAGCAGCGCACCGCGTTCCTGCATTTACATCTCGCCAGTGTTTCAATCCACAGCTGCTGCAGCGGGTGTGCGTGGTGTTGCACTGATCCGTGAGAGCGGCATCTTTCCAAGTCTTCACTCGCCATACACCTCTCTTCATCGGTAAAGGTATTTTAAATCTTTGGCCTAATTTTTTTTTTTTAAGTTGAGTTGTTTTCTTTTTATTTAGTTGTATTCATTCTTTATATATTGTAGACATAAGTCCTTTGTCATATATATGTTTTGGAAATAATTCCTCGCAGCCTGTGGTTTGCTTTTTAATTTTTTAGCACTATCTTTGGAAGAGCAGAAGTTTTAAATTTTAATGAAATATAACTGATCAATTTTTTACTTTTTGGGTCTCATCTAATATTAATCATTGACTAGCCTAAGAGTGCTAAGATTTTCTTCCTGTAGTTTTTTTTTACGATAGTTTCAACTCTTTTATTTACATCTATGTTCCATTTCAAGTTAATTTTTGTGAATGGCATGAGGTGAAGGTCAATAGATAGCTATATAGATCGATAATTAGATAGCTAGCTAGATATAGACACGTAAATATATAGATATAAATACATACATCTACATATGTCTGTTCAACTATGGCTGTCCACTTGTTCCAGCATCATTTGTTGAAGGATTATCCTTCCTCCATTAAACCGCCTTGGCAATTTGTTAAAAATGGCCGTCTATTCGGGGATCTATCTGTTTTGAGATTTGCTCTATTTCATAGCACTAATGGCCTATATTTACGCTAATACCACACTATCCTGATGACTATTGCTTCATAGCCAGGAAATATGCGTCCTCCGAGTTTGTACATCCTTTGCAGAACTGTTTAGACTCCTCAAGCCCTTTGTATTTCCATGCAAACCTGGGACTCAGCTGGTTGATTTCTACAAAGAAAGCTGGCAGGGATTTTGACTGGGATTGGGATTGAATCCAGACGCTAACTTGGGGACGCACTGACACCATTTCTGTTGGAAATGTGAACTCCCTAGATGCAAATTGCTTAGACCCATTGATCCACCTAACAACCTGTAAGGTCAGAGGGAAATCCCAGGCCTCGCTTTGCATATGAGAAAACTGAATCTCAGGAGACTTGACTCCAGCCAACCAGTGGGTATGTGGTGGCGCCGGTCGGCCTGGCCTTTCCGTTCACTTCCCAGCATGTCTGGTGCTTGGTCCTGTGCATATTGATCGGGCATCAGATGCAGACAACAGTGCAGAGAAGGCCTGGGGCCGGAGGTGGGGGTGGGAGGGGGCTTTGGAGGAAAAGGGGGTAAATCTGTAATGCTTCCAACAATAAAGACACATTAAAAACATTGGTAGTTACAAAATAGTCAAGGGGGTGTACAGTACAGCACAGAGAATATAGTCGATAATACTGTAATAACTATGCATGGTCCCAGGTGGGTAATAGAGGGGAAATCAAATCTGTAAAGCCTAGGATTGTCCAACCACTTTGCTCTACACCTGGAAATTACACAAAGTAAAACTGAATGCAAACTATAATTGAAAACATTTTTTAAATTTTTATTTGTTAAATACCTTTATTCATTAATAAGAGTGAGACTCCAAGAGCAACCTGAATTTCCTGTCATAAGAGACAATTGCCATTTTAGGTATTGTTCTAGAAAGTATCTAGTCAAGACCTGTCAAGGTCAGGTTTTAATTAAAACTTCACTTGAATTAAAAAAAAAAAAAGCTCTGTTTTGTTCATCAGCTTATTTTGTTCATTATATTCCACATATTAGTGAGATTATGTGATACGTCTTGTCTTTCTGGCTTATTTCATTTAGCATAATACTCTCCGGGTCCCTCCTTGCCATCCCAAAAAGTAAAAGATCTTTCTTTTTCACAGCTGCTTAGCATTCCATTGTGCAACTGTACCACAGCTTTTTTTTTATCCATTCGTCTACTGATGGACATTGGGCTGTTTCCAGATCTTAGCAATTGTAAATAGTGCTGCTATGAACATAGGTGTGCCTATATTCTTTCTGATTGGCGTTTCAGGTTTCTTAGGATATGTTCCAAGAAGTGGAATCACTGGGTCAAATGGCAGTTCCATTTTTAAATTTTTGAGGAAACTGCTGCTTTGGACAGGTTCATATTGTTTTTCACAGTGGCTGCATGCGCCTGCATTCCCACCAGCAATGTTCTAGATAGAGTCCTCTTTTCTCCATATCTTCAGCAGCATTTGTTGTTTGATGATTTGTTGGTTTATCTCTTCTCGCCTCCCCACTCCCCTTCCCAGGGCAGGAAGAGATAAACCAAAGAACTTACATGCATACATGCATAACACAGACAACAGTGTGGTGAAGGCAGGGGGGACAGGAGCGGGCAGGAGGCTGTCAATGTGGGGGGGGGGGGAGGAATGGAGGAACATCTGTAATACTTTCAACAATAAAGATACATTTTTAAAAATGTGGCAAGTAGGCCTAGGCAGAGAAGACCTGGCTACAAAGAAATTCAACCCTAATTTTTGCTCCCTCTACTTGGATAAAGAGGTAGAGATCTAGTCACCCCTGCGTTCAGACCAGCTCTGGGGAGCTGGCTCTGACTTTATATATCACAGTCATCCAGGGAGCGTTACAAACGCAGGTGCCTAAGCCTCCCCCAAGATTTTGATTCAGTTGTCTGGGATGGGGTCCAAGTATCCATATTTCATACAAGCCTCTGCATGATTCAGCCAGGTTCCAACACTGCGGTTCTGGGGATTCCAGGGAAAGGAGGAGCAGGAGAGTCAGAGCAGAGACTTCTGGGAGCTGGCCAAGGAGCGGAAGGCCCGGGGGCCAGGGTCACTGGCATAGCAGGTCCCTCTGGTGGGAAGGAAGGACGACAAGAGAGCTGGTGGGAGGTCTCTCCAAATTCCTTAGCAGAATCAGGAATCATCCCCATTCTTTTAGAAATATCTTTATCTTCATTGAATAATAAGGAATTCCACTCTCATATTTTCAGATAAATTCACAACAGGAAAGGGTTGGAGGTTCCTTCGTCGTCTTCTCATTTCACAGATGAGAAGCCCGGGGTGCCGAGCACCCATGCGGACAGAGCCAGGCCTGGAATTCAGGGCTGCGGCCCCCAGAGGGCGTCTCCCCCTCCTCCCCGTAGCCTCGGCCATCACTTGTTCTGTAGGAGGCAGTAAAGCCAACTAGTTTCAGGGCCTGACTTCTGCTCTGTCGGCCATTTGGGCCAGGGGCTCCCAATCCCTGGCACCCAGGTCACCCAGGGAGTTTAAAATCTAGATTCCTGAGTGCAGCCTGGAAGGCGAATCTCTGGGGTGGGACAAGGGACTGGACTCAACCCTCCACTTCTCTGCCTGGAGTCCTCCGCAGCTCCTAGGGTTGGTGACTCACTGATGAAGTTTCCTTATGGACGTGTCTATGACCCATGCATACATAATTTGGAACGAACAACACTAGATTTATTGAGTTAGGCAACCAGAATCTTTTCTCATTTTCATGAGCTAAAATAAAGACTGAGCGTCTCCATCATTTTAAGGCCACGGAGAAGCTGATACCAAGACCAGAGTGGTAGCAGCCACAGAGGGCAGGATCTGGTACCCAGGCGGGCAGGCGGCTACTTTACAAGATGCTGTGAAGCGCCCTGGCCAGTTTGGCTCAGGAGTTGGAGCGTGGGCCTGCGGACCAGAGAGTTCCAGGTTCGGTTCCCGCTAAGGGCACGTACCAAAAAACAAACAAAAAACAAAACAAAACAAAACTAGATGCTGTGAAGCTTCAATGAGTCAGCACTTGAGAGACCCCTGGAGCAGTGCCCCCAGGGCCTGTGCTTGGACACACAGGCAATTATTAGTATTTGGAACTGGGTCTCCGGGTCTCTGCGTGTCCCCAGAAGGTCCAGCTCTCTGCCCCCCTGACCCCTGATCCAGAGCATCCCTGCTTTCCACTCCCATTTGGGGGCCTCACTGACCGTTCTCCCTTCTTTCCTGATTTGCTCCCACAGACCAGCAGTCCTCACCCCTTCTGCACATTTTAACACGCACCACGGCCGACACCCACCATCACACGGGTGAGGCCAGAATCTGGGGAGGGGAAGGGGCGCCCCACAATGGGTTTTAAAACATGCCTCCTGCCCGGCCAGTGTGGCTCAGTGGTTGAGCGTCGACCCATGCACCAAGAGGTCGCCGGTTCTATTCCCAGTCAGGGCACATGCCCAGGTTGTGGGCCAGATCCCCAGCAGGGGGCATGCAGGAGGCGGCCAGTAGATGTTCTCTCTCATCGATGTTTCTATCTCCCTCTCCCTGTCCCTTCCTCTCTCTGTAAAATCAATAAAGAAAAATAAAAAGCATGCCTCCTGGGCGGGTATAACGTGCAGCTGGAGCGAGAGTCGCCGCCCTAGAACTACACTTTCTGAGAACCTGCGGGCAGAGGGAGCCCCTGTGCCCAGGGCCTCTGCCCATGAGCTCCTGCTGCCAGGCCCAGAGTGAAACGCTTCTCTTGCCTTCCTGTGCACGCACACACACCACACACACACACCACACACACACCACACACACACCACACACATCACACACCACACACACACCACACACCACACACACACCACACACACACACCACACACATACACACCACGTTCGGGTCATGGGAACCCAGAGGTTCAGATGACATCAATGTGGTTACAGACTTAAACACCTTAGTTCGTAGCTGGCCTTGCCCTCCCGGTCACGGGCCTCTCTAGTCGCTGGCCACTCAGTTCCCTATGCTGGCTACTGGCCCGTCTTCCCCTCCTCTCGCCTCCCTCCCACCCCCTTCGAATCACCTCCCTTGAGGCTCTGCCCTCTGCTTTGTGGCCTGGGCCACGGCCGGTCCCCGCCTCAGCCTCACCTTCCACCCAGGGGCCTCAGCGGGCATTTCCCCAAGGGCAGCTCTTGATGGAAACACCCACCCACCTGTGTCCTCTTCTGCTCACTCGGGCTCCTCCACCCGCTGCCCTCCACCAGCCCTCCTCCTGGCCGCCCTGCGTGCTCCTGGCCGCTGGCCTGCGGAAGAGCGGCCGTCGCGTGTCCTTGGTTCCTGCCCTTGAGCATGACGAGGCTCAGGGTCTTCATGTCCTGGAAGCAAGAACTGATAGCGAGCCTGACCCCACTCGAGCCCAAGCAGGAGGCTGACCGCCCAGGAGTGGCTCAGAGGCTGGCGGCCGGCCGGCAGGTGTAAAACCCAGAGCGGCGGGGCCCAGGCTGGAAGGCAGGCCGGGCACTGGGCTCGTGGCAGGGAACAGAGGTCACTGGAAGTGCCTTGAAGTTTGTCCAGGAATTCTTTGGGTTCTTTAAATCTTCACCCGAGGATTTGTTTTGCTTTGTTTTCATCGATTTTTTTAGAGAGAGAAGGAAGGAGGGGGGAGAGAGACGAGCATCAATGTGAGAGTGATACATTAAGTGGTCACCTCCCGTACGCACCCCGGCTGGGAATCGAACCTGCAACCTTTGGGTGTAGAGGACAACGCTCCTACCAACTGAACCACCCAGCCAGGGTGACCAGGAGCTCTTAAGGCAAAGAGAAAGGATCGAAGGCTCGGCACGCTCGGGAAGTGGACCCTGAAAGAGACTTCGAGTGAGCCTGGCGTCGGGGGAGCGGTGTCCCGGGTCAGCCGGACTCAGGGCTCTGCCTGGCCTGGCCTGGAAGCACCCCCAGTCCCGTCAGGCTCCCTTCGAACCACAAGGCTCTGAGAGTGGGTAACATTCAAGAATGTCTCCATCTCTTATGTTCTCAGAGAACCAGGCAGACATGGTTTACTGACAGCTCATACCACCCAGGAGGTAAGTGAGGGCTGTGTTTCACTTGACCTTTGGAACAGGAGCTTGCCCTCTGACCCAAGGGTGACACGAGAGGGACCCCTCCACAACCGAGCTAGCCCGCAGAGAAGGCTAGATGCCCAAGCAGCGGAGTCCCCGAATCCTCTAACGGCGCCCTGCCTCCTCGTCCCCACCTCCCCTTCACAAAGCAGCGGAGAGCCAGCCACAGGGCCCTGTCCACTCCCAGACGCCCTGCAGGCAGCCGAGGGCCAGTAACCTGTCCTGGCTCCCTGGGCACAGGGCAGACTCCAGCCCTGGCCTCTGACCCACCCCTCTCCAGGGCGTCCCCATGCCCAGGGCCCTGCCCCAGCCCTGCCTCCCTGTCCTGGTGACCGAAGGTTCCCCTTTCCTCCAGCTTCCGTTTCAGGGTGGCTCTTGTTCAAGGATGGCTTTGGAGGGAGCTGTGGGACGAGAGTCAGAGCACAAAGAGGGGACACGGGACACATGGAGCCCTGGCCACGGGATCGGTGAGCTCCTACCTGCAGCCCTGACGCAGGAGCCCAGGAGCCCACTCGGAGGCCTCCTCTGGCCCAATTGCACCCGCCTGTCCGGGACCCGTCTGCCTTCCTCGACCGGCAGCTGGCAGTGCAGGTCAGAGGTGTGGACGGGCCCTCGGCTGGGCTTTGCCTCATGGCCTCGTCCCCCAGGAAAGTGCCGTGGTGGTCCCGGACCCCACTGCACAAGCAGCCTGGCATCCCCTGCCCTCCAGCCCCCTCACTGCCCTGCCACCCCAAGACCTGCCGAATTCTTGGAGGAGGCTCAGAAGGCAGAGGGCACCTGACTGCTCGGGCCACGGCCGGGACTGGCTGCTGAGGCTGTCCTGACCTGTTGCCTGGAGAGCTACTGCTCTTCCATCCCTTTGTCCCGGGCACCTACTCTTCCGGGGAGGCGGGATTTCCGCCACTGATCTGTCAGCAGGCAGGACTCGAACACGGCGTCTGCCTTTGGGAGCAGAGGGTGAAGGGTAAGTAGCCATGAGCCGGGATGGACTCAGGATGGACCACAGTGCAGCCGCCACCCTCTGTCCTGGCCTCCACCCGTGTCCAAGCCAGGACGAGGCCACGAGGAGTCCCACTGATTGTACCGCCTTTCTATTCCTTTTCATTGTGGTAAAATACACATAACGTTACACTTACCATTCTAATCGTGTCACGTGTGCGGTTCAGCAGTGTTAAGTCCATGCACACGGTGTGCAACCATGACCACCATGCATCTCCAGAACTTTTCCTCTTGCAAAACTGCTACCCTGTCCCCATTGAACAACCTTCCCCCTTCCCAGCCCCTGGCAGCCACCCTTCTACTTCTGTCCCTATGAGACTGACTTATAAAATAAACAAGAACATACATTTCTGTCATTTTTTTTTGTTGACAAAATTTTAAATGGGATGGTGCTAACTGAGCACTTTTTTATTTATGTTTTTCTTTATTGATTTTATAGAGAGAAGAAGAGAGAAGGAGAGATAGAAACATTGATGAGAGAGAACATTGATTGGCCGCCTCCTGCATGCCCCCCACTGGGGATCAGGCCCCCAACCTGGGCATGTGACCTGACTGGGAATCGAACCAGTGACCTCTTGGTGCATGGGTCGATGCTCAACCACTGAGTCACACCGGCTGGGCTTACTTTTTTATTTTTGAAATGAGTCAAGGAGTGGTTGGATCTGGGAGCCTAGCTCTCTGTGAGCTCCTCCTTGGTCTGGGGGCTGGCTGTGCTCCAGCAGGGGGTGCTGTCTCTGCAACCATGGACATGCAAGGGGCAGGCACAGGGAGCCGCGGAGCAGAGCCTTCGCCTCTGGTTGACTCCTCCTCTTCTGTTCCCAGAGCTGTGCTTCTCAGACTCTGTGTGCTTGGAAATCACTTGGTGATCTTGTCAGAAGGTAGATTCTCCTCTTTGGACCGGTTCCAGGTGACTCAGATGTGCTGACCCAGGGACCACGCTTGGAGAAGCCAGGCCCCTCCACCTGGGGAACCTTGACCTCCGGGCCAGACAGGACCTCTCGGAGATAGAAAAGGCCAGAGCCACACCCTTGTGTCTATTTTTTTTTAAAAAATCACCTGATATACTGAAAACTGAAGAAATGCACAGCAGTTACAAAAATACTGCCGTGTTTTAAATATTCCCAGTTCGTTATATGCATGTATGCATAACCAGTGGACACAGACAACAATGCTGGGGAGGGGGGTCGGGAGGAAGGTGTCAATGAGGGAAAAGGGGAAACATCTGTAACAAAAATTAATTAAAAATATAAATAAAAATAGCCCTGGTCCGTTTGGCTCAGCGGTTAGAGCGTCGGCCTGCGGTCCAGAGACCTGGGTTTGGTTCCTGCTAAGGACACGTACCTCGGTTGCAGTTTGTCCCCGGCCCTGGTTGGGTGGTGCGGGTGGCAGCCACTCGATGTGTCCCTTTCACATCAATGATTCTCTCTCTTCCTCTCTCTCCCTCCCAGTCTATCTGAAAAAATGACCTTGGGTGAGGAAAAAATGACCTTGGGTGTGTTTGTTTTATATATATATATATATATATATATATCTATATATATATATATATATATCAAACGCCTCCCAAAACTGTTTCCAGTTCAATAAATTAATAAATTTAGCATGCCTGCACAGATAGAGTGCAATATAACTATGCCTGTCACAGAATAATTCCTGCATTTAAAACCTGTTCGTGCCTAGAGCACATCGGTGTGTGGTCGGGGGACGGGGCCGGTTTTAGGCTGTGTGAGGAACACGGTGCATTCCCGCAGGTTCTCTCCGGACCGAATGTTACCTCCCTTGGGAAGCAATGAGGGGCCTGAACAGAGGTCCTGGAGCAGCACCCGAGGGAGGGAGGCTCGGAACCAGGGGGCCCAGCCTCGCCCGCAGGGCCCAGGGCCCGCCCGTGTCCTGGTTTGGGGGCCGCCTCCTTCCTGATGACTGTCACGGGAATGTTTACCTTCCCCAGGGAGTCCCTCCCCGCTTGCTTGCACCCACAGAGCTGTGGGAGGGCTCTGAGGCCCCAAGTGGACGTTTTCAAACACGTCACAACGAGGTGAGTTTTGCGCAGAACAATCCGGGAAGGGGAGTTGGAGCCCAGGGACACCCAGGGTGCGCCCTGCCGCCCCTCATCCGCCAGGGCGGGGGCGGGGCGGAGCCCCACGTCCCTGTCACTCCTCACAAGGCTCGAGGGGGCGGGCCCAGCTGCTCGGAGGCTCCCCAGCCCTCCACTGGCCGGCGGTGAACCCCAGTACTTATAAATAGGATGACTTTGAATTATAGAAGTTCTCATTTTAGGAAAGACGTTATAACAACATTTCTTTGCATAAGAAGCTAGTTTAGAATTTTTAAAATATTACTAGACCTGTGACGAGGCCACCTCCCCGCACCCACCCGAGAAGACACTGTTCGCAATAGTTCCCGAAGCGCCCACAGTGGGGCACAGACGGCCTCGTGAGTGAGCGTGGTTTCGAGATCAGCCCCAGCCGGGCCGCGTGGCTCACTGGCGCGGTGTCCTGTGCGCCTGGAAAGGCCGCTGGTTCGTCCCCGGTCAGGGCACGCACCGGGGTGGCGGTTTCGATCCCTGTCAAGGCGCATGTGGGAGGCAACCAAAGGATGTTTCTCTCCCTTTCTCCCCCGTCCTTCCTCTCTTGAGCACGTCCTCCGGTGAGGATTAATAAAAAAAAAAGAAAAACAATGCCCTGGCTGTTTGGCCCAGAAGTTAGAACGTTGGCCGGTGGACCCACGAGTTGCGGGTTCGATTCCGGTAAGGGCACGTGCCTCGGTGGTGGTTCGTCCCCGGCCCTGCTCAGGTCCTGAGACAGGCAACCAGTCGACGTCTCCCTCTCACATCGATGTTTCTCTCTCTCGCACCCACTCTACCTGATGACAAATAGTAAAATATCCTCCGATGAGGATAAAAAAAAAAAAAAGGAAAACAACAGAACAGATTGGTCCTTCAGACGCTAACACCACAGCTGACCCTGCAAGTGCACCCTGAGCTCCAGCTGAGCTTCAGCGGAGAGGCCGCCGGACCCCGCGCACGGAGGGCCGAGACCCACGGGCCACCTCACTGCTCTAGACTCAGTCAGGGTGTCCTCCCCCCCAGGCCCAGTGCTGTCCTGTCAGGGTGCCCGTCCCCCCAGGCCCAGTGCTGTCCTGTCAGGGTGTCCTCCCCCCCAGGCCCAGTGCTGTCCTGTCAGGGTGCCCGTCCCCCCCAGGCCCAGTGCTGTCCTGTCAGGGTGCCCGTCCCCCCCAGGCCCAGTGCTGTCCTGTCAGAGTGTCCGTCCCCCCCATGCCCAGTGCTGTCCTGTCAGGGTGCCCGTCCCCCCCAGGCCCAGTGCTGTCCTGTCAGGGTGTCCTCCTCCCCACGTCCAGTGCTGTCCTGTCAGGGTGTCCGCCTCCCCACGCCCAGTGCTGTCCTGTCAGGGTGTCCGCCTCCCCAGGCCCAGTGCTGTCCTGTCAGGGTGCCCGTCCCCCCAGGCCCAGTGCTGTCCTGTCAGGGTGTCCTCCTCCCCACGTCCAGTGCTGTCCTGTCAGGGTGTCCGCCTCCCCACGCCCAGTGCTGTCCTGTCAGGGTGCCCGTCCCCCCCAGGCCCAGTGCTGTCCTGTCAGGGTGTCCTCCTCCCCACGTCCAGTGCTGTCCTGTCAGGGTGTCCGCCTCCCCACGCCCAGTGCTGTCCTGTCAGGGTGTCCGCCTCCCCAGGCCCAGTGCTGTCCTGTCAGGGTGCCCGTCCCCCCAGGCCCAGTGCTGTCCTGTCAGGGTGTCCTCCTCCCCACGTCCAGTGCTGTCCTGTCAGGGTGTCCGCCTCCCCACGCGCCGAGCCTGGCATCCTGTTCGCTGGCTGAGCTGTCCGTGGGGTCCAGGCTCCACCTCGAGGGGCTGCTCTGAAGGTCTGCATTCACCCTGGTCTCTCTTTTCCTAGTCGTGTGCCCACGGGCACTGTCCCCTCATGGCTGTACCCCTGGCAGGACAATTACAGGCAGCTCAAGTGTCCCCACCAGGACGGCCAGGGATCCTCTCCTCCGGCCCATCCCTTTCCCAGGCTCGGCCCAGCAGGTCCGGGAGCAAATGGGTCTGCATGGTACCGAACCCCTTGAGCGCTGTCTCCCCGCCCCCAGCTGGGGCCGCCCAGCGGTGTGTGACACCCTTCACCGCCCCAGCGGGGTGTGACACCCTTCACCGCCCCAGCGGGGTGTGACACCCTTCACCGCCCCAGCGGGGTGTGACACCCTTCACTGCCCCAGCGGGGTGTGACACCCTTCACTGCCCCAGCGGTGTGTGACACCCTTCACTGCGGCGCCCTCCGTCCGTGGGGATGAGCTCAAGTGCTCCTGGTGACTAGAGTGGGGTGTTCAGGACAAGGGCCCTGGTTCAATGTCGTCGGGGATGCCGAGGCGCGGCCTGGGCCCGGACTGACCATGTCTGACCCGCGTGCTCTGGGGAGGTGAGAAGCGCTCTCCAGTCTGGGAAGGGCTGTGAAAGGGGCTGTGGCCGGAGCGAGCTGCAGCGCCCCAGGACCCCACTGCGCCCCCTCCGTGCCCCCAGGCAGCCCACCTCGGAGGGCATGGCAGACAGAAGTTAAAGGGTTTAACACTCACGGAAACGAAAGCATGTGAACACACTTGACTCGCCTACGGACATGGTCTGATTCCCAATTGGTCTGTGACCCACATCGTGAAGACGTCCTCAGAGAAGGCGACCGCGGGGGCTCGGCTGTAAACAGTGCGCAGGGGGCGAAGGATCCCAGACCCCGCGCTGGCTCGGCCAGAGCTCTGCAGGGCCCACTGCAAACACCACCGGCCGGCTTCCGGAGGAAGGGTGTCTGCTGCCTGCTGTGCAAGCCCAGAGCGGGGCAGGCTTTCTCGTGGTTCCCGGCTCTGCCACCCGCAGGGTCAGCTGCACCCCAAGGCCCCGGCCCCCCTCCCATACCCAGACTTGATGGAACCACGGACTTCACTGATCACAGCCGAGGGCTGCAGACCACACAGATGCGCCCAGCGAACCCGGCTCTGCCGAGAGCTGTGCGTCTTGGGCAAGTGCGAGCTTCTTACGCACCAGGCTCCACGTCTGGCGGATGGGAAGAAGCGTCCACGTTCCGGGGTTGCTGTGGGGCTTCAGTGGGGTGCTGAGACGGCGGCTGGCAGGCAGCAGGCCCTGGAAAGGAGGCGCTCACGCTTCGCCCTTGTGGGGCGAGGGGACTGCGTGCGGAGCGCAGGCACCTCGCAAGCCTACGAGACAAGACTGGGAATGCAGAGCGCCGAGGCTGTCGGGACAGGTCGTGGTGGGACCCCACCCTGGATATCCGTGCCCCCGAGAGGAGCGCGACCGGGGGTGTGCCGGGCTGGCACCGGGCGGACAGCAGAGAGAAGCAGAAGGGGGAGGAAGGTGGCAGAACCCTCCGAGCGCCTTCAAATTCTTGAAGCTCCTTTATGTAAAGCACGGATTTGGTCTCATAATGAACTGCTATTCGAACCAAGTACACTATTTTTAAGAAAGGGTATTATTGACTCAATGGGAGCAGAATGCTTTTTTAAAAACACTTGTGCACAAAGAAACCCGACATTCTCTACTGTCTGAGGCCAGAAGGGCCACACCCGGCTCAAGCCCCGAGAAGCTGAGCGGAGCTCCTGGAGGGAACGGATCGGCCTGGGGACATCATATTCCCAGTTAGTTGTTTTGGGACGAGGTTACGGTAAGTACTTCATTGTGCTCAGACATGTTTGATACTTTTAACAGGTATCAAACATTGAAATGGCTAAGCAACTTTCTCCAGGGAAAGAAAAAAAAAAGGCAACCAAAATGTTTAAAATAACCATAAAAATGACATTTGACTTCTTACAATTTCTATTTGCCTACTCTTCTCTTCCTCCGTAGTGCCGGCCGCCCCCTCCTGAGCTCTGCCCACTGGAACCCAGCTAACCCTTTCCCTCCCCAGACGGTCCAAGCTGCTCAGCCTCGGGTCAGGGAGTCTCCCCTTCACCAGTGACCCTGTCTGCCAGCCACCAGGCCATGGACGTATCAGGTGGGGTTCCTGCTCCAGCGAAGCTCACAGAGGGTGGGGCAGGAAGTCACAGAAAGGGGGGCTGTTGTGAGCCTGTGTGAGTCCCATCCCAGGCCTTCCAGAGACTGCTCACCCACTCAGGGGGTGCGGGGACTCTGTAAAGATGCTCACCCACTCAGGGGGTGCGGGGACTCTGTAAAGATGCTGGTCGCCCACGCAGGGGCGCCGGGTCTCTGTAAAGATGCTGCTCGCCCACGCAGGGGCGCCGGGTCTCTGTAAAGATGCTGCTCGCCCACGCAGGGGGGGGACTCTGTAAAGATGCTGCTCGCCCACGCAGGGGCGCGGGGACTCTGTAAAGATGCTGCTCACCCACGCAGGGGCGCGGGGACTCTGTAAAGATGCTGGCCCCCCACGCAGGGGCGCGGGGACTCTGTAAAGATGCTGGCCCCCCACGCAGGGGGCCGGGACTCTGTAAAGATGCTGGCTCACCCACGCAGGGGCGCGGGGACTCTGTAAAGATGCTCTGCTCACCCACTCGGGGGGTGCCGGGACTCTGTAAAGATGCTGCTCGCCCACGCAGGGGCATCAGGACTCTGTAAAGATGCTCTGCTCGCCCACGCAGGGGCATCAGGACTCTGCGAAGATGCTGGTCGCCCACGCAGGGGCGCCGGCACTCTGTGAAGATGGCAGCAGGCCTCAGCCTGGAATTCACCCGGCAGCCCCAGGACTGCTTTGTGGGCCCATCTCCCTCTCCCTGCTTCTCGAGGGGACACGAGCCACAGAGAACCAGCCTGAGGTGCTCAAGGCTGCCCTAGGAGCCCGGAGTGGGGCACACTATTGGTCCCGCCCTCCCTCCAGGGCACACCGTCCCCTCAGGCCCCTCTCCAGTCTGACCCCAAGTCACACGTCATCCTTCCGTAGAAAACACTGTGAAAGAAGTCAAGTTACAGAGGAAGACCGTCGGGCACCTCTCCAAGCTGGCCTGGCAGGGTCGGCCGAGAGGATGCTCTAACACCGGGGCCGCGGACACCTGCCCTGAGGGCGGAGAGAGAAGAGCCCGAGGAAATGCCACCGTCCCGACCCGTTGCAGAAACCCTTTCCGAACCGGGTACTTGGCACACACGGACCCGGCTCTGCTGAAAACACGAGTCAGCATGTGGACGAGGCCTGGCGCCCGGGGCTGGCCCAGCTCTGGTTACTATCAGCCGTCTAGCTGGCAGAGCCAGAACCTGCTGGAAGGAGAAGCGGGATGTTCTTCGGGGATAGGAATGCGCTGGAGAAACTCCTTTTAAGCCGAGGCAGAGAAGTTGCCGAGCGGGCGCCCTGCCCTCCCCCTGCCAGCCCGAGGCAGGGAGCCTCTCCTTCCCTCAGAGCCGGGGGCTGCAGCTGCTCTGCTACGCCAGGAAAACACCAACCAATCAACCAAATCGCCGAGTGCCACCACAGTGAACATTGTCAGCCCATGCGGGGAAGACCTGCCCCTGCCGCACGGCTTCCCCTCAGGCTCCTGCTCCCCAGGGAGGCTGGGCTGCATCCCTTGCCGGCTTGTCCCTTCACCTCCAGCGCGCATCCCCGCCACAGAGCAGCGGTCATGTTCGGATCAGGAAGCGATGCCAGCCGGGCGCAGTTTGATGCTAACTGAGGACAATCGGGAGTCACAAAGAGCTGAGCACTTTTTCACCGACTCTGCAATGGAACCAAAGCAGAGAATGCTGTTTCCCCTCCTAATTTAATAAAGCGCTGGACAAGTGAAGTTGTTAGAGACCTGCCGCCCGCCAGGACTCCCGGTGCGGGGAGAATGAAACATCGTCGTTACCGTGCTGCGGAAAGAATGGAGGAAACACGTTTAGTTCTATGAGGAAATTCAGTCCTCAAGACTTCTGTCTAAAAAAAAAACAACCAAAAATAAACAAACGCTGTCAGGGCGAAAGGGGTTCTGGAAGCCTGGGACCCCTGCTGGGCACCCCACCTCCCAACCTGCCCTTAAAGGGCTCACGGCAGGAAATGCCTGCGGTCTGTGTAGTAAGGGGGCGAGAAAGACAAAAATTTTCTTCGGAAATTGTTAATATGCCAAAGGATCAGGAAAACAAATACAAACGAGCGTACACAGCGAGTCCAAGCCCACGTTAATGAACATCACACCCCTTGAGTGAGTCACCTCCTGTACTGCGAATGAATTCTTGTGGCCTCGGCAAAATTTCCAGGGAGAGCAACACACAGAGGTCAAGAAGTACTTTATTTCAAGCAACTCTGATGACCTAACAATGATATTTTGGATAAATCAGAAAGACATTATAGCAATGACAAAACTACTAAAGTCAAAGGTGCACATAAGAGATGGAATAAAAATCATGTCCTGTTAGTGACAGTGGGAAGAGGCAGTGTTCTGAACCAGCACATCACAAAGACAACAGACACATGCTGGCGAGGGTGTGTGCTGTTGGTGCAGCCACTGTGCAAACCCGTGTGGAGGCTCCTCAGAGAATTAAAAAACAACAATTACTGCATGATCCAGCAATTCCGCTTCTGGGTACATATCTTGAGGGAATAAAACTACTATTTCTTTTTTGAAATATGTTTTTAGTGATATTTTTTGAGAGAGGAAGGAAGAGAGATGGAAACAGATGTGAGAGAGAAACATCCATTGGCTGCCTCCTGCGCGCCCCCTACTGGGCATCGAGCAGGAAACCTGGGCATGTGCCCTGACCAGGAATTGAACAGGGACCTCTCAGTCCATGGGACAGCACTCAACCCACTGAACCATAGTGGCTGGGCTAAAATGACTATTTCAAAGAGATATCTGCACCCCCATGTTCATTACAGCATTATTCACAATAGCCAAGATATAGAAACACTCTAAGTGTCCATCAGTGGATGGGTGGATAAAGAAGATGTGATATATATATTATATACACATGAAATATTATTCATCTATGAGAAACAAGGAAATCCTTCTGTTTTTGACAACATGGATGGAACTTGAAGGCATTGTGTCAAGTGAAATAAGCCAGACAGAAAAAGACAAATACAGTGATACCTCGGTTCTCGAACATAATTCGTTCCAGGAGGACGGTCGAGAACCAAATTGTTCGAGAACCGAAGCAATGAAACCCAATAGGAAATAATGGAAACTGGATTAATTCGTTCCAAGCCCCAGAAAATGCCTATTTACTGGCCTAATTTGTATATAATATGTAGAAAAACATAAGTCTCAACAAGAAATAAAAGTGTACAGTATGTCTAAGGGTTAAATTCAGTGTAAAGCGTGACTCTCTCCACAAAGCGTGACTCTCTCTCTGCACTCACACTGATGACGCAAGCAAGGCGCGCTGGGTCGAATGAACGCCATTCGGCTCAACTCGGCTCATCTCGGAAGTTCGAGTTCCAAATATTTGTTCGGATTCCAAGACAAAAGTTTCTCGAATCTCCTGGTCGAATACCGATTTGGTCGAAATCCGAGGCGTTCGAGAACCGAGGTATCACTGTACTGTATGGTGTCACTTATATGTGGAATCTAAAAAAAAGTCAAACTCGAAGAAATAGAGTAGAAAAATGGTTGTGAGGGGCTGGGGGATGGGGGAATAGAAAGAGGTTGGTAAAGGGTACAAACTTTCAGCTCCAAAATGAATACGATGCGAAGCTCTAATGTATAACATGGTGACTGCAGCTGATAGTACAGTACTGTACTGTATAATTGAAACTGCTAAAAGAGTAGAACTCAGATGTTCTCACCAAAAAATAAATAAACAAATAAATATTTGAGGTGATGGATGTGTTAACTAGATGAGAGGTATCTTTTTACAATGTACAGCTCATGTAAAATCAGCACACTGTACACTTTAATATCTTATAAATCGATTAGTCCATTTTACCTAAAAAAAAAGCTGGAAAAAAATTACCAGTTTTACAAAGAAGCAGGAAAATAGGAGCCATAAGTGGGAGCAAAATCAATCAACCAACATAGACCTAAAAAAGACAGAGAGGACGGGAGCTGGAGACAAGATGTTAAAGTAACAGCTGTAATGTGCTCCACGAAGTGGTGGGCAAAAGTAGGGTTACAGTTGTTCAGATGGAAAATACCACCACATAATAATGCAAGAAGAAACTGTTTTGTGTACTCACAATAGTAAACCTACTTTTGCCCACCCCTGTTAATTCAAGAAGGCAGAGGTACATATGAGCATTATGAGAGATGAAAGAGCCTACATACCACATGGGATTTTTATGTTTGAAAAACACAATAGCTGAAAGGAAAAAAAAATAGGTTGGATGATATTAGTAACCAATTAGACACTGCAGGTTTTCTTAACAATGTTGTCTTCCTGTGAACCCAGATATCCTTCCATTTGGATGGATCTTCTTGAATTTCTTTCAGCAATTTTTTTTTGTCATACAAGCCTTTTACCTTCCTCTCTTGATTTATTCCTAAGTAGTTACTTCTTGTAGGGGATACTGTAATTGAAATTGCTGTCCTAATGTCCTTTCTGGGGTGTTCATTGCTGGTGGATAACAGAACTGACTTCTGTGTGTTCGTCGTGTGTCTTGCATCTTGCTGAATTCATTAGCCCTCGTAGCTTTATTGTGTTGTGTGTGTGTTTTAATTTTCTCTATGTAACTTCAGGTCATCTATGATTACAGATAGTTTTACTTCTTCCTTTTCAATCTGGACGTTTTTCTCTTTGATTACCAACTGGCTAGCACGCACAGGACTGTGCAATGGTGAAAATATGCGCCCTTGTCTTGTTCCTGACCCTGGGAAAGCGCCCAGCCTGTCAGCTTACGTCAGCAGCGGGTTTTCTCATAAACACCCTTCATCACGTTGAGGGATATTCCTTCCATTCCCAGTTTGCTAAGAGTTTATATCATGAAAGGGCACTGGATTTTGTCAAATGCCTTTTCTGCATCAATTGAGGTGATCATTCCCCCCTTCATAATATTAATATATTACTACACTGACTGGTGTTCTTCTGTGGGACCACCCCACACTCCTAGAATGAACCCCGTTTGGTCATGATAAATAATCCTTTCAATAAGTTATTGGATTTAATTTGCTAATGTTCTACTGAGGATGTTTGCCTCTATATTCTTATGGGATATTGGTCTGTAATTTTCTGGTGATGCCTTTAGCATTGGTCTCAGAGTAATGCCGGACTCACAGACTGATTCTGGAAGTGTTCCCTCCTCTTACATGTTTTTGGGAAGAGTTGAGAAAGAGGGGTATTAATTCTTCTCCAAATACTGGAAGAATTACTGGTGAAGCCGTCTGGTCCAGGATATTAATATGTTAGGTTTTGATTACTGATCCTTCAATCTCTTTACTTGTACGTCTGTTGTGATTTCTTTTTATTCAGTTTAGGTTAATATGTGTGTAAAGGAATTTGTTTATTTCTTTTAGGATATCCAATTCATCCTTGTACAATTAGTCATAGTATTCTCCTATAATCCTTTTAATCTCTGTAAGGTCAGTAGTAATGACACTTTCAATTCTGATTTTAGTCATTTGCATCTTCTCTTTTTGTAAGTCTAGCTAAAGTCTGCCAACTTTGCTGATCTTTTCAAAAACCCTACTTTGGGGGTTCATCAATTTTATCTGTTGTTTTCCTGTTATCTATTTTGTTATCTCTCGTCTAATCCTTATAATTTACTTCCTTTTGCTATCTTTAAGCTACATTTTTTTTTCTTATTTTTCTGGCCCTTTAAGATATAAATTTGGGAATTTTCCAGCTATTATTTGTCCAAATAATCTCTCTGCTCCTTCTCTCTCTCCTCCTCCTAGGATTCCCACGATGCATGTGTTGTCCCACAGATCCTTTAGACTCTGTTCACTTTTCTACATTTTTTCTCTTTTCTGTTCTCAACTTGTTAATTTCAGTTGTCCTATCTTCAAGTTCACTGATTCTTTCTGCTGCATGTTCAAATCTAATTCTGAACCCTTCTTGTGTATTTTTAAATTTCAGTTATTGTACTTTCCAGCTCCAGAATTTTTGGTTCCTTTTTATAATTTCTATCTCTATCGATATTCTAATTTTGTTTACACACTGGCTTCTGTATTTGTCTATGTCTTCCTTGAGCTTCTTGAGCATCCTTAAGCAGTTCTTTTAAAGTCTTTTTCTAGGAAGTCCAATGCCTGGGCTTCTTCACTTACATTTTGTATCTATTTATTTTGTTCCTTTGAATGGGTCACACTTTCCTGTTTCTTTATATGCCTTGTAATTTTTTTTTGTTCTTGATAATTGGTTACTTGAATCTCATATGGAAACTCTAAAAACCCTTCCCCAGGGCTTTGTATTTAAAAAAAAAAAAAAAAAAAATGTTGTAGGGTGTCTATGCCAGGGATCAGCCTGAGGTAAAAGCTTAAGTTCTTCTCATGGTTTATCTGAGCCTGTGTCTTTTCCTGAGCGTGTGTGGTGATTTTCTAAATCCTCCCATACACACAGTTGTTTTTTAATGTCCACCCACTCACCCACACAAAAACCCAAAACCAAACAAACAAAAAACAGGTGCAGCTTCAGCTCCCTTAAATCTCCTGGAAGCTGCTTCCGTTAGCAGAGGTTGATAAAAGGGCATCTGGGCTCCCTGCCCACCCCTCAGTGATCAAGAAACACCCCCAATGAAAACACAGAACCCAGATATTTTAAAGGTCCTTATTGTTTATTTTGGCTTCAGCTAGTTGTGCCAGAAATGTGGGTTGCTGTGCCCAAATTTCTGCCACAGGATGAAAGGCAGGTAGCCACCAACACACTGACTGCGGAACTAAACTGCAATTTACCAGCCAGCCTGTTCCCCGGAAGCTGCAGATGTTCAAATAAACTCAAGTTCCTAAATCTCACTTCAGGCTATTTCTGCCAGTAATTTGTTGTCCAGGTGGAGGTGGGTTCCTGGCAGCTTCCGACTCCGCCACTTTCCCTGACATAACCCTTCTGCAGACACTATTGTAACAAATGAGTTAATGTGGTCCTGAGGCAAGAGGAAGACTGCACTATTGTCTTTCCCAGGTAAACATGTTTGTTATCTTTATTGATGGTAATTGAGAATAATGTGTTTGCCAAATCAAAAGCCACATATGAAGTGCCAGAGGCTATGTTGATCTGTTCTAGTGAAGATAACAGGTGGCCCTGGCTGGTGTGGCTCAGTGGTTAGAGTGGCAGCCTGCACTCTGAAGGGTTGCAGGTTCGATTCCCCATTAAGGTCGTGTACCTGGATTGCAGGTTTGATCCCCAGTCCTGGTCAGGGTGTGTGTGAGAGGCAATCAATTGCTGTGTCTCTTTCATATCGATGTTTCCCTCTTTGTCCCCTCCCTTCCACTGACTCTAAAAATCAACGGAAAAAAATATCCTCCGGTGAGCATGAACAACAACAAAGATAACACGTGTGGCAAAGCAGCTGCAATTAGGGCTATTATTTGGTTCAGTCGACATTAAATTTGTATTAGTTTACCATTTATTCCGACTCTCTGACTTTAACAGCGTGTCTTAAATTGCTAATTGGCTGACCTGAACTTGTCATTTTGTTTTTGTCGTTCTCCAAAAGCAGTTAACAACAGTGAGCCAATCCCACCATATTTTAAATATCCTTGTTTCAATACTGTTCGAATGTCCCTGGCTTTTTCATAACCCAGTGATCACCCCAAAGGACCCCAGGGAAAACCTTAGTAATTTTGATGCTACTGGAAAGCAGGGAGTACCATCCACTTGCCACTAGCAACGGGCACATTACTGCCAACTGCTTTTTAAAAAATCATCAACCAAGGATATACTTTTTTTTTAAGAGAGAGACAGAAACATCCATTGTCCCCTCCCACTCTTACCCCCCCACACACACCCCAAACCACAAACTAGGTATGTGCCCTGAGTGGTAAGTGATCCCCAAACCTTTTGGTATATGGGACGATGCTCCAACCAACCGAGCAACCCGGCCAGGGCCCAGCTGCTTTTGAAGATCGTTTAAATACAAACTTTTCAAAGCTGGATTCCACGCTCCCCAAAGCAGACACTGAGACAAAGGGCTGTGTGCAGCTGGTTTACTTGTAGTGTGATCTCAGGTGGCAGTAATGTGAGATAAGGGAGAGAAAAGGAAGCATGAAAACCAATACAAGGATGCATTGTTCAGCTGGCTGACACGGGCCACTGCTGCTCAGTTCTGTCAAACCCTCTAAAAAGCTGTATGAAATGCAGCTCCAAACTGTTCTGCTTTGGAAATCGAAGGAGGAAGCATCTACCTATTGACTCCTTTAATCCACTGGGCAAGGGTAACCCTGTGGGCCTTAGCGCCCCTCACATGCAAGTTGTGAATTCCTGAGCCCAGAGTGGATCCACTGGGCATTCTGCACTACGATCGAGCTCTGTGGCAGGAAGGGACACATGCCTGACTAGGGCCCCAGGCAAAGCCCCTCCCCAAACATGGTCACAGCCCCTGTAGAACTCGTCACTGCAGTAGTGGCTGGAAGAAGGGGGCAAAGGGGATTTTGAGGGTGCACAGGAAGAGTCCAGTTATTGCCTGGCACAGTAAAAGCTTCCAATTAAATCAGAGAACACTGGTAGTTGTCTACTTTTACCTACGTGTACCATTTTTTTCCTACCAACGAAGTAACACAACTGGAAAAGCACCTACTGCCTATTAAATCAAGCCGATTTTAGGGCCTATTAAACCAGCATCAGTTTTTAAATCAATTAGTTCTGTTCAGTATGCTTTCAACAGACATTATCAGGAACTAGTGAAATACAAATTCTTTTTGCAGTCTGAAATTTAAGTGGGAAAACACACCTAAAAAGTGACTTATTTGGAAAAGGAACAGCCTTTACTGGCAGCCCACAAGCTTAGCAATCTCGTCTTTGGCTATCTGTTGTTGCCCAGGTCACATTTTGTGCTCTGGAGAGTATGCCCATCCTAGGCCGATTCCTTCCCGTGGGCCCTGGACGCCGAGGTCAAACATATCTGATGTTCCCACATAGCTGACTGAATTGGGGCAGGGCATGATCTCTCCGAACTTCGTTTTTCTCATTTGTAAAATGGCAAAAATAATACTTAACTCACAAGGTATTTATGAGGAATAAAAAAATGTGTAAAATGCTTCATATTGTGCCTGGCACATGCTAGGTGTCAGTGTTACTGTAGGGTCCAGATGAGATACTAAAGTTAACTGTGCAACTTAGAAGATTTTTACAGCTTGGCTTACACAGTGCCTTTCAGCATTTCGGGGGGTCAGTGAGCGCGTCACAGTGATTACCGCACTATTACTTACGGGGGCCTGAGAGTCGAATGGCTTGACCAAGGCCTTCCACCCGTGGCGGGGCCATGCCCCCAAAGCTCATGCTCTTCCTGATGCCCCACACCCACCCCCTCTCCTCTGATGCCTCTCCCACCCCACTTTTCTCTGCTCAAAAGAGGAAGTTACGGTTCTTAGCCTTCCGTTTGGGGTCTGATCCGGTAACAGCTTCCATTGTTGCGTTTCCCGTGTGCGTATCCCGACTCCGCAACTAAGTTAAGTTCCTTGCGTATTTGAGGAGACTGTGGTTTGTTTCAGCTGCTGGACCACAAGTCCTAGTGACTAGTAAACACATACCCAGTGCTTGGTAAATATCTAGTAAATTTAACTCTATTGCTCCTTCAAAGAACATTCTCGGGTTATGAGAAACCATAAGCTCTGCCTAGGTGAGATGAATACTGTGAAGAGCATTCACTGTTCAGTAACATTTTTGAGAGGCAGGAACCCCTAACTTTTGTAGAATTTAAAAAGGAAAAACTTAACAAAGATTACTGAATGCAGAGGGACTTCTAATATTTCAGCCCTGGGATTATCAATACTCCAGCACTCGGCTTTCGCTCATGTGAATACTTGAGGTCGCTTCACAAGAGGCTAGGAAATGGTTGCCCGTGAAATGACTCAGAAAGATGAACTTACTTGCTAGAACTGGGTCATATTTTAAGTCTTAAGAAAAAATTACATCCCATATAGAGAGATAACAATGAACAAATGCTTATATGCTAGGCATGTGCCATGTGTTTTATGCCTATTAGATTTTATGTTTTTAATCCTCACCTGAGGATTTGTTTTCCCCTTTTATTTTCAGATAGGGTGTAAAGGGGGGGGGGAGAGAGAGAGAGAGAGAGAGAGAGAGAGAGAGAGAGAGATCGAGATCGACTGGTTGCCTCCTACACAACCCCGACCAGGGCTGGGAACCGAACCACAACCAAGGTAAGTGCATTGACTGGAATTGAACCCACGACTCTTTGGTCTGAGGGCTGATGCTCTAACCACTTAACAAACTGGCCAGGGCTAGATTTTTTTTAAATCAACTTTAAGGCATAATTTACATACAGTATAAATCGCCAGTTTAAAGTGTACAGTTTGGCCCTGGTAAGGGTGGCTCAGTTGGTTGAGCGTTGTCCTGTGCACCGAAAGGTTGCAGGTTACCCAGTTTGCGTGTTTGATCCCTGGTTGAGGTGCATATGGGAGGCAACTGATTGATGTTTTGCTCTCACATCAATGTTTCTTTCTCTCCTTGTAAAATCAACACACACACACACACACATATTAATAAGTTTTTATTGATTTTTAGAGAGAGGGAGAGACAGAAACGTTGGTGACGATTAGCTACCTCCTGCAAGCTCCCCACTGGGAATCAAGCCCACAACCTGGGCAGGTGACCTGAACAGGAATCGAACCAGTGACCTCTTGGTCCATGGGTTGATGTTCAAAAACTGAGCCACACTGGCTGGGCTTATTATCCTTATTATTTTGGTTAATCCTCACCTGAGGGTATTTTTCCATTAATTTTTTTAAATAGAGTGGGAGAGAGGGATGGAGAAAGAAACATTGATGTGAAACACACTGATTGGCTGCCTCCGCAAGGCCCCTGAAACCCAGGTATGTGCCCTTGATTGGGAATTGAACCCGTAACCCTTTGGTCCACAGGCTGACGCTCTAACTGCTGAGCCAAGCTGGCCAGGGCTGAAATATACATATTTTAAAAAATTGATTAGAGAGAGAGGAAGAGAGGGATAGAAACATTGATGTGAGAGAGAAATATGAATCAGCTGCCTCCTGCATGCTCCCCACTAGGGATCAAGCCCACAACCTGGGCACGTGCCCTGACTGGGAATCGAACTGGGACCTCTCAGTACATGGGGCGATGCTCAATCCATTGAGCCACACCAGCCAGGAGATAAAAACATATTTTTTAAAAAGTGTAGTTTTATGAGTTTTGTTATGATCAGGCCTATTAGTATTGGTATTCCGCAGTTCTTAAATTATTCTGGAATGTTTTTCTATGAATGAGTTGAATTAAAAAAAAATTGTTTTATTTTTTGTATTTTGTCCAGAAGGAGGGAGGAAAAATATTGGGACAAAACAGTCAAATTGGTCTCAGCATGACAAAGAATTAGGCATTATTCTAGAAACGGAAGGTTCACTGTAACTTCTTTCAGTTAGGAAGCCGTCCTGCATATCTTCCGGGGGTACAGCACTGAGTGCAGCAGAAAGGAATCCACATCTGCTTCCACTGTCATTGCTCACCGTGGGGGCAGAATGCTTGGGCATCAATGAAAACAACGGGAGACTGACCTAGAGGCCACATGTTAAGGCGTATTTTAAAATAAAACACCGTTTGTTATATAAAAATACAGCTGACTCCGTATTTTGATTTATGAAAAATAAATTTATTACATAACACCTTGTTTTTAACAATGTTCAATTTTTTTTTAATTCAGAATACTTGTCATTCATGTAAAATAGTTTGATACAGTACATTGTATGTTATAGGTTTTCTTTTTCCTCAAAAATTCTAAGGCTCTCCTACTCCGTCTCCTTTGCTGAAGTAAGGGCACCCTAAACAACGTGCGAACAAGTTTTTTAAAAAAAATTAACTGAATAAAATTTTAATAGCACTACACCAACCAGCTTTAAAATCAGGACAAAATATTTGACTTGGATGCCGCACCTTTTTAAGGAAGTTACCATTCATGCTTTTTTCATCTTAAAGCATGCTCACAAATCAGCAACACCAACAGGAAAAATAAAACACTGTCTATGACAATCATTTTAGTTTGTTTGCTGAACCAAACAGATTTATATCAATGACAACATATTTAATTACTATCAAATAGCAGCTTTAATACCAGTCAAGTCATAGATTGAAAATAAAAACAAACTTAGAAGTTGGAAATTAATCTTTGGGAGTTTTGAAACCTTTCTGGAAAAACTATGTGGCTTTTTGTACTTTCCAAAAAACCCAAGCAATATTCTTGGTCAAAAAACACTGATTACTGTAGAAAATGAACCAACCCACGGATAAGACACTAAGATGAAAGGTGTACCAAAATAATCTGATTCTGAGTCTCGGTTATTTTGTTGAATTAACATATACTGTATGTTTCAAGTACCAGTTCAACTTTTTTGTGTGTACTATTGGTCAGATAATGTTGTTACACTGAAAGAATTCACCACATACAACGACAAATGCTTGCCCCTAGCACATTTCACAGCTTCAACTGCTACAGACTGTCACTGAAAAAAATGCATTGGTCAGTCTGAACCATGTCAAGTAAACTATGGAAGTAGCAAATCCACAACACAAACTGTGCTAGCACTTTCGTTCAAGTCTAACCCCAAAATAGGTACAATTTGGAAGCCACTACCCCAATCTGTGAAAAGTGGTGGAACTTGGCTACTGGACATTTTGAATATGTGGTTGTACAGTACATTCGCATGGCCCATACCAGGTTCCCGCAGAGAGCTGCACAGTCAGTCCTGCAGCATTAGCAACAGTGCATTGACAATATTCCAACGCAGCTCAGTACCGGTGTGTCTGATGTGAGTACTGTGGAGGCTGCTGGGAGGTAGTTGAGTAGCCCATGCTGCTCTGTGGCTGTGATGTGCTTGGTCCAGGATTGGGATAGGCAGCATGTGGATTGGAACGCTAGAAAGGAGATTGAGGGAGACATGTGATCCATGTGTTTCTCTGAGTTGGCTACATCCCAAGCCAGCAGGGCCGATCATGTGTGTTTGAAATGTCATTTACTTCAAGGCATAAAGAAATAAAAGTCTTGTGCTATGTACTAGATTTACCATTAAAATGGCAAACCTCCCAGATTGTTTAATATCAGCTTTTCTTTATGAACATCAGAAGTATTGCTAGTAAAGAACACTTAGTTGAGTCTATTACTATACTACAGTTCGTTTTTCCTACAGCAATAACCCCTTTTTATGCTGTTTTATATCTACTTGATAAGTAACAACTAATCTGCTTGAGAGGTTTACACATGAACTTCATGATGTATACATTTACGTATTAAGTAAACCAAAGCAAACTTACACGCTAGTCTCTTCAACAGAAACCTCCCAACGACTAGAGAATAAAAATGAACATGACAAGAAAAGGTACCACAGAATCATTTTCTTTGGCATTAAATATTGTTATGCCCTTTAAACTAATGAATCTTACTTTCTGCTACAAGATATATATAAAAGTAAAATTACTGAAATGTAAGAGTGGTATTCTCAGTTCTAAAGATAGCACAGAGGGAAAGAACAGCGATGGAGTTTAGAGCCCTCTAATTCTGATGTTACATTATTCACGCTCCTGCACCTCTCTCACTCTATTAGCTCGCAAGACAAGCACTATAAAGATGAACCATAATTGATTACTTTCTTCTTTCAAAGCCCATTTAATAAGTCACAGAATTCTAAACTCTGCCCATCCTAGCAAAAATTACATTTTAAAAAGCGTGGACAGAGATACTGTTTTTGAAATCACCCAGAAACACCAACCACAATAATAACATCAACAGAGAAACGCAGTCACATCTTCTTGGTTTCAGGGGCAAAGGCTGGAACACTGCTCCGCTCCGTCCTAGGGATGCCGCCACTTCCCTGAGCAGACACGTTCTGGAGCCCAAGGGGGCGCTTCCCATCCAGACAGGGAGAAAAAGGTGGTGGAACAAACACCAGTGCTCACAGATGTCTGCCTTGATTTCCTAGTCTGGCTTTCCGGAAGAGACTACTTTCAGGCAATTTCCATGGTTGGGTGGCCTGGACCTCTCCGTACCCAGAGCAGAGTCAGTATTTAATTCTTGAAGTACAGCAGCGGCTCTGGGAACCTTATCAGTTTAACAAAATCTCTTTTTCTCTTTAGTAGGTAACTAATTCTAACTGGTCAAGGCTTCAGTATCCTTCCCACATTGAAACCCAGGTTATTTGGGAATATGATTAGAATAAGCAGGGAAGTGGTAAACACTTTTCAAAACAGGTCTTTCCGCAAAGGAACTGACAATGTCACTTGACAGGACTCACAAGTAGGCAATGTAGTGGCCTTTGTAGCCAGATCTGAGTTGAGTCCTGGGGCTACTACCAACTTGTTGAATGAACACATGAAAGTTATTTAGCCTCTACAAACCTCAGTTCTCTGAAATGACAGAAAATAACGCATGCTTCATCCTTAGAACAGCAGCTGGCACACCGTGAGCACTCAGCAAGCTCTGATGATTCCTCTGTGCAGCAGCAGCACCACCACAGCTCCTAAGTGCTTACTGGGCACCATAAATGCTACTAAGACTTTTAATGATAATGATAATAAAAACAATACGAGTGATTTGTGTGATTGTAAGTGCTTGTGTCAGGTAAGCCTTACACACGTAGGGTGTCTTAGCATACATCTACTCTCTCATTTAATCCTACTGCAACCTCACACTTACCATTCTCCATATTCTACAAATGAGGAAAGGGAGTACCTCTGCATCACTTACTCAAGGTTACCCAGAACAGTGCCTGAGCTAGGGTTTGAGCCTGTATTCTTCTTAATCACTATAGTATACGGCTCTTTCAAAACAGTAGATACCATTTATTGAGCTCCTACTACAAGGTGCTAAGATTTATCATGTCTTCTCCTACAACAACTGCAAGTTATTTGCCAGTCTCACCTTACAGATAAAAAGCTAAAGCCAGGAAATGGTATATTACTTGTCCAAGGGCACACAGTTAATAAATGGCATAATTTAAATTTGAGAAGTTCAAGTCTGTCCAGTTCAAAAGTCTAAGCTCCCTCTACGGTACTGACGTCAGCACTTTCCATGCCAGTGACACTGCATGTCCATGAAATTCCCCAGGTACATAAAGGCCTTTTCTTAATTACATCACATTTCCCGATGGTCACAAACCCATGCAAATACTGACACGGCAGGTCAATACAAAACAGTCGTGAAATACCTGATAGTCTGAGGTCATGATCAGTCCACCTGAGGTAGTGGTAGGAGGAACAACTCTCACTTTTTTCAACGGGGGTCCCTGTGTATGACTGCTGTCTTGATTCCCTGGGTGACCAGTTCCATTAGTGTGGTTATTGCCCTGTTGCTGCTGCTGGTTCTTCTCAATTGGTTAAACAGAAAAATAAAGTTCAACTCAGAAGGAGAACACAATACATACAAATCTGAAAATGTGATGGTAGAACTGACTAAAACAAGAAGCTGCCAACTATACTTTAATACTTACTTTGTCTCCTTTGTCATCAGGTTCTTCTTCTGTTAAAAATTCTCGTTTTGGGTAAGGGATTTGACAACCGGCAAAAACACTGATCACAAGAGGGGAAAAAAAAAGACTTCTGGTATACTAATCAATATTTCAAATACTTCATTTAAGTGGTTTTCATTCTCATCTTTTAAGATGGAGTCTGTCTCCATATTTATAATATAAAGGCCGTTCATACAACTGGGATAAAACAAATCTATTCTCATCAGTGACACTACAGCAGGTCATTTAAGGGCTTTTCATTGTATAAAAATAATCAATAATCATCTAATATGACTCAACTTTTTCTTTTATCCCACCATTACTCTTTTATTACTACAACCAAAATACAGATTCTAGCTGAGATGTCACTGTCCAAACACAATTATTTTTTACCCTCCCCACCACATTTAAGGTACAAGATGGTGCAGGGAACAGAGTTTATCTGGAAATGGATTTGTCATCGGAACACAAAGCTGGACCTGAAAGCAGTGAGTGGTCTCAGGGAGCCCGGGGCGCAGCACGGCACACCCACCCTCCACCCACCACCTGGACCCCTGCTGAGACCAACGCTACAGTGTTTCATAAGCAACAGAGAAGCAGGAGCACCTCTAAACCACAAAAGCCCCGCGTGCCACTTCAGTCACCAGTGCTCACTGTCTGCTTGTAAAGATTTCCTTGGGTCCCTGTACAAAAGGAGTGGCAACTCGGAGTTGATGACTAAAAGAAAACAGGCCTCCCCCAATTTTGCTGGTGAGTTAATAATGCATCACTTACTCTGACGTAGGAAGTGGGTCTTCTAAGAAATAGGGATCCTGCATAGCCTGTTCTGAGGTAATTCGCTTTATTGGGTCCATGGTAAGCAACTTCTGAAGCTGAAACCGTAAGTCATAAAACAGTACCGCATTACTTCTCCTTCCTAGTTATACCCCTTGGCACACAGGTGGGAGGTCTATGCTGTTCGATGACTAACACCACAATTTGGAGGGCATTTGTTCCCCCCAAATTAAGATAAAAATGAATCATTAAATTTAATGTAGTAATTCACATTTTAGTCATTCTAATACTCATTATCTCATGTGGTTCTCCTATAAGACGTAACTAAACTCATATCTTCTTACTCTAAACCAATGATCGTTTCCCTGTTATCCAAATTGGTTCATTCAATTTAGAACAGGACTAAAATTCTTCTACTTTTTATTCTTTTTCTATTGAGAGGAAAAAATGTTATAACACAAATAATATACTACCACATGCAGCTTTTCAGATTTAAATCCAAATTAATTAAAATAAAATAAAATTTAAAAATCAATTTCTCAGCCATATCTTGAGCTCCATAGCTACATGTTGCTGGGCTACCCTATTGGACAGCTCAGCTCATCAGCGAAAGTTCTCCTGGACAGTGCTGTACTAGTCTAAATAAATATGGTGACTGATACAGAACTTGGAAAGTACAGAGGTGTAGTTAAGTACAGAGGATGATCCTGGAAAGAGGCTGCTTGGGTCAAAATCCTGACTTGACATTTTTTAGTTGAATGACTTTGGATAAGTTAGCTAATCTCTTTGTAACCTCACATGTCACATGGAGACTAAAAATAGAACCTATTATCTTTGTTTGTTCAGGATTAAATGAGTTAATATCTGTATGAAAAGCAATTATATTGGTGGCTGGCACAAAGAAAGCACTATATAAGTGTTAATTACTATGATCATCATCATCACTACATATAGAAACATGGCACTAATGTGAAAACTCAATTTTTTTTTTAGCTAAACAGTTGACTGAAGCCTCTATGAACTAGAATATTTTATTTTAATGTGATTTAAGAACTTATCAAAATAATGCTCTCTTAGCTTATAGTCTCTGATGTAATGCTGTGGTTTTCAGACTTTAGAGTACAACAGAATCATCCCTGGAGCAATTCTTAAAACAGATTGCTGGACCCTCCTCCCAGAGCTCCTGCTGGTCTACCCGGGCAGGAGCCCAAACGATCTGCGTTTTCAACAAGTTCCCAGATTATCCTAATGCTGCTGGACTAGGACCACACTTTGAAAACCAAGGAACTAATAGACACGTTGAGCCTTAAAGGGAGATGACACAATCAGAGGACAGGACAAAATATATTTAAAAATACATCTAAAATGCTTGGGATAGTGAGATTTAAATTCAATTTTAATACTCTGATATTTTAATGAAAGTACAGTTTTATTTTTAAAGTAGAAAGGGAAAGCATGGATTTGCTATTTAAAATACTCAACAACAGTTTTAATGGAGTTATAGCTGAATTTTTAGATGGGAACAGCTAAGACAGGTCATTATAGTAAAAACAAGCAAATAAGCTGCAGAGGTGGTGTATCTCTAGAATTTCAGCAGTAACAGTAGTGAGAGTCACCTCAGACTACTACACTGAGTAGCACTGAATAGGGGGGAAGAATAATTCCCCTAAATCATGATGTTTACCTATCACTATTATCATTATGTTGTACACTAAGTTAAGTCCATCCTTTTGAAGGATCTAACTTACTTTCCAATTTGGGTCCTGTTTTAAGTACATTACAATAAGCTTATTTGGATAATAATACATCGTGTGGTAATATAATACATTAACCACTGCTTTTCATTTATTTATTTTTTAATCCTCACCTGAGGATATTTTTCCATTTATCATCAGATAGAGTGGGAGGGAGGGAAGGAGGGAAGGAGAGAGACAGAGATAAACATTGATGTGATAGAGCCACATCGACTGGTTGCCTCTGACATGATCTGACCAGGACGAAGCAAAACCAAGGTATGTGTGTGCCCTTGACCTGAATCGAACCCGCAACTCATTGGTCTGTGGGCCGATGCTCTAACAACTGAGCCAACCTGGCCAGGGCAAGCACTATTTTTTAAATTGCTGATGAGATATGAAATATATATGACAATATAAAAATAAGTTGAAGACACAGAAGCAGAAAGAGTAGAAGGAGAAGAAAAGCAGAAACAGAAAAAATGTTTGCCAAGTGGCCTAGACTCTAATAAAGGTAAGTTTAATTCTTACAATATAAAAAAACTCCCATTTAATAAACTAATTTAAAAATATTTGGAATAAAGGAGTAAAACGATTTTAAGCTAAGCGAAATGTAACCCGATTCCTCAGATTACCCTTTTTATGTTATGTAATTTTTTGTGGAAAACATAAAAGTGAAAAACATTTTAAATTTTTATGGCATAAAAAATAGAAATATTTTAAACAAATTTAAGTTGGCAATAGCTGAATATAACCACATCATAAATTACCTTGATAGTGCATGGATTAATTCATATTCTAGGTCATTATTTTTCCATTATACACTGATAAATACTGCATCTCTCATACTCTTCCAGAAAAAGCAAATAATATATACAATCGCTGAAGGACTTCTAATACCCAAGTTTATAGGAGGTATCTTGGGAGTTAAAAATTCTGTGAATAGTTTTTAAAAGAGTTGAAATACAAAACAATCTGTAAAAAATATTTCTGAATGGTGGGGTTTTCTTCTTGATTCTTCTCTCAAATTTTAGAAATTTTAAAATAACGGATGAAACCCAATAAAGTAATTTTTAAAATGCTCTTGACAGACTCGATATAATGACTATCTTTAGAAAACCTACTCTACCATGTTAAATCATGCTGAGTTTGGAAAAACAAATACTTTGATGTCTTTACTGGTATTTACCAACAAGATTTCCACATTTATCATTAAAGTACTCTAAATGGGCTAAGTAACCGTATAAATTGACCCAATAAAGCCTCAGGATGGGCTAATCAGTTGGGGGGGGGGTATGCATTTTATTAGTACTGTTATCTAAAGCTTACCAAGTGGAATGCTTTACTATCTGGTTTAACTTTATGTTTTTCCATATACTTGATAAGGCTGCAGTTGGTATACCTGAAAGAGAAATACTATGAAATATCTATATTAGATTTGAGGTAAATCTTACATTGGCTAAAGTTTTTCCAAACAGAATTCTTTTATTAAATATATTAAATAACCTTTAATAAAGGTTATTTCAATCAATACTGAATATATATTAAAAATGGTATGATCAGCATAAAAAGAGTGGCACTAAATCAATTTTATATTTCACTGAATATTCACACTAGTCACTTTTGAATGCATATCACTGATTACATGCAAGATAATTTCATTAATAATATATACTGAATAGCTTTTTTCATATGAATGTTATCTCAACAATTATCTTAAATAACATTATAGATCAGAAGTTTAACTCAGTCATAAATAAATAAAAAAGAAAAAAATTTATTACAGGTCTATCAATTGTCCTCTCCCAATCCTGATCTTGAATTTATAAATGAAATATTCCTTCTTTTCTAGTGAAACTTGTTAAAATTACACAACCTACATGGACAGGCAAGTGGCTATCTACAATGTTTTTTAATTTCACTCTCTTGCTGCCTTAGCTAGGATACTTTCCACTGATGCTTCGAGAAAGTCATAAATATGGAAAAAAATAAGTTTTTCTCATATCCAAATCGGCTACTAATATTAGATATTTACCTTCTTTATATCATTTAAACATCTTAAGAAATGAAGGCTGTCATAATATAAAAAAATTATTTATTAGAATAATCTTATGTTTTATATTCTATTATGTGGAGTATTCAATCTTCTACCGAGCATTCTGGAAAAGCAAAACTCAACACAAGGTCTATTTTCTTTCCAACTTACGTATTTCTTCTGAAATCTTTCATTAATGTTGAATGTTCAGGCATCTTTTTTATATCTTCCCAATCTTTATCTGTGAAATACATTGATAAAATTTTATGTTGTCTAGGTTCCTATTCTCAAGAACTTTAATAAAGGTTATTTCAATTTTCATTACACTTCCTATACTTTTAACCTCTATGAAAACGCACACTTCAAATAAACAGTCAGCTATAGTAAACATCTCATCTTGAACTGTAAATAAATACAATTCGCCCTTGTATAGCATTAGATCTCTCTTTTTAATGCCTACTTTCTATGTGTGTTACTGTTTGTGTTACCTCAATTTCTATAACTAGAAGGTAATAAGTTATAAATATTTCTATTATTAAATAGTTCTATTTCTATTTATAAAACCATTTTTCCCCTTTCTGCCAAATTTCTTGGTTAAATCAGTAATCAATCTCTTCCATGATAAATGTAACATCTTCCCCTCAGTAGCTTTAAGGTATACTTCTTTTTATATGGCCCTCCTCATTTTTACCTTATTAAATACATTGCTTTACATCAACAATATGTAAGTAGTAATAATTACTTGAAATAGAATAAAGTAGGCTACAACTACTATATTAATCAGTCAGCTGTTGCCTTGGATAGTTTCAGTAACATTAACAGAAACAACTCCAGCTACTAATATATTAGGTAGAAAACGTTCCAGTTAGTTTTGCTGGCATTAGAGTTGCTCAAACAATACATGATAGATAGCTTGTTTACTCCATCATTATCAATGAACTTTTACTTTGATAAAGTAAAACGAGTCTACGAGGAGCACAGCACTACAACGGGTAGCTAACTAAACAGCACCTTTAGCTTTTAAATGGCCTTTTCAGGTTCAATTTTCTTTCAATTTACTTGTAAAAATATTTGCTATTTTCCTCCACAAATATCACATTTCATAAAGTAAACTAGATATATAGTTTAAGCTCATAAATAAAATTTCTCAACTATTTTCTTAATTCAATTTCTCTATTTTGTCAATTTCTCAAGCTAGAAATCTTGAGATAATCTTTTAACTTTCCCTCAATTATACACTTCCTACAAATTTATACATTTGTCCTTGATTCTCCATCTGCATTATCACTTTACACCTGCAGTACTGCTACAGGCAAGCGGCTGGTTTCCCCGACTTACGTTACTTACTTTCATTGATTTTTACATACCACTGCCATTCTAATCTTTTAAAAATGTAACATAAATCAAGCCAATAGTTCTCAAATTTTTCTCATGGATTTTCACTCTTTAGCATAACAAGTTTAAATCCTGCTGCCTATTCTTCAAGCTCCTTCTAAGCTGAGCCTACCCGCTTCCACCCCATCCTAGCCACGTTCCTTTCCCTGGGACCTTAGAAACAGTGGGCCCATTCAGAAGTGGAAAGCAAAGGCACTCTTCCCTATCTACTCAAACCATCTCTGTTCTGTAAACAGACTACTTAGAATAGTACAATATAAACTCTAAGAGGGCGAGAATCATGTCTAAGTCAACCATTTTTTATATTTAACACAGTGCCTGGCACATGGCAGGTACTCAGTAAATATTCAGTGAATAAATGAAATTCCCATCACAACAAAGCAGTCTTCGCAGAATTGTTAACTACTTTTGGGGAAAGGTAGTATCTGCGTAGTTACTCTGCATTTACTTATAATTAACACCCTTATAAGGGAATGTGAAATTATAACTCCCAGATATTTCTGGATTAGTCTTGAGTTATATTGATCTGAGAAAAATTCCTAATCAACAATTTCTAATAAGTACTTGACTATCCAAAATTATGTAGGTATTTTAAGCAAATTTTCATTATTCTGGACCACTGGGCAGAGTTTTTGGTGACCGATGAACTATCATTTTGTGGTATAACAAAGGAACGGGATACAGCTGGAGAGATCTAACGCCTGTGGTGAGACACCTAAACAACTTTCTACTTGTGACAGAACAGTGCAGGCAAGGTTGCTGTGAAATCTACATTTCTACCTACATTCTGACTGTTCTAACACAAAACTTAAAATAATGTTCTTATTGACAAAAGTTATAGAGTAAAAAATGCTATTATTCAATACAATGTGATTCTATAAAGTGCCCTAAATAAAAATAATGTTCAAAATTTATATTCAGATGCCAAGTAATGGCAGTATTATATGTGCTGCCAGACAAAAATGCACGCTACTGAATTTTATTTATAGTTTCCACTGGTGAGAACTAAAGGCACCTTCCTTTTTAATACAGATATTGCAAATATTTTGTCATTTCAAATATTAAACAACAAAACAAAATAAAACAGAAACCAAAATGAAACAAAAATACACCCTCAGGAAACCCATAAATATTTTATGCTAAAATGTGAACTCTACAAATTTTGCTACTTCTATGGATCTTTGATTAAGGCAAGTCATAAATATAAAGAATCAAGTTAAGAGTAGCTTTGATCAGCTAAAAATATACACCTTTCCAATGAAGATACTAAGTTCAAACAACAGTGATTTAAAAACAAAAACAAAAACATAATGTGTACCTGCAGGGAATCCCATTACATTGAATATTCTGTCCAGCTGGTCATGGTGATAAGGATTACTAGTTTTGATGTCCTCTTGTCGACAGTGAAATATTGGTTCTGACGTTAGTAGTTCTGCAAATATACACCCTATAGCCCAAATATCTTTAAAATAAAAAGACAAAGAAAAAAAAAGAAAAAGAAAAAAAAAAAAGGAAAGGAAAAAATAAAAAAGGAAAGGAAAAAAGAAAAAGAAAGGAGGAAAATAAAGTGGTTCTTTCCAAAAGAAAATGCATTTTTATCTTGGTGGGGAGTGTTTTTCTTTCCTTTCTTTCCCTAATAAGTCATTATTAATTCCTAAGCAATTATAATTATAAATATCACAGAATATGGTTTGCAAATACAGATTCCCATTCCACCCACCCCAGTTTTTCATTCCCTGTTATACCTCCACCCCATCCAGTGGTTTCATTCCAAGTTTAAATCAATTTATTAGCTACATTTTTGGCAAGTTTTAAATGTCTCAAACATTACCTTATCTATGAAATACATACAAAGCTACATATGGAGCCTGGGAACCACAAACAAAGAAAACTAAAGAAAAAAATTAAACAAACCAAAAACCCAAACAACCTCTGAAATGGAGCATACTTGCCAAAAGTAATCAGCACAATTTTTTTTGGCAAAAATATTTTTTTCTTTATCTTGTTTATGTACTTGCTAATTTGTAAAGTCTAGTAATTATGCTCCCATATTAGCACTATTTAGCAAGGTGCTATTACAACAAGAAAAGGACAGGGACTGACCTCAAATATTTTAAATGAAACAGTTATTTCTACTTGAAGAGTTTTTCATTCAAAGTTTTTCTTTATGGTCTAGCAAGTGTCAGATGATTTTGCAAGGTGAAGTATTTAAAGGGACAAAAAAGGAGGGGGGGGGTGTAAAATACTACCTTTAAAATGGGTACAAAGGCTATAACTTAATAAAAATCAAGTAAATGGATTTCTCTGTACACAACAAATTCCCTTCATATGCATTAAGATACAGGATAACTTTCATTCATATTACATTTTTACTCAACAGAAAGATCTATATACCAATTTAGAATTTAACGTTGAAAGTATTTCAGTTCTACTCGTAACAAATCTCTAGAGTGACAATATTAACTTCTTCACATTGAGTACAATAAGCACACAGCAGATGCTCAGTCAGTGCTTTCTGACTGATCTAACCAATACAACCATAGCGGGATAAATAAAAATCACTTTTATTAAAGCTGATTGTTCATCTATTATTAGTTGTCACTTAAATAGAAAATGACAAAAAAATTAACTTATAAGTAACAGAATTCTTAAACTCCAAAACTGAAATATACTTAATTTAAAATAAAATTATCACATGTACATTTCAGAGTAACAAATAAATTATCTGTTTACTTAAAGATTATACACCCTCACTATCAGCAAGTGATTTTTAGAAAATTACACTGTTTATCAGTATTATCCTACATTAGGAACCAAGTCCAGCTCATACCACCATATGGAAAAGTCTCATCAGGAAATATAAACCAAGCTTTCGTTTTTAATGTCTGAACGTAAATGGGAAAATTATGTTATGGAGTTTGTAATTAATTCTTTTTACATGTGTACCCCACATAAACCTGACCCCTGATAATCTTTATCAAATGAAAGACAGGCAAGCTGAGCAGGATCACAAAAAGGGCTGACAGGTCAGCTTGCATGTCTAAAACTCGACTCATAGCACCCAGAAGACAATGTAACAAGTCCTTCTGGTTAGCGAGGCAAAACTCTAAAGAAGAAAATAAAATATGTAAAGAAAGATGGGAGGTGAATAAACGATCTAAGTAGGTATCCCTAAAGCTATACTGCTTTTCAATAAAAAGTCAAGAAAGAAAAAAGTTTATTCAACCTTGTTCAACCTCACTCTAATAACTTCTTTTCTTATATTTCTTCTGCTATCTTTCATTTTTATCCATTTCACCAACCTTCCTTCCTTCAAAATCCTGATCCAGACATGAATCATGAATTTGAGTTAGCTGATCAGGCTATTATTTCAGACACCTTTTTAACCTTTGTAAGTAGTCTCTCCTCCCTATCATGCCTATTTTGTCAGTTACCAAGTTCATTTCATGGGAAAGTCCTTTCCTGCTCACCTACCAGCTTAACTCCTTCTAGAAAGATTTTCCAAATTAGAAACATATAAATTCCATCTACTTCTCAAAATCTGTGACGCTCATGTGTAGCTACTGAAGTAGCCAGGAAAGGTCGATAACAACTGGCATGCTACATAGGCCCAAACAGGAGAGGAAGACTTCTTAACTAATGTTTTAATCAACAGGTGTACTAATAGCAAGCTTCTAGTTAATAAAAGAGTAAGTTTTCATTCTCCCTATCTTATTGTACATTTCCCATCTTAAAGAATGCTACATAATAAGTGGGCATTCAGTTATCTGAGGATAAAAATCTGAGCTTGAAAGTCCATACTTTAGTAAAACTTAAGACTACCTTACTATTAATTAATGAAAAATTAATAACTTTCTTCCAGCCTTCTCCACAAAGTCAATCAAAACTGAGTTAAACTTTGTCCTTGGGAGTATAATGTTTACTAACCTATTATTTTCTCTCTTTGGTTTAATGATTCAGTTTCTGAACAGAATAAATGACCACAGCACTAAAATCTGTTTGTATTAGAAAGTGGGAACATGTTAGTTGGATGTTCAGATTTTTTCCCTATGCTCTTTTGCTGTTTCTTAGTAGCCTTTAGTTTAACATAATCCACTAAACTCCACTAGCAGATTTAACCCTTCTAAATGATGCCAAAGGTATTTGTGTATAGATTCAACCTCACTGGTTCTTCTATATGCTACTCACACTACAACTATCTGCTGGGAAAGTCAATCTGCTAGGGAAGATCTTGGCAGGCGCTTTCCCTGTGGTGTGGGGAATCTGTTGGTTACTTTAATGGACTCTTAGGCTACCTGCATAGGTAATGGAAAGAATGTGAATGTGTGGGAGAGACTGAAATCAAGGAAGAAATTTCAATTTTTACTCCTTTATTCTAAAAACGGTTTATGTGTAATTTCTTTCTCCCGCAAACAAAAAGCAATTTGTAAGATACCAATATAAATTTTTTTGAGATAATAATTTGATAGAAAACTGTTCCCAGTCAAGTCAGGTAGACAGAGGGTAGGGAGCACCACTGCGGAGGAACTACCATGGACCTGAGTGTCAATCATTTGCACCCAAGTCAGTAACCTGTGATCTTCCTATCTCAGAAGGCAGTTGTTTTTACCTAAGGCCACAGAACTGAAGAGATGAGTAGGCTAAATTCTCATTTTCAGAAAATGAGGCTAAAGGATTAAATGTCTTGCCTAAACACACACACACACACACACACACCCTCCAGAATGACAAAGCTACTAAGGCTATAAGACAGAGTGCCTGTCTCTGTTACTTCTATTGTTTAAAAATAGGAGAAAATTATTTTATGCATATATTCATAGTTTTCTCATCTGGACTGGACATCCCTTAAACTACATTAATTTGCATTTATTTGGTTTCTCTTAATTTTAAAATGTTTAAGTTATCCAATAAATGTTAATGTTGATGAGAAGGAAAAGGGAAAAATGTAAAGACAGTCTCTTTCTCAAATTATAAAGTCATTAGAATAAAATAATCTACCTAAATGCTGATAGGTTAGCTTTGTGACAAAGAACGCTTGCAATGAAACTGCTGGACTGTAGAATTGGTGAATAACAGGTTATACAAATCTTATTGTTCACAGTAAATACAAGTTTATTAAGAAAAAAGAAAAAGATAATAAATAATGAAACAGTCACAAGCTTCTGTGACAGCACATTTCTTTTTTTTTCAATTTTTATTTCTTAATTTTAAGGAGAGAGAGAAAGGAGGGAGGGAGAGAGAGGAGAGAGAGAGAGAGAGAGATTTGTTGTTCCACTTATTTGCATTCATTTGTTGCTTCTTGTATGTGCCCTGATCAGGGATCAGACCTGAGACTTTGGTGTATTGGGATAACACTCTAAACAACTGAGCTACCCATCTAGGGTCGAAAGTATATTTCCTTTTTTTTTTTCTAATGTATTTTTATTGATTTTTAGAGAGACAGGAAAGGAGAAGGAGAAAGAGATAGAAACATGGATGTGAGAGAGAATCATCGATTGGCCACCTCCTGCACTGCCTCCCCCTACCCCCCGGGGGATCAAGCCCACAACCTGGGCATGTGCCCTGACCAGGAATCGAACCAGCAACCTCTTGGTGCATGGGTCGAGGTTCAACCACTGAGCAATACTAGCAGGGTGAAAGTATATTTTTTAATTAATTTAAATGAATTCAAAGTCTCAAGTTTTCAGTTAACATCAGCTAAGATTAGGTAATCACTTTCTATTTGTATGGTCTGTTAATGTCTTACCAAAAATAACACTGCTTTTAAATATTCCTTTTCTAGGTGGAAAAAATAGCTATGTACCATATTAGTTTATATGTTTTTTTAAGTACATTGATAACGTACTTGTAAAAAAGATAAACATATTATGTTTGGATAGTTCAGAAACAGAACTATCTTCAATAATCTTACTTTTCCTTCTGATTTTTAAAATATATGTATTTTATTTTAGAATTATTTTAGATTTGTAGAAAAGCCACCAAGATAGTTGAGAAATTCCATATCTGACTTAACTTTATCTACCTTTATTTTTCTATAAAATAAAATGTGGTCTCAAAGCTGGTATGAAGAGTAGTGAACACTAAGATTTTTTAAAAAAAAGACACACTGGATTCAAGATTGACATGGGGAAATGATCACAAGTATTTCTCCTTTTGCCTTCTTGAATATACATTGAAATGGCAATAAAGCAATGAAGGTACAAATCCACAATAATAACAAGAACCGGAAGAGATCCTCAGGGACAAGATTCATTCACTGACTCAAAAGAGTATGACGTAACCACTATGTACCATATAGGCACCGGCTACAATGGAGAACAGCTAGGACAGGTTGATCTATTTTTCAAGGCACTGTTCAGTGCTATCAAGATAGTAAGATAGAAGAGTGATGGGGAAGGTAGGGTGGTTACTCTAGTATGTGGTCAAAGAATTTCTCTGTGAAGAGACAGTACTTTGACTAAGATCTGAATGAAAAGAAGAGACTGGCCATGTGAAGACCTATCTAGGCAGATACATAGAAATTATTTGTGGAATAGTTCAGAGAAGGCCCTAGGCTACAGTATTATTATTAAGTAGGAAGCAGAATTGTCCTGCACAACTCTAGAAAATTTTGTACTTTAAAATACCAACTACAAAATTGGTACATAGTTGTGATTCACAGTTGGGAATCGAAGTATGTGGAGGGCCATCAAGTCATACACTGAATTTTGATTGTGTGGGTGGTTGTCGCCCAACCCCTGCGCTGTTCAAGAGTCAACTATCTTTTGAAGAGCTGATCCTCCTTCCGCCACTCTCCTCCACTGCCCTGGGGCTATCAGGTATATACACAGATTGGGCCAAAAGTTGGAGAATTCTTCCTTGAAAGAATTTGAATGGTCTCAGGGCAAAGACTTGTATATACTAGCATTTAGAGCTTCCCCAGTTAATGGCAATTCTCTGATGGAGCACCCCAAAGTAAAGTCCTATGATCTATGTACACAAAATTCCCAAGCAACTTTTTATAATCATATTTTTAAATATTAAAAGACAATCAAGGGTCAACAGCAGTTGAAGAATACTTGCCACATGGGAGGAGGTGACCAAGACATACACATAAAAAGAGTGCCTATAGAGAAGACAGTTAATTATTCCAGGAATACAGCAAATTATAACCAATTAAAGAGCACTGTTATCACTGCCTTAATTTGAGAACCTTTTCTTTTCATAAAGTAATACAAGATATTATGAAAAAGTAATCATCAGAATTACGAAGGGGATCTTGGAAATAAAAAAGACAAAGGCAGAAAACATAAGCAAAGTGGTATAAAGGCTCAATCCAAGATGTCCAACATCTGTCTATACTTAGTTCAGGAGAGAAAAAACAGGGATGTAGGAAATAAACTTTGGAATGAATATATCTACCAAGTGCCCAGCACATCACTGTGAAATATAAGGATGAGAAATTCTGTTTTGTTTTCAGAAAGACAAAAACCCCAGGAAATCAACCAGTAAGTGAGAATAAGGTTGGCATGAGACATTTCATTAGCAACAATCATGCTAGAAGACAATGGAGAAGCGTCATCAAATTTTAAGAGAGAATTGTTTTGCACCTTGAATTGTAAACCCCATCAAATTGTCAAGTATAATAAAGGCATTTTTTTTAGAAATACAAGAACTAGAAAATTTACCTCTAGGACACCCTTCCAAAGGCAATTACTTGAGAATATGCTGCAGCAAAATAAGGAATGAGATAATGAAATCCAGAAAGAAATAGATCCAACCCAGAGGGGGGAAAAAAAGGAAAAGCCAGGACGAAACACAACCCAGAACAGAGCAAAATGCAGAAGACTTCAGGATGGATATATCCAAGGAAAGAAAGGTGGGCTCAATACCATCCTGGAGAACACAGAACAAGTTAAGTGAGCAATAAAGACACACAATAAAGGCAAAGAACATACACTTGGGGAAAAAGGACTGGCAGCTGAACACTGAATCTATTACAATATATGATCTAGGTATAAACTATGGGAATTATGACTTCTGAACAGAAAATAAATGTTGTAAACATTGACAAAGTAGTAATACTAATTATGATGATGACATTACTAATATAGTTTATAAATTGAGAGGGAGGTGGGGGAAGAAGTATAAGAGCACTAATTTCATAAAAATTTAAAAGTCAATTAAATGTTCTAAACAACTACTTTTTAAAATATTTTTTTTCCTTTAACTTTAAGGGGATCTTTTAGGAGCTAATATTTCAAAGAATAATTGTCTGAAGTTCAAAGATTTAGAAATTTTACTGTGCTTATTTTTCCTTTCAAGTAAAATTTAAAATACTTTTTATTTGGAATGCATAGCATGATCCCATATATTTAAAATGTTTTTAATATCTATTTATCTATCAGAGAGATATGTCTGGGATGATATACTGATATACCGCTAATGCTAATGATGGTATTTCTGGGTAGTAGAATTTTAGGTTAGTTTTTGCTCTTACTTTTATCATTTTCTGTTATTTGATTTGCAAATATATAGAAATATGTATATTTTACAACAACAAAGTCACTTTTAAAATGTCATAGACTCTTAATCAGTTGTACTCACCAATAGCTTTGGTATAATGTCTTGCTCCAAGAAGTAATTCTGGGGCTCGGTACCAGAATGTCACGACTACTGGATCCAAATCTGCTAAAGGCTTCAAAGGTGAATTAAATAATCGGGCAAAGCCCATATCAGCTGTAAAAAACAAACAAACAAAGAAGAATGTTAAATAAATAGATTTTAACAAATGTAATTGATTACTCTAATTTTACCACTGTTATTTAGTAAGATATAAAAATGTGCTGAATTCTGGAGAAAAACCCCACAAAACCTAATGATAAAACAAGTTTGAGATCTTCATTCTTTGCAAACAATTATCACTCACCCTTCCACTGGGTTAGAGACAGGCTGTGCTGCCAGAGGTCAAGGGTGACCCTACCCCTCTGGGCAGATTTCTTTCCATCTGTCATACCACCACTGGGGACAGGATTGTTAAGCTGCATTTCCATTCTTTGCATTAGTCAAAAGCACTGAGAAACCAGATCAGAGTAAGGCTTTCCATTATTTCATCAAATAGCTCATTCATGGTGTAATCAAAAGTTGAATGTATAATATGTTAACACCACTATTTCCCCCCATTTATTTGGGATGAATTTTACTAACTTAAGAATCATAGTATTTTGTTAAGCTAGAAAAGACTTTAAAGTCATATAATTCAATCACCTCTTTTTCCAAATGAGAAAACGGACTTGACAAATGCCATCACTCATATCAGAACTGGAGCAGTGGTGAGATGCAGTTCGTGGCATTTAACATGGTTTAATTATGTAGTGTAGTTATTCAGGTACGGCTGTATCCTATTAAACTATAATCTTGTTCAAGGCAAAATTTGTCTTTTTCCTCTCTCTGCCTTTTTTAGCATCAAGTAGGGTGTCATTAGGTATAGCTTTTGGCAAATACATATTGAATGAAAAATCACTATCACACCACCAATTCAAAAATTTCAACATTTATCCACTATTTGTTTAGTTTTGTTCTCCTAATATACATTTTTTTAATCCTCACCTGAGTACATTTTCCCATTGTTTTTTAGATAGAGTGGAAGGGAGAGAGGTGGGGTGGGGGTGGGAGGATAGAGAGAGAGAGAAAGAAACATCACATCGATTGGTTGCCTCCTACATGACCTCCACCAAAACTGGGGAATCAAACCTGCAACCCAGATACGTGCCCTTGATTGGGAATCAAACCACTGAGTCCGACACTTTAACTGCTGAGCCAAACTGGCCAGGGCCTGATATACATTTTTAATGAAACAGACCCTAGCCCAGTGCTTCTCAACCTGCGGGTTGCGACCCCTTGGGGGTTGAACGACCCTTTCACAGGGGTCGCCTAAGACATAACAGTAGCAAAACTACAGTTATGAAGTAGCAACAAAAATAATTTTATGGTTGGGGGTCACCACAACATGAGGAACTGTATTAAAGGGTCGCGGCATTAGGAAGGTTGAGAACCACTGCGCCTAGACTAACCTAATTAACTATGGAGGTTTAAAGAAACAACACAGACATTTGGCAAAGGATTAAAACTATAAGTCAGATTACTAAATACTGGTTTATAGAAGACTGACATTTCTTAAATGTGAATGCTTTGAGCTGTTAGTGCCCCCCAAACCAGCCAACATTATATACATTACACAAAAGTATAATTACACAAAAATAGATTATCTTATTGTTTTCCTCAAATTTTACAGTAAGGAACACATCTGTAACTACTGTTTGGATGGGTCTTTTATAGTTTGCATGAATTTGCAAGCTTATATTTGAATTTGGTGCCACAAAACTGGATGGACATGTGAGGACGTTAACAGTCATTTGATGACAGTACTTACTGGGCCTGGTTCTCCTGGAAGTCAATAACTAGAAGTACTTTTAGGTGAATCAGATGTTATCACTACTAAAGATTTTGTAAAGTTTATATCATAAAAGTATATCTGAGTCTAATTAAAAGTGGAAAGTGATACTTGGGGAATTTATAGAGGAGGATAGGGAAGAGAGCTAGGAGTACCTACTTTTCTTTTTTCTTTATGGATTTTAGAGAGAGAGGAAGGGAGAGGGAGAGAGAGAAACATCGATGAGAGAGAACATCGACTGGCTGCCTCCTGCATGCCCCCCACTGGGGATCGGACCCACAACCCGGGCATGTGCCCTGACCCGGAATCGAACCAGCGACCTCTTGGTTCATGGGTCAATGCTCAACCAGTGGACCACACCGGCTGGGTGTGGAACATCTACTTTTTCTTTGTTGGAGAAGTGATACAAATCAGCTTATAATTCTAACTCATATTAAATTATGCAATCAGAAATTACTATTTACTTTGTTAAAGACTCCCACAATTCTGCTGCCTTTAAATTAATACAATTCAGTTACAACATTTCTTCCACCCACACACAAAACAAACTAAATAAATGTGACAAACACAATTTAGAAATGACAATGAAAAAAAGTAACCAGGTAGGATAAATTCATTCTATCCTTATAGATTATCAGACCAAAAATGGGTAAAATTTTGTTTTGCTATTTAAAAAAAAAAAAACTGTTAAAAAACATGCCAAGAGCCCTGGCCTGTCTGGCTAATTGGTTAGAGTATCGGCCCAGGGACCAGAGAGTCTGGGATTCAATTCCGGTCAAGGGCATGTGCCTGGGTTGCAGGTTTCTCCAGTCCCTGACCAGGGCAGTGTGGGAGGCAACCAATTGATGTCTCTCTCTCAACATGATGTTTCTCTCTCTCTTTCTATTTCCCTCCCTTCTACTCTCTCTACAAAATAAAAAAATCAATGGAAAAAAATTTTAAAACATGCCAAGGTAGAGAATGCTCATTAAGTTTTTTCCCATCAGGCAAAGGCCTGCTACAAGACAGGCTTGTTAGAACTTATGGTTCAGTGCCTATCTGGCCTCAATGGTTTTCCTAGTTTGTAATTCCTAATCTAGATGAGGTCAGCGGAGGCATATGTTCTAATCTAATCCGGCTCAGATGAATAGAACTGATGGTTTAATTACTAGTATGCTGCTGTATGCCCTTGGGACTAAAATAAAGGTGAAGCTAGCATCTAACATAGATAGAAGCCACTCACCTCCACAGGCTATTTTTAATGAAGGTAAAGGTTTCTAAAAAACTTGCATGGCTTATTTTATAATTAGAACACTTCAGTCTAAAGATTTTCTGACACCTTTAAGAGTATGAAACACTTTTCACTTTTCGTGTATACTCTTTAAAAATGGCTTTGATCATATGGAGGTACATGAATGTATGCATATTATTAAAGCAAAAATTAGAAGTGATAAAGCTGCCTGCAAAAGTCTCAAAAGTACTACACTGTGATTTATCAAAGATATAACATACCAATTTTTACTCTTCCTCGCTCGGGACCTTCACCCATAACTAAAATATTAGCAGGTTTCTGTGGAAACAAAATAGTGTTTTTCAGTAGACAGCAGTGGTTTCTTTCAAATATACAATATGCCAATATAACATAAATCCACCTTTTAAAAATCTCATTTACTAAAAAATTAAAATCAAATACAGGTCACCATAGAAACTCTATGCAAAGCAATACAGAATCTTCACGAAGGCCCAAATACGGCAGTGCTTTTCTCCACACAGCTAAGGCTTTTCCTGGCCCTTCTGTCAGTGTTTTCACAACTGTGGATCATCTGACAGAAAGGTGTGTGTTGTGGTTCCTTTTAACTCTCAATTATATAAAATATCTTGCAACTTTAAGGAATAGATTTTTAAAGATGATTTAATACTAAGTAGCAAATTAATTACAGCCACCTAATACCCCCTTTTTGAAAACAGCCAGGTATGCATCATGCTTACATGAGAAAATGATAGTGAAATCAATTTAATAAAGTCTTTTCTAAATGATTTAGTGAAGTAATAGGAATTTTCCGTGACCTGAACAGTTTTGAGGTTTTTATTTTTAAATATAAAAAGAAAGCTAAAATTTTAAAGTAAGATTTTACAAAATATTTAAAAATTTTTAAATCTCTACAAATGTATATGATTAACTGTCATTTAAAGTTTGTTCTCGTGGTACCTACTACATTAACATAAAAGGGTTGCTCCCTCCTCAAGAAGGGGGAGGAAAAGGAAAAGAAGGAAGAGAAGGGAAGGGGAGGGAGGGGAAGAAAGAAGCAATCCCCACGCTGTGTTCATCCTGTTATACTAATTCTACCAGTCTGCTAAGTAAAAGTGAAACTAGATTTCATTATTGATCAAAGCAGCCTTAAAATAAAATTTAAGATTTTAATGAAGGCTCTTTTCAGTGGTAACTAGTTCACAGGCTTTCCTAACCTGCTTAGTGACAGCCCCTGTACTATTACTGACAAAATACAACTTATAGTGCATTATTCTATCAACCACAAAAGATCAAAAAAATATTAGTCCCCAGAAAAATACAAGAGATTGCTGAAATGGTAGCATATATATCTCAGAGGTTAAACATCCCTATATTTGTGAAGGTGAGGAGACTGGGCACCAGAGAGATTAAATGACTTGCCCTAAGTATAATCAACAAGACTGGGGGAGCAGCAGAATCGACCCCATCTCAAAACAATCTAGTGCTCCCTTCCTAATATATTATTCTGAAAGTAACTTTATGTAGTGAGTTTTTTAATTATTATGTATTACTGCAATTAACAAAAATGATAGTTATATTCAAGAAAAAGTTGTCATTACCCCCCACACACTCCTGGCCACTGAGATAACTGGCTAAGCACCAAAAGGAAGTACAGCACTAATAATATCCCCTGTGTGCTGCCTGCTTTGTGCACTGTTCATGGACCAACACTGGGTTCATCTCTGCAGAGACTCTTAGAGTCAGCCTACTTCAAAATGAAACCAGATCTCTGAGACTTTGGTGAAGGCAGAGGGAAGCTTTCCAAGGGGAATAAGACAGCATTTCTATTTGGCTGGTGGAAAAGGCTTGCTCTCAACTCACAATGTGGGCTCAGCAGGATACTTTCATGTTTACTAGAACTCTCTTCTCATGATTCCCAGGACAGGACTCTCTAAACATCTCTTAAACACACTCCCTACTCTTTAACCCCATTTTGATTCTCTTCCCATCAAGTCCATCTTCCCTACTAATGCCAGGGTTATCTTTCTGAGATAAAACTGATCTTGTCACACCTTCCCTTAAACTTTTCTAGAGTAAAGTGAAACATTATTACAAGAAGATTAGGGGAAAAGGGCAGAACACAAAATGATACATACATACATAAACTATGATTATAACTATGTTTCTAAAAAGTGCTCAGTAGGACTAGAACAAGAAAGAGAAGGAGGTATGGATGAACCTTTTCAAAAATGTCTTTGAATGCTTTTGCTATGCTTTATTATTATTACTAAAATATTATTTCAACTTCATTTATTCCTTTACCAAATGTGAGCAAAATCCAAAGTCCTTATAACGGGATGCAAGACACCTGTAAGCTCATTCCCATTGATCTCTGCAGCCCAATTTTTCGCCACTTCACACTGCTCTGCCACATGTATGTTCAGTGTTGTGTGACTAGACTTCTCACAGGTGTATCATTGCTATCCCACCATTTCTGTCCCCAAAGACATTCCCTCTCACCACCCATTGCTCCTTCACCCCAAGTCCCACTCTCTTCTCCAGAGGAACAAGGTAACTACTGATTTGCTGTGATGGATTTTTCTACCACTAGAGTGCTCAATCCTAAAATATTACAGTAAAACCTTGATATAACAGACTAATTAGGGCAAGGGGGTGTCCTTTAAAGCCAAAAGTCTGTTACATAATAAAGTAGGTTTTCCGATTTTGTATGTTAAAAAATTGACAAATTAGTTAACCTACTTTTACTTATGTAAACATGTTTGTGTAATTAAAATAAGTATGTATGAAAAGTTTAATTTCACAGAAAAGTTTTCTATATGTCACAGTACTTTAAAGTTTATACTGAATAGGTCTAGTAAATGTGTGCATTCACGTCACCAAAAGTAAACAATGCATGCGACTGGGGGTGTGGCTTAGCCCAGTGGGAACATAGGCCAGGATTCCTTAAAACTGCTGCATAGTCATGACTGGGGAAAACAGAAACAGTCACTGTCACTGCTAGCAATGCAGTGTGATCATGTGCTAACCATTTGCCAACTACTATTATGTGCGGTGACTCTTGGATTTAAATGTGTAGACTACAGTTGGAGATATGTAATATTATTTATGTCGGCAAAATTACTACAGTGTTTTTTCCAACATATAGCCTAGTCACTAAAATTTGTTAGAAATAACAGTGAATTAATAACAGAATATAAACTGTTAATTTAATTATAAGCAAATTTTGGTTAAAAGCATTTTAAAATTAACAGGGCGTTCATTTTCACATACAACATACAGACCAGATAGTTTGTCTGTTAAATCTGAAATTCGTTAAATCAAGGTTCGCAAAATTGAGTGAGGGTTTACTGTATCTCCATATCTGGCAAAATCACAAGTATTCATGGGCATCTTTCTCCTACTTATATTTGGAAGGAGTGGGAAAAAATCTTGTTTGCCCTCTTCTTAGTCATTCGGCAGCTGGGCCCAGAACTGAGAAGCCCTGGGATGGTAGCTATTGGTCAGCCTGCTACTGGGCAAAGAGGGAAAACTCCTTCTCTTGTTCTTCATTTTATTCTAGACTTACGGGACTGGTCCAGTTCCAAACTTGGATTTGAGTATTGGTAGGGAGTAAACAGTTTCTTTGTCAAGGTATGGCCTAGTATTAGGGTTTAGGGCCAAAGCTCCAGTTAATTAAACATTAATTTGCTAGGCAACTCACTGACTGTTGTATGGACAGAAGTAGGTCTTAGGCAAAGACATGACATACTTCTACTTAAAAGTATCTCTGCCTAGAAATGCAAATTAAAACTATAATGAGATTCTGTCAGATAGCTATCATTAATAAATCCACAAACAAATGTCGGTGAAGGTTTGGAGAAAAGGAAACCCTTATGCATTGTTGGTGGGAATCCAGACTGGTACAGCCGCTAAGGAAAACAGTATAGAGGGTCCTCAAAAAATTACAAATGGAACTGCCTTATATGACCCAGCGATTCCACTTCTGGGTATATATATCTGAAGAAACCCAAATCACTAATTCGAAAAACTATATGCACCCCTATGTTCATTGAAGTATTATTTACAATAGTCAAGACAGGGAAGCAACCCAAGTATCCACAGATAAACGAGTGGATAAAAAAGTTGTGGTACATATATATAATGAAATATTACTCAGTCATAAAAGGAATGAAATTTTACCATTTGCAACAGCATGGATGGATCTAGAAGGTATTATGTAAGTGAAATCAGTCAGAGAAAGACAAATACCATATAATTTGACTTATACGTGGAATCTAAAAAAACAAAATAAAGGAAACAAACAAAACTGAAATAGACTCATAGACACAAAGAACAGACTGATGGTTGCCAGAGGGGAGGGGAGTTGGGGGACAGGGTGAAGGAGGTGAAGGAACCAAGAAGTACAAAATGGTAGTTAGAACATAAAGTACAGTATAAGGAATATAGTCAGTAATACTGTAATAACTATATATGGTGCCAGGTGGGTACTTTAAATATAAGGGAAAACACTTTGTAAAATATATTACTGTCTAACCACTATGCTGTATACCTGAAACTAATACAAAATACTGAATGTAAATTATAATTGAAAAATAAAATGTAAAGTTCTTAAAAAAAAAAACCAAACAGCGCCTCTGCCTCTAAGTGAATTTAAATTCAGTTTGGACATACTTTACAGTCATAAAGGGGCTGGTTTTCAGTGTTGCTTTAATAACACTATTTAATAAACAATGGGTCCTTCCTCTTGTTATTTTCCATGGTAGCATTCCATATGCCCCTGGGCATGATATTAAGATGAGCAGACAAGTCTAAGTTTCTTTTGTACATGTAACCTAATGGAAATCTCACTGGAAAAAGGGAGAAAGGCCCTGAAGATCATGAATACTCTTATCAGCATGTGTTTCATTGCTTAATCAGTATTAGAGAAAGTTTCAAAGAACTTGATGGGCCCTGGCTGGTTTGGCTCAGCGGTTGGAGCATCAGCTTGCGGACCACAGAGTCCCGGGTTCGGTTCCCACTAGGGGCACATACCAAAAATAAATAAATAAATACATACATACATAAATAAAGGACTTGATGGACAATTTTTGTTGCAGTACTTAATGCCACATTGAAATAATATTCTATCCTCTAAAAAAGCAAATTTCTTTTTCTATTTTGATATAAGTAGGAGAATTTGGTAGCAGTATTTAACTCTAGAGCCAAAAATTTCCAAGTAGTTGGTGATAATACACAAAACAATGAGTAATAACTGTTATTTTGGTAAATGGTCTGTGATCTTTCATATGCTATCAAATATAATCACCTTGAAAGAACATATAGAACTCTGCTGGTGATATATGAGGCATTTACTCCATCAGACTATATTTGCTGCTATGGAGATCAGAGGTCCAACACGATTTAAAAGTGTTATAACATCATGGCAACATCTTCAAGTACAGCTATGCTAGGCACAGAAATGACTACAGACACCTTACTGCACGCTGAGTAATGAAATAAATCAATGAGAGACTTATTTGAGGTATATTTGTTTGAAACTATATCTTTATCTTATTGTTGTTTCATTCCTCCTTCAAAAAAAAACCACAACAAAAAACAACTATGCTTGTAATAGAAAAAACATGTCCTTGCTTTGTAGGCTCACAGCTTTGCTTCTTGCTTTCTGTTGTTATGCTCCAAACAAACACTCATTCTCAAAGCAAGATTTTTGTGTTGCAGAGACAACCATCCTCATAGAGGCTTTCTGTTCTCCAGAACTGAACATGTGGACAAGCTGAGGAATAGTACATTGATAATTTTGGCATACAGCAGAAATGGCAAATTGGTTTCACTTGAGCCAACTATGATTTAAAAAAAAAAAAAAAGTAAGTACTACCGAGAGCTCTTTCCTGAGAAAGAATAGAAATTGGACTGATCAGGCAACTGCCACCATCAATCAGAGGCATCTGACACAGGTGCAGAAGTAGAGAATGGAGGCTTATTGCCAAATTAAATGCAACTCTTTATTCCAAGGATGAAAATGGGGTCCTCATATGTTCACTAATGTACTGAGGCAAAATGGAGACTTTGAGTCAATAGGAAAAGTTGATTCTCGATGATCTGTCTATGAAAAAATGAAGCAATCCATAAGTAACCAAGTGCTTTTATCCCAGATTTGTTCACAATTAAACTTTCACAAACATCAAACACCATAAACAACACAACCTGGTGGCAAAACTCTACATACTCAATGACGTTGACTTTGGTTGTTAATCATTTTGTACTACAACACATACTGAAAAAATTAACTGATACATGTATATGATATATGTATATATGTATATACATGATATATGTATATATATATGATATTCAAATGCAGCCCACAAAGTCTTGAATAAACATATATTCAGTCATTTTAAAAAACTGTTTTAATAAAATTTTCTAAGGAGTTCAGTTACAGATAGAAATTTGGAAATTTAGTGAATGTGGTCAGGAAGATATCTTAATAATAGTTTTCAGTTTTTCTTCAGCGCTATGAATTTGTATTTTTTAAACCTGTAATAGTAAATTTTCCTCCAGGACTGGTGCTTAACAACTTTAAGCTAAAACAGAAATTACCACTTTCTAATAAAGCAGTTTCTTCCCTTTTGTATAAATATGAACATAGTGTGAATCTATTCATGCAATTTTTATTAATACTTCTGATACTTTAAAAAACATAATACATTTTCCTTTTAGAATACATGGTTTTGTAGAAAAGTTCATTTTCTTTTTAAAAAAATTTTTTTATTTTTATCCTCACCCAAGGACATTTTTCCATTTTTTGTTCCCATAGAGTGGGAGGGAGAGGAAGAGAGAGAGAGAGAGAGAGAGAGAAACATCGACATGAAAGGGACACATTGAGTGGCTGCCACCCGCACAACCAAGGGCCGGGGACAAACTGCAACCAAGGTACATGCCCTTAGCGGGAACCGACCCCAGGTCTCTCTGGACCGCAGGCCAACGCTCTAACCGCTGAGCAAAACTGGCCAGGGCTTAATTTTCTTTAAATATGATTAATACAATTTACTATACAGCTTTAACCACAATTTTTTGGTATACTTTCTTTTGTTGATGTATTTTGTTTTAGTTTCTTATTTCTATTTTGTGTATGCTTTTTCTCTTAACATGGTAACACTATTTAAGCTTACCACAATTTCATGTGACTATACAATTTTTTTTGTGTCATAATTTGATCAATTATTTTCTAGTTGTTAGACATATAATTTTTTTCAACTTATCATTATTATTCATAATGGTGAGATGGCCTTTTCATCATTTTAAAAATAATACCCTTAAAAGAGTTTATGAAAACCCTGGCTGGGTGGCTCAGTTGGTTAGAGTATCGTCTTGTACACCAAAAGGTTTTGGACTCAATTCCTGTTCGGGGCACATACATTGGTTGCGGATTCAACCCTCACTGGGATGTGTAAGGAGGGCAGCCAATCAATGTTTCTTTCTAAAAATCACTAATAAAACCATATCCTTGGGTGAGGATTAAAAAAAAGAGTTTACTAAAAGTTTACTAAAGGTAGGATTGATGGATCAAAAGAAATGAATATTTTTAAGTTGTTGATAATTCTTACTTTCCAGGTTGTAATTTATGTCATAGCAGCTATGACATTCACTCAACATACTGAGGGCATATCAGGTACTGTCCTCGGCATGTGATAGACAGTGGTTAACAAGAGACATGGTCCCTGTCACACAGGAAAGCTAGATATTAGTAAAGATAAACAAATACGTAAAAAGTTATCAAGTGTAATAAATGCTATACAAGAATAAAAGGATTCTGTTAGAGAGAATGGGGAGCCTACTCTGAATCCGGTGGTGAGGAAAAGGAAAAAGGGGGGGTACGACTTTGGAGAGAGTGGTGAGGGAAGCCCTCTCTGAGGTGGCATGTAAGCTAGGATCTGAAGGATAAGAAGGAACTACCCAGAGGAAAGGATTACTTATGTGTTATATAAGTGGATGAAGTCAGAAAAACTTCTCAGACAGAAGGAAAAACAAGAAAGCTCTGCAGTGCACTCAGCCAGTGTGGCTCAGTGGATTGAGCATCATCCCATGGACTGAGAGGTCTGGGTTCAATTCCAGATCAGGGCACATACCGGGGTTGTGGGCTTGATCTCCAGTAGGGGGCATGCAGGAGACAGCCAGTTGATGCATCTCTCACACTGATGTTTCTATCTCTCTCTCCCTTCCTCTATCTTAAAAAAAAAAAAAAAAAAAAATCAATAAAAAGAAAGCTCCGAAGTGGGAAATGGCTTGGTTTATTCAAGAAGGCATTCGTAGGCAGAGCATATTGTGCAGGGGCACACTGGCAGGAAATGGGGTTACTAACATAGGTGGGGGCCAGACAATGCAGGGTCTACTTTGCATATAAAATGTCCTTTGCACATTTGGGGGGAAAAAACTACAGCAAAGAAGTTCATGGTGCTATTCATATAAGGTATAGTGAATACAAATCCATTTCCTTACGGTGGGCTCCCTAGCTGTATCATTCATAATTATATGTGTTTTGTTTTTAAGACACAAAGAGCTTTGCTTGGTAAATCTCTATTCTGTTCTGTTTTTCAGTTTTTTAATTTAATTTTCTCCATCACTTGTTATCCCCTCTATGCCATCTTCCACTTCCACCCATCCCCCTCCACCCCACAATCACCTCACTGCTGTCCTTGAGTTCTCTTTCTTTTGTGCTCAATCCTTCCCCACAATAACCCCAGCTGTCTGTCTGCTCTAAAAATGAAAATAAAATAAAATGTCCTTTGTAGCTCTAAAATAAAATTTCAGTAAAAGCTTTTTTGGAAGGAAGTGACAATTTGACAAGAGCAATATGAATGTTATGTACCAGGTCCACTACGCGGATTAATTAATTCCATCCTTACAATAACTCTTTATGAGTAGGTGTTACTATTCCACTTATGGAGAAGATGACCAAAGCCAGAAAGAACTCAGCTGAACTGAGTTAGTTCACATTAACCACTTGACACTAGTTCATCATTAGTAAAGCCAGGGCTCGAATGGGTAGAGTCCATCCTCTTAGCGACTGCACCACACTCCAGTGCACAACTGAGTGCTGTCATTTAACCAGAGGAAATGACATCTCCTTGATATGATGGCATTACTTTGCTAACAAAATTGGACTTGCTAAAAACATGTTTATACACACAATATATGTCTATGCATATGCATGTTGAGTGAATTTATTGCTTATATTACCTGTGGTCTGACTTTTGGTTAGTCTTGGTGTTTTTCTTAACTTATATGGATCTGTTATTATTCCTTTTCCTAACATATTCCAAGTTTTTGTTATTTGGTTTTCAAACAATTGGTTTAAAGCTGTATCTTTCTGCCTACTTGTATGATTTCAAAGAATTCTGCCATTGGGATGTGTCTTACAACTTGCCATGAATGTATACATTTCACTCGAATATCTTTCATACTTTCAAACTCTGTATCTTAAATGGCAAAACTTCAATTGATGGCGTATAATAGCTAAGAAAATATAATTCTGCTTTTATTTCTAGTTCATTTTATTGTATTCTGAGAAATTAATGCAGAATTTGTGCTTTAGTGAATACTTACTATGTATATCTTTGTCTTCCAGTACACACTGATTTTTTTCTAAATATGCAACTCCATAATTTTTGCTCATTTTTTATTTTAAAATAATAATCTGATAGAAAAATGTCAAGGTACATAACTACATATTTCTATTTCTTTTGATACAACTGCCAAATTGAAGAAACCATAAGTTCTCTGATGTATTTTCATTCTGCTGTTACAAAATGTTTCAAACTTTTGAAATATATTTTATCTACTGATAACTTTTTTTCAATATTTGGACACACTTTAGATGATTAGTTCTCAACTTTTCTCTTCCCTTAAACATTTGAGAAATATGATAGACTTCTTCAGAAGGTAAGAATAACAGTTCATAAAGAGGCTGAAAAAATAATCAGGAATATCATCAGCTATTTTACTTGTGGGACCTGAACATTCATTTCCTCATTTTAAATCAGAGAAATGTCAACCTAGTGTTGTTGCTAAGATTGTAAGTGAGTAATACACAGAAACAGCCTAATATAATGCTGGGTATATAAACAGTCATGAAGTTTTATCATGATAATTATAAAGGCAGATAACACTATAATTTTTTTAACAGTGACTTGCTATTGAGGTGATTCTTTAGTAGAAACTTCCTGGAAGACAGGGTACCCATGCATGATTGGACAGTGCCTCCAATGTGATTTTTCTATACCACCTGATAAGATGACCTTAGTTGCTCTTGATCATTTTCTAGCTTTTAGTCATTTATGCCTTTTACAGATTAAAAACTTTATTATTAGCTAGTTTTTTTAAATTAAAAAAATATATATGTTCTTGTCAAAAATGAAAATACAGAAAAGTATAAAGAAATTAAAATTTACCTGAAATCTCATCTTACAGAGTTGAATCATTACAAACATTGTGGTGGACGTAATTCCAGCTTTCTCTAAATCTGTATTATTTACATTTATTATAAATCTCTTATAAAGGTTCTTTTGATTCCTATATTTGTTCCTTCAACCGTAAATGAATAACAAATGCACAGTAACTACTGCATTTATCCTACTTTATTTAACCTTCCCTAGCATAGTTATTTAGGATATGTTTGGACCAGAAGAGTTCCAGAACACTGTTAACTAATAGTAGAGATAGAAGGTTAGCAGAATAGCTGCACAGTCATGCACTGCTTAACAAGGATACATTCTGAGAAATTATCAGGCAATTTCATTACTGTGTGAACATCATACAGTGCCCTTACACAAACATAGATGGTACAGCCTACCACACACCTAGGCTATATGTGCTATAGCCTATTGCTCCTAGGTTACACACCTGTCTGGCATATTACTGTGCTGAATACTATAGGCAATTATAATATAATGGTAAGTATTTGTGCATCTAAATATATCTAAACATAGAAAAGGTACAGTCAAAATATGGTATAAAAGATAAAAAGTGGTACACCTGTACAGGGCCCTTACCATGAATGGAGCTTGCAAGACTGGAAGTTGCTCTGGGTGGGTTAGTAAGTGAGTGGTGAGTGAAACTGAAGGCCTAGGAAATTACCATACACTACTGCAGACTTTATAAACACTGTACACTCAGGTCACACTCAATTTATAAAACATGAGATTAAATCAAGCACAAGAGAAAATGAAGCTATCAAGAGACATGGTAAACACATTTATGAGGCTGTCACTGGTCTAACACCACAAACTGTTTCACAGCAAAATTTTTATTTTTTATTTTTGGTACGTTCCCCTAGCGGGAACTGAACCCGGGACTCTCTGGTCTGCAGGCTGACGCTCCAAACGCTGAGCCAAACTCACCAGGGCTCACAGCAAAATTTTTTTAAGTAAAACGAGTATACTCTAAAATAATGAAAATATAGTACAGTAAATACATTAGCCAGTAACATAGTCACTTATTATTACTATCAAGTATTGTGTACTGCACATAATTATATGTATGCTTTTATGACTGGTAGTGCAAAAGGCTTGTTTACGCTAGTATCACCATAAACACATGAGAAATATGTTGTGCTGTGACTTATAATGGCTACAACAATTTTCAGCTCCATTATAATCTTATGGGACCACCAACACAGTGACCCACAGACCAGAATCATGGGTTCGATTTCCGGTCAAGGGCATGTACCTTGGTTGCAGGTTCGACCCCAGCCCTGGTTGGGGTCGTGAGCAAGGCAACCAATCGATGTGTCTCTCTCACATCGATGTTTCTCTCCCTCCCACTCTAGCTAAAAAAATCAATGAAAAAATATTCTTGGGTAAGGATTTAAAAAAAAAAAAAATTTCAATCAGAAATGAACATTTTAAATTTTGTCAAACTGAATATTGAATTTTGCAAAAGTTTTAGTTACAACTACTGTTATAACCATAGTGTTAGTCTCTTAGCACTACTGATATGGTGAATTGTTAGTACATTTACAAATATGGAATCCTCCTCGCATGCTTGAAATGGGCTTCATTTAGTTATAGCATAGTCTTAGGCTTTTAATGTCCCATTGAATCCTATTTGCTAACATTTGTTTAAGATAGATGCATAAATATTTACATGTGACACTGGTCCAGGGTTATAGACATTATCTTTATCAGGTTTGTGTTAGTGTTATGCTTTCTTCCTACAAAATTATTAAGGAAACTTTATTTTCCACTAACTACTATAGAATAGTTTATGTAATGCAGGATTATGTTATTTGAGGGTTAAAACAACTGTGAAACCATTTTCGTGTTACATTTTTAAAGATAGCCAGCCCTGTGACAAATGTCTTTATTTCTTCTATAGTTACTGGTCTACTTAGTTTTTCTACCTCTTCTAGGGCCAATTATAGTAATTTGTACTTTATTTCTAAATGCTTATTTAATCCAGGGTTTTGCAGAACACCAGTAGTTCAATAACCACTAAAGAAATTTAAATGGTAGTCAAAAATCATCCATCCCCACTTCAACACACCAGAATCAGAGTTGTACAGATGAGTTTTACCAACCTTTCAAGAATAATTCCTATATTATACAAATTATTCCCAAGACTAAAATCATTTTCTGAAGCTAATATAATCATAACAAAATAGAACAAAGACAGTATACAAACAGAAGATTACTAACCACTCTCACTTGTGAATATAGACAGAATGAAATATTAGCAAAGGAAATCCAATAGTGACTGAAAAAGAAATCAAGACCAAGTAGTGCTGATCCCACTAATGCAAGATGGTTCAACTTTAAAAAAACAAAATAAAACCTTATAAATATGTTACCACATTAACAGATTAAAGAAAATAACCATATGATCATCTCAAATGATGCAGAAAAAGCATTTAATAAAGTTCACTCTTGATTTAGAAACAATTAATTAGATATAGAGGAACATCCTTTTTTTTTTTTTTTTATCTTCACCCGAGGACATTTTTCCATTTTTCGTTCAGGTAGAGTGGGAGGGAGAGAGAGGAACAGATAGAGAGAGAAACATCGATGTGAAAAGAACACACCGAGTGGCTGCCACCCGCACGACCTACCACGGCTGGGGACAAACTGCAACCGAGGTACGTGCCCTAAGCGGGAACCGAACCCGGGTCTCTCAGGACCGCAGGCTGACACTCTAACTGCTGAGCCAAACCGGCCAGGGCGAGAGGAACATCTTTAACCTTATAAAAGATAGCCACCAAAACCCCAGAAGAAATATCATATATAATGGTGAAGCTTAAGAATTCTCATTAGAGACAGAAATAACAGTCTCAATTATTTGCCACTGTACTAGTAAATATATATTAACAATTTTTTATTACCAAATGACAAGAAAATTGCATTTCATAAATTCCAATTTTCACTTTCTTTTAAATTTTAACATTTCATAATCAGGTTGTGTCTTACAACCTCTGTGGTGTAACAGTCAAATTGGCAGCATGCTTTCTTTCTTAGTGACACATAAAACAATTCTGCAATTTTCAGCTTTCTAGTCTTTGCAGTTAAAAGACATAACATGATACGTTTGGGATAGATTTTGAGTGTATCAGTCTCACAGGTGGGAAGCTACTAAGAAATTTTAGGTAGGGGAATGACTGATTTACTTTTCAGAGGGATCATTCGATTGCTATATAGATATTAGATCATAACAATGTAAGACTATGAATCAGGAAGATCACTTGAGAATTTTTGCATTAATCCATATGGCCTGGATTAAAATAATATTAATAGAAATGATGAGAAGCAAAGCCTTGAGGTAATAAGTGAAGTCCAAAAAAATTCAACAGTGTAAACTGGAAGATGGAGATGGGAGATCAGATTATCGTAGGGCAAATAGAAATTAATGAAATGAACAAGGTGAGCCTGTACAGCTAGCAGTCCGGGAAGTCCACCTACAAAATCCAAATCATGTCCTGGCAGCAAAGAATTTTGGAATCTTGCATTAGTTGGCACCTGATTTATTGAACTGATCCAGGGATAGTGAGCTAGAACTGCAGAATCTCTGCCAGATTTGCCCTTCCTTTCATGGTTTACACTCCTGAAGCTTCTTGTCCCTGAAAATAAGCACTACAGTTTACTCTTCTTTGAGAAAAGACCCTGGTCAGAACACTGGGACCAATGGCCAACAGTACTATACTCAAATTTGAGTTACAGAGGGTCTTCCTGTAACTTGATCTACAGTGTTGAAGGTAGAGCTGACAAGAATCCATTTATTCATTCAATAAATTTATATTATACATACAATATTCTAGGTACTGATGATACAGCCATAAATAAAATTAATCAAGTTCCTTCCCCTAAGGAATTTATATTCCTAGAGCAACATGATGATGAAAGTAAAATGCACTTAGTGAACATTTATTGTGTGCCAGACACAGTCCTAATACTTCAGATGACTATTAAAAAGACAAAAATATAGGTAAGGGTCATTTTATATACGAGGAAAGTAACACAGAAAGGTAATACTTCCAAAGGTTACATAATTAAGTGGTGGAATGAAGGTTCATACAAATCACAGGCCCACAATAATAGGGGCTTATTTTTTCCTCCTTGGGTCATGATGATAGAAAATGATTATTCAGGGTAGAAAAAATAAGATCCTTAATTGTTCCCTACTATATTCAACTCTTTCTTATTTTTCTTCTTAATTTTTTGTTATTCTTCACTTCTTCCTACTTTTCACCTACTTCTTTTTATTTTCAGATTTCCCTCTTCTTCTTCACCATGAAGTCCCAGACAACATTTGATTTTACCGCCTTTGTGTTAATTTAATCAAGAGAAAGACAATACAAAACAAACTCAATCAAAAGAGGGGGATCAAAGGATGAGTGAGTGTCATGAACTCCAAATTTGTGACTTAACCTTCTAAGGCTTACAGCTGTGTAACAACAAATCTTTCCTAATAAGACAGAATGCTAGCCACTATCGGAGGTGATGAGCAGTAACAGGATTATTATCTGCTGCAGATATTCCAAGAATTAATCACCACATCATGCAAGGGATGGGAATGGTCAGGTCACTTCTAAGATACCTTCCAAGTTATGGTCTATTAGTCTATAAAGTTAGGGAAAACAAAATATGATTTTCACTTCAATGCCATATTTATATGAGTTGAAAAATCAGTAGCCTGTATTTACCTTTCATATTTTTGTTAAATAGGCATCTTGAACTGTACTAACCTGAATTACAAGCCTATCTGTGATTTGAAAAGACTACAAATTCAGAGCTGAAACGAATCTTAGATTCAGACATCTATTTTAGAACAGAAAGTTAGGAATCTTCAGATTATATACTACTTAGAGTATTGTATCTACAGCATGATATAAATCTGAAGGCAAATTATATATAAATTAAATAATTAAACATGAACATAGGTAATTATAACAAAGTGATACTGTATAAAGTAAAATCCAGCTGTCTGAGGTTAGGTAACTTTAATAAAGAAATATTTTTTCAATAGTTAATTCAATAACTAGTGCTCATTTAATAGTTAATTGTGCATGAGGAAAGAGCTTTACTAAATCTAAATTAAAATTCCTGTGTTGATTAGAAAAACATTTATAAAAATCTACACAAAATCTTGAACTTTTATGTTGAACTAACTTTGAAATATGGCTAGCTGCTTGTGCTTATTTCAGTTAGAAGACTTATTTTACCCCTTGTTTGATCATTTTTCATTTGCTTGTATCCAGTAAAGTGATATGGTTGCCAAACTGAAAAAGACTTAATGAAAGATGTATGTGGCCGTGGGCACCAGTGACTTAAAACATGTTTAGATAACTTTAGCTGAGGTAAGAGAAAACCTAATCTAATACGTTCTGTCTTTAAAGATTAAATTACTTTGGCAAATGTTTAAAACTCTGGGATATTATATAATACTCTCAGGCCTGAGTCTATTATTAAAAAGTTGGACTGAAATATTGATTTTATATGCTTTTTCAGAGTATCATTTAGAGAATTCTGAAATCTTTTTTGGAAAACCTATTTCTGACTACAAACAGTATATTCTCTTTTGCTAATGTAAGAGTTTTTAAAGGCCAAAAGAAATAAAGTGGTGGTGGGCAGGTGCTACACCATTAACATCATATATAATAAGCCAATAGCCTGTATCAGATGTGTAGGCAGAGACTGGTGAATTCTTGTCTCCAAGAATACAACTCAAAAGTCCTTTAAACAAAATCACCCCAAATCTGCCCCATCTTTAGAAACATTACTCTGGATGATAGTAAATTTTGTTTATAAAAATGGGAGCAGTTATGTAAATTGCATAATGATGTATCACATCAATTATGTTAAAAACTGAGAAAAGATACATCTAACTTACAACTTAGATATCCCTCTACTTCTGGTTAATTTTCAGGACCACCGAGAAATATTATCTTAAACTCCACTGAAAAGAACACAACTTGATGAGATTATTTAGAATAGCCAACCATTCTTGATTGGTGAGAAATCTGACTAAAAAGATTCTAGCATTGTGCTAATAAAGTATCTAAAATACATTCGGAATCTAAAGAAAAGTAGACTAGAAGCAATATGCAAACCAAATAACAGTATTTTTAATATGAACTTGTAATCTACCCATATAAACATAAATAATATTTGCAGTTGTGCCATTTAGTAAAATTAAGTGGAAAACATTTTGTTATTTACAAATAATACAACACAGTCCATTGTGTGTGCTCAATATCACTATCAAAATCAGGCAAATATAGGATTTATCAAGAAACTAAATGGATTGTTCGCAGATACTTTCGAGAAGGAAAACTACCCAATTGCTCATTTAAGTAAACGTACTCTACAATAACCACCAGTCATAATGTTAACAAAATTAATGCAAACCTCATTTAAGTTTGCCTTAACCAGTTGTTATCAACAAAACCTGTGTTTTATCCCCAAGCCTAAATTTTATGGATGCAATCTCGTATGTTTTACTAGCTTCACAATTAAACAAGAAAATTAGAGTAAATCCCAGGAGTTCCCAATAAATGAAGCAAATCACAAGTAATAAACAATGATTAAACCTGGTAATTACAAAGCATTTTTCTTCCAAGAAGCTGTGTTTTAAAGAAAACATACTTAATTTGATCTCAACACTTACTTCAAGGAAGCTAATTCACAGAGAAAGGGCAAAACAGTGAGAACAGAGGCCATGAATGCAGGTTCCTTTCTTCCTAACTGTTCAATTACATTGTTGCTTTTATCTCTTTCAGCACATGGATATTCTTAGGTCTTTTCCACTTGTTTTTTATTTTTCTCCTAAAGAATTTACTGACCCTTCTTTTTTAGGCATAAAGTATATTCATGGCCTTTTATTTTCAATAGCAATCTTCTTTTAACATAAAATACACTAAACCACATTGAATATTTTGTGTAAACTTTATTAATAGATTAAATCGACATTTTCCTCAGTTTTTTATATATATATTTTTTATTGTTGACAGTATTACAGATGCCCCCCATTTCACACCTTTGTCCCCCTCCACCCAGCTCCCACCCCACCCCAGGCCTCCACCCCACTACTGTCTGTGTCCATGGGCTATGCATACATGTATATAAGTTCTTTGGTTACTCTCTTCCCATTCCCCACTCTCTGAGATCTATCAGTCTGTTACACATTTTTTTCCCTGATTATAACAATAATATATATTAACTACACATTATCCAGACAATTTAGAAAGGTATTAAAAGAAAAAAATGAAACTTGCCTCAAATTCTCCCATCCATATATAAACTCTACCTAGAAAAATATATACCATAAAGGGCTTTATTCAAAATGATTTTATAATCAATGTCAAGAAGTTTGCATAAAACAATAAACTACTTATAATACTAAGTATTTTCTAAAGATTTAACTAAGTTTTTCCCTTGGTGTTCTCTTTTCCTAACAGTAGCAAGTAGGTTTGGGGAGAGAGTCTAGTGCAGTGGCTTTCAAACCTTTTGAACACAATCCATAGAAAAAAATCATTTAATATTATATGACCATATCCACATATAAACATACGTCATTAAACAGAAGTTTCATGAAACAACAATTTCCGTTAACACATTCGATGTACTCTGATATTTTCTCTGTCAATAAAGAAATAAAAGGCTGGTTGTGTTGTGTGATTTCCCAACTCACTTACGGCTTATGATCTGCAATTTAAAAATCATTGACCTAGAAGAAAATTCCTTAAATTTAGTGGTCCAGCTTGGTTAGAGTTCTCTAAGTAACCAGAATCAAGCCATTTAACTGTTACTCAGTTTTTCCACTTACTAGTTGTAGAGTTCAGTGGACATTAAGAAAGTGCACCACAAACAAACAAACAAACAAACAAACAAACAAAAAAACATATAATCATGAGGAAACATTGGTATTAGTAAGCAAAACTAATAAACAAGGCAATCTTTCACTCAAATACAAAGAATCCGATCCAAAATACCCCAATAATTCACCATGTTACCATCAGTATATAATAACATGCCTTGATAAAATAGGCCCTATACAATTAAGTTTAGTCCATGGTTCACTTCTGAGAGTTTAATCTTATTTAATGTAATGTTTGCTAGGAAACCAAAACATTCTTCACCAAGGACAGCTAAAGCCACACCAAGTGACTCCAAGTTACTCAGTATAATTAAAATAAACTGCAGGGCAGCAGCACTATCAGATATTTAGGAAAATAAGTCAGATTAAAGCTTTGAAATAGCTCCAGCCATCTTTTAATATGTTTAGCAGTAGCCCCCTGGGCTATTTCACATCATGCACTACTCACAGTAACACATTCCCACTGGGATACTCCCAAAGGAAATCTCTTTAGAGATTTATTTTCTAGGAAATTTTACTATGGCATAAAAAACTATTTTGAATTGGTTTAGGGCAGGAGAGACCAACTAGCAGATAGGTGCAATACTGCAAAACACTCCAAATTTCATATACAACCTTGTAATTCATCTTGAATGAAAAAAAACTATGATGAAAAATCATATTATAGTATATCTCACTTAATACTATCCTCCACTTAGTGCAACAAGGCAAAAATTCAACCCTATGTGTCTGGCAGTTTCAAGTTAATTACCACTATGATAAAATCATTAAAGCAATAATTAAAATAAAATTTTGGATATCAGATTTTTTATTTATTTTTTTATTTTTATTTTTTATTTTTTTTATCCTCATCCGAGGACATTTTTCCATCCTTTGTACAGACAGAGTGGGAGGGAGAGAGAGGAAGAGAGAGAGAGGGAAACATCGACGTGAAAGGGACACATCGAGTGGCTGCCACCCGCACGACCAACCAGGGCCGGGGACAAACTGCAACCAAGGCACATGCCCTTAGCGGGAACCGAACCCGGGTCTCTCCGGACCGCAGGTGGACGCTCTAACCGCTGAGCAAAACCGGCCAGGGCGGATATCAGATTTTTTAAAAAGAACATATTGCTCTGGCCGGTTTGGCTCAGCAGTTAGAGCGTCGGCCCACAGACCAGAGAGGCCAGGGTTCAGTTCCCACTAAGGGTACGTACCTGGGTTGCAGTTTGTTCCCACCCCGGTTGGGGTCGTGTGGGTGGCAACCACTTGATGTGTCTCTTTCACATCGATGTTTCTCTCTCTCTCTTCCTCCCACTCTATCTCAAGATAAATGCAAAAATATCGAGTGAGGATAAAAAAAAGGAACATATTGATGAGAAGTTGACATATATAGTAACAAAAATCAATGGCAAATAGGTCAGTCATATTAACTACTCCTTTACTCTCTATTAAGTTCCTTAGAAAATATGTCAAAAGCCCAAGTCTTTACTTACTACTTAGACGTCTGATTTACGTGTAAACCATTTCCATGGTCTGATATGCTGCACAAATATTTTCAACAAAAAGCATAAAATTCAGCCAGCAATTTAATGAACTAATAAATTAAAAAATGAACAACTATGAGCTAGGAATTATTTACACTGTGACTAGTGATGAACTGGTCAGTTAAACGCTGGATAAAAGTGAAATGCAAGCGCTGTCTCAGTGGTTAGAGCGCAATCCCGCCCCTGCACACAGAAGGGTTGAGTTTGATTCCTGGTCAAGGGCACATACCTGGGTTGCAGGTTCCATCCCCAGCCCTGGTTCAGGACCATGCAGGAAGCAACCAATAGATGTGTCTCTCTCATATTGATGTTTTTCTTTCTTTTTCTCTTTCTCTCCACTCCTCTCTCTCCCTTCCTTTCACTCTCTCTAAAAACCAATGGAAAAAAATATCCTTGGGTGAGGATTAAAAAAAAGAAATATGAGAATTGCAAATTCAGAATAGCTGGTATGTTTTTTTTTAATCCTCACCCAAGGACATTTTTCCATTTTTTGTTCAGACAGAGTGGGAGGGGGAGAAAGGAAGAGAGAGAGAAACATCGACGTGAAAGGGACACGAGTGGCTGCCACCCACACGACCAACCAGGGCCGGGGTAAAACTGCAATCGAGGTACACGCCCTTAGCGGGAACTGAACCCAGGTCTCTCTGGACCGCAGGCCGACGCTCTAACCACTGAACCTAATCGGCCAGGGCCAGAATAGCTGGTATGTTTAGGAGAAGGTAGGTAATGCCCCTTTATCTACAATTAAAGAATAATTTACACAGAAGGGACTTTAAGATGTTTTTGAAAAAAAAGTGAGGGATGTAAATGAACTATGATGGAGATGTTCTAACCTTAAGATTAAAGAAAAAAATGGGAAAAAATTAATGAAATAAAGAGAACATCAGAATAGATAAGTGAAGGGTCAGAAAATAGGTTTCGCCCTGGCCAGTTTGGCTCAGCGGTTAGAGCGTCAGCCTGCGGTCCGGAGAGACCCGGGTTCGGTTCCCGCTAAGGGCACGTACCTCGGTTGCAGTTTGTCCCCGGCCCTGGTTGGTCGTGCGGGTAGCAGCCACTCGATGTGTCCCTTCACGTCGATGTTTCTCTCTCTCTCTCCCTCCCACTCTATCTGTACAAAAAATGGAAAAATATTCTCAGGTGAGGATAAAAAAAAAAAAAGAAAATAAGTTTCACTGGGTGAAACAAAAACACTGGGTAAAGGAAGAGTGTGATAAAAGAGAGTAATAGATGAGTATCATTAGCTGAATGGTCTCTGAACTAACTGGTAACAGCTGAGTCCTTTCAGGTAGAAAGAAGGAGGCTGCAGAAAGGACTAAAATGTATGAACAGAAAAAGTTTTCTGTACTGTTTCAATGCAGTAAATCACAGCACAGATTAAGAGGATAGTAAAAAAGAAAAAATATAAGAGTATATATATGAGTCTGCAAATTTAGTGAAGTATCAGGTAATATCAGAAATGACCTATAGAAAATAACTGGAAGCCATTTTATTTCTGTTATAAATTAGTTCATTCACTCAACAAATATAAGTAATATTATATATACATATGTATTTTGCTAGGCATCGGGAGGGATAAAAATAATTATTAAGCCACACTCCTTGCCCTCAAGAGCTTATAATCAAATAAAGAACAGATTACCAAAACTAGTAAGTGCCCCATAAGCAGTTCAGAGTAACTGTTAGAGGATATTAGATGTAAACATTCTCTTTTCCAGATGGTGATGGGGGATTGGGGGCTGTGGTGCTTCAATGATGAGGTAGCTGGATGGAGTGAGTACAGCTTTAAAGGATGAACAGAATTTCATATGCATAAATGCATAACCAATGAACACATACAGTAGTGCGGTGAAAGAGGGCAGCAGGGGAGGGGGCACGCTCAGGAGTGGGGAGGAAGGGGGTCAATGAGGGAAAAGAGGAGGGACATCTGTAATACTTTCAAAAACAAAAATAAATTTAAAATAAAAATAACATAAAAGAATGAAGAGAATTTCAAATGCTGGAGATGAAGGTAGGAGGGAATTCAAGCAGGCAGGGCTAGCTCTGGGTTGGCTGAAACATAAGCATAAGGAGATGGAAGAAAAAGAAATGGGAGCCAGACTCCACTGTCAGTCTTCACTCCAATTCACAAATATTAGCATGCATATTTACTTGACAGTGTTTTTGAGTTAATTTATCACAGAATTTTTCCTAGTAAGAGAAAAATTAATTGACTTAGAAATTTATTTCACACACTGCACAAGAAAACCATTCCTAAATTTAGTTTTATAAAATATAATTAGTTCTACTGAAAGAGGCCAGACAGTAAGTGAATTGGCTGGATGTCCTCAAAATGGTCACAACAGAGGCACTGGTAGTGAATACTTTTCATGCCCTTGCCAATGTGTTTTCTTTTCTTTTCTTTTTTTTTTTCAGATAGAGTGGGAGGGAGAGAGGGAAGAAGAGAGAGAGAGAAAAACATCAACATAAGAACATGAGTGGTCGCCACCCACACGACCACAACCAGGGCCGGGGACAAACCGCAACCAAGGTACGCGCCCCTAATGGGAACCGAACCAGGGACTCTCTAGTCCGCCGGCTGACGCTCCAACCGCTGAGCTAATCTGGCCAGAGTTGCCAATGTGTTTTCTAAAAATTATTTTCACAATTTTTTTAAAACTTTTTTTTCTTTATTGAGTTGGGAGAGAGGAAGGGAGAGGGAGAGATTGACTGGCTGCCTCCTGCATGCCCCACACTGGGGATAAGGCCCACAACCTGAGCATGTGCCCTGACCGGGAATCAAACCGGTGACCTCTTGGTACATGGGTGGATGCTCAACCACTGAGCCACACCAGCCAGGCGCCAATGTGCTTGTAACTTAACACAAGAGGACTAACTTTTCAGAAGTGTCAGACACCACTGTCAAATCAAACCTTGGCTTCTTACACAAAAATATCAAATATGACTTGGATATTTCATGTCTTTTCATTTGACTGGACTCAGAAAACCACCAATCTCAATTCAATCAGCCTAAGACTTCAAACCTTTCCTTATTTTGAGTCACTTAAATATATTTTTATTCAAAGTTTTCATTAAAATTTCATACTTAGTTCCTTTTTATAATACCAGGTAAAAATTCTTCATAGTCCTTAAACCAACACTCCTGTTTTATATAAGCAGGTAAGCTGGGGGGGAGGGGGACCTGAAATAACTTGTCCCACATGACATCAACTGGTGCCTCTGTTTACTCATTTATATAGGATGGCAATGTCATGGTGCCCAGGTATCTGGTCAAACATTATTCTGGATGTTTCTGGATAAGTTTTTGGATAAGATTAACATTTAAATGGACTCTGAGTAAAGCCGATTACCACCCCCCTCACCCCCCCATAATGTGGGCAGGCCTCATCCAATCAGTTGAATAGCTTAATAGAAAAAAGCTGATCAAGAAAGAATTCTGGCCCTGGCCAGTTTGGCTCAGCGGTTAGAGCATCGGCCTACAGTCCAGAGAGATGGGGTTCGGTTTCCACTAAGGGCACGTACCTCGGTTGCAGTTTGTCCCTGGCCCTGGTTGGTTGTGTGGGTGGCAGCCACTCGATATGTCCCTTTCATGTCGATGTTTTTCTCTCTCTCTCTCTTCCTCCCTCCCTCCCTCCCTCCCGCTCTATCTGAACAAAAAAATGGAAAAATGTCCTTGGGTGAGGATAAAAGAAAGAATTCTGCCCCTAGACTGCCTTTGAACTCAACTGCAACCCTTCCCTCAGGCCCACCCAACTGATACACAGATATTGTAATTTTCTAAAACTAAAAGTTCAGTTTGGATTCTTAAATTGTCTCACAAAAATAAATACTGTGTTTCCTTTCTGACTCATTTTTCTTAAAACATCCACACATATGCACTTTTTATCACTTTCAGCCCAACAAGGGCTCCAGAATTATTAAACCTCCATCAAGGATGACAGACCCCAATTATTGATCTGCTACTATGGGATAATTAATAGTAACTAAAGCTTTATTTATTAAATAGATTAATTGTTAAAGTTTAACTTCACATGTCAAACAAAAAACTTCATAACTCTACCATCTCAAATCAGTATTTCTATTAATAACAAAGTCAATTTTATTAGGCAAAAGCTTCAATAACACTTTGGGATATTATTAGAATCGTATTTTTTTGGGAGTCTGTGCCAATTATCCAAATTAGTATGAAATTTCTTTTAGTAAGTTGGAAACTCAATCAACAGGTTCAATTTATAACATTAGAAATCTATGTAGATCTGTTAAGGTCAGTATTACTACATTTCATCTAAAACTGACCAAAAAAAGAATATAATTAATTATTACTTATATTTATTCTTATAGGGTAAATATTTCATCTGCAAATAACAATAAAAAGTCATGTTTGACATCTTATGAAGGGTATTCTTCAGAGTAAATTCTTTATTACTACATATATTAATATCTCATGTAGCTATAGTTGAAAAAGTATGTACAGTTGTCCCTCACCACTGTATGCTTCGACTTTCATGGCTTCACTCTATCGGTTTTTTCAAATACATTCATTAAAAAGTTGATTGAGCCCTGGCCAGGTTGTCTCAGAGGTTAGAGTGTTGGCCTGCAGTCCAGAGACACCCAGGTTTGGTTCCCACTAAGGGCATGTACCTCAGTTGCAATTTGTCCCCAGCCCTGGTTGGGTTGTGCAGGTGGCAGACACTCGATGTTTCTCTCTCTCTCTCTCTCTCTCTCTCCCTCCCTCCCTCCCTCCCTCCCGCTCTATCTGAACAAAAAATGGAAAAATATCCTCAGGTGAGGATAAAAAAATGTTGATCGAGACAGTGAAAATGATACAGCGTGCACTCGGTTGTGTGAATTAATTATACACCCCTGTATTATAATTAAAATTAAAATGACTATATGTATGGACTGCAGGCCTATGTATTCGAGCACCCCAGGAATCCTTCAATGCCAGGTGCAACCACTAGAGTCTGGAACAGATTAATCGTGATAAACGAGGGACGACTGTAACATCAAAACACCAAAATTTAATTTTCAGTTGGCAGAACGGTTGGCACATTAAAAAAACAACAACATGAAAATGAGTCTTTGCTTTAGGAACTGAAGAATAATTCAAGAGTTAGACAGCTGAACCAGTAAGATGCAAATTAGGGGCAGAGGTTATGCTTACATGACAATGGTTCAGTAAGCCTGTGTGTGTCTACGATGCACAGAAGGGTTAGGTGTTTAGAAAGAGCACTAAGAAGTCATGCACAGACAATACAGGAAATCTTACTCCAAATAAGGAAATCAAAGGAGGTAGCAGTAGACAAACAATATATTCCAGTCAGGAAACTATTCTGGATGAAGAGATTACTAAACAGATAGCAGTGGCATATCAAGAGGGGTAAAGGAGTGGGAGTGGTCTGCCTCAGCTGAAGAGAAATATTTTATCACTGATATTGTCCAGAATTGCCAGCATATGGTGACAATAAACACTACTTTTAGTCTGCTTCATTATTATTTTAAAATCATCTACAGATAGTACATGCCTCTGTTGCCTGCACCTTGGGTGCACTGCTCCCATCACATCCAACTCTTGGTACAGCACTAACAACACAGATGACTAAAACAACCTGTGAAACGACCTGTTTTACACTATCCCTATGTCAAAGAACTTGTTTAAACCACAGCAACAGAAAGCTTTCCCAAAAGAGAAGTAAAAGAAATTAGACTTCATAATTATATTTACTACTGTAGTTATTATTACTGTAAAGTGGTTCAAGTACAAAATACAGTAACATAAAAACTTAAATACTGGTTTAAAAATCAGCTTGTATTCATCTAATAAACATACACATTTTAATGATGAAAATATAATTTACATTAAAATGTAACATTATTTTAGCATAATTAACTCTGTGGGGGGATAAAATGACCTTTAGACCAGACTTCATTCTTTTAGAGAGCATAAAAAAGATCAATAGCTCAAAAGTAATTTTTCCCTATGTTAACTCTACCCCCTAAAAGCTGAAATTTTTATCTTCATAAAGACTAAAATAATTTCTCATTTCTGTTTTGTAAATACACTATTTTGTAAATAAAATATTCTAATACTAATAAATAGAAAGTTTGCATGAGGAAAGAAGTTCTTTCAACCAAATTTCTGACATGTTATCGGTCTTAGTCTAAATGCTTTCTAGGTATGAGAACTGAACATGAAATAACTACCATTAAATGTATTTCAAGGAGATTTATTGAAGACCGATGAAATACAATACTGCAACACCTGATTTGAAGGCCAGAGATTAAATGCATTAAATATAGAGCAGCTTGGAAAGAATATCTGCATGAGTGCAGATCAGCTTTACCTCAAAGTCTGCAGGGTTTTCCCCCCCCACACACATACATGAATAGAGACCAAATCATCATTGCCAGCACTGTGTTTATAACTGCTTGAAATGGAGGCAGTGCTGTAAACCTTACTATTGTTACTACCTTCACAAAGAACAACAAAAGCACAACAATGTGATTATGCAATAAGCAAGGGGAATTTGAGGTTTAAATAATTGAAGTCTATTAAGATTTAATAAACAATGAACAATTTCATGTTAGATGGGTTAAAAAAAGAGGCATAAACTATTATGCCACACAAAATAAAAATAAAAAAGCCAACTTCTGAAGTTTCTAAATCCTTAAAATTTAATGCACCTTAACATGGCAAGGTTTCTCAATGATGTACTCAATTTTAATTAACAAAGACCTAGTGGTCATAAGACTGCTACTAATATAGTGGATTAACATCTCCTCTTCTAACAGGGAACTTAGCAAGCAGTAGGCTCCAAGTTTTATTTTCAAGTTATTCATAAATGTCAATTTCTAGAGCTTGCCTGGCATCTAATAATCAATGTAAAGCAAACCAATGCTTTATTTACAGACTTAAGAAAAGGGCAAAAGCTTAGGAAAAATATGCCCTCTTTGACCTCTTCAGTGGACGACAGCTAGTGTACATCAGAGAAGCAGGACAATATATGAACAGCTCAAGGCCAGGATGTTGAGACTGAGGCAATCCCACTCCCTCTAGAAGGTTTACAGGCCTATTAGCTCCGATTATCTAGACACAACTAAAAAATAATCCAAATATAAATGCATCTTTCTTGCTTAAACTTAAGTACATATCGACTTACCAAATCCCTGTGCAACACCCAGTTAGCATGCAGGTAGTGAATCCCATCTAGAATCTGGTATAATAGTGACTTCACCATTCCCCGAGGTAACTGAACTGGCTTCTTATTTGCTTTAGAAGCTCTGTGAAACTTGATTATATGCTGGGGGAAAAAAAAAAAAGAAAGATATCACCAGACACTTTAAAGAAAAGAGGAAAACATCATCTGATATATAATATTTTCCTAACAAAAAAAGAAACACTTAGGGAGTCCCCAAAATACTGACAATATAATTTCACATTCTGCTGAATAACAACTTATAAACTTCCTAACAACTGGAGCTAAAATTTCATTTCCTACGCATATGATAGTGTCTCACAAAATAAATGATTACAACAGAGAAGGAGAAAATAATGTAAATTTATTTTAAAGTATAATTAAAAGTTACTTTTAGAGTATACTTAACCCTTGTTTATCTGATAGAAAATTTTCCAGAACAGAATCGTTTTTTTTGTTTGTTTGTTTGTTTTTCCTGTAGTGATTAAATGAAAAGAAAACCACAGAACAAATCTTGAGAGACATTTCTGGCAGGCTTATAAAGCATAGATGTGGTATCTACTTGTGATATATAGGTTATAAAGAAAGAAAATGAGGAAATATTTTAATAAAATGTACTGAAGCACAAAGAAATAACATGTAAATGACCAGTTCACACTGGAAATACTTAGAAATATGAAAAATTCATATTAAAAAAAGCCATTACCATCCATCAAAGCTTTCTAGGTATAGTGTTAATGGACATCTAGGAATACACAAGACCACTTTATAAACAGAACAATCACTTTAGAAATAAATGTACCTCGACAGAAATAAGATCCAATGTTTCAAACTCTCTTGACAGGCTTCTTGATTCTAATTAAAGCACTCTTAACTGCAAGAAAATCTAGAAGTCAGCTGCAGTAAATTTGACTGTGTGCACCACTGTGCGTATGCACAGCAGCAGACTCTTGAAACTAGTAAACATTATTAAAACAGGAGTGAGATATTTAATATTATAAGTTAAAATTTTTACTTTGTATTTTCTTACGATATAGAAAGCAGAAGAACAGATAAGGAATAACTAATGATTAACGAGTGAAAGTGTTTTACTTTCTAAAGAAAAAATATACAGTGAAGACTACCTGGTGGAAAGGTAAAGTGTATGATTAATCTATGTTATATTAGTAGCATTACATTATTGTAATTTTCATCTCAGTCATTTTTTTACTCAAAGAATTGAAGAGCAAGCACACAAAATAATCTAGACTGTTTTGTCACCTAAGAAATGATGTGGCAATCAAGTCTGTTCAGCTTGGGGAGAGCTAGTGGCTTTCAGAGCTTAATAAAAGTAAATTAAAATACATTCTCTTTTAAAAACTTAAAACCTGCCAGAGTAAGAACGAAAAGAACACATATGGAGGGGAGGGGAGATAATCAACTGACGTCACATACATTTCTTCAGTTAATGTTTTATTTTTTTTATCTTTATTTTTTTATCCTCATCTGAGGACATTTTTCCATTTTTTATTCAGATAGAGTGGGAGGGAGAGAGAGGAAGAGAGAGAGAGAGAGAGAGAGAAACATCGATGTGAAAGGGACACATTGAGTGGCTGCTTCCCGCACGACCAACCAGGGCCAGGGACAAACTGTAACCGAGGTACCTGCCCTCAGCGGGCACCGAACCCAGGTCTCTCTGGACCGCAGGCTGACGATCTAACTTCTGAGCCAAACTGGCCAGGGCTTCAGTTCATGTTTTCATTAGGGTGTTACAAGTCCCCATTTTACCAACATTTTATAACTACAAAAACCACAGTATGGACATTTCTTTGCTTTACTTTTCTTAAAGATCTATACAAATACGGGGTATGTATACCATGAAATTTCACTAACATCTAAGTGATATTATAAATGACTCTCTACCAAAACTGTTTTCCGGATACCCTCTGCTGCCTTATACTCCAGCTCATTCATTTCAATATTCCAATTAAAATAAGAAAACAAAATAAAGGAGGTTTTAGCAAACTGAATTATCATTTGGTTTTCATTAAAATGAACATTAAAAACACTTACCTGTCTTAAAAGAGTATTAATAAGATGATGATAAAGCCAATGTTGATTATCTATACACATCTGGCAACATTAAATACAGTATAATTTGTGAAAGTATAATTACTATACCTATGTGTAAAATAAAATATCAGGTACCAACATTCTAGAAATCACACTGAATATTGTTATCTCCTATGCTCAACTATGTTTATGTTTATAAACCAGCCTGGAAATTTTCTTATAAATTGAAATTATATTTGAGTTTATGTTAGGCTTGAGTATGCTGAGTGTTCAATTCAATGTTGGCTACTGGTTTAATGAATTTTTATTAAAGGAACCCCAATCTGATTTTACCAGATTTCTTTTAAATGAACAAAAGCTAACAGTAAAAGAAAAAAAATATTTACAATCTGCATGAACCTTGGACAATAATTTCACAAAACAGAAAATTTCAAGTGTCTATATTCTGTTTGAAATAATTCCAGATAATTTACAAAAGCAATTTGAATCATATTACATTTAGTCATGGAAAACTGAAATGTATAAAGAGTGAAATTTTTTTAAAAATCTGAAAGCATATGAAAATCAGATAAACTTCCATTTCTGAAATCTGTTAAAGTTAAAGTTATATAAAGGAGGCTAATTTTGAAAATCAGCAAAAGAGTTTGAAACTACTTTACTATTTTTGAATGTGAATTTAATGTGCTTGGTTTATTTCAAAAGTTTGTATTTATAATTACAAACTAGAGTTGAATGAAAAATATGTTATTTTGAAAATGAGTCAGGATATTATAATCTCTTATGTATCAATATTTATACAGGATGGGGCAAAAGTAGGTTTACAGTTTTGAGTACGAGAAACACAGATCTTATTCTTTTTTTTTTTTTAATCCTCACCTGAGGACATCTTTTCCATTTTTGCTCAGAGTGGGAGGGAAAGAGAGGAAGAGAGAGAGAGAGAGAGAGAGAGAAACATCGACGTGAAAGGAACACATCGAGTGGCTGTCTCCCGCACAACCCCAACTGGGCCGAGGACAAACTGCAACCGAGGCATGTGCCCTTAGCTGGAACCGAACCCGGGTCTCTCTGGACCGTGGGCCAATGCTCTAACCACTAAGCAAAACTGGCCAGGGCAGATTTTATTCTTGTATTATTTATTAATCAGTGTATTTGTTTCCATACAAACAACTGTAAACCTACTTTTGTCATACCCTGTATTTTCTTTTTTATCTCAATAAATGAACAATCATAATAAATTTAGCAAATATAGACCAGTATGCAAAACACAGTGAAGTGTTTAAAGATCTTATTACTTTCAAATATCAGAAAAAAATATAGTTCACAGTAGTGAAGTAGCTGTTAATAAATTAATGTAGTCCGGCTGGTGTGGCTCAGTGGTTGGGCAACGACCTATGCACCAAGACGTCGCCCGTTCCGATTCTCAGTCAGGACACATGCCCAGGTTGTGGGCCCGATCCCCAGAGGGGGGCATTCAGGAGGCGGCCAATCGATGTTCTCTCTCATCGATGTTTCTCTTTCTTTAAAATCAATAAAGGAAAAAAAATTTAAATAAATAAATTAATTAATGTAGTATGGGGTTTTTATTTACTTGTTTTTTAAACTGTAATCTGTGTTAAGATGTTCTTTACACATAACTGATCAGGATTAAAGTTTTGTGAGTATGTTTCAAAATTATTTTGGCTATTCTGTTATATATTTTCATTATACACATATAAGAAAGTCTTATCCCCAATATGGCATTTAAATTTTTAAAAAATATAACCGTTACTTTTTTTTTTTTTTAATCCTCATCTGAGGACATTTTTCCATTTTTTGTTCAGATAGAGTGGGAGGGAGAGAGAGAAACATCGACGTAAAAGGGACACATCGAGTGGCTACCACCAGCACGACCAACCAGGGCTGGGGACAGGCTGCAACCAAGGTACATGCCCTTAGCGGGGGGCCAAACCCGGGTCTCTCTGGACTGCAGGCTGATGCTCTAACCGCTGAGCCAAACCGGCCAGGGCTGTAACCGTTATATTTAATAAAGGAGTCAAATTTTAGTTACTCCAGACTTTAATTAATAACAACTTTAAAAATAATCTTTTTAGTAAATGCAAAATACTGAGGTAGTTGTTTGTATTTCAGCTATTTAGAAAAACTGTATTTAAATTCTTAGTTTATAATAATTTTTGTCAAGATAGCACTTTTTCATTATATTAACTAAACTGTAAACTGGAATAACTTTGAGAATCTTCAAATATTTGAGTCTAGTTATCTAAAAATATTCTCATTATAGGTCAAACATAAAATATCTAAAAGCTGCAATAGAATCTACTTTCATGCTGATCTAACTTTGTAGTAGAGCTCTCTGCCACAAAGAAGTCTTGCTATAAAAGAATATGCCCAATTCTAGTAAGCGCAATATTGAATTTCTGCTGATGAAAATAGGAAATACATTAGAATACTGAATATCAATTGTGAATGTTTAATACATGATTAATAATAGTTTCCTACATTTGTATAGTACACTTAGTTTATAAAGCTTTTCGAATACAAAATTACTCGTCAGAAAAATCATGTACAAATGGCAAGAAAAGCATTACATTTTATAGATGGGGGAAACTACAGCTAGGCAGCAATAGAAAATACTTATTTTTACTCTTCAGGCTCTATTGTTTTTTTTGTAATATGTTACAAAGGTCAAAATAATAAGTTCAAAATGTAATACAAAGCAAACTACTCTAGCCTTGATAATACATAAACCACATTCTATGAAGTTATTTTTATTTTAAAATGTAAATCTCAGAGTAAGATTAGCTCCTAGATTTGTTTTTAGTCCCTCTTACTACACCCCTGACCGAAACTAGTGGCTCTAGGTCTACCAGCAATTCACCTTACCCAGAGGTCATGTTCAGCGTAGTCAAACAGAAGCCATACTTTCCTATCTGCATGAGACAGAAACACCTTTTGAAGAGAGATGACATTTGGATGCTTAAGCTCTCGAAGTAACTGCAAAACAAAGGAAATCCATTAAAAATCTTTGTCATAAAATGTTTGAAAAAACCCACACTGTTTGTAATTCAAAGGCAAACTCAATCCTAAAATCTAATCATTTGCAATCCTAAAAATCTAATAAGTACTCTCATAATTTTGAGATGTCCATACAGGTGCTTCAGTGATATATGAGGAAAAAAAAAAATCTGTGGGGAAAACAGTGAAAAGATAATATAGGAATAAATCTATCTTATTAAGGTGGTTTTTAATTTTGTTTTACTTTAATATTTTATTGCGGTAAAGTATATATAACATAAAAATAACCCTTTTAATAATTTTTAAGTATTCAATTCATTAGCATTAAGAGCACTTGCAATGTTGTGCAACCACTTCTACTATCTACTTTAGACTTTTGCATTATCCTAAATAGAAACTCAGTACCTATTAAACAATAACTCCCCATTTCCCTCTGCCCCTCAGCCACTGGTAACTTCTACTTTCTGTTTCCATGAACTTGCCTATTCTAGGTACCTCATGTAAGTAGAATTAAACAATATCTGTCCTTTCTGTGCCTGGCTTATTTCACTTAGCATAATATCTTTAAAGTTTATCCATGTTGTAGCATGTGTCAGGATTTCATTCCTTTTTATGGATGAATACATTCCTATGTATGTGCACACCACATTTTGTTTATCCATTCATCTGCTGATGAACAGACATTGTTTCCATATTTTGGCTGCTATGAATAATGCTGCTATGAACCCTGGTGTGCAGGCACCTGAGTTCTCTACTTTCAATTCTTTAGGTATATAACTAGAAGTGAAATTGCTGGATCATGTTATAACTCTTTAACTTTTTGAGAAACCACTACACTGGTTTTCACAGCAGCTATACCATTTTATATTCCCATCAGCAATGCATGAGGGTCCCAACTTCTCCACATCCTCACCACTCTTTTTTCTCTCTTTTTTTAAACAGCTAAATCCTAATTGGTGTGAAGTAGTATTTCATTCTGGTTTTGATCTGCATTTCCCTAGTGGTTAATGATGTTGAGCATGATTTCATGTGCTTATTGGTCATTTGTATATCTTCTTTGGAGAAATGTATGTGTGTATGTTCAAGTCCTTTGCCCATTTATGAATTGGGTTTTTGTTGTAGTTGTGGAGTTGTAATTCTTTATAAAGTCTAGATGTTAATCCCTTAGCAGATACATAATTTACAAATATTTTCTCCCACTCTGCTAGTTTATGTTTTGACATTACAAAACAATTGAACTAAAACCAATCTTTAGGTTGTAATTCTTTTTAAAATAAACTAATTAAAACATTAGAAAACACAGCATTCATCAAAATGAGAATCAAAATCTGTAACTCCATGAGATAACAGTACCTATTTTTTTAGGCATTTAAATTATGTAGTAAAGTTGATTAAACTTTTATAAGTTTTTTCATAAAACAATACATACAGAAGCATCCTAGTAGAACACATGTTCATGGGTTTAACCTTTCTCATCTCCTAGCAGGACATTCTTCTATCTAAAATCTTTTATCTCCTTATTTTATCTCATTTAATAACCAAAGTGGCCCCAATAATCCATCAGTTAAAAAGCACTTCCATCCCACCAGGCAAAAACACAAATAATACCAATAATGACAAGAAAAAACTTCTCATGAAGCCTGATATACTTATATCAGTTAAAACTTAACTTACACAGTGCCTCACAAATGTGTTCCTAATACATGACAGGCATGTGAGAATATCAAGGTCTTATGACTTCAGTACCTTTTATAAGAACATTGCCACCAAAACAAGAATCTATATAAATGCAATGGTAAAATCTCAGGGGCTCTAAAATAAATTCAGCCAAAAAAGAGAGACTATGAATAGATTATATATTAAGTCACTTATATTAACAATTACTCTCTAGAAAATGATAATTATTTTAGTCAGGAGCAAGATTAAATTCAAGTTATATATTTCTGCTTTTAGAATATAATTCCAAACTTATGAGACATTAGAGATTATGTACAAATCCTCAGATCTAAAGGCCAGTGTCTAAAAGTGACCATATCCTAATTAATAAATAAAGCAAAGATCCTAGTCACCTAGGATCATCCAGCTGGCTGAAAGAGCTAAATCTAGTACTAAATTCATCTCAGTACTGGGTCAGTGTTTTCTCCATTACCTCACAACTGAAGCACACTTCTTGGCTAGACAGCTATTTCAAGTCCTTTCTGGAAACTGGCAGGGTAGAAATTAACACAAACAAATGCCAAAGCTTTGGCAAAAGTTCTCTTCAATTATTAGAAACCTACATGTAAAGCTGTTCTTAGATATCTCCACAATTTCACCTCCAAGATGAGATTTAGCTCCTGTATTTAAAAAATAATTAAAAGCAGCAACCATTTTATTAAGCTCTTCCTAGCTGCCAAGTATGGTGCTAAGCATATGACACACATTATCTCAATCATGAATTAACCTATGAAATATGTATTTATATTACAGTAGACTCCCTTATCCTCGGTTTCACTTTCTGTGGTTTCAGATACCCACCATCAACTGTGGTCTAAAAATATTAAATGGAAAATTCCAGAAATAATCGCATGCAATTCTAAGTAGTGTGATGAAATCTTACACTGTACAGGCTGGGATGTGAATCATCTGCCTTGTCTAGCATATCCACACCGCATACACTACCCACCATTAGTCACTTAGTAGCCATCTCAGTTATCAGATCCACTATTTGGTATCACTGTGCCTGTGTTCAAGTAACCTTTATTTTACTAAGTAATGGTCCCAGAGCCATTTAGATAACTTTAATTACAGTACATTCTCATAACTGTTCTATTTTACTATTATTGTTGTTAATCTCTTACTGCGTCTAACTTGTAAATTAAAATTTATCATAGATAGGTATGTATAGGAAAAAACAGTACAGTTGACCCTTGAACAACACTGGTTTGAACTGCACAGTTCATAGATTTTTTTTCAATAAATACCGTCAATGTGTTTTCTTTTCCTTATGATTTTCTTAATGACATTTTGTTTTCTCTAGCTTACTTTATTGTAGGAATACAGGCTATTAGTTAAGTTTCTGGCGAGTCAAAAGTTATGTTCAGGCCCTGACCAGGTGGCTCAGTTGGTTAGAGCATCCTGATGTGCCAGGGTTGTGGGTTTGATCCCCTCCCCCATCACGGCGAATACAAGAATCTACCAATGAATGTATAAATAAGTGGAAATCAATGTTTCTCTCACCTGCCCCGGCACCACCTTTCCCTCTTTCTCTAAAATCAGTATTGAAAAAAAAAAAACAAAAAACAACATTATGCTGAAATTTTCAACTATGTGGGAAGGATAGGGGACAGCCCTAAACTCCATATTGTTTAAGGGTCAACTGAATAGTACAGGGCTCAGTACTATCTGTGTTGTTTTAGGTATCTAGTGGGGGAGCATATCCTCTTTGGATAAAGAGGGATTACTGGACTTCTATTTTACAAATGAGGAAATAGCAGTATAATGAGATTAAATAATTTGCTCAAGATCATATTCCTAGGTAAAATTAATTAACTTAAAAAATACAAAGCCAATACTCTGTGGCAAATACCAATACTTTCCCAAACCTAAAAACCGGGGGACTAGTTCTCTTTACAATCTACACAGAGATGTTTTAAATACATACTAGGTTGTGAACTGAACAATGGCAGGCATTCTGTCTTGCTTGGCATTGCCCTGCTAGCTTCTAGCACGTTGCCTGGCACCTGGGAGGCAGATATTAAGTATTTGGTAAATATATAAATATATGAATAAATGAATTATTATGTCTGAAGAAGTATTCTAGGCTCCTTACCATAACCCTATGAGATACTATTATTATTCCGATTTTACAAATGAGGAAACTAAAACAGGGAAATTAAGTAACTTGCTTTGGGCCCTTCAAGAGAGTTAACAAGTAAAGCTAGAATAAAACCTCAGGTAATCTAGCTAGGGTCTTAACCACTAGGGGCAATATTGTGAAGTTGGTGCTCTGACACTGTGGAAGCATTCTACAATTTTCATATCCAATATATAGAACTTCAGCATTTTATCACCCCATGGAGAGCCCTAATATATAAATGCCTATTTCTTAACTTCCTGAGTACTAAGATCACTGCTAAAAATATAAATATTTTAATACCTCATTTATAATAAACTTAATTCATTCTAATTGTGCCATAAAATATCATACTTAATCTGAACTTTTAAAGTAAAAACTGATTAATTATTAATAATATTTAAAACTAAAGTTTATCAATAAATACCACTGACAATGGTGAGAAAATAGGTTAAGAAAACCTGTAATTTTCTCAAAATGACATTGATTTCTAAAATTAAAAATTTTAGGAAACAAAAATAAATTCTAAATTTATGGCATAAGTATGATAGTTGAGTTAAAATTACTATATAAGTATATGGAAAATTATTCCAAAATTTATTTCAATTTTTTAAAGAGCTGTGGAACCTCTTCTTTAATAGAATTCTTGAAAATTAATTTTAAAAACTGAGGTGTTCAGATTAAAGTAGATGAGATGTGGAGCCTTAAAAAGAAAGCCTGGAAGTTTACCTCTGCTGCCCTAGCTTCCCTATCCCAGCTACAAGGCAGCCTCTGGGAATAAGGAGGGTCCACTAAAGCACAATTGGAAAACCAGTATGCTAAACAATTACAGCTCACAAGAAATTCTGGAAACACAAAACAAACCACTTACAATACAGTGAAGATGAAGATATGCAATGCTCTTCACTTTGGTAGAAATTCTCAAGAGTTCTTTTCTTCCTCCCTTCCCTTTACAGTTACTAACTGAGCAAAGATTGTGTGTCAGACCTAGTACACATGGTGGAGAAACGTGTAACAGTTTAGTGGGGGTAGAAACAACAAATAGAAAATAAGTAAATAAATAAAAAGAAACTCCTTATAGGCATTAACTGAAATAAAGAATAATTTATACAGATTCAATAGTAGAGTACGTATATCCAAGAAACAAACCATCAATTTGGAATATAAGGAAGCAAAAAATGCCCAATCAGAACAGCAAAAAGAAAAAAGAATCCAAAAGAATGAGGATAGTGTAAGGAGCCTCTGGGACAACTTCAAGCGCGCCAACATTCGCATCTTGGGGGTGCCAGAAGGAGAAGAGAGAGCACAAGAAATCGAAAACCTGTTTGAAACAATAATGGCAGAAAATTTTCCTAACTTGGTGAAGGAAACAGACATACAAGTCTAGGAAGCACAGAGAGTCCCAAACAAGATGAACCCCAAGAGGCCCACACCAAGACACATCATCATCAATATGCAAAAGGTTCAAGACAAAGAGAGAATCTTAAAAGCAGCAAGAGAAAGGCAGCTAGTTACCTACAAGGGAGTTCCCATAAGGCTGTCAGCTGATTTCTCAAAAGAAACTTTGCAGGCCAGAAGGGAATGGCAAGAAATATTCAGAGTGATGAAAAGCAAGAACCTACAACCAAGATAACTCTATCCTGCAAAACTGTCATTTAGAATCGATGGCCATATAAAGAGTTTCCCAGACAAGAAAAAGTTAACGGAGTTTATCACCACCAAACCCTTATTGTATGAAATAATGAAGGGTCTTTTTGAAGAAAAAGATAAAATATATGAACAAACAAAATGGCAATGAATACATATCTATCAACAATGGAATCTACAGACAAAATGAACAGGCAGAACAGAAACATTCTCATAGATACAGAGAATATTTTGTTGGTTGACAGATGGGAGGGGGATTGGGGGAATGGGTAAAAAAGGTGAAGTGATTAAGTCATTGCTAGACTGACAAACCTCAAAGGGAAAGGGGTTGGGGGGTGGGAAGAAATAAACCAAGGAACTTAGATGCATAACCAATGGACACAGACAATAGTGTGGGAAAAGGCAGGAGTGGGGCGGGAGTGGAGAGGAGGGGGTCAATGGGGGAAAAATGAGGAACATCTGTAATACATTCAACAATAAAGATTTAAAAAAAAGAAACTCCTTATAACTATAATTTGTAATTAAGTGCTACGAAGAAAATAAATTAGGTACAGATTATAAGAGAATAATGGAGGTGAGTGGTGGGAAAACAGGACTTCTCAGAGGAAGATTTCATAAATGAAAGAGAGTCTGATAAGATTTGGTAGAGAAGATAGGATTTTTTTATTATGAAAATTTTTTCAAAAGTAACTAAAGTAGAATAGTAAAGCAAATCCCAGTATCTGTTCTCAAACTTAATTCGTTCTGGAAGTCTGTTGAAGAAGCGATGTGTTCCAATACTGAACATTTTTTCCCATTAGAAAATATTCACAGCACAATTTCCTGAGATGTTAACAATGCAAGGTTTCACAGTAAACTGACTCATACTGGCACATTCTCTCTTTTGTTTGTAGCCTGAGACACGTTTGACTGATCATATGGGCATCAGCATGAAAGGGTTTTGGGTCGAGTACCGAACTGTTGGAGATGGAAGATGTTGGAGAACCAAGGTTTGACTGTACCATTATCCACTCACGGGCTATATCATTTTATCTATATTCATACCCTCTCCTCCCACCTTAAGTGGGATTAATTTTGAAGTAAATCCTTGATAACATATGATTTCACCTCTAAATATTTCAGTATGTATCTCTAAAACATACCTAAGTTCTCTTTTCTCTGACCACAACAAAAAATAAATTAGTAATCAACAACAATAAATTATCTAGAAAGCCTCACATACTTAAAAATTAAACAATACATTTCTATATAATCCATGAATAAATGAAATAATGAAAACTGAAAATGTTGTACTATAAAGAATTAAAATACAACAATATATGTGGAATATAAGTAAAATAAAGCTTAAAGGAACATGTATAGTTTTCATTGCTTATTTTAGAATAGTTTAAAAAGCCATGATCTAAGGTTCCACCTTAAGAAAATAAAAAAGAAATGTAAGCCAAAAGTAGGCAGAAGAAAAGAAATAATAAAGCTAAGAGCAGAAATCAACGATATAGACAGAAACACAAATAACCAAATCGGCAGTGAAATAGGGACATCACTACAGAAACTACAGATGTGAAAAGATAATAAGGGACTATTATGCACAACTTTGTGCTAATAAATTCAACAACTTTAAATGAAATGGACAAAGTACTTTTAAAAAATAAAACTTATCAAACACAAGATAAAATAAAAAATTTAGGAGTTCTATATCTATTAAGAAAATAATACTGGTTGGTGAATAGTATCAAACATTTAAGGAAGAATAACTACCAATCATATAGAAACTGTCAGTAAACAGAAGATGGAAAAACCGCTCCCTAACTTGTTTCATGAGGACAGTATAATCTTTTTTTTTTAATCCTTACCCAAGGACATTTTTTCATTATCTTCAGACAGAGCAGGAGGGAGAGAGGGAGGAAGAGAGAGAGAAAAATTGATGTGAGAAGGACACATCGAGTGGTTGCCACCCACACGACCCCAATCAGGGCCGGGGACAAACTGCAACCGAGGTATGTGCCCTTAGTGGGAACCCAACCCAAGCCTCTCTGGTCCCCAGGCCGACGCTCTAACCGCTGAGCAAAACTGGACAGGGCAGGACAGTATAATCTTGATACCAAAGACAAAGACATTACAAGAAAGATAATTAGACTAACATCCTTCAAACTCATAGACCCAGAACTCCTTAACACAAAAACATTTGATAAAATTCAATACCTTTCATGAAAAAATAGAAGGCAACATCCTAAGCCTGACTAATGGCATCTATAAAAAAACTTACAGTTAATATTTTATTTAATAGTGAAACACTGAAAGCACTTTCCCCCAAGACTGCAAACAAGTTACAGAGGTCCATTCTCACTACTATTCAACACTGTATGCAAGGCCCTAGCCAGCGAAATAAAAAGAGGAAAAATTAAAAGCATAAAGATGGAAAGAAGTACAGTAATTTTTATTCATAGATAACATAATTAATTATGTAGAAAATCCCCAAATATCACCAAAAACCTACCAGTGAATCTACATATGTAATATATACATATGTATGTACAATATTTTAAAAAATCAATTCTACTGAGCACAGAAGCAAATGGTAAATAAACATTTTAAATAATTCGATGTACAATATTGTCAGAAAACATGAAGTACTTAGGGATGCTTTTAACAAAAGGTGTACAAAACCTCTGTATTAAAAACTAAAACACTGAGAGAAAAGAAAATCTTAAAATATGGGAAGTGTGTCTTTCTAGATTCATGACTTAGAAGTTTCAATATTAAGATGTCAATTCTCTGAATTGATCAAAATCATAATCTCAGCAAGGATTTTTAAGAATTAGAAACTGACTAGCTGATTAAAAATTTTATATAATAATGCAAAGGTCAAACAATCCTGAAATAGAAGAATAAAGCCAGTAGCTTTATACGCCATATTTCAAGTCTTGCTATGATGATAGAGCAGCGATTTTCAACCTTTTTCATCTCATGGCACAAATAAACTAATTACTAAAATTCCACGGCACACCAAAAAATATTTTTTGCCGATTTGACAAAAAATATAGGTATAATTTTGATTCATTCACACCGAATGGCTGTTGTGTTGGCTATTGTTGTTTTCTTATTTGACAATCTAAGGGAAAAGAAGTCAGTGTCCCTGACTAAATAAATAGTCAGGTATTTCATGTTTAAAAAATTCTTGCAGTTGAAAATCACTGTGCTAGAGTAATTTGGTATTGGCATAAGGATAGACAAAGAGATGAATAGAACAAACTAGAGCCCCCAAATGGTCCCACTTACAAAGCCATTTAGTTTTCTCCAAAGGTGCCAAAGGAATAATCTTTTCAAAAAGCAACTGTATATTCATATAGAATGAGAAGAGGAGAGCCTCAAACCCTACATATATACAACAAACAAAATTTAATCATAGACTAGAAAGTAAAGCTAAAACTATAAAAGCTTTTTAAAAGAAAACAGAGAGAAATATTTTCACAATCAGTAGGTCAATAAAAAATTTCTTCAGCCAGACACAGAAAACAACATCCATAAAAGGAAAAAAATTCATAAATTAGACTTCATCAAAATTAACAATTTCTCTCCACCTTAGGTTGAAGAACCATAATTAGTACATTAAACTTTCATATTTCTTTTTGTGCTTAAATTGAACTTACAGTTACCAATATAAACATAAAGAATGTCTATTCCTGAAATCAATGGAGTTCTGTTTGCTTTTAAAAATTCTGGTTGAAATATAAAAGAGAGAAAGCACTCAACCATCTCAGTGAGTTTTAACATATCAAGCCCATATAACCAGACTCAGGGTAAGATCAAGAAATAGAACATTATTAGCATTCTGAAAACTACCTTGTCTCCACTTCTTGCCACTCCCTGTCCCCTCCAAAAGTAATCACTATCATGACTTCTAACATCCCTACCATAGTTCAATGGATTTTAATTCTTTAACCTGACTAGAATATACAGAATAGTAGGTGCTGAAGAACTGACAGTTAATGTACAGATATTTTGCCTCCAGACTCAAAAGTATGAAAAAGTTATCCATTAAGTAAAATACAATTCCAACCCAGTATACCTTTGGTTAAGAATACCCTCCATCTCACCCCTATTCTTCCCTCATGGTAATTCTTAAACATCCTCCAAAAGCTGAAAATCTCCCTGACTCTTAGTTTAGAGTTACACCCTTCTCCCGTTCTCTGTAGACTTTTGTCATAGTCCTTGGCATAGTTATTATCATAAGATTTATTAAGTCTCTTTCCTTATCAGCACATAAATACTTATGGCCAAGGACCCTTGTTGTGTTTCTTTACTTCTACCTACTCTAGTTCCTGTCAACATGATATACAATAAATGACTGTTAGTTAAAACCCCTATGGTATAGAATCTGTTGAATGAGTAAAATTATTTAAATTAACAAGTAAAATTACTTAAATTGAAGCCAAAAAAGACAACTTTGGACTCATAGTTATATACTAAGAAATGAGGTAAAATCTCATGGGAGTAGTAGGCTTAATTGTATGAATATTTATTTAGTAATGTATTAACATAAAGAATATTTTCCTTTGAAATCAAAATGAGATTCTAATACCAATGGAAAGCTATGCTTCCAAAAGAAAAAGGCATATATGTTGACATAAATAGAGACAATGAAAAATAACACAATCTCACTTTAAGTTCATATAAGTAACAATCTCATTAAAATAGAAAGGTTAATTTTATAAGAATTAACATACCACTTTTATTACACTAGACGAAATCAAAAGAAAAACTGAACCTTTAACTATCCAGTGACATTTATTGGAATAACATCTATTTATATAAACAATTGAGACTGACTTAATTCCAATAAAATGAATTTATATAAAAATTTTTGTTAGATCTACATGCCACCTCTACACCTCTTTAAAAACTGAATATATTTTCCTATAGATAATTGATATAAAAATATTAACTTTCATTTAATGCGTATATGTGACAAACACAATTCAGAGACCTATATAATTGACCCTTTAAGTCAGTTGGTAATAATGATAATAAAAAGAGCTTCACTTACTGCTATTTCTCTACATGCCGACATAGAGATTCCGGTTCCTTCTATTTGTTTTAAAGCATAGTCTTTATCATCTTTCCTGTAAAAACAAAGTTATTTTAATATACAGATAAATCTAAATTTATGTGCATTTTAATAAAATAAAAGACAAATATATATCACATATTTAATATACATTTGACACCTCTCACATATATTCAGTGTCATACAGGAGAAACTTTTTATACAATCTAGTCCAATCCCATTATTTGAAGAGGGAAGTCAGAGTCAAAGGAGTAAGATTTGTCTAAGGTTCCTCAGTTGTTTGTGGAAGTCGATGGAGTTTCTGACTTCCAGTAGTAATAGGTTCTTTCTGCTCTAATGTGTATACACTTCTTCTCTATGCACAATACACACACACACACACACACACACACACACAATAAAACTTGCTTTCAAAACCCATTCACATTAGTGGGTCAAAAAACAATGAATGCATCATTAAGGTACAAAATGGTTATAATTTAAAACATGGTGTAGTCCTCACATCAAATACCTTCAAAGAGAGTTCCACAACATGTGTTTATTAAGCACTTGCCATGAATCCAGAACTATACTAGGTACCAGGGATACAATGGAGTTCCTTCTTTTAAGCTTTCTGTGTCTACTGAACTAGACAGGTAAATAATCTACCAAAACAAAATATGACAAGTACTATGACAGGGCAAGTACAAACCACAAACAGCGCATATCAGTTAAGAGGGGGAAACAATGAGAAGGAATATGAGGCGAGAGCAACGCATTTGAGGAAAAAACAGATACATCAAACAACTGGAGATGAGGCTGGAGATATAATTAGGAACCAGAACATAAAAGTCTTTTTACTCTAACAGAAAGCACTCCATAAATATTTTTTAACAGAGAAAGTTAATTATATGTTATTTTGGAAAAATATCTTTAACTCTTTTTTTTTTAATCCTCACTTGAGGACTTTTTTTTTTTTTGCATTTATCTTTAGATAGAGCAAAAGAGAGGAAGAGAGAAAGAGAAACATTGATGTGAGAGAGACACATCGACTGGCTGCCACCCAACGACCCCAACTGGGGCAGGAGACAAACTGCAACGGAGGTACGTGCCCTTAGCGGGAACCGAACCCGGGACTCTCTGGTCTGCGGGCTGACACTCTAACCGCTGAGCCAGACCGGCCAGGGCTTTAACTGTCTTTTGAATGTTTAAGGGGAGTAAATAAGAACAGGAGGCAGAGACCAGTTAAAAGTAATAATATTACAACTTCCCAGGTAAGAGATGATGGTGGCTACTACAGAATGGTGGTTACTATAGGGAGTGGATAGACAGGACCGATGTGAAGTAAAACCAATAGCATTTGAAGACTGAATATTGGAAATAAGGCAGAAGAAGGAGTCAATGATAATTCTGTCTCAGGTAACAGGTTATTGAAATCATGCACTGGAGTAAGAAACAGCAGGAGGAAAATATCTGAGGAAACAGGAAGATGATTGTTCCATTTTGTGTAGGTTGAGTCTGTATACCTGTGAAACACCTAAATAAGGGTGGCAAGCTAAATAAACACATCTAAAGCTCAAGAGAAAGTTACTGTAATTAGCATATACATAGTAATCCAAGACACCAGAGTAGATGAGATGAGACCATAAAGAAGGACCAGAAAGAAAAAATTTTTCAAAAACAGCAGAAAGTAAATAGTATCAAAAGCTGCAGAGAGGTCTAGTAAAAGGTGGACCAAGAAGAGTCCACTAAATTTAGAAGAGATGATGTCACTACTGGATAGTGGACAAGGCTAAAATAGTTGCAGTGATATAGTGGCAGAGTCTATATAGCAGAAGACTAAGGAATGAATGGGACATAAGTAAATTGAGACCATAAATGAAGATAATTCCCTGAAGGGGAGAAAATAGGGCAGCAGCTGGAGTAATACACAAGGTTAAAGAATTATTATTATTGTTGTTATTATTTTTAATCCTCACCTGAGGATATTTTTCCACTGATTTTTTAGATAGAGTGAAAAGGAGGAAGGAAGGGAGGGAGAGAGGAACATTGATTGATTTCTCCCACAAGACCCCCACTGGGGCAGGAACCTGCAACCCAGGTATGTGCCCTTGACTGGGAATCCAACCTGTGACCCCTCAATCCTAGGTTCGTCACTCTAACCGCTGAGCCAAACAGATCCAGGGCAAATTATTATTATTTTTTCTTTATTGACTTTTTAGAAAAAGAGGGGGAGAGAGAGAGAAACACTGATGAGAAAGAACATCAATTGGCCGCCTCCTATATGCCCCCCATTGGGGATCGGGCCCACAAACTGTGCATGTGCCCTGACCAGAAATCGGACCGGCCACCTCTTAGTGCACGGGTCAATGCTCAACCACTGAATCACACCAGCCAGGCAGCAAATTATTATTTTTTTAAGATAAAAGAAACTCGCCCTGGCCGGTTTGGCTCAGCGGTTAGAGCGTCAGCCTGCGGTCTGGAGAGACCCGGGTTCGGTTCCCGCTAAGGGCATGTACCTCGGTTGCAGTTTGTGCCCGGCCCTGGTTGGTCGTGCGGGAGGCAGCCACTCGATGTGTCCCTTTCACATCGATGTTTCCCTCTCTCTCTCTTCCTCTCTTTCCCTCCCACTCTGTCTGTACAAAAAATGGAAAAATGTCCTCGGATGAGGATAAAAAAAAAAAAAAAAAAAAGATAAAAGAAACTCGAGTATGTTAAGTACTGACAGAAGAACCCAGAGAAAAGAAGCTGCTGATACAGGAGAGAGAGAAAAAAATTATCAGAACAAAGACTGAAACGCTGAGGAGAAATTAGAGTCAGGGCTAAAAAGAAAAATACTTCTTCCATTGTAATGGGAAGAAAGATGATAGAGAAAAGGACAGATACAGACGCAAAGAAGTCAGTTCAGAGACAGAAAACTGGGAGTTCTCATTTTGATGGCTTTCATCGTTTTTTTTTATGTTAGAAATGAGGTCATATACTAAAAGAAGGGCAGGGATGGTGGAGTTGGAGACTTGAATAGAATGAATGAATGACTGAACAAATGAATAACTCCTTATAAAATCAATTCATTTAAGTTCATTTAATAGTTTATCATTTTAAATGATTATTAAAACCTACATAGCTTTATCTTTGTTTTTACAACATATTCTACATCCAAACCTTAGTTGGGAAAACAAATACCATCTACAACATTATTTTTCTGAACAAAGATTTGTTTTATGACAATCAGCTTTTTTATTAAATCCTCGTCCAAGGATATATTTTTTAATTGGTTTATATATAAAGAGGGAAACATTGATGTGAGAGAGAAACATCGACTGGCTGCCTCCTATACAAACGCCAACAGGGGATGTAACCCATAACCCAGGCATGTGCCCTGACTGGAAATCGAACCCACCACCTTCTGGTGTACAGGATGATGCTCTCAGCAACTGAACTGCCCGGCCAGGGCACAATCAGCTTTTTAATATACTTTCTAGTAAAGCAGTATGGGCACTCATATTAAAAATACAATAAGAATATCTATCTGTATTTGATGTTCACTAAGTCTGAATGAGTTCTGAAAGACTTAAAAAAGGTAAAGAGGGTGACACAAAAATCAGTTAATACAAGACATCCCAGGAAGTGGGAACAGCATGGACAAAAATAAAGAGACATAGAGAAGGTCTGCCATGCTCAGAGAATAGCAGAGTAGCAGTAGCAGTTTAATATTGCTGAACCATGAGGACAGCCCTGAGGACTGATGAGATTTTAGAAGTAGGCAGGAGTAACATGGGAGAGGATCTTTATGCCAGCTGTCTCCAAAGAGCGGTGTAGAGTATATGTACTTCACTTAAGGAATGTAGAAAACAAATAGGTGTGACAAGAAAATATCACATTAAAAAAAAAAGATGACAGAAATTATGTTATGTGAGAAACCAAAAAGAAGGTGGAACCATGATGAACACTTGCCTTTAACAGGTGGGAAGAGTAAGATGAAAATATAAAATGGTGAGGGACTAGGTAAAAAGATGAAGGGGCTAAGAAGCCTGAAACACCAATCAGAAAGAATATATGTACCCCCATGTTTGTAGCAGCACTATTTACAATAGCTAAGATCTGGAAACAGCCCAAGTGTCCATCAGTAGACGAAGGGATAAAAAAGCTTTGGTACATATACACAATGGAGTACTATGCAGCTGTAAGAAAGAAAGATCTCTTATCCTTTGAGACTACATGGAGGGACCTGGAAAGTATCATCCTAAGTGAAACAAGTCAAACAGAGAAAGACAAGTTTCATATGATCTCACTTATTTGTGGAATCTAATGAACATAACAGTCTGAGGAATGGGGTAGTCCCAGAGATGTGGAAGTGGGGTACAGACTGACAATCCCCAGAAGAGGGGATGGTGGGGGAGAGATAAACCACAGAACTTATATGCATGTATGCTTGAACAGGGACATGGACAACAAACTGAGGACAGGGCAGGGAAGGAGGGGGAGGAGGGAATCAGTGGGGGGAAAAAGGAGAAACATCTGTAACAAAAATTAATTAATAAACTCACACTTCTGATTTAAAAAAAAAGATGAAGGGGCTAACAAGTACAGATTGGTAGTTACAAAACAGTCACAAGGATGTCAAGTACAGCAAGGGAAATATAGTAAAAAATATTGCAATAACTATGTATGGTGTCAAGTGGGTACTGGAAATATCGAGGAGAACACTTTGTAAAGTATATGACTGTCTAACCATTATGCAGTACAACTGAAACTAAAACAAAATATTGACTGTCAATTGTAATTGAAAAATAAAATTTAAATTAAAAAAGTTACTAAAGCAAATTTTGTAATAATAGGACTTTTTTTTTGTGATGCATGATACATTTTTAATCATCTTTTTTATTTTATATTTACAGTTAACATACATTATTATATTAGTTTCAGGTGTATACTCCAGTGATTAGACATTACATAACTTACTGAGTGATCATCCTGATAAATTTCACACCTCTCTGGCACCAAAATTAGTTTCAGAATATTATTGACTATACTCCCTATGCTGTACTTTACATCCCCATGACCACTCTGTAACAACCAATTTGTACTTCTTAATACCTTCACTTTTTATACTCATCCCCCCAACTTCCCTCCCATCTTTGTATCTATAAGCCTGTTCCTGTTCTTGTTTACTTTGTTTTAATTCAATTGTTGATAGATATGTGTTTACTGCCATCTTACTGTTCCTATTTTTTATCCTCTTCCCCTTCCCCCTCCCCCTTCCCACCCCCCTCCTTCAAGAAGACCTTTTAACATTTCATAATACTGATTTGGTGGTGATGATCTTTACATGTCCTTCAACTCTAAATTATAACTGCTGGTTGTAGTTCTTTGCTTTTCATCACTTTGAATATTTCTTGTCACTCTTTCTAGACTGAAGTGTTTCTGTTGAGAAATCAGTTAACAGGATTATTGGAGCTCCCTTGTAGGTAACTAACTGCTTTTCTCTCGCCGCTTTTAAGATTCTTTGTCTTTAACCTTTTTCATTAATTATGGTGTGTCTTGATGTGGGCCTCTCTGGATTCATCTTTGGGACACTCTGTACTTCCTGGACTTGTGTGTCTTTTTCCTTCACCAAGTTAGGGAAGTTTTCTGTTATTACTTTTTCATATAGGTTTTCAATTCCTTGCTCTCTCTCTCCTCCTTCCAGCACCACAATAATGCATATATTGGTATGCTTGAAGTTGTCCCAGAGGCTCCTTATACTGTCCTCATTTGGGGGTGGGTTCTCTTTTCTTTCTGCTGTTTTGATTGGGTATTTTTTGCTTCCTTCCATTCTAAATCACTGATTTGATTCTAGGTTTCATCTACTCTACTGCTGATTCCCTGTAATATATTCATTTCATTTAATGTATTCTTCATTTCTGACTGGTTCTTTTTTACGTTTTCTATCTCCATTTTTGTTTCCTATCTCTTTGTTGAAAATCTCACTAAGGTCACATACTCTTCCCCTAAGTTCACTGAGTATCCTTATAACTACTCTACATCTGGTAGATTGCTTGTCTCCATTTTGTTTGTCTCCTCATTTTGGCTGCCTCCCTGTGTTTGTTTCTATGTTTTACACAGAGCTGCTACATCTTCTGGGCTTGGTAGAGTGGCCTTATATAGCAGGTGTCCCTTAAGGTCTGGTGGCACAACCTCTCTGATCACCCAAGCTGGACACTCCAGGTACACCCACTGTGTGGGCTTATACACCCTCCTGTTGTAGTTGAGCCTTGACTACTGTTGGTACACCAATGGGAGGATTTACCCCCAGGCCAATCAGCTGCAAGGACAGGCTACGACCACCAACCACTGAGTGGGATGCAGGAGCCCACCCCAAAGAGCAGGACTTACTTCAGCGGGGGTCTGGTGCCCAATGAGTCTGCCCCTTGAGTGTGTTGCTTGTGGAGATGGTTAGGTTGTGGTGTCTCAATTGACAGGGTCTGAAACTGTCCATTGGTTGCTTTGGCTCTGGGGTCTTTCAGGAGGTACAGGCCACCTGAGTTCTGCTGAGGGTACCCAGCATGAGCTACAATGTGAACTGTATATGGTTGCTACTTGTGCTGAGCTTGGGGTACCCAGGCAAGGCCAAGCTGTGAACCAGGGCCAGCTGCTGTTACTGCCAGGCTTGGGGCCACTTAGCAAGAGGTACAGGGCATTCTGAGGCCAAATGCCACTTGTTTGAGATATTTTAGGAAAGTATGAAGCATGAACCAAGACAACCCATTCATGTGGAAAAGCCACTGGAAACAGCTTGGGTGTGGCCTTAGGGAATCCCCAAGACAGGGCAAACCCTGTGAATCAGGCTGACAGAGTCTTAGATATGGTGCCCATCTGCCAGCTCTGTGGGGGAAGGACTCGTCAAAAGAACAATGGCCTCTGCCAGCATTTTATTTTATTTTTTAAATCTTCACCTCAGGATATATTTGCGATTTTTTACAGAGAGTGTAAGAGGGTGGGGTAGGGGGAAACATCGATGTGAAAAAGATACATCGCTAGGTTGCCTCCTGCATGTGGCCCCAACTGGGGCCAAGGATCAAACCTGCAACTCAGGCACACGCCCTTGATCAGGAATCGAACCCACAACACTTTGGTGTGCAGGCTGACACTCTAACCACTGAGCAACACCAGCCATTGTCAGCACTTCTATCTGAGAGAAAGCGGGGCACCCCAGCTCTCACCTTGATGTGGGACAATTCAGTTCCTCCCCATGTGTCTCTGGTGCTTTTCAAGCTGCTGCCCTAATCCTGGAGCTCAGAGAGTGTGAATCTAAGTAAATCTCTGCAAAGACCCTTTGAGAGGAACTGCCTGGGGCTCCATATCCCTTCAATTCCCTCAGCCTCAATCCCGCTGGTTTTTACAACCAGAAATTTTGGGGACTTCTCTTCATAGCACTGGCACCCTGGGCTGGGAGGCCTGGTGTGGGGCTGGGACCCCCTCGCTCCTCAGGGGGTACTTCTGCAGCCAAGATATTCCTCCTGCTTTTTATCCACCACACTTGGGTGTGGGACCAGCCTGCTCCACACCCCCATCCTTCCTACTAGACTCCATGTGTTTCTTCTTTAACTCCCTATTTGTAGAACCTCCATTCAGCCAGATTTCAAGCAGTTCTGAATGATGGCTGTTGTATAGTTTTGCCGTAATTTTGATCTGGTTGTGAAAGGATTCAAGTACTGCATTTACCTACGCTATCACCTTCACCAGAAGTTGTCTTTATAGATTATCTACTGATATACAGTGATACCTCGGTTCTCGAACATAATTCGTTCCAGGAGGACGGTCGAGAACCGAATTGTTCGAGAACCGAAGCAATGAAACCAATAGGAAAGCGTGACTCCACAAAGCGTGACTCTCTCTCTGCACTCACACTGATGACGCAAGCAAGGCGCGCTGGGCCGAATGAACGCCATTCGGCTCAACTCGGCTCATCTCGGAAGTTCGAGTTCCAAATATTTGTTCGGATTCCAAGACAAAAGTTTCTCGAATCCCGATTTGGTCGAAAACCGAGGCGTTCGAGAACCGAGGTATCACTGTATCTCCAGTCTCTAGCCTGGCATGATAGGTACTCAATAAAAAATTTTTTAAAGAGAATATAAAATGGCTATAGAAAAATGGCTAAAAAGTGAGTAGTGTTTTGGTAAAATAAAAGTTCTGAACACATATATCAAACTTCATATCCTTCCCACAACACTACTAAAACAAGGTAAAGGGAATTTTTTTAAAGATGAAAAATAGGAGAGAAGACAGCATAAAAATTTGGAAACTAGAAAGTAAGTGGACAAACAGTAGCTAATGTCTAAGAGGATCAAAGAAAACTAAATAAAAAACTGACAGTAAACAGAGCTGAAAACCAATTATATTTACATAGCAAAATCCTTCAAAAGCCAGAGAAATGAGAGTATGAGATACTTCTGGAACTAAAATTGGCCAAATGAAAAGATAAAGTTGTAGAGCTATCCTATAAAACAGAACAATAAAACAAAAATGAGAGAAATGTGCAAGAAAAACAGAAAAATGAGAGAACCAGTTCATGAAATCCAATATTCAAATAATTAGGGGTTCCAGGAAAAAAAAAAAAAAAAAAGAACAGAGAAAGAAAGAAAATTTATAAAGTAATTCAAGGAAACTTTCCAAACTGAAGTACAGGATTTGGAAAGCTGGAAGAATACAATGAGTCCCAACACAAATGGATGAAACACAGACCCACACAATATTTAGACATTTCAGAAAAGTGCAAAAAAGCAGATTTTACATGCTTCCAGTGGGGAGGGGTAACAGGTCACTTGGAAAGAATCAATAATATTATTCAGCCATGAGAAAGAAGGAAATCCTGCCATTTGTGACAACACCAATGGACCTTGAGAGCATTACGCTAAGTGAGATAAGTCAGATAGAAAGACAAGTACTGCACGATATCACTTATATGTGAAATCTAAAAAAGTCAATCTTGTAAAAACAGAGAGTAAAATGGTTCAATCTTGTAAAAATAGAGAGTAGAAAGGTGGTTACCAGGGCCTGGGGCGTGGAAGAACTGGGGAAATGTTGTTTAAGGGTATAAACTTGCCTCCAGTAGGCAAGTCCTGGGGGTTTAATGCACAACATAGTAATTACAGTATTATAAATTTTAAAGTTGCTAAAAGACAGTATTTTCATTGTTCCCACAATACACACACACACACACAAATAATTACATTACATATTAGAGATTTTACGAACACTGTGGTGGTAATCACACTGAAATATATAAATTTATCAAACCTACACACCGTACACCTTATACTTACACAATGTCAATTATATCTCAATAAAAAGTTTTTATATATCTTTATTGTTTAAAGTATTACAGATGTCACCCCCCCACCTCAACTGACACCACCTTCCCCACCTTCACCACACTGTTGTCTGGTTACACATATACACATGTAAGTTTTTTTGGTTTTTCTCTTCTCACCCCCCCCACCCCCTTCCCTCTGAGGTTAGTCAGTCTGTTCCCTACTACCATGTCTCTGAATTTATTTTGTTAGACAGCTTATTGTGTTCATTGTATTCCACAAATAAGTGAGATCATGGGATACTTGTCTTTCTCTGACTGGCTTACTTCACTTAACATAATATACCCTCCAGGTCCCTTTATGTTGTCTCAAAGGATAAGGGATCGTTCTTTCTTACAGCTGCGTAGTATTCCACTGTGCAAATTCACCACAGCTTTTTGTTTTAATCCTCACCTAAGGACATTCTTCCATTTTTTGTTCAGACAGAGTGGGAGGGAGAGAGAGGAAGAGAGAGAGAGAGAGACAGACAGACAGACAGACAGACAGACATTGATGTGAAAGGGATACATCAAGTGGCTGCCACCCGCACGACCAACCAGGGCTGGGACAAACTGCATCCGAGGTACGCGCCCTTAGTGGGAGCCGAACCGAGGTCTCTCTGGACTGCAGGCTGACGCTCTAACCGCTGAGCCAAACCGGCCAGGGCCACCACAGCTTTTTTATCCACTTATCTATTGATACCTTCCTTGCCTTTGGACTTCTCAACAGCAGTTTGGAAGCTAGAAGTTCTAGACTAGCTCTGCAATGCAATCATGAAGTACTGATTACACCGTTAACAGCTGTGGTATGGAGTTAAAGCTCTGTGTAAGGTCTGTTCTGTAGGATTACATCGTCAGCTGCAATGATGAGAAAACATTATGGAACAGTCACCCAGATCAAGGAGTTAGCACCAGAATATAAATCAGTGCTCTGCTTCCTTCATGGACAAAGTTGTTTAGGGGGAAAAACAAACAAAAAACAGCTGAACTAATCACTGTATTAGTTATATAGTAAAAACTGTAAATTATATAAAGGCTAATGTGTTAAATTTAAGATTTAGTTGTCTCTATTGTGTGATAATATGAAGCATATCATAAGCAACTGTTAACGTATGCTGAGATACGATAGTTATTGAGGGGAGAAAGTTTGTGAGAATGCTGGACTACAGAATGATATCTTAGTGATTATGCAAGATAATAAACCAGTTTGGCCCTTATGCCACACAGATGTGAACTGAAAAGCCTGACTTGTTTTAGTAATACCTTTGGTATTTTTAATGATCTTAATATTTCTATCTAGGATTTAAAAATGCTCTTAAATATATTATTTGGGCCTTAGTGGTATTTTAAATCAAATTTATTTATTTTACAAGATTAAGTCCTAATAATTACTGTTCTGATTGCTGTATTTTCAAATATTGCCTGGAATTATTTCTTACCCTTTAAATATCATGACTAAGGTTCATGTATTATATCATTTAAAACTCTTCTTAATTTTGCCTTGTGTGAATTAGGTCCCAAAATAAAAATAATAAAACTGACAAGAAGTCTTTAACACCTAAAATATCTTTTGATTTCCTATTGTGAAAACTGTTCTCTCCAAATTCATTTATATGACAAATCAAAAGGGTTGTCTTTATGATTAGTTGAATGCAAATAAAATACACTCATGTATGTATGTTCAATGATTGTATATTTTAAGAAAAGGCAGACTCATGTTCATATACAAAAACTAACACAATAACCTTTTTTTTTTTTTTAATCCTCATCCAAGGACATTTTTGCATTTTTATCTTGAGATAGAACAGGAGGGAGAGAGGGAGGAAGAGAGAGAAACATCAATGTGAGAGAGACACATTGAGTGGTAGCCACCCACACGACCCCAACCAGGGCCAGGGACATACTGCAACCAAGGTACATGCCCTTAGTGGGAACTGAACCCGGACCTCTCTGGTCCGCGGGCCGACGCTCTAAGCGCTGAGCCAAACCGGCCAGGGCTGATGCAATAACTCTTTCAAATTGATCTTTGGTTGTAGGAGTTAGCATGCCTGTCAATCGGGTACAGGTGTAGTACAGAAGATGATTTAAGAGAATGACACAGCGCCCTGGCCAGTTTGGCCCAGCGGTTAGAGCGTCGGCCTGCAGTCCGGAGAGACCAGGGTTCGGTTCCGGCTAAGGGCATGTACTTCGGTTGCAGTTTGTCCCCGGCCCTGGTTGGTCGTGCGGGTGGCAGCCACTCGATGTGTCCCTTCACGTCGATGTTTCTCTCTCTCTCCCTTCCTCTCTCTCCCTCCCATTCTCTGTACAAAAAATGGAAAAATATCCTCGGGTGAGGATAAAAAAAAAAAAATTAAAAAAAAAAAAAGAGAATGACGCAGCTTTTCCTCAAGACCATCAAATCAAGCACCATTATCAAGATTCCATCCAGGATCCATTGAACAAGATCTGACTGGCCAGACCAAAGATAATCATGCTTTTATCTGTATGCCCCCCCACCACCACCACCACTCTTTTCTTCCCTCTCTGCTGGTTTACATTTCTGAATTATTAACAGACACTTGTTATCTCTAACAACCATACACATAATATTGCTCTTTGCATCTCCTAGTCACTCCCTGTATGAGTCCAATACCTGGCTACAATTTGCTCAGTTTCACTGAAATATGTTGAGATTGTAGCCACTTTCTTTTAGGTGCAACTCAACTCACTCTAGTTCCTGGGCAATTACACTCAATTTCCAAGCAACTCTCTAAACAGTAAACTAAAAATAGTAAACAGAATAGATAGCCCCTTTGATGTCAAACCTAGTAGTTTCTATCTACACTAAAACCACACTTGGGACCTTGGCTCTTGGCTTTAGAAGTAGATTACAACTCTTTACAGCGCTCAAATGTGATCTCCAGAGTCTTAAATGTACACAGCCACGTTTGCTTCGGATGATTCAATAACTAACCTTACAACAAAAGGTTTCATAAAGAACTGACTTTAGCCCTGGCTGGTTCAGCTCAGCGGTTAGGGCGTCGGCCTGCCAACCAAAAGGTTGTGAGTTCGATTCTGGTCAAGGGCACGTACCTCGGTTGCAGTTCGGTCCCTGGCCCTGGTCAGGATCGGGTGGGAGGCAACCAGTCGATGTGTGTCTCTCTCATGTCGATGTTTCTCTCTCTCCTCTTTTCCTCTCTCTCCCTCACACTCTATAATATCCTTGAGTGAGGATTAAAAAAAAAAGAACTGCCTTTAGTCCAACAATAGATGAGGTTCTCTGAATAGTCTCCTGATCAATGGAATTATGGTAAAAGTAAAGATCTGGATTTCATAGAACAATGGTCCTGAATGGCTGAATCTGGCAAAAAGGAGGGACTGAGAAAGTAAAAAGAAGCCCCACTGGTAATCAGATTGTGATATCCCTAATATCCCTAACAGATGAATGAATGGCAGGCCAGGAGTAAGAAAACTCGGAAATGAAATTTTGCTCAAGGACATACCGCGGCTACAAAATTATTAACTGGTCCTTTTTTAGTGAGTACTGCATTCTTACCAAAGAGACCCAGCTCTGCTTCACTCCTACTCTTGAACAGAATGCTGAGATACCCAGTTACCAAACTGACCCTATATCAGGACTGTTTCCAATTCAGACTACATTCCTAAGAATCATTTAGCCCAAGCCTAAACCCTATGAAACCCCTGCCCACTTTCTCTTACTAAAGACACCTCATAGTGCCCAGCTAGGTATGTTCTCCTTTGCTACAGCAGGATAATAAACTTTGTTTGACTATAGATGCATTCCTGGTGGCCTTTGTCATTCATTATGCCCAATTATCTTACATGAAATTACAATACATTAAAGCAAACAAATATTTCTTTTCATTTAAATTGGGTAAACTCTGATGACAGAGTACATTCTATATTTTGCTTAAAAACACCTGTCATATTAACGTGTTTTACTATTTTGATCATTCTGACAAATAAAACCCACTAGTTAACTTTTTGGTTAATGACATAAGCTTATTTAAAAGACTATTACAACTGCCTTGGCCAGTTTTGCTCAGTGGTTAGAGCGTCGGCCCACGGCCCAATGAGTCACAGGTTTGATTCCAGTCAAGGGCATGTACCTCAGATGCAGTTCGTTCCTGGCCCTGGTCAGGGTCATGCAGGAGGCGGCCAGTTGATGTGTCTCTCACATCGATGTTTTCTTTTCTCTCTTTTCTCTCTCTCTCTCTCTCTCTCTCTCTCTCTCTCTCTCTCTCTGGCTCCCTTCCTCCCTCCCACTCTATCTGAAGATAAACAGAAAAATATCCTAGGGTAAGGATTTAAAAAAAAAAAGACTATTGGAACTACTCTAACTCTAGATTTGAGGGGATTTCTTGGCAATTTGGGGAAAGTTCGTGTGTTTGGCATCGTTACAGTCCCTGATATATAGCACTGAACGTGAGATCCAACAGGAGTTACTTTCAAGTTTCCTGGCAGCTCCAGATGCTAAGCTCCAAGAACTTCCAAAGCTTCTTATAAACCTAGCAATGAGTATCTCTCACCTGCATTATCTGATACAACTGAAGCTAAATTTCTTTGCTCTCATACTTAGAACTCATATTTACTTGTTTAGATAAACAGCTATGCAGAACTTAAAGAAATATTTCTAACTTTAAAGGTTAGAAAGAGCCCGGCCAGTGTGGCTCAGTGGACTGAGTGTCGTCCCATGGATTGAGAGGTCCCGGTTTGATTCCCGGTCACGGCACCTGCCTGGGTTTCAGGCTTGATCTCCAGTGGGGGGCATGCAGGAGGCAGCCGATCGACATGTCTCTCTCACAATGATGTTTCTCTCTCTCTCTCTTAAAAAAAAAAAAATCAATAAAAATATTTTAATATCACTTAATGGTTCTCATTTAAACTGATGAGGATAGCCTCCATGCATTGTTACTAAGAGTATAAGTTGATACAACCATTTTAGAAAACAATCTGGAATAGTTACATTAAGTATGTATATTTCCTACACCTTCATTTTCTTTCCTGATTATGTACTGTGGAAAGATTCCATATAGCTATAAAAAGTGACATATTTGTGGAAGCAGATAAATAGAGGTATACTATGTGTGCATCACTGGGAACAAATAAGTAACATGTGGTATGTACATATATTGAGCGTTATGTGGTCAAAAGCAATGAACTGGGTCTATATATAGTTAAATAGAAAGAAAAAAATCTTAAAAAAAGATTTATACCACGCCCTGGCCAGTTTGGCTCAGTGGTTGGAGCATCAGCCTGTGGTCCAGAGACCCGGGTTCGGTTCCCGCTGGGGGCATGTGCCTCGGTTGCAGTTTGTCCCTGGCCCTAGTTGGTCATGCGGGTGGCAGCCACTCAATGTGTCCCTTTCACGTTGATGTTTCTCTCTTTCTCTCTTCCTCTCTCTCCCTCCCACTCTGTCTGAACAGAGAATGGAAGGGTGTCCTCGGGTGAGGATTAAAAAAAAAAAAAAGATTTATACCACAAAGCTTTTTATATAAAAATGTTAAGCCATACACAAAAACAGGATTTTCATGAATACAAATATGTAATAAAGATACTTGAAATGAAAACAGGCTGGAAGGATATATTAAAGCATACCTCAAAGACATTGTGGGTTTGGTTCCAGACCACTGCAATGAAATGAATGTCACAATAAAGCAGGTCAGACAATTTTTTTTGCTTCCCACTACACAAAAAAAGTTATGTTTACACTGTACTTTAGTCTATTAAGTGTACAATAGCATTAAGTCTAAAAATACAATGTACATGCCTTAATTTAAAAAATAATTTATCGCTAAGACCTAAGCCTTCAGCAAGTCTTAATCTTTTTGATGCTAATTGCTGATGAATGATCAGAGTGTTAGTTACGAAGGCAATTTCTTAAAATAAGACAATGAAGTGTGTTGCATCAGCTGACTCTTTCCTTTATGAGTGATTTCTCTGTAGCATGCAATGCTAGAAATTTATTCAAAATTGGAATCCTCTCAAAACCTGCTGCTGCTGTATCAACTAAGTCTGTGCAATATTCTATATCCTTTGTTGTCATTTCACAATCTGCACAGCCATCTTTAGCAGGTGTAGATTCCGTCTCAAGAAACCACTTTCTTTACTCACCCATAAGAAGCGACTCCTCATCCGTTCAAGTTTTATCATGAGATTGCAGCAACTAAGTCACATCTTCAGGCTCTACTTCTAATTCTGTTTCTCTTGCTATTTCCACGACAATCTGCAGTAACTTCCTTCACTTAAGTCTTTAACCCCTTGAAGTCATTGCTGAGGGTTGGAATCAAGTTCTACCAAACTGCTGCTAATGTTGCTATTTTGATCTCTTCCCATGAATCACAAATGTTCTTAATGGCATCTAAAATGGTGAATCCTTTCCAGAAGGGTTTTAATTTATTTTGCCCAGATCCATCAGAGGAATCACCATCTACGGTAACAACAGCATTATAAAATGTATTTCTTAAATAATAAGACTTGAAAGTCAAAACTACTCCTTGATCCAGAGGCTGCAGAATGGATGGATGTTGTTAGCAGGCATGAAAACATTACTCTCGTACATCTCCATCAGAGCTCCTGGGTGCCCAGGTGGATTGTCAATGAATAGTAATATTCTTAAAGGAATCTTTATTGTGAGCAGGTTTCAGCAGTAGACTTAAAATATGCAGCAAACCATGTTGTAAACAGATGTGCTGTCATCCAGGCTTTGTTGTTCCATTTTTAGAGCACAGGCAGAGTAGGTTTAGCAAAATTCCTAAGAACCAACCCTAGGATTTTTGGAATGGCAGATAAGCCTAGGCTGTATCCTAAAGTCACCAGCTGCATTAGCTCCTAATAAGAGAGTAAACCTGTCCTTTGAAGCTTTAAAGCCAGACACTGACTTCTTCTCTCTAGCTATGAAAGTCTTAGATTGCACCTTCTTCCATACAAGGCTGTTTTGTCTACAACGAAAATTTATTATTTAGGGTAGCCACCTTCATTAATCATCTTAGCTAGATCTTCTGGATCCCTTGTTGGAACTTCTACATCAGCACATGCTGCTTCACCTTGCACTTTTATGTTATAAAGAAGACTTCTTTTGCCCTGGCCGGTTTGGCTCAGCGGTTAGAGCGTCGGCCTGCGGTCCTGAGAGACCCGGGTTCGGTTCCCGCTAAGGGCATGTACCTCGGTTGCAGTTTGTCCCCGGCCCTGGTTGGTCGTGCGGGTGGCAGCCACTCGATGTGTCCCTTTCACATCGATGTTTCTCTCTCTCTTCCTCTCTCCCCCTCCCACTCTACCTGAACAAAAAATAGAAAAATGTCCTCAGGTGAGGATAAAAAAAAAAAAAAAAGAAGACTTCTTTTCTTAAAATTCATGAACCAACCTCTATTAGTCTCAAACTTTTCTTCTGCAGCTTCCTCATTTCTCTTAGCCTTCATAGAATCAAAAACAGTTGAGGCTTTACTCTTGGTTAGGCTTTGGTTTAAGGGAATGTTGGGGCTGGTTTGATCTACCCAGACCACTAAAACTTGTTCCATATCAGCAATAAGACTGTTCACTTTCTTATCTTGGTATGTTCACTGGAGTTAGCACTTTTAATTTCCTTCAAGCACTTTTCCTTCTCGTTCACAACTTAGCTAACTGTTTTGTGCTTTAGACCTATCCTGGCCTTTGACATGCTTTCCTCATTTAGCTGAATCATTTCTAGCTTTTAATTAAAGTGAGGGACAGAAGCATGACTCCTCCTTTATTTAAACATTTAAAGGCCATTGTAGGGTTCTTAACTAGCCTAATTTCAATATTGTGTCTCAGGGAATAGGAAGGCCCAAAGAGAGGGAGAAAGATGAAAGAGCTGGTCGGTGGGGCAGTCAAAACACACACATTTATCGATTAAGTTCATCATCTTATATTAACTGTGGTTCATGGTGCTCCAAAATAATTATAATAGCAACATCAAAGATCACTAATCATAGATCACCATAACAAATATAATAAACAAGTTTAAAATGTGAGAAATACCAAAGCATGGCAGAGATATGAAGAGAGTAAATGCCATTGGAACAATGACGTTGATAGATGTACTCTATCGCAGTGTTGCCACAAACCTTCAATTTGTAATAAACAACAACAACAACAACAAATCCACAGTATCTGTGCAGGGTAATAAAGCAAATTGCCATAAAAACAAAGCATGCCTATATTCTATAAACAAAAAAAGAGGACCGAGACACCTTCAAACAAAAGACAACCTGAAGTTTCTAGTTTTATTTGTAGCATTCACAGCCTATGATCTTTTAATTATATAAAAATAAAAAACCTAAGTGAAAAATATTAAGTTGTGTATAAAAACTATGACTCAAAACCAAGAGAAAAGGCACATCAATGATTATTAGAGCTAGACTAATCCCAAAATATAAAGGTATTATAAAAATTAATTTCTAAACAGCTCACAAAAGAGATACAAACAAATTTAGATTATCCATACCAAACCCTTAACGTTTCCTACACATTAAATAAGCTTTGCTAGTAGTACTCAACTGATCTTTTATACCTTTAAAGAATTAAATCCTTCTAAATGAAAACTATCCTTCAAAATGATAGGCTGTATTTTATAAAACAATCTGTATCATGTAACATGTCAGCTGCTACAATTTTTGTAATTAAACACCTATGAAATTGTTCTTGAATCGACATCTGGAGAAAAGATCAATTGTGAGAAGACAATTATAAAGAATGTATTTTTATGACTATAAAGCAGGTAATGCAATTCCAAATTTTCCCATATTCCACATCACTGCACTTACAAGACTAGCTTGGTGCCTCTATGGATTACTTTTGCCTTTACTCCTACTATTATAAAGTATCTCAAGATTAAAGCACATAGATCTTATAAACCTGATATCTAAGAACAAGAATGTCTACATGAAGACCAACTCTATACCTACATATCTATTTTGAATTGATAGCCGTAATATAGATATGACACAGACTTATAAAAAACTACAAACATATAAGCTATTACATCCTAGTCACCCAATTCTCCAAAACATATAAGCCACAGCTACAGAGTTAGCTTGTATTCTAATATTTTATTTCAAGTTGAGTTAAAAGCAAAGTATTTATACTGATGATGTTTAAAGAAACTTGAAAATATTCTTTGGCTTGTATTTCCTAATTATATTTTTCTGAATACACCTATACTAAAAATACATGTAGAAAGTCTTAGATAAAATTACTTGTAAGATTTATCTCCAAAATAAAATGTGAAAGAAAAAAAATTAAATAGAAAAACTATCTGGTGAATGAAACATAAAAATGATAGACACCTATGTTGAATTAGAAAATTAACACCTGCAAAAGCTCTCAGACATCTTTTCCCTAGCCTTCAAACTCTAGACTTCCTAAGAGGGTTGAAGTAAAAGAACAAAAGAGTCCAAAGGGATCTACTTCCATGCTTACACATTCCAAATCATTGTCCTATCCCTATTTACCACCCTCACAACTCACAGTTCACCATTTACCAACTTGAAAATTATTTTATTTTTCTCCTTTATTTCATCTAAACTTATCAGTTATCAAAAACTATACTCTCTCCTAAGTGCCACTCTTTGGGCATACTATCCCATGTCCTTAATTATAACAGCAGATAACTAACTGGTTCCATACCTCCTAGTTACTCCACTGAGTATTCTTGGCTCCCTTGCCAAGTATTAATCAAATATTGGTTACATGTTAGTACATGCGAGGGTTTCGTTCTGGGTTCTCAATTCTGTTCCATTTGGTCTATGTGTCTATTTTTTTTTTTTCATGTCTAATTTTTATTCTGGAATGTAAAGCTCTTTATAATTAAAGTATAGTTGGCATACAATATTATTAGTTTCAGGTGTATAACCTAGTGAGATTTCACATTTATACACCTAACAGTGATCATAAAAAATCCACTATTCATCTTTCACCATACAAAGTTATTGTGATATTATTGACTGTATTCCATATGCTGTACTTCACATCCCCACGACTTATTTGTAAGTTTGTACCTCTTAATCCCCTTCACCTTTTTGTGCCTACCCCCAGCCACCCAACCCTTTGGCAACCATCAGTTTTTCTTTACGAGTCTTTTTGTTTTGATTGTTCATTTGTTTAGATTTTTAGAATCCACACATAAGTGAAATAATAAAGTATCTCTCTTTCTCTGACTTATTTCACTTAGCATAAATACCCTCTAGGTCTATCTATGTTGTCACAAATGCTAAGACTTCATTCTTTTTCATGGCTGTGTAATAAACACACAGACACACAGAGAGAGAGAGAGAGAGAGAGAGAGAGAGAGAGAGAGAGATCTCCGCTACTTCTTTATCCATTAATCTATTGATGAAGACCTAGGCTGCTTCCAATAATGCTGCAGTTAACATAGGGGTGCATATCTTTCTGAATTAGTGTTTCATTTTCTTCAAATAAGTGCCCAGAAGTGGAATTGCTGGGTCCTATTTTGTCTCGTTACAGTCTGTTTTAAAGTCTATTTTGTCTTATATAAGTATTGCTATCCTAGCTTTTGTTTTTGTTTTATTTCCATTTTCATGTAATACCTTTTCCACCTCTACTTTCAGTCTGTGTGTGTTGTTCAATTTGAATCTCATGTAGGTAGCATATGTAAGGGGCTTGTTTTTATATCCATTCGATCACCCTATGTTTTTATAATGGAACACTAAGTCAATTTACATTTAAAGTAATTATTGATTGGTATGTACTTATTGCCATTTTAATTGTTTTCATACTAGATTTATAAGTGGTTGGTTTACTATCTTTTCTATATGTTTGCCTTTACTAGTGAGATTATTTTTCTTTCAAGTATTTTCTTATTTCTAGTTTTGGCCTTTTCTTTTCCATTTAAAGAATTACTTTTAACATTTTTTGTAATATCAATTTAGTGGTGATGAACTCCTTAGACTTTTGCTTGACTGAGAAAATCTTGATTTCTCCCTCAATTCTGAATGGTAACCTTGGTGGGTAGAGTATTCTTGGTTGTAGGTTTTCTCCTTTCACCATGTTGAATATATCATGCCTCTCCCTTCTGGTCTGCAAAGTTTCTATTGAAAAGTCAGTTAATAGTCTTATTGGCATTTCCTTCTGTCTAACTAGTTGTTTTTCTCTTGCTAATTTTGAGAGTCTCTCTTTAACTTTTAACAATTTAATTATAATGTGTGTTGGTGTGGGTCTCATTGGGTTCATCTTGTTTAGGACTCTCTGGCCTCCTGGACTTGGATGTCTGTTTCCTTAACCAGGTTAGGAAAGTTTTCAGCCATTATTTCTTCAAATAGGTTTTCTGTCCCTTTCTCTCTCTCTTCTCCTTCTGGAACCCCTATGATTCGAATGTTAATATGCTTAATGTTGTCCCAAAGGTCCCTTATGTTATCCTCACTTTTTTTTCTTTTTGATCTTTCAATTGGGTGATTTTAACTATCCTGTCTTCCTGCTTGCTGATCCATTCTTCTATGTCATCTCATCTACTGTTGATTCACCCCAGTATATCTTTCATTTCAGTTGTTATATTCTCCAGTTCTGACTGGTCCCTTTTTAAAAAAAATAATAATTTTTACTTGCCTGCAGAGTTTGATGAGCATCCTTATGACTATTTCAACTCTTCATCTAGTAGACAGCTTATCTCAGTTTCATTTAGTTATTTCTCTGGGATTTTGTCCTGTTTTTTTGTTTGTTTGTAACACATTCTTTCCTTTCCTTGTTTGTTTCTATGTATTAGGTATGTCAGCTAAATCACCTAGTCCTGAAGAAGTGGCCTTATTTAGAAGGTATCCTGTGGGACCCAATGGAGAAATCCCCATTGTCACCAGCACCAGGTACTTCAGAAATGTGCCCTGGGTAGAGTAGCGTGGTCTCCTGTTGTGGCTGGGTCACAACTTGTATGCATTCACTGAGAGGTAAGGCCGGTCCCTGGCCTGCTGGTTATAAGGCCTCGCCACAACTGTTACAGGCACACTCCTGTGTGCTGGTGCCTACTTAGTGTGGCAGGACAGGAGCCACTTTGAAGGGGTGCTAGCCTAGGTGGGTCCTCAGGAAAATGCCAGGGTGGGGTGAACTGTGTAAGCAAGGTTAATCGAGAATGTCAGAAATGGCACCTACCAGTGTCAGACCAGCTAAGTTAAAGTAAGAGGGGGGAATGGCACCTGCCAGAACCTCTGTCTCAAGAGAAAGTCCCAATAGATCCCTGTCCCTCCAGCACACACCCTAAAATTAGTCAATGTATCACTTTAATGTATGACCTAGGTGCTTTTCAAATTGCTGCCTCTGTGCCAGGACTCAGAAAGAGGACAGCCCTTTGGCTCTCCCAGGGATAAGCCCCGCTGGTTTTCAAAGCCAGAAGTTATGGGGCTCCTCCTCCTGGTCAGGTCCCCCAGGCTAGGGCTTGGAACTCTTGCTCTTCAGGGATGACCACTACAGTTGTGATATCCCTCCCACTTGTGAGTCAGCACATGGGGAGTGAGGGAGAGGGTAGGTCCTGACTAGACTTAGTTTGAATCCTCCCATACGTTTCAATGTGGCTTTTTCTTTATCTCTGTAGTTGTAGAAAATCTGTTCTGTTAGTCTTCGGGTCATTCTCAGAGACAGCTGTTCTATACGTAGTTGTAGATTTGGTGTCAGTGAGAGGAGGTGTGCTCAGGATATTGCTACTCTGCCATCTTGAACTCGAAGCCAGGAGCCTTGCTCTTGAATGTCAATATAATGTGTCTGAAATGCTGTTCTTTGTAGTTGGTGCATTATGTATGTGTGTACTTTTATGTCAGTACCATATACTACTTCAATTTCTGTAACTTTGTAGTATATTTTGAAATCAGAAAGCATGATGTCTCCAGCTTTGTTGTTCTCTGGGTTGTGTTGCTATGTGTGGTATTCTGAGATTCCACACAAATTTCAGGACTATTTGTTGTATTTCTGTGAAAAATGCCACCAAAATTTTAACAGAGAGTGTACTGAATCTACAGATGGCTTTGGATAGTAGGACACTTTAACAGTATTAATTCTTTCAATACTTAAGAAATATCAATGTGTTTGTGTCTTTTAATTTCTTTCATTAGGTCTTACTTTTCAGTGTTCAGCTCTTTCACCTCTTTGGTTAAATTTATTCCTAAGTATTTTATTGTCTTAAATGAAACTGATTTAATTTCTTTTTCAGATACTTTGTAGTTAGTATATACAATGCAACTTATTTATGTGTGTTGATTTTATATCCTGCAACTTTACTACATTTGTTGATGAGTTCTAAGTTTTTTGGTGGAGTCTAAATTTGTTAATAAGCCCTGGCCAGGTGGCTCAGTTGGTTGGAGCATTGTCCAGTACAACAAAAGGTTCTGGGTTCAATTTCTGGTCAGAGCACATACCTACGTTGCTGGTTCTATCCCTGGTCAATTGATGAGTCTCTCCCACATCAATATTTCTCTCTCCTCCTTCCTCTCTCTAAAAAAAAATATCCTCAGACGAGGATTAAAAATAGATTTGTTAATTAATTCTACGTTTTTGGTGCAGTCTTTAAGATCTCACATATATAAGATCATATCATCTGCAAACAGAAGCAATGTTCCTTTCTTTCTGAACTGGATGTCTTTTATTTATTTTTCTCTCCTAACTGCTCTGGCTAGAACTTCCAGTACTGTGTTGAATAGGAGTGGTGAGAGTGAATACTCTGATCTTAGAGAAAAAGCTTTTAGCTTTTCACCACTGAGGATGTTAGCTATGACCTTGTTATATACAGCCTTTATTATTTTTAAATAGGTTCTCCTATATATGATTTTTTAGTTTTTATGGTGATGGAAGGTTGAATTTTGTCAAATGCTTTTTCTGCATCTACTGAAATGATCATGATTTTTACTTTTCATTCTGTTAATGTGGTATATCACCTTTATACACATTGAGTCATTCTCAATACCAGGAATAAACCCCACTTGATCATGGTGTATGATTATTTTTTTCATTTTATTTTTTTAAATCCTCACCAGAGGACATTTTTTCATTTTTTGTTCAGATGGAGTAGGAGGGAGAGAGAGGAAGGGAAAGAAATATCAATGTGAAAGGAACACATGGAGTGGTTGCTACCCGCATGACCCAACTGAGGCTGGGGACAAACCGCAACCGAGCCCTTAGCGGGAACCAAACCTGGGTCTCTTTCGACTGTAGGCCGACGCTCTAACCACTGAGCCAAACTGGCCAGGGCTTGACTGTAGTTTTCTTGTAGTGTCTTTATCTGGCTTTGTATTGGGGTGATGCTGGCTTTGTAAAATGAGGTTAAGAGCGTTCTCTCCTCTTTAATTTTTTAAAAGTGTTTGAGGATTGATGTTAATTCTTTAAATGTTTGGAAGAATTCACCAGGAAACTATCTAGTCCTAGGCTTTTGTTGTTGTTGTTGTTTGGAGGTTTTTGATTACATAATTAATCTCCTTACTTGCTCTGGTCTTATCAGATTTTCTATTTTTTCATGATTCAGTCTTTGCAGGTTTCTAGGAATTTATCCGTTTTTCCAAGTTACCCAATTTGTTGGCATGTAACTGTTCACAGAAGTTTCTTAAGATCCTATGTATTTCTGTAATATCTAGCCTCTTGTGGTGTAAAGTGAGGCTGTCTGTCAGATCTTTTTGTTTCTTAATGTAGGCATAAAACTGCTTTTATTGCATCTCATAAGTTTTGGTATGTTGTATTTGCATTTTTGTTTCAATATATTTATTTATCTTCTTATTTCGTCTTTGACGCATTGGTTTTTCAGGAGCATGTTGTTTAATCTCCACATATTTCTGAATTTTCCAGTTTTCTTTCTGTTATTGATTTCTAGTTTCATATTATTGTGGTCAGATAAAATACTTGGTATGATTTCAATCTACTTAAATATGCTAAGACTTGTTTTATGATCTAATATGATTTATCCTGAAGACTAATGCGTGTGTTCCTGAGAAGAATGCATATTCTGCTGCTGCTGAATGGAATTGAGTGTGTGTGGTCCATCTGGTCTAAAGTATAGTTCATATTGATTTCTGCCTGGATGATATATTATTGAAAGTGGGGTACTGAAATCCCTTACTATATTGCACTATTGTTTGTTTCTCCCCTCAGATCTGTTAATATATGCTTAATATATTTGGGTGCTCCAATGCTGGGGGCATATATATTTATGACTTGTACCCTCTTGGATAAATAATCCCTTTACCGTTATATAATGGCCTTCTTGATATCTCATTACAGATTTTTAGTTAAAACTTTATCTGGCCCTGGCCAGTTTGGCTCAGCGGTTAGAGCGTCAGCCTGCGGTCCGCAGAGACCCGGGTTCGGTTCCCGCTAAGGGCACGTACTTCGGTTGCAGTTTGTCCCCGGCCCTGGTTGGTCGTGCGGGTGGCAGCCACTCGATGTGTCCCTTCACATCGATGTTTCTCTCTCTCTCTCCCTTCCTCTCTCTCCCTCCCGCTCTATCTGTACAAAAAATGGAAAAATGTCCTCGGGTGAGGATAAAAAAAAAAAAAAAACAAAACTTTATCTGATATAAGTAGAGCTACCCTGGCTCTTTTGGTCTCCACTTACATTGAATGTCTTTTTCCATCCCTTCACTTTGAGCCTATTTGTATCCCTGAGGCTAAAGTGAGTTTCTTGTAGACAACATATAGTTGGGTCTTACTCTTTATCTAATGAGTCACTCTATACCTTTCAATGGGAGAATTAAATAAATTTATATGTAGAGTAATTATTGCTAGGTAATACCACCTTATTGCTTTCTGGCTATTTTGTAGTTCCCACGTTCCTTTCTCCCTCTCTTGCTGACTTCTGTTGTGAACTGATCATTTTCTGTAGAGGCATGCTTTGATTCCATTCTCTTTATCTTTTGAGTACCAACTATAGTTTTTAAGTTTGTTGTTACCCTGAGGATTATATAAAACATAGATATAACTCTATCTTATGCTTCAATTACATACAAAAACTCTACTCTTATTCCCCTCCTTTTGTTTCTAATGTCACAACTGTCCTCTTTATATGTTCATTAACAAATTATTGTAGCTATATTTATTTTTAATACTTTTGTCCTTTAACCTTTATACTAGGGTTAAGTAGTTAGCATACCACATTACAGTATTAGAGTATTCTGATTTTGACTATATACCTACCAGTGTGTTGTATGTTTTCCTGTTACTAATCAGCATCCTTTCTTTAGAGCCTGAAGTACTCCTTTTAGCATTTACTATGACAGATCTATTAATGATGAATTCCCTTTACTTTTGTTTGGGAAACTATTCATCTCTTCTTCATTTCTGAATAGAGTATTCTTGGTTGGCAGGTTTTTTTCTTTCAGCAATGTATCATCTCACTTTTTTCTGGCCTGTGAAGTTTCTGCTGAGAAATCCAATGATAGCCATAGGTATCCACCCATCTCTTTTCAATACCTCTTTCATCACCCCACTTGAGGCTCTCATTTGTAGTAGACCTCTTGTCCATCCTTTACTAAGCATCTATAATGTGCTAGAAACAGTGAATGGTGATGTTATGGAGATACAAAGATAAACAAGGCCCAATCCATGCCTCTAAGATAGTCATACTCTAGGTGAAGAAACTGGGATGAAAGTAATAAAAAAAGTATGAATTCAAGTCAAACAAACAAGCAAAGGCTAATCTGACATAAGAATTAACTGGATGAGAAAGATCTCTTATCCTTCGAGATGGCATGGTGGTACCTGGAAAGTATTTATTATCCTAAGCAAAACAAGCCAAACAGTGAAAGACAAATATCACATGATGTCACTTTTTTGTGGAATATAATGAACATAACATACTGAGGAATGGGGTAGTCCCAGAGACGTGGAAGTGGGACTGACAATCCCCAGAAGAGGGGGAGGATAGATAAACCACAGAACTTATATGCAAGTTCGCATGAACAATGGACATGGACAACACAGCTTGGGACAGGGCTGGGAGGGGGCAGAGGGGAATCAGTGGGGGAAAAAGGAGAAACATCTGTGACAAAAATAAATTAATTAATTAAAGAATAAAAAAAAAAAAAAAAAGAATTAACTGGATGGATGGTAAAAATGATGAGTTAAAAATAGCCAAAGCGCCCTGGCCGGTTTGGCTCAGCAGTTAGAGCGTCGGCCTGCAGTCCAGAGAGACCCAGATTCGGTTCCCGCTAAGGGCACGTACCTCGGATACAGTTTGTCCCCGGCCCTGGTTGGTCATGTGGGTGGCAGCCACTCGATGTGTCCCTTTCATGTCGGTGTTTCTCTCTCTCTCTCTCTTCTTCTCTCTCCCTCCCACTCTATCTGAACAAAAAATGGAAAAATGTCCTTGGGTGAGGATAAAAAAAAAAAAAAAATAGCCAAGGCATTGGTTTTAGTTTCGAGAAACAAGCCTGAGATGACAGCATTCATACCGAGATATTCAGTGGAGAGGTAAAGAAATGAAAGCTACAGAAAACAATGCAAACTGCAGACCCAGAAATCAACTATTTAGAAGTGACAGCTGAAACTATTAAAATAGGGCACATTTACTAAACGAACACAGTGTTAAGTACCAATACAATAATATGGTCACATTCAGGAAAGGTAAGATGAATCAAACTAAGATCATCTCAGAAGCACAACAGCCTAACAGGAGGGGAAGAGCTTGGAAAGGAGGAGGAACACCTTCAGGGAAAAGTGACAAATATGAGCTGTCACAGGGCCTGCATATTGTATATATAGTTGACACTGTTGGTTACCTACCAGTATCAATTCCTCTTAACTCCTTCTTTACAGAATGCTTATTTTATTCAGGTTTCCTTACTTTTCCCATATAATTTATATGCCTCAAAAGAATATGATCCCTCTTGAGCTCCCAGGTGGGCCAGAATGATCAAAAGGTAATTTTATTTCCAATGTATGTGACTGGTTCAGGAACAGGCTAAGAACCAATTCTGGCCAATGAGTCACGAGTTAAAGATTGCTGGGCAGCTTCCTGGGGGATTTACCTGATCAAAAAAGAGAGAATCTCTCCCAGAAAGCACAAAGCCACAACTGCCTGTGATAACTATTTTGTCTCCATGAAAGAGACCTGTCTCAGGATGATGTTGATGTTGAGGACAACAGGTACAGAGAGGGGGAAACCTGGAATCTTAATGACATCAATGGGGCCCTGTGCTTGGAGAACTGTAACTGGACGTTGCCTTAAATCTTGATTTAATGGCTTTGTGAGATATTAAAACTTCCTTACAGTTTAAATCACTGTGAGACAGAATTTTCTATTATTTTCAGCCAAATGCATCATAATCCATAAATAAGAACTTAATAAATATTTTTACATTTTTACTTGTAGAACAGAAGGAAGAGTAAAGAGGAAAAGTGGAAAAGAAGGCAGAGAGTAAAAGAACAGAAAGAAATGGTAAAGAAAAAAGGAAATGTGAGGTCTTCAACAAGAAGACAGGATGAGAAAATCTCTCCTACGCTGCCCCCATTGTTTTTTTCAGTAAAATATACAGTAAGTTCACTTTCATTTATTCAACCATTTTTTATTTTTATTTTTGCATTTATCTTTAGATAGAGTGGGAGGGAGAGTGGGAGGAAGAGAGAAAGAAACATTGATGTGAGAGAGACACATCGAGTGGTTGCCACCCACACGACCCCAATTGGGGACGGGGACAAACTGCAACCAAGGTACATGCCCTTAGTGGGAACCGAACCCGGGCCTCTATGGTGCACGGGCCCACACTCTAACCACTGAATCAAACCAGCCAGGGCTATTCAACCATTTTTAATGTACATCTATCATTTTCTAGATTGAGTTCCAAATGTTAACACATTGTTGACTGGCAATTTTATGTAGAAGTTATCTCATGTCACTGGCTATTTTTTCATAATTGGGTATGAAAGTGAAACAATCTAAATAAACTTCAGTATACTTTCTACATAATGTATTTAAATGAAACTTTATACATATCTGCTACATATATTTTATACATATTATATATTTTAGTAATTTTTTTGGTGTGGTATACTGTATAGCAATTGCCTTTTGAAACACACACTTCACTCGTGCTAGTTGGATTTTTTTTTTTTTAATACCAGTGACTATTTTTTCTAAAACGTGGTCTTTTAATTGCCCTGAAAGCCTAAGAGGTGAATCAATGTCAGGAGCTCTTCTGGGAGTACCAGAAGAAGTGTTAGGTTCTGAGCTGCATTCACTTGAACCAGCAGATACCCATTCCCTCGCTACTTCAAGAATACAGAAGGATGTGCTGTTTTTCAAACTTCGACCCTCAGGGCGAAGAGTCACAAATACCATAATCCTATATTACCCTGAGTTTCTAAAATTGAAGTAGCTATTGCAAGTGCAAACATGAGTTAACCCGTGAGCGGGCAGCAACGTTTGGGCAGGAAAACACAAGTTAACTCGTGAGCGAGCAGTCAACAATGTGTTAAGTACCAGCAGTCCACAGGCACCAAGTTCCCTGAGGCAAAAAGATACTTGGTACTTAAGAGGGACTGAAACAGACTGAAGAGTCATGGACAGGAGGGAGAATGATGAAAAGTGATACTGAGGATGGGGTGAGGTGGGGGAGACAGGCGTATTTTCATATGTCTCTTGGCCATTTGCATGTCCTTTTTGGAGAAATGTCTATTCAGCTCCTCTGCCCATTTTTAAATTGGTGTTTCTTCCTTTTGTTGAATTGTATGAGTACTTTATATATTTTGGACATTAACCCCGTATCTGATGTATCATTGGCAAATATGTTCTCCATTACACTGCGTTCCTTTTTCAGTTTCATGCTGGTTTCTTTTGCTGTGTAGAAGCTTTTTAGGTTGAAGTAGTCCCATTTAATCAATTTTTCCTTTGTCTCTCTTGCCATAGGCAATGTATCGGAAAATTCTGCTTCATGTGATGCCTTCAATTTTTGCTGCCTACATTTTCTTCTAGAATTTTTATGATTTCATAGCTGACATTTAAGTCTTTTATCCATTATGAGTTTATTCTTGTGTATGGTGTAAGTTGGTGGTCTAATTTCATTTTTTTGCAGGTACCTGTACCTGTCTAATTTTCCCAACACCATTTATTGAAGAGATTGTCTTCACTCAATTGTATGCTCTTGCTTCCTCTGTCAAACATTAAGCATAATGTCTTGGGTCAATTTCTGGGTTCTCTGTTCTGTTCCACTGATTTATATGCCTGTTCTTGTGTCAGTACCAGGCTGATTTGGTTACAGTGGATTTGTAATATAACCTGATATCCGGTATTGTGATCCCTCCAGTTTTGTTTTCTTTTTCAAGATTGCTGTGGCTATTTGGGGTCTTTTTGGTTCCACATAAACTTTTGGAGGTTTTGTTCTAGATCTGTGAAATATGCCACTGTTATTTTAATACAAATTGCACTGAATCTATATATTGCTTTGGGTAAGATGGACATTTTAATGATGTTGATTCTTCCAACCATGAAGTGCATGCTTCCATTTTTTAATATCTTCCCCCTTTTCTTTTTTCAATGTCCAGTAGTTTTTTGAGAAAGGTGTTTTGCCTTCTTGGTTAAGTTTATTCCTAGATATCTTAATTTTTTGGTTGCAATGGTAAATGGGATTGTTTTTTAGTTTCTCTGAGTCTCATTTTTGATGTATAAAGATGCCATCGATTTCTGGATGTTAATTTTGTATCCTGCTACTTTGCCAAATTCATTCATTCATTCATTCATTCATTCATTCATTCATTCATTCATTTTTATCCTCACCCGAGGACATTTTTTCCATTTTTTGTTCAGATAGAGTGGGAGGGAGAGAGAGGAAAAAAGAGAGAGAAACATCAACGTGAAAGGGACACATCGAGTGGCTGCCTCCTACACGACCCAACCAGGGCCAGGTACAAACTGCAACTGCAGTACATGCCCTTAGCGGGAAGCAAACCCAGGTCTCTCCGGACCACAGGCCGATGCTCTAAACCACTGAGCCAAACCGGCCAGGGTGTCAAAATCATTTAATAAATTAAACCAGACATTCCCCACCCCTGGTCTAGAAGATTTATCCAGTGATGTCAGTGGGGTGTTAAAGTTCCCTGCTATAATTGTGTCGCTGTCGATCTCTCCCTTAAAGTCCTCTAGCAGTTTTTTAATATATTTTGGTGCTCCTATATTGGGTGCATATACGTTTACCAGGGTTATATTCTCTTGTTGGATTAATTCCTTTAATATTGTGTAGTACCTTTCTTTGTCTTTTGTTATGGTCTTCATTTTCTCATCTATTTTATTGGATATGAGTACTGTTACCCCAGCTCTTTTTTTTATCTCTCATGGAAATTTTTTTCCCATCCCTTCATTTTCATCCTGTGTGAGTCTTTTGTTCTGAGGTGGGTCTCTTGTAGACAGCATATATATGGGCCATTCTTTTCTTATCCAATCAGCTATCCTGTCTTTTGATTGGAGCATTTAAACCATTTATATAACCTTACACCATTTAAGGTTATAATTGATATGTACTTATTTGTTGCCAATTTTTTTTCTTTATGCCTGTCTCTCTCTCTCTCTCTCTCTCTCTCTCTCTCTCTCTCTCTCCTTCTTCCTCTACTTCTTCTTCTTACAACAGTCCCTTTAGTGTTTCTTGCAATGTTGGTTTAGTAATAATAACTCCTTCAGCCTTTTTTGGTCTGCAAAGCTCTTCATTTCACCTTCAATTTTGAATGATAGCCTTGCTCGATGGAGTAGTCTTGAATTCAGTCTCTTGCTTTTCATTACTTTGTAATCTTCATGGCATTCCCTTCTGGCCTGAAGTGTTTCTACTGAGAAATCTGCTCACAGACTAATGGGAGGAAGCTCCCTTGTAGGTCTCTCTCTTGTTGCTTTTAAGATTCTTTCTTTGTCTTTAACGTTTGCCATTTTAATTATGATGTATCTAGGTGTGGGTCTTTTGGGGTTCATCTTGAGTGGGACTCTGTTTCCTGGACTTGTGCGACTTTTTCCTTCACCATGTTAGGGAAGTTTTCTGTTATTATTTCTTCAAACAGGTTCTCTATTCCTTTCTCTGATTGTTCTTTTTCTGCTACCCCTATGATGGGTACATTGTTATGTTTCATATTGTCCCAAGCTCCCTTAAACTCTCCTCTTGCTTTTTAAATTGTTTTTCCATTTGCTGCTCTAATTGGGTGTTTTCTTCTAACTTGTCTTCTAGCTCACTGATTTGGTCCTTAGGTTCTTCTAATCCACTAATGAATCCTTCCAAGGTGGTCTTTATTTCTGCTGTGTCATTCTTAACTTTCACTTGATTCTTAACAGCTTCTACCTCCTTTTTCAAGCTCCCACTAAGTTCTTTATAACTCTCATGAAGTTTTTTGTAATTCTCACTAAATTGTTTGAGCACCCGTACAACCAATATTTTGAATTCTTTATCTGACAAACTGCTTGTCTCCTTTTCATATAGTTCCTTTTCTGGTGATTCCTCCTTCCTTTTCTTTCACTTGGGGGTTGTTTCTTTGTCTCACCATTTTTGCAGTCCGGTAGTTGGGACGCACAGGGTCGTGCTGGCAGGTTGGTGCATCCAGGGGCGACAGGTAGTGGTGGGGTGGATCGGAGCCAGTACAGTCATCTGGGGATGCTGGCAGCTCTCGAGGGCAGCTGCAGTGATGAGGCAGGTGGCTCATGGCTGTTGCGGGGTCTGTAGGGTCAGCGGCTCTAGGCTGGTGCATCGCCTTGGGGGCCAGTGCCTCTCCTCTGCTGCGGGTCCAGGAGGATCAACGGCTGGCGGCTCGTGAAGGAACTGCTGGGGTACAAGGATCTGGCTGGGGTGTGTGGGTGACAGCAGGCCTCTACCCCCTCCTGCGGCTCTACTGCTGCTGGGTGCAGCTAGGCTCCCAGACTCTGCTGTTGCCAGGTGGAGCTCTGCTCGCTCAGGAAGTTTCACTGCTGACCAGCGCAGCTAGGCTCTAGGACTCCAGTTTCACAGTATCTTTAATCTTGTCTGACCCAGAGGAATCCTTCCAAAGGTAAAAGAACACCGTACATTTATAGTTTAAGCTCCCTTACTCTATTTGTCTTGGTGAGAGGCTCAATTTTTGCAGACCTGGACTCACATATCCACAACAAGGAAAAATCCTCAGAAAAGGGTATTCAGTAGCCAACAGCCAGATGAAGAGACATAGGGCACCATCCTGAACAGAAGATCATGTCTTCTTGGAACTTGGAGACCGGCTCGGTGGCCCAGTTACTTCTTTTTAAGGTCTACTGTTGCTCTCACAACTTTCCTCTTCACTTTGCTTACCAAACAACCCAAATGTCCATTAAGAGAAGGATATATAACAGATATCTAATTTTCACAAGTTACAATGGAATTCATAGCAATCAAATGAATAAGATATAACTGTATTTATCAAAAATGTTAATGTTTAAAACAAATTTGCCACACAAGTACCACTCATTTGTATGAAGTTAAAACACACTCAAGCATTACTTGACATATATATGGTGCTGGAGTATAAAAGCATTGATGGGAATTATAACACCAGCATACTGGTTACTTCTAGGGTGAGCGATATAATTTTGATCAGAGAGGGTGCATTAGTTTCTTATTGTGCTGTAACATATGACCACAGACTTGGCTTAAGACAACACAAATTTATTACCTGACAGATCTGTAGTTGGAAGTCCAACAAGTGTCTCGGTAACCTAAAATCAAGATGCCAGCAGAGCTGCATTCTTTACTGGGGGCTCTAGAAGAGCACCAGTTTCCCTGCCTTTTCCAATTTATAGAGGCAACCACCACCTTCCTTCACTCATGGGCCTTTTCCTCCATTTTCCAAGTCAAAAACAATGGGTCAAGCACTTCTCATATCACTCTAACCTTGCTTCGGATGTCACATCTCTTTCTGTGACACTTCTATCTCCCTCTTCTACTTTTAAGGATCTTTGTGATTATATCGGGGCCACCCAGATAATCCAGAATAATATTCCTATATTAAAGTCAACTGATTAGCAACCTTAATTCCATGTGCAACTTAAATTCTCCCTTGCCATGTAACAACATATTCAAAAGTTCCAGGTTAGGACACTGATACTTTTCAAGGGCCATTATTCTCCCTCCCACAGAAGGGTAAGCAAGAAGTCTTTATTTTATTCCTTAAGTAGAGGAAGTGTTCATTTTGTTTTTTACTATATCTCTTTTATGCCTCAAATGTGTTTTAAAACATTTGATGTGACATTTTCTTCCAAGACAAATTTTTCAAACTTTCATAGACTCCTAAAATTTAATGAGATCACTCAAGAGCAGAAAGGGTTGGTCAAGGGAAGGAAGTATGGGAGAATCAAAGCCTTGGCCCTGCTTCAACCTAAACAGGTCCTCTTTTTATTGCCTTTTAATTTCCTATAAAACATTTCATTTGAAAAGAAAAAAAAATTCCAATTATTCAAACAAACAAAAGAGGAAAATATCACTGGCATGAAGACTATAAGAAAAACTATGATAAAATAAAATTTATTTATATGGTACAAACAGTACATAATTAACAAGCTAACTCAGGATGTAATGCTAGTCAAAGAGTTATGTTTAGTCCTACAAAGAAGCTAAGTGATGCCTTTGATAGCTTTGCAGGGCTAAGGTGATAAAACTTAATAGTCCAAAGACCACTAAAGTCAGGAAAAAAGGAAAGGATGCTAAGAAATGTCCATGCATTTTTGGTTCAGACTCTAAAAAACAGTATTCTAAATATAATATGAACAAGAAGTATGCTGACCCTCATGGATACTGCAGCTCAGTTTCAAATATCAAAGCCTAAAAACAGATTAATGTAATCCCAGATTGCTAGCTCTTTCAGGCACCAATAAAGTGCTAATTGTTGGAAGAGAAAATGTCCTAGGTATAAAGTTACTTCTAAAGCAAAATTTCAAATGCAGTAACACATAACCAGGCACATGAGGAGATAAGACAATGAGCAGAAACTACAAACAACAGAAATTGACTCATAAGAGCTCCTATGCAGTATTTATGTATATACTTCTCAAGATGATAAAAGACTGAGAATTCTGGCAGTCTCAAAAGCTCAAGAATAGGATGCAACAAGTTTTTAAGGGGAAAAACATTCTAAAACAGAAAAAATAACTGCATTAATAACACAGTAGATGGGTTTAAAAGAAGAGGTATACAGCAGAGGGATTATTAATGACCTAGAGAGATCACAGCAGTGTATTCAAAATGAAGAATGGAATGACAAGCCCAGCCAGTGTGGCTCAGTTGGTTGAGCATTGTCCCATGCACCAGGAAGTTGTTAGTTTGATTCCTGATCAGGGCATATGCTTGGGTTTCTGGCTTGATCCCCAGAAGGGGGCCTACAGAGGACAGCCAACAGGTGTTTCTCTCTCATCAATATTTCTTTTTCGTGTCAATCCTCACACAAGGATACGCTTTCATTAATTTTTAGATAGAGTGGAAGGGAGGGAGGGGGGGAGAGAGAGAAAAAACAAAACAAAACATTGACTGGTTGCCTCCCATATGACCCCAACTGGGGTCGGGGATTGAACCTGTAATCTGGGTATGTGCCCTTGACCAGGAATCAAACCCACAACCCTAACAGTCCATGGGCCTACACTCTAAGCACTGAGCAAAACCAGCCAGGGCTCTCTTATCAATGTTTCTATCTCTCTTTCCCTCTCCCTTCCTCTCTCTGAAATCAATAAAAAGATATTATTTACAAAGTTAGTATTTTAAAGAAAGAATGGAATGACAAAATGATAAAAAACCATGAAGAGGATAAAAGACATAGATAAGACCAATAAAAAGGACTAACATACATATAATTGGATCCCAACACAAGAGAAGGAAGAAAGAGTACAACAAATATTTAAAGAGACAATGGCTGAGAATTTTCAGAAACTAATGATAGCAAATTACAGATTAAAATTATGAATCATGCCCTGGCCAGTTTGGCTCAGCAGTTAGAGCATCGGCCCACCGAACAGAGAGGCCCAGGTTCAATTCCCACTAATGGCACGTATCTCGGTTGCAGTTTGTCCCCGGCCTCGGTTGGGGTCATGTGGGTGGCAACCACTAGATGTGTCTCTCTCTTCCTCCTTCTCTCTCTCCCAGTATATATCTCAAGATAAAAATGCAAAAATGTCCTCAGGTGAAGATAAAAAAAAAATTATGAATCAGAGCAACAAAAGTAACAAGGGTGTTTTTTAGGTAGAAAGAAAATAATCGAAAAAGAATGAACAATACAGACACATTACCTACAAGGGAACAGTTCATTGAACTAACAGCTTATTTCTTAATCAGAAGAGTAAGAGTATCTTAAAATACTGAAAGAAAACAACTGCTAATCTAGAATTCTATACCCTGTGTCATATCAATACTGAAGGTCACATAATAACATTTTCAGACAAATTAAAACAGAGAGTTTGTTAACAACAGTTCCACACCAAACAAAATACTGAAGAGTGTTCTTCAGATTGAAAATGATCCCAAAAGGAAGCATGATAATGCAGAAAGAAATAAGAAATGGTTAAGGTGGTAGTAATTCTAAATGAACATTGACTGTATACAATGATAGTATTTTGTAAGTTTTAAACATTCAGAATTAAGATATAACAACACTGGCATGTTAAGTCAGGAATGGGAGAGTAAAAAAAGTTAAAACATTCTAATATTCTTGCATTGTTGGAAAAGGGTACATTGTACAAGTATTCATGCACCAAATATTAGACATTGGTAAATCAAAAATGTTTTAATCTCTAGAATTACCATTCAAGAAATAGCAAGAGCACAGAATGTCCAAGTTAATAAAGGGAGTCTCTTGACAGACATCTGTAGCATACTATAATTAGAAAGTACAATGGAAAAACAATAGTTCTGCCACTGCTAAGAAAGTGAAGGAAAAAAATTGAGTGATCAAGGAAGGTGATATGATGAAGAATGTCCCATTTTACCCTTAAGCTCACAAGGAGAAATTTCTCTAAATATTAAAGGACAACCTTGCAAAATCTGTGTTAATGCTGATGGTATTATCAACCTTAAATCCTACCACTGACTGTTACAGAACCTCTCCCCTGGAGCTGACATACTACTTCAGTGGTGGCATTTCTCATTACCCACAGGTGACAGTACTATCTCAACTCACTGGCAATCCTTTAACAGAGGAACATTTTTTCCTCCCCATTGTGACATCACTCCAGGTAATTTAATAAGGAGAGATCTACTGTGCAAAAGGAATGGCCAGATTAAATGGTCTCCTAATGGCCCTTTCCTTGAAATCCTCAAGGTCTTCCTTTTCAATAACCAAGTCACAAGCTAATTTAGATATTTATTTAATGGTGTCTTTGTGTTTAAATCAAGCCCAAAGTTAGCATCTCTAATAAGACTGACTTTCTGTGGAAAAAAAAAAAAAGCTACTGATATGGGCAGATTTATTGGGTCTAAACCCACCAAGGTTCAGACCGACTCATCCAAACATCTTCCCAAATTTGGACAATATGCTCTAAAGCAGAAGCTAAAAGGACTAAAACTAACAGCTGAAAACTTTATAGAGAATGAACTCATACCTCATACTAATTCTTGTAATATTCCCATCTTTGTGGTTAGAAAAAACACAATGGAAAGGAATACAGATCTATTCAGGATCTCAGGGCCATAAATAGAATATTCATCTCCCTTCCCACTTCACGTTCCCACAGAACCAAACCAAAACATTTATCTTGACAGCCTCCTGAAGCTACATATATCACACTTATAGATCTTTGTCTTTCTGTAGTGTTTTTTTAGATCAAAATATTGATACTTGTTTGCCGTGAGAAAATTAATAATATATCTGGACAGTTAAGCCAGACGAGTTTACTGAGGCATCCTCCAATTTTTCAACAAATCCTCAACCAGTATCTTGGGGACTCTAAATTTCCCTGCATTTCTATTCTAGTTTTAATATGTAAATAATCTTCTGTTGTGTTTGAAATATGAGGTAAGCTCTAAGACTGATTACATTTTTCTATTTTAGCTCAGAAAGTACATAATAAGATTCCCAAAGAGAAGTTGCAACCTCATTCAAATATACTACCTAGCACATGATTTATCCTAAGGAGGTAAATTCTTTACTATTGACAGATTAAAAATTGTTTAAAACTCCAAGGCATGTAACTAAGATATAATTACAAAGATTCCTAGATCTCACTATTGTAGACATTGGGTACCCATTTTTCAATAATTGTATGATTATTAAATTATTTAATTAAGTCCTAAATAACCAAACCTCTTCCCTGGGAACCTCACCATGTACAAATCTTTTACAATTTAAAATAAGCACTTCAGCAACTTCCTACTCTGAGATTACCTAATCATCATAAACTTTTCCACCTGTTCACCCACGACAATTCTGAACAAGCCCTTGGTGTTCTGATTTAACTTCATGAGAACCATCAGAAATCTAGGTTATTAAAGTTTCTCTTGACCCATTGGCAAAAGACTACCCAGTTTGTCTAAGAATAGCCACAGTAAGGATCTTCAAGGTCCTTCATGCTGAACAATTTTTGTTGCCAATTAAAAAGATATAACATGTCTCAGCAAGGAAGCTTAGCTTATACAAAATCCTATTAACTTTATTCCTCATACATTTCCATTCGTTGTTGTAATATTTCAGGGGTCAGCAAACAATGATCCATAGGCCGAATTCAGCCCACGTTCTGTTTTTTCACTGCTCAAAGGCTAACAATAGTTTTTTACATATATAAAGGATTGTTTAAAAAAAAAAATACACAACAGACTGTTATGTGGCCCAAAAAGCCTAAGACATTTATAATCTGGCCCTTTGCAGGAAAAGTTTGCTGATGCCTGCTACTCCTCTATTTCGCCCCAAAAAGCGAAACTAGTTTCTGCTAGCATACTGTGCCCTGAATAGACTTATCATAAACTCCTCTAGAAAATTCAGACTTAATCTTCATTATTGATGGGTCATATTTCAAGAATGAAACAAGAAAATATGAAGCAGGATATGCTGGAACAGATCTCAACTTACCCACAGAATGTGACCTCTTACAAGAGGCAAGACATGGCCAGGTGACAGAACTCAATGCATTCACCAGAGTTTGCCAGTTAGCTAGCAAGTGCACCAGAGATAAAGGGGTTAATATATACAAACTGAGAGTGGATCTGCTTTTGGGGTAGTTCACAATTTTGGTATGCTCCAGAAACGATAAGCATTCTTGATTTCAACATTACATGCTTCATAGAGAGAAAACTATTATAAAGATAGAAGCCAATTTGTAAAAAAGAGATAATATTAAGGTTACATAAAATGCCCTGGCTAATCCTCATGGCACATAGGCATCCCTCACTAAGATCCCAGCCCTTGTGATAAGAAAAGACCAAATCTTTAAAGAGGTTTAAAGAGGCTATTAGAGAATGCCAGTGACTATCTCTGAAGCTGGAAAAGAGAGGAGTGGAGGAGAAATATGAGTGCAGATTACTAAAGTTCACCACTGGTGCTCTCAGGACAGTTTCTTTGTGGCATCAGAGGTCTTCAAATGGAACCTGCAGAAATTTTCACATAAAATTATATACCCTGATAAGAAGAAATTTGCTAGTGAATTCAAATCAATGGGAAACTTTACTGAAATTGCTGAGCCTGTTGTGGTCTATGTCTCATCTCTCACCAGCATAATCCTTAGGTAAAACAGTAAAAGTGAGACATAGACAAGAGTCTAAACCTTAAGATCCCTTTGAACACCACCAAATGTTTTTTCATACAAGGGCTTTCAACGTGTCCTGGTCGTTGTTTGCTTATTCTTGGGGTAGACTTAAAGCCTTTCCTTGTTGGAAAGCTACAGCTCAAACAGTAGCAAGAAAACTTACTCGATTTTGTGTTCCAAGCCTGAGGAATTTCAACCTCTCTCTCTCATGAGGGTTACCCATTTTGCTGAAACTACTATTAAAAAGCTTTCCAAAACCCTTCCACTTATTCAGAAACTTTAATGTCCACATCACCTCTAATCTTCAAGAAAGGTAGAAAGAACAAAGGGGATTCTGAAACCATTATTAGCAAAGGCCTCAGAACTTCTATGGCCTAAGATACTGACGCTGTCTTTAATGAAAAAGAAATCAATTCCTTCTGGAGCTCAACCATTCTCCAATTGTGAGTTAGTACAGAACAGCCCATACACTTAGGAATTGTTTCCGATACTATACAAGCAGACACAGCCATACTGTCTTGCCAGGGACTCGTGCAATATAGCCGGTTTTACTATCAACAGGTATAAACAGCCTTTCCTCAACATCCACATAAATAACTCCTATGTAACCTAAAACCTAAAGACATGGTCTTTTGAAAGACAGTCCTAGAATCTATTGGAAAGAACTTGTCTACCGTTAACTGGTATGGCAGTGAAACTGCTTGGAATCATGTCTCTCAATTAAAAGGGTGTAAGTTAGCCTTGAGTCATTGGCAGACTTTCCAACCAGACCGCAAGCTGAAGGTTCTTAAGAACCTTCTAGAAGGAGGTCTTTGGAAAGAAAATGTTCTAACTGAAGACCTCTAGAACAAGACTAGTGGTTGTTATAATTTAATCTCTGTTATTCTATTCTTTGTTTTCCTAGCTATCTTCTTTCCTCTTCTGCGTTAAGGTTATCTTTAACTATTTTACCTATAAGACCCCTATTCTTAAAATTGTTGTTTGGGTTTTTCCCCCCATTTTTAGTCACTACTTGGTATGAGCCTGGCTAAAACGTATGCATGATTTGACTAAAACATATAATCAAACTAGACTGCTTTATTCCATTCAGGTTGCTATAACAAAAATACCATAAACTGGGTACTACAGAAATTTCTCACAGTACTGAAGGCTGGGAAGTCCAAGATCAAGGCACTGGCAGTTCAGTGTTTGCTGAGAGCCTGGTTCATAGACAGCTATCTTGTTGCTGTGTTCTCACATAGTGGAAAGGGCAAGGGAGTTCTCTGGAGTCTCTTTTATAAGGGCACTAATCCCATTCATGAGGGCTTGCCCTCCCCAAGGGCCCACCTCCAAATACTAACACAGTGGGATTAGGTTTAAAACTATGGATTTTGGGGAGACCCAAACATTCAGTCTATAGCACTGACTACTGGGTTTATACCCATTTTCCTCTGGAAATCACCCAGCTTCCCATGGCACCAGTTCCTTGTAATGAATCCACTGGTTTTCTGAGTAACTGGGCTTAAATGTGAAATACCTTTTAAAGTGGTAAGTCCTACAAAAGGCTATCTACCATATAAGTTCATAGGAAGAAAGGCTACTATCTCCATCAAAACAATACACAGGGATCTTTCATAGGAGGCAGCTTTTATAACTTAACTTTCACAGAAATAGGCCTTGGATTAGAGAATAGATAATATATGTGGAGGCTGTCTCACTGTCACAGACCTCACAATGAAGACAGATTACTTAAATCCAACCACAAGCTCTTCTGCTTTAGAGCTACCTTATGATATTGACATATCACCCAGATCCCATTTTGGCCCATGAGTTTCCTCACTTTTGGAAACAATTCAAGAATCTAACTCCCTAACCACTCGTAAGGGTTCTGAATTGCTTCCTTCTCATAGCAAGCTTCTTCACTCCAGCTTTACAAGAGGCCCATTAAGTAAGAAGAATTCTATACACTAAGGTTCAGAGAATAGCAATGGAACTAGACAATGCAAACAAAATCAAGGAACTCTTCATCCAAGAGGCTTGTGTAAACAGGTAGTAGTTCAGAAAAGAGCCACTTTAGATATAATATTGGTCTGTCTTAGTAGGAAATGTCATGCTTACAACCATTCAATCCTTTCTGGGATCTTTACTATTACTAAAAAGACTGAAGAAGCAAAGAAAATAATCACAAAATTGTTAATTTTGCCAATAACCCACATCTGGTTTTGTGGATTCTTTAGATAAAGTGGAATCTATTTTCTTGGCTTGATTTTGGCACTCCTGGTTTCTGGCTTAGAAGTGGACTGCAGGACAGACCTGGAGAATATTATGCTAAGTGAAATAAGTCAGACAGAGAAAAACAAATACTATATGAGTTCACTTACATGCAGAATCTAAAAAATAAAACAAATGATCAAACAAACAAATTAATAGAGATAGATACAGCGAATAAAATGGTTGCCAGCAGTGGTGTGGGGGATGGGCAGAAAAGGAGACGGGGATTAAGAAATACAAACTTCCAGTTATAAAATAAGTCATGGGGATATAAAGTACAGCACAGGGAATATAGTCATTAATATCATAATAACTATGTACAGTAGCTAGACTTATCATGATGCTCACTTCACAAAGCATATAAATGTTGAATCACTATGTTGTACAACTGAAAGAAATATATTATTGTATGTCAACTATAATTTTAAAAGTAAAAATATTTTAAGTGGACTGCAGACTCCAATCATAATCCTTTTCTTAGTATTTATGTTGTAGTGCTTTAAGTGTGTGACCTCCAGAGTACTAAATGCTACTGCACAGTTTCTTTAAAGGAACTGCTTCTTACTAAGGTTGAAGTGACCCTTGTACCCTCCCTCCAGCTTGTTATTTCATCATGGAACCTCATGTAGTAATAAAGATCTGGACTGATCATGTTCCTAGATATTAATGCTGGGGGGTGTTGTGGGGGCATGGAGAAGGCAAAGGCTGAGAACCATCTAAAACCACACATTTGACTACATTAACATGGCTTTACTATTTGACTTAATAGGGCTTTACTACTCCAGGAACTCTTTCCCAGGAAGATGAAGTTACAAATGACCTTGTTTGTTTCAGGAATGTCCCCAAAATACATTTACTCAAAAGTAAACTACTCATTACCCCTTTCCCAGGACAATATGTCCCTCAACTAAGCTTATCAAAGACTACTCTCTAAGACTCGATTTGAAACCCTTGCCTGTTGCCGTTCTCTGTGCCTTATCCCAACCAGGCCTCTGCAGTGGAAGATGTCCATTGAACTAGATCCCAAAAGCCTTATAAATATCCTCCCCCTCTCTGAAACACTACTAAGATTCTGAAAAGGCAAAAGGCTCCCTTACTACAGTACACAATAAACTAGGCTTTGCTTTATTAATAAGATATTTTTGAAATCTTTTTGGAAAGCCCAAAAGAAAAGATCTTCAGATACTAAAATCAAGGGAGTCCATAAAAATGGCTTGTGTCCTACCTGACCTTCTTCCATAGGTGAATCTTTCAATGTTTTGGTGTTTTATGCTTAAGTATTAATAAACTGCTGAGAATCACAATATTTAAGGAAAGCTTCTAAATAAGGAGAGACCAAATAGCTTAGAGCAGTGGTTCTCAACCTTCCAAATGCCACGACCCTTTAATACAGTTCCTCATGTTGCATGTGGGTGTATCTGCATGGGGACGAACCCGCCTGGAGACCAATAGAGAAGCAGTGTCTCAGTTCCTAAGACCATCAGAAATATGTGTTTTCTGATGGCCTTAGGTGACCCTTGTGAAAGGGTCGTTCGACCCCCAAAGGGGTCACGATCCACAGGTTGAGAACCACTGGCTTAGAGGAAACAGAGACAATGCACAAAGGAGAAAAGAACATTAAAACAAATATATCTTCACAAAGAGATAAGTTACTGCATCCCTAAAATATAAACAAGGCTATAACAAAAGAATATTCAGATGACAAGTAAAAATATATATGAAAGCAGAAATAAAAAATTAACTAGAAAGGTTGAAAGAAAAGTTGAAAAATAAAAGTGGAGAAAAAGAAAATACCAAATAAATAACATTTTATAGAACTTAAGGATAAGTCTTTTCTAATTGAAAACCTTGTGTCCCTACATCTCAGCACAATAAATTAAATAAGACCCACAAATGTGAATAATGATGATAATTACAGAAAATGTAAGTGTAAAAAGAAGAAAAAAACTATAAAGCTTCCAGAAAAAAAACAAGTTATATACAGGGATCAGGAATCTGAATGGTATTGGAGTTTTCAACAACAGTGAAGTTAGAAGACAACATAATAATATATTCAAAATTCTAGGGTTTCAAAAAAGATTTCCAACCTAGAATTTCATATTCAGCCAAATTCTCACTGCTAGTTTCCCATGTCCATTCCTCTCGTCTTCCTGTTAGTAACCGCCTGCCAAACATGCCTGAGCACATTCCACCCCTCTAACTAAATGCTTCCTACTCCCCTTGTAACTACTAACAGGTGTAGCTCTATGACAAACTTCTGACCAATGAGATCTAAGTGAAAACAAGATGGGCAGCTTCCAGTTCATGTCCTAAAAACAAATCTGCATGCCCTTCCTCTTCCCCATCTCCCTGGCTGAAGCAAGAGGACAGGGTGATAAGTCATCTTTGAGTAGATAGATAAGGGTACACCACACAGCAGTTTTTAATGTGCACATAAATCACCTGGGAGTCTTATGAAAATTGCAGATTCTGATTTATTAGGTCTGCTTCTGGCCTGAAATTCTGCGTTTTTAACAAGCTCCCATATGATGTGGCTGCTGTGTCTGGGAATCAAGCGTTGAGCAGGTAGGTCCAAGAGCAGAGAATGATGTGACAAGATAGAAGGCACCCAGATCCCTGTATAACTCCACAAAAATCCACTCTACCTTGCCTCAATCACCTACCAGCTGAGAGGGAGAGGGACAGAGGTGGGTATCAGTGTCTGATACACATATACACACACACACACACACGCACAAATACCTGAAATTTGGGAGGTTTCTCTATTAATATGAACTGTATGAATCTAATGTTATGATTCTAATGCATAAACCTAATACAAAGCTGAATAAAGGCATTTTCTGGACATGCAAGTTCTAAAAAAAATGTGTCTTCCATTCACCCTCTCTCAGAAAATTACTCAAGGAAGTGTTTCAGCAAAATATAGGATAGGGTTCCAGAAATCAGGATCCAACACAGGAGACAGGTTATAAGAATACTCAGGATAACAGTATATTCAATATTCCTAAGACATTCTATGAAGATGGGAGAGGAAAGTATGTAATTATATATGGGCATGGGAGAACGTGCTTAACAAAACTAAGTCCTTCATATTCCATTTTAGAAAATCAAATGCTAAGTCTAAAATTTAAAAATAAAAAAATAGGAAGAATAATACAGCAGTATACTGAAATTATAGAAAAAAAATTGCCAAGACTTGAAAGTATGTGCCTCTTAGAAGCAAGAATCACAAGATAGAGAAGATGAGAGCCAAAAATGCAATTTTTTCTTATAAGCTTTATACACATTTTACTTTTAAAAATCTGAACATATATTATATTGATTTAAAATTTTTTTGAGCAGTTATCATTTCATTGTTGCTATTCTAATTCATTCATAAGACTCCAAATTTCAGAATTCTACCATGAGATCAGATTAACAATTTCACATATATATATTACATATATTTGAAAATGTTATATGTGTGTATATATAGTTTATATACATCAAACATTATTGATAGCCCGGCCAGTGTGGCTCAGTGGTTGAGTGTCGACCCATGCATAAAGAGGTTGCCGGTCGATTCCCAGTCAGGGCACATGCCCCGGTGAGGGGCATGCAGGAGACAGCCAGTTGATGTCCTCTCTCATCGATGTTTCTGTCTGTCTCTCCCTCTCCTTTCCTCTCTCTCTAAAAAAAATCAATAAAGAAAATAAATAAATAAAACATTATTGATAGATGTCACATTTAATAAGGCTTTTAAACTTAAGTGTAACTGAATAAATTATTTTCACTATCTCTTAGGGCTTCTAAGCACTAACTAGAAAGGGTCCCTTTTTTTGCCATGCATTGTGGAGTTCGGGTTTGCAAATCTGGAAACAGAGAGAAGAGGAGTTCGAAGTAGGAGGCAAGCATATCAAGAGTGAACTGGAGAAGTCAATGATTCTGGATGCTGCCAGAAGGCAGAATAAAAAAGAAAAGGGACTGGAAAACAGAAATGTCTATTAGTAACTTTCTTTTTTTTGGTTATTCCTCACCTGAGGACATTTTTCCATTAATTTTTAGATAGAATGGAAGGGAGGGAGGGAGAGAGAGTGAAATATTGATGTGAGAAAGACACATCGACTGATTGCCTTCCACATGACCCTGACTGGGGATCGAACCTACAACCCAGGTATGTGCCCTTGACTGGGAATCAAACCTAAGACCCTTCGGTGCACGGGCCAATGCTCTAACCGCTGAGCCAAACCGGCCAGGGCTATTAGGAACTTTTGAAGCATATGAAGCGCTTCTATTTCTTTTATAAACACTTCTGTAAAGTCAACATTGTTCAGTAATGCACCTGTGTGTATGCTGGGCAGTGGGAGGGGACAGAGGAAGAGTGCAGGGTGGAGAAAGCAAGGGATAATGAGTGCTGGGTTAAGATTTCTGGATGCCAGTGGTTGAAAACAATGGAAGATGAGATCTGAAGCACGGGAAGATATGACAACTGATGAAGTGACTGCTGGCAGCTGAGATACATATGCAATTTAAAGAACATAAAAATATGCTTAAATCTTGAGTAGACCACCAAAGTATAATCATGTACTTATACTAAGCATGAGCATTAAAGCTGATTCACATCCTACTACTTTTGTTATACAATATTGGACTCTATAATATCTCTGATATAGGTCCTTATTTTGTAGTCTGGGCTTTGTACGTAAAGTAGTAATCTTCCTGTATAAGTACAGCTGTCCATTGCCACTTCGTGCTTTGACTTTCACAACTGTGTATAAATAAAGAATCCTACTTTGCGGAAATTCATTTATCATGGTAGAGTCCGGAACTGATTAACCCCGATAAACGAGGGCAGACTGTATTATAAAGCTCACCACTTCTCTCCACCTCACACAGATGAGATCTTTACAAAAGAAACCTAATGAAAATTCATTTTATTTTTGTATTTTTTATTTAATTCAATGAATTAGATTTTAACAAGAAACTAAGTTATGTTACTCAAGAAAATATTTTCTTGCTATCTTATATCACAAAGTTAAGAGAATAAATGGAAATGACATCTAAATGAGATAAAGGTGACCTCAATTTTATAGCTGCTTTCAGTTTCTGTTTCATTAAAAACAAAACAAAAACTACTGATGTATACTTACTTGTCTAGTAATATTTTTGCCAGAAAAAACAGATTTATAATTTGCATTAAAATAAACAAATGAAATCTTGTCCAAGGAATACTCTTAAATGAAGCTTAACATTAGATTATATCACAACTTAAATGTTCTATATAGGAAGTCTGTTAAATATATTAGTTATATATCCCCAAGACCAAACAGTAGGAAATAATACAGCTTCATTGCAGAAATCTTGGAACAAAAGTCATTTACTTGTCTTCCACTCAAAAAAGTACTATTCAATACCTCGGGATGTTTTCTTCCAGTCTGAATTTCTATATTTGGGTTCGTTTTAACATTTTATATGTAACTTTTTTTTTTTCTTTCACTTTCCAAAATTTCAAAAAATAAACATATATTACATTTATGATATAAAAACATGTTATTTTTTAAAACCCAAATACCAATATAATAATGCACTGAAATAGATGTAATGAAATATCAACTCATGTCAACATTAACTAATCAGTGAAAAGAAAGCAAAAGAGATAGATTTAAAGTAACTTTCAAGATATTTATTTATAGGGACCTAGGAGAAAAGGTTAGTAGAGTATATATACTGTATTCAGCAATTAAATGCACCATTAATACTCAGAATAGTCTTTCTCCAGTATGGATAAGATGACCCCTTTCTTTGTTTCTATGACACTGAGAAGACTACAATCAGATGGTGTTACTCTACTACAACTATTTACCTGCTTCCAACCTCTACTTCTACTCTTGTTGAATTCCAAGCTCTCTGACTAGTTACCTGGCACAACAGACACTTCATAAATGCTAATAAATGGAAGAAAAACAAGAAGTATTTCTAGTCAATGACTAACTTAAAATGTAAAGGTAAAAGGTTAATTGTCCTACATCAGACTTCTATTAAATAATTCCATCTACTTATGGAGGAGGAGGATATAGAAGTAGAAGCTGGGTACTACCGCTTATGAGTCAGTAAAGACTAAAATAATGCCCCATGTTAAGTTGGTTATTATGAAATATGATAAAAATAATCATTGAGATAAAACAATTCTATTAACTGGATGATTGACTTACAGGATATAACCATATTTTTCAGGACAGATAGTTTTTACTGTGGGGCAAATAGGTAAAAATTATACTGGATGAAAATTGCATTTGGGTTCTAAAGAAAAGAATCTGCAGAGAAATCTATAATATATAATATGTCTAGATTAGTTTTAATATGGGAAAAGAAGTTCTGAAATATCCCCAAAGCAATTTACTCATCAACTGAAAGTCTTCCAAAAACAGTACTGGGAAACGTAGTATGTGGGGTTGGAAAGAAAAGCTTCCTCGTTTTTTGGAGGGAATAACTTAAAAAATACATAAATGGCTAAGTGTACTTGGTGCAGTTAAGAATTAAACTTGTTGGGTGAGAAGAGAGAAACCAAAGAACTTACATGCATATGTGCATAACCAATAGACACAGACAATAGTGTGGGGAAAGCAGGAAGGGGTCAGAATTGGGGAGGATGGGGTCAGAATTGGGGAGGATGGGGTCAAGGGGGAAAAAAGAGGAACATGTGTAATACATTCAACAATAAAGATAAGTATAAAAAACAAAAATTAGCCCTGGCCGGTTTGGCTCAGAGGTTAGAGCGTCGGCCTGAGGTCCAGAGAGACCCGGGTTCGGTTCCCGCTAAGGGCATGTACCTCAGTTGCAGTTTGTCCCCGGCCCTGGTTGGTCGTGTGGGTGGCAGCCACTCGATGTGTCCCTTTCACATCAATGTTTCTCTCTCTCTCTCTCTCTTCCTCTCTCTCCCTCCCACTCTATCTGAACAAAAAATGGAAAAAAGGTCCTCGGGTGAGGATAAAAAAAAAATTTAACTTGTTGACTTTAGCATTGCTGTTAACATCTGAAATAAACTTATGTGATGTTCTGGTAGTAAAAAAAAGAAGTATTTCTGAAAAGTGTGAATTAGTAAACTTTCATAAATCTGATTATAGTTTTTAAAACTGCTTTAATATATTTTAATACATGATTATGCTAAAGTTATTTCTAAAAGAAAGCTCATGGTAAAAACTAGCACCTTCCTGGATCTGGTTTCTGTAATTTGATATATATGAAATTATGTTTAATATTTGGACTACAACTGGTAGATAAGAAAGCCTATCTTTACAACACATTAACTGAATATCAAATATTTATGACTTCCAATCTAAATGCAGTATAGCACTCAAGAAAATTTAATAGCATTTACAAAAAAAAAAAAAAGTGTTGGTGCATTAGATTGTGATAGAGAAATCTTAGGGATAAAACCAAGAATTAGAAAATTTTTTGACAAATTATTAAAATTTACAAGCAAATGTAAAAGTTTCTGGACACAGTGTCTACATATAAAAACCCACTGTATTCCTGCATACTAGCAACAAATAGAAAATGAAATTAATAAATATAATTTACAATAAGATAAAAAAATTAGATACCTGGTTACAAATGTAACACAAAACGTGTAAGAACTTCACTGAAAACTATGAAGCGTGGGAGAAATGGTTAACCATGTTCATGGAATGGAAGGTTCGGTATCATAAAAATATTAAGTTTCACCCAAACTGATCTATAGATTCAAAATAATCACAATAAAAATTCCAGTAGGGCCCTAGATGGTTTGGCTCAGCAGTTGGAGTGTTGGCCTGCAGACCAGAGAGTCCCGGGTTTGGTTCCTGCTAGGGGCATGTACCAAAAAAAAAAAGTTCCAATAGGGTTTGTGGTTTGTGATTTGTGTGTGTCTGTGTGTGTGTGTGTGTGTGTGTTTGGTAGAAATTGATAAACTAATTCTAAATGGAAATAAACAGGAGCTAGATTGGCCACGATCATCTTAAAGAACAAACTGGAAGACTTATCTGACCTGACTTATTATAAAGTTACAGTAATTACAACAGAATGTAAAATAAATCTTGCCCTGGCTGGTTTGGCTCAGCAGTTAGAGCATCGGCCTGCAGTCCAGAGAGACCCGGGGTTCAATTCCTGCTAAGGGTGCGTACCTCGGATGCAGTTTGTCTCTGGCCCTGGTTGGGTCATGCGGGGAGGCAGCCACTCGATGTGTCCCTTTCATGTTGCTGTTGCTGTTGCTGTTTCTTTCTCTCTCTCTCTCTCTCTCTCTCTCTCTCTCTCTCTCTCTCCCTCCCTCCCTCCCTCCCTCCCTTCCTTCCTCCCTCTCTCCTACTCTATCTGAACTAAAAATGGAAAAATGTCCTCAGGTGAGGATAAAAAATAAAATAAAATAAATCTTGACCCTATCTAACACAATATATAAAAATCAATCCTACATGGGATTGTAGATCTAAATGTTGATAAAACAACCTTGAAGCAACAATTTGTTAAATAGGACACAAAAATTGCTGCTCACAAAAGAAAAATGATTAAATTGTGATAAAAATGAAGAACTTATCAAGACAGTTACAAAAGTATACATGCAAGCTGCAGAATGACAGAAAAATTTTACAATACATATGTATTCAACAAAGAATAGGAATTCCTACAAATCAATAAGAAAAAAAAAGACAACTCAGTAGAAAAACAGGCAAAATGTTTGAATAGTTCACAAAAGAAGATATTCAAGTGGCCACTAATCATATGAAAAGGTGCTCGCATTCACTAATTATCAGCGAAATTACATTAAAATCACATTGAGGTACCACAACATACCACCAGTGGCTTACTGGCTTAACTTACATACAGATAGTACCAAGTTTTGAGCTTCTTACTATTATAGAACTACAGGGTCTGTATAGTTGCCAGTGCCACCATCTCATTATTCCAATATCTTTATAAATTCAGTCTTTGGGGGGCTCAGGGCTCAGTTTTAATGCAAGTTCAAGGCTCCAAGAAAGAATAGGTGAAATGTTCACAAAGTTAGAGTCACTCAAAGTTACTTCTAATATGATTTGTGCTACATTAAGGTTTAAAAGACTATTTGAGAGTTTATTTAAGGTCTTAAACCATCATTTATAAAATCATGCCTAAGTAATATCCTAGAAAGATTTACATTTCCCGGCCAGTTTGGCTCAGTGGTTATAGCGAAAGCAGTGAACACGAGCCTGGGGCTTGATTCTCAGTCAAGGGCAAATATAGGCAAGTCTCTTATAGCATGAGTTTTTATAACATAATGTGGCTATAACATCATCAGATTAACTGGAGGGAAAGAAAACATTACCACATGGAGGCATTATTACAATGCAAACTGGAATGAGCACGGGGTAAATAAAAATAATAACTGCATGCAAACATGTAGAATGTTTGGGTGTCTGGGTGTTCTTCTGGAACAGAACTGTTTCATTTATTCAAGCATCCTTTTATGCTTTTGTTTACCCTTGGCACTGGTAACAAACAGTACTGCGAGCAAAGCTGCTTGGTTTGGTCAAGGACAAAGGCAGATAGGGGAATCTGTCCTGGGCGATTTGGCTCAAAGGTTAGAGCGTTGGCCCAAGGACCAGAGAGACCTGGGTTCAGTTCCTGCTAAGGGCAGGTACCTAGGTTGCAGTTTGTCCTTGTCCCTGGTTGGGGTTGTGTGGATGGCAACCAGTCCATGTGTCTCTCGCATCGATGTTTCTCCCTCTCTTCCTCCCTTTCTCCCTCTTGCTTTATCTGAGGATAGATGCGAAAATGTCCTTGGGTAAGGATTAAAAAAAAAAAAAAGGACAAAGGTGATAGGGGAATCTAAGAATCTTCTGAGTGGACTAAATGGAAAAGGAGCAAGCAATTGGTTTGTTTCTATTAATTTTAATCAATAGATTTATTACTTTTAGATTAAAGCTATAAAAATACTTTTATCAAGTCCTACAGAAACATTCTAGCCCCCTTTACCTTGAAACAGCCGTTTTTATAAGGGATTTTTCATAAGAGATTACTTAGAAACACAACCAAGATACTATAGCAGAAGGACTACAGGTTGCTATCTACAAACAGACTTACAGGGTGGGCAAAGTAGGTTTACAGTTGTTCATATAGAAAATAATACAATTATTAATAAATAATAAGAATAAACTGTTTTACATACAATTGTAAACCTACTTTTGCCCCACTCTCTATTTAGGAAAATTATCTACTAACAATCATAAATTCTTCTTTAAAAATGTGAATTAGCATAAATGGGCACTAGAGAAATAGGAAATCATTAATGACTGAGCAAGTGAGATTAATTTAATATATATATTAAGTACATGTAACTTTTATGGCCTTGTGAGAACTTGAAAACTTCTTTTACATGCTTTATCTTATTGTGGTATACAAAAAGAACTCTGTGAGATGAATTCATTTTACAGATGAGAAATTTGAAGTGCTCAGAAGGAGTTCATAAACTGCTCAAGCTCAAAGTTTTAGCTGTTTGAATATAAGATGTCAATCTCATAACTAATAATGTTATGAGAATAAAAATAAGAAAACATAAACACTAGATACATTCCCATTTAAAATTAAAAGGCAAAAATACCTCAACACTCCATTATTTAAAAGTTAGTTGTAAAGTTACAATCAATGCAATAACATCAGATTTTCTAAAGCTGAAGTACTAGAAAGGAACTAATAATAAAACTATTAGTATTTGCAGATTATATGAATATCTACCTAGATAATCCAAGATAGTGAACTAAAAGTGTTTAAACCCAATATATAAAATTATATACTAGATATAAGAGTTTTAAAAATAGATTAAGAAAGACTCACAAATGCAATAAAAAACTGTTAACACAGGAACAGCAGAAAGTTTATCGCTATTTGAGCACTATGGTACGGTAAGGTACGGTAATTGGGATTCTTTGAACTGTGTTTGTTTTGGGGTATGTTTTTAAAATTCTGTAACAAATAATTTTTAGTATAAGTATGTGACAAATATTACTTAAAACCAACTGACACACAAACCTGTACATACAATTATTAAAATAAATAAGACAAAATACCTAGTAATAAAAAAATATGTGGGATCCATATGAAAAAAATAAGACTTTATCAAGATTTGGGGTTGTGTGGGTGGCAACCAGTCCATGTGAAAAATATATAACCATACTGCTGAGTATGGAGAGTAATACTCTTTAGACTTGAATTGTTGATTTTAAAGTTTAGCTGTAATAAATGGACAAGGAAAAGTATAATTTTTAAAAAGAAGAATAATGACGCATCTTGGGGGTGCCAGAAAGAGAAGAGCGAGAACAAGAAATTGAAAACCTGTTTGAAACAATAATGGCAGAAAACTTTCCTAACTTGGTGAAGGAAACAGACATACAAGTCTAGGAAGCACAGCGAGTCCCAAACAAGATGAACCCCAAGAGGCCCACACCAAGACACATCATCATCAATATGCAAAAGGTTCAAGGCAAAGAGAGAATCTTAAAAGCAGCAAGAGAAAGGCAGCTAGTTACCTACAAGGGAGTTCCCATAACGCTGTCAGCTGATTTCTCAAAAGAAACTTTGCAGGCCAGAAGGGAGTGGCAAGAAATATTCAGAGTGATAAAAAGCAAGAACCTACAACCTAGATCACTCTATCCTGCAAAGCTGTCATTTAGAATCGATGGCCATATAGTTTCCCAGACAAGAAAAAGTTAAAGGAGTTCATCACCACCAAACCGTTATTACATGAAATGATGAAGGGTCTTTTTGAAGAAAAAGATAAAATATATGAACAAACAAAATGGCAATGAATACAAATCTATCAACAATGGAATCTACAAACAAAATGAACAGGCAGAACAGAAACATTCTCATAGATACAGAGAAAATTTTGTTGGTTGCCAGATGGGAGGGAGGTTGGGGGAATGGGTGAAAGGTGAAGGGATTAAGAAGTACAAATTCATTGCTAGACTGACAAACCTCAAAGGGAAAGGGGTAGGGGGGTGGGAAGAAATAACCCAAATAACTTATATGCATAACCAATGAACACAGACAATAGTCTGGGAAAAGGTGGGAGGGGGGCAGGAGTGGGGAGGAGGGGGTCAATGGGGAAAAATGAGGAACATCTGTAATACATTCTACATTCAACAATAAAGATTTAAAATAAAAATAAAAAGAAGAATAATGAAAGGGTATGATCTTAATGGATAATATAAATGTATAAGACTTAAAAGGGAAGTAACAGGAATAGACAGATCGATTGACTTGCAGAGAAAGTCCAGAAGTGAAAAAACATGAGAACTTAGGGTAATGGTAAAGGTAGCATTTCAAATCAACTATGAAAGTATTCAACATATTAAAATGACTAAAAAAATACAGTTATATAACCTGTTATGTTATGTGCCACTGAGTCAACTCTAACTCCAGGCAACCCTATGAATGAGTGACATCCACCATCCACCATGACCTGTCCTCAATAGCCCTACTCAGCTCCTGTAGATTCATACCTATGGCACTTTCTTGGAGTCAATCCAACTCATTCATGGTCTTCATCTTTCCTGCTGCATTCTATTTTTCCCAGCATTATTGTGTTTTCCAAAGAACCAGGCCTTCTCATGATGTACCTGAAGTAGAATCACTTCAGCTTTATCATTTTTGCCTCCTGCAATATTATATGCTAACTTGCTCTATAGGACCCACTTGTTCAGCTTTCTCATGGTCCAGGGTATCCATAGAGCTGTCCTCTAACACCAGATTGCAAATAAATCCATTTTTTCCTATCAGCCTTCTTCACTGTCCAACTTTCACATCTGTACATAGTAACTGGGAATACAAGGGTATGGATGATCTTAACCTTGGTCTCTATTGACACATCTTTGCTCTTAGTGATCTCTTCTTAATTTTTCCACTGTGGCCCTTCCAAGTCTCAGCCTTCTCTTGATTTCTTGGCTGTAGTCTGCATTTGATATCAAATAAATTTAAGATTAAATAAAAATGTAACTGCAAAAAATTTTAAACCCCCAAATATTTTAGAATGTAAGAAAAATGTATATTATTGAGAAAAGTCAGAAGCAGTAACAGAATGACAGATTTTATTACCATTAAACTATAAATGTAAAAATAAACAAATAAGGCATGAATAAAAAGTTAATATACCAATAAACAAAGCACTTTATCAAAAAAGTTTTTAAAAAAGAGTCTTATAGGAAATTGGGCAAAGCACAAAGAAATTAAATAATGAATAAATAAGAAACTATATATTTAAATATTAATGAAACAAATATAAATAAAACCATGATTTCATAGACTTCTTATCAAATGTGCAAAGGTTAAAGAAAACAATAAACATACTAATCAATTAAGTGGTAAACTGACTCCTTTTCATTATGAATGAGATTACAAATTAGTTCAAACTTTCTAGGAGAAAGCCTGGCCTTTATTTCTAAAAAAAAATCTTAAAAACTTGCCAGCAAATCCACTTCTAGAATTTTTTCCTAAGGGTGTCATGGGACAAAGACAGCCATACAGACCAATAAAATAGAATAAAAAGTCCAGAAATAAACCTTCACATATATGGTCAAATAAATGAAAAACTGTAATGTAAAAGTAAAATGTAAATGTAAATTATTTTAAAAAATGATGCCACCCCACAATACAATAAATACATACATTAAAACTTAATGAAAAGATTAGAAAGATGGCTAATGACATGGAATATACATAATCTATTGTTGAGGGAAGAGGCAGGTGATTTCTCAAAAAAATTAAAAATAGAATTACATGGGACCCAGCAATTCCACTCCTGGGTATACATCCAAGAGAACTGAAAGCAGGGTTGCAAGGAGATATTGTACACCCGCATTCATAACAGCATTATTCACAGGAACTAAACTGTGAAAGCTACCCAAATTTCCAGCAATGAATCAGTGGATAAGTAAAATGTGGATATAGATACAGTAGGATTTTATTCAGCCTTAAAAACAAAGGAAATTCTGATATATGCTACAAGATGGATAAATTGTGAGGACACTGTGCTAAGTGATGTAAGCCAGTCACAAAAGAGACAAATACTGTATGAGACCACTTACATGAGATATTTAGAACAATCAAAATCAGAGACAAAAAGCAGAATGAGGGTTGCCGGAGGTTGGGGAGAGGGGAGAATGTGAGTTATTCTTTAACAGATACAGAGTTTGTGTTTTTCAGGATATAAAGAGTCCCAGAGACAGATGGTGGAGATAGTTGCACAACTGTAGGAATGTTCTTAATACCACTGAATTATATACTTAAATTGGTTATGACACTAAATGTTATGTTATGCGTATTTTACCGCAATAAAAAAAAAGAATGGAAAAAAATTTTGAAAAAAAACAAAATTAAGAAAACTCACACTTCTCAATTTTAAGACTAACTACAAAACTACAGTAATCAATACACTGTAGTACCAGGCTAAAGACAAACATTGATCAATGGGACTGAATTGAGGATGTAGGGGAAAATCCTGTTTAGAGCCAATTGATTTTTAACAAAGATGCCCAGACTACTCAAAGATGCTAGGACAACTGGACATCACAAGCAAAATCAACTTGGACCCAAACTCACATAATACTCAAAATTGATCATACACCTAAATCTAAGAGTTAAAATTATAAAATTCTTAGGAAAAAACATAAAAGTATTTGTGATCTTAGGTTAGAGAATGGTTTTTGGACATGACAACAAAAGCCCGAGCAGGAAAAATAGATACATTGGACTACATCAAAATGTGAAACTTCTGTGTTATAAATAATACCAACAAGAGAGTAAAAAGACAACCAAAAGAGTGGGGGAAATATTTGCAAATCATATATCTTACAAAGGTCTAATATTCAAAATATATAAACAACTCCTAAAACTCAATATTAAAAAGATAAATAACCCAATTTTAAAATAATCACAGAGCCCTGGCCAGTTTGGCTCAGCAGCAGAGTGTCGATCCATGGACCAATGAGTCCCGGGTTCAATTCCAGCCAAGGGCATGTACCTAGGTTGCGGTTAGTCCCTGGCCCTGGTCAGGTCGTGGGGAAGGCAACAGTGGATGTGTCCCTCTCACATCGATGTTTCCCTCTCTCCCCCGTTCTCTCCCTCTCTTTCTCTACCTGAAGATAAACAGAAAAATATCCTTGGGTGAGGATAAAAAAGTAAAATAAAAATGAGCACAGAATTTGCCTGGCCAGTGTGGTTCAGTGGTTGAGCATCGACCCATGCACCAAGAGGTCACCAGTTCGATTCCTGGTCAGGGCACATGCCCAGGTTGTGGACCAAATCCCCAGTGGGGGGCATGTAGGAGACACCCAATCGATGTTCTCTCTCATCGATGTTTCTTTCCCTCTCCCTTCCTTTCTCTCTAAAATCAATTTAAAAACAATTTTTTTTTAATGAGCAAAGAATTTATATACATTTTCCCAAATAGATATACAAATGGCCAATAAGCCCATGAAAAGATGCTCAACATCTTTAACCATTAGGGAAATGCAAATCAAAACTATAATGAATTACCACTTAATACTCCTAAGAACAGTTATATTAAAAAAGAAAAGAAAAAAACAAGTGTTAGCAAGGATGTGGACAAACTAGAACCTTCATGCACTGCTTGAGAGAATGTAAAATGGTTCAGCTGCTATAGAAACCATTTGGTGGTTAGTCAAAAGTTAATCAGAATTACCATATTATCCAGCAATTCTACTCCTAGGTATATATCCAAAGAATTAAAAGCAGGTACTCAGATACTCATACATAAATGTTCACAGCAGCAGTATTCATAATAACCAAAATATGGAAACAACCCAAATATCCATCAACTAATGAATGAGTAACAAAATGTGATATATGCTAAATCATGGATGAGACTTAAAAACATATTAAGAAAAAGAAACCAGTCACAAAAGACCCCATTTTGAATTATTTCATTTAAATGAAATGTCCATACTAGGTGAATTCAGAGACAGAAAACTTATTAGTGGGCAGGGGGACAGGGGGAATGACTGCTAATGGATACAGGGCTTCTTTTGGAGGTGACAAAAATATTCTAAAATTAGACTGTGGTAATGGCTACACAACTCTGTGAATACACTAAAAAGAAATAAACTATAAACTTTAAGTAGGTAAATTGTATGGTACGTGCATTTTATCTCAATAAAGTTATTTTAAACTTTATAAACTATAAATGTATATCTTCTTGCAAGGTATTACTATATTTTCTCCATAAAAACAACAGATTTAGTTTCTCTACTTAGTAGACCACAACAAAATCAAACACTATTTTTTAAACACTTAAAAATACTTTTTCCCTATTGAAAAAAGTAGAGACATCTGTAATATATTCAACAATAAAGATAAGTTAAAAAATAAACACTTAAAAATAAATAACTAGTGGCAAATGTTATCGTACATTCAAAACATTTTAGGGATAATTACAGTACAGAATTTCACTAAGGAAAAATGTAATTATACTGTATTCTGAATTGAAAACCAGCAACCATACTTAAACTTAGTGAGTCCAGTCACACAAAGTGAAATACTAATAGAGCAAAGATACTAATGATTAAAAAAAAAAAAGTTACAAAGTAGTACACTTGGTTAGTATTTTGACATGCACTGAAAACTTCCAAGTATTTAAAGAACATCTGTATTGCCTTTTAGAATTGAGTGGTTCTATCTCTCCTCCCCCTCAAAAAAATCCAGAAAAAAAAAAATCCAGAAGTATGGGAAGTATGTGTTTGACAGATTTTCTTATGTTTTTCACTTAGCAATTCCAAGTCTAGTTCATGTCACAAGCCTAAAGGGATCTGCAAAGGTCAGCTAGTCTTGGCTAAAACAGGACAACAGTAACTTTCAGCTCCAGGATATCTGGTTTAAATTCTCAAGCAGAGCTGAACTCATTTGTTCTAAAATAGATTTTCAGACAAAAAGATGAGATATTTGCGTAATTCTTTAGCTTCCCATCTATAAGGAATAAGTACATTACAACTTCTATTGAGTAGAACTTAAAACTTTTTTAAGTCTCTTTGAAATTAACAAAATACAAAAAGAAATGAACAAAATACATCCAAATTGTCTTATAAATAATCGCCTGTCTCCTTACCCACCATGAATGATTACCTCTGCTGAACACTCAGTCAAGCAATTCCACTGACAGTAAAAGGGGCTCCAGCTTCCTAGTCTATGAAGTTAAGCCCAGAGATGAATGCAACTGAGACAGATGACAAGGAACAAGGCCAAAGCCAAAATCAGCACAAAACAGAAAAAGCAAGCCAAAGGGGGAAGAAAGGGAAAGACTGGGTGGAGGAATGTCAGTGCCAGGCAAGGAATGAGATGAAGACCAAAGCCAAGCAATAGGAAATGGGGAGAGAGATCATCAAGAGAACTAAGGGTCAGAGCTAAAGCACTGGTTTGAGGCAGAATACATGAACAGTGTCAATCATTTGTGATAGGAACAAAGTGTGGCAGCAGTATTAAGTTGGAATAAAGAAATATGGCCCTGGCCGGTTTGGCTCAGCGGTTGGAGCGTCAGCCTGCGGTACAGAGAGACCCGGGTTCGGTTCCCGCTAAGGGCACATACCTCGGTTGCAGTTTGTCCCCAGCCCTGGTTGGTCGTGCGGGTGGCAGCCACTCGATGTGTCCCTTCACATTGATGTTTCTCTCTCTTTCTATTCCTCTCTCTCCCTCCTGCTCTATCTGAACAAAAAATGGAAAAATGTCCTCTGGTGAGGATAAAAAAAAAAAAAAGAAATCTGATGAAAGTAAACATGAAGATATAAAAACATAATACACTTAAAGTTTTGATCCCAACCAGTAACCTAAAATACAAAGGACTACTGGGGAGGGAAAACCCAAAGCAAAATTTGTAAAATAATCATACAATTCTAACTTTACAATGTATTTAACCCCCATGACCTAAATATGTCATTACTGTATCTGTTACCATTTCTTCCTTACAAATAAGTTTTGTTTTTGGAGTTTTTCTGTGAATGTAATTGGTACATACCGCCTTTTTAGAAGACAGAAGATTGGACCTCAGAAGCGCCTGAAGCCCAGGCCTGTTACAAGATATCCCTGGGAAACTGACCAGTGATGCACTGGGGTTTTTACCAGTAACTTGTGCTTGGGCATGATGATCCATCTCTAGAACCATCATTGAAAGAAACCAGGAGGAATAAAAATTGCTGTTGACATAGCAAGGGAGAAGCTTCTCATAAAAACTGCTCCTTGCAAGTAGTAGCATCCACAGCAAATATCCCATGAGGAACTTTGGAGACCTGGTAAGTTCTACCTGTATCTGAGAAGTTGTTGTGTGCAGACAGATGTAAAGGACATTTACTGCAGTACTATTTAAGAGCATAAAAAATAAAAGCCTAAATGTCCTTCAATTGGACCACTACATTACACTATATCCATAAAATGGAAAGATGAACTGATGAAATGAATTACATTATAGTATGTGTTGATATCGATCTCCAAAACATATAAACTGAAAAATAAGGCACAGAATAATATATATTATATAATATATATCATACAATTTGTGTTTAAAGATGATGACATACAGACACCAGCAACCATTAAAGGAATGATTACTAAATGTGACTTCATAAAAATTAGTTGTACATGAAAAATAATACAATATTGTCTTTCAAATATACTTTAAAATAAATTAATTTTTAAAAAGAAAAATAATACCATAAACAAAATCAAAAGATGACTGCACAAACTGGAAAACATATACAAGAAAAATGGTGGACAGCTTGAGAAGAGGAAATGAATGGCTGGTAAAGACAGGGGTGATAGGACTTAAGTTCTCACTTCCTCAGCATATTTACATTTTTCCATTTGCATGTATTACTTGTCCAAAATGAATAAAAAATTAAAGTAAATTTTAAAGTCTGCCCAAACATATATATGCATATACACAATTAGCTGCTGACAATGACTATCCTCAAAAAGGAAAACAGATTTTCTTGGGTATCCTTATATACTGTTTGAATTTTTTTTAATCAAGAGAATATATAAACTTTATAATTCAGTTTTATTTTATAATAAAAAGTTATTGAAAGTATATAACCTTTGACCCTAAAATTCTACTTAAAGGTCTTGCTACGATGTTGGGAGGTCCTTTGCCAACTCTAATGGTTAAAATATGGAGACTACTTCAATTTTGCCGGTCACAAGAGAACTGGTCAATCAGATACATATTTGTGTACGTATATCTGTGATGCCCACCATGATTAAAACTGATGACTTTGAACTATATTTAGTGACATAAAAATATGCATAATATTCTTGAATGGTAAAAATTTAAGATCATTGCAGATTTCATTAATCTATACTTACATCCATAGAGTTATCTGGAAAGACAATGAGGAAAATAATAATTGTGGCCCAGTACTACAGTTTGGGCTTCAGTTTCTGTATACATTTCTGGACTATGAATTTTTTAACAATGAACATGTATCATCATTTTTAAAATCAGTAAAAAAAAAAAAAAAAGAGCTATTTTCTTTTAAAAAATAAGAACTGTCTTTGATAGCATGGAATAAGAAATAAATACATATCTGCCTAATGGGTATTTCTTCTTAGATATTTAACAGGCACCTAAAATTCAATATATCAAAACTCAATTTATCATCTTCCCCCTCAAACTTGTTCCACTTCCTATTTTAGCTACTGATGTGAATGGCAATATCCTGCTCCTCAAGCCAGAAACCTAGGCATTACCCTTGGTTATTATCACTTCTTCCTCTCACATCCAAAAATTCAACAGTCCTATCATCCTTTCTGTCACTTCCCTAATTCAAGCCTCCAGCATCTCTCACATGGATTACTACTGCATTCTTCTAACCCCAGTTCCTGATAGCCATTCTAATTGTATAGCCAAGCAATATTTTAAGTGATAAATCAACTTGTTACTGCCTATTTAAAATCCTACAAGTGGCCCCCACTGTCTTCAGAATAAAGTATGAAGTCCACAGAGCATGATTTACAAGACCCCACTTACTTCCCCAACTTTATATTTTACACCTCTCACTTTACCGTTAGTTACTCCTAAGATCTGCAGTGAAATTCTTTTAACTCCTTCACTATACTATCTTTCCCTCAAATCTTTGTAAATGCTATTCAGTGGTGGCTCCAAAGGGTTCTGGGGAGAACTTCAGCTTCCCCCCTAAAACATACAAGCTTCCCAAATTACCTCAAATAAACAATTAAAGTTAGCACTTGTTCACTACATATCATCCAATCCCTATACCACATTCCCTTTTCAATGAGACTATACCCCCTTTCCTATACTGTAAGGAGAAATTCTGGAACTAGATGCTAGTCTTCCAGCCTCACTATAACTCCTGTACTATACCACCACTCACTCTTATTTACTGCCCATTCACTTGTGTAGCTTCTAATTATCTTTCAAGTCACAATGGAAATATCCTTGAACCCCCAAAAGCAGATTAGGTACCTCATGGCAACCTATAATTTTCCCTGTCACAGCCCTATTCCACTATATTATAATAACCTGTTTACTTGCCTGTGTCCCTCAAAAGTCTTAAGTTCCCTAAGGACATAGACCATGACCTATTCACTGCTGAATCACCTATATCTGGCATAGAATCTGGCCTATTACAGCCATCAGGGAACTAATTACCAAATGAATCATAAATATACAAATTTACTACCCACCTCTCAAAAAAACTACAGCTAAAAAGAAGCTGTAATAAAATGTCAATATTTAAATAATTTAATTTTACATTTAAAAGCATCTTCAGCCCTGGTCTGGTGGCTCCTGTCTGGTACACCAAAAGGTCGTGGGTTCAGTCCCAGTTGGGGCATGTGTAGAAAGCAACCAATCAAGGTTTCTCTCTCTCAGTCTCTTTCTTTCCCTTCCTCTCTCTCTAAAATATAGGAACATATCCTCAGGTAAGGATTATAAATAAATGAATGAATGTATCTTCAATGTTAATTCAGCATTAGAAACCAAATGACAAATATACCTTACTTTATGCTTGACATTTTCTTGGAAACTGTGTATAAACAGAACTTTTCACAAATTGAGTCACAGGATAAATATGCCAGGAGAGGTCATATACTTAAAGAGATTCCTTCATAAATGAAAAAACTCCAAACCTATCTATTCTATGTAAATTTAAATTTTCATATGACTTACTGGCCTTTCTTAAGACAAAAACCTTATAAAAATAATTTTTCAATACCTACATTCTTCCCCCCCCCAAAATATACTTGTTTAATAAAAGCCATAACACCAATAATGGACAAGTCTTTCATTGTAATCCTTTTAGTTTTCTAGGCAACGTATAAAACTCAGGTGTATAGAAACACCCAGAGTAGGCTCTGCATCATGATGATGTAAAGAATTCCTCTCCTTAGGATGATTATTTATTAGAATTCATGGGCCATTATAAACTTAAATATTTTTAAGAGCTTGTCTAGAGAGATGGGTAACTACGTTACCTTGAGCAGTAGTTAGCCTAAATTTTTTATTCACATAACAAAAGTAAACTTCAAGTATGAAATAATCATGGATTTAAACAAAACTAAATGCCAACTCTGATTCAGAAGCTAATTATATTTTCCTTAAGCTTAGAAACATAGACTTCCCATTTAAACTGCTTCATTTACAGGCATATTTTTAAAAATACTTTATTCTTTGTAGTGGCTCAATTTTTCAGGCCTTCTGTTCTGTTCAGCCAATTAACAAAGTTTGCCTCTACTTTTGTCTTTGGTTTTGTTCAATTCTGTTCCTGGTATCAATATAGCCAACCATCAAACTTTGCTTTTCCGGGTAGTTGCACAAGGTGCTGCTTTTCTATTCCACTATAATATGTTTAAGTTTTTAATTTTAGCAAGTTTAAAAGAAGACTTTCAAATATGAAATTTCAGGTACACCACAAATAAAAGAGTATTAAATACCTGTCAACATTTGGCAATGTGCCAGGAACTGAGGGGAACACAATTACTGCCCTAGAGGAAATCCGTAATATCTAACCCATAAACATTCACCAGAAAGACCCAAAGGACATATAAACATTAACCACATGTACACTGAAGTAGTTACATAATACATCTATGAAGGACTATGTTTTGTGAGTGATGAGTGAAGAGGGAATTATCTAAGTTGTATGTTAAGATAAAGTAGTTAGACTTTCTGAAGCTAAATGTTAGAACCTATTTCAGGTGAGGGAAAAATATTTCTAGCACAAGGTGCTGCTTGAGAAAAAGTTCTGAATGGTGGTCTGATTTGATGGAGGAGGAGCTGTATTATTCTGTATTTCAGAATCACTGCAATAGAACATAGTGTGAATACTGTCCTAGGAACAAGGAAGGCTAGTTGGGTTTTATAGACAAAGGACAAAGATCTTGATCCTAAGTCAAAGTCAAGGTAAAGTCACTCAAAAGTAGTTCTCAAAAAGCTAAACATAAATTACCATGTGACCCAACAACTCCATACCTGGATATATGCCCAAGAGAAATGAAAACATATCCACATAACAACTAGCACGTGAAGGTTCACAGTAGCATTATTCATGATAGCCAAAAAGTAGAAACAGCTCCTCTTGCACTCTCATGTTAATGGAGGACGGCAGCTGCTGAGTGGCACACAGATAACCTGGACAGTCTCCCTGCCTCCCCCCTTTCCGCTTGCCACCAGCCCTTGCCAGCATGGCCAGCATGTCTGTGGTTTTGCCCAACTGCTCAGAGTTAGGCAACAAGTATATCCAGCAGACCAAGTCCCTCACCTTGGGGCGCACCATCACCCTCTAACCTCTTACCAATTATATACTTTTGGAATAAAAGAGCCCCTCTATAAGAAGGGCAGCTCTGTGGCAGCCAGTTTTCAACACATGAGAAATTTGACAAAACTGAAATAAGGAGGATTGTACAAACGGTTCTGATTGTACATGAGCACCGGCTACTCCATGTGTCACTGCTACTGCTGGGAACAAGTTTCTTCAAACTACCTGGTGGTGAACTTAACCCAGAAGATGAAGTTAAAGGACTAAAACACTTAATGACAGAGATACTAGGTGGTCAAGATGGAGTCCTGCAAGACTGGAAAGAACAGTAGGATTTTCATTCCCTAGAAGCAGCTAAGCACAGAAAAAGAATAAAGAGCTCAGAGGTTGCCAGTTCCATTCTTGGTCAGGGCAAACGCCCGGTTTGGGGCTCAATCCCCAGGGGAGCATGCAGGAGGCAGCCTATCAATTTGTCTTTTTCATCGATGTTTCTCTCTCTCCCCCCCCCCCACCCTCCCTCTCTCTCTAAAATCAATAAAGCAGACCTGGCCAGTTTTGCTCAGTGGTTAGAGCGTCGGCCTGTGGTCCAGAGAGACCCGGGTTCGGTTCCCGCTAAGGGCATGTACCTCGGTTGCAGTTTGTCCCCGGCCCTGGTTGGGTCGTGCGGGTGGTAACCACTCAATGTGTCCCTTTCATGTCAATGTTTCTCTCCCTCCCTCCCTCCCACTCTATCTGAACAAAAAATGGAAAAATGTCCTTGGGTGAGGATAAAAAAAAATCAATAAAGCATATTTTACAAAAAAAGAATAAAGGAACAATGAGGATTGGCTTCAACAATAAAAGGCACTACAAGAAAGATGATGCCAGATATAGAGCATAATATATATTTATTAACACTAAGTGGCATATACAGTTCCCAACTTACACATGGATCACATGTCAAATGTTTATAAATCATAATTCTGAACACATTTTCCCAGGGAAATGATTTTTGAGAAAGTAGTTAAGTTTGCAAATAGCCTACAATAATTTACAATAATTTGTTTATTATTATTTGTTTATTATTTTATTTGTTTATTATTTCTGTTTTTCTCACTGAAATCCAGTATGCCAGAAGCCATTTCTCTACCTCCCATCTCTTCACACATCAGAGTCCAACCAAGAGAATTCCCCCTCCAATCTATTACCACCACAACCTCAGCAGCATAGAAGAGACTGGCTCCCTGCTCCTCATGTAGGTGAGGCCAAAGAAGAATCATCTGCTATCCAGAGCTGCAGTCAAAATGGAGTTCTGCCATGGCAGTTCTAGATGTAAGAGAGTCTTAAGTCATATAGCTGGACGTCAGAGGCCACTTGCATTCTGATTTGCCAACATTCTTGTGATGGAAAATTGCAGCACAGACAATTAAAGGTGTCTAGTGCATGCTGATAAATTTATCTCTATTATTAAATAAGAGAGACCGCATCATTTTCGGTGGGTACAATGGAACATTTGTAGTACATGTACTACACATAAAGCAGAAAATCAAAAATGCTGGCAAGAAAAAAGGAATGGGGAGGAAATGTGGGGGAATAAAAAAAAATTCAATCTCACAAAGTTTGCTAGGGCCTGTAAGGGCACAATAAAAAGCACCCTCTTTGTCCCATTTCTTTAAAGGCAAAAGCACCCATTTGTCCCATTCCTCTTGAAATACCCTTTCTGATGAGATCCTCTTTCTGAAAATCCGAAGCAGTTGGGAGCTTCCATCTTTGTGTCTAACAGTACCTTGTATTAATTATTATAGTGCATATTAAATTACTACAAATTATTTACATGTTTGTTTCCCCAATAGATATCTCCTCAAATAACGGAATATTTTATTCATCTTTACAGTCCCAATACCTTGGACAGTGCTTGGCACATAGAATGGATTTCTTCAAATGTTGGGAGAAACAGTAAAAGTAATAATCAAATAAACAAATCCCAAAAGAATTTGTTTAATTTACCAGTCTTACAAGAAAATGAAACCTCTAAGTGGCCTAAACAGTGGATCTGAATGCACTAATACCTAAGGCAGACAAATTCAAATGGCAGTAGATAAGAAGTGCAAGGAAAATACTCTGCTTTTCCCTTTTCATCACACTTTTTAAAGGTTATAAAGAATACTCCTTATTGGGCGTACAAAATCCCCAGTGATGGGGATTATCACATGTTGTATTTGGCACTTTGACATTTAAAGGAATATTTCAATCAAACAGAACCTATATACAGGGTTCAACAGTATTCAAAGAAAAACTATTAAATTCCTTTGGGGAAAATGAAGGGTTCCAACCAAGTTCTGATCATAGTTAAGGAACTAAAATAAAACTGAATACAAACTCCAATGCAGATTGAATCAGAAGAGTCCCTTGTGCTAGCTACCAAATGAATGGATCACAGGATTGGAAACAGGTACTAGCCCATAACTCCCAACATCTTAAGAGATAAGTATGAAGAAATGTTAAAGTAGTATAAGACATGTTAGGTAAAGTAGCTGATAAGTCTTTTTGAGTTTCCTAACTTCTTTCTGGGAGTTGTTAAGGACCCACATTAAAGCATGAGGCTAAGAAATATGGAAGTATATACCATGTTCAAAAGTAGCGGTTCTCAACCTGTGGGTCACAACCCCTTTGGGGGTCGAACGACCCCTTCACAGGGGTCGCCTAAGACCAGTGGAAAACACATATTTCTGATGGCAATTCACAATAGTAGCAAAATTAGTGATGAAATAGCAACGAAAATAATTTTATGGTTGGGAGTCACCACAACATGAGGAACTGTATTAAAGGGTCACGGCATTAGGAAGGTTTTTGTTTTAGTAGTTTTCACATAATCATGCAAAATTATATTTTATATTCATAATTTTTACTTTTTTTTATATCCTCACCTGAGGACATTTTTCCATTTTTTGTTCAGATAGAGTGGGAGGGAGAGAGGGGAAGAGAGAGAGAAACATCGAAAGGGACACATCGAGTAGTTGCCACCCACATGACCCAACCAGAGCCAGGGACAAACTGCAACCAAGGTATGTACCCTTAGCGGAAACCGAACCCAGGTCTCTCTGGACCGCAGGCTGACGTTCTAACCGCTGAGCCAAACCGGCCAGGGCCATAATTTTTACTTTCTTAACTCAAACCCCCTAATCTTACAAGGAAATGACTTGCCCAAGGTCATAATGGTAACCAGAGGCAGAGTATGAACTCAAACTCAGGTCTCCAGTCTCTCCAATTTTGGTTATTTTCACTAGATGAAGAACTTTCATATCTTAACATGCCTTATGAGAGTTTTGTCCTACACACACATGCACACACACGTGTGTGTATCTGTAGACATACACATATACATGGGTGTATGTGTAATACACACACACATATCTACATATACACCTTTGTAGCACTTAAAAACCAGGCTGTATAGAAATCTACTAAAACAAGCACATCAGTTAATCGAAAAGACTAGTCCTGTGATAAGGCATTCATGTTTTCTGAATGACCCACTAAAAACCAAATTTCGATGTCTATGTTTACATTTATTTTAATATATTGATAATATGAAGCATAATAGTTAAGAGCATGAGCTTTACAGTTAAAAGACCTGCTTGTAATCCTCTAATTCCAGCTCTGACATCAGGTAGTCATGTAAGCATGGACAAATTAGTTTAACCTTTCGGAGCCTCAGTTTCCTCACTGGCAAAAACTGTTAGGGAAAAAACAGAACTGATTTGATATGGTGTTTGTGAATATTAAATAGAGCATGAACATAAAGGACTCTGCCCAGGGCCTAGCACTTACACAATAATTTAGCTATTATTATCATTATCACTGCCAACTAACATCTTGGTTTTCTACAAAAAGTTTTCTACATATTTGAAACACACAAACCCCAATTATATATTATCTATTCTTTAGAATGTAGAGCAAAGAAGTCTAAGAACCTTATTCAAGAAAACTTCTTTTGCTCTGTCTGGGTGGCTCAGTAGGTTGGAGCATCCTCTCATACACCAAAAAGTTGAGGGTTTGATCCCCTGACGGGGCAGATACAGGAGGCAAACCCATCGATGTTTCTCTGTCTCTCTCCCTTTCTCTCTCTCTAAAGTCAATAAACATATCCTCAGGTGAAGATGGAAGGAAGGAAGGAAGGAAGGAAGGAAGGAAGGAAGGAAGGGAGGGAGGGAGGGAGGGAGGGAGGGAGGGAGAGAGAGAGAGAGAGAGAGAGAGAGAGAGAAAGAAAGAAGAAGGAGGAAAGAAAGGCTCCTTTTCTTTTTTTTTTTAATCCTCACCCGAGAATATTTTTCCATTTTTTGTAAAAAAAATAGAGTGGGAGGGAGAGAGAGGAAGAGAGAGAGAGAGAAACATCGATGTGAAAGGGACACATCGAGTGGCTGCCACCCGCACAACCAACCATGGCCAGGGACAAACTGCAACCGAGGTACAGTACATGCCCTTAGCGGGAACCGAACCCGGGTCTCTCCGGACCGCAGGCCAACGCTCTAACCGCTGAGCCAAACTGGCCAGGGCAAGACTCCTTTTCTTTTTGGAGATTAAAACTCTTATTCCAAATTGATTTTTAAATTCTAAAAATGTCCAGTGCCTATCATGAGAATTCAGAATTTAAAAACACAAATTGTTTTTTGCCTTCTCACAGTTTTCCATTCTTTGGAACAAATAAGTTTGGTTGTCTAAATTCTGCAAAGAGGAAATACAATTGACTCAGAAAGAAAATGAATCCCCTGCTTCTCACTAAAGCACCTTCTTGGGGTTCAGACACAAAGGACACTCTCTATCTCATTTATGATGATAGTAAGAGGAAATTATTTCCAAGATTTATTGGGCATTTACTTTTTAATTCTATTTGAATCTGAAATTAACACAATTATAAAAGCCCCTGTTCCATGCATTTACATAATCATGCCTCAAACAAAGTATTTCTCCCTGTACCACATTCCTAAAGTGCTGAGTTTATCTAAGTGCAGTATACTAGCAGGATAGTATTACTAATTCTTTAACTCAAAGAAATGGACTTTCAAGCTGTGTATTTCCTAACAGTTAATAATTTAAGAAGCTAACTTCTCTGGTCTAAATTTTTTTCTAATCATTTATGTTCTATGATGCTCCCTGGACAAGGAAAGGATATAACATTTAAATACATTCATTTCAATAATCAAATTTGTCTAAACAAAACATTTCATTTTACTGTAAATCTCAAGACTTTTTGAAGGTGCTACTGTCTGGGTTCTGAGAGTACTCTAAAATTTCAGTTACAGAATATATAATTTAATTTGAAGGTAAATCAATAGTAGAAAAAATATTTCATCATCATCTTTTTATAAAAGATTAAACAGCTACCAATTTTTATTTTACCAGAACTAAAATGCATTAAATTACACTTCATTGACATAAGATCAAAAGAATCTCATAAATACAATGCAGTATTTTACCAAAGTGAGGTTATTAAAAAAAAAGCTAAGCCAAAACGTATTCCCTTTAGAAAACAAACACTGTTTTAAGTAATTTTAAAGCTCTCTTGACATTTGATCCACTTTTTAAAAAGTTCATCCTATAAACAAAATCATTAAAGGCTGCTGAAAACAACCCCAAAGAATTATAAGTAAAAAGTTATTTTTTTTTTTACAAAATGCAATGCTACCTTTCAGCTATCATAAATGACTAAGAATGTTCCTATACTACACATTCAGTTATTTTTAAATTGTATAATGTTTCCAAAATTATTCTTAGCCTAAATTAAAACCTGATGATGATATATAAAATGTAGTTTAAAGTACCTCTTGATAATATACAATATTATAGTTTTTAAATAAAATATAAAAATCAAAGTTAACAAAATGTGTAGATTTTATTACCTTAAATTGGTAATTTATAAAAACAGAACTGGCTTCTCTCAGAGAAACTAAAAATAATTTAAAGTCACCAAAATTTTATAAAACAAATGACAGACTGGTCAAATGTACAACAGTGTCTAATCTCATGGAGTTGAGGAATTTATAAATATGCAAAAAATTACATAATGTTGGGGGATGGGAAGATGGTTTAAGGCTTTTGAAAAATATTGTATGGGACATTAACATGGATTATTTTTTAAATATATGTGTTATTACAGAGTAATACTTCAACAAGAAATATAAACAACAGTCAACATTATCTTCAGACACTGATTTCTCAAATGTCACCAGAATATTCATTCCACTAAAAAGTACTTTTCAATACAGGCAGCACCCAAAGTCTCAAATTTTCAAATATCTTTTACAAATATCTGTACTGCTTTACTGCTGCATATAAGCACTGAAATGCACATTCCAAAATTAGAATCACTGTATTACTCTGAGTACATTTTAAGTTTTTTAGAAAGATATCTCAGTAAATCTAAGAAAAAAATGTTGAATAAATATACACTTCCTTTTCCAATATCCAGAATACTAAAGCAGTTATAAATATGGCTTCCCTCCCCCACCCCCAGGTAACTTACTTCATCTTTATGAATGGTTTCATTTTTTAGTGCTTATGTAGTTCTGAACATACCCTCCTTACCTAATTTGGGAAAAAAAGCAATTATTCTAATTGTTAAACACCAGCTAACTAAACTAACAGAGATGGTCAAGTGAAGCTACTTTGTTTATAACAAAATCTAAAGATTATATAATAAGCTTTGATATTAGCTTTCCAGCAATTTTCTATAATGTCAAAGGCAACAGAGACAATATCCGTTTTACAAGAGGAAAACAAGGCATTAATTAAATACATTTTCTCAACTAAGAATTGCCTTCTCTTTGTCAATATTACAAGACATTCATCTACTGACAAAGGAAAAATGAACACTTCACTTGCCTGTTTAAGAAACTAAATTGGGAACATTACCAGTCATAGACTTAATTAAGTTATTAATAGGGAAGAATATTTAAAGCAAAGCAACTATTTAAAGTTCACTGACAGCTGCTAAATTTTGGGGAACCAGCCCGAACACTGCCTTTTTCCCCACCACCCAACCCTGCACCAAACCCCCATTGTTCTATATAAAACTCACAGCTAATGGTATCCAAATAGCAGTTGCTACATACATTTATGTTGCAGATGATCACTATGAGGAACTCTTCAGACTAGATTTACCTGCTGCTCTGTTTCCCCAAAATAAAATCCAAATTTGATAATAAATCAATCACAAACTGGTGGAGGAAAGGGTCGCAGCTTCCCTTCCAGACTAGTGGATGTCACTCCAGAAGCAGGTGAGGAAATCCCCAGAAGTTTAGCATAATGTATCGACAACATCTCCTCCCCCACCCCACCCCCAAATGATTTAAACTGACGTTTCATAACGAATTTTTTTTTTTAATCTAGTACCGAAACCCTTGACAAGTATACAGTCCACGGGGTAGAGGCTCCTTTTCCCCGCGAGCCACCAAAGTAGAACACAGAGGCGGCAGCACGCAGGCTGAGTGTGGGTTTGGATCCCTCGTACACCACTTCCTCCCCAAACCTGGCTGGCGGAGACAGATGCGGTGTCGAGGAAGTGGGAGACCGGCACTCCGGCTCCCGGCTCCCCCGCGGCTACCTGCCCGGGCCTGCGGGAGCGCCGCCCAGCGCGGACACCCGCAGACTCACACTCACCCATCTTTCCTCTTGGCTTTGTAGACGTGACCATAAGTGCCTCGGCCAACTTTGCAGCCCTCGTATTCAAACAGGTCCTCGACCCGCTCCCGCTCGCTGCTCAGCTTCACTTTAAAGTCATAGTCCATTGTCACAGCCTCCGAGGCCGGGGAGCTGGGGTCGGGGGACCAGGGGACACGGGTGGGGACCCGGGAAGCACCGGCAGCCGCAGCCCCCGGGAACCCGCCCGCTCTACACCCGGCGGCCGCAGCACCAGCCCGACTGATGCGGCAAGAGCAGGAGGAGGCCCCGCGAGAGCGCCGGGGACATCCAGGGGGGCGGCAGGGCAGAGGCCGGCCCGGGGTGGGGTGGGACGGGGAGGTTCCCCCGGACGAAGGAGAGCGGAGGGACGAGGGCTGGGGGTGGGGAGAGGGTGTCTCTGCCCTTGTCCCCGCTGGCTCCCGGGGCGCCGGTTCTCCTACTCCCTCCGGCCGCGCGTTCTGCTCCCGCTGAGGGGAGCGGCAGGGCGGCCACGGCGGGTTCTCCTTCCCTCAAACGCGCACTCACGCCTCACCCTCTCTCACACGCACGCTCACACTCACTCATTCACTCACTCACTCTCCCATACACTCAAACAGAAAGGCAGCCCCGCACAACAGCCGGTACCTCCTCAGAGAGAGGAGGAGGGAGGGGACTCTCGGAACACGGCCGCGGCTGTCGCAAAAACGTCGCGAAGGCTCGGGCTACCTCCGACCCTCCCTCCAGCCCACTCCGCAGCGGCTGTCTGCCCCAGCCAGAGCTGGCACCCGGAGGACCATGTGGAGGGAACTGGGTAGCCACTGACCACAGCTGCCGCCAAACGCACCACGTGGACGGTCCAGACAGTGGCCAGCGCCCTAGACTACAATGCCCAGAATGCATGGGCCACCGCTGTTGCCGCCCCTCCTACGACTCCACCCCACACAGTGGGGATATGGGGAGCGTTGCATGATGGGATTCGTAGTCCAAGGTGAGATAAGTTTCAATCACTTAGGAAACAAATTTTTTTTACAGCGATATCGTTAGTGTCTGCTTTGGGCCATAAACTTAACCAAAGAAAGTCACGTGTAAGGGAGGCTAGTTTGTATTAGAATCACGTTTTGTGCCTCTTCCGAACTCCAGATTTCAAAGGGCATTATCACTGTCAAAAAACAAAAAACAAGTCTATATATTTGGAAACAGCTCATGGACTATCACTTGGTGTATTCTTGTTTGCTATCTGATAAGGGCTGCAGAATGATATCAGCATACTGATACACATTACAAACAAATAAAAGTTAGTCAATGACGAATGTCCATGCTAATCCTAAATAGTGTTACTTTTGTGACAGATGACCAAATGCTTCCCATTCGTTAAGAAAGGACTGCTATTTTGAGTATGACCTTCTGCACCTCTTCCTATAAAAACAGCAATTTGTAACCATGATTACAACAGTGAATCTAAACCCATTGAAACTAATTTATTAATCATTTTAAGGTAGGGAAGGTGTCAGCTGGAGGAATCCCAATATCTTCACAATAATCCCCTCATTTTGTCTTAACTCTTTTATTTAAAAGTCTATTTTAAATTTTTTGATTTTATATTAATTTTATATTTGTATTTATTTTAGAGTTGTTATTGTTTGCAGTAAAGCTCCCCACTCTCCAAAACACATATAATCTCTCCCACTTTTTGTTGTTGTTGTTAATCCTCAGCCAAGGATTTTTTTTTAAATCCTCACCCGAAGATATTTTTACATTTATCTTCAGACAGAATGGGAGGGAGGCTGAGAGGGAGAGAGGGAGAGAGAGAGATAGAGAGAGAGATGCATTGAGGTGAGAGATACATGTGGATTGGATGCCTCCTGCACAGGCACCAAAGCAGGAATGGAAACTGCAACCCAAGTATGTGCCCTTGACCAGGAATTGAACCTGTGACCCTTAGATCCTCTAGTGGTCAACCGCTGAGCTCTAACCACTGAACAGAACCACATTTTAAAACCACAATAACAACTTTTTCACCTTTCCTGTGGTATTCATCAAATTGTTTGTCTTTTATTTCCTGTCTCTCCATAGGTTATAAATTCCTATGGGAAGTTATATTTGCATCTTCCATGACACCTATAATGCCTGGATTGTGGTGCTCAGGAAACACTGTTGAATTAATGAGTAAGCATGTTTATTTAAAAAATATCCATGTGCAGATGACAATGATACCATTTTATGAAATATCCTCATAAGTGTTCTTCTCTTATATAAATGTTCTTGTAGAAAATAGTGAGTTCACTACTAGTTTAAATGAAGTCGGTTTTACCTAGTACATGAAATCTTAGTTAGTGTTTAAGTACACTGATTGGTTAGGTGGGCCTGGATATGAATTCTGCTTTGCCATTTATTAGCAGTGTGTCTTTGGACCCCCAGTTCCTTTCTTTACAAAATAGAGATAGAACCCCCCCACCCCCAGCTTACAGTAAGTGCACAACAAAGGTAAGCTTTCATTAATGAGATGTTACATGTTTCTATTCCGCGATATAAATTGGGTGATTCTCTAGCAACTATGTTTTCTTTGCATTAAGAAATGCAACATTTTTTCCTAAATATGGATTTAGAAAAGACTCTTTCTGAAAAATACATTTTGTGTTTCTTGAGGGATGTGTTTTTTTGTCCAAGTATATACCCATAGATCTTGAGAAATCAAACCACCGCAGGAAAACTTGGGAAAACAAATGGAACTGGGCTTTGCTCTGCACTGTATGCCCCCACCCTATTACAGATCTTCTGTACCACCTGTATGTGATATTCCAAAACCCCGAAGGTCCCAGACTTCTTTAAATGTCCTTTTGACTACTGTTTTGACTCAATCCACTCTGGATAAAGGTAAGAATTCTCCCTGAAGAAACTGAGTTTTTTAAAAATAAAAATTGTATAGATTTAAGATGTACAACATGATGATTCTTTTTTTTGTTTTTCACATTTCTTTATTTATTTATTCTATTGTTGACAGTATTACAGATGTCCCCCATCATCCCCTCATTACCCCTCCCCCGACCCAGCTCCTGCCCCTCCCCAGGCCTTCACCACATTATTGTCTGTGTCAGTGGTCTATGCATATATGCATATATGTTCTTTGGTTACTCTCTTACTGTCCCCCCTACCCCTTCCCATCTGAGATCTGTCAGTCTTTTCCATGTATCCATGCCTCTGGACTACTTTGTTCATTAGATTGTACCTATAAGTGAGAACATGTGATATTTTTATTTCTCTGACTGGCTTATTTCGCTTAGTGTAATAATCTTCAGGTTCATCCATGTTGTCACAAAGAGTAAGACTGCCTTCTTTTTTTACAGCTGCATAGTATTCCATTGTGTAAATGTATCACTGATTTTTTTATCCATTCATCTGCTGATGGGCAAATGGGGTGTTTACAGATCTTAGCTATTGTAAATAATGTTGCTTTGAACGTAGGTGTACATATATTCTTCTGATTGGTGTTTCAGGATTCTTAGTATAATTCCCAGAAGTGGGATTGCTACGTCAGGTCAAACGGCAGTTAAATTTTTAATTTTTTGAAGAAACTCCTTACTGTTTTCCACAGTGACTGCACCAGTCTGCATTCCCACCAGCAGTGTACTAGGGTTCCATTTTCTCCACATCCTCACCAGCATTTGTTGTTTGTTGATTTATTGATGGTAGCCATTCGGGTAGGTGTGAAGTGATACCTCATTGTAGTTTTAATTTGCATCTTTCTGATGATTAGTGATGTTGAGCATTTTTTTATACATCTCTTGGCTGTCTCTATGTCCTCTTTGGAGACATGTCTATTCAGGTCCTTTGTCTATTTTTTAAATTGGATTGTTTGTCTTTCTGGTGTTGAGTTGTATAAGTTCTTTTTATATTTTGGAAATTAACCCCTCATCAGATGTATCATTGGCAAGTATATTCTCCCATACAGTGGGTTTCCTTTTCATTTTCTTGATGGTTTCTTTTGCTGTGCAAAAGCTTTACAGTTTGATATTGTCCCATTTATGTACTTCTTTTCCTTGTTTTGCTCTCCCTAGGAGATGTATCAGTGAAAATACTGCTACGTGATGTGTCGGAGATTTTACTGCCTATGTTTCCTTCTAGGATTTTTATAATTTTGCAACTTACATTTAAGTCTTTTATTCATTTGAGTTTATTCTTGGGTATGGTGTAAGTTGGTGGTCTAGTCTCATTGTACCTGTACCATTTATTGAAGAAGCTATCTTTATCCCATTGTATGCTCTTGCTTACTTTGTTAAATATTAATTGATCATAAAGGTGTGAGTTGATTTCTGGGTTCTCTTTTCTTTTCCATTGATCTATATGCCCCTTCTTATGCCAGTACGAAGATGTTTTGATTGCCGTGGCCTTGTGGTATAGTTTGATATCCAGTACTGATTCCTCCAGCTTTGTTCTTCTTTCTCAAAATTGCTGAAGCTATTTGGGGCCTTTTTGGGTTCCATATAAATTTTTAGAATATTTGTTCTAGATCTGTAAAATATGCCATTGGTATTTTACTAAGAATTGCATTGAATGTATAGATTGCATTGGGTAATATGGACAGTTTAATGATGTGAATTTTCCCAGTTCATGAAAACGGATGTGCTTCCACTTGCTTGTACCTTTCTCTGTTTTTTTTTTGTTTTTGTTTTTCAATATTCTGAAGTTTTCTGAGTACAGTCTTTTACCTCCTTGGTTAAGTTTATTCTTAGGTACCTTATTGTTTTTTTTTGTTGCAATGGTAAATGGGATTTTTCTATTAATTTCTTTTTCTGCGAGTTCACTATTGGTATATAAAAATGCAACTGATTTCTGAATATTAATTTTGTATCCTGCTACTGTACTGAATGTTAATTGTACAACATGATGTTTTGATATACATATACATAGTGAAATGATTCTTTTTTTTTTTTTTAATCCTCACCCAAGGACATTTTTCCATTTTTTGTTCAGATAGAGTGGGAGGGAGAGAGAGGAAGAGAGAGAGAGAGAGAGAAATATCGACATGAAAGGGACACATCGAGGGGCTGCCACCCACATGACCCACCCGGGCCGGGGACAAACTGCAACCGAGGTACGTGCCCTTAGCAGGAGCCGAACCCGGGTCTCTGTGGACTGCAGGCTGACGCGCTAACCGCTGAGCCAAATTGGCCAGGGCTAGTGAAATGATTCTTATAGTCAAACTAACAGTGTTCTGTTTGATCCTGGGGCAGGAAGGAAAGCCAGCCTTGGATCACGAAAGAGACAAGCCTGCTTTCCTCGCTGAAGGTAGGGTGAGAATGAAGGGTCTGGACTCCAGTTTGGGGAAATATGGTATAATGAGGTAAGCTGGCCCCTTAACACAGCATCAGGATGGGGTTCTAAGGAAGGTAGTCACGGGCCCCTTACAGGGGAGGTTAGCTAATGTTTTAGGAGCTGTAATATCTAATATCCAGTTTTAGGTTTTTCTTTTCTGCGTGGTAATTGTCTTTTGTTTATCCCCATGCCATCAGTCTAGTCTTATCTGTGGAGCCTGTATCCGTGCTGCCCATTTCATAAAATGTGGTTATATTTACATTCTAAATTGAACAGTGCCAATCTTAACATGCTCCCAAACACCAGCCCAACATTTCAGCTGCTACCTCATCAGACTAAGGGGATAGTGTACTGCCATGTCAAACTGAAAGTTTCTGGAACTGAACATACTGTGCTGTGCAGTTCCTGCAAATAGCAATGCCAGTAGACAGTCATTCTGCTGTTTCACTGCCAACCCCACAAGTCAGGCCTCCATTAGCTGCTCATTGTTCTTCACACTCATAGCCAAATATACCTTTGTCTGCCTTGTTCTTAAGGGCTGGATGCTTCCTCATACCATCTCTGACCTTTGCATTCCTACCCATCCTCTAAGTACAGATCAAATACCTCACTTAGCCATGAAGCCTTTCCTGGTTCTTAAAACTGAATATGACCTTTCTTTACCATGAATTCCTACTCCATCCTTGGCACCCTTGGCACTTTATTTGTAACTTTACGTGAAAACATCCCATTAACCTTGTATTTTAGTCATTTCTTTTATGCACTTAAAAAAATCTGTCCTTTAATAAAAGCCTTCATGACAGAGTCTCTGACTTATTCATCTCTGTGTCTCCTACAGTGCCCAACATATAGTTTGCATAATTATATTTAATTAGACTGTGTTTAACCTGGTTGATTTCAATAAAGGGTAAAATGGACCTTAATAATAAAGGGGAGGTAGTCATTTAAAAACATTTAACATGTTGCCTCTGAATGTGTACTTTCTGTAGCATGCAGAAGGATTTAGTGCTTACTGGTATGTTAATGCAAAAGCCTGAGTGGGTCTTCTCAGAGTTGATCACGTCTTGTCTCTAGAATTTTTAATTCAGTGTTCTCAAAGTATGCTTTAAATGGGAAGTATATAACCTCCTGGTCTAAGGTGGAATACTCATTATCTTTATCATCAAAAGCACTTATTAAGCATCTACATCTGAGGGCAGTGTTAGACACAAGAAAAAACAAGTTATATCAATGAACACTCTAGCCTTTTTAATTTTTCAAAGAAAATACTGATACAAAAAGTTTCTCAACTAACTTGATAAACAATCAGAATATAATTTAGACCTTAGAAACAACCAAAACAAACAAACAAAAAAGTTTCCAAAAATAACTCTTTTTCTCCCAACAAATGCGTCATTTGTTCTTAGAGTCATTTCCTCCGCATGACTAGAAACATGGCCACCAGCAGTTGCTGGATTTTATATCAGACAATGCCTGTCATTCAAGAAGAATTCACTCTGTTTCTCAATTCAGGTTTAAAAGTTCCAGGAAGGGCTGTGGTCCAGTGAGGTCAGGAGCCCAACCTGGACCCACGCAGTGTGGTCATGGAAGCAGGGTCAGATAAGAGAGCACCTTTATTCAGAGGGATGAGAAATATGGGTGTAGGGAGCTCTCAGGGAAAGTGAGAGTACTGTGAACAAGAAAACGGGGCAATGTGGTGGGAAGTGGGACAGGGAGGGGATTACTTTATGTTGGGTGGATGGCCAAGGACTCTCTGAGGCGATGGTGTTTAATTGAAACCTGAATAATGAGGAGCGAAACCTGTCAAGGTCTGGGAGCAGAGTAGCCCAGGTGGATCAGATGGACTGTAAGTGCAAAGGCCTTAAGCTGGGAACCAAGGAGCAGAAAGAAAGCTTGTGTGAAAAGAGTGTCATGAGTAACAGGGGAAGTTGTGTGTCATGAAGACGGAAGTAGGCAGGAGCAGATTACATAGGGCCATTTAGACAATGTTAAGGAGCTTGGACTTTGTTTTTAGGACAATAAAATATGATTGAAAGGTTGTGAAGAGGAAAGTGACCAGATATGATTTATGCTTTAAAAATAGTATCCTGGCTGCAATGTTAAGAATGGATTATAGGAGGCAAGATTGAGAATAGATAGATAGATAGATAGATAGATAGATAGATAGATAGATAGATAGATAGACAGACAGACATATACACACATACATACATACATTTGCGGCTTTCTGATAGTTGGATGTGAAGTAAAGAAAAGGAAGGAGTCCAGACGACTCCTGAGGACGTTGCCACTTACTGAGATGGGGAAGACTTTGAGAGGACCAAGTTTAGGAGGAAAAAGTAAGAGCTCTGTTTTGGACATGTCAAACATGAGATGTCTCGGATATCTGAGTATAACTAGTGGGCAGGTGGATATTAGAATCTAGAGCTCAAAAGAAACATCATAAAGATTCTAGTGTTTAATTTATCACCGTGTTTGACAACCTCTTTTAAAACTATTACTCCCCGCAACCAGGGATCATTTTTAGGCCTTCTGTTCCTAGTTGTCCACCCCTATGAAATGTTAATACCACATATAAACTGGATATTTGTTTATGTACTGTGGCACTTTGGAGGGTTACGAGCCACTGTAATACCTAAGAATTTCTTTAGCCCCTTCAGAACCAACTTTTGACCCCTTGTGGATAATATCACTCCATTGAGAATTCATGATTCATCAACATACAGGTCATTTTTGACACTATGGGTAGTTTTCGTGGTGAGCTGGGGGTTGAAACCAGTCTGCATTGGATTGAAGAGTAAGTGTGAATAAAGGAAATGGAACAATGAGTGTTAGATAAATTTATAGCACAATGGTTACGAGAACTGACTCTGTCCATGCAGTCTGGCTTCTGTACCCGAACTTGCAATGAAACAGCTGCTTTACTTTCTCGAGCCTCAGTTTCCTCATCTGTAAAATTAAAACAGGGTTGTTGTGATGGTTGCAGGCATTAATAATATATGTAAAGTATTTAGAATTGTGCCTAGCATATGGTAAGTGTTTTGTACATGTTAGCTATTATTCTCATCCATGATGCTGTGAAGGAGAGATGAAGGGCATGCAGATCAGGGCTATTGCTGGAAGTGAACATGGGATCGAAGGAAGCTTTATTAGTCAGAAGAGACTGGAGATATTTCATTGCTGTTTAGACGGAACCAGTTACAAGGGAGATAGTGAGGACAGCATGAAGTTCTGTACCCCTAAAACAGCAAGAGAGAATGTTCCAGAGCATAGGTGGAAGGCCCGTGCTTAGGCATCTCTTTGTGGTTAACAGGTAGGAAGGGGAAAACGACAAGAGTCATTATCACATATATATCTATTGCTGCCCTGCAATCAACTCCAAAATGTAGGGCATAAAACAGTGATTTATTCTTTCTCAGAATTCTAAAAGGTTGGCTGTGCTCAATGGAGTGGTTCTGCTGGTCTTGTCTGAAGTTACTCATGTGGCTGCAGGCAGTTGCTAGACTGGAGCTGGAGGGTCTAAGATGACCGTATTTCCTTGACTGTAGCCTTGGTGCTGGCTCTTGGCTGGGCCTCTCGGTACGGAATTTTCCATTCAGTAGTCAAGCTCAAACTTACTTACACCATGTGGGTGTGCTCTAAGAGGGCAAAGGTGAAAGCCTGGACTCTAGCACTCACACAGCATCACTTCCCCCACATCTGTTGGTTAAAGGAAGACACAAGAGCAGTCCAGGTTTAAAGAGTGGGCAAGTGGACTCCACCTCTTGATAGTAGGAAGTTTAAAATATTGTGACCATGCTTTTTAATCTACCCAAGTATGGATACATATCAATCCGTAGAGTTTGTGAAAATTGAAGCAGTTTCTTTCCAGGTGGCTTTGGGTTTCTCTAGAAGGTAAAAGAAAAGTTCACCTGCTATGATGAGGGGATGAGGTGGAAGGTAAAAAGCAATGATTGCATATCTGAAAAACTGCAGGTTATAACTATCGCTGGGCAGAACAGGAATGAGAGCTGGCAGGACAGCATGGTAGGACTGCTAGCCAATGTCAAGGGCCCATTTGCAGGTGCGGCCATGCATTTATATCATTATTCACCTGCCCTATTATGAGGTTTTCATCACTAGCACTCAACAGCCAGGTGGAGGCCAAGGCAAAGACAGATGTTGGATTCATCCAAGATTAGGGCCTTTCCAGGTGGGTATGATGACAATAAGATGAGGCAAGGTGTGTGTGTGTCTGTGTGTGAGGATTATTGGCAGTAGAGTAGTTAAAATGACAGACCATGACATTTAAACTGGGTAAGGAAGAAAGGGAGGACAGGATTTCCCTTTATATCATAATACTAGCTTGAATTTTTTCAATTTAATGTTTTTTTGTGTGTGTGTGAGATCATTTCAAAAATAAATACCTGCCCTCATTCCTTGCTTCCTTAATATTTGTGTATGGTAGCAAGACCTTTCCATCAAGTACATACTAATTAAAACAGACAACTGAAAAATAGTGTACGTAGCAGGTTAAAAAATGATCTCTCCTTTTCTTAGCTAATAGATGTCCATCACTATGACTGATAAGGTCATTCCTGACTGGAAACATCTCACATTAGTTGATGAATTATGCTCTCATGTTCTATAAGTATTAAGAATTTACCTCTTTAAATGGATACCCGGTACTATGTTATCTTCTCCTTTTTTTCCCTTCATTGGGTATCTTTTTTCTTGCATAAGCATATTTCTATTTCTCAGTTTAAAATATTTTGCTGCACAGCCCTGGCCACTTTGGCTCAGCGGTTAGAGCATTGTCCTGCGGTCCAGAGAGACCCGGGTTCGGTTCCCACTAAGGGCATGTGCCTCGGTTGCAGTTTGTCCCCGGCCCTGGTTGGTCGTATGGGTGGCAGCCACTCGATGTGCACCTTTCGCATTGATGTTTCTCTCTCTCTATCTTCCTCTCTCTCCCTCCCACTCTATCTGAACAAAAGATGGAAAAACGTCCTTGGGTGAGGATTTAAAAAAAAAAAAAAAGTAAAATATTTTGCTGCACAATAGTGTAGCAAGCAATCTATATGAACACAGTTTAGTTTTGTGTTTACTTTTTCAAGGCTGAATATATTACCCTGACTTCATATTCCAGTACGTTATACCTTCCCGCTAGCTGGACTCTCTGCTCAGGCCCAGTCACCAGAGAAGCCCAGTCTTTGCTGGCTGGTTCCTGTGCAAACACGGATCACCTGTGAGCCACATAGCTCTCTTTCTAATGCATGTAAACATGGTGAGGTCACGTCTACAACCACCTGACACTTGATACCCAAGTCTATTTGTTTACATGCAACTCCATGCCCAGAACATCTGGAATTGTTTCTCCCTTAGTAGCCTTTCTCCCCTACCAGCCAAGGTCAAGTTCTATTATAGTGTCCTTTCTGCTCTGAAACCCTACTTCCTGTTTTTAAATGTTTTTTTATTTACATCATTCCTTTGCTCAAAAATCTTCAAGAACCCAATGTGACCTTTCATTGCTTACAGCATAAAGTTCAAGCTACTTCATCTAATATTTCAGGCTCTTTTTTATTTTAGCCTGACTTATGAAAATACTTAAGGAAGCTTACAATAGAAACATTAGAATTAAATTAAAATAACTAGCTCCACATAGCTAAGTTTTCCACAATCTGAGCTCTTCTGTATCTCTAATATCCTAACCAGTTTCTCATAAGCTGCTTCCTATCCAATAAAACCGTGGTTCTCAACCTTGGGTGTCCATTGAAAATATCTGGGACCCACCCCGGACATTCTGATGTAATTAATCTGGGCTACAGCCAGGCATTAGGATTTTTAAAGCTCCCTAGTGATTCTAATGAACATTCAAGGTTGAGAACCACTACATGAGAACAAGTTTATTGATTCTCCCTAAACCATTCATCATCCCGCTCCTTTTCTCATCGATACTCCCTTTCCTTTTTTACTTATCTAAATCCTACCCACCCTTTGAGATCCAATTTGGGTACTTCTGGGATCTTTCCTGATCACCCAGTGCAGATACACTCCTGTAGCAATGCCTTGGTTATACTGATTTGGCACTTAGCATATACTTCTTTTACCTTTCTGTGTTTATCCTGTCTCTTGAACAGGATTTTAAGGTGTAGAATGACAGGGACAGTTAAAAAAAAAAAAAAAAAAGTACATTTTTTTTTAAGTTTGGAAAAGTTAATTATCCCTAAGCTAGTCTTCTGAAAAATTTGACCAGTCCATTAAGTTCACCCCAGTGTTGTCCTATAACCCCTCTTTGGTGAACTGTACTGTGGCTGGTTTATCTTTCTTTTTTAAAACGTTTTCATTTTTTCAATTACAGTTTACATTCAACATCATTTTTACAGCTTTTTTATCCTCAGATAAAAAACTAACACAATACCTTTCACACTATGTGTTATTGTGTGTTTTATGGTGATGATGATGATGGAAAGTCAGTGTGCTGACGCTGTCTCTTCAGATTTCTTTACCTTTTTGTGGGACGACCACCTTTAGGCTACCAGAACCCCCTTTTCACACACAAAGCTGAAGTACAGGTACCTGGGAATCAAGCAATTCCCACCTTAACTTAATGGCTATAGGTACAAGTATCAATACTCCTGCTCTTATGTCCTCTGATTGGAACAGCACTGGGGTGACCTGCACTGTCTCCTATGTCCCCTCTGAATTTAGGTCAGAGTGGATATTGTACCCCTACTTGAGCTTCTTTCCTTCCCTCCCACCCCCTTACTGGCTTTTCCTGGGAGCATTCTCTAAATAAATCATTTTCACACGACTCCTTGTCTAAGGTTCTACCTTTGAGGGAGTGGGAAGCACCAACCTGAGACACATAATAATAATGTGATCATAGAAATAACAATCAAAATTATTTATTGAATATTTTCTATGTGCAAGGTATTAATTCATTTACTTCTCAGAATTAGGGAGGTACTGTGATTATATTCTCATTCCACAGATTAGGAAACTGAAGCACATACAGATTAATTTGCTCAAGGTCACACAAAGAGCAAAAGAAGAAACTGAAAACAGAAAAAGAAAAACCTCCAGGGCAAGGACTATAGGGGATCAAATAAAATAAAAATAAATTAATTTCAACCAAATTACCACTTAAGCTCTGTGGGCTAGTTAGAAACTAAACCAACATGTATAGTTTTTTTTCATGAAATGAGTTCTGAGAAACAATTTACAAACTTTCGAACACAATCAACTTGTAGATTTAGAAACTTCATTTCTAAGTGACTGTCATAAAGTGCTCCTCTTCTTCTACTCGCCTCCCTCCTCCTCATTCATCCCACAACACTTTCTTTATAGTAGGCACAGGTGATCCCAGGGAGCAAAGCCCCTATTTGAATGATCAATAATTTAGACCCACTACAGATTAAATGTGTATTTTGGGACTAGCCTGGGAACTACCATGCATGTTTTCTCCCCAGAATACACATTCTTTTTTTTTTTTTTTATCCTCACCTGAGGACATTTTTCCATTCTTTGTTCAGGTAGAGTGGGAGGGAGAGAGAGGAACAGAGAGAGAGAGAGAAACATCGACGTGAAAGGAACACATCGAGTGGCTGTCACCCGCACGACTGACCAGAGCCGGGGACAAACTGCAACCGAGGTACGCGCCCTTAGCGGGAACCGAATCCGGGTCTCTCAGGACCGCAGGTCGTCGCTTTAACCGCTGAACCAAACCGGCCAGGGCCAGAATACACATTCTAAATTATAAACAATGCTTACTGAAATTAGTTTCTAGCACCTCTAGTTTGATGTCCTTGTCTCCTATTCTCCCCATTCCCAGCCCAGTTTTTTGCAGTCTCTTCCAGATATAACATCTTTCAGATTTTTTTTTTTTAATTTTCCCTTTATTAATTTTAGAGAGAGGAAGGCAGAGGGAGAGAGAGAGAGAGAGATAGAAACATCGATGAGAGAACATAGACTGGTTGCCTCCTGCATGCCCCCTACTGGGGATCAGGCCCACAATCTGGGCATGTGTTGTGACGGGGAATCAAACCAGTGACCTCTTAGTGCATGGGTCGATGCTCAACCACTGAGCCACACTGGCTGGGCACATCTTTCAGATTTAAAAGACAGTTTTCAGCAGGGCGTTTCTTATATGGAAGTCATTTCCTCTCACCTGCCTTCTGCTCCATCCCCACTCTGTTATTCACATGACAATATTTACTGAAGCTCCTACTGTATGCCATGCCCCTTGGCTGCTAGGAAAACAGTTGGTATGGTGTCTGGAACATGGTGGGTCCTCATTAATATTTGCTTCCTTTTCCACTGACATTGACCTTCATATTGACTTGCCATCCCTGTTCTGATGTGTCTTCCAGTAAAATAGCAAATTATCAGAAAGAGGTGGGGCTGCTACATAATGGAGGCAGAGAGGAATATGCTTGGCACTCAGGAGGTTCACTGTAGGCATTTCTTGGTATTTTCATGCCTGATTGTAACTATAAACTGGCAAATACAACCACTACAGCCTGATAAGAGTGTGATAACCAGGGTCTCAAACCCCTCAGCGATGAGTGCCTGAGTCAATTCATCAGTCAAGCCAAACTATAGCAGCAGAAGTGATAGCTCAAGTGGAGGGGAATCCAGAAAGAGTGGTGGAGGAGGGAGATAATGAGTATCAGTCATGGCCTTGGGACCAGCCGTAGCAGTAGGGACTGTAATTCACCCCATTACCCTCCTCTTAGGAAATTTTGACTCATACAAATTCTGGAGATGCTCGGATGGAGAAACTTAATGTGAAAACTGATCTAAGCAAAGGGAAGACTATAGTGAATTCTGTTTGTGGCCTACCCAAATCCACTTTCTAAGCTAGTGCATCTCTACTCCAGCTGCTCTGAGTGTTAAATAACAATTCCAGATGCCATCTTCTCTAGAGAATTGTCCTTTGCCAAAACAGGACCCATCTCCCTGATGAGGTTCCGCTGCCTTCCTGCCCCTAAAGATATCATCCAATGGCATAGGGGGACAGAAAACTGCCTTTTTGGTCAGATGAGGTTTATTCTTGTTTCCTTTTCTTCCTAGTCAGTCCTGCTTCCTTCAGTCCCTTTCTCCAGAGAGCACCACACTCCTACTAAATCAAGAATCCTTGCCTCAAGCTCTGTTTCTGGAGAACTTGACCCAATATAGTCTTTGCATAATGGGTAGGTGAGGTTGATGAGAATAGTGTTGGGTACTTTATATTTTCTTGCCTGATCTTCGTTCTGCCCTTCTGCCAGTGTGCCCTCTTGTGTAAAGTATGGAAAACGAAAAGTGATATTACCCAGACTTTCTTGCAACCACAGTTCGGGATGCAAATTATATTCTGCCAATTAAATGTATACACCAAAATATGGAAAACTGAACCAACGCAGAGGCCATATTTCTACCCCCTTAGGGGAGGTGAGGATTTTCTGAAGTAGTGATTCATCTCTGGGTTACCAGTGCTGATAGCCTCCTCCTGAGAGGTCGTAGCCTTTTAGTCGATATGCTCCTTCAGTTCTTTTACTCACAGTTAACCAACAGTGTCTCCATGACATAATTCCAAATTGCCAGAAAATTAGGGGTATGTATCTTGTTTTAAATAGCTGTGGCCAGAGGGGTGGGGTCACATGGGTAAAGCTGCTCCTTCCAAGCAGTGGGCAAGTTCTCTGATAGGAAAGTTCTCTGATGGACATCTCTAGAACACAGGCTCAGAAGGTTGAGTCTTCCATTTCCCTGGGCTCACACTTCTATCTGGAGGAATTTCTGGTAGAGTAAAACTCTAAACTATTGATATAGGGAATGCATTAGTTTGCTAGGGCTGCCATAACAAAATACCACATTTTAAAAATCATAATTGTGCCCCGGCTGGTTTTGCTCAGCGGTTAGAGCGTGGGCCTGTGGTTCAGAGAGACCCGGGTTCAGTTCCCGCTAAGGGCATGTACCTCAATTGCAGTTTGTCCCTGGCCTTAGTTGGGTCGTGTGGTGTCAGCCACTCGATGTGTCCCTTTCACATCAACATTTCTTTCTCTCTCTCTCTCTCCCTCCCCCACTCTATCTGAACAAAAAATGGAAAAATGTCCTCGGGCGAGGATTTAAAAAAAAAAATCATAATTGTAAAAATCCCTGGAGTTAAAAGATGCACATATCCTAAAAAGGCCAGGTACCATTCCAGTAGATGGAGATTAATTGGAACAGATTTTGTCAGGTCCTGAGACCTGGAAGTACAGATATCCAAATGATTCATCTCTCTATCCCAATGATCATATCTAGTCTCCTTTTCTAGTCACTTTGTTTTTGGCTACAAAAACTGAAACAAGGTGTTTGATTCAAGTTACAGATATTGCCTCTCTACTCACAAATAGCTGCAGCTTCTCATCAGGTAAATTGCTTGACTGGAGTTTGCATTTTTTGACTCCTAGGGTATACATGTTTTTTTTTCAGTTTAATATTTAAAATGTATTTGTACTTGATGGAATATTACACTCTTTAAAATGTGTATAAATATATAAAATTACTTCTGCTTGGGTTTTGGATACCTTATAATGTGGTTTTCTCTGACTCATACTCACAATTTCTGAGGCCATTGTACTAACATGCATTCATCTTGTTTGCAAAGAGTTTGCATTTTTCTCTGCTCATCGTGCAATAGGCTGAGGAGAATGTTGTGCCAGGTGCTGTGCTAAGTTCTGGTACTATAAGAATGAATAAAACCATCTGTTCAAACTTAAGGAGTTTAGACTCTTAGATGGGGAGACTTATAAATTAACAGAAGATCATTATAAGTACTTTCTCAGTGGTTATCTGTTTCCATTGAAAGGGGGGCAAGGACGTTTGTTGTCTTATTCTCTGCAGTCATCACTAGCCGGTAATACACAGGGGCACTCAGTAAGTATTTGTTAAGTAAATGAATGTGCTAAAATAGAGTTATACAGAGGGAGCTATGGGAGCCCGCAAAGGGACATCTTCCTAGTTTTTTGGGTTTTTTTTATCCTCACCCAAGGACATTTTTCCATTTTTTGTTCAGATAGAGTGGGAGGGAAAGAAACATCGACATGAAAGGGACACATCGAGTGGCTGCCTCCCGCACGACCCAACCAGGGCAGGGGGACAAACGGCAACCAAGGTTTGTGCCCTTAGTGGGAAGGGGACCCGGGTCTCTCTAGACTGCAGGCCGACGCTCTAACCGCTGAGCCAAACCGGCCAGGGGCATCTTCCTAGTTTTATATGTGGAGATTTGGCTGGAGGGTGGAGTGAGGGTGTCACTTTAGAGGTACCATTTTTTAAATCCTTGAAAACGAGATGAGCTGAAACCTGCGAGATAAAGGAAATTAGGTATATGTAGGGCTGGGCATTGCTTAGGAATTCCTCTGATTGTTGAACTTCAGGAAGTTCCGCGATGCCAAGAAGAGATCAGTCTGTAGAGGTATGCAGCAAAAATATTTGAAGGGCCTTGTAGATTACACTATTTCTTTCTTTCTAGTTTAGTATGTATAAGAATATTATTATTATTATTATTTTTTACTTGTCTATCTACACCTACCACGCTGGTAGCTCATTGATGCTCAAGACTACATCTGTCGGGGGACATCTGTAATATTTACAAGAGACTACATCTGTCTGTTACCCAGAGGCTCAGCATGAAGGTGGGGGATAGAGTAGCTCCTTATTTCTTGAATGAATGAATGAATGAATGAATGAATGAATGAAATTAAACGAAGAATAATAGCAGGGTAAACACTGTGCAATGACCAAGTCTTCTGGATGCCAGGAATGTAGTATACAACGAGGCTGAGGCTGGGCAGAGTCCTAGTCAAGGGTGTAACTAATGGTGAGTTTAGTAAGCGTCTCATTTCAGAAATATGAGAGACGTGAGAATGGGGGATGGGGGCGGGGGGTTCAAAGTGCCTTCTTAGCGGGAAAGTGAAAAAAATATAAACACTCCAGAACTGACTAGGATTTGTCATTTCCAGGTCCCAGTGAGCAGGGAAAGAGCCTGGCTGGTTAGCTCCGGGGATGCCTGAACATTAAGAGACAGGAACAGATTGTTGGGTTGCACTCTGTGGCAAACAAGCGACACCAAAGCGCAGAGTAGGTGCTGGTACTTCCCCGGAGCGGAAAGCAGGCTGTGTTCCTGGGACCACGCGGCTGCGATGAGCGGTGAGCGGCCGGGTATTCGGCACAACTTCAGGCGGCCCAGGGACGCCCATCCCCGGGCGCGAGCGCTGAGACCGCGGCGTGGAGGGCGGAACGCGGCAGGCGGGCCTCCAGAATCCTGCCGGACGCAGTTCCCAGTAGCACTCGCGAGTGTCGTTCCCCCCCCCCCCCCCCCCCAGGGAGGGTTAACCTGGCCGTGGGGAAGAACGTTGGGGGCCCGCCATCCCCCCTCCATATTCTCCCTCCAGCTGAACGATCCCAAGCTGCAGCCCGGGCTTCCAGCCTCTCCCTTCAGTAGAGATTAGAGGGCGCAGCGGCCTCCGGGGGCAAGCTTCCCCCGCCTCCCGCTTACAGCCTTTGGGACCTGAAAGGACAGCTGCCCGCCACGGATTTTTCTCCGGGCAGGAGCAGGACAGCCGGGCTCCTGGCGAGGTGAGCTCGGGAGAAAGCTGTGGGACCCGCCACTACTTCCGGGAGGCACAGAGAAAGGGAGCCATCCTAGAGGACCCCCATCTCTCCTCCGATTGGCTAGCTTCTCTCTGACGGAGCGCTCCTAACTGGTGATTGGTTCAGATGCACCGTCTGTCACCTGCTTCCCGGTGGGAACCTCGGTCGCTAAGGGAAGCGTTACTCGAGGCTCGGTCGGGAAGAGGTTGGTTGGGTCTTTGACCCAGTCTGTTTGTTGTAGTGCGGGCCGTACCCCGGCGCGAGCCTCGGTCGCAACGGCCGCAAAAGTAACCGGTAGCCGGTCGGAGGGCGGGGGTGGCATGAAAGTGCAGGTTTGGAAGGAAATTGGAGACATCTAACCCTGGCAACATCCGAACGGGAACGCGATAGAAAGGAAGGCCTTTGAGAGAGGAGTTGTAATCCCAGGAGCAGTGACAGTGTAGGAGGCAAGGCCTAGTTTCTGCGGTGAGAGAGGGGGCCTTGGGGGGAGCTTTTCATGATCTAGTTGTTTGGGGATCTAATTTTCTAGGGGAACGTCTAACAAAATCGACTGGAGATTTCGCTTTGACTTTGTAGCAGGGTTGGGGGACTACTAGCAGCTCCTAGCCTTCAAAGAGACCACTTATTGAATAATTTAACTCTCTTTTATTGCTTCAGATGGGCAGCTCTCAAAAAAAAGCACAAAAACCATTGAAGGATGGATACCATTCCATATATTAAAAGCATGTTGAAAGGAAAATAAGGTATTCACTTTGATTTAATTGTGGTTAATTATACAAGAAAATTACCTTTGAGGAGAAGCTCTTAAGTTGTAAATACTGTTAGGGTAGCTTGATTTTATGATAAGATTCAAGTTCTTAAATTTTTTATTACAAATATCACATTACTGCGGTACCTACCAAATATGCTCTTTATTAATGAAGATCCAGTCCTATTCTGAAAATATAAAGAAATCTTGAGACTTTAGTAACCTTAATTGGCATTTGAATAGTGCTACCAGATCTTTCCTTAAAAAGTGATGTAATAGTCACTGCAAAAAATCCTTGAATTTGTAATTTAATGTTAGAATATGCATTGAATTGGATTGTTGCTTACTCATACAATAGTTTAGACTTGTAGGCTAGTTTCATTTTATATTTAAGGTAGTTTGCATATTAAACACTGAACCAGAGTTGCTTCACTGGCAACCTAGTCATTTGATGTCCAGCCTCTGTTAAGTCATGTGTTATATTATATAACCAGACATCGTTAAGGAATAGTTTATTTCATCCACAGAAACACCCAAGTTAGCTCTTATCTTATTTTTTAATCCTCACCTGAGGATATTTTTCCATTTTTCTTCAGATAGAGTGGGAGGGAGAGAGCGAGAGAAACATCGATATGAGAGAGACACATCGACTGGTTGCGTCCGGCATGACCCTGACCAGGGCGGTAACGAACCGCAGACGAGGTACATGCCCTTGACTGGAATCGAACCCAAGACTCTTTGGTCTGTGGGCTGATGCTATAACCACTGAGCCAAACTGGCCAGGGCCCAAGGTAGCTCTTAAAGATTGACTAGGCCCTACCCTGGAAAATTCTGACCAAGGATTGGGGATGAGATCTGGGCATCTAAATTTCTTAAAATTTTCTCAAGTGAGTTTAATGTGCACTCCCAGATGAGAACTGTTGCTTTAATGACTTACTAAATAGATGTGTTTAAGAAATTATAAAGTATTTATGAAACAAAGCGAACGTCTTCCCTTGATTTTCTTGTAGTTTAAAAGTAAGTTCCTCAGAAATGACATTTGAGTATAATCCTAAAGATAGTGTTTGCCTAGGCAGTATCAGGACGTTTCACTAGCACTCAGAAACCTCTGGGACTAGACTATTCCAGGTTTAGGGATGAGGTTTGGGATGGGGAGACACAGAGTGCTCTGATGCATTTTAACCCCAGAGCCATGCGTTGGGGATTTTTTTCCTGTTAGATTTAAGGAGACATCAACTCCAAGTCTATTCAATAGATCAGTAGGCTAAATTATTTTTACCACAACAAAGTATAGTTGGGTTGGAGTGGGGGATGTAATATTACATTTATTAGCTTTATTTAGGGAAGAATACCCTTGCTGGAAATAAGTGTAAATAATACCCTCCCAATAGCCATTTGCTTATTAAATAATGTATATGATTCCAGCTTAAAATTTATATGCTAACATGAAGTACCCAGATATTTGAAACATTAATGAGGACCTTTAGACCAACATGACTGGAGAATCAGAGAGTAAAAAAATGAGATAATCACTTTGGTATTCAGGTATGAGAAATGTGTGGGAAACCAAATCCAGTCTGACTTAAACAGTGGCTTTAGGCAAAGCAGGTCCAATTGTGTTCTAGCTCCTAGAAGCTGTTTTTTTGTTTGTTTTTTTTTTAATATGTAAGTTCTTCACTGCAAGATATGGCACACAAAGTATTTGAGTAGGGGACAAAATTTTAATATATATATATATATATATATATATATATATATATATATATAAAACTGAGTTAAAAACATGAAGTCATGTGTAGTCCATGACTAATACCTTGAATTTTATATATATTGTTTGAACAGAAAGCCAGGAACCTCAGTATGAATCAGTCTAGATCTAGATCAGATGATGGTGGTGAAGAAACCGCATTTCAAGACCATGATCATCGTGAAAATGAGAGAAGATGGCAGCAAGAACGTCTCCACAGAGAGGAAGCTTATTATCAGTTTATTAATGAACTCAGTGATGAAGATTACCGACTAATGAGAGACCATAATCTTTTAGGCACCCCTGGTAAGAGATGAGTAAAAGAGGAGACACCTTTTTCATTATCATAAGAAAGAATTCAAAATCAGGAGAGTTTTTTTCCCTTCCCTCTCCCAAAATGTAGTGTACGGTTTCTGTGAATTCAATAACTTTATTTTAAAATCCTCATGTGAGGGTATGCTTATTGATTTTAGAGAGAGGGGAAGGGAGGGAGAGAAAGAAACATTGATGTGAGAGAGAACATCAGTTGGTTGCCTTCTGTACATGACCTGACTAGGGATTGAACCTGAAACTTAGGTGTGTGCCCTGACCAGGAATCGAACCCACAACCTTTCAGTATACGGGAGAACACTCCAAACAACTGAGCCACACCAGCCAGGGCAAGAACTTTTTAATATAACAAAATAGAAAATCACTGGCTTACTTGTATTATTTTATAAGTAGGTAAGAATATTTATTACATGTGGAACACTGTTATACAAATACCAAATTAACAGGTTAATGTATATAATAGTGGTAAGTATTTACATAGATGGCCCTATTTCTCCTGAGTAATATTTGTACAAATAAAATTATGGTAGTTGAGTGTCCATCCCACCGACCCACTGCTTATTCATGGTTTCTGTTTCTGAGGTTTCAGTTATCCAAGGTAATAAATAAATTTCATGACGTTCTGAATACTTTGCAATTTTTCAAGGAACATAAAATCTTGTGCCATCCTGCCCTGGATTTGAGTCATCCCTTTGTCCATCATGTCATGATGCATTCATTACCTACCCATTACTCACTTAACAGCCATCTCTGCTATCAGAGCAACAGTGGTAGTATTGTAGTACTTGTGTTCAGGTAACTCTTATTTTACTTAATAATGGCCCAAGGCCATTCACATAACTTTAATTACAGTATATTGTTATAATTGTTTTGATTTATTATCACTGTTGTTAATCTTTTACTGTGCCTAATTTATAAATTAAACTTTATCATAGGTATGTATGCATAGGAAAGAACATTGTGTATGTTCTTGAGGTTTTCTCTAGAAATACTCCCTTTCTTAGTTTCTTTTAAACTCTGACAAAAATCCATGAATTTAGCCCGGACTGGATTGGCTCAACAGTTGGAACGTCGGCCCTCGGACCAAAGAGTCTCAGGTTTGACTCTGGTCAAGGGCACGTACCTAAGTTGCAGTTCAGTCCCAATGGTGTGGAAGGCAATCAGTTGATGTGTGTCTCACATCGATGTTTCTCTCTCCCTCCCACTCTGAAAGTAAATGGAAAAATATCCTCAGGTGAGGCTTAAAACAGAATTATAGCTTATGGGTTCCTAAGTGTATCAACTGAGAGCACTTGATTAATTTTTCAAATTAAATCTTAATTTTAATAAACTATTAATGAAACACAACCAAATTGATGTGTATTTGTATCATTTAAATATTATTAACTGTCTTAAATTGACAGAACGTGAAAACAATAGAATGTCTTCTACGGCTAAAGATTAGTCTTACCCTTCATGAGTTATAATAAAACTTGGTAATTTGAAGTTTTTAATTTCAATGAGCAATTTTTCATTGTTTTAGGAGAAATAACATCACAAGAACTACAACAGCGGTTAAATGGAGTCAAGGAACAACTAGCATCTCAGCCTACCTTGAGAAATGAGACAAATAACAGAGGTACTGTGGACTCCTTTCCATAAGGAACATGTTTGATTAGAGCAATTCCAGAAATGAACTTACTGGATCTTGTGCAATATATTTGTTTTTAATGTTTTGCAGTTTTGATGTGCTACTCAGATAGTATTGATGTACTATATGCAAAGCAGTGAAATTAGGCAATATAGGACAGGGATGTATAATTAGGTAATATGGGACAGGCAATATAAATACAGAGATGTCTTACACACAGAAATCTCCTTCAGGGGGCTCATATATATGAAATAATATACAAATAGGTTAATTACCAGCATTGTTCTTTTTAATCTTAGAATGTACACACTACTTCCTTTAAAGTAATATAACTAAACCTAGCTTCTAAAAATTTATGCAGTGCAATACAGAAAGACTGAATCAGAAAACCTGTTTTTCTGGTTTTGTTGTTTTTATGTTTGCTTTGTCATTTTATTGAACAAACACTAAGTCATAATGTGAGAAGTTATGGTGAAAAACAAAGTACTTATGAAAAGGGTTCAAACTAAACAAGAAGTATATAAAGTTAAAAGTAAAGCCAACTGTCATGTCCCTGTTACCAGTTCCACTTTCTTCCCTAGAGGTATTCATTACTAGTAGTTTCATATGTAATGTAAGAGTGTTATATTAGTTAGGGCAAAGACTGTTAATAACCAAAAAATGCAGTAGCTCAATAAGATGGAAATTTATTTCTCTTTCATATTAACAGGCCAGGGAAGATAGGCAAACTTTGCTCCATAAATTCTCCTAGGACCCAGCCAGCTAGCAGTTTCTACAACTGCGCAGTCCACGTATGACTATTTAAATTCAAGTGACATAAAAATGCAGTGCCTCAGTCATGTTAGCCACATTCAAGTGCTTAATAGTCATATGTGGCTAGTGGCTTCTGTATTGGACAGGATAGATATAGGACTTCTCCACTATGACACCAAGTTTTACTGGACACAGCTGCTCCAGGGTTCTGTTTGCATGATCAAGCTAAGTCACAACCATATCTGGTTTCAGCTGGCATGATGGAGAGGCAGGCACCAGCCTGAAAGTGAGATATATCACTTCCACTCCCATTCCATTGATGAGAACTTGGTCACATGGCCACACCTAACTGCCAGGCTGTCCACATAACCATTACACTGCATTTACAAAGGAAGAAGGGTAGAATAGATTTTGTTAAATAAATAGTGAACTCTTGGACACACACACTTTTTTTTTTTTGGTACATGCCCCTATTGGGAACCGAACCTGGGACTCTGGTTCTTAGGCCGACGCTCCAACCGCTGAGCCGATCTGGCCAGGGCTGGACACACACTCTTATAACTACATTCTAGAAATTAAAGAAGGAAGTAGCATTTAGAGTTACTCATGTCTTTTTCAAACTTAAAATGGAAATTGGATTTTAACTCTTTTTCTACTTTATGTTTAGATATGTTAATTGTACTATCATATTCATACAACTGGTAATATTGGTCCTTTGTTTCTTTTGTTAATCCTCACCTGAGGATATTTTTCCATTGATTTTCAGATAGAGATAGAGTGGAAGGTTGGGAAGGAGAGTGAGAAAGGAAAACATCAAAGTGAGAGAGACACATCAGTTGGTTGCCTTCCCCCATGACCCGACCTGGGCCAGGTACCTGCAACCCAGGTACGTGCCCTTGACTGGGAATTGAACCCATGATTCTCCAGTCCTCGGGCCAACACTCTAACTATTAAACAAAACTGGCTAGAGCTGGTCCTTAGTTTTTTTTTAATATGTTTTATTGATTTTTTTTTAAAGAGAGAGAGAGAGAGAAACATGGATGTGAGAGAGAGAACACTGATCGGCCGCCTCCTGCATGCCCTGCACTGGGGATTGAGCCAGCAACCCCAGGCATGTGCCTCGACCGGGAATCAAACCGGGACCTCTCAGTCCATGGGATAACACTCAATCCACTGAGCCACACCGGCCAGGTTGGTCCTTTGTTTTAATTGAAAATGTACTTACCACATATAAAATAGCTTATATCTTTAGAATATGGCTAAAGTTGGTGTTTATTTTATTACACAAGCAGCTGATTAATATCTTTAAGTCAACATTTAAACAAGCTTTTTATGAGCTATTACAGAATTCAAAGCAGTCTCATTTAGTTAAAGTTTATATAGTTAATGTGCATTAGAATGCTTTTCATTCAGTTTTGCACTTTGTATAATCTAGTGGTTAAATATGGTAAACTGAAGCTTACCACAGTAGCAGTATCAGAGTCAACGAAGTTTATCAGGAACATATTTGTTTCTAAATTGATTCATTCAGCAATATTAATTGATAGTCTAATTTGTACCAGATACCATTGTAGAGGTTGAGGATTTAACAGTGAATAAAATAAGACAAAACCCTTAGTCTTTGTGGAGCTTATGTTCTAAATGAACAGAAAATGTATCTTGTTATATTATGAATAGTGGCTAACATTTATTGAGTGCTTCCTATGTGCCAGGTATTATTGTATTATTCATTTTTATATACAATAGCTTATTTTATCCTCATGGTAATTCTGTGACATTTATCCTACTACGTCCAATTTTTAGATAAGGATATACAGTGATACCTCGGTTCTCGAACATAATTCGTTCCAGGAGGACGGTCGAGAACCGAATTGTTCGAGAACCGAAGCAATGAAACCCAATAGGAAAGCGTGACTCTCTCCACAAAGCGTGACTCTCTCTCTGCACTCACACTGATGACGCAAGCAAGGCGCGCTGGGCCGAATGAACGCCATTCGGCTCAACTCGGCTCATCTCGGAAGTTCGAGTTCCAAATATTTGTTCGGATTCCGAGACAAAAGTTTCTCGAATCTCCTGGTCGAATACCGATTTGGTCGAAAACCGAGGCGTTCGAGAACCGAGGTATCACTGTATAGCTATAGAGAACTTAAATAACATCTTAAAGTTTTCCAGTTTCACATAAAGAAAGATAATGCAGTTCTAACATTGTATTCAGAAAGCTAGTTTTTTTTTTTTAATCCTTACCCGAAGACACTTTCTATTTTTTGTTCAGAGTGGGAGGGAGGGAGAGAGAGAGAGAGAGAGAGAGAGAGAGAGAGAAATATCGATGTGAAAGGGACACATCAAGTGGCTGCCACCCACACCACGAACCAAGGCCCAGGACAAACTGCAACCCAGGCACACACCCTTAGCGGAAACCGAACCCGGGTCTCTCTGGACTGCGGGCTGATGCTCTAACTGCTGAACCAAACCAACCAGGGCAAGAAAGCTAGATTTTTTTAGCTGTACATTTTTGGCAGTTCCTGAGAAACAGGATGACATTCCTAAGGTTACAGAAATACCTACTTGCAAAAATGTCAATTGAGTTACCTTTGCCAGAAGGATTCCACAGATTTAGATTAATTGTATATAAATTTTCCACTGTACTTTGCCACATGAATAAAGCAATCTAGATGTATAATTTTGGTATGGGACATATTTCTCATTTGCCTTAATATTTCTGCCAACAACAGGCACATAGAAAGCAAGAGTTTCTTCACAGCTGTGTATAAATAGTACTTAAGATTTTATAACATATTGGTATAATATGCTTATAGCTTACACTTTTCTTTTAGATAGTAGTTTTTGCCATTTTTCATTCATTAAAATGCACAGATGTTCTTAAATATAACTTAATAAAAACTTCATCTTACAAACTTTCAATAAAAATGTAAGGAAAGATTTTAAGAATTGATTTTAAGTTGATTTGGTTTGCTTTCCAGACTCAGAAGTCCTTAGAGAAAGTTCAGATGAAGATTCTCTACTAGAATGGCTGAATACCTTTCATCACACAGGCACTGCAGTTCGAAGTGGACAAAATGGGAACCAAACTTGGAGAGCTATGAGTCAAACAAACCCAACCAGTGGAGAGTTTCGGTTTAGTCTGGAAATCCACATCAATCATGAGAATAGTGGACTTGAAACTCATGATGAAGATAATACAGGCATTCCACTTTCAGATATTAGCAGTAATCACACTACAAACAGGCAGCAAAGATCAAGTAGTCCTGTGGCTAGGCGGACAAGAAGCCAAACCTCAGGGAATTTCAGTGGTAGTAGTTCTAACATTCCAAGGGCTAGGCTTGGCTCAAGGGGGCAGAGTTCAGTAGAAAGATCTTTCTCAACATCAGGAAGATTAAGAAATGGAACTGGGGGAGCAACTGGCATTCCTAGAACTAGTGCTCGACGTGCTAATTTCAGTTACACAAACCAGTCAGGTGGTAGTGAACTCAGGCAAAGAGAGGGGCAGCGATTTGGAGCAGCACATGTTTGGGAAAATGAGGCTAGAACTAATGTTACAGTGAGGAATACAAACCAAAGATTAGAGCCAATAAGATTACGGTCTACTTTCAATAGTCGAAGCCGTTCACCAATTCAGAGACTAGGTGGCACTGTTTATCATAATTCACAAAGAGAAGGTAGACCTTCACAACAAACGGTTAGAAGGTCTGTTAGGAGGAGAGGTATAACTCGTGTCTTTTTAGAACCAGATAGAGCACGCAGAGGTACAGCATATAACCCGTTCTCTAACTCAAGACTTGTGTCAAGAATAACAGTGGAAGAAGGAGAAGAATCTAGCAGATCCTCAAGTGCTGCACGCCATCCAACAATCACACTGGACCTTCAAGTGAGAAGGATTCATTCTGGAGAGAACAGAGATCGGGATAATATTGCAAATAGAACACGATCTCGAGTAGGGCTAGAAGAAAATACAGTCACTATTGAAAGCAATAGCGGCGGCTTTCGCCGAACTATTTCTCGTTTAGAACGGTCAGGTATTCGAACTTACGTTAGTACCATAACAGTTCCTCTTCGTAGGATATCTGAGAATGAGCTTGTTGAACCATCCTCAATGGCTTTTCGGTCCATTCTAAGGCAGATCATGACTGGATTTGGAGAACTGAGTTCTCTAATGGAGGCCGAATCTGAGTCAGAGATTCAGAGAAATGGTCAGCATTTACCAGAGATGTACTCAGAACTGAGTAACCTAGTGAATGACATAAGCCAGCACCATGAAGGTTCCATTCAGGACAGGCAGGCCCAGGAAGACAGCACTGAAATGGGTGGTGAAAATGAAACCACCCAGCCTCATACCCAAAACAGTGATAGTAGAAGTGGTAGGCAGTTACGAAATTCAGATAACTTAGTGGACACTGGAACACTACCTATTCTTCGCCTTGCTCACTTCTTTTTACTAAATGAAGGCGATGATGATGATCGCATACGTGGCTTAACCAAAGAGCAGATTGACAATCTTTCTACCCGGAACTATGAGCATAACAGTATTGACAGTGAACTGGGTAAAATCTGTAGTGTTTGTATCAGTGACTATGTAACTGGGAACAAACTCAGGCAATTACCTTGCATGCACGAATTTCACATCCATTGTATTGACCGATGGCTCTCAGAGAATTGCACTTGTCCTGTCTGTCGGCAGCCTGTCTTAGGGTCTAGTATAGCACTCAATAGATGAAGTGATGGATTTATTCAAATACTGCATTTTAGTAGAGCTGAGTATTCAAGCATTCTTTTGTTATTTATGATAAACTAACCAGGATGAAAAGTAACAGATTATTATAGTTTAAACTATTTTTTGTGTGCTTTTTTAACTTGTTAAAAAGATAATATTTATATAAAATTTAAAATGTAAATGTTAAATTATCCAGAAATACAGAATAGTTAATATTGCTAGAACCAAATAACCTTTCAAATGTTTTTATTTTGGTAATTTTGTTAAGCTAAGCACTTTTGTATACACTGCACAGTTCAGTGGGTTAAAAATCAATCTTTGTTTTCTTAATAGTACAACAGATTTTACTTGAAATTTCAAATTTCATAGTCTTAGTACTATGTCCAGACATTGGTGTCTAAATAAGCCTTTCTTTACCTTTTTATTCTAAGGACAATATCTTTTCATGAAAGAATGTTTGGCTGAATGTTTCCCAAATGCATTTAAGTTACTTGAAATGTGAAATTTAATATGCAGCATACCATATGTGTACATATAGTTATATAATTTTAAGGTTAAAATATTCAGTCTAAAAACTACCAGTGTGGTGGTTATTTAAGCTTTTCAGCTAATACTGCATATGGCACAATGTTTAATATTTACAAGATCTCTGGGAGGGAGTGGATTAAGATATTTAAAAATAGAGCTAGTTTGATGAAGCATCTCTGACAATCTAAGTTATTACACAGTAAGCAATATATAATACTGAAAAGTCTTTCAGAAATGGAACATGGGTATTTTAGAACATATAGGTTATTTAACTTGAGTTCAGCCTTCTTGTGACTTTTTTGAATGTGCAAACAATTCTTTGAATTATATTAAGGTACACAATGTGCATGGATTCTCAGATTTAATTCTAGAGCCTAAAAAATGTCTGTAAAGAATCAAATGCATAGATAATATGTTAAGTGCACTTGGAGGCCAAAAACTCCAAATAAAACAAAACGAAACACCCTTAAGAGAATGTATAATTTATATAAACACAAAGTATGCATTGAAGATCTATTTATACCAATAAATATTAAAACAAAGCTGTGTATGGACCGTCCTATTTTCTACTGTTTATTAATTTTCTATTATTTATTCACTCAAAATATTTCATACCTACTATGTGCCAGGCTGTGTTGCAGGTGTTGACAGTTCAGAGGACTAAAAGACAAAGTCCCTATCTTCATGGGAAAGACATATTTGGTCTTAGAAATTGAAAATCAATTCGCAAAATGAATTACTGTTCTGACTTTAATGTTTGTTTGTGAATATATGATACTGTTTTCTTGTGGTGATACTGCTTGGGCAAAGTCATAAGAACATGTACATGAAGACCAGATTCGGTGAGATTTTGATATATCTCAAGATTTAGTTTTTCTTTATGATTAGTGATTATACAAAGGTGGGCAAAAGTATGTTTATAGTTGTGAGTACCCGAAACAGTTTATTTTTGTATTGTTTAGTAATTGTACTATTTATTTGTAAGAACTAAACCTACTTTTGCCCATCTTTGTATTCAATTCAATAGGTAAGATGCCTGCACAGGAATTGTTAGGTAGTACATTTAATTCCCGGAGTGAAAGGTTTTAGTAAAGGTCATGACTTCCTTTTTTTTTGGTTAATCCTCACCTGAGGATATTTTTCCATTGATTTTTAGAGAGAGTCTGGGGGAGGGAGTAGAGACATTGATATGAGAGAGACACATTGATTGGTTGCCTCCCTCACCACCCCGACCTGGGTTGCAATCGAACCTGCAACCAAGGTACATGCCCTTGACCAGATGGAACTGGCTTTGATCTGCAGGCCAACGTTCTAACTGCTGAGCCAAATCAGCCAGGGCTAAAGGTCATGACTTTCTTTGCAGTAAATGGTTTATATAGATTAGTTATGGGACATAGGACTGGGAAGTTTGATTTGAAAGCTTTAAATAGCAGGCTAAGGAATTTTTACAGACTTCAGATGTCTTGAGTTTTAGTTCTGAATGGTGACATCATTTTTCATATTTCAGGAAGACTGGTGTGGTAGTGTTCAGAACACAATGGACTGGAGGGAGATGGGAAGCAAAAAATATGGAGGAACTATTGTGATAATTATTACCAGTTATCATCATCATCATCATCAGTTATCTAACTGGAAAGAGAAGGGTGTAAAAATGGGGGGAAAGACATTTGGTTTCTGGTTTGATATTAAAAGGTGGCAGAGTCATATATTCACAGATGGAAAATAGCCTGAGTGAGGGAGAGTACAAATTATGTCAGTTTAGATATTTATTTTAAACAACCTTATTCATGTATCTCACTCATTGCAGTATTACCATTTGACAAGAGACTAAATCCAGCATTTATTACTCAGGGAATATTCCTCAGGAAGTCCTACCTCCCCTGGCCTGATCAGTTAGGAAAATCAAGAGGAGATCGAAGAAAGGGGGAAATGAAACAAGTAGGGATTAAAAAAACAAACACATTGATTATATTGATTCTTTGTTTGACTTAGTTCTTTGCAAGACATGGAAAGACCAGTTTATGAAGAGAGCCCAAATAGACATTTGAAACAGAAGTAGATGTATACTATATGGAAAATTCTCTGAAAGCAGCCGGAAAGCTTAATGGGTTTTGTAAATTGGTATGCTAACTGGGAACAAAGAAGTGTTTTCTTTCATTTTTTTTCATTCATTTTCCAGTAAACAAGGCTGATGACAAAGACAAAGTCTCGGTACCTATCTATAGCTTCTATTTTGCAACAATTGTACCATTTGTGGTCCCAATAGAGAAAGGAGCAAAAATTTTTCACTATAATATTATGTTCCATGTCATGTCCTTAGAACTTTCCTTCACATTGTGGCTGTCTTACAAACTTCTACTTCTAAACTGTCAGCTTCCCAACTGTTTTCCCACATATTATATCCTTTTACCCTGTTCCCCAGATTTTATAGTTTCAACTAGCATTGTTATGACACATATTTAATTAACTTTTATTCACTCTCTCAAGATCTCCTTGAAGTATTATTGCTATTGAACATAGTAAGTGGCAGCGCTGAGTCAGTCACAGGACCGTTGGCCCCCAAGGCTCGTGCTCCCCCCGACCCTGCCTTCTGGAGAAGTGGGAGTGCCTTGGGAAGTCTGTCTAGCTCACCCCTTCCTAAAGATACTGTTTCTAATTTCATAACTTGGTTATATCATGTCTTTGTGAGTACCCTAATTTCCATACCCAAAGACATCCTTTCTGTATCGTGAATGAAGACAAGAGGACTGCTCTTAAAGGATATAAAACAGAATCTGTCTTATAAGGAAGAATCCAGAAGAGAGACGAGCGAGGCATCTGACAATGCTGTGTCAAGGACCTGAGTTAATAAACGAACTCCGGCATTTTCATGAATATTATTCCCAGACAAGGATTTATAATGAACATCTAATCTTCCTTTAGCTCTCCATTTGAATAGTCCCTGGCCAGAGGAAGAATTGTGTAGAAAGGGCACTCCCCATGAAGGGGGTAGTTAGTATTCCCTTGGCATTAGCAGCAGGCTCATTTGGGGTCTTTCCCTCAATTTTGTGTAACATTGGAAACCAGAGAGTTGGGGTATATGTTAACACACATACAGGAGGTGATTTCTCAGGAAGCCAGACCCATCTACTCATTGAGGAGGCCAAATGTGCTGTGTTCCAAAGCACATAATGAGTGTTAGTGGTGATTCTTTCTTCCATCTCTACAGTCACATAATGAGTTTTTGTCAGTAGTTATGAGTGTATTAGGCCCTTAATATATCTGCCCTGATGATAACTGGGGATCCATAATTACTTTCAGCAAGGTTTTTGTTCCTTTTTTTTTAAGCATTAAATCTCTAAAGACTCTGAGTTGGCATCTATACTTTATATTTTTTCCTTTTTGATAAATAATCATATTTCTTCTGGAAAATTAAAAAAAAACACTTTCAGCCCTGGCCAATGTAGCTCAGTTGGTTGGAGTGTTGTCCCATATACCAGAGGGTGGCAGGTTCATCTCCCGGTCAGAGCACATACCCAGGTGGTGGGTTTGATCCCCAGACAGGGTGCATGTGGGAGGCAATTGATCGATGTTTCTCTCACACATCAATGTTTCTCTCTCTCCTCTCTCTCTCTCTTCCTCTCTCTAAAATCAATGAAAAAAAAAAACCAACACACTTTTAGATGTATTTTTCCTCTACTGTATTATCTTATTTGAGGATGGAGTTACCTCTTGATGTCCCATAATATATGCATCCTTCCTCACACATTTAATTGCAAAAATGCATTTTGTTAGAAGGATCTTTCCATTGCTCTACTTAACCATAATCCAACTGTCTTCTGAGCAATTCGAAACATTTCACATTTTCCCCAGTGGGAGATGATCCAAATTTACTTATAGTTTCTGCATTGTGAAGTGACACAATTTAGTCACTCTTTTGAGGTCAGGTTCTCTGGATAGTATCTATTACTCCATTAGCTTGGATTTGATCAGGTTTAATTGAGAGTCCTCCTCATTCAGCTTATAGGATAAATTATAAATGTAGCTTCTATCTACCTGATAAGGTAAAGTTTAATAAAGATCAAACTAAAAGGGGGTAAAGTGTCATGGATGACGTTGATTACTGGGTACAGAATATACACCACATATTGCTGAGCAAGTTTAGCAGGATGAATGATAAGAATAGTAAGTCTCATAAGAATCTCTTTATTGACTCACTTATGTGGATGTAGAGTAGGTTGTCTGGCCAGCCAATTTGTCTGGTCCAGATCCTAAGTTAGGGCCACCTTCAGAAAGGCCCTGAGGAAAGATTTCCCTGTTGTTGGTAGTGTGGTTGGTGAGGATGGGGCTGGAAGTGGGAAGGTTTGCGGGGGTACTTGTGACCTTAGCACTTTGATACAAGTGCTTGGTTCAGGGACTGCCATAATGTAGAACAGTCATAGGTCTCTGTGTAACAGGATAGGAGATTTTTTTGACAATACAACTTCCTTAAAACTTTAGTTTCTTAACAATTTCATTTGGGGTCTTGTATCCATTGCCAGAGATCTCGTAAAGTATTATTCTTGATTTGCTACTAGGAATAATCATGGCCCTCACAACACCGTTAGTGGATGTCCCTCTTTTTCCCCATTGACCCCTCCTTCCTGCTCCCACCCTCTCCTGCCTTCCCCAGCCTAGTGTCTGTGTCAATTGGTTGTGCATATATGTTTATAAGTTCTTTGGTTTATCTCTTCCCACCCCTCATCCCTCTGAGGTTTGTCAGGCTATTCCCTACTTCCATGATTCTGGATCTCTTTTGGTTGACAGCTTATTTTGTTCGTTATGTTCCACAAATAAGTGAGATCATGTGGTACTCGTTTTGTTTTTCAGCATTTTGTTAGAAGGATCTTTCTATTGCTCTAATTCTTAGCTAAATAGATTTTGCTTCTGGCATAGTTGGGAACCCTTTTAAATCATCCCTTGAGTGTCACCCTTGTCCCTTTGCAGTATTTCAGACAACTATTTTACGATAGGAAAGAGGTGTCCTCATTTATGTCTGCAGGATGAAGCAGAATGGCTTTCCATTCTGACCTATCAAGTGTCAGGTCATGTGAACAGTCTACCATTTAGATTGGGAGGGGTTCATTTAGATTTTTTTGTCCTTTTTTTTAGAAAAAACATTTTCATTAAATATGTTTATATTGACACCAGAGAAGAAGGGCTCAGAGGAAGATACAAAAACATTGATGAGAGAGAAACATCCATCTGCTGCCTCCTGCAAGCCCCCTACTGGGGATCGAACCTGGGCACGTCCCCTGACCAAGAATCGAATCAGCGACCTCCTGATTCATGGGATGATGCTCAACCAACTGAGCCACGCTGACCCGGTTGTCCCTGTGTTGCAGCTCCCCAGTGGGTTGGCTAGGACTCACGGGACTCAGCGTATAGTTGTACCCAAGCTAAGATTTATCACAGGGAAAGGAGGCAAAGCAAATGTATGAGACAAGAGGCACACGGGATGAAGTCTGGAGGAGGCCAGGCAAGCTTCTAAGAGTTCTGTCCCAGCAGAGTCGCATAGCACATGCTCAATTTCTCCAGTATTAAATGTGACAATATGAGAGAAATGTCTACAGGGAAGCTCATTACAGACCTAGTGCCCAAGGATTTTACTGGGGCTGGGCACCCTCTGCCTAGCATGTACCAACTTCTAGACTCCCAGAGAGCAGGTGTTCAGCTTTAACCATATTCTTCACACAAACAGTTTAAGCATGGCACGCCACCCTTATAAGTTAGGGAATGGTGGAAAAACTCCCCAAATCAAGTTTCCCAGATTCCAGCCAAGGGTCAGCCTTGGATGCAGGCCTTTCTGAGGGTAATCTAAGGCCTACTATGTGAATTCTTCTCTGCATATACCCATATTTCCAGCTCCAGCTCAGAACATGATCCTAAATTCTAGGACCACATTTGAGATTGCCTGACTAACGTCTACCAGGCTATCCCCTCGGAGCTAACATGTCCAGAACGGAAGTAATCATTTCCCCCCAAATGGTCCTTCATTCCTCTTTGCTGAGCTCAGTCCGTGCCTCTACCATTCACCAGTTCCAAAGCAGAAAAGTCTGATCCCTCTGCCCTGTGAGGAGGTCAGGTAGGACAGGCTTGGCTAGAATGAGTCGGTCCAAAGGGTCAGAGTGGGCAGCAGGAGTGCCTGGTACTCAAGTCTATGGGTGTGAAGAGTCAAAGGTCAAGTATAAAATCAATACACCGATCAGCCTCAGAGGTAGAGAACCGGATTTAAATAGGGTGTCAGCACAGAAGAGATTGAGTCCAAATTAGTCCAATCAGACCAACAGCAGAAGGATCAGGGAATACCACAGACAGTGGCTATTTTTGATCACTGAATTCGTTGGTTTGATTTGGTCTAAGTTTCCTTGGTAGTCAAGCACTAACGAAAGGCCTGAGAAGGGAACAAAAGATAGACTTCTGCCTCTTTCCTCATATCCTGTTGACCAACGGCGTCCTTTGGCATTCTCATCACGTTCATTCTCGTGACAGCTCTCATCACTTTTCACATGGATTCTTGCCATTGTCTCCTATCTCCCTTCCAATCGCCCCCATGCGATCTTTCTACAAAGCACGTTTAGACCTGTCACTCCCCAGCTGCCCCAGTACCTTCTTACTGTTTTTAGAACAATATAAAAGACTCTTCCTTCATGTTTTGGCCCACCTCTTCCAACCTCATTTTCTACCATTTGCAGTGGTTCTCAACCTTCCTAATGCTGCGACCCTTTAATACAGTTCCTCATGTTATATGTGGGTGTATCTGCATATGGGTGGACCCGCCTGGAGATAGATAAAGGAGCGGTATCTCAGTTCCTAAGACCATCGGAAATATGTGTTTTCCGATGGTCTTAGGCGACCCCTGTGAAAGGGTCATTTGACCCCCAAGGGGGTCATGACCCATAGGTTGAGAACCACTGATTTAGGGGATCCATCACCTTGCCCTTCACACTTCTAAGGTTTTGCCCCTGCTGTTCTCTCTTCCCATGATGGCCATTCCCCTCAACTTTCTGGTTAATTCCATCTTAACCTGGTTAAATCTATCTCACCTCAAGTGTCATTTCTGCAAATGCTCACCCTCATCCCCAGGGCTCACTTCTCCACTAAGCACAGCAAGCACAATGCCTAGGTCCCACGATACTTTTAGGGGTCCAGAAAAATGTTATTTATTTCAATATCAGCAACAATAGAGAATAACCTATATGATCCATCTATATTATGTTCCTCTTTATAACACGATTGTAGAATACACACACACACACACACACACACACACACACACACACACATTTATGGAGGAAGGAGCCTACCAAGGCAAAAGTGCTGAGAACCCATTAAAGTCAAATGGCCTTGTTCACCCTGGCCAGTTTGGCTCGGTGGTTGGTGCATTGGCCCTTGGACTGAAGGGTTGTGGGTTTGATTCCCTGGCAAGGGCACATGCCTGGGTTGCAGGTTCAATCCCCGGCCCTGGTCGGGGTATGTGTCGCTCTCACATTAATGTTTCTCTCTCTCTCTCTCTCTCTCTCCCTTCCACGCTAACTAAAAATCAATGGAAAAATATCCTTGGGTGAGGATTAACAACAGAAAAAATTTTTAATGCGACCAGGCTCATCTCTCCATTTATGCACTTCAGCTATATATTTAATAAGCAAATGCATAAGAGTTCAGTGGATATGTAGACCTTGGCTTACAAATAGCCTATACATTAAAATCTGTTTGTGAAATTTTAAAAAAATCAGAACACTTTTACCATAGAAATAATAGCATATGTTTGTGGTTTGAGGCAAACGGGAAAAGGCTCCCAGGCCAGCCCACAAAAATTCACATTACACAGAATATTTCTTAGCTGAAAGGCCAAAAAGCGATACACAGAATGTTTCTGAACTACTTTTTAAGTGCAGTCAAAAGCAGAAAAACCCAATATCCCTGAAAGTTAACAAACGAAACAGGAATGAAATTGAAGTATTCTCAAAAATGTGTCTCGATGAAGACTGCCTTTCTCAAATTTCAGGCTGCCCTTTCCTGCCGGCCTTCAGACATTACGTGCTCCAAGGCCTACACCTGCCAGACCCCTGCCTCCTGCCACCCTGCTTGGCAAATGGTGGTGCCGGCTGTGTGTGCTGTGCTTTTCTTGCCTCTCACCGCTTCCGTCTGCACTCTCCGCTGACTGCCACACAACCAGGACAGGGAAAAGGGCCGCCCAACCCTGAGCAGGCAGTCAGGCTGGCTGTTCTGACTGTGGGGAGCCCCACGCAGCCAAGTGGGCAAGAACCTCAATGGTTTCTGCTGGCCTTAGCAGAGCAGGTTAACTCTTTCACAGCTTAATTCTGAATGTATCTCACCATTAGCTGTATTCAGATTTTTTTTGCAAAGAAAAAGGACTTAGGTTTAATCTTAGAGTGCTGATTCTGTGTGATTGTTTGATAGTAGAGGTGTTTGCATCTTGGGATCTGATGTTAGTTAAACACCTCCTTAATTAATGTAACGTCTCCATAACATCACCATAAACAGGTTGTTCAGGTGAGAAAGGGGGTTTAATGACACTGACTGACTATACAGAGGGGGACAATGACCACATTCTTATCTGGGAAAATTGTACTATATCCCTACGAAAAGGCATTTTTTTGAAATAATCTAGTCCTCATGAGAAACAAAAGAATAACTTTGACTCATTAACACAGGGTGAGAATGACAACTTCAATGATTTTATTTTTATATATATAATTTTTTTCCACTAGATTTTTAAATTGATATATAATGGACATATAACATTAGTTTCAGGTGTACAACATAATGACACGATATTTGTGTATACTGTGAACTGATCACCATGGTAAGTCTAGTTAACATCCATCACCATATATAGTTACAAATTTTTCTTGTGATGAGCACTTTTAAGATCTATTCTCTTAGCAACTTTCAAATATACCATACGGTATAATTAACTGTAGTCACCACATTGTACATTACATTCCCAGGACTTATTTATAACTGGAAGTTTGTACCTTTAAAATTTTTTCAATTAGAGTTTACTTTCAGTATTATTTTGTATTACTTTCAGGTGTACAGCACACTGATTAAAGAAAACTCATCCAGATTTTGTGTGTGTGTGTGTGTGTGTGTGTGTGTGTGTGTGTGTGAGAGAGAGAGAGAGAGAGACCTGGAGAGCTTAAATAATTTCCCAAGGTCACATGGCTGGTTAGAAGGAAAAACAGCCTTGTAATTTTTTAAAATGTCTTACTTTATTAATGACAAAAATTTTTCAGTGCTCTGATCCTATGTGTTCATCGTCAAAAGACATTTAACTGTTGGTCTTATAAGGCTAATGAGTCAAGCTCAACACAGGGAAAGACCTCTTCTAACATATTCAGTTCAAATGTCTGAGCCATGGGCGATCTGACTCTTCAGGACTTTGGAGAATTAAAAAATTTTTATTGTTAATCCTCACCTGAGGATATTTTCCCACTAATTTTTAGATAGAGTGGAAGGGAGGGAGGGGTTGAGAGAGAGACAGAAACATCAATGTGAAACATACTGAGTGGTTGACTCCTGCAGGAATCCAAGTTCAAGGATTGAACCTGCAACCCAGGGACATGCCCTTGACCAGGAGTCAAACCCATGACCCTTCAGTCTGAGGGCTGATGCTCTAACCACTGAGCAAAACTAGCCAGGGAAGGACTTTGGGGGATTTTGAGCTGATTCATCATGTTGCTTCAGGTACTCAGTTCAGTTCCAAAACTGGTTTGGGGAGGGCGACACAGGCCTCTATCTGCAGCCTTTTGTTACTAATGAGTGTTGGTCTGCATTCACTTTGCAGTAATTTTAAAAGCATCAATGCAAGGTTCAGATCAGAGATGGTGACAGGTACAATGAAGATGTCATTTTACGCATTTCTCATCATATTTCAGATAAATACCTTAAGGTCATTTTTTAAAACTTATCTTTATTGTTGAATGTATTACAGATGTTCCTCCTTTTCCCCCTATTGACTCTCTTCTCCCTGCACCCACTCCCCTCCTGCCTTTCTCCACACCATTGTCTGTGTCCATTGGTTATGCATATATGCATATAAGTTCTTTGGTTTATTTCTTCCCACTCCCCTCCCCCCTTCCCTTTGAGGTTTGTCAGTCTAACAACCAATTTGTACTTCTTAACCCCTTCACCGTTTTCACCCATTCCCCCAAACCTCCTCCTGTCTGGCAACCAACAAAATGTTCTCTGTATTTATGAGTCTATTTCTGCTCTGCTTGTTCATTTTGTTTGTAGAGTCAATTGTTGATAAATATGCATTTATTGCCACTTTATTGTTCATATTTTTGATCTTCTTTTTCTTCAAGAAGACCCTTCAACATTTCATATACTGGTTTGGTGGTGATGCACTCCCTTAGCTTTTTCTTGTCTGGGAAATTCTTTGTATGTCCATCGATTCTAAATGATAGTTTTGCAGGATAGAGTAATCTTGGCTGTATGTTCTTGCTTTTCATCACTCTGAATATTTCTTGCCACTCCCTTCTGGTCTGCAAGGTTTCTTTTCAGAAATCACCTGACAGTCTTATGGGAGCTCCCTTGTAGATAACTAACTGCTTTTCTCTTGCTGCTTTTAAGATTCTCTTTGTCTTTAATCTTTTGCATTTTGATTATAATGTGTCTTGGTGTGGGCCTCTTTGGGTTCATCTTGTTTGGGACTCTCTGTGCTTCCTGGACTTTTATGTTTATTTTCTCCTCAAGTTAGGGAAGTTTCCTGTGATTATTTTTTCAAATAGGTTTTCAATTTCTTGCCCTCTCTCTTCTCCTTCTAGTACCCCCATGATGCAAATGTTGGCTTGAAGTTGCCCCAGAGGCTCCTTACACTATCCTCATTTTTTTTTTTTGGTTCTTTTTTCTTTTTGCTGTTCTGATTGGGTGCGTTTTGCTTCCTTATATTCCAAATCAATGGTTTGCTTCTTGGCTTTACCTACTCTACTATTGAATCTCTGTAAATTAGTCTTTATTTCAGTTAGTGCCTCATTCATTTCTGACTGGTCCTTTTTTATGCTCTTGAGGCCCTTACTAAGTTCATTGAGCATCCTTATAAGCAGTATTTTGAACTCTGCATCTGTTAGATTGCTTATCTCCATTTCATTTAGTTCTTTTCCTGGAGTTTTGTTCTGTTCTTTCATTTGGGACATGTTTCTTTGTCTCCTCATTTTGGCTGCTCCTCTGTGTTTGTTTCTATGTATTAGGTAGAGTTGCTATGTCTCCTGTGGTTCCTAGGGTGGCCTATTGTAGTAGGTGTCCTGCAGGGTCCAGTGGCACAGCCTCCCTGGTCACCCAGCTGGGCCCTCAAGTTGCACCCCTTGTGTAGACTTTACACCCTTCTGTTGTATTTAAGTCTTGATTACTGTTGGCATGTCAATGGGAGGGTTTTACTCAGGCTGATCAGCTGCAAGGACTGGCTGTGTCCACTATCCGCTGACCTCTGACTACCTTGGATGATCAGCTGTGCAGGGGCCCACCACACAGCAAGACTTACGTCAGCAAGGCTCTGGTACCCACTGAGTCCACTCGAGTGTGTCACTTATGGAGGTGATTGGGTAGTGGTGCTTCCCCATGGTCTGACACTGTCCAATAGGTGTGCTGGCTCTGGGGCAAGGTCAGCCACTGCCTGTGTTCTACCTGGGGTCACCTGGCATAAGCTACAAAGCGATCTACAGATGGCTGTTTCTTGTGGTGGGCTTGGAGGTACCCAGGCAAAGCCAAGCTGTGAACCAAGGCTGGCTCTTCCTAGTGCCAAGCCTGGGGCTACTTAGTGAGAGGTATGGAGCTCACTGAGGCCAGATGCTGCTTTTTGAGAACATTTAGGAAAATCTGAAACAGGAGCCAAGACAGGTTCTTCCTATGGTAAAGCCACTGGGAACAGCTAGGGTGGGCCTGAAAGCTGGGTGGGGCAGGGTCTCAGGGAATCACCAGGGCAGTGCAAACAAACAGTGTGAGCCAGGTTGCTGGAGTCCCAGATATGGTGTCCCTCTTCTGGCCTTGTCGGGGAAGAGCTCACCAAAAGAACAATGGCCTCTGACAGCACATCTGTCCAAGAGAAAGCTGCCTCTCCAGCCCTCGCCCTGATGCCAAACAACTCAGTTCTTCCCCGTATGCCTCTGGTGCTTTCAAGCTGCCTCCCCTCTGCACTGGAGCTCAGAGGGAGTGGGTCAGAGAAACTGCCTGGGGGCTCCAGCAGCCTCAGTTCCTGCTGTTTTTTACAGCCAGAAGTTATGGGGACTTCTCTTCCTGGCACTGGGACCCTGAGCTGGTGGCCTGGTGTGGGACAGGGACCCCTTGCTCCTCAGGGAGGACCTTTCCAGCCGAGGTGTCCCTCCTGACTTTACCCGCCACACGTGAGTGTGGGACCAGCCTGTCCTGTCTGTGCCTCTGCCCCTCCTACCAGTCTCGATGTAGCTTATTTAATTTTGTTGTAGGATTCCATTCAGCTCGATTTCAGGCAGTTCTGAATGATGGTTGTTCTGTAGTTTAGTTGTAATTTTGATGTGATTGTTGGAGGAGGTGAGTACCGTGTTTTACCAAGGTCATTTTTTTTTTACTCCCCTATTATAGTGAATACTTTAAAAAATAAACTGAGAACATTCAACCTTTTATATTTAAGCTCCAAATATAGACTCATAGTATTTCAGGCCTAGAAGATGGATGATCTAAGCACATTCTCTCTGATCCCCAAGAGCCTGTACTTAAAATTTCTCACTCAGTTAATTAACAAGCCTGCTTTTAAAGACAAAGGGTATGATTTCCTTTTCACTACACATTCAATATTATGTCAGTTTGGGTCTCTGAGAAGTAGACACCAAGACAGGAGAATCCTTGGGGAAAAGTCTGTTAAGGATAGGGGGAGGGAGCAGGAGTAAGTGAGGAGAAGCTCCAGTCTACGATACAGGCCTGATACCTACAAAAGGAGAGGGGAAGGGAGGAGGCTGCACAAGGAGAAACCTCAGACTGCAGTCTAGTTCTGAGAAAATCTCAGGTGGGGAGTCTCCCAACAGGCAGGACTGGCCCAGCCCTTGTACCTGCTCAGCTGTCAGTCCCTGGCTAGGGGCAGTGAGGGGATGCATGGTCTGGGCCTGAGTGTGGAGCCTGTCATTCCATTACACTCCCCACAGCACCTTTGAGTGGTGCGCCTCTATGACCATCACACATATTTAGCATCCTTCACTTCTAGAAACAATACAGCTTGATACTGGTTTATGCTGACTCCTTCATTGCTCTCCAAAACCACCTGCACCTTTATCCCAGTTGCCCTTAAGTTTACATCGCTGTGGATCATTCTCTCAGCGTTTTTCCCTCCTGGTTAAATAACCTTATTCCTTTCACTGTTATCCTTTAAATCCTCTTACAGTTTGCCAAGTCCCTTTGCCAAAGCTCAGCACTGCAACCCGTGTTCTATATGAATGGGCTGCTCTCTGAGAGTCCATTTACAATGGTGACACACAGCAGCTCAGGTTCCCACATAATGGCTAGGAGGACTTGAACTTTCTGGTTATCATTTTTCTCATTTGTGAAATATGAATAACAACTACATCTACCTAGTGGGATTAAAGGAGATAATGCATATATACATTAAAAGTCCCTGGCACATAGTAAGTGCTTCATAAACGTATGCATAAAATTGTATTAACATGGTATCCAGTCCTGAGTTTAATTGACAAGCAGACTTGTGTTGATGACTCATATCCAATTTGTGATCCAATTTGGCTGAGTACTACCGAGGTCCTTTTGCTCATTATTTGTTCTCAGTATCTGCCAGTATGGCACTGTTGTCTCTATTCTTCCTTCCTAAATGTGTCATACTATTTTCATTCTTGCTCATTGACACTTCTCCAGCTTTCCTGCAAAATCTGTGCTTCTGGGAAGTTAAAAGTATCCCTCCCCCCCCCCCCCCTTCCATCTATGCTTTACGCTGTGAGGCAAGAGATAAGAAGCTGCCTTGTATATGAAATATTCCATCTCTGACAACAACGAATGCCTCTTCTGGATTCATAATGATTCCTAGGTTTTCAGGAAGCTGGCAGAGCCACAAAACTCATCTGTTTCATGAATAGCAATATACTGAAAGGTAATTCCCCCAACCTGATTATAATTCTAATTTTATCTTCTCCCACTGGCAATAATCTGGAAAGGAAGGGGAGGGTGCCAGCCCCACTCTGGGATGCTAATAATAATAACCAACACATCTTAATTTTTTATGACATTTCATTTGCTCAAAGATAATTCATGTTTATTGTCTCATTTGATATCCAAACCAACTCTAGAGTAGGTTGGGTAAGAATTACTTGGTTTTTATTTTGGAAGAAACAGAGGTACAGAGAAGTGAACAGTTTGCCCAAGTCAACCAAAAGGCCAATGACATTGTTAAAAACAGACCTTGGTTCTCCAAATTTACAACTGGAGACTCAGTTCGGCCAGGCTGCTAAACATGGCAGGACTGGGCTACACCATCAGAATAAGGATAGAATGACCCTCTTTCTTCTGCAATATCGAGGTATAGGACCACATACCTACATAGGCAGCATCTTTGTGTTCCCGTAGGGAATAAGCAGTCTATCCCTGAAGCTTCCAAACAGGTCTACAGCTGGGACACTGGGTGCCAGCCAACTAACTGGCTTTCAAGTGATGAAACCATACTTTTGGGTAGGAACAGAAAATATTAGGCACTTAATGAGCTTCATGTTAATTATGAATTATTTTAGGAATCTGAGTCTGTCTGCCTTTTAGTTATACTACTCTTAAGCAAAATCATTAATTACTCTATACTCCTAGGGAGTAACCCACAGTTAGTTGCCTCAAGTATAATTTACAAGCATTCTTTGCAGAAACAAGCTATTTTTCTAGATATTGTCTTAATGTAGACATCAAGTGCTTTACTGAGGTTGGCAGGAATCTTAATTTTCAGCTCTGCCATCTGTAATAGCATACTCTCACCTGTCTCCTCCCAACCCCCTCATCTTCTGCCTCGGTTATTTTTGTGTGCTCAGCAACCCTTTCTCCATTCATTTGGGGAATTAGTCCTCTTCCATTTCATGTGGTCCTGGTGGGGCTGCCCATCATATAACTCTTTCACTTTCTTCAGTAGGGTGTAAATGTGATCAAGTTAGTTCACAGAGGTCATTAGGTAAGTACATGGTTGACTTTATAAGAAATCACCAGATTGTTTTCCAAGACGGTCATACCCTAAACAGATGGCCAATTATTCCAATACCTTATATTTAATAATCTATCCAACACACCACTCCCACTCCCCAAGTTGAAATAGTCTAAGTCGAGGGTCTGTTTCATAGAACATTATCTATTTCTCTAACAATTTTTTAATGTTCTAGTTTTAAGGCATCCTTGAATGAGGTTTGGCCTCATGAACACTGGAGTGGATATAATGGTTCTTTATTTTCAGAAGAAATTTGTGGAACTTCACTCTAGTTCTCTGCCATTTTATATGACTCACTCCCCTTCCAAATTTCTGGAATTTTTTTTGTGTCATGAAAATGATCAAAGAATCAGAATGTTAAAAAAAAAAAAAAAAAAGCCAGCCCTAGCTGGATAGTTCAGTTGGTTAGAGCATCATCCCGATATGCCAAGGTTACGGATTTGATCCCTGGTCAGGGCACACACAAGGAGCAACCAAAGAGTGCATAAATAAGTGGAAGAACAAATTAATGTTTCTCTCCCTTAAAAAAAATTTTGGTGGTGATGATGATGATGAGGAGGAGGAACCCATGAATCTACCAGCCATGACATCCTTCCCTAAGAGAGGTGATGAACAATAAAAAATCAGGTAAAACTAACAACAATAACTTTGCGTGCATCCTTAAAATTAGAGAACCTATTCCAGCTGGTCAGAGTAAGACGATGTGAAGAAGAGTCAGAGATGCAACTATGCTGGCTTTGAAGAAGGGGCCCACAAACCAAGGAATAGGGTTAGTCTCTAAAAGAAAAGGCAAGAAAAGCCCCCTACCCACCTCCATTGCCTCCAGAAAGGAAAACAGCCTTGCCATCACTTTTTGTGTGTTAAAATTTGGACTTGTATTGGAATTCTAATGCATAGAACCATAAGATAATAAATTTGTTTTAATCCATTAAATTTAGATCTAAGATTCCATAATGCTAAATTGTTGGAGGAGGGATTAGGAAAACAATTAGGGTTATTGAACATGGAAGTGGTTTATCAAGCAGATTGTGAAATTCCAATCTCCAAGGAGTTTTAAGATGGGATTTGATGAATATGACCTGTCTAAATGAAGTCCTATTTCTTGGAGTCTATAAAGGAGCCCAGAAGCAAAAGAGGCAGGGTCTCTAAGAGTGGGCAAATTGCATTCATTCATTCAAATGCCTTTAAATAAAACAATTTTCCTTATGCATTTATCTATTTATCCATTCACATTGCTTTTAAATGGAAACAATTTTCCTTTTGAATGTTCTGGGGTTTTTGGTGAAAATGTCCAAACTGAAGCAATTTAAAACTTCCATTTCCTATTTGGCATGAGATATGAAATTTCACAGACATAGCCATTGATATTATGCCCAAACTGAGTCTGTCCTTTAATTTTGAGTGATTGAGAAAGGCTGCATATTTCTATCTAAGAGTCTATTATAACAGAAACCATTTTGATTATATATTCAAGGAAACTCCCTCTTACCTCAGGAGAGTACAGGCCTTTGAATCTGCAAATTAGTTTTCACACAACCAGAACCCTCTTCAGAAATCTGTTCCAACTTGCACAACTAAGGCACCCACTGAGAGGGAGAGAATAGCTGGAGATTTCACTAAAAACTACCCCCAGTCTGCACATCTGTGTCACCTCTGGTTACAAGGAAGTCAGCAAGTGTGCCTTAAGCAGTGATCAAAAGGTCCGGCTCTTTTAGGGGGGTTACGTTTTTGAAAGTAAAATGTACATCCAGCTGGACTGTTGCTAATTCCAGGAATAGCTCTTCAGCCTTATGTAATGTGAGAGCTCTGTCTGAAAGTGATCAGTAGCATTTTGACTACAGATTCGCACATCTCAAGGGTCAGCTTCCCTTCCTGTGTGGCACAATTAAGTTCTTGTCTATGCCTGTTTGAAAGGAGGTGGAGAGGGAGTGGGTGTAAGGGTAGCCTCCCTCGCACCATCAGCATTTCTCATCTGTTCTTGTGCACCAACCAGTATTCTCCTGTAGAATGTAGTTTCATAATGGCAAAGACAAGGCCACTTCACCTTGGGACTGCCGCCTCTGTGCTTGAAAGTCTCTGTCAGTAGACACCATTATGATAGGCTAGATGGTGGCCTGCAAATAACCAGTTACAGTCCCTATAATTGCTCGGACATTAACCCTACTTCACCCAGAAGAAACTGAAGTTCAGAGACTCAGTCTTGTTTTAGGTCACCCCCTGACTTCTAGTCCTGTTTTCTGACCCCTAGTCCAGTGTGCTTTATACTTCAGGGCACTGTGGTTCCAGCCAGCTACTAACAGGCTGAGGCTACACATCTGAGAGAGAGCTCTAGCATCTTGATTGAGAATACAGCCTCTGGAGTCCAAACAACCTGGGTTTAAATCCTGACTGCCACTTACGGGCAATGTGACCTTGCGTAGGTTACTTGACTATGAATTCACTCACGAAGTCACTAAATAAATGTCCAGAGTCTGACCTAATCCCTTACTTGAAGATGACTCCAAGAAGGTCTGGGGTAATTTTTATTTCTTACCCAGCCCATCAGATGGGGCAGGGAAGGGTGGGTTGTGTGTGGCTCAGATGAGCCAGAAATGAACTAAGATCCAGAAAATTAAGAGGCGACGTATTTCTTGCACACAGCGCTCGTGGGCATTTTTACCAGCTACACCTGCCGCCCCGAGAACTCCAGTATCCCGGGACCCCCGAGGCTATAAGCCTTCATCCCGTCTTGGTGCGGCCTAAGGCTGGGTCCCCCCACGATGCAGCCAGAGTCGCTCACGGTGGCGGGAAGAGCGTCGTCAGGCCTGTGGCTCCGTGGCCCACACAGGGGGAAGGCGCGGGGGCGCCCGGGCCCCTAACCTCAGACCAGCAAGGCTCTCTGAGAAGTCCCTGCGCTGACCTCGCGGGACCTCCGGTGGGTGTGCGAGGGGCTAGGGCGCGAGGAGCCGAAACCTGACGCTTCCCGGCCACGGTCGGCACTCGAGCGACCGTCAGCGCACCACACGCACGGCCCACGTCTGGGGACCGGGGCGCCCCTACGCACGGGACGGCCCAGCGGGCGACGGCGGCCGAGGAGGCCCAACCTCATGGTTCTGCCCGAGCAGGCCCGCGCGGACGGGTGTGCGCGTGGGCGAGTCTGTGCGGATGCGCGCGCACCCTAAGAGACTTGGCTCAAATCCCCGCAGCTGTCCGCCGGTCGGCGGCGCGCCAGGGCGAGGCCCGGATCCCGGGCGGGAACGAGCAACTGTGCGGAGTCCGGGGGTTGCAGTGCAGGATGACGCCCGGCTGCGGGTCTCAAGTAGCCTCGGACGTCCCTCAGGACACCTGGCTCGCTGGCTCTGCATACAGCTGGCGCGCCAGGGCCCGCCGCGACCTCCCCGTAGCGAACCGAAGGAACGCAAGCAGCTGATTGGAATTGTTCAAAGCCACGCATGCTCTGTGTTTCAAACTGAGCGCTCCAGAGCTGTCCGATTCCCATCAAAGGCTTACTTGTTTGCTTGCTTTTTCCCACTGTTTTGAAGGCTTGCACTGCAGGGTGTATGTCAGGACTCTGACATGTTTTAGGCAACCCAGGGCAAAGAAAAAGAAAAAGGAGAGCTTAAGTCCACGACTTGAATGTTTACCTCCAAATAAATAAAACCTGTGACTGGTCCGCCGTTGTGTTTTGGATAAAATCTAAAATCCGACGCGGTCTTCAGCCTCTTCATGACCTGGCTCCAGTGGCCCAGTCTAAACCCACCCAGTCTCACTCTCTCCCTCCCCATGAGCTCTAGTCACATGGTCCTTTTACAGTTCTTTGAGACAAGCTCAGCTGTTCCTGCCTCAGCTAAGACTTTTGCACTGTTTCCCCTGACTGAAGATTCCTCCTCCTCTCTGCCTACCTCATTCTCCTCCTTTAGATTTCGTTTAAATGTAGAATGTCAGCCAAAGGTGGCTGGTCATTGGTGTCACTTCAATGCCAATAGGAATCCGCAATTTTCGGTGTGATAAAGAAGGAAACTATTCAGTGCCAATCAGCTCAATGGTGATATAGCATGGCTATGAAAACAGCACCGCTGTGAGGTGGCCCTGGGGCCAAGCAGGCCCCTCTTCAGCTGGCAGCTCAGCTCTGGTCGGCTCTGCTCCTGCAAGCCATCTTCCGGTGTCTCAGCTCTAACCAGGAAAGGCAGCCTTCATTGGAAGGGTAAGTGTGCTTCCCTGGAAGGAAACTTAGACAGAAGTTCCCACCCCTGGTCCTTGATTGGTCCCTCCTCATGCAAATAAGAACTCCAAATCCTTTCAGTTTGATTGGTCCATAAGGCACTGTCCTGATTGATCAGAATAGAGCCACACTGATTGGTTGGAGCTACACAGCTCCAATTGTATGGGAAAGCCTCAGTCCTATTGGCTGAAATAGGATTCCAGGGAGTTCCTTTATAAGGGCTGACCCAGCCCACAGAAACACAGTACAAGCAGGGAAGGGAGTTCAGAGCACAGGCAGGTAGGCAGGTAGTTCAGTGAAGGCTCCTCCCTGAAGTGCAATTTGAGTGAGTGGCCCCTGTGTAGCAATGGCTACTAGGTTCTGTTATTTTAAAATTTTATTCACCAGGAGTCCTTCTTAGTATGCATTTTCTTTCTCAGGGTCCACAGATGTCACTTCTTGGGAAGGGCCTTTGCTGATCTCTGAAAACTATTTCTTGACACTTAACACAATTTATCATTTTAAAAGCATATCTTGTGTTTATTTGTTCCATGCCTGTGTTGACTAGACTAAATTTCACGATGGCAGGACTGTTACCAGTGCTGGGGTTCTTGGATTCCCTAACATAGAAACAGAGAGGAAACCCCAGAGAAAGTTCTGGATGAGTTTTATTAAGCTAATGCTCAAGCACAAGGGAGGCAGCACAGAGGCAGTCCTCTGAACGGGCTTTGGCTGGCTCTGCTGCCCTACTTTTGTAAGCCGGGACAAAGTGGGCTTGCACAAAAAGGTGGGCCTTTTGAAACCTGGTGTTTTTTCATTCCCTGGGCCCAAGTCCCTATGCTGTTTCAAAACCATGTCACTTTTGTCTATTACCGAATTTTCTGAACCTAGCAGGAGCTGGGACATAGTGGATGTTCCCTAAATACATACTGAATGTAGGAAGAACTTTCCAAATATATAATTATAGACCTTTGATTTTGGGAAGGCTAAAGGTTCAAAGTTTGCCATAGAGGAAACAAGTTTAGAGCCATGGCCTCTAAACTTTTTTTTTTTTTAGTACGTGCCCCTAGCAGGAACCGAACCTGGGACTCTCTGGTCCACAGGCCAACACTCCAATCGCTGAGCAAAACCGGCCAGGGCATGGCCACTAAACTTTTTAAAGGTACATTGCTTTCAGTAACAACTCTGTGTGTGTGTGTGTGTGTGTGTGTGTGTGCGTGTGCGTGTGTGTATTCCAAATGTATGTATTATTTTTAAAAGAATTAAAAAAATGTAATGCATGCTTATGTAAATTTATATATGATTATAAAGCACACACCAAGTAGATACTTTAAATAGCTAAGATAAAAATAATAGCTATAAATAAAAGTTCTAACATCTCACCCGCCTCCCCTGCCTGGCACTGCACTTTGGAGCCCACTGTGTAGATTATTTGTGAGAAGAGGGCTGCCCTCTCCTGGTAGAGAGCAGCTAAAGACATGGGCAGAGATACTCAGATTGTGCAGTCAAAATGGACCAGGAAACATAGAAGCATTTGCATGTGTAAGTGTCTCAAAACTGAGTGTCCATCTTCTTGACATCATGGTCAGAACTCAATAAACCAAAAATAGTTAATCTGTTTTCATGTTCCAACTCTTACAGGTTTTAGTCTGCTACAGATATTGGAAAAGAGACAAATGATCATAAGCAAATAAGACTCCTGATCCCTTAAGAACACACTCACCAGCAAATATACACGAATGCCCCCAAATGCTTAGGCAGGGTGGGGAAAGGAGGAGAGAAAGACAAAGTAGAATTGCTTTAGGTGCATTAACTGATTTTGAGTTCCTTGCATCTGATAGAAGCTTCCTTCACAATTCATGGTATTTCTCTGCTTTCTTTCCATGACAGATGTCAGGCAGGAATATGATGCAGACAGCACACAATCCAAACATAGTCCAAAGGTACAAATCTCCCACAATTCCTACATCAAAGCTCACACCCTAATCTAACACTCCCATTTCTTTTCCTATTCAAGGTCACCAAAGGAATTCTTTTTATCTGTACTTGGGTTCCATGAGATACCAAGTTGCATATGGCAATTGGGGTTTCTAAAATAATAGATGACTTATTCATTACAAATAGAAAAAGGTGCCATTACAATGGAGAAACCTGGAAGACACTATTTAAATTAGATAATCAATGTTGTCATTGTCAACAATAGATACACTGATACTCTATGCCCCTGCTTTTATATGAGGAAGATACAATCCATCTTATATTGTATTTTTGCCAAAAATGTTTAATCTGAATCTAATTTGAGGAAGCAAAAAGATAGATCCAAATTAAGGAACGTTCTTTATTTCTTTATTTTTATCCTCACCCGAGGACATTTTTGCATTTATCTTCAGATAGAGTGGGAGGAAGAGAGGGGGGAAGAGAGAGAGAGAAACATCAAAGTGAGAGAGACACATTGACTGGCTGCCACCCACATGACCCCAAACGAGGCTGGGGACAAACTGCAACTGAGGTACGTGCCCTTAGCTGGAACCAAACCCGAGATTCTCAGGTCCGCCGGCTGACGCTCTAACCGCTGAGCCAAACCGGCCAGGGCAAGAGACATTCTTTAAAACAATGGTTCTAAACTCTTAAAAATTGCCAGTGTTGTGAAGATTTCTTTTAAAAAGGTGGAAGAACTGTTGTAAATTAAAGGAGACTAAGTACAGTGTTTGGTTTTTGATTAAGTCCTGGGTCAGGGGGAAAAAAGGCCTAAGAGCTACAAAAGACATTATTGAGACAATTTGGAAATGTGGATATGAATTGCATATCAGATAATGTTATTCTGTCACACCAGATCATTTGAGAGTGATAATGGTATTGTGCTTATGTTAGAGAACGTCCCTGTTCTCCAAGGACGCTTGCGGAAATAGTTATGAGTGAAGTGTTATGTCTGTAACTTACTTCAAATGGTTTAGCATTCTCCCCTTCTCTCTTTACCTATATACAGACACGGAAACAGCAAATTGGGAAACTATTTAATAATTGGTGAATCTGAGTGAAAGGAAGAGGAGTGTTGTACTGCTTTTTCAACTTTTCTGTAGATTTGAAAATTTTCAAAATAAAATGGGAAAATATAAACCCAGAATCTGACCATTTATCACCCCCTCCATAAGCTATCACCCTTGCCCAACCCACTATCACCTCTCATTTGGATAAGTGCAATAGAATAGTTTCCTCACTGGTCTCCTTGCTTCTGCCCTTGTCCCCTCCAACCTATTCCCCACCCAGAGGCCAGAGCGATGTTGTAAAGTGTAAATCAGCTGTCCTCTGCCCAGAACCTTGCAAAGGCATCTGGATTCACTGAGAATACAAACCAAAGTCCTCCACGCGTAGGTAGCACTGCTCCCTGTCACTGTGTCTTCCCTGCCTTTCCTCCTTCTGTGCCTGGCTTCCTGCCTCAGCCCCTTGCTCCTGGTTTTGCGTGCTCTTACCTCAGGCCTTTGCTTTTGCTGTTCCCTCTACCTGGAAAGCGTTTCCCCAGATTTCTTCATGGCTTCCTCACCTCCTCCAACTTTGATCTAATCATTATCTTCTAAGAGAAGTCTTCCTTAACCATTCCTTACTTCTGCACTTTATTTTCCTCCATAGCACTGATCTCTATCTAACATACCAAACATTTTACTCTTTTAACTTGTATTTTCTGAATGTCCCCACCTCCCCAAATAGAATGTAAGCGCCACTCAGGCAGGGACATTTGTTTGTTTTGTTCAATGCTGTATCCCCAGCACTTTGAACTGTGCCTACACTACATTTAGTAGTTATTTAAAAATGCAGCATGTCCCAAAAAATGCATATAGGGTATCTGTAGATTCTATTACATTTTGAAAATGAAATGTATTTTAATAAACACTGGCTTTATAATTATTCAAAGTTGTGTATACATTTTTTGGGGACACCCTATAATGTGCCAGAATAAATGCACACAGCTTTTTATCTTCTGCTCATAAAGCCTCTCTCACTAAGGACACTAATCAAATGAGCTGGTGGTGGTATTGTCTTCCCTTTATTCTCCACCCATCAAAACATACAGACAGACAAAACTCTCCACCAGCTGTCATTCTCCTAAAAAAGAGAGCCCCCCCCCCCCCCCCGGCAATCATATCAACTCATACAAATTGATTTATGTTTGGAAAACAGATTATCCATATTTTGATGCCTCTAATAATAACATTCTGACTTCCAAGCCGGATTGAATGGGTCAAGACAATTCTACTGCTTGCCGAGACTTAGATAAGCTCTACATGCCAGTGAAACATGTTCACAATATTTCAGAAACTTTTCAAATTTTACATTGTCAGTAAACTTTCTCTTTTAATGCTTATGCCTCTTAAAGTAATATTATTATTATTATTATTAATCCTTACCCGAGGACATTTTTACACTTACCTTCAGATAGAGCAGGAGGGAGAGAGGGAGGAACAGAGAGAGAAACATCAATGTGAGAGAGACACATCGAGTGGTTGCCACCCACAATACCCCAACCGGGGCCGGGACAAACTGCAACCGAGGTACATGCCCTTAGCGGGAACCAAACCAGGATCTCTCTGGTCCATGGGCCAACGCTCTAACTGCTGAGCCAAACTGGCCAGGGCGTAATATAATATTATTATTTCTTCTCCCTTTAAAGTAAAAACCCAGATCTTTTATAGAAGATTAGATTTCCTATTGCAGTATTTAAATATCACTGTATGTGCATCATACAGGAATATTTATGTACATCCAGGTGTGTAGGCCTGTGGGCCTTGCACACTGGTTATAGCAGCAGGTTGTTCATCTAGAGATTATCACCTTCTGTAAAGTAACTCAGCCAAAGAGCCCACCTACTTTTATCTCATAAGTAGTTGAAAATCATCTGATTTGATGGCTTCTCTTGTTTAAATATAAACGTTAAAGTTGAGTGTTTTATCCAAAACCATCTTCTGGAGGTAACGGAAGTGAAAATTATTCTCTAAGATGCTTCCAGTTACTGAAAGTAGAGGTATGGAGCCTTCAGAGCTGGGTTTCTCCTATTGCTTCTTTGATTTTTATGCTTCCTAAAAGTAAGCCATGGTAATTACCACAGTAGATACAAGATACTATGTACATCCATTTGGGCTAGTAAAAGGCAACAGAGTGAATGCTAACCACCACTGGAAAGATTCCAAATAAGTGCTCCCATTACCTGAGAGGTTGTTTTTTTTTTTTTTTTTCAAATCATGAAGCACATCAAACGCAGAAACAGGACAAAGGTCACAAAATATAGGAGAGGCCACTTGCCAGGTGAAAGCCAAACCTGAAGAGGGCTCTTTCAGATCTAGGTGGTTTCCTGATGTCCAGAGAGAGAGAGAGAGCAAAGGGGCCATTTATTTCCTCCTGAAATAAACACTAATGTCCAAGTCCAGGTACTTGAGCAGAAATCTGGTCTCATCTGAAGCTACCCCGCACAGATGATTTCTCCACAGGTCTGAGCTGGTGGCAGACGTCTGCTGTTCCATTCCCCCACCCCTTCTCCTTCAGCTTAGGGTCCCTGCCAGGTGGGCCCAGATCCCCCTTTTCCTTGGGCTCCCAGAGGATAGGGGCATCCCAGGGGCTTTTGAACTCAGGCCAGGCTGAGGGACAGGTAGTGACATATTAGCTATTCTACCCAGCTCAAGGGGTTCATGGCTTGGGGTGTTTTATTTAAGACCCAGAGTGGTTGTCACAAGTTAGTTTTATTTACTTGTATCAAGTAAAGAAGACAGGTACTCATATCCAAAGCTCTGCCTCCCCAAGGGAGGGTTAGTCATTACACTATTTGGTCAATTACACATTGATTTCTTTGCAGTAGGCAACATTTATCCCATTGTTTTCCTGTCAAGAGCATCCTCTTTACAGCTGGTCTGCAAAATACTGTGCTACATTTAAACATTTAGCAAGAATAGCATTTTGAAAGAATGGCTCAGACCTTGTTCTATTTAACAACTGGGCCCTCTGGGGACAGAGCCGCTGGCTTTGAGCCCTGGCGAGGCTACTTCAAGCCTTGTGACTGGCTAAGGATTGGCCTGTCTGGGCCTCACTTCCACTTTAAGTGGGACACAGTGATGGCGCTTCCCCCACATGGCTGTGGCCAGCGTGGAATGAAGTGACCACCAAAGTGCCCACTTAGGGCACCACCTGGCCCACAGTCATAGGTGCCTAGTGATTGTGGCTGTAATCCGATCCTTGGGCACCCCTGTCATCCCTGAAAAGCTCCCTGAACAGCTTGGAGGCTCCAGTTTGCAGGGCAGCGGGGAACCCTTACCACTAGAGGGCGCTGCGGAGGCGGCTTGGCACGGGCTGCGGGGCTGCGGGGCTCCTCCTCCACCATCGAGCCTGGGGGGACTGCTAGAACAGGGATAGGAGAGACCCAGGGGCGAGAAGGAGAGCGGGAGGCAGCGCATACCTGCACAGACTCTGTGGAAACAGTAGTGCTGGGTTCTAGTGTAACTCGGCCTTCATTCGTCACGCGATCTGATCCCGGGCTCTGACCTTTCAGTTCACGTGGCCTGGCCCTGGTGCTTGAGTTTCCTCCCGTGTTGAGGCCTGCTTCTTAGGGGTAAGGAGGCAGAGATGTCTGGCACGTGGCAAGTGCTTCCGAAGAAAAGGGTCCCATGAAAAAGGCTCAGGAAGGACTAGGGACAGAGGGCGTCTTTCTGCATCACCTGCAGCTGGCAAAAGGCGTCCTGCATTCTTGTGGCAGCTTGTGCCGTCCTGCTTGTGCTTCTGCTCTACCTCCCCTGTTGGAGGGTCAGCTTCTGGAAGGCTGTGTTGGGGACAGCTTTGCTCCCTGTCGCCAGAGCTCCCTGGGTACTTTTCACATGGGCACTCGACCACAGTCTTCAAAAGTCAACTTTGGAATGGATTTAAAGATGATCTAGTCCAAATATTCATGGAATGAATATTCAAGAATTATAACAAATCTGAGTACTTGGGAGATCCCCTGGCATATCGTGTTATATTCTTCAGTTACTACCTTAACTTCTCACGGCCTTATCCTCCTCATATGAAAAACCGATTACATTCCCTGAGGTCCCAGGCTGGTGCGTGGCATGCTGGCTGAGATTTGAAAAGGGATTCTTTCCCCAGACTCTGTGCTTAGTAAGGCCAGCTGCTAGTAACAACAGAGGAGCACATTTTAGATGCCTTTCCAGGTTCTTTCTGTGCTCCCTCGCTATTCTGTTACATTAGGAAATAAACCACCAATATAAGGCACACCAATCCTGTATGGGTCTTACAACTGCAGTGGTTCATGGGATAGATATTGAGATTCCTGTGGCAGAATACAGTTGCCTGAATTTGGTAAGTAAATATTAGATCAGCAGTCAAAATACACATGGAGCAACACAAGGCAGTTAACAAAACTCATAGGATGGGGGTACAGACTGACAAGCCTCAGAGGAGGGGAGGTTGAGGTGGGGGAGAGATAAACCACAGAATTTATATGCATATATTCATGACCAATGAACATAGACAACAAAGCTGGGGATGGGGGGGAGGGGAGGAGGGTGTCAATGGGGGGGAAAATGAGAAACACCTGTAACAAAAACAAATTAATAAAAAAAAGAAAGAAAACTCAAAAGACCTGCAGACTTTCTATGATAGACTGGGTCATGACTTATCTGAAGGAAATGCTAGGTGTAGTTGCTGGTGAAGCTGAGGAGCCCAGATATTGTCTTCACTGCAAAGCTGGTTGGGCATCTCAGAGGTTTTACTTTCCCAGAAGCCAGTCATTTATGAGATCTGTTCTATTCTTTCAAGATACACATTTCAAAAACACTTTTTTAAGGCTGTATGCATTCTATAGTGAATTATTTTCATGAATTGCTGTGCTAGAGGAAATGAAGGTAATCAGTGGTGTAGATATGAGATGACTCCTTGGGGAAATGGTAAGTGGTAAATGGTTGGTCAGAGGGCAACTCTCCAAACAGCTGGCACTGTTGCTTGAAGAACTATGAGTACAAATGTTAGACTCTTTTAGGGGTTGTGGTTGAGTTTTCATACATTTCTTGTTAAATGCATGTTTACATATTAGAAACAACACTGATGGAGTACCAAGATTTTATGCTTCAGGAAGTATGAGTCCTTAGTGATAGGTTGAAAAGTGACCTCCCGCCCAAAGATATGCCTGGAACCTGTGAATGTTACCTTATTATTATTTTTTTTTAATTATTTTATTTTTGTTAGAGATGTTTCTCCTTTTTTCCCCCATTGACACCCTCCTCCCCATCCCCCCCACCCTGTCCCCGGCTTTGTTGTCCGTGTCCGTCGGTTATGTGTACATGCATGTAAGTTCTGTGGTTTATCTCTTCCCTCCCATCACCACGTTACCTTATTTTGGAAAAAGTTTTTGCAGTTGTGATTAATTAAGGATCTTGAGATGGGGAGGTCTATTTGGATTATCTGGGTGGGCCCTAAATACAATTGTTAGACGAGGCAGTTAGAAAGCTATGAGCTGGGAAGGGCAGTTGGGGCTTGAAGAGAATTGTGTAAAATGGACAATGGAGGCAACAGACCCTACGTAAGGAGAGAAGACTCAGAGCCCTCCAGGATATGGTCTAACTAACCGGTGGCATACCACTGGGTGAAGGAAACTTATTTTTTTTTTTTGAGACATGAGAGAGGGGGTGACTTGCTCCTTGTGAAGGGATATTCCAGCTAGGGGTATAATCCTCTGAACCTCCAGATATCAGATATCGAGGTCCTTGGTTTGGTTTCAGCTGGCTGAGCTGCCTGCTCAGTTTCTATCTCAGTGTATTTCTTCCCTACAAATAAATTATAACCTTATTTTGCTGCCATTTGTTGTCTATTCTTTGAATTAATTCCTGCAAGCAGGATAAGAACTGCACAGTCCTATCTCTGGCCTCAGGCTGTCTCCAGCCAGAGACCACCTTGACCACCGCTGACACGATTACAAATGTAAGTGTCCTTACACAAGAGAGGGCCGAAGGGAGATTAGACACAGAAAAAAAGAGAAGGAGGCCATATGAAGATGGAGGCCAAGATTGGACTGATATGGCCACAAGCCAAGGAATGTTGGCAGCCATCAGAAGCCTTTTTCTTTACAGCCTTGGGAGGGAGCACAGCCCTGTTGACACCTTGATTTTGGTCCATTGAAACAGATTTTTCTTTAACTTTCTAGTAGCCACATTAAAAAAAATTAATCTTTATTGTTGAAAGTATTACAGATGTCCCTCCCCCCCTACTGTTGACACCCTTCTTCCCACTCTTGTTCCCTCTGCCTTCACCACACTGCTGTCTGTGTCCATTGGTTATGCTTATATGCATGTAAGTTCTTTAGTTTATCTCTTCCAGCCCTACAACCCCCTTCCCTCTGAGGTCTCTTCCAGCCCTACAACCCCTTCCCTCTGAGGTCCATATTTTGAATATATTTTCTGGAAAACTATAATATAATATTTATTTTGTATAAGTTTTAAATTTTTGTATGTGATATTGTGGTATAAATCATTCTGCTAAGTTTCGTAAAATATTAGGTTTTCAAGACCTATTGGTGTTACTATATAACATGCTTCTGACTGGTGTATATTATTCTATTACATTCACATACCTTAGCTTATCTTCTCCTCTCATCATAGATTCTTACTCAGGTTGTTCCCAGATGTTTCCACTTCTCTAAACTTGTCCACATTTTCTTATGAACCTGCCGCCCTGTAGTTTCTTTAGTATATATGTTCTAGAGTAGAATGGCTGGGACTTAGGGTCCATGCTTATTTAATTTCAGTAAACAGCACTGTATTGTTCTCAGAAATGGTTGTACCAGTATTACTGTTAATATAGTAAATATTGATAGATATAAGCTATATAAACAGAAGCTCTTTGAGTTCTTCAATGTTTTTAAAAAGTATAAAAGGTTCCTGAGACTATAAAGTTTGAGAACCAATGACTTAGACTACAAGACTATTGGCAAAAATGGTCAGTTATCAAATTCACAGTAAGTTAAAGTTGTTTCAAGTGAGGTATCACTCCTTAATTAGGTATGTTATGTACTTTTCTTCACCATTTGAAAGAAAACTGAATTAGCTTTTAAGTATGAAAGGTCTCACCTGGCTGGTGTGGCTCAGTGGTTGAGCGTCGACCCATGCACCAAGAGGTTGCCAGTTCGATTCCCGGTCAGGGCACATGCCCAGGTTGTGGGCCAAATCCCCAGCGGGGGCATGCAGGAGGCAGCCAGTTGATGCTCTCTCTCATTGATGTTTCTCTCTCTCTCTCCCTCTCTCTAAAATCAATAAAGGAAAAAAAAAGTATGAAACGTCTCCTTTATCCTTCTAGGCTGAGTTGAAAGGATGGAGGTTCTTCAGAGAGCAAGGAAAGCCCAGTCTTCAAGTGTCTAAGGACAGGAGGTTGGCAGCCCCGTCTCGGAAGCACACTGTGGAGGGAAGTGCTGAGCCCTCAAAGGTCAGAGCTGGAGAGGCAAGCTGGGAAGCTTTCCTGTCATTCCAGATGAGACCAGGGGCTGCCACCTGGGGTTAGGGCTGCTTGTGCCGAGAGACAAGTTAATTCAGAATATTAACTCCGGAAGATCAGTGTTCTGGTCAAAAGTGGTCTCCTCAGCCTACGACTGGGGAGTAACTTTATGAAGCTCTTAGTTTGTCTGTCTTCCCTTCAAGTAGGGTGGCTGTACATGCTCAAATGTCCCAGGCTCACTCAGGTCTGCCACCATTTTCATTCCAGATTCTTGGCTCAAAGTATTGTGGGACAGGTATTAAGAGGCTGAAACCAGTGACTGTATCTTAAATGGCCAGAGAAATAATAAATTGAGATGACAGATTCATATGTAATTTTCCTTTTGCTCAAAAACATTCTAGTTATTTGGGACTCTCACCCTTTGGTAGGTGGCCATGCGGCCTATGTGATGTGTGAGTGTATGTGTAAAAAATTCGACAAACACTCATAGTTCTACCATGCAGAATAAACAGCCTTTAATATTGCATTGTATTTGCTTCCATTGTATTATACTTTTTTTTAGAGAAAGAAATCATTGGTGGTGAAGCAAAGCAGTAGTCATCTTTAACCATTATCTCTGGGCTGTTCCTCTTGTCCTCCCTCCCCTGCCCCAAGCAATTACGAGGCGGAGTGTGTTGTGTAGGATTTTAGTCCATTTTTAATGCCTAAAACTACATTTATAAATATAGAGCCAAAAGTAAGATATAATGCTGTAGTTTTGTTTTTTAAGTTTACATAAATGGTTTACGAGAGTACATATATCTATCATTTTCACATTACTCTTTGGGTTTTGAGCCCTATCTACTAATCATGTATATATTGACCGAGTCGTTCTTTTTAAAATTTTTTTTTCTTTATTAATTTTAGAGCGAGAAGAAGGGAGAGGGAGAGAGAGAGAGAAGCTTCGATGAGAGAGAACATCGATTGGCCACTTCCTGTATGCCTTACACTGGGGATTGGGCCCACTACCTGGGCATGTGTCCTGACCAGGAATTGAACCAGCGACCTCCTGGTGCATGGGTTGACGCTCAACCACCGAGCCACACCGGCCGGACTCGAGTCACTCTTTTTATGTGCCTTTAATATTCCATCATATGACTTAAATGGGTTTTATTTAACCATTTAGGCTTTTCCATTTTTATTCAGTGTTACAGTGCTGAAATCTTTGTTCATATCTCCTTGTGTACATGTATTTTTTAAAGCTATAGTTAAAAGTGGAAGTACTGAATCATAGGGCACACACAGTAACCTCCGTCTCTAAAATGGTTCCATCGGTTTCTGCTACTACCTGTTCTATACTGGTTTCTAGTTCCCCATGTCCTCACGGCCCTTCACATTGTCACACCCTCTAGTTATCAGGAGGCTGATTGAATTTGAGCATATTTTCCTATAATTATGGGCATTTGCCTTTTCTTCTTCTCTAAATTAATCACCTATTCATATCTCTGTTGTTTATATCTTTTAGTCATGTTTCTGTTTTTTCATTTGTAGGAAGGCTTTAAACCATCTGGATAGAACGCCTGTGCCAGTTATATACATAAAATATATTTTAGAGGCATGCGGTTTATTTTTTAAATGTTATTTTACTCTTTCAATGCACAAAAGTTTCTTTGTTTTTATAAAGTCAGATTAGTATTTATGAAGAAGATCAGATTCCTTTGTGGCTTGTGCTTTTTCAACCTTCTTAAAGACATCTTTCCCATACCCTGCGATCATAGAAATTTCACTAATATTTTCTTTTAAGTAAAGTTTTGCTTTTTTGTGTTTAGACAGTTAGCCTACCTGGAATGTATTTTTGTGAGTAGTGTAAGATAGGCATATAATATTTTTCCATATTGCTAACCAGTTACTTCAACATAATTCGCGGAATGACCCATTCTTTTCCAAAGACTTGCAATGCCACTCACCAGGCATTATGCATGTAATGTTTGCTCACTTTTCCTTGGTTTATTCTGCCCCTAGCCCCTGTTTCACTATAATATTTTATAATATTTATTGTATATTCTTTTTATTATGGTAAGAGATACAAAAACATAAAATCGACCATTTTAAGCAACTAATAACTAATGATATCAAAGATCTTTTCATGTGCCTATTGGCTATTTGTATACGTCTTTGGAGAAATTTCTACTCAAGTCCTTTCTCTATTTTTCAATTGGGTTGTTTGTTATTTTATTGTTGTTGAGTTTTAGGAGCTGTTTATATATTCTGGAACTTAGTCTCTTATAAGATATATGATTTGGAAATATTTTCTCCCATTCTATGAATTATTGTTTTTAAAAAATTAATTATTTTTATTGTTGACTGTATTACAGATGCCCCTCATTTCCCTGCCCCCCCCCCCCCCGCTTGGCCTTCCTCCACCCAGCCCCTGTCCCACCCCAAGCCTTCACCACATTATTGTCTGTGTCCATGGGTTAGGCATATATGTATATATGTTCTTTTGGTTAATCTCTTCCCATCCCTTCCCCTCTCCTTTGAGATCTGTCTGTTCCATGCATCCATGCCTCTGGACCTATTTATAGGTTTATTTTGTTCATTAAATGCCACATATGAGTGAGGTTATGTGATAGTTGTCTTTATCTGACTGGCTTATTTCACTAAGCATAATACTCTCCAGGTCCCTCCATGTTGTCTCAAAGGGTAAGAGATCTTTATTTCTTTTTTCTTTTTCTTTAATTTATTTTTGCTACAGATGTTTCTCCCTTTTCCCCCATTGACACCTTCCTCCCCCTCCATCCCCGCCCTGTCCCCAGCTTTGTTGTTCATGTCCATTGGTTTAGCATACATGCATATAAATTCTGTGGTTTAAGAGATTTTTATTTCTTACAACTGCATAGTATTCCATCGTGTAACTGTACAACAGCTTCTTTATCCATTCGTCTCCTGATGGGCACTTGGGCTATTTCCAGATCTTAGCTAATGTAAATAACACTCCTATGAACATAGGGGTCCATATATTTTTTCTGATTGATGTTTCAGGCTTCTTAGGGTATATTCCCAGAAGTAGGATCACTGGGTCAAACAGTAGTTTCATTTGTAACTTTTTAAGGAAACTTCATACTGTTTTCCACAGTGGTAGCACCAATTTGCATTCCCACCAGTAGTACACTAGGGTTCCCTTTTCTCCACATCCTCACCAGCACTTGTTGTTTGTTGATTTATTGATAGTAGCCAGTCTGGCAGGTGTGAGGTGATACCTCATTGTAGTTTTAATTTTCATTTCTCTGATGATTAATGACTTTGAGAACTTTTTCATATTTTTCTTGGCCATCTGAATGTCCTCTTTGGAAAAGTGTCTATTCAGGTTCTTTGCTCATTAAAAAAATTTTTTTTCTTTCTTTATTGATTTGAGAGAGAGAGAGGAAGGAAGAGGGAGAGAGATAGAAACACAGATGAGAGAGAACATCGACTGGCCGCCCCCCGCATGCCTCCCACTGGGGACCCGGCCTACAACCTGGGCATGTGCCCTGACTGGGAACAGAACTGGTGACCTCCTGGTGCAAAGGTCAATGCTCAACCACTGAGCCACACTGGCTGGGTATCTTTGCCCATTTTTTGTTGTTATTAATCCTCACTTGAGGATATTTTTTTCATTGATTTTTAGGTAGAGTAAAAGAGAGATAGGGTGGGAGAAAGGGGGAGAGAGAGAAACATCAATGTGAAAGAGACACATCGATTGGTTGCCTCCCACATGATCCTGACTGGGGCCTGGGATCGAACCTGCAACCCAGGTATGTTCCCTTGACCAGGAATCAAACACAAGACCCTTCAGTTTGTGGGCGGACACTCTAACCTTTGAGCCACACCAGGCAGGGCTGCCCAATTTTTAATTGAATTGTCTTCCTGGTGTTGAGTTGTATGAGTTCTTTATATATTTTGGAAATTAACTCTTTATCAGATGTATCACTGGTGAATATGTTCTCCCATACAGTATGTTTCCTTTCCATTTTGATGCTAGTTTCTTTTGCTGTGCAGAAGCTCTTTAGTTTGATACAGTCCCATTTGTTTATTTTTTTCCTTTGTTTCTCTTGCCCTAGGAGATGTATTGGTGAAAATTCAGCTACGTGAGATGTTAGAGATTTTACTGCCTATGTTTTATTCTAGGATTTTTATGGTTTTGTGACTTACATTTACATATTTTTTGTTTGTTTGTTTGTTTAATCTAACATTTACTTAAGACTATTTACTGAGTATCTACTATGTGCCAAGTCCTGGTTAGTTAATTAGCATATAAAAAGTTGGTTTTGATGAGGGATATAGATGTTAGGATTGCTGTTTATTGGCCAGTATTCTACCTATTATTTAAATATCCAGACACCCACCCTGGCCGGTTTGGCTCAGCGGTTAGAGCATCGGACTGCAGTCCAGAGAGACCCGGGTTCGGTTCCCACTAAGGGCACATACCTCAGTTGCAGTTTGTCCCCAGCCCTGGTTGGGTCATGCGGGTGGCAGCCACTCGATGTGTCCCTTTCAGGTTGATGTTTCTCTCTCTCTTTCTCCCTCCCACTCTATCTGAACAAAAAAATGGAAAAATGTCCTCAGGTGAGGATAAAAAAAAAAATCCAGACACCCAATTTATTTATTTTATGTTTATAAAACACAATAAAATAAAATTTATCCATTTTATGCCCACAAAGCAACATTTACTAGTTATAAACTATTGAATTAAAGGAATGGATCAATCAGAACAAGTCATGGTGTGGTAGATCTGCCTGAATGTATGTGACTCAATAATACCGTCTTTGTAAGTAACATTTCTTTTTAAGACTTACCAGAAGTTGTAAAAATAATTCTGTGTATCCTTTCCCCAGCTTCCTCCATAATGATATTTTAATAATCACGCTACATAATTAAAGCCAGGAAATTGACAGTAGTACAATAGTATTAACTCAGGTACAGACTGAAAGCTCTTTTTAATAGGTTCTTGTTTCCTCTGAAGATTTTCCTTCATTACCACCTTTAACTCCGGGAATCTTTGAACAGAGCTGCAGTAAGGAGAGCCAACTTAAGTATTCACAACTCTACACAATTTCTCAGGCAGGGGAAATTCTCAACACAAAGGTAAACAGAAGATTTATTGCAGTCTTTTATCTCAGCCTAACTCCATGGGTACCTTCGGCCTCGTCCCTTTCTGGTGCTTTAGGAAAAATGACTTTTTCTTTAGGAAATTACTTTTCCTAAAGCACCAGGAATGCAGCTCTGTGCAGTCGTATCTCTTCTAGTTCAGTGTATTCAGGGAACTGAGGTTCAGGTAACAAATGGCAGGCAGGAAGCCCTAAGAAAAAGCAGCAAGACCCCCTGTATGTTCTCAGCTTGTGCACGGAGCAGCTTCAGGAGGCATTTTGTGCTATGGGGGCAGTTCTGGAAAAGACCAAAGAGGGACTTAGGTCTATTTTTAGATGAGACAAATATTTCCGGTGGAATTATTTCTTCCTGGGATCATAGGAGTTGAAGGAGTTGGGAAATGAAAGGAATTATACCATCTATGAGAGTAAACCTAATTGCATCTCAATCATTTGTGAAGTTTTTAAAAAATAAGATACCTGAAAGAAACATGGGTCTTTTATTTAAAAAAATTTTTTTTTCTCTATTGATTTGAGAGAGAGAGAGAGATAGAAACATCGATGAGAGAGAACATCGATTGGTCGCCTCCTGCATGCCCCCCACTGGGGATTGGGCCCACAACCTGGGCATGTGCTCTGACCGGGAAGCGAACTGGTAACCTCTTGGTGCATAGTTGACACTCAACCACTGAGCCACGCCAGCCAGGCAAAACATAGGTCTTTTAAATGTATGGAGACTTGCTTCATGGTTCAGAATATGGTCTATCTTCTAAATATTTCATCTTTACTTGAAAAAGAATATATGAATTAGGTTAAGTTCATAGTATTGTTCAAAATGTCTATATCCTTACTGATTTTCTGTTTAATTATTCTGACAATTATGGAGAAGTACTAAAATCTCCAGCCCAAACTGTGGATTTATCTATTTTCATTTGAAGTACTACCAGTTTTGCTTGGTGTATTTTGAAGTTCTGCTATTAGGTGTACAAATGTTTAGGATCCCCTTCTCATTATGAAATGACCTTTGTTATTTCTGGTACCATTCTTTGACCTAAAATATACTTTATCTAATAGTTATATAGTAATCAATTCAGCTTATTTTTTTTACTGTTTATGTGCTACCTTGTTCCATTGTTTAGATTTTTATTTATTTATTTCTTCATATTTAAAAGGTACTTTTTGTAGACAGTGTATAGTTTTGCTTTGTTAGCCAATTTGACCATATCTGCCTTTTAACTGGGTGTTTAAAGCATTTACACTTAGTGTGCCTATTGATGTGGTTTGGTTTAAACTCACCATCTTTTTATACATTTTCTACTTTTCCTAGCCATAATTTGTTTCCTTGTTTGCTCTTGTTCTGCCTTCTTTTATATTAACTAATTTTCATGAATTATTTTCTTGTTGGCTTATTAGCTTTAACTCTGCATTTTTATTTTAGAAGTTACAAAGGTTTATAGACTATATCTTTCCCTTATTATAGTCTACCTTCAAGTGAAATTAGCCTCATATAGAGAGTAAAAGTTTTAATGTAGTATACTTCCATTTTTCTCTTTCTACCTTTGGACTATTTTATACATGTTACTTTTATGATGTTATAAGCCCCATACCATATTGCTTATATTTTTGTTTAAATATTTATTTTTAAGGCAACTTAAATAATATAAGAAACACATATCTTTACTCTAGTATCTATCATTTTCAGTAATCTTCAATCCTTTGTGTAGATTCTTATATTATTATCTGTTATCGTTTTCTTTCTGCCTGAAGGACTTCCTTTAACATTTCTTATAGTGCAGATCTGCTGGCAATGAACTCTTTCAACTTTTGTATGTCTGAAAATGTTTTGATTTCACCTTCATTTTGGACAATTGTTTTTGCTTGGTATAAAACTCTAGGTTGACAGTTTATTTCTTTCAGTAATTTTCATTGTCTTCTCGTTTGTATTGTTTTGAGATGAAATTGCTGTCAGCTTCATCTCTATACTTTTATGTCTTTTTACTTTGTCTGCTTTTAAGATTTTTTCTTTATTACTACATTTGAGCAATTTAATTATGATATGTTTTATTTAAATATGATGTGTTTTGTATCTTCCATCTTTTCTAACATAAGCATTTAAAGCAAATCTAAATTCTTTTTAAATTTAAAGCAAATGAATATTCTTTCAAATTTTATTTGTCAAAAGATTTTATTTTGCCTTCAATTTTGAGAAAAATATTTGTGCCAAATAAAGAATTCTAGGTTGATAGTTCATTTTCTTTAAAGCTTTAAAAATATTGGTTTATTTTCTTCTGGCTTGCATTATTTTGTTGAGAATCTGTGATATTTCTTATATTTGTTCCTCTGTGTTATGATTCTGTCTCTGTGTGATTTTATTTTATTTATTTATTTTAATTTTTTATTTTTCTTTTGTTACAGATGTTTCTCCTTTTTACCCCATTGGCACCCCCTCCCCATCCCCCGCCCTGTCCCCGGCTTTGTTGTCCATGTCCATTGGTTATGCATACATGCATATAAGTTCTGTGGTTTATCTCTTCCCACCCCCTGTCTCTGTGTGATTTTAAGATTATTTTTAATCAGTGATATTCAGTAATTTCACTTTGATGCGCCTTGGTGTGTCTTTGAGATTGCTCTAGATTCTTGGGTTTGTTGCTTTATAGTTTTCATCAAATTTGAAGAAATTTGCTTGTTATTTCTGTATATATTTTTTTCTGTCTCTTTTCTCTTCTGTGACTCCAACTGCACAGCCCTTGCTGTTACCCCATATCTCTGTTCATTTATACTATCTTTGTTCTCTCTCTGGTTATTTTTAGTTTCTTTTGCCATGTCTTCAAGTTCCCCGATCTTCTATTAAGCAGTGTCTCTCTGCTATTAATCACAATTCAGTGGCAAGTTTACTTTCTGTGTGAATATTATTCATCTGTAGGAATTCTTTTTAGTTCTTCATCTTTCATTTCTCTCCCCATTATATTTGTGTTTTCTTTCAAATCCTTAAGTATAATTGTAATATTTATAATAGCTAACTTAATACTTGAACTTTGTTTTGTCAGGAAGTTAAATTATCTGTCGATAAGTTTGATCCTATTAGGATTTTTTTTTCTTTTTAAAGTTGACTCTAGAGTGTCCAGGCCAATTTGGCTCAGCGGTTGAGCATCGGCCTGCGGACCAGAGAGTCCCGGGTTCGGTTCCCGCTAGGGGCAAGTACCACACAAAAATAAATAAATAAATAAATAAAAAGTTGACTCTAGAGTATCTTTTACACGAGGAATAATTTAATTTTTCTACTGAGATGATCCCCTTCTTGGGTCTCTACTGAATGTTTTATATATTAAACTTTGGCCCATGAGAATTTGAGCAATTCCTCCTCTGCATTAGACCTGGCAATTTTTGGTGTGCATTGGTTTTCTGTGGAAGTTTCTGTGGTGATTTGGTTTTCCACAGAAGTCTCGCTTTGCTGGCCTTGTGAGATTTCTCAGTACGCATATGCAGACTGGCATTCGGCCAAGACTTATGAGACTCGCTATGTGAATTTCATCCTCTTTATAGTTCCCACCTTTCCAATGTTCACTTCTGCAAATTCCAGCCACGTTGGCTTCTCTAAAGACCAAGCTCTCTTTCATCAACTCAGCCACAGTGTGGAGTTATCTTTGAGCTCTTCCTCCTAGCACAGTAGTCCTAGTTAAGTAGATCCCTAGTTAAGATGCCAGAATAGCCCTGGCCAGTTTGGCTCAGCGGTTAGAGCGTCAGCCTGCGGTCCGGAGAGACCCGGGTTCGGTTCCCGCTAAGGGCATGTACCTCGGTTGCAGTTAGTCCCCGGCCCTGGTTGGTCGTGCGGGTGGCAGCCACTCGATGTGTCCCTTTCACGTCGATGTTTCTCTCTCTCTCTCTCTCTCTCTCTCTCTCTCTCCCTCCCTCCCACTCTATCTGTACAAAAAATGGAAAAATATCCTCGGGTGAGGATAAAAAAAAAAAAAAAAAAAAAGATGCCAGAATAAATTGATCTCATGCAATCCCAATCTCCCAAGGCCAAAATAATAATAATAACCAAAACAGTGAAACCACCAACAAAAAATTACAGCAAAATAATTTACCATAGCAACTAAAGAAGGAAAGGGGTCTAGACCAACACTAAAAACCTCAATATGTGATGCCAAAGGAGAAAGATGAGGAGAGTTGGCAGGCTCAGCGTGGTGAGATCATTAACCCAACTTTCCTACATGCCATTTCCAACATTAGTGAGTTGGAAGAAGATACTGAGCCCAAAGAGCACCTGAAGGAGGGGTGTCACCTCTGCTAAGGTGGAGTCACCCTGGGGCTTTCAGGGAATTAAAGAAGGCTGGTGGAACTGGAGTGCAGTGTAAACTATGTGTCGGGCAAGGGAGTTTAAGATAATGGCGAAGATTGGCCCAGTAGGTAGGGGCCAGTGTCTGGGAACATCTAAAGATTGGAAATAGCTTAGAAGAGATGAGGGAGGCTTGCTAGAATGCTGATGCTGAAAATAGAAAAGTAGACAATCAAAGACTACTTCAAAAGTAGAATTTAAAACACCCAACCTGTTGCTGCATAAGAACCCACCTTGCACAAAATTATACTTAATGAAACATTGAAGTCTTTTCTTTGAGACTAAGATAAAACAAAGATGCTTAGTATTACCATCTCTCTTCAATATTGTGGTAGAGTTACTAATTAATACAATAAGAAGATAAAATAAGAAGCATACGCTTTGGAAAGGGGGAAAATCTGGTTTAAGTCACAGATGATGTGAGTGTATATATAGAAAATACAAAAATTCTACAGATAAAATACAAGTAATGGAAAGAGGTTGGCAGTTGACTGGGTAGTGATCAATATTTTAAAATTAACTGTATATGTAATATACTAACAAAACATATTTAAAATATAAAATATTAAAATACCATTTTATAGGAGTAGCAAACATTTGGAAAACGTGAATAAATCTATCAAATGATGTTCAAGACATCTGAGGAAAATTATAAAACTTTATTAGAGACATTAAAAACATAAATGGAGACATATACCATGTTCATTGATCGGGGGACTCAGTACTATAAGAAAGTCAGCTTTCAAATTTATAGATTTATTGTAATTCCAGTCAAAATCTTCAAATGCTCGATGAGCTATTTCTAATATATGTCTATATCTATTTATTCTGTTCAACTGTGGTTTTTCTCGATAGCACTTATATTTCTAATCAGAGTCAGATCTTCCATGCTCTTTATAAAGAATGTAAATGTAGGAGCTAATTACACAAGCATGGATTTTCATCATGTGTTAAATGGCTTCTAAACACAGAACATCTATTGAAAAGCACTCCTTTCTCTCCACTGACCAAAACCCAGTGAAACTCTTAGCAACCTAAGCACCAGAGACACAGGGGAAAACTGCAAGAGGAGGGTCAGGAAGGCAGCGGGAGATGTGGATTCTGATGGAATTTTTTTCAATCTCTTTCCCCTTCCTGTCTCACCTTGCAGTATGTAGTTGTTCCTGTTTGTCTGAAAGCTGGTTTGGGGATGTTTTCTCGGAATAAAGTGAGTATTCTTTATTTATTTATTTATTTTAAACTTTTTATTTTTATTTTTGTTACAAATGTTTCTCCTTTTTTACCCTATTGGCACCCCCCTCCCCACCCCCCTGTCCTGTCCCCGGCTTTGTTGTCCATGTCCATTGGTCATGCATACATGCATATAAGTTCTGTGGTTTATCTCTTCCCGCCACCCCCCCCCCCCCGCCTCCTCTTCTGAGGGATGTCAGTCTATGCCCTTCTTCCATGTTTTTGGGTCTACCGTATTCCTCAGACTGTTATGTTCATTATATTCCATATATAAGTGAGATCATGTGGTATTTTTCTTTTTCTGCTTGGCTTATTTCACATAGGATAATACTTTCCAGGTCCTTCCATGTCCTGTCAAAGGATACGAGATCTTACTTTCTTACAGCTGCATAGTACTCCATTGTGTATATGTACCATTGCTTTTTTATCCATTCGTCTACTGATGGACACTTGGGCTGTTTCCAGATCTTAGCTATTGTAAATAGTGCTGCTATGAACACGGGGATATATATATTCTTCCTGATTGGTGTTTCAAGCCTCTTAGGGTATATTCCTAGAAGCGGGATCACTGGGTCAAATGGAAGTTCAATTTTTAATTTTTTGAGGTAACACCATATTGTTTTCCATAGTGGCTGAACCAGTCTGCATTCCCACCAGCAGTGTACTAGAGTCCCCTTTTCTCCACACCCTTGCCAACACTTGTTGTTTGATGATTTCTTGATGGTGGCCATTCTGACAGGTGTGAGGTGATATCTCATTGCTGTTTAAATTTGCTTCTCTCTGATGATTAGTGACGTTGAACATTTCTTCATATGTCTCTTGGCCATTTGAATGTCCTGTTTGGAGAGGTGTCTATTCAGCTCCTCTGTCCATTTTTTAATTGGGTTCTTTGTTTTCCTTTTGTTGAGTTGTATGAGTACTCTATATAATTTGGAAATTAACCCCTTATCTGATGTATCATTGGTAATGATTTTCTCCCATACAGTGGGTTGCCTTTCCATTTTGATGATTGTTTCTTTTGCTGTGCAGAAGCTTTTGAGTTTGATGTAGTCCCATGTGTTCATTTTTTCCTTTGTTTCTGTTGCCTTAGGTGATGTATCAGTGAAAATTCTATTGTGCATGACGTCCGACATTTTGATGCCTACATTTTCTTCTAGAATTTTTATGGATTCACAGGTCACATTTAAATCTTTTATCCATTTTGAGTTTATTTTTGCGTATGGTGTAAGTTGATGGTCTAGTTTCATTTTTTTGCATATAGCTGTCCAATTTTCCCAACACCATTTATTAAAGAGGCTGTCTTTACTCCACTGTATGCTCTTGCCACCTCTGTCAAATATTAATTGAGCATATTGCCTTGGGTCCATTTCTGGGTTCTCAGTTCTGTTCCACTGGTCTATATGCCTGTTCTTGTGCCAGTACCAGGCTGTTTTGATTTCAGTCGCTTTGTAGTATAACCTGATATCTGGTATTGTGATCCCACCTACTTTGTCCTTCTTCTTCAAGATTGCTGTGGCTATTCGGTGTCTTTTTTGGTTCCATATGAACTTTTGAAGTATTTGTTCTAGTTCTGTGAAATATGTCATTAGTATTTTGATGGGAATTGCATTGAATCTATAGATTGCTTTGGGTATTATGGACAATTTAATGATGGTGATTCTTCCAATCCATGAACAAGGTATGTGCTTCCACTTTTTTTTATATCTTCCTCTATTTCTTTTTTCAATGTCCTATAGTTTTCTGCAAATAGGTCCTTTACTTCTTTGGTTAAGTTTATTCCTAGGTATCTAATTTTTTTGCCATGATGGTAAATGGGATTGTTTTTTCAGTTTCTCTTTCTGTGAGTTCATCATTGGTGTATACGAATGCTGTCGATTTCTTGACATTAATTTTGTATCCTGCTACTTTTCCAAATGCATTTATTAAGTCTAGTAGATTTTTGATGGAGTCTGTAGGGTTTTCTATGTATAATATCATGTCATCTGCAAATAATGACAGTTTCACTTCCTCCTTTCCAATTTGGATCCCTTTTATTTTTTCTTCATGTCTGATTGCTGTGGCTAAGACTTCCAGCACTATGTTAAATAAGAGTGACGAAAGTGGACATTTCTGTCTTGTTCCTGTTCTTAAGGGAAATGTTTTTAGTTTCTGCCCATTGAGTATGATGTTGGCTGTAGGTCTTTCATATATGGCCTTTATTATGTCGAGATATGATCCCTCTATTCCTACATTGCTGAGCGTTTTTGTCAGAAATGGATGCTGGATTTTGTCGAAGGTTTTTTCAGTGTCGATTGATATGATCATGTGGTTTTTATTCTTCATTTTGTTTATGTGGTGTATCACATTTATTGATTTGCAAATATTGTACCAGCCTTGCATCCCTGGGATGAATCCCACTTGGTCATGGTGAATAATTTTTTTGATGTATTGCTGGATCCTATTTGCTAGTATTTTGTTCAGGATTTTGGCATCTATGTTCATTAGGGATATTGGCCTATAGTTTTCTTTCTTTGTATTGTCTTTTTCTGGTTTTGGAATTAGAATTATGCTGGCCTCATAGAATGAGTTTGGAAGTCTTTCTTCTTCTTGAATTTTTGAAATAGTTTGAGGAGAATGGGTGTTCGTTTTTTTTGAATGTTCGGTAGAACTCCCCCGTGAAGCCATCTGGGCCTGGGCTTTTGTTTGCTGGGAGAGTCTTGATTACCTCTTCAATTTCCTTAGTTGTTATTGGTCTGTTCAAATTTTCTATCTCTTCTCGGTCCAGTTTTGGGAGACTGTGTGTTTCTAGAAATTTTTCCATTTCGCTTAGATTGTCAAATTTGTTGCCATATAGTTGTTCATAGTAGCTGTTAACAATCTTTTGTATTTCTGTGGTGTCGGTTGTTACTTCTCCTCTTTCATTTCTGATTTTGTGTATTTGGGTTCTCTCCCTTTGTTTCTTGGTGAGTCTCTCTAAGGGTCCATCAATCTTGTTTATCTTTTCGAAAAACCAGCTCTTTGTTTCATTGATCCTTTGAATTGTTTTTTTGGTCAAGTGAGTATTCTTTAGGATATTCCCTCAATCCAGTAGAGTTGCTTCCATGCTGATTTACTTTTTTTTTTTTTAACCCTCACCCGAGTACATTTTTGCATTTATCTTCAGATAGAGTGGGAGGGAGAGAGGGAGAGAGAAAAATCGAGTGGTTGCCACCCACATGACCCAACCGGGGCCAGGGACAAACTGCAACCGAGGTACGTGCCCTTCGTGGGAACCAAATCTGGGACTCTCCGATCTGTGAGCCCAAGCTCTAACCACTGAGCAAAACTGGTCAGGGCTGATTTACTTTTTAAGCTTTAGAAAGTAATAAGCATTTTTATGACCTCTTTATTTTGCTTTCTGTTGTTTTGCATGTTCAAGTGATGATTTAAACTAGATGAAGGTGTATTAGCTACCTATGGTCTTTAGAATATTAATTTCCCTTGCTTATGTTTGAAATATATTTCATTTATCATGACATTAATTGAGAGCCTTAATTTACTATTATTATCCAAGTACAGAATTATAAGCCGGCACTAACTGCTGAGCCAAACCAGCCAGGGCTCCAAGTACAGAATTATAAACAAAAATTAACAAACAGAGAAAAAGAAGAAGATACATATTGCTCTTTAAAAGAAAATGAAATTGCCAATTTGGCTTCTATTCTTTCAGTCTTTGTTCTTTGTATGCTTATTATTTTTCAAAAAAACAGGATTATAATGTACCTAGTAATTTATAACTTGCTCCTTTCACTTAATAATAGATGTTTAACCTGGCTGATGTAGCTCAGTAGTTGGGTGTCAACCTATACACCAAGAGGTCGCTGGTTCGATTCCTGGTCAGGGCACGTGCCCAGGTTCTGGGCCCAATCCCTAGTGCGGGGCACGCAGGAGGCAACCAATTAATGTTTTCTCTCATTGATGTTTATCTCTCTCTTCTCTTTCTCCCTTCCTCTCTCTCTAAAATCAATAAAGAAAAAAATAATAAAATAGATGTTTAACATTTTTCCATATCTTTTGTATAGCTCATGTAATGGCAGTATAATATTTTGTCACATAGTTGCTTATTATTTACATTATTTTTAGAATTATTATTTTAACTTTTGTCACTATAAACAATATATAATTCATGCTGTCATAAACACAGCTGCACTTGTATATTTACAAGTATAAATAGTAATTTATTTAGAGTATTGTTAAAAAGTGTCTGTGTCGATTGGTTGTGCATATATGCATATAGGTTTTTTGGTTTATCTCTTCCCATCCCTTTTACCCCCCTCACTCTGAGGTTAGTCAATCTGTTCCCTACTTCCATGACTCTGAATCCCTTTTGGTCAACAGCTAATTTTGTTCATTATGTTCCACAAATAAGTGAGATCATGTGGTACTTGTCTTTCTATGACTGGCTTATTTTGCTTAGCATAATACTCTCCAGGTCTCTCCATGTCATCTCAAAGGATAACAGATCTTTCTTTCTTACAGCTACATAGTACTCCATTGTGTACATGTACCACAGCTTCTTTATCCATTCGTCTACTGATGGGCACTTGGGCTGTTTCCAGATCTTAGCTATTGTAAATAGCACTGATATGAACATAGGGGTGCGTGTATTCTTTCTGATTGGTGTTTCAGGCTTCTTAGTGTTGTGGCATGAGAGAACCGAGAGACCATCAGAGCCAAATTAAAGCCAAATAGAGAGCAAAGCTGGCCAGTGACTGATCCCCAGTTCTCAGAGATCAGCCCTGATTTTCAGCTGATTTTTATTTTATAGGGGGTTTGTTACAAACTTCTGCAACTGGCATTTCTTGTTGGCCTTGGGGGAGAGCAAGCAAGTACAGAAGTGGAGGCAGTTAGCGATAAGTGGGAGGGAACGGAAGTGGGAAGGAGCTGAGGCGAAAGGGAACTGCGTGAACTGGGTCAGCACACATCTATCCTGCTATTCATTCTATTTTCTAAGTTCTAAACACTAACAAATTCGCTTAGAGGACAAATTCATTTAGAGGAGTACCAGGCCAGCTGGTACTTCCTCAGGTTGCCTCTGAAAGCTTCATAGTTGGCCTTTTGTTTATTTAATAAGTACAAAGTGATAGGAGCAGGCCAGTACATTAGGATATATTTCAAGAAGTGGGATCACTGGGACAAATGGTAGTTTCATTTTTAATATTTAGAGAAAACATCATATTGTTTTTTTATAGTGGCTGCGCCAGTCTCCATTCCCACCAGCAGTATGCTAGAGCATCCTTTTCTCCACATCCTCACCAACACTTGTTGTTTGATGATTTGTTGAAGGCCACCATTCTGGCAAGTGTGAGTTGATATCTCATAGTCATTTTAATTTGCATCTCTCTGATGATTAGAGATGTTGAGCATTTTTTCATATGTCACCTGGCCATTTGTATGTCCTACTTGAAGAAGTGTCTATTCAGGTCTTCTGCCCATTTTTAATTGGATTGTTTGTCTTCCTTTTGTTGAGTTGTAGGAGTACTCTATATATTTTGGATATTAACCCCTTATACGATGTATGGTTGGCAAATATATTCTCCCAGAGAGTGGGTTCCCTTTCTTTTTGATGCTGGTTTCTTTTGCCATGCAGAAGCTTTTTAGTTTAATGTAGTCCCATTTATTAATTTTCCCCTTTGTTTCTCTTGCCTTAGGCAATGTATCAGTGAAAATTCCACTACATATGATGTCTGAGATTTTTCTGCCTACATTTTCTTCTAGGACTTTTATGGTTTCATGGGTTACATTTAAGTCTTTTATCCATTTTGAGTTTATTCTTGAGTATGGTGTAAGTTGGTGGTCTAGTTTTGTTTTTTTGCTTGTAGCTGTCCAATTTTCCCAGTACCATTTATTGAAGAGACTGTCTTTTGTCCATTGTATGCTCTTGCCTCCTTTGTTGAATATTAACTGTGCATACTGTCTTGGATCGATATCTGGGTTCTCTGTTCTGTTCCACTGATCTATATGCCTGTTGTGCCAGTACCAGGCTGTTTTGATTATGATAGCTTTGTAGTATAACTTGATATCTGGTATTGTGATTCCTCTCACTTTGTTTTTCTTTTTCAAGATTGCTGTGACTATTTGAAATTTTTTATGATTTCATATAAACTTTTGGAGTATTTGTTCTAGATTTGTGAAATATGCCATTGGTACTTTAATAGGGATTGCATTGAATCTGTAGATTGCTTTGGGTAGTATGGACATTTCAATGATAATTTTTCCAACCCACGAACATGGTATATGTTTCCACTTTTTTATATCTTTCTCTATTTCTTCTTTCAATGTCCTGTCGTTTTCTGAGAACAGGTCTTTTACCTCCTTGGTTAAGTTTATTCCTAAGTATTTTATTTTGTTGTTTTTGCCATGGTAAATGGGATTATTTTTTAGTTACCTTTTCTGAGTGTTCATTATTGGTGTATAAGAATGCCATCAATTACTGGATGTTAATTTTGTATCCTGCTATTTTGACAAATTCATTTATTAAATCTAGTACATTTTTTGTTTGTTTGTTTAATCCTCACCCAAGGATATTTTTCCATTTATCTTCAGATAGAGGGGGAAGGAGGGAGAGAGAAAGAGAGGGAGAGTGAGAGGGAAATATTGACATGAGAGGGACATGTCACCTGGTTGCCTCCCGCACAACCCTGACCAGGACCAGGGACAAACCGCAACCAAGTTATGTGCCCTTGATCAGAATCAAAACCGCGACTCATTGGTCCACAGGCTGATGCTCTAACCCCTGAGCCAAACCAGCCAGGGCAAATCTAGTAGATTTTTGATACAGTCTTTAGGGTTTTCTATGTACAATATCATGTCATCTGCAAATAATGACAGTTTCACTTCCTCCTTTCCAATTTGGATTCCTCTTATTTTTTCTTTGTGTCTAACTGCTGTGGCTAAGACTTCCAGTACTATGTTAAATAAGAGTGGTGAAAGTGGGCATCCCCGTCTTGCTCCTGTTCTTAAGGGAAATGCTTTTAGTTCTTGCCAGTTAAGTATGATGTTGGCTGTAGGTTTATCATATATGGCCTTTTATTTTTTTATCCTCACTCAAAGACATTTTTGCATTTATTTTCAGATAGAGTGGGAGGGAGAGAGAGTAGAAGAGAGAGAGAGAAACCTTGACATGAGAGAGACACATTGAGTGGTTGCCACCCACACAACTCCAACCGGGGCCGGGGACAAACTGCAACCGAGGTACATGCCCTTAGCGGGAACTGAACCTGGGGCTCTCGGTCCATGGGTTGACGTTCTGACTGCTGAGCCAAACTGGCCAGGGCATATATGTCCTTTATTATGTTGAGATATGATCTCTCTATCCCCACTTTGCTGAGCATTTTAATCAGAAATGGGTGCTGGATTTTGTTGAATGCTTTTTCAGTGTCTATTGATATGAGCATATGGTTTTATCTTTCATTTTGTTTATGTGGTGTATCACATTTATTGATTTGCAAATATTGTACCAGCCTTGTATCCTTGGAATAAATACCACTTGGTCATGGTGAATAATTTTTTTAATGTATTGCTGGATCCTATTTGCTAATGTTTTGTTAAGGATTTTGTTCATCAGGGATATTGGCCTGTAGTTTTCTTTCTTTGTAGTGTCTTTATCTGGTATTGGAATTAGGATTATGCTGACCTTATAAATAAAGTTTGAAAGTCTTTCTTCTTGTTGAATTATTTGGAATTTTTTTTTTGATATTTTGTTCAGATAGAGTGGGAGGGAGAGAGAGAGAGAAACATCAACGTGAAAGGGACACATCGAGTAGTTGCCACCCGCACAACCCAACCAGGGCCGGGGACAAACTGCAACTGAGGTACGTGCCCTTAGCGGGAACCAAACCTGGGTCTCTCTGGACCGCAGGCTGATGCTCTAACCGCTGAGCCAAACCGGCCAGAGCGAATTATTTGGAATATTTTGAGGAGAATGGGTGTTAGTTCTTCTTTACATGTTCATTAAAACTCCCCTGAGAAAACATCCAGGCCTGGGCTTTTGTTTGCTGGAAGTTTCTTGATTACATCTTCAATTTCCTGAGTTGTTATTGATTTGTTTGCTTTCTGTCTCCTTCTGGTTCAGTTTTAGGAGACTGTGTGTTTCTAGAAATTCATCCATTTCACCTAGGTTGTCAAATTTGATATCGTATAATTGTTCATTGTGTTTTTAACAATCCTTTGTATTTATGTGGTATGAGTTGTTACTTCTCTTTCGGTTTCTGATTTTGTTTATTTGGGTCCTCTCTCTTTGTTTCTTGGTGAGTCTGGTAAAGGTTCATAAGTCTTGTTTATCTTTTCAAAAAACCAGCTCTTTGTTTCATTGATCTTTTGAATCGTTGTTTTAGTCTCTATGTCATTTATTGCTGCTCTGACCTTTACTATTTCTTTCCTTCTACTTGCTCTGGGTTTTTCTTTTTGTTCATTTTCTAGTTTTTTAAGTTAGAAGGTTAGATAGTCTATTAGAAATTTTTTTTTTCTTGAGGTAAGCCTGTAGCGCTATGAACTTCCTTCTCAGGACTGCTTTTGCTGCATCCCATAGATATTATGTTGCTTTGTGTTTATTTTCATTGATTTCCCAGAAGTTTTTTTTTTATTTCTTCCTTGATCTCCTTGGTATCCCATTCATTGTTTAATAACAAGCTATTAGCCTCCATGTGTTTGAATGTTTTTATTGTAATTAATTTCTAGTTTCATGCCACTGTGATCTGAGAAGCTGCTTGATATAATTTAAATCTTCTTGAACTTTTAAAGACTTTGTTTGTGTCCTAACATATGGTCTTTCTTTGAGAATGTCCCAAATGCACTTGAGAAGAATGTAAATTCTGCAATTTTGGGGGTGTAATTCTTTATAAGTATCTATTCAATCCATATGATCTAGTGCATCATTTAGAGTCTCTGCTTCCTTGTCAATTTTCTGTCTAGAGGATCTATCCAGTGATGTCAGCGGGGTGTTAAAGTCCCCTGCTATGATTGTATTGCTGTCAGTTTCTCCTTTGAAGTCCTCCAGAAGTTTTAAAATATATTTTGGTGCTCCTATATTGGGTGCATATATGTTTACCAAGGTGATATCCTCCTGTTGGATAGACCCTTTCTATATTACGTAGTGGTGTTCTTTGCCTTAGTTATGATCTCATTTTGAAGTCTGTTTTATCAGATATTAGTATTGCTTCCCCAGTTTTATTTCCTTTCCATTTTTTTGGAAATTTTTTTTCCATCCCTTCACTTTCAACCTGTGTGAGTCTTTTATTGTGAGGTGGATCTCTTGTAAACAATATATATGAGTCATGCTTTCTTATCTTTTTAGTTACTCTGTGTCTTTTGATTGGAACACTTAATCCATTTACATTAAGGTTATTATTGATATATACTTATTTATTGCTGTTTTTATTTATTATGGCTATGTTTCTCTCTCTATTTCTTCTGCTTATTACAGCAGTCCTTTTACCATTTCTTGCAGTGCTGGTTTGGTGCTAAAATATTCCCTTAGCTTTTTTTTTTTTTTTTTTTTTTGGTCTGGAAAGCTCTTTACTTCACCTTCTATTTTGAATGATAGCCTTGCTGGATAGAGTAGTCTTGGATTCAGATAATTGGTTTACATTACCTTGAGTACTTCATGCCATTCCCTTCTGGCTTGTAGTGTTTCTGTTGAGAAATCAGCTGATAGCCTTATGTTGGTTCCTTTGTAGGTAATCTGTTGCTTTTCTCTTATTGCCTTTAAGATTCTCTCTTTGTCTTTAATTTTTGGCATTTTAATTATGATGTGTTTTGATGTGGGTTCTTCTTACTTGGGGCTCTCTGTGCTTCCTGAATTTTTATGCCTTTTTCCTTCACTAAGTTAGGGAATTTTCTGCCACTATTTCTTCATATATATATTCTCTAACCCTTGATCACTTTCTTTTTCTTCTGGAACTCCTATGATGTGGATGTCGTTATGTTTCAATTATCCCATTGCTCTCTTTTTCTTTTTGGTTCCATGATTGAGTGATTTTATTCTATCCTGTCTTCTAATTCACTGATCCACTCCTCAGTTTCCTCTAATCTGCTGGTTATTTCTTTCAACGTGTTCTTTATTTTTGCTATGTCATTCTTCATTTTTGTTTGGTGGTCTTACATTTCAAATTAGTTGATTTTCATTGTTTCTATATCTTTACTCATGCTGTTGAGCTTCCTCATAATCATTACTCTGAACTCTACCTCTGATGCCTTGCTTAATTCCATTTCATTTATCCCTTCTTCTGTAGAATTCTCTTGTTCTTTTATTTGGGATTTGTTTCTTTGTTTCACCATTTTGGCTGTCTCAGCAAGTTTTGGAGCCTGCCAAATTTTCCCTGTGAGTATTGGTGTTCCACTGATTGTTGCTCCCTCTGCGGAGTTTGGATGAGTGTGGAAGGGACCACATTAAACACCAATGTCTAATCTGACTTTCCTGGGTAGAGTCGCAGGCTAAGCAAAGATTAAATTATCCCAGAGCTTTTGCTTGCAGGCTGAATATTAGTCTCAGTTACTTAATGAGCCTCAGGTTGTAGCCCTCCGATGAATGGAAAATTCTTCAAGTGGGCAGGGGAAGAGGATTTCCAGCAGGTGGGACAATTGCTTTCCCCTGGGTTAAAGGTGCTTTGAAAAAAAAAAAAAGTGGTTTCTGCAGTATGGGTTATTGGCTTGGTGCAGGAATCCAGGCCTCAGCCTTCATATCTCAGACCTCAGAGCCAGGACACAAAATGCTGAGGGTCAGGCTCAAGGATCAGAGCCTTCAGGATTTTATCTCTGCCTAGTGGCTTGCTGGTAGTTTTTGGCTGTTAATGAGCCTCAGGTTGTACTTCTCCAAGCCAGTGATGTGAAATTCCCGAGGGAGGAGCAGTAGCTACCCCCCTCCCCCAGCTAAAGCTGCTCTGATGGGGCTACTTGACAGAGATGGCTACTGCAGGTTGTGGGAGTGGCTCAGCATAGGAACTCAGGCCTCAGCCTTCACAGCTCAAACCCAAGAGCCAGGACCCCCAACACTGAGAGCCAGATCCAAAACTCAAAGCTTTCAGAGGCTCTTCTCTACCTACTGGCTGGCAGATAGTCTCTGGCTATGAATGAGCCTCAGGTTGCACTTCTCCACCAGGTGATATTAAATTCCTGAGGATGGGACAGTTGCTTCTCCCCCAGGCTGTAGCCACTCTGGGAAGGGGCTCTTTGAGTAATATGACTATTGTCCTGTGTTGGAGTGACTCAGCATAGAGCTCCTGATGGCCTCCTTCTCAGCTTTCTCCCCAGTGTCACGAACCCCTGACTTTCCTCACACAGTTCCATCCCAGTCTGCCCTTCCTCTGCTGAAGCCCAAGGTGAGTGGCTGTAGCTGTACTTTAGTGCAATGGCCCTTCAGGAGAATACTAGTGTTCCCCTGTCTCTCCCTGCTGGACAAAACCTCTGCTCTGGTGATTTTCTCAGCCAGGTGTTATGTGGGCACCATCCCTGTTCCACCACTCTGTGCTGCGGAGCCAGAGTGGGGTTTAACCCATAACTTCTCAGAGGGAACTGCTCATAGCTAAGACAGCCCTCAGCTGCTGCTGTGGGCACCCAGCTAGCCGTCTCATGCCTCCACAGCTCCTACCAGTCTCAATTTGGGTCCTCTTTCCGTCCCTGGTTATAAGGGTTCTCTCCAGCTGCTCTTCAGTTGGTTTTTCCAGATGACTTGTCTTTCTTTTAGTTGTAATTCAAGTTTTGTCATGGGACACGGACTGTGTAGCTTCCATTCACTCTGCCATCATTTTGGATCCTTAAAAAGTGAAACTTCTGATAAATTAAGCAGAATTTTATATTTTATGAACTGATCAATAACTTCAGTGTGTGTATATATATATGCATATACATCCATATATATAATATATACATATATATACACACACATACATCTATACTTATGTCATTTTCCAAGTTGTACTCAGAAGTTTATGAGAGAAAATGTATTTTTATTTTTTATTACCTTTGGAGAGCTAAGATTATCATGGGTGTCTTCTCTGATGCAATCAATTCAGAGTTCTGACTGCTACTGTCCCAGCTGGACACCAGCAATGCGTTGGGACCAAGGAGTTCTGAACAAAAATATTTTATTAGCAATTCATAAGGCATACAAATTGCAAATGTGGTATTATACCACAGTAATGAAACAGAAATATAGTAACAATTATATTCTACTCTTTATTTTAATTATTGAATTCCCTCTAATAAAAATGTTTCTTAGATCCATGATCACTCATAATATCCACATATAGCCATAATTCAAGACCAAAGCAGACTTAGCAGAAGGCAGAGAACTTTATTCTGGCCTAAGAGGTACCAGACTCCTGCCCTCTTGCTCTCAGTGGGTTAAAAATGAGCCTGGGGACCGGGGAAGGTCCCCAGAAGACACTGGTTGTTGCTTTTGCTCTTATGCTACTCTGCCTGGTGGGGCGGGTCAAGGCAGGAGGAACCAATGCTTCTTCAGTGTGAAGAGGATGATGTGGAGGCATCATTTAGGTACACAGAATGAACCAGGGCAGAGTTGACAAAATACATCTCAAAGCAGCGATGTTGGCTCGCTGCCACTCTTAAAGAATAGCCTCAAGCCCTGGCTGATTAGGCTCAGCGGTTGGAGCGTCAGCCTGTGGTCCAGAGAGACCGGGTTCAGTTCCCGCTAAGGACACGTACCTCGGTTGCAGTTTGTCCCCGGCCCTGGTTGGGTCGTGCGGGTGGTAGCCACTCGATGTGTCCCTTTCATGTCGATGTTTCTCTCTCTCTCTCTCCCTCCCACTCTATCTGAACAAAATATCGAAAAATGTCCTCGGGTAAGGATTAAAAAAAAAAAAAAAAAGAATAGCCTCAAGAGAGACTGATCTGAAAATACTTTTTAAGTCATACAGAAATGTCTCCCATTGCAGCTAATGTATTATGTTAACTATGATGCAACTGTTACATAAAAATATATTTTAGTATTTGAAAAGTTTAAAGTTTACAGTCCTGAGCTGATTCTCCTCCTCCTCATCTCCTGCATGATCACAAGAGAGAGGGCCAACCAGTTTTATTCTAATCAGAGAGAAGAATCATTTAAGAGGTTATTTAACAACAAAATTTTTTTTTTATCCTTACCCGAGGACATTTTTTTGCATTTATCTTCAGATAGAGTGGGAGGGACAGAGAGGGAAGAGAGAGAGAGAAACATCAATGTGAGAGATACACATCAACTGGTCATCACCCACATGACCCCAACCAGGGCTGGGGACAAACTGCAACCGAGGTACGTGCCCTTAGTGGGAACCGAACCCAGGTCTCTCTGGACTGCAGGCCGACACTCTAACCGCTGAACCAAACCAGCCAGGGATGAAAGGAGTTCTACCAAAAGCAAAAAGACAAAGTATACAAAACTTAGAGTAAGATGGCTAAAAGACAAGTTGAAGCAGGAAATTGCAACTCTACTTCAGAATAGAATTCTAAACATTTATTATGTAAAGATTAAAGTGGGCAAAGGGGACATTAAAAAATAACTATAACTACTGCAATTATGTAACAGTGCACAACATAAAAAGATAATTTGTGACAACCAAATTATCAAAGAGGAGGAGGAAAAGGACTGAATGTGTACTATTGACTAAAGATAGGAGACAATCAGAAGAGGATGGATTATTTTGTGTGTGAGACATTTTATACACACCTAATGGTAACTACAAAACCAAAATACAGAGCTCAGACATGGAACATAAAAAAAGAGGAAATGCGGAAGATCATAGAAAACTGCCAAACTAAAATAGCAGACAGTCACAATGGAGCTACAGAGCAACTAGAAAACAAGGATAAAGTGACTATAGTATATCCTCATATATCAATAATCAACGTAAATATAAATGAAATGAACTCACCAATCAAAAGGCACAAAGTAGCAGGATGGATTAAAAACAAAATCCAGCCCTGGCTGGATTGCTCAGTGGGTTGGAGCATTGTCTCATACACCAAAAGGTTGTGGGTTTGATTTCCAGTCAAACCACATACTCGGTTGTGGGTTCAATCTTCGGTCAGGGTGTGTACTGAAGGCAACCAGTAGATATTTCTCTCTGTCTCTCTCTCTCTCACCCTCCTCCTTCATTTCTCTCTCTTTCTAAAAATAAAAAAATAGTCAATAAAAATATATCCTCAGGTGGGGATAAAACAAAATCCAACTATATGTTGCCCACAGGAGACTAACATAGGCTGAGTGAATGGGTGGCAAATAGCATACAGAGAAAAGTGGTGTAGCAATACTTCATCAGACAAAATAGGTTTCAAATTAAAAGTAACGAGAGACAGAGATGGACATTTTATAGTGATTAAGGGGACAATTAATCAAGAAGACATAACTTAATATATATGCTCCCGACCTGGGAGCTCCAAAATATATTAAGCAATTACTAATGAATCTAAAGGAAGAAACTAAAAAATATACATGTATAGTAAGGTACTTGAATACTCCACTCACAGATCATCCAGATAGATCATCCAGACAGAAAGTCAATACGGAAATATTGACCTTAAGTGATACATTAAACCAAATGGACTTAATATTTATAGAACTTTCCATTCCAAAAGGAAAAAATACACATTTTTTTAAGTGCACATGGAACATTCTCAAGGACAGACCATATGTTTGGAATACAAAACTAGCCTTGATAAATTTAAAAAGATTGAAATCATTATAAGAATATTTTTCAGCCACAACAGTATGAACTAGAAATTAACTACAAGAAGTAAGCTGAAAAACCACAAACATGTACTTTAGTTGCAGTTTTGATGTGGTTGTGGGAGGAGGCAAGTACTATGTTTACCTACACTGCAGTCTCCACTGAAAGTCTCCTGATTTTACTAATATATGGGATATAAAACAAACAGCAACAAGACAAACACACAAAACAAACAAATAAACAAAAACCCAAACTCACAGATACAGAGAACAAAATGGTGGTTACCAAAAAGGAAGGGAGTTGTGAGGAGGACAAAGAATAAAGGGGGTGAAATATATGGTGTTGAAAGGACACAAGATTTCAGGTGGTAAGCACAGAATAGAGCAGCAATTTTCAGCCTTTTTCATCTCATGGCACACATAAACTAATTACTAAAATTTTGTAGCACACCAAGAATATTTTTTGCCAATCTGAAAAAAAATAGGTGCAATTTTGATTGATTCGCAAACAAAACAACCATTAATTACCTACCCCATTTGCTTCAAAGTGACTTTTTTAAAGGATTTTTGATACCAAGAATTAACCAATCAGATGCAACCTTATTATGTGACATGACCAATAACAGCTCATAGTAATATATGTGCAGTGGTTATATTGCTAAGTGCTAGAATTTAATAACTTAAATAAAGTTAAACTCACTGTAGAAATGTATCAGGATTTAAAAATTTAAGTTTCAAGATTGTCAGTGATATCAATATTTAAAAGTACATGTACATACACTTGTAGATTATCAATATTTGATTAATTCTTCTTTGACTTCTAAGTGACAAAATCTAATATTTAATCAATACTTTGTTTTTTTAATAATTATTTCTGAAATTAAATAAAAAACTTGTGGGTAGGATGTAGATTAATAGTCAAGAATATTTAAGAGGAAAATAAAAATTTATGGGATGCAGCAAAAGCAATTCTAAGACAGAAAGTTATAGCACTAATTGCTTATATTAAAAAAAAAAAGATTGCCCTTACCGGTGTAGCTCAGTGGTTAGAGTATTGGTCCACATACCTAAAGGTCATGGGTTTAATTCTCGGTCAAAGGCATGCACCTGGGTTGCAGGTTTGATCCCTGACCCTGGTTGGGGCATGTGAGAGAGACAACCAATCAGTGAGTTTCTCTCACATCAATGTTTCTCTCTCTCTCTTTTGCTCGCTCGCTCCCTCCCTCCCTCCCTCCCTCCCTCCCTCCCTCCCTCCCTCCATTCCATTGGAAACAATATCCTCAGATGAGGATTAACAAAAAAAAGTAAAAAAGAGAGAGAGAGAGAAAAATCACAAAGAAACAACCTAACTTCATATTGCAAGCAACTATAAAAAGAACAACTAAGCCCACAGTTAGCAGAAGGAAGAATAATAATAAAGATCTGATCAGAAATAAATAAATTCATCAGAGAAGGATTCTGGGAAGATGGCAGGATAGGAAGCACCAGGAATCTGTGTCTCCATCTAGAAATCAACTGCACTAGATAACCTGTCAGATGTAACTATTTGGGGACTCTGGAGTCTGTTGAAGGCTTGAAATATCCAGAGGATAACTTGGCTAGTAAATTGCAGTAATATTTGATCAATTTCAGCTCTTATCACAGTAGCTACTACCCATCCACCACCCACAGCCGTGGGACAGACAGCTGTGTATGTATTCCTGGAGCAGCTTGCATACAGCCGGTGGGAGACAGGGTAGGCAAAAAGGACCCGGTTCTCCAAATATTGGGAATCTTTGTTCTGATTACCCCTTGCTGCTTCTGATCACAGAGGTACAAACAGCTAAGCAACCAGTGTTGTTGTGCCTCCCACATTGTTGCAAGCCCATCCCCTCTGACTGAAGCAATTTCCAGGGAATTTAAAGGGCCAGTGCTTTTTTTTCCCTTCATTTTTTTTTTCACGTTTTCCCTTTTCAGGATTCAGACATTAAAAAGTAAAACATTCTGCCTGGCCAGTTTGGCTCAGCGGTTAGAGTGTTGGCCTGCAGTCCCGAGAGACCCAGGTTTGGATCCCACTAAGGGCATGTATCTCGGTTGCAGTTTGTCCCTGCCCTGGTTGGGGTCGTGTGGGTGGTAGCCACTTGATGTGTCCCTTTCACGTCGATGTTTCTCTCTCTCTCCCCCTCCCATTCTATCTGAACAAAAAATGGAAAAATGTCCTCGGATGAGGATAAAAAATAAAAAAGTAAAACATTCTGCATATACAGAAAAAATTAGACAGTGAACACATATGCCCAGAGAAAGGGTTATAGGAGACTTGATAAGACATTAAGTTGACACTTCAGGTTGATCCTCAGCACAGACACAGACTATAATTCCAAAGAAAAACAATAACAACAGACAAACAAAAACAACAGCAAATCATGGCAAAGGGGAGAATCTGGTTTCCAGTTACTACATTATTATATTCAATTTTCCTGTGTTCTATCAAAAAACAAATAAACAAACAAACAAATAAAAAAACACATGGCATACAAAGAAACAGGAAAAAATGGCCCATTAAAGGGGGGAAAAGAATAATTGACAGGAGGAAAAAAAATGGCGGTGGAGTAAATGGAAGCTACACAGACCGTCTCCCAGGACCAAACTAGAATTACAATGAAAATAAAGACAAATCATCAGGAAAAAGCAACAGAAAAGCAGCTTGGAAGACCACATAACCAGGGACACTGACTCAATCCTGGTAGGCTTGCGGAGACGCGAGAAGGGGAGCCGGTAGCCCACGGTTGGCAGCGGCCTTAGCTGGGAGCAGCGCCCTGGCGGTGGCCTTAGCTGGGAGCCCACAGACAGCAGCGGCCTTGGCTGTGAGCAGCGGCCTTAGCTGGGAGCACACAGACAGCAGTGGCCTTGGCTGGGAGCAGTGGCCTTGGCTGGGAGCAGTGCCCTGGCGGTGGCCTTAGCTGGGAGCCCACAGACAGCAGCGGCCTTGGCTGGGAGCAGCGGCCCCAGCTGGGAGCCCACAGACAGCAGCGGCCCTGGCGGTGGCCTTAGCTGGGAGCCCACAGACAGCAGCGGCCTTGGCTGTGAGCAGCGGCCTTAGCTGGGAGCATACAGACAGCAGTGGCCTTGGCTGGGAGCAGCAGCCTTGGCTGGGAGCAGTGCCCTGGCGGTGGCCTTAGCTGGGAGCCCACAGACAGCAGCGGCCTTGGCTGGGAGCAGCGGCCCCAGCTGGGAGCCCACAGACAGCAGCGGCCCTGGCGGTGGCCTTAGCTGGGAGCCCACAGACAGCAGCGGCCTTGGCTGGGAGCAGCGCCTTAGCTGGGAGCAGCACCCTCGGGTTAAAGTCCCAAGCAGCTCCACAGCCACTCACCTTGGGCTCTGGCAGAGGGAGGGCAGACTGGACTGGTACTGTGTGGGGGCACTCGGGATCTGGAGGGTGCTCAGAGGTTTTGCTGAGTTGCGGTCACACAGGAAGGTGGTCATCTTACTCCTTCCCAGGGCTCTGAGGAGAGGCGGCGGCCCCTCCCTCGGGGATTCAGCCCCACCCGGTCGCCACTGAAATGCAAATTGAGGCCTATTAACAACCAACATCTGCCCCTGGGGAAACCCCTTACTCTGAGCACCGGAGGGAGTTTTTCATTCAACTCAGAAGCCAAGGCACCTCAGGTAATTGCTAGCCTCCAGGCAAAAAGGTAGAGGATAAGTCTACCACTCCTGGGCTAGAAACTCTAACCAGGAAGTAAGACTTGACAGTGGTGTTTAACGTGGGTCCTCCCTGGCTCATCCAAACCCAAGAGAGGGAGCCACAAACAGCAGAACACCAACACAGGCAGGGAAAGTTTGACAGGCTCCAAAACCCACTGTGATAGCCAAAATGGTGAAACACAGAAACAAAAGCCAAATGAAAGTGTGATAGCCAAAATGGTGAAACACAGAAACAAAAGCCAAATGAAAGAACAAGAGACCTCTACCGAAGATGAGATAAATGAGCTGCAGTTAAGCTAGTTAACAGAACTAGAATTCAGAGCCATGATCTTGAGGAAGCTCAACAGCATGTGTAAGGACATGAGCACCATGAGTAAAGACATAGAAATGTTGAAAATCAACCGGTTGGAAGTTAAAAACCAGCAAGAAGAAATGTAGAATGACATATCAGAAATAAAGAACACATTGGAAAGTCTTAATAGCAGAGTAGAGAAAGCTGAGGACCGGATCAGTGAATTAGAAGATAGGGTAGAAATAATCAACCAATCAGAAAGTCAAAAGGAAAAAAATAATTAAAAAACAGGAAAACAGCTTAAGAGAACTGTGGGACAACTGGAAATGTAATAACATTTGCATCACAGGAGTCCCCAAAGAAGAAGAAAATGAGCAAGGGTTAGAGAATATATTTGAAGAAATAGTGACAGAAAACTTCCCTAATTTGATGAAGGAAGAAGGTATTCAAGTTCAAGAAGCACAGAGAGCCCCAAGGAAGAAGAATCCAAACAGGCCCACACCAAGATACATAGTAATCAAAGTGCCAAAAATTAAAGACAAAGATAGAATCCAAAAAGCAGCAAGAATCAACAGGTTACCTAAAAAGGAAACCCCATTAGGCTCTCAGCTGATTTCTCAACAGTAACACTACAGACCAGAAGGAATGGCATGAGGTAATCAAGGTCATGAAAAACAAGGATCTGAATCCAAGACTACTCTACCCAGCAAGGCTATCATTCAAAATAGAAGGTCAAATAAAGAGCTTCCCAGACAAAAAAAAAGGCTAAGGGAATACATTAGCACCAAACCAGCACTGCAAGAAATGTTAAAAGGACTGCTGTAATTAGCAGGAGAAATAGGAAGAAAAATAGAACCACACTAAACAAAAATGGCAATAAATAAGTACATATCAATAATCACCTTAAATGTAAATGGATTGAATGCTCCCATAAAAAGACACAGAGTAGCTGATTGGATAAGAAAGCATGACTTATCTATATGTTGTTTACAAGAGACCGACCTCACAATAAAAGACTCACATGGGTTGAAAGTGAAGGGATGGAGAAAAATCTTCCAAGCAAATGGAAAGGAAAAGAAAGCTGGGGTAGCAATACTCATATCTGATAAAATAGATTTCAAAATGAAGGCCATAACTAGAGACAAAGAAAGCCACTACATAATATTGAAAGGATCTATCCAACAGGAAGATATAACCTTGATAAACATATATGCACCCAATATAGGAGCACCAAAATATATTAAAAATCTTCTGGAGGACATCAAAGGAGAAATCAACAGCAATATAATCATAGCAGGGGACTTCAACACCCCACTGACCTCACTGCATAGATCCTCTAGACAAAAAATTAGCAAGGAAACAGGCTCTAAATGAAGGACTAGACCAAATGGATTTCATACATATCTACAGAGAATTACACCCCAAAACTACAGAATTCACATTCTTCTTAAGTGCACATGGGACATTCTCAAAGATAGACCACATGTTAGGGCACAAACTAAGTCTCTACAAGTTCAAGAAGATTGAAATCATATCAAGCATCTTCTCAGATCACAATGGCATGAAACTAGAAATCAATTGCCACAAGAACATGCAAAGACATTTGAACACATGGAGGCTAAATATCATGTTATTAAACAATGAATGAGTTACCAAGGAGATCAAGGAAGAAATTAAAAACTTCCTGGAAACCAATGAAAATGAACACGCAACAACACAAAATCTATGGGATGCAGCGAAAGCAGTTCTGAGAGGGAAGTTCATAGCACTACGGGCCTACCTCAAGAAACAAGAAAAATCTCTAATAGACTAATCTAACCTCACAACTTAAAGAACTAGAAAGCAAACAAAAAGAAAACCCCAGAGCAAGTAGAAGGAAGGAAATAGTAAAGATCAGAGCAGAAATCAATGACATAGAGACCAAAAAAAAAAAAACAATTCAAAGGATCAATGAAACAAAGAATTGGTTTTTTGAAAAGATAAACAAGATTGATAGACCCTTAGATAGACTCACCAAGAAACACAGAGAGAGAATCCAAATACACAAAATCAGAAATGAAAGAGGAGAAGTAACAACCGACACCACAGAAATACAAAAGATTGTTAACAGCTACTATGAACAACTATATGGCAACAAATTTGACAATCTAAGCAAAATGGACAAATTTCTAGAAACACACAGTCTCCCAAAACTGGACTGAGAAGAGATAGAAAACTTGAACAGACCGATAACAACTAAGGAAATTGAAGAGGTAATCAAGACTCCCAGCAAACAAAAGCCCAGGCACAGATAGCTTCACGGGGGAGTTCTACCAAACATTCAAAGAAGAACTAACACCCATTCTCCTCAAACTATTTCAAAAAATTCAAGAAGAAGGAAGACTTCCAAACTTGTTTTATGAAGCCAGCATAATTCTAATTCCAAAACCAGAAAAAGACACTACAAAGAAAGAAGACTACAGGCCAATATCCCCGATGAACATAGATGCCAAAATCCGGAACAAAATACTAGCAAATCGGATCCAGCAATACACCAAAAAAATAATTCACCATGACCAAGTGGGATTCATCCCAGGGATGCAAGGCTGGTACAATATTTGCAAATCAATAAATGTGATACACCACATAAATAAAAGGAAGAATAAAACCACATGATCATATCAATAGATGCTGAAAAAGCATTCGACAAAATTCAGCATACATTTCTGAATAAAAATGCTCATCAATAGAGGAAAATAGAGGGATCATATCTAGACATAACAAAGGCCATATATGAAAGACCTACAGCCAACATCATACTCAATGGGCAAAAACTAAAAGCATTTTCCTTAAGAATGGGAACAAGGCAAGGATGCCCACTTTCGCCACTCTTATTTAACATAGTACTGGAAGTCTTAGCCATAGCAATCAGACAGGAAGAAAAGATAAAAGGGATCCAAATTGTAAAGGAGGAAGTGAAACAGTCATTATTCGCAGATGACATGATACTATATGTAGAAAACCCCAAAGACTCCATCAAAAATTTACTAGACTTAATAAATGAGTTTGGAAAAGTAGCAGGATACAAAATTGACATCAAGAAATCAATGGCATTCTTATACACCAATGATGAACTCACAGAAAGAGAAACTAAGAAAACAATCCCATTTACCATTGCGGCAAAAAAATTAAGATACCTAGAAATAAACTTAACCAAAGAAATAAAGGACCTATGCGCAGAAAACTATAGATCATTGAAAAAAGAAATAGATATATAGAAAAGATATAAAAAAGTGGAACCACATATCCTGTTCATGGATTGGAAGAATTAACATCATTAAAATGTCCATACTACCCAAAACAATCTATAGATTCAATGCAATCTCCATCAAAATACCAACGACATACTTCACAGAACTAGAAAAAATACTTCAAAAGTTCATATGGAGCCAAAAAAGACCTTGAATAGCCACAGCAATCTTGAAAAAGAAGAACAAAGTTGGAGGGATCACATTACCAGATTTCAGGTTATACTACGAAGCCACTGTAATCAAAACAGCCTGGTACTGGCACAAGAACAGGCATATAGACCAGTGGAACAGAACAGAGAACCCAGAAATGGACCCAAGGCAATATGCTCAATTAATATTTGACAGAGGTGGCAAGAGCATACAGTGGAGTAAGGACAGCCTCTTTAATAAATGGTGTTGGGAAAATTGGACAGCTACATGCAAAAAAAAAAAAAAGAAAAAAGAAACTGGACCATCAACTTACACCATATACAAGAATAAACTCAAAATGAATAAAAGACTTAAATATGACTCATGAAGCCATAAAAATCCTAGAAGAAACTGTAGGCAACAAAATTTCAGACATCATACGCAGCAGAATTTTCACTGATACATCCCCTAAGGCAACAGAAACAAAGGAGAAAATGAACACATGGGACTACATCAAACTCAAAAGCTTCTGCACAGCAAAAGATACAATCATCAAAACGGAAAGGCTACCCACTGTATGGGAAAAGATCATTGCCAATGACACATCAGATAAGGGGTTAATTTCCAATATATATAGAGTGCTCATACAACTCAACAAAAGGAAGACAAAGAACCCAATTAAAAAATTGGCAGAGGAACTAAATGGACACCTCTCCAAACAGGACATTCAAATGGCCAAGAGACATATGAAGAAATGCTCAACATCACTAATCATCAGAGAGATGCAAATTAAAACAATGAGGTATCACCTCACACCTGTCAGAATGGCCGCCATCAACAAATCATCAAACAACAAGTGTTGGCAAGGATGTGGAGAAAAGGGAACTCTAGTACACTGCTGGTGAGAATGCAGACTGGTGCAAACACTATGGAAAACAATATTGTGTTACCTCAAAAAATTAAAAATTGAGCTTCCATTTGACCCAGTGATCCCACTTCTAGGAATATACCCTAAGAAGCCTGAAACACCAATCAGAAAGAATATATGTACCTCCATGTTTGTAGCAGCACTATTTACAATAACTAAGATCTGGAAACAGCCCAAGTGTCCATCAGTAGACAAATGGATAAAAAAGCTTTGGTACATATACACAATGGAGTACTATGCAGCTGTAAGAAAGAAAGATCTCTCATCCTTTGAGACGACATGGAGGGACCTGAAAAGTATTGTACTAAGCGAAACAAACCAAACAGAGAAAAACAAGTATCATATGTTCTCACTTATTTGTGGAATATAATGAACATAACAGTCTGAGGTACAGGATAGTTCCAGAGATGTGGAAGTGGGGTACAGACTTACAATCCCCAGTAGAGGGGGTGGTGGGGAGAGATAAACCACAGAACTTATATGCATGTATGCATGAACAATGGACATGGACAACAAAGCTGGGGACAGGGCAGATAGGGAGGGGGTGGGGGGAATCACTGGGGGAAAACAGAGAAACATGTGTAACAAAAATTAATTAATTAATTAAAAAATATAATTGACATAAATTGTCAATTGAAAAATACCTAATGGCAGATATACTAGACAAATACTTTAAAACAGCTATCTTTTAAAATGCTCAAAAAAAAAAACAAAAACAACAACAAAGAAAGAAAGATGTGGAGAAAGTCTAGAAAATTATGTGTAAACAAATATCAGTAAAGAGATAAAAAACCTAAAAAGAAGCCAAAAAGAAAATCTGGAGCTGAAAAGTAGAATAACTGTAATGAAAAATTTACTAGAGTGATTTAAAGGCAGATTTGAACATTCTGAAGAAAGAATCAATGAACTTACAGATAGGACAATGGAGATTACCAAGGACATGAAATAGAGAGAAAAGAGATTAAAGAAAAGTAAACAGAGGCTAAGGAACCTCTGGGACATTATCAAGCAAACCAACATATGCATCATGAAAGACCAGAAGGAGAAGAAAGTGACAGAGAATGTTTAAATAAATAATGGTAAAAAACTTTCCAAATTTGATGAAGGGCATAAATGTAAATATTCAAAAAGCTAAAGGATCTCCAAGATGAACTCAAAGAGACTCACACCAAGATACATTGTAATTAACTTTCAAAAGACACTGAGAGAATCTTGAAAGCAGCAAGTAAGATCACATACAATTCCTCAATAAGATTATAAAGCAGATTTCTCATCAGAAACACTATAGGCCAGAAGACTGTGGGCCTATATACTCACAGTGCTAAAAAACAAACAAACAATCAACCGCAAATCTTATATCTGGAAAAATTGTCCTTCAAAAGTGAGGGAGAAATTAAGACATTCCCAGATAGACAAAAATTGAGGGAGTTTGTGACCACTAGACCAGCCCTGCAAAACATGCTCAAGGGAGTCCTGTAAAGTGAAATGAAATAACTAGACAGTAATTCAAAGCATTATGAAGAAATAAAAATTTCAATAAAGGTAAATATATGGGTAATTATAAAAGCTAGTATTGTAACAATGGCTTTAAACTGTACTTTTTATCTTCTATTGAATTTAAGAGACTAATATGTTTAAAGAAAATAAAACAATTGTTAATGTAACAGTTAGTATTACTATAACTTTGCTTTGTAATTCTACATTTGTTTTGTATATAATTTAGGAGACTAATGTATTTAAAAGAATTATTAATTTATATTTTTGAAATTTACAGGGGATAACTTGAATAGTAAATTTTGATCACAGTGTATAAAGATGTAATTTTGTGACATCAATGAATCAAAAGGATGAGGACAGAGATGTAAATGAGCAGTTCTTGTATGTTATTAAAATTAAGCTGGTATAAATTCAAATTAGAGTGTTATAGCATTAGGGTAATAGTAATCTCCATGATAACCACAAAGAAAATAATTGAGGGCTGGGAACATGGGAGATGTGGTCTAATGGTATAACTTTCAGTTATAAAATGACTAAGTTCTGGGACCTAATATACACCATGGTGACTATAGTTGACAATATTATATTGTTGCTTGAAAGTGACTAGGATAGTAAATCTTAAATGTTCTCAACACACACACACATGCATGTGCGTGTGCACACACACACAGGTAAATATGTAGAGTAATGGAGATGTTAACCAACATTACTATAGTAATCATTTTGCAATATAAACACATGTTGCATCATCATATTGTGTACCTTAAACTTACACAATTCTATATGTCAAATATGTTTCAATAAAGCTGGAAAAAATAAGATAAATTTTGTTTTCTCCCCGTCTCCTCTTGTGGTGGTACCTGATTATCATTAAAAAGTACAAAACAGTCCCTTTCTTCCTTTAGTTTTCCTTTGGCGCTCTCTTAAAAAACCAGCTGCATTTTTTTCTTCTTTTTAACAGCCCACATTTTATTTCTCCATCTTAAAATTCAAATTATTAGGAATAAAAAGAGTTAGAATAAGTAGTTGAGTCTTTTCTTTCTGTGGTATTTGAAAACTTCCTGGCTAATCATCTACTATTAGACAATAAGAAGCATATTTAGATCTTTAAACACTCACTGTATTTTATCCTCTTAGCCACCATAACTTGCATGTGGTAACAAATGCAATGTGCCTGAAATATGTGAGATCTCTATAACATGTGTTTCTTAAAAAGTATAAATCTTAATTTTCTTATGGGAGGATAATTAGTTCATTCTTCCAAATTGTTGATTTGAGATGGCATTTTTGTTGCTGTTGTTGTTGTTAATCTGCACTGGAGGATATTTTTTCCATTGATTTTTAAAGAGAATGGAAGGGGCAAAAAGCTAGAGGATAACAGTACGTTTCCTGGGCTGGCAACTTTAACCAGGAAAGTAAGACTTGACAGTGGTGTTCAACGTGGGTCCTCCCTCGCTCATCTAAACACAGGAGAGGGAGCCACAAACAGCAGAACACCAACACCCACAGGGAGAACTTGACAGGCTCCAAAGTCCACAGTGATAGCCAAAATGGTGAAACACAGAAACAGAAGCCAAATGAAAGAGCAAGACACCTCCACCGAAGACGAGATCAATGTGGAGCAATTAGGCATGTTAACAGAGCTAGAATTCAGAGCCATGATCTTGAGGAAGCTGAACAGCATGAGTAAGGACATAGAGACACTGAAAATAAGCCAATTGGAAATTAAAAACCAACAAGAAGAGATAAAAAATGACATATCCGAAATGAAAAACACATTGGAAGGTTTAAAAAGCAGAGTAGGGGAAGCTGAGGACCGGATCAGTGAATTAGAAGACAGGGTAGAAAAAATCAACCAATCAGAAAAACAAAAGGAAAAAACTATTAAAAAACAGGAAGACAGCTTAAGAGAACTATGGGACAACTGGAAACATAATAATATTCGCATCATAGGAGTCCCCGAAGAAGAAGAAAATGAGCAAGGGATAGAGAATATATTCAAAAAAATAGTGAGTGAAAACTTCCCTAATTTGGTGAAGGAAGAAGGCATTCAAGTTCAAGAAGCACAGAGAGTCCCAAGTAAGAAGAACCCAAACAGGCCCACACCAAGACACATAGTAATTAAAATGCCACAAATTAAAGATAAAGAGAGAATCCTAAAAGCAGCAAGAGATAAGCAACAGGTTACCTACAAAGGGAACCCCATAAGGCTCTCATCTGACTTCTCACAAGAAACACTACAGGCCAGAAGAGAATGGCATGAAGTAATCAAAGTCATGAAAAACAAGGATCTGAATCCAAGACTACTCTACCCAGCAAGGCTATCATTCAAAATAGAAGATCAAATAAAGAGCTTCCCAGACAAAAAAAGGCTAAGGGAATACATTAGCACCAAACCAGCACTGCAAGAAATGTTAAAAGGACTGCTGTAATTAGCAGTAGAAATGGGAAGAAAAATAGAACCACACTAAACAAAAATGGCAATAAATAAGTACATATCAATAATCACCTTAAACGTTAATGGATTGAATGCTCCCATAAAAAGACACAGAGTAGCTGATTGGATAAGAAAGCATGACTCATCTATATGTTGTTTACAAGAGACCCACCTCTCAACAAAAGACTCACATAGGTTGAAAGTGAAGGGATGGAAAAAAATTTTCCAAGCAAATGGAAAGCAAAAAAAAGCTGGGGTAGCAATTCTCATATCTGATAAAATAGATTTCAAAATGAAGACCATAACTAGAGACAAAGACAGCCACTACATAATATTGAAAGGATCTATCCAACAGGAAGATATAACCTTGATAAACATATATGCACCCAATATAGGAGCACCAACATATATTAAAAATCTTCTGGAGGACTTCCAAGGAGAAATCAACAACAATACAATCATAGCAGGGGACTTCAACACCCCGTTGACAGCACTGGATAGATCCTCTAGGCAAAAAATTAGCAAGGAAACAGAGACTCTAAATGAAGCACTAGACCAAATGGATTTAATAGATATCTACAGAGAATTACACCCCAAAACTACAGAATACACATTCTTCTCAAGTGCACATGGGACATTCTCAAAGATAGACCACATGATAGGACACAAACTAAATCTCTACAAGTTCAAGAAGATTGAAATCATATCAAGCATCTTCTCAGATCACAATGGCATGAAACTAGAAATCAATTGCAACAAGAACATGCAAAGACATTTCAACACATGGAGGCTAAATAGCATGCTATTAAACAATGAATGGGTCACCGACGAGATCAAGGAAGAAATTAAAATCTTCCTGGAAACCAATGAAAATGAAGACACAACAACACAAAATCTATGGGATGCAGCGAAAGCAGTTCTGAGAGGGAAGTTCATAGCACTACAGGCCTACCTCAAAAACCAAGAAAAATTTCTAATTGACTGTCTAACCTCACAACTTAAAGAATTAGAAAGCAAACAAAAAGAAAACCCCAGAGCAAGTAGAAGGAAGGAAATAGTAAAGATCAGAGCAGAAATAAATGACATAGAGACCAAAAAAACAATTCAAAGGATCAATGAAACAAAGAGCTGGTTTTTCGAAAAGATAAACAAGATTGATGAACCCTTAGCTAGACTCACCAAGAAACAAAGAGAGAGAACCCAAATACACAAAATCAGAAATGAAAGAGGAGAAGTAACAACCAACACCACGGAAATACAAAAGATCGTTAACAACTACTATGAACAACTATATGGCAACAAATTTGACAACCTAAGTGAAATGGACAAATTTCTAGAAACACACAGTCTCCCAAAACTGGACTGAGAAGAGATAGAAAACTTGAACAGACCAATAACAACTAAGGAAATTGAAGAGGCACTCAAGACTCTCCCAGCAAACAAAAGCCCAGGCCCAGATGGTTTCACGGGGGAGTTTTACCGAACATTCAAAAAAGAACTAACACCCATTCTCCTCAAACTATTTCAAAAAATTCAAGAAGAAGGAAGACTTCCAAACACGTTCTATGAGGCCAGCATAATTCTAATTCCAAAACCAGGAAAAGACACTACGAAGAAAGAAAACTACAGGCCAATATCCCTGATGAACATAGACGCCAAAATCCTGAACAAAATATTAGCAAATCGGATCCAGAAATACATCAAAAAAATTATTCACCATGACCAAGTGGGATTCATTCCAGGGATGCAAGGCTGGTACAATACTCACAAATCAATAAACGTGATACACCACATAAACAAAATGAAGAATAAAAACCACATGATCATATCAATAGATGCTGAAAAAGCATTCGACAAAATCCAACATCCATTTCTGATAAAAACGCTCAACAATGTAGGAATAGAGGGATCATATCTCGACATAATAAAGGCCATATATGAAAGACCTACAGCCAACATCATACTCAATGGACAGAAACTAAAAACATTTCCATTAAGAACAGGAACAAGACAGGGATGTCCACTTTCGCCACTCTTATTTAACATTGTACTGGAAGTCTTAGCCACAGCAATCAGACATGAAGAAAAAATAAAAGGGATCCAAATTGGAAAGGAGGAAGTGAAACTGTCATTATTTGCAGATGACATGATATTGTACATAGAAAACCCTACAGACTCCATCAAAAATCTATTAGACTTAATAAATGAATTTGGCAAAGTAGCAGGATACAAAATTAACGTCAAGAAATCGACAGCATTCTTGTACATCAATGATGAACTCACAGAAAGAGAAACTGAAAAAACAATCCCATTTACCATCGCGACAAGAAAATTACGATACCTAGGAATAAACTTAACCAAAGAAGTAAAAGACCTATTGGCAGAAAACTACAGGTCATTGAAAAAAGAAATAGAGGAAGATATAAAAAAGTGGAAGCACATACCCTGTTCATGGATTGGAAGAATTAACATAATTAAAATGTCCATACTACTCAAAGCAATCTATAGATTCAATGCAATCCCCATCAAAATACCAACAACATATTTCATAGAACTAGAACAAATACTTCAAAAGTTCATATGGAACCAAAAAAGACCCCGAATAGCCACAGCAATCTTGAAAAAGAAGAACAAAGTTGGAGGGATCACAATACCAGATATCAGGTTATACTACAAAGCGACTGTAACCAAAACAGCCTGGTACTGGCACAAGAACAGGCATATAGACCAGTGGAACAGAACTGAAAACCCAGAAATGGACCCAAGGCAATACGCTCAATTAATATTTGACAAAGGCGGCAAGAACATACAGTGGGGTAAAGACAGCCTCTTTAATAAATGGTGTTGGGAAAATTGGACAGCTACATGCAAAAAAATGAAACTAGACCATCAACTTACACCATACACAAAAATAAACTCAAAATGGATAAAAGACTTAAATGTGACCCGTGAATCCATAAAAATTCTAGAAGAAAATGTAGGCAGCAAAATTTCGGACATCATACGGAGCAGAATTTTCACTGATACATCACCTAAGGCAACAGAAATAAAGGAGAAAATGAACACATGGGACTACATCAAACTAAAAAGCTTCTGCACAGCAAAAGAAACAATCATCAAAATGGAAAGGCAACCCACTGTATGGGAGAACATCATTGCCAATGATATATCAGATAAGGGGTTAATTTCCAATATATATAGAGTGCTCATACAACTCAACAAAAGGAAGACAAAGAACCCAATTAAAAAATGGGCAGAGGAGCTGAATAGACACCTCTCCAAACAGGACATACAAATGGCCAAGAGACATATGAAGAAATGCTCAACATCACTAATCATCAGAGAGATGCAAATTAAAACAACAATGAGGTATCACCTCACACCTGTCAGAATGGCCGCCATCAACAAATCATCAAACAACAAGTGTTGGCGAGGGTGTGGAGAAAAGGGGACTCTAATACACTGCTGGTGGGAATGCAGACTGGTGCAGCCGCTATGGAAAACAATATGGTGCTACCTCAAAAAATTAAAAATTGAACTTCCATTTGACCCAGTGATCCCACTGCTGGGAATATACCCTAAGAAGCCTGAAACACCAATCAGAAAGAATATATGTACCCCCATGTTCATAGCAGCACTATTTACAATAGCTAAGATCTGGAAACAGCCCAAGTGTCCACCAGTAGATGAATGGATAAAAAAGTTGTGGTACATATACACAATGGAGTACTATGCAGCGGTAAGAAAGAAAGATCTCTTATCCTTTGAGACGACATGGAGGGACCTGGAAAGTATTATCCTAAGTGAAACAAGCCAAGCAGAAAAAGACAAATACCACATGATCTCACTTATATACGGAATATAATGAACATAACAGTCTGAGGAATACAGTAGACCCAGACACAGGGAAGTAGGGCACAGACTGACATCCCTCAGAAGAGGGGATGGGGGGTGGGGGGGTGGGAAGAGATAAACCACAGAACTTATATGCATGTATGCATGACCAATGGACATGGACAACTAAGCCGGGGACAGGGTGGAGGGGGGGTAGGGTGGGGGGTGCCAATGGGGTAAAAAGGTAAAATATCTGTAACAAAAAAATAAATAAAAATTCATATTAAAAAAATAAATAAATAAAGAGAATGGAAGGGAGGGAGACAGGAAGGGGGGAAGAGAGGAAAGGAGAGATGGGGGGGAGAGAGAGAGGGAGAGAGACACATAGATTGGTTGCCTTCTGCACATGCACTGACCAGGGCAGGGATCAAATCTGCAATTAAGGTATGTGCCCTTAACTGGGAATCAAACCTGTGACCCTTCAGTGTGAGGGCAAATGCTCTAACCACTCAGCGACACTGGTCAGGGCAAGATGGCATTTTTATTTTTTCCCCCAATTTTTATTAATTTATTTTTGTTACAGATGATTCTCCTTTCACCCCCCTAGGCACCCTCCTCCCCATCCCACCCCCAGCATTGTTGTCTATGTCCACTGGTTATGCATACATGCATATAATTTCTTTGGTTCATCTCCTCCACCCTCCTGCCCCCCTACTCTGAGGTCTGTCAGTCTGAACCATACTCCTTTCTATGTCTCTGGGTCTATTTTTTTCATCAGGCCATCTTGTTCACTATATTCCACAAATAAATAAATGAGATCATATGGTATTTGTCTTTTTCTGATTGGTTTATTTTACTTAACATAATACTATTGAGGTCCCTCCATGTTGTCCCAAAGGATAAGAGATCTTTCTTTCTTATAGCTGCATAGTATTTCATTGTATATATGGACCACAGTTTTTTGTTTTTTGTTTTTTAATCTACTCATCTATTGATGGACACTTGGGCTGTTTCTAGATCTTAGTGAGTGTAAATAGTGCTGCTATGAACATAGGGGTACATATACTTTTTCTGATTGGTGTTTCAGGCTTCTTAGGTTATATTCCTAGAAGTGGGATCACTGGGTCAAATGGAAGTTCAATTTTTAATTTTTTGAGGAAACATCATACTGTTTTCCATAGTGGCTGCACCAGTCTGCATTCCCACCAGCAGTGCACTAGAGTCCCCTTTTCTCCACACCTTTGCCAGCACTTGTTTGATGATTTGTTGATGGCAGCCATTGTGGCAGGTGTGAGGTGATACCTCATAGTAGTTTTAATTTGCTTAATTTAATCATCTTTCTGATGATTAGTGACACTGAGCATTTCTTCATATGTCTCTTGGCCATTTGTATGTCCTTTTCACCCGAGGACATTTTTCCATTTTTTGTTCAGATAGAGTGGGAGGGAGAGAGAGAGAGAGAGAGAGAGAAACATCGATGTGAAAGGGACACATCGCGTGGCCGCCACCCGCACAACCACCCAGGGCCGGGGACTAACTGCAACCGAGGTACGCGCCCTTAGCGGGAACCGAACCTGGGTCTCTCTGGACCGCAGGCCAACGCTCCAACCGCTGAGCCAAATCGACCAGGGCTGCCCATTTTTTAATTGGGTTTTTTGTGTTCCTTTTGTTGAGTTGTATGAGCACTCTATATATTTTGGAAATTAACCCCTTAAGATGGCATTTTAAAATAATCTGCTGTATGCATATTTACAGCACAGTCAAGTTCATTCATTCAAGTTCCTAAAAAATGTTGATAGCAAAGCCACTAAACATTTAGGGGTTGTGCTTTTTGTTTTGTTTTGTTTTTAACTTCAATGTATCTATGTTCTCATAAACCTATTTATTTTTCCTGCTTATAAAATATTCCATAATTCAGAATGATTTAAAATCCTTGATACAGTGCCAGGAAGAAACTTAAATGAAAATTAAGCAGAAATTAATTAATGCAAAAATAGTTTCAATATACAGGTGACTTGGATTTTAAAAGATTGTATGTATTACTAAACTATTTTCTCTTGAACTTCATAGTACTTACACTGAAACAAAAGTTTCAAAGATTTCACATTCTCCTTTGAATGGCAAATTATAATAGCAATATTTGTAACCAAACCCAAGTTGGCTGCCTGCTGCAATGAAAGCCAAATTTGTAAGACAGGTGCTGCTGAAAAAGAAACAAGTTTTGTTCAAACACCAGCATCTCAAGAAGACAGGAGACTTTTCCCAGTCCTCAAAAACCCATCTCCACATCTCAGTGTAGGCAGAGGTTTTTATCAGGGGAGAGAGGGAAAGCAGAACGAAGAGATCAGGGTAAGGGGCTGTGGACATGATGGCAGTGTCCTTGCTGGTCCTGATACGTATTTTCATGGTCAGTGTCCTTGAGTTGGCCATCTGGTTTTTGTGCCAGTGAATTCCTATGTCTGGGTGGGTGGTTGATGTTAGCCAGGGCCTTGAAGGCCAGGCTGCTCCTTAGGTTCACGGAAGAACTGCTGACCTGTGAAGTATATTTTAAAAACTTTTAACACATAGCTTGGCCGGTTTGGCTCAGTGGTCGAGCGTCAACCCATGCACCAAGAGGTCGCCAGTTCAATTCCGGGTCAGGGCACATGCCCAGGTTGTAGGCCTGATCCCCAATGGGGGGCATGCAGGAGGCAGCCAGTTGATCTTCTCTCTCATCAATGGTTCTCTCTCTCTCTCCCTCTCCCTTCCTCCCTCTCTAAAATCAATAAAGGAAAAATATTTAAAAAACCCCACAAAACTTAAACATGTAAACTCCAGTTTTTAGAGGAAAATCAGGTTAGAGTAACAAGGTGGGTTTAACATTTATAAGATTAATATAAGTAGCTTTATATAAATACAGCATATTCATTCCCCATTACATGTTTAAACAAAAACATAACAAAACAAAAACAAAAAAATTGGTGTACTAAATTGTTATTACTCACAGGGAAAAGGGGACCTCAGGTAACAGAAAAGATCATGACAAGTCCAGGAACACTAATGTCTTCCTTTGAAAGGCAGCTGGAGTCCTGTAGGTAACTGTAGCCATACGTAGTTATGTAGCAGGTGCTACCACATCCATATGAAGATTTTGATGTGAGCTCCTCAGCACCCAAGTGCTTCCTTAGCTTTTTTTTTGAAATCTAGACTCTGGGGACTTAATTCACAGAAGCCAAAAGTTTTAAAAGAGAACGAGCTCTGACCTGAATTTAATGCCAATTATCACATTCCAAATAATTTTAGAAGGTCTTAGTATTAAATTTTAGTCATCTCACAGTTATACAGTATCAAGGGAAAAGTGGGTGTTATCACGTAATTATGGGATTGACCAGATGACTAAGTTTCCTGGCGATCAGTAGTGGCAGATTCACCTCTACCCCCACTTTCAGAAAAATCCACTTACATGCATGTAGATTGTCCCCGACTTCCAAACAAATTATGTTCTAAATACTCACTTGCACATCTGTTTGGATTAAAGGCCACATTTCCTCAAAGAAATGTAAATAGAAAGTGTTTCTCTCTTTTTATTTTTTACAAGTCATGGCTACAAATGAGTATTTATTTGATAATATTGATTAAAATAATTTGGGTGGGTTAAACAGTAATGATGCTGTGGGAAATGAGCAGTATTCCAGCTCCTGGGAAACTCTGGATCATGCACACAAGTGCCTGAAGCATCTCTCTCCCGGTCTGGAATCGAAGAAGTTATGGAAGGAAGTAAAGTTGCTGAGGAGGGTGATAGGATGGGAGTGGGGCTGAGGACGCAGGTGCACGTACACAAATGGGCTGGGTAAGGAATAGGAGAGCCAGATGTTTTTCTTTCTGCCTAAGATGAGGCTTCAGACCCTGCCTCTTAGGACCTGTTGTTGTCAGAACGACCATCCCAAGGCTCTCCTTCAGGAGTTGCACAAAGGACTTAGTTGACAGGATCCCTAAGTTAATATTGTGAGTTGACTCCTTACTGCTGCTGCCCTAGTGATGTGGCTTCCTGCTGTGCAGAGAGAAGAAACGATGATGGCTGGAGGGATACTCTGATTCCCTGAGGACCTCTCTTCTGTATAGCCAAACCAGGTATTTCTCTACATGACTTATGGTCAGGCATGGTTATTATACATTTGGGAAATGCCAAATAAACTATCATAAAAACTACTATGGTTTAGTTTTTAAATCTATTTTATATAAAATTTGTAAGTTTTAAATTTAATCCCGTGTTAATGTAAAAATGTACATTTTATTTGTTTGGTGTTTTTTTTGTGAAAGAATACAGACTTTTATTTTTTTATCCTCACTCGAGGACATTTTTCCATTTTTTATTCAGATAGAATGGGAGGGAGAGAGAGGAAGAGAGAGAGAGAGAGAGGTACATCAATGTGAAAGGGACACGTTGAGTGGCTGCCTCCCATACGACCCAACCAGGGCCGGGGACAAACTGCACCAACCGAGGTATGTGCCCTTAGCGGGAACCGAACCTGGGTCTCTCTGGACCGCAGGCCAATGCTCTAACCGCTGAGCCAAACCAGCCAGGGCAAATGTACATTCTAAATGATAGCACTTTATTGAATGAAATTATGATCAAATCAGTTAACATATATAAAGTGTTTAGAAAATTACCTACCATACAGTGTTATTTATCTATTGGTCAATCTAGCTCTCTGTTTATTTACCTATTATATGTAAAGCCTCTAAATTTAGTTCTAGTGTTTATTCTGTGGGAAAGAATAAATGACATTGATACTCTTGACAAGCCTCACCTCTGCTCCATGCTGTCATGGCAACATGTGGGGCTCCTTCCATCATACCTGTCTTTTTCTGACATCGCTCATTTGTTCGCTTGTCTGTCATCTTTCTCTGTATGTTGGAAGCTTTATGAAAGTAGAGAGGATGTCTGTTTTTGCTTTGGTATCTAATTGTGGCCCAAGAAAGATATTTAAGGAATGCATAAGTGGATGAATGATGAATGTCTGAATGTAGCTATGACTCCAATGAAAACAAGTTGTCACAGAAAGAAAGAACATCTGTCTGGGTTGCCTTGTATGTTTCAAGCCACATATGCACACCTGACATATGAACTGCTGAGACGTCTGCTCTGCCATTATAATTGCTACAAATGGCACAGCTCTACCTAGGGCTCTCTGCTTGAAGAAAGAACTGAAGGTAGCACATAGCTGAGGATGTAAGCATCAGGATTCTGGAGCAATGACCTTGGTAGAAAAAGCTACACAGAATCATGTCTCAGTCTTATGAATCTTCAACTCACTGGCTGGGTTTGTGCAGATTGACGCCTCCAGAGTCCGGATATCCTGCAGCCTAGATACACACTCAGAGAGATCTATAGGCTTGCACAGAAAGTCAGCAGTTTTGAGGGGGAGAGGGAGGCTGGCTTCTAACAGGTGTCATTCTGCTTTCCTCTGGTAATGCTTTTCAGCTACGAGGAAAACAGAGTCTTGGTTTCACATGGAGACCGAGCACACTGCATCCCACTGTATTGGCCTGTAGCCAAGGGATGCCCAGAAGTCATCCAAGAGGGGAGAAATCTTTCTTACGGGTATAAAGCTTATGTATTACGTTCTTTTTCATCTTTTCCACGTGGTACAGGATTAGTAATACCTACAACAAACCTTTTCTAGAGGAGGTTCGGGAGACTGAAAGTAGCAGAATTCAAGGACTCGATCCTCCTGAAATGTTTAAAAAGTGATGAGGATGTTCTCTCTATCCAAATTTTAAAAAAATTGTTTATTTTATTTTTGATTACAATTTATTTTCGATATTGTTCTATATTAGGATCAGCTGTACAGCAAAGTAGTTCGAAAATTATGTACTTTTCAGAGTGCTACAAGTACCCACCTGGCCCCATGTATAGTTGTCATATTATTGGCTCTATTCCCTATGCTGTAGTCTATAACTCTGTGACTGTTCTGTAACTACCAGTATGTACTGCTTAATCTCTTCTTTTTCACCCAGCCTCCCACCGTGTCTCTTCTCTGAAACTGTCAGCCTGTTCTCAGTGCCTATAAATCTGTTTCTATTTTGTTTGTTAATTTTGTTGATTAGATTCCACATATAAGTGAAATAGTATGGTATTTGTTTTCCTCTGTTTGACTTATTTTACTTAATATAATACCCTCTAGGCCCATTTATGTTGTCACAAAAGGCAAGATTTCATTCTTTTTAACAGCAGAGTAGTATTCCATTGTGTATATGTACCACAGCTTTTTTATCTACTCATCTATTGTTGAGCACTTGGGTTGCTTCCATAGCCTGACTATTGTAAATAATGCTGCAGTGAACATAGGGGTACATATGTTTTTTCAATATAGTATTTCAGGTTTCTTTGGATATATTCCCAGAAGTGGAATTGCTGGGTCATTAAAGTAGTTTTATTTTTAATTTTTTGAGGAACTGCCACACTGTCTTCCATAGTGATTGCCCCAGTCTGCATTCCCACCAGAAGTGCACCAGGGTTCCCTTTTCCCCACCACCTCATCAGCACTTGTTGATTTATTGATGATAGCCATTCAGACAGGTGTGAGGAGGTATCCCATTGCAGTTTTAATTTGCATTTCTCTGATGATTAGGAATGCTGAGCAACTTTTCATATGTTTATTGACCATCTATATGGCTTCCTTGGAGAAGTGTCTATTCAGGTCTTCTGACCACAATTTGATTGGGTTGTTTGTTTTTCTGGTGTTAAATTGTCTAAGTTCTTTACACATTTTTTATATTAATTCCTTATCAGATATGTCATTGGCAAAAATCTTTTCCCATTCAATAGGTTGTCTTTCATTTTGTTGATGGTTTCCTTTGCTGTGAAAAAACTTTTTAGTTTGATGTAGTTGCATTTATTTATATTTGTTTCCCCTGCCTGAGGAGATATAGCAGAAAAAATATTACTGAGAAATGTTCAAGATTTTACTACCTATGTTTTCTTCTATGAGTTTTATGGTTTTGAGCCTTATATTTAAATATTTAATCCATTTTGAGTTTGTTCTTATATATGGTATAAAAAGGTGGTCTAGTGTCATTTTTTGCATGTATCTGTCCAGTTTCCCCAGCCCCATTTATTGAATAGACTGTCTTTATCCCCTTGTATGTTCTTGCCTCCTTTGTCAGATATTAATTGATCATACAGACATGGGTTTATTTCTGGGCTGTCTATTCTATTCCATTGATCTATATGTCTTTTTTTATTCCAGTACCATGCTGTTTTGATTACTATGACCTTCTAGTATAGTTTGGTATCAATTAGCATAATTCTTCCAACTTTGTTCTTTCTCAAGATTTCTGTGACTATTTGAGTTCTTTTGTAGTTCCATATATTTGAGGATTATTCATTCTAGTTATGTGAAATACACTATTGGTGTTTTGATAGGAATTGTATTTAATCTATAGGTTGCTTTGGGTAGTGTGAACATTTTAATGATGTTAATTTTTCCTATCCACAAGCACAGTATATGGTTTCACTTAGTGTACCTTTTTAAATTTCTTTCTTCAGTATCCTATAATTTTCTGAGTATAGGTCTTTTACATCCTTGGTTAACTTTTTTCCTATTTACTTTTTCTATTTTATGCAATTGTAAATGGGAATTGTTTTCTTAGTTTCTCTTTTTGACAGTTTATTATTGGTGTATAAAAATGCAAGTGATTTCTGAATATTAATTTTGTATCCTGCTACTTTACTGAATTCATTTATCAGTTCTGGTAGTTTTTTGATAGAATCTTTAGGGTTCTTTATATATAATACCATGTCATCTGCAAATAATGACAGTTTTACTTCTTCCTTTCCAATTTGGATGCCTTTTATTTCTTCTTGTTTGATTGCTGTGGCTAAGACTTCCAGTACTAAGTTGAATTAAGAATGGTGAAAGTGGATATCTCTGTCTTGTTCCTGATCTTAGGGGAAACATTAATTTTTCCCCATTGAGTATGATGTTGGCTGTGGGTTTGTCATATATGGCCTTTATTATGTTGAGGTATGTTCCTTCTATTCCCACCTTGCTGAGAGTTTTTATCATAAATCGGTGCTAGATTTTGTCAAATGCTTTTTCTGCATCTATTGATATCATATGATTTTTATCCTTCATTTTGTTTATGTGGTACATCACATTAATTGATTTGCATATATTGTTCCAGCCTTGCATCCTAGGAATAAATCTCACTTGGTCGTGGTGTATGATCTTTTTAATGTATTGGTGAATTCAGTTTGCTAATATATATATATTTTTTTTATCCTCACTCGAGGACATTTTTCCACTTTTTGTACAGATAGAGTGGGAGGGAGAGAGAGGAAGGGAGAGAGAGAGAGAAACATCGACGTGAAGGGACACATCGAGTGGCTGCCACCCGCACGACCAACCAGGGCCGGGGACAAACTGCAACCGAGGTACGTGCCCTTAGCGGGAACCGAACCTGGGACTCTCCGGACCGCAGGCCGACGCTCTAACCGCTGAGCCAAACTGGCCAGGGCTCAGTTTGCTAATATTTTGTTGAGGTCTTTATCCTGAGTTTTGTAAAGAATTCATTCTCCTCATTCTTTTTCCGACCTTCCCCTCCCATGATTTTCCACCTTAGTCTTTATGATTTCCCAGGTTTATTAAGTGCATGTTATACAGGCATCTTGAAGTTAATATCCCCAGCAGCGCAGGCCCTTCTGCCTTGCCAGATCCCTCGGCGGTGTTGCTTTCGGTGGATGACAACTTCATTTTTCCAGTTTCTCAGGCTAAAAATCTTGAAGTCACTCTCACATATCCCATACCAATTATGTCCGAAAACCCTGTTACTCCTACTTCAAAGTAAATTGAGAGTTAGATCGTGGCTCACAATCTCTCTGGTCTTGCCCTGGTCCAACACCTATCATCACTCTTGGATTATTGCAATAGCCTCTTAACGGTATCTCTGCTTCCAGACTTCTCCACAGCAGCCAGAGGGAGGAGGTTTTGACAGTGTAAGTGAGACCATTGTCACTCTCTTTTCTCTACCTTCCCATGACCTCCCCTTATGGTGCACTAAACTTATACATACTAATTTATTTTAACCTCTGGTGATTGGTGGACAGCTATTCATATATCTGTGTTGGACCAGAGGATCTGCTAAATTCTGCTACTTTCCTCTGCAAACTTTTGCACAATGATTTGGATATGCAGGGTATAGCAGCTCCTCTCTCTTTCGTCTTCCCCTTAGATGAAACTTTGGCTACAGAAAGCTAGGGGATTGCCCTGCCAAAGAAAAGAAACAGGGTTTCTTCCAGATCTGAATTGCTCCCATTGCCTTGGAAGAAGAAAATAAATCACAGTGTTTGCTCTTGCACTTGCTGCTTTATTCCCACCAGTCCTTATTTGATGGTCTTGAGTCAAGAATAGGCCAATTGCTAAGAATGACAGAAGGTTTACAGGAATTATATGTATATCAACATTTTTTAATCTCTACACTCAAATTATCTCCTGAGAGAGATCAATTCCAGTTGTTGACATAACTAGAGTATTCTTCTGAGTAGAACTTTTAATGTTCTTTCTCAATAACAACAAAATATTTTTGTTCTAGGCTTTTACATGAAGATTAGGAATGCCCTGGAGTTGTTGGTTTTTTTAATCCTCACCCAAGGACATTTTTCCATTTTTTGTTCAGATAGAGTGGGAGAGAGAGAGAGAGAGAGAGAGAAACATCGACGTAAAAGGGACACATCAAGTGGTTGCCACCTGCACAACCCAACCAGGGCCAGGGACAAACTGCAACCGAGGTACATGCCCTTAGCGGGAACCGAACCCCCGTCTCTGGACATGAGCAGGCGTTGGGGAGGTTGTAGAGCAGCTACAGCTCCTGTATAATCAGTTTGGATAAATAGCTATTTCTAATCAGTTTAAACAAACATTTATCCCGTGACCCAATAGTTCCATTTCTAGGTGTTTACCCCCAAAGAATTTTAAATATATGTCCTTACATAAAGTATAAAGATCCCCAGTCAGGTTCAACCCAAAGAAGATTCCACTGAGATATATTATAACAAAACTGTCAAAAATCAAAGACAAAGAGAGAATCTTGAAAGCAGCAAAAGAAAAGAAGCTCATGACATACAAGGTAATGTCTATGAGGCTATGAGCAGATTTCTCAGCAGAAACCTTGCAAGCAAAGAGAAGAGGAGGCTATATTCAAATGCTGAAGGAAAAAACTACCAACCATGAATGCTTTACCGAGCAAAGCTATCTTTCAAAATTGAAGGAGAGTTAAAAGTTTTCCAGACAAGCAAATGCGAAAGACGTTCACCACCAGTAGACTAGCCTTACAACAAATGTTAACGGGACTTCTTTAAGCTGAAACAAAAGGGCACTAGTTAGTAACAGAAAAACATATGAAAGTATAAATCTCACTGGAAATAGTAAATACAAAGTTTAGAATAATGTTGAGAAGGTGGTGAGTTAATTACTTATAAAGCTAATATGAAGGTTAAAAGACAAAAGGAATAAGAATGACTATAACTACAACAATTTGTTCATGGATAAACAAGATAAAAGTATGCAAATCGTGACATCAAAACATAAAGTGTGGGGTGGGGAGTAAAAATGTAGAAATCATTTGAACTTAAGTTGTTATCAACTTAAAGTAGACTGTTGTAGCCCTGACTGGGTGGCTCTGTTGGTTGAAGCTCCATTCTGTACACCAAAAGGTTGTGGGTTTGATTCCTGGTCAGGGCACATACCTAAATTACAGGTTTGATCCCCAGTCAGGGGCACATACAGGAGGCAACCAATCAATATTTCTCTCTCTCTCTCTAAAACTCAATAAAAATAAAATAAAATAAAAGTAAATAAATAAAATAAGATAGCTTATTATAAATTGTTTTAAGTAAGCCTCACGATAACCACAAAGCAAAAACCAATAGTAGATATACAATAGATAAAGAGAAAGGAATCTAAGTAGACCACTACAGAAATCTTCAAATCACAAAGAAAGAGAGCAAAAAACAAAGAAAGGAATAAAGAAATGACAAAACAGACAGAAAACAATGAACATAATTGCAATAAGTACAAACCTATTAATAATTACTTTAAATGTAGATGGACTAAATTCTCCAATCAAAAGACGTAGAGTAGCCCTGGCCGGTTTGGCTCAGTGGTTGGAGTGTCGGCCTGCGGTCCAGAGAGACCCGGGTTTGGTTCCGCTAAGGGCACTTACCTCGGTTGCAGTTTGTCCCCGGCCCTGGTTGGTCGTGCGGGTGGCAGCCACTCGATGTGTCCCTTCACGTCAATGTTTCTCTCTCTCTCTCTTCCTCTCTCTCCCTCCCACTCTATCTGAACAAAAAATGGAAAAATGTCCTCGGGTGAGGATTAAAAAAAAAAAAAAAAAGACGTAGAGTAGCTGAATGGATTTAAAAATAAAACCCATGTATATGCTACCAACAAGAGACTCCCTTCAGATGTACGGACATACACAAACTGAAAGCAAAGGGATGGAAAAAGATATTCCATGAAAGTGGAAACCAAGTGAAAGTTGGGGTAGCAATAGCCATATGAGATACAATAAACTTTAAAACAAAGACTGTAATAAAAGAAAAAGAAGGGCATACATAATGATAAAAGGGCCAGTCCAATAAGAGGATATAACATTTGTAATTATGCACTAGAGCAGTACCTAAATATATAACACAAATATTAACATATCTAAAGGAAGAAATAGACAGCAATACAATAGCAGTAGGGCACATTAACATTCCACTTTTAATAATGAATAAGGAAAAATTGGCTTTAAATAACATATTAGATCAGATAGATTTTACAGACATACGTAGAACATTCCATCCAAAAGCAACAGAATATACACTCTGCCAAAGTGTACATGGAACATTCTTAAGAATGGATTATGTGTTATGCAAAAAAAGAAGTCTTAATAAATTTAAGAAAATTGAAATCATATTAAACATCTTTTCTGACCAAATGAAATGAAACTAGAAATCAATTACGAGAAGAAAGCTGGAAAATTCATAAATATTTGGAGGTTAACCAACATGCTACCTAACAACCAATGATTCACTGAAGAACACAAAAGAGAAATAAAAAATATCTTGAGATAAGTAAAAATGAAATAAACATGCCAAAACTTATGGAATGCAGCAAAAGCAGTTCTAAGAGGGAAGTTCATAGTGATAAATGCCTACATTAGGAAAGAAGAAAGAGCTTAAACAACTTAACTTTACACCTCAAGAACTAAATAAACAACAAAGTAAGCCTAAAATTAGCAAAAGATAGAAAATAAAGATTAGAATGGAAATAAATAAAATAGAAACTAAAAAGACAATAGAAAAAAATCAACAAAATAAAGAGCTAATTTTTTGAAAAGTAAAAAAATTGACAAATCATTAGTTAGATTAAATAAAATCAAGAGTTAAAGAGATGTTACAAAAGAAGTGAAAAGAAGATGGTGGTGGGCAGGACTGGAGGGAGGGTGAGTGTGTGACAGAGTGAGCTAGTGTGTGAGAGAGTGTGAGTGGACCTGAAGGTGGACGACCAAACCCGAGCAGTGCAGAGACATGGAGCAGAAAGTTCCTGTGCTGTGGACGGGAGCAGCCGGCTACCATGGTAAGCGGCCCTTCAGGGCACTTCTCCCTGCACCACAGGGAGGTCCCACCATTTTGGAAGATCCTGGGTCTTCCCTGGGAGGAGGCAGTGGGAGTGGCTAGGGCCCAGCAACCTGAGTCCACTGGCACACGGCACCATCTGACCAGTGGACACTCTGTGTCAACACAGACGGGTGCACAGTAGTGGAGCTCCCAAGGTGCCGGTCACGGAAACCACAGACAGTCCGGAACCCAGCACCATCCCCCACAGTAGCAGCCCGATCAGAGTTGAGATATACCCCCAGCAACAGAGGCTGGGGAGCAGACATCCATCCCCAGGCAACAGAAGCACAGACCAGCAGCTGAGACCCATCCCCAAAAACTACAGCAAAAGCTGAGGAGGAGTTGAGCCCCACGGGGCAGCAGCACTCCCCAGCCACAAGCGGTGGAACCTGGTGTCCCACAGAGGCCTATGCAGTCCAGTAGCCCTCAAGAGCAGGGGGAAGCCGGAGGCCAAGAGAGATTGGTGCGATCCAGCTGCCTGCCCGCGGGACCTGCGGGGTGCTGAAGCACCAGAGAGGCTTGTGAAACCCAGTAGGGACTGCGCGATCTAGTTACCCACAGGGCCTGTGGGGTGCTAAAGCACCAGAGAGGCCTGTGAGACCCAGCAAGGACTGTGCCATCCAGTTACCTGTGGGGCCTGTAGGGTGCTGAAGCATACGAGAGACCTGTGTGACCCAGCATCCCATAACATAGGCATAGAGCCACGTCCCCAAAGGGACTGTGCGATCCAGTTATCTGCGGGACCTGCAAGGTGCACGGGCACCAGAAAGGCCTGTATGACCCAGCTGCGCACAAGATAGGCTTAGAGGATGTGAAAATGGAGGTGGAGTGAATAGAAGCTACGCAGACAATCTCTCAGGACCAAACAGGAATTACAACAAAAATAAAGACAAATCCTCAAAAAAAAAAAAAAAAAAAGCAACAGAAAAGCAGCAGGAGAAGACCATATAACCAGGAACACTGGTAAGATTTGTGGAGGTGCGAGAGGGTGGCGGGCTCGGAGCCCATGGATAGCATCAGTCTTAGCTGTGAGCAGCGCCCTTAGAGAATAAAGACCAAGCTCACTCCACAGTGCAGTGAGCCAGGACAGAGCCATAAAATAGCCACAGCCACTCACCTGGGGTCTACAGCAAAAGGAGAGCAGACTGGAACTGGAACTCTGTGGGGACACCCGGGATTTGGTGGCCACTCAGAGTTTTTGCTAAATTGTGGCCACAAAGGACGGTGGTCAGTGTGCTCATTCCCCAAGCTGTGGGGAAAAGCAGCAGCTCTCCCCACCTCAGAGATTCAGCCTTTCCCAGGTGAGGCAAAGAAATGCAAATTGAAGCTCATTGACAACCAGCATCTATCCCACCCTCTGGAAAACTTCTTATGCAGAACACCAAGGCTACATTCCAAGGCACTGAGTAACTGAGGCTACTAGCCACTAGGAAAAAGCTAGAGGATAACTGAACCTTTCCTGGGCTTGAAAATCTACCCAGGAAAGTAAGACTTGACAGTGGTGTTTAACATGGGCCCACCCAGGCTCATCTGAACCCAGTTAAGGGAGCCACAAACAGCAGAACACCAACATCCACAGGGAAAATTTGATAGGCTCCAAAACCCACTGAGATAGCCAAAATGGGGAAACAAAGAAACAAATCCCAAATGAAAGAACAAGAAAATTCTATTGAAGATGAAATCAATGAAATGCAGCTAAGCAAATTATCAGAGGTAGAGTTCAGAGAGCCATGATCTTGAGGAAGCTCAACAGCATGAGAAGGACATCAGCACCATGAATAAAGATATAGAAACATTGAAAACCAACCAAGTAGAAATGAAGAATGACATAGCAGAAATTAAGAACACATTGAAAGGACTAACCAGCAGAGTAGAGGAAACTGAGGACCAGATCAGTGAATTAGAAGACGGGGGTAGAAAAAATCAATCAGTAAACCAAAAGGAAAAAAAAAAAAAAACGATTAAAAAACAGGAAGACAGCTTAAGAGAACTGTGGGACAACTGGAAATATAATAACATTCGCATCATAGGAGTCCCTGAAGAGGAAGAAAATGGGCAAGGGTTAGAGAATATATTTGAAGAAATAGTGACAGAAAACGTTCCTAACTTGGTGAAGGAAGAAGGCATTCAAGCTCAAGAAGCACAGAGAGCCGCAAGTAAGAAGAACCCAAACAGGCCCACACCAAGACACATAGTAATTAAAATGACAAAATTAAAGACAAAGAGAGAGTCCTAAAGGCAGCAAAAGATAAGCAACAGGTTACCTACAAAAAAAAACTCCATTAGGCTCTCAGCTGACTTCTCAACAGAAATACTACCAGCCAGAAGAGAATGGCATGGGGTAATCAAGGTCATGAAAAACAAGGATTTGAATCCAAGCTACTCTATCCAGCAAGGCTATCATTCAAAATAGAAGGTGAAATAAAGAGCTTCCAGACAAAAAAAGGCTAAGGGAATATAATAACACCAAACAAGCACTGCAAGATATGTTAAAAGGACTGCTGTAATTAGTAGAAGAAATAGGAAGAAAAATATAACCAAACTAAACAAAAATGGCAACAAATAAGTACATATCAATAATCACCTTAAATGTGAATGGGTTGAATGCTCCGATAAAAAGCACAGAGTAGCTGATTGAATAAGAAAGCATGACTCATCTATATGTTGTTTACAAGAGACCCACCTCACAACAAAAGAGTCACATAGGTTGAAAGTGAAGGGATGAAAAAAAAATCTTTCAAGCAAATGGAAAGGAAAAAAGGCTGGGGTAGCAATACTCATATCTGATAAAGTAGAGTTCAAAATGAAGGCCATTACTAGGGCAAAGAAGGCTACTACATAATATCAAAAGGATCTATCCAACAAAAAGATATAACCTTGGTATGCACCCAATATAGGAGCACCAACATATATTAAAAGTCTTCTGGAGGACTTCCAAGGAGAAATCAATAGCAATACAATCCTAGATAGATCTTCCAGACAAAAAATTAACAAGGAAACACAGACTCTCAATGAAGTGCTAGATCAAATGGATCCAATAGCTATCTACAGAGAATTACACCCCAAAACTGCAAAATTCACATTCTTCTCAAGTGCACATGGGACATTCTCAAAGATAGACCACATGTTAGGGCACAAACTAAGTCTCTACAAGTTCAAGAAGATTGAAATCATATCAAGCATCTTCTCAGATCACAATGGCATGCAACTAGAAATCAACTGCAAAAAGAACATGCAAAGACATTTGAACACATGGAAGCTAAATAGCATGTTATTGAACAATGAATGGGTTACCATGGAGATCAAGGAAGAAATTAAAAACATTCTGGAAACCAATGAAAATGAACACACATCAGCACAAAATCTGTGGGATGCAGCAAAAGCAGTTCTGAGAGGGAAGTTCATAGTACTACAGGCCTACCTCAGGAAACGAAAAAAATTTCTAATAGACTATCTAACCCCACAACTTAAAGAACTAGAAAGCAAACAAAAAGAAAACCCCAGAGCAAATCGAAAGAAGGAAATAAGAAAGATCAGAGAAGAAATAAATGACATGGAGACCAAAAAAACAATTCAAAGGATCAATGAAACAAAGAACTGGTTCTTTGAAAAGATAAACAAGATTGATGGACCCTTAGCTAGACTCACCAAGAAACAAAGAGAGAGAACCCAAATACACAAAATCAGAAATGAAAGAGGAGAAATAATAACTGACACCACAGAAATACAAAGGATCATTAATAAATATTACAAGCATTTATATGGCAACAAATTAGACAACCTAAGTGAAATGGACAAATTTCTAGAAACACATAGTCTCCCAAAACTGAACCAGGAAGTGATAGAAAACTTGAATAGACCAATAACAACAAAAGAAATTGAAGATGTATCAAGACGCTCCCAGAAAACAAAAGCCCAGGCCTGGATGGCTTCATGGGGGAATTTTACCGAACATTCAAAGAAGAACTAATACCCATTCTCCTCAAACTATTTAAAAAAATTCAAGAAGGAAGACTTCCAAACTCATTTTATGAGGCCAGCATAATTCTAATTCCAAAACCAAAAAAAGACACTACAAAGAAATAGAACTACAGACCAATAGCCCTGATGAGCATAGATGTCAAAATCCTGAACAAAATACTGGCAAATTGAATCCAGCAATACATCAAAAAAATTATTCACCAAGACCAAGTGGGATTCATCCCAGGGATGCAAGGCCAGTACAATATTTGCAAATCAATAAATGTGATATACCACATAAACAAAATAAAAAATAAAAACCACATGATCATATCAATAGACACTGAAAACGCATTCGACAAAATCCAGCAGCCATTTCTGATAAAAACGCTCAGCAATCTGGGATAGAGGGATCATATCTCGACATAATAAAGGCCATATATGAAAGACCTACAGCCAAGATCACACTCAATAGGCAAAAACTAAAAGCATTTCCCTTAAGAACAGGAACAAGACAAGGATGCCCACTTTTGCCACTCTTATTTAACATCGTACTGGAAGTCTTAGCCACAGCAATCAGACAGGAAGAAAAAAATAAAAGGGATCCAAATTGGAAAGGAGGAAGTGAAACTCATTATTCGCAGATGACATGATACTATATGTAGAAAACCCCAAAGACTCCATCAAAATTTATTAGACTTGCCCTGGCTGGTTTGGCTCAGCGGTTAGGGGTTGGCCTGTGGTCCCACGAGACCTGGGTTCGATTCCTGGTTCCCACTAGGGAAATGTACCTCGGTTGCAGTTTGTCCCCGGCCCTGGTTGGGTTGTGCAGGTGGCAGCCACTCGATATGTCCCTTCATGTCGATGTTTCTCTCACTCTCTCTTGTCTTCTCTCTCCCTCCCACTCTATCTGAAAAAAGAAAATGAAAAAATGTCCTCGGGTGAGGATACAAAAAAAATAATTTACTAGACTTAATAAATGAATTTGGCAAAGTAGCAGGATACAAAATTGACATCAAGAAATCAATGGCATTCGTATACACCAATGATGAACTCACAGAAAGAGAAGCTAAAAAAATGATCCCATTTACCACCATGGCAAAAAATTAAGATACCTAGGGATAAACTTAACCAAAGAAATAAAGGACCTATTCACAGAAAACTACAGGTCATTGAAAAAAGAAATAGAGGAAGATATAAAAAAGTGGAAGCAGATACTTTGTTCATGGATTGGAAGAATTAACATCATTAAAATGTCCATACTACCCAAAACAATCTATAGATTCAATGCAATCCCCATAAAAATACCAATGACTTACTTCACAGAACTAGAACAAATACTTCAAAAGCTTATATGGAGCCAAAAAAAGACCTCGAATAGCCACAACAATCGTAATAAAGAAGAACAAAGTTGGAGGGATCACATTACCAGATTTCAGGTTATACTACAAAGCCACTGTAATCAAAACAGCCTGGTACTGGCACAAGGACAGGCATATAGACCAGTGGAAGAGAACAGAGAACCCAGAAATGGACCCAAGGCAATATGCTCAATTAATATTTGACCAAGGTGGCAAGAGCATACAATGGAGTAAAGACAGCCTCTTTAATAAATGGTGTTGGGAAAATTGGACAGCTACATGCAAAAAAATTAAACTAGACCATCAACTTACACCCTACACAAGAATAAACTCAAAATGGATAAAAGACTTAAATGTGACCTGTGAATCCATAAAAATCCTAGAAGAAACTGTAGGCAACAAAATTTCAGACATCATACGCAGCAGAATTTTCACTGATACATCCCCTAAGGCAACAGAAACAAAGGAGAAAATGAACACATGGGACTACATCAAACTCAAAAGCTTCTGCACAGCAAAAGAAACAGCCATCAAAATGGAAAGGCAACCCACTGTATGGAAGAGCATAATTGCCACGGACACATAAGATAAGGGGTTAATTTCCAATATATATAGAGTGTTCATACAACTCTACAAAAGGAAGACAAAGAACCCACTTAAAAAATGGGCAGAGGAACTAAATAGACACCTTTCCAAACAGGACATGCAAAGGGCTAAGAGACATATGAAGAAATGCTCAACATCACTAATCATCAGAGAGATGCAAATTACAACAACAATGAGGTATCACCTCACACCTGTCAGAATGGCCACCATCAACAAATCATCAAACAAGTGTTGGTGAGGATGTGGAGAAAAGGGGACACTAGCACACTGCTGGTGGGAATACAGACTGGTGCAGCCACTATGGAAAACAATATGGTGTTACCTCAAAAAATTAAAAATTGAACTTCCATTTGACTCAGTGATTCCACTTGTAGAAATATACCCTAAGAGGCTTGAAACACCAATCAGGAAGAATATATGTACCCCCGTGTTCATAGCAGCACTATTTACAATAGCTAAGATCTGGAAACAGCCCAAATGTCCATCAGTAGACGAATGGATACAAAAGCTGTGGTACATATACGCAATGGAGTACTATGCAGCTGTAAGAAAGAAAGATCTCTTATCCTTTGAGATGACATGGAGGGAACTGGAAAGTATTATCCTAAGTGAAACAAACCAAACAGAGAAAGATAAGTATCATATGATCTCACCTATTTGTGGAATATAATGAACATAACAGTCTGAGGAATGGGGTAGTCCCAGAGACATGGAAGTGGGGTACAGACTGACAATCCCCAGAAGAGGGGGTGGTAGGGGAGAGATAAACCACAGAATTTATATACATGTATGCATGAACAATGGACATGGACCGCAAAGCCAGGTCGTGGTGGGAGGGATGGGGAGGAGGGTGTCAATGGGATAAAAAATGAGAAACATCTGTAACAAAAATAAAATTAAAAATAAATAAATAAATAAATAAATACGTAACTTACCTTTTAAATTAGAAAAAAAAAAGAAATACAAAGGATCATGAGACTATAATGAGCAATTATATACCAACTAATTAGACAACCCAGAGGATATGGATGAATTCTTAGAAACATGCACCCTACGAAGACTGAATCATAAAAAAATAGAACATCTGAACAGACCCATTACTAGTAAGGAGATTGAATCAGTAATCAAAAACCTCCCAACAAAAAAAAATTCGTGACAAATGTGACAGAGAGCTAGAGGGAGGCACAGGGAAAGGCAGAGGTCGAGGAGGGGAGGCCGTGCACGTGAGGAAATGGATCTGGAAAGCCCGGACCCAATGCTCTTCAGCTCCGGGATGTATGAGCAACGTAAAATCCTAATCTGACTCTTTCCATTACTTTGAAATTTTTCACCTGTTGTTTTTTTATTTTACACTCAATTTTTAAAATCTGGTGCAGAACATTATCAGCTGACAACCTTCATTCTGGAGCAGAATTCAGAGGGGAAGTCAGTAACCAACTCTTCCAGAGGCCAGTCTCATGACGCCGTAACCTTTGGTCCATCCCACCCCCGGAGCGTCTTCCTCGGGCTCCTCAGGAAGTCCTCAAACACCTTCTTCTGAGTCCCAGAAGGGAAGCTGGCTCCAGAACAGTCCTCTTCCTGTAGGAAGACCTGGTAGAAGGGCGCTGTGGTGATGGTTGAAAGCAGCTGCAACTTGTCACACAACTTCCAAACCCCTGAAATCCCTGGAAGTACCAGGGTGCATGGCAAATCCCCAAACGCAGATGGCCCCTCGGGCCTGGCCACATCCAAGAAGTGAGAGAAGAGGGCAGGCTAGGCTACATGGGTATTTTGTCTAAAATTCCATTTTTCAGCTTGTAGAAGAAGATCACGAACTTCCTTAATTTTGCAGCTATGTTTACCCACGGCGGTGGCGGCCTTGGAAGGGGACAAGTTCATTCAATGACCCCACTCTTCGGGATTTAGAAAGTATTGCACTTTGGGTTCTAGTGTGGCCCCACAGTGCGCCTTGAGAAATGGAGGAGTTCTTGGGGACCCAGAACCTGTTTTCCTGACATACTCTGGCAAGTGTCTTGAACCAGTGTAGTGTTTGGCTTTGCCATAAGAAAAGGAAGTTGGGAGAGGACTAACAGGGCATTTCTTGTTTAATTCAACTGTTTGGAAAGGTCAGTGAGGAAGGCTGTATATAAGGAAAGCTCACCGCAAAACAAAACAAAACAAAAAACTAAACAAGGCCCCCAAAACAAAACAAAACAAAACAAATTTCTAACTATTTCAAAAGAAGCACTTTGCTGAGAGTACGCAGATAATATCTATTTTACTTTAAGTACAAAATGTGAGGAAGATTTTAAACTTTTACCTTGCAAGTTGATATTTTTTCCCAATAAATTCTTTTGAAATGTATTGTTCTAATGCACTAAAGCCAGGTGTGTTTTATTTATTCACAGAATGAAGGCAACAAATCTGCAAATGTCCCTCGCTAACCAGCCCTGTGAGGTTGTCTTCCTGGATCATTCCTTGCTCGAAGTGCCCATGTAAGTAATGTCCTGCAAAGGGGGCCCCCCCACTGGGACTCCATCTACTCTCAAGAAGAACAAGTGATTGAAAGTTAGGTTCTTCTCCTTGGAGATATTCTGTTAAGTGAAATAAGACAGACACAAAAAGACAAGTACTGTACGATTTCACACATCTGAGGTACCTGGGGTACATTCACAGGGACAGAGAGTTGAATGGTGGTTGCCAGGAGCCGGGGAAGAGGGAATGGGGAGTCGGTGTTTAGTGGGGACAGAGTTTCAGTTTGGGAAGATGACAGAGTTCTGTGGATGGATGGTGGCGCTGGTGGCACAACAACGTGAATGCAGCTAGTGCCACTGAACTGTACCCTTAAACATTCAGATATTAAATTTCATGTTGTGTGTATTTTACCACAATTCTATAAAAGAGAAATTACCTGTATTATTATCTATATATATTATTTAAGTAAGGTAGTTTTCTTTCTTTTTCTAAAAATTCCTCACCTAAGGATACTTTTCTATTATCATCAGACAGAGTGTGGGAGGGAGGGAGAGAGAGAGAGAGAGACAGAGAGAAACATCGATGTGGTAGAACCGTATCTACTGGTTACCTCCCGCACGACCTGACCAGGGCTGGGGCTGAACCCCAACCCAATGAATCAAACCGTGACTCATTGGTCTGAGGGCCAACACTCCAACCATTGAGCCAAACTGGCCAGGGCAAGTAAGGTAGTTTTCATAAGGAAAGAGGACTCAATTATTCATAGAATTAGTGTGTTTAGCCTAAAGCAAGTATAGTTTGAAAGAAAGTAAGTCCTGGTCTCCCACTCCTAAATGATAACGTCCTTAAATGTAAAAACCTCATGTTTTCAAGGTTCTCTGACAGATTCCCAACATATCATTTTAATGATGAAAGTGGTATTTGATCCCAATTTTTACCCACAGAAAACTTGCATGCCCTTTTTGTTCGTATAATGTTAACACAGCCCCAGTTGGACATGAAAACTTGCAGAAGTTAATTTGTTTCCCCCCATTCGAGAAGAAATGCACCCACCGAGTGCCTTGATGACAGCCTAGGCCAATGTCACTGCTGTCTGATGTAATGCTGACTGCTGTACTCGGAAGGCAAACAGCCGAACACAAAGATAATACAAACAAAGGAACATCTGGTGTTTGTTGGGAATGAATGCTAATTGCCCCCACCCCGCCCGCCCCCGTGTTGACTACGGTGTTCATTGAAAGTTGTAGGATTTTAAAATTCTAGATTCTCTTATTGTGCCCCACCCCCTATCACTGAGATCTGTGTCATTTTTATTTCTCTTTGTAGACATGCACACTGCTGCTTCCTGTCCTATGCCCACCATTTCACTTTCTTCCCCTTCCCTGGAGGTATTTAGGAAGAAGTAACTGAAAGGTAACCAAAGGTAAAACATAAAGTACATCATGTGTCTTAAGAATTTGGGTTAACATCTCTCCCATCCTTTTACCCAACTGATGACCTTGATTTCTACAACCCTGAGAAACATGAGCCAGAAATTACTTGCCATAGACGCTCATTGCCACCTTACCAGTCAGCTACCCACACCCGCCGACTCTGCCTTTCCACCTGTCTGCACAGATTTGCTCTCCGTGTCCATGCCTAAAGCCAATCCTACGATGTGTGCCCTTTGTTCCATTTCTCTAGCCTGCCGAAGAGCATCACGCTAGCAGCTCTCTCCAGATTCCGGAAATTCATCAGCTTTTCTCTCTCTGCTGGATCATTCTCTCAACACAGTGGTTTCTCTTAAACAACAGAACTTTCTCTTGCCTATGTGTTACCCTTAGATTTTGCTTCATTTCATTGCACCCTGTTGCAGCAGCAGTCGTGGGCAAATTATCTGTATCTATTATTTCCAATTCCTCTTCTCCCATTCTTCTCTTAAACCCTCTCCATTCATGCTTTCACTCCGCTCCTCACTGATCAAGGCAGCCAGTGACTTCCGTGTTGTTAAATGTAACGGTCCGCTCTCACTCCTCATCCCGAATCCATCTGTCGGCAGCAGGTGGCACAGTAGGGTTGCTTCCTGCTTCTTGGTAAGTGTGTTTACCTGGTTTCCAGCATCCCGCACTCTGGTTTCCTCCTACCTTATAGGTCACTCCTTTTTCATTTCATTTTGGTTGACTTTCCCCTTCACCCCCCTAATCTCTTAAAATTGGAATGCCCGTGGCTCAGTTGTTTACTTATTTTTTCCTCTGTGTATACTTACTCCACTGATAATCTCATAGAGTCTCATGATTTTAAATCCCATCTATATGTCGATGACCCTAAAATGTGTATGTCTAGCCCCTACCTCTCCCTGGAACCGCAGATTCTTATATCAAACTGTTACCGGCTGGGGGCTGGGCACAGAGCAGTCTGCCTCAGCGGGTAGTTTGTGAGCTCTTGACTCCGTGCAGGAAAGATGTGGTGGGGACCAGACAAGTTTTGGTGCATGAATGAGTTCACTCACTAGTGAACAGTGCGAGCAGAATTACATGTGCTAACAGAGAGCCTTTCCTTCTTCCATTTCTCCAGTGTCAACTATAAATACAGGCAAAATGGAGCCTATATTTATTGAGCACATACTGTGAGCTTGGCCTTTGTTGCACTATTTGGAGCCACTATATGGAGATAATTATGAAATCCTTGCTAAATGGCAGATTCACTTAATGAATCCTCAATTTGCACAGAAAGAAATGGTGGTGAACAAAATTAGTTACTTACCTTATATGATATTGCTAGAAAGTGGTGGGGGCCAGCCTGGGACTTCAGTCGCGCTCACTCCAAAGTCCCACCTTGTTTAGGTCCAGAGCGGAGACGGGAAATCAGACAGACGGGCGGCTGCCTGGCGGCTCAGCCTCCGAGGCTGCCGGGCTCTCCAGGCATGTTCGCCGCCACCTCTGAGCGGTGATGGCTCTCTCTTTGGTACTTCATGCTCTTGGGGCCATCACAGGCAGCCTGGAGTGTGAAAGGACATGTGTATCTGGATGCAGATAGAGGGATAAGTGCTTTATGCAGAAAACATATGGTCTAAAACCACTGCAAAACCTTGCACATGTGCGATTATGAATTACTTGAAATAGCATGGAACACAGCTGAGAAATAGAAAAAATATTTTTAGTTAATTTTTAAAATATTATGTAAGAAGAAATGATTTTCTTGACTCACTATTTTTAAAAATATGTTTTTATTGATTTCTTTAGAGACAGAGGAAGGGAGAAAGAGATAGAAATATCGATGTGAGAAACATCTATCAGCTGCTTCCCACATGTCCCTTACTGCGGATCAGGCCCACAACCCGGGCATGTGCCCCAACCGGGAATCGAACTGGGGACCTCTCAGTCCTTGGGACAATGCTTAATCCACTGAGCCACACTAGCCATGTGACTCGCTATTTTTTTTTTTTAATCCTCACCCGAGGACATCTTTTCCATTTTTTGTTCAGATAGAGTGGGAGGGACAGCGAGGAAGAGAGAGAGAGAAACATCAATGTGAAAGGGACACATCGAGTGGTTGCCACCCGCATGACCCAACCAGGGCCGGGGACAAACCACAACCAAGGTACGTGCTCTTAGCGGGAACCAAACCTGGGTCTCTCTGGACAGCAGGCTGACGCTCCAATCACTGAGCCAAACTGGCCAGGGCTGACTCGCTATTTTTTAAAATATTAAAATAGAAAATACTATTGGATGGTTAGAAATGTTTTTGGATGTTTAGAGGTTTGAAGGTGTTTTCTTTACTCACATTGTTCTGTGGCCTGAAGCAAATCCCTCAGCTAGTTGTAGGTGTATGTTTTTCTGCTCTACACCACGATATTAACCTGAATTAGTGAAGTGTTCTGAGCTCCTTAAATAAGAAACAGAGGAGAAAATTCTGTTAATGAAAATATACCAACTCTTTCTCAAGACAGAAAATGCAAACTTTCTTTAAGATTTTTATCAGACTCCCAAATTTATAATAAATTGAATTAAATGAGACAATATGCCAAAGTAATGAGAAATGACATGGTTGATTCTGAAATCTGTTCAACGTTTTACCAGGTTGAAGAAAAGAATGGCTTGGAAATGTTCGCATCCTTCTCCTCCACCCTCCTCCCAGGCTTCCGTGGCTGAGGACTTAGGAGGCAGGTGCGTCAGGAGGCCAGCCAGGGAGAGCTCGGAGCTGGGCCGCTGAGCGCGCTCTCCAGGCCCCATCAGCGCCTTCTGGCCGTCAGGACTTCCTGACAGATGCATGAGAGCAGGAAATGCTAGGAGCTGGAGGCGTCCTCTGAGCTCCCTGTCGGATGCAAATGGTAGTTAAACATTCATCAGGCAGAAGCTGGTGAACTGACGTTACCTCTTAGGATGAGGGGTGCAGGCTGGACGGGTGGAAGCTAGTTGGTCCCTACTGTCCCACTCAGCTCCCCCTCCCTGGGAACACTGTGACAAGGAGCACCAGTCCAGGTTTGCGAGAGATATACTTTGTCTCTGAATAATGGCAGATCCTAGTTTGAGGAGGCCAGAAATTTACACAGTTTGGGGGACCCTTTTCAGGAAAAGAATGCAAAACTACTAATGAAAAAATAGTTTCAAAAGCAACTATTTGTTTAGAACGATCAAAGAACTCACAACAAAGCACTTGTGTATAAAAGCAGATTCCCAAACATCCCCCAGGGCCTTGGCTGGGGCAGCAAGCTGAACCCTGATCAACTCTGTGCATGCATTTCGCTGGGAACCAAGGAGAAATATCTCTTCTAGGCCAAACCCTCCAGGCCGCTCTCCCACTCCCTGGAGACCTTGGGTTAAGAATTAAAAACAGGAAAAAAACATTAAAAATAGGAGGAAAATACCATGCCATTTGAGTGGGGAGGGGACAATTTAAAATGCCAACATATCTTCCATTTTGAAAGGGTGAGGATATTTTTTATTCGTTCATTTTTACAGCCCTCCATGTTTTTATGATCGGAACAATCAAAATAAAATGGAGGGACAGCTGTTTTCCCACCTTTGCTGTTGGCATGGCCGATACAGCGTGGGCCTGGACTCCAGAAGGGGGGCCCGAACGCTCGGCAAACCTGCTCAGGTGGTCCTGCCGCGTCGAAGGCGGGGCCCTGCCCTCCTCTGGAGAGCATTCCCTCAAGTTCCTCACAGGCACTCCTACCGTCATGGCTACACACGAGGAACACCTGGGTGGTTTAAAAGGCCGAGTTCCACCTCGAGATCCTGACGGAGTCTGTCTGAAGTGGAAACTGCTGATACCTGCGTCCAGGCAGAGACTGTGGTTAGAATGGCCTGGAACAGTGGTTCTCCACGCGTGGTTCTTGGACCACCCACAGAAGCATCATCTGGGAGTTGCTAGAAATGTCAATTCTTAAGCCCACCCTAGACTCACTAAATCAGAAACTCTGAGGGGAGGCCCAGGGGTCCTGGGCGTGTTCCGGTGCACACTTGGGTTTAAGAACCACTGGTCTGTGTTTGTGCTGGATGCTGGGTGTTTGTTTTTTTCATTATTGATTTTAGAGAGAGAGGAAGGGAGAGTGAGAGACAGATAGAAGCATCGATGAGAGAGAACATTGACTGGCTGCCTTCTTCATGCCCCCCACTGGGGATCGGGCCCACAACCTGGGCATGTGCCCTGACCGAGCATCAAACTGGCGACCTCTCGGTGCATGGGTCAATCGATGCTCAACCACTGAGCCACACCGGCCGAGTGAGGGGTTTTTTTTTGTTTGTTTTTTTTCCAGCTCCCAGGTGAGTCTACCATGCACAGAAGATTGCAGACCACTCTTCTTTCTGTCTACACACAAGCATTTTGTTTCATTAACAATAGGCCATGAGAGAAACCGTAGCTCTAAGCGGGTAGAAACAGCAGTTGCCTGGCCGTGTGTTGTAGTTTCAACTGAATGTATTACCCAGGTGTGTGGCTGCTCTGTCGTTTAACTTGTCAAAGCCAAGATTTAGGGGAGTATGAAAACATCTGTGAGCTGGGGTGCCAACACTCCTTCCAGACATGATGAGAAGATTGATTCTCCCAGGGAGAGTGCTGATCGGTGGGTTGACAAACATGCCGTGTGGGAATTTTTACCCACTTCCACTTGAGTAAGCCACTTTGAACACATAAGCAGATCAGCTAGACTTAAACACAGGAATATTCCCAGCATTAGGCAGTCTTTACCCAATTTAATATCAATATTGCAGTGGACCCCCAACGTGTTTTCAGCTTCATAAACTAATTGTCTGGGTTCTAGTTGCAAGTTTCAGTTTCAAGGTTCAGGTATCTCTAGAGAACTGCTCGGCTGGACTCAGCCACGGCCCCGCAAAACACTGAGCCCCGGCCCCTCGGCCAGGCTGTCTCCTCCAGGTAGCAGCTCTAATGTAGGGTATGGTGCCACATCAGAAAACCTGGGAGAACTTTATTATTTTATCTATTTATTATTTTATCTATTTATTATTTATTTTTATTCCTAACCCGAGCATATTTTTCACTTATTATCAGATAGAGTGGGAGGGAGAGAGAGAGACAGAGAGAAACATCGATGTGATAGAGCCACACCACCTGGTTGCCTCCCGCACAGCACGACCCGATCAGGGCTGGGGACGAACCACAACCGAGGTACGTGCCCTTGACTGGAATCGAACCCAGGACTTATTGGTCCTCGGGCTGACACTCTAACTGCTGGGTCAAACCGGCCAGGGCCTGGGAGAACTTTAGAAAGCACACACTGCTGAACCCTTCTCGGCTCAGCCTGCCTGCACCCAGGTGCATGCAATAAAGCCGTTTTGCTCTACATTGACCTTGCGTTGTGGATGTGATCTCCTGCCGGCTCAGATCTTTTATTTGGTGCCGAAACCCGGGAGGTCTGTGAGGATCCCACATAGTGGGCAACTGGGGGCCCCCGGAGTCCTCCAGGCCTCCTGTCCGACCGGGATGGATCACATCCTCAGCCGCATACCGGACCTCGAACCTTTCCTGCCCACCCAGTGTCAACACCGTCCACTAATTCACTGGTGAGTGTTTTTTGCCTACTGGTCTCATTCTCCGGGCTGTGTCGTTATCCCCCGTCTGGGACATAAGAGCCAGGGGTCTCAGTCACGCCTGTGTGATAATCCCTCTCGAAATCCAGCGCTGGTTGGGACACGCTCCTTGGGAACCAGGTTCCCTCAGCTCACCATATATCTAGGGACGCCCGATATAGGTGAGTTGCACGTCTCTCTACTCGAGGGGAGAAGGAGGGATGCCTTCTTCTTCCTCTAGTGTATCTGTCAGATCGCTAGGCCACGACATTTCACACCGCAACATGGGACAACACCCCTAGGATGTCTCCTAAAAAATCTACGGACCCTAGGGCTCACTCAGGACTTATGCCCCAAGGGACTCATTTTTTACTGCAACACTGCGTGGCCTCAGTACAAATTAAACAGTGGAGCCCTGGCCGGTTTGGCTCAGCAGTTAGAGCATCGGCCTGTGGTCCAGAGAGACCCAGGTTTGGTTCCCGCTAAGGGCATGAACCTCGGTTGCAGTTTGTTGTGTGGATGGCAGCCACTCGATGTGTCCCTTTCACATTAATGTTTCTCTCTCTCCCTCCCTCCCACTCTATCTGAACAAAAAATGGAAAAATGTCCTCGGGTGAGGATCAAAAATAAAATAAAAATAAAACAAATTAAACAGTGGATCACCATAGCCTGAGAATGGCACTTCCGACATTCTACCAACCGAGACAATTTCTGTCAAAGGCAAGGAAAATGGTCTGAGGTTCCTTACATCCAGGCCCCTTTGCACTCGGATCACACCCTCTGTATGAGATTCTTGCTCCCCCTCCCAAACCTTCCTGCTGCGCTCTAGTCCTCCCAAACCTCCTTCTGGAGACAGCGCGCTAACTTCTCCTGCTTCCTCCTTTGCCCCAGTGATCTCGCTCCACCTCCTCCTCCTCCAGCCCCTCCAGCAGGGCCTCCTCCTCCAGCCCCTTCTGTGGGCCCCACCCTCCCCGGAACCTCCTACTCTGGCTCTTCTACCCCCGCAAACGACTCCCTCAACCATCTCTGGTCTCTGGCCGTCCCCTACCTTGGCCCCCCTTTAGAATGCCCCCCGAGGGACGCAGCAGGAGTTGAAGGGACTGTCAAAGTTCATGTCCTCTTCTTTCTTTCAGATTTGTCCCAAATAAATAAAAGACTAAGATCCTCTACTGAGGATCCCACCAGGTATACTCAGGAATTCGAGTACCTTACCCAGTCCTGTGATCTAACTTGGAATGATATTCATGTTATTCTCTCTTCCACCCTTAACATGGAAGAGAAAGATCGAGTCTGGGTTAATGCCCAGGGCCATGCCGATAATCTGAGGCCACAGGCCCCACTACCCGGTAGGGCCGAAGCAGCCCCTAGCCAGGGCCCCAGGTGGAATTATCAGGACAATGAGGTGGGTGGGAAAGCCAGGGACCACAAGGTAAAGTCTCACCGAGGGACTTAAAAAAGCCTCACACAAGGCAGTTAACTATGAAAAACTCTGAAATAATCCAGGAGAGGAATGAACACCCTGCAGCCTTTCTGTCCCCCTTGCACAGGCCGTGAGAAGATGCACTGACTCAGATCCCACCAGCCCAGAAGGGACTGTCATTCTAGACCTGAGATTCATCTCTCAGTCGGCCCCGGACATTAGGAGAAAGTCACAAAAACTTGAAGATGGCCCTCAGACTCCTCAACAGGAACTTCTAAATCCGGCCTCTAAGGTGTTCAATAATCACGATGAAGAGGCTAAACAGCAAAGAATAGCAAATCCCAAATGCTGGACTCTGCCATCAGAGCCCCACTACTCAAAGGGGTCAGCAAACCCCCTTCAGGGGACAGAAGAACGGCACCCACCAGGATCAGCAGAGCTGACCCCCCCGGGCCCCTGCTTTAAATGCAATCAGACTGGCCATTGGGCGAGACAGTGCCCCAACCCCGACAACCGTCTAAGCCATGTCCTCAATGCGGAGGCCCCACTGGAAGTCGGGCTGCGGACAGACTGCACAGAGTCGGTCCTCATCCCTTCCTTGGCTGGCAGGACGGACAGTCCAGGCCTGGAGCTGACTGGCCTGGAGGCTGAAGCCTGAAGGTGCCCAGGAATGGACACCTGACCGTCATCTCAAACTCCGAACATCGGATAACTGTGATGGCAGCAGGTAGGCCAATTTCATTTTTAATTGATACCGAGGCAACCTACTCTGCCCTCCCCGAGTTCGGGGGACCTCTTCAACACTCTGGGGTTTCAGTTGTGGGAATTGATGGCCAAATACTGCAACCCAGACACTCACGTGTTCTTTAGGCCCTTGTATCTTTCTCCACTTCTTTTTAGTGTTACCAGCCTGCCCCACTCCCTTGTTAGGGCGGGACGTTCTATCTAAACTCCAATCTACTTTAACCTTTACTCCTTCTCTCCCACCAACCACTCTCATTCTTTACTTTGTCTCCTCCAGGAATCTGCTTCCTCTCCTAACGTACCCCCACCCGTGCCCCTCTGCCGCCTTGAGGGGGCAGGGCGGGTCCACCGGCCTTGCTGGCCTCTGGTGAAACACCACTGCTCTTACCGTGTTATCACTGACCCAGTGAGGCAGAGGAGGGGGGACAAGCCCGAGGGGCTCTCGCTTCTGGTGCCAAGCACTCGGCTGTGCTGGCTGGGTGACCGGCTCTGGGGACAGTGCCAGATGGGGAGTTTGACTGGGGCAGGGACACCTGTCAGTCGATGACGCAGGTGTCCTAAGGGGAGCTCAGGGAGGACAGAAACCTCCCGTGGAGCAGAAGGGCAAACGCTCCCTTGATCTTGATTCTCAGTGGGAACAGAGACCATGAAGGCGGGCTCCATGTATAATCGCTCTCACTATAACCTTACGAGGGGTAGGCACCTGTAATCTAACCATCCCTGATGTGTCTGACCCCTGCAACGGGAGTTTATATGCGCAGGCTCGGAGGGCCTCGATGCAATACCGAGAACCACCCGGAGAAGTTAGCCGCTGTCCAGGCTGCAGTTCTGCTGGAGGCACCAGCCCTCTGCTCCCTCTGTCTGGTTTCATCTTCCGAGCCTTCCTGTGGGTCTCTCACGCACCTCCCCGGGCCCAAGTATGCCTGGGCTGCTTTGCCTGCCAGCGAGGATGATGTTTTTAGGGGCACTAAACATTCCTGCCCCCAGGAGAGGAATTGCTATTCAACGCCTAAACCCAGCAAAACAGGGTGGCTTACGGGCAGTGGGCCATGTCACCCCATTCCTTCGCCCCTAATTCAACCTCATCAAGCCCTGAGCCCAGAAGCCATCAAAGGGCAGAAAGGAGAGTTGGACTCCTCATAGCAGGAGTCATAGCTGCAATGACCACTGCGGCCCCGTGGGAGGGATCACTTATGATGCCACAACAACACAAACGTAACCGCCACCACGGCAAATATAGGTAGAGATACCGGTGAAAATTTCAAACTTCTTCCAAAATCCCTCAACTCTCTTGCCTGCATGGTAAGAGGTAATCGCATTGCACTAGACTATTTACTAGCCAAAGAAGGGGGCGTATGCATGACAGCAAATACATCTTGTTGCTTCTGTGTTAACTCAAGTGGACAGGCCGAGGAAAGGACACAGTGAACTCTAGATAATGTCCAGTGGCTAAAGGAATTCAGTCGGGATCACCCAGCCCAACCCGTCTGGACAGGTATAGAGGCAGCCTTGCCTAAACTAACCTGACTACTCTCGTTCATAGGGCCCCTAGCATTAGCCTTCTTATTATTGCTTTTCGGACCTGAAAGAATCAGTAATGTTTTAAAGGGTAAAGGTAAAAGTTTGCAAAGGTGGAAACTGTGGAAATTGTGTTGCTTGCATGACCTTTGCTCAGCCTTCTTTTGAGTATGGATAAGGATTATCTGGATTACCCGCAAGGCAATGGGTCACCCAGCAGAGGCCAGACGAGATACCAGACCAGCCCTCCTGCAAAGTGGGCAATGGGCCAGGCAGAGTGCATCAGCAGGAACTGCCGGGAGCTAAAAGTAGGGTATATAACCTACACCCCAACCCTAATTCGAGGCTGATCCCTTCTCAGCTTAGCCTGCCTGTACCCAGGCGCATGCAATAAAGCCATTTTGCTCCCCAAAAAAGGCACACACTGATGTCCAGGTGTCCATGGATCAACTGTGGCCCCAGACATGGGTGTTTAAAGAAGTTACGTGGTTCTGATGCAGCCAGGTTTGCAAACTCTCACCATGCCCTCGCCAGACCGTCCACCTTCCCTGCCTCAGTCACTGACATGGCTGACGTGGCCAATGCGTTCCAGTCCAGTGGGAGTGTCAACCTGTGTCACCAGAATGTTCACAGCGCATGAATGCCCCTAACAGATCCCTTTGTGTTTCTCTTTCAGACGAGTGATTGAGCTGTGATTACTCAGGAAGGACTGGTCAAGACTCCAGGTGCTGTGTTTTCCAAGTGCAGCTACGAGGGAGGCTTGGATCGCTGTGTCCTGGACCCCATGTCCCTCCCTGAGACTGCTAGGATGAGCCAATGCTGCTGAGCAGTCACTTCTGTGGCTCTGGCCAGTCAGTTTGTTATTTATCCATCGACTGAGTCATGATCCTTGGGTAAAAATAATGGGGAACCTTGTTTGCTGTTTCTTAATTTGTCTTTAATGTTTTAACTTTTTTTTTTTTCTGTTACTGAAAGATGATTTATCAGTTCAGTCTGAAGTGCAAAGTGAAAAGCATATGTTTCACCAAAATTTAAACTTGGGTACAAATTGTTTTGGGGGAAAAAGGTGAAGGATGTCATTTTGCACAATAAGCCTATCTTGCTTAAGTAGAAGGGCATTAGGAAGAAAATTTATATTTTGAAAACTCACAGATTGAGGGCCCAAGGCAGCATATGAAACATTTTTCAAAGAAGGGTGTCCTGCCAGTTTGAGTCACGAAATTTGCACAGTATCCTTGATTTCAGTGGGCTCCCATGATGAGTGCAGCATACACTAATCTTGGGCCTCAAAATCAGGTGTGCAAGAATGACCGTATCTCATTGTTCTCTATGAATCAATTTAATCTCCCTTCTAATTCCCCAAAGCGATAGCAATAGTAGGAACTTCAACCTCAGTCACTCCTGTGGCTCTGCCTCAGGCTGCATCAACTTTTCAGGGTTCAGACAGTGTGGAGCATTGGGGACCTCCATTCCCTTTCACCCGCCCACACAGGACGCCACTGGCCACTTTGGGAGGCTTCTGTGCCGGTATGGGAAACAGGACCCTTGTGGAGGCTGAAAATGACCATGTCCATGGTCAAATATCCCCAGACAAGCCATTCCTTTCCCGGAACTGTTGTAACCTAGGAGAGTCATCCTCACTCAGACATCAAGTAATTTGGAATATTAGGAGCTTTATTACCTGCACAGGGACTGCAGCCAACCTACACAGAGGAGAACTGCAGCCCCGAGCTCAGGGGGAGGGTTGCTTATATAGGGCAGGGGTCACTCAAGAGTTTAGCAGAGCAAGCAAGCTACATGTACAGAAGCATATATCAGCAGTTAGTAGCTGTACAAGTTGTTTATTCTATATTTCTTAACATTTACTAGACCCTAGCCTTGAATGTCTCATTGCCCCGTCTGGCATCTCCTGATTAGTTAAGCTCATGGTCAATACCCTTGTGGTCATGGCTGATGCACACCTTCCTCTTCAAGAATTTTTACAAAAACAACTCGAGTTCAAGGAACCTAGGAGAGGTTCCTTCTTCTAGCAGATGGAGAATTACTGGGTTATAACAGGAACATCATACTTCCTGTGTACTTCGAGGGAACAAAGTCTTTCCAAGCCTCCTTCAGTGCTGACCAGAGTCCCTCTGTCAGACCTTATTCTACTTAGTGAGTTTTTAGAAGCGAAGACCAAGGATTCTTGAAGGCTGCCGCTGTTTTCTGTTCTGCTAAGTGACTCCTCCAAGAAAACTCTGATACCTGTCTGAATGGAGATAATGCAACAAGGAACACATAGGGGAAAACCCAATTAATATTTCAAAAAGTTGTCCATGAATAAACAAATGTGGTATATCCATACAATGGAATATTATTCCGCTATAAAAAGGAATGAATGCAAACGTGGATAAACTTTGAACACATTATACTGAATTAGAAAAAAACAGTCATAAGAAGCCACATCTGATTCTATTCACAGGGAATTCATGAACAAATCTATAAAGGTATAAAGTAGATTCATGGTTGCTCAGGTATAGTGGGAAGAAGAAGGGATAAAAACATTATTATCTAAAGGGTACGGGGCTTCTTTCTGAGGTGATGAACATGTTCTAAAATTGCAGAAATAGTTGCACAGATTTGTGAATATTTTAAAAGCCATTCAATTAAACACTTTAAATTGATATTGGCAATTTAAATCTCAATAAAGGTGTTCTGTAAAAATTATCAAGGGAGAGTTCATTTCCCATCATCACGTAGTAACTAGTGCTAGACTTGCTGTCCTGCTTGAAATGATGAGAAAACTAGACAAATATATGAAAAAAACTGTTTTTAGACATTGGACAAAGGGCAGCACAGGGTTATAATTCCTAAGAGAAAGGAAACAAACAGAGGAAGCCGTCCTATTGCCCAGACTTTCTGCCTAGAGGTACCTTCCAGACCGTGGTGTAGGAAAGTGGTACCCAAGCAAAACACAGTACTCTCAAATTATATAAGTGAAAACTATAAATATGTAGGTATATTGAAATAGAAAAGGCAATGCATACTATTTCATCATGACTAGATCACAATTTACTTACCCAACCCTCTATCTTGGACACTCAGGTTGTTTATAGCTAAACCCTTTATCATAGTAAATAATATTTCTTTGAACATCCTTTAAGTATTTGTGCAATCCTGAATTAAAATATCTTAGTGATAAAAATTGGTTTTCACCTTTCCTTGATTCTAAATGTTTGAAATTATTTAATCTATGTAATTAAAGTTCTTTGTAATGGAAATCTTTGGCCTTCCTAAAGGAAAAGTACTAGTCAATAATTATAATGATAATTAAAACATGAATAAAATGGTTACATTTAATGTTGACAATCTTCAACTAGTAATGTAAGTGCAACTAAACAGTCTTTCACTGATATGTCCTTGGCTAATTAACATTACATTTCAAAGCACCCAAAATGTAAAGCTTAGGAAATTAATAATCAAGTAGAATGGGAATTAATAAACTTAATAATATATCCCATCAGCGTTGTCATGCTTATTTCATATGGTACATGGTAATATACATTTCTTTTGAATGCATAACTGTAGCAAACATCATTGGTTGACTACTCAGCATCAATTTTCCTCTACTTGTTCGCCAACAGAACTCTGATTTTGTTCAGGTATCCATCCTTTCTTTACATCATTAAGTTTAAAGAGAAGTCCCTTTTCGGTTTAAGTCAATTACGGTGGTTCTATTTCTGCATCTGGCTTAGAGGTGGGCATGTGACTGAATTCTGGCCAATGGAAGATGAGGGGAGCTGTGCTAAGAAGCTTTTGGAAAAGATTGTTTTCCTATTAGGAAGACCAGAGGAGGTAGCCTCTTTCTGCTGCGCGATGTTTGTGTCTGGATGTGACGCCTGGGGCTGCTGCAGCCATCACAGGAGCACGAGGAGCCTTTTACATCCAAATGGAGATACAAAGGCAGCGGCCGGCACACAGGTGGAGAGCCAAAGAAGGAATCAGGTCTTTGGTCTAGACGTCGTCGTTGGATGCACATGTTGAAAGTGAGGAAAGAAGGCAGCTGAGGACTGTGTATCCAGGGGTCTTAAATTACTTGCTATTTATATGATAATATAACCCCAACCTTAACCCTCAAATCTTGGGTAAATGTCTGAAATGCACTACTACCTTAAAAGTGTTTGGGAAATTCTATTTTGGGGTCAGCATACACAGAATGACTAAGTGAAAAGGGGATTTTTTTTCAAAGTCACTAAGAACAAATCACTGAAACCTCAGATAGGAATTTGGTGGCATGGAGCACTTGGTATGCTCCCAGCAGGATGTGTGGGGGTGGGGGCTAAATACCAACAAATAAGGTGCCCTCAGCTGACAGGTGGGTTACGTGGGTGGCTTTCAGGAATGCCAGACTCATTCTCTGACTCGTCAATGCTTTTACATTTGTTTGCAGTAAATATTGTATTATGCAGCCACACACTTTGCCAGGCCCTAGGGTGACAATAGGGAAACAAGAAAAACCAGTTGTTCGACCCGGTGCAGGTTAAGATCTAGATAGGGAAACATTTATTAAATACATAATTTGCTTTGACGGAGTCTTGCCTAGGCCCAGAAGAATATCCTTTCCCTGGCCATCGAGGCACCCAGGGGAGAGATTTCCTGACACACAAACTAACTCAACTGTAAAGTACCGTATGCAAATCATTTGGGAAAATTTCTTGTTCCAAAGCTTTGCTCAGGAAGCCTTTTTGGGAGGATTCCCTATGGAAAGGAACTTATTAAAGTGAAAGATGTCTGTGGTCTGTTGCCAGCCTGCATGTCTCCAGGCCGGCTGCTCAGGCTTTGTCTGTTGTGATTGCTTGGCAGGTTTCAGCACTAGAACACTAGATGGAACCCGCGGTCCGTCGTGTCCTCCCAGTGCAGGCCGGCCGCAGCCGCTTCAGCAATGGGTGTTACCTTGCAGCTGCTGACCAGCACTTGGTCCACTATCCAGCTGGAATGAAATACAGTCACGCACAGACTATAAGATCAGGTTTTCCCCGAGTTAGGCTTTGTATCCAAGTTGGTATTTTGTCCAGTTATCTTAGTCTTTACATTGTGGAGAGAAACCAGCCGCATTTAATACCTTGAAAACTAAAAGACAAAAATTCATTAATATACCCTTGGACAAGTCACTTCTCGAGACCTCTTTGGTACCTGTCATTTTGCCTTGGTCAGTGCAAATTGTGCCGCAGCAAACCTTTCCTGGGGTCTAGTGTACACCAGGCACCGTGCCAGGGGCTCAGGCCTTGTGCTGAAGAAGGTGATGATTTGGGTCCTGGCCGGGGAGCTCAGTTGGTTAGCGTGTCTGTCGATATGTCAAGGTGGTGGGTTCGATCCTGGGTCAGGGCACATACAAGAATCAACCAATAAATACATAAATAAGTAGAGTAACAAATCGATCTCTCTCTCAAATCAATAAATTAAAATAATAAAAGAAGATGAGGACTGGGCTCTCCAGGCGATGGGTGAGCACACAGGTTCTGTGAGCCCTGCACTCTATTTTCTCCTCCCTCCACGGATCACATGCATAAAAAGCACTTGTCCAAAGTCCAGTCTGGCTTTACATTTTGTTCATTTTTTTTTTTAATATTTAGAGATTTTAAATATCAAATTTCTGAAGCTTCTAGTTCAAGTGATAAGAGCAAATATACATACAAACCACTCTCTTCACTTTTCACACGATTTTGTATATTTGTCTGATGTGAGATTTCGTCTCTTTCCTTAATTACCTGTTTGTTGGTTTTGATGTATGCTTACCTGATTGTCTATCTGAGACCTAAACTAGATTGGGGTGACATTCAAAATCCCCGATCCATTCAGTTTGGGGAATTGAAATTCACTTGCTGTGGTGTGAATTGTTCGGAGTTAGAGAAAAATCTGCAGGAATCTTTTCTCCTGAAATAATGATTCAAAAAAATTTAGAATAGCACAAGTCAAACCAAATGACACCAGCGTACATGACAGGCGCTCCTCGTCTGGTCTGCCCTCGCGTCGAGTTCATGAAGAAGGAGCACCCCTCCGATGTCATGTTTGCGGTCTTTCCGCCTATGAGATCCGTGTTTGATGTTTCATAGTTAATGGGTTTTCCTATTGTGAATTTTGCTTTTCCTCCCTGACTGTGTAAACATCTAATTGGCTTTGTACTAACTAAAAATGAAACATCTGGGCCAATAGATCAGTACTTGTCTGTTCCACATAACTTGCTTCCAAAGCAGGAGCTGGGGCTGGTGGTGCCTCTCCGGTGTCGAGCAGCATCCTTCCACTTCAGATGTTAGGATGTGTTCAAAAGGGGCTCTAGAAAAACTGTGTGGTACCAGTGTACACAGAGTAGGAAGTATCTCCTAGAAAACACTTCAGGTAAAACAATCCCTCCCACTAGTAAACCAAATGAAATGAAAGTGATAGTCATTATATTTTGCCCAATAAATGTCCGTTACCTACATGAATTTGTAAAAGGTGCTTTAGGAAGTGTAGTCGTCAGCATTTTTAACCCCCTATGCTCAATGATAAAAAGTACTTTTTCTGCCCTTTCTTGAATGATATTGGGAAATTTCCAAAGAAGTGAAGTGTTGGTTCCATTTGCTAAACAGTCAGCGATCTTGTAACAGTGACTTGTGTGCCTGTCCGCAGTGGAGACTCTGAAGTGTGCGCTTGCTTTGGTTGGGGAAGTCTCAGCTTTGGTCACGGGAGCCACGGGGACATACCATGTGACTACAGGGAGACAAGTGACAAATGTTCACTTTGCCTCTCTTGTCACTTCAGATCAAACTCCTACCCTCTTTATCTCACTTGTCCTGGCCATCTTCAGACTCCTGGTAGAGCCATTCTCCAGCCATGTGACTTCGCAAACTAGGCTGGAGACCACTGAACAAGCCTGCTCCCCCCGCCTCCCCCCTGCAGCCTGTCCCCCGCCCCCTCTCCAGCACCTCTCCCAGTGCTCCTGCAGGGGAGGACTTCTCACAGACCCTTTGCAGACTGGCCTGTCTGCAGGGGCTCCCCGCTGCCTGGAATGCCCTCTCCCTCTTCACCCAGCATGGAAGGCTCCTCTCCTGTCTCTTCCTCAGGTCTCCCCTCGCGCTCTGGTGGCACTAGACTTGTGTGAGCGCTCACCACATCTCGTTTCCATCCTACAGACTGAGAACTGAGCGCGTCTTCCCTGTCGTGGATGCTCAGTAAGTGCTGGCTGGGTAAAGTTATGGTGGTATTACCAGGACAGAATAGTTCAGATCTGGCTCCGTTTCTCTGTAGCTTAGTGTCTCACCTCCTCTGGCACTGGGTGACTCACAGGCTTTAACTGGACCTTTATAACTTATTCTTATGGAAAGCAATGAACTTGGGGGAAAAATTCAGATCGGAGTAATCACTTGCACCTATGGAGTCTATTAGAGAAGGCACTTTTGATTTCTGCCCCGTTTCAGACAGTGTTCCGGAACACACGTGGACAGCTAGCCCTGGCCGAGCGTTTTGCGAAGAGCACACCTTCCCCAGAATCGGCACTGGCTGATTTTCAGCTTCTCATTTCCCAATCAATCTTGAATCCCTACGAGCTCAATTTCTTGATACTGATTTCAGAAGTCGCTTTGTAACAATTAACAAAAAGTTAGGCTATTCCAACAACAGCAACAAAAAAGCTGTACAATAGGAAGTGAAAGCCTGTTACATTCCTTCGCCTGGGTGTGCCATTCCCTAACTTCCAGAAAAGAAAATTTCTTTTAACCTTTTTCCTGTTACATAATACACAATGCCTTCCCCTCCAGCACACTCTTTACTGCTGCAGGTTTAAAATAGCAACTACAGCTGGCAGCAGAGACTCTTTGGGGACTTGAAGGCCACTAATCAATTTCACAGCTGGAGGCAAAGCACTGGGCTGGGAAATATTTTTTGCATGACATGCAAGGTGCTGTGACCTCGTCAGGGCAGCCAGAGGGTTCAGCTTACGGAGCAGGGGGAACTGGAGCCCGGCGAGGGGCACGGGCAGGCTGAGTTACCTGTCCCCTGCCTGCTTCCATGATTCACCAACTGAGCCAGGGAGCAAGGCGACTCCAACTCTCCAGGAGACTCTGGGAGCAGAGAACTGCCTGGTTCCCTCTCTGAACTGAGCTCAAGCCTCCAACTGAATGTGTATAAAGAGGAAAAGTCCTCCTTTGAGTGACCCCTTCCCTTACTCTGTGGCCCCTCACCTTCAACAGGCATTGCAATCACAGACCTGGGGATTCTAATGCTAAGTGAAGTAAGCCAGTTGGAGAAAGACAAGTACCATAGGATCTCACTTATATGTGGAAGTGAATGAACGAAGTAAACTGACGAACAATAGAACCGGGGACATGGATACATGGTACAGAACCGGCAGAGGGGAGAGGGGAGGAGGGTGGAGGGGACGGGATGAAAGAAGGTAAAGAGAACAACCAGGGAGCATACCTGCCCATGGACACAGACGGCAACGTGGTGAGGGCCAGAGGGAGGGGAGGGCGGGGTCTGACTGGAGGGGGAAAGGAGGGAAAAATGGGGGACAATGTCAACAATGAAAAAAAGAAAGAAATCACACAAAGGGGTTCTTGAGAGTCATTCTCGAGTTCTGATTCTGTAGGTTTGGGGTAAGACCTGAGGCTGTGCATTTCTAACACATTCCTGAAACTTCCTTAAGAACCACTGCTCTTGTCTATCCAATTACTTTACTTTCTTTTTTTAAAAAAAATATGTTTCTATTGAATTTTTAGAGAGAGAGGAAGGGAGAGATAGAAACATCAATGTGAGAGAACATCGATTGGCCGCCTCCTGCACGCCCCCTACTGGGGATCAAGCCCACAACCTGGGCATGTGTCCTGACTGGAAATCGAACCCGGACCTCTCAGTCCATGGGACGACGCTCCATCCATTGAGCCTCACCCTTACTTTCTTTCAACGGAGTATTTACGAACAAGGTAATTTGTTCCCTTTGCATCTCTCTGAACCATACTGCTTCACTCACCAGCACTTCCCTTCAAATGCCAGTTTATTCCAGTTGGAGGACGGCGCTAGGCTAAGAAGCATCTGGTCAAATCATTGCTGTTGCCTAATTTTTATTTTTATTTTTAAATATTTATTTTATTTTTTTTTTATTTGAATCCTCACCGAGAATATGTTTTATTGATTTGAGAGAGGAAGGGAGGGAGAGAGAGAGTGAGAGGGAAAGAGCAATCGGTTGCCTCCCTTATGTGCCTTGACCGGGGATCGAACCCACAACCTTTTTGGTGTATGGGACTATGGGACTACACTCCAACCAACTGAACCACCCAGCCGGGCTGTTCTTGCCTAATTTTAGAGTAAAAGTGTCCAGAGAGTAACAGAAATGACTGTATAATAAAATCATAATTTTAACAGGTTTCCTTTCTCTAAGCCACTAAACACATTTCATTGATACATAAATTTCAGTAAGTCAGTGCACTGTTATTGAGCACCTGTGCCCGACGTGGTGGGATTATAACACTGCTGCTATCCGGACTCTTTTTCCCCAGAAAATTGAGTTACTGTTGTTTTAATACATAGATGTCAGTTTTCAAGTAGAAGCAGCTTTCCTCATTTCCTCCCCAGAATAGATCGTCCATCGGGCCCGAGGTTACTTCTTGTAGAGTGGGCCTCTCCGTTCCTGCCGGAGCTCACACCTGAGACTGTGGGAGCGAGAGAAGGGAACGCAGTGGTTGCAAACACAGTTCAGGAGTTAGAGAGACCTGCCTTGGACCTCAGCAACGTCCAGACCCTCCTAAGCCTCTGCTGTGTGTGTGTGTGTGTGTGTGTGTGAAATTGTAAATTATAGCCCGGCCGGTGTGGCTCAGTGGACTGAGCGTTGTCCCAGGGACTGAGAGGTCCCAGTTGATTCCCTGTCAGGGCACATGCCCAGGTTGTGGGCTCGATCCCCAGTAGGGGGCGTGCAGGAGGCAGTCGATCCATGTGTCTCTCTTATATGGATGTTTCTCTCTCTTTCTCCCTTCTTCTCTCTCTCTAAAAAAATAAATAAAAACATAAATATTATAAATTATAGATAATAATTCTTACCTCGTAGTGATGCATAAAATCCATACTATGGATTTCAGGAATAAAAGAGTAAGCCTGGTATTGTTCTAAAAAAGTCATCTTAACGCCCTCAGTTATTTATTGCCACGATGATGCTGTGCAGCCGCACACTTCAGTGGCAATACTGCAACACTGTAGTAGCACACAGTAGGAAACATTTACTTTTCATCATGCTAGTGGCCCAGTGGGTGGGGGTGCTGCTCTGGGTCAGACCCAGAGGCTCTCAGCTGGGTTCCTGTCTGCTCACGCACATGGCTGCAGACACCTGGCGGCTCGGTGGGGGTGGGAGCTGCTCTAGGATCATCAGCCTGGACAGCTCATCTCTGCTCCACGCAGTCTCTCACCCTCCAGCGTGGTCAGAGCCTGAGACCATTAAGAAGCGAGGGCGGGAGCTGGCAAGCATGCCAGGCCTCTAGAGACGGGCCCAGAACGGGCACCGCAGGCGCAGTGGCTGCATTCTGTTGGCTGCAGTCAACCACAAAGCTGCCCAGATTCAGAGATGGAAAACAGACCCCATCTCTAGAAGGGACCGGCTTCTAAGTCACATTGTGGAGGCTCTAGAGCAGAGAGAGAGTCATTTATTTCAGTCAACCTACTACTTTTTTTTTGTTTTAAATCATCACCTGAGGATATTTTTCCATTTATTTTCAGATAGGGTGGGAGGGACGGGAAGAGAGAGAGACACATATCGATTGGCTGCCTCCCACATGACTCTGACCAGGGCTGGGGATGAACAGCAACCAAGGTACATGCCCTTGACCGGAATTGAACTCGAGACTCTTTGGTCCGCGGCCGATGCTCTAACTGCTGAGCCAAACTGGCCGGGGCTAACGTGCTTCTATTAGTAAAGTGTTTTTTTTGTTTTGTTTTTTTTTATCAGTCAACTGTTATAAATTTAACATTATGGAGAAGAAACAAGCATTTCTTCACTGTCAGTGGTTAGATTTCTCCTCTGGTAACCCCTCTGCATATTTATAATACTGGAAAGAATCCACTTTCAACTGTGATTGGGAGTGAAGCGAGGTATCTGAGTCGATCATTTAAAAATAAATCTACTACTTATGTTCTTTCTATCTTTTTTATGTCTGGATCAGAGATGATTCATCATAGGCGCTATTGTAGAATAATTTGGGAGTTTTTTTTAATCCTCACCCGAGGATATTTTTCCATTTTGTTCAGATAGAGTAGGAGGGAGGTAGAGTAAGAGAGAGAGAGAAACATCGACGTTAAAGGGACACATTGAGTGGCTGCCTCCTGCACTACCCTAACCAGGGCCGGGGACAAAGTGCAACCGAGGCACGTGCCCTTGACCTGAATCGAACCCACGACTCATTGATCCTATGGCCGACTCTCTAACTACTGAGCCAAACTGGCCAGGGCTAATTTGGGAGTTTTTTCTTGTGAAATTTTTAGTGTCAAGGTTAACATGCTGATTTTAAAGCATCCACCCCCAAATTGAAGAATTTCTAAATGGTATTTTCCCTTTAAAGGACCGGGGCTTCCAAAGAATTAAAAACAACAAAACAACAGAAAATAAATACAGTTCTTAAATGTCACTTTATTTAATACGAATGCTAGTATACCAAAACAATTTTACAAAGTTTAGAATTATGAGATAATCGATTAATCCATATCATTCTACCACATATTATTTAAATTTGCATAAATATTTATTGACTCAAAAAAGGACATGTCTCCTGATCTAAACTGCATTCTTTTTAAATAATCTTTACAGCTTCCCCACTCATCATAGTTTTGCAATACTAAGATTGATTCTTCAACTCATAGAGTTCCACTCCAAGATTTTTTTCTCCAAGTTTCATGTAGAATTGCTTACCTATATTTGAAAGTAAATACCGTATTTCCGTATTAACCACAAATCCCAATGTCACACCATGGTTGCATCTCCGATGTTGGTGAAATGGTAACTTATGGGAGCAGACGGCCACAGATCTCACACAATCTCAGGAACCCCAGAGCCATCACTGAAGCAGGCTTCCGAAGCTACAGCCAAAGGCAAAATTTCAGCTGAACACAGAGGCCGAAGCTGAGCTCCAGGCATGACTATGCTCCCAAGGAGGTTTTAGAAGAGTAAATGAGCCGATGTATGTCGACGAGCTACAGCACATGGTAGGTCTTCAATACTTGACAAATAATATTTTTCACTATTTTTGCTTTTAGTCAGAATCTATTATATGATTGTGTTGTATTTTGACTCCTAGTGAAACTTATCAGCAAAGCTTCTTGAGTCGAAACAAACCCAAAGTCAAGAATGGACGATGGCTGTGCGAAAAGGTTCTGGTCCCTTGGAGATTTAAATTTAATGTATAGAAGGCTGTCTCCATGCCTTGTTACTCCAGTTTACCAAAATCTCCTCCGTGACTCACCTGTTTTAAGGATACATTACAAATATGATTAAACTCAAATCAGGCTCCCAAAGTGTATGGAATTTATAGATGGAAACTGTAAAATTATTTATAGTGGTTTCAAAACCAATGGATAACGATTGATTTGGGATGCAAAGTGTATTCTTATTGTAGTCCATTGCAAGTCCAGAATATTAGGATTCTAAGTGGATAATTTATTTCACAAATAGGTTGGATTTCAGGACCAAACTGAAAATGTAACTATCTAGAGAGATGTGCACAATTCTTTCTCCGAAAAGCTATTTAGTTCCTAGATACTCTGCTGTTATGAACTACAATAATTTATTACTTTAATATTTGTTGTTCAGGTTAAATCTTTAATAGTATGTCTTCATGTGTTAAACAGGGGCAAATACATTAGTTTCTCATTCTTCACTCATTCAACAAGAAAGTCTACGGTTCGTGGATGATACGAAGGTTAATTGGACTTGGCAATGTCGGTGATTTCAGGAGCTTGGATTTAGGATTGGCAACTTGGAGAAAGGTTACCTACGATGCAAAGTAAAATCAGGATGATCAGCTGACTGCTCCAGTGCCTGGCCCCGCAGCCCTTACCTCGGCTCCTTTCCTCTATCTGCATCACCCGTTGGGCAGTACGACCTGCAGAAGCAGGCTTCTCAGGTTGACATTCCAGGGAAGAAAGCAGGTCATTTCAGCCTCCTAGTTTTCTTCTTTCTGATCTTGTAGATCGCTGTTTTCCTGGGGATTTAGTCCATTTCACTGGTACAATGTCTTCAAATCCAGTGCCCGGGAGGCTCTCTGTTAGTAATTGATGACGATGGGTGTGCTCAACTTAACCGGCTCATAGCCAACCTTTAGCCAGAAGATGGAGTGCAAGAGCCAAAGACGGAGTCTTGGGCCGGTAATGGCTTTCACACATTTGTCTGTGTATTGAAAGGCCTGGAATTATATTCTTCAATTTAGCACTTAGAGCCAAAATTCCACACCATAATATGTGTCAAGTTAGCCGAGCTCTTAGGAGTGAGCTACCCAAATACTGTTTTTTCAAACAAGAATATGACTTAGATTTTATAATTTGTTGGCAACAGGTAAATAGCATAAGTCAATGACCAGCACAATAGAATGGGTTTTGGTTCTGTTCTAACAAGCAGTGTACAACTAGTAATGGTGCTTTCTCCACGTCTGTATGAGAGAGAGTTCTGAATTAGGAGCAGGATTAATTCATTTTTCCGAGTCATTGTTTGGACATAGAACAGGTTGCCCAAATAGCAACAACCGGTGATTATGGTGAAAGGATGTACAGGAGTTCTTTGTGTTTTGTTTTTGTTTTTGTTTTTGGTACACGCCCCTAGCGGGAACCGAACCCAGGACTCTCTGGTCCGCAGGCCGATGCTCCACCCGCTGAGCCAAACCGGCCAGGGCAACAGGAGTTCTTTGTACTATTCTTACTCTTGCCTCTCTTTCTCCAAGTTTGAAATTATTTGCAAGTAAAAAGTAAAAACAACCCTGCCACCCCCCTGGATTTCCTAGTTTATTTACTCAATCAGACATGGCGTGTGTGTATCATCTGATTAAAAACAAGAGCACTGTCCTGGCCAGGGTGGCTCAGTTTGTTGGCATTGCCCCATGCACTTAGAAGTTGCCAGTTAGATTCCTGGTCAGGGCGCTTGCCCTGTTGTGGGCTCCATCCCCAGTAGGGGGCATGCAGGAGGCAGCTGATCCACGGTTCTCTCTTCCTCTCCATCTCCCTTCCTCTCTGTCTAAAATCAATAAAAACATATATATTTTTAAAAACCAAAAAACATGACACAAGAGCACTTATATTGTCCTTAACCTACTTCTTAGGGGGGAAAAAAACAGTTCACTACTGGAGTTTGCTGAAATCTATAGTAATTTGTGAGATTAAACACAATGAAGATCAATTAAGGGAGTTCAAAGATTTGATACATCAATGATCAGAATCCCAAGTTTTCATTAGCCTCGGAACCTTGGGACCCCCAGTGAGCTGGAGACACAGCAAACAGTGTCAACATGCCTCCAAGGGAGGCAGTGTTCACTTTTTGTAACACGTGGAAAGAGGAGACTATTCTTGGACTTCTCTGTTTGTCTTTTAGAAAGAATCTTCTGGTTTATTGAGCTTTCTGCCCATTCATGACTCAGCCACTGTAATACCAGCCTGAGCGCTCTGTTCCTGGCACCAAAATTCAACAAGCGAAGGGCTGTGCTTCCTGGATATGGGAAGCGAAATCTATTCCAACACTTGGACTTTAACATAAACCAAGCCCCGATCATCTTCTTCACCCCCAAGGCTACCAAAACAGGACCCACCATAATGAAGAAAACAGTCGTGCGTGCTGTGCCTCGAGAGTAGTTATCCTTTTATTAATATTATTAATAATATTATTAATATTACTGGAGTCTGGCTTGATCTTTCTCTTCCTATCAAGCAACATATGGATTATATTTTCTCAAAAATTAGGCTGTTTGGCAGCCCCATGCAGATTCTGGAAATGTATGAATGAGTTCAAATGGAAGTTGTTTTTTTTTGCGTGTTTGGTTGGTGGTGTTTTTGTTTTGCTTCGTCTCTTAGCACCTATTACCCATTCTCTGCCAGGAGGAGAGCAAACGTCCCAGCGCATGTAAAAGTGCCACGGAAGCGGGGAGTCCAGTTGAAAGGGCTGACTTGGCCGCGCCCGTGGTTTCAGCACTCAGTAGCGTGACCACTGTACTCAATCCAGTTGGCAAGATTTCTTCAAGCGCAGTGAGAGATATGGGTTTCCCTGCACTCCATAAATATGCCCATTTATTGAGCCCAGCGTATTTATGTTCCCATTCATTCAGTGCTCACTTAAACTGTCCAATTTGCTTGACCCAGTCTATAAATGTAAATTGCGACATCTGAAACGTGCACTGGGTGGCTTCTGAGAGCAGGACTAGGAACTGCACCACTCGCATAGACCAGACCAGGTCTCAAGGTCACCTCCCAGCCACAAAGGAACTAAAACGCACATTATTCCAAAACGTTAATTAGAATATTGGAACGAGATAACAGACACCTTAATAGAGGCAATTTTGTCCCATTTTAAAATAGTTTATTTGCTTGAGAAGATCAGGAATTTTGATCAATGTCAAAAGAACAAATATGAACCAGGTTAGCTGTTTTCTTTATTTATAAGCCCCCATTTTTTACATTGCAAAGTAAGATTCAAGGAATACTAGTAAGGAATCTCAAGAATTTAACTAATCCCAGCCCTGTTGGCACAATTATCCTAACATTCCCGTCCTTCAAAGGTTAGAGTTTATTTAACAAGTTCTTAAGGAACCTGGGGGGTTGGGAGGTTCTTGCCTCTGTGGCCATCTGCATTACTGCGACTTCATCGACACTGGTCAGAGGGTGTTCTTTCAATATCACTTTCTGAATTTAATTCTGCTTTTTCTGGTCGGTCTTGTCTGTACTGGAGGAGTCAGCGCCCTCCTAAAACAGTCCTCACGTTGTTCAAGGTGGTCTTGCCACAACCTCCCTCGTCTTACTTTCTTTGGGCGTATCTCTTCACCTTAAACCTTTCCATCTTTTTCTGCTTTCCATTCTTCTAATGGAGGACCTTGTACCTCCGAATTAAATGATCACACTTTCAAAAATAAAGTAACTCCTGGCCGGTTTGGCTCAGCGGTTGGAGCGCTGGCCTGTGAACCAGAGAGTCCCGAGTTCGGTTCCCGCTGGGGGCACGTACCTAAATAAATAAAGAAATAAATAAATAAATAAATAAATAAATAAATAAATAAATAAAGTAACTAAATATATGTGCTCCTTATAAAATAAAAACACTGCATCAAAAGGAAATGGGTAACAGACAGTAAGGAGGCCGGTGATTCGTGTGTTTGCTGCGACAGCTCTTGGTGAGCGACACTGGGAACCCGTTCGCTGGGAAGAGGAGCTGAGCAAGGCAGGCTGACAATACTTGTACGAAAATGAACGGGATGACCTTCTGCGTGGGCTGGAAACTTCTTAACGTATTCCAAAGTGGTGGAAAAGCTAATGAATGTAAACTTTTTTAGTTTATTTAATAATATATTTATTAGAAGAGACGTTATAATGATATCAAAGAATTTAGTCCAATGCCTGGCACATACCAGATATTCAATAAATAGTAGTTATTAGTTGACTGAACGTCAGTTGTATAGTTGTTCAGGTATATTTTCTAACATAAAAATGTTTTTTAAAAAAATCTTCCTTCTAATTAGGTGATGAAGGCTAGTAAGTTGGAGACTCTCCAGAAAACGGTTACATTATATAAGAACTTACAATATCATGCATCCGGAATGCTGGAGAGCTGGGAAATGGTCTGAAATACTTAAATCTAAGGTGTTTGGGGGACGTTAACATTTTTAGGATATGGGACTCGTTAAACCTTTTCCTGCTCATTTGAATACTACACAATGCAGAACATTCTCCCTTTATTCTTGCAATGGAGACATTTTGAGAAAATGCAGATGTGAGGTGCTATTCAAGGACTTTTAAACAAATATAAAGTTTAATTCAATTGTTTCCTGAGAGCTTGACTTCTTGCAAAAGCCAAAGAAAATCTCTTACTAACCCCCCCCCAAAGCTGAAACCATAAAACGGGGGGGGGGGGGGGGGGGAGAGTGTTGGTCACAAACTTTGAAGTATTTGGACAGATAATTACGAGGACCATGAGGCTGAGCTGTGAATTTCATCATTCTGCTTCTGCTAAAATAAGCAGCACAATGGTTCTTTTATCTATTTATGTTTTTACCAGGAGACTGGTGAGGCAGTTTTGATGGGGGAAATTCTTATTTATATCAAATCTAAACAGGATAAATGGGACCTTTTTTATATGACCCGGTCATAGAAAAATAATAATCTCAATAATGAGACATCCCAAAAAAACTATGATCCGAAAGTGTCTTCTGAATTACTTCAATAAAAAACATGACTCGGTTGGGCGTCATCCCATGCACCAAGAGGTGGCCAGTTCCATTCCCGATCAGGGCACATGCCCAGTTGCAGGCTGATCCCAGTAGGGGGCGTGCAAGAGGCAGCTGCTGGATGTTTCTCATCAATGTTTCTCTCTCTCCCAAATAAATAAAAACATATTTTAAAAATATGAAATTATATTCAAGGAACCTAGTTTCTTCGTCTTGATATAAAACAGTGTAAACCCATAATATTGGACGTTTCTCCACCTTCTCTTGCTCCGTGGAGACCAGCCCACCCCACCCAGGAGCTCCTCTCAGTTGTGGGGCCGGAGGAGTGTCTGTCGCACGTGCTTCTCAAGCTCATCCTCCGGTGCCCACCAGGCTGGCGCGGTTTCCTTGTGCAGCTCCAGCCCGGAGCGGTGCCGCCTCGTAGGCTGAGAACTTGGCCGAGTACTGGTGATGGCACTGTCTGACCCACCACGTTCCGAGGCCAAGTCCAGACCACCAGTGGCATCAAAAGAGCGTCTCCTGCCACTGGAGAAAGCCGCTGGCACCAATTCCGTGGATGGCTGACATTTTGACTTCATGTGGTGACATCTAGGAAACAGCTTGCTCTTCTCTCACATCATCTTTCATTGCAAACCTCTCACCTTGAGCCTAAAGTATAGTCTGTGGGGGCGGAGCCATGGGAGGCTCTCGCTAGGAATTCCCTTCCCTTTGAACCCACTGTCCACGGGTTTCTTCCCGGGCCAGGTGGTGTTTTTCTTTTTTTTTTTTTTAACCATGGTTCTTTACCAGATATTTTCTATCTAAGCTGCTACACTCAGAACAGCTTTGCTTTTTAGTTAAGTTTTATTGATTTCAAAATCTTTGAAATTAACACTTCAATATTGAGTGTTTTTGTGCCTTGCATATAGTACATGCTTGGTAAATGTTTACTGACTGGGTAACTGAGCCTGCTCCAACTCGGACCTTGAGCAGGGACTCTAAGATGAGCAACACTGGGTTTCTGCCATCCAGGAGTTATCCTCTAGGGAAGACAAAAGGAATCATAATCCCAGTTATATCATTAGAAACAGCCCCGCTGGTATGGCTCAGTGGTTGAGCGTCAACCCATGCTCCAAAAGGTCCCAGTTCGATCCCCAGTCCGGGCACATGCCCAGGTTGTGGGTCTGATTTCCAGTGGGGGACATGCAGGAGGCGGCCAATCGATGTTCTCTCTCATCAATGTTTCTATTTCTCTCTCCCTCTTCCTCTCTCTCTCAAATCAATAAAAGAAGAAACACAAATACAATGTTCTGGGGGGAAGTCGGACCTGGATATGTGCAATATTCAACTCCGAGCAGCCCGTTAGCCACTCTTTCTTCTCCGCCGTTTTGGGTCAGCACACATTCACTGTATCTTATTGCAGACGGGTGTCTAGTTTTCTCCAGCTGTTTCTAGCACATGCTCCTGTCACTTCGAGCCATCCCTCTGTGGTCTATAGGTAAAGCTATGTATGACCCAAGCGGCCTCGAATTTTAGGAAGACCTCACAGTTGTCTTGCATGGTTATTCCTGACGTTAGTGGATTAGAGGGACTAGGGACAGGGAGAGTACATGGCTCAGCTCAGGCCACCGTAACAAAGTATCACAGCCGTGGAGGCTTAAACCACAGGAATTTATTTGTCCCAGTTCTGGAGGCTGGAAGTTTACACTGAGGAGCCAGCAGGTTTTATTTCTCCTGAGGCCTCTCTCCTTGGCTTGCAGAGGGCCATTTTCTTATTGTGTCCTCACAGGGACTTTTCTCTCTGCACTTGCCCCTTCCTGTCCCTTCCTCTTCTTGTAAGTGTTCACGGGATCTGGGGCCTGGTGCGAATCGATAAGAATGGCTCTCACCTTTGCCCTGCTTGCACAACTCCTACCCTCCTCCGGGAACTGTTTGCCTAAAGCTCTTTCACAGAGACCCCCGCCCCGGTCCGCCCCGCTCCAGGAACTGCTTGCCCTGATCTCATTCCCATGAACCTTTTGTCCCCAAGGCTGCACCCAGGCAAAGGCCCCCAGGTGTTAAACCGCAGGGCCAAACCCTAACGGACAAATTCCAGCTGCAACAGGCAGATGTGAAAGACACAAGCCCCTACATTGAGCGCGGCTTCTCGGACTCCTGTCCCCCGAGTCGGTGAACCCGCCCAGAGTGTACCCAATAAACCTGAACCTGTTTTTATCTAATTTGTTGGCCCCTCTGGTTCGTTTTCCCTTCGTGGCAGCTGCTAAATTTCTAACAGTAAGGACACCAGACCTATTGGTTTAGGGCCTCATTTAATCTTAATTAACTCCCTAAAGGGTTTATATCCAAGGACAGTCACATTGGGGATTAAAGCTTCAACCTATGGATTTGGGGGGTGGGGGTCACAATTAAGTTTCTTAACTGATTCTCTGCCGGTGTCATTTATTGCTTGGTGGTCTGCTTCAGGACATTCATGTGACCTAGGACAGGTGACCAGCTCACAGCTGCAGCCTTTTTGTTTTTTAATTTTGGTTTTTTAGTTCTAGATTCTTTTTTATTGCGGTAGGATACACATCACATAAAATTTACCATGTGACATTTACTACATTCACAATGTTGTCTGTTCCAGAACATTTTCAACTGAAAAGAAAACCCGTTCCCACCCAGCAGTCACTTTCTGTTCTTTCCTCCCCGACCTGGACAATTTACTAATCCACTTTCTGTCTCTGTGGATTTGCCTTTTCTGAATAGTTCATACAAACGGAATCACACAACATGTACCTTTTGTGCCTGGCTTCTACAAAACACTTAGCACAGTGTTTTTGAGGTTCATCCATGTTGTAGCATGTTATCCGTACCTCAGTCCCTTTTATGGCCAAATAATATTCCATGTACGAATAGGCCAAATTTTTTTTTTTTTTTTATCCTCACCCGAGGACGTTTTTCCACTTTTTGTTCAGATAGAGTGGGAGGGGGACACAGAGAGAGAGAGAGAGAGAGAGAGAGAGAGAGAGAGAGAGAAACATTGATGTGAAAGGGACACATCGAGTGGTTGCCACCCTCACGACCCATCCAGGGCCGGTGACAAACTGCAACCAAGGTACGTGCCCTTAGCGGGAACTGAACCCGGGTCTCTCTGGACCGCAGGTCGACGCTCCAACCGCTGAGCCAAACCAGCCAGGGCATGAATAGGCTAAATTTTGTTTATCTATTCATCAGTTGATAAGCACTGAGTTGTTTCCACATTTTTTGGCTTTTATGAATAGTGCTGCTATGAACATTCGTGTACAAATGTTTGTATGGACGTACTTTCAACTCTCTTGGGTATAATACCTAGGAGTGGGATTGCAAGGCGATAGTAATTCTGTGTCTAATTTTTAAAGGAACTGTTCAATTGTTTTGCACAATGTTTGCATCATTTTATTTATTTATTTATTTATTTTTTATCCTCACCCGAGGACACTTTTCCATTTTTTGTTCAGGTAGAGTGGGAGGGAGACAGAGGAACAGAGAGAGAGAGAGAAACATCGACGTGAAAGGAACACATCGAGTGGCTGCCACCAGCACGACCGACCAGGGCCGGGGACAAACTGCAACCGAGGCACGCGCCCTTAGCGGGAACCGAACCCGGGTCTCTCAGGACCGCAGGCCAACGCTCTAACCGCTGAGCCAAACCGGCCAGGGCTCTTTGCATCATTTTATATTCCCACTAGCAATGTGCAAGGTTTCGAGTTTCTCTACCTCTTCTCCAACACTTGTTCTTTTATGATATATTATTATTACCATCCTAATGGGTGTGAAGCAGTATCTCATTGTGATTTTGGTTTGCATTTCCCTAATGTCTAATGATGTGAAGTATCTTTTCATGTGCTCGTTGGTTGTATCTTCTTTGAAGAAATGTCTATTCACATCCTTTGCCTGGTTTTTAATTCGGTTGTTTTGTCTTTTTGTTGTAGAGTTGCATCCATGCTCTGGATATACTCATCACATACACGATTTGCAAATGTTTGCTGTCGGCTTTTTGATGTCATGTTGATTTTGTTTATGCTGCTCTTTTAGATATTCAGGCATTATTGGAGGAAGTTCTGGTGGGTTTCATCTCCATATCTCCAAAAAGAAAACGTAACAACAGTAAACATCAACATCAACATAAAAATGGTTCAGTAAATTCTGGGGCGAGGGCTGAAGATCAGGGAGAGAGCAAAGTATGCCTAATGTTTAATGTTAATGGTCAATGAGAAGGAAAGAATTTAAAATATGGAAATTACTTTCCTGAAAGTCACTATATTAATTACAAAGCAAAAAACAGGAGGATGAAAGATGAAACATTTAAAAGCAACAAGAAAGATATTTTTTCAAAATTTTATGACCATTTTTATTTTCAGATGAGGTTAGGTAACCACCAGACAAAATGGAAAGAAATGTAAATTAACATATTTGTTGGGCTTGAGGTCTTATTTGTTAACACAAGTGCTTTAACTTAAAAGAACTTCTGGTAAACCAAATGTGGATTTTCAATACTACTCATATTTATAAAAGAGGGAGAAAAAAAATGAATGAAGCTAGTGAAAGCCATTCTTCCCAAACAGACTGCTGACTGGTGTACAGATGGTAAGAACCTTCTGCTCTTGCTAAATCTTGCAGAAAAACACTGTAGATCTTGCTGCTTTTAGAACTGCCAGCCAAATGACGTATGATTACCTCCATATGATTTGTATCAACTTCACTTAGCAAAGTTATAAGTAATCATTTCTTTACTTATATGACTTTCTACTTGTACTATTGTAGACATGTCAGGAGTTTGTTTTTAAGTCAATTGTATTTTATTCATACATAGGCACAGACTGAAAGGTGAAATAACCTGAAAATATACTTCTGCACTTAATGTCTCTAGAATTCAACTTCTTAAATGGGATTTTTGTATGGAATTCTTTCATATGTGTTTAAATATATTTTGGCAGACTGCCTGACATTTAGTTTTGATTATAATAAATTATTACTACTACCTATATGTTATGATTACTAGTTACAGTTTCTCGGAAGAGACTAGTAAAATAGTTTAGGCTGACTGCTAAGGACAGTGAGGGAGTTTCTTTTTATTTTTTAAGGAAGGAACAAGACCATCTTCATATCTCCCCATAGCACCTCCCATAAAGAAGCTCAATAAGTATTCGACAAATTATTTTATAACATTTCAATATAGCCCTGGCCGTGTTGGTTCAGCAGTTGGAGCATCAGCCTGTGGACCAAAGAGTCATGGGTTCAATTCCAGTCAATGGCACGTACCTCAGTTGTGGTTCGATCCCCAGCCCAGTTTGGGGTCATGCAGGAGGCAACCAATCGATGTGTCTCTCTCATGTCGATGTTTCTCTCTCTCTCTCTCTTTCACCCCCTCACACTCTATCTGAAGATAAGTGGAAAAATATTCTCTGGTGAGGATTAAAAAAAAAAATTTCAATGCAACATACTAGATCCACAAAGAAAAGGTAAAAACAGTTAGACGGACGAACAGAGCGATATAAAGGATCCCCAGCACTGAAGACAATCCACCACCACACAGGAACAGGCCCCTCCTTAGCCTTTAAAGAATACAGGAACGGCAATTAAAAAGAGGACGAATTTGCTCAAAGCTTCACACTTCCGAGCTTACCAGTTGTGGACTAAATCTGGAACATTTGGGAAGGACTCATTGTGTAGAAACTGTGGCACTACCAGGTCACTAAATCAATTCCAACATGAAAACATTCAACATTTCTTCCTTCATAAATAAATGGACACATTGTGGGTGTTTTGGAGCACGTGATACATGAACAGAGGAAGGTATGGTACAAGTACTGTCTGAAGAAATGCACTATCTTCTTGCATTCTTTTTTTTTTTTTTTCCCAAAAGAAAAAAGGTGAAGTTTTAACCCTCTGAATACCAAGCAAATCAGTTTAGAATGCCATAAGAAAATAATGATACCTAACCATCTGTTGACTGGATTCGAGTTTACAGTTAATCGCTGGCTCACTGTAGTGGAGACTGTGGTGACTAGCAGCGTGGTGGGCTGGCTTTAACGTCTGCCAAAACTGGGTACAGCCCAGGCACAATGACACTTCTTACCTGTATCAGTTGGGCAAGTTGTTGAGGAGAGCAATGACGTCTTCATAGGGTTGTGGGGGTTAAATGAGCCTATGCCTGTGAGACTCAGCTCAGTGCTTGGCACAGAGTAAGCCCCGTAAACATTACCTAATAGTATCTTTAAGAAAAAGACAGTCTGAAAACTGAGTTTCTTCTGGTCTAAATTTAAGTGCCATTTCTCCTCCCCACCCCCAGGTTATGTGCTTAAATCACCTGTCATAGCTTTTTATCATCTTTGTATTATATTTGCTTATTCACTTCTTGGTCATTCTGTCCAATATCTGTTTTACTCCAGAGACTTTAAGCTCTTTTTGCAGGAAAAAGCCGTGATGTTTAGCTACTTGGTGAATGCCCAGTATCCTATACAGAGCAGAGTATACTGGAAGCCCTTAGCATGTATTTGTTGAATGAATAATTTCATATTGAAATTTTTACTTCTTAGGCTGAGAAAAGTTGGTAGCTGCTGCATATAAAATACATAATTTTACATAGCTAAAATAACCAAAAAACCAACAAGGAAATGAAGTACAATGCTTTGAAAGAGGTTTCATGAGAAGAATAAGGTGTTTGGGGGGGTAGAGAGTGGGGTCGTTTTTCCTTTTGAGTTGATTGGGCTGAGGTTCGTGGAAGGATGTCAGCCATGCGTGAGTCTGTGCATTTCCCAGGCACACACAAGGGTACAGTGGTTGTTGGAACATCAGTGTCTTTGCTGTGAGTAAAACTGCTTTGTCTCCTGCAGTCGTGGGCTTGGAAGGGACCGTAGTAGTCATTACATCCTATGTTTCCACTTTAAAAATGTAGAAACCGAGGGCAGCAAAATGCAGTGATTCTTTACTGGTAGGGCTGAGCCTGGATTTCAGGTGATTTTCAGACCACATTGGAAGGGTCACTAGTTCTTTTAAAAATAATCACTGCTCCTTTAATAGCATCAGCACCTGTTGTTTCAGCTTCCGTAAGAGACACTGAATTTCTCCTCTATCAAAGCCAAATGTCTGGTCTGTCTGAACCTTGCTTTCTTCTTCTTTTTACATTTTCATTATTATTTTTCGGTGTTCTTCTTCTTATTTTTAAATGTTTATTTTATTTTTTCCATCATGTTTTATCCCCTCTATGCCCTCCTCCACCTCCACTCCCCCATCCCTGCAATCACCACCCTGTTGTCCATGTCCATGAGTTCTCTCTCTCTCTCTCTCTCTCTCTCTCTTGCTTTCTTTGTTCAATCCCTCCACCCCCTGCCTCCCACAACCAACCTCAGCCCCTGAGCTGTCTGCCTGCTCTCTAGGAGTCTGTCTCTTTCTGCTTGGTAGTTCAGTTTGTTCATTAAATTGCACATATGTGTGAACTCATATGGTCCTTGTCTTTCTCCTACTGGCTTATTTCACTTAGCATAATGTTCTTGCGGTCCATCCATGCTATCACAAAGGTTAAAATGTTCTTCCTTTTTATGGCATGGTAGTATTCTATTGTGTAAATGTACCACAGTTTTTTTATCCACTCATCTACTGATGGACACTTGGGCTGCTTCCAAATCTTGGCTATTATAAATAATGCTGCAATGAACATAAGGGTGTATATATTCTTTTGAATTGGTGTTTTAGGTTTCTTCAGATAAATTCCCAGAAGAGGAATCACTGGGTCATAAGGCAGTTCCACTTTTAATTTTTGAGGTAACTCTAAAACTGCTTTCCACAGTGGCTGCACCAGTCTGCATTCCCACCAGCAGTGTGGGAGGGTTCCCTTTTCTCCACATCCTCGCCAACACTTGCTGTTTGTTGACTTATTGATGGCAGCCATTCTGACAGGTGTGAGGTGGTATCTCATTGTGGTTTTAACTTGCATCTCTCTGATGAATAGTGATGTTGAGCATCTTTTTATATGTCTATTGGCCATCTGTATGTCTTCTGTGGAGAAGTGTCTAATCAGGTCTTTTACCCATTTTTAAAAATTGAATTGTTTGGTTTTCTGGTATTGAGTTTTTTAAGTTCTTTATAAATTTTGGATATTAACCCTTTGTCGGATGTATCATTGGCAAATATGTTCTCCCATTCAGTGGTTTGTCTTTTCATTTTGTTGATGGTTTTCTTTGCTGTGCAAAACTCTTTTGTTTGATTCAGTCTCATTTTTTTAGTTTTTCTGTTTCCCTTGCCCGAGGAGATATACCAGAAAAAATAATGTTATAAGAAATGTCTGAGATTTTACTGCCTATGTTTTCTTCTAGGATTTTTATGGTTTCAAGCGCAACATTTAAGTCTTTAATCCATTTTGAGTTTATTCTTGTGTATGAGGTAAGAAGGTGATCTAGTGTCACTTTTCTGCATGTATCTGTCCAATTTCCCAAAACCATTTATTGAATATACTATCCTTAGTCCACTGTATGTTTTTACCTCCTTTGTGAAATATTAATTGACTATAAAGATGTGGATTTATTTCTGGGCTCTCTATTGTTGTCCATTGATCTATATGTCTTTTTATGCCTGTACCATATTGTTTTGATTACTATGGCCTTGTAGTATATTTTGATATCAGGTAGTATGATTTCTCCAACTTTGTTCTTCTTTCTCAGTATCACTGTTGCTATTTGGGGTCTTTTGTGATTCCATACAAATTTCTAAAATATTTGTTCTAGTTCTGTGAAATACTCCATCGGGTTCTTGATAGGAACTGCATTGACTCTGTAGATTGCTTTTATTACTATGGACATTTTAATGATGTTAATTATTTCTATCCATGAACATGGTATATACTTTAATTTTCTGAGTACAAGTCTTTTATATCCTTGGTTAAATTTATTCCTAGGTATTTTATTCTTTTTGAAGCAATTGTGAATTTTTTTTTTTTTAAGTTTCCCTTTCTTATTGTTCTATGAAAATGCAACTGATTTCTGGATGTTTATTTTGTGTCCTGCTACTTTACTGAATTGATTTATCAGTTTTAGTAGTTTTTTAAAAACTTCTCACCCCAGGTTATTTTTCCATTTATTTTCAGATAGAGTGGGAGGGAGAGAGAGAGAGAAAAAAACATCTACATGAGAGAAACACATTGACTGGTTGCCTCCTGCACGACCCCAACCGGGACCAGGGACTGAACTGCAATCGAGATATGTGCCCTTGACCAGAATCAAACCCACAAGTCTTTGGTCTGTGGGCTGATGCTCTAACTGCTGAGCCAAACCAGCCAGGGCAGTTTTAGTAGTTTTTTGGTGGAATCTTTAGGGTTCTCTATATACAATATCATGTCATCTGCAAATAATGACAGTTTTACTTCTTTCTTTCTAATTTGGATGCCTTTTATTTTTTCTTCTTGTCAGATTGCTGTGGCTAGGATTTCCAGTATTATGTTGAATAAGAGTGGTGAAAATGGACATCTCTGTTTTATTCCCAGTCTTAAGGGGAATGCTTGTAGTTTTTGCCCATTGACTATGATGTTGGCTGTGGGTTTGTCATATATGGCCTTTAAAATGTTAATATGTTCCCTCTATTCACACTTTGCTGAGAATTTTTATCATAAATGGGTGTTGGATTTTATCAAATGTCTTTTCTGCATCTATTGATATGACAAGTGGTTTTTATCCTTCAACTTCTTTATGTGGTGTACCACATTTATTGTTTTATGGATATTGTACCAACCCTGCACCCTCAGAATAAATCCCATTTGATCATGGTGTATGATCTTTTTTAACATATTGCTGGATTAGGTTTGCTAGTATTTTGTTTATGATTTTAGCATCTGTGCTCATCAGGGATATCGGCCTATCATTTTCTTTCTTTGTAGTCTCTTTATCTGGTTTTGGAATTAGGATAGTGCTGGCCTTGTAAGATGAGTCTGGGCTCTTTCCTCCTCTTGAATTATTTGGAATAGTTTGAGAAGGATAGGTGTTAGCTCTTCTTTGAATGTTGGTAAAACTCACCTGTAAAGCCATCAGGTTGAGGGCTTTTGTTCTTTGGGAGATGTTTTTTGTTACTGTTTCAATTTCACTAGCTGTAAATTATCTATCCAGACTCTTGTGATTTGAACTTTGTTGTCTTTTAACTGCACCTCTCTGCTTGAATACAATAAATCACCACACCCAAATATAGAAGAAGAAAAAAAGACCACAAATCATGCAGACAGTGGCCAACCTGTGATGTCTTTCTCCAACTCTCTTCATTCCATCTTGGCGAAGCCTGGAGTAGTCCACCAGAGGAAGCCCTAGGTGTGCGAACCCTGTCACCAAATCTGCTTTCTTCCTAGGTGGGGCCTGTGACCAGCCAAGATCAGGACATCAACTCTTGGAAGCTGAGGGAGACAGTTAATCTGAGTGGTGACTTCATTGTCTGCAAAATGTAATTATAACCCATCTTGGGGAAGTTTCGGGAATCAAACCGAATTTTGAATGCCAGAAATCTTCAATAAGCAAGTTCAGTTTGCTTTAATTATCATTATTGTTGTTACTGCGTTAGCAAGTCCTAGATTGCTTAAATTATGTTTTCTCCCTCGCCTGTTCTAGCCTGCAGCCCACCGCCGGCGGCCACACAATTCTCTTCTACCCGCGTCCGAAGGTGAAGCGCTCCAGCGTCCCGGGACGGGGGCGGGGGGCAGCGCAGCACGCATGCGCGCTCGAGCTGCCGCGGGTTCCTCATAAGAGCGCAGCGCAGCGGCGCGACGAGCCGAGTCCGAGCTGGCTGGGTGCCGGGCGGGGCGACTGTGCGGGCGGCTGCTGCGCTCCGCTTCTTCTGCAGCCCGGAGAACTGAAACTTCCGCGGGAGGCGCCGATCGCTGCGCACCTCCCGAGAGCGTGGCGGCCAGGGAGAGTGGGAGAGGCGGACGGGCCGGCGCCCGTGGGAGCGAGCTGCAACCGGAGAGGCGGAGGAGGGGAGCCGGCGCGAGCCGCCCGCCTGGACCCGCGCAGCCGCCGGCGCCGCCAGCCGGGCAGGCTCCCGGGACTGCGGCGGGGCGCGCCGGCCCCTCGTCCGCGCCCAGGACGGCGGCGTGAGCTGAAGGTTTGCCTGCAAGTCCCGCGGCGGGGAGCGTTGGAGCTGCACCCGGAGGGCTGCCGGGGCTGCGCGGCCGGAGCCATGCGGACCGAGTTCGGAGCTGAGCAGACTAAGCGCGGGCGGTCACTGCACTTGCTGACCGAGGTCCTGCGCGCGCTGCCCGCCTTTTTGGCCCCTTCTAGCCGCCCGAGCGGGGAATAAAGGAAGGGAGACGCTCCGCGACTTGTGCTCGGGACCCCGAGATTTAAGCCCTGCGGCAGCCTTCTGGCTCCGGGTCCGCAGCGGCGCTCCCAGCGGTAGTCCGACTGGAGGGATCATCCCCTCGGGGATGCACGGGGGAGGGTCCTCTCGCGGGTGAAGCCTCCAGGGGATGAGGGACGGCAGCTCCGGGGGCCCTCTGAGTGTGCACCCGAAGAGTTCCATCAGTGCGATTCCTCCCCCAAGGTTGCCCCTTCCGGACCGGGCCACCCGGCAGAGGGAGGGCATGGCTTAGGAGTCTCCGGGCCCAGCAGTCCGGCGTTGTCGGCTCCCGGACGTCGCAGCACGGGGCAGTGGCCCGCGCGGAAAGCGCCGCGGAAGGGACACTCAGTGAAGAGGTCCCGGCCTGAGCACCACAGGGACCCGGGTCTCTGGGCCACGACTTGGTGGAGACCGCACTGCGCCCTCTGGAGACTCGCGGCCCGCGCCCAGGGTGCCATGTGGGACGGACGCCGCCCGTCCACCTCCTCCCGGATCGCCGCTTCACTCCTGCAGCTGCTGCTGGCTGCGCTGCTGGTGGCGGGGGCGCGGGCCAGCGGCGAGTACTGCCACGGCTGGCTGGACGCTCAGGGCGTCTGGCGCATCGGCTTCCAGTGTCCCGAGCGCTTCGACAGCGGCGATGCCACCATCTGCTGCGGCAGCTGCGCGTTGCGCTACTGCTGCTCCAGCGCCGAGGCGCGCCTTGACCAGGGCGGTTGCGACAACGACCGCCAGCAGGGCGCCGGCGAGCCTAGCCGTTCGGACAAAGACGGCTCAGATGGCTCAGCAGGTAGGGGGGCAGGGCCGAGCGCGAGTGGGAGGAAGGCTGGCTTCGCCTGGACGGCACAGACCTAGGATCTTGGAGAGGGGAAAGGAATTAGGAGCACTGAGATTTCAGAAAAGCGTCTGGGACCAGGAGGTTGTGTCTGCCTTCTGGCCCAGCCATTCATGTGTGTGAAATGGGGTACCAATTCACCGCCCCGGGACTCATTTTCCCCATTTGCCAGCTGAAGAGTGGTTTGGCTTGGATTTTCCCAAGAAAACCACACATCTAAGGCAGAGTGGGCCGCAGACAGCTCCACAATCCTCCTCCAAGGAAGGGCCTCTGGGCCCCCTCCCATGCCTTCTATCTCCAGAGGTCTAACTTCTACTAAGGGCTAATATCTTGGGGGTACCGGAGAAACCACGAGGGCTGGCAGGGGCACTTCGTGAAGGTTCCTCAGAAGGAAGGCAGCTCCTCAGGGCTTCCCGTTGCTGATGCACTTACCAGACCCGGGAGACGCTAATCCTCTCTAACATGCTGTTGCACCTCTCCCCTGCCAGACCCGGGCCTCTCTGGTTTCTGGACAGTTGTCACCATGTCGGACTTGCTAGGTGAGACATCAGAGCCATGCCCAACTTTGCTCTTTGTGACTTTGATTATTTAAGTTACAAATTTTTTCAAATTGCCAGAGCTAGAGTTGGAAAAATAAACAAGTCCGTGAAAGCATTTGGTAGGTTCCATTTCCTCCCTCTTCACAAACTTCCCAGACAGCCTCCCTGCAGGGTCCACACCAATACATTTGAGAGGGAGGATTTAGGTCGGTGCAGGGATAGAGGTCAGATGGCAAGCATGTCACCTGAGAGGGTGTCTTCTCTTTTTTCTGCAGCTGGTTACATTAAGGACAGGACTGTTAACCAGCACACGGAGCCCAGGCTTTGAGTTACCTGAGCTTGGCACTAGTGGCATCTGTGTTTACAGAACTGTCTCCGCCTGGTAAGAGGCAGCTCTTTTCAGTGCTGGTCCCTTTGCAGCCAAGCGTTTTATTAGCAAGCCACCCCTGTTGTTCCGCAGCCCTGAATCTGAAGAGAGGAGAACGGAGGGTGATTCCAGAAAAGGTGCCATCTTAAAACCCAAGCTCAGCCTGGCGGGGTGTGTGGCCGTGGAGTAAAGCCTAGAGAAATGAGCCAAAGACGGAACTGCCACTTCCATGTGTCAGCTCAGCTGGGCTCGTGAAAGGTCTCTAAAAAGTCAGCTTGGCTTTGGACAGATCAGTAGGCTGCAGACTTCTCATGACACCTGTGATGCGCGTGGGTGCCTTCTTCACCCAACTTTGAAGTCCCCGTTTCCTGAAAAGTCTGTTCCTCAGGCTTTTCTTCTGCAGTGAAGGACAGCATGCCTGATTCAGCAGTGCTGAGGGCTTAGAGGAGCACAGGGTCTCTTACTCCTGTGTAGTTATTTACGCTTCCAATGAAAAGTTCTGGAAAGGGAATAGTTATTTCTCCCCAAAATTCATTATGTGGACTTAGGCTGCTTTTAGCTAGTTTTTCTACTATGTTTGGAGTTTTTCTTACTTATTTTTTTGGTATGTGCCCCTAACGGGAACCGAACCCAGGGCTCTCTGGTCCGCAGGCCAACGCTCCAACCACTGAGCCAAACCGGCCAGGTTTCTAACTATCACTTCTTTTCTTCTTGACTGGTATCTTAATTTAGAGGACATATTTATAGCATGCGGGTGGGAAAGCCTGCGTCCCTGCTCAAGTATGCTATAGTTAGCATGGAGTGACCGAGCCATTGGAACAGCCCTACTGTCAGAAGGTCAGCTGTCCTGTAGACACGAGTGTTTCTACTTGCTGAAGGGACTCTGTATAAATAGAGTATTGACTCTGTCAGCATTGATGATTAAGGAAATCTTGAAATGTCTGCTTTGGTCAAGTGCTTATAAAGTATGTTTTACTTATAAGACATTATTTCTCCATGACTTCATGTGCTACCACATTCTAAAAACACGGACTCCAGGGGACAGAGGGCACCTCAGAGGTGTCGGAGAACTGGGCTCCCTCTTGAGGTTCTGCCCTGTACCACTGAGCTGGCACTGCTTTGCCAAGGCCAGCAAGACCTCGTCCCTGCCCTCATGTGTTTTCCAACCAAGTAATTGAGGACATGGGCGGGAACACATCAAAAAAAGGAGGTTCTTGGTAACCTCGGTGGAATTCCACAGAAGTGGCTCCCAGGCCTTCTGCAGGCTCCTCCCTCCCAGTTCTCTGCCCCCATCAGTGGGTGGATCTCATCCAGCTGCTTTCCTCTGGCTCCCACAGAGTTTTTAAAGTGAAATAGTATAAAAATAGAGCTTGTGTCGGCCTGCGGACTAAAGAGTTGCGAGTTCGAGTCTAGTCAAGGACATATACCTTGGTTGTGGTTTGGTCCCTGGCCCCTGTGGGAGGCGACCAGTCATTGTGTTGCTCAAATTGATGTTTCTCTCTGTCTCCTCGCCCCCTCCCATTCTATCTGAAGACAAATGGAAAAGTATCCTCGGGTGAGGATTAAAAAAAAAAATAGCCCTGGCTGGTTTGGCTCAGCGGTTGGTGTGTTGGCCTGTGGACCAGAGAGTTCTGGGTTCAGTTCCCGCTAGGGGCACATGCCAAAAAAAAAGAGAAATAGAGCTCACTACCAGTTTTAGTAACGTTATTAATTTTTAGCTTTTATGGCTTTCTCTTTCAGAATAAACCTCACTTGTTAAATATGGTGCCCATGGCTGTATGCTGTACAGGTTTTCTCTGTAGTTCCTCGCACAGGACCCGGTGTCGGAGCTCCAGGGTGCCTGTCCCACCTCAGCCCCCTGGGCCTGCCTGGGTACTTCCTGGAACAAATGTCTTATTGCTCCCAACATTTGTGCTCCTCGGCACCTTGTTCCCTGTGCCTGGAATAACTTCCCTGCACACAAGTCGCTTCCCCTTTCCACCACCCAGTGACCCCCATCCCCAGCTAGGCAGACGTGTGGGGTTTTCTTACACATCTGGGACCTGTGCCTTACACACTCCTTTTGGAAATGGTCATGGCTAGAGTCTGACCTAAGTTTTCTATTTATTTTTCTCTGGGAAAAAAATGTTGCTAAAATATGGCAAAAGGAGTTTACAAGGAATGTAAATAACTTGCTGGGGGCGGGGCTAAGCCTTTTACATACTTTCAGCTGATTTCTATAAGATCCTACAGCTACCTGACTTCAGTTTGGACAGCTCAGTTATTGCAGGGATTTTAGAACAGTCTTAAGACATGAAACACGTTTTTGGTCAATTGGATGTTTGCCTCAGTCAGTGTGAGTCTAGCTGTAAATATTGAACGTTTTGCTTTGGGGGCTGACCCGCCATGCCTGCCCCGCCCTCCCACCTTTCCTGAACACTCGTAAAGGATGGTGCACATTATGGGCTGCTAGTGGTCCCACAAACGGGCGCAGTCGGGACCTTCGGCCCCCACGTCGCTGCCGCTGGTTGCCGATCTCCACTGCCAAGCACTGATTTTCTTACTGTATGTTTATAGCGAATCATACTGTTGTGTTTTTGTCCCCCAGTTCCCATCTACGTGCCATTCCTCATCGTTGGGTCTGTGTTTGTTGCCTTCATCATCTTGGGGTCCCTCGTGGCTGCCTGTTGCTGCAGATGTCTCCGGCCTAAGCAGGAGCCCCAGCAGAGCCGGGCCCCGGGGGGCAGCCGCTTGATGGAGACCATCCCCATGATCCCCAGCGCCAGCACTTCCCGGGGCTCGTCCTCCCGCCAGTCCAGCACGGCCGCCAGCTCCAGCTCCAGCGCCAACTCCGGAGCCCGCGCGCCCCCAACAAGGTCACAGACCAACTGTTGCCTACCTGAGGGGACCATGAACAACGTGTATGTCAACATGCCCACGAATTTCTCTGTGCTGAACTGTCAGCAGGCCACCCAGATTGTGCCCCATCAAGGGCAGTACCTGCACCCCCCGTATGTGGGTTACACGGTGCAGCACGACTCGGTGCCCATGACTCCTGTGCCACCTTTCATGGACGGCCTGCAGACGGGCTACAGGCAGATCCAGGCCCCCTTCCCTCACACTAACAGTGAACAGAAGATGTACCCTGCTGTGACCGTGTGACCCCAGGGGCCAGCTGGGTTCCATTACGAGACGGAGGAAAACAGGGAAGCTGTGGACTTAGCGAGCATTCTCCAAGTGGAAGTCCACGCACGCCTGCGACCTTGGCGGCACACTGCTTTCGGAGAGCTTCGTTTGCCCCCAAACTGTGTGAAAACGTCTGTCTCTGAATTAGCTTTTCCGGATATGTTTTCTCCCAGTGCATGATTGATTTCTGATGGGAAAGGGCATCACCTGGAGATGCCTGTGTTGTTACCGATGCTTGTGTGACAAATGCTTGCGCCCCGAAGTGCCCTCGAGGTATGGCTGTCAAAAGAATTTTGTAAACAGATAGATTAAGGTTTTTTTTATGTTGTTGTTATGATTTCTTTTGCTTTTTTTTTTTTACTGTACCTGGTCAGAATACCTGTTCCTTCCCTTTTACCTCGGTAAGTATTTTATAAGCATCCAAGGTTTAGGGGAAGATGTTAAGACACTATTATTAGAAAAGGAAATCGAATTTGAACTCCTTGAGATTAGTCATTGATCTCAGAATTTCACAGGCATTCTTACTTTCATTGTAAAAAGATATATATATATTGTCTATTTTTGTGCTTTTTTGTCTATTTTGTGCTTTTTTACCATGTGTAGAGATCTTATTACAAAGTGATTTTCTACATTAAAGAAAGACGGAAAGAAATTGTATAGTTACTTAACTAATGACACTTCAGAACTCTGGGGTTTTAATCTTGAAGTAGCGGGTGGTGTAGTAATAAAGCCATTCATCCCCTTGATTGTATCATCCAATTTTCCAACTTTACAGTGACATCTGAGAAGTAATTAGATTTTTTTTATATTGAAATGATAAACTATCACCTGCTACTTCTCCAAGTTATGTATGGCTTGCATTACTTTCTATTTGGTTTTCAGATCCCCGTGTCTGTATAGGACCGAGTGCAGGTACTTACTGTTCTTATAAATGAAGACCAGCATTTCTGCCTAGATCTGATAAAACGTTTTCTTGTTTCCCCTATAAATATCAAAGCAATGTTTTTACAAAGGTTGAGTACAGCTTTTTCAGCCATAATTCAAGACTTGGGATGAAATTTAAACCACAAATATAATTTACTTTGCAAATCATAAGGCTTTTTATACTCTCGTTATCAAAATGGCTTATTTTCAGGCAGTAGGGACTATTAAATCAAGAGAAAAGCTTTCAAAGAGATATTGCCTTTCTTTCCCCCACAAAGTTAGTTCTTGTTTTTCTCTCTCTTATTCTTTGGTGAGCACTGTATTCATTACCAATGTTCTGAATTATGAAATCCAAGTGAATTTGTGTATTGTTTACTTATAAGAAATAAGTTTAAGTATGTGCAAGTAAATTTTTAACTGCTAGCAAAACCAAGACTTGTAATTGAACAAACCATTATAAGGTTGGTCTTTTACACATTTATGTCAATATCTGTTATCTCTCTCTCTCTCTCTCTCTCTCTCTCTCTCTCTCTCTCTCTCTCTCTCTCTCGTCTACCTTATCTATCACCTACCTTCTATCTATATCTGTCTATCAGTTATCTATCTCATGACTGATAATGTAAAACCACTGTTGTCAATTGGTATCAACAAAGATACTCAATCAAACATTTTTAATAACCAAAGGCAGGGGAAATCATTTTACTTATTAATAAATATTTTATGGTATGAATTCCTAGGGGAGTTGGGTTTTTTCATTTTCATTCTACTTGGTAATTTTAGATGGTCTGTTAAACCTGTTAATGGAATAAAATTACTCAAAATTATAAGTGTTGCTTTTAGAACCAAGAGCCTCCCTTTAAAAGTAGTTAGTATCTGGGAAGTTTGTATGTATGTTCTGTGAATCTGTTATTATTTTACATATTCTTGGGAAATGTTGACAGCACAAAAGAGAGTTCTTTTGGGATCACATTATCAGGCTACATTGTCTTTGATGGTGAATTCTGACTTATCTGAGGAGGTAAAATTCCTAGAAGGTTGGAAGTGAAAGGGACCTTAGAGACCACCAGGCTAGGGATTGGCAAACGCTTTTCAGTAGAGAGCCAGAGAGTAAATATCTCAGGCTTTGCAGGCCTTACAGTCTCCAGCAACTAAGCTCAGCCACAGCAGCCCTGACCATTGAGCATTGCAGGGTCCAGCAACACCTTATGGATGGACTTGGAAATTTAAATTCCATACAATTTTCACGTGTCAAAAGTGTCCTATTTTTTATTTTTTTAAAGTATTCTATTTTTAATTTTCCATTTCACAATGTAAAAACCATTCTAAACTCTAGGCTGTAAAACGCAGGCGGTAGGCCCGCTTTGCCGTCGCCGTCGGGCCATAGTTTGCCAATGCCCGGGGTCGTCACCCTTCCCTGATGCAAGTGTCCCTCACACATTGTGTTTTTTTAAATCCTCACCTGAGGACATTTTCCATTTTTTGTTCAGGTAGAGTGGGAGGGAGAGAGAGAGAAACATCGACGTGAAAGGGACACATCGAGTGGCTGCCACCCGCACGACCAACCAGGGCCGGGGACAAACTGCAACCGAGGTACGTGCCCTTAGTGGAAACCGACCCGGGTCTCTGTACCGCAGGCCGACGCTCCAACCGCTGAGCCAAACCGGCCAGGGCTCCCTCAGACATTCTGACAGTGTTTTTCAAAATACAGGGATGGGGTGCTTATGTAAGAGCTTGCTTCATATTAGATTGTCCAACTTTTCCTCCTTTTCTATGTGGTAATTAGATATCACAATAAAAGCGAAAGTGCATTTGAATAAATTCACTTGGGTCTCACTTTCCAAAATAGATAACGTCATTGGACACACCCTCAGACCTTTCTGATTTTGGTAAACACTGGAGTAATTTAGCTGCCAAAGTAAGAAAGGTTTAAGACACCTTCCTACTGCCATGAAATCAGAACCTGCAAGGCGTAATTTACACTCAGTGCACATATTTTAAAGTCTCGGGGAAAAGGGGGAGCAGTTACAGGTGGAAAACAGTTTTCTGCTGCACGTTTTCTTCTGTACCTAAACCTTTCGTGTCGGTTTGTGATGGTTCCAGGGGAATTCCGTACCCCCGTGTGCAGGAGAGAAAAATGCTTTGATTTTAAGCAAGAAGAAATTAACCGGCTCTTTATGTCCGTTCAAGAGCCCGGAAACACGCATCTCCTATCACTTCTGCTGCAGCCGGAGAGGTTAAAATTTAACAATAGCATCAATAACCAAAGTGGCGAGAAGACCATTAAGACACATGCGTTGGAGTTGAGCCTATTTACTTTGCAAAACTCAACTTCCACTTCTGAATACATTCCTAGATGCTTGATGAATGAAATATTTCATCTATTAAGTTTACCTTGAGCTCATTAAAAAAAGAAAATCTCACAGTTCTATTTGATGAGTTTGGTGACTGATATTTTCTTCTTGTTTTACTACTGATTAGGATTTAAGCTTCCTTCAGAAGCATTTCCTGAGCAAACCATGAAGGTCAGAACGGACTTGGCAAGGACAGTCAGGCAGACGCTCACAAATGGACCCGACACAGGGGAAGAGGGTAAATGGTGCTAAAAGTTGGGATCAGAATGAGTTTGGATTAACACGTCCTCCTCGGTTCGTCCCCCACCTGGTCATAGCGCTCACGTGTAGTCCCTTTTCTCTCAGCAACTTTGTCCCTGTCCCCTGCAAAGTCACGGTTGTTTTTTGCTCATAGTGTCTGTCTCCCACCCCCACACACATCCTCAGCCATTCATTAAAGTGGTTTAAATTAATGAACACATTTGTTTTTAGTTGCTTAAGCTTACTCAATGCTTAAAAAGGATAAGCTTGTTTCTTTTTCATGGACTTCAGAATGGAGACTTCTAATTAACACAGCCTGGTCTTCCTCCAGTCAGCCAGAACAGTAACATTAAACTGTGCAATGTGGCCCAGCCAGCGTGGCTCAGTGGTTGAGCGTCGACCCATGCAGCAAGAGGTCGCTGGTTCGATTCCCGGTCAGGGCACATGCCCAGGTTGTGGGCCAAATCCCCAGTGGAGGCCATGCAGGAGGCAGCCAATTGATGTTCTCTCTCCCTCTCCCTTCCTCTCTCTCTAAAATCAACAAAGAAAAAAGAATTGCAATGTGTATTTTACTACCCTGTCTAGTGCAGACCTCTACTCGTGGGATGTGCATGAGGTCAGCATCTGGGAGGGGCAGACAGATCAGACCATCCCTGTCAGTCATTAGGATGGACAGCTAGCAGCTCGGGCACCAGCCACAGACTGAACTTGCTACGTAAATACTACATCAGCCTTAATGGCTGAGGGAACTTTCTGGGACTTTTAAAAAATGTGAGTACTTCCCCAGTTTTGCTTATTTCCCTTGCCTCTTGAGCAGGAGAAATACCAAAGTGTCCGAGGAAGCTGTGCAATCTTGAGTGGAGGAATCTCAACCCGGAGTGGGTGGTGGCAGCGACTAAAACCTCAGTGAAGTCCCAGGGAGCCCCGAGGTGAGTACGGACCTGGCCACCGGGGAAGGCTCGCCTTTTGTGCTCCACATCCAGAGCCCAGTTCATTTTTTTTAAATCCTCACCCGAGTATTTTTTTTTTTCCCTTTATCTTCAGATAGAGTGGGAGGGAGGGAGAGAGAGAGAGAAGCATTGGTGTGAGAGACACATCGACTGGTTGCCTGCAACTGGGTATGTGGCCTTGACCAGAATCGAACCCGAGACTTTTTGGTCCACAGGCTGATGCTCTAACCACTGAGAAAACCAGCCAGGGCCAGAGGCCAATTCATTTTTAAAAGGACCAGCCTAAGTATTGCAAAGAGGAATAAACCATGCATGTGAATGAGAACACCTTTCCTCTCCACTCAACCTCCGCCCTCCTTTTCTCGCGATGCCGAGGTGGTAATCTCGGGTCATTTCCATCCTGCACTGTCTCTTATCTTCAGAGCCAGAGATCAGTCGTTTCCACTCAGCCCATTCATTCCAAAACACATATAGAAACTTTCTTTGTCTTCTACAATTTTAAAAAATTTAAAACATGAATTGTGATCCAAGTACCTTTAAGGGGCTGAGTAAATGGAAGATGAGAAAAGTTAGAAATTATTAAAATTTTTCCTCTGAAAATGCAGCAATATGCTAGGTCAAAACGTTTTAGTGCGTTGAGCTGCATTTGCTTGTCTTGACTCGCTGTTCTTCCCGGCAGACCGGTTTATCAGTGACGTGGGAAAATAGAACCCTGGACAGTTGCTCCTGCCGGGTGTTTTTGGAAATGGATTACACCCCGCAGCGCCACGCAGAATGGCTTTGGGTTTAAGCACAACGCTCTGTGCAGAGATCTGGCCGAGAGGGGCGTTCGCTCGCCACGCTTAGGTTTTCAGAACGCCTTCAACATCCGCAACACTGAAGGGCCTTGGCTCAAGTCAAGAACAAGAAATTTAAAATTAATGCTTCTAGACCAACTTTTAAATGAGAGATGAGAGAAGGGGTAAAGTGTTTATGATGGCAACCTTAAGATGGATTTTATCCATAAAACTTGTATCTTAATTTCAACCATCTTGAAGTGTAGACCTTTCCATTTAGAAAAATCATAGGTTACACAGGACATGATTTACTCGGTAGACATAACAGTTGTAGAAGACTGATTGCCATCTGCAACATGATTATAAAATTACCACATGTGTATACATATGTGTACAGAATGATCATAGGAAAATTTGAAACAGAAATAACTTATTACATGAGGCTATCTCATCCAAGACTGTTCTCAGTGCTTGACTGGTTTTTTAAAAAACTGGGGTTTGCAGGCTCAGCTCTCCTGGGTCTCAGCTGTGATTGGTTCTCTGGGGCTTTCTCTGGAGCGGCTGGACTCAGGTTAGAACCCAGTACGACCACTTAGCCTTCAGTGTGCTGTCTGTTAAAGGGGTTGGTGTGGGGACAAAGGCTGTGACATCGCACAGTGTTGGTGGCATCCAACAGGTTTTTAAAAAAATATATGGTTTAAAAAATTTTTTTGACAGGGAGAGGGAGAAAGAGATATAAACATCGATGTGAGAATGAAACCAATGAGTTGCCTCCTGCACGCCCCCTACTGGGAATCGAGCCCAAAACCCGAGTATGTGCCCTGACCGGGAATTGATCCAGGACCTCTCAGTCCATGGGACGATGCTCAATCCACTGAGCCACACTGGCCAGGCCCAGTAGGTTTTTATAATATACATATGAGTTAACTTTTTAGATATTTTTAGCCCACCCAATATAGATAAATACATAATTTAAATTCACAAAAGATGTTAAACATATATAGCTCCTTATATCAGAACTAGCTTAGGAGAGTTTTCTTATTTTCATTTCAATACCTAATCAGTTGTACTTGGGTTGGCATAAATTTCTTATGTTTTAGTTTTGGCTAAGAGACATGTACAGAACTGGCTTTCTCTGACACTGAAGTCAATATCACTCTTTGTAATGCCCTAAGTAACCTGTCTTGTTTCTCTGTACTGTTGCTTGGTAAAGTCACAGGACTTCTCTCTTCCCTGTAGCTCTACTAGTTTGGCTATTCCTACTGAGCCTTCCTAGTCTGCCACTTGGCACCTCTCTGAACCACTCAAGGTTCAGTAAGGAGCACAGACTGAGCTACTTTATTTTAATTTTCTACTAATTTATAACCTACACACAGTAGAGCACACAAATCTTAAATGAACAGCTAGATAAACCATCACCCAGATGAAGAGAAAGAACCCTGTTGATAGCTCCCTTCAAAGATAAGTGTTCTTTTTCTTTTTCTTTTTCTTTTTTTGGTATGTGCCCCTAGCAGGAACCAAACCTAAGACTCTCTGGTCCACAGGCCGATGCTCCAACCACTGAGCCAAACCGGCCAGGGCCAAAGATAAGTGTTCTGATCTCTGTCATCACAGATTAGTTTTGCCTGGTTTTGAACTTCAGATTAATGGAATCACACAGTATATACTCTTTTGTGTCTGGTTTCTTTCACTCAATGTTATGACTAATGTTGAAGGAAGCAGAAGTTTGTTCCTTTTCATTCCTGTATAGTATTCCATTGCATGAATGTATTGTAATTATTTATCCACTCTGCTGTTGATGGACATTTATTTGGGTTTTTGGCTTATTTTCAGGTTGGGGCTGTGAGGAGTAAGGTAGTTAGGAGCATTTTAAACAGGTGTTTGGTGAATATAAACACTCGGTTCTCTTGGGTGGATTTCCAGGAGCAGAACTGCTATGTCATAGAACAGCGGTTCTCAACCTGTGGGTTGCGACTCCTTTGGGGGTCAAACGACCCTTTCACAGGGGTCACCTGAGACATAACAGTAGCAAAATTACAGTTATGAAGTAGCAACGAAAATAATTTTATAGTTGGGGGTCACCACAACATGAGGAACTGTATTAAAGGGTCGCGGCGTTAGGAAGGTTGAGAACCACTGCCCTAGAGTATATGTGTGTTTGCCTCAGTAGATATGGCCGATTTCACACCAGTTATTTTTAACAAGAGACTCTGTGTAAGGAATTGGTTGAACAGGTGTTAGGGAGCTGAAGCAGCAGCAGGGCACACTGAGCACAGAGGTAGTAACTGCCAAGCAGGTACCACCCCGGGCCAAAGGAGCAAAGGGAAGAAGTGGTGTGTGTGTGTGTTAGAAGCTACAGTGCTGGAGATGAGACCATGTCATGTTCACAGAGGGGGCTAACTGGTGCCCAAGGGACACAATGAGGCTGATTTGGGGAATGCCAAACAGTTTTTTAAAAGCAGAAAACTGGTAGCAACTGCTGCCAGGGTGAAGCCTGGGACTCGGGAAGTCAGTAACTGGCACCCTTCAGGATGTGACTGCCTCGGGCGGCTCTGGCCATCTCCCGGCTCCGTGCTGTGGACGCTGCACCCAGCCGTGCACCAGGTCAGCTCGCGCCCACCCGGGGCCAGGCGGGAGGCTGTACTCCGTCCGAGGCGGGGTTCGCAGCGCCCCCTGCGCAGGCGCGGAGGTGGGGACTTCGCAGTCATCTTTTGGAGGCCGCCTTAGCACACTCCTTGAGGTACAGCCCAGACTTTGGAGGGGGCACGGTTGGATTCAAGTCCCTTTTCCATCCCCAACAACAGTGTGACGATTCAGGAGACCTTTCTGGCTTCAGTGGGTTGGAATGGGCCTCATGGCCCATGTCTCCGGGCAGTGCGGGGGACGAGGCGACAGAGCACGTGTGCCTGCCACCACAGCCTCCTCGTAGCAGGTGCTGCTTCTGCAGGCTGCTTTCCCGGGACTGGTTTTCTGCAAGTGGGAGGATTTGGGGTTAAATTTTAAACCGTCTTTAAAACCTTACCTGGTCACACTCTCCTGGGATCCTTTTGTTGTCCCAGTTTTAATGTTTTCCAAAATTCCTTAGAAGTTGGACTATAGGAGGTGGGAGCTGTAGACGCTGGGGAGGGGACAGTGTCGCTCTCTGCTCCCTTCACAAACGCGCAGTGTGATTTCTCTCTGTTTTTCCTCCCCCAGCACCTGCTTGTGACCGTACACCACAGCCTGCTGCTACATCTAACCGTGCACACGTCCCTTAGACCGCAAGTCCCCTGAGGACAGATACCGAGACTTCACCGCTAAGTGCCTCCTGAGCACCCAGTACAAAGCCTGTGTATACTACACAGGGGGTTAATGTGTGTGGAGGCAGAAAAACTACTTGGAAGTCAAGATTTTAAGTTTTTCAAAATGAATTTAATGAGAGGTATCCTTAGACCCAGGCAATACCATCTTTATTTAAATGCAGGATCCAGTATAACTAGGCATGATGTAGACTAGCACACAGATTTTTCTTTGATTACCAAAATGTTTAAAAATTTTATTGATTTTAGAGAGAGGAAGGGAGAAAGAGGAACATTGATTGGCTTCCTCCTGCATGCCCCCTACTGGGAACCCAGCCCACCACCCCAGCTGTGTCCCGACCTGGAATCCAAGCAGTGACCTCTCAGTGCGAGGGACACGGCTCAACCAACTGAGCCGCCCTGGCCAGGGCAGAAAAGTTTTCAAATAGCCACTCAGTCAACAAGCCTGAGACCGAACAGGAACTTTTGCCTTATTTGCTTTATTTTGTGGACCCTTCATATGGTGACCTTTGTGAGAGTGATATTTATTGGCTGCTTCTGTCTAGATTTTAATCACAGACCGACTCCAAACATTTGGCCCACAGAACTGAGGATGGTGAAAGTTTGAAATCACCATCTTAACACAACTTCTCGTAACAATAAATGGGAGGGCTGAGAGTGATCTGGAGTGGATTTTTTTTCTAGCTTTTATTATTCTCATTTTTAAAAAAAACCAGTACAGCATTTCTATCTAGTTTTAGTTGTAAGAAATTGCACACCTAATGAAAGGTGTATTGGAACTGAAAGTCTCCTTGCTGGCTATCTAAGGATCAATAGTCACCCAGCAGTCATTTATTGAGAAGTACCAGAATGCTATTTGGTTCAGTGACTTCTCCGTTTCACAGTGTGGTTATAAGAAAGCAACCGCGCTTGACAAAGAGCATTTTCCTTCACATTCGGCGCTGCGGTTAGTGGACACGAACTGGCCGTGTCGGGACCGCAGGGCTGCAGTGCGTCCTGGACCACGCTGCCTGCGGCGGTGCCCGGTGTGGGCTGGTGGCCGCGACTCGCTGTGGCGTGCAGTGCAGGTGAGGTACCCGCTTGGACAACATCCACACGGCGCGGGTTCCAAAAACGCTGGTACACCTGTTCGCACAGCGGGCCCGCTGCATTCATTCCCAGGTGCAGCCCAGAGCCCCTCATACATTCACTAGGGTGCGGGCCAGGTGTGCGTTTGATTGCATTTTATCAACTGGGGAGCAGCTGCAAAGCCTTTTCTTAATTCAATATTTATTGTCACCATTGTTGATAATGCACTGGTGAAACATGTTATGATCTCACTATAGAAGGCGTTTTCCCGTCAATTACCTCACCCCGATGAAACCTCTTTTCCCTGAGAGTCTCCCTGAATCCCGAGTCATCTTGTCCCCACACTACCCTCACACGTACACACTTCACTTGTCCCATTGCGCTAGAATAGAGACGGCTGCAGATCCTTCTATGGAGAACATGGGGTGTCAGTCCCCTTGCCTCTGGGTGGGCTCTGGGGTTTCTGCATGAGCAGATTTGGGGAAGTGACTCTGTGCCCGTTTCCAGGCCCGGGCCGTGGAGCCTGGCAGCTTCTGCTTGCTGTCTCCGGGCACTCCCTCCGGGAACGGGCGCTGCTGCTAGGAAGCCTGGCACCTGACGGGCTATGGTGACAGGTCGTGTGGAGAGGCCGGAGGCAACAGGAAGCGGTGAAGGTGCCCAGGCTGTCCCTGCCGATTCAGTCACCCCAGGTGAGGTCCCAACATCACGGAGCAGAGATGGATCATTCCTGCTGAGCCCTGGCCAAACTGTACATTTACAAGCACAAGAAATGATTGACTTAAAAAAATTTTTTTTTTACTCTGGTAAAATATACATAATATAAAACTTACCATTTTAAGTGTATGGTTCGGCAGCATTACGCACATTCATACTGTTGTGCACCACCACCATCTCCAGAACTTTCCATCTTCCCAAACTCAGATTTGGTCATTAAACACTAGCTCCCTGCAATCTCCTCACCCAGCCGACAACCACCCTTCCACCTTCTGTCTCTATGAATTTGCCTCTTGTAGGCACATCACATTAATGGAATGATACAATATTTGTTCTTTCTTGTCTAGCTTATTCAATTTAGCTCAATGTCTTCAAGTTTCATCCGTTTTATAGCATGTGTCAGAATTTCCTTCCTTTTTGAGGCTGAATAATATTCCACTGGATCTACAGACCACGTGTTGCTTATCCATTCCTCTGCTGATGAGCATCTGTGCTGTTTCTAGCTTTGGTTACTGTGAATGATGCTGCTGAGATCATGGGTGTACAACTATCAGTCTGAGTCCCAGCTTTCAATTCTTTATACCCAGAAGTGCACCTGCTGGGTCCTATTGTAAGTCTATCTGTAACTTTTCTTTAGGAACCCGTTGTTATTTTAAGCCGCTAAATGTTCAGGTGGTTTGTTACATAATAATAGATGACATTTTATTTATTTACACGTCTATCTGCCTTACTGGGTTGAGTTCTTTGGAAGCTCCAGTTTTCTGTATTATGAGCACATAGCAACATGCCTGGAGCATTACTCTGAGCCGAGCGAATGGAGAATCTCACAACCAGATGTGATCTGAAAAGTATTTATCAATCTGAGCCGCAGCAGTCACTGGCCAGACATCATGAACAGGTGCACGGCAGGGTCAGGAGCCCTGCCTGGCGGGTATCCGCACTTAGCTGCTGGACTGTGGACAGTGTCCGAGGTGGTGATGGCGGGAAGACACATCTGCCCCTTTCCCAGGAGAGGAAGTGGCTATTTATCCACGGGTATGGAAGTATTTCACTGTTTTAGCAAGCAGCTGGGCTGCCAGGGAGGACGCACGGCAGCCCTGACATCACCATCACCTGTAAGGAGCTGGGAAGCTTTATTCCCAGTCCTGTAGGTGAAGAAATTGAGGTGCAGAGGAGTTCAATGATGTCTGCAAGGTCACAAGGCTAATCACTGGCCAAATGTCTGAAGGCACGTGCTCTGGTTCGAAGTCCATGCTCAGTCCATTGCACAAGCCACGCTGTGCACATGGGCTAACATGGGCTTGATAGTGGGGACGCTTATAATCTTCCTGGAGAGAGAGGCGTCTGTGTGTCAAACGCCTACTACACGAAGGGCAGGCCTGGCGTGCCCAGGTGCTGCCCGGTGCAGAGACGGGAGCACCACCGTCTGGGAAGGTCCTGGAGGAGGCCGACTGGAGTGGAGCCTCCAGGGACAAGAAGCTGTCAGCGGGAAGGGAGAGCGAGCAGCGAGATTGGGAGGGGAGGTCAGACTGGGCCTTAATAGAACCGGGTCTGGCTGAGGCCCAGGTTCTCTTTGGTGACCGCCACTAGGTGGGGAAGCAAAGAAGACATTGTCGTCTTCCTCCCTGGTCATTTATTTGCACGGCCGACAGGGAGAAGTCAAGGCACAGAGAAGTTTTAAGAGGTTGTTTGGCAAGGGAAGGACCGCAGCATTTGTTGAGTAAGATCACCGTCCACTGGGGAGCCTCAGATCCAGCCCTGGTGTCCAGCCTGGGGCCTGCCTCTGAGGGCAACTACCGTCTGCTGTGAACTGAGCATCTGTGTCTCCCCCAAAGTCCTCTGTTGGAATCCTTAGCCTCAATGCGAGGGTATTAGGAGGTGGGCCTTCTGTCCGGTCAGCGTGGCTCAGTGGTTGAGCATCAACCCATGCACCAAGAGGTCTTCCCCTTGCATGAAGATAGGTAGTTTCAAGGCTCCCCTCATCTTGCTATGCAGTGTCCCCCGTCAGCAGCAAGCCGATTGGAGCTTTCCACCAAATAAATTGGAAGGTAAACATTTTCCAATTAAAGTGCTAAATACATGTGCTCAGAGGTGGTTTCTGTTACAAATGAGTAAGACCCCCCACCCCCGCCATGCACACACACCCTCTCTCCATCCTCATCCAATTTTAAATGTAATATTGAGACAAATTTAATTCACAGGCTTTTTCTTGGACCATCTTTGTAAGTAATTTGCAGGCAGCTTCTCTTAAGGACACTGGGAAGGGACAAAAGTGACTAAGAGCTTCGTTCATGGCCAAAGGGCTGTTCTGTCTCAGCTCACAGCAGCTACTCATACGCTCTCTGCAGGGCCCTTTGGAAAGCAACCATGGCAACCGCCGTCCCCCAGCCACCGGCAAGATGTGTTAGGTCAGCAGAACTTGAAATCAAACAGAACGCAGTGTACGCGCAACGACCATTTTGAAAGTTGGGGGGTGGGGGGCGATCAGGAAGCGTTTCTAGGCAATTAATTTCAAATATTTCAAACGAAAACACATGTTCTTGAGAGTAGGGGAGAGAGTACAGGTAGCATTAAACTGTGTAAACAACTCTAGGACAATGCTATAAAAACTCCTGGGACAGCCCTTCCGATTCGCGGCTCCGGCCAAGACTGCCCTCTAAGGGTGGCCTGTGCTCCTTTGTGTAAGCACGTGTCACTCCAGAGTTCAAAGCCAAAGACCTTGCACAAGGAGGCAAACAGCTGAAGATGGAGCTTTGAAGCCAACCCCCAAGAATTTGAAATCATTTTACTTCTGTGTGTGGCCTACTTTAAATAAATGAAAGCTTAATATCTGGGAGCTGGACTCTGTGTGTTTGGCACTTGCAGCCTTTGATAGATGATTGTGTTTTGTACTCCTTTAGGCCAGAGCTCCATGTACGGTGCCAGTCACAACAGTTGCGGGGACGGTCCCTTGGAAGATCCACGTGGGGGACAGAATGTGGTCAGAAGGCAGTAGGGGCGGAGCAGGCTCCCGTCCACACCCTGCTGCTTTGCGTACATTTTAACCCCTCCCATGATCTATGTATCTCACATAAGCAATTTGAAAATAAATAGCAGAATCTGAATGATTTTTCAAAGTATTCTGAGGGGTTTTGTTTTGTTTTGTTTTGTTTTGAGCCAGGAAACGACTCTAAAGAACACTGCTTTACCCCAGCCGGCGTGGCTCTGTGGTTGAGCGTCGACCCATGCACCAAGAGGCTGCCTGTTCGATTCCCGGTCAGGGCACATGCCCAGGCTGTGGGCCCGATGCCCAGTGGGGGGCATGCAGGAGGCAGCCAGTAGATGTTCTCTCTCTCTCTCTCTCTGATGTTTCTCTCTAAAAATCAATAAAGAAAATAATAATAATAATAATAAAAAAGAACACTGCTTTAGGCAGAAACGTAGGGTCCGCACGGGCTCTTCAGCTGCTAGGACCTCTCAGGGTTTAAGGTTTGCTCTGCTGATCACCAGTGAAGGATGGTATTTCAGAAAAATCACTGTAGCGGCCAAGGCCGATTTTGGAGACACAACCAAGAAATGGCGAAAGTTGGAAAAGAGCGCCTCGCTGTTGAGTGTATTAAATCATTTTCAGTTTTAACAATTGAAAAAAAGGCCAGGCCTGTGTAGGGCAGGAGAAAGCCGGTTGCTGCTGCCGCCTGAGCGGCAGACCTCTGCCGGGAAGCAAGGCCCGGCCCGCTGGCTCTCCCGGGCCCGGCTCCCAAGGTCGTGACTCTTGGCCAAATCCAGTTCTGATGGGACACGGACTACCGGGGAGGAATCGGTCAGCTAAGGGAAACTGTAAATGTGACGCGGGCGATTAGTTTTTCCCTGGCTTCCATACCCGAGCCTCTGCAGGCAACCGTCTCTGCAGGCTCTGCTTCCTGTCCTCTGCCCTCGGTTCTGCCCCCACCGCCTGTAGGTGAGACGTCAGCTGCCCCAGCAAAGCCAGACCGGCCCTCAGCCAGAGCCTGAGGCTGGTTTCCAGGAGGAAGCCCTGCCCCTGCGGCCCTCCAGCTGCCACCTCGCCCCGGGCAATGTGGCCCCTGCCCTGTGGGTGCTGCACCCCAAGGCAGTGGACACTGACCCGACTGCCATGTACCGTTCCTACAGGGAACGGGCAGAGGTCTCCTTACACTTGTAAAAATAATACAGAGGAGGAACACTTCCTTCTACCCTCTTTGGTTCTGTGGCTGGGCTAAGAATTTAATGGACATAAAGCAGATTAATAGGAGAAAAGTATACAAATTTAATATTTTTACTTGTACGTGGGAGTCTTCAGAAGGACCATGAAGACCCCCCAGGAAGCCGTTAGGCTCCACAGCTTGTATGGAAAATGTGGGTGTGTGGGGAGGCGAGGGGCTTGGGCTTGGGCCAGCGGCAGGGAGCTGTGGGGCAGTGAGCCGTGGGGCAGTGAGCCGTGGGGCAGGGAGCCGTGGGGCAGGGAGCCGTGGGACAGTGAGCCGTGGGGCAGGGAGCCGTGGGGCAGTGAGCCGTGGGGCAGTGAGCCGTGGGACAGTGAGCCGTGGGGCAGTGAGCCGTGGGGCAGGGAGCCGTGGGGCAGGGAGCCGTGGGACAGTGAGCCGTGGGGCAGTGAGCCGTGGGGCAGGGAGCCGTGGGGCAGTGAGCCGTGGGGCAGTGAGCCGTGGGACAGGGAGCCGTGGGGCAGGGAGCCGTGGGGCAGTGAGCCGTGGGGCAGTGAGCCGTGGGACAGTGAGCCGTGGGGCAGTGAGCCGTGGGGCAGTGAGCTGTGGGACAGGGAGCTGTGGCACAGTGACCGGGGAACACGTGGAGGGAAGGAACGGAGAGCCGGCCCTTTCCTAGGTGGGTTTGTACAGGTCCATTCCAGGGTTGTTCCCGGGCCCTGGTGATGGGAATGTCCTTCTCTTCCTGGTGCCGGAGGCCCCTTTCCCGGAGGAAGTGAGTGGACCTGCGTTTGGGTAGAGCGAAGACCTCTTCCCGCTCGTGGTCCGCTCACACTAGTCAATATGCCACAGTGATGTGTTTGGGGGAGCATGTTCCGAACCCCTTCAGTAACAGTGTTCTGATCTCACGCTTGACGGCAGAATCCGACCTCCCCACATTTCAGTTTGCAGGGAAACTGAGAGGAACTAAAAGCAGTAAAGAAGCTGCCGGAACTTCCTTTGCAGGATCAGTGCAGACTCGCGGGGCCCTGGGCCCTCTCTGGTGGAGGCGCAGTCCTCCCGGGGCGCCAGCTCAGGGGCCCCTGCCCTCCGGCCTTCACCAGCCCCCGGAACACGCATGCAGCCTGTCCCCGCTGACAACCTCTGTGTTCGAGTCCCAAGTCCCCTTGGCATCCCCCGCTTATTAGTGGGGGCAAAAACTCCAAAATAAAACACGATCCAGTCATTTACCTTAACAAAAGATTTATTTGAAACAGGTTTGAGCAGACATACACCAGTCAACAGGATTGATCAAAGCCACAAATCACTACATTTTCTGAAAATACAAGTAAATGCCCTTCATTTGTGTTCACTCCAGGAGGGGAGCCGGCTCCGCTATAATGTGCTGCTGTAATTTAAGAACCAGAGGACATTAATAGGACCTGAAAATGGCAACACTTCTGGAGGGAGGGAACAAAAACCCCCACACTCTGCCAACGTGCTCACCGCTCTGCTGGGAGCCAATTAAACGTGCCCCCGCAGCCCCGCAGCCCCGCAGCCCCCCAATCCCCCACCCCCGCTCCTCTCTGCATAACCAGATTAAAACCTCCCGTCAGGAACGATATTTAAGCAATCTGAGCACAGCTGTGACAGCAGACAGGAGAGCACATGGCTGGCTTGCCTGAGAAAGACGCCACAAAGATGCTGCCTTCCAACAGCAACCCAGTGACCCGCAGGAAGGGTGACCCACGGAGGCCGGCACCGGCTGCTCCCCGCTGGCCCCGTGGGGGCACCCCTGCAGCAGGCCCGCCTGCAGCGGCTCTCATGGCCCTTCAGAGGGACCCGAAGGCAGGCAGCACCCACACTCCTCAGGGCAGCAGGGCCGGGCAGCGTGGGGGAGGGGAGCTGGGTGAGTGTCAGGTCAGCCCTGGCATCGATTTTATTAGTGAAACATCTCAGCTCTATTCCCTTGCCCGGCGATCCGCTTGGAAGGAGGAATGCTCTAGACAGGGCAGATTTTCTTCCGCAGCGTTGGTGTTAGTGTTGACTGATCCGCCTGCCCCCCAAGAGACCTTCGGGATGACCGAATCCGATCCCGGTGGAAGGGGGTTCACATCCTGATCTTCCGGCTCTCTCCTTTCTGGCCCTTTTCGACGGAAGGACTTGCCTATAAAAGGCTCTTGATAAGCTCTCTTGACCCCTGAGTTTCCTGGGCAGCGCTATTTGGATAGCACTGTTACTTCAACTTTCTTCTTCCTATTTCTGTCATAAATCAAAGCTACCTGACACTTTGTTCCTGACTTTTCAAACGAACAGGTCTCCTTCCTTTCTTTAGCCAGGTCAGAAGAAATGCCGATGGACTGATCGTGTGTGTTTTTCTTGGTCTGACGCCTGGGAGAAAGAGCAGAGTAGATATCTCTAAGGCAACCAGGGCGAGAGCTTGTCACTGGAAAATGAGCCAGGCTGGGCGTGAAAAGAATCATTCTTTTGTGTCCCCTCGGTCAGGGGAGCGGTGGTGTTGGCCGGCGTGCGGCTACGGATTCGGCCGGGGTAACGGTGAACTTGCCTCTCTCTCCTGCTCCCGTGTCTCTGTGGCTTCCGGACACCTGGATTCACGCTGGTCCCACAGCCGTTCCTTCCCCCTGAAGACTGTGCCCCGGATCACAACTCACTCACCCCAAACACGAAGACAGCGTTTCTCACCGAGGACTAGTCTGAGCTTTGGCATTGAATAAAGCTGCCGTGGGGCGCTTTGGGGCGCTGAGAAAAAATGCACGAAGAGGCAAACGTCAAGCGGGGTATTTCAGGTCTATTCCTTCCGGGGGTACTTACTCACATATCATTAGGGGGGGTCTACGACCCACGGAACCCCAACTGTTCTCCTTGCCCTTCGGGGTGGACAAATGGCTGGGAGGAGGCTCAGGACTCTCCCCCAGGGCTGCCCGCAGCCCATGAAGAACCCGTAACAAAGCCAACAACTGGTACATGCACCCCCTTTCTGCGGGGCTTTATTTTCACCATCACCGCTTGTGTTCGCCAATTGAAGCATTTGCATAAAGAATTTAGTGACTATGATGGGGGCTGCCACCTTCTGACTTGACCTGATAAACGCATTTCTCTGCCAAGTTATTACTTCAGGCTCTGCTTAGCCATGACCAGTTTCCCTGGTCACATTTTTATGGATCCCAGGAGATGAAGGCTACATTTCAAATGCTGCGGCTAAATCACTCCTTGAATGACGTTGGGACAATGACCCTGGGCAGTAATTCAAACCCTGGCTGAAATGTGTGTGGTTTTTTTTTTTTTCACATGTTCAACACCAAAGACAACCTCGTCCCAGAGCAGAGTTTTGTAAACATTCTGTCCAACTTACAGTCTAAGACATAAATTCCGGGGAACAAGAATATGATAGAATGTTCCCTTCCCAGGGCTCAAAATATAAGATAAAGGGTCATTGTTATAACAAATGGAAGTTATAGACTATAGTTTTATTTCTCCAAAATTCAACCTTAAAGTCTGTAATATATACATCCATATGCATTTTCAGATGTTAGTTACCTACACTCACTTTTTTTCCCATTATTCACTGCTTCTTGACAAGTTATTACTGATTTTCACTGCCAGCTCCCTACAGCAAGACCTAAAGCCTTGTCAAGGAAAAGAAAATGTCAACAGAGCTCTCAGTCTTGCTCTGCTGAAACCCAGGCTCACGTGTTAGGATATTACTCCACAGGCGTTAAAGAAACACATCTCCTCTCTCCAAAGCGCAGGTCCTGTCTGCTGCACAGACCCAGAAAAGGCTGTCACGTGTGTGCATGTGTGTGGGAGATGACAGAAGGTACCACTGGTCAGGAAGCCTGGAATATTCTGCCTAGAGACAGGATAGACACATCAGCCACATCCTCCAATTATGACAAAACGCATTCTGGTCAGCAAGGAAGTGCTGAGCCAGACAGCCAAGGGGAAACGGTGGCTTTATTCCGCTCTCACCTCCTCCCCGTTCAGCGTGCACCTCCCGCAGCCGCCCTCGCCTGCCGTGCGGCTGGAGCTGAACTCAGACCCAAGTGCGCCGGGCGCCGCCTCACTCTGCAGCCAGCAGAACGGGGCCTGGGCTCAAACGACAGTCGGCAGCCGGCCTGTGCGTAACACCAGACCAGACCGAGGCCGAGCCTGGGTGGATTCCACCCCTTCAGCCCAATCCACAGGCAGGCCCTTAGTGCTGACCGACTGCGACCTGCCAGCCCGTGTGTCACTTACCATGTGGCAGAGTGACAAGTCCCATGTGGCATTTCCACTGAGCTGACAGCCAGAGCATGCAACTTAGTCCGTCTACCCTGCTCCCTGGGGAGGGCTTGTGTGCGACACTTTGACCTCGACTTAAAGATAGGACAAATGACACAGCCCCTGAGCCGGCCCTGTCTAAATATTCTACATCACACGGTGACAGCTGCTCCTCCTAGAAACCCAATTTAGCCATTTGGCTACAAGATAGCTTAATTGTGTCAGAGAAGAAATAGAAAGGCATCCCATCCACTGTTTTCTTCTTGGTGTGTAAGTTCATTATTGCAAAGACTGTTTTGTCTACTTCTCAAGAAAATTGGAAAATCTACTTAAATCTCAGAAAATTGAAACTGTATTTTAATGCAAATAATAAAATAAAAAACAGAAAGCCCAACACACACACACTCTCTAATTCACAAATATGATTCAGAAGGCTTCAAGTTCAAGAGAGAGCTAAGTGTTCGACAAATAATTGACTTCTAGTTGCCTCTTTCCAAACGGGCTTAGTCCCAAATGAAGCCAAACAGTCAGGATGCCTAACACATTCAATTCTCACTTTCATTTTCCCTCTGTGTTTAGACCATTATCTTTCTGGGTGTGCAGTAAGAATATACACCTTAGTTTGTGTTAATTATTAGACTTCCCCCCCCTGTAATTTCAGCATGACAGTCCTTCAATCATTCATCTCACTGGGTGCTGCAGTCTTTAAACGTCTCATCACCTGGGCAGGAAGGTGTGGCAGCTTCTGAGCCTTACCTGTGAATTGCATGGCCTTACTTCCTTACCCTCCAGCCCTGGATCCTGGTCACCTCTTAAGTGAGGGGGATTCGTTTTCTTAGTTGATGCAAATCATAATTATTTCAATGCCCAATAAGCTGTAGATGTTCCAAAAATAAAGGGTTAGGAAGCAAAGTGCATTATTGTTCTATTTCCTAATTTAGCACAGCCATTCCCAGAGGAACTGTGCCGTTGTAACCAGTAACAGCTGCCCAGAAGTATTTATGTTAAGCCATCCAGAAATCTAGTTTGGCAACCAAAGCAGAGAGGAGAGAACGTGCCTCCAGGCTGGTCGTTTACTGAGGGCTCCAGGTGCTCACATGACCGCCCGAAGGCATCCAGGTTCTGTCCAAATTTAGAACAAGGGACTCTGCAGTTTGGAAAGTCAGTGACTTCCCTTCCTCATCTTAGACTCAGGACTCTTCCTACTGTGAGCATGCCTGTACCTAACACTGACTCAATAAGGAAGGAAACCTTGTCGATATTTTTAAAAGGGCGGTGAAATGTTTGGGATTCTTTTCAATTAAAACTGCCTGTCAACATCTTGTTTAACCTCCTGGACACATTAGGCTGGTCAGGACAATGGTCTGGGCTTCGGGGCTTGATTTCGGAGTTTCTGCTCAGACTTGTTGGGAAACGTCCTCTGTGCCCTTCTTGGGTGTCTCCGTCCTTGCGTCTTGCTTTCTCCTGCCACGGTCGTCCTTCACCACACTAGGGCCTCCTCCCTCATCTGGGTTTGCACGTCCTCTGTGGCTCTGGAGCTAGAGCGACAGGTGTGTTCCTTCGCCGGGAGATGTGCCCTCAGCTCCCCAAAGGACCAGCACGGGCCGACGTGAAGAGGATGCCGCAGGTCCAGTGGTCTGGAGGCTGGGAGCTGAGTGCTGAGCTTGGCCGGGGCGGGGTCTCCACCACCGCCCTGGCTGCAGGCTTCCCTGTCACCAGAGAGGGGCAGGTAACCCTTTAGGACAAAGGGGGAAGAGCTGCTGCTTCTCTTTAGTTCTAGAAGGAAAAGGCGGGGGAGGAGGGGACCCCTGCACCTGGATCTGCCGAGGAGGAGGAAGAGCGGGGACTCGGGTGGTGGCCCACCAGCGGCCATGCACTGCGCACAGCGGCCAGCCATGCAGAAGGTCCGAGGACGGGGAGCCTCGGCGGCACTGGGACAACCGGGCCGGAAGCCACCTGGACGGGTACACCTGGGGAACACCGATCGTCTGCCCCACTGGGAATGTGGCTCAGAGGTTCAAATCCACGCTCTCAAGTCTCCCACCCAGATACATGTATTTGTGATTTCATTGCAATCCAGAAGTTTATGCCAGTGTCACACAAACAAAGTAGGAATCAAAGCAAGACAGCAACCTGCCTGAAGTGAAGTTTACATGCTGCCCCGTGGACGTCATCTGTGGGGTAAGACAACAGGAAGCACGTGTCTGGGCTCCCCACCGCAGACGGGTTCCTCACGCAACACAAAACTCTCATCTCTGCTCCCGGGACGACTAGTACTGATGTTTAAATACTGGTGAAACATAATGTTTTTAATTTCACACCTCACGGAGCACAGGGGAATGCGTCATAACAACGTAAACAAAAGTTAGGCCAAGCACTGCAGACACACTGGGGGGGAAGAAATGGCTTCCCCGCGGGATACACCCCAGGTTTGCCCGGGAATATGTCACTGACGAACCGGCTGGCTAAGGCCACGGAAATGTGTGTTCTCGTGTTTTGGATGCTGACACCAGTCTCTTCTGACAGATGTGTTCACACTGGCTGCACAAACCGCATTTCTTCCGTAGATCAGTCCGCAGAACTCGACTCAGTTGCTCCTCGATGTCAGGGCTTACTTATGACTTGCTTTCTTCCTGGTGGTGTCATACGCCCGGACGATTTCCTCCTGAGACACAGCTCCGTGCTCTTCTTGAGAGAAGGCGTAGCCATCTGAAAGGCACACAGGAGGCGGGGTTAGGGCAGAACTGGGGGAGTGCGTCGGGCTTGGAAGCTACTTTGGGGAGATGGCAGTGGAGCTTACACACGTGGGCCTCATTAGCCTTGGGTGGGCGGGGTCTGAGACGGGAGCCTGAGACCCAGAAGGGGAGTGTGGGCAGTGTGGGTGGGTGGTGGCGGGATGCAGCCTGGCCCGCCGGGTCCCAGGGGTGCTGGCTGCTGATGCTGGGATGGGGTTGGCTCTGAGGGGTGGCCTCCCATTTCGGGGCTGCAGCTGAGCTCAGCCTGGGAAGCGTGAACAGTGGGTCACGGGTCCATGTCCGCACTACCCCACTGCCAATCAAGTTGTTCTGCCCGGAGACGTCCCGATGCGCCTGAAGCTGCCACCGCCGGTGAGGCTGGAAACGCGCTGGGGACGCGCACCACGCTAACAGTGCGAGCGGGCCAAGGGCGCGATGCCCGGGGCCCCCGTTCACACGCTGGGCTGATGTAGGCGGGCAGTGAGAAATCTCAGTGGGTTTGTTTTGGGGTAAACAAAGAAAAAAATCACAAGATAAAGGCAAGAAGAATTTAGTGATTGGCCCCATGGCCACAGGAAGAATGGTTGTTACAATCAGTTCCAGTAATAATAATAATAATAATAATATCGCTATCATTATTATAGTGATAGCAGCAGTAGCCAACAGTTATTGAATGCTGTATCAGGCACTGTTGTAGGTACTGTGCACAAATAACTCATTTATTCCTCCCAACAACCCTATGAGATAGGTGCCAGTATTCTTCACTGATGGGAAAACAGCATGGAGTGATTTCGTGACCCACCCAAGGTCACAGGCCTAGAGAGTGGCGGTGCGGAGCCGGAGCCAGGCAGCGTTTCTGCGGGGCCCACACTCCCCTGCATCGCCAGTTCTCCACAGTGAGCCCAAAGTGGGGTTTTCCTTCCTAACTGAACTGGTTCTTCCATAGAGGGGACAGTTACCAGACCCCCTCTCTGTTGGCTAACCTTCTGGGCCGGGGAGCAGAGAAGGCCTAGAGCTGGAAGAGACAGTCTGACCACAGACAACGCAGTAAAAAGCCCGACCAAGGTGCTCCCGCCTGCCTGTGCGTATGTGACTGGTCGACAGAGCTGCAAGTGAACTGTCATTGTCTTTAAAGGAGAAAAAGCAACCAGAAATTCTGCCCGTGCACCATCTCCGGGATTGTTCATTATTTTACTCAGGCTTAAAAAGGAGCGTCCTGGAGTGTGAAGACCCACAACAGAATGTGTAAGAGCTCCGAGGGGACAGAGAAGACTTCAACAGATTCTCAGGCGCCTTCTTACTCTGTGGATGCCCTCAGACTCGGGGCTCTGACCCTGGGCCGCTTCCCAGTTCCTCTGGATAGTGTGCCTTTCAGCCACCGCCTGGGAGAACCCAAGGGCTCAGGAGGGCCACCCTGGGAGACCAGGGCCGGTCTTCAGAGGCGGGGCTGGGAGCCGACTGTGGACACGGCTGGGCAGCGGGGAGCGGTCGGAGCGAGGGCGGGAAAGCAAGCCTGACCCAGAACAGAGCGGTCTTCCACAGGGGCTCTTGTTCACTCGCTACCCCCCCTAACAAAACCAAACCCACAAACCCCAAATCCCAGCCTGTGCGGCAGCCAGAGGAAGCAGCCACCGCAGGCCAGTGTGAAGCCCGCCTAGCGGGGTACTGAGCAGGCAGGTCTGGAGCAGGGATGCAGACGCAGCCTGCAGGAGGGGCTGCTGGCTGGCTGGGCTCCTCCTCTGACCTGCACCAGGTGAAGCCCAGGTCCTCGCAGCTCTGGGTCGCCGTGTGGCCTGGGGGGCTGGCTTACTGTCCCCAGGCCACAGAACCCTTGCCTTCGTTCGGGGCTGACACTAGGCACCGGCGGGAGAGCCCTGTACCTCCACTCCAGAAAGGAGCCTGTCTCAACAATCAGTCCACAGAGAACGACTGCTACTCTCTGTTTTGGATATTTTTTGAGGGGGGCGGAGACAGTTAGATGGGAAGGAAGGAAAGGAACTTGTTGAGGCAGAAACATTGTTTGGCAGTGTCCTCTGGGAAAGGCATCTTAGCACTGGGAATTGTATACTTCCTAGCCAATGGAAGGAGCAAAAATCTGGCCTTTTATTTACTCCATTTTTCATTCACATCCTGCCTATGTCTACTGGGAAGCCAACTGCAGTGGTTTCTTCTGCTTGTAGCCGGACGGCGCCCTCGGCTTCTATCTGCCTCACTGGCGAGAGCGCCCTCCAGGGGGATTACTCAGCCACTCTGTTTCCAGCAAAAGAGGCAGAGAAGGCTCCTGGTCCAGCAGCAGATGTCTTCTCTCGGGCGAGCAGAGCACCCAGAGGCCACTACCCAGCGGTTTCTCTGCCAGCTCCCACTGGCTGCATCTGCTATCATGTTTCCAAAAATGTTGCGCACTAAGACTTTCTGAACCAGACTTTCCTAACCTCAACGGAGGCTTCAAGTGGCTGTTGCAATTCAAGAATAAAAGGAGGCTGGCCCATAGGACTATCCTGGGGGCGGATGTGTCTCTCGGGCTCAGATAAAATATTTCCCTCTTAGAAACCAGGTCTGGCGAGAGCTAGAGTCACACTGGAAGAAGTTTTAGTGGGACAATAGCATTCGTGAGTCCCACGTGGGGCCTGCACCCCTCAGCCTGACAGAGACACATCCGTTCACCAGCTTCTGTCTGATGAGCATTAACCTGCCACTGGCATCCGACAGGGAGCTCAGAGGACGCCTCCAGCTCCTAGCATTTCCCGCTCTCATGCATCTGTCAGGAAGTCCTGACGGCCAGAAGGCGCTGATGGGGCCTGGAGAGCGCGCTCAGCGGCCCAGCTCCGAGCTCTCCCTGGCTGGCCTCCTGACGCACCTGCCTCCTAAGTCCTCAGCCGCCGCTGGACTCTGAGCACAGGGTGGGGTAGGTGAAAGGAGATGGAAAGTGGTGAATTTCTTAGTTATTTTGACCAGTAGGACATTTGGTGAAGTCTATAAAATCATGTTGTTTTTTTCATTGTTTTGGAATATAACTCCCCTTAAGCAGCATTCTTTTGAATCTGAGCTCTGATCGCATCTTTTTTTATTAATTTATTTTATTTTTTTCCATGACTGCTTATCCTTTCTATACTCTCTTCCACCTCTACCCGCCCCCTTCCCTCCCCAATCACCACACTGCTGTCCATGTCCAGGAGTTCTCTCTCTCTCTCTCTCTCTCTCCCCCTGAGGGTGTGGAGAAAAGGGAACCCTTGTGCACTGTTGGTGGGGGTGCAGACTGGTGCAGCCACTGTGGAAAGCAGTATGGAGTTACCTGAAAAAACCTGCTAACATCTTAATGAAAGTAGCAGTTTCCTGCCTGGAAAAACATTGCTAAGAGCATAGAAATGGGGACACTGTGGGACAAGGGTAGTAGACCACGTAGGAGACACTCGTCTCCGTTACAAACACTGCGTGTTGGTGGTTCATGAGGAAGCAAAGGTACTTCCAAGATCAGCGTCTTTTCCCCAGTTTCCTGGGAAGACAGGCCCAGGACAGCTGACGACGGACCCGGGGGACATGCCGGGCCCAGACGAGCCCTGCGGGACCCCTCACGTGCCAGGAGCCGTTGCAGCTGCTCGATGGCCTTGCTCGTTGTCAGTGACAGAGCGTCCCTTTGCCAGCCAGGTCTTACTACTCATTTCTGGGTGCTTTGGAAACGGGGTGTGATTTTTGGAAGCCTTTTGATTTCCTGTACTTGTTCATTAGAGCTTTTTTGTCCTTCAAAATAGTGGGAGTTCATCAAAATGTTCAGTCGTCGTTCTAAGACATTTTGTGACTCCCACAAAAGTTCTCTCTTGGTCTTTGATCTACACAGTTGACTCTTGGAACAATATAGGTGTGAACCGTGTGGGTCCACTTACATGTACATTGTTTTCAACAAACACTGTAAATGTATGTTCTCTTCCTTATGATGTTGTTAATAACATATCCTTTTCCCCAGCCTACTTTATTGTAAGAATACAGTATCTAATACATGTAACGTACAAACTGTGTGTCAGTCAGCTGTTTGTTACCAGGAAGGTCACAGTAGTTACTTTTGGGGGGGTGTCACTTTCAACCGGGGTGGGCACCCCTAACGCCGCACTGTTCATGATTACTGCGGTCCCTCTGGGGCAGATGCTGGAGCGGCAGCGGGGCCCCGCGCACGGAACCGGAGTCAGGGACCCAGCATGCGCTTCTCTGGGCCTGGTCCGGAGAAGGCGCTTTACACGCCTCATCATGAAGCCAAGGACCAAGTAAGTTTATGTTATTACAATTCTGTTTCCCCCAGGGGATAAAACGAGTTTAGAGAAATATGTAAGTTGCCCGAAGTTACCCATCTAGTGGTAGAAAAACAACAACATTGTGATACGCATCTATTGGACTCTATTGTCAGGCACCGTTCTAGCATTTTATGATCTCATTTAATCCTCCCAACAACCCAGGTGGTTCTCAAATGATCTCCGTCTTACAGATGTAGAAACAGAGAGGTCAACTTGCCTAAGGTCACAAAAAAGTGGCCCAGCCAGGACAGGGCCCAGGCAGCTCAATCCTTGGCCTACCCCACCAAGCCTCCCGACTCGACCTCCCTCTCAGGTCGGAGCCACGGCAGCTGTGACCCTGATCAGGGGCCCACGCAGGGCCAGTTACTGTCCTGACCTGGGCCTCTGCCAGGTGCCCTTGGGCTACCACCACCGCCCTCCTGAGGCAGTGCAGAGTCAAGGACACAGGAGGCAGGTGAGGCCCCCCGGGAGCTGGCCTCCATCCCCTTTGTCTCAGGCTGATGTTCCAGTGGGAAGCGAGGAGAGGAGGGGGTTACTGAGAGGGACGCTATTCCATCCTTTCCTTCCCACGCCACCGAGGGAGTCTGGGAAGGTCTACTGGCAGGTGGAGCTCATTGAAACCCGACACAGGTCCTTGAATTTCTGTCCTATGGATACAGTGATTCTTCATTTTTCCTCAACTGTTCTCGCTCTACCTCTTGTTTCCTTCTTACCTTCCTGGGGAGAGAGAGGGACGCAGGGAGCTGGGCACGTGTGAGAGATGAGTGTGGGCTAGAGAGAGGTGGGTTCAAGAAGCAGGGGCTGCCAGCCTGCAGGCTCTGTAACACCACCCCCCAGCTGGGAGCCCAGAGGCTGGTTGGCTAGAACAAGCCCCGAGCCCTGCAGGCACCCCACCTGCCTCCCACGGCCTCCCCTCCTCTGGGTTCTAGTGCAACCCAGGGGCCCTGCGCAGGTCAGGCCTCTTCGGTAGAAACCAGGCGGGGGTGGGGACACCATGCTCGGCATGGGACAGCCTTCCGGGGAAAAGCACAGAGATGTCCCCCCAGCGATTGGTATTGTTTTAATTAATATACTAATATTAAATAAAACTCTGCATATTGCTATCTTTGAGGGAAACAATTTAAAAATAACATCACTTCAATCTTAGAAAAAATGCTATTGGGAGGCTGACAGAGGATCTTAACCGCACCAGGGTTTGAAGTTTAAGGATTCTGTCATTCGGGCATTTGATTGGGTCCCAGGGAACTACCTACAGTCAAGCTGCACTCGCCTCGGGCCAAACACACACATTCCGCTTGCAAACGGGGCTGCAGCTTGGCAGCTGGCTCCTTCCTCCTCACAATGGCCAGGCCTTCATTAACTCCCGCCTTCCGCCTTCCTGCGTGGGCCGGCCTGGCTGGCTGGCTGGGCTGCGGCTACTTACGCGGGACATTCTGCGGGAGGGAGCCTCCTCGGAAGAGAGTGGGGGTGGTCTTCCTGCTGAGCCGCTTTAACAAGTGGTCCCGCTCGTTCATCCTGCAGGGAAGCAGACAGGGTCACAAAGGTGCTCACTGCGCGCCTTCAGGTTGTGAAATAACACAGAAGAACGCGTCCGTCCCCACACCAAGAGAAATGTCCCGTTTCGCAAGCGGCCTGCTGCCGACGGTGGCTGCCACCTGGGGCTCGCCCCCTCTTCTGAAGGGCACTCTGTTTCAGCCCGGCCTGCTGTGCCTGGCAACGCGCTTCCCCTTCGCTGAAGTGCATCTGCTACAGGTGCCCTTTCACACCCCGAAAGCCCGCTTCCCGAACACCTCCGAAGGAGTGACCCGTTTCTATGGGAACCGGCCTCACAGCCTGGACCCGGGCAGCCTCCTTTCCTCAGGCCAGTAAATGTACCAGGGCCAGAGCCTCCCAGCGCCCCAGGACCCCAGCGAGACGCAGGCCTCTTTCCACAGAACCGGATGCTTATCGTGAACCACAGTAGAAATCAAGTGAGTTTTCTCTGGAAACACAGGGACCAGGAGCTCTCCGCGCCTTTTCCGAAGCGGTTCCCGCGGGGCCGCCAGGACTGTGAGCAGACGGCACCCCGAGGCCCTGCCTCGCCCCTGCAAGCCGCGGTCCCCCTGCTTGCTCCCGGAGAGCGTTCTGGTGCGCAGGGGTCTGCCAGTGCCCGCTGTTACGGGGTGAACTGCGCACCCCGCACTCCATGTTCAAGTCCCAAATCCCAGCCCTGCAGAATGGGACTGTAGTTGGGTCTTTAGGAGGTGACGGGGTTAAAATGAGGTCACTAGGGTGGGGCCTTCATCCAGTATGACTGGTGTCCTCACGGGAGAGGAGGCGAGGACACAGCCGCACAGAGGAAAGACCACGTGAAGACAAAGGAAGAAGGCAGACAAGCGGAGGGCGGAGGCCTCAGGAGGACCTCCCCTTGACCTTGGACTTGCAGCCCCCAGAGCTGTGGGACAAGGCCTTTCTCTTGTTTAAGCCCCACCAGTCTGTGGCATGTTACTATGGCAGCAAGTACACCCCCAGTCTGCCGTTCGGGGCACCTGAGGGTTTTTTAAGGAGCTGCAGCTGCTTGTGATCCAAAGTACCTCCCTCGGCTCCCGTCCATGAGCCTCGAGCCCGAGGAGGACCTTCTCCTGACCGGGGTCCATGTCACTGCCCCCCAAGGCCCTTCGAAAGGGGAGCCGGACCCTGGGTGTTCTCAACAGTTCCGTGAGCTGAAGCTCATCTGCACTTGGGTTTCCAGAAGAGAGCGTTTTCTGATTCTCTTGGTTGAAAGGACAATGTTTGATTCATCGCCAGTTAGGATGAGCCTGAGCCACCCGAGCTTGGCGCAGTGTCCGAAGGCTGATGAGAAAACACTTCTCTACCCTTCACGCTGGCTTTCCCTCCCCTCGCATATCTGTTTCTTCTGCGGGCCACACTGACCTCACCGGGCCCTGCTGAGCCACCGCCCGACTGCAGACGGATGAGGAGGAAGGCCGCTGTCGCCTGACCAGCCTGATGGCTGGTTCCCGGACTTTGGGACTGCGGCGATGTCTGACCCTGACCGCACTGTGTGTAGAAATGCTCCCTGAGGGCTGCAGCTGCCCCAGCCCTCCCGGCTGGCAAGGCACCCTCTCCCAGAAAGCTAGGGGACACATGCTTGCCCTGGCCGCCCTGGTCCCTCTAACACCTCAGGTCCAGGAGCTCCTCCCAGTGATGGGGTTTAGGAGAACTTCACAGAACCACGGATGTGGGAGGAACCACGGGTGTGGGAGGGCCCTTGAAATCCACATCTTGCTCTCTTGCTGGGCGGGTGAGGAAACAGAGACTCAGCATGACAAACGAAAAGGTCCCAGGGCACTTTGCTGGCAGGGGTCACGCCCCTGTCTCTGTCCTAGGCAGACAGTCCCAATTGCCTGGTGGGCTGGTACACGCCTCTCTCTCTCCCATAATAAAATAGTCCCGACACAGAGTAAGTCAGGAACCAGTACAGTGAGCGGGCGCTGACCCTCGGCTTTAGCAAACGGGAGCACCACCCTCAGCCCCCATGCTGCGGGGGGACCCGCTCCAGGCTGCAGCCCTTCTCCCACAGGGTGGGGGCTCTATGGCGCCCAGGAGACAGGTCTACTCATAGCCTATGCCTGCCCCCACCCCAGGTACTTAAGACCCTAGAAGACCCTGTTCAGTGACCCCCAAGCTGGCATCTGAGGCTAACCTGACTAGCTCCATTCCCCTAAAAGTAGGCCACAGAGCCAGGGTGCACACTCCTACGCCCGTGGGAGTGGCCAAGGGGTGGTTTTCTGCATCGGCTGTGATGTACCCAAGCGCATGTACACGTCCCTTCCTAGTGTAGGACAGAGCTGGGATGGGCAGAGAGGGCGAAATGCACAAGTCAGCTAACTCTTCCCCGAGCCGCCACTTCCTGGCCCCGACCTCCGAAGGGTCTGGGGATCACCAAGCACTGCCATCTTTATGAGGGTGTGTTCACTGAGGCACAGAGCCTTCTGTTAGGTTGAGTTCTAACTTCCACGTACCTAGAGGTACATGCTCTCCACTGTACTCGTGCATCAAGTCCTGCAAATGTCAGGAGTGGGCCTGTTGTGAGAACTACTTCAGATTTTAACAAAACAATAAATCTCAAATATAAGGTCCCTTTATACTCCCCTCTGATTCCATTCTTCTCCCTTCTACTCTAAAAGAGTTAGAAATAATCTTTCATTTATATTTCATACTTTGTTCTATTTGTATGCATTCACATTAATACATAATTATGTTTTAAAACATGTCTAAATGGAATAATTTATTTTATACTTCTAGTTTATCATGTTTTTACTTTGCTCCTTCTTTCCTCCTTTCTTATTTTCTTTGCATTATCTACTCATGTAGAGGACAAGTTAATCTATCTTTTCCGTCTGGACACTTTTATAAATCCCTTTGTCTTTGGTGTTGTACAGTTTCATTGCAACACTTAGTATGAGAAGGTGTAGATTTGTTTTTATATCCTGCTCATCAGTCATTTGGAAAATGTAAATCAAAGAGATAGCACTTAATATCTACTAGAATGGCTATAATAAAAAACAAACAAAAAGCAGAAAATAGCAAACACTGGAGAGAATGTGGAGTTACTGGAGCCCTAGCACATTACTGGTGGTACTGTAAAATGGTGCACCCACTGTTCTTCAGTAAGTTCAGCACGGAGTTACTGTATCAGTTAGAAATTCCACTCCTAGGTACACACCCAAAAGAATTATAAACAGACTCAAACAGATCCATGTACACCATTATCTGAAGCAGCATTATTCACAAGAGCAAAAAAAAAAGAAAAAAGAAACAATCTAGATGTCTATTAACTTATAAACAAAATGTTGTATATTCACACAGTGGAACATTATGCAGCCATGAAAAGGAATGAAGTCTGATATATACTACACATGGATAAACTTGGAAAACATTACGGTCAGTAAAAGAAGCCAAACCCAAAAGGCCATGTATTGCATGATTCCATTTATATGAAATGTTCGAAACAGGCAAATACGTAGAGACAGAAGGAAGAGTAGTGTTTGCCAGGGATTGTAGGGTGAAACTGTGGGGGAGGGGAGTGGGGAGCGACTGCTTAAAGTATTCAAGATTTCCTCTTGGGGAGATGAGCTATGTCCTAGAACTAGACAGTTGTGATGGTTCCACAACACTGTGACTGTACTAAATGCCACCAGACTGTACACTTTAAAATGGTAAATATTATGTTATGTGAATTTTACCATTGTTTTTAAAAAAGAAATTTCAATTAAAAAAACAAAAACAAAAAAGGAGGGAAAAGGCCCTGAATTAAAGTACATTCCCTCCCATCACTGAACTGTTGGTTTATTCTCCAGTGGCAGAGAGACACAAAGGTGGTTTCTTTGAGTTTTTTCTATCCGGGCTTAGCGGGTAGGCTGACCGGGACCCTCAGCTATGGAAGGTGCATGCAACCCAAACTCACCGAGGTACACGCACTCCCGGTGGCTCCCCAATGACAGCGATGAAGCGCTGTCTCACTCGTCTTTACACCGGGCTCCGTTTAGAAGAGAACACGAGGAGGTGGTGTGCTCCTGGCTGAAAAGCTGAGCAGTGTTAAGAAGGAGCAGAGGCCTGTGCTGGGAGGAATCAACTCTTCCGTCCACAGCCCTGTCAGGAGGCTCTTCCCGCAGACCCCGCACGCACCTGCACACGCAGGAGGATGGAGAATACCGCAAAAACTGCAAGTCTGTGTTTACATCTTGTCGGTAGTTACAGCAGGTAGGAATAGTAGCTGACACCCCAGCAAATCCAAAACCCAATAGGTACTTTTGGAAACATGTTTCTAAATAGAATGCTGGCCTGTCTTCAAAATGTACCTCTAATAAGCTCCTCAATAAAAAAAGTTTGTCCAAAATCCCCTTTCCCTCAGGTAAGACCAAATATCTATGCATCTGTCAGAGTGTGGAAATTCGAACAGATTTTTAAGGATCCCTAGAAAATGAGATTTCACAGCCTCAACTAGTAACTTATTTTACTAATTATAATCTAAACTTTAGGGCATGAGAACCTTCGGGATTCACGTACATTTTGGACCTTCCTATGTCTTTGCAGGATCTAAAACTGTACCTTAGTTTAATACACTTTTGTACAGGGCAGGGCAAAAGTAGGTTTACGGTGGTGAGTATGCAAAACACAGTCTATTCTTGTATTATTATTTATTAATTATTGTATTATTTCCCATATGAACAACTGTAAACCAACTTTTGCCCCATCCTGTAATGAGGATCTATACAAAGAAGAAAACAAAATAAAATAGGTTTTCCACCCAAACATTCCAATAAGATAGGAGTCATACCCTGGAGCTCGGAGCCCATCATAAATTCTCTTTTATTCGATGGTAGTAAATTATTCTCCTTTTCCCTTTCTGCCAATCCATTCACAACCCATTAAAAAAATATATATTTTTTTCCTTTATTGATTTTAGAGAGAGAGAAAGATAGACACATCGATGAGAGAGAGCATCGACTGGCCACTTCCTGCATGCCTCCCACTAGGGCACTGGGGATCAGGCCCACAACCTGGGCATGTGCCCTGACCGGGAATTGAACCGGCAACCTCCTGGTGCATGGGTTGATGCTCAACCACTGAGCCACACTGACTGGACTTTACACAACCCCTTTTTAGAGACCTGACTTCTCGCTCAGTGTTTATGCTGCACCTGTTGTGCGTGAGACACAGTGCTAGAAACGAGGCTATCAGACCCCGTCTCTGCCCTCAGGAAGCTTGCTGTCTGTGGGGATCTCGCCATGCAGACAAGCATCATGGCACAAGGTGGCGAGTGCATAATGTAGCCTGTACGGGGCTCAGTGGTGGTAAAGGGAGGAGTGGAGGATTCAGAGAAAGTTCAAAGGGTTGAATGAAACCAACATTGAGTCTGCATCCTGAGTAATGGTGCCTTGCTGCTCATCCAGAGGGAAACACAGAGGGAACGATGGGTTTAGTGGAAAAAGACAATGAGTCCTGTCTCAAACATGAGGCTTGCACGGCCTCTGGGCATTCAGGAGGCCATGGGACACTAGGTCTACACAGGTCCAAGCTGGAGATGCCGGTTTGGAGTCCTCGGCCTGCAGAGAGCCATGGAGACAGGCAGGGTGAGGAGGCATGGTGAGCGTTGATTCCCCAAAACAATAACATGGTGGCTGTGAGTTCACCTGGAGGGTTCATTCTCGCAGACACCATGGATATATATAAAACTGTGCTTGTGCTTTGTATTTGCTGATTTAGGCTGTGACTCACTGTCATATTTATGTGTATCTCCAAAACTCGATCCCGCCATTATCTGTCCTTGCACCTGTCCACAGTGCCCAGCACTGAGCTCAGCACAGACTGAGTTTTCCAAGAGCAGCCAAGACAAATGCCTTTGTATTATTATTATTTTTAAATTATGAAATCCTAAGTCTCCTCCAGAGGAAGAAAGCCCACTCCAAATTCTAGAAGATACTGTGAGTGATAAAAAAAAACCCTGTGGCCTTTACAAAGATAGGATATTGTATTTTGTTAATAATTCAGATTACATAGAACAGTTGGGGAATAGTCTGGCTGAGGACAGGATAGGGTTCAAGGTTATCTAACTTAATACAAACTCTATTCCCAAAATAAAAATATAGATTCCTCTAGTCTCCCTGGTCTCAAGTCTCCTCTTTTCATCAAAACTAGAAAGGGTGGTGGGGGAGAGAGGCCGGTCCTAGCACAGCTCCCATGCTCCCCCAGCAGGCATCAACGGACGTCAACCAGGGAATCTAAATTACCTCCTCCTGGCAGGTGGAAGGCTCCCACAGAGTCCAGTGTCACATAACATAATACCCAAAATGTCCAGGTTTTAAGAATCAGGAAGATCTCAAACTGAATGTTAAAAACGCAAATAATCAACAGATGCTAACACCAAGATGACAGAGACGATGGGATGATCTGACTAAGATTTTAAAGTAGTCATGATAAAAATGCTTCCACGAGACATCATGACCTGCTTCAAACAAATAAAAAATACAAAGCCTCAGCCAAGAAAGTCGAAGATACAAAGAAGAAACAATTGTACATTTTAGAACTAAAAAGTACAGTAACTGAAACAGAGAGCTTAGTGGATGGGTTCACCAGCAGAACGAAGGGGACAGAGGAAACGATCTGCGAACCTGAAGACAGAACAGTAGCAATGCTCCAGTCTGAACAACAGAGACAAAAGAGACTGAAGAAAACCAACAGCCCCTCAGGGACATGTGGGAATACAACAGAAGACAACAGTCATGTCTTTAGAGTCCTCGGCGGAGAAGAGAAAAAGGAGGGGACTGAAAACGCACTCCCAGAAATACAGTCTGAAAACTACCCACATTTTGTGAGAGACATAAACCTATATAGATTCAAGAAGCTGAACAAATCTTACTCATGAAAAAAACCAAAGAAATCCAGGCTAAAAGCTATTATACTTAAACTTCTGGAAACTGAAGACAAAGAAAAGATCTCAATAGCTCCCAAAGAAAACCAAACCAAACGACGAAGGATTTCTCGTCGGAAGCCACGGAGGCTAGAAGTAGCGTAATATTTTTCAAGTGTTGAAAGAAAAGAGCTGTCAACTCAGTGAGAATATCAGGAATGAAGACGAAATCAAGACATTATCAAATAAAAGGAAAACTAAGAGAATTTGCACCATCAGAACTCCCCTGCAGGAACAGCCAAAGGAAGTTCTATAAACAAAGAGGAAACGATTAAAGGAAAACTCTTGAAACATCAGGAAGGAAAAAAGAACATGGTAAGCAAAAAATATGAGCAAATACAACAGGCTTTTCCTTTCCTCTTGAATTCTCCACATTATGTTTGACAAGTGAAAACAAAATTGATGCACTGACGTGGTTCTAAATGTATGTAGAAAAAAAATAGTTAAGGCAATGATAGTATAACTGGGGGTAATTAAAAAGATGTAAAGGAGGTTAGTTTTCTGTACTTCACCTGAACCAGGAAAAATGACAACATTGGCAGACTGCAATTAGTAATGTATACATAATGTAATATCTACAACAACCCATAAAAAGCTATACCAAGAGACACATTCAATAATACAATAGGTAAATTAAAACACTATTTTTACATAAAAGATTGTCTAGAAAAACCCAAGAAATAGAAATATATAAATATGGAAAAACACACACATATACATATAAAACTCCTAGAATGAATAAATGAGTTCAGCAAGGTTGCATAATATAAGACCAACCTACAGAAATAGCTTGTATTTCTATATATTAGCAATGAATAATACATGGATCCTGAAATTAAAAATGCAGTGTAGCCCAGCCGGTGTGGCTCAGTGGTGGAGCATCGACCCATGCACCAAGAGGTCGCTGGTTCAATTTTTGGTCAGGGCACATGCCCAGGTTGTGGGCCCAATCCCCAGTGGGGGGCATGCAAGAGGTAGCCAACTGATGTTCTCTCTCATCGATGTTTCCATCTCCCTCTCCCTCTCCCTTCTTCTCTCTCTAAAAATAAAGAAGAAAAAAAAAGTTTAAAAATGCAGTGCAATCTATGGTTGTTCAAAAAATAAAATACTTAGGTGTAAATCTAAGGTGTACAGGATTTGTATGCTAAAAACTAACAATGCTGTCCTGGCCAGTGTGGCTCCGTGGTTAGAGTGCCAGCCCGTGCACCAGAGGGTCGCGGATTCGATTCCCAGTCCCTCACATCAATGTTTCTCTCTCTCTCTCTCTCTCCCTCCTCCCTTCTACTCTCTCTAAAATCAATGAAAAAACTATCCTTGGTGAAGATTAACAATAAACAAACAAACAAACAAACAAACATCATTTTCATGGATTGGAAGACTCAATAGTAAAGATAGTAATTCTTCCCCAAAATGATACACAGATTTAATGCAATTTCTGTCAAAACAGCAACAGAATTTCATTTTTGTTTTCTGTACATATAGACAATATTATTCTAAAAACTATACAGAAAGGCAAAGGAACTAGAATAGTTTAAAAGTTTTGAAAAAGAGCCCTGGCAGGTTCGGCTCAACGGTTAGAGCGTCAACCTGCGGTCCAGAGAGACCCAGGTTCGGTTCCCACTAAGGGCATGTACCTCGGTTGCAGTTTGTCCCTGGCCCTGGTTGGGTTGTGTGGGTGGCAGCCACTCGATGTGTCCCTTTCGCATAGATGTTTCTCTCTCTTCCTCTCTCTCCCTCCCACTCTATCTGAACAAAAAACAAAAAAAATGTCCTCGGGTGAGGATAAAAAAAAAAATTTTTTTTTGAAAAAGAATAAAATGGAAGTAATCATTCTAGCTGATTTTAAGATTATGATATACTAAACAAGACAGTATGGCATTGGTTGAGGGGTAGACAGATAGCTAAATGGAACAGAATAGAGAACCCAGAAATAAACTCACCAAAATACACCTATCTAATTTTTAAAAAAATTTCTTTTTCTTTATTGAGTTTTAGAGACAGAGAAAGAGCGAGGGAAAGAGAGATAGAAACATTGAAGAGAGAGAACATCGATTGGCCGCCTCCTGCATGCCCCCCACTGGGGATGAGGCCCATAGCCTGGGCATGTGCCCTGACCTGGAATCGAACTGGCGACCTCTTGGTGCATGGGTCGATGCTCACCCACTAAGCCACACTGGCCGGGCTACCCATCAGATTTTTGACACAGGTATAAAAGCAGTTGAATGAAAGATACCCTTTTCAACAAATGGAGCCAGAAGAACTATGCATACATAGGCCACCCCCCGCAACCCAAACAAAACCTCTAAGTGTCACACCTTATACAAATGTTAATTCAACAAGAATCACAGACTTAAAAGTAAAAAATTAAACTATACAACCACTAGTAAAAAAAAAAAAAATCTTTGGGATCTGGGACTATGCAAAGAGTTCTTAGACTGAACACATAAAGCACAATCCATAAATAAAATGGATTAATTTGGGCTTCGTCAAAATTTAAAACTTTTAAAATTGAATTGCCATTTGACCCAGTGATCCCACTTCTAGGAATATACCCTAAGAAGCCTGAAACACCAATCAGAAAGAATATATGTATATTCTATTCTTGTTCATAGCAGCACTATTTATAATAGCTAAGATCTGGAAACAGCCCAAATATCCATCAATAGACAAATGGATAGAAAAGCTGTGGTACATATACACAATGGAGTACTATGCAGCTGTAAGAAAGAAAGAGCTCTTATCCTTTGAGACGACATGGAGGGACCTGGAAAGTATTATCCTAAGTGAAACAAGCCAAACAGAGAAGGACAAGTAACATATGATCTCGCTTATTTGGGGAATATAATGAATATAATAGTCTGAAGAACAAGGTAGTCCCAGAGACATGGAAGTAGGGTACAGACTGGGGGTTGGGGGGGAGAAAAACCACAGAACTTATATGCATGTATGCATGACCAGTGGACATGGACAACAAAACTGGGGAGAGAAGGGGGAGGAAGGTGTCAATGAGGGAAAAAGGAGAAACATCTGTAACAAAAATAAAATAAATAAATAAAATAAAATCTAAACAGTGTGGTCTGTTCAGGCTATGAAACACTACTCAGCAAGAAAGAAGAAGAAACCATTGATAACATACAACAACCTAGATGGAGCTCCGGAGAATTTTGCTGAGTGAAAAAAGGTCCCTACTGAAAGGTCCCATGCTGTAGACTCATTCATACTGGATTCTTGAAATAACAAAACCATGGAAACAACAGATTAACGGTTGCCAGGGGCTGAGGAGAACATCGGAAGTCCACGTGGCTATCCAGACACGAGGGACCCTGTGGTGCTGGCAATGTCCTGTATTCTGACTGCCTCACCGTCAATGCCGTAGCTGTGATACTGCACCACAGTTCTGCAAGACGTTGCTATTGGGGGAAACTGAGCAAAGGGTACATGGAACCTGTCTGTATTATTTCTTACAATGGCCTGTGAACTTGCAGTTATCTCCAAACAGAAAGTGTAAGTGAATAAAAAGCGCTCTCTGTTTTCACGCATTCCCTTGTGTTTATTCCTCTGCAGCCGCCCTTTCTAAGCAGTGCGAAGAGACGCGACGCGGCCGAGCTGCGTTCAGCAGGGGCGGGAGACCTCATCCATCTCCTGCAGGCACCCTGCCCGAGGGACAGGCTGTCCACCACAGGCAGAGCCGTCTGACCTCATTAGCCAAGCAGGCAAAATCAAATTTGAATGACAGCCTCAGCACATATGGAAACCATTAGCTCATTCCCCGACTTGCAATGAGGTGGTGAGGTTCCCCTTAAACAAGGCTGAGCTGCCTGGTCCGGTGGGTGAGCCTCGGGGGGGTCAGGTCAGAGTCACAGGGCTGCTAGGAACAGATAAATTAGCAGGGCACCTGGCTGACCCAGGGAGGCCTCAGAGCAGTGCTGTGTGGGGCTGAGGAGCCCCAGGTGTGCCGGAGGACTAGTCAAGGCTCTGTTTCCCGACGGGGCATCTGGGAAAGGATAAGACAAAACCACACTCGGCGGCGAAGCACGATGCTCATCAGGGAGATGCCGCTTTACACGCAGAGGGGTCTGTTCAAGTGTTTCCACCCACCGCCCTGTGCTCAACATTGTGCACTAACTGCAAGGCCCTGGCCTCCTCTCAAACCCGGGTTCCCACCGTGCCTCCCTCCCTCCCTCCCTCCCTCCCTCGGCCCAGCCCATGCTTTCCTTTCCGCTCCGAGAACATTCCGGTTTCCCACCTCTGCACTCGCTCTCTGCCTGATGTTCTCCCCATGAGACCTGCTCCTTTCGCGGCTGACTAAGAAACCTGCTCTCTCTCTGCCCCCGCACCCTGCTTGGTTTTCCTTCATCCCCCTTTTCACGGCCACAGCCTGTGTGGACTGTGTGTTCCCACCGGAGTGTGCGTTCTGTGAGGGCCGGACCTTGGCTTTTTGTTCACAGTTTTATGAGCAGCACCAAAAATTGCTGCCTAGTGCACAGTAGATGCTCAAGAACTACTTGTTGAAGGACTGAAGAAATGAAGAGATGAATAATATGTGCAGGAGGGGCCACAGTTCAAAAGCAAAGACAAAGACGGACATGACAAGGCCACAGGGCCCCTCCTGCTGTCTCCAAAGGCCCTGCAAGCACCCTCTCCGCCAGAGGGAGAGGGGGAGCTGGCCTGACCTCCCAAGATCTGGTCAAAAAGCAGAATTTCCGGGGCCACAGGACTACCACGTCTACCTTCTAATTTTGCCGACGAAGGGTTGACATGTGTCAGAGAGATGCACAGACTGGCTAAGAGTGACTTCCTTGCGCCGTGCGTGGAAATCGTGCATGTCAGCCAGTCCAAAGCTCGGCCTCACGAGCTTGAGCACAACAGCCTCACATCAGGCTGTTAAATTCACGAAGCAAGAAGGCCCCGAGGCTGAGGCGGCTCTAATGCTGTGGCAGCTTACGCACGCACCCCAAAATGTAAGCCTGCAAAGTGCCTCAACTTTACAAATTCGAAACCTGTGGACAACCAGTCACAAACAGCCAACTGGGCTTGCAGACACCGACACTCGATCATCTCCTGACCGTGCTTCCGCCTCTTCCCGGTGTCAGTCCCTCCCCGTGCCCGGCTCGGGGTGCTCCTGGCCACTTCCTGGTCGTTGCTGCCTGATTCCAACAGGTTTTGGCTCACGTGAGCTCTTAAAGAATGTGAATATGCCTCAGTTTACCTTTTAACAAGGGCCAAGTATGTGAACATAACGAAGAGAACTGAGAAGGGTGGACAGGTTATTCATCAAGAGGCAACGAGGATTTGAAGTATTTGATGGCCACGGATAATAACTGGAGGAGAGAATAGCACAGGGCGCTCAAAGAAGCCAGATATTAAAGACCGTTTTTAAACAGGGAAGCCTACTGGGCTGGAACATACTTTCCCGAGGGTGGCTGGCAGCTTTACCATTTAAATAAATGAAAATCAGCCCTGGCCAGTTTGGCTCAGCGGTTAGAACGTCGGCCTGTGGTCCGTAGGGACCCAGGTTCGGTTCCCGCTAAGGGCACGTACCTCGTTTGCAGTTTGTCTCCGGCCCTGGTTGGTCGTGTGGGTGGCAGCCACTCGATGTATCCATTTCACATCGATGTTTCTCTCTTTCTCTTCTTCTCTCTCCCCCACTCTATCTGAACAAAAAATGGAAAAATGTCCTCGGGTGAGGATAAATAAATAAATAAATAAATAAATAAATAAATGAAAATTAAATGTGACTTGGGAAAGCATCTAATATGTGATGGTAAGGACATGCAGATAATGACTGAATTGTATTTTTAAATCAATTACATTCCTTGAATGTGAAGTTGCCTTTATATATGAAAAACAAAACAAATTTTCCTATTAAAGCTTATGAAGGTTTGGATCAAGTTGGAAACCACTGCTATTTCTCATGGCGTTGTCTTTTAAAACAGCAAACTTTCTAGGAGGTCCATTATTCTCCAAACTAAGCACAACAACAGTAACTTTCCTGGTACCGTTTCTCCTCTTTTCCTACAGCCTCTTCAGTACACAGAGTCTGGGCAATAAACATCTGACTACAAATTCAAATCAGCATCCGAACAAACGGAATAATTCAAAGCTGGCCGCAAGGCCCCCCTGACTCGATTGTTGAAGTAATTAAAGAAAGATGAACTTTACTACCGATTAACCTCCTAAACACTAATTAAAGATAACGAGGGATCAAGGTGCCTGGCACAGCCTGACCCGAGTTCCCGAGTTCACACGCGGGCTGCCGGCTCGTGTAAAACCCTCCGGAAAGGGAGCAAGTGGAAGCAGGTGCCTGCTCCCTGCTGGCTCCCGGGAAAGGCCGAGCCTCGGTGGGCATGCAGCTCTCTCTCAGTCAGAATCACAGAGGACACCTGCAGCGCTCAGTCCAGGGTATCTGTTTGTAGGACTTCAGACCATAGGTGAGACACTCAAAGTTCAGCCCAGCTCATGGAGGGCACTAGGGAACTTCAGGGAATTGTTTTTTAAACTCTAGATTTTAGTCACTTTTTTAAAAAAAATTCTGACTTGAGGATGCTTTTCCATTTTTGTTCAGATAGAGTGGGAGGGAGAGAGACAGAGGGAGGGAGAGAGAGAGAAACATCGATGAGAGGGAACATTGACCGGCTGCCTCCTGCATGCCCCCACTGGGGATCGGGCCCACAACCTGGGCATGTGCCCTGACCAAGAATTGAACCAGTAACTTCTTGGTGCTCAAACCTGCCCAGTATTTCTGGAAAACCACTTATTTTAAGATTGCAGACTAAGAGGATTGTCCACATCATGGCGTGCTCATGTGTTGCAGTTTGGAGAGATCTCGTCGAACAGCCTGGCCTGGGTGCCACAGGGTGAGGCCGTCCTGACAGGTCTGCCTCCATGACGTCACTCCTGGTACCTAGCAGTCGGTGGAGAGACTCACTGCGACCCATGTGGGGACAGTGTTGCGAAAGACGCAGTAAAAAATAGAACTACATGGGGCCCAGAGAGGGAAACACATTTCCCTTTCCCTTCCCAGTGGGAGGGAACAAACCTTCGGATTACAATAAAGAAAATGACTTGAATGTGTGAAGTTACTTATATATTATTGCTTGGCCTCCCTCTGGGTCACCCATAAAAATTACGAAATAGCAACTGAAAGCCACAACGTATCCCCAGTGCTTGGCCACCGCACCTCCTGAGTGGACACACAGTACAGGGGAGTGCGGAAATCTAAGGGCGCGACGCATCTCTGCTCTGGGAAAATGTTCCTTTTCTGAGACAATGACAGTTGTCAGGGGGGTCGCTGAATCCTTTAAAAATCGAATGCAAAACTGACATGTCAGAGGCCTGTAGTGGACATTTCTTCCCTTCCCTGCTGAGGGGCACGCAGAGTGATACCCCAAACTTCCAGCACAGACGGATTCAGGTGAGCCGGGCCCCTGCCAGTCGGCCATGGCACTGCCCTGACTGGCAGGCTCAGGACGGCCCGTCAGAGAAAACAGGAACTCGTCAACTGCTTGTCAGGGCCAAACTCCCCCTCCCGCTGGTTTCGAGCAAGGTTGCGCTGGGGGTGCCCTCCCTGTAACCACACAGGGGTGTGGGGCCAAGCAGGCATCAAGTGTTGGAGCAAATTGAACAAGCTGGAGAAAACCCGGGTCTCTGATGACATTCCTGGCCCGGGACCCACAGGACAAGCCGGGCGTCTCACATCCCAGGGGGCGGTTTGAATGGGGGCCTCTGTCCTTTGCAACTGAAAGCATCCGACATGGGTACAAGGGTTCTTTTCCAAAATAATGAAGAACCACTGGCCCAAGGAGAGGCTTTAAGGGACCGAGAGTGTACGCCCAGGACCGAGAGCAGCGCGCGCGCTGAGAGGACATAGAGGGGAAGAGAAACACAATGTGACCTTGACCTTGTGATCCTGAGCTATGTCCAGTGGCTGTTTCTTAGTACACTTCTGGGATGTACTTCAGAGCAGTAATCTAGGCTTTATCAGCTTTCCATTCTTGTCCCCAGGGTACGGTATTCCCACTGAATGCGTAGGTCTTGTATGAGGAACCGTGTCCCACACACTAGCAGCGCCATGAACTCCCAGGCTGGAGGGTGGTTTAAGGTCAGCCCAAGGGGCATCATTCTAAATTTGCACATTTGGTTGCTTAGTGCTTATCTGCCAGGATATAACTAACCTACAGTTTTCTTTTCTCCTCAGAAAGGGTGTGGGGCCACTCTAGGAAAACCCTTCTATAACGTTCAGTTGTTCCAAGTGGGGGTGAGAGGTGACTCAAGCTCTCAGATGAGGTACGCACGTCCCAATCCAACCTTACGTGGCACAGGGTCCTGGGGACATGCAAACTTGGCAGTCACATGGACAAACTGTAGAGTCCTTGCTGGAGACAGGCAAAGTGCCTCTTTTTAAGATTCTCTATCCAAATATCTCATTCTATAGCTACTTCTTTAAAGGGGGCCTTTTGACAGCTCCCTGTGGCTTTCAGACTAAAGCCCCGACCTCATCACAGGGCGTATGGTTCGGCTCCCACCTCCTCATCCAACCGAACTTCTCCCCACCATGCTGGACTCTGGGCCTGTGAGACTGGACTGCTCACTGTGCCCGGAACACTCTTTCCATCGGCGCAGTCATCCCCTGCAGCCAACCCCCGTCCCTGCGTGACCCCGATAACCAATTCTATTTGCACCGGGCTCTGCTGCAAGTTTCCCCATCATTCTATCCACCACGTTCCACACCGTGTTCCCGGCTCCACCTACGCAGCCGCCACCATTATTTTACTCTTCTTCTCTTTGTTTTTTATTGTCTACATGATCGCTGGCAAAGCTCAAGGGCTCCACCTTTGCTCTTGCCTGAATTAACGTCACCATGAAGGACGACACTCTGAGTGAGTGAACACATACGAACGACCACATGTAGGCAATTTTCAAAGGTTCTACTTTTATCCAAGCAGACCCCTGAAGATTTGGAGAAAAATGCACCGAGGTTTTGTCAGAGAAATCTATTATTTATTTATTTATTTATTTATTTAATCCTCATCCCAGGACATTTTTCGATATTTTGTTCAGATAGAGTGGGAGGGAGAGAGAGAGAAACATCGATGTGAAAGGGACACATCGAGTGGCTGCCACCCGCACGACCCAAGCAGGGCTGGGGACAAACTGCAACTGAGGTACATGCCCTTAGTGGGAACCGAACCCGGGCCTCTCTGGTCTGCAGGCCGACACTCCAACCGCTGAGTCAATCCAACCAGGACTATTATTATGTTTTTGTTAATCCTTCCATTGCTTTTTAGATAGAGTGGAAGGGAGGAATGGGGGAGAGAGAAGAAACATCAATGTGAGAGAGACATGTTGATTGGATGCCTCTTGCATGACCCTAACCAGGGCTGGGTATCAAACCTGCAACCCAGGTACATGCCCTTGACTGGGAATCAAACCCGTGACCCTTCAGTCTATAGGCTGATGCTCTAACCACTGAGCACCGCCAGGGCGAGAGATCTATTTTTAAAACATGATCTTCAGCAACAAGGCATTATCCACTCAGAGGCATTAAAAAAACAAATCATGATCCTACTTGCTCTGTGGGTGTTTTGTGAAAAAAAAGGTTGTAAGAGTTTAGACCTAAATGGGTAATGGTTCATCGAAGAAAATAAAAATGAAAAGCACATTGTGTCCTGTGCTGCTCACAGATGGGAGAACAGATGAGAAACTTCCCTGTGAATTCCATGATCAGGTTTTTTTTTCTGTTGTTGTCACTTCATTTTCTTTTGTGTTTGCAGATGGTAGCAGTGGATGGGCAATGCTGCGCGCACACCCCTCAGGTAGAAGTGTGAAAGCGTTTACCGCTGACTCGCGCAGGAGCAGCACGGAGAACAGGCAAGCACAAGGTGCGCTGAGCCTACACGACATTTCTAATGATGTCATACGTTGGACATGCTCCAACAGAGCTATAAAAGAACAAGTCAGAAAACATGAAACCTAGGCATGGCAGAAGCCAGTGTTCAAGGAAGGAATTAATGCAAGGAGCACAGCAGTGACAAAGGATGAGGTCAACCTGATGGAATGATGTGGTTATGTCCTTTGAGAATACTACATAAAAGGGAAGAAGCAGAAGTCGCCTGTAAGAAACCATAAGAACCGAGGATCTAAAGGACATCAATGAGGATGTCTGCTGGGCCTAATGGAAGAATTTCCTGAAGGTCCTCAAAAAAATGCTTTCTCTGGGATCAGACAGTGTACTTTGCCTGTAGACATTTCTGACAAAAGAGCATGGATACAAATCTGTTGTTTTTGGGAATGGAAGTATATTTTCATTTTCAAATGCTGAAGAAACGAAAGTCGAGAACTTTGAGGAGCAGCAGAAATGTGGTCTTCGGCCGGCTGGACTGGGGCGGCAGGATGATGGACACGAGAAGGGGCCACAACAGAGCAGAACTGCATAGCTGCCCCATTTCTCTGGGTTATCGAAGAGAAAGCTCACTTGGGTTTTACTTTGAAAGGGTGTCGTGTCCCAGACGCTCCGCGTACAGGACGCCTGCAGATGTCTGGTCAAAGAACACAATCCATTTGTCCAGCAGCACAGCAGCAAGGAGGCTGGCGCACACCCGCCCCCCTGTGCCTTTGCACCCGTGAAAGCCCCGCGCATGCAGGGGGCGCTGTCTCCTGCCTGTGGCAACCTGGGCAGTTCCGCACCCTGCAACAGACTCGCGAGGACGGAGAAAGCATGATGCTTGAACAACAGGCCGATGAACCCAAGATCCACAGGACAAAGTGCTTCTGGCAAGTTTCTGTCCTCCCTTCTTTTTAAAAAGTAAGTGCTTTCTGAATAGGAAGGACGCAGCCAGGAGCACAGAGACTCTGGCTGATGATAAACTATCATTCTAGAAACACATTGAATGTCTAAAATGTCTTCCATCTGACATCGTGACTATTTCTGGTGAACTGGCAAAAAGAAGTATATGCTAGTTAGATTTTTTAAAAAATTTCTTTAGTAATGAAAAGTAATGGTTATCAGTAAATTCTATGAAGATATATAAAACTCTTGTTTAAATACTTTTTATTTTTTATTTATCATCATTATTATTTTTAATCCTCACCTGAGGATATTTTTCCATTTATCTTCAGATAGAGTGGGAAGGGAAAAGAGAGAGAAAAGTCAACGTGAGAGAGACACATCGATTAGTTGCCTCCTGCATTCCCCCGACCAAGGTCGGGGACCAATCTGTAATTGAGGTACGTGCCCTTGACAGAATCCAACCCGTGACTCTTTGGTCCCTGGGCTGATGCTCTAACTGCTGAGCCAAACCAGCCAGGGCTTAAATGATACTTTTTAATTTAGATGCCAAAATTATTGATTTTATATTCCTTAACTAGAGGTATAAGTAATATTCAAACAATTGTGTTATTTTCCTCTGAAAAGCCTTACCCAAGACTTCAAAGTCTTTGAAGAAGGTGTGACGGAACTCTATGACTAACCTGAAATAGAGCATAACATATGCCTTTAAGGTTACTCCACTATTTACAATTCTTTCAGACACTAGTTTTCTAATCACATTCTCTCTATATTAAATATTATTTAAATAATTAACTAAAATATGAACATGTAACTATTTCAGATAATTCATATTAAATCTTTATATATTAAAAACCACCAGTGTTTTCAAGTTAACTTGTTTCTTATAAAACTTGTTAAACAAGTTAATTTGTAAAGATCTCAGATTAATGGTTCCTATATATATTTTTTTTTATCCTCACCTGAGGACATTTTTCCATTTTTTGTTCAGATAGAGTGGGAGGGAGAGAGGAAGAGAGAGAGAGAAACATTGATGTGAAAGGGACACATCGAGTGGCTGCCACCTGCACAAGCCAACCAGGGCCAGGGACAAACCGCAACCGAGGTACATGCCCTTAGTGGGAACCAAACCCAGGTCTCTCTGGACCGCAGGCCGACGCTCTAACCGCTGAGCCAAACTGACCAGGGCTAATGGTTCCTATATTTGATCTTACAAATAGGTCATTTATTAGAAAGACTGTAATTATATATTGCTTTTTAAAGAAAGCGTTGTTATTTGTCTATTCAAATAAAACAATGATGACAATTAGTGTATTCTGCCCTAATTGCATTGCTTGGCCTGTGCTCTCATCTGCACATCAGTTGTGTAACGAGAACAACCAACTTATCACATGATACTATTTTAGTTTTAGTGCTTAAAAGAACTTGATTATGTCTTTATAAGACTTGTACATTTCTGATAAGAAATGTAAACAAATTTATATTACTTATATAAATTATGTGTTATTTATATACTACTTAATAATTATTATAAGATCATGATATAATTATTTAATGATATTTACATCTTGGAACATCAGGGTTTTTCTCAAGACAACTCAAAAGAAAATAGAAAATAAATTGGCTATGGACGATATATGACATCTGTCCTCCATGACTCTTATTTCAAGGTTTTGACATTTTGAAAATCATCTGTTATCAATGGCTTTAAGACAAATACATGTGTTAATATGAACTTTTATAATAAAGTTGTACTAGTAAATACTTTGTTTTATATGTGGGGGTTTTACTTGACTATTTAATTTGAGAACGGGATTCCATGGCTTGGGGGTCACATCTTCTCAAAAACAAGGGCCTTACATTTCCCTTGCTTAAACCCTTTCCACGCTCCTGGGGGTGACTTCCGGGGCCCCATCCCTGCCCACAAATCCCCCAACGTCTGGCCACCGCTGCCTCTCAGCCGCCTCTGCCCCACACTTCGAAGGCACAAGTGTGTCCCTCCCGCCTGGGCCTGCTGGCGCTCTTCCCGCTGCCTGCGGTGCTCCTGCCCCAGGGCGCGTGGCGTGGCCGTGCCTTTCACTGGGTGTCCCCTCGAGCAGCTTCCCTGACCCCTCCGCACAGTCATCCATTCCCCATTACAAACCTCCTTCATTCTCCTCCTAAGCTGTCACTGACTCTGTCACTCCCTCTAGAATGTGAGCCCGAACGCAGTGGGGACTGTCTGTCTCATTCCGGGCCACGCCCGGGCCGGCACACCCTCCGTTTTCAATGCACGTCTGTGGTGCGGATGAATAGATGAGCTGTCCTGCATGAAGCCAATCACGGGTTCTATTTGCCAGGAAGCCAACATGTTTACTCATTAGCAAGTGTGAGTTCCCAGTTGCCACCCGCTAGGGTGCCTTGAGCCCATCCTAATTGCTAGAGAAAGAGAAAAGAACACTGAAAAGCCGTATTATCACTGCCTTGTTAGAAGGCGCAGGCCTGACGGGGAGACTCACTGAATGGAGGCAGAGCCGGCTCTGTGACGCGCGTTCCTGTGTCCTCGTTCTGGCCTCGAGAAGGATCCCCTCCTCGGTGCACTATCGTGAGACACACCCATTTATTCCTGCTTCAGTTAACAGAGACATCTCTCCAGAAGTTCAACAAATCTATTATTGCTAAGTGCAGTGAGTCCCACTATAATGACCATCCCCTAGCTATAACGTGTACACATTCTCCACGTTCATCTCCACCGTGAGGTCAAAGGTTATAGTCACCTGGGACCAAATGGGCCTTCACTAAGTGTTTCCAGTGCCAGACACAGAGATGGGGACCACTGCCCCTTACAACAGTGACCACGCTGGGCCCGGGGCGGGCATGTGTTGGTCAGAAGCAGACATCCACTGCGCACGAAGAATGGCCAGCGCTGCTCCTTGGGTTCCTCTTTCTTCTGAGTCCGATACCCCGGGAGATTCAGGAAACCCCTTCAAGGCTCTACAGAAGCAACTCCGCACCTCTTTCAGGGTGCAGAAGGTCGACACCGCCCGCAGCCTCTCGAGGGATGGGGAGTGGCCGCCAGGAGCTGAGCAGCAGAACCCGGTTATTCCAGGGGGGTGTCTGAACTGTAACTCGGTGGCAGAACGGCTGTCCCCGGCCACCCATTTTCAGCCTCAGGAACGGGTGACTCTCAGCGACTCGTCACAGTTGGAGGAAGGGGAGAAAGGGGAGGCAAACTGAAAAGCAAACAACTCGCCGATAATGAAGCAGAAAAGCAATTAGCCTGGACCCTCTGGGAGTCTCGCGAAGAACGGACCCCGCTGGGGAGCTGGAATATCAGCATCAAGGCACGGGACCGACACAAGGAAAAGATCTACCTCTGACCAGTTCCGTCATGGCTCAGGTGGGTGAAATAAAGCCAACTTTCACAAAAAGGATTAAAATGTTTCATGTTACTTGCAAAGGGACCTAATGAGCCATCGATGCTAGTTAGTTACTGACATTAACATCATCAGTAAAAATGATTTTCGAAAAGGGGTCTCACTGGCACGTAAAGTGGACATTAACTTGGGTCCTAATCCAAAAATAAATGCCTGCAAATCCTCCGAGAATACAGCCCGAGGACGTGCTGCCCGCGAAGCACTGACCAGCCGCGAACCGTCTCCACGCCGATCAGCTCACCTCCCTGTCTCACAAGGAAACCACTGCTTCATCCGCTCCTCTCCAGACTTCGATAAAGAGGCTGTAATCCTCTTATGACAGCGGCGGGTGCTGGCTAAGCGCCTGAGCGGATTTCTCGTACAGCTCCAGCACCACTTAAAGTGAACAAGAAGTTCTTTTCTTGCTTTCCAACAAATAACACATGGTATTCATAAAAGCTTAAGTTGTTTAACACCAGCCCATAACAACAACGACAACATGGCACTTGGAATTTCACATCCATAAAATAAGAGAGAATCAATTATTTTTAGTTGACACAGGGGGCTTAGGCATTAACTAAATGCTAATTAGGCATTTGGCTTCCTTAACAGTTCGTGTTCCTCACCCCTCCTTCCTGTGCCCAGATGCGGTCACCAGAAGGCACCCTGTGGGTCATCCAGTCAGCCTTTCTGTAATTTCGTGGGTCATTTACTCCCTTGGTCCCACCAATGCCTGTCCTCGTGTGTTCTGAGTACTGGTCAGCAAGGCCCGGTTTCCCGTGGACTCTCCCATTGCTTTCCTAAGGGCCGCCCCTGTTGTCTAAACTAAAATATTTGCTGGCATCGGGCGCTGCCCACAGTTCTTCCCTACACAAGATTACATATATTCAATGCATTTCTTTTATGGACCACACCAGGCTCCAGGAAGGTGATCCTGGCTGGAGATCATCTTCCTCAGAGAGGCCTCTCCCTTCTGAACCACACGGAAGCAGCCACAGGGTTCACCAGCCCTTTGCTCTATTTGCTCGGACGGACTGTTGGACATCTGTATTCCTGCAGAGGAGGCTCTGGTGTCTATGTGGGCTCCAGGCTCTTTCTACACACAGGGATCTGAAGGCAACTGCATTCAGCTACCATCTTCTAGCTCCCTTGGAGTTCTGCACCTGGTGAGGTCAATGGGCAGACCTGCTTGCTTCCCCTGCGCCTCTACCGGACCCGGACCCCCCCCCCCAGGCCGCATCCCTCCTGGCTCCTCCGTGCTCCACGCTCTCCAATAAAGATGACATTGGGAAGGGAAGCTTGGGGTGACTCTCCCTATCTTCGCTTTGTGGAAAGAAGCTTGGAGGGCCCTGGCCGGTTTGGTTCAGCGGTTAGAACATCGGCCTGTGGATCAGTGAGTCGCGGGTTCGATTCCAGTCAAAGGCAGGTACCTCGGTTGCAGTTCATTCCGGGCCCTGGTTGGGGTCGTGTGGGGGCAACCAGTCGATGTGTCTCTCTCCCTCTCTCTCCCTCCTTCCCTCCCACTCTATCTAAAGATAAATAGGAAAATGTCCTCGGGTGAGGATTAAAAAAAAAAAAAGCGGTCTAGAGCTGGAAGATGCGGGCCCAGCCTCTGTCCTCGGCTGGTGACACTGGACGACTCGGCCTCTGCGCCTGCGCCTGCTCCTCTGCACAGGAGGAAACTCACCGGCAGTGTGTGCTGATAACCCTCATGAGCAAAATGAAGGGGCCTGACTTCTGTTAAGCCCAGGGCATTGAAAACAAGGACAGGCAACCAAATTTGGATCTTGCCTAGATCCTAATACAAGCCTAATAAAATCCTAAAAAGATGGGGTCGAGACAATCTAGAAAATCTGCTTATAAACGAGGTATCAGTTGATACCCATAAATTACCGTTAATATTTCCTATGAGCCCTGGCCAGTTTGGCTCAGCGGTTAGAGCGTCGGCCTGCGGTCCGGAGAGACCCGGGTTCGGTTCCTGCTAAGGGCACGTACTTCGGTTGCAGCTTGTCCCCGGCCCTGGTTGGTCGTGCGGGTGGCAGCCACTCGATGTGTCCCTTCACGTCGATGTTTCTCTCTCTCTCTCCCTTCCACTCTATCTGTACAAAAAATGGAAAAATATCCTCGGGTGAGGATAAAAAAAAATAAAAATAAAAATAAATATTTCCTATGAATATAGGCATCGGAGTTACAGTGTTTAGTAATAACATAGACAAGTGTGATATGGAGGAGTTATAATACGTGTTAGAATGCTTACTGTGATATGTAGAGCTACCTCCTGAAGTGCGTAAGGGTAAGTGCGGTGATGTCTAGGATTTGCTTTATACGTTACAGCACAGAAAAAATAGGAGCAAAACCAGGCTAGATGACGCAATTACGGCAAAATCTGGGCAAGTGTCGAAGCTGGGCAACAAGTATCTGGGAGTTCGTTGTGTTAGTCTCTCTACTATGGTGTATGTCGCGTATCTGAATAACTTTAAAACACTTTTCAAGTGAACGTATTAAAGGAAGTGCGGGCAGACCCTCCGTCGTGGGGAAAGTCAGACACAGCGGAGTGGCCTCAGAGAGCGGGCTGGAGCTGGCCCAGCAGCGACGAGATGTGTAAAAGCAGAGACGGGCAGAGGGCAGTGTTCGCCACAGAGGAGCATGGTCGGGCGGGCACGGGGAGCTGGGGAGGGCAGGCAGACGGCAGGCAGACGGGAGGCCAAGGCGCATACAGGTAAAGAGGGAGGGGAGGCGGAGACCATCCTGCGGCCCGGCCCTGGACTGTGCTTGGTGAACAGGGAAGCCCCCGGAGGTTGCAGACGGCCCTGGACTGTGCTTGGTGAACAGAGAAGCCCCCGGAGGTTGCAGACGGCCCTGGACTGTGCTTGGTGAACAGGGAAGCCCCCGGAGGTTGCAGGCGGAAAGCGGCATGGCTAGGGCTGTGCCTGGGAAACAAGGTCTTCAGCTGTGTGGAGGGAGGCGGGAAGGGCCAAGGTGCCCCAGGCAGGCCAGCTGGGACCACAGAGCACGGGGCAGTGACCCACCTCCGAAGCAGGGTGGTGGCCAAGCGGGTGACGGGAAGGCCTGTGAGCCTGGTGCCCCTCAGGATGCAAAGATGAAGAGGAAACAAGAGGAGGCCGAGAGGGGGTCTGAGGCACGGGAACATCTTGTCATTCAGAGGCTAAGAACCACAAAGGAGGCGCTGGCTGGGAGGGGACAAGGTGAGCCCTGGCGAGGACGCCTGCGTTCGGATGGGCTTCCTGACCGCAGCTCCGCAGGAGAGTCTGGAGCTGGCCAGGGGCCTGGCTGGCACGCCCTCCCCTTTGCAAACAGGGTGACTTGGGAAATGACTAGGATTTTGTGTTTTGTTTTGTTAATCCTCGCTGAGGATATTTTTTTCCATTGATTTTTAGATAGAGTGGAAGGGAGGGAGGGAGGGAGGAGGTGAGAGAGAGGGAGAAAAACATCGATGTGAGAGAGACACATTGATTGGTTGCCTCCAGGACCTGGGATCGAACCTACAACCCAGGTACATGCCCTTGACTGGGAATTAAACCTGTGACCCTCCGAGGCACAGGTTGATGCTCTCACCACTGAGAACACTAGCTAGGGCAAGAAATGACCAGGATTTAAACTCTCCCTGACACCCCCAAATCCCAAAGCTCACTGCTCATGGGCTTGCCCACACTGCTCTGCTGTGCCTGGGTTCAGCCGGATCTCTGCCTGGTCCCCTAGCCTGGGGAGGGGGTGTGTACCTAGAAGAGGTGTATCAGAGAATCTGCTGTTCTCACACTCTCCCTGAGTGCTCTGGGAAAACCCATCTGGATTAAAATGGCCAGTGAAATTTAATTTTTATTCAGCTTCTAAGTCAGGGGACGGACATATAGGTCTTAACACTTTCTGAATGTCTACATGTGCTCTAGATTTAACATGTACTATTTCATTTAAACCTCAAGTCGAATGTATAATGAGAAAACTAAAATTCAGAGAAGTTAATAACCCAGCCAAGGTCACACAGCGAAGTGAGTGGCAGGGCTTGGAGCCCAGCTCAGGTCCGCCCGTCTCTACGTCTGTGCGCCTTCCTCCACGAGGCGACCCAGCCGGGGAAAAAATGCCGCTGGAAGCCAAATAAATCTTAACCAGGTGTTGGAAGCAGACATTTGCCACCTGGCCTGGAGAGACTCACCAACATCATGCCACAGTTCTCTATCCTTTCAGCTAATTAAAAAAAAAATAAAAAAGCTGTTTTAGGGGAAAGAGTGTGGGAAGCAAGGCAGCAAAGGGAAGCAGACACTTGGACAGCCAGTCCTGATAGGCTGAGAAAGATTTTGTCCCTGAAATGATCTAAAGTCTGTATTAAAGGAATAATGCACAATCAAGCCGGTGTGCCTCCTGCTTGGGGTGTGCTGATGTTTATCTTTGACTTGGCAGTTGTACCAATTTTCACTTGTAGGTGTGATGATACCAAGAAACTCGTTAAACATTAGTGGAAAGAGGGAAGGGCTTCTGCTTAAACATCCGAGCACACTGGGCACTTTTCAGCTGAGCACTCACTCAGAATGTTTTGGGGACCTTTTGTTGAACAAGCGCTGGTTTTAGGAAGAGCGCTGGAAGACGAGCCGCTGGGGTGGGGGTGGCCTCTCCTTGGTTTGAAGATCTGGCTGCTGTGTCGGGCTCTGTGCTGTACCCGGAGCCCCAGGTCCCCCGTGTCGGACCAGCGCCTGCCTCTGGAGCGGGAACCTTGATGAATGGGGTTCGGGTGGGCACAGGCGCCCAGACAGAGGAGCGAATCAGATTTCTTTCCCGCGTTCCCGAGAGGTGGACAGGCTGTCTACATCACCCTGTGCGCCAGCCCAGCCCTGGGGTCACGGAGCCCCTGGGTCGGCGTTCAGGGAGAACATAAAACCAAAGGGGAGATTCAGTGATCACTCACCATCAGGGGATGACCTTGGCCAAAGGCACAGAGTAAGCTATACTCGGGCGGGAGAAGCACTTAAGGAAAGAGAATCCCACCACCTTGTTGGCAAAAGGCGGGGGCAGCAACCAGAATTCCTTGACCTTGAAACCGGAGAGAATCAGCCCAGGGCCTCCCCCGCCACCTCCCGCCAACTGTGAAGAACAGAAAGAAGGTCTCAAACAAAACAAGGGTCTCCTTGTTTATTCAGACTAAGTATACGGGCAAAACTAGGTGTTTTCATCAAGGGTATTCACCTTTCTTCTTGCTTGCCAAAATACCGAAAACACAGAACACTCCCTGCCTCACACCGAGAAAGAAAAGCAATTCAAGGGGGAAGAAGGTAGTTTGGACTCTTACTGGACACTGTAGGCATTTGTTTAAATTATATTTGTAAAGATAAATGGCCACTAATGGGTCTTCTTCCAGCAGAAAAACAATTTGCAGGTGTTACACTTTAGAAATAGAGAGGGGAATAAACACTACTTAAACATTGGAAAAAAGAATTCTTGCCCAGCCGGTGTGGCTCAGTGGCTTGAGTGTCATCCTGTGGACTGAGAGGTCCTGGTTTGATTCCTGGTCAGGGCACGTACCCACATTCAGGCTCGATCCCCAGTCGGGGGGCATGCAGGAGGCGGCTGATCGATGTCTCTCTCTCATGTTGATGTTTCTATCTCTCTCTCCCTTCCTCTCTCTAAAATCAATAACACATATTTTTTTTATTTTTTATTTATTTATTTATTTTTTCCTCACCCGAGGACTTTTTTTTTTTTCCATTTTTTGTTCAGGTAGAGTGGGAGGGAGAGAGAGGAACAGAGAGAGAGAGAAACATCGATGTGAAAGGAACACATCGAGTGGCTGCCACCCGCACAACCAACCAGGGCCGGGGACAAACTGCAACCGAGGTACGTGCCCTTAGTGGGAACCGAACCCGGGTCTCTCTGGACCGCAGGCCGACGCTCCAACCGCTGAGCCAAACCGGCCAGGGCAATAACACATATTTTTTAATAAAGGAAAAAGAAATTCTTCCAATTAGCTCCTATTTCTTTAGACACCCGCAAAGTAAGGATATGCATGATAGACTATTGTGCACAGAGGACAGTGGGATGCTCTCTGGGCAAAGGGTACTGGGGAAGACGGTTTGGGGAAAGGCCTTCCGAACAATCCAAACATGAAAATGGGTCCGGTGTCTGTAAGGTACACAGACAACATGTCGACAACAAGGGCTCCACCGAAGGAAGTCAAACCAAAACCACAAAAAGTGTTCCTGCTCATGACCTTGGGCATCTTCCTACTTCACTCTACTTTCAGTACAGAAGACACTTCACAGTGTTATCTGAGTCATAGGAACAGGCTTATTGAGGCATGAGTTGCACAGGTTAATTTTGGAAGACAAGGTTTATTAATGCAACCATGCAGAGGCATTTAGTAAAATTTTCATGCTTACCAAAATAGTGTAAGACTATGGGGTTCAGACAAAAATCAATAAAATGTTCAAGTATTTTACTGAATAAATAAAGGGCCTGGAGGGATGCTTAGACTGCCTAGCTACCATTTCAAATCGTAATTGTAAATTTGGCACAAAAGGGTTTTAAAAAAGATGTTTGTTGTAGTTCTTAGGAGTACATTCCTGAGAGAAACTGCTAGTATATTTGCTAGTGATTTGGACCTGGGGTTTATGACTTGGCAGAATGTCATAAGGGTTTCGGAATCGCGCTGAGTAACCCCGGGATGGTTAGGGACGCCGAGGACCCGGGGTGGCGAGGCCTCGCTGGCAGGTGAGGCAGGGTGGGCTGGGAGCTGTGGAAGGACCAGCTCCAGGGAGCCCCACCGTGCAGGGCAGGGAGGTGTGACACTGCACCTTGTTCGCTGTTCCTAAGCCCTGAGCTAAGTGGCTCCCGGAGCCGCGGGACCTCCTGCATCTCTCTCGGCATCTCGCGGGGCCACTGCCAGCGTGAGTGACCCCTGGCCCCGGCAGCTCTGCACGGACAGTGCAGCTTCGCCCACCCTTCCTCAGCGCCACCTGACCAGACTTTTGCATTTCCAAGCAGTCAGCTCACAAATGCTTATGGAGATTCTACTCTGTCAGACTAACAGCTAGAGAGAGGGGCAAAGTAAAGGGAAACATCAGACGGGGTGGGGAACAAGGAACAGGGAGTGTGGGAGACACCAAACTACTCAAACTCTCAAGGAGGGAGTCTATAAATCTTTAGAAGAAAGAACAGAGCTGAGGAAATCTCAACCCTTCTCCCCACCTCCCCAACCCCCACCAGCACCAGACTCCAAGCAGGTGGGAGAGAAGCAAACAGAGGTGATAAAGGAGAATGGCGAGGCAGCTCCGGAGAGCCGAACAGGACAAAATCTCTGGCACAGACAGCACGCTGCATTGTCTAGTTGGCAGATGGACCACTCAGAAAACCTGGGAGCAGTTAGGAGGGAGGAAAACAAATGGGGGGCTGCTGAGAATGATGAGAGGGATGCAGTCCCCACACTACCTTCTGCTAAGAATTCAAAGTGAGGCAGGACACTGGGACCAGAGGAAAAGGGCACCGCCATGACCAGGTGGAGGCATGCCCACTCAGGACACCGCCATGACCAGGTGGAGGCATGCCCACTCAGGACACCGCCATGACCAGGTGGAGGCATGCCCACTCAGGACACCGCCATGACCAGGTGGAGGCATGCCCACTCAGGACACCGCCATGACCAGGTGGAGGCATGCCCACTCAGGACACGGTCATGACCAGGTGGAGGCATGCCCACTCAGGACACGGTCATGACCAGGTGGAGGCATGCCCACTCAGGACACCGCCATGACCAGGTGGAGGCATGCCCACATCAGGACAACCGCCATGACCAGGTGGAGGCATGCCCACTCAGGACACCGCCATGACCAGTTGGAGGCATGCCCACCTACAGGACACCGCCATGACCAGGTGGAGGCATGCCCACTGACTCAGGACACCGCCATGAACCAGGTGGAGGACAGGCCCACTCAGGACACCTCATGACCAGGTGGAGGCATGCCCACTCAGGACACCGTCTGACCGGTGGAGGCATGCCACTCAGGACACCGCCAAGGACCAGTGGAGCAGCCCACTCAGGACACGGTCATGACCAGGTGGAGGCATGCCCACTCAGGACACGGTCATGACCAGGTGGAGGCGTGCCCACTCAGGACACCGTCATGACCAGGTGGAGGCATGCCCACTCAGGACACCGCCATGACCAGGTGGAGGCGTGCCCACTCAGGACACCGCCATGACCAGGTGGAGGCAGGCCCACTCACATTCACACCCACCACCGCTTCAGGAACTGGAGGGATGGAATTTACAAAGCTTCCAGGAAACAGATGTGAAAATGTTGAAGGTAGGAAACCACAGTTAACCTCCAATTATCTGCTGATACCCATTCTGAACAGGACAAGTGAGTTTTACAAACTGCATTCTCCTCATCAACAAGCAAAGATGGGCTCACACTTCTTCCAAGGGGGACAGCCCCCCCCCCCCCCCCACTTCAAGAGCATGACTGCCCCGCCAGTATGAAGACTAGAGGCTGGCGTTCTGTGTTGTCCATATTGTTTCATACACCCTAACCCCCTGCCCAAATAGCAGTCTTCTTCTGTAACAGAGGAAGAGACAAACTATTCCATGACCTCTTGTTCAAGGTCACGAGGTGCCTGAGCCAGAATTCAAACCCGGAGTCCAGATCTCTGTGAAATGCCCACAATCCTCCAACCTGAGTTTGCTCCCTGCACACAATCGGACTTGTGCCTCTGCACAGGCTGCTCCCTCTGCCAGAAACACACTCTCCTCATGTCTGTCTTTTCAAGTTCTTCAAGTCCTCAAGCCCTGTTTTCCATCCTATCTCGGACGGGAAGCTTTCTTGATCTCGTAACCAGATGGCCTCCGTGCTTGCTGACCTCGTGCCCGGGGCCAGCACGAGGCCCGGCCTCAGCGGATCAAGCAGTTACAGTGCATTCTCGTGCCCAAGACATGGAACGTCTTCCTTCCACGGTGAGAGGAGTTTCAGAATGTGCTTTGAAACACTCATTTTACTTAGAGTTGCTTATGACCTCTCAGCAACCCTGTGCATGCTTGAGAATTCTTGAGATACGAGGGCCTATAGTTGTTTTCAAATAATGATAAAACTTGCTGAGATTCTTAAGCTCAAGGGTAATTAAGACCGATAAGTATCTTATAGAGTTTTAAACATTTGTTAATTTCAATTTGCAGAGGTTTTCCCTTATTTTTAGAGCCTACGGATAGGTTTCTGTTCAGGTCTTACAGAATTCTGTAGGCCCTTGAAAGGCTAGCAGGTGCTAAGCACTGTGCCTAAAGTATGCAAGGGGCAGAACAGCCCGCTCAGGCCCGAACCATGTGCTGCCTTGCCTAATGGTTATAGAAGATCTGCCATAAGCCTGGACCCTGCCCATCGTCATGATCGTAAGGAGACAGTGATTTTTATCTCACTGAATTATTTTTTTTTAAATAACTAGTGACTCTTTTTTATTTTTTTTTATCCTCACCCGAGGACATTTTTTCCATTTTTTGTTCAGATAGAGTGGGAGGGGGAGAGAGAAAGAGAGAAACATCGATGTGAAAGGGACACACCAACTGGTTGCCACCCGCACGACCCAACCAGGGCCGGGGACAAACTGCAACCTAGGTACGTGCCTTAGCGGGAACCGAACCCGGGTCTCTCGGGACTGCAGGCCGACGCTCTAACTGCTGAGCCAAACCGGCCAGGACTCACTGACTTCTTTAGAGTGACTTAACACAGCTGCCACACAGTGAATGCTATGGTCTCAATTATTAAAAAAATAAGTCCTAAATAAACACAAAAACCACAACTTCAACTACATACTCTACAACCCCATTCTTAAAATAGTGACAATTATTGGAAATTGTGCTCCTCACATTTTTCAAAATGTTTGGGTTCTCTTTCCTTTGAAGAAATGCTTCATCTTTGCTGCTTTGAAAGATGGTACAAATACACAAGCCATAAATAAACACGTAGTAGGAATCTCTAGAAGTATTCAACTTTGGGATTTTTTTTCATTGGTGATTAGCTACAGATTTCCTTGTAAGCATTTATTTACAAAGCTATACTCATAATTTTCTGGATGTCACATCTCAAGTACAGTAGTGCCTCTTTATCCACTCAAACTGTCCTTGGGTCCGGGTAAGTGTCCTTTGGTAGTACTTGGATTTTAACTAAATTCAATCTAATAACATTAAATTTTTTTTTTTTTCTATTTATCTTCAGATAGAATAGGAGGAAGGAGAGAGAGAGAGACAGAGAGAGACATTGACATGAGAGGGACACAGTGACAGGTTGCCTCCTGCATGACCCGACCAGGGCTGGGGACGAACCGCAACCAAGGTTCGTGGACCTTGACTGGAATCGAACCCGCAACTCATTGGTCCGAGGGCCGACGCTCTAACCACTTAGCAAACCGGCCAGGGCTAATAACATTTTAACATATATGATGAAACAAAAAATACTCTCATGCTCAACTGCTGGTGTGGGGCAGAGAAAGCTGATCTCTGAGAAGTAAGGACAAAGGGCAGCAGCATTTGTCTGCACGAACCAGCGCGTAAGACACACGACGCTTTCTCAGCACCAGCAGAAGATCATCATTCATTAAAACAAAACAAAACAAAACAAAACAAAACAAACAGGACCCCAGGTATACAAGAAGTGAACTGGAACAAGATCTGTATGAATAATACGCATTTACAGGAACCTGCAAACTTTCAGGGCGACGCTCAGCCTTTAGTGTAATTACGGCCTGACATCCGAAGGCCTAGCTACGAAATACGCTTTGGTAACATAGCGAACACTCACGTTTCCACCTGAAGACCGCATTGCTACTTTGTATTTTCTGCATCTGGCTTGTTCTGCCCACGTCCAGATCCAGTAAAACCCCAGTTTCGCCTGAGGTCAGGCTCAGCGAACAAGAACGTCAGCTTTCATGTTGCCACCAAGAGTGTGATTGAAATCTCGCCACGCCTACATTCTTAGAGAATAACCCAAATGCTCAAAACTGAGCACCCCATGCTCACGTGGAAAACTGAAGAGAGAAAGAAACACGGGACAGAACGGGAGGAAAAGCGGCCGGGAGAATGTGTCTCAGGCAGTCGGACGGAGGTGCCCACCTCTTTCCCGTGCCGTCCTGAAGCATCGCTTTCCCCATCTTCGTTTCCAGCTCCTGCACCTCCTCCAGCAGCGTTTTATTGCAGGTGTGCTTGACCCTGGGTCACAAGGAAAAGACAGTAAGAGTGTGGTACACGAACTTCACACAGCTGTGAAGACGGGGTGTTTTCCCCTTGGGCCACATCTGGATGCCCTCTGACCCCTGGCGCTGAGGCTTGGGGCATCACGTGAGCAGCACTTGTGGTCCTGTGCTTGGCAAGGGCTCCGCCTGGGGAGCATCCCAAGTCCTGCGGGACATCACGCCCCTGAGGACCACTGATTTTATGCTGAGAGCGTGCAGGTCTGTCTGAGGACCCCAGCCACTCAGGCCTAACACTCACGGGTCTGTCTCTAAAGCTTCTCACTGCGGCACCTAACATCAGCAGATGCCTAAGATGCCCATCCTAGTGGGCGGGTGCGGGACCCTCGGCCCTGTCCTCCACTGTGATCAGAAAGTCCGGGTGAGCAGCCTCTGCCGCAGCAGGAACAAGATTTACACGCTTTTCACGCCAAATGTGACCGGAAACTTGGGCTCGATGCAAATGCCCACAGCCTTGCCCACAGTGTGGTTTCCATGGTGTCGGCAGCTGATGGCAAGCTGGCCCCTCCACCACAACCCAAACTCAGCCTAGACACGGCACCCTTCTTGAACGGAGGAAGACTTGCCCGCACCCTTTCTGACTAAACGGAGAAGACTGTTACAACATTCAAATAAGCGGCTGGTCTCAGCATCTTTCTAAGATTAAGACTGGACAGAAAGCTACCGGTTGGAGACAACGGAGGTGAAGAAAAGGCGTTTAACAGGACCCACGGTAGAAAACGGGAAAAGCTGTCGACAGAAGAACACTCGTGGCTTAGCCACAGGGCAGGCTGACAGGCAGGGTGGGGCCCCGCGGGCCGACAGTTGTTCACGTGGAAAACAATACAGTAATGAACACATAACAATACAAGAACACGCTCTGGGTTTCGGGAACTCGCAACTGTCAGCCTACTTTCACACGCCCTGTATTAGGAAAGGCTTTTCATTAGTTTCAGTAGAAATGAACGTGAGGACCCTGCTGAGCACCAGGGCTCGAAGACAGAATAAGGCCACAAACTGAGCATATATCTGCAAGGAAGACAGATGACAGGGACATTCTGAGGACGGGGAGCTGCTTTGGGGGAATCACGAGTCCGCCCGCCCTCCCCCTTCAAGGGGAGAGTCTGTTCAATGGTGCGGGTATCCCTTGACACCTGAGTTAACCTGCAACGCAGTAGCAGTGCTAAGACACTGTACACGCGCCTGCCGTTCTTCCCCCGAAGTAAACAAGAGGACTAAGCCATGTAGGTTTCAGCACATACTGCCTTAATTGCATGGAGCAGCGCCCCGAGACTCCGCAGCGATAAAATACTGCAGTTCAAAGCGGAGACTGTGGAATGTTAATTTAACAATAAATGAGAGAACGTTGAACGTTTTGCTGGGAAGAAGGCAGTCAAAAGGAGGTTTAAATGGACACTGCTCGATATGACTGAATGTGCTGTGCCCCAAATGTTCCCTTTTATCTCAGGGGCTGATGGGGCTATGATGATAACAAGCCGACTGAGTGGCAACCCCACCACACTGGGCTTCACCCCAGGCGTTCAGGTCCCACGGGAACCTGTCTGGTCAGCGATGCAGGACGCACACGCTGTCTCACTGCTCCAGGGCTGTCCTGCCTCCCTCCCTGCGGCCCCACACGAAGCAGGCAGGGTTCGTGACCTCCAGACCAGCCCCCGGGTTATCCTCTGGGCTGGGAGAGAAGGCAGGGCTAAGCAGCAGGCCTGGACATCAGCAGCTTAGATTGAGAATGAAAGGAATCTGCCCCCCATTACATTTAGTTGCCAGTTTTCACTCATGCACAGTCACCTCAGAGGGAAATGACCTATATACCTTGACGCTCCCGGGCACTGTGCAGGTTCTCGGTGGATGCCAGGGACCCACGCCCAAGGGTCACTCAGCAGTTCTTGGCATGTCCAGAGCTCACCCCGACAGCCAGCCTGGGGACCTAACCCGTGTCTGAGAGCATGACTGGCGACCCAGGGAGGGTTCCGCTCCGCTCTCCACGTGTGGCACTGGAGGTGAACGGTGCCAGCAATTTAAAATGGCTTTCTCAAGAACGTTTACTTAATAGGGCCTTAATGAGGCAGATGATTCTAAAATCTCCCCTGTCAAACTCTACATGGGAATGGACGGAAACCTCACACACAAAGGTTTTTAAACCAGTCCCGTCAGCCCCCGGCGTGTCACTGAGGTCTGTCCGGGAGCTGGAGCCTGGCTTGCTGGGACTCTCAGCTGCGAGAGTGAGCCCCGTTCTCTGTAAATGGCTTATCCCCAGCGGTCCAGGGCTTGCTGCATCCAACCCCACACCGAGAGCCCAGATGATCACACATGGCGGGGCGGGGCCCTTAGGCACTGTCAGATGGGGTGAGATTCGTCTGCGAGCCTTCAGACGGTGCTAAGGGTATCTCCGGGTTAGTAGGAAATTTTAAATAAATGGGTTGGCTTAGAATCTTCAACGTTTCATTTCTTTGTTTCTGAAAGTTTTCTCTGGGTTCTTTTTCTTGCAGGAAGGGTGACAAGTGGAAAGGAAATGTTAATTTCTAACTGTGGATGAAAATGTGCACACAATGTGCTTCAAAATAAATTAGTGTAGTTAGAAAGTTTTTTTTTTTTTTTTTTTTTTTTTTAAAGCAAGGCCCATTTGTATATAGAAATTTCTTATTACCTTTTATTTCCACTTAACTGCCTATCTGGGATTATAACAAGGAAATGAAGTCATTCTGGAATTGCTGAATGGATTGCGCACTGACTGGTAGGCTACAGAAGATACAAGTTAGATAAAAGAGACTGGTTTCCGTGTTCAGTGGCCTTGGGCTTTATATTATTTTTATAAAGCAATCCTGACAAACTTCTCCTAGATGAGAATAAGTCCGTGGCAGCTTACCTAAGAATGCTGTCATAGGTAAACATTTTGGAAGAGTGTAAGCTAAAGGATATTAAAATAGTTCTGGGCAATTTAAACTTCATGCTTCTAATAAAAATACTCATTAGCCAGGTATCACATATAATCAATCAGTTATTTTAATAAAAGATGTATTAGTTTGGTCCCTCGTGAAAATCCTGGTGAACAGGATAACAGAGTAGGTATTTTATGGCATCCAAATCTGACTTCGGGTAGTCTAATAATGGGTCTTCATCCAGAAAGTTGATAGACTTCATGGAAAAAATGACCAAATTACCTCATGCTGTTTTTTCTTCTTACTCTTAAAACTCCAGGTCCCCAAATGGGAGCGAGAGACTGGGCAAAGGAGGGGGATGCAGAAAGACAGAATAACTTCCTTTCTTAAGTGCTCATAGAAATAGATGGGAAAGGCAGCCCTGCCTCGTGCTGGGATTTAAAAGCTCTTTCGAAATAGCTAACCACCAAAATTCAAAACGAAAAGCCCTTGGGATTGGTTCAAGGCAGGACCGACGGACTGCAACCAGACGGAGCTAGACCCCACCTGTCGCCGGCACAGCACAGGCCCTGCCTTTGCGCCTGATTCCGGCTCAGTGAATCGAAAGCTCGTCTTGGAGTCCAAGGTGCACCGTCGCACATCATGTTTCAATAAACATCTGACAAGTTGAACCAAATGACGGGTGGATCTGGACACTCAGGACTCGTATGCTAGTCCGGCGTGCAGGAGGGAATCGCGTTTATAAAGCGCAGGTTCAGAAAGACCGCTGCGAGGTCAGCCTGTGGCGCGGCCGGGGTGAGCAGCTCACACCGCGCTCTCTCTTCCTGGGACAAGCCTCTGAATTTCCTTGACTCAACAACAAATCTCTCAGTCTGGGAGTATAATATGAGATAAAACCGGGGCCTGTGGTCAGAGGAAAACGCTCAAATCAACTTGCAAATCATTGTTTTTGAAGAGCGAGGGGACTGTGTTTTAGACATTAAACATACGTTACAAACTGAGCATGTCCTTGGGGCCGGCTCCAGGTGGGAGCCAGTGCGTCTCAGGAGGCCCTGGAGCTCCGTAGCAGCCTCTGCGGCTCAGCCCAAGCACAGGGGCTGTGGTTCCCGGGGAAGGGCTGTGTTCTGAGCCCGGAGGTCAGCCTCTGCTCACGCCCCCTCCCCTCCAATCAGGGCCTCTTTACAGGGCTCCTGTCCTGCCGGCCAGTAGAATGTGACTTTTACTCTTTCCTTATGGTGGAGCTGGAGGCAGGCTCATTTGATTGATCCTTTTCAAAATGTAAATGATGCTAACTGTGCAGCGCCAGGAGTCAGGAACAGACGGTATTCCTGCTTGAAGGAGCCGATCATTTGCTTCCCGGTGACGAGGAACATTGACTTGGAGCGTACTGGAAATGATCCAGGACACAGACAAGGAGACAGGCCACTGCAATCTGAAAACGTTCTCTTTGAAACGGTAGAAAGATATTCTGCTAAAGTCTCACTTGGCAAATATACAGTCTCAATAAAAACATTTTTTTTTCATGACCTTCATCTAAGGTAGTTGAGTAAAAGAGCCTGAGATTAATTTACAGTCAAATCGCTATTGTCAATCACTGTAAATTAAAAAGGCAGCCGATGTAGCCAAGCCGTAAAGCTAAGTTGCTTATCTTGCAAAATTGACAAAATTCGGTCAGGTAATAAATATATTGTGCCACAACTGAGCCACGTGCTACCACAGAACGGACATTTTCTTTTAGTGCACTGATCAGATTGAGAAGACATCCTTTCTGACTCTAATGAATTTCCAAAGATTCTGATTCTACTATTTCATAGGACACAGTTTTAGCAGAGAAAATGGAAACAGTGGTAAAGCAGAGCATTGGAAAATTAGAGCTATTTAATTTTTACTCACAGTTGTAAAAGTTAGTGAACAGAAGCAAAAAAAAAAAAAAAAAACCCACCCAAAATATGTGCTATAAAATGTCTCTCCTCCCCTCTCTTTCCCCATTAGGTGCCGTCGGCTGTCAAGATAGTGCCAAACCGAAGGCTCTCTCAAAGACATCCTTAACTGTCAGGCAAGAACATTCTCATTGAGTGTGGGAGGAAGGGAGAGAGAAAAATGAAACCTGAGATCTTTTCCTGGAAGATTTGGATTAAAGTCTCAATTCTCTACCTCGGGGCCCCCAAATAATTATGCTTTGCCCAAAGAACAGCCAATGTAAGAGTCTCTGTTTTCAGGGACGTTGGCAACCATTTGTAGGAGGGAGGAACAGAATTCAAAAATCAGTGCTAGCTCATTTGCAGCATTCCACCTTTTGCTAATAATGAAATTAAAATTTACCTGGTTGCTTCTTTCACACGGTATATATTTCAGAAAAGATATATTTTAAAACATGTAAGCAAAAATTAAGCATGACTTACTTCCTGTTTCACCTCCATTATAACTTCGCCTTTGTGATTGATTTTCTGACAGACCTGTACACTGACACACTGGAGGAATTATATTTGAAGGATTCTACGGTGAATTATTAAGGAAGGTGAAGAATACTTCATTCCAAGTACTTTGCCATTCGAAATGAGCTACAGAAACACGATTTTCCTTGAAGCCCGGCTATATTTGTGATCCCTTAGCATTGACTCCTAGATGTCAGGACAGCACATGCTGAGTCGAACTTCCGAAGCCTGACAGGACGGGGCTGTGCTCAGAAACTCCCGCTTGCAATCACGCACACGGAACGTGCCCCTTGAGGGGCCTCCTTCCCGTCCGTATCCTCACATCGAGGTGAAGGAAAGAAACAAACAGCATCCTATCCACTCTTCCCTGGCAGGCGACGGGAGACCCGTTTCTCCAGAAGTGCCACAGTGTCATGTCCTGGGACACCGCAGGGGAAAGAGTTGCAGGGACAGATGAGCAAGACTGGGGCCGTCACTTCATCTTTCACTTACGCTCTCCACGCCACATCTTTGATCAAACACGCAGTGGGAACCAGAAGTAATCCCAACCAGAAGTGTGCGGAGCTCAGGACCATGGCTGCCTGCAAGAAGCAGAAGTCACAGGGGTATTAATACTTTTTCTTTCAAAAGCAGCGAGGTGCAATTTAATCAAGGCAGAACATTCCACAGTGTGCACACCCGACAGTATCACGCTCTGGGAAAGGCGCACGGACACCTGGAAGAATGTCAAGGGCCTGATGGGCAGAGGATCGTCCAGGATCACCCGCGCTTGTCTCCATTTTCGCACTTTGACAAGTGCCATCTCCCTCTTTTATGAAGTGCTTGCAGCCCCCTTTCCAATCAGGACACTGTCCCCCATCCTCCCTATGAGAAACGGGGGCCCCAGACGCCTATGGGGTAAGCTTTTACCCACTGGGCTCCCTCCGTCTGCCTCCCTCCTCCACCAGCTCAGTTCCGTCACGGCCCATTCATTCACGGAACCAGTACCTTGGAGCAAAGCGCTCTGATCCTCAACACCCAGAAGAGGAGGATGAACAGATTATAGGCTTTGCCTTCAAGGAACTTAAAGTCGTGCGCAACACACACACACACACACACACACACACACACACACCACACACACACTTGTGTGGTGTCATTTACATGACAGTGGAATGTCTCAGTCATATTCTATGGGGCTTCAAAGGAAGGTTAGAAAGCTGAGAAGCCTTGGTAAAGAAGACAGAATATGGGGTGTTCCTGGAAAGACACAGGGTTGGACCAGATGAGGAGGGCAGAGGGAGAGTGAGCCCAAGTCCAGGCCCCGGGGGCGAAGGGTGGATGAGGGGAGAACAGCCAGGAGACCCCCTCGATGACACTTCCTGGCATGCTGAGTCAGAGACTGGGCGGGAACAGAGAGCTTGAAGGAAGAGTTGCAGGGCCACGTCCGATGTCAGCGAGGCGAGGAGTGAAACAGGACCTAGAGCAAATGGGGACTAGGAAGGACAGAGTCCTTAGATTTTGGTTTTTGGGTGAGCCAGGCCAGGGGCATGGAGCTGGCTGGCCACTGACAAGCTGGCCGAGAAGGGTGAGCTGCTTGGAAAAGGGACCCAGGTTAGCGTGTGACAGACCCTTATGCTCACTGGTGCTTCTTGTCTGGAGTTCTCACCACTTGATCCTACTGGAAGAGATGCTTTGCCAGGACTCGCTGCAAAGCGGAGCGAGCTTCCTAGGGAGGGAGCGCGGAGGTGCAACCTCACCATTCGTGTGCAGACTCACGCAGGGCACTGGCGGGGCTGAGAATCGGGGGGCCTCAGAGCAGCCTTCCTCACACTGCACAGAGAAGGTGGGGTTCCCCTGCTCCTAGCATGGAGTCCAAACTTCAACTCCCCCTTGATTTCCATTTTCTGCCCCAGCCTGCGGCCACACACACACACACACACACACACACACCCCAAAGCCCTGGGACTCCCTAACTCCATCGGAGGAGACTTCCTTCCCAGCGTCTGTCCTCACCGCTTCTCTCTCCGCACACCCCAACCCCGAGCAGCCACGGCCAAGTCCGCCTGACCAGGCCTGTCTGCCCTCTGAACCCGGCACACGGCCCTGCCTGGGGTGCTCGGAAGTGACGACAAGGGAGCAGGTGCAGGGAGGCGGGGGAAGCTGCCTCCAGCCCTGGCACCAGGGACTTGCTCCTTTCCAAACACAAGAGGGCTGCCTTTCAGAAGGACACCTAGAAACCTTGCAGATAGGCAGTGCCTCTGCCCGTCAGTCACAGCTCTCAGAAGTCATTCCAAGGAAATGCGTAAAGAAGCAAGTAGAAGGATATTCACATGGTGCTGGACTCTCAAGGACAGTGAGAGACAAAGGTCCAAGAAAAAGACTTAATACGTTGTGGTCCATCCAGTGGACGGCTCTGCAGAAACGGAAGTGATACAGAATTCCGCTTGTTGACAGAGATGCCGTGTCGTATTGCTCGTGAACACCTGGCTCCCGAGACAACCTCCTACAGGAGCTGGGCCGTGGAAACGGGTGTCTGGAAAGGAGGAGGATGGGCCCACACCTCAGCGCACTCGGGATGTTGCCGTCCCATCTAGTGCACCCACAAGTCGTGGCTTCTTTGTGTTGATACATGTAAGTCAACATGCATCAATATTCACCATAGTTTCTGGAGTCCTGTTTTGCTATTTCCTCCCCTTTAAAAGCACGTGTCAGGACTTCAGAAACAGTGGAGTGGGCCCGGCCTCGCTGGGCCCGAGCCTGCCAGCCCCTCACATGTGTTCGAACTCCTACGCTCAGGAGAAACACGTGGGACAGAATATCAGGAGGAGTGTCTGGGTAGAACATTGCTGGTTTTTCTTTTCAGAGATCTTTGCTAGCTCTACTTCCTGTTTTTGTTTTCCTATAGGAAACATATATTACTTACATGAAATAAAAAGTCAGCCACCCCTCTCCCTCCGAGCAAACATCGGGAAGGAGTGGGATTAGCAGGCTCCCTTCTGCAGTCCCCCTTCCACCCCCACCCCCGGTCCCCCCCGGACAGGCTCCTTAGGGGCCCCACGAAGCGGAACCCCTGGATGTTGCTCTCGCTACACGGAAGGCAGACTTGTTCAAGTCATACTTATCAAAGAATACGATCATTTAAAAATAACATTTTACAACCAAAATGTAATATTTTAAATATATTATAAAACTTAATAAGAACTTTTCATTGCTGAAGGAAATAAGGCAAATGAACTTGGGACTGCCCTGTTTGAAACGGGAAGCCCCTCCTAAATTAACACAAGTAATCAGGAGATTTGAAAGTACTGTTGTTTCCAGATCTTAGCGATTGTAGATAGTGCTGCTATGAACAGGGGGTACATATATTCTTCCCAATTGGTGTTTCAGGCTTCTTAGGATATATTCCTAGAAGTGGGATCACTGGGTCAAATGGCAGATCCATTCTTAATTTTTTGAGGAAACGCCATATTGTTTTCCATAGTGGCTGCCCAGTCTGCATTCCCACCAGCAGTGTACTAGAGTCCCCTTTTCTCCACACCCTCGCCAGCACTTGTTTGAGGATTTGTTGATGGCGGCCATTCTGGCAGATGTGAGGTGATACCTCATAGTCATTTTAATTTGCATCTCTCTGATGATTAGTGATGTTGAGCATTTCTTCATATGTCTCTTGGTTATTTGTATGTCCTGTGTGAAGAGGTGTCTATTTAGGTCCTCTGCCCATTTTTTAAATTGGGTTCTTTGTCTTCCTTTTGTTGAGTTATATGAGTACTCTATATATTTTGGAAATTAACCCTTAGCCTAGGTGTCCATCAATAGATGAGTGGATAAAAATACATATACACAATGCAACACTATGCAGCCATAAGAAAGAAAGATCTTTTATCCTTTGAGATGACATGGAGGGAACCTGGAGACTATTATGCTAAGTGAAATAAGCCAGTCTGAGAAAGACAAATACCACATGACCTCACTTATTTGTGGAATATAATGAACAAAAAAAGCTGATGAACAAAATAGACTCAGAGACATAGAAAGGAGTATGACTCAGACGGACAAACTTCAGAGAAGGCGCGTGATGGGGAGGGATGAGATAAACCACAGAACTTGTGTGCGTGTATGCGTAACCAATGGACACAGACAACAATGGTTGGGGCGGGGATCGGAGAGGGGGTGTCTGGGGGGAAAAAGGAGAAACATCTGTTAACAAAAATAAATTAATTGATAAAAATAAATAAACTAACTATTTAAAAAAGAAGTATTGTTGTTGGTTTTTAAAATCTGGAGCTGTGAAGGTTATCATGTATATAACTAATTTTATTGGTGTGTATCCAAAAAGGTTTCTACCGTCCTGATTTTCCCAGAGTGACCAGATCCAGATTCCTGAAGTCTTTGCTGAAGCTACAGCCTTAGTCATTTAAATTTACTTAGATTGTTCTTGTTTCTTAGCATAACAAAAAAATGTTTATTGAGCTGAGCCAGGTGACAAATGGCTCTTAATTACTGCCCCCCCCCCCTACACTATTGGGTGAGGTTTTAAAAACATCCTTTGGATGTGCTAACAGTGGACTGGGAAGAATGCAGCCCTCGGTGGACAAGTCTTCAGCTGGCCGTGGCTACTGTATTAACCAGTTACGTGCCGAATACACAGGAAACCACTGTGGTCAACTCGAGGCAAGTGAGCCTCAGGTGGGTGCAATTATTTGAGAAATTAGGACACCAACTGGCGAGAGCTGAGGCAGGGTTGGAGGTGCGTCTAACTGTGAGGACACACAGCACTGCCTCGGGTCAAGTCGGACAAGCAGCATTAACCAGGGACACCCCCAGACCCAGCGACGGGGACTCGCTAGCTTCAGTGTGGTACTTATCACACACGCACTGTGCCCAGGACCAGCCATCCGTGAGCATGGCGACAGCCGGGAAAGGGCTTTAAAAGGAGGCCAGAGTCACCCAGGCGGGGAAGGTCGCTTCGTGTCCCCGTGTGGGGCACATTTGACAAGAGGTGGTGGAGATGGAGCGGGCAGCACGCAGGTGTGAGGACACAGATTTCCTCGGACAGCACCGCGTGCCGGACTTCCCGTGGAGTATGTCATCCAACCCTCCGTGGGCCTCCTTTTACAGAAGAAAACTGAATTCTGCAATTTCCCCCCAGGACCTGCAGCCAGAGAGGAGGGTCGTCAAGATTCAAATGGAATGAAGTCCGAACCCAAGCCCTCCTCCCTGCGGAAGCCTCCAGGCGAGGGGCGCACCACTCAGCACACGCCTGCCTCAGCTTCACACCGGAACCCCAGGCCCCACGCTCCAGAAAACATGTCCAGTGACAAAAGCGAAGAGAAACACAGGAAGAAGACCCCCCCATGCTCCCACCCAGGAACAATCACAACCAAGTGAAACTCAGACAACGATCCCTTGCTCACAATAGGTGTCACCCCTTTCTCCTCAGCAGACCGGAAAACACCAGGACCACAGAGAGCACTCGGGGGGACCACAGTCACGTGCCACAGGAGGGAGGAGGCAAATTCCAGGCTGAAATCCAGTTCTTCATTTCCTGTAATCGCTCCCCCCACAGGATGCCTACAGCCTGGTGCCAATTTCAAGGTTCAATTTACTGCAAAGGGGGAAGACGTCTCAGTTCAATACTTGGCAACATCCTCTGACGCACTCGGGCCAGAAGCCCCGTGTGAGTGCAAAGAATTTTTAGAAAAACAGCAAAGTGGTCCCCAAAGCACAGGGCACACCTCTGGTAACGCAGAAACCTAGCCAGCACGCTCAATCTTGATATTCAGATGCCAACCCAGTGGCATGTTCGGTCCACCTGCACAAAAGGGCATTTGAGCCTGCCGCCTCCAACACAGAAATCTGCCTCCTCGGCCTCCCTATTATCTGCACCTGATGGTGGGAGACATTAAGCAACCATCTGAAAACTACAAATGCAGTGTTATTAAGAACAAAAGATACAACCAATACATCCTTTTTGACATTAATGCTTTTATCAGCAAAGAATAAGGTAGTTTTATCAGTGGATGTCACTATTTTACAACCCTCAAATGTTAGTGATAGTTCATTAACATAGTCATATGATAAGAGTTTCTCAAAAGCAACCCTATGTTCTTCACTGGCGTATTTACCCACCAAGAGGTTAAAGCAATAATCATGGAGTAGTTATAATTTAAGTACGACAGGTCCTCAAATAACATAGTTTATAAAAAAGATTTTTTTGTTGATTTTTTTAGAGAAAAAAGAAGGGAGAGGAAGAGAGAGAAACATGGATGTGAGAGTGGAACATGGATGGGCTGCCTCCTGTACGCCCCCTACTGGGGATTGAGGCTGCAACCCGGGAATTGAACCAGCGACGCTTTGGTGCATGGGACTACGCCCAACCAAATAAGCCACAGCACAGGGCTCGAATAATGTACTTTCGTTCAACTTTATTTTGTTACAGCGTTGACCAGATGCTGTAGGAACTTCACTGCTATTTATATCAATTAGCCTATAGTAAAATCGGTTTCATTATATGTCATGTCATGTAAGGTTGCATTAAGTGAGGACTTACTATACACGAAAATGCACAAATCTTAAGTACTTAGACGAGTTTGACAACTGTCTACATCTGTGTAACCAATGCTCCAAACAAGGTATGACATTTACCTCTGTCGTCCCAAGGAGTCTCCTGGGTCTTTTCAAGTCAATCTCATCCAACGGGCGATCACCACCCACTTTCTGTCACTACGGCTACACTGTCTATTCTAGAATATTGTAAAAGTGGGGAGACAGAATGCTCATTCCTGTGAATCTATCTGGCTTCTTTCACCCCACAAGTCTCTGAGATTCATCCATGTTGCTCCGTGTATCTGTAACTTGCTCTTTTTATTTCTTGGAATAGTATTACATTGTGCACGGGGTGGGGGTGGGGTGGGGGGCTCTGACAAACACTGTCATCATCCATGAGCTATTTAAGGTGGAAGCTACGTGAGAAGGGCCCTTCTCCCCTGACTGGCAGGGCAGCCCAAAGTTGAAATCTACGGGAAGAAAACCCTGAAGCTAATAAAGACCCCCTGCCCCGCCCCATCCTGCCTCCACCCTCCAGGGGAGGTAATTCCCATTTCAGAGCACATAGAATGGGGTGACTTTTAAAAAATTGGTGGTAAAAGTCAAACTCCCAATAATCCCCAGTCAGTGACAAGGAGGTAGTCCCAATTTCCACACGGGCTTGAAGAGGCAGAGAGCTGTCCCGCAATGCGCCACTTATCAGAGAGAAAGACAAGACTTCAACCCCTTCGATTATTAACTTTTCTTTTTCCTGTAATGGTCACTTTTATTTCCTATTTTCTCTTTAGTGCCCCATTTTTTTGTTGTTAATCCTTATCCGAGGATATTTTTCCCACTGACTTTTAGAGACTGGGAAGGAGGGAGGAGGGGGAGAGAGAGAGAAGCATCGATTGGTTGCTTCCCGTATGGGCCCCAACTGGGGCTGGGGTTGGAACCTGCAACCCAGGTATGTGCCCTTGACCGGGAATCGAACCTTCAAACCTTCGGTGCAAGGGCCGGTCCTCTAACCACTGATCCACACTGCCTTGGGTTTTAGTGCCCCATTTTAGAGACCAAATGGTCGGTCTAACCAAACAGCTGTATTGAATCACCTAGCCCTGCACCCCGCTTTGCACTAACTTCCTACAGCAATTTTTTTGGGTGAGAAGACAGGCCATTCCTTCCTATCTGTATGAGAAATTAAAGCAGGGAGTGTGGGACTCTCAGTTCCCAGTTTAAAACTGGTTCTCTGCAATCCGTACGCTCGTCTACTTCCAGAGTAGACGGAACAAACAAGGCAACGTCCATGGGGACACGTACAGTCTGTCTGGTATGTCGGGGCCGTTGTCCCGCAGGGGTGGTGGGCGGGCTGCAGGGACACCGCAGTCGGGCGCCGACTCCCCTCTCGCAGAAGGGTCCTGCCTGAGTCACAGCCCCCGGAAGAGGGCGCCTTCTCCGCCCAAACTGTGCTCCAGAGCTTAGCTACTGCCACTGAACTGAGGGCTGAGGGGGTCCCCCAATCATACCGAATTGAACTGCTACAGAATAAGCAGACCACGGCCATTCACTTATCCTTAGAAAAGAATGAAAAGGAATTCGGAGCTGGGAGACCCTGGGTGTCTTCTTGGCCTTTAGGTTTTTGTCTGTAGACTCCTGGTTGCCGGGAACCACGACCGAAGACAGAAATGATTGTTTCTGACGATGAACACGCCTCCCGCCCCCGGAGCTGGTCTGTGCAGGTACACCAGCAAGCAGCAGCCCACGTGACCCGAGCGGCGTGGCCCGTGGGAGGCCCCTCTCTCCAGCTTGCCTACTTGACATTAGTGAAGACACAGACGACGGGAATTACGTGACTAACAGAGGGCACACACTCATGCAGTTGTTTATTCCCACGGGAAAGTCCTTGCCAATTGGTCCTGGGCATCTAGAATACCTTTAAAAGTGTTGAGAAGACCTGGCAGATTGGTGCATTCTAAATTAAGAGGACGAAAATGTTGGCCTTCACCTAAAACCACATGATAAACAAGACACTTCTTAGATCTTCTATCTCACCTAAAGATTTGAAACCTTGATCCTGCCCTGGCTGGTGCGGCTCACTTGGTTGAGTGCCATCCACGCACTGGGCTTGCCTCCTGGTCCGGGCACATGCTCAGGTTGCAGGTTTGTTCCCCGGTTGGGGCATGTGCAGTAGGCAATCAATCGATGTTTCTCTCTCTCTCTTTCCCCCTCTCTCCCTCCTTTCTCTTTAAAATCAGTGAAAAAAATCAAAACAAAACAATAAAAATTTGATCCTTTCATATTAAAACCAAGAATACTTTCATAATAATTTGAATGAGTCTCCCCGCCGCAAAACCAGAGTCTTCAAACACACCTCATTTTTGAGGCGAAGCTGCAGAACAGACCCGCAGGCCCCAGGAGGCCGGCGTCTTCTGTCTCCACTGTCATGGGCAAGGACGAGGAAGGTGGGATTAACAGTCATGAACACGTATCTGGGTTCAGAAATAACGTGTACCTCAGGTGGCCGGTCAGCAGGCACAGGACATTCACAGGAGCTGTAAGCAGGAGCCAGGGGGGACACGCAAAGGCTCTGAGTCCCCCGGCCTTGGCGACAATACGATTTTGCTGAGATCCAGGCTGCGCTCGGCTCTTGCTGTGGGTCAGGCTCACCCTGCTGTCCACCCTGTCGGATTTCCTAGGGTGCTTCCCAATCTATACCCCAGAATCGAGGTCTAGGAGAAGGGTTCTCAGGTGAAGAGAGACGTCCCCTGGGGACATGACCACTGTGCTCTTCTGCCTCACGGAGTCACGATGAACATGTAGAGGGGAGCAGAGTTCTACAACCCAGCACAGCAGCCTTGGGCTACCTCCACATTGCTCTGGTGGTTGGGGGGTGGGTGGAGGGTTGGATTTTCTCAGCAGTGGAGTATGGTGGTGAAGGATGGAATAGATTGGGATGGAATCATGCCTCTGAGCCTCAGATGACACTTCAGCAGGTTAATGAACCCTCTGTGCCTCCATTTCCTCGTCCGTGGAACTGAGCGGGCATAGCACCTGCCTCACGGAGCTGCCGTGCGAGGCCCTCGTACCGCGGGCAGCGTTCGTAACATTCCGTCGCACCCGAACCCCCCGCAGCTCTGGGCCAAACCTTCAAAACTAAGCACATACTTCCTCCTTCCTCAAATTCTACCTTGCAACAGCCCCTCCCCCAACATCTGCATGGTGCCTCGTGCTGATCCTGAAACAGCTTTGACTATAAAATGACTCAGATGGAGCGAATGAGCTCAGTGGCTGGCGCAGGGTACCCGGGCGTCTGAGCCCCCGCCAGCTGGCCGCCATCCATCCCTCAGCTGGCCTTCCCGGAGCAGAACAATCCGGGGACCCTCGATGAGACATTTTCTCCAATGTTTTCTTTAACTCTGACAACTGCAACTGAAATTCAGCAGCAGCACGTGGCCCCCCGGGATGCCTTCGCGTATTTCTCTCGCGCTCGCGGTTCCTTTTCACTGGCTCTCCACGCCGACGTCCAGGTCTCCTTTCCGAACAGAGGACGGGTCTTGAGGAGAAAAGACTTGACACAGTGGTTTATGATGACCTCATGGATACTGCAAAATGTCCATTCCAGACAGCAAATGAAGGAATTAAAATAATGCCTTCTACTTTTCAAGTTGATTTCTGTCTTTCCTGAAACGCAAGACTCCCAGTCACAGCCAACCTGCCTTCCTCCTCCCCCAGCCTCGAGCGCTCATCCCACGGCAACCCCTCGGTTGCTTACAGAGCCGCAGAGAGGAAGGAAGTACCTCCTCCTCCTCCTCACCCACAGGCATCTGCCCGAGACAGGCAGTGCCTGTCAAGCTGCTCGCTCACCTCTCTGTGTACGCTGCTGGGCGCACAGGATCGCGTCGGCAGGCCGTGCAGGAACCCCAACTCCGAGAACATCTCCGGAACAACATACATGTCTACTGTTCCCCTAAAACCCGCCCCCACGTCTCCACCCCTTCCCTGGCGGCTCCTGTGGTCATGAGCACCGCCGCTGGCCTGGGGCACGGGGGAGAGGCAGGTAGGGCGCGGCTGCAGCTCCCACTCTCTTCCATGGAACCTCCCTTTCCGGGTCTACCAGATCCATCATTTCCAAGTCCCACGGAGACCCCTGCCATTCTTCAGAGCATCCGAGAGGGCACTGACAGGTTGGAAAATAGTCTTTTATTTAAAAAATTTTCCTCTTTCTTTATTGATTTAAAAGAGAGAGGAAGGGAGAGGGAGAGAGAGAAACATCGATGAGACAGAACATCGATTGGCCGCCTCCTGCATGCCCCCACACTGGGGATCGGGCCCACAACCGGGGCATGTGCCCTGACCGGGAATCGAACCGGCAACCTCTTGATGCATGGGTTGACGCTCAACTACTGAGCCACACCGACTGGGCGAAAATAGTCATTTTTATGGAAGGAAAGTGAGGTGAGTGAGCGGAGGAGGCTTCCAGTGGACACACAGCAGTTCTCCAGAGACCAAGCCTGCACAGGGATCACAGACCACCTCCGATGCTCTCCAGGCTCCGAACCTGGAGGCACATGCTCACATTCCTCTAAACATGGCTCCAGAGCATGGCCAGGCCCCTCTCTGCTCAGCCCGACCCCTCCGACGCAACACCAGAGACTTTGCCTGGACACGGAGGCCCCGGGGACACCACTGGACGCAGCGGCCAGCGGCCTGCACGTCCCGGGAAAGGACGGCTGCTCGTCCCGGTGGAAGACGCCCACGCACACCCCGCGTCACACCGTGCGCACACCCCTCCAGGGAGATCCCAGACCTCACGGCGAAAGGCGAAGCTTCCAGGAGAACACGCAGGAGAATAGCTTTACGGCCTCGATTAGCTTTCAGAAAATACACCAAACGGCAGAAACCGTGAAGGAGGGAAGAGGAGCCCGACTGCATGAGAATGGAAACTCCTGCATCTCGAGACACCACGAAGGTAAACAAACAAAAGCCACACACGAGCCGTCCCAGGTGCTCCACCCGCGGCTCTGCTCCGGGGACTCCCTCGCGTCCTCAGACACGCGTGTGCCGGCGTGAGCGCCGTCGCGTTTTCAGTACTTGCAAAGAAATGGAAGTGTAAATGTTTATCGATGGGAGAATAAATAAATTTTGGCATATTTACATAACTAAAAAGAGCATTAAAATGAATGTACTACAATCATATCACTATGGATAAATGTCAAAAACAGTGTGGGGGGGAAACCCCAAACAACCCAGTGTTGAGGGGAAAGGTGTATGTGATACAATCTATATAAAGTTTCAAAACCCTGCAAAAATCAAGTCTGTGTATTGTTTATATTTCGCTAGGTTTATACGTACATAATACATGCATGAAAATAGTAAACATTAAAGAAATGACAGCATTTCTGTTTCAAGGGGAACGAGACTGGGAGGGCAGCTGGGGGACCCAACACTACAGCTAACATTTTACTCCTTTTCAAACAGACACGAGGCCAGCAGTGCAAGAACCTTTGACCCGGTATTTAATTCCGTGTCCTTTGTCCCTGGGGGAACCTGTCCCAAGCTTGAACACGTGTATTCCAAGGCCCCAGCGGACGCACAGCTGTGTGGGCCCCGCACCGAGTGCTGGGCTGACAGGATGTGGATTCACAGGTGTGAGTTCACAAAGGTGCGGTTCCGCCTGGGATGTGCTGGGACCACACGGGGCACGAGGGGGCAGTCCTGGTTCTCTGGCAGCTTGGGGTCACCATGGGAGGAGCGGAGTGGGGTCACACTGGTTCCGTAAGAGACCCTGTGGGGGTCACGGAGGATCCAGCCAGCTGCGGGGGGTGGGAGGCCCTCTGGCCGGAAGAGCGGGCCTGACGGCCAATCGGGAGCATGTTCTGCTAAAGGGACTGTGCCTGGCTTCGGGCACAGGAGGGGGCAAACCTGAAAAGGAAGGAGAGCATGTTGGGCTGCGAGGTTTCGATTTCACTTCAGAGACGACAAAAAGCTATGGAAGGGCGTTTGGACGGAACCCAATCAAGGTGCCAGCTTAGGGGAGCTCGCGAAGTGGGAGCAGATTCTGGGAGGCCAAGAGAGCGCCCCTGAAGTGGCCGTGGGGACAGAGGAGCCTCGATGGGTCGAGGGGCAGCCGAGCAGGGGCAGCACAGGCCCGAGCAGGGGCTGGCAAGGAGCCCTGGATTTGGAAAGAGGCTAGGGACACATGAGTGTGAGGTCACAGTAAGGTGAGCGGGGAGATGACGAGGACAGCGGTGACAACCAGGCACGAGCGGCCTTCACTCTGTGCGCGTGTGTGCCCTCTTCGTGGGTGGGCTCGTTTCACTCTCCCAACCCCCCGGCAGGGAGGCCCTGGTGCCGTTCCCGCCCACAGATGCATAACTTGGCAGGAAAGGTCACGTAACGTGGCCAGGTCAGGGCTGGAGCCTGTCATCGGACCCCGGAGCCCACGCTCTCACACCGCAGAGGTGGGCCAGCCTCCATACTTAGGGGTCGTTTGGGCCACAGCGATGGGTGAGCCTGTGAGCAAAGGTAATACACAGTGAGAGGAGGCTTGAGATTAGGAAAGGTGTCAGGATATAGTTAAGCCTTGGTCAGGGAGGAGGAAGACCCAGGATGGAGCTGCGCTTTGAAGGTGAGGACATTTTGGGGAGCACATGGGGGGGGGAGGGAGCCAGGACAATGCATGAGTGAGAGTGGGCAGGGAGGCAGCCAGAGACGGAAGGGCAAGGGTGCCGAGATGGCAGCAGGGAAGGGGGGGGTGTGGAGTGCGGTCCCAGAGTGAGCGAGAGGGCGTGACACTGGGAGCTGAGTCCAAGACCAGGCTTCGGAAGTTCAAGGGTCGTTGCGAACTTGGAGGTGGGAGGAAGTCAGCATGAGATGATGGCGATTTGAAGAGATGTCTGGGTGGCCGGGAGGATGTGGAAGAAACCAGTGGGAAGTGACCTCAATCCCCTGAGTGAGTAGGTGAAGTCATGCATTCAGCACAGAGTGGTCTGGGGCTGCAGAGGAGGGAAAATCCTTTGGAAAATGCTGCTTGGAGAACAGGAAGTCAAATAAATCGATCTCATGATACCAACGAGAGCCCGACCTCCAGCACAGGCAGATGAATCTGATGAGGCTACACATCATCTGACTTCCCCTAAAAGTGCGGATAGCCTAACAGCACAGAGCTCAGCAAGGCAGAGAAGTCAGAACCAAGGAGGGCAAAGGAACTGAGGAGGAGAATGCATGAACCATGTAAATAGTTGATTTGGGAGCCTGGCTGGAAAGGAGGAAGATGAAGACTGGGAGAAATAAGAGGATATTCACTGGGTACCCACTGGACAGCAACGGCAGGTTGAGACGGCAGTCATGACGAGGACTGGAGAGTGGTGTCAGTGGGAACAAGGGCCTGGGGCGGCAGAACGGGGTTGCTGTGAGCCCCACGGAACCCGACGCCGACAGCGTGCAGAGGACACCAGCGTGGCAGTGCCAGGTAAGGGGAGGTGGTTGTGGAGGAGAACCTCAGGAGCCGAGGAAATCAGAGGATTAGGAAGACACAATAAACACAGGGACTGTCCACATAGGTGGAAAAATCCCCCATGTGGAGCAAAAGTCAGGAGAGAAAATCAGTGTGCGTCTGACAAAGGTGGAAGATGCTGTAAGCGGACAAGAAGAGAAATGGCCTGGAGCCTGGAGGATGCTTCAGGAAGAAGCATGTAGACTCCTGCATCCTGGTCCTGTGTCTGACATGAGAGCTATCTTTGGAATATATACTGTATACGTTGATTGAAAATGTGTGTGTTTTTAATTTTTTTCCTTTATTGATATTAGAGAGAGAGAGAGAGAGAGAAACATCAATGAGAGAGAACATCGACTGGCCGCCTCCCGCATGCCCCCTACTGGGGATCGGGCCCACAACCTGGGCATGTGTCCTGACTGGGAATCGAACCAGTGACCTCTTGGTGCATGGGCCGAAGCTCAACCACTGAGCCACACCGGCTGGGCATAAAAATGTGTGTGTGTGTGTGTGTGTGTGTGTTTAAGTAAACAATCCACCGGATCAGTAGATTGAATGCTTTAAAGGAAAACTATTTTAACTCCTGTAATGAGCCTAACATGAAGTACAGGGAGAGGAAAAATGGATGATAACTGGGCAAAAAACGGGTAAAAGGAGCAGGTTACAGACAGATATGAGGCAAGCAAAGGGCAGGAGACGCTAGAGTGGGGGTATATTTCAGCCCAGTGTGCTCTCCCGGGAATGTACAGACTTCCGTCCACATACCCAGGACATTCGTGACTTCTGTACAGTTGTTAGGAAATGCTGGTACCTGCCCAGCCCTTTCAGTGAACGACGGCCTTGGAATCAACACTGGGCTCCCCCTCGGCCCCGTTCTGAGGTGTACGAGCAGCTTGGGCTCGAGAGCTCCTGGGTGACTTGTGAAAAGAGCAGGCAATCCATTACGTGTCCTGTTCGCACCTTTGTTCCCATTACAGCTGTGATTCAGACGAAACACACACACACACACACACACACGCATGTTTAGGTGTGAAAGTTAACACCATCTACGGTAATGTGAAATACTACATATGTGCAATGGGGTTAATTTACAGTTACTGTGGGATACATAACTCTGTAATTTCCTGGCTTTGGTCTGTATAGTTTTTCAGACTCAACATTTTATTAACTTTTTCTTTAAACCGGCTATCTGTCTTCTGGCTAGTTTTCCCCATCGTATTGGCTTGCATATTTCCAAGCTGAATATCATGTTGTAAAAGTTTGTCCATTTCCTCTCATCTCTCTCAGTCCATCTGTATTTTTTACATATAACCTCCTGGGTCCCCACCTTTTCTGGCTCTGTAAACTTAATTAATGTCCGCTTGACTTTCTTTACCAAGTCACTTGGAAATTTACATAAAACAGACCCATTTTTTTCCATCATACCCTAATACAAACACTTCAGCTATATTTCCTTTCCCATATATTTCAATCTATCTTTCCAGTCCAGCTTCCCTCGTTTTAAAATTCTCAGATATAAGCAAACATGAATACCTTGGACTGATCCTCCTATAGAAAGCCTCCTACATCTTCGACATTCTCCTCTCGCACAACTGGGTTAATATGTCAATCACATTTGATATCATCTACTCTTCAGAACATCGTCCAGACCTTTTCTTTGGTCTTTGTTTTCCTTAATAATGTTGAAAGCTCTGAGGGATTTATTTTTCTTTAATAGAACTGTCTTCCTAGATGTCTATTACTTTAGGAGAAATGAAGATGTTTTCAGAGGAGAAACAAAATACAATAATTATCCTTTTTTTTGCATTTGAAAAAACCAACGCACCCTGGCCGGTTTGGCTCAGCGGTTAGAGCGTTGGCCCGTGGACCAATGAGTCGTGGGTTCGATTCCAGTCAAGGGCACGTACCACAGTTGTGGTTTATCCACGGCCCTGGTTGGGGTCATGCAGGAGTCAACCAGTCGATGTGTCTCTCTCACATCAATGTTTTTCTCTCTCTCTCCCTCTCTTCCTCTGTCTCCCTCCCTCCCACTCTATCTGAAGATAAACAGAAAATATCCTTGGGTGAGGATTAAAAAAAAATATAAAAAACATAATAATAAAAAACAAAAAAAATGAGGTTACTTTGAGTTGCTGGGTTTTTTGGTCTGTTTGTTTGTTTTTCAAAGAAAGAACTCCTAGCTGATTGAATGAATGAATTCTCCTGATACATTTGAGATTTTGAATCATAGACTACTTATTGCAAGGATCCACTTCGTTTTCCTCATATTTTTATTACGTACTCACTGTGTTCTTTAATGGCAATGATAAACAATGTTATGTCTCCTTTATTTCTTTTTTCTTTGAAAATATCTGTTAGTAAGCTACTGTCAATTCCTTCGTTCTCCACATTCACTACTTGCTTTCTCCCTAGCAGAACATGTATATGTTTATTCCCAGAAAAAGCAACATGTATAGCACATTCTTAGAAGAAAACAAAAACAAATAATTCAGATCAACTCCAAGGCAGTCACAGTGCCTGTAAGTCTTTGTAGTGAAATCCTTAACAGGCTACAGATATGTTGGCAATGGAAACAATGGAGGATAACAATCAGAAAAACATCTTTTCTGAATATGATTCATCTTAAGAATCCCTATTGAAATACTTTGTCTTATTTCTAAATTTTTCTTAGATGACCCTTCCTGGTCAAGACAGTTCTCATTATATCTCCCCTTTCTTTTCAGCTCTTGAAATAATCTGATTTTCAAACCAATAACACTGAGATCTGCCAGCAAACACATTTGGACTGCTATGAGAAGTATCAGACTGAAGTTCATTAAATCGATAGAGCGCTACCCAAAAACACTTCAGAGAGAAGGAAGTTATCTCTGGTTCGCTTTCCACAGAGCAGTGACACAGTGAGCCGAGGTCACGGCGGTCCACCGAGCAGACACGGAGACTTTCATAACCTCCAGCGGTCTAGGCGTTGAGCCTGCGAATCGCAGTGTTTTGGGTAGTGAGCTGAGTCGAGGGTTAGACAATACCACGGGTGGAGCGGCCAGACAAAGAAATTCCAGGACAGCCAGCAATGGCTGGGAAGAAAGAGCTCTGTGTTATCTTGGGATAACTGAGCCTCGCCTTCAGGAATGTTCCCAAGGGGGAGCGGGGCAGCCAACCTTTCTCTGCAAACTATCTTCCAGGGATACGCTCCTCTGACCTCGGCGTCAAGATCCCACTAATTAATTCATAGATTAGAACTTAAACGAAAATTCATGGGACCAGGATTTCTTCCCTTCTCCATTCAGTGTGACTCAAAGATGATGATTTACTATGTTTCTTTCCATTAAAGGACCCAGGAGAACATTTGTTTGGAGCCCTGATTCGCAGGCCCACTGAGGCTTGTTCCACGAACTTCTCACCGAAGGTTCTGCGGAGCCTTTCTGTGTCTCCACAATAAATTACTTCCGCAGACACTCGGGCCCACAGCCTCCCCGAATCCTTCCTCATAATCCCCAACATCTGTTCTCTGTCCAGCGCTGACCAACGTGGGAATCGCGCGCTCTGGCTGTCAGCGTCAGCACAGATGAGCGAACATGCTCGCGTCAGCTGGCCCTGTGACTTCAGCTGAGCACACCGGACATGAGCGAGGCTCTAGTTTAAACCATTTGCGACATAGAGGAAACACCTGTTTAGAACGCGTCCAAAATAAATGTGTTGAGTATTTCGAGGGGTTGAGGTGGATAGCGGTTCAGGTTACACAGCCCTGGGTACTTGGGTTCATTACATACCCCAAATTCCTAGAGTTGATGCTAACGTGTACTTTTCCAATGTTCTTACTGAGGACGGTCCATCTGAAGTTGGTTGGAGTCCTACTCTTTTCTGGGTGACATGCAACATTTCAGGAACCCCATAGCTTCAATCTCAATCCAGTGCCCCATATACCTTATTCTGGACTCAAGCCTAATACCTATCATAAAAAAAATGAAAATATAGTGTGCTGTTTTTAATATAACGCTTGATTTATTTGGGAGAACAATATGATCCAAAGTATAAATGAATCTTCGTATCAGTGAATTGCACCATAATAGTAAGCCACCTCTATTTCCACCTAACCCACCGCCCAGCTAGGGGAAGGGACCACACTTATTCAAGTTGGATTATCAGTATGGACAGTTTATTATTTTTATCCTCACCTGAGGACATTTTTTGCATTTATCTTCAGATAGAGCAGAAGGGAGAGAAGGAGGGAGAGAGAGAGAGAGAGAGAGAGAGAGAGAGAGAGAGAGAGAGAGAGAAAGAGAGAGAGAGAAATATTGATGTGAGAGAGACACATCGACTGGTTGCCTCCCACATGACCCCAACAGGGGTCGGGGACAAACTGCAACCGAGGTACATGCCTTTAGCAGGAACCAAACCCAGGACTCTCTGGTCTGCAGGCTGACGCTCTAACTGCTGAGCCAAATTGGCCAGGGCAGGGACAGTTTATTTTTTTACAGTATTGCTTTGTTCCAAATGTATCCAAAGAATAATGAGTGAAATGAAACAAACAGGCAACAAAATTTAACATAAAATACCAAATGAGATACCCTGTCCTTCGGGTAGGCAGCCTATCTAACTCACCATAAGCTAATATGGTGAGTGTAATGACTTAGCAACAATCTGCTCCGGCCTGGGTTTACACATCTATAAAATGATGCTATTTTATCTTTGCAGGACGGTTATGGGCATCTAATAACATATATACATTGCCTAGTACTTGGCCCGGGAATTTTTAGTACATTGTAAATTTGTCAGTCTCGGACTCTAGAGTGGCACTGGAGGCCCCTATCATTCAAAACCCTGTCCTCGGCCTTCCGTCACCAGCACTTACACTCCAGCCACGGGGATGTCTGCATGTCCCCTAGACCTTCAAGTGCTCATTTGTGCCCATCTTGTTCTCAGCTCAGCCGATGGTGCCCCACGTTGCAGCTGCTCTAAGTATTCCTCTTCCTCCTCCAAATTCAGGGCCAGTATCCTCCTCTGCGTCTCCAGGCAGGCCTGTGTGCCGTGTCCCCTGTGTTCCTCTGGAATGATGTCAGCTTCACTGTGACCACTGTTTGCATGACGACCACTTGTCAGGCGCCGTGCTAGTTACTGGCCTGGCCCTAGTTTAACACACACAGATGACCCTACACGAAGAACATTATCCTCTAGTCCAGAGGTGTGGAAAGTTTGGTTCAGAGAGGTCACGTGATCTTCCTACGCTCATACCACTGGCCAGAGGTAAGAGCCGCCATCTGATCTAGGCCCACGGAGTCGAGTGCATGCGCTTTCCACGGGGCCTGTGGGTTTGCACGCGTTCAATGCTACGCTTCCTTATTTACTCATCTTCATTAGACCGAAAGCCGCCTAATGGCCAGGGTGTGCTCTCCACATCCCAGTACTGCAGCAGCTGGTATGTCACAGGCAGCCACTTCCTAACAGATCCACTAGGGACGACGGAGGAGGAACTGCTTTCTATACAGGCTATCCATATGGACCACACATTCCGCAGTGCCTGCTTTGTTGGACGACAAACACCTGAAAAGGAAGATGAGGCCCAGCACGTGGGCACCATCCAGGCGACCTGTTTGCAAATCTCCAGCCACTGACGTGGGATTTTTTCTGGACTCCAGTTGGTGTCGGGAAAAGCCTTCCTCGCAGGCGGCTTCCCAGCAGTCGGGCGGTGGCTCAGGCCCTCAGCACACGGTCTGTTGTGAGCTGACTGGTGAGAAGTACACCGGGGCCCGCAGTGCCCCCCAAGAGTTCGGACAGCCTCGGCCACGGGCGCATGGCTGCTTGCCCTTACCTTCCATGACTGCCACCCTGATCCGAATGCTGTCCTCCCAGAGTCCCAGGATGTCACGGCCAACTGGCAGCAGCTGTCACTGTCACTTAAAATGCCTGCTGGGAAAGCCAGTCACGGGGACAGGCGCTCCACTGACCTCAGCTGTCCGTGTGGCATCTCCCATGTGACCTTCGAGGCCTTCTCGGTCCGGGTGCACGCCATGCCTTTGGGGACCTGGGTGCCCGGCCCTTCTGGTCTTCCCCGGATCTGCTGACAGCAGCCAACAGGGAGGAACCTACCTGTGTCCTGGGATAATCGTGACGATTATCACCACTTACTGAACACTCATCCTGAGCTGGGCATTGTGCTAAGGATTGAACACGAGCTCTTTCATTGAATGGACGCGGTCAACGCCGTGAGGCTGGCAGTTTCCACCACCCCAAGCTCCATCCTGCATGTGCTATAACAAGGCACAAAGATTCGGTGACTCGCTGAAGGCAGGACACACAGGAAGTGGTCTAGCTGGGAGGGCCCGTTTTCCAAAGCGCATACTATACTGAGGCCACCCTGAGTCATATTGAAACAAAGAACATCCGGGTCACGTGGACAGGAACCCAAGAACCAGGCCGGGCAGTGGGGCTGGCCCTGCCGCGGACCCGGGGTCAGTGGAGGAGAAGCAGATCAAGCAGAAGTCAGAGCAGAAGTTCACGCACAGCTCTCGGTAATGCCCGGTGCCGCGCAGCCTCCGCGAGATGAAAAGTAGAATCTGGGAGGGCGTTAAACATGGTTCCTTTCAGGTCTCAACCCCATGACTGCCTTCCCCAGCAGGCCCTGAGCAGTCAAAACACCCAGGACAAATCCCATACGCACACCTAATTGAATAATACAGATTCTGTTTGCTTGGGTTTTTGAAGCATCAAAACAGTTCCTTTATATGCTTGCTTTGGCTCCCTGCAGCTTTAATCAAGCCTCCCAAGGCTCGCAGCATATTAAAATCAGGCAGAAAGGAAACCTGTGGCCTTTGATGCCAATGACCACAAGGCGCAAGTCTCCTGGTTTGATCTCTGCTCGAGCAACTACCACCGATGCTCAGTCAACCCAAAGGGAGAATTTTCTGTTTATTTTCCTTTGTGGGAGGGGGTAGTGATTACTCAAGTGATGAAAAGGTTTCTTTCTTGTGGGAAGCTGCAACAGAACAGGCAGCAGAGAATCCCCAAGCAGACTGGGGTTTCTTCTTTGACCGACGCCGAGAGGCTGGGGGAGGCGCTCTTTCCAAAGGACCACACGGGGCCTTCTCTGTTCCAGTTCCTCTCAGAGACGGAGTCCATAGTCGGCCCGGCATCCCCTCGGCCAGCTGAGCCAGCGTACGTTAGTGCTGCTGCTATTTTTAGGGGAATGAAGTCCTGTCATGGGGCACCCTTTAGGGAACTTTATTATAAGACCTAAACTCTGGTTCTACTCTTTCTTGGCGGCTACTCAACATTTCTTATCAAGTATCTTCTTCTCTGGGGTTGGCCAAGAACTTCAAGATTCCTCCCCCGATGACCTCCGTCTGGTTCAGGCCTTTCAGATGCGCAGCGTTCTCCCTGCCCCAGTGACCGGCGGAGCACCTGCCACCGCCGCCGCCTGTTCTCCAGCATGTCCACCCGCCGAGGCCCTGAGCGCAGCCGCGTGCTGGGCACCCAGGCCAGGGGACACAGCGCTTCTCCAGCACCTTCCATTACGTTCAGGAGAAGAAAAGCACGCGCAATTTCTGTAGAGCACAGGGTAAGAGCCAAAATGAAGATGCGGCAATGTACCACGGGAAAGCGAGAGAGGCAGAGGTGACTTCTGGTTGGACAAATCCAAACGCATCATAAAGCGACAGGAACTGGACTGGTGACGAATAGGGAGGGTAAAAGACGAAAATGGGAGGGAACTTGCTCCCCAGAGACGCTCAGCAGCAACAAAGCTACGCAGGTGGCACAAAGAGCTCCATTTGCTCATCACACCCCCGTCCGTGGGAGTCGGGAGGGGAGGCGGGAAAGGTCGGCTGCGGTCAGACCACAGAGACCCTTGGACAAGAGGCGGAGCTGAGACTCCCTTCAGCAGGCAGGGAGATGACACGGAGCCACCATCTGTCACTCATCTGCGAAGCACTGGGGAACCCTTGTGATCTGTAGCACTGAGCTAGTTGCTGGGCATGTGAAGACAGACGTGTTTCAGGTTCCTCATCTCCAGGTGCTTACATTCTAGGGACTGGGGTACATTAAACAAACAACACAGTGGACATTCTTGTCATCAGTGGCAATTAAGGAAAAGAGTCTGATGCCATTACAGAGAATAATGAGGGGGCCTAAGGCTTCTCTTAAGAAATATCCTTTGTGCTGAGCCCAAAAGACGGGGCAGAAGTTGGCAAGAGAGTGGGGTAATGGGTGTAGAGTGTTGTACGTAGAAACAACAGCACATGCAAAGGCCCTGGGGTGGGAAAGACATAAGCGAATGTGGGGAACTGAAAGATGAGCAGATGGCCAGACAATGCTTTGTGATGAAGACAAGGCAGTTGGGACTAGGTCAGTCTGGGTCTTATTTGCCATGTAAAGGATTTTTGGTTCTAAATAAAATTCGAAATCATGAAAAGGTTTGAAAGAGGGAGGAGTATAACTGGACCTACATTGTTAAAAGAACATTCTAGATGCAGAAAAGAACATTCCAAAAGCAGAGGAGAGAGGAACAAGATTAGAAGCAGAGAACCAAGCTGGCGGTAGCAATGCCGTGATGGGGAGGCTTGTGCCGCGTGACAGCCCGGGGAAGAGGCAATGGACGAAGTCATGTGGGCGGGATAATGAACAGGGCTCCGTGATGAACTGGGCATGGCGGTTAGAGAGAGGGAGGTGCCCGGGTGGTGATCTACCCGAGGATAGACTGAAACAGAAAATGAATTAAGATATTTCGGGATAGCACAGGAAATAGACACAGGAAAGGTGGGAACATTTTTGCTGGGAGAAAATCGGTAAGATTTGATGCTAGAAATTCGAGTTTCAGGGACGAGGACGAGGGAGATCCCAGGAAGACCTGAAGTAAAGATCTACAAGCTGGAGATGGAAACATAGGCTGGGCCCGAGTGGAAGAAACTCGGGAGTTAGTCACAGAGAAGTAATATTTGAAGTTGGACGTAGAGGAGACGAGATTAGCAAGGGTGAGAGCAGGAAGAAGAAACATCCGACAGAACCTTAAGGGAACCTTACATTTTAGAGGGAAAAGGAGGAAAAGGAGCAGGTAAGGCTGGAGGGGCGGAGGAGAGCCGGGAGCACAGGAGGACTTCAGCACGGCAGAGAGGAGCACGTCGAATGCTGCAGAGAGGCTGAGGCAGAGGAGGATCAGGACCCACAGGTTCCAGGGTCCGGGACACTTGTAACCTGCGAGAGAAAAGTTAGGGCTGAGGGCTTCAGCCCAGGGCAGGAGGAGGAGAGGACTGTGAGGGAGGAGGAGCAAGGGTAGGTTCTTCTCCACATGCTCGATTGAAACAGAGCTCAGAGTAGTTTAAGGGGAAGACAAAGAAGGTGCTCGTGGGAGCTCATGTTAGGGAAGGAGCCATCAAAGACAGTCAAATTAAAAATGTACAGGGCCCAGCTGGTGTGGCTCAGTGGACTGAGCATTGTCGCGTGGACTGAGGTCCTGGTTTGATTCCCAGTCAGGGCACATGCCCAGGTTGTGGGCTCAGTCCCCAGTAGGGGGCGTGCAGGAGGCAGCTGATCAATGTATCTCTCTCATCGATGTTTCTCTCTCTCTCTCCCTCTCCCTAACTCTCTACAAGTCAATAAAATATGTAAAAAAAAAAATGATATAAAAATAAAAACCTAGGATTAGGCAAGTTTTTGTAGTTGTTGTTGTTGTTAATTCTCACCCAAGGATATTTTTCTTTTTTAAATACGTTTTTATTGATTTCAGACAGAGGAAGGGAGAGGGAGAGAGAAATAGAAACATTGATGAGAGAGAAACAAGGATCGGCTGCCCCCCTGAAAGCCCCCTTCTGGGGATGGAGCCTGTAACTCGGGCATGTGCCCTGACTGGGAATCTAACTGATAACCTCCTAGTGCATGGGATGACACTTAACCACTGAGCCACAATGGCCAGGCCCGAGGGTAATTTTCCATTGTCTTTTTTTTTAGAGAGAGTGGAAGGGAGGGAGGAGAGAAAGAGAGAGAGAGAGAAAGTGACACATCAAATGATTGCCTCCCGCACGACACAGACTGGGGCCAGGGATCGAAACTGCAACCCAGGTTATGTGCCCTTGACCAGGAATCAAACCTGCAACCCTTCAATCCAATGGCTGACGCTCTAACTGCTGGGCCAAACTGGCCAGGGCTAGGCAAGGTTTTATAGTTGTTTTGTTTTGGGGAGAGGGTGAATCAGTTAGGTTGTTTGTCTGCGTGTCACTAAAAATTCAATGAACAGAGAGTGGCTGAGTTTTCTCCTAAAATATTTCTAGAAGTCGGTATTTGCTTCTCAGTGCTATCAAGTCTCCTGGCTTTTACGGTCTTGTTCTAGAAGTAGCCCCGCCAGCTCCACCTTGCGCTGGCCCCTGGCCAACTTCCCCTAGTGCTGCAAGAGGGGGTGGGGACCCAAAGAGTTTTGTTTGCAGCATCCTTAGTGGTGTGGCAGGAAAGAAAGAAGTTGTTAATGGATTTGAGTCAGCCACTTCTAGGGAAGGGGTAGCTAGCACTAAGCACACAGGGACTTGACACAGTTCCTGAGAAAGAGACCCGAGATGATACGAGGAGTTTGGAGACAGAGGAACGTGACGTGAAAGGTGTGCGAGACAGCTCGATCATCAGTGTGGGACACGGAACAATCCTCTGATAGAGATGGGGGGGGGGGGGGCTCCAATCAGGACAGAATGGGTGAACTTGGGAAGGTCACCTCAGGCAACATGATAGAGTCAATACACGGAAATTCATGGGGTTGACTCCAGCAAGCATGAAACCTAGAACAATGTTCTATTATTGAAACACCACTTTTGATTATCGGTGTTTTTTTTAATTACCTAGAATAATTACTTTCTTTTCCTTAAAAGACTGGTTCTCAAATTTGTGGAAAGTTCTTCCTCTATATTTCTTAAAATATTTTAGGGATTGGTTGAGCTCATTTTAGAGGTAAACATCAATACAGGGTTAATGTAAAGTAAGCAGAGAGGCTGAGAAATGTCGACAATTTCCATTTGAACACAGAGAAGTAAACGGAACAAGTAATTCTTCTACCTTCTTCAGTGACAGAAATGATATCATTTTAAATCAATGAAAAGGATGCTGGTATCTATTATTCCAAAGGGAGTCTTTAAATATGCACGTCTGCTGTCTCTCTGCCTCTGCTTCACACAGGCCCCAGCCATCTGGTCCGGGAAGCCCAGCAGCGTCGAGGAGGTGGTTACTTCTGCCAAGCTGGAGCGACTTTCCAACTGACCGGCAGAAAATGTGGGCTTGTAGAACTTCCCAATTGTTTTCTCTGGGGTCTGAAACCATAACATTTCCATTCAGAGGAAATCGTCTAGGATGTTTATTTTTTCAAACCTCATGAATATTAAAAGCACCATAATTCAAGCCAAAACGTAAGAAAAATGAACGCAGTGATACCGAGTGTGGGTGTCCTGCTTTCAAAGCAGTCTTCGTCAGGGAAAGTGCTTGAAGCACAAGAAGATAAATGGTATAAACAGAAAACTAGATCAAATGCAGTTTGGGAGATGAAGTGATCACCACGTTCTCTGGGCCTTTGCCATCCTATGTTGGAAGGCGGGATGAGAAAGAAACGCATTGTTAGATGAGCGGCCACGGAGAAGGAGGAACAGACATCGACAGAATATTCAACGCGCCGATTCTTTTTTAGAGGTTCGGATTTATTCAGCCTGGATGTGCCATGAACCTCTAAGGATTTACATATCTTTAACTTAATGTGAAGAACTAATAACCAGTGAGTGGCTCAGATAAGACCTTATGAATATTCAAACCTTTTAAATCCTCCAGCGCCAAGACACCCATTTCTCACCATGGACCCCTCGACAGACAGCACACGGTGCCTGATTCCTCCTCCTACCCGAACACGAGCTGCCATCAGGACAAAGAGGTTCGGACGCTGACACTGGAAGCTACTGGCCTATTTGGGGATCGAGAATGATTCAAGCCCCTTCCCCCAATCAAACCTGATTTATTTTTTAGGAGGAAAACCAAACACTGAACTCACTTCTGAAACAAAGAAGCCATTAAACGTTGTTCAGCAAAGGTGATAAATACAGAATCTTGACCTCTCTTATTAACTGCGTTCCCCCGGTGTGCTGAGTAGTGAGGCGGTGTAGACAGCATGAGAATGGGGTTCCCGAGCACAGGTCCAGCCCTGCTGTGGGGGTGGGGAGAACAATACTGAACTGGAATTTATGCATTTGGATGAGAACAAACTGGGGACGTGGGATACCGGAAAGGGAAGAGGGTGAAGGAATGGGAAGTGGGCAGGAGGAAAGGTAATACGAAGTGAGCGAGAGAGGAGAGGCCGGCCCAGGAGCCTTTGGAAAAGGGCGCTGTCTGTCCTTCCTGTGGTCCCCCCGGCTTAGGCAACCAGGTAAACACCGCCCAGTCTTTCTTCAGTTCATTCATTCATTCTTTCAAACATTTCTCACAATACAAACTATGTTAGTCCTGCAATAATTTAAAATTTAACTTTCCTGTAACTGGTCATTTATTTTTTTCAGACTTCAAATTTATTTTTTGAGACATAAGCCATCAATGATGTGATGCTCATTCACCCATTTAGCACAACATCCACTGGACACCCACATACGCCAGCTGTAGTATATTACATGTTGGGGACACAGTGGACCATGTGGGAGACAGTCATACCCTGCAGGGGTGGGAATGTCTGGCCTACGAGTCAATACCAGCTGACATCACATGCCTCACCAAAGTAGCCTCACCAAAGATAGCAGGGAAATTTTTTTTTAAATCCTCACCCAAGGATATTTTTCCATTTTTCTTCAGATAGAGTGGGAGGGAGGGAGGGAGGAAGGGAGGGAAGGAGGGAGAGAGAGAGAGAGAGAGAGAGAGAAACATCGACACATCGACACGAGAGAGACACACCGACTGGTTGCCATCCACACAACCCTAGTGCTGGGGACGAACCGCAACCAAGGTACATGCCCTTGACTAGAATCAAACTCAAGACTCGCTTGGTCTGTGTGGCTCACTGGTTGAGCATCAACCCATGCACCAAGAGGTCCCTGGTTCGATTCCCTGTCAGGGTACATGCCCGGGTTGTAGGCCAGATCCCAGGTGGGGGCAGGCAGGAGGCAGCCAGTCGATGTTCTCTCTCATCAATGTTTCTATCTCTCTCTCTCTTTGAAATCAATAAAGAAAAAATATTTAAAAAACAAACAAACAAAAACAACAACAACAACAAAAAAACCCCCGTGACTCACTGGCCCACAGGACAACGCTCTAACCGGCCAGGGCTAGCAGGCTAATTTTTAAGTTGATAATTTTGTATGGCCCTCGAATGATGTTATAAGTATCCAAATGGTTCCTGGCAGATAAAAGGTTCCTCACCCCTGCTGGAGCCTCCTGCCCATTGGGAAAAGAAGACTGAAGTGAATGCTAAGTGGACAGCGGTGCCGGGGGTCGATAGCAGCTGGGGCCAGGAGTGGGGACCAAGCAAGAAAGGTCCTTCGGAATAAGCCACTGTTCACCATCAGCCTGATCCGGTGACAGGGAAGGAGGCATACGACGGGAAGACCCTGCTCCAGGCACGGGCTATGCCCCCGAAGCGGGAGACAGCCTGCAGTTTTCTAGGAGGTGGTACGGCAGAGCAGAGAGAGCAAGGAGGAGCACACGCAAAGAGGATTTCCAGTGTGGAGGGTCTCTCCCTCCTGCTAAGAATCCTGGACTAGATCCAAAATGTCAAGGTGAAGCTATTACAGGGTTTTAAGCAGCACAATGGTACACAGAGTTACATTTAAGAAAGATGATTTAGCCGTGGAAATTTCCTATAACAACTGAGAACTTCAGCCTGACATCTTCAACTCGGAACCACTTTTTTATAACTCATACATGTACCACAATCACTTATAACTCCTACATGTACCACAATCACTTATAACTCCTACATGTACCACAATCACTTGTAACTCATACATGTACCACAATCACTTGTAACTCATACATGTACCACAATCACTAATAACTCACACATGTACCCACAATCACTTATAACTCCTACATGTACCACAATCACTTGTAACTCATACATGTACCACAATCACTTATAACTCATACATGTACCCACAATCACTTATAACTCATACATGTACCACAATCACTTATAACTCATACATGTACCACAATCACTTATAACTCATACATGAACCCACAATCACTTATAACTCATACATGAACCCATATCACTTATAACTCATACATGTACACAATCACTTATAACTCATACATGTACCCACAATCCCTTATAACTCATACATGAACCCACAATCACTAATAACTCATACATGTACCCACACTCCTACATGAACCCACAATCACACCCATGTTGCTTCTTTCACGCTAAGCTCACATGGGCAGGCAGGCCTCTTCTGCCCAAGGTGACCTGCTTTCCCTGAGCACTTGGTTCCCGCCTTTCCCTTCGTTCACTCCTCACTCTTGCCCAAGCCACGCGTGTGTCCTGGAACACGTTCTTTCTGTCCAAGTGTTGTCCCGGCCCTTGTATGTTGGGGAGAAATCTCTACTTCCCTTTAGGGTCTTGCTGAGGGGAGTCCCTATTATCCTTGAGAAGTCCCCACAGTTTCCTTGAACCCACCCCAAAGTTGACTGTGTTCTTTTGTACTTTAACATATTGTTCTATGTACATAAGTTCACTCATTGCACAGAATGTATTTGGCTATATGTGTGTTTCCTTCATTAACTCTTTTTTTTTTTGATATTTTGTTCAGATAGAGTGGGGGAGAGAGAGAGAGAAACATCGATGTGAAAGGGACACATCGAGTGGTTGCCACCCTCACGGCCCTGCCAACCAGGGCCGGGGACAAAATGCAACCGAGATACGTGTCCTTAGTGGGAACCGAACCCGGGTCTCTCTGGACTGCAGGCCGACGCTCTAACCGCTGAGCCAAACCGGCCAGGGCTCCTTCACTAACTCTTTAAGGACAGTGACCAAGCATTGCATTTGTACATTCTCAGCACCTAGTTCAATGCCTAACAGAGAGGAACCCATTAAATCATTATTTCACCTGAATTCAGTAAAAACAGCAAGCACTTGAAACTCCTTGTGCTTCCTCAAATCTAGCTGAGACACGACTCTCGTTTCGTAAAACAAAAGTACTATACCACTTATTTAAAATGGTATAGTACCACAATCCAGTCTTTCATCTGGTTAGTTCTTAGTGAGAATTATAGAAACCTAAAACATCGCAACAAAAAATCAATTTGAGATATTGTTATAGGTTGAATTGTGTCCCTTCCAAATTTTATGTTGAAGCCCTAACACCCAGTGACCTTGTTTGGAAATAGGGTCATTGCAGATTTAATTAGCTACCAAGAGGTAATTAGAACAAGACCTTAATCCAATATGACTGGTGTCCTTAAAAGTTCGGGGGGATGTGGACCCAGACACGCAGACACGGAGGCCGCATGTGAACATGAAGACACAGACTGGGGATGATGCTTCTACGCGCCCAGGAGCACCAAGGTCACCAGCACACCACCGGGAGCTACAGGAAAGGCATGGGACCGATCCTCCCTCCCAGCCCTCGGGAGGACAACCCTGCCAACGTCTTGACCTCAGACGTGGAGCCTCCAGACCCGTGAGATAACACTTTCTGCTGTTCAGGCTACCCAGTCTGTGGGGCTTTCTTACAGCAACCCTAGACAACGAAAATAGATATTAAGAGGTCTACCGTTCATCGCTCAATTGCTCTTCTGAAGCTTTCCACCCCTCTGCTCTGAGCGGAGAGCCACAGGAGGAGACTGGGAAGGGGTAACTTGTTTTAGAGGATGTACACCGTGGGACATTATCCACCCATCCGACTCTTGCAAAGGCAAGCCAAAGTAGGTTGAAGGACAGCTGACTGGCCAGTATTGTTTCCCTGCCTTTGCAAGCTATTTGGAAAAGAATTACCCGTTAACGATGATACAAATCCATCAAGTAAAAAGCCAGACACGTAACTATACTATCATTTTCTGTAATATCTTACACAGCCAGAGAACAAGTTATAGAAAATGCTAGAATTACATAAACCCATCTAGATGCTACTCTTAGAAAAAGAAAGTCAAAATGGCCTTGAATTGTTCAACGCTCTGTCTACAGAAAGAAGCTCAAAGCCATCGTAAGACATTCCCCCGCTGGGCGCGGGCAGCATCTGTACTGAGAATACCGCACAGGACTGCCACCGTCCTTTATTTTGGTAACTTCTAGGTCAACGGGGATTTAACCTCATCCCAAGGTACAGAATCAGAATGAAGGCTAGAGTTATCCCGAGGCGACACTGTGAGGTGATGGGGTGGGACCTGGACTTGGTCATTGCGATTTCAGTCTGGGTCATTTTTCTAAAATAAACGGCATCTAGACTCTAGATTCTAGATGGACGTCAACATCAAGAGAGTGATTTTTCTTATCTTGGAAACAGTAACAGTAACAAGTAGAGAAGAGCTGACTCGCGCGGCCCAGCCCTCGGCGGCTGCACCCTCGGCCACCGCCGCGCCTCGCGGAGCCCTGGCTCGCAGCGGGCTGACCAGAAACGTCCACTGAAAGTGAAATAAAAGACGTTCATAAAATACTATTTTAGAAGACTCCGTGAACTGGCAAGTGAGCTGCTGCTCTTGGCAGGGCCCTGCCGGTGGATCTGGTTATGGGAAAACTTGACTTCATTGTTCGGCCAAATAGGAGGATTGTGAGCCTTTTCTGATGCGAGGCGGGGCACGGCTTTGCACTCCGTGTTCCTACCAAGACGTGTGTTTCCAGGTCGCTCCTTTGCTTTCTCAAGTAAACAGGGTGGCCAGGTCTGGATCTGCTGAACCCCAGCTGTCCTTCCCCTTCAACTCGATCATGAAGAGGGAAGATCCCACGTCAGACTGGACCAGCCAGGCACAGCCTCCAAGACTCGGTCCCATAAAAGAAGGTGTTCCCTGGGCTCTCTTACAGGCAGGGCTCTGGGTACAGTTACGGGAACGAGGCTACAGAAATTAGAATGAGTGCATGTCCCAGTCGGGGAGCACAGTGGCCTGGCAGTCGCTGGAGATGCGAACAGATGAACAACAAATGTGTGCAGCAGCCCAAACCTTTCTGGGGAACCACACCCCTGTGCAGGATATCTGGACACAGGCAGGCATATTAGATGTGCCACACTAATTCCAATAGCAGGCCAAGCAAAGAATGCAAGGAGTGCTAACCCGTCTGCTAATGCTCTCTGAAGGAGCTCCCATAATTGCTTATTTATAACCTCTGAGCACTTGGTGGCCTTCCATGGAAGGAGCCAGCAACTGCCCGCAGGAAACCAACGGCCCTGCCCACTGCCTGGAAACATGTTCCTCTCCCTCATCTTTGGGAATAGTTGCAATTCCACAACGTGATAGCTGTCAGCTTATTTCCTTCTATTTGTGGTTCACTGAAACTTCAGGATCTCAAGGGCCCATCATCCTGTCACCAGCCTCTGTTAATGCCTGAAACACTGGTGCAATAATAAGACTGATCTTACTCATTCTTGTAAAGCCACCTTTCTATTCTCGACTCGCATGCAGCCCTGCTCGGGATCACTAAGGTATCCAAATTCTGAATACTAGAATAAAATCCTGGAAGTTTGCAATAACATCGCTTAATAAGCATAATGAACTGACCACACCGATTTTTAAAAAAATGTTTGCAATAACATCTCTTAATAAACATAATGAACTGACCACACCGATTTTTTAAAAAATTGCATCTTAATGATGAGGATGATGGACCAACATGTAGAACAGTAGAGTCGAAGAATTCTTATTGATCACGGGGGACAATTCTACCTCCTTGTTTTATGTATAGGAACTAGGCAATCACCATGCCAGGATTTTCCTGTTCTGATCTAAAACTAAAGCTAATTCTTCTCTCCACAATTAAATGCAGTTAATTCTGCTTCTGCAAAATTCACCCGACAAGGGCACCGCTGGTTTTCCATTTCAAAAGTCAAAGAAATAAACCACAGAAGGAAAAATATTCACAACAGCAATACATTATTTAACTTGTTTCTGGTTTGGAACTATACTTTAATATGTTTTTCAGTTTTATACACATTTGATCACATAAACACCAAGAACTATACTTCAAACTATAAATATTGTACTGTTCTACAATATGCCACATAATTAATCAAAATAGCATATGCTGGCGTTCAGACTGGGGTTTCTCATGCCCACACAAGACTGTGTAGGTAAATAAATGAAACATGACACATAAATATGACTACTTGCAGTTCAGTTTGTCTAATAGCTGATCATTTTTTGACACATTTTAAAAGGGAAAATGATTCAACAATATCTTCTTGATACTCACTTCCACTAGCTTGTTCTGTTGTAGGCAACGTCTTTAGCCTTGCGTTGATTTTACGAGGTGGTGCTCATTAGTCATTGCTTTTACAGTGTATGTGGGGGGGGGGGCAGTCTTGCTTCTTGGGATACAAGGAAGGCAGACAGTTTCTGCCCTCTGGATCCTCCCAGTTTTTCTCAGAGCGCAAATAAGTGAAAGTAACATGAGACAATGTTGGGAATATTCAGGAAACGGAGTCTGCTAGGCAGAGGAAGGGTGTGGAGCTCCAGAGCGCTGGGGCGAGCTGCAGGGCTGCAGGACAGGGCTCCCGGGCCACTCTGGCCAGAAATGGTGTGCTTCCAATGAGGCCGTAGGGCAGGAGGCTGGGGGCTTGGCAGCATTTCAGAGCTAGAGTTACCAGGCTTGGTGACTGACTAGACAGTTCCTGGCTATGTGAGCTGGTAGATGGTGGAGCCATTTGCCATTTTGGGAGGCAGAAAGGCAGATAGGATAGAGGGATGCAGGGTTGCATCTCTTACACATGCTGAACGTGGTGTGTGTGTGTGTGTGTGTGTGTGTGTGTGTGTGTGTGTGAGAGAGAGAGAGAGAGAGATCCAAGCTGGAGAATCTGGAATGCACCGGGTCACTGAGTCTGGCACTGAGGGGAGGATCTCACCTCCCGGACGTTTAGACCCGAACTCCCAAGCTCACGGGTGTTGGTGGGAGCTGGAGGCGGACAGGGAACCTGGGGACAGACCGTGGGACGTACCAGCATGGACGTTAGAGAGGAGGAAAAAGAGCCTCGATGGGGAAGGCTGCTTGGAGCTCAGCAAGAATCACAGAAGATGGTTAAAGAAGAAAAGGAAGGAGAGAGTTTAAAGAAATAATAATAAAAAACAAAAAACCCACAGAGGTCTGTAAGAAAGAGACGGAAAACGTTCTCCGGAACTGGAGTTAAGAGCTGGTTGCAGTGGGTGAGAACAGTCTCAGAGCAGTGGTGAGGGAGGCAGTCAGCCGACAGGGTAAGGGCCGGACTGGAAGTGAGAAATGGGTTTGGTAAGGGTGAACTTCCCTGCGGAGGGTGGCTATAGAGTCTCTTAGGAGGGAAGGTCGGGTGGGGTTGGGAGAGAATCCAGAGCGCCCCCCCCCCCCCCACCTCACAGCACTTCCTACTAACTTAGAGCTTAGACAGTGTACCCGCTGTACCGGACACTTCTCCTCTGCACATAAATACATTAATTCCTTTATATACTAAAAACAAATTCCAAACCCAAATACCTCACTTCTCTTGGGTATAGCAATCTTACTTAACGCAGTTAAAAAGGTGGCTGTGTACACTGAGCTAAGAATCACACCAACTCTAAAATCACACCAATCCTACATGTTAGAAGTTGTTATCCCTGGCTGATGATGACTTCAGTGTAATTTTTGCAATATGTAATCACTATGTAATATACATGGATTATAACATACTTAAGTATTTGAAAGAGAAACATTTCATAACTAAAATTCAAAATTACAGTAAAAAGGTTGTAATCAAGATAATAGTTATAATAATAACCCCCCAAAAGCTGTATATTTAAAAATTAGCCCCTGGTCAATTAACCACGAGTGTGAACAGTCAGCACACAGCTCAGAACCTTGTAAGCAGCAGATACACAGTAAACGTTTGTTGAGGTGCATTTTCGGACCCAGTGTAACTGTGGTCCCAGCTCTGAGCCCTGGAGCTATTTCTAGTGTCACAACAGCAGGCTAGAGATCGAATTCCCTGGGGGTAGAAGAAACCAATCTCAGTTTACTCCTGAAAAGTATTCACAATCTCTTTCCCCACCTTAGCTCAAAGATCAAATGCAAGGAGTCAAAGACCAGAGAAAGATGACTAGTTTGCCATCACGCAGAATGCCTCAGCCAAGACTGGTTTTGTGTTTTTTTCCCCTGAGATGAATGTGTGTTTCTTTCCAACGTCTAGGTCTTACCTATGAGCACACCTGAACGCTTCCAGTAGAAAGAACAGTGTATAATTCTGGAAGAGAATATACGAAAACGTGCACGGTTTCATTTCTGGAAACACACATTCCTTTAACTTCCCAAGCAGCACTTAGCTCGGGGTGAGAAGCAAATTCGTTATCTACGACCTTGGCTGGCTGTCCTGCAATTCAATACCTACCTGTGCAAGGTCTCCAGCAGCACAAGCACTCGCACTGGCTTCTAGGAATCACGGGTCCTAATACCCCTGCCTAAGAGGAATGGCGTTTTAAACCACTTTTCCTACTGCTTAACCTCCATTTCAGTACCAAAGGCAATTTGCTTCCTTTAACAAGTCTTTTATGAAGAATGCACGGGAGGTTAATGTAAAATAGCCACAGTAACAAATACAGTAATCCCCTAACATCGTGTTACAAGTGGAATCCAAAATGCAAAGAAATGTCCAGAGACAGGCGGCTGGGATGGATGGGGAACCAGCGCCCACCGTGAGGGCGGAAATCATGGTGCATTCATTTTAGGGGGCACTAAAACTTTCACAAATTACAGCACATCTTCCTTAAAATAGGCCATTGTAACATTTTATCACGTAAATCCTTCTGATTCACGAGTGGGTGCTTCTTTCTGGGTCGCCCTCTGGTGTCACGTAATAGACATGGTCTTTACGCAGGCAGGTTCCACCCCACAAGGGCCTTTTTCCTGTTTTCAACCACGGATCGGGCTCTTTGGGCCACAAGGTAGTCACCAGCGAAGAGTAACCTCAGAGCTGGAGTATCACAGTGTTGGAAGCACCCACAGTCCCAGGAACAGATACGGTTTAACATTTTGCTTTCTCACTTCCTGTTACAAATTTCCCTCCCTCCTATTTTAGAAATTGACGTTCTCCCCAAGAAAGCCTCCTGTCTATGTCTCATGTACCTCTCGCATCTTGAAGTATTTTATTTGCAGCGGGATTCTTGGGGGAGCCAATCCTTCAGGGTGCAACAGTGCCCTTTCGTTTCCACGGCGCTTCTCATCGAGCGTCCGCTCAAGTACGGTTCTGTGGTTTGGCTAGGATTTCCCTGCACAGAGATGAATTCACTGCACCTAAAAACATATGTCCCTCTACAGATGATTATTCTCTTCAAACATCCGCCTTCGCTCATTTTCTCTCATCTTTTTTCATGGCCAACGATTTTGGGGGCTTTTAATATTCAAGAAATAAAAATGTTTTCTCTGGTATTTAAGAAATTTTAGAATTAAATAAGGTATCTGATTCTATTATAGTCCATTGCTATGCTACCTCAATTAACATTTTAAAGTTATACATTCCATTATGAAGAACTTATTTTTATACTTCCTGGGAGGGGAAAATAAAAGGCATGTCTTTCCTTAAATATTTATCAGTACAGTGAAAGATACGTTATTATTTATTGGTTTTAGAGAGAGAGGAATAGAGAGGGAGAGATAGAAACATCGATGAGAGAGAACATCAACTGGCCGCCTCCTGCATGCTCCCCGCTGGGGATCGGGCCCACAACCTGGGCATGTGCCCTGACTGGGAATCGAACCGGTGACCTCTTGGTGCCTGGATTGATGCTCAACCATTGAGCCACACTGGCTGGACAACATATGTTATTTTTATTTTTATTTTTATTTTTTTTCTTTTTTTATGAATTTTTATTTATTTTTTTGTTACAGATATTTTACCTTTTTACCCCATTGGCACCCCCCACCCCACCCCCTCCACCCTGTCCCCGGCTTAGTTGTCCATGTCCATTAGTCATGCATACATGCATATAAGTTCTGTGGTTTATCTCTTCCCACCCCCCCACCCCCCATCCCCTCTTCTGAGGGATGTCAGTCTGTGCCCTACTTCCATGTGTCTGGGTCTACTGTATTCCTCAGACTGTTATGTTCATTATATTCCGTATATAAGTGAGATCATGTGGTATTTGTCTTTTTCTGCTTGGCTTCTTTCACTTAGGATAATACTTTCCAGGTCCCTCCATGTCGTCTCAAAGGATAAGAGATCTTTCTTTCTTACCGCTGCATAGTACTCCATTGTGTATATGTACCACAGCTTTTTGATCCATTCGTCTACTGGTGGACACTTGGGCTGTTTCCAGATCTTAGCTATTGTAAATAGTGCTGCTATGAACATGGGGGTACATATATTCTTCCTGATTGGTGTTTCAGGCTTCTTAGGGTATATTCCCAGCAGTGGGATCACTGGGTCAAATGGAAGTTCAATTTTTAATTTTTTGAGGTAGCACCATATTGTTTTCCATAGCGGCTGCACCAGTCTGCATTCCCACCAGCAGTGTATTAGAGTTCCCTTTTCTCCACACCCTCGCCAACACTTGTTGTTTGATGATTTGTTGATGGCGGCCATTCTGACAGGTGTGAGGTGATACCTCATTGTTGTTTTAATTTGCATCTCTCGGATGATTAGTGATGTTGAGCATTTCTTCATATGTCTCTTGGCCATTTGTATGTCCTGTTTGGAGAGGTGTCTATTCAGCTTCTCTGCCCATTTTTTAATTGGGTTCTTTGTCTTCCTTTTGTGGAGTTGTGTGAGCTCTCTGTATATATTGGAAATTAACCCCTTATCTGATACATCACTGGCAATGATGTTCTCCCATACAGTGGGTTGCCTTTCCACTTTGATGATCGTTTCTTTTGCTGTGCAGAAGCTTTTTAGTTTGATGTAGTCCCATGTGTTCATTTTCTCCTTTATTTCTGTTGCCTTAGGTGATGTATCAGTGAAAATTCTGCTCCGTATGATGTCCGAAATTTTGTTGCCTACATTTTCTTCTAGAATTTTTATGGATTCACGGGTCACATTTAAGTCTTTTATCCATTTTGAGTTTATTTTGTGTATGGTGTAAGTTGATGGTCGAGTTTCATTTTTTTGCATGTAGCTGTCCAATTTTCCCAACACCATTTATTAAAGAGGCTGTCTTTACTCCACTGTATGCTCTTGCCACCTTTGTCAAATATTAATTGAGCGTATTGCCTTGGGTCCATTTCTGGGTTTTCAGTTCTGTTCCACTGGTCTATATGCCTGTTCTTGTGCCAGTACCAGGCTGTTTTGGTTACAGTCGCTTTGTAGTATAACCTGATATCTGGTAATGTGATCCCTCCAACTTTGTTCTTCTTTTTCAAGATTGCTGTGGCTATTCGGGGTCTTTTTGGTTCCATATGAACTTTGAAGTATTTGTTCTAGTTCTATGAAATATGTCGTTGGTATTTTGATGGGGATTGCATTGAATCTATAGATTGCTTTGGGTAGTATGGACATTTTAATTATGTTAATTCTTCCAATCCATGAACAGGGTATGTTCTTCCACTTTTTTATATCTTCCTCTATTTCTTTTTTCAATGACCTGTAGTTTTCTGCAAATAGGTCCTTTACTTCTTTGGTTAAGTTTATTCCTAGGTATCGTAATTTTTTTGGAGCGATGGTAAATGGGATTGTTTTTTCAGTTTCTCTTTCTGTGAGTTCATCATTGATGTACAAGAATGCCGTCGATTTCTTGACGTTAATTTTGTATCCTGCTACTTTGCCAAATTCATTTATTAAGTCTAATAGATTTTTGATGGAGTCTTTAGGGTTTTCTATGTACAATATCATGTCATCTGCAAATAATGACAGTTTCACTTCCTCCTTTCCAATTTGGATCCCTTTTATTTTTTCTTCATGTCTGATTGCTGTGGCTAAGACTTCCAGTACAATGTTAAACAAGAGTGGCGAAAGTGGACATCCCTGTCTTGTTCCTGTTCTTAATGGAAATGTTTTTAGTTTCTGTCCATTGAGTATGATGTTGGCTGTAGGTCTTTCATATATGGCCTTTATTATGTCGAGATATGATCCCTCTATTCCTACATTGCTGAGCGTTTTTATCAGAAATGGATGCTGGATTTTGTCGAATGCTTTTTCAGCATCTATTGATATGATCATGTGGTTTTTATTCTTCATTTTGTTTATGTGGTGTATCACGTTTATTGATTTGCGAATATTGTACCAGCCTTGCATCCCTGGAATGAATCCCACTTGGTCATGGTGAATAATTTTTTTGATGTATTTCTGGATCCGATTTGCTAGTATTTTGTTCAGGATTTTGGCATCTATGTTCATCAGGGATATTGGCCTGTAGTTTTCTTTCTTCGTAGTGTCTTTTTCTGGTTTTGGAATTAGAATTATGCTGGCCTCATAGAACGTGTTTGGAAGTCTTCCTTCTTCTTGAATTTTTTGAAATAGTTTGAGGAGAATGGGTGTTAGTTCTTTTTTGAATGTTCGGTAAAACTCCCCCGTGAAACCATCTGGGCCTGGGCTTTTGTTTGCTGGGAGAGTCTTGATTACCTCTTCAATTTCCTTAGCTGTTATTGGTCTGTTCAAGTTTTCTATCTCTTCCGGGAATAGTTTTGGGAGACTGTGTGTTTCTAGAAATTTGTCCATTTCGCTGAGATTGTCGAATTTGTTGCCATATAGTTGTTAACATATGTTATTTTTAAACTTCACCAAGATGGAGTTTTCTAGTAAATTATTGATGTCAATATTAACTGGCAATTATTCCTGAAATTATAATTATTTCTATGAATTGTAATTGGCATAGTCACCAGTTGCTTATATATATGTAACATCATACAGTGGGTAACACAGTGTAGTGAGCAGGTCTGAAATCAGTCAGACCTGGGACTGAATCCCATCTTTCCATCTTAATAGCTCTGTGACACCAGGCAAATTACTTAACCTCTCTCCATTTTTCAATTTGTTCAAAAAGTGTGGACAATAAGGGTTATTGTGAGGAACAGATATAATCAGTGTAAAATAACAAATACAGTATTTGGCTTGAATTAGACACCTACTAATCCAACCTGCAGATTTAGAAAGTCTTTAAATGGGGGGAAAGGGAGGGAGGAAAAGAGAAGGGAAGGGAAAAAAGACGTCATTATGCTTAACACTTCGGGTCAACTTTGATGAACTGTACCCAAATTGATGTCCGGAAGAGAGGAGGCTTGTCTGGCCAGGAGCTAAGCTGGATGATGATCTCAGAGACACTAACATTTTATCTACCCCTGGAGGTTGCTCCCAGGTGTGGGCAGCTAGATTCAATTTTTTTGAGTTGGCTGTGATCTGTTTATGCACCAAGGAGTCAAAATGAGTGTGAGATTCCAGGATTCAGGAGCGAGAGCAATTGGACTGATGGGGAAATGTAGGTCCCAGAAGAGCAGGAAACAGGGACCAGGGGCACGGTCTGGAACTCAGCAAGGGTTCAACAGACGACCTTGGAGTCCAAACCCCAAACACACTAATAAATGAGGTACACAGATAAAAGGAATACAAGGGGAATGAGAAATCAGAGGACACACACACAGAGGAAAGCAGATGAATCCACTCACCAGGACAGTGACAACACTGTAATTCTCTGTTCTAGGTTAAGGTGTAAACAACTTCTTTTATTTTGTGCAGCAAAATAAAAATAGCGATGGGCTGGGGATGATATGAGTCGGGTTCTAGGCCAGGGGTGTTGCCAGGAAGGTGGCGAGCAACTCTGTTACCATTCCAGGCTTCAGTTTCCGCGCGAGAAAACAAAGCACTTGGGAAGTTCTCTGAGATTTCCTCCCACTTGGGTCAGCCACGTGCCTCAAACATTAGAGCGCGAGGCGCATGTGAGGCCGTAACCCTGAGCCCGCCTGATCCACCTACAGGATTTGGCAGCGGCCGGGCACCATCGGAAGAGGAAGCCTGAACTGAACGTTGATTGCTAAGCAGGAGCTCGACCTCTGGAGTGTAGGCAGCTGAAAGCCAGGGCCGCTGTGCCGCTGCGGGGACAGCCGGTCTTTCTCCCTGGAATGTGTTCCTTGAGGAGAAGCACGGCAGCTGAAGAGGCAGGCAGGGGCCGTCCCAGCCGCCCGCCCAGGCCTGCGGGGCTGTGCCCGCGGCCGGCTGCGCTCCTGCAGGCTGTTCCCAGTGGCCCAGGGGAGCCTGGCCACAGACCAGGGAAGGGCCCTGTTCAAAGGCATATTCAGGATGAGTTATGTGAAAATTGCCCACAACATCCCTTTTTCCCCTTTTCTCTCACATTGTTAGCATTTATTAAATCAACGTCTCCATTTCCCTTCCTGTATTTTAATCTGACTCACAGTTGGTGGAGAATGTTTCCAGAACCAGCCCGGAGCTGATAAATAGCAGTGGCTAAACGTTAATAAAGGAACAGGGTTGAGACTGAACTAAAGCACGGGTTTAAGTAAATAATTACACAAAATCCATGATTTTGTAGAGAAAAATTTCATAGAAATGTTTTATGTTTTTGTTTCAACATGATGATAAATGGAGGGAATGCGCTGGGAGGGAAGGCGTACTTTTAGACTTGGAAGGAAACTCTAGAGCTCATTTCAATTCACGGAATATTTGTTAAACTTTTCTTGGTACTAGGCACTGTAGTAACCTAAGCAAGTGAGATGACGTACCTGTTTTTAAGCAGCGAGAAATATACGAGGGAGGCAGGTAGGACCGGTGCCTGCACTTGGTCTCCTCTGCACTCAGTCCCTCCTGCCGTCCCTGCTCTGGTCTGTCACGGCCCGACCCCTCCGGGCCACATGCTCCCGGAGCTCCAGCCGGGCTCCACCACCGGGAGGTTGGGGCATCAGATAAGAGGGTGGGAAGAAGGGCGAAGCCAGGATTTCTCCCTCTGCCTGGAGGTCTTCAGAAATGGCCATGTTTCCTGGGCTCTTGCTCCTGCTGGGCAACCCTGCCAGCATCCCCGCTCAGCAGAGCGACCCGGCACTGCGCTAGGACACCACTGCCCCTTCCCTTTGGCCTTCTGGCCTAGGAGGGTGGGAACTTTCTGTTCTGGTTCACCTCTGGGTTTTCTCTCAGCCCCTATACCACCTCTGCAACCAATTCTTTGAATTAAAATACACTATTTTAAGTAATTAGTCTGCCCAGCCGGTGTGGCTCAGTGGTTGAGCGTCGACCCATGCACGAGGTTGCCGGTTTGATTCCTGGTCAGGGCACATGCCCAGGCTGTGGGCCCGATCCTCAGTGGGGGGCATGCGAGAGGCGGCCAGTAGATTTCCTCTCTCATCGATGTTTCTATCTCTCTCTCCCTCGCCCTTCCTCTCTCTCTCTCAAAGCAATAAAGAAAAAAAAAATTTAAATAATTAGCCTGTTTTCTGAATTCCTGGTTTGACCCTGATTGATATAGAACCCTTTAATGATAATGTATTAGAATAACTGTTCTTCTAGCAGTTGCAAAAACACCGAAGAGCTATGGGTGGGCACAGAGAGAAAGACGAATTCTGCTGGGAAGTCTGGAGAAGACTCCACACAAGTAGTAGCACTTGTTATGGTGACACCTCAACAAATGATGAGGGTTTGGTCTTTGAAAGGTGAGCCAAATCTTAACAGGTGAGGAAGGAGAAAGGAGGAAGGACCTTCCATGGGGAACCAGGAAAGGTACAGCACAGGCAGCGATAAAACGAAGGGCTGGAGGGCAGGGAAGGACCCACCGTGGGGCCTTAGAAGCCCTTCCAAGGAGTCTGCGATTTGCTCGTTAGGTGGTTGTGACCCTTACCAAGCGTCTAAGTAGTGAAAAAGTTGTGTTATGGAGTAAAATGTGGAGTGAAGGAAATTATGGCACAGGGATCACCCAGAGCAACTGCTACTGTTGAGCAAAAGGTGATGAGGGTCACAGCAAGCATGGTGGCAGCTGCGAATGGAAAGGGAGTAGATCTGCAAGAAGGAAAAGATGGGGCTGGAAAACGATGGCTATGTGGCCCTGGCTGGTGTGGTTCAGTTGGCGGAGTGCTGTCCTAAGCACCAAAAGGTCGCTGGTTCGATTCCTGGTCCGGGCACTTGCCCGGGTTTTGGGCTCGATCCCCAGTAGGGGGAGTACAGGAGGCAGCTGATCCATGTCTCTCTCTCTCTCCCTTTCCCTTCTTCTCTAAAAATTAACAAAAACATATTTTTAAAATGATGATGAATATGTAGGTCAGGGGATGGTAAGAATATAAGAAAAAGTCCCTGTTCCATGTTTGACCAGAGAGGCGAATAGTGATGCTTGTACACCTAGGCAGGGAGTTTATTTTGGAGTATGTTGAATCTTAAGTAACACATAGCTGGGATGTATGATAGGCTCTGAGGGACGCCAGTCTGGTACTCATTCCAGAGGTAAGGGCTAGAGATTTATATTTGCGAGGCACATATTTATACTTAGTTGGGGCATGGGAATAAGAGAGGTGACCATAGGGAGAGACAAGAAACCCATAAAGGGCTGAACTGAACTCTAAGGAACACTATACTTAATGACCACAAAGGACAAGAACAACCAGCAAATGGTATGGAAAGAGACAGGAGGAAATTAGGCAAAAGAAATAATTTAGATGTCAACAGAGAAGACTTTTAAGAACTAGGAGGTAGCCAAGAATGTATCATAGCACAAAGTAGATGATGACTGGAGTGTCTTTTGCTCCGGTGTTGTGATGGTTACTTTCATATATTAACTTGTTGAGGAGTTATAAGAGGTCAATCTGGTGCTATTCTCTCATTTCTCAGTTGAGGGAACAGATCCTGGGCTGATGGACTAAACGTCCGAGGGCTCAGAGCTGCTTAACAGTGAAGCTGGACCAGCTCTTTGGCTTTTGATGGTTGACCACAGTGCTTCCTACTAAAGAGTCCACTCTCACGAGAACCAGGGTTTCTCATGGAGAAGCTCAGGAAGACGTGTACTCTACATTAATCCCCAAACTCAAGTCACGTCAAGAAATGTAGTGTGTGTAGAAGTGGGTGGTGTTGCCAGTCATTTTTTATATTTATCCACACAACCTAAGAGAACTTTGTCCTTAAAACTGAAATTACACAGTAGATCAAAAACCCAAACAAGCACAAAACAGACTTTGGATCAAGATGTTCAAAGTCTGAAAGATCCTGGACACCTAAGTGCAGGGGGTTAGCATGCATCCATGCAATCTAGTTTATAACTGTATCTTTTCTTTGATGGAGACAAACAGCTACCTTGAGAACCAAGGAGCAACATCCTGCTTAACTGTACTCCTTTCCTTAATAACAACTTGCCAGAAAGAAATAAAGGCTAGTTTGATAAAAGGAAGATAATTTCTTGACCAAGAAGATAACAATGGTACTTGTGAATCTTCAGTTATATTAACTGATATTTTTTTTTTTGGTCATCTGCTGTTTTAAAAGATGAAAGTGAGCACTATTTTATTTTTTAATCTAGTCATGTTTTCTCTTAACCTCTGGGTCTGAACTGACAATGGGGCAGGCGCCCTGGAGAAGCAGAGGCTTACAGGGACCAACAGCAGTCAGCACAAACGACATCGCTCTCATTGCCTTGCTGCGCAGTCTTGGGGTGATAATTATAATTGGTAATATAGCAAGTGCTACTATTTACCTGGTGCTGTATTGAATAAAATAATAGATGAGCCTGTTTAATTGATCGCTGTAATTACTTTATGAAGCAGGCATTTTCATCCACACGCCCCCTTTTGGAGGCATTTCAGTAACTTGCTTAGAATCCCAAAGGTTGAATGTAGCTAAGTTGGGAGGGGGACCCAGTTCTGTCTGACTTCAAAGGCCACACGGTGCCCCCACCCCCATAATACCAGGTTGGGCTGTCACATCATAAAGGCAGGCTCCACCAGGCAGGAGGTGGTGCCCAACCTGTGTCCTGATGAGGATGGGGAGGAGGAAGGCTAGTTTAAAATGCTCACCCTGATTCCAGTGAGAACTTAAGCTGCAGAGTAGACTTTCACTATGTAGTGTATCCCATCCCATCCCTTCCTGATTTACATCATTTTAAAAAGCAAATTCTCCAAGAACCTTAATACTGTACACAATTATTTGTAAGCGATCTAAGTTTTGTGACAATAAAGAGTGAGGTCCCATTAGGTTTTGGGCTCCTTTATCCTAACATTTGCAATAGAAATGTCCCTTTGTGGAGAGGGAAGAGCTGAAGTATAGGCTGGACCCGAGCCTGTGCTTTTACGTGTGGAGCAAAAGCTTTGGAACGTCTCCACCTACGCTGGGCTGCCTGACTCATCACTGACCGGGGGCCCTCAGCTGCCCGGCTGCCAACTCACTTCTTTCACACAACGAACTCATTCCTTTATGAGTGTGAGGAGAAATTCTAAGGGCTCTCAGCACATTTCCTCCTGCCGAAGCCCAAATTAGTCCCCTCCGCTGGACTCCCACTGGGCTGCCTCGGTACATCACAGAACGCTGGTTGAGAAGACCGCTTTCTAGTCCCACAAATCACCCTGGTACCTGCTCCTCTGACTAGGCCTGGGCCATTATTTATTAGAGAGTAAGCACTAGCTGTTGAGGGTCAATTATTCCATTGACCAGGCATTACAATAATTCCTGGTAATTAAAAGAGGTACTTATGTGAATCTGGGTGCATATTGAAAGAAACATTAGTCCTTTTGTCAACTTGGCAAGTCTATTGTTCTGAGCCAGGCCCAACCAATTAGCATCTTTTGCCAATCCCTGTCAGCTGGGCTTGAAAAAAGGCGAGAAAGGGGTCAGTCAGATGCTAATTTAGATACAATTGTGTCAGGCCGGCTTGGAAGGGGCTGGCTCTAAAGCAACCACCAGGGTTTAATGAGGCAAACAGCTTGGGTCTCAGTGACCCTGCAGGGGTAATTTTTAAAAGACCCCTCTGTGTTCCTGTGCCAAATAGCAGGGGGACATCACAAGAAGCCCTTCCTTTAAAAAAAAAATGGAGAGGGATAATCATCCGTTTAATCTGCTCATTAAACAAATCTCTCAGGCGGACTTAACGTGAATTAGCACTTCTCTAAAAGGTAAAATGTGACACACAGGAGACAGTGCCGATCATTTGAAAGGTCACAGTTCCTTATTATCGGCTCAGTTATTGTTAATGTATTAATATTCGATGATATGGAGCCAAGACCACCACCTTCATTCAATCTTGGGAGCAAAATAGTGTGTTTTCCTAAGTGGGAAACAAAAACACGTTCATCGGGTCCAATATAGATCTAAGCACAAACAAAATATTGTTTCATGTTTTTCACACATAGAAATTAAGAGGAAAAAACCCCAATCTGTTGACTCCCTCTACTGCCTTCCACCTGACACCTGCCAGGCTCACACATGAGGGCTGGACCGTGACAGCCACACCTCACAGACCGCAGTTCTTCCGGAACCGTCAGAAACCTCCGCATGCTCCCGGGGCCTCTGGTTGAAGTCCCACAGCCTGGACAGAGGCTCCAGTGGCTGAGGCCCCGGAAGGTTCGTGACTGACAAGCTTCCTGGAACTTAGTGAAATCTTTTGTTCACAAGCAAACATCACCCTGACACAGACACCTCTCTCACGATCTCAGCCTTCAGCTCGCTCTTAATATTGACTCAGTCACCTTTAGGTGCTGGAATAGGCCTGTCAAGATGGTGTTGACCACGAGGCATGAAGAAGGACACAACTCTCCAACTAGTCAACCTAGACCTTCAAACAGGAAGCGTATGCCCATTAAAGTATTGTTTCATTTGAAAAGGGCAAAGAAGACAATCCAGGACCACTCCGGGGAGAAGTATTTCCTATTTCCGATCATGAGACAAAGAGAGAGAGAGTGAGGCTCGTTTCTAAGCAGATCAACACTACCCCAGAAACCCGCACGCCAATGTTCACTGCGGCATCATTCATGGTAGCCAACAGTGGAAGCAACCCAAGTGTCCACCTCAGATGAATGGAAAACAAAATGTGGTCCGTACTGATGAGGTTCAGGACACGCTACCCCAATATTTTAAGCTAAAGGAGTTCGAGAAGGAGGCAGAAGAGGGGTTCTCTCCGACCTTCTGCCTTTCTTGTCTAAACTGAGTGAAGGAACATGGACCCTGAGAGCCCAAACACACATGCCCCCCAGTGTACCACCCTCAGAGCACACTCTTTGCCCTATCGCATCCTCCATGACTTCTTACTCTTCACCACACCTGGTATAAAACATTCAGGTTTAACCACTAACCATTTCTTTGGCCTCTATTTCCTTATGAAATAAAGGAACATTGCCAGGCAATCTTGATTCTGGCTAAATCAAAATTGTGGTATAAAATGTATAAAAATAAACTTGTATACTTCTCCTACTAATTTGTCCGTTTAATTCTCAGACCCAGTTAGGGATCCTAAGAGGGTCAAGGAGAACTTTCTTCTTTCTCTTCAAAACATTCAATGGCGGGCTTGATCCCCAGGAGGGGGCATGCAGGAGGCAGCCTATGGGCGTTTCTCTCTGACATGGATGTTTCTATCTCTCTCCCTTTCTCTCTCTCTAAGAAATCAATAAAATATATTTAAAAAACAACAACATTCAATGGGATAATGTTATTCAACCTTAAGAAGAAACGAAATTCTGATGCAGGCTACAACATGGAAGAGACCTGAAAACATTATGCTCAGTGAAATAAGCCAGACACGAAGGATGGACACTGTATGATCCCACTTACACGAGGTACCGAGACTGGGTACGATCACAGAGACAGAGAGTAGAACAGGGGCTGGGGAATGAGGAATTACTGTCCAATGGGTATAGATCTGCTGTTTAAAATGAAGAAAAGCTCTGAAAATGGACAGTGGTCATAGCTATACAACATGAATATACTTAATGTCGCTAAACTGTACACTTAAAATGATTAAAATAATTAAAATAATTACAAAATATGGTATAAAGAGTCAGTTGTAGTTATATACATATATTTTTCTGAGAACTCATGTCATTAAGCTTGTGAAACTTACCTTAGGATAGTTTAATTATGACTATGGTAATGTAAATACGTATTCAGGATTTCCTATTTATTTATTTATTTATTTATTTATTTATTTATTTTTCTCACCCGAGGACATTTTTCCATTTTTTGTTCAGATAGAGTGGGAGGGAAAGAGAGGGAGAGGGAGAGGGAGAGGGAGAGAGAAAAACATTGATGTGAAAGGGACATATCGAGTGGTTGCCTCCCGCACGACCCAACCAGGGCCGGGGACAAACTGCAACCGAGGCACGTGCCCTTGGTGGAAATCGAACCGGGGTCTCTTTGGACCGCAGGCTGACGCTCTAACTGCTGAGCCAAACCGGCCAGGGCTCAGGATTTCCTTTTTAAGAAGGTAAATAAATCAACAACAGCTCCACTGTATATTTGCATGTCTCATATTCAGCTAGAATATATTAGGTTTAAATAATACTTAATATATAGATATTACTGGTAAATAAATATACTCAAAATTCAAGCTATATTTTACACAATCTAAAAATTTATTTATTTTTTAAAAGGGGAGAACTCCCTTTGTTTTTCCTTATTGCTTTTAGAGAGAGAGGAAGGGAGAGATAGAAACATCGATGAGAGAGAACATTGATTGGCCGCCTCCTGCACGCCCCCACTGGGGATTTGGCCCACAACCTGGGCATGTGCCCTGACCAGAAACCGAACTGGTGACCTCTTGGTGCATGGGTCGACACTCAACCACTGGGCCACACCGGCCAGGCACACAATCTAAAAATTTAATACCATAATTCAATTGAAAGCCACATATAAAATACATAGTTTTTAAATACTCCCTACTATTGTTTACTCTTCTTATCATCCAGATAATATTTTCTACTTAAAAGTTAAATATCACACACCAAAGTTATTTAAAACCATTGAGTGCTGTCGAAGTAAAAGGAGCCAGGATCAAGATGGCCTGGAAGAGTTAATTGCTCCTCTAAAGTCAGTTTCTTCGGAATAAAGCAGCAGTAGTTGGTATCTGAAATGTTTTCTTTCTCTTTGGAACTTGCTGCCTGAACAGTAAGTCATGTCAGCTTTGGCTCGACCCCCTCGAGGCCTGCACCACGTGAAGCCTGAAGTCACCCCTTAGCAACTGCCGCAGCCACGGGGCGCCTGGAATGTGTTGAGCGCACCGAGTCTTAAAACAGAACAGCTGTCGTAGAAAAGCTGCTACAAGACCCCTCCGAGGGACCGCAGGCCTCACAGACACCCTTGTCTCTTCTGAACGGGGAGGCCAGTCACTGCCTCGGTACTGTCTTCCAAGATAAGACTTTGCAAAAGTGAAAGCATCCAAGAGCAGGGTAAGGACTAAGAGGGAAATTCTCAGTTCCTCTGTGGTCTCACCGGGAGGAGACAACTTGGTGGGTAAAAACTATGTTCAATACACCTAAGCACAGAGCCCAAGCGCTTAAAATAGAGTCACACATGCTGTGAGCACACAGTGCCTGTTGACTGGCAGAGACGACTAAAACTGTTGACATTGAAAGATCTGTGACAATAGGTGTAGGAGCAAAGCAAGTGTGTCTCAATAGGAAATCATCAGGCATTGAAGGGCTATGAGATTTATTTCTAAAGTTTATCTTTAATCATGGTGTTTATATAAATTATTTCGATTTTGATGGTCTGGTAGGGGAGATAGTCTGGCAGGAGTTGATTTCTTGTCATAAAACCTTTACCTGAAAAAGTCTGTCAAGAATATAGAAACAAGTCAATATCTTAAAATGAAAAAGCAATGCCATAGGACAGTTTAACTCCTGAAAAGAACTTGTAAGATCGTAGTTCTCTATCATTTCATGATGTGGTCCATCACAGAAGTCTGAAAAAATCTTTTTACTCTAAATTCTACTGGGATTATTTAAAAGTGTAGTGAGCCCAGCCCTGGCCAGTTTGGCTCAGCGGCTGGAGCGTTGGCCCGTGGACCAGAGAGTCCCGGGTTCGGTTCCCGCTAAGGGCATGTACCTCGGTCGCAGTTTGTCCCCAGCCCCTGTTGGGATTGTGTGGGTGGTGACCAGTCGATGTGTCTCTCTCACATCGATGTTTCTCTCTCTCTTCCCCCCTCTCTCCCTCCCGCTCTATCTGACGATAAAAATGCAAAAATGTCCTCGGATGAGGATAAAAAAAAAAAGTGTAGTGAGCCCAAAGCATAGGTGCCTAGCCTTGGGTTAGAAATGAGGTTAGGCCCTGGCCAGATTGGCTCAGCGGTTAGAGCGGCGGCCTGCGGTCTGGAGAAATGAGGTTAGGACACACAAAAAAGGAAGGAGCATGAAGAAAACCTGTAATGGCAAAAAGAAAATGGAAAAAAAAAATCTCTGGGTGGCCTGCTGATCAAATAATGTCTTTGTCTCCAGAAAATGTCATTGCTACTGTACAATTTAAAGGGGGCTTAGAAATTAACAGGCCCCATCCTAGGTGTTCATAAAGTGCTTGTTGGATGGCCGAGTCAATAATCCCTTTTACTTTGTAAATGAGAGAAGCAAGAGATATAAAGAAATCTGAGACCTGTCATGGGGAACCCACTAAGGAGGCCAAGATTCCAAACTGTAGTTAGTATAAATGGTTATCAAACTGGAAGTTTGCCTTTAATTTAGCTCCTTTCCAAGGTCAGCATTTGTTGGAATGCAACTATATGCCAGTTCCTTGAATGCACTCTATTTTGACTGCCCGTCAACAAGGCCTCTGCTCCGGGCCCTGAGACAAGCAGAGGAGAATCAGATGGCGATCCAAAGCCGGGTCCGGGAAGCACAGGACTACATGTCACAGAAACCAGGACTTCCCATCTGCAGGCTCTCATTTCGTCATCTGGATAATTAAGTAGAAAGAGCAACGACAAAGCAAAGGCCCGTGTGGAAGGTACTCATAAAGGGCGGAGAAAAGGAAGAAAGGGCAGATGTGACTAGGAGACAAGGCGGGGGAACACTTTATACGGGAAGAACAGAAGCTGTCATAAACAGGCAGAGAAGCAGAGAGAGAGGAGGAGGGCCCTGCAGGGAATCCGTAAGGCGGGACAGGCCGAGGAAGCCTGGTAAACTGGGCAGTCACGTGGGGGTTAAGGGAATCGCTTCTGAGCGGAGGGATGCAATGGAAATGGGCTTTGAGAAAAGCCGAGGTTGTAGCTGTGTGTCTACACGGAGAGACTGAAGGCAAAAGACAGGAAGCAATAAAGGATAAGGAAGTTTACTCGAGGACAAAGTCAACAGGATGCAAAGTCTGATTGGCTGTGAAGGGCAAATAAGGGGGGAGGGACAGTGAGATGCTCAGAGGCCTGGGACATGAGTCAGATGAATGACAAACAGAAATTAGGAAGGACTGATTTTAAAGGAGGTGAGGAAGAGAAAAGAGAAGTTTTAGACGTGTAAAGTTTAAGGTACGGACAGAACACATTCGCACACAGGAAGTACGGCTGGTGTGCACACAGATGGCAGGACGGTTGGGATAACTGCCACCGTTTGAGAGATTTTCTTGGGGAGTATCAATAACGAACAAAGAAGAAATGACAAGACTTGAGAAGGAGACACAAGACAGTGTGTGTGGCCACAGGCTTTCTCAAAAGTTCTCTCGTTTCTCATACGATGGCCTGGCATGGCCAAGAAGGGCAGGGAGACAAAGGTCATCATAGAGCCAGGAGGGGCCCAGCAGAAGGATAAGGGAGGTGCGTTTGGGGTGCTGCACAGCCCGTACACTATGGCCGCTGAGACCAGCCGTGCTGAGAATTTGCGTAATGACGTGGAGGGGGTGGCAATGCCAGGACATGGGTTTCTAAGGACGGGGGCTGGTGGCAAAGGGACCAGCAGGTTCACAGCCTGGGGACGAACTAGACCTGGGGTTGAATGACCAGGCCAGTGCAGTCGACAAGAATGGGCCAGGGGGGCAGTAGCAGAGCACGGTCATGAACGGTCTTCGAGACCATCACAAGGACGGACTCTGCACGAGGTGGGAAGCCGCTGGAGGTTTCGGAAGAGAGGGACGCATGAGCGATTCAGGTTCCTCAGGGACCATTCTGGCTGCCGTGCTATAGGGCAGGCTGGGAGGGCCAGGGTGAAGGTGGCAGACTGGAGGGGGCGGGGGGTGGGGAGGAGCCACGGAGTCTCCATGAATTTGTACAGAGGGCTGAGAAGAAGGGGAGGAAGACAGAAGTGGCAGCCAGACCAGTCAGGAGGCGGCTGCTGTGCTTGGGGAGGAGACAAGGGGGGCAAGAGAGTGTGGGAGACGGAGAAGCCGGCATGGGTCTCAGCTTCCTGGTTGGAGGTACTGGAGACCAAGGCAGGATTTATAGCAGGAGAAACAGATTCTCGTGCTGCGCTGTCCCCTCACTTTTGTCGCACGTTGCGTGTGTGTGTGTGTGTGTGTGTGTGCGCGCGTGTGTGTGTGTTTGGAGTGTGTCTGAAGTTAGTTAGTGTTTTGACATGTTGATTTTGAGAGGCCTAGAGTTTATGACATATTTAGGAAAAAAAATGACCAGTTCAAGAAGCTGGAAATTCATTCAATAAGCGCAGGTCTGAGACTCAGGAGGGGTTTGGGCTGGACACGGAATTGGGGTCCCTGAGAGCAGTGCTTGGTGCTGCAGCTAGGCTGAGATTAAGCATTTCAAATGAATGGATGTAACGGCCTGGTTCAAATACTCACGGTCCAAAACAGAACTATCAGACTCACAGTCTTTACATGCTGTTCTCTGCCCACCAGATGTGGGGATTCTGATGAGCAGAAGCTGGATTTCCTATTTCAAAAATGCCGGACATTGGACAAATAACCCAATCTGCTTGTACAGAGACATGTCCAATGTCCCCCAGGGTTTTGGGGAGAGGAGTACAGAGATGTTATGGAAGCTTCACTGTGCAAGTAAAAAGTACAAACCACACAGGCTGTTAGCATATCGCCCCACAGTCAGACAATGTCCTGCGGCTGGAGCTGGTTTGCCATTTGACACGCGGAGATGGTGGGAGAAGGGGTTTCCCGGAGCAACCTTCCTTCCCGGCTCCGTGAACTTCTCATTGTCCTTTTTAAAACCCCACATCCTTGTTTCATTTGACTGCCAAGAGTTTTTGTTTTGATATCCTTCTTTAGAAATACTAGGCAAGTTACTTAATGGATCCCCAATCTAGGTTAATATAACTAAATTATTTTGAATTGGCTTTACTTAGACATCCTCCAATTTGCTAGATCAGCCAGTATTCATATGCCTGTACATATGATATTTTCATTCAAACCGTCTTCATATGCCTGTTTAAAAGGAGCCGGTCCCCTGAGCGCCGGTGATGGGCTATTGTCAGAATGAGCAATGATCATTTACAAATAATCACCATATCCTGTTTGGAGATGGTTCCCGGCCAACAGGCTGGAAGAGGCCTCCGCGGAGGGACTGCGCTGGAGCAAATGAGCTCTGGAGGGAAATGGAAGCTAACCTGGACCGCTCGCCGGCCCGCAGCTGCTTTGTTACCCACGGCAACTGAAAGCCTGCGTACCTGCCATTGGAAACGGGCTTCTCAGACGACTCTGCTCCCGCCTCTCTGATTCGTGTATGAAAACAGTGGGAAGTGATCACAAGTTTTATTTTGTCCCATCTCGCTGATTTAGTTTCTTCTAAAAGTTCCACTTTAAATGGGGTGTATATAATATAGCCGTGAATTTGTATTTGTAGCTATGATAAGATGGCACATTAAAACACACAGCGATTGAGCATAAAATGAATTCCTTTACAGGTGTTGTGTGTTGCTTTGACAGGATTTCAAAGGCACTTGTCGATGACTTAAGTGAAGTTGCTTTAATCTGCTTGTTTCTGACGAAGATAAAACAAAGCGGTTTTGGCCAGTGAAGTGTTTTGAGGTAAGAATGAGGTAAGTTGTGTTAGGATGTCATCATCTCATCGGGAAAGGGCTCGACCGCTCAGCCACAGAGGGGCCTGCTGGAAGGGGCCATTCAGCCCGTAAACACTGACAATTTGTGTGGAATAGCCGAGGTTTCGTTCTGGGCAACACTTTGCTGACCTAGACGCTCTCTGAAGACCCTGAGACACAGGATCGCCAAGGTGACTGACTGGCATTGGTGCTGAACCTTGCAAGGGTCTCAGCAAGAGAAGGGACATTTGCTCCTGCCCCAGCCGGGCACACCTTGTAGGTCCTCAGAGCGTTAACCCCAGGCAGCCAGCCTACCCACCAACACCAGCATCTTCGTTCCCTAGCAACAAGAAATGTTCCTTTCTGTGTGGACAGCTGGAAGTCAGCTTGTGATTGGTTAGAGCCGGCTCTCCCGATGCCCACTTGTATGAAAAGGTCCCCCTCATCTAAATTTGGACTTTCTTCCTGTCATTTTCTCTTGTCTGGAATGGTAGTCTAATTAACCTATCATTGCTTTGGACTATGTTATTTCTTTACTGGCTTATTAAGGGACATTATCCTCTGTGCTATTGGTTTGTGAAAATTCCTGCCGAGACCCCGTGTTAAATAAATTACCGGCAAAGACAAACCCAGTCTCTGAGTATGATCTGCTGCCAGAACAGACCAGCAGGACACACCTGCCTCTGAATGTCTCGACGCCAAGTTCTACCTGAGATTTTCTTCCTCCACCGGAGCACAGGCACTGAAGCTCCTTCCTTAAGGAAAGTTCTTTAAGCCCACACAACGCACAAAGCCCTTCCAGCTCCATCCATCGTTGCTTTTTCTCCTCTCCCAACTCATCCTCGGCTTCCCCTGCCCTACCTTCACTTACAAAACCCCTTGGTCCAGCACGATCCATCAACCACGTCAACTACCACCCAGGCTGGCAGAAGCCTCCAGACGTGTTTTTTCGTCCAGATCTGGCGTTTTCTTAGCACATCCCACCGGCCTCGTCCAGTCACCCACTCGAGCCAGTTCTCCGTAGGCTCAGCACTGTCATTACCACCGTCTTTCTTGGCGCCTTCTCTTTCCTTCCGAGACCAGTGCAGAGCCCCTCCCCCGGGTCCCACCTTCTCACCCAGCACTGACTACAGTGCCACTTTGATTCTGAGGCTCAGATACTGTCGTATCGAATGGGGACTTCGTCTTTTCTCTCTCCCAGATCCAAACGCCATAAAGACACCTGCAGATTCTCCTGCTGCTTCTGTGTATCTCATACATTAGCAACTAGCATGGCGAGAAGAGAGGAGGTGATGTCCCCCACAAACCCCGTCCTCTCCGCCTTTTCCATCTCGACAAACAGCAGCATACTATCTCCCCGCTTGCTCAGCCCAGTTTCTACAGGAGTCCTGGATTCTTCTGTTGCCCGAAGCTGCTAACGCAACCCCTGTGCAAGCTCCAGGTGCCCGGACACCTTTCTCCCGCCTGCACCTCTGCCCCCCGCAGGTCCCACCCAACCCGAGCCGCTGCGTGGTCTCCCGCCTCCACTCCTGCCACCGTACGTCTCTCCCACACAGTGGCAGGTTGAGGTTTAAAAATGTACATCAGGTGGTGTCACTGTCCTGTTGAAAACTCTCGCAGACTTCCCATGCCACACAGAGGAAAATCGACGTTTCTTGTTTTGCCTTTTACAAAGGCATCCGTGATGTGGCCCCTGCCCGCCGCTCTGCTCTCCTTTCCTGTCCCCTGCCCCACACCCGCTCCAGCCAAAGCCACCGCCGCTCAGCCCTTCGCCCCTGGCTCGGGCACCGTGGGCACCATGCCAGGCACAGTGCAGCTGGCAGGGCAGCTGCCCGAGAGGCCTGCCCCACTGAGGAAGCCCACAGCATAACCGAGACCGTCGGAGGGTCTCCTGTTTGAGTATCATTCCTCTGTGTCCACCTGGCTTCTCTACAGCGGAAGCTCCATGACAACAGAGGCCGTCTTCATCCCGGCTGCGTCGCCAGGTCCCGGAACAGTGCCTGGTGTGTGACGGGCGTGAGTTAATTCGTGTCCAATGACTATATACAGAGTTCTGACAACAAGCGCTCCTGAGCTAGTTCTGACAGGTCCATACTCTGAAGTGAGAAGAAACCTACAGTAAGGGCTGTTGACCAAGTAACCATCCTGGGAGCTTACCAGATACCTGCAAGCGTTATCTCACAAAACCCTTAGCAAAACGGACCCTAAATCCTCCATGTGTCAGACGTGCTCAGGAGGTTAAGTAAGCCGTGGAGGTCCCCCGGCGGGGAGCGCCGAGGGCCAGCCACCTGCGTGACGGGGCTCCACATCTATCAGTGTCTGATAGAAACAGCCCAAACCTGGGCCTACCAACTATCAACCCCTACATAATACCCCGCACCAACACCGAATGCCTTCAGCCCTGGACACTAACTGAAGACTATTTTCAGCCAGGGGTCCTTAATGATCCAGTCTTCATTTTTCATGCAGAAAAACAAACACACACCCCTGTGTCTTCACACAAGGCAACCAAGCCACGGTGCCCGGGGGCGGGGGCACTACGAGAACCTTCCGGTGATAAACGGGGGAGCTCGCACTCCTCACATAGAACTTGCCAGAACATCTCAGTGCCAAAGGGATGTGGAAGAAGGGAGGGACGTCACTGAGCCCTGTGTATGAGGAGAGAAAGCTTGCGTTTGTTGTTTCCGTTGCTTTAACTTATTTTCCTCCGGCATCAAGAAAATTCCAAAATAAGTATCTCACAACCCAAGAGATGCCACCTCGTGGCGAGACAGGCCGTCCACGGTCAGCACCCAGGCTGATACCACCTGCTAACAGAAACGAGGAGGAAGCTTTAAAGGCCACCCACGTCCATTTCCGAGAGACTATGAAGAGTCAAAAATCAAGCACCACCACCCACAAAATAACCCCGCAGTCCAAGTAGTAAGATACGTCACTTTGGGATATTTTTCTTCTTGGTGTGTCAGGCAAATGACAACCTTCTCCCAGCATGGACCGCGTTGGCCCTCCCTGGAGAAACACGTACTCACGGGCAGAGGCACTGACCACGGGGCGTCCCCTCCAAAGTCACAACACTCTGCACTTCCCCTAACGGGTGTGTGTGAAACTCACAGGGGCGGCTTTCCAGGGCTCACATGGTTTGAACCTAAGCAGACCCCAATTTCTACCCCTTTTCTGAACTCTCCAGGCTTTTACCATGATCGTCTTTGAGCAGCATAACTTTGCCTTAAGGAAACATCAAACCCGCGCTAAGGAGAACCTGGGCTTCCTTGAGTAAGAGCAGTTACGGTGTTTATTAAGACGCACTTTTCATGGAGCAAAGGCATATCTCACAGATAAGATAGCTTGCGTTGTTTATTCTACTTTTGGCTTCCCTGAGTCGACTCAAGAAGAAAAGCAGGGTACCTGTCAGGCGCCCCGAGGCTCGCTCTCCTCCCGCCGCCCGTGCCCGTGGCCACCCCGCCCAGTGAGCGCCCTTATCTTCCTCCCGAGCACCCCGCTGCGGAGTCCTGCCGGCTGCCAAAACCTGTTCCAGGCCGTAACTTGGCAAACATGACTTCACCTGGGAGAAATGCCTTAAAACAAATTTTCATAACATCTGCCATGTCATTTTTTAAGCAATACCTTCTGTTTCTACGAAACTTAAACACAGCTTTGTTTTTAAAAGCTGAATGTCCTCGGTCTTTCTCCTCTCTACGGGGTAGGCACGTCTCGCAATGGCAGGCTCCCACTCGGAGAGAAAGGTTCCCAAATGTCTTCGCGTTTCTGCTCCACGGACTGTGGTCAAAATCAGTCTATTCCGCAGCATACGGCGGGAAAACTGTTCTGCAAAGTGTCACCTCAATTCCCCACACATCCTACTTCCACCTGAAGCCTGACGGGAGGAGTCCTTAGTTAGAAGCTCATCGATTGTGCGGGTGCCCGGTGGCCAGCACAACAAGAGTATAGTTACGCTTCAGGGACAGGAAACATTTGCATTGGTTTTTCCATCGCTGTTTGGGGGCTATTTCATAAGAATAAAATTGTAAAATGGAAGACATTAAGAAAGTTTTACTGACATGAGCGTGCTTTTCATCCATTTAATATTTACTACGTACCAGGTATTCTGCGAAGTATTGAAAGATATACCAAAGATGGAAAGGATCTGTCTCCATTTTCAAAGTACATCAAATTGTAAGCAACTATAAAGTGTTGGTCTAAAAATGTGTAGTTGGTCTGGCCGGTGTGGCTCAGGGGTTGAGCGTTGACCCAGGCACCAAGAGGTCGCCAGTTTGATTCCTGATCAGGGCACATGCCCTGGTTGTAGGCCTGATCCTCAGTGGGGGGCATGCAGGAGGCGGCCAGTCGATGTTCTCCCTCATCGATGTTTCTATCTCTCTCTCCCTCTCCCTTCCTCTCTCTCTAACATCAATGAAGGAAGAACCACAAACTTAAAAATAATAATAATAAAAATGTATAGTTGGAAGTGGCTGGTTTCTAGCTGGAATTGAAGCCTTTGGTATATATAATGTAACCTAGGAAGAAAGTTAAAACAATGGGGCTGAGGAAAGAATCCTTCAGACCAATTACAGTTAAGGGACAGGCCACAGACCAATACACAGCAAAGTAACAGGAGAGCAGAGAGAGTCCTGTTTCAGGAGCAGCAAGGATGTAGTCCTGCCAGGAGAGCAGCCACCATGAAGGTTAAGACGAGGTTACTGCGTGAGGGAGGGGGGCGCAACGGCACGGATACCGTCCAACAGGGAAAGAGCTGAGGTCTGGGCAAAAACCCACGCTGAGCCTAAAATAACAGCCCTTCTTAGAGAATACTTCATTAACCCACCATGGAGCCTCGAGCAAGTGTGAACAGCGGTGTGATCAGACCATGCCTCAAAGACTTTCTTAAGAGAAGTGCAATCATTTTTTTTTTTTTTTAAAGAGTTCTGTAGCTGGGAAACAGAGGGAGAAAAGTGATTTAAACAGAATTTATTCATACAATGCTCTGCCCAGGAGACTTCCTACTTCCTGAAATCATAAAACCTTTTATTATTTTAAATAAATCTTTTAGATTATATGTAGGATAAATGATGATAAAGCAAATTTAATAGAAATGAATAGACACTGGTTTTCTTGGGAAATGGAGATCAGAATTGAAGCAATAACATCACAATAAAACACAGTAGAACAAATAAATTATTGTCTGAAAATGGTGTACAGATAGCATTTAATGATCCCTTTATTTGAGGAAAAAAATCTCTCTTGTGTGGTGGAACTTAAACTGTGTGCTTGCTGACATGGTCCTTGACAGGTCACAGAAACAAAAGCCACTAAGGTGAAGACGAGAAGGGAAGTCTCGGAAATAGTATTTTCACATAAAATTGAACACACGGAAAGAAATACACCGATTCCAATAAACTTCCATCTGTAAGAACGACCCCGAACCCACGCGCTCCTCTGCCCCTCCCGTGGCACAGCCCAGCCCCCACACTTAGAGCCACCGCACAGCCCACGGACCCCGCCGCTCTCGGTACCAGGGGCTGCACACAGTCCACATTCGGCTGCTTTCCCTTTTGTTTTTAGCTTTTTCTAAAATTTATAAATAAAAAAAAAAAAAAAAAAAAAGGAGAAGAAATCTTTCTTATAGGCCAGTTTCAGAATTTTTATATAAAATACTTACACTATGGAAAACAATATGGTGCTTCCTAAAAAAATTAAAAATTGAACTGCCATTTGACCCAGTGATCCCACTTCTAGGAATATACCCTATGAAGCCTGAAACACCAATCAGAAGGCATATATGTACCCCTATGTTCACAGCAGCACTATTTACAATAGCGAAGATCTGGAAACAACCCAAGTGTCCATCAGTAGATGAGTGGATAAAAAAGCTGTGGTACATTTACACAATGGAGTACTATGCAGCTGTAAGAAAGAAAGATCTCTTACCCTTTGAGACTACATGGAGGGACCTGGAGAGTATTATGGTAAGCAAAATACGCAAATCAGAGACAGACAAATATCACATGACCTTACTTATTTGTGGAATATAATGAACAAAACAAGCTGAGGAACAAAGTAGACCCAGAGACATGGAAGTGGGGTGCAGACTGACAAACCTCAGAAGAGGTGGATGTGGGGGGAGGTAAGAGATAACCCACAGAACTTATAAGCATGTATGTGTAAACAAGGACATAGACAATAATGCTGGGGGGTGAGTAGGATGGGGAGGAGGGTGTCAATGGGGGAAAAGAAGAAACATCTGTAACAAAAATAAATAAATAAACATTATATATATATATATATTTAAAAAAGATACAGGCATCTTTCAAAGTTCTTTAATGAAGAAAACGGTGGGTGCTACTAAAGGCAGGATATTGCTTTGGTCCTAACCTAAAATTTCAGACAAGGAAATTCACAGTAGCTCAAAGCCATCTCACTTTTTATTTATTTATTTTTTAAATTTGTTTTTATTTATTTTTGTTTTAGAGAGAGAAGAAGGGAGAGAGAGAAATATCGATGTGTGAGAAAGACATCGATCGGCTGCCTCCCGCACGCCCCCTACTAGGGATTGAGCCCGAAACCTGGGCATGTCCTCTGCCCGGGAATCAACCTGGGACCTCTCAGTCCACTGAGTCACACCGGCCAGGCCCATCTCACTTTTTAAAGAGAAAACAAGATGGAATTATTCAACTACGCTTTACAGAGCGGTCAGTGTCCTCTGCCCAGCTAACCTGCTGCCTTTGGTGAGCAGGGGCCGTGGTCCGCCTGGGAATCCCACCTTCCCTGGGGGCTCTGGGCTGTTCTTTCTCAGTCTCTGCCCCTCACCACGGACAGTGCCATCTACTCCCATGACTACCTACCGTCTGAATGAATGGTGGCGATTTCCAAGTCAGTACATTGAAATGAAGTTTGTAGATTATTCATCACATAAGCAGCCACTGAATCATTTATTTAAAAACATTCTACTGAGATGAAAAACCTATGATACGATTATTTAATAGTCTATTAAAAAACTAAAACTGCAAAACCAAACCAAACCGGGAACCCTCAATAGACGAACGGAAACTTAATAAGAAGAGAAACTAAATGGCTCACAGGACAGATAGATCTCGGGGTGCTGCAGGCGGAGACACCTCCTTATGTAGACCTGCTGCCTTCTCTCTCCTCCCGTCTGAACGTTATTAATGGAAGCTGGACTGAGGAAAGAAGTTTTCTTATGTCATCAACATAGACTTTTTACTGAAGTTAAATTTATACAACAGAGAGCACATATATGTGTACATCTCAAAAGGTTCTTCACATTCAGAAAATGAGTACCTGGGCACAGAGCTTAGATAAAAACAGTAACAAAAACAAAAACACACCCCTCCCCCCAAAACTCAGCAGAAAGCTTCTCACGCCTCTTCCGCCCCTTGTTCATCCTCCCTCCACCCGAGCTCAAGCACTCTCCTGATTTCCAACACCGTAAATGTGTTTCGCAAGTTTTTGGACTTTCCACGAGTGTAATCACACAGCGTGGGTGTTTACAGAGACCCCTCAAGACAGTATGGGTAGCTGACTAATCAAGGGGGGGGATGCTGATGTCTCTTAGCTGACTAGGGGTTGCCAACATGCCTGAGTCGACACCCCTTTTCTGTGCAAATCTGATTCTATAATGAACAATCCCCGATACGAAGCCTGTGGAGTACTAAGGGGCTGGAACTGGACGCCTCCTCATGTTTTTCTCATAAGTTTCCGCTCTCATGGGAGTTCATCTCTGACAGTCCCTTTGGACAAAGTCCTGAGTTGCAGAACATTTTTCCTAGAAGCCACTCGGCCACCACTTGGCACAGAGGTCTGCCATCTGGCTGGGCTGGGCTGCCCCTCGGCATGGATTTCCAGGCAGTGGCCTGGGAGGCGCTCTGCCCCACGAGGTCGGGGCCTCGGGGCGCCCCTCCCTGTCGGTCTCAGCACATGGAGTGTGTCCGGCCACACAGGGCATCAGCTGGGTTTCCGTCTGGATCCAGTGACCTGTGTACAGAAGGCAGACTGTACCTGCAGATGTGACAAAAACAGGGAGGCCAGAGGGTGGACAACATAAACAAACTGTCCACAAAACAGGCACAGAGCCCCCCTCTTGTTGTGAAAACACGAAACATACACCGTCACACCCAGCTAGAGCCAAATGCCACCATTTCCACGTTGAGAATCTTCCGGAACAAGAGCTGTTTTAGATTGGTAACCTCATCCCAGCAACAACAATTTCATTCCACCATCACTGCCCAACCCCATCCCAACTTCTTTGTCGGGGGTCAGGTGCCCCACTAGGTGAGCTGGAAAATGTAGTGTCGTTTTATTGACTAGATCGGGTATAGAAACACATACACCTTATCTAAAAGATGATATAACATCGCCTGCCCGTTTCCGAGCTAGCTCCTGGAATATTCCTGGAGAAAACACCTCCTCCAAACCCAGAGGCGCTGGAAGCCAGGGGCGCAGCAGCCGGGCCGGCAGTGTGCTACCCGGGAGGCTGCGCCCCTCATTCCGTCGCTCCCCACATCCTCTTTGGTGGCATGCTATTCAGTTTCTCTCGGGAATTTGGAATCCACAGTTCCCTTGGCTTTTCTCTGAAAAACCCCTTCCTTCCATAGGAATGCTGGTTATTACAAGTTCATACTGGGTTACCCAGGGCAAGAGGGAAGTATTGGAATCCAGGTAAATAAGCGTATCCCTCAGGGTTTATGCAGGGGAACAATCCCTGTGGCTGAGTAAAAGGCCAATTTTAAGAGAAAAAAGAAAAACCTTGCTCTGACGGAACTGCCCTCCTATCAGGCTCTGACCGATTCTAGGAGAAACAAGACTCCAGAATGAAAGAAGAAAGCAGCATAGCCAGAAACAGTGGGACGCGAGCCCCTCCCTGTCCTGTTACTGAGCTGGAGAGGGACCTGCTATTCCTCAGACCTACAGGCAGCCGTTAAACTCCCTTTTCTTTAAGGAACAGGCCTCTCGGCCCAGGTGGGCAGATGGAAGGAGAGAAGGGCAGGGTCGGAGAAAGAGACACAGGAGAAAAGAGGCCAAAGAAAGGAGACTGGCCCTTAGGCTGGAGTGAAGAAGCGGGCCCCGGGCAAAGCAGGACCTGGAGGCCAGAGCGAGGCCGCCGGCCCGTCCTTGAGCAGAGGCCCTGGCCACACCGGCAAGGGCCACAGTGCAAGGCCCTTTGATCTCTGCAGCGTCCTCTTGGTCCCCCCGAGTAAAGGGTCAGCAGAGCAAGGATGGGGGTGAGTGGACGTATGGGGAGGGCCCAGGAATTGGAGGAGGCTCCAGGGCACAGGTGCCCGAGAGCAGCAGCCGCCGTGGGGAAACCAAACTGTTCACCCAGCAGCTCCGATTCGGGCCCAGTTCCTCAATATCTTCCTTTTCCTAGCATGTTCAGGACATTTAAGGCCAACATAAGGACAAGAGCTCGGGAGTGAAAGTAGCCATTGCCTGAGGACACATCTGTCAAGAGAAAGGACTTCTCACTGACCCTGCTCCGGGGATCAGGCTGCAGAATTCCTCCGAGGCGAACTTGAAGCGCTGGCCAAAGCGGACAGAGTTGAGAGGGACGCCCTTGCTTACGTCCACAGCCTGCTTTCTGATCGCCTGTTAATGAGCAGAAAAAGCTGGAGGAGACGGGCAAGGAGAGCGAGTGGGAGCAGAAGCAGGGGAATCAAACCCTCCACAAGGAAATCAGTCCCTGAAGACCTGGGAGGTGGGCGTGTGGGTGATGAGTGACGGAGGACGAACCCCTGCGGTGATGTTCTTCCTCCAACACTGCCCAGCTGCCATCCTCAGCCCTGAAGGACTGGGGAGTCCCTCTGCAGCTCTGCCGATGGAGCAGAGACCACTTATGTCCAGCCTGTCCCGGCTGCTGGAGCCCGTCAGGGCCACGGACCCTCCCGAAAGTGGGTCTTCAGAGGCAGGGGTGAAACGCCCACTGTGCTTCTGTCACAGTCTCCTTGATGCTGGTGAAAGGTGGAGTATTGGGGGTGGGCTAAACGGATGAGCCCGAGAATGGGATTTCTCATTTTTGTGTCCCAACCTTGCCCCCCAACTGAGCTCCCTTCCTGATGAAGGAGACGCTGTGTGTTCAGAAGGGGGAAGTCGCTGGCAATGAAGACTCCTTGCTTTGGTTCCTGCCATCCTCAGCCCAGGGTTTAAATCCCTCCTAAGTTCAAAGCGGTGTGTCTGCCGAGACTGTCGACCGAGGCCTCCATGACTTGCGTGATTTCCCCACGTGTCCTGACTCACACGCCGGCTTCCTCTCCCTCGGCGGGAGTTCTGCGTGGGCCCTGCAGACCACCAGGGGGCCTTCCCCAGGGCGGCCTACAGGGGGCTTTGCTCTGGCCTTTTAAAGAAGTGGGGACAAAGCCAAGGGACAGGGCTCTCCACTCTTCCCCAGGGTTCCACTCCGTGTTGGGGAGCTCCGACTGCCTTGCGGGTCCTCCTATGGGCCAGAGCGAGCACCGGAACAGGGGTCCTGGACCGTCAGATCGCAGGGGCCATGCGTTACTGCTCACGGCGGGCCTGCTCTGTGCCAGGCCCTCCTCGGAAGTTCCTAGGTACAGTGGGCGTGAGACTTGTATCCACAGTAGCCTTTAGTAATAATAAAACTATTTTTTCACAACAAATGACGCCAAGGGCTGTCAGGGCACAGAGAAGGAGCGCAGCCGCCCAGGGGGCTGCGGGGCGGGGGACAGTGAATCAGGGAGGAGGTGTATGGAGGGTGAGCGCTGGGTTCGGGGCCCTCCAGGCAGCACGAGGTCAGTCCCAGCTGTCCTCCTGACTACGTGAGCACGGGCAGGTTTGGGAGCGTCGCCAGGCCTCGGCTTCCTGCCTGGGCAGATGTGAACGTCCAGTCAAGCTGGCCCTGGGTCACCTGGGTTCTCAGCAGCAGCGGCAGCCCAGGCGCGGCGGCATAAGGAAGACATTTCCAGATAAAACGGAAGAAGAACGTGACTCTTCTCCTTTAGAGCCGTCCCACTAGGACACAGGGACAAGGAACTTGCGGCTAATTTTTAAGCTGGGAAATAGTTGTCTCTTTGGAATAAATAGCAGGCTATGAGTTCTTAAAACTGACGGTGAGAGAGTCATCTTGCTGTTGTTAATCCTCACCCAAGGATATTTTTCCACTGATATTTTAGAGAGGGAGGGAGGAGGGAGGGAAACATTGATGTGAGAGAGACACGGCGATTGGTTGCCTCTTGCACATGCCCAGACAAGTGTTGGGGATCAAACCTGCAACCCAGGTATGTGCCCTTCACCAGGAATCAAACCCGAGACCCGCCGCTGCTCTAACCACTGAGCAACCGGCCAGGGCATGAGAGTCATCTTTGCCCAGCATGCCACATGAGGATGAATAAATATTAACTTGTGATCACTGAGCTCTTCAAACAGTTAAGGAACATGACGTGCCAACACTCAAACCCGTTGGCAGCTTTTATGGTACAAAAGAGTTGCTCTTAACCTATAGAACTTACTTTTCTCTTCCGTTTCTCAAGGACTCAGTTTTTTTGTTTTTTATCCTCACCCGAGGACATTTTTGCATTTATCTTCAGATAGAGCGGGAGGGAGAGAAGGAGGAAGAAAGAGAGAGAGAAAGATCGAGGTGAGAGAGACACATCAACTGGTTGCCACCCACATGACCCCAGCCAGGGCCGGGAACAAATAGCAACCAAGGTCCATGCCCTTAGCGGGAACCGAACCCGGGCCTTGCCGGTCCGCAGGCCGACACTCTAACCGCTGAGCCAAACCGGCCAGGGCTGGACTCCGTTTTGTCAGGGAAAAGTGGATGCGAACGGGTCATTTATATTTGGCAACGCCCACGGGCTGCTCAGGACCTGTCCTGCCCATTTTAACCCCTGGAAACGGGATCTGAGTTGATTTTTTAGAAAGAGCAGGGAGCAGTCAGTGAGCTTAAGCTTTTCAAATAATTAAGATTTTATCTACGCGCGCAGCCGCTCCAGTTCCGCTCGGTTTGGCACTTCACTTCTCACTGAAAACCTCCCTAATTCGATAACGATAATACCATCTTTTCCGTCATTATCTCGCGGTTGCAGGGCCCTCTGACTGATCCCAGGCAGGTTTTCGCGGCCACTGGCCCTGCATTCCTGCCGGAGCCCTGCAGGAAACAGAGCCTCCGCAGCTGCCAGCGTTTATTTACACACATTCCTGCCTCAAATTGAATTAATGAGCATAATTTAACTCAGGCAATGTCCTCCCGCTCTCCTTCCTCCGTGCCCCGCTGGCCGCGCTTCCTCCCGCCCACCCTCCGTGGAGATCTCGCTGGAACGGGCTCAGGCACTCGGGAGCACGCGCTGGACTCAGGGTCTCCACCCTGGAGTCCACGGAGCCGCCCGGGCTCTGCTCGACAGGCGAGTCTGGTCCAGCAGCTCCGGCCAGGTCTGAGGTTCCGCCTTGCTAACAACCCCTCTGTGGGAGGCCGCGGCTGCCCAGCTGGGAGCCATACCTGGAGGAGCAGGGCTGCTGAGGGACTCACCTGCAAGTCCTGAATGAGGAGCCCGAAGGTGAATGTTACCTTCGGAGTGTTCTGATTACTCTGATGTAAATAAGGTGTAGCAGAAGCACATGACTGGGAGTCTGTTTACCTTGTCTACCTTTTCTGGGGGTGCATGACGAACACAGAATAAGTCAAACCCTGAGTCCTGTTAACCCAAACATGGTCCTCCACAAACTCCAAAGCCTGGGAGCTACAGAAAGGGTAGACTAGTGAGGCTGGGACCCTTCACTTTTACACAAAAAGCAAAAGTAAGCCCACAGGAGACACGTCAGCGTGGCCGTGGTTAGACGCTGGAGGTCTGTTTATTGCATCGGGCAGGCCAACGAGGAATTTCCTGCATGCGATGCCAAAGCAGAGTGCAAGGAACTTTCTCTGAAGTGTGTGCAAGGAAACCAGCCGATCTGTGTATTCACACACTGTGCACCTCTGCTAGTTATCCCTGGCAAACAGCCCTCCAAGTTCTGAGTGTGGAAGAGGTTTAAGAAGGGGAGCAGGGAGAAAAACATCCCCCCTAAACAGAAGAAAGCAAAGGAGTGTATTTGAAAACCAGTGTCGATGTGTTGGATTTTATTCTTCCTGGATACAAATACATGTAATATCTCCAGCAATAAATATCCTTAACCTTGGACCCAAAACTGTTTGCCCAGGTCCACGCAAACTCAATATTTGGCTGCTTCAACAGAGAAAGACTTTCATGTCGAATTTTGCACAGAAAAGTGGGATTTGGGGAAAATTTTTTTCTGAGGAAAGATTGAATTTATCATGAAACATATTTCATCGAGAAACTAGTAAAATGAACCACCTTTTTACCCAAACCACAAAAATGGCAAATTCCTTTACTAGAGAAGTTGGCTGCTTCTGTTGAAGAGATTAACTTATGCTGGAGTTGGGGGGGGGCAGTGGAAGAGGGTAAAGGGGGGATAAATGATGATGGGAGGAGACTCGACTTGGGGTGGTGAACACAAAATACAGTGTACAGATGATGTGCTGTAGAATTGTGCACTTGAAACCCGTATAATTTTATTAGCCATCACCCTAATAAATGCAATAAAAAAGAAAAAAAGATTAATTTATGCATAACATTTGGAGGCATGCCGGGGTAGATGAGATTAGGGGTACACGGCGATGTGTAATGATAGAGTGTGGCTTATCAGTACTTTCCTTATTGTACAGGTTCTTCCAGTACATTTACAGGAATCGCCCTCAATGTGTTCTAGAAAGATCCTCACAATGCCTACCCCGGCTGCGTGAACAAAAACCACCTTGAACTTTTCATTACCATTAAAGGCCTCATGGAAGGGTCATGGCTAGGGAGCCCTTGGTTTTAGTACTTGATTTGCTCAAGCTGAAACCACCACAGTGTTTTAATTAATATGATGAAATAATGCTAATCACACTTTTTTTTCTCTCTCTCTCTCTCTTCTCTCTTTTGGTTGCTGCTGACTTGCCAGTATCCGGAGAAAACAAGAATATTGCACTTTTTAATTGGATGGAATGTTTACTCCACACAGAGCAATCTGCCAAGAGTCAGCCCTCTGTGGATTAGCAACAGAATATTCTGGAAGCTCAAGTAAAGAAAAATGTTATGGAGAGTTCATTAGACACTGATGTTCATTTCTGATTTTAGGATGATTTTATTATCCATAGTCCCTGTGCCCCAAACAGGCTGTCCCACGGACAGGTCCTTGCCCCTGCAGCTCAGGTCCAGGAGGCTACCTCCTCCTGACTCTCTACCTTTTATAAGTGGACCAAGTGCAAGTCGCCTTTCCCCAGGCTCTCATCCTCTATAAGTCTTCTTATAAGGATGCCTCTTGCTTTGTCCATGCTCATTACTGAATAGGATATTTTTAAACTGTACTTCTTGGACTTATCCCAGTGATCTGTAAACGTGGCGAATTTGTAATCTCATTGAGACAAGGTGTTCAAGAAAAGGTCCAGAATTCTCCTTCTAACTCCTGCATTGCAGGAGAGTGTGGGTGGTTGTGAGGATCTTTCTAAAAGCACATTTTAGTCAGGTCATAATAAATCTGCTAGGAGAACCGTTGCACACGGCGGAGGCGTGGCAGGAGACCTGGGCCCGTCCATCAGCAGCTCGGCCTGCACTTGGGGAACGTAAGGGTTATTCCCAGGGGTGGAGTCCAAAGTCCATCACTAGCAGAGGCACAGAGCCAGCGGCAGCAGCGTGGGGTCATGTCCTGACCACACGGGTGCTCCCAGCCAATGTGGGTCCTGCCAGGTTTCTGAGCCTGGTTCTGAAGCTTTGCCATAAAGTCTGGGGGCTGCATCCTCACTTCTACGCATTGCTGTTCTGCTTATTAAGTCCAATCCAGTTTGTTTGTTTTTTTCACTGCAGCCAAAGACCCTGACTGGCATAATTAATAAAGAAAAGTTTAGCAGGTCAAAGTTTAGCCAAGGTCAAAGACCAACAGAGCAGCCCTCCCTCCCTCAGTAGCCTTCATTTACTGCCACCACTGGAGATATTTTCCTGGTTTCTGGGTACAGAAATTCTAAAAAAGAGACACTAGTAGGGAACAAGAGTAAAAGTTTCAAGGTATTTTTGTCATGGAAGTAAGCTACAACAAAAGACAATATCCAGGGTCCTGACTCTGAGTTGACAGTCCTCAGTGCCAATGGCTCTCTCCTCTCCTGACATTTCGATGTGTCCTATAGACCAAGTGTGTGTGCAAGTGACCTGTGAACTCTTGGAGTGGGTAACAAAGTATCTGATACGAGACTGGCAATGTGATGGTACAGATGCTATCTCACACACACACACACACACACACACACACACACACAGACAAGGCAGCTCAAGAGAGAAGATGAGTGACGTTGGGTCGCTCTCTGGTTGTGTTGGGCGGAGCTCTGGTGATGGGGAGAGACGGGGGAGGCAGCTCACAGGTTTCATTAAGCACATGTGACGACGGGAGGGTGCTGACGCCACTGGACAGAGAGGGAACATGAGGGAATCTGTGAGGGTGAGGAGGAGACAGCAAAGAGCTGTGCTTTAGAGATTTCAGCCTGTAGGTGCCAGGAGGCAAAGCATGTGGATGACACAGAATTAGAACTGTATAGATTCACCATATGGTTATTCATTCGCTTCTATATAAACTATACAACAAATAACAACCTGGCACGTCCAAGGGGCCTGCTGGCTGCAGGCTGGGAGGCACTCATTTTGTGCACACAGCCCCGCCCTCCCTGAGCTCAGCTTCTACTTACACCCTGCACTGCCTTCTACACGCGGCTGGGTGTGCCGTCCCTAGGACGTTCCCCGTCTCCCAGGGGTGGGGGTATCGGCCTGCGGGCCGTCTGAGGCCCTCGAAACCACACCAGCTCACAACAGACGCCTCACCAAATTACCCGGACCAAATAGAGCAGGCCGATTTTTAAGTTGATAATTTTGTATGGCCCTCGAATGATAGTATAAATATCCAAATGATCCTTGGCAGAAAAAAGGTTCCCCACCCCTGAAGGAAATAACTGAAAATCCACTTTTCTCCAGTGCTGAGTGGAAATGAGTGGTTCAACTATTAAACTTTGCTTACCATCTATTTGTGAAATCACTTCCCAGGGCCGTCTGCTGAGACTGACAGATGAATCCTAGGTCTCGAGGGCTCTTTCTGTGCACAGTTGAGGCTCTATACTATAGAGTCTGTTGGAAGCCCCTAGAAAAGGAGCGTTTTCCCTTCATTGGCAATTCCATGTAATAAGGGATGTCTCGAATTAGTCCTTCACAAACGAAGCAGCGTTCCAAGCCGCGGCGGAAGGGTTGGGGGCTCCTAAAATGACCTCAGCCCTCATGATGATAGTAATTTTGGTAGTAAACCCAAGAGGTGTTGGTTTTGAGAGAGTTCTCCTGGTGAAAACTGTGATCAATAAACTGAAATTTAAACCTCAGCCACAATAGTGTCCAAAAGGTTCGAGAGGCACCCACTCTAAGAAACATGACAAAGCTCTCCTAGCGACGACTGAGCGCGGACTAGAGGTGAAGGGGAGCAGGGGCGGACATGACAGGACATCGACGTGGAAAACAATGAGAAGTGGCCTTAAAGAAGGCCCAATACAAAGAAGGCATATAAACAGCTCTCTGGGAGATGGAAAGTAAAACGAAGTGGAGAACTCACAGACGTTACAGCTCCAGACAGCACGCTATCGGCCCCATGTACAACGCCTCGAGTCTCGAGTTTCAGGAGCTCGCTTCGCCTGTCAGAGGTCTGGAGGATGGACAGGGGGCACTGTAGGGCTCGGGATCTAAACAGCAACCTTCTACAATGACAACCCAGTCTCGGTAGTTACAGAAATGATACTGAGGAATAAAGAAGTAATTACTTTTCTTGAAAAACAAACAAACAAAAAACACTCGGGGAGCCCTGGCTGGATTGGCTCAGCAGTCAGAGAGCATCAACCCGCAGACCAAAGAGTCCTGGGTTCGATTCCGGTTAAGGGCACATACCTCAGATGTAGTTCGGTCCCAGGACCTGGCTGGGCTCATGCGAGAGGCAGCCAGTCCATGTGTCTCTCTCTGTCGATGTTTCTCTCTCTCTCTCCCTCCCACTCTGTCTGAAGATAAATGGAAAAATATCCTCGGGTGAGGATTTGGAAAAAAAACAAACACATCTGGGGAGAAAGTGGCTCCAAAATGGCATCCACGAGGTGGCGATCCATCAGTAAGATGACCTATGCCAGGAAATTTCATAAAAGGCTTGAACGGAATTCACATTTATGCTGTATTATGAGAATGCCACCCCCATCAACCCTATTCCACTAAACCTGAGCCACTGAAAACACTGGGAAACAAAAGAAATTAGTTGTTCTTTCAGCAAAATAAAGAAGTCCCCCATGTAGACAACTTATTAATTATCTAAAGGTGCTTCGTTGTTGTTGTTTTTTTTTTAACCCCAGTTCTCTTGAGATATAATTGGCCTAGAACACTGTCTTAGTTTCAGGTGTACAACATAATGATTTGATATACATAAGTATAGACTACAGAATGACCACAAGTCTAGTTAACAACCATCACCTGGTATACTTACACTTTTTTTCTTGTGATGAGAACTTTTAAGGTCCACTCGCTTAGCAACTTTCAATTATAGGTCACCAGTACAGCATTATAAACTATATCCCTACGACTTATTTATCTTATAATTGGAAGTTTGTACCTAAATTTGCTTCTTGATTTTTAAAAAAAAATTTTTTTTTTCTTATTTATTTGAGAAAGAGAGAGAGAGACATGGATGAGAGAGAACATTGATCCGCCGCCTCCTGCATGCCCTCCACTGGGGATTTGGCCCACAACCTGGGCATGTGCCCTGATCAGGAATCAAACTGGTGACCTTTTGGTGCATGGGTCTTGATTTTATATTACCTGTACGAAACAAACTATTCTGGCACAATGAGCTATTTTCAAAATCATGATCATCCCAGATTTTTCAAAAATCTCAAAAAGTTTATGTTACAGAAAACCATTATAATGCCCTAATGTCATATTTAATTCTCTTTTAATGCTGGAAGGGTTAAAAAAATCTTTTTTTACAGTCCAGACAAGGGCAATTTTGTAAAGATTCATTTGGGCTGATTTAGTCAGAAAGATTAACGCCAAACGCCGTCCATATATCCTCCGTTTCCCTTTGTTTCTAAGAATCACTTTTCCCACATTATCATAAAAAGGCAAAATTCTGACTCATTAGGTTACAGGCCCTTTATTCATGGTGGATCTCATTCTTTCTTGATGCCACGTTGAGGAAAATTTCTCAACAACCCTGTCATTTCCTTCAGTGAAAGCTGACGCCCTCCCCTCAGGCGCCACCTGGCCTTCTCCATCACCCGCGTCTCGTCGGGTCCTGCGGGGTCCGTCGCCCAGCCTCCCATCTTCCTTCCTCCCACCTCGGCCTCCTCTGCTCTGCCTGGATGCAGAACCACGCGACTTACTGCCTTTCTTTCCTCAATTCAGATGCTGTGTCTGGGAGGCAGACTTACTAATCTTCAACGTTTTCTTGTAATATCACTTAACTCGACACCCAAATCTCGGTGTCGGATCCACCCGTGGTTCAGCCTCTTGTAGGGCGACCCGTGGGCCTGGAAGGCTCCACTGTCTGACTAGGAACAGTCCATCCCGGAAGCTCCATTTCTTCCATGAAATCATCCAGGATTTATTAGAGGCCAGCTGCTCACTGAACTCTCCCTAAGCTTGACATTTTCTTGACCAAAACCTCCTCTCCAATTCTGTGCTTATATCTGTTACTCCAAAATCCCTTCCACATAGTAATGAAAGTGCTGCCCAGTGATGCACCAGTTCAGAGAACATACATTTCTGCTAGAAATAACCCTGTGACCCACAGTCATCAGCAGTCTTTTTTTTTTTTTTTTTATCCTCATCTGAGGACATTTTTTCCCCATTTTTTGTTCAGATAGAGTGGGAGGAAGAGAGAGAGAAACATCCACGTGAAAGGGACACATCGAGTGGTCGCCACCTGCACGACCCAACCAGGGCCGGGGACAAACTGCAACCGGTACATGCCCTTAGCGGGAACCGAACCCGGATCTCTCTGGACCGCAGGCCCACGCTCTAACCGCTGAGCCAAACCGGCCAGGGAAGTCATCAGCAGTCTTATCTCCCATGTAAAACCGCGGGACAATGCTTATCTCAGTACCTCCCTGAATTAGGCTCAAAATACCCATTTGATTCCATTTTCGCCATTTCTTCAATGTCAATTCCGAAACAAACATTTTCCAGAAAGTAACTAAACTTTTATTATTAACCCTTTACAGATACCAGTATCAATGTCAATGAATATCATACACAGATACCACCCGTGGAGCTGAAAGAGCTGACTAAAACGTTAACTGGAAAAGGTCTCAACATTTTGTAACTGGAAATCATTCTTTTGGTGGAAAAAATGCACGATGTGTGCTACTGTTGTTTTTTGAAAGCACACTTCTCTTTAGAAAAAAGCTGAATGCATTAATCTGTCAATCACTTTGTATGTGAAGACCCGTATGAGGCTATTGCCAAATGTTTGAGTACTGGTCATCTGCTTGTGTTATTAAGCACCTACAGCACGAACCAAATACACGCCCCAGTTCTACATCAGAGGTGCTTAATTTGATTTTATCAATCCATTCATTTAACCATTTACTGAATGCCAGGAAAAATGTGAAGCCAAGGACACATTGAAGAACATTCCCTTTTCTCATAGAGCTCACTGTTTAGACTCTAAACTTTAGAGGAAGAAACTCATATTCATTGTGAAATCACATAAATGTAAATTTTTTTTAATCCTCACCCGAGGACATTTTTGCATTTATCTTCAGACAGAGCAGGAGGGAGAGAAGGAGGAAGAGAGAGAGAGAGACATCGATGTGAGAGAGACACATTGATTGGTTGCCTCCTGCACAACCCCAACCTGGGCTGGGGACAAACTGCAACCGAGGTACATGCCCTTACCGGGAACCGAACCTGGGCCTTTCTGGTCTGCGGGCTGACATTCTAACTGCTGAGCCAAACTGGCCAGGGCCATAAATGTAAATGTTTAAAAATTGTAGTAAACACACATAACATAAAATTTCCCATCTTGATAATTTTTAAGCATATTGTTCAGTAGTGTTAACTATATCCACCTTACTGTGCAACAGATCTCTAAAACCTTTTCTTCTGGCAAAACTGAAACTCTGTACCCGTTAAACACTAACCTCATTTACCCTCCCTCCAACCTTTGGCAACCACCCTTCTACTTTGTCTATGAATTTGACTACTCTAGTACCTCAAATAAGTGGAACCATAAGTCTTTCTTTCTGTGCCTGGCATAGCTCACTTAGCATAATGTCCTCAGGATTCATCCATGTTGTAGCACGTGACAGACTTTCTTTTCAAAGGCTGCATAATATTCCATTGTACGTATAGATCACACTTTTATTTATCCGTTCATGTGTCAATGGACATTTGGGTTGCTTCTACCCACGACTACTGTGAATAGTACTGTTACGAACAAGGGTGAGCAAATATCCCTTTGAGATCCTGCTTTCAATTCTTTTAGCTATGTACTCAGAGAGGACTTGCTGGATCATATAATCCTGTATTTAATTTTTGAAGGAACCCCCACACCGTTTTCCAGCGACGCATTTTACTTTCCAAACAACGGTGCACAAGGATTCCATTTTTCCCCATTTTCGCCAATACTTGTTCTTTTCTTTTCTGTTCTCAGTGGTGGCTGTCTTAATGGGTGTAAGGTGGTATTACATGCACGAATGTAAATTTTAATTGTGATGAGTCAAACAAAGGAAAGGTATTGTTTCAGAGAACAGGTACGTTGAGGATTTCACCTGTCAGGAAGCAAGCAAAGGCACCGCAGGCCAGGAACGGCTGACCTGAGCTCGGAGGGCTGTGGGCTCAATCATCAGCTGGGAGACGACCAGCGCGTCCTGGGAGGGAGGCCCGGAGGTGCACCTGCGTGGTGAGAGTCAGCAGAGCAGGCCGGCCGGCGCCAGCACGCGAGGACAGTCCAGTGTGGGCGGGTGAGGAGCCAGGGCCACCTGACAGCAGCAGGACTCGGGCTGCTCAGGGTCTACGGGGCCAGGTAAATTACCTGGAACGTTCTCCCGAGGGCCATGGAAGCCATGCAGATAACTGCATTAGTTTGTGTTTTGATAGACTATTTTGGCTCCAATAGAGCAATGGATCCAGATGGACTGGATGCTAAGAACCCAGTCACAAGGCGACTGCAATGGTGCAGGAAAGAAAGGCTGCAGGACCAACTAGCTGGGTGGAAGGAGACATATGTAAGAGATATGTAGGAGGTAAAAGCGATAGTGCTTGAATTCAGCATGATGAGGGGAAGGATAAACTGCAGAAGGAGGAAAGGACTAAGGGTGTACACAATCTCAGGCATTAATAAGTAGGATAATAATTGTACTTGTAAGTTGCCACTTACGGAGCAGACTAAGCATTTGTTAGGAGCAGACCGTTATTTTCAGTGGCTCTGTCACTGCGGCTCACCTGGCTGCAGCACCACCCGAACCCGACTGAGGTCCTGGGTCCTGACCCTTCCCGCCACATCCAGGACCAAATGGGTGGGGTATTAGCCAACACTTCGGAAAAACGACTTGAAGTTAGATCCACGCTCTGTAAATGTTGGTTCATAAGCTCTGCTTAAAGCCATTACTAAGCTTTGATGAACAGCTAGCTCAGTTGTCCCCACACTTTCTTCTTCAGGGAAAGCCTTGTGGAAGAGCCGAGACCCTTTTATTGCAGGGGGTGGGAATCCAAGCCAGGCGGTCACAGCCTGGGCGCAGGGGGGCCTGGAGACCCGGCAGCGGGTTCTTGCCTCGCCATCTGACTCGCACTGCGTTAGCTTGGGAGGGGCTCTGGCTCCAAACACCTGCTGGTGGGAAGCCGTGTGGTCCAGTACGGCCGCCACCGGCCAGCGTGGCTGTTGAGCACTTGAAATCGGTCTAGTCTGACTTGCGATGTACTCTAAGTTTAACACACACGGAATTTCTAAGATTTAGTAAAAAAAGAAGGTAAATTGTCTCAATAATAATCTCTTTTAATGTCAATTACATGTTACAGTAATAATATTTTAGAAATGTTAGGCTAAATATATTACTAAAACTAATTTAACTTGTTTCTTTTTATTTTTGGTCTTTACTGCTTTTAGAGAGAGGAAGGGAGAGAGAGAGGGACAGAAACATCGATGAGAAAGAACATCAATTGGCTGCCTCCTGCATGCTCCCCACTGGGGATTTGGCCCACAACCTGGGCATGTGCCCTGACAGGGAATGGAACCAGCCACCTCTTGGTGCATGGGTTGACACTCAACCAGTGAGCCACACCGGCTGGGCTCATTTTATCTTTTCAATGGTGCCATAAAAAAAATTGAAAATTACATGTGTCTCCCATTATATTTCTATTGGATGGTGTTGCTCAGAACCATTGGACTCTAAGCGATTTTGAGTCATTGGTGCCGAGAAAGAGGCCTCTCTCAGAAAAGTTTCAATTTCCTTCCATCTCTGTTCCATGAGTTCTACTCAAGCCTGTCTTGTATTTCTTGGGGGGGGGGGGAGCACACTGAAGGCTACCGATAGGAGGCAGGTCCCTTGGTACTCCTCACTGGGAGATTCACAGTAGCAGACACCCACCAGCTGCTTTTCTGTTATATAACAACGATGGCCAATTTTACCTTTTGTGTCTGTAACTTACTAATTTCTTCATTAATGAGGGCTCTTTCCAGAAGGAACAGACATCTAACTTGAACCATCTTATGCAACGATGTTGACTTACGTATGAGATGGCTCTGGCTTCAGGCAGGGTGGGATGCAGGACTGTAGTCTATGCCGTCCCTCCCGCGCTCGGTTCAGCCCCGCACACTCCCTGTGGTGGCCCCTGGCAGCTCCAACCCGACACCGTCCTTATCTCAGCGAGAGCTTTTCCTTGCCTCTATCTGTTTCTATAAAACTTACCTTAAATGGCCCTGGCCAGGTGGCTCAGTTGACTGGAGCATCACCCCATGCCCCAGAAGGCGATGTGTTCAATTCGCAGTCAGGGCACATACCCAGGTTGAGGGTTTGATCCCTGGTCAGGGCACATACGGGAGGCAACCAATTGATGTATCTCTCTCACGTCAACGTTTCTCTCTCTCTTCCTCTCCCTTCCTCTCTCTCTAAAATCAATAAAAAACATATTTAAAAAATCCTTAAGTAGCATCTGAGGTGTGACGTGGATCACCATGCCCATTCCTGAACCAACCACTGTGGTCCACGAGATGACGTTTCTGGGTGACTCGTCCCAGGGGTGGGTCTGGGCTCAGAGAGGAGCAGAGGGAGAACCAGCACTGCTTGAATGCACGTTCCGAAAGGGGAGACGGGATGTAGGGGCTGTGACCAGAGAGGGGGAAACGGATGTAGGGCAGGTGACAGATGACGAGATGCCACAAGATGCCACGGGGTGCACAAGGTGTCTGTGCTGCTGCTGAGCGGACTGGGGGGACCCGCCTTCACCGCACACTAAGAATCTGGACATTTAAACGCACCCTTCTTGCCCTGGCTGGTTTGGCTCAGCGGTTAGAGAGTTGGCCTGTGGACCCAAGAGTGTCGGGTTCGATTCCCGGTCAAGGGCATGCACCTCGGTTGCAGGTTCGATCCCCAGCCCCAGTTGGGGTCATGCAGGAGGCAACCAGTCGATGTGTCTCTCACGTCGACGTTTCTTCCTCCCTCCCTCTCTCCCTCCCTCCCTCCCACCGACTTTATCTAAAAACCAATGGAAAAATATCCTCGGGTGAAGATTAACAAAATAAATAAATTAACATGCCCTTCTTGCAGGTCCTATGCTTTATCAAAACCAGGCTGTAACAGTTACCAATCGCCTTGCCCCTCGTGACGAAAGTGCACTGTAGGCACAGACGCGGGGAACCTAGATCTCTCTCCTGTCGTAGCCAGAGGGACGCCAAACCCTTCTGACAGCTGGACGATCCGGGCTCAGAAGGCTCGGGGTCTCCTCCGTGGATGTCTGGTGTTTTACAACGCGATGGCAAACAATCTCACCTCCTGTAAGTCCTTTCACTATTTTGCTCCTTAGTACTATCAGCAATGGCTTTACTCCATCATTTACACGGAAAAAGAAAAACCTCCGCACGTCCGCAGCAGCGTGCTGAACCTACTTTCTCTCTTTCAGTCGGCCAGCCTGGTCGTCGTGTCTGGCACACACCCCTTCCCTGGAGGCCTCCCACAGAGCCAGCCTGCGGAGCACCCATGTCCCTGAGTGGGGGAGCCGCAGCCCTGTCACCAGACACGGCAGAGGGGGGAAGGAAGCCGGCACAGAGTCTCAACTCCGGGGCCCCACAGACACATTTCCACATGTTTGGAGAAAGGAAAAGTTCAAAACCACATCAAACAGACTCTGTGACCACTGGATATAAATATTACAAACAAACAAAATCAGCATGTAATGTGTGCTTTAATTTGCTGACAGATATTTAAAAAATTAACATCAGAATGAATGACAAATGCCAACACCACAACAAAACCTTTAACCCAAGAGAAAATAACTCACAATCAAAGCCGCCTGCCCCCACCAGACAGGCATCCCTGAAACCAGAGGCCAGAACACAGTAACTGACAACATGGAGGGGACTGTGTGTGTGTGTGTGGGGGGGGGGGGACAGGAGCTAAAAAGCTAGGGATTTCCGTAAAGTTCTGAAAATGACTCTTGTTCAAATCCTGCTCCGCTGGGTGGGGGCAGGTGGGCGGATGCCTGCTATCTCATTTACATTTCAAAATTTCTTTTGCACTGCAGGGCAAGTCACTTCCGATACAATTGAACAAAGGCAGAATATTAAGGAGAAGTGACTGACGTTGATTCAACAGCTAGTTTGTATGGAGCATCACCCCGGTGACAAAGTGTTGGGGTTCACACCCTGGTGGCTAGCAGACTTGGGAAGTCCCAGCTAGTCCACATCCTAGCCTGACCAACTAAGGCATTCATTCTTTCTTTCTTTTTTTAAATTTTTTTAATCCTCACCCGAGGATATTTTTCCATTGATTATTTTATTTTTTATATTGAGTGGGAGGGAGGGAGGGAGAGAAAGAGAGAAACATTGATATGAGAGAGACACACAGATTGGTTGCTTCTTGCACCACTCCCACTGGGGCTGGGGATCGACCCTGAAACCAAAGTACATGCCCTTGACCAGGAGTCATACCTGTGACTCTTTGGTCTGCAGGCCAATGCTCCAACCACTGAGCCAAGCTGGCCAGGGCCGGTTCTGTCTTTCTAAGCCTTTTTCCTTCATATGACTGTAGATACCCAGATGAGCTAATGCATAATTCATTACGTATACAATTGCATATCTGTAGCATATTTATATGAATGTATATTTTGTCTGAGGTATGGTCATTTCTCAATAAACATCGCCTACTATTTTTTACATGCTTTATTTTCTTAAATGTCCCTTTTAACTCCAAACACAGATATCGTCCACTTCACAGACCTGCCGGAACAGAGGCGCAGGAATAGCACAACTATGGATATGATGAGCAATAAACGGAACTTTATGAACTTCTTAGGCATTGGGTTAGTTTACTTCCGACCCGGCTTCCACGGTTAGGGTTCGCACTCACTCAGAGGAAGTCTGACTGGGTCACATCGGTCCACCCGGGCTCTGTTGGCCACGCCTGCAATGCAGCAGCCAGGAGAGAGGGGGTACTGGCCCACTCCCGTCTGTAGAAAGGCCTGAAATCACTTTGAGGAGCCAGCACATTTTTAAAGATAAGCTTTCTCCCTTGTTTGATAACCAGGAAAAGAAAAACAAAAACAACCTGGAACGACCACCAAAGCCCTTTTCCGGTGGCACTGTTACCCGATGCCTGAATTTTCTGATTTTAGGGCCCAGATGTGGATAGGCCTGTGAGAACCCACGTAGCCAACCCTGACCAAGTCAATTTTTCTTCTCATTATCAGTGAAGAATTTTGTTCTAGTTTCGATTTTTTTCCAGTTCTTGCGATTGCCTCTAACAGGGCTCAGTGTGGGGAGCCTTTCAGGAAAGCAAACACGCACAACAGGGGACCTCGGGACTCAGAGGAATGTGAGGAACCGGGAAGCCTGTGTCCCCTTAATTTTGCTCGTGTCATTATTTATCCAGGTAATAACGTCACCCAGAAACACAGCGTGCTCCTTCTGGTCAGTCAGTCTTGCCATCACACACAATGTAGAAGTTTAAAAGTCAAAATGTAAATCGACTTCAACAACTACTTTATCCAAGTTCAATACACAAGAAAACTGTACCAAGAGGATTCCAGAACGCTACTTCAGACCGAGGGGACAGACCCTGGTGACGGGACTTCCTGCCTCATGAGGCTGACTGCTTCTTACACCGGCCGGGCCACCGGCTTCTGAAATGCATACTCTGAGGTGTAAAGGACCTACTCTTTTCAATACTGCTGCATTTCAGAAAGTAAGTCCAGTAAGCTTAACAAATTTACATTAGGTGTCACCGGGGTGTTATTACCTAAAACCCGAATAACTGCAACACTAAAGTAATTCTTTACCAAATCTTGAAATTAATCTACAAGCAGCCAACTTCAAGTATAGTACGCTATGCAATGTTCAAGCCTGAAGCCTGTTTTAAAAAATCACCCACTTCCTTGGTTGATCACATACTCGGGAATGGAAAGGGCACCCTGACACCCACACACGGGTCGGCGAAGGGCGTCTCCTGCGCACCTGCTGCCCGCGGAGCACGGACAGCACGAGCCGGGACGCTGCCCGGCGAGCCCGCGGGAGTTGGCTGGAGGCTGGCTCTGTAGGAGCCTCTTGGTTTCTTCGCTTGGTTTTGTCTCTCTCTTCCATCTTTCGCTGAGCAGCAGGACTCTGGATTCCCTCCCCGTGGCTGGACGACCAGCACCACACGGCAGTGACGCCTGCACGGGAGGAGGCCACCCCTCGATGGATTTCTTTCAGGGGCAAACACGCTTCTTTCTCAAACTGCTCCGCGAATGTTTCGTCGCATCTCCTTCAGGGTGTCAGAACCACTCCGAACAGCATGGGGGCTCAGGTCAGGCTGTCCCTGGAGTCAGGATGGGAAGCGACTCCCCTCGGGGGCTGCGCTTCTTGCACACGGCACAGTATGTGGGTGCACACTGGGCCCCTCAGGGAAGAGCAAAGGAGGATGGCCCATGGGGACAAAGGCCGTGTCCCCACACCACAAGAAGTTAACGCGAGGACAAGGCCTCGCCTGGACCTCCGACAGGCGTCCGTCCCTCAGAGACGTTGTAGGACCCGAGCTGAGCAGAGACGGCGTGACTGTTACCACCTGTCTTGGCTTACCTCCGAGGCACAGCTACTTGGAAACAGAATCCCTCTTTTTGCATTTCATGTGGAAAATACCTGGGCCCGAGATCCCACTGGGCTGCACAGCCCAGGAGAAGGCACACTCGGGGAGGTTTCGAGGATGGCAAATGGCAACCGTCCCTCCCTGTGTTTGCTTTCAGTCCGCTGGGATTAGCGTTGTGTGTACACAAGTGCGTACATAAAACTCCAAAGTAAACCCATTCCTGTATTTAGGATTAAAAAAAAAAGCCTGTCATTTGCCAGAAACGGGCTGGAGCCTGGAGCTTGGCACTGCAGACAGAGTTAGCAGTTTGTAGGCTTTGAAGTGGAAGGTTTTTCGTCCTGTTTTACTAGCAATGAAAAGAATTCTGCAGGAAAAGCACCCAAGTTGGTGAGGAGTGTTTTTCCATGGTGAACGATGTCATGTCTTTCAGTATAATCCTCTATTTAGAAAGCGAGATGCCTTCAAGCGGCCTCGGGCACTGCCGGCCGAGGCTTCCTCAACCGCCGCACACGGGGACTGCGGCGGCCGGGAGCGCGGCAGGTACCCCGCGTTCTCCTGTGACCCCAGCGCTGCTTGCACGTTGCCATGGTCAGAGCAGTGGTTCTCAGATTTAAAGGGAAGCAGAGCCTGGAGATTTATTAGAATTCAGAGGTGGGGACCCTACACCCAGAGATTCTGATTCGGGGTGTGTGTGTGTGAGTATTGTAAGTATGCTTTTTTTGGGGGGGTGTCATTTTAATAAGCAACCCGGGTGATTCAGATGCAGGTGGTCAAAGGACCTTAAAGAGAAATATCACATCTAGAATCCGTAAAATATTAAAATTCTGTGGCCAACAAGAATTGAGAGTTTAAACCACAATATTTCTATTTATAAAAGTTCATAAATAGCCCTGGCCGGTTTGGCTCAGTGGTTAGAGTGTTGACCCTTGGACCAAAGAGTCGTGGGTTCGATGCTGGTCAAGGGCACGGACCTTGGTTGCAGTTTGGTCCCCGGCCCTGATGGGGGTCATGCAGGAGGCAACCAATCAATGCGTCCCTCTCACGTTGATGTTTCTCCCCCCGCCACTCTATCTGAAGATAAATGGAAAAAATATCCTCGGGTGAGGATTAAAAAAAAAAGTTCATAAATAATTGCTCACCCAGGGAAAATAAGAGCCTGCATGTCATACATATCCCACAGGTTATCTTATTATATCCTCTGAGGTAATCAGGGTGGGTGATACTATTTTGACTTTGCTGACAAAGAACATCATGCAAGTTAAATGATTTACCGAAGGTCACAGAGCTGGTTGGGGCAGGTCACTTGACTTTTAAACAGAGGTCAAATAAGCTCGCATCTCCCCAGACACTCCCAAAGTGAAGAGCTCTGAGAAATGACATGAAGAAAATATAAGCACATTTCCTGATCCAGGTTTAGATCAAGTTCTCATCTCTCTAATTCAAAGCTCTACCTCAGCAGACAGCTTTGGGCTAAAAGGAGTTTATCATTCACCTTGGAGCACTGGCTCTGGGGCCCCACCATGGAAAAGGCTATTACGCACGGTTTTGCTATTGGCAGAAAGAAAAACAAATGGTCGCTGTTACAGTTAAACATCATCACACCTTTGCCCCAGCTGAGGACTTTGGTAGTATCCCCAGGATAGACACGACCTGAGTTTTCAGTTCATGTTAGACCTAACTTGGGCCTAGAAAAATGGAGAAACAGGGTGTTCCTTACAATCCCACAAATGTTGCATATTTTCAGGAGAGGAAGTATACAGATGACTTTTTTGATTTCAGAAACTTTCCCTGGACTTCCTGGCTGGGTGTCTGGCTGGGTTTCCCGCACCATACCACGGGGTGCTTTAGGGAAGATAAAGACTCTTTGACATTGGAAAATCACCCTCCTTCCACAGCCTCCCTTCCCTTTGCCCTCGAGGGAAAACCTGCCTTCCCCCTCATGAGAAAAACTCCAAATATAATGAATGAGACAAAGAAATATTTAATCACATTAGTTTAGGAAAGCCCAGCAGAAACAATGCGTCTTTTCACCAGTTTACAACGTTATGAACAGACAACGTTTCGTGTGTGGAGTCTGCCTCTGGCTCCTGGGTGAGAAATGCCCTTTGCTGTGACACACTAGTCCCCTCCAGAGCCCAAAGGGACCATGTTCATTTGCCAAAAATCTGCTGCTTCGTGCACGACAAAAAATGGCTTATAAAGACAACTAGATAGGTTCTTCAAGTGAAGGTGAAGGTCAGGCAGCCTTCTCCCAGAGCCCCCCGCTCTCCCAGAGCCCCCCGTTCTCCGAGGCGCTCACCAACGGTCTCAGCTCGGCTGCTACCACGAAACAGCACAGACTAGGGACTTACCGGTAACAGACATTTATCTCTCACAGCTCCGGAGGCTGGAGGTCTGAGATTAGGGTTCTGGCGCGGGCCCCGCCCTCTTCCAGGCTGCAGACGTCTCGCACCCATTGTATCTCTGGGTGGCAGAGGACGGGTCAGCTAGCTCCCCGGCCCCTTCTAGTCTGAGCACCAACTCCATTCACGACCTAGTTACCTCCCAAAGGCCCTACCTCCAAATACCGCCCCCTTGGGGGCAGGACCTCAACACATGAATCTGAGGGGGATGCAATCATGAATACTGTAACATCAACCTGGAACCAAAGGGATGGACATGGCATGGGCATACTTTCAGCAAGCCCCCCACCCCAAAGAAGTCAGCTCCTCATGGATAACACCTGGGCCAGTTCCCGCCTTCCTTTGGAGGTAGCAGAAAGCTAGACTTCAGGGCAGTTGTAGCCACTCTCCACCCATACGGTTTTTCACGTGTTAAAAATGTGTTGTGCTCTGGATGGTGTGACTCAGTTGGTTGGGCATTGTCCCGTGCATGGAGAGGTTGCCGGTTTGATTCCTGGTCAGGACACATGCCCTGGTTAGGGGCCCGATCCCCAGCAGGGCATGTGTAGGAGGCAGCAGATCATGTGTCACTCTTACATCAATGTTTCTCTCTCTATATAAAATAATCAATAAAAGACATTAAAAATTTTTTTAATACTTCTCTACCACTTCTCAAAGAACGGACAAACCCCTGTGTGGCAGGCACCACAGAGTAGTCAAGTTGGCTCTGAGGTTATTTTCTGACAGCCTGTCCCCACTCAGAGCTCTTCCTGGAGAAAGACTATGGATAATCAGTGGCTCCTGAAACACAGACAGTGGATCACCAGCTCAGAAAGCCCGTGACAGGAAGACCCCGTTGAGTATCTCACGCAATATCTAACGAAGGCCTCAGCCTCAGCCTCAGACTCATCCAGCCGCGTCTGATTTCAAAACATCATTTGCCTCCTGGAAACAAACCAGCTAACACCACGACACAGTTTAAGTGAAAAACAAAAAGTATGTATGTCGAAGTGACATGGGATTTAATACTACAATTGCTTTGCTTTTAGATGGTAAAAATACCTCATTAAATTTCTTCAAAAAGTCTCCAACTATGGAAATTTCACCATTGAGCTGAGCGTACGAACCACACAGACCAGCCTGCGACTCGGATAGTGAAACGGTGGCATGTTCGTGACTGCATGGCACCTGTGGGCCCCTGCACTTTGACAGTCAGCCTCCTGACGGAGCGAGAGTCAGCCCCGGCTAAGCGTGCCTCTCTGTCGTGGGCCCTGGGAGCAGCTTTTAAAGGAACTGGCTTTGCTGGCCAGTCACACATCGCCTGGGCCTCTTCAGTCAGCTGTCATTTTCCTCTAATTTAGAAAACTGTCCACAGCAATCCACAGTCCCCTGTATTGTCCTGCCCAGTAAAATTCCCAAATACAATATTCCTCAGACCTCTCCCACCCTTCACCAGAAGGAAGGGAACCAGAGAAGATATCTGGACACTGACACCTTCCCAAGAGATCATCATTATTGTAAATACTTCTCTTGACTTGCTTTCTGGGGACAACCCCCACTGCTTGAACATATACCTGATTCCTTAGTGTGTAAAGTCTCTTTGCTGGGAAATGCGTGTTTTGCTGCACAACCATCTCCTCAATACACTCAGTGCTCTGCAGTGTCCTCTGTCACTCGGATTTGGAAAAAGCTTGTTCCTTACAGAAAGCAAAGGTGCATCAGGCACACAGAGCCCATTCCATCCGCCCTGCTCAGCACCACACGCAGAGGAGGCCCGGGCACCCTGGGGTACATCCGCTGACTGATTTACCGCGTGAAAGGGGTGAGCGTGCCACCTCTGGATCATCTCACGTGACACGGCCCTGGACATGCACCTGGGCTGGGTGGGCCCAGGAGTTCGGGCTCATTTCTGCAGAGTCAGTGAGGCACAGACGACAGCAGCCAGGTGCGCCCAGCATAGGTCTGCCCCTAAAACCTTTCTCTCGGATCAGGGACACCAGTGGATACAGAGGAAGCCCCTGACCCACTGTCCCTTTCTTCCCGTCCCTGGCCCTGTCCCGCAGCACCAGCATCCTCATGCAAATGTGGGGGCAACCCAGTGCCAACCCCGACGGGCCAGTGCACAGCCTTTGCATACAGCACCCCACGGGCCCGGGGGTGTCCACATGGGCCTGGGCCTGGGGATAGAACCAGGCAGGCCTGAGAACTGGGCTTTGGCTGCTTAGGAAGGAAACTCAGGGTCCTAGAGAACCAGGGAAGGGACTAGAAGTGGGGTGCTGGTCTGGCCTGGAGGGGCAGGCCTTGCAGAGCTTCATGCGTAAGCTGGGGATGTTTAGACATAGGATTGTCAAGCTCCTCTCCAGACCAGACACTAGGATGCTGAGATTCAGTCTGCCATTGTCGCTGGCTCAACCTCAAACACCGGACGATAAAAATATAAAGAAAAGATGAAAAAAATTCAAACAAGTCTAAAAATCTCCAGTTTCAGCCTCTCTAGTTCAAGAGATGAACAATGAGATATTCTAATTAATTGATGATGTGGTTAACAGAGTTATTAGGTTTATCTTTCTAATTATTGACTAATCAGAGTACAAATATACACTTAACATCAAAACTACAATCAACACATTCATTGGACTATGAGCGACTCCAAACATCTCCAGTTTTCTAAGAGCCAAGAGCTGCACCCCCACATCAGAACTGCGTGTGATACACACAGAACTCATTATGGAAATGTGGACACGCTGGGTAGGCAGGGCATTTAGGTTGACAGTGGTCACAACAGTTAAAATTTCAGATGCCATTTCTGTGGACTGGACAACCTCTTCCAGGTACTCTGCTTTGGTCTACAGTCGTCCCTCGCCACTTCGCACTTCGACCTTTGTGGCTTCACTCTATCGCGGTTTTTCCAAATATATTCATTAAAAAGTTGATTGAGACAGTGAAAATGATACAGCGCATGCTCGGTTGTCTGGGTCAATTATATACCCCTGTACTACAATTACAATTTAAAATTACTGTGCGTGTGGACTGTAGGCCTATGTATTTGAGCACCCCAGGAATCCTTCAACACCAGGTGCAACCGCTAGAGTCTGGAACGGATTAACCATGATAAACGAGGGATGACTGTATTTCCCTCCTGGTACATTTTGATGGCGGGAGGCAACACCAGCTTCTCCTGCAGTCCACAGTTGTCACGAGACACGGAAAGGCCACACACACAGCATCACTGTCACCGGACACGGGAAGTCCACTCACAGTTAGCAGCACTGACCTGTCCTTTCATATCTGGAGCAATAGGAATGGTGGGCCAGATGGTTGAGTAGACGCCGAAAAACACCAGCCAGATCAGCATGCTTCCCCAGACCGCCAGGTGACTGAACTGCAGGAGAGAACACACGCTCAGGCAGGCCAGCAGCTGGCAGGGGACAGCCACCGGCTCCACCAGCTGCACACTCTGTGTCCACGCTTTCTTTCTTTTTTTAAAACATATTATTTTTTATTAAAAAATATTTTTTCTTTATTGATTTCAGAGAGAGAGAAGGGAGAGGGAGAAACAGAAACATCGCTGAGATCATTGATTGGCCGCCTCCTGCACGCCCCCACTGAGGATCAGGCCTACAACCTGGGCACGTGCCCTGACCGGGAATCGAGCCGGTGACCTTTTGGTGCATGGGTCGATGCTCAACCACTGAGCCACACTGGCCAGGCCTGTTCTATGTTTTTTAAATAAGATAATGCAGCCCGGCCAGTGTGGCTCAGTGGTTGAGCATCAACCCATGCACCAAGAGGTCACCGGCTCGATTCCCGGTCAGGGCACATGCCCAGGTTGTGGGCCAAATCCCTAGTGGGAGGCCTGCAGGGGGCGGCCAATCAATGATTTCTCTCAGCGATGTTTCTATTTCTCTCTCCCCCTCTCTAAAATCAATAAAGAAAATAATAATAATAATAATAAATACATAGAACAAAGTCTGGAAGGCCATATAGCAAAGTGACCTGTATCCTGGTGACAAAGTTATGGAAATTAAAAATTCTCTTTTTTGCCTGTATTTTGTGTCTTTTAAAAAACAACGTGCATATCCATTTGAAATGAGATGATTGTTATAGCTTAGAGCTGTCGTAAGTACCAACTAATGAATCATCAGAAAACTCTGGATTGTAAATTTGCCCTGATAAAGATCAAACCACAGTTTTCACATGCAAACTGTAAAATCGAATGGCTGGGTACTGCTTATTGTTTGTCCAAAGCTTAAAAACCTATCATACCAGGAAAAACACCCACAGCAAATACAGAAATAATTGTAGAGGAAACTTACTTTAGTCCAAGCTGTAGTCTCCAAACCAGCTTTCAGACAAACAGTGACAACCACATACTGTGAAAAGAAAGAGGCGTTTGGGGAACAGTTCTGATTATCCGTAGCGAGTTACCGGCCAGGAGACCTCCCAAGTATCCCCTCCAGCGGCCGCTCCTCCAAGGCAGCTGGACTGGGCCAGTGCCATGTAGCGGCCGGGTCTCCAGGGGCCCGTTTTAGAGAATGCAGGCAGGTCTACTTCAAGAAAAACCCTCATTTTAGTGATTGCTTTCTTACAAGTAATAGTTACTTTTGCTCTTTACTTAACTTGGAAAACTTGGGAGAAATCACCTTCTTTAGTGCCCCCAGGTAGAAGGGGAATGGTCTTGGAAGAATGGGGAAATCTGTTCTCACCTGTGCGGAAATCTTGACTCTGCCTAAACCTCATCAAAAAAATGAGGTAAGCATTTCACAACCATTCTGAGCTTTAAGGAGTCTAAAATATACAGTTTAAAGATCTGAAATAAATGCTATCGAGGAAGGCCTTATAGTAAAAGGGTTTTGAGAGGCATAACCCACACCTGTGCTATTTAAGAATGGTTCAGTACTCAGAAATAAACTTACCGTGTAAACAATATTTCCAACAAATAAATAGTCTGTCGCATGACCGTTGGCCAACACAGTATCTGGAAAACAAAGAGGTTACTACTAACCTCTGGTGCAGAGCCCCACACTCAGAATGTAAAAGCAAAACTTCAGAAACATCAAAACGTAAAGGAATTTTGAAAACTACACCTGTGATTCTGAATTATTTTCATTGTGCATTTTCTCCAAATGAAGCAAACAAAATGGGTTTCTGACCAACCAGCCACACACTTGATCTGCACTGAAATGTACAGTTTTATAAAAGTTAAAATCTCCCTTTATTGGGTTAAAAATAGGAATAGAATAAGGACACATTAATCTGCCTTATTAATGCCAGTGTTAGACCTTTTCCAAGGGTTCATTTTCTATTCATCTTTAGTTTCTGCTAAAGTGGAATTATAGGCCAATTAAAAAAGAAAACTACATGAATACAAAACCAGCTCGAAGAATTTGGGAGGATATTGTCTTGTTCACACATGCGACTCCATGACCTTCTGCATCTATAGATTGAGGGAATGTAAACAATTGGATGAGAGGCATTTAGAAAATACATGTAGGGGTCTGAAGCTTTAATTTCCTATCTTTTCTACCTGCTGCTTTTTAAGGATGCCTATTACCGTGTATGTACCAATCATGAGGGCAGAACTCTAATAGAACTGTCTAATTCACGTCAGTTCGTCTGCTGTAAAAGTGCTGGTTTTTGTCCCGAGGGGGTCAAAGCTCATTTTCAGGTCAGGAATGGTTTCTTTGGATGATACAGCCGATCTCCTCTTATTCTCTCTTATGCTCAAATTCAGACCTGTAGCCTACAGGCCAAGGACATAGGGGGTTTGTGTTTAAATTTCCAATGCGGTAGCTGCTACAGGCACACCTAACTGGCCTTGGGGGTTACCCATTTGTTTGTTGAAGAATCCTACTACAGAATCAAACTCTGCTTAGTTTTCTAAAACACCGTAACAATCAAGTCTCATCACAGTAGAATCTGGTAATCCTGGAGCCCTGGATCTAGCCCCAGGGTACGCCCTTTCCCCTGATTCTAGACAAGGAGATTCACCATGAGTGACATCATGGCTGTAGCAGGGACAGACCTAACCTGAGAGACTGCAGCTGGGGAACATAAGGGTTGTCCTAGGAGAACAGAGAGAGAGAGAGAGAGAGAGAGAGAGAGAGAGAGAGAGAGAGAGAGAGATGTGGCCACAGACTTTAAAAGGAATAACCTCAAAGCTTAGGGAGAGGAGGTGGTGAAGAGAGACTAGAAATTTAGGCAGGCTTTCATTCAAAGGGAAGGAAGAGAAAAGTTCAAAAAATAAGGAAAAGGCTGAATTAACCCCAAGAAGGTAACAAGTTGATGCATTAGCAAATAGCTATTCAGAACTGTGGGGTTCACTTTTCAGTCACGGGCCCTCAGATTATTTTAATAATAGATGTGACATTTCTAAAGGCAGGCCTCAATAAAGAAGCACTTGAGATTAGACAAGAGGCCATTTATTTGATTTTAACATAGATGATAGCCTCGGAAGAGGTAATATTATTATTTCTTTGTACAACAAACATTTATTTGAAGTCTGCTTTATGACAGGTACTGTTACGGGAGCTGGGGAGACAAGGTCCCGGTCTTCATGTAGCTCACTCTGCAGCGAGAGAGCCAGGACATGAACACAACTAGATACAAGACCAAGTGTCAGGTGCAGTAAGTGCTGTAACAAAATGTGGGGTAGGGTCAAGGGACAGACTGTGACAGAGGCTGTTCTCTCAGATAGGAAGCTCAGAAAACATCTTTTTGAGAAGGTAACATTTGAGCAGGTCTGAGTAGCACGAAGGGGTGAGTTAAGTGACTACCTAGGGGAGAGCATTCCAAGCAGAGAGAAATCGCCAACAGTCTGAATACAGACACATGGATGGGCTCAAAGACCATCACAGAGACCAGCTGGGCTGCCGACACTAGAGGATGCTCAGGCAGACGGGGCAAATGAACGTAGGCGACGGCAAGGAGTTGGGCTTTCATTGTTCATTGAGATGGGAGACCAAGGAGGATCCTGAGCAGACAGTAAATGGGTGCAAGTGACGCACTTAAAGGAACAGTCAGCTTTTATAGAGAACAGGTCTTGGACTAGCTGCCAAGCTGGAGCAACAAGAACGACAATGCCAGTGTGGGGGTGACTCTGCCCAGGAGGGTGACTCTGGTGGTGTGTAGAGCTGTGTCCAAAGTGGTAGCCACCGGCTGCTGTAGTTGTTTATATTTAAATTAATTAAAATAAAAAACTCAATTCTGCCAGCAGTGGGAAAGGAGGAGGAGAAAGAGGAGTTATTGTTTCATGTGCATAGAGTTTCAGTCCAGGGTGATGAAAAAGTCCTGAATATATACCGGTGATGGAGGCACAGTATTTTAAACATGATGAAAACTCGGAACTGTACACTTCAAATGAGTCATAGAACTGACCACAACACTCTTGCTCTTGGAATAAAATAGGAGTGATGTGGTTTTAGATTCGGCAATGGTTTCTTAGCATGACACTAAAAGTGCAGTGAAAAAAGAAAAAAAGAGATAAATAGGACTTCATTAAAATGAAACTTTTATACTTCAAATGATACCATCAGGAAAATGGAAAGACAACCAGCAGAATGGAGAAAATATTTTCAAATATTTATCTGATAAGGAAATTGTATCCAGAACATTATATATATAACTCTTACAACTCAACAAAAAGACAAATAATTTTAAAATGGGCAAAGCATCTGAATAGATATTTTTCCAAAGATTAAAAATATGGCTAACAAGTGCATGAAGAAATGTTCAATATCTTTAACCATCAAGGAAATACAAAATTAAAGCCACAATGAGATAGCACTTGACACCCATTAGGTTGGTTAAAATAAAAAAGATACTAACAAGAGGCGGCAAGGATGTGTGAAATTATGACCCCCGTACACTGCTGGTGGGAAAATGAAAGGATGCGCCCTGGAAAACCATCTGGCAGCTCCTCACGAGGCTGTTTTATCACCACAAACCCCAGCAATTCCACTCCTACGTACGTGCCCAAGAGAAGTAAAAACAGATGAATGAAACATACAAAAACTTGCACATGAATGTTCATAGCAGCATTACTCACAATAGCCAAATGCCATCAATGATTGAATGGATGCAACCTGATACATACACACAATAGACTATCATCGAGCAACAGGAAGACATGAAGTACTAATCCATGTACATACAACATGAATGAACTTTGAAAATCCTATGCCAGGTGAAGGAAGGCACTCACAAAAGGCCGTATATTGTGAGATTTTACTTGGATGAGCTGTTCAGAATAGTCTATAGACAGACAGTAGATTAGTGGTTGTCAGGAGTTGGGGTATATTTGGGGAGAAATGAGGAGTAACTGCTTATAGGTATGGGCATATGGGCTTTCTTTTGGGGTTGATTAAGGTCACAGCTGCATAACTATGTGAATATATTATAAACTATAGATTTGTACACTTTCAAGTGGGAACTGTATGGTATGTAAATTATATATCACTAAAGCTGTTATGAAAAGTACCTGGTTCCTCAGTCACACTTAGCCACATTTCAAATGCTCAGTAGCCACAACAGGCTACTAATTACTACATTAGACAGCACACACACAGACATCGCCATCATCACAGAAAGTTCTATTGGACATTGCAGCTCAGAGGGGCTACGTTGGAGGTAGATCAAAGTGATAGAAATTGGCACACATTTTGAAGGCAGAGATGATAGGTTTTCTTTATGATTTGAATGTGGGGTGGAAAAGAATATAAAGAATGCAGGATGAGTTCAAGGTGTTTGGCCTGAGAAAGTAGGTGGTAAATAGTGGTATCATTCACTAGAGATGGGTCCGGTCATATTAATACAGGAATACTAATTAAAACAGTAGCACATGGAAAGTTGGTACCAAGTGCTCCATACTGTAAATTCACAGTACAAGAACAGACGGCAGGGAAGCGTGATGCTGCCAAGAAAGGATATTTAGAAAAATGAGGTGGAGAGAAGGAGCTGGGTTAGTAGGCAAAACACCAGCAGAGTGGGAGAGTTTGCTTCATTGCTGCTCTCTCTGCCATTATTCGATTTTTAATCATTTTAGGTTCCGAGTCTCAGTTTCCACATCTATCCAATGAGGGTTTTATGTCAGACACAGATGATGATGACTGAAGTATCACTAAGGATCCTGAAAGAACAGAGAGAACATTTTCAGGTTCTAAGGTCCACGTTCTTAGTTGCCAAATTAGCCTCACATATTTAACAGTAGAAACTTGAGTTTCAGATCGTCCTCCTGTTTGGTTTAGCTTAGGATATATTTCCTAGTCTCAGTCTCATCCTGTGTGTTCACGAACGGGGGGAACGGGCCCTTTAACTGAGAAGGGCAGTGATCCGAGGTCCCTCAGTTCTACCTGCAGAAGCTCTACTGGAGTCCAGAGAAAACTGATCAGACGCAAGAGTGGGAAGGGGTAGGAGACTCAGTTGAAATCAAAGTGTACGATTATGGTGTGACTTTTTGACTTTCCTTTTAATACTAATATTTCCAATGTTAGTTGATCCATGTACTAAAAGAAATGAAATATACAAAGCATTTGTCTAATATGGAGGGCTTAGAATGTGTTTCATATTTTCTGAATATACATGTAATAAACAGAAAATTGCTAGACGTCATAAGAAATTCTACGTTTAAAATAGATAACATGTTGTTCACTATATGACAGGTACTGTTATAAACACTTTACATAAAGTATGTAAAGTATTAGTAGTATATTTTCTAATATATGTCATACTCTAATATATAACACTAGTATGTAAATTAATATATATAGTACTGTAGTATATAACATTAATATATGCAATACTCCTTTAATATGCTAATAACTATATGAAATGGTATTATTACCTGCATATTTCAGATGCAGAAATTGGTGCGGCGAAGAGAAGTTAAATAACATGCCAAAGGTCACACAGTAAGAAACTGTAAACTTGGTAAATAAGTGATTGTTTTCACTAACCAAGTTGGAAAAATGGACTCCGAAGAATTAAGACAACTCCAAGGGGAAAAATAATTAGAGTAAGAAGTTCTACTTTGGGCTACCAGCACCTCATGGGAAGGCGTTCTAGGAATTAAGGTGGCCAGAAACTGAGATTCACACGGCAGAAAGTCTGTGCCCCACGAGGAAATACACACAGCGCACGAGTCTGAGGAGCAGCGGCCACTTCTTGAGACCAGAACTTCTATTCCGAGTTGGTAGGAAGGGGGCTTCATTAGTCCAGAGTTTCTCAACCTCCTTGGCAATGCTGACGATTTTCTAGATAATTCTTTATTGTCGGGACACCGTCCTATGCATCGTAGGGTGTCGGCATCCCTAACCTCTACCCACGAGGTGCCAGTAGTAGCCACCCCCTAGCGTGAGGACCCAAAATGTCTCCAGACATGGTCGCCTTTCCTAGGGGCAAAATTGCCCTGACTGACAAGCACAGCATTGGAAGGGAGAGAAAGAGGGTCTGACATAAGCACAGAAAACGCACTCAGAAGCAAGCATGTCCAGTGTACGACGGGAACCCCCTCCCTCTGCTCAGCCTGAGGAGGAGAGAATGTGGCGGGGCCTGGTCACACGATCAGCAGACAGTGATGCCACTCACGACACGTGGTGGCCTTTAAGAGGGGCAAACTCTTTGATTACCTACGGGATGGAGAGCTCGCTGAGGAAGAGCATGTCCCATGGAGAGCCCCAAGATCACTGACCGCTTTGTGGGCAGCTTGGCATGGACAGAAGAACAGACGGGGAGACCTGAGGGCATTTCCCAACCACAGCTTCTCGCTGTATACTGCGTTCACCTCTAACACGTCATGATAGTAAACAAAGGCTCCTCACGTTACATAGAATGTTTACACTTGAGGGCCTCTGACTGCACTTAAGGTCACTGCTAGCGAAGACTGGACTGACCTAACTTTTGAGTTCATTATTTCAGAAGGATAACTCACCATTACATTTTAGTTTTCTGCTTAGGAAAGAGTACCTCCTGCCCCCATCAAACTAGTACCATCTGGAAATAATTTATTCCTTGGAGGAGCAACTCCCAGACCAACTTGAGGTTCTGGGACCTGCCCCTGAAAGACAGCGTCTTCGAAACAAGTCACAAGTTAGCCCTCTGCACCCTGGCGGGAAAATTCCCAGGGCATGGATTGTTCGCTCACAGGTTATATTTCAAATGTTTTAGAGGCAACTCCCTGTGGGCATCGTTCCTTGTGAAAACTTGCCAATAGCATACCCCTGACGGAGAGATCAGAGTCCGACGAAACCATTTGTGGATGGAGGCATTACTACACTACAGCTTGCTGGGGCCCCAGCTGGAAAGGCCTCTCCCGCTGTCCAGGCTCCCCTGAAGGTGGTTGCTGCCAAGTTATTTCTTCCCGCTTTGCTGACTCTGAGCAATACTGTGGTGATTCCAGTACTCTCGTCAGGAAAACGTCTTTCCGGTCATTTAGCTGGTTACATTTTAGTCAGATATTAAAAAATCTCAAGTGATTTTTTAAATTATTATTTTTTTATAATAATTTTATTACAGATATTTCTCCTTTTTTTCCCTATTGACACCCTCTGCCCCATACCCCCCCCTTCCCGTCCCCAGCTTTGTCGTCCGTGTCCATCGGTTATACGTATATGCATATAAGTTCTGTGGTCTATCTCTTCCCACCCCCACCACCCCCTCTTCTGAGGGTTGTCAGTCTGTACCCTACTAGAGAAAATAACCCCAAAACCAAAGTGAGTAGTCAGGTTCTCCAAGCCAGCCTCAGAACATTATTCAACCCCATCGGTGTACCCTTAGTAAGAACATTACTTCAGACCAAGCCGCACGGGGTGGGGCAGATGGGTATTTGGGAGGGGAAAGGACAATTCAGGCAAAAAAAGAAATCCGCCTGCATGGAGGCCTGGAGGTGGACGCCAGTCTGCCTCCTACCAGCCCCAGTGAAACAGTGAGCAGCCAGGTGGGCTGGGGCTGAGGTGCCAGACAGGTGAGGTCAGCAGGGGCCAAGCCCTGCATGGCTCTGAGAAGGTCCCTATAAAAGAGATCCATCAAAAGCACTTGTGGAGACCTGTGATCTCACAAACCTTTGTTTTCTTAGGTTCACCAGCCTGACCAAACCCATCATTAGCACACAAAGGCTCCCAGCAAGAGGAGAGGTAAGAAGGAGTAACCCGCCCCCTTGTATCGGAACAGCTGGCATGTAACCGAACAACCTGAGATCAGTGTTTTGCAAATCCAGGATCAGATTCACCCCATGAGGGCTGAAATGAGAGAGGAGGGCGTTACCCACAGCCCGTGCTTGTTCTTAGGGGCCCATGTAATGCTCTGGCTTCAGGATCCACGGCCTCACAGCAGTGGTTAAGCCTGTTCTCCCAGACTTAGATTACTGGCAAAACCTGGCTGGATCCCGGACCAACAGAATGCAGGGTTAGCCAACTGCACTTTGGAAACACAGTCACTAAAACAGACTCTTGTGGACAATGGGGACCAAACCACAGGGCCCTCTACATCAGCAGCCACCATCTACAATGCTGCCTGCAAAACCTCTCTGAAAATAATTGTGGGAAAACCCACAGTTTGTAAGAAAAGTATGTCTCATTTTCCTAACAGACAGAATGATCAAGGAACTTCCTTCAGAATATTCCAAAGGCCGAGGCCGATGACATTTTATAAAGATGCCATTTCAATTAAATGCTCATTAAAACCATGACATCATTACCCAGCTAAACCACAAAAATCTACTCAGAAACGGCTCTTGACAAAAAAGCAAAATTTGAAGACAACATTATAGCACAGCGCAGTACGGCCGGAGAGGGCCGGATTTAATAATCAAGAAAACAGATGGGGTGAATTTATAGGTGTATTTTGAGTGTAGTGAGAACCCACGGAACACATGAATTAAAGTGACAGGCGTCTCGCTCACATGTGACTCAGCAGGGAGAATTAGGGTGGAGGTGGAGGCACATGCCAAGAACTGGGTTTGGACAGCAGCTGCGAGTTTCTCCTGCGTTCCCTCTCCTGCCCTCTGCTTGGGGACCTTTCAGAGCAGCCCCCGTTCCAGAATATTCTTGGGGTTGCCTCGCTCGACCTCCCTCGCTGGGCCTTTTGAGACTCCCGAGGTTCAGAGAAGGTATGATGCCAACCGGCCACTCCTGGATTAACCTCAGAGTGAAAATGCGTCCCAAGTTTCACATAACAAATTCACAAACACGCTTTCGGAACTCATTCTGCTCAGATGCCCCCGCTGCCCAGACCATCACCCAAACGGGGCTTTCTGCTCCCAACACCATGTTTTCATGAAGAGAAAATTTATTTTTTCCTTTCTCTGTAAAGAGCAGTAAAAAAATATTGGAAAGAGTCTATAAAAGGTAGAGTTTATTCAAGTGTTAGTGATTATAATTACATTTATAACCAACGTAGGGTTAAGTTCCTGGTTATATAAAGTCTTTTGCTGGATTTTCTCTTCTCTATGGCTATTTTTGATGAATATGAAACTCAAATTTCAATATTTTTCTTTTTTCACTTTTGTTTACTAAAAATAGACTTTTACAAGGAAGCGAAAAGGATGGAAAGTGCGCTCGATTGCCAATGTCAAACAGCTACGTCGGGAGGCCTCAGACTCTGCTTCTTCTACGGAGCCCCGCGAAATGACAACCGCAGGCCCTGGCACCTCGTGGGGGCCCCACATCCCTCGTGGCCACTCAGCAGTGGTGGACCTCTTCCTGCCAGAGATGGTTAAGGACACGCCACCCTGCCCTTGGTTCTCTCCCCTCACAGGGCTACAGCTGAGGGGACACTCATGCACCAAGGGATGTCCCGGTGTACTGAAATGGACTCAGGTTTGTTTTACTCAGGAGACACTTGTCATGAAGGAAACGTGTATGCTTACAGATCCCTAGAAGCAGGGGGCACAGGACGTCATGCAGGGCCTCAGGGGAAGCACCAGGGTCAGTCCAGGAGGTGGAGGGGAGCAGGGAGAACATGGCCCAGAGCCTTTATGGAGTTTTTATGGGCAGGAACAGACAATCAGGGTAGTGTGCTGTGTTAGTTTAGGATTGAATAGTTTAAATAATTTCGGCAGGTTCTGGGTTTAGGGCCGGCCCTAGTTATCTGGGCCCTGCCCCAGGATCTAGGTGGGGGATACCGGCTTGCTGCTGGGGGATCTGATGAAAGGAGACAGTGGGGGGTGGGCTCCCGGCTGCTCGCCTTGTATCTTGCAGGGAAGTCATCTGTTCTCTCTAGGAATGTGCTGGCCTTGGGAAGGTCAGTCTCTCCAGGGTTAAGGCCCCAAACGTCAGAGCATCAAAAATATGGAAAATAAGAAAATATGGTCACCACACCTATGAACACAGTCCTCCATTCTGTGGTAACATGAGTAAGAAATAAGCCTTTACAGGGCAAAGCCCCCCGAGGTTTGGGGATTGCTTGTTGTAGCAGCGACTCCCACCCTGGTTACGACTTCCAGATCCAACTTCCCGATGGCGTTCTGAGGGTGAAATCTGGGAACTCTCTCACACTTCCGACAACTCTGCACCAGACCCAACTGTTTAAAATGCAGGCAATGTAGAGTTGATTAGAAGAGCCACTGAAACATAAGACGTAGTTAACTAAATGGAAATAATGGCCCTTCCAGCCAGTCTGTTTCCAAACAACAGCGCTGCCGAGGTGTGGGCAGGACACCGCCGGAGCCGCTTCTACCCGTCCATTGTGTTTAAAACAAACCAACACAGAAAAAAAAAAATTGGAATTTGGAAACCTGGTCTTATTTCAAGTGTATTCTACTAGTTATTTAGATTTATAAGCTGTGGTTTCATTTGCATAAATCGAAAAGCTCCTCGAGTGTCCTGTCCTGCTGGATTTTAGGGAGCAAGTCCCGCTCACTTCAAGGACACGCGGCAGGTTCGGGGACGTCCTCCGGCCCGGCCCCTCAGCGGGCCCCTCCGGATGGCAGGGTACGTGGCGTTGTTGTTCCCCTTTCTTTCCCATTTAGCGTTTAATGTTCTTCTCTGGATCTTTATTTACTTTCAATCTTTCAAAATCTGTGCACAGAATGGTCAGTGACTTTTAAAGGGGAACAAAATATCTACTGATTGTTTCACGTATCTGATTTTAAAATATTGTATTTTGTTGGCAAACTCGGTGACCATGGCAGCCCGGTCTTTTGAAGGGTTCAGGACATGCCACACTTGGGTAGATTGGGGAAGTATTAATTAATGCCACACTGAGTTCTTTCTACTCGACCTCCAAAACAGCCTCTCGGCCCGTCACCTCTCCCGTCGCCGCTGTCCGTCCACTAGACCAGCAACAGCCAACCGCCTGGCGCCAGCGATCACCCTCCTCACTGCGGCTGCATTAAAGTAAGTCCCAGACATGGCTCTCTGCTTATACTCTCTCAATGGCTTCCATTAAACTGATACGACAAAGACTCCCAAGTCCCCAATGCCTGGGAAGGTCTGACCTCCTTGTCATCCCCGGATGGTCTGAGTCTCACCATGCTGCTCCCCATCCTCCACCCACATATGCCTCCTGCACTTGGAGTCACGCTCCCCCAGGCTCTCCCCCAACCTTCTCTCTCTGCTCTTCGCCTGGCTCACTCCTCCTCATCCTCCAGCTCTGCTGTCACCTCCTCGAGGAAGAAAGCCTTAGAACCAAATGGGACCAGGTTAGCTTTCCTTGGAATGCATCCACTTGACCTTGACATTCCTCTCGTGATATTTCTCGGTCAATCTTGCCTTCCCCAGGTGTGAGAACCGTGTGGGCAGGGAGCGTACCTGTCATGCACACTACTGCGCACCCAGACACCAGGGCGGGCCTGGCAGGAAGAACATGCTCATGGTCTTCTTTTCAGTGAATGAATAACTGAGTTTAAGAAGGTGCAATCTCAGCGAACAACAGAGGCCTCGCTCCAATTGTACTGAATGTGAAACAGTGAAAATCATCAGGATTTACACGATATACAGTAGCCAGATTTATAGTAATCAGCATAGGGCACACACAGTCCAAGCTATAATGACCCAGTAATGCCACAGAGAGCAGTATGGTATGTTTCACTTCATACACGTGCATTATGATTTCAGCTTATAAAACACGCCTAATCTTACAGTAGCACATTTCTTAAAAACTATAAAATAGATTGCTCCCCAAATTAAGACCTTGTTGCTTAATCAGTGCTAATACAGTAAGTACCCGTATGGTATTTTTACTTCTGAAAGCAGGTGGGAATGATGCCCAGGGTGTGGACTGTAAGCAACGGAAATTTTTTTTTTTAGGAATTATTTTTTTCCTGCTGGTAAGTATTCAGTAGTCTCTTTCCCATCACCTCCCCCTTAAATTTCAAGAAAATTCTGAAAGTTCCTTTTTTTTTTTTTTTTTTAAATGAAAACTGATTTAATTTTTTTTTTTTTGCCAGTAACCACATTCCGCTTCGAGGAGGGTTGCTCAAAATGCAGACTGAATGCTGCAGTGGAAAACCCGAGTGCGGCCTGGAAACAAGGCTGCTGCTGAATTTCGGTGCCGGCAAAGGTGACATCTCTGGGTTTAAACTGATTCCTTTGCACATCAAAGGGTGGGAGCTGCAGGCAGGCCATGGGAGGAACCGTCGAGTTGTGATGGTTGGAAGAAGTCTGATTTATTGAATTGCTTGAGTGGAAAAATTTATTTTGAAACTTGAAATGAATCATCACAAACTCCATCAGGAAAGGAGGGCTTTGTAAAGGCTATCCAAAACCATGCAAAAATAAGCAAAGTTCTTGGAAGCTTTCTAAGGAATGAACAACGTACCCACACCTTCTCAAACGTATTTCTCCCCAGCAATTATGTGCCCAAGTGAACAGCACCGACATGTACCTAAGACTCTCCATGGACAGTGAAGAGAGAACCTCTGGTAATTTCCACCTTTGTGACATCACCCACAATGAAATGAAGCCATGCTAGGGACCTTGGCCCTGAGTCAAGCAAAACTCCTTTAGGCTCTGGGTTTGGGCAAGTGTCTGAGGGACAGCTTCAGGCAGAATCTGGGGGTAAAGAGAGGCCTGAAGGCGACCCTCTGTTAGATCAGGATTCCCCCATGCTTTGAGAGCACCCCAGGTTGTCTGAAATTGGTGCCATGCCCCCATGCTTCTTTGGGGGTGGGGTGAACACATCCTTCCAACGGCAATTCTAAGTGTAACAAGAACTCATGTATATTTAGGGCAGCAAATCAGCACACATAAACAAGAAATCCAATCAGTTGCCATATCCCAGTCTTCTCAAACTTGCAAGCCTTCTTGATTTCCAGCACGGACTGCCCCATCCCCCGCAATAACCCCGGCTCTCTTGCCAATCTTACGTGTGCAAACTCCACCACGTAACTCGGACTTTAAACCCTTCACTGAGGAAACACCCTCACCTGGCTTTTAGTGATCTTGTCGTCACCCAACTTCTTCGCCCCCTTTTCCAGCCACTGGCCCTCACCCTGCACCCCTCCGCACTATGCCATAGCTCTCTTGACAAGGGGTGCTGCTGCTGACCCCAGAGGGGACGCTGGGAGTGTGCGGACACATGTCTGGTTTACAGTTGTTCAAGGGCAGGAAAGAGGGAGTGGAGGGTGCCAATGGCATGTACTGTCCCGGCCGGGAGGCTCAGTGTCCGGAAAGGCTCACGAGATGCTGAGTAAAGTCCAGGGTCCAGGTCCCCCCACTGGAGAGACAGTGGGCCCCTAAACGAGATGGGTTTGAACTATGTGGGTTTAGTTACATGCGAATTTTTTTCAATAAATACTATAAATGTATCTTCTCTTCCTTATGATTTTTTAAATTCCATTCTTTTCTCTAGTTTATTATACGAATACAGTGCATAATACATATAACCTACAAAATAGGTGTTAATGGACTTTATGTTATCGCTCGGGCTTCTGGTCAATAGCAAGCTATTTGTAGGTAAGTTTTTGGGGGGGTCAAAAGTCATACATAGCTTTTCGACTGCCCAGGGAGGAGGGGTCAGCGTCCCTAAGCCATGCTGTTCAGGGGTCACCTGCACCGCTACTGGCCTCTGCAGGTCCCTTGGCAGCGCAGGGTCCGTGTGCCTGGTGGTCCTGCCAGGGATGCTTTCTCCCCAGCTTCCCCACTCCTCCCCTGCCCCACTTCATCAACCCTGCTCCTCATCTTTCAGGAACTTAAATATCATTTGCTTGGAGAATACTCTTCTTGACCCACTAGACTAGGCTGTGTTCCTGTATTATAAGCTCTACCTGCAGTCTGTAGACACAGCAAACTGGTACTAAAACAATTATTTACATAATTCCTGACCATCACTTTGACCTTATATAAGCCCCAGAGGGCAAGACAGGCCGTGTTTCTGTCCACCGCACTTAGAGCCTGGGACATCACAGACGTGCCAAGATTCTGCTGAATGAGCAGGTTCTCAGAACACGTTTCCTCCTCAGTACAAACATGCCCATCTCCTGGATTTAACCCTCCTTCCGCTCTCCCCTGGAAGCCCTCAGACCGACTAGTATTCTTCTATCTTCCACCTTCTATCATTCATGTGATGAATTCATTTTCCCACATTGCTCTGATAACACTCTTCCTGACCTAAATCCCACATTGACTCTTCAGTTTCTAAAAAAATCAAGTCCCGGTTTCTTCCCCTCACATTCAAAGCCCTCTGCACCCCCGCTTCCAGACAGCTCCCAAACTTCACCTCTGAAGGGGGGAACCCTCACAGCTTTCCACATCTGCCCTGAAACCCCCATCTTGTCGGCTCTTCCCTCCATTCTTACACAGCTCAATCCTACCTGGCGTCCAGGCTAAGCCCAAATGTTATCTCTTCTAACAAGCCATTGATAATCCCGAATGAAAGGCATCTCGCTCTCCACCCTCTGAAATCTGATAGCATTTATCTATTTCACTTGAGATGGTTCTCTTCTACCTGGTGCTGGCATTACCCATGCGTGCACGTAATCGCCCTCATCAGACTACAGAGTCTTTGAAGGTCAGGCCCACATGGATCTATATTCCTAATACTGTCTATCACAGTATCTGGGACATGAATACAACATGAGTCAATAAGGTTAATGAGCAATGATGTAATCGTTTTTTTGCTGTGTACTAATAGTGAGAATTTAGCAATTCATTCTAAAATATTCATTCAGTTTGTTAGAGGGAGTTGACTAATGAGCAAGAATACCAATGGCCTTCCTTTGTTCTATCCCCAAAACACAATGTTTGCATGTTATTTCTTCTTAAACTATTTCACGTAATAGGTTACTGTTTACCACACAAACTGAAAAACCTCTGTGCTGAAGCCTTAATAAATATACACATACAATGGCATCAGTGATGATGATGATGATAATGATGATGATGATGATGATAGAAACATGACAAAAATCACCCTATTGGCTGACTGTCAGGCAAACTGCCAAATTTGAGGGAAGCAGATAAGGGTGGCAGAAGCTAACTTGAAATTCACTTGGTGATACATCAGGTAAATTAGTAACAGTCAGGAGTTTATCTTCTTTTAAACATAGAGCACTAGGCTTTCTATAATGAAATCTAGTGAACTATAGCAATGCTACCATAAACTATAAGCCACAGTCTCATACCACATAACCATAGCTCCAGGATTGGAAGACCATTGTCACTGCAGAATGGGGCCACACTAGTTCCTTCTGAAGCAGGTAAGTAAATGACCATCTTGTAAAACTTCTCCGAGTCTACAGACAGGTACTTTGGACTTAGAGTGTAATCATCAGGGTAGGGGTCTGGAGGCAGTACTTGTGGTCAATCCGTGCTATTTACTGTCCCTCCCTAAGTATAACAGGCTGGGCTTCAGGACAAAAGAACACTTGCCAGGGCTGTTCTAATGCTCATCAGACACACTGCTTCCCCTCATCAGTCAGTCCTGATAAAACGACAGCCGCTTCGACCACTAAATCATCAGAGCTACTAGAACAAACCATATTAAACACTGTTATAATTGTAAACCCTTCCAAAACCATTTCAAGGTAAATTAAATCCACTATGAGTAAAGATGAAGCACAGGAAAGCTTTAGCGTTAAACAAAAATGATTACACTAGAATGGCCCTTTGGGGGTGGGGCTAGAAGCAGAACTTTTTATTTTCTGATCCAGAGACTTAGGGACCCTCTAAGGAAAAGGGGGTCTGAGGAAATGGAAAGAATAGGTCATAGGGTCTAATAACGGGCAGTGAGTGCATTTTGTCTGTCAGGATTTAATAGGTTAATATCAGTGAGTGAATCCTTTCTGTTTGAAGCACAAAACACATAGACAGAGAAACAAAGAAGCTTGGAAACTTTATATTCTCTGGGTCTTTGAACAATCAAAGGCCTTGTCTAGTCAACATTTGGAGTAATTTTTCCCAGGGGAATTGTTACTATTTGAGAGGGATGAAAGAGTAGCCTTCTCAGTGATACATTTTTGTTCTCTGAGAGGAAAAGCTATGTCTCAGTAAGAGGCAACATTTTGGATGTATTGAGAAGCGTGCAAAAGCGGTCAGTGACTTTTCTCAAAACATCTAACTGAGGGAAGTCTACAACCAGTCAGGAGATAGAGTACTTAAACAAAATTTAAGAGTTTGCCTGAAAAGTGTATGTCAAGGAGAGGAGACTGTTTCAGAAAACTAGGTTAAGATTAAACGTTTACAAGATTTGAGTTACTCTGCTTGGGATTATGTATAGCTTGCAAAATGAAAGCCCAAGTAATTAGCAGAAAATTTCAAACTCACGGACAAGAGGCATCAATGTTTCATTCCAGTATAGTGCTTTCCTACATGATCCTCGACTCGAACAGTTATTAAAAATAAAGTGTAGAATTCCTAGGATTTAAACTCTCCAGGCAACTGGAAAGAAAATGGGTTTTCAGAGCCAGCGTGGATGAAACCTACAAGCTATAAACCTGAGACTAGCTCTCATTAGATTTTAGGTATGTTTTTCTTCTCAAATTTGTTCTTGTGATCTCTGGGTCTGCAGAACCGGGGGTGGGGGATTCTGCGAACCTGGCACCACAGATTGCAAAGCTACTTGCTGACAGTTGAAATCATGAAGCCGTTACCATGCTCCAGCGCTTTCATGGGAAACCAGAAGAGGATGAGGGAGTGGACCAAGGCGTTGATGCAGTGACCCCAGAAAACCTACGGGAAAACAAACCGAGGGAGTCAGGACCGGCCCACAGCTCTCGACCTCTGTGTCATCAACAAGCGCCTCCTTCTGAAGGCCACTGGCAATGTGCTGCAGCTCCAGAAGTAGCATATTATTCTTGAAGTTAAACAAAACAAAACAAAACCATTTCCTCATTTTTTACACACAAATGACTGGATGATCTCCAGATACTATTATTTAGTACAAAGACCTGAATGTATATACACATGTACTTAGACCAATATACAATCCATCCACATCTAAAAAATGAATTATGACCTGTTTTCTTTAGAACCCTAAAAAAAAAAAAGACACCAAAATTTTATAACCAAAGACACCAAAATCACCAAGAGAAAGGTTATTTGGTCACAACTGTTAATAAAGGACTGCAACTGTGTTCTTTCTGAAAGCAGTAAAAACACTTAAAATGTAAACAACATCCTTCCCATTCAACTGTTTAATTTTTAGAATTTTGCTTAATATCATGCACATTTAAAAATTCTCTTTATCCTAACACTTGAAAGGTCAAACAAAAGAATGCAAAGTGTAGTTTCTTCTAAATGACAGCTTCATAACTGCACTGCAAGCATCTTTTTAACCACTGAGATGGTAGAACTACTAAAAGCCAGATTGAATTTATTTCAAAATCTACGGATTGATCTGGGACCTGTCATAAAGATTGGTCCTAGGTAGTGGTGGGGCAACGGAACATAATGAAAAATCGTAAGATGAAGAGACTTTCCCATTTTACGTGTTTACTTTCCCCTTGATCTCTGTACTCCCCTCCAGCTCCCCAGGTCTTCCAGGTGCCTGCAAATGTCTCGGGTCATTCTCGGCTCTACTACCTCGAATGGGTCCATTCCCTACTTTGTTGGCACCTTACGCAGACTTTGCATTCAAACTCTGGACAAAACAGTTGCTTTATGTGAATAATGCAGAACAAACAGGCCACCGGCAGCTATGCCCCACTCACAGAGCACAGTGCACAGGGCTGATACAGCTGGCCGTCCCCGTCTCCCGTGTCTGGGACACACCCGCACCGACCGAATCCCTTTTCTTCTTGTCCATCTCAGACATGCCCCGAAACAAGGCAGCTCTGAAGGAAGGTTATCAGGAACACCTGGCTTAAAATGACGTCCTCGGACATCGTTCTCTTCCTGAGGACTTGGTACAACCTCCTTCCTAAGACCCCAGTGGCCACCTGAGCAAATCACATTCCCAGCCAGCATCCAGGACTGCAGCTGACCTGGCGGCGGACCTCCGTCTGGACTTCCCCGGCCCTCCTGCCAGGAGCAGGCGATGCGGGGCGTCCGCCTCTCTGCCTTTCCGCCAAGCCCGCACCTCCCTGCTGCTCTGCCGGCTCGGCCGGGCCTGGCAGGCGGGTGAGCGCCCCCAGCCTCGACTGCAGGTTCTCGGTGACACCTCACCCAGCGCCTGCTTGACTCTTGACAAGGTCGCCGGCACCTTTTGGCCCAGATGCCTTTTCTTTTCTGATTCTCCAGACTGAAGAAAAATACCTATGACTGACTTAATTTCTCTGTTCACATCTGGCCAATTTTATTCGCTAGCTAAAGTCACATTTCTTTGTAACCGATAAAACAAGCAATGGTGGCAAGGGGGCTCTGTGAGGCGGGCTCCAGCCGCCTCCGCGCAGGACTTCATGGAAGGGGGAGGGGCGCGTCTGAGGGCTGACCCTAAAGGAACTGGGGCCACACCGACGCCGAGACCCACGTGGGGAAAAAGAAAGGAGTCGACAGAGAAGCACCGAAAGAAGCACCACGTGTAGCATGGCCCCTTCCTTTCTGACCTGGCATCTCAGGTTCACTGGGTTTGCTACCCTGGGAGAGGGCCTGTCTTACCTCCCTCCGCTGTTCTCTCTAAAGCGTCAGCTCGCTCGCAGGCAGAGAACTAGAGCGGGAGGACAACATGCAGTGCTTGCCCCCTTTCTGGTGGTGATGCTGCGAGGACGTTCTGTTTACCTTTGTGTTGAAGCCTTCCGCATTCTGGGTGATTTTGTACAGCTGTGGAAACCTGAGCATGCTCTCCTGGGTGCAAGACCTCTCGAAGATGCCCAGGGTGAAGGGCGGCAGCGCGGTGAAAATCTGCGTGGAGAACAATGAGCCATTAGCAGAGGCCTTTCCGACTCACGGGGTGCAAGTGCTTCGGTCCCAGGGAATGACGGCGTCACTCCCAGCCAAGCCCAAACCTGAGCATCCGTGAGTCACTGCTCCCCAGACACCCTCCAAACAAAGAAAATAAACGGAGGACCTTTCCCAACTGTTACTTAATCAGCATAAAATGAATACATGGAACACTCAAAACAACATCCCAAACATTTGAAGAGCCAAGAGATCTGGCTAAATGAGCAGCTACCTTCCTCTGTGAAACGAGCGGCGATTTGGAACCACGCGCCCCTCGGCGCTGTGAAGTGTTGCTGTCGTGTTTTCTGGGAGTGTGGGCCGAGGCACGATTTTACAACTTCCCATCCTGACTGTACGCTCAGATTTCAGGAAGCATGATGTACTTCATTTATTCATTTGGCAGACATTTATTGGGCATGAATTATGGGCCAGAAACTGTGATAAGCCCCAGAAATAGAGATATAAAAGCAGAAGGAAAAGAAGCAGGGCCCTGCCTTCAGGAACTCCGTCTACTGCAGAGGTGGAGACGGGGCAGCTGGCAACAGGCAAATAAATAAACATACAAAGCACAGTGCACTGCAAAGTACTCATGGGGAAGAGTGGGGAAGGGGCAGGGGGGTCAAGAAAGACTTCTTGGACCAAAGAGCATCTGAACTGTGAGGCATTGTACCTGCAGGGTTTGGCAGCATGATCAGGGGTGTGGGTGAGAGGGGAGCAGAGGAAGCATTCCCACAAAACCACACCTCTCACCAAGCTTTGGTGCTTGGCACATGGCACATTTGGGGGGACAGCTGAGACATCCAGGGTGGTGGCTGGCTGAGGACTCAGTACAAGACAAGGCTGGGAAGGTGACAGAACCCCCTCCTGTGACAATGAGTTTTTGGTCAGGTGGTTCTTTCTAAGATTTTACATTTACCTGCAGTGCTCGAGAAGGGGGTGACATGAGTGTGTTTGTGTTTCGGAAAGAGAAAGCCAGATGCTGAAGAAGAGGTTTGGAATAAACATGTCATTTCAGTCCGGGAGGTACGGTAGCCCTGTGGGTCATTCTCTGTAGTTCTGGGCACATGGGTCAGAGACCTGCTGAGTCACTCACCACTTAGCGACAGCCTCAAGCCAATCCAGACCCACACATCCAGCAAGCTGTCAAGCCCACAGGACCTGGATACGGGACCTGGATGCGTGTCCCCAAGAGAACTCTGAAGGCACACCAGTTACAGGGAGCCTGGGAAGTAAGCTTCCCGCAGTCAGAAAGCCATGGGCAGCGTGGTGGCGGAACACAACAGCACCGCAGGCTCCCTCCCTCCCCCGGGAGCAGAAAGCAAAGCAGCCCCGGGGTTCCAGCACTCAACAGATTTCAAGGACAGAAAAATGGAGAGTGTGCCCTCATCCCTCACAATAGCAGAGGTTTTCTGTTCAATGATTGGAAGTGCTGGGAACAAACGTCTCAGAAGCTCTGCACAGCTTAGCACACTAGCTCGCCCTGGCTGTGTGCATGTGCAGATACTGTTAGTACTACCATCTTACTTTTCCTTTTCCCCTTTCCCTTGACTCTCTCCTTCTACTCACTTCAAATCCTCCTGACCCTTCACCACTAGGCTACTGACCCGGGAGGCCCTCTGCTTGCAGCATACCTCACACACCTATATACTGTGGAGGGGTCAATATTTGCTTTACAGAAAGAAGACATGACACACATTTTTTCTCACTGAACAATACGTCATGGGAAGCCCCCCAGTCTCCTGGGTCTGACACTGAGAAGGGTATTCCTGCTCACATAATAAGTCACAGCATGCATGTACCATGACTTTTCAACCGTGCATTCATTTTTGTTTCCAGGGCTTTGTTCTCACAAGCATTATGTAATAAACATCTAGAACATATTATACCGTTTATATTTGGTCTTCGATTTGTATGGAATGGATCCCCAGAAGTAGGGTCGCTTGGTAAAAAGCTACGAGGACTTTTAATTTTACAAAATTTTGCTTGGTTGCTTTCTAAAGAGGTTCCAGTCACTTAGTTTTCCTCCCAAAGGACAATGGTCATCTTTCCTGATTTCCTATCAGCAATGGGCGTTAAGTTAAACTTAATACTCTCTGGTCTGAAGAAGTTAGACATTAACTCTTTCTTTAAAATAATTTACATTTTGCCCTGGCCATTGTGCCTCAGCGGGTAGAGTGTTGGCCTGCGCATTAAAGGGTTGGGGGTTCGATTCCCAATAGAGGGCATGTGCCTGGGTTGCAGGTTCGATCCCTGGCCCTGGTCAGGCATGTGCGGGAGGCAACCAGTCGATGTGTCTCTCTCTCATTGATGTTTCTCTCTCCACTCAACTCTCTCTGAAAATCGATGGAAAAAATATCCTCAGGTGAGGATTAACAAAAACATTTCCATTTCCCCAACTACCAGTGATTTTGAACATGTTTCCATATATTTCTTGAACAGTTGGATTTGGAATTTTGTGACATGTCTAGTCGAGCCCCTCGTACATTTTTCCATTCATGTTTTATCACCGTTTCTGAGTTCTTTCCATATAACAGATATCGACTCTGTCTTTATGTAATAAAGTTTCATCCAAATGCACTCTTTGCTTACTGGCTTTCTTTATGGTTTCTTTTGCCATATAAAAGTTTTTCATTTTTATATGGTCAAGAATAGCCTGAGTGTTCAATTGTGGTTATGGAAGTTTTCAGGACTTTCTTCAGGATTCTCACAGTTTTATTTTTCACATTTAAGTGTGAATATATCTGGAATGTATTTACTATGTGGTTTAAGATTGAAGTCCAATTTTATTTTATTTTTCCAAATAAAGAACCAGTTGTGAGAATACAACTGAATTCAAACTTTCCTACTAAACTGAAATACCACCATTGACATTTATTAAATTCTTACCTATTATAGACCTAGGATCTAGAACTGGGATGTTGTTCTAGATTCTCTGGCTTATTTGTCTAGTTCTATGTTAATATCACATAGATTTCCATATGGTGGCTTTTATATCTTTGCTTAACAAAGATAAGTCTACCCTTATGATTGCCCTTTTGGACAATTCCATTTATACTTTAATATCATTTTATGCAACTCTCTCTCTTTCTCCCTAAAATAATCACCTATTGGGATTCTATTTGGAATCACATAAAAATTTATATACTAATTTTAGAAGAGTCGATTCTTTTATAATACTAAGTCTTCCCATACAAGAACACAGTATGTGTTTCCATTTGTTCAAATCTCATTTCATATACTTCAATACATTTTTTTCATATAGATACTCTAAATATTATTCTATGCAATGTATAATTTTAATTGCTATTTTGAAAGAATTATTACTTCCTTTGCATTTCTTTTTTAAAATATGTTTTTATTGATTTCTTAAGGAGAGAGAGAGAGGGAAGGAGAGAGAGATAGAAACATCAATGTGGGAGAGCTACATCAACTGGTTGCCTGCACACCCACCACCTGGGATGGAGCCTGCTACCTGGTCATGTGTCCTGACCAGGAATCGAACCGGGACCTCTCAGTCCATGGGACTATGGTCAATCCACTGAGCCACACTGGCCAGGCTTTCCTTTGCATTTCTAAGTGCTCAGTGCTGGAGTAAAAAAAAATAGCTATTGATTGCTAGAGTAGAAAAAAAGCTATTGATTTTTATATATTTGTTATGAATCTGGTCACCCTATCAAATTCTCTGATAAATTCATTACTGGTTTCTTTGTGTTTTCTAGATATATAATCATATATGAACATATTTACATGGCTATTTTTTGTCTACTATTTGTATAAGTACAGAAATAGTTCATCTTTTTTTTCTAATATTTTCAATAGTTATTTAATTTTCTTGGCAGTTACTAAAAATTCCAAAACAATGTTGAATTATATAGTGATGGCAAGCATCCCTGACTAATTTCTTATTTAAAATGAAATAGTTTTAGAATTTTACCCCTTACGGCAACATGCTACTGGTGTTTTATAAACAATCTGCATTATATTGTTTGGCTTCTTTCTTTCCTGTGTTGCTTAGGGTTCTTATTTTGAGAACGGTAGCTGAATTGCCTCAGACACTTGGACAGCATCTGCTGGACAGGGTCACGTTTTTTTCATGTTGTTGATACAGTGATATTTAGAATTCATTTTATTTTGAACCTCCTATAAAATGTATTTCAATTTTACTTGGTCACATATTTTATTCTTTTGAAACATTCTTGAACTCTACTTGCTGATTTTATTTAGAATTTCCATATTTATGTTTTTAAATGAGGCTGGCTAACTATATTCTTTAAGTTATACTGGTTTGATAAAATTAAATAGTATAAATTTTCTGAAATAGTTTAAAAACAAAGTTATCTCTTCACTAAAAAATTGATAAAATTTAGCTGAAAGCCATCTGATCATTGTAATTTTTGTCAATGGTGGCCTCTTTACTCCCATTCTACCCATAAAATACAATGCTGTAGAAATAGGAGATGCTAGAATAATAATGAGAATCTAATGAGACAGCACTCATTCATTATTTGGAGAGATGTAAGTGTTTAAGTCTGTTTTATGCTATTTCATCTGCTATGAGAGTTAAACTGAGAAGCAGTGATGTGCTACTTTCACTGGCTTTGGGAATCAAAGAATAAGTACAGAAGGATAAAAAGCAGGAGAAATACTGCTTGAAGGAAATGGAAGGAAGAACCCAGTGCAGAAGAGGAGTCACTAGCAAATGCCGTGGATGTCACAAACCGTCTTGCACTCGGTTTTTGTGGAGTGATTCTGGAGTTGAAAAAAAAAATTGCCAAATAGTATATTATTGTTCCAATAATAGTAAAACTGAAATACAGACTAATGTGGATTAGATAATAATACTGTATCCATGTTAAATTTTCAGATTTTGGTCATTACACTGTGGTTATGTAAGAGAATGATCTTAGCAGCCATGCAGTAAACTGTAAAGCAGTAAGGGGCATAACGTCTTCACTTACATTCAACTGCTTCAGAAATAAATGTGTTCACAGGGGTGTGTGCATGTGTGCCTGTGGGCAAACCTCCGTGTTCTCAAAAGCTTTGGTCCTCCCAGCATGACTGAGTCTGGAGGTCAATGACCTTCCCTTCTGACCCCACTTCACAGATCCTGGACATCCCTCTCCCTCTCTGACACCACTCCCTGGCAACCTACTCCAACGATTGTTCTGTGGACACCATAGCACCTTAGGGCCATTTAGCCTTGAAATTCACTTCCCTGCTGCAACATTCTCTTCTCTATAGTCTGGGGAAACAAAGCAGATACAAAATAGTCCCAGTCCTAGTGATCAGAGGTCATTGGGAGGCTTTAATGTGCATAACCATCACTAGAAAATGCAGTATCTTTGAGAAAGTCTGTTAAGTTGGTTGGAGATCAGGAATCTGCATCTTTAAACAAATCCTGGTTATTCTTATGCACATGGCCTGTGGACCATATTTTGGCCAACAGCATCCCACAGCCTATTAGCATCTATGAAGAGTAGGCACACAACTAAAGTCTGTTGAATTAATTTGAATTGCCCAGGGCTGTATGGAACTAAAAAAAAAGAACCCAGATTTCATACCCGGAGCGTGAAAATAGGGCTAAAATCCATCTGTCATGCAATCAATCAAGTGACATGTATTCCAGTTCTGCTTTTAGCTCTAAATCACAGTCTCCTAGGTCTCAACCTCCTGTCTCTAAATACATATGTTGGCATGGGTTTGGCCCTTTCCAGCACTAAATCATTATGCATCAGTCAGCATATTTCTCCCTAAAGGATCGCATGATTTTAACCTGCTCATATCGTGTTAAGTCCTGCAAAGTTGACAATCGGTCCAAGGGGAGGTCCTCAAGTCCCCATCCACGTGGTAGGTGGCTGGGGAAGCTTTTCTGGTGCAGGTGATAAATGAACATCAATTCGGCCCTGCTCTCACCACCTGTCACCTTTGTCTTTTCAGGTTAAGTATTAGCAACAAATGTGTTGGTTTACTTTGAAGTGAGTAACACAGTTACTGACTACTGTGGTTTACACTCAGGATCCGAGCTCAGCCTCGGCGCCATCTGAGGCTACACATCTTACTCCCTTAACCTGTAAACTGCACGGGACAGGGGGAGCCTGCTGCGTGCAGTACTTTATACTCAGCACCTAGTCTAGTGGCTACTCAGAAGAAAGAGAAAAGAAGGGTTGAGTGTGTGGATGACTTGAATATCCAGCCACACATGTATAGTCAGGCTGTGAATATTCATAACAACACAATACATATTATTGTGTGTCTGGTAACTTCTGTCTACACCTGTCTATGATGACTACTCTGAGTATAAGCTCCCACAAAGCAGAGCACGTCAGAGTCAGGGTCCAACGTGAGTGTGAAAGGGCACCCCAGAGCATGCCACCCCGGGATGTCTGCAGTACTTGGCACATGCCCCTCAGCTCTCTGCCAGCACAACATAGAGCTAAGTGGTCACTTAGTCATTTTAACGCATAGTTTATATTTATTTCCAGTGTTTGCATTCATTACAGTCAAGTAATATAAAAAGAATTTAAAATTATTAAAAAGCACCAAAGAAACTTATTGCCATTCACCACAGGAGCTAGAAGTCAGAATTCATTATTTTCACACTAACTGTGAAAGAAAACATTCTTCCACAAGGACAGATCCTTTCAAAAAGGACAAAAAGCGCGTTAGGTCGCATACCGTCCGTCTGTGTGTCTGTGTTCAGGAATTAAGAAATGAAATTATGAAGTGGAATGAGTTGCGATGTGGTTGAGAAACTTTTCTCAAGCTAAACACATGAAAATGTTGCGCAGGCATTTAGTGAGGAGGTAACAAGGATCTATTATCAAGATATATGGGTTAATAATTTCATGGGGTTATTCAGGAATGATCTGCTATGATTGAAACCATGTGTGGAGAGTTTGGGCTTCTTCAGGATGTGTCGCAGCAACAAAGGCCCTAAAGATGTATTTGTGCTGCCTGCTCTGTATACAGATGACGGACTTAGATACACTCCCCAGACATAAACAGTGAAGGAATGTCACTGAAGTTGTGCGCGCTATCAGACAGAGATGGAGAATGCTTACCACATTGTACAAGCCGATGCACCAACGTTCAAATAAAATCTGCCCAGAAAATCCATTTACAAAGGCGAACCAGAGCTGAAAGAGAAGAAAGTTCATGAAGTTTTATATCAATATTGACCTAAATGTTTCCATTCACTGAAGAAGTAGCGGGAATGTGGACCACCAGCTGGACACAGCTGCTCAGGGATAAAAAGCCGCAGGATCGTAGCAGTTGTTCGTCAAATATAAATTCCCGATACAACAAATACCAGCATTTTCAGAAAGATTTATATTTGAGGCATACGATGATTTTAAGTGGTGATATGCATGTATGAATAGAAAAGCAATTTATGTTTAATGTATAACTAGTATGTTTTGTGTCAACACTTTTTCATTGACTGAAGAATCTCAACTTCACATTCTTTTCCCCCAGAGAGTTGATTTGATAAATATAATTTATCTCTGTAGGACTTTCAAACAGATAAAAATTAAATAAGAAACAACAAGAACTCCTCTGCTAGTCACACGTGCCCTCAGCTCAGAAAATGCTGACCGTCCGGGATCGGGTCCACCTCCACAGCCAAAGCGAAGACATCACGGACGAAAGAAGCCTGCTTAAATCATCTTCGGGAGCAACATCGCTTGTACAAATAAATAAAATGTGGATGATTATTCATGTCTTCAAGTTGTCTGTAATTCTAATTGATTAGGCAAGAATGGCATCAAAATGACCACAGACATTGTGCCAGGGACACGCATGGTGAGGGAACAGAATGATTTCAGAGAAGGGATGATGGCCGGGGTGTCCTTTGGAGAAGGGATGATGGCCGGGGTGTCCTTTGGAGAAGGGATGATGGCCGGGTGTCCTTTGGAGAAGGGATGATGGTCGGGGTGTCCTTTGGAGAAGGGATGATGGTCGGGGTGTCCTTTGGAGAAGGGATGATGGTCGGGGTGTAATTCAGAGAAGGGATGATGGTCGGGGTGTCCTTTGGAGAAGGGATGATGGTCGGGGTGTCCTTTGGAGAAGGGATGATGGTCGGGGTGTAATTCAGAGAAGGGATGATGGCCGGGGTGTCCTTTGGAGAAGAGATGATGGTCGGGGTGTAATTCAGAGAAGAGATGATGGCCGGGGTGTCCTTTGGAGAAGGGATGATGGTCGGGGTGTAATTCAGAGAAGAGATGATGGCCAGGGTGTAATTCGGAGAAGGGATGATGGCCGGGGTGTAATTCAGAGAAGAGATGATGGCCGGGGTGTTCTTTGGAGAAGGGATGATGGTCGGGGTGTAATTCAGAGAAGAGATGATGGCCAGGGTGTAATTCGGAGAAGGGATGATGGCCGGGGTGTAATTCGGAGAAGGGATGATGGCCGGGGTGTCCTTTGGAGAAGGGATGATGGTCGGGGTGTAATTCAGAGAAGAGATGATGGCCAGGGTGTAATTCGGAGAAGGGATGATGGCCGGGGTGTAATTCAGAGAAGAGATGATGGCCAGGGTGTAATTCGGAGAAGGGATGATGGCCCGGGTGCAATCAGAGAAGACGTGGAGGTGTGGAGAGTGGGGAAGAATGGCAGGCCAGCAGGTTGAGGAGCAGAACCTGGCCTAGAAGGGAGTGAACACAGCAGCACGAAATACAAAATGCTGCGATTGAAAATGTAGGACACCGATATGCTACAACAGGATTCCGGGGATTGGGGGTAGACTTTCAGGCATCACATGCTAATCGCAGCATCACAGATCTCGGGGGTGTAAAGCTAACAGACGGAATCTGTTCCTCATTGGAACGCTGGCAACACAGAGCTGCTGCCCCACAATTATCTGGGTCGAGATCAACTTTGCTACTGAAATTTTACCAAATCAGATTTTTCAAAATCAGTTTCTTAATTCCACTAGATGACGTTTCTTGAGACAGGAGTGGCTCCCCGTCCTGTGCAGCTGTACATAGCGCGATACTTGGTACAGACAGGGACTGCTCAGGGGGATCCGGTGAATACCTCGATTCAATTGCAGATGACGTTTTCTTAGGCTCGGCTTTCATCATCTCCTTTCCTCCTCAAAACCCTAGGAGGGATCCCTCCTAAATCTAAGGGAAATGAGCTGCCCTTACAACTCCGCCTACACTCCTATTTACTTTTAGTTTCAACTATCTCCCAAGAGGTCCCCACGAGGCCTGGCTATTCTCAGGGAAGAAATACTAGTGGAAAACTAAGAATCAGAAGTCGGTGCTGTGTTCTGCACTCAAAATATTTTTACAACACCTATTCTAATATTAGCCCTTCCTGAAACGACAGCTCCAATCCCACCCTCCCCCCGCCCCCCCCCCAGGCCTCGGCAAACAACCCTTCAATCCAACCTTTGGTGCAGCGAGAGCCTGGATCCACACCTGATTCAAACCTATTTGTAAATCGTTTCAAGGGTTTTAAGCTAATTTGCCAAGATTGTGCTGTACATCGATAGCCTCTTATTTAAACAACTGGGCAAATGTTCATACGTTTTTAGTAAACATTATGTGACTGCTTAAGCCAGTTACTTTATTGTCTTTTGTTGAGAGTGGAGCAATGATATTTCTACTGCCCTCTCTTCCCTATTATCAATTGAAGATAGCAAAAATAATTGAAAATAGAAAAGAAATAACTAATTTTTTTTTAAAAATGTATCTGTATTGTCTCCCCCTTTCCTCATTCATGCCCTCCACCCTGCTCCCCCAGCCCAGCCCTTCTAATGACACTACAAGAGCCTTAACTAAAACTACAAATGACACAGAATAGAAACGAGTATGACAAGATTGGATCAAGTCAAGGGAGGATGCCCATAACAGATGAAACCTTCAAAGTAAACACGTTTCCAAGGAACACATGAAGCAACCCGAGAGAGAGCTGAGCCCGCTCTTAGCGGGTGAACTGTAGGGGTAGGGGCAAGTCATGCCCGTGGTTTCCGGGCTGACTGAACACAGCAGGCAAACCCAAGCAGCAGGTGGGGGCAATGGCAGGGTACAGCGGGGAGCATGAGTGGTAATCGGCCTGGTAGACACTGATTGAGGCAAACTGAAAAGAGAGAAATGCAAACTCATGTAACAAAACACCCATAACATATACAGAAATTCACTGTCTGACTCACCCAAGGAGAAATGGTGATGAGGGAGATGCTTACTATTGCAAGGTGACGGGTGACTAGTGTGGAAGAGACACAGAAAGAATAAAAGATGAGAGAGTGTCCTGAGACAAATCTGAAGCCCTCTTCCCTAGACATTGTCAAAAAAATAATAAAGAAAAAAATACAGGGATGTGACAGAAAATGTATGACACAATCTCTGCAGAAAGATCACTGGGCAGAAGAAAATTTTGAATGCTCTTGGTAATCCTTAGAGAACTAACAAAAAGCGTGGCTTTTAATTAAAACGAGATAAAATTAGATATGTCAGACATCAAAGAAGGAAACAAATAAGATTCAAAGTACATGAAGGAAAAAAAACCAGAACGGACATTGCTGAATCCACACCCAGGGACGCACAGTCAGGGCAGAACAGGCGTGTGAAAACAAATGCTAACCAAAGGGCAGAAACTGACACTGCTTTTAAGAGAAACTGATAACCTTTCAAAGATGATTTAAGGAAATTCCAAAAAGGTGTATCTTTAAAAAAAAGTTGAAAGATATAATAGAAGAAAACATTTCTGAAATATTCTAAAACCTTAATCAGCCGATGAAGAAGGCATCCTTTTCCCCAGGAAACAAAATAACAAATACACAAAGATCAACACCTATACATACACTGATAAAAAAAATTCATGAGTTTTAAAATTCCATAAGATCAAGTCTTTTTTCTAAATCCTCACCCGAGAATATGTTTTTATTGATTTTTAGAGAGAGAAGGGGGGGGGGGGGACTGATGTGAGAAAGAAACATTAATCAGTTGCCTCTTGTATGGGACCCAACTGGGGATAGAACCCAAACCCTAAGTATGTGTCCTGATTGGGAATTGAACGTGCAACCTTTTGGTATATGGGGACGATGCTCCAACCAACTGAGCAACCCGGCCAGGACAAAATCTTTAATATATTCAGGCAAAAGAGCAATGAACCTGCAAAATCAAGTTGGCTTCATCTGTCTCTCTAACAGTACACAATACCAGAAGCCAATAGTGAGTGTTTACAACTCCTTAGAGAAATAAAGCATGATAAGAATTTTAGCAAAATACAGAAACCAAGGAAAGAGTAAAAGCTGAAAACATTATATAAAATGTGATGAATGAAGTATACCAAATATGTCCGTTATATTAATAATACAGAAAATTTTAAATGCTCAATGGATAAAAAATAAAATCCAAAATGTATGCTAGGTACCAGAGGAACATGTCAAACAAACAGGGAAAAGAAACACTAAATAAGATAAATCCATAACTCTGACTTAACTACAGGTGATGGTGTCATTAGCTACCATTCTCACAACACTGCTTCTCCTTCACTAAACTACAGTGGCCCCTGCCAGCGCCAAGCATGGATCCGCCTTTATATGCTGTACCCAGATATGTGGCAATTACATCAACAGCATTTGGTTAATAAGCCATCTTTACCTCACTTGTTTGAAATGCCCTTTATTATATAATAGGTTATCATGGTATTACAGACATGTATATAATGCTGTGGTCTCACTTCATATACTCAAATTAACCACAGATGGCTTGAATACTTAAACATAAAAAACAAAACTCAAAGCATTAGGAGGACACATTAAAAAAAAGGTTTTATATGTGAAACTGACTCTCTGTTGACATGAAACTCAGAAATCGAACCAAAGAGGAATTAACTTGAAACAGTTCATTGCTATATAGATAATAAAAATAAAGTTGAAAGGAAATTAATAAATAGTACAAACATCTGTAACTTCTATGAAGACAAAGGCCTAATTTCCTATATAAAGAGTTCATACAAATGAGAAAGAAAACTGCTGACAAGCTATTAGGAAAACAGGCAGAGAACATATGCAGAGAAAGAAAACCTTATAAATATAAAAGTCTCACTTTTCCTGAAGCACACATAACATGTGCACGCGCACGCGTGCACACACACACACACACAGCATTTCTTACCTGATAGATGGACAAAGATTTAAAAGTTTGGTAATCTGGGCAAATAGCTACTTGCATACTCAGCCACTGTCTACAAATAGGTTTAATGTACTTTTCCTTTGATTCAGAGATTCCATTTTTAGGGACATACCCTAAATTATATCTCATAGTTATAATCACATGGTAGTCAACATGAAAATACAAGGCTGTTTACCATAGCATTATCTGAAAAATTAAAAATTAGAACTTGTATTTACCGTGACAGCGGGTTAAATGAATTCCGGTTCGTCTATAACAACAAAACACTATGCAGACATTATAAAGAGTATTATAAATCTATAAACACTATAATATAAGAATCTCACAGATATATTATTAAAATGAAAAATATGAAGGTATACATTGAACAGTCATGATTACACAGAATAGACAGTACACTCATATGCATGATAACTCATCCTCAGCATTTCCAGTTCAATTTCAATCTTCACTCAAAGAAGCCATCATTAGATGACCAGACCGGATTATTTCATTGGAAATATTTATGTAGCAAAAATAAAAATTAAAACCAAAATAAACAAAACAAACAAACAAAAAACCCGCTCCCTAATTTCAAAATCCACGAACTGGTTTTCTCTTACATCGTAAACTAAACACTCAAACTTGATTTCGTTTTGGCAAGATTTCCATAGGTGAAATGGAAAAAGTATGAGAACACACTGTATTTTTAAATATTTATATAAACACACTTAGTTTTTATTTTATGTATTCCTGAGACAGGTACACAATGGCTCCCTGACACACTATAAAATCAGACTTTCACACTGGTGAGTTATACACAAATGTTAATTCGTATACAAAAAAAAGAAAACACTGCCCAATTCCTAAATATTAATGTCATTTTTGGGGGTACCACAATTTCCAAGCTACACCAAACACAACCTTCAATGCAAAAGACGGCCTGTCCCCTTCTGATGTGCAGTTACTTGGCCCACAGTATGCTTGGAGCCACTACATTTTACTCCTCTGGATTCATGGGGAGAAAGGTTCCTCTGCCTTTACTTTCTTGTTAACTAGGAATGCTATTAAACAAGCACAGTCGAAGCTGAGAGCCAGGTTCTGCCTGGACGGCCTCAGACTTGGTGAGTTGGTGGGAAGACCTGCCAAGCGCTGACGGCTTGCCAAGCTCCTGGGGTTTTTGGTCCTCAAACGCAGTGCTGTTATGAGCAAACTGACCCAAACTTATTAAATAGCTTTTCCTTCTTGGAAAAAAATCCTTCTTTGCTTTAACTGCTGCCTCACTGCCAAGAATGTAGTAACCGTCTTGGCTAACGGCACAGACTCCTGTCTGGAGGTCCCAGCGCCACTGCACGGCCTCAGCGGGCTGTGCCTGCTGCTGCTCGGGTTCTCGGCTAACAGCTGACGTACTTCGATGGTTTCTTCATCCGGGAATGGGACGACCTGTTCCTCCATTTACTCTATTATTCCAAGACCCATGGTGGAGGACTGAAGTGGAAAAGTACCCTACAGAGGGTAATTAAATGAATTAGCCATATGGGTTCTTTAGCAGGCAATAACATCACAATCCACTGCTTTTCACATCAGGTCCAAGCTGATTAACTGGGATTAACCATATCTGTTTAAAAAGCAAAGTATTATGATACTTTTGGAATTTGATCTGGCCGAATGTGTTAGATTAAAAAAATGAGCATCTACTTCATCGAGAAATTCTATTTTTAGAAATTCATTGCTCATCAATAAAAGTACCCTTAAATTTTTTTTTTTTAATCCTCACCCGAGGATATTTTTCCATTTATCTTCAGATAAAGTAGGAGAGAGTGAAAGATAGAGAGAGAGAGAGAGAGAGAAACACCTATGTGAGAGAGACACATCGACTGGCTACCTCCTGCACAGCCCCGACCAGGGCTGGGGACAAACTGCAACTGAGGTATGTGCCCCTGTCCACAGGCCAACCAATGCTCTACCACTGAGACAAACTGGCCAGGACATAAAAGTATCTTTATATAAAAATTCACCTCGTTTTACAGTATTGTTAATAGTGGAAAACAAAACAAACAAAATAAAAAGCATAGGGAAAAAACCTTAAGTTCTTTATTGGGGGTGAATGTAGCAAGTCTATGAAATATTAAGCACTGATTTTGTTTTTTATCCTCACCTGAGGACATTTTTCTATTTTTTGTTCAGATAGAGTGGGAGGGAGAGAGAGGAAGAGAGAGAGAGAGAAACAAACATCAATGTGAAAGGGACACATTGAGTGGCCGCCACCCGCACGACCAGCCAGGGCCGGGACAAACTGCAACCTTAGCGGGAACAAACCTGGGTCTCCCTGGACCGCAGGCCGACGCTCTAACCGCTGAGCCAAACTGGCCAGGGCTAAGCACTGATTTTTTACAATGTTAAACCTGCATGTATGTAAATGAAGAAATGTATGCCAAAAAATAGTATTAGACTGATAAAAGAAAAGGCTAAGTCAATATGCAGGTAGGTAGGAAATCAAGGGGGGAAAAATCAGAGATGCTATTATGGAACAGGGGTTATCAGAATTAATACTACTACTACTAATCAAAGTAGTAGCAAAATACCCTAAAAACTTCCCCCTTAAGTATCTTTTCCCCAATAAATTATGGGATGGAGTGGCCAGAATTAAACGGAGTGGGCAGGGCTTCATTTCTAAAATCTGTGGAGACATGATAAAGGCCATCTATGACAAACCCACAGACAACATCACACTCAATGGGCAAAAACTACAAGAATTTTCCTTAAGATCAGGAACAAGACAGGGATGTCCACTTTTGCCACTCTTATTCAATATAGTACTGGAAGTCCTAGCCACAGCAATCAGGCAAGAAAAAGAAATAAAAGGCATTCAAATTGGAAAGGAAGAAGTAAAACTGTCATTATTTGCAAATGACATGATACTGCATATGTAGAATCCTAAAGATTCCACCACAAAACTAGAACTGATAAATGAATTCAGTAAGGATACAAAATAAATATCCAGAAATCAGTTGCATTTTTATATACCAATAATGAACTATCAGAAAAGCAAATTAAGAAAACAATACCAGTCACAATTTCTTTAAAAAAACATCTAGGGCCCTGGCCAGGTTTGCTCAGCGGTTAGAGTGCCGGCCTGCGGTCCAGAGAGACCCGGGTTCAGTTCCCGCTAAGGGCACGTACCTCGGTAGCAGTTTGTCCCCAGCCCTGGTTGGGGTCGTGTGGGTGGCAGCCACTCGATGTGTCCCTTTCACGTCGATGTTTCTCTCTCTCTCTCTTCCTCTGTCTCCCTCCCACTATATCTGAACAAAAAATGGAAAAATGTCCTCTGGTGAGGATAAAAAAAAAAACCATCTAGGAATAGCCCTTGCCAGTTTGGCTCAACAGTTGGAGCGTTGGCTTGCAGTCTAGAAAGACCCCGGTTTGGTTACCGCTGAGGGTACGTACCTCAGTTGCATTTGTCCCTGGCCCCAGTTGGGGTCGTGTGGGTGGCAGCCAGTTGACGTGTCCCTTTCATGTCGATGTTTCTCTTTCTCTCTTCTTCTCTCTCCATCCTGCTCTATCTGAACAAAAAATGGAGCAGTGTCCTCAGGTGAGGATAAAAACAAAAAACCAAAAAAACACCTAGGAATAAATTTAACCAAGGATATAAAAGACCTGTACTCAAAAAATTATAGGACACTGAAGAAATTGAAGAAGATAAAAATAACTATTCATGGACAGAAATAATTAACATCATTAAAATGTCCATACTACTGAAAGCAATCTATAGATTCAATGTAATTCCCATCAAGATACCAAATGGTGCATTTCACAGAACTATAACAAAAATTTATATTCCTAAAATTTATATAAAACCACAAAAGATTCAACATGCTACTTGACATCAAACTATACTACAAGGCCACAGTAATCAAAACAGCATGGTACTGGCATAAATTCAGACATATAGATCAATGGAACCATATTCAGAGCCAAGAAATAAACCAATGTCTTTATATCAATTAATATTTGACAAAGAGGCAAAGATATACAATGGGCTAAAGATAGTCTATCAATCAATGGTGTTGGGAAAACTGGACAAATACATGCAAAAACATAAAATTAGACAACCTTTGCCCTGGCCAGTTTGGCTCAGTGGTTGGAGTGTCGGCCTGTGGACCAGAGAGTCCAGGTTCAGTTCCCGCTAGGCCCTAGCAGCTAGAAATACGTACCAAAACAAACAAACAAACAAAAAACTAGACCACCTCCTTACACCACACACAAGAATAAACTCAAAATGGATTAAAGACTTAAATGTTAGACTCAAAACCGTAAAAATCCTATAAGAACACATGCAGTAAAATCTCAGACATTTCTCACAGCAATATTTTTTCTGCTATATCACCTCAGGCAAGGGAAACAAAAGAAAAAAAAATAAACAAGTGGGACTAAATTAAGATAAAAAATTTTTTCACAACAAAGAAAGCCATCAACAAAATGAAAAGACAACCCACTGTCTGGGAGAACATAGTCACTATTGATACATCTGATAAGGGGTTCATATCCAAAATTTATAAAGAACTTATAAAACTCAACACCAAAAATACAAACAAAGCAATTAAGAAATGGGCAAAGGACATCAATAGACACTTCTCCAAAGAGAACATACAGATGTCCAATAGACATATGAAAAGATGCTCAACATCACTAATCATCAGAGAGATGCAAAAGTGAAATAAGCCAGTCAAAGAAAGACAAATACCATATGATTGCATTCATATGTGGAATCTGATTAACAAATTAAACTAACAAACAAAATATAAACATAGATAGAGAATAGACTGACAGCATCAGAGGTGAGGGGGCTTTCGGGGCTAGGTGAAAAGATGATGGTATTAAGCAAAAAAAAACAACCAACCAAACAAAAACCCAAAACTCCAACAACTCATAGACACAGACCACAGCATGGTAATTAGGGTAGAAAGAGGGGAAGGAAGGGGGGCAAGAGGTAGAAGAGGGTAAAGGGGAGAATAAATGATGATGGAAAGAGACTCGATTTGTGGCAGTGAACACACAATATATTTACAGATGATGTATTACAGACTTATACACCTAAAACCTTTATAATTTTATTAACCAATAAATTAAATAAAATTTTAAAAAATGGTTTAAGCCAAAAAAAGTCTCTATTGAGTCAGTTGGACAGGTATAGTGTAAGCAGCAAACACCACATACTCATACAACTTCTAGGCACTTTTCATTGCAAACAAGCAAAACACAAAAGATACAGAATAAAGTGCATGGGATCCATTTTTTATAAAACCACAACAAAAATGTCTACATATCTTTATACAAGTATGAAGGTGCAGTTGGCTAGCTAAACTATTCCTATTGATCACCTGAGCAGAAATGGAGGCAGATGAGAGAAAATTACCTTTTCTTTATATATCTCTTATTGTTACAACAAATAAGCATTACTTGAAAAAATTATGTAGATAAAAAAATACCTTGCTGCCCTGGCCGGTTTGGCTCAGCGGTTAGAGCATCAGCCTGCGGTCTAGAGAGACCCGGGTTCGGTTCCCACTAGGGGCGCGTACCTAGGTGGCAGTTTGTCCCCGGCCCTGGTTGGGTCGTGCGGGTGGGAGCCACTCGATGTGTCCCTTTCATGTCGATGTTTCTCTCTCTCTCTTCCTCTCTCTCCCTCCCACTCTGTCTGAACAAAAGATGGAAAAATGTCCTCTCGGGTGAGGATTAAAAACAAAAACAAAAAAACCCAAAAAACAAAAAAAGAACTTGCTAATTCTATATCACTGCAGCATGCTCTCTTAGCTTGTGACATCCTATAATTGTTCTTGCATTACCTATAAAATGTGTTGAGCCATTTTAAGATGCATGCAGCCAGAGATTGTATTGATTTCACTCACTATTACATGCCCAGCATCTAGTGCAGTGCTTGGTACGTAGTAGGTGTCACATAAATGAGTACCTGCAGAATGGTATGGATATTTAACATTGAAGAGGAAAGATCACATACATGTGAGCATAGGATAGATCATGGAATTGGTCAAATAAGTTCCATCCTAGTTCGAGCACTTAGCTGCTACTCAAGCATGGGGATCTTCCTTAATCCCTCCAAACTTCATTTTTAAGTGAGTAAACAAAGAAAATCACACTCTGCAGAATTGTCATTTTTGCCGTTTTTGATAATACAAGCTAACCTGCATACTGTGTGCCAAGAATCTCACAGCCCTCTAAATGGATTATCTCTCTTGAACCTCATAGCAGTCCAGACAAGTAGGCATTTTCTCCATTTCACAAATGAGGAAATTAGGGCACAGAGAAGATTAAAGATATTATGACCAATACCAACGAGGTGTTTAATAAATTATAGTTATTAACAGTATATGACATAAGTTTTTTTTTTTTTGTTTGTTTTTTTTTTAAATCATCGACTTGAAGGCAGTCTGGAACAGAATCAGTATTTATGGCTACTAACTTACAATGCTGCTGCTATTTTAATATCGTATCATCAACAAAATACTTCATCACGGTAAGCACGTAAACAGGTAAAAATCTTATTAAGAAAGTGATCTAACGTTTAAGTTTCTAATACCATGTAAGGAAGCAAAAGTATCCTTTTAAAATTAGTGTACAAACTGCTGTGAAACACAAGCTGAAAAACTCTTCCCCATGTTGCATAACAAAATGCAATCACTTTAGTTTGAAACATTTGCCTATAAGATTTTGAGCTAAAATACAGGGTTTTTGGTTTTTTTTTTTTTTTTTTTTTTTTTTGCTAATGTGGTTGAAACCAACCTGGTAGACAATCAAAAAGTAAACTTCTCTCCTCCCACTCTCTGACTAAAATTCGTTGAATTAAAAACAAAAACAAATCAATACTACGGTGACGATCTAAATTATGTTGAAAGGGGTTAGATTCTCAAAAGTAGAAAACAAAAACTGAAAATGCAAATAAATGAAGCATATGACGTGCACATAGACATTTCTTACTTTAGCATGTTCTTTTCCATTAAAATCCCAAATGATGCAAGAACTTGAATCTTATAGCTCAAAATCACAAAAGTTTGTAAAGGGAAGTCTGGTAAACACTTTTAAAGTTTCCCTTAATTACTAATTTTTCAGTGTTTCAAAATGCCTCTGCTTCTGCAAAAGTACATGCTCACACTGTAGCACATCAGGTAAATACAAAATCGTGTTTCCCTCACATAAAAGACCATAATACTGACCAGATGGTGTATGCACAATTAAATTGATTTTTAATAAGGAATTCTTGGCACAATAGAATGTAATCGCTCCAAATTGTGTCAAGGACTACTTACATTTTTTATAGTTCAAGGCTTAGACTCTTCAGCCCAAATCTTGTGTTACAGTGTTGGGGGACCAAATAGCTCTGGAGACCAGTAATGGAATAATGAGCCTTTCATCTGGAGGTCATTGGTTAGGATCTGCTATCGTTCATTAATGACACAGTTATTTCCAACCTCCTGGTGTTGGGACAGTGGCAGGGGGTGTATTATGGGAAGGGTAGCAGAAATATGTATAAGATCACTTCATTTATGGACAGGACCTATGGCAAATATTTGAGAACATGTGTTTTATAACTAATAAAGTAATGCTCTTAACATATTGACAGTAAGATTTAAAGCCTGGTTCCACAGACCAGGGTCGTAAGGAGGCAGGAGAATTTTGATGCTGTCTCTCCAGTCCCATCAGCCACATCGTGCTTTAGCCTGGGCAAGGTGTGACCTTTCTCCTTATTTTCTTTCTGGAAAGTGGCAGAAAAGTCTGTCTACTCTCAGAGGAAGAGTATACAAAAAAAAAAAAAAAAAAAAGAATAGTATTATTTTATGATTCAGTTATTGAAGTATTTATTATGACTCGGCTTTAAATTATGCTCTGTGTTGTGCGTAGCAGTCATGAAGGTGAAGCAGATACCATCTCTGCCCTTAAAAATTCAGTTTGGTTGGGGACAGGCTTGGGATAGATCAGAGGTATGGAAAAGTTCTTTGGGAACGTAAGAGAGAGCCACATGGGTTCTGTCTATAGGAGTCAATGCAGCTTTTCCAAAGGTGGTAGGCACTAGGGCTGGACTCTGAAGTATCAGATTCCATTCATCAGTTGGGTTGGGGGTGGAGGGGTGGGTAAGAGGCATTGAAGGTATTTGGAACAACTTGTACATAATTGTAGCAGATGTGAATTTCCAGGTGGCTAGAATAAGAAAAATGAAGTGAGAGGAGAGGACTGGGTTTAGACTGTGAAGGACACTAGACAGGTGTTCTTCAAATATGTGAACCGCTATGCATATTTGCCTAAGAGAAATTTGGAATACTACATATATAAACATCTAAAAACTGTCTCAATATAGTTTTATTTCATTGTGGTAAAATATACATAACATAATAGTCACATACCATTTTAACTATTAAAGTGTACAATTCAGTGGCAGTAAGTCCATTCACACTGTTGCACAATCATCACCACCATCCATCTCCAGAACCTTTACTGAAATTGTTCCCATAAACGGTAACTCTTCACTCCTCTCCCTCCATCCCTGGTACCCACTCTTCTACTTTCAATCTCTACCAATCTATCTATTGTAGTTACTTCATATAACTGCAACAATACAATATTTGTCCTTTTGTGTCTGCCTTATATTTCTTAGCACAATGTTTGCAAGGTTTATCCATGTTCAGAATTTCATTCTTTTTAAGGCTGAATATTTCATTGTATGTAAATATCATATTTCGCTGATCCATTCACCCACTGATAACACTTGGGTTGTTTCTACCTTTTGGCAACTGTGAACACTGGTGTCTAAATAGTTGTTCGAGTTCTTGCTTTCAGTTCTCTTGGGTATCCATCCAGAAGTGGGATTGCTGGATTAGATGTAATTCTATGTTTCACTTCCTGAGAAGCCTCCATACTGTCTTCCACAACAGCTGTACCATTTTACTTTCCCACCAGGAAAGCACAAACATTCCAGTTTCTCCACATTCTCACCAATAGTTATTTTGATTTTTTTTTTTTTTAAATGGGTCCGGCCTGTGTGGCTCAGTGGTAGAGTGTCAACCCATGCACCAAGAGGTCACCGGTTCAGTTCCTGGTGAGGACACATGCCCAGGATGTGGGCCAAATCCCCAGTGGGGGGCATGCAGGAGGCAGCTAATCCATGTTCTCTCTCACAGACGTTTCTCTCTCTCTCCCCCTCTCTCCCACTCTATCTGAAGATAAATTGAAAAAAAAAAAAGGTAGCCATCTTAGTGGGAGTGAATTGGTATCTTTCTAATTGTAGTTCTGATTTGTGTTTTCCTAATGGTTAGAAATCTTGAGCAACTTTTAATGTGCTTATTGACCAATTGTATACCTTTTTTAGAGAAATGTCTATTCAAGTCCTTTATTGATTTTTGAATTGGGTTTTCTTGTTGTTGTGGAATTGTAGTTGTTTATGTATTCCAGAAATTGATCAATCAGATATCTGATTTGCAAATATTTTTTTACTTTCTGTGGGTTGCCTTTTCACTCTGTTTGCTAGTATCCTTTGATGCACAAATTTTTAACTTTAAAGAAGTACAATTTACCTATATTATCTGTGCTTTTGGTGCCATATCCAAAAAACCACCGCCAAATCCAATATCATGTTTTCTCTTTGTTCTCTTCTAAGAGTTTTATAGTTTTAGCCATCATATTTAAGACTTTGATCCACTTTGAATTAATTTTTCTATATGCTATATTGTAAGGGTCCAAATTTATTTTATTATTTTGCATGTGGACACCCAGTTTTCTCCACAACATCTGTTGAAAAGACAGTCCTTTTCCACTGAAGGGTCTTAGCTTCCTTAAAAATCATTTGGCTGCATACACAATGGTTTATTTCTGGGCTTTCTACTCTATTCTATCGGTCTCTCTATGCCTATCTTCATGGTAGAACCACACTGTTTTAATTACTGTAGCTTTGTAGCAAGTTTTGAAATGAGAAAATGTGATTCTTCAAACTTTGTTCTTCCTTTTCAAGATTATTCTAGCTATCTGAGGTCCCTTAAGTCTGAGGTCCCTTAAGGTTCCATAAGAATTTTAAGATGGGTTGTTCTACTTCTGCAAGAAATGTTGTTAGGATTTTGACAGGGATTGCATTAAATCTGCATATTGCTTTGGTTTCAATATATTTTTAGGGTAATTAAGTTTTTTTAATGATAGGGTTAAGTAACTGCAAAGGATATAATTTTTTGGCATGTTGCAAATATTGACATTTTGAAATAAATTCACATCATTCTTTTCATGTAGCCAGTGGATTTTAAAGAACCCCGAGTAGATGCCCAACAAAGCCCACTTTAAGAAATACATGAACCCCTCTTTTTCGTGGCGTTGCTGAGGCGGTCGGTTGCTTCAGGATGAAGCTGAACACTTCTCTCCTGGCCACTGGCTGCCAGAAACACATCGAAGTGGACGATGAACACAAACCTTGGATATTTTTCTGTTTTTGTTTTTTAATCCTCATCCGAGGATATTTTTTCTGTATCTTCAGATAGAGTGGGAGGGAGGGAGCGGGAGAGAGGGAGAGAGATTGAGAGAAACATCAACATGAGAGGGACACAATGACTGGCTGCCTCCTGCACGATCCGACCAGGGCCGGGGACCAACTGCAATGGAGGTTCGTGCCCTTGACTGGAATTGAACCCACAACTCATTGGTCTGTGAACCAATGCTCTAACCAGCCAGGGAAAACTGTACGTTTTAGTAGAAGTGTGTGGCCATGGCAGTTGCTGCTGACACTGTAAGTGAAGAAGGGAAGGGCTATGTAGTTCGAATCTGTGGTGGGGACGACAAACAAGGTTTCCCCACGAAGCAGGGCGTCTTGACCCATGGCCATGTCCACCTGCTACCGAATAAGGGGCATCCCTGAGGACAGGAGAGAGGAAGCACACATCTGCACAGGGCTGCATTGTGGGTGCCAATCCCCGTGTTCTCAACTCGGTCATTATAGAAAAGGGGGAGAAAGCAATTCCTGGTCTCCCTGATACTACTGTGCCTCGTTTCCTGGGGCCCCAAAGAGCTAGAAGAATTCACAAGCGTTTCAGTCTCTCTAAAGAAGGTGATGCCCACCAATATGTTGTGGGAAAGCCCCGAACAAAGAAGGCAAGCAGCTAAGATCAAAGCACCGAGACCCAGCGTCTTGTTCTCCACATGTCCTGCAACACGGTGTCGGTGCACTGCTCTGAAGAAACAACTAAGGAAAATAAAGAACAGGCTGCAGAACATGCTTAGCCTTTGGCTGAGGGAACAAAGGGCGTCAAAGAAAAACGCCAGGAACGGATCGCGCAGAGCCAGGCCGTCCTCTCTGGGAGCTGCTACCTCTGCGTCCGGTCACAAATGAGATTTTCTGAGAGCAACAAATAAATAAGAACAAACATTAAAAAAAAAGAAAGAAAAAAGAAACAAAAAGAAATATGTGAACAAATATTTGTCTAACAGTCAGAAATTTTACATCACTATTTTTTTTTTTTTTTTAATTTATCCTCACCCGAGGACATTTTTCCATTTTTTGTTCAGGTAGAGTGGGAGGGGGAGAGAGGAACAGAGAGAGAGAGAGAAACATCGATGTGAAAGGAACACATCGAGTGGCTGCCACCCGCACAACCGACCAGGGCCGGGGACAAACTGCAACCGAGGTACGCGCCCTTAGCAGGAACCGAACCCGGGTCTCTCAGGACCGCAGGCCGACGCTCTAACCGCTGAGCCAAACCGGCCAGGGCTACATCACTATTTTAATCTTGAACTTGTTTTCTATTCCACTTGACCCAGCTATATTTCAATCCCAACGTAACGTATTGCAGTTGGCAAGTCTTTTATTGATCACTCTATCATTCCTCAGACTTCACAAAACAATTGAATAGAAATTAAAATTAATTTTCTGTGGCTATATGGCTCTAAGTGTTAGAAAGGTTATTCTAGATAGAGTTTTCATTACAATGTAGTGGTATACAATGAATAAAATAATGAATAAAGTTTTATTAAAAATACATCTTTTAAATGAGATATAGGGAGCTGTCTTCCCGGGCCCAGTAGGTCACGTAGCGGTGGAAGAATATTGCCTATTGCTAGGACTGAGACAGAGTTGAGCTTTATTTTTATTCCTGCTGCTCATTTCTATAGCTCTAAGTCCTGAGAAATCAAGTTCACATAATAAATGAGAATGTAAAGTTTTGTGAGAGCAATATTCTTCAGTACTCTGGCCCTCTGAGCCGTGTGCCAAAGAATAATACAGTGCTCTCCCAGTCAAGTTATTTAAAATCATCTGTCTGCTGACATCTTGATTAGGCCCCTTTCAACGTTTTCGGAATGCAAAGAAAAAGAAGGCACTGACTTGCAAAGAATTTGTTAATTATTCGTCAGAATAATTTACTTTTCTAACTTTTAGGAAGTATACCTAAAGGCTGTACTAAGAAGATTCAAATAACTTCTAATTCTCTTGCTATGCTTTCATTTAGATGTGATTTTTCCACCTAATATACTCAGAAAGGTGTGGAAAAAATTAAAAAAAATTTTTCTTTGGTAATCCACCATTGCTACTACATTATGGTTTGATAAAATAATGTCCTCTTATCACACAGGACTGCCTCGCTGACATCATATTCTCTGTGCATGAGGGTCACTGGGTGTTTGACACAGACACCCTGTATCACATTCTTAAGCATCTTCCCAAAACTTAGCTCACTCAAATTTTAGAAGATTTATGCCATAAAACCTAACTGGCGACATCTGTCTTCACTTTTGTTTTTTTTTAAATATTCATCAGAGGATATGTTTACTGATTTTTTTAATTTTTATTTTTAGAGAAAGGGGGGGGTAGGAGAAAAAGGGGGAGAGAGAGGAAGAAACATCAATGTGAGAAAGAAAAACTGATTGGCTGCCTCGGATATGCAGGGATCAAACCCACAACCTAGGTGTGTGCTCTAACCAGGAATCAAACCCACAATCTTTTGGTGTATGGGGTGGCGCTTCAACCAACTGAGCCACACTGATCAGGGCACCTGTCTTCACTTTCAAATAATCAGTTAAATAGTAAAAAAATTCTGACTTCAAATTTCAACTGAAATATACATTAGTATATATCCCCATGATGACCATTTCACTTCTGAATTTCCACTCATAGACAAAGGTCAATGGGGTCAAGCGAGCCTGTCCACGGATAGCGTGTCCACAGGAAATAAGGAACAGCTGCTTTCCACGTTTCTCCTGAGCGTCTGTCTGGACGGTCCCTCAGGCACGATACCTCACTGACCATTGTGTGGGGTTTTACTGCTTCCGTAAATGTTGTCTCCTTGGTTTGTGTCCTTGAGATTTCCAAGGAGCAGGTCCCATAGTGAGATGCTGAGATGTGCATCTTTGCTGTTTTTTTTTTCTTTTTCTTTTCTTTTCTTTTTTTTTAAATTTTTTTTTATCCTCACCCGAGGATATTTTTCCATTTTTTGTACAGATAGAGTGGGAGGGGGAGAGAGATAGAGAGAAACATCGACGTGAAGGGACACATCGAGTGGCTGCCACCCGCACCACCAACCAGGGCCGGGGACAAACTGCAACCTAGGTACGTGCCTTAGCGGGAACCGAACCCGGGTCTCTCCGGACCGCAGGCCAACGCTCCAACCGCTGAGCCAAACTGGCCAGGGCTTTTTTTTCTTTTTAAAGTAGGAAATGTTGACTCTCTCAATCTCTCTCTGAGAGAGGTAATTATATATAATTCAGCAATCCCATCTTTAGTTGTACACCAAGAGAATGAAAAACATGTTTATACAAAAACCTGTGTGTGACTGTTCACAGCAGTATTACTTAGAGAAGTCAGTGTAAACATAAATGCCTGTCAACTGACAATGGATAAACCAAGTGTGGTAGATCCATACAGTGGAGAATTACTTTGCCACAAACAGAGATGAAATACTACTAATAATACACCACAATGTGAACAAACCCTTGAAAACTTTATGCTAAGTGCAAGAAGCCGGCCGAAGCGCCACATACCGTTTGAGCTCACGTACATGTGTGTCTGGAGGGGCGGACCCACAGAGACAGCAGAGACTGGAGGCCGCGTTGCGTGGCGCTGGGGGTGGGGCGGGGCGCAGTGACTGCTAACGGGCGTGGGTTTCTTTTTAGAGTAATTATACAGTGGTGACAGTTGCACAGTCTGTAAATGTACTAACATTCTTCAATTGTACACTTTTAAGGGGAAATTTTTATGGCATTTGAATTGCATTTTAATGAAAAAGAACTTTTTTTGACTCATTTCTTCCATCACCATGTATCCCCTCTATATCCTCTTCCTCCTCTACCCACCCCCCCTTCCTCCCGCAATCACCGCACTGCGTCCATGAGTTCTCTCTTTTGTTCAATCCCTCCAACCCCCCAGGCCCCCAACGCGACCCCCACCTGCCAAGCACAGCTGTCTGCCTGCTCTTTATCTACGAGTCTACCTCTATTTTGCTCAGCAGTTCAGTTGTTCCTTAAATTCCACATAGGAGTGAAGTTTGCTTTCAGCTCTCGCCTCTCATTCCAATATCAGCTACCTATCTACAGCTGCCTATCATCATCGGAGCACCCCAAATCCTATAGAAGGAATACAAGATTACCTGAGACAGGGCTTCTGTTACAGTCCTGACTCAACCCCCAAACAGCCATGTGACTCTAAGCAATCTACACAACCGTTCTTTGCACCATTATCCTTTGAAAGAAGACTGAGTTGGGCATGATATTTTCTACGGGATCGTTTGAGTTAAAAATGATATCACTATGTAGCATATACAGAGCACTTTACTAGGGAGGACTTCATTTCACATGATCCAGTTGGTTCAACATCTCAAATACCAAGTATTTATTAGATAAATTGACCTCTGACTTTATTAGAGACAGAGATGATATAAGTTTAATCTCCCCATCTATTTTCCTTGCAATCCCAAAGTATAGTAAACCACCTTATATATTAAAAGGTATAGTAAAACCACCTCATATATTATTTTTTTGTTCATCTGTCTTACAATCCTTTCTGGTTTCATGGCTACTTTTTTTTTTTTTTTTTAATCCTCACCCGAGGACATTTTGCATTCATTTTCAGATAGAGCGGAAGGGAGAGAGGGAGGATGAGAGAGAGAGAAACATTGATGTGAGAGAGACACATCAACTGGTCGCCACCCACACGACCTCAACCAGGGCCGGAGACAAACTGCAAGTAAGGTAGGTGCCCTTAGTGGGAACTAAACCCGGTCTGTCTGGTCTGCAGGCTGATGCTCTAACCACTGAGCCAAACCAGCCAGGCTCATGGCTACTTCTTAATCAGGGTCTTGGTTCCATCTCCACCTTTTCCCATCATGTCTCCCAAATGTCCAACCTCTACCAGAATTTTGGCTCTTTGACCTCTTTCTATAAACAGATTGTCATCCATAGGTTTAAATAAAAAAAAAAAAAAAAAAAAAAGAAAAAGAAAAGAAATACCATTCCTCAGCTCCCTAAAAGGAAAGCTCATTACTCAAAAGAAATCGATACTTTTAGCTTCTGTTTCCACATCAACTGAGTCTTAACCTCTACAACCAAACTCCAGCCAGGACAGCACAGAAACTGTTCTCTCTGACAGCTTTGTCCCCACCTAATCATCAGATTTAATGACCATTATAAGTCCTCATTATTCCTCCCCTCTTTGGAGCATCAGTAATGACCTTTCAAATTCATCTCTCTTTGGGCGGCTGTGATGTGATGTGACACTTGCACTCCTCCAGTTTTTAGTGTCAGTCCTTTTTCACCCTTGCCATGTCCTTGTCGTGAGCCAGACCCTTAGATGGGAAAACCCGGGGCGCTGGGCCTTCACCACTTCCCTTTCATCACGGCCGACGAGGAGCTCATCTACTCCTGACGCCCAGAGTGTCTCTTTATACTCACGACTTTCAAACTGAATTGATAATGTCAGCCCTCCTTTTACTCACTGGCTACTGCCCATCTTCACCTTTATGAATCACTGCAATATTTAAAAATAATGAATAGACTTTACTTTTTCGAACAGTTTTAGGTTTATAGAGAAATGAGCAGAAGGCAGAGAGTTCCCATTACCACCCACACAGACCCACAGAGCTTCTCCTATTAACGCCTCATATCAGCGTAGTACATTTGTTACAAATGATGAGCCAGTGCTGGTCATGATTATGAACTAAACTCCTCAGTTTACACGAGGGTTCACTCCTCACACTATACAGCTCTGTGAACTTGACACATGTAAGATGTTACGCATTCATCGTCCCAGTATCATGCAGAACCCTTTTATTGCCCTAGAAATTCCTTGTGCTTTACCTATTCATCCCCATCCCCCTAATCAGTGCAATTTTAACATCTCTAAAACCAACCTGTCAGTTCAGTTCTGGTTCATGATGGCAACGTAGGAGGATCCTGAATTCATTCCATCTCACAGATACCGCAAATACACAGCTGCATATGGAACAATTTCCACTGGGGGAAAAACAAACTAGCTGAACAATTCCTCTATATCAGGTCAATGAGCAGAAACCCACACTGAGTGGGTATGAGAGGCTAGGGCACAATCTCACCATAAACTCCACATCCTCCCCGTAGCAACCCACCACTGGGAGGGAACTCACAAACCTGAGCTTCTCCCTGGGGAAGGGTTATTACCCCATACCTGGCACCCCAAATGTTAAGACCTGCCCCCAAGAAATAAGCTTCCAAACATCTACCCTTGAAAGCCAATGGGGTTTGTGTCCACAAGGCTATAACGAATGGAGAAACAGTTCTTAAAGGGCCCACATGAGCACTCCCCCCCCCCCCCCAGGGCTCAATACAGAGAAAGCTACCAAGAATTGTCCAGACTATCTGTGGAAAAGGCGTATTTGCTTATCTTGAAGTGCCAACCTGAGGGCAGTAACCCACTATAACACACACTGAGGAGACTACTGACGTACCCTCCAGGATGGAGTCTGGTGGGTACCACCATTGCACCGTCCCACTGCCATGTTCCAGAAGACGAATCTCCTGACATGGAACTTATCCACACGTCTGGTGCCTGGTTTTTATATAGAGTGCCTTGGTTTTGATGGCTGCTGCCTGGGGACACCCCTTGATAATCTGGCTCTGGTGGCCAGTGGGTCTTGTGTTCATGAGTTTAATGGGATGGTAGCAAAGAGACAGTTCTTAAGGAGTGATCACCCCATGGCTCAGTGAACAGGAAGCAGACAGAAACACCTATCCCCCAGTCTTCCCCTGAAAGAGGTATATTTATGTACTTTAAAAGATACTGCTAGATTCAGCCTGAATCTAGGTACTGAGATCCTCCCCTTTGGGTTACTGTCAAGTCTTGACATTTCCTCAACTACTGGGAAACACTGAAAATAAAGTAGGCTGCTTGGATAATTATAAAAGTTTGAGAGACAACCAAAAGCTAGGGTAAGGGGAACAATAGGGTTTATTTCTTACATGAGGCCACTCCTTCAAGACTGGGAGACATGGCTGGTTTAACTAATACACATAAACCAACACAGAGAATCAAGAGAAATAAAGAAAAAAGGAATATATTCCAAATAAAAGAAAAATATAAAAACTCAAAAAGAAGACTTGAATGAAACAGACATAAGTGACTTACCTGATGAAAAGTTCAAAATACTGGTCATAAAGATGCTCACTGAGCTCAGGAGAAGAATGAATGAACACAGTGATAACTTCAGCAAAGACATAGATAAAATAAGAAAGTACCAAACAGAAGTCACAGAGCTGAAGAACACAATAACTGAATGAAAAACACAACAGAGAGGTTCAATAGCAGACTAAATGACATAGAAGAAAGGATCAGTGAACTTGAGGATAGGGCAGAGGACCACACCCAGTCAAAGCAGTAAAATCAAGGTGTCACTTTTCATGCAACCAGATTTTTCTCTCTATGCCCCCATATGAAGTCTTAAAATCTTGAGTTCAAGATTCCTTTTCTCTTTCTCTCACTCCTTTCTCACTTGTTCCTTTTGTGGTATCTTTCATTTTCTCTGACTTCACTTTCCTTTGTTCTATTCTACCATGAACTGTGAACTGTGAGATTCAGTTCAAGCAGGGAACTTGCTCCACATGTGTGTATAGAGCAGAAAGTTCCAAAGCCTAAAATAAACTCTGTCTTCAACAAATAAATAATGACCGCCCATCCCATCACCAGGAGCCTGATCTTGTGATTTGTCCCCTAGAGTAAAAAAAGCTGTATCACAGTAAGTCCATGTTATTACGGTTTTGGAGTTTAAAGTCTTTGCAATTTTTTCACTTTCTTACAAGTATTAGACATACCTACAGTGAATTAAACAATTCAGAAAAAAACAAATAGCTATTGGTAATCATTAAATGCCTATAATGCCTTCAAATCAATGTAAGAACTTAATTTTGTAAGAGCTATCACCTTCATCAGGACTAACTTAAATATGTCCACAGTTTCCATTAAATGCCATGTGCCATTTTATAAACACTCTTTGTACTTAATTTCTGAAATGCCGGTATGGTGTTCACTATGGAATATGTGTAGAGACTGTATCTATACCCCTAGCTTTAGATTTCAAGTATGTAGGGAGTTCCAAAGCAAGTTTTACTTTTGTTATTTTTTTTTAAATCCTCACTGACTAGAGGATATTTTTCCATTGATTTTTAGATAGAGTGGGAAGGAGGGAGGGAGGGAGGCAGAGGGAGAGGGAGAGGGAGGGGGAGGGGGAGGGAGAGAGAGAGAGAGAGAAAGAGAGAGAGAGAGAGAGAGAGAAACAACAATGTAAGAGAGACACACTGATCGGCTGCCTTTTGCATGACACAACCAAGGCTGGGGATCTAACTGCAACCAAGGTACATGCCCTTGACTGAAATTGAATCTGTGCTATTTGGTCCGTGGGTGGATAATCTCTAACTGGTGAGCCAAACAGGTCAGGACATAACCTTTACTTTTGAATAAATTATACATGTTACAGTTTTCTTCTGACCAAATTAAAGATATATTACTTCACTGCCCTTAAATAGGGGTAAATAAGGAAAAGTAAACTAAAGCAAAGCTTTATCTGTTCCTAAAGCAAAGTCAGAATCTGCAGGAAATGAAAAAAAAAGTACTTTAACAAAATCATCAGCTAAACATCTAAAATACATGAACTGAAAATTAATAATCAAGAAAATAAACACTGGTAATTGAACGCTGACAGTCAGTGAGTTGGAAAACTGTTCCACTCTAGACCTAAGAACACTTCATCAACCTAAAAATCTGATGGCAATGTCTAACTGTTCGACACCTCATATTTCTCTTAAATAAACCTCTTAAACCTCAGCTGGCTTCTGCCTTTTCTTTATGCTAGACATCACTTGGACAAGGGCTATGGTTTTAAGTTCACAGAATCCATTTTTATGCACACTGAGTGAAGAAGTCATTTAGCAGGGCCATCAAATACAGACTGTGGCATTTGGGTAGCAAGGCCACCCGAGGCTGCGACTATCTCTCCCTAAGGAGCTCTTTCACAGAGAAGCAAAATGCCAGCCCAACCGAAACTGTCTTAACAGAAAAAGAGAAAAAGTTCATTTTAAAAGACATTTTTAGATTCAACTGAGAACCCAAGGCTCATCAAGTAACTGTGACTAATAGCCTTCAGGCAAAAAGCTAGAGGATAACTGAACCATTCCTGAGCTTGCAAAACTATCCAGGAAAGTAAGATTTAATAGTGGTGTTTAACGTGGGTCCTCCCATACTCATCCAAACACAGTAGAGGAATCCACAAACAGCAGAACACCAACACCAACAGAGAAAAATTGGCAGGCTCCAAAACTTACTGAGATAGCCAAAATGGTGAAACAAAAAAACAAATCCCAAATGAAAGAACAAGAGACCTCTACCAAAGATGAGATAAATGAAATGCAGTTAAGCAAGTTATCAGAGGTAGAATTCAGAGCCATGATCTTGAGGAAGCTCAACAGCATTAGTAAGGACATCAACACCATGAGTTAAGACATAGAAACATTAAAAATCAACCAACTGGAAATAAAAAACGAACAAAAAGAAATGAAGAATGACATAGCAGAAATAAAGAACACATTGAAAGGACTAACCAGCAGACTAGAGGAAGCTGAGAACCAGATCAGTGAATTAGAAGACAGGGTAGAAAAAAATCAAGCAATCAGAAAACCAAAAGGAAAAAACAATTTAAAAAAAAGAAAGACAGCTAAGAGAACTGTGGGAAAACTGGAAACGTAATAATATTTACATCATAGGAGTCCCTGAAGAAGAAGAAAATGAGCAACGGTTAGAGAATATATTTGAAGAAATAGTACAGAAAACTTCCCTAATTTGGTGAAGGAGGAAGGCATTCAAGTTCAAAAAGTACAGAGAGCCCCAAGGAAGAAGAACCCAAACAGACACACACCAAGACATACAGTAATTAAAATGCCTAAAATTAAAGACAAAGAGAGAATCCTAAAAGCAGTAAGAAATAAGCAACAGGTTACCTACAAAGGAACCCCCATAAGGCTCTCAGCTGACTTCTCAACAGAAACACTACAGGTCAGAAGGGAGTGGCATCAAGTAATCAAGGTCAGGAAAAAAAAGGATCTGAATCCAAGACTACTCTACCCAGCAAGGCTATCATTCAAAATAGAAGGTCAAATAAAGAGCTTCTCAGACAAAAAAAGGCTAAGGGAATACATTAGCACCAAACCAGCACTGCAAGAAATGTTAAAAGTACTGCTGTAATTAGAAGAAATAGGAAGAAAAATACAACCACACTAAACAAAAATGTCAATAAATAAGTACATATCAATAATCACCTTAAGTGTAAATGGACTGAATGCTCTGATAAAAAGACACAGAGTAGCTGATTAGATGAGAAAGCATGACTCATATATATGTTGTTTAAAAAGACCCACCTCACAACAAAAGATTCACATATGCTGAAAGTGAAGGGATGGAAAAATTTTCCAAGCAAATGGAAAGGAAAAAAAAAGCTGGGGTAGCAATACTCATATCTGATAAAATAGATTTCAAAATGAAGGCCATAACTAGAAACAAAGAAAGTCACTACATAATATTAAAAGGATCTATCTAACAGGAAAATATAACATTGGTAAACATATATGCACCCAATAGAGGAGCACCAAGATATATTAAAAATCTTCTGGAGGATTTCAAAGGAGAAATTGATAGCCATACAACCATAACAGTAGATTTCAACACCCTGCTGACATCACTGGATAGATCCTCTAGACAAAAAATTAACAAGGAAACAAAGACTCTAAATGAAGCACTAAGCCAAACAGATTTAATAGATATCTACAGAGAATTACACCCCAAAACTACAGAATTTACATTCTTCTCAAGTGCACATGGGGCATTCTCAAAGACAGACCACATGTCAGGACACAAACTAAGTTTCTACAAGTTCAAGAAGACTGAAATCATATCAGACAAATTCTCAGATCACAATGGCATGAAACTAGAAATCAATTGCAACAAGAACATGCAAAGACATTTGAACACATGGAGGCTAAGTAGCATGTTATTAAACAATGAATGAATTACCAAGGAGATGAAGGAAGAGATTAAAAATTTCCTGTAAACCAATGAAAATGAACACACAACAACACAAAATCTATGGGATACAGCGAAAGCAGTTCTGAGAGGGAAGTTCATAGCAATACAGGCCTACCTCAAAAAACAAGAAAAAGTTCTAATACACTATCTAACCTCACCTTAAAGAACTAGAAAGAAAACAAGAAGAAAACCCCAGAGCAAGTAGAAGGAAGGAAATAGTAAAGATCAGAGCAGAAATAAATGACATAGAGACCAAAAAAACAATTCAAAAGATCAATCAAACAAAGAGGTGGTTCTTTGAAAAGATAAACAAGATTAATGGACCATTAGCTAGACTCACCAAGAAACAAAGAGCGAGAACCCAAATACACAAAATCAGAAATGAAAGAGGAAAAATAATAACTGACACCACAGAAATACAAAGAATTGTTAACAAATATTATGAACAATTATATGGCAACAAATTCGACAACCTAAGGGAAATGGACAAATTTATAGAAACACATAGTCTCCCTAAACTGGACCAGAAAAAGACAGAAAACTTGAACAGACCAATAACAATAAGGAAACTGAAGAGGTAATCAAGACTCTCCCAGCAAACAAAAGCCCAGGCCCGGATGGCTTCATGGAGTTTTACCAAACATTCAAAGAAGAACTAACACCTATTCTCCTCAAACTATTTCAAAAAATTCAAGAAGAAGGAAGACTTCCAAACACATTTTATGAGGCCAGCATAATTCTAATTTCAAAACCAGAAAAAGATACTACAAAGGAAGAAAACTACAGACCAATATCCCTGATGAACATAGATGCCAAAATTCTGAACAAAATACTGGCAAATTGGATCCAGCAATACATCAAAAAAATTATTCACCATGACCAAGTGGGATTCATCCCAGGGATGCAAGGCTGGTACAATATTTACAAATCAATGTGATACACCACATAAAAAAAAGAAAGAAAGATGAAAACCACATGATCATATCAATAGATGCTGAAAAACATTCAACAAAATCTGGCACTCATTTCTGATAAAAATGCTCAGCAATCTGGGAATAGAGGGATCACATCTCGACATAATAAAGGCCATATATGAAAGACCTACAGCCAACATCATACTCAATGGGCAAAAATTAAAAGCATTTCCCTTAAGAACATAAATAAGATAGGGATGCCCACTTTCGCCACTCTTATTTAACATAGTACTGGAAGTCTTAGCCACAGCAATCAGACAGGAAGAAAAAATAAAAGGGATCTAAATTGGAAGGAGGAAGTAAAACTGTCATTATTTGCAGATGGCATGATATTATACATAGAAAACCCTAAAGATTCCATCAAAAATCTACTAGACTTCATAAATGAATTTGGCAAAGTAGCAGGATACAAAATTAACATCAAGAAATTGATGGCATTCTTATACACCAATGATGAACTCACAGAAAGAGAAACTAAAAAAGAACCCCATTTACCATCGCAGCAAAAAAAAAAATTAAGGTACCTAGGAATAAAGTTAACCAAAGAAGTAAAGGACCTATTTGCAGAAAACTACAGATCATTGAAAAACAAACAAACAAACAAACAAAAAAAACCAGAGAAAGTTATAAAAAGGTAGAAGCACATACCTTGTTCATGGATTGGAAGAATCAACATCATTAAAATGTCCATACTACCCAAAGCAATCTATAGATTCCATGCAATCCCCATCAAAATACCAACAACATACTTCACAGAACTAGAACAAATACTTCAAAAGTTCATATGGAACCAAAAAAGACTGCAAATGTCCACAGCAATCTTGAAAAAAAAGAACAAAGTAGGTGGGATCACACCACCAAATATCAGGTTATACTACAAAGCCATTGTAATCAAAACAGCCTGGTACTGGCACAAGAACAGGCATATAGACCAGTGGAACAGAATAGAGAACCCGGAAATTGACCCAAGACATTATGCTCAATTAATATTTGACAAAGGTGGAAGAGTATACAATGGAGTCAAGACAGCCTCTTTAATAAATGATGCTGAGAAAATTGGAGAGCTACATGCAGAAAAATGAAACTAGAGCATCAACTTATACCATACACAAGAATAAACTCAAAATGGATAAAAGACTTAAATGTGACACTTGAATCCATAAAAATCATAGAAGAAAATGTAGGCAACAATTTTTTGGATATAATACGCAGCAGAATTTTTGTTGATACATCTCCTAAGGCAACAGAAACAAAGGAAAAAATGAACACATGGGACTACATCAAACTCAAAAGCTTCTGCACAGCAAAAAAAAAAAAAAAAAAAAAAAAAAACCATGATCAAAATGGAAAGGCTACCCACTGTATGGGAGGGCATAATTGCCAATGATATATATCAGATAAGGGGTTAATTTCCAAAATATATATAATGCTCATACAGCTCAATAAAAGGAAGCCAAAAAACCCAATTAAAAAATGGGCAGAGGAACTAAGTAGACACCTCTCCAAATAGGACATACAAATGGCTAAGAGACATATGAAGAAATATCCAACATCACTAATCATCAGAGACATGCAAATTAAAACAACTATGAGGTATCACGTCACACCTGTCAGAATGGCCGCCATCAACAAATCATCAAACAAGTGTTGGCGAGGATGTGGAGAAAAGGGGACTCTAGTACAGTGCTGGTGGGAATGCAGACTGGTGCAGCCACTATGGAAAACACTATGCTGTTACCTCAAAAAATTAAAAATTGAATTGCCATTTGACACAGTGATCCCATTTCTAGGAATACCCTAAGAAGACGAAAACACCAATCAGAAAGAATATATATACCCCTATGTTCATAGCAGTACTATTTACAATAGCTAAGATATGGAAACAGCCCAATTATCCATCAGTAGATGAATGGATAAAAAAGCTGTGGTACATATACACAATGGAGTACTATGCAGCTGTAGGAAAGAAAGATCTCTTATCCTTTGAGATGACATGGAGTGAGCTGGAGAGTATTATCCTAAGCGAAAAAAGCCAAGCAGAGAAAGACAAATATCACATGATTTCATTTATTTATGGAATATAATGAACATAACAGTCTGAGGAACAGGGTAGACCCAGAGACATGGAAGTAGGGTACAGACTGACAACCCTCAGAAGAGGAGGTGGGGTGGGGAGGAAAGAAATAAACCACAGAACTTATATACATGTATGCATAACTGATGGACATGGACAACAAAACTGGAGACGGGGTGCGGGGAATGGGGTGAAGGGTGTCAATGGGGAAAAAAGGAGAAACATCTGTAACAAAAATAAATTAATAAAAATAAATAAATAAAAGACATTTTTAGATTTGGCTCGTATTTACAAAGAAAGCTCTTGACAGGTTTTGTGACCCAATAATAATAAAGAGACTAACCTCTAGTCTTATAGATGTAGACACAATCATTTTTCTCTCTTCAGTTGTTAGATGAATAGAATTACAAAGCTACAGAACTCACCTAAAATTGGTCAACATTATAGAAATTAAACTCTCAAATACATGGAGATTATAGTTCAGAGTTAAAGCTAGCTTCCCTATCCCTTGTCACAGCAGATTTACTTCTAATTGTTATCTTTTTTCAAGTAGGCACCACTTATTTTTATCTTCACACTATTTTTGTTGTTGTTATAAAATCTATTTGTTGCCCTGACTGGTTTGGCTCAGCGGTTAGAGCATCGGCCTGCAGCCCTGGCCGGTTTGGCTCAGCGGTTAGAGCGTCGGCCTGCGGTCTGGAGAGCATCGGCCTGCAGTCCAGAGAGACCCGGGTTTGGTTCCCGCTAAAGGCATGTACCTCGGTTGCAGTTTGTTCTTGGCCCTGGTTGGGTCGTGTGGGTGGCAGACACTTGATGTGTCCCTTTCTCTTTCCCTCTCTCTCCCTCCCACTCTATCTGAACAAAAAATGTTATCCTCACCTTGGGTGAGGATAAAATAAAATAAAAAATCTATTTTCTTGATTTCCTATTTCTAGTTTCTATCTCCTCGTTTGTATTCTCATTACAGAGACATCACAGCCATATATATATATATATATACACACACACACACACACACACATATATACATACACATATATAAATATATATGTGTGTGTGTGTGTATATATATATATAATTTTTTTTTTTTTTTTAGAGACAGGAAGGGAGAGGGAGAGAGAAAGAGAAACATCGATGTGAGAGCAGAACATCCATCAGCTGCAGCTGCCTCCTGCATGTCCCCTACCAGGATCAAGCCCGCAATCCAGGCATGATTGGGAATTAAACCAGCAACTCTTTGGTGCATGGATGACACCCAACCAACTGAGCCACATCGGCCAGGGCTAGCTTCTCACTTTTAATATAAATTCTAATGTTTACTAACACTTTCCAACCAAGAATCCTCTCTATGTTAATATCATTAAAGTGACCATTCCTCACAACCCCAGAAAATGATGATAAATTAAGACATTATTTTAAAAATATTCTGGCGAAAACTAAAAGGCCCTGTAAGTTTAAATACAATGGTTTGCTGAAGTATACAGTGACCATATGCACTGGCAGTCACTCTAGCAGCAGAATATTATTAATGTGCTCTTTTCTCAAAAAATGGATGTTTGTGCTTGCTGAGGACAATCATCTGTGTCTCTCCCAATAAATAAAGGAAGTTACAGCTGCTCTTCACATGATTTTAGCGTGCACTTTCTTAAATGAGTTAGGCAAACACACAGTGCCTGGAACAACTCTGACTATGGCAAAGACTGGTAATAACCCAGTGTATCATCAGCAAACAAGTTTCGTGAGTCCCCACAGTTTCCCATGGAGAACCTAGGACAGCCTTAGGGAAGGTAATACTGGAGTTGGTTTGGAAAGGATGAGCAGAATTTCAGTACTAAGAAATGGGGAAGAGGCAAGTGGCATTTTGGGTTCAGATGCTGATATAAACAAGAGAGCATGGCAGCATATATCATCTGTGTGATAACTATTTATTAAACAACTGGCACTAACTAAAATGATAGTATCTCTTTAATTGACACCATAAATTGCTATTAAATGGCTATGTTATATCAAAACACTGAATTATAATTTTTAAAAAAATATTTTTTCTTTATTCATTTTAGAGAGAAAGGAAGGGAGAGGGAGAGAGAGACAGAAACATGGATGAGTGAGAACATGGATTGGCCACCTCCTGCATGCCCCGCCCCCCACTGGGGATTGGGCCCACAACCTGGGCATGTGCACTGACTGGGAATCGAAATGGCAACCTGTTAGTGTATGGGTCGACACTCAACCACTGAGCCACACCAGCCAGGCTGAATTATCATTTTGATACTCAGTTTCGATTATATTATTAAACTCATTTAAGCAAACTGTTACAATCCTATCATCTGATTTAGCTGAGACCTGCAATCAGTCAGTTCATTGAAAAGCCATGGAACCTGACCATAAATATTTTATTAACTTAGAACATGTACATGTACATTTATCTACCAAAATGTGATTCTACAGTCAAGAACCACTCTCTTGCCTAAAGTTCTGTTTCTCCATCATACAGAGACATCACTATATATGGATACTGAAGTTACAAGAGTCCAGTCTCAGGGTTTCTTTCTTTCTTTCTTTTTTATGTAATAAGAAAACTCATGAGACAATTTGGGTATAAATCCTTCATGAAGATTTTTAATCCACTGGTCTTTCAGTTGTCTTACGCATAACTAATTAGCTTTTAAAAAAAAACCACATACACAAAAAAACCCCTCACCTTTGAGTCTTTCCAAAGCATACAAATTAGTTTTCATTAAAACAACATAGTCCTTTACTTTCTGCACATGTATTTCATCACTTCATGTAATAGTTTACACTCCATGGTTATAATAACTAGCACTACCAGTGAGGAAGGAACCACCGATGGGGACATGGAATAAAAAGGAAGCCAAACTTTATTTTTCTTCCTCACAACTGGTGGAAACAAAATTTCAGTGTGGAAGGTTAGAGGTCTACTTTTATGATGACATTATTTAAAAAGTCAATTTCAGATTTATCTACTGCTAAAGTAGTGTTTAGCATCTCAGCCTTCTATGTCACAAAAAAACCAGAACAGGCACATGTACTGATAACAGAATTCCAGTGGTTACGATTTCTGTTGCTTCCCAACTGGTCATGTTCAATGCTACTTGAGAAAAAGTTCTTGAGTACAATGAACCTTTATCATCTCCCTATATTTTGCACAGGAAAAGAAGTTCACTTGGGCTTATTGCTTTTTCTAATTAAAATGTTCTCATAAAATATGTCATAATATTAAGATCAATTTGCTTATTTTTTTAAAGTTGGCAAGCATTTACCGGGTCTAGTTATTCTGTGTCTCGCCACTTTCGCCTACGCCCAGAGAACACACTGGAGAGCGTAGCTGCTGGTCTTCAAGGTCTCTGTGAAGCTGCCACTATAAAAACTGTGCCTCAGTTATTGAATCCGGATCACTTGCTTCATTGCAATTATTCACTGTGTGCATTTGTAAAGACAAGTTCTAAAGTGACATATTCTTGTTTTTAAAACAATAGGACCTGTCTCTGTTGCAAGGCAAAAATTTTGAAATTCTATCATCCAAATAACAAAGTCTAAATAATGTAGGTTAGCATGTAGATCACACTTTTTAATAATTAAATCGCCAAATAACATTTGTTCCCCTCCGACCACTTCAAGTTTCAAAGGCTGAAAAGCTCCCAGCAAGGAAGGCCAGGGCTCCGGCCAGGGAACGGAACACCCAGGACTGCACTCTGAGCACGCTGCGAGGCCCGCCCTCCTCGGGAGCAAGCCACCCACCGCCAGGCCGTGGGAGGCAGATCTGAACAGCAGCAGTGGTTAACGTTTACCCGTGCAGGTTTCCAAAAGAGTTATGTGTTTGGCCAGTGGGTTGGAGCGATGGAGTAATACGGAAGCCTTGGAGAATTTGGCTTGAAGCTGAGAAACAAGGGGATTTTTATTCGGGTCAGAACACTAACCCATTCCAGGTGAGCGTGTCTGGACAGCCGAGCCGGCGTGGAGCACACCTCAGAGAGAAGCCCTGGGCTCCACATATCCCGGAAGGAGGAACACAGATTCCACAGGGACCTAGACGTGCAGGCACTGCACGGAGGTGGGGCACCCAGAGAGGCGTAAACCCTACCTGGCAAATTTTAATTCTCCTTCCACAAGGCAGATGTCTTTTCTGGTTCTAACTGTATGCAGCTTATTCAGACAATAGCCCAATGTGCTCCTATACAGAGACCTCAGAAAACCAAGCAAGAGTAGGGCTCAGATTTCAGGTTCTATGGCCGGATGGAAGTACATAGTTTTGCTGAGGATCAAGAGCTCAGTAATTCTTGACCCTGAAAGATGCTTTTTGCTGCATCTGCCTGAGGTTAATACAGAGTTGGGCAACTGGCAGATTTTAAGGAAGATCTTAGAATCCTTTTGGCTGCTGAAACCATGTCCTAATAACACCCTACGGTTATTCTTGCTGTTGCTTACAGAGAATTTTATAAAGGTTACATTTGCCAAGCGTGGAGGCAGGTCGAGGCAGGGCTTGGAGATGAAAAAGCTCATTACAGTTGTGATAGCTGGAGCCCAATTTCTTAGGGTTGAGACACATTCTTTGTGATATGCTTAGTTTCTCAGTTCAGCAACCTCCTTCCCAGGGACAGTTTTTTAGGGGGAAAAAAAATCCATATGGTGCCCCCAGGTGTTCAGAAACCCATCATACAATTACTTTAAAGTCGAATGAATAGCTGCACTTTAAATCATATTCAAGATTTTTAAAAATCACTAGGAAGAGGTTTATATTCGACATCTGGGCCTGATTCAAGATCCTGCGTGATAATTCCTGGTGTGAGCATTTTGTGCTTCACTTCCTAGGATTGACCTGTTATCCCGCGAGATTTCAGATTCAGGTACCTGTGTTTGTTAACTGCTTATTACTCTCCCCTCTAGTAAGCAAATGGCATGAGCTGGCTCGGGCCAGATCACACAGACGCCATGCTCCTTCCCCGTCTGCAGAGGGACTGGGCGTAGGGACAATCAGGCAGAGAGTGTGCTAGCGTTAGGATGATGGGTTAAAACGGTCACTGCATGATCACGTGACTTAAGCTGTGCGTGCCTCAGTTTCCTCGTGTACAATGGGGATGACGGTAGTGAATATCTAATAGGAGTGGTGGGTATTAGAGGAGTTGTGAAAAACATAAAATGCTGGATGGTACATAAAAAGGCTCAGTAAATGTTAGCTACTATTTTGAATTTTATAAATTTTATATATATGCATATCACCATTTATCCCCCCATACTCTCTTCCTTGTTGTAGGATATATCGAGTCATTGGAAAATATTTCACCATTTTAATTTCCTCTGGAAATGTGTAACATGTTCCTGGAAATCTGGGTGCCCTACTGGAAATGTCCACATTTTGTTTTCATAAAGAAGAGGCACTGTTTTGCTCTCCCAGGTCAAAGGAGAAGAGGAGTAGTCTGTTGCTTAAGAACACTCCTGTGTCCTGAAATGGCTTCATCTGCCGTAAGTGAGAGACACTGAAATCCTCAAGTCCAAGCGCTGCTCCAAGAGGAGCCCTTAAATACACACACAGAGAAAAAGTTCCTTGTTTATCTGAATGGAGTTGTTGGAAGCAAGTCTCCCATGCACTCCTCTCCCCAGGCTCCTGTTCAATCACGTCTGCCCTCCGGCGAACAGACTTGTTTATTTTCAAGGGATGAATTTCTGTCTCACCCAATGTAATCATCCACCAAATGGCTCTGTGCTCAGGAAGAGAGTGCGCTCAGGTGTTTAGACTCTGGCTGCAGCTCACACGTTAATACCAGTTAGCTGCCACCGCTACCCGAGGAGGTCAGAAGAGGTCAGTTACGTCCCGTTTTATAATCAGGACTCTGAAGTGCAGAAACCTCAAGAGACTGCAGCTGGAATCAAAAAGCCTCCCAGCCTCTACCTTCTGTGCTGTCGTAATGTGCTGCAATTTGCTAGTATTTTTCTGACTCAGAATTTAAAACTGTTTGAAATAGTCTTTCCGCACTGAGGATGGGACACCCAGTTATTTTAAAAAGCTATCTGTAACCTTCAATAAGCCAGGTGGACAAAAGGGTTACATCAAAGTACATGGCTCCTGGTGTGTGCTCCGAAGCAGCAGGCGGGGTCCCCACCCCCCCGCCACCGAGCCTCACCTGCAACACACACAAAGCTGAGGAACTTCTTAGAGCACCAGTGACATTAGACTCACTACTGTCTCTTGCAGTAATAAACATGGTTTGGTATTAGTCTGGAAGCTCATTATATGACACATGGTGGCCATCAGTTATGTACATCAATTGGACATGCTCAAGGACAAAAGAACCTTGTGCGGAGGTCATGACAGCCTCGCCTAAATGAAACAGGGAAAATACCACAAGTGTTAAGAAATTCTTGAAATAAAGTGAACTGTGGCACCAGAAAGGGATTCTGTTGTTAATGTATATAGATCCAATTTGCATAAATCATCAAAGCAGCTATGACATTTGCCTCTCGCCAGGTCACATTTCCCAGTCCCCTTCTCCTGGATAACCATTCATATTTTTTAACAGAATCCATCCACACATGCTACACTGTTTCTCCCTTTTGATTGTAATTAAGTATCAAGGCCTTAAATTCTTTATGAATTCAGCATGGAATGTTTAACAAAACTTGAACAATCCAAAACTGTGCCATTATGAGTGGCACTGAAACAGCTAATAGCCTTCGTAGATTGTCCCCATAAACAGTCATGCCGTCACATAAAACTAGTGTAGGCCCTCAAGAACTTAAAGATGTAGTAGAAAACAGAACCTAAATGGAATGAAACTTATATTAATAAGACAAACTACAGATCAAATTCCTAAATAAGTATGCACATGTCCTTGAGAACATAATAGTCTATATAACTGCAAATAAAATGGGTTTCCTTCAGGTCAGTTCATGCACAGCTTTGTTTGCCTAAAAGCTTCTCTTAAGCATCAATTACTATGACCAATTACCACTTAAATATAAACTTTTAAATGCACAAACACATTTTTAAACCAAAAGGAACTAATTAATATAAAAGAACTAAACAAACAAACAAAAAACCACACAACCCATCTGATGCAGTGGGGGCTAACCTGTTCTTTGGGTACAACGTTCATATTTAATGAGCACTGTACCTGAAATCAAAAAAGTGAAATAAAGTTAATGACTGAAATAGATTTTATAGCACAGCCGTTTTGTTTACCTTGCATCATAGCGAGTTTTTATTATAATTTTGGTGCATTCAGAATTCAGTTCATGTAAAGGTATCAACTACCTAACGCCCACTAGAGACTCTTGCAAAGAGAGTTCATGAAGCCCTGCTAAGGTGAGTGACATTTTGAAAAACAACTCAGTAGTATTTATCTTTCAGGGGAAACCATTTGTAAATAAATGTGTATTACTGACAGCAAGGGTATTGTAACACTGTAAGTAAGTAAGCTTCCCTCAGTGACACTTTCCCCATAAAACCCTAACTTTTGTTGCAATGGCCTCCTTTTGCTTCTGAGGATTTAGGGCGCTTTTGTTTTTAAAATGCATGTCAGCTGTAAATTCTGACCATCTTTCTCCTCACCTCCTTTATTATAGCATCAGTTCACACATGTAAAAATTAAAATGACACTTCTTTTCTGCATATAAAATCAACATACCATTTTAGAACATTTAAAAATATCTATAAAATATATAGAGAAAAGTTATCCACACATTTACTAACTTAAATATATTGGCTTTTATGTGAATATATTGGCTTTTACTATTCTAGTGATTTTTATATGCACATATATTTGCATAGCTGACTTTACATGGTATAAAAACTGTCATTATTTGTCTTAATAAGGTTTTTCATTGGTCACTAAACATGCACAGCAATCGTATTTTTAAATACAGATTTATAGTGGTCCGGTAACTGCAAACAAAGATTCAAAATGCTTCCCACCCACATTATTCTTTACTCTAAAAAGAAGGATTTGGCACAGGATAAGACCAAGGGCACACTTGGCTGTAAATGGCACCTGTACCTGCATGTTTTAGTAGTTTTATTTTGGTATTCCTTTGGGATTTGTTATTATTATTATCATCATTATTTTATAGCCTCTTTTGTTCCTGGACTGGTAGGGTAAGAGAGCCAGGGGCCTATTTCCTTAAGCAGCAGGAACAAGCCCCCGGGTTGACAGCCAGGTGGGGGGCAGGATGGTGTGAGGCAGGTGAACAGAGACCTGAAATCTTCTGCGTGCAGATCCACCACCAGGGCTAGAGTTCCAGAGATCCAGAGCCACATTCCCAAAGGACATTTGAAGATTTACCCGAAAAAGCCACGCTAATGACCACTCCATGGAACCTATGCTGTTTGTAGGCAGTTGCTGAAGGATGAATGTTCCCTGGCAGCAATTATTTTCTTTCTTCTTTTTTATGGCTAGCATTTATTTTTATTGAGGCAAAGTTCACATAACAACACTAACCCCTTTAAATGGCATTTAGTACATTCACAATGTTTTGCAAATGACACCTTTATCTAGTTTCAGAACACTTATACTACCCCAAAGGAGGCCCCATACCCATTAAGCAATTACTCCCCATTACCCCCTTCTCTCAGCCCCTGGCCAATGACTGACTACGAGTGTGCTTTCTGTCTCTGTGGATTTACCCATTCTGGGTATTTCATGTACATGGAATCATATTGCATGACCTTTTGTGTCCGTCTATTTTTAAAATTAATTTTTTAAATTAATTAATTTATTTTTGTTACAAATGTTTCTCCTTTTTTCCCTACTGATACCCCCCTCCGCCCTATCCTCAGCTTTATTGTAAATATCCATTGTTCATGCACACATGCATATAAGTTCTGTGGTTTATCTCTCCCTCACTACCTCCTCTTCTGGGGATTGTCAGTCTGTACCCCACTTCCACATCTCTGGGACTACCCTGTTCCTCAGACTGTTATGTTCATTATATTCCATAAATAAGTGAGATCACATGATACTTGTCTTTCAGTTTGGCTTGTTTCACTTAGGGTAATATTTTCCAGGTCCCTCCATGTCATCTCAAAGAATAAGAGATCTTTCTTTCTTACAGCTGCATAGTACTCCATTGTGTATATGGATCACAACTTTTTTTTTTTTTTTTTTTTTATCCTCACCCGAGGACATTTTTGCATTTTTTGTTCAGAAAGAGCGGGAGGGAGAAAGAGGAAGAGAGAGAGAGAGAAACATCGACGTGAAGGGACACATCGAGTGGTTGCCACCCGCACGACCAACCAGGGCCGGGGACAAACTGCAACCGAGGTACGTGCCCTTAGCGGGAACCGAACCCAGGTCTCTCTGTACCGCAGGCCGACGCTCTAACCGCTGAACCAAATCGGCCAGGGCTGGATCACAACTTTTTATCCATTCGTCTACTGATGAACATTTGGGCTGTTTCCAGATCTTAGCTATTGTAAGTAGTGCTGCTACGAACATGGGGGTACATATATTCTTTCTGATTGGTGTTGGTGTTTCAGGCTTCTTAGGGTATATTCCTAGAAATGGGATCACTGGGTCAAATGGCAATTCAATTTTTAATTTTTTGAGGTAACACCATAATGTTTTCCATAGTGGCTGCACCAGTCTGCATTCCCACCAACAGTGTATTAGAGTCCCTTTTTCTCAACACCCTCACCAACCCTTGTTTGATGATTTGTTGATGGCGGCCATTATGACAGGTGTGACATGATACCTCATTTTTTAAATTTGCATCTCTGTGATGATTATTGATGTTGAGCATTTCTTCATATGTCTCTTAGCCATTTGTATGTCATGTTTGAAGAGGTGTCTGTTTAGTTCCTCTGCCCATTTTTTAATTGGTTCTTTGTCTTCCTTTTGTTGAGTTGTATGAGCATTCTATATATATTGGAAATTAACGCCTTATCTGATATATCATTGGCAATTATGCTCTCCCATACAGTGGGTAGCCTTTCCATTTTGATGATTGTATCTTTTGCTGTGCAGAAGCTTTTGAGTTTGATGTAGTCCCATGTGTTCATTTTTTACTTTGTTTCTGTTGCCTTAGGTGATGTATCAGTGAAAATTCTGCTGCGTATGATGTCTGAAATTTTGTTGCCCACATTTTCTTCTAGAATTTTTATGGATTCATGAGTCACATTTAAGTCTTTTATCTATTTTGAGTTTATTCTTGTGTACGGTGTAAGTTGATGTTCTAGTTTCATTTTTTTGCATGTAGCTGTCCAATTTTCTCAACACCATTTATTAAAGAGGCTGTCTTTACTCCACTGTATGCTCTTGCCACCTTTGTCAAATATTAATTGAGCATATTGCCTTGGGTCCATTTCTGGGTTCTCTGTTCTGTTCCACTGGTCTATATGCCTGTTCTTGTGCCAGTACCAGGCTGTTTTGATTACAGTGGCTTTGTAGTATAACCTGAAATGTGGTAATGTGATCCCTCCAACTTTGTTCTTCTTTTTTAAGATAGCTGTGGCTATTCGAGATTTTTTGGTTCCATATGAACTTTTGAAGTATTTGTTCTAGTTCTGTGAAGTATGTTGTTGGTATTTTCATGGGGATTGCATGGAATCTATAGATTGCTTTGGGTAGTATGAACATTTTAATGATGTTGATTCTTCTAATCCATGAATAAGGTATGTACTTCCACTTTTTTATATCTTCCTCTATTTCTTTTTTCAATGATCAGTAGTTTTCTGTGAATAGGTCCTTTATTTCTTTGGTTAAGTTTATTGCTAGTTATCTTAATTTTTTTTTTTTGCCATGATGGTAAATGGGATTTTTTTTTCAGTTTCTCTTTCTGGGAGTTCATCATTGGTGTATAAGAATGCCGTTGATTTCTTGACATTAATTTTTTATCCTGCTACTTTGCCAAATTCATTTATGAAGTCTAGTAAATTTTTGATGGAGTCTTTGGGGTTTTCTACATATATATCATGTTATCTGTGAATAATGACAGTTTCACTTTTATTTTTTCTTCTTGTCTGAATGCTGTGGCTAAGACTTCCAGTAGTATGTTAAATAAGAGTGGTGAAAGTGGGCATCCTTGCCTTGTTCCTGTACTTAAAGGAAATGCTTTTAATTTGTGCCCATTGAGTATGATGTTGGCTGTAGATCTTTCATGTATGGCCTTTATTATGTTGAGATATGATCCCTCTATTCCCAGATTGCTGAGCGTTTTTATCAGAAATGGGTGTTGGATTTTGTCGAATGCTTTTTCGGCATCTATTGATATGATTATATGATTATTATCTTTCATTTTCTTTATGTGGTGTATCACATTTATTGATTTGCGAATATTGTACCAGCTTTGCATCCCTGGGATGAATCCCACTTGGTCATGGTGAGTAATTTTTTTGATGTATTGCTGGATTCAATTTGCCAGTATTTTGTTCAGGATTTTGGCATCTATGTTCATCAGGGATATTGGTCTGTTGTTTTCTTTCTTTGTAGTGTCTATTTCTGGTTTTGGAATTAGAATTATGCTGGCCTTATAAATGAGTTTGGAAGTCTTCCTTCTTCTTGAATTTTTTGAAATACGTTGAGGAGAATGGGCATTAGTTCTTCTTTGAATGTTCGGTAAAAATCCCTCATGAAGCCATCTGGGCCTGGGCTTTTGTTTGCTGGGAGAGTCTTGATTACCTCTTCAATTTCTTTTGTCATTATTAGTCTGTTCAAATTTTCTATCTCTTCCCGGTTCAGTTTTGGGAGACTATGTGTTTCTAGAAATTTGTCTGTTTCGCTTAGATTGTTGAATTTGTTGCTGTATAATTGTTCATATTTGTTAACAATTTTTTATATTTCCGTGGTGTCAGTTATTATTTCTCCTCTTTCATTTCTGATTTTGTGTATTTGGGTTCTCTCTCTTTGTTTCTTGGTGAGTCTAGCTAAGGGTCCATCAATCTTGTTTATCTTTTCAAAGAACCAGCTCTTTGTTTCATTGATCCTTTGAATTGTTTTTTTGGTCTCCATGTCATTTATTTCTGCTCTGATCTTTACTATTTCCTTCCTTCTACTTGCGCTGGGGTTGTCTTTCTGTTTGCTTTCTAGTTCTTTAAGTTGTGAGGTTAGATAGTGTATTAGAACTTTTTCTTGCTTCTTGAGGTAGGCCTGTAGTGCTATGAACTTCCCTCTCAGAACTGCTTTCACTGCATCCCATAGATTTTGTGTTGTTGTGTGTTCATATTCATTGGTTTCCAGGAATTTTTAAATTTCTTCCTTGATATCCATGGTAACCTATTCATTGTTTAATAACGTGCAACTTAGCCTCCATGTTTTCAAATATCTTTGCATGTTCTTTTTGCAACTGATTTCTAATTTCATGCCATTGTGATCTGAAAAGATGCCTGATATGATCTCAATCTTCTTGAACTTGTAGAGACTTAGTTTGTGCCCTAACATGTGGTGTATCTTTGAGAATGTCCCATGTGCACTTGAGAAGAATGTGAAATCTGCGGTTTTGGTTGTAATTCTCTGTAGATATCTATTAAATCCATTTGATCTAGCGCTTCATTTAGAAACTGTGTTTTCTTGTTAATTTTTTGTCTAGAAGGTCTATCCAGTTATATCAGCGGGGTATCAAAGTCCCCTGGTATGATTGTATTGCTGTTGATTTCTCCTTTGAAGTCGTCCAAATATTTTTAATATATGTTGGTGCTTCTATATTGGGTGCATATATGTTTACCAAGGTTATATCTTCCTGTTGGATAGATCCTTTCAATATTATGTAGTGGCCTTCTTTGTCTCTAGTTATGGCCTTCATTTTGAAATCTACTTTATCAGACATGAGTATTGCTACCCCAGCTTTTTTTTGCTTTCCATTTGCATGAAAGATTTTTTTTCACCCCTTCACTTTCAACCTATATGAGTCTTTTGTTGTGAGGTGGGTCTCTTGTAAACAACATAAATGTGAGTCATGCTTTCTTATCCAGTTAGCTACTCTGTGTCTTTCTATTGGAGCATTCAAACCATTCACCTTTAAGGTGATAACTGATAGGTACTTATTTATTGCCATTTTTGTTTAGTGTGGTTCTATTTTTCTTCCTGTTTCTTCTACTAATTACAGCAGACCTTTTAGCATATCTTGTAGTGCTGGTTTGGTGTTAATATATTCCCTTAGCCTTTTTTTGTCTGGAAAGCTCTTTATTTGACCTTCTATTTTGAATGACAGCCTTGCTGAATAGAGTGGTCTTGGATTCAGATCCTTGTTTTTCATGACCTTGATTACTTCATGCCATTTCCTCTGGCCTGTAGTGTTTCTTGTGAGAAGTCAGCTGAGAGCCTATGGCGTTTCCTTTGTAGGTAACCTGTTGCTTATCTCTTGCTCTGGCAGCAATTATTTTCCAGAGAAAAATTAAAACTACTCTCTCCTCTATATAAAATTTACCTTCTTGCCTGTCCAGTGCGGCTCAGTGGTTGAGCATTGACCCATGCACCAAGATGTCGCTGTGTGGAGTCCTGGTGAGTGCACATGCCCAGGTTGTGGGCCTGATCTCCAGTGGGGGGCATGCAGGAGGTGGTCAATCGATATTCTCTCTCATCGATGTTTCTCTCTCTCTTCCTCTCCCTTCCTCTCTCTAATATTAATACAGAAAAAAATTTTTTTTAAATTTACTTTCTTCAATTTTATAGTGTTTTCTCCTCCCCGGATCTATGTCCTTAAAGACATAGTTTGAAAGGAATCAGTTTGAAAGGAATCAAGTTAAGGCTGACTGGGTTGTTGTGTAGAACATGAACACTTCAAATGAGTATGAAGAAACATCCCTAGGGACCAAGGCTGAGGATGTACGATGGTCCATTGGGAAGCCAGGCCTGTTCTCTTCAGTTTGGGAACAGCTCTTACCCGTTAGGTCCTTTCCAAATTCTGTCCCCTGGGAACCAGCTTGAGCATTCCTGACATTAAAAAGACCAGACATACGTCTCACTCTCCTTTCCCATCTCCAGTTCTCAGCAGTCATGTACAATCAAGAGATGGTCCCCAAGTTCAAAGGCAGGAAAACAACCCACAACCTTCTTATTGAATGACTTCCAGTAACTGCAGGTAGTAACTAGGTCATGACCACACAATTCTGCCCTTAATTCTAATTAAGTATCCTTCATAAAAAAAATCAGGATCTCACACAGTGATCATAGTTTTGAAAATACATAGATACGTTAGGGAAATATTGTCCCGTGAACTCCAGACTTAAGTTCAATTTCACAAATAAATGTAAAGAAATACCCTTTCTATCTACCAAGCATTGATCATCCCTCCTTTTCAAGCATTATCTAAGTAAGAAAATAAAGTAGAAGACCAGAAATAATTCTAAACTACTTTTAATTATGTTTTCTCTATCTTGAGCTAAGAAGATAGAGATAACTTTCTTCACTATTTATTAACAGGCCTACTGTAGTGGATGTTAGAATGTTTTTCATCAAACTCCAAATTTCCTTTTTCTTTTGTAAAACATTTGCTAAGTTACTAATTAGGTTGACCATAACCCAAAAAGGAAAAAAAAAAAGTTCTATAAGTTTTATATATAGTATAGCAGTTCTTCTCCTTATTATATTTCTGAATAAAGCTCACTTTAAAATCATTCATTACCACTGAAAATATACATCTAAAATAATCTATGTCAATGTGCTGACAATCTGTCATCATAAAGAAATTCCTTCAGCTGTTATTGAGTAGATACAAAAAGGAAATTGACTAAATATGCTGAATATGGGCAAAGAAAGTGTTTTCACTTTTGAATTGTGGTTTATGATTTACTATAATATTCATATTCAAAGGTTAAGAAAATGCACAGAAACATGAGAATTTTAACTATCTTCTTACAATTCAAAAACAATTAGGAATTTGAAGTTCTGACAACCCACTGGTCGGTAAGGAGATTGCTGCCCCCACACCTCTGAGCCATCTAAACTTTCAGGAATGAAGAACAGAATGGAGGACAGTGCTGTGCTCCTCTTCACATGAGCACGGATACAGTACATGTATAACTTTTCCAGGCTTCAGTTGTTTGGAAGGACACTAAGTTCAAGTCTGTCAAATGTTTATCCGTTTTATTATTACCACTATTATTTTTTTAATCCTCACCCGAGGATATTTTTCTATTTATCTTCAGATAGAGTGGGAAGGAGAAAAAGAGAGAGAGAAACATCGATGTGAGAGGGACACACTGACTGGTTGCCTCCTGCGTGACCCTGACCAGGGCTGGGGATGAACCACAACTGAGGTACATGCCCTTGACTGGAATTGAACCCCAGACTCATTGGTCCATGGACTGATGCTCTACCACTGAGCCAAACTTGCCAGGGCGTGTTTACCAGTTTTCAAAGGTATAGAACCAATACAGGTGTCCCAAAAAAGTACACACTTTTTAACAGCTGATAACTCACTTAATTTCCACTCCTTTTCAGGTTTAACTGATTTTCAATAATGGGTGAAGACAGACTAAGCTCTGAACAAAGAAAATTTATCCACTAGACATTTTTTTTTTTTATGGTGATACATAAAAGATAAAGTTTATGGTACAAAACTGGGGGTGACTTGAGGGCAGCTATTGAAAGAGAATGCGCACAAATACCGAACAATATTATTCTTGACGTCAAGAATTAGCCTTAGTAGGTCTAACCATGAAAAAAGAGTATAAGGAAGTGTGTGGGATTATGAGAAGGGAAGAAAGGTCAATTAAATATTAACAGAAGACCTTTCTAACACACGTGACACCTGGCCCGACTCAAATATCAAGAAGCAATTACCAGAATGTCTGTCTGCTTTTCTTTATTTCTTTTTAGATATACTTTTCAAACAATTAAATTCACCCTTTGCAGTGTACAGTTCTACACATTTTGACAACTGCAGATACTTGTTTGGCAACAAGAAAATCTGGTACTTGTCTGTCATCAGGAAACGAATAGTTTTGGTGGCAGAGTGAGATCCAGGTATATGGACACCAGGGTAGGGAGACCAGATTGTGCTGAAGGGCAGTTTTCCTGGTGCCTGATCATTACACCTCACGGTGACAAGGTCCTTGTGACTCAATCTCTTTTCAGTGAATTTATTGTTTGTACTAAACAACCTTCCGCAGCCCCCAAGGGACTGCTCAAAGGAACCAGAACCAACAGATACACTTGTTGGCCTGATGGGACATTCGCTAATTACTTAAAATCAAAATCAGCATAACTCTTTGATCTAGTGATTGTGGTTACTTAACAAGTTACCCCCAACACTTAGTGGCTAAAAACAACAACAAAAGTCATTGTGCTCACAGGTCTATAGCTCGGCAGCCCTCAGTGGAGGTCACACATCCCTGCTCCGCTGGCTTCACTGGAAGGCGGGGGCTGGGGAGGGGGGGCTGGTGTCCTCTGGGGTTCACTCACTCGTATGGCTGGAGGCTGAGACCTAAGAGAAGCTGTTGGTCTTTCTACAACAGGACAGTTGGATTCCAAGGGTGTCCCTTTTATGTCTTACCCTTGGCAGTCACCTGGTGGGTAATGATCGAGGCTGATGCAAAGGTCCACCCACTCAAAGCAAGGGAACGCAGCCCCAGTGCTCAGTAGAAGCACTTTGTACGAAGAGCATGGAACGTAGAAGGCAGACTGGTGTGGCCACCTTTGGAAAACATAACCTGCTGCTCTGTTGGGAGCTGCCGAACTGAAGAGCTGCCAGAATGACCTCTCAGAAGTTCAAATCTCATCACATCACTACTACTGTGCTTAAAATGCTAGGACGCACGTGTATCCAATGCTGAACTGATGCCACCCCTGCCTTCTCTCCCCCTGCATTTCTAGACACTTCTCTCAGACCAGCCTTCAGCCATCCAGAGCTACCTGCCAATTTCCCAGAGTCACTTGCATACCCTGTTCCTAGGGTAACCTTCCTTCCTGGTTTTTCTTGGCGCACGCCCACTCATTTCGTTAGGAATCACTTCTCCTGAGCCACAGCTTCCTCTGGGATGCTCTCCTTGGAAGAAGTCGCTGTGCTATTCCAAGAGCAGAAACCTGTGTTCTCATCCTGGCTTGTTCCCTGGACGGCTGCCTGACCTAGGGTTTCATTCATAGTTTCTTCACGCTTCCCTTCCCTCCCATGGGCAGATCTGATCTCAAGGGCGCTCCTTAAACAGTCTCCTGCGAGACTCCATCTCAGCGTCTCCTTCCTGGGGAACCCAACCTGCCATGAACAGTTTAGGGTGAGTCTAATCTTTTGCTATATTGAAAAATAACATGCTTACTAGTCATGCTACTGACAATGGGCCAATATCTCCAATATATAAAGGACTCCTAGAAATGAAAAAAAAAAAGGGAGGGAAATGGCAATGTTTATCAAAATTATTAATGCATTTCTCCTCTGACATGGAAGTCCCACTTCTGGGAATTTATCCAACACTGCAGCATAATTTGTTGAAGGAAAATGTTGAAGTTGGAAAAAACCCAAATGTCCATCAATAGGGGACTGGTTAAGTAAACTATTTACCTAACTGAACACTTTGCAATCGGGAAAGAACGAGGAGGACCTCTAGTACCGATGTGGAAAGATTCCCGAGATACACCGTCATGTCACAGATGCCCCGCAGGTCGGGAGACTGCAAACTTCTGTGCAAGGAACAAAGGCACGATGATGAACAATCATAATTAAGCCCGTGTCTGCATAAACAAACGCTGAAAGGAGGTATCCGGGCACCTCCAGAGACAGGAGCCCCTGAAGTGGACAGAGCCACAGACAGGGACATGCTATTACCCTGAACTTTGAATGGGGTTTAAAATTTAAAATCATGTGAATGCATCACCTTTTCACAACATGAAGTTTCGTTTTTGTTTTAAACAAGCCTCAAATCCATTTGGAATTAATTTTGGTTTAAAGAGTAAAGTAAGAATTATGAATTCAATATAGTATGTTCTCCGAATAGCCCCCGTTGTTTAAATACTGGTTTTGATACTGTGTGTGTGTGTGTGTGTGTGTGTGTGTGTGTGTGTGTGTGGACATATTTCCTCCTGTCCAAGAGTGGGGCAGGTCTTTCTGTTTATTCACATCGACTTTAATAATGCCACTTTTCTCACTATAACTTTAATATATTGAAGTTCATTTCAAATATTATATCTTTTTTATTAATATTGAAATTAAATCTTTTTTTCTAACTCACTGTAGGTAAAAAATTTGATTATAAAAATCATTCGAATTTTAATCTTTAGAATTCATTCTACCAATTTAATTAGCAATAATAAAGACAACTGTTTTAAGTAGAAATTTTTTTTTCCATTTATGCTTATTGTTCAGAAGCCGTCGATCAGCATTTCTTGACCCGGGCAGATATCACCTTTGGGATTACTGTGGCCGGCGCCGCAGAAGCAGGGAGCCGAGGAGAAACAGTTACCGCTCAGGACGCCTGTCTGCATAGACCGGCTAGAGGCAGGAGCCGGCTCCCGGAGGAGCCATGCGGCAACAGGCTGCCTCTCTGTCCCAGACAGATCTCCATCGAACCACACAAACAGGAAGAAGGGAGGAAACCACACTCCAAGAGCACGGGTGCCGTACATGGTTCTAGTGGCATAAGGCAGTGCCCGCTCCGGCAGGTGCTGCTAGACGCGGGGCCTGCAGAGCAGCGTCAGAGCCACGGCCTTCTGCTTGCTGTCACTCAGAGGGGAAGAAAAACCCAGTTTCTACATAACTTCCCTTCCATCAGCCTTTTGGATACATCCGAGTTTCACTATCAAGATACTGGGAACACTTAAGATGAACATCTAACATTTTTAGCAAGAATTAATAATTCAAAGGCATATTTTACACCAGCTAATGTTACTAGGAACAGATCAAAAACAAGAGTGAAAGAAAGACCAGTCAGAAAGAAGACCAGTTCCACTCATAACATTCAAAGAAAGGCAAAACTAGAGGGTCAGAAAAGAGACCACCATCGCTGGGGACTGGATGTGGTTGACTGCATAGGGGGCTGGGGGGATTTCTGGCTAAATTCCCTACCACCACTCACCACCACCCCAAAAAAGCCAGCATGTGCAAAATGCTCTCAGCTTTTAAAGATTTAAAATATATTCAGAAACAAGACTAGCAGTAGAGTCCAGGAGAACAGATTTTCCGTTTTCTTTTTTTTTTTTGTTCAGGTAGAGTGGGAGGGGGAGAGAGGAAGAGAGAGAGAAACATCGATGTGAAAGGGACACATCGAGTGGCTGCCACCCGCACGACCAACCAGGGCCGGGGACAAACTGCAACCGAGGTACATGCCCTTAGCGGGAACCGAACCCGGGTCTCTCGGGACCGCAGGCTGGCGCTCTAACCGCTGAGCAAAACCGGCCAGGAAAACAGATTTTCCGTTTTCATGCTGGCACACACTAGTGGCAGGACCTAGCTCACTGGTATTGGTTCTTATGGTGGAGTGTCCCGAAGCGAGTGAATTTCAACGCACCCTGAAGGCAGGTGTAGTTGATAGAACTTCTGGATTCTTTAAAGCTACAGCTGGTCCAGGTGGAAAATACCCAAGATCATCATAGCCCTTGATCCACCTGCACACACTGACATTATCTCTGTTGACAGCCCAGTTCCTGCCCATTTATACCTGGAGAGAGAGGAAGCTGGGATTTCAGTAGGCACCAAGAGGTAGGGATTTTTTTGACCTCCGGAGCAGGCAGACACCTTGGTCCAGTGTGGCCTGGAAAACGAGTTTCTGTCAACATGAGACGGCATGGCTTTTGCAGAAACCAGTGGACCCGTGTTCCAGGAGCAGAGCAACCGCTCACTTGGGTTCCTTCCTGCGGATTCCAGCACAGTGGACTATTCAGGGGCTGGATTTGAAGGGATAAGTCCACCAGTTTTAATGTTTCATGTAAGTGCTCTTGATGTAACTCAGGCAAAGGGGGTGAGCATCACGGGTTCTGGCTCCTTAACAAAATCTGTAAATGCCAGTCTGGGTCAGGAAAGGAGATGAAGCCATAGATGGTGACAGAAGAATTATTTCTCAGGTGTGAACAGGTGACCACATGACTGGAATACAGTTATTTATTAACACCTCAATTATTAGCACAGATGGAAGCAAGCAAATTTCAAGTTAATCGAACAAATTTAATCGTGGTAATTTTGCTCTACGGTACCTACACGGAGCTGCGGTGTCCAGAGAGCGACGTCTAAGGTAGGGCTGTCTGAAGATGTGGAAAGGAAGACTCGCCTCCCCCCGGGAAGGTTTCCGGAAAAAGGCGGACAGACGGCTGCCACGCTGTTCTGGGCAGGCTCCCGACTGGAGGAGGCACGACTAGAAGGGCCTTCAGCCCAGAACAACACTATCATCATACGGTTCTTCAAATATGAAATACCTTAAAATAATGCTAAAGGCTAACCTGAATGCTGATGGAGTGACTGGCACCATTTAAAAAGCTTTCTTATGTGATTTCACATAACGCTCACGCTTTTATATGTATGTGCTTGAGTATCCTCACTTGTCAGAGAAGGACACTCAGGCGGAGAGGTCAGGGGGCATGAGTTGGAAGCAAAGCCCTTCCGAGCTGCCCCCGCGCATGGCAGTCACCAGTGGGACAGCGACGGAGGACTGGTTCTAGGGAGACAGTGCTCTGGGCTCCCGGCCTCCCCTCTCCCCAGGAAGGGTGAGCACGAGGTGTTCACCTGGCCAACCCCCACGCCCGCTGACATCGTGTTTTATTGTGGTCAGGGTTATTCTAATTTTACTCAAGTCCTTCCTTAAACTATGATATTCCCTGCAGTCAGTGACATCTGGTCCCTGATTCACAGACCCCTGGGATTGGGCGCCCAGAAGGCCCCAGCCATGGGAAACCCTGCCCCGCAGTGGAACACCGCTCGGCAGTGAAAGAGAAGGCGCTGCAGATACGAGAACACGGCCGAGCCTCGCGTGCTCGTGCTGAGTGAAAGGCGTCAGGAGGAGGCCATGAACTGTGCAGTCCACTGACGCTCCTAACATCCGGAGAAGGGACTGCGGCCGGGCCTGGAGGTGGTGACGGCTGACTGCGCGGGGGGGAGACGCCTGGAGAGGGCTGTCCCAGCGCTGAGTGCAGTGGGATGACGGCCGTGCGCCTCGTGACCCACGGCCCCGGGGCTGAGACAGGTGGCTCTTACTATGCGTAAATTATACCATACGTAACTTATATATATGGTAATAAACACCTTCAAAGGGATAAAGAAACTAGTAAGGTGAGGTTAACGAGAGGGTAAAAGCTTCTAGTTAATAGCTAATGTCATTAAAAAAAAGCAACTTTCCAGTTGACAGTGGCCGACAAAAAGATGATCAAAATACCGGTGAGCTCAGTTAAAGGAGCAATAGTCTCCGACCGATCTCCCTGGATAAAAAGGGCCAGTATCTTTCACCGGCCTGCTCGGGAGGTCTAAGCAGTATGATCAGCACTCGTCTCTTCTGCCTCCCTTCGGTTCGAAAGACCAGGCAAGAGGGCATATATATCCCTCCTGTTCCTGAGCTCCTTTCAACAGTCCACTTGATTTGCCAGGACGTTGGGACTAAGAACTCTGAACTCTCAGGGCATCTGCTGGACAATCAACGTCGTGGCTCAAGTGTGTTGTCGGAATGCAACAAAGATGATTTACCACTTAAACGTACAGGCAAGGACTAGAGGAGAGATGAGCTTCCTTAGGTGATAACTCATTAATAGAAGCTATTTTAACTAAAGGTCAAAGCCAAAAACACTCCTAAGTCCAAGAAAAAGGAAGGTGAATTGCATTGACATACATAATTCCATTTTACCTGGCTACAAAAAGGTATTTTAAAAGTCCGGCGCCAAAATCTACATCTGTCTCCTAAGTCAGGCTAAAAGGTTTAGAGAAGAAGGCACCCTGACCCCACCCCATCCTCTCCCCGCAAATGCAAGGTTGTCGACAGGGCGAGCATCTTCTGTCCCGGGGGAGACCTCGGGGTTCCCATGGTCTCTCCCTGTGAACTGCTCCTTCATCTGCTGCAAGAAGGTGTTTTTCCCGTTATCACTTCACCTTTCCTGCAGCCTATAACCGAAGTCTCCATTCCTGACCTGGACTTTCCACCACTTGAATGCAATGTCACCGTGGTCCACCTGTGCAGAACGGGGCCGTCTGGATGCAGAGATGAAAATTAATAAATAGGCATGATCCGTGGACTTGAGCTTTGACACTATTACAAAATTGATTTGCAAAGTTAAAGGAAATCTGATTTCAAAAGTTTCAAGAAACCTGGTCTTTACTGGCAGACAAAAAAAAAAGGACAGGAAGAAATACAAAAAAATAAAATGCAAAAATCCCAATTAGTAAAATCAACCTCAAACGAGTGAAAATATATTGAGAGTTTCATTAACAGAAAAGGTAGTGTAAGGTAGGAATGTGTTTAAAGAATGCAATCAAAATTATCCTTTAATTTTTACAAAAGATGAAGTTAAACTGTACAATGAGTTAATCTAATACTTGGAGGGTATACTCTGTATGAAAATTCCATCGGGAAAGATTTAAATTAGGTTAAAAATAAAAGACAAATAATGTAATATGCTACTTAAGTAGTCTTCTCTTAAATTCTTCAAAAAAAAAAACCCAAAAAAACCCCAAAACAAAAAAGCTCAATCGGTTCTTACATGCCGGCCTCTCCTGAAATGTGTCTGATGGATGAATTATCTGTAAGTGAGCGCTCATACTTAGTCCTGTCTGGGGGCAAAGTCAGAAAGACACGGTCCCTGCCTCAGAGAAGTCAGAACCAATTTGGTAAGTTGAAATAGCAGCCTGACACGAATCCAGACTGAACCACGTAGGTGCCGTCTCGGACTGCAACGGGGCTTTAGGGGAGGAAAGTCCGTTGGAATAGGTGAGTGTGAACGAGAAAGCTGACTCCACAGCACCAGGTGGACAGGAAGAGTGGGCACCCCAGATCAAAGCCCCCACACATGGCAGACCTTCCAAAGTTCACATCGGCCCCAGGAGTTCTTCGCGTTGATTTTGTTTTTTTTTTGGACTTGAGCTTTTTTATTAATTCCAGGGAGGTTTAAACATTTTATGGTGTTAAGAAAGTCAATTTTTTAAAACATCAATGCCTAAACTTAGTATTTTTTAGAAGGTGGGATCTTTATAGTGATCCTTTTAGGTAAAGTAACAACGACAACAACAACAAAAACATTACAAAGAGCTGTCACATATAAAAGGCAGTTGTTTATTTATAAAGTTCAAAGTGATTGCATATCTTGTAGGGGATCCCTCCAGACTGCTAGTATTTCTCTGGCTTCGTAGCTACCCCCCTCCCCACGATGCTAATAAACGCCCAGCTTTGTAAACTGCAGCAACAAACTGGGCTCGGAGAGGACTCTGAAGCCCAGGCCTAACTAGTTCTGCAGCCGCCTTCCTTCTGAAACATGAGACCCCCGCAAAGCGCACATCTTCTCCGCTGCTTCCGAAGGGACCGCTGCCTGCTGACATTTATCACAGAGCTGGGGTGAACGGAGAGGGTGGATGGGAAAGACAGGTGCGGCCTGACCTAATCCTCTCCTCCAGCCCCTTCTGATCAGCTCCTTTCATTCTTCTGGTCTTGACTCATCTCATCCTGGAAGCCGGAGCCCCCCCGCCCACCCGGGGCACGGCACTTCTGAGCGCTCACTGCAGGCCGCCTTCCTCCGAGCCCGCACCGGAGCACCCTTCTTCGTGCCGGGACCTCCTGTCTGCAAGCCCTGCTCAATTCCAAGAGCAAGGGCTCTGCTCGTTCATCCTCATCCCACAACCCGCAAGAGCCTGGCTTGGAGAATGAGGGTGCATGAGAAAGGGAAGTACTACTAAGAACGTGTCTGGGGGTGGGGTGAGGGGCGGGATGGGGAGGAGGGTGTCTGGGGGGGAAAGGAGAAACATCTGTAACAAAAATTAATTAATTAATTAAAAATAATAATAATACAGGAAAATTAAAAAAAAAAGAAAAAAGAACGTGTCTGCCCTGGCCAGGTGGCTCGGTTGGTTGGAGTATTGTCCTGTACACAAAAGGCTGACGGTTCGATTCCCAGTCAGGGAACATACTCAGGTTCTGGGTTCAATCCCCACTCGGGGTTTGTACGAGAGGCAACTGATCAATATTTCTCTCCTACATGGATGTTTCTCTCTCTTTCTCCCTTCCTCTCTCTCTGAAATCAATGAAAACATACCCTCGGGTAAAGAAAAAAAAAAAGAAGAATGTTTCTATTTCTAGTTAACTCCCATTTCTAATTGCCCCAGGGGAAGTCTTTCTAAAAACAGTTTTCCTTCTAACCCACTGAAATTGTAATGACAGCTCAACAACGACCACCAGCACACAATAGGAACCGCCCAGGAAATCGGGGCTCTGCAAGCTGGGATGTTCCTGGACCGGCCATGACAACTGCACAACCACTGCAGCACTTCCCACGCGCGCACACCACGCCACCCACCACGAACCGGGAGCTGGGGGTGCTGCCCCCAGACTTGGCATTCCGCCTGCACAGACTTCTAATAGGAAGTGGATGGTTTTGTGTTTGATAAAGCCGCAGCCTTTACAGAAAGGTCCATATGTTAATTGAGCTTTTCAATCACCTTTACCTATTAACATACTAACAGTAAGTTCATGACCGTAAATCGAGCCCTTCAGATAGTGAATTTATATCAGGAAACATCAAGTCACCTCTGCCAAGGCACTGGCCAGGGGAGAAATGTTTAGCCTTCAGGAATTTTATCTTTTGCCATAAAGAGAGCTCTTGTGTCAAGAATGAAATACAGCCCGGCCGGTGTGGTTCAGTGGTTGAGCGTTGACCCACGCACCACGAGCCTGCCGGCTGGATTCCCGGTCAGGGCACATGCCCAGGTTGTGGGCCCGATGCCCAGTGGGGAGCATGCAGGAAGTGGCCAATCAACGTTCTCTCTCATCGATGTTTCTACCTCTCTCTCCCTCTCCCTTCCTCTCTCTCTAGAAATCAATAAACAAAAAAATTTAAAAAAAAAAAGAATGAAATACATAGTTTTCAGGGTATAATATTTAAGTCATGTGTAGCTAAAAGTTACTGGATAAAATTTTGATCATGGTTTAAAACATCTATTCTTTATTGATTTTAACATTTAAAGCAAAATCGGTCCAAGTCCGTACTTTCTTACAGTATTTACAACGTGGCCGGGATTACTATGAGGAAACAGTCACCGGTTTGGAGCATTCTGATCAAATCCACAGCACCTCTGAGCGTGAACGTGTTTCACTAAGGCTCCGCAAACACGAAGCCAATCAGACCGTAAATGAAAAGAGGGACTGCCTACCAGCAATTTAGATACAGCGTTTTCAAATAATGATGGCCCGGAAAATGGAGAAGAAAACCGAAACCTCTCAAAGGTCCAACAGGAAAAAAAACAAGCTGTGCTATAGCTAAAGAGAATAGGTACTCATTTTCAGAAAAAAGAAATTCGAAGATGTTTTGGATTAGAATGGCAGTTGATACGTGAACTAGAATTCATCTTAGTTTGAAGACACAGAAAAGAGAGTGCTGGTACGGCTTCTCCCGTGCCCTGTGCTGTTCTAGGGCTGAGGGTTTGCGCTGGCTGGGCTATTTTAGGCTTATCAGATGTTGACAAGTCTTCACTAGCTTTCAACTAAATGTTGTTGTTTAGGTTTCATTTGGCCTCAAAATTCCTATGGTTTAAATCTCTATTTCTCGTTTGGTGATATTTCCAGACCTCCATGCTAAATATGCATCCCATTTTCTGGCCTGTGTCCATACCAGTTTAATGACCCCCAAAAATCATTAAAGTTCTTTATATATGTTGCCAAAATAAGCAGGCCCTCTAAATGGTATAAAATTCCCATTTTTTCACATCAGTTATCTATATGTTATGGTTTTTCTCAGTATTAGAAACCGCCCACTAATCACAGTACATTTTCAAAGTCGCATCTCTATTTCAAAGATAACTGGGTGTATTTTCTTCATATTACACCCAAGTTTACAGGACAACCGTGTATTAGTTTTTGGAACACAGGTTATCTTTAAGTAACTTTCCTGTTGCTTTTCTATTTGAATTGTATTATGACTGAAAAATTGTATCCATTCCAAATCACCATTTCCTAGGAACTCGGAAGACGGGGAAATGCATCCCTGGAAGAGGCTGCCAGTGCTCACCCTATGCTTTGCAAACGTACCCTATCGAGGGATTTCTGAATAACCATCTCCTGGTTGTTAAGTAGTGTAGGGAGCTTTAAAGAATTTAACTGACCTTTCTCTTCAGGAATTACCAAGTGGTCACATAAGTCCAGGCTTAAAAAGTTTATAGGAATCCTTCCCTAACCTCCCCACCCCCAATCTCTGTGTTTACGGTAAAATCCCTTCCATTGTTAAAAATGAGAAAGTTTTAAAAAAATCGGTCTTTCCTTTCTGCTTATCAGTTACATTGGGAAATAGTTACATAAAGGTTGTGATTTATGCCCCAGGTCTCTGCTTACCATCTGCCCTATTTATTGACAAATTTTCTGAAATCGCTTTTACTATGTAACTTGCCTGTTCTAGAAGGGGAAAGGACCCCCGGCTTCCAGGAGCGGTCTAGTTCTTCAGATCCCCTTCCTCGGCCATTCTTCTATCCCTTCTCGCCCTGTCTCCTTGCCTTGGCTAACGTGGTTCCTTTTCCCGCCCCCAACGCAGACAGACAGCGCTGCCTGGGGGAATCCCACCTGCCCGGCCAGGCCATGGGGCTCTGCTGTCTCGGCTGCGACAGGATTGTACCTTCTGAGAAATACGGTCCACTGGCTCCCAACCATGAAACTTAGCACTGAATTAGTTTTAATACAAAGCAAAACTACATGTAAAGTTTGTTTTTCAAACTTGCAGTGAGCTCCCCAAAGCATCTGATCTGTCGAGATGGATTTGTTTCCTTCACGGTGACTAGAGCAAAGAGCTTGTGAATGCCTTTGAAATTCCTCAGCATTTTTTTTTATTGCGGCAAAATTCACATCATATAAAGTTTACCATCTTAGTCATTTTTAAGTGTAAGATTCGCTGGCATTAAGCACATTCCCATCGCTGTGCCACCACCACGACGGAGCTCCAGGACTCTGGGACACTGTTGTCCGTCTGCGGGAGGCAGACGGCACAGTCCCGGTTAGTTTCTGATGATAACAATACAGTTTTAATTCGCAGAACTGTACACCAAAAAAGGTGTATATTACTGTGTACTAATTATACTTCAATAACATTGATTAAAAGCAAAATAAGGAGGGATGTAGAGGGAGTGGGCTGGGGACAATCGGGACCCAGACCACAAGGGGTGGCGGCACAAAGGGAGAGATGGAGATTTCACCAGACACAGGGGCCCTTGAGAAGGTTGAAGAGGGTGGTGGTGTTCATTCACTCATTGCCAACATTTTTTTTTTTTTTAAATCCTCACCCGAGGACATTTTTTCCATTTTTTGTTCAGATAGCGTGGGAGGGAGAGAGAGAGAGAGAGAAACATTGACATGAACGGGACACATCGAGTAGCTGCCACCCACATGCATGACCCAACCAGGACCGGAGACAAACTGCAACGGAGGTACGAGCCCTTAGCGGGAACTGAACCCGGGGCTCCCTGGTCCGCGGGCCGATGCTCTAACCGCTGAGCCAAACCAGCCAGGGCTCATTGCCAACATTTTTGAGCATCAATGTTCTAGACACTGTGCCAGCCACTGGGATGGGTCAGACATGGGTTCCACAAAGTTTATCCTGACTGCATTACAGGTGATTGAGGGACAAAACTAGCAGTTTTTCACCATCGGGTAAAAAGTACTAAATCAAAGGCAGTAGCAAAGGTGATGGAGAGCAAAGGCTACATGTATTTGTACTTTTACCTATTAAAAGGGCCACCATGAAATCACTGATTTCACCATTTTGTTCTTTTTTAAATCACTCCAAGGTTCCTTTAGTCTGTTATGTAGCACAACAAACGAGCACTGTGTAAGCTCTGTCAGCAGCAGAGAACCGTGGAACAGATAATAACACATACACTGAGCATGCGTTATTTGCAAGGCACTGTGGTGAAAATGGTCTAATTACATCAATATCATGTTCGTAGAATATTGATGGGCAGCTGATTTTCCACAAGGCTTTTTGGAGATGAAACTGGAGATGACTTAAATGTTTATCAACACAGAAATGGTTACACAGATTGTAGGGAACTAGACTGTGAAATACCATGCCATGGATCTATATGCAGTGACCCAGAATGCTCTCAAAAGACACTGATAAGTAAAACATGAATTGCAGAACGTATCACAAAGCATGATCACATTCATGTAGAAACACTGATTTCTCTATAAATACAGACATAAAGGTCATAAAGATATACCTAAGGGGGTTGGCCCGTCAGTTTGTACTGCGTGTGGCAATGTGAACATGGCCATGCATTCCATTCCTGCTACAGAGAAACCCAGTTTTCCAGGTTGGCAGACCCAGTGAGTAGATTGTATTACATCCTGGGCTCACATTTCTCCCCTACAACCTTACTGGTAATTCAAATCATATAATATCCTCATATAATGATGAAGACTACGTAAGTGTGTGTGTGCACATGTGCGTATCTTTTCAATTGCCAAATTATTTTTAGACTCTATCAATGACTTATAGTTATGTATATCAGAGGACACTTGAAATGAGAACATACCAACTATTGCAAAGGGTTTTTCCTTAAGTTATCAAAAAAAAAATTAAAAGAAATACGTAATATATTTAATTTATTCTCACCTAATTACAAAACCCTCGGAATACAAAACTATTCATTGCAAATGAGCTAATCGAATTACAACCAGCTTTGATCTTTCGGTTCAAAACACACTAAACTGGCATGCAAAACGTCCTTTCCTATTCTGAAAATGATGTCTGAAGTGCACCCTGCCGCCACAGAGGTCATTTGGAAATAACAGCCGTCGTCCGAGTCGGCACGCTGACAGCCGGCTTAGTCAAGGGTTGTGTGTTCTTGGTTCCCAAATTAGTACCTCCGAGGAATACTAACTGGAAGATTGGGCAGAGGGTGGTGGAGACGTTTTATGTATTTATCTGGAGTTTTGTAAAGAATGCTTTCAAAGGCCATTAACACGAGACCAGTTAGCCACTGTCGCCCAGCTACAAATGAAAAATTAATGTGAGGAACTCACACGGCATTTTCAGGGCCTCATTCCAAATAGAATTTCCCAGACAGACTACCACTGTACTCTTCTGATCTTTGGCCCACTTGAAGTTAAAAAAAAAAAAAAAAAAAAAAGGCAAGATAGTAGGTGTAAATGACTGAGAGGGCCCCGAGGATGCTCTGGGAAGCTGAAGGGTAGGAGCTTCATGGAGGATGTCTTGATAAGACGTCTAGACTATCTGTAATTTGCTGAGCATGAGGAAAACCAGAGTATTACGAAACCTTGTGAAGCCAACAGCTACCAGAGCTGAAAATGCTTGAGAAACTTGGAATGACGCGTGGGAACGGGGACTCGAACACTCTGTGACCCCAGCGACATTTAGGAGTGACTCCTATCACAAATGCAAAAGACGAAAAATGCCACAGGAAGAGGGGACAAGCATCCTTCAAGCGCCAGAACGGAATTGTAAAAATGTGAACGGGACGGAGATAGAAACCACCAAGTCCGTCCACACATCTGAAAGCGCTTACTGGGAGCGGACTGAACGAAACATCACAGCGCCAGATAAGCAGACAAGGCAAGGAGCTGCCCTTCGTACAAGTTAGGAAAATGCATCTCTCCCAGGTTTTCCTACGTCTCAGACCCTTCACCCCATTTGCCGGGGCAGCCTTTTGCCATGAGCAATGTGTGTGTACAAGTCAGGAAAACGCCTCGTTAGTAGTTTACTTACAGAGTGAGTCATGGGAACCTGTATGTTTGACCTGAATCGTCAAAGGAAAGAAAAGACCAGCTGGTAAAGAAATGGTTGGTCACAGCAAACCACTTACTAAATTATCTGAGCGAGTATTTTAAGGAACCACATCAGAAAACGCTGATCTATGCCTTGGTTATTATTTCTGCCAAGAACTGAGAAATCGGACACAAAGTAACCCATAACCGAATGAGATATTAACACCACACACCATTAACATTGCTTTTCCACTTCTCCATAGAGGGACCCCTGCTTCCTCTTCTCTAAGCACCTTAGGAAATCTATTGTCATGATGGCCTCAAGGCCACACCTCTGCAGCGAGCTGTTCTCACGGAGGAATGAGGTGACTTACTCCCATGGAGAGCAAAGTGCCTTCTCCACTTTTCCTGGCCCACCCTCCCATCTCGTTCCTCCAGCAAGCACCTTTATTTTACTTATACCCGAGTCTACATCATGAAGGACAGTTTGACAACTCCATGAGTTCACTGAGATATTTATAATGACCCTATTGGGTCAGTCTCCACTCACCTCCACACCTGCTCCATTCAAGCAGGAGCGCCCCAAACCTCAGAAGCAATAAATAAAGGCTCAGGAGCCTGGAGAATTCCACGAGAACGACAGCAAGGAGTCAGGCCCTTTCTCTGAGGAAAGAGAAAACCGACTGGGTTGCCTAGAGAGGTCTCAGTGCCCTTCAGAAAGGTGTGAACAGTGCCACCTAGGTCCTGGGAGGAGGGTGTGAGTGAGCGACCTCTGCAGGGCCATGGTGGACACTGGGTGGAGATGACCTCGCCCACCTGGCGGGGACGGGGTGGGCGTGGAAGCGCAGAGAAGAAGGGCGCTGACTCCGGCCTCAGTTACTCAGCACGAGGACCTACATCTGGAAGATGTCCCCAACTTCAAAGAGTATGTGTGTCACAGGTTTCAACAGGTCACAGCAACGGCTTTTCTTTGGCTTTACGTTAATAAAACCCACCCTTCGGTGACCCGAAACCCCGCAGCGGCCCTCGGGAGGAGGCCTACCTCGATGATGTAGAGGACCACGTTCTTGTAGAAGCAGTACAGGATGCACTTGGTCACCCGGTTGTAGCTCCAGGCGCCGTGGACCAGCAGGAGCTTCTCTAAGTAGGAAAACTGCCAAAAGAAAACTGAGTTCAGAGGAGCCCCTCATTCAGGAATAAAGGTCATAACATGTCCTCTGCAGGAAATGACGGGCAAGATGACAGAGACAACCACTCACTCGGGAGAACTGAAGGCCAAGCTTCCGGGCCCAGTGAGTAGGGCTAAACAGCTCTCAAAACGACATAATTATAGTTTCCCCCAAATATGCAGTTGGATGGTAATTGTTATTCTCATGAAATTCTGTCCATGTAAATGCTTTTAAAGGGTCTTAATTATTAAAAGAAAGTGACCACCTGAACCGGAAGAAAAGTACAGTATGAATCAGACACCTCAATCACAGATTTTCTAGTGACAACAGGAGCAAGTGACGACGTCACTTGTGCAACGGTCCTCTTCTGAGGAAGGGGACACACATTTATGTACAACCCATTTCCACTGTCAGCCTGCAGGTCAGAGTTACAGACACACATGGACACACACAGACACACACACACACAGAGACACACAGAGGCCCACACACCCTCTGCCTCCACTTGTACACCCGCTTGTCCTCCGTTTTGCCAGCCAGCACGGAGCACCTCTTGCTAGAGCGCTGAGCAGTCAGGGAACACAGAGCGCCAGCAAGCAGCCAGCACGCCAGCTACATCCCGACCCCAAGGCAACACTCCATTGCTCCGGGCCCGGTTCTTTGAGCACCACCCATGGAGACTCCTCAGCCTCCCTGAGCCTGGCTTGGCCCTCGGTGTCCTGTTTCATGGAGGTCCTCAAGAGCGTGAACATTGAACTGGAGGGCAGCAAGAGATTTTTTGTTTTGTTTTGTGGACTGTACTGTGCTCTGGCATGAATGCACTGCTAAGAAGGTCCTGTTTCAATGAACGGCTTCTCTACACTCCGGGAGCCTCACGCCAGTGTTGAGCTCCCCCTTGGCGGCCTTGCTCTGAGTCCCAGGCTGGTCCACAAGCCCCACCCCATGACTCTCCTGAAAGAGGTCATCAGGCTGCATTGAGCATGTCTACGAGCATTAGAAATTCTTTTGCCATTGTAAACTTCCTGTTAATTTCAGATTACTTCTGGAATTAAATTTAACTATCTGTAGAAAAGACTCTAACAGAATATAATATTTTTTTAAAAATACAATTCTTTGCAAGAGGCAGCCACATAACAATTCCCATCAGCCTTAAAGAAGGGGATTTGGTTCGATATGACATAACCTTTGAATGAGCTCTCCCGGTACATTGGGGTGAGGTGGGTCCCTCATCTGCGTACTCCAAAAGCTAGATGATGACTTCAAAATGGCAGGAGTAGGTGCATATGGAAAAATAAAACTTCCCATAAAGGCTCATTAAGGATTCCCAGGGGGCATAGGGAATCATAAAATAACTACCTAGACAAATAAAAAGGAAGTCTGCATTTGACCCGGACCCCCTGATGTTACACTTCAATGGGCACAGAGAACATCTGCTGGACTCATCCCAAATGCCTCAGCTTTAGCGCTGCAATGATTTATTTCCAGGAAAAAATAATATTCTAAATCAAAATGCTGTTTTCACGAGGTCGTTCGGAAAACATTAGGAAGGTACGGGGCAGGAGGGATTCTCTCCTGAGGAGAACAGGTCACTGCGGGCTCCCGGTGCCGGCACGGCCGCCCCTGGGCAAGGCAGCAGACCAGGACGGCCGTCAGCCGGGAGCTGCCGGGGACGAGAGCACGGGCAGGCTGGAAAGAAGCAGAGCCAGAGCTTTGCCTCGTTCATAATTTTCCCAGGACAATTATTGAAGCTAAAGTTTCTTCTTTTGTATACAAGCCTTCAGGGTACTTTCTCAAAAAGCCAATCAAAATGGATTCATCCACATTAAAATGAACAGATCAAGACAAGCTGTTAACGTCAACCAAAAACATGTATCATTCCACTAGGGGCAAAGGGGTTCATCGAACCCTGGCCTTTCCCACTCAGTCCTTCTAGAGGAGAGAGTGCTGGGTGGAGAGGCTGCTGCCCTAAAATCAGGGGACCTTTGCCTCGTTAGGAACAGGATTGTGGACAAGAGAAATGAAGACCCACAGACGTGGGGCCATTCATCAGTTGCTTTGGCAGGGGGGACTATTATGCTGGAGGGGCAAGAAAACCCCTAAACAGACTTAGAAAGCCCTGCTCCTCTCTCTGCCCTTCTCTGATGCTTTTAATTTGAAGAGAGCAGTTGCTCCGGATTCCACATCCTATTACTGTGCAGTTTCAATAACTCAGGTCATGGAATCGCCCTTCCCTAGACATTTTAAAGAAAAAGACAGACAAATATTTGCCTGAAACTCCTAGGAAACCTTTAAAGATCCCTTCCAGCCATATGATGCTATAACTCAAGTATTTAATAATGCTGGGGTGTATAACATCTACACTTACTGACAGACTACAGGAAGCGTGGGTCCCCCAGGCCTTGGAGGAGTTGACTCAGGAAAGTACACCGGCAGGTGTGCGGGGCCAGTCCCCAAGGCCACATGCAAGGTCTGGTGTTCTCTGACCCTGGATGCTCCGACCTGAGGCAGGTCCACCGAGAAGAACCCCTGTGTCCCCACCTGTGAAATCAGAATTCCTTCTACCTACTTGGAGCAATTACCTGGAGGACTTATTTGGAATCAACAAAGGTGCAAGATTGATTTCACGCACTTTTCAGAGCCGGGAGGGTTTTGTAATTCCTCCCTGGGCTTGAGAACCACGAGCTGGGAGGGAATCCGAGCGGTGATCTAGTCCAGAACCCTCCTTTGGGGAGGCAGAGCCCCAAAGCTTCAGAGGACCAGCCTGCAGCCCTGGGGTGACTGGAAGCTCTTTCCTGTTTTAAATGCAGCCCCAGATTTCAGTGTGAGGAGAGAAAGAGCCACTATTGCTTGTGTTCAGGTGACTGAGGTTAACACATCCTTCGAGAGACTAGACACTGGAGAAATCGGAGAAACCCTAGGGAACCTGCAGACAGGCAGGATCTGATCAACACACACTGCACCGGGGGCAGCGGAAGCATCCTGTGTTCGCTATCAGTCTAGAGTTTCTCTATAACCGTGCAGGCCAAGCGGCCTAGATATGTACCTGAGGGCTCAGGAGGTTGGCTGACCCTTCACCTTTTGGCTCTTGTTAAGGAGCAGACATTTCTGTATCCTCCGGCCACCCATGCAGTAACTGCAACGTGCCAGGGCCCCTGTGGAGGACAGTCACTCCATCCTAAGTGCAGGAGGCTGTTTGCCACTTGCCGTGGGTGCTGACGGCCCACGCCCAGCTCTCAGTTCACCTCGCGGCAGTGGCGCTGGGCAGTGCCCTGCCACAGCTACAGAGAGAAGGGAAGCCGTAAACCACTGCTTCTCCCCATCCTAAACGCCTGAGGAGAGAACGCTCCAGCACCTCTGAAAAGAGATGCCACCTGGGAAGCACAGCAAGTGGGCGCTCTGGGCACAGCCCGGCAGGAGCACACGCAGCAGACGCACGAGCGGGAGGTGAGCGATCACCAGGACTAGGACCAGAGACCGTCTGTCAGGAATGACAGCTCGCCCAGATCACAGAGAGCCTGGCCGACCCACAGCTGGCAGGACAGGGCCTCCAAAGTCTTGGGCAAGATGACAGAAGTTCAAACCACTGTGGTTTCACCCAGATGGCAACCGCCAAGGGGTGGCGAGTTCTCAGGGCTGGGCTGAAGGGCTGGAGCACCAGCTAGGCCTCCCTGCCAGCGGACAGCATGGATGTCACAGCCGGTCAACCACGCCTCTGACCTGTGCGATGGCATAATCCGAGTTGTTGGTCGCCTGCATGCCTTCGTTGCCACTGATCCCCACGCCCACATGGGCTGTCTGGATCATCCCAACATCATTGGCACCGTCCCCGATGGCGAGGGTGATGGCCTTCACCCGCTTCTTGACCACGTCGACGATCTCCGACTTCTGCAGAGGAGACACTCTGTAAGGGAAGAAAGAGATGTTATGACTGTATTGATCTTTCCAGAGGAAACAGCTGTAATCTACATTTAGCTGCATTAAAAGGGCAGTCACTGGACAATTTCCAAATTCAATACATACATTTTATGTTCGTGTGCAAAGAAGCTTTCAGAAAACAGTAGCTTGTGGCTTTCAAGTATTTGCCAAGTTCACAGCTGAAGTGCACAACTCAGAACTGACTTAAAGCATAGGCCATGTGTGATCACTCTGCTCAGGGGAGCCACACTGCCACCCCCAGGGCACGTGTGCCCTCCCGAGAGACAGGGCGGAGCGGGCTGAGGAGGCCTGAGGAAATGTCTTCCCAGCAAATCCGCACAGACCCCGTTTTTGCGTTGGTGTACATCATTCACAACCTAGGGCTGGCAAGAGGATTTTCCATAAAATCTGCTTTCACGGAAGGGAAAGTAAGTGGCAGGACTTGAGAAATGCAGTAAAAGGACCAGAGTAAGAGGAAAGAAGAAAGACTTCTCCAACTCCACCCGAGACAGACGGCGTCTAAGGGCAGCCAAGGCAGAGGACTTGAGAAGGGGACTTAGGGGTGGGCGGTCTACTCGGGCTGATGTGTGGCAGCAGAGCCCCAAGGGGAAGACACGAGCAGCCTCTGCCTAAGGGGGTTGTCACCACAGAAATCAGGAAGGTGGGCCACTATTCGCAAGCCCTCGTCACCTGGGAAGAAGACCCAATATAAATCTGTGGTGTCTAAAGCACAGCAACACTGATTTAAAAGTTTTTTTTCTTTATTGATTTTTAGAGAGAGAAAAAGGGAGAGGGAGAGAGAGCAGAAACACTGATGAGAGAGAACATCGATTAGCTGCCTCCTACATGACCCCTGGGGATTGGGCCCACATCCTGGGCATGTGCCCTGTCCGCGAATCGAACTGGCGACCTCTTGGTGCATGGGTCGATGCTCAACCACTGAGCCACACCGGCTGGGCAGAGCAAAAATGATTATATGAAATGTTTGTCCCAAGTATAAGATCAGACAATACAAAAACACAATAGAACAATGAGTTTCTAAGGACTGACTTATTTTCATTTTAAATTCTGAATTGGTAAGCTGATTTGGGAAAGTTACTGAATCACTAACACACACACACACACACACACACACACACACACACACACAAACACACAGTAAAAGACCTTTCTGGGTTCTCAGGGGTACTAGCTGCAGCCACACAGGGGCTGGACTTAAAAACTAGAATAGACACTCAAAGGCATTCCCAGGAGAACTATGAGCTTTCATACGGCCAACCCACAAAAATGCTTGTTTCCAGAAGAAAATTAAATTTTACCGACTCTGGAAAGAAATGTGTTCGGTGAGACAGCAAGCTGGATTTAAAGCCATAGGTACTCCGAAAGCCCCTGCTCAGTTACAAAGAAATAAAATTCAGCAAGTTGGAAAAAGGGCACTTGAAGCCATGTCGTATGATCTACGAACTCGTGTGCAATTTTCCCAGCCATTTTCAGTAACAAGACTTTATAGCCTCCTGGGGTAGTTGCAACCACAAAAAATTATTATTATTACTTTATTTATTGTTGATAAGCACAGTTAAAAAGTACTAATTGTGCCCTCTGGGCTAGACTAGAACAAATGTAACTTTTCTTTCAAGTATTAGGGAGGTGGAAATATAAAGACACCTATCACATCTTCTCCCCACTGCTCAGTTTCTGCTGGCTAAACAGTCTCCGGTCCTTCGACCACTATTTAATAGGCATACTTCAGAACTGAAAATAGCTCCCAAGTATGAGCTCCTAGACAGCTGAGAGCAGAACAGAGCAGAATCACCAGCTCCCCGGTAGCAGATGCCAGACTGACCTAAATGTAGCTTAAAATACAATTACTGAAAACGTTACTATTGTTTATCATTGAGCTTCCTGTCAACTGAACGCAAGCAATTGTCACACACAGAGATACAACTGTGTCCATTCCCTCCAAGTTTGAGCAACTACACTTGGAGCCAAGGGCTGATCTTTCCAGTCCTGTCTCTCATTACATCTCTGACTGGAGACGGGCAGACACAGCTCCCAATTCTAACCTGCTATGCAAATGTGATTTCGCATTTTATTTCTGAACTCAGCAGAAGCTGAGCTCAAATACCCTTGGAGAAAAGGACCTAGGCTTCAACGTGGAGGAAGCGTGCACGGCTTTTTCCTGTGCCCCCTACGAATTCTGTCAGCAGGAGACACAAAGTTTGTAGGCCTTGTCTTTTCGTCAGTGAAATGGGGAAATGAGAACCACCCCCTTCACGAGATGGTCGTGGCACTTTTATGTGAAACCATTCTGCTTCTTAGCACGTGCGAAACACACATTATCTGCTACCCCACCCACAAGACCTCAGTTGTTGGGGCGGGGGGGATGGACACGTGAGAACCACATGCCACCTGACCCATGGTCCCCAAACTGTGTGCGCAGGTGTCCTGGGGTACTGGAAGGGGAATGATAAATTACCAGGATAAATACAGTAACATCTCTCAGGTAGTGGTACAAAGTAATAGCTCTAAGTAGCCCATAGTCTCAACATTAGATCATGCTACATTCCTTTGCATGATAAATCTTGGGGAAGCCGAGTTGTCATGGTTGCTATGATAAAAAGCAAATATACTGTGAAAAACATGGATGTCGAACAGGAAATGAGGGAGGCAGCGTCCTCTCGTTTCCAAGGATTGCACCGTGGTCAGCAGGTGCGCCCTACCATGTGATTGGTAAGTGATTGTAATTATTCGACAATAAAAGAAAGTATTTCTTTCATGTTAGTGGATGATTGTTTCAAATGTCTGCTAAGTTGTTAGGACATAAATACTCTTCAATTGTTTCATCTTGCCTGCTTAGCAGTTAGAGACTGTTCAGTTTTACTTTTGGCCTAGGGGCTTTGCAAAGGAATTACCGAGACACTGGGGTACCATTAATCCAGAGAATCTGGGAACCCTTGCATTAATCACTTCTCTCCGTGGTTACATTAATCACTCTTCAAGTACAATTACTCCTCCGCTGAAGTGGACCTTCACCGAGTGCTGCCATCATTTAGTCTCCAGCCCTTCTCCTCCATCCCCGAGACCACGGAGCAGACCCTTACACAGCACTGGGCTGGCCTGAGGCTGCAACTCCTTGAGATTCTTCAGGCCACCCACATAATCAAGCAAGCTGGCCTCTTTATCAGCAAAGCTGCAGTGGTCTGGAAAGAAAGGGGAGCAGGAGAGCCCGTGGACAGGAGGCTCAGGCACACGGACACCGTGCTGTGGAAGGTTTGAAGGGTTGTGGTGGTGGAGGAGAGAAGTTGCTAAACAAATTCAAGGTCTTCTTGGAGGCTGAAGTTGCTGCTGTTCCATCAGGGGGTTTAGCAATAAGCCGACCAACATGAGACAAGTAGCAGGTCAAACACACTCACTACGCCTGCCACTTTGCGATTTGGTTCTCAGGAACGTTGAGTCAAGTCATGATTCTGATGACTTCAAGTAAAATCTCTGAAAGTCCAACAGCCGCCTTTCCCCAAAAAAGCAAGCATTAAGAGAAAACCTGACGGGGTATATAAACTAAGTCATGATCCCGTGTTTTAGAAGCATGAAATTCTCATCAAGGATTTATGATGCCCTCGACTGTAATGCCTCAAGAAAACATAGCTCTAGCACACACTAGGGGCCCACAACAGATGGCAGACAGCTAATTCTACAGCACTGAATGGGCACCACCACGCTTCAGCCTCGCGGACTATTTTAGAACGCCCAGCGACCGCAAAGCACAAACCAGCTCTTTCAAAATCTTAATTTGCGACCTGAAATCACATGCCACACTTAATAAGTATTCCCAGCATATAACACATCCAATCCATAAAATAAGGTTCCCATCCACACCCGAGCCAAGCTGGGTGCTTAGGATACTTCTCTACCATATTTTGGTGAATTACAAATAGAAAGAGAAATTCAAATATCTTTAAGCAACTAGAGAGGTTATTTTACCCACTTTCTTTTGGCAAACACATGAGATTGTAAAATAAAAAATAAGTTTTCCTTTTGAGACTTTCAAACAAAGATTCCGTATTCTGTAAGATCTCGTTTATGGGATATGTGTTCCTGAAAATTTAAAACTCACTTTGTAGAGGTATTTCAAATATAACACTGAAATATAACCATTGGTAACTGCTTTTATAAGATTCCCGATCATGCATTCATTTATCTGATCTACAAAAGCCCTGGTCTCAGAGCGAGTTTTTAAATTCCAATCTTGCAATATCATTTAACAAATAAGTCCTTTCTCTTCTCAGAGCTCAGCTGCTCCATTTGTCACAGAGGGGCTGAGCCCCCAATACTGACATGTAAACTGAGCCCACCTGAGCTAGACAGTGAAAGGACTCTGCCCAGGGGCACCCAAGAGAACTTTGACCAGAGCCACGACTCTTTCTAATTAACCAGATTCACGACATACTTTCACTAACTGCACTTCAAAACTTCTTTATTCCAAATAGATAGAACTGTACTTTATCCCTCATGACTAAAGAAGAGATTTGAAGACCACTGGCCTAGATCACTGAGTCTCAAACTTTAACGAGCACCAGAACCATCTAGCGAGTCGGTAAAAGGACGGATTCTGATTGGGGCAGTCCGGGTGGGTCCCGAGAGCGTTCGTTTCGCCGAGGTCCGGGGATGTGCTGCGTGCCACGGACCCGGGGGCAGCCAGCACTGATCTGGACAGGATCGCGAGCTCTCTCTCGAAGCGTTTTCATCAGCTCGGCCTGCGTTCCCGCAGCACGGGGCACGGGCAGAGTTCCCCAGGCTGACGTGCAACGATTAATTAACAGCAACACCGAATTCTGCTCCCTTCCTTTGTGCTTTGCATATGTAAGTTCTTTTTTTTTTTTTTTTTTTTGCTTTTAAACCCAAACTAGTAATTACAAATTTAGGTTGGGATTTCATTTAAGACACTCTTCCCATCTGAGCATCTCACATAAAAGGGAGAGAGGGGAATCACTAAGACTAAGATACACAGGACTCCTAAGCTGTGTTTTTTTAAAAATGGTGCAGAAACCAACATACATGACTTCATTTGTGAAAGTATTCACCTCCCTGTGAATTGAAAGATAATATCCTTATGAAAGAGATTTCCTTTGATTAAAAACCATTGATATAACACATTATACCTTATTTCTTATAGCAGCCAGTGATCCAAAATGTTTGAAAAATTGCAGCACCTTCAAAAAGTCTTGTGCAGAGTTTGTAGATATATAAACACCTAACGTATGAGTCTAAAACCTAAAATAAACTATCCTATGTATCTATCTAATATGTTGCCACTGGTTGACCAACACCACCTTCCAACTTCTGTGCTCTCTTTTAAAAAAATTTTTTTATTGAATTTAAAGACAGAGGGAGAGAGAGAGAGAGAGAAAGTGATGAGAGAGAACATCGATTGGCCGCCCCCTGCATGCCTCCCACTGGGGATCAGGCCCACAACCTGGGCATGTGTCCTGAGCGGGAATTGAACTGGCGACCTCTTGGTGCCAGGCCCTGTGCTCTCTCTTTGATGCATTTAGTGTCCAGGCCTTGGACAGTTACCCATCTGGAATGTCCCACACCTGTGCTCTGACCTGAAAATGTGTGACTCTCTCCAATCCGATCTCATCTCAGTGTTTGGTACATCTCACTGGAGCCCCGAGCTCCAGGAGCAGATCATGTGGGCAGCCCCTAGAGCACAGTCACAGGCAGGAGACTGAGCGGAGGGGCAGCAGGAGGAAGGAAGGGGAGTCTAGGTGAACCCAACAGGCAGCTTATGTGTGGGCACAAACAAGGGAGATGTACACTCTACCACTCAATGGTGCTAAAGCAGACCTCGCTCCCTCATTACAAACACGTACAGACAGCGAGGAGCTGTATTATACACGAGGAAGCCACCAAGATAGTGCCTCGAAAGGACACAGCCGCTGCAGGAGCAGTTCAGGTTTGACTGCAAGGGCTACAGGGCCTGGCTGAAAGGCAGCCCCACAAGGGTGGGGCTCGAGTAGAACATGTCAGAAAGAGCAGAATGAGCTCTGGCTGGTGTGGCTCCAAGGTTAGGGCGTCGGTCCTTGTACCCAAGGGTCTTGGGCTCAATTCCCAGTCAAGGGCAAGTACCTGGGTTGCAAGTTCAATCCCTGGCCCTGGTCGGGGCCCATGCAAGAGGCAACCAATTGATGTGTCTCTCTCTCATGTCAATGTTTCTCTGTCTCTCTCTCCTGCATGCCTCCCTTGCTTCTGCTCTCTCTCTAAAAACCAGTAGAAAAAAATATCCTTGGATGAGAATTAACAAAAAAGAAAGAAAGAAAAAAGAAAAAGAGAAGGCAGAATGAGTGCTCGCAGAGAAAGTACAACCCACGAGACCGTGGGTCTGAGCGCAGCCCGTACACCTAGTGGTCACGCGAGCGACAGGCACACACACGCGGGGTGAGCGTGCCTAGCCTCGGCTGCGATGGCAGTGAGGGCTTCTACCCGTCCCAGCACTTCCTCTGCGGACCAGGGTGTTATGAGGTCCTCCCATGGAATCACGTCTCTCAATCCGTAAACATTTCAGAACAGCACTGGATTGGTTTCCTACACAGTTGCTGTTCTTTCCCTAATGTCATCAGCAGCCTCATGGACTTCCAACATCTCAGGAATGGATTCCGAATTTATTCAATAGATTTATTTATTTCTATAAACTATTTATTCAGTATGATTGATTTTGTCCCTTACATGGACTATGTGTCTCTCTCTCACCTTCACTTTTTATTCTGTTCCTACCCATCCCTCCCGCCCTCCCGTTCTAAATCTAATCTGGTGGAGAGTCAACAAGTGGTGACTAATACCAAAGTCATGAACCTAAGACTCAATCACATCTCTAAGCATAACTACAAACCATAGGAAAGAATATAGTTCCACTTAAACAAAAATACGTTAACTTCCTTGTAAGCGACAGACCTGGAACATGCCGTCAGTGTGTGATGGTGAAAGACCACTTCTCCTCGTAGACGGAGAGAAGGGGAGGGATGCAAATGGGCACCTCCATGAGGTAGAAATGTATCACCCTCAGAAAAGAGTTCAAACACCCCACTTTTCCTGTGACCTAGGGACGGACCCTGCAAGTTGCCTAGTCACACACGCCAGTGGTCTGGACTTTCCTACCAATGGCCTTAGAAACGTTCTGGGCTTATTGCAGGCTTCTTGTGACAGCCCTTCGGTGACACTGAGCTAGTGACACAGAGCTGGCTACAGCTTGGCTTCACACGGGCCCTCCGGGAAGGCTGGCACGTAAGCCTGGCCCTTGTAGTCCCCTGGCTCTTCCCGTCCCAGTGCTTTGACTCCAGAAGCCAGGAGCCAGCTCCTGCGGATCATCTTGCACAAGCACTTTGAGGGCTTACCAGACACTGGCCTACCAGTCTCTACAGAGGGTCTCAGGGATGTCAGGTGATGCCAATCATCCAGCCAAGTCTTTGTACTTAAGCATCTCACCATGTAGTTGTGCTTTGCACAATGATTTAAGTCTAAGATCACACCTTTCACAGTCTCAAATACGTCGGTACCTTTGTACTGTTAATGCCTATTCAATACAATGCCTAGTAGAGTAAGCATTTAACTTGCTGATTAAATAAAATGATGGACCTATATCTCATTATCAGTGATAAACATTTGCATGAAATAGCCATGAACCTTCATGTGACCCATGTGAAATACAGGTCAGTATGTCACAGGATTGGTTGAGCCACTAATCTGAGAATCCAGATGTACTGTCGGCATTACTCATTTTGGTAAGATAAAACATACATGCTTTGCCTGGCCGGTGTGGCTTAGTGGTTGAGCGTCGACCCATGTACCGAGAGGTTGCTGGTTCGATTCCTGGTCAGGACACATGCCCAGACTGTGGGACTGATCCTCAGTGGGGGGCATGCAGGAGGTGGCCAGTCGAAGTTCTCTCTCATTAATGTTTCTTTCTCCCTTCCTCTCACTTTAAAAATCAATAAAGAAAAAAAAAAAACCCAAACATACATGCTTTGATAACATTCGAGTATTTTACCGGTATCAGCCCAAGGCTGTCTCCCCGCGAGTACGCCGAGGCGGACGCACGCCGCATGCAGAGAGCGGGAAAGCCTGGCTGTGCCCGGTGAGGGGGGCGCGCAGGCAGCTGCGCCATCGCCTTGCTTTATACCTCGACGGTGCAGTTCTGTGATCACTTTAGAAATTTAACATGTGTGTATATATACATGCCTATATTAAATTCAAACTGCAGAAACCTTAAAATCCAAGGAATCCTATTAGTACGCAGATTAGTTTTTACAATGGTATAGGTGTTCATTTTAAAAAAATGCTAAGGTTAACTGTTTCCACATTCCAGAATACGCTCTTTGGGCATGACTCAGCTTCCGCAGACAGGAGCTGAGCTCTCCTGCACACTCCACCAAGGGGGAGAAGGGCTGGAGGGGCAGGTGGGAGGGAGGGAGGGGGGCAGAGATGGTGGAGAGGAGGGAGGAGAGGGGACAACAGCAGGAGAGAACGTGAGAGCTTTTAAAAAATACTACTTATATAAACTTTCCACTGTAACAATTTATTACAATTACTACTAATAATCTCCTTGTTGTTTAAAAGGTTCATTTAACCCATTCGATACTTAATCGTAACATAAATCATGAAGGGGTAACTGATTATCTTAGTGTCACACACGCACACACACGCACACACACACACGCACACACACAGAGCACAAGAGCTAGTCCTTTTTTTTTTGGTAATTCTAGCATTTATTTATTTATTGTTTGCATTTTTTTATTAATTTATTTTTGTTACAGATGTTTCTCCTTTCTCCCCCTAGACACCCTCCTCCACAACATCTAGTCTTGCCTCTTTTTAGTACTGACCTTGAAAAACAATCTTGCCAGTGTTTTAATAAGTATTCTGTACTTTCACCTTGAATGCATGACCCAGAGCTTAAACAGAAATGATTCTTAGATATCTTATAACCAGAAGTCACTCTTCTATGGCCTCTAAACCTGGGTTTCAGACTCTAAAACTTTCCTCGACAAACAAGAATTTTAAAGGGAAGGAACTCTAACAACTAATTCGGGGATGAGGCCGTATATTTGTCACCGATCTTAATTACTCCATGACCGGTGACTGCCTTCACTGTCCTGTGATCATTCTCTCCTGTCCACCCACTGGGCAGTGGTAAGGCGAGCAGGAACTTGATATTCTTTATTAACCGAACGAAACCCTATAACCTGATCCTGCGCTGTGTCTAGAGACGCTGCCTGTGCAGCTGAGCCTTTGTGAGTCGCTCTCAGAAAAAGGGAGGACACCCCGTCCGCGCGAGATCGGTTTACTCCGCAGCCAAGAAAGGGCCCACTTTGAAATGAGTATCCCCTGCTTGGGGATTCAGAACGCATGCATCTGGACTTGTGTCCAGGACAACTTGATCACATGCCGGGAACAGCTATCCGAGTGGCACTCGGATGGGACTGTAGCTTCTGAAAATCTCACATCCCCACTAATGGATGTAGAATATATTAAGATCTGGGCAACCGCATTTCATCTCAAAATTTAATAGGTTGTATGTTGTGAATGACGTACAGTTTTCTAGTCACTGAAATCTACTGGCTATGGTCTGTTTCTTCCTGTACCAGGCTGAAAAGAATGGAGAGGTCTAGGAAGGCTGGGATTTAAATAAAAGATATTAGATCCCTCTGTTCCCAGGCTGAAACAGGGATTAGAATAACGCATTAGAATACCTTAATGTTTTTAGCACAAAAGGCTTTAATTTGATACTCTGTTTCCTTGAAATGCTTTATTAAGGTCACCAAGACCCTCTCAGGAGTGTCTGCCTTCCTCGAACTGAACATACATTTATTGTTCTCCACTGCAAATTTCACTAGTGTTTCAAAACAGCTGCCTGGCCTCTGCTGCGGGGAAGGTGGGAATGGGAAACAGAACCAAGAGGAAATCTGAGACGTGTCGGAGTTTTGACATTTCAGAGCAAGCTTACGGCTCCGGCAGGGCCAGGCATCGGGGGCTCATGCCCCGCTGAAAATGGATGACGACCAAGATGCCTAATAGAATGATGTTAATAAGACCTGCGCTTTACCTGTTACCTGTGCCTGGAACAAAGGTCATCTGACTGCCAATCCACTACATAAGCCAAATGTAACTACTTGTCCTCTGGAAAAAGTGGGGCAGTCTTTGCACCTCCGACCTTCAACCCAGCCCTAACCCTAACCACCGAGAGCCCAAGAGCCTCGGGCTGGCAACGCCGGTGGAATTTGTGGGGTGGGAATGGAGCTAAGTTAGACAAAGTTCTTTTCTCCAAAGAGCTAAGTGGCATACGCCCCTTCTCAAACCTAGAGCCTGCATTTAATAAGCCCTAAGTCTTGATGTCAACTGCAGAAAATGATAATGCTTTTTGAATTCCGTATATGTAAGACTATTTGAACTAGGAGGTACATTTGTACAAAGCCACTGAATATACAACTGTGAGCCTTTACACAAACTGTGGACTCTGGGCCATGACGTGCCAACGTAGGGTCACCGACTGCAGCAAAGGTGCCACTCAGGGGGAGGGGGTGACGATGAGGAGGCCGTGCATGTGTGCAGAGGGACGGGGTGGAGAGTGAGGGAACTCTCTGTACCTTCCCCCCAGTTTCGCTGTGAACCTAGAACTGTTCCAAATATTAGTCTATTTGGGGGGAAAAAAGAAGTAGCAGCATTCTACCACTCTCAAAATAGAACATGTAAATGATACCTGATGATTTTTTACATCTGCTAACGTCCTGGACAGTGACAGAGAAAGACAGCCGGACATCAGGCAAAAGGGGCAGGAAACCCAGTGGTGGCGGGACGAGGATGGGCATAGTGATCAACCACAGGAGAGAGTGCAGAGAGAACACATGAGCCCGAAGACACTGCGCACCCACAGATGAAATACACTGCCACAGCCAACAACAAGGGTAGTTATCCCCTGCAAAGCTGCATTTGTAACTTGCTCTTCTGACTGATGAAGACCATCGTAACAGCACCTCAATGCACAAAGTCTGGTCTGAGAGGCAGTGAGCTATGCACTCTGTCCCCATAACTGGGCTCTGAGCTATTTGGTGTTAGGGATTGGTTTTCCTCATCTTTAAATCCCAAAGCACCAAACACAATAGCTAACAAACAAGTGTTCGTTGAATTGTCTGTTTTTAGTGTTTTTTTAAAATGTTAAACACAATTCTCTTTCTCCTCCTTCCTAATTATAATTATTTCCATTTCAGGTTCAAGAACACACATACTATATGCATAAAGATCATGCAGTTTGATCAAAGAAAGTGAGAGAGTAAGAGTATCTGTTCATTACCACGCCTGTTCAGAGGAGCCCACGTCTGAACTTCTGAGTCCACCGGGTAGCTACACTTTTCAGAGGAATTAATACATGGGCAGACATGCGTATCACGCTACCACCTTGTCTAAATAACAATGACCTAAAAATCAAGTTTGCCATTTCGGGGGTTTGATAGGGGGGGTCGATGCTGCCAACACCTGCCACGTTCACCTTGGCTGGCAGCTGCAGAGCCAGTGCGTGAGGCCAAGCAGCGCTCGGGACAGAGGGCCCGGCACGGAGCCTGGAAAGGAGATCAGGACCAGAGCTAGATACAAAGCCACCTGTAGCAGGACTAGTTCAGGAGGGGAGTTAGAGGGAAGAAAGTTTCAGCCAAGAAACTTGAGAGACAGAGGGAAGGTACTCAGGAGCACCTACGGCAGGGTCTCCTAGCTTCATGCAGAAGCTTTTACGTCTCATTCGGGAAAGGTCTTGAGATACAATGGAGACAGCGAGAACTGCTACACAGTACCTCGTAATTATACCCAACCAGTAGCTGAAAATGGGTGTCATCAACCACACTGAGGGACAGCTAAGGGAATGTGACAGAGGAGTGTGACGGGGAGGCTAAAGCAGCATCGTAGAAGCCAAGTTTCAGTGGACACCCACTCTCTTTCACTCACACACACACGTACGGGAGCATACACAGTATCTTATTAAACTGAAGTGGTATACAACATAGACAGGACCTACAGAAGTGATGATATCTTTGGTGTTATAATTTTTTTTCAAGCAATGTAACAGAAATGAGCTATCACCCACGTAGATCAGAGTGACCCAGTTTCCAAGGCAAAGTGACAGTGCATGCCAGACCTTCGTTGGGGTTCCAGGGACACCCAGGAGATGACAGCATGCACTGTACCCCATGAAATGCAGATATGGCGTGTCTCTTTCAATGGCCAACACCCAGAGTTGTGCAAGATAGAATTAGATTCTGTGACCTGGGGCCTAAGGTGATAATAACCAACATGTAGGGCAAGCCCTTCTAAGCCTATGGGTTGCTAAGAAAATCCCACTCTTTTCCCAGCAGATCTCCCCATCCCTTGGGGACTCCAGTCACCTCCCTCTAAGTTCTTAGTGTGCTTACTGTAACGCTGTGGATAAGGGAGAAAACCACTCAGGTGATGACCATGTGTGAGTATGAACAGGTAGGATGGTGGGGCATGCTTAGAGGACAGGAACCAAAGATAGGGTATAAATGGGATTCTTGCCAAGCGAGCACTAAAACCTGTACTTCTAAGTCAAAGGCAAAAATATGGGCCTAATAATAATGATAGAGGGGCAGCAGCAAGTGCTGACTTATCACATGCTGTTTCTTCACCAATAACTGGGTTAAATGCTTCCCATGCACTGGCTGATTCATTGATTGATGGATTGTGTGACTGACTAATTTTTAGAGAGAGAGAGAGAGAAATAAAAGTTATTGTTCCACTTATTTTTGCAATCATTGGCTTATTCTTGTATGTGCCCTGATGGGAGGTCAAAGCCGCTGTAACCTTGGCATATCGGGACAATGCTCTAACCAGCTAAGCTACCCAGCCAGGCCTGGACTGGCTAATTTAATCCTCACTACAACTCTGAGAAATGGGTATTATTCAGACCACCTCAAGGGTGAGAAGACGAAGCTGAGGAAGTTCAACCCCATGTGCCAAAGGCCACAGAAACCTAATAAGTGGCCAAGACAGGGCCTCAGCACAGCTGTCTCGGTCCAGGGTCTGCGTGCTCAACCACCTGCTCCACGCGGCTATTGTGGGAACAACCCTCGGGATGCTTTGCTGAGCAAGCAGCCCAGGCTGGGCTGGGAGACAGCACAGGGGCTGGAGATTTTCTACTCCCAATACCATCAGAACACAACAAGGTCACCTTATTTCCCAATTCTCAGCTTTCTGCTTGGAACATGGGGATGTCACCACTGGCATCTGCCTCAAAAGACAGCTGTGAAAACCAAACACAATGTAGAGGTGGACAAGCATTTTCAAAGGGCAGGAAAGAAAAAAGACATCTCTCAGTTGTTACCTGAATCTTGGATCAGGCACTAAGCACCATGCATCACTTCTCCGTGGAGAACACCATCCAGGCCCTGAGCTGAAAACAGTCGTCCTCTCTAAGCTGCTGGATCTTGGGGTCTTTAGGAGGAAGACGGAATGAGAACCAGCAGAGAAGAAAACCTGGGTCCAAGTCCCTGTTTGCATTTATCACGCCTTCTCTTCAAGTTCTGTATCGAATGGTTTCCATGCATAATTTTATATAGGCTTTCTTTATATGTTAACCAGTTAAATTATATATTCACACTAATATCCATACAAGCTGAATATGAATATATGTAAACACAGACAAGATTACGAGTTCTTGCAGGGTAAAGGTTACGTCTTCAGTGTGTGCTTGTCCGTACATCGGATAAAGAGCCTGGCATACAGGGCGGCTGCCGTGTTGCCTGCGTGGATCAGATGCAGAGATCACGGCGCAGGCCTGATGCATGGAGAGGGAACCGACACGTGAGGGGGTGGGAGCCGAGAGCCAGCAAGGGACAGAGGAAGCGCGGTCACTGGCGGTGCACCGTTCTGCGTGGCTCCGGCCCTCAGTGACGGTGGGAGCCAGCACGAGGAAGGCCTGTCTGTGACGCCAGAACTGTGATAACAGCAGAGGTTCTCTCAGGTGGTTAGAACTGCACAATCAGCCCAAGGTGTCCTCACGCCCAAAACCACGTCCGTGTTCACGGGAATCAACTACAAACGCGTGAGAAACCGCACGCCCGGTCTTCGCCTCGAGCCGCACACACGGGGGGTCTTAGGTTTTCTCCTTCATGTGCAGCTGGGCTGTCCGGTGCCCTCACCTCCGACAGTGAAACAGAAAAGCCCGTACCCCAGCTGGGGCCCCGCCAACACAGGTGGAAGTCTATCGTCAGTTTCACTCTTTTTAAAGCAAATAGAGAGAAACTGATACAAAAAATTTCAAAAAGTCTGCCTAACGATGTAAAATGCCACTAGAGGAGCCCCACACAGAACTATCCACTGCACGAGTTAACCATTTTCAGTGAGCCTAAAACCCTGGTGACATCTGTAATTATTCTCTTACACCACAGATAATCTATTGCTATAGCAAAAAAAAAAACACAAAAAAAAACCTCAATCTAAAAAATACTTCATCTCTGAAACGATGAAAAAATAAAAGTAAATTAAAATTTGAATCCGTTGTTTACATTTGCTCTGAACAGTTCTAAGAGGAAGAGCTCTCTGTCTTCTTTCTGACAGCAGACACGTCTCCAGGACACTCTTCTCACACGGGGCTGGACGCAAACCCCTAGGTAAAGCCCTTCGAAAACCGAACGCATTAGTTTTTAGTCAAAGGGAAAGACTTTTCAACATTATTGAAAAGACAGTTTTGATTGGTTTCCAAGAAGCTAGCTGCAGCCCATTAAGTCATATTAGTAAAAACTAAAAAAAAAGAAAAGAAAAAAAAAATCACTTAGGGTTTTTTCCACTCGACATGTCTAAAAGTTGAAGGTTCCCTGAGAAGCAAACGGAAGGTCACTGCTCCCTGGAAGGATAACGGCTGATGGGTCCAGGCAGTCGGCACGGTAATGAGCTCCTTCTGCCTGACTGGCCCGCTGACATTCCAGAGCCGCAGAGGCAGCCGCCAGGCCCAGTGACTTTAACAAGGCACTGATACTCGTTGTCAGTCTTTACTGCACATTTTGGGACTCTTTATCAGCACATTACGTAGTTTAAGTCATTAGTAGAACAAAGACAAATACATTAAGCAATCCGACTGTGCGGATTGCAGCCAACCAGCCAGGCAGTGGACCTGCGTGCGGCAGCTCCGTGCGATGCACAGACACAGCGCAGCGCCTCTGAGGTGCTGCGGCGATAAGACGGGCGATCAGCCGTGACGGGGTCGACTGGTGTCTGCAGTGCTCTTGGGATAAGTCACACAGACACGGTGCCAAGTGAAGGGAGGGAGAAAAATATACACGAGTGTTGGCATGATGCACTTTAATGGTAATTCGGAAACAGCCATTTTCTGTTTCTTCCAGATGCTATGTTAACTAAGGAAACAGAACTCTAAGGGCGAAGTTTTGACACAGGTGGCATTTCTCTCTTGTGCGCATGCCCACTCACTGGGCAGCACGGGAAAGGGGACCCTCAGACAGGCACAGACATGCTTCAGTCCAGAGCACTACTCCATGACGTGCCTGGGGAGAGGCCATCCCTCTCAGCTGGGGGTCGGTGTCCCTGTGTCCCCCCACGAAGGCCAGCACCACAGCCATCATGTCACACAACCCCAGTGTTCTCCTCCATACCTGGCACATGGTTGGCACTCAGATAATATCTGTGGACTGACCCCCCCGAACTAGAATGCGCGTCTCCGAACGCACAGCCACACAGTGCTCTGGTCCGTAAAGAAGGCAGAGTATTGTATTCATTAAACGGAAGGGAAGTGAATAACCACACAGCCCGGAGCGTCTGGCCAACATTCATGGGAATCAGCACTGAGCTGGGCGCTGAATAAGCTAGAAATGGTTTTATAAATGTGTGGGGATTGAGACCCAGGGGCAGCTGTGGGACCACCCACCATGAGTGCTGTCACTCGGTCTGTGGGCTCCCACTGTGCATCGGCGAGGTCTGACTGTGGTTCCATGTCCCAGATTTACCTGCTCTTTGGCTCATACAGTGTTCTTGTATGTGCTGTGGCCAGGCGGGCTGGTATTTCTCTGAATAGCGGTGCCACAGGCTTACTGCTTCGCTCAGCCGTCTGTCCCTTCTCTGAAGGCCCAGCTTGGTAGAGTACCGTGGGAGTGTCCACACACCCACAGCCACCAGACCCCATCTCTGCCCCGTTCCCCACTCTCTGATAAGAGAGATGAGTGGCTCACGCACCCCGACCAGGTGGGGAGTGAAGACTTCCAGCACCCACAGTTCAGCCAAAGACACCCTGGAGGGTGTTGAGTAAGGAGACTTAGAGAAAAAAAAAATCAAACAAGCCTTTTTCTGAGCTAGTTCTCAAAGAATGGACAGACGGTGGACAGACAGACAAAAGAACAGTTCAGGTGAAGGGAACAGTCTGAACAGAGTTGGCGAAGACGAGATGAACTAAAACCACATGATGTCGATGTGTGTAAACAAGCACCTAACATACTACCAGTGCATACATGTAGCTGCACTTACTTCTGAGCAGTCAACGTCGCTCCCGGAATTGGGGCTAAAGAGTAACTTTTAGCAGACAAGGTCACAGGCCTTGCACAGTCTTAGGGCACTGTCCACAGCGTCACGCCGTCAGGAACGCTGTAGACCTACAATGTGCACACCCGGAATATGGACGTATGTTCCCACACTGCTGAATAAGGAAAGCGAGTTGTACGACTGCACGCACTAGACACGCACACACACACAAACACACATGCACACACGCACACAGACACGCACAGATAAAGCTTGGGAGGAACATTTTAGAAAGTGGTGATCTCTGAAGAGAATGGATTTAGTTGTATTATTCCTTCACTTTGTTCTCTCTGGTTTACATCACTAACATGTATAAGGTTTGTAGTAATAAAGCAAGTAAGTTCTTAAAAACAAAAGCTGATTAAATATCCTTCAAGGCCTTTTGCTCAATTCCAAACTCCTCTTTAAAGGCTTTTATGACCACCTTTGCCATAGATTGCAGCCATTGAATCATACTACACTATATGATACTTTTATTGCCATATAGATATGTCTGCGCTTTCCAAATATAAAACATATACAATGTCCTCAAAAACAAGATGTCAACATTTCTTTGCACTGTGCCTCTATACCTCTTGCTATGGGCATAATTTCTATCACTCCTTATTTTTAAAATCCTCAAGAACATATTTTTATTAATTTGTAAAGAGAGAGAAACGGAGAGAGAGGAAAAAAAACCCACATTGATGTGAGAGAGAAACATTGATCAGTTGCCTCTCGTACACACTCTCACCAGGGATCGAACCCACAACCTAAGTATGTGCCCTGACTAGGGATTGAACCTGTGACCTTTCGGTGTACAGGATGATGCTCCAACCAACTGAGCCACACCGCCCCGGGGCTGGGTATAATTTCTCATGGATATTCTCAAGCTCACTAAATATTCTGTACAAGGCTGAATTCAAAATAAGTTAAGGGTGTGGGAGGTTGGCTGAGTTACCTTCAAACGACCACAGAGAAGGTTGTAGGAGAATCAGAAAACCCACCCAATAAATCACATTTACACAATAAACTAGATTTCACCAGGGAAGGTGGCGTTTGTACCCTGAAACCAGTGGTGTGGCCACGAGCTCACTCTCACCCTGGGAGTTAAGCTATGATGTTTGTAGGTTAGGTGTATTAATGCATTTCGACTTCACAACATTTCCCAATTATGATGGGTTCATCTGGCTGTAACCCCATCGTAAGTTGAGGAGCATCTGTATACTGTGTTGCTTTAAAACAAAGTATCACTTCAATTTTAAACCCTGGACAAATAGAACCACAAATTCTCCTTTAAAATGGAAAGGTTGCAACTCTGTTACTTTACTGAACTATCAATGTAATCCCCAAAACAGTTCTTTTTTTTTTTTTTCTCAAGCAGCTCTTTCATAACAGACATTTTACATATACAAATAGGAGCTCTTTACATGGGAATGATTATTTTTAATGTAAACATCAATGATTAGAAACTAAGGAGACAATATTACAGGTATCTTAACTAATTCATTCTTCTCCATAGTGACCAGAACATCTTGTTTTAATTTCCATGTCACTTTGAAAGAAAATCTGGACGAACACAATGGGTTTGCTGCCTTCCACTCCTTTGTCTCACTGCAGCCTTGCTCTGCTCATAGGCCAGTCTGCCCACGGCAGGCTTCCTTACATTCCGCAGTGGTCCCCTCCAGGGACAAGCCTAGGCCCAGCAGACCACCATTCAAGAGGCTTCCCGATCAAGCTTTTGCAGGTAATGGATATGTCTACTGCCCTGACTGTGATGATGGTTTTGCAGTATCTGCATATGTCCAAAATCACCAATGGCACACATTAAATATGTACAGGTTTTGTACAGTAATGATACCTTAAAAAATATGTAATAGTCTATTTTATTTGTTCATTTGTTTGTTTTTAGATTCTACATACAAGTGAGATCACATGGTACTTGTTTTTCTCTGACTTGCTTCATTTAACATAATACCCTCTAAATTCACCCGTGTTGTCACAAATGGTAAAATTTCATTCTTTTTCATGGCTGAGTAATATTCCACTGTACATGTGGACCACATCTTCTTTATCCACCCATCTATCAATGAACACTTAGGTTGCTTTCATATCTTGGCTATTGTAAATAATGCTGCAATAGTAACTATGTATAGTGTCAGATGGGTATTAAACGTACCGAATGAGCATTTCATAAATATCTAATTGCTATGTTGTACACCTGAAACTAATATAATATTACTTGTCAACTGTAATTGAAAAATACATTTAAAAATATATATACCTCAGTTGCAGTTTGTCACCGGCCCCGGTTGGGGTCGTGTGGGTGGCAACCAGTCGATGTGTAGCTCTCACGTTGATGTCTCCTCCCCACCCCCATCTGAAGATAAATGCAAAAATGTCCTCTGGTGAGGATAAAATTATGCCTTGCTTTTTTTCCTGACAAAACCTCCTCCTCCAACTCCCCAGCCCCCTGTCTCCCCTCAGCTACCTTCTGCTCCATTTTGAAGACCTGATGTCACCTCTTCCTTAGAGGGGTCTCCTCTGATGCTTCTCCCCATCTCAGGCCCTCCTTCCATGCCACCAGCCTAATTCCCACCATCCCCTAGTAAACCTCACTCAGGATACTTACCCCATCACCCTGAAATGAGCAGTTATGTGTCTGTTTTCTTCGTGGGACTAATTCCTGGAAGGCAAAGACTCTTTTCTTTTTTATCCTCAGTGCCTAGCACAGTACTTGGCACAAAGTGCCAATGATGATAAACCTGTCAACTTGTATCTAATGGAAGAAAAGCCGACATACCCAAGGACCCACAACTTCATGTCAATAGAAACTCATCTTACAACTTAGATCTCATTTTGTGTAATAATTTCACTGTCCTCTAGTGACAAACTCTGGTTGATAGACATACTTTAGCTTTTCAAACTTCATAAAAACATTGGCACAGGGCCAGACGGGGTCCCCTCATTTGGATCTCCACGTCCTACCACTGAAACGCCACTGTCCGAATGTGCAGTGATCACGGTGGGGATGGTTCTTCACAAACACTGAAAACATGCAAATGAAAGGAGGAGAAAAGGAATCTGCAAAGGCTGTAACCCAAACCAGAATGGCCGCTAATACAAACAGGCCCTTTCCCAAACGTAAGCGGCCACAAGTAACGGCTCCCCGCACGGCAGCCGCAGCGATACTGTTTACTCTCCATTTGGGGCTTAAAAGCGTCTCAGTTGATGAACAGGCCCTGGAGCAGAAACATCTAAACTCACGCTAATGCCCAGCAGAGCACTAACTCCTTTTGATTAATTTACCAGCACTGAAAGCACAGAGAGAGATCAAACCGAGTTCTGTCCTGAACAACCAAACACGCAGGCGGGGCCTCCAGGATGGTGTGGATCAGGATGAAAGCTGGATGGGGTCGGAAGAAAAGGCAACAAACACCTCGCATTGATTAATGCTTATGGATTTCCCCCCCTTAAATGTCATAACATTTCATCCAATGGTCAAACCAAAGAGTTCGTATAACATTTAAAACAGAAAAAAAGTTCCAAAAGCTTAAGAAAATTCAGATGTGTAGAGATCAGAAAAAGCAGGTTAGAGGTTCCAAAGAACCCTCAGAACAGTTGGGCAGAACCCTGACCAGTTTATTGAAAGATCTTCAACATGAAATAGCATGAAGAAAACCTTATCATCTCCTTCTATCGAAAAATAATGTCTGCTTGGAGTGACGTTTTCTTCATTGAAATTAGCCCATTCACAATGTTCAACACTATCTGTATGTACTACTTTGAAAACATACACTTAAAACAATATAGCTCTACTTAATTTTTTATAATTATTATTTTTTTCCTTTATTGATTTTAGAGAGAGAGGAAGGGAGAGGGAGAGGGAGGGAGAGAGAGAGAGAGAGAGAGAGAGACATCGATGAGAGAGAGAGAACATCGATTGGCTGCCTCCTGCATGCCCCCCACTGGGGATTTGGCCCACAACCTGGGCACATGCCCTGACCGGGAATCAGACTGGTGACCTCTTGGTGCATGGGTCGACGCTCAACCACTGAGCCACAGCAGCTGGATTCTACTTAATTTTTTAAAAATTGGACTATAAACCAAACGGACTCCCAAATCAGAATGAACTACATATAAATATTAGTAAATAACCCTTAGAGATTTTCTGAAAGATCAGCTGAATCGTTTATTTTAATTAATTTCTTTTTTTAATTAATTAATTTCTTTTGTTACAGGTGTTTCTCCTTAGTGAATCATTTTTTTTTAAACCCAATGAATTGCTCTGTAATAAAACAATGCTAATTCATGTACTTGTAGAAAAAATATCTGAACAAAGGCCGCTAAAAATGCCAGCTTACTGAAAAGTCCAACTGGGTTCATTTTATACTCCCAAGGAACAGTTCTTAGGTAATTCAATATTATTTTCACAAATTTACTGCTGTGCTTTTGGGCTGCTCATTACTACTCTTTCCTAATCTGTAAAATGAGGATGATGAAGCCTTGGAGGATTTTCAGATGAAATGAAATAGTATATACAGAACATGAAGCTTTAAGCTCTGCCATTTTCCACCCTGCCCACACACTCTGCCGGTCGGTCCACACTAGGCGACCACAGAACACTCCCCCACTCAGAACACATCCCACATGGCCACATCCCCTCCCGGTGGGGCCTCGCTGCCTCTGTTCTCGCACACATCTGCCGGGATGCTAGGCGCTCCTCCACGATCAGCCATAAGAGCAGGGATTGTTCTGCAAGGCCCTCCGGTATGTGGAAGACATTATGATACTCTCTACTGCTTCTGCCAAAAAAAATGAAAACGTAATCTCTTTATATTTTTTAACTATTATGTGGAAAGACCACAAGAATTTGGGAATGCAAAACTGAAAATCAACTCTTCCACTGACCTTCCCGCATTCTGTCCCTCTGATGAAGATCTATGAGCCCAGACAGCATGGTCACACGGGCATGTGTTCTTGCTCGGGCGCTGGGGCTCAGCCGGGCTCCGGTGCCCTATTACTACTGATGGATGAAACCAAGCAGTTGTAGAGGAGCTGGCTCTCAGTTTCTACTGAGCACTATTTTCTGATTTCTTATATGGGCGCAGAAAGAGAAAAATTTGCTATGCTACATCTTTTCAAAGATAGTGACATCCTCCCTCGTTAAAAAGTCAGTGAAGAACTTTTGGGTGAGATCAGGAAATGCAAGGAAGATGAATCTCATAGCAAGGAGCAGAACAGGGCGACGATCCGTGCCGGGCTCCCAGAGTCTCCCGCATGGAGCTCCATGCATCCTTCCTGAGAGGTGCTGGTCACAGGGGCATTTTGAAAGAACACGTGGAAAAGTTGGAGATGATGCCACAATGTTTAAACTGTAATAAAGTAAAAATACCTATGAATTATTGCACCCTGAGTTTGACTCCGGTTGTAAGACTAGGCTCTCACTCTGACCTGTTTATACACAGTTTAGTCCTAAAAAGACACTTCTTGCTAAAAGCTCCTCAGTGAGAATGGTCAGACCTTCAGCTGTTGAGGGACTGCTCGCTGCCTTGTTGTTGTTGGGCAAACACTGTGTCCAGGGGAGAAAATGTGCCGGGAAAGCTTCCTGTCAGTACCCGACCATCCGACCTCCAGAGTGATCAGGGAATATTACAGGCCTAACCTGGGTTCATTCTTTAAAACTATAATGCAATTTGCCTGCTGGTGTGGCTCAGTGGATTGAGCATCGTTCCATGGACTGAGAGGTCCCGGTTGGATTCCCAGTTAGGGCATATGCCTGGGTAGTGGGCTTAATCCCCAGCAGGGGGCGTGCAGGAGGCAGCTGATCCATGTTTCTCTCTCACATGGAAGTTTCTCTCCCTCTCTCTCTAAAAAAAAATCATTAAAAACATATTTAAAAACAAATAAGCTATAATGCAATTTCACAAATATTTGAGCACCCATAATATACAAAGCAACCTCAAATACTTTTCCACAAAAAGAGACCATTTCATGTACAAAAAAGACCATTTAGAGTCCTTCCAAGTTCAAATTCAAATTCTTTTAACAGCTTCATTCTTAGGAAGTTGATCTGCCCATGTGTGAGGGTCATTCTCATTTCCCACCCAATAACCAATGAGACAGCCATGCCACGCCGTCCATCCTGCCTAAGCTCACGTCGGTGTGCACATTCCTAGACAGGTGGGAGGCTCTGAACGTGTCTTCCTTGTTCTCACGGGAGTTTTTATTTGCTTGTAAGTTTTTAGTGTTGAATTGGCTTTATCATTAGTTCACTGAGAATGCCAGTTTCATTCAGCTGGAAAAATGATTAACATGAATTACGTTATCCAGCTTTTTAAGTCTTTTCTGAAAAGCATCATTTGCAAGGGGGAATCTCTTGGGTACTGAATAGCATTTTGGCAAAGGCTCACTGCAGAAAAATAAGAAGTCATCCCCCAAAGGTATCCTCCAGAGTACGGTGAGGGCAGCAGAGGATCCAAACACGGTCAGATTTCGTCAGTCCCACACTTAGCCTTCTGTCAAAGCCAGAGAGATCTATTCTTACACCATTTCTCTTTTACTAAAATATCCTTTTGGGCACCAAAATATATTGTATTTCTAGGAAACTAGACAAGAGGATGAAATTCTGATATTTTATTTTTTTAGTTGCTTAAAATACTCTTAAAAAAAAGAAAAAAGCAATATGCCCTGGCCAGTTTGGCTCGATGGTTAGAACGTGGGCCTGCAGACCAGAGTCTTAGGTTCGATTCCAGGTCAGGGGCACATACCTCAGTTTCAGGTTCGGTCCCCGGCCCTGGTTGGGGTCATGCAGGAGGCAACCAGCCGATGCATCTCTCTTGCATTGATGTTTCTCTCTCTCTCTCTCCCCCTCCTACTTTATCCAAAAAAAAAAAAAAAAAATTTTAAACAATGAAAAAATATCCTTGGGTGAGGATTAAAAACAAAAAAAGCAATAAAATTTCTACTAGCATTAGAAATGAGTACTGGTACTTATTTTATTCATGAAATGTTACTGTCATTCCCTCAATATTACTCTGTCTTTGTATCAACGATATCTTAGCTAACTTCATACTCACTCTCCACGTGAACACTCCAGCACGTCCCCCGTCACTGGGAAAAGCCCACGCTTAGTCCCAGAGCAGGACATCGGGTCCAGAGCACAGATGGACTTTAACAAGCTGAAGAAACGCTCTGAGTCCTCATGAGATAATCCTGAAAGTGATGCCAAATCAAGTGCAAGCATCTCATGTCCGGTTTTTGGAACCAAAACAAGATATAAATAAAGTTAATTGTGCAACTGGCTTTAAATTCTAGGCTGGGCCCCTCGTCACCGAGCATACCATTTCCCATTGACATCAATCGGCTTGTCACATTACCTCATGAGAACCGGTGGGAGGGTGAATTATGCACCACCAGCACCCCCACCTAATCCCTAAATCTCCAAAGCCAAGTCAGAGGAGGTGGGTCCGCTCCCGTGTCAATCACAGGACACAAGCAAGATCACTGCGGTCGTCTCAAAAGGTGTTCAGTTCCCCTCCCCCCGGATTTATGGAGATATAATTGACATCCAACATTATGTAAGCTTCAGGTATGCACTGTGTTGATCCGAAACACATATATTGCCGAATGATAACCACCATAGCGTTAGCTAACACCTGCATATATTACATAATTAGCAATCCATTTTTTGTGTGGAGAAAACACTTAAGATCTATTTTAGCAACCTTCAAGTATATTAGCCATGATCATTGCATTGTACATTCGATCCCAGAACTTATTCACTTTATAATTGCAAGTGGGTTCTCTACTGACCAACCCCCCAGCCCCTGGTAACCACCATTTTAGTCTTTGTTGCTATGAGTTTGGCTTCTTTAGATTCTACACATAAGAAATATCACATAGTATTTGTCTTTCTCTTACTTATACTTTCACTGTTATTATCTGTAGGAGATGGTACCACAGCCTCTGAAAATATGTCTAAGATCTCTTCCTCTGAAAATGCACCCTGTGTCAAATGAGCAAAGTTAAGAAAACTCCAGTATTTCTCTCTGGATGAAAGCACTTTAATTTCACAGCATGCCTTATAACAAGCCTTTTTTTTTCCCCTACAAGCACTGTCTGAGACAGGCGACTCTCACCACAACAGCTTTGAGATTTCTAACCAATGTTAGAAGGACATAACAAGGACATAGCTCAGCTAAGACCCACGGCGCCATCTTGACTCTCAACCTAATGATCAGCCCACATTAATTCCTCATTATTAATGTCATTGGTGTAACTGAAATGAACTCACAATCTCAAAATATGGAACCATGTGGATACAAATTAGGTTCTGCCCTACCTCAGCCATGCGGGAAGAAGGGAGGAACGTGCTTTGTGAGCGGTACTCACAGGCACCCCTGCAGCCTTACTGGCAGCAGGAACCTGCAGCTCTGGGCAGCGGGGCCCTCGGGAGTGGCACACGCACATGGGCGCAGGGAAAGAGCCAGAGGGTGAATGCAGGTATCACAGTGACGGAACAGAAAAGGGGGAAAAAAACCCTCCTAGTTTCAGGTTTAAATGAAATCTACTGCCTGCATATTGGTTTATGAAAGCTGAGAAACCGAAAAAAAATTCACACGTAGGGTAAATCAATTTCAGTCTCTTCCCCCTTAGAAGATCAAGGCACATGTTAGATGGTGGTTTGTAAAAATTACCAAACCAGATCCACAATAGAAGATAATCAATTAATGGCTTTGAACATTTCCAGCATGCTAAAAGACAGTATATACTTTTTCTTTTGTAAGTAATGGACGTAGTCACAGGATTAACTTACATCCTAAAACATTTCAAAATACTTTCCTTATAACTTGAAATACTCTTTCCAAGGACATTCCATCAATGAATAAATCAACTGTTAATGGATAGTATGCGTGTTCCTCAGAGGACCTCCACCTCATTCATCAATATAGGTTTTCATAACTAATTAGTATTCTTGCTAAGTTTAAGAAAAACTCAGCAACAGGTGAAGTCGATGAAATTGATCAACTTGTTGAAAGCTTTAGAACGAATCACTGCAGAACTCTTTCAATAGTGCTGTTTGACACTTCAAGACACATTTGTCTAATATTTCTTTAAGCTTTTCCAGTCCAACATATGCCAGAGCCTGACACAACATCTCCCATTACAAACGAAAAACGTGACTGGTAAATTCCATATGTAAAAATGAAGCCGGGTTCCCAGATTGTGACCACCCAGCGCGGGGGCAATTCCGGTTGTCTCCTCCACCCCTTCCGCTCACTCTCTGAGCTCCTCCCCTGCGGCGGGACCACCTCCTCTGCTAGGAGTCTGCGAGAATCTCTCCTTCATGATGCTGCCTCCCCTGCGCTCCCTTCCGAGGAGCCACCGCAACGCCATCAACTGGGGGCTGAGACGACAGAAATTCCGTGTGTCGCCGCTCTGGAGGCTGGAGGTCTGAGATCAAGGAGGTGGCGGGTTCCTTCTGAGGGCTGTCAGGGAGACTGGGTTTCAGGCCACCGTCTCCTAGCTCCTGGTGGTGTGGGGACAATCTCTGATGTTCCTTGTTGTGTAGAAACGCCACCCCGATCTCTGCCTTCATCTTCACGTGGAGTTCTCTCTGCGTGTGTCTCTTCGTCCATATTTCCTCTTTATGTCAAGACACCAGTCACATTGGATCAGGGCCCACCCTCATGACATCACCTTAACTTAACTAATTACATCTGAAACGACCCTGTTTCCAATTAAGGCCGAATTCTGAGGTGCTGGGGGTTAGGACTTGTTCTACAAGAGCCACCACCCCCCGACCCCACCTGTGTGTCATTGTCCCTCGTCCCATATCCTTTTTTTTTTTTATCCTCACCCGAGGACATTTTTCCATTTTTTGTTCAGGTAGAGTGGGAGGGAGAGAGAGGAACAGAGAGAGAGAGAGAAACATCGATGTGAAAGGAACACATCGAGTGGCTGCCACCCGCACAACCGACAAGGGCCGGGGACAAACTGCAACCGAGGTACGCGCCCTTAGCAGGAACCGAACCAGGATCTCTGGGGATCACAGGCCGACGCTCTAACCGCTGAGCCAAACCGGCCAGGGCTCGTCCCATATCCTTAAGACTGAAGGGCAGTGGGGCTGTTCCTCGGCCTCCGAAGGCCACGCCCAGCCCACCGCTTCCTCCTCTGGCTCCACAATCCCTGGTTATGAGGACAGGTGATCCAACAGATTCGCTACCAAAAAACTAAGACTTGGGGAGGGGGTGGGAATGCAAATCAAATATGTTTGGGAAGCACAGCGCTCTCCATCTCCCCCTTTGGACAATTTAAAAGAAACAATGCCCATACGTGAGACACTAAGGGTGGTGAGGAGGAGGCAGAAAATACTTTGAGAAATACAGCATTCGTTCTGAATGGGCCCCTGTCATAGGATGACACATATGTGCGTCCCTATTGGTCACCTGCTGTAGGCACATGGTCCCTGCTGACATTAACAATGCACTTTACAAGGTGTTGTCTCAAACACCTCACGGGCACACTGCGGAATCTGACCCGTAGGAATACCTGTAAGGAAGGTGGCTGAGATTTCCCATCAGTAAACATCTACACCTCCTGAAAGTCTCTAAGACACGAGAGGAAGGCAGGCCCTGCCCTCGGCATCTTGGGCTCGGGCCCCACATTTCCAGAGCCTTGTCGAGCTCACGTGTCCTAAGACAGATCCAGTCTCAGAACACGACCCTCCCAACTTCTGGCCCCAGCGCCCTCCCTGCCATGGCATTGAGCCTTCATTCTGTAAGGGCAGCCTTGTAGTTAAAGACCAATCATTCAACTCTCCTAAGTTTTTAAATTTAAGAACTAAATTTCTTTTTAAAGTGAACAATGTTTATATTTAGAATCAGCCAGATGGACTCGATGCAGATGATCCCGATGTTGTTGGCAACACCCCAAGCATCACGGTTGAGAGTCCGTGGACCATGTGCCTTCTTCCCTCCCCAGGCCTGACCAGGGCGTTGACCTTGGCCACGTCAGGGTCACAGAGCTTCTTGGCGGCCTGTGTGATCTGGAGCGTGTGGGCCTGACGCGCACAGTGAACGCAGCGCTTCGCCTTCCGTCTTCTTCAGGGCTGACTCGCAGTCGGGGGGCCCTGCTGGCGCGGCGGTCAAGCTCATTTCTCCTGGGGCGCTCTTCTGAGGCTGTGCGGGCGGCCTTCCGAGCCGGAGCCAAGGGGTCCTGGACTGTCGGAGGTGAGTGACGAGCGGGTGTTCTTTTCTGTGTGTGGCAGGGGACGCCTTTCGGCACGGCTTTCTCTGCCTTCAAGGCCCATGCTGTGGCTTCGGCTTGGGGAGGAAAGAGCTTCCTCCTTTGCTTTTGACGCCGTTTTTGCGAAAAAAGCAACTGAGATTGTGCTTGATTGTGCGTCCCGGCTTCCCAAGAGACACCTGAGCACTGGGCACTCTGCTCACTAGTGACCGAGAACCATCAAGGGAGAGTCAGCCTCGCTGCTGAAGAAACTGAGCAGCCACCTGAGTTCCGCTCTGCACGCATCAGCATCCTGAGAATGGTAAATGTACACCCGCATTGAAATTTCCGTGATTTTTTAGAATTGGTTCATTTTTAAACAAATTTTTCAGACAGAGATGTTTTTCTATAAAAATAAAATATGAGAACCTATCATGGGTCTTAAAAATAGTTATTTTCTTATGTTGTTCTTAAAAGCCCGACATGATTTTATTTTATTTATTTCTTTATTTTGCATTTATCTTCAGATTGAGCAGGAGGGAGAGAGGGGGAAAGAGAGAGAGAGAGAAACATCGATGTGAGAGAGACACATAGAGTGGTTGCCCCCCACACAACCCCAACCGGGGCTGGGGACACACTGCAAGCGAGGTACATGCCCTTAGCGGGAACTGAACCCAGGACTCTGGTCTGTGGTCTGATGCTCTAACTGCTGAGCCAAACCAGCCAGGGCGCCCTACATGATTTTAAAAGTCTGATTATTAAAACAGCATTATTTCCTATAGTTATTTCAGAAAAATGAACATGTACAGTCTTATGAACAGAAAGAAACACTCAATGATTGGCTTCCAGTGTTTCAGTCAAGGTGTCTGAGAGTCTCACATTTCTAAGTCTTCTCACATGAAATGCTACAGGTCTACTTGACATTTCATATCAATCACTAACACATCCAATTTAGATTATAGATGAACCCAGGTGGACCTAAAAACATGTTTGCAACTGGCAACGCCTGTACTTGAATATCCCTTTAGCCTCTGCAACTCAACAAATGTGGAATGCATTACTTTTCCTGCCAATTCTGACTTTCTTCCTATACTCCCTCTCGTGAGAAGTGGCAATTACCACCCACCCCACCCAGTCCCAGCGGTGGAGCCATCTTCGACTTCTCCTCCTTCCTTCTTGGGTCTTCACCCTGTTGATTTGCCTCCTAAATTACATTTAGGTCCATCTGTTTCGAACAACCCACTATTCGGGTCTCAAGTCAGACCTGCCTCATCGCTGTTGTTATATTCCCATGCTCCCTGGCGTTGTATCCATTTCTTCCAGTGATTGCCTTCCAATCTCATCTCTTAAACAGTGACATTAATGGAAATGAAAATAAACACTGCTGGTCATCCTTCTGCAAAATAAGTCATCTTTTTATCGAGGATGAGCAATACAGGTGGCCCCCAACGGTCAGTCCATTGCCGTGTGTTGCGGGGTCCAATGTATACTTCCAAATATTGCTATTCTTTGGCAGTTTAGTACACTTTTCTGCTGTTCACTGGGATCCTGCCTGCATTTCACATTATTTTTCCCCAGTTGTATTAGTGTACATTTTCCAAGCTGTATCTCATTTTGTTATTTCCTGCCTATATTTTTAATCTCCTTAAGGTATAATTATAATATTCCTGTTCTTTCAGATTTTGAAATCTCCTCTGATTCAGGATCACCTGCCAACTTCATTAACATGAAGTTTATTCCCCCTTAAATAAAATGGGATCCATCATACAAATACCTATAACACTAAGCTCCATGGGTAATCCTACCATGTATGTTACTTTGTATTTACTGTCTTCCCACAATTTCCCACCTGTATGGCTCCTCTCCAAGCCAAGTTGAACTTATTGTGCAGTGGAACAGGGTCAAAGAGTACAGTAGGAAAATAATAAGAAAAAGAATACCTCCTTCACACTACACCAAGGTTGCTCTTGCCTCTCAGGCTACCTAGTTACATAGGATAAGCAAGTTCAAGTCCACAGCGTTCACTCTCGAAACTTTTCTAAAGCTCCTGGTCTGTTTCTGTTTCAATACCGTGTGACCGAGGGAGACTGCAAACGAGCGTAAGGTCAATACGCCCCACTGAGGATAAAGGAGGGGCTGATGGGATCCGCAGGACACCTCCAACGCCCAAGCGACAGCTGCTCCGGGTGCCTCCTGACGGGCATCGCTGAGATGCCTTGGAACCTGTGCGAGCAAGTGCTGGGGGGCTGTCCTCCAGCCTTTGCTCTGACCGAAAGGGGAGCGTGCAGAGATCTGAGAGAAACGCCAGACAATTTCTTTCCCCTCCTGAAATGCATGACATGATTCTCCCACTCCCGACGCTCAAAACAGAGGAAGAGCCTTGACTCACAGTTGCACATGCCAATCTATCTTTCCATCCCTCTCGCTCTCTCCAACGAGGCAAGAGAAGTTTACTGGAGTTGAGTCCAATTACCAGCTCAATAATTTACACAGTGTTTAAACCTTAAATGTTTTATGTTTATATGTTTCTTTAAAAAATAAAAAAAAAATAAAAGGAAAATGAATATTCAGATATCCTGTGCTCAACAGCTGAGACGGTTGCAGCCTTATCTTGCCACCTCATTAGAAGAAACAAACAGCTACAAATCTTGTATTACATCCAAAAAGTTGTCAGCCTGAAATAAAAGCTGGCAGGAATCCAAGTGGCATGCGCCTTGATTCCAGTCATTTTGCCTGTAGTTCTTACATATGTAAATTGAGAAACTGTTAGCAGAAGCAAGCCAGCTGAAAACAGATGTGTTTAGGGTCCACAGACACAATGGAGGGGCCCCCCAGGCCAGGTCCCCTCCCCACACTTCACCACAAATCCCTTTCTACTCTGTACTCGGTGCTCCCCTGCCTGCCTCCCACTCCCTCCGAGCGGCACACATTTTTATCATTTACTACTGGCTAAGTTCGTATGCCAGCCAGGGCGGTAGACCTCAGAATGAGAATACAGGATATGACAAAATTCCACAGCCCTATAACCTTCTTAGGGATTAAACCAGAGCAATTACCAAAAACAGAGGTGGGGGAGGAAGAGGCAGAGACAAAAGGACCAAACAAGGCAAGAGGGACCGTGACAACTGTGTGCGAGAATCTGCTGTCAGTGCCCCTGTGCTGGTGAGAAGTCGGTGGGACTGGGGACTTCAACCCCAGTGCACCCTTCCTTGGGGACGGGGCGGCATCTTGGACTCTACTAGGCTTTTCTCATGTACACAATGGAAATAGCATTTCTGAGATCACCAGGTTGATACGAAGATGACACGAGCTAGCAGATCTAATGCACTTGGCCCAGGGTAGGAGACAGTCTTCAGACTCAACAAGTGGTATCATATTTATAAAGTGTCATCTGGTCTCGGCCCATGGAAGTGATTATTTACAAAAACAGAAATAAGAGTCTGTTGTGGGCCTGGCTGGGTGGCTTAGTTGGTGGGAGCATTGTCCTGTACACCAAAAGGTTTGGGTTTCGATTCCTGGTCAAGGCACATACCTAGGTTGCAGGTTCGATCCCTGGTGAGACTTAGTACGGGAGCAGCCGATCCATGTTTCTCTCTCACACTGATGTTCCTCTCTAAAACCAATGAAGACATATCCTTGGGTGAGGATTTAAAAAGAGTCAAGCCCTAACTGGTTTGGCTCAGCGCTTAGAACGTCGGCCTACAGACCCAAAGGTCGTGGGTTTGATTCCTGGTCAAGGTATGTACCTGGGTTGTACATCCTCGGCCCCAGGGCAACCAATCGATGTGGACACATCTATGTGTGTTTCTCTCTCTTTCTCTCTCCCTCCCTTCCACTCTATCTAAAAAAAAAAAAAAAAAAATCAATGGAAAAATATCCTCAGGTGAGGATAAACAAAACAAAACAAAAACAGAGAGTCTTTGTGTATTACTTTTAGAAAGTAGGCTTTTACCTGGGTACCACTAGACCAACAGCTAACGAATTCTTCTTGGTCAAACAAAAAAAGAGCCTCTTAACTTGAGATTTTACAAAACAAGCAAGAAAGTTATCTAGGACCCACGTGGGTAACAAAAGAACTGCACACGAACCTAAGAAGCAAATACCCCAGTTTGAGTTTCGGCTCAGGCTTGAGTAATCGCTGACCTTTGTAAGGGTTTGGTTCCTCATACTTAACCTTGGAGTGGAAACTCCTGCTGTCACTGGCTCACCTTCTGTTCACGCATCAAACTTCTTCTGCCCCCACCACGCCACAGAAACTTCCCTCCTGCGCCTCACGGACACCATGAAGTCAGTATCTCAGCACTAAAGTTACCTCTGCAACAGCTGACTTCAACACACGTTCCAAATACTGAAAACCTCGCGCCACTTTGTCTTAATAGTTGTCTCATTTTTATTTGCTGGTTAGTATTTCCCAGGGCTCTGTGTTAGACATATCCACACAGTATACACTCTCATCCAGACATATCCACACAGTGTACACTCTCATCCAGACATATCCACACAGTGTACACTCTCATCCAGACATATCCACACAGTGTACACTCTCATCCAGACATATCCACACAGTGTACACTCTCATCCAGACATATCCACACGGTGTACACTCTCATCCAGACATATCCACACGGTGTACACTCTCATCCAGTCCCGTGATCAACTACAACCTCCATGTTGATCAATATCTAGACCGGGGATCAAAAAACTACAGCCATGGTCACATCCGGACCAGTGCCCATTCTTATAAATACGTCGGTTTGGAACACGGCCACCTTCACTGGCTCACGTCGTAGCCACGGCCGCTTCTGTGCATCAGAAGCACAGATAGTTGCAGAGAGACCTCAAGGTAGGGGTCACCTAAGACATAAAGTAGCAAAATTATAGTTATGAAGTAGCAACGAAAATAATTTTATGGTTGGGGTCACCACGACACGAGGGACTGTATTAAAGGGCCGTGGCACTAGGAAGGCTGAGAACCACTGCCTCCAGGCTAGGATATCTACCATCTAACCCTAGATGGAAAATGCTTGTCAGCCCTTGATGCAGACTGTGTCCTAAATCACACTGGTATCTGTGTCTCCGAGTACTCACGCTGCTCTGCGTGTCTCACAGGCCACTTCCTGAATGTCTGCGAGTGACCACTTCACCCATCATCATCTCACCCTCATGCCATACTTGGAATTAATGGGAACATGATCCACACCCAGGAATGTGGGGTTCATCCCAGAAGGGACCTTCTTTCACCACATTTGTGACAAAGTTAGGTCAATCTTGCATCCTGCTCTCTAAATCTCTCCCCCGCCCCGTCCCCACTGCCCTCCAGCCCTTTTCCCCGCCACCCATCCCCCTCGGGATGCCGCAGAGGCCTCCGGAGCTCTTTCCCTCCGGCCGCCTCCCCTCATCCATCTTCCTGCTGTCAGTTATTTTCTAACATAAACATTCCCAGCTCTGTTGCTCACTCAGTGTCCTCTAGGATGTGGCCCTGGACTCTTCAGCTGCATCTGAAATTGTTCCTCCCTCCACATGCACACTCTGGCGAGCCAGCCACCTGTGTTGGGTCTCCAGGACGGAAGATCCAGTCCCCACCTTCCAGTAGGGGGAATGGAACCACACAACTAAAAAAATGAAATTGTATCTTAGACATTGTGCTAGAACCCGAGTCAACCACTTTTCCTGGAGTTCCCTTCGAACATCAGAGAGAACTAATCATTTGTTCGTTCCTGTCACTGTTGTACCTTGATCTTACCTCTGTTAGGAAGCTTATCCCAATGAGTCCTGATTGTTTGTTACATTCTGGCCCTTCTACGGGGCTGTGAGCCCCCTGAGGGTAAGAGCTACTTTAAACAAACCTGAAACTCCACCACCTCACCCACTGGGTAGCACACAGTAGGCACTTAATATATGCTTACTAAGACACTAAGTGCTTTGTCAACTGCAAAGTACTACACAGATACCACTTGGAAAGAGATAAATCTTTGCTACCTAATGTTCTATGTTCAGTTTACTATTCACTTCCTTTCCTCCAGACATACTGGAGATGGGAGAGCCCTTGGCCGAGGATTTGGTGACGTCTTTACAAATGGCCTTTCCAAGTGTCTTAGTATGGGCCTAGTTCCTACCCGGCTGGCCACAGGCCTCTCCAAGCAGCACTGACCAGGAGGACAGATATGGGAATGGGGATGAGGAAAAGGTAATCAGGAAAGGGGTGAAGCTTTATTTACACAGCAATTCACAACCACTATTAAAGTTTATCCAGTCAAACTTACTTATTGAAAGCATATCACATGCTGGTCACTATGTGGTTTACATGGTAAAAGAGAAGGACTAAAAGAAGAAATTGAACATGAATAGAAAGCTAAGGAGTAACTTGATCTTGTTTGTGTACTGGGAAAGGCTAATGTTACAGAAGAAGTGACCAGCTGTTCCCCATCTCCAATAAAGAAAAATCAAAAGGAAATGGGGTTAAGCAGGGCCATAAGGTACTGAAATTAGGTAGAAGAAATCATTTTCTGACATCAAAGAGTGTTAAACACTATTTGGGGTTTACAATTTTATTTCCAGGAGGTCCTTAGGAGTTGGAGGGGATCTGGGCAGTTCTATTTGAAGAAGGGAGCTGATAAATTCTCAAGCTACCTCTTTGGACCATGACTGACTTTTTTTTTAAGTGGGCCCACATATAAGTGATTAAGTGATTCAATACTTGCAACTACTGTATCACCATACTTTTTGGAAAAACTATTAAAATATTGTATGAGAGATGGTTGGCAAGGTAAGAAGAACAGAATGAGTAACTACGAAATTAGCATGAATTAAAAGGCTAAGGTTCCTAGTGGGAAGAAAACAACTTTGGAGTCCTGGGGACCTACGCTTCCAGTCTCCTCACCATGTATGACCTGTTGGAGCCTATGAAAAATGCACAGCCTGCACCATAAAAAAGGAAACAGATGGGCACGCACATGTACACCCATGCCAACAAAGTGTTATAAGGCCATAAAGTAGCTGTCTTAGAATCATGACACCAGTAGTGATTTCTTCTTCCTTCATTCCCCCCCCCAAATTCTACAATAAATATCTATTGCTTCTATAGTTAGGAGAAGGGAGAAAGTGCTTCTCCGTCCTCCTAAAAAAAATCTGGTCTTGTCTTCTTGGGCAATATAACCCTTTATGCCATTCTTTATTACTCTATCAACTAACTTCTCTGTTAATGAAAACACCTGCTGTCAGGTGCTTTCCCTGTTAGGCACTGAAGACTGCCGTGACACACATCTCCTACTGTCCATACTTCATCATACAGGTAGGTAAGGTTACCCTTTAAGAGCTTGTTACTCTTACATCCTACCCATTCAAGTTTCTCACATGGGAGCAAATCATACCACTGAGACATAAGAAAAACCCCGGCCAACTATAATACTTCTACGTTTTGGATGGGAGCAAAGGAAGGGCGGAGTTCTGTACTACATTTTCAATAAAGTCTCAATAACTTCCAAAAGTTTATGCTTTCCAGGTTTATTCACACCTGTGGGACAAATCAGCAATAATACAGGATACAATATACATATATATATTTTCAGCCATAAGCTAGTTCTTTTATTAGACTAAATTATGCATTTTTTCCATAATTTTTATCCCTTTGAGACCTGACTGATTGGTTCGTAAAACACAGTATCCATTCTATTATCATTCAGTTTGTTAGACTGACTAGATCGTAGTCAGGCTGAAATCCGATACAAAAGACACAAGGAAAACAAAACATTTCAAGTAAAGTATAATCCCGTAGAAAATTTTTAAAGTACCTCTTTAAATAATTCCTTTACATCAGTGAATATTCTTGGCTATGAACTACATACTAAAAATAAATTCAGGAGACATTCTGTTTAGTTATTTTAGGTACTAACATGTAAATATATCTAGGATTTCACAGCAACAACAAACCATACCTTGGAGATCATGCAGCCTCTCCCTCTGATTTCACAAACAGGAAACGGGGGCCTGAGGTGCAAACAGCTTGCCCAAGGGACTGGTGCAGATGAGTGACAGAATCACCCGTGGCCCCCACCCACCTCCCTGAGTGCTGGCAGATGCTTTCCCAGCATGCAATGCTGCGCCTCTCTGCAGTGACACTGGAAATAGCCTGCAAAGGACCATCAGTACCTCCAACTCCCAAATACTTTTTTGGAGGGAAAGTTGCCTCTTTTCTACAAACCCAATGATAGGGGTGGGGACACTACTTTCTTTCCTTTTGGAAAGCCCCAGTCTTCGTGCTGGGGAGAGAGAAGCTTGGTCTTCTCCTGATGTTTGAGGTGCGCAAGCACAGGAGGGAAGAGAAGAGGCTGGGAGGGGACCCTAGCAATGCAGAGACCTGCAGAGCAGGGCGCTGGGGAGCTCTCAAGGATGCCAGAGTTCTGAGAGAGCACTGGGCACCGCCCATCTACAAAAACCCTCCAGTTTTCCAATGTTTATATGGTCACCTTCAAACCAACTACTTTCAGAGCCTAAGCTTTTCACAAGCTTTAGTATAATTTAAATCAACTTCCAGATGGAGCCCTGGCTGGTGTGGCTCAGTTGGTTGAGTGTTGTCCCAAGTACCAAAAGATTGCTGGTTCAAGTCCCCGTCTGGGCACATGCCCGGGTTGCAGCTCGATCCCCAGTAGGGGGTGTGCAGGAAGCAGTTAATCGATGTTTCTCTCTCTCTTTCTCACACATAAAAAAAAGGTCCCAGATGAAACTGTTCATAATTTTGTAGTACCCTCTACTCTCGTTTGAGTTAAAAGAACAAGCTGGGTGCTGTGCCCTATAACAATGTGTTTTCAGGATGGAGGGGTGGGGAGGGGTGGGGAGGGGTGGGGAGCGGTGGAGGTGGAAGAGGGTGTAGAGGGGATAAATGGTGATGGAAAAAATAAAATAAAATAAAAATATTTTCCCAGTTCTCAGTGACACCTTTTCTTAGTGATTTGAATGCAACCCATTTCTCAAGTGTGTGTGAGGCTTGCCGGACATCCCTCTACCTTATTATTTATTTATGTATATTTTTGTTACGTGCCCCTAGCCGCTAGGGCCTAGAGATAACCGAACCCGGGTCTCTCTGGTCCGCAGGCCAACGCTCCAACCACTGAACCAAACCGGTCAGGGCTCCCTCTACCTTATTTTTAAAATTGAACAGAACATTACATTCTACTTTCTATCTTATAGTAGCTCATGAGGACTCAGTACCTCATCCAGAAAGAAAGAAAGTACAAGACTAACTGGGTTTCCTCTAAATAAAAAGCCTTCTGTGACCAAAAAAATGTCTGGGAAGAAGATGGATAAAACCACAAGCACGAGAATTCAGTGGGTCAATATTTTGATGATTGGGGCTTTAATCCTTATCTTTATCCCCTCTAAACAGAACAATCAAGTCCAATCAAATCCCACCTGGCACAGGATGCTTTTGCGGAATAAATAAATTGGGCAAAGCTTCTGCATTTGGCCTTCTTTATGGCGTTCATATTAGGTCTGTTAAACATGAAAAACTGTAAAGTGAGAATATAGAAGAAAATGAAGCTGAACCCATAAAAAGAAGTCACTCTGTGTACCCCTGTATGCCAGATCTTGTACCCCTTGAGGCTACAAACTCTGAGAGGGGAAGGCGTCGCCACAGGAGCCCCTTTTAAGTGTTCCTTGCCTTTTTAAAAAAAATTTTTTTCTTTATTGATATTAGAGAAAGAGAGGAAGGGAGAGGGAGAGAGAGATAGAAACATTGATGAGACAACATTGATTAGCTGCCTCCTGCATGCCCCCCACTGGGGATTGGGCCCACAACCTGGGCATGTGCCCTGACCGGGTATCGAACCGGCGACCTCTTGGTGCATGGGTCGACGCTCAACCACTGAGCCACACCAGCTGGGCTTCATCGCCTTTTAAATACCAGCAGCGCCCTGGCCAGTTTGGCTCAGCAGTTAGAGCGTTGACCTGCGGTCCTGAGAGACCCGGGTTCAGTTCCCGCTAAGGGCGCGTACCTCGGTTGCAGTTTGTCCCCGGCCCTGGTCGGTTGTGCAGGTGGCAGCCACTTGATGTGTTCCTTTCACATCGATGTTTCTCTCTCTCTCTCTGTTCCTCTCTCTCCCTCCCACTCTACCTGAACAAAAAAATGGGAAAATGTCCTCGGGTGAGGAAAATAAATAAATAAATAAATACCAGCAGCAAAAGCAGCAGAACACCAGGCCAGCCTGATACAGAACCGAGGCTTCCAAATCGCTCTTCTCTTTTGTTCTTTAAAACTAAAATCAGTTGGATGGAGGTGAAGACAAATCTGTCTCAGTTTGACTTTTGCTTTCTAATAAACTAAGGAGACACGAACAGAATCGAGTTTGGGAGGTGCCGGGTGCTGCACCCATGTCTGTCCTCACGCACAGTAACACATTATTGACTAAAACCGCCACATCCAGCCCTGTCCGTACTTGCGCAGGAAAACGCTGTCGCACTGCCATTAGCCTCTGGAACAACAATCCCTTCATCGCTACTAGGAAGTGCTAAGTTGGATGAGTACCTGAGTCTCTTGCAAACCCTATGTCCTAGCACCATTTCTAGCTTTCTTAGTTTAACTAAGTCAGCTCACAGAAAACACAAAAAACAAATCAAACAAAACAAGCCAACAAGGATAGGACAAGGCTGACTTCATTCAAGCCTGGCTAGGCTGCTGGTACTGGTGATGATGATGATGATGGTGATAATGATACCAAACCATGAGAAAGACCTAAATGTCACAACAGACTCCAAATAGACGACAGGATAGTTGAACCTAGACCTGAATTCTGACCATAAGCTAGCTACGTGTGACATGCTGGACAAAGAGCTTAAATCCCAGTGGAATGGATACCCCAAGGCCTGTCCTGAAGGGTACTAATTAGGGTAAATGACACAATGTGCAAAAGCACCAACTATCATACCTGGTGGCCACACTGCAGGCATGTGACACGTTGGGTAACTTTCTAGCCCCCCTTCTCTGTAGGACAGAGGAGCTAAGAGGACAGGGAGGGACAGAGGGCAGGACAGAAGCCAGAGCAAGGTCCTCTTGCTTCTCCGTTTCAAGGTCCGAGAGGAAATGAGGAAGAGCATCGGGGACCAGCGGAAGCAGTCCAAGGGCAGTCATGTAGGGTCACCCAGGAGACCGACTGAGAGCCTGTGCAAGAAAGGAGGGAACAGGAAGAAGCTTCCCCAAGGCTCGCCCTGGGGTCTGGGAGTGCGGTGGTGTAGGCTGGGGTTTCACTTGCACCCCGAAACAGAGATTCCCGAGCTCACAGTAATAGTCGCCGTGCTTCAAGGAGAACACAGTGGGATCGACCTTCACGGCGGTTTCAGGCTCACATTCCACGCGAGTGTGTGCTGATCACATTTCCCCAACACTCACGGAAGGGCGTACAGTGAGGATGTCTCCTCGAGAGCCCACAGCTGTGGAAGCTGCATGAGGCAGAACCAGACAGAGCCGTGTGACCCGGGACACAGTGGTGCCCCCCGGAGACTCAGATGGTCCACCCTCAGTTTTCAGACTGTCACCTTACATGTCTACTGGCAACAGTGCGACGCCGTCCTGACCTCTTAACACGTCCCGTTTTCCCCCTAAGGCAGGGACACCTTGCCTGCCCGTACCATGGATCAAACACCCTAAGTTATCCTGAAAAGCACTACGACCTCTAAGGACTGGCGGTGTCAACTCTAGGCATGAGGCTCGGTGTAGACAGAACAGTGGACAACACCTTGCTGGTGCTATTACCTCCATGTGAAACAAGTAATATTATTCGCCAGGTAGGTGCTAGGAAACTTTCATGTGAAGAGCATGCCCACGAAGTGGATGCCACCATTCACACGGGAGAAAAGGCGGGCGTCCAGCCAGTGCTGTGATCAAGTTCACATCCAGGAGCGTCTCCCTCCAAAACCCGGTCCCCATGTCGCTCTGGCTTCTCAGCTCGTCACACCAGAAACTTAGATACCACTAAATCCTAAACAATAATAGTGCATGAGTAAGAGCTCTTATTTATCCATCATGAAGAAATAAAAAGTAAACACGTTATTAAGAAATAATAAATATCATTCCAAATGTTGACCTTTGATAAAGACATTCTCGTTGAAAACAGGTTCGGTTTTAACTAGATCTGACGCAGCACGCGGGTCTTCGCAGACGGGCGGTGTGTACGCTGAGAGCAGGAAAGGACCTTGCTGACCACCCCGCCCTCGCCAGGCCCGGGGGCTGGAGGACCGTGAGGTGCCAGGAGCCACGCATGGCGAGGAAAGCCACGGACCGTGTACTACAGGTGGGCTGCAGTGCTGGGACCAGAACACACAGGCCTCAACTCCAGATTCAGGGTCTGGTCAATTTAAGATTTCCGTCTGCGGTGGTTTCTGATATGCAGACTTTGCAGAATTAATGTTCTGCCCATAACTGGGGCAAACCGGTAGGAAATTACAAAGGAGAGCATATTCCCAGTGCTTTGTCATACTTGAGGAAATGAAAGGATTTAAGCATATGTGGCTTGAGTAAACATTTTCTCTATAAAAGTTAATCTACAATTACATTTAATGTGAAATATTATATAGAAAAACATCCCATGTGTTTCTGTTGCTGGAGGATACTTTACAGTTTGTGTTTTATTACTGGTCCCCTGTGTAAGTCTGAGAATTCCCTCCGGGGGAGCTTATTCCCGATAATGGCTGAGTTGAGCCGTAAGCATTTCCAGTCACTCAGGACACAGGCTCTCCTGTTGTCCAATGGCCTGCAATGCTTGCTTTTCAGTTTTGCAAAGGCAGCTCAGCCCCGTGGTGCTCCTTTGGTCTTGGCAAGAGAGAAGACAAATAACACCACCAACCAAATCACTTCCCTGACTGTCCACAGCATTTTGAGGGAACTCTGTTTGTGAAAGCCCTCAACTTCTTCCTGCAACGTTCCCATATGGTAAACCATGTTTCCCGGTGTTTGTCATATAAGGGTCAAGCTCGAATATTTTTCAACTTTCACTGTTTACCTTGAAAATTCATGCAACTTTTCTGTTCCCTATTGTACCACGGTTAGGATAGTTTATAGATAAATGCTTCTCTCTGAGACGCGTGGGAAAACATGTACCCCAGGTTTTCTCTGGGACTCTGCTCACCCCTGTCCTGCATGCACAGACACCTTGCACCCAGTGGGAGGAGGATGGGGAAAGGACACGACAGAGACCCGGTGCCGCGGTGAAAAGCAAGACAGAGAGAAAGGGGTTGAAATGTACACATCCATGTATCCACCCAACACCCCCAGGGCCATCCTCACCACTGTCCCCACAGAGCCTCCCAGCATTCCTGCCTGGTCGCCGAGTGCTTCCTCCAGACCCCCGGGAGTCCTTCTCGTGACAAGAACTCCTTGGAACTAATCAGATAATTCCTATGTCCCTTCAAGCCGACCATGGTCGGCAGAATAAGAGCTTCCCAAATATATCCACGTCCTAACCCCCGGGACCTGCAAATGTTGCCTTGTACGGCAGAAAAGGCAGTCTGCTGATACAATTAAGTTAAGGATCCCGAGATGGAGAGGGTAGCTGGGATTACCTGGGTGGCCTCTAAATGAAATCACGAATGTCCGCAGAGGACGATTTTACTACAGAAGAGGAGGCCATGGGATGACACAGCAGAGATGAAGGGACACATTTCGAAGACTGAAGAACGGGCCAGGAGCAAAGGGATTGACTATTTAAAGAAATACTTCAGCCCTGGCCGGTTTGGCTCAGTGGTTGGAGCGTTGGCCTGCGGTACAGAGAGACCCGGGTTCGGTTCCCGCTAAGGGCACGTACCTCGGTTGCAGTTAGTCCCCGGCCCTGGTTGGTCGTGCGGGTGGCAGCCACTCGATGTGTCCCTTCACGTCAATGTTTCTCTCTCTCTCCTCTCTTCCTCTCTCTCCCACCCGCTCTATCTGAACAAAAAATGGAAAAATATCCTCGGGTGAGGATAAAAAAAAAAAAAAAAAAGAAATGCTTCAGAATTCAGCATTGACCGGAAACTGGAAAAGGCAAGGAAACATGCTCCCCTGGACCCAACCTCCAGTCATCATCCTATGATACCACAGGGCGTGGGCGTTTTCATCCTCTTTTCCGGTGTTAAATAAGATGATCAAAAGGGAAATGAATAACAGCCATGGGTTTCTGTTCCCTACTCCCAGGAAATAACCCGAAGACTAGACAGCAGCCTGTGTATAACGCGGAAGCATTAGAAGCCAATGTGAATGCTCAATATGGAGAAATAGCTCCGTACAGGGCCCCTGTGTAATTGAAGGCAGTTAGGACAGAGCACACTCAGCTCTTAGGGAGGTAACACATGTAGCAGATGACACAGATAACTGCGCTGTGACCTTGCACCCCCGCACATCTTCGTTTACGATGCAACACCAGGTTCTGAGTGTTGCCCAGTTTCTCTGTTCAGCCTCTCTCTCTCCCTGTCCACTCTTTCTCCGACTGACCTCATCCACACATCACATTTCCACAGCTCGTATCAGTCACATAACAATCGTAAATCTATCCCCAGGCTAGACATTTCTCCTGAATGCTAGGTATTTACTCCCAATTACCTTCTGGACATGCCTGAATACTGTCTCCAAGCTCTCGAGTGCAACATGACGGTATTGGTGTGTTTTTTTCCTAACACATCTTGCCACATGCTTTTATTATTATTTGTAATAAAAAATTTCAATGTCGACATTATTGCAGATGTTTCCCATTTTCCCCTCCTTTGCCCACTTCACCCGCCCCATCCCTTGGCCTTCACCACACTATTGTCCCAGTCTTTGGGGTATGCATGTATGTTCTTTAGCTAATCCCTGCACCTTCTTTATCCAGTCACCTCACACCCTCCCCTCAGGCACCCACCAGTCTGTTCCATGTATTCATGCTTCTGGTTCCATTTTGATTATCAGTTTATTTTGTTCATTAGATTCCACATATTAGTGAGATCATATGGTATTTGTCTTTCTCTGACTGGCTTATTTTGCTTAGCATGACACTCTCCATGTACATTCATGCTGTCACAAAGGTAAGGGTTCCTTCTTTTTTACAGCTGCATAGTATTCCGTTATGTAAATGTACCACAGCTTTTTTATCCACTCATCTGCTGATAGGCTCTTGGGCGGTTTCCAGATCTTGGCTATTGTAAATAACCCTTCTATAAACACAAGGGTGCATATATTCTTTTTGATTGGTTTCATGATTCTTAGGATATACTCCCAAAAGTGGGATTGCTGGGTCAAAAAGCAGTACTATTTTTAATTTTTTGGGAAAGTTCCACACTGTTTTCCACAGTGGCTGTACCAGTCTGCATTCCCACCAACAGTGCACTAGGGTTTCCTTTTCTCCACATCCTCACCAGCACTTGATGTTTGTTGATTTACTGACAGTAGCCATTCTGACACATTTGAGGCGATATCTCATTGTAGTTTTAATTTGCATTTTTCTGATGATTAGTGACCTTAAACATTTTCTCATCTATTGGCCATCTATATGTCCTCTTTGGAGAAGTCTATTCAGATCCTTTGCCTATTTTTTAATTGGATTGTTTGTGTTCCTGATGTTGAGTTGTATAAGATCTTTATATATTTTGGAAATTATCTGATGTATCATGGGCAATGATGTTCTCCCATACAGTGGGTTGCCTTTCCATTTTGATGGTTGTTTATTTTGCTGTGCAGAAGCTTTTGAGTTTGATGTAGTCCTATGTGTTCATTTTCACCTTTGTTTCTGTTGCCTTAGGTGATGTATCAACAAAAATTCTGCTGCATATGATGTCCAAAATTTTGTTGCCTACATTTTCTTCTAGAATTTTTATGGATTCATGGGTCACATTTAAGTCTTTTATCCATTTTGAGTTTATTTTTGTGTATGGTGTAAGTTGATGCTCTAGTTTCATTTTTTGCATGTAGCTGTCCAATTTTCCCAACACCATTTATTAAAGAGGCTGTCTTTACTCTACTGTATGCTCTTGCCACCTTTGTCAAATATTAATTGAGCATATTGCCTTGGGTCCATTTCTGGGTTCTCTATTCTGTTCCCTGGTCTATCTGCCTGTTCTTGTGCCAGTACCAGGCTGTTTTGATTACAGTCGCTATGTAGTATAACTTGATATCTGGTATTGTGATCCCACCTTTGTCCTTCCTTTTCAAAATTGCTGTGGCTATTTGGGATCTTTTTTTTGTTCCATATGAACTTTTGAAGTATTTGTTCTAGTTCTGTGAAGTACGTTGGTATTTTGATGGGGATTGCATTGAATCTATAGATTGTTTTGGGTAATATGGACATTTTAATGATGTTGATTCTTCCAATCCATGAACAAGGTATGTGCTTCCACTTTTTTATATCGTCCTCTATTTCTTTTTTCAATGTCCTGTAGTTTTCTGCAAATAGGTCCTTTACTTCTTTTGCAAAGTTTATTCCTAGGTATCTTAATTTTTTTGCCACGATGGTAAATGGGATTGTTTTTTCAGTTTCTCTTTCTGTGAGTTCATCATTGGTGTATAAGAATGCCATCGATTTCTTGACGTTAATTTTGTATCCTGCTACTTTGCCAAATGCATTTATTAAATCTAGTAGATTTTTGATGGCATCTTTAGGGTTTTCTATGTATAATATCACGTCATCTGCAAATAATGACAGTTTCACGTCCTCCTTTCTAATTTGGATCCCTTTTTTCTTCTTGTCTGATTGCTGGGGCTAAGACTTCCAGTACAATGTTAAATAAGAGTGGCAAAAGTGGACATCCCTGTCTTGTTTCTGTTCTTAAGGGAAATGTTTTTGGTTTCTGTCCATTGAGTATGATGTTGGCTATAGGTTTTTCATATATGACCTTTATTATGTCGAGTTATGATCTCTCTATTCCCACATTGCTGAGTGTTTTTATCAGAAATGGATGCTGGATTTTGTCGAATGCTTGTTCAGCATCTATTGATATGATCATGTGGTTTATTCTTCATTTTGTTTATATGGTGTTTCACGTTTATTGATTTGCGAATATTGTACCAGCCTTGCATCCCTGGGATGAATCCCACTTGGTCATGGTGAATACTTTTTTTGATGCATTGCTGGATTTGATTTGCTAGTATTTTGTTCAGGATTTTGTTGTCTATGTACATCAGGGATATTGGTCTGTAGTTTTCTTTCTTTGTAGTGTCTTTTTCTGGCTTTGGAATTCGAATTATGCTGGCCTCATAAAACGAATTTGGAAGTCTTCCTTCTTCTTGAATTTTTTGAAATAGTTTGAGGAGAATGGGTGTTAGTTCTTTTTTGAATGTTCAGTAAAAGTCCCCCGTGAAGCCATCTGGGCCTGGGTTTTTGTTTGCTGGGAGAGTCTTGATCACCTCTTCAATTTTCTTAGTTGTTATTGGTCTGTTCAAGTTTTCTATCTCTTCTCAGTCCAGTTTTGGGAGAATATGTATTTCTAGAAATTTGTCTATTTCACTTAGATTGTCGAATTTGTTGCCATATAATTGTTCATAGTAGCTGTTAATGATGGTTTGTATTTCTGTGGTGTCAGTTGTTACTTCTTTCATTTCTGATTTTGTGCACTTGCATTCTCTCTCTTTGTTTCTTGGTGAGTCTAGCTAATGGTCCATAAATCTTGTTTATCTTTTCGAAATACCAGTTCTTTGTTTCATTGATCCTGTGAATTGTTTTTTTGGTCTCTATGTCATTTATTTTTGCTCTGATCTTTACTACTTCCTTCCTTCTACTTGCTCTGGGGTTTTCTTTTTGTTTGCTTTCTAGTTCTTTAAGTTGTGCGGTTAGAAAGTCAATTAAAATTTTTTCTTGTTTCTTGAGGTAGGCCTGTAGTGCTATGAACCTCCATCTCAAAACTGCTTTTGCTGCATCCCATAGATTTTGTGTTGTTGTGTGTTCATTTTCATTGGTTTCCAGGAAGTTTTTAATTTCTTCCTTGATCTCCTCAGTAACCCATTCATTGTTTAATAACATGCTATTTAGCCTCCATGTGTTCAAATGTCTTTGCATGTTCTTGTTGCAATTGATTTCTAGTTTTATGCCATTGTGATCTGAGAAGATGTTTGATATGATTTCAATCTTCTTGAACTTGTAGAGATTTAGTTTATGTCCTTTCATGTGGTCTATCTTTGAGAATGTCCCATGTGCACTTGAGAAGAATGTGAATTCTGAAGTTTTGGGCTGTAATTCTCTGTAGATATCTATTAAATCCATTTGGTCTAGTGCTTCATTTAGAGTCTGTTTCCTTGCTAATTTTTTGTCTAGAGGATGTATCTGGTGGTGTCAGCGGGGTGTTGAAGTTCCCTGCTATGATTGTATTGCTATTGATTTCTCCTTTGAAGTACTCCACAAGATTTTTAATATATTTTGATGCTCCTATATTGGGTGCATATATGTTTATCAAGGTTATATCTTCCTGTTGGATAGATCTTTCAATATTATGTAGTGGCCTTCTTTGTCTCTAGTTATGGCCTTCATTTTGAAATCTACTTGATCAGATATGAGTATTGCTACCCCCAGCTTTTTTTTTTTTTGCTTTCCGTTTGCTTGGAAAATTTTTTCCATCCCTTCACTTTCAACCTATGTGAGTCTTTTGTTGTGAGGTGGGTCTCTTGTAAACAACATATAGATGAGTCATGCTTTCTTATCCAATCAGCTACTCTGTGTCTTTTTATCAGAGCATTCAGTCCATTTACATTTAAGGTGATTATTGATATGTACTTATTAATTGCCATTTTTGTTTAGTTTGGTTATATTTTTCTTTCTATTTCTTCTACTAATTACAGCAGTCCTTTTAACATTTCTTGCAGTGCTGGTTTGGTGCTAATGTATTCCCTTAGCCTTTTTCATCTGGGAAGCTCTTTATTTGACCTTCTATTTTGAATGGCAGCCTTGTTGGGTGGAGTAGTCTTGGATTCAGATCCTTGTTTTCCATGACCTTGATTACCTCATGCCATTCCCTTCTGGCCTGTAGTGTTTCTGTTGAGAAGTCAGTTGAGAGCCTTATAGGGTTTCCTTTGTAAGTAACCTGCTGCTTATCTCTTGCTGCTTTTAGGATTCTCTCTTTGTCTTTAATTTTTGGCATTTTAATTACTATGTGTCTTAGTGCGGGCCTGTTTGGGTTCTTCTTACTTGGGGCTCTCTGTGCTTCTTGAACTTGAATACCTTCTTCCTTTACCAAATTAGGGAAGTTTTCTGTCACTATTTCTTTGAATATATTCTCTAACCCTTGCTCATTTTCTTCTTCTTCGGGGACTCCTATGATGCGAATATTATTACGTTTCCAGTTTTCCCACATTTCTCTTAAGCTGTCTTTCTGTTTTTTGATCGTTTTTTCCTTTTGGTTTTCTGATCCATTGATTTTTTCTACCCTGTCTTCTAATTCACTGATCCGGTACTCAGCTTCCTCTACTCTGCTCCTTAGACCTTCCAATGTATTCTTTATTTCTGATATGTCGCTCTTGATCTCTTCTTGGTGGTTTTTAATTTCCAATTGGTTTATTTTCAGCATCTCTATGTCCTTACTCATGCTGTTGAGCTTCCTCAAGATCATGGCTCTGAATTCTAGCTCTGTTAACTTGCCTAACTGCTCCACATTGATATCATCTTCGGTGGAGGTCTCTTGCTCTTTCATTTGGCTTTTGTTTCTGTGTTTCACCATTTTGGCTATCACAGTGGGCTTTGGAGCCTGCCAAGTTTTCCCCGTGGGTATTGGTGTTCTGCTGTTTGTGGCTCCCTCTCCTGGGTTTAGATGAGCGAGGAAGGACCCACGTTAAACACCACTGTGAAGTCTTACTTTCCTGGTTAGAGTTGCTAGCCAAGGAAAGGTACTGTTATCCTCTAGCTTTTTGCCTGGAGGCTAGAAGTTCAGGTTACTTGAAGAGTTTTGGGTTTTTAATAGATTGAAAAACTCCCTCAGGTGTTCAGTGTAAGGGGATTTCCTGAGGGTGGGGCAGGTGCTGGTTGTTAATGGGCCTCAATTTGCATTTCAATGGCCAACAGGGTGGGGTTGGATCTCCGAGGGAGGGGCTGCTGCCTCTCCCCAGAGCCCTGGGAAGGAGCAAGGTGACCACCGTCCTGCGTGGCTGCTACTCAGCAGAAGCTCTGAGCGCCCTCCAAATTCCGAGTATCCCCACACAGTTCCAGTCCAGTCTGCCCTCCCTCTGCCGGAGCCCAAGGTGAGTGGCTGTGGCTGTTTTAGCCTCTGTCCCAGCTCTGGGCTGTGGAGACACTTGGGACTTTAAACCGAGGGCGCTGCTCCCAGCTAAGGCCGCGGACCGTAGGCTCCCAGCCCCCCTCTCGCGCCTTCGCAATCCTACCAGGATGGAGTCAGTGACCCTGGCTATATGGTCCTTGCAAGCTGCTTTTCTGTTGTTTTTCCCGTCGATTTGTCTGTGTTTTAGTTGTAATTCCAGTTTGGTCCTGGGAGACGGTCTGTGTAGCTCTGTTCACTCCGCCGCCATTTTGGAATCTCTCTGGGGCCCTTTTCTGAGTTCGTGTGGTTACGGCCAGTTTGTTCCTTGCAGTTACAGGACTGGGTCTCCGTTTCCGTGCTGGCTGCATTTGGGATGACTCCCAACTCCCAGAGGCAAGCTACATTTCTTGCCATATAGTCCCCCGAATCTTTAAACCAGCAATAACCCATGAAATCCTGCTCACAGTTATATCTGGGACTCTCCCATTTCTGATTAAAAGAGCTCATTCACTAAGTTAGGCCACTCAGAGAATCTCCCTTTCTCAAAGTCAACTAGGCCATAAGACATAACCTAACCATGAAAGTAAATGCGTCTTATTCCCAGTCTCGGAGATTGTGCAGGGGCGTCTGACAGAGGGGGGGCCATCCTGGGGCCATCCTGGAATGCTGCCCAGCACGATGGCGACAGGCAGACTCATTTCGCCCCCTCTTCAGTGACTCCAAACAATAGTCACCACAGTCTCTGTGGAAATGGGCAAAGTTCTCCAGCTGCACAGACCCTTTAACTGGAGTTAAAAACAAAAACTAACAAAACCAGTTAGATGTTATGTCAAAGGACTACAGAAAAGCCAAACGTAAAAGGATGAAAAGAGATTTGCTAGGCAGATGCCAACTAAAAGATACTTATTCTAGCCCGATTAATGTAAGACTGTAAGGCCAAATAAAAAGCATTGCCAAAAATAAAGTCATCTAATTAGCAAGTGGGAAGATATAAAACTGGAACAAAGAGATGAGCCATTTCACACTTAAAAAGTTGGTAAGATTAAAACACCTTTAAAAAAAATACACATCTTACCCTGGCCAGTTTTGCTCAGTGGTTAGAGCATTGGCTTGCAGTCCAGAGAGACCCAGGTTCGGTTCCCGCTAAGGGCACGTGCTTTGGTTGCAGTGTCCCCTGCCCTGGTTGGGTCGTGCGGGTGGCAGCCACTTGATGTGTCCCTTTCACGTCGATGTTTCTCTCTCTCTCTCTCCCTCCCACTCTATCTGAACAAAAAAATGGAAAAATGTCCTCAGGGGAGAATAAAAATAAATAAATCACATTTTGGCAAGGATGTCATCTGGGGAAACTTTTATAAACCGTTTGCAATTCAGTTATGAATATAATTTTGCATTGCTTAGTAAAGTTTAAAATGCACATTGCCCACCACCAAGCAATTCTACTTCCAAGTATGATATCCTAGAAAAATATTTGTACATATGCACAAAGAGACATTTACTATTTTCTCAGCCCCCTTTGGTGTAACAGCAAAAGTCTGGCAACAAGCCAAATGTCTATTGACAGGAGAATAATAAAATAAGTTGTGGTAATAGTCACACAGTGAAACTTTATGCCGCAGTGAGAATGACTACACCACAGCTACATGAATTAACATGGATTAAACTCAAACAACCTGAAACAAAATAAGTCATGCTGTAGTACAATTCCGTGTACTCCCTATTCTAATACACACACAGGAAAGCGACCTGAGCCACAGACAGGTAGAAACTATGAAGAAAAGTCAGCGAATGATAAAACGAAATGAACAGGAGTAGTCACCTCTGTGAGCTAGAAAGAGGGGGTGTAATCTTAGGTACAGAGGGGTCCTTAATAACATTGATAAGGTTTAGTTTCTTGGCCGGGGAGTAAAATGTATATATTTTATTGTGGCTCTTAGATGTTATATGCATTTTTGGTATGTACAGACAAAAGTCAAAATAGATAAATGCAAAGCAATACTGAAGAGTCAGCTGTGTGTTGCTAATAATACATGCAGGCAGAAAGACCATAATTGCAGGAACAAAGGCTCAGAAGTATGTGCAGGTTACAGAAAATATACTGGTCTCCCTGGTCAGAAAGTCTGTCTAAAAGGAGAGTGGAACACAAAGCTGAGCCCTACAACAGAGAGCTTACAACTCAACAAAACAGACGCCACCATGCAGGAAATGGGGACCCCGGGGACCTGCTCGGGGAAGCTCTGGGTCCAAACAGTACTTTGGTACGGCTCTTGGGTGGCAGCCCCCATGGAGGCCCGGGAAGCAGAAGGGACTAGCCACTGCCATGGAGAAAGAAGGGGGAATTCACTGAGGAGGCTACTCAGGGATGGAAGAGACCACAAGGGTCAGACCCCACGGGTCCTGCGGTGAGCACCATGTCACACCCACCGAGACGGCTGTGATGGAAAAGTCTTACAACAACAAGTGTCGGCCTGGACGTGGAGAAATGCACTCTGGTGCGAGTGTAAAGTGCTGAGGCCACTGCAGAAAAAACCAGTCTGATAGCTCGTCAGGAAGTGCAGCGTGCAGTTCCCACGGACCCGGCAACTGCACTCCTCCACGTACGCCCACGGGAATGAACACCTGTGTCCGCGCACAAGCTTGTGTGTGGATGCTGACAGCATCATCACAGCCCAGAGGCAGAAACAACCCAGACATCCTTCAACTGATGAATGAATACACAAGCGGGGTGTAGCCACATGAGGGGGTATTCTTCTGACACAGAAAGGAATAAAGTACTGGAGATACATGCTATGACGTGGCTAAACCTTGGACACATTATACTAAGTGAAAGAAACCCATCACGAAGGACCGCATGCTCCATGATTCTACTTACATAAAATGTCTACAACAGGCAAACCCATAGGGACGGGAAGTAGAGTAGTGGCTGCTTCGGGCTGGGAGCTGGGGCTGGTCAAGTGTACATTGTGAGGGAATGGAAATGGATGACAGTTGTACATATCTGTGAATATACAAAAAACCACTGAATGGCACACCCAAATGGCTAAATTGTTTGGTATATAAATTGTATCTCTGTAAAGATATAGATAGATATAGATATAGATATAGATATAGATATAGATATAGATATAGATATAGATATAGATATAGATATAGATATAGATATAGATATAGATATATAGATATATATTTTTTATCCTCACCCAAGAACATATTTCCATTTTTTGTTCAGATAGAATGGGAGGGAAAGAAAGGAAGAGAAAGAGAGAGAAACATCAACATGAAAGGGACACATCGAGTGGCTGCCTCCCGCACGACCAACCAGGGCCGGGGACAAACTGCAACCGAGGTACATGCCCTTAGCGGGAACCGAACCCGGGTCTCTCTGGACTACAGGCCAATGCTCTAACCGCTGAGCCAAACCAGCCAGGACAAAAAATATATATATGTTAAAGTGACCACGGTTTGGGTCAGCCAGAGCTGGGGCTTCTACTCCCAGTTTGAGCACCAGGTCCGGCCCCGGGTCATGTTGTTTAACTTGCCGCCATCCATGCCCTGGCCAGTTTGGCTCAGGGGTTAGAATGTCGGGCTACTGACTGAAGAGTTGCAGGTTCGAGTCTGATCAGGGGCACGTGCCTCAGTTGCAGTTCAGACGCCGGCCCTGGTAGGGGTCGTGCAGGAGGTGACCAATCGATGTGTCTCTCTCACATCAATGTTTCTCTCCCCCCACCCCCCACCCACTCTATCTGAAGATAAATAGAAAAATACCCTCGGGTGAGGATTAAAAAACAAGCAAATGAATGACTTCCCTCCATCCGGCTGTGATGAGATTTAGTAAGAGAAGGTGCACGGAGTTCTTAGCAGAAGCCCACAGCACAGCGGGCAGGAGGCTGAATGGGTGAAGCAGACAGGTAGCCTTAAGGAAACAATGCACAAGAATCAAGAACTGCTGACGGAGAACAGGTAAGGGGAGTCAGAGGGAGGAGACGCGAAAGGTTCTGGGGTTCCCATGGAACGACCGTCGTCAGTGACATCTCAAAATGACAACAGCCACCATGCCGTGAGGTGGCAAACGCTCTTGCCTGGGATTAACATATCTGTCTCTCTCTCTACCTACCTATCGGTTTATTCCGGTTTAAGAGGCAATGTTCACCGCAGGTTCAGAGCTGCTAGGCCAGTTCTCCTCACCACCTGTCCTCACAGACCCAGGAAGTCTGCAGCACCATAGGAGAAGCCATGCCCCAGGCTGGAAAGGTTGATCACACCAAAGCAACAGTTCACCTGATCCTCCTCCTCCTTTGTGAATCGATGTAAAAATGAGCAAGCAGTCCCTGAAGGACAGTGGGTAGCTGTCAACCAGCACAGGGTGGTGATGTTGTGAAAGTTGTATCATGGAAGAAATGAAAATGGAAGGTACTAATAATTAAAGCCGAAAGCCACATCATGAAGTCTTTCTCGGCACTGAGCTGGAGTCAGGGAATCTAAGCGCTTGATTGAGGAAGCCCACGGCGAAAAGCATCCTCAGACACCGACCTGTGAGCTTTTCACAAGTTTCAATTCCCAGAGACACAAAAGGCAAGTCTTCTAAAACCCTGAACTACACAGACAATGTCACTGGGTGTCCACACGCATGCACAGAGGGGGACTGGGCACGAGGAGTAACAAGGAGGGAGCAGCAGGCTCTGAGGGTTCACATGCAGGGGCCCCTTCCCTTTCCCTCCCTCTGCACCAACTCTGTCCATTGTCCATTTGTTCATCTGCTCAGGGGTTAGAATGTCGGGCTGCTGACTGCCAAACGCCAGCTACAACAGAAGAAACACCCCCAAACTCTATTTGTCACTAAATAAAACAGCACATATTTCTAAAACATTACTTCTTACCAACTTTTAAAAAAATCAATGTAAAACAATTTACTGGTGTTTTAATCTTTCATTGTTATTCTTGGCTTAAAAAAAAACCAAAAAAACCCACCTGTCTTTCTTTTCCTGATTCACATTCTGTCTCAGCAGGCTGGGCCTTTGCACTGGTGTTCTTGGGGGATGTTTTCTAGATCGTTGCTGGTTATTTAGCATTTTCCATATTTATTATTATTAATAGTAGTAGTAAATGTTGATTTTTGTAGCTCATTAGGCAAAAAAAAAAAAAAAAAATGACACAACAGAATGGTAGCAAAATAACAGCAAATAGGCTCTCAGCTTCGTACAGCAGCTAGTTCCACAACCACACATGTGGTAAACAGGTGGGAAAGAACCAAGACATTTAGAATAAGGGGTCAATAAAAAGAAAATATAAAGAAATAAATAGTAAATGAAAAACTACTTATTTATACGTCTGATCATTTACATTTTTCTGACTCTGAGTCTCTGAGACATTAAAATGTTCCTTAACAGACCGGCTGGTGTGGCTCAGTGGATTGAGCATCAGTCCCATGGACTGAGAGGTCCTGATTCAATTCCCGGTCAGGGCAAGGGCCTAAGTTGTGGGCTTGATCCTCAGTAGGGGTCGTGCAGGAGGCAGCTGATCAGTGTTTCTCACATCGATGTTTCTAGCTCTCTCTCCCTTCCTCTCTCTCTAAAAAAAAAACCACAATAAAAACATATTTTAAAATGTTCCTTAACAAATGTTCTAAATTGATACTTGCTCCAACTCAAGGAATTGCAGAAATGCTCAATGTTAAAATAGCTGCTGTGCTTCATCCTACGACAAAGAAGTGGTCTCAATCCACCATTCCTAACGTCACTATCCTACTCTAATAAACAGCAAACTAGAACACAAATTAAAAAACAATGACCTAATCAGTTCCAACACTGAGGGAGTAAAGTGCTGGGATACACACATCATTTGGGACGAGGCCGCTCACATCACACAGGAGAGCCCTCCTGCCGTCTGGTTCGTCTGACCCCAGGTACTAACATACAGAACAGCTTCCTGTTCCTTGTCAGCCTGGACTTTAAATACTATCCTAAATGTATATATATTGGGTAGTAAGAGGAAGAAAATTAAAATGCCAAAAAGATACAAGCCGATCTCAATTCCGAAATCCAACCTGTGTGCATGAGGCACCTGCCACATGACGGGGACTGTCGACAGGGCGCCTGCTGTAAGGCTGGGATCAATTACGCAAAGAGTAGTGTTCCGATCAGGATTTATCGCTCAAAAATGAAGCATACCCACCCGAAGGTAGTCATGCATCTTATCGTGTCCATGAAATTATGGGACATTTATTTTATATTTTAGGTCAGCTTTCCCTTGGAATTGTCTTCATTAAATTATTTCTCTAAAACAGTTACATATTCTTTCATTCAATCGTTGGATACTTTTTGAAAAGAAGAGCTCAGCAATGTAAAAGGAGTTCATTTAAGTAGTAAGAGGCACTGTTATTGATCAGATTTCATAGTTTTGTGATCTAGAGCATGTACCTTTTTCTCCTCCTAAGCCTTGGTTTTGCCCGATGGTGGCGGTGGTGGGGCCTGTCTTGGGAGGGTTTCTGAGCAGCACATGAAATAGTGCCTGAAAAGTGCTCCGCAGAGAGCCCAGTCTCAGTATTCAGCAGCTATCAGCACCATCAACATACTGACACCTTGACCCCCTTCTTGACAATTCCCTGTTCTTCACACTTACCTTTCATGCGTGATTTCAGATTCTTCTCCATTATACATGCAGACCTCCCTCAAATCTGTTCATCTCACTTCACTTCCTTAAGGCAAGCTGTTCTCCTCTGATTTAGTAGAGATGAACGAATTAATGAGATAATGAATGAAAGAGCAGTCACTGTTTCAGCCTGTCGGTCTCTAGCAATGCTACCTACCACAGTTGGATACACACAAGTGGAAGCTCACAGGTGATGGCAGCATGCACGGGGTGATGACATTAAAGACGTTTTTCTTTCCAGAGGAGACTGTTGACCCAACTCTATTCTACCCAACTTGTGTGTGACTTGGCATGTTCAACCCAAGTGTGGAAACACATTTGAAATTAGAGAAAAAAACAAACAAACAAACAATTCATGTTTTACATATTCGACATCCACATAATTTATCACGTATGATGTCACTCTGTTTCTTCTTTCACAATCTGTAATCATCTTGTTTGCTCTTTTTCTTACACTCTCAGTACCTGCATGGGGCCAGAGCTATGTCTGACCGTGTTATTGCAGTGCCCAGAATAATGTTTAACACATGATAAGAGCTAAATGAGTATTTGCAAATTGATCTCCTCTCTTTTAAACCATTCTCCACACTACCAGTTATAGTGATCTTTTAAAAATATAAATCTGGCCAAGACTATTCAATGAGGAACAGTCTCTCAACAAATGGTGCTGGGACAACTGGAGAGCCCTGTGCAAAAGAATGAAACTGGACCCTCAACTCACCATACACAAAACTGACTTAAAATAGATCAAAGACTTCAGTGTAAGAGCTAAACTATACAACTCTCAGAATACAACACAGGAATACATCTTCATGACCTTGGATCAGACAGTGGTTTCTCAGTCAAGACACCAAAAGCATAAACAAGAAAAAAAAAAAAAAGTGGACACGTTGGGCTTTGTTAAACTTAGAAGTATTTATACTTCAAACAATGTCATCAAGAGAATGAAAAGACAATCTACAGAATGGAAGAAAATATGTGCAAATCATCTATCTGATAAAATACTTGTATCCAGAGGATATAAAGAACTATTGCAATTCTATAATAAAAAGGCAATTCAACTAAAAAATGAGCAAAGAATTCAAATAGAAATTTCTCAAGAAAAATATACAAATGGCCAATGAATACATGAAAAGATGCTCAACATCATTAGTCATCAGAACCACAATGAGATACCACTTCACATCCACTTGGATGGCTATAATAAAAAACAGATAATGAAATTAGAGCCCTCAAACATAGCTAGTGGGAATGTAAAATAGTGTAATCACTTCAGAAAACAGGCTGGCACCTCTTCAGAAGATTAAACAGAGTTACCATATAACCCAGCAATTCCACTCTTAGATACACACTCAAAACTCTTCAAAGCATACATCCTTATGAAATCGTGTACATTAATGTTCATAGAAGCATTATTCTTAACAGTCGAAAGGTGTAAACAATCCAAATGTCCACCAATAAATGGATAAACGTGTGGTACACCCATGCAATGGAACATTCTTCAGCAACACAAAGAAGTGAAATGCACAACCTGGAAGATCCTTAAAAATACAAGTTAAAGAAGCCGTCACAAAAGGCCACGTCTTGTATAATTCCATTGATGTGGATGCCCAGAATAGACAAATCCATAGAAACAGAAAGTAGATTAGTTGTTGCCAGGATGAGGAGGTGGGGAAAATTGGGAGTAACTAATAAGTACAGGGCTTTGGGGGGGGGGGGTGATGAGAATGTTCTAAAATGGACTGTGAACAGTATTTGTCAATATACTAAAAATGACTGAATTGCACACTTCAAATGCGTAACTTATATGGTCTGTGAATTATATCTCAATGAAGCAGTTATTAAAAACACACATCTGATCATTTCGTTCCTTAGTTTAGAAATTTCAAAGGTTTAACATGGTGCTGCAGATCAAGCCCGGATTCCACCACATCTGACAGGTGTGTGATCTGGCCTCAGTGTGCTCCTGCGTCTCAATCCTGCAGCACCCTGCTCAACACGAGCACACGCACGGTGGCTGCTCATCAAGCATTAGCCCAATGGACTGCTTTTATGATAACATTCAGTAGTATTGGCTGTAAATGAAGCCAATCACTCTTAGGAAGGGGCATGAGAATGAGAAGGAAAAAAAATAAGGTACGTAACTTCCAAAGGAAACATTTACCTAAATTTCCAATGTTTTAATTTTATTTTTTTCCTACTTCTAGTGTTCAAGTGGAGCTCTGGTGAGCATTCTGCACTCCATCTTGCATGCTAACTCAGAGACAAAGGCTTTCTGATTCTTCCAATGACTTTTATTTTCTTACATGGGTATAAATTTTCTACATGTAAGTAGCCCAGTAACACAGATAACAGCAGCTAAGCAGGTGCCCCTGAATTAGAAAAATAATGAAAGGAGAAAAGGGTTGACTCTGATACCGTCAACATTTTCATTTCCGTTCTTATGTCATCAATGGTCTCAGCACAATTTCAGTAACAATTATATGGAAGGAACTGGCTGTGTCTAAGAAAATAATGATTTAGGGAGGGCATCACATCATTCATTCATTCATTCATTCACAAACATTTACTGAGCCCTCACTATGTGCTGACATCGTTGCTGAGGGTGGAGCAGAGGACAAAAGAGACAAAATGCCTGCTTTAATGGAACTTCTACTCCGTTGGGTGAAGACAGATTATTGATAGTCAAAATGAAAGTGTAGTATATGAGTAGTGATAAGTGGCGTCAAGCAAGATAAAGCTACGGAAAGAAAGGGGCATGCTTTTGGCCAGGTATTCGAGGACAGCCTCACTGAGAAGGTACTATTTTGAGCAGAGACCTGAATCAAATGACCGTATTTGCCAGGTGGCCTCTGGGTAAGGGGTTTACAGGAAAGGGACAGCTCCTTCCCGTAATGGCCCTGAGCTCACAGCCTGCTCCTGCTCAGAGAGGAGTCCAATGTGGCTGGAATGGTAGCAAGGGGGGCCAGTATCCCGCTAAGACTCTTTCATTTTACTCTCAGGGATGAGAAACACTAGGTTTTTAGCAGAGGATGGAGCTTGTCTTTTAACCACACTCTGGGCTCATCAGTAAGGGTAGCCATGGAAATCTACATCTGCCTACAGCAGTAGAGAAACCAGTATATTTAAGAATTCAGCCCTGGCCAGTTTGCTCAGCGGTTAGAGCATCAGCCCACGGACCGTTCGGTTCCCGCTAAGGGCACTTAGCTTTGTTGCAGTTTGTCCCCAGCCTTGGTTGGGGTCGTGTGAGTGGCAATCACTCGATGTGTCTCTCTCACATCGATGTTTCTCTCTCTCTCTCTTTCCACCCTCTTTCCCTCCTGCTCTATCTGAAGATAAACGCAAAAATGTCCTCGGGTGAGGATAAAAAAAAACAAAACAAAACAGAATTCAATTACCTAAGATCAAAAGCATCTGCATACTGAGACATAAGGGATTCAGTAGGAAATTCACAGTTGTACAAGCCACATAGTTTCCCCTGTCCAGCTCCCCTTCTAGTTCAGGAGCCCTACGGACATGGGCCGTGCTGACCTATTCCCCACAGCTCCGCCGTGTCCCCAGCACTGACCAGGAGCCCCAGGGAGGGGTCTGGCAGCAAACATTTTGTAACACCTTCAATTCATTCAGCGTATATGATGATAAATGTTATCTGGATATTCATCTCAAGAAACACGATATGACCTACATTTGAAATAATCCTTAGGAGGCCTTTAAATTTGCTGGAAGAGCCACCAAAAAAGTACTAAGGTGTACAACAGAAAAGTTGTGTGAATCGTAACAACTACTAGATTCAGGTTGAGGTTTTCTAGCATCTTGACTGAGAATCTCAGTTCAGGGCAATGAGGTGGTTTTTTAAATTTTTCCACAGAAGGTCTACCTGAAAGCTATAGCCCTCAAAATAATACTGATTACCTTCAGGGTTTTCAAAAGTGGGCTGATATAAATTTGTTCTAGACCAATATCCTTTCACACGTACACAAAGGTATGCTTGAACACTATAATGCATATAAGCTGGTGAAAATTTCTAAGCCAATAAAACGTGCCTCTCAAGTCCTATCAAAAACAGCACACTTAGCGAGAATGAAGAAATTTGTTCACAGAGTTGTAAAATGCCTTTCAAGTTGTAAAGAGAAGGAGCAACTTCTGCTTTTTAAACTCACTTCCAAACTGAACTGTGGAATGAGCTAACAAAGCTGGGAATTTAGTAAAAGAGAAACAGACATCATTCTGGGCAAGGAATGAATTCCGTACAATGATCACATCTATATTTTTAGGGATTAAGTTGCTAAATTTACCTTAAGACATAATACAACAAGTTAATCTTAGGATAATTTTAAGGAAAGATTGAAATGGTAAACTAAATACAGTACTAAAATCTTTAGTTCCATGAAGATAGTCCTTACTTTGCTTTTATCAGATGCAAAACTTATCCTTTGTTGGAAAGCTTAATTTTAAATACAAAGCATTTGCCTGGCTGGTGTGGCTCAGTGGTTGAGCATTGACCCATGCACCAAGAGGTCACTGGTTCGATTCCCAGTCAGGGCATATGCCCAGGCTGTGGGTCCAAAGCCCAGTTAGAGGTATGCGGGAGGCGGCCAATCGATATTCTTTCTCATTGATGTTTCCATCTCTCCCTCTACCTTCCTCTCTCTAAAAATCAATAAAGAAAATAAATAACTAAATAACTAAATACAAAACATTCCCAGATTTATTTTACAAGGATTTTTTTTTTTAAATCCTCACCTGAGGATATTTTTCCATTTATCTTCAGACAGAATGTGAGGGAGGGAGGGAGGAAAAGAGAGAGAGAGAAACATCAATGTGAGAGAGACACATTGAGTGGTGGCCTCCCACATGACCCCAACCAGAGCTGGGGATGGAACCACGGCCCAAGTATGTGCCCTTGACCGGAATCGAACCCATGACTCGTTAGTCCATGGGCCGATGCTCTAACCGCTGAGCCAAACTGGCCAGGCCACAAGGAAATATTTTTAAAACAATCATCTCCATCCCTCACTCACCTCCTTCCTTCAAATCCGTTTATCTGTACAAACTGAGAACTGATGAAGGCAACTCCAGCCGATTAAAATAGCCACAGTGAAGATTCTCTTCATCAGCCTGGGCAGTCTGGAAACCTAAGCTTAGTCAGCCCGGGCTGGCATGACAAAGTACGAGAGACTGAGTGGCTTACACAATGGAAATTTATTTTCTCACAGTTCTGGAGGCTGGAAGGCCAAGGTCAGGTGCTGGCCAGTCTGGTTCCCGCTGAGGGCCTCCTTCCTGGCTTGCAGACGGTGGCCGCCTTCTCGCTTCGTGCTCACAAGGCCGAGAGCTCTCTGGCATCTCTTATCATGAGGACACTGATCTGATGGCCAGGCCCCACCCGTATGACCTCATCTTAACCTCAATTACGTCCTACAGGTATATTTCTGAAGATAGTCACATTAGGGTTAGGGCTTCAACACATGAATTGGGGGAGAAGTCTACAACAGTATCAGATTGTCTTTCATTGCATCTTTGCCTTGGACAAGGCACTAGGAGAGTCACTTAGATCCTTCTCACAATGAAGATCATCTCAAACCTTCACAATGAACGCCCTCACGGCTCTGTGCACACTGAGGAGCTCAGGAATCTTTTCTGCTGGGGGTACTGCTCCAACAACCCTGGCTCACAACCCTAAAGTCAAACAGCAGCCAGGTAAATACATCTGAATGAAGCAAAACAAGCTGATACAGGAGCGCACATATTTGGAATGGCTGCCTATAGACACTACTTCATCCATCGAGAAAATTAACCCAGGAAAGGAAGTGCCTCCTAAAAATCAGCTACCAAGCTTTCACAATTCCTCCAGCAATGAGAATGGCCACACACGTGTCCTGGGAACGGAGACGACACTTCCTCCAGTGTCCTCGTTCCCTTCACCGGAGATGCACGTCCCTTTTAACGCCTCGCCCTTCTCAGACCCAGCCGGCTCCCCTGACAGCAACGTACCCGCCTCTCCCCGTTTAAAAACATCCATCCCCTTCTGCAAGATGCAAAGGGAACCCACCTTCTGAGCAGACTGACTCCAAAAACTTCTGAGCAGACTGACTCCAAAAATAGGAACTGGGACTTGCTGCCTTGTGAGATTTAATTTTCGGTCTCATCTTCTCCATGGGTTGTTTTGTATATTTTCTAAAGTCATATTATGCTTAGTTTTTCGCCCACCAGAATGTAAGCTAAGGGAGACTTTACGTATCCTCGAGTCTTTCTTTTTTTCACCCCGCAGCAGCACACACTCTCGTGGCTGATCGAAAGTAGGCATTCCGTAAATGCTCATTGTAAACTAAACAAAAAGGCGTTTTCTGTAGCTTCAGACAGAACGATAGGCTGTCACTGAGGGAGTCTGGACTCAGGGGACACCCACCTGCACCAGACCTGGAGCTTATGCAAACTTCTGAAAACTGATCCCCCTGCCGTGCCCCCTCTGACATGGCCTTACAGGCAGCCACTCCTATCCTACCAACTCCAGCTACATTCAGTCACCAAGAGCTACTGGTTTTAACTCTTCAAAGACGATGACTCTGGACCAGGGTCCATCACCGAGAATCTGAAACTCAGTGCAACAGCTGTTCTGAATTCCTCATGTGCCGGACTCAGGCTGCCCCACCCGGTGGAGCGCCTCCTGCAGCTAAGCTGAAGTACTGCACAGGCCCTCACACCTCTCATACGTGTTCCAATCTGACCGAATTAGCTTGTTCCCTTCCCCCAAACACACGCAAACTCTCTCAATCTAAGATATGTGTTCCAATCTGAACAAATTAGCTTGTTCTCTTCCCCCAACCACAGGCAAACTCTCTCAGTCTGCTAAAATACGTGTTCTAATCTGACCGAATTGGCTTGTTCCCTTCCCCCAACCACAGGCAAACTCTCTCAGTCTGCTAGAATACGTGTTCTAATCTGACCGAATTAGCTTGTTCCCCTCCCCCAAACACATGCAAACTCTCTTAATCTGCTAAGAACACTTCAGCTCCTCACCAGGATCTTTAAAGTCTTTTTCCAAGGACTCTGGCCTTACACTGCAGGGTTCAAACCTCGGCTTCGCCCAGTCAAGCGACAGGCCCTGGGGGTGTCTTCTGTTCCTGCTTCCCCTCTCCCCTACGCAGTAAGGACAATAGGTCTCCTCTCTCCAGGACTGCCACAGGACTCTCGGAGGCAGCAGATGCTAGGGGCTCGCCCAGGGTCTGAACACAGGGACCATCTGAGTGGTAGTGCCATTATCACTAGTGTCTCTCACCAGACAGCCACCACTTAGAGCTCACGACACTCCCCCATCTTCTGGACTTGACTTGAGAGCGCAGCTCTTTGTGAACTGTGCTACCACGTGGCAGGCGGAGGGTGGGCCATTTCTGTATTCATCGTCCTTAATCAGCAGATCCTTGCCCGGCTGGGCCAGGGTGAAGAGCCGGGCAGTCCTGTGAGCTGACTGGTGGCGATGCCGCTACCTACTCTGTCGCACGGACACCAGTTTATTCCTCAGAAACACTCACATCGGACAAAACGGATCTTAAGTAGGCCTAGAAGGTGTTTTAAGGTCCTCTTTTTCTCCACATCATTATCTAAATACACGTGACACTTAATCCAAAGAAATCTTGAGCCCAAGACAGTCCAAGTAGAAATAGACAACCACCAGACACTGGGCAGTAGAACCACACTGAAAACTCTTGACAGCATTTTCAAATAAAGGAAGCAGACAGGACCACAGCCAACTCCTCCCTGGGCCTCTAACCTCCATGGTTGTAAATATTTAAAAATATGTTTTTATTGATTTTTGTTTTAGAGAGAGAGACACATTGATGTGAGAGAGAAACATCAATTGGCTGCTTCCCGCACGCCCCCTACTGGGGATCGAGCCCAAAGCCTTGGCATGTGCCCTGACCGGGAATCGAACCAGGACCTTTCCGTCCATGGGAGGAGCTCAACCCACTGATGCACACCAGGGGGGCTGATTATAAATATTTTAAAACTTTATGAAATGTTGTTACCAGCCCTAATGCATTCACTATTTATTATTCTTAAGTAGCTATGTTTACAATGACATGGGTTAATATACTATTATGGCTCCATAAGAATATACATTTGGATTCCAAGTGTCATTCAAGTAAATTAACATCACTCAACATTTATATTTTCCCTTCTTACAGACGACCTCACTGCCTTCTCTATTAATCTTGTATTTGTTCCCAGGTTCGGTGATTCAAAATCATATTGTGATGTGGAGCATCGGGGTTTGGGGAAACAGTGAAACTGCATCTAGGCTCGTGTGTGAAATTACTGACAGATGAGCTTGTGTTCCCTTGCTGTTGTTATTTTCTGTTCCAGGAAAATATTTCAATACATAGTCATCATGATTTTATAAAAAGAAAATAAGAATTTAAGGTTCACTTGTTTGTACATAGACGAAAATATTGTGACACCACAGAGTCCCAATTTCTCAAGCTCTAATATTTTCAAACAACACCTTTCCATTAAAACAAATCAAAGAAAGGAAAAAATGCAGGAACGATTGACAGATGGTTTTAACTTGGCACATGTATATTTGTCTAAGGGTTATCTTCAAGCAGGTCTATTGACTTTGCTCTTTAATGACTGGTATGTGTAAGCAGGGAAAGGAAACCTCTCTGAGCAATTGCTTAGTAAGAGAAAAATGCTTGCCCTGTTTTTCTCCGATGACCCAGGTGTCAAGACTTTGACGGGATGGCGGGGGAGAGGGTGGCCGTCTGTCTGTCTGTCTGCCTGTCTGCCTGCCGTTCTCATCTGCTGGCCTGTCAGAAACTAAGCCACTGGAGACAGCTCAGCCCTGGAACTCTGACAGAGCTCAGTTAGCTGATTAACCAGAAACAACAGAAACCACATCTTTCAGCAGAAGCTGACCCAGAAAAGCTCCCCAGATGACAGCGGCAATAGAGCGTAGACATCGCCAATCATAACGCTCAAGCCGGGCCCGGTCTGCCAAGGTTTGGCAACTTCAGTTAGCGCATCAGTCAGACATATGTCCTGTTGACAATTTACTTGTAGTCCTGAGTGGGGCTACATATAAATATAATATCACAAATCCTGAGAAACAAAGCACCTGAGCGCTCCTCGCTTGTCATCTGTCTCCTCTCCAAAGTGAAGCGAGAAGGAAACTGAATCAGGGAGGCTTAGAGCAGAGAAGCCTTCCTCCCTGGACAGTGTCGATGGACCAGGAGGATAGCACGCCGAGTGAAGTCCGTCAGTCACAGAGGACCAACAATGCATGACGCCTCTTGTGGGGGTCATTAAAACAGTCAAAGGTACATAATTAGGCAGTAGAATGGTGGTTACCGGGGGATGGGGAAAAAGAAAGTGGGGAGCTGTTGTTCAGTGGGTTGAGGTTATTGTTATAATAAGAGGCAGACATCCCAGAGACATGGTGCACAACACGGAGTCTGCAGGTGGCCGTGAAGTATGTGCACTTGAACATTTGTGAAGAGGGCAGGGCTCATGTTAACTGTTCTTATACCAAAGGGAAAGAAAAAAGAGGGGAAAAACAAGGGACACAAGGAAAATTTTGGAGGTGATGGATATGTTTATTACCTGGATTGAGGTGATGGTAACAGGAGTATACACATATGTCCAAAATCACCAAATTGTGTATGTTAATCATGTGCAGGTTTTTGACTACCTCAATAAAGCTGGGAAAACCGAAACAACGGAGAAGGCTGCAGGCCGCAGCAGTGCTAACTGTGACGCTGGTGCATCCTGTTCCAACAGGGGGGCGGGGAAGGGGGAGGCTTCCAGGGCGGAGTAGTCCTTAAGGTGCTCAGAGTCGAGGAGCAACACTGGCTGTCAAAACCGGGGAAGGGAAAGCGTCACTAATTCAGAATTCAGGGGGTGATAAATGAGGGAAAGTGTCAGAGGTATAGATAGGAAAATGGAAAACATAATTTTCTTTGGGTCTAATTAATGTAGGAGCTACTTTGCACAGCCTCAGTCAGAAAGATGTTCATGTTGTCGGGAGAAGAGGAATTCTTTTCTAATCAAACTTAACATGACACTTTCTTGTACTAATGAAGCACATTCTGAACTACTTCACAGGCAAAGAAATAAAAGCACTTTAAGTACAAATACTATCACAAGGCAAGACTTGGGGACATAAATATTCATGACATAGTCCACATGTTTAATTGGGCTCTATTCTCGACTCTTTTCTCTCCAGTTTGTTTTTCTAGTAGGAAAGATGCCAAATATTAGGAGCTTCTACTTCAGAATTTGGACCACAATTTGACCTAACATCACCCTGTTTCATTTGGCAAGTAGGAATGTCAAAAATGATGGGCACCAATGAATTAATCATTCACAAAACAAGGAGAGGGAAAAATACAGGAAAAAAACTTAAGTGGCATGTTCATGAGTGCTTCTGGCGTCTCAGATGGGTCCCAATGTGTTGACAGCAGAAGAGTGGATGGATGGAAGATCACGCCAACCCTGTTACCGTAATTCTTAGACTACTGCCAAAAGACAAAAGGGCCTCGTTACCTCTGCTGTATGGACACGCTGGGGTGGAGATCATTGGTTGAAGGGAATTGCTGCCATGTAAGTAAACCACTTTGGAGAACTGTGCAGAGGACAGTTCTACTAAAGAAAAAAAAGTGATATACCACCAATTTTGTAACAAAAACACAAAAATATCCTGAGACTTGTTTCCAGCTACGTAGGATATTATTACAGAACAAACCCTATAATTAAATGCCCCCTGGTCTATTTCTCCACCATGTTATCATGTCATGAGTGCTATCTTTTCATTTTGATTACTTATAGCAGATTTTCTTTTTTATTTTATTTTTAAAATTTATTTTATAATTACAGTTGACATACAATATTATATTAGTTCCAGGTGGACAGCATAGTAATTAGACATTTATATACCTTATGATGTGATCACCCCACCCCCAATGAGGCTGGAACCCATCTGACACCATACGTAGTTATTATAATATTATTGACTGTATTCCCTACACACAGATTTTATTTATTTATTTTTTTATCCTCACCCGAGGAAATTTTTCCATTTTTTTGTTCAGATAGAGTGGGAGGGGGAGAGAGAGAGAGAGAAACATCGATGTGAAAGGGACACATCGAGTGATTGCCACCTGCACGATCCAACTAGAGCCAGGGACAAACTGCAACCGAGGTACATGCCCTTAGTGGGAACCGAACACAGGTCTCTCTGGACCACAGGCCAACGCTCTAACTGCTGAGCCAAACCGGCCAGAGCTGATTTCTTAATGAAAAGTGTCTTGTATTCTCAGTCTTATGCTAAAACATCTGCCTACATATTATCACATGTACCATATCTCCCTACCGAATTTACTTTGCTAGTTCAGAACATAAACACCAAAGTTGACAGCTTAATTTATTTTTCTATTTCTCACCTGAAGGAGTTTTATATATAAACTGTGATAATATATAACTTTTAGCTGGAGGGGAAACAGAAATCCCTAATGGCTAAAAAGTTGATCTTGTAGAGTGATTGGTATAAATTATTTCCTACAATAGTTATTTAAGATGAAAATAGGCCTTCATTTCTAAACATCAGTCATCAGCAAAATTAGCTTTGATTTCCAAAAGTTTTATCAAATGTATTTCTTCCCCCTAAGCTTGAGATAAACACCTAGAAAGGGATTCCTTTTTCCACTTCGGATTAATACTCCAAATCTTCCAACATGCTTGTCTTTACAATGTTTAGCATGAGCTGCTTTCTGTATGCTACAAAATCTACATCTATCTAATTTTCATTCCAGAGAAATACTGGTAAAACCTGTGGGTGACAGAATGTTTTTCAAACTTTGGGCTTTTCAAAATTGCTTTTATTCAATGCGGTGCTGAAGAACCGTTCCGTTTGAGCACACTCCACTCCAGCGGGGTCACAATAAGGCCAGTTAGGACTAAGCAGAATTGCTGTAATCAGTCAAATAATAGCATTCATTTTAAAGCTAAACAAACAAACAAAAATACCTGTCTAAAATTGAATTCTACCTTAATTGCATTTAATCAACAAATGGTCAAACCCATGCTAAGCCATAGTAAAAACAACCCAAGGATAAGCTTACACCTTGACAAGTTAATAATACTTTCTGGAATAAAATGTCAGAGGAGGAAGCTGACTTATAAGTAAACATATATGATGCTGAGAAATCACATCATGAAAGAAACTAAAGAGAAGTTTTATTTTTGCAAGTGTACGATTGGATCCCTACCAGTGTGGGGGCCAACGAAAACATGATCTGTGGTACGATTCTAATCAGTGTGTCGGAACTCTGTTTTGATATCATTCTTGTGTGTGGTTCACAGGCTGAAAGATGCCACACACGAGAGGAATAATGCTCTGAGACTTCCTATTATTATTCATTGTGCCTCATTAATGTGAAAAGCTAAGCCAGTTCTGTTCCAGACTCAGTAGTCTAAAGGTAGGACGGACGTACAATTTTGGGATGCAGTCTGAGTCACAGACTTAACAGAGCCCAGAAAATGGGTCTAAGATCGAACCAGCTATGGCAAGGATACACTGCCATGTGTTCAAGTGCTGGGCAGTTACACTCAGCAGGGCAATCTGTGCTGATTTCCTTTTAGAGTCTCCTGTCACAAATTAATCTCTCAACCGCCCCCTTTTCTTGGTAAGGCTGTGATTGCTAACCAGAGGAGAACACATTCGTCCCAGCAGGAAGTGAGCTACCGACCATCTCTCTCATTCTAAGTCAATAACACTTTCTTAGGTGAAAGGTACAACCCTTTTGCACATTTCTATGTTGATTTCCATAAAATAATAATGGATTCAAGAGGAAGCATCAAATGTCCTTGCAAAGATTTAGCTATAAAAATCTTAGTGATAGTCATAATACTAAAAAACAAAACAAAAAAAAACTTGGTAAGCCAAATATCCAACTAGGAATATATTAAACTAGTTATGTTTTCACACAACAGAACACTATTAAGCTTTTTAAAAAATATTTTATATTACTTTTGACATAGCAACTGTTTATAACCTTTTCATTTCACATATTTTAACAATCTAACCCTCTTCCAATAATATATATTTGAACTGAAAGAGATCTAGATTTAAACACCCATTGCTAACAGTCAGCAATAAACTCTAGCCCGTGGGGTTGTGAAGGCTGTTTTCTTTCCTCTTGCTTATCTGCACTTTCTAACTTTTCTACAAGAAATATAAATCACTCCCCGAGTTAGAAAAATAAACCCAAGAAGTTTTAAGAGAAATTCATTGCGCCCCCTCTGCCTTCTTCTCTTGACTGTCTGTATTCCTAGGGCACCACAGTAGGTTTACACATGTTTATCTTTGAATCTATCCTGAAAGGCAGAAGTCTAAACACATCCGAGAAAATAAATGATGTCTTCTGAAGCCCTTAATTTGCACATCCAGTGGAAATCCTGCTGTGGTGTTTTCCTTTCGCTCCATCTCCTGCACAGGGACAGAAAGCCATACATCACATCTGCTAATGTGGCGCACTGGGGCCGCGAGCATCACCTGGGTTCGCGGGGGGGGGGGGGGGGGGGAGGGGAATGGGGGGCCGTCCACCCGCTTCCTCACAGGGAGGACCTGATGGCTCTTTCACGACTCTTTTCCTGCTCATACGCACTAACGTTTAACATTTTTGGGTGACCTGAAGAGGTCAACGTTCCTTCCCAACCCGAACCTGAGCCTATAAAATGTATCCTCTGTTTTGACAAAAATAGCTTTAAAGAAAAAGTAAAAATGAGAAACCATGAAAGATGATAGTTTTAAGGAAAAGAAACAGGGAGGAGAGAACAGAGAGCTCCTCCTTGAATATATGGAAAATGGTTTACACATTTTCAACATGACTCTTATCCCTTTGAGAATGACGGAGCCTGCAAGACTCTATGCTAACTAGGTTTCGCCCAATTCTACAGTTAAAACTATGTTAAAAGCAAAAGCTTCTGCTAGAAGCTGCAAGCGTTAACAGTAAGAGACGTGACTATGACCTAGTTGATGTAGTCACTACGTGGTTTAAGAGCCCTGATATTCAAATCTAGGATAATGTGCTAATGAATCCAATACTAGCTGAAGCCACGGGCGAGGTGACGTAATTTTTCTGAGACCTTTATTTCCTCATTTGTAAAAACAAAGACAATACTTATCAAGGATCAACAAATTAGGAGACTGCAATTTCTGACCTCAGTGTGATAACTTGCCCACATGGCTCGATCTTCCTGAAAGCTCCTGAAACTACACCTGGTGCGCTATTGAAAGGCTGCGGCGACTCAGAGCAGAGGGCCAGTCTGTCCACCGAGACAGCCAACTCAGGACCGGGGGAGACCAGGCGGAGATCCACAGACAAGGGACTGTGACCAGTTCCGTTTACACAGTTTGAATTTATGGTCCCTGAAGAATGTCAGTGTGAAAAAGTCCCAGACGTAGATGGGTCTACAGATCTACAGGCTCAAGAAAGGGATCGCGCTGGACTGGGGACAGCCCTTCTCCCAACTCTGAGGGCTCCCGAGAACCGAGAACCGGGAGGAGTTTCTAAAAGTCCCAGAGCTCTGAATTCATTGTTCCAGGACAGGGCTTGGGAGTCAGAATCTTCTGCTTGTTTTCTTTCAACAAAGATTTTTTTCAAATGAGTAAAACTTCCATTCAACATTTCCTTTCCTTTCATTCAACAACCTTTTCATTTAAATGGATAAATCCTTTTATTCATTTGTCCCTGTTTGTAAGGTAAAGTTCACGTAACGTTAACCATTGTAAAGTATAACAGTTCAGGGGCATTTAGTACCCCACCATGTGGTGCAACCATCACCTCTGTCTGGTTCCAAACATTGTCAGCATCCCCATGAGGAAACCCTATCCCCATCAAACAGCTGCTCCCCATTTCTCTTCCTCCTAGCCCTGGCAACAAGCAATCTGCTGTCTGTCTGTATTTGCTTTTTCTATTTCACATGCGTGTAATCATATTAAACGTGGTCTTTTGTGGCAGGTTGCTTTCACTAGGTATCTTTTTGAGGCCCATTCATGTTGTAGCATGTATCAGTGCTCAATTGATTTTTTATGGCTGAATAGTATTCCATTGCTCACCCATTCATCCACCAATGGACACTTGGGTTGTTTCCTCCTTTTGACTATTGTGAATAATGCTGCTATGAACATGCACATACAAGTATTTGTTCAATTACCTGTTTTTAATACTTGGGTGTACACCTAGGAATGGAATTGCTGGGTCATAAGTTAATCCTTTTTGTGGAAAAAAATTTGAATGAAGTTCTGCAGCTGATTCAATGTGAATCTGGAGTTTAGAGTCACTAGTGTAGAAGATGGGCGAGGCCACCGAATAAACGGACTGCCCTGGGGAGGAGACAGGGAGTGGGGCCATGGCAGGTCCAAGGCAAAACCTTGGAAAGACAATTCAGAACTGCCAGAGAAAGAGCCCACGAGGGAGAGACACGACTGCGAGAGGTCACAGAACCAGAGGAGGGTCCAAGGGGGAACCAGCCACACCACACGCCGAGGAGGACCTGAGCGAGACGTTGGCAGCTCGCTGCGCGTGGGCGACATGCAGGCCACTGCAGACCTGGGTCTGCCAGCTGCACGGAGGGCCTGAGTCGAGGGGTGGGGCCTCCGTGCCATGCACAGCAGTGGAGAAGAGGCAAGTACTATGCTACACTCTGATTCATGATTTACTCTTCAAGGGCGAAGACCATGTCTCGTCTCTCTGTTCTCCCATGACACCTGGGAACGTACAGTGCAAATATATAGCCCATGGTAAAATCTTACTGAGCCCAGCCTGTGTGGCTCAGTGAACTGAACACTGTCATGGACTGAGATGTCCGGGTTCGATTCCCACTCAGGGCACCTGCGATCCCCAGTAGGGGGCGAGCAGGAGGCAGCCGATCGATGCTTCTCACAGTGATGTTTCTATCTCTCTCCCTTCCTTTCTCTCTGAAAAATCAATAAAAATATTTTTTAAAAAATCTCATTGGACTTATTATTTATACCCCATCAAATAATGTGTCAATGCCCCTGCCAGCTGGCCCACTAACCTGCAGCTGAGCACTGACTGGTAATTATTCTGCGGACCACGTGATGCTTTCTCTAGGATTTTAACTACATGGAAACTATTTGGGTATAACAATGTATAAGTAGCAAAATTATTTCATTCAAATCTCAGGAAAATATTTAACAAATTCTTACATTTTTCCTATTTTTGCTGCCTAAAATACTGTTTTTGTTGAAAAGAATTTGCCCATTTTTACACCGTTGCCAGGGTCTGAATCAATCCTGATGGGAGACAATGCCCCATGATTTCCCTGAAAAATTACTTTCTGAATTATTTTCTTTTATGATTAGAGAAAAGAGTAACTTTCACAACGATTCCATTTGCAAGATGAAAAGTGAGACTTAAGGTCAACTTTATGTTTGAAGTCACTTTTTCAATTTAACTTCAGTTTAAGTTCCCAGTGGTTGGTAAGCACCTCTGAAATGTACACGTGCTTTAAAGTAAAAAATATGTGTTAATTTTTTTCTCGGTCTTCAGTGTGAGACCCGCCAAGAAATGTCTCCCGGAGCGGTCAAGTGCCTCTCCTGGATTCCTTTTCTCAATTAGTGCTTCTATTTTGCAGACAGTAACAGTATTTAATTTGAAATTTCCTCTTTCAGTGCCAATTCCAGTTTGAACCCCTTCCTGTGAAGGCTTTAAGTGCAGCTTTATGTGACACACAAAGCATTCGAAGCGGCCAAAGTGAGAAGGGGAAAAAGATGTTTTTCTTTTGGTATCAAGCACCTGGCAAGAAAATACGGTGTCGAGCCTGGAAGGCATTCCTGGCTCTCCCCGGAGGGTCCAAACGAACTCGTTTTGATTTCCCTTTGAAAAACTAGGCGGTTAGAGTACATTTGCTTCGATTTACAGTTTACCAGAATTTCCTGTGTTGTTTCTTGTTTCTGCTGCTGTTGCTTGTTCCTGCTCGCCGACAAATCAGGGGGAGGCTGCCTGACCAACATGGCAGGTGGCGGGGACAGTGACTTTCTCACCCTGACTCCTGGCACTGGGTCGGGCAGTAACAACCTCTAGCTCTGAGGGCTTCACGGAAGCCAGGTACCACCTACGCAGCAACTTCGCAACGTGGATACAAAGAGAAAATGATGAGACAGAAGCACCTCCCACCACTCTTCCTACTCTTCTTGCCATTTGGGTGTCCCTGGTCCAACCTGCCCCAACGGAGTCCCGGAACAAAGCTCACTGTCAGTCGCTCACACAAGAGAGCTTGTTGGATGTGACACCAAAATACAAGAAAAAAAAGAAAGATTGAATAGATTTCAGGATTAAAATATTTTATATTGTGCATGATACCATCAACCAAGTGAAAACACAACCTAGAAAGTGAGAGAAAATATTTATAAATCATATATCTGATTAGATACTCGTGCCCAGAGTATATAAGGAACTCTTACAACTCAACAATTCAAAAATAATCCAATGTTTAAAATGTACAAAGGACCTGAATAGACATTTCTCTAAGGAAGACACAGAAATGGCTAATAAGCTGGTGAAAAGATGCTCAACATCATTAACCATCAGGAAAATGCAAATCAAAACCACAGTGAGCGACCACCACACACCCACTGGGCTACCCAATGAGATGGATGGCCAATGACAGGTGAGGATGGATGTAGAGAAGCTGGAACACTCATTGTAGCTGGTGGGAACATAAAAGGGTGTGGCCACTTTGGGAACTAAGGTAACACTTCCTCAAATGATCAGAGTTGCAACCTGACCCAGCACTTCTTCTCCTGGGTGTACACCCAAGCGCACTGAAAACACCTCCACACAACCACCTGTACATGAATGTTCACAGCAGCATTATTCATAATCGTCAAAAGTATAAACAATCAAAATGTTAATCAAAATGAATAAGTAACCTGTGGTATATCCATACAACAGAATATTATTCAGCATGAAAAGGAACGAAATACTGACGCGTCCCACAACCTGAATGGACCTTGAAAACATTATGCTAAGTTAAAAAAATCAGTCAGAAAAAAGAAATCTTATGTAATTGCATTTATAAAAAGTCCTAAGTAGGCAAATCTTGAGAGACCAGAAAGCAGATTAGTGGTTGTTTAGTAGTTGGGGGAGGGGTTTGGAGGGTGGAGGAGCATGAGGACTGACTGATAATGGATGGGGGTTTCTTTTTGGGGTGATTAAAATATTCTAAAATTGGTTGTAGTGACGGTTACAAAACTATGAGTATACAAAAAGCTATTGAGCCCGGCCAGTGTGGCTCAGTGGTTGAGCTTCCACCCATGCACCAAGAGGTCACTGGGTTGATTCCTTGTCAGGGCACATGCCCAGGTTGTGGGCCTGATCCCGGGGTGGGGGGGGAGGGAGCATGCAAGAGGCGGCCAATTGATGTCCTCTCTCATTGATGTTTCTCTCTCTCCCTCCCTCTCCCTTCCTCTCTCCCTCAAATCAATAAAGAAACACACACACACACACACACACACACACACACTATTGGACTATACACACTTGGGGTGAATTGCATGGTGTGTGAATTGTATCTCAGTAAGTTGTACTTCTTTCCAGATGCTCTGGTCGTTCCTCACTATCCCAGATCCTTCTCGCTGCACACGTGTCCTGACTTCACGGGAGTGCAGAGTTCTGGTTCATCATTTCAGCACATCTGAATTTGTTCCTCGCCCCCGAATATCCCACAACCAGGGCACGAGAGTGCATTCCTTCCACCTGGAGGCTCCCCCGCCCGAGGAGGCTCCCTGCCCCGCGTCCGCTCGCCTAGGCCTGCGGGGCATGTTCCAACAAGGAAGGAGATCAGAATACAATGGTAGAGAACTATCATTACGTGAAGAGGGACGGTTCTGGGTTCAGGGTGGGGGTGTATTTGTGGGGAAATGGGAACAGCTTCTTTGGTCTCATGTAGGAACCAGAGGTGGGGTGTGGGCGGCGAGGAGACCTGGGAGAGACACTGTCCTCAAGTCCAGAGTGGGCTTTCCCTCTGACTCGCTGGGCACCCCAACAGGCAGTGTCGTGAGCGCGTGGGTGGAGAGAAAAAGAGGCATGCAGATGATGTCACTTGGGACTTCTAAGGCGGAAACAGCAAGGCCATCTTGCCAACGTGACAACTGGTCCCTATAAAGTGACCTTGCTGGAACCCACACCAGGCGTTCTCCTTTTTTTTAACACCAGGCATTCTTAAAGGGGTAATGCAGCAAGGAAGTTAAAAGCATTCTGATAACTGGCTTCTGAGAAGCTAACATAGAAAACAATGTTTGAAAAAGTACAAAGAGTGTATAACCATAGCACAGAAGCAGGCCCACAGAGCAGCCGAGCCTCGACCAGGCACTGCCCGAGCCCCTGCTCCCAGCAGCCAGGGCTCTCACCTTTCAAGTGGTTCACTGCCCCTGGGGTGGTGCCCCTCAGCGGTCTCGCAGTTTCCTTTATCATTCTGTCTAACTCAAATTTCTATCAGATCTGTACCTCGCACACCAGTAGTCTGTGGGATGTAACAACGCCCACCCTAAAAACCTTCCCAGACTTCACGAGAAGCCAACAAAGCCTTCTGGTCGGACCCGAACTCACAAATCGGCACAGCGGGGCCCCCACCAATGCTCCTGTTGATGGAAAAGAAATGCCCACTGACATCACAGGAGAGGCACCCCGCTCTCACAGGCCTTGGACGTGGAGCTCAGCCACGGAACCAGGGAACCAGCGCATACGGGGACTAACTTCCCGCGCCGGCTCCCGGCAGCGTTCTTCCAGGTCACCCCCAGCGACCGTGACTGCAGGCTCTGGCGCTTCTTTTATCTTCTCAGAAGACAATAAACAAAACAAAAATGTAAAGCCCACTAATGCCTTCCACAGAATCTGTGAATGGACAGCTAACTCGCACTTGCACCCCTAGAATTCTGGTGCTTTGCTCTCTTTTCTGTAGACACGGGACACAGACAGTTCAGAACACGGAGGTCACATGCCCACCTGCAGCATATGACAGTTTTGCAGGACAGCGCCAGGTCCAGGAAGCTCCTCCTGACTTCGAAGGACAGCGCGTACTTGAGGGTGTGGCCGTCGATGATGAGGGCGATGTCGTTCTCCTTGCCCAGCGAGTTCCCCAGCTCCGTGCAGTGCTGAGTAATGGCTGCCCTTGTGGCCTGAAACAACAGTCAGGGGGAGGGGTGTCATTTGTGTGTGTTTAATGTATCAAAACCAAAACAGAAATCAAAAGTTAAGTTCCTGGAAGTGAGAACGTGCTCATTCTAATGTAAAATCTACATAAAGTAAATCTATGTAATATATGTATATAGTGTATATATATAATGTAAACAGTGTTTAACTTGGTATATGTATACATTAAAACTTCACTGGATTGCTCTCCAGATCTGCTTCATTAGTGAAAACATCCCCACAGTGATATTTGCAGTTGATATTTACTTATAATAGCCCATCCTGGTTGCAGCGACAGCTGATCTAGAGCATCCGAATTCTTCTCTGTTGGAACCTGAATTGCTAAGGTCCTTACAACTATCTTTCTCTCCCCTCCTCTATACTACATACGTATTCTTCTCGGTGCCCCTTAGAATCTCCATATAAACAAATGTGCTTTTTGGGGAAATAAATGTTGCTGGTTTAAATAGTAAACATTTCTTAGTTTGCACAAGGTAATCTTTAAAGCATCTAAGAGATATTAGCATATATAAAAACAACACAAAAGATTAATTTCTAGTCTCTGCTGAGATCTTCAGATTAAACTATTTCTTTCTTTGGATCATCAGAATAAGAAAAAATGATTTTGTTTTTCATGTTACAGAAAATATCTAATCAAGTTAAACTGCCAATATCTTTGAAAACATTACCACCAGCCTAAAAAGTGCCTTGGTGTGATGTCTATTAACAGATGAAATTAAAGCATAGAATCATTCTTAAGATTCTTTAAAAATGATGTTCTCATTTTCCCAGTGAATTTATGACTATGAATAGGATATCTGGTTCAAATATAGGAATGCAATTTTTGGCTTATAATAAAAAATGTGGTTTAAGTTAATCAGGGAAGCCAAGCAGTCTGCTGAAATTATTTTGTCTGGACAACTATCCTTTGACTACTAAGTTACATTTTTACATGTAATTCATCATATGATAACATAAATTACGGTCTTAAAGAAACAAGTTGAATGAACAGGACTCCTTCTATCCCCTTATTAAGCCGAGGATCAGCTATCACACAAAGCGAGAAACAGGTTATATTGTCTTTCTGCTCAGTTTTCATTCTCAACAAGAGACACTTGGCAGGACTGTGTCTGGAGCCCTGGTTCTGTGCTTGAATAGCCTGAGGTCTAATCCCAACTCTCCATGTATTACCTCTGTGACCTTGGGCAAAATACTTAACCTCTGGAAATTACAATGTCTCATTTGTAAAATGGAGCTGAGAATACTTATTTGATAGCACTTCTGTTACAAATGAGCTCTACAATGTAACTTACTTAGCACTGGGCTTGGCACATAGTGGTGCTCAGTAAAACTCCCTTCTCCTGCTACTCTTTACTGGCTAAGGACGTTCTGAATCAAGGGGCATACGCACTTCTACCACTTCAGGCAGTAAACAGATGCCATCATTGACAATGCTTTCTTTGTCAGTGTAATAACAGAAGAACAATTGATAGAACAGTGCTCTAAAAATAAAAGTTAAATTGCCTTTTACTAAAAATAAAGATAAAGGAAATGTTATACTTCTTATTCTTAATTAGTTGAGTAATTCTGAATCTCAAAGAAAATTGTTATGAAAACATCTATGCTGACCTTATCTGTGCCCATAGCCTGACCTTTACAACGTGGGTAGAGAGGAGAAATTCCACGCGCTTAGGGAAATCCCAGCTTGGCAGCCTGGGTGCCTTCACCAGGGACTCAGACAGGTAGGGGCATTTCTGGAGGGTGTGCCTGCAGGACTCAAAGCCTGGCAGACAGAAAATCCTCCTGGGAAACAGGGATGAGTGAAGGCACACAGATCTGGTCCACGGACAACGTGTCAAATGCTGCTGTAGAGGCAGAGTCTAGCCCAGTGTCCTTGACTCCCACTGGCCTCCCCTGTTGACTTTTGAAGGAAAAGCCTAAAGAATAAAAATCTGAGATGCAGTGACTATTGTCTGTGACTTTTTTAAAGGGGACATAGTGCCCATGGAGATAGGAAGAGCCTTTCTCTACTTGGGTTATTTCTGGAGTGCATGAGCACAGACTGGACATCAAGGGTGCCTCTTCCTCAGCTGGAAGAGGAGTTGGGAGGCCCCAAGTCTTGGCTGCTGACCACTTGTCGGTGTGTGGGCTCTGGGTGAGCAGGGAGGGTGTCGCCAGTACTGGGAATATGAATGGCAGAAATGTGGTAACAGAAAACTATGCTCTGTAACATTTGCAGTCTCCCCCTTTCCCGCCAAAATTGTAGAGAAGGACCTGAAAGGAAGTCGGAGTTTTAGCAGCAGCGGGAGGGGGCAGAGAGGATGTGTCCGCCACACATCGACCCCTGCAGGCATATCCTCCAGGGAGGCTCTCTTCTGAGAGCCCCTTGCTATGCCATAGCCCGTCAGGACCCGGAAACATGGGTGATACTGAGGTTGAAATGCTTTCCAGTTGAACCACGAAAAATGCTATGGACTGAATGTTTGTGTCCCTTCCAAAATTCATATAGAAAGCCCAATCCCCAACATGATGGTGTTTAGAGGTGAGGTCTCCCGGAGGTGATTACATCATGAGGGTGGAGCCCTCACAATGCTATTATTGCCCTTAAAAGAGGAGACAGGGAACTTCTTTCCTCTCTTCCTCCCTACCCCCAATTTTTCTCTCCCTCTCCAGACACGTGAGGACATGAGTCAAGCCTATTACAATCAGCCAACAAGATGCAGTTCTCAGTTATCGGAGAACCTGCTATGAACCCATGGTGGTAAAAAATAAAACAGTAAATAACTAGAATACATGTTCTATGTTATATACGCCCATAAATATTATAATACACAAAATTAAGAAAGAAATAATGAAAACCTAGTATTTTGCTTATGGATAGATCCTAAATACCATCACCATCATACCCTAGCCTGCTTTGGCTCATTTTTAGTGACCGGCTATTATACTACATTGTAAATTCCATGAAGGCAGAAACTCCCTTTGCCAACCTCTGTCACGCTACCCCACAGTAGGTGCTCAGTTAACATGCTGGCTTCAAAAATAAATTGACATGTGGAAGTTGTGATTTTAAATATGCATTGTAATATCTTTAAGAGATCATTTGCGGGTCCTGAAGGCATCTACTTGTCTGACCTCCTGGTACATTTTGCATTACAATTTCCTTAAAAATATTTGGTTTTTGATCCTTCTTACTCCTTGTCTCCTGGCCTTTCTGTCTTAAACTTTCTTTGCTCCTAACCTACCTTCTTAACTATTCTCCATCTTCTTCTTCTTCTTCCCTTGCTTCATCTGCTCAGAACCTCACCTTTGCCTTTGAGATTGGAAGCCTTTCCTCCCACTAACACCTCTCAAGGCCCATCCTCTAACGCCTCGTCTCCAGCCTCTACTTTGGTTTTAATTCCTACGCTTTCAATGCCCACTCAGCAATAATCTTTGATCAAACCCAGACTAGCTGTGTTCGCCACACACGTGTGGCAGAATATAGGTCCCTTCTGTGCAGTTCTCAGGCGAGCCAATGGAAGGCATTACTATCACAAACAGTTCCTTATTCTCCAATGGACTATGAGTCAAAAGTCTATTTGTAAGTTAGTTATTGGGCACTTAGAATCCATTTTCCCAAAGGAACGATGCTACAAATTGCGGTCGGATCCCAGAGCCTGTTAATGCCTATTTAGCTTAGTTGCTAAAATTATACTGCAGTTTCTTATTTTAATAAAAAACCAATTACTGAAAGCTACAACAGACTTAGCTGTTATGAGGGGCATAGGGAGTTGGGGCTGGGGGTTTGATTCCCAGAAGATACGAAACATGCCAAAATCTTTCGTTACAATTTACCTTTTAGGCATTAATATTTAAATATATATTTCCAGTTTTTCATACATGTTCTACAATCTTACTTTCCTTCACAATTAAAAACACACAATCTAATGCCAAAAGTGAGTGACTGTGACTCCAGGCTGACCCTCCAGCCACACCAACCACTCACCTTCCTTGTCCCCAGTGTGCTGTATTGTGCATCTGCATTTCTTATCACCAAGGTCAGCACTTGCCTTTGTATTTTCCGTTTTTAAGATACGATTATCTAAATACTGTACACAGTACTGCCCTGTGATCTCAGGAAATGGTTGCCCATCTGCTGATCAGGAGATCAGAGGTTCATATGATGGACCCTGAAGTAAAGTTCAAGTACAACCTGCTCAGCTTTGGTTCTACTGTTAATCACTTTTGGGATTTAATAACCAAACCAGGAAAAATGAAAATTTCTGGAACATAGATGCATTTCTACCAATTTGCAAATAGAAAGAATTTCTCCCCAAATTGAATAGTTCCAGCAACACTGAAATTCGCCGAGGCAAGCAGCCCTCTCCCTCTCTGTGAGCTTGGCAGCGTCATCCGGAATTTCTCAGACGCCATGGTAGCAGCAGCTGCCTCGGTCCTCACTTTGATGTTCTGCAAATTCCACTGGGCTCAGAGCTGATGATGCTGAAAACCAGGATGGTTTGAGTTTCACAAGCAACAATTCAACCAAATCATGCTTAGCCTTCAAGTTCGAGAGCAACCTCCCTTCTCCTGAATCAACCTGGGGCTAGTATGTCCCGATAACGCGCATCCCCAAGACCATGAGTTCAGAATGGTTTTGCTTTTCCCACTCCATCTGTCTACTTTTCTTGTCCCTGGCCAACTATCAGATGTATCTTTTCTCCCCACTGCGCTCTCCCATTCTCCAAATCATTCCCGCTGCCCAGCATCTCGTGCCAGGTACAACTGCATATTCCCACCTCGTGCTTTTTTTTTTTTTTTTTCACTATAATTTTCATTTCTAATATAATCACACCTCTTTCTTGACAGCATTAAGACTCTCAATACTTTTGAACTTAGCGACCTTAATGGGTGTGAAAGCACAAATCCAGCAAACCCATTATAGGCTAGTAAAGAAGGTCAAGGCTGAAATCACAATAATTACACATGGTCTCTACTGCCAGCTGCTGGTACCAGCAGAGCGGGTTGCCTTTTGCTCTGGATGTTGATTTGCTCTAATCGACAAATATCTCTAAATTTCAAGTTCATTAGTAGATCAGAGACAGCTCTGTAAAATGTGTAACGTTTCTATGATTTCCCGTATTACTAATCATTTCAAAGCAGATGAGATGATATCGCACAGGCATTAAGCAAACATTCTCAAGAGACAATGTGGCCACTTGCTTACAAGCACCCGGGTGCCTGTCTGGTTCCCTCGGGTCACCCTCTCCCTCCACCCCATCAGGCCTTTCTCTGAACTGGCCATCTCGACCTCCCACAAACACTGCAGTTTCTGATTTAAAAATCTAATCTTCTCAGAGTAAACCAACCCCCAATTTACTGAATTCACACCAGCATGTAAGCTTCTACAGAAATTTTCTTTGGTTTTGTTTTTGGTTACTCAGCTTCACTGAGTTATAATTCACATAAAATCGAGCCATTTTGTGTATAATTCAATGAGTTTTGTCAGAAGTATACAGTCATGTAACCTCTTCCACATTCAAGACAGGAAATATTTTCTTTTTTAAAATATATTTTATCCTTTTTTAAAAAAATTTTTTTTTATTTATTAATTTGTTTTTGTTACGGATGTTTTTCATTTTTCCCCCATTGACAACCTCCTCCCCTTCCCCTATGCCCTATCCCCAGCTTTGTTGTCTATGTTCATTGGTCATACATACATGCATGTAAGTTCTGTGGATTATCTCTTCCCCCACAAACCCCCCATCCTTTAAGGCTTGTCAGTCTGTACCCCACCTCTATGTGTCTGGGTTAATTTTGTTCAGCAGTTTGTTTAGTTCATTATATTCCACAAATAAGTGAGATCATGTGATAGTTATCTTTCTCTGCTTGGCATGTTTTGCTTAGCATAATACTCTCCAGGTCCTTCCATGCCATCTCAAAGGATAAGATATTTTTCTTACAGCTGCATAGTATTCCATTGTGTACATGTACCACAGCTTTTAATCCACTCATCTACTGATGAACACTTGGGTTGTTTCTAGATCTTAGCTATTGTAAATAGTGCTGCTACAAACATAGGGGTACATATATCCTTTCTGATTGGTGTTTCAGGTTTCTTAGGTTATATTCCTAGAAGTGGGATCACTGGGTCAAATGGCAGTTCAATTTTTAACTTTTTGAGGTAACACCACAGCGTTTTCCAAGGTGGCGGCACCAGTCTGCATTCCCACCAGCAGTGTACTAGAGTCTCCTTTTCTCCACACCCTCGCCAACACTTGTTTGATGATTTGTTGATGGTAGCCATTCTGACAGGTGTGAGGTGATACCTCATTGTTGTTTTAATTTGCAACTCTCTGATGATTAGTGATGTTGAGCATTTCTTCATATGTCTCTTGGCTATTTGTATGTCCTTTTTAGAGAGGTGTCTATTTAGGTCCTCTGCCCATTTTTTAATTGGGTTCTTTGTCTTCCTTTTGTTAAGTTGTATGAGCACTCTATATATTTTGGAAATTAACACCTTATCTGATGCATCATTGGCGATTATGGCCTCCCATATAGTGCGATCCCTTTCCATTTTGATGGTTATTTCTTTTGTTGTGCAGAAGATTTTTAGTTTGATGTAGTCCCGTGTGTTCATTTTTTCCTTTGTTTCTCTTGCCTTAGGTGGTGTATCAGTGAAAATTCTGCTGCGTCTGATGTCTGAAATTTTGTTGCCTACATTTTCTTCTAGAATTTTTATGGATTCACAAGTTGCATTTAAGTCTTTTATCCATTTTGAGTTTATTCTCATGTATGGTGTAAGTTAGTGTTCTAGCTTCATTTTTTTGCAAGTAGCTGTCCAATTTTCCCAGCACTATTTATTGAAGAGACTGTCTTGACTCTACTGTATGCTCTTGCCACATTTGTCAAATATTAATTGAGCATATTGTCTTGAGTCAATTTCTGGGTTCTCTGTTCTGTTCTATTGATCTATCTGCCTGTTCTTGTGCCAGTACCAGGCTGTTTTGATTACAGTGGCTTTGTAGTATAACCTGAAATCTGGTAATGTGATCCTTCCTACTTTGTTCTTTTTCAAGATTGCTGTGGCTATTTGAGGTCTTTTTCAGTTCCACATAAACTTTTGGAGTGTTTAGTATGAAGTATGTCATTGGTATTTTGATGGAGATTGCATTGAATCTATAGATTACTTTGGTTAGTATGGACATTTTAATGATGTTAATTCTTCCAAGCCATGAACAAGGTATATGCTTCCACGCTTTTATATCTTCCTCTATTTCTTTTTTCAATGACCTGTAGTTTTCTGTGAAGAGGTCCTTTACTTCTTTGGTTAAGTTTATTTCTAGGTATCTTAATTTTTTTACTGCGATGGTAAATGGGATTGTCTTTTTAGTTTCTCTTTCTGTGATTTCATCATTGGTGTATAAGAATGCTGTTGATTTCTTGGTGTTAATTTTATGTCCTGCTACTTTGCCAAATTCATTATCAAGTCTAGTAGATTTTTGATGGAGTCTTTAGGGTTTTCTATGTACAATATCATGTCATCTGCAAATAATGACAGTTTTACTTCCTCCTTTCCAATTTGGATCCCCTTTATTTTTTCTTCATGTCTAATTGCTGTGGCTAAGACTAAGACAGGAAATATTTCCATCACCCAAAGAAATGTTCCCTCCTGCCATTCTATACAGTCCCACCACCACCATCATCTGCTCCTGCCCATTGCTCTGCCTTTTCTAGAATGCCATACAAATAGCATCAATTGACAGTCCTTTCTGTTGGGCCTATTCATTCAGATGAATGCTTTGAGATTCATCCAATGTTGCTACACTCATGAAGAGTTTATTCCTTTGCGCTTCCAAGTTGTATTCCAATCTATGAACATACCACAATTTGTTTACCCATTCATCCATTAGCACACATGTGACTTGTTTCCAGTTTTAGGATCTTGTGAATAATTCTATAAATATTTGTATCCCAGTCTCTGTGTGGACATATGTTATTTTTTTCTCTTGGGTAGATACGTAAGATTGGAACTACTCTGTCATATCGTCTGTACAGATACAGACAAGCAAGTGTATGTTTTACTTGACAGAAGTCAACAGACTATTTTCCCAAGTGGTCACATTATGTCATATTTTCACAGATCCTGTCTGAGCATGTGAGCTGCTCCGATCCTTGTGGACAATTGCATCGTCAGTCTTTGCAACCCGAGCCATTCGAATGGGTGTGTGCTGTTAGATGTAGTTGTTTTCATTTGCATTTCCTAAATTACTAACAGCATGAATATCTTTTAATAAAGCAAGTAAGTGTCTGTTGGGATGTCAAGACATACAATTAAATGAAGTCGAATAACTCAAGTAGTACACCGGGGACATTTTTGTGTGGGTAATAACACCTGTCGACAGAGGCTTACCCCCACCCCCGCCCCAGAGCCTCTCTTTAGGATAGCTGGAATATGCTATGTTTCAGTTTCTTCTTTTCTTTTTACATCTCACATCTCTAAAAGTTCCACATTTTCCTGAAAAGAAATCCCAAGTAACGTCAGAAGAGAGACTCGGGAAGTGGGGTATATGAAAGTAACCAGGCAGCAGCTGCCAATGAATAGTATCATTTATAAGAAAGAGACTATTTATTCACTTAGGCTTCAGAGCCTAGAAGGTTTGAAAACTATCAATCACCACCACTTATTGAAAAAAATTTTGACTAACAGTTGTGACAGAGCTCAAATCATTGAGGTTAAAAAATTCCCTGAAAATATGTGCTTTTTTTCACTTCTCAAAGGATATTAAATGCAAACCTAATGTGCTTAATTAATTTTTTTCCAAAAAACTAGATTTTGACTTTAGTACTAGGAATCCTTTTACATGCTAAACAAATATATTCCTGAATAACTGTATAGAATAAGATCTCAAAAAAAAGAAAACACACACACACACACACACACAAATCTATATGCGTAAAGAAGCATTTGCTATTTGCACCTCAACTATGAATTATTTTTGCCATTTTTTAGAAGGTGGAATTCTTCTTACAGTACACAACCCTTTTCTATAAGAAATGATTTCAAAGTTCGACTGTCCTGCAAGAAGGTTAAATCAGCATTTGTAAGTGATCACTCTGCTGTGTATAAAATAACCCTCCATAATCCCTGAACAGTTGCTTGTCACACATCTGTCCAGACTGAATCCCTGAAAGTTACTGTATACTTCGGGGACACAACAAATCACTGCCACATTTAATATCATCACATTAACTAGGAATAATTTCACTCTGAACATTAATTTCCTGATTAGAGGGGATTTAAATTCTTCACTTTTATAAACACATCAAAGATACAGCCATTGCACTTACTATCTCTAAAGTCTCCTTGATTCTTGAAGGAATTACAAAGTGTTCAAACCAAACACACTGGTAACAAAGTTTATAAACTTAGAAAGAAAATACTGCAGAAAATAATTTCTAGACAGTTTGCAGAGTGTTTTTAATGAATCATGTATGCCATTAGGTCACGTGTCAGGTAAACGTCAGCGAAGGAAGACAGAGTGCGATGAATCTCACACAGAGAGGTAACACACCAATTGCACACGAAAGCTCTACATTTGCTTCACACTGATACATGCTAATATCTGTTATGTCATCATAGGAAGCCACCTCCACAGCACAAAGTCCTTTCAATTCTTTTTTTTTCCCTTCCCATACTGCAGGAAGTTTTGTTTTGTTTTGGCATTTTGGAAGCCAATTATCTTTATTTATTTATTTGTCTCTCAATTTTTAATTTATTTTTGTTACAGATGTTTCTCCTTTTCCCCTGCAGACACCCTCCTCCCCATCCCGCCCCCCGGCCCCCAAGCATTGTTGTCTATGTCCATTGGTGAAGCATACAGGTAAGTTCTTTGGTTTATCTCATCCATTTGTTTGGATTCTTGAACTACTTATCTGCTATACAAAAAAACCAATTTCTTCAAAAACATATGCTAAGTTTTTCAATAAACCTTACGGATGCCATGTAAGAAAATGAACATAATCTTAAATAGTCAATTCCCTGACCTTGGAGATGTAAACGTTTCCCTTTGACATTCTGATGATAGAGCCCTGCACTGACTACGTCTGCAGTCTTCCCGACCCTTAGAGGCGTCACAGTGCGCCCGGCTGTGCGCGGACCTGGCAAGCCACAGGCAAGGCAAGGGGTTTCTGAACGAGAAATAGTGAAGGCAGGGCTTTAAAACATGCGAAATGCAGGTGTGGCCGCTGCGGGCCATGCAGCTCCGTGCAGCCCACAGCCCCTGGAGAAAACGGGACCCTGGGCTCGCTTCTAGCACCTACTGAAGCAAAAGCCTGGATACAAAGGGCGGGCGCTGGCCGGCACCCACAGGCTCCCGGGGCGCTTGTAGAAAGAGCCAGCAAATGGGACCTCTTTTGAATGAGGAGAGAGGGGGAGGGTTACAGAGAGTCAGGAAAGAACAGCTGTTCTCAAATGCTCTGCTTTTTCAGGATAATGCCTCTTGTTGACGTGGAATACAATTCACACTTAAAATGGGAGTACTTTCCAAACGAGGGTCTCCAGTGGGTCAAGTCAGTGGCATACCCTACTCTATATAATTTTAAAAAGAAATGAAATCAAATAAGTAAAAACACAGAAAAAGACTCATTTCCACTCGAAACCTCCACACCGATGACGGAGAGGGAACCCTCACCACGTGCGCTGGGTCAGAGGCTCCCCGAGTTGTCCAGACCCACGAGCAGCCAGCGCAGGTGCGGGCGGGCTCTGGGCAGACGGAGGCCCTCACCCTTCTCCTCTCCGTGCCGGCCGGCCAGGAGCCAAGGAAGGAAATGGAGGACGAAGGTTTACACTGAAATGCACAGCAGAGAAGAAGAAATCCTTTCCCCTTTAGCCATGTAAGGGGCTGCGGCGTGCACGAGCTTCTAGGGTTGGAGGCCCAGAGAGAAAGAAGGGGCGGCACCGTCCACGGCACAGAACAGCCAGAGAGCCCCTGGTGCCTGGCACGGCCACACAGTGAGTACTGGAGGCCTGGAGGGTGAACTACAGACACAAAGTACAAAAATGCTGGGGTGGGGACCAGGCAGGACATGAGGGAGCATTTGGACCTCCTCCCTGGGCCTACAGGGAGCCAGCTTCTGTGTATAAAAATACCTGGCCAGTTGGGCTCAGTGGTTAGAGAGCCCAAAGACCAAAGAGTCTTGGGTTCGATTCCGGTCAAGGGCATGTGCCTCGGTTGTGGTTCGGTCCCCGGCCCTGGTCAGGGTCGTGTAGGAGGCAGCCAGTTGATGTGTGTGTGTGTGTCTCTCCGTCTTTCTCTCTCTCTCCCTCCTTCCATCTCTATCTGAAGATAAATGGAAAAATATCCTAGGGTGAGGATTAAAAACAAAAAAACCCACTCATTTGTGGAAGATCACCCACCCCTAGGATGGAAGATAGGTTAGAATAACGACACGGACCAGCCGGGGAGGCTTCCCAAGAAGCACATTTAAGAAAAAGGACATAGTGCCTGCTGAGTCTGAGGCCGAAGGGACAATGAGGAACTTGGTGAGTGAGCTTCTGGCCAGGTAGACGAGCCAGGCCAACTGCTGGGAAAGGACACAGGACAACTGGGGGCGGGGTGGGTAGTGTATGGCCCGGGGTCAGAAGACACTGAATTTTGACTTTGTGGAGTTGACTCTTTGATTTAAGAGCAACCTACGGTTCCCTGCAGGACTGTGGAGGGGGGCCCACTGGGACGTGGGGTTAGGGAGCCTCTCTGGCCCTGGACCACCCTGTCTAGGGACACTATGACTCAGAAGTCACTCTGACTTCTGCAAAGTCGCAACTGCACGTCCGGCAGCCATCACTTGCTCTTTGTGGATCACATAACCATTCAATCAATGCTGGAGGAAGAGTGGAAAACGAAACCATTCGGCGAGTGTTCTTACCACTCCTCTTGGGTGAAAAAAGCAAACAAACAAATCACTCAGCATACAGCAGGTGCTGAGAAACACTCCCATGGCTGTGGGGGGAGGTCTCTGCCTGCTGAACTCCTGACCTGGCCAGAGCAGCCCCTCACTCTCCGCTGGGAGCCCCCCTTCTCTGTCTGTGCTGCCACCTCTGCACAGCCCTGCCGTGGTGTTGTGACAATGGCTTTCTACCAAAAACATTAAGAGGACGCGAGACGTTAACTTGGTGGGCCAGGCACACATTCAGGAAGTGGTTGTGGAAGGGGGACTGAGAGGTCACATCCGTGCAAATCCAAAGGCCGCTGCAAGGAGTGCACATCGGTGAGGGGACAGGTACAAAGCCAACAGGTACCTGGCATGTCACGAGCCCTCTGGGGAAAATCACGTCGGGCTCAAGAAGCAGGAGTCCACCAGGCACGGAATGTAAGGGGCCCCGGTCACAAGGACTGAGACCGACTCATGGGCAGAAGTTAATGCTTAACTGGACAGACGGTCCCAGCAGCAGATTTGAGTGGCCAGGAAATATAATCAATAGGTTGACTTTAGGTTAATTATGTATTCCACAATAAACACAAATATTGTTTAGCCAAAATGGAAAGCCAGGTAATTTCATGTGAAAACTCGGGCACCCAGTTTCTCCCGGAAACTTAGAGTCTGGGGATCCTGGGCCCACGTTCCCACAAAGCTGCAGCCGGCTCCCCGACAGGCCCACGCCATGCTCCCACAGCGGCCCGGGCTGCCCCTCCCACACGCCTCTCTGTGCACGGTGGGGATCAACATTACTGGGCCGCAGCTCCCTGCTGGGGTCCCAGGCCCACCTGATGCACATCACCACGCTCCTGGCCGTGCGGGCCTGTGCCGCACCCCCTGCCCTGGGCGGGCGCTAGTTCCATAATGTCCAAGGAGATTCACAGCTCCTAACTCAGCTCTCCCAGAAACGGGCTCCCACGCGCTCTGCCCACTGTCCCTCAGGGCCCTCGTGGGCTGTTTCCAACACAGGGCTGGTGCCAGATGTTTTTTCCTAGCGAGCTGACGAAGGTTCGGCCCCTAAAATTGAACTAGTCATTTGGAGAGAACCTACACATTCCTGGGTTTAAAACCCAAACGGTATCCAGAGGAATGAGGATTTCCTGAAGCTTCTTAAATTGCTTTCTGCAGAGATTTAACCTTTAATCTCTCTCTCCCTCTCTCCCTCTCTCTCTCTCTCTCTCTCTTTCACACACACACACACACATACATATACACACACACACACGCACACTTTTCCAGATGGCTAGTATTTCTATAGGGAAAAATAAAGTGTCGGCTTCACTATTTAAAACTTTGAATAAGATAGCATATTGAATGGAGTTGGTAACTTCTAATGTGCCCACAAGGACTTCCTTCTTCATATATACTTTTCTGGGTTCTCAAGTCTTAGTACTAAATGCTTGAGAGAAGAGAGAACTTATTCAGAGGAAAAAAAATATATGTGTGTGTGTGTGTGTGTGTGTATGTATATATATGTATATATATTAAAAATAGAAGATATATAAAATATTTATTAATATACTATAGATACACAATATGCTATACAAAATACTACATATATGTAAGATATTATATATATAACCACTTTTATAAACCTTAATTAATTAAATAATTAGTGCTGCTACAAACATGGGGGTACATATATTCTTCCTGATTGGCTTCTTAGGGTATATTCCTAGAAGTGGGATCACTGGGTCAAATGGAAGTTCAATTTTTAACTTTTTGAGGTAACACCATAGTGTTTTCTCTAGTGGCTGCACCAGTCTGCATTCCCACCAGCAGTGCACTGGAGTCCCCTTTTCTCCACACCCTCGCCAACACTTGTGGTTTGATGATTTGTTGATAGACAAGTATCATATGATCTCACTTATTTGTGGAATATAATGAATATAACAGTCTGAGTAATGGGGTAGTCCCAGAGATGTGGAAGTGGGGTACAGACTGACAATCCCCAGAAGAGGGGGTGGCGGGGGAGATAAACCACAGAACTTATATGCATGTGTGCATGAACAGTGACATGGACAACAAAGCTGGGGACAGGGCAGGGTGGGAGAGGGAGGGGGGAATCAGTGGGGGAAAAAGGAGAAACATCTGTAACAAAAATAAATTAATTAATTTAAAAAATGAAAAATTAATTAAACAATTCACTAGACACTATGCTTTAACATGTTGGTGATATTTAAAGTACTGGGGCTATAAAGATAGAAACTCTGCTCCTCCTGTCTTCAAGGAGGTAGCTTTCCAGCAGGGACACAGAAACAAAAAAAGAAACAGGATAAGGACTGCTAGTTATAGAGGGCTGTGGAAGAAGGAATTACAGTGTAAGTTAAAGAGAAATAGATTCTAAATTCTAACTGGAGAGATGGTAAGAAGCAGGAGAAAACTGCTAAAGACAATGGGAATTAGTTTGTAATTATCAACCTTTAAAGAGAAGTAGCAGTGGAAATTTTGAGATGGGGACCTCAGCGGCGACCAGGGTCGGGCACCCCGTCACCGCAAACAGCTCTGCAGAGGACCCGCAGCCCCACGACCGCCCGCGCCAGCCAGTGCGCGTGGACCATCCGGAAACCCCGGCCCCGAGCGAGGCTGCGGCATCGGGAAAAGATCCTTGGTTAGGAAAACTGAATTTCTGAATCCTGTAAGAATAATGATTCAGGGCTCAGTCCACGGACCTTTCCCACGTGTATCTTTGGGGATTTCTGCTGATCTTACATCACCAGCTAGAACCTCTCCCCCAAATTCCAGACCCGCATGTCCAACAACCTGACTTGGGATCTGCACTTGGTTGTCCAGTGAGGCTTCCCAAACACAGCATGTCACACCGACCTCCGGACTCCTCCTTCCTAAGCCCGCCCTGCCCTGTGCCAATGGTGATGGAATGCCAACAGCCGGGACCTCCTTCCTCTAGTTCATGACACCTCTGTCCTCCCAGGATCAAGCCAAATCCATCAGCCAACAACCTCACCGTGCCTTTGTTATTATTACTATTAACCCAAACTGCCTGCCCTGTTCTCAACATAACAGAGACCTGGTACTCTGTTGAGTCTTCCAGAGCTTGTGTCCTCTGTCCAAGTAAGAAGCAAGAGCCCAGCTGTGATGGGTGGGCCGGCAGCCCGCTGACCTGTCCCTGCCACGGTGCTCAGCGACATCTCGTTCCTCAAACACCAGTCCTCTACCACAATTCCAGAGGCTCACCCCCCTTCTTGATGTACCTCCTCCTGAGCGAACCTATTCAAAATCAAGGTCACCCACACTCCTAATTTCCCTTTCCTGCTTCGTTTCCCTTATCATGTTCAAATGTCTGTCTTTTACTTCTGCAGTCGGCTCACTGTCTGCCCTCCCCACTAGGTTGCAGACTCCTGGCGGCCGGGGGCTGCTCAGCAGCCCCTTCGCTGCTGTCTCTTCAGGCTCAGGACAGAGCCTGGCCCCCGGAATATGTTCAAAGCTGTACTGGATGAAGGCATGGCTCACACACAGTAGCAGTGGGAAGCTGGGACAGGTTCAGAAACTCTGCCAATAGCCACATATATAATGAGGCCTGGACTGAGGAAGTGACAGGCTGAAGACTTCAGAGTAGACTGTACAGGTCTGGTAACGTGTGGGCCATGGGAAGGGCTATTAACTTGAACAACAGCTTAACACGGCCACAGGGAGGAGGGGGTGTGGGGGCGGGGGAAGAAAGGGTGCACATGTGGAGTTCAATTTTTGAGCATGTTAATTAAATGAGGTACATTAATATATGTATTAATATAGCCTTCTTAGATATAGCTCACAGCCTTACAAACTTTTTCAAGGTAATTTTTATGGTTTCAGTTGTTCGAAATTTAATAAGTCCAAAGACTCACAGGGCCCCGATTCACTGGGTGCCTACGCTCCAGGTCACACTCCACCCTGCAGAACAAAAGAAAAATTACCAACACCAGAAATATGTGGGAAATGATGATTTGCAGAAGACCAGAGTGTCCCTGGTGCTCGAAACTATGTAGAGAATAAAAAAGAGAAGAGGCTCTGTTCTCCAGACTTACAGTTAATAGGCTCCAAATCCAGCACAGATTTGACCTTTGCTTTAAATAGATTTTCTTGGAGAGAAGGGAAGAAAACATTGATTCATCCGAGACTCCTGAACGACCTACTGTTCACATTACTTGAAATAAAGTCTGCTTTAAATCAGAATTCTTGAGACACAGAAATAAATATACCAAGAAGTTTCTAATTCTATGCTTTCACCAACTGATTATTTTCATTCACAACAGTGGACGAACTCGATATGGTCTTTCCAGAAGGCCCCCGACCACAGAGCAGAGCACACGGAGGAATCAATCACATCAGTGCCATCGGGCTCAGACTTCAGCTTGTCTCACGATCAACACTTTCAGTGAAACAAATAAGAGAAGTATGTGAAAAGAAGATGACTTTTTCGGGGTTTCCGAGTGTTAATTTAGCAACACTGGAGGAGCTAAGGAAAAGCTGGGAGCAGAAATGTTTCCAGTAAGATCGAAAAAGGTGAAACCAGAATCATTCAATACCAGGATTGTTCTCTCAGTAAACGTGAAACACACAGGCTTCCTACTCTGCCAAACTCAGTCGTTAGATCAACGCCACATAGAAGGAAACTTGACTTTGGGTGGTAAACACACAAATATGCAACATACAGTTGATTATATCCTTGAAACCTAGACAATTTTATTAACCAATGTTACCCGAATAAAAGAAGATCAAGGTCACAAATATGAGGACTAATCAGGCAGTTTATATACTCTTATGGTACTCTTTGACAGTTTTGTTTCCTCTCAAGAATACTGAGTGCTCCACTAGTCATTTTATACCACTGTCAGAAGGCAGTTGGAGAGACACACATTTAAATCAAACAGAAGTCTGCCTTACTGTCTGTCTGCTTCTGTTTGGGGAAGAATCTGTGTTTTGGGTACCTTGTAGGTAAATGACCTCAGGGCACCAGGCAGGTAAGAAAGGTATGACTGCAACATTGAGTTGTGGTGGCATCAGTGGCCAACTGGAAAGTGCCTGTCCCAACCCACCGATATCCACAGTGCTGTCCAAACACAATACCACTGCAGGCTGCCTTTGGCCTACTGACCACCAATCAGCCACAGCTCTCAAGCATGATCAGAGAACCATAATGGAAAAAGGAGATGATGATTCACATAACATTTTCTCAAAGCATGAGCAACAAACACCCCGATGTGCTTTCTCAGAAGCCAGCAGGGGTACTGCACATCACCCCGACTGGTTAGAGGAAAGCAGTGGTGTCTGAGCAACTGTTCGAGATGAGGACTCATATCTGCAATCATTTCAGAGCTCTGATGACAACAATCAACTAAAAATCTATAGAGTAAGACAACAAGTAGACCCATGGGTGTACTAACACACACACAAACACATGTACACACACACACACACACAGATTAAATCCAGTAGAAGTATATTACTCTTCTACCAAATCAAGTTTTTTGAGAATATTGTGTGTCTAGAAGACTTACGACCAAAAGGTCCAGCTGCAGCCCATGGAGACAGGGATGATGTCCAGACCCAGTAGAAATCAGTCACCTATACTCTCAACTAGAACTTCACCTTGGATGTCACGGCTGCCACCAGCTCACGCCTGAGGGCAATGAGTCCGCACAAAGCCTCCCTGTGTATTTCATCCCGTGCACCATCACTAACATCACCTCAAGTTATAACATCAGTAAGTCATTTTTCTGCTTATGGTCTGTTGTTCTCTATTTATGTCCTATCAACTGTAATATTTGGAGATCAATTTAATGTTGACTTTTCTTGCTCATTTTTGATGATTTTACATTATTAGAGTTTTCTACTGTTTATGGCAAATGAACACATAATCTCTCTCTAGTTGCTTTAAGAATTTTGTCTTTAAAATACTATGCAACTATAAAAAAGAAGGATCTACTACCCTTTGAGACAGCAGGGAGGGATCTGGAGAGTATTATGTTAAGCAAAATAAGCCAGTCAGAGAAAGGCAAATATTACATGATCTCAATAACATGTGGAAATTAATGAACAAAATGAACTCATGAGTAAAATGGAACCAGAGGCATGGAAACATGGAACAGACTGACGAATCTCAGAGGGCAGGGGGCAAGGTGGTGGGAAGACATTAAGCAAAGAACTTGTAGGCATATATGCATTGCCCATGGACACAGACAACAGGGGGTAAAGGCCTAGTGCAGGGTGGGAACTGGGTGGAGGAGGGCAAAGGGGGGAAAAAAGGGGTACATCTGTAATACTCTCAACAATAAAGATTTTTTAAAAATCCAAGGCAAGATTATTAGGTATAAAAGTAGGTTATAAATACACGTGAAATCAGCCAGAAGGCAGCTGGCCCGCACCCCAGGCCAACACTGCGCTCGGGCCGGTGGGAGTCCACCTCCTACTCCTGAAGTAACTTACCCGTCTACTGTGGGGCGAGAGCTTTCATGCTGCTGTAAACCAATACGCTCCTGTGGATCCTCAGCGCGGGCCTCGCGGCACAGGAACCTTGGGAAAGACATCCTGCAGCCGAGGACCGGGCTCGGCATTCCTCGGGGTGTAACTCAATCGGCCGCCTGCAGAAAGCGGGGGGCTGCTCTCTGGAGCGGGGAGCAGCAAGCGGCCCGCAGGCGCAGGCCCGTCACCAGCAATGCACCCGTGGAGGGAAAATAACCCGCAATAAAGAAGGTGGGGAAAATCACTCTCGTATGAGTTTTAAGAGTTTTCATGACAGATGAAGAGAACTGTGGCCAATTAAAGCAGCAATACAACTAAGAAAAACAACCACTGGGGGAGTGCCAGGCTGCTCCGGCTCAGTCTGGAAGGTGACGGGGTCCCGGAGCCAGACCATGGGAAGGCTCGACTCCTGATTACCATCTCTCAAAACAAGAAGGTGTTTGGAGAGGAGTGTGGACGAGGATCCAATTAACCACAGAAGCCCACCGTGTGCGTGGGGGGGGTGAGAAGAAAGAGGGGGCATGGAGCATGGCTAGCCGATACCAACTCTTCTCTCAGCCTCCTGATAGCCTCACGAAAGCTACGTGGCACTTCTTATTCGATAGAGTCTAAATGACAAAGAACGGCAATCACAATTTTATTTTCAAATTTAGGGTTCCTTCGGCTATAGTTACACACATGTAGTTACACACAGAAACTGATCCGCAGTAATTCTGCCCGTATTTGACATGTTTTCCTTCTTCACACCCAATCAAGTGTTTTCGAAGAACACTTCGAAGTGTTCTTTTTCGGCTTGGATTATATTCAAACGCGGTCACTCGGTAGAGACGCCCCTCTCTATTAGAAGGCGAACCAGGCCACATCCCAAGCAGTCAGTCCAAAGTTCTCCTCTGTTCCCATCGACTTTAAAAGGCACAGACACAAGAATGGAGCAAACCACTGAGGATTCTCTTTGTTCGACACCTTAGATCGCTGTTTTTACACAACGTCAGCAAATACATCATTTTAAGATCTTTTCAAGGAGTTGCTTGCTTCATTTTGGTAAGGCGTAGGGGGGAGGTAAAAAGAGAAAGGAAAAAATGCATAAATGGAAGTAGGGGAACCAAACCTGTCCACAAGTTCATGTTGGCGCTATTTCTTTCTTTTTTAAAAAATATTTTTTTATTGATATTTTTTAGACAGGAAGGGAGAAAGAGAAACATCAATGAGAGAGAGAAACGTGGATCGGCTGCCCCCTGCACGCCCCCTACTGGGGACTGAGTCTGCAATCCGGGCATGTGCCCTGACTGGGAATCAAACCGGGACCTCTCAGTCCATGGGACGACGCTCAATCCACTGAGCCACTCCAGCTGGGCTGCTGGCTCTCTTTATTTGTCCACTAGCAGCCCACTGTCACTCCAGTAACCACACTGGAAGCTGCACAGACGGCCCTGCTGGCTCACCTCCTCTGCCGTGCACGGAACCAGAGGGACCACCGCCCGGAACCCCAGAGCAATCACATGCTGCTACCCCAAATTATGTACCTGCCACTCTCTGGGAGAATTGTGAGTGTGGAAACTGTGAAGTAAACACTAGGTGAGTGGGACACAAACATTTGGTTCTGCATCCAAGATGAGAAATACCTTCCAAAACACGAGCACACATCCCGAGTTCGTTTTCAAACGCAGGAGCTCTAGGGCAACAGGTGAAAGACATTCATCTTCATCATACCCAACTGTCTGGAGTCATGGGAGACAAAGGCAACGAACCCTGAAGGACCTTTTGCCGCCCCCCATGTCCTCAATATTGTAGGTCCAGCTTCTGGGGCACAGATCTTTTTTTCCCAACCAGTTTCCTAATTTTCTCCAGTAAGCCAGTCTAGAATTCCCAGTTTTCCTGAAGGCCAGTACAAAAGGAACCACTATTTCCATATCAACTGCTTCCTTTCCTTCCAAAAAAATATCCCAAGGTTTACTGTTAGATTGTGTTTTCTGCAATGAGAATTTAGGCAGGGAGTGGTGGGCACACGGAACCCCTTCAACCTGAAGACCTCAATCCGGTGTAGATGAACCAAGCTCCTTTTATAAAAAACTGCCAAGAGCCCTGGCCGGTTTGGCTCAACGGTAAGAGCATCAGCCCACGAAACAATGAGTAGCAGGTTCGATTCCAGTCAAGGGCACGTACCTCAGTTGCAGTTCGTCCCCACCCCTGGTCAGGGTCATGCGGGAGGAAGCCACTCGATGTGTCCCTTTCACGTCGATGTTTCTCTTTCTTCTCCACCCCCCACCCCCACTCTACCTGAACAAAAATGCAAAAATGTCCTCGGGTGAGGATAGAAAAACTGCCAAGAAACCATGCATCTATACCAAGCACAGCCTAAATGCAAATCCCGGGAACTACCAGGCCCAGTCTGCGGGGATGAGTAATACCATGAGTGTAGAAGGCACCTACATGACGACAGTGAAAGCCCCTCACTTTACTTTTAAAAACCTGAGGTACAGAGAGCTTCTGGAGACATGAGCACTTAGCTGCGGCAACCACAGACACTCCCCGCCCGAGAGGCTTTGTGAGCTCTGCTCGGAGTTCTTCACTCCGTCTCCCACGCTGCCCTCTGAACCCGGAGCACCGCGTCCATGAGTCCGGCCACCTTGGTCTCCACGGTCTCTACTCTCACTTCCCGTCCCCACTCTGTTTCCAGGGACAGCATAACTAACCATAAACGGGGTGGCTTCACACAACAGAAAATGATTCTCTCAGTTCTTGCAGCTAGAAGTCTGAATCCAAGGTGTCAGCAGGGCCATGCCCCCCCCGAAGCCTGTGGCGGGGAGGACTGGCCAGCGCCGTCCGACCTCTGTGGGTGGGCAGTAGTTTGCTGGCTGGCAGCTGCGCTGACTTCGGTCTCTGCCCCCGCACTGACCCTGTGCGTATGCATCTCTTCTTCTAAGGACGCCCGTCATCGCACAGGGCCCACCCTGCTCCGGCGCGACCTCATCTCAACCAGTTACATCTGCACTGACCCTATTTACAAATAAGGTCACATTCTACGGCCCTGGGGTTAGGACTTCAGTGGATCTTATGGGGAACACAATTCAACCCATGGAAGCCATACAATTAACACAGCCATACCCAAGAACCTACAGTGTGAAATTTCCTTTTCTTCCCTCATTTAATTTCTACCACCCCTTCAACACTACCTGCCTGGTTTTCAAAATGTGTTTCGGTCCCTAGGCCACTGAAAACTCACTCTCAGTTCTTGGCTTAACATACCTCTCCAAACACCCTGGACTTCAGGGTTACTAATGTTGTCCTAGCCTTGACCTTCCGTTATTTCTATCTTTCCTAATCCACAATCCATGGTCTCAACTCACACTCTCAGTCTACAGAGTGTGAAAAGAGAAAGACACTAACAGTATCAACTGGTCTCATTTATAGCACTTGGCCTGGCATGAGCCCAGGATGGTGACCTTGACCCAGCCCTCTCCTGACCTTTCTTGGTGAGGCCACCTTCGTTTGAGCATTCATTCATTCACAAGAAAAGTTACAGATACTCACTGGCGCTACCAGGCATTTCGCTTACACTCAAGATTCGATGGCACGCAATCGAATGTAATGCCCCGCTCCCAGAATTAAGAGCGCATCAGGAACATGGACAAGTGTGGTGAGTGCCACAGTTCAGGAGGTGAGGAAGCTACAAATGCATCGAGAAAGAACTAACTCTAAAGGAAGGTCAATTGAAATATCTCCCCCAAGAGTCGGTCCCTGGCCTCCTCCTGATGCTATACTTCTCTGTGTGACAACGTTCAATTGCAATTTTCCAACACTGCTTCTGGTGATGGGCACTCAGTTCCAGCCTCTACTTTCCCTTTGTGCTTACAACTCGATTTCCTCTTGCCGTCTCCGGCGGGTGTCCCAGTGGGCGCTGGAGTTCAGCAAGTCCAGGCACAGCCTTCTCCTTGAATCTAGTCTCCCCTGCTCCACTCCTCTCGGATGATTTACCACCATGCCCTCCTCATTCAGGGTCCTGGCAGCTTCCTCCGCCTCTGTCATCCCCCTGCCCTCTTTTCACCGCTTAACTGGTTTCCAAGAGTCATTTTTAAAATTCTTCAGAAGGCGGGGTCGGGGAGAGGGAAGAGAGAAACCACAGAACTTCTATGCATGTATGCGTAACCAAGGACACAGACAACAGTGCTGGGGGCGGGGTGGGGGGGTAGGGAGGAGGGTGTCAATGGGGGAAAAGGAGAAACATCTGTAACAAAAATAAATTAATAAAAAAATTAAAAATTAAAAAAATTCTTACTAGAAAACTTTTTATCTACTGTCTTTATCCACGAACACAGCCTCGATTCGTGTTCTCATTAGTCCATTGTGCTCATTGTAAAGGCATCGTCACCAGGTTACCATTCCTTGAATCTCTACCCTCTACATTCCAACTCACAAATTGCTTGCGTTTTTATAGCATGTTACAGCTTATAAAATGCTTCCACACAAATCACTTTCACCCCCACATCAGCCGCAGCGACTGGCAGAGTAAGAATCAGTGTCCTGGTTCCATGGAGAGGAAATGGCCGAGAGGTCAGTGACGTGGCCAAGGTCACAGAACACGCCCTGACAAAGCAGCCCCTGGAGGCCAGGGCCACTTGCCAGTGCAGAGCCCACAGCCGTCCTGCAGCCATCATCTTCCCCAGGAACACTTCCGATTCCAGGTCCCCGGACTCTCACCTCTGCTAGGCTCCACCCTCCTGCCCCTGCCTCAGAGCCCCGCCCACAGGAGCTGCTCTCAGGCCAGAGGTGGAGCCAACCATGTTTCCTTCCACATCTTGGCTCCAGGTAATTCAATCAACTCAGCAGTTTCTCAGTGGGGCGTCGTTCCCCCATAAACTCATCCGTACTCCTGGCCACATCCTCCGCCTGCTGCTGGCCCAATGACTGAGTACCTCTGCCTTCCTCCCCAACCACCTTCATTCATTGCTGAACCCACCATCGTAGGCATGGAAACAAGCGTAGCACCATACTCCAGGCCCACTCAGTTTGGTGAGCCTCACCTTCCCCATACAGGCAACAGATGTCTAGTAGCAATCCATCAACCAAGTGCTTTGCAGCCGCCAGGGACACAGAGTTGAAGGCCAGTGTCTCCATCCCCCTATCCACTGCACCCTATGGAACCGGAGCTGCCTTAAATTCTTCAATTCCTGCATTACGGACATCATTAAAGTCCAGGCTTTCTCTAAACATATCACTTGCCCCATAACCTCTATAGCATTTCATTTGTCTTTCAGGCTCTTCCTCTCTCATTCGTACCAGATGATCACAGTGCTCCTTCCAGGATCTCTGGCCTGTCAATTCTCCCGTCACCATCTCTCGTCTCGCTGAAGAATACAGGACCCACTGACACCCTGGTTCCCATCTTCCTTGCAACGATTGAATCAACTTTTCTCATGTTCTCTTTTGGAAGACAGAGGAGATTAAAGGAGGCTGAATTGGATCATAGGCTGAATGGAAGCCACGAGAAGACCCTTTTCCAATACAAAATCCTAACAGCAAACACAGATCATCTGTCTCTCTCCTGTTGCCCCTTATACTTTGCCAAGACCAAGCTTCTCTGTTCTTCTCAAACTGATCTTCACACTCATGCATTTCCCAGCATCGCCTTTTACTACCTCCTGCCTATTGGGGCACCATTCATTCTTACATTTTTTTTTTCCTTTATTGATTTTTTTTTAGAGAGAGAGGAAGTGAAAGGGGGAGAGAGACAGAAACATCGATGAGAGAGAACATTGATTGGCCGCCTCCTGCATGCTCATGCCCCCCACTGGGGATCAGGCCCACAATCTGGGCATGTGTCCTGGCCGGGAATCGAACCGGCGACCTCTTGATGCATGGGTTGACGCTCAACCACTGAGCCACACTGGCCGGACACCATTCATTCTTTAAAAAGAAAGAAATGTCTCTCTTCTCCCACCAAGTCTCTCGTAAACTACAGCACACAGATTTTTTCTGACCAACTTCCAATAAATTATATTTAATCTGTACAGACAGCCGGGTTTTGAGAGGCTTAGAAGCCAGGCTAAGAAGTTTACATTTAAAGTCTTAAAATATATGAATCTGCTATGAATGTGAGACGAGTGTTGTCCAACAAAACATTCTGTGATCATGGAAATGGTTTGCGCTGCCCACACGTGGCTGCTGAGCACCTGGAACGTGCTGATGCAACCAAGAAATGAACATTTTAATTTTAACTTGATTTAAATTGCCACTGTGGCTGCTGACAACAGTCGTGGGCAGCACATTTCTAGACTAATTTGATGTCACGATAGAGGCGTTTTCAGGAAGATAAGTCTGACCCAGTACATTAGAACAGTGTGTGGGGCACAGCAAGGGACAGCGGCTCAGAGGCCCCTGCGCACGACCTCGGGCAGGTTCCCCTTTCTCTACAAAGGGGAGCCGGGGACGATCACTCTGCCCTACCGCCAAGGCTCTAGGAAAAGAATAACCAAAACAAAAAATGAGTTTGCGGTTTCCCAAATCCCCTCCAAAAAAAAATTATAAGACTACAGAAGACAAGACACTTTTTTTGTCTGGGAGTCTTTTCTCATGTTGATTTCCTATTGAATAACTCTACTCATAAATTTTGATCCCCTACTAATAAGTTCACAGTTTCATCAAGCCAAACACAAAAATGATTTTCTAGAAAGAATATATATGAAATATAAAATAATCACTTAATATGCTATCTGCTTTTTCCTTTTCACTTTGGCAAAATGCAAACTTTCACTTTGGCATACACAAAACGGCACCTTTCTGAAGGGGCGTGGTGAGCTGGGCAGACAGGGTGTGACCGCACGCTCACAGAAATAGGCTGTGTCGCAGGGGAATGCTTAGACTGTCCAAAGGCAGCGTTCACGTGAGATCTCGGAACCAGACTGGCTCTCGTGCTTCTGAACAGAGAGCACTGTCCTCCTCCGCCCCACACAGAGTCCGCACCCTCCCAGTACGACTCAGCTCTGGGGAAGAGCACCGGCCAGAGCACGGCAGAAACATCTGCCAGATGGGGAAACCATCTCGCCTGTCCTTCCCCAGACACCTGTGACAGTAAGGACATGTTAAGATATCTGTGCTGAAGCTCTCAAGTTAAAAACATATTCCTTAATTTGAAATTTCAATCCTGAGCCGAACCACCAGTCAGATCATTTACTTATAACCACAGAATATTTACCATCCAAGGCACTACTGACATTCAAAATACGACCAAAATAAATAAATATATAAACAAACAAATAATTTACTTATATTAATTTGATATAACTAATTAATTAAACAGGGTTGGAGCCTCCGAGCGACGGCTCACTTTGCCACCACTCCCAATTCCATTCTCTCCGCGATTACGGTCACCCTGTCATTAAGAAAGTTACTCACTTTACTTTCATGATAGCCAATAAATGGGAAGAAATGTACTGTTGAGAGGACTTGGGGGGAAGGAGAAGGTGCCAAAGAACACACTTTCTCTGGAAGTTTAAATCTCATTATGCTCTCCAAGTCTGACAGGATTTTATAAGCTTTAGAGAAAGAAGGAGTAAGAAACTCAAGCCTGTTGCGGAGACTGTGAGAGACAAGTACCCCTCCTACTCGAACAGACAGAAATGAGAGGGCATCCCGGGCAGGGAGTCCATTCTAACCTCCTCCTGCTAAAAAATGTGGGTCACAGGCATCAGAGACATTTTCTGTTTCAACCAGCGGGAAACCTAATGACTTGATTTGAGGCCTAAAAATTGACTTGAATGGAAACAGCATAACATTGGAGGAGATGTCATTTATAAAAAATATCTAATTTGCATGCTTAATCCCAGGCAGGTCAAAGGGGGCTGGAGGAGCAGTTTAGAGAGTCTGCCCTAGGTCCTCAGAGACAGATACATTTCTTGGGGGCACACATCTTGACCCTCAAAGGAACCCCAGAAAGACACCACAAATGGTTGAATTTGTTCATGCTAACCTAAAAAGGGACATGGGTCTGGTGGCTTCTCTGAGAGTGGAAACATTACTTTGGGCAGACAGTGGAGATCCCTGGATGACTGAGTTTTAACTTAGACATCAATACCAGGAACGATTCTAAATCGTTCCCAAGACTCATTCTTATGGTAGGAAATGGCCAGGGTAGAGCCAAGACCAAATGGGATTCATCATTACAGTCAAGCTCCTGAGTTTCTTCTGTTGACCACAAAACAGTGGTTTGTTTAAAACATAAGCTTAGCCCTGGCTGCTGTGGCTGAGCTGGTTGGGCCTCACTCTGTGCACTGAGAGGCTGCTGGCTCACTTCCCTGAGAGGGGCGCGCAGGAGGCCGCCCATCGACGCTCTGCTCCCACATCAATGCTTCTCTCTCCCTCTCCCTCTTCTTTCCTCTCTCTCTAAAAAATAAAATGAAACAACAAAAATAAAACATAAGTTTAATAATGTCAAAGCAGCATATGGGCTATATAATTATCACAAACATTCTGTACCATCTCTCACTTTTTTACCCTAAAATTGTGGGGTTTTTTTCTGTTCCCATATGGAACCAAGTATAACTACGACCACTCAAACAAATAAATACATCTTTTATATTACAGATTTTTTAAAATAAAAATTCAAGACCCATCTTTCTTTCTTTTCTAAAACTCCACTGTGTGAAGCATCCTTTATCAGCCTAAACCATTTTCCTACTCACTAATAGCTGTTTTGGTGGGGCAGACGGAAAATTACGATTAAATTTGTGTCTAGGGTAAAAGAGCAACCTTACTAGAGAAACAAAGCAGGGTAGACAGGGAGTCATAAATGCCAATTTGTAAAATATCATGAAATTAAGGTAAATTAGTCAATAAGGTTGCATGACTTTCAGCATCACATTTGTTAAAGTATATTTTTTTACTTCTATTCCTATAATTACATCGGTATTATCCATGACAGGATTAGAGTAATGATACTCAATTTCCTGTGTGGTATGTAGAAATCAGTCATTGCTTTATAGCCATAGAAATTGGTCTCATTTGCCACATCATGGGTAATCTTGTAAGCCATCCAGCATCTCTGTGAAGCTAAACAAGAACTAGCAAATAAAATCCCATGTAAATTGACAGAAGGCCACAGTGCTCACTGGCAATAATTTCCGTAGGACTTTGCTAAGAGTGTGACCTAAAAGCCACAGAAACAACTGGCAGGGGAGAAAGCATCCGTCCCTCTCCCTCTCCTCTCCTCTTCTGTCCTGCTAAGAAAGAGGCAGGAGTTGAATGGAAAGATGGTCGTAAGGTGAAGATTTTGTGATTTTTTTCAACCTAAAACACTAGTCATCCCTTCATTCTGAAGGAGGAAGCTGAAGAGACTGTTTTCAGGGAACACTGACCATAAAGCTACCGATCCACAGAATTCTGCCTCTGTCCTGCGCTTTCGTCTTTTCCACCACCGCCTTCTATTATTCACGCCTCCCTAAGTCTCCCCGACCACTGAAGCCTGTCTGCTCCCACCCTGTAATTGCCTCCTCTGCACCCCAGGCTCTTCCGGTCTGAAATAAGCATGTTCGCCGTCTCGAAATGTTTTAATAGCTATCATCTGCAAGGGAAATTAGATTGAATATATAAGTTCAAAAAGGCAGAACTGGGACCTATTGGTACAGATTTTGTCCTGTCCTAGGGTCAAGTTCATCTCTACTCAAAGAGGAGTTCAAGTCAGTGCCCAGCAAACAGTAGACACAGCATCAGAAATACTACTGACTTAAGGAACTTAGAGAATGAAAAAAAATAGTTGTGGGCCAGGATTAGAAGTTTGGAAGTGTGAAAAATTCAGTGCCTTAATTTTGTAAAGAAAGCAAGCACAGATTTTAAAAACAAATTACACAGTTTTGGATTTAACTTCCCTTATTCGGTGTGTTAGGAAGAATGTCTTCCTACCCTCAGTTCCAACGAGAAAGGGGAAGACTGGCTGCGGCACACCGGGGTGGTGCAGCCAGAGGGCCAGTGCCGAGCACGGTTCATGGCACCACCACCTGAAAAAGCTGAGTCAGCTTCTCTTCTCTGGGGGTCTTCCGAGGACAAGCTGAAACGGAACCAGAATATCCTTGGGCCTCTTGTATGACCCCTCTAGGAAAAAGCTACAATCTTTAAACAAGATGAAAGCATTCAAAGAGATAGGCGAAGAAAGAAATGAGAGACAGGCAGGCAGACACAAACTCCAAGTTGGTGCCCATCCAAGGTGAATGCTATATGGTCTACAAAGTCCCCCACTGGACAGAACTGCACCCTCCTCCTCTGTACCTCTCCAGAGGCTGCGGGCACAGCCGAGGCAAGACACACAACAGAACTGTCAATAGGAAATGGAGTAAGCAAGCTTTCCAGTAATTAAGTTGACAGGGACGCACCACGATTTCACACGCGGGCCAAGCCTTCGGTGCTAGGGACCCACTGCGAGGTGGAAAACCATCAAACTGTGATTCCAGGTACAGCCTAGACAAAAATAATACATCTAAGCACATACCTGACTGCAAGGACACCTGTACATTTTTAACTAAGCTATCAGTAGGAACATCCTCTAAGACACACAGTATTGCTCTTTCTCTCAGGAAGTCAGAGGAAACCAAGCTAAGGCCTCTCCCAGTCAGACCCAGCAAATATATTTAAATTTAAAATCACACCTGTGTTGCTATATTGCTTTGATGGCTGAAAAACGATAACATTATTCTGAGAGTAATTTTCACTTTATGTAGCTAAACCTAAATACTCATCTATTTGGCAAATATTAGTAAACATTTCGGACAGCAGGGCACTGTGCCAAGAAATCCAGAGACTGTAGAGAGAGCTGATGTTTGCCATCCTCATGCATCCTAAAGTCTAAGAGACGAGATCAGATATGTAGCAAAAACAGCTATAACACAAGATGCTACAGTATTGAGCGCCAAACAGTAGCAAAGTTAAGTAACTAGAAATGTGAAAACAAAAACAGAAAGAGTAGATTTCAACTTTGGCAGAGCCTTCCTAATCCCCACCACTGGAGGACTAGGTATCTGGGCTAGATGTTGAGGGAGAAGTTGATTAGGGACCCAGGACGAAAAGAGAGGGAAAGAGAAATTGGAGTAACAAAATCTGCAAAGTGGGCACCCTCAGTCCCGCCAAAACTGGTGACCGGCTGCACTGAGCGGGGACAGACAGCAATAGAGTGAGGATTGGCAGGAAACAAGACCAGGCTGCACTGTGGGAGCATCTTGAATGTGAGCCACAGAAGTCAGTAAAATGGTTCTTTTATTAAGTCAACAGAGCAAAGAAGTGCTTTAAAAACATGAGACAGGCGAAAACACTGAAGAGCGGAGCGAGCGATGGAGAGGCGAGGGGCATGAAGACACAGTGACCACACAGGTGAAAGGCCAGGAAACTGACCAGGAAACCAGCGGCAAGAGGCAAAGAAAAGATCACTTCACCTCTGACTCCAGCCAGCCAGCTGTGGGGCCCTGGCTGCAGGGCAAGAGGCGGTTGTACAGCTGGTTTCATAACCTCCGGGCGGGAAAACACTGCAGGTCCTGAAGGGCTGCTTGAATAACAGCACCTTTAGTTAAATATATTACTATTCAGATTTGTATAAAGTGAACATGTCTTCCTCCACAAAGTAACCGCCCCTCCCATTAGAATGCCCCCAATCCAGAACAGCAACATCAAATATCGGTGAGGATTTTATGCAACAGAAACTCTCTTTCATTGCTGGTGGGAATGCAAAATGGTACGGCCAGGTTGTAAGACAGTTTGGCAGTTTCTTACAAAACTAAACATCCTCTTACATGGGATCCAGCAATCACACTCCTGCGTATTTACCCAAAGGAGCTGAAAACTCAGTCCACACAAAAACCTGCACACAGATGTTCAGAGCAGCTTTACTTGTAACTGCCAAAACTTGGAAGCAACCAGGTGTCCTTCAGTAAGTGAGTGGATAAATAAAATGTGGTTGGTCCTATAGACTCTAGACAATGAACTAATATTCAGTGTTAAAGATAAATGACTTTTCAGCCTTTGAAAGGCACAGAGGAACCTTAAATGCATATTACTAAATGAAAGAAGCCAATCTGAAAAGGCTACAGACTGTGTGATTCCCATTGTATGACTCTGGAAAAGGCAAAACCATAAAGACAGTCAAAAACCACTGTTTCCCAGGGTTTGAGGGAGAGAGAACAGGGATGAGTAGGAGGAGTGCAGAGAATTTGGGGGCAGTGAAACTATTCTTTATGATACTGTAATGGTAGCCACCAGTTGTTGCACATTTGTCCAAACCAGTAGAACGTACAACACCAACAGTGAGTCCCGGTGGAAACTATAGATTTTGAGTGATTACGACACGTTAGTGGAGGTTCACCAGCTGTAACAAATGGACCACTCTGGTGGGTCTGTGGATAAGGGGGAGGCTGTGCATGTTCGGAGGTGGGGGGTGTATGGGAAATCTCTGTACCTTCCCCTCCATGTTGCTGTGAACCTAAAACTGTTCTAAAAATACATATGAAATTTTAATAAAGACAAAGACCAAGTGACATCCCAGAAAATGGTGCAAGAGGGTGTCAAAGGGAGAGTCCCTCCACTGAACCATGAGTGAGTGGACAAATGCTCACCGATCAACATGTCAGAACTCTGGTGTTTAATAAAAACCTGTGATATCTCAGGGAGTGCTGCGTGGACATCCAAGTGGCTGGATTCCGTCACGGAAGTACTGTGGCCTTTTCGCTTACTTGCCTACCCTCCCCAGCACCACACCGTGGCTATGAGGACGGTCACCTGCATTGCCGGTGCACCTTACTCATGCCGCAGGGCTAACATGGACCTTCTTAAAGTACTGTCCTTGTGCATTCTGACCGGCCTGCTGGTCCTGAGGGGCTGCCACACAGGATGACCTTTCTGCCCGTGCTCCTTGGGCTGGAGTGGCGTTCCGTGTGCTGGTGGCACCTGTTGGACAACTTAAAGACACACATTCCCCATGCCCACCTGGGGCAAGACACAGGAGGTGGAGAAAGCAGTAGAAAGACCCACAAGCGTGGGAATCAAGAGGCCGAGGAGGAGTTTTCTTAAAGAAATAGGGCTTGGAACGGCCGCCGCACACACTGTGAAAGCCGGCGTGTAACGTGCGTGTTCAGAACTGACAGGCCCAGAAGACCTGCGAGAGCCCGAGGCTGTATCTCTGGTGCTTTTGTCAACTCTGCACAAACAAGAGGCACAGGCTAAAGCAGAGCTGTAAGTGGCCCAGCGTCGCACTGAAGGAGCGCCCCAGCCCGCAGCTGAGCTGTGAAAATGGGGAAGGTACTTTTTCGTCTTTAGATCCAGACATTTCAGGACCTGTCCTCAGACCACTGGATGAGCACTGAGAAAACGGAACAGACACTTCAGTAACCACATATCGACAGATGAGAGACTGGTAATAACACGTGGCAAGGAACACAAGCTTCACAAAAGTAGACTGGAAAAGTCATTAAACACATGACAGCCCCAACAGTCAACAACAACAAACCTCGTTAGGGAGAGAATCTGCTTTCAGAGTTATCACATTATCGTATTTTAAATAACCGGTTTCAACAACAACAACAAAATTACAAAGCAGCCCTGGCTGGGTGGCTCAGCTGAATGGAACATTGTTCCGTGCACCAAAAGGTTGCAGGTTCGAAGCACAGTCGGGGCACATACCTAAGTTGCAAGTTTGATCCCTGGCTGGGGTGTGCATAGAAGGCAACCAATGTTGCTCTCTCACATCGATGTTTCTCTCTTTCTCTATCCCTTCCTCTCTCACTAAAATCAATAAACACATCCTAGGGTGAGGATTAAAAAAAAAATACAAAAAATGCAAAGAAATAAGAAGGTATGTACCATTCACAGGAAAAATATATAAGCTGAAAGGAATCATCCCCGAGGAAGCTCAAACATTGGCCTTCTAGACACAGATTTTAAAACAACTGACTTAAACATGTTCAAAGAGCTAAAGGAAACATGCACAAAGAAGTAGAGTAAATTAGGAAAACGATGTATGACAAATGGAAAATATCAATAAAGAGACAGAAATTATAAAAAGGAAACAAATGGAAAATTGGAGCTGAAAAGTGTAATAGCTGAAATTTAAAAAAATTCATGGGAGGGTTTAACATCAGACTTCAACAAGCAGAGAAATGTTTCAGCAGATTAAAAACAGGAATTAAAAATTGAAATTATGCAGACTGCCCTGGCTGGTTTGGCTCAGCGGTTAGAGCGTTGGCCTGCAGTCCAGAAAGACCTGGGTTCAGTTCCCGCTAAGGGCATGTATCTCGGTTGCAGTTTGTCCCCGGCCCTGGTTGGGTCATGTGGGTGGCAGCCACTCGATGTGTACCTTTCATGTCGATGTTTCTCTCTCTCTCTCTCTCTCCTACTCTATGAACAAAAAATGAAAAAAATGTCCTCGGGTGAGGATAAAAAAAAAAAAAAAGAAATTATACAGACTAAGGTGCAGAAAGAAAAGAGAATGAATAAAATAAACAGAGCCAGAGGGAACTAAAAGACACCATCAAGCATACTAACATATGTATATGGGAATCTCACTGGGAAAAAAAAGGGATAAGGGGGTAGAAAGAATATTTGAAGAAATAACGACTGAAAAAATCCAAAATTTGATAAAAGACATAGATCTATATATCCATAAAGCTCAACAAATCCAAGCACCATAAACTCAAGGACATCTACACTAAAACACATTATAATCAAACTGACAAAAGACAAAGAGAATCTTGAAACTAGCAGGACAGATCAAATCATCACGTATAAGGGATGCTCAATACAATTAACTGCCTGCTTTTCCCTAGAAATCACGAAGGCCAGAGGCAGTAGGATTAAATCTTGAAAATGCTGAAAGGAAAAAACCCCTACAACACAAAATGAAGACATTCCCAGATAAACAAAATAGGAATTCATCCCTAACCCTGCCTTACCTATAAGAAATGCTAAAGAGAAATGCTTCAGCCTGAAATGAAGGGCCCTAGGCAGCAGTTTGAAGCCAAATGAATAAATCAGGGATTACTGCAAAGGTATCTACATAGGTGAATATGAAATCCAGTATCACTGTAGTTTTGGTTTACAACTCTTCTTTTTATTTCCTATGTGATTTAAAAGACAAACACATAACACAGTAATTATAAATCTATGTTAATGAGAACACACTGTCTAAAGATGAAATTTGCGAGACTAATAAAATGAAGGGGCGCAGAGCTGTATAGGAGCAGAGTTTTTATAGGCTATTAAAGCTAAACTGGTACCCATTCAAACAAGCGTGTTATACATTTATGATGTTAACTGCAATCCCCATGGTAACCACTAAGTAAATAAAAAATATACAAGAGAGAAAAGGGGACTCTAGTACACTGCTGGTGAGAATGCAGACTGGTGCAGCCACTATGGAAAACAATATGATGTTACCTCAAAAAATTAAAAATTGAACTCCCATTTGACCCAGTGATCTCACTTCTAGGAATATACCCTAAGAAGCCTGAAACACCAATCAGAAAGAACATATGTACCCCCATGTTCATAGCAGCACTATTTACAATAGCTAAGATCTGGAAACACCCCAAGTGTCCATCAGTAGATGAATGGATAAAAAAGCTGTGGTACATATACACAATGGAGTACTATGCAGCTGTAAGAAAGAAAGATCTCTTATCCTTTGAGACGACATGGAAAGACCTGGAAAGTATTATCCTAAATGAAATAAGCCAAACAGAGAAAGACAAGTATCATATGATGTCACTTATTTGTGGAATATAATGAACATAACAGTCTGAGGAACGGGGTAGTCCCAGAGACACGGAAGTGGGGTACAGACTGACAATCCCCAGAAGAGGGGGTGGGGGAGGGAGAGATAAACCACAGAACTTATATGCATGAACAATGGACATGGACAACAAAGCTGGGGACAGAGAGGGGAGGGAGAGGAGGAGGTATCAGTGGGGGAAAAAAGAGAAACATCTGTAACAAAAATAAATAAATGAATTAATTAAAAAAAATAAAAAATACACAGGAAAACAAAATGAGAAGTGTCTCAGTCTGTTCGGGATACTCGAACAAAATGCACCGACTGAGGACCTTACAAACGACAGAGTTATTTCTCTTAGTTGTAGAGATGGGAAGTCTGGGAATCGGGGTTGCAGTCTCCTCATTGTATCCTCGCACGGCAAAGGCGCAGGGAGCTCGGTGGGGCCTCTATGATAAAGGCACAAATCCCACCATCAGGGCTCTACCCTCATGACCTAATCGCTACCCAAAGGCTCTACCTTCCCATATCATCACCTTGAGGAGAATTTCAACATAGGAACTGAGGTGAAGGGGGACACAGTCCTTCAGACCATAGCCAGGAATGCTCCTGTTGTGATTAGCTAGTTATGAATAACAGGAAAGGAGCAAAGAGAAGGTCAGACACAGGCACGTCATCTGGGCAGCTTCACCAGAAGCTACAGCGTTGCACTCCCCAGGAAACCACCAGTCTATTCTCTGCAGCACACTGCGGGGAGAGATCCAACAAAGGAAAGACAGAAGCATGCCCAGTAAAGTTGGGGTGACATAGGGAAGGTACTTGCCTGCCAATCACACCTGGGAACAGACATCACTGGCCAGAATGGGCGTGGCCACTGCAAATGTGCAAAAATTTGGGAATATGTCATCTCTTCAACAAAGGCGTTCACTCTCTTGTTGCTCTTGGCTCTCCTGCATTCGCCCGGGTGGCCCATGGCCATGCAGACCCCCACACAATGGACTGATGGATTACAGTTAGCCTGATGCTGGACTGGACCCGGCTCCCACATGGGAAGGAAACTCTGGACACTGGCTCTTCTTCTATCACTACTGATGCCCCAGCTACTCTTCTTCTATGACTGGACAAAGGGAAATGGGACTTTGGAAAACAAGGGGTGCAATTCCACGAAAATAAAGCCTTCTAAATATCTCATCCTTCCATGCAAGTCTCAGAATTTTTCTTGGGATATTGCAAGAATTCCACCCCACTAGCAGCCAGGGGAGACGAGGCCTTCTTGTGAAGTACAATCGGAAAATATCAAACAAAACAGAAGGCTGCTTTGGATACTAAGTTAAAGAAGACAGACATAAAAAATTACATATTTTAAACTCCATTTGTATGAAATAATCAGAATGGGTAAATCCATAGAAACAGAAAGCAGACTGGCGTTTGCCAGGGGTAGGGGTAGGGAGAGAAGAAAAGGAGGTGTCCCTGTTTAATGACATGGGATTTTATTTTGGAGGGGTACAAATAGTTTGGAACTAGACAGAGGTGGTGGTTATACAACATTGTGAATGTACGAAATACACTGAATTGTTCACTTGAAGTGGTTAACTTTGTGTTATGTGAATTTCACCTCCATGAGAACAGTAAGGTAGAAAAAGAAGAATTACCTCCAATTTTGTTTTCTGCTAGTAGTAAAAGAAAATAATCAAAGCTTATTCCTCATAAGAACAGACTGAACAAAATTGTTCCTTCTAAAGAAAGAAATACCAGAAGTAGTTTTAGGATCATCTCAACCTTGCCTCTGCCTGGGAAACCTTAATCTAGTTGTCCATCCCACTCAAAGGTTTTACCCTAATTTCCCTGAAAGCAAAGTTAAAATGAAAGTTCATTTGTCGTATTGCAGGTTGGTGTCATCAAAAGCTGAGAGTTTAACATATATAATAAGAATGAAAAAAAGAAAAATACCCCAAATACTCACCTTTAAGCCAAAATATTCAAATAATTATTATAATAAACCCAGTATTTCAGAAAGTAAAGTTAAAAACTAATGTTTTTAGGATCAGACGATTAAAATGTTCCAAGGAAGAGCTGCCCATCTATCATACCATGTCAATACTGCAAGACAAGGCAAACCGGCCTTGGCCTAGGTAAACTTTTATACGTTTGCCTTGCAATCCCTTCATGTCCTTCCCATCGGCCAATATAAAGCAAAGGAAAGAAACGCCAGTCTTAAAATTTCCATCACACAATTTATAGCCATATAAGGCTTAAAAGCCCAGCTGTGGATTAAAGAACCTAGTCAACATGGTAATTGTATGCAACTTGAAAATCCTTGATTTCTGGGCTCAAGATTGGAGGACAGGAGGTACAGGTGGGTTCAGACGAGGTCCTTACTGGGCACAACTGTGCAAACACATATTCGTGTTGTTCCCCCGGGGCCCACAACCCTGTTCACACTTCACACATGTCGCTAAGACCAGAATGGAAGTCTACGCTTGATCAAAATAATAAATACATTGTTCCAATTCTGACCTATGTATTCTAAAATATGCAAAAACGTTGAGTGATCCGTCATGACTTCAAGGCATGCTGGCATCATGCTGAACAGCTGTATGTTAAATTGAACACCAGTGCTTCTCAGGAAATAGCTACCCTGCCCCACTAGGTTCGCCCCGCAGCTGCACCTGCTGTGCATGGAGACATCCACCACCCAGGAGCCCGCTGGATGCGGCCTGTGTGGTGCCCACTGCCTTGGACATCCGAGCTCGGGAAGACGTCCTGGCTGCCCTGCTCCTGGTCTCACAGGCTGGGGGTGCCTCTGGTGCCGCATATTGGTTCTCCAACATTCCAGACCAACGCGTGGGTGATATGGAGTAGACACAACAGATGTCTTTTTACGTGCCTCCCCCTTGCAGTTGAGGCTCCCTACCACCCAAGAAGGCCAGTTCCGTCCACGCTCCCGCGAAGTAAAGGGTGCGCAGTCACCAGATACGCAGGAGCAAATGAACGCCACGCCTCAGGAAGACAGAAACTGGCAGCAACGGGCAAGCAGACAAACCTTCCTCGTCTTTTCGATGTTGCCTCTGGCCCTCTCTGGAGGTCTTTCTACACCTTCTTCATTGACTGGTTCCCTCTTCCTTCACCATTTTGGCTTCAGGTGACCCATAATGGCCCAACTGATCCAAACTTCAGCCCCGGCCATCACTGACCCTGGCAGCTCCTCTCTCCGTCTTGAACCGTTTCTGGGCCCTGCATTTCCCCTCAACTTTATTGAGGGATAACTGACCAACATAATTGTATATATTTAAAGTATATAACACGATGAGTTGATACACATATACACTGTGGAATGATTAGCAAGATCAAAACAGGCTACACATCCATCACCTCACCATGGTAACTTCTCCTCTTTGTGGTGCTGAGATGCTCACATCAGCACACAGACAGGCCAGAGACAGACACTCCTGACAGTGACAAGCACACCCCACACTCACCCCAGCAGAGATGTGGGTGGAGAGGGCAGCAATAAAATCTCAGATAGCACTACTGTTTATCTAATTCCATAGTCTCTCCTAAACTTAATCATATGTAAGGCATTTCATTCAACATGCTAGAAAAGTAAATTACTGTTTTAATCATTCATCTTCTAACATCTATTGTGTCTAGTTCAACTTCAGAATTTTCAGAATTGTCCTCCCTCATTCTGCTGCAGTGACTCCTAAAAGTCACAGGTTTGACAATGGTTGTAAGTCATCGATGATTAATAGATTCCTATTAAGGAGACCTTTAAAAACATCTTTGTTCTCAGAAAATGGCTAGAATAGAGACAAAATTCGTATTCTGCACATAATGGGTTGCAATAAAGTCCTGTCTCCTATCACTTTATATCACCAAATAATGGGTCTAGGACAAAGAATTCATGGCCTGAAAAAAAGCTGGTGTGTAATCTGTGAAATAGAGAATTTCAGATGGAACTCCGGAGATGAAGGAATAAAAGCCAGTACCTGATTCGTCTTCAGTGAAACATAAAAGAAGATGGATTATGAGACCATTTCAATATTGCATCTCGTAATGAGGTTAAATAGAGGGACCCCTACCGCAGTAACCCAATTACCCAATTTCAGTTGCAAAGTTGACTTGAAGAATACCTCTCCCGCCCATGAACTCCTAAGTGAGGCTTGCCCAGTAATAAAATTAAGTTTAATTCAAATTTTATGAATACAATGAACTTGAAATAACTCATAAGAAAAAACTACATTGATATTGAGGCAAAAGTCACATTTGCACCAAATTAACTTTTAGAACATTAAGTGAATCTTACTAAACATACATATTCAGGAGCATTAACTTTGGAACTGAATTTGAATCTCGGCTCCGCCATGTACTATGTGTGTGACCTTGGCCAAGATACTTATCTCCCCTGAGCCTTGATTTCCTCAGCAGGCCAAAGGGGGCCACCACATCCTTCCTGGACACCTGTGCACGTTGCCCAGGATGGTCGCCTTATGGCACCAGCACAAAGTGCAGGGCGGGTAGTCCAAAGTCCATCTCTGCACTGCCTCCTGCAACTTAAGTTCTAGATGATTCCTTTTCCTTTGTACTTGGACTGTTGCCATCTGTTCACTGGCGGGGAGCTTGGAAATGAGCTAGTCTCTTCATATAGGGATTTTCTTCTGTCTTATAAAAGGACGTTACATACAAATATTACAGAATAGCAGAAGACACCTTCAGCGCAGACCTAGGTTTCAGCAAGTTTTTTGGGGGCCCTGTCTTAGATCCACCAGCTCAGAGTTTTAAGGGACACTTGCAGCCTAAAGACACTGCCCATAAGCACCCTGATGGGTGAGGTTTGTTTGCTGCCACACACTCGTTTCTTTTCCAGATCGGATGGATCACGAATTCACATTAGGCCAGTGACTTGAACTCACACTTCCCAGAACAGCTGTTTCGGGTGACAGAGGCTCACTGTTAATTTCCAGTCAGGTGTTTGTCAATTACGCAGACTATTTCACGAACATTCTTGTTTTTGTACCAAAGGATCTAAAGAGTCGTAAGACCTTTCTCCTTTTCCAAAAAATTAAGAAAAAAAGATATTCAACCGGTAAAGCTAGAGAATAAGCCAGTCCCTCAGGAAACGGGAATCGCACGTCAAGGCAGTCGGCATGCGGGCTGAGGTCAGCCACCTGCTAAGGCTACTGATTCTTTCGTTCCACAAAACGGGGAACCACCTTGGGGTGCCTACAAAACTTGGCCATGGACGCAGCCCCCACAATAACCTGGTCTCTGATTCTGTGAGCTTCCTGTATGTAAAGCTCTGCCTATTAATCATAGCAAGTAATGATGACCAACATACGGTGCTTACACTATTCTGCATGTTCTTTTCAAGAATGCATGTGGTTTAACTCACTTCAACCCTCACGATAGTCCTAGGGCGTAGGTGTTAGTAACAGTCCTGTTCCACAGTTGGGAGAGCCCTGGCAAAGAGTTTAAATAATCCAGCAGAACCAGGGTTCACATTCAAGGGGTCTGCTCTGTGCTGCGTGAAGTGTCCTGGACACGAGAGGCTCCAAGTGTCCACTGCACGGCAATCATGGCTTCACAATCACTTCGATTAGCATCTGAGCCGTTTTTTCTCACTTTAAAACTTGATGCCTTATTTTTAAATATCTTTATACAAACACGTTTACCCACCATTTCCAAAGAATGTGCTTAATCAAATTTTAATGGCCACCAGATGTTAGAAACAAGTGTTGCAGGTAGCCCTGCCGATCGTGATTCAATTAGATCTCGCGTTGTTTTTGTTGTTGTTAATCCTCACCAGGGAATATTTTTCCATTGACTATTTATTAGTAGTAGTAGTAGTATTTTTAGATAGAGTGGAAGGAAGGAAGGGAGGGAGAGAAAGAGAAAAAGAGAAACTTCAATGTGAGCGAGACATATCGATTGGTTGCCTCTTGCAGGACCCCGACTAGGGCTGGGGATGAACCTGCAACCCATGTATGTGCCCTTCACCGGGAATTGAACCTTTGACCCTTCGGCCTGCAGGCCAATGCTCTAACCACTGAGCAAAACTGGCCAGGGCATAGGTCTCACATCTTTACAGTTTTGCTTTACACCAGTAATAGAAGGAAAGACGGTCGCTCCGGAGCTATGCATACCGATTTAATCCTGCCTCAGTTCCCAACTGGTGTGCCACTCTTTCCTTACATTTATTTAGGACATGAATCAGCTATCACAAGCTAATGAGTGAGAGAGAAAAGGTAAATATCGGGCTCCACACAGGCTCGTGCACACACCGGCACTTGCGCACGTAGCAGTCATTAACCTTCCTTAGCGAGACCACTTGGCGGGTTCTGCTCCCAAGGAGGTCTTGTTAGAATAAGGAAATATTTCTAGGTGTGTGACTTCATTTTCATTGTCTACTGTTTTTCTACAGTTTGATCATTTGTCATCTTTAGCAGACCTGGAGTACCCTTTTTGTTTGTTTCAGGTTGACAGCATGGGATCTCACATTTTAGCTCCATTTCTCTAAGCCAACACCATTCACGTAAAGTTCTTATCTTTTCTTTAGGAGTATTATTTGAGATTTAAATAGATCCCGCTTGCTAACTAGTGATTTTCCAACCACCTCTGGGTTTCCATTCTTTTATGTCAGCCCCGGCATCACCGCGCCTTAAGGACTGGGTCTGGGTGCGGGCGGCTGGGCTGGGGGGCTGGGGCCTCGGCGCACACCTGCCCTGCAGGGCGCCGTGGCTCGCAGGGGTGCTTCTCCAGGTCAAGGGTGCCGTCGTCAGTGAGGCCGGGCGCAGGCTGGTGTCATCCAACTGTCGGATTTAATTGCTCTGGAGATGGCGTAACAGGAAGCAAGGGCGGCAGGGCCGCTGTTTTTCAGCAGCAACAAGGAATAAGAGCTGCCCTCATTCTAGGGAAGACTATAATGTTTACAGTACCTTTTAAAGACATCAACCACAGTTTAACTATTTAAAAAGTCTAGAAGTTGAGGAAAAATTTAATAGGTCATGGAAGAGCCGTGAGCGGCTAGAAGAGCGGAAGGCTCTGATTTGAAAGATGAAGGGCAACCTCGGACCCACGTAGAACCCCAGCACTGTGGGTCCCCGTGCTGCAGCCCGTAGGTAGACCTCGTGGTAGAGGCAAGTCCACGGCCAAGTTCTGCAAATGCTCACACATACCATACACATTCCATCTCCGAAAACAGCGATCGTGAGACATATCCTCCTGCACATGACCTGAGAATCAACCTGTGGCATTCGGAGATCACAGATAGAGGCCTGAACATCGCGGACACTCAGCGAGGACAGGGAGGAGCTGGGGGGGGTGATCACACCCCGTTCCACCCGCACCAGGGCCCGTGCTCGTGGGCAGCCTTGGGGGCGGCCGGCTGTGGACATGGGCTCCTCGGCCCAGTGCAACAGACTCTAAGTCATTGAGAAGAACCTGAAGATCCCAGCAGTCGGTCTTTCTTCTCAGAAATAATTCCCCATCTCCGACGTGAACTCAGTCATCGTGGTTGGTACCTGACGGCCGGAGGAGGCCTGTCGGTGAAGGTCTGGGAGCTCAGCCTGGAGCGACCGCCCCTCAAGACCCACCGGGGCCTCGAGCACCTTCGGAGCCAGCTGTGTCCTCTAGAAAAGGACCGTGTCTGCCACAGTCTGAGCGCTGCTGGAACGGTCCGCACAGTGTCGTCACGACAGTGTCCTACAACAACCCCTTCGGAAAGGGACGGACACCAGCAGAGGGACACGGCCTGGAGGCAGTCTGAAGCCTGGGAGTGTCCAGGCGGGAGGGGGGAGGACGACCGGTGTGGGCAGCCGCCTGGCACCCCGCCCCCAACAGTACTGCCGCCGCTGCCACCGCCAACCTGCACCTCTTCCTGGAAAAGTCAGCTAGGAAGTGCCGGACGCGTCTCATCTGCAGAGATAAGCCCTTGACTTGTCAGGGAAGGGGTGTCCTCTCCGGGAGTACAGGAATGCCCCCCTTCCTGGAGCCAGTGCACATGCAGCCAGGGGGCCGTGGGAGTCACTGTGCAAGCGAAGGGCCTGCGGGGGCAGACTGATGGACAGAGCCCAGTAAAGGTCATTACTCACAATACATGTGTTTATTTAAATCTGAGCCATCTTGCCCTGGCCAGTGCGGCTCAGTTGGCTGGAGCATCATCCTGTACAACAAAGTACACTAAGAGGTTGTGGGTTCGATCCCCGGTTGGGGGCATGTGGAGGTAACTGATCAATGTCTCCTCTCTCTCCCTTCCTATCTCAAATCAATCAATCAATCTTTCTACAAATCTGAGCTGTCCCAGTTTATAGACCAAAACATGAACACCCAAAGAAAACTTGTCCCATCTGGTGTCCCTCTACCATCTGCCTGGGGCTCTCACGTGCCCCAAGCACTCAGGGTCACCCGCTGAGCAGGCCCAGGCAGCTTGACCCCCACAGCCTGGATCCACCATCACACCTTCTGATGTAATCGCCTAATAAAAGCCACACACTATACAAAGTGTTTTTAATCCAAAAGAAAAAGAAAAAAGAGCTGGTGTTTTAAATTGGGTTCTAACATTTGACAAGTTAAAGCCTCTCTCCAGATCTGTTACAGAACACACTACTGGACTTTCTGGGCCATTTATTTTCTGTAGGAACTGTAGGATCACAACAAGATTTCAATGAAGAGGATGTGTTTTACTTGAGGTGAGAAAACTCAGGCTTGAGGAGGTATCCGACCATAGCATCAAGTGTTCTCCCACCTGTTTTAATGAAGAAAAATAAAAGAGTCCAGCTGGTGTGGCTCAGTGGTTGAGCATCGACCCATGCACCAAGAAGTCGCCAGTTCGATTCCTGGTCAGGGCACATGCCCAGGTTGTGGGCCCGATCCCCAGTGGGGGGTGTGCAGGAGGCAGCCAATTGATGTTCTCTCTCATTGATATTTCTCTCTCTCTCTCCCTCTCCCTTCCTCTCTCTCTGAAATCAATAAAGAAAAACAATTTTTTTTTTAAAGAAATGGAGACTTCGTAGAAGATGTTCACAAAGAGACAGGTTTACTTGTCTAAAACAAAGGGCCTGGTGGCAGGAGGTTCGGAGATCCTTTCTGACTGCACCCTGCAGAAACAACTGGCTTCAACTTGTTCTAGTTCATTAAAAATCAAAGGGAAAGAAGGGCTAATAGCAAATCCAAGAGGATAGCCTGGCTCTCAGTAATTTAATTCTACATGTAATAACATGCTTATTAAAAATGGAAGGTCACTTCCAAAAACTTCCCTACAGGCACAGCTGCCAAATTGATTCCTGATCTAGTCTTTACAACATCATCGTCCGATGACATCATCGAGCTGGCAAGGAAAAGCCCCGCCGTGGCTGCACAGAGGGAGACGCCGGGCCTGAGTGTCTCGCATGTTTCCTAGAAAAGTGACCTGAAAAAAATGGAAGTCAGCTTAATTTCCTTTTAAAATATCTGGATAAAGGACTAAAAAATGCTTTTCTCTGACTTTTAGGAAAAGCCTCCCAAACCTGACTCCCGCCCTCTATCCCTTTCTAAGCTTTGTCTTCTCCCGTTAGCAGCGAAGCACGGTCTACGCGGGGGCACAGACAGCTCAGTCCAGGGCCAGCCGGTGCACACAGCTCAGGCAGGCAGCATGGGAAGGCAGGCACCAGGCATAGAAGTCGGCCTCCCTCCCATCCATGACTTGGCAGCAAACGCTAATTAATGAAACTCGACCGCAAAAAGCTTGTTGATCTTAACTTGTCTCAAGTTCCAGACCTGAACAGCAGGTTGAAACCTGCTAAGATCATAATCAGCACAATCTATAGCTTTTGGAAAGAACTTTTTAAACCAGGTTTCAGAGGGTCACCTCCTCCTCCTATCTGCAAGGTGAATCACACTACGTCTGCGAACCTGCCACAGAGACACTGCTTTCCCAGACACCGGAGGGACAGCAGGTACACAACCTTGAGAGGGAAACAATTTGGGAAATGCTTTTATTGCAATGAATCATTCAGTCAGTTTTTACCATTGACTTTCCTTTATAAACTTTCCTCCTGCCATATGTACTTCTACCTTTAATTTTTCACAAGGGCCAGAAAGTAAACAACTACATAACAATATCATGAAATTGTGCATAGGTATCAACACCCTCCATCCACAGGTGACCAGGGCAGACTGTAGTAGGACCATGTTGGGTTCACTAGCTCATTGCAATCAGGAGACCGGCAGGCTGGGGGGGGGGGGTCTTTGAAGTGGCTCCAGAAGAGGTACAGGATGGGCTTGTTGGCCCCTGGGGTTCTGTTGGGTGATTTGGGGAAAGGTTCACAGAGGCATGATTTCTATCTGGACTGGGAGATGTCAGAAACCAGGGGCAGACCTGTGACTGCATATGTTGGTCATTTTTTTTTTCTAGAAAATGGGAAGACCAAAGTAAGGTTAAGTCTTCAATGGGTAAAGAAGCAGCAGTCATTCATATTATCCAGAAAAGGAAAATGTCTGGTCATTTTTGTGGTTGGGACATAGGTTCTTCTAGTTGTATATCTGCCTATGTGGTAAACTGGCAAATCCTTATACTTTTTTGAGCAATATGACTTAAAACATCTTAACAAAAGCCAAATGACTGTCCGTTGAAGTTGTCCTTCAGTAGTTCAACCGGCTCTTACTTATTAAGAAGACAGAGTGTACATCCATAACAGTGAGCTAGGTGCCAAGTGGTCCAATATATTCAGCTGTCTCTATTTGTTCCCAAAGCATCCCTGATTTCAAGACTCCAAGCCATAAAACTGAAATTCTTCAGATGATATTATCAATTGAATATGAAAGAACAGAAGCCCCCAAAGTGGCTGTCCCCTCCTCAGAAGGAAATGCTGTGCCCCTGGGGACAGTCCCCACCTGGCCTAGTGCAGCTATTTATCTGCCTGTCTCAACCCCATAGGCCTCTGAGCACACAGCACCCAGAAGGGGACACTGAGGCACAAAGTGGGTCTAGGGAGGAGAAAATAGTCTCCAGTGTATCTCTCTGTGCTCTGAACTGTTCTGTTGCTAAGACTGAGCCAAACTCAGCACGCTTCTCCAGTCAGAAGAGACAAATATCTCCTCCTCCTTTTTAAAAAAATTAAATGTATTGAACAACAATATTGATGTAAGTTTGTACGGTGATACATGATTACTTGACGTCGTGAGGTGATCACATGGTAATGTATATAAATGTTGAGTCACAATATTATACTTGGAAACTAATATAATATTGCATGCCAATTATACTTAAATTTAAAAAGAAAAATGGCCCTGGTCAGTTCGGCTCAGCGGTTAGAGCATTGGCCTGTAGACCAAAGGGTCTCAGGTTCGATCCCTGGTCAAGGGCACATACCTGGGTTGCAGGTTCAATCCCCAGCCCTGGCAGGGGTCATGCAGGAGGCAAGCAGTCGATGTGTATCTTTCACATTGATGTTTCTCTCTCTCTCTCTCTCTCCCCTTCTCTCCCTTCCACTCTATCTAAAAATCAATGGGAAAATACCCTCAGGTGAGGATTTTAAATAAATAAATAAATTTACAGGGGTAACACTGATTAAGAACATTCTATAATTTTCAGGTGTACAATTATAATTTGATATCTGTGTACTCTATTGCGTGCTCACCACCTGAATTCTATTTTCCTTCAGTTACCGTATATTTGACCCCCTTTACCTTCTTCCTCCTTCCCCCACCACCCCTCTCCTCTGGTAACCACCATTATATTCTGTTTTCTGTATCTGTGAGTTTGTGTGTTTGTTTTATTAGTTCATTTGCTAATGTTTGTTTCATATTCCATACCTGAGTGAAATAAACATTTCCTCCTCTTGTGTTCACATTGGTTATCTGATCTTGATACTAAAGACTGATCTTTAAAAGGCAATTGTAGCTTCTATGTCTAAGCTGTTATCAACCTCCTTGGACACTTTATATTCTGAATTAATGAATACAATGTTTTAATAACTGATTATGAATTTCAGTGATTTAAATCCATTGGGACTTTTATGAAAAAATCATCCAAATTTAAATAATAGTATAATTCACTAAGAATCATTTAATGTAAGTTAGCATTCTGGTCATTTTTAGGAACGACTTCATAATAACGTGAGTGGTTATGCTTTCTCAGATACTGCTCTCCTTGCTTCTACATGCATGACCTACTTAGTCCTTGCTATTTTCCTAGAGCACCACTCCCATCCCTATGTTACAATTAAAGAAACTGAGGCATGGGGTGTTTAAGTAAAGGGCCTTAGGTTACACAGGATGGAGAGAGAGAAACATCGATTGACTGCCTTCCATACATGCCCCTAGCTGGGATCGAACCAGCAACCTTTGGTGCACAGGATGATGCTCAACCAACTGAGCCACTCTGGCCTGGCCTACACAAGTATTTCTAAGACAAAATATAAATTCTACGGGGTACATACCACATTCACTATGGGAAAGTTTAGCAATGATACATTTAAACCATAGAAAATGGATAGTCAAATAATTATGTTGCAAGATCTGACAGCCCACGATTTCCTTTACTGAAGTGTTTGGGGCTATGAACTTGGGAAGTAACATGTTCATGCTTAGGGTCAGCTCCACGTGGTGTAAGGAATCTGTTCCAGTTTGGAGGATTCGACAGCGCTCGCCCCTCCCCCAGGTGTGTCCTGCCTCTCCACCACAAGGGGCAATGGCAGCAGGGAGCAGCACTTCACTTCAACAACTGTGCAATGTCACCATCTCCCACCATTTCCTGTCCATCTCCCTGATGGAGTTCAACAGCAACAATAACAATATTCTGAGTGATGTGAGAATTCTAATGAGAAAGCAAGGAAACCATGACTACCAGTCATGGGTGATGGCCCATTTCATCAACGTAGAATGTGGAAGTCTTCCAATTCTCTTGCCCCTCAGACACCACTTGTGAGACAGGTTCACTGAGGTTCACACCAGCCTCCTTCAACCCATCTGCATCAGTCAATAAATGGGACCCTGACCTGGTGGCAATTCTGAAGGCCTCTCTTGAACATCGTGGGGTGCCAAAAGGTATACCAAGCAGAGCACAAATCTGCTGAAAATTTCTTAGGATCACAGCATCATCAAAATATCATTCAAGGAAGATGTAAGTCCAGCTTTATACAAACTAAGTCAGAGCAGAGAAAAACAGGGAACACATCCCTAACTCATTATTGTGAGTTACATAACTCTCAGATCGTAACTCAATAAGGACAACACAGGATAAGAAACATCATAGGCAAATTACCCTCAACTGTAGATATAAAATTCTAAATAAATATTTCTAACTAAAGTTAATAACGAATTTAAAAAGGTAACTCATCATGACCAAGTTAGATATTTCCAGAAATGCCAGACTGGCTTAATGTTGGAAAATTAGTAAATGTAGTTTAAAAATGAAAAACTAACGAAGAAAAATGTAAGGTCATCTCAATGGATACAAAACAAAATATGGGATTCAATTCAGCATCCATTCATGTTAACATGATAAAGGGTATCTACAATAAGGTTCCTTCTTAAAAGTAAAACATAAGAAGAATTCCGGTTATAAAAAGCAAAGTAGCCCTATGACTACTTCTGCCTGGCAATGTGCCAATGGCCCAGTCAGCAAGATAAGTCAAGAAAAGGAAATTAACCACTAGGACTGGAAAGACATGCCAAAACTGTCATGCAAAGGCTGTATTATCATTTATGTTAAAATCTGAAAAGAATCCACATATAAGAATTAATAATAGAGTTTAGCAAGGTTCCTAGATTATAAAATAATGTACTAAAATAAATTTCATTTAGAAATTCCAGCAATGTATAACTAGAGAAAAACATTTTTTGAAAAGTATCATCTAATATAGCATAGAAAATCACAAAGTATCCAGAAATAAATCTAAAATACATAGGAGACTTTTAAGAAGAAATTATAAAATTGTACTTGAAAGACAATCAGGAAATACTAAACAGAGAGATTGGGTCATTATTTGACTTAATATCATAAAGATATCATTTCTTCAGAAAATGACCTATAGATTAAATGCAATTATATTCAAAATCTCAACAGAGTATTTATATAAAAGAAGAAACAAGTATCTCCAAAATAAGAGGTAAGGGGACTAGCCACAGGGGACCTCAAGACTAATTACAAAAGTGTGACAACAGAGAATATGTTCAACTACCAAAGAGATAAACCAACTGACTAATGAAAAGGACAGAAATGTCAGACTCACACCCACACATACGGGCACTTGATTGATAAAAGAGTTGGCACTGAGGATATTCAGGGAAAAAATAGATAACCATTCCATTAATGGCACTGGTACAACTGCTTATGCCCATAGAAAAAAATAAAAGTAGACTGCTACTTGACATCCTGTATTTTAAAAAAATCAATCCAATAGGACAAAACCGCTAAAAATAATTTAGAAAACAATATGGGAAACTACCTTTATGATCTCAGGAGAAAGTTTCTAGACACAGAAAGCCTGGGCCATAGGAGGACTGAGGATTCAGAAGGAGCCCCCAGTTCACGGCTTGTCAATCTATTTCGTGTCTATTGATACATATATAAGAAGATGGTATGTCAGGGAAACTAAGAACATTGGGTAAATTTGAGATAGCAAATACCTAGAAGAATTTACAAACTTTGAGTGAGATTGAGTGTATCGAGGACAATACCCATCATGGAACTCTTAGGAGGTTCCCACACACATACCGAAACACTATTAACATTATTCATGGAACTTAAAGTAGTCATTAATACTACATAGCAAAAGTAATGCACATTATAAGATATAATTTAATCAATCCACTCATTTCTCGATGTCTACTCTGCACCAGGCAAGAGTCTAGGTGGAGACACAACCAGTTTAACTTTTAAAAAGCCCTACCCTCAGTAAGAGTATTTGATATTAACTTGCTCAAGACAAAAGCTTTCGGAATTCCAAGATACTCCTTCTCTATCCTCCAAATCCACCCCCCACATGCTGTCAAATCCACCTTCTACACCTTTCCTGACAATCCGGAGATTTTAGCCCTGGGCCTCCATCGGCCATGCTCCTGGCACGGCCCCAGCCCTCACCCAGCCTCCCCCGTCCCACCTCCAGGCTTATCAGTCTGGACGAAGCATCACTGAATCCCCAGGGAACATTAGGGAGCATTCTCCTTGTTTAAAGCATTTTCCAAAAGCTCTATTGAAAACAATGACCTTACTATCAAGATAGCTTACATTTCTGTCTCCCCATTAAGCTGCGAGTCCCTGGAGGATAAAAGGACAGCCACTTCCTTTTATCCCTCTCCAAAGCAAAGAGCCACAGTGTAACTACAGAAATTCTGTTTCAGATAGGGGACATTAAGACATTAAAATGTGTACACAAAGGAAAAATTCAAAATTGGAGCGTGGCCTACAAAATAGCTTCCTAAAGCCTGGCCTGGGCCAAGCATCCCAACCCTCTTAGCCTCCAGCAGACAGTATTCCCTGAACCACTGAACAGAAATCATTCTATGTAATGTTACAAGGATTCCATGCTCGACTGAGTTTGGAAAAACGCTGGATTAAACCAATTTAAGTGGGTTTCTTGGCAGGGGGAGATCTCAGAGACTTTAAACTGGTTATGTGGTTTGAGACTCTCCAAAAGGGGAATTTGAGATGCTGCGCCCTCAAACTCACTTAGCCACAACTGCCCCTTCACAGGGAACACCTATTTACAGCCACAGCACAAATATTTAGCAGAACGTCCCCCAAACTTCAGCCATTTCCTGTAAGGAATGGTTTCCCATTCCTCATTTCCCCCTGTGCTCTCTCCAATTCATCTTGCCAGGCTTGGCTTCCCCTGTCTGAGTACACTCCTGTCCCACATCTCCCTCTATTTCCCGAGTGTTCTATGCACAGCGGATGAGTTTCCATTTGAGAGGTGATGGGGGTCCTCCTCCCTGAGATCGAACCCCGTGAGCACGGCGCTTCTGGTCTTGTGTCCCCAGCATGGAGCAAAACTCCCAGGACACAGTGTGAGTCGCCACATGCTAAAGACACGGGAAAAGCACACACCCATGGATGCAAATTCACTGTTTTTCTAGTTTTGCTCCTGTACTATTTTTTAAATGAGGAAGAACATTCCTCAGAGAAATTTCAGGAGATACTTTGCAGCTTCTCTAAAGAACACGTGCTTGCGAATGGTCTGGCCACTGTCCTTATGTCCTCCCACGCAACCCCAACCACTCCACTGAGTGTGGGGGAGGGGGAGGCTTCTTAGCCCTAATCCCCCGGGGAGGCCAAGTCAGATACAATTTCAATTTGAAACAATTTCAGTAGAGTTAGAGGAGGCACATGGAAGGAATGCTTGGTGCATGTCTTCTTTCAAAAAAAAAATTTTTTTTTTAATTGAAAAACAAAGAGACATGGACTTATTTTCAATGCCACTCATTGGTACAGGAGAATTTACAGGAAAACGTCATTAGTCCAGACTTCCTAGGAGAGTCTTACGAGATCACGTAAGTCTCTCATTACTCGTTAAATTTTGCATTTAAATTCTGAAAAATTAAATTTTCCATGACTATTACTTGTTAAATGTTGCATTTTCATATAGTTTAGTTCTAGGTTGAGTTTATGACTTGCTAGACCTTTATTTCTAAGTGACTGCTCTGCGGGACTGGCGAACACTGCAGCCTAATGGGACTTCCTGCAGTTTGAGAGGGATGTCGCCCTTTCTACGGGCTAGTGGCTTAGAGTCACCACGCATTTACTTGTAAGAAAGTATTAATATTCATGGGTCCAATTTATTTTATGCCTACTCCATCAGGAGCACAGTTCCAACGGTAGCTTCGGTCTCCTGAGAAAATCTGACGGCGTTTCTGACAACTCATTTCGAGATGCTGTCTCCTAAAACCACTGTAACTAGAAGGAGAGACGGCCCATGCCCATGTCAGGCTTGACGGAGTTAATCTACTTTAAATCCTTTTCTGGTGACGTTTGCAGCAGATTTTTAGATGCAGCATTAAAGTTCATTTTTTCCCCTCTTCTACTTTTAGTGTTCGGGTGGTTTTCCTATCAACAACAAATATTTGCAAGGTATTCTTTCTTTCCCTGTGATCTTGAGTTAATTGACAGTCCATCACATCTGACTTATCTCACACCTGAGTTCGTGGGTGTGGAACTTTCCGCAGACACACTTACATAAAGTGGCCGCTAGCCATCAGCATTGCTGCTACTGAGAGGGCTTAGTAAGAAATTAAATTTGATGCCCACAGATAAGATATCTAAAAAGACAGAGAGGTGATCTTCTCAGGCACACTCTCCGGTGCCTGCTCTCTCCTCTTTGTGGGAGGGAGAGCAAGGCTGGAATGCAAAGAAGCCCCTACCAGGCGGATGGTGTACATAATCTGGCTGTGCGGTCTTAGAAATCACGCTGCGAGATGATCCCCTTACAGACAGACTCTCGAGCAGGGCCTGTGGACTATGAATGACTACTGCAGGAGGAAAGAACGTTCTTTACAGGCTTATCCGGAAGAGCTGTAATTGCTTCCTTGGTGCGTATACTTGGAGAGCCCAAATCTTGACTCTGTTTGTAAAATGGAGAGTACTTGGCCAGCTCTGTACTGATCTTGAAGGTTATTAGAAAGGATAATACCACCAAGCTCAAGAGAAATCTAACTTCATGTTTCTTTGCTCAAGGAAATAAGTAGAGGCTTGAACAACAAACCAGCAGGATCTTCTTTTTCAACACTTTGGGAATCAGTCAAACATTTCTAGATACTAATTCCCATGACTCAGTGCTTTTACTTAAAAGGGTGAACCACGGTTTATCACTTAGGCGTAAAAGCACAACCAAACTGTCATTAGGAAGGAAGTGTGGGCTCCAACGGCGCCTTCCGGGAGTGATGAGACCTTCTTGCAGGGTGAGCAGAGCTCCCCTCTCTCTCGGTGAGGAGCAGCTTCCCAGCTGAGTTGGAGAATGAATAAGGCTTCTCATCACAAAGACACAGACTCCCATTCTTCCTCTGAATCTCTGCTACATTGAAGACACCCCCCTCTCCCCTCCCCCCAGCAGCTTAGACCCTCATACTCTTATGGAGCCTCATACATAAGTAATTACATTTGTTTTATAATCCTGTTCATCTGTTTTATGTAAATGTGATTATTAGAACAGCCAAAGAATCTAGGAGAGAAGAAAATTTTCCTCCCTGACAACATCTCTTGGTAGCAGCATTTTTAAAATACCCTGTAAAAGCACTGTAATCATGTCCCATGTAAAGGTTAGTTAGCATCAGCCTAGCACAAGTATAACCTCTGTCTCTCAGGCTTGTGAATAAAGCAGGAACCCACCAGATTATCTTTCCACGTGTGAGCAGCACACACTCTCTTTGGGTCAGTATAATCGTGAACTGGTACTTGACAAAATGCTGTTGCAGAAATACCAAGTTTGGATCACTTCAAAAACATAAGCCTCTTTCCAACTCACCTTAGGACCAAAAAAAAGACAAATGTATCCTGCAGTAGACCTACGCACATTAAATTTATTCTGAACCATCAGGTAGAACTGTTCTCAGTCTTTAAAAAATATTCTAAATCTATATCTTAGGTCCAGCATGGAAGCTACGAGCCATGTTGCTAGTTCCATTTAAAGGAACATTAACCGAGATGAAAAGTTCAGTTTCGCAGTTGCACTAGCCCCGTGCGATGATAGGCCGCCGTGTTAGCACAAATGAACACGTCCTACTGAACAGTGTTGTAGGGAGTCCTGGAGACTATTTCTCCCCGAGCAGAACACACAGGTACAGGTTTCTTTTATTTAACAATTATCTGGGGGAAAGTATTCACTTACTGGGTCCGAAACTGAAAAGCAAATCACACTAAGCACGCGCAGAGTCTCAGAAAACCAGCAGTCAGCTACTCAAGATACAAACACTCCAATGAAGCTGTGACAATGGAGGCACCTGGCACAGGTGAAGCCTGTGGCCTCCTGCACCAACAACAGCCTCTGAAACAGACTTAATTCTCAGAAATACTCCAAGTGGGTCCCGAAAGCTGTCACTGCTCTTGTAAATGAAAATGAGGTTGAGAAACAGGACTCTGAAGACATTTTTTTCAATAGATGACGCAGTTGCCTTTGGTCTGTCCAGCGTGTTAATAGAGAATAAACAGCCTGTTCATTAGCCAATCAAATTGCTCAAGTTATCAGTCAACACTCCATTTATCTGATTATCATCGTGTATTATTAAGGAGCATATTTTGCATGTATCAACATAAGGCTGTGTCCGTATTTCCTGCAGAACCATTTCTTCAAGAAAGCACCTGGAAGATCTTTCTCTGCAGAAGCAACAGCTGGCTGCACTTGGAAAACCACAGCTCCATCAGGGAGGGGATGAACACCGGGGCATGCAGAATGAGGACTAGGGCTGGAGCAGACTGGCAAGGAAAACTGTCACTGTGAAATAAGTGTCCCACCAAATAAATGTTGTCATATGAAAAAGGGAACAAGCTCAGTCTCGATTGATCGGTCATCTCTATGGCGATCTGCCACTCTGGACCCATGACAGTACCTGGAGTGGGCTTTTTCTCCAGTGGGTCTGTATGACTTATAAATTGTTCTATGAACACATTATTTCCCACTAATTGCAAGCAAAATGAGAAATATTTCAAGGCCACACAATTAAATCTCTGCACCACCTAGCATTGGGTTTATGTGACCATATGGTCTCAATTCTCTTAGAAATAAAACAGTAGAAGCAAGTACCAAAAACCCTGGGCCTGATATTCCCACCCAGTCCCCTGCTCAGAAGAGAGAAAAAAAAAGTGTCTTTAACAGCATGAGGGAGGTGTGCCTGTCTAGGCTAGAATAATAAGAATCACTTTCTTGGAAGGAAATTGCCAACACAAAGCTTTCAATGCTATAAATGTGTCATCATTTTTAAAGTCACTGATTTTGCCATGAAATTAAACTGTGGCTGCCATACAAACTGCAATGGTATATGATCCCTTTCTCCCCACATCTTAAGTTCTCTCTCAAATACCAAAATAATAAAAATATTAGTATAAAGTTGTCATAAGAGAGCAGACCAATTTACACCATCTGTTAAGCCAGCATTTCTTCCTCTGAGGTCAGGAGTTTTATGCTGAAGGACAGAAGCCACACTGGCCTAAACAGAGAGACAGAGCAGAGGAAAAGTGGGTGGGTGACCACTGAGCGAAAAGGAGGAGAAAGCACGCAAGAGGACATCGATGCCCAATTTACACCACCTCCTTCACCCCAGCACACAGCCGCACAGAGCAAGAGCAGAGCGGATTTTCTGGACCCCTTTGACAATCCAGTGTGGGGTCACTGTCAGCCAGGGCAGTTCTGTCAAGTGCTGTGTCAACACTGAGGTAATGGGTATAATGGAAACACCCTTACAAGGGGCCCAGAATGCCCCAAATCACAGTCTAGGCACTCAGGTAAGGACCCCACCTGGACACTGATATGAGTAGGACTGCCAACGAGTGTGGGCTGTAAGAGCTCAGAGCTCCGACCACCCAACGCTCAAGCTTGGTTGTATCTTGGGTCACGCTCGGACCCCTGCCGACTTCCACTCCACTGGACATGTGTCAACATGGCAGCTGCCTGGCTGGAGACCAATGCCCACCTCTCCACCTGCCCACACCACCAATGGCTGGGACTTAGAGCAGGAGGACTGCTCTGCTTGCTTCTGTTGTGTAAGCTCCCCTCTCTGTGTGACCTGCGTGCGACTTTACTGGCCTATTGGGGAGGTCTCCCCTAATAAACCTGGCACTGTGGAAAGACACAAACGTGTGTGAGTCTTTCAGGGATGCTTCCTTTTTCATGATAATAGTCTTTCTAAAAATTATAGCAAATGTCATCATAGAGGTATTATCTAGCTTAATACAAAATATTTCGCAGCTCTTGAAATATCTAATAAAAGTGTGAACTACCTATATTTTGAGGTATTATTTCAAAATGAAAAGAATATTTCTAAAGATTTGAAAAAAGGAATTTATGAAGACTACTAAACTAAATGACTGATTAAAAATTATTTAGCAAGAAAAGAAAATAGAAGGTACCCAAATTGGAAAGAAGTAAAGCTGTCACTATTGCAGATGACATATATAAAAAACTCTAAAGACTCCACCAGAAAACTGTTAGAATTAATAAACAAAAATTCAGTCAAGTTGAAGGATACAAAATCGATATACAAAAACCTGTGGTATTTCTAGACATGAATAACAAACTATCAGAAAGATAAATTAAGAAAACAATCCCATTTACAACTGCATTAAAAAGAATAAAATACCTAAGAATAATGTAAACAAGAAGGTGAAAGACCTGTGCACTGACAACTACAAGATGTTAATAGAAAAACTGAGGATACAGAAATAGAGAGATTTTCCATGCTCGTGGATTGAAAGAACTAATATTGTTAAAATACCCATACTAGCCAAAGCAATTTGCAGATTCAATTCAATTCTTACAAAAATTCCAATGGCATGTTTCACAGAAATAGAAAAAATTTGTATAAAACCACAAAAGACCCTGAATAACCAAAGCAATCTTGAGAAAAAAGGAAAAAAGTAAGAAGCATTATACACTCTAATTTAAAACTACATTACAAAGCTACAGTAATCAAAACAGTATGATATTGGCATAAAAACAGGCATAAAAATCAATGAAACAAAGTGGAGAGCCCAGAGATAAAACCATGCATATATGGTCAATTAACATATGAAAAAATAACCAAGAAAAGACAGTGGGGCAAGGACAGTTCCTTCCATGATTGGTGTTGGGAGAACTGGACAGACACATGCAAAAAAATGAAACTGAACCACTATCTTACATCATAAACAAAAATTAACTAAAAATGGTTAAAGATCTGAAGGTAAGATCTGCAAGCATAAAACTCCTAGAAGAAAACATAAGTGGCAATCTCCTTCACATCAGACTTACAGATGATTTTCTAGATTGACACCAAAAGTAAAGGCAACCAAAGCAAAAATAAATAAGTGGGACTACATCAAACTAAAAAACCTCTGCACAGCAAAGGAAACCATCAACAAAATAAAAAAGCAACCTGCTAAACGGGAAGAAATATTTGTAAGTCATATATCTGATAAGGGGTTAATATCCAAAATGTATAAAGAATAACTCAATAGTAAAAAAAAAAAAAACAACAACAAGCCCTGGCCGGTTTGGCTCAGCGGTTAGAGCGTCGGCCTGCGGTCCGGAGAGACCCGGGTTCGGTTCCCGCTAAGGGCATGTACCTCGGTTGCAGTTTGTCCCCGGCCCTGGTCAGTCGTGTGGGAGGCAGCCACTCAATGTGTTCCTTTCATATCGATGTTTCTCTCTCTCTCTCTCTGTTCCTCTCTCTCCCTCCCACTGTACCTGAACAAAAAATAGAAAAATGTCCTCAGGTGAGGATAAAAAAAAAAAAAAAAAACTCCATGAATAATCTGATTTAAAAATGGGCAGAGAATCTGAATAGACATTTTCCCAAAGAAGACATACAGATGGTCAGCCGGTACATGAAAAGGTAGTCAAATGACTAATCATCTAGAAATCAAATCAAAACCATAATGACATTTCACCTCAGACATGTTAGAATGACTGTTATCAAAAAGACAAGAAATAACAAATGTTGGAGTTGATGGGAATGCAAACTGGTATAGCCACTACAGAGGTTCCTCAAAAAAAAAATAAAAATAGAAGTAAAATTTGATACAGCAGTTCCACTTCTGGGTGTCTATCGGAAGACAACAAAATCAATAAAAATAGCTTCACCCCCATGTTCACTGGAGTATTATTTAAAGCTAAGATGGCAAAACAACCTAATTGTCCAATGATGGGTGAATAGGTGAGGAAAATGTGACACTGATGCACACACACACACACACACACACACACACGAATGGTATTCAGCCATAAGAAAGAATGAAATCTTGCAACAGCATGGATGGACCTTGAGGACATTACGCTAGGTGAAATAAGTCAGATAGAGAAAGACAAATACTGTACCATCTAACTTACATGTGGAATCTGAAAATAATAATAATAATAATAATAATCCAATTCACAGAAACAGAAAACAGATTAGTGGTTCCCAGAAGTGGGTAAATGGGTGAAGTTGGTAAAAAGGTATAGACTTCCAATTACAGAATAAACAAGTCATAAGGATGTCATGTACAGCAAGGTAATTATAGTTAACAATACCGTATTGTGTATTTGAAAGTTACTAAGAGAGTAGATTTTAAAAGTTCTCACCATAAGAAAAAAACTTTTCTAACTATGGATGGTGACAAATGTTAACTAGATGTTTTGCAGTGATCATTTTGCAAGAAAAAAAATTAATTTTCATCTTTACACCAAGAAAAGAGACTTGAGCCCGTCTAGTGTGGCTCATTGATTGAGCGTTGACCCACGCACCAAGAGGTCTCTGGTTCGATTTCCGGTCAGAGCACATGCCCAGGTTGTGGGCCTGATGTGCAGTGGGGAGTGTGCAGGAGGCAGCCAATCGATGTTTTCTCTCATCGATGTTTCTCTCTCTCTCTCCCTCCCTCACCCTTCCTCTCTCTCTAAAAATCAATAAAGAAAAAAAAGAGTAAAGCTATTACAAAAAAAAAAACAAAAAAAAACTTGATGAATTCCAGTGGCTCCCAACCTTCCTAATGCCGCGACCCTTTAATACAGTTTCTCATGTTGTGCTGATCCCCAACCATAAAATTATATTTGTTGCTACTTCATAACTGTAATTTTGCTACTGTTATGTCTTAGGTGATCCCTGTGAAAGGGTCATTCGACCCCCAAAGGGGTCGCGACCCATAGGTTGAGAACCGCTGAATTGTAATCTATGCCTTCATTACAGTGTTTTAACTAGTCCTAATTATAAAAAAAAAAAATTAACCTCTATTCTTTTCAATTATATGCTTAGATATTCTAACAAGTTAGTTTGTTGGGTCAAATTATGCCTGGAGGCCACAACAATGCAGAGCTGATATGCGCACTTGACATTACCCATCAGTCACTCCTTGTACACCTTTGAAGTGCCCAGGGAGAGGCTACACAGCTGATGGCAGTCTCTGTTGTCAAGAAGACTATGGGCCAGTAAGAGTACAGATAAGTTGGAAGATAAATATAACAGAAGAGCTACAGGGATGGTGACCGATAGGCCATTGCAAAATCACACTGTCCTACAGGAGAGAAGCATCCCCAAGTGCCAAGCGAGGTTTCGGCGGTTAGCAATGCAACTTGCGATGCAATGCTTAACAAGGTGGAGGGAAAGTGGCAGCATTAACGATTTAACCCTGTCCCACAGTAATAAATATGTTACAGTCCTAACCCAAAGTACCTCAGAAGGTGAATTTATTTGGACCCAGAGTCTTTGCAGAAGAATAAAAAAGAGGCCCTAATCCGATATGACTGGTGTCCATATGAAAATGGCAAATTTGGACATAGACACTTACAGAAGGAAAACAATGTGAAAACACAGGAAGAAGATGACCATCTCCAAGCCAAGGGGAGCCTGAGGCCACCAGAAGCCAGAAGAAAGGCTTAGAACAGATTCTCCCTCGTAGCCCTCAGTAGGACCTGCCCCAGCTGGCACCCTGATCTCGGACTTCCAGCCTCAGACCTGTGAAACAATCAATTTCTGATGTCTAAGCTCCCCAGTGTGTGGTGTTTTGTTACAGCATCCCAAGTGGACTAATACAGGTGAGTTGCTCAAGTTGAATTATTAAAGGAGGAAAGGATAGCCCAGCGGTGTGGCTCAGTGGACTGAGCGTCATCCCATGGACTGAGAGGTCCTGGTTCAATGCTCAGTCAGGGCACATGCCCGAGTTTTGGCCTCCATCCACAGTAGAGGGCATGCAGGAGGCAGCCGATTGATGTTTCTCTCCCATGTGGATGTTTCTATCTTTTTCTCTTCCTCTCTAAAAAAATCAATAAAAACATATTAAAATAAATACATAAAAATAAAGGAGGAAAGGCTAGGCAGACACAGGGATCAGGATAAACAAAGGTGGAGAGAAAGAAAACAATGCGGTGTATTTGCCACATGGACTACAGAAGAACAGTAGCCTTATAGCGGTGAGGTTGGAGAGACAGTCTAGGACTTGAAAATGCATTATGATTAATTAACATTACAGACCAAAGCAAAGGTGTTTGACATTATCTTAAAGAGAATAAATAGCTCCCAGGAAAATGGGCCTCAACTATAATTTGCTTAAAGAAATTAGCATTAAAAAAAAAAAAATCAAGGATGGTGGTGGGCAGGACCGGAGGGAGAGGGAGTTTGTGACAGAGTGAGCAAGTGTGTGAAAGAGTGTGAGTTGACCTGAAGGTGGACGACCAAACCTGAGCCGTGCAGTACTGCGGAGCAGAAGTTTCTTGTGCTGTGGGTGGAACGGCCAACTACCACTATAAGTGGCCCTTCAGGGTGCTTCTCCCTGCACAGCAGGGAGGTCCCACCATTTTGGAAGATCCCTGGTCTTCCCTGGGAGGAGGCAGTAGGAGCAGCTAGGGCCCAGCAACCTGAGCCCACCAGCACACCTGGCACCATCGGACCAGTGGACACTCTGTGTCAACACAGACCAGGGCACACTAGTGGAGCTCCCAAGGTTCTGGTCGTGGAAGCCACAGACAGCCCGGAGCCTAGCATCATCCCCCATAGTAGCAGCCCGATCATAGTCAAGATATACCCCCAGCAACAGAGGCTGGGGAGCAGACATCCATCCCCAGGCGACAGAAGCACAAACAAGCAGCTGAGACCCATCCCCAAAAACTACAGCAAAAGCTGAGCAGGAGTTGAGCCCCACGGGGCAGCAGCACTCCCCAGCCACCAGCAGCAGGACCTGGGGCTCCACAGAGGTCTGTGCAGTCCAGTAGCCCACAAGAGCAGTGGGAAGCCAGACCCTAGAGAAACTGGTGCGATCCAGCTGCCCGCCTGCAGGAACTGCAGGGTGTGGGGGCACCAGACAGGCCTGTGCAACCCTGTGGGGTGCTAAAGCACCAGAGAGGCCTGTACAACCCAGCAGGGACTGTGTCATCCAATTACCCATGAAGCCTGTGCGGTGCTGAAGCTCCAGAGAGGCCTGCGTGACCCAGCAGGGACTGTGCCATCCAGCTACCCTCGGGACCTGCAGGGTGCTGAAGCACCAGAGAGGCCTGTGTGACCCAGCAGCCCATAACATAGGCATAGAGCCAGGTCCCCAAAGAGACTGTGTGATCCAATTACCCATGGGACCTGCAGGGTGCGGGGGCACCAGAAAGACCTGTGCTATGCAGCTGCACACAAGATAGGCGTACAGGATGTAAAAATGGAGATAGACGATCTCCCAGGACCAAACAGGAATTACAACTAAAATAAAGACAAATCCTCAGGAAAAAAGCAACAGAAAAGCAGCAGGACAAGACCATATAACCAGGAACACTTGTAGGATTTGCAGAGGCATGAGAGGGTGGCGGGCTGGGAGTCCAAGGACAGCAGCAGTCTTAGCTGTGAGCAGCACCCTTAGGGAATAAAGACCAAGCTTGCTCCACAGCACAGAGAGCCGGGACAGACAGCTAAAATAGCCACAGCCACTCACCTGGGGCTACGGCAGAGGGAGGGCAGACTGGGCTGGAACCATGTGGGGACACCTGGGATTTGGAGGGCACTCAGAGTTTTTGCTGAGTTGTGGCCACAAAGGACGGTGGCCAGTGTGCTCCTTCCCAGAGCTGTGGGGGAAAGCAGCAGAGCCCACCACTCGGAGATTCAGCCTTTCCCAGGTGAGGCAAAGAAATGCAAATTGAGGCTTATTAACAACCAGCATCTATCCCACCCTCTGGAAATCCTCTTATGCAGAATACCAGGGCTACATTCCAAGGCACTGAGTAACTGAGACTACTAGCCACCAGGAAAAAGCTAGAGGATAACTGAACCTTTCCTGGGTTTGAAAATCTACCCAGGAAAGTAAGACTTGACAGTGGTGTTTAACGTGGGCCCACCCAGGCTCATCCGAACCCAGTAGAAGGAGCCACAAATAGCAGAACACCAACAACCACAGGGAAAATTTGGCAGGCTCCAAAACCCACTGAGATAGCCAAAATGGTGGAACAAAGAAACAAATCCCAAATGAAAGAACAAGAGAACTCTATCGAAGATGAGATAAATGAAATGCAGCTAAGCAAATTATCAGAGGTAGAGTTCAGAGCCATGATCTTGAGGAAGCTCAACAGCATGAGTAAGGATATCAACACCATAAGTAAAGATATAGAAACACTGAAAACCAACCAAGTGGAAATGAAGAATGACATAGCAGGAGTTAAGAACACATTGGAAGGACTAACCGGCAGAGTAGAGGAAGCTGAGGACCGGATCAGTGAATGAGAAGACAGGGTCGAAAAAATCAACCAATCAGAAAACCAAAAGGAAAAAAACAGTTAAAAAACAGGAAGACAGCTTAAGAGAACTGTGGGACAACTGGAAACGTAATAACATTCGTATCATAGCCGTCCTCGAAGAGGAAGAAAATGGGCAAGGGTTAGAGAATATATTTGAAGAAATAGTGACAGAAAACTTTCCTAACTTGGTGAAGGAAGAAGGCATTCAAGTTCAAGAAGCACCGGGAGCCCAAGTAAGAAAAACCCAAATAGGCCCACACCAAGACACATAGTAATTAAAATGACAAAAATTAAAGACAAAGAGAGAATCCTAAAGGAGCAAGAGATAAGCAACAAGCAAAGGAAACCCCGTAAGGCTCTCAACTGACTTCTCAACAGAAACACTACAGCCAGAAAGGAGTGGCATGAAGTAATCAAGGTCATGAAAAACAAGGATCTGAATCCAAGACTACTCTACCCAGCAAGGCTATCATTCAAAATAGAAGGTCAAATAAAGAGCTTTCCAGACAAAAAAAAAAGGCTAAGGGGATATATTAACACCAAACCAGCACTGCAAGATAGGCTAAAAGGACTACTGTAATTAGTAGAAGAAATAGGAAGAAAAATAGAACCAACCTAAACAAAAATGGCAATAAATAAGTGCCTATCAATTATCACCTTAAATATGAATGGTTTGAATGCTCCAATAGAAAGACACAGAGTAGCTGACTGGATAAGAAAGCATGGCTCACAATTATGTTGTTTACAAGAGACCCACCTCATAACAAAAGACTCACATAGGTTAAAAGTAAAGGGGTGGAAAAAAATCTTCCAAGCAAATAGAAAGCAAAAAAAAAGCTGGGGTAGCAATACTCATGTCTGATAAAGTAGATTTCAAAATGAAGGCCATAACTAGAGACAAAGAAGGCCACTACATAATATTGAAAGACCTATCCAACAGGAAGATATAACCTTGGTAAACATATATGCACCCAATAGAGGAGCACCAACATATATTAAAAATCTTTTGGAGGACTTCAAAGAAGAAGTCAACAGCAATACAATCATAGCAGGGGACTTCAATACCCTGCTCACATCACTGGATAGATCTAGACAAAAAATTAACAAGGAAACACAGACTCTAACTGAAGTGCTAGATCAAATGGATTTAATAACTATCTATAGAGAATTACACCCCAAAACTGCAGAATTCACATTCTTCTCAAGTGCACATGGGACATTCTCAAAGACAGACCACATGTTAGGGCACAAACTAAGTCTCTACAAGCTCAAGAAAATTGAAATCATATCGACCATCTTGTCAGATCACAATGGCATGAAACTAGAAATCAATTGGAACAAGAACATTCAACAACATTTGAAAATATGGAGGCTAAATAGCATGTTATTGAACAATGAATGGGTTACCATGGAGATCAAGAAAGAAATTTAAACTTCCTGAAAACCAATGAAAATGAACACACAACAACACAAAATCTATGGGATGCAGCGAAAGCAGTTCTGAGAGGGAAGTTCATAGCACTACAGGCCTACCTCAAGAAAAAAGAAAAATTTCTAATAGACTATCTAACCTCACAACTTAAAGAACTAGAATGAAAACAAAAAGAAAACCCCAGAGCAAGTAGAAGGAAGGAAATAGTAAAGATCAGAGCAGAAATAAATGACATAGAGACCAAAACAACAATTCAAAGACTCAATGAAACAAAGAGCTGGTTCTTGGAAAAGATAAACAAGATTGATAGACCCTTAGCTAGACTCACCAAGAAACACACAGAGAGAACCCAAATACACAAAATCAGAAATGACAGAAGAGAAATAATAACTGACACCACAGAAATACAAAGGACTGTTAACAAATATTATGAACAGTTTTACGGCAACAAATTCGACAATCTAAGCGAAATGGACAAATTCCTAGAAACACATAGTCTCCCAAAACTGAACCAGGAAGAGATAGAAAATTTAAATGGACCAATAACAAAAATAAGAATTTGAAGATGTAATCAAGACTCTCCCAGCAAACAAAAGCCCAAGCTCAGACAGCTTCATGCGGGAATTTTACCAAACATTCAAAGAAGAACTAATACCCATTCTCCTCAAACTATTTCAAAAAATCCAAGAAGAAGGAAGACTTTCAAATTCATTTTATGAGGCCAGCATAATTCTATTTCCAAAATCAGAAAAAGACACTACAAAGAAAGAAAACTACAGGCCAATATCCCTGATGAACATAGATGCCAAAATCCGGAACAAAATACTAGCAAGGAGGATCCAGCAATACATCAAAAAAAATTATTCACCATGACCAAGTGGGATTCATCCCAGGGATGCAAGGCTGGTACAATATTCACAAATCAATAAATGTGATACACCACATAAACAAAATGAAAGATAAAAATTATATGATCGTATCAATAGATGCTAAAAAAGCATTTGACAAAATACAGCACCCATTTCTGATAAAAACACTCAGCAATCTGGGAATAGAGGGATCATATCTCGACATAATAAAGGCCATATATGAAAGACCTACAGCCAACATCATACTCAATGAGCAAAAATTAAAGGCATTTCCCTTAAGAACAGGAACAAGACAAGAATGCCCACTTTTGTCACTCTTATTTAACATAGTACTGGAAGTCTTAGCCACAGCAATCAGACAGGAAGAAAAAATAAAAGGGAACCAAATTAGAAAGGAGGAAATGAAACTGTCATTATTTGCAGATGACATGATACTATACGTAAAAAACCCCTAAGACTCCATCAAAAATTCACTAAACTTAATAAATGAATTTGGCAGAGTAGCAGGATACAAAATTAATGTCAAGAAATCAATGGCATTCTTATATACCAATGATGAACTCACAGAAAGAGAAACTAAAAAAAAAAAAAAAAATCCCATTTACCATCGTGGCAAAGAAATTAAGATGCCTGGGAATAAAATTAACCAAAAAATAAAGGACCTATTCGCAGAAAACTACTGATCATTGAAAAAAGAAATAGAGGAAGACATAAAAAAGTGGAGGCATACACATTGTTCATGGATTGGAAGAATTGACATGATTAAAATGTCCATATTACCCAAAGCAATCTATAGAATCAATATAATCCCCAATACCAACGACATACTTCACAGAACTAGAAAAAATACTTCAAAAGTTGATATGGAACCAAAAAAGACCTTGAACAGCCACAGCAATTGTGAAAAACAATAACAAAGTTGGACGGATCACATTACCAGATTTCAGGTTATACTACAAAGCCACTGTAATCAAAACAGCCTGGTACTGGCACAAGAACAGGCAGATAGACCAGTGGAACAGAACAGAGAACCGAGAAATGGACCTGAGGCAATATGCTCAATTAATATTTGACAAAGTTGGCAAGAGCATACAATGGAGTAAAGACAGACTCTTTAATAAATGGTGTTGGGAAAATTGGACAGCTACATGCAGAAAAATGAAATTAGACCATCAACTTACACCATACACAGGAATAAACTCAAAATAGATAAAAGACTTAAATGTGACTCATGAATCCATAAAAATCCTAGAAGAAACTGTAGGCAACAAAATTTCAGACATCATACGCATCAGAATTTTCACTGATACATTACCTAAGGCAACAGAAACAAAGGAGAAAATGAATACATGGGATTACATCAAACTCAAAAGCTTCTGCACAACAAAAGAAACAACCATCAAAATGGAAAGGGAACCCACTGTATGTGAGAGCATAATTGCCAGTGATATATCAGATAAGGGGTTACTCTCCAATATATAGAGAGTGCTCATACAACTCAACAAAAGGAAGACAAAGAACACAACTAATAAATGGGCAGAGGAACTAGACACCTTTCCAAAAAGAACATACAAATGGCTAAGAGACATATGAAGAAATGTTCAACATCACTAATCATCAGACAAATGCAAATAAAAACAACAATGAGGTATCACCTCACACCTGTCAGAATGGCCGCCATCAACAAATCATCAAACAACAAGTGTTGGCGAGGGTGTGGAGAAAAGGGGACTCTAGTGCACTGCTGGTGGGAATGCAGACTGGTGCAGCCACTATGGAAAACACTACGGTGTTACCTCAAAAAATTAAAAATTGAACTGCCATTTGACCCAGTGATCCCAGAGCGGCATCAGTGCATGGAGGTGTAGACATTCAGCCAGGGTGAGTGGCCTTGCCAAGAGACACAATGCATTTCTCCCCAGCTCTGCATCTGAGTCACAGGCACTGCCGTTCAGTGGAGGCGCACTGCCCCTAGAACAGCCCTGCTGCCTTCCATGCCCTGCAGGCCCCGTGTGGCCTGCTCTGTCCGCACCTGCTTCTCTTCCTCATTCAGCAGGTCTTGCTCACTAGGCTCTGCCTCGCTACCACCTCTGTGTTCCACCAGCGCACACCCTTAGGGGGGGAGAGTTGCATTTCCTCTGCCCTGCATGCTCCTCTGGCCCTGTCTTTTCATTCTGGGGCTCAGGCCAAAGGTCACCCTCACCCTCTTGACCACCCTATTGAAAAATGCCCTTCGTAATCCCCAAACCACCCCTTAGCATCCCGGCCTGTGACTTGTCCTTCCAGGCATGTGTGCTACCTTGTTGATTTAGTTTTTGCCCAACTCTCTGCACCTAAACTGTGAGCCCACTTAAGGGGCCGTCCATGCCTTTTTTTCTTTAATTCTCACCCAAGGATATGTTTTTTATTTTAGAGAGAAAAGAAGGGCCGGAAGAGAAAGAGAAACATTGATGTGAAAAACATCGATCGGTTGCCTCCCATATGCACCGCAAGTAAGGATCAAACCCACAATCTTTTGGTGTACAGGACGACGCTCCAAGCAACTGAGCCATCCGGCAGGGGCTTCTATGTCCTTTTTAAGCACTATTCCTAGGGCCTGACACTGCACTTGACACCCAGCCGACACTCAATAAATGTGTTAAACCACGGAATGACACCTCTTATGTGATGGACATCCCATCTTCATTCCTTGAACTTGGAAAGGCCAATAAAAATCAGTTCAGATTCGATTTTGATTATGAAACATCAGAACAAATAAAATACACAGGTCAGCCAGTCTCAGCAGTTGTTTACTTCCATGACCTTTGATAAGTCACTTCTAAGTGCGATATATCCATGTGTGACATGGAGACATGGCCAGTCACACATCTCAGGCTGTTGTGAGAGTTGAATAGAAATAATGGAGTCATGCACTAAGGCATGCCTTTTGGTTCATAAGCAATTTTATTTAATTTCTAGTTATTCAAAGAGCAACAGCATCCTATGGAATGAAGTGTTCGCAAAATCTCCCTTCTGGGGAAGGAGCAACAACCTCCAGTCGCAAAGCTGTAACGGGACACCCAGACCCCACATCCCCAGGACCTGAGCTACTCAATGCTCCGACGCATTCATGTTGGGTCCCACAAGAAGGTGTAATTTAATAATCTTTGAATTGCTGAGGCCTGTGTATTTTTAAACCTGAAGGTTCAGTGAGCAGCTGGAGTCCAATCGCTATCGTAGCCCTTGTAATTTCAGACAATTACTTCACAGTAGAAAACGCTGGGTGTAGAGCCGTATATTTTTAAGTCACATTTGCACTCCCACATTTACACACCCTTCTCTAAACACTTAATGTTTTCAAAGACTGCATTTGTTCTTCCTCAAACAGGGGTCTGATAGAGAAGTTAAATAACATTTCTCATGTTTCTTTTTTTTTATCCTCATCCAAGGACATTGTTCCATTCTTTGTTCAGATATAGTGGGAGGGAGGGAGAGGAAGAGAGAGAAACATCGACATGAAAGGGACACATCGAGTGGTTGCCACCCGCACAACCCAACCAGGCTGGGGACAAACTGCAACCAAGGTACATGCCCTTAGTGGGAACCGAACCCGGGTTTCTTGGGACCGCAGGCCGATGGTCTAACCACTGAGAAAACCAGCCAGGGCTCATGTTACTTGATTACTGGACTCCGACTTGTGTGTCCCTCATAACAAACAGCGTCTCCGATATGACCGATCTGTGTCCTTCCTCCACGAAATGTGCATTTTCTCAGTGCCCACCCCTGATTATTTGAAGTTCTCTCCCCCCCCAAACGTGACTACAAATAATTGGTCATGCACAATCCACTATTGCTGTGACGTTTCCTTAACCACAGAAGGAAAACAAGAACTTTTAGTGTACTCAAGACACTTCAAATGCAAAAACCTTGTAGATATAAGCTGATTCAAGTATGCTACAAGCAACACACTACTGCAGATGGAATGAGTTTCTTTTAAAATGATATAGTTGTAAAACTTACAGGAGCTAAAACAGAAGTGAAAAGCTTAGAGGGGTAGTCATTAGGAAAGTGTGCTAATCAATGTATTTGGGTACGTTACTATTTTTCTGAAAAGCAGCACATGTACAGACAAGATCATCTCTGGGCAAGCGTAATTCACACAGTTTGTACTTACCCACCTGTTAAGAGCAAATCACCAATGTGATAGACACAGAACTGCACACACACCACAACTGTGGTTAGTACACAGAGTCATTGGAAACACTGCAATTTGTGCTTGGGAGGGACACTCACTGACCAACCTTCATGCACTATTCACAACATAGGGGGCATTAAAAATAACAGAAAGACTGACATTGAGTATCTTGTTCAAGTTAACTGGGTCTTCTAACAACTTAGCAAAATATAAATTAAATTGCGATGAGATTTAAAAATGAAAAGCACTTGCCTACAGTTACAAAAAGTAGAGAATTAAGATTATAACTCAATCAGCCTGAGGCAGTTTTTATAATTTAATTTCCTCCAAATTTCTCTCCTTTTCCTCTTCTGTATTCATAAACCACAAGCTATAAAAAGGTGATAAAGGAACTGCAGCCCCTTGACTTAACCGGCGGCCTCTTCAAAGCCATAAATGCCACACATCATGGGCTCAGACAGACCAGCAAGGGAAAGGAGAGTGAGGAACACTCCCGCTAGCCAAGCAGGAAGGAAATGCACAAACAAGACAGCAAGACAGGCCCTGGCCGGTTTGGCTCCTCGGTTAGAGCATCGGCCTGCAGACCAGTGAGTCGTGAGTTCAATTTCGATCAAGGGCGCGTACCTTGGTTGCGGTTTGTCCTGGCCCTGGTGGCCTTGTGCAGGAGGCAGCCAGTCAATGTTTCTCTATCGCATCGATGTTTCTCTCTGTCTCTCTCTCTCTCCCTTCCTCTACTCTGATAATAAGTGGAAAAATATCCTCAGGGTGAGGAATAAGAAAATAAAAAGGAAAAAAAAAAAGCAAGACAGAAAATACATCTCTTAGGGAATTCAATTCAGTGCATGTCTTAAACAACATCTATATGCAAAACATTTGAAACATCTCTAACATTAAGAAATGTCTTGGCAAACAAGCTCAGTAAGGAGAACTGCATCACAAACGCAGCAGAGTCAACTCCTGACCCAGGGACAGGGATCGCAATCTGGTTTGAGGGGGGCGGGGAATCAATGAAAGTCAGGAGGAAATGATATTTCACATGAGCGAGATTAGAGTTAGGGTTTTAGAAGTAAGAATCGGGGAACAGAACTAACAAAGTGAGAACTTCGTTCAATATACTGAGTTCCTATCATAATGGTAGGTAACATGCTAGGTGAATGGGGGGGGGGGTGTTCAATACACAGAATTGTAGAGAAAAAGAGAGGAAAGAGAGATTTGGTCTAATTGGCGGGAGGGGGGCTTTCTACAATGTGTGAAACTTAGAGCAGTTATATTTCCTTCAAGGTAAAAACCTCCAGTGTCCAAAAGTCCATGAAGGTGATAAATCAGAGACAAACAAACAAATAAACATGATAAAATCAGAAAATGAGGCTAATTGATTAGAAAAACTACTGTGTAACAAAACATACATTCAGAGAATTCTTCTAGTCATCTCTTGAAATCCTTCCTTAAAACAACAGGAAAGAAAAAAACCATTTATCACTTCTGAGAAGAACATTTTAAAAAATCATGATCCTACCTTTTTGTTCAACTTTTGTTTCGTTTATTTTTGGCGGGGGCATCTTAGAATATATTCTTTAAAATTCAGTTGCTCATAATTTATAACAAAATAGTAAAGATATTTAATTTAGAAGATTTCAAATAGACCTATACACTAATGTTTAAATGAGCAAATCTCTGCAAATCAATTTTTCTCTTAAACTAATATGATGGCTTCAGTCTGTAAATGACCCTACAGTAAGTCTTATAAAACATTTGTTTCAGATTATTTCATCTTTTCCCGAAGTATGAGAGGAAGAAACCAGGAAGCAGGACAGGATTTATTACTTTTCTACGTTTTCAAATATAATAACTTTGTATCTCAACATCCCACTTCCTGGTGCTACCCCGTCCCTTGCTCTCTGCTCGTCACTCCTCACTTGGCTGCCGATCTCCTTCTGACGATCCCATTTCTTTTTCTCTTCTTCTCTGTAAGAAACTAAACGTGCCAGTTAGCAAAAATCTGCTTAGCTCTACTTACAAACCTCCCACTTGGTATATAACTTCCCTGAAGTAAAGTCTGAACTTATAAAAATAACACATGGTTAAAATTGAATCACACCCACAGGACACAATTCAGAGCCCACTGTAGATTTTAACAGCATCAAACTTTGAGGTAAATTTGCTCTAAATTCAGTGTAAATTTGTTTTCTACCATTTCTGACTCTGACAGCAACTTTTCAGTACTTCAAAAGAAAACAAAACTCCATCATCAATAAGCAATCCTACCTTAACCCCAAAACCGTATTTCTTGGTGATAGAACCTTTCCTTATGTATATATATATATTTTTAATTGAATTTATTGGGTAACACTGGTTAATAAAATTATATAGTTTTCGGGTGTACAATTCTATAACACATCATCTGTATATTGTATTGTGTGTTCACCCCCCAAAATCCAGTCTCCTTCCATCAGCATTTATCTCCCCTTTATCCCCTCCCACCTCTCCGGCCACCCACCTCTGGTAATCACCACACTGTTGTCTGTGTCTGTGACGGTTTTATCCCCCCTTTGCGTAATCCCTTTACCTTTATCACCCAGCCCCCCTGCTCCCCGTCCTCTGACAGCTGTCAGTCTGTTCTCTGTATCTATGAGTCTGTTTCTATTTTGTTTGTTTATTTTGTTCCTTAGATTCCACATATAAGTGAAATCATATGGTATTTGTCTTTCTCTGACTTGCTTATTTCACTTAGCTTAATACTCTCCAGGTCTGTGATAGAGCCTTTCTTAGATATCAGGACTGGATTTGGTAAATATCAACATTAGCTAAAATGAAGAAAAATGGGCTCACTCTAGAAAGGTGGAATGGTTTTTGGTCTGGTGAAATAAAATGAAAAAACAAAAAAACAACCTATGAAAAACTCTGTAAATGACACCTCTGGTAGGAAAAAGAACACAGATTACAGAATACATCTTTATTTCTAGAATTCAGTCTTATCTGAATACATATTTTAGATTATTTACTCATCACTATGTATACTCTGATAAAAACTCAGAATTCAAAATGACCTAGTGGGTTTCCTATCGAAAGAGCCATACAGAATATATATTTTGCCCCATGAACTGAATTGATCGTGAATGAGTATTTGCCACGTGCATGCAGTTAAAAACACAATCTACAAGGTTACTTTGAGAAAGAACGATTCCTCTTTGATTTTCTCAAAACTTTTAAATACAGATATAAAATTCTATATGCACATATTTCATAACATCAGAATAAGAATGTGTTATGGTGAATTTACTGTATGTAAATTATATTTCAAGAAAAAAAAGGATTGCATTAAATAACATGCAAGGAAATTGTACTTAAGAGAAAGAAGATGCTCCCTCGGCCCCACAAAGTACCTCAAGAATTTCCAGTGTCAACATTTACAAGCATCATTAGCCTGACACAACACTTTAGAACGAGCACATTGAACTCTTAAAAACACAAGGCCATGGCAAGAAAGCACCAAGTAGCAGATAAGATTGAGCAAAACAAAAAGGCAGAAGTAAATATACTCGTCAAAAATAGGCTACAACTCACGGCTAAACTGTAATCCAATGTTTCCGCCAATACAAGGAATGAGAAATCTGACATTTGACACACTTACATGGATTTCATAGTTATTTATACACCAAGTGAGTTAGAGTAAGTGCATCTTTTTTTTTTTAACCCTCACCCGAGGACATTTTTTCTATTTTTTGTTCAGATAGAGTGTGGGAGGGAGAGAGAGAGAGAGAGAAACATTGACGTGAAAGGGACACGTCGAGTGGTTGCCACCCACACAACCCAACCAGGGCCGGGGACAAACTGCAACCGAGGGACGTGCCCTTAGCGGGAACCGAACCCGGGTCTCTCCGGACCGCAGGCCGATGCTCTAACCGCTGAGCCAAACCGGCCAGGGCAGTAAGTGCATCTTTGCTCATTATTAAATAAACATTTCTTGACACATCTCAAAGGGCCTTCTCGTGCCCTGGAAAAGAGGACAGACACAAAAATAACTAGGCTGAAACAGCTGCCCCGGGAATGCAGGGTCTGGCAGGGAGGGCACTTAGAACAATCCTGACTACACAGGAAGTGACCAAACAGGCCAAACAGCAGCTTCGATGACCCTCCATTCCCATCCACAGAGACACTACTCAGTCTTGTCTTAACCTCCCCCAAAACAACTTCCCCTCACGGTGATCACAGATTTCTTGAGGCGTTTTCCCATTAGTTTAGGTCTCTCTTCTCTCTGTGATTTCACACAATTTCACTGAAAATAAAGTTAAAAGTCACCTTTGGCTCACCGATTTCCATTTTCCCACTTGATTACAGGAATCAAACAATATGATTCAGAGAGCCTATTTCTAACATTTTATTCTATCATTCCATTAAAAATGGAGTAAAAGGTTTTTAGGGTTTTGTTTTTTTTAATTTAAGATTTCTATCAACTGAAAAACTGTACTTGAAAACTATTTCCAAACAACATAAGGATTTTCAACACTTTATTTTCACTCTTCTCCACTTGTAGGCTATGTTGTATTGTATTTCAAATTGATATTTTATCCTCCCTTGATACTGCTGAATACATTCAATATTAATCTAGGCTTTGTTACCTATTTAACACTTTCTTTGCTTTTTAGTCCCCTGTGAACTCAGCTCTTCCACCCAAAATCATTTTCTTTCTGTGTAAATGCAACCGTTAACATTTCCTTTCGTATGGGTCAGCTGCGGGCACACTCAGCATTTGTTTCTGTATTTTTATTTTAAAATCGTTATTTTTACATCGCATTATATTTGTTTCAGATATACAAGAGGAGTCAATATTTGTATAGATTGCAAAATGATCACATCTAGTTAACATCCATCGCCTCATATACTTTTTTCCCTTGTGATGAGAATTTCAAAGATATGTTACTTAGAAACTCTTCAACATGCAACACAGTCTTGTTAACTGCAGTCACTGTGCTGTACATTACATCCTCGGGACTTATCACTGGAAGTTTGTACCTTCTGACCCCTCATCCATTTCAATCACCCACACCTACTCCTCTGTTCAACCGCCAATCTGTTCTCTGTATCTGAAACTTCCTTTTATGTTTGTTTGTTTCTTAGTTATTTTAGATTCCACAAATCAATGAGATCATAGAGTATTTGCCTTTCTCTGACTTTTTTCCTTTGCATAATGCCTTCAGGGTCCATCCATGTTGTCACAAATGGCAAGATTTACTGCTTTGCTATGGCTGAATGCTGTTTATATTCATACATGATAAAAAAATAAATGCATGTTGGCTGTATGTAGTCCAGGACTGTGCTATTCCACACATTCCTGAAAAATCTTAGGGCACCTACTGACTTCTATAGCATCACCTTTCTACCAGTGGTCCGAAAATCTCCCTGACCCATGTAGGGATTCTGTTAAGAAAGGAAACTTTAACTATTAATAAAACCTTAAATTCTATCCGTTTGAACAAAGGGAACAGCTTCCTTTTAATTCATTTTTACTTCCATTCATGTAATTTTTCATTGCTATAGAGCTTCAAACAAACACATTTCCTAACAAGGTTGTTTTCAAGTATCCCAACAACGGTGCTCACTCAGGTAAGAACGTTAAGATTGGCCAACACTCTTCACGTGGAGGGCCAGCTGCCGCCTCCCGTCCTGACGCCCATTCCAGCACACTGTCCCCATCAGGGTGGCAAATCTTCCTGATGACATCGAGCTCCTCTGGGAGCAGTGCGACCCGCAGGGAGAAGCAACTACAACAGTATCTCTTCTACGTCTCCCCTTCCCACACTGCCGCACACATTCCTCAGTCCCTCACTACCCAGAGGTCAGCTCGCATGAGTGTCCCTCACACGTACAAGCATTGCTCCTAAGCAATCCTGGGCCAGTGGCCATGGTAAGTCACTCTCAACCTGCCTGTTCTATTGTCACATTAAAAAATCACTACAGTCCTAGAACTGGTAGAGAGGTGCCAGTCATACCCATGCACAGAGATACAACAATATCAGATATCTATGTGAAATTAAACACAGGGACTTATGCCATCGATGTCATAAGTTACTGAGTATATTAAGAAATCTCCTCTTTCAAAGGGCCACCTAAATACCCATCTGCGCTCATATGGTCTTTCAGCCCCTGAACATATTTTGACGAGACAGGCACCTCAGCCACACATTCTAAACTGCTTTCATAAATGGAACATGCTCATATGCTGGGAAGTTGCACATAATTTACAGACCAATATAAATGTCTACATTGTTTCAAGTCATCATCTAAAACATGGGAACCCATCAGTTATCATGAGGTAGCAGGAGTTGGTGGAGTTACTGGACTGAAACAGTTCAGCCTGTTACCAACATACACATCACATCACCGGCTGTTGTCTGTACAACAGTAAGACGTCCTCTCCTCTCCTTCCCTATTTCTAATAGTGCTGATCTACTGTGTGTATTTTAAGTGCAGTATTAAGACTGATGAGGGAAAGTTTCAAGGGAACGATGAAGAAGAAGGGGTATTTCTTAAAATATTCTCCCCAGGACTATGCTAAATCTTCCAACTCCGCAGTAATAAAGAAAAACCACAGGGAAATATAAGTACAAATAGTTCAGTAAATTTCATGATGAATTCTAACAAAATGTAAGAAATTAATAAATAAAACCACAATAAATAGCAAAGTCAAGGTAACACCAAGTAAGCGTCAGGTTGGCAAGGCGACTACTCCTCTGCTCTGTACCTAACTTGAGCTTTTTTTGGTCATATAAACTAGATTATAGTTTTATTCTGCCAAACCCTTCAAATCATTTCCTATACACAAAACTATCCTGTCAATTCTTAAGGAAGGGAATTGATATAAGAAAAACTGATTACAACTCATGATTCAATGGAATAGAAAAATCCCATAATTTAAACAAATTAAGATATAAAAATAATCCCCTCTTAAATGAAAATCTAATATTTAACTTCTGTAAATGTCACGTGAAGAACGAAGGAAAGAACTTCAAGTTTATCCATCAGACAATGACAAGTTGTATATGGCCATGAAATAATAACTCTCCACATAATCATAGTCAAAAACAATTAACCTGCAAGAACTGAAGCTGTTCTTGGATTCAGTCTGGCATTATAGCTTTGTGATTTCCACACAAATGCTGCAGGGTTTCCAGCGCTACTTGCCTCTCCTTGTGGAGATTTATCAATTGAGTCTTGTCTTCCACTAAAACTATAATCAAACTGTACAGTGAGCTATTTATATGTCTGCAATAATTTCCTTTTCAAGATACACCAGACTTCGGTTTTATTCTGCAAAATCATTTCCAATTACATATTTAATCTCTGTGTTATTGCTTAAATTACACACGCACCGCCCTCCGGCCCAGGCCTGGCTGGAGGCTCTGGCGGCAGCTGCCACACGTGTCAGAGGGTTATTACTGCGTTCAATCGGAGCCACATGGCCAGTCGGCCGCGGCAGTTTGTACCCTATGACCTCATTCAACCTATCAGCTTTTGCTAATGTTTTTTTAAAGGAACAAAGACTGATTCCTAGTACTCATAATTCAGAAACAGCAAATAAATATTCCAGAAGTGAGGCAAAGAAGAATCATTTTCTCTCTAGACCCCCAACAAGTCACTGTTCAGAGACTTGGAGACTCTGCCAAGATACTCTGTGCCACACACTGACCTTCGAATTCAGATTTCATTAGTGGTCACTGATTGGAAGCAAGGAGAGGGTTCGTATCTGTGCATCTAGGACAGAAGGGCTGCTCTAGACACCACTGCACTCACTCAGGAAAAAAATAGGGAAAGACCACCAAAATGGCATGTAGGGAATATTGAATCCAAGATCCTTAATTGTTTCTTCTTAATGTTTCAATGTTTCAAACACTGATAACATAATTCTTCACACAGTTCCCAGAAGACTCGTGATAAATCGGGGTAAGGGAACATGCTGCTAACCTTTATGCCGTAGCCAGGAAGCGGTAAGTTTCATTGAAAAGCGACTCTCAGCCTTTGGCAAAGACAGCAAAGGAAACCGACGGACTTCTCTTCTGTGGTATTAAGGACTGAGCATCTGCATGGACGGTTAGGATGTGGAGCAGTGGGAACTTGTACACGCTCCTCGAGAGAGTGAGACGGGTAGAAACATTCTGGACAGAAATTAGGCCATTTCTAGCAGCGCTGAAGACGGATCAAGTAGCTCAATTTCTGTTTCTAGACACACACCCGAGAGACTGCCACACGTGAACACAGGAACGTGCACACCCCACGTACCTGGCAGCACTTGTGATAATATAAAAAATGGAAAACCATTCCAAACGTCTACCACCTAGTTTTAAATACTGTACGGCAATTAACTAGAATTAGATGTATCAAATGGATGTCAAAAACATGAGTGAAAGAGCACACTGCACCAAACTACATAAAATCTGATAACATTTACATAAAACAAAAAATTCAAGATAAGTTTAAGTATAGCTTATGGATACATACACATGGATGGCAAGGGCATAAAAACATGCCATGACGGCAGATTTCTCTCAGGCAATGGGACACAGGAGAATATAAACATTCAATTATCTGTCATGTTTTGTCTCTTAAAAAACATCCAGTAAGCTGTCTGAACTCCTAACTAGGCTTCATCTGTTGATTCTCTGGTATCCTCTATGTAGATAATCATACTATCATACTACGAATAAAAGTTGTCTCTCTACTTTAATCCTTAATAACTTTGATCTTGCTTCTTTATCTTGTCACACCGGAGGTAGCACCTTCAGTATAATGTCAAAAAGGACAACTGGCAGGTGACTTGCCCGTCCCATCTTTACTTCAAAAGGAAGGGTTCCATCATTTTGACCATGAAGTGTGATGTGTCACACAGGTTTCAGTAGGTACCCCTTATCAGGTTAAGGATGTCTTCTCTTAATTTAGGATTAAAAGTTGTTGCTGCTGTTGGTTAATTATAAATGAATACTACATTTTTGGATTTTTTTTTTCTGCATTTAGTTAGATGATTGTATGGTTTTTCTTGTACCTATTAATGTGGTAAAGTATTTAATAACAGATTTTTCTAAAGAAAACATATGCCTACATTCCTGGAACTACACCTAATTAGATCATAATGTATACTTTTTTTATGTTATTAGATTTGGTTTGTTAATTTTTATTAAAGAATTTTACCTCTCAGTTCACAGCTAAGACTGACCTCCAATATTTCTTTATCATTCTGTCCCTATTGGTTTTGATTTGAGGGTTATAATAGTATCAACTACATTGCATAGTGTTGTTACATTTTTCTTATCTTCTGAAGATTTTGTATAAAATTGGAATTATATAAAATTGTCCCTTTAGTGTTTGACAAAACTAGACTATAAACATCACAAGGGTGTTCTTTTCGTAGAAGAAATGGAAGTAGTGACACCCCCTCTTTAACGGTCGTAGGATTATTCAGGTTTCCTGTTTCTTAAATCAGACTCTGAAAGTTATATTTTTCCTAGGGAATTACCCATTTTTTCTAAGCTTCAAATTAATTTACCTAAAATTGTTCATATTATTTTCATATTATTCTAACCACAGCTCTCTCCGCCTGTAGTTTTGTTCTCGTTTCTCATTCCTAAAACGCTTTGCTTGCGTTTATCTCCTTTGTTTCTTATGTTTTTTGAAGAATCTCCTTGTGGTTCTGTTGATCTTTTCTTGTTCTTTGAATAACATCTTAAATTGTATGTATAGATCACAAGTTTTAAGCCTTTCTTCCTTTATAACATAATCAGTGATGCTACAAATTTCTCTCTCCAGGATATTCACATTCCGTGTTTTTTGAAGCAAAATATTTTTAAATAATCCAGTCCTAAGTATTTGCTAACTTCCAGTTTGATTTCCTCTTTGATTCTTAAACTATTTGTAAGTATAGTTGTAAAATTTGCAAGATCACAGATTTTTATAATTTTTTTTTTTTTTAAATCACTGATTGGTTGGTTTAGTACACTGTGTTCAAGAGCATACGCTGAAACATAACTAAGTCTCTAAAATTTTGTTGAGACTTGCTTTAAAAGTTAACAACTTGTATATTTTTGGAAAACATTTGGGAAGAATGTGAATGCAAAGGGACAGACAGATATGTATGTGTGTATGATATATATATATCTATGTGTGTGTGTGTGTATGATATGTATGGGGTGTGTGTGTGTGCGTGTGCGTGTGTGTGTGTGTGTGGTCTACAGCTTTCCTATTACAATGGAGAGCTGAGTAGTTGTGACCTAGAGCATATGACATGCAAAGCCCCAAATATTTACCACCTGGTCCTCAACAGAAAAAAGTTGCCAGCCCTTGCCCTAGCTATATTACTTAGTACCTTATACTTTTCCTTTGTGGCAATTATCACAAAAAGAACCTAACTGTATAAGTCCAGATGTAATGACTATTTGCTTAGCTAAAACAGAAACCTGAGACTAGTCGAGAATATGCTGTCATTTATTGCTATGTCTACAATCCTAGCAATCTGCCTGGCCTAGTAAAAGTACTCAAACATCTGTTACTGTAATATAAATTCAGAAGTGAAACAGGCATTTTTCTGTTTTCTTACTCTGAGCATCCTCTTTCACAGGCTTTTCTTTTACCATCACCTGTCAAAGGGAACTCTCGATTTCAAAAGCAGCATTCTAAATCTGTGTTGCTTATCACGAGAGTTACTCATCAAAAGAGAAATTCAGTGGTCAAAAGTCTGGTTAACAAAATATTCTGTATCATCCTCTTCGAGATTCACAAGCAAAGTGTTTAAAAGACTGTGTAAAACTTGCAGCAGAGAAACCTAGCTATTTATAACTTCTCCCCAAATTAGCCGTAAATTCCATTTCTCTCATAATGCTTATTAAATGTCAGAAAACCTTGTTTTAGAAGACACAGCAACAACAGACGATAGAACTAAAACCGGGTGGGTTTGCACTCAGTCAGGCAGGGCAGGTGTGAAAAAACATTCTGTAACAGACCAGGCAGTAGGTAGTTTAACACCTATGGGCCACTGTTCTGTGTTACAACTACCAGCTCTGCCACTGGAGCACTGAAGCAGCCATTGACAATGCATAAATGAATGTGAGTGGCTGTGTTCCAATAAAACTTTATTTACACAATCAGGTGGTAATGACTTTGGCCCAATGGCCAGAGTTTGCTGACCCCTGCACTGAGGGACTGAAAAGTATTTACTCCGTGCTGTCCAGTAGGGTAGCCACTAGCCACACTGTGGTTCTTTAAGTTTCTTATAATGAATAGTTTCTCAATCACACTAGTTATGTTTCAAGTGATTAATAACTACCTGTGGCTACTAATTACCATAATGAACGGCACAGGAAACATTTTAATTTCTCACTCACCCCTTAAAGAAAATGTTTTCTTTTATTAATATAGCAATCATTTTATTTTACACTGTTTTAAAATTCAAGTTCTGAATAACAAAGGGAGAAAAAAACATCTGAATGAATCAACGTTAAGGCCAGATGAATATGCTCACTTGGACCCAAACATTTTCCAGTAGGTTTATAACTGAAGTTGAAGTAGGAAAACCAGGCTGTTAGCTGGTTGGGGACTATGCTAACAAATCAAAGACTTCCCTTCTGAAAGCAGAGCAGGAGATGCAACTCTAAGAGATAACAACCATGTTCCTGCGTACACAGTAAGCTTTGCTTTTTATCTGCCAATGAGTTGTTCTTCTTCAACATGTTCTTACATCATGCACTTAAGACTCTGCTCAGACTGAGAGATTTAAAAGAGAATAGTCATTCAAACAGAAGCAGCATCAGCAACAGCTACTATTGCGGCTCGCCTAGCACTGCACACCTAACAGGAAAGCAGAAAAGAGACGCACGTATGAAGGTTCGTCATCTTTTCCAGTTACAAGCTCTGCAGCCATCTGTTAGGAAGTCATTTTTCTCTAACAGCTCCAAATTTAGAAAATATTAAATACAATCTCAATTCAGAGGATTCAAATTCCACACACAATATTCATATTACTTGTACATACAGTGATAAGCTTTTTTCAATTCATTAACAAATAAACTACAGATAAGTTGGCAAAACTTACCTAGAGGGCAAGGAGGAGTATATTCATGTGTGTATGTGTGTGTATGTGTGTATGTGTGTGTGTGTGTGTGTGTGTGTGTGTGTGTGTGTTCATGGAAAATCTCCATCTAAAAGGTATATTTTTCTTGACTTAGGATCCTTACTTGCATGAATTTATTCTAAGAAAATAAAGAACAGAAAGCAAAATAAGGTATGTTTTCAAACAGGAAAGGTCAGAAATAACATCAATGTCCAATAATTAGTGAAGAGTTAAATAAATCATGGAAATATTGTATATGAAACCCATGTTATTCTCTAAAAGGGGGCTACAGCTACCTATGTATGAATCTAGAAATACAGAAAAAGTTAAGAGAGAAAAAAACAGGTTAACAAATATTTGTTGTATATAATTCCATTTTTATTTTTATTTTTAATTTTTTTTTATCCTCACCCGAGGACATTTTTCCATCCTCTGTTCTGATAGAGCAGGAGGGAGAGAGAGGAAGAGAGAGAGAGAGAAACATCGACATGAAGGGACACATGGAGTGGCTGCCACCCACACGACCAACCAGGGCCGGGGACAAACTGCAACCGAGGTACGTGCCCTTAGCGGGAACCGAACCCGGGTCTCTCTGGACTGCAGGCCGACACTCTAACCGCTGAGCCAAACCGGCCAGGGCTATTATTCCATTTTTAAATGGCTACATATATACATACATACACATATATGTGTATATATATACATATACATAAGTATTGTTAGTAAATAAAAAGAGCCAAAAATATAAATATAATTTTGTATGTAATAAATATATATCGTATGTTTTACATAAATATTTTATAATACTTATTTAAGGACATAAATATAAATGTATAGAGATATACATACCTATCTATATATAATTATGTATATCTATATTTAAGTATTTATAGCTATAAAATATATGTTTCTGCTTGCCCCAGGGAAAAAAGTCTTAGACCATTAACCAAATTTTAATGTAGGTCTTTAGGTAGTAGAAGTCCAAGTAATTTTATATGTTTTACTCTAATTTACATCTATTTTTTACATTAATGGGTTGAATTTATACAAGAGAGTAAATGAGTTTTAAAACTTAGATTGCCAAAAAATCTAAATTATCCCCAAAACAAAGCTTGATGATTATGCTCCCATCGGTTATGCAATCTACATCAAAGGTTCTGTCCTAGATACATCCTGGAAGTCATTCCAAATGAAACATGCCCAAGTACACCTTCATCAGTTACTTCTACAGGAACAACAGTGCTTAGTACTTGACCACAGAATAAACTTCGGTGATGAAGGGACTGAACAGACTTAAGCCTCCAATGTGGTAATGTTTGTCTTGTAACACCTTGTCTGCATTGTCACAGCAAAGTAAATTGTTTTCTCAGCCTTAGAATTGCCATCATTGATATTAAACATTTTTCATAATACATCTTTATGACACACTGTGCAATTACTGATTTTCTTCACTTAGGAAGCCAGTACTGATAAGAGTCACCAGGCTCCCTGGCAGGTTGTGCCACCTGTCATTCTATGCTTTTGATGCATTCAGGGATACCATTAGCGTTCGAGGTGGACAAAGACTTCTGCGCTGACCTCCCTCCCAAAGCTGGAACCCAGACATGGGTCATCTACCATAAATAAACACATCAGTTGGGCATGATGGTTTTTAAGTAGCTACAGTAGAAAAAGAGTACTACCAGTTCTGTTTTGTGAAAAACATAAACAAAAGTATGGTTGTTATACTATAAACGGTTGAGTTCTGGTCATAAAATAAAATTTAAGTTTAAAGTTCTGATGAATCAATTAATTATTTCTAGACCCTTAGTAACAAATATCCACCACTATCATTTAAACAGAGAAAGTGTTAATAAAAGAATATTCTTTTTACCGGTAGAATCTTTTTTTTTTTAACTTATCCTTATTGTTGAATGTATTACAGATGTCCCTCTCCCCCCCCCCCTTGACCCCTTCTCCCCACTCTCACCCCCTCCTGCTTTCCCCACACTACTGTCTGTGTCTATTGGTCGTGCATATATGCATAGAAGTTCTTTGGTTTCTCTCTTCCCGCCCCAACTCCCCACTTCTCCTTGAGTTCATCAGTCTCACAACCAATCTGTACTTCCTAATTCCTGTATCTTTTTCACCCAACACCCCTCCCATCTGGCAACCAACAAAAAGTTCTCTGTATCTATGACTATTTCTGTTCTGCTTGCCAGTTTTGTTTGTAGATTCAATTGTTGATATGTATTGATTGCCATTTTATCATTTCTTTTATCTTCTTCTTCATCAAGGAGACCCTTCAATATTTCATATAATACTGGTTTGGTGGTGATGAACTCCTTTAGCTTCTTCTTGTCTGGGAAACTTTATATGGCCATTGATTCTAAATGATAGCTTTGCAGGATAGAGTAATCTTGGTTGTAGGTTCTTGCTTTTCATCACCTTAAATATTTCTTGCCACTCCTTTCTGGCCTGCAAAGTTTCTTTTGAGAAATCGGCTAGCAGTCTTATGGGAGCTCCGTTGTAGGTAACTAACTGCTTTTCTCTTGCTGCTTTTAAGATTCTCTCTTTGTCTTGAATTTTTACATTTTGATGATGATGTGTCTTGGTATGGACCTCTTTGGGTTCATCTTGTTTGGGACTCTTTGTGCTACCTGGACTTGTATGTCTGTTTCCTTCACTAAGTTAGAGAAGTTTTCTGACATTAGTTTTTTCAAATAGGTTTTCAATTTCTTGCCCTCTCTCTTCTCCTTCTGGCACTCCCATGAGTTGCATGTTGGTATGCTCGAAGTTGTCCCAGAGGCTCCTTACACTATCCTCACTTTTTTTGGATTCTTTTTTCTTTTTGCTATTCTGATTGGGTGTTTTTTGCTTCCTTAAATTCCAAATTGATGAATTGCTCCTTGGCTTCACCTACTCTACTATTGATTCCCTGTAAATTATTCTTTATTTCCGTTAGTGCATCCTTCATTTCTGATTGGTCCTTTATTATGCTCTTGAGGCCCTCACAAAGTTCACTGACATTATCACGAAGTTCCTTGAAATTCTCACTAAGTTCATTGAGTATCCTTATAACCAGTGCTTTGACCTCTGCATCTGTTAGATTGCTTATCGACATTTTGTTTAGTTCTTTTCCTGGAGTTTTGTTTTGTTCTTTCATTTGGGGCATGTTTCTTTGTCTCCTCATTTTGGCTGCCTCCTTGTGTTTGTTTCTATGTATTAGGTAGAGTTTCTATGTCTCCTAGGCTTCCTAGGGTGGCCTGTTGTAATACATGTCCTGTAGGGTCCTGTGGCACAGCCTCCCTGTTCACCCCAGCTGGGCCCTTCAGGTGCACCCCTCATGTGGACTTTATACCCTTCTGTTGTAATTGAGTCTTGATTGCTGTTTGCACATCAGTGGGAGTGTTTTACTCTGGCTGATCAGCTGCAAGGACTGGCTGGGCTCACTAACCACTGACCTCTGACTACCCTGGATGATCAGCTGTGCAGGGGCCCAACACACAGAGCAAGACTTACTTCAGCAGGGCTCTGGTACCCACTGAGTCCATTCCTTGAGCGTGTCACTTGTGGAGGTGGTTGGGTGGTGGTGCTTCGATGTGGTTTGAAGCTGTCCACTGGGTATGCTGGCTCGGGAGCAAGGTCAGCCACTGCCTGTGTTCTACCCAGGGCCACCAGACATAAGCTGCAAACTGATCTGCTGATGGCCGCTTCTTGTGCTGGGCTTGGAGGTGCCCAGACAAAGCCAAGTTGTGAACCAAGGCCGGCTCTTCCTAGTGCCAGGCCTGGGGCCACTTAGAGAGAGGTATGGGGCTCGCTGAGACCAGATGCTACTTGTTTGAGAGATTTTAGGTAACTCTGAAGCAGGATCCAAGACAGGCCAATCCAATGGTAAAGCCACTGGAAACAGCTTGGGTGGGCCTAAAGGTTGGGTGTGGCTGGGCCTCAGGGAATCACCAGGGCAGGGCAAATAGTGTGAGCCAGGTTGCTGGAGTCCCAGATATGGAACCCTGTGGGGGAGGGCTCACCAAAGGAACAACGGCCTCTGCCAGCACATCTGTCCAGGAGAAAGCTGCCTCTCCAGTCCTCACCCTGATGCCAAACAACTCAGTTCTTCCCTGTGTGTCTCTGGTACTTTCAAGCTGCCTCCCCTCTGTGGCACGGGCCCTTTAGGAGGAGCTGCCTGGGACTCTAGAAACCTCAGCCTCCCTCAGCCTCAGTTCCCGCTGGTTTTTACAGCCAGAAGTTATGGGGACTTCTCTTCCTGGCACTGGAACCCTGAGCTGGCAGTCACATGTGGGACAGGGACCCCTCACTCCTTAGGGAGGACCTTCACAGCCGAGGTGTCCTCCTGGTTTTTTTTCTGCCACACATACATGTGTCGGGCGGGGGTTGGGGGGGCAGTCCATCCATACCTCCACCCCTCCTACCAGTCTCCATGTGACTGCTTCTTTAATTTTGTAGTTGAAGGACTTACATTCAGCTTGATTTCAGGCGGTTCTGAAGGATGTTTGTTCCGCAGTTTAGTTGTAATTTTGATGTGGTTGTGGAAGGAGGCGAGAACCATGTTTACCTACATTGCCATCTTGACTGGAAGTTCTTTTTTTAAAAAATCATGGTTTATGGTATACTTACAGAAGAATAAAGTTACTCATTAATATGCTCATCAGAATAAGGATATAGATTACCACACTAACCAAAGATCTATCCAAAGTTTCAGCAAAACTCACGGAAATCTCTACATGTACTTGTTTTCTCCAGTACTTCTCCACCCAATTCTTTGAACCCACTCCAATCTGCCATCCATCTCCACAGTGTACCTCAAACAGTTCCTGAAAGGTCATCAATAACCTCCACACTGCTAAACCAATAAACAATTCTCATACTTTATCACTATATCTATAAAGGAGCATTAGGTACAGTTGTTTCTCCCCTTCTTGAAAGACTTTATTCTATTTGGTTTCCAAGATACCAACCTCTAGTTTCTTTATCTACTTCAATGGCCACACCCTCTTGATCTCCTTTGCTGGCTCTCATGTCCCAAACTTTTAAACAAGATAGTAACTCCTGGAGCTCAATTCTTAACCTCTTTGCTATCTCCAATCGATCCTGGGGATCTCATCAAGTCATATAGCTTTAAAAACCATACATGACAGATCCCAAGATTCTTTCTACATCCTTGACCTCTCCCCTGAACTGCCAGACTTACATATTCAACAGCTTGGCAATATCTAACAGCCTCCTCAACCCTAACATGTCCAAAAAGACTCCTAATTCCCCCACCATACTTGTTCTTCCTACAGTCTTCATCTCAGAAATGGCAACCCAATCTTTCCAGTTGCTCAGAAACAAATGCTTGGAATCTTAACTTTTCATATACCACATTCAATATATCAGCAAATCCTGTCCTCTTTACTTTGAAAATACTATACACCCAGAATCTCACCTGCTAACTGGGCTCTCTGCTTCTGCCCTTGCCTCCTTCTAGTCTACATCTGCCCCAGCAGCCAGATTCCCTTTGAAAAGGTAAATCAAATCATATCACTCTTCTGCTCAGATTCTACCAATGGCTACCTATTTCACTCAGAATAAAGCCAAGTCATAACAATGATCTACTAGATGAACAAGGTATTCTTTTCCTGACCCAGATAAGGTTCCCTGGGGTTCTGAAAATCAGAAAGAACTGATCAAACTCAAGGGACAGCAAATTGTCACCAAAAAAAAAAAAAAAAAGTTACAAGTGGTGCAGACCTTTGAACTTGAAATTAGTATTTATCAAAGATGACCTGACAGGCATGATAAAAGGTGATATTCCAGACTTGTAAACAACTAGAAAACTGGGGGAGGAAATGTATGAAACACCTGTTTTCAGACAATGGACAATAGGCAACACAGGACTATGATCCTTTGAAAAAGAGAAGTTAATGAGGTGAGCCATATGATAGCTGAGGCTTTCTGTTGGAGCTCCTTTTCAAATCATAATTCAGGGAAGAGAAACCCAAGCAGAGTATAGTGTTATAACGGATGTGAGAAGACGGAAATTGGAGCTAGAGAATGCTAGGTGGTTGGAATTTGTGGAGCAGCAAACTGGAGAGGAACCACACACAGAAAGATCTTCAATCTGTAAGGGTTACCTTGTATCTTTGAGCAAACGCTAAATTATGCATGTGTATGATAAAACACCATGAGGAATATATATGAATGAATGAAAGAACAACTATCAGGCCTATAAGATAAACATTCCAAGAGCTCATACAAAATCAGGAGATATTGCCCTGGCCAGTTTGGCTCAGCAGTTAGAGTGTTGGCCCGAGGACTGAGGGTCACAGGTTCTATTCCCAGTCAAGAGCATGTACCTGGGTTGCAGGTTTGACCCCTGGCCCTGGTTGGAGTCATGCAGAAGGCAACTAATCTATGTGTCTCTCACAAATCAATGATTCTCTCTCTCCCTCCCACTTTATCTAAAAATCAACAGAAAATATTCTTGGTGAGGATTAACAACAACAACAACAAATCAGGAGATAGTTAAGTTCCAACCAGCCAAAGTAGAAAAACTACAGTGACTATATAGGGTCTTAGGTGGCAGTTCCAACAAATCTCATCTTGGCAAGAAAACTAAAGTCGTTCTAGAGCAAAGGCTTCTAGACCCACAAGTAACTGCCTGTCAAAACTCAATATTCTTTAAAGGAAAATAACAGAATCCAGATACTTAACAACAAAACATTAACAATAACCATCATACAATAAAAAACATTACTAGATTAAAAAAACACCAACAAAAAAAACCCCATAAAGAAACACAGAAAATGTGACCTACAATCAAGATAAATATTAGCAGATGAAAACAAACCTGGAAAGGATAAATTGTTGCTGGAGAAAAAATTTAAAAGCTCTACCATAAATATATTGAAGTATTTAAAGTAAAACATGAATATAATAAAGAGAAATGAAAGAACCAAATGGTTCTACAGTATAGCTAGAAAAAACACAATTTTAACAGGTGCAAATCCTATACACCAAAAATTATAAAATGTTTACAAGAGAAATTAAAGAAGACCTAAGTAAATAAGAGATATCACATGTCCCTGGATTGGAAATCTCAATACCATTAAAATGTCAAACTGCCCCACATTTATCTATAGATTTAATGTAGTCTTTATAAATGTTCCAATAGGTTTTTTGGAAAAAATCATCAACCTGATTCTAAAATGTATATCAAAATGCAAAGCTCCTAGTACAACCTAAACACTCTTGGGGGAGGGGGAACAAAGTTGGAAGATTTCAACACTTGCTGTAAAGCTACTATAATTAAGACAATGTAGAATTGGGCATAAAGAAAGAGATACACACAAATGAAATAAACTATAGGGTCTAGAAACAGAGTCACATTTGTATGATCAATCAATTTATAACAAACATGTCAAGGTAATTCCATGTGCTTTTCACAAATAATGCTAGAAAAACTAGGTACCCATTGGGGACTAACCTGGACCTCAAACTTTACCTCATACCATGCACAAAAAGTGGATCACAGTCTTAAGTTTATAAGTTAAAACTATAAAAATCCTAGAAAAAGCCCTGGCCGGTTTGGCTCAGCGGTTAGAGCATCAGCCTGCGGTCCCAAGAGACCCGGGTTCGGTTCCCGCTAAGGGCATGTACCTTGGTTGCAGTTTGTCCCCGGCCCTGGTCGGTCGAGCGGGTGGCAGCCACTCGATGTGTCCCTTTCACATCGATGTTTCTCTCTCTCTCTCTCTTCCTCTCTCTCCCTCCCACTCTACCTGAACAAAAAGTGTCCTCGAGTGAGGATAAAAAAAAAAATCCTAGAAAAATAAATAAATAAGTCTTCCCAATCTTGGTGCACGTGTCTATTTCTTAGAGCACCAAAGCTCTAATTATGCAAAAAGAAAAAGAAACTGAACCTCAACAAAATTAAAATCTTCTGCTCTTCAAATATACTGGTACTCGTTTTCTATTGCTGTGTAACATATTACCACAGATGTATCAGCTTAGAACAACGCCACTCCCAGATATTTATCCAAGAGAAATAAAAACATGTGTCCACCCAAAACTATACAAAAAAGACTCACGGACGCTTTATTCATAATGTCCTCAAATTGGAAATCATTGAAATGTCCCTCAACCAATGAGTGAATAAACAAATTGTAATCTATACAATTTAATACTAATGGACTAATGATACCTGCAGCAACACAGATAACTATCCAAATAACTAAGCTGAATGAAGGAAGCCAGACAAAAACAGAGTCTATTGCTTGGTCCTGTGCAATTGTAAGACACGCACAATTAATCCATCATGATAGATCGTAGATCTGTGGTTGCCTAAAGATGAGGAGGGTTGACTGCCAAGGGACACAAGGGAACCCTGGTGGGGAGGGGGTGATGGGTAATGGAAATGCTCACATCGTAAAATTCAATAAATATTGTAGTCACAGACTCACCAGGTCTCTTCCCATGGGAGCCAGGATAGTGACTGAAAAAGAGCGGGCCCTTAAGAATTTGAATGAGAACACCTTTATCAATTTGAATGGATCCAATTCCTTGATGCCCAAATCCCATTCCCTCTCCTTTGCCAGCAGAAGTGGACCCCTCTCTCTCTGAGGACAGCCCTACACCATGCTGGAAAAGCCTGTGATGACATTACTTTTAGTGCCAGATTGTTTCATTACGAATGTATGAAGCTAAACTAAAAGACCCCCCCCCCACCCTTGCACCATGCAATATTTCAAATGGATGGTGGTGATGGCTGAACAATATGAACATATTTAATATCAATGAACAGTGCACTTAAAAATGGTTATGAGGGTAACATAACTTTTTCAGAGGTTGGAGAAGTCTGCAGACCGCTCTTCACAGTCACACGGGGACCTGAAGTCTGCTGTCCTGAATGGGGAGCTCCCTCAAGGCCACGACTTCCAAAGTGGCTCCAGCTGTGCCACGTCCAGCCAGCAATGTGGGGAGAGCTGAGAAACCAGGGCAAGAGACTTCCTCTTCCATGGATAGTGCAGAAATCTCCCACCTCACTTCTGCTCATACCCCACCAATGAGAATGAAATCTCACAGCCGCATCCAGCCGCAGAGAATCTGGGAAATGTAGTCTCTTCCACAGACGTTCTTAATAAATTTTACAAGACTTTGTTTATATTTCTAAGAAGCTTTTCCTTCAGTCATCACACATACTCATTTCATAAAACGTTTTGTATTAAAGAGTTAATATTTTGCTAAACTCCCAACAAACAAAAACCCTGGTCTGGATGGCTTCACAGGGGGGTTTTACCAAATATGCAAAGAAGAACTATCATCTATTCTCCTCAAACTGTTCCAAAAAGTTCAAGACGAAGGAAGACTTCTAAGCTCTTTTTATGAGGCCAGTATAATCCCAATCCCAAAACCAGATAAAGTCACTACAAAGAAAGAAAATTACAGGTCAATATCCCTGATGAATGTAGACTCCAAAATCCTCAACAAAATTTTAGGAAATCATATAATCATATCCAGTAATATATTAAATAAATTATACACCACAACCAAGTGGGATATATCCCAGGGATACAAGGCTGGTACAGTATTCATAAATCAATAAATGTGATGCACCACATAAACAAAATGAAAGATAAAAGCTGTGGTACATATACACAATGGAGTACTATGCAGCTGTCAGAAAGAAAAATCTCTTACCCTTTGAGACGACATGGAGGGACCTGGAGAGTCTTATGCTAAGTGAAATAAGCCAATCAGAGAAAGACAAATACCACATGATCTCACTTATTTGTAGAATATAATGAACAAAATAAGCTGATGAACAAAATAGATCCAGAGACATGGAAGTAGGGAACAGACTGACAAACTTCAGAGGGAAGGGGAGGGGAGAGCAGAAAGAGATAAACCAAAGAACTTATATGCATGTATGCATAACCAATGGACACAGACAACAGTAGGTGAAGGTGGGGAGGGGGGATGTCAATGGGAGAAAAAGAAGGGACATCTGTAAAAAAAAATTAACGTAGAAAAAAAGAATTAATAGTGTTCTTAGAACAAATATATCCTTACCAATGCATCTTTCTTTTCATGGCTCAACGAAAATAGGTTTTTTTTTATATTCCAGCAATTTTCAACCTTTTTAATCTCATGGCACACATAAACTAATTACTAAAATTCTGCAACACACCAAAAAATATATTTTTTGCCGATCTGACAAAAAAAAAAAAAAGGTATAATTTTGATTCATTCACACCAGACAGCTATTGTTATGTTGGCCACTGTCATTTTTTTAATTTGATAGTCTAAGGGAAAAGAGGTCACTGCCCCCGACTAAATAGTCAGGTGTTGCATGTTTTAAAAATCCTTGCAACACACCAGGTGAAAAGTTGCACATGTTAGAAACAGCTACACTTCCATCCAAATATGTAACAAATCTTCTATATTTCCTAATTTGCTCACACAATTGTTTCCTAGAAAATCCTAGCAAGGTTTCCTATAGCTGTCTTATTCATGTACATTTATATACATTTCAATTGTTACCATGTTATTTTCTCTCCGTGACACAAGCAGGAAAACAAATGCCCCCCAAATGGCTTGGCGCTCTTGGCCTGTTACTAACAAATATCAAAAGACGTTTATTATTCAACAGCCAGCAGTGGGTTTTGTGAAACTAAAAACAGTAGCTGGTTTGAATTCCACGCGTTTTTTATAAATTGCTGATAAAACTGTTGATTTTTATTCTCATCCGTAGGAGTCTTCATTTTTAAAGTCTCACTACTCCAAGATGGTTTCATGTTACCACAGCTTGTATTTGAAGATGCTGTAGACATCTCGGGAAGGATTCGTGATTAATGATGATAGCCTGTGGGTAATTTTGAAATTTGTTTAAACTGTCAGAGCCGATCATTGTTTTAACTCATTAAGTAGCTGAAGGAGAGCTTGAACCCGCACACAGGTCAAGCGGTGCCACACTGTTGTAGCTTCTGCTTACACTATTGCTGCTATCTGAATTCATTTTTTTAAATTATTTTTTTATAGGAGTCCTTTTAAGCCAGTACCTTATGAGAGTCGGTTTAACCAACACTAAATATAGTCCACAAATCCATGTAACCGGCACACATAAAGGGCGATGTTTTACAAGGGGCTAAACGCAGACAAAGGGGCGAGAGCCATGTTAAGCCCTGTCCCGTGGGGAACTGCAGCCCTCCCTCCTCCCGCCGTCCCCGAGCCCCGCTTCTGGGGAGTGTGCCAGATATAAGGACTGGGTGTGCCGCTGCAGCCCGCACCTTATCATCCGTCAAGCTGATTTCTTGGTACTTTTTTTAACCTAATAAAAGAAAAATCACATTTTCTTCTAACATATGATCATCTAGTGCCCCCTTGGGGTGTACATCACCACACAGAACTCAATCCTCATTTCAAAGACCACTGATCTCATCTATATCACAGACTGCAGACCTTATTTTGGCAACAGCTGAAACACCCAAAACAGAGGGATGAATCCTAATCATGTATAAGCATTCGGAGTCCTGGCCTGGACATACTTATTGGCCCAGTGAAGGTGACAGACGCCAGCTCCGGGTCTTGAGGTGAGCCCCTCCGTTCCCCTGGAATCTACATGAGAGGGGAAGTAAGGGAGGCCAGACCCGAGGCTTCTGAGTCTTGGGCCACGTCCTTCGTCTGTCCTCTCTGCTTCATCGTCAGAGCCCGGCAACGTTACAAACCCCGCTGGAGCTCTGCCGGTTTACTCTGTCTCGGACTCCCTGCTCCAGCGCTCTGCTTTCATACAGACCCACCGAGGGAAACTTTAATGCGACAGGAATGCCTTTCACCCAAGTGAAAAATTAGGGGGAATAAGTAGGAAAGAGGAGGTGGAAGGGGAAGAGGGGCACTGGTCAGAGTATGGAGTGCCCCTTCGAGCAGGGAACAAAAAAGTACGCAGAAATCGAACCTCCGCTCAGTAGATGCTGAGTACCTTCCAGACGTTATGCTAAAAGATATTCAAAACTGGTTAAGGAAGCCGCGCTCTTCACAGGCTACCAAGGGAAGTCAGGCACACACCCATAAAACCTTGTCTGGCTTCACAACCAGCCCTCGGCCAAGGGAAGCCCAACGCCTCGATCTGTGCCCTAAGCTTTAACCTGCTGTGCAGACTTCAAGTCCATTTCTTGGATTCCAGAGAATGCCTGGTATAAAAGGAAAATACAGGCTCACTTCTACGTCACCTCCAGAAAAAGAGGTTTATTTCAAGACTGCGGAGGCCTCCGAATGGGACCTCTCGGAAAACCAGGAGGCTCCAGCACAGACACCCCGGGGGTGCACACAGGGCTACGGGATGCCTCCCGGGGTCTGGGCATTTCCCTCACCAGCACTGCACTCTCCTGTCCACCAGCGAGCTGCGTTGGCGTCCTCGGTTGTCACCCTCCTAATGTCAGCTTGCACTCGGCCCTCGGCTACTCTGGGCACTGCCTCATCGGCATGACCTTTTCGATAGAAGTTCTAACTGGTAACTGGAACACTATCTTAACGTTTTTCATTCATTCATTCAAACATTTACGGGATATCTAATTTGTGCAAAGCACAGCCTTGAAGGTAGAAATGCCCAGTTTAAAAAAAAGAAAAATCAAACTTTTGCTCCATGGACCTTATGTTCTAAGGAACTAGATGGAGACAGACTACATATACAGTATTTCACAAGAACAAAATAACCACAAACAACCTGATTTAAAAATGGGCAAAGGAATGACTACTTCTCCTAAGAAGACATACCAATGGCCAATAAGCACATGAAAAGATGCTCAGCATCACCAATCATTAGGGAAATACAGATCAAAGCCACCCTGAGGTACCACCTCATAGCCATCTGAATATTACCATCAAATAATTTTTTAAATTTTTAATAAAAGTAAAGAACAGTGTTGGTCAGGATATGGAGAAACTGAAACACTTGTGCACTGTTGGTGGGAATGTCAAATGAACAACAGTTGTAGAAAATAGTGTGGCAGGCAGTTCCTCAAAGAGTTACACACAAAATCACCACATGATCCAGCCATTCCACTTCTGAGGATAGTATGGCCAAAAAAATTGAAGGGTCTCAAAAAGAGATTCATCACCTGTCTTCATAGCAACATTATTCACAATTGCCCCAAGGTAGAAGCAACCCAAGTGTCCATTGACAACTAAATGGATAAACAAAATGTGGTACATACATACAATGGACTATTATTCAGCCTTTTAAAAAAAGCAAATTCTGACACATGCTTCAACTTGATGAACCTGGAGGACGTTTTGCTAAATAAAATACATCAGACACAAAGAGACAAAAAATACTGTATGATTTCACTTATATGAGGTACCTAGAAGAGTCAGATTCACAGAGACAGAAGGTACAGTGATAGTTACCAGGGATTTAGGAGTAGGAGGGGAGGAGTTGTGGTTTAAGGGGTATAGACTTTTTTTTTTTTTTAATCCTCACCCGAGGACATTTTTTCAATTTTTTACTCAGAGCGGGAAGGAGAGAGAGGAAGAGAGAGAAACATCGATGTGAAAGGGACACATCGAGTGGCTGCCACCCACACGACACAACCAGGGCCGGGGACAAACTGCAGCCAAGGTACATGCCCTTAGCGGGAATCGAACCCGGGTCTCTGTGGACCGCAGGCTGACGCTCTAACCGCTGAGCCAAACCGGCCAGGGCAAGGGGTGTAGACTTTTTGTTTTGTAAAACAAAAACAGTTATGGGGATGGATGGTGGTGATGGCTGAACAATATGAACATATTTAATACCACTGAACGGTGCACTTAAAAATGGTTAGGAGGGTAAACCTTATGTTACTATCTTATATTACTTTATAATATATAATACTATTATGATTATTATATATTTTATATATCATAATTACATATTAATAATATGTATTATTTCCAAAGATGAAAAGTTTGATAGAAACAAATACCGGCAATTGGGACAGGAAGTGCCGGGGAGAAGGGGACTGGGGCGGGGAGGGCTTCCCCAGCAGCCCAGAGCAGAGCATCTGAGTCCAGAGATGAGGGCCGACCTGAGTCAGGGCTTCCTCGGGCAGAGACACAGGACTCCCTGAGACAAAGCCTGATGCTCTCAGCCAGGGGGCGCTATCGTCAATGGTGCCTTCGGAGGTCTGAGGAGGTCCAGTGCCTTGGCCTTCAGTGGGGTCCACGGCCTCGCCAGTTCCAAGCACAGAGATCTCTGTATTTATTATATGCCTCTGTTTAAAGTGGTAGCCGAGCCTGTCACCTGCTCCCAGGGCTGCCCGTTAAGTATCCTGACTGGCACTGTGGCGGTGGGCGCCTGCCAGAACCAAGCCCTTGCTTTTTTTTGTTTTGTTTTTTTAAAAATATTTTTATTGTTTTTTGAGAGAGAGAGACAGAAACATTGACGTGGGAGAGATACGTTGATCGGCTGCCTCCTGCACACCCCCCACCGGGGATGAAGCCCGAGCCCCAGGCATGTGCCCTGACTGGGAATTGAACCGGGACCTCTTAGTCCCTGGGACGATGCTCAGTCCACTGAGCCACACCAGTCAGGCAGAAACAAGCCCTTGTTAAAAGTCCTAGCAAATAAATCTCATTGTTCAGCTCATATTTTCATGTCAAACCACCTCCCAGATCACTGGTTAGCTCCGATCAGTTCCCACCCCGTCCCATCAGTGGCTTTAGGCCATGCGCTGGGTGCGGATCGAACGCTCACAGAACCACGCCGTCCATTTCTCTGTGAGCTGGTGGCACTGGGTGTCAGAGAACTGAGTGCACATGTATCCTCTCACTACATATATTTAAACAGCTCCTGACACTTGAATGCTATCTTTATTTTCAAGTTTGTACTAGAAAGAAAATCCTACGAGTCTCCTTAGTAACCAACACTGGAGTTAACCATCACCACATAACATAAATCATAACAGGAAGTTAAACCGGATTAAAACTATCCCATTTTACATGAACAATCCTAGGTGAGTAAAATATTAAGTATTCTCATGTAGCAATATTCTCAGCTTACTGTTTTGATGTTTAAATTTATGACTTTACGATATTCATTCATAAAAAGAAAAACACGCAGAAACACAGTTTTACAACAGTTTAGTAAAAAAAAATAAACCCTGACAATCAGTCATAGTAGAAACAAAGAGTTCAATACAAGTACATCAAATGCTACTTTTGAAAAACTACTTACATCCAAAGAATCCTCCTTCAGTAGAATAAGGGCCATATTCTGTGACACCAACCGGCAGGAATATCCTAAGGAAAAGAAGGAACAATACATGTGAATTTGTCCTTCCTTCCATGAACTAAATGTTTTCCAGAGCTGGTGTGAACTCAGCCTCCCTCCTGATACCTTTCTTATTACCACTTTAAAGCTATTGGTTCATACAGAAGAACTGGGCAAAAGTGAGGGGTAGAAAACACGTTAAATAGATTTGGATTCCTGCAGACAGCTTGAACAGAACTGGTCGAGAAGGTCTCCATAGCTAATGGCTAAAATAAATACCTGTCAATTTTCCATGGATTTCTCTTTACCCTTGTTATCCTTGTATGACATGAGGATAAGCCTTAGGTTATCTAAAATAACAGCAAACACTTTAGGAAGACAAATAATATCTCCTAGTGCGCCTACATCAACATGAACTTGCCTATCATCACACTGAGATCCCTCGTTTGCTTTTTAAAAAGCAGCTCATTCTCACAGCAGATTTCAAAGGAATACTATTATACATCGCAGCAGTCAATTTCCCACCAAACGTTTAAGGCAATCTCCATTCCAAAATTAAACCTGAGTTTAAAAAAAAAAAAATTTGTTGTAATTCTTATCAACAATTTCCATCACCTTTTTAATTTTATTTTTAATCCTCACCCAAGAACATTTTTGCATTTCTCTTCAGATAGAGCGGAGGGAGAGCGGAAGGAAGAGAACGAGAGAAACGTCAATGTGAGAGAGACACATCGAGTGGCTGCCACCCACATCACCCCAACCGGGGCCGGGGACAAACTGCAACCGATGTACGTGCTCTTAGTGGGTACTGAAACGGGACTCTCTGGTCTGCAGGCCGACACTCTAACCACTGACCCAAACAGGCCAGGGCTCCATCATCTTTTTAAATAAAGTTATCTCTATAAACGATGCAAGACAGTCTTTTCTACTTTTCCTCCCAGAAGGTGCACGTACTTCCTACGAGGCTGTTTCCTACTCCGTCTTTGCAGTCCACTCCAGACAGCTGGAGACCCTCCGAGACACACAGACAGAGCTGAGAGCCTCTCCTGACTCCTCCCCTTCAAATCCACAAGCTCTGGGCAGCAGGCAGCTCCAGCAAACCCCGGGATGGGAGCTCCAGCCCTTCTTTCCAAAGACCCTCCACCCTCTCGGTGCCCCTTGACAGAGAGCTGAAATCAACATGTGGTTTTCACCAACCCTCATCTCAATTTATCTCATTGAGAAAAGACGCCTACCACTCAGAACACTGGCCCTCATAACCAGTTTTTTTCTCAGTATTGCCTTAAGGTAATGGAGCAATGATTTACAGAAAATGAAACAAATCATCAACACGTAGAATTTCAACCTCGGAGCACGTACATATGTGATCATCTCAAGAAAGGACCTCAACCAATGCTGCTCCGGAGGCCGGGAGGAGCCAGGTCTCTCTGCACAGCCGCTGAACTAGCCATGCCCACGGGCGCTACACCGAACTAGGAAAGGAGCCAGCACTGAACCCACGCATGTACCTGCTCAGTTTCCCCAGCTGGTCCCCGCTCAGCTCGAGGAAACCCTGCTAACGGCACACAGTCGAATTCAAGGCAGGCAAAAATTAAGAAGAAGAAAAATCTTGTTTTTTGGTGGAAGAGACAATAAATTTTTTTGTTTGTTTATTTGGGAATGTACAAGGCATATCCTTCACTGTCATTTGAGAGGGATATTTTGTAAATCATCTCAGAACACAGATTTTAAAGCACACACTTATGGCTTTTCCCCACACTGTTATTTATTTTAAAGCAATACCATAAAAATATAGCCCAGGGTGTTAACAATAGATATCTCAAGGGAATGAGGTTATTTCGCTTGTTAAAACCACCACGTATTATTTTTAAACATTGAAACAAACTGAGTGGTTAAATCATAATTAAATAACTAAAATCATAATACCAAACAAAACTAAACCAAAAAAAAAACAAAGGAGGAAACATGAAACAATTTTCTATGCATTTTCAAACTCATTCAAGTGTATAGTTTAACAACAGTGATGAGTAAAAATGAGAACTTCCCAGAATGCCAGTCAGCTTTCTGCATGGTAGGACTAAATTAATTGAACTCTTTGTTTTCTATTAAAATTTTATAAATGTATTCCTTCTTCCTATAAAGTCTTAGATTAGGTCCAGAAGGGAGGTCTGCATTTCCTTTTCATTCACAAAAGGGGATATTGCGACCTTAATCACTTCCCTCAAGGTCAGGCTTACTCTTTCTTCATCCCCAGAGACTTCCAGCAACTTCATGCAACACAGACTGTCACCAATTTCGTGTCCCGGACGCGGAAGGATTTGCTGGTAGTTTTTGATTTAAACAACAGCTGCAGAAGTGAGCTGTAAGTTTTAAGCCCTCGCTTGCTGCTTTATTCTATATTTTTCAATTTAAGTGAAATGCCACTTGACAACTGAAGCTGCACAAGGGTATTATGGGAAAACTCTAAGTATTTTCTTAGCCATTGCAGGGAAGGGGAAATAAATAAAACACTGACACTTTCACGGATTTAAATATACAGAATAAAGGCTTCTGAGAAAAAACAGGTTGGTTTTTTTGTAATTTGGAAAATGAAGCGAGATTTTGCTTAGAGAATTATCACACAGAACACTTGCTCTAGGCAGACCATGGACGTTTAACACAGTTAATTGCGACTTAGCTAATGTGGCAAATCAAATTATGTCAGTCCAGGTTTGGCGTGCTTGATTTCTAATGTTTTTGGATAAAATGAGATCAACTCTTGGAGAAGAGCCAGGTACGAAATGTCAATCCACACTTGTAAATTGAGATCCAGTTCTTTAATCTCGCAGTCGAACAAAACGACCGTAAAGTGACTGCGATGAGAACCTGGGGGATTTCACTTTCTACCGCAGCTGAGATGAACGGCACACTACAGAGGCCTTCGTCTTTCAACCACCTGAGCACAGTCAACACTCGGAGGAATCCAAATAGTACGGAGTCTACGGAACTTAGAGCAGGACTGGATTTTAACACAATAAAATAACAATTCACACCAGGAAATATTACCAAACCAAATCTCTCAGATCTCGCCATCAATGTCTGTTTTTCTGAGGTAAGCTCATATTGTTAAAGATATCCAAACCCCCTTTTTTTGGTGGCAGTTTTGGAAGGGTTGGGAACAATTGATTTACCCTTCCTGACCACACATCCTGAGATTCGATGGGTCGAGCTGCCCGTCGTCGGGATGAACGCGGCTCCAAGCCCTCAGTGAGTCGCTGGTTCTAAATGTCTCCACAGAGAAGGCAGTGGGTCAGTGCTTGAGTGCGGGAGGCGCACTGTCACACGTCAGGAAGGGGTGCTAACAGCTGGTGCCCCGACTCTTCCAGATGGGGTCACGGAGGCTCAGCACAGAGCCCTTATTCGCCTGGAGAACCAGGCAGCTGACTGGCCCATGGAACCGCACCCGGCACCCTGCCCTGCGGGTCCCACAGACCCTTCGCAGGAATGCACGTCACGCGCCGGAACACCCCCACTCACTGGTGACCTTCCCCCGACCTGGGCTGTTGTGACCTATTCCGTGCTGAGCCTTTTTCTTTGCTTGTCTCCTAAACAAATTCTTGGTCTCAAGTTTTAGTTCTATCTCATCTGGGAAGCCTTCCCTCGTCTTTTTCGGCTCAGATGTTTTTCCTTCTGGGAAGTGAGTATCAGGTGTGGCGGTCACTTGCTTAGATGTCCAGCTATGTCCCCTATGTGACCTAGGCTGAGTTGTTGGCTATTTCTGTGCCTCAGTTCTATCTTGGAAGAGGAGAGAATGCTCATCTCAAAGGGGAATTAAAGGACTCAGCACAGTTACTTGGCACCTTACAGCTGACATTTACTGAGTAACTATTACTAATGCCAGTCATGCTTAATAGCTAGATTGCATAATTACAACTTTCCCATCTATATCGCTCTCTAAATTGTCTCACCGTTAACTCATCCCTTAGTAGATAATGTAAGTTCCCCAGGCCAATAGCAGACCATCAGGCAACAACGCCAGCTGCAGGTGATCAAAGAAATAACACGTGGGAAAAACATGAAGACTGGGAATTGCCACCAACGATGCCCAGCTTCGCCTGAGGAGGGGTCTGTCTTCCTTTCAACGGCCAAGGCAGTCTGTAGGTAACGACAGGGTGGCCAAGCCCCATATCTACTCACTTCTAAAACATTAAACTCAGACTATTCGAATTGCTTTCAAAGAGTCAAACGAAGGGAAGCCACATGCAGGGGGAGGGGCGGCAATGCCAACTCAGACGTGGACGACGAGGAAAGCCTTCTCCAACTTGCTGACTTTACAATGGAATACGCACCAGGATTTTGTTCTCACGCATCCTACACGCATTAGAAACCAAGTGTAGGTTCTGAAAATTCCACGTTCATTGTCTGACAACTTAACAGATGTTTTATCCAGGGGTAATAAAGAAATGATAACTACACAATGCAGAAAGGCCGCATCTGAGATTTCACTTTAGATGAACTGATGCCACATTTTTAAGCTAAAATAGAAAATTGCCAACTGCTTGACACACAGCTAGTTCGCATCAAGGCAAGCGTGGCATAGCAGGGGTCTGGCCTCGTGCCAGCTCCCAACCACCTGAGCTCACAGGCAAGATGACTGTCTATCTGCACATACTCACTGGCTCATGAGAGACACAAATACCCCGGAGCTCAATTTGACTAACTCTATATACATGCAAAGCATGAACGAAAAGTTACACTTTAAAAGAAATCCTCAAGCTATGATCGACAGGTCGGTCAAACACGAAAGAGTGCTGAGAACCCAAACACACTATGGGTCACCCCTAAATGTGATCTCTTCCTGCACGTACCACTGAGGACATGCTGCCAATTAAAACTGTTAGAGTCAACAACCATAAGATATCCCAATTTCAGAGACGCTGAATTACAAAAACAGCGTGCCCCCTCAAATGAGTACCGTTCTCCCCCCCAACCCCCCGTCTCTAACTCACATTTCAGGGAACGGATTTTGCAAAAGCTCTATGAATCTGTTTAAAATGAGACTTGCCCCAAAAGTCAAGAGCCCTGAGACCCAGTAACTGCTTGTCATTAAGTAGAGGGTAACCTGCAGAAACTCTGTGTTTCCCCCTTGAGCTAAGACTGTTCACGTGTTAAGACTAGAGATGGTGCCCAGGGAGCACGCCTGGCACAGAGCCTGGCAGACTCATGTGTCCTCTTCTTACTTCATCTCAAGTAGCACTGCTAGACACTTGATCTTCTTCCCAAATGTCTCCTGGGTACCCGAATGCACACATAAGGTGCACAAAATTGTGCAGAATATCCAGCCAGTATGATGGGAGACAGAGCAGTAACGGTGCGTATTACCGAGGGTTAGGGTTAGGGTTAGGCTAGGACACAGGCTCACAACCAGACCATCTGGGGCAGGACCTTGCTCTGCATGAAGCTGTTGCCTGTGGCGTGACACGAACGAGTCTATTACGAAGTCTGGATGTCCACACTTTGTGTATCATGTGCAGGCTCCACAGGTACCCTGTCAGAAAATGACACTGAATCCCTCCATATCACCCAGTGTTACCAACTTGAGCTCTGAATGCCAAGTGAAAAAACAATTCAGACATCGTTTTTTTTTTTCAAAGAACCTCACTGCCTGAGCTGTTGAAAGCTTACTTCGTGACACCCAAGAGATGTCTGAATTCTACCCACACACTGGCCAAATGTAAGTAGACAAAAGCACCAGCATAAATATAAGACTTTGGCAAAGTCACCAGCTTAGAAGTGGGAGACCTAGTGGTCTTGAGCATTGGCTAAAAAAGATCGATGTCTAAATATCTTACGGATGTGAGTGCTTCTGGAACAAAACTATAAATGTTGCTAGACATTGTTTGAAAAAAAGCACAAGGTCATACAACTGTTACTCGTAAAAAACTAGACAGGTATTGCCCTGGCTGGTTTTGCTCAGCAGTTAGAGCATCAGCCCGTGGACCAGAGAGTCCCAGGTTCGGTTCCTGCTATGGGCACGTATCTTGGTTGTGGTTTGTCCCCGGCCCTGGTTGGGGTCGTGTGGGTGGTAGCCAGTCGATGTGTCTCTCTCACGTTGGTGTCTCTCTCACGTCGGTGTTTCTCTCTCTTTCTTCCTCCCTCTCTCCCTCCCGCGCTATCTGAAGATAAATGCAAAAATGTCCCTGGGTGAGGATAAAAATAATTATCAATTGATCTCATAAGGCTCAAGGAAGCACCACTGTGTGCAAGTAAAATCTTCCTTTGGGAATAAGGAGCCATTTGTGTTTGGTGTTGGTTTGCAGCCCTTTGCTCTTCCTTGTGTTTATTCCAAACTTGGCTAGACTCCGATAAGTCCAGATAAACACAGGGAGCGGGCCGGAAGAGGGACCGTGAGCTTGAGGGCAGGTGATCCGGCCAAGGGGCAGTGAGACCCGGCCATTCCCTTTCTTGCATGCTGACTTCTCTTGCAAACACAAGAAAGCACTTATGAAAGTTCACTCCGGGGCTAGAGACATAGAAAGGTTGTTAGTCCAGGGACACTCAAGATCTAGAAAATTAAAAAACATCACTACAGTTCGATGTTAACTTGTGGGGGTTACCCACTTCTTTCACGTTGCTCTAGCAGAGCAGAAAGTACACCCTTGACATTTCAGTTCGCGTTTCAGGGCAACAGTCACCTTTACGTGCCCTTTATGAACAACGGGAGCCACAGAGCAATAGCAGGTGTTTGAGGCCAATTTTACTGAAGGGCCCATGTATGTGCATAGAGACATACCAAAAGCTATTTATAAAAACAGTGCAATATCACCAAAGGGCTATAGGAAATACTTTTTTTTTTTTAATAGTAGTGATGGGTCTTCACAGAAACTTTATCACACTTTTCTCCAAAATCTTGCATTTGAGAGCCATCTAGCTCCGATCAATGCACACAGTCTACAACTGATGCTTCCGGGGCTGCTCATGAATCTCGGTCCTCTCTTGTGACTTTAGTTTCACGAGGCTGGGCGTCCAAATGGCATTTGATTAGCTATAGATAGCCTTGAGAAGAAATGATTATGTGGTTTTTATCTATTTTTTAAAAAGATGAAATTCGCTTCAGATGGCAGGTACGGTCTACAATCAAGGTTCTCCGAGAGATGGAGCTGATTTAGGGGTGGGGAACGTCCAGCCCTTGGGCCGTGTGAGGGCCACAAAATCAACACCAGCTGCATCACACGCCTCACCAAATTAGCCTGACCATATATAGCAGGTTAATTTTTAAGTGAATAACTCTGTATGGCCCACGAATGATGTCATAAATATCCACATGGCTCTTGGCAGAAAAAAGGTTCCCCGCCCTGGAAGGAAAGGAGCACCAGTGGACTCGGCTGGGAATATTCCAGAGAGACGACTCCAGATAGGACCGCAGTTACTGAACTCAGATGTTCTGGTATGTTTCTTTCTGACGTGACTGACCTGTGCCGAAGACTCTACTTCCATAAAAACACTGTAAGTCTGTAGTCCTTACACATTCATTTGATCACATATGTACCACCGCCTGTTACACCGTAATGGTGACCAAAGTACCAGATAATTCTCAAACAATTCAAATAATCAAAAGTAGGTATTTTAAAATTAGTAGTTTCAATTCCTTTTCAAATTTAAAATGTAATTCTTTAACACTGATGGAGTTATTTGGACTTAACTTCCTTTTCTTCCACTTTAATTTCTGTGATCCTCAGCAAGCAAAGAGGTTGCCAGCTCAGATGGGAAAGAGAAAAATACAAAACTCAGAAGAACCTACTAATCGATAACATCATTAAACTGGTTATAATTACATAAAATAACTGCGTATTTACACAGTGATAACGTGCTCTCAGTCTCGCAGACTATAATTTTGTGAAGAAAGCAATAAGAAAGTCAAAGTTATCAACTCTTAAATTCTATATCCCAGGGAGGTGTGTTTAATACTTTTTAGAAAGATATGATAGTTTTAATGTGTAGAATGGGCAGATAAGACCATCTTTATTTGATTTCAGTACAATTATTATGGTCTTAGAATGGAGAGTTCTATAAAATACCATCTTCAGTACATCTGAGAAGCCCTTAGGCAGTTCTACAAGGCACTTAAAAACAACACTAAACCCAGCATCAGGGAATTATTTTAAAATTAATTACCTAAATCTTCAAACAACAAGTGTTGGCGAGGGTGTGGAGAAAAGGGGACTCTAGTACACTGCTGGTGGGAATGCAGACTGGTGCAGCCACTATGGAAAACAATATGGTGTTTCCTCAAAAAATTAAAAATGGAACTGCCATTTGACCCAGTGATCCCACTTCTAGGAATATACCCTAAGAAGCCTGAAACACCAATCAGAAAGAATATATGTACACCTATGTTAATAGCAGCACTATTTACAATCGCTAAGATCTAGAAATAGCTCAAGTGTCCATCAGTAGATGAGTGGATAAAAAAACTGTGGTACAGCCCTGGCCGGTTTGGCTCAGAGGTTAGAGCGTCAGCCTACAGTCCAGAGAGACCCAGGTTCGGTTCCCGCTAAGGGCGCGTACCTGGGTTGCAGTTTGTCCCCGGCCCTGGTTGGCCATGCGGGTGGCAGCCACTCAATGTGTCCCTTTCAGGTCAATGTTTCTCTCTCTTCCTCTCTCTCCCTCCCACTCTACCTGAACAAAAAATGGAAAAATGTCCTCGGGTGAGGATAAAAAAACAAACAAACAAAAAACTGTGGTACATATACATCACGGAATACTATGCAGCTGTGAGAAAGAAAGATCTCCTGTCCTTTGAGATCACTTGTGTGTGGGGCGGCTGGAGAGCATTATGCTAAGGGAAATAAGCCCATCTGAGAAAGACAAAAATCACATGATCTCACTTATTTGTGGAATGTAATGAACAATACCAGCTGAAGAACAAAATAGACCCAGAGACTTAGAAGCGGGGTACAGACTGACAAATCTCAGAAGAGGGGGGACGGGGGCAGGGAGGGTAGAGATAAACCACGGAACCTATATGCATGTATGCATCACCAATGGACATGGACAACAGTGCTGGGGGTGGGGCAGGGTCAGGAGGAGGGTGTCAATCAGGGGAAAAGGAGAAACATCTATAACAAAAGAAATTAATAAAATTAATTACCTATATTTATGGCCGTTTCTTGTTTGTCTCCTGTCAACACCCATATTTTAATCTCTGCCTTCAGCAGATTCGCTATGGTTTCTGGAACACCTGCTTGAAGGCGATCCTCTATGGCTGTGGCTCCCAGTAACAGTAAATTCTAGATGGAAACATCTTCGATTAAACATTGGTACATCCTTAAGAGCAGCATTTATGGCAGAACTCTGACAAAAGAAAGGCAGTCAAAATGTTCTGAGACAATTATCGCGTTTCCTCTACATTAAATCTTTGTTGGCAGCCGGTCAATGATCTCTAGTGGTGTGGCATTTCAAAGCGCTTCCCAGGGTTGGAACCTCTCCATACTCCCAGGCACCCTGACTCTTCATTTGTTTCTGGGTACACGGGCACCTGAGAACAGAAATCACCTGGCAGGAGGACACGTGGGCAAGCTATCCTGAGGGTATTGATAGCACGTGAGCCCTCCCCTAACACTCTGCAAATGACCCAAGTACTATGTTATAGTGACAACATGAGAAAAGCAAATTCACTGATAACTGACCTCACCTGAAACTGACTTAGCTGAGGAGGAAAGCCAACCGTCTCTGAGCGTTCACCATGTATGTTTGGCCCCGTGTGCATGTCACCTACTGAAATGATTTTTTCTGACTCTCAAAGTAATTTGGGATGTTTCTGGTAAAGCAGGGCAAATAAACCCTTGAATTCAGTTCTACTCCCGTCAGAAACTGAGTATAAAAAAAGCAAAGAGGAAATAAAATTAAAAAACAACACATGCACACACACACTCCCACACAGGAATGAAAAAAGCAATCAAGGATGACTCCAGACTTACAAGAAACTGAAAACTGGATGGACCAATGGTCACTGATATGGGACAGAAAAAGTTGAAATCAAGCTCCCAGATTTGAGGTTAAAAGAAAAAAACTAAACTACAGGCCAAAATGGAGTCACTATTACTAAGCCATGTCACTAAACCAAAACTTAATAACTAACCTAATTGCAGCTTTAGCCTCTCCCAGGAATGAAATTTTAAACCAATCAGTCAGGAATTTCCTGAGAAATGCTAGTGAGGTAATCTGCATAATAAACCCCCTGCCAGTCCCTTCCCTACAAAGGATGACCTAGCCTAAAAATAATCCTCTCTTTTCTTTTGCTAATAAGTCCCCTGACATATCCTTCTGCCCATAAAAACCTTCTGCTTGTTCAGCCCTTCAGAGTTGTTAGATGGGTGCTGCCCCATTTGTGAATTGCTTAGTAAAGCCAACAGGATCTTCAAATTCACTCAGTTGCATTTTGTTCTTTAACAGAATGAAGCCAATAGTAGAAAGCTACCTGATGTCTTGGAATAAACTGAAAATGACAACATCAACAAAATCAAGATAGGCAACATGGACTAGAAATGGCAAAGCTTAAACCTTACTAGAATAAGTAGGTATGAAAATCCTCCGCATGTACAATGTCCTCCCGGCCTATGGATTCTGATTGCTCCTGTAACTCAATAGGGTGAGCTCATCTTGTTAAGGCTAATCTTAGGCAAACCCAGAAAATCGCTGATGCTGTGTCGACCTGAAACTTCTTTAGACATCACTAATGCTTAGCTGGCTAGGCCTCAGACGGTCCATAAAAACTAAGTGTTTCCTAAAACAAAGTAAGAAATGATTAAAAGCTAATGGTTAATTGCCAGGAAAGAGAACATCACTCGATAGCACAGGGTTCCTGCTCAGAGACTCTGTGCGGCAGGTGGGCTGGGCAGCAGGACCTGAGGGTGTGCAATTACCTTCTCGATGATCTCATAGCACTCCTCCAGCCGCTGCGCTCTGCCTTTCAGGATGGTGCTGGCCTCTTGGTAGACTTTCAGCCACTCCTCATAATCGCGCTCGGAGAGGTCAGCGTAAGCCACGCAGAGAGTCCGCAGGCCTGCAACACAGCCACAGTGTACCCAGATGAGGCCGCCAGTGAAGGGGCCGAGCGGGATACCTTACCGCCTAGCTAACGTCACTCCATTTCATGCCAGCGTGAGCCTGCTCAAAACTTTAAAGAAGCCAGCTGCCCTTTAGGTCACTCTCATTCAACTTTCACACACTAAAAATTTTAAAACAACTCTACTGTAGCCCTGGCCGGTGGGGCTCAGAGGTTAGAGCGTCGGCCCGCGGACCGATGAGTCGTGAGGGTTCGATTCCGGTCAAGAGCATGTACCTCGGTTGCAGTTTGTCCCTGAGCAGACCAGGGCCATGCAGGAGGCAACCAGTTGATGTGGCTCCATCACATCCATGTTTCTCTCTCTCTCTCTCTTCCCCTCCCTCCCTCCCTCCCTCCCTCCCACTCTCTCTGATGATAAAATGGAAAATATCCTCAGGTGAGGAGTAAAAAATATATATATTTTTAAAATTAAAAAAAAACAACTCTACTGTATTTTAACATAAACCACCTTTTCTATAGATTTGAGAGTCCACAAGAAGCCATGAGAGTGAATCCCCACCCTGGAGAAGTATGAGGTGTGCAGAGTCCATCTTTATAAGTGCAGTAGCAGGTACAGCAAGTAGAGGGGGCTGGAAGGACGTCTCAGGACAGCCATAATAGCCCAACGTGCCACCACGGGAAAGATCCAGACCTCGAGCGGCCGTGTGTGTGCACGCGTGCGTGTGCGTGTGTGTGCGCATGTACACGCGTGCGTGCAGCCACAGGAACACGCGGACAGAAGCAGCCGTCAGCACCTGAGCAAGGCTCCAGCTTTCACCACACGCACTGGCAGGAAAACCTGACCTCAGTGCTATTTAAAGCCTTTCGGAGAACTTTTTTCCTGTTCCTCTTTGAGTCCAATGAATTATTTCCTTCAACCATTAGCTTCTTCTGTACCCCTCACACTGGGTAAGCCGGTGTCATAAGGATAACAAGAGGGACGGGAAAATAACATATGAGTTTTCCAAGAAAGGGAACCATAACTGCGAGCTGATTCTACACGTCGAGTCGGCCGAGAGTTAGCAGAGTCATATGTAGGTAACTGAGCGTGGAATTCGCCACCACCTTGTCCCTGCCATGGACACAGAATGTGGAGGACGGGCACAGGGGTTAGCCTTAGAAAAGTATACTCCTACGAGTGTGACATGTATATTCAGAACATGACTGCTTACCCAGACACCGGTCACAGACACCTGATAGTATGACCTCAATGGTTAAAAATAACATTTCCAAATTTCACATACCTTCCGTGGCAAAATATTCCAGGTGGCACAATGTTTCCTCCATGTATTTTGAATCTTTTGAAAGTCTCTTAAAAATTACATTGTCCTATAAAATAAGGAAACAGTGAGATTGGCAAACCGTTAGGTAAACCTTCCGGTCAGCATTCTAAACACAGCTTTGTTTCTATGGTGTGTATTTTATATGCACTGTTGAGTGCGCAAGTAGAAATACAGTTCTCAGCTGGATTCAGCCATGAGCTTTGGAAAACAAACTGAGTATGGATGTGTCAAAATAAAAACAGTCACGGGGATGTAAAGTACGGCTAGGGAATATAGTCGAGAATACTGTAATGACTACGGATGGTGCCAGGTGGGTACTGGAATTATTGTCGGATCACTTCGTAAATTATATAATTGTCTAACCGCTATGCAGTACACCAGAAACTAATATAAAATAAGACTGAATGTCAACTGTAATTGAAAACTAAAATTTTAAAAGTAAAAAACCATGTTGGGGAGGACCAGGGTGTCAGAACATCGCAGGACACAATGGTGCCCCATTCCCCGACATTTGCAAAGCTCACCAAGGTTTATATACCTTTCTGCAGAAGTGGGAAGGGCAAAGCGCACGTCCTAAATTGCTCGTGCTCCCTGACACTGCAGGAACTCATAACAGGCGGGCGAGGGCACCACCCACCGGGCAGGGAACCCGGCAGGCTGAGAGGCACGTGGCTGGGAGACAGCCCATCGCCCTCTGACAGCTCCCATGACCCACAAGCAGGGCTGCGGGACTGGACGGCACGGGCGATCCATCCAATACGTTATAAACTGGGCAGTTCTAGGACACCATTTTATTTTAAAGAAATCGAATTCGGTGGAAGAGAACCAGGTCCCATAGAAATAAAATCCACGGGAGCATCTCCTGATGGCAAACAGACAAGTGAAAAGCATACAAAGCCTATCATGTGAGAACGTAATCTAGGTGACCTTGATTCTAGCTGTTACTATAAACACAGAATTCTTTAATGGGCCCAGATAAAATGCTGTTAGAATTCCCATGCAGTACTCCTTTTTTTTTTTTTTTTTTTTTGATATGGGAGATATATTTATGTGGACTTCTAAAATTGTTTTTTATTTAATTAATTTATTTTTGTTACAGATGTTGAAAAGCGCTAGCTAAGTGTACTCAAATAAGACAATGCCTCTTCCCACAACTGGTAAAGATTAGTAGGATTTTCAACTTGATACTCTTGACACAGGCTCATAAAATGAACTTAATAATTCTTTTCCTCGACACATAGGACAGTAATTTAACAGGATATAGTTCTGTGAGTCAGTCTCATACACAATAACATCTTTCCTCAAAGATAACACTTTTAGATTTGATTACTGGGAGGCAGACAGGACCAAAAGTCTGACCTAGGAAACTGACCAAAGGGGGCAGTAAAAATGAGGCCACAAATGGACAAGACCCTCGTGCCTACCACCTAATCCTCTGTGGTGAATAAAAAAAATAAATCATAAAAATTGAGAGTAGCTGTTTTAAGTACACACATACATACATCATACACATATACAACCTTCACATATGTAATCATAAGGGTGGGCGAAAGTAGGCTTACAGTTGTTCGTGTGGAAAAAGGCAAGCAGGCGATGATGATTACACTAGCTTTATTAACTCGGCTTCGCATACTCGCAACTGTAAACCTACGTTTTGCCCACCTGTATGTATAAAGATTATCACAAATTGCTTTATCTTCCCAAAGTCACCACACAATAGTGGCAAACTGGAATCAGAATGTATACTCCCGGGAGTTTCCATGACACAGCAAGTTCCTGCCTCCGAAACCAGCTGTTGGCTACAAGTAAACATGTCACTGGCCGTCTTTGCCACCCTGGCCTGAACCACCGTGGCCCTCGGTGGGCTTCGATGACCAGGTTAACTTGACGGCCGACCTGAGGGAGCCTTTCGACCTGGGGCACAGGGCCGGGGAATGAGGAGGACAGGGTTAGGACAAGCAGCAGATGAAGGACACGGCCACCAAGAACGTCTGTGATGCGGGACTAGTCAGTACTTACGGCCCCTTTGCAGTAGAGTCGGAGTTGTCCTGAAGGGGTTCGAACAATCACAGACATTCTTTTTCTGTCGCTGTAGGTGTGAAAAAAGAAAAGGAAAGTTCTCACTGGTCTCTTTAGGGGACCCATGTCCTGTGATTAAACACCACACAAACCAAAGGTGGTCTGGCAGACCCTGAAGGGACCAGCTCCATGTCCCTTCCTTTTTCCTCAAAGCTGGATTTAATTGTCTATCTCCTGTTCTATTTATTTACATAAAATGGACAAAAACTTATTCCTTTCCCCGCCATAAAAACTCACTGGTATAGCTATGTGTAGAAGACACCGAAACGGAGAATTTGAGCATCTACTATGTACATCTAATTCATTTCTAACAATACTCTGTAAAAGTATTTTTCTTTCTTTTGCAGCTCAAAAATATCAAGTAACCTGACCAGCAAGACCAAAGTGGAGACGCTTCACTAAAATTCCACTTAACTCAAAAGTTCCTCCTCCTGTCTTTTAACAGGGGCGGAAGAAGCGGCCAGTCCACAGACCCCTACCTGAGCTGGCCATGCTCTCTCCACCCTCAGTCCTACGCGGACACCCCTTCCTGGGCTCTCCCCAACACCCACCCTCACTCCGAAGCCAGCCCTCAGTGGCTCCCCACTGCCTCCAGAGCCCTCTTCCTGCGACTCCCAGCCAGCCCTGCGGCCCCCTCTTCGCCCACACCCGGCTGCCAGCTCACCAGGAGACACCCTCTCCCTCCCCAGTCCCTCCATGCCTTTGCAGACACTTCCCCTCCTAAAACACACCCCAGCCATGGTGAGGCCTTGACCCCCATGTCTCTGGCTTTTCAATAAGGCGATTTTCCATGGACTGTAAGCTCCTGAGACTAGGGCCGTTCTCTCTCTAGCTCTGTGTAAACTCCTGCTGTGTCCTAACACAGCACTCTCTCTGACCTGGGTTCGAATTCTCTCTCAGCTACCGTGAGCAAGTGCCTGAGCAACGTTATTCCCCCCGCACTGCAGTCTCTGTGTAAAGCCAGGGTGCCACTTCAGGGGAGTGATTAAGTGGCATCTGGAAAAAGATGAGTCAACTAAAATGAAATAGAACCACAACTACCACCAGAAATTATTTTTTGTTCCCTCTTATTCTCCCATAAGATTTTTTAAACACATCCTCATATCTCCATCTATATTCACCTGTTTTTATCTAACTCCCTTTCTCATCCTCTGTCCAATAGTTGCTGGCCCGAGTCAATGCCGTCACACAAGGGCACAAGGAGGGGGCGCCACATGTCGGGACAGATGTTTAGCACATCCCTCAGCCCCACACAGGGGCCTGTCCCCTACTCCCTGCAGAACTGCTGCTGGTCTCAACCACCCTCTCTCCCCTTGACGGCTCAATCCTCAGGACTCCTGACCCACCCAAGTTCAAGTTTGTGGTCCTAAAACTAAAGTCTAGAGCTGGAAAGAGTTTGCTAAAAGAGGGTAAAGAAATGGATCTTTTCCAAATAGCTTATAAAGCAGACAGAGCAAACAATTTGTGAATCATTTATCAAAGGTCATCGGAAAGTCTTTGACCTTTTTATTTTAATAACAGGAAATTTTAATAATAGGAAGAGATGCTTTGGAGATAGCAAGAGAGTCATTGGATACTTCAATGTTAAGGATGAGGGGGAAAAACCAAACCATCACGATAATTGTATAACAACCTATGAGTGATCTAGGGAAACAAACAACCCAACAAGTATTCCCAGACCTTAAGTGAAATAAGCTCCACGGGGGAGACTGAGTCTGAATAGCTCAGGAGAACTACCCTGCTCAGAGGAAGCCTGTCTGGGATGAACTGGTTTTATCTGCCCTCTGTCAGTGTCTAGATCCCACGTGGAGTACTCAGATGGCCTGGGGAAGCCAAGGGACACCTGTCTCACCACATACTCCACATCATGCAGACTTGTCTGAGGTTCCTGATGTAAGAACATCAGGTTCTGGAAATCGAAAGAGAAAGGACACGGAAGCATAACGTTTCATTTGGGGAAAAAAAGAAAGACAGACATTTTACCTACTTCACTTTCTCTAATGAAAGTCACAAACTCCAGAGAGAAGAGGGCTTGTGGAGATACATGAACTATATTTAATCCGTAAGTACTATACTTGATCATACCATCGTGCAAACACTCTGATGAAGTTATTCTATGTATATATATGTATTTTATTTCAAATGTACAAAAGAGAAACATACCTAGAAAATTCCAGGACATTAAGGATTCCGAATGTCTGTTCCTGGCCCATCTAAAGAAAGAAAAACAGGCTCTTACCTGAGATGCAAAATACTGAAATCTCAAAACAACTGTCTCCTCTGTCATAACCCTCTCCACACATCTCTCCTCCTCTCTCTCCCTCTGCCTCTCCCTCTCCCTCTCATTCTCTCCTTCCTATCCCCCTGCAAAAGCTTTTTCAACAGGTACTATTTTCCTACAGGTCAATCTGGTGGGGTCATAGCTCCCCCTTCTGGTAAAAGCTTCTCATTTTTCTCTAGTTACTTTGGCTGCATAGCTACTTCCAAGACATGAAAATAAAAGACACAAGCTGGACAGGATCATCTGAAACCTTGGGGCCAGTTATACTTCTGAATTCAGAATTTAAGACGTTTTACAGAAGTATACACATAACATCCTCGGGGCAACACTCTGTAAGACCACACATCAATTTTGTCTGCAAAATACATGACTATTCACACTTGAGATTCGTAAAGACTATAAACAGCCTTGTGTCAGCTCTGGTTCAGTTTCACTTCCAAATGCCTATGTCCTAAATTTAGAAAAAAACTTTTGGAATTCAAAGCTTCTTAGAATTTAGATTTAGAAATAAGGAATTATGAATCAGCATCAGAATTTAGGGCAATTAATCAAATGTCCTTTTCTTCAGGTTCTTCAAAGTTGGAACCTCAATACTCTCAGTTTTTCCCCAGAATATTCCAGATTACATATGTGCCACTTTCAATTTTTTTTTTCTTTATTGATTTCAGAGAGAGAGGAAGGGAGAGAGAGGTAGAAACATGGATGAGAGAGAACATCGACTGGCCGCCTCCTGCATGCCCCCCACTGGGGATCAGGCCCACAACCTGGGCATGTGCCCTGACCAGGAATCAAACTGGGGACCTCTTGATGCATGGGTCAATGCTCAACCACTGAGCCACACCGGCCAGGCATCAAACTTTTGATTAAATGTTGTCTCTCTTTCTCCAATACACCACAGTGAAAAGGAGGTGGGCTTTGGCATTCAACAGATAGGAGTTTGAGTTCAGTGTCTCCACTAAGTAGGTGACCTTCTTATAAATGGAGATAGTACCTGTCCCCTAGATTAGAGAGAAGAAATGAAGTAACACGCAAATTACCAAGTGCACGATTGACACTTGGTAGCACTGAATAATCGTTATTGTCCCATCCACAACACTCCCCACTTCTCTTTGCACCCCGAAATATAATGAACCATCCGCTTATGCCAGCCTTACCCCCTCTTCCTGCAGCCACCGTTTCCCTGTCTCCTCAGCCTGTCCCAACTTCGTCGGATCCCTGCGCCCACTGTTAGCCTCCTGGGCACAAGGGCTGTGATGGCCAGGAGCCCTCTGCACTGCTGGGATATCAACCACTCCCGGGGGCAGCCCAAGAACTCAGATACTAAGATGATCAGTAAGGCCACATCATACAAATAGCTATAACCACCTAGAGAACATGTGGTTTGATAATACCCCCGGTATTAATGGTTGAATAGCATTTTTAAACTGTTATTATTTATAAGTCTTAATCAGGAGGTCTTTTTTACTCTCAGAAATATAGCATTAATAGCTCAATAAAATGACCAAGCAGTGAGCTCCCCCTCCCCTTTTCATCAGCTTTAACACCCTGGTGAGGTCAGTGGGCTCTCTAGCGCCCCCATAAGTGTCCGGCGCTGTCAATGCAGCACAAGCAGCCACTCTCTCCCCGAGCCCGGCCAGTCCACACGGTCTCCGGATCCCACTGAGGCAATGCAGATGCCCATGCACCTGAACATCCTACACACAGATCTAAATAAAAGGGTCCTGAAAACGAAAGGGAAGAAGACATTTATAAACGCCTTCTACGAAAAAAATTCTACGTTCGGTCAGGACTTCGTTCCACTTTTCATGACCGCACACGTCCCGAAGCTACATTCCCTCAGCTGTATGAAATAAAGTCAAAATGAATATGGGCTGATCTCTGTACTCCATAAAAAAAGAAACTGAAAAATGTCAGGAAATGGGCACTTTGTATAAAGTATAATATTTTATAGGTTTTGCATGTAAGAAAATAAAAAAATAGACTACTGCTAAGTCAGGAACAATGTCAAGCTATTATACAGTAGAAGTGAATTTCAAATGCATTGAAGAGGTCTAGGGACGTAAACTGAGGGGGGGAGAAAGGCAGAGGAGGGAGAGGGCAGCGACGCTCCAGGTCCTCATCGACCCAGACTGGAGTCTGTGAGCCCCACCGACCGGGCATCACGGACAGCGCCAGTGCCTTGCCAGTCCTGAGCACCCACTTCCCCCGCTGCCCGTCAAGTGTGTTCCTTGATTTAAATTTCTCCCTCAGGCTTCTTGAGAGAGAAAGTAAGGGGAAAACAACATAAAATAAATCAATGCCTGGACTCTAGGGAAGAATAAGAAGTCATTTATGTAAAAAGGATCCGTCGTGCCAGTTCCTCTCTCTCCCGGCCGGGGGGCCAAGGCCTCTCTGTACAAGAGCAGCTGGGCACCGCGGCCACAGGGCGCGCAGACGCCCCCGAAGCCATGGGCCTGAGCTGTTTCCCAGCTGTCACAGCTCCAAGAGGAGGCCTCCTCGGCGCCTCGCTGCAGATAATGCCACACCGCGCTCGCCCTTCTGGGGAGGCGGCGTTGGGAGAGAAAATGTACTGCAAACGCAAAACCAGTATTAATGAGCTAATAAAATCACAGAACATCCTTAGTTTATCAACAGGCCCACTTTTTCACAGAAAGAAAATAGACAGTTAGCTACCATGTTTACAATAGACATGCTGTTTCAAATACAGTCCTCAGAAAGGAGGTGAGCTACAAGGTGGAGAGGTGCCAGGCACGTCACTCACCGCTTCTATGATGACGGAGTACGGCGTCCTGCCTGTGAACACGAAGCCCAGCTTTTTAGCTCCTTTCACCAAAGCGGCTTCATCTGTCAATCAAGAGTTGATGAAACATGAACTAACCCCTGGTAACGCCAGAATTCTGCGCGGCAAGTATTGTTCTTCAAATGAGCAGAACCCACACCAGTTAAAGAGGCCTGGCCTCGTGTGCACTCGGGGTACAGAAGGTGCCCGCTCCCACCAGGGGCCTGACAGGGTCACTTCTGAAGACTCGGACCCAAAAGCAATTCATGGGGACAAGAGTGATTACGTACCTACTATCCTCGGTTGGCGGCACGTTCTCTAGTGAACTTAAGGGATATTCCGGTGACTTTCTGACTAACGTCTCCCTGAGGGAGGCAGTGTTTAGTCCCAGCGCTGTGGGGTTCACAGAGCAGCGGGGGGGGGGGGGGGTGAAGAGTTAGTGTCCAGGACACAGCTTCACCAGCATTGGACAGTCTACGGTGGGTACTGGGTGAGCAAGGAAGCCAACCGCGCTCACTCTTGAGAGCTCGGTGTAGAGTGACAACTTTGCTGGAAAAGCGAGATGGCCTGGCCCCCGCCTGCTGTCAACGTGTTACTGGAGTCGGCAGAGCCAGCACCAGCTTTCTATGGTTTTAACCCGTCCAGCCATAGCCTGTAACTGTGTGGGGCCAGCGACAAACAGCGGGGTCTTTGTGGGGCACGGTACACCGTCACATCTCCCACAGGTAACTGCAAACCCCCAAGGCTCCAGAGAAGGGGACGGCAGGGCACGTGGGCCATGAGGCCTCACCTGGGGAAGACGCCTGGTAGATGATGTCATCTCCGTCCTTCTCAGGAACAACGGTATGGCACACGGCCAGAAGGGTGAGGAACTCCTGAATGCAAGGAGCTGTGGGCTACAAGCAGGACACGGTGAATCCGTCTGTTACACCACCACCAACACACATTGCAGTTAGATTCAAGTCATCTCCTGCCTGAAACCCTGTGATGGCTTCCTGCTCCCTCTAGAACAGAGGGTGAGGTCCTAGGGTGAACTCCAGGTCCTGTGACCTGGTACCTGCTCACCATCTAGCCCCATGTCCTGCCATTCACCCTCCTGTCCTCTCTACCTGCCACTTGGGTCTGCAGTTCCTCCAACAACGGTCACCCTTCCTACTTGTCCATCACTGCCCCTCACACACTTTCAGTCAGTTCTTCTATTTACTTATCCTCTGGGCTTCGTTCAACAGTCAGCACATCTAAAAAGGCTGTTGTCACTCCTCTTTCGGAACACTGTTCTCGATGTGCTAGCCCATGTAGTCAGGTGAGAACAAAGAGGAAGCCAGGGCCCCATCCCAGGATGCCCCAGCCCCCTGCCACCCACATGCTCCCTCCAAGGTTGTCTGCCTTGCGCACGAATGTACGCCCAGGCTGCGCCGACAGAAGGCTCTCAGACCTTTGCCAGATCACCACGGTAAGAACTGACTCAGCACTCTGACTTCGTGCTCTTATGACCTGCATGGCAGTGCCCCTGGCCCACCACGTTTCTTAAAAAACAAAACCAAAATCGTCGTTGGTATGTATTCAATACATTCCTTGGTCCTCCCCACCCCCCACACAAAATCCTTACATTTTTCATTAGGATTAGACTATTTGTAACTAGTGGAGAAATGACATCTTAATACTGTCTACCCATCTAAGATAGTATGTATGTGTTTCTACTTATTAAAGGTTTTCTAAAACTTCTAAATATGGGTGCTGGCATGTTTTATTCATTAATTTATTATAAATATTTTTAAATTATTTTTATTAATTTATTTTTGTTACAGATGTTTCTCCTTTTTCCCTCATTGACACCCTCCTCCTGATTCCTACCCCTGCCCCGTTCCCAGCTTTGTTGTCCATGTCCATTGGTTACCCATTCATGCATATAAGTTCTGTGGTTTATCTCTAATTTTTTAATATTAATGCTTAAGCCCTGGCTGGTTTGGCTTGGCGGTTGGAGCATCGGCCCTCAGACCAACGAGTCGCAGGTGTGATTCCGGTCAAAAGCATGTACCTCGGTTGTGGTTCGTCCCTGGCCCTGGTCAGGGTCGTGCAGGAGGCAACCAGTTAGTGTATCTCTCTCACATCAATGTTTCTCTCTCTCCCTCTTTCTGTGTCTCTCCCTCCTTCCCTCCTACTCTATCTGAAGATAAATGGAAAAGTATCCTTGGGTGAGGATGAAAAAATATATATATATACACATATATATATACATATAAAATATATATACACACACATATATATATGATTAATTTTTATTCATTCAAAAAATATCTGCATGCCTACTATATGTGAGGCTGGTGCTTTTTATATTATGAGTGCAATCTTATTTCCATTATATTGTACAAGAGTTTACTGTTCATATGTAAGTAAAAACATGTAATTTTATAAATTAATTCAATATCCAGTGGTAACTAAACTCTTCCTTGCTCTCCGAGGTGCGGCTGACTCTCCTAGGTTTCCATGGCAGACAATGATGTCACCCCCAAATGATTCCTTTCCCTTTTCCTTCCCAGTATATACACTTGTTTAGTTCTCACCTGTCTGCACTTTCAGAATGAGGTTCAAAGACGAGGTGACACAGGCTTCCTTGTCCTGAGGTTATCTTTAAATCACTATCTTCAGTGTTTCACTTCGAAACAAATAGGCAGCTGGCTATGAACGTGAGATGGATCTGTGTTTTCACATTCAGGACACAATCTGGTGTTTGCTATTTTCTATGGAGTTTCTTTTCTTTCCTTGTTTATTTATTTATGGATTTATTTTTGTTTAGTCACAAACTGATGGTGACTAACAATTTTAATAATTTTAGTCTCTCCTCTGACCTGTTAATGGGATTTAAGAGCAACTGTTTGAACAGACGACAACTGTTCGCACAGCTATGTCTCGTCAGCTGCCAGGAAAGGGAGTACACATCAAATTACAGTCGGTGAACTCTCACCCGGAGAGAATTCACTGATTCCCCAGGGCCTGTGCCACAAGAGTGGCTAAGAAATGGTATCCAAAATCACTTTAATTCCAGAATTTCACTTCCAAATTACCTTCTGCATTGGAGAACTATCTAGTCCTGCATATCACCTTTCCCATGATGAAACAACAAAAGAGTCTTAGATTCAATAGCTAATAAATAAACTTGATAGTAAAATATTTTCTTAGTATTATAAAGAAGAGTTGCACAGACACTCAAATTAAGTCCCCACCTTGAGGGAGGGGCCAGACAAAATTCCTGAAGACCAAAAAGTATCCCCAAGACAAAATTAATCTACCTTTGGTTCTCTACTTAACCTGACATTCTGTAACAAATTAGGGTAGGGAAACACATTTAATTTGAAGCATATGGATGTGTGTAATATATTTAGACAGGTGCTCTGTGTTTGAAAGTAAACTTTCTTCACTAACTTTCAAGAAGAAAAATGCTTTATAATTTCAAAGAACTGATTATATACTGGAGAATGTACACGCACATGTGTGTGTGTGTGTGTGTGTATCTTTTTACATGTTAAAAGAAATTGTGGAAACATATACATATAATATTTAACATTGTAGCCATCTCTAAGTGTATAATTCAGTGTACTAAATACATTCACAGTGCTGTGTATTCATCAACACTCTCTATACCCAAATCTTTTTCATCTTCCCAACAAACACTGTACCCATCAAACAATAACTACCCTTTTCCCTTTCCTCTAACCCCTAGAAATCTCCATTCTGCTCTATCTCTATTCTTGGTACCTCATATAATTATAATCACACAATATTTGTCCTTCAGTTAACAGATTTTAATTTTCTTTTTCCATTATTGATTTCAGAGAGAGAGGAAGGGAGAGGGAGAGAGATGGGGACAGAAACATCGATGAGAGAGAACATCAATTGGCTACCTCCTGCATGCCCACAACCTGGGCATGTGCCCTGACTGGGAATCGAACCAGTGACCTCTTAGTGCAAGGGTCAACACTCAACCACTGAGCCACACCAGCCGGACCAGTTAACAGATTTTAATCTGTACAAAATGTTTTATAATATCTAGAAATGAGTATATTCAATTTATTTAGTGTAAAAAAAATAGCAGAAAACCCTACCATCTAAAACTGTCTTGCATTCCAACTTGCAGCTATAATGTATATAAATAATGTACATATACAAATAATTTCTCCTTGGAAACTCAAGCACAGAAGTCCTACACATAATGATTCAAATAAAGTTATGTGTTCTTCTTTGGCAAATCTTTGGAAAATTATTCCACAAATAGAAAGTCACTGGTAAGCAATATAATTAAGGGACCACATGAATTATTCCTAGAGTTGATTCTCTAATAGGCAAATTTCATCTTGGCTATCACAAAACTTAAAACACAGTTCTAAAGGACCCAGAAAATCAGAAATGATGACCCAGGAAAAACAGCAATTCTACAGCAGATGGAAGTACTCCCTTGGGAAGAAAGTAAGGGTTTTCTTGGTTCAAATGTTTTATTTTAGTCAATGGTCCCAAGAGAATTTAGATAAGAATGTGGGATATCCATAGGCTAAAACCCTAAAAGGCTTCTTCCCTTGTTCAACCACATTTTGGCAAAATAACCAAGTGATCAATGGACTCTGCTGTACACCAGAAACTAACACAAAATAATACTGAATAGAAGTTGTAATTTAAAATAAAACTTAAAAAATGCTTAAAACATCCAGTGGGTATATTGAATTCAATCCCACACTTTTCCAAAGTAATATATTGGAGTCTATAGTCTTCATCCTTTGTAGTGGAGCTAAATGTTAAAGGTCAAAGGGCTTAATTAATGCAATAGCCAAGATGAAGAATACCTCAGAAGGATTCAAGGATCCTGGAAAGCTTTAAAAAATGTTAAATATAGGCAAGTAGGCTTTTACTAAAAAATAGAAAATAAGTTCCTCAATCCATGGACTCATTAAGCATTCAATGAACTGTAAGTATCCACATTAAAATATCCTTAAAAGTCTCCATGTTTTCACTGATGCTTATGCCTATCGCCTAGGTCATGACTTCCTCTTCATAAAGGGCTACAGCTGCCCCTACTCTCACTGGCCTTCCCACTAGAAAAGAAAATTCAGCTCAGGAGAGTCAAAGGTGAGGAGTAAAGCAAGAAAGAAAAAAAGAAGTTCACTAACTTCTCTAAGAATGGGGTTTCCTCCTAAAATGTATGCCCTTGACATGGGACAAGAAATGCTCATTAGAAGGGTCTTTATCCATGCTCAGTGTCCACTAAATGTCAAGAGAGGACAAGCTCAAGAGCACGTGATTGATGATAAAAAGCAAACAAACAAAAAACCCAGGACACACAAAGGTGGGATCAGCTTCAGAGAACGCATTTATATGTGTACATAAATTAACTAAGTTGAGTATTTAAAGATTTCAAACACTGGGATCAGAGCAGCAGGTACAGGGGATCTCCCAAGAACCTCTTCTTCAAAGATTTTCCCCTGGCCACTGGGTTTCCATGCCAGCCCACATCTAGGTCCATGCAAATACCATTCAGTACGAGTGGCCACACTGCTCACATTTAAACAGTTATGTAGCCATAACACCCACTGACAAGATCAAACTCTGTAGGGTTGGGGGTTTGGTGGATGAACAAAATGTAACCTTGAGATATGCATTCTCGCGACCTGGTCAGCCAAGGATCAAAGAATGCGTGTGAATAGATAAGGTTTGCCTAGAAGTTTGGAACACCACCCTGTCTGAACTGAATGTATTAAATATGTGTGAATAGATAAGGTTTGCTTGTCAAAGGGTTGGAACACTCCCCAAAATAAACAATGGGTGAAAAGCCCAGGCATGAATGAACTTGTTTTGTTGTATCTCCTTTGATGTTTCTCTGCTGAAAAAAGCGAGACACAGGTAATATACTGGGCTTAGCTGTATGGTCAGCAGAGATACCATCTCCAGGAAATAATTACCTAAAACACCATGTAACCTGGGGAACCACTTTGCAAATAAATTGGGCTGCATCCAGAGATCTGCAGCATTTGCTCCCTTGTGATGCTCCCCCTCACTCCCAGCAGTGTCTGCTTGTAGTTCACTGCATTGCAGTGACCCCTGCAGGCCAAGAAAGTCAGAAAAACTCCTCCGTGTGCACAAAACAAAATCACTTTTCCAGGGAGTCACATCACATCTATCCCTAAGATGCAAAAGTGTACAATGGCTCTTAATGGTTTTACATGTATGATTCCCCAATTAACAGAAATCCCTTGAGAGGTTTTTATTCATCTCTTTTCCCTAGTACCTAGCAAAGTATTTGATATAAATTAGGCCCTTATGCTCTTTGCTAAATAAATGAATAATTAAAAGAGTCTCTCATTTAAACAGGGATCCAACAGTTTGCTGCTATTCTGAAGCCAACACTGCGATTCCACAGTACTCAAGACACTATGCTCATCTAGTTCCTCTGCTGCCTTTTCCTGTTGACCTATGCTAGGAAAACGAACTGTGAAACTAAACTGAAAGCATGTTCCTAAGACTCTCTGTCACCTTTTCACTTTCTCCTTTCCATTCACCGTCGTGACTTGAACAGACACATTCAGTCAACCACCTTCATTATTTCCTGCAACCTAAATACAATTTCAGAATACTTGAATCTACTTTCAGAAACCAAGTCACCACAGTGCACCTGTTTCTTTGACATCTTGATTAAAACTACACTCCTCCAGAGAAATTTCTTCTGAAACATCATTCTTCTGCTTGCAGAACCTTTAGCCTAGAAGATGGATACACTTCTAAGATCAAAATCCAAGAAAGGACCACATCAATGGCTGTGACACAGAACATGGACTTCAGCAACATCCTCTGTATAGTCTGGGACCACTTCATCAGCATCACCAGGGGTGGAGGCAGAATGTCTGCATCTCAGCCCATGGACATGGGTGCCTCACACACTCACACTTGAGAACCAATGCAAGGAAGGTGGTCCCTAACTAACAGCAAAAGAGGAAAGAAAATTTCTTTGCTGAATATTCAGAGAAAGTCTCAAAACTATCTATCTCTTAACAACATTTTAGAAAGATAAAGTTTTAATTTTGCTCATTTACCTAATTTTAACACTAAAATTTTTTTTTTAAAAAAGAATAATATTAGATCTAATGTATACAGATTAAACTGGATATAAAATGCTTTGATTTTTTCATACATTTCTAAGTTGCTATTTTTCAGAGTAGCCTTTAAAAAATAAATTTATGCAATGCTGCAGTTAATTCTGGTTTGTTACAATAGTTGAGATAATGTGATGTCATAGTTAAGATTCAAACAGACTTAAGATACAAGTCTCATTTCTACATTCCTTTGCTGGGTAACTAACTCCTGGCCAACTTGATCTTTCTATGCAATTTCCCATTCCCTCCCCTGAGGTGACTCAAGTGCCACAGGAAATACATGTCAACTGGTTGGCACGAGTAGGATGCTATAACTGTTACATGTTACAATATTTTACTTTTGTTTCCTACATCATCCTAGTCAACGGATACTGCAATCACTTTTACAATACATGACCTCGTGGATTCACAACTGTGAAGAAACAGTACTGCAGAAATACTAAAGTAGAAACAAAGCAACAGAAATGTAAAATGTTAGAGAAGTCCATGATAAGACTCGGCTTAATCTTATTGTGCTGCTTTATAACTTGACCACAGACTGAATTCAGCTTTATATTAACTGATAAAAAGAGCTCACCATAAAGCATTTGTTTAAGATTACTTCCCTGAAGGACTAGCATCATAAAAGGGAGACTCCATCTTTTCCCCACATCCAGAATTGCAATTTTCAAGACACTACCCATAAGTAAAGAAACACGGTATGCTACTTAAAGTCCTTACATGGTGGTCTTCCATGTTCTTCAAGAGCCTGGGGTCATCAAAGTCACACGACTCACTGGGGTGACAAGGCATCCGGCTGTGGCAGAGAACAGGGAAGATTCATTCAGTTCAAAAGTTCTTTTAAGATAATTCAAAGCCAAATCTGTCTTCAAAAAAGACCACACCTAAAAAGCCCACATATTTATATTAAACTCTTAAAGATTTGGAATACTATATATTATTTTAAACCTCGTGACAGGAAATCTTTAACTTGACTCTAAAATATTTTATAAGTTTTTATAAACAACTACAGAGCTACAAGGAGAAGAAACAGAGAAAAGAATCAACCCTGGATATTATCAGTTTAGTTCGTCTCTGTATAACCCCCACTAGGAAACCCTGCAAGAGTGCTTCTCAACTCAGGCAAAGTATGCGGAATCATTGGGTTCAAGCTATGCATCCGTTTATGGCCAGGGCTTGGATATAGGAGAGAGAAAGAGGCAAATCATGAGAAAAGAAACAACGTTACGGTTGTGTCCTACCCCGCTGAGGAAAATGTGATATGTTAATTATATTCCTGCATCTACTCCTTCCTGAAACCCTTTCTTCAGGACAAAGAGAGTGGAAGAAGAGACGACACTGTTGATGTCAGTCGGAACTCTGAATAGATACCAGAGCTTACTACAGCAGACAAGACAGAAACCAATAGCTTGCAAAGCGAAGCACCCAAAATGCAAGCTGATGCCCCAGCAAAACCTTGTGAACCTGAGGAAATGGCCGCTGGGGCGCCTGCGAGATAGATAAAAGGAAGGTGGAAAACAGGACATGTTCCAAGTCCATCTGAGGGGGGTCAGGCTCCCTCATCCCATGCAGCCAGGTCACTGAACCTTCTGCCACCAGAAAGAAATGAAAGGTTTATCTTTAGAGAGGTTAAACCAGAGTAGCCCTGGACCCAGGGACACTGGGTAAACAGGAGTAGGGTAGGGCATCCTCCCAAAGCAGGAGTTTCAAGTGAAACCCGGTCTGTGCTGAAAGATATGATCACCAACCCTGTGCTTCCACTCAGCTCCCGTAACAGCTGCAGCCACATTTATAGCCGTTGGCAGAAAACAAAAGGATTCTTCTCATGAGAAGAAGACTGATCAGCTCACAAGAAAGACCCACAGACACTGACATCCAGGAATCCTCTAATAAAATAGCAGACCCTTGCTGATCACCCCACAGGCAAGTCAGTTCGTCATCAACCACACTGCCCCTGCCATCTCACACACACACACCCCACTGACCACTTTTGTTAGTATATAAATATTAAAACATGAGCAGACAATATCAGTAGTCCTAAGGGAAACGTAAATCAATACTATGATGAGATACCACTTTATACTCATTGGAATGTTGTTGTTTTTTTAAATTATTTTGTTAATTAACAGTGGTTCAAGGATGCAGAAACATTATGCATTACTGGTAGGAGTGTAAAACGGTAGAATTACTATGAAAACCAGTTTAGCGGTTCCTCAGAAAGTTAAACATAGAGTAAGTACATGACCCAGCAATCCCACTTTTACGTCCATACCCCAAATAATTGAAAACAGACCCACTGTGTAGCACCACTGTGTACCAATGTGCACAGCAGCACTGTTAACACTAGCCAAAAGGTGAAAATACTTCAAATGCTCATCAACAGATAAATTGGCAAACAAATATGGGGGTACACATGCAAAGAAAGATTATTCGTACTTTAAAAGGAATAAAATTCTAATACATGCTATGTAACACATACACTACAACCTTGAGAACATTACCCTAAGAGGTGGAAAGTGAGTGAGAAGTACTGGACCAAGGGCTCACTACTTTTTGTTACAGCTTATAGTATCACTGGACTTTGAAAATCATATTTATGTTTAAATTTTATTCTGGTTCTCTCTTGAAATAACATACATGCAATTTTTCATTACAAAACATTTAGATGAGACATGACAATATAAAATTGTTTCACAGACTTTTCCATTAAAGCATCAACACATGCTAGAATCTACTTACCAGAAATCATCTGAGGATGGCTCTCTTATCAGTTCTGGAAAATGACTTCCAGAAAGAGAGAAAAACAGAGTGGTCACAAAACAGGTGATCAAACCATAGGCATTTACATACAGCATTCTCCAAAACAGATCACATATTACGCCATAAAATAAGTCTCAATAAATTTAAGAAAACTGAAATTGTATCAAGCATCTTTTTTCCCCCCACAATAATATGAAACTAGATATCAATTGTAAGAAGAAAACTGGAAAAATCAGAAACATGTGAAGATTAAACAACATACTACTGAATAACCAATGGCTCAAAAAAGAAAACAAAATAAAATTTTAAAAAATACCTTGAGACAAAAGAAAATGAAAACATACAAAAAACTTATGGTATGCAGCAAAAGTAGTTCCAAAAGGGAAGTTCATAGTGATAAATGCCACACATCAAGAAATAAGAAAAATCTCAAACAACCTAACTCTACTCATCAAAGAACTAGAAAAAGAACAAATAAAGCCCAAAGTTAGTAGAAGGAAAGAAACAACAAAGATCAAAGAGGAAATAAATGAAAGAAACTAAAAAAAAATAGAACAGATCAATAAAACTAAGAGCTGGTTCTATGCAAAGAATGGACAAACCTCACCTGGCCAGTGTGGCTCAGTGGATTGAGCGTTTTCCCATGAACTGAGAGGTCCCAGTTCGATCCCCAGTCAGGGAATGTGCCCAGGGCTGTGGGCTCGGTCCCCAGTAGGGGGCATGCAGGAGGCAGCCAAATGATGTTTCTCTCACATCGATGTTTCTCTCTCTCTCTCTCTAAAAAATCAAAAACATATTTTTTAAAAAATGGAAAAAACTTTCACTAGACTCAGCAAGAAAAAAAATGGGGAGGTCTCAAAATCATAAATGAAAGAGGAGATATTACAACTGATAACACACAAACACAAAGGATCATAAGAGACTGTTATGAACAGCTGTATATCAACAAATTGGACAACCTAGAAAAAATGAATAAAACAACCGACCAAGACTGAATTATGAAGAAATAGAAAATCTGATAGATCCATTACTATTAAGGAGATTAAATCACAAACGCTCCCAACAAACAAAAGTTCTAGACCAGACAATTTCACTGGTGAATTTTCCCAAACATTCAATAAAAAATTAATACCATTCTCAAATTCTAATATAAATAAAAAAAGGGAACACTTTCAAACTAATTTTATGAGGTCAGTGTTATCCAGATATCAAAATCAGACCAGGACACCACAAGAAAAAAATTACAACCAATATCCCTAATGAACACAGATCGTCAACAGAAATCCTTAACAAAGTATTCACAAACCAAATTCAGTAATACCTTAAAAGGATCATACACTATGATCAAGTAAACTTTATTCCATGTATGCAAGATGGTTCAACATCTGCAAATCAACCATTGGGACACACCACAGTAACAAAATGAAAGATAAAAATCATATGACCACTTCAATAAATGCAGAAAAAGCATTTGACAAAATTCAACATCCATTTATGATTAAAAACTCTCAACAAAATGGGCACAGAGGGAACATACCTCAACCTAATGAAGGCCATGTGTAATAAGCTCACATCTATCATACTCAACAGTAAAAACTGAAAGCTTTTCTTTTCTAAGACCAGGAACAAGTCAGGATGCCCACTCTTGCCACTTTTATTCAATATTGCACAGGCAAGAAACAGAAATAAAAGGCATCTTAATCAGAAAAGAAGAAGTAAAATTCTATTTGAAGGTGATGCGATAAAATGTTGAATACCTAATGACTCCACCAAAAACACTGTTAGAACTAATGACCAAATTCAGTAAAGTCGAAGGATACAAAATCAAACACAGAAATCTGTTGCATTTCTATGCATTAATAATAAACTATCAGAAAGAGATATTAACAAAATATCACACCCTGGCTATTTGGCTCAGTTGGTAGGGACATCATTCTGTATTCCAAAAGGTCTCAGGTTCAGTTCCCTGTCAGGAAACATACCTAGGCTGTGGGTTTAATCCCTGGGGCAGTGTGCATACAGGAAGCAACCAATGTTTCTCTCTCCCTCTTTTTCTCTCTCTCTCCCTAAAATCAATTTTTAAAAAACGTAGCGACAGGTGAAAATTTTTTTAAGGAAGCATCACATTTACAATTGTATCAAAAAAATAAAATACCTAAAACTATAGATATTAACGAAGAAAACTGAAGAAGACACAAATAAATGGAAAGATAACTCATGCTTATGGATAAAAAGAATTTATATTGTTAAAATGTCCATATTACCTAAAGCAATCTACAGATTCAATGCAATCCCTATCAAAATGTCAATGGCATTTTTCACAGAAATAGAACAAACAATCCTAATGTGTATGGAATCACAAAATAACCAAATTGCCAAAGTGATCTTGAGAAAAAAAAGACAAAGCCAGAGGCATTACACTTTCTGATTTCAAACTATATTACAAAGCCATAGTAATCAAAACAGGATAGTGTTATATAAAAACAGTTCAATGAAACAGAATGAAGAGAGAGCCCAGAAATACATCCACACACATATGGTCAATTAATTTATTACAATGGAGACGACAATAAACAATAGGGAAAGAACAGTCTCATTAATATATGGTGTTGGTAAATTTGAGAGCCACATGCAAAATAATAAAATTGGACCTCCCTATATTAAACCATGCACAAAAATTAAGTCATAAGGGATTAAAGATTTGAACAAAGAACCTGAAACCATAAAACTCCTAGAAAAAAACATAGGTGGTAACCTTAGCTCCTTGACATTGGTTTTGGGAATGATTTTTTTGGATTTGTCACCAAAAGCCTATAAGTATCCTTTCAAACAATGAGAAAGTCAAGGTATTTGACTAAGCAGATAAAAATAAACTTAGTTTGTTATAAGAATACAAACAAATTTTCAATAAGTAATAAACACTTACCCGTAGGTTACTCCAGCAATACTGCACTTCTTGAAGTTCATAATATTGCATGTAAGAGTTCCAGTTTTGTCAGAAAACAGGTATTTAACCTAAATAAAAGAATAACAGAAACATATATCCATTGAGAATACAATAAGATGCAAGAACCAATAAAGTCTTTATTCTATGTTTTTTAAAATCTATATAAAATTTAAAAGGTAAATTTCCTTCAATCAAGCAAAAATATATTTTAGAACTACATAGGTATTATATAGTAATTATAATTATATTATTGTTACATTAATATATTTTAATGCTTAGACCACTTTAAAACCTTTTCAATAACCAATTCTAGAGTCCAGTTGTGTGGAAATGTGCAAGAGAGACACAGTATCGGCCCTGGAGCCACTTTAGATCTATAAGCATAAACACTAAGTCCTGCCACAAGGTATCTCAAAGACACCTGTCCTTCTTTAAGATATTCCCATGATCTCATATAGTATTCTCTTCTAATGTCCAATGTGTCAAGACAACAAGTTCAGACTTTGACAATCTCGAAATATTTCTTTTTTAAGACTCCATCTCCCAGCTGGATTGAGAAGGCATCTCCTGAACGGCACAGAACAAACACACCGCTTCTCAAACACTATCACCGCTAAGATTACTAAAAGCAGCGTGGAATTGCCATAGATTATATAACTTTCCAAGATACAAAGTTTCAGCTATTTAATACATTAAACTCTCAATATACAAAGGTAAAAAGAAATATTGAGGAGGCCAAAAAGCCAACCATTTTCACACAAGTGTGTGCAAAAGGAATGAACTTAAAAAGCACATGTGCTGTGAGAATCATGTCTTCCTGGGTGGACACTGTGACAGGGAAGAGGGACAAGAACTCAAGAGGAGATAGCTCAGTTCAGCCTCTGAATACTAACTAGTCATGAGGACTCTTGAAAAGTCACCTCATCCTTCTTGGCCTCAGTTTCCACATCTATGAAAAAAAAAGGTTTGACCAGAAGATATGTAACATCATTCTATGTGTAACATTCAGGGCAATTATATATGGATTGGTCAAGGGGGAGTAGTGAACAGAATTGTCCTCAGTTTCTCAGTGGTTTATATTTCCTTTTTTAATTGATTTTTTTGGCGAGAAAGAATGGAGGGAGGGGAGAGAGAGGGAGAAATTTGTTGTTCTATTTATTTATGCATTCATTGGTTGATTCCTGTATGTTCCCTGACCCGGGATCGAATCTGCAACTTTGATAATCAGGACAATGCTCCAACCAACTGAGCTGCCTGTCCTGGTCCCTCAGTGGTTTTCTAAGGGAAAACCACTGCTGAATGCTGGATGTACTCCAGGGGCCCCAAAGGGAAGCCATATTTTACAAAAAGAGAATTAATAATATGAATTGTACTCTGTATTTTTTCTTAATTATACAATATAATTATTTTAAAGCAATCAAAAGGCCTTGAGTAAAGAAAGATTATTTTTAAGAAAAATAATGAGAAATTATCAAGACTTACTATTACTCTGCCTACTGAATTCTAGCTTACCTTTAAAGCTCCAACTCAAAACTGCTTCCCCATACAATTCCACTTGGGTATTTATCCAAAGAAATCCAAAAGTAATTTGAAAACACATGTGCACTCCAATGTTCATGCAGCATCATTTGCAATAGTGAAGATATGGAGGCAACCTAAGTGCCCATCAATAGACGAATGGGTAAAGAAAATGTGATTCATATGTACAGTGGACTATTACTCAGCCATAAAAAAATGAAATCTTGCCATTTGTGATAACATGATGGACCTAGAGGCTATTGGGCTAAGTGAAATTAGTCAGACAGAGAAAGACAAGTACTATATCATTTAATTTACATTTGGAATCTAAAAAATAAATGAAGAGAGCGGAATTAGCAGAGGCTGATTAGGAGCAGTGCCCCATCCCAAGGAGCAGGGCTTGGGCAGCTGAGACCTGCCCCTGGCAACTGCAGCAGCGAATCTGGTGTGGAGCCCCTCCCCCCAGCAGCAGCAAAGTCCCAGGAGCGGAGCATCCTCAGCCCCCAACAGCAGCAAAGAATTGGGACCTGAAAGTACCCCCTGGCAACAGCAGCAGCAGTAGCATTGTGAACCAGGAGCTGACACTCACACTCAGCAGCAACTGATCAGGAGCTGAGCCCCACCAGGCAGCAGAGTACCCCAGAAGCACACCAGTGGGACCCATACACCCCAGCAGTGTACCAGCAGGACCCACAAAACCCAACAGAACACCAGTGGAACCCACGCACACAGCAGTGTACCAGCAGGACCCCACACACCTCAGCAGAACATCAGCTGGACCCATGCACCCCAGCAGGACCCACACACCCCAGAAGTATACCAGTGGGACCCATGAACCCCAGAAGCATGCCAATGGAAACCATACATCCCAGAAGCATACCACCAGGACCACACGCACCCCAGGCAGCAAATAGAACAGATCAGTAGCTGAGACTCGTCCCCAGCTGCATCCGCAGAGGCTGATCAGGGGCGATGCTATAGCCCAAGCAACAGCAAGACTCAGGGAGCTGAGACCCGCACAACAGACCAGTACCAGCTACCAGGTGTCAATCCTCCAGGACCTACAGCAGGCAAGAGATGCCATACACCAGAACAGTCTGGGAGGCACAGCAGCCTTAGTTGATACACACCAACTTGCCTACACACTCCAACATCCCTCACTGGGCCTAGAACTACCAGACTGCTAAAATGGTGAGACAAAAAAACAACACCCAAATAAAAGAAAAAGAGGAATCACCAGAAAAGGAACTACAGGAAATGGAAGAAAGCAACTTGTCAGATAAAGAATTCAAAGCAATAATTTTAAGGGTGCTCAAACAATTTGGTGAGAACTACAAGCAACTTAATAAGAATTATGAAGAGCTCACTGGGAACTACTTCAGCTTAAAAAAAAAGATAGAAGCTATGCATAAAAATCAAGAGGAAATAAAGAATGACATAACTGTTATGAAAAATACCTTAGAAGGGTTCAATAGTAGATTATAAGAAGCTGAAGACTGGATCTGCAACTTAGAAGACATGGTAGAAAAAAATACCCAAATAGAGCAGCAAATGGGAAAAAAAAAATTGAAAAGCAGGAGGAGAGTTTAAGGGAGCTGTGGGACAATACAAAACATAACAACATTCGCATTATAGGGGTACTGGAAGGAGAAGAATCAGAGAAAGGAATAGAGAAACTGTTTGAGGAAATTATGACAGAAAACTTTCTTAAATTGGCGAAGAAAAACGTCACACAAGTCCAGGAAACATGGAGATTCCCAAGCAAAATGAACCCCAAAAGACCCTCAGCTAGACACATCATAATAAAAATGGCAAACATTAAAGACAAAGAAAGAATCTTAAAGGAAGCAAGAGAGACGGAAAGTTACCTACAAGGGAGCTCCCATTAGACTGACAGCAGATTTCTCAATAGAAACACTGCAGGCCAGAAGGGAGTGGCATGAAGTGTACAAAGAAATGCAAGGCAAAGGTCTGAATTCAAGACTACTCTATCAGCAAGGCTATCATTCAAAATTGAAAGAGAAATAAAGAGCTTCACAGATTGGAAAAAAAAAAAAACTAAAGAAATTTACCACCACCAAACCAGCACTGCAAGAAATGCTGAGGAGACTGTTGTAAGAAGAAGAAACAGAGAGAGAGAGGAACACAGGCATAAAATAAAAATGGCAACTAATAACTATCTATCAATAATAATCTTAAATATAATGGCTTAATTGCTCCAATAAAAAAACATAGGGTAGCTGATTGGATAAGAAAACACAAACCAGCACTGGCTGGTTTGGCTCAGTGGTTGGAACATCAGCCTGAGGACCAGAAAGTCCCAGGTTCGGTTCCCACTAGGGTCACATAACAAAAAAAAAAAAGAAAAGAAAGAAAGAAAACACAACCCATATGTATGCTGTTTACAAGAGACCCACCTCATAACAAAAGACTCACACAGGATGAAAATGAAGGGATAGAAAAATATTTTCCAAGCAAATAGAAATGAAAAAAAAGCTGATGTAGCAGTACTCATATCTAACAAGATAGACTTCAAAACAAGGGCCATAATAAGAGAAAGAAGGAAGGTCACTACATAATATTAAAAAAATTAATCCAATAAGAGGATATAACCCTGGTAAACATATAGGCACCAAATACGAGAGCACCAAAATATATTTTAAAACTTCTGGAGAACTTCAAGGGAGAGACCAATAGCAATACGATCATAGTGGGTGATTTTAACACCCCACTGACACCACTGGATAGGTCTTCTAGACAAAAAATTAACAAGGATATAGAGTCCTTAAATGACAAACTAGATCAGTTGGACTAAATTGATATTTACAGAACATTTTACCCCAAAGCTGCTGAATATACATTCTTCTCAAGTGCACACAGGACATTCTCAAAGATAGACCACGTGTTAGGACACAAAGTAAGTCTCTACAAATTCAAGAAGATTGAAATCATATCAAGCATCTTCTCAGATCACAATGGCATGAAACTCTAACTCAATTACAACAAAAACATTCAAACACTCGAAGGCTAAATAGCATGGTATTAAACAACAAATGGGTTACCAAAGAGATCAAGGAAGAAATTTAAAACTTCCTGGAAACCAATGAAAACTATCACACAACAACACAAAATCTATGGACACAGCGAAAGCAGTCCTGAGAGGAAAGTTTATAGCACTACAGGCCTACCTCAAGAAAAAAGAAAAATTCCTAATTGACTTTCTAACCCTACAACTTAAAGAACTAGAAAGTAAACAAAAAGAAAAACTCAGAGCAAGTAGAAGGAAAGAGATAGTAAAGGTCAGAGCAGAAATAAACTACATAGAGACTAAAAAAAAAATTCAAAAGATCAATGAAACAAAAAGCCGGTTCTTTGAAAAGATAAACAAGATTGATGGACCTTTAGCCAGACTCACCAAGAAACAAAAAGAGAGGACCCAAATAATCAAAATCAGAAACAAAAGAGAAGTAACAACTTACCCCACAGATATACAAAGGATCATCAAAACATACTATGAAAAATTATACACCAACAAATTGGACAAACTAGGAGAAATGGATAAATTTCTAGAAACACACAGTCTCCCAAAACTGAACTGAGAAAAGATAAAAAATTTGAACAGACCAATAACAAAGGAAATTGAAAATGTAATTAAGAAACTCCCAGCAAACAAAAGCCCAGGCCCGGATGGCTTCACAGGGGAGTTTTACCGAACATTCAAAGAAGATCTAATACTCATTCTCCTCAAACTACTCCAAAAAATCCAAGAAGATGGAAAATGTCCGAACTTATTTTATCAGGCCAGCATAATCCAATTCCAAAAGTGGATAAAGACACTACAAAGAAAGAAAACTACAGGCCAATATCTCTGATGAACACAGATGCCAAAATCCTTTATAAAACATTAGCAAATTGGATCCATCAATATATCAAAAAAATTATTCACTATGACCAAGTGGCATTCATCCCAGGGATGCAAGGATGGTACAATATTCGCAAATCAATAAATGTGATACACCACATAAACAAAATGAAAGATAAAGACCATAGAATCTTATCAATAGACGGTGGAAAAGCATGTGACAAAATCCAGCACCCATTTCGAATAAAAACGCTCAGCAGTGTGGGAATAGAGGGATCATATCTCAACATAATAAAGGTGTGTATGAAAAACCTACAGCCAACATCATACTCAATGGGCAAAAACTAAAAGCATTTCCCTTAAAAATAGGATCAAGACCGAGATGCCCACTTTCGCCACTTTTTTTTTTTTTTTTTTTTGCAGGATACAGAGAGTTTATTCAAAGCCCAGTACAGACTGGCCAAACTGCCTTCTACAAAGTGAATAGAAAACCTACGGAAAAGGCAAGACTTGTTATAAAATCACTTTAATTCCGTTCTCTCAACATTACAAGCAGTAAGGCGGGCAGTGGAATGTGCCATGCTCCACATTGCAATACTGTGCCTGTAATTGCTGGTATTGAAATATACATCTGTGTCACCGTAAAAAACTGCATTTGCTGCCCCTCATGTCTTATAACAGGTATAAAAAATTACAAACGTCTAAACCCTTGTCCCCACCCCAACATGAACACTCAGGGTTCCAGCCCCAGGAAAAGGGGCCGGCCAGCACACGGTCTGTGCACAGGGAAGCCCCTTGGACCCAAGAGGGCGGGACTACACAAGGTAAAGGAGACTGTTAAGACTCAGGGCCATTGTCCCACCTTAAGTTGTCCCAGCAGTAGAGGCAGACCAAAAAAAACAAAAAACTTTGGCCCATAATTTGCAGGAAAAAGAAACCCTGAACGTTGAAGAGCCCTTGTCCTCCCAGGCAGAGGACAGGTGAGGTGTTACGGCACCTGAAGGGCTTAGGCCTGGGCCTTCTAGGAGGAGCCCAGGCTCTCAGTGGCCCCCACCGCGTCTGCCCTGGAGACTGGATCCTGCCCTGCAACTTAATTACAAGGAATAAAATCAAAAGTACAGTATACAAGGTCATATAAGGAGGAAATTTAGATGACACTCATTCCATTTTTATCATCTTGTTATATAAAAGGTTACTTAAAACTATTTCTTTTGCATATAAGTGAAGATTAGAATATTTGGTCAGCTGGAAATATTGCTAGGCACAGAGGTCTGCAACCGCATCAAAGCACCATAGTGACATATGATGAAACAAAGCTCCAAGCTGAAGAAGCGCCAGAGACGCACCGTCAGGGGTCTTGGCCCAGGAGGGGCACCTCAAGCCAGGGCTGGGGAGAATCAGACACTTGATTAAATGGAGGATTGGGATGTCAGCAGACTCTGCAGCTGGCAGCCTCCTGCCATGCCAGCCCGGCACATGGTCCCTGTGGGAGGCTGTCCCCTTGGTCCCCAAACCTCTATGCATTTGCTACTGCAAAAAGGCCCCGCCAGAGCAGTGGGTTTTAAGGCACAAGAAAGCCGGGTGGAGGTTTGGGCATGACCACACTGCAGGCTGCAGAAGGCGCAGGCATACTGTCCACGCATCACCAAGAGCCTGAGGCTGGCACCCCATCTCCCCAGGTGAGCAAGGCGAATTAGATTTAATTTTTAAAAAATAAAATCTCTGGCCTTTTAAGGTCACTTCAGCTGCTTTCAAGTGGCTATTTTCTGGAAGGATGGAAGTTGATGCTGGGATTACACGGCAGGCGGGTCCTGGTGGTGGGGCCTAGAGAGTGGACTCGGAGAAGGACACTGGCAGGTGGTGGTTCTCGCCCAGGTTGTGGTTGTGCAGGTCGATGAGTGCCCGGATGGCCCCTCAGCTGAACCCGTCAGGATCAGTGCCATCTTGTGGTCCTTCTGGAAGAACCTGAACCCTTCGACAATTCCACCATTGCTGGAGAAGAGGATCTTGAGATCATCCTCGGATATGGAGGGCGGGATGTTGGAAAGGTACAGGGTGGCTGAGGGTGGGAAGATGTTCTGGAAGTCTTGGAGCCTGGCTTCTTAAAACGGTGCAGGAGTGAGTTCCCATAGTCCTTGGTGAGGCCCTGGTCCTCCTGGCCCTCGCAGGGCAGCGGCACATTTTGGTGTTTGGAGAGTGTGATGCGCACTGGCTTTCTGTGCAGCTTATGCCCGTGGAGATGGCTCATGGCCAGCTGGGCCTGGCTCCTATCCGCCATCTGCACCAAGGCGTTCTCCTTCTTATTGAACACAATCTTCACCCACTGCACATTGCCATACATGCTGAAAAGAATAAAGAGGCTTTGGGGTGTGACTCTCTCAGGGTGGAGGTTGCTGACCAGCAGAACAGAATTCCCAGAGCCTGCTAGGCCTGGAATGGCGATCTGCCCAGCTGCTGCTGCTACTGCTGCTGCCAGTGGGATGGCCAGAGGGGCCAGGGCCCCATGCACATTGGGAACAGAAAGGCCTGCAGCTTGAGGAATGGCAAAGATGGGAGAGAAACCAGTTCCTGCATACGGAGAGGCTGACATTATTTGGTCCGCTGCCATGGCCTGGTCCAGCGACAGTTGGCTGTCACCAGAGGGTAGGTCAGGATGGGTGAAGTCTCGACTCTTGTCGTTGTTGTACTTGATGTTGAGGCTGGTGGGCTTAGAAAAGTCGATGTGGAGTGTGCAGCAAGCGTTGTAGATGTTCTGCCTGTCCAGCGACAGCTTAGCGTGCTGGGCACTCACGGGTTCGGGGTACTCCAGCAGCGCCTGGAACTGGTTGTTCTTGGTGAAGGCGATGATTTTCAGAACTTTGCCAAACTTGGAGATCTGATGAAGCACGTCCAGAGTGACCAGGCAGAAGAGGTTCTCCACAATGACCCTGAGCACTGGACTCTGGCCAGCATCCACAGCAGCCGCCGGGCAGCCAGCAACAGGTTCCCTGACTGAACTGAGTCATGGACTGCAAGGCTGCCTGGGCCAGGGCCTGGTTAGGTGAGCTGTCAGTCTTAAGCTCCTTGTGGTCGGAGAACTGGATATAGATGGGCTGGCCATGAAACACAGGTGTCACTGAGGTGTAGTAGTTCAGTATGGTGTTGGCTGCCTCCTCTGTGTTCATGTCAATGAAAGCCTGGTTTTTCCCTTTCAGCATCAGGAAGTTGATGACCATCTCAAAGGGCAGGCCCAGGGAAATGACCTCGCTCTTGGTGACATCACTGGGAAGCTTCTGGATGTAGATCACTCTGGAGGGGACACCTGTACTTCTGTTGTAACCTTTGAACTTCTTTTTTTTTTCCTCACCCGAGGATATTTTTCCATTTTTTGTACAGATAGAGTGGGAGGGAGAGAGAGGAAGGGAGAGAGAGAGAGAAACATCGACGTGAAGGGACACATCGAGTGGCTGCCACCCACACGACCAACCAGGGCCGGGGACAAACTGCAACCGAAGTACGTGCCCTTAGCAGGAACCGAACCCGGGTCTCTCCGGACTGCAGGCCGACGCTCTAACCGCTGAGCCAAACTGGCCAGGGCGAACTTCTTGCTATCATTTCCATTTCCTGCAGAAGCTGAGCTGCTACTCATGATAAAGGGTCTATTAATGACGCACGCAGAGAAGAGCTCGTCAGATCTCTGCTTTGTACCAACAGCTATGTCTGGGACAATGCCGTCCACTGCACACAGAAGAGTCCCACAGAGGATGGAGTGGAGGCGCTGGAATCTCACCACTCTTATTTAACATAGTACTGGAAGTCTTAGCCACAGCAATGAGATATGAAGAAAAAATAAAAGGGATCCAAATTGGAAAAGAGGAAGTGAAACTGTCATTATTTGCAGATGACATGATATTGTATATAGAAACCCCTAAAGACTCCATCAAAAAATACTAGACTTAATAAATGAATATGGCAAAGTAGAGGGATATAAAATTAACTTCAAGAAATCAACAACATTCTTATACACCAACAATGAACTCAAAGAAAGAGAAACTAAAAAAGAACAATCCCATTTACCATCACAGCAAAAAATTGAAGATACCTAGGAAATAAACTTAACCAAAGAGGTAAAGAACCTATTTGCAGAAAACTACAAGTCATTGAAAAAAGAAACAGAGGAAGATATAAAATGTGGAAGCATATACTGTGTTCATGGATTAGAAGAATTAACATAATTAAAATGTCCATATTACCCAAAGCAATCTATAGATTCAATGCAATCCCCATCAAAATACCAACGATATACTTCACAGAACTAGAACAAGTATTCCAAAAGTATATATGGAACCAAAAAAGACCCCAAATAGCCACAGCAATCTTGAAAAAGAAGCACAAAGTAGGAGGGATCACAATACTGGATATCAAGTTATACTACAAAGCTACTGTAATCAAAACAGCCTGGTACTGGCACAAAAACAGAATAGAGAACCCAGAAATTGACCCAAGACAATATGCTCAATTAATATTTGACAAAGGTGGCAAGGGCATACAGTGGAGTCAAGACAGCCTCTTCAATAAATTGTGATGGGAAAATTGGACAACTACATGCAAAAAAATAAAGCTAGACCACCAACTTACACCATACACAAGAATAAACTCAAAATGGATAAAAGACTTAAATGTGACTCATGAATCAATACAAATCCTAGAAGAAATTATAGGCAAACAAAATTTCAGACATCATATGCAGCAGAATTTTCCCTGATACAACACCTAAGTCAAAAGAAACAAAGGGAAAAATGAACACGTGGGACTACATTAAACTAAAAAGCTTCTGCACAGTAAAAGAAACAACCATCAAAATGGAAAGGGAATCCACTATGGGAGACCATAATTGCCAATGATACATTAGATAAGGGGTTAATTTCTAAAATATATAGAATACTCATACAACTCAACAAAAGGAAGACAATGAACCCAACTAAAAAATGGACCTAAAGAGACACCTCTCTAAATAGGACATACAAATGGCCAAGAGACATATGGAAAAATGCTCAAAGTCACTAATCATCAGAGAGATACAAATTAAAACAACTTTGAGGTATCACCTCACACCTGTCAGAATGGCCGCCATCAACAAATCATCAAACAAGTGTTGGCGAGGGTGTGGAGAAAAGGGGACTCTAGTACACTGCTGGTGGGAACGCAGACTAGTGCAGCCACTATGGAAAACATTATGGTGTTACCTAAAAAAATTAAAAATTGAACTGCCATTTTACCCAGTGATCCCACTTCTAGGAATATATCCTAAGAAGCCTGAAACACCAATCAGTAAGAATATATGTACCCCTATGTTCATGGCAGCACTATTTACAATAGCCAAGATCTGGAAACAGCCCAAGTGTCCATCAGAAGATGAGTGGATAAAAAAGCTGTGGTACATATACACAATGGAGTACTATGCAGCTGTAAGAAAGAAAGATCTCTTATCCTTTGAGACAACATGGAGGGACCTGGAGAGTATTATCCTAAGCAAAACAAGCCAAGCAGAGAAAGACAAATATCACACCATCTCACTTATTTGTGGAATATAATGAACAAAACAAACTGATGAACAAAATAGACCCAGAGACATGGAAGTAGGGTAGAGACTGACAAACCTCAGAAGAGAGGGGGGGGGGGGGAGAGATAAACCACAGAACTTATATGCGTGTATGCATGACCAATGGACATAGACAATAATGCTGGGGATGGTGTGGGGTGGGGGGATTTGGGGAGGAGGGTGTCAATGGGTGGGGAGGAGAAAATCTGTAACAAAAATAAATTCATAAAAAATAAATAAAATAAAAAATATCCTTTGGGAGAAGGATGTCTAAGGGGGAAAAGGAGAAATATCTGTAACAAAAATAAGTTAATAAAAATTGCACACAAAAAATAAATAAAATAAAAATAAATGAAGAAACAAACTCATAGATACAGAGAACAAGTTGATGGTCACCCGACGGGAGGTGGGGGGGGAGATGGGTGGAAAAGGTGAAGGAAGTGAGAAGCATGAATTGGCCGTTATAAAACAGTCACAGGGATGGAAAGTACAGCACAGGGGATATAGTCAATAATATCATAATAACTGTATGGCGTCAGGTGGGTGCTAGACTTAGCAGGGTGATCACTTTGTAAGTAATATAAATGTCTAATCACTATACTGTCCACCAGAAACTAATATAACATTAAATGACAACTGTAATTGAAAAATTAAAAAAAAACAACAACACTTCCCCATATACCCAATAAGGATGAATAATTTCATGCTGGGTGCTTCTGGAGCACTTTCAATCCCTCAGTTATTCAGGTCCAGTTCAGTGGCACCCGAGAACAATGATACCCTGAGCACTGTGTAAAACAACAAAGACTTTGTCCAGGCACATCCATACCCTTTAAGGGGACTGTAAGTCTCAAGAGGGAATCACTATCATGTCTCTTATTTTATTGTATTTATGTTTGGGAAGACTGTTATGGAGGCAGAGAAAGGAGACCAATTAACTTTACCTGGAAAACTGGAACAGGATTCAAAGAGGAGGCAAATGTGGTCTGATATATATAGCGCCTATCATATCACAGGTAGTTGGGAAGTTTAAATAAGATATATAAAATAAAATTATAATCTTTAATTGCAATGCATTCAAAAGAGGTTTTTCCTTGTAGTGATTTCAACATAAGAGGAAAACATAATGCAAAGCACAATCCAGTAAAGGTAGTTGGGGTACAGGGTGATGGTGGAAAAGACACTGGTTCCCTGAAATATTTCAAAAACAAAATTTGGAACGCATAAGAGATCTGATAGATACTTGTCCTCCAAAAACTTACACCTTTTGTAGAGTTAAACAATATCTGAGTATCTTAACCATTGTTTTCCCTAGCATTTGCTCCTGGCAAACAATTTTAATAGTCCCAAAAATATTGTACCGTATTTTTGAACTAAATATTTTGCTGGTACTTCCTAATAAGACATATCCATGTCTAAAAATGCAATTCAAAACAGATTAACATTTATATTTAATAACATTTTCAAATACTATACAGCTCTTTGGACGTCAAAATCGCATTCACATAGAAGCATTTTTGCAAAAATCTCTCCGTGGTTCTTTTAACGCTCATCTCCTGCCGACCTGCGCGGCCAGTGGAACCAGCCCTGAGGCGGGGCGACGGGAGACAGAAAACCCGCCCTCCAGTTTCCCCTCATGCTAATGTCACCAGCGCCCCAGTTCCCAAAGGGGTTCTCTCACCTGACCGAGCTCTTCATTAAGGTTTGATGTCCGGGCCATGGCAGGAGTGTCATTTCCAATATAATACATATCTGTGTCCTGAGAGAGAGGAGAGGGGGCACTTCAGAAGATATATATCATTAATCCTTCATTTAGATTAAACACAGATACTATAAGTGCTCATTTTTAACTTGGGGGTGAAAATACAGTGGCAATTAATGTAGGGAAACACTGTGATATCAGGAGAAAACATGGTATTTGTATACAGAAGGTCTGGTTTCAAGAGGAGCATTTCATAACCTCGACTAATTCATATTCCTGAGTTTAGCTAATAACTCATTCATAAGATTATTATGAAGATCAAATAAAAATCTACATGACACCCTCTATCCTTCTCAAATATCTGGTGACAGGAGACTTGACTTAGGTGAACACAGTGCAATATACAGATGATGCATTATAGAACCGTGCACTTGAAACCTATATAATTTATCAACCAATGTCACTCCAATAAATTCAATAAAATTTAAAAAATAATAAACAAAAAAATTTTTAAATGTCCATGAAAGCACCTGGTAAGCTGCTAACGTGCTTAATGACAATGGCAGTTCCTTAAAAATTTCACTGCCATTCTTAACGATGGAATCCAAGTTCACTGTCACCGTCAATTTTGACACACCTCAGAGGCCTTTTCTCAGCCTTGATGAGACTTACAAAGCATGAACAGCAGCTGCAGGCTCTTTGTCCCCGCTCACCAGAAGACAAGCACCTGTTAAGCACTCTGCTCCATTTTCTCACTTAATCCTCACAAGAACCCTTGAGTAGGAACGGCTGCCCCCCTCTCATCTCATAGACCAGGGAGCTGAGATGTTAGGTAACTAGCTGCTGCTATCACTGGCTCAGGAACACCTCTGCCAGAGATCCCTGGCCAAATCACAATCATAAATTAACTCTATTATTCTTTTTCTGGGAGCTCAAATAAATGGCTAAGATTCTGAGAGAGTGTTAGAAAATTGTGGTCGACATTTCTGCAGCCGCTCAACTTTTCAACTCTGCTGTGATACTCACCCAGTTTATAAAAAGGGCTTGAGTGTATTTCACAACCTCCAGCGTCACCAGCAGACTGATGGGAATGAGGTTGTTGTATAAGATGATGAACGTCAACAGGTTATATCCAAAATTATCCGAGCTTGTCTCTGTGGAAGAAAACCAAAACATCTGTATAGCTTTAGTTAGTCTCCATTAAGTTTCCTTTTATTTTATCCTTTTGAAATTTTTCTAAAAGATGTTCGCCAAAAAATGTGTTGGCTTATTGTACACATTTAGGGATTCAAGTTAAACTAGTTATTGAGCACCTGTTACATGGCACCAACTGTGACTACAAAGACTACTACTACACAATCCCTTCCAATAAGGAGCTGGCGTCGCACAGGAGGCTATGGGGCAGGACAGTAGGCAGAAGCAAGCATGCCCCTCAGCGTGATCAGGCATCAGGTTACACCTGTTAAAGAGATGTCCGTAGGCAGTGCCAAAACGAGGACAGGACATTTTTTTTTAAATGGAAAAGCATGGTCAACTGAAGACCACCCAGAAGAATAGAGACTTCAGTTAAGTACTGGAGGACAGAGAGAAGAAAGCTAACCAAAAAGGATATATATATATATATAGAGAGAGAGAGAGACAGGCATCTACAACTCATTAAGGTATGAGTATCTTTGGGACACTCCAAAGAATTGGTAAAATGGGGGGGGGGGTGAATAGGGAAAACAGGTGAAGAGAGGGAGGCAGGCAAGAAGCCATGGGGCCGTTTATTGAAGGTAAGAGAAGGAATGTCTTGAGGAAACACGATCCCTGAGGGATGAAGCCCAAAGCAGCGTCCGGATCACCTTGGACAGAAGGATGGACCAGGAGAGGAAAAAGAGGTACGAGTTCTGTGCACATCAAAAGGGGAAAGTTCTTTGAACTGAGTCAAAACTCCAACAGTGACAGTGCAAATGTGAAGTCTGGTGGCATTGACCAGAGCTACTCAGACTTTACGATAAGATTAACAAGGCAGAAAGCACATGGCTGGGACAAAGAGGCCATTCCTCCTCTGTAGATCACGCAGCTAGTACTGGAGTTTGACGTTATCTGAGCAATTTAAACACCAGTTTCCACAAAGCCTGTATACCAAGATGGTGTCAATGTTGTTTATTTACTTAGATCATATTATATAAATTAACTATGTATACAGGCGAAGTATCAATTTTCACATTTTTGAAGCTAGACACATAACACTAATCCAAATTTTAAGAGATTTGAACCAAGCTGCAACTGAAGTCCTAGTCACATTTCCCACATTTGTAAAGCGGCAATAAGAGTTTACCCAGACTGTTCAAAGTACGTGACTTTTCTACATGAGATAATAAAAGGAAAGAAAGGTTTTGATTAGTTTAACTTAAATATATTAAATGATGGGAATAACAATAATCCCAAAGCACTATCCCAAAATTTTAAAATTCAAATTTATTATTCAAAATAAATTTGTCATTAAATTTTATTTATTTTCTGAAACTGCTGTGTAACGATATTGATGACTATTCCAAAAAAGAAGCAATAAAACTGGACAAAATTGTCAAAAACAAGCATTTAAAGTGATTGGAGCCCTAGCTCAGTGGTTAGAGCATTGGCCCATGCACCGAAGTGTTGTGGACTCGATTCCCAGTCAAGGGCATGTACCTGGGTTACAGGTTCAATCCCTGGCCCTGGCCAGGGCACGTGCAGGAAGTAATCAATTGATCTGTCTCTCTCATATCAATGTTTCTCTCTCTCGCTCTCTCTCGCTCTCTCTCTCTCCCCCTCTCTTTCTCTCTTTTTCTTCCTTCCTTCTACTCTAAATATCAATGAAAAAAATATCCTCAGGTGAGGATTAAAATAAATAAATAAAAATAAAGGATTTAGAAACTGATAATAGAGTGTATAAAAATTCAAAAGGATGTATTCAAGAAAATCTACACTTCCCTGTCCGGTTTGGCTCAGCAGTTAAGGGCGTTGGCCTGCAGTCTGGAGAGACCCGGGTTTGGTTTCCACTAAGGGCACGTACCTCGTTTGCAGTTTGTCCCCGGCCCTGGTTGGGTCGTGCGGGTGGCAGCCACTCGATGTGTCCCTTTCACATCGATGTTTCTCTCTCTCCCTCCCTCTCTCTTCCTTCCACTCTATCTGAACAAAAAATGGAAAAATGTCCTCAGGTGAGGATGAAAAAAAAAGAAAATCTACTCTATCTTGCTAAGTAGAAGCCTTTGACATTTAATCCAAAGGCAGTTTCCCTTTCTTTCTCCAACATCCATGTTGTTTAAAATATGCTCTGGGTGGGAGGTTGGGGCAGGTCACAAGGACTAGTAGCTCTTATTTTCCCACATCCTAGCTCCATGTGGCATAAATCTATCCCAGTGTTGTACAGGCTGCTACCACGGAGTGGGGCAGGTGGTCAGAACAGGAACAGCTTGAGGAAGCTGATGTTATTTGGAGTAGAGCATGAAAAAAGCCACACCCAGGGCACTATTAAAAAGAATAGGGTTTCCAGCCCTGGCCTGTTTGGCTCAGAGGTGAGAGCGTCAGCCTGCAGTCCAGAGAGACCCGGGTTCGGTTGCTGCTAAGGGCACGTATACCTCAGTTGCAGTTTGTTCCCGGCCCTGGTTGGTCATGCAGGTGGCAGCCACTCGATGTGTCCCTTTCACATCGATGTTTCTCTCTCTCTCTCTCTTCCTCTCTCTCCCTCCCACTCTATCTGAACAAAAAATGGGAAAAAATGTCATCGGTGAGTATTAAAAAAAAAAAAAAGAAGAATAGAGTTTCCGGTGGCCAATAATCAGGGAAGACAAATATCTCACAATATTAGTAGAGACAAACAAAACAGAGATTAGCCAGAAATTAAACAAGGAGATCCATGGAAAATATGGCCAAAGAAACCTTGCTAAGATCACACTCAACCCTGGTGGTCCATGCGCAAGGCTGTACATGCTCAGGAGAAACCAGAGAGGGTACTTGTGAACTACTAGTCTCTGACTGAATGTGTGTCAGACTTGAAATCCCCCCAACATTGAAAGCATTCCCCAAGTCACACACAGATCAAATAACAAAGAGGTTTACACAACCTCTGACCAATCACTGGCTGACCACTAAGCTATGTGAACCTCTAGTAATCCAGGCTTAGAAATAAAACCAAGAAGAGGACTAACTATTAATGAAGATATGGTTTCTTTCTGAGGTGATAAAAATGTTGTAAATTCAGGTAGGGGTGAGGGTTGCACAATTCTGTGAATGTACAGTTGACCCTTGAATAACATGAGTTTGAACAGTGTAGGTCTATTTATAAGCAGATGTTTTTCAACAAATAGCTATACTGTTTTCAATCCACATTTGGGAGTCTTCAAATGCAGAGGGTCAGCTGTATGCATTGATCCATGCCATTTTATATACAGGAGTTAAACATCCATGGATTTTGGTGTCTGTGGGGGAGGGTCCTGGAACCAACCCCTTTCAACAAGAGGGACAACTAGGAGGGTGTCAATGGGGGGAAAAGAGGAAACATCTGTAGCAAAAATGAATTAATAAAAAATAAATAAATAAGAGGGACAACTAAGTTTTGGGGGGGAGTCAAAAGTTATACATAGGTTTGTTTTTACTGTGAAAGAGTCAGCACCCCTAATTCCTACATTGTTCAAGGGTCAGGTGTACTAAAAAATAACTATATACTTTCAACTATATGTTTTAAAAGAATTAAAGGTAAAATAATGGAAATAAAACTGAGCAGTAACATCATAGGCTATACCCTGCAGCAAAAAGCAGATTTCACAGAATGAGTCCAATCAAGTCACTAAAAAAATAAACAAGAAAAAAACAAAAACAAAAACAAAAACAGCAACAAGCCCCAAGAGGAAGAGGAAAACAAAATAAGAGTTACTGCAATACATTATCTACAGTAACCAGTTTTGAATAACAACAATTATGAAACATATAAAACACATACAGAAACACACACATACACAACAAACAATAGAAACTGCCTTTGAGGAGAGTAGCCCAAATGATAGGCCAAAGACTTCAAAGCAGTTATTATAAATATATTAAAAGAACTAAAGAAAACTGGTTAAAGAATTCAAAGTAAGTCTGATGACAATGATTGATTAATTAGAGAATGTAGATAAAGTGATGGAAGATTAAAAAAAACAAATGGAAAGTCTGGAATTCAAAAGTACAATAACTGAAATGAAAAAAATCACTAGTGGAGCTCAACAGCAGATCTGAGCTGACAGATAAGAGAATAGAAAAACTTGAATATAGATCAACAGAGAGTATCCAATCTAAAGGACAAAAGGAAAAAGGAATAAAGTAAAATTAACAGAACCTCACAGACCTATTAATATGCAATAGTGAACCAACATATAACAAACAAAAGTACTAGAAGAAGAGAAGAGTAAAAATAAGGCAGAAACAACATTTAAATAAATAATAGCCGAAAATGTCTCAAATTAGATGAAAAATATTAAAATACACATCCAAAAATCTCAACAACCTCCAAAGAGAATAAACTCAAAATTACTAAAAAACAAAGACAATCTTGAAAGCAACAATAGAAAAATGACTCACATACAAGCAAAAAACTCAATGAGATTAACAGCTGACTTCCTCTTAGTACAATGAAGGCCAGAAGGCAGCGGATGGCATATTCAAAGTACTGAAAGGAAAAGAATGTCAACCAAGAACTCTACGAGAATTTTGTATCAGCAAAACTGTCCTTCAAAAACAAAGAAGAAATTAAGACATTCCAAGATAAAAACTGAGAAAATGTGTTGCTACCTAAACTGCCTTATAATAAATACTACAGAAAATTCTCCAAGACGAAAGGAAGTAACATGAACGGTAATTAAACTCACATAAAGAAACAAAGGGCAGTAGTAAAAGTAATTATATAAATGTTTACAAAAGGTAATATAATTACATATTTTTACCCTTTCTTTTGGATTTAAAAACACAATGGCAAAAAAAATCATAAAATGACATTGTTGGACTTGCATACAGATGTAATATATTTGAGAGCACAAAGGGGTGAGGAGAGAATATACCTACATGAGGCAAAGAAATGACATAAGCTGGTAACTCAGGTCCACAGGAAGTAAGTAGGTTAATATTAAACAACTGTACGCTTATTTCTTTTTGCTTTTTTTTTTTTTTCCTTTCTTTTTTTTGTTCAGGTAGAGTGGGAGGGAGAGAGAGGAACAGAGAGAGAGAGAGAAACATCGATGTGAAAGGGACACATCGAGTGGCTGCCACCCGCACGACTGACCAGAGCCAGGGACAAACTGCAACCGAGGTACATGCCCTTAGCGGGAACCGAACCCAGGTCTCTCAGGACCGCAGGCCGACGCTCTAACCGCTGAGCCAAACCGGCCAGGGCTCTTTTTGCTTTTTTAAAAAGCATATACAAATCAATAATCATAACACTATTATTGGGTCAACAGATAAATGCAATATATGACAAAAACAGCATAAAGCAGGGGAGGAGATGGATCTATATTAAAATAATACTAATTTAATTCTGGTACAGAATTAATCTGAAGTAGGTGCTAATAAATTAAGACATACACTGTAATACCTAGAGTAACCACTAAGAAAATAACTCAAAAAATATAGTTAAAAATGATCATCCGAATATAAAACAATCCCCAAATGTGTCCATCTTCACTTTATTACATACATCCTAATCTCTCAATTCTCCTTTAAAGATTGGCATTATACAGAGCAGCCAAAGGGCAGAGAAGAATGGCATGGCCACTGCACATAAACTGTGCTTAGAAGGATTTTCCAAAAATGTTTTGTCCTCCTTCAACAAACCACCCACCCCGACACTCACCCAGCTTCTTGATGTACCAGTTCTTTCCACCTTGAGAGCCATTCCAGTACAGAGCCCCCGCCGAGCTCACCAAGGCCATGACCAAGAGGATGCCAAACAATACCAGGATCTGCACATTGGTCACTTTCTCAACATTTGATCTCTTGAGAGGAGCTTTGGTGGAATTCTGTACAAAAGCATTTAACATCAGTAAGGATCACAGAAGAGACTCAAGGGCAAGAAGTGGGGAGGAAAGGAGGCAAGTAACACAAATTCAACAAGTAAAAAGTAAAATACTATATTTTTGCCAAAGAAACAATGAAATTAAGAAGTGTACCATACTCCTGAATCAGCAGCTAGTGTTAAATAATGACAGAAGGCACTTTCTACCACTTTAAAGAACACATTTCAACTGTATATAATTCAAATGATTACATTTTAGCATTAAATTAGCTACCTGCATCACCTTTGAACACAATAGGTTCTAAATCATGTAAGTCCGATTTAAAAGAAATCAGAATGTTGCACATTCAAGAGAAACTTAAAGATTTAATATTGTAAAAATCTAGAGAGAATCTTCAAAGTAATAACATAGCTCCACAGTTATTACACAAAGGTAGATTTTGAATGTACACATTTAATTGAGAAAAAGGACATATAAACACATACACATCAATAATGCAAAAATAGAACATCAGTAGGCATAAAAATAAATGGATGGACACACAATTCATTTGGAAAACTGAACAAGAAACAAGCAGGAAAAGCCAGGGAAACTCTAGGAGCCAGAATAAACCATAAACAAATACAAACAGGAAGGTAAGCAAAAGCAGAAAGACGACCCAACATCTGCAAACGCGCATGACTGGATTTCCCACTGCTGGCGGGGAAACCAGTCCAGCTAGAACAGAGGCCAGTGCTGGGAAGTGAGTTTAGAAATATCCACTAAAGCCAGATTCAAGGACCACTGCACATCAGGTGGAAAATCTGGGACTATATCCTCTCAGCAGTGGAAACGTCCACAGAACTGCTTGCACTAGACAGTTATGCACCTGAAGTCATTTTATTAAATTTCTCTGAAGGCAATTGTGGTGGGCAGAATAATGACCACCCCCAATAATATCTATATCCTAATAACTGGACACTGTGAATATGTTACTAATATGAGAGTAACAAGTTACTAATCTGAGACTAATGCAGTAATACAACAGACGGTAATACCCACTCCTGGGGGCGAGCAGAGCCTACGTAAGTCAGAAAGCCGCACGTGGACGGGGAAGACGGGCACAGGAGCTGTGGTCTGCAGGTTCCTTCCATGAGTCACGAGCCTGACTCTTCGCGGGCAACACTGATTTGCAAAGAGCAGGTGATTTGAAAGCTTATTAGGCAATAACAGGCTGTAAAAATGGGGCGCCTAGCTCTCTCCACTACTCTCAATTTATCTGAACATTAACAGAGCTAGGATGAAAATGTCTCTGAAAAGAAGAATACAAATCAAGTCACAATGTCATAATAAAATCAAGATGAAAATAGAAAGCAAGTCCTCGGTTCCATGGAAAAACTCAAACCACAACATCTCTCAAATGGCCTAAATTCTACCACCAAGCCCAGAAATGCTACTTTTATAGTCGTGGGTTTCTGCGGGGGTGGGGGGTTGGGAAAGGGTCGTTCTGGTGATTTTGAAAAGCTAAGTCCATTAAGTATCTTAACACTTTAGTTCTCTAAATTATTTGCCCTTCCCAGACTTTTTTAAATGCCTCTAAGAGCTAAATAAAAATCCATTAGTAAAAGCTGACTTATCATCAATCAAATACCACCTCAGGTCTGATGAGGAGGACACATCACCTCTGGCCTCAGGTCATGAGCCAAGAGACCAGTTCCAGGACTGCCTATCCCAATCTTTTCTACAGATAATCTTAGCGTTTCTAATAAACAGTCAGTGGAGGTATAGGCAGAAAAAAATGTCATCTCTATGACTCCATTTACTCATTCTGATTTTTTTCTGGTGGTTAAATCCTGGCCAGTTAACAGGGTTGAGAAAAGTTATCTTTCATGTAACACAAGAGCCCCAAACAGGTTTCAACACCAGCACTTAGTAGAAAGCCAAGCTGTGCCTACCCGTTCCCATCTGCTGAGCACATCGACTTACAAGGCTGAGCTTATAATGTGAAAGTCTGCCTAGTATTATAAGTTCTGTAAAATTCTTAAAAAGCACTGCTACTTCTGAGTAATAGGGTTCTTAATAGAAACAGGCCAAAATGCTGGGTTCTGTAAAAGCTTACAGTACACACTTCACTCCCTCCTAAGAACGCAGTCAGTGGGGTGTGAGTTGGAACGTGGACTTGGAGCCAGACTGCTGAGGTCTGAGTCCCAGCTCTCTCTCTTCGTGGGTGTGTGACTTTGGTAACATACTCAGACCCTCTGGGCCTCAGCGTCCTCATCTTAAAAATGGAAATAATAGTATCTCCCTCACAGAGTCATTATGAGAAATCAATTAGTCAATCCATGCAGATTGCCTAGAACAGTACATGGGGCACTAAGCAGTCGCTGTAATTGCTGTGATAACATCTCTCTTTCCCATTAAACCAGCCAATGGAAATAGTAGACATTGAACTAGTTCTCCACGAAACTACACTAAGCATGAAGCGGGGAGCTCTGAAGAACAGAAGGCATCGAGGTGAGAGTCTAAACAAGAACAGAGCAGAAGAGCCCAGAAGCGCCCGTGTTTCCTCGCTGTGGTCAGTGGCACAAGTACAGGCAGAAACGTCATTTCCCACACAGCATGGCTTCGGCTGTGTGTGCCGCGTGACATCCCCCGTGACCGCGCCTCGTCTGTACTTGTTGTTTCAGCCCTCAGGGCACAGCGACTCCAGCCAGACGCTTTGGGGGCTTTCCGTCGTTCGGTGCCGAGTCAACATGTGCTGGGCCTCGCAACGGTTTCACCGCATCACACTCAGGGGTGCAGACTTCTACGGCAACTCAGTGCACACCTTGCTCACTGGAGGAGGAGGGGGTCATCTCGAGTATAACTGTTATCTCTCACACCTTACCTACAAAGCTGGGGTACCAATATACGATCTAAAAAATAGTATTACATCCTGAGAAAACAACTCATGTACCAGCAATCTTGAAGAGAGGCCAAATCTGTCATGTGCACAATCTAAAAACTAGACCGGGGGCCCTGCCCAAATCTGAACTGACTCCTGTGATCCTGTCACGCCATAGCGAACGGAAGTGGTCTGTGGTAGTGGAGCTCCAATAGTGTCAGACAGGAGGCTGGCCCTGGACAGGGGCAGTCAGAAAACATGTAGTAGGGAGTAGAGCACTACTTACCAAGATAATCTTCACATACCAGCTGCTCAGAACCACCAAACTTACAACTTTCTAACATGTGCTTGTGAGTTGGTGAGGACCCAGCAGAAGAAATGGATCAGGCACAGGTCAGATATACTGAATAATTTTCATCCAAGAACTACCTCTCAGCATTCACCAACTATTCACTTTTTGGTTACACGGATCCCCCCACTGCCACACACACCCCCTCAGTAACCACTCCACCACACCTGGGCCTACCATTCCAGGACCAGTACTTCTCCAGGTCCTCACCCTCCTTCAGAAGCTACTCTCCTGCCCCTTGCCTGACCCAGAGGAGGACACGCCTTCCCTGAAGGCCCCTCAAGCAGGGGGTGCTCCAGGAAAGACTCAGAATCTGAAGATAATATTACTGAGTGTATAGGTGTGACCCGGTAATACTTCTGACACTTCATCCCTCTAAAGCCATGTGAAAAACCGACTCGTACAATTCATGCCATTTGGCAACACCGCCTTCTATTCCTTCCCTCAACACGTCTTCCCACCTGTCAGTCAGCCCCTTCACTCCCTGAACACCCGAGCAGCCGGCTCATGGCATCCATCTCTACCCCAGCCTTGCCACGATCAGATCTTCAAAGTCATAGCTCCGACCCACCCAGGGCCGCCATCTCTGCCCTTCACTCCTCAACACCCCATGGCCCCCAGCAGCTCCACCTTCAGCGTCCTACCCCCATGGTTCACTTCCAGGTCTCCCCACTCTGTAAACCCTCCACCCTAGAAACTTGAACACAAGCACCCTACACACTGGTCAGCTGTCACTCGACAACCCCAACAATCTTCTTTAACTTCAGTGAGTTCTCAACCCTTCTCATCCTCCCCAGCTCCCTCCTCTGTCTCGACCACAATGCCCAGCTGGTGTGCACACTGGGGCCTGTCACCTCAGCTGTCCTACGAGTATGTAACTCTCTCCCACATCACTCGACCTCGAAGAGCAGACCAACACAACACCTCCCTTCTCCAACTCTACATCTAAAACGCTCTCCTTAGTATCATTCTTAGTAGCTAGCCAACTGACACCCCCAAACCTGGTCGGCTGACCCTTCCATAGGCACTCACAGTGCCTTGTGATGACATGTATTACAAGGAGCCCTCTGCCATCAGTTCCCTGTGGCTCCCAGTGTGCGTGGTCCCGGAAGGCGAGGCTGGGGCTTTCACTGCCGTCTCCAGGCAGCCTGGCAGAAGACGTGGTGCTCAGTGCACTAAATGTCCTTTACTTAAGAAATATAGCCAAATACATGCATTAGAAGGCGGGTATACAAAAGGGCAGACAAGCTGGAAAGCCAGTTCTCGTGAATAGCGACCATTAGTAAAATAAGATGCCAAGTGATACCAAACAAATATAAGAAATGACATATAGGGACACTGGTTTGTGCAGAATTTCAATAGTCTAGCAAAATAATGTCAGGATATAAATGTGATCTGCAAACTGACAAAAAATAATTCAAAAATATTAACAGAGAGAAAGAGCAAAATCATTTTCATTAATTTTTCGATGTATGAAAAATACACACTAGTTCAAAAATAAATAATCTTAAATAGTCTAGAATTCTTAATTCTTTGAACTAACTTAAATAGTTAAATAAGACATTCACTGTCAAGTCCTAAGGAACGGAGGTAGGAGCAGAAGTAGTGAGAGAAATAAGGAAAGAACAAGTCCCCACTTATGTCCAGAAGATGAAATACGTTAGAACTGATTCTCCCCCTAAATCTGGAAAACGAGATCATTGATAGTTCAAGCAGGATGTAACAAATAGCTGATATAATAACAGGAATCTATGAGAAATTGCCTAAAGAACCCAAATAAAGGCACTTTATTTCCAAATGTGGGTTCACAGACGAAGTCGAGCTTCCTGGATGCACCGTCTGCATTTCTACTCTCGACGCCACAAAACCAGAACAATTTTTTTGTTTAAAGACTAAGATCAGCATTGTTTTCAGCACAGAAATGTTTTACCTGCATGAGTTTGGTGTCGTGTCCAGTGTAAACAACTATGCCAAAGACCCACTGAGTGTTTCTAAGCTGTGTACCTCTTAACAAGATCTGGTCGGGCCCAAGGGAAACAGGGCTAAAAACAAGAAACAACATTTATATTCAGTGAGAGTCTGACAAATGGGCTTTCCCCTTAAACATAAACCCGCAATAAATCAAATGTTTCCTTTACTCAAATTTGAACTATTTCACTGAGAAACAGAAGAAACAAAGGTTACCACTGGCTTAACTACCAAAAAAAAAAGGGAGGAGACCCACAAGAAAGGTCTCTTTTATGCATTCATCACTACAAAAAAGAAGTTTGTTTTTTTTTCCTATAAAATGTTAAAGGGAATTGTCTCTTCTGTTATGAAACTGAACACCAAAAAAAAAAAAAAAAAAAAGAAATTCCTAAAATAACCAGAAGTTTATTCATTTGGGAAACCCAGTTTATTTTATAGCCTCTTATAGGGAAAAAAAAAACAATAAAGCTATAATATCAAATTTGTCAAGAATGACTTAATGATCAGATAAAAGTCTGCATGGTCATTTAGAAATTCAAAGTGGGAGCCTAGGGACCAGCTCTGCACCATAAAGAAAACCAAGAAAGCAGGCACATGCAGTTGCCATGGTTATTCTGGGTTGATTCCCATGATCAGGTCCTTCTCCATGGGTTTGCTCAAAATATATAGGTGGGAAGCACTGGCAAGAAGCATGCAGCCCTGGACAGTATGGCTCAGAAGTTAGAGCACTAGCCCGTGGACCAAAGTGTCTCAGGTTTAATTCCTGGTCAAGGGCACATGCTTGGGTTGCAAGTTCGATCAATCCCCGCCCCAGCTGAGGTCGTGCAGGAAGCAACCAATCGATCTGTCTCTCCCACATCGATGTCTTTCTCTCTCTCTTTTTCTCTCTCTCTCTCTCTCTCCCCCCATCTCTCCCTTCCACTCTCTCTAAAAATCAATGAAAAAATATCCTCAGGTGAGAAAAAAAAAAAAAGCATGCAGATTAAAGATAGGCAGAAGGTAGAAGCAGCATAACAACAAAATGACTCTCCAACAATAAAACAATGTCAAGAGGACAAAGACAACAGAATACAGACCACAGGGCCGTGGATATTTTAAAGGAAGACTAATTGTTATTCCTTTCATTTAACTTTCAAAAATCAAATGCTACTTAAAAGAATGCTAGCAAAAAAAAAACAACAAACCAGCTTCTCTAATAAATATATTAGCTTGTATGCACCTCAGACACCTCTCTTCTCTTCTCTGGACAATTTTATGCAGCCAAAACCATTTCTCCTCCTCAGAAGGTAATACACACAGAAAGAACAGACCAGGGCTGTGACCCTCATTTCAGGGCCTCTGGCTGCTTTTTCTTAACAAAAATCAGGTCTTTTCTTAAATTTAAGGGATGGTTTAAATTGATTGAAAAAGTGTTTCAAAAAAAGCTCAGCCTCTCATATCCATGCTAAACATGAAGAAATCTCACTGTTTTGAAATATTATGAAACCAGAAAAACAAATATTTTCCAAAGGTCCAGTAATTCTTAGTCCCATTTACAAAAACAAAACAAAACAAAACAAAACCCCACGGAAAGGGAAAGCGATACCTTTTCCCATCTAAGTTCAAGTTCCCAGTGAAGTCATAGAGGTGGCGGTTGGGCCCTTCACATTCCACAGTTCCAGACAACTTCATCAATACTTCCCTTGTCTGCATATCGGCGGTGTGATTCAAACTCTAAAATGTTACATCAAAAGAGGAATTGATTACAATTTTCCAGCTTTAGAGACAATATCCCATATCCCCTCTGTTAATCTAAAGGAAATGATGACTCCTCTAAAATGGATTAATTTGGGGAGGCTAAGAAATCAAACTATTAGCCCACAAGACTGATGTCACAGGCAGCTTTTTTTTTTAACAGAGAGCAACCTATTGCAAAGATTTCAAAATAATTTAATGGAGCAGAAAGTTAAGATTCTACCACTGTACTGGAAACATTCATGTTTAGTAGGAATTCACATACTCAAACATCTCCCAGAAAAGCATATTTATTAGCTGTACTCTCACACTGGTCTTAAACATAGAATAAAGTACCCCTTTAATACAGTATGATATCTAGACCAAGTAACTCTTCCTTAACAGAAAAAAAAAAGTCTAAATCAAATATTTGAGGTAGAAAAGAAGATATGTGGACAGAATTATCAAATTCAACTTTACGTAGCATAAAATTTAAGTGTCAAATCCTTCAAATGTTTATTATAGTAAAGACTATTCTTCATTCTAGAATTCAAAAATATGGTGAGAGTAGCTTTATGTAAAGGGTACAATTTTGTATCTAATATACCACTCTCAGGAACTAGAATCTGTTAAAACAACAAAAAGGAAGGTACTCATTGTTCATCTAACTTCACACGTTATCTTTCCCTATGTGGGCTGCACTTTCCACGCACAGCTCAACCCAGCAGAGGACCCCCCCCAGGCAGAGCACCCACCCCCCGCAGAGGCCCCCCCCCCCCGGCAGAGGCTCTCCCACCCTCCCCCAGCAGAGTCGCCCCCCCTGCACTAACAGGCAGAGAGCACAGTGAGATCTACATGAACACATGATACCCTCCCTTCCTCACCCACACTTGGATGAAGCCACCTTTCCAGCTCTGCCATCACGCCTGCAGAGTTCCCTTCATAATAAATGGCATGTTCTCCCCAGAGCTTCCATTAGGGTTAAGGCATAACCTTTTGTGGCAGAACATTTTTTTTTCCTCTAGCAAAATCACTGACTGGTACACGTGGGGACCAGATTTGCCATTTGGGCCTTCATAATAACCCAAGTCATAAAGGGTAACTTTACCTGGCGTATTTTAAGGTTCGTCTCCCCATCTAGGTTAGCTGTTTCGACATAACACATTGCCTGAGGTTCACTAAGGAGAGAAAAGAAGCCAAAGTTCAGTAAGGTCCCCTCCACAAACCCACAGTTCATAAAGAGTCTACTATGGAAACTCTGTCCGCTGAACAGCCCTTCAAAACAATGTGACAGTTGACCCTTGAATATCCCAAGGAGTTAAGGGTGCCAACACCCACCCTTGTTGTACAGTCTAAAATTCAAGCTTAACTTTTGACTCCCCAAAAACTTAACTACTCCTCGCTGTCCCTTGGTATCCGCAGGTGATTGGTTGCAACCATGGATGTTCAAGTCCCCTGTATAAAATGGCTTAGATCAATGCATACAGTTGGTCCTCTGCATTCCCAGACTCCCAGCCTTAGATGGAAAGCAGAACAGGTATTTAATGAAAAAAATCTGCATATAAATGGACCCACACACTTCAAACCTGTGTTGTTCAAGGGTCAGCTGTACAAACAACCACTTTAGTAGTAGGAATTGAGTAGAAAGACCAACACTCATCTTTGGGGCTCAACACCGATGCACATGATCTGCCCTATGGGCCCCACAGTGGCTGCTTGACCTCAAGTAACAGAAACAGCCGAGGGTCAACGAGAAGGGGGCCAGGCAGGTTAGGGCAAACATGATGCTCCAGCTAAGACCCAACCAATGGATAAAATCTCTGACCTGGCTGCCCTCCTGACCAAAAGAGCCCCCCGGGGACAGCCAGTACAAACCCATCTCTTGAAGAAAATTATAGCGGGGGGGTGGGGGTGGGGGTGGGGGTGGGGGTGTCAGGAATCAAGGCATGGGCTTGGCAAGCCTTACTGCCCTGCACCTTTTACTCTGTCCACAGGCAACTTTTAATCAAAGCATCAAATGTCAAGGACAGAAAGCTCAAAGAATAAAATTAAACAGAGCAGATACTACAACTTGCAGTCTTTGGGTTTAGGTAGCATGGTTAGGGCTAAGAGAATCGACTCTGCCACTCACCAGCGAGGTTTAAATCTCCTGGCACTACTTTTATCAGCCATGTGGCTTCAGCAAGTTGTCCATCTCTCTGTTTCTCTGCTTTCTCTGCATAAAGTAAGGCTATCGAGGGTTGTTGGGAAGATTAAATGGAACCATGTACTCAGTGGGCTCCTTCGCACAAAGTACAGACGCCAACACTAATGACCTCCTGAAATCACGATGTCAGCTCAGAGAAATGATCTCATATTCCAACCGGACTTTCTGAGGGCCACAAGCAAAACGCTGGCCCCAAACTATCAAGGATCCACATTTTCCTGAGAGTGTCTTTGTAACTAATCAGTAGGCTCAGACATGAATGCTGCCCACGGACATGTTGTTTGGACCCTTCGTGGCAGAGTGTCTAGTTTTAAACCTTTGATCTCAACAGAAAAATTCATGTTAAGGCTTCAAATCTCACATGTGATCAGATCCAATAAAAGAAACACTGTCTGCAACCAAAGAAAATGCAAAGTGTGTGAGCGTCTATGATTGCCAACAGGAATACAGCAAGTTTTAATCCTAACATCATACCATTTAATCTTGAACTCAAGAGCAAAAGTGTATTCTTCTTCTAATGCTGGCATTCCTTCTTAGGTACATAATCTTATGTATCAAGACAAAGAAAAGTCTAGGACTATGTTGTCCCTTATTTATGCCACTTAGTAATGGTGTCTTTCTAGTACGGAACTGCCTAGAAAAAGTGGTAATGATACCTGGGCAGAAAGGGAACAATGTGTGGATAAATGAGGAGGAAACGGCATCTTCAGGGCATGTCTATGCTGAGAAAAAATGCCCTATGGGCCCCACAGTGGCTGCTTGCTGGGGACAGCCAGCACAAAACCATCTCTTGAAGAAAATTATAGCGGGGCGTGGGGGGTGTCAGGAATCAAGGCATGGGCTTGTCTATGCATGTATGCCAGGTCAGCAACTTGCATTCTCTGACCAGCTGGTAAAGGGAGGCCCTGGGTTCTACAGGACAGACTGTGGGCAGGACCCATCAGGAGACAGGATGTACAGCCTCAGACAGGCTGCCACCTGGAGGTGACTGGAGGAATCACTCCACTGCTCTTGAATGTCTTCCTACAATGACGAATAGCCCAGAATAGCCACGAGAGTAAAATGAGTCGATAAATGTATAAGAGTTCACAAAAAGGACAAAGAAATGAATAGAAGAAAGTTTCGGATTAAGGCAGGAAAGAGCAAATGACAGGTGATGGAAGAACAGGCCCGAGAAAGAAGGCTGGTGACTCCGGGTGGGAGAGGGCGGCTCGAGAGGTCAGCCGTCACCATTCAATATGTTACGATTCTTAACGTTTACTTGAAAACCGTGCCCACTAGAGCACACCTGACCTGGAGGAGAGCAGGACCATGTCCGCCGGAAGATACTGCCCATTGACGACCTTCACGATGTCTCCCACGGTCACCTAGAAAACCAGGGGGGAGGACAGAGAAACAAAAGAAATTACAGTGGTGAGAAAGGTGGCGAATCATTCAAAGAAAAAATTACTGTATAACTCTGCCGTGACGTTTAAGATGATGAAGCCCAAATTATTTTCCTTGACCAGAACAAAAGCAAACTCTCAACACAAACAGTAAGTACTATTGCTGCCTTGAAAAGATGTTGAAAGGAAAGAAAGATTCTTTAAAAAGGGAGGAGAAGATGAGTCAGAACTATCAAGGTCTCATTTCCTTACAATTATTCATCCACTTACAAATCCCACGGCTTGACTGGGGAACAATTCCACAGTGCACACAGCCGGGTAGACCGGTTAAGGGCACAGCCCCGAATTCGAGTCCCCCAGCTGCACGTACTCCTTACCAGCCCTGTGTAACCTTGAACTGGTCCTGGAAAGTCTGTGTGCCTCAGTGTGCTCGTCTATGTGATGAAATCAACAGCACTTATTTCGTGGGGTTATGGTGAGGATCAAATAAGTTAACACATGTCAATTTCTCCGCTTACAGATGGAAAAACTGAGGCTCGGAGTGAAATAACTTGATCAAGGTCACACAACCAAGACTCAAAGCCGAGCAATCTGGCCAGCGGTCTGATCAAAAGGCAATACTAAATTCACCTATGAACGGTCCCTCCAAAAGGTCCCCCCAAAAACATGTCACATAAAACAGAGAAGATTTTTAGAGCTCAAGAAATTGCCAGAAAAATAATCATGGCCAAAGCCAGATGCCACCTTGGGAAACAGACTCCACTGGACAGAAGACACCAAGCTAAGGAAACAGGCCCTACTCTGCGGAAAATGAGTACCACGGCCGAGGGTCTGTAAACCCCACAAATTACACCTGGTTGGAGAACGTGGGCTTTCAGTCAGGCGGCCTCGGCTCAAGTCCCAGCTCACACAGACACTAGCTCTGGGATCTTGACAAGCTCTTCACCTCTCTGAACTCCCAGGTCCCCACTTATAAAATAGGGGCACCCACCAGTGGCTTTGTGGGGTTGACGCGGCGAGTGAGGAAGCCGATGCAAGCACCTGGCACGCCGCAGGCACGTGCTGAGTGCTGTCTCCACCCGCACGCGAGTGTGGGACTGGGCTCTGCGGGTGTGCGAGCGAAGGACGCAGAGTTCCGACAGCACACGAAGAAAGGCCATTCCCAGTGCACGAACAATTCAACACCCAAAGCGGGTACCAGGTTTTCTGTTTCTTATTCTAACCCATGTTACTACTGTCTAAGAAATCAAGAATTTCGCATGACATGACACTTGTGAAAAACGACTGGATCTTGCGAGCTGGGACGATGGCCCTGGCAGGGGCTACGTTTAATTTTCTTTAAAACAAAGGAAGGTTCACTGAACGGTGCCCCAGAGTGTGTGAATTGCTCAGCAAAGTGCGGGGAGGTCTCGGGCCTCAGGCTTCCCACGGGGAAGGGCGGCAGAAATTAAATTCCAGAACCACTGTGCATTTGAAGTGAGTACCCACTTCTAAGGCAGAAGGAGGTCATATAATTAAAGTGTCTTCCACAGTAAAAAGAAGTCGAAGAGTCAGTGCTACACAGCTCTTTTAACAGCATCAGGACAAAAGCAAGAAATACCTATGGAAATGAAAAATGTCTTTAAGTGTAAAAATATTTTATGTGAATAGTTTAATTACATAGCAAAACACCAGAAGAAGCCATATAGTTTAAAAACTGGAAAGAAAAATTAGTCATGTTTTCAAAAGAAAAACAGGCAGTGGATCTTTCTAAATTCAAGGTGGGAGGACAAGGGAAATAATGACTTTCTCCCAACCTTCTCGAAATAAAGAAACGGCTACCTCCCAGTGACAAACCACTAAGACGCTGCATGTACCTGAGAAACTGCTTACTTGGAACCTGTTTGAAACGGTTTTCTATTTGGTGATCTTATGCCTGGTTATCCCTTTGGTGTTAAACTACAGAGTGAGAATTCTTAAGGTGGAAAGAGAACTATCCTCCAACCCCCACCCCAGATCCTGAATTCACTCTAGCCTCGGGGGATTTCTCCGGTCTCTTAATTTTGAAGAATAGGCCCAAAAGTCTTCCCAGAGTCGACCGAAGTTGTCGAGATCCACCGTCTCAGCATTCACCAGCGATTCAGCTACAGGGACTGCCGGCTTGAGCTCTGGTAGTTCCAATTAGTGGTCATTGCTTTGGGAATCTTCAAGCTAGCCCATTCCGCCACGCCTGCCACGCCTGCCACGCCTGCCACGCCTGCCACCTGTTACCACTGCCCTCTCCTCACCTGTCCTCTCCACATTCTCACCCTGTTCTGAGCACTTCTGCAGATGTTCCTGGATTTCCCAGGCACCTCAGAGTTTCACCCAGTGGCCTCTGTCTTAAACTGGTTACCTCCTGCTCGTTGTTCAGGAGGGCACGTGAGCATCTCTCAAGGGAAGCCTTTCCTGACCCTCGCGGTGTCCCCAGAGCACCTGCAGCGTGCCGCACACACAGCTCGCACCCGCGCTGTGCTGTTTAGCTGCCTATCACTTCCTCCCGGCCAGTGGTTCTGCAGCGCGGCCTCCAGACCAGCAGCATCAGCCTCACCTGGGAACTGGTTAAAAATGCAATTTCTGGGGCCCCCACCTGGAACTACCAAGTCAGAATTTCTGAGAGTGGGGTCCAGCACTCAGTTGTGCCTGCCTCCAGGTGACTGGGATGCCCCCTGGGGTCCGGCCACCACTGGAGAAAACTCTTAAGAGCAGAGCCCAGAGCTGTGATGCTTGTCTGCATCCCCACGCATAGCGCAGTCTCTGGGACATGCCGCAGGTCCACTTAAATAACCAAACAAAGTGCATTTTAATTGAAATAAAATAGCCTGTGGCAATTCATACAACGAGTGTTTGGTTTCCGTTTATTTTTCCTCCAAGGTGTGCAGGAAACAGTAATGAGCTTTCAGAGTCTGCGAGGCCCTCAGCTCCTGGGCCCAGGACTCAGAGAACATCACTCCGTTTTCTGCTGGTCCAAGTAGTGTCAACATCCCGAAGCCACATCGTCCCCCACTCCGGCCAGTACCCGCGCCCTTCTGGGGGCGCCGGCAACAGCAACAGTGGGAACCCTTGCATTCCACAGCACTGGTGGCATTTGTACCCTCTGTGACATCAAGAGTTTCCAAACACTTGACCAAGAACCACCACACTTCCAGATGAGAGTGAGGCCAAGTAATATTTGCAGTACAGGGCTCCTGGATTGCCACCAAGGTTAAGGTGTTACCACAAAACCCTAAAAACGGGCTCCCATAACAGAAAATACAGACGAAAATGAAGGCGGCAGTACCATATCACGGGCATTTTGTGGATGATTATAGCGGCATTTTTAAACACTGCTTACTAAACGTTTAGCGAAAGAAACGATGTAAGTCATCCTTCTAAAAGGTAGTCTGCTAAAATCATATTGATCAGCTGAATTCCGGAGTAATGCGAGTCATCTCCCAAAACATCTGTGACTCCTGAGAAGGTCCAGCTAAAACAGAGACTCGCTTAAAAAGCTAATCTTATCGGATAAAAGAAACCCAGATGGCACAGCATATTTCTTCTAACGTTTCTGTTCAGCGATATAAACAACAAAACGCCCCACGCAGTCCCCAAACCCTGCAGACCGCACACCTGCAGGGCCGTGGAGGGAGCCTTCTGGCTGCTGTCGAGTTAAGAGCAGCAAATCCTGGTTGTAGCCAACCACCCTGCCTCGGAATCGAAACGGGATGGTTCCCAAGCCTACTCCACCACTACGGAATCTCAACAGTGACAAAATCTTGAAAACATTGAACGGAGGTTAAGAGAACAGAAGATCAGGGAAAGTGTTTCTTGAACTGGATCTAGAAACTCAAAAATGCTTTGAGATTTCAGAAGCAGCCGTCAGGGCGATGGGTGTCACAACTCTGAGCGGACGCGGTGAGCACCCCCAGACGACGCCGGGAACAGAGTAGTAGTGTCAGTTCTAAGTAAACCTCGTCGGGAAACTCCACAACATGGAACTTTCGTTAAGAGGAGATGCCCTATGTCTTCACATTAGCTTCATATATAATCAATACTAGCAGTCAATCACAAGGCTTCAAACCAATACTTTCGGGCATATCTTTAAAAGTAGTGTTTACCTCTTTCCACATAATGGTATGCCACATACCATTTCTTAACACTGAAAAAGAAAAAAACACAAAGGTATCAGTTAATATTGACAGTAATCAAAATCAGCTTTCCAAAATCCAAAAGGCTCCTTTTAAAATTCCACTTATGAATTACAATACCCCATATCCTTAGACACACAGGCATTAACACCACCATCCCCCAAAAGGGAGCCCCAACCTATCTCTGTACCATCTAACATTAATTAATGCCTGTGCATAAATACAGATATATATATGTAAGTTAAATCTATTCATCTTTAGCCCAGAAGGAAAAAATCACCCTGCTGCTACAAAATTTGCCCCAAAACAGACAACTCCACAATACCAGAGCTAATGTCCTAGAAGTCAATACAATAAAGAATAGAGAGAGGTAGGGAGCAATTATAAACCAAGGATATGAATGCTTAGACTTCTTTTTTTATATAAAACATGTATAGCTCCTGAAAATTACAACCTTTTCTAAAATTCTAACATACACAAGTCCTATTCAAAGCTTAATTGCAAAAACTCACATTTTATTGCATTTGTTTATCATTTTCTATTTCTTTAAAGTATTTACAGATCATTTCCCCAGATTTATCTCAGTACTATTAACTACTTATTTAAAATGCCTTAAATATAGGCCTTACTCTCAGGTTTTCTAGTGGGACAAGTGATCAGCCTGGTATCTTACCTATGGTTTTCTTTTTGTTAACTGCATTGTCTGCCTTATGTCGCTTCTGTTAATGAAAGAAAAAAGTTATTAGATTCAAAAATTCCAAATGAATAACGGAAACAGCAAACAATAGGATCATTGGGGCGGGGGTGGGGGACAGGGGAACCACCTGCCCACGGCACTAATGCTCTACAGTTCAGTCCAAGGTTTGCGACCAGCACTGCCCCCTAATGGAGTAGAGACCAGTGCAGTGAATGTGTCTGTGTAGTCCACTCGGGTTTAAATGACCGTATCTAGGTTCTAACAATGAACAAGCACCTTGAAGTATGAAACTTCTCACTCTCCTTTGTTTTACACCAGACTGAAGGAATTTATTCAGTATTATAAACACAACAACAACTGAATTCATCTTACTGATAAAAAAACAAAAACAAAAAAACACTTCTGGGTCAAAGTACCTTTGCTTTGATTTGTATTACATTTATTCATTTACCTATTCCCAGAAAAAAAGTGCATGCGATCATGCTAGACACTGAGTATGGGGGGTGGGGAGCACAAAGATAAGAGGGTGGAGAGAGTACGAACACGGCTGCAGCCAATGAACTTGGAGATACACTGAGGTTAGCAGGAGCGGGGAGAAGACTCTTGCAGAATTACCTCAAGCACAGCTAGCACAACGCTATGCTAGACAGCAACACAGTCCTTCGTGTGCCACCAAATTGGCAAGCTCTACAGGAAGGGGTAGGAACATCAGGGGAAAAAACCAAAGGCGGTCCAGGGAACTAACATTACAAAACATAGTTTGGACTCCTTCTGGGTTGTTGTAGAGACATTAAGGACACTGTATGTATGCGTTCCCTCCCGCCAAATGCCATCATGAACCTTGAGGGGCCAGTTAAGCTGTAGACCAATGTCCTGCCATAAACAGAAAACCCGAAGCAACACGTGAGTTATGTTATATTCAATACAAGGTTTTTATTATCTGAAAGCAAAAACTTACGAAATCTTCCACAATTTCTTTGATGCCTGCAATGGTTAAAATAATGATCAATGGCACCAGGGTGGTGTATCTTCCTGTTGGAGATACATCTGGGATTTGCTGCAAGACAAGAGACCCGAGAGGGAAGTTAACAAGTTAAAATCCTCCACCAAAAGGGAAAAAACGACACTCACCACTCACTCTTCTGCGCTTCTTTCCCACTTCTGCTACACCAAAATTATTACCTTATTTTAAAAACTAGCCAAGTGTGTTACATATTTTAAAATTTGTATCCAACACTGCTATATGTAGAGCAGAAAAAGAGCTGAAAGTAAGACCCCCGGGCTGTTTTCCCATGTCTCAGGAAATGCAATGGAAGGCATGCTTAAAGTCTGGCTCAGCGGTTAGAGCGACAGCCTGCGGTCCAGAGAGACCCGGGTTCGGTTCCCGCTAAGGGCACGTACTTCGGTTGCAGTTTGTCCCCGGCCCTGGTCGGTCGTGCGGGTGGCAGCCACTCAATGTGTCCCTTTTACATTGATGTCTCTCTCTCTCTCTCTCCCTCCCACTCTATCTGAACAAAAAATGGAAAAATGTCCTTGGGCGAGGATAAAAAAAAAAAAAAGAAGTCTGCCTCGAAGCAAGATCATGTTTGTTCATTTAAACAATCACTGGATGAAGAAAGCAAATTACATTTAAGTATTATGGCCCGTTTTTCAGGTAAGTGACCTTTCAGCAACATCTCATTTTGCATGTTTCAAGGTTATGAACTATAAATAAATTTTAAAGAAACATTACCTGTAATAAGGCAATGAAGAGGAAGAAGGCATTAGCAGCTCTTCTAATCTGCTCATATAAGAATCGAGGTAGAAATGTCAACACGCTGTACTTGGCCGTACTGCAAGAACAGAGAAAAATACTGCTATCAGTTATAGATGTAAATTCTAACCAACGAGAAAACACAAAGTTTCAAAAATTTTAGAAGGGGTTTTAATAATAAAATATTTCAAAATTCAGGACAAGTCAACGTGCTGGCTTGTGTGCAAATCTCCGTTTGTAGAAGGACATATCTGTTAGAAAAATTTAACGTGATCTTCGTTTTCCAATGTTAATCTACGTGTTCGTTCAGTTTTTCACATAGCGCAAGTGGGGAAATGTACCCACCTCCTGGGAGCTGCGTGCTACAGACACAGAGGTAGACTGTTTTGGGGATCACAAAACAGGAGGAGGTCCACGTTCCGAGCATCAGCCCGCAGCTCCCACGAGCCAGGCAGAACCGTGACTCCAGGACTTCTGAAGTTCTACAGTTCTTACTACGAAGCCGCTGATTCCATGTAGAAAGTCAACTCCATAAACACGCCCTGAGCACAGTTCAGTGCCCCTCTGAACGCCCACCACAGACGTCTGCCCAACCACACCTGAACAAACCCATTCCTTCCACATGCCCTTATTTGGCCACCTTTGCTTACATTCTGCTTCCATCTCGGACATCTTCCCCGGAGCTAAGCTATGGTTCCCATCTCACCCTCCCATGAAACCTTGTACCCTCCATTAAGGTTGGTCAAATCCATCAAGACTCTTCCCCCAAGCCCACAGTATGATGTTTACACGATCATACAGTATCTGCTTTGCTTTATTTTATATGTATTTATCTATCCCCAAAATAGACTCTGAGAACAGTAAAAATGTCTACTTCACCTCTGAATGTTTCTAGCACACAATGCATAATAGATCATCAATGAACAGTGAAATAATCCAAAGGCATGAACTAAGGAACTGGGGGAGGGGAATGAACCTCACCTCCTTTGGCTGCACAAAGGTATATCCATAGAAGTACCTGCTCAACTTCTAGCTCACCTTCTGAAGGCACCCCCTCTGAACCCACTCTTAATTGACATGTATTCTAACTAGGTTACCTGGCAGGTTTCAAATATACAACCCATTAGAAGCACCAGAGCAGGAGAGCTCAGGAGACAGGTGCTGGAGGCACGTGTATACGGCTGTAAGACCAGACAGCAACCAATCCTGGAGTCACGAAACAAACACATCAACACTGACAACTCAAAACATAGCAGGCTGAGGTCACCTGACAGAGCCGGATAGTGTCCCATGTACCATTTACTGCCACTGCCTCAGAGAAGACCTTCCCCATGGGACAACGGCCTGGTGTTGCTGAATACACAATGATTAGAGTCGTCCTCACAGACAGACTTATTTTTAGCCTTCTTCTGCTAAAGGTATTAAATATCTATGACAAATTATATGAAAACCACTTATATAAAACAATTCAAACTTAAAGACTATGATACTTGAAGGAATGTCAATGAATTAACTAGAAAATGTCTTACACGGAGTCCCTACTCACTGATGTAGCCCTATGGAGTAATGAGATGTCATGGTAAATTCTGCCAGACAGAATAAACTAGCTGACCTTAAGTTCATTAACGAGTAGGAAAACTGTACCTAACTCATGATGGCTCATGGCACGAAGTTTTCTTGGCTGCAGCTTAGAGGACAAAGTAAAATGGCACATTCCTTTATGAAAGCACTGGCCACTGAATAAAGCAACTAACGCTGATCAGTAAAGGAAGCACGAAAATTCACATACTCTAAGATAAAACTTAAGAACGCATCTTATAAGATAGTTTGACTATAACATTTGAACCCAAGATTTCAACTGTATAAAACAGACACACACAAACACAGTTGGTGTGTGAGCCCAACTGTGTGTGAACATTTCCCACTAGAGTAAAATACTAAGTGTGTCTGGAGACCATGAAGGTAAAGGTTTGGGGGACAAGGAGATCCTGCTCATGTCAGAAAACCAAAGACAAGGGGAGGGAAAAGCATTCCAACTTTTACTCTAATTAAACTATAAAAATGAGTCTAAAATGTTTCAGCACAATCAGGAATTCAGGGTAAATGACATTCATCCAAGAGACGGCTACTGTACAGCATGAAAATAATTGCCTTAATGTACAACCTTTAGGTGTCCCGTTACAGAATTAAACACATAGAACTACAAACAGCTAAACGTAGCCCCCATCAAAACCATTCTCCCAGAAGAGTTTATTTAGGACAGTGTTTCTCAAAGCTAAAGATATATATGAATCTTCTAGGTAGCTTGTTAAAATGCACTGTGTTAGTCAGGATTCTCCAGGGAAACAGAACCAACGGGAGTGTATACACAGAGAAATGTATTCTAAGGAACTAGCACGTGGTGGGGACCTGGTAAGTCCAAAATGTGCAGTGTGGGCCAGCAGGCTGTGGACCCGAGGGAAGATCTGATGTCATTTGAGTCTGAAGGCCATCAGTGGGCAGAATTCTTTTTTGCCCAGGAAGGTCAAACTTTGTTTTATTCAGGCCTTCAACTGATTGGATGAGGCCCACCCACATTATGGAGGGTAATCTGCTTTATTCAAAGTCTACCAATTTCAATGTTAATCTCATCAAAATAAATAAAGAAAAATAATTTTAAAAACACCTTCACAGAACATTTAGAATAATGTTTGACCAAATATCTGGACACTGTGGCCCAGCCAAGTTGACACAAAATTAAGCATTTCATGCATATTCTGACTCAGTTGGTCTGGAGTCGGCCTGAGATTCTGCATTTCTAACGAGTGGTCCAATGTGGGCCAATGGTGGTCCAAGTATACACTTTGGGTGGCAACTACCCTTGAGGAGGGAGATGTATTCAAATCTCCTATCTGAAGTCAATCCAGCTAAAAACTCTAAGATATAAAAAGCTGGGAGACATGTACCATTCACTTTCTCATGTCCCAGGAGAAAGAACATCTACAGGTGAAATGAATGAATGAAGAAGGTCACGCAGGTCAATCTGTCACCCATCCCCTAAACGATTCACACTGCATATGTCAGCATCCCTGTCAGGGTTCACAGCAAGGACAGGCAGGGACTACAAGCAAGTCTGGGCATTTGGCAAGTCTCAGAACCCAGAGAATGGAGAGAAAAGACCAGAAGAAAAAAACATTTCCTGTGGTCCCCCTAAGTTTCCCCTAAACATCTGTTAGACCAGTGTTTCCGGAAATTGGGTGACATGAAGAATGACCAAGGGCTTGTCAAAAAATCCACCCACCGCCCTGGCCGGTTTGGCTCAGCGGTTAGAGCGTCGGCCTGCGGTCCTGAGAGACCCGGGTTCGGTTCCCGCTAAGGGCGCGTACCTCGGTTGCAGTTTGTCCCCGGCCCTGGTTGGTCGTGCGGGTGGCAGCCACTCGATGTGTCCCTTCGCATCGATGTTTCTCTCTCTCTCCCTTCCTCTCTCTCCCTCCCACTCTATCTGTACAATAAATGGAAAAATATCCTCAGGTGAGGATAAAAAAATAAAAATAAAAAAAAAATTTAAAAAAAAAAATAAATAAATAAAAAAAAAAAAAAATCCACCCACCCACCCATCTACCCATCCACCCACCCATTCATCCACAGGTGTTTACTGAGCCCCATCTACACACAGGCACTGTGCTAGGCGCTGCAGAGGACCAACTGGTCACCAATGCATACTCTGCAGCGAATTACATTCTACAGGACAGATTCAATTTTTAAAAATACGCAGCAGGCTAGATGGTGGTGAATACTGTGGAGGAAAACAGATCAGGGAAGAAGAACAAAGAGGGGTATACTGGAGGCCAGGGGAGATGTGCTATTTCACTGGACTGTCAGGGACGGTTGCACTGAGAAGCAGCAGGAACGTGCGCTGTGGATACACGTGGGAGGAGCTTTGCGGACAGAGGGCTCACACGTGCCCTGAGCGCTGCGGGGGACGGCTCCTTTGTTTCCCTGTCGAGGAGCAGTGAGGGGCCGGTGTGGAGAACTGCGTGCAGAAGTATGAAAACAGACCACAGAGGCCAACTTGAGCTTTGGAGCTCACGTTTACACACCAGCCTTCTCCTGGTAGGCAGGAAGCCTCCGGAGGGTTCCAAGAAGACAAGATCTGGCAATAATAGCAATGTGCAAGCCTGTCTTCTGGGGAAAATGACTCAGGAGGGGTGGAAACTGGTTCTGCGTATGACGGACACCTTTTTCTTGGTAAGTGCTAGGATCTGGCAAGTGTGGGAAACAATGCGTTAGAAACCAGGGCTGACGAAATGTGGGCCTGGGCCTGCATGCCTGCCACAGTCACAGAGCACTGTGGGAGCCCGGCCTCCACCACAGGGAGAGCAGGAACCCAGGCATGGTGTTCGAGTACGTTCTCCAGCTGTGAGGAACTGGATGTTGACAGCTGTTCTCCAAAGGCAGATCTAAAACGTAGTAGCTGCTCAAAGTGTAACTTCCCCTTAAAACAAGCCACCAGAAACAAACTAGCTTAATATTCATCGTCAACATGTGAGCAGTGAAATCTACACTGAGGCATACAGCCAGCCAAGAGCAGTCGTTACTGTTTTATTCTCCTGCGTTACCTGGAGAGTATGTGTCCTGTCTGTGCCCAGTGGACAGTAAGTGTTTAGTACTCACGGGAGCGGGGGGCCCTTTACACCTCTCCACAAGAGCCAAACCAGTGCTCCGTGATCACGTCCTGGAACTTTCCATTCTACCCAGGTCCCAGCAAGACGCCATCCACCTTTCTCCTCTCAAAATACTCACTCGGCAAGGGGTTCTGGGTTATTAGAGGTAGAAGACAAGAAGGCAGCACAGTGCCCTAAGAAGGCTGCTCATGTCTTCACAGCTTGATTCACTTATCATGAAGAGTGCATCAGACCCAGAGACATAGAAGGAGTACGGTTCAGACTGACAGACCTCAGAGGAGGGGTGTGGGGGGGATGGATGAGATGAACCAAGGAACTTATATGCATGTATGCATAACCAATGGACACAGACAACAATGCTGGGGGATGGGGGAAGGTGGAGAGGAGGGTGTCTAAGGAGGAAAAAGAAGAAACATCTGTAACAAAAATAAATTAATAAAAATTGGGAAAAAAAAAAAAAAAGAGTGCATTAAACTCACTCACAGGAAAGAGCGAGAGCAAGTGAGACCACTCAACGCCAAGGCCTCCCAAGCAGGCCCTCCCACTGAGAAGGGTGTCCCGTCGACGTCACTGCACGCAGGGGACTCACCCAAGGACGGACCAACGGTCAGCAAAGCCCATGGCCCTCCCCACCTGGCACAGACTCCTGACACTTTGCCAACACCCCTCCCAAATGACCTTCTGGACACCCCTCGAATGCCAGAACCCCTGCTGACAACAGGGCCTGGCTATGAAACAGGGCTGCCTCTGAGGGGTGTTCGCTCCGGTCCACTGAGCTACTGAAATTTCACCAGTTACAAAGAAAAGGTGATGAGCTCACCTTGACTTCTGTTCAACCCTTTTCCTATTTCTTAGTCTACAGCTGGAACAAAACTATTGGAACTGCCTTACCTCGCAGCCTGTTCCCAGAACGCAGTAACTGGACCGGGGACTACTTGTTAGTGTAATTCTTTTTTTTATTATTATTTAAAATGTTTTTCTTTATTGATTTTAGAGAGAGAGGAAGGGAGAGGGAGAGAGAGAAACATCGATGAGAGAACAGCGATTGGCCACGTCTTGCATGCTCTCCACTGGGGATCGGGCCCACAACCTGGGCATGTGCCCTGACCGGGAATCGAACCAGCGAACTCATGGTGCATGCATGGGTCAACACTCAACCACTGAGCCACTCCGGCTGGACTGTTAGTGTAATTCTTTATAGCACCTTATTATGGCTCACATAGGCTTTTTAGGCTAGTCTTTATAATACATACACAGCCAATGTGAAGAATGAGTTGGCCCGGCAGGTGTGGCTCAGTGGTTGAGCGTCGACCCATGCACCAAGAGGTCACTGGTTCAATTCCTGGTCAGGACACATGCCCAGGTTGTGGGCCTGATCCCCAGTGGGGGGCGTGCAGGAGGCAGCCAATCGATGTTCTCTCTCATCGATATTTCTATCTCTCCCTACTTCTCCCTTCCTCTCTCTAAAACCAATAAAAAAGAAAAAAAGAAAAATGAGTTGGAGTTTAATCAATTTATAAACATACCTTTGAATGTAAATTCATACACTAGAGATTCCCTATAATTCCTATTAAATAGTGTGAGTGTTCTACTATCATATTTCTGAGTCTGTGTTTTGTTTTAATTCAATGAGTTCTGGCCACGGAGCAGTTTATTTCACATGGAAACAGGGGCTGAGAACAGAGAGCAGAGAGATGACGGCGGTTTGAGCACCGAGCGTGCTGCCAGGCAGCTCTCTCCCTGTGCACGACTCCCAGATAAGCAGTTCCAAAGGCAAGACCCCGATGCGCATGGCTAATATCTTTCAATGTGGCACCGCTGAAAAGTAGGTTTTATTCCATTGCTTTACCAAAAAAACTTGTGAATTGTATGATAAAAATCAAATAAAAATGAGTTGTGAGACTCATTCAATTTTGCACTGCAAAGCTCAAAAAATCATTTTTAATGAGATTCTCTATCTTCAATAAAAAGGACCAACAAATACTTATTATGAAAAGATCTGGCCTCAGGGCAAACGAGCCCAGGAGGAGTCACAATTCAGGCGCGATTCTACCACTGCCCCAAAAGAAAAGCAAAACAGGTCAAAGTTGCATTTAATTATGATTTTCACTCAATTCAATACATTCTTCCAAATACAGGGCAAGGTTTAAGGCTGTCCCAGGTGCTACAAGTCAAGCAAGGTGTGACAGGACTCTGCAATCGAGTATCAAAACAGAATTGCCTAAATCCACACTGCTGGTACCCCCTGAGTCTCTGCTCTCAGTCAAGGAGACCGTTGTATTGCTGGTTGCAAGGGAGGTCATTGCAACTAGTCTAAAAAGTCACTTCCCAAGCAGGTGGAGTCCGGAAACTCTAACAGTAAGTGAGATCTTCAAGGGATGCTAGACTGAGCAGACAAAGTGGGAGACTAGCAGGAGGTGAAGTGCGGAGTAGACAGAGCTCACTAATGCAGAATGCACAAAAAATATAAAGCAAGACTGTCCATCCTTCGTGTTGCAACAAATTAAAGGAGTTCATGAATACCAAAAACCCAAGACACGCTGTATCATTTTTATTTTTGTGAATTTCTCATATAACTGCCAAACTTTATGTTCTAATGTTTAATTTAGGTTTTGTGTACTTTCCAATATGCAGGATGAACTAAGTTATCAGCTCAAATATCTATAAAGTGAACACACCCATGTAGTTGTCTACTTGAAATTTAACAGAGACACAAGGAACAGTCTTTAAGGCTGGGATTCTAAAGGGTACCTCGCTTCTGACTCCCAGCTGTAAAACGTATACACATTTATCACCTCTGCCTACTCGGGCACCACCTAAATAGTAGAAAAAAAATGTAAAAACATACAGCCACATTTTTAAAACTAGGAGTAGAATCATCAGCCAAGGAAAATTTCCCCTTAAAATAGACTCCTTTGTCCTTTTTGTTGACATGCCTGAGATGCCTTCTGAGAGTGAGCGGCAGTAGGAGACGAGCCTACAGAAGGGACTGTAGCCTGAGGCAGGGCCCTTGGCCACAGGTGAGACAAGAAGAATGGGTTCTACTCTAAGAACTGTTTTCTGGAAAGGCAGGTCAATCCATTTTTAAGAGAGTAATTCAGTTCCGATAAGGGAATCACTGCCTTAGTCAGGGTTCTTCGGAGAAACAGAACCAAGCAGATGTATATGTAGAGACAGATGAGATTTATTATACATGGGCCCACACAACTGCACCGTCTGACACGTCCCAAGATCTGCAGTCAGCAAGATGGAGACCCAGGGGAGCCCGGGGGTAGTCCCAGTCCAAAGGCAAGAGAAAGACAATGTTCCAGCTATAAGGCCACCAGACAAGAGGAGTTCCCTCTTACTCAGTCTTTTGTTCAGCTGACTGGATGAGGCCCACACATACTGAAAAGCTCATTGCATCCTAAATCACCCTCAAAAAACACCTGGACTGCCCTGGCCAGTTTGGCTCAGTGGTTGGAGCATTGGCCTGCGGTCTGGAGAGACCCGGGTTCGGTTCCCACTAGGGGCGAGTACCTCGGTTGCAGTTTGTCCCCAGCCCTGGTTGGGTCGTGTGGGTGGCAACCACTTGATGTGTCCCTTTCACATCGATGTTTCTCTCTCTCTCTCTCTCCCTCCTACTCTATCTGAACAAAATGTCAAAAAATGTCCTCAGGTGAGGATATAAAAAAAAAACAAAAAACACCTGGACTAATTTTTGACCAAATATCTGGGCAGCCCATGGCCTGGTCAAGTTCACACATAAAATGAACCATCATCATCATTTATTAGACACAACCTCGGTGTGTCAGAGGAGCCTGGTGACAGGAAGGGAGAGACGTGGCCCTGCAAAGCGGAAGAGGCTCATGAGGTGAAGACACCAATGATGGAAGAGGGACAAGCAAAGGTGGAAAGCGAGGGGAAACATCAGAGGTCTCCACACAGAGGAGCTCAACAGGACATCAGGGTTAAGAGTATGGAGAAACTTCATGAGATTGAGAAGGCAAGCCTTCTGCAGACAACCCCTTAGGCGGTGCAGAGACCCCACCCCTGGCTTTTGTAATCCCTTTACATCCACCAACCACCTAAACTACAGTGGAACTAGAAAACCTTCAAATACCTGGAAGCTTGTCATGTATAAAAGGTGGCTGGAACCTGGGCTCGGAGCTCAGCCTTTGAAGGTGACCCCGCTGAGCCAGCACCAGTGCGCATTAAACAGTAATTTTCTAGTCCTCTGAGTGCATGCAGTCTGTCTCTTCCCACTGGCTGAGTTTATGTCACAACAAGATAAACTATAAAGGGCTAAAAGCAAAGGCTATCAAAAAGCAGCATGCTTCTTTTCTCACAAGCCCCTTACCCTGGCTACACAGAAACCTACACGGCCAGAGTGCTATACCCATCGCCAGAGATCCAAGGATTACTCCCTAGGCAACCACTGAAACCTCACAGGAAAATAAGGGGGAAAATCCACCACATACTCATGTTGGAAAGTCCTTCACCTACAAGTAAGGCTTGCTCTCTGACCCACGCTCACAGTGCCCCGTCAGTCTTCGATGTTCTCTCTCTCTCTGGAAAATTATCAGATATGTATAGAAAGTTCCCACTATGAAAAAGAGATTCAAAATGAAAGCAAAAAAGAAAGAAGGAACACTATAGGAAACGGTGCAGCAAACTTTTAAAAAATATTTTTTAAATGCTAACATCTTTAGAATTGTAAGAGGATAATATATTTATGTAAAACAAGAATAAGTTCTGAAAAAATGAAGTATATTACTTTTCAAGATAAAAAATATAAGATTCTGTTTTTCAAAAGTAACAGAATAAAACAGGTACTGGTGGGAAAAAGAAGAACCATAACCTAAGATAATGCAATCATAGGAGTGAAAAATAAAAGTGAGTAATTTCCCAAAAAGCAGACCAAAACACCAAGATTAAAAAGTAAAAGAAAAGAGATCATAGAGTACCAATATGAGAGTCAATATTCAACCATTAAGAGTTCTACAAAAAAACAGTGATAGAATATTTAAAAATTATATTAAAAAATTTTCCCAGAACTCTAAGAAATAAGGTTCCTGGTTGAAGTATCTAAAACAGGAGACCTATACTAAATATTTAAAATTATAGAATACCGTAATTTTTAAAAGTGCTTGTAGTCTGGCCAGTGTGACTCAGTTGGTTGAGTGTCACCCATGCACCAGGAGGTCGCTGGTCCAATTCCCTGTCATGGCACATGCCCAGGTTGTGGGCCTGATCCCCAGTAAGGGGCATGCAGGAGGTGGCCAATCAATGTTCTCTCTCATCCGTATTTCTATTTCTCTCTCCCTCTCCCTTCCTCTCTCTGAAATCAATAAAAACATATTTTTAAAAATATTTGTAAAAAGACCTTATTTATAAAGGGAAAAATCAACATGACATTGAACTTCTTAATAGCAGCATAAACAGCTAGAGTAAGACTTCAGATTTCCAAACCTAGCCAAACTATCAGCACTTAAATTTACTTTTCATGTAAGCTTCCCAAAGAAACCACTTCTTGCAAGATATGTATCAATAATACTGGAGATTAACCAATAAAGAAAACACACCTGCATCCAATAAAACAGGGAATCCAACTCAAGAAGGCAGGAAGAAAGTCCTGGGATGGTCACTTTACACTGTATCTACAAAAAGTCAGTCTTCCTAGGAAGGAAGTCTCCAGGGAAGAAAATAGAACTGATAGATTATTCTGAGAGATTACTTTTATAATATAAACAAAGATAGTGTGTAGTATAAGTATATAGTAATTGATGGAAAAAATAAGAATTGATATGTAAAACAAAAAACTGTTCCAGTAGAAAAATGAAGCAGTAAAAGCAAGTTACACTAGAAAAGAGACAAAGATACCACACTTCACTACTTGGCCCTGAGGTAAATTAGTTAAATTTTTGTCTACAAGAGAGTTAAGAGGTAATTTTTAAAACTAATATAGAAATATGGTAGAAAACACCAAAATAATTTAAAACAGAAAGTTCAAAGTGGTTGCCTTGAGTGGAACAGAATCAGAACGGGACAGACGGAACTGGACACGACTAATTTTTACAAGCATCCATACACTTAAACTTTTAACCACCTACATGTTTTATTTCAATCATTATTGGATATTTTAAACAAAAATTAATAGTATCTAGATATAACTGTCAAGGAATCACCAGTTCTTTTAATTTTAGCTAATTTCAGGAATTAGCCAAGGAGCTGTTTATTGGAACATGACATTAGGCTAAATACCTAATTTATTCTTGTAATACTTCCCACCACCAAAGGATCTAGAAACCACTCATATCTGATATTAACCCCTACAGTCACTACGTTCTACCAGCAACAACCGGGCACTAGGCCATGGATAAGAAAGAGAAATTCTGATCTGCCCTGTATGCGTCTAAAAAGAAACAAGCAGCCCTGGCCGGTTTGGCTCAGCGGTTAGAGCGTCGGCCTGTGGTACTGAGAGACCCGGGTTCGGTTCCTGCTAAGGGCGCGTACCTCGGTTGCAGTTTGTCCCCGGCCCTGGTCGGTTGTGTAGGTGGCAGCCACTCGATGTGTCCCTTTCACATCGATGTTTCTCTCTCTCTCCCCCCCCAACTCTACCTGAACAAAAAATGGAAAAATGTCCTCGGGTGAGGATAAAAAAAAAAAAAAAGAAAAGAAACAAGCATTGGTGCTACAGTCATAGTGCGAAGGTTTTATACAGTCATCCCTTTGAGAAGAGCAGCCTGGCTTTCAGACAGGAATCTCTACCCTATACCTCAGCCCACAGGGAAAATGAGAATAAAGTTTTTCCCACTCAAATGGAAATCACTTTATCCTGAAGAGTACTACCTCTTAAGTTTTCTTGCTTCCTTTAATCCTCTGCCAAATTTCTAGAACATCCTTTTTTTTTTTTTTTTTTAAATCAAACCACATCCTTTCTATTCTTCCCAGCCAACAGCCCAAGGGGTCATCTTCTCTAGCAAGCTTTTCTCTATTCATGTCTACCCAACACACAACATACAATCTGTAATCCGTCCATTTCTCTCGGCACTGTGTGTGTGTGTGTGGGGGGGGGGGGCTTGCACACATGTGCACACGTGGGTGGGTAGGTAGAGGGTGAAGGAGGGACTTTTCTCCTCTTACACTCTGAGCTCTAAGTTGGCCACATCAAATATTAATTCTCTTAACCACCTCAACCAGTCTTGGAGGCAGAACTCATCAGACATCTCAGACCAACAGCACAGTGCCCTCTGCTGGCCAACCATCATGTTTTCTGCAACATAAATCTTACTGGAGCAACAGGTCTGAGCCCGATGAAGATCAAGTTCCTCAATAATTTTCTAACATGAATCCTCAGGGAAGCAATGTTTAAGTTAGCACTTTAAAGACTGATTTCATTTTAATGATTGGTCCTTGCACCAATACACTCATGGTCATTTAATATAAAAACATAAAGCAATGTAGTTCATTCCTAAGTAATCCTAAAATGTCTTCTCATCTTTTCGTTTAATTTACTCATTCTATACCCAGTTATATAATTTTTTAAAATCTAAATAGGTATTTTGTGGGGCCTGGATACAATCTGTATACAGTATGCATATAATTTGTGGGTCTTACTTTAAGAAAAATACAAAATTATAAAAACAAAATAAAGCACAAAAGTGAATCCATTTAAGAATTGGGGGATGGGAGGAACCACAACATAACATGGTTCATGAAAGCTGAAATATACTACACTTCAACTTCCAGAAAACATAGTATTTTTACTAAGTGTCTGGCATTCTATACTTCTCTCCTCATGTATTTTATTCCATGTGCTTAGATCACTTCTTACATAACAACTTTGTAATAGTTTTTATAGAAAACTAGAAAGATAATTCATTCTTTCCTCTAGCTGTGGTTGATAAGTTATTTTTCATTGATATTTTGGTGATGTTTCTTTCAGCTTTATAATTCATAAACAGTAACATCATGTAAATTTTTATGATTATTGTCAAATTCAGAAAAATTCCTATCAAATTTCTTTTAAAAATACAACTTAAAATCTGGAAGATTTCCCTGCAGATTAGCTTTTAGCCCCATACACTTCAAACACGGTCTCTCCCATATGACTCACAGAGTCCAAGTGTAATAAGTCACACTCATATTGTGATGCTTCTAACTCTACACTCTCGTATCATAACCCCAGCTGAGGTGGTGGTAGTAGGAGTATTTCTGATCCTGCTCTTATGCTGGGACAGCTAATAATTAATCTATTCACAAACGTGACTAAACACCACATAAATATATCTCTAAAACCAAACAAAATTTTCCTTATCCAGATCCCTAAACGCCACTCCAATGTCATCAAACGGGCGAGAAAGCATGATAATGGCGGAAGTCCAACTGAAAAGAGAGAGTGGCCTTAGCTGATCAGAGTTCACACCTATTTCTCAAATGATACAAAATCACTGACCAGGTAAACACACTGAGGACGCCCTCCCGGGCCTTAGAATGGGCAGATGGCTTGGACTTTAAGCTCCATTAGCTTTAAGTCAGTCTGACTCTGTGGACACATGCATAATCTAATACAAATATAGTCATTTTAATGACCTATTTGCCCTCCCACAATTTTCTCCAAGCTCACATAATCTTACACAGACATGCACATATATTCATATATATATAACAGAAAGTTGCCCATATTCCACAAAAGTGGGACATTATGCCATTTTCTGAATTTTGCTTCTATCACTCAACAACTGCAAAATCTCTGTAAGTCAATAGTATAGCCAAAATTCATTTTTTAATGTATGTTTTTATTGATTTTTTTAGGGAGAGAGAGACAGAAACTTCGATGTGAGAGAGAAACATCGATCAGCCGCCTCCTGCACGCCCCCCACTGGAGATGGAGCCCACAACCCAGGCATGTGCCCGATCAAGAATTAAACCAGGTCCTCTCAGTCCATGGAATGATGCTTAATCCACTGAGCCACACCAGCCGGGCCCTAATTCATTATTTTTAATGGCTATATAATATTTCATAATTTATTCAATCATGATCTTATGAGAAGCAATTACTTTATTTCTAGATTTTTATACTAGAAAACATGCCACAGTGACTATCCATTTTTATACATAATGCTGGTAAGTTTACTTTTAATAGATTTCACTTCAAAAAGTGGTTCCAGCACTGGCCAGTTTGGCTCAGCAGTTAGAGCATCGGCCCAGGTTCAGTTCCCGCTAAGGGCACGTATCTCAGTTGCAGTTTGTCCTCAGCCCTGGTTGAGGTCGTGTGGGTGGCAGCCACTTGATGTGTCTTTCTCACACTGAGGTTTCTCTCTCTCTCTCTCTTTCTCCCTCTTTCCCTCCTGCTCTATCTGAGGATAAATGCAAAAAACAATGCCCTTGGGTGAGGATAAAAACAAACAAGCAAACAAAAAAAAAAAGTGGTTCCAATCTAAGCACCTCTAAAGATTAAAGCGCCGTTAAAGACTTCCTACGTTTCTACTGAATGTCCTTTTTCTGGTCCAAGAGGATCATACATTTTTAATTTTAATAGATAGAAAATTACTTCCCAAAAGCATTAGTAGTTCACATTTCTTTCAGCAATGTATGATAATATTCTTTATCTCCATATTTCTGCCAGCAGTAGGTATGAATGATCTTTTTACCGTATTCCGCTCTCTGTCAAATAATACATTACTGTAATGTTAATTTGCATTTCTTTGATTATAACAAAATTGAACATATTTTCATATATCTGAGACCATATCGCTTTTCTCCATCATCACCTCCTCATATACTTGGCTGATTTTCCTATTGACTTGTTGATCTTTTCCGTGTCCACTTGTAAGAATTCTTGGTAGTGTCTAACTTCTAGACCACTCATTTGTATATTGAGTTTTTAAAATGGTACTTTTGAAATATAAAAGGTACTGAATAATGTAAATGTTACAAAAATATGTTTATAGCACTGTGGTTTAGTATTAAGAAATTCTTACCTAGTTGGTATAGCTCAGTGGTTGAGCATCAACCCATGCGCCAGGAAGTTGCCGGTTCGATTCCCAGTCAGGGCACATGCCCAGGTTGTAGGCCTGATCTCCAGTGGGGGGCACGCAGGAGGCAGCCAATCATTGTTTCTATCTCACTCCCCCTCTCCCTTCCTCTCTCTTTAAAATCAATGAAGAAAAAGAAAGAAACGAAATTCTCCCCCATCCTTTCATTATATACATAGACAGGGTGGGCAAAAGTAGGTTTATAGTTGTTCATACAGAAAAAGACATGCTGGTTATGATTATTACAATAGATTTTTTTTTAACTCAAAAGAATGGCACAGTGGCACAATGCACTTCAGTACAATCTCGTAAGTTCCACTGTGACATTCTTTGCAGTTATAAGGCTATTGTAACAATCATGATCTGCATGTCTTTTTCCATATGAACAACTGTAAACCTACTTTTGCCAACCCCTGTATATGTATGGTCTCCAAGATTCTCTTCACAGACTTATTAAATGTCAGTCTGTAATCTTTGCAATAAGAATTCATTTTTACATATGATATAGGATGGAGTTCAATATTGTCTTTATCCTGACAGACAGCCATATTGTCTAATAAGTGATACCAGCACAATTATCCATTCCACTTAACTAAAATAACACTTTGTAATACACTGGCATGTACTTAGTTCCATGCAGAACTTTGTCAATTTACAGTAGCTTTATGCATGTTCTGACTCTTGGTAAGGGAATGACACCCTCAATATACTTCTTTTACATAATTTTGACAATACATACATTTTTTTAGCCCAAGTTCTCAGTGGAAAACTTACCACCACCATCACCACCACACACAAATACACAACACACAGAGAAGGCTAAAGGAAAAACATTCACTTTCCATGTCATTTTTAAAAATGGTTATTGCATTTTTAATCATTTGATGAAATAACAGAAAGTGGTCCCAACCTAAGCATCTCTGAAGACGTTTTAAAAGACATACACGCACAAGTGCTTTGTGATAAAGTGCAAGCCCTTAGATGAAGTGGTTTCTTGAACTGTTTAAGTCATCACTTTAGGAAGGTGTACCTGCAATTTTTCTTGAAGTTCCTGCATTATGATGAATAATTCCAATTAGTAGTGATGCTTTGATAAACAGAATATATTTTGGAGCATGACCATCACTATGAGCTAGTGGCAATGGTCAAACTGTGGTAATACATTAAAACAAAAAGTCATTAATCTAAGATGGATCCACAATATTTATATACTTTTTAGGCCAATTTCTCAACCTTGTAGATTTTCAAATGAAAAGCACACCGTGTGTCAGGAATAAGAGAATCCTTCTTACTGGAAGTCAATGACAACGGAATGACCACTGGGAAAATACTGAGATGACATGAATGCGTGTGAACACTTAGAAACAAGCCGATACAGCAGTTAGAACCAAAAAAAGTGTTCTTAATGAGAAACTGAATTCTGCTTCTTGTAGCAGAAACACATCTAAAGTCACCTGAGCCACTGGGAGTCTTTTCCCCGCAGGACGGGAATTCCAGGGGGCGGCCAGCCAGTGCTGACGCCGCGGCTCACAAACCTCAGTATCCTGGGCGTCTTTATTCCACCAACCTGTCACATTACCGTCACAGAACAGCTGCTCCCCTTCAGACTCAGCTGTGTTCACACAGGAAGCAGTGGGACCATCCAGATGCAGCGCCCAGATACCCTCGGCTCACATCTCACTGGCCAGACTGCCCTGCGCGACCACTTCTGGTTCCAAGCATCTCTTCCTGGCACGACAGCAACAAAATGGGTGGGTAGTATCTGCCTTCATGCCTTTTGCTGAGAAATGCAAACGTCTGAAATATTTCATGACTTCTGGTGTTAAATGTGGCAGGTTGGCCAGGTGGCACACGTCCCAATCCGAGCCCGATAAGGGAGTGGGCCTGAGACTGCCCTATACATTGATTAGTTTAGGAATGAGTGAAAATATTAGTGCTTTGTGTTTGGGGCATGACAAAAATCATGTGCCCATTATAGCAATCAAACAGGCAAAGAAGCTAAAATCAGAGGTGAAAAAAAAAAATCTGGCAGGCCCTGGCAGGTGTGGCTCAGGTGGTTGAAAATTGTCCCTTGCACCAAAATGTCACTGGTTTGATTGCCATTCAGAGCATACACCCAGGTTGTGGGCCTGATCCCCAGTAGGGGGTGTAGGAGGCAACCGATCAATGTTTTTCTCTCACATTGATGTTTCTCTCTCTCTCTCTAAAATCAATAAAAACATTTTTTTTTAATCTGTCAGCTCTGCTCAAATGAGCACTAAACTAAAAATAACCAACTTTCAACCATGAGAACAAGAAAGGCTCTGGATATATCATAGTTAGGTACTATCTATGGTAAATACAAAGTCAGAGTTTAGACAGAGCTACAAGAAATTGTCCTCTTTATTGGGTAATCAAATGTTGTTTATCTAGTTTCCTCTGAAGAGAACAGGGAATGCTGGTTTCTGATCCCAGCTCCAGTTTATATTATTATTATTTTTTTTATCCTCACCCGAGGACATTTTTCCATTTTTTGTTCAGGTAGAGTGGGAGGGAGAGAGAGGAACATCGATGTGAAAGGAACACATCAAGTGGCTGCCACCCGCACAACCGACCAGGGCCGGGGACAAACTGCAACCGAGGTACGCGCCCTTAGCGGGAACCGAACCCGGGTCTCTCAGGACCGCAGGCCGACGCTCTAACCGCTGGGCCAAACCGGCCAGGGCCCAGCTCCAATTTATATAGAAGCCACTGAACCTTTCTATGTCTCAACTTCTACACTCAATCGTGAAGACCACTTTCTTCCTGTGTCCCAGGTCTTAAAAAGTTACAGCTAATTATAATTCTAGGGCTAGAAAGAACACTTGTGTAGGAGAATATAAAGAAAAACAATGAATAGTATCTTTCTCCTTCCTTCCTTCCTCCCTTCCTTCCTCTTCCTTCCTTCCTTCCTTCCTTCCTCCCTCCCTCCCTCCCTCCCTCCCTTCCTTGATTTTAGAGAGAGAGGAGGGGAGAAGGAGAGAGAGACAGAAACATCAATGAGAGAGAACATTGACTGGCTGCCTCCTGCATGTCCCCCTCTGGGGATCCAGCCCACAACCTGGGCATGTGCCCTGACCAGGAATCAAACCGGCGACCTCTTGGTACATGGGTCAATGCTCAACCACTGAGCCACACCGGCCAGGCTTTAATAATATCTTAATGATATCATTATACCCCTGGCCGGTTTTGCTCAGTGGTTAGAGCATTGGCCTGCGTTCCAGAGAGACCCGGGTTTGGTTCCATCCCAGGTCCACCCAACCACACACTCTGAGTCACTTTTGTTGGGTTCTAGTCCCCAATTGGAATCAGGTGACAACAACAGACCCGTTCCACAGCAAAATGAACATACAGCCCTCTGCAGCCTCCTAGGCATCAATATTTGACAACAAATCACTTACCCAATAGCATTATGATGACATTATAATGAGGCTCGAGGCTGAGATCTTCTCTGGATAAATTACACAACCAAATATCTCCATTTATTTCTTCTTTTCACTCCCAAGGCTATCATAGCCTTTGGAAGCCCTCACCGTCTCACACCTCCTACTCAATGCCCCCCAACTGACTACATTGACACCTGACTGCTTTCTGACGTACTGCATATCCCTTCCAAACCCACCCACCCACCCACACCCCAAGTAATAGCTCGTATTTGAAAACATATCACTGAAGTAATTTGTTTTTGAGCAACAAGTCAGGAAGCAAAGCCAGGGGCATGGTATCTGAACCTGCACTTCTACCCAACACATCACACCTCCCTTTGAGCTCCCAGCATCTTTCAACCACTGATCTCTCTCCAGCACAAGCCCCTGCTTTGGACACTCTTGTCCCTGTCCCCTGAACTCAAGGTGCTCATTTCTCTTCTCCTTCCCTACAATCACGCTCCCCTCAGAACATGCTTGCCTGCTCTGCCCATCCTTCGGGACCTCTCCTCAGAGCCTCATGGGACAAGTGGCCCTTTCCCTAAAGTCTGAGAAAATGTACCTCGCCCTTCAACACTGACCCCAGGCCATCTTCTGTTACAAGTTATTCATGTACATGTTTTGTCTCAATTTGATTCTAGAGGACTAAATGTTTCTCACTGTGTATTAACTATATTTTCTTATTTTCTCCCAGCATTTTTAATTATGGTCTAGTAACCATCTATCACAGTGCAAAGGTATCAAAAACTATTACTGATTATCTTCCTCTTCACCTTTTCCATCCATGCCTCCACCCTATCCCTCTGGTGACCATCAGTTTGTTCCTTGTTTCTATGAATCTGTTATTGTTTTGTTTGTTCATTTGTTTTTATATTTTTATAATTCAACACATAAGTGAAATCATGTGGTATTTGTATATGCATTCCTACGTTCATTGTAGTATTATTTATAATAGCCAAGATATGCAAGCAACCTAGGTGCCCTTTCATAGATAAATGGATAAAAAGATGTGGTATATTAAAATGGAATATTACTCAGCAATGAAAAAGAATAAAATCCTGCCATATGCAACAGCATGGATGGACCTAGAGGGTATTATGAATTAAGTGAATAAGTCAGACACAGACAAATACAACATGATGTCACTTATATTTGCTGTATTCCTGATGCGCTGGTATCAGGGGCATCACTAACCAAGGATGAACTCACTACCTCTTCCAGAGTTAGCTAATTCCTAGAGACAGCATAGAACTTTCCCAACCACATGTTTTTCACAGGTAATTCAACCAACTGAAAGCTCATGCCACTCAACTACCTCCTCCACTGAGCTCTCTCACATCAAGTCTGTCCTAATATCACCCCTGGGCCAGGTGCCAGGCAGGGAGGGGCAGCCCCTATGTCCCAGAGCCTACTGGGATTGTCCCGACTCTCCGATCCTGAGTGCGCCTACGCTGCCTTGCCTTTCCTGCGGAAAGCACAGTAAAAGCTGTGGCCCAGCCTCCCCCTTCCCTCCGCCTCCTCTCCGACATGGGTGCTTCTCCCTGTGGCCCTGCAGAGCAGGGAGCTGTGAGCACAAACCTCTCCCTTCATGGCACCATTTCTGCATCTGCATGGCTTACCTTACCCGATTAAAACAAATCCTGGGTACACTTTAACACACACTGGGATTGCATCTCTTTTATGACTCCCCCTTTCTGTCCAACCATACTCCTAAAAGTGTGTCACACGCACACAGTAAGAGAAAACTGTATCAAAGGAATACGAACACAGACTGAAGCAAATAGACACTAAGGTTTAATGTTTCAGTTGTGAGCAAATACATCAAGCATACAAGAAAAACGCATAATATATTTATATGCCTCAAAAGAATAAAAACATAAAGGTTTTAATTCAATATTTTTATTGGGCCTCAAATTATCGTGGTATTATTCCCATAGTCTCTGCATTCCACTTTAATTCCTTTAGTTCATTTCTCCAGAATTGCATGAGCCCTCCACATAAGTGATCTTACAGAGCTGATCTATGCCCACAGTGTAACATTAATGAATTTTTAAAATTTAACTAAGCCATTTACATCCCTTTTGCAAGTTTAAACATACTCTTTAATGAAATAAAGGTCACATGCATATCCTGTGATGTGACACCTTAATATTTCTGTTACACCTGCAGAATAGCTCTATCATAACACAGGTTGGTCACTGGATTCTCTAGGGTGAACAAGGCATTGGATACTTTCCCTAGTAATCTGTAACGACTTGTGTGGCATCCAGCTCACCATACTCTGCCTTCTTTTCAAGTCCAGGGAAACAAGAATCTTTTTTTTAATGTGTTTTTATTGATTTTTTAGAGAGAGGGGAAAGGAGAGATGTAAACATCGATGTGAGAGAGAACCATCGACCAGCTGCCTCCTGCATGCCCCCTACTGGGGATCAAGCTCGCAACCCAGGCATGTGCCCTGACTGGGAATTGAACCGGGACCTCTCAGTCCATGGGACAATGCTCAATCCACTGAGCCACACCAGCCAGGCAAAAATCTTATTTATTTTTACCATATTGCAAAGTAACATAGGATCAAATGGTGCATTTTTGGAGGGAACCGTGATATCGTTAAAAGAAAGCATTCATTAGGAAATAATTTAGTGTTCCTCACTCTGGCACACACATCTTGGTGAACTGCGGATGTCTTGTTTGAGGAGTTGCATTGATCCTGCGCGGGCTCGTGAGGCGAGAGCACGTTGCTGTGAGCAGCTGTGGCAGCCCCTGGAGATGATGGTGCTTCCTCACGGCCATCACCCTGAGGGACAGGTCCTCAGAAGTAAGAAGGCTGGCCCCAACTGGCCTGTCTTAGCAGTTAGAGTGTCCGCCCTCAGACCGAAGGGTCACAGGTTTGAATCCCAGTCAAGGGCACATACCTGGGTTGCAGGTTTGATCCCCAGCCCCAGGCTGTGTCGTGTGGGAGGCAACCAATCAATGTCTCCCCCGCCCCGCTTCACCTCCCTCCTTTCTACTCTATCTAACAATCAATGGAAAACTATCCTCAGGTGGGGATTAACAACAACAACACCACACACACACACACACACACACACACACACACACATACACACACGAAGCCAGGCTCCAGGTGAGACCCTGATGATCCTGGCCCTGGACTCCCTATAAGCACCCTCCCGTTTCACCAGTGTCCACACTCTTTTCTGCTCACATCTCTGCCCTGGCTGTTCTCTCTGCCTGGCATGCCCCACCCCCCAACCCTTCTGTAAATGGCGGCTGCTTCTCTTCCCCATATCTTGACACAAACATCACTTCCCAGAGAGGCACCTGCTGATCTTGCCCCACCCCATCCTAAATTTTCCTTACCTTCCCTTGTGTATTTTTTGATAGCCCTTATTATAATCTGACATTATCTAGTTGTTTTGTTTACTGTTTATCTTCCTAATGAAATCAGGAGCTCAAGTAAGTATTCAATATACATTAAATAAAAGACTCAATGGAGAGGAGAATCAGTACCTTTCTTGGCAGAGTTTCAGCTCACAGCTATATGATCGCTGAATGATAAGATAGAAGGCAGTGCCCACATGAAAATGATTGCTATCCAGTTTACGAATAAATATATGCCAGGCAATTAACCTTTGAAACAACTCTATTCAGTGGGTACTACCTTAACGAAGGGCAACATTTTTCAGAGAAGGTACCAGACTTGCCCAGGATCACATGGCTAGTCAACACTTCAGCCAAGATTCAAACTCAAGTGTGTCTGGCTCCAAATCTCACATTCTGAAACATTACATGGGCACAGGTTAAGAACTAAGAACTGTACTACAGTAGGGTCATAAAGCTAAACCTTGGTAAGCCCCATTCCCTTGCGTCTTTTCTGTATTGTAATACACTAGCCTTTGCTGACCTTAAATGTTACAGACTCAACTCAGTGAGGGTTAATGTCGTAGTCCGTTCAGGATCCTGGCAATACCATATGCTGGGTGGTTTATAAACAGCAGAAGTTTATTTCTGTCTTGGAGGCCAGGAAGCCCAAGATCAAGGTGCTCACAGATTTGGAATCCGGTGAGAGCCAGCGAGCTGGTTCGGAGACCCCATCTTTTTGCCGAGTCCTCGCATGACAAGCAGTGAGGGAATTCAAAGGGTCTCTTGTATAAGGCCACTAATCTTATACACAAAGCCTTTGCCCTCATGCAAGTAGACTATAAAACTGAGATTTACAATGTCCTCCTGGTATTCTAATAAAAACATTAAATATTCTATTACAAAAGCACAGAAATCCATTAATCCAAAACATGGTCAGTGCCTAGGAGAACAAATGGTTCCTCCAAGTCAATAGGATTTTGCTTTTGGTTTTTTGAATTATTTATTTTTTTTATTACAGATGTCCCTCCTTTTTTTTTTTTTTAAGTCAATAGGGTTTTTAAAAAAAATCCATCTCTCATTTATTTTAGGGACAGAAACGTATTTCTCAGAAATGGAAATCTGATGAAAGGGCTGTTAGTGATCACATCACCGACTGTTGCCAAGCCCTGTCACCCCCATTCTACTGACAATAAGAAACACAACATCGACTGAAAGTCCCAAGTGTCCCAGGCACTCTTTTCTGTGTGTATTTGTGGGTATTTTCTTTTTTGCATCATTTACTTCATCTTCAAAAATCGCTTCACAGTAGGTATCAACTTCCCAAGGTCCTCTAGTGAGGAAGCCAAGGCCCATTTACTTTGTTACCTGTCAGGGTTCTGAAGTTTCCTTAACTGAAAGCTGTTCTGTCAGGAGCTAACTAATGTGAAAAGAAAAAAACCATGCTCTCGCTTTTTAGTGCAGAGTTCATGCAGAGCTTCAAACTAAGCCAGGAGCCATGGGAACCACCCAGCTGTCTAATATTCCAGCAGCAGCTGGCAAAGGGTCTCAGGGGAACCGAGGCGAATCTGACCACAGCCTACATGGAACTGCACTCACTCCCCGAGATGCTGTCAACCCTTTTCTTCCCCCCGAGTCTCCTCTTCAACAATTACTCATTTTCATTACATAACACCATCAGTTGTAGAACTGGCCTAGTTTAAAAAGTCCACATGCTTACTCCCTTCATAGAGCAGCAATTTCCAGAGAAATCAAACCATACAACCAGATTAACCTCGGACGGCGCACAGGGAGCAGTCAGTTCCGGGGGGAACTGCTCCGTGACCACAGCCTATGTGACAATGAACAGGGATCTGTCCTCCGTGCTCAGAGGGTTCGAATGCAGATGGGGAGACAAAACACACTCCAACCAAGAAGACTGAGCTATGAAGCGCAGATCAATGTACACACAATATGAAACTATGTCAGAACTTGGCTATGGGAAGCAAAAATATTTTCAAGAATACAAAGGGTGGAACACGGGAGGAGAGGCACAGATGAGGAAAGGGTCCCTCGTGCCCGTCTGTGCTTCCAGCTCTCCCACACACAAACTCGGGGCCCACAGGGGTAGCCGAGTCTCCACCAACCCTTCCAAAGCCAATCCCACGGCCTCTGGACACCATCGTCGGGCCCTTGTCAACATCTTAAACTCCGGCTACTTGCGAGATGAGGATATACCGTGGCCTGCATGAGGTGGGTCAAGTTGGATGAACTCCACCCTCAGGGGTGGAAGAGGCAGGTTAGGACTGGGGCATTCTCGCCTTCCCATTCTTGTTCTGTTGGCCCAACTCTGTTCCCTCCAAGTCCTTAGGAACAAGACCAAAGACGGGCTCACACGGATGTTAGCTGAAGAGAAATCTGAGGAAAGGCGTAACTCGGGCAGTTCGCGAAGGGGACATGAAATGGACAGGAGAGGGGAAAGCAGAGACAAGAAGAAAGGCAGTGATGCTAGGGACGCCGGTCACCTCCCGGGAAGAACATGGAGCTTACAGGCTAAACCTGCAGGTCTCTGTGAGTCTGCCGACATCGCAGTGACAAAATCAGGACAGTGTCACACTCACTCACCGCTGGCACTGAAACGGAAGGTACCTGGAAGAATAAATAGGAAGCTAGAGCTAACTGTGCCTGAAAACAATTATAAAAATGTCAGAAGGTAGCAAACAATAGAAACGAGCAAGCAGACATAAACAGACTCATAGACGGAACAGACTGATGGTTGCCAGATAGAAGAGGGGGGTGGGGGCTGGGTAAACAGTGAGGGGACTGAGAACTACAGACTGGTAGTTACAGAATAGTCATGGGGACGTAAAGTACAGCACAGGGAATGGGGTCAACAATACTGTTGTAACTATGGGTATTGCCAGCTGGGTACTAGACTTATCAGGGTGATCACTTCATAAGTTATATGAATGTCTAACCTCGGGCTTGTACATCTGAAACTAATATAATATTGTATGTCAACTATAATTTAATTATTTTTAATGTTTAAAAAGAAAAAAAATAGACTTCAGGTCAAGATGTTGGCGTAGGTAAACGTGGTACTCACCTCCTCCCACAACCACATCAAAATTACAACTAAACTACAGAAAACATCATTCAGAAGCACCTGACATCAAGCTGAATGGAAGTCCCACAACTACGAAATTAAAGAAGAAGCCACATCAAGACTGGTAGGAGGGGCAGAGGTGCAGATGGGCTTGTCCCACACCCACGTGTGGCAGATAAAAATCAGGAGGATACCTTGGTTGTGAAGGTCCTCCCTGAGGAGTGAGGGGTCCCCGTCCCACACTAGGCACCCATCCCAGGGTTCCAGGGCCAGGAAGAGAAGTCCTCAAAACTTCGGGCTGTAAAAACCAGCAGGAACTGAGGCTGAGGGAGGCTGAGGCTTCTAGAGTCCCAAGCAGCTCCTCTTAAAGGGCCCGCACACAAACTTACTCAGCCATGCTCCCTCTGAGCACCAGTGTGAGGGGGGTAGCTTGAAAGGTGCCAGAGACATACAGGGAAGAAATGAATTGTTTGGCATCAGAGCGAGAGCTGGAGGGGCAGCTTTCTCCTGGACAGACGTGTTGCTGGAGGTCGTTGTTCCTTTAATAAGCCCTTCCCCCAGGGGGCAGGCAGGTGGCTACCATATCTGGGACTCCAGCAACGTGGCTCACACTGTTTGCCCTTCCCTGGTGATTCCCTGAGGCCCTGCCCCACCCAACTTTCAGACCCACCCAAGCTGTTTCTAGTGGCTTAGGATTGGCCTGACTTGGATCCTGCCTCAAATTTTCCTAAATTCTCTCAAACAGCATCTGGCCTCAGCGAGCCCCATACCTCTCACTAAGTGGCCACAGGCCTAGCACTAGAAGCAACCAGCCTCGGTTCACAGCTTAGTTTTGCCTGGGCACCTCCAAGCCCGGCACAAGATCTGCCATCTGCAGATCACTTTGTAGCTTATGTCTGGTGGCCCCAGGTAGAACACAGGCAGTGGCTGACCTTGCCCCAGAGCCAGCACACCCAGTAGACACCTTCAGACCACATCGTAGCACCACCACCCAACTACCTCCACAAATGACACACTCAAGGAGTGGACTCAGTGGGTACCAGATCCCTGCAGAAGTAAGTCTTACTTGTGTGGTGGGCCCCTGCATAGCTGATCATCCAAGGTAGTCAGAGATCACTGGTCAGTGGGCCCAGCCAGTCCTTGCAACTAACAGCCTGAGTAAATACCTCCCATTGACATGCCAACAGCAATCAAGACTCAGTTACAACAGGAGGGTTAAAGTCCACATGCGGGGTACACCTCGAGGGCCCAGTTGGGGTGATGAGGGAAGCTGTGCCACTGGATCCCACAGGACACCTACTACAACAGGCCACCCTAGGAAGCCTAGAGGACATAGCAACTCTACCTAATACATAGAAACAAACCCAGGGAGGCAGCCAAAATAAGGAGACAAAGAAACAAGTCCCAAATGAAAGAACAAAACAAAACTCCAGGAAAAGAACTAAACAAAACGGAAACAAGCAATCAATCAAATGCAGAGTTCAAAGCACTAGTTATGAGGATGCTCAAGGAATTTAGTGAGAACTTCAAGGAAGTTAATGAGAACTTCAAGGAACTTAGTGAGAACATCAACAACATAAAAAAAGGACCAGTTAGAAATGAAGGATGCACTAACTGAAATAAAGAATAATTTACAGGGAATCAATAGTACAGTTGGTGAGGCCAAGAAGCAAACCATCAATTTGGAATATAAAGAAGCAAAAAACATCAATCAGAACAGCAAAAAGAAAAATAGAATCCAAAAAAATGAGGATTGTGTAAGGAGCCTCTGGAACAACTTCAAGTATACCAACATTCGTATCATGGGACTGCCAGAAAGAGAAAAGAGAGAGCGAGAAATTGAAAACCTATTTGAAAAAATAATAACAGAGAACTTCCCTAACCTGGTGAAGGAAACAGACATACCAGTCCAGGAAGCACAGAGAGTCCCAAATGAGATGAACCCAAAGAGGCCCACACCAAGACACATCATCATCAAAATGCAAAAGGTTCAAGACAAACAGAGAATCTGAAAGCAGCAAGAGAGAAGCAATCAGTTACCTGCAAGGGAGCTCCCAAAAGACTGTCAGCCAATTTCTCAAAAGAAACTTGGCAGGCCAGAAGGGAGTGGCAAGAAATATTCAAAGAGATGAAAAGCAACAACCTACAGTCAAGATTATACTATCTTGCAAAGCTATCATTTAGAATTGATGGACATATACAGAGTTTCCCAGATAATAAAAAGCTAAAGGAGCTCATCACCACCAAACCAGTATTATATAAAATGTTGAAGGGTGAAGAAGGAGGAGGAGGAGGAGAATAACAACAAAAATATGAATAAAAATGGCAATAAATATGTATCTATCAACAACTTAATATACAAACTAAATGAACAAGCAGAACTCAAACAGACTCATAGACACAAAGAACTTTTTGTTGGTTGCCAGCGGGGGGGGGGGTAGGGGTGTGAAAAAGGTGAAGGGATTAAGAAGTACAAATTGGTTGTTAGACGAACCTCAAAGGGAAGGGGGGGGGGACAGGATGAGATAAACCAGAGAACCTATATGTATATATACATAACCAGTGGGCACAGACAATAGTGTGGGGAAGGCAAGAGAGGGTGGGAGCAGGGAGGAGGGGGGTTAATGGGAGAAAAAATGAGGGACATCTGTAATATATTCAATAATAAAGATAAGTATAAAAAAGGGAAAAAAAATATATCAGAAGCTTCAGATCTGTTTTTATCCTTATGGTTTCAGTTTTTAAACAAAGATACAGGTCCTGATATGTCAGAAGAACAAAGCTTTCCTAAGATCTAGCAGATACCAAGATCCTGCCCACAAAGCAAAACACAGAAGGGTTATGCTCTTGATAGTCTCCCCTCTTAGGACATAATCCTTCCTCCATCCACCTCTGCAAACAAGCTCTCATACCCTGAGCAGCATGGTTTTGCTCCCAGGAAACCTAATAGAATATTTATGAATGTTTCAATATTGGCAGCAAGAATCCTCTCCAGTGGCAAAAAGGTCAACCACCACTCCACTCCCCCAAACACCCCGCACACAACGCCCCCCACTTGGAGATTTATCTACCATACACAAAGTAAATGCAGCAGACCCGAACTGACCTTTTCATTTCATTTGTTTGTTTTTTTCTACCAAAAGATTACAAAACTGAAGTGTATTATTTAACAAAGCAAAACCAAGTGTGTCCCTTAACCCACATGTGTTTGCTGACGCCACCTCGGTTCTCTGCCCCAGGAACCTGGACAGCTCTCTCCGGGCCACCACATTAGCTGTGTCAATGCTTCCCGCCCCTGCCCTGCGCTCTGAGTCTGTGCCCCGCCCCCTGTCATGGGTAAAGCGCAGCTCTGGCTGGAATGGATCCACCTTCACGGCCACGGCACAAGCAGCTCATCGAAGTCCCCACTGTGCACCGGAGCTCAGGAACCGCCTCCAGGCCCGGGTCCCGTGTATGACTCCTGCCCGGTTTCTTTACCTACCCCTCCTCTCTACTCCATTCCAACCCCTCAGCCTAAACCACGCTCGGAACTCTCACCGAGATAGCTGTAAAATAAAAGCCCTCACTAACCTTTCTCCCTCTTGCCAGCCTCTCTCCGTCTCCCTCCACTGCCACCTTCGTTCCAGAAGGCGGTTCCACCCTGCCTCCTCCTCGCTCTCCTTCAGCCTGAAACGTGTCTCGCCGACTGTCACAGCAGAAGGGTTCTTGCCCCCATCTGATGCTGCTTGCCGCTTCCCCCCTTGAAGAGCACTCGCCTTCGCAGCCGTCCTCTGTGGTGCCCACCTTCACCTTGGATGGCCCTCTTCCTCTGCTGATGGATGCTTAGACAGGGCTCTTTCCTGAGGCCCTGCCCTTGGCCTTCATTCGACATCCCGAGCCATGCTGACCCCTCCCACGGCTCCGGTTACCACCAGTGTGCAGTCACCAAAGTTACCTCCAGCCTTGACATCCACCACAAGCCCTCCCTGGACCAGTATAGTTACACTCTGGATACACCTCCCTGCCCATCCCACAGACCCTGCCAGGTCCATTCGGCCAGAGCTGCTGGCTCTGCCCGCAGTGTCCCGCATTTGGTTAGTGGGTAGCACTCCCACCGTGGGGTCCATCGGCCAAGCCCAGCAGCAGGAAAGCAGCAAGGAAACAAACGCGGGAAACATAAGGCAAAAGGAACACACTGTCCAAAAGGGGTGACGACAAAGAGGTCAAGTGCCCCTACTGAATGGAGAAAGGATCTCTGCGGCGACTCTGTTCTTTGACTCAGAAAATTTTTAAAATGAATGAGCAAAGTCATACAGCACAAGCCTGAACAAAAAGACAGCAAAAGTTGTAATATTAACATGAAAATCAAGTTTGCCCAGCCAGTGTGGCTCAGTGGTTGAGCATCCACCCATGCACCAAGAGGTCGCCAGTTCAATTCCCAGTCAGGGCACATGCCCAGGTTGTGGGCCCGATCCCAGTGGGGGGCATGCAGGAGACAGCCAATCAGTGTTCTCTCTCATCAATGTTTCTATCTTTCTCTCTCTCTCCCTTCCTCTCTCTCTAAAAATCAATAAAAAGAAAAAAAAATTTTAAAACACACATGAAAACCAAGTTTAAAACCAAAGAAACGAATAAGCATAAGTCCAAATTACTAGCTGCAGGTCTCCCCATTATTCGAAAGCAGAGGTTCCTGTGAAACCAGTCGTACGTGGAAATGACATCAGGCGAAGAGGCAAGTACCCTAGGATACATCTTGCTAATGGATGTACAAAAATCAATCGATACAGCACAGATGCTCACAGACACCGCTGAGCTCTGGTGGCTGGAGGCTGGGGTGCTGAGTGAAGGGGAGGAGCTTGGAGGTGCCACTCTTGACGCCCAGGGTGCGCGCTGCCTCTACAGTGACTCACCTCGAAAAATACGCTGAGTGCTATTTTCTGTCACTTTCATCTTTTTTCTTAAAAGCAAAAATCCTCTCCAGATGTCTTCTGCTTAATGAAACCAGGTACTAATGCAAGTGAAGTGGCGTTAGAGCAAACCTTCAAAAAGCGAGTGTACCTGTATGGCTGTCACCAACCATGTGATACACTCCATACATTAAATGATGTAGCATGAAAACACATAAAACAAAAATCACAAGCAAACTGACCAAGACGTTGGTAACAGGAAACTAATGCTAATATTAGACTAACTGAATAAGCTGAGAATATAGGTTTGAAAATGTAACTAAAAAGTCTGAACAGCCCCGGCCAGTTTGGCTCAGCGGTTAGAGCACTGGCCTGTGGACCAAAGAATCCAGGTTCGATTCCAGCTAAGGGCACACGTACCTAGATTGCGGTTCGTCCCCGGCCCCGGTTGGGGTCATGTGGGAGGCAACTAGTTGATGTGTCCCTTTCACATTGATGTTTCTCTCTCTCTTCCTCCCTTCCACTCTATCTAAAAATAAAAATGGAAAAATAAATATCCTCGGGTGAGGATTTAAGGAAAAAGTCTGAACAAATGAACTTCGGAGCCTATAGGGAATGGAGGGAAACCCAGAGTGGTCCCACCCGCCTCAGGCACGAGGGCCAGCAGGAGCGGGCGTCACAGCTCTGACTGCCAGCAGGTCGGCGGGAACACCGCCCCACAGTGCCAGGCCGCAGGCTCAGGACCGGTCACCATGGACTGCAGAGCTAGAAGAGACCCTGAAAATCTCATTGGAACCCCTTGTTTCGCACAGGAGGAAACTGAGGCCTAGAAGAGAGAGTGCTACGTGTGTCCACATGGGGCAGGAGGGGTTGAGCTCACTAGTCAGGGACACCATGTGACAGTCCAGACCAGGTCCCAAGGCAGGCTTGGCTCCACCATGACACTGGCTGTGGGCGGAGACCCGGTGTCACCCTGACACCCGATGGTTTGTTTTTCAATCCTGACCCAAGGATATGTTTTTATTGATTTTAGAGAGAGGAAGGGAGAGAGAGAGAGAGAAACATTGATTGACTGCCTCCTGTACACACACCAACCAGAGACTGCACCCCAACCAGGGACTGAACCCACAACCTGGGTATGTGCCCTGACCAGGAATCAAACTCCCAACCTTCTGGTGTATGGACGATGCTCCAACCAACCAACTGAGCCCAGCAGGCCCCCAGTGGTTTTTTAACAGTCTCCTCTATGTTACAAAATTATTTTCAGTAACAATCATGAAATAAAAACATATAAAAGCAACCTGAGAAGAAACAGACAGAAAACACTGTCTTCATAAAATTTTATCTAAATGTGTCAATAAATAATGATTTTTACTGTAGTACAAAAAAGAAAAAGGCACAACTATTTATTCCATCATTTTTATGGCTACGTAACAGAGCAAACTTTGATGCTTTGGTTATAGGCTGCTATAATATTTATGTCAAAATTGTTAAGTAACAAGTAAATTTAACAAAGCCAAAATATCTGAAAAAGGTATAATTTAGACAACTACTAAATCATACCACTAATGTTATGTTTTATTTTCTTGGTCTTCAATTTTAAAACAAAAAGTTGTGGAAAATTCCAATTTTAAGATTATTTAACCTAGTCCGTGTGCACTGGGGGTGGAGGGTTACCTGGGAGTGCTCCTAATGGAAATCCATGCAGATCGGAAATGTGCCAGTGTGAAGCATATATGTGTATATATGTTACATTACATATAATCTTTAAAACTAAATAGTAATCACAGCAATTGTTCAGAATTCACTTTTTCAGGGAAGCGTATTTTTTTAAATTATAGTTGACATACCAAATATATTAGTTTCAGGTACACAACATAGTGATTCAACATTTGTTTATCTTACGAAGTGCTCACCACAGTAAGTCTAGTAACCATCTGTCACCATATACAGATATTATAATATTACTGACTCTATCCTTATGCTGTACATTACATCTCCATGACGTATTTTATAGCTGGGCATTTGTACTTCTTAATCCCCTTCCCCTTTTCCACCCATCTTCCCACCTCTGCCCCTCTGGCAACTATCAATTTGTTTCTGTTTAGTTTTGTTTTTTAGATTTCACATGTAAGTGAAATCATACAATATTTCTTTCTCTGTTCAACTTATTTCACTTAACATGATATTCTCTAGGTCCATCCATGTTGTCATAATGGCAAGGCTGGATTCTTTTTTATGGCTAAATAGTATTCCATGTGTGTGTGTGTGTGTGTGTGTGTGTGTGTGTACATATCTCATATCTTTATACATCATCTGTCGATGGACACCTAGGCTGCTTCCATACCTTGGCTATTGTAAACAATGCTGCAATGAACACAGGGCTGCACACATCTTTTCAAAATATTGTTTCTGTTTTCTTCAGTTAAATACCCAGAAGTGATATTGCTGGGTCTAATTCTACTCCTTTTTTATTTTTATTTTTTGAGGAATCTCCATAATGGTTTTCATAGTGGCTACAAGAATTTACAATCTCATCAACAGTACAAAGGGTTCCGTTTTCTCCACATTTGTGTCAACTCTTGTTATTTGTTCTCTTTTTTATGATAGCCATTCTGATAGGTGTGAGGTGATATCTCATTGTGGTTTAAATTTGCATTTCCCTGGTGATTAGTGATTTTTGAATGTCTTCTCATGTGCCTGTTGGCCATCTGAATATCATCTTTGGAGAAAATGTCTACTCAGGTTCCTCTGACCATTTTTTATTTTATTTTTGTTACAGATGTTTCTCCTTTTTCCACCATGGACACCCTCTTTCCAATCCCGCCCCCTCCATTGTTGTCTATGTCCATAGTTACACACACATGCATATAACTTCTGTGGTTTATCTCTTCCCTCCCCACTATACCCCCTCTTCTGAGGTTTGTCAGTCTGTACCCTACTTCTATGTCTCTGGGTCTATTTTATTCATTAGCTTGTTTTGTTCATTATATTCCACAAATATGTAAAATCATGTGATATTTGATTTTCTCTGATTGGCTTATTTCACTTAGGATAATACTCTCCAGGTCCCTCCATGTTGTCTCAAAGGATAAGAGATCTCTCTTTCTTACAGCTGCATAGTACTCCATTGTGTAAATGTACCACAGCGTTTTTATCCACTCATTTGCTGATGGATACTTGGGCTGTCTCCAGATCTTAGCAATTATAAATAATGTTGCCACGAACATAGGGGTACGTATATTCTTTCTGATTGGTGTTTCAGGCTTCTTGGGATATATTCCTAGAAGTGGGATCGCTGGGTCAAATGGCAATTCCATTTTTAATTTTTTGAGGAAACACCATATTGTTTTCCATTGTGGCTGCACCAGTCTGCATTCCCACCAGCAGTGTGCTAGAGTCCCCTTTTCTCCACATCCTCGCCAGCCCTTGTTGTTTGAGGATTTGTTTATCTCTGTCCATTTCTTAATTTGATTATTTGTTTTTTTGATGTTGAGTTGTATATATAATATTAACCTCTTATCAAATATATCATTTGCAAATATCTTCTCCCATTAAATAGGTTAATTTTTCATCTTACTGATGGTTTCCTTTGCATTCAAAAGCTCTTTAGTTTTATGTAGTCTCATTTGTTTTGCTGCCTTTGCCCAAGGAAATAAGTAAAAAATATTGCTAAGACTGATGTCAAAGAGTTTACTGCCTATTTACTACCTATTTTTTCTTCTAGAACTTTTATGGTTTCAGGTCTTAACATTTAAGGCTTTAATCTATTTTGGGTTTATTCTTGTATTTGGTGTAAGAAGGTGAAGCAGTTTCATTTTTTTACATGTGTCTGCCCAATTTTCCCAAACCCACTGGTATTTCCCAACCCCAATGTCATTATATATTCTTGCCTTCTTTGTCATGGATTAATTGACCATGTAGGCATGGGCTTATTTCTGAGTTTATTTCTCTATTCTGTTCCATTGATCTATACGTCTGTTTTTGTGCCACTACCATATTGTTTTAATTACTATAACTTTCTTTGCAGTATAGTTTGAAATCAAGAAGCATGTTACCTCAAACTCTGTTATTCTTTCTCAAGATTGCTTTGGCTATTCCAGGTCTTTTGTGGTTCCATATAGATTTTAGGATTATTTGTTCTAGTTCTGTGAAAAAAAAAATGCTATTGGCATTTTGATAGATATTGCACTGAATCTGTAGATTGCTTTGGATAGTATGGACAGTTTAACTACATTATTCTTCCAATCCATGATCATGATCTGTCCTTCCATTTATTTGTGTCTTCTTTCATCTTTTTTATTGATGACCTATAGTTTTTTCAGTACAGGTTTTTGTGTTTTTTTACCTCCTTGGTTAAATTTATTCCTAAGTATTTTATTCTTTTTGGTGTAATTATAAATGGATTGTTTTCTTAATTTATCTTTCTGATAGTTTGATATTTGTATAGAGAAACACAACTGATTTCTAAATATTAATTTTGTATCCTGCAACTTCAGTGAATTTATGTATTAGTTCTAATAGTTTTCTTGGTGGAATCTTTATGGTTCTCTATACATAGCATCATGTCATTTGCAAATAGTGACAATTTACTTCTTCCTTTCCAATTTGGATGCCTTTTATTTCTTTTTCGTATCTGATTGCTGTGGCTAGGACTTAGGACTTCCAATACTATTTTGAATAAGGGTGGTGAGAGTGGGCATCTTTGTCATGTTCCTGATCTTAGAGAAAATGCTTTCAGCTTTTCACTGTTGAGTATATCAGCTGTGGGTTTATCATATATGGCCTTTATTATGTTGAGGTATGTCAGGGAGGACTATTCCTAACACTGACATTGCTTACGATCATTGGTATATGGGGCTAGTAAAAAGCAGGTCGACTTTTAGTCAGTTTCATCATTTGCACCTTAGGCAGATTGGTCCTTGGTCCTCCATGGACTGTGGGGACTTGGATGAGTTATGTAACATTTTTTATTGGTTTCTTCATCTGTGAAATGGTGACACCAGCTAGGACTAGCTTGGCCTCACCCATGCCTCACTTCTGACCTTCCTTAGAAGTGTAAGTTCAGCCCTGGCCGGTTTGGTTCAGCGGTTAGAGTGTCGACCTGCGGTCCTGAGAGACCCGGGTTCGGTTCCCGCTAAGGGCGCGTACATCGGTTGCAGTTTGTCCCCGGCCCTGGTCGGTTGTGCGGGTGGCAGCCACTTGATGTGTTCCTTTCACGTCGATGTTTCTCTCTCTCTCTCTGTTCCTCTCTCTCCCTCCCACTCTACCTGAACAAAAAATGGAAAAATGTCCTCGGGTGAGGATAAAAAAAAAAACAAAAAAAAAAAAGAAGTGTAAGTTCAGGTGTGAGAGTGCTGGCTCTCAGACCTATGTGGGGTTTGTACCCCAAGATGAGCCTAAGACGAAAGTGGCATGTACATGAACATTATAAGGCGTGGCCCACCTGCGGCCTAGGAAGAACATACCGGAAGGCTACTCTGAATTTTTCTCTGCTGTAGCTCCTCTTTTAAGAGGCTGAGGACCCAGGCCAAAAAGCAGCAGGAACAAAGGGGCAACTACCACGGGTGTAATCTAAGTCATCGTCTTCACTCAAACTTACCCAAAACGCTAAAGATAAGTGTGGGAAGAGAAGATAAAAAGACCAGAATCATATAGACAGAGCTCCTGCTTTTCCACCAGCATATCCCCAAACAGAAAGCACAGTGACTCGTGTGTACTAGGCACCAAAAATAAATTTGTAGAATAAACAAAATTTAAACTTCAACTGACATAAATGACTAAGGATGCCAGCTATCACATTAATCCCAAAGCACCTCATTTGAGGGCAGATATCAATTTGTAATATCTGAAGAATTGACATTAAAAGCATTTAACTCAGCAACCCCTTTCAAGAATACTTTGTGTATAAAAGCACAACATCAAAACCACACAATACATCAATTTCTAAGCATAAGTAACTGCTTTGGGGTTTCTACTTTGTTCAATACGCAATTAAGTGTAAAGGAAATCTTAGAACAATGTGTTAAGCCAATTCCTATTTTCTATATAATTCTGACCTTCACCAGTACAGCCAAGTCATTTAGCACAAGATTTTGTACTTACTGGCTAGGAACTGTGCTTCTCGCTGGGGAGAATGAGAGATAAAACAGACAGACTTTGCCATCAAGAATGATGCAGCAGAGTCAGAGGCATAAAAATAGATGAGATACAATGTGTTAAGTTCCACAAGAGAAAAGTCTGTGCCACCCTGTGGCGCAAGCAGATGATGGTCAACCTGCAAAGGGTGGGGATGCAGGACAAGGGAGAAAATGCCTCTTAAGAGTTATAAGACCCGCCGTGGCCGGTTTTTCTCAGTGGTTAGAGCATGGGCCCGTAGACCAATGAGTCATGGGTTCGATTTCGGTCAAGGGCATGTACCTCAGTTGTGGTTCGTCCCCGGCCCTGGTGGGGTCTTGCGGGAGGCAACCAGTTGATATGGCTCTATCACATTGATGTTTCTCTCTGTCTCTCTCTCTCTCCCTCCCTCCCACTCTATCTGATAATTAGCAAAAAAATATCCTTGAGTGAGAAATTTAAAAAAACAACAAAGAATTATGAGACCTGAGCCTTACAACACAGAGCTCACCCAAAGGAAAGTCTTTAGTCACAAAAAAGGCACATTCTAGGGAAAACACTGTCACTAACGGCCCAGCGAGTACCTCACTGCAGCCAGATCACAGGAGGAGGAACGTGGGGAGACGGAACGGTGAGCCTGGGACAGAGTGAGAATGGCTGTGTATCCTACCGAAGACAAAATAAAAGTAGCCATGGTCACTGAACAGGAGAAGCACAGCACCGTCACTGTTTTAGAACGATACCACCTGGGAGGGGAATGGCCATGGAGGCGGGGCATCACGCTCCAGGTGGAGAAATTAGAACCTGAACCAGACACCGTGGGCCTGGCAGAGCGGGTCTGGTGTGAAACCCCACGCCAGCGCAGCAAGCTTCTCCTTCAGCCCCCATCCTCCCTGCCGCTCCCGAACAGCCCCCTTTCCCCAGGATCACCCGGGAAAACTGGTGTGCTGAGTGTGACCACCCTGAAGAAAGGGAAAGGAAAAAGGTCATCTGAACTTCCTTTATATTTTTATACCTATTTTTATACCTATTTTTTTAAATGGCACTTCTGTGGTACACAGCCAGATGTAAGACAAAGCGTCAAGATTTAAACGATAAGGACACCATAAAAAAAGACAATTTGATAAAGTACCAAAACTCCCTATAATGATGGAGATGTACTATTTCAAAGAGCAACAAGACTATTATATGGCGTCCTTCGAACAGACGGATTCATGGAGACAGGAAGCAGAGTGGTGGTTGCCAGGGGCTGCTGGGATGGGGGCCCGAGTTGTTGTTTAACGGATATAAAGTCTCAGTTTGGGACGACGAAGAGTTCTGGAGAACTCATTTAGTGGCACAACAATATCAACGTACTTAACTACTGAACTGTACACTTAAAAATGGCTACAACAGCCCTGGCCAGTTTGGCTCAGCAGCTAGAGCGTCGGCCTGCGGTCCTGAGAGACCCGGGTTCGGTTCCCGCTAAGGGCACGTACCTCGGTTGCCGTTTGTCCCCGGCCCTGGTTGGTCGTGCGGGTGGCAGCCACTCGATGTGTCCCTTTCACATCGATGTTTCTCTCTCTCTCTCTGTTCCTCTCTCTCCCTCCCACTCTACCTGAACAAAAAATGGAAAAATGTCCTCAAGTGAGGATAAAAAAAAAAAAAGGCTACAACAGTAAATTTTATGGTATGTGTACCACAATTAAAAAGCAAAACAAAAGCAAAAGGCAATAAGCCTATCTGACCTGTTATGGAAGACAGGAATATCCACGGTGCATTACTCTCTAGACATTTTCTCATTTGTAACCGCATTTAATGTTACAACAAGCCTTGGGGAGAAGTTCGCTTTCCATCTGACAAATGAGTTCAACTCATCCCGCTGGTCACTGGAAATGCCAAGGCGTATACAGCAGGTTTGCTGGCCCTTTTTGCTTTACCTAACTGCCTCACTCTGGCTATCCAAGAAAAAGAAAAAGAAAAAAAGTTTTTTTCCATTACCACTTTTCTAATAAATAGTTCATTTAAAATTCTCTATGGTAACCTCAAGCAAATACTAAAATTAATCTTAAAAATCAGTTTGCTGCAAAAAGAAAATGTAGTTTGTTCTTGAAGATACTCATCCTACTCAATTTGCACATTACCTTTTCATCTCTACTAAGGCTAATTCGAAGTCTCTTTGTTTTTTTAATTCAAGTAATATGTACCCAGTTTGGTGGAAGAGTTATTGCCAAAGCATACCATCCAAAATGCACATGACAATAACATCAAAATATACACAGCACTCAGCCAGGCACTGTTGAATGTGCTCTACATATATGAACTCATTTCCTCTTCACAATGACCCTAGAAACATGCACTGTAGGATGGGGTGACAACAAATGAGGACCACCTTCGACAGAATCACCTGGGGTGCCAGGTTCAAACAGAAGTCAAGCCCCACCCTGACCAAATAAACCCAGATTTTTTTTTATCCAAAATAAGGTTTTTCTAAAATAAAATAAAAATCTATATATCATGGTCTCACCAACCAAGTTACCTTTACATGCAATAGGACATGAGAAGCACACGACAGCCCGAGTGCAAACACCACAAGGACAAGAAATTGCGGGCAAAAGTAAATATCAGCACTGATATCTTTTGCAGATTCCAAAAAAATATATTCGATAATTTTACAGGGCGCATAAACCTTGGGAAAGGTTTTAGAGACAATTCACTTTCAATTTGGAGATTACCTTGAAGATCTTACCAAGCAGAGAATACATCTTCGAAATGACCGCGTAGGGCTAGCACTCCTGCAGAATGGGACGTCGCTCCATTTACTGTGTTACAAACACTATTATTCCATGGGTAGATGTGGACATATTTTTACACTGTTCTAATTTTCAAAATATTAAATGTATTTCCAAAGATAAACAGCATATAAGTTTCTTTAAAAGTCTAGACATTCTTATTATATTCCTATTTTCTAATGGTAGCAGCTCAGAATATCAAAACGTACAAGATTCTTTAGCACAAAATTTCAAAAAAACAGGATTCACAATCAAGTTGTTATTAACTGCTAGGCAAGAAAAGATATTTAGCTATGAAGAATGTTAAATCAATATTTTAAGCTATTTATATAAAAGGTACTATAATTTAAAACCAAAGTTAGCTAACTTTCTTTTTATCATTTTTTGCATTTATCTTCAGATAGAGCAGAGGGAGAGAGCCGGGAAGAGAGAGAGAGACACATCGACGAGTTGCCACCCACGTGACCCCAACTGGGGCCGGGGACAAAATGCAACCGAAGTATGTGCCCCTAGCAGGAACTGAACCCAGGACTCTCTGGTCCGCAGGCCGATGCTCTAACCGCTGAGCCAAACTGGTCAGGGCAAAGTTAGCTAACTTTCTTATAAAGCAATCCACTATTCCAAAAACCTTAAATCCCAAAAACTGGTTTCTCTAAAACATTTATTTTACTCTATAACAAATACCAACATTGTATTTAAAATAGTTTCTTATCTAGCTAAATGTATGACATGTGATTTAAAAAAAATTTTTGGAATACTGTTTGTGTTCATGAACCATCCAAAGAAAACCAAATGCGCCATAAAACTAAAATATATGGTCCTCAGAAACTAGAGGAGAAACATGAAACATTATCAGTCAGCAGACTCGTCAGCTTTCTCAGCATTTCCTCAAAATTCACACATATTAACTAGTTTTATAGTTGTAAGGGTAAAAATATTAACACCTTCTCAAATCCACATTTTAATTTTTGTTGAGTATAGGAGTAATGCAAATTAGAGCAGCCATTAATTAACATCATTAAATAAGAAAACTGCCACTTCCCAAGGGTCTAGTAGGAAGCCCAGTACATGAGACCACAAGTCCTCCCTGGGACAATACGACAAAGCTCTTCTCTATAAATGAGCCTGTGGCTGTCACACTAAATGTTAAGATCACTATTAAATGCATACCAGTTCATGACTACCAATTCAATGATGATATTAGAATTACTATTTTGTTATAGTGACTAAAAATATTTACTGCTGCTTATCAATCAGTTGCTGTTTTTTATAAGTAGAAATCATAGGAAGCACAGAGTAAAGAAAGAACTTCCCACATCAGGTAAGCACGGACTAGAATGGTTTACCGGGTGAATCAACACGTTCCAGTAGCAACAGATGTTCACCTGTAGGCCAAATGAACTATAAGCAGTAACTAAGAGATTTGTATACATTTACACAAACTGGAGGAAGGAGATTGGTAAAGGTATCAGTAGGGTTCTCCCGTTACGTTATTTTTTTTTTGCTTTAAAGATAGATAGATAGATAGATAGATAGATAGATAGATAGAACGAACACACACACACACACACTCCCTCTAGTACTTAAAATTATTTCTCCTGCAATGTCTAAGCATATACAGTGGAAAAACTTCACTGAAATACAAGTGACAAAGAAACCAAGTGACAGCTGGCACACAAACAGGAATACTGAGAAGTTAATGCTTCTCTCTGCCCTTGGCATAGTCATGATAGGAAATAATTCAATTTACTCTGATGTGTCAACACTAGAATGATTAATAAACTATAATTTGTAAAGGTAATATTAAAAATTAATATGAGGTGGTTTTAACAAAGATGTATTATTGATGAAGTAATCATGATAGTACTCAGCAAACAGATGTACTGTTTTAAAATAAAAAGCTCTATTTTTAAATTGTCAGAGCTTGGTTAACACATTTCAGATGCTGGACAATAATACTTTCAAAACCTTCACCCTTTCCTGGAATAGAATTAAGAGAGTCATATTTTTTATTGGATAATTTAAAGAATATTCCTTTATATAACTGAATCTACAATTACGTATTCAGATTAAATATTATACCCAGTGCCAAATTCCTTAGAAAGACTCAAAGCAAAGTCCCAGTGGCTAAAAAGCCGACAATCCAAAACAAGCAAGGGGGGGAAGAGTAGAGAAAGATACAGATTCTATTCTCACAATTCAGTGACATTCTAGTTATTCATCTGGACCAAGTTTAAGATTTTTACCACTCATTGCTAAAGAGTCTTAGCGTCTGGTAGCAGGTGGAAGCCATGGCGAATTTAATGTGCATTTACACCCAGCTTTGACTTGCAGCTCTCCAACAAGAGAAGCCAGTGCCTTAACTTAACAACACGTACACTCCCTCAAACACATCTTAGCCCTGATTTATGCTCTCACTACAGCATGCTTGCTTATAGAACTTGCAGGCTAGAAAAATATGTACAAAAGCCCCTGACACCCCAAATGTACCTTGTTATTCTTTAGCCTGCATATTTACTCTCTAGGCAGTCTATATCCCCTGCACAGGGCAATACTCAAGCATACCTTCCTTCCCCCACTTACAGCTAATCAGCTGAATGTTTTACTTATCAAATAACTGCACAGTGAGCAATGCCAGTTGAATAAAAGGACAATATCAGTAATCACTAGTATAGATACTCAGCCTCTATTTGGACACTGTACATCTAATACTGCACCTTGGGTTATATACATATTCTCATCTAACTCTTACCACTTTATGAGGCATGACATTATGATAGTTCCTGTTTACAAAGTTGAGTATCTTGGAATCAATAGTTGGGGTGTCTCTCCAATAGTACTAGTGTGGCTCCCACCTTTCTGGAAGAAGATGGAGATAAAAAGACAGCTACACACCTCATGCCACAGCCAATAGAGGTTACCCTTGTACCTTTGACCCCCTGGGGTGATCTCATACTGAGGTAGAAGGGAGTTGACACTGTTTTTTAAAATAATTTTTCTTTACTGATTTTGAGAGAGAGAGGAAGGGATAGGGAGAGAGATAGAGAAACATCGATGAGAGAGAACATCGATTGGCCGCCTCCTGCTAGTCCCCCACTGGGGATCGGGCCCACAGCCTGGGCATGTGACCTGACTGGGAATCGAACCGGCGACCTCTTGGTTCATGAGATGACGCTCAACCACTGAGCCATACTGGCTGGGCTACATTATTTTGAAGTCAATGACCTTGCCTAAACCCACCGTTCAAAATAGGATTTTTTTAATCCTCGGGAATACAAGAAACTGTGTCACCACCTTCCCTGTCCCCAAAACTGGAACCCCGGGAATGCTACTCTATTCCTCCATCCGCTCACAGCCCCCCACCCAACCATTCCTAGTGACTTCTTAATAAAAGCTCTTCAAAATCAGTTTACTAGGTTAAACATTAGCATAATTTCATCAAAGGTGATAAGTCAGCCAAAAACATTCAAAATAATCAAAAAGAATATTAACAATATGGATTTACATCCATGGTTCTTAACTGAGAATCTCGGTAAATGCATGTTGCTTCTTAAGGTAGTAAGTGATGATAGTGATGCATCTATGCAGACACTAAAATATACATATTAAAGGTTCATGGTAAAAGCCTTACTGATGGGATGTGTGATCAAAAAGCTGGGAGACCACTGATGAAAGATACAGCATTGATGTGACAGAGTAGACCCCTCTGCAGCTGGTGTCTGGTCTCAGGCCGGCCGGGAGGCTGAATCCGCTGATGCTCTCCAGTGGCCTTTGGAGCGACAGTACATGTGACAAGTACTGAAGATACAATCCCTCAGAATGACCAACAACACCCCAAATCCAAACCCAAATTCCTTTCCTGTAATATAAAATAGTAGGGGGAGCTAAAAACCTAGATTTAAGTTTTGAAAAGCCAGCTTTCATTTCAGAGGAAAGGAGAGAGCAGCAGCATTTAAATGGTCAAACCCAACCTCACTGGGTTGCAGGAAACGTCCTTGTCGAACATCCCTGTATTCCAACAATGGCCACACCTCTCCTTTTGTTCTCCCTAAGCACTGTCCCTCTTGAAAGGGTTGCTGGGTAGCGTTTCAGAGTAAGCTTTTGCTGTCTGCTGAGTGGCTCAGCCACAAGGAGACTATACACTTACTTTCCAGATAACTACACAAAAGCTCATGCCTAAACCTGGCCACGGAATTTTCTGCAGTTCACACAGCTGCCTACTTATTCAACTTCCATACACCTAGGTCAGACGCTAAGCAAACAAGCTCTGTTGCCGGCTCAGGGAATGCTGTTCGCCACGCAGGGAGTGAGTGTTTTTTCGCCGACCTAGCACGGTAACTACGTGAATACTGGTGCAGTCTCCACTGATCATCCCTTCAAACACATGTCAGTCGCCAATGAAGGACCTAGACATGTCCCAAAGCACCCAACAGAAAGACAAACGAGTTTAGCATTTAGTTCCTGCTCTCCCAGAAACTTTCAGTTAATTTTTAAAATACTTCTATTTTGAGGTAAGTTTATACTTACAGAACAGTTGCAAAAAATGGCCCAGAGGTCATGTACCTCAGTTGCAGTTTGTCCCCGGCCCTGGTTGGATCGTGCGGGTGGCAGCCACTCGATGTGTCCCTTTTACATCGATGTTTCTCTCTCTCTTTCTCTCCCTCCCTCCCACTCTACCTGAACAAAAAATGGAAAAATGTCCTCGGGTGAGGATTTAAAAAAAATGGCCCAGAGGTGCCATACCCTGCACCTGGTTTCCCCACGATGTCAGTGTCTCCTACCACCACAGTACAACGGTGAAAACTGATGATACAGTGTTGGCACAATCCTACTCCAGTGACAAAGTGTATTGTTCTAAGTTCAACAGTTTTCCCCCAATGTACGTTCTTTGTCCTTAGATCTGATTCAGAATTGACACTGTCATATCTCCCTAGTCTCCTCCTGATTAAACTTCAGCTTGTGTTTTTCACAAATCCTGATGCTTAATTCTTTTTTATCCATAAGATTTAGAAGTGTTTGCAAGTTCTCAGAAGACATTAAGAGTTAATAGAATTTGGGAACAGGGGAGGGGAAATAAGTTTCTGACTACCTCTCAAACCATCGCCTTTACCTGTTTTCATAAATGGGGATGAAATGGTATTTCTTCGGTCAATTCAAAATACACTCCACATCCACCCCTAAGAAGGTCAACTTGATAAAGACACTGCTACATGAGTCTGTTCTAGACATTTGCTATTTCCTTAGAAACATCTAATACAAAACTGCCCCAAGGCTAACAAGCTTTTCTGTTTCTAAAAATAGATTTCAAGAACACGATATCATGTCCTCCCACAACCACATCAAAGTTACAACTAAACCATAGAACAACCATCAGTCAAAACCGCCTGAAATCAAGCTGAATGGCAGTCCTACACCTATGAAATTAAAGAAGAAGCCACATCGAGACTGAAATCAAGACTCAATTACAACAGAAGGGTGTAAAGTCCACACAAGGAGTGCACCTCAAGGGCCCAGCTGGGAGATCAGGGAGCCTGTGCCACTGGACCTACAGGACACCTACAACAGGCCACCCTAGGAAGCCTAGGGGACATAGCAACCCTACCTAATACATAGAAACAGACACAGGGAGGCAGCCAAAATGAGGAGACAAAGAAACAGGTCCCAAATAAAAGAACAGAACAAAACTCCGGGGGGTGGGGGGGGGACTAAGCAAAATGGAGATAAGCAACCTAACAAATGCAGAGTTCAAAACACTGCTTATGAGGATGCTCAATGAACTTTGTGAAAACTTAAATGAATTTAGTGAGGGCCTCAAGAGCATAAAAAAGGACCAGTCAGAAATGAAGGATGCACAGTCAGAAATTAAGGAGACACTAACTGAAATAAAGAATAATTGACATAGATTCAATAGTAGAGTAGATAAAGCCAAGAAGCAAACCATCGATTTGGAATATAAGAAAACAAAAAACCCAATCAGAACAGCAAAAAGAAAAAACAATCCAAAAAATGAGGATAGTGTAAGGAGCCTCTGGGACAGCTTTAAGCATACCGACACTTGCATCTCGGGGGTGCCAGAAGGAGAAGAGAGAGAACAAGAAATGGAAAACCTGTCTGAAACAACAATGACAGAAAACTTTCCTAACTTGGTGAAGGAAACAGACATAAAAGTCCAGGAAGCAAGAGTCCCAAACAAGATAAACTCCAAGAGGCCCACACCAAGACACATCATCATCAAAATGCAAAAGGTTCAAGACAAAGAGAGAATCTTAAAAGCAGCAAGAGAAAGGCAGCTAGTTACCTACAAGGGAGTTCCCATAAGACTGTCAGCTGATTTCTCAAAAGAAACTTTGCAGGTCAGAAGGGAGTGGCAAGAAATATTCAGAGTGATGAAAAGCAAGAACCTACAACCAAGATTACTCTACCCTGCAAAGCTGTCATTTAGAATGGATGGCCATATAAAAACTTTCCCAGACAAGAAAAAGCTAAAGGAGTTCATCACCACAAAACCATTATTATATGAAATGTTGAAGGGTCTTTTTGAAGAAAAAGATAAAAAATATGAACAAACAAAATGGCAATAAATATATACGTATCGACAATTGAATCTACAAACAAAATGAAAAAGCAGAACAGAAACATTCTCATAGATACAGAGAACATTTTGTTGCCAGATGGGAGGGGGTTTGGGGGAATGGATGAAAAAGGTGAAGGGATTAAGAAGCACAAATTGGTTGTTAGACTGACAAACCTCAAAGGGAAGGGGGGTGAGGGGTGAGAAGAAATAAACCAAAGAATTTACATGCATAAATGCATAACCAATGGACACAGACAACAATGTGAGGAAAGGCAGGAGGAGGGCAGGAGCGGGGAGAAGGGGGTCAGTAGGGGAAAAAGAAGGAACATCTGTAATACATTCAATAATAAAGATAAGTTTAAAAAAACAATAAAAATAAGAATACATTTCAAGAAAACTTGTGTGTTTAATTTTTTTTTTCCTTTATTGATTTTAGAGAGAGAGGAAGGGAGAAGGAGAGAGAGAAACATCGATGAGAGAGAACATCAATTGGCCACCTACTCCACGCCCCCCACTGGGGATCAGGCCTACAACCTGGGCTTGTGCCCTGACCAGGAACCGAACCTGCAACCTCTCGGTGTATGGGTTGACGGTCAACTACTGAGCCACACCATCCAGGCAAGAAAGCTCATGTGTTTAATGTTTACCTAGGACTCTCAGTGCCAAAGGTGCCCTGGTTTAAATACTTTTATCTGCAGAAAAGCCTTACCGGGGTGTAACTCTGATAAAAACTCTCATTGCAAGAACTTCCTATGGCATAAAACTGCTGCTAGTATGTATAAATGAAGGACTCTCGATATGCTAGGACATTCATGTTCAGAAAATACAGAATGACAGCACTTAGGTGGCTTGGAGATTAACCAATATATCTGTCTCTAACTTAAAAACAGTGAATGGTGGCCCTGGCCAGTTTGGCTCAGCAGTTAAAGCGTCGGCCTGCGGAACAGAGAATCCCAGGTTCAGTTCCCGCTAAGGGCACGTACCTAGGTTGCAGTTTGTCCCTGGCCCCGGTTAGGGTCTTGTGGGTGGCAACCACTCGATGTGTGTCTCTCTCACATCAATGTTTATCTCTCTCACTCCTTCCTCCCTTCCACTCTGTCTAAAACTAAATGGAAAAATATCCTCGGGTGATGATTAACCAAAATAGTAATAATAACGACAATAATAATAATAAACAATGATAATGTAAAGCTGGCCACACGGTGCTCAGTTTCCTTTCTGCAAAGGCAAAACTCGATTTTAAACTTATCTTGGCAAAACCACCAAAATATTCCTATAAACCAACTTTCCTTTAAGACAACCCAACCTGAAGAAATGCAATAGTCAGACCAAATTCAAGTCATTGTTTTAATAAAGTCTTTTGCTAGTTAAAACTCCCACCTGAAACCAATGACTCATTCAAAACTACTATCAATCCTCCTAACCTGCTTTGAAGACCTCATTGCAAACACAAGAAAAGGCCCCACAGCCTTGAAAGTCACTGTTTTAAATGGCGTATGATAATCACATTAAAAAAACAGCATATGCCTGTTCAGGATTGCAAAAATATTGCCCCATAGGTTATTTCAAGATATTTTCTAGAAGAAAAAAAAATTTTTAACTTAACACTTTTTTTTTTATTTTAGATGCACAAAATTAAAGATTCGCTACCAGGTGCCTTTAAATAGCAAGGTTTGCATATGCATCTAATACAGTATTTAATTTAAAATGAAATGATATAATTCATATGAAAGCTTCAAAACAGGCAGCTCTATAGAGACAGGAAGTAGAGCAGTGGTTTGAGGCTGGCGGGGGGGCGGGGGTACAGGGAGATGACAGCAAAAGGCATGGACTTCTTCCGGAAGCCATGAAAATGTTCTCACATTAACTGTGGCGATGTTTATACAAGTCTGTGAATATACTAAAAACCACTGAACTGTATGCTTTAGATGGGTGAACTATATTTCAATACATCTGTAAAAATATTGAAAAGACGATATTGTATGCTTCAGGAAAAAGGGACCTTGTTAGGTAGACATATACGCCATCCTGGACAGGTGTATGCACTTTGCGATATTCCATTAATCACCGTTTCTACCGGATGAAGAGAGTTATTATTGTCCTCCCAGTTAAGACCCTAGAAAATCAATGCCAAGGAGAAAAAGACCATGTCACAGTTCTCCATGATTAGGATAATGAAATTTTTTGGCTTCGGTAATGGAAAACTTCAACCTGCCACAGCTTCAGATCAAGCATATTAAGTTTCAGTGTCAAGAACAAGAACAAGGTTTGGAGAGACGTCCACTTCCATGGAGTAGACACTCCCAGAATTTCAAGGAATTGCTTGGAATGTGGAGTTACCAGGTGACGCATTCCCCTGGGGGTGACAAGGCCACAGTCAACCTCACAGTGACCTTCTCCCTCCTACTCACCAGGCCCAGTCCCTTTCTTGGATACACTGCTCCAAACATGACCCTGGACCTTCAATCCCTGTCCTAAATTTACCACACCAACCCCACCTCCACCTTTAGCAAACTTTGACATCTTTCCTGAATTCGAAATGCTAGTTGCTCATGAAGGTAGACACCAGCAACTGCCACGACCCTCGGGGATCCGAGCCAGAAAGGGCCTGGAGTAGGGAAGGTGAGCAAGAGGCCTGCTCCAGCAAGGGCAGCCCCCGGGGGGGACAGCTTCCCGATGATTCCACGGGCTGCCCGGGCCTCATCTGGCCCACCTGGCCCCTTCTCTTCAAAAAGCTCAATTTAGAAGCAAACAATCTGGGATAAACACTCCATGCCCAGCCTCCAATAAAACTCCATTAACCTTTTCTCAAGAAAAGTTATATTTAAAAAAAAAAATCTTTTATCATCTCCCTTTTATGAAAACACTCCTTTGAATAGCTTTATCAACTTTTAGCAAACGTTCATGGCCAAGATAAAAAGCCTTATTTTTTAAATAAATATTTTTATAAAACTTGACTTCAGCAATATTAAAGTGCTAAAATAATGTGGTGCATCATTTTATAAAACCCTGAAACTATAATGCCAAGAAGCTTTATTCTTAAAGCTTCTTAATAAATCCCTTCATGAACTATAAGTCACATGACCATGAGCAATTCTATTTAAATACGCAGTTGAGGCAAAACAAATACTCAAAGGCCATTTTATAGAACAGCAAGGGGCACATTTTAATTTCTTGGACCCTTTTCAGTACATTCTGAAATGTATGCTCATAGTATAAGACATGAACTCAGAAATTCTATAAATTTTAATATTTACTACATGTCAACCAATTCAATTATATACTTACACAAGGCTTTAAATAGAAAAATTTATATTACCTACTTTATTCCTAGCCAGCCTTCACCGTACATCCCCATATTAATTCCTCCCCACCCCAAAAATATACAAATCACACTGCAAAACAGGTAGTCACTTGAAGTTTCTCCAACTGATAATAAAATCAGCCTCAAACATCAGCTTTGAGTCTCGATTACAAACAGGTTGTGAGGCCCCTTTTCGAAGGCCTTCAAAAATCTTCATTTTCCATGGAAACTAGAGAATTTAGGCACAAACAAAGACCTTTATTTCATTCTACCAACTTGAAGCATGAGTACCAAATAAATGAGTACCAAAATGAAATAGGAACTAAGCAAAAATACTACTGAAGCATTTTTAAAGTATTTTATGAAAATACCCTAAAGTTTATAAAGAAGAGTGACTCTTCAATTTCATATCCTTATACAGTATTAATATATTTTTTTAAATTTCTTTTTACCTTTTTGAAGGTCATTCCATCAAAACACAGATGAGAAGCTATAAAGCAATGGAACTATACCAGCAGTGCAAGATTCCAAATGATTTCAAATATCTTTACCAAGTTGTGGGACAATCACCCCAGATGAAACCCCATGCATATGAGCAGTCGCTCCCCCTTACTCAGACCTAGGGACCTCTAAACTATGTCAATAGATTGCCCTCATCTGGGCATTTCATATAAATGGAATCACACACAAGCACGCCTCATTTTATTGCACTTAGCTTTATTGCATTTCGCAGATGTTGTTTTTTACTAATTGAAGGCAAGAACCTCCACCAGCAAAATGATTAGGACTCACTTTAATGTGACACTTACTTTACAGTGGTAGTCTGGAACTGATCCCACAGAATCTCTGGGGTATGCCTATAATATGAAGCTTCTTGTTACTGGCTTCTTTCACTTTGCATGTTTTCGAGGTTCATCCACATTGTAGCATGTATCAGTACTTCATTCCTTTCATGGTCAAGTAATAGTCCATTGTATGGCTATACCACCTTTTATTCATTTATGCATCAGTTGATAGACATCTGAATTGTTTCCACTTTTTGACTATTATGAATAATGCTGCTACGAACGTTTGTGTACAGTTTTTATGTGGACATGTTTTCATTTCTCTTGGTTATTTATATCTAGGAGAATTGCTGGATCATGTGGTAACTTTACATTTAATCTTTCGAGGAACTGCCAAACTGTTATCCAAAGTAGCTATACCATATTTCATTCCCATCAGCAATGTATGAGGATTTCAGTTTCTCCACATCCTCATCAACAGTTGTTATTGTCTTTTTGGTTAGAGCCATTATACTGTGTAAAGTGGTAACTCATTGTGGTTGATGTTCTGTATCTTAAACCAAGCCCACTCAATATTTGAATTTGGCCTCAGCTATTCTTCTAAGCTACACTTTTAAGTATAAAACATGTCCCAATGTTTTAAACCACAAAATAAAGCCAAGATGATCTAACACTCCCTTAATAAATAAAGGTATCACCTCCACATAATATGTACCATTATTCCATTCCAAATCCTATCGCGCTACATTAGTGTCCACCAGCCAAACGTTTCTACATAAGGCTGTCAGGTTAGGCAGCCTGTACAAGTGCTATACTTGTGGAATACTTAAACATACAACAACAGCGAAGTTTCAGCCAGAGCTTTCTAGAAAGAACACTGAGCTGGAATTCAGGTTTGTCAATAATCTATGTGTAACCTGACCAATCACTTAACTTCTCTACACCTGAACTTGGTGTTCTGCGCCACCCACAGCATTACATCCTCTGAAGTCACTCCCAGAGATAATGTTATCTAAGCTTGAAAATTTAATGAAATTTGAAAACGTATTAACACCTGTGCCTAATGATCTAGCTTTGCACAGCAGAAAGAATTTGAGCCTCAGCAGTCAGAGAAGCCGGTTCCTATTTCCAGCTCTGCCATTCAGTAGCTATATGACCATAGATACATTATTTAACATCTTGCTATCTCAGTTTCCTGATCTCATTGTAATAATGCCTTCTTCAGGAGGTTGTGAGGATTTATAAAGCCAGTATAGCTAAAGCACCCGACACAGTGGGCAAGAAAAAGTAGACACACACTAGCTTCCATCCATCTTTCTGCTAACTCTGGACAAAGTTTCCCAGCAAACAAAGACCTCTTAACAAATGTCCTGAACTAGTGAGAGTTTAATGTAAGTCCTTGTGACCTGTGGGATTCCTTTATAAAGCAGATCCCCATATCATGGTCTGTAAATTGCTAAGAAGAGCTATCAACTGGATTGAAACAGGGGTGGGGGTGGATTCTTGGAATGGAGCTCAGGGATGAAAATATAAGACCTCATTTTGAATAAAAACTTCCTCAGGGCTCACACATCTAAGCAAGGAACAGATGCAGTGGAGAGAAAAGTAAAGGCTATGTACATATGACCCCTCTGAAAATGCAGGTGTAGACTGCCCGGGGCTAGGGGAAGGGGAAGGAGAGTGACAGGGGCTGGGGGAAGCGGACAGGGGTGGGGGCTGGCTAGGTGCGTGGAGAAGCTAACAAGAGGAAGGTGAGCCCCATCCCAGCTGTGAATTCACTGCTCCTTGGTCGGCCTTCTCCTACCTGATCTGGTTGTCACGGAATTTGTTGAGATGCGGTTGGTTGAGGTAAATGGTGCGGGCCGGTGCCTCCAGTTGGTCAACAGACGTGGCCCGGGACATCTCATCATCTGCCTTCTTATAGCCTGAAGAAGGACAAACTGGTCCTGCAGAGATGAGGCGCGGGCAGAAAACACAGCACAAAGAAGTCACACCAGGCAAGAGCATCAGCGAGCAAGGCTACTGACGGGCGGGTCCAGCGGGGAAAGGATGCTCTGGGAGATGCGGGGTCCGCCTATGTACCTTGGCTCCCCCTGGAGACCCGCCGCGCAGCTGCTCCCGGCGCCTCCCCGCCCCCTCTCCGTGCCCCACCCCCACCGCCGCTCCCCCGGGCCTCGGAGGGAGCCTCTGGGCGGTGAGAGCCGCCCGCGCCGCCGGCCCAGCCCCTGCTGCGCTCGCTCCGGCTCCCGCTCCCTCCGCCTGGCTGCGGCGTGCGCGGCTGGAGCGGGCTGGGGCGCCGCCGGCGGGGGGCGGGGCGGGCAGAGGCCGGAGCCTGCTGCCGGAGGGAGCTCCCCCTCTACGCCCAGGGCCTGAGCTCCGCCGCTAGCTTTCCTTGGATTGTGTGTAGGAACAAAACGATGGCAGCAAAGGGGATGTGCCTTGCGTTCAGTCACTGCAGAAAGGGATGGCGAAAGGAAACCTCGGTGCTCTAGAAATGGAATTCCCAACCTCGGTGTGAAGGGCTTGCTCCATGGTTATCTTCCCTCCCCAGACGTGCCTGGCAACCCGAGTGAAACAGCTTTACCAATCCCAGTTTACCGACAGGCGACAGATGCGCGATCTTCCATTTCATTGCTCAAGTTACCATTTCTGTGGCTCAGACAATGCAAGTCTGTCTCCTTAAGATTTCATTTCTGTCCTAGAGTCAAGCCTCTCTCCCTGAGCTCAGCCTCCCGTACCTTTCTCTTGAGGTGTCCGCATGGAGATATTGATACACCCGTTACTAAAACAGCTACATACAGGCACACACAGCACACAGACCTTCACCACATCTCCAGCTAGGAGGCAGTATCCCTCAGTAGGGGGGCCACCCACTTCAAGAACTGACCTTCTGGGAGGGGCACCTGAAATAAAGGGTCACAGAAAAACGTCCTCCAGATGAAGCCTTCCCTCCTTTTCCTTAAATATACATTTGCTCTAAGATCTGCCATGCTTTCCAACCTATCAAAGAAATGCATGTTGCATATTATTAAAGAAACAGGCATCTCATTTCTTTTTTTTTCCTCGCCTGAGGATATTTTTTCCATTGATTTTTAGAAAGAGTGGAAGGGAGCGAGGGAGGGAGAGAAACACATCCATTGGTTGCCTCCAGCACACAACCCGACCAACTGGAGACCAAACCTGCAACCCAAGTACATGCCCTTGACGGGGAATCAAACCAAAAACCCTTCGGTCCATGAGCCATTGCTCTAACCACTGAGCAAACCAGCCAGGGCTGACATCTCATTTCAATAAACATCCACTTCACAGCTACAGAGAATGTTCATTGACACAGAGAAACATTTTAAAACAGAAAGTTTAGGCTATTTTAAAATGATGAGAATTGCATTATAATCCTTAGCATAAGAGGGGGACAACCACAATATAAAACTGGTTACTGAGTCCTGGCCAGTTTGGCTCAGCAGTTAGAGCATGGGCCCGTGGACCAGACAGTCCGGGATTCGGTTCCCGCTAAGGGCATATACCTCAGTTGCAGTTTGTCCCCGGCCCCAGTTGGGGTCGTGTGGGTGGCAACCACTCGATGTGTTTTTCTCACGTCAATGTTTCTCTCTCTCTTTCCCCCACTCTCCCTCACGCTCTGTCTGAAGATAAATGCAAAAATGGCCTCAAGTGAAGATTAAAAAAAACAAACAAACAAGAAACTGGTTACTGAGAGCTGACATACTATCCTGAATAGTGCTCATAGGTGGATCCCTGGTCCCAGGCCAGGTGTGAATCCACAGCACCCTGGCTGTTTCTTATTACAGGACCCCACCCTCACACCCTCCCCAGCTTCCCTCCAGCCTCCTCTCTCTGGGGTCCCTCTGGCTCCACAGGACACTGCTGGGCCCTCTGCTTATAGATAAGAGCAGCAGACAGCAAGAGCTCCTACTTCAATCCTGGCTGGCCCGCCGCTCTGGCTCCCAGACTTGAGTCAGAGGAGGCTGGGTTTTAAAGCGCTGGCTGATTTAAGGCAGAAAGGGAACATCTTTGAAACCAGCCGATATGAAAGTGCTGCTTTTCTCTCTGCCCACTTATCCTGCTTCGTTTTTCTCCACAGCATTTATCATCATTACCTGACATTATTTATTTATGGTCTGTCTTCCCATGGCCAAGAACAGAAGCTCCGGGACAGCAGGGACATGTTTTGTTCACTGCAGTGAGCTCAGCACCCAGACCCGTGCCTGGCACATAATGAATGCTCATATTTGCTTGAACAAGCCATGTTTACTCAAGTCTTATAAAGGGTCGCTTTGAATCCTCCAGGCAGAGACGTGACACGAAGAGGGCTCAAGCTGGCTGTCTTCTAGGGTGGGTCCAAAGAGTTCACCGCGAGACTGTACTCACTACTCCGCTGTGCATCACCACTGAGACAGCTTTCACTGGTCCCTGGTTCCTGCGCCCATCCCTACCCGCTTCTGGTCTGCTTCTAAATCTCCGTAAGTGATACTCAGGGGGCAGCCGCAGTTGAGAAACACTTGTTAGATGCTGCTGGAAACACACACACACACACACACAAAATCTGACTCCTGCTCTCCAAAATGTTAACCAGTATAACCGTGGTTGCCAGTGTGCCTAAGAGTGGGCTTGAAAGTGCTGAGGAGGTCAGAGGTCAGCAGCATCTTTGTGCATGGGGTAGGGTCAGAACAGAGTCTGAGGACAGATATAAGAGTCTTAAAGTAGGGGGTTGTTTATATTAGGAGAGGGGAGGACATTGTAGGGAAGGGTCAGAAAGCATAAGCAAAGGCCCAACAGACAAAATGTATCAGAGGCCAATTAAAACACAAACAAACAAACAAAAACAGCACTAAGGGGCCAAATTAGAAACAAGTGGAAAGAAAGCTCAGACAAAAAGAGCCCAGAGCCAGACTGGGGATAACTTAAATGCCCGAGGGAAAGTTGGAACTCCATCCTAAAGGTCACATGAAGCCACCAAAGGTTTCTAGGCAGCAGAGAAATGCACCCGGTGGTGATGTGCATGTAGGAGCAGAAAGGGGGGAGAATTTATAGATAAGCAGATCAGGTAAAAAATTAATTCTACAAGCAAGATAATAAAAGCATGAATTAAATGGAAACAATATGAGCATGGGAAACATCTCAAAGAAAATGCTGCAAGGTGTTTTTCTGTTGATGTTATTGAATGTGTGGGCCAGAGAAAAGAAGAAACATTAGATAATTGGACTTGAAGATGAGAAGACGGGCACAAAACTCAGAGCATCACTGCTAGAAATAAGAATGGAGCTGGCTGGTGTGGCTCAGTGGATGAGCATTGTCCCGCGGACTAAGAGGTCCTGGTTCCATTCCCGGTCAGGGCACATGCCTGGGTTGTGGGTTCCATCCCCAGTGGGGGGTGTGCAGGAGGCAGCTGATTGATGTATCTCTCTCACATCAATGTTTCTATCTCTCTATCCCTTCCTCTCTCTCTAAAAAAATTAATAAAAACATTTTTTAAAAGAATGAAAACCACGGTTTTTCCAAATAAGAATTTAAATGTTAGATAATAAATATTGGCCTGAGAAAAATATTGACACTAACCATTAGTGGCGACAGAATTGCGGGAAATAATACATCAGGCCGCTCATCTTTCTCTGTCAGCAGAACAAGACCTGAGATTTTATTCTTGGTAGAAATAGTTAGAGTCGCCTGACTAAGGCTCCCAACTTTCTTCCACCCCAGCAGCATCTCCTAAGCATAGGAGACCAACAGTAATATTTTCAAAATAACACAAGTTTGTTGCAAATGTATTGCCTAAGGAAGACACTATCCCATATATAGCAAAACACATTATGACTAAGGCTTCAAATTCAGAATCATGAGCTGAATCGTGAGTTAATACATTTTGAAAATACCACCATACGAAATGAGACTTTATGCTTGCAACTCCCCACATAAACAAGCACAGTGTCTGCAGATAGTGGGAGTTCAATAAATGTCTATTGAGAAAGAAACCAAAGAAAAAGGAAAGAATAAACAGAAACAAGAGGCCTGTCGAGGCTGCTTGGTTGGTTGGAGCATCATCCTGTCCACCAAAAGGCTGCAGGTTTAATTCCCAGTCAGGGCACATACCTGGGTTATGGGTTCAACTCCAGGTTGGGTGTTTACAGGAGGCAACTGATTAATGTTTCTCTCTCTCCCTCCCTCAGTCTCAATAAACATAGCTTCAAGAAAGGAAAAGAGAGTGAGAGAGAGAGAGAAACAGAGTTGGTAAATGGACTAGCTGTAAGTTTGTCACAAAGTGGAAACACAGAAAAGGTAGCTGATGGCCAAGGCCATGAGGGCAGGGACTTTGACTGACTTGTTCATGGCTTGACCCTTGTCTTCCTGAATAATGCCTAGCACACAGTAGGCAGTCTATGAGTATATTTTAAATGAATACGTAAAGGGTTGATGCAGTGGATGCCATCTGAAGATGTTTATCCAGATGCTGAACCAAAGACTCGGTCTGTACTGTGCAGCTCTTTGCACCAGGGATGCTTACTTGGTCCACCTAAGAGTCTCGCTTCTGGAAACTGTGAAATGGGACCTAGGGGAGATGTCTGCATGTGTCTGCCCTACTAACACACACACTCCATGTCGCTGGGCGGCCATCTTCCACCCACAGTGGGGTCGAGAAGCAGAGAAGGGATTTCTTTTGAGATGAAGATAAATCAGGTGTGTGGAGAGCAACAGAAATGGTCTCCGAACCTTTTGGATCCTGGGTATAGTCCCTTCTAAGACCCCAGCTATATTTGGGTCTTTGGGCTTCCTAAGCCACCCCTAACTCATTCTATAAATTATTCATAACCAGACATACTAACCAATACTGTAAGGGAACACAGAGAGCCTACTTTTTCTTGTAAGACAGAAGAGCAAGTTCAACAAGAGGAACAGACACCTCTCCACTCATGTATCATGCTGGAGTCCCAAAGGTCAAGATGCCTCTGGCACGGGTGCCATTAGATGCCATACCCCAGACCCAGGGAGGCCAGATCTGACAGAGGAATGTCTTCATGGAAACACTGGGGCTGGTTGGTTTGGATGAAGCCCATAAGTAGCTGGAAGATGACTGGCTAAACAAATAAGCAACTCCTCCTCCCTTTAGAGTTTCTACCAGGACTGGGGAGAGAAGAGAATTTTAAGAAACAGACAGAGATGACAGAAAATGCCCACCAGGAGACGGTGACTAAGAGGACAGGTAAAGGACAGGGAAGGAGCAGAGGAGAGCAGACCAATTGTAGTAGACATGCCACTGACCCGCAGAAGGATGAAAGGGACTTGGCAAGGCAGGGACACACGTCAGTGGCTCCCTCCGTCCATCAGCCTCTGCCACACTATGGCTCTAATTTGCCTGTTAATCTCTTCCCCGATCACTTTGTGTCATTGTAGTGGTGTTTCCGTTTTACCGAATGACCCAAATTCCTCCGCATTTCACTCCCGTGCACTGTAGCTGTGGCAATAAGGATGCGGGAGTCTCTGATTAAGAAGCAGGGACAATGACAGACCTCCACTGGCAGGTGCACAGATGGAAATGAGGGCAGCACCTCATTTCTATTCACTACATGACGAATTCCACGGGGATCATTTTGGAGAGAAAATTAAAAATCCTAAGAGGCTTTTGAAATGTATTCCTAGCTAATAAATATTATTATAGTAATATTTAACATGTTATTTATTATTTTACAACTATTTATATGATATTTATGTAACGATTTGCATAAACTAAATAGGTCCAGGGAGTTAGAACTTCAAACAAAGAATCAAATACAAAAAGAGAGTGTACGTTAAGGCCACTTTTGACCGAGCAGTTCATTGCCTTCAGCAGCATCGAAGCAAAACCCTTCCCTCTGAACTGCAGTGTTTTCCCTGATTCAAATAAAAGTGTTCAAAATGCCAAAGATACTTGAGACCCGTCTAGTCCATTTCCCTGGCCAGGAAGTCATCACTATCTAACAGAAATTCTTAGGAAAGAAATACTTTAGTCTTCCTACATCAGAAACCTATTAACGCGTTCTGCCATCTGAGCCAGCCCTTATAAGCCGTTTGCAGCACCTCTGTGAGCAGCTCCGTGGGACGAGTCAGACCTTGGGCACTGCTGTGCAATAAAAACTTAGGTTGCTCTTTGTCCCAGCTTCCTGGGAGAAGCCTCTACCAGTGGTTCTCAACCTTCCTAATGCCACGACCCTTTAATACAGTTCCTCATGTTGTGGTGACCCCCAACCATAAAATTGTTTTCGTTGCTACTTCATAACTGTAATTTTGATCCTGTTATGAATCGCCATCGGAAATATGTGTTTTCCGGTGGTCTTGGGCGACCCCTGTGAAAAGGTTGAGAACCGCTGCCTAACCCCTCGCAATTCCCCAGTGACAGGAGTTTCAGTCATTCCATTCATAGGGGTCCCTGGGATCACACCTGAGTTTATGCTATGATCCCTGAGAAAGAAGACACCTACTAAGAAGGGTTCCTGGTGGCTAACTGGGCTCAAATTAAGAAACAAAAATAAAAACAAAAACAGAACCTAGCAGCCATTTCTACACAGAGGCCTCTCGCACAAACCACACGTCAGGGAGCAGCCTGCACTGAACTGCCTGTCTCTGCACTGAACTGCTGTCTCTGCATGAACTGCCTGTCTCTGCACTGAACTGCCTGTCTCTGCACTGAACTGCTGTCTCTGCATGAACTGCCTGTCTCTGCACTGAACTGCCTGTCTCTGCATAAACTGCCTGTCTCTGCACTGAACTGCCTGTCTCTGCACTGAACTGCCTGTCTCTGCATGAACTGCCTGTCTCTGCACTGAACTGCTGTCTCTGCATGAACTGCCTGTCTCTGCACTGAACTGCTGTCTCTGCATGAACTGCCTGTCTCTGCACTGAACTGCCTGTCTCTGCATGAACTGCCTGTCTCTGCACTGAACTGCCTGTCTCTGCATAAACTGCCTGTCTCTGCTGAAACTGCCTGGCCTCTGCACTGAACCTGCTGTCTCTGCAATGAAACTGCCTGTCTCTGCACTGAACTGCCTGTCTCTGCCACTGAATCTGCCTGTCTCTGCAACTTGAAACTGCCTGTCTCTGGCACTGAAACTGCCTGTCCTCTGCACTGAACTGCGCCTGTCTCTGCAGCTGAAACTGCCTGTCTCTGCACGGAAACTGCCTTGTCTCTTGCACGGAACTGCCTGTCTCTGCACTGAACTTGACTGTCCTCTGCAACGACTGCCTGTCTCTGCATAAACTGCCTGTCTCTGCACTGAACTGCCTGTCTCTGCACTGAACTGCCTGTCTCTGCACTGAACTGCCTGTCTCTGCATAAACTGCCTGTCTCTGCACTGAACTGCCTGTCTCTGCAATGAACTGCCTGTCTCTGCATAAACTGCCTGTCTCTGCACTGAACTGCTGTCTCTGCATGAACTGCCTGTCTCTGCATAAACTGCCTGTCTCTGCACTGAACTGCCTGTCTCTGCATGAACTGCCTGTCTCTGCACTGAACTGCCTGTCTCTGCATAAACTGCCTGTCTCTGCATAAACTGCCTGTCTCTGCATGAACTGCCTGTCTCTGCACTGAACTGCCTGTCTCTGCATAAACTGCCTGTCTCTGCATGAACTGCCTGTCTCTGCACTGAACTGCCTGTCTCTGCATGAACTGCCTGTCTCTGCACTGAACTGCTGTCTCTGCACTGAACTGCCTGTCTCTGCATGAACTGCCTGTCTCTGCACTGAACTGCCTGTCTCTGCACTGAACTGCTGTCTCTGCACTGAACTGCCTGTCTCTGCACTGAACTGCCTGTCTCTGCACTGAACTGCCTGTCTCTGCACTGAACTGCTGTCTCTGCATGAACTGCCTGTCTCTGCACTGAACTGCCTGTCTCTGCACTGAACTGCCTGTCTCTGCACTGAACTGCCGTCTCTGCACTGAACTGCCTGTCTCTGCACTGAACTGCCTGTCTCTGCACTGAACTGCTGTCTCTGCATAAACTGCCTGTCTCTGCATAAACTGCCTGTCTCTGCATGAACTGCCTGTCTCTGCAATGAACTGCCTATCTCTGCACTGAACTGCCTGTCTCTGCACTGAACTGCCTTTCTCTGCCTGAACTGCCTGTCTCTGCTTGAACTGCCTGTCTCTGCACTGAACTGCTGTCTCTGCACTGAACTGCCTGTCTCTGCACTGAACTGCTGTCTCTGCACTGAACTGCCTATCTCTGCACTGAACTGCCTGTCTCTGCATGAACTGCCTGTCTCTGCATGAACTGCCTGTCTCTGCACTGAACTGCTGTCTCTGCACTGAACTGCCTTTCTCTGCACTGAACTGCCTGTCTCTGCATGAACTGCCTGTCTCTGCACTGAACTGCCTGTCTCTGCACTGAACTGCCTGTCTCTGCACTGAACTGCTGTCTCTGCATGAACTGCCTATCTCTGCACTGAACTGCTGTCTCTGCATGAACTGCCTATCTCTGCACTGAACTGCCTGTCTCTGCATGAACTGCCTGTCTCTGCATGAACTGCCTGTCTCTGCACTGAACTGCTGTCTCTGCACTGAACTGCCTTTCTCTGCACTGAACTGCCTGTCTCTGCATGAACTGCCTGTCTCTGCACTGAACTGCCTGTCTCTGCACTGAACTGCCTGTCTCTGCACTGAACTGCTGTCTCTGCATGAACTGCCTATCTCTGCACTGAACTGCTGTCTCTGCATGAACTGCCTATCTCTGCACTGAACTGCCTGTCTCTGCATGAACTGCCTGTCTCTGCATGAACTGCCTGTCTCTGCACTTAGCCTGCCTGCACTGTGTTCCTGCCATTTAAGTCAGTCCTTATAGAGGAGTTCCTAGAATCCTATCTCAACCAACAGAACTGAGGCTCTCTCCATTCAATCGAAACTACACAGCTCTGACCAACCACAGCAGCTCTATTCTGACCAATCAGGACACTTCCTTTTGAATCAATCAAACTTGAGGCTTTGGAGTCCTCATTTGCATGAGGACAGACCAATCAGGGACCAGGAGCAGGGACTTCTGTCCATATAAGCTAGCTCCCCTCTATCTCTGGGAGCACACTTTCCCTTTCCACCCAAGACTGAAGACTGTGTCCCTGGCTGAGCTGAAACATGAACCATATCTTGCTGGCGCGGAGCAGAGCAGACCACTGCAGACCAGAGCAGGCTGGCAGAGAAGGGAGCATGCAAAAGCACAGCACGATGGCAAGGAGCAGAGCAGAGCAGAGCATCGAGGAGCAGTGCAGAGCTGTCTAGGCATAGATGGGCCTGGCGCTAGGGCTGCCACACGGCGCTGCTGTGTCACTATTGAGCTGTTTTGCACTGAATAAAGTTTCCTTCTTCACTGCACCACAAACTGGGGGTTCCTGTTGACATTAAATTGGTGCCAATGACCATCAGTTGGCAATGCTAACGAGGTGACTCATTGTGGGGGCCCTGGGCCTTTTTAGAAGGGGGCTGACTATGCCAGAAAAACTAACCATGTGATTGGAGGGTTGAGGTTTGAGCCAGCTGATAATCAGACTAACCCCCTTGACTCAGAAGGGTAAGGGACTAGAGGCAGTGTTCAATCATGTGGCCAATGATCCAATTAACAATGCCTATATAATGAAACTCCAATAGAAACTATGGATGACAAAGCACAGGTGACATATCCTGAGGACGTGGAAGTTCCATGGGTGAGACCTTCCAAGGCCTGCCTTACAAGTCTCTCCATTTAGTTGGTCCTGATTTGTATCCTTTATGATAAAACTGTAATCATAAGTATAGTGCTCTCCTGAGTTCTCTTAGTTATTCTAGCTAACTACTGAAATTAATAAAAATACTGAAAAAGAAATAAAAATGTTGATGTGCTAATGAAAACACCTAAATTTGTAGCCCAGTGGTCAGAACTGTGGGGGGCCTAGGAACCCTGGAGCTTGCTGCTGGTGTCTGAAGAGAGGGCACTGTTGTAGAGAAATGTGCCCTGAACCTGTAAAGTCTGACCTAAGTCTGGGTAGTTAGTATTAGAACTGCATTGCAGACATTACTCTGTGAACTCTAGAATGCCAGAGCCAAAAGGGAAAACTTATTAACAATCACAAAATATATTAGGTCAAATGAAAGACAGGACTAGAAGAAGCCAGAGCTGCAGAAACTAGAATCGGATTCTTCTTCTACTAAAGCCGTCTCCTTCTGTGAGCTTAGGCAAGCCAGCTACCATCTGAGCTTGCTTTCATTGTCCACAAAATAGAAATCGATTCTGTAAATCAAGGGTTGGCAAACGTTTCTGGTAGAGAGTCGAGTAGTAAATATTTTAGGCTTTGGGCCAAATATAGCATCTCTCTCTCTCTCTCTCTCTCTCTCTCTCTCTCTCTCTCATTGTTTGTTTATTTAACACTTAAGTCTTACGATGTAGAAACCATTCTTCATTCATAGGCCAGATCTGGCCCACAAGCTATAGTTTGCTGACTCTTTTTATAAACTAAATTCTTTCATAGTTAACAACCAGGTTATATCCCAACTCCCACCTCAAGGAAATATTAAACTTCTTCTATATCAACAAGACATGATACATATCCCTAGAAAATAGGTGCTCAGAAGTTGGTTATATGTTTTTCCTAATTTTTTAAGTATGAAAACTATGTAAAGGTAGTTTTCTCTCTGCTCAAGAACGATTTCCAGGAAAAATAGTATAATCATCATGGAGCGTTGTGACAAGAGGCATATGTGTGTGTGCATTAACACACACACACACACACACACACACACCATTCCCAAAAGACTTTCAAGTTCAACCCTGGTGTCTACCTGGCATTTACAAAGATGTTTCATAATCCTTCAAAACACAGGCACAAAACAGTCCAGCGACTGGGCAAGCACTTGGGCTGATTATTTCTCTCAATCAAACACACACAATGAAAATGCTGTACAAAAGCAAAATGTGACTCTTCTAGCCCTGGCAGACACATTTTGGAGGCTTTTTTTAGACCCCACTTTGTTCCAACCACATCTCTCCAAATAGAGAGCGTCTGTGATCCATTCTACCCAAGAATTCTAAAGAAATAAACACAGCAGCAAAGTGACACTGACGGATCAGGATTTATTATTACTGCAAAATCTGATTGGTTTCTCTTTTCAGAGATAGAGAAAACAGGAAGGGAAATAAAAGACCATGGGCTATTTAGGATTTAAAATATTGTTGGGGGCTGCATTCACTAAAACAGTTCCTGAGCGCCTCCTAGATATGAGGCGTTTTGCTAGTTACTGGGAAGGGAAGAGTACACAGTTACAGGCAAAGCTTGTATTTTCATAGGGGCAACAGAAACAGGAGAGAGCGAGAAATATGGGAACTCAGAAGACAAAGATGACTGCCAGTCTCGCATAGGGCCCAAAACAGGGCAATCCCATGAGGAGGCATTTGGAGTCGGCTTACAGGAGTGAGGAGGGCCTGGTTGTGAAGAGAAGGGGCGAGCGCTCCAGGGACAGGTGTGCGCAGAGACCTGCTGGCTCCAGCATGCTGGGGAAGGCGAGCCATGGTCATTCGAAGCCCTGTTTCCAATAACTACAGCCATACAGATTAGGCTTCTGTTCCCCAAAACCCATCTTATACTGTAGATACGTTAAAATTCCTCCTGTAAATTAAATGAACACAAATTTGCTTTTAAGAAAATATATGTAAGCCTGGGCAGTGTGGCTCAGTGGTTTGAGTGTCGTCCCATGGGCTGAGAGGTCCCGGTTTGATTCCTGGTCAGGGCACATGCCTGGGTTTCAGGCTCGATCCCCAGTAGGGGGCGTGCAGGAGGCAGCTGATCTATGTATCTCTCACATCAATTTTTCTATCTCTCTCTCTAAAAAAGTCAATAAAAAATATATGTATCAATAAAGAGAAAATATATTTACTATAAAAATAAATAAATAAATAAAGCTACAGTTCTAATACTCAATTCAAAGGATTTTCCTATATGGGCTGGATCTACTGAGGCTTAAAATACAAGCCCAATTACTTCTCAGTAACAACTCCTTCTGCGGCTAGCATGGATATTCTTCATCTCTCCAGACCTCAAAACTGGCCTCAACTTAGGGATATGAACTTTAAAATCCCACTGTGTTCTCTGACTAGCTTATTTCACTTAGCATAATATTCTCCAGGTCCCTCCATATTGTCTCAAAGGGTACAAGATCTTTCTTTCTTACAGCTGCATAGTATTCTGTTGTGTAAATGTACCACTTATTTGTGGAATATAACAAACACAATAAGCTGTTGAACAAAATAGGTCCAGAGACATGGAACTGGGAACAGATTCACTAACCTCAGTGGGAAGTGGGGTGGGAGGCGGAAAGAAAAAAAAACAAAAAACATATACACATATAGGCATAACTCATGGACACACACAACAATGTGGTGAAGGTAGGGAGGCTGCGGGGGAAGTGGAGAGGGGTATGTCAATGGGGAGAATAAAAAGGAGAGAAAGACATCTGTAATACTTTCAACAATAAAGACATATTTTTAAAAAATCCCACTGACGCCCTGGCCGGTTTGGCTCAGCGGTTAGAGCGTTGGCCTGCGGTCCGGAGAGACCCGGGTTCGGTTCCGCTAAGGGCACGTACCTCGGTTGCAGTTTGTCCCCGGCCCTGGTCGGTTGTGCGGGTGGCAGACACTCGATGTGTTCCTTTCACATCGATGTTTCTCTCTCTCTCTGTTCCTCTCTCTCCCTCCCACTCTACCTGAACAAAAAGTGGAAAAATGTCCTCAGGTGAGGATAAAAAAAAAAAAATCCCACTGACAATTCAAAATGCATGAATGCGGTCTTTGAACAGCTAGCCCTAGGAGAGGTGCAGTTTTCCCTGAAGTCGTGGTTTGCCCGTCCTAAGTATTCTGAAGACCCCCAACACCCCAGCCGAGGGCCTGTAGATTCACTGCATCTGCTCTCACAGACAGCCCACCTCCCCAGCGTCACTAGTGATCCATCTCTCCCTTGCTGTGGAAGAAGACCACCCTTAGTGGTCTTCTCTCCATCCTCAAAGACATCAGCTCTGTTCCCTCCAAACACATGATACCTGCTTTTCCTTTTACCTAGAAGTGTGTTCCCCTAGACTTTGCTTTGCTGCCTCCTTGCTATCACCCAGGCCTCAGGCTACATACCACTCCCCTCTGGAAGCATTCCCTGACCACCATATGTACTGTGCTCCCCTTGTTAGTTATTCCCTAACACCATGTTTTTCCTTTCATTGCATTTACCACCTCATGAAATTTGGCCGTTTTCTGTCTTCCAACATGAGGTTAGGGTCCCTGCTCATCTTAATCACCTCTGCATCCCCAGTGCAAGGGACACAGGAGGCATTTAATGTGTTCAACAAGTGGATCAAGTGAACATGGTCACCCATTTCACATTGTCTTAAATGGGCAGAGAAAAATGTAACTCCCTATATTTAATCAACCAAAAATCTGACCCACCTAGAGAATGGGGGAAAAACGGAAATGTCCAGTTTTGGGAACTGAATCTTTCCTATGGAGGTAGAAGCTCCAAGTACACGGAATCAAATGTCATGTACAGGAGAAAAGCACGTTCATTTGCTTCAACCATCAGCTCAGTTGCACATGCAGATCAGCCTGCTGTTTTTGTTTATCCCCACTGATCATATGACCCTAACACTTCTTACTTCCATCAGCAATCTTAATGTAACCTTCAAAATCACATGCAGATTCAAACAAGTCAGCATGCAGGCCAACTCATTCGCCTGTATTCCCAACTCCACTGACACAAAATATACTTTTCCGGTGTGATGGCTTTTCCTGACTTTCTTGTTAATTTGACATTTTGTGTCTCACGTTTCTTCTCAGAGAAGTGAGAAAGTTTCCAGTGTAAGAAAATCTTTAAAGAGGGAAAGAAATGCCAAAGAGATACAGATGGAGTCATGGGAATCCCAGCATCCTCCACCAATTCATGCCTGCCACAGCAAGTAGCTTTCTTCATCATGTCACCAAGAACTCATAAATAATTACAGTAAAAACATAACTCTCTCTTGTTGAGCCTCAACTAAGTACTCTGTATTAACCCACATCATCCTTATAGCAATCACATGGTGTGCGTGCTCATTTTGGAGGCAATAAAATGGGGCAAAGAGTATTAAGCAACTAGCTCAATATTTCTACAAGATACATTTTTTGTTTGTGACCATGCAAGTCATTTATATGACCTACATTATAAATAATTTGGGGGAGGCGTTTCAAGGCAAAAAATGTCCTAAGATAGATAATTAAATATTTGTCGACTAACTGAATCTTTTATTCTTATTTGGCTTTGGGATACTTTTTCACCAAATAAAAGTATACTCTCAGAGTCTACACATTAAAAAAAAAAAAAAGGGAAACCCCTCAGAATTCCAGGCCTATGGGCAGCAGGGAGCCCCCAGTAAATGTTCCTTACTCCTCATTCCATCTCAGCGGCTGTTGTCTCACTACAGTCTAGCGCCCTCTGGTTCCCTCTTGCTTTCTCACCCTCACAGAAAGGACAGTTCCTACTTTTATGTGAATAATGACAATGCTTGAACTGCTATATAGTGGGTTGACAGACATACCAAATGCTAGAGAGAGTATGATACGCACAACATGTGTGAAGATAGTCAAGCAACAAAGGATGGAACACCAGAAATAAAAAAGGCCATGCTAGCATAGTCCCCCCTTATCCACTGGGGATGTGTCCCAAGACCCCAAGTGGATGGCTGAAACCGCAGATAGTACAGAGAACCCTATATACAGTATCATGTTTTCACCTGTACATATACACCTATGATAACATGTGTGTTGAGACTTTCACCTTTTCACTTAAAGGAAGAAGTTGACCGTTTCTCTTTGGCATTTCTAAACTGTCACCATCACTGCTCTTGTGCGTTGGGCTATTATTAAGTAGAATAAGGGTTACTTGAGCACATGCACTGCAACACTGTGACAACCGCGCCGGCTACTAAGTGACGCCCACGGGACTGTACACAGCGAGGAGACGCTGAACAAGGGGATGATCCATGGGGCAGACCAGCTCGAGATTTCATCATGCTACTCAGAACGGCACACAATTCAAACTTATTATTTCTGGGGTTTTCCATTTAATATTTTCAGATCGCGGTTGACTGCAGGTAACTAAGCCACGGAAAGCCAGACCGTGGATTTCAGTGGGGAACTGCTATGCAGTTTCCCCGTGACGATTCCAGAGGGTCTGTGCAGCTCAGGAAGTGAAAAGATAAACCAACAGCAGAGCTCTCCAAACACTTAGTGAGACCAATATCAGAAGCGCACATCCCACAGAGGAAGAATTCACACTCGTGGAAATCACCCTCACTGGCTGCAAACACCAAGGTTGGCAGAGTGAGGGGGTAGATTATTTGAACTCATTTTGTTAAGACACGTTTCGGAAGAAAAATGCAAATGAAAAAAGAAAGCTTTGAAAATGCATGGTTTACTATGTATTACCTCAATCTTCTTAAGTAGGGATGTTTTATTTAAAAATCATTATTATTGGCTGCCATCAACAAATCATCAAATAACGAGTGCTGGCGAGGGTGTGGAGAAAAGGGGACTCTAGCACACTGCTGGTGGGAATGCAGACTGGTGCAGCCACTATGGAAAACAGTATGGTGCTTCCTCAAAAAATTAAAAATGGAACTGCCATTTGACCCAGTGATCCCACTTCTAGGAATATATCCTAAGAAGCCTGAAACACCAATCAGAAAGAATATATGTTCCCCATCCGGCCGGTGTGGCTCAGTGGTTGAACATCGACCCATGCAAGAGGTCACCGGTTTGATTCCCAGTCAGGGCACAGGCCCAGGTTGTGGGCCTGGTCCCCAGTGGGGGGCATGCAGAAGGCAGCCAACTGATGTTCTCTCTCATCAATGTTTCTATCTCTCTCTCCCTCTCCCTTCCTCTCTCTCTAAAATCAATAAAGGAAAAAAAATTATTTTTACAAAGAAAGAATACATGTACCCCTATATTCATAGGGGTGCTGGTCACAACTGCTAAGATCTGGAAACAGCCCAAGTGTCCATCAGAAGATGAGTGGATAAAAAAGCTGTGGTACATATATACAATGGAGTACTATGCAGCTGTAAGAAAGAAAGATCTCTTATCCTTTGAGACAACATGGAGGGACCTGGAGAGTATTGTACTAAGCGAAATAAGCCAATCAGAGAAAGACAAATATCACATGATCTCAGTTATTTGTGGAATTTAATAAACAAAATAAACTGATGAACAAAACAGACCCACAGACATAGAAGTAGGGTACAGACGGGCAAACTTCAGGAAAGGGAGGCGGGGGGAGGGAAGAGATAAACCACAGAACTTATATGCATGTGTGTGTAACCATGGACATAGACAACAGTGCTGGGGGCGGGGGGCGAGAGGAGGGTGTCAATGGGAGAAAAAGGAGAAACATTTGTAACAAAAATAAATTAATAAATAATAAATAAATAAAATAAAAATCATTATTATCCAGGATACGGAAGGTGTTGCTTAGCTTCAAACACATCTCCATTCAGCCTCCTTCCTTTCTTTCTCCTCAGCCACCACTCAGTTTAGACTTACTGGGCCACCTACGGCCCCTGAAGAAACTCAGTCCCTTTCCTCTGCAGTCTGACCCACGCAGCTCCCCCTTCTTCGCTCACTTGGATACCCTGCCCAGCCCTTCACACTCCACCGAAGCGTTCTGGCCTGCAGTCAGGGTGAGGTTCTCTCCCACACGCCGCTCCCCACCTCCGGTGGCCGTGGCCCTCAGACTGCGTCCAGGTCTCACCTGAGGCCATGGCCTACACATGCACACCTCCTACCCCAGTGTGAAAGCAGGCCCCTGCCACCAGGGAAGTGGCTGCAGCCCCAGGGGAAGCCACAGCGAGGAGACAGCAGACACAGCGGGCTGATGCTGGGACCCCGCCGCCTCTCTCCCCAGCTCACGCTCCTGTGAGTCATGCCTGCAAACAGGGATGCATGTTTCATTCCTCTGCTTATCTTTGTTTCCTCTTCCTCATTGGTGGCATTAATCTCTCACCCGACTCTCTCCCACTTCTGACGAGGTCCAGGGTTCAGTCCATAAACATTAAGATGCCCACACCTCTCACACTGTAAAGACCGAGTCAACAAACACACTGGGAGTCAGTTGGTCGGAACAGAGCTGCTCCTCAACAAGGCTTGCTGGGTCCACTCTGCTGTGAGCTGGGAAGACAGGCAAGGCTTAGGGGCATGGGGACAGAGCATACCTGGGAGGCCAGGGAGCGGAGCAGACAGCTGGACCCGGCACCCTCACCACAGCGTCTATGCGGAAATTCTGTTTGGGCTGGGAATGCAGTTCTCCCTATGACAACCTATCTTAGGGGGCTCCTGCCTCCGTAGGCGAGGGAGCAGCCTGAGAGATGCTGAAACAGTGTCTACTCATCTACTGAGTCAAAAACAGAAACCTGATCATTTATTCCTGATTAGATTTTATCATTCTCTGCTGAGAAAGTGTAGCCTGAAATCTAAGGGGGAAAACTTGACTGACTTTAAATACTCCAATGAAGAATTCCAATAACGTGAAAATATTCTTAACTTTAATTTTCTGGAAGTATAAATTATTTATGTAAATTCCTCACTTTTGCATATTTCACAGGACACGTATTTTCATGCTTTATCATTGCCATTATGTACAGAAAGAATAAAGATACAAGTTAATGAATGTAAGAAAACCGTATCATATCTGAAAACACAATTCCAATGGGTGATGATGAGAAAAAAGGAACTTCATTCTTCACTCCTCGGAGAACAGGGAACAAATTCATAAAGGCCACCAGCACTTTCTGAGCTCCCCTCCCCCGTTCTCAAAGCATCCCTCCTCCCTCCACACCTTCTCTGCCAGCACCTTCTCCTCTGCTGGCTTTCATTCTCTCCTCCTCTTAATTATGGAGACTGAGCTTCTTTCAAAAAGTCCTTCTTCTGGTCCCTGAAGTCAAGGACTATCTCATTTGCCTACAGTCCCTGGCACTTTAATGTGTGCTCAGATTGAATAAACAGGTTGTTGTCTTTATAATGGGCAGGGTGAAAAAAATCATTGACCTGAAGTAGGAATAGTTCAGCATCATCCCTCACAATGACTTCCCAGATACTTTCATTTATCTTTCAATCCCACATCCAGTCTGTCAGGAAATCCCATCAGTTCTACACCTCCTTCCCCCCAAACAGATCCTGAATCTGACCACCTCTCTTCCCCTCAAATGCTCCTACCCTAGGCCATCCCATCATCATGCCTCACCTGGACACCTCAGTGACTTCCTAACTCCTCCTGCTCCTAGCCTACCCCACCAGGAGGCTATTTTCCACATGGAGCCAGAGCCATGGTTTTAACATAAAACCAGATGTGATGAATCACCTCTTTGAAGCTGTCCAACTTCCCATTACCCTTGGAGTAGACAGCAAACTCCCCACCATGGGCTTCAAGGCTCTATTCCAGACACAATGGCCTTTTCTTCTACCCCTCATAAGATTCTAGTTCATTCCCAGCGCAGGTCCTCAGCTCTTGCTATTACTATTCCTTATGGTTAGGATGACCTCAGCTGGAACTCCCTGCTACATCTTCACGGCTCTGATTCCTTTTGTTTGGGTCTCTGCTCAAATGCCACATCTTCAAAGAGCTCTTCTTGAACTAGACTACGTACAGTAGTCCTTCCCTTAGGTCATCCTCTCCCCTGCTTTATTTTCTTCTAGAGCAGTGATAACTCTTGTAAATATTATTTGTCCAAGTGCTATCTGTCCACCCCTCCGGAATGTAAGCTGCATGAGCTGCGTTTTTCTTGTTCCCTGCTCTCTCTCTAGTGACTAGCACATGTTTGGCACTTGCCTTTTGAATGATTCAATGAATGAAATCTTAGCAAATAAGCTACTCAACTCTGTTGCTAGTGTTTATTCATCACCTGGTATATATCAAGCACATTATATGTTATCTCTTCTCATATAAACATATTTAAATGGACATTTTGTCCTTTTTTTAAGAGAGCCAGGATTTTAGCCTAATTTTCCTAATTTCCTTGAACCTATGGCGTTTTACCCATAATTTAAAGCTTAATCAATGAGATTTGACTTTTTTTTTCCCTTTATTGATTTTTTAGAGAGAGGGGAAGTGAGAGGGAGAGAGAGATAGAAATATCGATGCGAGAGAACATCGATTTGCCACCTCCTGCATGCTCCCCACTGGGAGTCTGGCCCACAACCCGGGCATGTGTCCTGATCAGGAATCGAACCAGTGACCTCTTTGTGCATGGGTCGACGCTCAACCACTGAGCCACACCAGCCAGACGAGATTGACTTCTTTTTATTTATTTATTTATTTATTTATTTATTTTTTTATCCTCACCCAAGGACATTTTTCCATTTTTTGTTCAGGTAGAGTGGGAGGGAGAGAGAGGAACAGAGAGAGAGAGAGAGAACCATCAATGTGAAAGGAACACATCGAGTGGCTGCCACCCGCACGACTGACCAGGGCCGGGGACAAACTGCAACCGAGGTACGAGCCCTTAGCGGGAACCGAACCCGGGTCTCTCAGGACCCAGGCCGACGCTCTGCCCATTTAAGACAATGTGAAATGGGTGACCATGTTCACTTGATCCACTTGTTGAACACATTAAATGCCTCCTGTGTCCCTTGCACTGGGGATGCAGAGGTGATTAAGATGAGCAGGGACCTTAACCTCATGTTGGAAGACAGAAAACGGCCAAATTTCATGAGGTGGTAAATGCAATGAAAGGAAAAACATGGTGTCAGGGAATAACTAACAAGGGGAGCACAGTAGATATGGTGGTCAGGGAATGCTTCCAGAGGGGAGTGGTATGTAGCCTGAGGCCTGGGAGATAGCAAGGAGGCAGCAAAGCAAAGTCTAGGGGAACACACTCCTAGGTAAAAGAAAAGCAGGTATCATGTGTCTGGAGGGAACAGAGCTGATGTCTTTGAGGATGGAGAGAAGACCACTAAGGGTGGTCTTCTTCCACAGCAAGGGAGAGATGGATCACTAGTGATGCTGGGGAGGTGGGCTGTCTGTGAGAGCAGATGCAGTGAATCTGCAGGCCTTCGGCTGGGGTGTTGGGGGTCTTCAGAATACTTAGGACGGGCAAACTACAACTTCAGGGAAAACTGCACCTCTCCTAGGGCTAGCTGTTCGAAGACCGCATTCATGCATTTTGAGTTGTCAGTGGGATTTTTAAAAAATATGTCTTTATTGTTGAAAGTATTACAGATGTCTCTCTCTCCTTTTTATTCTCCCCATTGACATACCCCTCTCCACTTCCCCCGCAGCCTCCCTACCTTCACCACATTGTTGTGTGTGTCCATGAGTTATGCCTATATGTGTATACGTTTTTTGTTTTTTTTTCTTTCCACCTCCCACCCCACTTCCCACTGAGGTTAGTGAATCTGTTCCCAGTTCCATGTCTCTGGACCTATTTTGTTCAACAGCTTATTGTGTTTGTTATATTCCACAAATAAGTGGTACATTTACACAACGGAATACTATGCAGCTGTAAGAAAGAAAGATCTTATACCCTTTGAGACAATATGGAGGGACCTGGAGAAAATTATGCTAAGTGAAATAAGCTAGTCGGAGAACACAATGGGATTTTAAAGTTCATATCCCTAAGTTGAGGCCAGTTTTGAGGTCTGGAGAGATGAAGAATATCCATGCTAGCCGCAGAAGGAGTTGTTACAGAGAAGTAATTGGGCTTGTATTTTAAGCCTCAGTAGATCCAGCCCATGTAGGAAAATCCTTTGAATTGAGTATTAGAACTGTAGCTTTATTTTTTGTTTTGTTTTGTTTTCTATAGTAAATATATTTTCTCTTTATTAATACATATATTTTTTATTGACTTTTTAATTTTTATTATTATTATTTTTTTTATACTCACCCGAGGACATTTTTCCATTTTTTGTTCAGGTAGAGTGGGAGGGAGAAAGAGGAACAGAGAGAGAGAGAAACATCGATGTGAAAGGAACACATCGAGTGGCTGCCACCCGCACAACCGACCAGGGCCGGGGACAAACTGCAACCGAGGTACGAGCCCTTAGCGGGAACCGAACCCGGGTCTCTCAGGACCCAGGCCGACGCTCTAACCGCTGAGCCAAACCGGCCAGGGCGAGATTGACTTCTTTATCAGAGAGAAGATATTACCGACTTTGCCTAATGAGAATTTTGTAATACTAAAATGAGACCCTGGGTTTTAAAATAGTAGGTAAACTGCAAAGTTCGGTAGTAAAATGAGGGGATCCTCTAAAAGTAAAGGATAAAGACATTAGTTAATGACTGTATGCTAATAATTAAACGTCCATTTCCTAGAACCCACCACCTGCCAGGTGCTTTCCACACACAATCACATTTAATTTACAACCACCTCGTGTCAGACAAAGATCACCCTTTTACAGATTAGAAAATCGAGGCTCCATGAGAGTAAATAACTTGCCCAAAGTCACCTGCTCACAGGTGATCCATCCAAGGTCCAAATCTGCTCTGTTTGATTCCACTGATCATGCGTTGAACTTAGAAATTATTATTTTATAAAGATGTTTCATAGTAATAGCAAAAGGTTGCACTGATACCTATATAACAAGACTGGCATGAGTAAACAACAGAATTTTTAATGCAAACACATGACCCAGCCAGAAGGGTTTCTGCATCACGAGGAAGGCCGGGGGTCCTCATGCCCCACAGAGCAGCCGTGGTGTGCACACCTGCATGTCTGGGACAGACAGAAGGCCATGTATTATCTCTCAAGGCCATGGAGAACATACAACTACCACCTGTGTCCAGAATGCGGTCAAAATCCAAGAAAATAGGACAACAGAAAGTTCTGGCAACACAAGGAAAATGCTGAATAAGAAGACAAAGAAACGGAGAAAGGGTTTGAAAAAGCAGCCCTATTGAAATAAAGCTGCACACATTCCAAATTAGCTAGCTGCCTAAGTCAACAACTCACCATAAGAAGAAATTTTAAAACTATAATATCTGAAGATAATTGTGCCGGAACAGTGCATGTTGGCATCTTAGTTGGCCTCAGTAACTGTGACAATGAGAAAAACTTTCTGATTTGAATTTTACTATCACCTTCAAAAAATAAAGCTCAATCAGAGTTTTTAAAAAAATTATATTAGGCAAAAGTTTAAAAGTCAAAAGCCAATGATCCAAACAACTTACTATACTGTATAGGAAGATAAAAATTATTAAAGCCAATCTCCAATAAATAATTCCTTGAAGGGAATATAAGATGTATCTACAACTCACCCTCAACGGAGCCTCGCTCTAGGTAATGCACTGGCCTATTCAGTACTGTCGCTGTCCCCGTTGTTATGGGTGTACACATCTGTCACATGGCTGATCCCTTAGGTGAAAAATTTAGAATTACAATAAATACAAAGCTCCTGAACTCTATGGAGCCTCACACACCTGATGCTGACAGTGTTAATGCAATGACCTCATCACAGCTACTATACCAGATGTGACAATGAACTCAAGTCTCCGAAGTCACGATCCCACCCCAACTTTATGAAACATAAGAAGAAATATCTTAATTTTCATGACCTGAGCACTAACATCCTCTCCTGAGATGTATTAAATATAGCTAACAACGATACTATAATTTTTAACATTTTTATTAAAGATTCAATTAACTTATATGACTGTAGCTGTCAAATGAAAAAGTTACAGTACCAAAGAGTACTTGTTAAATATCTAAAGATCAGCACTACAATGCCTCAAAGCATACACAACCCTCTTTTCATCAAGAGTCATTTTTCCCGCCCTGGCCAGGTAGCTCCATTGGTTATAGCGTCGTCCCCATATGCCAAAGTTGCAGATTTGATCCCTGGTCAGGGCAAAGGCAAGAATCAACCAGAACAACAACTCTCTCACTCTCTCTCTCTCTCTGTCTCTCTCTCTCTCTCTGTCTCTCTCTCTCCCTCTCTCTCTCTCTCTCTCTCTCTCTCTCCACTCCTTCCCTCACCCTTCCCCACCCCCTCTCTAAACATCATCCAATAAATTTAAAGAAACTTTTAAAAAAGTAATTTTTCCCAAGAGTGTCTCTGTATCTACTTACTTTATATTCCAACCAGGAATTCTTCTAACCAGCTCACTTATGAAATCCAATTGTGTGTTTCAGATCATGAGGGTCATCCCCTTGTCCACCATTCCCTTCTAACCATATTATTCCTGGAACTTATAATTCTACATTAAATCAATAATTTCCTTGCACACACACAAATGGCTTGCATATTGCATGAACTAAACCAAAGACCTCATCTTTTCCTATTCTGCAGGGAGAGCATTCACTATGTCTAAGCCTTATGTCTAAGGCTGCCCTCAGTTCTTGATCACTGAGAGAAACTGTGTGGCAGGGATCCTGTCTATTACCCGAACACGTGGGAACATCCGGACTACAGCACTGGGAAGTACAGCAATGAATAACCAAAAACTCATTATTTCACTATAGCTATCTAGAGTGCATTCAAAATGGGTATTTGTGAACTTGCAACACTTTACTTACACTGCAATTTGTGCACATGTATAAATTTCTAATAGGAAGAACAATGTTGATTAGAGTACAACCAGAAACTAACACTATTCTGCTGTCCGATATGGTAACGCCTAGCCACATGCGACCGCTGAAACGTGGCTAGTCAGAACTGATATGTTCTGTGAGTGTAAAATATACACTGATTGTGATGATTGGGAATTTAAAAATATGAACTGTCTTGATAATTTTTATATTTATTATATGTTGAAATATTTGGTATATAACACATTAAATGAAATATGCGTTAAAGTGCAAATATGCTCACATTATATTTCTATTTGGAAGCATTGGTTTAACAACTATAACTTCATTACTAATAATTATCTTACCCCTCATCTGCTTACCTATCAACACCCCCCACAGCCCTCCCACCCCTCATTAAACCTACAGTTTGTATTTAGAGAAAAAAAAGTAATTTCAGTACCAGCTTAAGGAACAGTTAACAGGGAAGACAGATCTGCACCCCAAATCACTACTTTTTTTTTTTTATCCTCGCCCAAGGACATTTTTCCATTTTTTGTTCAGATAAAGTGGGAGGGAGAGAGAGGAAGAGAGAGAGAGAAACATTGACGTGAAAGGGACACATCGAGTGCCACCCGCATGACCAACCAGGACCAACTGCAACCGAGGTACGTGCCTTTAGCGGAAACCGAACTCGGGTCTCTCTGGACCGCAGGCCGACTCTCTAACCACTGAACCAAACTGGCTAGGGCAAATCACTACTTTCTAAAGCTGTACTCACTTCACCTAGCTATAATTTAGCCCTCTGGCAAATGCTCCATCTAGTGTAACTTAGAAATCAAAATGTCTGGAGAGAAATCCAAGTGAAGATATGAGAGTTTTTAACTAAAATAAAAGTTTTCTTATAAGTGAACTTTAATCTTGCCTTAGAGTTAAATGCATATTTAGTTTATCCTTGTTTCTAATAAGATTAACAAACTAGATACACCCCTGCCTCAGATTAGATACAAATTTGCTACAGTCAGTGACACTAGTCATGGTCAGAAGTGACAGCAAGAAAGCGCACACACAAGTTTACCACGCACAGCAACCCCGAGGTCATACATTAGAGAGAGCACACAGCCCCCAAACTCCAGTCCTATGTAAGCACAAAATAATTTCTTATGGTCACATGACCATTTTACGTCATTAAAAGTTGGTATAATGCCTTGGCGCATTAAAAAGCCACTGGTGCACCCAGAAGGTTGCAGGTTCGATTCTCAGTCAGGGCACATACCTAGGTTTTGGATTGGAGCCCCAGTTGGGGTGCATATAGGAAGCAGCTGACTGATGTTTATCTCTCACATCAATGTTTCTCTCTCTGTCTAAAAATCAATAAAATAAAATTTTAAAGTTTGTAAAGCACTTTCTGAGGGGCCCTGATACTTTGCCCAAAGTTATTTTTAATTCAAAAATTTCCCATTATGTTTTAGTAAATTAACATTTAATTGATCAAACCTGCGTTTGTAAGCATCAACCTTAAATCAAGCTAAAGAAGATATTTGCTCTTTTACATATTTGGGATCTTTCTGGAAATATAAAATGTCTAAAACAATATAGTGTATCTTAAAAACATTTGTGTCCATAAATGCTTTTATAGCTGGTGAATTGCTACTACACATTTAATACAAACTTAAACAGGAAGAGAGGACATCTGTAATAATGTATAACAATAAAAATAAACATATATATATAACTGATTTTAAAGAGAGAAAAAGGGAGAGGAAGAGGGAGAGAGAAAGGGAAACATTGATGTGAGAAACATCCATCAGCTGCCTCCCACACACCCCCTACTGGGGATCAAGCCAGCAACTCGGGCATGTGCCCTGACAAGAAATCGAATCTGTGACTTTTTTCAAGCATATTATATTGATATTTGATTTACACAAGAATACCATAGCTATACAAACCAATCATAAGTTTGTAAGGAGAGAAAAGCACCCAGATGGAATTGAATTATTTTAGTAAAGAATAAAATAAAGGTGGTACTTTATAGCACCTAAAGAATAAACTGTAACGTCCTCTTACTGTACTTTCAGCCCTTGGTGGTGGGAAAATGCCAGGGCACCTGTGCAGTGGCCCCCTGCTTTTCCACGCCCTGGGTCACAGAGGTCTCCTGTGGTGGACAATGAGCTAGGCCAACTTCCACCCTACCTTCTCCAGCCCAAGCCCACTGACTTATATTCGTGAAAATATATTTGCTTACAGAAAAGGGTACCTCTTCCCCTTTTAAACTACATTAGAATTTTGAAAACCAAACCCAGCATGATACCTGTGTTTTTGGTATGGGGTGACTTTCTGTTCCACTACTGTAATAACAACCCAAGTCAGATGATATCCAAGCCACTGGCTCCCTCAAACTGTATCAAGATACGCCGAGAAAGTCTAAGCTGGTTTAGAAGGCAAAAAAAGCACACAACAATAACTAAGGAAACATAAACTGAAAAGAGATGATCTTACCTCGCAAACTGACGGTTTAAAATACACCAATGGGGATTTCTGTTTCAGACCATAAGGGTATAAGGAGGTCCAGACTAGCGTGCTTCCATTATAACAATTAGAAATCTGGATGACACAGAGTAACAATTTGTTTTATAATAAACAATAGCCAGTATAGGAAATAACCCTGAAGAAAAGAAAAATAAACAAGGTGGGCCCTAGGACCCTACCATCTTTCTACCTGAAAACCACTTCTGGGCCAAACTACCATCGGGAGAGAATCTCTCCCTCCAAAAAACCTAGCAATCTCATCGGACTGAAGAGACGGGGAGGCCGAAATGCTGAGATTTTACAGGGCGGAGAACTGGGGGGGGGGGGGGGGGTTGCAAAGCATAAACTCCAGAAATTTGCATGGGAGCCACCATGGGTCTTTGGTCAAATTCCCAATCTGTACATGTAAATGGCAAAACTCATCGAGGTCAGGAAAAGAATATTACCAAGGAACAGTAAGAGCAACAATTTCCAAAGTTCACACAAAGCCAGGAGATCGTTCAGTTCCCATGACCCCAAGAGACCTCATCAACTACACTGGGAATCACGCCTCAGCTGTGGGCCTGAAGTAGACCTATAGGAAAGGCTAGTCTAGACCCAACACATAACAGCTTACAAACTAGCCTCAGTAGGATCAGACTAAGCTACAAGTAAATAAGCGAGAATAAAGTCCAAAACTCCTGACAGGAATTAACAAAAGCCAACACTCAATCCACAGTGTATGGCATTCAATCAAAAACTGCTAGACATGGCAAAGCAACAGAAAACCCATATGAAATGGATGATCCATAACCAGGAAAAAGTTCAGTGATGGGGACAGACTCATAATTTAAGAGATGTGTAATTACTAGATAAGGAGGTTAAAATAACTAATGTTGGTAGATTAGATATGTTCAAGGATTTGGGGGGGAAGGGGGCGGAGAATATAAAAAAGAAATGGGACACATATAAAAAGAAGCAAATGGAATTTCTAGAGATGAAGAGTAGAATATATAAAATGAAAATGATACCGGATGGGATTAAAAGCAGATTAGGCACTGCAAAGGGGAAAAACATCTTAAATTTGAAGACAGAATAAAAACTATCAAGCTGAAGCCCTGAGAAAACAATGTAAACATAGCATCAGTGGCCTGTGAGACAACATCAGGGGAGTCTGATGTATATATAATTAGAGTCCCAGGGGCAAAGAAAGGGGTGTGTGAAAAGGGAAAGGGCAGAAATATTTCTAGATTTCATGAAAACTATAAACTCAAAGGTTTAGAAGCTTGACAAACACCAAGCAGAATAAAAAAGAAAAACACATCAAGGCACATCACATTGAAATGGCAAAGCCAGTAATAAAGAAAAATATCTAACCATTAGCCAGGGAACAAATATTACAAATTGAGGAACAAATATAAGAACTATCTCAGACTTCTCATCAGAAACTTTACAGGTCTGAAGGAAATGGAACATCTTTAAAGAGCTTTAGAAAACAATGTTAATTTTGAATTCTATACCAAGCAAAAATATCTTTCAAAAATGAAAATGAAATAAAGATTTTTCTCAGAGAAAAAGAAAATGATAGAATTTATGAATTAAAAAAAAAGTTAAAAGTGTTTTAGACTAAAGGAAAAGAATATCAGATAGAAACTTAGATCACACACAAAAAAGCAAGGAATACTTAAAATTAGACATATGTGGGTAAATAAAACATTTCCTTTCCACATTCTGGGTGGCTGTTTTTTTTTAATGAGATCTAATTGACATACACCATTGTATTATTAGTTTTAGGTGTAGAACATCATAATTTGATATATGTATACATTTGAAAAGGATTAGCATAACAAGGTTAGTTAACACCACAAAGTTACAAACTTTTTTCTTGTGATAAAAACTTTTAAAGTCTACACTCTTAACAACATTTAAACATACAGTGCAGTGTTACTAACTACAGTCATCATGCTGCGCATTACATCTCCAAGGCTTATTTAATTTTTTTTTTTTTATCCTCACCCAAGGACATTTTTGCATTCATCTTCAGATAGAGCGGGAGGGAGAAACGGAGGAAGAGAGAGAGGGAAACATCGATGTGAGAGTGGTTGCCACCCACATGACCCCAACCAGGTCTGGGGACAAACTGCAACCGAGATACATGCTCTTAGCAGGAACCGAACCCAGGACTCTCTGGTCCGTGGGCCGACACTCTAACTGGTAAGCAAAACCAGCCAGGGTTAGGCTTATTTATCTTATAAGTGTAAGTTTGTAGTTTTTAACCCTACTCCCAACCCACCTCCTCTGGCAAACACCAATAAGTTCTCTGTATCAACAACCTTCCCTACAAAACAAAAGGCTCAAAACACACAAAACACCAAGTTGTCTCCATTCGATACTTCCGGGTATAGTGGAGGTAGATTGAGGAGTCAAATGGGCTTTTACTTCAACTATATTGTTTGACCTTTTTTTCCCCAATGGGAATATATTCATGTACTTTCTGTGTTATTAAAAGTTATTTAAAAGTTCTATCCCGGCTCGTGTGGCTCAGTGGTTGAGCGTCAACCCATGCACTGGTTGTGGGCCTGATCCCCAGTGGGGGGCATGCAGGTGGCAGCCAATGGATGTTCTCTCTCATCGATGTTTCTATCTCTCTCTCCCTCTCCCTTCCTCTCTCTCTAAATAATTATAACAATAATAATAATAAATAAATAAAAATAAAAGCTCTTAAAAAAAAGTTACAAACTTTTTCTTGTGTATCTATGACCTTGGTTTCCTACCCGCCCTCTCCCCTTTGGATAAATACCCAGAAGTGGAATTGCTGGATAATATAGTAATTCTATTTTTAATTTTTTGAGGAACCTCTATCTGTTTCCCATAGTGGCTGCAACAATTTACATTCCTACTAAAAGTATATGAGGATTCTCTTTTCTCCACATCCTGGCCAACACTGGCTATTTCTTGTCTTTTTGATAATAGCTATTTTAACAGGTGTGAGGTGATATCTCACAGTGGTTTTAATTTGCATTTCTCCAATGACTAGTGATGTTGAGCATCTTTTCATGTATCTGTTAGTCATTTGTATGCCTTCTTTTGAAAAATGTCTATTCGGACGAGTGGATAAAAAAGCTGTGGTATAGCCCTGGCTGGTTTGGCTCAGCAGCTAGAGAATCTGCCAGTGGATGAAAGAGTCTTGGGTTTGGTTCCTGGTCAAGGGCACGTACCTGGGTTTCAGGGTTGTGCAGGAGGCACCCAAATGATGTGTCTCTCTCACACTGATGTTTCACTCTCTCTCTCCCTCCCTCCCACTTTTTAATCAGATTGTTTGGGGTTTTTTTGCTATTGAGTTTTACAAGTTCTTTATATATTTTGGATATTAGCCCCTTATCAGATTTATGATTTGCATATATTTTCTTCCACTCAATAGGTTGCCATTTCATTTTATTAATGGTTTCTTTTGCTGAACAGAAACTTTTTAGTTTGGTACAGTTCTGGTTTACTTTTGCTTTTGTTGCCTTTACTTTTGGTATCAAGTCCAAAAAATTTTTGCCAAGACCAACGTCTAGGAGCTTACCCCCCAACATCTTCTTCTAGGAGTTTTATGGTTTCAAGTCTTACACTCATGTCTTTAATCCACTTTGGGTTGATGGTGTAAGATAGTGGTCCAGTTTCATTCTTTTGCATGTGGCTATCTAGTTTTCCCAACACCATTTATTAAAGAGATTATCCTTTTTCCATTGTATATTCTTGGCTCTCTTGTTATAAATTAATTGGCCATATATGTGTGAGTTTATTTCTGGGCTCTTTATTATGTTCGACTGATCTATGTGTCTGTTTTTATGCCAATACTACACTGTTTTGATTACTATAACTTTGTTGTATAGTTAAAATCAGATACTGTGATGCTCCAGCTTTGTTCTTCTTTCTCAAGATTAATTTGGCTATTCAAGGTCTTTCATGGTTCACAAACTTTTAAAAATTGTTTAATAGCTAAGCAAATATAATACAGTTGACCACTGAAAAACAGGAGGATTAGCCCAGGCTGGTAGCTCGGTTGGTTGGAGTGTCATCCTGTACACCAATAGGTTGAAAGTTGATTTCCGGGTCAGGGCACATACCTAGATTGTGGGTTCCATCCCTGGTCGGGGCGTGTACAGGAGGCAACTGATCGATGTTTCTCTTTCACATCTCACATCAATGTTTCTCTCTCACTCTTTCTCTCTCTCTCTCTCTCCCCCCCCCTCCCCTTTCTTTCGCTCTAAAAATCAATAAAAATATATCTTCAGGTGATGATTTAAAGAAAAACTTTTTTTAAAAAAGAAAGAAAAACACGTGAGTTAGGGGCATCAACCCCTACACAGTCAAAAATCCACATACAACTTCTGACTCCCCCAAAACTTAGCTATTAATAGCACTGTTGACCAGAAGCCTTACTGATAACATAGACTGTCAATTAAATACATATTTTATATGGTTTATGTGTAAAGAAAAAAAATGTTAAGAAAACTACATTTACAATATTTATTTTTAAAAATCTACACAGTTCAAACCCATGTTGTTTAAGGGTCAACTATAGTGTACTGTGGAATTTATACTTAGATGTAAAATAGTGCAGAAGATAGAAGGGGAATGAAGTGGTTAGAGCATTGGCCCACGGACCAAAGAGTCTCAGGTTCGATTCTGGTCAAGGACACATACCTAGGTTTTGGTTCGGTCTCCAGCCCTGGTCGGGGCTGTGTAGAAGGCAACTAATCGATGTCTCTCTCTCGTGTCAATATTTATCTCTCTCTCTCTCCCTCCCTTCTAATGTATCTAAAAAAATAAATTGAAAAATATCCTAGGGTGAGGATTAACAACAACAAAAATACTATAATAAGGTTCTTATGTTGGACATAAAATACTATATTGTTATTTGATTGTAGAAGGTGACAAGTAAAAGGATACATATGGGAAATACCAGAGCAACCACTAAAAATGGAAAACAAAGAGCTATCATTAATAAGCATATAGTAGAAATAAAAGAGAATACCTAAAATACACCATTAATAGGTTAAGGTAGGGGGGTAATAAAAGAGGAAAGTAAGAAACAAAGAAGGGATTAAACAAACAGAAAACAAGTAGCAAGACAACAGATTTAAACCTAGCCATAATGATAACTATATTAATTGTAAATAATGCAAATACTCCAATTGGAAGACAGCGATTATCATATTGAATAAAAAAGCAAGTTCCAACTATAAGCTGTCTATTAGAAATCCACCTGAAATATAAAACAAAGACTAAATGGGAATTGGAAAAAGATACCACGCAGACCATCAAAAGAAAGCTGGAATATGTCAACATCAGACAAAACAGATTTGAAGACAAGAATATCACCAGGGTAAAAAGGCACATTTCATAATGACAAAGGTGTCAATTCACCAAGAGTACCTAATCCTACATATTTACACCTCTAATGACAGATGTATAAAGCAAAATGAACAGATCTGCAAGTAGAAACAGACAAAGCCACAGTTATATTTGGAGACTTCAATATTTCAGTCTCTGCAGTTGACACAACAAGGAGAAAGGAGATCAATAGTGATACAGAAGATGTGAACAACACTATAAAGCAACTTGACACAACTGACAGTTACCGAACACACCACCCACCAAGTGAAGAGTCACAAGGGCCATTCAACAAGGTAACCCACAAACCAACAGTCGCAACACATTTGAAAGGATAGAAATTATATAAAATGTGTTCTCTGACCATAATCAGAAATCAATAATGGAAAGCTCTTTGGAAAATACCCATATATTCGAAAACTAAACAACACATTTCTAAACTGTAGGGTTAAAGATCAAAAGGAAATCAAAATATTTCTAATATTTGAATATTTTTATAAAGTAAAGCTCTAGTTTGGGGTTGGGGGTGGGCAAGGTAGCAGTCTGAGAAGTAGATAAGTGAAAAGTTAAAGCAAAATCCTGCCTTCATTTTTCTTCAGGTTATGTATGCAAAAGGTGAGTGACGTATACACTAAAAAGGGAAATGTGGGCTCTAGAAAAGGCGTTGGCAGAACTTCGAGGGGGCTTCCCTGCAAGACTGCATTTTAAGAAAGAACTCCAACACTGGAGAAGTTTGGGGCCATTTAGTAGAACATGACTGTGGTGCGCAGTAACCTCCAATTTTACCAGCCACCAGAGTCACACAACAGGTGCTACATTCAGAGATTGTGATGTGCTCTGACATGTGAGACCACAGCTGCTGCTTCCTTCAGCTGCTGGGTTATCACATTAGGAAAACCATTTAATAAGAGCTTATATCAGAAGCTCACAAAGGAAAGCTGATGGGCAAATAGGGGAAGTTATAAGCCCAACAGTGTGTTAAGGAGAGATCGGGCAAGGGTTCTAAGTCCAAGTTAAACAATCAATTCATTCTCAAATCATCATCCTCTTACTCTGGCCAATTGACCATATTCTTTCTAAACACTGAGCAAAACAAAGTTTAATTTTAAAAATTTGTGTATTTAACAGGCTGTCAAAAGGGAGCTCTGTGTCTTATCCTTTAATAATAATAAAAAAAAAGGTTGTTTGGCCCTGGCCGGTTTGGCTCAGCGGTTAGAGCGTTAGCCTGCGGTCCGGAGAGACCCAGGTTCAGTTCCCGCTAAGGGCATGTAACTTGGTTGCAGTTTGTCCCCGGCCCTGGTTGGGTCGTGCGGGTGGCAACCACTCGATGTGTCCCTTTCACGTCGATGTTTCTCTCTCTCTCTCTCCCTCCCACTCTATCTGAACAAAAAATGGAAAAATGTCCTATGGTGAGGATTAAAAAAAAAAAAAAAAAAAAAGGTTGTTTGAATTTTGCAGTTGTTTAAACCTAAATTTTTTCAGTTTCAAATAAGAGTGTCTAATTTGAGTTTACTTTATTGTACTAACTGCATTAACTGCTTTAAAATCAGCCAAGATAGGAAAAGTTTTCTTAAACAGAATTCAAAAAAATAACAGCTTTTAAAATAAATTTGATCAATTTGACTTCATTATAATTAAGACCTTCCATTTATTAAAAGATATTAGGAAAAGGAACAGGCAAATCTAAGACTGGAAAAAGATACTTGTAATAAATGTATCTGACAAAGAATTTGCATCCAAAATAAAGAATTAATACAAAACAATTACAAAATGTTATAACAAAATGAGCAAAGGACTTAAACAAGTATTTCACAAGAGGATACCCAAATCACCAATAAGCACATGAAAAGAAACTCAACTCATTAGAGCAGCGATTTTCAACTGGTGTGCTGCAAGAATTTTTAAAACATGCAAAACTTGACTATTTAGTCAAGGGCACCAACCTCTTTCCCCTTACGTTGTCAAATTAAAAAAAAAAAAAAAAAAAAAAATGAAAACAGCCAACACAACAATATCCATCCATTGTGAATGAATCTAAATTATACCTATTTTTGGTCAGATCAGCAAAAAACTGTATCTTTTGTTGTACCAGACTTTTAGTGATTAGTTTATGTGCCATGACATGGAAAAGGGTGAAAATCACTGCATTAGAGTAATGCAAATTAAAACCACAAGGGGGTACCACTACACGCACAAGTGTGGCTTCAAAAAGAGAAAGACACTCCTCATGTTCACCAGAATGTAATACAATTGCTGGTGGAAAATGTAAATTATTTCAACCACTTTAAAAAACAATTTGACAATCTAAAAGATAAGAAATATACACATCTAACCTAAGATTGAGTTAATTCTACTCCTAAATACTTTTATCCAAGATAAGAATTAGTTCACAAAGATATATGTAGAATAATTTTACTCATAATAGTAGACAAAAAAAAACCAGCCTTCTATCAGTAACAGAGTAGATAAACAAATGACTATCATACAATGGGACAGTCACACAGCTGAATCTCAGACAAAAAAAGGTACATCCTGTAAAATTCCACTTGTGTGATGTTCAAAGACAAATGCTTATGGGTAATGGAAATCAGAACCGAGTGCACTCGGCGGGGAGGGGACCGCCTGGGGAGAGGTAGGAAGGATCTTCCAGGGTAATGAAAATAGTCCATGTTTGTATTTGGCTGTTGGTCACAGGCATATAGATATAGAAAAGCTCATTGAGCTATGTACTCTTCAGTTTTATGCTTTATTTTATACGTTAAATCTCAAAAATAAAAGATATTTTAAAAATAAACTATTCTGAAGGCATGTCATATAAGTGACTTTATTTTGCTTACAATATCTTATCACTTAATAGATCATTGCCGATCACGTAGTAGGTGTGCCAGGCCCCCTTCTAGACACTAGAGCCACAGCAATGAACAAGCAGACAGAAGTCTCTGCCCTCATGGAGCTTATGCTCTAGGGGGGGAAGGAGACAATAAAGAAAATGAACAAATAAGTAATACAATACTTTATAAGGAGAAAGGTGAGATACCAAACAATGTAAACAGGAAATGAGAATAGGGGATTGGGTGGAGGGACTGAATTGCAACCTCTGCATTATCTACTGTTTAAATGGAATCCTGAGGGGCAGGCACATACAATAAACTCCATTATTTTTTAAATTTTGGTAAAACACATACAATATTTATCTTCACCATTTTAAGTGTCCAGTCAGTAGTTGTACACTGTTGTACAACCAAGCTCCAGAATGCTTTTCATCTTGCAAAACTGGAACTGTCCACATTAAAGTATTTAATTCCCTCCTCCCAGTCCCTAGCAACTACCATTCTACTTTCTGTCTCTATGAATTTACTCTGGGTACCACATATAAGTGGAATCACACAGTATTTGTCCTTTTGAATCCAGGTTATTTCACTTCGCATAGTGTCCTGAAGGTTCATCCATGTTGGAGCATGTGTCAGAACTTCCTTCCTTTTTGAGGCTCAATAATAAAGATTCCACTGTATGTATATATCGCATTTGTTCATCCATTGGTGGACACTTCGGTTGCTTCCATGTTTCGGCTATGGTGAACGTGTATATAAATTCTTTGGGGTATATACCCATAAGAGGAATTGCTAGAGCATATGATAATTTTATATTTAGTACTTGGAGGAAGCACCATACTGTTTTTGATAGCAGCGGCACCATTTAACAATTTCACCAACAGTGCACAAGGGTTCCAATTTCTCCACCTCCTTGCCAACACTTTTGTTTTTGTTTTCTTAATTGTATGGTTGCCATCTTAAAGGGTATAAAATAGTTTTCATTTTTTAAATATGTTTTTATTGATTTATTTTTATAGAGAAAGGAAGGGAGAGAGAGATAGAAACATCGATGTGAGAGAGATACCTCCATCAGCTGCCTCCTGCACGCCCCCTACTGGGGAACGAGCCCACCACCAGGGCATGTGCCGTGACTGGGAATCCAACCAGGACCTCTCAGTCCATGGGACAAAGCTCGATCCACTGAGCCACACTGGCCAAGCTAGTTTTGACTTTTTAATTGCATTTTCATGTGCTCACTGTAAAGTATGACTCATCACATTACAGCTGACCCTTGAACAACATGGGTTTGAACTGAGCAGATCAACTTATATGCAGGTTTTGATCTGCAGTTAGGAATCTGGAGGTCAACTGGGGCTATCGGTGATTTTCAACTGCACAGGGGTCGGTGGCCCTAACCCCACATTGTTCAAGGGGCACAGCAGCCATCTCTCCTCCCAAATTCCTGAAATTAACTTACTAATCCTTCTTTCTTTTGTAAAAAGGAAACACCCTCAAGGAAGCAAAGATCCGATAAAGTTCATGTTTGCCCTTCAATATATCTCAAGGAAATGGCAGTATTTCTGCTCAGGAGACTTTTAATGTTATAAAATTCCATCTGAGGTTAAGATTAATCATGATCTTCATAGCTTAAAACTCTAAATCTTAGTAGGTTTCATTTGTTATACATAGTAGTACAAGAAAAATATCAATCTAGCTCACAGTTGAACGGATGAAATAAAACTGTGGTGGGAAAAAAAACCTAGTCTAATTCTTAGGGGAAAAGTATACATACAAAGCAGGACATTTTAGTGTTCGGCATTTGTTTACTGAGGCCGTTTTCTTGGTCGATAACACTTATATAATATGTCTGAAGGAGTTATAATGTGTATGGGGGCTGCAAAAACCTAAGTCCCAAGTTGTAGCGAGGTTGCAAAGATGAGGGAGTGGATAGGCCAACAGGCCACAAGAAGACTAGACAGGTTAAGGAGGAGAACTCCCAGCTCACGTCCTCATGACGTGGCCTTGGTGTCAATCACTGTCAATTCTGTGCTCAAGTCCCTGTTCCAGTGGTAAGGTTGGACAAAAAGCAATAGATCTTGACAAACAATGCTCTAGACCCTTCCCTGAACTACAGTTTTCATAGTTGTCACTTTTGCCAATTAAAAGGAGTTGCCAGAAATGCAGAATTGATGTTCTTTGGGTTTTTATTCCTTCACAGCCACTGTTCTAAGTTGCAAGAGCAAATTAAACACCTGACATAATTCAGCGGGCTAGTTAAACCAAAGGAAATAGTCTGAAAACAAGTTTGGGGGGAAGAAAAATAATTTTAAAATAATGTGACTAGCATAATCCCCAATCAGGAGCTTATCATTTTGAGCTCCTGGCCTTCATTTTGGTGCCCACTGAGGTAAATAACCTATTCTAAGACTACAGGTTATTATCAGACCATTTTCACATGTAACTTCTGGGTTCCTTGCTATCTAAATACAATCTAATTCATTTTAAGGTTTGTTCAGGGGTGGGAAACCTTTTTTCTGCCAAGGGCCATTTGGATATTTATAACATCATTCTTGGGCCATACAAAATTATCAACTTAAAAATTAGCCTGCTATATTTGGTCAGGCTAATTTGGTGAGGCATGTGATGTTAGCTGGTGTTGATGATTTATCAGGCCTCATACAGCCTGCGGGCCGGATGTTCCCCACCCCTGCAAATATTTTTATTGCAAAAAGCTATTTCAAGGCTCTCAACATTTAAAATATATCTGGCTAACATTTACAAAAAGAAAAAGAATTCCCTAAATAATCATCTAGGCTGTTTTGCTTCATTTTAAGCTATGGTACCTATCACCCCTATCCAGAAGGCGTAGGATTCAGAAGGCTAGCTGCAGGCGAACAGTCTGCTCAAAAACTTGCTCTTCTTCTGACCCTCCCCCTTCACCCACACCCGGTACAGGCCATATCTGTATTAAAACAGTGTGTGGATGGTGTCTGTTACCTATGGAGCAGAATCTCCTCCAGCTGCAAGTCAGAGGCATGGTGCTCGGTCCTTTACGTGGGTGCATGAAGACAGAAGCAGTCACTGTTCATAGGTGTCCAGGTATTAAGACAGCTCAAGGCTGATCCTCATGATAAGCTGGGAGAATTATATTACACCCTGAAACTGTCCTGTTCTAATTCATCTGGCATAAAACAGCTCCTGAGTACAAGAAATTTATGAAGGATGGTAGAAAATAATATAGGATGAGGGGGAGCAATTTTTAATGAAAACAACAAACAGCAGCAAAAATTTACACCTACCTAACTGGCAAAGATAAAAGAGGGAGGAGGAAATAATACTCAGTGATATACTACAGCAGAATTTCTAAATGAATGGGAAGCCTCCTTGACTTGCCCTATTTCCCAGCCACATCTGGGATGCAACTCAGCAGCTGTGAGCACTTACAGGGAGGATCAGGACCAAGACTCAGTTATTCCCGGCACCACACCGGAGCTCCTTCCATATACCCTAATCTCCATGCAGAATTCAGTCACACCAAGGCAGGCACCATCATCGCCTCATTTCAGAAGAAGGGGCAGCCCTGGCTGGTGCCTCATCTTGTGCACCGAAAGGTTGCTGGTTAGATTCCCAGTAAGGGTACATACCTAAGTTGGGGGCACGTATGGGGGGCAACCAATTGATGTCTCTCTCTCTCTCTTTCCCTCCCTCTCTTCCTCTCTCTAAAATCAGTAAACCATATCCTTCGATGAAGATTTTTAAAACAGAAGAAGAGGCACATGGTCCCCACCAAACTTCTCCCTGGTTATCCTCGAATAAAATAGCTCTTGGTCCACAGACTGCAAGGATGTCTCAGCAAGATGACTGTTGGTTGACATTTATATAGAAAACACATTATAAGTCCCCAAACTCAGTATATTTAACAAAACCACATGTGGGAAACATCTCTAATGAAAACACAGAAATAAGTGGGGAAAAGGTTAGAATCGTGCGGCATTTTAAAAGCCTGCCAAGTTGCAAGGATGTGCAGAGGCGGTGGTGAACATCACCCCTGAAAAGGATGGCAAAGACAGACTCTTCCTTATGTAAACTGGCCCACAGGTTCCACAGCCCCACAAAGACAGGCACAGAGATAAACAGGAGGGTGAGCAAAGCTTCACTGTAATCTTTCCATCCCGAAGCGCCTCCCGCCCCTGAGAAGACGGAACGGCCGCAGCGCCCAGGGCCATCTGGCGGTGCCCGGGGCGGACACTGGCCCCCGCCCGCCCTGACACACAGGAGTCACCGGGAGAGCCCGCTGCCTGCCAGGTTCCAAGCAGCACGTCATTGTGTTTTCTTCAGGGAGGCTGTGGAGGCTGTGGTTCCCTCCCAGCACCGTTCCTCAGGGAGAGCTCGATTCTGGACTCAGTGTCAGAAATAGCTCGGTGTCTCCTGAGCAGAACTCTCCCCTCTAACGAACACTGACTCCTGGTGCATCCTGCCTTCTTGCTTTGGTTGCTTCAAGGCTACCACACAAGTGCACTTTCTTTGACCTCTGATTACCTCTTACTTTTTCTAACTCTTATTTTCTCTTATCCAATTTTTTCTCCCTTATTTTCAGTTATGACGTACCACTCCTTACTGAGATGTGCATAAATAATTCTCCCACAGACACTGCAGCGAGGACTTCCGGTCAAGAGGACTTCCGGTCAGATGGCGGCTAGGCAAGCGGGTCTCGCCTCCTCCCACATCCACATCCAAGCTACAGCTAAACTACAGAACCACCACCATTCAGAACCGCCTGAAATCAAACTGAATGGAAGTCCTACAACTATGAAATTGAAGAAGAAGCCACACCAGGACTGGTAGGAGGGGCGGAGGTGGATGGGCTGGCCCCACACCCACGTGTGGCGGATAAAAATCAGGACGATACCTGGCTGGGAAGGTCCTCCCTGAGTAGTGAGGGGTCCCTGTCCCACGCCAGGCTCCCAGCTCAGGGCTCCAGTGCCAGGAAGAGAGTCCCCATAACTTCTGACTGTAAAACCAGCAGGAACTGAGGCTGAGGGAGGCTGAGGCTGCTGGATCTCCTCTTAAAGGGCCCGCGCACAGACTTACTCAGACTCACTCCCTCCAGGCCCCAGTGTGGTGGAGGCAGCTTGAAAGGCTGACACATACGGGAAAAAATTAGTTGTTTGGCATCGGGTCAAGGGCTGGAGAGGCAGCTTTGTCCTGGACAGACTGCTGGCAGAGGCCACTGTTCCTTTGGTGAGCCCTTCCCCCACGGGCCCACAGACAGGCACCATATCTGGGACTCCAGCAACCTGGCTCACACTGTTTGCCCCCCTGGTGATTCCCTAAGGCCCTGCCCCACCCAACTTTCAGTCCCACTCAAGCTGTTTCCAGTTGCTTTACCATAGGATTGGCCTGTCATGGCTCCTGCTTCAGATTTTCCTAAATTCTCTCAAACAAGCAAGATCTGGCCACAGGGAGCCCCACACTGCTCACTAAGTGGCCCTCCAGCCCAGCACTAGAAGCAACCAACCTTGGTTCAGAGCTTGGCCTTTGCCTGGGCACCTCCAAACCCAGCACAAGAAGCAGCCATCAGTAGATTGCTTTGTAGCTTATGCCTGGTGCCCCGGGTAGAACACAGGCAGTGGCTGACCTTGCCCCAGAGCCAGCACACCCAGTGGGTAGCTTCAGATCATGTCGAAGCACCACCACCAACCACCTCCACAAGCGACACACTCAAGGAGTGAACTCAGTGAGTACCAAAGCCCTGCTGAAGTAAGTCTTGCTCTGTGTGGTGGGCCTGTGCACAGCTGATCCTCCAAGGCAGTCAGAGGTCAGTAGGCACAGCCAGTCCTTGCAGCTGATCAGCCTGAGTAAATCCTTCCCGTTGACGTGCCAACAGCAATCAAGACTCAATTACAACAGGAGGGTGGACAATCCACACGAGGGATGCACCTTGAGGGCTCAGCTGGGTGCTCAGGGAAGCTGTGCCAGTGGACTCTCAGGACACCCTGTGAAGCCTAGGAGACATAGCAACTCTACCTAATACATAAAAACAAACACAAGGAGGCAGCCAAAATGAGGAGACAAAGAAACATGTCTCAAATGAAAGAACAGAATAAAACCCCAGAAAAAGAACTAAACAAATGAAGATGAACAATCTAACAGATGCAGAATTCAAAACACTGGTTACAAGGATGCTCAATGAACTTAGTGAGGGCCTCAAGAGCATAAAAAAGGGCTAGTCAGAAATGAAGGAGGCACTAACTGAAATAAAGAATAATTTACAGGAAATCAATAGTAGAGTAGGTCAAGCCCAGAAGCAAACCGCCAATTTGGAATATAAGGAAGCTAAAAATACCCAATCAGAACAGCAAAAAGAAAAGAAAAAAAATGAGGATAGTGTAAGGAGCCTCTGGGACAGCTTCAAGCATACCAACATTTGCATCATGGAGGTGCCAGAAGGAGAAGAGAAAAGGCAAGAAATTGAAAACCTATTTGAAAAATAATGACAGAAAACTTCCCTAACTTGGTGAAGGAAACAGACATAAAAGTCCAGGAAGTACAGAGAGTCCCAAACAAGATGAACCCAAAGAGGTCCACACCAAGACTCATCATAATCAAAATGCAAAAGGTTAAAGACAAAAAGATCTAAAAGCAGTAAGAGAAAAGCAGTTAGTTACCTACAGAGGAGCTTCCATAAGACTGTCATGTCAGTGATTTCTCAAAAGAAACTTTGCAGTCCAGAAGGGAGTGGCAAGAAATATTCAAAAGACAAAAAGCAAGGACCTCTAACCAAGATTACACTATCCTGAAAAGCTATCATTGAGAATCAATGGACATACAAAGATTTTCCCAGACAGGAAAAAGCTAAAGGAGTTCATTACCACCAAATCATTATTATGTTAAAGGATCTTCTTGAAGAAAAAGATAAAAAATATGAATAAAAAAATGGCAATAAATACATGTCTATCAACAGTTGAATCTAAAAACAAAATGAACAAGCAGACCAGAAACAGACTCATAGATACAGAGAACATTCTGATGGTTCCCAGATTGGAGGAGGGCTGGGGGAATGGGTGAAAAAGGTGAAGGGATTAAGAGGTACAAATTGGTTGTTAGACTGAGGAACCAAAGGGGTTGGGGAGGGGGGATAAACCAAAGAATTATATACATATATGCATGGCCAATGGACTCAGACAATAGTGTAGGGAAGGCAGGAGGGGGGTGGGAGCAGGGAGGAGGGGGTCAATAGGAGAAAAGGGGGGGGGCATCTGTAATACATTCAACAATAAAAATAAGCTTGTTAAAAAAGACTATAGTGAAATAAAACAATTAACAGAAATAAAAACCCAGCATAAACTAGATTTCATTTGCTAACAAACCAGGTTCAAAGCTGGGAGAAACTGCATTTTCTGATTCATCTAATTCATGTCTTTGATTACTTGTAGAAAGCACAAATCCTTCTATAGAAACCATCCAAAAAAGTTGATAACATACTAAAAGTTCCTTTGAAAATTAGAGAAGGTTTTAAGAAGTGGGTTTCTTTCTTAAATATGTACTGGACTTTTTTAGGTTACAAATCTCATACCCAGAACTTCCCTCATTTCTCATCTTCCCTCAAGATTTAACTGTCCCACGGAGAAAAATCCACAAAGTATCATAGGATGCCCTAAAGACAGTCACTGATTAAAGATTTTAAAACAAAAGTAACAAATATAGCAAATCAATAAAAACAAAGAATTGAAACTCATCACATTTCTTTTTAAGAGGCCACACAACAAAATGTTAATAGTAGTTATCTTCCTTGTGTTTTAGGAATATAGATGATTTGTCTTTGTTCCTGTTCATGTTCTCCTGTTTTCTAAAATGAACACGTTTTATTATTGGAAAAAGATTAAAATAGAAAGAGTTGTTTTCTTTACTGTTATATCTTATTCTTTATGTCTTCTTAACATTGGATAAACAAATTAAGGCTGCTTATCATCAACATGTAGTATTTTTATTCCAAATTGGAGGAAGCCCAATGGTGAAGAATCCTTTGGGGAATTATGAAGATTCCAGAGGGTCCACTTGTATAATTGTCTCACTTTCTCTCCAACACAGAGCCTACACTCCTGGAACCTCTGTCACTACCTATTCTTTAGAATTCAGATAAAACAGGATCTGCCCTTACTGTACTTTCTTTAAAATTCATTTGTAATTCTGACTTTAAACGATACATAATCCTGTTTAATGGTGAAGTTTCCACCATCAGGGATGCTAAATGCAATTTCTAGCGATGCCAGGAAAAGTTTCATTTTAAAACAGTCAAATTGATTTTATTACACTGATTTCCTGAAAGTACCACAGTTTCAAAAGCTTTGACAACTGATTTTATAGGGCTTTGATCTGTTGAAAACCCACCAGATTCCTTAGCATAAACATATCTCTGAGAGGAAAAAGCAATATGTAAACAGCTTAGGTCTTTATTAAAGTTAAAACAGTTATTAGCTGCTATGTGAACACAATCAAAATGTTGTCCGAATCCACCGCCCGCCTAATTCTGATCCTGGTTGAAAGGTCATGGACACAACTGCCACATCAAGTTATTACACCTGGTCTTAAGGCAAATTTGGAATCCCTAGAGCTAAGATCAAGTTTCATGGCCACGAACCAGGAAAAAGATAGCCAACCATTTAAATTTAGTCTGAAGAGGTACACACGATTTTTTTAACTGTGCAAACTTTTCATAAGATCAGTTTAGCCTATAATTTAGGGCAAGACTAAATAAGATTCTGTTCCAATGCTAGTTCCAAAAATTAATAGTCTACATTACATTTGCCTTATGCAGAGCTCTTGATGAGTAGAGACACAATTCAATAGTATAAAAAGTACATGTTTTCAGTGGGGAAAATAGCCACAAGATCCATTAACTGTGTAAATGAGGCTCAAAAGGAACAAGGTTCAACCCAACAAAGCACAAGCAGTAATATAGGCCATCGATTCTGGTGGCATTCACACCAGAGAAGGATTGCATCAAGCCTGAGATCAGATGCTTCCAAAATAAAAGTCCTGATGCAAAGATCTTGTTGATAAAAACAAAAGCTAAACTGGACTGGTTTTCTCTCCCAGGACACACAGCACACATCACTGAACTGACTGCATAAAGGTTTCCTAAGCCAGAAACCCTGCGGTGCAGACGGCTTCTGCTGCTGTCACTTCCCGGTAAAAATAAATTTCTCCCAGGCTCCAGCAGATTAACACACAAGAACTCCAAGGTGCCCCAGAATGGGAATCCCAAGAGGAGTATCTAGGATCCAGACCGGGTTCCGTAGCTGCTTCCCCCCAAACTCCCATTCTCACCCAGGGATGAGACAAGATGAGAAATAAAATGCTACACAAGCCACACTTAGGTCAAAGATGCTGAGACATGTCCGTGCCAGTAGGACACACCCGTGTTGGACACAGCAGCATGTGCGTGCCTTCTATACTATCACATTAGTAAAAACTAGAAGCCAGAGTCAAATCGTCAGCAAAACCAATGGGGCTGGGGGCTGGGGGCTGGTACTTCTGGAGAAAATAACAAAGAACAGTTATTTTAACTCTATGATGGGGCAGCTGATGAGGATAAGAAAGGATCCATTAGAAAAATAATCTTGTGGTTCTCATCACCAAGCTCAGGTGTGGGCCTAATAACTGACATGCTGCGGGTTAGTGTGCTGAATACAACTCGGGCACAGAGACCACCTCCGATGAGGTCCTTGTCAGCCTGACATGAGGAAAGCTTACATGAAGCAGAGGTTAAGCACGCTTCCCCTTCCACTACTGCTAAGCACATGACTTCTAATACATGATATAGTTCTGTGTGGGACTAAGCATTTCAGCCAAGACACAAGAATCAAGTATTTGTGCACTTGACTTTCATACATGCAAGTAACACTTTAAAAACAGACCAGTCCTGCCCTGGATGCTCTGGCTCAGCGGTTGAAACGTCCACCCATGGACCAAAGAGTTGCGGGTTCAATCCCAGTCAAGGGCACAAACCTCCGTTGTGGTTTGGTCCCTGGCCCCAGTCAGGGTCATGCGGGAGGCAGCCCATCAATGGATCTCTCTCACATAACTCTCTTTCTCTCTCTCTCTCCTTCTCTTCCATTCTCTCTAAAAAATCAGTGAAAAAATATCCTTGGATGATAATTTAAAAAACAAAACAAAACAGAAACAATGTGAAATGCAGGACCCTCCTGAGACTCTCAGAGAGTGTCCATACCACTCCCTCCTCCTCTCCCTCCGAAAACACACACCCAGGACAAGGAACCAAAGCATATGGAAATGCCTTTGACGTGCACTCCCCGAAGGGCCTGGGGCCAGACCTTAAGAACTCAGACCTTGCAGTGACTCAGCTCCAGCAGGTAAGATCAAAAAGAAAAGGCACCTAGAAGTCCTTCTCCACACAAATTTAGATTCCTCAGAAACTGACAAAGCACACGAGGAGCCTCACTGAAGCCGAAGATGCCCTATTCCACCAAGAGCCATGGTGTATGGTGTATCTCTTTAGATAACATGAGTGCTGGAGAACTCTGATCACAGACTGTCCCTGTCATTTACTCTGTGTGAGGAGAAAAAAATATGTATATTTAGGGGAAAAAATCAAGGGCATTGGGTTCCATCAAAGAGCATTTACCACTTAAGAACCCATTAATCCCAGAAGTCCACTTAGTTATGCATCCTGAGGGGGTTGTTCAGGGAGTGCTTCCTTTGGAGACATGTGAACATGGTCACATCCCTCATCCACAGAAAAAAGGTGACAGGAAGGCGACGGGCAGGCTACAGCTCGGCGCTTCACAGGGACATCCCCAGGTTCCAGGAGCCAGGCTCCCGGCTGGGACGAACCCGCCCAGAGCTCCAGTCAGGCCTCTGAGAGCCTGGTCAGCTCACAAGTACAGGCTGCAGCTCTAGGATTTTGCTAGGAGCCAGCAAAGCCCCCAAACGAAAGTAGTGGGTGTTCACACCAGAAGAAAAAACTCACTCATGACTGTGTAAATCTAAACATTCCCCAAGGACAGAACGTCAACTGACAGGCCTTGTGTGGGTTTTCTGCAGAAACATCTTACTTGGGGATGCACTGCAGACAATACCCAAAGCTGTCCCCTGGCTGTAAGTCCCCAAGTGTGGGGACACATAAGGGTCCTGGAGGTTAGTCAGCAAAGGACCCCCAAGTGCTGACGGCGCAGCCTCTGTGCAGGCCCTGTGGGGCTCTTCGTGCACTAACCAAGCCCCAGAGCTTTAAAATAAAAACATTAAGAAGCACTCGTGGGCACGAATAAACAAAACGTGGTACATCAATACAATGACATATTATTCAGCCATAAATACAGGAACAGTGGTCTAATTCAAGCTACAATATGAGTGAACTTTGAAAATGTTACACTAACTAAAAGAAGCCAGACACAAAAGGCCACATATTATATGATTCCATTTATAGAAAATGTCCAAAAAAGGCAAATCTATAGAGACAGAAAGTAGGTTAGTGATTGCTAGGGGGTTGGAGAAGGCCAAAATGGGGAGTAACTGCTAACAGGGATGGGGTCACTTTGGGGGGTGAAGAAAATGTTCTGGACTTAGATGGAGGTGACGGTTACATGGTTTTGTGAATATATTAAAACCTGAACTATACACTCTAGAAGGGTGAACTTGCCCTGGCCGGTTTGGCTCAGCGGTTAGAGCGTCAGCCTGCGGTCCAGAGAGACCCGGGTTCGGTTCCCACTAAGGGCATGTACCTCGGTTGCAGTTTGTCCCCGGCCCTGGTTGGTCATGCAGGTGGCAGCCACTCGATGTGTCCCTTCACATCGATGTTTCTCTCTCTCTCTCTCTCTTCCTCTCTCTCCCTCCCACTCTATCTGTACAAAAAATGGAAAAATGTCCTCGGGTGAGGGTAAAAAAATAAATAAATAAATAAAAGGGTGAACTTAATATATGCAATTTGTAGCTCCGTAAAAAATAAAATAATCATGGACTTTTTTGTATGCAGGTTATATTTCAATAAAGAGTTAATTTTTTTTTTTCTTCTTGGTATGTGCCCCTAGTGGGAACTGAACCCGGGATTCTCTGGTCCGCAGGTTGATGCTCCAACGGCTGAGCCAAACCGGCAAGGGCAAGAGTTAAATTTTTTTAAATGCTACCAGCTCATGCTTTACTAAGAAGCATCTTATATTAAAACAAAACTATTTAATTAGAAGAAATCAGGATAGTACTAAAACTGAAGCTCAAATAACCTCAAGTTGTTCACCATTAGAACTCATCGATTAAAATCTATTTAGAGAGTCCTGGCTGGTTTGGCTCAGCAGTTGGAGCACTGGCCTGCAGACCAAAGGGTCGCGGGTTCAGTTCTGGTCAAGGGCATGTACCTCAGTTGTAGTTCGTCCCCGGCTCTGGCTGGGTCATGCAGGAGGCAACTAGTCGATGTGTCTCTCATGTAGATGTTTCTCTCTCTTTCCCTTTCTACCCTCCTCCCACTCTATTTGATGATAAATGAAAAAATATCCTCAGCTGTGGATTAAAAAAAAAAATCTATTTAGAGAAAGCATATAAAATTAACAGTGGTACTTTTTCTGGTCCATTCAAAGATTTTCATTATTAAAATAGTCAGGAGACAAGTTATATACATATATATGCATTATATAAAATATATGTGTGTGTGTGTGTGTGTGTGTATGTATTATATGTGTACACACACAGTGAATGCCTACTTTGGAGAATACATTTTAAGGAGGACTATGCCCTGAAGCAAGGAGACAATATTAAGCCTCAACCATAAGCTACTGCCTTGCTTGTCTCTCAGACCCTCTCAAACAATTCTCGTGTCTAACACCTTTCATCCCTCAACCCACATCAGGGCCCCCTGCTGCCATCTGCTGAAATTGGTCTTCCTGAATTCAATGACAACGCCTTACCTTGCAAATCCAGCTGCCCACTCTGTTTCCACAAAACCTGTCTGCAGCATTTGGCCTCAGCACACATCCCTACTTGAGCAACATCCCTCCCTGGGCTTCTAGGAATCCCTGGGCCCGTTATCCTTACAGGGGATGCTTTCTCCTTTCCTCCCCGCACCAGGAGGCCCCTCTGCCCTTCCCTTACATGTGCAGCTCCCCACAGTCCCATTTTTTCATCTCCCTTCTCGTGCCGCACGTTCACCGGAGGCTATGGCATCCCTTCCCAAGCGACCCTCGGCCCTAGCCCTCTCCCATGGACATGAGCCCAGATTTCTAGCTGTTAATTAAACAAATCCACCTGGAGGCCCGCCATACTTCTCCAGCTCTCTAAATCCAAACGAAATGGTCTCATCACTGAACAAATATTTATTTTCTGTAGCAGAAGCAGTAAACAAAACCCAGTGCCTATCTCATGGAGCCTGCAATCTAGTCAAGGGGCAGATAACACACAACTGCATCTACAACATATTCAATGAGGAAAAATACAGGCTAAGGGCATAGAGGGTAACCACGGAGTTCCATGTTAGACGTGGGAGTCAAGGCGGGTGCTTCTGCAGAGGTGACTCTGCGCAGATAACGGACTGAAATGAGACAGCAAGCCCAGTGCAGCGCCCGTGGAGGAGAGAAGAGCGAGTGCAAAGGCCCGAGACAGTGACGTGTGCAAGGAAGCCAGGGTGCCTGGAGCGCAAGTCGGGAGACTGGCCTGACAAGTCAGTTAAGTCCATAGGCCTGATCACGTAGGATCTTTTTACCCGTGATACATTTTAGTGGGACTAAAATGCTAAGTTAGTAGTTAAGCATAAATATAAAATGATCTGATTGCATCATAAAAGGATCAATCTGGCTACAGGCCAGAGAATAAACGTTTGGGGAAGGGAGCAAGTTAGGAGACCACTGCAGACCCCAGCGGAGATGATGGGGGCTTGGACCAGAGACTTAGTTCAAGAGACATGTGGTGAGACGTGGTTATAGTCAGGACTCATTTCTAAAGCAGAGCCAGCACGATTTGCTGGTGGAGGAGATGTGGGCTGGGGGAGACTGCGCCAGATCTGGGGGCTCCACAACGAGATAAATGGTGGTGCCACTTGTCAAGAAAGAAACCACCTGGGCAAGTGGGATGTGTTCAATGTAACATGCCCGTGTACTGAAAACGGGAATCCAAGGAAGAATTTGAGAGACCAGCACAGCTGTCCTATTCTGTTTGCGTAGAGTGTCCATTTGCCCAGAAACCATCCATCTTTGCCATCTCCTTGATCTACAGAAGTACCATTCTCCTTCACTTCTTCCCTGGAAAGTGTCAAATAGGTATGCTCTCTTGATAAATTATATATACAGAACCTGCTTGACATGACCCCGTGCCACCAGGAACTGATAAAAGAACAAAGGAAAAGATGAAGTAGCAGCTGGGTAGCGGCGAGAGCACAAAAGTAGAGAATATATAAAAGGTAACCAAGGGCAAGTCTCCACGGACAAAGGTACATTAGGTAATTAACCACAAATCAGGCAATGCAATTCAGCACCGTTTGTGGTTCTGAGGCCTTGCAGCATGGAGGTAAAATTACGGCGAGGATTACTAATATGCAGGAAGTCTCTATTAGATGGATGGAAGCGCTCAATTTATGGAAAAAGTGGACCACGTGAGATGATCCCAGGAACTAATTAATGAAGACTTTTCAGATTATGAGCTGGGGTAAACAACAGCTTGCTCTCCTAAAACTTACTATGTTTACTTCTGGAGTTTAACAGAACTGACACCTCTGTTTAGAAGTGTAGTCCTTGGAATGAGACAGTCACAGTCAAGAGTCTCAGGTTCTAGTCACAGCTCTGGTTTTTGACAGGCCATGTGGTCTCTATGTGTCTCCATTTCTTAGTTTGAACTTTGTTTGTTTGTTTAAATCCTCATTTGAGGATACCTTTCCATCCATCTTCAGATAGAGTAGGAGGGGGAGAGGGAGAGAGAGAAACATCGATGTGAAAGAGACACATCAGTTGGATGCCTCCCGCATGACCTTGACCAGGGCTGGGGACCAAACAGCAACCTTGGTACGTGCCCTTGACCAGAATCGAACCCTTGACTCTTTTGTCCACGGGCCGATACTCTGACCACTGAGCCAAACTGGCCCTGGGCAGTTTCTCAGTTTGAAAGTGAGTCAGGCTCAGCACTTACTAAGGTTACTGCAGTTCTGACCGTCTGTGGCTTTGCTCTTTGATCTAAACATGATCCTCCACATGGCAAACATGGGCCCTTCCTCCCACTCACACCCCTGCACCCACTAAGACAAGAGCCATCCGCTTTCGAAAGATTTCCAATCAACCTGTGGGAAAATGACAAACCTCATCAGTAACCAAAGAAATACAAATGAAAACAGAGCATTACTGAGAAATAAAAATAGAACAGTGTTCCAGTAAATGAAGAGCCCTTATTCTGAAATAATGACCAGATTTCCTGTCGGTGACAATGGAGAACGTCCTCCCCGTCAAAAAGTCTTTTGCTCCAGGACATGCTCAGCCTTTAAATCACTGGTGCCTTCGGACAAGTCACAGAACATTTCTGGCTTCTGATCTCTCGTTAATTAAAAAATAATATAAAAGAGTGGGTTGAACTCCATACTACACTTTAGCTTAAATCAGAATCAGAAACCATAGCTAGACTCACTTACTTTTTAATATTTTTTTTCTTTATTGATTTGAGAGAGAGAGAGGAAGGGAGAGGGAGAGATAGAAACATTGATGAGAGAGAACACTGACTGGCTGCCTCTTGCAAGCCCTCCACTGGGGATCAGGCTCACAACCTGGGCATGTGTCCTGACTGGAATCGAACCGGCAACCTCTTGGTGCATGGGTCAATGCTCAACCACTGAGCCACACCAGCCAGGCTAGACTCACACTTTTTAACCTAGATTATCACATTACAAAATGAGGTTGTAAATCTTTTGGAAAATAAGTCTGACTGCAAGTATGAAAGATACTATCTCCACAATGACTCAATTGATTTATTAGAGTACTTTACATAAAATCCAGCAAAAGTTAGATTGTTGTTTTGTCTTCTGAATTAACAAATTGATCCATTTGGCATTATGAGAGTACAGCCATGTGTGTCCTGCCTGGATTCTATTTGTTCCAAGAGAGGACAGGCTGGTGGGTGACCAGTTGACTTTGCTGCTTCTAAGTCTGCAAGTCTACGATTCTCCATTCCCTAGGCCTCTACCTCCTTCTTGCAACTGTAACTAGAGGCACTATCCCTGAAGTGGCTCACCTCTGCCTTTTGCTGAGGTCTGAAGGCCCCTCACATAAGCCTTCCAGCCACCCCCTGGTCAGCAGTTACGTGAACTCCAAGAAGGTTTGAACTTCACTCTCCTTGAGTGTATTACTACTTTGACATCTAACACGTTTTTAGAATGGCCTATGGCTGTGGAAGGCATCAGATGATCTCTGAACAATCAAATCGTGTCTCCAACAGAAATAAAGTTATTGCTTGAAAGATAAATCCATTTAACCTCCAGTCTCCAAATATTGCGGCTTAAGCTATAGTTGTTATACAGCGAACAATCTCTTATGTTTGAATATTGCTTTGTACATGCTAACTGTCCTGCAGCAGCTGTCAGGTAGTGCTGCCCATCACCGGATAAATCCCGGGTGCTCCTGCCCCAGCAGTGCCCCTGTACACAGGGTCCACTCACATGTTCCAAGCAGCTCCGCCCAACCCGCCCCTGTACCTGCCCTGGGGGTAACCGTCTGTCTCTGCAGGTGCACCTCCACCCCAGGCCAACTAAATTGAATTTTCACTTTACAAAGTAGCCTAGATTTTAAGTCTAACCATTTCCAGCTTTCCCTGCAAATGTAGCTAAAAAGAAACCCGTACGGTACTTGGAAAATGATGCAAGCAGAGACAGAATTATAGACAAAAACTCCATTTTATTTTTATATAGCACAAGGAGAAGAGTTTAGGCAGGAAAATGTCTACTTCTTTTTATTAGTTTTCTTTGAATGCTGCAAAAAAGGGGATAAAATTCACCCAGCATCCCACCATTTAAAGAACTGTAGATATCAGAAATGAAACGAAATGGTATCCACTCTCTGTTCTCACTGCATTCAGTTTTATACACCTCCTTCCCAGACCTGCCCCTCTGTTCATAACATGTAGGTATATAAAGATAGATATATCTATATATCTATCTCACAAGCTTCACGAATCCTGGCTCAACATTTTGTTTCTTTTTGAAGGTCATGATTAATCCTTACAAAACAACCTGAAATAAAACATTATCATTCTCATGAAGTCACTTTTTCCAAGGACTCTTTTATGTTATCTATTTTGCCATCTCTTCCTTATTTCAGCTTAGCTATTTGCTATGGGGTTTGGCCTTTCTAATCTTGGATCTTGAGTCCTGGATGTCTAAGATCTTGTCTTTTTGTTTCATATTTTTTATGCTTCGTAGCGATGTGTGCATCATGGTCAGAGTGAGACGCCAATGTCCATAGTCACCTCCTTCCTCCCCTAGAGAAAACGAGGCCCGGGAAAATTCCTTTTCTGAAAATAGACACCGTAGACATTATCACTGAGCCTGCAGACTTTAAGTCAATACTTCAGCAGACAGAGTACCGTGACAGAGAAGGGATGAGCCAGCCCGCCGCTCTAGCCAGCAGTGCTATTTACAGAAATTGTTGTTTGCAGAAAAAGAGAGCTTTATAGGAAGATCAAAACAGAAAAGGGCATACACTAACACAAGCAAGGGACAGAAAAATGAAGATTTTCAAACAATTTCAGGAGATGATATATGAATTGGCAAGCTGTAACTGAAGGTAAAATCAAGCATGACAACAATGCTTTATTTCTCAATTATTACAATTCTTTGCATGTTTACAGAAAGCCCATTATTTCTGTCCTTAAGCTGTTCCTTTTGCAACACTCCACAAGAATCAGTCCTTTTTGGCATCTATAATCAGAAACTTGACTTGTTAGACGTAAACTTAGTTTCCTTGAACTATTAAAAACCGATGAGAGCTATCCCAAAGCATTGAGAGATGTGAGGATTCAACAATTAACAGTCTTTGAAATAAGGCCAACGTTATTTGGGAGGAGAGAAGAGTTTAAGGTAATGGCTTCAAACAGATTATCCATAAGTAGAAGTCATTCATGAGACACTAACACAATACTTAAAGAATGTCTACTTTGCGACACTACAGACTTAGTCCCCAGGTAAATATCCACCGACTGGAGGCTAGAAGAAAACATGTTTCAACGGGATGAACACATCAGTGTGAGTGACCCTGCCACTCAAACCAGGATCTGGACTGCAGGGGTCTCCACCGAGGTACATGATTTCCAGAGTTCTGGGTACTGAAAATAAGTCAGCCTGTAGATCGCGCTAAGTCCTAAGGTGAGGGGAACACCACTGAAGAAGAGAGGGAATCAACAGCAGCTGCTCCGTGTATTTTTCTCTACTTCTGTGCATGCCATCTGGGAGAGGAAGACCAGCCTTACTCCCAAAGCAGAACACGGCCATGATCCCAGCAATGCGAACCTTGCCCAGCAGTCTGACCACTGCAGCCAGAGAGAGGCCACTCATTCTCCCACTTACTTTACAAATGTTTATGGTGCTCGGCCGGTGTGGCTCAGTGGTTGAGTGTTGACCCATGCACCAAGAGGTCACCAGTTCGATTCCCGGTCAGGGCACATGCCCAGGTTGTGGGCCCGATCCCCAGTGGGGGGCACGCAGGAGGTGACCAATTGATGTTCTCTCTCATTGATGTTTCTATCTCTTTCTCCCTTCCTCTCTCTCTAAAACTCAATAAAACAAAAAAAAATGTTTTTAATAAATGTTTACGGCGAGCCTGCTGTGTCCTGGAGTGTGCAGGCACCGGCAGCACCAAGGCTTACAAGTTGTCCTTCGCAAAAATTGATTTCCTGTGTCACTGAAACGAACTCTTCGGAAATACAGTCTGGAAATAAACCTTCTCTCACACGTCAAAGACACTGTACCTTTTATCTAAAGAAGGCCTCTCAGAAAGAATGGCTAAATTTTGTTTTCCCTTTCATTACTCTTTAAATAATCACAGTTACATTCAGGATTATGGAACAAGCATCGTTTAAAGCCACTGATTTTCACAGCTTAATTGGATTTAATGACAGGCGTCTTTCTACAGTGGAACTTGGCACTGACACTGAGCATGAGGGTGACACCCGAGGCCTCGGCAGGCCTAGGTTAACCCAGCTGTGTGTCTACCAGGCAAGTGTCCCTTCTCAACAATGCCATTGCTATGCCCAGAATCTGAGCACAGCAGTAGCAGGTGAAACCACTGGAGAGTGTAGCTGCCTTTGGGGCAGGACCCGCTGAGAGGCGTGGCTATCCCGCAGCCTGAACACAGTCCCCGCGATGACTCACTGCTTGGGTTGAGCATTAACCACACAATGACACTGTTCAAGTAAAAACACCTAACCTGGAGGAGAGAATACATTTTCTGGAAAGGTGATAGAACTGGCTCATCAACTCGTTAACCCAGAATCATCCCCACCCCCCAAGAGTGAGATGGGTGCAGAGCAGGAAGATGGGTACGTACATTCCAAGCATAGTCTTTGCTTCAACCACCTAGAGCAATCCATTCCTCTCTCCATGCTGGACTGAAATGTCACCTCCTCTGTGAGGCTGTCCCCACCCTTTCCACACTCCCTGGCCTCCCATGGAGCTCCCACTGTAGTGTCCTGTTATAGCACCTGTCACATTGCCCCCACAGGGCAAAATCCCATTTTATTCATCTTTTTTTGTTTTTATCCTCACCTGAGGACATTTTTCCATTTATTGTTCAGGCAGAGTGGGAGGGAGAGAGAGAGAGAAACATCGACGTGAAAGGGACACATCGAGTGGCTGCCACCCGCACAACCGACCAGGGCCGGGGACAAACTGCAACCGAGGTACATGCCCTTAGCGGGAACCGAACCCGGGTCTCTCTGGACCACAGGCCGACGCCCTAACCGCTGAGCCAAACCAGCCAGGACCCATTTTATTCATCTTTGAATCCCTAGTGCCAATCATGGCCTGGCACATAGGTCCTCAAAGTATTCTTGTTGAGTGAGCGAGTGAGCGAGCGAGTGAACGAGTCATGAGCCAACAGACAGGTGGAGAGAAGTCAGGGGTGTGGGAGTGAGAGGCTGTGTACCTGCGACAAATCCCCTTTCCCAGTTTCCCCAGAACCTTCGCTGTCCAGAATGTGCACTTTGAAGCACTAGTCACTGTCCAGCCTAAAAGAACACAATAGACTAACGCACATGATACTGTGTCCTGACTTTGTATCACATGATGTTTAGGATTCTGTCCATTTACTCAAACCAAGAAGGTTCGGCCCTGAACGAGCCTCATGGTCGGTCGTCAGGCTCTTCAGAGAAAGTAGGGTGCAGCCAAGCCTGGGCAACACCTCGGTGCACAGGGAGCCTGGTCCCATTTATATCTACAGGGGCCCGAAAGCGCAGCCCCAAAGCCTGGTGAGCAGCGGACCCAGCCTGCTGCAGATCTGGGATACACGGGGTGATCTGAGAGGAAAACCATCTAGGAGTGGGAGGTGAACGGAGGGGTGAGTGAGGGGAGGTACGTTTTACTGGTAAATGTCTGTGTATTCTAAGTTTAGCTTAATACATAAGGGTATGATCAGTCCTTATGTGGTAAATATCACTCTTCTTCAGAACTACATTTTCCGTACTTTTACCTGTATTTCAACAACTTTCCATCGCTCCCCTTGAAGCTGAGCTTTCTGAAAGAGTCGTCCATGTCTGCCCACTGGCTTCTGCCCTCTCCTTGTCTTCTCAGACACTGCAATCGGCCCCTGTCCCTAGGCGTCCGCTGAGCTACTCTCCCCCAGGTCTCCAGGTCTCCAGCAACCTCTTGCTGCTAAATCAAACCTCTGCAGCCCTCATCTCCCTCGACCCCTGGCAGCCTCTGACCCTGCTGACTACCCCCTACGGGCACCACGCCACCCCGTGCTTCCGGGAGACCACACTCCCTTAATTGCTCCAACTTCTCGGCCACCTCTCAGTGGCCTTCACGTTTTCTCCTCCTCTGTCTGCTCCTTAAACGTTGGTGCTCGGGAGAGTTCTGTCCGGGAGGCTTTCTTCTCCCCTTTCCTCGTCCTTCACAAAAGCACCAGGTCCCAGGAGTGCCCGTCCAGGACTGAATCTCTCCCCCCGGCACCGCACCTTAGATCCAGCTCCGAGACCTGCTCCTCATCCTCTCACTCCACCCAACGTGGCCAGGACATACAGGCATCATCTCCCTTCCGAGCCCGCTCCTCCTCCCAGTTGCCCCAACCAGAAATCTGAGCAGAACCTCGCCTTTCCCTCATCCCCACATCCGATCAAGTTTCTCACGTGTGCACCCACTGCCCTCCACGCCCACTGCCACCCCAGGGAGCCCTGGACTTGCCCCCCATTCCTCTCCTAGGAACGCTTTCCTTGATGAAACCACACGCGCCTCCAAGCCACTCTCCACATGAAGCTAGAGTCAGTTCTCCGTGCAAACCTCACTGCGGCACCTGACGGCCCTCCGGAGGCTTCTCCAGCACACTGCAGACAAAGCAAGCACTTTACGAGGCTGACCTTTCCAGCCAGCTGTCTCCCTTCAAAAACGCCAGCCAGTCCGGCCAGTGCGGCTCAGTGGTTGAGCATCAGCCCATGCACCAAGAGGCCACCGGTTCGATTCCCGGTCACAGCAATTGCCCAGGTGGTGGGCCCGATCCCCAGTCGGGGACATGCAGGAGGTGGCCAATCGATGTTCCCTCTCATCGATGTTTCCCTCTCTCTCTCTTCCCCTCTCACTTCCTCTCTCTCTCTAAAACCAATAAAGGAAAAATTAGTTAAAAAAACAAAACAAAAAACTCCAGGCAGACTGTAATGCTTCCTTCTCCCTCTCAGGCCCTCCATCCTCTCCAGGTTTCTGAACAGTCTTGCCGCCCCAACACCCTTCTTCGCATGACTCAATCTTCATCCAGTCTTAGGTACTGCTTCCTCCGGGAAGCCCCCTCCGGCCACCAGGGCTGGTGCTTTTCTCCCGTGCTGCCCCCCACCTCCCTGTAGCACCTGCCCGCTACCCCGTCAAGCCTGTCCACCTGCGCGTGTCTCCCACGGGGCCCGCTGTCCATATCCTACCCGTTAGCACATTCTCACAGTGCCAGGCACATACCCAGTGAACATGCGGTGGATGGAGAAGCAAATGAATGAATGAACCCCTCTCAGCAGCCCCATTCCGTCCCTCCGCCTTTAGCATTGAGCTTGCCTGTGATGAATAAACCGAACGCGTAACTCATGAGGGTATGGCAATCACTCGTGGGATTTTATTGGACATTCCCACCTTCAAGCTGCCTACTCTGCTGAACCCTCAAACTTCAAGGATCATGGCCACAAGTGAACCGAGTCAGCAGGCAATATTCCATTAAAATAAATATATGGTAAGAAATATTTCAGGCCATGTGTTCCCGTTGAGATCTGAGAACTGTGGCCGCCACACAGCTTGAGAGAACCCCCAAGTCGTTCTATGCGGAAAGCTGGCCCGAATGAAAAATCTGGATGCAGGGACTGAAAACACATTCAAGGTCACCAAGTGAGTTCCTGGCCAAGCTGAAGACAAATTTGACAACTCAACCTGAGTTCTGTTTACAGCATTTTCCCCACATTTTCCCCAACACAATATGCTGTGTACCTTCACAGCCTGGTTCGACTGGTCCCTTCTGACTCAGCATTACTAACCGAAATGGACTGGTCCGTGGAACAAGAGCCATCTTGCCAAGGACGCCCTCTAGAGGGGGCTGGGGAAGTCAGAGTTCAGAGGAGCACATCTCCACCCGTCTTTTTAACTGGGGCCCAGCCTGACTCAGCTGCTCCCGGCTGCAAGGCGAAGGAGCAATGAGATGAAACCAGTACGTCACACGCTTGGTTCGATGCAGACCCAGGAGCTGGAGCACGGCAAGCCAGCACAGAAGAGGAGCTACCTGGGAAGGACACCTGCAAATGGCTCCTGTCCTGGCACCCTCACACTCAGGGGGTGTGGCTGACGCCTGGCTCTCATACACCTGTCCGCTGCTTTGTCCCCCAACCAGAAAGCACGTACCACGCTCACTCACAGTCTGGCCTAAATTGTACCCGTTGCTAAAGAAAGAACAGCTAGAAGCAGGAGAATAGCAATGGAAAAAAAAAAAAAAAAAAAGGTTATTTTGGGAAAAAAAAAGCTTTTGGCTGCCACTTAAAGGACACAAGAGCCTCCTCACTGCAGCCTGAGCAAGCGTTTATTAATGTTGCCGCAAGCCCTTTGCTCAGATTCGATCTATAACCCAATACACGCAGCATCTGCTCTAGAACGCCAGGCTGAAGTTTGTTTTTTGTGTGTTTTTTTTTTGAGAAAATGCCGCTTCGGTTATAGCATCATGCCACTTATCTGGAGATCCTATTTTTAACACTTCCAGTAAAAAAGAAAAATCATCTCGTTCATTTGTGTCATATGGAACCATTTTAAAGGGCTTTTGCATATTTTTTTCATGTTTATCCTCACTTCTCTGCAATACTGGAAGGGCGAGAACGCATTCACATTTGCCAAGAGGAGGTGAGGACGCTGTGTCGCTCCCCAGCTGGGCAGCACGCTCACCGAACGCCCACTCCCTCTCTGTATGAACCCAGCGTGCTTGGCAGCTGTTCAAGGAATGGACAAAAGTTAACCATTAATGACAGCTGATTTGATAGTAAAGAGAAAGAAACATTAAACAACGAAAACTACCATTACTGAACTGGGTAGCCACAGAACCGGTGGGTATTCGGGGTTGACACGCATTGTGTAGCCTCACTGTTGTTGAAATACTGAAATACTTCTGCACCAACTGGTAAAACGCCCCTGGGTCCCAAGCCCCTATCATGGCCCTTCCAAGGAGTGGCCTCCTTGGAGCCTGTCCCAAGATCCCAGGCCCTTCCCATGAAGGAGCGGCTGCGAGGTTAGTGCCATCGGAGCGCAGGAGGCCCGGGCCCCTCCTGCACCGGGAGGCCAGGAATCTGTGCTGGTGCTGGCGGGAGCTGCCTCTTTATAACAGCATCACTTTTTCCTGTGAGTGTTCTTGCTCTTTCCCACCCCCGTCAGAATGACACTCTTCTCCTTGTCATGTCTCAACCTCACCCTTATCTTTTAATAAAATGTATCTCACTGTATGGAAATAATCCTATACAGATCTTCCTCCTCTCCTGAGCTCCTCAAGAACAGAAACGAAGCTACATTCACATTTGTATTTCCAGGACTTTTAGCTCAGGGCCTTCGGTCCACCATGTTTATTGAGCAGCTACTGTATGCCAAGCACTGGGGACACAATAATGAAGCCAAGAAGACTAGGCTGTCCTCCTGGACATGCGGTCTACATGATGACAATCAGATAATCCTGTAGATGGAAGTATAATGACTCATTTCAGTAAAAACCAGCTGCTAAGTGAAGATATGTTGGGTACTTCTTCTTCAATTCAAAGTTAAATATTATGGACAGGGGTATAAATACATTTCTCCAGTAACCACCAAATGCACCTTTTCTTGCCGCCTCTCTGACTATGTTCAAGTCCAGGGAAACAAGAATCTTTTTTTTTTAAATATGTTGTTATTGATATTTTAGAGAGAGGGGAAGGGAAAGAGAGATAGAAACATTCGATGTGAGAAACATCGACTGGCTGCCTCCTGCACGCCCCCCACTGAGGATCGAGCCCGCAACATGGGCATGTGCCCTGACTGGGAATCGAACTTGGACCCCTCAATCCATGGGATGACATTCAATCCACCGAGCCACACCAGCTGGGCTGTAAAGCTCTTTTTAATTAAAGTATAGTTATTATACAATATTATATTAATTTCAGGTGTACAATATAGTGATTTGACACTTACAGACCCTTGGAAGTGATCACCACGAGAAGTCTAGTACCCATCTGTCACCATACAAAGTGACTGTGATATTGACTGTATTCCCTATGCTGTACCTCACACCCCTGTGACTGACATATAAATCTATGCCTTCACCTTTTCACCTTTAATCCCTTTCACCTCTTTACCCATCCCCCCACTGCCCAACCTCCTAGCAACTATCAATTTGTTCTCTACGAATCTGTTTTGTTTGCTCATTTGTTTAGTTTTATAGATTCCACACATCAGCGAAACGATATAGTATCTGTCTTTCTCTGACTTATTTCACATAGCATAATACCCTCTGGCTCTACCCATGTTGTCACAAATGGCAAGACTGCATTTTTTCTCATGTCTGAGTAATATCGTGTGTGTGTGTGTGTGTGTGTGTGTGTCCACTTCCTTATTCATTCATCTATCGCTGGACACCCGGGTTGTCTCCATATCGTGGCTGTTGCAAATAATGCTGCAGTGAACATAGGGGTGCAGATATCTTTTCAAATTAGTGTTTCGTTTTCTTCAGATAAGTACCCAGAGGTAAAACTGCTGGGCCCTGCTTTGTCTCTTGTTATAGACTTTGCTTTAAATTGAAAAGAACAGGTCAAAACTCAAAACAAAAAAAATATATATGAAAGAAAAAAAATCTCACTAGCAAAGGCAAACATATAGTAAAGGTAGTAGACTAACCACTTAGAAAGCTAGTATGAAAACAATTAAAATGACAATAAGTACCTACCTATCAATAATTAATTTACATGTACATAGACTAACTGCTCCATGCAAAAGATATAGGATGGTTGAATGGATTAAAAATAATACTGTGAACAATAAAAAAATCAGTTAAAAAAAAACAAGACCCTTATATCTGCTGCCCACATGAGACTCACTTCAGATCAAAAGACACACAGAGCCCTGGCCAGTTTGGCTCAGCGGTTGAAGCGTCGGCCTGTGGTACAGAGAGACCCGGGTTCGGTTCCCGCTGAGGGCATGTACCTCGGTTGCAGTTTGTCCCTGGCCCTGGTTGGTCGTGCGGGTGGCAGCCACTCGATGTGTCCCTTCACGTCGATGTTTCTCTCTCTCTCTCTCTCCCTCCCACTCTACCTGAACAAAAAATGGAAAAATGTCCTCGGGTGAGGATAAAAAAAAAAAAAAAAAAAAAAAGACACACAGAGACTGAAAGTAAAGGGATGGAAAAAGATATTTCATGAAAACGAAAACAAGTAACAAAAAGCTGGGATGGCAACACTTACACCCCCAACAAAATAGACTTTCAAACAAACTTGCCTGTTTTCAATTCCCCAAAATAAAACAATGGCCATTTCCCTCCCTGTATTTCCTCAAATTTTATTAAGTGCCACTATCTTAATTAACATTTATCTGTCTTATTGAGTCCTTTGAAAGGGAAATGTAATCTGTTAGTCTCGGGCGAGGACAGGCGTGTGTCCCATGCTGGCCGAAGCCCCTGTGGCCACAGGAGCTGTTCTCACGTACGGAGGCTCGTCCTCACCCTTCCATCGGTCTCCTCTTGGGCTTCCCTTAGGCTCCTTGGAGAACCTACGCTCCATCAGACGGGTAGAGACAGCGTGTCCCGGATGCACACTCTCCCTCTGACCCCTGGCATGTGGCCGCTCCTGGGCTCACACCCTCCTCCCGGAGGAGTCCTCCTGACCAAGGTGCCACAGTGTCCTTGGCGTGCCCTCCAGCAAGTGTTCCGCCTTTTCACTGGGGCGGGCCCTTCGCACCTGCCTGCCTTCCTCCCTTTCTCAACTCTGACATTAAACCACAAAGCTAAGACAACTGTGTCTCCACGAGAACAACCTCAGCCACAAAAATCTCTGAAAATATTAGTCAAGAGAAAAAAGTGTAATATGTAGAATCATTTACATTACATTTAATACATAGAAATATTTTCAGGTTAAAGAAAAGAAACAGCTTAAATTTTTCTCATTAACCAAACCTCTTGTAATTACAAAATTATCGTAGCGTTTGAGGAAGGTAGAGCTCTAAGGGACGGTGCGGTGAGCTCGCTATTACCCTGTCTGGTGGTGCCCCGCGGGAGGCGGGCAGGGTTGTCACTTATGCCCATTTTAGAGGGCAGGGGACTGCTCCAAGCCCTGAGGCTGTGCAAGCCCAGCTAACGCCCGCACGTTAAACACCTAGGAGGCCAACACCTGCAGGGCCCCGCCCACGCCCCTCTTCCACCTGCCCGGGCCTCACCACTACCGCGGAGAAGTACGAAAGCTGGGGGATGACTATGGCTTGCAGCCCACCTCACAGTGACCTACAAACGCAGAAGCAAGTGTTTAGAAATGAACATGTAAAGGGAAACGTTTAAGACATGGAAACGTGTCCGTTGGGACTCGGGCACTATTTTAATTCCTGCTAACACAGCCGGTTTGGGGTTCCTGGCGGCTCACCGCTGCCCTGAGGAATCCACCTCAGCAGGGCCCCTCGGGTTCTTTGGTGCCTTCGTTCCAAGCTTGGAACAAGCCTGTCCTCTTTACCTCCCGCGCTAATGGAGGGAGAACCCCCAGGGGTCCGGGCAGGCAGGGCGTGACTCCTGTACGGACAGGATCAGCAGAGGAGCCATGAGGTGCTAAAACCTGTGCTCTGTGGGGGAAATCAAAGTAGAAGAAGAAAAGAGACGCCGTTAAATTGTATCAGAATCTGAAGTTTATGAGCTGGTCCCATCTTTCATGCGAGTGATGAGAGAAAATGACAATTGGGATCCCAAGAGGAAAAGATCATCCCTATCGATGACCAAGTACTCCCCGGCTTAGCATATCTTGGCCATGCAGACCGGCTGAGAGGGGCGAATCTGCGGTGGGTGCCCACTCGGCCTGCCCTGGTCCCTGCAGTGAGCAGGGCGGGCAGGGAGACTGGGGAACAGCGCCCCACGTGCTCCCTGTATTCCTCTAAGTTTCCCAAAGCACCATCAACAGGAAGAAAAATGGTTGTGGCTCCCAGGAAGAGGAAATTCTCCTACGCATTTGCTGATGTCTGCAGAATTCTGTAACACTCTTCAAAAGTTAAGCCTACTAGATTGTCGTCTGGCTTGCCAAAGACATTCATCTCCAGGTAGTCACAGTTCATATTATACGGGGAGAATTAGACAAAATGAAATGGAGGAGGGTCAGGACTCTATACCCTTGTATATTATTCTTGAAATAACTGCAATATATTAGCATCATTGTTTTAGTTATTGATTTTATAGTAACTCAGAAGTAACCCTAACTTCAGGTAGTGTTAAGTGCCTCTCACAGGGCGGGGCAGAAGCAGATGGACAGCTGTTCGTATGGAAAAGGATACGAGAACACACTGTTCCATGCACACTCACACCTGCAGCCCAACTTTTGCCCCACCCTGTGTGTTACCATTCGGGGTCTCTGGGTAATCAGGGAGGGGGGCAGTATTATCACCTACGCTTCAGAGACGAGGAAAGCGGAGCTGAGAAATTCCCCAAGGACACTCAGCTGGGAGGTGCCAGGGTCAAAACTCAAAAGGAGGCGGACTAGAGGCGGCGGACTGTGCCGAGGACACGGGCCTGCGGTCGGCCGAGACTCTGTCCAGTGAAGGCAGAGTATGGGCTCTGGTTGGCTTCCCCTCCTCAGCCTGCGTGGATGCATTTGAGCAAAGGAAGGAAAGGGCAGGACAAACAACTCCTGTGGCTGACGTGGTCCCCTGCACCCCATGAGGGTTACACCACGAAAACGCTGGCCCTTTGGAAATTGAAAGACCAACAATTTTCCTTTTTTTTTTTTAATTCCTCATCCAAGGATGCTTTTCTATTTATCATTAGCTAGAGTAGGAGGGAGGGAGGGAGGGAGAGAGAGAGACAGAGAGAAACATTGATGTGATAGAGCCACATTGACTGGCTGCCTCCCACACAACCCGACCAGGACCAGGGACAAACCAAAAACGAGGTACATGCCCTTGACCGGAATCAAACCCGCGACTCATTGGTCCGCGGGCCAACGCTCCAACCACTGAGCCAAACTGGTTAGGGCCCAACAGTTTTCCTTCAGAGGGGGCTCCCCTGTTCCTGGCACACAGAGTGGTTTGTGTGGAAGGAAGGGGAGCAGTCTGGCCATGCAGGCCGGCGTGGAGCGGGCCTCCTGAGGTCATCCACCACCCCTCTCTCAGTGAAGACAGTGTGCCTGGTCCCTGAAGCTTTGCGTGGCCCGCTCCAGGGACTCTCAGCTGAAACACAAAAAGAGTTCTGAGTGACAAAGTACTCCATGAACACCAGGAAAAGGAGAATGCAAGCAGAGCTCACACTCAAATAACAAAGCGATCAGAAAAAGACTTTGAAATGTCTCCTCCATGAAATGAGGATTCAAAACATGAAGCAATAATAGACTGAGGAACAAAGAACCACTTGGGGGCTTTGGAAATAGAATGTGAACTTGTTGAAATAAAAAGTCAACAGAGCCCTGGCCAGGTGGCTCAGTTGGCTGAAGCATCATCCCATACACCTAAAGGTGGTGGGTTCAATTCCCGGTCAGGGCACATACCCAGGTCTTGGTTTCAATCTCCAGCCATGGCGTGTACAGGAGTCAACTGATCGATGTTTCTCTCACATCAATGTCTCTCTCTCTCTCTCTCTCTCTCTCTCTCCCTCTCTCCCCCTTCCTCTCTCTCTAAAAATCAGTAAATATCCTCAGGTGAGGATTATATATATTTTTTCAATAGATATTAAAAACTAAGGAGGAAAAAAAAAACAACAAAGCTGAAAAGTGAGTTAATGAGCTGGAAGACAACACCAAGCAATTCTTCCAAAATGGGTCATAAGGAGATGAAAAATATAGAACTAAGAAACCTCGGGCAGAGACAGAGGTGCCAACAGCAGTGTAATTACAGGCCCGGGCAGGACGAGGGGCGACCCGGGAAGCCAACGCGTGGCAATGGAAGCTATGAGGGTTCCCCCTAAAGAGAAAGACACAGCTCTCAGACCGAGAGGCCTCGCTGCTCAGCATTTAACTAGCGGGGGAAAATACTTAGACTATCATATGGAAATCTGAGAACATCATTAAAAACTAATCAAAACGAAAAATAGCTTAGCTGCAAAGGAACAAGAATCAGAGTGACAGTTATTCTTATCAGCAAATCTAGGTAAAGGAAAATAATGAAGCAGAGTCTTTAAAGTGCTGAAGGAAAGGAATTTTGAGTCTAGAACTCTGCATTCAGCAAAACTATTGCTAATTGTGAGGATGGCATAAAAGCGTTTTCAGGGACACAGAGGATCAGTTTACCACTCACAGATGGTCACTAAGAGATCCTAGGGGATCTGCTCCAACAAGATATTAGTAATTACCTATTAACTACTTTCTGGAACCAACTCAGGTGATTTCAAGGAAGGGAGTGGGGGAGGGAGTAAAACTGTGCCAAGGTGTTTGTCTCCTTGGGGTGGGGGGAAAGCTTACTATGGGAAGAAAAAGGATATATATACTGATTAATTCTAGCCATTGTTAGGGGAAAAAATAAGTTAATATGTGTATTTATAACTTACAAGTACTCTGTAGAAGAATAAGTTTGCATGTACAAATTTCATAAAGCTAAAGAAAGCCCTGGCTGGAGGGTTCAGTTGGTTGGAGTGTCATTCCCATACACCAAAAGGTTGTGGGTTCAATTCCCAGTCAGAGCACATAGCTAGGTTTCGGGTTTGATCCCCCGTCAGGGCATGAACAGGAGGCAACCATCGATGTTTCTCTCTCACATCAGTGTTTCTCTTCTCTCTCTCTCTTCCTCTCCCTCCCTTCTTCTCTATCTAAAATATGAATAAAAATATAGTCTCAGGTGAGGATTAAAAAATAAATACATAAGTAAATTAATAAATGAAATAAATATCATCTTTCTAAAAAGCTACGGGAAAATATTACCAAAGAAAACTTTAAACACCAAAAGTGTCATCCATGAAAGAAAATGCTAATAATTCAGATTTTGCTAAAATTTAAAACTTGTGCTCTGCAAAAGACACTTAGAAAATAAAAAGCCAAATAAGAGAAACATCTGTAACAAAAATAAATTAATTAATTAATAAAAAAAAAAAAAAAAAAGAAAGAAAAGAAAAAGCCACAGACTGGGAGAAAATATTGGCAAAACAGATCTGATAAAGGACTTGTCTCTAAAACATCCAAAGAACTCTTAGACCTCAACAATAAAATGAACAACTTGATTTACAAACGGGCAAAAGATCAGAATGGAGGTTTCACCAAAGAAGATATACAGATGGCAAATAAACATGAAACGATGCTCCACATCATATGTCTGGAGATAATTTCAAATTAAAACAGTAACAGGGTACCACTGCACACCTATTAGAATGGATAAAACCCTAAACACTGCCAACACCAAATGCTGGCGAGTGAGGGGCTCTCACTCGGTGTTGGTGAGAAATCAAAATGGTGCAGCTACTTTGGAAGACAGTTTGGCAGTTTTTTACTAAGTTAAATATGCTCTTACCATATAACTCAGAAATCAAGCTTCTTGGTATTTACCCAAAGGAGTTGAAAACTAATGTCCATACAAAAACCTACACATGGATGTATATAGAAGCTTTACTCATAATTACCAAAACTTGGATTCAACCAAGATTTCCTTCAACAGGTTAATGAATAAATAAACGGTGGTACATCCAGACACTAGAACATCATTCAGAATTTTTTTTTAAATGAGCTATCAATCCACAAAGAGACATGGAGGGACCTTAAATGCATATCACTGAGCAAAAGAAACCAATTTAAAAAGGCCACATTTTGGCCTGGCCAGTGTGGCTCAGTGGATTGAGTGTCGTTCCAGGGACTGAGAGGTCCGGGTTTGATTCCCGGTCAGGGCACCTGCCCGGGTTGCAGGCTCGATCCCCAGTAGGGGGCGTGCAAAACGATGCCGATCAATGTCTCTCTCTCACATCGATGTTTCTATCTCTCTCTCCCTTCCTCTCTGTCTAAAAAAGTCAATAAAAACATATTTTAAAAAATTAAAAGGCCACATTCTGTATGATTCCCACCAGATAATATACTGCAAAAGGCAAAACTATGCAGGCAGTAAAAAGATTGGGGGTTGGGGGACAGGAGGTGATGAACAGACAGAGCACAAGAGACCTTTAGGGCAGTGAAAATTCTTCGTGTGGCCCTGGTCGGTTTGGCTCAGCGGTTAGAGCACTGGTCTGCAGTCCAGAGAGACCCGGGTTCAGTTCCCGCTAAGGGCATGTGCTTTGGTTGCAGTTTGTCCCCGGCCCTGGTTGGGTGGTGTGGATGGCAGCCACTCGATGTCCCTTTCACATTGATGTTTCTCTCTCTCTTCCTCTCTCTCCCTCCCTCTCTATCTGAATAAAAAATGGAAAATTGTCCTCGGGTGAGGATAACAAAAAAACAAAAAAAAAGAATAGAACAAGGCTTTATTAAGCCTTTAAAAAAAAAAGAAAAGAAAATACTACGTGTGATACTGCACTGGTCCATACATGTATCACACATCTGTCACCGTGCAACATGCTAGTGCTGACTACAGTGTGACACCACGGCACTGAACTCCGCATTCACATAGAGATCGTCCCATCTAAGACGTCACCTCAGCATAGTACTGCTGGCATTGCCCTGGGAAAATATTACCAAAGAAAACTTTAAACACCATCTCGTCAACATTTCATCACGCATAAAGCAGTGTGCATGACGGACTTAGAATCACAAAACGCCTCTCCCACTGTGGGGACTGAGTCATATATCATCTTGGTTACCAACGCTGAATTTATCACCACAGCCCATCATGTCACCAATGTAGTTTAAAAGGAATCCCTAAAAACTCAGTGGTGAACAATCCAAAAAAGTCTAGCTTCATCCCCTGGTAATAAAACCTACTTGATCTTCTCACCGAGACTCAGCACCAGCAGCTGACGGACTTAAACACGACCTCCTTGGATTTTTTTTTTTTGTATATACTTTCGAGGACACGTATTTGAAAAAGAAATACATTATGGAGAAAATACACACTAAGAGGGGAACAATTTTTAAATGACTTTTAAAATGTGTTGCTTAAAAAAAAAATCTCAACTCCAATTAATGGCTGGCCTCTGGGGAGAGAAAACTGTCCCTGAGAAGCCCCTGGGTGTCAAGGAGGTTGCTCTATGGGCTGGGAGGGTGTGCCAGCTGCTCCCTGGACTGCGCAGCACATGGCTACAAGTTCATGTAATCAGCCCTGGCTGGTCTGGCTCAGTGTTTACAGCATCAGCCTGTGGACCAGAGTCGTAGGTTCGATTCCAATCAAGGTCACGTACCTCGGTTACAGTTCAGTCCCCAGCCCTGGTCTGGGTCATGCGGGAGGCAACCAATCAATGTGTCTCTCTCACCTTGATGTTTCTCTCTCTCTCTCTCCCTTCCACTCTATCTGAAGATAAATGGAAAAGTATCCAAGATAAGTAGAGAAGTGTCCTCGGGTGAGGATTAAAAAAAAAAGTTCATATAATCATAAACTGCAAAAGCATAATATTTGAAGATCCTCCCTGCAAATACTGATTGATAATATCTGAAAACAGACTCAACTAGATTTTATTAGAGTAGGTTCAAAGCACAATACATAAACAGTTCATTTTCAAATTCATTTTAGGTGGATATATTAGATTGTGCCAAGGGAGATTTTCACTCCATATACGGGGAAGACAAAACAACCCTGAAGAGAATACGGAGGCGCCAAAGACACGGCTCTGGTCTCTGCCACTGTCCCCGGGACACGGGGCAAGTCCTGGGACTTGACCTTGCCCTGCCTTGGTTTCCTCCCCTAGAAGTGAGGGTGTTGGGCTGCCAGATAACTTTTACTTCTGACAGTCTGCAATTCCACAAACAGTCACCAAAAATGTTTGGACAAGATCGATAGCAGTGCCATCCAGTAGAAACAGAATGCAAGCCACATACACAGTTTTAACTTTTCTAGTAGCCACGCTAAAAAAAAGTAAAAGGAAACACACAGAATAATTTTTAAATGCAGCCTATTTGACTTGACATAGCCAAAATATTATTTCAATATAGACTAAGCATAAACCAGTAAAGAGATGTTTTACATTCCTTTCTGGTAATAAATCTCCAAACTCCAGCGTGTATGTGACATGGCCCAGCTCAGGTCTCACACACACATCACACGTGCAGCCAGTGGCCAGCACACTGGACAGCAGAGATCTAGATGGTCACCTTCAGCTTGGACAATGCCAGACTCCAGAAAGTAATGCCTACTCTGTGCAGTGTCTTGGGTTCTCTGAAGGGCAAATATCATACAGGCGAGATGGACATACGACTTTTCCCCTTGCCCCTCACCAGGAAGAGCCTCTGCCTCACCCCTACCTCCCTCTGCCTCACCCCCTACCTCCCTCTGCCTCACCCCTACCTCCCTTTGCCTCACCCCCTACCTCCCTCTGCCTCACCCCTACCTACCTCTGCCTCACCCCCTACCTCCCTCTGCCTCACCCCTACCTCCCTCTGCCTCACCCCTACCTCCCCGGTTTCCATGTCCACAGCTTGTTGATTTCACCCAGGCCAGTCTCTCCGCCCCCTGGTTCTCTCTCAGCTGGAATACTGTGACAGCCCCTATCTGTGCACGTCATTTGCAGTCTCCGATGATCTTCCTTGTTCACACCCTGCCCAATTTATTTTCACCTGTGGTGCCTTCTCAAGGACCCGCCACAGCGGGGTCTTCCCTTCCAAAAAATTTGCCCGAACCCTAACACCAGAAAATCAGACAAAGGAAGAGTCAAGTGAAGTTGAATAAACATATTTCAAGCATCAGGAAGGGTCGACATGCACATGAACTTGGAATGGACCCAAGAAGTCTATTTCTATTATTCTTGCCACAGAAATGAACAGCACTGGTAATTCAGGGAAGGTACGTGGGGGGTGGGAGCAAGGACCACAACAGAAACAGTGGTCACTTTACAGTCCTAGCTGCTGAGTGAGTCCTGAGAGCCCAGGGCACAGACGGGTCACTGAGTCCGTCTGCCATAGTAACTCTTTGGGAGTTCAAAATTAAAAATTCTGTAGTTTTAAAACCCAAGTTATGTTTCCTCGGTGCATTAGAATAAAGAAAAGGAAATTAGAAAAGCGTCTTAAATCTGGATAATCACTATGTGGCTAAAAATAGTTGACAAGAGGCCAGATCCTGTGGTGCACCAACCTGAGTGTAGCACCAGCCAGGACAGTTTCCCCCTTGGAATGTGAATGACCTTCTCCGGGCACGAAGGTACCATTGAGGCCTGGGGGGAAGCAACCATCTTTGAACTCCATGTCTGGGACGAGGTTCCAAATGTCAGAACAGAGAAGTACTTTCTCCATGTATTGTTTGCTTACCCTCGATTCCCAGAGGATCAGTCTCGGTAATGTGCTTAAAATGTGCACGTAATCCTGGGATCACCGTGCTGCTCCGGCTAACGCGGCCTCTCCAGAGAGACAAGGGAGAGTGAGCGCCGGCCGCTTCCCCGAAATGTGTGAAATGTGGCACTTGCTTCTTATTTGGCATGAAATTACAAAAGAGTGGGACACTTCCTTGCAAATGTAAAACCTCTAAATCAATGTGCACCAGGATTAGATCATTTTTAGGATGAAATCTGGTGATATATCAGATTCTGGAACTTAGAGAGAAGCAGTGAGCAAGTTGTGACCTGTCAGAGCAAGGGACACACATGAACAACACGCGTGCGTGCACACACACACACACACACACACACAAACACACACCTTTGGTAAAATGCTGGCCCAGTGAGGCCTCCGCGAGCACTGCGGATGAACACAGTGTTATTCGTGCACTCCTGTGAGCACGGCGGTGCAGGAGACTCGGCAGCCATGTCGGTGTGACTGGCCCTGAAGTGCCCGCAGGGTATCTTGCACAGGCACCTGACTAGCCCCACTTGGGAGCTGCTCTGTCTAGGCAGGGGCCCTCTCCCAGGTCCTGCTTCCGTGTTTGCCCTTGATGATGGTGGGGAGAAACTCCACAGGCACAGATGTGAGATCACTTTTATTTTTAGCCTTCCTTAATGGTTGTTAACATTTGCTCTGAGCACTTTTACTGGCCTAAATGGATGTAAATAACCTCCTGTATTCAGTGAGGTATTGACCAGAGGTTATATTTAGTAAAGATCCAAGGAAGAAAGGTAGACATCCATCTTTAAAGGAGCCCTATATACATCCTCCCATAAATGTTGGAAAACTTTTTAGAGAATAATTTTAATTTATTTGTCTAAGTGGCAACTCTATCAGATCCAGGTTTGAAATAAAACATCCATTGGAAAAGTAAAATCAATTATTAAACTGAAGCCATCAACTGAGGTGTTTATTGGCCACCTGTAGGGTAGAAAACGGTCTTAAAGGCAGGACTACTTTTAACAGAAGATGATAACCTTCAGAGACAGTAGAGGATGAACACCGTCTACAATCAGAGTGCTTGGTGGGCAATCACGCACCTGGATAATAACGCAAAAAGAACACTTCGGTTCTCCAGTAATGACTCTACGCAGTCATCTACGTAGCAGGCCTCCATTGCTAGACTCGGAGGGGGAATGATGACAACTGAAGATTTTGCCAACGCTGCTGCTATGCAGAAGTATCTAGGAGGAGTTGACAGTGGGTGATGACAAGCAACCTGAGGGGGGACACATGGTGATGGACAGACACTTGACTTGGGCTGGTGAACACACAATACCGTGTACAGATGATGTAGGATTGTGCACCCGAAACCTACATAATTTTGTTAACCAGTGTCACCCCAATAAATTCAATAAAAAGGGAAAAAATTTGAGAAATATCTGTCACATTGTCAATATAAGCTTGATTACATCATAAAGTTCTCTTGATGCAGTAAATAATTAATGCATGCATTTTTATATACATTATTACTCACTATAACAACAACCCCATGAGGTACAAAATTCATTTTCATCTTCATCTGTAACAGAAGTAAAGGAAGCTTTTTAATGTCATACAGGTACAAATGACAGTGTCAAGATTTGAATCCAGTTTCTCTAACCCTAAAGCCTGGAGTTTCAACCCCTATACATACGACTGCCTCAAAGAAACTTCCAAACATCACCTAGACCATTAAACCAAGTCCAAAATTAATCCACGACAGAGCTCAATCCCATCTTTATGTATTGGGTACCCACAGGATAGATAGAAAATGGAAGGAAGAGAAATTAGGCCCAGGTCTTCATTTCTTTCCATTTGAGGAACAGAAAACAATGAAGAATGAGTGAGCTGTTCTGTCCAATCTAGGTCCGAACGCTGAACGAGGCAGGCTGGCGATGGGGGAAAGCACAGTGGCCGTGGGAACCAGCTGGCCTTGCCGGAAGTTAACCAGCACGCAAGGGACATTTTTGGTTTTTTTCTCACCTGTGAAATGAGAGGATTCAACCATCTCTGAGGTACCGTCCGGCCTTCCTATTCTAACACTACAGCTCTTCCAACTTTCAGCTGCCCCAATTGTCCTCATTCTCCCCTTGAAGCACGAGACAGGTTGCTATGGAAAACCAAGTCCATGCAGCAACCTTACGTAAACAAAGCAAAACAAAAACAACTTCGATTACCAGGATAGGGCAGGGGTGCGGGATTTGGAGGACGACTCTGGGAAGGTTTCTGGCTTTGGTCTCTGCAGTTACTGCTGCCTACTCTTCATTGTTAACCTTTCATAACTTAGCCAAACCCATAAACTCGGTAATAAAGAGACTGGCAGCTTCTGCCATAGATACCACTGACGCCGCAGTCCATAGGAAACAGCTCCCCCTTCCTTTCTTTCCTCTCTATTCACCCCCACGCCACACCCCCCCCACACACACACACTCATGCACTCCACTCCTTTGTTCATGCCTGTGCACCGTCCATAAGCTTCAAGGCCGGGCAGGAAGGGGGTTGAGAGTCCTCATCCCACGTGCAGGACACAGCCACACACCTGCTCCGCCCTCCATCTCTAGCACCAGGAGCAGTGCCTGGCACACAGTAGGCACTCAGTGTATATTTGTTAAAATCCACAACTCTGCTTCTACTCTGTCTCCCTTACTACCAAAGGCTCCACCTCGATCAGACTAGAAGCTCAGTAAAGGCAGGAGGACCTCCCTTCTCCCCACCCCCACCCCCATTAGTCTTTGAATTTCCATCCCCTGGTAAAATGTCTGAGACACACTGGCACAAAATATAGCTTTGGGGAATGTTAGAACTGACAAAAGTACAACTGAATATCCAGGTTAAGATGGGTCAAATACATCTCATAGGCAAGAAATAATAATCCCAGAATTATTTACTAAATAGCTCAGCATATAATTTTGAAGCACATTGTGATCTCTGATCCTGGCATTACTAGTTTATAATAAATGAAAAGGATACTTTTAAGAGAACAAACCTCTAGACCCTACCAAGATATATCAAGCAGGAGGTAATGTGCCAAGCACTGAGCTTCTTTTTTTCTTTATTGATTTTAGAAAGAGAGGAAGGGAAAGGGGGAGAGATAGAAACATGGATGTGAGAGAACATCGACTGGCCGCCTCCTGCATGCCCCCCACTGGGGATCAGGCCCACAACCTGGGCATGTGCCCTGACCGGGAATCCATCCGGCGACCTCCTGGTGCGTGGGTCGACGCTCAACCACTGAGCCACACTGGCCGGGCGCACTAAGCTTCTTAAACACAGAAGCTCTGCTGTGTTATCGAAATAAGTGGTGTACAATGAAATTATAATAATATAACTCAAATGTCCTGAATGAGAAGAAGTATATTATATGACTGTTGTTTTCTTTTGATGAAAAATTACTATGGTTTACTTTAATTAAACTTTTGAGATCATTTTAGATTCATGAGCTATAAGAAATAATACAGAGATTTTTTTTGTTTTTGTTTTGTATCCTTTCCCCAGTTTCCCAAAGTGGTAACATCTTGCAAAATTGATGTTGGATAAACCAAGATATAGAACATTTCCGTCACCAAAAGGACCCCTGTTATCAGGTTGCCCTTCTATCCCTCCCACACCCACACCCGCCTTCACCATTGGCAACCACTAATCCATTGTCCACGTCTATAATTTTGTCATTTCATGAATGATATAGAAGTAGGACCAGACATCATGTAACTTTTTGAGCCTGGTTATTTTTCACTCAGCTCAGTTCCCTGGAGATCCATCTACGTTGTTGGGGGTACCCGTAGTTGGTTCCTTTGTCTTGCTGAATGGTATTCCACAGTGTGGATATACCCAGTTTGTTTAGTCATCCAACCATTGAAGGACATCTGATCTTTAGCCATTACAAGTTCAGGTGCCATAAATATTGATGTACAGGTTTTTATATGAATATGTTTCCATTTCTTGGGAATAAATGCCCATGAGTACAGTTGCTGTGGCAAACAGTAGTTGCATGTTTAGCTTTATAAGAAATTGCCAAACTATTTTCCTGAGTGGCTGTACCATTTTACACCCCCAGCAACAATGTACAAGTGATCGAGTTTCTCTGCATCCTTGCTGGGATTGGGTGATGTCGCTATTTTTTTCTTAGAGCCATTCTGATAGGTATGCCATCACTGATTCACTTCTAATGAGCACACAGATCCAGACACAAAAAGGAGACACCCCATAGCCATCTGGGAATTTTAAAGTGTTTTCCTAGTCCCTTGTGACTATTTCAAAGTACCCAGTAAATGAGCCTTTGCCCATTGCTAAAGTACCAGGTAGGAACAGAAAAGTAATTCGTTCCTGTAACACAGAACAACCACCAGACTCCCATAGTAAGTGTCATACTCTACATGGAATCTGGAAGCTTTGCTTTCAGTGTTCTAAGAGCAAAGCAAACACAGATAGCACTTCTGGTCAAACTTTTATTGACAGTGCTAGCAAATATAATCAAATAAGAGAAAATAAGAATTATAAAGATGACAAAGGGGAAAACAAAATTATTATTTAATGATAACGAGATTGTCTACTACACACACAAAATTAGAAGAATCCATAAACTATCAAAATGTATAAGACAATTCACCAGGTTGTTGGATATACAATCATTAGAAAAACCCAGTAACTTTCCTGACACCATCAACAACCAGTTAAAAATGTAAGTTTTGAATAATCCCATTCCTTATAGAAACTTACGAATCCTGGAATCAACCTTTTAAAATGCATAGAAACCTCATGGAAAAAATTATGACATTTTTAACAAAAAACATAAAAGTCATTAAATGATGAGAAATACCACATTTGTGGTTAAGAAGACACATTTTAAAAAAACGTCTATTCTCCTCAGATTAATGTATAAACTTAAATCAAATTTAACCAAAATCCTAACAGGATATTTTGTTTTTGTTGTGTTTTATTTTCAGAAAAGGCTCTTTTAAAAGTACATGTGAAGCCTGGCTCAGTGGTTGAACATCGCCTTGTGCACGGGAAGGTCACTGGTTCGATTCCCAGTCAGGGTACATGCCAGGTTTCGGGTCGCGATCCCCAGTACGGGGTGTGCCATGTTTCTTTCTCTTTGATGTTTCCATCTACCTCTCTCTCTCCCTTCCTCTCTCTAAAACTCAATAAAAAACATTTTTTTAATTTAATACATGTGAAAAGCGACTCATCCCAGATGGCTATAGGGTCATACACATGCATCCCTCTTCCTGGCCCCAGGACAGATGGTGGGTCCTGCACTCACGAAAGCCCCAGTGCTGCCCCTCCTCAGCCACGCTCACCAAAAGAAATGCGCGCGCGCACACACACACACACACACACACACACACACACACGAGTAAGGGACCAAAAAGAGCCAAGACATTTTTGTATAATGAGTGAAGAGGCTGCCCAAAGCTTTGAGTGCTAGTTCTGCAGAGGGCAAGGCCCCCTCCTGGCTCCACACCACTACCAGCTGAAAAGAAGAGATTTCAGAGCTCAGGACACTCCTGGGTCAGCTCTCCAGCCTCCAACCAACCGCCCCTCCAAACACAGCCTCACCACCTCTATCTGCCTGGTCATCATCCAAACATGCCTTAGGAGACCCTCTACCCAAGTTCACTGAGTCACCCCAGGGAGCCCACACTATCCAGGTCCTCCCTCTTCCTCACAAAGTACGGAAATACTCTAAATAGACCCTAAACCGTCCTCTGTCTTCTGGAACTTGCAGCCCGTCATCAGCAAGACCCTCCACCTCTGGATGCTGTCCTTCATGCTCTGCCCTGACGACTGCTTCTCACTGATCTCAGAGCACGGTCCCTCCCTTCTCCCTAAAACTCCCTGCTTTGACATTCATGCCATCAGCCGTAAGACTGCACTATTAGTCTTAAAACAAAACCACCTCTCTGGGATTCATGTCCTCCTCCAGCTACCACTCAATTTACTCTCCCCCTTTTCTACGAAATTTATCCAGAAGAGTTTTCTGGACGTGGTGTTCCCATTATCTGCTCTACAGACATTCATCCGGATGACGATACAAAAACAGCCCTTTTCAAGGTCACCCATGACCTCTATGTTGCTAAGTGAACGGTCGGTTCTCAAGCTTCTTTCTTGAGCTCTCAGCAGCACTGGGCACAACCGAACACTCCCCGATTCCTGTACATCTGCCCCCACCCCGAGAGGCTGAGCACCCCTCTCAGGGTCTCCTCTGACCTCAATGGCCATTCTCAGCCCCTTTACTGTTGCTCTAATCTCCCTGACCTTGAAATGTTGGAGTGCCCGGAACCCTGTCCAAGGAGCCCGTCCAAGGACCCCTCACCTGGGCACAGCTGTACATAATTTGCAGAGCCCAGTACAAAATGAAAATGCAGGCCTCTGGTCCAAAATTTAGTGAGACTTCCAAGACAGCAGCAGCAGAGCATTAAAGCAAATGGAGGCATGTTCCACCAGCCGGGGCGGTGCACCTCTAGGGTCATACGCCCATGGAGCCGTCCTGCTGAGGACTTCTGAATTTATCTCTCTGGTCTAGAACACACTGCCCTGAACTCTAGGCTCGTAAATCCAATTCTCTACTAAACATCTCCACTCCGCTCTCTAGTATACTCTTCATGTGTTCAAAACCAAATTCTTGACTACCACCCTCCTCCCTCCACAAAAGAGAACCCTGTTCTTTCTGCAGTCTTTCCCAGGCCGGTAAGTGCTCCATTCTTCCAGTTTCTCAGACCAAAAGCCTCGGTGCCATCCTAGATTCTCCTCTTTTACTTAAGCCTCACATCCAAGTCATGAGCAAAAGCTGCTGGATCTACCTTCAGACATATGGAGGGCGTGAGCATTCCCCCTCCTTCCACCTTAGCACTGCCCCGGGAACCATCTGGCACCTGGATTACTGCTGTCCCCTCCCACTGGGCTCTGCCCTTGCTCTCCACAGTGTAGTCTCAGCCCATATGCCCTGGGATCTTTTTACACTGGGAGTCTCCTCAAAATGAATTTGAAGGTGCCCTTACATTACTCAAATTTTAAAAACTGCTCGAAATTACCTGATAAGCTGTTTCCTTCTCGCATTACCCAACTTCAGAAACAGTCAAGTCACTGGTTTTTACGTGTTTGTTTTCTCAAAACAAGAAACACAGAGATTACACGTGACCCCAGCTCCAGGCTGCAAACTCTGTACCTTCCTCATATCAAACATCTAAGTACAAACTTTCCGGGAGTCCTGAAAGGGTAAGAAACCTCATTGTTTTGGACGTTCCCTTTCGAGTTTTCATTATCTAAGGATCTGAGGAACATGTCCTGTATCTTGATCACATAACATCCAACTCAAGATTTTGGTTTCTAAATATGTTTGAGAGAGAGAGAGAGAGAGAGAGAGAGAGAAGAACGAAATCCAGACGTGAGTGGTTCTGCACACTGAGGCACCGGTGGACTAGGCGGCCCAATGCCCGGCGCCTGCCCTCAGGGATGTGTGCCCGGAGGCGGTGGGTGGCTGCGCGGGCACTATGTGGCTGTGCGGGGCCCGGGACGCGATCCACCACCCGTGTGACCCTCCTGGCTCCCTCGGAGCGTTGCAGCAAACACCTCACAGCGTAGCCGGCCGCAGCAGGCAAGGCGAGATGGTCTCTGTGCCCTCCAGCCGTGCCCACCACCCCCGGGCACAGCAAGCACTGCCGCCGGGTGCTGGGGCCCGCAGACTGCTTCCCGGGTCACCGCGGCGGGAACGGGCGGGCATGCGCGCGAGGCGCTGCCCTGCGCACCTGCAGTGGCGCCCCCGGGTCTCTGCGCCCCCGCCCCTCGCCCGCCACTGGGCGTCGCGGCTCCGGCGGAGAGCGCCCAGCCCCCCAGGAGGGCGGCGCAGAGCTCCAGGACCCGAGGGAGGGGGAGGCCGGCGGAGGGCGGGGCGGTGTCACCTCCCGACGCCCGGCCCGCCCAGCCCACCCTCCCGCCTGCGTCCCTCCTTTCTCACCCACGGACGAGCGGATCCGGGACCTTCGCGGCAGGGACATCTTCAGCGCTCTGTCCAGGCGGGACCCGCTCAGCATCTCGCCCCACTCGAGGGCGCCGCAGCCCCGGGCGAGTGGCGGCGGCAGCGCGCAGGCGTGGGCGCAGGGCTGGCGGCCAGAGGGCCGTGGAGCGGCCGCCCGAGGTGCGCGTCGGTGCCGCAGCGGCGGCCAATGCGCTCGCCCGCTGCCGCCCCGCAGGCCCGGGGTGCGGCGCTGGGGGAGGGGTCCGGCTCCCGCGGGGCGCCCGCGGGAGGAGGAGCGGGGCTGCGAATTATCTGGAAAGTTGCTCAGGAAGAATCCGGAATGTCGTGCAGGACTCAGGGCTTTAGGTGGTGAAGGCGATGGGTGGGATTGTTGAGGGTGGGGGGATGGATCGGCGGTTTAGGGGGCACTTCTAGGAGATGGGTCCCTCGGATGACCGTTTTCTGTCTGTGCTGGTCTGGTACCTATTTTAACTGCTTGTCACTCGTCATAGGGTGCAAGTGTCTCCTATGAATAACAATTCAGAACTCGTAACTTCCCTTCTTGTTGCAGTTTCTGTTCTTTGGTGTCCAATTTGGTGGGATCTGTGTAGGTCCTTCACAGGGACACTATTTCTCAGGTGTCTGATGTATGTTCTGGACCTTAGAAAAGGCCGGGGTCTCCAGACCCCTCACCCCCGCCCCCATGGCCTGCCTAGAATTCCAACTAGAGGCATGTTAAAGCTGTGAAAAACGCTAGGGAGCACTTACACACACACACACACACACACACACACCCCGTCTTGCATAGAAACAAAATCATTGAAAGGTGAGGTGACTTGTCCAAGGTCACTTGATCTATTTTTGTTCAAACGTGCTTCATCCTTCTGAGCACAGGTCCATAATGGGGAAGGGGGCTAAATCTTTAATTTCTGAAGAAATTCTGACCTCAGAGTGAAAAAAAAAAAAATGCATGTAATAGTCTGACCCTGCATTTACTGCTGTGATCACTATGCTTCATTTAACATAAACTTCAGGGACTGACAAGGAGAACAGAGTTGAGCACAAAGAATTAGTGCTGGGAAGACTGAGCCCTGTGCCTCCCCCGTCCTCCCTACCAGCCTCTTAGGAAAAATGCAGAAGGGAGGAACAACTTGCTTTGTGAACTACAGGCTGGCGATTTTAGGTTTAGGTAGGATTCCTTGCCTGTCTATTCTGGGCCCTCAAAATAATGTTTCTGATAAGAAATGAATCTTCAGCAGGGAGATGAGGAAGAAGAAAATGTTCTAAATTGTTGAGCTGAGCTTCGGGGTGGGAGATGTTTTCTCAGTGGGTCTTCATAGCTGCTGAGGGTGATCTTACTGCTAGTTAATTCTAGCAATGAGTTTGTCAAAAACGTTGTCACCGATGAGTCAGTAAACTTTCTTATTGATGATAACCCCTTGAGGACCGGTAAGGGATTCGAGTGAAACCCCAACTACAAGGTAAATAGAAAAACCATTTTTCTATAACTGGATGGGAACAGAAAAAGTATATAGAGGTTATTTTTAATGTTTAAGAAAGAAGCTGAACATGTTAGATATAGAATGTTTGCCTTTCACCACAGACTGATGCAATGTCCTTCCCTGATTTATTTGCAGCCTCATCATGAAATGGGTTGTTGCTTCTGTTTGCATGTTTACCTTCCAACAACCCAAACTGTCCTGACAGCTCCGCAGGGTGTTAAGACAGTGCAGCTGCACACCTTGAGGATCACAGCATAGGTCCCAGGAGTGGTGATGGATGTCTCACTTGCACTTGTGGCTAGCATGGCACCTGACCACAAAATCCAGACCTAAATCCTATCTTTGAGGTCTTTTAGGGATATATATGCCCAAAGGACAAAAGTGGCGATGACCAGTAGTTATTATTAGCCTTAGAATCCAAATGCCAATATGAATCACTCAATAACCTATGCTTGACCTCTGAGAGAAATCCTTCCCCCCTTGCCAGAGACTGCCTGGGCTAGAACGGGGGGAGACAGAGAAGAGCCAATGCAAACTGCAGAGCCATAGGGATAGTTCGAGAAATGTGTTTTGTCACTACCCTCATGCAAGTAAGAACTTCACAAGAAAGAGGGTCTGCCTCAGTGTCTTAGAGCCACCATCCTAGGCATTCACAAGCAGGGTGACAGAAGCAGGCAGGCAGCAGAGGAAAGGAAGACTCCCTGAAGAGACAATAGAAGGATACACACCAAGCCCCTAGCGCTGTGGGTTGATAAGTATTGTTGAGCTAAGTCAGAGCAGCCCTTTTCTTCCTTGTGGATGAAGTGGAGGAAAAAGGGGGATTAGAGTTTTCTTTCCCTGAAAGCCAGCTGTCTCCATCCTCTCTCACTATCCTGTGCGCCCCTCAGAGATCAGCCACGACACATCCAGTGCCCCAGAGAGTGGACCCGTGTCCTCCGGTGCTATGACTGCAGAAAGGCTGACTCCACAGTCTCCAAGCTTTGCAAGGAAGGACATCTGCACGACTTCTCTTGACAGGACACTCCAGTGTTCAGGAAGTAGGTTTTTCAAGCAGTTCTTCCAATGACCATCTTAAATTTACTCCATTTTAATTAAAGCCCATTTACCCTAACTCTCCAAGGTCCTAGAGAACAACCAGCTTGCACCCTTCTCAAGTTCTCTCATGCCAATGAAGACTTCACGTCATTTCTTAAGCCCTTCTCCTCAGACTAAAACCCCATTTCTTTGTTTAAATGTTCATACATGTATACTTTTATATATAGATACATATGTCTGCACATATGTAAACATTTTTAAATGGAAGTGACATATATAGGGCATGTAGAAAGGAACAGGTAAGCCTACGGCCATCATCCATGTGCCTACTCTCCAGTTTAGGAAACAAAACTGTACATAGTGGAAGCCACGAATCCCTAATCCCTTTCCTTTCCCTCTGCCCTCAGACCAATTTCTTTTTCGGCTTTCTTCATGGGGCCTCTTTTCCTCGTCCTCTGTTGTTATTAACAAATGAACAAACTAAAAAGCAACCCTGGCAGTAGTGGGTAAAGGATACAGGGAGGAAGATCATTTAATGCAAATCTTTATTTTTCTAAGGTGGTCTTATTCAGCATTCCGTAAATGCATTTTGATGACTCTTAACACTTCTCCAAATTCCTCTCATTCTTACTCATTGTTTTTAGAACTGGACACAGAAGAAATATTCAGTAGAACTGTCAATATCTATCTTCTAATGACAAAAGGGGCAGTTGTCCCAGACCCAGTCCTCCTCGATTGTTCATTCATTTATTAACACTTATGCCTGGCATGCAGTGCTGGCTGCGACTGGGATTCTAGCTGGGGCTGTCGTCTGATCCACCAACACGTGGACTCTCTAGGTAGTCTGGGCTTCTTCACAACGTGTTTGCTGGATTCTAAGGGTCCCAGGAGACAGAGCTACCTCTAACCAGGTCTAGAAATCATGCAGTGTCCCTTCCACCACATCCTGTTTGTTAAGGCAGTCACAAAGGCCCCATCAGCCCAAGGGGACAGGAAATAGACGCCATCACTTGATGGTAAAGTGGCAAAATTCTGAAAGAGCATGAGGATTGGAAACACTGGTGCGGCCATTTTTTTGAAATGCAATTTACCAGGACTAGCAACAAGCAATTTTCATTTTAATAAATTATTATTTATAATTGCACCAAAATCACCCTGGCCAGTTTGGCTCAGTGGTTAGAGCATCAGCCGTGGACCAATGAGTTGCAGGTTCAATTCCAGTCAAGGGCATGTATCTCGGTTGCGGTTCGTCCCTGGCCCTGGTCGGGTTGTGCAGGAGGCAACCAGTCGATGTGGCTCTATCACATCGATGTTTCTCTCTGTCTCTCTCTCTCTCTCCCCCGCTCCCTCCCACTCTATCTAAAAAATTTAAAAAAAGATATAACTGCACCAAAATCATACAATATGTATGGAAGATAAACGAAAGCTATGCAAGACCTTAGTGCTAAGAACCAGGCATTAGGGCTCCCACAGAACAAAGGTGAAGTACTTACTCTACCAGATCTCAAGTTTTATTATCATACTAATCAAGACATTGTGGTGTAGCCATATGAATAGGCAGAGAGTCCAGACGTAGATCCATATGGTTAAATAATCTTGATAAAGGCAATAAAATAACTCAATAAGGAAAATAGAGTCTTTTTTTCTTACTATTACTGATTTATCACAAAGTTTATGATAAAGACACAAACGAATTGCCAGATAACGAAACACATAGGACAAAGTCCAGAATGTTCCCAACCGCAGCAGCTTCTATCCCCATGGAGTTTGGGGTGTGCCACCCTCCCAGCATGTGGATGTGTCCACCAACCCAGACGCCCCCTGAACTCCTATGGTTTGGGTTTTTATAGGGGCTTCATTACACAGGCCCAGTTGATGACATCTTTGGGGAATGGCAATTAACTCAAAGGGTTAAACCCTGATTGGTTCCCCTGGGAACCAGTTCCCCCTCCTTACCGCCTTTCCAAAAGTCACCTCATTAACATGATCTCAGATGTTGAAAGGAACCTGTTATCAATAACAAAACACACTCCCTTTATGATCCAGAAATTACAAGGGTTTAGGAGATTTGAGCCAGGGACTGAGGACCGAAAGCCAAACGTATATTTCTTATTACGTCACAATATCGTAGGTCCTGATTGGGTAGCCATGACTCTGCTCTGCCATCCTCTCTGAGAAGGAACCCCCATGCTGCCCCAGCCCACAGGGAAAGGTGAGGACTCATGGCTGCAGTCACCTGCTGCAGGTATCCTGCAAGTTAGCAAATGACGCAGCAGTGAACACAGCTGGCTTTGATGTCAACTACTTAATCATTCATCGTGGCAACTGCAATCTGTCAAAGGTGAAAACTGCTTCACTTTGATCCAGTAGAGACCATGACTTAGTATCAAAAAGGGGGCAAATCGTAAAATGTATTCTATTCCTCTTTTCTCCTATGAAATTACATCTAGCAGTCTAAGGCTGAACCTGAGACTCTCCCCACCAGCTCCACACTCTCTAAGACTCTTCTGCTTCATCTGGCACTCACTCGAGTTCCATTCAAAGCCATTCTGTCTTGCTCAACATAATCTTCTTTTGATGTGATTTGGTTTGGTTTGGTTTGGTTTTCTACATGTATTATGATCCCTTCCCTTAAATGTTCACCTTTAGGGTGAGATGGAAGTGATTGACAATGCCAAGAGAAAGAAAAGAGCCAAGACAGGCAAGTCTAAGATGCCTCAGGGAGAGAGAGAAGGAAAGGTCCACTTGGAAACAGAGGCTGCTGTTGGCAACTGAGTGTGCCCACGAGGAACAACCCAGAAGACACCCAATGGGAGCTAGGTGGTGTCACTGAGCATCCATGTGGATCCTATGGGACAAACTCTGTTTTGAGTCTCTTGGCCGGTCACAGCTAAGACACTAAGACAGTGTGCAGCCTTACTTTATATCAGTATCTTAGGAGGCAGGGATAGAGGAAGACTTGTGCCTAGAGACGTCTTTTGGAATGTATCAGCAGTTCTCTGACCTTCAAAGAGAAACCTAAGTGAATTCATTGGAAATCCACTGATTCTTTGACAGTAGGATTCTTTGAGTTTCTTGAGCTGGGTTGTCCTTTTCACTTTGATGTGAATCTCACGCTATCCCCTCCAGTGCCTTTCAGTATAATGTATTCTTCTTTCTTCTTATCCCCCAAGTCCTCGGTTTTAGGTTTTACCTCCTCTCTCACATGAATTCTTTGGTGCCTGTCCGCTTCTTCTATCTTTATGGCCTGCAGGATCGTTAACATCTCCCTCCCTCCTTCCTCCCCTTCCTTCTCTGTCCCCTCTTCCCCCATCCTTTCTCCCTCTCCTCCTCCCCCCTCCTCAGATAGTGTGGTTACATGTTCTCCGAAAATATAATATTTTCAATAAATAGTGCTGTAACAACCTGATGTTCATATAGAAAAATATAAAACAAGCCTTGACCCCTTAACCATATATAATAATTAACTCGAAATGTATCATAGACTTAAATGTAAAAAGGTAAGCTTGAAGAGCTTGTGGAGCCCTGGCCAGTTTGGCTCAGCAGTTAGAGCATCGGCTCGGGGACCAAAGAGTTCCCAGTTCTATTCCAGCCAAGGGCACGTACCTTGGTTGCACTTCGTCCCTGGCCCAGTTGAGGTCGTGTGGGTGGCAACTGAAAAGGCTAGTAACCTTTTAAAGGGTAAAGGTAAAAGCTTGCAAAAGGTGGACACTGTGAAAAAATGTGTTGCTTGCATGACTTTTGCGCAGCCTTCTGTTGAGTACAGATAAGGATTATCTGGATTACCCGCAAGGCAATGGATCACCCAGCAGATGCCAGACGAGATACCAGACCAGCCCTCCTGCAAGGTGGGCAATGGGCCAGGCAGAGTGCATCAGCAGGAACTGCCGGGAGCTAAAAGTAGGGTATGTAACAGACACCCCAACTGTTATTCAAGGCTGAACCCTTCTCGGCTCAGCCCGCCTGCACCCAGGCACATGCAATGAAGCCATTTTGCTCTACGTTGGCCTTGCGTTGTGGATGTGATCTCCTGCCGGCTCAGACCTTTTAGCAACCAATCAATGTGTCTCTCTCACATTGATGTTTCTCTCTCTCGCTCTTTCTCCCTCCCAGTCTGTCTGAAGATAACTAAAATATCTTCAGGTGAGGATTTTAAAAATAATTAATTGATTAATTAATTAAGACATAAATAGCCCTGGCCGGTTTGGCTCAGCGGTTAGAGCGTCGGCCTGCGGTCCTGAGAGACCCGGGTTCGGTTCCCGCTAAGGGCATGTACCTCGGTTGCAGTTTGTCCCCGGCCCTGGTTGGTTGTGCGGGTGGCAACCACTCGACGTGTCCCTTTCACGTCGATGTTTCTCTCTCTCTCTCTCTGTTCCTCTCTCTCCCTCCCACTCTACCTGAACAAAAAATGGAAAAATGTCCTCGGGTGAGGATAAAAAAAAAAAAAAGACATAAATAAATAAAAATTGTAGAAAACATAGGTGAAAATACTTCTTACACAGGACATAGAAAGCACTAACCACAAAAGGAAAAACTTATAAATTGAACATCATCGAAAATAAAACTTCTGCTCATCAAAAGACACCACTAAGAAAATAAATAAGCAGACAACAATGCTGGGGTGGGGGCTGGGGAGCAGGATCTAGAGGAGAGTGTCAATGGGGGAAAAAGGAGAAACATCTGTAACAAAAATAAATTAATAAAAATAAATAAATAAAAAGAAAATGAATAGGCAAGCCACAGATTGGGTGAAGACATTTATAATGCATACATCAGACAATGGACTTGTGTCTAGGGTATATAAGTAACTCCTACAATTTAATACTAAAAAGACGAATCTAATTTATTAATCATCAGAAAAATGCAAATTAAAACACAATGATATTCCACTATACACCACCAGGATATCTAAATACAGATTAGTAATTCCAAATATTGTAAAGGATGTTGAACAACCAGAACTCATACATTGCTGGTGAGAGTGTAAAATGTTATAACCACTTTGGAAAACAGGTAGTTTCACATCAACGTGATAGAGCCACACCCTGCCTGGCTTCCCTATAACTCAGAAATTCTAAGTATTTAAGAGAAATGAAAACATGTTTATAAAAGGACTTATTAAAATATATTACTAGTAGTTTTAATCATAATAGCCTCAAGCTGCAAGTAATCCAAATATATTTATCAAGAGGTAAATGGAGTAAAAATTGCAGTACATTCTAGGGTATGACTCAGCAATAAAAAGGAATAAATCAGCAATGTATGCAAAAGCACGGATGAATCTCTAAAACACTATGCTGGTGAAAACAGGACAGAAGAGGGTAGGTACAGAATGGTTCTGTGAAAGTAACCAGGTTAGGCCCAAATGGAGTCCTCATACTAAGCCCAACATCAGCAAACCAAAACTGAAATAAGTTTCTGTGCTCTAGGCGCTCCCAGAAAAGAAAGGCCTGGGTTAACCAATCAGCACTTTTGTACCCATCACAGATTAACCCAGCTCCAAGCCTTCCCTTTGTTCCATATGAGGCAAGTAACCCTGTTTTAATCAATTGGCAAATGTCCAGTATAACTGCCTTGTTCCTGTTCTCTATGAAAAGTTCTTGCCCCTGGCTAGGTGGCTTGATTGGTTGGACCATTGTCATGTACACCAAACGGTTGCAGGTTCGATTCCTGATCAGAACACATACCTAAGTTTTAGGTTCGATCAGGGAACATACAAGGAGGCAACCAATTGATGTTTCTCTTACATGGATGTTTCTCTCTCTCTCCCCCTTCCTTTCTCTCTCTCTAAAAATCAATAAAAAACATATCCTTGGATAAGGATTTTACTTTTAATTTTTTTAATGTATTTACTTATTTAAATTATTTTTATTAATTTATTTTTGTTATAGATGTTTCTCCTTTTCCCCCCATTGACACCCTCCTTCCAATCCCGCCTCATCCCCAGCTTTGTTGTCTATGTCCATTGGTTACGCATCCATGCATACAAGTTCTATAGTTTATCTCTTCCCTCCCCTCCCTCCCCACCCCCTTCTTCTGAGGTTTGTCAGTCTGTATCAGGTGAGGATTTTTAAAAAAATTTTCTTGCAAGGTGCTCAACATCACTAATCAACAGAGAAATGCAAATCAAAACCCAGTAAGTGTTGGAATGGCTATTATCAAAAAAATAAGTGTTGATGAGGATGTAGAGAAAAGGAAATCCTTGTATACCATTACCGGGAATCTAAATTGGTTCAGCCACTATGGAAAACAATTTGGCAGTTCCTCAAAAAATTAAAAATAGGACTATGATACAATCCAAATATTCCACTTCTGGGTGTTAACTGAAGAAATTGAAAACACTAACTTGACAAGATATCTGCCCCCCATGTTTATTGCAGCATTATTACAATAGCCATAACATGGAAGCAGCCTAAGTGTCCATCACTAGATGAATAGATAAAGAAAATGGAGTACATAGATACAATACATATATACTCAGCTATAAATAAGAATGAAATCTGACCATTTTGGACAACATGGATGGACCTTGATGGCATTACGCTAACTGAAATAAGTCAAACAGAGAAAGACTATATGATCTCACTTATATGTGGAATCTAAAAAAAAAAAAAAAAAAAAATCGAACTCAGAGATACAGAGAACAGATTGGTGATTGCCAGAGATGTAGGGAGTGGGTGAGGGTGGTCAGAAAATACAAACTTCTAGTTATAAAATAAGTAAGTCCTGGGGATGTAATATACCGCATAGTGACTATAATAAATAATACTATATTGTAGATTTGAAAGCTGCTAAGAGAGTATATCTTAAAAGTTCTTATCACAAGAAAAAAGTTGGGATTATATGTGGTGATGGATGGTAACTAGACTTATTGTGGTGATCATTTCCCAATATATACAAATATCAAATTGTTATGTTGTACACCTGAAACTAATGTTGTATCGATTATATCTCAATTTTTTTAAAATCTCCTTGATTTAAAAAAATGCCTTGAACAGCATTTTAGAGCTCCTTTCTGTCTGCTAGACTGGATGCTGCCCAATTCATGAATCACTGAACAAAAGCCTAATTGATCTAGTAAATTGATCTGAAATTTGTCTGTGGGAAGTGTTCTTTGAACAATTCCATTTAAATGAAGATTTTTTTAAAAAGGAAAAAACTCTAACAGACTCAAGGAACCTTCCTGGGATGATAAAAAGGTTCTTTTTTTTTTTTAAATAAAGGAGTGTATGCATTTTTCAAAACCCATCAAACTATACAATTAAGATCTATACCTTAACTTTTAAAATAGTCATAAAGGGAGTGAATTTTTTAAATGCCTGCAGTAGAATACTCATAATAATGTAATTTATAATAGCAAACATATGAAAAACAAGCCCAATGACAAGAGAACACACAAGTTAAGACCTTTCTAAAAAACGGTTCTCTTTAAAAATATTTTTTTTGAAGACTATTTAATGGCTTGAGAAATTATTTCAAATATAATGTTAAATGAACAAAGGAGTAACACAAAATGGCATATAGATTGTGATCTTTTTAATATACATACATGCATACATAAATTATATATCCATATCTAGAGAGAGAAGTTTTAAAATGTTAATTATACCCTGGCCTGTTTGGCTCAGCGGTTGGAGCGTCGGCCTGCGGTACAGAGAGACCCGGGTTCGGTTCCCGGGCATGTACCTCGGTTGCAGCTTGTCCCCAGCCCTGGTCGGGTTGTGCGGGTGGCGGCCACTCGATGTGTCCCTTTCACATCGATGTTTCTCTCTCTCTCTCTTCCTCTCTCTCCCTCCCGCTCGATCTGAACAAAAAAATGGAAAAATGTCCTTGAGTGAGGATAAAAATAAATAAATAAATAAATAAATAAATAAAATAAAATAAAATAAAATGTTAATTATAATTATCTGTGGGTGGTGATTTTTTTCCTTCATATACTTCTTAGTAGCTTTCAAATTTGTTTACAATACAATAAGAAAAAGTGTCTTCTTGCCCTGACCGGCTTGGCTCAGTAGTTAGAGCGTCGGCCTGTGGACCAATGAGTTGAGGAATCGATTCCCGTCAAGGGCAGGTATCTCGGTTGCGGTTTGTCCCTGGCCCTGGTTGGGGTCATGCAGGAGGCAATCAGTCGATGTGTCTCTCTCACATTGATGTTTCTCTTTCTCTCTATCACTCTCCTCTCCTCCCTCCCTCCCTCTCTGTCTCAAGATAAATGGAAAAATGTCCTTGGGTGAGGACTGGAAAAAAGAAAAAGTGTCTTCTTAAATGAATTGTAAGAATATAGTGAGTCCATCAGCCCAGAGTTGTTGCTGTAATTCCACTTGGCTGAACATGTGCAAAGAATGTCAGAAATTGATCAAGTGAATGTTGGTGGTTGCCAAGCTGAACAGGGGGAACACCCGGGATGTCGTAACAACCGAATAAAGACCCTCTTCAGGAAACGCAACTCAGCAGCAGAGTACTGGGAAATTCAGCAGCTAACACAGCAACTTGATGACAAGTGAACAAGTCTAAAAACAGATGCACTAGTTTTATAATAATAATAATAGTAGTAATAATAATGACTAGCATTTTTAAGTGCTTACTCTGTGCCAGGCAATAAACTAAATGCTTTGCTTGCTCGCTCTCATTTAATTTTCCAAACAATGCAAAGAAATAAGCACCTCATTATCTCTGTTGAGTGTATGAGAAAACTCGAGGTTAGAGACGTTCAATAATTTGCCCATGATCACATAGGTCGGTCGTAAGTGAAGCCAGAATGTGAGCTTTGTCAGTCTGTCCAGTGGCCACGCTCACAAGAATGGTACTCGCCTACATCTTCGAAGAGGTCTTTCAACAGAGAAGTGAAAGAAAAAAGAAAGTGTTTCCAGGCAGTCCTAATAGCACAAACCGAAAAGCATACTTTCATATAAACAGAATGGAAGACTTTAATCAAGCATCTGTATTTCCTTTCACATCTGCTGACCAAAGACTAACACAGGTAATGACAGCGCCGAACATGTGCTCTCCTGTACACCATGAGCACAGACTTCTATTTCATGAAATTCTTAGGTTCATCAACCCTCTAGCAGATGGTCATCTGTTGCTTTGTCATCTTTTATGAACTGCTGTCTCCCCTGCAAGTGACTTGGAGGGAGGGAGAGAACAATATCGTGGCCCCACCTCCCCTCCTACTGGCGTAGCCATAAACCATGCTGACCAATCACACTAAATCTCCCTGGAAACTCCGCTACATCTCGAGGTGAAAAGGAAAAACCAGATGTGAGTAGGAAAAACCAGAGGGTTTCACAGAGAGAGATACAGAGGATCTTGAGCTGTAAGAAGGATGTGAGTTTGGGGCTTCTGGGCCCTGTTGGCACTATGGAAAGACCCTGGCTAGCTAGCCAAGACTGAGATTCATTTTCAGATAATTTGTTTGCTCTGATCAGTGCGGTCTTTTCTAAAGCCCAGGCTCCTCTCTAAACCTCACACGGTTGAATAAATTCCTTTTTTACCTAAGACAAGTGCAACCCTAGGATTTCCACGTAGGAAGGACTTGGGGAAGGGAAGAGAGGGAGAAGATACCTTGAAGCTGTAAACACTGCTTCTACTTCGAGTGTAGATTTGTGGAGGGATTATGAAGATTAGTGGGCCAGGAAACTAAACCTCCCCCAAGCCCTTCCTGGAAGCTGACTCTATTTGGCTTTGTATCAACTTGCAACCAAAATGTTATTGGTTGATACAAACCCCTTCTTCCTTTCTGCAGCTCTTCTCTTCCCACCTTTGTCATCAACTTTACCTGGAAAGTGTTTTTACAAAGAACGCCCCGTAGCCCTGGCCGGTTTGGCTCAGCGGTTAGAGTGTCGACCTACGGTCTAGAGAGACCCGGGTTTGGTTCCCGCTAAGGGCGCCTACCTCGGTTGCAGTTTGTCCCCAGCCCTGGTTGGTCGTGTGGGTGGCAGCCACTCGATGTGTCCCTTTCACATCGATGTTTCTCTCTCTCTCTCCCTCTCTTTCTCTCTCTCTCTCTCTCTCTCTCTCTCTCTCTCTCTCTCTCTCTCCCTCCCACTCTATCTGTACAAAAAATGGAAAAATGTCCTCGGGTAAATGTCCTCGGATAAAAAAAAAAAAACGCCCCGTGGATATGAATGGTGTCAACATAAAAACGAAGCAACAGCCAAACTTCTCATAGAGTGTCTCAACACATTTTGACTTCAAAAATAAAAAGTGTTCACGGGCATCAGCTGATAGATTGGCCACGGTGTTAGATCCTATCACAAAAAAACAAAAATCCCCGATCTTGTATCCTACATATGCGTGGACCTTCTGATTCCCATGGTGTGAGGCTTTCTGGGAGTAATTAAGGACATGGACATAAGTGCCTGTCCATGGGAAACTCCCCATCAGTGTCTTCCTTTCATTATTACCCATAAATAAAATAACTGCTTCCTAATGTCGGTCATGATACAGCTCTTCAAACATTTCTCAAGTATTTCCTTTTCTTAGAGAAAGTTTAGGATGCAGAGTCTAAGTATCCCAACAGTAGCCTTCTACCTACAAGATCAATTTTAAAGAATCAGTTTTCTATTAAGACCAGATTGCACAATTTAAGTTCAGTTACAGTAACATGTAACACAAGTCTCATGGTCATGTCAGCACTTTTCAGCTTATATTCTGTACCACCAGAAGAAGTTGATCTTAAATGTTTAGATGAAGTTCAAAGATACCTAATATATCATTTTTCCCCCTGTTTTCTGCAGCATTTTTTTTTCTGAATTACATTCTGTCTTTGGGTAAAAGGTTTGTTGTCCCAACTGGGCGGCTTATGTGGAAATGCTATATTAATGAGACACAGCAGAAGAAAGAAATACAGGTTTCCTGATCAAGTCACTACATGTCTTATATTTCCCATGTGTAGATGAATAGGTAGGTCCCTTTAAATTCTGAAATTCAATGATTATAAGTGGGATCAAGTATCCAGTGCCACACTAGTACTCACAACAACAGATGACTGTGGACAGCTATACACGTCCTTCCTTGACATCTTGGACCAGTAGATGGCAAGCTTTAGTATATAAGGAAACCACTAATTAAACAGGGACACTTTACTGAACTGCAGATCTTTGCCCCTCACCTGCTTCAGTACGTGGTAGATGGGTCCAAGCGTAGCAGTCTTTTTACAAGCATTCTTGGTGATTCTGATATGCATGGTCTCTGCATCATTCTGAGAAAAACTGTCTTAGATTCAATCCACTTTGTGTGTGTTGCATAAGCAGAGAGCAGAGCTTTCTTGCATGTGGTTAATCCAGCCAGGATGGGCCCCTGAATGCTGGGGTTGCCAACTGTGGTCACAGTCCTGCCACCTAGTGGCCTGAGAGTTCAGAATTGCTCCATATGGGCTCAGACAGACAAAAACCGAGAACTGCAAATGGGTTAGGTGTGTGGAGACCCAGAGAAAGGCGAGCACTCAGGGGAGGAGACATGAGAACGTGTGATGTGTGAGCATATACAAGCACACACGGGCACGAGAATCTCTCCACTGGTCAGCTTCCAGCATGGTGTTCCTCTAACGACGGACGAGACGGCAGAGACGGCAACGTGTGCCTACAGCGCTCATTCGGTAGTGTCAAGTCCCAGTGGCCAACTGAGAGGACAGGCGTGAACATCTCTGTCCGCCACACTTGAAGAAAGGCTGGTCTCTGGGAAACAATTCTGGAAAATAGACTCGGAAATAGCAGCTGCCGTCCCACCTCATCCTCCTGCCTCCCGTGTGAAGTCACAGCCTGAAAGGCCGTCTTGCCACATGGCACCCTGCCTGGCTTCCTGTCACGAGAGCTCGGAGCGTTCCCTCTCCCTCTGCCGCGGGGAAAGAGGAGTCACAGGGGAAAGGAAGAGTGGTCGGTGGAAAAAGGGGAATGACACGGGCAGAGAAAGGTGTGACCCTTCCTGACAGTTGACACAGAGCTTGACAAACATCGGCAATTTACTTCCACCGTCATCTGTGACAGGCGACTGCTGTAATTCCTGATTCTCACACCGTTTTCTTCTTCTTCTTCTTCTTCTTCTTCTTCTTCTTCTTCTTCTTCTTCTTCTTCTTCTTCTTCTTCTTCTTCTTCTTCTTCTTCTTCTTCTTCTTCATCCTCACCTGAGGACACTTTTTCCACTTTTTGTTCAGGTAGAGTGGGAAGGAGAGAGAGGAACAGAGAGAGAGAAAGAGAGACATCGACGTGAAAGGGACACATCGAGTGGCTGCCACCCGCACGACCAACCAGGGCCGGGGACAAACTGCAACCGAGGCACGTGCCCTTAGCGGGAACCGAACCCGGGTCTCTCTGGACCGCAGGCCGACGCTCTAACCGCTGAGCCAAATCGGCCAGGGCTATTTTCTTATTTTTTTTAATGCTCACCCGAGGATATTTTTCAATTTATCTTCAGATAGAGAGGGAGTGTGTGTGTGTGTGTGTGTGAGAGAGAGAGAGAGAGAGAGAGAGAGAGAGAGAGAGAGAGAGAGAGAAACATGAACGTGATAGAGCCACATCGATTGGTTGCCTCCCAGCCCAGGGCTCTCATGCAGTTTTTAAAACAACCTGTTAACTTCATAAGTGTTGTTTCAGTTACAATTAGACAATGTAATCAGTATAGCCACCTAACCAGGGACACATACACTGCACTGCGTCACACTGTGCCTGAAATGAACAGGGGCGTGAGGGCATGACGGGGCCCCCTCCCTGTCGTGACCTGAGGACATATTGAGTACGTACGTAACTACACAGGCCACCTGATTTACAAACCGAGCGGGGACACTGCAGTAAACCTATATTGTAGTTATGACCAAGGTAACTTTCTTTCTTACTTCATATATTTAAAAAGGACACATTCTGACAAATGATGTTGGGACAGCTGAGTGTCCACATGCAAACACCTTTCCATTCACTTACTCATTCTTCCTTCTGACTTCTAGCATCCAACGTGCTGACTCCATTCCAAAGCCACGTTTGCGCAGCCTGATTACCCGTACTGCGTGTCCCAGTTGACCGGATTATGTCTACTGGGAGGGTGTTTTTGTTTGTTTGTTTGTCTGTATGTTTCAAGAAGAGAACATGGGCAATGTACTCCTCAGCTCTGGGATCCTTCCCCCATGTTCTGAGGTACAGAAGCGGCACAGTGCCTGCCTCAGAGGTCTGAGCATAAACTTTGGGGGCCCCACCTTCCAGTGTCTATGTTTAATGATAATAATCTCTTCTGTTATCCCCCTCAAACTAGGTACGGTGCCTACTTCCTGGAGTTGCTATTCCTTTTGGTTTTTGCTTTTAGTTACTAATACCTATGTAACCAATTCCCCATATTAAATCTCTTCTGCTGAAATATCTTGTGTTTTGTATTTTCTAACTGTGCTGTGGTTGTGAACCAAAGAAATGTCTGTTGGATACACATTTTCCTTTTTATATTAAATGTAGTGGGTGACATTGGTTAATAAACTTTTATAGGTTTCGTCTATATATTGTACTGTGTCTTCACCACCCAAGTCAAGTCTCCTTCCATCACCATTTATCCCATATTTGCCCTGTTCTACCTCTCCCAACCCCCTTTCCCTCTGGTAATCACCAACTTTTGTCAGTGTCTATAAGGTTTTTTGCTTAAGCTCTTCACCTTTTTCACCCTGCCCCAACACCCCTTCATCGGACAGCTGTCAGTCCCTTTTCAGTATCTATGAATCTGTTTCTATGCTGTTTGTTAGTTTATTGTGTTCATTAGATTATACATATAAGTGAAATCATTTAGTGCTTGTCTTTCTCTAACTGGCTTATTTCACTTAGCATAATACTCTCCAGGTGCATCCATGCTGTTGCAAAAGATAAGATTTCCTTTTTATGGCTGAGTAGTATTCCATTGTGTAAATGCACCAAAGCTTTTTTATCCACTCATCTGCCGATGGGCACTAGGGCTGCTTCCAGGTCTTGGCTATTGTAAATAACACTGCAATGAACACAGAGGTGCATATATTCTATTCTAAGTGTTTCAGGTTTCTTTGGCTATATTTTCAGAAGTGAAATTGCTGGGTCATGATTTTTAAATTAAATTTTTTTACTTTTTTGAGGTAACTCCATTCTGCATTCCATAGTGGCTGCACCAGTCTGCTTTCCCACCGACAGTGCACAAGGGTTCCCTCTTCTCCACACCTTCGCCAACACTTGCTGTTTGTGGACTGACTGATGAGAGCCATCCTGACAAGTGCAAGGTGCTATCTCATTGTGGTTTCAGGTGCACTTCTCCGATGATGAGCAACATTCCCAGTGCTCCGCGACGAGATCCGCCTCCCCCTGCCTCCACCGCCAGGCGCCCGCGAGGCTCAGCCACTGAAAGAGCCTCTGGCAGAGTTGGGAGGATGAGGCTGTGGATCTCCCGCGACAAGGAGGGCTCGTTCAGACTTCGGGGCAGGTGGTGGGTGCGATCCCACCTCAGAGCCACACAACGCAGTCTAGCCCAGATGTTGCCCAGAACTTGACAAGGCAAAGCCTCTGGGAGTTGGGGGTGGGGGTTTGGAGGCTGGGGGTGGGAGGTTGGGTCTGTGGAAAGCCGGAGGCTGGCTGACTGTGAAGACAAACCCTGGCCACAATATGCGAGCTGCGTGCGGTGCCGACCACACAGAGCAGCATTTTCTCAGCAGGTCTGGGGTCTGGATGTGCCGCTTGTGAAGCCCATTGGGTCCTGGTCTGATGTTGTCTGAAGATGGCCACTGAGTGGGTTGTTTCTGGGGCCTCTTGGGAGCAACTCTGGTGCAGGGCAGTGGCAGATGCTGCCTTGACGGGCCCTGGGTAACATGTTGGGAGCTGCCAAGCGATCCGCACTTTGTGGCTGCCTCTGCTGGGCCTCACTGTGTGCGGGAAGGACCGAGCTGCACACCAAGGCTGGTTTTTACCAGCACCGGGCCGGGGGGCAGATCAGCAAAAATTCTAAGGCACCTGAGATCCAGCTCTGCCTGCCGGCTGCCTGCTAGGCTCAGTCACTGAAAGGGCCTCTGCTGGTACTCAGCTGCACGAGTCACCAGGTAGGGGCGAGCGTCAGCCTTGGTGCCGGTTCTGGGTCTGAGGCCACTCAGAAATGTCCCAGGGTACACCGAGCCTAGCTGCCACCTGCTGGGTGCTCACACACCTTTGCGGTGGGGATGGGTCTCACGCAGTCTTTAGGGAGAGGCCGGCGGAGTTCATCAGGTGCAGACAGACCAAGATTGGCCGTGGGAAGGGCTGCCCCTGCCCCAGAGCCACACGATTCAGTCTGTCCTCGGTTCTGCCAGGAGCCCAGTCTCAGCAGGGTGGGCCGCGGGGTGGGGAAGATGGGACTAGTGAGACTCCCACGGGCGGGAGGTGCCAGTCAGGCGTGGGGGAAGGGGAGGAGAGTGACCCTGCGCTAGAGCCGCACAACTCAGTCCGTCCAGAGGCTGCCCAGACCTCGGCAGAGGGAGCCACCGGGACTAGAGAGCGTGGCCAGCTGATCTCCCGTGAAGAGGAGGCAGCAGTCAGCTTCACAGGAAAGTGAGGGAATGTTCCCCCTCCAAAACCACACAGCTTAGTCACTGACGCCCCGGAGTTTGCCTTGACCTCTACACCCTGTTCCCAGCAGCTGACTCCTCAGCAGGGCACAAGCTCCACAGGGTGAGGCAAGAGGGGATCCAGAGGGTCCCCTATTGCCTTCTCCTGGGCTGATGAATACGGAGGGGAGTGATCCACCCAAGAAAGATGGCATCTTTGGCATGAGGGAGGGACTCAACACAGGCATCTTGATGGCTGTCCCTTCAGCTCTCTACCCAGTGCCACCAACTCCAGTCTCTCCTCACGCATCTCTAGTCTGCTCCGCCCTCCCGTCCACCAGAGCCCAGGGTGAGTGGCTGTGAACATTATGTGCGTTGGCCCTTTAAGAGGGTCCCTGTGTTTTTAGCAGGAACAGAATCTCCCATGATTTTCACACCCAGATGTTATGTGGGTGCCTCTTCCCGGCTCTGGTGCTCTGGGTTGGGGAGCACGGTGTGGGGTTGAGACCCCCTGCTCCTCAGGGGGAACCTTTGCCGCTGAGATGTCCCCCTGGAGTATCAGCCCCCTTTCCAGGGTTTGGAGCCAGCCCCCTGTGCATCTCTGCCCTTCCTACCAGTCTCCATGTGGCCTCTGCTGTCAGTTCTTGGTTATAAGACTTCTCTCAGCTAGTCTCCAGTTGGTTATGCAGGCTGCTTGCTTTGTGTTTTAGTTGTAATTCCAGTTTGATCCCGGGAGGAGGTGAGTGTAACATCCACCTGCTCTGCCACCGTCCTGAATCCTCAGAGTCACAACTTGCAATACGACCAAGCTGCATTTTGTCTGGCTTACATTCTTTGGAATTTATAGCATAAATCTGAAGACTTTACAAGTTCTACCATAAATACACATTTTCCTCTGTATTTATGTTTTTTGTTTTTTTTTAAAATATATCTCAGAAAGTAGAGTCCTTCAATGTCGCAGACAAAAAAGAATTAAAGAAAATATGCTGGAATTTTATATAGTATTATCTCAGGATGATGAGCTTTCTTTTGTGCTTTTAAAATTTTTGCAGTAGGCATGTGTTACTTCTATAACCAGAAGGTAAGAGATTTTAAACACCCTTAGAATCATTTTTGGTAAAAAGCTACCCCTATTTTATTTATTTATTTATTTATTTATCCTCACCAGAGGATATTTTTACATTATCATCAGATAGAATGGGAGGGAGGGAGGGAGGGAGAGAAAGAAACATCAATGTGAGAGAGACACACCGACTGGCTGCCTCCTGCAGGGCCAGGGATGAATCACAACTGAGGTACATGCCTCCGACTGCAATTGAACCCGAGACTCCTTGGTCTGTGGGCCAACGCTTAACCACTGAGCCAAACTGGCCAGGGCACTACCCTGTCTTAAAATAATGATGTATAGCTCAGCTGGTGCGTGTTACTGGTTGAGCATCAACCCAGGCACCAAGAGGTCGCCGGTTCAATTCCTGGTCAGGGCACATGCCCAGGTTGTGGGCCCGATCCCCAGTGGGGGGCATGCAGGAGGCGGTCAGTCGATGTTCTCTCTCATCAATGTTTCTATCTCTCTCTCCTTCTCCCTTCTTCTTTTTCTAAAATCAATAAAAAAACAAAATTTAAAAATAAAATAATGATGTATATTTTGGACCCAGGTCACTTCCTGTAAAAATTTTATAGGTCAGTTTTCTTTCTGTATTCATATAATCCATCTTCAAAAAGAAGTTGTCTTTTTCTCCCACGGTATTGGGAAGACTAATGAAACCAAAACAATAATAATAATAATAATAATAAATATGCCTGAAAGTGTTGTGAACCCTGAAGAAGAATTGTGATAGGTTTATAAGAAAGAAACATAGGGACCATTCTGGATATTTTAAGAATTTTGTCCTAAAATGACAAACTATTTGCAGAGAGTAGCTATTTGGAGCCACCAAATTAACAAAAGGGCAGGTTTCTTCAGGACATAAAATACACAACCATTGAAAATAGCTCACTAAGGAGTCAACTATGTCTCTAAGACTTGGGAACAGCACCACGCACGGCACCATTATCTTGTCCTTCTGGAACTGAGAGGTTTGCTTGGTGTTCGCAGTGACTGGCGTGTCTGGCCTTGGTGGAGGACAATGTAGCACAGACAGCCCTGCTCTCTGTTTGTCAATGTTAAACCAGGGTCGAAGACCCTTAACAAAGCGGCTGCCACTGCCCTGTGAATTACAGCAACTCCCTGGCCCGGAGTGCTGTTTCTAGGCAAATGTGTCCTCCTCTGGCTGGAGATTACAGAGAGCAGGCAGGTAGCATTCATTAAATGCTGGCCTGGGGGCCATTTGCATGCAAATGCACAGTGGCAGCCTGACAGTTCTGGTTCTGACTCTCAGTTACCCGGATTGTCTTTTTCCTGGGATCATCTCTGTAATACAGAGTCTATTTTGCATTTTTCAAGAATCTCTCCTCGTCTCCCCCCATAACATAGAAAGGGTACTTTTGCAAATCCTCAGTTATTCCAAAGACATAAACTAGCCAATTTACCTTAAAAGATCTTTAGGAAAAAGCAGTTTTATATAGAAAGGATGCTCTCCCAACCCATCTACGGCATTTCCCTGATTTATTAAGCACAAGCATTGCAGTATTTTCAGTGGTTTGAATCACAGTGCGACATCCCGGCATGTGAACTGAGGTCAGAAATCAATCCCTTTCTCTCTCGAAACAAGAACATGAATCATGCCATCCTGCAGGAAAATTGGAAGGTTCAAATTATGAATATGATTTTAAGTATTAAAAGGCAAAGTATATCACAAAAAGAGTGAGTGAAATTGGAAATCAAAGACAGTGGGAGCAAGCATTAGTTCAACCCTACATAGGAAGAGATAACTCCCAGCGTGACTTGGAAATGTAGTCAGAGGTGGATAGGGAGGGAGCCAGCCAGAAAGCTCAAGGCTTGGAAAGGTACTTCAGCAACGTGTCTGCAACCCAAAGAGCTGGCTCCCAGGACCTAGTGTGAGCCTCAAAGGAGGAATTTACAAAAGGCACACTCACTGCTCAGCAGAAGTTATAAATAGATGACGAGTCTTTGTACTTGTGATCAGCCTCATTTATTGGGGGGAAAAACACATTAAAGAAAATCCTTCCTTACTGCCAAATGGGATCGAAGTGTAAAAATTAATTAAGCCTACGGCTGCTTCCTCGGGGATAATTCCGTGCAGTGCATATTCTGGTTCTATTTCAAGTCCCTGGTCTGGGCTCCCTCGTGTCACCGGTACTACTCATCTGTTTATCCACATATAGGGCGAAAGGTATAGCAAGTGACTGCGTCTTTTTGGCTTCCTACTGGAAGTGCTTCTGCCTTCCTCAGTCAGCTCCTTCCGCTCATTTAAACACCTTTGTGGTCGGGCTAGAGAAGGTGGGAATTGCCTGGCAACAAAGGAAGCGGTGAAAAGTAAATCCTGGGAACCTCGGGCCTCTAGCTAGAATCAAGTGCTGAATAAATTGCCGTCATTATACTTTTGAAAAGGCTTGCTGAGTTGACAAGTAAGCCTCAAAGTTACCCCAAGAAAAGGGTGGAGTGGGGGGCAGGGGTGGGGAGGAAGGCTAGAAAATAATGAGATCAGTGAGCTGAAATGCCAAGCGCAAGCAACAGGCAGACTGGTAACACAGGGTTTGCCCCCAAGACAGTATTGCCTCCTAAAGCCCACCACAAATTAGAAGAGTTGAACTCTAAACACCCCAATAAGATGGGACCCTCAAAAGAAAAAATTAAACTTGAAGTTTAAATGTCACTGTAAGCCGAAAAAGGAATAAATAAATAAATCTGAACATAATTGCCCAGAATTACAGGATGGAGAGCTAGGAAGTGGGGGGAAATCATTATTAAGAGGTACTGAGACAGCAGACTTCCAGGTACGAAGGTAATGGTGGTCATCTACGCCCGAATCTCCCCACAAGCCTCCCGTAAACTGTGCAGTTCCTCAAGGACAAAGCCACCCCCCCCGCCCCGCACCATCCGCACAACTAGAAGACAGAGAAGATTACAAACTTTGCACTACCTGTGTACAGAAATATAAACAACGATTTCCAGAAGACGTACATCCCAAATTCTCACAGTAAACCTTTGTAGATTGCTGTGGAGGTCTCCATGGAAGAGAAAACAAAGGAAGAAAGGATTTACAAGTCACCTGAAGTAGCCAAGAAAGAGAAATTCCACTTTGAGAGTAAAAATATTGGAAAAGAGTCCTGGAACATCAGAGCACTAACTACAGGGAGAACAGTTAAAAGCATGTTGTGACCTGGAGGGTGTGGCTCAGTTGGTTGGAGCATCATCCTGTGCACCATAAGGTCAGTTTTGATTCTCAGTCAGGGCACACACCTAGGTTGCAGGTTTGATCCCTGGTTGGGTGCGCACAGGAGGTAACCGATGGATGTTTCTCACATCAGTGTTTCTCCCTCCCCCTGCCCCCCATCTCAAAATAACATGTCCTCAGGTGAGGATTAAAAAAAGTATGTTGAGGCCTGACCAGTGTGGTTCAGTGGATTGAGCATTGTCCCACAGACCGAGAGGTTTGATTCCCAGTCAGGGCACATGCCAGGGTTACAGGCTCCATGCCCAGTAGGGGGCATGCAGAAGGCACCTGATAGATGTTTCTCTCTCACACTGATGTTTCTATCTTTCTCTTCCTCCCTCCCTCTCTAGAAAAATCAATAAAAACATAGTTTTAAAATATATGTTGGGCCCGAGGTGGCTGTCACATAAGAGCATCAATTCTGGGGCGAAATAGGTTTAAAAAGACAAGTGAGTTCACCTTTGGAGACTTGATGGCAAAGGAAAAAAAACTAGATGGGGACATTTAGGATTCTCAAAGATAAAAGTGAACCTACAGCTGAAGAACACACAATCCCAGCCTCCTGTGTAACCCTGAAAAACTCCATTGAAGGCCCTGGCTGGTGTGGCTCAGTTGGTTGGGCACTGGTCCGAGCACCAAAATGTTGCCCGTTCGATTCCCAGTCAGGGCACATGCCCAGGTTTCGAGCTCAATCCCCGGTTAGGCGGCGAGCAGGAGGCAGCTGATCGATGTCTTGGTCTCATATCAACGTTTCTCTCTCTCTCCCTCTCCCTTCCTCTATCTTTAAAAATAAAAATCTTAAAAAAAAAACAAAACAATTTTTAAAACTCCATTGAAAACAGTACTTTCTTACATATCTACTACGCAGAGAGAAGCTTCTCTTGAATTAGGGATTTTCGTAGAGGTGGTTCACAGAAACTGATGCAACCATTTCTCTCATCCAGCTACACGTGCCCTTTTGCATGGGGTGGAGCACTCTGCCTTGAATCTGGGCTAACCCTATACTTGCTTTGACGACTAGAATGCAATGGAAGTGACACTGTCGCTGAGCCCAGGCTTCAAAGAGGTCTGGCAGCTTCCATCGTTACCCCCTTAGAACACTGCCTTTATTTTTTTCATTTTTATTTAAAAAATATTTTTTCCTTTTTTGATTTTAGAGAGAGGAAGGGAGAGAGAGAGAGAGAGAGAGAGAGAGAGGTATGTGCCCTTGACTGGGATGGAGCCCGGGATGCATTGGTCCCCAGGTTGATGCACTAATCACTGAGCCAAACCAGCCAGGGCAAATATGTTTCAATACAAATTTAAGACTAAAATATGGGGTGAGGGGAATGTGTTTCCATGTGAAAAATAAAATAAAATTGTGTTTCTCACACCATACACGAGTCAATTCCAGTTGGAAAAAGTGAATGCCCTTATGGCTTCTAAGTAGAAAAAGATTTGTTAAATAAACAAAACAAAAAAAAACCCATAAAAATCATAAAGAAAAAATGCGTAATTTCAACTGCAATAAAATTAAGAACTTCTGCTATCAAAAGACCTCGTAGACATAGAAAAGCCAAGCCACAAACTGTAATTAAATACTAGCAACAAAGGATGAGCAGATAGAGTTTATGAGCTAATAAGAAAAAGATAAATAATTTGATAGAATAAATGCGCAAAAGATATCACAGTTACTAACTGAAAAGAAAATATGAGTAGCCCATAAATCTATGAAAATATTTTCAATCTTTGTTATTTACTAACTAAAAATTAAAAGAGATAACATTTAATCATTTAATACAAGTTAGATGAGCCAAATTTAAGGAACCTCTCATTACTAATGTCAGTGAGGATGGAGAACAGGGTCTCACAGACACTGCTGGTGGGAATGTAGATTTACACAACTCCTCTGAGGAACAATGCGACACTTGTGTACCTAAATACACCATGGAGGGGCAGCTTTAAACCTTTTGAGCATCAACCACCATAATATATTTTACATCCCAAACCAGTAGAGCAATACACTCCCAAGTGAAATTCGTTTAAGAAAACAAGACTTGCTCTTACTATATGTTATATACCCTGATCTTTTCTGTTTTCTCATACAAAAGTCTTCATTTCTTTTACACCAGTCCTGCCATGAATTTATAGTCAGTCCCGGGGCACAGACTTCTTACCTTGGGCCTTGATCCAGGGAATTTTTTTAGGTAAAGCAGGCTGGCGTTCCAGTCAAACCCAGATGCCTTTCTCTCTTGACTTTCCTGTTTGTCCGATTATTATTTTGTTTCCCATTTTTCATCTTTTTTTTCCCGGGAAGCTCCCTTTGTACATTAGGATGCCCAATAGGCACAAATCACACCATGAGTTCTCTGGGTAAATCTCTGCTTCGATCCAACACTTTCTGAAGCATGGAGTTTGGCATTCTAGACTCTTCCCGCTCTGCCATGGTAACATTTGTGAGGCCCTCCTCTTAGAGTGGCACATTCTCGCGATGTCTGCAGTGTCAGCTTTCTGGTGGATTCCCGTGTATGCGGACAAAGGAATTCTATGCTTTCAACAAGGCTTAGGGACCATGTACGAATCCCTCTTCTTTTTCCCTTTCTGCTCATTATTCTGGTTGCAACCTACAGATGCTGGTTGCATGTGGTGGGAGGAACAAACTTTCCTCCACCCTCAGGGTTCTTCTGGCTGTTCTAATAATCAAACAGACAGACAGACCAGCAAGAGAAAATAACCAAATTTAATACATGCATATGTATGGGAACCCAGCATACAGTGATACCTCGGTTCTCGAACGCCTCGGTTTTCGACCAAATCGGTATTCGAACAGGAGATTCGAGAAACTTTTGTCTCAGAATCCGAACAAATATTTGGAACTCGAACTTCCGAGTTGAGCCGAATGGCGTTCATTCGGCCCAGCGCGCCTTGCTTGCGTCGTCAGTGTGAGTGCAGAGAGAGAGTCACGCTTTGTAGAGAGAGTCACGCTTTGTGGAGTCACGCTTTCCTATTGGGTTTCATTGCTTCGGTTCTCGAACAATTCGGTTCTCGACCGTCCTCCTGGAACGAATTATGTTCGAGAACCGAGGTATCACTGTACATGTGACAGAGACCCCACAGGCAGGAGAGGTTTAGAGATAGAAAAGGGGACAGGAATGAGGTAATACACCTTGGGGCTTCATAGGGTCATTGCAGGATGATAAAAAGAGATGTTTAGTAAATAAAAGTTTGCCCTGCCCTATAGATAGGTCACAATAAGTTATCTCTGATTTTCTCTTTTATTATGGGCAAGGCCCCTAATTCAAGTTCTTCAATTTCAGCAATTTTCAACTGGTGAGCCGCAAGAATCTTTAAAACATGCAGTACCTGACCATCTAGTCAGGGGCACTGACCTCTTTTCCCTTTGACCGTCAAATTAAAAATGACAACAGCCAACACAACAATAGCTGCTGGGTGTGAATGAATCAAAATGATAACAATTAAAGAATTTTTTTTTTCTTTATTGATTTTAGAGAGAGAGGAAGGAAGAGGGAGAGAGAGATAGAAACATCGATGAGAGAGAACATCGACTGGCCGCCTCCTGCAGGCCCCCCACTGGGGATCGGGCCCACAACCTGGGCATGTGTCCTGACCGGGAATTGAACCAGCGATCTCTTGGTGCATGGGTCGATGCTCAACCAGTGAGCTACACCGGCCGGGCAATATTATACCAATTTTAATCTGATTGACAACAATATATTTTGTGATGTGCTGTAGAATTTTAGTAATTAGTTTGTGTGTGCCATGAGATGAAAAAGGTTGAAGATCACTGTTCTGGGTAGTTAAAGGGAGGAGAAGTTTCTCTTGAGCCTAAAGCTAAAGTTGCATTTAGCTCAAAGTAATCAGCATACCACCGTGGCTCTTTCTGAACCCCCACACATTCTACTAAATTTGTTTTCATGACTTATTAATGGATCATGACCCACAGTGTGAAAAACAGTGCACTAGAGAACCTCTTACATGTTATGTCAGGAAACACCCAGAAAAGTTCATGACAACCACCTGCTCATAATAGGAAACAATGTAGAAAATACGAAGTGCTCACTTTCCGGTAAGGGACAGTTAACTTCACACAATGAACATTTATGCAGTCATGAAAATTCATGAACCTAGATACAACATGGACACATCTTGGAAATATAAGGCTCAGTGCAAATAAGCCTTTTGCAGACTACATCTATTAATCAGTTTTATAACACTCGAAAACAAGCAAACTAAAATGTTTAGGGAAATATGCATATGTGTTAAGAAATATTTTTAAAACATCAAACAAAAAGAAGAGAACGAAATTTAGAATAGTGCTGACTTCTGTGGGGAGCAGAATAGGCTGGGTAAGAATGCTTTTACAATATGACTCATGTTCTGGTTTCTAAATTACATGGTGATTGTAGGAGGGTTCATTACTATTGCTTATAATTTATGTTTATTTTATTAGTATAGTTATATTGTTTATGCTTATTTTGTGGTTAATATATATTATATGCTTATTATTATAGACTTATTATATTATACCTGTACTTATTTTATTATTGTCTCACATAACCTATACTTTCTCTTTTTGCATGTATCAGATATATATAATACCTTATTTATTTATTTTAATTTTTTAATTCACACTCAAGGATATGTTTATTGACTTTGAGAGAGAGAGAGAGAGAGAGAGAGAGAGAGAAACATCAATCAGTTGCTTCCAGTACACCCCCTAACCGGGGATTGAACCCACAACCTAGGTATGTGCCCTGACCAGGAATCAAACCGCAACCTTTTGGTGCGTGGGATAATGCTCCGACCATGTGAGCCACTGGGTCAGGCCTCTAATACCTTTTTTAAATGAAAAAATGTTCCTGCTCCCTTACAAGAGTCAAGAGAGAGGCTTGTAAGCTCAGAGTAAAAACAACTTTGCTCCAGGTCCCTGGTCTCCAGGGCAGCGCCCAAGAGGAGGCACTGGAGTTCTGCATGTTCCAGCAACATGCTCACCCACCTGCACCCACCTGCACGCACTTCCACAGCCTTCACACCTGATCAGAGCCAGGCTCCCGACGCCATTTACCTGCATGTCAAACCCACACAAGCCCAGGTCAAGCCATTTACCCCTCAGTGACCACATTCAAACTCTGCAGCCTTTGCACATTGACCCAACCTCATCCTTCACCCTTCCTCCATCCTTGGTTCCTGGGAGCCCTGCAGTGCAGTCGGCCAGCAGCAGAGCCCCTGAGAGTGTCCAGCTCTGCATGCTCCCTTCCCTTTTGCGCTAACAGAGGCCCGCTTCTGGGGCGCTGCTCCCTCCAGCCCTCGCGCACCTGCCAGGACAGCGGCGGGGTCCCAGCTCTTCCCTGCTGTTTCCAGGCCCTTCTTTCCTTAATATTCCAAAAAACCCCTGAGCTTTGAGGCTCAGATCATCAGACTGCGTCAATGGCCCTCCCAGGTCGTTCCTCCTCACCTCGGTCCTCAAAGACGCCAGCTCGGACGTGCCCACTCTTTCCAACACGCCTGCTGTCCTTGGTGACGGCAGCATCCGTGTGGGTCCACCCAGCACTCTGGCCTCCGGGTCCCTGCACTGCCTTTCCCTCCCGTGGACTCTATCTCCACCCTGCGTAGCGTTCACGCTCGCGGCCACACGCCCTGGCTGCCGGATAGAGCTGTCTGTGATGACGGAAATGTCCTGTCTCTGCGCAGTTCAATATGCTGGCCCTCGCCCTGGCCGGTTTGGCTCAGCGGTTAGAGCGTCGGCCTGCGGCCCAGAGCGACCGGGGTTCGGTTCCCGCTAAGGGCAGGTACCTTGGTTGCAGTTTGTCCCCGGCCCTGGTTGGTCGTGCGGGTGGCAGCCACTCTATGTGTCTCTTTCACATTGATGTTTCTCTCTCTCTCTGTTCCTCTCTCTCCTTCCCACTCTACCAGAACAAAAAATGGAAAAAATGTCCTCGGTAAGGATAAAAATATATATATATATATATATATATATATATATATATATATATATATATGCTGGCCCTTTGTCGCGTGACTTTTCAAGTGTGCCTAGTGTCTGAAGAAGTACATTTTTAATTTTATATACTTTTTTTTTTTAATCCTCACCCGAGGACATTTTTCCATTTATCTTCAGATAGAGTGGGAGGGGGAGAGAGAGAGAGAAACATCGATGTGAGAGACACATCCTCTGGTTGCCTCCCACACGACCCTGACCAGGGTCAGGGACGAAACCGCAACCGAGGTACGTGCCCTCGACCGGAATCGAACCCTCGACTCTTTAGTCTGCAGGCCGACACTCTAACTGCTGAACCAAACCGGCCAGGGCTAATTTTATATACTTTTAATTAATTTAAATGGAAATAGCCACCAGAGGCTAGTGGCTTTCAAACTGGAAAGCACAGCTCTGGACTTTGTCATTGTCAGTAAATGGAAAACCCCTCCCCCCATCTGAATTTAAATCATCATGTTCTTTTTGTTGTTAATCCTTACTCGAGGATTTTTTTCCACCGATTTTTAGAGAGAGTGGGAGGGAAGGAGGGAGGGAGGGGAGCGAGAAGGAAACAGACATTGATGTGGAAGAGACACATCGATTGGTTGTCTCCCGCACGTGACCCGACTGGGACCAGGGATCGAACCTGCAACCTGGGGACGTGCCCCTGACCAGGAATCAAACGCAAAACCCTTTGGTGATAGGCCGATGCTCTAACCACTCTAATCGTATTCTTCTACCATCACCCATTTTCCCAGCACATTCACTTGAATCTCAAATACAATAATCCTTTCATCTCCAAGGACCTACTGATCCTATAATTATCTCATTGTCCCTCAATTTTTTGTGTCCCTCCTTCCCTAGTTTAAATTCTATAATCCCAAACCCCTTGTCATTCTTTTGCTTCCATTTATCTGCTTGGCAAAAACGGAAAACTCGATTTCTGCCTTCTACGTGCCAGAGTCAGAAGATCTGAATGTAAAGACGAAAAATGCCCGGCTGGTGCCTGGGCTTGTGGAACTCATGCCTGCCAACCTCCAAAGGTCTCAGTATTGCCTGACAATCTAATCTGTTCACTCTTTTGCTTTCATGGGGTGAAATATACATAAACGTTCAAATCTGTTTGGAAACTTACAACCACATAGATCCCTTTACTTTCCCCCAGTGTCCTCTGTGTTCGAGTTATCCTAAGTATTACATCTACAAACATTTTCTCTCAGCACTTTCAAGATGTGCCATTGTCTTTTGGCATCCCTGGCTTCTCATGAGAAAGCCATGATTATTCAGATCATTGTTTTTCTATATTAACTTTAAATATATTTTTTTCTTCATCCTTCGGCTTATGCTGTTTAACTTGATGTATCTAGGCACAGTGTCTTTAAATTTGTTCTACTCGGCGCTCGGTAAGCCTTCTGAATCTGTAAATGTTGGCCCTGCTCCAATATTTCTCTCTTCCTCTTCTGGGATTCTGATCCCATATAAGTTAGATTTTAAAATATGAAGCTGCAGGTTCCTAAAACTCTCTCTGTATTTTCCAGTCTTTTCTCTATTCTTCATATTGGGTCATTTTTATTGATCTCCAAGTTGACTGACTTTCCTCTAGCGTTTTCATTTTGTCATTTCAACAGCAAACTTTTTAAAGAAGGAAAGCAGTTTTATTGTACATTTTAGATAAAACTGGAGTACATAATCTCTTCTGAGCACCTTCCCACAACTTTTTTGTTAGTTTAGATATACTTTTTAAAATTTTATTTTCCGATTATAGTTTGCATTCAACACTTTTTTGAGTTAGTTTCAGGTGCACAGCACAGCAGATAGACATTCATATAGGTTACAAAGTGTTCCCTCCGATAATTCAAGTGCCCACCTGGCACCGTAGTTATTACAATATTGTTGGCTATAGTCCCTGTGCTGTACTTCACACCCTCATGCCTGTTTTGTTCTTCTTCATCCGTCACCCTTCCACCCCTCCCCCAACCCCCTCCCCTCTGGTCTCCATCAGTTTGTTCTCTAAATCTATAAATCCATTTCTACTTTGATGTTTGTTTATTTTGTTCTCTAGATTTCACATATAAGTGATATTTTATGGTATTAGTCTTTCTCTCAACAATGCATTCTTTTATTTCAGATATTGTAGTCTTCAGTTCTAAATTTTTCATTTGAGTCCTCCTCATAGTTTTTGTCTCTCTCGTGATATTTCCTATCCTTTAGTCATCTCAAGTGAGTCTTACCTCACAGAGAAGCTCAGGTCTGTCTCTTTCCTTGGGGCTGGGTCACATTTGCTTGGTTCTTTGTACGTCACACAGTTTTGTGTTACATCCTGAACACTGTCGGGGTTATTTCGTACACACCACGGGTTCTGTTCGAGCCTCTGGCGGAGGCTGGTGTTTCTGCTTTGGCGTGTCCTGCTTCCGGCCCAGCCTCAGCTCAGTTCTCTGCGTCTGCTGCCTGGGTGGGCCTGCCCTGCTCTGTGTGGCTCAGGGTTGATCTGAGACGAACGCACGTTCCTCTCCAGTTAGGGAGTCTCCTTCTCAGATCTCTCTGTTCCTCCCCACTCAGCTCCCCCTGGCCACAAACAACCTCCATCTTCCTAGTCCAGAGGGACTCCCTTCACTGATTCCTCTGGCCAGAAAGACGCAGAAGTTGCTACTGGTTTTAGCCACAATGCACTGATAAGCCACCGGGGCCTGCCTCGTGGGGCATAGCACTGAAAAAAAATTTTTTTACGAACAAGGAAACTGGGCCCTGTTCCAAAACCAGCCTTCTGTTGTGGACTCTTCAAAAATCCTCAGGCAATACTGTGTTCTGTCCAGAGTTTATATTTGTAATCAGCAGGAAGGATGGGCTATTGAGGGAATAAACATAATAGCCAGACTGAGACTCTCCCCCCTCTCCTTTGATCCCCACTCCAGTCAGCTTTCCTGCTCACCACCACCCCGCTGTTACTGGAGAAATGAGTGGACCGGATTTCCCCAACACTCGTGGTGGGGGGTGACTCTTGCGATATCTTCAGAAGATGAATTGTCTAAGACTCACCAGGGGAATGAATGGTCTTTATTGGCATGGAGTTATATTCCTTGGGTTGTAAAGTTCCAGTTCCCTTAACCTGGAAAAGGAGTAGCTGTGGATTCAGCCAAGTGAGAAGCAGGGCCAGTGTCCAGTCTCCTCTCCATGGTGAGACTGGATCTGGCAGAATATCTGGCAGGATTCAGTCCATCAGTCCATGTGTGGAACCCAAGGAGCCCTGAGGGCGGATGATGCAGGGCGCGGGAGCCTGCAAGCCCCGAGTCCTATGAGAACAGCAAGAGAGCTTCCTTTGTCTAGGAGATGATATATTTGGGTTTTAAGCCCTCACAGTGGCCAAACCTATTCTGGCCAATTACCTGTTCCTAGGAGTGATTGATGGGTAAGCACCCTCCTATGTCACTCAGACCTTACTGGGCAGGTGTCTAAACGGCCTTTGTCCCGGCCCTTCCCCATCAGTCTGTGGGGAACAGACCTGGAGTGTTAACTTCAGCTTTCTGGCAAAGCTGCATGAATGACATGCCTATATCATCCAGTCTCCCCTCCACTCCCATTTATTTATTTATTTATTTATTTATTTATTTATTTATTTAAATCCTTTCCCAAGGACATTTTTCCATAATTTGTTCAGACAGAGTGGGAGGGAGAGAGAGAGAGAGAGAAACATTGACGTGAAAGGGACACATCGAGTGGCTGCCACCCGCATGACCCAACCAGGGCCGGGGACAAACTAACTGCAACCGAGGTACACGCCCTTAGCGGGAACCGAACCCGGGTCTCTTTGGACCACAGGCCGACGCTCTAACTGCTGAGCCAAACTGGCCAGGGCCCCTTTACTCCCTGTTAAAATGATAACCAGATTATTACAACAGTATCACAACTGCGCTTCTCAAGGTGACCAGAGACTTCCTCTTGACAGTTAACTCTCTCCTTCCCCCTGACTGAGCATGTTTACCATCTGGCCTGCTAAGACTCCCACAGGTACAGCACCACTCGGGCCTGTGTTTTCAAATACAGATCTGTGTTTTCAACTGCCCACTTAACATGTCCGCTTGTATGTTAAAGACATTCCAAACTTAAAATATCTGACTGCGCCCCTGAGTACACCACCCCTTCCCCGCCTCTTCTTCCTCAGTCTCACCCCTCCCAGTGAATGCCAACTCCATTCTCCCCACGTCCAGACCACAATCCTTGAAGTCGTCCTTGACTCTTCTTATTCATACCCAACATCCCATCTGCCAGCAAGTCCTGTGGACTCCGATTTCAATACATACGTGGAGTCACCAGGCTCCACCCCCTGCACTGCCCCAGCCCATCCCCGGCTTTTCAGCTGGATTCAGGAATTGCTTCTCGTCTCATCTTCTGTTTCTTCTTGTCCCAGTGTTCCCTAGCAGTGCTCCGAGATCACTGTGTGTTGCAAATGTTGAGCATTCCCGATCACCAGTCACTGTGGCAACCAATACCCCCCGATGTGTGCACATACACGGGCACCTCCAAAGCTCCTGTCAGGTGGTCAGAGCACATCACTCCTCTGTACAAATCCTCCAAAGACAGCATCTCACTCACAGTGAAATCCAACCACCTTTTAACGGCCTGTGAGGCCCTGACAATCTGATCTCATTGCAACTCTGATATTCTCACCTCCTCCCTCTCTTCATTCCGGCCACACTGACGCTCTTTGAATGAGCCAATGAACCCTCCTGCTTTGAGACTTAGGCTATGTCCGCAACCTGCTTTGTCACAGCTCTCTCAATGATCTCTACCTTCTCTCTTTCTTTTATCCTCACCCGAGAACATTTTTCCATTTTTTGTTCAGATAGAGTGGGAGGGAGAGAGGAAGAGACAGAGAGAGAGAAACATCGATGTAAAAGGGACACATCGAGTGGCTGCCACCCGCATGACCATCCAGGGCCGGGGACAAACTGCAACCGAGGTACGTGCCCTTAGCGGGAACCGAACCCGGGTCTCTCTGGACCGCAGGCCGACGCTCTAACCGCTGAGCCAAACCGGCCAGGGCTCTCTTTATTTAAACATCATCTTGGTGAGGCTTTCTCTGGATACTTTATTTAAAATTGCAAGCCTCACCCCACCCCCAAGCAATCTCTATCCCTCCCTACTCTCTTTCCCTAGCATCTATCACCACCTAACGTGGCTACACGTTTAACTTATTTTCTATATTGTCTATGTCCCCCAACTAGAATATGTTCCACGAGAGCTGAAATTTTTGTTTGCTGTGTTCACTTACCTATTCCAATTTTTACAAAGGTGCCAGACACAGAATAGTTGCTCAACAAATATTTGTTAATAGAATAGATATAGGGATGGTATAGTCATCATAAGAATAAATTGCATAATATACAAGTGGCCAATAAGCATATGAAAAGATGTTTTCTAGTCGTTAGGGAAATGCAGATCAAAACCACAGTGAGCTACCACTTCATACTCACTAGGGTGGCCATAATAAAAAAAAGAGACAAAAGCAGGATATGAGAACGTTGGAACCCTCATACTTTGCTGGTGAAATGTAAAAAGGGGTAGCTACCTTGGAAAAGTCTGGCAGTTTCTCAAAATGATAAATATAGACCTCTGGCCAGTGTGGCTCAGTTGGTGGGGTGTCATCCTGTGCACTGAAATGTTGTCAGACGATTCCCAGTCAGGGCACATGCCCAGGTTGTGGGCTTGATCCTTGGCAAGGGGCATGAAGGAGGCAGTTGATGGATGTTTCGCCCTCACATCGATATTTCTTGCTCTCTCCCTCTCCCTTCTTCTCTCTTTCCTTCTCTAAAAGTAAAAAAAAAAAAAAAAATCATTTGAAAAATGATAAATAGACTTACTATGGGACCTAGCAATGCAAGAGAATTGAAAACACAAACACGTGTACACTAGTGTTCGCAGCAGCATTATTCATAACAGCTAAAAAGTTGGAACAACCCACATGCCCATCAACTGATAAACGATTAAATAAAATGCATTATGTCCACACAACTGAATATTATCCCAGGATAAAAAGGAATGAAGTAGTGATCTATCCTACAACATGGATGCCCCTTGGAAATACCACACTGAGTAAAAGCAGCAAGTCCTTTGTATGAAATGTCCAGAATAGGCGAATATAGGGAAGTAGAGTTGATTGATGGTTACCTAGGACTTGAGGCAGCGGTGGGGAATCGGGAGTGACTGCTAGTGTACACAGGATTTCTTCTGGGGGTGACAAAATATTCCAAAATTAGATTGTGATGTTGCACAACTTGATGAATACACTAAAAACCACCAAATGCACACTTCAAATGGCTTAACTGTATGGCATGTAAATTATATCTTAACAAAGCTTTTTGTTTCCAAAAAGAATGAGTTGCAGAACTCAAGTTAACAAATATTTAATTCACTATACTTGGTCAATTTTATTTTGTGTCAGCTTTTTCTATTCCACCTGTGAATTTCCCACAATTCCTGATGTACACTGAATTAGTGGCCTACTTCCAGTATACAATCCATTAGGTTATCTTTAAACATCTAGGGCAAGTTGTCTTTCCTGAATTCTAAAAATCTTGATGAAACTCAATCTAAGACATATAGTTCTGTTCCTAAGTAATGAGAGTCACAAAATGATAATTCGAAGTTCCTTGTCAAAGTATTTGTTGATTCAGTGACTTCTCAGAACTGGATTTTTCTTCCTACTTCATTAGTTTCTGTAACACTGGGTTTTCGAAACCCTGTTAAAATCTGTGACTTGTTGCCTGAGAGAAAAAGAAAAATAGTTGAGACTGTATTATGACAATTATAGTAATTAATATTTATTGCATGCTTACCTTGCACCAAGCAGACATATAACCACCTTATATATGTTAACTCATTTTTATCTTCACAATCAACCTGTAAGATAGTTATTATTATTTCTGTTTTACTAGGAGGCACAAAGATGTTAAATAACTTGGCCAAGATCATACACCTATGAAATGGCAGAGTGGAGATTCTAACCCTAGCTGCCCAGTTCTAACACCTATACAGAGAGAGTTAACAGTGCATCACTGAAATAACCCTTTTCCCACTGTGTTAATTACTTAATTCTGAGATATTTATGGACTCCCAGCACCAGGCTGGACTTGTGAGTAAACTGCAGAACATTAGACTTGAAAAACCAGCTGAAAAAGAGCTGATCGGAAATACTGTGCGTGGGGAGCGGCGAGGGGACAGAAGACGCGGAGTGTGAGCCCTCTCGCAGCTACACGGCGGCTGGAAGCAGGAAGGTGCGGCATCACAGCTCCTGCCCTGGGAGAGAGGTGTCTCAGCCCACGCGGGGCTCCCGACCCAGAGCAACAGAGAAGCAGACGGGAGCCTGTGTAGCACTGGGCAGTGAAGTCCGTGGTGCTTTCATTCACGGTGGGACTCAGAGCGCACTATGCAGGGCAAAAAGCAAGAGCTGGGTTACAGCACCAGCCTGGGCAGCTCGCCCTGATTGGTGTCAGTAGGAGCGGCCACTCAGCAGAACTCCAGACAGACAGACAGGTCTGAGCAGATCACCTCGCAGTGAATTTGAGGGACCGACTATTCTCTGAAAGAACTTTCTGCAGAGAGGATGGGAGGCCAGTCAGAGTGCCCTGGGAAAGAGGTGCAATCCTCCCCACCTCGAGGGAAGGTTGGCCACCCCTTCCGCCACCTGTGCAACGGCTCTGGGCTGGAAATCTGCACCCAGGCTGCTGGGCCGGGTGGCAAAGCAGACTCGGACATCTGGCTGCACGGAAGCCCAGGCAAAGCCCCGCCTGGGAGGACTGGCTGTTCTGAAAGTTTGGAGAGCCAAGAAAGCCTGGGCTTTTTTTTTTTTAAATCCCCTCTGGCTTGGAGTGGTGACAAGGGGGTGCCAGCAACCCAGGAAGAATTGAGGCATTGGAAGGAGAGGAAGTATCCACTCGCCCAACCTACAAGTTATGAGCACCACCCCAAATGCAAATCTGTTTAAACCATCTTGACCGGGACCATCCCCAGCAGAGCACAGATCCACGGGGCAAGGAAAAGCAGCCCCGAACAAGCACATCCAAGGGGCAATCCCAAAGCACACCAGCCTGTGGGGATGCCCCTGCAGGGTTCCCGCCAGGTTGCCAAGGCCAAGCGGGGAAATGACTCACATTGGCCTGCACCAGAGAATTGCCCGGGAGGCCGAGGACCCACACACCAAGGGGCCAGATTCAACATCAGAGCAAAGTCCAGGCAGCTCCATAAATAGCAGAGCCAAAGGTTTTGTTTTAGTTTGGGTTGGATTATCTTTTTCTCTCTGTTTTCACATATCCTCTTAATGCTATCTTTCACTTTAGACTAATTTATTTTCTAATTTTTTCTTTTTAAAATTTATTTTTAATTCAATATTTTTTCTTCTTTTCTTTTCCTATTCTATATTTTATTTAGGATTACTTTTTAAAATTATTTTGTTCTTTATTTTAAACCTTTATTTTTCATACTTACCCTATTTCTGGTCTCTTCCTTCTTTGTTTTCATATTCTCTTTTTTTTTTCTTATTTTCTTCTTTTATTTTTCCTCCTCTAATTCTTTTGGTCTTATGTCTTCAAGTATTCTTTATGTGTATGTATTTTTTATATGTTTTTTTTAGTCTTTTTGTTGATCTTGTTTTGTTTTATCGTGTTGTTTTTTATTTGATCTGACTTTGTCTTGTTTTGTTCTGTCAGCACCTGTATAAATACTGGCATGGCGTGGTCGGGGTTGAAAGTCACAGTCAATAACCCTGAGGGCTGAGCCCACCCACAAACAAGACAACCTCAATCAAGACCCAAATTCAACAGGAGAGCCCACACAGGGTCATTTCTAGAGCACCCGGCTCAGAAGATCAAGGAGACTACACCACTGGGACCCACAAAAATGCCACCCCACCAAGACTGGGAGGCACAGCATATCTTATCTGATACACAGAAAAAAGAAAAACACAAAGAAACAGAAAAAATAAGGAAACAAAGAAACAGGCTCCAAATGAAAGAACAGGAGGAATCACCAGAAAAATAGCTAAATGAAATGGAGGCAAGCAATTTATCGGATATAGAGTTCAAAGTAATGGTTATAAAGATACTCAGTTAGTGAGAACTACAAACAAGTTAATGAGAACTATAAGGAACTTAGTGAGAAGTACATAAACATGAAAAGCTGTATAGAAACCATGAATAAGAATGAACTGGAAATGAGGAATAATGTGGCTGAAATAAAGAATACCGTGGAATGCTCTGGCTGGTTTGGCTCAGCAATTAAGAGCGTCGGCCCACGGACCGAAAAGTCCTGGGTTCAGTTCCTGCTAAGGGCATGCACCTCGGTTGCAGTTTGTCCCCGGCCCTGGTTGGGAACGTGTGGGTGACAGCCACTCAATGTGTCTCTCTCACATTGATGTTTCTCTCACCCTCTTTCTCCTTCCCACTCTATCTGAAGGTAAATGCAAAAGTGTCCTCGGGTGAGGATTTAAAAAAAAAAAAAGAATACCCTGGAAGGAATCAACAGTAGATTAGGAATCAACAGTAGATTAGAGGCAGCTGAGGACTGAATCAGCAAATTAGAAGACAAAGCAGGAAAAAGTCACTCAATTAGAACATCAAAAAGAAGAAATACTTAACAAACATGAGGACAGCGTAAGGGAACTATGGGACAACATGAAATAAGAAACATCCACATCATATAGGTACCAGAGAGAGAAGAAAGAGAGCAAGGAATGGAGAACCTATTTGAAGAAATGTTGACAGAAAACTTCTCTAACCTAGTGAAGGAAAAAGTCACACAAGCCCAGGAAACACAGAGTCCCAGTCAAGATGAACCCAAAGAGAATCACAGCAAGACACATCATAATTAAAATGGCAAACGTTAAAGATAAGGAAAGAATTTTAAGAGCAGCAAGAGAGAGAGAAAGTTACCTACAAGAGAGCTCCCATTAGCCCTGGCCGGTTTGGCTCAGCGGTTAGAGCGTCGGCCTGCGGTACAGAGAGACCTGGGTTCGGTTCCCGCTAGGGGTACGTACCTCGGTTGCAGTTTGTCCCCGGCCCTGGTTGGTCGTGCAGGTGGCAGCCACTCGATGTGTCCCTTCACATCGATGTTTCTCTCTCTCTCTCTCCCTCCCACTCTATCTGTACAAAAAATGGAAAAATGTCCTCGGGTGAGGATAAAAAAAATAAAAAAAAAAAAGAGAGCTCCCATTAGACTGTCAGCTGATTTCTCAACAGAAACACTACAGATGAGAAGGAAGTGGCATGAAGTATTCAAAGTAATGAAAAGCAAGGAACTGGAACCAACTACTCTCTACAGCAAGGCTATCATTTAAAATTGAAGGTAAAATAAAGAGCTTCCCAGACAAAAAAGGCCAAAAAAATGTACTACCATCAAACCAGCACTGCAAGAAATGATAAAGGGACTGTTGTAAGAAGAAGAAATAGAGAGAGAGGAACACAGGCATAAAGAATAAAAATGGCAATAAATAAACACCTATCAACAATAACCTTAAATGTAAATGCATTAAATGCTCCAATAAAAATACATAGGGTAGCTGAATGGATAAGAAAACATAACCCATATATACGCTGTCTACAAGAGATCCCCCTCAGAACAAAAGACTCACACAAGATGAAAGTAAAAAGATGGAAAAAAATTTTCCATGCAAATGGAAATGGGGAAAAAAAAAAATAGCTGGGTAGCGATACTCATATCTGACAAAATAGACTTCAAAATGCAGGTAATAATAAGAGATAATGAAGGTCACTACATAATACTAAAGGGACAGATCCAACAAGAGGATATAACCCTGGTAAACATATATGTACCCAATATAGCACCTACATAACATCACTGGATACGTCTTCTAGATTAAAAAAAAAATCAACAAGGAAACAGCAACCCTAAAAGACACACTAGATCAGATGGATTTAATTGACATTTACAGAACAATTCACCCCATAACTGCAGAACATACTTCTTAAATGCACATGTTAGGACACAAACTAAGTCTCTACAAGTTCAAGAAGACCAAAATTATGTCAAACATCTTCTCAGATCATAATGGCATGAAACTAGAAATCAATTACAATAAATAAATTTAAAAAAAAATTTAAACATGTGGAAGCTAAATAGCATTATTAAACAATGAATGGGTTATACCAATGAGATCAAGGAAGAAATAAAAAAAACTTCTGGAAAAAAAGAGGGACATCTTTAACAATAAATAAATATATTTAAAAAATTAACTTCCTGGAAATAAATGAAAATGAACACACAACAACCAAAAGTCTATGGGACACAGTGAAAGCATTACTGAGAAGGAAGTTCATAGCACTACAAGTTTATCTCAAGAAACAAGAAAAATCTCTAATAAACTATCCAACTCTACAACTGTAAGAATTAGAAAGAGAACACTAGTCCGGCTGGTATGGCTCAGTGGTTGAATGTTGACCCATGCACCAAGAGGTTGCCAGTTTGGTTCCTGATCAGGACACATGCCCAGGTTGTGGACCTGATCCCCAGTGGGGGACATGCAGGAGGTGGTTAATCAATGTTCTCTCTCATTGATGTTTTTTTCTCTCTCTCTCCCTCTCACTTCCTTTCTCTAAAAAATCAATAATAATAATAATAATAAAAGTAAAGAGAACAACAAGAAAAGCCCAGAGTAAATAGAAGGAAGGAAATGGTGATCAGAGCAGAAATATATGCTATAGAGACTAATAAAACAATACACAATATCAAGAAAACCAAGAGCTGGTTCTTTAAAAGGATAAACAAAATTGATGAACCTTTAGCCAGATCATCAAAAAAACAAACAAAAAAAAAGGATCTAAATAAATAAAATCAGAAATCAAAGAAATGAAGTTACAAGCGATACCACAGAAATACAAAGGAAATGTAAGAAAATACTATAAACACCTATATGCCAACAAATTGGATAACCTGGGTGAAACAAATTCCTAGAAACATACAATCTTCCAAAACTCAACCAGAAAGATTAAAAGAACCTAGATAGGCCTGTAACAACTGATGAAATTGAAGCAGTAATCAAAAATCTCCCAGCAAACAAAAGCCCTGAACCAGATGACTTCACAGGCGAGTTTTACCAAACATTCAAAGAACTAACACCTATTCTCCTCAAACCGTTCCAAAAAATCCAAGAGGAAGGAACACTTACAAGCTCTTTTTACGAGGCCAGCATTATCCTTATTCCATAACAGATAAAGACATGACAAAGAGAGAATTACAGTCCAATATCCCTGATGAACATAGATGCTAAAATCCTCAATAAAATATTAGCAAATCAAATCAAGCAATACATTAAAAAGATCATATACCACGACCAAGTAGGATTTATTCCAGGGATGCAAGGCTGGTACAATATTCTCAAATCAGTAAATGTGATGCATTGCATAAAGTAATTGAAAGATAAAAATCATATGATCATATTGATAAATGTAGAAAACAAATTCAACAAAATCCAGCACCCATTTTAGATAAAAATTCTCAGCAAAGTGGGAAAAGGATCATACCTCAACATAATAAAGACCATATATGACAAACCTAGAGCCAACAGCATACTCAGTGCACAAAACTAAAAGCATTTACCCTAAGAACAGGAACAAGACAGGGATATCCACTTTCACCACTCTTATTCAACTTAGTACTGGAAACCCTAGCCACAATGATCAGACAAGAAGAATAAATAATAGGCATCCAAATGGGAAAGGAGGAGGTAAAACTGTCATTATTGGCAGATGACATGATAATGCACATAGGAAACCCTAAAGACTCCACTAAAAAACTACTAGATTTAATAAAAGAATTCAGCAACGTAGCAGGATACAAAATTAACATCTGGAAATTGATGGTATTTTTATACACCAATAATGAACTCTCAGAAACAGAAACTAAGAAAGCAATCCCATTTACCTTTGCAACAACAACAAAAATAAGATACTTATGAATAAACTTAACCAAGGAGATAAAAGACCTGTACTCTGAAAACTACAGGACACTAAAAAAAATAGAGGAAGATACAAACAAGTGGAAGCATATATTGTGTTCATGGATTGCTACCCAAAGCAATCAACAGGTTCAATGCAATCCCTATTAAAATACTATCAGCATATTTCACAGATATAGAACAAAAACTCCAAAAATGTATACAGAAGTAAAAAATACCCCAAATAGCTGCAGCAATCTTGCGAAAAAAATAACAAAGTTGGAGAGAACACAATTCTGGATATCAAACTATACTACAAAGTCACTGTAATCAAAACAGCCTGGTACTGTCACAAGAACAGGCACATAGATCAATGAAACAGAACAAAGAATCCAGAAATTGACCCAAGCCATATACTCAGTTGATATTTGATAAAGGAGGCAAGGGCATACCATGGAGTAAAGGCAGTCTCTTCAATAAATGGTGCTGGAAAAATTGGGACAGACATATGCAAAAAATAAAAAATAAAACTAGACTACCAACTTACACCATACACAAGAATACAGTGATACCTCGGTTCTCGAACGCCTCGGTTTTCGACCAAATGGAGATTCGAGAAACTTTTGTCTCAGAATCCGAACAAATATTTGGAACTCGAACTTCCGAGATGAGCCGAGTTGAGTCGAATGGCGTTCATTCGGCCCAGCGCGCCTTGCTTGCGTCATCAGTGTGAGTGCAGAGAGAGAGTCACGCTTTGTGGAGTCACGCTTTCCTATTGGTTTCATTGCTTCGGTTCTCGAACAATTCGGTTCTCGACCGTCCTCCTGGAACGAATTATGTTCGAGAACCGAGGTATCACTGTAAACTCAAAATGGATAAAAGACTTAAAAGTAAGTCATAAAACAATAAAAATCCTAGAAGAAAATGTAGGCTGCAAAATTTCAGACAACTCACATAGCAGAATTTTCACCGGTAACAAAGGAAAAAGTAAACAAATGAGACTACATCAAACTAAAAAGCTTCTGGACAGCAAAAAAAAACAAGCATTAAGAAAGGGGAAACCACAGTTTCTATAGGAGAACATATTTGTTAATAATACATCTGATAAGGGGTTAATTTCCAAAATATATACAGTACTCATACAACTCAACTAAAGGAAGGCAAACAATCCAATGAAAAAATGGGCAGAGGACCTGAATAGACACATCTCCAAAGAGGATGTACAAATGGCCAAGAGACATGAAAAAAATGCTCAGTGTCACTAATGAGAAAGATGCAAATTATAATGACAATGAGATATCACCTCACACCTACCAACATGGCTACCATCAATAAATCAACAAAAATCAGGTGCCGGTGAAGATGTGGAGAAAACTGAACCTTAAAACACTGGTGAGAATGCAGACTGGTGCAGCCACTATAGAAAGAAGTATGGAGTTTCCTCAAAAGATTAAAAATGGAACTGCCATCTGACCCAGTGATCCCACTTCTAGGAATATATAAGAATCCCTAAACATCAACCAGAAAGAATATATGCATCCCTATGATCATAGTAGCATTATTTACAATAACGAAGATCTGGAAACAGTCCAAGTGTCCATTAGTAGATGAGTGGAAAAAAAAAAGCTGTGGTACACTTACACAATGGAATATTATGCAGCTGTAAAAAAGATCTCTTACCCTTTGATACAGCATGAAGGGGTCAGGATATTATTATGCTAAGCAAAACAAGCCAGTCAGAGAAAGACAAATATCACATGATCTCACTTATATGTGGAATCTAATGAACAAAATAAAGTGATGAATAGAATAGAATCAGAGGCTTGGAAACATGGAATAATCTGAGGAATCTCGAAGGGAAGGGGAGAGATTAACCAAAGAACTTATATGCATATACGCACTGCACTCCCCATGGACACAGGCAATATGGTGGTGAAGGCCTGGTGCAGGGTGGCAACTGGGTGGAGGGGGAAATGGGGTCAAAAAAGGGGGACATCTGTAATACTCTCAACAATAAAGATAAAAAATAAAATAAAGACTAATCTATTTTGGCAACAAAAAATTAAATTTCTATACAACAGAAACAAAAACATAGAGGTTAAAAGATTAATTGCAAAGCATTTGTAATACATAAGACAAATAAATATTAAGACTGTTTAAAGGCAATGTGAAATAGGAGTAACATACTTTTCTTTTTTTTTAAATGTTACATGGAAACAAGACTAAAAATTTTAAATTGTTAATTTTTCAAACATCTCTATAGAGTAATTACATCCAAAAAGCTCTTATAGCCCTGGCCAGTTTGGCTGAGCGGTTAGAGCGTCGGCCTGCGGTCCAGAGAGACCCGGGTTCGGTTCCCACTAAGGGCATGTACCTCGGTTGCAGTTTGTCCCCGGCCCTGGTTGGGTTGTGCGAGTGGCAGCCACTTGATGTGTCCCTTTCACGTCGATGTTTCTCTCTCTTCCTCTCTCTCCCTCCCACTCTATCTGAACAAAAAGTGGAAAAACGTCCTCAGGTGAGGATAAAAAAAAAAACAGAGCTCTTATAAATAATTAAGAAAAAGATGGCCAATACTTACATGAAAACGTTCAAATTCTCTAAGAAATGTCAATAAAACTGGATACCATTTTCACGTATCCTACTAAATTTATTCTTAATAGCAAAAAAAAAAAAAAGGTATCTAAATATTCACCAAAAGAAACTAGTGAAACAGAATGTGGACCCATACACTACATAGCTATTAAAACAAATGAAGAAAAACAGTCTGAATCAGGATAAAGGAACTTCCTCTGGAGAGTGGGGCTTAGTTGCTTTTCATTTTATCCCTTTATGATATTCAAATTCAGGATTATTTTAAATTAAATGTGTGGTTCTTTAAATTCATATTGTAAATACTTCCTAAAAAGTAAATCCTCTTCACACTCATTGCTAAAAGCCACCTAATTCCTATGTGCTTGCAAGAATTTTCTTTGTATTTTTATCCTATCACTCAATAAGAAATCTCACCTTTAATACTAATTTACATACCTTAAGAGTTAAAAGCCTCGACTTTAGAAAGACTGCCTGGGCTTGAATTCTGATCCATCTACTTGCTAGTTGAGTGACCATTAAAAGTTACTAAACTTCTCTGTGCCTGTTTTTTTCATCTGTAAAAAAGCGATTAATATCCACATCATAGGACTGAGGATTAAAAGAGTTCATATATGGAAAGCCCTTGAGAGTAGGCCCCGGCCTCTCCTTGGTACTGTCAGCTGATGTGAGACAGCATCCTACCTGTTTATGTCCCCGTGCTCCCAAGAGTGACTTGCGTGCAGCAAATATTAATAAATGTTCCCCAAACCAAACTGACTTGTTACCAGGGGGTTCAAAGAGGGGTGAGGGTGACAAAAACAAATTATCTGTAAATTTATAATTCACTTTTCAGCAATGCAACCTTTGTGAGCTTAGGTTTTTTTTCTTTTCTTTTTAGTTATTATTGACAGATGGGTAGAAGAGAAAGTACATTGGATTGAGTAGGAAAGGCAAAAACATTCTGGACCATGACCGACTTTTCCAGTAATCCCCTTTCCTCTGCCTGCTACTGTCTGGAAGCACCTTAAGCTTCTGCCTCTGCTTCCAGGGTTCGGTGGGCTCGTTGAGGTTCATCTGTCTATACAGCAAGAGAACGATCTGGTCTCATCTGAGCATATGGTGCTCTCTGCGGTTCCAGGAGAGTCAAGCAAGCCTTCCTGAAAAGGCTTTCTCCTTATATTTCTTCCAGTTCCTAAGATTCAAACAGCCAGGACTGCTCCCCTGGCCCTTTCCGCGGTGGGCAGATCACCCTCCACGCTAGGATGACCAGCTTTTCTGCGTGGACCTCTTCCCAGGAGGGAAACAGTGGCAAAGGCCAAAGAAGGCTGGACCAGTTTGCTTCCTCAACACTCTTTACATCCTAGATGCAAGTATTCTCCCTCAAGTTCCCTGGCTCTTTGTATTTGCCTTGCCTTGATCTATAGTCTGTTACATACTTGTAACTGCCCCACATAAACAATGTAATCACATCACCTTCAGGGCTTTAAGAGGTTAGGCATGAAAATCTGTGCTATTGTGTATCACAGAAAAAACACAGCTCCATGATTTAAAAGCCACGTGACTTCAAATAAATTGCTTAACCCTTCTGCTTTATAGAGTAATACTGAGATTAAACAAGATGAAGTTTATAATTTTTTGTTTGGTATGTGCCCCTAGCGGGAATCGAACCCAGGACTCTCTGGTGCACAGGCTGACGATCCAACCACTGAGCCAAACTGGCCAGGGCAAGTTTGTAAAGTTCTGAGGGTGGTGCCCAAACCAGACCACACACTCAGTAAATGGGAGACACACTGATAGGCAAAGATGACCTTGTGAATAAGGTTTAAATTAGGTGTACTCCAGCCCTGCCCTGTTTGGCTCAGCAGTTAAGAGTGTCAGCCCACGGACCAATGAGTAACGGGTTCGATTCCGGTTAAGGGCACGTACTTAGGTTGGGTTCATCCCCAGCCCTGGTCGGGTCGTGCGGGATGCAACCAGCTGATGTGGCTCTTTCACGTCAATGTTTCTCTGTCTCTCTCTCTCTGTCCCTCCCATTCTATCTGATGATAAATAGAAAAATATCCTCTGGTGAGGAACAAAAAAATAAATAAATTAGGCCCATCCCAGCTTAGGTTTTCCAGGACACTGGCCCCAGTGTTAGTGAGCCCCAGGATTGTGTCCTCTTAAGAATAACCTTGTGATGTAAGCTCCAAAGAGTGCAGTGCAGGCAGGCTTATTCAGTGAGACAGGGGCAAGGCATGGAGGAAGGGACGCCCAGCAGTATCTCAATAGACCATTCAAACCCTAGTATTTCTCACACACACACACACACACACACACACACACACACACACACAAAATGCCACTACAATACTTCTAATCAGACTATTCAAATTTCCTCGTTGCAAAAAATGCTATTTGAGATTAGTAGGACATTACCTTGGGCTTACTATATGATCACAAAAGAACAATTAATCTGCATTTGTAATGCAAATAACCTTGTACCAACTACGCTCAGAAAAAAACAAGGTGCTGTTATGAAAAACAATGAACCAAGAATCTAATAAACATAGTAAAACCTTGCTGAAATAAAAGATCCAACAAATGCATACACCATGCTGTATGTATTAATATATCAACCTCCCCAGATTATAACATTTTATTTGTATAAACCCAAACAAAACCCCAATAGGATTCTAAGGGAAAAAAAGAACTTGACAAAATAGGTATTGAAGTCCATCTTAAGGAGTAAGAATCCTAGAAAAGACACGCCCTGTGTCCCCAACCAAAAAATAAAATAAAATCAAGATAGGGTGGCTTTCCGTAGCAGGTACCAAAATAAAGCATCCAGCCCCAGTAATTAAAGCAGTGGGGTTACTGGTGCAGGAACAGTAACTGACTGCAATATGTCAGGGGCTTATGCTACCCAAATGCTTCAGAATAGGTTGTATTATTAATACAGCCAGCCATCTTTCTTACCCCCCTTTCAGATGATGGCAATGAGGTCTAGAAAAGGTAAGTGACTTGCCCAGGATTACATAATGTCAAGGCAGGGGTCTGCATCTAGCTGATTCCAGGAGTCCAACCTATCTCACAAGAATAATAGTAACATCTATTATCTACAGAGTCTACAAATCATTAAAAAACAAAACAAAACAAAAAAAAAACGCCCTAAATAATCTAGTATAAAAATGGACAAAATGCCTGGCTGGTGTGGTTCAGTGGATTGAACATTGTCCCATGGACTGAGAGGTCCCAGTTCAATTCCCGGACAAGGCACATGCCAGGGTTGTGGGCTCAATCCCCAGAAGGGGGCGTTAGGGGACATGCAGGAGGCAACCAATAGATGTTTCTCTCTCACATCGATGTTTCTCTCTCCCTAAAATAAACCAGTAATGACATATTTTAAAAAATGGACACAGGATATTAACATGCAAGTAGAGAATATTTATATATTAGAAAGTTCAACCTCACAAGTACTTGTTAAGATTGATAGTATCAATGTTTGGAGATTCTGGGAAATGGGTACTCCTATAAACTGTAGAAGTGTGGCCCTGGCTGGTTTGGCTCAGTGGTTAGAGTGTCAGCCCATGGTCCAGAGAGACCCAGGTTTGGTTCCCGCTAAGGTCACATACCTCGGTTACAGTTTGTCCCTGGCCCCGATTGGGGTTGTGAGGGTGGCAGCCAGTTGATGTGTCTCTCTCACATCGCTGTTTCTCTCTCTTCCTCCCTCTCTCCCTAAAGATGATTGCAAAAATGTCCTCCGGTGAGGGTAAAAATAAATAAGTAAACTGTAGAAGTGTGTATTTATATAGCATTTTTGGAAGGCAAGCTGACATTAAAACATAATTTTTATGCCCTTTCACAATTCCTCTTGTAGAATCCAAAAGAAACATTAAACATAAGCACAAAGAACCATGTACAAGGATTTCAGTGCAGCTTTTCCTATTACATTGAAATACTGAAAAGAACTTAACTGCCCACCAATAGGTGTAAGTTGGAACAGAACAGCACATAAAAAGTAAATCTGAAAGGATCAACACGAAAAGATGTCGACGATATAGCATTATATGCGGCGGGCAGGGCATAGATTTTTAATTTTTAACCCATTTGTTAAAAAAGAATGAGAAAATGAGAGAGAGAGAGAAGAGAAATAGAAATAAACATTTGTATACATGCTGAAAAAAGCATTTTTTTTTTTTTTTAAAGGTCTAAAAGAATATATACCAAACCATTAAGAGTGAATACTCTGGGGAAGAAAGTGGAAGTAGGGCCTGGGAGTTGAAGGGGATTTTCACTTTTTACTCAAACTTATTTTCTTGTGTTCGGTTTTTATTACCTTTTTACAGCAAGATGTATAAACCAGTGAAAACACTAAAAACTGACCAGAGAGAATAAAAGAGCAATAATTAGAAAAATACATATTAAGAACAACTATTAACACCTATAAAGATTCAAAGCAACTAACACAATAAATTTTATTGTTACTCAGTGACAGGCTGTGGACAAAGTGAAGACAATGGAGACAATGACAACACATTTAAACTCCTATCACAAACTGATCTGTTACAAATGTCCAGTGGTTCAACACTTTAAAACGTAAAATATATAAAGAAAAAAACAAGAAATATAAATATCCAGATTTTTGCAGTACAATGCAATATCCTTAAAAAAAAAAAAGTTTGTTCTAATTGTGTATTTAATTCTGACAGTAATTCAAAACACAAAATCACATGTTTTCTTACCCTTCCCCCAAATATGGTTCTGGGCATTGCAGTATTAGAGAAGTGTGCAAAAATAAAACCAGTTTTAGAGCTCAGAAACAAAGCATTTTCCTTATTTTAATGCATCAAGGCGCAAAAATGTCAATTCCAAAAAGCCAATCATTGCTATATGCGGATAAATAAAACACATTTGACAACACTTTTATAACCAAACCTAACTAACATTATACTAAAAGTGTGTGTGTGTATGTGTGCACGCGCATGTGTGTATTCACACATGCACACATATTTATATAATATCTATTTTAGAAAAAAGGTACCTCGGTGAAATGCTTCTGAAAATATTCACTTACTGCACATTATGTACAAAACCTTCTATGTAAAAAATTAAACTATTTTCAATGAAATTCCATGTTCACATCCCATCAGAAAACTGTAACTGAAAGATACATAGGTCTACCTAATGGTTTCTGTCTGAAATCATGGCTAAGGCAGTTCTCGTTCCAAGGGCTCTCTTTTCCACCCACTCTCGTTACTAGTACTAATATAGACAAGCATTACACAGATGCAATGTGACACGCCTATGTGTTATTACCTGGAGCTCTGTTAAAACAGGGGATAGTTTATAGTTACTACAAAGAATACTTTTTTTCCTTAAAATATATTGTTTCTCTATTCCAAATTAAGCACTTACTTAAGACATTAAGAGGCTGATAAGCCACTCCATTTGGTGTCAATATCAATAGCCCTATAGGAAATAACTCTGTATTGGAATAGCTAGAAAAGTTTCCACTAAAATCATAGTGCATCCTTCACCTGCATAGACTCAATTTGGCTTAATAGCTCTTTGCCCCCAAAACTCCAGCCCGGAGTTCAAATATGCTCTTGAAGGTTCATCTCAGATATGAAAACACATCTCATATAGGCAACGAGGACATACAGGATAATAAAATTTGTTAAAATCCGTTCAACAAGTTTTACAGCATTCCTCATCCGGAATAGCTGCTAAGGTTAAGGTGGAAAATGAAAATGGAAAAGACAGGGGCAATGAAGTTAAGTAGGTCAACTATTTACATCAGTAACCATTTCACTAAGTCTTTAAGCAAATAACTGCAATGACCTGGTACCTCGATCTCATCATTCTACAAGCACTGAGGATTTGAAGCTGCAAAGGTGAAAAATGGAATACCCTTAGAAAAGGGGAACAGTCTGAGGCAAAAGTTGTAGATCTGTAAATATATATTTTATATGCACACACAATTGTGTGTATTATTCTGTATATATTTATATACATATTCACAAGATGCCCTGCAGTGTAGTTCAAAAGACCTTTATCAAGAAACCAGCTGATTCTAGTATCGGCCCTAGAGTTCATACCATCTGTATAAGAAGCACATGTGCATATATTCACATAATGTAAACTGTATCAACAAAAACACTGCTAGTAACACTAGGTTAAATAGTAGGTTTTACCAATCAGTGATGTAATTAGAACATTTAGTACACTGAGAAGTGAAATAAAGAAAAATATACAACTGGGTTTCAAATTCACAACAAAAAAACATGTTTAGCATGGCAAATAAGAACAAAGTTCAAATTCCAGAGTAGGGAAAAATATCAAAACTTTAGAAATCTCCTGGGATGCAATTAAATTACTGCATCAATTTTAGAAAAATAGACTCAGAATAAACGATGCTGCAATGGATTCTCTCAACACACCAACCCATGTTTATCTTTTTCCTCTTTTGTTTCCAGCTGGAGGCTTCTTCAACTGAAGGAGTTGTCCTCCTGTTCCAAAACCTGCAGAGGCAGGATTGGACACCCCAAATGTCAAGCCAGCTGACGCCGTGATGCCAGGGTTGCTGAAGTTAAACCCAGATGTGCTTGAGCTGCCAAAGCCTTATGTTTAGGAAAAAGAATATTCATATCAGAAGTCAAGTCACAAAAACAAATATTCAAAGTGAGGATGAGAAGTAAAGTTCTAGCTGCAAGAATATATAATCTATAAAAATAGTAAATATCTTATGGCCCTAAATTTCTAACACGCAATTTTACAAGAAAACATTTTAGCAAACAACTAAGTGGCACCATTTGAGACAGAAGTTCAGTCATCCAGGTCAAAAGAGAAACGTTAGCACAAATCACTGAAATCTACGGAGGACTTCAAGTTGCCAGACATTTTCCTGAAAATTCAATATGCCAAGGTGCCTTCCTCCTCAGCCTGTCCAGAAACATTTTATTAAGATGTTGAAGATACTTCACACGCTTTGGACCCACCCTTGAAATTTTAAGTCCTCCAAGAAAACCACAACCCACAATTTTCAGGACAAGGAATAAACCGAAGAGTAGTACCTATTGTTTTGATTTTATAAGAGCCCTTGTGTAATTAAGATCAAGTATTATTACTGTCTAGTTAACTAATATTAACATATTTATATTATAATTCTGATACCACTGAATTCTGTCTACTCTGTTGAAACTGTTGATTTTAAATGCTATTTAATATTAAACAGAATTTTCTTCAAATTCCCTCAATTTCAACTCAATTTAATTGGTATTACATCATTAATTTAGACTTGCTTTTCATCCTGAAATGCTGCACATTAATGTTGCAAGTCATTATTTACAAATATAGAGAAAAAGCAAAAGTAGATGGAATTTGGAATTTTCTACTAGAAGAGCCAGAAGATTTTATTTATTTCAAAAATGAACAAAGAATCCAATTGTAAGATGGGATGTGATAACTAAAGAACTTCTTTGAAAGAGAAATCACTCTCCTGAAAGAATAATGATAAAAACTGTTTTAAAACTTAAACCCAATGGGTCATTTTTATAACAATGAAGAAAATAGTTTAACCATGAGCTATTCTTTGGGTTCAAAGGAATCTCCACTAGTTAAGAGAGGATATAATTATTTCTTTTATCAAGCTAGAAGTGTTTTAGAAATATTTTATAAACCTGACATTTAGATTATTATGACAGAGATAAAGCTATATGGTTAGGCTTGCATGCTTTATCCAGGGAACAGAAACTAAATCAAGGATATTTTTTTGGACAGAGGAAATAACAATACTTATACTTTTAAATTAAATACTTTGCACCTTTAAATTTGTCTGAAATTCAGGCTGAAACACACAAACCTGCACTAAGACTTCCTGAGGGTTTATTTGTTGTTCCAAATCCAAATGTGGAGGCCCCTGTGGTGCTGCATCCAAAACCAGAGCTAGTTCCAAATCCTAGTGGAAGGGCAATAGAGAAATATACAACGGCATGTAAAACACAGGTTAAAGGACACTAACAAGTAAAACCCTAAATTATCAAAAGGTCTACTAAATACAGTGTTGAAAAACATGGCCTTATGAAGGAAATCTGTTATTTACTCCTTTGCATAAGACTTCTGGAAGTCCACAATAATTCTGAAATACATTTATATGTATTTAGATTAAGTTTATGACCCATCAGTAATTTTTAAAGACAAGCCTGTAAAAAAACAAGATCATTTCAGTATTTTGTTTTTCAAATGAACTAGAAATTTTAGTGACCATTCAAACATAATTTTAGTCAAACAGAAATAAACATATCTACTTTGGGATATTTCATTTTGAAAAAAAAAGGGCTAAGTTTATAATAAGCACAACATGCACAATAATAATTTAAACACAGTACCACAAGGTGATTTTACTCTGCTTTTTACCCATTTTCACTTAAGAAACTTTACCATTGAAAAACTGCGTTAACTACATAATCGTCAATAGTAGGCTGTTGTCATAGCATCAGCCCATGTAACAATGAGAAATCAGGAGAGCATCATGTTTTTTCTCTTAGTAATATGATATTCACAATTTAAATAAAAAATAGTTTTAATCCTATAAAGTTCAAGAGGAGATTTTGCTACAAGACTTGTTTTCACTCTCCTAAAAGACAAGTGCTTAAAAATAAAATTCAAATTCTTAGGCTATTTTACAAGAGCTTATCTAAAACATTGAGTCTCACAATCTTACTGCTTCTAAGAAATATGATGGCAAATCTGATTATATACTGTAAGAATTATGTTGTCATAATTCCACTAATTCCTAATAGGGTCTACTATATTAAGTAACCATAACAGTTTATAAACTTCCCTTCTTATGATGCCATATTTGTGGAAATAATGGAATCTTATTCATTATATGACAATGTGCTCCATAAAACACAATCAACTTTCAATTATCCATATCAGATAATTCTGAATGCATTTGTACTTAGCATGTTTTTGCAGACTTACCTTACTAATTAGTTAACTTATGAAATTATTAAAATAAATTTAATTGCTTATGTATACAAATATGCACATAGGCAAATATGCCAAAAGTACTTGGGAATGAACAGAAGTTGAGTTGTTCAATTTAAATAGAATTATTTCCCCATTTAAAGTGTTCGTTTTCAGAATAAAGAAGATAATGATTAGGAGACTGTAATATCCAGTAGTTTGGACTCCAAACTGATAATTAGATTACTAACTTTTTAAAGTTAAATTTATTAAAACTAAGTAATTTTCAAGTTCACATTTTAGCACATTACTTTGAATATAGGTACATCCCTACCACTTACTTTTAGTAATTTTTAATATTTACTATTCAGATAAAATAATTTTTTAGGTTCTAAATCTAATACTAGAAAGCACTGATTATGTTTGGAGAATTGGTTTTGCCAGATGCAAACTTAACTTCCAAAATAGTAGATCCTCTTAGAAATTTGTTACAGGCTAGTATCAATTCAAATGTATAATAGTCCAATGCAATTATTAGAAAAGTTAAAGTGTACCTCCAAGGTTTGATGAACCTAAGCCACTTGATTGCAAGCCAGTGCCAATACCTGAGCCGAATGGCGTTCCAAAACTAACTCCCAGAGATGGCTGTGGCCCTGGTATAAAAAAAAAAAAAAAAATGGGAGGGGGAAAAACAAATTTGCCTTACTCTTTCAAGATTAAAGTTTAATAAATTGTTTTTAAAATGAACAGTAATGACTTTAAACAAATTCTATTTGCTAAAACTTAGTTTTCAGGATGTCTCCCCAGCCTAATTTATCTGTTCCAACTGGTTTACCTACCATCCCCCTCAAATTATTTTAATTTGTTCACACTAGACAATTAAAATAGGTTTACTGCATTGAAAGATGAATGTTATTGTTTAACCTGCTAAATAATTTGAAATCTTTAATGTATTGTAAATTACAGTTCTTTTATAGTTTTACTTCTAGAATTATTTTAGATCTCCCCACTTGTTTTCATAAAATTTGTTGGTGTAATCAGTAAGGTTTTTCTTTTTTCTTTTTAAAACAAGCTCCTTACCATTAGAGTCAAGTCTCAATTGATCAAAAGAGACTGACGCTAACATGACAAAACTATCATGTTACTTCATAAAAGTACCCAAAAAACTAGGCATAATTTTTCATATGAAATATAAATGATATATATGCAATAAATAGATAGAAAACAGGACAATGTTTTATTTTATTAAATTTATTGTTCATTTTTAAGCAAACCAATTACACAGTAACATGACAATTCCAAATTGTTCACAAAAAGTGATAATTAAGTTCTATTGTTAAGCTCTGCTACATTACACCACTTATCACCTGATTAAATAAGATAGATAATGAACATTTACAAAGGCACCGCTGTGTACCTTGACAGATTCAATACATTCAAGATTTCAATTCAGAAATTTCTTTCCAACATTTTGGAAAATGTACTCAGATGCAGAACAATGATTCATTCTTTTCCCATTTGTTACTTGAAAGATTTTGGCTGAGTTTGTTTGGCAAGAATAGTATTAAACTTGCCTCTCATTTCAACTACACTTTTTTTTTTTTTAAACTAAGCAGACTACAAAAATCTAAAAATCTCTCATTTGATATTGATAAATAACTTATGAAAACTATTCAATAAATTTCATAGTACAATCTTCAGTCTTGTCTTGTTCAAGCACAGTGATCAGTGCATCTCAAAGTTGAGGGATCTGCCAAAGTAATGTACAGATTGAAAAGTAAAATTTCCAAAGAATTTGAAGCCTTCAAGTTGTTCAATGGATGAGGTTTGTATATTCAAAAGGTAGTGTAAATTATAAAGCATTAAAAAAACAAAAGGAATACTGAAGAACTATATTTTGCTACACTGGGACAAAAACTGGATTTTTCAAATAGCTTCCACCCAGAAAATAAAGAATAAGAACTAATAGCAGCCAGAGTTTTTATACTACTAGTAAAAAATAAATTAAAAAAGGATTTCAATTTTTACACCCAGTTTGAGATCAATTTGAGACTAGAATACTTGCCGAGCAGCTCTTTTGTAAAATGTTACTATAGGAAAAAGAAACTAATCATAGTAATTTCTTATTTCTAACAAAAATAATATGTAGAAAACACATGTCCAGTTTCTTTAACATTGAGAGACTTAAGTGTCACATGTTAGTAGGAGGCACTGCTGGTGGAAGACCCTAAAGAATAATGCACACCACAGCCCTCAGCCCAATAAGTCTTAAGAGTTACTCAAATAACATGCTTTTTATTGAGAGTGGGTCTATTTTAAAGAGCAACTCAAATCATCGATACACAGGACACAGGTAATGATGAACTCTAACGATGACAAGACTTTCCATTGCACAAAAGGTACATGATATTTTGAGTTTTTGTACCTTCACACAAATTCTGAAGGCAACATTATTTATAAAACTAGTAGGCAAATGTATAACATTTTTAATAGTAAAGTCTCATGATAAATATCTCCCATGCCAAAGTATTAGCATATATATTACACTCTGGCTACCATATAAATTAGTTTCACTATTAGAAAGCAGAATGTAAACCCTTCAGGCAAAAGTTACGTAAACAATTCAAGAAGTCTGTTTCGAAATCTGAATAGTCATTCAATGAGAGGCTCTTAATTCCATAAACAAAACCAAGTTAGTAGTAATATGTTCCAATGATTGCCCAAAGTGAAATCTTCATGTAGAGTAACATTTTACAAAAGTTACGGTATAATAATATATTCACACACAACAAAATCAAGTTTAATACTGTTCATTCTTATTTTTCCAGAATAAATTCTACCTTTTAAAAAGTAAAATTGCATTCACAGGAAAAGGACTAAAGTGCTAAAATTTTTATAATTTTCAATGGCCACTCAAAATACCTAATGTAATTAGTCTGGTTATTCCTAAATCATATTTTGAAATAATATTTCTTAAAAAAACAAAAAATTGCCTTTTCCCCAATTTGAAAAATTTTACTTACTGATTTAATGGGGAATGTTCCTTTGGTTATTAAATATAACAAAATCACAAAACCACAAGAAACAAACAAAAAAAACCTTAAAGTTTCCTATTTAACACTACACCTTAAATGTCCAAACCTACACTAAAAGCTGGAAAGTAGGAATTCCTAACAAAATGTCTCAGCTCTCCTTAAAAACAGCAGCTAAGTCACATGAGAAAAGTCTTATTTATGTAAACATCAAAAACTTTTAAAAGTGTCAAAACACAACAGCAAAACTTAATCACAGTACATTAACTTAAAACAATCTACCCTAAATTAAAATTATACTGAAAAACAACAACAAAAGCCTAATGTCAATCTTAAGCTTTTAAAGAGGCTTCAGAAGTACTAGTGGGTGGACAAGTGTACTCAAGCTCTACGGATGTGTAATTTATCTGTGTACTGATGCGCATTTTATACATAAATAACCAGCTGGTTTTTCATCAATTCTCTTCAGCCTTCAGAAGCAACAAGCATAAATCACACAGGCCTAAGTTCTATTATATATCTTCAATAAGAAGCATACAAGAATGATCAAGAAGTCACTTAAGTGCATATCTCCACCTCTAAGAAAGACCACATAAAAACTACCTTCAGAAGGTAGTAGCCCCAAGAAGCTATCTGCCTTTTTACATTAACGAAGTCAAGAATCCATCTGTAAATATAAGCAAAATGCCTCTGGCAACTCAAATTTTGTACAGATCAACAGTGATATATAAAAATAGCACACAAGCTTTACCTAGCTTCATCTAGATGGTCTTTAAAATCCGTCACTGGTATTTAAAAAGATTTCACCGAAGTCACAGGACATAAGGAATAAGTCATTGAATAATTCAATCAATAAAGATGTTTCTAAACAGGGTGTAACTCATCACTACCTACCTAATAAATGTTGTTATAGTGGTGACATGACTAAAATAACTAACATCTTAATAGGAAGAGACATAAAAGAATGGACTGTGGAGCTTGGGAGACTTTTAGAAAAACAAAAGGAAGACATGATACAAAACTGTTATGATTGTTTACCTTGTCAGTTCTAAAAACTCACACAACTCAAAATGAAAACACTGTAAGACTGTTTAGGTTGATAAATTAAATTCCTGCCACCTGATTAGAAAATCCTTATGTAGGTTTCAAAATAGCAGGGAACAGAGAAAGCAGTCAGTTTACCCAAAGCCTGACAAAATTAAAGCATATCAGCAAAAGGCTCCTCAACATGATTATTCTAAATTAAGCTATATTCTCCATCACCACAGAGAGCAAAGACCATATATATCGTTTATCTTTGTATCCCCAGAACCAAGCACATAGTAGGCACTCATATTTATAGAATGAACATGTATCTTCATAAGCCCAAATGTGTGAGTGAAAACCTATAAACCTCACTAACTTAGAATGGAAATTTCTTATGTGCAAGGAACACTTAACCAAACACATACTTATCTGATCTATTTTAGGATTGATATTGGCTCTAAAATGTAAATTGTTACTATGGTTGGTTTGATTAACTGGTTACATAATCACGAGAACTGAGGATCATAATTACGGGATTGATAGGGATTCAATCCCAAAATGACTTTTTTCCTTCATAACTTGAAAACACAACCTACACTCCAGCCAGCTAGGGAACTATCATCCAGTGCTTCTGTAAGCCACTATTCACATGGGTCCAGCCATGGAATGTGGAAGATTTGGCATAAATCCATCAGCAGCTGTTTACTGATGGGAAGTCAATTCTGTTATCTCCAAATGTGAAGAACAATTTTTTAAACTGCCAACAGTGAGAAACAGAGAATGCTTGCTTCCCTGCGGAGGCAGCCTGAATGCAATCTAGATACGTCTTTTTCTTTTACTTTTTTTGTATTATCATTTACTATTGAACTATATGGAACTCTCAGAAGGACACATGCTATAGGATAGTAAGCATTACTAAAAAATGTATGAATGAGTAAAAAAAAAGAATCAATATCCATTAAGACTATATTTTTGTGTCAAACTTCAAGCCTGACAAAAAAGGAACTGCAGGAGTTAAAGACAAAGAGTAATCTCCGAAAGACACAGGACCAAACTGAACAACGCAGAACTGACCACAAATATGTTTCTCTCATGAGAAACCAAGGACTAAAATGATCTGCTTTCCAGTATCTCAACAATGATTTTCATCTGCTCAACTTTCTACTTCACACTTCTTAATATGCAACCCAGAGCATCTAGAAATATCTTTTTCCTACTCTTGCTAATGCTTTGCTCATTTTGAAAAGGTATAAATAAGTCTAGCATGTACCTTCTTCCAAATTTGTTTTAGAGAGCCTATACTCTTTCTTGTCATTATACACACAAAACTAATGATCTTCAACACACCTTGAGTCAATAAAAACGTACTTCATCCTGAATGTCAGTATTCTGTAATCACCATGTATGAGAAACAAGAACACACCATCTATCATTATACATAAAAACTGCAATGTATGGCTGGATTATCTGACTTTAAAACAATAAATGATACAATCACAATTTTAGAATCTGTTATTCTTAAATGTAATTCAGTAGTGAAACACCATGTTCTAAAGGGTATTTATAGCAATACAGCAAATAACATTGAATAAATTCACAATATTCAATATCTCATTGATATATAATTATTGCTAAGACTACCCTGCGTTTTTAATCAGGTATGTTCATAATTGTGTCCATTGCAATTTTTAGATTGTATTGGAACAGCTATTCATAAAATGTTTTCAGTGCGAACACAAGGAAGACTTATAAAAATACACATAAATGTTCTGCATTTTAACAGAAGCTATAACTTGAATGCATTCAGACCTGTAGCAGGCTGTTGCTGCTGTGTAAGTGTTGCAGCCATGGCAACGGCTGCTGCATTTGGAATGTTGCTGAAAGGGGTGGGTCCAGTAGTAACTCTGGGGGCATTCTGCCACTTCTTGACTTCTGCTCGCCTGGCTTCAAACACATCTACAGCATCTCCCAAGAACATTTTTCTGTAGCCAAGGTACTGTTCTTTGAGCACCTAAAAGAATGAAAAAAGGAAAGGTTAATCAAGTTCTGTGTTGATTTTGGTAATATGTAAATGAATATATGAAATAAGTTAGTAAAGACAGATCAAAGACATGGCCAATATTATGCATTCCACCTAAATAAACTAGTAATGGTACAGGAAGTGATGAGTTTGAGAGTTCTATCATTCCTCTGAACATTTTCTTCCCCATTTTTGTCATACGTCTTTTCAATAAGCTGCCAAAAATATTCTGGCTTCATGAAGCCCTCTTTAAAATGAGTTAGCGAAGCTTTAAGCAAGCAGAGCAATATCTAAAATTCCATTTCAAATATTCCAATTTTTTCATGAAATTCTCCCTGCCAATGTCCAACCTTTTGATAAATTTTAGATTCAAAAATATTGAAAATAAAAATCACTTAATATATATTTGTTAAATACATTTTTTAAAAGGCCTGGGTGTCACACGTTAAAATAATGTATGTTCCTCAGCAGAGAGAGCATGGATAATAAAAAGAGGACCTTTACTTTATAAATATTGTTTGACTATTTTGCAATGAGACTCATGTTGAGCTTGTGTAACCAAATAGGGGAAGGGGGTGGAGGGTGGGGAAGGGAGGACTGAGTTTGTAATTTCAGAGTAAGAAAGAGAAAATTACCAAGTTCATGAACTGGGCTGGTTTACCCAAGGCAACATCTGCCTTGATTAAAGACCATTAATAGAAATAATTGTTTGTTATATCAGAATTATTAAATACATTTACTGAAGGTTTAACCTAATTTAGATCAGTTTTAAGTCACTTTTTGAAGAAACACAGAATTTTCATATTTCCTACCTGTTTTGAGCAGACATGAATAAATTTAGGCTTTTTGATTTTATCAGAGAGCACTTACAAACCTTACTGTCATTAATAGTATTTAAAAGTTACCATCTCTTTTTGTGTAAATGTCAGTATTTGATGTTCCATTTCCAAACTTTCCTACTTCTATAATGTACAGAAGTTGGACTGCCAAAAACTGAATATTGGGAAAAACACAGCCAGAAATAGGGTATGTGATAGCAGAAAAAAAAATCTTTTTAGAACTGATCTCCCCCAAGTCCATCCTCCTCTTTTCTGTGTAATTACCTGCACATATTCACATAATGTTTAGCATCAATAGACCATAAGTTTTAGTTCTACTTCAAATACTCAGAAATAATCACCTGCTTTAAAGACTTAAAAAAGACAATTAGCCCTGGCCGGTTTGGCTCAGCGGTTACAGCGTCGGCCTGCGGTCCGGAGAGACCCGGGTTCAGTTCCCGCTAAGGGCACGTACTTCGGTTGCAGTTTGTCCCCGGCCCTGGTTGGTCGTGCAGGTGGCAGCCACTCGATGTGTCCCTTCACATCGATGTTTCTCTCTCTTTCTCTCTCTCTCTCTCTCTCTCTCTCTCTCTCTCTCCCTCCCTCCCTCCCTCCCGCTCTATCTGAACAAAAAATGGAAAAATGTCCTCGGGTGAGGATTAAAAAAAAAAAAGGACAATTAGTTAAAAAAACAAAACAAAACTGACATCAGTCATTATTTATATAATTCATAATTAATGTCCAATTTTGTTAAGGTCATTGAACCCGGCTGGATCAGGTAGTTTAAGTCTGTTTCAACAGATTATCTCATGAAAATCATACAAAAAAAAAAAAAAACCCTCTTATGAGATTTCTATAAGTGAACAAGTCTAGAAATCTAAATGCAGCTGAAAATAAATGGCAACATAGCAAATCTGATCATGAAAAATCCTTTGGTTTTTAGGAACATGTATTTAAGAAACAGTAGGTCAAAACGTCATGTAAAGTTTATTCAACATGATCTGGGAATATTTTGTGAATCTCTCTCATTATTTTATGGTCTATTAAAGCCAAAGGTCTGAAGTGTGTTATCATTTCAAAAGTAATATAATTTAAATATTTAGCTTTTTAAAAAATTCTGTTACTATACATCAGAGTATAATACAATTGAAAATGTTGGTACTCTCTCTTTTACACAGTTAACAAGTTATTTAGACTCAGATTTGGGTGATTTAAATTTTAAAGATTTTTTAAATCATATATAAACCCAAGATATAATTTAATTATATTTGCTTGATTAATTGGTAAAAGTGCACCTGTATTTAATATTTCATTTAAATTTTAAAAACATTACATGAGGTTCTAAATATGCAGTGACAGATTATTTCATTTATTATATTTCATTAATATTTGCTTGTTATTTAAAAGGAACAAAGGTAAGCATGTTTTTCAATTCAGTAACTAATAAACATATAAAACATACATAAAATTAAAGTAATACTAAATAATTTTGCTACTAAAAATGTTTATATTCTGTTGTGTATATAGTGGTAAAGAGATGGAAACAAACTGAATGTCTGACAAAAGAGGATGGGTTAAACAAACTATGCACATATTCATAATGAAACCCAATGTTAACAACTAAAAAAAATGTTGAAGAAATATGTGTATGAACACAGAGAGTTGTTCACATTGTATTGTTAATTAGATTTTTTTTTTTAAGAATAAATATTATCCATAGTTGTGTCTGGATCATAGATTATTTTAGTCTTTTTCACTTATATGTAATTTCAGCTCTTTCTGTGATAAATATGAATTATTCTGTCTCACAAATGAACAATACTTCACTTGGATCTAGATACTCAGAAAGATGAAGTGGCAATAAAAACTTACCTTTACATTTTCATGAATAGACTGAAGTTGTGCAGCTAAAGCTACAAATGTTTGATAAATTTTCTGCATAGCCATTGACAAATCTATGAGAGAAAATTATATCATCACACAAAAATATATATACATACATACATATATATATACACACACACATACATACATAAACACAATCAATATTAGTTTTCTAGAACTCGAGTCCACTTCTCAGTACAGCCAATGTGCAGGAGGAAAAGCTTCACCAGCATTCCATGGATAAGAGAAGACGAGGGAGTGAGCAGACTGAGAGAAGGGTGTCTGCTCAGGGATCTGGGGGAAGGGAGGCGGTCCCAAGACTTCCGCCCTTTGTTCGCATAGTAACAATTTATAATAAAGCATTTTATATTTACAAGTCATAAAGATCTAATCATGGATTTTTAAGAAAATTTTCCTATGGCAGCTTAAGACAATTAGTAGTAGTTATTTAGAATATCTACTATATAACAAGGGTTTAACCTCTCTCCTACCAAAAAACAAAAACTAGCACTGCAAGGAAAGATTAAAATTACCACAGGAAGTATGTTACCTTGAGGAGCTATATGTGAATTATTTGCTTGAGTGGCAAGATGGTTTTCTAGTTCTTCAATCTGCTGTCTGTACTGCTGAAGCTGTACCTCAAACTGCTGAACCAAGATTCTGAAGTAGCTGTATATAAACATATAAAGTCAGATCAAAGTTTTTAAAACATTATTATTATTAAAAAAATATTTTTATTGGGTTTTAGAGAGTGGAAGGGAGACAGAAACATTGATGTGAGAATGAAACATCAACAGACTGCCTCCTACATGCCCCCTACTAAGGACTGAGCCCGCAATCGAGCCTGCAACCCTGGCACGTGCCCTGACTGGGAACTGAACCAGCAACCTTTCTCAAACCAGCAACCTTTTGGTGCCCAGGACGATGCCCAACCAACTGAGCCACAACAGATAAAGCTAAAAACATTATTTTTATATTCAAAATATCAAATAAATATATATATGCCCCAATTTAAGTAGGGCCTTTGAGTTAGTCTGATGATATAACGTATCTTTAAGTGGTACAGATATTATTGAAACAAAAATCCAAACTTGTAAGGTATCAAAAATAGATGCATATCGTTGCTCCAATTATGGAAAAAAATCCCAATTAAGGAGGAATCTAGAAAGTGACTTAATACTCTTCAAAAGTATCATCAAGGCTGTGAAAGACAAGGAAAGACTGAGTAACTGTTACAGATTGGATGAGATTAAGCATCGGTAACAACTAAATGCAATTTGAATAGGATCCTACAGTAGAAAAAGTACATTAGTAGAGAACACGTTCCTGGAACCAAAAAAAAAAAAAATCACATTAGTGAAAAAGTCAGTAAAATTCTAATAAGTTCTGTAGTTTGGTTAATTATTTGTGCCAATATGAATGTCCTGTTCTTGATAATTATAGTATAGTTAGGCAATATGTTAACATTAACAGGAGCAAAGTAAGGAGAAAAAAAAGAAAAATCGCTTTTATTACTGTTTTTGCAAGTTTTCTGCTGAGTCTAAAATATGTTTAAAATAAAATGTTTTTAAAAAGTTCAATTGTTAACCAGAATTTATAACCAAACACTTAAAGTTCTCATATTTGTAATGTGAAAACACTATGTGTACTACGTACAGAAAGAGGATGCAATTACATTACTGTTCTGATAAATTTAACCAGAGAATGATGAAAAGGGACCCTGAACAGCACGCAAAACAGTCTGAACATTATTCTACGTGTAATGGACAACTGTGAAAGATTTTTGCAGTGCAAAATGATGCGATCCAATCCATTTCAAAACTAGCTCTGGCTGCGCTGTAGCTGCCTGGAGTCGGTGCCCTTAAGACGCCTTTCGCACTTACGACTTTGTCTGTCCGCACTGGCCTGTTTGTGTTCAGGGTCCTGTGCACACGCCTTGCAAGTGACGGCGCCACGAATCTGAATTTCAACATACGAGTTAAATGGATCGCAGCAGTTACCATTGCTGCTGGGACAGCCACAATTGGTTATCTAGCTTACAAAAGATTTTGTTAAAGATCATCACAACAAATCTATGGTTAACCTTCACATTCAGAAAGACAACCCCAAGATTGTACATGCTTTTGATATGGAGGATTTGGGAGATAAGCTGTGTACTGCCGCTGTTGGAGGTCCAAAAAGTTCCCATTCTGTGATGGTGCTCACACAAAACACAACGAAGAGACTGGAAACAACATGGGACCTCTGATCATTAAGAGAAAAGAAACTTAATCGACAGTTTTGATGCTGCAAACCAACTTTTCCTGATTATTTAATTAGAATGCTTGCCGCTTCTGTTTAATTCACCTTCTCTGGATTCTAGATGTGGTGTATTGCAAACTGTAGCTTTCACATTCATGTCATTTGCCTTACTTGTTGAACCATCGTGGTGCACATTTGTTTCAAAAAAAGGAAAAAGTGAAACCAACCTCATGGCCTGTGGGTTATTTTGGCTTTGTAAGGACCCGTTTCTTTACATTTAATATAATTACATTAAAATGTAATTGTATGCTGAAGTTAAAATATTATTCTCAAAATCAAAAAAAAAAACAACTAGCTCTGATGACAGAATAAAAAGACACAAGGATAAAATATTACAGAAAGTCCAGTGAGGAAGCATATCCCATGCTGATCTAAATAAGATAACAGAAATATCATTGTCATTGTTAATTTCCTGATTTTGATCATAATATCCTTATGTTTAAGAAATACACACTAAAGTACTTAGGCATAAAGGCATCATGTCTGCAAATAACTCAAGCTATTAAGGGGAAAAAATGTATATATACATACAGAGAGCAAGGAACCAGAAATAGTAAAAATGTCAACATCTAGGAAATCTACATAAAAGATATAGTATGGGAATTCTTCGTTTCATTCTTGAAGCCTTTCTCTTAGTCTGAACTCATATAATAAAAAGTTAAAAGAAAAAAAAAGTTAGAGAGCAGGAGCCAAATAGAACTCTACCACTCATAAGCACAGGATTTCACCTCTTTGTGCCTCAAGCTCCTTCACCCCTAAGATGGGAATAATACCAGGTACAGAAGTTTTGTGGGAAATGAGACAAAGCAAGTAAAGTGCTAAGTGCACTGCTTGGCATATGGTAATCATTTGATACATACTAGTTAGCATTATCTCTAGCAACACGAAAAGATATAAAAAAGAGACAAGCCCTGGCCCGTCTTGCTCAGTGGTTAGAGCTGCTAGTGTATCGACCTGTGGACCAAAAGGTCACAGGTTTGATTCCTGGTCAAGGACATGTACCTGGGTTGCAGGTTCAATCCCTGACTCCAGTTTGGGTTGTGCAAGAGGCAAATGATTGATGTGTCTCTTTCACATTAATGTTTCTCTCTGTTTCCCCCTCCTTCCCATTCTCTCTAAAAATCAATAGAAAAATATCCTCAGCTGATGATTAACAAAAACAAGCAAAGAAAAGAGACAAAATATTTATCATAGGTATGGTTACTGCATGAATATACAAAGCTGAGTGATGAGATTACAGGTGGGTTGTTTTAATGTCATCAACATTTTCTAATTTTTCTTCCTAACGATTTATTACCTATGTAAATAAAAGCTATGCAAATAAGTAAAATAGTTAAAATGCATTTAGTATGCACTGTTTAAGAAAATTATAGACTTCCGGTCAAGATGGCGGGTAGGTAAACGCGGTATCGCGTCCTCCCACAACCACATCAAAGTTACAACTAAACTACAGAACCACCATCATCCAGAACCGCCTGAAATTGAGCTGAATGGAAGTCCTACAACTACGGGATTAAAGCAGCAGCCACATCGAGACGGGTAGGGGGTAGGAGGGCGGAGGTGGACGGGCTGGTCCCACACCCACGTGTGGCGGATAAAAATCAGGAGGCTCCCGCGGCTGGGAAGGTCCTTCCTGAGGACTGAGGGGTCCCCGTCCCACACCAGGTGCCCCGCTCAGCGTTCCAGTGCCAGGAAGAGAAGTCCCCATAACTTCTGGCTGGAAAACCCAGCGGGAACTGAGGCTCAGGGAGGCTGAGGCGGCTGGAGCCCCAGGCAGCTCTTTAAAGGGCCCGCGCATGGACTTATCGGACTCTCTCCCTCTAAGCTCGGAGGGGAGGCAGCTCGAGGGGCGCCAGAGACACACAGGGAAGAACTGAGCTGTTTGGCACTGGAGCAAGGGCTGGAGAGGGGGCTTTCTCCCGGACAAACGTGCTATCAGAGGCCTTTGTTCCTTTGGTGAGCTCTTCCCTGGGGCGGCAGACAGAAGCCATATCTGGGACTCCAGCAACCTGGCTCACCCTGGTAGCCCCGCCCTGCTGACTCCCTGAGGCCCCGCCCCACCCAGCTTTCAGGCCCACCCAAGCTGTTGCCACTTGCTTAACCATAGGATTGGCTGGTCTTGGATCCTGCTTCAAGTTTTTCCTAAATTCTTTCAAACAAGCAGCATCTGGTCTCAGTGAGCCCCATACCTCTCGTTAAGTAATACACTGAAACAAACACAGGGAGGCAGCCAAAATGAGGAGACAAAGAAACAGGTCCTAAATGAAAGAACAAAACAAAACCTCAATAAAAGAACTAAGTGAAAGGGAGATAAGCAACCTAACAGATACTGAGTTCAAAATACTGCTTATAAGGATGCTCAGTGAACTTAGTGAGAACCTCAGTGAACTTAGGGAGGGCCTCAAGAACATAAAAAAGGACCAGTTAGAAATCATGGATACACAGTTAGAATTGAAGGAGGCATTAACTGAAATAAAGAATAATTTACACAGCTTCAATAATAGAGTATGTAAATCCAAGGAGCAAACCATCGATTTGGAATATAAGGAAGCAAAAAATCCCCAATCAGAACAGCAAAAAGAAAAAAGAATCCAAAAAAATGAGGATAGTGTAAGGAGCCTCTGGGACAACTTCAAGCGTGCCAACATTCGCATATTGGGGGTGCCCAAAGGAGAAGAGAGAGAACAAGAAATCGAAAACCTGTTTGAAACAATAATGGCAGAAAACTTTCCTAACTTGGTGAAGGAAACAGACATACAAGTCCAGGAAGCACAGAGAGTCCCAAACAAGATGAACCCCAAGAGGCACACACCATGACACATCATCATCAAAATGCAAAAGGTTCAAGACAAAGAGAGAATCTTAAAAGCAGCAAGAGAAAGGCAGCTAGTTACCTACAAGGGAGTTCCCATTAGGCTGTCAGCTGATTTCTCAAAAGAAACTTTGCAGACCAGAAGGGAGTGGCAAGAAATATTCAGAGTGATGAAAACTAAGAACCTACAACCAAAATTACTCTATCCTGCATAGCTGTCATTTAGAATCGATGGACATATAAAAACTTTCCCAGACAAGAAAAAGTTAAAGGAGTTCATCACTACCAAACCGTTATTATATGAAATGATGAAGGGTCTTTTTAAAGAAAAAGATAAAATGTATGAACAAACAAAATGGCAATGAATACATATCTATCAACAATGGAATCTACAAACAAAATGAACACGTAGAACAGAAACATTCTCATAGATACAGAGAACATTTTGTTGGTTGCCAGTTGGGAGGGGGGTTGGGGGAATGGGTGAAAAAGGTGAAGGGATTAAGAAGCACAAGTTCATTGCTAGACTGACAAACCTCAAAGGGAAAGGGGTTGGGGGGGTGGGAAGAAATAAACCAAAGAACTTATATGCATAACCAATGTACACAGACAATAGTGTGGGAAAAGGTGGGAGGGGGACAGGAGTGGGGAGGAGGGGATCAATGGGGGAAAAATGTGGAACATCTGTAATACATTTTACATCCAACAATAAAGATTTGTAAAAAAAAAAAAGAAAATTATGAAATTATTGTTATTATTATTTTTAATCTTCACCTGAGAACATTTTTCCATTTTATTGTTCAGGTAGAGTGGGAGGGAGAGAGAGGAAGAGAGAGAAACATCGACGTGAAAGGGACACCCACACGACCAACCAGTGCTGGAGACAAACTACAACCGAGGTAGGTGCCCTTAGCGGGAACCAAACCCAGGTCTCTCTGGATCGCATGCCGATGCTCTAACTGCTGAGCCAACCAGCCAGGGCTCATAAAATTATTTTAAAATTAAAAGTCCTAATGGGAAAAACATAAATTTCTACTAAAAAAACAATAAAATAAAATAAACCACTGCAATAAACATGCAAATGAAATGTAATGGCATAATAGTTAAAAGCTTGGTTCTTAGTTTTTACATTCAATAAAATGGGGATAATAAACTACCCTCTCTTAGTGTTATCATAAAAATTAAAATTTTAAGCTCTAGCCAGTTTGGCTCAGCGGTTGGAGCATCAGCCTGCGGTCCAGAGAGACCCAGGTTCGGTTCCTGCTAAGGGCACGTACCTTGGTTGCAGTTTGTCCCCGGCCCTGGTTGGGTCCTGCAGGAGGCAGCCATTCGATGTGTCCCTTTCACATTGATGTTTCTCTCTCTCTCTTCCTCTCTCCCCTTCCCACTCTATCTGAATACAAAATGGAAAAATGTCCTCAGGTGAGGATAAAAAAAAAAAAAAATTAAAATTTTTAAATCCATGTAAGGTACCTATTAACCCAGGCTTGCTACATAGAAAACTAAAAATTCTTACCCTGCATATTATTTTTACTGTTTTGATTTTGTAAAAACATCTTTAAAAATTCCAGTAACTTACTCAGCAGGAGCTGCATTTTCATGTTGGAGTCCAGGTGGTGTTTTCTGGGTTCTTAACGCTATTTCAGCATTCTTTAACTCCTAATGCACCAGAGGTTAAAAAAAAGAGCCAGTTAAAAGTTAGGCTAAAAATACCAACTAGCTCTGGTTTGAAACTTCAAACAATGTCATTCTTGAAAGTTCCTTCTGTGAGAATATAACATAGATGAAGCTGATTTACAAGTTGCTAAAACCTCTTCCAAGGAAGACAAACTACACTTTTAACAAACTTTATACATTTATAAAGAGTTGCTGATCTATTTTAAAAATGATGAATTTCTGTTGGACTCATGAAGTTAATTCAACCACAGTGAAACACTGCACTACTATTTAAAAACCTTTACTATAAATGTAGAAAACACTATTGTAAAAAAAAGCAAGGTAGTAGTGACAATGTTGAGGCTGATGATGGCAGCAGTTAAACATTCTCAATATTTACTATATACCAAGCACTATGTTGAAGGCTTTACTTATCATGGTCAATCCTCAATAATAAACCTATAATGTAGACAACTTTTAACCCTATTTAGGGATGTAAAAATGGTGTTAGAGACATTGAGTAATTTGTCCAAGGCCATGTAGCTCGAAGACCTGAAAACAGACCCTAGGCAGCCCAATGATTTTAAAGCTTACATACATACTCAACCATTCTTAAATTGTTTTTGACTGTTCCTCAGTGCCATTTCTATTTTCTAGTCAATTGTGTTTTAAGGCTGATATTGTTTTAACCCCTTACATTTCACATTCCTGTCAGTTCACTGCTTTTTCAACTTCTATTTGTCTCCTTTACTACAAAAGAAAAAAATCTTACCTTAACCTTCATATTCCCTGTAGCAACCTCTTGCCCTCACTTTATTGCCAAACTGTTAAGTCTCTAATTGTTCTTTCCACCTCCTTTTCATTCTTCAGCTCAAGCTTCCATCCTGACTCCAGCACAAATGCCCTGGCGAGGTCTGGGCTATTCAAACTCTGACCCTGCCTACTTCTCCAAGCACTAACGTTTGCCAGGCCCAGATTCATACTTGGTGCTCCTAACAGGGAACTGCTTATAGATCCTCAAACGTGCCTATTTCATGCCCCCGTGCCTTTGTTTGTTATTCTTCCTTCCTGTCAGCCTGAGGAACACCTAAGTGTGTTTCAAGAACCAACACAAATGTATCCTACCCTGGAGAGAAAATAAAAGTGCCTACTTGAACCCTTTGTGCCTCATACCTTGTACTGAAACGCACTACCTGATGGATTTAACTCATTCTCCCTGGAACATTGTTTTTATCCCAAATGCCTGAAGTGGTCTGTGTATAACAGACACTTTAAAATGTTCACTGAATGCATGGACTCAGCAATGACTTCAACAAACCACTTGCCACTTGCCTTACTGCCAAAAAACTTTAACCTCCCTACTTATTTAAACTCTTGAGTTATGAACCCCCCAAAAATTATGTATATAAAAGCTTCCACTTTTATAAGGTTTTGATCTACACAATCACAATACTGCTCCTCACCTCGGGATTGCTTATATTTCCCAGAAAAGCTGTCTCTGAAGTTTTGGTTTAAATAAGATTGATAACTACTTCACTAATGGAACCAGAACATTTTTTCAATTGGTAATTCACTAGAATGCAGGTAGCACACTAATTCCTGTATATTGGAAAGAAAAATAGTCTTAGATCAAATTTCTTTGATATTCCTTATGAAATTTTTAAAACTCAATTCTGATTATTTCTTTCCTGTTTTTTTTAATCCTCACCTGAGGATATTTTTCCATTTATCTTCAGATAAAGTGGGAGGGAGAAGGAGGGAGAAGAAGGGAAAGGCAGAGGAGAAACATTGAGGTGAGAGGGACACATCAAATGGTTGCCTCCCACACAACCCTGACCAGGGCCAGGGACAAACCGCAACTGAGGTACGTTTCCTTGACCAGAATCAGACCCGCGATTCACTGGTCCGTGGGCTGACACTCTACCAGTGAGCCAAACTGGCCAGGGCTATTTCTTTCCTTAAGAAAATGTTCTCTGACTAATACCTTCATTTGCTACATTTATACTCTACCTAATCTTTTATTATTTCATTCATCCCACTAGACTTTTAGTACCTTTGGAGTTGTCTTTTTATCTCTAAAAAGTGTTATATTAACAAGTATGGTATGCAACAGGTATTCCACAAATATTTGTTAAAGGAATCATCCACCGTTAAGAGTATAAGGATCCCACCATAGTGTTCACTTCTCTTAAGTTTGCCTCCTCTATTATTGCTAATAACTGTTTCCATATAATTTCATATTTCATATACAAAATGTATAATTTCATGTAATTTTTTCTTTATTGATTTTAGAGAGAAAGGAAGGGAAAGGGAGAGAGAAATGAAAACATTGATGAGAGAGAACATCGACTGGCCGCCTCCTGCATGCCCCCCACTGGGAATGGAGCCCACAACCTGGGCATGTGCCCTAACCGGGAATCGAACCGGCGACCTCTTGGTGCATGGGTGGACGCTCCACCACTGAGCCACACCAGCCGGGCATTTCATGTAATGTTTAATAGGAGTCTAAACATCCTCCAGTCTTAAAGCATAACTAACATTTTCCTTCTCCTAGAAAGTACATATCTGATGATATATAAAGGAAGAACAAATGAGAAGGAAACATAAGGAATACTTTTCATATTCAATCAAAGAATTTGTGAGAAATCTGAAAGCAATGAATCAAGCCTCTGAATCCCCTTTAAAGATCATAGTTTAGTATAGCTATTTTAGTAACACATTTTTATGAAAAACTTCACAAAGTAGTTTCCAATAGTTGACTTAAAGACATAAGTTGGTACAAACTTCCAGTTATAAAATAAGTCCTGGAGATGTACTGTACAGCACGACTACAGTTAATAATACTATACTGTCTATCTGAAAGTTAAGAAAGTAGATCTTAAAAGTTTTCATCACAAGCTGAAAAAAAAAAAACATTTTTAACTATATGTGATAATAGATACTCACTAGACTTACTATGGTGATCATTTTGCAATATATACAAATATCAAATCACTATGTTATACATCTGTAACAAGTGTATTATATTTCAATTCTATTTGAATTTAAAATAAAGACACATAAGCACCTTAAAAAGTTTTTTTGAATCCATCTTTAAAATTTTTACTTAAAATATTACCATGTCATTTATGAAGAGCATAGCTCTTTGATAAACCCAAATTAAAAAAGAACTACATTCTCTCTCTCCCTCAACATGTCCTCAGGTGAGGATTAAAAAAAAAAAAAAAACTACATTATTATCTTTCATATGCAGTGGTGGGCAGATTTTACTTTTAATACAAATAAATTATACAAACAAATAATAATACAATAAACTGTGTTGCACATACAACTGTAAACATACTTTTGTTCACCTATGTATATTGTGTATATCATAGGGACAAAACCAAGTAGACATGAGTGATAGAAGATATTAGTCTCAACACCATTTAAAAAAAAAAAGTTTTTACTGATTTTTTTAGAGAGAGAGGAAGGGAGAGAGAGATAGAAACATCGATGTGAGAAACACTGATCAGCTGCCTCCTGCACAACCCCTACTGAGGATCAAGCCCACAACCTAGGCCCCTGCCCTGACCAGGAATTGAATCAGGACCTCTCAGTCCATGGGGACTGATGCTCAATCCACTGAGCCACACCAGCCGGGCTCCATACTATTTTTATTGACTAAGACCTAAGACTAGCAAGTCATCAGTAGAATTTAATACCTATAATTGTTATTTAATAACTGACAGATTAAAAAGACATTTTTCTGTCTAGCTGTTTTCCCCTTGTGTAACAATTATGTCGGCAGGCACTTTTATGAAACAATGTAATAGAATAACTTCTAGAGTTAGATTACCAGGATCTGAATCCAAGCGCTCTCACTTACTAACAAAGCCCTCTGCCTGTTTTCTTATGTGTATAATGTAGTTAATAATAGTAGCTATCACATAAGGCTACAGGAAAAATCCATCTAGGGTTAATATATATAACTGTTTAGAACACTGCCTCATCCATAGTAAGTACCAGATAAAAACTAATAACTATTATTATTACAGTAATTAAAAAGTATATAAACTATATGTGTAGTTTTCTTATGTCTGTATTAAACTTTATCATTTAAAAAAGACCTATTTCCATTTGGGAAAAAAAAAAAAAAAAAAAAAAAATCCTATGATACAATGACTTTAAATTACTTTACCTGAGCAGTTTCAATTTTCAACTTGTCAATATTGAGAGTGTTTCTCTGTAACCCACTGGCAGCCAATGACAGAAGCTGCTTCAGAGCTTTGATATCTTCTTGTACTTTAAGCATTGCTTTTGAAGACATTCTACTAATTTCTTCTTGGACTTGTTTTTGTTCCTTCACAAATTTCCTTAAAAAAATAAAACTGAGTTTTAAAAAAATACACCTTAGGTTTCCTACAGGGAAAAAAGTACATTTACAGAATTTTAATTCCTGTTGTTCTGCTTTCACTCTAATTTCTAAAAGCATTAACACTTTAACACAAGTTTTCTTATTTGTTTTAAACTATCTTCCATAAAAAAGATCCCTACCTGGCAGTTTAACTCCTAAGTTAAAATGTTTAGGAGAAAGAGGAGATGTTCTCCCTAAAATATATATTTGCATTCAAATATGATTTATCTAATTACACTTGACACACTTACTGGAGATTTTCAACATCCTGGCAGATGACAGGAGGTAGATTTTCATCCTTCAGTGCTTTACTATCCCTAAGAAAAATGCCACAGATGTGTTAAGATACAAGAAAATAAAGCAAATATTCCCCATGTATAGCTTTCTTGCAAGATATAGAGAGTAAAATAAATTTCCTGACTTATAATGCAATTCATCTGATGTGGAGATTCCTTTTCTAACATTGCCATCTACATAAATACATTTGACTAAATGTTTATGAGAAAAAAAATTATAAAATACTACAGACTGCATGAGATATTGAACTAAATTCCCCCTGGCTCAAAAATTCTACAACTGATATTTTATTCAGTTCAAAAATAAGAAAGCATTCATTAAAGAAAGTCTACAAAACTTCTCATGAGATGCTCACGATATTTTACTTTATTATTTTATAACTTCAATTTGTTCTCCAACAAAGTAAACCTAGGAATAGGCTTAAGAGATGTATAAATATATAATGAAGGCAGGAATAAGTGAAATTTGGCAGCTATTACTTCCTGGATGATAACCCTAGGCAAATCTCAGTCTCTCTCAGCTTCCTCATTTGTGTCACAGGACTAAAATATGCACTAAAATATGAACTTGATCACTTATTTACAAATGCTTTCTCTAACATAATACAAACTAGGTGAGAATATATAAAAATAATAATCTTCAAACATATATATGATGTACAGGGAGGCTATTATTCCTCTTGATCCTCAGGAAATAAATGGTACTGGCATAGTAATTTATATATAAAATAAAAGGTATACACACATACACTCACACACATATATTTTCATTTATACAGGGGTGGGCAAAACTAGGTTTACAGTTGTATGTGGAACAGTTTATTCTTGTATTATAATTTATTATTATATTATTTATTTGTATTCTTATTCTTGTATTCTTATTCTTATTCTTATTATTATTTCGTGTCCTTACTTATGTTTTATCCTTTAGATAATGATGGCTGGTAATTTAACATATTTTTGCCCACCCCATATATAAAAGGTGCTCCAAAAGTAAAGTTCCATGAACTGTTCAATATTTAATAACATAAAAAAAATATACATAATTTGACTTTTGTAATCTTTCTAGAGCATGTGTTTATTATTTTATTTTTGACAAAGACTGGTTGAAAATTTTTTTCTTTCAAATTCCTAAATGATTCCACGTATTTCCAACCATACCATTCACCTACAATTTAGTAAGTAAAATTCTTAATTAAAATATTTAAAAAATTAAATTGTAAACTTACTCTGGTCTTGTTCCTGTTTTATCACCTAGAAAATTCAAGAAGATTTAAGTACAAATAGGTAATTTAACAATGTACTACAAAAACAAGTTTTAAGTTAATGTAAACTAAGGTATAAATAGAAACTGTTAAGCATCTGTTAGACTGCCCCTTAAACATCATGACTTGTCACAAACTCCCAACACAGCAAATTATGGAGACGTATTTATGTACACATAAACAGTTATGTATATGATTTGCATCTATTTTTTTTTTTCTTCAGATAGAGGAGGGAGAGAGGAAGGAGGAGGAGAGAGAGAAACATCAATGTGAGAGAGACACATCAACTGGCTGCCAATCACGCAACCCCAACTGGGGCCGGGGACGAACTGCAACCGAGGTACGTGCCCTTAGCGGGAATCGAACCCAGGACTCTCTGGTCTGTGGGCTGACGCTCTAACCACTGAGCCTAACTTGCCAGGGCTGATTTGCATCTATTTTTTTTTCAAGGACAAGAATCTTCCTTACTAAGACAGACAGAAAGACAAATAGCATATGATTTTACTTATATGTGAAATCTAAAGAATAAAATAAACAAAATAAAAACACTCATAGATACAGAGAACAGACTGACAGCTGTCAGAGAGGAGGGTGCTGCCGGGCTAGACGGTGAAGAGATTAAGCAGTACAAATTGGTGGTTACAGAATAGTCACAGAGATGTAGATTCCAGTCGTCCCTCGCCACTTTGCGCTTCAACTTCTGCAGCTTCAGTATCATGGTTTTTTCAAATATATTCATTTAAAAAGTTGACTGAGACAGTGAAAACAAGTATTTGAAAAAACCGTGATAGAGTGAAGCTGCGGAAGTTGAAGCACAAAGTGAAGCTGCAGAAGTTGAAGTGCAAAGTGTATATAAAGAATCCTACTTCGCGGAAATTCATTTACTGCGGTAGGGCCTGGAACTGATTAACCACAATAAACGAGGGCCGACTGTACAGTATAGGAAAAATATAGTCAATAATAGCATGATAACTACTGACTATATGTATCGGGCCAGGAGGGTACTTGAAGCATCGGGAGCACCACTCTATAAAGCACATGATTTTCTAACCAATCTTCAGTACATCTGAAAATAATACTGAATGTAAACTGTAATAGAAAATTTTTAAAAAAAGAGAATCTTTTAGTTTTTAAACTATCTTCCATAAAAAATCTTCCTGCCTGGCAGGTGAACTCCTAAAAGCTTTACTTGATACATTTTAAGGCCCAATCAGTATGGAATGCTAAAATATTTCAATTACCTGAACTTCTCTTAAATATTTTACAAAAGCAGCAAATTTTTTTAAATGAAAAGTTTTCTTGTGTCTTCAGACCAATCAAATGCTCTCTCTTAATAACACTTATTTACTAATAGTATACATCTAAAAATAGCAAAAAGTAAAAGTGATCCTTCAGCAAAATGATGCAGTGACTTGTTTACTTAAGAAGTACAAAAGCCCAGATGTTGCTCAGTGGTTGAGCATCAATCCATGCACCAGGAAGTCACCGGTTTGATTCCCGGTCAGGGCACATGCCCAGGTTGTGGGCCAAATCCCCAGTGGGGGGCATGCAGGAGGCGGCCAATCAATGTTCTCTCTCATGGATGTTTGTCTCTCTCTCTCCCTCTCCCTTCCTCTGTCTCTAAAATCAAGAAAGAAAAGGAAAAAAAAGAAAAGTATAAAAAATACAGAAATACACAAAAGTTCATCCCAGCAGAGAACCTCAATGATTCCTTCCAGTCTTTATCTGCCCTTACACATGCATTTTTAAAAGCAATCAGGATTACCATAAGCAATATTTTAACATATTTTTTCAGTATGTTGTGAATATTTTCCATGCAATTAAAATGACTAAATGACCATAGAGTACACAGATGATGTAGCTGTATAATAACCCTTATGCCCAACCCTTTTAATAGTAAATAGTAGCATCTACTATAGAAATATTGCTGTTGCAATGAATGTCTAGAGCTACAAATACTTGTGCTCTAATTGATTTATATCCCAAGAAGAGGAATTTATAGGTCAAAGAGTATGCCAGGGAAGGCCTCCGACATATTACCAAACTGATCCCTTTGAACAACTGTCCCAACTTACCTTCCCATCTACTAGGAATAAACACCCTCAACAATGAACACATTAAAAAAAAAAAAAAAAACCATTGCTAGTATGTAAGTGAAAAATGCCACTTCAATATAACCTTAATTCATATTCCTGACAGTACTAAGTGAAATAAAATATTTATTTCAAATGTTAATTAGACAAGTTCATTTCTCTCATTTATGCTACTTGTACATTTTTTTAGGTATTTCTCTTATTGACTTCAAAGAGCTATTTTGACATTAAGCTCTTAGAAATATATGAGACAAATATATATATACTTCCCTCATATATATGTATTTCATGTATCTATTTCTAAAACTATATCCTTATAATTGCAGGATACATTTTGATTTCAGAGATGTTAAAATGTGGAAAAAGCAGCATCTAGAAATCAAGTATTTTACTTTAAATTTGTCATTTACCTTTTATCTCTGTACATGGGTTACTTTTTGTTTACCCCTTTAATTCAACGGTCATTTTTCCATCATTTGCACTTCCTTGATTCTAAGATTTTTTTTCTTTCATAGTTTGACATTTCTGAAAATGGCACCCCAATTCTATAAACATTGTCTTAGACTTGATGAGACAGTAGTACAAGGTAGAGATTTAAATTTTGTTTTTTCAAATAGTTCAACTATTTTATTAACTAGTTATTATTTTGCCATTTCTTAGATATTACATTTTATTATATTTTACAAAAATTAATACACACAAACATGTGTATATAAAACTTGCACCTGTTTCTAGACCAGTGTGGACTCATGAATAGTCTACCTGGCTTGCACCTCAGTAATGCCTGTGGGCCACTGTAAAAGCTCCCTAACAGTTCTCCACATCTATTCTTGGCTTCCTGCATATCATTCTCCACATGGTTGTCAGAGTGCTCTCTAAAAATACAAATCTCATCATGTCACATTATCCAGATCAAAACCCTTTAGTATATCCCAACTGTCCTTAGTATAACTATAAAACTTTTTATTAATGTTATTGATTTCCAAAAGGAAGGAAGAGAGAAACATTTATGTGAGAAACATCGGCTGCCTCCCCCACACCTCCTACCGGGGATGGAGCCTACAACCTGGGCATATGCTGACAGGGAATCAAACAGGCAACCACTTAGTGCATAGGATGGCACTCAACCAACTGAGCCACATTGGCCAGGGCTAATTATAAAACTCTTTAGTGTGAGCTCTATAATCTAAATCTTTCTGTTCTGCAGCTACACTGGACTTCCAGTGGTTCTTCAAAAGGACTAAGATCATTCTCATCTCTAGCCCTCTCTCCATGCTGACCCCTCTTCATGAAATGCTGTTCCCTACCACTCTTCATCTGATTTAATCCCTGATAATGCAGGTCCACCCTAATATAGCTACTAGAAAAAGAAAAAAAATCTCCTGATTCCCTTGACACATATAACACATTAGAGGGAACTGGCACGTGGTATATGTAGTCATGTGCATTTATTCTATGTGTTCCTTTTGTACAATATATATATATATCTAAGAATATAACTGTGGAAGGGGGAAATAACTCCTTACATTTCTCTCATTCCTTTGCTTCAATCTGCTCTTTCACATGGAGTCTAAAAGCAATTACAATGAAGACACAAGTAGTCTCATGCTTTAAAAAAAAGGGTACCAGGTTGCTCCAATTGAGAAAAAAAATACGCTGCTAAAACATCTAAGGCTATTTTTCTAATGATAGAGCTGCTATAAAGAATACTACATAAAAAAAAAGAGAGATATGACCCTATGTTTAGAAATTAGCAAATTTTCATTCAAAGAGAAATAGACCCAAGTTGTATAAGTTTAAAAGGACTTTACCAACTTTTAGGATAGTATTTCACCCTAGAATAAATGGTATCTCCTTATAATAAAACCCATGTTCAATTAAAAAATTCTTATACAGCTCTGGCTGGTTTGGCTCAGCAGTTGGAGCGTCAGCCGTGGACCAGAGAGTCCTGGATTCGGTTCCCACTAAAGGCACGTACCTCAGCTGCGGTTTGTCCCCTGGTCCTGGTTGGGAGGTCGTGTGGGTGCCAACCACTTGATGTGTCTCTCCCACGTTGATGTTTCTCTCACTCTTCCTCCCTCTCTCCTTCCCGCTCTATCTCAGGATAAATGCAGAAATATCCTCGGGTGAGGATAAAAATAAATAAATAAATAAAATAAAAAATTCTTATACAGATATATGGACACTATTTGATACTTGTATTCATCACTTCACATTCTAAGTTCTGAGAGGTTCAATGTAATATGTATGCATATACTCTAGTAAGACATGCTTTCATCGGAAGCAGAAAATATGTTGCAAAACAAAACAAAACATCACACAGAGAAGTAACAATAAAAAAACTTTTCAAAATGAATTTGGCAATTTTTTAAATGAATATTCAGCACAGCACGAGCACAACAAAAACAGCATTTTCATACTTGGTGAGTAAATAAACTTGCAAAGCCTTTCTGGACAGTAGTTTTACAACATATACCAAGAGTCTCCAAAACATCCCTGTTTTTAAGCCACTGATTCAATTTCTAGGTATTTGCCCTAAGGAAATAACCAAGAATATGAACCAAATTAATAATAAAAGCAAACACCTAGACAGTATTCACCATGTGCCTGGCTCTAATAAGGTTTTACAAATGATAATCCTCAAACTAACCCTATGAAGTAGGTACTGTTAATTTCCCCCACTTACAGATTAAAAAAATAAAAGTAAAGCACAGAGAGGATAAACAGCTAGAATAATGTCACAAAGCTTGTAAGTAGTTGAGCCATGATTTGAACCCAGACAATTTAGCTCTAGGATTGACGCTCTTAAAACTACAGTAGTACGTTGACTCTATAAAGATGTCCAATGCAGTGATACTTCCCAGAGTCAAAGAACTAGATATGAACAACTGGATGATGGCTGGCTAAATTGATATATCCATTCATAAGATTAATATAATATCAAGCAACATTAAAATATTTTTAAAGAATTACTTACATTGACAAATACTTGTGATATATTACATGAGAAAAAACAGGCTTCAAACAATGTATTATAATCTCAAATAAGACATAGGCACATAAAAATCTTAATTTTCTACAAAAATAAAATCTTAAATGCACAACACACAAAATTTATAAAATATGGTGCAGACTTAAAAGTAAAAACTTTACTATTGAATATATAACTAACAATCTTTCAGACACAGGAAATTAAGTTCCCTCACAGGACTGTTAGAACATAAAATTATAACAACATTACTTACTCTTTTTATCTGACGAGCTACTAAAATCTATACCACCAAGGCCTTCATTGCCTGCAGTTGAAGTAGCTGCCGTGGTTCCCAAAGTCAAGCTTAACGCATTCTGTCCAAGACCTACAAATATGCAAAACATCATTTATAAAGTTCACTGTAAGTCTTTATAATGATTTCTTCTTCTGACCAAAGCATGCAAATGCTTTTAACTTGGATCCCAGGATTTTCTGCATACTTGATTTAGGAAAATAACAAAAACAAGTCTAGAGCATGCTCTAAACAAAGACTGATAGTCTTACTTGGATTCAGTGGTATATATAGTTTGGATGATGTAATTTTTCTTTACTAAAAGGGTCAGAATAAGAATGCATCCGTTAATTTGTTATATTTGGACACTCAATTTTATTTCTTGTTTGTAAACCCTCTCTACAAAAGCAATTTTAGTTTGTATGTTTTCAGGTGAATACATCTTGTCTTCCAATCATGGTTTAGAATTACACACTTTTAAAATAATCTAGTATTGCCCTGGCCGATTTGGCTCAGCGGTTAGAGCATCGGCCCAGGGGCTAGACTATAGTTATTTTTAAACTATTACTATATACTTGTGGCCCGGCCGGTGTGGCTCAGTGGTTGAGCGTCGACCCATGCACCAAGAGGTCACTGATTCGATTCCCAGTGGGGAGCATGCAGGAGGTGGCCAACCGATATTCTCTCTCATTGATATTTCTATCGCTCTCTCCTTCTCTCTAAAGTCAATAAAGAAAAAAGGATTTTTAAGTATATATATTTGTGAATCCATACATTCCCAAACTGACAAAACTGTGGGCTTTAGACAGGACGGTATTTATTTTAAAAACAGAGAAAATGGTGAGATGTACTGTTCAGAGCATGGGTTAACTGAAATCTGGATTTAAACCCTGGCAATGTATGAAAAGACATGACTAAAAAATAACTTATTAAGTTTTTAAAATATCAATGGCACCTTTAGGTTAATGTAACCATAAATTAAGCATTGAATATTGCGGTTAAGTGCCTAAGAAAAATCAGAACAGACCTAAAAACTCAATAATGAGACACAAAACAACCCTCTACCTCCCCTTTCTATTATTTTTGTGTCTTATTCTCATAAGACTCTTCAGGAGAGGTGTTTAAATATTTATCCTGTGAATAAATATATATTATAGTCTTCTAGTGATTTGGTTATTAAAGACATTTTGAATACCTACAAAGTTAGACAATAATGATAAAGCATTTGAAAGATTAATAAAATATGAATACTACACATTTCTATAGGTTATCTCGACCAACTCCTTTTCCCCCTTCCACTGACTTGGACTTACTCCATTAAATTTAGTATTTGAATAGAGGGCACAAAAGAACTATAGCTTTAACAGAAATCATCAAATCACATTCCTTCATCTCTCCCACACAAGCAAGTAAAGTATTAGACATATTAGGTACTCAGTGAAACCATGGAAATAGGCATTATGAGTTAATCTAAGTATTATCAGAAATTCTGTGATTTCAACATGTATCAACTATTCCTAATATGTAAATTGTTAAGACAGAAATTCTTGATATTACATTGTTACATGAGGTAATTATACAACTTCTTCAAATAAAAGGGAAGCTTTTCTCACTCCCACAAAGCCCCACTGGTTTTCCTATATTGGCATTAGCTATAGCCAATATTCAAAACATCGGCAGAGTCCTTAACATAATGCTAATTTCAAAATAAGCAAGAAATGAGAAATCAATCCAAGATATTAACTCAGTAGTCCATGCCAGGTGAACTGATACTTTAGTGCTGCCTGACTATAATAAAGTTACTTTAATAATGCATTTTAAAATCCTGACTTCAGAGTATATGAATTCCCTTCTTGATGTCTGTAACAAAAAGCCATTCCTAGAACCAGGGGTTAAGAGGTCAAGATGTCTTACAATGACTGTAGACACTAAATGATCTAAGATTATTCAACTGCAATTTACTAAAAAAATAAGTTTCTCTAGAAACTTTACTGACTCCTCAAACAGGCCCCTCTTCGTTTCTTTATCTAGTCTATCAATATTGAGAAACAGGAAAATGTATTTCTAAAATATTGCTAGGAGGTCCAATTATGCAGAAAGAACATTACAATTGTTTTCATACTAAAAGAAAAATATAAAAGTTAATGAGACAAAGCAATCTGCTTAAAATGCCAAAATAAATTTAAAAATAAATATTTACTATTTCTGGAGAGTAAATACCATCAATTACCTGATGTCGCTGTGTTTGTACTTTGGAAAAGCGAACCTCCCAAACCAGCTAAGGCTCCCCCTAAAGAAAGGCCTGTTGATGCAGACGTAGTTGTGGCTGTTGTTCCACCCAAATTATTCAGAGTAAATCCTGTGGATGCTATAAAAAGTGAGATTGTAAGCCTCCAAAAGGAAACACTGTTTCTAGAACACAAGAAAAGATACAAAACCCTTTCTTAAAAAAACTGATGTCCCTGATAAAAATTGGCTCCTGGAAAACACTGTTCAATAAAGATAAAATTATATATACTTATGAATAAAGAGAAAACCAGTAACAGAAAAAAAGGACTTTGGGTAATAAATGAATGGTATCAGGTAACAGATTTCACAGTAATAAAGAGTTTTCAGCCCAGGCCACCAACTCCACCCTCAAATCTGAATGAATTTAAGCCAGGCAAGGTTTATGCAAACTTTTCATTGTCCCTGTGACCAAAATGCTCCCTGAAAACAAAGTAGATAGTAATGGTTTTACATTTTATTTCTCTCATCCTCTCCCCTACTTTGTTCTCTGTAAATAGAGAGCAACTTCCAAGATGGTCTCTGTTGCTTTAATGCCCAATGCTGATCTCTTACACAAAGCAGGAATTTAATAGGTCAAAATTACTGAATGATTTCAGTAAAAATTTTCCCAAATTTAAGTTATCTTTAATAAGACAACTACTTGTGTACACTAACCAAATAAAATTAAAATTTAAGCATGAAATGTGACATTTTCCCATTCTGCCTCACCTGCTGGAGTTGATGTCAGAGCAGACGAAAGGGTAAGACCACTAGCTGAGGTAGAAGTAATAGGTAGAGCAAATGGTGTGGCAGATGCTGCAGGCTTGCTGAATCCTAAACTGAAACCTGTTGTAGATGCAGATGTAGTGGTTGCCGTTCCTGTTGAACGAAAAAAAAAATCCTTATTTACCATTAACTCTGTACGTATTATACCAGTCAACTGGTTCCCTAAAAGTTAGTGATCCCACTTTTTGCAGATAGAACAAGGATATACTTGTGTATGTATGAGAGAAAAATATAAAAGTTGGGACCCAAGCATGGTGAATACTGAAAAGATGACCCTGAGTTAAGAAAAGCAAAAAATATTCAATCAATGTGATAAATTCTTCCTACCCCTCGTTGTATTGCTCCTTTCACTCCACTTTTTTTTTTTCATCATCCTCACCCAAGGACATTTTTTCATTCTTTGTTCAGATAGAGTGGGAAGGAGGGAGATGGAGAGAGAGAGAGAGAGAGAAACATCGACGAGAAAGGGACACATCGAGTGGCTGCCACACACACGACCAACCAGGGCCGGGGACAAACTGCAACAGAGGTACGCGCCCTTAGCGGGAACCGAACCCGGGTCTCTGTGGACCGCAGGCTGACGCTCTAACCACTGAGCCAAACCAGTCAGGGCTCACTCCACTTTTGTAGATCTTTCTCTGTTCACTTCTCAAAGGACACTCCCTATGGTTCACTTCCTGCTCCCTTACTTCCTAAAAGATCTCACCCACTTTCAGAATTTCAACTATAGGTACATGGTCTAAATCAACATCTATCTGAGTCCTCACTGGCTAGCTCTACCTTAATGTCCTTTTGGACCCCTAACATTTTGCCTCATAAAAAAAAACTTTCCTAAAATCAATGTGGTCAATTCAGCTGCTCAAGACAGAAACCACAATCACCCCTTCTCTCCAGTGCTTTCTATTAGTCACCAATCCTGTCATTTCTACTTTAGAGATAGTCCCAGGAATACAAGCATCCTCAAAAACCTTAGTTCAGACATCCCTCTCTCAAGAACTATTACAATAACCTAATTGTTTCTCTGTTATCTTCCTCCTCTACCCTACAATCTATTCTTGGAATTACCTGTTACTTTATTAAAAAGAAAAAGAGGGATGGAGGGAGAAAGAGAAAGAAAAACAAAATACCCTGGTGACTCCCCCTGACCTAATGTTCCCACTAGCTCTCCAGTCTCTAAAATAGAGTCCAAAGAGTTGGCATAGCCCTGGCTGGTTTGGCTACGTGGTTAGAGTGTTGACCCACGGACCAGAGACTCCAGGTTCAGTAGCCGCTAGGGGCACGTACCTTAGTTGCAGTTTGTCCCCGGCCCCGGTTGAGGTCGTGTGGGTGGTGGCCACTCGATGTGTCTCTCTCACATCGATGTTTCTCTCTCTCCCTCCCACTCTATCTGAAGATAAATGCAAAAATGTCCTCGGATGAGGATTAAAAAAAAAGTTGGCACACAATCACTTTCCCCATCTAGTCCCATTGCACCTCAAATACCATTCCTATCTTTGAAACCTAAGCTCCAAGAACAAAGTATTTTTCCTTACTCCCTGGATTTTTTTATGAGTGGGCCTTTGCACTTTCCATTCCTCCATCTAAAATGCGTCCTGTTCCCCAAATGAACTCTTGTTCTCTTCTTCCTCTGCCTTCTTGATGCATTTCGTACAGCTGTTGGAGCATTTGTCAGATTACACAACACAGTATTATACCTGCCTATTCCATTCACCTCATAACAGACTGAATGAGTTTGCTCATGCACTCAGCAGTTCCTGACATCAACAGCTAATACTAAATGTTCAAAGCATTATGTATACCTGAGGCCACAGTTAGGAAGTAGTAGCTGCTCAAAAATTTAAATGAAGTATATGAATGGCGTACATTTTGGCTTCTCCTAAAAGCACTAGGGGACAAAAAGCCAAAAATCACCCTTCTGGATTGACCTTACTACAATTGGAAGTTCCTGCCAGAGTCCAGTGCTTTGAAATCATGTATGAGTTCTACAATCTTAGAAAATAAGAGGACCCAAATGCTTGCCCTTGTAGCCAATTCTGTCCAAAATTTTGGTAGTAAACATATTTGTTTTCTGTTAATAATAGGTAAGCAGCAGCCAAGTAAAGAAAGCCCACTAATCTTCATTTCTATTTCTAATTTAATTTTAATTGAGGTTCCTCGATGTCCTTTCATTCTTTCATTTCCTTTCGCAGTCTTTACGCCATCTAGATTGAAGGCAAGGCAAGCTATCAACCTAGTTATTCATGTTCCCTTCAGCGTATCACTATAGAAAACTAAGATGTTTTTGAGCTGGAAGAGAATCCAAAAACTTGTTATAGTCTAAAAGTTGCCCTATATATCAATAACTGTCTTTTTTTTTAAGGCCTCACAACTAATCACAGACACAACCAGGGCTTAATTCCAAGACTTATGGCCTATACTTGGTGCTTTTTCCACTAAAAGGACTCAAATGACAGGAAAATGTATTGTGAAATAAATTTCAGCAGAAAAACCATGTCTGAATTAAAATTTTTTTGAATTAAAAAAGTATTTTTAAAATATTCAAATACTGAAAGTCTCTGATAAGTCAACATCTGCGATCTATATTTGGCTCCTTACATACTTTCCTCTATATCCCAGCTCTATAGGATATTAGGAAAGAAAAGAGTAAGAAACCACAGATCTGGGATCTTTCCTCAAAAGTTCTTACCCAGAGTTAATCCTGTAGTTATAGCTGTTGCTAGTCCTGGAGACAAAAAGAGAAATAAAATTTAATAATCAGTGGAAGATGGCATTCCTTTAGTTTGTCACAAGGGCAAGACTTGGAATCACCCTCAGGCAGTGAGAACACTGTTAATGACCAATACATACCAGTTTCTTCTTCCACCATAACCACTAACATAAACATTCTTCCTATAGCACTAATTTTCATATTATAAGCTGTATATAATTTGAATAACTAGCAAATAAGATTTATAAAATGAAAACAATGATTGCTTATAACAAAATTAGGCAAGGAAGAAATAAATGTTACTCTCCTCCTCAAATAACCCTGGCACACAGAGCTAAGGCTCACTGGCTGGTCTCATATTTATTCTTGCAGCTCTTTCATTTTCTACGTGTGGCAGTGAAAGAGTTGCAATCGATGCTGGAAGGTCAATGCAAAAGGCAGTAACAGAGACCAAGAGGCTGTGCAGGTAGAGAATAAAGGATAAATAAGGAAGCAACTCCAATGAAACATTTATAGTAACAAAATACCTGTAGTATTAAAAAAAACAAAAAAACAAAACCCACACTTTTATTATTGAAATGTCTACCAGAAACCTTTATCCTCTTGCCCTTTTCCCAGTGAAACAATTGTTTTAAAACATCTCTTAAGGATGTAAATTACAGCCCTGGCTGGTGCGGCTCAGTTGGCTGGAGCATCCTCCCATATACCTAAAGGTTGCGGCTTCGACTCCTGGTCAGGGCATATACCTGGGTTGCAGGTTCGATGCCCAGTTGGGGCGTGTGCAGAGGGCAGCCAATCGATGTTCTCTCTCACATTAATGGCAGGCTCTCTCTCTCACTCTCCCCCACTTCTCTAAAAAAGATCAGTAAGCATATCCTCAAGTGAGGATTCTTTTTTTTTTTTTTTATCCTCACCTGAGGACATTTTTCCATTTTTTGCACAGATAGAGTAGGAGGGAGAGAGAGGAAGAGAGAGAGAGAGAGAGAAACATCGACGTGAAAGGGACACATCGAGTGGCTGCCACCCGCACGACCAACCAGGGCCGGGAACAAACTGCAACCAAGGTACATGCCCTTAGCAGGAACCGAACCCGGGTCTCTCCGGACCGCAGGCCGATGCTCTAACCGCTGAGCCAAATCAGCCAGGGCAAGTGAGGATTCTTAAAAAATTTAAGAAAAAAATGAATGTAACTATAATGTTATAGCAAAATAGTATGCTGACTCTCCCATACCTGCTAAATTAATGGCCAAATTGGTAAACTTGACTTAACAATCTTCACTAAGGTAAAACACTGCATCATATAATCTAAAACTTTAGATTACTTTATTATATTTACAGAGATAAAACTTCTTTAATTCTTTATTTTTAAAAATATGTTTTTATTGATTTTTCAGAGAGAGAAACATCAACATGAGAGAGAAACATAGATCAGCTGGCTGCCTCCTGCACGCCTCTCACTGGGGATTGAGCCGGCAACCCGGGCATGTACCCTGACTGGGAATAGAACCAGGACCTCTTAGAACATGGGTCAACACTCAATCCACTGAGCCACACCAGCCAGGCACTTCTTTATCTCTTTAAATGTATGTTTTCCTTCATTTCATAAAAGTAGGTCATAGCTAATGACTGGGCCTGTCACTGGCCCTTAATTCCACATCCCGATATTTCTTTTCATCTTAGTAGTTACCATTTTTTAAGTCTACCACCAATGACAATACTTGTAAAGGGAGAAAATACAGTACAGCCTTGAAAAAGATAAAATCACAAACATATTCCTTGAAAACAATTGTTTAAAACAATTGTTTTAAAACATCTCTTAAGGATGTAAATTAAAGCCCTGGCTGGTGTGGCGCAGTTGACTGGAGCGTCCTCCCATATACCTAAAGGTTGGGGGTTCGACTCCTGGTCAGGGCATATACCTGGGTTGCAGGTTCAATGCCCAATTGGGGCGTGTGCAGACTTGAAAAAGATAAAATCCCAAATATATTCCCTGAAAATGTGACCATTCTCCTTACCTGTACTTGTTCCTCCTAGAGTGAACCCAATGGCAGGCTTAGATCCAAAGAGCCCGGTTCCAAAACCACCTGAAGAAGCAGATGTAGTTGCTGGAGTCGCGGTGCTTCCAAGAGTTCCAAAATTGAGGCCCACAGAAGGGTTGCTTGTTTATAAAGAACACAAAATAAAGTTCATTGAGCCAATATTTACTTTAAAAAAATGAAAATTAACTCTTCAAGGTTATTTTCTTTCATTTAACGTATCTAACATATCTCCATAGGACATAAAAGGAACTAATACTTTGAACCAAGTTTAAATATTTTCCAGTTATCTTTAAAAATAAATCCACATTATAGAATTTCTATTTAAAAATACAATACCTGCCCTGGCCAGTTTGGCTCAGCAGTTACCCACCGTTGGCCCATCGACTAAAGAATCACGGATTCAATTTCGGCCAAGGGCATGTACCTCAACTGCGGTTTGGTCCCTGGCCCTGGTCAGGTTCATGTGGAAGGCAATCAGTTGATGTGTCTCTCTCATGTCAAAGTTTCTTTCTTTCTCTCTGCCCCCCGACTCTATCTAAAGATAAATGGAATAAAAATATCCTCTGGTGAAGCTTTTAAAAAAAAAAAGCAACCTACAGGCATAACCAATGGACAAAGACAACAATGAGGTGAAGTGGCAGGGAGGGAGATGTCAATGGGGGAAAAATGAGGGACATCTGTAATACTTTCAATGGTAAAGATATATATATATATATATATATATATATATATATATATATATATATAAAAATAAAAATACAACACCAACCTTCAAGAAAAGCATTATCTAGAACAATTAAGACTTTAGGTCCCAAGTAATCACAAACAGAACCACACATATTCTGCATTCACCAGTTTTTGCTTGAAAGGGAGCATATTTTAAAATGGCCATAAGGAGATCTGTGAATGTGGATCATTTTCCTTTTGAACTACTTGTGCACAGTTCACATTGCTAAATTTATTTGTTCTTCCCCAACCACCGATATAAAAGCATGATATACCCAGAAATGAAAAAGATATTCTAAGCTGTCTTTACTACCTCTCTATTGCTACATTAAGTATATTCATGGAGGGTACAGGGTGTTGGTATCTTGCCACAAAAAAAAAAAGCAATAAGAATTGGGGGTAGAGGAAGTAGGGTGACAGATAAGAACAAACATATCCTGGCAAGAGTAAAATGCAAAGCAAAATTACCCCCTATCAAGATTGTGCTCATCAGCAGAAATCCTCTTCAGAAATTTTCTTTCTTTTTTTTTTTTGATACGTGCCCCTAGTGGGAACCGAACCTAGGACTCGCTGGTCCACAGGCCGATGCACCAATCACTGAGCCAAACCAGCCAGGGCTTCAGAGAGTTTTTGAAAGAGCAGCTAATAACAAGTAATGTGAACAAAGTTCACAACTCTTCAAGTATTCTTATCAAGCCTCAGAGGCTCCAATTTGCCATCGATAGGTAGAATTATGAAAATAAGCAAAAACAAAACAAAAAAACCTTAACCACTTGATACTTCAAAAGTTATGTAGGCAAGTTAACAGAGATTATAACAATTATAAAGTCCCATTCATCCTATATGTTTTTATTACTTCCCTCCCTGCCCTTCCAAACAGACATAATCACGAGAACTCAATGTCAGTTTTATCAGCTTAAAAGGCTGGGGAGTTTCCATTTAAGGGGAAGGCAGTAGTATTGCGGCTGAGTTCCAGCACCAGTTCCCCATTGTGTTGATATTACTTAACCTTTTTGAGTCTCTATTTCCTCATCTGTAAATGGGAATAACAGTACCCACTTAAAAGGATCACTGTAAAGCTTAGATCTCCCAGCTGGTGTGGCTCAGTGGTTGAGCATCGACCCACGTACCAAGAGGTTGCAGGTTCGAGTCCCAGTCAGGGCACATGGCCAGGTTGCGGGCAGATCCCCAGGGGGGGTATGCAGGAGGCAGCCAATCAATGTTCTCTCTCATCAATGTTTCTATCTTTCCCTTCCCCTTCCTCTCTCTCTAAAAATCAATAAAAAAAAAAATTTTTGAAAAAAAAAAAAGAATAGAAAATCAGGATGAATTAACTTTACACAATATATGTTCACATGTTCTATTGTTATCATTAGGAACATGTAGAAGTTCTACTAAACACATTACAGTATATACACAGTATTATGCCAGCAAATCACTGAGGGCTATGGAGAGAGAGGGGAGCTTAACTAAAGAGGTAGATCTTGCCCTGGCCAGTTTTGCTCAGCGGTTAGAGCATTGGCCTGCAGTCTGGAGAGACCCGGGTTCGATTCCCACTAAGGGCACGTACCTCGGTTGCAGTTTGTCCCCGGCCCTGGTTGTGTCCCTTTCACGTCGATGTTTCTCTTCTCTCTCCCTCCCACTCTATCTGAACAAAAAACGGGGAAATGTCCTCGGATGAGGATTAAAAAAAAAAGAGGTAGATCTTTAAACACTTAATAAACCAAGTTTAAAAGAAACATTATTGGCATATTTGATGATATGAAATTAAGAAAATAATTATTATGCTCCCCTTCCTCCCAAATCAGGGGGTCCCATTTTCATACTGCTATTTCATTAATATGCAAAAAATGTAGAGTGAAAGTATGTATTTTAGACAATTAAAATATTTAAAATTTCTTGACTGAAGACACGACACAATGAAGTACTTCATAACTAAAGTTGAAAATATTGACAAAGAAATACATCAAAATGAAACTGTAATTATTCTATCAGAGAAGCAAAACAGAAATGTCTTGTTGGCAGAGAAATTTATTTTATTATTTTTTAAAAATATGTTTTCAGTGATTTTTTAGAGAGAGAGAAAAGGAGAAAGAAAAATCAATGTAAGAAACACTGATCAGCTGCCTCCTACACACCCCCTACTGGACTTCAAGCCTGCAACCAGGCCTGTGTCCTGACCAGAATCGAACTGGGACCTCTCATTCCGAGAGGATGCTCAATCCAGAGACACACAGCCCGGCGAAATTTACTTACTTTAAGAAAAATAAAACCTACCCCAGACCTGACCTCAACCCAGTATTATCTGCCACTGACTCAACGTGACATGTGGTAGAAAATCCAAGTTGATTCCAACAGTTGAAGAATGTTATTTTAATTTCCCCAGCTTGCCTTAATGTGGACTTAATGACATAACAGCTAACATTTATTGAGCACGTAGCAAGAGCCAGAGATGATGTGAAATTCTCTACATGCTTTATCTCATTCAACAACTCTCTGAGGTAAATATATCATAACCCTTTTCCACATGTGGAAATTGAGACTCAAGGAGTAACTTTCCCAGAATGAGACCAAATCACCAAGTGGCAATAGGGGAAATCAGGCCTCCAAATCAGTACTCCAATAGAGAGATGTTAGACCGTCTCTCCGTTTGTTAATTTATCCACCTTTCTAAAACCTGTGTAAATGTTTCTAATGTATTACCAATAAATAATCCATTTACTTGATCATTCAACAATATTTATTAAAGCCCTTTTTATGTCCCAGGCATTGTTATTGGGACTAAGGATGAAGGGGTAAATAAGTAAATAAGACTGAGACCCTTCCCTCCAGAAGTTTCCAGTCAGTGAGAGAAAGAGATTAATCAGCCAATCAATCATTCATTCAACAAATACATATTGAGTTCCACTGCATCTACTGGAAAAACCAAACACAAAGGTCTCCACCTTCATGGAACATATATTCTATTGCTTGGATCAGACAATAAATAAGTCAACAAAAATATATAATGAACTGTTACCATCGTGATAAGTGCTATGTTACAGGGTACTATGAGGATGTTCACTTACTCTAAACTGATAGGTCAGAAAGTCTCTCTGGAAGTAACTTTTTTAATCCCAAAAGTAGGCATTAGCTTGGCACATGGGGTAGGAGTAGTAGGGGAATTCCAAGCAGAGGGAACTGCCCTAAAGGGGAAAGGGGTTTGGTGAAGCCCACCTGAGGAACTGAGAAAAGGCCCAAGTTGCAAGAGCAGTGTTTTTGGAACTAGCACCAAGACCCATTACAGAGTATGAAATGAATCTGGTAGATCACAACAAGCGTTTTTTAAAAAGGAAATGCAACATAATAGAAAATATCAAAGTGCATCATAAAAAATAAAGGCATCTTTCTTGGTAACTTTCAGCTACTTATTAGTGTTCCTAAACTGGGTGATAATATAAATGTAATTTTTAGTGGATCTGGATCACTGAATAGAAGCAAACTGAATTGAAGTAAAGATGGGCTCAGGATGAGCCTGTTGAAGAGGTTCCAGGTTATTTGGGTCTTGTGGACTATGGCAAGATTTATTTTTACTTCATTCCAATGATAGTGAATAAAATCACTGAAGGAAGGCAATGTGAATTTTTTTTTATCCTCACCCAAAGATATTTTTCCACTTTTATCTTCAGATAAGAGTGGGAGGGAGAGGGAGAGGGGGGAGGGGAGGATAGGGCCAAAGGAGGGGGCAGGGGCAGGGCGAGAATGTCAATGTGAGACTGGCAGCCTCCAGCATGACCCCAACCAGGGCTGGGAACAGAGGTATGTGCCCTTGATTGGAATTGAACCCACAACTCATGGGTCCACAGGCTAATGCTTTAACTAACCCGAGCCAAAATGACCAGGGTGATAATGTGAATAAAAAAAAAAAAGTCAGCCCTGGCCGGTTTGGCTCAGCGGTTAGAGCATCAGCCTGCGGTCCACAGAGACCCGGGTTCGGTTCCCGCTAAGGGCATGTACCTTGGCTGCAGTTTGTCCCCGGCCCTGGTTGGGTCGTGTGGGTGGCGGCCACTCGATGTGTCCCTTTCACATCGATGTTTCTCTCTCTTCCTCTCTCTCCTTCCCGCTCTATCTGAGTAAAAAATGGAAAAATGTCCTCAGGTGAGGATAAAAAAAAAAAAAAAAAAAAGTCAACCTGGCTACAATGTAGTAAAAATGAATGACATAAAAGTAGATTTCTGAGATTTCATTGAACTAATAAGTAGAAGATGATGGGAGCAGTTTTCATTTAACACGGGAATGGTTGAAAACCTGGCAGGAATTTTAAATATTTTCTAAGAATGTAAGCTTCAGAAGACAGGACTCTTATTAATCTTACCACCTAAAACAAAGCCTACTATATAGGAGTGTGTCCAGTAAATATTTGTTCTATGAATGACAAGAGCTTGCACAGGGTGGCAGTACTGAAAATGAAGCAAATAGAAAAAAATTCAAATTATCAGGCTTTGCTGATTAAATGTATAGACAAGAGATAAGGAAAACTCCCAGATTTCTAACTTGACTGTATAGCCTGTGGTCCTTCCCCCTTTTTGAATAGACAATGCTGAAGCCATTTTTGCCTCTTTAATCTACAAGCAAATTCTTTAAGCTTCTTGTAACTCCTCTGCACACGTCCTGGTTTAATAAACTCCACCTTTAACTTCAAAAGGTTAAATCTGTCATCAATAAAATGATCTTTAACTATTTTAATTGCCTCTTTTGGGACTTCTGCTAACCAAATTTTTGTCACCTGTTGTAGCAAGTTGCACAGAAACGATGAATATGCTACCTACATTTTGCAATTTAATTAAAAGACAATGAGTCATTAAAACACAACATTCTCATGATATACTCATTTGCGCACTGTTCAAAATTACCAGCAATTAATGCTGTAAAAAGTAAAACAACAAAAGGACAGCTAGAGTCCCATGAGGCGCAGACTTGAAAGCTCCCTAACCACAAACTCATCAAAGCTCTGTGATGTCTAAAACCGCAAGTCCTGTAATAAAAGCTTCATTATCGGGGAGAAACTTTTATTTGTTCTTAAATATTTCTATTGCTTTTCTCTGAAACCCCACAACAAGCTCTATTTCATTCATTCGCTCCACATCCGTTCTGTGCCTACGACTGTCAAACTGCTAGGGCTCGGGTGTGAAATCGCAGGCCCTTCCAGCCAGCCAGACCTCACTCGGCAGGAACAACGTCCGAACCGTCGTGGGTTCTGGGCCTTCCCAACACAAAGACCACCCACCCTCCCTCCAACCAGGCCGCCTGCAGCGCCGGCGCGGGGCGGTTATTTTTCTCCAGGCCGACCGAGAAAGAAGCCGGCGGGAATGAAGACGAGCGGGGCTAACCCACTGGAGCCTCGCGGGGAGGCCCGGGCCGGGAAGGCGAGAAAGTGAGGTTACCTAGACGCCCCTGTCCCGAAGGAGAAACCGCCGCCTGCACCGGTACCGCTGGCGGCTACGGTGGTGGAACCCAGCGTGCTGGTCCCGAAGGAGAACCCCGTGGACATGGCTGCTCGGGCTCGCCGCCGTCAGCAAGCGGAAAGGGGTCTGGGACGCTCTTCTCACATCAAAGCCGAGGCGGGCCGGGAAGCATCGCCCCCCGCCCCAGCCAGGACCTGGCGGGAACCTCCAACTCCAGCGGCCGCGAAGACAAGGCCGAAGTGGGCGGAACAACCCCGTGGGAGCACGTTCCAGCGCTCGCCGCGCGCCCGGAACCCACCGGAAGCGAGCCCGCCGCGCAGGGAACCCTGGGATGGGGGTGAGGTCGGCGTGCCGCGCAAAGCACCCTGGGAGTACGTGGGGGTTGCCTCTCGGCGCACTCGCTACTGGTTGGTGCCCAGAGTTCAAACAAAACCGAACTATTTCTCTCTTAGAGTTCTATTTCGGCAGCCCCGCGGAGGTAACCTGCACTCCATAGTGGGTGTATCTCAGTTAATGCTTGTGTCCTTGCCTACTGCCAAAAAGGATGCGCAGAATCCCAGAAGGGGGGCCCCTATTGATCATTTCCATCCCCTCACGGGAAAGGACGCCATGTTGGTCTCCCAAGCGACCCCGACCAGGGCCAGGGATTGAAGCCCCAACCCAGGTACATGACCTTAACTGGAATTGAACCCGTGACCCTTTGGTCCTCAAGCCAATGCGCTAACCGCTGAGCCAAGCCGGCCTGGGCTATGATGACATTTTTAATGTCATAAACTGAATGATCTGAAATGCAGTAACACTGTAAAATAGTTCAAATTTTGGCCCTGGCCGGTTTGGCTCAGCAGTTAGAGCATCAGCCTGTGGACCGAAGGGTCGCGGGTTTGATTCCCTTCCCAGTCAAGGGCACTACCTCAGTTACAGCGGTGCTGCAGGCAACCAATGATGTGCCTCATATTGATGTTTCTCTCTCCCTTCCTCCCTCCCACTCTATCTAAAAAGCAGTGGATTTAAATTTTTAAAAATGAATAAATAAAAATTTCAAATTTTGACTTGCATTGAAATGGGCTTTCTATGGTGGTATGCTTAGATCAGGATAACTCTTTGAGAAGTATCAGTCAAAAGGCTCTAACACATAAAGGATTTAGGACTCTCACGTCTATTTCAAGGGATCTGTAATATGTATTGTCTGACCCTATGAGATGTCCAAGAGAGAAGTTACCTTTGAGGGACTGTATAACCGGTTACCCTCTATCTGAGACTAAGACAGTCCTGTATGTTGCCTAACCTGGATATTTGTTCTTTGCTGAGCCAAGTGCAACTTCTAAATTGGATTATGGGATACATAATATGACCAGTTGAGTACATTATACAGTGCACTCAATTAAGAACAAATGTTTTGTCCTTCACCCAGCCTCCCCAAATGAACACAGCCTGATTCAGATAATTTTTTGAACTCAGTGCTGAAGAATTACAATGAGGATCAGCAGGTATCCAGACATCTCTGGGGATACTAGGATGCAATCTGCTTATCACACACGTACACAAAACTATTATTTACTGAGCATTTATTCAGGCCAGCCACTATGCTTAAGTGTTTCTGTTCAAATATTTCATGTAACCAACACAAATAACTCAAGTATAGGAGATGATAAGTACTAGTATTTACAAAGAAAAAAACCAAGAGTTGCAGAAATTAAATAATTTTACTAAATTTACACAGCTGTGCTGGCCAGTGTGGCTTAGTGGATTAAGCATTGTCTCATGGCCTGAAAGGTCCTGGTTCCATTCCAGGTCAGGACACATGCCCGAATTTCAGGCTCAATCCCCAGTAGGGGGCGTGCAGGAGGCAGCCATTCAATGTTTCTCTCTCCCTTACTCTCTCTCTAAAAAAAATCAATAAAGCGCTGGCCAGTTTGGCCCAGCAGTTAGAGCAACGGCCTGCAGACCAGAGGGTCCTGGGTTCGGTTCCTGCTAAGGGTTCGTACCTCGGTTGCAGTTTGTCCCCGACCCCAGTTGGGGTTGTGCGGGTGGCAACCAGTTGATATGTCTCTCTCACATCGATGTTTCTCTCTCTCTCTTCCTCCCCCTCTCCCTCCCGCTCTATCTGAAGATAAAAATGCAAAAAAAAAAAAATGTCCTTGGGTGATGATAAAAAATATATATAAAAAGAAACTCACACAGCTAGTAAGTTGTAGAAATGAGATTTGAATCAGATATTTTTGATTCCAGAAATAACTTTAATCATAGACTTTATCTTTTGCAAAAATACACATAAAAATAAAAGTTGAGAAATATAATCAAGTGAAATATTCTTTTAATGATTTATGTTTATTTAAGAAGCACCCAGATTAGGAAATGTGATTGCTTTTATAATATCCCATTAGCTAGTAAACAGTGAACATGATTCTAAAAGCATCAGCATTTAAAATATGAAATGTTTTCTCACATGACAATCATAGCATTAGATATTTCTTGTGCATTTTATAGGGAAACTAAATGGACTTTTAAATTTTTTATTTATAGATTGATTTGAGAACAGAGAGGAAGAGAGAGAGAGAAAAACATGGATTTGTTTTTCCACTTATTTATGCACTCATTGGTTGCCTCTTGTATGTGCCCTGACTGGAGATCGAACCCACAACCTTGGTATATTGGGATGACCCTCTAACCAACTGAACTACCCAGCCAGGGCCTAAGAAGGATTTTAAAAACAGTATAAAAGTAAACATTAGTTCTGACTTGTGTGGCTCAGTTGGTTGGAGCATGGTCCCGTACACGAAAAGATTGCAGATTCAATTCCTGGTCAAGGCACATACCCGGATTGTGAGTTTGTCTGGAGTCAGGGCACCTATGGGAAGGGGGTCAATTAATATTTCTCTCTCACATCTGTGTTTCTCTCATTCTCTCATTCCCTCTCTCTAGAATCCATAAGCTGTCCTTGGGTGAGGATTAAATAAAAACAAAACAAAGTATTAAACATTAGGGAGAAATGAATGCAGAAGACTCTGATTCCTCATTATTTCAAAGTATTATGATTGTTTGTTTAATGTTGTTTGTGTATTTGCTATTTTTACATGATTATTTATTTTCCAATATTTATTAATTTATTTTTATTACAGATGTTTCTCTCCCCCCCCAACACCCTCCTCCCCATCCCACCCTCCCCGCCCCCAGCATTGTTGTCTATGTCCATCTGTTATGCATACATGCATACAAGTTCTATGCATCCATCTCCCCCCCCCCCCCCCACACACACTATTCTGAGGTTTGTCATTCTGAACCATACTCCTTTCTGTGTCTCTGGGTCTATTTCGTTTATCAGCCCACCTAGTTCATTATATTCCACAATTAAGTGAGATCATGTGGTATTTGGTATTTGTCTTTCTCTGATTGGCTTATTTTGCTTAGCATAATACTTTCGAGGTCCCTCCATGTTGTCTCAAAGGATAAGAGATATTTCTTTCTTACAGCTGCATAGTATTCCATTGTATATATGTACCATGGCTTTTTTATCCACTCATCTATTGATGGACACTTGGGTTTTGTCCAGATCTTAGCTATTGTAAATAGTGCTGCTATGAACATAGGGGTACATATATTCTTTCTGATTGGTGTTTCAGGCTTCTTAGGATATATTCCTAGAGGTGGGATCACTGGGTCAAATGGCAGTTCAATTTTTAACTTTTTGAGGAAACATCATACTGTTTTCCATAGTGGCTGCACCAGTCTGCATCCCCACCAGCAGTGTACTAGAGTCCCCTTTTCTCCACACCCTCGCCAGCACTTGTTTGATGATTTGTTAATGGCAGCTATTCTGGCAGGTGTGAGGTGATACCTCATTGTTGTTTTAATTTGCATCTCTCTGATGATTAGTGATGTTGAGCATTTCTTCATATATCTCTTGGCCATTTGTATGTCCTTTTTGGAGAGGTATCTTTTTAGTTCCTCTGCCCATTTATTTTTTATTATTTATTTATTTATCCTCATCTGAGGACATTTTTGCATTTATCTTCAGATAGAGCAGGAGGGAGAGATGGGGGAAGAGATTGAGAGAGAAACATAAAATGGTTGCCACCCACACGACCCCAATCAGGGCCGGGAACAAACTGCAACCAAGGTATGTATGTTCCCTTAGCGGGAACCAAACCCTAGACTCTCTGGTCTGAGGGCGGACACTCTAATCACTGAACAAAACTGGCCAGGGCTCTGCGCATTCTTTAATTGGGTTCTTTGTTTTCCTTTTGCTAAATTGTATGAGTACTCGATATATTTTGGAAATTAACCCCTTATCTGATGTATCACTGATAATTATGCTCTCCCATACAATGGGTTCCCATCTATGTTCATCAGGAATATTGGTCTAGTTTTCTTTCTTTGTAGTGTCTTTTTCTGGTTTTGGAATTAGAATTATGCTGGCCTCATAAATGAGTTTGGAAGTCTTACTTTCTCTTGAATTTTTTGAAATAGTTTGAGGAGAATGGGTATTAGTTCTTCTTTGAATTCGGTAAAATTCCCCTATGAAGCCGTCCGGGCCTGGACTTTTGTTTGCTGGGAGAGTCTTGATTACCTCTTCAATTTCTTTTGTTGTTATTGGTTTGTTCAAGTTTACTATCTCTTCCCGGTCCAGTTTTGGGGGACTATGTATTTCTAGGAAGTTGTCCATTTCGCTTAGATTGTCAAATTTGTTGCCGTATAATTGTTCATAATATTTTTTAACAATCCTTTGTATTTCTGTGGTGTCAGATATTATTTTTCCTCTTTCATTTCTGATTTTGTGTATTTGAATTCTCTCTCTTTGTTTCTTGGTGAGACTAGCTAAGGGTCCATCAATCTTGTTTATCTTTTCAAAGAACCAGCTCTTTGTTCATTGATCCTTTGAATTGTTTTTTTGGTCTCTATGTCATTTATTTCTGCTCCGATCTTTACTATTTCCTTCCTTCTACTTGCTCTGGGTTTCTTTTTGTTTGCTTTCTAGTTTTTTAAGTTGTGAGGTTAGATAGTCAATTAGAAATGTTTCTTGCTTCTTGAGGTAGGCCTGTAGTGCTACGAACTTCCCTCTCAGAACTGCTTTCGCTGCATCCCATACATTTTGTGTTGTGTGTTCATTTTCATTGGCTTCCAGGAAGTTTGTAATTTCTTCCTTGATCTCCTTGTTCAATAACATGCGATTTAGCCTCCATGTGTTCAAATGTCTTTGCATGTTCTTGTTCCAATTGATTTCTAGTTTCATGCCATTGTGATCTGAGAAGATGCTTGATATGATTTCAATCTTCTTGAACTTGTAGAGACTTAGTTTGTGTCCTAACATGTGGTCTATCTTTGAGAATGTCCCATGTGCACTTGAGAAGAATGTGAATTCTGCAGTTTTGGGGTGTAATTCTCTGTAGATATCTATTAAATCCATTTGATCTAGTGCTTCATTTAGAGTCTGTGTTTCCCTGTTAATTTTTTGTCTAGAAGAACTATCCAGTGATGTTATTAGGGCATTGAGGTCCCCTGCTATGATTGTAGTGCTGTTGATTTCTCCTTTGAAGTCTTCCAGAAGATTTTTAATATATTTTGGTGCTTTTATATATGTTTACCAAGGTTATATCTTCCTGTTGGTAGATCCTTTCAATATTATGTAGTGGCCTTCTTTGTCTCTAGTTGTGGTCTTCATTTTGAAAGCTACTTTATCAGATATGAGTATTGCTACACAGCTTTTTTTTCCTTTTTGTTTGCTTGAAGATTTTTTCCATCCCTTCACTTTCAACCTATGTCAGTCTTTTGTTGTGAGATGGGTCTCTTGTAAACAACCTAAATGTGAGTCATGCTTTCTTATCCAGTGAGCTACTCTGTCCTTTGATCAGAGCATTCAATCCATTTATATTTAAGGTTATTATTGATATGTAGTTATTTATTGCCATTTTTGTTTATTGTGGTTATATTTTTCTTTCTATTTCTTCTACTAATTATAGCAGTCCTTATAGTATTTCTTCCAGTGCTGGTTTGGTGCTAGTATATTCCCTTAGCCTTTTTTTTTTTTTTTTTGTCTGGGAAGCTCTTCATTTCACCTTCTATTTTGAATGATACCTTTGCTGGATAGATTAGTCTTAATTTCAATTTTTGTTTTTCATGACCTTGATTACTTCATGCCACTCCCTTCTGGCCTGTTTCTGTTGAGAAGTCAGCTGAGAGCCTAATGGAGTTTCCTTTGTAGGTAACCTGTTGCTTATCTCTTGCTGCTTTTGGGATTCTCTCTCTGTCTTTAATTTTTGGCATTTTAATTACTATGTGTCTTGGCGTGGGCCTGTTTGGGTTCTTCTTACTAGGGGTTCTCTGTGCTTCTTGAACTTGAATGCCTTCTTTCTTCACCAAGTTAGGGAAGTTTTCTGTCACTATTTCTTCAAATATATTCTCTAACCCTTGCTCATTTCCTTGCTCTTTAGGTACTCCTATGATGCGAATGTTATTTCGTTTCCAGTTGTCCCACAGTTCCCTTAAGCTGTCTTCCTGTGTTTTGTTTTTTCCTTTTGGTTTTCTGCTTGGTTGATTGTTTTCTATCGTGTCTTCTAATTCACTGATTTGGTCCTCAGCTTCCTCTACTCTGCTGGTTAGTCCTTCCAATGTGTTCTTAATTTCTGCTATGTCATTCTTCATTTCCACTTGGTTGATTTTCAATGTTTCTATATCTTTACTCATGGTGCTGATGTCCTTACTCATGCTGTTGAGCTTCCTCAAGATCATGGCTCTGAACTCTACCTCTGATAATTTGCTTAGCTGCATTTCATTTATCTCATCTTCGATAGAGTTCTCTTATTCTTTCATTTGGGATTTGTTTCTTTGTTCCACCATTTTGGCTATCTCAGTGGGTTTTGGAGCCTGCCAAATTTTCCCTGTGGGTGTTGGTATTCCTGTGTTTGTGGCTCCCTCTACTGGGTTTGGATGAGCCTGGACAGGCCCATATTAAACACCATTGTCAAGTCTTACTTTTCTGGGTAGATTTGCAAGCCCAGGAAAGGTTCTGTTATCTTCCAGCTTTTTCCTGGAGGCTAGTAGTCTGAGTTACTCAGTGCCTTTGAATGTAGCCCTGGTGTTCTGCATAAGAGGATTTCCAGAGGGTGGGATAGGTGCTGGTTGTTAATGAGCCTCAATGTTTATTTCTTTGCCTCACCTGGGAAAGGCTGAATCTCCAGGGGGAAGGGGCTGCTGCTTTTTTCCACAGCTCTGGAAGGAGCACACTGGCCACTGTTCTTTGTGTCTTCGACTCAGCAAAAACTCTTATGTTCCCTCCAAATCCCAGGTGTCCCCACAGAGTTCCAGCCCAGTCTGCCTCCCTTTGCCGTAGCCTCCAGGTGAGTGGCTGTGGCTATTTTAGCGCTCTGTCAGGCTCTCTGTGCTGTGGAGTGGGCTTGATCTTTATTCCCCAAGGGCACTGCTTACAGCTAAGACTGCTGCTGTCCGTGGGCTCCCAGCCTGTCACCCTCTCGTGCCTCCACAGATCCTACCAGTGTCCCTGGTTATATGGTCCTGCTGCTTTTCTTCTGAGTATTTGTCTTTATTTTAGTTGTAATTCCCGTTTGGTCCTGGGAGATCATCTGCCTAGCTTCTATTCACTCCGCCTCCATTTTCACATCCAGTAATTTTCATTTTAATTGTAATACAGGGGTGTATAATTGACTCAGACAACTGAGCGCGCTGTATCATTTTTACTGTCTTGATCAACTTTTTAATGAATATATTTGAAAAAACTGTGATAGAGTGAAGCCGAAAAAGTCAAAGCGTGAAGTGGTGAGGGACGACTATACCCAGGTTTTGAGTTCAGTCCCTGGTCTGGGTATGTGCAGATGGCAACTGATTGATGTTTCTCTCTCACATCTCTAAAAATAAAGGTATACAGATTCTACAGTCAGACTGTCTGGCTTTATATCACAGATCTAGGCTTTATCTGCTCTGTGATATTGGGCAATATAACTACATGGTATTTCTCTGTACTCATCTTTTAAAAAATGAGGGAAGTAATAATATGTTCCTCATGATATAGGCATATAGGTAAAACACTTAACACACTTTCTGCCACCTGATAATCTTACGTGTTGGTTAACATTACTATTACTACCTCTCTAAAAGAAATAATAAGAGAAGAGAGCAGGGAGGATAACCTGGGATATGAGGTTAACCTGTATGGGAACAGGGAATGGGGAAAATGATAAAATTCTGGGGGAAAATAATATAAAAAGGTTTTATTAAGGAAGTCTTGATGTATGTCATGCAATATAATTCACCCTTTCCTGCTTTTCAAAAGATCTTCAGTAAAGACTTGCATTAATTTTCAAAGTTGTTTTTGTTTGTTTGTTTTGGTGGGGAGAACAGGATTTATATATTTTTGGATATGATAATGTACTCATTGGTTTCCAGGTGGCTCAATTTTGTTTTTATTACACAGAGTAAGTGATTCTACCATAAAGACCATTGTGTTTAATAAGCATAACCATTGCTTTACCAATCTGGGCCGTAGCCCATTTCGCCCAGTGGTTAGAGTGTTAACCAACAGACTGGGGAGCCATGGGTTCGATTCCAGGTCAAGGCATGTACTTGGGTTGCAAGTTCAATCCCTGGTCTGGTCCGGGTTGTGGGGGAGGCAACCAGTGGGTGTGCCTCTCTTACATTGGCGTTTCTCTCTCTTTTTTTCTCTCTCTCTCTCTCTCTCCCCTTTCCACTCTATCAAAAAATTAATGGAAAAATATCATTGACTGAGGATTAACAAAAAAAAATAATTAAAAAAAAAGAGAAATAAACACTGTTTGGGTTTCCCCCTATGAAATCAGTGCTTCCCGAATAGGTATTTCTTTTCTGACCTCAAATAAATGTTTGTTGCCTTTCACTTTGGCCTTTCATATTTAGGTTATCCCATAGTATGGGAGATTTGATTGTTTCAAATAAGGCTAAACTAAATAGATCTGATTATTTCCTTAGTCGAGATTTTTGTGAGTAGAATTGCAGCTCAAAGTAAAGAGAAAGCATTGCTATTTGGTGCTGTCCACTGGCAGGGTGATGGACTGCAGGGCCATCTCGCCCTCACCTACCACATCTCTTACCACAGCATGTCCACAGGATTCATTCTTCAGCCCAGCAACGTCCCCACGGGACCCTCTCCCAGGTCTGCTTTACTGGCTCTCTGCCCATTGCCTTCTGTCAGGGTTGGTGAGCCCTCCACAGACAGGGGGCACTGTAGCGTCGGCGGCTGCCCCACACGAGTCAGACTCCGCTCTCCTTCGGGGACGCTCTGTTACCCCCACCCCCATCACGCCCCCTGGGCAGCCGCCTAGTTTGGGGAAGTGTTTCTAGGAGACGGTGCGGGCAGGCTGCGCCTGCGCAGTGGGTGCAGCCGGGGGCGGGGCTGACGGTCTGTGGCGCTGCCTAGCAGAACTAGTTCCTGCTGGGTCTGGGTCGCCATCACCGCACAGGTTCTGTCGCCCCATGACACGCCTGTGAGGCAGCCCGCCGCCGACGTCTCCTCGGGATGGAGCACATCCGTACGACCAAGGTAGCCGGGCGCCGGAGATCCGTTTGCTGCGGGCCTGATGGGGCGGAGGCGGGAGACGAGGAGAGCTCGGTTGGCCCGACCAGGGCGGAGGGCCGGGGCGGGGCCTGGCCGGGCCTCTGGGGGGAAGGGGCAGTTTGGGCCGGGGGCGGGGAGGAGGCCTGCTGCCCCCTGGGTACGGTCTCGCTGGTCAGCCCCGGCGTTGGGCTGCCAGGATTTGGGCTGCGTGGGGTTCAGTCCCTGAAATTTGTTGCCGCCCTCGCAGCACTTTCTTGGGTACAGTTGGGGCTGTTTTAGCCGCGGGGCCGTTCAGCCTGTCGCCGCCTGAGACCGCAGAGCCGGTGCATGTACAGACGAGCTTTTCGATGCTGTATTCCGTCTCCGCGGTTAACCGTCTCGTGTCACACGGATTCTTGAGCAAGTTGTGGGGAAGCTGAGATCCGCGCTCGGCTCCACCCCCTTCTCCTCTGGTCCCCAGTCTTTTAGGTTTGGTGTTTCCATCTCTGCTCCAACTTGATTGTCTGTGGAGTCGGCTGTCAGCTCAACCGAGGAGTTACGGGGAAGGGAAAAACATGACTGCATATTTGCAAGTGTCTGGTGGAATTATTACTCAACTGAGCTTATTAAATACCGTGCTGAATCTTTGTGTGTAAAAGGCTTTTTTCTTTGGCTTTTCACAAACACGTATTCTTGTGATTCCGTTACAAATGTTACAACGGAAGGAAATGACATCAAAATATTAGTAAATTACCAACAACATTAAGGTAGACTTCAACTTTGGGAGGGAGAAAATATGGAGACCAGAAGAATGGAACAACAGGATGTTAAGATCGCCGGGAAGAGGACGACCCACTGTGAATCTTAACTGTCCGCATTTTGCTGAAACCAGTTAATTGCTGCTCATCCCAGAATGACCGTTTAGCAGACAGACGTCATTTTCATTTGTTCCACGGAGAGAATTTGCGATGTCATTAAAATGTCTCATAAACCTCTTTAAGGTGTACCTGGATTTTTTTTTTAATCCTCACCCGAGGACATTTTTCCATTTTTTGTTCAGATACAGTGGGAGGGAGAGAGAGAGAGAGAGAGAGAGAGAGAAACATTGATGTGAAAGGGACACATCAAGTGGCTGCCACCTGCACGACCCAACCAGGACTGGGGACAAACTGCAACCCAGGTATGTACCCTTAGCGGAACCGAACCCTGGTCTCTCTGGACCATAGGCCGACACTCCAACCACTGAGCCAAACCGGCCAGGGCGGTGTACCTGGATTTTTATTAGAGCTTGTTTTTAACATTGCACATACCATCTCTAATGAAATTGAAGATGCCAAAAACTAACACCATTAAAAAATTTTTTTAAGAGAAGAAAGGTAGAGAATCTAAAGGAACTCTAGGATTCAAGTAGCTGGCACTTAAAATTTGAAAATAGAAGGGTGAGGAACTAAATACCCAAACTAGTGGAAGATGTAGAGGTGGAAAGGAGGACTGCAGTGGGCATCAGATCAGGTTCTTGTGCTGGTTTCAAGGGTCCAGACCTGTGTTATATGTATAGCAGCTGTGTGCACACCACTTCCTTTCCTACCAGATTGAACCTCATCTTTGCATCTTTCATAAGACTTGCTACAGCACACAATAACAAAACAGTAAAAGTGAATCGAGGCTAATCAATTAGAAGCAGCCCTATTCTCAGGTGATTGGTAAGAGTGAACAGAAAGTTGGAAAATGTAGGACCCCTTGGCTTAGTTTAAGCCTTTCCACTTTAAATTTATGGTGAATGTATATCTTTGTTTTTATTTGTTTAGTTGTAGCTTCTCATTTCATTAAGTTTGTTGCTGGTGACTTCCACTTGATCTAATGTTCCTCTTTAACTACCAGTGATGGGTCCATGCTTGTGGTTTAGTTAAGGTCCTTTTATGACTTTTTTAAGGACTGAAAGATTTCTTTTTTTTTTTTTATCCTCACCTGAGGACATTTTTTTTGCATTTATCTTCAGATAGAGCAGGAGGGAGGGAGGGAGGAAGGGAGAGAGAGAGAGAAACATCCACATGAGAGAGACACATCTAGTGGTTGCCATCCACACGACCCCAACCAGGGTTGGGGACAAACTGCAACCGAGGTACGTGCCCCTAGTGGGAACCGAACCCTGGACTCTCTGGTCCTCGGGCTGACACTCTAACCACTGAGCAAAACCTACCAGGGCAAGACAAAGATTTCTGACTAATTTTCTATTAACATCTCTTCTCATGTGTGCACCTTTATTACTTTGGGTTATGTTTCTAGCACTGGACTACTACTAACTACTCTGTAATAATCTTAAGTAGCTATATGTAGACTGCAATTAAATAGGTATTTGCTAGGTACTTGTTATGTGCCGGGCACTGTACAGACACTAGGTATACAACAGTGAGCAAAATAGATGTGGACCTCATAATGCATTCTGATAATTACTGGGTGGAATGTGATAGTTTCTGAAATTATAACTTACAAGAATAACCTTATAACTTATAAGTTATAAAAATTGATTTGAACATAGCCAACTTTTTGTTTCTATTATGTATAGCCTTCACCTGGACATAGTTAATTTGCTGCAGAAATAATTGTAAGTATTTCAAACTAAAAATAAATTGTTTTAAGTTTATTTAGCTGTTTTGAACTCTATGTAGTTTAGTCACTATGATAAAGGATTGACTATGGAGTAGTACTGTGTAACTAGTGATTCTGTGTTGTTCTGACAGCTATACATAGTTGACCCTTGAACAACTCAGGGGTTAGGGATGCTGTCCCCTGTACATTTGAAAATCTGTTTATAACTTCTGACTCTTTGAAAACTTAGCTGTCCTTGGTATCTAAGGGGGATTGATTCCAGCCCCCTCCACCCCGCTGTAGATATCAAAATCTGTATATATAAAATGGTGTAGATCAGTGCATTATAGTTGGCCCTCTACATCTGTGGACTCCCAACTATGGATTTAAAACAGTACAGGTGTTAGTTGAAACAAAATCCGAGTGTAAGTAGACCCCCACAGTTCAAACCCATGTTGTTCAAATGTCATCTGTATGTGGAAAGTAGTAATTATATGTTAATATAGCCAATTATACAATATCATTTTACAGTATTTGCAGTTTCACAAATATGGTAGTTTATACAAAATTATCACTAATCTTTTAAAATAACACAACCAGTTGGGTACATTATTTCCATTTACAAATAAGGACATAGGCTTAGAGAGTGGAAGTAATCTGCCCAATGAGCTCAAGAGGCATAGAGAATATTTAAACCAAGGTTTGTCTAACTCCAAAGACTATATATAGTGTCTTTTCCATTGCCTCTCTAGTTTCAATCTAATTGTGAAAATGTGTTAATATTAATGCAGAAATACATCCTAAGAAAAATTCTAAGAGCTTTATCTTCCTCAAACCTCTTCTTGACATAATTAAATCATATTTTGTGGTATTGTTGTATAGTTTATGGTCATTGTTTTTTATTGTTTTGTTTTTGCTTACTAACCAGAGGTTTATCAGATATAGAGTATTTTAGGCGAATACTAATTAAATGGCTTTATAATTCTAAAATTGAGGAATAGATATACAGTATCATCCTGTTTTGGTCACATTTGGTTTATTAACTGTATGGTATCAGTAAAGATATTAAGTCTGAATTTGAATTCTGAAAGACCATTTCCAAGCCATACTTGTGAACAGTGTAACTACTGTCTATGACTTTGAGTGCTAATTTTGCCATAATGAGATAATATTGCCAGGAAACAATGAGAAATATGCAGAGACAGTTCTTTATGCAGTCTTTCTTCTTTCTCTGTCAAGCTCCAGTCCTTTGGCTAACATCATGTGTTGATGTTGAAATTTGTGCTGTTTGTGAATGGAACTTTGCAGGATGAAATGAAAGAATGTTTTCCTAACCTCTATGTGAAAGACTGCTTCCTAGAGTTTGTTAAAGAATGGAATATCCCGCCCTGGCCGGTTTGGCTCAGCGGTTAGAGCGTCAGCCTGCGGTCCACAGAGACCCGGGTTCGGTTCCCGCTAAGGGCATGTACCTTGGCTGCAGTTTGTCCCCGGCCCTGGTTGGGTCGTGTGGGTGGCGGCCGCTCGATGTGTACCTTTCACATTGATGTTTCTCTCTCTTCCTCTCTCTCCTTCCCGCTCTATCTGAGTAAAAAATGGAAAAATGTCCTCGGGTGAGGATAAAAAAAAAAAAAAAAAAAAGAATGGAATGTCCCATGAAAATCTGACCCCACAGGGCTCAAATTGAATTATTCCAAAAGTAATTCCCAATTTGTCTTAGCTTGCTATCCCTTTTTGTCATTAGAATCTGAGATCATACATGAATGTACACAAATGTATGTTACCTGTTACAAAGAGTGAAGCAGATGCAAAACTAAGAATGGACAAGAATAAGGAGAAAATGATACTGTTTTGTCTTTGAAATATGAGGCAGTAGGTTTTAAGGAATACCTGAATGCTTTCCCCACAAAATAGTAAAGTGCCAAGAGATTTGAATAGTGAGGTAGGTCGTTGTGAGTAGGAATGGAAAGGAGGGGATGGATGAGAGGAACTTAGGTGGTAGGATTTGTTTTCTAGTAGGTAGCTGATTATGAGTGTCTAGAGTTAGGGAAAAGATCTTGCCCAGATAAATAGATTTGGGAGTTGTCAGTGCTTAGGTAATCATTGAAATTTCCTATTGTAGATGAGTTTATACAAGAAGCATATGTAGAGGCACTGTAGAGCAGAGTTTGATGGTTAGAGACCTCGAAATACTTAAAAGGGCCAAACACAGGAAGAAGAACTAGAGACAGAGTATTTGGGATACATTGGGAAGTGGTGAATCACAGATGGGACGGGAACAGGGAACAGTCTTCCCTATCTAATTTCCTCCTTTGTTTCCTCTTCCTCTGCCGTCCTCTTATTTGCCTCCTCCTCTGCTCCCTCTTTTCCATGGTGCAGCACTGTTTTAGGTACTGGGGAAATGGCAGTGAATACATCAGACAGAAATCCCTGCTCTTATGAAACTTATTTTCTGCTTGGGGGAAGATATAACAGTAAACAAAATTAGTAAGTAAAATATATAATATGGTAGGTGTGGTAAATGCTGTGGAGATTGCCAGAGTGGGGTAAGGGAGGGCGGTTGTAGATATGGTAGTTAGGAACATCCTTACAGAGATAGTGACACTTGAGTACAGACCTGAAAGAGGTAAGAAGGGAGCTATCTTTACATGGGTGGAAGAGGTGGTGGGAGGAATTCCAATGGAACAGCAAGAACAAAAACCCAATGCTGGGCATTCCTGGTTGGTTAGAACTAGCAGGAAGACCAGTGTGGCTACAGCAGAGTAAATGAAGGAGACAGCATATAGAAGATTAAGGTTGGGGACAGGGACAAGTTACTATAGAGCTTTGAAAACTGATGTGAAATCTTTGCTTTTACTGAGTGAGACAGGAAGACAGGAAGCCAATTCATGGAATGTCAGCTGTGTAGCAGGGCAGGAAAGCAAAACAAGATATGTCAGTAAAGTGCCCCTGGGTATATGATCTGTTTCATTTGACAGTTTGTTTTGCTCACCACTGTTGTTAGGAACTAGTGATACAGGAGGAACAAAACCAGATTAAAGTCTCTGCTTTTTTTTTATTTTATTTTATTTTATTTACCTTCTACTTCAGGAAGGCAAGTTGATTCCTGTAATAAAACTGTTTGTGCAGTGCCTCAGTGCTAGTGACCTGAAAGAGTTGTAGATCCTTCCTGAATATGTGACTTAAGAAAACAGTGGGAAAAATCTGTAACAACATCTGTAAAGTACTTTCAGTTCCTCGGTGAAAAGGGAAAATATGAAGCAGCAGTTGGTGTTTAGAAATTGGCTAAGTCTATAGTTTGAAATTTGTATCCTGATGATTTTAGCAAAGAAAAATATTAAATGTATTTTCTTTTTTAAAAATTTATCTTGGGATTTGCAGCAAAGAACCGAATAGTCAGTATATTTTCTCAGGAATTCTCTTTTTCTCTAGAACCTTAATTTAAGTATTAACTAAATGTTTTGGGATAATTTTATTGTCTGTCACATCCACATAAAGATTGCCATATTGAAGTAATCATGATTTTCTATATATTTTCTTGATTTGAATATTATTTTGTATTTACTAAGATAATAAACAATCTCTGTTGTTCTGTAACCTTTTATTTTCCCCTGTTGGACACATATTATGGACATCTTTTTATGTCAATAATTAAAGAATTGTGTAACCATTTAAAAAAAAAATAAACAATCTCAAGTTATTAAGGTCAGAATGAATTCTTTTTCTTCAAAAACAAGTATTTTAATTTTACATTTAAATTTTAATTTACTTGAACAGGTGCTGTTATAAGTAAAAAACTTTCTCTGAGATTAAATTTCTTGCGGGGGCAGGCACTAATAGTCTTTTAAAATGGTAGCTGTTGATTATTTTAGAATCATAATTTCAAAGTGGGCATTTTTTTCCTTCAATTTTAGTAAAGGAAACGAAAATACAGGGTGGGATAAAAATAGGTTTACAGCCCTGGCCGATTTGGCTGAGTGGTTGGAGTTTTGGCCTGAGGCAACCAGTTGATGTGGCTCTATCCTGTCAGTGTTTCTCTCTGTCTCTCTCTCTCCCTTCCACCCACTCTTGCTGATAATAAGTAGAAATATATCCTCAGGTGAGGGGGAAAAAAAGTAGCTTTACAGTTTGTATGGCAAATTAATAATTGACAATACAAGAGTAAATTCTGTTTTGTGTACTCAAGCTGCTTTTGCCCCACCCTGTATTTGTGGGGTAAAAGTATGGAACTAATGAGATAATGGTTAGCTATTATCTGGTTTTGAAGACCTGCACAATTTAAGGAACTATCTACAACCTACTGCTATAGCTATGGATTAAAAATTTTAACTTGGTAATAGTTATTTTACTTTTTTTACCTCCATAAGAATAGATAGAAATAAATACTATTTTTTCAAAACAGTAGTCTCCTGTACATCCCTGGCCAACTCTAATCCCACTCTTCAGTGGCATCCTCACGTGTGTGTGTGTGTGTGTGTGTGTCTACTATTAATAAAGATGTACTATGTACTGCACTGTCTCAGCTACTAAAGGATGTAGAAGCAGCATATGACATAATCTATGCCAGGGAATTCAGAGTCATGAAGAAATACAAAGCTAAGACGTTAAGTAATTAATATTCTGAGAAGGATTCCTGTTAGAAGACAGGACATCAGGGAGCTTTGAAGAATGCTTAGTACTTAGCTAAGCAAAAGAGACTATTGTAGGAAGGGAGAACAGTGTGAGGAAAAGCACAGAACTGGACACAAAATATTGTCCTGGGTGGAGTGGTGAGGAAAAGAAATTGGAGTTTGCCACCATTTAACTGTTTGCCGATTTAATTTTTCTGGTAATTTACTTCCGTAACTCTATGTGGTAACCTTATATATTTATTACTTGACCCGCCAACTTTAAAAAAATATATTGACTCTTGGTTACAAAAGATGTTTTTGCTTATTTATATCACATCCCTCCTTCCTGTTTCCCTTAATATCTGTGTAAATACTTCTTTACAGGGTTCTTCTTTCTGGCTATATTTTGATAACTGTTGTGGTTTATAGCTTTCCCAGGAGATATGAAACTTAACATTCAACTTTAAATAAACTCATGTTTTTGAACAGCAGGAAGAGAAAAAATTGAATATAGTACATATAAATCCTGGGGTAACAGAAAAATAATTTATACTACTTTTGAAATGAGAAGTAACATCTTTTTCTTTTTTAGGTTGAGCAAGTGAAATTACTTGACCGATTCAGTACCAACAACAAGTCATTAACAGGAACACTGTATCTTACAGCCACACATCTTTTATTTATAGACTCTCATCAGAAAGAAACCTGGGTAAGGAGGACATCTGTTTTACTGTTTATCATAATTATAATAATGGTTTTAATCTCTTGCTGTGTTTTATTTTGAATGTGTACAAAACATTTTAATCATTGGTTACCTATCTCAACCAAAAATTTTTTGGTCACCTAATCACTTCTACCTTTCCTCTTAAAAAAAAAAAAAATTTTTTTTCTTTATTGGTTTTAGAGAGAGGAATGGAGAGGGAGACAGAAATAGAAACATTGATGAGAGAGAACATCAGTTGGCCGCCTTGTGCATGCCCCTCACTGGGGATGGCCCACCACCTGGGCATGTGCCCTTTCTGGGAATCAAACTGGGACCTCTTGGTGTATGGGACGATGCTCAGCCACTGAGTCACACTGGCCGGGCCTACCTTCCCTCCTAATTAAATTGATATAATATGAAATGTGGAATTAAAAAAAAAAATAGAATACCAGAAAGACTCTTTTTACCTACATAAATAATTGTAAAAGATCTACTTGTTCTTTTTAATTTAAAAAAATTATTATTATTGGAAGTATTACAGATGTCCCTTCTTTTTTTTTTTTTTACCTCTATTGACTCCCTCTCCTTCCTGCTCCCACACCACCCTGCCTTAATGTAGGTACATGTTAACAGATCAAATATCATATTTCAGTTTTTTTTTTAATCCTCACTTGAGGATATTTTTCCATTTATCTTCAGATAGGGAGGGAGGGAGGGAGGGAGGAAGAGAGAAAGGAGAAACATCAATGTGAGAGAGACATTGACTGATTGTTTCCTGCACGACTCTGACCAGGTACATGCCCTTGACCAGAATTGAACTGAGACTCTTTGGTCCACGGGCTGATGCTCTAAGGGTTGAGCTAAACTGGCCAGGGCTCCACGGTATTTTTATACCAAATTGCAATTAGGGTGTTTATTTATTTATTACTAGTATAAACAGTGAGGTAATGGATATTTTGTATATGTATCTTTGTGTATACACTGTGCCAGAGTTTTTCTGGGATATTTGCCTGGGAGTAAAATTACTTAGGTAAGTGCATATTCAATCTTACTAAGTATGTCACCCCTCCAAAATATTTGTTTCAACATATTTCCAGTAGAATGTGATACATTGTTCACTGTCCTCAGCAACACTGACATTGTTAACTTTAAAATTTTTCTTATCTGGTGGATATGCAATTGTGATTACAAGGAAGTTACCCTTTCAGAAATTTTGGCTTTAGATATTCTTTTCTTTTTCTGTTGGATTGTTTGTCCTGTGTTTATTTTGCAAGAGTTCCAGTTTTTAATATTTTGTCAGTATATGTGTTGTAGATAACTTCTCCCAGTGTATGGCTCATCTTGTGTGTGTCTATGTGTCCTTTAAACTTTAAAATTTTAGTGTAATAGAGTTTCATTTTTTCTTTTACAGTTTATGCTGTTTTGTGAATTAAGGAATCCTTCCTACGTTAGGGTGATAGAGATTCTTCTATATTTTCTTCTAAAAGCTTACATTTTGTATTCTAAGTATAATTTGTTAATATATCTGGGAAATATTTTGGTGGATAGTATGACATAGGGATTAGTTTTTATTTTATCTTATTTATGCATAACTGGTACCATTTATTGATTGTTTTATTCCATTAATGTGTAGTAGCAACTCATAAATAAAATGAGAATCTGCTTTTGAGCTCTCTTTTCTGTTCTTTTGGTATATTGATTACACTGTACCAATAGCACACTGCTTTATTGACTATAGTTTTCAGTAAGTTTTTTTTTAATACATTTTTATTGATTTTTAGAGCGAGAGGAAGGGAAAGGGAGAAAGATAGAAACATCAATGTAGGGGAGAACCATTAATCAGCTGCCTCTTGCATACCCCCACCAGGGACCGAGTCCACAACCCAGGCATGTGCCCTGACCAGGAATTGAACTGGCAACCTCTTTGTGCACACGTTGATGGTCAGCCAATGATTCACACTCTTTAATTGTACTCTTTTGATTTCCCCAGGAAGGCTATCCAATTGATAAGTGATTGCAATAAGTAAGTTAAAGTATTTGCCTGAGATGTTGATCTTGGAGAAGTTGTATTCCCTAGAGCAGCGGTTCTCAACCTGTGGGTTGCAACCCCTTTGGGGGTGGAATGACCCTTTTCACAGGGGTTGCCTAAGACATAACGGTAGCAAAATTACAGTTATGAAGTAGCAATGAAAATAATGTTATGGTTGGGGGTCACCACAACATGAGGAACTGTATTAAAGGGTCGCGGCATTAGGAAGGTTGAGAACCACTGCCCTAGAGGTTTTGGATCTCTTCCTTGTCCAGTGTGTGCCCAGGAGTTTCCCCCAGCAGGGCTTTGTAAAATCATTAGTTATATTCACATCTACTCTGTCTACTCTTTTTGTCCACCCACCTTAATATCTTCTCTGTATGTTATTCATCTACAGTACAAATGAAAGTTTGCCATATAGCTATTCTTTCAGATGTTGGGAATGTGATTTTGGAAGTAGCTAAAAGATATCTGTGGTGTTCTCTCCTATTGTTGTCTTTAAAATGCTTTTTTATCAGTATATTTCTGTAGATGTCTCCTGAAAGAAGTCTTTTTAGTATACTAGAGCCATAGAAATGAACATTTTTAGATCTGGAAAGGAGTATTACTTTTTATTTTTATTTTGTTTTCCTTTTACAAATGATTAGTTTTTCAAGATCACATAAATAGTTAGTGGCAGAGCCAGGTCCCTTTATCACTTCTTTTCCTGAAAATAATTTTGGGTCTTAATTGGAATCATGATAGAGATATAATATTATAGTGATTTATTGTCTCCTATTCTCTGTTTAGATGTTACTATTAGTTAGATAATTTTGAGTAACTTGGCACAGGTCTGGTAATATAGATGTTAATAGTGCCAAATCTCAGCCATAAGTGTGAGCTACATATGTATAGTATGTGTTAATTGTCTTTGTTATATATACTTTTAATTACCATAGGACTTCTATTCTTATTAATCTTCTTTTTCAAACCTTTCTTGATTATTTTATGCATTTAATCTTGCATGTGAACTTTTGACTTAATATATATAATGTAAAGATTAGTAATAAAGATAAAATTATAATAATATAATACATATGTATACTATAAATAATCATCCATCTCTCATCCTGACACACACACACACACACACACCCCAAAAACAGGTTGTAATTTTTTACTGTAATTTATGTTAAATTTTTAGATTAATTTGGGATGATTTACTTTTTTTTGCCATGATTGTTTTATCATCCAGAAACCTGCTACAATTTTAAGATCTTTTATTTTCCAGAAAATTTTTTTATAAATTTTTTAAATTAGTAGGAATGCTATTGAGAAAAGGGAAACTTTTTTTAGTAGCAAACACAATATGCCATCAAGTACTGAGTTTATGGTAGGACTTTCTGTTCATTCATTCAGTAAGCATTTGTGATGGAGAAGATATCAACAATGACACCTGTATTTTTGGCTTGGTCAAATTTAAGTTTGAATGTGTAATATATAGCACTCAAAATGTTTTTTTGTTTGTTTTTTTTATTTGAATAGGGTCACTAAAATGTTCCAGTATAGTGTTAGGTGCTGGAAATATAATGGTGCTCAATTTAGCTATAATTTTGCTTTTTATGTGAAGTTCCTAAAAGCTAGCTAGAGAAATAGAGCTTCACTACAAACAAATTACACATATACTAAGTGCTATGAAAGGAAGAATGTAGGTTGGTATTTGGTAAGAAAATGGAGGGGGCCTAACTTGTTTGGGAAGGGCCATGGGGATTGTCAGGCTATACATACTTCTCAGTGATGAGTTTTAGCGAACACCTGAAATAACATTAGAAGTTCCTAGGTAAAGAGATAGAGCTATGATATCCCTATTAGTAAGAGCAACTCGGAGTGTGTATAAAGAAATCTGGCTCATTTGAGAACTCAAAAGAAGGATATTGTCACTAGAACTTAGTGATGTTGGGGGAGGGACTTGAAATGAGGCTAGAGAAGTGGGGAAGTCTATAGTCAGGTGAGAAACAATGAGAACATTGCAACTAGGGGAGTGACAGTAGAGATGGAGAGAAGTAGATAGGTTATAGAGATATTTAGAGGATGCAACTCTTGAGATTTAATGATACATAAATACGTGGAGTGATCAGGGCACATTTCTGGCTTGGGCATTGTCATTTAAAAATTTGAAGTTTGAATTTGTAGTGTATAACATTTGAGACTTTATTTGAAGAGGACATTTCTAACATTTATGCACCATGGAAGAGATAAGATAGTACTTTTTGTAATGATGATCAAATGTTTTTTCATGCTGTAGATATTGCATCACCATATTGCCTCCGTGGAGAAACTGGCCTTGACGACTTCTGGATGCCCACTTGTGATTCAGTGCAAGAACTTCAGGATTGTGCATTTCATAGTTCCCAGAGAAAGAGATTGCCATGATATTTACAACTCTTTACTACAACTGTCAAAACAAGGTACTTTTATTAGAGACCAAAGCTTACTTGCTCAGCTTTGAGATGGATTATCTAAGATACTTTATTTAATATCTCATTATTGTCATTTTATAGTTTGTTACTCTTTTGTCAAGTTCTTGTGTACTCTATTCTAAAAAAATTTGACCTAGAAGTAATTAGGAACTTCTGATCTGAGTTGTAATAATGGTTTCAAAGAAGGGGTAATAGTAAGGACAAAATGAAGCATTTGTAGCACAGACTTAAAAAACTTAGATTTATATTAGTGTTTAGATAGCCATTAATATTGCCTTTCTTTTTCTTTCTTTTCTTTTCTTTTTTTTTTTAAGAATCCCATAGCTGAGGGGAGTGACTTAGAAATTGATCACTAAACGAAAAGTTAAGGACGGTCAGGCTCTCCTGATAGCAGTGGGACTGATATATCTAATTGACTAGGTGGAACATAGGGAGATGGACAGAGGGAAGAGGGTGAATTCTACCTCAGTAGAGATAGGAGTGAGAAGGATATAGCCCTAAAGAGGAATCTTATCACTGTTATACATTAGGGATCTGGAGGCTTCCTTCCCCCAGCATAACTTGAATTACATAGATTTCTCCAGGGAGACAAAGCACATTAGTTACTGGATGTTACTTTGTTGAACACCTGGTTTGCAGTGGTCTAGCAGCATATTTTTGTTCACTCTTCTCTCCCAGCACATAAAGCCTGTAACATTTATCCCATTGTCCCAAGTTAAGTCAAATCTTATGGTAAAGATGGTTCTGTGACTTCAGGGGCTTATCATTGTTTAGAAATAAGTGTTTTCTGGACCTCTGTGCAACTATTGCCATTTTTGGTCAAAACCGAACTATAGGAAATGTATAGGCAATTTCTAATTTTTTATTATAGCATTATTCTTTATTTTACATCTCATTTGAGAAAAGCGGTGGGTAGAAATTGTCTATTTGTGTCTTTAAAATTTTATTTTATTATTATTTTTTTTTATCCTCACCCGAGGATATTTTTCCACTTTTTGTTCAGGTAGAGCAGGAGGGAGAGAGAGGAACAGAGAGAGAGAGAAACATCGATGTGAAAGGAACACATCGAGTGGCTGCCACCCGCACGACCAACCAGGGCCGGGGACAAACTGCAACCGAGGTACGTGCCCTTAGCGGGAACTGAACCCAGGTCTCTCCAGACCGCAGGCCGATGCTCTAACCGCTGAGCCAAACCGGCCAGGGCTAAAATTTTATTTTTAAGAAAAGGTAATGTTGCAATAAGGTGTAAGTCTCACTGTGTTATTTATTAGCTTTTACTGATGATATAAATTGAATCTCAGATCGATATGTTTATGCTTTAAGGTATAATCATTTGCATCAAAGAACTGAGAAAAAATTTTTTAATATGTTTTATTGAGTATTTAGAGAGAGATAGAAACATTGATATGAGAGAGAAACATCGACTGGCCGCCTCCTGCATGCCCCCCCGCTGGGGATGGAGCCCACAGCCCAGGTATGTGCCCTGACCAGAAATCAAACCAGTGACCTCCTGGTCATGGGTTAACATTCAACCATTTAGCCACACTGGCTGGGCAGAACTGAGAACATTTTAAGTTCAAATATGTTCAGGTATTAGACATTTCTTTGAAGAGTTTAAAGAAAAAGGAGGGGTAAAACTGAAAATTATTTTTATTTGTCACGTATTAAGTCCTATAAGTTGCATTTTTAAAAATATTTATGCATTTTGTATACTGTAGCAAAATATGAAGATCTCTATGCATTCTCTTACAATCCCAAACAAAATGATTCGGAACGACTGCGCGGTTGGCAGCTTATTGATCTTGCTGAGGAATATAAGAGGATGGGCGTGCCAAATTCAAACTGGCAGTTGTCTGATGCCAACCGAGAATACAAGGTAACTTAGCAACCTTCTGGGGAAATTCAGAAAATGTTAGTACCAGAGACTTAGTAAGTCTCATAGTAGCCAGTTGTCTCTGTGTAGCTATGTGCTGTTCTTGCATTAGTAAGTTTTAAAGTTTTATAAAAGTGGTTCTTAAGCTCATGGTTTTTAAACTACATAGGATGGTTATAGTTTCATTTGATTTTTACAGATTTGTGAAACTTACCCGAGAGAACTTTATGTTCCCCGAATAGCAAGCAAACCAATAATTGTTGGTAGTTCTAAGTTTCGGAGCAAGGGAAGATTTCCAGTTCTTTCCTACTATCATCACAATAAGGAGGTAGGCAGCTTTCCTTTTGATTTTACTAATGTAGTATAAACCCTTTCCAGGTTTAAGTGTCCAAAAGAATGCTCACTTTTATATTAAGATGTCATTATTATAATATTGCTGATAGAGAGGTGCTGACTTTTCACTTGATGACATTTTCAATATTTTAAAACAAAATTACCCTGAAATACAGAAACTTCCGTGTTTGTAATCTTTCTTTCCTCTTCACCCTCTCCTTCATTTTTATGTCCTTTCTTCCAGTAGAGTAAACCCTCGATTTTGTGGATCTCAATTTAACAAATTTCGGATTTAATGAACAAAATTTTTGGTCTGTATGTCATATGTGAAAATTAACACCCTGTTAATTTTTATTTTTATTTATTTATTTATTCACAAAAATACAAAAGCAATTTAATGAAGCAAGGGTAGCATTTTGTAACATATAGTGCTGAAATACTTGAATACCCATAGGCATAAAAATAAATCTTAACCTAACCCTCATACCTTATACAGAAAATGTCTCAAAATAGTTGATGGATTTAAATATGAAACTAAAACTGTACTTTTTTTTGATTGTTAAAAATATTACAGATGTCCTCCTTTTTTCCCCATTGATCCCCTTCTTCCCACTCCCACCCCCCTCCTGCCTTCCCCAGCCTAATGTCCATGTCGATTGGTTGTGCATAAATGCATATAAGGTCTTTGGTTTATCTCTTCCCTCCCCTCCCACCCCCCCATCCCTCTGAGGTTTGTCAGGCTATTCCCTACTTCCATGATTCTGGATCTCTTTGGTCAACAGCTTATTTTATTTGTTATGTTCCACAAATACGTGAGATTATGTGATACTTGTCTTTCTGTAACTGGCTTATTTCGCTTAGCATAATATTCTCCGGGTCCCTTTATGTTACCACAAAGGATAAGGGATCTCTCTTTCTTATAGCTACATAGAATTCCATTGTGGAAATGTACCAAAGCCTTTTTATCCACTCATCTACTGATGGGCACTTGGCTGTTTCTAGATCTTAGCAATTGTAAATAGCACTGCTATGAACATTGGGGTACATATATTCTTCCTGATTGGTGTTTCAGGTTTCTTAGGATATATTCCAAGAAGTGAGAGTCAAATGGCAGTTCTATATTTAATTTTTGAGGAAACACCATATTGTTTTCCATAGTGGCTGTACCAGTCAGCATTCCCACCAGCAATGTGCTAGAGTCCCCTTTTCTCCACATCCTTGCCAACACCCAGTTAATTTTCAAATGCTTTTAACCAAGATTTGCTTTTAATTAAATTAACGGGTTTTTTTTTTTTGGTCATTGTTAATTCACTGTTATTTTTTTAAACGCATTTTAGCAAATAGGCCATATGTTGGAAGAAACAGTAGTAATTTCTCTGACATAAGTCAATATTATACATCTACAACTATAGTCTACATATTTAAATCCAAGAGTCCCCGCTCCTAAGCAATGTTTAGTGAATGATAAGCACTTCATCACACTGAATTGTGTATGTTAATTGGTTCTGTTGTCTCATGCCATGACTTTCTGCAGCAGTTTTAATGTGTGCTGGCCTGTGTTCAGCATGTGCTAAGCCACACCCCAGCCATGTGCATTGGTTCACTCTCAGTGACTGGTGAATGCACACATTTACTAGACCTATTCAATATAAATTTGAAATTACTATAATACGTATAGAAAACTTTTCTGTGAAATTAAACTTTTCATACATAATTTTATTACACAGACATGTCTTCATAAGTGAAAACAGGTAAACTTACTAATTTGTCAATTCTAACATACAAATTTGGAAAACATACTTTATTGTAAAAAGTACTTTTGGCTTTAACAGACCTGCCCTTGCCCAAATTAGTCCATTGCATAGAGGTTTTATTGTAGTGACTTGAAAATAATGGGATTAGGCAGATTCTCTTCCTTGCCTGTGGTTATCTTTTACTTTTTTTAATCCTCACTTGAGGATATTTTTACATTTATCATCAGATAAAGTGGGAGGGAGGGGGATAGAGAGGGAGAGAGGGAAACATGGATGTGAGAGAGACACATTGATGACCCGACCAGGGATGGGGATGAATCACAACCGAGGTGCATGCCCTGGACCAGAATCGAACCGGAGACTCTTTGGTCAAAGGCTGATGCTCTAATCACTGAGCCAAACCAGAAAATATATTGATTATCTTTTGATTCTGTTCGTATTGGGGGAAACCAGATAGTTTTGACAAGCCGACTATTGAGAAAAGGGAGAGAACCAAGGGTATTTCAGGCTCCTATTTTAATAGTAAGCTCTTCAAATTGGAAGGATTTTGCAGTATGAAGGGGTGGAGGAGACATCTTTGTACTGAGATGCTTGAGTAGGGATTGCACATTACAGTAAAACTTAACCTTTGTAGCCTTTAACAGTAGGCCAGGAAGTACTATGTTAAGTGCTTTTATATGCACAAAATCCTCATAGTAACTTGACAAGGTTGGCTCCACTAATTACCAATAACTTTCAAGCAGGGGGACTGTGGCTCAGAGAGGGTAAATCACTTTGTATATCTCACAGCTGGTAACTGAGGATTTGGATGCCATTTCTGACTCCAGTTTTTTTGTGACCCGCTTTTTGTCCTCAGGAAGCTTTAAACTCTTCTTTTTCTTCAGTGTTCTAAAACTTCAGTTACGTGCCTTGGAGTGTTGTTTTAAATTCTGTCTGGAAACTCAGGTCTCATTTTTGGGAAATTGCTTCTCTATTTCTTTGCTAACTTCCTCTCTATTAATTTTTTTTGTACTTTTGTGTGTATTACTTGACAAGTGGGCTTCTTAGCATAAACCTCCATTTTTCTTAATTTCTCCCCATTTTTTCATCTCTTTCTGTGCTTGGACATGTCTATAAGTCACATTGCAAGGTTTGGGGTAAGAGGGAAGATTTACTGAATCTCACCTCCAAACCATCTCTTAGATCTTATTTATTTTTGCTATAGTGTTTAAAAACCCCAGAACAGTTTCCTGTTTTCTAAACTTCTTGGACAGATTTCTATTCTTGGATGTGATTACTTAGTTCTCTGAAGATGTTAAGGATTCTTTAAAAAGAATTCTTGTGCCCCCCACATTAGTTATCATTTTGCTCAGTTTTTTTTTCTGTTTATTTTTTTGTTTTGTTTTTCGTCTTTCATGTGTCTAATTCTTGGCCTACTTCTCATATTTAAGAGGTGAGGTAGGTACTACAAAGGTGTTTAGAAGTTTGTATGCATGAGTGATCACTGTCTTTGGATTTTTTTCTTTTGTAATGTTTGTCCCAAAGTGTGTGGTAAGTCTGGCCAGGATCCACATGTGGGAAGAGGGGTGGGAAGACCTCACATTTTGCTACATAGGCTTTACTTAATCCTTAATGTAGTAAAGCAGGGCTTTACCTCCAGCCACAGTTGTGCCTGTAGCCCAGAGTCTTCAGGTTAATCTTCTTCATAGAATAAACTTTTTCTTCGAGGGGAGGGAAAGTCTGGGATTGCTAACTAGACAATACAGACATTCAGCCAGTTCTGTTGTTTTCAGTCATACCTGCACTTAGGCTTCAGAGGTACCTAGTCCTGAGCCTGTCTGGGATTTTGCTGCGCAAAAGACCTGCTTCTTATTGACTCATAATTTGGCAGCTTTCTTTGCTCTGGTAAATCAGTTATTACTTGTCAATCTGCATTCATTTCCTCAATTTTTATTGACATCTTTACTCTATTTTTGTCTTGTTTCTCATTCTCTTTGACCTTGTGGTTTTAAATATATTAAATTTCTTTATTAGAAACTCAAGTTGGGTTTTAGAAGGGAGCCAGAGATAATAAGTAAAACATTAAACAGAAGTTCCTAATCTGCTTTTCATATCAGAGTCATAGGGAGTTATGACTGGTGATGGCCTTTGTTTGACACATCCATGTTTGTATACATTTTTAATTAGAAATCTGGGCTAAAAATAGATATTCTATGCCAAATTGAACAAATCAGGAGGCAGGTCTGAAAAACATTTAATAAGGCAGTCCTCGTCCTGGCCGGTTTTGCTCAGTGGTTAGAGTATTGGCCTGTGGACCAGAGAGTCCCGGGTTCAGTTCCCGATAAGGGCATGTATCTCGGTTGCAGTTTGTCCCCGGCCCCAGTTGGGGTCATGTAGGTGGCAACTACTTGATGTGTCTCTCTCACATCGATGTTTCTCTCTTTCTCTTTCCCCTTCCCTCCCACTCTATCTGAAGATAAATGCAAAAATGTTCTCGGGTGAAGATTTAAAAAAAATGCACTCCTCATTTTCTTCTATTTTATTAAATTTTTATGAGTTTCTTTTTGTATGTATATATTTAAAATATGTGAATGTGTGAATTTATGTATACTTTTTCCCCCCTTGTTGATGCTGTAGTTGGAATGTTTGGGTAGGGTTAAGTTGTGGTTGGTATGGATAAGATTGGAATAAAAAGTATATGGGTCTAAATCTTTTCTTTTTTTAAGACTTTAAACAACAGTAAATATCTAATCCAACATTCACTCTTTTGCCCTCTTAAATTTACTATATTTTAACCCAAATTTGAATCGAAACTAATTTTTCTCATTTTATGTTTCATTTTTATTTAAAGATTGCTGATTTCTAATTAGAGGCCTGAAAGCCTTTGGAAAATTAAAGTTCAGATGTTGCTTACTATTTTTAAAAAATCCTTTTCTGCACTTATTGACTGATCTCTTACTTGAACTTGAGTTGAATGTATCTTGTAATCTAGGGCACAGAATGCAAATATCTTCATAGGTTACATGATAGAGAATCCATAAAGTGTTGCTTCTGAGGACCTAAATTGTTGTTGTTTTTTAATCCAACTAGGTAAGGAGGCATTTAGGTTTCTTAGAAGAGAATATTGGGAAAAATTAAGTAACATCAAGATGTTGAAATATAGGATTTTAAAGTTAATGCCTTCTAACTGTCCTGCCATCTTTTAAACAGATAGCACATTTTATTTTATTTTTTGTCTTTTAAGCATTTTATAAGACATGTTTTAGACATCTTTGGATAATCTGTTTTCTGTCTTTTTAAAATTAGGCTGCCATTTGCCGATGTAGCCAACCACTGTCAGGATTCAGTGCCAGGTGCCTGGAAGATGAACATTTGCTTCAAGCCATTAGTAAAGCCAATCCAGCCAATCACTATATGTATGTCGTGGATACCAGGCCCAAAGTATGTGCCTTAAATATAGTAGTTTATAATTATCTTTGTTACTTTAATTAATGAGAGTTGACTAATTTGTTCACATTTAACATACTGAATTCTAGTTTTAAATTAATCAAGGCTAATGATACTAAGGAAATCAATCTTTTATTTATTTTTTTTTCTTTATTGATTTTAGAGAGAGAGGAAGGGAGAAGGAGAGAGAGATAGAAACATCGATGAAAGAGAACATCGATTGGCCACCTCCTGCATGCCCCCACTGGGGATTGGGCCCACAACCTGGGCATGTGCCCTGACCAGGAATTGAACCGGTGACCTCTTGGTACATGGGTTGATGCTCAACAACTGAGCCACACCGGCCGGGCAGGAAATAAATCTTTTAAAGGATACCAACTTAGGAGACCAATTTCCAAATAAACCAGATGGTGATTTCTTGTTTTCTGATGTATATAAATTTAGGAAAGCTGAGATTTATTGGGAACTATTGATGGTATATAAGTATTGTGTAACGTGAAGAAATACTAAATAGTCTGTGTTGTGATAAATTAGAAATTCAATTAGATTTTTCAGTTGGCAAAACACTTTGTGTTAAAATAAGTGACCTTAATTTGAAATATGCAAGAAAATAAGGAAAATACGTAGTGAGTTAACTTAGAAAACATTGAACTAGAAAATTATAAATAGTGAACAGGAAATAGTTGTTCTGTTAGCCATCCATCGGGTATGGTTAAGTTTTTATCATTGGATCAGATGTGACAATTCAGTTTCCTTTTTTTTTTTATCCTCACCCGAGGACATTTTTCTATTTTTTGTTCAGATAGAGTGGGAGAGAGAGAGAGAGAAACACCAACGAGAAAGGGACACATCGAGTGGTTGCCACCCGCACGACCCAACCAGGGCCAGGGACGAACTGCATCCAAGGTACGTGCCCCCAGTGGGAACCCAACCTGGGTCTCTCTGGACCACAGGCCAACGCTCCAGCCGCTGAGCCAAACTGGCCAGGGCCCAGTTTTCTTTTTATAAGCACTGTTAAACAACCAATTCTTATAGGATCCTGACACTAAGGTAGTTAAAATCCAAATGGTAATAGCTAACATTACTTTTAATTTTTATTATAGCATCGTGTGCAGAACTGGTGGGCTACACAAAAGGACATTGGCAGAATTATAGTGAGGATTTCTTCAAAAATCTGGAATGATGAAAAAATAAGAGAAAGCGATGAGAAAAAGCGAGTGAGCCATATAGACCACAATTATAGATAGCTTTTTTGAAAGGAATGGTAGCTGTTTTAGAAGTAATTCTCATCGTTATGTAGTCTTACACAAGACACTGGAGAAAACATATGATAAGATTAATTTGAGTAAATGAAAAAGTATTACAAATTAGAAACTGATAATTTGTTAAAAATTATTTTGATTATTTTGTTAAAAAGAAAAGACTTTCTTAGAAGTCAAGAGGGTTGGCGATATCTCTTTTAAGAAAAATTTTAACTTTACTTCCTTGTATAATCTGGGTAGATTAATTGGTTAGAACTATTTTTAGGTGCTATTAGATATAAATGATGATTGTAATACAAGACTTTCTTAATATAAGGTCTGAGTACCATTTGTTTCTCAGGACCTAATATGTCTTATTTGTATAACTGACTTCTACAGAGAAAATATATCTTTCTTTGATTGTTTTGTTTTACTAGTTAAACTCAAGGAGTGTAAACATTTTAAATATCTAATCCTTAACCCTAGTAATCATAACTGCTGAATAACCAGAGAATCAGAAATACAATTTAACTGTACTTGTTACCAACTTGGGCCTCAATGCACTTAATGAAAAGCTACTGTTTCCTCCTAAAATTCGAGTTCTGTTTTATCCAAGTTCATAAGAATATTTAGTAAATTGTAATCATGTGCTGTATGAAATCCTAGTCTGAAAGAATTAAACATGGCAAATCTTTATTTTTTCCTTTACTGATTTTAGAGAGAGAGAAAGGGAGAGAGAGAGAGAGAGAGAGAGAGAGAGAGAGAGAGAGAGAGAGAAACATCTATGAGAGAAAATAATCCATTGGTTACCTTCTGCATGCATGCCCCCTACTGGGGATGGAGCCCGCAACCTGGGCATGTGCCCTGACCGGGAATCGAACAGGGTCCTCTCAGTCCATGGGACGGTGCTCAATACACTGAGCCTCACCGGCCGGGCAACATAGCAAATCTTAAGTGAACCTCTGATAGCATTGATCTAAAAATTGAAGATCATTGGGCTGCAGGCAGTCTGTTTTCTCCCTTAGGGACCAGTTTATTTTTGACCCAGTTCTTGGAGCTGTATCAAGCTAACGAATTATTTGCCATGCTATATACTGTATGAGCCTCCAGTAGTCTCTAATATGGAGGACCTCAAATAATCTGACATATATTTCATATCTGAATTTCAGGGTCCCTATGGCTTTCTGAATGATCAAGTGCTCTATAAGCTTGTTCTGAGGTGAATCTTATAGGTTCATTCTGGAAAATAAAAACTACCCAGCTCTGCTCATCTCTGAATCATTTAGGATTTAGATAGATCTTTCTAGTTTAAGATTTGGAAATACTACAAACACTTAAAAACCTAGTGGGGAACTTCTTGTTTGACCTTTCAATTATATAGCAATCATGTTTCTTTATAGTATCCTTCATTGCTATTATTAACATGTGAGACTTTTACTTATTTTTTATATGTTTTTGTTGATTTAAAGAGAGAGAAAAGGTAGGAGAGAGAAACATTGATGTGAGAGAGAAGCATTGATTGGTTGCCTCACATATGCACCCTGACCGGGCATTGAACCCACAACCTTTCAGTGCATGGGATGTCACTCAATCAACTGAGACACACCAGCCAGGGCGAGACTTTTACTTATTAAAAAATGGTAGCATATTCAGTTGTGATGAGTTCCTTTAAACTTTCTGCTAGCTAACATGTAGTTTATTTTGTGTTTTCATGATATTTTGGTAAATTGCAAAAGCAATTTGTCTCTAAATTTCTAAAATTAAAATTTTTAGCTGAATGCTATGGCCAACAGAGCAGCTGGAAAAGGTTACGAAAATGAAGACAACTATTCTAATATTAGATTTCAATTTGTTGGAATTGAAAATATTCATGTCATGCGGTCCAGCCTTCAGAAGTTATTGGAAGGTATGATTATTATTCACCTTCTAGTCAGCTCTGTTCCATAGAAATATAATGCTAGTCAAACATTATAAAATTTTAAATTATGTAATTTGAAATTTTCTAATAGTTACATTTTTAAAAAGTAAAAAGAAACAGTTGAAATTATTTTTAATAATACACTTACCCTAATATATTAAAAACAATGTTAAACATGTAATCAATATGAAAATTTGTAACAATATAGTTTCCTTTTTTGCCTTTAAGTCTTAGATATTTTATACTTATATTACATTTCAGTTTGGACTACCTACGTTTCAGGTGTTCAATAGCCATATTTGGGTGGTAGCAATTTTATTAGACAGTATAATACTAACGGTTTTACAAAAATTGCTATTGTTAGATATTCTTGATTAGTCAGTACAGTTAAGTTTAATTTATGATAATCTATTTAAATATTAAGATATCTTTCTAGTCATGGTATGGAATTTAAAAAATTAAAATATCAGACTTTTTAACATTTGTGTTGCAAATTTTGTTTAAATGCGATAGCTTTTCTTTTAAAAACACTAGGAATGACAGCAAAATGTAACAAAAAAATCTGTTGAGCTTCTAATAGTATCTTTTCATTTATAAAGTCTTGCCTATTTATTTTGTCCTCTTCTCTTCTTCCCCAATTCACTCACCTAGAGTTATCTTGAACAGAAGTGGAAACTCTGGCTCATTCTAATTGAAATGTTTTTCTCCCTCTATTTAAGTTAATGGTACCAAAGGGCTTTCCGTCAGTGATTTCTACTCTGGTTTGGAGAGCTCAGGATGGCTTCGCCATATCAAAGCTGTCATGGATGCTGCAATCTTCTTGGCTAAAGTAACTCTTCATCATTTATATTTGGTTTTGGGGTTTATGATGGTTGGGAAGGAAAGAATTTAGTATGTTGAATGTTGGTATCTTTTCCAGTTAGATAATTTTTATTATGTCTTACCTTTTTAATGAGGTTCACTTAATTTGAGTTTTAAATATATCATGTAGCACTTCGTGTAGGGACTTAAAATTTTTTTCTAAACACTTTGAAATAGCATTTTTGTCTGGGGTTTTTTGTGTGTTTTGTCTCATTTTTCGCAAATTATGGTGTAATAGCGTTATCATTGTAGCCCTAGCTCTTCTTTATAATGCACTACTTAATGGATTTAGTGTAAGTAGAACTTATTGACTTAAAATGTGTTCTAGAAACTGAGTATGTGATCTTTCTTTTTTAGGCAATAATGATTGAAAATGCAAGTGTGTTGGTACATTGTTCTGATGGCTGGGATAGGACTTCCCAGGTTTGTTCCCTTGGCTCTCTTTTATTGGATTCCTACTACAGGACAATCAAAGGATTCATGGTAAGGAGTTATTTGGCTAGACCAGTGGTCCTCCCATAGGAGTGATATTGTCCCCCCAGGAGACATTGAGTAATGTTAGGAGACAGTTTTGATTGTTACAGCGAACAGAAAGGGTGCAACCAGCATCTAGCTGGTAGAGCCCGGGCGTGGTACTAACTGTCCGATATTGCACAGGACAGCCCTACAACAAAGTTATCTGGCCCATAATGTCTGTGGTGCTGACATGAGAAACCTTGAGTTAGACTGATTTTCATTTGTGCCACCTCTGACAAAAAGTTTTAGAAAATATTTTTTCTTCTAAAATATTACAATAGAAGTATTTTGTATTTTCCCCTTATAAATTTATCTAATAAATGTAAGTAATGTAGTAAAATGAGGCATAAATATGAGTACTTAAACGTATATTCTAGAAAAAACTTTCTGTTTCAAACTGCCTCATTTGTTCATTGTTAGTTAGGAAGTATGTTGTATATCTGATGATTAAATTTCTAGTTGAACATATTTTCTGTTTGTGAAACTAAAGCTATGGCTTCTGTTTCGTGTTTTTTTTTTTATCCTCACCCGAGGACATTTTTCCATTTTTTGTTCAGATAGAGTGGGAGGGAGAGAGAGGAAGAGAGAGAGAGAGAGAAACATAGACGTGAAAGGGACACATCGAGTGGCTGCCACCCGCACAACCCAACCAGGGCCGGGGACAAACTGCAACCGAGGTACATGCCCTTAGCGGGAACCGAACCCGGGTCTCTCTGGACCGCAGGACGACGCTCTTACTGCTGAGCCAAACTGGCCAGGGCTCTGTTTTGTTTGTTTTTAAATATATGATTATATTAACTCATATTTCCAAAATTTATATCATGGCAAGTAAAGAAGAGATGTGAGAAAGTTTTTATTAGTTTAGAATGATTAAATACAGTGCCATCAAAGGATGGTTTAATATCACTAGATCCCTTTCAGCACCATTATTTTGTGGCGCTAACATACTGAATCTGGGATAGGACAAATGGAAGTGCTGTTAATAAAATAATGTTCAGTGTACTCTGAGAGTGTAAGATAAGGAATATTTTCTTTGCTGTGTGTGGCTTGAATTGTTTGTTAGACATCCAGATGAAATCATGTAACACGTGACCAGGGACAGATGAAGCCCCCCCGCTAAAGGAGCAGTGAGAGCTGAGCACAGCTCCTCCGGTTAGTGCGGGCTGGTGGGACCAAGGAGAGTGTTGGAGGCAGGGGACTTGGGTGTAAAGAGTATAGTGGGATGGGGGCCTGAGGAAGAGAAAACTCGAGTATGGGTAGTGAGAGCCATTAGAGGCTTTAAACAGAGGAGACAATAGTAACTCGCTTTACGAATAAAAAATGGTCTGATGTTTTCAAGGGAGAGGGAAGTGGGACTGCAGGCTGGGAGACCAGTGTAGAAACTGCTGTGGTATCAGGAGTTGGTCACAGATGGCATGTGGAGTACAAGAGAGGAGGCCCCTTCTAGAATGATTTCCAGGCTAGGAAGTCACTTGTCATGATGGATGGTGCTGTTCTGCTCTTCACTGAGATACGCAGAGGAATAAGTTGAGTGAGAAAGATGTTAAGTTTTAGATGTTAGTGTGTAGAAGAATATCAGAGGACTCATAGTAAAATCTGAGGCTACAGCCTGAAGGTCATGTGCCCGAGATCACACAGGTATGAAAATGGTGACACTAGGACTTGAGTCTCTGCGTGTGACTCCAGAGACTGCACCATCACTCGTCCCATTCTATGGCCTTGAGAGATTTAAGACCAAGTCAGAGAAACTAGAAGTTGCAACTTGGACTTTCTGAAAAGAATGTACTTAGTGATTATATGTGAAATTATAAGGTATCTTAAAGAGTAACAAAATAGGTTGTTTAGGTTAGATTGAAAAATATTAGATCCCTATTATTTCAGTAGAGTTGTGACAGAAAACAGATACAGTCAATTCAAGAGGTTGGATACTGCCCTGGCCAGTTTGGCTCAGCGGTTAGAGCGTCGGCCTGCGGTCCGGAGAGACCCGGGTTCGGTTCCCGCTAAGGGCACGTACTTCGGTTGCAGTTTGTCCCCGGCCCTGGTTGGTCGTGCGGGTGGCAGCCACTCGATGTGTCCCTTCACGTCGATGTTTCTCTCTCTCTCTCCTTCCTCTCTCTCCCTCTCACTCTATCTGTACAAAAAATGGAAAAATATCCTCAGGTGAGGATAAAAAAAAAAAAAAGAGGTTGGATACTAACATTTGAATTGGAATATAAGGTTTTCATTGGTCTCTATCATTTTTCTTTAAGTAAGGTTTTTATTTATTTATTTTTTAATCCTCACCTGAGGATATTTTTACATTTATCTTCAGACAGAGGGGTGGAGGGCGGGAGAGAGAAACATAAATGTGAGAGAAACACATTGACTGGTTGCCACTCGCACAACCCCAATCTGGGTCAGGGACGAACCGCAACTGAGGTACTTGCCCTTGGCCGGAATCAAACCCGGGACTCTTTGGTCTCAGGCCTGACGCTCTAACCACCGAGCCAAACCGGCCAGGGCTTAAGTAAGGTTTTTAAAAGAGAGAGGCAGGCAGTAGGAGAGAGAGAGAGAGAAAGAAACATCGATGTGAGAAAGAGACATTGATCAATTGCCTCCTGTCCATACCCTGGCTGGGACTAAACCTAAAACCTGGGCATGTGCCATGACTAGGAACTGAACTGGTGACCTTTTGGTGAATGGGATGATGCTCAACCACTCAGCCACTCTGGCCAGGGCTCTTTATCATTTTCTAAGTGTTATATAAGTAACATACATATAAGAGAAAAGGTTTAAAACATAACTTGAGTCTAGCACCCACAATTAACCAGTTAACATTTTTTTAAAAATATGTTTTTGTTGCCCTGGCCAGTTTGGTTTAGTGTTTAGAACGTTGGCCTGCGGTCTGGAGAGACCTAGGTTTGGTTCCTGCTAAAGGCATGTGCCTCGGTTGCAGTTTGTCCCTGGCCCTGGTTGGGTCGTGTGGGTGACAGCCACTCAATGTGTCCCTTTCACGTCGATGTTTCTCTCTCTCTCTCTCCCTCCCACTCTATCTGAACAAAATATCAAAAAATGTCCTCGGGTGAGGATAAAAAAAAAAATGTTTTTGTTGATATTTTAGAGAGAGAACATCTATCAGCTGCCTCCTGTATGCCCCCTACTGGGGATCGAGGCCAAAACCCAGGCATGTGCCCTGACTAGTATTGAACCAGGACTTCTTGTTGCACAATCCACTGAGCCACACAAGCCAGACAACCACTGTTAACACTTTTTTTCTTTTAATCCTCACCCAAGGATATTTCTCCATTTATCTTCAGATAGAGCAGGAGGGAAGGAGGGAGGGAGGAAGAGAGAGAGAGAGAGAGAAACATTGATGTGAGAGAGACACATCAATTGGTTGCCTCCCACACGACCCCAATCAGGGCCGGGGACCAACCACAACCTCTTGGTACATGGGTCTATGCTCAGCCACTGAGCCACACTGGGCAGGCTTGTGTTTCTTTTTATGTACCATCTTCATTCTTTGTTAAACCAACCTCTAATCTAGGTTCTTGCTATCTTGCCTATAATCTTAAACTTTTGTTTTTGTTTTGTTTGTAACGTGTAAATGCTGTTTTTAAGATAATAGGATTTAATCCATTCTAAACCAGAAAAATTGGAAGTAGTTATAAAATGGATTTTACTTTTTCTCATTAAGGTTTTAATAGAAAAGGATTGGATCTCCTTTGGACATAAATTTTCAGAGAGGTGAGTCACAGTTATACGTTTACATGTTTTGTAAAATTAGAGAAAATCCTTTAGAGTGCAGAATGTTTGTTTTCACGGCCTTGCATGTCTAGTGGGAGGTGAGAGTGCGGTATGATTTTTGTGTGAAGACTGAGTTAATTTTTTTTTTTTTTTGGTCATTTGTTTCGGTTATCATGCCTTTGTTAATTTTTATGGCCATTTATTATCTTCCTGTTTCCTTCCTGTTTGTCTGGATCATAATATGTAGAAGGTAGTAGATCTTTTAAAGTTGTAGTTGAAATACTCAGGCATAAATTATTTCAATAAAAATGTTACATTTCTTTTTTATACCAATGGCACAGTGTTTTAGGATTATTTATTTTTTGATGTGTGTTTAAATTTAACAACACCTGAACAATTAATTTCTTTTAGAGGCATTTCTAAAAGCTTCTACTTTTTTGTGGGGGTTAGGTGTGGCCATTTGGATGGTGACCCAAAGGAAGTCTCACCGGTGTTTACTCAGTTCTTGGAATGTGTATGGCATTTGACCGAACAGTTTCCACAAGACTTTGAATTCAATGAAGCGTTTCTTCTTCAGATCCATGAACATATTCATTCATGCCAATTTGGAAACTTCCTTGGAAATTGTCAGAAGGAAAGAGAAGAACTCAAGTAAGACAGTTTGATTAAATGGGCTCTTTATTTCCTCCTTAGCTGAGGTCTAACATAAATTATAGTTGAACTTACTAACATATTTTGACATAAAATAGAACTGACATTTTTTGTAAAGATTTTATTGTTTGTATTTCTGAAGCCAAGTATGCTCTGAATATCTCTCACATCAGCAGGTTAATAGTAGAAATACATTTTAAAAATGTGTTTTGAAGTGTAGCATATATACAGAAAAGTACATGTATTGTAAATGTGAAGCTTAATAAATCTTAAACTCATCCATTTATGTAACCAGCACTCAGACAAGAAATATTTCCAGCACCCTAGAAACATCCCCCATGCTCCTTTCTAGTCTGAATATATATTTTAAAATCTTTACATTTCATTTCCTACAAAGTATTGGTCACTAAGTTTTAGTGTGTAGTTAAAGATTTAAAAACTGTTGGGTAATTTAAGGTAACATGAAGCATTATAGCTCTCCTCACATTTCTAAACAGACAGTTCTTTGGGGAAATATGTCTACCTATGTTGGCTCCAGTGTGTCTGTCCCTAGTTGGGTCTCACACCTGTTCTTCCCTAACCAGTCTTTGGGATTAGGACTCCTGGCTAAATTTTGTTGCAAGGGAGATCTAGCTTAGAGCCTTTGCCCGGATCTCCCTTGCATCAGCATTTAGCCAGAAGAGCTTCTAAGTTTTGATTTCATACAGTAGTCAATCAAGAGCAGTTACAGATTTTTGAACAACTGGGTGACATATTAGAGAGGTTAAATCTGGTGGTAGTTTGAAGACAGCCACATATTGTCACTCCCAACAGAGCTGAAGGCAGAGCTGAAAGCACATGGATAATTCTAAAGATGTAGAAAGGAAATAACAAGTGAAATAGAGTATGACAGAGATAAACAAATTAGGACTTCAGCTCTGTGCTATAGTATCTCACAGTGGTTTTTTCATAACTAGGAGAGGTGACTTGGGGTACAGAACTGTTTTAGGAAAAACTATTCTCAGTGCCAAACATCTTCATTAATAGGAAGATGGTAATAAAAGCACATCTTTTTTGGCAGTCTTTCTCTAAGAACATATCTATTGGTTATCTTAGGGGTCATGGAAAAACAAGCAGATTCTCTACCTTTCCCTCTATGTCCCTATTTATTTTATGTTTATTTGGTAAATATACTATCTAAAACAATTCTACCCTTTTCCCACCTACTTACTTGTACATTTGCAGTATAATTGACATTTTTAAACTCATGAATAATGTCTTGATTTTTTCTAATTCCATTTTTTGTACCCACTCAACAGTTAAATATGTTTCTGCCCTGTAATACATGCCATTACAGCCCAGATATGGGGCTAGAATAAGGCAAAGCAAATACATTAATATTTTATTCTATATAGAGTTGACCCTTGAACAATGTGGTGGTTAGGGGCACCAACCCCCGTACCGTTGAAAATCTGCATGTAATTTAAGTTGACCTGCATCCGTGGATTTGAAAGTATTGTGTTCTGTTGTAGTTGGTGGAATCTGTGAATGTGAAACCCAGGGACACAAAGGGCCAACTCTGTACTTAATGAAAAAAAAAATCCATGTATAAGTGGACCTGTGCAGTTCAAACTTGCCGTTCAAGGGTCAGCTGTATGTGCATGGTGATTTGAAATAGGTGTAACAGACACCAAGAAGATGAAATTGTGTGAATTAAGAGAGGAATCTCTTAAAGTGTGTGGTTTGAGAGAAAATAATGTATCTGTAGTGTTCAATAGACATGGTTTTATTACATGATTATAAGTGAAAGGGAGAGAAGGAGAATATAGACTTCAGAGACAAGGTGATATTAGACTGAATAGAAGGAAAAACTAAAACTTAAATCGACTTGGGAAACAATTGCCTGATTTATAAAACTGAATATTGGCATCTCTGAGAAAGATCGTTATGTTTCTCTCATTACATAGGTTAAAGGAGAAGACTTACTCCCTCTGGCCGTTTCTTCTGGATGACCAAACGAAGTACTTAAATCCACTCTACAGTTCCAAATCTCAGAAATTTGCTGTTTTGGAGCCTAATACAGTATCTTTTAATTTTAAGTAAGTTGGTATCTTTGAATAGTTATATCCTATTTTTTTTAACACATTTATTTATTGAAATTTTTCTATTTTTTGTTCATAAAGGTTTTGGAGAAACATGTACCACCAATTTGATCGAACATTGCATCCCAGGGAGTCGGTGTGTAACATAATTATGAATATGAATGAACAAAATAAACAGTTAGAGAAAGACATTAAAGACTTAGAAGCTGTAAGTATTCTGAATTATCTAATGTAATATATTTGGGATATGAAATTTGTTTATTTCCTTACTTGTGTTCTTTGTGTAAATTAGTATATATCGAAACCTTGTTGAGTATACATGTTGCTTCAGAGTGAGATCTCTACTTTGAATAGGTTAGTTTAAATCATTTTCCTTGAATGCTGTGGCTGGTTTGGCTCAGCGGTTAGAGCGTTGACCTGGGGTCCAGAGAGATCTGGGTTCAGTTCCCGCTAAGGGCATGTTCCTCGGTTGCAGTTGTCCCCGGCCCTGGTTGGGTCGTGTGGGTGGCAGCCACTTGATGTGTTCCTTTCACGTCGATGTTTCTGTCTCTTCCTCTCTCTCCCTCCCACTCTATCTGAACAAAAAAATGGAAAATGACCTTGTGTGAGGATAAAAAAAAATTTTTTAAAAGGGGGAAAAAATCATTTTCCCTGAATTTTAAAATATTTTGAAATATCTGAAGTATATAGAAAAGTGAGATGTAAAATAATAAATATTGGGGTATTCATTACCTAGTTTTGTGAGATTGTAACATTTATTATATTTGCTTCAGATCTTTCATGTTTTTGTTTTAAGAAATGAAACATGATATATATATTTTAAGTGTTTTTGTTGTTTTTTTGGAGAGAGGGGGAGTAAGGGAGGAAGAGAGAGGAAGGGAGGGAGAGAGAGAAACATCGATGGGAGAGAGAAACATCAATCTGCTGCCTCCTGCACGCCCCCCACTAGGGATCGAGCCCGCAACCTGGGCACGTGCCCCAACCTAGAATCAAACTGGGACCTCTCAGCCCATGGGACAGTGCTCAATCCACTGAGCCACACCGGTCGGGTACAACATGATATATTTGAAGATCCTTATACTCTTTTCAGGCTTCCCCAACCTACTTTCACTTAATTTGGTGTTAATTATTCCCGTGAACATTTGTATACTTCTACTATGTATGTTTGTATCCACAACAACTCGTAATACTGTTTTGTGTTATTTTAAATACTGTTTTTATTACATATGGAAAAATATAAAAGAATATAGTTTTTGTATATGTATAAAGGGCAACAAGCAACATGAATATATCTTTCGCTCAGCTAAGAAACTGCATGTTTTAAAAATATATAGAGATTGGCATACTGTTGTGCTTCATTTTGCTCACCATTGTTTTGAAATGTGTCCATGCTGATATGAATAGCTTTAATGCATTTCTTTTGGTAATAATTACTGAATAAGCCCTGGCCGGTTTGGCTCAGCGGTTAGAGTGTCGGCCTGCGGTCCTGAGAGACCCGGGTTCGGTTCCCGCTAAGGGCACGTACCTCGGTTGCAGTTTGTCCCCGGCCCTGGTCGGTTGTGCGGGTGGCAGCCACTCGATGTGTCCCTTCACATCGATGTTTCTCTCTCTCTCTGTTCCTCTCTCTCCCTCCCACTGTATCTGAACAAAAAATGGAAAAATGTCCTCGGGTGAGGATAAAAATAAATAAATAAATAAATAATTACTGAATAACATTGTCTTGTATGAGTAGATCACAGTTTATCCATTCAGCTGCTGAACATTTAAATTGTTTTTAGTTTTGGATTTCCATAACAAGTGCAGTTGAATGACTTTTCATATGTTGACCATTTGGTTTTCCTTTTCCTGTGAATGGCCTATTCAAACCTCTGCTCATTTTTCTGTTGGCATACCTGCCTTTTTCTTATTGCTTTCTAAGTGTTCTTTATATACTAGGCAGTGATTCTTTTTCAGTTACATATATTACAAATGGCTTTATCCAATCTATTCTTGTCCTTTCCATTTTATTTATGGTATGTTTTGTATAGATGCTTTGAATTTTAAGGTAGTCAGGTTGATCACTCTTCATGTTTTATGCTTTTTTGTGTACCTTGTTTAAGAAATTTCTCTCTACCCTCAGACTTGTCTATGATCTTTTCTTTGCCATCATATATAACCAAAAAGAATTAGTAAGTACATAATTTAAAAATTTTAGCCAGTTGTTATAACTCTATCTTGTCTGCCTCTCAGGCAGGTGTGTTCCTTAGTCATCTAAGTAATGGCTGCTTGATTAAAAATTTTAGGAGAATGTGTTAAAAAGAGGCAGGCACAGCCCTGACCAGTTTGGCTTAGTGGTTAGAGCCTTCGCCCATGGACCAAAGAGTTGTGGGTTCGATTCTGGTCAAAAGCACGTACCTCGGTTGTGGCTTGGTTCCCAGCCCTGGTCAGGGTCGTACAGGAGGCAATGAATCTATATGTCTCTCTCACATCAATGTTTGTCTCTCTTCCCCTCCCACTGTATCTGAAAGTAAATGCAAAAATATCCTTGGGTGAGGATTAAAAAAAGGCAGGCACCAAGATACAGGTAATTCAAGAAGATCTGTCTGTAGATCAATCCAGGGATTTGGAGCATGCGATACTCTGCCAAAGATTACTTTTTTCTTTTAATCCTCAACTGAGGATATTTTGTCCGTTGATTATTATTTTTTTTTTAGAGAGAGTGGAAGCAGGGGTGGGGATGGAGAGAGAGACATCAATTGATTGCCTCCTACACGTGCCCTGGCTAGGGCAGGGATCAAACCTGCAACCTAGTTACGTGCCCTTGACCAGGAATCTAACCCTTTGATTCATGGGTTGACATGCTAACCACTGACCAACACTGGCCAGGGCCAAAGATTACTTTTTAAATCTTCTGTTCAGTTTTTAAAAAAATTCTGGTGTGTAGTTCACCTACAAACTATGGTAGCCATGTAAGAAAGCTGTTTAATTGAATAAGTGTGTATTTGTTGTGTTATTGTGATCTCAGGCTGAATGTCTTATATACTTTTCTTTCATTATAAAATGTTTACTTTTCTTAATTTTTAGGTAATGTATGCTTTTTTCAAATATGAAGGCCTGGTGCTCTTCTGCAGTCAAGTGTAAAGACTTACCTAAACTTTTCCATTGCAAAAGTTGTGAACAATTTGGATTCTCAACCATGTCTTACTCATCTGCACTAGATTTTACCAATTTTTTTGAGATTTAATTTTGTGTGTATTTGAACATGTACTATGTGCAAATAGTAATTTTTTTCAAATTTGTATTTGTTCTAGAAAATTAATAAACGCAAAAATGAACAAATAGATGGCGTTCTCACCAAGGAATTATTACATCCAGTTCATCCTGAGTCACCTATCCTCAAAACCTCCCTATGTTTTAAGGAGCAAAGTCTGCTACCTGTGACTGATACTCTTCGAACTATAGAGGGCAGCAACCCTACAGATAATCGGTACAGTGAATATGCTGAGGAATTTTCCAAATCCGAACCTGCTGTGGTCAGCTTGGAGTATGGTGTGGCAAGAATGACTTGTTAGACTCCTAGGGTGTTTTCTGGACTGGCTGTAGAAGTGCATTATTGTGAGGATGATGTGTGTGTGACCCAGAGGAATTTGTCTAATAATGATCTTAGAGTTTAATAGAAGGTTAATAGTTGAAGGAAGGAAAATAACTGCTCTTGTGAGAGAAGTCAGTGTAACTGCATTTCTAACAAGGAATGACTTTCAGTTCTTTAAGAAACAAGTGATATTGACAGATGTGTTCAAAACACAATTTGTACTGCATACTAGCAAAATGACATTTCTGTATGATTTATATGTTAATTACAGCCAAACATGAATAGCCTTACTTAAGTATAATTTAATTGCCATTAAACAAAACTTGACAGACAGTCCCTTAATACATGACATAGCATGTTCTTTCGATTATATAACTATGAAACTATGAATATTTACATGTTTTATGTATAGTGATGTTTAACATTGAAGTGCCATGAAAAGTATTTCTAAGAAAGCCTTAAAATCTCAGTTTATTCTTTACTCTGAGGTTTTATAGCCTAGAGCAGAAATTTTTGTTTGGTTTTCTGTCAGCCTTGTTTTATCTGTGAAGAGTGTGCGCATTGCTGCAGGCCTGGCATGCTCCAGTACTCCTGCAGCACACCTGCACAGGTCACCGTGAAGAGTGTGCGCATTGCTGCAGGCCTGGCATGCTCTAGTACTCCTGCAGCACACCTGCACAGGTCACCGTGAAGAGTGTACGTGTTGCTGCAGGCCTGGCATGCTCCAGTACTCCTGCAGCACACCTGCATAGGTGCACTGTTAAGTTCATGTTCAGCTCGTCCCGCCTCCAAGGTCAAGATGAATGAAACCACAGTTTTTATTCTGATTACAATTTTGCTTAGTACTACATTTGATGACTTATTATTTACAACATAGGTTATTGATTTTTTGAATATGTATTAAGCACATTTGACTGTCTTTCCTGTATGGATTAATGCATTCTATTGATTCTTATTTTGTGGTTGGCTTTATTCCTTTGATAACTGTAATTTTAAAAATATAGTTCTAAAACTGTTCTTAGAGCAGAATAATACATATATATTTTTAAGTGTTTTATCTCTCAGTGAGTTACTATACTACTCTTCCTAGAATATTTTACTTTCAGTTTATCTGCACATTTTTGGATAAAAACAAAAGGGAAATACAGATATATTTTGCTTGTCATATGAATCTTAAAGCAGTCATTTCTGTATGGAATATTATTTTCTGTTAATATGTAAGAAAAAAAGGAAAATGAAGGATAGCCTAATACAAAGTTAGTATTTAACAAAAACATCTTCAATGCTGGGAAGAGTTTTATTTTGCCAAGTTAAAAAAAAAAGAGAGAGAGACCCACAAACACATAGGGCCTGGATGCCCGAGGTCAGGACTGTCTGAGCCAGCTGACTTTAAAATGGAAAATTCAAGTAGCATGGTGGCACGAGGTACAATTCAAGGGTACAAAGAAATCTGCAAAGGACTCTTCATGCTTCGCTTTATTATACCTGTATCTGTTATTAGTTTTGAACATAAATACCTTCTTCAAGTGGAACAAAATCTTTATTGTATGAGAGCTTATCTCCCATTTATTTTTCCAATGTTTTTCTGTAACAAATTATGTAATAAGAAAAATACTCCTTTTTTAAGCAGTAACAGAAACGCACTGTATATAAAATATAATTTGTGATATTTAAGCACTGGGACAGGAAACTTAATCTTTGTTACCACAAAGGGAAAGCTTTTGTGCCTTGTTACTTGGTTCCAATACTGACTGTGGTTTTAGAATCTTCTGTGGAAGACTTACGTTCAGCTCTGTAGCTTATTATCTTATAATCTTCAACTTGAGGCACATATATTTGTTTATCTGCTCTCACATGGACCGAAAAATCAGTTAACATTCTTCGTGATCTATAGGGTATGGACTGGCAAAAAGCAGATTGTGTGTATCTTATAAAATCGGATTTATGTTCAGTGTATTTGGAAGTGTATAGCATGTAAATTATTTCATATATTATTTAAAGGTAATTAAATGTTCATGTTTTACTTTGAATGTTTTGCTTTTGGAAAAAAAAAAAGGGATCAAGTTGTAGTTTTTTCCGCCTCACCTGGGCAAATGGACCTGCACTTTACACTAATCATAGCAATATCAGGTTTGAGCAGTTCATTTTCCAAAAGACAAATGTTGATAAATAGTAATCGTTATATACAAAAATAATTTCCAAAATATTTAAAATAGGCATGGTGGGCTAAAAGGTTTAGCAGATAGAGTTAATAATGTCATTAAATTTTCCTTTTGTGCTCCTGTCACTTCCTGCTGTTATAATCAGTATTTTCTCTTGCTCTTACCAACTTGTTGATGGAAGGCAGTGTCCAGCGAGGGTGCACATTCAAGGGAACGTCTTCAAAGGCAGATCTGGATGTAAACATGAGGAAGAAAATGATTGGCGGAGAAGAATATTCATTTTACTTGGGGGGAGTTTTGAACAGGTTAGCGAGGCTAGAAATAGCTCAGGGAGCCTTAACTAAATAAAGATGAAAGGAAGCCCCCCCCCCCCCCCAATTCTCTTTATTGAGGTAGCAAGGCAGGGAAGTTGTATCAGGATAGCTTTTTCTTTCTTTCTTAAATCTTAGGTTTTAAAGCACCTAGTTAGAGCAGTTTTTGGTTCACAGCAAATATGAGAGGAAAGTCCAGAGATTTCCCATATACCCCTTCTCCCACACATTCATAGCTTTCTCCGTTATCAACACCCCCACCAGAGTTCCTGCTGCTCAACATCCTCACCAGGGTCTGGTGGTGTCAGTGTTCTGGATTTTGGCCAGTCTAATAGATGTGTTAACTAGCCTGGCCTATTTTAATCTTTGTTTTTCAGAAGGTCTACTTTAAAATACTGAACAACTTCCAGTTGGCATTCTAAGTTGGATGAAATGCCGATCATGTGCAAAATTATATAGAGCAGTTGCAGACTCATCAATGGCTTTGATTAATTTTCATTAGCCAAGTTTTAGCTGTTTTATTGGCCTTTCCATGTAGTAATCCAGTTGGCATTAGCATGTCTTGATTGATTAAAATAAAATGTAAAACCTATTTTAAATATACATAACTAAGCTTTAGGAATCTATATGAAAAGGTAGCCTGTAATCAAGAATGGCGGGTTATCTTAAAAAGAGCATATATACTATTGCACTTACAATCTTGTAACAACAAAAGTATTTTTTTTTTTTTTTTTTTTAGTTTAAAAGTTTCTTTACATTTGGTAATTATGTATTTGGACTTAGTTATAGTAGTTGCATTTTTACTAATACTTTATATAAAGTATCGAGTTCATTTTTACCTTACTTAGGTTTCTGCGTTCGGGGTTGTCAACTATATGTCACATTCTTTGACTCCTATCTGTTACCTATGTGTCAATGAATTTATTCTACCTTTTCTTTCTCCCTTCTCCCTTTTCTCAGCTGTTATTTCCACTTTGTCAGAGTGTGTAACATTACCAAGCTATTCTTCCACCTTTATACCCAGTTTTGATGTACTCTTGAATTTATCACTAAATATCCATTTTTAAAAATTTGATTTTAAAGGAAACATTGATTTGTTGTTCCACTTATTTATGCATTCGTTGGTTGGTTCTTGTATGTACCCTGACCTAGGATAGAACCTGCAATCTCGAGTATCAGGACAGTGCTCTAACCAACTGAGCTACCCAGGTAGGGCCAGTCACTAAATGTTCTTTTTTTTTTTTTTTTATCCTCACCCGAGGATATTTTTCCATTTTTTGTACAGATAGAGTAGGAGGGAGAGAGAGGAAGGGAGAGAGAGAGAGAGAGAAACATCGATGTGAAGGGACACATCGAATGGCTGCCACCCGCACGACCAACCAGGGCCGGGGACAAACTGCAACCGAAGTACGTGCCCTTAGCGGGAACCGAACCCGGGTCTCTCCGGACCGCAGGCCGACGCTCTAACCGCTGAGCCAAACTGGCCAGGGCGCAGTCACTAAATATTCTTGATGCTTAACAACAGCCTTTTGCCAAAGTTTCCCCAATGGAGCTTATTCCCTGGAAGAATCCTCAGAAGGGATTGTAGGTACAATCTTCCCTTGGCCATTGTGTGCTTAACATGTTTTCTGTAGATTTGGGTTTTTAAGGGTGTTATGGCTGCATATAAAATCCTTTTCCCACACTTTCCGGGGTTGTTGAAAATGTTGTTACCTTGTTTTCTTATTTTGTATACTATTGAGCAGTATAATGCCAACCTGATGTCTTTCTTTTGAAAGTAACTTGGTCCTTTCCCTGGAGGTCTAGTGGGTTTTTTTCTTTTTTAAAGTCAGATGGTTGTATAGGCTTATATCTTGCAGTTACCTCCTCTAGGTCAGTTCTTCCAGGGGCACTGGGGCCCAGCTAAACATGCAGGTGAAAGTCTTCTTTTATTTCAGCAAAGTTTTCTTGAATCATATTTTTAGATATTAGTTGTATTCTATTGTTTTATTTTACTTCCTTTTTAAAAAGTATTTTTAAATTGATATTTAGAGAAAATGAGAGAGAGAGAGAGAAGGAGGAAATCAATGTAAGAGCATAACATTGGTTGGCTGCCTCCTGCACAGCCCCTATAAGAGATGGAGCCTACAACCCAGACATTTGCCCTGACCAGGAATCAAACATGTAACCTTTTGGTGCATGGGACAATGCCCAACCAACTGAGCCACATGGTCCAGGGCTTACTTTACTTCTTAAGGAGCTCAAATTATGTAAATGTTGGATCCTTTTAGTTTTGTTTTTTTTTGCTTGTTTTGTTTTTTTAATATCTATTAGTTTCTCTACCATTTTTATTCATTTTATTTAACTTTTGATAGTTTTTATTTCTTTTCTCTATGTGCCTTGTATGTTCAATTATTTATATTCTTCCCTTGGAAAGTTTCCTTAGGGACTGCCGTTTAAGATGGCAGAGTAGGTAAATGCAGTACTCAGATCCTCCCACAGCCACATCAAAATGACAACTAAACTACAGAACAACCATCATTCAGAACCACTTGAAATCTATATGAATAAAAGTACTACAACTAGGGATTTAAAGAAGTCACATCAATACTGGTAGGAGGGGCAAAGATGTGGAACGGGCTGGTCCCACACTCATGTGGAGCAGATGAAAACTGGGTAGGATATCTGGGCTGAAGAGGTCTCACCTGAGGAGCAAGGGGTCTCAGGCCCCCAAGCCCAGGGTTGCAGTGACAGGAAGAGAAGCCCCGTGACTTCTGGCTGTAAAAACCAGCGGGGATTGTGGCTGAGTGAGACAGAGGTCTTCTAGAGTCCCAGGTGGTTCCTCTTAAAGGGACTCTGTGTGGACTTACTCAGACTCACTCCCTTTGAGCTCCAACACGGCGGCAGCATGAGGAGAACCAGGGGCACACAGGGAGGAACTGAATTGTCTGGCATCAGGGCGAGAGCTGGGGCAAGGGGTGGGGGCAGTTATCTCCCAGACAGAAGTCCTCATCGAGGCCACTGTTCCTTTTCTGAGATCACCTGCCCACCCACCCCCAACAGAGATGGCAGGCAGGCACCATATCTGAGTCTCCATTAAACTGGCTCACAGTCTTCTCCCAGCCCTGGTTATTCTCTGAGCCTCTGCCCCACCCAAATCATAGGCCCACCCAAGCAGTTTCCGGTGGCTTTTCCATACACATGGCCTGTCTTGGCTCATGCTTCACGCTTTTCTAAAGCATCTCAAACAAGGAGCATCAGATCTCAGCATGCCCCATACATCTTGTTAAGTGGCCCCAGGCCCCACACTAGTGGCAGCCAGCCTTGGCTTGCAGCTGGGCATTGCCAGGGCACCTTCAAGCCCAGCACAAGAAGCAGCCATCTGCAGATTGCTTTGTTGTTCATGCTGGGTGGCCCTGGGGAGAACACAGGCAGTGGCTGATCTTGGCCTGCACCTCCTGGGAGCCCCCAGAGCCAGTGCACACAGCAGACAGCTTCAGACCATATCAAAACACCACCCAAACATCTCCACAAGTGAAACTCAAGGGATGGACTAATGGGGCACCAGAGCCCCACTGAGGTAAGTTCTGCTCTGGGGGTTGGCCCCTGCACACCTGATCCTCCTTGGTGATTGGTGATCACAGTCATTCCTTGTAGCCAATTGGGCTGGGAGTAAACCCCTCCTGTTGAGGTGTCAATAGCAATCAAGTCTCAACTACAAAAGGATGGTATACACAGTTCACATGGAGGGGGGTGTACATGGAGTGCCACTGGACCCTACAGGACATGTCCCATTACATAAGGCCACTCTACCAAGAACTAGAGATATACAGCTTTATCTCACACATAGAAACAAACACAGTGAGGCAGCCAAAATGGGGAGACAACAAAACATGCCCCAAAGGAAAGAACAGAACAAAACTCCAGAAAAAGAGCCAAACAAAATGGAGATAAGCAATCTACTAGATGCAGAATTCAAAACAGTGGTTATAAGTACGCTCAATGAACTTCGACAAAACTTCAACAGAGTCCCAAACAAGATGAGGCTAAAGAGGCCCACACTGGGACACATGATAATTAAAATGCAAAAGGTTAAAGACAAAGAATCTTAAAAGCAGCAAAAGAAAAGCAGTTAGTTACCTACCTACCAGAGAGCTCCCTTAAGACTGTCAGCTGATTTCTCAAAAGAAACGTTGCAGGCCAGAAGGGAGTGGCAAGAAATATTCAAAGTGACGAAAAGCAAGGACCTACAACCAAGATTACTCTATCCTGCAAAGCTATCATTTAGAATCGAAGGACATATAAAGAGCTTCCCAGACAAGAAAAAGATAAAGGAATTCATCACCACCAAACCACTATTACATGAAATGTTAAAGGATCTTGAAGAAGAAGGAGAAGGAGAAAGAGAAGGAATAAAAAACATGAACAATAAGTGGCAATAAATACATATCTAAAACAAAATGAACAAACAGAACACAGACTTACAGATACAAAGACAGCTGTTAAAGGGAGGGGTGTTGCAGGGCTGGGTGAAAGAGATGAAGGAATTAAGCAAAACAAAACAAACTCAGACACAACAGTATGGCGATTACCAGAGGTGAGAGGGGATTAGGACAGATAGAGGCGGGTAAAGGGAGGATAAATGGTGATGGAAAGAGATTTGACTTGGGGTGGTGAACACACAATACAATATACAGGTGTTCCCTCCATGTCTTCTCAAAGAGCTGTACACCTGAAACCTATATAATTTTATTAACCAATGTCACTCCAATAAATTCAATTTTTTTTTTTTAAGTTTCCAAAGAAAAAAATATAATCTTTGTTTCTGGAATTTGTTTCTTTTGCTTTGGCTTCTTTTTTGGGTCAGTACTTCTTGTTTTACATCTTTTTGTTTGTCCATTTCTATTCTAAGTTTTTGAATTTACGATTAGTGGTCATTTATCATATCAGCACTTGATTTTTTAAAAACTTATATTTTAACGCACGTTCTAGCATTGCTACAGTTTGTCTCTAGTTGTAGCATTTCTCTGTTGGATTTCATCTACTAAAAGTTTTATGTTTTTAATTTTTATTGTTGAAAGTTTTACAGAAGTCCCTCTTTTTTTCCCTATTGATCCCCTCCTCCCCACCCCCACCCCCCTCCTCCATTCACCTGACTGTTGTCTGTGTCCATTGGTTATGCATACAAGCATATAAGATCTTTGGTTTATCTCTTCCCACTCCCTCCCCCCTTCTCTCTGAAGACTGTCAGTCTGTTCCCTACTTGCATGTCTCTGGATCTATTTTGTTCATCAATTTATTTTGTTCATTAGATTTCACAAATAAGTGAGATCATGTGATACTTGTCTTTCTCTGACTGGCTTATTTCACTTAGCATAAGACTCTCCAGTTCCCTCCATGTCTTCTCAAAGGGTAAGAGATCTTTCTCTGAAAAGTTTAAATTCTCTCTTTTTTCTTTTCTTTCTTTTTTTTTATCCTCACCCGAGGACATTTTTCCATTTTTTGTTCAGATAGAGCGGGAGGGAGAGAGAGAAACATCGACGTGAAAGGGACACATCGAGTGGCTGCCACCCTCACGACCAACCAGGGCCGGGGACAAACTGCAACCGAGGTACGTGCCCTTAGCGGAAACCGAACCCGGGTCTCTCTGGACCGCAGGCCGACGCTCCAACCGCTGAGCCAAACCGGCCAGGGCTTGGTTTTCTTCTTATATTAACTTCACACAGATGCTTTTTTGTTAGTTTTGTTTTCTATTCATGAGTATTTGTGTTGGATTTTCCTGGGTCACTTGTTGCGGGTGAGCCTATGTAGAAGAATGGAGTTAGCTTGTCTTACTAGGTTTTTAGTTCAAGAGCTTCCTCTTCTGTTGCTATAGAGAAGTACAGTTTCTCTGATAAGTGGTGCCGTTGTTGTCAGTCTCCTGAATCATGAATATTATCTTGTCTCACTAAGAGGCTAATCTTCAGCTGTCTTTTCCAACATCTCCACCTTCCAAGATGCTTCCTTTCCCCTAGAAATAACATCTTCCTGAGACCACCACTTACATTCCAAGCCCCTTCTTTTTGACTCTACACTTTGAGATGTGGTGTTGCTATTTCTTCACTTAGAGAGGGATTCCCTTCACCAGCCACATCTCCTTGTGCTCTCTGCTGTTCATGCTCCACCTGCTGCTCCACGCTCGTGTGGACTGTGAAATGGGAACCAACTCTGCTGGCCTCAGATCTTTATTTCCCCAGCCACATTTAAATCGAAATGTATAAAGTTCTCTGACTCTTAGTTATGCTGCAAGTGTGTGCCAAGAGAGACTTAATTTGTTCATCCATATGGTTGTATTGGTGAATGTGTGGAAGTTCTAACGGGAGTTACTGATTCCTGGGTGGCAGGGGCCAGGCGGTAGCACTCAAGCACCGAAGGCAAGGCGGGTGTGGTTACCATAATGGACAGCAGAATCAAAACAGCAATCAGAAGAGTCTGACTCCCAGAGACCTAGGACATTGGCTACTTAATAACGGTGTTTCTAAAAGTGAAATAGATGGGAAACGAAATAAATTCTTCCTAGATCTGATAGGTCAAGTGAACAAAAGTCTAACCTGAGTCATAAAAACAGAGAATCACAGCCTCTCAATTCTCAAACCTAGAACAGTTTACAATCCCAGAACCCCTTGAATGAAGGAGAGGTTGGTCCCTCGGAGGAAGGACCCAGTATACTACCCAAAGTTCATACTTTTAATCTTCTTCCCAGCCTTCTCCAAAGGGGACTATGGCCTTTTACCAGAATAACTATGCTTGGGGAAAAGGAAATAATCAGAGTTTTGGGGAACTGCTAGATGCTGGCTTGGAAATAATATATCAGGAGACTGAAAACATCACTGTGATTCACCAGTCAGAGCAGGGATGTATGGAGGTCAGGTTATCAATGAAGTTAGCCCAAGTCTATCTCACAGTTGGACCAGTGAGCCCTCAGACTATCCTGTGGTTATTCCCCCGGCTCTGGAATGCATAATTAGAACAGACATACTCAGCAGCTGGCAGAATCCCCACATTAGCTTCCTGATTGTGGATTGAGCGTCTATAATGGGAAAAGGCAAGCAGAAGCCACTCAAACTGCCTCTACATATGACAACAGCAAGCCAAAAGCAATACTGCTTTCTGAAGGGATGCAGATTAGTACCACCATCGAGGACTTGAAAGATGTAAGGGTGGTGATTCCTACCACATCCCCATTCAACTTGCTTCTTGGCCTGTGCAGAAGACAGATGGATCTTGGAGAATAACAGTGGATTATTATAAACTTAACCAGATGGTGATTCCTAGTGCAGCTGCAGTACCAGAGGTGGTTTCATTGCTTGAGCAAATTAACTGGTACCTGGTATGCAGCTGGCATCTGGCACATGCTTTTTCCTCAGTGCCTGCTAACAAAGGCCAACAGAAGTTTGCTTTTAGCTAGCAAGGCCAGCAACAAAACCTTCACTGTCCTACCCTAGGGGAATATCAACTCTCCAGCCCTATGTCAATAGTTTGTTGATGGGATCTTGATTACCTTTCCCTTCCACAAGAGATGACACTGGTCCATTACATTGATGACATTGTGCTGAATGGAACTTGCTCCAATTATGCAGATTAGAGCAGGAAGTAGTAGCTACTCTGGACTTAATGGTAAGACATTTGGGTGCCAGAGGGTGAGAAATAAATTTGACGAAATTCAGGGGCCTTCTGTCTCAGTAGCATCTCTAGGAGTCCAGTGGCTCGTGTAGACGTGTCCCTTCTAAGGTGAAGGAAAGGTTGCATCTGGGCCCTCCTACAGCCAAAGAGGCCCCAAACCTAGTGGTCCTCTCTGGATTTGGGAGGCAACATAATCTTCATTGGGGTGTGTTACATATGCTCACTGACTGAGTGAACCAAAATGATGCTAGTTTTGAGTGGGGCCCAGAATGAGAGAAGGCTTTGCAACAGGTCCAGGCTGCTGTGCAAGCTGCTTTGCCATTTGGGTCATGTGACGAAGCAGATCCAACAGTGTTTGAAGTGTCAGCAGCAGACAAGGATGCTGCTTGGTCTTTGCAAGGCTTCTATAGGTGAATCTCAGCGCAGACTCAAGATTTTTGAGAAAAGTCCTTCCATCCTCTGCAGATAAATACTCTCCTTTTGAGAAATAACTCTTGGGCTGCTACTGGGTATTGGTAGAGATTGAATGAATGTTTAACCCTGGGCCACCAAGTTACCATGCAACCTGAGCTATCTAAACTGGGGTTATCTGACCCAGCAAGCCATTGAGTTGGATGTGCACTCCCCCATCAAATGCAGGTGGTAGGTATGTGATGAGCAGTCCCCGAAGGCACAGGTAAGTTACATGAAGAAATAGCCCAAATGCCCACAGTCCCCACTCTCTCCCCAAGCCTGCGTGAATGGCCTCATGCAGAGTTCTCTACAAACAGGTGATAAAGAAAGAGAAGCCTTGGGCTGGCTCACGGATGTTTCTGCATAATATGCAGGTACCGCCCCAAAGTGCACAGCTGCAGCTCCTGTCTGGGATGTCCCTGAAGGACAGCAGAGAGGGGAAACCTTCCCAGTGGGCAGAGCTTTGAGCAGCACACCTGGTGGTTCACTTTGCTTGGAAGGAGGAATGGCGAGATGTGCGACTATACACCAATCCACAGGCTGCAGCCGATGGTTTGGCTGAATGGCCAGGGACTTGGAAGGAACATTATTGAAAAATTGGTGGCAAGGAAATTTAGGGAAGAGGTAAGTAAATAGACCTCTCTAAATGGGCAAAGAATGTGAAGACATTTGTGTCCCATGTGAATGTTCACTGAAAGGTGATCTCGGCAAAGGAGGATGTTACTAATCAAGTGGATAGGATCACCCATTCTGTGTAGACCAGTCAGCCTGTTTCCCAGCCACCCCTTTCATCACCCAATGGGCTTATTAACAAAGTGGCTGGTGGAAGAAATGGAGGTTATGTGTGAACTCAGCCACAGGGACTTCCACTTACCAAGGCTGACCTGGCTTTGGCCACTGTTGAGTGTTGATCTGCCAGCAACAAAGATAAATGAAGTCCCTGACATGGCACTGTTCCCCAGGGTGATCAGCTGGCTATCTGGTGGCAGGTTGATTGCACTGACCCTTCCCTCATGGAAGAAGCAGCATTTTGTTTTTACTGGAATAGATGCTCTGGATGTGGATTTGCCTTCCTTGCAAGCAATACTTCTGCTAAAACTGCTATCTGTGGGTTTACAGAATGCCTTACCCACCTTCATGGTATTCCACAGAGCATTGCTTCAGGTCGAGGAACTCACTTCACAATCGAAGTGTGGCAATGGGCCCATGCTCATAGAATTTTCTCTACCACTGTGAAGCAGCTGGCTTGATAGAACAGCGGATTGGCCCTTTGACGACAGTGACAGCGCCAGCTAGATAACAATACCTTGCTGGAACAAGGTTCTCCAGAGGGCTGTGTATGCTCTGAATCGGTGTGCAGCATGTGGTGGTGTTTTCCCGTCTGCAGGAATCGGGGAATGGAAACAGGAGTGACAACTCTCACTATTACCCCAAGTAGACAATTAACAGAGTTTTGTTTCCTGTTCCCACAATGCCACACTCTGCTAGCCTACAGGTCTTATTTTCAGAGGGAGACATGCCTTCACCAGGAAACACAACTGTTCCACGGAACTGGAAGTTAAGACTGCCATCGGGACACTGGGGGCTCCTCATGGCTCTTGATCAACAGGCAAAGAAGGGAGCTGCTGTGCTGGCTGGGGTGATCACTCCTGACTACCAGGGGGAACTGTACTGCAATTCCATGAGGGGAGTAAAGAATGTAAGAGATCCCTTTGGACTGAATTGTACCACTGGCTTTCCTTGGGTCTCCGGTTTGCCAGTGGCAGATCATGGGACTTCTCAGCCTCCATAATCCTGTGAGGAAATTCCTTATAATAAATTTCTCTGTACATATGGTTGTTTCTCTATAGAACCCTAACACAAGCATTAGTCTTAATTAGTACTAATACATTATCCTGTAGGAACCCAGAAGACCCTAGCTATTCTTTTATTGTGGTAAAATATACATAATGTCAAACTCACCATTTTAAAAGTACAATTCAGTGGTCTTAAGTACATTTACAGTTGTGCAGTCATCACCCATATCCATCTGAAGAACTTTTTCATCATCCCAGCAGAAACTCTGTACCCATTAAGCAAGAACTCCCCGTTGAAACAAGAACTCTCTGGCAGCCATTCTTCTACTTTTGGTCTCTATGAATGCGACTATTCTAGCTATCTCATATAACTAGAATCATGCAGCTTTTGTCCTTTTGTGTCTGCCCATTTCATTTAGCATCATGCTTTCAAGATCCATTCATGTTTTAGTATGTACCAAAAATGTATTCCTTTTTATGGCTGAATAATATTCCGCTGTATGTACACACCACCTTCTGTTTGTCCGTGCATCTGTCAGTGGTCACTTGGGTTGTTGCTGTCTTCTAACTACTGTGAGTAATGCTGCTGTGAATGTTGGTGTACAATTGCCTGTTCGAGTCTGTTTTCAATTCTTTTAGATAAATATCCAGAAGTAGAATTGCTGAATCACATGGTGACTCTATGTTTAACTTTTTGAGGAACAGCCAAACTGGCAATTCATGAGGGTTTCAATCTCCAAATTCTTGGCAACACTTGTTATACTCTCCTTTTTTTTTTTTTTTTTTTAAATAATAGCCATCCTAATGGGTGCAAAATAGTATCTCTTGTGGTTTTGATTAATATTTTCCTAATAATTAGACATTGATGATCTTTTCATGTGCTGATTGGCCATCTGTATACCTTCTTTAGAGGAATGCCTAAGTCTTTGCCCACTTTTGAATTGGGTTGTATGCTTTTTGTTGTTGAGTTGTAGAAGTACTTTATATATTCTGTATATTACTCCCTTTGCAAATATATGATTTGCAAATATTTTCTCCTATTCTGTGGGTTGTCTTTTCACTCTGTTTATAGTGTTCTTTGATGCATAAAAAAATCTTAATTTTGATGAAGTTCTATTCATTTGATCAATTGATCAATTTTGAGTAAATTTTTGTATATGGTAAGATATGGTTCCAACTTTATTCTTTTGCATGTGGATAATCAGTTTTCCCAGCATCATTTGTTGGAAAAAGCTGTCCTTTCCCCATTGAATGGTCTTAGCACTCTTATTTAAAATTAATTGACCACATACATGAGGCTTTATTTCTCTATTTCTGGCCTATCTTATTCCATTGATCTATATATTATCCTTATGCCAGTACCACACTGTTTTGACTATTGTAGTAAGTTTTGAAATCAGTGAATGTTCTAACTTGGTTCTTCTTTTCTTTTTTTTCCTTTTTCAAGATTGTCTTGGTTATTCAAGATCCCTTGTGATTCCATATAAATTTTTAGATATGCTTTTCTATTTTTGCAGAAAAATATCTGTGAGAATTTGATAGTCAATGCATTAAATCTATAGATTGCTTTGGATAGTGTTGACATCTTAATGACACTAAGTTTTCTGATCTATGAACAAAGGGATGTCTTTTCATTTACATGTCTTTTTAAATTTCTTTTAGTAACATTTTGTAGTTTTCAGTGTACAAGTTTTCCACCTTCTTGGTTAAATTTGTTCTTAGGTGTTTTGTTCTTTTTGATGCCATTATAAATGAAATTGTTTTCTTAATTTCCTTTCAGATTGTTCATTGCTAGCATATCAAAACATAATTGATTTTTGTGTATTGATTTTGCATTCTGCAATTATGCTGAACTCATTTAGTAGCTCTAATGGTTTATTTTTGGGAAATATTTAGGGATTTATACATATAAGATCACGCTTTCTGTGAACAGAGATAATTTTACTTACAGTATTTCTTTTCAATTTAGATATTTTATATCCCCCACCTCACCCCCCAGTTACTCTTAATGCAACTTCCAGCATGTAATATGTTGAACAGAGGTGGTGAAAACAGGCATCCTTGTATTGTTCTTGATCTTAGGGGAATCACTTTCAGTCTTTCACGATTAAGTATGGTTTGAGCTGTGGGTTTTTCATATATGGCCTTTATCATACTGAGGAAAATTTTCCTTTATTCCTACTTTGTTGAGTGTTTTTTACCATGAATGAGTGTTGAAGTTTGTCAAATGATTTTTCTGTATAAATTGAGATACTCATGTAGGTTTTTTCCCTTCCTGACTGGGAATCGAACCAGGACCTCTCAGTCCATGGGACAATGCTTAATCCACTAAAACACACCAACCAGGCAAGGTCTATAATCTTCTTCTTATTATTTTTTTGGTACGTGCCCCTAGCGGGAACCGAACCCAGGACTCTCTGGTCCGCAGGCCTACGCTCCAACCACTGAGTCAAACCAGCCAGGGCTGTATAACCTTTTTAATGTGCTGTTGAACTCGTTTGCTAGTATTTTGTTGAGGATTTTCCCATCAATGTCCATGTAGCATATTGGTCTGTAGTTTTATTTTCTTGTGGTGTCTTTGGTTTTGGCCCAGCTATTTTTTATTGTTGGCATGGTATAGGTCAAAAACTAGAGGAAGAGTGACCACCATCCAACACTGTCACTTCGGCAAGAAAGAGGAGCAAAAAAGTGTTTCTCAGCTTCATTAACTGAACTATCAGCCCTCACCTTATCTTAAAATTTTCTTTTGTTATATTACCCAAAATACAGAAATTAAAATAAACTTGGCTAAAAAGCTCATGTAAAATGTATTCAAAACTCTAAATTCATTACAACCACCTGAAAGCAAACACAGAATACTGTAAAATAAATGAAGCTGGAGACGTCGAATACACACAGGAGTGTGAAGTCGGGCAAATGGGCGCTCTTGGTCCATGACCTGGTCATCAGATGTTACTGTCGGAGGGTGTCCCTGTGGTAAAACAATGACTGAAACACACTGGTGGGGAAAGTCCAGCCAATGATTGTTTTTAGAAATATAATATAAGCCATATATGTAATTTCAAATTTTCTGGAAGTCACATTAAAAAAGTAAAATGAAATAGGTGAAGTTAATTTTAATGATATATTTTATTTCACCCAATATATCCAAAATATTGTCATTTAAGTAAGTAATTGATATATAATTATTAATGTAATGTTTATGCTAAATCTTTTTTTCATGCTAAATTTTCAAAACCTTGTACACTTTACACTCACAGCACGTATCAATTTGGACGAGCCACAGCGGTGTGCTCAATGAGCACACGTGCCTACTGTATTGGGCAGCCACATTCTAGACAGGTGGGTCTTGCTTGTCTAGACCAGTTGCTCAATTTAATTTTTGAAAGCTTGAAATACGAAGTTCTCAGATATTCTGCCCTCTGTTCTTTTTTTTTTTTTCTTTTTTTTCTTTTTCTTTATTGATATTATAAGAAGAGGGGAAAGGGGAGAGGAAGAGAGAGACAGAAACATTGATGAGAGAGAACATCGATTGGCCACCTCCTGCATAACCCCCACTGGGAATTGGGCTCACAACCTGAGTATGTGCCCTGACTGGGAATCAAACCAGCGACCTCTTGGTGCGTGGGTCGATGCTCAACCACTGAGCCAACTGGCCAGGTCTGCCCTCTGTTCTTAACTGAGCCAACCGTGTGCTCATATACAAGGCAGTTCCTATAGGAAGACGTCAATCAATCCTGAGGTCCTTATCTAATGCTCTAGGCCTTAGAAACCGTGAACATTGCCCAGACACAAGTCCTTGGCAAGCAATGTTGGCACTTGCGGTGGGGAAGGAGGGCTGGAGGCTGAGCAGCTGTGGCAGGCAAGTGCCTCAGGGATTGTAGGTTCGTTGGATCCAGCGGGAGGTAGACGTTTGGAACAGTTGGTGGATGGGGAACAAAACATCAGGGAGTTTGGGAACAGAAGTTGGGTGGGCCAAGAAGTGGGCCTTCCTTCCTGCCCTTCTCACCTGTGTGTGGGCAGGAGCGCGGTGTGTGCACGAGAGTGATGTCTGCGGGAACACAGGTGCCTTCCGGTATCGACCATCCCCAGCAGCTCACGGACGTCCCCGTCACGTTCTATATTTCTCTTTCATCTCACTCGTATTCCACTCCCCACCCAGACCCCCCTTTAACATATTTAATGTATGCCTTTCTAGCTGCTTGTCCACAAAAGTTCGTGTGTGTTTTAAATTTGCATACATGGTATTACGCACTTCTTTTTGCCGGAGTTTGCTGTCTTTGTCTCACTCTCGCTGTCTGCTCACTATCCTTTCCTTTGATGCTTTCACTCCTTTGGCTCTTTCCTTTCAGCCATTTGGCATTTATTGAACGCCTGGTGCATGCCAGGTAGGGGGCTGGGGACATCGCAGACATTGTTTCATGAAAGTCTCGTGATAACTCTGCAAGGATGGTGGCATTCTTCTGATTTTGTGAAGGAACCAGCTCAGAGCAGTTAGGTAACCTGCCCGCCATCATCACAGCCAACGATGGAGATTCAGCTTTCACCTTTCTGACTCCTGCATCCTCCTCCTTTCTGCTGTTTCAAAACCCTTCTCCTTGTTCTTTAGGGAAAAAAATGACCCATCCATCTCTCTGATGAAAAAACTGTACACGCCAATTAGGCTATCTCTCGGGACCTAGGTAATCTAGTTATTTGCAGATTCGGGGATAACACCAGCTAACATTTATCCAGTGCTTATGGGAGGCATTTGTGAAGTGGATAAAGATGGCAGACTTTGGAGCCCGGCTGATCCCCGCTCTGCCCCTAAGCCCTTAAGCATCTGTGGACTTTGGGCAAGTTATTGGCTCCTCCCTGGATATAGAAGCCAAATTTTATGTGGTAGAGGTAGTGAATAGTAAGAAAATAGAGGTTTGCATGTTTTTCATTCATTCATTCATTCATTCATTCATTCATTCATTCATTCATTCCTTTGGCAAATATTTGACCAGTCTACCATGTGCCAGGTTTTACTCTAGGAGCTGGTGATATAGAAGAGGACAAGATACAGAAAGTCCCTGCCCTCAGGAAGCTTATCTTCTAGCAGCAAGTAAAAAGGCTGATTCTAAAGGAAGAATGGGGACCTCCACTTGAGGAGGAAGAATCACAGGCAATAACTATAACGTATTGCTGTCTATTGTGTGCCAGCTCCTGCTTCCACTAACTTCCATTCTCTAAGGGCAAGATTTCATTTCTTAATAGCTCTATTGAAGTGTAATTTACATGCTCTAACATTTACCCATTTTAAGTCTACAATTCAATGACTTTTAGTAAATCTATAGAGTTGTACACCTATCATTTCAATCAGTGTTGAACATTTTCATCATTCCATAAAGCTACTTCTTACTAAGAGAGAGGTGTTGTTGTTTTCTTCTCAATAAAAGAAGAAAGGTGGACTTTTGTGTGGAAGGAGCACTGACCTAAGGGCCAGGAGAACCAGGGCCCAGTCCTCGCTCTCCCACTATTGCCGTGGGCCGGAGCCTCCCCGCAGGGTCTCGGTATCCTCCCCTATGAAGTAGAGGACAATCTTACTAAGTTCTCTATGGTTTTGAGATTTTAAGACTTTATTTAAGAAAGATCTGAGTATTTGTGGTAGCAGGAGAAGGCATTAGAGAAGAGATTTAAAATCTAAGAGGAAAGGGAACCCGCTGGTGTGGCTCAGTGGTTGAGCGTCGGCCCATGCACCAAGAGGTCACTGGTTCGATTCCTGGTCAGGGCACATGCCCAGGTTGTGGGCCCAATCCCCAGTGGGGGGCATGCAGGAGGTGGCCAATCAATGTCCTCTCTCATCGATGTCTCTCTATGTAAAGTCAATAGAAAGAAAAAATATTTAAGAGGAAAGGAACTGTTGATGGGAAAATTATCAGAAGGCATTCATGTGGGGGAGTATTGAGAATTAAGTAGCTCACTTCTTCCTTTTTCTTTCATCACTGACAACCAGTTTCATTATATTTCTTTGTTTTCTAAAAATGTTTGAAAGTAGCATGTGCAGAGTTGTTTAGCTCCTTGCTTCTTAGGAGTAGTTGAGTAGGAGTACCCAATGCAGATGTTTTGCAAAGTCTCTGTAAACAGTTCACACTGTGGACTCTCAGTGTTCTCCTTGCGGCTGGGTATAGACTCAGCATCTTTAAATTTAATCAGATTAGAGACCCAATTCTAAAAACCCAAGAATCAATTCAGAAACTATATCCTTAAAATTCTGTTCTAGAGCCATTCTGGTACCAAAATATGTATTAGTTAGAATTCTCCAGAGAGACAGAACCAATAGGAAATATATAGAGTATTGATAAGAGGAGATTCATTATAAGAATTTGTTCCCATAGTTAGGGATGCTAAGAAGTTCCACGATCTGCCATTTGCAAGCTGGAGAACCGGGAAAGCTAATGGTGTAATTCTACCTGGTGGAGGGCCTAAGAGGGGGAAGGGCGGTTGACGGTGTAAGTCCCAGTGTGAGTTCCAAAGCCCAAGCTGAAGTCCAAGGGCAGAAGAAGATGGATGTCTCAGCTCAAGCACCTTTTTGTTCTATGTGGGTCCTCAGGTGGGTTGGATGATGCCTGCCCAGACTCGGGAGGGCCGTCTGCTTTCCTCAGTCCTCTGATTCAGATGCTACTGTCTTCTGGAAACACCCTCACAGATGCATCAGAAATAGTGTGTTGCCAGCTATCTGGGCATCGCTTAGCCCAGCCAAGCTGACACATAAAATTAACAGTCATGTAGGGGCAGACTCTTGAGGGCCTTCAAATCCAGGCCAAGGATTTGATTCAGTTGATGGTCATGCGGACACTACTGAAGATTTTAGTTATTGTTTTTCTATAACAGTAAATGACCCAAGACATGATGTCCTGGAACAAAGGCCCAAAGTTAAATCCTATCATCCAATGTGTGAATTTGATCAAATTATTATCTAATAATCTGTTTTTTTTATCTATAGAGATTATCAACCCTGTTGGGTTGAAGAAAGTTCACAGGTATCTGAGCACATAATTATGTTTGGTACCAAGTGCTTGATGTTTTAAAGTTGTAAAAGCTATTTTATGAATATTAATATGGTGGCAATGTATTGAGTGGATCAAAGGGGAGCCAGTAGGTCAATGTTTTCCAAAATACGATTCCTGGATCAACTGTGTCAGAATTACTTTGAATACTTTGTTTAAAATGTAGTGTTTTGAGCTCAGTCCCAACTCTGGTGACTGTAAATACTGGGATGGGCCCTGGAGATCATCATTTTCACATATTCCCAGGTTATTCTTCTACATATTTAGGTTTGAGAACCATTGCGACTGGTTAGCCCTCAGTAAATGTTAGTTTTTGTTTATTTTTAATTTTTTTTCTTTATTGGTTTTAGAGAGAGAGGAAGGGAGAGAAAGATAGAAATATCGATGAGAGAGAACATTGATTGGCCGCCTCCTGCATGCCCCCCACTGGGGATCGGGCCCACAACCTGGGCATGTGCCCTGACTGAGAATCAAACTGGTGACCTCTTGGTGCATGGGTCGACGCTCAATCATAATCACACTGGCTGGGCAATGTTAATTTTTTTGTTTGTTTGCTACTGCTGCTGCACATTATTATTTTCTTACATATATGTTTTAAAAATCCTCACCCAAGGATATTTTTCCATTTATCTTCAGATAGAGTGGGAGGGAGGGAGAGAGAAAGAAAGAAACATCGATGTGAAAGAGACACATTGATTGATTGCTTCATACATGTCCCCAACAAGGGTCGCTGACCAAATTGCAACCCAGGTACATGTCCTTGACTGGAATTGAACCCACGACTCTTTGGTTCGCAGGCTAATGCTCTAACTGCTGAGCAAAACCAGCCAGGGCTGCTGCTGCTGCTGCTGCTGCTGCTGCTGCTGCTTCTTCTTCTTCTTATTATTATTATTATAACATAGATAAAGCTTAACCCAGCTCTTGAACTGTTTGCACAAATGAACAGGGTTGGGATGAATGTGTAGGCTTTAGCCAGGTGAAAAAAAAAAAGGAAAGTGATCGACCTAGAACAAAGGCACTGAAATAGGGGAGAATGTGGCTTCTGCAGGAGCTGTAAGTAGTTCAGAATGTGATCACAATGAAAACGTGTCACTAGAGAGTAGTAAGAGTTGACACTGGATGTTATATTGAAGAAGACGGAAAGGCAGTTTGAAGTTTTAGTTTTAGGTGACATAGGTCAGATTTGATTTTAAGGATTGCTCTAGTCTGGACAGGGTCAAAAAGAGGCTGCTGAGATCATCCAAGAGAAAAGTTATAAAGGCCTGAAACAGGACTTTCATCATGGAGATGGTAGGAGAGAATAGACAGGGCTTGCTGACCAATACATTGTTAAGGGCCCAGGTGTGGGCAGCGGTACAATCAGTCATGACTCGGGTGGATGGGACTACCATTCGCCTATGGAGGGAATAGCAGAGGAGAATCAGGAATGGGAGAATCAGGAATGGGAGAATCAGGAAACTGAATGCCTTCAGTTTCAGGTGTATTACATTAGTGATGTCTGTGAGACATCGATGCGGAGGTATTTATGAAAATCGAATGTAGGTCTGGTATTAAGGGAAGAGACTTCGATTAGTCTGGAAGCCACCAGTTTCTAGTGGAGGATTAAGCTCTGGGTGTGCATAAAATTGATGAGGAGTATCTTGGAATAAGAGAAGAGATCCGAGAATGAAATCTTGAGAAGTAGGCAGAAGAGGAGCCCAGGAACAATAGCAAGAGTGGGGGGGGGGGGGGGGGGAGAGCATCAGAAAACCACAGAGAGGCTGACTCCAGGGAGGAAACAAATTTGATTGAGAAAGTTGCTAACTTTGTCAGATGCCAAGTAGAGGTCATTTGAAAAGAAGACATTGTCTATGACATTGTCATTCAGCAAAAGCAGTTTCACAATTAGCCAGTAGAGGCAGACATCAGATTTCAGTGGCTTTGTGGTTGAATGGACGATGAGCAAGCGGAGACCATGAATGCAGACTACACGCACTTTTAGGGGAAAAAAAGTTTCTTAACTTACCTATATAACTTTCTATCACAAGAATCAAGGTATGTTAAACATCATGGATTTTCAAAACCTGAATGCACATATCCTATGTCATGGACATGGAGGAAGAAAATGTCTCATAGGGGACTTTGGTCCTGGACTGTAAGTCTGCCAACGGCAGGGAGTGTCTTCCTCCTTTTATCCACAAACCATGCAGGAGAGAGGTTTGCTGATTGGATGGAGGAAGGATATACAGGCCTGGCCTTTTTAGAGTTTTACTTTTTATTTTTTTTCCAATTTCAGACCGAGTTAAAAGAAAGAGAATGAAAAGAGACCATATTAAAATACTGATACATACCGAGAACGGTACTTCTGATTTGCCAACAGCCTGTCACATTTTCAGTTTGCTAGGATTGTGCATGCCCTCTCTGTCTCTCTCATTGTACTTTCTCTTCCCTTCCTCATCACTGGAGCAGAGCGTTTAATCCAAATATTTTAATATCTTGGCAATGAGTTAGGATTTTCAAATTTGAATGTTGATAAAGATGATAAACTCACAGGACCTTGTGGGGGATGTAGGTACCACTGCTCGGAGACCTTGTTCTTTGATGGAGATTCACTGAGGAGGCCTGCGGGCTCTGGAGGTACCTCCCAGTGAGGGCGGGGCCTCTGCTCCAGGAGTCCTGCCAGGTGGCTTTTGGCCAAATGGTTTCTGAAAATGAGCAATGTTAATAAATATTTAATGCTCCTCCTTCCTATGCTACAAAGCACTGTCCTCCTTGTGAAGCTCTTGTGTCTGGTGCTGTTTTCCTGAATGGTCCGGGTGGGATGTTTTAATCCATTCTTATTCTGCGTTGCATTGTCTCCACCTTCCCTTGTACTTGGCCGCGTACTTTTTTTTTTACAGGAACAAAGAAGAGGAGCTTTAGCTGCATCTCGTGGGTCAGGAAGTTTCCACAGGAGAAATGGTGGCTGGGTTGAGTTTTAGATGATGACTAGGAATCCACAGGTGGAGAAGAACATTCAAAAAGGAAGGAAGGACACCCACGAAGGGATGAGAAGGCGTGTGGTCCGACAGGGCTGCAGCCCGGCCGGGCGGGGACGGTGGCAGGGGATGAGGTTGGGGCTGCGGTTGCCAGACCCCACAGACTGTATGCTCTCTTCCAATGGGTGTGGGCGTGTTGTAAGCCGAGTGAAAGGGAGGGTTTTAAGCAGGGATTTCAGATTTATAATTTAGAAGGACATTTTGGAAAGAAGGTTCATTTCATCGGGCAGGTATCAGATGCCTCTGGCGCCTTGCCCCACACTGCTTCACGGGGCTCGGGAGTGCACGGTGCCCGATGGGGGCCAGGGGGAGACTGTCCTCCTGGACCCCTCAGGGGAAACTTCAGAGGGGCAGTCTGCATGTTCCTGCGGAACGGGACTGGGTGCCAGCTGCCCACAGACGTGATCTGGGTAATTCGCCCTGGTCCTGGTGTTTGCTCCTCCCGTCACCTTCCGACTCATCACTGCTGCCTGGAGCACCTCCCCAGTGAACCTCCTGCTCACAGGTTCCAGTCAAGCTCCGGTTTTGGAAAAGGTGAGGACGCAGACCCAGGCCAGGACAGCAGGTACCCACGAGGAAGCTCTTACCATTGTTCACACGAAGATGCTAAAGGATCAAAGCAAAACATTAACTGTTGGGATGTCAGGTAGGGGACGGAATGGAGAGGCCTGCAGGAGGGACAATCAGAATGTCCGGATGGCCAGCGCCGTGCGGGGAGAGGGAGGGGTCCCGGTGTCTCTCGGACTGCTGGCGGCCTGGCGGTGTCGTCGACCAAGCCGAGAGAGAAAGCTGGAGAGTGGTGTGTGAGCGGGGAGATCTCGGCTTCCACTCCCACACGAAGACTCTGAGGGCCTGTGGCCAGTGCAGGCAGAAACCTTAGCGGGAAGTTGGCTTTGGGAGTCCGGGCTCCGGAGAGGGGTCTGCGCCTGGCCGTCTGTGACTCGTGACAGTCCTCGGAGAGGGTGCCTACCTTTGCTGAGTGTCTAATACTAGTTACATGTAGCTCTTTGCCCAGATTTTCCGAGGAAAGGGCAGGGTGTGGGTGAGAGTGCCATGAAAATGTCCCTCTTTCCTCTTCCCATCACTCTTTCTTTTTTTTTTTTTAAACTAAAAGAACATTCATTCACTAAAATGTGATATTATCGCAGTTTGATTTTTAAAGCTTGTCTTCTGAGTAAAGGACTCATGCACTCTCTTTAACCTCAAATGGATACAAGAAGTTTCGCCCTGGCTGGTTTGGCTCAGTGGTAACAGTGTTGGCCCGTGGACCAAAGAGTCTCGGGTTCGATTCCTGTCAAGGGCATGTGCCTCTGTTGTAGTTCAGTCCCCGGCCTTGGTTCAGGGTCGTGTGGGAGGCAACCAATCAGTGTGTGTCTCTCGCATTGATGTTTCTCTTTCTCTCCCTCTCTGCCCCCCTCTTCCACTCTATCTGAGGATGAATAGAAAAATATCCTCGGCTGAGGATTAAAAAACAAAAAATAAGTTGCAGAACTGTTCTTCTCTGGAGCATTTGCTGTCTGTCTCTGCAGCATGTCATCAGTTTGGCTCAAATTAATTCTTACAGAAGTTCAAAAGTATAAAATAAGAAAAGGCTCATGAAGACAAAAGCCCCCTTTCCACGTTTGAGAGCAGTGCAGGGAGGAGAGGCCGACAGACAGGCATGATCACAGGTTGGGTGCTCTGAGCTCCTGGGAGGTGCGGCCATTCAAGGACGGTGTGTGTGGGGACCTGGGGAGACTCGCCTGGAAGTGGAGGGAGGTTTATCGGCTCTGCCAGCATAACCCATGTTCTTATCCTCCCCCTCATCCTTCTTTTTGGCTAACCTCTACTCATCCTTCAAGCTTCTCTTAGGCCAATGGACCCTTGAATTAATGATCAGCAGGAGGACTTCCCTTCACTCCCGTCAGGGCTGAGTGGTCCAGCTGCGGTCTAGCAGTTCAGATACATCTAAGTAGATGGCTGTGTGGTGGGATGGTTACATGTCTGCCTCCTCAGATACAGTACAAGTTCTTTGAGGACAGGGACCAAGGCTCATTTAATCTTTGTATCCTTAGTGTCTGACATGTAACAGGCACTGTTAAAAATTAATCATGGTTGAAAATAACTGAGAATGACACCCTCGGGAACATATCAGGTATGGGTGAGACACTTGAGGAGACCCAGAAGGAGCTGCCAGAGAAGAAGGGGGAGGTCAATACACTATAACCTTTAAAAGTAATGAACACGGTATGATAGAAACCAGTAAGTGCTATGGAAAAAGTAGTATGCTTAGGAGGATGGGAAGTGTGGGTTGCACAGGGTGATCACGGTGGCCCTCACTGAGAGGGTGGCATGGAGCAAAGGTGGGCAGGGGGTGAGGCACGAGCCATCAGACAGAAAGGTTCCAAGGTAGGCGCCACCTGGCAGGCCTGAGAAACTCCAAGGACGAGAGGGGCGGAAGCAGACAGGGGCTTCTGTGTTTCCCACTCATACCCGCCGTTTGAGTCCATTTTCAATACAGTCCGGAGCAGTCCTTTTAAACTGTCAGTCAGGGCCTGGCCGGTGTGGCTCACTGGTTGAGCGTCGACTCATGCACCAAGATGTCGCTGGTTGGATTCCCAGTCAGGGCACATGTCCAAGTCGTGGGCCCGATCCCCAGTGGGGGGCACGCAGGAGGCAGCCAATTGATGTTCTCTCTCATCGATGTTTCTCTCTCTTTCTCCTTTCCTCTCTCTCTAAAAATCAATAAAGAAAAAATATTTAAAAAAAATTAAACTGTCAGTCAGCTTCCTTGAACATGTGCTCCATGAGGACAGGGACATTTGTGTGTGACCTAACTCAAGGCTTACTGTATAGTGGACGCTCAGCAACTTGTTGAATGAGTCAACACAGGACGCCAAGAGGGGGAAAGATGGGAAGGAAGGTCATGTACATTGTGAAATGCTTCTGACGGACCAAAGAAACAAGCACTGAACAGAGCCGCTGACTCTGGTAACCCACCCATGGCGACAGGTTACTGCTGTCAAGAAGAAATTTTCTGAATAGAAGGCACATTTTCTGTGTGATTCTAAAGTTAAACCGCGTTCATCCCCTGGCCACTTTATTTACTCATGAAAGTCTATCTCTTCTGGCTTCTGTCTCTTATTTGAATTAATATGAGTCCTGCTAAAAGCTATAGTTTTTAAAAATTTATTTGAATTATCTATTTTTGTCACCTTTTATTTATTATCTATTAATGTATCTTTTATTTATGTTTGGTATGTGATTTACCTGTAGAATGGTCTCATTGGAGCCCTGGCCGGTTTGGCTCAGCACTTAGAGCGTTGGCCCACAGACCAGAGAGTCCCGGGTTCAGTTCCTGCTAAGGGCACGTACCTCAGTTGCAATTTGTCCCCGGCCCCAGTTGGGGTCCTGTGGGTGGCAAGCAGTCGATGTGTCTCTCTCACATCAAAATTTCTCTCTCTCTCCCCCCACCTCTCTCTCTCCTGTTCTGTCTGAAGATAAATGCAAAAATGTCCTCAGGTGAGAATAAAAAAAAAAAAAGAAAAAGAATGGTCTCATTGGAGTGTTGGGGAAATAGATGGGAACTACTTCAAGCATCTAAGAGTTCTATTCCAAGGGGCCCATGGAGCCAGTGCCAACGTGCCCACTCATGGCTTGGCCTCACATACAAAATCAAATACAGTGGTTTACTCTTGCAGCTTGGACTTCCTTCATCTATTTTTTCATAGTATACAACTCGTGGTAGTCAAATGTGCTTTTGCAAGTAGGAATAGGGTGAAACCCCTTAATTTAGGATCCTTGTATCTGGCATTTCATTTTTAGATTCAGTTTATAATGAGCTGTCTGCCAGGGAGACAACACTGTAGAAAATGTGTGAGAGGAGAATCTCTCACACTTTTAAAAGTGAAAGTCAGTCAGCAGAAAGCCAAAAGGCGAGATGAAAAGTGTGTGCGGTGTCCGGGCTGCGCGGGAAAACCTTAAGCTCTAACTTCACTTGGAGTGTGAAGTACAGTTGTCAACAGACAGCCTGCCTTAGCCATCTCAAATATGTAGGCTCCTGCCTTCTTGACAGCCCCCAGAGAACAGGAGCACATTCAGAGAGAAGCAGTTAAACAGAGGAGAGTAGAGGTCCCCGATGGAGAACACCCCATGCATGCATGGGGAGACAGGAGAGATGTTTCATTCAGTAAAAACGTGTTTCAGTCAATAAAAGGAAAGGGAGGATTGGAAGTAGCCTCCATGAGTTTTTGCAGTTATAAGGATATAGTGCAGAAAAACAACATTGGCGATCTACGTTGGTGAAATTCAAAATATTTCTAAACATTTCAAGTTCAGCTTCTCCTGGAAGGCGAGGCCCTATCTCGGAGGGCTTTCTGTTCGCTTAGGAATGTTGGGAGCACAGTCCCGAGGGCGGGCGGGGAAGAGGCCGGCGGCTGGCTCTGCTCGGCCCTCGTCTCTTGCTCATTCTGTCTATCTGAACGATCCTGCACAGTGAAACCTCAATTTAACAGACTAATTTGGGCGAGGACATGTCCGTTAAAGCCGAAAGTCAATTTTATAATAAAGTAGGTTTTCTGAATGCGTATGTTAAAAAATGGAAAAAATGAGTTAGCCTGTTTTTACTTATGTAGACATGTTCGCGTCATTAAAATTAAGTATGTGTGAAATTTTAATTTCACAGAAAAGTTTTCTATTTGTATTACAGTAATTTTAAATTTATTCTGAATAGGTCTAGTAAATGTGTGCATTCACCATTCACCACGAGTAAACAGATGCACATGGCCGGGGCGTGGCTTGGTGCCTGTGGGAACATCACACGTTAAAACTAAGGCAGAAAGTCACAACATCGCGACAGCAGAACCAATTACCTCTGAGATGCATGTGATCACGTGTTAATTCACTGAACATTGTTTACAAGCAGTGACTCTTGAATTTAAATATGTAGACTGTAGTTTAGTTGTACATACGTAATTTAATTATGTCGGAAAAATTACTACAGTGTTTCTTCCAACAAATGGCCTATTCGCTAAAATTTGTTAAAAATAACAGTGAACTAATAACAAAAAAATAACCTGTTAATTTAAATATAAGCACATATTGGTTAAAAGCATTTAAAAATTAACAGGGTGTTAATTTTCACACATGACGTACGGACTGGAAATTTTGTCCACTAAATCTGAGGTTCGTTAAATTGAGGTCCTGGAAATCGAGGGTTTGCTGCATTACAGAGACCCGGGGCCCTGCGGGACCTGTCCAGCTACGGTGTTTTCTCTGCCAGTACTAGGTCTAGAGGACAATACAGTTTATCCAACTTTTTTTCTTGCATTCTCTGGGAATTTATTTCACTTGATATAGGGTAGGCATGTTGGGTGGCAGTTCTTCAAACATAAGAGGGTTTGAAAAGTAACAATTGTTTCTCTTGACTTAGTGAAATTTGGGATGTTGATATGCCTTTAGTACCCAAACTGGTGATGACTAGATACTTACCAAATTTAAGGAATAGATGAAATCTCTAATGTTATTGTTTTTAAAGAAAGCAACAAACAAATGAGCTAAGAATCAGAAAAGAGCAAAAGAACAAAAGAGAAAAATGGAAAAGTAGACGGAAAACAATCATAGAAGTGAACACACCATTAAGAATTATTGACAATAGGACATCAGAAGAGAAAGAAACCCTAGAGCTGTTTCTTAGGCAAAAGCAATCAAGTAGGCAAACTTCCAGAATATCTACTCTGGGAAAACAAAACAACTGAAAACAAAACAAGAAAGGGGGTACAGCAACACCATCACTTTTCACCTGGGCAATCACTGGACCCCCTAACTAATCGCTCAGTCGCCACTTTTGTTCCCTGCCCCAACACTGGTTTTTTATTTATTTTTAAATATATTTTTTCTTTATTGATTTTTAGAGAGAGAAAGGGAGAGAGAGAGATAGAAACATCAATGAGAGAAAACATCGACCAGCCGCTCTCTACACGCCCCCAGCCGTGGACCAGGCCCACAACTTGGGCATGTATTCTGACCGGGAATCGAACCAGTGACCTCCTGGTGCATGGGTCGATGTCCAACCACTGAGCCACATTGGCTGGGCAACACTGGTTTTTTAAAATGTACATTGGGTCTGCTGGTGTGGCTCAGTGGTTGACCCAGGCACCAAGAGGTCTCTGGTTCAATTCCTGGTCAGGACACATGCCCAGTTTGTGGGCCTGATCCCCAGTGGGGTCATGCTGGAGGCGGTCAGTCGATGTTCTCTCTCATTGATGTTTCTATCTCTCTCTCCCTCTCACTTCCTCTCTCTGTAACATCAATAAAGGAAAAAACTATTTTTTAAATGTACATTGGATCATGCCACTCTTTGCATTAAATCTTCCAATATCTTCCCATTGCCTTTAGAATACATCCAATCTCCCCACAATGACCGAGAACAATTTCTCTTGACCTCCTTTATCATAACCTGCTCGCCTTTTACCCCCAGTCCTTTTTCTTCTTTAACCTGTCAAGCTTGTTCTGGCTTTGGAACCTTGGCAATGCTGGCTCCTTGGCCTTTGCAAGCCTGCTTCCCGTGAAACCTCAGCTCCTCTGTGTCTGCTTGGAGACCCCATCTCTGACATCCGTGTCCTAGGCACCATGCTGCCTGTCTCCATTACAGGTTTTTGCTTTGCAAGGTCCTGTCACTGTCTACAATCAATTCGTTTACTTCATCTGTGGTTCCCCGCTATTTGAATGTAAACTGTATTGGAAAAGGAGTTCCCTAGTCACATTCACAATCATATCACCAACAGCCAAATCAGCACCAGGCACAGCGGTTAAATTCCTAAAATGTGAAGTCTCCATGGCAGGGGTTTGGAGGATGGGTGAAAAAGATGAAGGGATTAAGAAATACAAATTAGCCCTGGCCAGTTTAGCTCAGTGGTTAGAGCGTCAGCCTGCAGTCCAGAGAGACCCGGGTTTGGTTCCTGCTAAGGGCATGTACCTCAGTTGCAGTTTGTCCACAGCCCTGGTTGGGTTGAGAGGGTGGCGGCCACTCGATGTGTCCCTTTCGTGTTGATGTTTCTCTCTCTCTCTCTTCCTCTCTCTCCCTCCTGCTCTATCTGAACAAAAAAATGAAAAAGAAAGAAAGAAAGAAAGAAATACAAATTGACTGTTAGACTGACAAACCTCAAAGGAATGGGGGGAGGTGTGGTGGGAAGATAGAAACCAAAGAACATATATGCATATATGCATAACCAATGGAACAGACAATAGTGTGGGGAAGGCAGGAGGGGGGTGGGAGTGGGGATGTGGGGGTCAAGGGGATAAAAAAGGAGGGACATCTGTAATATATTCACCAATAAAGATAAGTGAAAAAGAAAAAGAAAAAGAAATGGAGTCACAGAGCCCTACTGCCCCTTGGATTCCCAAAACTCGCCTCCAGTTACCCTTGGTGTCAGATCAAGGAGTGCATTATCTGCAAATCAAGATCTAGGGCAGTAGAATCACTGTTTCCCTCTGTGACTGAACCCCAGATAGGACATGTGGGTGGAGACCCCACAGAGGTTTGGAGTTGCCATTATGGTGAGGGCAAAACAAACCCCACCCCAAGCAGCATGGCAGTATTGTCTGATGGAAGCCAAGGAGGGCAACTCTGGGAAGTCACAGAGGTAAAAATCCTGTGAATCAGTGCCACCTACTGGAAAATAGTAATAAGACCTCTTCAGAAAAATTTACTAGAGAACGGTCAATAATACAATAAATGCCTAGACAAAGGAGACCAGCAAATACCATGAATAATCATGGAATGAGGATGCTACTACTAAAAAATGAGTGGGTCAAAGAGGAAATGAAAGATGAGATCAAATGAGAATGATCATATCATATTAAAAACTTCTGGGATGCATTGAAAGCAATAATAAGAGGGAAGTTTATATCATTACAGGCCTATCTCAAGAAATGAGAGATCCCAAATAAAGAACCTAAAAAATACTAGAAAAAGAAGAACAAAAACAACCTAATATCAGCAGAAGAAAGGAAATAATAAAAATTAGAGCAAGATTCAACAAAATAGAGAACAAAAAGACTATACAAAAAATTAACACAACAAAGAGTAGATTCTTTGAAAAGATTAATAAAATTGACAACCCCCTGGCTAGTTTCACAAAGGAAAAAAGAGAAAAGACCCATATGAACAAAATAAAAAATGAAAGAGGAGAAATCACCACAGACATCACAGATATACAAAGGATCATACTAGAATACTATGAAAGATGGTATGCCATCAAATTCAATAACCTAGAAGAAATGGATAAATTCCTAGAAATAAAAATCATAATCTTATCAACAGATGCAGAAAAGACATTTGATAAGATACAACATCCATTTATAATTGAAACACTAAATAAAATAGGAATAGAAGGAAAGTGCCTCAACATAATAAAAACCGTTTATGATAAACCCTCAGCCAATATTATACTCAATGGTGAAAAACTGAAAGCTTTTCCTCTAAAATCAGGAACAAGACAAGGATGTCCACACTCACCACTCTTATTCAACATAGTTCTGGAAGTCCTAGCCAGAGCAATAAGGCAAGAAAAAGAAGTAGAAGGTATCCAAATTGGGAAAGAAGAAGTAAAAGTGTCACTTTTTGCAAATGACATGATTCTGTACATAAAAATCCTAAAGAATCCACCAAATAATATAGAAACAATACACAAATTTAGTGAAGTTGCAAGATACAAAATCAATGTACAAAAATCCACTGCCACCCTGGCAGGTTCGGCTCAGTGGTTAGAGTGTGGGCCTGAGGACCAGAGAGTCCCGGTTCGGTTTCCGCTAGGGGCACATACCAAAAATAAAAAAATAAAAAAACTTCAATAATCCACTGCCTTCCTGTATACTACAATGAAACTACAGAAAAAGAAATGGGAAAAAAACACACAGTTACTTTTGCAATTGCAACCAAAAGAATAAAATACATAGGAGTAAACAAAGAATGTGAAAGAACTATAAATTAAAAACTACAAAACATTATTAAAAGAGATAGAAAAAGACACAACAAAATGGAAAAATATCTCATGTTCATGGATGAAAGAATCAACATAGCTAAAATTGCCATAATACCCAAAGCAATATACAGATTAATGCAGTTCCCATCAAAATCCCAATGTCATTCTTTAAAGAAATAGAACAAAAAACCATCAGATTTGTATGGAACCACAAAAGACCCCAAATAGCCAAAGCAATAAAAACAAAAAGAATGAAGCTGAAGCTATCACACTACCTGACTTTAAATTATATTACAGAGCTACAATAATCAAAACAGCATGGTATTGGCAGAAAATCAGAAACACAGACCAATGGAACATTATTGAGAGTCCATATATAAGACCACATGTATATGGGCAGATAATTTTTGACAAAGAAGCCAGAAACACACAATAAAGAAATCCTCTTCAATAAATGGTGCTGGAAAAATTGTTAAGCCACATGCCAAAGAGTGAAACTAGATTACAGTTTATCCCCATGTACAAAAATTAACTCAAAATGGGTCAAAGACCTAAATATAAGATCTGAAACAATAAATTATATTGAAGAAAGCATAGGTACTAAACTTATGGACTTTGATCATAGAAAACATTTTATAAACTTAACTCCGAAGGCAAGGGAAGTAAAGGCAAAAATAAATGAATGGGACTATATCAAACTAAACAGTTCCTGCACAGCAAAACAAACAAACAAACAAACAAAAGAAAAACAATAACAACACAAAGAGGCAGCTGACTGAATGTGAAATGATATTTGCAAACAATAGGTCTGACAAAGGTTTAACATCCAAAATATATAAAGAACTCATAAAACTCAACACCAAACAAACAACCCAATTTTAAAAATGAGCAGAGGACCTGAACAGATACCTCTCCCAAGAAGACATAGAAGCAGCAAACAGATACATGAAAAAATGTTCAACCTCACTAGCAATTAGGGAAATGCAAATTAAAACTCCAATGAGATACCACCTCACACCTGTTAGAATGGCTGTTATTAACAACACAAGTAATAACAAGTGTTGGAGAGGTTGTGGAGAAAAGGGAACACTCATTCACTGCTGGTGGAAATATAAACTGGTACAGCCATTATAGAAAACAGTCTGGTGATTCCTCAAAAAATTAAGAATAGAGCTACCATCTAACCCAGCAATCCCTCTCCTGGATATGTACCCGAAAAAATTGAAAACATGTATTCACAAAGATATGTACATGCCTATATTCATTGCAGCATTATTCACGGTGGCCAAGACATGAAGACAAACAAGGTATTATTTGATAGAGGACTGGAAATAGATAGGTACTACTCAGCCATAAGAAAAGACTAAATACTACCATTGGCAACAACATGGAGGGACCTTGAGGATATTATGCTAAGTGAAATAACTCAGGCAGAAAAAGCTGAGAACCATATGATCTCACTCAAAAGTGGGATATATAAAACTGAAACTCCTGGACACAAACAACAGTGTGCTGGTTGTCAGAGGGAAGAGGTTGGGGGGTGAAGGGGAAGGGGGCCTAATATATGGTGATGAAAGATGATTTGACTTTGGGTAGTGGGCACACAGTGCAATATACAGATCTCATAACATAGAAATCCACACCTGAAACTTATATGATCCTGTTAACCAATGTCACCCCAACAAATCTAATAAAAAATTAAACAGCTAATTTAATGTGAAACCCTAGAAGTATTTCTAATATATATGGAGGAGGACCCCCAAGAAGGTCTGCTATCACTATTATTCACCATTTCTTGCAAGTTCTGGGCAATGCAATTTCATAGCAAATAGAATAAGAGCTATAATTGTTTAAAAGTAGGAAAGAATTGCAGTCAATATTATTGTCTACCCACAAAAACACATGATAACCAAAGAAGCATTTCATTTGATAAAGGATCAGTAAAGTGGTTGAATGCAGATAAATATCTAAAAATTGCTTGCTTGCTTCTATACCAGCAAATTGATGCATTCTTTACCTGGTCTGAAAAATAGTCTGTCATAATTCAGAAGTGGAACCAGAGCTTCTTTCATTAAGAAGAGATTCTATTTCCCATTGATTTAGGTTTTGCTTCTTTCTCACCCTGGAGGCTGAGGAAGCAGCTCTACTTCAAACTGATCTTAAAGGTAAGAGTCACTTAGAGAGTAAGGGCTGTGTGTGGGGGTGGTAGAGAGAGGGAGGGGGTGGGTAACATACAATGCAGTGTTTTTGTGTTGTTCAAAGGATGGCTCGCAAAAAGAATTACCCAAGGGGTCAATTTCAATTGGTGCAAGTTGAATAATTGAAGACCTTTAGGTGTTTCTTTTTGGAAAAGCAAATCCAGAGAGCATTGATCTCTGGAAGTAAGATCACATGAGGCAATGGCATTGAATGGAAGAAAAAGGTGAAGGAGGTGGCACCCTCTTCCCGAGCAAGCACCTCAGGATATTCGGAGGTTAACAGTCCCTACCTTTCACCGGAGTGCATACTACAGATCCGAGGTGTCAGTTTCCAGAGAAAGAGCAACACACATGTAGGGCACACAGTCCTGTCCCTTCCACAGTGCATGTTCTGATGCCCCCAGTCAAAGAGAGGGTTTCTGTCAGCAGGGTCATCTTCTGGGCTCCAGACACCAGTTAGCCTGTGGGCTGCTGCTGGCCTCAGGCCATGACCAAGTTTTCCAGTCTTAGGCAAAGTGAAGGAAGGAAAGACAATGTGGTGTGTACGTTGTGTTGGGATGGGTTTGCTAACTGTCTTCCCCTGGAATGAATGATCCTTGATTCTGAGAGCATGCTATCTGTACATTTTTTGCTATTGTAATATCTTTTGTTTATCTTTGTTTGTTGCATGCTTGATGACCTCACTTGGACTAGTGTCATGCTATTGTTTGGTCTACCTAACTCGACCTTCCATTTTGCTCTTTTTAATACATTTTATTGTTTTATTTTATTTTTTGCTTGTGTATTTATTTATTTATTTATTGCCTTTTTATTAATTTATTTTTGATACAGATGTTTCTCTTTTTTCCCCCATTGACACCCTCCTCCCATCCCCCCCACTCCGTCCCCACCTTTGTTGTCCATGTCCATTGTTCAAGCATACATGCATATAAGTTCTGTGGTTTATCTCTCCCCCCCAAACCCCTCTTCTGAGGGTTGTCAGTCTGTACCCTTCTTCCATGTCTCTGGGTCTACCCTGTTCCTCAGACTGTATGTTCATTATATTCCACAAATAAGTGAGATCATGTGATATTTATCTTTCTCTGCTTGGCTTGTTTTGCTTAGGATAATACTCTCCAGGTCCCTCCATGTTGTCTCAAAGGATAAGAGATCTTTCTTTCTTAAAGCTGCATAGTACTCCATTGTGTATATGTACCACTGCTTTTTTATCCATTTGTCTACTGATGGACACTTGGGCTGTTTCCAGATCTTAGCTATTGTAAATAGTGCTGCTACAAACATGGGTGTACATATATTCTTTCTGATTGGTGTTTCAGGCTTCTTAGGGTATACTCCTAGAAGTGGGATCACTGGGTCAAATGGCAATGCAATTTTTAATTTTTTGAGGTAACACCATAGTGTTTTTGATAGTGGCTGCACCAGTCTACATTCCCACCAGCAGTGTACTAGAGTCCCCTTTTCTCCATACCCTCACCAACACTTGTTGTTTGATGATTTGTTGATGGTGGTCAGTCTGACAGGTGTGAGGTAATACCTCATTGTTGTTTTAATTTGCATCTCTCTGATGATTAGTGATACTGAGCATTTCTTCATGTCTCTTAGCCATTTGTATGTCCTGTTTGGAGAGGTGTCTATTTAGTTCCTCTGCCCGTTTTTTAATTGGATTCTTTGTCTTCCTTTTGTTGAGTTGTCTGAGTACTCTACAATTTTGGAAATTAATCCCTTATCTGATGTAATGTTGGCAATTATGCTCTTCCATACAGTGGGTTCCCTTTCCATTTTGATGGTTGTTTCTTTTGCTGTGCAGAAGCTTTTGAGTTTGATGTAGTCCCATGTGTTCATTTTTTCCTTTGTCTCTGTTGCCTTAGGTGATGTATCAGTAAAAATTCTGTTGTGTATGGGTCCGAAATTTTTATTTCTTAAATCTTTATTGTTGAATGTAGAATGTATTACAGATATTCCACATTTTTCCCCCATTGACCCCCTCCTTCCAACTCCCGCCCCCCTCCTGCCTTTTCCCACACTATTGTCTGTATCCATTGGTTATGCATATGAGTTCTTTGGTTTATTTCTTCCCACCCCCCCAACCCCTTTCCCTTTGAGGTTTGTCAGTCTAGCAATGAATTTGTACTTCTTAATCCCTTCACCTTTTTCACCCATTCCCCCAACCCCCCTCCCATCTGGCAACCAACAAAATGTTCTCTGTATCTATGAGAATGTTTCTGTTCTACCTGTTCATTTTGTTTGTAGATTCCATTGTTGCTAGATATGTATTCATTGCCATTTTGTTTGTTCATATATTTTATCTTTTTCTTCAAAAAGACCCTTCATCATTTCATATAATAATGGTTTGGCGGTGATGAACTCCTTTAACTTTTTCTTGTCTGGAAAAGTCTTTATATGGCCATCGATTCTAAATGATCTTGGTTGTAGGTTCTTGGTTTTCATCACTCTGAATATTTCTTGCCACTCCCTTCTGGCCTGCAAAGTTTCTTTTGAGAAATCAGCTGACAGCCTAATGGGAACTCCCTTGTAGGTAACTAGCTGCCTTTCTCTTGCTGCTTTTAAGATTCTCTCTTTGTCTTGAACCTTTTGCATTTTGATGATGATGTGTCTTGGTGTGGGCCTCTTGGGGTTCATCTTGTTTGGGACTCTCTGTGCTTCCTGGACTTGTATGTCTCGTTCCTTCACCAAGTTAGGAAAGTTTTCTGCCGTTATTGTTTCAAACAGGTTTTCAATTTCTTGTTCTCTCTCTTCTCCTTCCAGCACCCCCAAGATGTGAATGTTGGCACGCTTGAAGTTGTCCCAGAGGCTCCTTACACTCTCCTCATTTTTTTGGATTCCTTTTTCTTTTTGCTGTTCTGATTGGGTGTTTTTTGCTTCCTTATATTCCAAATCAATGGTTTTGGTTCTTGGATTTACGTACTCTATTATTGAATCTTTGTAAATTATTCTTTTTTTTTTTTATCCTCACCAGAGGATATTTTTCCATTTTTTGTACAGATAGAGTGGGAGGGAGAGAGGGGAAGGGAGAGAGAGAGAGAAACATCGACGTGAAGGGACACATCAAGTGGCTGCCACCCGCACGACCAACCAGGGCCTGGGACAAACTGCAACCGAAGTACGTGCCCTTAGCGGGAACCAAACCCGGGTCTCTCCAGACCGCAGGCCGACGCTCTAACCGCTGAGCCAAACTGGCCAGGGCTGTAAATTATTCTTTATTTCAGTTAAAGCCTCCTTCGTTTCTAACTGTGTATCGATCACTTCTGACAGGTCCTTTTTTATGCTCTTGAGACCCTCACTGAGTTCATTGAGCATCCTTATAAGCAGTATTTTGAACTCAGCATCTGTTAGGTTGCTTATCTCCATTTTGCTTAGTTCTTTTTTGGGGGTTTTGTTCTGTTCTTTCATTTGAGACCTGTTTCTTTGCCTCCTCATTTTGGCCGCCTCCCTGTGTTTGTTTCTGTGTATTACTTAACGAGCGGTATGGGGCTAGCTGAGACCCGATGCTGCTCGTTTGAAAGAATTTAGGAAAAACCTGAAGCAGAATCCAAGACAGGTCAATCCTATGGTTAAGCAAGTAGCAACAGCTGGGTTGGCCTGAAAGTTGGGTGGGGTGGGCGGGGCCTCAGGGAGTCAGCAGGGCGGGGCTACCAGTGTGAGCCAGGTTACTGGAGTCCCAGATATGACGGCTGTCTGCCGCCCCAGGGAAGGGCTCACCAAAGGAACAAAGGCCTCTGACAGCCCTCACTCCAGTGACAAACAGCTCAGTTCTTCCCTGTGTGTCTCTGGCGCCCATGGAGCTGCCTCCCCTCCGAGCTTAGAGGGAGAGAGTCCGATAAGTCCGTGCGCGGGCCCTTTAAGGAGCTGCCTGGGGCTCCAGAAGCCTCAGCCTCCCTGAGCCTCAGTTCCCGCTGGTTTTTCCAGCCAGAAATGATGGGGATTCTCTTTCTGGCACTGGAACCCTGAGTGGGACGGGGACCCCTCAGTCCTCAGGAAGGACCTTCCCAGCCGAGGTGTCCTCCTGATTTTTATCCGCCACACGTGGGTGTGGGACCAGCCCGTCGCGCCTCCGCCCCTCCTACCAGTCTCGATGCAGCTTCTTTAATTCCGTAGTTGTAGGACTTCCATTCAGCTGGATTTCAGGCGGTTTTGAATGATGGTTGTTCTGTAGTTTTGTTGTAACTTGGATGTGGTTGTGGGAGGACGGATACCGCGTTTACCTACCCGCCATCTTGACCGGAAGCTGCTGGGTCCGAAATTTTGTTGCCTACATTTTCTTCTTGGATTTTTATGGATTCATTAGTCACATTTAAGTCTTTTATCTATTTTGAGTTCATTCTTGTGTATGGTGTAAGTTGCTGGTCTAGTTTCATTTTTTTGCATGTAGCTGTCCAATTTTTCCAACACCATTTATTAAAGAGGCTGTCTTTACTCCATTGTATGCTCTTGCCTCCTTTGTCAAATATTAGTTGAGCATAATGTCTTAGGTTGATTTCTGGGTTCTCTGTTCTGTTCTACTGTTCTATATGTTTGTTCTTGTGCCAGACCAGGCTGTTTTGATTAGAGTAGCTTTGTAGTATAACCCGATATCCAGTATTGTGATCCCACCTACTTTGTTCTTCTTTTTCAAGATTGCTGTGGCTGTTCGGAGTTTATTTGTTCTTTTAATCCACATATATTAACCATCTACCATGGAATTTAGTGTTGTTTAGGCCAAATTCCAAAAAAACCAAAAACACCCCAGCTTTGGCCCCATTAGAACACACCTTGAGCTTCAATAGTTCTTTAAATCTCAATGTGGGTAAGTTTTAAATTCTTAAGAGGATAGGAAGTGTAGACTGAATAAAAGGTTTTGGCCCTGGCCAGTGTGGCTCAGTGCGTTGGATGTCATACTATGTCCTGAAAGGTCACTGGTTCAATTTTCAGTCAGGGCACATGCCCAGGGTGTAGGCTATATTCTCTGGTCAGGGGCTTTCACGAGGCGGCTGGTCAATGTTCTGCTCTCACATTGATCTTTCTTTCTCCCTCTCCTTGCCTCTCTCTCTAAAATTCAATTTTAAAAAATCTTACTAAAATAGCCCTGGCCCATTTGGCTCAGCAGTTAGAATGTTGGCCTGTGGTCCGGAGAGACCCGGGTTCAGTTCCTGCTAAGGGCACGTACCTCGGTTGCAGTTTGTCCCCGGCCCTGGATGGGTTGTGCAGGTGGCAGCCACTCAATGTGCCCTTTCACGTTGATGTTTCTCTCTCTCTCTCCCTCTCTCCCCTTCCCACTCTATCTGAACAAAAAATGGAAAAATGTCCTTGGGTGAGGATTAAAAAAAAAAAAAACTTACAAAAATAGAATAAGAGATTTTGGAATTCTAAAGAGAGCAAAAAGGATATAGAAAGTGTCCCAACTTTCCACACATTGGAGGGGATGGCTGTTGACATTGGTCAATTCACTAGGGCCAACAGAAAAGGTTGTTTTCAAATCACACACACTTTAAAGATAATTGGGCTGCAATCCTAATATGAGAGAAAAGTTGTGTATGGTACTGTAGATGATTAAACTTGGGTTAAGTCTATAAAATGTATAAAAGCCAGATGAAATTGGAGCTGATCTTTCCAATCAGTGCCCGTTCCTGCCTTCTCCAGCACTAGGCTGTGAGCATCTTAAGAGCGGGGCTGAGTCTTGTTCATCATTATTCCGGGTGCCCAGCACTCTGTCCAGGACCGTGCTAATTCTGAATAAATATTTGTTGACTACAAGATGGCCTAGAATGCCCACCTCCCTTCCTCAAATTAAAACCTGATTCCATCTTATTGTGGGATCCCATGAAAATCGATGCTTGTAGAGTAAATTGTAGCTGCTTTTTTAAGGAAATCAAGACTTGGGGAAGTTGTTTCTTTTGAACCCAATTTTCCACCATGTCATTCAAGTTTATGAGGGAGATGACAGAGCTTTCCCCAGTTCCAGGCTGATCTCTTAAATTCCCCAGCACACACTGGCCTTAAATGGTCGCACCTTCCCGGGGCTTCCCAGTGCCCTTGGAAGACAATCTAACCCCTCGCAGCACATGTAACCTTTTCCAGGCCGCCCCCCTCTTGTGTGCTGCTGCGCTAGAATGTGATGAAAGGAACCTTTGTCCTCATCCTTAATTAGGAAGCCGAAATGCAACACACTGTCAAAGCCATGATATTACCAGTTTTGCTATATGAATGCTTGCTTATTGAAAAGGACAGCGTTGGGAAGTGGAACAGTGGGATGCCAGGAGAAGGGTACTTTCACAGCACCCTGTGCCTCGCCCCCGTCCTCAGGAGGCCTGGGAAAAGGGCTATGTCTATTACTGAATTGGCCTCGAAGAGCAGGGCCTTCATTGTGCTGAGCTGGGTTTCCCACCGAGCCGCCACTCAAAGGGCAGCGTGACTGGAAGCTGACAACTCCGTTGCCATGGCCAAATGAGCATCCAAGTACCATCTCCACTGAGAAACAGCTGTGGGAAAGTGTGGCTGCTCTCACCAGCATCACCAGGGTCATCTTTATCAGCACGCTGGGACTTAAAGCCTCTAACACTCTAAATACCCTTTCTGCTCCCGTAAGGTAGGATTAGCCGTTGCTGGTGGTCTGTCAAGTTTTATCAGAGAGCCAGAGGCCGAAGAGAGGACTCCGTATTGATTAATCATCCTTTCTTGAACCTAGTTATCAGACGGGAAGGACAGCATTTGATTCAATTTCTGGACGTGTCATCGCAAATGCAATTCGAAGTTCAGAGATGTGTTCAGTCAAGATTACCCAGGAGGAAAGGGAGCAGATTTGAAACTCGAAATGTAAACTGAATTATAGTCTAGTTAATGTTTTATAATTAATTACTTCATGTACAGACATGGATAATTTCAAAATCCTAAATCCCCAATCTGCAGTAATTAGCCTTTGGTAAAGTCATTATCTGCTTTTGTCTCCGTGTGTGTTATTTTAACTGCTCCTTGGAGTCACAGGATCAGGTGTTGTTAGGCGTGGCGTTTTGTTTTCCTTCAGGTTTCTATTCCTTAGTCTAACAGTAATGAATTATTAGCTTATACTCATATACACTTTTAGGAAATGCTTCATTTTAGAATACTCTTAGGGTTACAGAAGCGTGGCAAAGACGGTACAGGGAATTCCATATTCTTCATACCCAGTGTGCCCTCTTGGCAACAGCTACCATTACGATGGCACATGGCCACAACTAAGGAACTAACATTGGTCCATGACTACTAAGCTGCGCAATTAACTCAAGTTTTGTTAATTTTTCCCTAATGCTCTCTTTCTTTCTTTCTTTTTTTTTTTATCCTCACCCAAGGGCATTTTTCCATTTTTTGTTCAGATAGAGCAGAAGGGAGAGAGAGAGGAAGAAAGAAAGAAATATCGATGTGAGAGAGACACATTGACAGGTCACCACCCACACAACCCCAACCGGGGCTGGGGACAAACTGCAACCGAGGTACGTGCCCTTAGCGGGAACCGAACCCGGGTCTCTCCAGACCACAGGCCGACACCCTAACCGCTGAGCCAAACCAGCCAGGGCACCTAATGCTCTTTTTCTGTCCCAGGATCTTATCTAGGTCTAGATTCGGTGTCATGTCTCCCCGACCTCCTTTGGTGTGTGACAGTTTCTCAGTTTTCCCTTGTTTTTCATGATTTTGACAGCATGAGGAGTACTGGTCAGTGTGTGCTGAATTTAAGGATCCGTCCCTCTATTTGGATGTGTCTCATGCTTTTCTCTTGATTAGACTGGGGTTACGTGTTCTTGGGAGGAAGGGCACAGAGGTAAAGTGCCATTTTTATGACATCATATCAAGCGTACATGTTATTAACATGACTTGTTATCGTTGATGTTGACCTTGATCGCCTGGCTGAGGTGTTTGCCAGGTTTCTCCACTGCGCTCCAGAAAAACAGAACCAATACGATGTCTCTCTCTCTCTCTCTCTCTCTCTCTCTCTCTCTCTCTCTCTCTCTCCACCTCTCCCACACACACACGCTTATAGCCTATTGCTCAGATATATTATAAGGTATTATTTATCGTATCATTTATTATTATATTAATATTGCAATGATACAGATTTATATTTTGTTATGTATTATGAGATATTGATTTACATGATTATGGAGACTAAGGAGCTTCCTGATCTGCGGTTCTGAAGCTGAAAAGCCGGGAAAGGGACGGTGCAGTTTGAAGGCCCGAGAGCTGAGAGCCGATGGTGCAGATGTGCAGACGGCGGCCTGGGACCAGCCAGGCAGAGAGCAAACCCAACCTTCCTCCACGTCTTGGTTCTGTCTGGGCTCTCTACACATTGAAGGAGGCCCACCCGCTTTGGGGAAGGTCATCTGCTTTCCTCAGTCCACCGTTCACATGCTGATCTCTTCTAGAAACACCCTCCCAGACGCACACAGAAATCATGCGTAACCAGGTATCCAGCCATCCCTTGATCCACTCAAATTGTTGCATAAAATACCTCCACATCCACTGTGGAGTTACATTCCCCCTCTTTCCACACTCTACATTTTGGAAACAAGTCACTAAGCACAGCCCATACTCAAGGGTTAGAGTTCAACTCCACCTCTTTGAAGGGGGAATAGCTACATAAATTATTTGGAAGTCTTTTTTTTTTTTTTTATGTATTTTTAAATTACAGTTGACATGCAATATCATATTAGTTTCAGGTGTACAATATAGTGATTAGACATTTATCTACCTTATGAAGTGATTACCTTGATAAGTCTAGTGCCCATCTGACACCATATTTGTCTCTTCTTCCCTGATCATTCATGCATTCATTCATTCATTCATTCATTCTATCGGTAAGGGCTCATGAATATTTATTTTATATTTTGGGTTATAAGTTAATACAATGTTATTTATTTTGTTGCTCATTGTTTGAGCTTTGACTCTGGAGCTCTTTCAGTTTGAAAACTCATGTACTTTTAAGGATGCAAAATTATTGTGACGTTGAGAGTATAAATGAGGAGTCAGTGGCCCAAGGATTAACTCCTCGGTGTATGTAGCCTGTTGTGAGAAGGGCAACCGGAGGGCAAATGACAGCAGGTGGAGTAGCTTGTCTTTGACATACTGCCATCGTTTCTTTGCCTCCCTGGACACAAACGCCACTTCGCCTTTGAGAGTGGAGTGTATCGCCCCCTTCCCCTGAAATCTGGGCTGGCCATAGTGACTTGCTTAGTCAGTGCAAGGAGACAGCAGTGACATCTGGGACTTCCAGGTCCAGGCCGTAGGAAGCGTTGCAGCTTCTCCTGGGCCTCCTGGAGCATCTCCCCGGGAATGCTCGCTCTGTGGAAGCCAGCACCATGGAGGCAGTCTGACTACCCTGAGACCACCCTGCGGAGAAGCCCACAGTCCCGGGAGGGCTCAGGAGAAGGGGACGCCAGGTAGAGAGTGAGAGGGCAGGAGGCCGGAGGTGCAGACGGTGACAAAGCGGTGCCGGAGGGGCTCGTGCAGCCCCATCTCCCCAGGCAATGTCCGTGGACCAGAGACAGATGGCTCAGAGCTGTTCCAGCACCAGAAGCAAAATCAAATGGTCGTTTCCAGTGACCAACTTTTAGGGCACTTTTGGAACCGATGAAGAGAAATTATGCTGATATGCGTGAAAATGGCAAGGAAGAATTTCCTGAAGACGATAGAAGTCAAGGCTGTTGCAGTAGGGGAGAGAGTGAACACAACTCCGAATACAGCAGGGACACGGGATTTTTAACCCACTGGCAGGATGAGGTAGATGGAAAATGACTGGGAACTGGGTAGGTGACAAGGTGGGGGGAGCTTGCTTGGATAATCAAGGTTGGGGAGGTTCTCAGTAAACTGCCTTAGACTCTGGTAAAGCTGGACTTGACATCCCAAGGACGGGGGCACGGATGAAGCCTGGAGGGCTGGGGAGCCTGACTCAGGTTTGGTAAGGGGGGGAGGGTTCCTTGTCTTGCACAGCAGTGAACACCAGAGAGCAGGTGTGAGAATGGGGGAAAGCATGGGGCGGCTGGTTGCTGGGAGGTTTCCCAGAGAGCTTCTGGGTGCTGACTCAGAAGTTACTAAGGGAGCCCTGGCTGGTTTGGCTCAGCGGTTGGAGCATCGGCCTGCAGACCAGGGAGTCCCGGGTTCGTTCCCACTAGGGGCACGTACCAAAAAAAAAAAAAAAAAGAAAAAGAAAAGAAGTTACTAGGGGAGCTAGACACCTTCCCTCTGGTCCAGGGACACTTTACTCAAAAGACAGTAATCATTTCAACACATTCCCACATTTTGAAGAAGGATCAGGAAGAGGAAATGACAGTGATTGCGTGGGAAGGACTGCTGTGACCAGGGTTGTGGTGTGTGGACACGTGAGGGAGGGTGTTAGAGGGTGAAGCTCAGTGGGTCCTGAGGAAGGCTTCACAGGGGAGCTCATATCTGGATCATCACTTTATCGTATCCTTTAAAAAAAATTTAATCCTCACCCAAGGATATGTTTTTATTGATTTGAGAGAGAGAGAGAGATTGAAACATCGATGTGAAAGAGAAATGGTTGCCTCCCATACGCACCAGAGCAGGGACTAAACCTACAACCTAGGTATTTGCCCTGAGCGCGAATCGAACCCACAGACTTAGTGTATAGGATGATGCTCCAACCAACTGAGCTACTCAGCCAGGGCTTTATTGTAACCCCCTCCCTTTTTTTCTACTTTAAAAATTAAAGTTTTATTTTTGATAACTGGAGATTCACCTGCAGTTGTATGAAATAATACAGAGAGATCCCATGTAACCTTTACTCTATTTCTCCCAATGGTAACATCTTGCAAAACTATTGTATCATTTTCTATCAAGATATTAGCATTGATCCAGTCAAGATACAGAACATTTTCATCACTGCAAGGATCTCCTCTGTTGCCTTCTAATAGCCAACCCCACCTCCTAACCCTTTTCCTAACCCATCCTTTTCCTAACCCTTGATAACTACTAATCAGTTCTCTATTTCTATAATTTTGTAATTTCAACAATGTTTTTCAAAGGAACCATGCAGCATGTAACCCTTTGTGATTGGCTTTTTTCACTCACTGTAATTCCCTGTAGATGCATTCAAACTGTTGCATGTGTTAATAGTTCATTCTTTTTTATCACTGAGTAGTGTTCTGTGGGATAGACGTACCAATTTGTTTAGCTATGTACCCACTGAAGGTCATTTGGGTTCTTTCCAGTTTTTGACTATTACAAATAAAGCTGCTATGAACATTCATGCACGAATTTTTGTGTAACCATAAACTTTCATTTCTCTGGGGAAAAGCCCAAGAATGCAATTGCTGGGTCATATACTGGCTGCGTGTTTAATATCAGAAGAAATGGATAAACTGTTTTCCAGAGCGGTTGTACCCTCTATATTCCCACCGGCAGTGTACGAATGATCTGGATCGCTCACACCTTCCCCCGCATTTGGTTGCTGTCACTATTCTTAAATTTTAGCTATTCTGGTGAGTGTGTAGTGAAATAGTACTGTGGTTTTAATTCACATGTTCATGGTGGCTAATGATATTGTGCATCTTTTCACCTACTTATTTTCCATCTGTGTATCCTCTTTGAAGAAATGTGTCTTCATGGGGTGTTTTGTTTTGTTCTGTTCTGTCTTCGCCATTTTCTAATTGGATTACCTGTGTTATTTTTTTACTGTTGAGTTTTGAGAAAATGTTTAGAAAAGTTAAATTACATTATATTTTAGTTTAGTTGATTGTTGACAGTATTACAGATGTCCCCCAATTTCCACCCATTTTTATCCCCCTATTCCCAGCCCCTGCCCTACCCCAGACCTTCACCACACTGTTGTCTGTGTCCACTGGTTATGTATATTTGTACGTAAGTTCTTTGGTTAATCTCTTCCTGTCTCTCCCCACCTTCCCCTATGAGATGTCAGTCTGTTCCCTGCCTCCATGCTGCTGGACCTATTTTGTTCGTCAGTTTATGGTGTCCATTAGATTCCACTTACAAGTGAGATCATGTGATATTTGTCTTTCTCTGACTGGTTTATTTCACTCAGCATAATATGCTTCAGGTCCATCCATCCTGTCACAAAGCATAAGAAATCCTCCTTTTTAAAAGCTGCATAGTATTCCATTGTGTAACTATACCACAGCTTTTTTATCCATTCATCTACTGATGAGCACTTGGACTATTTTTAGATCTTAGCTATTGTAAATAATTCTGCTACGAACATAGGGGTGCACATATTCTTTCTGATTGGTGTTTTGGGCTTCCTAGGATATATTCCTAGAAGTGGGGTCACTGGGTCATATGGCAGTTCCATTTTTTATTTTTTGAGGAAATAGCATGCTGTTTTCCATAGTGGCTTCACCAGTCTGCATTCCCACCAGCAGTGTGCTAGGGTTCCATTTCTCCAGAACCTCAACAGCACTTATTATTTGTTGATTTATTGATGGCGGCCATTCTGGGAGGTATGAGGTGATGCCACCTCATTGTAGTTTTAATTTGCATCTGTCTGATGATTAGTGACGTTGAGCATTTTTTCATATGTTTCTTGGTTATCTGTATGTCCTCTTTGGAGACGTGCCTATTCAGGTCCTTTGACCATTTTGTAATTGGGTTATTTGTCTTCCTTTTGTTGAGCTATATGAATTGTTTTTATATTTTGGAAATTAACCCTTTATCAGACGTGGCATTAACAAATATTTTCCCCCATATAGTGGGTTCCCTTTTCAATTTGATAATGGTTTCTTTTGCTGTGCAGAATCTTTTTAGTTTGATGTAGTCCCATGTGCTCATTTTTTCCTTTGTTTTTTCCTAGGAGATGTATTGGTAAAAATTTTGCTATGTGAGATGTCTGAGATTTTACTACCTACATTTTCTTCTAGGATTTTTATGCTTTTGCAATTTCCATTTAAGTCTTTTATCCATTTTGAGTTTATTCTTGTGTGTGGTGTAAATTGGTGATATAGTTTCATTTTTTTGCATTTACCTGTCCAATTTTCCCAACACCATTTATTGAATGGACTGTCTTTACTCCATTGTATGCTCTCACTTCCTTTGTCAAAAGTAATTGAACATACTGTTTTGGGTCTATTTCTGGATTCTCTTTCTGTTCCATTGATCTATATGCCTTTTGTTATGCTAGTACAGGCTGTTTTGATTATAGTGGCTTTGTAGTATAACCTGATACCTGGTATTGTGATCTCTCCAACTTTGTTCTTCTTTCTCAAGCGTGTTGAAGCTATTTGGGGTCTCTTTTGGTTCCGTATCAATTTTTGGAATATTTGTTCTAGATTTGTGAAATATGCATTGGTATTTTATTTATTTATTTATCCTCACCCTAGGACATTTTTTTCCAATTTTTGTTTAGATAGAGTGGGAGGAAGAGAAAGGAAGAGAGAGCGAGCGAGAGAGAAATCGACGTGAAAGGGACACATCAAGTGGCTGCCACCTGCAGGGCCAACCAGGACCGGGGACAAACCGGAACCGAGGTACGCGCCCTTAGTGGGAACCAAACCTGGGTCTCTCTGGACCGCACGCCAACTCTCTAACCGGAGTCAAACCGGCCAGGGCTGCATTGGTATTTTTAATAGGAATTGCATTGAATCTATAGATTGTTTTGGATAGTATGGACATTTTAATGATGTTAGTTCTTTCAATTCATGAACACGGTATATGCTCCTGCTTGTTTGTATCTTCCTCTATTTCTTTTTTCCCATGCCCTGTAGTTTTCTGAGTACAGGTCTTTTACCTCCTTGGTTAAGTTTATTCCCAGGTATCTTATTTTTATTTTTTAATTTTTTTATCCTCACCCAAAGACATTTTTTGCATTCATCTTCAGATAGAGCAGGAGGGAGAGAGGTGGAAAGAGAGAGAGAGAGACACACATCGACTGGTTGCCACCCACACGACCCCAACCAGGGCCGGGGACAAATTGCAACTGAGGTACATGCCCTCAGCGGGAACCAAACCTGGGACTGGTCTACAGGCCGACGCTCTAACCACTGAGCCAAACCTGCCAGAGCCCAGGTATCTTATTTTTATTGTTGTTGCAGTGGAAATGAGATTGGCTTTAGTTTCTCTTTGTGAGTGTTCATTATTGATATATAAAAATGTCATCAATTTCTGGATGTTGATTTTATATCCTGCCACTTTGCTGAATTCATTTATTAAATTTAGTAGTTTTTTGGTGGAGTCTTTAGTTTTTTTTTTATGTACGACATCATGTCATCTGCAAATAATGACAATTTTACTTCCTCCTTTTCAATCTGGATGCTTCGATTTTTTCTTCTTGTCAGATCACTGTGGCTTGGTCTTTCAGTACTATGTTAAATAAGAGTGGTGAGCCCTGGCCGGTTTGGCTCAGCGGTTGGAGCATCGGCCTGCGGACCAGAGAGTCCTGGGTTTGGTTCCCGCTAAGGGCATGTACCAAAAACTAAAGGGTGATGAAAGCTGACATCCTTGTCTTGTTCCTGTTCATTTTTAACCTTTCTTTTTTTTTTTTTGGTACGTGCCCCCAGCGGGAACCGAACCTGGGACTCTCTGGTCCACAGGCCGACGCTCTAACCGCTGAGCCAAACCGGCCAGGGCTTCCTGTTCATTTTTTTTTTTTCAATCCTCACCCAAGGATATTTTTTACATTAATTTTTATACAGAGCAGGAGGGAGCGAGGGAGGAAGAGAGAGAAACATCAATGTGAGAGAGACACATTGATTGATTGCCACCCACACAACCCCAACCGGCTGGGGCAAACCACAACCGAGGCACGCCCCTTGGCCAGAATTGAACCCGGGACTCTGTGGTCCAAAGGAGACTCTTACTGCTGAGCCATATTGGCCAGGGCTTATTCCTCTTCTTAAGGGAAACAATTTTAGTTTTTGCCCATTGAGTATGATATTGGCTGAAGGTTTCTCATATATAACCTGTGTTATGTTGAGGTATAATCCCTCTATTCCTGCTTTGCTGAGAGTTTTTATAAAAAATTGGTGCTTTGCCTAGTCAGTGTGGCTCAGTGGTTGAGCGTTGACCCATGCATCAAGAGGTCACCAGTTCAATTCCCGGTCAAGACACATGCCCAGGTTGTGGGCCCGATTCCCACTGGGGGGCATGCAGGAGGTGGCCAATTGATATTCTCTCTCATTGATGTTTTTATCTCTCTCTTCCTTTCCCTTCTTCTCTCTCTAAAATCAATAAAGAAATACAAAATTAAAAAAAATGGGTGCTGAATTTTGTCAAATGATTTTTCTGCATCTATTGATATGATCATGTGATTTTTATCCTTCATTTTGTTTATGTAATGTATCATATTTATTGATTTGAGAATATTGCACCAGTCTTGCATTCCTAAAATAAATCCCACTTCGTCATGGTGTATGACCTTTTTAAGGTATTGCTGGATTCCATTTGCTCATATTTTGTTGAGGATTGTAGCATCTATGTTCATCAGGAATATTGGCCTGTAATTTCTTTATAGTGTCTTTATCTGATTTTGGATAAAGATAATGCTAATCTATAAAAAGAGCTTGGAAGTATTTCTTCCTCTTGGATTTTTTGGAATAGTTTGAGAAGGATAGGTGTTCTTCTTTTAATGTTTGGTTAAACTTGCCAGTGAAGCTATCCGATCCAGGACTTCTGTTTTCTGGGAGTTTTCTAAATTACTGCTTCAATTTCATTAGTTGTTATCAACATATTTAGGTTTTCTGTTCCTCCTGATTCAGTTTTGAAAAGATTGTATTTTTCTAGGAATTTGTCCATTTTGTCCAGATTGTCCTGCTTCTTGGCATATAGTTGTTCATAGTATTTTCTTACGATCCTTTGAATTTCTATGGTGTCAGTTGTTACTCTGCCTCTTTGATTTCTGATTTTACTTATTTTGGTCCTCTCTCTTTGTTTCTTGATGAGTCTGGCTAAAGGTTCATCAATTTTGTTTATCTTTTCAAATAACCAGCTCTTGGTTTCATTGATCTTTTGTATATTTTTTTAAAGTATATTTTTATTGATTTTTAGAGAAAGAGGAAGGGAGGAGGAGAAAGAGATAGAAACATCGATGTGAGAGCCCAGCCGATGTGGCTCAGTGGTTGAACACTGACCCATGCACCAAGAGGTCACCAGTTTGATTCCCGGTCACAGCACATGCCCAAGTTGTGGGCCCGATCCGCAGTTGGAGGCATGTAGGAGGCGGCCTATCGATGTTCTCTCTCATTGATGTTTCTATCTCTCTCTCCCTCTCTCTAAAATCAATTAAAAAAAATTTTGAAAAAGAAAAAAAACACTGATGTGAGAGAGAACCATCGATAAGGTGCCGCCTGTACTCACCCTACTGGGGATCGAGCCCTCAACCCAGGCATGTGCCCTGACTGGGTATCAAACCGGTGACCTCTTGGTACACAGGATGACACTCAACCACTGAGCCACACCTGCCTGGCCTTCTTTTGTATTTTTTTAAGTCTTTATTTCATTTATTTCTGCTTTGATTTTTATATTATTTTCTTCCTTCTATTTACTCTGGACTCTTCTTGTTGTTCTCTTTCTAATTATTTTAGTTGTAGGGTTACATTGTTTATTTGAGCTTTTTCTTGTATTTTTTTTAATAAGTTTAAAAATATTTTTGTTTTTCTTTATTGATTTTTAGAGAGAGAGGATGGGAGAGAGAGGGAGAGGTAGAAACATCGATGAGAGAACATCAGTTGGCAACCTCTTGCATGTCCCCAACTGGGTATTGGGCCCACAATCTGGGCATGCACCCTGACCTGGAATCAAACTGGTAACCTCTTGGTGCATGGGTCAATGTTCAACCACCGAGCCACACCGGCCGGGCTTTTTCTTGTCTTTTTGATGTAGGTCTGTGATGCTAAGAAATTCCATCTCATGACTGCTTTCACTGTGTTGTGTGTTCATTTCATTAGTTTCCAGGAAGTTTTTTTTTTTTTTTTTAATTTCTTCCTTGATCTCATTTGTAATTCATTCATTGTTTAATAACATGCTATTTAGCTTACATGTGTTTGAATGTTTTTGAGGTTTCTTATATTGTAGTTGATTTCTAGTTTCATGCCATTGTGATCTGAGAAGATGCTTGATATCAGTTCAGTCTTCTTGAAATTGTTAAGGCTTATTTTGTGTCCTAACATGTGGTCTATCTTTGAGAATGATCCATGTGTACTTGAGAAGAATGTATATTTTGCTGCTTTTGTATGAAATTTTCTGTAAATACCAATTAGATTAAACTGATATGATATGTCATTTAAGGCCACTGTTTCCGTGTTGATTTTTTTTGTCTGGAAGATCTATTCAGTGATGTCAGTGGGGTGTTAAAGTCCCCTGTTATGACTGTATTGCTGTGTAACTCTCCCTTGAAGTCCACCAAGAGATTTTAAAGTATAGTTAGGTGTTCCTGTATTGGGGGCATATATGTTAACAAGGATTATGTTTTCTTGTTGGATTGATTTTTTTGGTTTTATGTAGTGACCTTCTTTGTCTCCTGTTATTGCCTTTGTTTTGAACTCTATTTCGTCAGATATGAGTATTGCTACCCCAGCCTTTTTTGTTTGTTTCTATTTGCACAGAATATTTTTTTTCCATTTCTTTACTTTCATTCTGTGTGAATCTTTTATTCTCAGGTGGGTCTTTTGTAGTCAGCATATATATGGGTCATGTTTTCTTATCTATTCAGCTACCCTGTGTCTTTTGATTGAAGCATTTAGTTTATTTACATTGAAAGTTATTATCAATAGGTACTTATTTGTTGCCATTTCTTTCTTTATGCCTTTGTTTCTCTCTCTCTCTCTCTCTCTCTCTCTCTCTCTCTCTCTCTTGTTTTCTTCTTATAGCAGTTCCTTTAGCATTTCTTGTAATGCTGGTTTGATGGTAATGAGCTCCTATAGCCTTTTTTGGTCTGGGAAACTCTTTATTTCACCTTCAATTTTAAATAATAGCCTTGCTGGATAGAGTAGTCTTAGATTCAGTCCCTTGCTTTTCATTACTTTGTATACTTCATGCCACTCCCTTCTGGCCTGAAGTGTTTCTATTGAGAAATCAGATGACAGTCTAATGTGAGATCCCCTTGTATGTAACTTTCTGTCTCTCTCTTGCTGACTTGAAGATCTTGCTTTGTCTTTAACGTTTGCTGTTTTAATTATGATGTGTCCAGGTATGGGTCTTTTTGAGTTCATATTGATTGGGACTGTCTATGTTTCCTGAACTTGTGTGACCTTTTCCTTCACCTGTTATGGAAGTTTTCTGTTGTTATTTCTTCAAACAGGTTTTCTATTCCTTACTCAGATTCTTCTCCTTCTGGTACCCCTATGATGCAGATATTGTTACATTTTATATTGTCCCAAAGCTCCCTTAAACTATCCTCCTGCTTTGTAATTCTTTGTTCTAATTGTTGCTCTAATTGGGTATTTTTTCCTATGTCTTCTAATTCACTGATTTGGTCCTGTTTCCTCTAAGCTACTGTTGATTCCTTTCAGGGTATTCTATATTTCAGCTATGTCTTTCTTTATTTTCTATTGTTTCTTATTCATGGTTTCTATATCTTTTTTTATGCTGATGTAGTTCCCACTTAGTTCCTTGTGGTTCTCATTAAGTTGTTTGAGTATCCTTATAACCATTACTTTAAAATTTATATTTGATAAATTGCTTGCCTCCATTTTATTTAGATTCTTTTCTGGTGAGTTCTCCTTTTCTTTCATTTGGGGGTTGTTTTTGTCTCCTCATTTTAGCTATCTCTTTGTGGTTTTTTTTTTTGTATATTAGACAGAACTGTTATGCCTCCCAGTCTTTGTGGGGTGGCCGTATGTAGAAAATGTCTTGTGGGACCTAGTGGTGGAGCCTCTTTGTTATCCTGAGCTGGATGCTCTAGAAATGTCCCTTGTGTGTGTGTTGTTTGGGCTCTTCTGTTGCACTTGGGTCTTAATTGCTGATACCCTGTTTGAGGATGGAGTCACCCCTCAGTCTTGCTGACTATAAGGCTCAACCCGAATAATGTCATGCCTGCTATTATATAGGTGTTTGAATCTGCTATTTGTGGAACTCACTAAATTTTATTCTGATGTTGTTGATTCTGACCCCTTGTTATGTTGGTCCTGGGACTTTCAGGAGGTCCTTTGGTGGAGGCCAATGTGAATCACTGTCTGAGAGGCCAGGGGTGCTGGATTGTGGTAGCAAGTCTGGGCATTCAGGAGCATCGTGTCATGGTGGCTGATCTGAATATCTGGGAACATCAGGTCGCAGTGGTCGGGCTGGTCATGCTGGGTCACAGTGGTGGGTCAGGGCATCTAGTGTTGCCATGCCACTGTGCTGGGTCCAGATGCTCTGGGATGTGGCAGTGGGTCCAGGCAGCCGGGCCATGTGCCCTGGGTCAAAGCAGCAGGGCCAAGGTGCCAAGTTTTAGTGGTGGGCAGATGTGCTGGTCAGCCACTTCAGGGTGCTGGGTCATGGCTGCTCCTTGCAGCCTCTGCCCAAGGAGTACTCTACTGATCCTCCAAAATGGCCTGTCATATCATTTTTATAGTAAATTGATTGATTGCCTCTTTCTGTGAGTGAGAGGGGCCAAAACTGGGACCAGGGATAGGAACCCCAACATCCTCTGCTTGTCCCTATTTGCACCACTATATATGTATATTTGTTGATAAATCATCTCTCATAGGAGAGGTCATATGTAATGACATCAATCTTTCCATTGCTGTTGCTCAGAAACAGATGCATTTTCTGTGAAGGCATTTTTGTAATCATGGCTGGTCCCAGTGTGATCCCTTCAGGTACTGCAGGAGGCCATGGCCCAGCAGCTCCTGCGGGAGTGCTAATTGCTTGGCTGTGGTAACAGGGACCCAGCCATGTCCTCATAACATCTTGAGAGTCCACCAGCAGGTGGAACCTACTTTGTATGAGGGCAGTGACAGGGACCCTTGTAGAGGGTGTTGGCACATTTTCTCCCCTCCCCCAATCCAGGAAGTTCCTGTCATTCCTCAGCAAATCTGGGGGTGGCGCCATCAGCCACTACACAGTCACAAGAGGGACTCTGGAAGACACTAGGGGAGATGAGATTAGCTGCACCGAGCCCCTCATTCGCCATCACGGAGAAGAGTGGGAAGAGGAAGAAATATCAGAGACTTAGAAATACTTAAGAGACTGAGCATATACCTAAAGGTGATGCTTAAAACATTACATAAGACTGAATTTACAGAATCCCAGGAAAGTTAGTTTCCCTCCCTTCTTCCCTGCAGTGCACAAGGCTTCTGAGGAAGAGTCACTCAAGACCAGAGAAATGCAGAGACCATTTTCTCTGCTCAGCTGGGGAACGGTAAATGCGGGGTGCTGATACACCTGGGTGTATTCCTGTTCCACAGTTACTGGTAGGGGAGAACCCAAAACCATTTTCTGAATTTTATGTATCTAACCTTTTCTTAAGGATTGGCAGAATAGATGGACTTCTGTATTTCTTAGTGATAAATTTCATCTTTAATCATCACTCCCACAAAAGGGACTCACTATTGCTTCCAAGATAGTAATCACAGAATAATGTGATGAATGGATCCCAGGGCTATAGACCTACTTTATGTGACACCAGAATTGTAGCTTGCCTAATGAGTTAGATGATATATTTATGACCCTCATGTTTCACTTTCAACCCAAATTCTAGAATATTTCATAAATATTATTTTATATCAAAGCTTGCAGAATCATTATCCCAGAAGTATTTTATTAGCCATATATTTTCTCTCTGAAATGGTTCTCATAAGGTCGGAGTTGTGTGTGCTGTCACACAGCGCACCTGTGATAAGGAAAGCTGATGTGGGGCCCTGGAGCCATCCGGGGGAGCCGTCCCGGGAAAGGAGGCATGTGATCCCACTCCGGTCCAGCAGCACCCGCATTCTGCATGGAAGAGATGAAGTCTGAAATAGAATTTGGAAAGACAGGAGACCTTTGTATGCATCCAGTTCTCCCTCCTGCCCTGCAGGCACCAGTGAGGCAATTTACAGTGTCACCAAAGGGTGTCCTCCTTCCCCAGCTGGGAATTATGGCATAATGTTTGGGGAGAGCGTTAGGGCTTACAGAGCTCCTCGGGGGTTAGGGTGCATTTACTCCCATGTTACAAATGAGGAAGGAGAGCCTGAGAGGTTCTGGGGATTTGGATCAAGGTCTGGGGCTGTTATGCAGGAACCTGGCTCCATGTGCTTCTTCTGGAACCCAGAGTGGTCTCTGGACAAAACAACAAACCCCAAAGACTTCATTTGTTTAATGCTTCCAACTTGACAAGGAGTTGTGCCGCTTAGCATCGCCTTCAATCTTCACTGTAGTGCTGTAGATTATGTACAGCAAGAAGTCCTCTTCTCATCTGAGTTAAGGAATGAATGGGAAGCTCAGGAAGACCAGTCTCCCATTTTGGAGCAGGTGTTAAACTAAACCTTGGTCCCCTGGAGAAGTGAGGGCCACCTGGTGGTGGGTGAGGTTGGAGGGAGGAGCGGGCGGGGAGAGCTGCTGGTGGTGGCATATCACAGCCTGTTGTGTAAGAGGGGCTGTGTCCTCCTCCTTCCAGATCACAGCAGTGATGGAGCACAAGGGCTTAGTGGACAAATCAATCTGCGTGACCATCCGATGTCACTCCGACAACCGGATGTGATCAGGCTGACTTCCTGAAAGTTGATTTTGACCCCCACCCCCAAACCTCATGATCCTCCTCTGTACAGTGAGGATATGAATAAATAAATAAATGCACACATGCACACATCCATCCTTAGTTTGCTGCGAGGACACAATAAAGTGGTTTATTGAACAATGACAACAGCGAGTGGGCATTGAGAACTCTTCCATTCGCTCAGCACTTGGTGTGCATTCTGTCACTCAACGCTTGCAACTGTCCTGAGATAGATACTAATATCACCCTCACTTTATAAAGGCGGAAGCTGGGCCACAGGGGAGAGGCTTGCCTCAGGTCACCTGCGGGTCAGCAAAGCATGGATGCTCAGTGCTAGAGCTCACTTCACAGTCCTGCCTGTCACGGTGCCAGGCACGTGGCGAGTGGGGAGGGCTCAGTGGGGACAGGAGTGGCTATGTTTTATAGCCCTGACCTTTTTCATGGAACCAGGACATTCCAACATGCCCCTGGCCTGTCCACTTGGGGAAGGGTAGCCTCTCAACAAAAAACGAGGAAAACCAGGCTCCAACGGGCCTGGCATTTAGTCAGTTGTCAACATCTACATCATTATGTTCATTCTGTGGAAAGATATTTATTTTTTGGAAATGATTTATTTAAGAGGCTTACCACTTACTGCTATCCACACCAGGGCACTTTCCTGGTGAAGAGCTTTTGAGAACATTCATCTTTAATGAAACAGACTAATACAAAAAATGTCATTAGGATGGTAAAACCAATATAGTTCTTGTGAGAAAAATTCCTAAAATGACTGTTTCACTGTAGAGCATGCATGGGATGTAATGAAATGAGTCTACTGAAGTCCTCATTAATCCTTTCCCTGCCCTTCTCTGTTATACCCGCCTGTAAGTAGTGGGTAAGAGAGAGGGACTTCCTGATGTAAGGAACTTCCCCTCCCCCCTCTCTCCTTCCCTTCCTGCCAGTTTCCTCTGTGCCAGTTGGTATGCTGGTCACTGAGGATGAGGATGAATAAGACAGATGGGGTTCTATCTCGTGAAGCTTAGAGTCTAAAGGTCGAGGACGGTCCTGCCAATGAGCATGGATGTCCAGTGGAGAGACATGCCATAAAGTCACAGTGCGCATGAGAGCGTTCAGCAGGGAGACCTTCTTAAGCAGTCACAGTTTTTGCCCTGGCTGATTTGCTCAGTGGTTAGAACATTGGCCTGCGGTCCAGAGAGACCCGGTCCTGGTTAGGTGGGTCGTGTGGGAGGCAGCCACTCGATGTGTCCCTTTCACGTCGATGTTTCTCTCTCTCTTTCCCTCCCACTCTATCTGAACAAAAATGGAAAAATGTCCTCAGGTGAGGATAAAAAAAGAAAAAGAAGTCACGGTTTTATCTATTGCCAGAAATTTTCTATCTTGGGTCTGTGTTTCTTTTTTTTTTTTTTTTTTTATCCTCACCCGAGGATATTTTTCCATTTTTTGTACAGATAGAGTGGGAGGGAGAGAGAGGAAGGGAGAGAGAGAGAAACATTGACGTGAAGGGACACATCGAGTGGCTGCCACCCGCACGACCAACCAGGGCCGGGGACAAACTGCAACCGAAGTACGTGCCCTTAGCGGGAACCGAACCCGGGTCTCTCCGGACCGCAGGCCGACACTCTAACCGCTGAGCCAAACTGGCCAGGGCGGGTCTGTGTTTCTTTATGAGTAAGTTTGAGTTGGGTCCAACTGCTTTTCCTTGTACTAAGAGTGGGGTGGTTGAGGAAATGTGATTACAGTGGTTGCCACCAATTCTGAACAGCTCCCATCCAGTGTGTAGAATACAGGCAGTGGTGAAAGAAAACGGCAAATATGAGCCCAAAATAATTCTTTGAGTATAATGTCCAACTATTGCAAAAAGTAAGAAAAATCATTCTTTCTCCCATTTGAAAGTGTGCTTAGAGCACATTTCTCATATCCAGGTTTCAAGGATTTGAAGAGAACACAAGAATCGATTGGACTTCTAATGAGGCCACATCCTTAAAAAATAATGTAAGTGAAGTGCTGTTGAGCTCAGCACCCAGCCTTTGAATTTGGCCTCAAATCTGCCAGCCAGTCAGCGGCAGCAGATCCGTCTCCCTGATTACTTAATACAAACGCAGCCGGTGAATGCTTTGGTGCCATCACTTATTCTCGGAAAACCTGGCATCTGACATAGAAGTCCCATTTTCTTCCCTTGAATGACATCCTAGATGGTCCCAAGGACCAAACTGGAATTACAATTAAAATATAGAGCAGTCGATCTGAAAAACCAAGTGAAGACTAGCCGAAGAGAAGCCTTATAACCAGGATTTACAGAAAAATCCACAGCGAGACTGGTAAGAAGGGCAGAGATGCCAAGGGGCTGGCCCCACTCCCTCGGGCAGTGGCTGAGATCCCGGAGGGTACCTTAGCTGTAAAGGTTCCCACTGAGGAGCATAGGGTCTCAACCCTAAGCCATGCTCCCCAGTCCAGAGCACCAGAGCTAGGAAGAGGTGCCCGCATTACATCCGGCTGTGAAAATCAGAGGGATTCTGTCTACCAAGGAGAGAAGGAAGTTGGCTAGAGACACAGGCACCCTCTTAAAGGGCCAGTGCACAGAATCTCCTTTGCAGACACTCACCCTGAGCCCCAGGGGAGGGATGGCAGAGCAGACTAGAAATGCATGAGGTGAGACAGGTTTGTGGCTCTGAGGAGAGAGCTGAAGGGACAGTTGCCAGTATCCCTTTCTGAGTCATTATCCCACAGTGCAGACACCATTCTTGGGGGGATTACTCCCCTCCTTACTTCATCAGCTGGGAAGATTGCAATAGCCCCACCATCTGGACTCCCTCTTGCCCCATCCTGTGGAGCCTGTGCCCTGCTGAGGAGTCAGTTGCCTGGGCAGGGGTATAGATAGAAGTCTGGGCAAACTCAGTGGGTGTCGGTGACTCAGTTGTGTGGCTTTGGTGTGCGAACCATTCCCCCCACATCCTTGTGAACTTGACTGGAACATCACCCTCAAGGGGTATCAGTTAGTCCCACCCACCTGACTCCTGGTGGCTCCACCCTACTGAGGTCTGGGAAGAATCCTGGACACACTGAGTTGTGTGGCTCTGGGGAAGGGCCACGCCCCCTACCTTCCCCAAGCCAGACCAGCACTTCCCCCTCATAGGAGATCTGCTAACCCTATCCTGACTCCTGGCCTCTCCGCCCTTCTGAGGTCAGGATCCTGGAAGAATCTGGAACAGACTGAGTTGTGTGGCTTTAGGACGGGGACATTTTTCCCTTAAAAGTCCAACCAGTGCAGAGCCCTCCCTTCACAAGGCCAATGTTGGTCGGTTTGGCCTGATAACCTCTGCTTGCATCACCATGAAGACTCACTGAGACCTCATGCCACCACAAAGTTGTGCCAGCCCACAGCAAGTGGCAGCTGGACTTGGTATACACTGGGGCAACTACTAAGTGGTCTCAGGCCCAGGACTGGCACTGAGTTAGAACTTGTATCAGTCTGGTGAACACGACCTGGCCCTGCCTGGTGACTCACTGAGAATCTACTTCATGCAATTTAGTACCAACAGAGCCTCTTTCAGTGACTGAGTCTATCAGGCGGCTGGCAGGCAGAGGCAGGTAGAGCAGATCTCAGGGTGCCCTGAGACTTTTATGACATGCTCCTGGGCCCAGTGCTGGTAAAAGCCAGGTTTGGTGCACATCTTGGTCCTTCCCACACACACCAGGCCCAGCAGAGGCAACACAAACTTGGATCACTTTGTAGCCCAGGGACAATCACAGGCAGCATCTGACATTTGTCGGCACCAGAGTTATTTTTAAGAGACCCCCAAACCAACACACCCAGTGGCCAGCTTCAGACAACACCAGAGCAGGATCCAATAAGCTTCACAAGTGGCACATCCAAAAAGAGATCTCAACAGGAACCAAACCCTGCTGAGGCAAATTCTGCTTTCTGTGGTCTGCATCCAGAAAGCAGCTCATACACTGTGATTGGGGTTGATCCTCATAGCCAGCCAGCCTGAGGGTTGATCCTATGTACAAACAAACCAATAGCAATTACACAGGAGGACCCACATAACCAACACAAGGTATATTCCTGGAGCACCCAGCTCAGGTGATCAAGGAGACTGTGCTACTGGGTCCCATAGGATACCTAATACACAGGCCACCCTGCTAAGACTGAGAGTCATGGCAGATCTGCCTAATACATAGAAACAAATACAGAGAGGCAGCCAAAGTACAGGACAAAGAAACAGGCCCCAAATAAAAGAATAAGATAAATCTCCAGAGAAAAAGAGCTGAATGAAATAGAACCAAGCAATTTATCAGATATAGAGTTCAAAAAATGGTTATAGGGATATTCAAGGAAATTAGTGAGAACTATAATAGCATAAAAAAGGACATATAAACCATAATAAAGAACCAATCAGAAATGAATATAATATCTGAAATGAAAAATACACTGGATGGAACAAATAGTAAGTTGGATGAAGCAGAGGATCAAATCAGTGATTTGGAAGACAAGGTAGCAGAAAACACTCAATCAGAACAGCAAAAAGAAAAATAATTTTAAAAAATGAGAATAATTTAAGGGGATTTGGGGACAATATAAAGTGTAACAACATCCACATCATAAAGTTTCTAGAAGGAGAGAGAGAAAGACCAAGGAATTGAGAACTTATTTGAAGAAATAATGATGAAAACTTCCCTAACCTGGTGAAGAAAAAAGACACTCAAGTTCAGGCAGTGCAGAGAATCCAAACAAGATAAACCCACAGCATTAAACACATCAAGACACAGCATTAAAATGGCAAAGGTTAAAGACAAAGAGAGAAACTTAAAAACAGAAAGAAAAAGAATGATAGTTACCTTCAAGGGAGCTCCCATAAGACTATCAGATGATTTCTCAACAGAAATATTTCAGGCCAGAGGAATTGGCATGAAAGATTCAAAGAGATGAAAAACAGGACTACTTTACCCAGCAAGGCAACATTTAAAATTAATGAAGAAATTAAGAACTTCCCAGACAAGAAAAAAAAACTAAAGGAATTCATTATGACCAAACCAGAACTCTAAGAAATGTTAAATGGTCTTATTTTATTTATTTTTAATCCTCACCTGAGGATATTTTATTATTTATCTTCAAATAGAGTGGGAGGGAGAGAAAGGAAGGGAGATATAGAAACATCAACATGAGGGGGACACATCGACTGGTTGCCTCCTGCAAAACTCCGACTAGGGTTGGGGGGCAAACCGCAACTGAGTTACGTGTCCTTGGCCAGAATCAAAGTCATGACTCATTGGTCCACGGGCCGATGCTCTAACGCTGAGCCAAACTGGCCAGGGAAAATGGTTTTAATTTAGAAGAAGAAGAAGGAAAAAACAAAAACAAAAACAGAAGAACATAATGATAAAAAAAATGAAATGCCAATAAATATAAATAATCACTTTAAATGTAAATGGTTTACTGCTCCAATAAAAAGACATAAGGTAGCTGAATGGATAAGAAAATAAGTCCCATATATATGCTGTCTATAAGAGTCCCACCTCAGAGTGAAAGTAAAGGGATGAAAAACAGTATTTCTTGCTAATGAAAATGAAAACAAAAACAAACTGAGGTAGTAACACTTACATCTGACAAAATAAACTTTAAAATAAGACTGTACATGACAAAGAAAGATACTACATAATGATAAAAAGAGCAATCCAACAAGAGGATATACGCCTTGTAAACATTTATGCACCCAATATAGGAGCACTTAAATATATAAGCAAATATTGATGGACATAAAAGGAGATACTGACAGAAATACAGTCATAGTAGGAGTTTTTCACACCCCATTGACATCAAAGAATAGGTTTTCCGGACAGAAAACCAACAAGGAAACTGGCCTAAAATGATATACTAGATCAGGTAGATTTAAATTATATCTTCATAGCATTTCATCCCAAAGCAACAGAATATACATTTTTTTCAAGTGCACAAGAAACATTTTATAGCATAGACCACATGTTAGGACACAAAACAAGTTTCAAATTTTCAAAGATTGAAATCATAGCAAGCATCTTTTCTGACCATAATGATATGGAACTAGAAATCAAAAGGAAAAAAAAAAACCTGAAAAACACACAAAGACATAGAGGCTAGATAATACATTATTAAACAATGAATGGGATAACGATGAGATCAAAGAAAAAATAAAAATATACCTTTAGACAAACAAAAATGTAACGCAACAATACAAAATTCACGGGACACAGCAAAAGCAGTTTTAAGAGGAAAACTTGTAGCATTACAGGCCTACTTCACGAAACAAGTAAAATCTCAATCTAACCCTACACCTAAAAGAATTAGAAAAAGATCAACAGATCAACAAAGCCCAAAGTGAGTAGAAGATAAGAAACAATAAAAATCGAAGCAGAAATAAACACAATAGTCTTAAAAAATAGTAAAGATTAATGAAACCAAGACCTGGTTCATAAAAAGATAAACAAGATTGACAAACCTTTAACCAGAGTCATCAAGAAAAAAGAAGAGAGGACCTAGATAAATAAAATCAGAAATGAAGGAAGAGAAATAACAACTGACATCAAAGAAACACAAATGATTGTAAAAAAATATTAGGAACAACTATATGCAAACTGGACAATTAGGACGGCATGGATAAATTTCTAGAAACATACAATCTTCCTAAACTGATTCAGGAAGAATCAGAAAATTTGAGTAGACAGATTACAATTAGTGAAATTGAATCAGTAATCAAAAAACTCCCAACCATTAAAAGTTCTTGACTAATGGTTTCACAGATGAATTTTACTTAACATTCAAAGAAGAACTAACACTGATCCTTCTCAAACAATTGCATAAAATTCAAGGGGAAGGAAGCCTCCCAAGCTCATTTTACAAGACCAGCATTATCCTAATTCTAAAACCAGATAAGGACGCTCGCTGAGGAACACAGATGCTAAAATCCTCAACAAAATATTAGCAAACTAGATTCAGTACTACGTTAAAAAGATCTTACACCATGATCAAGTGGGATTTATTCCAGAGATGCAAGGTGGTATAATATCCACAAATCAATAAATGTGATACACTACATTAAAAAAAATGATGGATAAAAACCACATGATCATATTAATAGATGCAGAAAAAGCATTTGAGAAAATCCTGTACCCATTTATGATAAAACCATCAGCAAAGTAGGAATAGAGGGAAAACACCTCAATGTAATAAAGACCTGTTATGACAAACCCACAGCCATCGTTGTACTCAATGGACAAAAACTAAAAGTGTCTCCCTTAAGATTGGGAACAAGACAGGGATGTTCAATTTCACCACACTTATTCAACATAGTACTGGAAGTCCTGGCAACAACAATCAGACGTGAAGAAGAAATAAAAGACATCCAAATCGGAAAGAAAGAAGTAAAACTGTCATTATTTGCAGATGATATGATACTGTATATAGAGAACCCTAAATATTCACCAAAAAAACCTACTAGAACTGACCATTGAATTCAGTAAAGTACCAGGATTCAACATGAATATTCAGAAGTCAGATCCATTTTTATACACTGACAATGAATTATCAGAAAAGAAAACTAAGAAAACAATACCATTTACAATTGCATAAAAAACACCTAGGAATAAATTTAATTAAGGAGGTAAGAGATCTGTACTTGAAAAATTATAAGGCACTGAAGAAATAAATTGAAGAAGATACAGATAAGTGGAAGCATATTCTGTGTTCATGGATAGGAAGAATTATACCATTAAAATGTCCATACTACCCAAAGCAATCTAAAGCTGCAATGCAATTCCTATGAAGATACCAGTGGTATATTTCACAGAACTAGAACAAATATTCCAAATATTGATATGGAACCACAGAAGACCCCAACTATCCACAGCAATCTTGAAAAAGAAGAACAAAGTTGGAGGAATCACACTACCTGATATCAAACTATACTACAAGGCTATAGTAATCAAAACAGCATAGTACTGGCATAAAAACAGACATATAAATCAATGGAATAGAAGAGAGAGCCCAGAAATAAACCCACACCTTTAAAAAATAAAATAAAAATTTTAAATATGTTTTTATTGATTTTTTAGAGAGAGAGGAAGAGAGACAGAGCTAGAAACATTGATGTAAGAGAGAAACATCGATTGGCTGTCTCCTGCACGCCCCCTACCGGGGATCAAGCTGGCAACCTGGGCATGTGCCTTGACCGGGAATCGAGCCTGGACCTCTCACTCTGTGGGACAACGCTCAGTCCACTGAGCCACACCGGCTGGGCCAAACCCACATCTTTATGGTCAATTAATATTTGACAATGGAGGCAAGAACATACAATGGGTTAATGATAGTCTATTCAAAAATGGTGTTGGGAAAATTAAACAGATATGTGCAAATAAATGAAACTAGACCACCTTCTTAAACCATACACAAGAATAAACTGAAAATGGATTAAAGACTTAAATGTTAGACTCAAAACCATAAACATCCTAGAAGAAAGCATAGGTGGTAAAGTCTCCGACATTTTTTATGGTAATATTTTTTCTGGTATTTTTCCTTGAGCAAGGGAAATAAAAGAAAAAAATAAACAAGTAGGACTACATCAAACTAAAAAGTTTTTGCACAGCAAAGGAAACCATCAACAAAATGAAAAGACAATTTACTGAATAGGAGACATATTCACCAATGATACATTTGATAAGGGGTTAATATTCAAAATTTATAAAGAACTTGTAAAACTCAACACCAAAAAAACCAAATAATCCAATTTAAAAATGGACAAAGTACCTGAATAGATACTTCTCTAAAGAGGACATACAGATGGCTAATAGACATATGAAAAGATGCTTAAGTCACTAATCACTAGAAAGATGCAAATTAACACCACAATGAGATAACACCTCACCTCAATCAGAATGGCTACATCAATAAATCAACAAACAAGTATTGGTGAGGATGTAGAGAAAAGAGAACCCTCCTGCACTGTTGGTGAAAATGCTAATTGGTGCAGCTACTGTGGAAAGCAGTATGGAGTTACCTTAAAAGATTAAAAATTGCACTGCCTTACCTCCCAACGACTCCTGGGAATATATCTGAAAAAAACCAAAATACTAATTGGAAAGAATATATATACCTCTATAGTAATTGCAGCATTATTTAGAATAACCAAGTTTTGGAAAGAGCCCAAGTGCCCATCAGTAGATGAGTGGATAAAAAGCTGTGGTATATTTACACAATGGAATACTACTAGGCCATAAAAAAGAGGGAAATCTTACTTTTTGTGACAGCATGGAGGGACCTGGAGAGTGTTAAGCTAAGTAAAATAAGCCAGTCAGAGAAAAACAAGTACTATATAATTTCACTTATATATGGAACCTAATGAACAAAATTAACTAACATACAAAATAGAAACAGATTCATAGATAGAGAGAACAGACTGACAAATGTCAGAGAGGAAGGGGGTTGGGGGCCTGGGTGAAAAAGGTGAAAGGATTACGAAAAAAAAAAAAAAGAGCCCAGCTGGTGTGGCTCAGTGGTTGAGCATCGACCCATGCACTAAGAGGTCGCTGGATCGATTCCCGGTCAGGGCACATGCCCAGGTTGTGGGCCTGATCCCTAGTGGGGGGCATGCAGGAGGCGGCCAATCGATGTTCTCTCTCATCAATGTTTCTATCTCTCTCTCCCTTCCCCTCTTTCTCAAATCAATAAAGAATAAAAATTTAAAAAAAGGAAAGAGAAGAAAAACTCATAGACACAGAAAACAGTATGGTGTTTACCAGAGACAAATGTGGGTGGGGGGAGGTGGAAGAGGGTGGGGTGGGGGATAAATGGTGATGGAAGGAGACTTGACTTGGAGTGGTGAACACACAATACAATATACAGATGATGGAAGTATCATAGAATTGTACATCTGAACCCTATATAATTCTATTAACCCATTTCACCTCAGTAAATTCAATGAAATAAATAAATGCATGCTGGCACCCAGCTGCTAGCACATCTAGAGTGCTCTTTGGGACAAAATATCTTCCACAGTGTTCTAGCTGCACTTAGCGTTATCACAGGGAGGCTGAGGCAGGAAGTGGGCCTGCACCTTTGGCCATGTGTCTGGAGCCAGTGGATGGAGGGTACAAGGCCCTCACATACCTTTATTATTTTTCAATTTTAAACGCCAAACACAGTCACCACGGTCCAGAATGGAGGCCTTTTCCCAGCTGCCTAGGCCTTAAAGCAACTCCGGCCGCCAGAGCTAGGTCTTGAGTTGGCTGCCACATGCCAGAGGCCCCAGGGTCCCAGGGGTGCAGTAGGAGAGGTTCAGGTTGTTCCCAAGGACAGGCCGCCTGTCCGGAGAGGACCACGTGGCAGTGAGGGACAGTTGCGGCCAGCTGACAGGTGGGGGCCGAAGGTGCACAAGTCAGACATGCCAGCATCGCTTTTCCATCCCCACCAGGAAACAGGGCCTCGTGGTCTTATCTCCTTTCTTCTTCCCTTAAGTCAGTGAACATCCTTTTTAATCTTTCTTGCTTCATGGTTCACTTGTTTTCCGTTTCAGTTTTCCCACACTTTTTTCTAAGGCGTGAAATATTCAGGATCGAACTGTAACACTTTAGTGCCATTTCTCTCGTTCCTGAAACCTCGAAACCTGGCACCTGGTGCAGATTAAATGCATGCTGTGTGAAGACATGAACTAATGAATACATTTATTTTTTGGCCACACAGGCAAACGCTAGCCGTACCCAAACCACTCACAACAAATAAATCCCTTCAGTGAATAGGAAACTGGAACATGCTTTCCTGTCAGAAAAATATTCTTGCTGATTTGGGATCAAAATTGAGCAGCACGAAAAGATTAAGGAATAGTAAGTACTGTGCAATGAAACTCTCTAGGGATTGAAAACAAAAAAGGTATCCCTCTGAGTCAGCTTCTCTGAATTTTCTTGATCTATTTTTCTCTTCTTGGTCACAAGGTGGCTGCCACAGTTCCAAGGATCGTGTTATCCACAATAATATACAAAGACTGGAAGGAAAGGGTTAAAAAGAAAAAGGGGGGACTTATTTTACTTATTTTTTTAAATAGGTTTTTATTGATTTTCTAGAGAGAGAGGAAGGGAGAGAGAGATAGAAACATTGATGAGAGAGAGAAACATCAATCAGCTGCCTCCTGCACGCCCCCTACTGGGGATCGAGCCCACAACCCAGGCACGTGCCCTGACCAGGAAACGAACCAGGACCTCTCAGTCCATGGGACAATGCTCAATCCACTAAGCCACACCGGCCGGGCAGGAGGGTCTTATTAAAGAGATACTTGAGGAAATAAAGAAATGAAGAACGTGTCACATGGCAGAGGCCTCGGAGGACCGAGCAGGAGGCTGTCATTCTAATTCTGAGCGGAAAGCAGCCGTCGTGACAGGGCTGCGGGGACCTCTTGGGCAGCTGGAGCTGGCTGAGCTTCCTCCTGCTGGCCCGGTCCCCAGGTGGTCACAGCTTCTGGGTTTCTGATCGCAGCACACCCTTGACCACCAATGAATGACCTTTCCGTGGTCCTTTGGACCACTGCCTCCTTCCTGCCTTGTTTCCACGGGCTCCTGTTCTGCTGGTCTCCGCTGCCCGCCTTCTGTCTTCCTTTTGCTTCCACCAGATTTTGCTAAGTCTGTTTCAGTATTTCACGTTTATACTCCCCAGGAGAATAATCGGATTGGTTTATTACAGTGGTGAAAATTAAATTAACCCCCAAACCCAGAGCACAGATATTCACACTAATTAAAACAAGCCACACTAGAACCTGCTTAAACGTTCGCCAGAAGCCAGGAGAACACAGAAGTAAGCCTCTGAAAGCTAATGTACAAATCCAGAGCAAACAGCTCTTTTCTCTGTCCTTCCTCATCCCCGACTTCCCCCTTTCTCTACCTCCATTCGCCTTTCCTTTTTCCATCCATCTGGCTAGACAGTCACATCCATAGTAGCAGCGTCTGCCACAGCTATCAGAACTCCAGCACCCCTCACATTGCCTCTGGCCCTTCTCACTGATGTCGCAGCCCTCTTCCCACTTCCCACTCTCTCCGCACACACCCTTGGGAGCCTTTTGTTTTAATTATTCGCAGCCATGTTAGTCCTTAGCAGCGTCTTCCCTACCAGGCTGTGCAAATCCAGGCTTCCAGCTGGCAAAGTCAGAGGCGTGAGTGAGACAGGCTGGCAGCGCTGCCCAGTGGAGGGGCACACAATCCTCAGGTGAGATCGGGGCCCTCACCCGGGGGCACGGTCTTGGTGTGGCGCCCTGACATGGCTTCCGCTCTAGGGTTCAGCCTGTTCAGGGACTTCAGAGGGTATACCCTGCAGGAGCAAGCCTCTTCAAACTGGAGACTTCAACTCTGTTCCTGTCACCCACATCGGTCACCGGTGCGCCTACTTCATTTCAAGGAGGAAGGGCTGATGATGAATGCTGTCTTATGACTTGTCCTGGGCAGAGTCATGAAATAGAAGTGGGTGATGTTTGTCGTCGGTGCCTGTGGGACAATGCGGTGGTCTACAACAGCCAGCTCCTCTTGTCCCCTGTTAACAAAACCTCAATTTTGTTCTGAGATTGGTGACTGAGGGAAGATGAAACCAGTTCTACAGGATGAATTGTGATTAGTGTAAGACAATCATGAGAATCCTATTCCCCTTTGTTAGTGACTGGGTTTGGGCAGGAGGGGCATAGGGGCATGTGACTCTGTTCTGGCCAATGAAATGTAAAGTCTGTTGGAGAATTTTGAGGAACGTTTTCTATTCTGATGACAACAGAGGTAGATGAAGCAAATTTACCATTTCTTTCTTGCCTTTGTATATTATTATGGATAATGTGATGCTTGGAAGTGTGGCAGCCATTTTGTGACCAAGAGGAGAAAAAAACAAAAATCAAGAGAAGCTGACCCAGAGCTCTGATATCATCAAAGCACTAGATCAATGTGGAACTTTCTATCTCTATACTTATTATATATAATAATAAACCCTATATTCTGTTACTTGCTACCAAAAGCCCCTTCATGAATGTATCAGGCACCCACGTGCCTTTGGGCCTCTGTGAGAGGCCCACAGTGGTGGATTTAGTCTGGAGAAGTTTGTTTCATACTGGTAAAGAGGAAGGATGATAGGAGAAGATGGAAAAGGTTCCTTTTAAGATAACCCTTAGCCAAGACACAGCACTAGTCCCCAGAAAATGTCAGAATGCACTGTAGTCCCACCCCATCCCAGATTGCTAGCTCGGTCAAGTGTACCTATTTGTCTCTCTCAGGTGAATTTGGAAAGGAAACAAATGAAGAGACCTCAAAGTCAAGGAACATGCTCTACCCTGTTGCTGGGGCATTGGGCTAGAATGAGATGTAGTCTACATGGAAGAGGGAACCATCCCAAAGCCCTTCTGAAAGGGACTTCATCTGAGAAGGCCATGGGCAGGGACACTGGGACAGCAGCAGAGTCTGTGTATATGTGTGAGGGTGGAGTGGGCATTGCACACATTAGGGGCCTGTGGATAACAGACATCCAACCAGGAAGAATCTCTAAGCACACTCACACACACACACACACACACACACACACACTCACACGTCCACTCCCATCTTGAAGAAAAGTCAATTTTGAACACCTGCCAGGACCAGAAAACACCACCATTAGCCCCCAAGGATGCCTGTCAGGTGAGATCGTTCCTGTCCTTCTTTGGTCCCCTTCCCAGGGTCACTGCACCAGTGGAAGGAGGGGTGAGGGGTGAGGAGGACTCCTGGAGAAATGGGACCTTTCTCTTCCCTCTGTAGCCTTTCAGCCCAAAGGAGAATCAAGTCAGAGAGAAGCTTTAACTTTTCCATAAAAATGTTTAAAATTCTGGAAAATTTACTGTTATGGAAAATTTCACATATACACAAAAGTAGTAAGAGTAGAAATGAACACCCATTTACTCACCCCCTCGTCTCAACAATGATCAATATTCTGCCTTTTATGTTTTACCTATTCTTCCCTGACACTCTGTTTCCCGGAATATTTTAAAGCAAATCCCAGACATTGATCACCGTACTGGGAAGTAGTTCAGACATGATAAGGGCTTAAAAAAAATAACAACATAACCGCAATGCTATTATCACATTCAACTAAATTTAATACTAGTCCCATAATATCTAATGTTTAATAGGCAGTCAGTGTTCAATTTTCCCCCTTGGCTTAAAAAAATGAAATTTTCAGTTGATTTTTCCAATCAGGAACCAAACAGTATCTTTGAATTTCATTCATGTGATGGGTCTCTGAGGTCTTCACTTTGCTCCTGTAGCTTTTAACAGCCACTGATGATTGTTCTCAAGCTCCACCATTTCTTTAAGGGGCTGCAAAATTTTTATTTTCTAACAATATAATTACTTCAACTAATTAGTTGGGATTTTCTTATCATGAAGGATTTCCCCCATCAGTTGCTTGGTTACTCTGAAGTGCAGACTATGTAGGAAAGGCAAACTAGATGCTAGATTCTTCCCCTTTATATGTCCATCTTTAGAATAATGCACAGGTGTCCTGGCAACCTCCCAGAAAGCCAGTGGATTTGGGTGTTTTGTTTGCATGTTTGATTTTGTATTACCATGGACCCATGAGTTTTTATATATTTGATTATGATCATCCTTCTTTTTTTTTTTTTTAAATCCTCATCCGAGGACATTTTTGCATGTATCTTCAGATAGAGCGGGAGGGAGAGAGGGAGGAACAGAGAGAGAGAAACATTGACGTGAGAGAGACACATCGAGTGGCTGCCACCCACATGACCCCAACCGGGGCCGGGGACAAACTGCAACCGAGGTACATGCCCTTAGTGGGAACCAAACCCGGGACTCTCCAGTTGGCGGGCTGATGCTCTAACCACTGTGCCAAACTGGCCAGGACGATTATCCTTCTTTTTGATGCTCAGGTTGTTCCACCTTTGGTGAATTGGTGCACCTCCAGGTTGGGTCTTTCGTTGTTTTAAAAATAAGTTAAATTAAAAAAGATGAAGGTGGACAGAATGCAAGTGGAGTTATTAGCTACCTACAGCGAAAAGCTACACCTATCCCTGTAATCCAAAATAAAAAAACTGCCGTGAAAACACTTGGTAAAAGGCCCTTCCAGCAAGGATGGGAAAACCACTGGGTGCTCTGGCTCTGGAGGGGAGGCATAAACCTCCTTCAGGACTGAGAAAGCAGCATAGATGGACTATGCATTCTGCCGAATGTCCTTGGCTGCTCTCTCTGGAGACCCGAGGACTAGCTGATGGTGGTGGTTTGCAGTAAGCTGTTTGTATTGGAGCAAATGTTGTGGGATGGGGGTACTTACGTTAGGGTGATTATATTTGGAACAGTAAAATGAATGTTATAATGTTAACATTGTACTTTCAAATGTTTTCATTTTAAATGTTTGAAATGTTATAAAAAATATTTCATTTTATTTATGGTAATACTTGCTGAAGAGAAATGATTGATTTTTTTTAGAAATGATTGATTTTTATATAATCAAGCCTTTTAATCCTTTTCTCAATATGTATATTTTTAACAAACTTTATTTTTTAGAAAATTTTAAGGCTTATAGTAAAATTGAGTGAAAAATACAGAGATTTCCCATATACCTCCCACCTCCACATATGCACAGCCTCCCCCACTGCCAAAGTCCAGCATGAGAGTGGTATTTGTTATGCTTCATGAATCTTCATCGAATCATCATTATCATTCAAAAACCGTATTTACATTCGGGTTCACTCTTGGTGGTGTACATTTTATGGGTTTGGACAAATCTGCAATGACATGTATTAACCATTTTAGTATCATACAGAGTAGTTTCTTTGACCTAAAAATCTTCTGGGTTCTGCCTATGTATCCTTCCTCAATGAAGAATGTCTTGGTTATTTCCAAGTTTTAGTAATTATGAATAAAGTTGCTGTGAACATCCATGGGAAGGTTTTTGTGTGGACATACATTTTCAATTCGTTTCGGTAAATACCAGGAAGTGCTACTGCTGGGTTGTATGATAAGAGTATGATCAGTTCTGTAAGAAACTGCCAAACTGTCTTTAAAGTGGTGGTACCATTTTACATTTTCATCAGCAATGAATAAGAGTTCCTAGCCCTGGCCGGTTTGGCTCAGCGGTTGGAGCGTCGGCCTGCGGTACAGAGAGACCCGGGTTCGGTTCCCGCTAAGGGCACGTACTTCGGTTGCAGTTTGTCCCCGGCCCTGGTTGGTCGTGCGGATGGCAGCCACTTGATGTGTCCCTTCACATCGATGTTTCTCTCTCTCTCTCTTCCTCTCTCTCCCTCCCGCTCTATCTAAACAAAAAATGGAAAAATGTCCTCGGGTGAGGAAAAAAAAAAAGAATTCCTATTGATCCACATCCTTGTCAACATTTGATATTGTCAATGTTGGATTTGGACCATCCTAATGGGTACATATTTGTATATCATTGTCTGTTCAGGGTTTTTGTTCGTTTGTTTGTTTTGCCAATTTTTAAGTCAAGTTGCTTGTTTCCTTATTGTTGAAGTTATTTGTATATTTTGTATAACAGATCTTGATCATGTATGTGTTTTGCAAATATTGTCTCTCAATCTGTGGTTTGTCTTATTTTCTTGATATCTTTTGTAGAGCAGACATTTTTAGATTCAATGAAGTCCAACTTTTTAATTATTTCTTTCATAGATTGTTTCTTTGGTGTTGGATCTAAAAAGTCATTGCCATACCCGAAAAATATTTTGTACAAATGAAAACAAACACAAAAACGCTGGGGTAGCAATACCTATTTCAGACAAAATAGACTTTAAAACAAAAGCTGTAGTAAGAGACAAAAAAGAACATTGCATAATAATAAAGGGATCAATTCAACAAGAGGATATAATCTTTGTAAACATTTATGCACCCAAAATGGGAGCACCTAAATAAGTAAAACAAATATTGATGGACAAAAAGAGCGAGAATGACAGTAAAACAGTCATAGTAGGAGACTTTGACATCAATGGGTAAATCTTCCAGACAGAAATCAACAAGGAAGGAACTTAAATGACACATTAGACCAGATGAATTTACTTGATAATTCTGGAGCATTTCACCACAACGCAGCAGAATATGCATTTTTTTAAAGTGCACATGAAACATGTTCCAGAATAGACCACATGCTAGGACACAAAACAAGCCTCAATACACTCTTTTTTTTTTTTTTTTGATAATCCTCACCTGAGGATATATTTTTCCCCCACTGATTTTAGATAGGAAGAGAGGGAGGAGTACAGGGAGGGAGAGAGAGAAACATCAGTGTGAGAGAAGCATATTGATTAATTGCTTTCTGCACAATCCTGACTGGGGTGGGGGATTGAACCTTCAACCCAGATACAACCCTTTGGTCCATGGGCTGACACTGTAATCGCTGAGCCAAACAGCTAGGTCAAGCTTCAATAAATTTAAGACAGAAATAATATCAAGCATCTTCTTTGACCACAATGGCATGAAACAAGAAATCAATAAGAAAAAAACTGAAAACACCAACACAATCAATAAGAGAAACTGAAAATCACACAAACACAAAGACTAAATAACATACTACTAAACAATGAATAGGTTAACAATGAGATAAAAAAAAATCAAAAGATATCTTGAGACAAATGAAAATGAAAATGCAACAACACAAAAATCTATGGGACACAGCAAAGCATTTTTAAGAGAGAAATTCATAGCACTACAGGCTTACCTCCAGAAATAAGAAAAATATCAAATAAACAATATAACTTTACACCTAAAGGAACTAGTAAAAGAACAAAAAAGAAAGCCCAAAGTGAGTAGAAGGAAGGGAATAATAAAGATTAGAGCAGAAATAAACAAAATAGAGTCTAAAATAAACTATACAAAAGATTATTGAAATCAAGAGCTGATTCTTTTTTGTTTATTGTTGACATTATTAAAGATGTCCCCCATTCCCCATCCCTCAAGAGCTAGTTCTTCGGAAAAATAAATAAGATTGATAAAACTTTAACCAGATTCATCGAGAGAGAGAGAGAGAGAGAGAGAGAGAGAACGCCCAAATAAATAAGATTAGAAATAAAAGAGAAATGACAACTCATACCACGAAAATACAAGGGATTATAAGAAAATATTATAAAAATATATGCCCAAAATTGGACAATCTGGAAAAATGGATAAATTCCTAGAAACATACAATCTTTTAAGACTGAATCAAGAAGAAACATTACAACCAATGATATTAAAGCAGTAATAAAAGAAACTCCTAACAAACAAAGTTCTGGACTAGATGGCTTTACAAATGAAGCCAAGCATTCAAAGAACTAACTATTTATCCTTCTCAAACTATTCCAAAAACGTCTCAAGGAGGAAAACTCCCAAACTCATTTAATAAAGACAATAAAGACCATATATGACAAACCACATCTAACATCATACTCAACAGGAGAAAGCTAAATGCATTTTCCTCAAGATCAGGAACAAGACAGGCATACCCACTTTCACCACTCTTATTCAATATAGTATTAAAAATTCAAACCACAACAACCAGACAAGAAGAAATAAGAGGAATCCAAATTGGAAAGGAGAACTAAAACTCATTATTTGTAGATGACATGATACTATATAGAGAGAACCACAAGGATTCCACCAAAAACTACTAGAACTGATAAGTAAATTCAGTAAAGTAGCAGGATACAGAATAAATATTCAGAAATCAGTTGTATTTGTATATAATCAAAAATGAACTATTTAGAAAGGGAAACTAAGAAAACAATTCCATTTACATTTACATAAAAATAAATAAAATACCTGGGAATATATTTAACCAAAAAGGTAAAAGACCTGTGCTTGGAAAATTATAAGATACTGAAGAAAGAAATTGAAGAAGATACAAGTAAATGGAAGCATGTACCATGCTCATGGATAGGAAGAATTAACATCCTTAAAATGTCCATACTATCCAGAGCAATCTACTCATTAAACACAATTCCTATCAAGATACCAATGGTATATTTCACAGAACTAGAACAAATAACCCCCAAATTTATATGGAACCTCAAAATATTTCAGATAGCCATGGCAACCTTGAGAAAAAGTACAAAGTTGGAGGTATAACACTACCTGATATCAAACTATTGTACAAAGCTATAGTAATCAAAACAGCATGGTATTGACATAAAAACCCCACACATACATGGTCAACTAATATATGACTAAGGAGGCAAGAACATACAATGGGGAAAAGACAGCCTATTTATTAAATGGTGTTGGGAAAATTGGACAAATATATGCAAAAACGAAAGGAAGGAAGGAAGGAAGGAAGGAAGGAAGGAAGGAAGGAAGGAAGGAAGGAAGGAGGGAACTAGACCATCTTTTTACACCATATACAGTAAACTCAAAGTGGAGTAAAGACTTAAATGTAAGACTTAAACCATAAAACTCCTAGAAGGAAACATAGGCAGTAAACTCTGACATTTCTCTTAGCAATATATTGTTTTGATATATCTCCTCAGATAAGAAAGGCAAAAGAAAAAATAAGTAAAAGTATCTACATCAAGCTAAAAAGATTTTACACAGCAAAGGACACCATCAATAAAATGTAAAGACAACCTACTGAATGACTGAAGATATTCACCAGTAATATATCCAATGAAGGGTTAGTATCCAAAATTTATAAAGAACTCATACAACTCAACGCCAAAACAAAAAAAAACACAAACAAACAATCCAATTTAAAATTGGGCAGAGGACCTGAAGAGACACTTCTTTAAAAAGGACATACATATAGTGACTCAACAAATAAAAAGATGCTGACTGTCAATAAACATCAGAGAGATGAAAATTAAAACCACAATGAGATAACACCTCACACATGTCAGAATCCCTATCATCAATAAATCAACAAACAACAAGGTTGCAGATGGATTTGGAACCTTCTGCATCAGCGTGACCATGTTTCTCCAGTATTACCTCAATGAACAGGGAGACCGGGTCTATACCCTGAAGAAGTTTAATCCTATGGGACAACAGACCTGTTCAGTCCATCCTGCTCGGTTCTCGCCAGACAACAAATACTCTCGACACCGAATCACCATCAAGAAACGTTTCAAGGTGCTGATGACCCAGCAACCGCGCCCTGTACTCTGAGGGTCCCTTAGAGTTCATGTTTTTCCTGCCACCTGCTACCCCGCTGAGACTTTCCAAAACCACGCTCTTCAGTTTGTGAGCGTGGAAGCCTTCTTACCACCCTTGCTCTTTGGAATCCGGTGTCATCATTACCTTTGATCATGCTTGGTGCGAAGCAATCATGGTAGCATCATCCACCTTAAAGGGAACAAGTTTGAGTCTTCTTTTCATATTTGGATTCACTGCCAGGTTATTAAAATGATTTGAAAGAGTAAACAACAACAACAACAAGAGTTGGCAACGATGTGGAGTAAAGGAAACCCTCCTGCATTGTTAGGGTGGAAATCCTGCCTCATATGAATTATGCTCATTCATTTAACAAGTGTTTATTTAGCGGTTACTATGTGCTTTCAGGGCACTGTGCAAGGCAGAGGAGGTACAGGCAGATTTGATCCCTAGTCTCATGAAATTTGGCACTCTGCCATGAATACAGACAACTAAACAGGGAATACAAATGAAATGGGGTGCTTATTTTACTAGGACATTCACCCTTCCGCAGGATTAATGCAGCGCCTGACACTCAGTTCTTACTGAGCCAGATAGACCTCCGTGCAATCAATGAGCTTGATGTCATATTCCTACTGAGAGATTGCAGAGAAATTAATTTCATGCTTGTTTTCACAACCGTTCCCGTTTCAACCTCAAAATGAAAATAGAAGTAAAAAATGTTAGTCTAGTGACACACTTAAACCGAGCTAATGTGAATTTTAAATCAGCTTAAGCGTTAATATGATTTGGGGCATCTGTGCTTTCTCAGAGGACCCTGTCGTGTCTCAACTGCCCAACAGCAGGTACTTGTTCTTGGCTCAGCAAACGATGGCAGCAGTGAAGGATGGTGTCTGTCTCTGAAATCAGACCCAGCTCATCTATGCAAACGTTCTCTGCTTGTTTCCCTAGAATCACCTCTTTTAAGGGTTTTCAAACCTTGAGTAGAGAGCTCCCCATCTGGATGTCCGCGCCAACAGGGGCAAACAGCACCGACCGGGCACCACGGCGTGCTCAGCTTTGTGTGGTCCCCCCAGCCTCCGGCAGCACCTCTGTGGCTGACAACGAGTCTCAGTGCACATTTTGGCTTGGCCATAGGCATTGTCCTGGAAACTGAACACACACCCAAAGGGTTTTAAACAAGGGTGCCATTCAGCAGCAAACATAAAAAAGAAAAGAAAGCTGTTTGTCTGGCTCTGTTCTTTCTCGTTCCCCAGGATTCCTTCCCAGGGCTTTGGGAAACCCTCCAGATGCGGTCGCCACACTGGCTTCCACCTGAGTGTTCGCAGGCTTCTCCGAGACGGCAGCACCTGTCTTGCGAGGAAACGGGCTCCCTCTGGTGTGTCTGCCTTATTGAGCTCCGCCCAGCTGCCTGGGTGCAGGGCAGCAGAGACGGGGAGAGGGTCCAAGAGCCTTAGAACAATGCTGCCAGGGCCACCTGCAGGAGGATGGAGGGGCTGTGCAGGGGTGGCCAGGCCGAGCATTCGTCCCTGCTGTCCGCTGTAGAAGGGTCAGGTGTCATTGGGAAGAATGATGGGATGGCGGTGAGGAGTCCAGAGAGAGGAGAGAAGAGCCGATGGCGCTCCCAGGGGACGCCTGTTCCTCCCAGAACACTCCACCTCTGAGGTCTCCTTGTTCTCGTCTCTCTCCCATCATCAGGGCTTCTGGAAGGTCTTCCTCTGAGCCTGTCTCTCCGTGTTGTCGTATTCACCTTGGAACCCTTAGGGACCTCGGTGCTCAGGATGGCAGTTTCAAGCTTATTGCTCAGCTGGTGACTCATGTGGCCTCCGTGGTTGTGGGGCACAGGCAGAAGGTGAACAAAAGCCATGTGTTTATTCAGACAGAGGGTCCACAGACGGGGGTGCATGTATTTTCTTTTTCAAAACACACAGTGATATGTCTTCCTGTTCTCTTAGTGGAATGACAAACCCATCCTGATCTGCTAGGAATTTTCCTGGTGTTAAAACTGGATATCGCCCATCTAGGGAAACCCCAGGCTCAGGCAAACAGGATGGTTGGTTGCCGTGTTTAAAGAGAAAATTGGGGAAATTTCCACGTGTTCTCTGAGGGTAGGGTTCATGTTTTACTGACCTGTGTGTCCCTGCGTGGGCAGCCAGCCTCACACGAAGCAAGTAGGTGCTTAATAATGATTTGAGAGCTCTTTCCTCTCTGGGGGCGCAGATGGGGTGTGCAGACCGTCCACACCGTCTCAGCCCCGGCTCTGAAACGGAGGAGCGTCATGTGGTCCTCTGCTGAGTGAGAGGTAGATCTGAGGCTGTAGGATGGAGATCTCTCCTGCATAAAAGAATCTGGGCTGTACCCAAAGCTGTGGGGCAGAACCGCCAGCTGAATCCAGCTGGGCACCCCAGGTAAGGGCAGAGCCCGTTAGAGCCCTGGTTTCTACATTTCTTTCTTTTTTTAAAAAAATATATGTTTTGATTGATTTTTAGAGAGAGAGAGGAAGGAACAGGAAGAGATACAGGGAGAAACATCGATTGGCCGCCTTCTGCACACCACCTCCTGGGGATCAAGCCTGCAACCTAGGCATGTGCCCTGACTGGGAATTAAACCAGCAAACTTCTGTTACATGGCATGATGCGCAACCAACTGATCCACACTGGCCAGGGCGATTTCTCCATTTCTAATAGTGAGAGTCACTATCACTTGTAACTGGGAGAATGAAATGATGATAGATACAAAGCATTCAGCATAGTGCCTGACACACACATAGTAAGTATTCAATCAATATTACCTATTATTATTATTGTTACTATTATTAGTATTAGTGACTGGGCTATGTTTAAATGGTTCTTGTATTTTCTAATGTTCAGAAATTAAATTACATGGGTGGAGAACAAAGCCCTGTAAAGAGAAATAAGCACCAATTGAGAACAGCCTGCTAATTGGATTAATATTTAGAAAGTTCAGTAAATGAACCAATAAACTTCAAAGGGAAAAAAAATCATTTCATCTCAGTTATGTGATAAGAAGGTGGAAATATTTTATAAAGAACAATCTTGATTGGCAGGAAGATGGATGATTAAACAGAATGATCCCTTAGTCTCTGGATTTTATAGGCTCTCTCTCTCACCATTATGAAGATGTATGTGTCTCAAGGAAATAATTTGATATAGTTTAAAGGTTAATTAGTGAATTTTCTGAGTTTATAGAATTCAAGGCCAAAGGAGAGAAATGGCTTGTTTTCTGTCTCGCCAAGCTCAGCCTATTTCAGGAGACATCTGTGTATGGTGGCATTCATTATTCATAAGTGTTCTTTAAAACAAGAAAAAATTGAGCATTAACTAGGATCTTTCAAGACTAAAGAACGATTTGGACACAACTTATTTAGAGTAGTCAGTAAAAGGTTTTAAAATGGGAGGATGATTGATTGATTTAAAATCTGAATTATTTTACTATCATTTTGATTCATCTCAAATAGTCAATGAAGCTAAGGGAAATCAGTTCCTTTCCAAAGTAAAAAAAAAAAAAGATATAAAGATGTTGCCTGGCTCATATGTCACACAAAAAGGACACATATGCCACGAAGTCAATGATCTATTTATTCTGGGATTAGACCTAAGACTGGACCAAGAACAGATTAAAATGATCTGACTTCATTAGCTTCATTAGGGAGTTCCAAATTAGATTTCTGCAGCTAAATTCTTCAGCCACGCAGGGTGAGCAGCTGTTGCCAGGCGCCGGCCTCAGAGGTAGAGCCCCCACGCCGTCTGGCGAGCCCTGGCCCTCCCCAGGCTGACCTCCGTGAGCGACTGTCCGGGGAGCCCAGGGGTCCGCATCCTGCAGTCCTGGCTTGCTTTGACTTAAAGGGCCACTTCAAACATGGTTTCCAGGAGAGACCCACTGGCCTTTTCTGTTATAACTGGGACCACAGCACAATTTGCAGGGCCCACTGCAAAATATAAATGCAGAGCTCCCTGTTCTTAAAGGATTAACAATTTCAAGCTGCACCAGCAGGACATTCGCTCGGGATGGGTCCTGGGTAAGTAGACCTGCCACGAAGCCGGCCCTGCTTTGCTGTCTGACCCATTGCCATCCTGACCATCTAAGCTGTGGCTACTTCTGTCTCTCCGGTTGCACCACACCCTCTCCCAAGGCAGCCATGGCTGAGGTCTATAGTACGTGTTTCCTGTACAGTTATTTCCACCTCCACACGCACAGCACAATGTGATCCCTAGTAGCGTGCATGAGAGAAAATGCACAATCCCCCACCCAAAACGCCGACAGGCACAGCAGCCTCGGTGTGACTTTTGTCGAGTGAGTGAGAGAGCCAGGAAGACGTCAATACGATTATTGGGGTCCGGAAGCCTCAAGACGAAGAGCTGTCCTCTGCTAATAATAATAGTAATATAAACCTCGAACATTAGCCAGCGTATAAACCAAGTTGCATGGCAGAAATCCTGTCAAACGTCTTCCTCAGTAACAGTGAATTCTCTTCCAGTGAAGTAGAGACAGAACACCCAGGCACGCGAGCCCAAAGGTCACTGGTGACCTTATCGGGCCAGCTATGTGTCAGGATGGCATCGCGTTCCAAGCAAGTTAAAGGGCGATGGAGCAAAGATATCAACTAACTCTTGATAATTTCTATGTTCAACCTGTCTCCTTCTAGCTCCTTAACTGTGGGTTCCTCCTTCCCTCCTCTCTGTGCCTACGTTATTCTCTCCTGGCCACTTCTGTGCTCCCTCTGCTGTGACTTAGGTCCGAGAAGAAGGCTGGAGGGGGTCTCCCAGCCTGGGCTTCCCTGAGGCTTCACGGTGCATCTCCACAAGCCTGCAGGGTACTCGCCGCTCTGTACCGGTGACCTAAATCCCTGTAGAAGCAAAGAGCCTCTGCCAGCTCTCCCAGTCAGTGGCCGGCGCCCTTCAGTTCCCTTTTTCCCTCTCCCCCTTGCTCTTGAGGTCCGACCAGGTAATGACAGTGTCGCCCTGCGCCTGTGATGTTTCTCTAATTTCTTTTCCCGTCTGGTGCCAGAACTGTAGGATCTCCATGTCCCACCTTTGCACCCTTCAGCCCACCTGTGATCTCCCTTAAGCTCCAATCCTCTCCTGCCCACAGAATAAATTCTTTCACTTGCATTTATAGCTTCCTTAAGTGAATCGTAATCTACTTGCAAGCTTCCTCCCCCAGGAGCTTCTCCTTTGTGTGAACCTGACCCTCCAGCACAAACCAGAACTCACAACTTTGGAGCACACTTTTCCTTCCTGATTCTGTTCCAGTCCTAGCTGCCGTGCTGTGCCCAATGCTCCCCACAGGTGCTCACCAAGACCCCACTGATCCTTCACGGTCCAGTGCAGGGGGACCGTGGCAGGGAGACCCTCCTAAATCACCCCAGTCAGCAGTCATTTCTCCTCATTGCAGGGTCTGAATTCCTCTGTGTGTACTTCTCTAATGCTACTTGTCACATCCGGTCACATGCAGACTTCCCGGCTCGAGATTTTTCAAGCTACTTGAGGATAGACTGGTGTTTTATTTCTTTTACTGAGCTCACTGCTTAGTGATCAAATATTAGTGACGACATGGTGAAGTAGCTGCCGTAGCTGTCATATCCAGCTTTACAATGTTTGATGTCTAACTTGGGAGGGACCGTCACTAATGATGAGGCCTGAGAGGACATGTCACCACCTCGTTCCGCCTACGTTGCCACCACCTGAGTCCAAACCACCATCGGCCTTTTAACTGGCCTCCTCGTGTCCACCTTGTCCCCAGCCTCCAAACTTCACAAGGCGACCAGATGATATTCTTAAAATGTAAGTCAGTTCTTATCACCTCCTTGTTGAGAACCTTCCAAACTGTCTGTAGGGGAAGGGCTTGGGGCGCCACCGTGCTCGGAAGGGAGGACGGGCGAACTGTCTCCATGCGGGGTCTGCAAGTACACTGCTGTTGTCAGCTTAGGAAGGGCTGAGGTTGCTTGGAGACTCCTAAAGCGTTCCCCAAACCGCATGGCGGCCGGCACCCGATTCTGGGCTGGAGCGAGTTCAGGTGGAAGAATCAGACAGGAGGGGGAGACCCCTGCCTCGGCTTGGAATCTACCAGAGGGTCTCTCTCTTGCTCCCTCCCCTTCCTTTGCATCTGTTCCCCTCCTAACCCTCAGATCCTCCTGCCCTGTCTTCCTCCCTCTTCCTTCTTGGGGGCTGCATGTTTTCTGGGTACTTCTCCCGTCTCTAGAAGATCAGGGAATTCTTGACTGGCTTCCTGGGGCCTTGTTCCTGCCTGAGGGCAGAAACGGAAACAAGTCCGGGTCTGCATGTACATGAGAGGCTTGGAGGAGTCACAACGTGGAAGCAAAGTTTCACAGCTGAAGGAGGGCAGCTCCACTCAGGTCAGTGACCGAGCAGTGTCATCTCCACAGGTGCAGAAGGAATTCTTCTCAGCTGGCACAGAGCACCAACCCCTTGTAATGATTTAAAGAAATGGAAGACCAGTGTCTACACACACCACCTACAAGAATTCTGTGCACACCGTCACCAGGGGAAAACACTTGCTTTTCGTGTGTCACGTTGGAAGGAGGAAGAGAAGAGAGAAGCTAATTCAGTGCCCCCCCCACCCCCACCCACCCCGGAGCTCTGGGTCTGGCCTGATGAGCTGTGGAGCTGCTGCGCTGAGACATCGGAGACGGTAAGACGTGCGTGTGGCTACAAGGTATTTCTGTGAAATTCAGGGAACTTGCTTCAGATGGAAACATTAGCTGCCCTCCCCCACCCTGGAGAATCCTCATCTCTCCTCTGGAACCAGGCCTGTCCCCCACACCGAGGCTTGCTGTTTCCACTGGGAAGATGGTTTTGGGTCATTCAGAGCTCAGTGTTTGGCAGAGGCAATAAGACCAGAAGCTTGGCAGGGGAGAGAAAAGAAGGGAACGCATCTGCATCCTAGACCACAGTTGGCCGTGCAAGCCCCCAAGGAGGTCAGCAGCAGCCTGTGCACCGCGCTCGGACACCAGCAGGGACATGCCTTTGCAGTGATAGCTCCCCATCCAACGTCCAGGCAGCTTCTGCGTCCTCCCAGAAATCCTGCTGAGGCATCAGCTGTCATGGAGGCAGCCTGGCAACAGGGTGAAGAAGAGTCAGAAAAGCCCTGGTCGGTTTTGCTCAGTGGTTAGAGCGTCGGCCTGCGGTCCGGAGAGACCCGGTTTCGGTTCCCGCTAAGGGCATGTACCTCGGTTGTGGTTTGTCCCCGGCCCTGGTTGGGTCGTGAGGGTGGCGACCACTCGATGTGTCCCTTTCATGTCGATGTTTCTCTCTCTCTCTCTCCCTCCCGTTCTATCTGAACAAAGAATGGAAAAATGTCCTCCAGTGAGGATTAAAAAGAAAAGTCAGAAAACTACATTTGCCTTTTAAAAACAACTGGATGTCAGGCTCTCATTTGGAGGCCAGGCGGTTATCAGTCCAAGGCAAGGAGGGTGGGGCATCAGGAGGCCTGGTTGTCTGCACCTGGGGAGAGAAAGAAACTTGAATTTCCCGGTCCCACACTGGCTTTTCCCGACTTCCTCACTTTTATTTTTTTCAAATGGTAATATCTCCCAGGTACAGTGGCTGCAAACATTTTCGTCATCCCCGAAAATTTGGAAAGCCCAGCAATGCACATATACGAGAACCAGAGTCCCCCAGAGCCCTGTTACCAGAGATGGCCCGCGCTACTGTTTGATCGAATTTCCTCTTTATTTTACATAGCTGAGGCTGTACTGGATACAATTGTAAGATTGTATCTTGCTTTTTTCCTGCTTAGCTCATGTTATCTTAAGCATTTTCCCATATCATGAAAAATTCCTCATGCAAAAATATGAGGGGGAAATGTATATTATTAGCCATTGATGCAAGAATTCCTTTTAGGGAAAAACTTGCATTTTTGGAGGAAAAAGCCCCAGGGAGAAGCATGGGGACTACTTTGTCAATTGCCCCAGGGAGCTGAGGGAGCAAGAATGTGAGAGTGAGGTGGCGCAGAGCCGCAGAGACTGGACCCTGTGCAGAATCTCAGAGCGACCCTAAGTCACCCGAATCACGAAGTGCCTGGCGGAAGGGGGAGCTGGGTGCAGGCGTCCCCGGACCACATTTGGAAGGAAGGAAGCTCTTGGCCATCTACGCACTCCATGAGACAGGATTGCATTATCATAAACGTTGGACCGGAGAACCAGGGCATGTTAATCAGACACCTGAGAGACCGAGAGAAGGGCTTCTCAAGGTCCCTGAGCTGGGATCAGGTTCACATTCACAACAGTCTTTTGATGGTGGCCTAGTGTTCCATTAAACAGTAGCATCATTTAAATAAGACTTTGAACAACTTTGTGTTTGGATTATTTCCTTGGACTTGAAAGCACTAGGTCAAGTGGTACAAGCATTTTAAAGGCATCTGTTACAGTATCACCCGGCTGTCTCAAGAATGTCACCAATGTATAGGCGTGCGGGCGGCCGTGGGAGTCATTGCTCTGTACCCCGCCAGCACTCACCTGCTATATATTTAGCGTTAACTCCATATACCACTGCCTCCAAGAAGAAATAATCAGCTAAGGTAAAAGCTGATTTTCCTGCCCAAGTATAAATAATTTGTCTTATAAACCCTGCAGTGTCTCACTTTCACCCTGGTAAAGGCAGCAACCGTATTCTGTTTTATATCATCATTATTAGCGTACACACCTCCCCTTGAACCGGACCATTAGCAGCTTAAAGGTTGAATCTGCGCCTTCTTTCCTTGCTGTGCAACAAATATTGACGAGGGCAGAAGCCCACATGTCTTGAAAAGAGTGGGCAGCACCTGCCACTCTAGCTTTATGTCTCCTGACCCAGATTCCTAAGAGGATCAGGTTCTAAGAGGTGTCGTGATGAATTCAGTAAGCGTTGAGGTTATCTCTGGAGAACTCTGGGAACAGGAGAAGCGCTGGAAGTGGGTGACCAGTGGTGTGATACTCAGGAATGAGCCGAAGCTGGACCAGATGGGGCTAGATTCCAGCATGGGGGCGGGCTGTGCGAAGGAAATTATTTGAGAAGGGCCAGTTGTGACCCCCAAGAATCCACAGGGGCTCCATCAGAAAATTCAGACTGACCTAATTTCTTTTGCTGCCTGCATCATGGTTGCCGCACATCAGGGAAATGCAGAGAGCAGGACAGTTCTGGACCTGAGCAAAGTGTTGGCAATGGGTTTCATGACACTCCTGAGGTGATGCCAGAAGGGGTTGGAGACAAAGGCCAGTGGAGAGCCCATGGCTGCCCGAACAACTCTGCCAGGTCAGTTTGCAAAGTTGCAGATCAGTGGCTACATTGTAACGTGGAAAGATGTGAGTGGCGGTGTTCCTCTGAGCTTTGTTCTTGCCTCTGAACAGGCCAATCGCTTTATCAGTCACTTGGAAGAAGGTGTAGAAGGAGGGGAGGTAAGTTGGGATCACGCGATAGTTTGAAAGTAGGGAAGGGGTGTGAATACAGTGGAGGGAGAATCAGCATCCAGAAACGCTCAGTGTGCCAGCCACATTTCATAAAATGGAATTTAATTTTGTGTCTTTTAAAGCAATTGTGTAAGTACAGAGTGGGGGGCGTGGAATTCCAGGTGATAGAATTTTATGGGACACCGTGTGGCAGCTAAAAATTCCCATTTGACTCCATAGCAGTATCTAGAAGACAGGAGATGAGGGTCCTGTTCTGTGCCCGCCCAGGCACACCTAAAATATGACATTCAGTTCTGGGGCCCAGCAGAGAGGGACAGGATAATTCCAGACTTCCTAAGGAACACTCGAAAGGACAAGAAGGCTATCCCGAATGACAGAAAACCCAGAGATACTTGAGAAATCATTTCAAACATCTGGAGAGGTGTCATTTGAAAGCGCATATAAAATTATTTTTAAGAGAGGCAGCATGGTGTGGTTTTGGTAGACAGTGTTTCCCCAGAAGGCCACAGCAATCTCTTTGTCCCACATGCTCTTTTGTGATATGCCCTTGCCATTCTCCAGTGAAGAGGTGGCGTTTAGGAGTCCGGCCCTTGCATCTAGGCTGGTCCTCCCTAGGACGTGCTCTGACCAGGAGAACTCGGTGGGTGTCTTCTGCGTAACCTCTGAAGCTGGGCCTTCATAGCTACTCAGCTTTCACCTTTGCCGATTGAAATGTTTGCTTTGGGGTCCCACTGTCATGAAAAGAAGCACAACCTAGTCATTTGGCAAGAGCCCCATGGGACCCCTCAGCTGTCCTTGCCACAGTTCCAGAGTGTGTGCGAAGTCACCCTGGGCATCCCGGTTCTAGCAGCCATCCCAGTGCCGCCCGTGGGAGACCACAGCTGGGGCAAAGCAGAGCGGAGGAGGTGCCCAGCGGAGCCCTGCGGAAACACCCGATCCACAGAATTCGGAGCAAATGAAATGATCGTGGTTTTGAGCCACTAAGTTTTGAAGTGCTATGTAATTCAGCGACAGGTCATCAGAACAGTGATGAGAATGGTAGACTGAGGAGCCAGGCCACTTGGCCACCTATTAGCTATTGGATCTTGAGCAAATCATTCAACTTCTTTGTCCCATCTTCCTCTTCTGTAAAACAGGGAGGGCCCACCTCATGTCATTACTGTGGGGATTAAATAAATTAATGCATGGGAGTCACCTGGGACAATAGTTGGCCCATAAAAACCACTCAAGGGGTAGAACTAGAACTAAGGGATAGAAGCTGTGAAGATATAAAATAATTATACTCTATTTAAAAATAATCTCTGATGGAATGGCCTGGACATGGAGTAAGTTGCTTCTGGATATGGTGAGGTCCCCTTCCCTGGGCGAATTCCCACATGAGCGGGTGGCTGCTTGTAGAGTTTGGGATTGACGACCTGTCAACCTTGAGATTCCACGCTCCGTTGTGCTGGCCCGTGTCTGTGATGAAGTGGGTGCTCAGTGTGCTCAATTCCCCTTTCGTGAATTGAGTTGAGCTGCACATATAAAATAGAAGTACTGCCCTGGCCGGTTTGGCTCAGCGGTTAGAGCTTTGGCCCGCGGACCAGAGTCCTGTGTTCAGTTCCTGCTAAGGGCATGGACCTCAGTTGCAGTTTGTCCCCGACCCCTGTTGGGGTCGGGTGGGTGGCAACCAGTCAATGTGTCTCTCTCACATCAATGTTTCTCTCTCTCTTCCTCCTTCTCTCCCTCCCGCTCTATCTGAAGATAAATGCAAAGAAAATGTCTTCAGGCGAGGATAAAAAAAGAAAAGATAGAAGTACTCATCAGCTAAATCATTACAATTTTGAGATTACTCAACATATTTTTTTGTCATAATGTTTTCTCAGCAACCATGAGTATTCCTGAATACAGTGTTATGAGGTCAGCATTACCACTTCTGTAGGATAAAGGACTAGAAGCAGAGAAGCTAAATGGCTTATGAATTATTGAATGGGCTGCCTACAGCACCTTTCTGCCTGTGAACTCAAGGCTGGAGCAGAGTCTGAGTGCTCAGCTTGGCTGGCCGGTGGTGCGGTGCAAAGACAGCGCAACCTCCCCAGATGCAGGGCTGAAAGGCACGCAGGCACACAGCAGATCTTACCGACTCCTCCCCGGCTTCTGGGACAAAGAAACGGCTTGAAAGGGGCCCTGAATTACAGAGGTTCAGGCAAGGAAGACTGGCCCATTCAACAGAGGATAGGAGGGCTGGAATTGAAACCTTCCTGGCTGATAGGATCTAATAAAATGTCTCGAACCCGTTCCCAAGGGTCCTGAGAGATAACCATCCCCAAATCACTTTGCAACTCAGCTGAACGTTTCTTGCCAGGTTATTCCAGGGCAGGGCACACATTAGGGAGAGAAGCAGGCGGGCAGAGGTTCTGGTGAGCGGGGCCGGGCCCCGCCTGCTGCCTGGGCTCTTCGGCGTCTCCCACCCGGGCAGCAAAGCCAGGGATCTGGAGCTCTAAATGAGGACAGACTGACCCAAGAAACAGGGACAGGTGGTCACTTTGCTACTCACTCTGAAACCCCACATGGGGTCATTTTAATAGTGTTCTCCATCTGTCCAACCTCAGAGTTAATCCCTCCTAATCTGAGGTGTAATAATTGGGTAATCAGACAAGACGGTCCACAAAGCCCAGGCCATAGTTTTGCTGTTCTTTTGGCTAGACTTTTCTTTTATTAGAGCAAAGTACAGCTGACCTAGAAATTTCCTGTCTGAGCTCAGTCTGCCGTTAAACAAAAGCAGACACTCCTGAGCATGGATGTTTAGCAGGCCCTCCTTCTCGGGGGAGTGGCAGCCGCTGCTCCCTGAGCGCACAGGCCTGGGAGCTGCTGGGAGGACACCACATGGGTCTGCTCTGTGCTGCAAACTGAAAAAAAAACACACAAAACAAACTGGCTGCGGCTAATGAGCTCACTGGTGTGTGTCCAGGACACATCCCAGGATGGATGCATCTGCTGAGATGTCTCTTTGGTGGGGAGGATGAATGAACAGAAAGGAAAGAGGAGCGGAGCCGATCGGGACCGCATTCACAGCGCACGGAGAAGGCCCGTTGGTGGTGAGGATCTGCGACAGAAGCAAGCCTGGCGGTTGGGGGATTACCCATCATGGAGGAACACAGACATTTTTTTTCAAAGGAGAAAAAACTCACACCCAAGCTGCCGAGGCCTGCTCGCACCTGGGCTGGGTGGAACAAAGGCGTGTCAGCCTTCGGCTGGGGTGTTTCACGTGCAGCCAAGTCTCACGTCGACGAGTCCCCTGGTGGCCATCACAGACTGGCACCCTGGTTTATTCATGACAGCACCCAGCACCCAGCACCCAGCAGACACTCCATAAATGCTAATGGCCCTAGCTAAGGCGACAAGGAGGCCCTTCCGAGGAGAGTCTGGATGTGGCAATAACTTCAATTAGTCTATTTCAAACATTCCAAAAAATTTTGTTTTTCTTTATTGATTTTAGAGAGAGAGACAGGGAGAGGGAGAGAGAGATAGAAACATTGATGAAAACATCCACTAGAAGTATTTGTTTTCAACCAAAAAAAAAAAAGATCTCTCCAAAGGAGAAGGCAAAGGGTAGGAAGAGAGCTGGAGTGGGTGACAGAGACTGGAACCCAGAGGTCTTGCAATCTCAAATGCCGTCTTGTGGGAGGGGGAGGGGAACCACTGGGGGGCATGAAAGCTCTTTTTCTGCTGTCTGACCTATAGCTGTCTGCTATAACCCGCAGGTGGTGGTTTTGTTTGTTTGTTTGTTTGTTTGCTTAAGACCGGGTCATTTAATCTTCAAGAACCAAGGTCCCAAACTAAGGGACAAATTTAAAAGACTATGTATGTGTTTTTGTCTGTTGGCCCAGGCTGCTTAAGACCCCAAGACTCTGGTGAATGGGAGACAAGAAGTTAGAGAGGAAGAAAGAAACAGAGGGTCTTTAAGAAGGGGCTCTGGTCCGGCCGGTGTGGCTCAGTGGTTGAGCATCGACCCATGCACCAAGAGGTCGCCGGTTCGATTCTCAGTCAGGGCACACGCCCAGGTTGTGGGCCGGATCCCCAGTGGGGGGCATGCAGGAGGCAGCCAATTGATGTTCTCTCTCATCGATGTTTCTATCTCTCTCTCCCTCTCCCTTCCTCTCTCTCTAAAATCAATAAAGGAATAAAACAAATATCTTAAAAAAAAAGAAGGGGCTCTGCTTCCTGCTCCTCTGCCAGGTTACTTCAGAGTTGAGGGGAGGAGGGTGAGACCCACCCCTGTCTGGGGGCCTGAGTAGCTGAGAGCAGAAAGGACGGTGCTGCTGCCTGTCTGGAGCCCTCCTGTGCCCCTGTGCCCTAGTGGCCGGGCAGGAGAGGGATGTTACCACACGGGGCGAGGGCGAACCCAGAGGGGAGAGCAAGGGGACTTCCTTGTGTCTCTGACACTGACCTCGAAGTAGCTGAGGAGCCAGCGATGCAGACGGTCTCGTGGTCCTAGGAGAGGATAGGAGACAAAGAGCAGCCCGATCATGTGGCTGGAGACCAGGCGGGAATGAGAAATCCGGGCAGAGGACCCGCCTGAGCTGCACCAGGTGGTTTGTGCATACCCGTTAGAGGGCTGTTCAAACTGGCTGCTTCACGTCGAGAAGCAGATGCAGAATAGCATCTCTTGAAGATGAGCAAAAGTACACCAAGGAGCTGGTGCCGGGGCTTTGGGTCCTTTTTCGCAGCCCCTCCAGGCTCACAGCCCTGAATTCCTGTGTCTAGCCTACTCATGAACACCTGTGGCCCTCATCTTGGACTCAGCTCTAGTTCGCACCCCTGCTAAGATGAGCTGATTCCCACTGCTGAGAGTGGCTGCTTCCTGCCGTGCACTCATCCATGCCCAGAGCCCCGGCGTCCTGTCCACACACCCTCTGCCATCTGACCTCATTCTGCTCTGGTTTTGGCTTCCCTATGCCCACCCTGGTGCTGACAGATTGAAGAGACCCCAACCCACTGTGCAATCGGAGAGAATATTTCTAAGGGCATCTCTAGCCAAATAGCAGACCAGGAGAAAAGGGAGCTATGGGGAAGATTAACTAGTGGTCATGAAGCAACACGATTCTCGGGCCACTCTGACTTCCACGCAGGAAATAGAACAGTAACAGCCGCAGTGGTGGTTCTGCTCCATCCTGTCCACTGCAGGGGAATTCTGACGACCCCTTCACATTCCTCCTGGGCAGTCCCCAGAGATATGTGTGGCGAGATCTAGTCCTCTTGGCCATCACTGCTTTCTTTCTTGTTCACTCTGGCTGGCAGTGATACCGGCCTCTCATTGCTGGCCACTCGGGAATGCCATCCATGACCTTGAAACCTGCTTTGGGCTCACACTGCTGGAGCCAGTGCGAACCCCCCAACAACAATGTATGTGCCAAGGGCACTGGTGACTAGTTGCAGGAATGAAGGTGAGGTGCCGTCTCTGTTGCTGGCAATGATGCTTGCTGTGGGCTGACTTGCATCCCCAAATGATGTACTCAAGTCCTAACCCCTGGTACCTGCGCATGTGACCTTATTTGAAGATAGGGTCTTTGCAGCTGCGGCTTAGATGTCGACTGAGACAAGGCGATGCTGGAACAGAGTGGGCCCTCAACCCCGTGTGACTGTTGTCCTTCTGAGACAGACCCGTGGGGAAGCGCACCATGTGAAGACAGCTGTGGAGTTTGGAATGATGTGCGTAGAACCCAAGTGTTGCCGGCAGTAACCAGAGCTGGCGAGAGGCATGGAAACTGCCCCGGTGCCAGCCCTGCCAGCTGCCGCATGGCCTGTGCCTCCCGGGATCCACCAGCATCACAGAGGATTGCTCATTTCGCTTTTATTTGGACCTTTACTGTGCACGCCCTTGCCCTAGGATTCAGGTTTATGCTCATGGGGTCCAGGCCAAGGTGGCATCTTATGAGTGGTGACACCTGCTGAACCAGAACACCTCATGTCCTGAGCTTCCCGGTCACCCAGAGCCAACATGGGACTCTCTGTCCCCGAGATGAGCGCTGTCCCTCAGCAGCCTCGGCTGTGCACCAGGGCTAACGTGTAAAATTACAGGTTGTGCGGGGCTTTTTACACTCGCATGTTAGTAATTAGAAGTTAATTTCTCCTCTGAATAAACATATACCCAGAATAGCTATTAACTCACAGAGAAGCTGATGTTCAGGAAAAAGCAGGAATCAAACTCTGCAAAAGAGAGCAAAAACTTCAATCCAGCTCAGGGCTTACTGCACTTAACCCTCTCTAGTCCTCACCCTGCCCACCTGGGCTAGAGCTGTCCCCAGGAAGGAGGGTACAGGAAAGTGCCTAGCATTGACCCCCTGAGCCAGGCCCCCTGCAAGGGACATCTACACATCTGTCCTGGCAACTGTGCACTTCACCTTGTGGTCTCAGCTTGTCTGAGGCCCACAGCATCCTTCAGAGGGCAAGGCAGGCTTTGGATATGTGGACAGAGTGGACTGGGGGGTGAGGGTCAAGGTCAGCAAAGCTGGGGCTTTTCCTGATAGTTTTCATAACAGGGACCCTGGGTCGGAGGACACTTGCGTGTCCTCACTGGGTTCGCAGAGCTTCTAAAACTCGCCTTGGACGATAATCGTGGTGGCAAGGGGATTGGAGAAGGACAAGAACAGACAGCTGGCCTTTCTGATTGGGCCAGAGTCTCGAGCAGGCTAAGAGTTCTGGAGACAGGAAGTGTTGGCACCAATTCAAGTACCCTTTTCAAACTTCATCGGTTAAGCATTATGGCCGTGAAGACCTCAGGCACATTTCAGGACAAGCCAGCGGCCTCCTTTCTGGTGATACTGTGACATGGGGAGTTCCACAGCAGCAGCCAAAGCTCCAAGGGCAGCTGCTCACCTGGCCTGTTCCACAGTGTGTTCGGGGTGGTTTCCTTCCGAGAGAAAATTCCACTCAGTGAGCGTAGGCCGAAGGCAGGGGCCAGGCTGGCTGAAGACACCCTGAAGAAGGAACTGATGATGATGTTAAGCTCTCAGATTATTCCTCCTGTGTTTCTCTTTTTTTCTTGCTTTGATTTCTCCTCCTCCAGAGACACTAGCTACCCAGAGAGACAAGCCCTGACTGAAGACAAACCCTCCCTTGGCGGCAGAAGAAAAGCAGGCGCTGTCTCCGGCAGGACCCACTTGCTGTGCACACGGTGAAGCATCCTGCCATGCGGGAGCAGCTTTTTCCAGAAACGGCTTCCCTCGGCCCCCTTCTCTAGCCCTTTCTATCGCATTTTCTGTTCACTGTCTAACCTGGGGCAGGGTGGGCAGCGGCGGGGGGAGGGGAGGATGAAAGATGAAACCATAACCCGGATAAGGGGAAGCTTCTGGTAAATTTTTCTTCACTGTCAGGATCTATCTTTCAGGGTGGAAAAAAAATCACCATGTTGTGCAAATGCAGTCTGCTTCCCATGCTGGACAGTGAAGAGCAACGTAGGGGCAGGTACACCTTTGTACTGGCTCCTAACAGTGGCCTCTACCACCCAACAGTTTGACAGGACTCAGGCCCCGCCCCCAGGGGGTGGGGCTGGGAGGTGTTCTCTTCATCTGGGTTTTCCAGGAAGGTCCTCGTAGGCTGGCCTCACCGGCCTTCCTATGATGGTATCTGTGAAAACGACCTTAGTTGGAGGACATGGGAGGGTCCTCACTCACACGCAGCTTCTAAAGCTCACCCTGCCCCTCATCTTCAAGTCTTGATGGTCCTGGGGATCCTCACATTCTTCTACATCGGCGCCAGTGACTTACCACCGTCATTGGGGCACCTTCCCGGAATGAAGACTGCTTTGTCCCATTCTCTTTGTTTGGATGTCTCTGTCCCAGAGGAATGATATCCATCCCACAGTCCTCGCCACATTTCTCCCAGGGGGCTTGAGGATTCTCATGTAAATGGCCTGTTCTGCTGGGTCAGAGCTCCAGTGGAACAAGCAGTTTGCCTTCTCCCAGCTCTGCTCTGGCTGCAGAACGGAAGATATTTATAGACCCCTGCGTTTCCCCCAGTCTCCCAGTCATGAACTCGTCCAGACCGACACAGTTATGTAGTAACCCACATAGCTTAGCAATTGTGTGGTGTGTATGAAAGAATTGAAAAAGATTTTTAACTGTCCTTAAAGGGTTGTGGAGCGATAACGAATGTGTTTCACTTTATAGTTCCTCATACCTGTCGTCTCCCCAAGGCAGTGAGGCCCCTGGTTCATCGTGGCAAGAGGTCAGCTGGGCTTGGGAACAGCCTCTCTGGTCTCAGCCTCACACGGTATCTGGGAGGGGTGCAGGCTGAGTGGGAGAGAGCTGATGGGATAGCGATGCTGGGAATGCAAACCTCTCCTGAATCTAAACTCACTGATTTCTTAATTTTACAAAACAGTGTTCTTGTAAAGGGAAAGTTTATAGGTAATAACTCCAAGGCCAAAATTCAGATCAACTGTGTTCCATGCAACGATTGTTAGTAAAACTCGTTTCAGTGGATAGCGATTAGGGTTTCTGGGTATAATGCAAGTAGCATACAAAAATGAAGTTCAAGATTATTCAGGAAAAAAATGATATTTGTATATATGTAAGATTACATAGTATTAAATAATATTAAATAAATAACAATTTATAATACATAACAAATATTACACATTATTACACATTTAAAAATAACATTCAACAAATAGAAATCTTGTATATATATAAAATTAAACAGAATTTTATATATATAAACACAGGAGGAATTATATATGTATATAATACATATGTGTGTATATATATGTATATATATACATTCTTCTCCACTTTTTTGTTGTTGTTGTTAGCTAAAAAATCCTTAGCCAGGATCATGAAATCGAGTATCAGATTTACAATTTAGCAGCCACCTTCTAAGTCAGAGCATAGAAGAGATTCCTAGGTTGGGCTGTTCCCTGAGATAAGGTTTTCTTCTTCCCAGATCAAGTAGCCACAGGGATTCATGGGCACTATGGACCCTGCCCAGCTCTTCCTGCCCCATAGGAGAAGGGGGCTGCACAATACACCTGCGGCGGGGGTGGGGGGTTGTTGAAGGGGAGTGGCAGGAGCAAGGTCAAAAGTAACATCCACGACCTGCTAGATGGAAAAGAAGGTAGACTCTGAGAAGTGACCTGAGATTATTTCTTCAGCTCACTTGATTGCAACCGCATAGAGACTGGGCAGTGGCTTCTGTGACCTCAGCCCCAGTAGCTGGAGTCTGGGATAAAAGCCATGGTTGTCCCAAAGGACCAGTCAACTTCCATCCACGGAACTGTTGCACTTTCCTTGCAGAGAGTTGCTAATGGGTATTTGATGGCTGGTGTTTTTGTAGCGAGAATGAGAACCGGCAACAATAAGATTTAAACATCGACTTGGAGATTGTGTTCAGCACCGGAAAAGACACAAATGTAAAGAGACAGGCTCCATGCCTGCTGGGCTGGGTACCCAAATGTCAAAGACACACATGAAGGGCCTGGGAAAGGCACAAAGATGCATGAAATCCAGGATAGGTGATTAAAAAAAGGACTAAGTATTTGTGTTGTTTGGATTGGGGGGTGGGGGGAGAATCTGAAGGTGGGTAAGATTGGATCGGATTTGGATTCCATAATTACGACCCTAATTTCTGCAGTCAGCTGGAGGCTCTGTTGCCACACACACACACACACACACACACACACACACACACACACGATACAGCGCAAAGCGAGTCAGAGGGATCCGTAGTGGGTTAGGGTGTTACATAAGCCCTCGGCGGGCGGGGAGATGGTGTCTCTGTGTGTTCCAGAAGCAGCGGCGGCAGCAGAGTGGCTCAGGTTGATTTAGAATCCGGATGACAGTGGCCTGGCGCGAGCCCACGGCTGACGAAAGCCGCCGATCCCGCTCGGTTTCCATGGAGACGAGCGAGCGCGGCGGCGGGGCTGTCAGCGCGCGCGGCGGCGGCGGTGGCGCGTCCACGGGGGTCTGCAGGAGGAAGGAGGAGGCCGGTGCCGGGACCCTCGCGGCAGACATGGACTTGCCTTGTGATTGTGCTGCCGGAACTCCGGCCGCCGAGCAGCCGTCGGGAAAGATTAACAAAGCTGCTTTCAAATTATTCAAGAAGAGGAAATCGGGTGGCACCATGCCCAGCATATTTGGGGTCAAAAACAAAGGGGATGGGAAAGGCTCGGGTCCGCCGGGCATGGTGAGGAGCAGGACCCACGACGGACTGGCCGAGGTGGTGCTGGAGGGCAGCAGAAAGGAAGAGCCGCGAGGCGGGGGCGACGGCGGCGGGGGCGGGGGTGACCGCGGCGGGGGTCGGCCGAACCCCGCTCCCCCGCGAGCTGCCGGGCCCGGCGTGGGCTCGCTGGCCAGCAGCTCTGTGGCCAAGTCACACAGCTTCTTCTCCCTTCTGAAAAAGAACGGGAGATCCGAAAATGGCAAAGGGGACGCCGTGGATGCGGGCAAGGCTGGCGGCAAACAAAAGAGGGGGCTGCGAGGGCTCTTCAGCAGTGTGCGCTGGCACAGGAAGGACAAGCGCCGCCAGGAGGGGGAACGCCAGGCGCGCTCGGGGGGCGCGGGCGGCCTCGCCCTGCCCGGGTCGCTCACCGCCAGCTTGGAGTGCGTCGCGGAGGAAGCGCCCCGACCTGCGTGCGCGCCGGAGAACCCCAGCAGGGACGCGCCGCCAGACCCAGCAGGTGAGCCCGGAGGGGGAGAGCCGGCGCCGGCCTCCGCCGATCGCGCCGAAGTGCCCCACTGCCGAGAGGCCGAGAGCCCCGGGGTCCCTACCGCCACCGGCGCCCAGGGAGAGGACGCCGCGGGGCATCGGCGCGCCGAGGATCCCCGGGCACCTCCGGAGCTGGGCGCTGGGGAGGTCCAGACGGCTGAGGATGCTTCCAGGACAGGTGACGTTCCGATAAAGACTGTCCCCCTTGTCGACTCCGAATGTGGCAGCGGCCGGGCGTCTGCCGTCCCTGACCCTTCCTCTCTTGATCCACCCTCAGACCCATCGACCGATCGTATTTGTTTGATGTTTTCTGACGTGACTTCACTGAAAAGCTTTGACTCTCTTACAGGCTGTGGAGATATTATTGCAGACCAAGAGGACGAGGCAGGCCCCAGCTGTGACAAGCATGTCCCCGGGCCAGGCAAGCCAGTTGTCTCTAAAAAGAACCCCAGCGTGGTGGCCTACCAAGGAGGAGGGGAAGAGATGGCGAGCCCAGATGAGGTGGACGACACCTATCTCCAGGAATTCTGGGACATGCTCTCCCAGACTGAGGACCAAGGACAAGAGCCCCAAGAGGGACTGGCAAAGGCGGCGGCAGCACTGGATGCCAAGGTGGCACCTGAGACCTCCAAAGACACGAGGTGTTTAGAAGCGGCCAAGGATGTGTCCTTGGTCAAGCGCAGGAGGCTCAACCGGATTCCCATTGAGTCCCATCCCAAGGAGGAGCTGAAGCACGTGCAGAAGGAGCAGCAAGAAGGTGTCCCCAACAGCGATGAGGGCTACTGGGACTCCACCACTCCAGGCCCCGAGGAAGACAGCGCAAGCAGCGGGAAAAAGGCGGGCATCCCCAGGGACAGCTACAGCGGCGATGCGCTCTACGATCTCTACACGGATCCCGATGGAAGCCCAGCAGTCCTTCCTGCCAACGAGGAGACGTCCTGCGTGTCCCGCTTAAAGCCCGTGTCTCCTGTCACCATCACCTGTCCACTGCGAACACCCGGCAGTTTGCTGAAGGACTCTAAAATCCCAATCAGCGTCAAGCACCTGGCGAACCTTCCATCCAGCCACCCTGTGGTGCACCAGCAACCAGCCAGGAGCGAAGTGCCCAGAACAAAAATCCCGGTGTCCAAAGTGCTCGTCCGCAGGGTCAGCAACCGAGGCTTGGCTGGGACCACCATCCGGGCAGCAGCGGGCCACGACAGTGCCAAAAAGTTGTGAGGTCTCCGAGGCCGAGGTGGATGGACCACATGTCAAGGAATACAACTTTCACTGGAAACCACTAAAATAAGTTTTGCTCCCCCTAAAGCAAGGCTTTTAGGACCATCCCTGCTAAAGAGCCTGGACCAAGGTCTTTGTCGGCTGAGGCAGGAGACACTAGAGGGGGGCGGCACACTGCACATGGGATTCTCCTCCCAAGATAAGTCCCTGGGAATTATTTTCAAGCACTTTTTCTTTCTTTCTTTTTTTAACCTTTTTAGAAATATTTTTTTCTCTCTTTTTTCTTTAATGGACCAGATACTTGGAAGTCACCTTTACTTGCCTTTGCAGAAAACAGGACTTAACCAAACCGAAGTAAGCATCACACCATGATGTTTGGCCTTGCCAGGGTCCAGAGGCCTGGAGGTACAACTGTAAGAACCTGAGGAGTCCTCCTCTTCCATGACACCTCCCTTCCCTTCCCTTCCCTTCCCTTCCCTTCCCTTCCCTTCCCTTCCCTTCCCTTCCCTTCCCTTCCCTTCCCTTCCCTTCCCTTCCCTTCCCTTCCCTTCTCTTCCCTTCCCTTCCCTTCCCTGGGGGTGGTGGGGTGGGTGGGGGATGGGTAGGGAAAGACCCTTTGCTGTATCACTGTATGGAAAACACCCAGGAAGCTGAAACAAACACACAAATGTATTTATCTGATGGACAGAGGGCATCATTGATTGGCAGAAAATGTTCCTATTTTCAGTTGCTAGGGATGCAGATAGGTAAATATCTACCACTGGGACAAGAAAGAAGAGTTTTGGTTCCATTGGTTTTGATCATTTGTTTGGGGAGGAAAGAAGCTCAGCAGAGCAGGTTTTTCCTTTTCTGTTTCTCCCCCACCCCACGCAGAAATCAGGACTGGGGAAAGATGCCATTAAATGCCAACAGACCCAGAATTTTAGCATTTATAGCTGTCACTTTTTCATGTGTAGATAATGCATATTTTACAGTCTATCCAGCTGTTAACATTTTATAACATGTTCATAACCTCAAGTTTAAAATCTGGTTTTATAAGTAAATATGGTAACTGTCCCCAAACAATTGATATTCTTTTATGTGCCGTAACCTGCAGCAATTCTGTTTTTGTTTTATATGGGTTCTCTGGCTCTCAGCTGAGAACAAACAAACAAACAAGACTATTGTGTTGATGTTCTGGAGCAATGGTTCTGCCTTGTCTTGGGTAAGAGTCTGTTTTTTTCTTACCCCAAACCTTGGTTTTTCAGAGATTTTACCTTTGTTATAAAAATGTTTGGATTCAATCATCACTCACTAAGGGGCGTCCAAAAGGAGGAACACATAACAAATAACAATAGGAAAATATAGTTTTTCATGTCATTTGACTTCTGCTTTATAGACTTATGCCTGAGACAGATACGTTCAGAATAAATATAACACTGGCAAGCTTATACGTAAACACTTCGTGCCAAGATTTTTTTTCAAAAGTGGCTTACTTTGTGTACATTCTCTATTACTTAAGATGAAAGATTTATTTCGGAAAGGGTTCTCATATGCCTCGGCATATGAATGATGAACTGAAACAGTTCCTAGAATGCTACTGGGGTCTAATGATTCTATAATGTTGTTTGAAATGCACTTCGGTGTATTTCATCAAAAGGTCAGAGTTTCTACTAGGAGGTGATTCATGGCATCAGGAAGCCAGACGTGTTCAAGGGAAACGACGCATATGTAAATGACGTTAACACTTCTATGCAACTCTCATTTTCCAGAGAGATTGCCTAAGCAATGAACTGACATTACATGTCTTTTAGGTTTGTTTTCTGTTTTATGAAGGAAAGAATAAGGCAAGTTAAGTATACGAAAACCTAGTCAGATACTATGAAGGAAGTAACAAAATAAATAGACTTCTAAGGACAACAAATTTGAGGCAGTAGCACAAAGCGTTCCCCATTTTAAATCTGCAACGATTCAGTTAGAAGAGGTGGTAGAGAGTTGTCAGATTTCTTTATTAGTCAGATTACTTGCTTTTATTGCATTGTGCCAGATCCTTAATGTTATTTCAAAGTAATGTTTTAATGTGCAATTTTCTTGTGTCTGTAGATGAGGCCCTGTACTCAGACCTAAGAACTCTGAATACACCACTAGGAATTCATAAAGCAACTCACACTCAGCTGTGCACAAACTAACAGGCAAAGGCATCCACTGTAAAATTGGAAGTATTTGAAATTATTTCTGTCTTAAGAAAGGGATTTAAATTTGATTTAATGCTGATAGTACTATTTAGGCTCAAAATACATTCATTTTCCCCTAGTGAATGGAAAGAACATAGATTTTATTCCTAGCTGTAAAACGTAGCATCTTTATTTGCTTCTTGTGCATTTTCTTGCAAGGGCTATAGTTTCCTCAGTACGAATCCATGACAAAGTTATGGTTGTTCATTTGTTCAGATGTCCAGGAAAGTTAAGAGTGCCTAAAGTCTTGATAAGAATATTCTAATAGTAAAGGCAATCTATCTATTTATTTTGTAAGCACTGGAACAAATTATTTTTGCTTTCACAGATTTGGGGCTTATTTCTGCATTTACAGGGCTATTCTGTATCTTCTTTATATAAGGAAAGGAAAATGTCAGCAAAGTGTACCTTAATTTCCCCTTACCTGTCCATTAACCAGTTCTACAAGATTGAAAATATTTTCTTTTCTCACTCTTCTTTCCCTATATTTTGTGGGGTTTTTTTGTTTGTTTGTGTTTTACTTTATATCTTTAAGAATTCCACCTATACCAGTCAAATGAAGGATTCAGGCAATGAATTAATTAAATGCCTTCAATCACTTGATGGGAAATCAGGATCAATGAAGGAAAAATGTGTTCTTAACCTTTTGCAACCATAGACAAGGGATCATAGCTGTTTGTTTTTATGTGGTGTGTGTGTGTGTGTGTGTGTACATGTGTGTGCCAAGGGCCACTTTCTCTCATTCATGTTCATGTAGAGTGTTTTTTAGAATTTTAATAGATTTCCATTCCAAGTATTATTTACGCATTATCTAATTTGCCCATATTTCCTGATATTTTTAAAGGAAAGGATTGGATATGGGCTGATGACACCTTTCCTGTGTGTGATTCTGAAATACTTGGTTAATTAAGTCCCTTTAGTCAAAGAGCTGGGCAAATTGGAAAACAAAAAAAACAAATCAATTGTTGGCCCTGAATGCACCAGTCAGTTTATTAGCTCTGCACAAAGATGGCCTGACTTTAATATCTACATTACACAGTGCTACCTGAACCACTCTGCTTGTGCTAATGGTGGTTGATCCTTTTATTCTCCCATTAACACCAACAGGGAGAAACTTTGCTACAGCATTTGGAATAATCACAAGAGGAAATAGATCTTTATTAGTTCATCTAATAACAACAATGGCATATAGGACATTAAGGATTTCCTTTGGATACATTTCCCACAAATTATCTGACTACTGAAATATAAAGTGTATTAAAAGTGAGAACTTACTGAGTTCAAAAGGTTTACTCATTAATTTCAGAAGTAGTTTTTAAGTATTTGCATTTAAATGAAAATTCAAATAGCCCTTTCCCTACACAGTTATCAAGGTCAAAGGCTGTATTAGATACCAAGATTTCTTTGAACATTCTAAGAGTTTTTATTATTGATAGATTAATTTTCAGAGACTCTTCACCTTTAACTTGGCAGGGAGAGGTTGAGTGGCGGAGCCCCCTGTCCCCTTCCTCGGTTTCCATCGTGTTTGCCCTGTGCCCTCAGGTAGCAGTACTGGGACCTTTCTCAAGACTGAGCATCTTTTGACATTTGCATCGTTGAACTCACTTCCTGCATTTAGTCATTGTAGATTTCTCTCCTGAAAGATGATTATCTGGACTTGGTCCCCGTGGTTGGCTGCTGCTGAGACACGTTCTAAAACATCCACATATACTTTGCTCCCTTTATTGTGATGAAAGTAATTCAGAAATCTTTATAGTCTTAAAAACAAGGAAGAAAAGGGTCACATCCTCTCGCCACTGAGGATGGCCAGTGAACAGTTCCTGGATGAAATGAGAGGAGACACCAAATACCTCGGCCTGACCCTCTTTCCCTTCCTCTTCTCCAGGCAGACCAGGGCATGCACACAGTTCTTAGTTAGGAATCTTCAGTTTGTGACATGACAAAAATTATAAAACAGTTTGAAACCAAAAGGCTAGTAATGGCAGGCTGGTATCTTAATATGGCTTGTGTGGGCAACGCAAGAAGCAATCATTGCTCTCTTGGAGAAAAGAGACTGTAGCACTGTCGGGTGACAGGCAAGCGAGCTCCCTCCTCCAGGGCCCTCGCTGGTGCTGCCACTCCTTCCTGCTCGGGAGCTTCCTGATGCTGCCGCAGACGGCTCCTCCACGCCTTTGCACTGTGATAATGGTTTAAGGGAGATTGTTGCAACAAGAACCTCTTACATGGAACATTATCATCTCATTGCGGATAATGTTTCAAAAAAGTGATTCAGAATGATGGTTTTATGATTATGGAAAGGAGTTTCTTCTCAAACTGAAAAAGAAAAGATTAAAATAGTCACAAAGCCTCCAGACCTGAAATTGGGCACATTTTTTTATGATGGATATTTATTTTAACTCAATGCAACACATTCACGGGGCATATACTGTGGCTAATACTTAATAAAAATCCATTCAGTTTGATGCTCACATATAGCTATACTGTAACTGGACTTAATGTGCATTTAAAACGCCTTTATTTTACTTAAATCTAGCTTTTTTTTTTTTTTTGTATTTGTTGTCTATAATCTGTGGGGTGGGGCAGAATGGAGTGAGGTTGAACAAAGGTGATATGTATTAAGCCACACAAATTCCTCTAAAAATAGTAATAGTTCTAACAATGATTAACAGTTGCTGGGTACTTACTAAGCGCCAGTGACTACCTGGATCTTTACAGATTGGTATTTAGGTCTCTCGAGCCATATAGGTAGGCAATATTATCTCCGTAATATGACATCTTTAATTCATCTTTTTTGTTTGTTACCATCCCATTCCATCTCTCCTCCCCAGTGTTTTCTAGTCTTTGGGACAGGCATATAAATTCTTTGGTGACTTATGATAATACAAGAGCTAACAACTGCTTAATGTCATTACCAACTCACTTTCAGTAGAAATAAGCTAGCCCATGTCAAGAAGCTGCAAATGGGTTTCATTTCTGAAGATGACGGTGCTCATGTCACTCACAGGGAAACCTGCCCCCACTGTCCAGTTATAGGCAGACGATCTCCCTTCCTTTGGAGGTGTCCTCTCCGACTGGGGAGTACCATCACAAGTATGGACAGAAATCTCTTCTGTTGTCATGGTGACACTTCTTCTCTGGCAGGTTGTCAGTCATTCCAAGCATGTTTCACCTGTTCTGAGTGTTCTCTGTTGTTGGTTTAGATAATAACTAGCTGAGTGATCTCTTGATACGATTCTGAACTTCAGAGATAAACTCCTGGGTTTTCCAAAAGTAGTGCATCCTACCTTCTGTCTATAGCCATTGAATCCTAGCCTATATTTTCTGATTCACTCAACTAATATATATTGAATATTTATTGTCCATCACTGTGAATTTGAGTATTTTATATTAAATTAAAATAACTAACGCATACTGTGCTGGGATGGTGCTCTGTGTTTTTCTTCCCATTGTGACCTCCACTGCTCACAAGAAACAGGCAAGGTGAGTGCTGGATCCATTCTCCAGAGGAAGAAAATCATGCTCACATAGGTGAGGTATCAAGTCACCCATTTAATGAGTAGCAGACAGAAGTTGAACCAGAAATCTAACTATAGCTCATACTTTAATTATAAATCTTCCTATCTATATAATTCCATTTTTGTATAACTTAAGAAACTGAGCAAAGTTCAGATATTTATGATTATTGATACCATTAAAATGATGGCTGTTTTAAAAAGTTACTTGATAGCTTTATACATGCAAGTCTAAAAGTGAGCTCTCCGAGACTAGCAGGTTTTTTCCCTTACCTGATCTACATTTTGGGTCATAGTCATCAACGTGAGTTACATACTAGCAGAGCTACATATGAGCAGATCTCCGAGTTTATAATCTGATGATGGCTTTGTCAGTAATAAAATCAAAAGCAATTTTAGTAGTGAGCCTGGCAACATGACTTTTCTTCCACTCTGATTCTATTAAGATGCCACTCTCAGTATTTAGGGAAAATTTGTTTGAAATTGCATCACAGTGACAATTAATGAGGGTGTTTTACTAATATGAGGGCTGCCTACACTTGGTTTTAAAAAAAAGACCTCATTTTAATGAGATGCAGTGGAAGTTTTCAATAACGGGTGGTTATTCTAGTGAGTTCTAAACTGGGGTAGCTTTTAGAAATTATTTAATAATTGGGTAGAGTTTCTGCCTTATGGGAGGAGATCACATTTTTAACAAAGTAGAAGCTGAGTTACTGATTATTGGAGACATTAAACTTTCTCAGATACACACCGGATCATTTAATGAACTAAAACAGAAATACTAAAAATATCTGGTCACGTTGCAAAGGGGCGTAGTGTAGACACCCAGTAAACACTTGTTAACATGTCATGAAATGACCCCAGGTAGCCTAAAGGAATTACCGAATTTTCTCAGATATCCACATTACAACCCTTTAACCCCCATTACACAGTTGTTTCTAAATAAAGAAGAAGAAACTTTAACAGACTAATAGCTATAAGATTTTCATTGTTCCCTGGGTAAATTGAGTTGAACATGGGTGATCTGATTGATAGTAGTAGTTTTATAAAGACTATCAGGGAAAATGGTTTTAATGTTATAGGTAAGGTAAATTCCTGTCATTTCTACTTGACTCCAGCTATCTACCAGGCTCATTGCTAACTTCAGGTTTTGTCCAAGTTGTTTATATGAAATATCTCAGTGTAATATGGGGAATTGCAGGTGATTTGAAAATAATGACAAAGAAAACCAAAATGAGAAACTCCATTCTATAATTAGTTTTCCCAAAAGTCAGGCATGTCTTTGAGGGCAAGCTTTTGGCTATATTATTTTTGTGCACAGGAGAAAAAAAAAGCTGTTAGTAGGTTTATAGATATTATTTTTATAATAGAATGTGAAATTTCCCCAAAACATCAAAAATGGTCTTCTAGAACTACTCTATGTTTTTAAAACTTGTTTTAAAAAAAGATTCTAAATAGCAATAGGGTCTTTTCTTCTTTCTTCACTCCAATGATTTAATGGGATAAATGAACCAATGTTTATATTTTTAAACCTGTAAATATTTTATTTTGAGTATTTTGTATATTTGTTGATATAACTCCATTTTGTGCATATGGATTATTGTGCATGTTGCCGTTTTTGATAGTCACTCTTTTAATGAATGTAAGAAGCTTGGACTAATAGCACTTTTCTTGTCTCATTCAAACATCTTAAAATGAAAATACAACACTGCCATTTTAACTGTTGTGTTTAATTCCGTCAATAAATTTTGTTGCTCCTTTCCATTTAAAGTGAATTCTACTGGTGGTGATTTTTTTCCAGAATGAATTTTATTTACAGCCTTTTCGGATTTTAGAATTTATACTAATGAGGGTGGTGATGACAATGTGATGTGGGGTGTGTGTGTGTGTGTGTGTGAGATTGGTGGACAGACCAACCGGAGGCCCATATTTCTGCCCACACTTCGTAAGCAACCGAAAAATTATTATTTGGTTTGGGCAGTTGCCTTTTGAAAAGCTTGTTTGTTATTCTGACTCTGATCTGATTTCTGAGCCTTTTACTCAGAAAATCTCCATTCCTTATCGTTCTATGTGAGGCTGACTAACCTGCCGTGACTATTAGGGGGCAGCCAGTTGGAGTCTTTCTAAAGGGCTGTTTTCTGTTTTTATTTAGTTTTACTTTGGGGGCCATGTTTTTACTAAAATCCATAGTATTTTGAAACTCAGTGTGAAGACTAATGAGGTTGTGCCATTTTATGTTTAAAAAATCAGAATTGAAGACTGCATAAATTGTTTTGAAGTATACCTCCTTTAAAATAGGTGTGTTTGCCCAGTCAGTGTGGCTCAGTGGCTGAGCATCGACCCATGCACCAAGAGGTCACCGGTTTGATTCCCGGTCAGGACACATGCCCAGGTTGTGGGCTCAATCCCCAGTGTGGGGCATGCAGGAGGCGGCTAATCGATGTTCTCTGTCATCGATGTTTCTATCTCTTCCTCTTCTTTCCTCTATCTCTAAAATCAATAAAGGGAAAAGAAATTAAAAATAAAATAGGTGTGTTCACACTGCAGTAGCTTACATTGCCCTTAAACACCAAGCAAATTTTTCTGTAGAATATGATGAGGATAGACATTCAGAGGGAGATCTGACTAGCACAGCGAACACGTCCAGTAAATATGCATCAGCAGAACCACAGAGAGTGAGGTAGGAAATCCACGAAACCTCTCCGCCTGCTACCCCACCCCCACTCTCCCGGCCCCTCCGTCTTCCCTCCTCTTCCTCTAGTTAACATGGAAGGAGTCTCAGCGTCGCTGAACCCAATTTCCCTTTAATGACTCGACGAGGAAACTCACCCTCGGAGATGCCGGGAGTGCGGTGTGGCAAAACGAGACCAAGTCTGAGAGCCGGACTCTGGGCTTGAATTCTGGTTTGGACACTTGCGGGCTCTGAGGGTCCAGGCGGTTTCCTTAACCTCTGTGAGCCACAGTTCCCTGCGCTATACGATGAGGATGAGATTTCATTTACAAGGTAGTTGTACCATTATTAACTTTCAGAAAAATACGTGTCTAAAACAGCATGTTTTGGGTGTATGTTCATTTAGCTTCTTTCGTTTAAAAAAAGGCATTTATAAACATCACAGCTTCATGGGTTGGAGTTGAAATATTTCTGAACAGAGGACTTGATGCAGGACAGAGATGAAGATGGACTTCCTGGGTTGGGGGGTCGTGATGAAGTGTGCTTAGATAAAAACGGATACAAATGGGAGTAGGGAGACATCATTCTGAAATTAAAAGCCCTCATACACTTAGGAGAGCCACGGAGAGGGGGAGCTAGCCTTGGTGGAAGAAGTCAAGGGTAGTAGCTGAGTTGGTGGGGCGGTTAGTTGGCAGCTAACAGAGCAGTGATGACCAGACACAATGGTGGTCACATCAGAATGGAGCTTACACCCCGTCAGACCCCAAACAACAAGCTATGAGAGAGCGCACAGCCATAATCGGAGGCAGAGAGCTGGGTGGCTTAGAACAGTGGAGAGGAATCATTGACACATGGAACCTGAAAAAACACACTAACTGCATGGGCTTGAGAGACAGCAAACCATGTAGGCGAGAGGGCAGCATCTTCTACCATTGCAAGCAAGGAATGAACAAGGTTTATGCTCTGAATCAGCCTCATTTCCTAAACATTTCTCATGGAGTGAGCATCCCTCTGCCCTGAGTGGGGTGGGGGATTCTGGAACTTAAGGATAACGCTGTTTTCATGTGACTGGGCACCAAGACTCAACACAATCTTGCCCAGTGCTCAGTGAGAGGAACGCCGTCTACTCGGACACTGAGGAGCTGTGGGCCACCCTGGACAACTGGTGGATGGACGCCAGTCTCCAACGTGAGACTTCACCGGGGGGTTCTAAGGAGATACACAATATTTACCTCTTACGCTGTTTTCTGTAGGGACAACATGAAGCTGAGGGTTTAGAATCCTGAGGAGGCAACTGTGAACCAAACGGGAGTGAAAACGTGTCTCTGACAGAAGAGTTTAATGTCATAAACCTGAGAGCACAAAGCAATAGACAGCTGTCCTTGGATTTCCCCACCCACCTCCTCCATGGACGCACAGACTCCTGCAGCTCTAGGACGTGTTAGGTGCCTATGAATCAGCAAGGGTGTTGGGTGGCAAGTGACAGGTGGGGACAGGGATATACCCAAGAAAGAACAGAAGCAGGGGCCAAGACGAAGGTCCAAGGCTGTAGACACACCCCTCCTCCCCTTATCCCCAGATGGAAGCAGCAAAGCTGTATTGTGTTTCATCAGGGAGTTGGTCCCCGTGTAAGATCAGCCTTTACATGTTTTTCTGGCCACTAGGTCTATGACTTGAGAGGTTAGTTTCCTTCTCAGCTTCTAAGATTTTTACACTCCCCATGCCTTGGTAAAGTGGCCTTTTTAGAAGTAATCGAGAGTCCCGATGGCTGGTCACAGGGCCAGAAGCCGCCTCTGTGTGGGCTTTGTTGTTCGGCGGCCACAGGCACTTTGTGGAGGATGCTGGTTCTGCTGGGCAGCTCAAGGACAGTTCTTGGCAGGCGTTCTAGTGATCCCAGGTCCAGCGTCATATTCTTGTTGCATTTTCCCCTGTGATGAAAATCTCATATTTTTTATAGGTGGCAGTGAATACATTCATGTCATTTGGTTCAACTCAACAAACAGCGAGTGCTTAATATGTCAGGCTCTGTTCTAAGGATAGTGGCTACGAGTGGCCACTTCAATTTCCAAACAAATTCCCTGCATACTCTCTGTCTTGATGTCATTTCTTGAGGAACCCCAACCTCAGATATTATTTCTATTTTTTAATGAAAAACTGAAGCTTCGAGATCTTAAGTGTTTCTAGCAATACATAAGATTAGATAGAGTGGAAAAAACTTTTTTGTACAAAACACTTAAAAATGCCAGTCAAAATTAATTTTTAGCCCTGGTCGTTTTGGCTCAGCAGTTAGAGCGTTGGCCTACGGTCCAGAGAGGCCTGGGTTCGGTTCCGCTAAGGGCACGTACCTCGGTTACAGATTGTCCCCGGCCCTGGTTGGGTCGTGTGGGTGGCAACTACTCGATGTGTCCCTTTCACATCAATGTTTCTCTCTCTCTCTCTCCCTCCCACTCTATCTGAACAAAATATCCCCCCCTCCCCCCCAAAAAATGTCTTTGGGTGAGGATTAAAAAAAATTTTTTTTATTTCTTTAACTGCATTATTGAGCCATCAAGGAAGGAAGACCAGAAGTCCCCGGATTTAACTCCGGATGTCTGGAGGCCTAGTACTTTGGGTTCCATGGTCCACTCATAGGCTGGGGACCATGCCGGAGATAGTTAAATCCACAAGCAGACTAGAAGGACTGTTTTGTAGACCTTTAGAAAGATCAAGCAGGCACAATATCAGTAAGGATAAAAATTTGAGCAACCCATTTTGACCCAACAATTAGAGAATACACATTTTTTTTTCAAGTAAAAATAAAACATTTATAAAAATGGACTACATACAAAGCCATGAAGTGTTAACACATTTCAAAAAACAAAAAAACAAAACAAAAATCAGTTCTATGCAGAATATGCTCTCTTACTACTGTTAAAGAATAAAATGCACCCAAATAAACGTAAAGATCTAATGGTTTTCTTAAACGATGCATGAATTCAGAAGCATCCCAGCTGGTAGATGCAGAGGAACTCTGAGAAGCTGTATGAAATGACAGGTTTTTGTAGGTAGGAACTGGGAGGGACAAGAAAGTTAAAAGAATGGATTATTTCAGGCAAGGACACTTTTCCTTAAGGGAAATCAGGGCGTCTCAACCAGTGCTAACCAGAAGGTTCCGGACTGGTTACTTTATTTTTTTATTTTTTAATCCTCACCTGAGGACATTTTTTTCATTTTGTTTTTTTTTTGTTCAGTTAAAGTAAGAGGGAGAGAAAGGGAGAGAGAGAAACATCGACATAAAAGGGACATATCCAGTGGTTGCCACCCGCACGACCCAACTAGGGCTGGGGACAAACTGCAACCGAGGTACATGCCCTTATCGGGAACCGAACCCAGGTCTCTCTAGACCGCAGGCCGACGCTCTAACCGCTGAGCCAAACCGGCCAGGGCCGGACTGGTTACTTTAAAATTCCACTTCTCGGAGAGGCTGCAGTTAGGGTAGGCATTAAGTCTCAGTGGGCTTAGCACAGCGACTCCATTTTGGATCTACTGTTTCACCTGCCCCCCCCCCCTTTTTTTAGAGAGAAAGAGAAAGAGATTGATTTGTTGTTTTACTTATTTATGCATTAATTTGGTTGATTTTTGTATGTGCCCTGACGGGCATTGAACCAACCACCTTGGCATCTAAGCCTGAGCTAGCTGGCCAGGGCTGTTGTTTCTTTCTTTTTTTTTTTTTTTAATCCTCACCCGAGGATATTTTTCCATTTTTTGTACAGATAGAGTGGGAGGGAGAGAGAGGAAGGGAGAGAGAGAGAGAAACATCGACATGAAGGAACACATCGAGTGGCTGCCACCCGCATGACCAACCAGGGCCGGGGACAAACTGCAACCAAGGTACGTGCCCTTAGCGGGAACTGAACCCGGGTCTCTCCGGACCGCAGGCCAACGCTCTAACCGCTGAACCAAACTGGCCAGGGCTGTTGTTTCTTTTTAACACTATAAAACAATGAAGCTAGAAATTAGTAGTAAAAAGATAACTAAAATCACTCCATACATATGGAAAAATGTTTAAAGGCACCTTTTAATAACTTGTGGATCAAAGAATAAATGAGTATGTATATTAGAAAACAATTAGAAGTGCATAATTATAAAAATACTATATATTAAAATATGACTATAGCTAAAGGCTACTTTGAAAAATTTCACAGCCTAAAATGCTTAGATTACTAAAGATAAAAGGATGAGGATTAATGCGTTTAGAATCCATTTTAATCAAATTAAGAAGTTAGAAAAAAGCTCTGGCCAGTTTGGCTCAGTGGTTAGAGTGTCAGCCTTCAGACCAATGAATCATGGTTTCTATTCCGGTCAAGGGCACATACCTCCGTTTCGGTTCGCCCTGGCCCTGGTCGGGGTCATCAGGGAGGCAACCAGTCAATGTGTCTCTCTTAGATCAATGTTTCTCTCTCGCTCGCTCGCTCCTTCCCTCCCTTCCTCCCACTCTATCTGAAAAAAATTCAATGGAAAAATATCCTTGGGAAGATTAAAAAAAAAAGAAGTTAGAAAAATAATAACAGAATAAACCCAAAGAAAGCATGAGTGAGAAATAATATAGATTAGATCAGAAAGTAATGAGATAGAAAACAAAGATACTCAACAGTGGATCAACAAAGACAAACATTCATTCTTTTGAAAAACATCTAATGATATTTATTAAGAAAAAGTAGAGAAGATTCAAGTAAAGTTTGGAATGAGAAGATGGGCATAAGTACAGTTGCAGCAGAGATACAAGGTAAAGGATGCTATAAAAAAGCTATAGTGTCCAGCCAGTGTGGCTCAGTGGCTGAGCATTGACCCTTGCACCAAGAGGTCGCCAGTTGGATTCCCGATCAGGGCACATGCCCGGGTTGTGGGCCTGATTCCTTGTGGGGGCCATGCAGGAGGCAGCCAATCGATGTTCTCTCTCATCAATATTTCTATCTCTCCCTCCCTCTCACTTCCTCTCTCCGTAAAATCAATAAAGAATAAAAAGCTATGCCAATAAATTTTGAAACTTAGACTAAAGACAAATTCCAAAGACTATATACATTTCCAAAAGTGACCTGAGAAGAGATATATAACCTGAAGAGTCCAAAAACTATTAAGGACATGAATTGGTATTTAAAACTCTCTCTCCCACTCCAGACAAAACAAAACAATAAAACTAGATGGCAGAGCCAAATTTCTACCAAACATCTAACGATCGGGCAAGTCCATTCTAACATGATCTCTATGAGAAAGAGGAACCATTGCTGAATGCATACAGCTGAGGAGAATTACAGACAGATCTCCGGCATGGGATTTAACATTTCCATACGAACTACTGGAAAACGGAATTTAGCGGCCATGAGAGTGTACACAGAGCTTTGGGTTGAGGACCCTCCCAGACCTTGCCCTGTGTGTGTCTTCATTTGGCTGGTTGATTTGTATCCTTTTAATAACTGTAATTGTAAGTGTGGCGCTTTCCTGAGTTCTCTGTCATCCTAGTGAATTATTAACCCTGAAGGGGTCTCGTGAGCACAGTTAGTCAGAGGTGCAGGTGACCTGGGGACTCCAGAACTTGTGGCCAGCATCTGGAGTGAGGACAGTTAGAGACGGAGTGCCCTTACCCTGTGGAATCCATGCTCACTCCGGTGGCTAGCATCAGAACTAGATGGCAGTATCGCAGGAATATGGTGAAAAAAAGAAAGCCTTAATTTTTTTAGGTAAAACCTTTTAAAAATTATATTCATTATAGTATCTATAAATAGATAGATAGATAGATAGATAGATAGATAGATAGATAGATAGATAGATACTACAGTCTCATAGCTAATGTGCCCAATTGCTCTCCCAGCCTCACCTGTCTTTTTTTTTTTTACCCTTACCCAAGGACATTTTTTGCATTTATCTTCAGATAGAGTGGAAGGGAGAGAAGGAGGAAGAGAGAGAGAGAGAAATATCGATGTGAGAGAGACACATTGACTGATTGCCGTTGGGGGTGAACCGCAACCGAGGTACGTGCCCTTAGCGGTTCCGAGCCCAGGACTCGCTGGTCTGCGGGCCGACGCTCTAACTGCTGAGTCACACCAGCCAGGGCCAGCCGCACCTGTTTTTAGCTATGTTGTGAGGCTGTTTCTCCGAACCTTTAAAGAGTTGCTTATCCACTCCCTGCTTATGGCCTTCCCTGCGTATTCCTCAGAGGTGTGCTTGGAGAAGCTGATCTCCTCACCCTTGGGCAGCCTGGCAGGCCTGGAGCGGCTGGTCACAGCTGGTGTAGGGACCTTTCGAGAGTGGTGTGGGCAGGGGTGGAGAGCCTGACATCATCCCGTGGTACCCATGAGAATGAACGAGAAAACCTAGGACTAGTGAATTAACTAGAAAAGGAAAAGCAAGGTGACCCAGCACCATCCACCTCAGCCACCTGCTGCCCGCGTGCTGGACAAGGGTTAGAGCTGCAGCGGAGTTTGGGTTGGGAAGGTGCCAGGAGCCGGCCCCACGTGCAGCCAGGTCTGTGGTGGAGCAGGGCCGGGCTGGGCTGCGGGTGGGCCAGGCCCCGAGCCCTGTCTCCCCATTGAGCACGCGACTGCCTGTTTCTGGCTCAGGGAACTCCTAGCATAACCACTGTCCTCAAAGTGACTGCTCTCAGACTCTCAAGATAAATGAGGAAGAGTTTCCAAGTCACTGAATTGGCGTCCAAAGGCCAATCGGGTTCAAAATCCATTTGCCCTGATCGTAAGAACTTCCATCAGGACAGAAAAGGAAGGGCCATTCGACTCTTTAAACCTAATTCCAACGGTTGTAAATGTCTGAAAGGTTTGCAAAATGGTTTTCAATTTTCAATCACCATTCGGGTGGAGGTGTTTTCTTCTGGATGGTCACTGTGAAGAGCGAGAAGAGGGACGTGGGCCAGGTAACGGCTCAGAGGCGGCCAGGCCGAGGACAACACGCCTGCGTTTCTCCATCCAGTTCTCCACGAGGTTGTATTGCAGTGTCATGGAAAGTCAATATTAATCTTTCCCCTGATACTTTCTATCTTATTCTTCTTGACATAATTAGATGATGAAATGTAAAGAAAATGGAATTATTTTTTTACCAAGGTGCACTTAGTTGTCTCCAGATTCCCTCTGCTTTGCTCCACAGTCTGTATAAATATTGTCATTTTCTATGAGGGCCGTGATGGGGACAGCCTGGGGCCCCTTTTCTTCTCACTGTCATGAGGTCCCCTGACTCACTGAAGCCAGTCATATTTTAGGGGAACTGGAGCTGCAGTCAGTACTGTCTGTTATCCTCCTTATTTCATATTAGGAAATCGATGTGAACAGTCCCCTCCCCCAGGAGCTGTCAGAGAAGAACAGGCACCGACATAATAAACCTCCACGGATCCTAGTGTGTGATGTGCAGCTGTGAGCACAGGCAAACACACAGGTTTAATACGTTTTCAATTAAAAACCCAGAAAGCAATACGGTGGAATGTTACTAATGTAAGGTGAGTGACAGCTGGGGTTACCTGGTCCTCTGAGTTTAAATGCCACCCTTCAAATGGTGGGAAACCCAGGTAAGCAGGATGTGGTTTGGGGGAGTGTCCTCAGCCTGATGTGGGGGGGCGTGGGGGGCATGTACTTCCCACAGAGTCCCCCCTCCAGGCACAGGAGCAGCGCTGTGATCTCACCGGTCAGCCCGCAGCTGACCAGGCGTCATTCTCTGTATCACTGGCCGTTCCGGTTTCTTTCCCTGCACGCTGCCTGCCGGCATTTCCCCCGTGTTTCTGTCTCCTGAATGACCACACATTCACACTTCCCCAGACCGGACAACTGGGCCCCTACTTTCCGAGTCTGCTGTTTCCCTGGTAGAAACCTGGAGCCAGCCGTCAAAGTGATTTTCCACCCTTGCTATCAAAATAATTAAATGAGAGGAGACGATACAGAAACGAAGGCGAGGAGGGTGTCGCAGATACTAATGGAGCCCTGCCCAGGTCCCAGGGAGCAGAGACTCAGTCCCGCTGACCCTGACTCAGACCCGCACTGTCCCAGGTGCTGCCTGCAAGCTGCCCGCCCCACCCCGCCCCAGTGACTGGAGAGGGGTCCAAAGCCCTGCTCCCCGGCTGAAGGCGAGGCAGACTTTGCAGAATATATGCTCCAGAGCTCTCCGGGATCAGGCTGAGGGAAGACTCCCCCAAACTCCCCCAGGTCCTGGCTCCCCTTCCCTCTCGCCTGTCCTCCCTCCTCTCTCCCTGACCGGACACTCCCAGGAGCCCGTCTGCAACCGCACCTGCTCCGACCCCCACCTGGGCACTACTTGCAGAAGACTCGGCCTGAGGGGCAGGGAGGAAGACCTCCCCGAGGTTGAGATTTCCTGGGTAAGATTTGGAGTAGGAGGAGGACAAGAGGGGCGATGAGGCCAGGTGGGGACAGGCGAATGTGAGGGAGGCTGTCTAATTGGAAAGTTCCAGGAAAGAAGAGATGGGCGCGTTCTGCCTCGGGGCAAAGCTGCTGAGAAAGACCGCGGGGCGGGCGCTTCCTGTGCCCACCGATTCTGTGGGAACGATCTCCGAGGGACCTGTTGTGGTCATGTCCTTGGCCTTTGCTTCCTGAGGATGGGTCACTGACAGCTGCCCGCAGGTAGGGCTCTCTGCCTTGGGTGTCCCTGACTGTCTGCGTGGACGTGCACCCTGCCTTCCCGCCTCCACTCGCCTGAAGATCTGGTGCCCCAGCCGCGGTTTCTCTCTGCAGGCGGACCTCACAGCGCAGGAAGTGATGCTAGCCTCCCCTTTGAACCCTGAACTAGGAGACAACGAGGCCGGTGACTCAGCACCAGGTCTGGGACACAGTAAGTGCTCAAGAAATGTTAGATGTTATTACCTACTGTGCTTTCAGTGTCAGCTGGAGCGGATACTGATGAATGAATAGTAACTGATAATATTCCTAGAGAGGTAGAACCTAACATGTCAGAGGTTTCAAGCCCATTCACACATACGCTCTCTTAATTTTCACAGTAACCCTGTGAGTAAATGGGGCAGAATTGCTGGAACTACAATTCCAGGATGTTTGAGCTGCAGGGACCTTGGAAATTATGTGCTCCAACACTTTCCTCTGACAAACGAGGACACTGAAGTCCAAAGAGGAGGCAAGGCTCTCTTGAGGGTGCACTGTGAGTGAGGGGACAGGTGTAAAGTCAGATCCTCGTCTGGTTCTCTTTCCCAGTGATGGCTGTGGTGGAGAAAGGCCAGGCTTTTGGTATAACTTCAATAAGATGTCCACGATTCCGAAAGGGCCTTATTAATTGAGGCGAGTTCAGAGGAGGAGGCACCGATACAGATTGGCGGCAGATGTAGGAGACAGCAACAATACTTGATGACCAATTGGAAATGAATGGAGAAAGAGAGCGGTGACAGATGACTCAGAAATGTCTAATTTGGGGAACACTCGATGTGATTAATTAAAACAGGAAATAGTGACTAAAGAGCCAATGTTGAAAATGAGTTAATTTGCAGAAGGCTGGTTTGCTATGCTTTCAGGACCTTGAGATAAATATGCCATTAAAATAGGAAACTTTGGATCTGGGTGGAGATAGTGTTTAGGAACATGGTTGGATATCAGCAGATAGATAATACCTCTATCCTAGAAACATGTTTTAAGAAACTGGTTTTAAGGTAGTCACACACTCAGACGTGTGTGCCTCTTTCCTAGATAATAAACTATACTCGGGAGGAGAAAACACACCACCAACAGAATTGCTCAAAAAGCAGGCTTGCCCAATAACATTTAAGGAAATTGAAGAGGTAATCAAGACTCTCCCAGCAAACAAAAGCCCAGGCCCAGATGGCTTCACGGGGGAGTTTTACCGAACATTCAAAGAAGAGCTAACACCCATTCTCCTCAAACTACTTCAAAAAATTCAAAAAGAAGGAAGACTTCCAAACTCATTTTATGAGGCCAGCATAATTCTAATTCCAAAACCAGAAAAAGACACTACAAAAAAAGAAAACTACAGGCCAATATCCTGGATGAACATAGATGCAAAAATCCTGAACAAAATACTAGCAAATCAGATCCAGCAATACATCAAAAAAATTATTCACCATGACCAAGTGGGATTCATCCCAGGGATGCAAGGCTGGTACAATATTCGCAAATCAATAAATGTGATACACCACATAAACAAAATGAAAGATAAAAACCACATGATCATATCAATAGATGCTGAAAAAGCATTCGACAAAATCCAGCATCCATTTCTGATAAAAACACTCAGCAATGTGGGAATAGACGGATCATATCTCGACATAATAAAGGCCATATATGAAAGACCTACAGCCAACATCATACATACTCAATGGGCAGAAACTAAAAACATTTCCCTTAAGAACAGTAATAAGACAGGGATGTCCACTTTCGCCACTCTTATTTAACATTGTACTGGAAGTCTTAGCCATAGCAATCAAACGTGAAGAGAAAATAAAAGGGATCCAAATTGGAAAGGAGGATGTGAAACTGTCATTATTTGCAGATGACATGATATGCTGGCCTCATAGAAAACCCTGAAGACTCCATCAAAAATCTACTAGACGTAATAAATTAATTTGGCAAAGTAGCAGGATACAAAATTAATGTCAAGAAATAGATGACATTCTTATACACCAATGATGAGCTCACAGAAAGAGAAACTGAAAAAACAATTCCATTTACCATTGCAGCAAAAAAAATTAAGATACCTAGGAATAAACTTAACCAAAAAAGTAAAGGACCTATTTGCAGAAAACTACAGGACATTGAAAAAAGAAATAGAGGAAGATATGAAAACGTGGAAGCACATACCTTGTTCATGGATTGGAAGAATTAACATCATTAAAATGTCCATATTACCCAAAGCAATCTACAGATTCAATGCAATCCCCATCAAAATACCAATGACATATTTCACAGAACTAGAACAAATACTTCAAAAGTTCATATGAAACAAAAAAAAGACCCCTAATAGCCACAGCAATTTTGAAAAAGATGAACAAAGAGGTGGGATCACAATACCAGATATCAGGTTATACTACAAAACGACTGTAATCAAAACAGCCTGGTACTGGCACAAGAACAGGCATATAGACCAGTGGAACAGAACAGAGAACCCAGAAATGGACCCAGGGCAATATGCTCAATTAATATTTGACTAAGGTGGCAAGAGCATACAGTAGAGTAAAGACAGCCTCTTTAATAAATGGTGTTGGAAAAATTGGACAGCTACATGCAAAAAAATGAAACTAGACCATCAACTTACACCATACACAAAAATAAACTCAAAATGGATAAAAGACTTAAATGTGACTCATGAATCCATAAAAATTCTAGAAGAAAATGTAGGCAACAAAATTTTGGACATCATATGCAGCAGAATTTTCACTGATACATCACCTAAGGCAACAGAAACAAAGGAAAAAATGAACACATGGGACTACATCAAACTAAAAAGCTTCTTCACAGCAAAAGAAACAACCATCAAAATGTAAAGGTAACCCACTGTATGGGAGAACATCATTGCCAATGATACATCAGATAAGGTGTTAATTTCCAAAATATATAGAGTGCTCATACAACTCAACAAAAGGAAGACAAAGAACCCAATTAAAAAATGGGCAGAGGAGCTGAATAGACACCTCTCCAAACAGGATATGCAAATGGCCAAGAGACATAAGAAGAAATGCTTAACATCACTAATCATCAGAGAGATGCAAATTAAAACAATAATGAGGTATCACCTCACACCTGTCAGATTGGCCACCATCAACAAATTGTCAAACAAGTGTTGACGAGGGTGTGGAGAAAAGGGGACTCTAGTGCAATGCTGGTGGGAATGCAGACTGGTTCAGCCACTATGGAAAATAATATAGTGTTACCTCAAAAAATTAAAAATTGAACTGCCATTTGACCCAGTGATCCCGCTTCTAGGAATATACCCTAAGAAGCCTAAAACACCAATCAGAAAGAATATATGTACCCCCATGTTCGTAGCAGCACTATTTACAATAGCTAAGATCTGGAAACAGCCCAAGTGTCCATCAGTAGACGAATGGATAAAAAAGCAGTGGTACATATACACAATGGAGTACTATGCAGCTGTAAGAAAGAAAGATCTCTTATCCTTTGAGACCACATGGAGGGACCTGTAAAGTATTATCCTAAGTGAAACAAGCCAAGCAGGAAAAGACAAATACCTCATGATCTCACTTATATATGGAATATATTGAATATAACAGTCTGAGGAATAGGGTAGACCCAGAAACACGGAAGTAGGGTACAGACCGACAACCCTAAGAAGAGGAGGTGGTGGGGGGTGGGGAGAGATAAACCACAGAACTTATATGCATGTACGCATAACCAATGCACATGGACAACAAAGCCGGGGATGGGGGGGGCGGGGGGGGGATGGGGAGGAGGGTGTCAATGGGGTAAAAAAGGAGAAACATCTGTAACAAAAATAAAATTTAAAAAAAATCAGGCTTACTTGAAATGAAGATAATTGGGATTAGATGTGACCATTGAACCCTCCTTGAATGAGATAAAGGAATAACTGAATATCTCAATTAAACATCTCCAAGATTAAGGGATCAAGCGTTCTGTTCCTAGAGAAGCAGTACTAAACACAATTTTTAAAAATATTCCCTTTTGTGGATAAAAATGTCTGTGTCTATCATTCTGACAACGTGTGCTGGATTATCCAGCACTGAGCAATTCCGTTTCAGCAGAAGACCAGAAGTGATAGCCTCCCCCTAAAAAATCTCTTTCAATTGACCACATCGTTCAGTGACTCGAAATTTCTATTTCATTGGATAAAAATAATCAAAGTAGGATTTATCCCAGAGAAGAGGGTCCTAAGTCAAGCCAGTGGTTGAAATCACAGAGACAGTTCATGTTATCCCCATGGACTCTGGGACAGAAGGCAGGAGCCAGGATTCTGGTGAGGTGCACAGCTCTTGGATCCCTTCTTCCTCCTTTGTGTGGCGACCTGCTGTTCCTTGGAGGAGCGCCTCCACTCCCGCCCCTCCGTTCAGCCCGTTCCTGTAGACACAGGGCTGGGCACACCATCCCAAGCACTGTGACCCCTGGTCACAATGGCAATTCCAGGAGGAGGTGCTCACACTGGTCCAGTGAAGCACCACACTAGGTATTCTGCTAAAGCTCCTTGGGGAAAGGGGCCTTTGGCTGCTGGGGTTACTGTACTGGAGGAATATGAACTGGGAATTGCTCCTGGCCAACTAGTCACTGCAGGAAGATCTGGCCTGAGAATCAGAAGGAAGCAGAGCTGAGAGGCTGAGAGACACCCGAGGGAGCAAATCCTGCTGCCCAAGCTCCTGGATGCAATGTAACAAAGCTAGCTCTGTGTTTGTTTCCTCTCCTACTAGAGGCAATTTCTATTGTGATCTGACACTTAAAACAAAACAAAAGATCCTGACTCAAGCACTTGGGAACGTTAACATTTAAAAAATGGTTAAACTTTGATCTTTGAACTTTGCATCTACACCCCCGTGGGCAAGTGGTATTCGACAGACTGATGAACCTACCACTTCTCTGTTCAGAGTTGGGAAGATGGAAACCCCAGTCCGCATTCCCCTTGGACGCTGGGAATCTGGATGAGACTTAGGTTCTGGCAGTAAGAGGAGCTTCTGAGAAACCTTGGTTACAAACTGGGTCACTTGGAGACAGTGAACCTCGTGAGATTTGATCTGGGAAGGAGTTACAGGCGGAGAGGAGAGTGTGGTGCGGGGCACCCCCCCCCGGCTGGCACAGTTCCTGCTGAGCTGGTACAGTTTTTGCGCCAGCGCCTTGGAGATGCCTTTTCATTCAGAAGCCTTCTCAGCAGCAGAAGCAGAGCAGTTCTACTGTGTGATTTAAAGTGCCTGGAAGTTTTGCACTCCTAACCATTACCTATCTGCACCCCGAAGAGAGCCCTTTCCGGTTAAACTAGCTGGAGAATAGTCTTCAGTTTGTGACCAACAACCGTGACCGATCCCGTGCAAAGTACATGCTTCTAGCAAAACACACCTCGGGCTTCGTCAAATCTTCAACAAGTCTTGCAATCCGAAAAAGGCAGCACATTGGTGGCTGACCGGGCGGAAAGCGGGGGAGAATCACTGAAAAGGACAGTGAGGTCTACGAGGGGAGTGCTCGAAAGGAGAACAAATCAGCAGAATAACTGCTAAGAGGAGTGAAATGTTGAAATTAGGCCACTGCTGTCGGCAGTTTCAGGAAAGTGGGGGACAGAATCCTAATTGCGGTAGGAGGGGTGAGTGAGGGAGGAGAACGAACAGGGAGGGTAGAGTAGTTCTGAAGCAGACACGCTGTGCAGTGAGGACAGGAAAGGGTGACAGAGTGATCTTCAGCAAGAAGAAAATCTCCTCTCTCTCTCTCTCTCTCTCTCTCTCTCTCTCGCATTTGAGAAAGCAATGGACAGGAGGATGCACAGGGTTACGGATATTTCCACAATGATGGAGGTGAAGATGGACGAGGAGTGACAGAGAAGCTGTGGACTTTGTGCCGGAGGGTGTCTCTCTCTGTGCAGTGGGAGGCAGACCACTTGCTGATGGTGGGCAGGAAGGGGACAGCGTCTGTGGACCCTGCTGAAAAACTGCAGGGAAGGAAGAGGACTCTGGATCAGCCCCTCTTGTCCACAGCGATAACAGAAAACCCTGCTCAGACGCACTTGAACCAAAAAGGAAAGCCACTGGTTCGTGCAGCGAAAAGTCCGAGGTCAGGGCTGCATCTAGGAGTTCATGCAGGGCCATCGGAACTTGGTTTCTGTTACGTTGGCTCCAATTCTCAGGTACCACTGCTCAGTCCCTGGCAGCAATGGACTCATCCTTTGGGGGTGAAGTAGGAAGACAAAAGTTTTTCTCCTGGAGGTCATGTCTTAGTCCTGGCACTGACCTGGACTGGCCTAATTTGGACCGTAAGCTCATCCTTGAAACCAATCACCAAGGCCAAGGGATTTGAATTGCTCTGATTGGCCAGCCCTGGGACATATGATCGCCTTTGAGCCAATGACTGGAGCCTGGGGATTTCAGAGAACCAGACCCAGGCCACGTGTCGTAGCCCCGAAGACTGTGCTGGAGCCCTACTCAAACCACATCTGCCCTGAGAGGGAAGATGCAGAAACTGATGTAGGTGCCGCAAAGGAAGTCAGTGGGAACCTATGACAAGGAAGTCCCATGTCCTCAGTAAAGGGGAAAGGGAAGCCCTCGGCCACCAGGGGTGAGGGGGAAACGAGGGTGACGGGTGGCTTGAAAGAGCCCCGTGGGGACTGAGAAGAGACAGTGAACTGTGAATAAGAGGATTATAAGGAGGGCCCTGGGGTTAGAGAGTGCTGGTTGGTTCTGTCAGCACTTGGTAGCCGCCCTGGGGTGTGAGGGGAGAAAGCAGAGAGTTGTAGCCAGGAAGTGAAGTGTTCTCTGTCAGCGACAGTACGTGATTTATGGAAATTCCTGACTTAACCTTGAAGGCACTCGCTGGGTCACACACGGACCACAGACTAGGAGCCAACATGGTTCACCTTCCTGCGCGGGCAAATGTACTCTGGGGAGAAATGTGACGCCATGCTCTGGAACGACCCTCAGACCAGGAGGAGCAGTGAGGGGCCGTGAGGGGCGCGCCTTCTTGGATTTGACGTTCTTGTATTAATCACATGTAAGGAAGCCAGTACTTAAAATAGCTGGGCCACCAGTGAATTGGCATGTGATTTGCACAAAATCCACTTTCAGTTTTAATTTTATGTTGCTCCCCTCAGGGTATTCTTAATAGTAGCAATACTATTTCTTGATTCCGAGTCCCCTCCCCAACTCAGTCTCATTTTTTCCTCATTCATTCCCAGCCATTACCAAATCTTCTCTACCACAGATCTGCAGCTGAGCCGAGAAACATTGGGCCTGGGGGTAAAATGGGACCGGAGGGCTCCAGTGGTCCCGTGGGACAACTTTGAGAATCTGGCATCAGAGTATAGAGATGAAGTTAGCATGTATCATGAGAGGGCAAGAGTGATGTTTTACAGCTGACCCTTGAAGAATGTAGGTTTGAACTGCACAGGTCCACTTATAAGCCAGTCTTTTCAATAAATACTGAAAATGTATTTTCTCTTCCTTATGATTTCTTAATAAATCTTTCTTTTCTCTAGTTTGCTTTATTGTAGGAATATAGTACATACAAAGATATAACGTATACAATATGTGTTAATCGACTGCTTATGTGATTGTTAAGGCTTCCGGTCACCAGTAGGCTATTAGTAGCTAAGTTTGTGGGGGCGGGTCGAAAGGTATGTGTGGATTTTTCAACTGCATGGGAGGTCAGCACCTCTTACCCCCCTGTTGTCCAAGGGTTGACCATATATACTTCAAGCAAGTATGTGCATGTTTCCCGACTAATATGGCAGGTTGCACTATATCTTTTACGACAGGCATTTTGCAAAACTTCCAAACGGTTCTTTGCCTCCAGCCCTTCTCCTTCATACCAAGTCCATGCCTCTGGTGGAGGAATCTTTCCAAGCACAGCCCTGACAAGGTGGCTCTTAGCTCGAACACTTAAAAAAAAAAAAATATATATATATATATATATATATATATATATACACACATATATATATATAATATATACACACACACACATATACACACACACATATATGTATGTGTGTGTGTATATATATATATATTTTTTTTAGAGAGAGAGAGATAGAAACATTGATGTGAGAGAGATACATCGATGGGCTGCCCCTGCACGCCCCCTACTGGAGGTTGAGCCCCCAACCCGGGCATGTGCCCGACCAGGAATCAACCCAGGCCTTCTCAGTCCCTGGGCTGACACTCAGTCCACGGAGCCACACCAGCCGGGCTCTGCTCGAGCACTCTAAACACTCCTAAAAAGTTCAGAATCCTAGGCATGGCATTCCAGATCCTTCAGACCCTGTCCTCAAGCCTCTCTCTCACTATTTAAAATGTTTATGTTAAATACTAAATATTTCAATACGCAGAAAAGTTCAAAGGAGAATATAATAGACATCCAAGTGCCCACAACAAAAATTAGACTGTTCCTTGGTTTGCCGTATTTGTTTCATATCTTGGTTTAAAGAAAGTCTTACAGACCCGGAGGAAGCTCACTGCCTCCCTGTGTCCCCTCATGAAGGTCAAACAATGTGTCCCACTCCGCCACTCCGGAGGGAATCACTATCCTGAGGCTGTTCTGTGTCCTTTCCATCCACGCTTAGAGGTTTTTGTTTATTATGTATCTATAGACACTAAATAGTATTCTTCAAGGCTATTTAAACTTACATCAATTAAATCATGCTATATGTATCATATCCCCTCTTGCTTTTTAAAATTAAATGTTCTTGAGATTTAGCCATGTTAATAATGTAGATCTAATTCGTTCATTTGGACTGCTGCAGTGTATTCTCATGTAAGGATATATACAGTGTGTTTATCCATGTTCTCAGTGGAGAACGCTATTTTGTTTCCATACAATGACTCTGTGACAGAGCTTTTCATGCATGCTCCTTCTGCGCATAGCTGAGTTTCTCTAGGGCAGTGGCTTTTCAAAATTGTGTTCTATTAACATATTTTGAAAACAATATAGGTAGGTGCAGAAAGTAATGAAACAGAAAACACGAGTGTTAGTCCTGTTTAACAAATCCCTCAATAAACTGCCATCACGAGGCACAACAGAGACTTTTCTCTGAGGTTTCAGAGTCAAGAAACACTGAGCAACCCTTTCCTTCTGGGGACCGTCTAATAATTGGGGTGTGCTTTTTGCTTTGTCTGCTAAGAAGCCTGGCACCAAAATTGTAGCCCACACTGGGAACTCTATAGCACTGTAGGGTATGTAGTCCGTGTTCTCATCTCTCCCAGGCTTGCTTCTTTTTCCTCAACTTTCTCACCTCAACTACTGTGTGTGTGTGTGTGTGTGTGTGTGTGTGCGCGCGCGCGTGTGTGCGCGCGTGCATGCGTTTGTGGAGTGCAGCATCAATGAATTAATGAATAAATAAACATTCTTACAGCAAGACAGCAAGACTAGGCAGGGTAGAATGGGCAGATCAAATAATCTGTACCAATTATAAAATTTTGCCTTAAAGATAATTTTTGTCAAGACATGTTTCTCTTTCATACATAATGTGGTTTATAATTTCATAGCTTTGGCATTTTCTATTAGGGAACTAAGCCCACCTTTATATTACATAACCATCTCAAAGATTCAAGGTTAGATTTTCAAGTTTTCTAGCCTTGATCGGAGTGTTCATATGTATAAAAAGGATAATTGACGAGCTTGCTAATATCCAGTGGTTAGAGGTAGGAACAACAAAAACTGCTATAACTAACATACTCACAAGAAATTCACACCATTAGTCAGAGGATCCCTCTCTTTGAAAAAAATAATAAAAAGTTGAGACTTGTGGGCCTGGCTGGTTTGGCTCAGCAGTTAGAGCGTCAGCCTGTGGACCAGAGAGTCCTAGGTTCGGTTCCGCTAAGGGCACGTATCTCGGTTGCGGTTTGTCCCCAGCGCTGTTGGGATCATGTGGGAGGCAACCAATCGATGTGTCTCTCACATTGATGTTTCTCCCTCTCTCTTCCTCCCTTTCTCCCTCCCGCTTTCTGAAGATAAATGCAAAAATGTCCTCAGGTGAGGATTAAAAAAAAAAAAAGTTGAGACTTGTGAATGCCATCATCTGAGGGGGAAAATATTGTATGTAAATCATATGCAAATTATCCCCACTGTGCTGACAGTGACTAAAAGCAGTTATTGTGCCGCACATATTCGGCTAACAAGAAATGTGGAGTGTGCGTCCCTCTTTAATAGTATCTTGGGATCTAAGCCATTCTTTGGCTTCAATGAATAGGATTGCTAAATGTCTTGCCCTGATTCACCTTTGGTGTTATATGCTGGAGTCTTTTTCCACTTAAATTTAACAGTATCTTCCGACGTTGAGCTCCTTCATTTCATTACAAATGCCGTGTATGTGCTGTTGTCTGGACACTATCTGGCCTGTAATGGAGGGGGCGTGTCAAGCCCCCCTTCTCCTCTGCCCTGCTCTTTGGCTTTGGTTCTATTTTACACAGAGGATGGTTTGGCTATTTTTAATGACTTGGCAAGTCAAAATAGTTGCTGGGAAAAAAACCATTTTTTAAAAGGAAAAACCAGTCAAACCAGAATTTTTTATCCCAACCAACCTTATCTGTCATGGCCATCGCTGTTATTTTCTGGTTTAATGAACAATGAAGTAAAAATTAAATGCATATAAAAACCCTACATAAATTATTTTCGCATGGATGGATTTTTTTTTAACCCTTCCAATGTTGATTTCTCTTCGGCTGATTCTATCCCATGCATTTGTGGGATGCACTGGGTGTGAACAGATTGACCATCAGGTGAATGGAGAGTCTGAAGGTCATTGAGTCTCCCCAGGTGTTGGTTATCTAATTAAAGTACCAGCAGAATCTTGGGCCATGCTCCAGAATAAATCATTCCTTTTTCTTCATTTGTTTTCCAAATGACATTATAGAAAGATTTTAAATGTAAGAAAAGCATCTGATATCTTTTTTTTTTCTTTCTAAAGTACAATTTCCATTTTATTTTTGTCCAGATCACTTTTCTTCAGTCTTTAAGTGCCTAGCTCCTTCCATGGGCTTTGGTGGAGGTGGAGGGGCAGCATCGCAGGTCTAAGTCGGGGTGGGGTGTTCGGTCCTCCGGGCTTCTCGAGATCGATTCCTGAGCACCTTGCTGTGCGTGGCACAGCTCACACAGTAGTGGAGTTCCACATCCAGCGTGGGAAGCACAGAGGTGTCAGACACTCACTTCGGAAATGTCCCTCAAGGCTGAGGTCTGTACTATGGTTTTTAAAATTTATTGATTTTTTGCAATTTTTAAAAATTTATTTTTGTTGCAGATGTTTCTCCTTTCCACCCCCTTCTATTATGTTCTGAATGATGACCTTCTCAATGGCCTTGTCCTCGGGCACGCATCAGGCACAGCTGGGGTGGTGAACAGGCTGCAATTTTTTTTCTTCTTTATTGATTTTAGACAGAGAGAAAGGGAGAGAGAGATAGAAAGAAACATCGATGAGAGAGAACATCGATTGGCCGCCTCCTGCATGCCCCTCACTGGGGATCGGGCCCACAACCTGGGCATGTGTCCTGACCAGGAATCGAACTGGCGACCTCTTGGTGCGACCTCTTGGGTCGACGCTCAACCACTGAGCCACACCGGCTGGGCCTGCAGCCTTTTTTGACATGATTGTTGTCCTTTCTTTTCTTGGTCATGTTGGAAGCGAGGACCAGAGAGCCCATCTGTTATTGTAATCTTCCGATAACAATTCCTGTTTTTCTCTTCAGACTCTTTGCCTACAGCCTACTTGTTTACATAGTTGTCTCCAACAGCTTTTCCTACCCCCATTTAATGAAGAATGGCATTTTATCTGTGAGCACATACATTCTGGATTTAAGGTTTTGAACCTCCATAGTGTTAACATTTTAGGCCAGATGACGACGTGGTGAGTGGTGTCCTGTTCACTAGACGACACTCAGCGGCATCTCTGGCCTCGCCCGCTGGGTGCAGGTAGCACCCCTCCCCCTACATTGTGATAAACAGAAATGTCTTCAGGAGAGGCCAAATGTCTCCTGCGGGTGGGGGGACTTGGCACAATTGTCCCAGTTGAGAGCCACGGGGCTATTTTTTCTTATCTAAGGAAAAGGAAGGGTGACGACAATGAAATCCCTCGGTGCAGGCAGGCAGGCAGGCAGGAGTGTGCCCAGTGCTGGGACAGCCTCGGCGGCGAGCACGCAGGCCTCTTTGGCTGACTCTCCAATGAAGCCAATCACACGGCTACCGGAACCCCAAGCCCAGGGCAGCCCGCCTCAGGAACACACAGTCACTCTGTCGGGAATGTGTGTTGTACCAGGCACCGGCTCTTAACCATCATCCTCTGAGGAAGGTCATCTTTATCATCCACATTTTATAGATTTAGACACTGAGACTCAGAGAAGTTACGTGACCTGCCCTAGTCAGTGGGGGACCCAAGATTCAAGCTCTGAGCAGTAGGATGATAAAACGTGTGGTCCGCCCCCTGCCCTACACAGAGAGGTGTCCTACGTGGTCCGGACCCGAGGAGTATGGCCAGAGAGGGAAGCCTGAGGCTGAAGGCGGATGGGGCTTCTCTTCTGCCCGGAGAGCATCAATTTGGCTCAGTTATTCAAAGGAACTCAAGGGCCTCATACTCTGGTTCATTTTATAGCGCGACTGATAGAAGGAGTTGCTCTGGGCATCTCCAATATTCTCCTTAAAATGCCCCGTGCAGAGTGGGACAGGAAAACCAGCTGTCTGCTTAAAGCCCAGGGCAAACACGTGGAGGACTTGGGGTCACAGGCTGGGTGGGCAGTCCCGAGCCCCTTGCTGTGCGAACATGAACACCCCCAGGAACACCGTGAGCGAAACTCGTCATTTCTCACCTTGGGGTTGCCTCGTCTTCCCTCCTTCTCAAGATCCTTAGAATCAGTGCTTCAGAGAGAGGAGGAGAAGGTGTGAGGTTCATTGCAGTCAAGGGAAACATTTGAAGAAACAACTGAGGTATTTGATGGGGAATTTGATGGTTTTTACTGTGTTTTGGATGCCGAGTCCTCTCTACTGAATCCTCATAAAATCTTGAATAAAATATGCATTTCACATTTTTGCGTGTAGTTTATCATTTCATAACTTTGGTATTTTCTACTGGGGAGTTGGGTCGGGCATCGGAGGTAGGTCCAAGGGCTAAGACCGGCTCGCGGTGGGCACACCGTGAACAGAGGCAGCCCCGGGGGGCTGGCCTGTCCGTTGTTAAGATGATCGTCACATCTTACGGGAGATGACATAGGAGAGCAGTTGGGACAGGATCACCAGGCTCTTCCTGTGTCCACCACACTCTCCACGCACTGACAACCAGGTCTTGTCACAGACTTTTGAAGTAGGTGACAGGAGCTGAGTCTCAGAGAAGTGATGAAACTTTTCTAAAACGATGCAGGTAGTAAGTGGCAGAGCAGAGACTTAAATCCGTCGCTGACGGGCTGCGGGCCAGCGCACTCACCATCAAAGAGTAGGACTGGAAAATTGACTGGTTCTCAGGTTTCTTCCCTGGACAGAGGAGTCCTCGATACGCTATTGAGGCAGAGAAATGAGAGTCCTTATAGGGGGCTCACGCCAGCCAAGCCCTGTGAGCCTCGCTTTGTGGGAGAGAGCAGGCCCCTGAGGGAGACGAGCACCCCCATCAGCCTGTGTCGGTGACATTCCCTGTTGTAATTCCTCTGTCACTGCTCAGCCTCTCTGCTCCAGAGTCCAGGCAAACACATGAGTGCACCCAGGCTCTGTTACTCTCAGGGCTGAACCTCATTCTTTAAAAGAGAGAAAAGGCAGGGTTTACTCACTGCTATATCCGTCCCTTCAGGTAAAATCTGAGGACAGATCTAGCAAGCCCACACTGTAGCCAGTCCAGCCCTGGGCCAGTCTTGCCCTGGCCGACTGAGCCTTGGTGTTCCAACACTGCAAACCAACCACTGGCCCGAGCAAAGGTTCACAAGGATAACGTAACGCTTGGAGAGACCAGAGTCAGCCTTGCCGTTAACGGTTACTGTTCGGAGGTTAAAAGAAACCCATCAAAGTGAAGCCAAGAAGAGGCAAGGGCCCATTCCAAGCTGATTTGGGGACACAAATTCAGGGGTGAAGTAGGCGCAGCCCACAGGGACAGACCAGGGCTCTGGATCAGAATCAAACTGAAGAGGCTCAAGAGTCTGATGAGCACTCACTGAGCATGGGGGAGGCTAGGAATCCTCTGAATGATGAAACAGGGAGCCTTCACGAAGGGCGAGCTCCTGAACGCTCTCCCAAAGATCGTTTCTGAATTTGGAGGACAAGGGAGAGGGTCTTCCCATTCATTCATATGCGTGTGCATTTGAAGACTGTATAGCTATTAGAAGACTATGTAGGATATAGTCTACTATGTGCTAACACTTTTCTTGGTGCTTGGGATAAAACAATGGACAACGTAAACAAGCAGATCTTTGCTCATGTGGAGACTACAATGTATCTGCCTCTCTCTCTATTTCTGTGTATGTAAATACAGAATGTATATATGTATGCACTTAGCAAGTCACATCCACTTGAGACCATACGAGTGGCTAATAAAATATTAATACTTTTATTCTTTTTTTTAAACATGAAATATAGAACATTTTATTTTACTTTTTGTTATTAAAAAAAAAAGACCTTTATTTTGCAGCAATTATAGATTCAGAGGAAATTGCAAAAATAGTAGAGAGGTTTCATTCTTCCCCCAGTGGTAAAATCTTACTTAATTAGAGTACAACACCAAAATCAGGAAACTGACGTAGGTACCATCCACGGACCATATTCAGGTTCCCTCAGCCTTATATGCAGTCACATGCGTGCATGGGTGTATTGCTCTGTGCAATTTCTACACATATGTAGATTCATGGAACTACCGCCACAACCAAGAAACAGAGCTGTTCTGTCACCACAAACCTCTCATGCTACCCCTCTGTCGTCATACCTGTGCCCCTCCCCTCACTCCCAGCCCCTGGAAACCATTAATATGTTCTCCATCATTACAACTTCATCCTTTGGAGAATGTCATATAAACGGAATCGTACGACATGTAACCCTTTGATACTGGCTTATTTTGACTCAGCATAATTCCTTGATAGCCACCCACGTTGTCCAGTACACAGTAGGTTTTTCCTTTTAATCACTGATTTGTATTCCAAATAAGTACATTGCTTTTCTAATAAATAAAAAATAAACCAAGACATGAAATTCAAAAAAGCACCACAAATGTTGAAGATGACACCATCTTTACTCTTTTATTTTTTTATCCTCACCTGAGGACACTTTTCCATTTTTTGTACAGATAGAGTGGGAGGGAGAGGAAGCGAGAGAGAGAGAGAGAAACATCGACGTGAAAGGGACACATCGAGTGGCTGCCACCTGCATGACCAACCAGGGCCGGGGACAAACTGCAACCGAGGTACATGCCCTTAGCGGGAACCGAACCCGGGTCTCTCCAGACCGCAGGCCAATGCTCTAACCGCTGAGCCAAACCGGCCAGGGCCCATCTTTACTCTTTTAAAAGACAGGTGAGCCCTGGCCGGTTTGGCTCAGCAGTTAGAGTGTTGGGGGCCAACAGACCAAAGATTCGCGGGTTTGGTTTTGGTCAAGGGCACGTACCTCGGTTGTGGTTCGTCCCCGGCCCTGGTCCATGTATCTCTCTCACATCGATGTCTCTCTCTCTCTCTTCCTCCTACTCTGTCTGAAGATAAATGGGAAAATATCCTTAGGTGAGGATTTAAAAAAACAGTCCTGGCTAGTTTGGTTCAGCGATTGGAGCGTCGGCCTGAGGACCAGAGAGTCCCGGGTTCAGTTCCCACTAGGGGCACGTACCAAAAAAAAAAAAAAAGACAAGTGAAAGTTTGACTTCACCTTTACTTGTCTTTGGTAAGTTCTCGAACTAAAGCTGCCTTGACTCACCATTAAACCTGAGCGGTGACCTCCTGAAATCAGAGCAGCTCTGTGCGGGCCAAGGAGGCAGTCCAGGGCTGGTTCGGTTAATTAGCCAGTGCGTTTATGTCTTTGGCAAGATCAGGCTCTGGTATTTTTTGAGACCTTTGTTAAAATCCCTAAGGTCATTCTCCATAATGATGTGGTTAGTTACAAGTGAATTATAGGTGATTTGTCCAACAAATTTCTCATTGTTAACAGGGTAGTTTGAACAATTGTTTGAGACTTATTTAACCTCTTTTACAAAGACATGCCAATCACACAGAGAACTTAGTAGATGGTATTGCAGTATTCGTTGTGGTTTTAGGCAAAAACAGTTCTTTTAACAATGATTCCCAATATCACAAAACTTTGTGAAATGACTCATTCATTCATTGAGCATATATTATGTGCTAGAGACTATTCTAGGTACTGGGAAAATAATGGTGTGTTCCCCCCCCCCCCCAAAGTCATGGTTACTTCCCCCATGAAGCTAACATTCTAATGGTAGAGACCAGTTTATTAAACAATCACAGATAAATGTAAAGTTAGAACTGGGATAAGTAAGATATAGAACATTGTAATTGACTTGTTCCAATTATGTTACAAAATGCAAAAACACTTTCTTCATGTAATTAGGTTATCTTGTTTAGTCTACTAATTGATTTAACAAGCCTTTTGTGAACAAATCAAGCAGCAGAAAGTAAACTTCATTATATGTTCAAATGATCATAACAGAAATTCAAGAGTTTTGAATGATAGAGGTTGTACTACAGCTATTTCAGCAGAGCAGGGTGGGGCTTGGGATTTTATTGCGTTTGGACTAGAGTTTATGAAACATGGATTGCCTCAAGGGGTGGACATTCTTTAACTAGAATAAAATATGGACTGAAATGACTTATGCACTCAATCAAAGCTTTTTGATGGCAGATCATCTATTTTCCTATTTTAAGACTTGGGAAAAAGTCCACTGTAGTTGAAAAGAAAATTGCTGTCATTTAACAATCAAATTTTCTTTCCTTGAACTTCTTTATTCGTGTTTTGTTACTAAGAAGTAGCGGCACTGGATGCAATAACACACTGCTATAATGTCCTTCATTTCCAAGACACTGAAAAACTCACTGTGGGGGTTTTCATTCATTGCTGGTGGGAATGCACAAATGGCACCTCTACTTTGGAAGATGGTTTGGTGGTTTCTTACAAAACTAAACATACTCTTACCAGCAATTGAGCTCCTTGGAATTTACCTAAAGGAGTTGAAAACGTTAAGTTCACACAAAAACCTGTACATGAATGTTTATAGAAGCTTTATCTATAATCATCAAAACTTGGAAGCAACCAAGCTATTCTTTGATAAGTGAATGGATAAATGAAATGACTGTTTCATCCAGACAATAAAATATTATTCAGTGATAAAAAGAAATGAACTATCAAGGTATGAAAAGACTAGGAGGATACTTAAATGCCTATTGCTAAGTGGAAGAACGAATGTGAAAAGGCTACATTATTGTATGATTTCAACCATTTGACATTCTGGAAAAGCCAAAAGTATGGATCAATAGTTGCCAGTGGTTGGGGAGGGGGTGTTAGTGGGGAGGGATGACTAGGTGGAGCACAGAGGATTTTTAGGGCAGTGAAAATACTCTGCATGGTACTATAATGGAGCATACATATCATTATATTTTTACCCTAAACCACTGAATGCACAGCACCAAGAGTGAACCCCAATGTAATCAATGGACTTGGGTGATAATGACATGTCTGTGGAGGTTCATAGACTGTAAGAATGCACCCTCCTGGTGTGGGGTGTTGATAGTGGGGGAGGCTGTTCTGCGTGCGGGCAGGGGTATTTTTGGACTCTGTATTTCCTGTTCAGTTTTGCTGTGAACTTAAAACTGATCTAAAAGTAAAATTTATTAATTTTTTTTAAAAAAAGCTTTAAGAAACAGCATGTGGGTTTTATGTACCAGAACTTTGCAAATATTGCCAATCAGATAGACATTTCACTAACCATGTCCATGTGACCGATAACAAATTTGTGCGGAAACGCTGGGTGGGACCTGACCGTCAGCCTCCCGCTCACTCCCTGAACTCGAATGTCCCTGTCTCGCCGTCAGCAAGATGTGCTGGTGAGGCAGTGCTGTGTCTCCTCTGTTTTTATGCTCAGAAAGCAGCATTGTGTATGTTCAGCTTCCGTGCCCACTGGCAATTTCCCCTAATTGTTTACAGTGCTCTAATTTTTACACTCTCTCTAAAGGATCTTTGTGTGTGCTGATTGCAGAAGGTAATATTTCTGGCATCAGTAACCATGGTAATGAATCATCCTCCTCTCAGAATTGGTGCCAGCTGCACTGGTGGCTAGATAGTAGCACCCCGGGGTTTTGCTAATGAGCGACTTTTCATTTGCTACAGGAGGACACGTCCACATCCTCACGTGTTTGCTTGTGTTTTGTTAAAGGCTATTCCTTGAGAACAACGTTCAAAAAAAGAAGTCGCGTGTGGTGAAACCTTGATCTCCAAAGGAAAACATTCCTAGTTCCGGAGAGTAGAGCAAGCAGAATGCAAGCCTTTGAAGGTGGAGTGGGGAGGCCACTCCGCCCCCAGCCCTTCCTTCCGCCCCGAGCATCCTTGGAGTCTCTTCCAGGCGTGCAGAGAGCTTTCCATCAGCATTCTCCTCTGACGACTGCAGAGAGCAGTTTAAATATTTCAAAGATTTGTGTTATGAATAATTTAAGGAGAAATAAAAAAAGCTCCTAAACTTTGTTTGAATTATGTAATGGGAGCTTTGCGATATGGTAGCATTTTGCCTTATCAGATGTAACTGTTCTTTGTGGGAAGACTGAAGTGCAAACGTAAGCCCGGCTGCCCTTTATCCCACGACTGAGGAGGGGCTGGGGAGACAGGGCCTCTTCACCCTGCAAGAGGTAGGTGCCTGCGGTAAGGGACCCGCCTTCCACCCACTGCCGTTCCCACGAACAGCTCACAGGACACCCTCACCAGCTTTTAAACATTTGAATCTCAAACCACTGATGCTTCTAGCCTGGGTGGCATTTTGAGGAGAGCTAAGGAAAACTGATATCCACAATACCCGAGTTTTCTTTTTTTCCTACTCCCTTAGATATGGACACCCGATCGTATGGTTCTGGTGTGGACACTGACTTTTATGCTGGACACTCACCAGCAGGGACAGGTTTTTGAGAGGCAGCTGTGTTCACAGTGACACTGCCTACGGCGCTTTCCCTGCCATTCCGTGTGCTTCCCGTGTGTGAGCTCATTTCATCCTTACAATGGCCCTGTGATGTAGACATTCCCTCCATTGGACAGGTGACTGGAGAGGCACAAAGAAGTTAAATAACTGGTCCAAGGTTCCCTAGGTGGTCAATGACAGGGCCAGAATTCACATTCAGGAAGTTTCAGGATAAAGCTCTTGATATTATCTATACATGTATATCTATATCTATATCTATATCTATATCTATGTATCTACATCATCTATATCTATGTCTATGTCTAAATCTACGTCTACATCTACATCTACGTCTATGTATCTATATCTATTCTATATCTATCCATATCTTTATCTTTATCTTTATCTATATCTTTATCTTTATCGATCTCTATCTCTATCTCTATCTCTATCTCTATCTCTATCTCTATCTCTATCTCTATCTCTATCTGTCTATCTCAATACTCTACCATGCGAGGAAGCACACAGAAAGGCTAAATTTCAAACCTCATCTCTGCCACTTGCCTTTTGTCCCATATAAATGCCTCTATCTCACGGCATCTGAGCCTCCCTCCCCATGGAATGGAAATAATTGCACCTGCTTCCCAGGGTGCTTGGGAAGTTCAAGTGAGATTAGCGCATAAAATGTTTTTAGAGACTCTATAAAGTACTATGGATGTGGTTGTTCAGAGATGATGGTGGCAGCGATTACTGGAAAGGTGAATTGTTATTATTCTTTCCACCTGTCAACTGGACTCTGGTATGATAATAAAAGATTGAACATATTGGTTACTAGTATCTAAGTTTGAAAAGCAAATCTCCATTTAAAGCAAGTGATTACATATCACCTATTATATACATCCCTAAAGAATATTAAAATAAGCGATAATTGCCCAGCCGGTGTGGCTCAGTGGCTGAGCATCGACCCATGCACCAAGAGTTCACTGGTTCTATTCTTAGTCAGGGCACGTGCTCAAGTTGTGGGCCAAGTCCCCAGTGGGGGGCATGCAGGAGGCGGCCAATCAATGTTCTCTCTCATTGATGTTTCTATCTCTCCCTTCCTCTGTCTCTAAAATCAATAAAGAAAAAAAAAATTTTAAAGAGCAATAATTAAGTTTTTTAAGTTTCTCAGAATTATATGATTGAGAATTCACTTATTTTAAAACATCATTCCCGTTGAATTGGCTTGTAAGCTTAAAACACACAGTTCTAGAACAAGCATAAGGCAGACACATTCAAAATAGGGTCTGGCACTGTCATTGTTAGTTTTTAAAAATATCCGTACTTTTCAGAGAGATTAACATAATATATCACCTAAGAAACCAAACAATAAATCCCTTTACATATCCTTTTAAGCAATTCAGAGTAAAAATAAGAAGCAACTGGCCAGCAAAGCGAGGCTTTGAGGGAGCTGGTGAAGGCCAGGACTGTGCACTCCAGTCAGCAGGTGCAGGATGCTGCAGAAGGGAGCTGCGTCATAGCTACAGCACAGGGACTTCCAAAAGGACAAAACCGTTTGGCAGGTGCGGCTCAGTGGATTGAGCATCGTCACATGGACTGAGAGGTCCCAGTTCGGTTCCTGGTCAGGGCACATGCCCCAGTTGAAGGCTCGATCCCCAGTAGGGGGCGTACAGGAGGTAGCCAACCAATGTTTTTCTCTCACATCAATGTTTCTATCTTTCTCTCTGTCCCTTCCTCCCTCTCTAAAAAATCAATACAAACCTATTTTTTATAAAAAGGATAAAACTAGATGGAATAAATGTTACCAAATACAAGTTCTAAAACTGAGTTAGTGCCCTGGACGGTTTGGCTCAGTGGTTAGAGCGTTGGCCTGTGGTCCCGAGAGACCCGGGTTCGGTTCTGCTAAGGGCACGTACCTCGGTTTCAGTTTGTCCCCAGCCCTGGTTGGGTTGTGTGGGTGGCAGCCACTCGATGTGTCCCTTTCATGTCGATGTTTCTCTCTTTCTCTCTCTCTCTCCCTTCCTCTCTATCTGAACAAAAAAAATGGAAAAATGTCCTCAGGCGAGGATAAAAACAAAACAAAACTGAGTTAGCAAGTTTGAGAAAGGAAAAAGCTTGAGGGAGAAAGGGAGGAAGGTTGAGGGACTGAGAGAAATGGTAGAATTTTACCGTTAAGGCTCCACAAAGATCTAAATTTAGTCCAACAACAGGAGGCTCATTTTTCTTTCTTCCAGAAACGATAACCTTTCTTCTGATTTTCCCTGTGGATATTTTCCCAGTAGAAAAAAAAAAGTTGCAAGAATATTTAACATAATTACACAATTTTCATAAGTGGACTAAAATAACCATTTGCTTTAAATGGAGACTTGTTTTTCAAACTCAGCTACTAGTAGCCAATATGTTAAATCTTTTGTCATCAAAACTGTATTCCTGAATCCAACTGGCAGGTGGAAAATATGGAGACCGGCCTTTCCAAAGGTAAATCACCGTTCTGGGCATTGTCCTTTAAGAGAGCACAGCTGTCGTCTGCGAAAGTTGACTTTAGTGTTGTGTCCTTGCGTCATAAATGCTTCTGCTTCTGAGGAGCAGAGACCATCTTTTTTGGCACCGGTGCGGGTGGGGAGCAGAACAGCCCTCCTGGCCGTGGAGCGTTTCTGCACACATTCATCCCACTTCAAAACTTGTGACTGTCCTGGAAGAGATCCATTAATATATCCTCAGAAAGACAGATGGCGAATGAAGGAGAGAGAATGTTACCGTAGAAAATGAATTCGCTTACTAAGAAATCAGCTACTTGATAGAACGTGGCAAGTTTCCACGGAGTTTGAGTGGAAGAGGAGAGGGTTTTCTCAGCAGCCTGCTCTGAAGTCGGGATTTGGCTTTGGAGCGCCGAGTGATTTCAGACAGACGACTTCAGACGGTAGGGACCCCAGAAAAGGCAGTGAAGGGGTTAACTCGGCAGGAGGTGGCCTCACCCTCGACAGTCCTTCACAAGGGCACCTTCACAGCTCATTGGCATGTCCCCTCGCCTTCAGCTCTTGTCCCCACTCAGGCCTGTATCTTCTTCCCAGCTCTTTCCCAGGCTGCTCCTTTGCAGACCTAGACGGCCCAGCCCTGTCCCAGGGCAGCTCTTCTTCCCAGATCTGCACCAGCATGCTGAGCCTGGTCTTGCAGAGGAGTCGCTTGGAGACCTCGCTGAAACGTGTACTCCACGTCTGTAGCTCTGCGGTGGGACCTGGGATCCTGCACTTCTTACGAGCTCCCAGGTTTTGCCAACTTCAGGAAGCTGGGAACTTAAGGACACGCGCCTCAACATCCTCTTCCAAACGGTTTTGTGTCAAATCTTGTTTTTTAGTTTCAAGTTTCCGTTGGCCCCAGAGGTCAGCCCACGCGAGGCCGTCCTGCCCACTGCCCAGCCCTCTGCCGGCAGCCGGAGGATGCCAGCTCCGTGCTCAGCTCCATCCTCAGCCCTGCCCGCCCTGCCTGTTCTCTGTGCACCAGGGAGATGCCTCCTTGCGCAGGAGAGTTCCAGCAGGTCTCCCGTGGGAACAGAGTTTCCGAATCATTCTCCAGTGTCAGGACGCTGAGTCCTATTCTGTTTCTTTCTCTTGGAATAACACACCAACACGGAGCCTTATGTTACAGGTCACTGGATTTGCCTATGGACGTGTCTGCCGTTCTTTGGAGACAAGAGTCTCACACGGGCAAGGACATCTCGTTCACTCTTGGCCCCCTGCCACCTGGTCCGCTGGTCCCCAGCACACAGTCGGTCCTCAATAAATGTGCGAAGAGGATGTGAATAAATTTCCACACCGCGTGAGTGATTTGGACACATTCCACGACCACCCTTTTGTTCCAAGATGCCCAAGTGACAGGTACCCCATTAATTTATGAGGATGTCACTGTTTTCTTGGTTAAAACTCCCCCCCAAGCCCCAAAATATAGAACCATTAGGCCTGTCTGTGTGTTGGCACCAACTCACCAGCCTGCAGGCATCCCTGCCACAAAGGAGCAGAAAAGACTGTTATTAAACGAAGAATCTGTGCACTACGTTTTAAAATGGGAAAACGTCAATTACTTAAAGCACAGTAATATCACACCGTCTCCCCACGTTCCGGTGTAAGCAGCCCCCAGTGCCCTTTCTACTGGTGTCAGGGTTCAGGGCCCTCTTAGGGGAGGCATTCCGAGGCGGTCTCCATCCCGCTCCGCCCCACACAGCTGCGGGAATCAGCTCTCACACCAGTGATTGTCTCATTCTGTGAGTGTCATCTATTTGTTAATTGATCTGTCCATTCAGCAGACATTTATTCCAGCCTGTCCCCTGGCTGGCAGGCGTAAGCAGACAGCATCATAGACTGATGTTAGAACCAGAGGGAAGAGTGGGGATTTTGAGAGATGGCAGATGATGTGTACGCCGTGTGTTGGGAAGTTTGGGAAGAACAGAAACGAGGTCTGGTGTAAATCCTGCTCCCCGGCCAGCCCCTCGGGAAGTGCCTTCCTGACCAGCCTGCAGGGACAGCCTCTGACTGACTCCAGGTTCAGGGATTGATGCGGATGGTGTCAGCCAAAGGTCAGAGGCAGTGAACACAGGGGCAGGGAGGCCAGGACGAAAAGCACCACTGACCAAGGCCCGGAGCCTGCGTGGCTGTGACGTCCCAAACCAACCGCAAACCTCTGCCGCGCACACACCTGTGCCGAGAGCGCCGCGTCCACAGGAGATGGACAGAAAGGGCCCAGAGAACCCGAGGCCAGGGAAACGCCCCTGGATGAAGATGTCACCAGCAAATGCCACACAGAACCCCAAACTCAGAACATTTGGCTTTGGGGAGAAAATGAAGAGGAAAAAACATATGAGATGGTAAAAATGAGAATACAGAGTGACATGAAAATCACAACTCTCCACGCTCATTTCTATACGTGAAGAAGGTGGACTGTTTCAGTGGCTGGCACAAGAGGTTTACGGGGAATCATAGAAGTTTTACTCACAGAATGACCCTGTGGTGGTACAGTACTCAGCTTCCATCCCTCCCGAGGCCCCAGGAGGGACACGGCAGGTTTATTTGAAATTAACCCAATGAGAAACCAATGGCAGTTTTTCTCTGAAATTATGGCTCACACATCAAAATCACATGGGGAGCAGTTGTTTAAAAATTGGGGTCCTGATCTGTTAGAATCTCTGGGGTGGTGTTTAGGAATTTGCATTTTTAATCAACTCCCCAGGGGATTTATAAGTGCACTCAAGTTTGAGAACCAGGAGCTGCAAAGGTTAAGGACCTGGCCCACCACACACACACACACACACACACACACACACACACAGGGCCAAGGCCAGCACTCAGCTCTTCTGCTCTAGCAGCCTTCCCACGGACCCCCTCCATCTCTCGCTAAGTCGGGGTGTCCTCACCATCCACTGCACACTGGGCTTTCTAAGATACTTATCACAACTCAATCCTATCTTTTTCTTTCGATGGCGTTTGAAGAGTATATGAGGAAAAGGTGAGTGAGTGTTTAAAAAACCCACTGGTTCAGAATGACCCCTGCGGTCTGGTCGTTGGGTGTCTTAGAACCTGCCCCTCCTTCCGTCTTCTCCTACAAAGTAAAAGAGCCTGGCTGAGCAGAGAGTTTAAGCTTATGTGTATAGTGTAAGTCCTGTCTTCCTTATGAAACCTGCATATCATATGTTGCGGTGAGAGCCCTTCCCACGCGTGACGCTGCCGTCTTTGCGGAGGAAGTGCGTGTGAAAGCTTCTCAGTACCCACTCTGGCCCAGTGGGTCGCAGAGGTGGGAAGGAGCCGCCCAGCTCTCTCTTGTCCTCTTGACCGCTGGCTCCTGGGTGGGACAGCACGCTGTGCAGGCTCCTTCTGCTGCGGCTGTGCCAGGGCCGGCCCAGGAGCGCCCTCTGCAGGCCAGCCCTCCCCGACAGGGAGGGCACAGCTCCCTCACGGGGTCCGCCATAGGAAGCCCAGCCTTCCACAGGCCTGAGGCACATTATCCAGTAACCGCTTTGTCTGCAAAATGGGGACTATGTGGCTGTCCGTCGGCCTTACTCTCTCTGTGTGAATGGGATCATTTGTATTTTTTTTGATCCTCACCCGAGGACATTTTTTCATATTTTGTTCAGATACAGTGGGAGGGAGAGAGAGAGAGAAACATCGATGCGAAAGGGACACATCGAGTGGCTGCCACCCGCACGACCATCCAGGGCCAGGGACAAACTGCAACCGAGGTACATGCCCTTAACGGGAACCGAACCCGGGTCTCTCCGGACCTCAGGCCGACGCTCTAACCGCTGAGCCAAACCGGCCAGGGCGGATCACTTGTATTTAACTGAATGTTTGTTTCTTTCTACTACACACTTTCCAAAACTAAGGTGCAACAGGAGCTTGCCCACTGAGTTATCTGAAGGGACCCCAAATGTGTATCTCTTTTAGTAAATACAGTAAACAAGGGATTGCTTTGGCTGGGCGGGTCGTGCTCTCCCACAGTGTATGCTGTTACTGAAGCAGCAGAACCGTGGCAGCCCATTCAGGCCGAAGGGGACAGCCATGGTTTGGACCTTCCTTGTGTGGTGACGTGTGTGTGTTCCGAGAATGGTCTCCTCCTCCTTCCCTGCCTTCCTGTAACTTCTTGCACTTGGTCTCACCTAAGAGAGTGATGTAGTCTCCCACTCTGGTTGACAAACTCAGGACATTGGAGTACTGATTAGATTGTGATATATGATAAATGACTGAGTCAATAATGTCGCCAGAATCAAGGCAAGTGCTATATCCAAGCACAGGACACTTTTTTTTTTTTTAATCCTCACCTGATGATGCATTTTACCATTTATCTTCAGATAGAGTGGGGGGGGGGGGGGAGAGAGAGAGAGAGAGAGAGAAGGAAAAACATTGATGTGAGAGAGACATATCGATTGGCTGCCTCCTGCACAACCCTGACCAGGCCGGGGACCAGACTGCAACCAAGATACATGCCCTTGATGGAATCGAACCTGAGACTCCTTGTTTCGTGGGCCGATGCTCTAACTGCTGAGCCGAACCAGCCAGGGCAAGCACAGGACATTTTTGAATTGCCATCCTGGCTCTGGGGCCTGTCACGCTCAGCCTGAAAGCCCACTGGGAGGGCAGGGACGCTAGGCTGCCCTGTCTAAGCTTCACGGACGTCTAAGCTTCCTCCAAACGTCCAGGAACCCATTCATTTCAACACATATCCGAGTTTATACGCGAGCATATGCCAGCTACTGAGTGGGGCAGGCTTATGTTCTGGTTGGAGAACTGCCGTAGGGCATAAAGCATTCATCGTGACGGAGGGAACAGGAGTAAAAGAATTATGATAATAAATCCTGTGCGATTCGGAGGGAACGATCCTGTCAACTGGTGTTTGAGAAAGATTTCTAAGAACCGGCCTCGCGGAGGGGTCAAATGAAGGTTGGCACACAGGAGACAGAAGGAAGTTTCCCGTTGCCAACCTTGTTGTCTTTCCCAGTGGGTTGGGTGTGAGCTCTGCTCAGAGGACTGTGACTAGTGCATCTCTGGTTGTGAGTCTTGACGGCCACATTCACAGCTGTTAAAACTGGCCAGTATCTGATGCAAGCCCGTCCCCACAGAGTGTCCGGCAGGCCTTACCGCGTGGCTACGTCCTGTGTGTGCCTGCAAGGTGGCGGCCCCCTGCCAGTGCCTTACCGAGCTCACCTCTGGTCATGCCAGCCCCAGCTAGGGTTTGCACAGTTTCCTGAGATGTCATATGTCATTGGTTTGAAACAGTTCCATTCCTTTGATCTGCTCCCCCTTTTTCTTGATTTTCCTTCTCGAGTCTAGGTCTGTCTTTTTTTTTTTTTTGCTCCTCTCTTTCTAATTTATTATCTAGAAATGTGTTCCTTTCTCTTCTTATTTTTATTCACTTCCTCTGAGTGATCTTAGCCAAAATCAATATCTCAGGTTTTATTTCTAAATTGAATTAGAGTCATATTTTGGTATTTCTTCACCCTGCAGAACATCCTCAGGCACTTCAAGTCTAACATATTAAAAATGTAGCTAATTTTCCTCTCCTTAAAAATCTCCTAATCTGTTTCATCTTTCACCTTCCTTATCCAGCTTGTTCCTATTACGACAGTAGTATCTCAGATTTGTTCTCAAAATTGACCCCATCTCCGTATTCGGTGTCATCACCAGCCCACTTCCCAGGACAGCAGCCTTTGGACTTGACTCTGCCACAGACTCTCTGCTCTGGGGTTGCTACCAGAATACGTTTCCTAAAAATAAACTCTAGGCTTCTGGTTAAGATGATGGAGTAGGCAGATGTGGTATGTGCACCTTCCACAACCACAACAAAATTTAAACTACAGAGCAGCATCACTCAGAACTGACTGAAATCTAGCTGAACAAAAGTCCTACGACTAAGGATACACAGAAGAAGCCACATCGAGGCTGGTAGAAAGGGTGGAGACTAAGAACTCACTGGCCCCACACCCCGGTGTGGCAGTTAAAAATTGGGAGAAATATTTCAGTTATGGAGGTCCCCTGTGAGGGGTGCCACACCACACTGGGCCCCCAGCCCAGGATTCCAGTGCTGGGAAGAGAAGTCCCCATAACCTCTGGCTGTGCAAACCGGTGGAGATTGTGACCGAGTGAGACAGAAGCTTCTGGAGCCCCAGGCAGTTACTCCTAAAAGGCCCGTCCATGGACTTACTTGGATTTCCTCCCTCTGAGCCCCAGTGCTGGGGCAGTAGCTCAAAGGGCGCCAGGGACACATGGGATAAACTGAACTGTCCGGCTTCACGGTTAGGCTGGAGGGGCAGTTTTCTCCCAGAGAGAAGTGTTAACAGAAGCCATTGTTCTTTTGCTGAGCCCTCCCCCCACAGAGCCAAAAGATGGGAGCCGTATCTGGGGCTCCATCAAACTGGCTAACACTGTTCACCTTGCCCTGTTGACTCCTTGAGACCCCTTCCTGTTCAACTTGCATTTCCACCAAAGCCTTTTTCCATACAAACAACCTGTCTTGGCTTATGCTGTGGAATTTAAACTCTCTAAACTAAGCAGCGTCTGGCCTTAGCATGCCCCATACCTCTTGCTAAGTGGCCCCAGGCCTGGCACCAATGGCAACTGGGCTTGGTTCACAGTTTGGCCTCTCCTGGGCACCACCAAACCCAGCACAAGTAGCAGTCATCTGCAAATTGCTTTGCAGCTCATGCTGGGTGGCCTTGGGCAAGGCACAGGCAACCCCTTGACCTGACCTCCTGAGAGGCCCCAGAGCCAGCATACTCCATGGACAGCTTCTGACCACACTAAAGCACCCCCGACCACCTCCATGAGCAACATACTCAAGGGATAAACTCAGTGGGCACCAGATCCTCGCTGAAGCAAGTTCTGCTCCATGGGTTGGTCCCCTGCACAGCAGATCTTCCATGGTGGTTGTGGCCAGTCCTCACAGCTAATCAGCCTAGAGTAAATCCCTCACATTGACAATTAAGGCTCAACTACAACAAAAGCATGCACACAACTTGGGTGACCAGGAAGACCATGCCACTGGGTCCTACAGGACACTTACTGCATAAGGCCACTCTACCAAGCCTAGGAGATGTAGCAGTTCTACCTAAAACATAGAAACAAACACAGGGAAAAAGCCAAAATGAGGAGACAAATAGCATTCCCCAAATAAAAGAACAGAACAAAGCTCCAAAAAAAGAATTAAACAGAAAGGAGACAAGCAAACTCAGATACAGAGATCAAAACACTAGTTATAAGCATGACCAATAAACTTAGGGAAAGAATAGATAAACTTAGTGAGAACTTCAACAAAGAGATAGGAAACATAAACATGGAGATTAGAAAGCATAAAAAAGAACCTGTCAGAAATGAAGAATACATGAACTGAAATAAAGAATGCATTATAAGGGATCAACAATAAAGTAGATGAAGCAGAGGATCAAATCAGTGATTTAGAATATAAGGAAGCAGAAAACACCCAATCTGAACATTAAAAAGGAAAAAAAGATTAAAAAAAAATAGTATAAGGAGTCTCTGAGACAACTTCAAGGGTACTGACATTTGCATCATGAGAGTGCCGAAGAGAGGGAGCAAGGAATTGAAAACCTAATTAAAAAAATAACGATGGAAAACTTCTCTAAGTTAGTGAAGGAGATAAACATGTAAGTTCAGGAAGCACACAGAATCCCAAACAAGATGAACCCAAGAGGCCCACATGAAGACACATCATAATTAAAACACCAAAGGTTAAATACAAAGAAAGAATCTTAATAACAGCAAGAGAAAAGCAGTTGGTTACCTACTAGGGAGCTCCTATAAGACTGGCGGCTGACTTCTCAACAAAAACTTTGCAGGCCAGATGGGATTGGCACAAAATAGTGATGAAAAGCAAGGATCTACAACTGAGATTACTCCACCCAGCAAAGCTATCATTTAGAGTCAAAGAACAGATAAAGAGCCTCCCAGACAAGAAAAAGACAAGAGATCATCACCACCAAACCAGTATTACAAGAAATGTTAAAGGGTCTTCTTTAAGTTGAAGAAAAGGAAAGATAAAAAATATGAATAAAAGTGGCAATAAATTCATATCCATCAACAATTACTTTAAGTGCAAGTGGATTAAATGTTCCCATCAAAAGACACATAGTGGTTGAATGGATAACAAAACCAGACCCATATATATGCTGTCTACAAGAGACTCACTTCAGATCAAAAGACACACAGACTGAAAGTAGAGGGATGAAAAACATATTTTACTTTATGGAAATGGAAGCAAACAAACAAAAAAATCTGGGGTAGCAATATTTATTTATACCAGACAAAAATAGTCTTTAAAACAAAGGCTATAACAGGAGATAAAGAAGGACCCAGCAATTCTACTTCTGGGTATTTATCCAAACACACACTGAAAAGCCATCCCTATGTTCAATGCAGCATTATTTACAATAGCCAAGATCTGGAAGCAACCTAAGTGTGCATCAATAGACGAATGGATAAAGAAGGAGTGGTACATATATTCAATAAAATATGGCTCAGCCATAAAAAAGAATAAAATCCTGCCATCTGCAACGACATGGATGGATCTAGATGGTATTGTGTTGAGTAAAATAAGTTAGACAGAGAAAGACAAGTGTCGTATGATTTCACTTACATGTGGAATCTAAAAACAACATAAACAAGCAGACCGGAAACACTCACAGATACAGAGAAAATTTTGACAGTTGCCCATTGGGACGGGGGTGGTAGGGATGGTGAAAAAGGTGAAAGAATGAAGAAGTACAAATTGATAGTTACAAAATAGTCATGAGGATGTAAAGTACAGCAGAGGGAATACAGTCAATAACATTGTAATAACCATGTGTGGTGCCAGGTGGGTACTAGATTCATCCAGGTGATTACTTACCTTATATAATTGTCTAACCATGGGGTTTTACACCTGGAACTGATACAATACTATAAGTCAACTCTACTTAAAAAAATAAAAAATAATTTTAAAAGGAAAAATAAAAATAAATTCTAATTATGCTCTTTCTTTAAAAGCCTTGATCAACTTTTAGTTTTTGTAGAAAAAAGTCCAAATTTCTCACCTTCCACCTGTCCCCATCCCATACCTTATGTCTTCATTAGATCTACCTTCTCACCAGCCTATAAACCAGCTCCTTTAAGAGTTCATGCCTTTGTACATTGTTGTTCTGCCACCTGGAATGCCTTTCCTCTGTTATTCCTGTCCTGACCTTTTGTCCAGCCTTCAAGACCTAGTTTGAATGCAATCTCTCTTCTGGGAAGCCTCCCTGGACTATGTTGAAAACCATCACCCTGACCTCTGGGATTCCCTAGCACTTAAATGAAACCCTGCTCTATTAATTTGCTACTGTTTTCAATCTGTGAAGAAAGCTCATTTCATCTTTTACCCACAAATATTTCTGAGGATCTACATTGTATGAGCAGTACCTGTGTTTTGATTGCAGTCCTTTCCATAAAAATAAAATAGGCATTGCTTCAACCCCACCAATGCAGATCACTGCAGTCACCCATCACGACTGCATGGGGTCATGGTGCAGAATTGGGACTCAGACGCACTGGTTCTGCCTATTTCTTCTTGTCAACTCCTTCCCAACCATCACCTTCATCTTCTCAACTTATGGAGAGGGAGAGAGGTGACTTAGGACCCAGGTAACACACCTCCTGTTCCCTCTCCTGCTCATTTGCTTGATAGCCTCTCTGACAGCAACTCCGAGATGACATTCTTGGTTTGCACTAGGTGGGGAGATGACAGTGTGTTTGAATGGCCTGTACCTCTAGGGGACTCCCTCTTGTCTCCTGCCCTTCCAAACAGGTCCTCTGGCGATGGTGGTGACAATTCTGAGTTCAGAGGGCTGTTTCCTTCATGTGCCAGGGATGCTGGTTTCAAGGCTTGGGGAGATCTGGGGGCTCAGGGAGTGCCGTCAGACGACCCCCGTGCCAAGCAGTGCCCTGGAGGGACACCTCCGCTCGGTGGTGGACCAGCTCTCCGCTCTGGCACAGAACGACGGAGTGTGGACTGGGCCGTGTCCGCATCCCCACAGGTGACCTGCATTGTCCTCTGTCTGCTGGTGGCCGTTATCAACCTCTCTATTCCCAAAGACTGTGTTCAATAAAGGGATATTCACAGAATGAGGAAATGGGTCAATTTGTTACAAGAGCTTGGGGGGGTCTTTCTTTGCTTCCCTTTCCTTTGCTTTTTGAATAATGTAGGAACTGAGCAAATTACCTAAGGAACCCATTGCTCCAGTGCTGCTTCCCGGGTGTGGTGCAGGAGCCTTGCAGCCCCCACGCCCTGGGTTCCCCTCCTTTCTCTGCTTTGGCCGTGGGCAGGGGAAACGGATGCAGCTCCCCTGAGGAGCTACAAGGTTGCTGGGGAATGGGGGGAGAGAAGTGACTGCGACCCGAGCCAATGCTGAGCCAGCTTCTAGGTGTCGAGGTGGGCCCTGGATGTGCCCTGCACGGGACCCAGGAGAAGAAGGCTTGAAGGGCAGGCCTGCACCCATGCTCGGCGATGCCTGGTCAGGAGCTGCGGCCTGGACCCGGGCACACTGTGGCTCTCCCACCAGGTCATCCTCATAGTACTTCTGGGGACCACACGCAGTGTGCGTTGGGGCAGACACCCTCTTACCTGGCTCTGGGATTCACTTGCAGCACTGCTTTTTATTCTTCTGAAAAATCCCCTTACAACATCTGCATAGAGAGTTTGCTGGGGAAAGAAGCAGGGATTAAAAAAAGAGCCCTGGCCAGTTTGGCTCAGCGGTTGGAGCATCGGCCTGTGGTCCAGAGAGACCCGGGTTCGGTTCCCGCTAAGGGCGTGTGCCTCGGTTGCAGTTTGTCTCTGGTCGTGCGGGAGGCAGCCACTCGATATGTCCCTTTCACGTCGATGTTTCTCTCCCCCCCACCCCCACTCTGTCTGAACAAAAAATGGAAAATGTCTTCAGGTGAAGATAAAAAAAAAAATTAAAAAATAAAAATAAAAAACAAACAAAAGCAAAAATGCTTACTCAGAAGTGAGGGCAAGCCACCGCGGAGCTCAGCACGCTGCCTCCGGCCAATCAAAATAGAATTCTCACAGTGACATAAGAGGCCACAGGAGCACCTAGAACGGCATGATTCTGCAAAAGGAGACGGAGCTACCTGCCAAACGTTCCAGCAAAGCACTTTCTGCTTTGACGTGGCCATAAAATACAAGTTTATCTGCAAAGCCTGTCTGTGGGTCAGTGTTTCCATTATTATTACAGTTTTTAATCTTCACCTGAGGATATTTTTTCATTGATTTTATTTATTTTTAGATAGAGAGGGAGGGAGGGAGAGAGAAACATTGATGTGAGAGAGACACATCAATTTGTTGCCTCTTGCACGACTCCCCAACTGGGGCTGGGGATCGAACCTGCAACCGAGATATGTGCCCTTGACCAGGAATTGAACCTGCGACTCTTTGGTCTGCGTTATGGGCCAAAACTCTAACCACTGAGCCAAACTGACCAGGGCTGTATTTTCCCTTATTAACACTTCAAACACCAATGGAAAACAGGAACTTGGGAGTTCTAAATTGCTGAACCGTATCACATAAATAAGTAGCAATTAAAAAAAAAAAAAAATCGCAGCATGGTGTAGTTAAAGGAACCATAGAAAAAAGGCTAGCCCAACTCCCTTACTGTCAGGTGAAGAAGCAAAGGTGGAGAACGGCCCCATCACCGGTTACAGAGCCCATTCGTTGCAGAATTGGGTTTCGAATGCGTAGTTTGGCCTTTTTTCTGCTATGTTATTGTTTTTCTGAATAAGTTAGGTGGGAAACTATCTATGTTGTGATTTCCAAATATATATCTAGACATTCCCATATACCTGGGGCTTTCTAAGGTTTGCTTCCAAATTGCACTTAACAAATTTTGCTGAGATAAGATCATCAACATGTATAGCAACAGTCGTTCCTGACCTGGAAGAATGAAGCCTGACACAGAGCTTCTGTGTTGGGAGAGTTCGTCTGGAGCATCGAATTGAAAATGGAAAATTTCCTGAGGAGCAGGTGCGACCAAGTGATGTCATCCTGCAGCTGAAAAACCAATGCTTGGCGGGGACGGTGCTCGGCCCTGCTGTCGAGGTGGCAGGAAGTGGGCTGAGCCGTGTGCAGTTGCCCTGAGCAAGGCTGAGCAGCTCCAGCAAATCGGCTTCCGAGTAGGTGGGGAGTGGAGGCAAAGCTGGGGCAGCAGGGTGGCAGCTCATCTATGACAAGGAACGCAGGTGACATCTGCGCAGTCACAGGCCTGCTCAGGCATGCTGCTAGCACTGATTGAAATCCAGACCCCGCGAGCCTGACCCAGTAATGCAGGCGCGAAGGCTGGCCTGGGGCGACAGGGAAGAGCCGAGCAAAAAGCTGTGGATTCTCAAGGAAGAGGAGAGACACAGTGCGTGTGCCGGTGGTAGTGCCGCATCTTCTAGACGGCAGATGATGCTCTCCGTTAGGGCATCGGGCAAACAGGGGCACAGAAATGAAAAGAACTCACCGAAGACCTGACTTTGCAATACAAATATATTAAAAGGCTATTTGATTTCAGCATACGCGTACTTTGCATCTTGTGTGGTTGGGGAATTTGTCCCTTTATGTTTTCGGTGCTTAGGGCCCGTAGGACCTGAACAGGTGCCTGGCTGGGGGCTCCGGAAAGAGACCCTGAGACAGAACCACCTTAGGGGTTAGGCACTCGGAGGCACTGCCCCGTCTGGCCCTCTGGCACCGTCTGGCCCTCCTGCACCGAATTAAACTGAAACAATGTCCCAGTTTGGGCCAGGGCTCACCCCCTGCCTTTTCACACCTGTCTCCTCGCTCCAGCCTCAAGGCTCATGGTCATGCTCAGAAGGAAGGGCTTGGCCACTTGCTCTGCCTCATGATTTTCTTTCCATGGCTTATGCTCCACAGGTGTCTGGAGGAAATGACGTCTGCCTCCTAATGTAGATCATGGTGTGTCTTTTCCTATCTCCTCATCTCTCACTGCTTTAATGAACCTTGGTACAGATTGTTGCCAAACACTATCTGTAGTCTGACCCTTCACCGCTAAATGTCTGCTGATCAATTTTACTTCTGTCTTCCGGTCACTTGCCAGTATGTTTCAAAGTGAACACACCACTTCGTCACACTAGCTCTGCTGTCCCCTACTCGTCTAGGCTGACAACCACAGATGGTTTTTCATTCTATCTTTTTTCAACTTAGCCTTTTTGCCCTGCAGAGTGTTCCTCCCAATGTCTTCTCCTGTCTGTGTCTACTTTCCTAGAAACAAAGTTGCCTCGCAAATTCAGGCCCTCATGTTAGCTCGTTACTAGTAAATTGTTGGTGGGAGAAATGATGAAGGGTCTGGAGTTTGCAAGCCTCCAGTAGATGATGAGTACCTGGGCGGCAGGGGCAATGCCTACATAATCCCCAGTGTCCAGCAAAGGAACTGGCACACGGTGACCCTTCTAAACAGGTGGACCGAGTGCTCGTTAGAAGGAAAAGACACAAACAGACTTCTACCTGGCCTTTCTTCCAGCCTCTGCTCCTGCTCATCCAGCCTACTAAATGCTCATGAATATGTTATATTTCATTTTCCCATTGAAAACATCCATTGTGTGTCATTGGAAGACTGAGACATGTGGGTATAAGTCAGAGGAGAAAGAAACGTGTGTGTGTGTGTGTGTGTGTGTTTGGAAAGAGGGTGAGACTAGATGACCTGAGGAGACGGAGTGAACATAGAGATGAACTCTGCCCATCCCACTCATGTCCTCCTTGGAACACAGGTCACTGAGGATCTGAACCCTGAGAACGATGTCGGGATTGATCCAGAAGCATTTCTCTGTTTGTTTCCAGGGCACATTCTATCTCACGCAACCGTCTATGATGGGATTTCCACCCAGGATTTGTCTGCCTTCAGTAATGGCTGAGACTTTACAAGGTGGATTGGTGACTAGAAGCTGGGCCTCTGCGAATGTGTCCTGTGTTGTGGCTGAGGTAGGAGGGGCCAAAGAGAAGAGAGGGACGGTCAGAGCTGACCACTGGAGCCGGCAGAGTGCTTTACCCAGCGAGTGTCCTGAGACGGGCACTGAGCCTGCACAGAGGGAGGGGGACGGTGCTGCTGCTGCTGACCATGAGGATGAGGACTGCGACAACAGAACCTTATCAAGCAACTTGACGTCATGAGGGCTGGTGTAGAAGATCACTTCTCCAACCCTGTAAACACCAGGCTGCCCTCCTGCTGGGAATCCAAGGACGGCTGGTGGCGACTCGTTCCCGCTGCTGGACGTGGAAACATGCAGAAGCAGGTCAGAGGGGCTGGGGAATGATTTTGTTGGCTCTGACTCTATTTCTGATTTAAATGACCAAAGGGAAGGAGAAAGACAAATGTTTTTACATCAAGATGGGTTCTATCCATTACCTACTCACAATCATTTTTAAGACAGCAGAAATGGTGTCTTCCATTCTATAATCAATCCTTTATGATCCTCCCCTCCCATACCCTGTCCCTCCCCTCCCCTCAAGCCAAGGGTCCCCAGGTAAACACAACGGGAGCAACAACCTTTGGCTTTTTCAATAACTAGAGTTTTAAAACCATCTAGTTAGTGTCGCGGAGACTGGAACGTCCAGCAGATGGCAGCACTAAAACATGATCACCGACCGCCTAGTCACAGACTGGGAGGAGCACACACATTTTGAGCCAATACGTGCTTCTTATTGGACCCTGTATTATTAGTCAGTAAACACATTCACTAAATGTAGAATAGTAATAACTGAATGAGTCTTTTATTCAATATGATTGAATCATAAAATGAAGGAAATAGGGAAAACCATTTTCCCTCCAACCTCTAATCCAAGAGCTATGTGTTTATATTCCAGTTTCCAGAGAACAATTACTGCATATGCTGTTGAAATGTATGGCTTCAACAAGGAATAATGTCTTTTTCTTGGAAACTTGCTTTAGCTCTAAGAACTGGAATACTGCACTTACATGTTGCAGAGTGGTTATCACCATAACAATTAGATAGCACCTCATCCCTTCACATACTTTCCATTTCTGTGTGTGTGTGTGTGTGTGTGTGTGTGTGTGTGTGTGTTGAGAACATTTAGGATCTACTCTCTTACCAACTCAAGTACATAATACAGTATTGTTAACTATAGTCACCATGTTAGTGACCATGCTGTACATTAGATCCCCAAACCTATTCATCTTATAGCTGAAAGTTTGTATCCTTGACCAACATCCTCCCATTTCCCCCAATTCCAGCCCAAAGTTTCTTAAATAATAGGTCTGTATAATCATGTATATATGTAAATATAGTATAGTTTAGCATAGGTCTCTACTTTAAGAATATTTAAGAGATCTATTGATTGCCATAAATCTCTGATATATATGTATGTCACAATTCACAGAGGAAGAATGTTCTTTTAAGCTTAATTTTATTTTATATTAAGACTGTAGATGCCTCCTACCTGAGAAGCCCGTACTGGAGCTAAGCGGTATTGTTGAAAGCAAGCCAGTCATTTGTAGCTGGCACATCCAGAAGCCGACTAGAGGCAAGGGGCACCTTACCTTCCAGGTTGTCCAGTGATGGGAACTGCATTTGGGATGAGTGCCAGTTCATTTGGATGCACCTGAAATTCCTTCGAGGGCCATGGTGCAGAGGATCAGTTGTTTTGAGAACAGAATATGCTGATTCTTACCATCAACAATCCTCTGCTATTTTGTTATCACACAACTAAGAAAAATTATTTTTGCATTTTTTTCAACTCAGTTGTAGGGGACCCAAGTCCTAGTCCCACCAGCAGAACCTCTGGGCATCATGTTTAAATGCCACACAGGAGGAAAGGGATGGCACATGGTCTAGAAGCTTTACCCAAGTTCATGTTCAACCTTTGCCTCAGTTTCCTTGTCTGTGACATCAGGACTGTGGCTGACGTGGCTTCTAAGGGCTCTTTCAGTTGTAACATTCCAGTGTTTCTTTTTCTGGAGGTACTGGGGAGGATTAAGGCTTTACCCTTGCCCCTTACTTCTGCTCAACTCTGCCACAAGGAGGAGAGAAGATCCTCTTTGTTGCACAGTCAGGTAAACCAGCTACAGAAATGCCACACCAAGGGAACCAGCAATCCAGCGACTCCCTGAAACCCAAGTTCTCACTTGTAACACAAGGCTTTTACTGCTAGCTGCCTACGTCTCAGATCCCTACAAAGGTAGATACTGGGTTTCCTGTAACTATATTCAGAACAGCGATTCTCTATATCCGTGTGCACTGGCCCTGGCAGGAAGCGAGTGTCAGCTCCTTCCTGTGTACTTAATCTGGGACATCTAGTTTCAAGGCTTAGCCAAAGTCGTTACTAATGGATTTTAGACGACAGACATGGAATTTTCTTCTCTCTTCCTTCAGGGGGAACATTAGGACAGGACGATGATGGTGGGTTTTGATGGCTTTATGGTAATTTTGGGAAAGCTTAAAACAATATTAAGAAAACAATGTTGGACTATGCATATATGAATGCTGTTTTAGATGTCTGTTTTATGAACACAGATCTATTGAATTTGTTTGGGAGGTAAAGAGGTTTCTTTTTTATTGGTGTGTCAAATTTCATTAAAGTGGGGCTCATGGATAAAAGCACCAAAACAATGCATGAAACACAATCACTCACCAACTATTAATACCATTTTTATAGAATGTACTCGAAGGCTGCTTATTTATAATAATCCCAGGAATATCTAGATTATTGACATGATAACAGCACACATTAAGAGATTAAAAACAGATTGTATCAAGTAAATGTTGGCTGGCTTCACTCCGGATTTTCTTAGACTAATGTCTGATGAGGCCTGATACCCTGAAGGTGAATCATTCTGTCCGTGGGAAAATGAAGGGGGCCCCTGTAGTCCATTTTATTTCACCTGGTCTGCTTTCCTTTCATTTCAGGTACAAAAGCTCAAAGACCAATGTCTCCAGCAGTTAAAGTCTCGAAGCTTTCTTTGTAAACTCTGAAAGTCCAGGGAAACATCGCATAATCTAAGTGTTCATTAGATTTGCTAGTGTCATGAGGCCTTGAAGAAATGCAATGTGCTTTCCTACTGCCAGAGATGGACCTGTCTCAGTAGTTAGGAAAACTAGATAACAGTTGTTCTATTTTCACAGGAAGTTCTTCATCGGAGAGCCTTATCTGCTTGACTGATAGCTGACATGTCTCTTGACAATTCCCCAAAAGCAGAGCCTCGGTATTTGTGATGTGGTCGAAGAGACAGTGAAGATGCTCTATTCATTCTCAAGGTGCCTTGAGATGCAAACAACAGGAAGAGAAACGCTGGGCACGGAGATGCTGGGACTTGGGCGCTCCTTGATCATGACAGATGCAGATTCAATCGACATTTGACAAAGAGACAGTATTTTTAAAGGAAAGCAAGTGACTTTTTGTTCGTGAGGTTGCTCAAAGCAAATGTCGAGGGACTGTAAATGATGCTGTCCTTTATTGCCATAGTTACTGATTTAGTGAGTCGTTTTTACTCTTTAGAGTATCAATATTGAAGGCTTTATTTTTCCATTAACAGCCATTAGCTGTGCTCTGTTGAACAACCCTACTCCTTCCTCTCTGAGAGGAGCTTGCTTAATCAGTCAATTATATAATCCTTTGGTATTTTCAGTGATTAGAATAGTCTCATTCTACAAATAATTAGTTTTGCTTACGTTTTAAAATATCACATATTAATGTTTTTATTGAGGAAAACATTACACAGTGCAATGCATGTATCTTAAGTGCAAGATTCAGTGACTTGCAACGAATGTATATACCTATGTAGGATGGAAGACAAATACACAAAAATCAATTGTATTTCTGTCTATTAGCAATCAACTGCAAGTGAAATTAAGAAAACAATTCCATTTACAATAGTATACAAAAGAATAATATATTTAGGAATAAGTTTAAAAAATAGTGCAAAACTTGTACACTGAAAACTATGAAACATTGTTGAAAGAATTTAAAGACCCAAGTGAAAGAAAAAGCATTCCATGTTAATGGATTGGGTGACTTAGCATCGTCAAGAAAACAGTATTCCACAAATTGATCTACAGATTTAACATGACTCCTATCAAAATTCCAGCTGCCTTTTTTTTTTTTTTTTTGCAGAAATTGATCATTTAGAAGATGATCCTAAAATTTATATAGCAATGCAAGGGACCCTGAATAGCCAAAACAATCTTGAAAAAAAAAAAAGAACAAAGTTAGAGAACTCACACTTCCCAATTTTGAAACTTACTTTAAATCTCCAGCCCTGGTCAGTTTGGCTCAGCAGGTAGAGCCTTGGCCATGGACTGAAGGGTCGTGGATTTGATTCCTGGTCAAGGGCACATACTGGGTTTCAGGTTCAATCCCCAGCCCTGGTCAGGGTTGTGCAGGACGCAACCAGTCGATGTGGAAGACACATAGATGTTTCTCTCTTTCTCTCTCTATCTCCCTTCCATCCTATCAAAAATACTTAATAGAAAAATATCCTCAGGTGAGGATTAATGAAAAAAAAAAAAAAAAAAGCAAGGGAGGCTCTAGTAATAAAGACAATATAGACAGGGGCATTAGACTTACAACTTAACTGCAGTACAACCATCATTCAGGACCACCTAAAATCTGGATGAATGAAAGTCCTACAACTGAGGATTTAAACAAGAAGCTACATCGAGACTGATAGGAATGGCGGAGACAAAGAATGGGCTGGTCCCATACCCACATGTGGCAGATAAAACCAGGAGAGAGATCTCAGCTGTGGAGGTTCCTGCTGAGGAGCAGGCGGCCCCAGCCCCACACCAGGCACCCCGCCCAGAGTTCCAGTGCCAGGAAGAGAAGTCCCATCACTTCTGACTGTAAACACTAGCGAGGATTGTGGCTGAGTGAGATGGAGGGCCTCTGGAGTCCCAGGCATTCTTCTTAAAGGGCCCACATACAGGCTTACTCAGACTCACTTGCTCTGAGCTCCAGTGCGGGGGCAGCAGCTTAAAAAGAACTAGGGACATACTGGGAGGAACTCAATTGTCTGGCATCAGGGCAAGGGCTGGGGGTGCAGCTTTCTCCCAGACAAAAGTGCTGGCAGAGGTCAACACTTTTCTGTTCCTTTTCTGAGACTGATACCCCATAGAGCTGGCAGGTGAGCACCATATCTGAGTCTCCATCAACCTGGCTAACACTGTTGACCCCACCCTGATGACTCCCTGAGACCCTGCCTCACCCAGTCTGTGGGCCCACCTACACCGTTTCCAGAGGCTTTAACACACAAATGGCCTCTCTTTCTTCATGCTTCAGACTTTCCTAAAATCTCTCAAACCAGCACCATCTGGCTTCTGCATGCTCTGTACCCCTTGCTAAGTGGTCCCAGACCCAACACTAGTGGCAGCTGGCCTTGGTTTACAATTTTGCCTTTCCTGGGTACTTCTAAGCCTAGCACACAAGTAGAAGCTATCTACAGATCACTCTGTAGCTCATGCTGGGTGGTCCCAGGCAGGGCATAGGTGGTGGCTGATTTTGCAACTCCTGGGAGGCCCTGGAGCCAGTGCACCTGGTAGACAGCTTCAGATCATGTTGAATTACAACGCAAGGAGTTGACACAGAGAGTACCAAAGTCCCACTGAAGCAAGTCCTGTTCCATAGGGTCAGTTCCTGCACAGCAGCTCCCCTGCTGTAGTCACAACTGGTCCTTACAGCCAACTGAACTTGGGGTCCATCCCTCCCAGTGACGCCAACAGCAGTCAAGGCTCAACTACAGCAGTACAGTGCTCATAGGTCACAAAGAGGTGCATCTGGAACACAGCATGGGTGACCAGGGAGATGCACCACTAGGCCCTACAGGACACCTACTACACAAGGCCACTCTATGAAGCCCCAGAGACATAGCAACTCTACATAATACATAGAAACAAACATAGGGAAGCAGCCAAAAATGCAGAGGCAAATAAACAGGTCCCAAATAAAATAACAAGAGAAATCTCCAGAAAAAAGAACTAAATAAAATGTAGGCAATCAAACTATCATATACAGAGTTTAAAACAGTGGCTATAAGGATGCTTAAGGAACTTAGTGAGAACTTCATGAAACTTAGTGAAAGCTTCAATAGCATGAAAAAGGACATAGAAACCATAAAAAAGAACCAGTCAGAAATGAAGGTTACACTAACTGAAATGAAGAATAATTTATAGGGAATTAACAGTAGAGTAGATGAAGCGGATAATCAAATCAGTGATTTGGAATATAAGGAAGCAAAAAACACCCAACCAGAACAGTAAAAAGAAAAAAATAATTTAAAAAAATTAAGATAATGTAGGAAACCACTGGGAATACTTCAAACATTTTAAAATTTACACCATGGGGGTGCAGGGAGGAGGAGGAGAGACCAGGGAATTTAAAACTTATTTGAAAAAATGACAAAAAACTTTCCTAAACTGGTGAAGGAAATAGACATACTAGTCCAGAAAGTATAGAGAGTCCCAAACAAGAAGAACCCAAAAAGGCCCACAAGAAGACACATCATGATTAAAATGCAAAAGGTTAAAGACAAAGAGAGAGTCTTAAGAGCAGCAAGAGAAAAGCAGTTAGTTACCTACAAGGGAGCTCCTATAAGACTGTCAGCTGATTTCTCAACAGAAACTTTGCAGGCAAGAAGAGATTAGCAAAAAATATTCAAAGTGGGAAAAAGCAAGGTCCTAAAACCAAGATTACTCTACCCAGCAAAGCTATCATTTAGAAACAAAAAAGGACAGATAGAGAGCTTCCCATACAAGAAAAAGCCAAAAGAAGTCATAACCACCAAACCAGTGTCGTATGAAATGTTAAAGGGTCTTTTTTTTTTTTTTTTTATCCTCACCCGAGGACATTTTTCCATATTTTGCACAGATAGAGTGGGAGGGAGAGAGAGGAAGAGAGAGAGAGAGAGAAACATCGACGTGAAAGAGACACATCGAGTGGCTGCCACCCGCATGACCAACCAGGGCCGGGGACAAACTGCAACCGAGGTACATGCCCTTAGCAAGAACCGAACCCGGGTCTCTCCGGACCGCAGGCCGATGCTCCAACCTCTGAGCCAAACCGGCCAGGGCTAAAGGGTCTTCTTTAAGAAGAAAAAAAAAGATAAAAAATATGAACAATTACTCTGGCCACTCTCTCTAAAAATCAACAGAAAAAATATCCTCGGGTGAGGATTAACAAAACAAAAATAAATAAATAAATAAATAAATAAATAAATAAATAAATAAATACATATCTATCAACATTTGAACCTAAAAAACAAAATAAATGAACAAGCAGAACAAAACAAATACAGAGAACATTTTGATGGTTGCCAGATGAGAGAAGGTTTTGGAGTGATGGGTGAAAAAGGTGAAGGTGTTAAAAATCACAATTTGCATGTTACAGAATAATTATGGGGATGTAAAATGCAGCATAGGGAATTTAGCCAATAATATTCTAATAACTGTGCATGGTGTCAGATGGGTGGGAGATTTCTTGGGATGATCACTCAGTAAATTATGTGATGCCTAATCTCTGAGGTGGACACCTGAAACTAATATAATGGATGTCAACTGTAATTGGAAAATTAAAAAATGATTTTAAAATGAAAAAAATAACTAAATAAACAAATAGGTCCCAACTTTTTTTTTTTTTAAGAAGGTTATGTCAACTTGAATTGTTGCTTTTCTCTCAGCCAGGTGCATTGTGAAAACAGACGTGTCTCATGGGGAAACTGGGACCCGCTGCTGCGAGTGCTCCCCTCCGACCAGCAGAGGAAAAACCCCAGAGGGCCGTTGCACCCTCTTGGTCCATCGAATTGTTTAGTAATGCCAGAAATACTTATTGTTTGCCCCAGCTGAAACCCGACAAGACCTTTGGAAGACTTTAATGATTTTTTGATCAGCAGTTTGGCCAAACTGAAAGCTAATGTTCGAGACTGACAGGAATGCTTCATTTGGAGTCCCCTCCCTAAGCTAACATAAAACTGTACGCCCAGAGGGAGAGAAGCTAATTAGAGATTATGGAGTTAGACAGGTAGGTCAACCTATGATGTCACTTAAATCTCAGCTCAAAGTTTGAGAGCACTTGTGCGTGTCTTTCTAATCTTTGTGAAACTAGACATGCAGCTGCATAAGTAATTCAGGTCCACCCATCTTTATTATTCCCCGTTCCCAAGACTGGAGAACAAAACGGGGCAGCGGGGTGTTTTGAAAAGCTCAAACTGCTTCTATGGCCCCGTGACTTCCTCACCAAAGACAAATACAGATCTTAAGTGCTTTCCCCACACATATTTGTAAAAACCCCAAGCCCTTAGCCACCGGAGCAGATCAGTTTAACTTACTCCAGCTGTTCTTTTCTAAATTAGTGGGTTTTGCTTTATGGTGCCTGTCTCATGCCTAAAGAAGCCCCGTGTGTCTGTCTGTACGTTCGTGGGTGTGGGTATTCTCTACCTCTGGATGGCACTGCTAATTTTAAAAAAAAGAACTCTATTAAATTGGCTTAAACAAAGAAGCACTTATATGAGAATTCTCAAAAACATAGGTGGCATGAACCCAAATGCTTTTCAGAATCACGTGATCTGGTAAACTATTTGATAGTAAAACTGGTTTGAGTTAGGTTTGGATAAACAGGCGTATCTTTAGAATCATCAACATTAAATAATACTTTTATTCTACCTGGGTTTATTAGTTAAATAAGTTCATGTTATTTGTGTTGCAAAAGTTTTCAGCAAGAAAAATCACAGTGTGAGACAATTTTCATAAGTAATCTAAATTTAATTATTAGGAGCAAATAAATTATATAAATGTAAATGGGATTAAAGTTTCTTTTAGGTTAGCACTTTAGCAATAATTATATCATAGTTAGATAAGATAGTTTTGTAAATCTGGTAACTTGAAACTCTAAATTTTAGCTAGCTAAATTAAGTAATGGATATTTATTGAATGTCTGGACTATTTCCAAGGAAGATAAAATAATGAAACAATAGTTACTAAACATAAGTTTATCTACTTTCTTCCTTTATAGAGAAAGTAAATATATTTGGATCCCTTAGTAAACATGTCTTATGCCAGATTTAAAGTATTGTGCTGAGGAAATATATTTTTAGAAATTACTAAATGTGTTCATAAATGTATCAATCTAAAGAATATTAATCTCTTACTTTCTAACTGTGACTAAAAATTGAGGATTCTAAGAGTTAAGATTTCTAATTAAGGTGGAAAGAAACAATATATTTTTGGTAATATGAGATCTAAGATATGAAAATACACTTTTGAAGGAACTAAAAGAATAAGGTTTGTCCTAAAATGAGGTTGTTTCTTTCTGAATGAGTAAGAAGAGACAAACTAGAAGGACTGAGGAAGCTGCAGAAGGTCTGTTAAAAAAAAGTCTTGAGGAGATTTTGTGTATAGTTAAGCTGAATAAGATTGAAATGTAATTCAGAAAATGAATTTAAATATCAAAAGTAAGCTAATGCAGAACAAGAGTTCAGTTCCTCTTCACTTTGTTAAACAAAGAAAAAGATGTTTTTGTATTTATATCACTCCAGATAAGATATTATAGGAAGTTGTCCAGAAAGCAAAGAGTCTATGTTTTATTAAAATAGTTTTCTATTGTCTTGATCAGATTGTTGATTACTTAAGAAAACAATTTCTGAATCCTAAGAACTAAAGTTTTGCTAATCTGTATTTTTGTTGGATACCTTTTTATTGTCACTTTGGATAAATGAGTAATTTAATATTGTTTCATAATGATATATAATCTTTCTGGTCACATGGGTTTGACAGACTTCCAAGGGTTTAAATTTTAAAAATAGACTTTCTTAACCTAAAAGTGTTTAGGGTTGTTCCAAGGGGCCCCTGGAACACCTCAAACATTTTTTTTTCTTCTTGTAAGGGAGAGATTTTTTTGTCTTGTTTTGTTTTGTTTTTGTGGTACGTGCCCCTAGTGGAAATCGAACCTGGGACTCTCTGGTCCACAGGCCTACGCTCAACCACTGAGCCAAACTGGCCAGGGCAAGGGAGAGGTTTTGAACTAATAAGGCCTATTTTATATGTTTGGATTGCATGAGAAGCTTTGCCAACTGAGAAAATAGTTATGTTGTATTTGTATGTGTATATTTTTATTATTAAATGGATAGCATATATTGGGAATTATGCAAAAATCTCCAGAAGTCTACAAAGTCCTGACTCATTTGTAATTCTTATTATCTTAAAATGTTACAGAAAAGCAAAGTTATTTGTCATTCCATTATAGTCAGATCTAGAATCATGTCATTTTAACTTTTCTCATTTATAGACAGCATTGTTTTACTCTGATGCTTTTGCAAGTATGTTTCATATTCAGAAAGATGCATGGAAAGGACTTTGCATTTTTGTTTTTAAATAGAATTTCCTGAGATTATATCTTTTCTCAGATTATACCTTTAAACTTGACGAAGATTCATAAAGTTCTAAGAAACAACTGGATTTATAAACTGCTGGCAAAGGATCAAGATAGAGAAAAATTAATTTTATGGAACTAAATGAACTGAAGATGATTATCATTTGTTGTTGTTTTTTAAATCCTCATCCGAGGACATACTTATAGAGGCGGGGGGAGGGAGAGAGAGAGAGAGAGAGAAAGAGAGATCGACCAGTTGCCTTTCATGCATTTCCTCACCGGGGATCAAACCTGCAACTCAGGTACGTGCCCTGACGGGGAATCAAACCGGCAACCTTCTGGTGTACAGGACGATGTTCCAACCAACTGAGCCACTCTGGCTGGGCAATTATCATTTTTATAACATTTTATTGAAAATGTTGCTGATTTGGCCCTGGCCGGTTTGGCTCAGCGGTTGGAGCGTCAGCCTGCGGTACAGAGAGACCCAGGTTCGGTTCCCGCTAAGGGCACGTACCTCGCTTGCAGTTTGTCCCCGGCCCTGGTTGGTCGTGCGGGTGGCAGCCACTTGATGTGTCCCTTCACATCGATGCTTCTCTCTGTCTCTCTTCCTCTCTCTCCCTCCCGCTCTATCTGAACAAAAAATGGAAAAATGTCCTCAGGTGAGGATAAAAAAAAAAGTCCTAAAAAAAAAAAAAAGAAAATGTTGCTGATTTGTAAAATCTCTTTTGTTTTCCAGAAATAAAGAAACTTGTTTTTCTTAGAGCAATTTGGTAAATTATACCTTCGTAAGCAGTATTGAGACATTTATATTTTCCTTCCTACATGATCGCTCCAGAATTTGGAAACTCTTAGAAAGTATTATTATCTCCATGGCCATATGGTTGTTTGCATAAATTCAATAAGAATCTATTGAACAACATTTTTATTCAATTTGCATTGAATCTATTCAATAATTGGAAGCTGGTTTATTACCAAGACTTTGATTGTAATGTCATGTTTGAGAGAGACATGCATAGACTCTGGATGTCACCAGAAAGCCTTAAGCAGTGAAGGTTGACACTGGAAGCTGATAAAAGCCCCCTGGAGAAGCCACCTGATACCTCTCACTTACATGGTTCACAAAGCCTTAAGGACTGAAGGTTGCTTTCCTGGGAAATGGCAGAGAAAGAGCCTCAAGACACGTCGGCGAACCTGGCGAACCTAAGGAATTCACCCAGTCATTAGGTACTGCAGGCAAACGCTGATGGCAACTCTGTGTCTTGGCTTCTTAACCCTGAGAGGCTAAAGTTCAGATTTTATGAAATTCCACCAAAGCAGACTTAAAGGAGCCTAAATGATCAATTACTATTCTTGTCATATTTATGCAAATAATGGGTCGAATTTATTAATAAATTAATCTTAACTTGGCTATCTTTGATAAAACGAGGGTGATTTTAGAGAGAAAGATTGTTTCAACAGCCACCGTACCGTCCAATTGTGGATATTAGATTCTAGTTTGGATCGTTGTCTTTACAATCTTATTTTTCACCCGTGGGCTAGCCCGGATCACGGATTTTTCTAATCAAAGTGTTTGGCTGCAGCCCTCTGAACTAGTGTTCCATTTTTCTCCCATCTCTTGCCTTGGAATTATTGAGAACTAAAACTATTTTTTTCTGAGCCTTGCAATCGCGGACCCCAGCTACATGACAGTATACACTCTGGAGAAGTCTTCATTACAGCTCAGACTCGGACAGTTTTAGTGACTGAGGCTGTGTAAGCCACACAGAGAGCTGCCTGAGCTGGTGTTAGGACGTTCGAATATGCAGACTGCAGATCAGGGGAGTCGGTGGGGTCGCCACTGGCCGCCTCTAGTCCAGCAAAAACGAAGCTCTGAGCCTTTCTTCTAGAGGTCCTCTCAGCTGGCCGTCTTGGACTCGAAGACCAACTTGTGGTTTGCTCTGATGATTATTTAAGGTACAGGCATCCTTAACTAATAATTTACAGGTAATCCTGGAATGATAGTAACAGGTGTCCTGGCCTACTGCTTCTTCTACCGTTGCTGTGATTCTGCTTGTAAACTGAACACAGGGAACACAACTCTCAGGCTTAGGGACCACGCAGGAAGAGATGGGCCTGCAAGAGCCACATAGGAGGGCACTCTGGGCAGACGAGTCTGACGAGCCTTCTGAGCTGATCCTCCCTCTTGATTAAACCTGGACCCAGTTACCTCATTTTCCTCAAGACTGAGGAATAATCAAAAGAAAGGGGGAAATTGTAACCACGAAAAAACTCAGTTTCTTTAACATGACCTTTTCTCCTTCCTTTTCTTTGGATGCAAACTGGCCTCCTCTAGCACCTTGACTCACCTGCCGCCTCCTCCCTTGTACGTCCACTCCCTAGTCATTGAGCCGCAGGCAGTGAGGTTCTGGTCAGCATCCAATACCCTTAGGAACAAAGGCTCAGGTCTGTTGACCACAAAGACAGAGCTTCGGTCAAACTAGAGATAATAACGTCTTTGCCTCAGTTATGTTTCAGCTCCAGAATGACCCCCAATCACACCCTTGAGACACCAGACGAAGCGACACTGTAACTGACATGAGGACCAGATGCAGTGACCAACTACCCACTACCCTCGTGCCAGCCAGTCAGTAGAGACCGGGACCCTAACCGTGATCCTAACCGTCATCCCCTTTATAACCCTCCCCCTGGAAGCCATCGGGGAGCCAATTCTTTGAGCATTTAGCTCACCTGTGACTCTGGGGGTAACACCATCTCCTCAACTAATAAGCCCTTCCTTTCTCGGCTGCAAACTCCCGTCCGTGTCTTACTGGGCTTTGCTGCACAGAGGCAAACAGACCCTCTAGTCAGGCCAGCTTAAAGGGGTTTTACCTCGTAACTGAGATTAGTCTCCCTCTAAGGCAACAATCTGAAGCAGATAACCGTAATTACCCACAATGAGCAGCCGGACCCATCTCTTGTTGCCAGCAATTCTGGCCTAGGATATTGTCAGTATATTGCTGAGTGGCTGGGAGAAAGAAGACACTTTATACCTTCATTCTATGGTCTGTGTTGTCTGAAAGAAACAAGATCACAGTAAACAGATGAGAAATTTAAAATATAAAATTCTTTCAATTGCAAAGATATTAATACTATGAGAAAGCTTGCTAAAATACATTAATTATCCATTTAAAGATGATTACTACTCAGACATAAAATGGAGCAAATTCCTAATACACAACATAGATGAATCTCAAAAACATTATGCTCAACAAAAGAAGCCAGACACAAAGAAATACATACACATACTACAGAATTCTGTTTTTATAAAGCCCAATAATAGTCAGCACTAATCTACGGGATTAGAAACCAAAATAGTGCCTGCCGCTGGGTGGGGAGGGAGAGAGACTAGAAATGAACATGAGGGAATTTTCTAAGGAGGCAGGAATGCTCCATACCTCTATTAAAGTGGTAATTACATGGTGTACACAATTGTCAAAACTTATCAAACTGTACATGTGTCTTACTGATGCAATCTTACCTTAATTTTTAAAAAGATGATTACGTACTACATTAGTTCAGATCCCTTAAGGTTTTATTGAAATTGCTTTCATAAGAGCAAACTTTTCCTTTGAGAGAAACATTTGCTTAATGTATCTTATCATTAATAACACTTGGACAAGTGCTGAGAAGTGTGCACGCTTAGAGGCAAACACGTTTCAACCAGTTGTGTGGCCAATTCGACGTATGCTCCAGAGCCCTGGTTTCCGTGCACGTAAGCTGGAGGCAGCCTTGGTGGGTGCTGAGCGGGCTGGGGCTGTTCTACACGCGAAGGGCCCGGCCGCACCTAGCCGGTGACCAATTCATAGTACTTAGCCTCATGTACGGCAAGGGGGTCCCACACACTACGTTTTTCTTACCCTTACAAGGGTGGAGTCTTGGCCTTAAGAATTCGGGAGTGCATCTGGAATGATCTCACAGAGGACAGATGTTCTGTCCTCTCATCAAGTTTTCTTCTTAGAACGTGGTGGTTCTTCTGTGTGGGGCTGGGCAGCGGTGGGAATGAAACGTTCTCTCTCCTGGACTATTTCAAAAGCCTCCTCAGTGGTGTACCCGTGAGCTCCCTGTCAAACTGTCCCTTTCTCGATACTCGGGTGTTCAGCTACCGCCCACGCCTCTTCTGAGTTCCCCAGCAGATTTATGAAGAAAGAGATCACAGGAATATCAGAACGCAGAGAAAAGGCCATTATAAAGTAAACGAACATTTATTAGCCCAAGAAAGGGCAGAAGATTAATTCAAAGAGAAAAGGGAGGAGAAGAATTAGGATGTGAGGTTTTAAATTTTTAAAACTCTTTTCTTCTCAGGTTCTTTCTTTCTGAATTTCCTCATTCTGCTGACACGTACATGCACACAGACTATCTTTTATATGTATTTTTTCTTTACAGGTAGCAAAAGATTCTGTAATGTAGACTCCTTTCAAAAAACTTTATTAACTTTTTTTTTGGTTTATGTGACTCATGCAAAAACTAGAGTCATAAAAATCTACTACATGTATTGAGTTAAGTCACAAGTGGAAATTTTTTGGTAAAGTTTGGGTTTTATAAAAATCTGTGTATTTCTACACTCAAGATTTATTAAACTAATATCAATATAGTATATTCTCTAGAGACATTTTTATGAACGCTGAGATCTTACTGGTGGCCTCATTAAAATCTTATGAAAAGTATAAGCTCTTTGGGAAAAAAACACACTTATGCACATTCTCAAAACTGTTGCTTACAGCTTTAGAAGGATCACAAAACTCCTGAAGTTCATTTGTTGGCACGTAAGATGCTACGGTAAAATTCCCTTCTCAAGGGTGATCTAGCTTCTGCCGAGGAACACTCTCAGCTTTGCAGACATTGCCTCAATAAAAGACACTAGCATTTAAACATAACATTTTTATAAAAGAACTGACTTCTCTGCAAACACCTTTCACATACACATTAAAACAAAAACAAAACCCTCAGAACAGTGCATGGCAGATGGTAAGCAATCAATTACCCCTTTCTTTGGACCACCTCCTGACTGAATACAAGCAATAGCAGTGATGACCACCAGCCCATCACTGAGTGCTTCTCTGTGCCCTTCCTTTATAAGTGTTATCAGGAGCCCACAGAGCAATCTTGTAAAGTGGGTGTTTTAAACTGGTTTCATTTTGTCAAGGTAATGTATGCATATAGCTTAAAAAATCAAATATGGCCCTGGCCAGTTTGGCTCAGCGGTTGGAGTGTCTGCCTGCGGTCCTGAGAGACCCGGGTTCGGTTCCCGCTAAGGGCACGTACCTCGGTTGCAGTTTGTCCCCGGCCCTGGTCGGTTGTGCAGGTGGCAGCCACTCGATGTGTTCCTTTCACATCGATGTCTCTCTCTCTCTCTGTTCCTCTCTCTCCCTCCCACTCTACCTGAGCAAAAAATGGAAAAATGTCCTCGGGTGAGGATAAAAAAAAATAAAAAAATAAAATAAAATAAATCAAATATGGAAAGCTCAAGACAAAAGACAGCAGTTCCCCGCCCCTGCCCTTCTCCATCCCCATCATTTTCGGAGGCAGTCATGGTCCCTTCTTCAATGGATTTCTCCCGGCGCTTCAACACGCCCAGAGCTCTGAACAGTGTGCCCGTATTGTTCTCTTTTTATTTGTCAATTTAAACATGATTTATAGATTTCCTACACTTATTCACCGCCATATTCTCTGCCTTTCTTTCTCCTTTCTCCCCAAATAGCTACAGTTTTAAATTCAATCTACCTTAAGTGTTCACATTATTCTGCGTATGCAACTATTATTCACGGTCCAATGTTTAGCGTACCATGACGATTTCCTGCCTTACTTTTTGTTTTCTGAAAGATAATAACTCTCTGGTTTGTCAATCACTTACTCATGTTCCCCCTACTTCTAATCATCGATGTCTCCCAAGGCCGTGAAGTGCCAGTGTTTCCGGGCACCCCCCCCAACCCCCAAATCTCAGAATCTCACCTCTCGCTGCAGGGGTGAGTGCCGCAGCATTCTCTGCCTTGTCCTCTGGGCTTCCCTCATTCTCGGGATCTCCTCTTCCTCTGCCTGGCTTTGGTCCCTTGTTTGCGGGGGCCCGTCCTCCAGTGGTTCACTCACTGAAAGTTGGTAGAGAGGCAGAGCCATGGCACCAGTGCCCACGCTCCGTCCCTGAGGCCCACTGCTCCAGTCTGGACCTACTGCCTCTGTGCCCCGGGTCAGCTGTCACCCTGCACCCCTTGCGCCCTCCCCGGAGAGTCCTTTGTCTGCTCTCACTTTTCCTTGTGTCTGCGTCTCACTTTTCTCTCTTTCCCAGTCACGTCCTCATTTTAGTGGAAGACATCCTTACCACGCTATCTGTATTTATTTTAGAAAAAGGGAAACTGAGGAATGCCCCAAGTCTCAAGTGGCAAGTGGTGGACTGGACTTCAAAGCAGACCTTTCGCTGACCTGCACGGGGCCAGGCTGAGGGCGGGGGGAGCGAGGGCTCTGCAGCCAGATGGGGCGCCAGCCGGACACCGCAGGGGCGTGGATCCGAGAGTGGCACAGGCGCTGGGGACTCTTGGGTGACTTGGAAAAGAAGACTGTAGTAGAATCAGGGTTCAATTCTCAGGTGCAACAGTGAAGACAGTGAGGCTTCCCGCTGTGGCTCAGCCCACCGCGCGCACCTCCCGCAGGCGTCCACCGGCTTCGGGTCTCCGGAGCGCAGCCCATGGTGGTCTGTAGGAAACTGGGCAATGGGCACAGGCAAGTTGCAAGGGCAACACTACTTCTAGGTAACTTTCTTTTATTTTTTTTAAAGGGAGAAAGCTGAACGCCCTGGCTGGTTTGGCTCAGCGGTCAGAGCATAGGCCCTGGGATGGAAGAGTAGTGGGTTCCATCCGGTCAAGGTCACAGTCCCCGGTTGTGGTTGGTCCTGGCTCCGTCAGGGTGGTGCAGGAGGCAGCCAGTCGGTGCGTCTCTCTCACATCGATGTTTTTCTCTCTCTCTCTTTCCCTTTCCCTCCTTCCCATTCTGTCTGAAGATAAATGGAAAAAAGTATCTTTGGGTGAGCTGAAGAAGACAACAAGAGCCTGGTGGGTGTGGCTCAGTGGCTGAGCATGCCCCATGGCCTGAGATGTCTCGGTTGGATTCCTGGTCAGGGCACATGCCCGGGTTCGGGGCTCCATCCCCAGTAGGGGTAGTGCAGGAGGCAGCCGGTCAATGTTTCTCTCTCTCATCAATGTTTCTCTCCCTCTCTCTCTCCCTAAAAAATCAATAAAAACGTATTTAAAAAAAGAAGAAGAGAAACAAGAGAGTGACATATGGGCGACTGAAAAACAAAGGAACTGGTCTACCAGGGGTTTAACTGAAGGTACTAAGGAAAATGTAGACATACTATTGTGTGTGGTAATCTCGTATATTTACATCTCTCCATGTTAGTATAGATCTTTTTCTCGTGTGATTTTTCTGACAATGTGAATGCAAATGGGGCTTACCTCAACCAGGAAATTTAGAGGGAAAAAAACAAAAACAGACAAACGGGATTTTAACGGTTGGAGGATGAGGATGGCATGACTGGGGGTGTGCTGTCATTCAGTGCCCACTTGTGTCCACCCACAGACTGTGCCCTTCTTCACTGGAAGCCATTTCTTCCCACTACCTGGGGCACAAGTATGGATTTGAAGCTGTCTACACCAGGGAGTGCCCTGTTTGCACAAAGTAGTGGATTTGACATCTTTCCAGCTTCACCTCAGCTTCTCCTGCCACAGTCTTCGGTTGCCTCCCATCTTGGCAGGGTGGGGGGCATGGTAAGAGCAATGCTTCTGTGCCCCCCCCGCCTCTGCTCCTGGAAGTCAGGGGGCTTCAGAGCTGCCCTGAGCGGGGAGGCTTGCAGAGTTCTGCACAATGTACACACTCATTGCAGACACTGTCAACCTGATGGAATTTGACCTTGAATTCAAATCACACATTCAAAGATTTTGAAATTTGCTCCATCTAACATCTTTTTTTTTTTTTTATCCTCACCCGAGGATATTTTTCCATTTTTTGTACAGATAGAGTGGGAGGGAGAGAGAGGAAGGGAGAGAGAGAGAGAAACATCGACATGAAGGGACACATCGAGTGGCTGCCACCCGCACGACCAACCAGGGCCGGGGACAAACTGCAACCGAGGTACATGCCCTTAGCGGGAACCAAACCCGGGTCTCTCCGGACCGCAGGCCGACACTCTAACCGCTGAGCCAAACTGGCCAGGGCCCATCTAACATCTTTATCCTTCAACTGTTCATGATGTTATTGCTCCTGAATCTATTGTCGGATGCAACTTCCTTCAAACATATGTCATCTGAGGTGATTTAACGCCGGGATCAGAATTTGACATTAGGCCACATGGATTATCAATCCATTGCTAAGATACAGAGAACCCTCTGTGTGTCCTGTGTTCTGAGAACGTCTTTGCATCTACATTGTTGACATTTTTGCTTAACCAGTAACCACAGCTAGAAAACAAAAACACCAGTCTGCTACCTGCTCAGAGTCTTACTTTCTGACCATCCTTTGAATTCCTGGGCACACCTAGTATCTTCCTCCTTATAAGATGATGACTATTGAGAAGCAAATCCAATGTTCTGAAATTCATAATTCATTCAATAAATACTGTTGAGCATTTATCAATTGTTACAGGAACTGGGGATATAACAGACTGAAACAGAATGAAAACTTGTCTTTATGGTGCTTCATTCTAGGGAGAAGGGAAAGGAACTGAACAAACAAGTAAACACCTACGTCAAAGATTGCAAGTGGGATGGAAAATCTAAATAGGAACATACTGTGTGATGAGTTGTTGCTGGGTTACTCGGGTTGATCAGAGGCTCCGCCTTGAACAGCTGACCGTGACCAAGAGGCCTGAAGGTGGTGGATGAGCTGGGCAGCTCTGTGGGGAAAGTTCGCGCTGGGGAGCAGCCAGTGTGCAGGCATGAGGCACGAGACATACAGTTCAGGGTAGTGGACTAAAGGCACCAAGATTGCTAGCTAAGTGGCATAAATCAGTGTATTTAATTTTATACCTTTATTGCTTTGTGTTTATTCAGGCCATAATCACTTCTTAACCAAATATGTATTCTTCTTGTGCTTGTGAACTATATAAACATGTGAGAGCAGATTTTCCACTTGTGATTTATTAGTTTCCAAAGGGGAGCTCATGACCCATCCACAGAGCTTTGCTCTCATGCCTCCTAACCAAAGGTCTGAAGGTAATTGTAAAAGCACCCCAGTGAAGCCTTCGAGAGCTTTCTCCTGTCAGAGCAGCCAACTGACAGTACCCACACACTAGATTTGCAAACTTCAGCGTGGTCATTCATTTTCCAAAAGTCATAGTCAGGCAGTTGCTAACACTTGTCTGCCTGGCTGGAAGTACCCCTGGGGTTGCTCACTGACCTGTCACTGATATGGTATACTCACTCATCTCTTATAAGAAAACACTGGTATCCTTTTAGAAAAAGTTAGCTGACATGGGCACCTTTATATTATGCATTCTGGTTTAGTATTTATTAAAGAATGTAAGCAAATTCAGCTCCAGCAAACCCAAAACATGCACGTGCGTGCACACACACACACACACACACCAGTTCATGACAGCACACTCTTCTAGAGTGCAAGGTCCTCAACATTTACAATTTAAGTCCATTTCAAGAGAAATAAGATCAGTTTACCGTGCATGCTGCTAATTTGTTTATTAGATTGATATTAAGAGTGAAACAGAGAAGCCCCAGGATTTCAGATGCAGTGGAGTAAGTGGAAGCTACTACTCCTCTCGAGACTGCACTGAAATTACAACTGCATTACTGAACAATCATCCTAAACCCAACTGATGACTCGCTGGAGAGGAGTCTTATAACCAAGGATTTACAGAAGAAGCCGCATCAAGACTGGTAGGAAGGGCGGAGACGTGGGAAGGGCTGGCCCCACTCCCACGGGTGGTGGCTGAGGTTCCAGAGGGATATCTCAACTGAAAAAGTTACCCCTGAGAAGTGTGGGGTCACAACTCCGAGCCAGGCTCTGCAGCTCAGAGCACCAGAGTCAGGGAGAGGTCCCACATAACGTCTGGCTGTGAAAAGCAGTGAGGTTTCAGTCTGCCAGGGAGAGACAGAGTCGGCTGGAGACACAGGCACCTGCTTAAAGGGCCAACGCACAAAATTTCATTCACAGCCACTCATCCCGGGCTTCGGGGGAGGGAGGGCAGAGTGGACTAGAGTTGTCTGAGAAGAGTCTGGGGTTTGTGGCTCTGGGGAGGGAGCTGGGAGGTCAGCCACCAGGATTCCTGTGTGAGTCATTCTCTGATGCTGCTGTCACCATCCTTCTTGGGTGGAGCACTCCGCTCCTGTGGCATCAGCCCGGGGGAAAGCAATTGCCCCACCACATGGACTCCCTCTTGCCCCACCCTGTGGAGCTTTGCCTCTGCAGAGGTGTCAGCTGCCTTGGTCAGAGTGTAGAGATTTAGGCAGATTCAGGGGACATCAGTGACTGAATTGTCTGGTTTTGGGGGGGGCATTCCTGTCCTGTGAACCTGACTGACACTTCCCCCTCATGAGGGATCCAATAGAACCATCCGCCTGGCTTTCCACAGACCCAACCTCTGGGCTCGGGAGCGCCCCCCCGCCCCCACCTGACTCCCAGAGGCTTTGCCTTGTCAAGTTCTGGGCAACATCTGGGCTAGACTGCGTTGTGCGGCTCTGGGGTGGGATCGCACCCACCACCTGCCCCGAAGTCTGAACGAGCCCTCCTTGTCGCGGGAGATCCACAGCCTCATCCTCCCAACTCTGCCAGAGGCTCTTTCGGTGGCTGAGCCTCGCGGGCGCCTGGCGGTGGAGGCAGGGGAGGCGGATCTCGCCGGGGAGCACTGGGAATGTTGCTAATCATCGGAGAAGTGCACATGAAACCACAATGAGACAGCACCTTGCACTTGTCAGGATGGCTCTCATCAGTCAGTCCACAAGCAGCAAGTGTTGGTGAGTGTGGGAGAAAGAAAACCCTCCTTCCCTGCTGGTGGGAATGCAGACTGGTGCAGTGTGGAGAGCAGTAGGGAGTTACCTCAAAACATTAAAAATGGAACTGCCATATGGCCCAACGATTCCACTTCTGGGAACTTACTTGAAGAAAACCAAACACTTATTCGAAAGAATATATGCACCCCTATGTTCACTGCAGTGTTATTTACAATAGCCAAGATTTGGAAGCAGCCTAAGTGTCTACAGTAGATAAGAGGATAAAAAAGCTGTGGTACTTTTATATAATAAAATACTACTGTAAAAAAGAAGGAAACTTACCTTTTGGGACAGCATGGAAGGACCCGGAGAATATTATGCTAAGTGAAATAAACCAGTCAGAGAACGACAAGAACCATATGATTTCACTTATATGTGGAATCTAATGAACAAAATAAACTAATAAACCAAGTGGAGACAGACTCACGGATACAGAGAACAGACTGACAGCTGCCAGAGGGGAGGAGTTTGGGAGTTGGATGAGAAGGGTGAAGGGATTAAGCAAAGAACAAAAAAAAGAAAGACTCGTGGACACAGATGACAGTATGGTGCTTGCCAGAGGGAAGGGGTGGGGGAGGTAGAAAGGGGTACGGAGGGATAAATGGTGATGGAAGGAGACTTGACTTGGGGTGGTAAACACACAGTACAATATACAGATAATGTACTGCAGAATTGTATATCTGAAACTTGTATAACTATTAACAAATGTCACCCCCAATAAATTCAATAGTTAAATAAAAAGAGTGAAGATCTGGTTTGGTGCTCAGTTGGTTGGAGCATTGCCCCATTCACCAAAAGGTTGTGGGTTCAGTTCCCAGTCAGGGCACATACTAGGTTGTGGGTTTGATCACCTGCCAGGGCATGTATGGGAGGCAACCAATAGATATTTCTCTCTCACATTGATATTTCTCTCTTCCTCTCTCTAAAATCAATAAAAACAAATCCTTAGATGAGGATTTAAAAAAAAAAAAAAAAAGAACAAAATAGCCAAGAAAAGAATAACAAATCTTCAATGTAAAAAGTCAAGAGCTTTCATAAGAGGTCAATGAAAAAATATAAATAAGAAAAAGGATAATTTTAATTGAAAGGGTGAAGACTAAAAAGAAAGACTATAAGAATTTTTAAATCTGCCCTGGCTGGTTTGGCTCAGCAGTTGGAGCCTTGGCCCTTGGACCAAAGAGTCTCAGGTTCGATTCTGGTCAAGGGCACGTACCTCAGCTGTGGTTGGGTCCCTGGCCCTGGTTGGGGTCATACAGGAGGCAACCAATTGATATGACTCTCTTGCATCGATGTTTCTCTCTCTCTCTCTTCCCACTCTTTCTGAAGATAAATAAAAAAGTATTCTCGGGCGAGGATTTAAAAATTTTTTTTTTTTTTTAGTCTGGGGTGGAGGTGGCAGGCCAGCTCCTAAAGCACTGCACATTTTCTAGGCAAATGTTCCTCTTCAGTGCTCCTACAACGCCTTGCTCAGACACCCAGTCCCGTGTTCCAGCTACGTGTTCGACTTCCCAGCCTGGCTCCAACGGGAGTCTGTGAGTTCCCAGAGGGCAGGGCATGCGCTGGTTTGTTTCCTCTGCACCTGGCACAGCCTGGCACAGCCTGGCACATGGCTTTTGGTGAGTCAGTGCTTCCTGAGCCAATGAATGAATGCAGGACAGTGAACAGAAAACACTGAATGAGGGTGCGCTCTCTGACAAGTGAATATCCCATGAAAGCAAGCAAAAAAAAAAAAAAAAGTCCATTTATACAATGGTCGTGAAGTAGATGTAACTCATTATTCCCGAGCATATGCACTGGCTAACACAGAAACAGTTCCAAAAGTATTTAAATAAACTAATGGATGATGGTTTCACACGGGGGGCATTTAAAGGAAGCTAGGAATGGAAAAGATAAAACATGTCCCTAAGATATGTGTCTGCAGAATGCTGAACAAAGGTGAAGGTGCCCGGTATGCAGAAGGTGCTCAGTGTGAACATTTCCATGGTGCTTTGTGGTCAAAGGGCAAAGAGTCCTGGGTCCGTGGGAGGCTGAAGACGTCTCTGGAGGCTGCTGTTTGATACGGGAGAGGGGCTGCTGCTCTCAGAGGCCCCACACGTCAAGCGAGAGGCATGTCTGCCTTTGTGACACTTGAACCAGTAGAACTGGGACAGATCTGAGTGTCACACAGAGAAAACTGGGGTGTGACGGGATGCCTTTGCGTCTTTTCTGTGTCAGTCTCCTCCTGAGCCTGATTTCTTTTCTTGCCAGTGTTTCTTGAATCTCTCTGAGTCTCCCTGTCCTGGCGGGAGCCCCAGCTCTGTGGTGTCAGTTCCCGGACCTCCAACAGTCACCTCGTTCTACCGTCAGCCACAGAGCTGCCGGGACTTCACACTGCACCAGCTTCCCAGGGGGGCAGTGGTCATTTAACCGTCTGAGCCGCAACCTCTCTGATTAAATGAGGGGACCCTCCTACACCGGTGCCATCACTTCTTCCAGCTCTCTGGGGTCCCCACTTCCCACTCTGTGCCTTTCTCCCCACCCTCCCTTCCAAGGTCCTTGTCCTAGTCCCTCACTGTCTCCAACGCCCTTCATTCCACTGGAGAATCTTTTATGAAGAAACCTGCCCCTCTTCAGGGACTTTTCAACCTTAGAAATGTAACCCCCTTTCCAATGTACAAATTAGGACAAAACTGTTATTCATAGTACAATTGGATGCTTCCAATTATTCATTCAGAGGCACATTTAAATTATTTACTTTATAGGAATTATACTTACTCATGTTATCTTCTCATATTTTAATGTCCTTAGGAGAATTGCTTTAAAAAAATATTCCCAGTTGCCTAGCATCTTGCCTCATATATAGTTACGTAATAAACAGTTGCTGAGCTCGGCCAGTGTGGCTCAGTGGATTGAGCATCGTCCCATAGACTGAGAGGTCCAGGTTCAATTCCCGGTCCGAGCACATGCCTAGGTTGCAGGCTTGATCCCCAGTAGGGGGCATGCAGGAGGCGGCCAATCGATGTTTCTCTCTCACATCATGTGTCTATCTCTCTCTCCGTATCTCTCTCTCTAAAAAAATCAATTAAAAATATTTTAAAAAACCACAAAACAGTTACTGAATTAATAACAGTCAAAGTAAAAAATAGCAATTTATTATTTCTTCAATAGCAACAGAGAAATATGTGCAGTTGGTCACAATGAATGCTTTTGGAGAAATGATTAAGAATTCTTAAGGGCTTACTAAAGAGTGTATTTACTAAGAACAAAAACAAAAAAAACCCTCAATTTCCATCTCATCTCTCCTCCTTCCACCTGTACCTGAAAGACCCAGAGGCGTCTGTACGTATCCACATGTCGTGAGGAGATTCTGTATTACGATGATCAAGTTTGACACTGGTGGCTAATAGCACTGTCACATCTTGTCAGTGTTATTTATATGCCTATTTCTGTGGAGTAGCCAATAAAAATGATCAAAAGTGACTTTAATTGGGATGCCAAGGTAAAATGCTTGTTTAGTGCTTCGAATACTTTCAGACAGTAGACATGAGTGGGTCTTCACTGCCACTAACCCCGTCTTGATCCTCTTTAATTTAATTCAAGCCCCAACAACTCACTAGAACTATTCACAGAAACAATGTTACATTTGGAAATTCGAAGAGATTCTAAAGTATATATTCGTGTCTGTGTGCGACCTATAATAGAGAACTTCCCATTTAATTATTCTAACATTATTTGTGTATTAAGTTGGGAATCCAGGAAGGGGACCTGATGCGTGTATCTCAAAAGTGAAAGCAATTTTGTATCCAAGTTAAGTAGCCATAGATAATCACAGAAACTGAGAAAAGAATGAACAGAATAGCTGAGTTAAATCTATCGATGACACTATCTAACAATGTAGTGTGTCCATAACCAGATTCAAGATCTCCAGGTGCAGGAGTGAATATTTTACTGACTTTAAGGCTTGCTGGGAAGAGGCGTCCTCGGTGTTCAGCCATCCCTGAGCGCTACTTACGTGACCTGTGGTTGACACCTTCAGGGGTGACTGAGTGATCGGTCATCTTTCCTGAAGGCCTAGGCCCTCCTGACTTACGGAGCTGCAACTCATCATGGCCGGGCCTCCCCAGCACCCCGCTCGCTCTTCCGCTGCAGTTTCGCCCTGATCCTTTGTGCGAGGGTTGACCTTAAATCCAGAAGCGCCATCTAAATGCTTTCACAGACAAATTTACCACCAACATCAGAAATGTTTCTCAGTGCACTCTCAGAGGTGGGGAAAACAAACCCCCAGAAGCACTTTTCAAAGTCCTTCACAACAATAAACAGAAGAAGAAAAGAAGCTGGTCAGCCCTCACTGTGCTCCCAGGGTGCAGAGTAGCACCCTAGCCAGAACCAGGGGAATTTGTGTGCTGGTTCATCCCTACGTCTGAAGTGATTTTCTTCTTCTTTTTTTTGTACGTACCCCTAGTGGGAACTGAACCCGGGACTCTCTGGTCCGCAGGCCGACGCTCCAACCACTGAGCCAAACCGGCCAGGGCTCAAGTGATTTTATTAGGTCTTCAGAAGTGACTAGAGCATTAAGGAAAAACAGTACCCCCCTCCTCAATGCATACACACACTACATTTTTTTCTATTATAAAAAAAAATATGGTCATTGTTCAAATAGTGCACAAAATAAATATGTACACTGTAAAATAATTATAATTGTTTGTACCTCGAAAATTTCTAGTTTCCTTCCTCATCACAACTCCATCCTCTCCCATAAGCACAATATAGTTTTTCATGAACTATATCGTGTCTTTTTACTTTAAATAGTCATTAATGACTAAAAAGTCATTATTGCATGGTTTGCTTAAGTGACTTTCAGAGTCAGTTCTAAAAGGGTCTTGATGGAAATAGATATAAATATATGAATTTACATAGATGTAAATATGTGATGCCTGTTCATGTTTTCTAGTCTCATTTCTGCTTCATATTTTCCTCATCTGCCTGTTTTAAATTCTCTTGTTTTTTAAAACTGGATATGTATTTATATATGCCACCTCAACCTCCTTCTGAAATAAAATAAGATTTAAATAAAACAAGAAATGTAATTATTGGGACATGCTGCAACTAACATTAGCATTTCCAAATTTTTTAAGTAAAAATGGATTTCGATATTAGAAAATCATATCCTTTAGGTAAGTACGGGACCTTAGCGAAGTGAACCACAGAAGTGGCATTCAATCTAGAAAAGAAGGAAGCAATTTAAATTCTTCCCCAATCTCTGGAGGTGTTAAAGAGGTGGATTTCTAGATTTCCATGAATAAGCAACACCCTTACTCTAGTCGCTTTCACCTCCAAATTCTTCTTTCCCCTTCTTTTCCTTGACCTCATATTTCATCTTTCTTATTCCCTCCCACCCATGCATCTGACGCCGGCTATTGTGCGTTGGAAAGCATGATACCTTATGGAAGGATTGCTCTGAAAACTGCCTTTGGACACTTGGAATATTTCATGGCTGCTTCTTCTGGTTCTTATTCAGAAGGACCTACTTGTAGGCATTGGACTCTGAGAAGTGTCCGGCATAAAGGCATGTTGGTGTCTTCCATGTTCTTACATTTGGGAAGCAGCTGACCAAGTGTGCAGATGCGGTCTCCAGTGGACACCCTGCAGGACTGACCAAGGCCCTATGGAAGCAGGTAGCCAAGGAGGACAGAGGGCAGTGTTTCCTACACCACCCCCTGCGGCTCAGAAAGCAGCCGAGGCTCAGCCCCTGGGGTTGGGCGTGTCTCTCTGGCACCTTGAGAAGCTGGGCAGGAGCCTGGGGTGCAGCTCTTCTCTCTGACCCACAGCTGTGAGCCTGGAGACACAACCAGCTGGCTCCCAGGAGCTAGAAGACACACCTTTTATTTTTGTATAAGAAAATAATTACGTACTTGCTATGATTCTATTATTAGAGTCAGCAAACAGTGAGACTCTTGTTCCTTTGCTCCATAGCTTGTTCTGTTTTTCTCTGCCAACAGCAGGCTAGGGCTGTGGAAGTACCCGGGCTTTGGAGAGAGGTGTTAAAATCCCAGTTCCACTGTGTGACTTGCTGTATGTCCTTGGCAAGGAAAGCAACCTCTTGGATCCTCTTTTGAATATGTGCAGTGGTTAAAGGGAGCTACGAAAAAGAGACAATGTATTCGGAGGGCCAGAGGGTGACCCCTCACGGCCTCCTTTGCAGGGAAAGAATTACAGATGAGTAGCAAGAATTAGCAAACAAAGTTAGTCTTCGCAATCAAGCAATCACTTCTCCCAAAGGCTATGCCACAGTGCTGCCCTCCAGAAGACCCAGTGGGTTGAGTGAGAAATAATGATGATAACTAGCCCTGTGACTCCTGGACATTGTCTAACTTAATATTCTCTGCAGCCTCTGAGGTGGGTGTTATTACCCATGTTTACAATCAGGAAACCAGACTCAGAGATGAAATGTCTTGGCAAATAATGCATTTGGAGCTCAATCTGACATCAGCCTCCACAGGCTGACCATCTGGCCACACTATCAGATCCTATGAGCCTAGTGTACACACAATCAGTACTACAATTTTCTCTGCCCATGCTAAAAATTACTGAAAACATAGCCTCGTTTTCATCTGATGAAGGAAACAGAAACTCCTAAGTACATACATATACCTAAGGTCACAGAGCTGGTAACCATAGACTTGGACCTAAAACCCCTTCTGAAAACCTGGACCTAGTCTCTGTTGTATAAACCAAAATTAATTTTAGACTGCAATAAATCATTTTAGAAAATAATTTATTTGATCAAGAAGAGTTGCAGCCTGGGAGACACGGATTCAGGTAGCAGCCTAACCTGTGCTCCAGGGAGACAAAGGGGAGGTGAATTTTTATAGCGAAGGTTCCAGTCTATAAAATTTCCCAGTTAGGTCTTTTATATGTAAATGAGGCATTTAAGTTCTTATACTTCTGATTGGTCTGAATTTCTCAGTCCTGATTGGTCAGCATTATGTGTTCTGATTGGTCATTATGGAGTGGTTCTGATTATATTGGGCTGGTCTTATTTATCGGCTAAAAGACAAAACCAGGAACTCTCTTATAGACTCAGATGGCATAAATGAACAGGGCATAGTGTGGGAAGCTGAGTTCACGTCTGAGGTTCTTCCCACTAGACAGAGCAAACAGAAGCCCCACTCAGCAAATGGTCGCTAGGCTCTTACTCTTTATAAAGTTTTGGACTATGAGGATTCCATCTCAGCAGATAAATTCCTTTTTAGGGTTCACATCAAATGAATCTTTCTTCTTGGGGTCCATAGTTAGTTCCTTCAGGAAAATCATAGTACCTCCATAATCTCTGGGCTTCCTGCACTTGCCTTTCTAAATGGCTTTATATTTCTTTACAACAATGATCACTACTTGACTTGTTATTTGTCTGTAGTCTGTCCCACACTAGAAGATCAGCTCTTAGGGCAGAAACCTGGGCTGTTTCATTATTGGTTGTCTCCCCACCAACCAGTAGATAGGTACCAGTGAAGATTTGTAAGATGAGCAGATTTCTAAAGTCCATTAGTCTAATCAACTGTAATCATTGAGGAGTAATGAGTATAGTTCACCACTTCCAGCTATAGGACTTTAATAGAGAGGAGTACATCTGGGGATGAAAAACATCATGGCAACTTGTTTGGGGGTAGAGTGTTAACCATACCTTCAAATAACCCTTCTCAGGTAACCACTTATACCATAAGTGGTAGACCGGATCTACCACTTATGTAATTTAGTTATGTAATTTAGTAATGATTCTCATGGTGGAAGTTTCAGGAAGGAAAGATCAACTATTCTGGAGGACCACTTGTTATATCTGGAGAAATAGCTCAGTGCCAGTTGGTTTTCGTGCTACTCAATCAGACTGTCCTGTCCCCTAGGCCTGTCATTTTTCATTACCGTTTTTTTATTTTATTTTTTATTTTCTTAAAATAGTTTCCATTAGCAATTTGACTGCTTATAAAAATTATAAAGTTGGGTTTTGGGGTAATAGTGGAGGGCTGCACCACATTAAAAGTAGACAATCAATTGACATGAAATTCAATAGAATCAATGCAACTAGTGAGTTTTGAGTATGTAAAATTTTAACTTCTCTGTTTGGTATGAAGAGCACATAGTTCAAATCTTTGTTAACTCCCAACTGGTGTGGCTCAGTGGTTGAGCATTGACCTATGCACCAAGAGATCGTTGGTTTAATTCCTAGTCAGGGCACATGCCTGGGTTGGGGGCTCAATCCCCAGTAGGGGGCCTGCAGGAGGCAGTCTATCAATGTTGATGCTTCTTTCTCATTGATGTTTCTCTCTCTTCCTCTTCCTTCCTCTCTCTCTAAAAAAATCAATAAAAACATTTTAAAAAATCCTTGGTAACTATGAATAACTATACGGCAACAAATTGGACAGCCTGGGAGAAATGTACAAATTTCTAGAAGCATACAGTCTTCCAAAACTCAATCAGGAAGAATCAGAAAACCTAAATAAATAGCTAACTAATGAAATTGAAGCCACAATAATTTTTTAAAAAGCTCCTAGAAAACAGAAGTCCTGGAAAGGATAACTTCACAGGTGAATTTTGCCAAACATTCAAAGAAGAACTAAAACCTATCCTCCTCAAACTATTCCACAAAATTCAAGGAAGACTTCCAAGCTCCTTTTACAAGGCCGGCATTATCCTAATTCCAAAACCAGATAAAGACATTACACAGAAAGAAAATTATAGACCAATACCCCTGAAGACCATAGATGCTAAAATCCTCAACAAAATATTAGCAAATTGGATCCAGCAATACATTAAAAATATCATACACCATGATCAAGTGGGATTTATTCCGGGGATGCAAAGTTGGTACAATATTCACAAATCAATAAATGTGATACAGCACATAAACAAAATGAAGGACAGAAATCACATGATCATATCAATAGATGCAGAAAAAACATTTGACAAAATCCAGCACCCACTTATGATCAAAACTCTCAGTAAAGTGAGAATAGAAGGATCATACCTCAACATAATAAAGGCCATATGTGAAAAACCTACAGCAATATCATACTCAATGGGGAAAAACTAAAATTGTTTCCCCTAAGATCAGGAATAAGAAGGGATGTACACTTTTACCACCTTTATTCAACACAGTACTGGAAAGACTAGCCACAGCAATCAGACAAGAAGAAGACATAAAAGGCATCACAATTGGAAAGAAGGAAGTAACACTGTCATTATCCATAGATGACATGATACTGGACATAGGAAACTCTAAAGACTCCACCAAAAAATGACTAGATTTAATAAATAAATTTAGTTAAGTAGCAGGATACAAAATTAACATCCAGAAATCCATGGATTTTTATATACCAATAAGGAATTCTCAGAAAGAGAAACTAAAAAACAAAAAAACCCAATTCCATTACTACTGCAACAACAAAAAAATAAGGTACCACTAGGAATAAACTTAACCAAGGAGGTAAAAGACCTGTACTTGGAAAACTATAGGACATTGAAAAAAAGAAATAGAGGATGACACAAACAAGTGGAATCTTATACCATGTTCATGGATTGGAATAATTAATACCATTAAAATGTTCATACTACACAAAGCAGTCTATAGATTCAATGCAATCCCTATTAAAATATTAACAGCACATTTCACAGACTTAGAACAAATATTCCAAAAGTTTATATGGACCAAAAAAGACCCAGAATAGCCACAGCAATCTTGAGAAAGAAGAACAAATGAGAACAGATCACAATCCTGGATATCAAACTGTTTTACAAAACCATTGTAATCAAAATAGCCTGGTACTGGCACAAGAACAGGCATATACATCAGTGGAACAGAACAAAAACCCTAGAAATCAACCCATGATATTATGGTCAACCAATATTTGACAAAGGATGCAAGAGCACACAATGGACTAAAGATAGTCTCTTCAATAAATGATGTTGGAAAAGTTGGACAGGTACATGCAATAATAATAATAATATTAATAATAAAACTAGACCACCAACTTATACCATATACAAGAATAAATTCAAACTGGATCAAAGATTTAAATGTAAGTCACCAAATCATAAAGATCCTGGAATAAAACAGGCAGCAAAAATCTCAGACACCTCACATAGCAATATTATCACTGATAGATCTCCACCTAGGCCAAGGGAAATGAAGGAAAAAATTAATAAATAGGACTACATCAAACTAAAAAGCTTTTGCACAGCAAAATAACCCACTGTATGGGAGAATATATTTGCCAATGAAACATCTGATAACGGATTAATTTCCAAAATATATAAAGAACTTATCCAACTCAACACCAGGAAGACAAACAATACAATTAAAAAATGGGCAAAGGACCTGAATAGACACTTCTTCAAGAGGACATACAGATGACCAATAGACCTACAAAAAAATATTCAAGATCACTAATCATCAGAGCGATGCAAGTTAAATTACAATGAAGTATCACCTCAAACCTACCAGAGTGGCTACCATCAATAAATCAACAAACAACAAGTGCTGATGAGGGTGTGGAGAAAAGGGGACTCTAATACACTGCTGGTGGGAATGCAGACTGGTGCAGCCACTACGGAAGGCAGTGCGGAGTTTCCTCAAAAAATTAAAAATAGAGCTGCCATTTGACCCAGTGATCCCACTTCCAGGAATATATCCTAACAATCCCAAAACAGCAACCAGAAAGAATATATTCACCCCTATGTTCATAGCAGCACTATTTACAATAGCTAAGATCTGGAAACAGCCCAAGTGCCCACCAGTAAATGAATGGATATAAAAGCTGTGATACATTTACAGAATGCAATACTATGTGGCTGTAAAAATGAAGGAACTCTTACTGTATGCGACAGCATGAATGGACTTGAAGAGTTTTATGCTAAGTGGAGTAAGCCAGCCAGAGAAAGACAAGTATCATATGATTTCACTAACATGTGGAATCTAATGAACAGAATAAACTGATGAAATAGGACCAGAGACATGGATACTTGAAACAGACTGACAGATCACAGAGAGGAGGGAAGTGTGGGCAGTCTATAGATTGAATGCAATTCCTATTAAAATATCAACAGCATATTTCACAGACTTAGAACAAATATTCCAAAAGTTTATATGGAACCAAAAAAGACCCAGAATAGCCACAGCAATCTTGAGAAAGAAGAACAAATTTGAACGGATCACAATCCTGGATATCAAACTTTATTACAAAACCATTGTAATCAAAATAGCCCGGTACTGGCACAAGAACAGGCATATACCAAAGAACATATTAACCAAAGAACATATACGCACATATGCATAGACTGTGGACACAGACAATAATATGGTGAAGGCCTGGGGTGGGGCGGTGGCTGGGTGGTGGGGGGCAAAGGAGGGGAGAAATGAGGAACATCTTTAATACTGTTAACAATAAAAAAATTCCTTGACAAAGATATTTCCCCAGTTAGTCTAATACTAAAATATAGGACCAAGGGATTTAGGCAGGACCTCGACATTTCTTTTGCTCAATCCAGGCACTGGGAAATGGCGCGCGCGCCTTAGGCGCCTGGACGTGGGGGAGGAAACTGAAACAGGAATTCTGCTGGCCCGTTCATTCATGCTCCCACTTACTTCCCAGGCCTGTATTCTCCTTCCAGGGTTTCCTTCCTAACCCAACGGACCCACCTGTTTGGGCTTTCTCACCCCGGGGAACCGGAGAGATGGGAAGAGACTCCGCCTTCTGATGAATATGCAGCAGCAAGGGGCGGGGCGGAGGCCGGGCGAAAACCCGGCTAGAAATTCAACCTGAGCGGCCAGAGCGGGCTCCGCCGGCCGCCCCCAGCCTCCGCCGCGCCCTTCTGGGACCCGCAGACAATAGTGCCACCCGGGGCTTGGACCCAGTTCGCTGCTGACGATGAGCGGGTGGAACTCTTCATCGCCATGGAAATGTGGCATCTGAACAGTCCTTCGGAGCCCCTCTAAACTCTGGCCAGGGGTAACAGTCGGGCGGAGTAATCGCCTCTGGCCCCAGGGGCCTGAAGGTCCCCGCTCTTTGCGGTGAGAATGAGCGGGGCACAGGGGCCCCCGGTGCGGCGCTCGGCCGGGACGAAGTTTCCCGTCGCCTGCCTGTGATTTCCTTCCCACCCGAGCGCGGCGCGGGGGGAGCGGAGCCCTCGACGGACCCTGCTGCTGCGGAGCATGCTGGAGAAGGCAAGTGCTGTGCTTTGTCGGTTGTCACTGTTGGAGACGGGACCACCAAGCAGCAGGTGGCTGAAATCCTGCGTCCGTGGGACATTTTTTTCTGAGCCAAGGGCGAGAGAAGCCGAGGACCAGAGGCTCTGGGTGATAGAGGGGGCCGAGCAGTCGGCGAGGTGGAGGTTTGAAAAGTTGCCCCGGCCCAGCAGGTGCAGAGGGCGAGCTGCGCCCGGCGGCGCGAGCACAAAGCCGCGCGGGGCCCGGCTGCATTGCCATGGCAGCGGGGGCGGGCCGAGCCGCGGCTTGGTGGGGTTGCCGGGCGATGGAGGAGCGAGGGGGAGGGGGGTGCGGAATATTTGGGAGCTTCTCCCTAGGAGGAGCCTACAAGTCTGATGTTTCTTTTGACACTTGCCGCTTGGATCGTTAACTCAAGTCTGTTGGCAAACGCTTGTCCTTTGGCTAGGGAATCGGGCTTCTAGGCTACCACCTACTTAATGCCGTAACACTCTGCTTTTGAAAATATTTGGACTTGGTCCGATGGAAGATATGGAAAAGTTGGAAGATACTTCTTTCTAAAGTAAAATATAAAATAATCAATAACACAGTATTTTTGTTTACTCATTTTCCATATAGCATCTGCTGATGGGTATTCCTTAATTATTATTGTTAAACAATAAAATACAGAAACAGGTTTGGATCCATGAAAACAAATTGGCCTTCCGCCTTTTCAACATATTAAGCAAAATCTTTGGAAAAGATAAGCACATACAGCAGGCAGCAAGCACCGTATGAAGAACCCAGACAGGTGTATCTTAACATGCTCTAGAAAGACACGCCATTCACAAAGCATGGGAGAGAATCAACCTCAATTTTATTTCACTGGGTATTTTCTTACATGTAAATGTGTCAAGTAATTTTGGCGTGTTCATCTTGAAGATTATTTGTTTTAGCCTTACACCACAGAAAAGAAAAAAAAAAAATTGGCAAGGAATTTGAATTTTCTTTATCAGAGCAAGGTTGGCATCTCCAGTGGTACTTTTCCCTCTTTATCCTACTGTAGCTAAAGATATCTTTTGCTGTTTTTTTGTTTCTCCAGATTTTAATTGTGTTTGCCAAAGACATTGATCTGTTACCAGTTCTTAAGATGTATCCCACACACTAATTTATTGTTTCCTCTGCTTCCATTTTTAAATTATCTATGTGTTATTTATTTATTCATGTATTCATTCATCAAACATTTACTGAGGCTTTACAGTGTGATGTGTACAGCGCCAGACTTGGGAAGCAAGAGATAAGTGGTGAGAGGGACACACAAAGTTGAATTAGAAAAATTCACAGTTTGGGGTTCCCCAGCAGGAGTGGCTCAGGTGGTTGAACATAGTCCTGTGCACTGAGGGGTTGCTGGTTTGATTCCTGGTCAGGGCACATACATGGGTTTCAGGTTTGATTCCTATCAGGGTAAGCCTGAAAAAAAAAAAAAAAAACCCCATCCATGTTTCTCTCTGTCTCTCTGTCTGTCTGTCTCTCTCTTTGTCTCTTTGTCTCTCTCCCTCTCTCCATCTTCCTCTCTGTAAGCATGTCCTTGGGTGAGGATTAAAATGAGGGAGGGAGGGAGGGAGGGAAGGAGGGAGGAAGGAAGGAAGGAAGGAAGGAAGGAAGGAAGGAAGGGAGGGAGGGAGGGAGGGAGGGAGGGAGGGAGGGAAAAAGAAAGAGAGAAAGAAAGAGGGAGAGAGAGAAAGAAAAAGAAAGAAAGAAAGAGAAAGAAAAAGAGAGAGAAAGAAAGAAAATTCAGTCTATGGAGTAGTTATAATTCACTATGATATTCTAACTTAGAAATTCCACCCAGGACATACCCTGCTGTGGCCAGGAGAGGAGCAATAATCACAGATAAGCTTTTGCCTCATCTGTGCCATCACTTGTCCTTGCAAGGCAGACAGTATTGTGCCATTTGAAAATATGAGAAGATGACATTCAGAAAGCACAGTGATTTGCCCCAGGTCTTGTAGTTAGTAAGTGGTAAAGTCAGGACCCATATCCAGGTGTGACTGGTGTAACATGCTGCTTCTGAAACATGGAAGCCTTCATCCCTGTGTCCTTACTAACCAAATCACCGTCTTTTGATCATCCTTAATAGTGAGTGTGAATTTCTTTAAAAAACCCACACCATTATGTGGTTTTCTTTTGGGCTGAGATGTTTCTAAAGTCAGATATCAATTACATATAAGTTTTTCTTACTGGAATGTCGAAAGTTTCAATTAATTTTTTTCATGGGTTCCTGAGGAGTTAATGAGAAAATAAAAATGGGATTATTCAAATCAAGTTTTAAGAATAGTAGAGGTACTTGTCTATCAAAGGGTTTTATTTTACAAATTGTTGTAGAATTAGGTTTGTTTAAAGCAAAACACACCACTTAAGTTGGCATTCAAATTTTTATTACCTTTATTGACTTTAAATATGTTTAGTCAGATTTGTTAGCTTCTGCTGGATGCCCTTAGGGGACAGTTGGAAATTGCTTCTGGAAAGTTGTCCTAGAAAGTTCAGGTAGGTACCTGTCTTGACCTACAGTGAGATTTGGTGACATACACCCCACTCCAGCCCTGAAAACCACTTTGAACAGATTTTATATGTGTTCTTACTGTGAAAGTTTTAATCTTCCAAATAGAATGCAGGATCATGAGGCCAAAAAGTCAGGTCTTTCGTGTCTAGAATCCACCTCTTAATACCAAGTACAATACTCTTCATAAATATTGACTAGCAGGAAAAACAAAAATAAACTTTCTTAGGCCAATGAAACACAGGGCAGAAAAAATCCTTTACAATATATAATATCCAGAGTCACAGAAGTTGTCATTATTTGCTGGCTGACTGTTGTCATGATCCCACACTATACCGCTCATTCAGATAAGAAAATTGAGCTACGGTGATTAACATATAAAGTGTTTCCCAGCGTATTACTACCTTAATTGAACCTCAGAACCACCATGCAACAATTCACATCACCATTTTTTTTTTTAACATATGAGAAAACAGAAACTCAGAGAAATTTAGTGCCTTGGTCAGACAAGGAGAGGCACATCTTCTGATGATGCTGAATGGTTTTGCATTATACCCTTGCGAACCAGATGCACTTGGAGAGCTTTGGGGAACCGAACCTCTCAACACACTTAGGGATGCTGAATGCCAGATGCCTTCCCTCCTCACCTTTCCAAGGTAACAGCACTGTCTGGGAAGAAGGTGAGGGAAGTAAAGAAAGAGGCAGGGTGGGAGAAAGGAAGAGATGGAGAGGGCTCAGCAGAGCTAAAGAAAGCGAGAGTTAGGAACAGCAGTGAATGAAGTTGATGAAATTGGCTGTGAGGAGAGCCAAAGGGTGAGGCATGTTAGTCTGGTAAAACTGCCATGAAAAAGTGCCACAGACTGGCTGACTTAAACAAGAGACATCTATTGTCTCACGATTCTGAAGGCTGGAAGTTCAAGGTCGAGTTGTCAGCAGGGTTGGTTTCTTTAACGACCTCTCTCCCTGGTTTGCAGGGGGCCACTTTTTGTCCTCACCTGGTCTTCCCTCTGTGTGTTTGTCTGTGTCCTAATCTCTTCTTCATATGACACCTGTCATATTGGATTGGGCCCACCAATATGACCTCATTTTACCTAAACTGCCTTTTTAAAGGCGCTTTTAAATCCAGGTACATTCTGAGGTACTGGGGTTAGGACTTCAACATACGGATTTGGGGGGATCTCAATCTCGCCCATACCAGAGAATAAGGAAAATGTGCTTGGTCTATGACTCTGAAGGCAAAGACCTATTTCAACTGTTTTATCCCCATAAGTGTTTTCTACCAGCACAAACAAATATTTGAGTGAGTTGTGGCAATTTCTGACATCAATATATTCTCCCTGGATGTATAAAGAAGTAAAAAGAGGAGATTCAGAATTGAATTCTTCTACATTCAGCTTGCCGTATACTTTATTTTCTCTCCCATCAATGCAGGATAGCTCCGTACCTTATCAGATTTTGACAAGGGCAGAGCAAGCTGATGACGACCCCATTTGGAAATGGGGTAGGTATGACGGGTCTCTCGGCCCTGTTGGCACTGCAGAGAGATTTGAGTCAGATCCACTGCCTGTGAAACATGGTGATTCCAATAAAAATGAAGTCACAGCGCTGAAAGGACAGTGAAGCACAGATGTCAGAGACGTCAGAGTCAGAAAGACAAGCGTGGCAACCTTTGGTCTGGGGGGCATTTTCCATGCTTATTTCTGACAAGACTCGTCCAGCATAGTATTTCAGACTGAAACGTAGCCAGAAGAATTTGAAGGTTTTCTCTGAGGCGGTGAACAACTAACGAGGTTATAATTGGAATGTGTCGAAAGATTCAGATTATTAAAATGCGGTGGCCATAGACGAACCCGGCCACGAGGGAGCCGGCAGGTCTTGCGGCCGGAGTCTAGCTCTTGGCTTAGTTCACAAGGCCTCCTTTGTAAAGGTAGGAACCAGTGCTGTGTTTCAAGATGGCCAAAGGGAGTTCCAGCGTCTTCCGCAGTGAAGCTTTCAGGATCTACCAGCTGTCAGGGGCCCAAAGTACTGTTGCGTGCTTCCTTGATGTCCTTCAGAAGGGTGGAGCACCGCTGCCCACGTTTCTTCATGGGGTATCTTGCCAGTTGCTACAAGAGGAGTTTTAATAAGTCACTTCTTGGCCCTTTTTGTACGCTGAATGAGAACTCTGTCCATTGCTTTAGGCATCTGATCTTATGACAGTCCCACAATAGCCCCCGCACCCCACCCAGAAGTGTGGAGGGTCATTTATGTCTTCATCGCCCTCCCCTGGGTTCCTATTTACTTCTAAGTGTGAGGCCCTGGGCTGTATTCTGAAACATCTGTACCGAAGGCTGTGCGTCTAATGTGCTGGGTGGAGCTTTTTCAAGGACGACTGAACGCTTTCGAAATGCACTGTTTGGACGCGATCCAGCAGCGCCCGCGATGAGGGCTTTCAGAAGCAGGTGCTTACATGGAACGGGATTGTCATCCCACCCAAAAAAGAACGCCTGTTTCTCAGAGCAGTGCACACTTGCTGAGGAACGGGATCGACACCAGCACCTGGAATTTGAAAGGTCAGCTTTGAAAAGTAATGCAAGGCCCTGAAGGGCAGACCTTACATTTCTCCTGATTTGAGCCAGATATTTGTCCAAGTGGTCAGCTGTGCAAATTGGCTGACACAAGTCCAGGAGGTGGGTTGATCTGCTCAGAGGCACTTTTTTTTTTTTTTAATCCTCACCCGAGGACATTTTTCCATGTTTTGTTCAGATAGAGTGGTAGGGAGAGAGAGGAAGAGAGGAAGAGAGGAAGAGAGAGAGGAACATCGGTGTGAAAGCGACACATCGAGTGGCTGCCACCCGCACGACTAACCAGGGCCAGGGACAAACTGCAACCGAGGTACATGCCCTTAGCGGGAACCGAACCTGGGTCTCTCTGGACCGCAGGCCAATGCTCTAACCGCTGAGCCAAACTGGCAGGGCTATACCACCTTTTAATTAAGAGATTGGCTTAGAAGCACTGTACTCAAATCAGGAGAAAAGAACGAAATGCAGATGTATCAAGAGTGAAGGAAAACGACTGTTCGTGGCTGTTTATGACGTTCCAGATTTTGGCACAGTGAAATACCCTTTATTCCCCTTTGAAGAAGGCCTCGACATGGAAGAGTCTTCAGAGTTCCCGGGCAGTCACAAATATTCAGCAATCACTGTCTACTTAGCACTGACAGGGCACGAGAAGGTACGTCTTTCTCCCCGAGTGGCCGATCTCTAGCTCAGCGTAAACAGACACGAACTTACGGAAGCACAGTGAAATCCTCTGTTGTGTGCACCTCCATGAGCCACCAGGAGCAACTGCTGGGGTGGGGTGGGGGCTCCGTGACCGGAGAACCCATCTTCCTTCCTCTCCGTGGCTTCCCAGGGGCATCCGTCCTTCAAGCTCTCATCACCCCAACCCTGTAAACGTCCTGCTTTTCAGAGTCATACTTCAATGCAGTGAAGATGCTCAAGAAATCCTAGCTCTGTGTTTACACCAAGGTGAATTGGCCATAGGATTTTAAGCCTTTAAACTCCTGCAGGAACTCCATCAGCATTTGAAGAAAATAAAAGAAAGGGCTGGGCTGGAGGAGCAGAAGAGAGTCATTTCCACTCTCTTTCTCGTCACTGATGGGAGTCATAAATCCTCGGAAAGCCATACACACGCTGCCTGAGTGCTCACTTAAGGACAGAAGGACATGGAGGTCACGCAAGAGTGGGAGACGGTGTCGAGGGCAGCAGCAGGGCAGAGAGGAGAAAGACACGGGTCCCAAATCCTAGATGGTGACAGGAAGTGGTCCTTATCCTGAGGGGAGAAAATAGACATGATGACTAGGAAGCCCGCTTGGGACACAGAGTGTCAGCTGGGGTTACACCTTTAGAAGCTCAAGGCTCCCCACTCCTCACCTGCAGCCGGCTCCTCTCTGCAGGATGGTCAGTGGTGATGTGGAGCTGCAGGGGTGCCCAGGGGGAGAGTACCTGTCTCCGAGTCCGTCGCTTCTGGCATTTCGAGTTGGAATGATACATTCAGTTGTTGGTGAAGAGTTTTATGTTACTTTATTTATTTATATTTTTAGCATACTACTGCTTTATGTGCACATATGAGGTATTTGGGGCTGACCCGGGGACCTGTGCATAGTATATCTTATTTATAAGGAAAATGGATGTTGAATTGCAAACAAGCAGAGTGTATTTTTGTTGCACAAAGCCTGTGTAACACGAAGATAAGGGCAACTGAGAATTTTACTGAGATGCCAAGTCATAGAACAAAGCGTGTTCGAGGAGGGCTGAGAGACCTCGGGTGCTGGCTTGTCCCCAAATTCATGAATGTTTATCAAGCCAAATTCCCCGAGGCTACATTCTGTGTTCAGCAAGAGGACCGGCTTGACGAGATCATCTCTAAGGTCCCCCAGTGTTCTGGAATTCTGCTCTTTCTAAAATGCAGTGTCTTCTCTGAGAAGCCCAAATGCTCATCACACTTCAACCCGTTGCCTTTTATCCACGAGCCCCCTGGTGTCCCTGTGAAACCGTGATGGCCAGCAATAAGGTTACCTTCTCGTTCTCATACTCAAAGTTGGGAATGCCTCTGGAGGAAAATTTTTAGAGGTGAGACCTCTCAGGTTGACTTAATTTATTCTTTTGGTTTATGCCTTTGTAAAAAAAATATAACTGTTTTCAAATGCTTCTGGCTTTGATGTCTCAGGTGTGAGAGCTCAGCCCTGAGAAGGCACAGGCCACACAGCAGTCACAGTGCCGTAGAATTTTCAAGGTCTCTTGAGACTGCTTGTGCTATCACATCACACCTTACGTAGAACCTCTCAGATGCGTGCTCAACCCAGGCGCCTGTGAGTTCCCTTGAATGGAAACACGGAAGGACCTCCTCCGCAGTGAATTACAGCATGTGCAAAGTGAAGCGCAATTATCTCTCATTCTACACTACATACACAGTCTTGTAAAGTTTTGTATTTTGGTATTTTAGATGTATATTTTAGTTTAGTTTAGTTTTTTTTTTTATTCCTCACCCAAGGATGTTTTTCTACTTATTATCAGATAGAGTGGGAGGGAGGGAGGGAGAGAGAGACAGAGAGAAACATCGATATGATAGAGCCACATTGACTGGTTGCCTCCCGCACGACCCCACCAGGGCTGGGGATGAACTGCAACCAAGGTACATGCCCTCGACCAGAATCGAACTCGCAACTCATTGGTCCACGAGCCAACGTTCTAACTGCTGAGCCAAACCGGCCAGGGCTGGATTTATATTTTAAATGGACTAGGAGATCCATTTAAATGAAACCCACACTGAACCTATGTAACGAGAGGAGATCTCTTACGTTTATGGAATTTATCATCGTGGGATCTTAGTTGTCAGGTGTCCTCTTAGTGACCCTGTCTCTATTTAGGTAGTAAATGTGGTGTTTTAGGAACTTTTTTCCTGTTACCTCTTAAAATACATCTGTAAAAGCAAGGAGCCACACCGCTTATAAGATGCTCGTGTTTTTAGTGAGATGAATGATAACTGGGACACTGTGAATATCAACAGTCCCCTGGTTGTGGGAACATATTCTCTGCAGAAGAGTGAAGCACTTGTAAAGCTAAATACTGTATCAATCACTGTTAGCTCTGGAATCTGCCCAAGCGAATCACTCTTCCAACAGTATTTGTGTTCAGCCAACTTAGGCAGGCAGCCACTGAATGGGGCATTTTCACCCTAGAAGACATGATTTGGCCAGTAAGAATGTGATTAGCCAATGATTTTCAACCTTGTTCATCTCATGGCACACGTAAACTACTAAAATTCTGTGACACACCAAAAAATAGATTCTTAGCCAATCTGACAAAAAAAAAGTGTAATTTTGATTCATTCATACCAGATAGCTATTGCTCTGTTGGCTGTTGTCATTTTTATTTGACAATAGAACAGAAAAGAGGTCAGCGCCCCTGGCTAAATAACCAGGTATTGCATGTTTTAAGAATTCTTGCAGCACTCCGGTTGGAAACCGCCGGGTTACGCAGTTCAGTATTGGCCAATTAGGACGTAAAAGCCTTGGATTTGGAAAGCTTGGTATCATGATGACTCAAAGTATAAACAGTTTTGTTTTGCACAATCATAATAGAAGCAACTTTTTAATCTCAAATTGGCCAATCTTCAAAGCCACACTGTAAGCTGCACCTTAAGATATTGAAGACAGCCCGGCTGGTGTGGCTCAGAGGACTGAGTCGTCCCATGGACTGAGAGGTCCCATTTCAATTCCTGTTCAGGGCACATGCCCGGGTTTCGGGTTTGATCCCCAGTGGGGGGCATGCAGGAGGCAGTGGATCATATTGATATTTCTATCTCTCTTCAAAAAATCAATAAGAACATATTTGGGGGGGAAAAATGATTTAAAATTCCTTTTTTTTTTTCCTGTTAAGAATGAGAAAAGTGAAAGATTTTCAAGGAATGTTGACCGGTAATAGAATATATATATATTTTAATCCTCACCTGAGGATATTTTTCCATTTATCTTCCGATAGAGTGGAAGGGGGGAAGAGGGAGAGAGAGAGAGAGAAACATCTATGTGAGAGAGACACACTGACTGGTTCGCATGACCCTGACCAGGGCCAGGACCAAACCACAAATGAGGTGCCCTTGGTCAAATTCGAACCTGTGACTCTTTTGTCATTGAGAGCCAACGCTCTAACCGCTGAGCCAAACCGGCCAGGGCAAAACTATATTTTTTGGTAGAACTCTAACCAGAAGCTTAGGAGTCAAATAGCCTCTCCTAAAGGCAATAGGAGACTGTAGTATCAAGATGAGTGTAACACCTCCCAAAGGCAATTGCAGGCACTTTGTGTTAGTTATGACTTAATGGGTTTCAGAAAGGGCAGAAACAAGAGCGGACTCAATGGTAGCTGGAAGGAAGGGGCCAGTCAGCTGGGTCACTGGTACCAGTGGCAGCCGGTGGTGAGACAGGAGGTTCCCAGAGCCAAGGATAGGGACCTTCACTTTCAAAGAGTTCATCTTTGGGCCCAGCTGGTGTGGCTCAGTGGTTGAGTGTTGACCCATGCGTCAAGAGGTCGCCAGTTTGATTCCTGGTCAGGGCACATGCTTGGGTTGTGGGCCAAATCCCCAGTGGGGGGCATGCAGGATTCGGCCAGTTGGTTCTTTTTCATTGATGTTTCTCTCTCTCCCTCTCTCTTCCTCTCTCTCTTAAACAACAACAACAAATAATTCATCTTTGGTTTTTTATCTGGAAAAGGTGCTTCTGGAATTTTCATTGGGGTCTGACTCATGAAGATGGATTATGAGGGGGTGAGAAAGACTGGTCAAGTAGTTGGGCTAAAAAGCCACGTCTGAATTAGACACGATAGGAAACATCCTTCATTGATATTTTTATTCAGTGGTTTTATGTGAAAAACTTAGTGTTCATGACAGTTTAATTTGCCAATTGAACAAAAGATATATCCCATGAGTTTACTAAAAATCTATTCTTAAAAAACTGATTATTTAAAACATGAATTTTCATAGTGGGAGAGATGGCAGTTCTTAGAAAAGCAAGAAAAACTGTTTTCTAGAAGAATTTTAACTGTATCAATTTTAAAATTCTAATTGTTTAAAAATTTTTAAAGTATGTACTATATTTACATGCTACAAAATTAGAAGGTACAAAACAGCACCTGCTGAATAATCACCTCCGCTCGTCCCTGCCTTCCACCGCTCCACACTCCGGTGCATGACTGGGTTCCTCCGGTGCCTTGGAGAAACTCCGTGCCTATGTAATTGAGTATATTTCCCTCTAGATTTTACACAAGAGGTGACAGTACACATATGGTATTCTGGAGGTTTAATTTCCATTTAATGATATATTTTGGAGATTATCCCATCTCGGTACATAAAGCAGTTCTTCATCCTTTTTTTAAAAAAAAATTGGGGTAAATGTACATAACATGAAATTTATCATGTGTAAGTGTGCAGTTGGGTGGCATTAGGTACATTCACATTGTTGTGTACTCATCACCATCATCCATCTCCAGAACTGTTTTTATCAATCCATCTGAAACTGTCCCCATTAAACAACTGCCCATTCCTCCTCCCCCAGCCTCTGCCAACCACCATTCAGATGTCCAGTCTCCATGAACTTGAGTATTCTAGGTATCTCACATAAGTGTAATCACAGTATTTGTCTCTTTGTGTCTGGATCATTTCATGTAGCATAGTGCCCTCAGGTTCATCATAATATAGCACGTGTCAGAATTTCATTTTCTTTTCATGGCTGAGTAATATTCTGTTGTATGTATACACCACATTTTGTTTATCCATTCATCCATCAGTGGACATTTGGGTTGTTTCCACCTTTTTTCATTCTTTTTAATGGCTGCATAGTATTCTGTTCTATGTTATAACATTATCTAAACCAGTCCCTATGATGGTTGTTTAGGTTCTCTGTTTTAGTGAATGGTTGTAAACTCAAACCATTTCACAGATGCATGAGTATAATCAGGTAAACAAATGTCCTAAAATGGATTTGCTTTTAAAAATATTATGGGCATATTAAATTTGGGGCTATTGTTAAATCTTTCTCCATGGATATAGTACCCACTTACCCTGTGGAGACTGTTTCACTACCTTCACCACACAATGTGTTACCAAAGTCCTTCATCTTGCTCATCTCGGGTAGAAAACGGTGTCTCGGTACATTGGCAATGTACTTTTCTCTTTCTTCAGTGAACTCTGAGTGTTTCCGGGGCCATTGCATTTTTTTACTGGGACTATCTTCATTTCCTTTGTTCATTCCTCAATTGGGCTATTGAGGTTTTCCCCTCCCTCTCCTTTATATTAGCTGTTGTTGAAAAATCTGCTCCGGTCTGGCACCCTTGACGGGCCTGGGAGACTTTTGGAGCTCCGGTGTGGAGCCGCATCTTTGTTAAGAAGAGTGAAACCCGCCTCCAACCCGCTGAGTGCTATCACAAGGAAGAACATCTTTGTGAGAACATTATAAAAACTTCTATCCCCATAAAGTGTTTCAGTGTTATTTAGGATTTGCTCGTCTTTCAAAAGGTGGAGGATAAGCTCAATCTAGTGAGTAATTTGGTGTGTACTGGGGAAAAAAATAACCGAGAAACGGCAGGTTGTTAAATTTCGTTTTGCAAAGCCCATGAGCGCAGAGCGGACGCCTCAAACTCAGCACCTCGGTTCTGAACTCCCTTTTCTGACCCGCGGAGCAGCACTCCGCTCCTGCAGCTCCTGTCTGGGTTTTCTAAGACATCCCCCGCCCCACTCCCACACCCGGCATTTCAGTGTATAAACGACCCTCCGATGTGTCCTCGACTCCGTCCCCCATCACCGCCGCCTTGTCCAGCGCCGGTCCCAGCTCTTCGGGGTGACTGCAGCAGCCTCCAACCGAGCCTTTGGCCTAGACTGGTCCCCCTGCAGTAGTTCTCTGATCTGTAGCCAAGACTAAAGCTTATAAAGTGCCAATCAGATCGGCACATCGCTGTTGAAACCCTTTCATTGCCGCATGGCCCTTAGGATCACCCGTAAACTCCCCAACGTGCCCTCTGAGGCCAGCACACCCTGGCCCCCGGCTTCCCCCTCGGCTTCCCCACTCACACCTCCGCCCTTCCTGCACCCACTCTTTCTAGTGTCCTTCACTTCCTTCAAGTCGGGGGCTCGCTTTTGTTTCAGGAGCTTTGACTCTGCTCTTCTGGAATGATCTCCTGCTCCTTCCCTTGGATAACTCCTGCTCGCTCCTCCTCCAGCAAGCCTGGCGCTCTCTGCACCTGAGTGTGTGGCTTCCCCCAGGCCCCCGACACCCCTTGCCCGCCTGGAGGCGCTGTAACAGCCTGCCCCCTTGGCTACTCCCCAGCGGGCCCGAAGGCCCACGGAGCAGGGCTCTCTTGTCCCCCACACGGCCCTGCAGCCAACACACTTGTTGCTCATAAATACCTGTTGACGAATGACTGTTGAGAGATGGCTAAGAACCGAAGGAGAGTGTCTCCTGAAAGTGGGCTGCGGCCATGTGTGGAGGGTGTGCAGTCTTCCTTGTTCTATCCGAATAGAAGCAGGGGCGCGGTGGGGCGCGGTGGGGCGCGGTGGGGCCGGTGGATTCACTGCAGGACTGGCTGGAGCTTGCGGGCTGCTTTCCGCCGAGACGCTATGAGTCTGTGATTCTGTCGGTGGTGTGGCCCTTCCACCCACCTCTAACTGGGAGCCTGTCTCTAACGACTACATGTGGCAAATTCCTGTTCTTCAGTGAGCGGTGGCAATAGGAAAGGGTACAATGGATACAGAGTGGCTTTCTAGTTTGTTTTGTTTTACTAGCTTTGCAAAATTGGTGTCTCTGAGTGTGAAGGGATAGGAAACAGAAGAGTAGCATTGTAATAGGCAATAGGCAATAGATTTTCTCCCACGCTATTCAGAGTTAGGCGGAAAATAACTTGTAACCAAGCCCTAGGTTTTAGGCCTCTGTGGCGATGGAAAGTTAAATTCACATCAGGATGCTGTTACAGAGTAGTTGCTGTAATCTACCAAGAATTGTCCTTAATTGTTACTAAATAACTAAGTTAATTTAGTGGTGTTCTCAGTCGGGGGTGATTTTTCTCCCGTGGGACATTCCCCACGGCCTGGGATGTTTTGGATTGTCCTGATTGTGTCTGAAAGTTTGCTTCTGGTGTTTAGTCTAGTGGGTAAAGGTTAGGGATGTTGCTAAACACCCCACAATGCACCACACAGCCCCTAGACAAAGAATTATGTTGTCCAAAATGCACAATTGTTCTTCTGATTTTATCCCTAAAAAGACAAAGAAAGAGGTGATCTTTAAGCGCACATAAGTCAAAGATCATTTTGTTTTTCCCATTTATTTTGATCAGATCCAAGGTAGGGCTCAGTGTTGTCTTTTGACAAATCCTGTTTAACTCAATTTGACATTAACATCAACACCACTGGTCTAGGCTTTAAAACTTGTTAGTAGCCCTGGTCGGTTTTGCCCAGCAGTTAGAGCGTCGGCCTGCAGACAGAGAGCCCCAGGTTCGGTTCCTGCTAAGGGCACGTACCTCGGTTGCAGTTCGTTCCCGGACACAGTAGGGGTGGTGTGGGTGGCAACCAGTCAATGTTTCTCTCTCTCTTCCTCCCTCTCTCCCTCCTGCTCAATGCAACAATGTCCTCAGGTGATGATAAAATAAATAAATAAATGAATAAAACTTGTTAGTATTTCTAACTTATTTTTAGAATACTGACTGTACTGATAACTGCATCCCACCCAGGTGGGGAGCAACTGAGAACAGTCAGCTTTGGCAGGTGGCCTAGAAGAAGATTCACTTTCAACCCCGAAAAGGTGCAACCTTGAGGCTGCCTGAGGTTTTGCCTTTGTAATAAATATAGGATGTTATTTTCATCATTATCTGATTGCATTTTCATATTTAAAATCTACCACATTCTGTGATCTAGACAGTTCTGATTCTCTTTACCTAAAACTGCTGGGGGAAAAAAATGGCACAGATGGCGACAGGCTGGGGACTGAGAGCAAAGGCTTTGAATCCTTGAAAAGAGGAGAGGATGGTGAGAAGAGCTTAGCAATTCAAATTAGTAGCCTTCCCAGGGAGGAAAATTGAGGTGTTTATCCCTCTGGTAATGAGAGTTCCTGAAGGGCGAAGCTGCCTTGAATGGATGAAGACGTGGTCTGTATCTCCAGCACTGATCAGAGCCCTAGCTAAGAGCATGTACTCTGTCCATATGTGAGCTTCATTTTCAAAAAGAGAAGGTTGAGTGGAGAGCTACAAAAAGGCCCGAACAGACTGATATGGTACGTGTGAGACGCAGAGTAACTGGGACATTCACTCGTGGAGAGCACAGACCCCTCGTGGTGGTCTTTGAGGAAATGACGCATTTATGGGTAGGTTATGTATTCATTTCTTCTTGCTGCTGTAACTACAAACTTAATGGCTTAATACAATACACTTCTGGAGACAGAAGTCAAAACAGGCTTTACTGGCAGAATTGCTTTCTTCTGGAGGCCTGGAGAGCATATGTTTCTTTGCCTTTTCCAGCGTCTGGGGGTTGCCTGCATTTCTTGGCTCCAGGCCCCTTCCTCCATCTTCAAAGCATCACTCTGACCTCTGCTTCATCATCACATCTCCTTCTCAGACGCTCCTGCCTCCCTCTTTCCCTTATAAAGACACTTTTAAAAGAGTGTATTGATAGTATGACAGATGTCCTCCAGTTCCATCCTCCTTTACCTCCCCTGCCCCAGCCCCCGCCCCAGACCTTCACCACACTATTGTCTATGTCCATTGGTTATAGGTATCATATCAACCAAGTTCTTTGGTTGATCTCTTCCCATCCCCCACCTCCCCTCTGAGATCTGTAAGTCTGTTCCCTGCCTCCATGCTTCTGGATCTATTTTATTTGTCAGTTTATTATGTTCATTAGATTCTACTTATAAATGAGATAATCTCTGCCTGGCTTATTTCACTCAGCATAATACCCTCCAGGTCCATCCATGCTGTCTCAAAGGATAAGAAATCCTTTTTTACAGCTGCATAGTATTTCATTGTGTACTCCAGCTTTTTTATCCACTCATCTACTGCTTAGCACTTAGGCTGTTTCCAGATCTGTAAATAGCACCGCTATAAACATAGGGGTGAATGTATTCTTTCTGATTGGTGTTTCAGGCTTCTTAGGATATATTCCTAGAAGTGGGATCACTGAGTCAAATGGCAGTTCCATTTTAATTTTGGGGGGAAACACCATATTGTTTTCCATAGTGGCTGCACCAGTCTGCATTCCCACCAGCAGTGTGCTAGAATCCCCTTTTCTCCACACCCTCTCCAGCACTTGTTGTTCGTTGATTTATTGATGGCAGCCATTCTGGGCGGTGTGATAGCTCATCTCTCTGATGACACTTTTGATTACATTGGACCAACCAGGTAATCCTGTGAGTAGGTACTGTTATTCTGTTTTCTGGGTAGGAAAATGGTGCCCAGAGCCTTTGTTTCCAGTACCCCGTTCCTCTTAAGTTCAGTGAATAATGGAATAACCCCTACATCCGTGTTTCTAATCACTCTGTGATGATCAGTTGTGATTAATTTTAAAATCTGGGCTCTTAAAAAAAAAAAGTGTTTTCTATTTAATCTACCATAAGTTTAAACTAACAGTATTTTGAGTGGAAATGGTCTCCCCTTTTGTTTTGCCTGTGCTGTACAAGTATACTGAGCATACAGTAAGCTGCACATATTTAAAGTGTGTGATTCCATCTATACATTGATCTGCTTCCTACCGTTATTGATTAGTCTGCATTTTCTAGAATTTCAAATAAAAGGAATCGTGCAGCATGAGCATTGTGTCTGACTTTTTTTACTTAACATAACTCTTCTGAGACTCACTCATGCTGTTGAGTGTGGCACTGGGTCATGCTTCGCATTGCTGGGTATTGTTTGCCCGGTCACCTGTGAGTGGGCGCTTGGGTTGTGTCCAGTTGGGGCAGTACAAGTACAGCTGCTCTAAGCATTCACGTACAAATCTTTGTATGGACACATGCATTCATTTCTCCTGTGGTAATGCCTCCTAACAGAATGACTGGCTCATGTGGGAGGTGCGCTTTGTTTTTTAAGAAACTGCCAAACTGTTGTATAAAGTCACTGTATTATTTTACACCCCACACCATCTGAGAACAAGAGTTCCAGTTATTCTATCAATTCTAATAGACGTGTGTGTGTGTGTCGGGGGGTGTCTTGAGGGGTTTTAATTTGTATTTCATTAATAACTAATGATGTTAATAAAAATGTTTTTAATTGCCACCTGTATATCTTCTTTCATGATATCGAAATCTTTACCAATTTTTTTATTGGATTGTTTGTTTTCACATTATTGTATTTGAGAGTTTTTTAATATGTTCTGAACAAAAGTCCTTTACCAGATATGTGATTTTTAACATTTTCTCTTAGCCTGTGGCTTATCTTTTCATCCACTGACACTGTCTTTCAAAGAGCAGAAGTTCTTAATTTTGATAAAGTCCTGTCATTTTTTTTTCTTTCATGGATTGTGCTTTTTGGTGGTACATCTATGAAATCCTTGCCTAACATAAGGTTGCAATGATTTTGCTCCTGTGTTGTTACAGAAGTTTTATATGTCTAGATAAGTTTTATATATCTAGATACATTTTATATATCTAGATTTTATATTTAGGTCTATGATTTTATTTGTATTAATTTTTCTAAATGGCTTTGTGCTTTTTAGTATGTACTGGACCATTTGCTTCAGGACCATTTGTTGAAAAGACTATGCTTTGTCCATTAAAATTCTTTTGCATTTTTGTTGAAAATCACTTGGTCATCATGTGCGAGTCTATTTGTAGACTCTATTTTGTTCTTTTCACCATATTTTCATCTTTTAACCAATGCCAAGCTATCTTGATAACTGTAGCTTTATTTTTTTTTTAACTCATGTTTATCGTTGAATGTATTACAGATGTTTCTCCCTTTTTTCCTCATTGAACCCTTCCTCCCCAATCCCATCCCCTCCTGCTTCCCCACACTATTGTCGGTGTCCATCGGTTATGCATATATGCATAGAAGTTCTTTGGTTTATCTCATCCTGCCTCCCTCCCCCCTTCCCTTTGAAGTTCATCAGTCTAAAAACCAATTTGTACTTCTTAATTTCTTCATTTTTTTCACCCAGCCCCCACCCATCTGGCAACCAACAAAAAAGATCTCTGTATCTATGAGTCTGTTTCTGTTCTACTTGCTCATTTTGTTTGTAGATTCAGTTATTGATAGATATGCATTATTTGCCATTTTAGTGTTCATATTTTTGTTCTTCTCCTTCAAGAAGACCCTTCAACATTTCAAATAATACTGGTTTGGTGGTGATGAACTCCTTTAGCTTTTTCTTGTCTGGGAAATTATTGATATGTCCATCGATTCTAAATGATAGCTTTGTGCAGGATAGAGTAATCTTGGTTGTAGGTTGTTGCTTTTCATCACCTTGAATGTCTTGCCACTTCTTTCTGGCCTGCAAAGTTTCTTTTGAAAAATCAGCTGACAGTCTTATGGGAGCACCTTTGTAGGTAAGGAACTGCTTTTCTCTGACTGCTTTTAAGATTCTCTCTTTGTCTTTAACCTTTGGCATTTTGATGATGATGTGTCTTTGGGTTCAACTTGTTTGGAACTCACTGTGCTTCCTGGACTTGTATGTCTGTTTCCTTCACAAAATTAGGGAAGTTTTCTGTCATTATTGTTTCAAATAGGTTTTCAATTTCTTGCTCTCTCTCTCCTCCTTCTGACACCCATATGATGCAAATGTTGGCATGCCTGAAGTTGTCCCAAAGGCTCCTTACACTATCCTCATTTTTTTGGATTTTTTTTTTTCTTTTTGCTGTTCTGATTAGGTGTTTTTTGCTTCCTTATATTCCAAATCGATGGTTTGCTTCTTGGCTTTACCTACTCTACTATTGATTCCCTGTAAATTATTCTTTATTTCAGTTAGTGCATCCTTCATTTCTGACGTCCTTTTTTATGTTGTTGATATTCTCACTAAGTTCCTTGGAGATCTCCTTAAGTTCCTTGAAGGTCTTACTAAATGTCTCATCAAGTTCCTTGAGCAACCTTATAACCTGTGTTTTGAACTCTGCATCTGATTGATTGCTTATCTTCATTTTGTTTAGTTCTTTTCCTGGAGTTTTGTTCTTTTCTTTCATTTGGGACATGTTTCTTTGTCTCCTCATTTTGGCTGCCTCCCTGTGATTGTTTCTATGTATTAGGTAGAGTTGCTATGTCTCCTAGGTTTCGTAGGGTGGCCTATTGTTGTAGGTGTCCTCTAGGGTCCAGTAGCACAGTCTCCCTGATCACCTCAGCTGGGCCCTCGAGGTGCACCCCTAGTGTGGACTGTACACCCTTCTGCTGTAATTGAGCCTTGATTGCTGTTGGCAATGGGAGGGATTTACTCAGGCTGATCAGCTGCAAGGACTGGCTGTGCCCACTAGCCATTGGCCTCTGACTACTTTGGAGGATCAGCTATGTAGGGGCCCAACATACAGAGCAAGACTTACTTCAGCAGGACTCTGGTACCCACTGAGTCTGCTCATTTAGTGTGTCACTTGTGGAGGTGGTTGGGTGGTAGTGTTTCGATGTGGTCTGAAGCTGCCCACTGGGTGTGCTGGCTCTGGGGCAAGGTCAGCCACTGCTTGTGTTCTACCTGGGGCCACCCAGCATAAGCTACAAAGTGATCTGCAGATGGCTGATTCTTGTGCTGGGCTTGGAGGCTTGTCCAGAAAAAGCCAAGTTGTGAATCAAGGTTGGTTGCTTCTAGTGCCAGGCCTGGGGCCACTTAATGAGAGGTATGGGGCTCACTGAGACCAGATGCTTCTTGTTTAAGAGATTTTAGGAAACTCTGAAGCAGGATCTAAGACAGACCAATGCTATGGTAAAGCCTTTGGAAACAGCTTGGGTGGGCCTGAAAGTTGGGTCAGGTGGGGCCTCAGGGAATCACCAGGGCAGGGCAACCAGTGTGAGCCAGGTTGCTGGAGTCCCAGATATGGCTGCCGTCTGCTGGGCTCATGGTGGAAGGGCTCACCAAAGGAACATTAGCCTCTGCCAACACCTCTATCCTGGAGAAAGCTGCCCCTCCAGCCCTCGTCCCGAGGCCACACAGCTCAGTTCTTCCCTGAAGCTGCCTCCCCTACAAGCTCAGAGGGAGCAAGTCCTAGTACGTCTGTGCAGGGCCCTTTAAGAGGAGCTACCTGGGGCTCCTGCAGCCTCAGCCTCCTTCAGCCTCAGTTCCTGTTGGTTTTTCCAGCCAGAAGTGATGGGGATTCTCTTCCTGCCGCTGGAAACCCAAGCTGGGCTCCTGGTGTTAGACAGGGACCCCTCAGTCCTCAGGGAGGACCTTCCCAGCTGAGGTGTCCTCCTGATTTTTATCCGCCACACGTGGGTGTGGGACCAGCCCGTCCACCTCCACCCCCACCCCCCTACCAGTCTCCATGTGGCTGCTTCTTTAATTCCGTAGTTGTAGGATTTCCATTCAGCTCAGTTTCAGGTGGTTCTGAATTATGGGTGTGTTGTAGTTTAGTTGTAATTTCAATGTGGTTGTGGGAGGAGGTGATACCGTGTTTACCTACGCTGCCATCCTGACCGGAAGTTCTGATGACTGTAGCTTTATACATCTTGAAATTATGTAATGGGGACCCTCCATCTGTTTTTTCCCAGTTACAGTTTACATTCAACATTATTTTGTATTAGTTTCAGGTGTACAGCATCGTGGTTAGAGAATCAAAGCATATGCTTGTCTAACCACCATCTTTTTTTCAAGGTAGTTTTGGCTATTCAAATACTTTATATTTCTACATATTTTAGTAACAGCTTCTCAATGTCTACCAAAAAAAAAGAAAAATAGACTCTTGGTATTTTGATTAGTATTGTATAGAATATATAGATCAATTTGGAGAGCTGTGATAGGTTAACAACATTGTGTTTTCCAATCCATTAACACAGGTTATTTTTCATTTTAATTTGTCTCAACAGCATTTTATAATTTTAAGTGTATAGACCCTGTTCTTGCAGGACACCCAACAACATCTCAACTGGGGCAGTTTCCAGGCTCAGCTTGGATCCTTCCTCTCTGTGCCGTGGTCACCTTGCCTGTCCCCAGCTCTCAGGGACCACTGCCACATATTGTCTGATACCTAATGTTTGAAAACTGTCGTCTCATACATTTAGGTTTTCTGTTTTCTTTAGGTGAGAAGGTAAATCTGGTCCTTACTGGCTCGTTTATTTCAGAGTCAGAAATCTTTTTAGTGTTTAAGAGCAAATTTTCCTCTGCTTAGATAGTTATGCAAAGTACATCCAAAGCAGCTGTCTGGGTTATGCTCCTAGGCCAAATCTCTGGCTTGTAACAATACTAAATGGCTAATCTGCTAAGGTTCAAAGACTGTGCAGTGTAGTAGAACATATTCAACAAGGAGTCAGACTATGAACATAAAAAAAGATGCTCGCCCTCATTAATAATTGCCAAAATGCAAATGACAACCACTGAAAGATGGCATTGTACACTCCCCAGATTGGTAGAACATTTAAAAGTTGGGTGATACCAAGTGCTGAAGAGGATGTAGAACAACGGAACTTGCATTCCCTGCTGGTGGGCGTCAAAAATGGGCACAGTGGTGACGAACTTGTCATTGTCTAGAGTCTGTCGACATTCTTTAGGAAAGAGCCGGGCACAGCGTCTTTGCCCCCGGGAAGCAGGAGTGAAGGCGAGAGGGGCGGTGAAGGGATCTGCATTTGCGGGTGACCTGCTGGGCAGGGAGAGTGCATTTGCCAGCTGGCTGGGTTCTCACCACCTCGTGCCCCTCACTGATCCAAGCTCCCCCTCTGGGGGTTGACCGCCCCAGAGTTTCAGGTTACATCTAGCCCATTCAGCAGCTGGGGAGGTGGAGCCCATGGCCAGCATCATGGCGCTCCATCTGAGGCCGAAATACATCAAGTGGACCCCTCTGTTAGCAGCTCTGTTATGCTGTAGAGAAGGACGTGAGCCGGGACAGGTACGACAGGGGGCCTGACCCGGCCTGGAGGTTGAGAAGCCTTCGCTGAGGAGGTGGGGGGTGCTAGGAGGTCTAAGTTGAGAGGAAGTAGTCGCGTACACAGAACAGCGTGGGGGTAGCAGGGTAAGGCTCCCGAAGAGGAGGACGGGCAGGAGAGGGAGGGGCCGCTCCTCCGCTCCACCGTGGGCTGAGGGCGAGGGGACACCTGCAGACGTAAGTAGGGCTATAGGTACCGCGAGGGGCGTTGGTGGAGTTTCCGTCCATGGCGTCTGTTTTCTCTGAGACGTGGGAAGTGAGGCTGTCTGCTGAGCGAGCCGAGGGGGGGGGGGTGATGAGCGGCTGGGCGTTTGAGGGAAGTGGAGAAAGTGTGGAGCGGTAGCCATGGGAAGTGGGGGGTGAGTCAGCCAGAGCAGTGTCGCAGGGCCGCAGGGCAGGTCATGTCCTCGCTGAGGCTGGTGATCCTGGGCCGGCTCCCCTCCGTGTGCTCGCTAGGAGGGCCCAGCGGCAGGCAGCAGGGAACTGGTGGGGACACGTGGGGTGAGGCTAGAGTAGTGGCACGGATGCTATTTACATGATGGCTCTCGATGAGGACGAAACTGTAGACAGGAGGGGACTGGTGGATCGAAGAGAGTGGACGAGTTAGCGACAGAGCCGTTCCTGGAGGGGCGGTGGGGGTCCCTGGGCGAGCGGTGGGGGTCGCTGCTGGGCGAGCGGTGGGGGTCCCTGGGCGAGCGGTGGGGGTCCCTGGGGAGCGGTGGGGGTCGCTGGGCGAGCGGTGGGGGTCCCTGGGCGAGCAGTGGGGGTCCCTGGGCGAGGCTGGGAGATGTGGACTCCAGAGATCTGGACATAGATGTTGGGAGAGAGTGAGGCCCGGGGTGCGGCTGTGGGAAGGATGGGGGGATAAAGGAGCAGATGATGGGAGCTGGGAAGATGAGGAGCTGAGAGGCCAGGAGTCATTCATGCAGACATTGAACTTGCCTGAGGTGATGGTGGGACCAGACGGAGAGACAGGGCCAGGGCCAGGGGTCAGGAAAGCGCAGTGGCAAAGGTGAGGTCAGAGGCATTATCGTTTTCTCCCTCGGTAATACGAGGTGCTTGTACCAGAAAAGGTCTGAGATTAATTCAGTTGTGTGTCCGTCCGTCCATTCAGTGGCTCACACAAGCCCAGACCTGTGATAGAAGAGGCTTTGCAAACATGGTGTTGGGTGAAGTACACTGAAAGACAGGAATCACCCAGCTGTAAGTCAGGCTTGCAGTCACGGGGGCAGACGGCACAGTGTCTTCTCAGGGGGTTCACAGTCGTAAGCAAGGCTGGTGTACGAACGATGAATTCCAGGCCTAGGTGAATGTCAGTCCGGGCCTGTGCTCCACAGGGGAGAGTTAGCATATGAGGGAGGCGGGAGGAGGGGAACTAGTGATGGGTTTTGTGGGGCAGCGTTCTGAGACCGGCCAAGGTGGCTGAGGCGTGGGCAGAGGGGCAGCTGCGTTGGCCTGTGGGTTTCCGCAGTCTCTGCCCGCTGCACTGACCTGACGACAAGAATCGGAAGCCAGTGAAGAGTCCCCCCAGCTCCCCGGTTCCCTCGGAGTCTCCTTGAAAGGGCTGCCTCAAGTCCTGTGTGGCTCCTCTCGTGGGGTGGGGGTCAGTATCTCAGCCCACGTGGAACCACCTGCAGGGGAGGCGCTGGTTGTGCCCCTTGGTGAAGTTTCCTACCTGATGCTCCTCTGCTTGCTTAGGAGCCCACACTCCCTGTCTTCCCAGTGAATACATACGCTGTCGTCAGCATTCAAGCCATACGCCGTCCCCTTGGGGAGCTGCGCCCTGCTGGAACCTTTGCTTCTGATGTTCCCAGGGGTTGCACAGCTAAATGTTTTTCTTTTTCTAAGTGTGGGAGTGAACAGAGAAAAGTTCTGTCATTTCTTCTCTTGTTGCTTCTCCTGTGGACTCAGGCCAGGGCGTGTGGGTAGACCCAGCTCCCTGAGGCCAGTGGCTCAGGCTTAAAGCTGCAGCGTGTGCAGTTACTGGAAATCCTGTTGTCTGGTTCTGCATCACTCTGTCGATAGGATTTTTCCTGCGCTGGGCTGTAAGTGCAGACCGTGTGTGCGTGCACAGATGTAGGCATATAGATAGAGAAGTGAGTCCCTTTACCAAATAGCCCAGGGAAAGGGTTGAATTAATTCATTTTGATGTCTCAGTAACAGAAATCTCAAGCTAAGCGTTGCTTCTGTGACACCAGTAACAGTTTCATGAGTGGGCCTTGCGATAGCAGCAGGTTTACCAGAAGTTAGGAAATTAACCTTTGAACAAGACTGACTGCACAAATAATGAATGGGGCACATACGGAAAAGACAGTACCATGTATATCTGTGTGAAGAACCTCAATAAGCAGGCTGCTTGCCATCTATATCTATATCTATATCTATATCTATATCTATATCTATATCTATATCTATATCTATACCTATACCTATCTCTATCTCTATCTCTATCTCTATCTCTATCTCTATCTCTATCTCTATCTCTATCTCTATACCTATACCTATATCTATGTCTACTAATGTATTCTTGGGAGGCATGCAGGGACTTTAAGGATAACAACTAGCTTTTGGGAAAACCCGGAATAAAAAAATTAAAGTTAAAATTAGAATCTTCATTATGTAATCAGCTCGGTAGATGCTCTTTTGTTAATACCCTAACCTAGGCTAATTGCATGTAATGCATTTCGAGACATTTTGAATTAAAGCAGGATATAAATTACTAATAATATGAATGTAGAAAGTCAGCTCATATTTTAATTTATAATTTTAATACAATATTAGAGACATTAAAAAGACACATCTATGTACCCAGTACCATGAAAAGAATGAGTCCCGGTCTGTTTTCTCCCCATTCCTTCTGTGAATCGTATGTACCTTTACTGCATTTATACATACACATAAACAGTCTACATCAGTATTGTTTTCTAAATATAGTTTTTTTTTCATTAATCCTCAGTGGAGGATATTTTTTCCATTGATCTTCAGAGAGAGTGGGAGGGAGGGAGGGAGAAAGAGAGGGAGAGAGAGAGAGAAACATCAATGTGAGAGACACATCGATTGGTTGCCTCCCGTACTCACCCCGACAAGGCCGGGGATCGAACCTGCAACTCCGGTACGTGACCTTGACCAATAATCGAACCCTCGACCCTTCGGTGTGCGGGTTGATGCTCTAACCACTTAGCCATACCGGCCAAAGCTAAATCTAGAACTTTTCTTTTGTCTTCTTTTATAGTTCCTGTGAGCAGTCTGGAGTTTTGGTCTACCTTTCAAGGTCACTCAGGGGCCCGGGTTCCTCCCAGGCACACCACTGCATCATCCCCTCCAGGGCAGAGCCTCTCTTACGACCTTTGGAAAAGGATTACTTTTCAAAATCTTCATATTTTTCCTATTATAAAAAAGAAAGATGAATTATTGGAAAAATGAATTTAAAAACAATGCGCAAAACACTGCTCTGCTGTCGTAATTAAACAATTAGGAGTGAAACAGTACCTCCTATACTAACATCTTATACCTGCACTTTGAATGGATATCATTTGTATCCGTGGTCAAAGTTTTTAACATGGCAAATATGCTTAATTCTTCTGTGCGAAATTACTCTAGGTTGGCTTGACATTCATATACTTGCGATTCATTCAGTATGGAAGCCTGCGCTATGGATTATTTCTTCTCGGGCTGTACAGTTCTCTAGGATTTGGTTTTGTTAACTCTGTGGCCATCCAGAGAGGTAGTGCTCCCCTCGGGGGGAACATGGACAGTCAGTAAAGGAGGGAATTTGCTCCTTTAAGAAGATGTTCCTTGAGGTATCCTCTGGGGACAGGTGACAGGCAGTATAGATCTTACCCAGGAAGATTCTGAGATGCGTCAGAACACCGTACCAGTTATGCAAGCTCCAAGGGTGACGCAGGGCTGAAAAGTCCTTCCCAAACTGTTTATCAGTGAGATAAAGTCTATTATAAAAGGATAGAGGGCACTCAGATAACAAAATGCCACTGACCTAGAGACCCCCAAATCGGACTAACCCCCTTCCCACCAGTATCAGATTCCCGGCAAAAACGTAAAGCTCATCTCTGTTATATGACAATCTACTGTCCATGAGAATAAATCCAAGGAATTCATTGCTGTGTTTGCAAATACATCTACAGAGTTCTTCTATATTACCACCTTTTACTGGCATATAAATTACCTTTGCCAACTTGCTTTCAATTTCAAGAGCTCTGAAGATTGTCCTCAAAGTGCATATTTCGAGAGTTCTTACATTAGAAGGCCTGCGTTGTCTGCCTCCCCGGGGAAGGCCTTGCACGCTGGAAGCTGACGTTAGCATTGAATTGAAAAGGAAATCTGTTCTTTGGCAACTTGTATCTAGTGCTCACATTTCAAAATCGTTTTAATTCTCACATTTTTCTAAAGTTTAATAGACCTGGATGGAGGAAACCTTGTTCCTGAAAGATTTTCGTGTGTTTCAAGGCCAGAGTCAGAGACCTGAGATAAGGGGGAACTTACCAGAGTGTCCGAGCTTGGGAGCAGCTCCCCGAGAGGCTCCCCGAGAGCAGAGCAGCTGGCCGAGGGCAGGTGCTCAGATTTAAGTGTGGGAGACAGAGTTCATGCAGATAGAAAATGAAAACAACGATTTTAAGGATGCTTGGGAAATAGGGGGATTTGGGGAAGAGGTACAACTGGGAGCTGTCTTGCCTGGTGAAGGAGTGAATTTGGGTGTTTTATTCACTGTTTGTGGCAGGGTGAGAGAGAGGGACAGGAAAGATTTTAGTTCATGACACTGTTTTTCAAATAGTCACTGTGAAGAGGGGCAGCTGATACATGGCACGTACAGCGGTCTGAGGACACTCACCGTGCAGAAGGGCATTTCCAAGGAATGCGCATTCTTCTGGGCTTGCCGGCGCGCCGGGAATGTTGGATCCCAGGCTCGAGGGGCAGAGCCTCGGCATTTTTGTCAGTGGAGGAGTCATTTCCTCTTCTGCGCGCAGCAGCATAACCGACATTCTTTCCCTCCTCAATAAAGACGTCCACTCCCCTGACCTTTAGCGTCGACCTTCTAAAATACAGTACACCATTTCTTGCACAGTTGTCACCTGTTTTGCTACCCAGTTACCACGCTTGGACCCTCCTCCTGGCTGGAAGGTGCTGCCTGGAGGCGGCTGTCGGTGCCTGCACGTTCCCTTGGTTCTCAGTGTGACCCGCAGAGCAAAACAGCCGCTTTGCGAGTCACCACCCACAAGTCTATGAGGAAGTGAGACATCAGTCACTGACACGTGAAGGATGTCTGTGAGGACAGGGAGGGTGAGTTGGGATCTTAGCACTCATCAGGAGTTATTTCCTGAACGATGATTTCCCCGCCCAGTGTGTCTGAGCCCTCACCTGGAGGCTTCGGGAGACAGGGAGACGCAGGCTTCATGGCGGGGCCCTCGGGGCATCCTCGGGCATTGCAGGAGCCACGGGGTCAGACAACCACGTGGCAGCTGTGTTCCCAGCGTGCTCCCCTGTCACATGAAGGAACTGAAAGAAGGTCAGAATGGAGCCCAGCAAATGGGGGGGCATCGGGCAGAGTGTGAGGCAGAAGCGCTGGGCAGACGCCAGGCCGGGCAGGACATGCACAGCTACTGCTGCTGCTATTAGTAGTAATGCACATCGCAGTGTGGTTATGGAGCACTGACTAGGAGGCGACAATCTCGGCACTTCCCATCCATGGACTGGAATATTGACTTGTCACAATGGTGCCATGGCCTGTGGACAGCTGCCATTCCGCAGCAGAGCTGAGGAAGTGTCTCGGGGATCTGGACCTCAGTCACTTGGCTTGCAACCTGAACCCCTCCCACTGTTTATTCTGCTTTCTCAGCTCCCAGCAAGGGCTGTGGACTTGTTCTAAGAGCGAAGGGAAGCTGGTAAGGAAGAGGTGCTCTTGCTTTGTGATCTGCATATAGCTGCCTCTCGCAGCGCAGTTCCTTGTTACAGATGAGCCTCTCCTTGTGACTGAGCCCCTCCCTGACAGGGCTGAAGCCCACCCTCCTTCACCCGTCCCGTTCAGACACCAGCTCTTTACACAGCCTTCCATGATCCCTTGCAGCTGAGGTCCCCTTTCCTGCCTCAGCTCCTAGCTGTGCCCCTTGACTACATCTTCTAGCTGGTATTGTGGTCATTCGGTTGCTACCCTACCAGGCGCTAAAGCATCTCAAGGGCCTGTGCCTGTTCACCTGGGTGTCCCCTGAAGCGGGGGTCACCCTGAGCAGAGTGTCCATTCAGTCTAGTTGAATACACTTTTGTTGACTGACCCCATCTCTGGGAAGGAATGGGAAGAAGGATAGGCTGGTCTGTTGTCTCAGGTCTTTTCTGGGGCAATTGGGGTCAGAGCTAGTCTGTGGGGAGGGAGTAGCTCTGTGTGTGTGTGTTTGTGTGTGTGTGTGTGTGTGTGTGTGTGTGTGTATGTGTGTGGTTTGTAACTGGAGCCCTGGGTGGCTGATGGCTAGGGTCAAAATCCTGCTCCTAGGGATCACAATACCAGATATCAGGTTATACTACAAAGCCATTGCAATCAAAACAGCCTGCTACTGACACAAGAACAGGCATATAAATCAATGGAACAGAACAGAGAACCTGGAAATTGATCCAAGACATTATGCTCAATTAATATATGACAAAGGAGGTGAGAGCATACGATGGAGTATATACAGCCTCTTTAATAAATGATGTTGGGAAAACTGGACAGCTACATGCAAAAAAAATGAAGCTAGACCACCAACTTACACCATACACAAGAATATACTCAAAATGAACAAAAGACTTAAATATGACTCGTGAATCCATAAAATTCCTAGAAGAAAACATAGGCAACAAAATTTCAGACATCATATGCAGCAGAATTTTTACTGGTACAACACCTATGGCAAGAGAAACAAAGGAAAATATTAAACATAGGACTACATCAAATGAAAAAGCTTCTGCACAGCAAAAGAAACAACCATCAAAATGGAAAGGGAACCCACTATATGGGAGAACATAATTGCCAACAATACATCAGATAAGGGATTAATTTCCAAAACTGTAGAGTACTCAGACAACTCAACAAAAGGAAGACAAAGAACCCAATTAAAAAATGGGCTGAGGGCCTAAATAGACACCTCTCCAAAAAGGACATACAGATGGCCAAGAAACATATAAAAAAAATGCTCAACATCACTAATCATCAAAGAGATGCAAATTAAAACAACTGTGAGGTATCACTTCACACTTGTCAGAGTCTGTCATCAAACAACAAGTGTTGGCGAGGGTGTGGAGAAAAGGGGACTCTGGTATACTGCTGGTGGGAATGCAGACTGGTGCAGCCCCTATGGAAAACAATATGTTGCTTCCTCTAAAAATTAAAAATTGATCTGCCATTTGACCCAGTGATCCCACTTCAAGCATATATCCTAAGAAGCCAGTCGGGAAGAATATATGTACCCCCATGTTCATAGCAGCACTAGTTACAATAGCTAAGATCTGGAAACAGCCCAAGTGTCCATCAGTAGACAAATGGATAAAAAAGCAGTGGTACATATACACAATGGAGTACTATGCTGCTGTAAGAAGGAAAGATCTCTTATCCTGTGAGACGACATGGAGGCACCTGGAGAGTATCATCCTAAGCGAAACAAGCCAAGCAGAGAAAGACAAATACCACATGATCTCACTTTTTTGTGGAATATAATATAATGAACAAAATAAGCTGATGAACAACACAGACCCAGAGACATAGAAGGAATACGGTTCAGATTGACAAACCTCAGAGGAGGGGGTCGAGGTGGAGGGATGGATGAGATAAAACAAAGAACTTATATACATGTGTTGTATAACCAATGGACATAGACAACAGTGATGGGGGGGGGCAGGATGGGGAGGACGGTGTCTAGGGGGGAAAAGGAGAAACATCTGTAACAAAATAAATTAGTAAAAATTACAAATACAAAATCCTGCTCCTAGCTCTGTGATCTGGAAAAGTTGCTGGGCTTGGGGTGTTTCATTTTAAATTTAGGAGTAGTGGTACTACTTAGCTCATGTGTCATTGTGAGGATCACATGATATAGGATACGTGCTGGATGCAGAGTAAGACTTACGTGATCGTTGTTAGTGTCGTGGTGAATGCACATGCCGGCTCCAGAAAGTGCACCAGGCAGTGCTGGGCGGAGACGGTGGCAGCTGCAGTAACGGGCCTCGCCACCAGGTGGGGTAGACGAGGCGCACAGCTTGCGCTGGGGGGAGGCGAAGTATCTCGGTTTGTCCCCTGCCCTCCAAGGTTAAGGTGAACGAGACGAGTAGGTGCAAGGAGAGGTCATTACTCCAGACTTCTCCCCTTGTCAGCCCCTCTGGTCTGCTGAATGAGAGAGAGAGTGGCTGCTGAGATACACCAGGTCTTCTCTGGTTAATCTTCACTGCACACCGAGCAGGAGCATTTAAATAACCCAAAGCTCTCGATCAGATCTGGTTATTTCTAAATCTCAAGGAAATTAAGTCCTGAAGTTTGTGGTTGAGGGGCCTTTTTTTTTCAACGTGTGGGGTGGGGGGAGAGGAAGAGAGAGAGGCAAAGCCCCAACTCCTTGCTCCGCGGTGCCCTGGCCAGGCCCCAAGTGTTGCAGAATCAGCTCATAGAGGTTTTCTCCTACATCACCTTCTCATCTCTCCATTGGAGGGCCACACTGGGGGTGCCTTCCCAGAAAGTTGGGGGCAGGAGAGGAGGAGGAGGAAAGAGAGAGGATCGGAAAGGAAAGAAGAAGAGGTAGCACTGATGGAGGACACCGAGGAGTGAAGCTGCCTTGGAAGGGAAGGAGGAACACCCAAGTCCGGACACCAGCCTGAGCGAGCAGCGGCGTCCGACCTGCACAGCCTCCCAGCGCCCGACCGCCTCCCGCTCCCCGCTCCCCGGGGCTCCCACCGCACACATCGCAGGGGCTCTCGGGTTTATCGTTCCGCAGCCTCTGTCTACGAGCAGGGTCTTCCTGCCTCCAGCTGAAAGAAAGACCGAACAGCGTCCAGAACCCAGAGGGCCAAAAAAGGGGGGGAAAGTGGCAAAGGACAGCGACGGGGCCACGCAGGTGCAGGCTGCTCCCGAGGCGCAAAGCAGCAGTCATGTGGTTTCTGGGGACAGCTGGTAGCATCAAGGGCAGCCAGGATGACGAACCCAGGTGAGCCTTCTGCTGCTAGGAGCAGCGTGACCCCGGTGCTGGGGGTCCTTCCGCTGCAGGTGTGTGACCTGGCCTGGCCCTGCTGCGCGGAGATGAGGCCAGCTCGCTCTCCCCACCTGAACCCCGCTTCTGGTTTCATTAGCAGCTGACAGCGTGGTCTGGTGGATCACAGACATCACCCACAGGCAGGCAAGAGCTAAAGCATCGTCACTGCCCTTTGGTCTCGTGCTCTGTTTTCTGGCCCCTCGCGGGTCCAGCAGGGCCACCTTCCCCACACTGTCCCCGTCCCCGTCCTCCGCCTGGGAAACTGTTCCACCTGAGACCTGAATCGGATCTGCTCTTCCTCCCGTAGCCCACTTCCTCACTCCTTCCATCTCTTTCTTCCACAAAATCTCTACCCATCCACCACCTCTTCCCTTTTTTCCTCCACTGGCTAATGTCTCCTACGCCAGCGGGGTCTGAATGCCGCACCGTGCCTCAAGTCTGCAGGGACAGAGCACGTTGGCTTCTCCATAGAAAGTCCCCCGACCTGGCTTTCCCTCTCCACCTTCGCTGCTTTCTTTCTCTTTGTCCTCCCCAGTGCTTCCGTCCTGCGATGTGTCCGCCCTCCCCAGCTGGCTGACCGCTCGGAGACCTGGATTTTGGTTTCTCCCTGGACCTGACCCCTCGCTGTGCCCCCTTCCCACCTCCCCGGCCTTTGCAGGAGCTCAGGCAGGGCTCAGCCTGGGTCCCCCCTTCTTCGGGGGTGCTGCCCCCGCCTCCGTCAGCACTGAAGGATCCCACCTATCCCCCAAGGAGAAGTGAGCATAACACCACTTCCCTTTGCGTCTAAGAATTTTTCTTCTCCCCGTTTCCGAGTCAAAGCCAACTTGATCATCACATTCCACAGTTGCTCTGAGCCCAGGTGCTGCCAACTGCTCAGGGTTTTCTGAGAGTCCGAGGGTGGAGCTTGGCCTTCTGTCCTCCCTGGGGGGCCTAGTGACCCCGCTGCCAGTGCCTGAGAGCACAGCGGCTGGTGAGGACAGAGCCGAGCCTCCCACTGCTCTCTGTGCCCACGCTGGGGGCTTGCACATGCAGCTGGCAGACCATGCCAGCGTACCCGGGGCACCAGGACCCTTAGGTTTGCCAACAAGGGACGGACCCTGGCTTGCTTTCTTCTTCATGTATGGTTGACAATACGTGGTTCTAACCGTACGTGGGAGCAGAGCCCGCCGAGTCTCCAGCAACCTGCCTGGAAGGGAGCATACAGCCAGGTGCCTCCCCCTCTGACTAAGCAGCCATCTCTCTGCACCCTGTGGTCCTCATCTGGCAGCTGGCGACAGCCCTGGCCCGGAGCGAGGTGGAAGCCTGGAGCGTGGGGGCCGGCCTTCCTTGCCCGGACTGGGAAGGCCTCAGGGAGGTCGTGGGGGAACCGGTCAGAGCCTGTGAAACCCCAAAGTCTTTTGAACTCACAGGCCCAGAACTCTCAGACCAGGTGGCCTACCTGGGCTTCGTTGCCCTTATTTATACGTTTGTGGTGACGGCGTCACTGCCCACTTACTCCTGCCTCCAGGTGTGGGATTCGCCGGGACAGCACCTCGCCGTGCCTTCCCACCGCTGTGTCTGCAAAGGAAAGCGTGCTGGACTCACCGAGGGGACAGTCGCTGCGAACACACTGCCGAGAGGCCACAACGGGCCTCTGGAAAGGTTGTGAGGTTTCAGTCACCTGCTTGGAAATCTCGCCACCTCCACCTGTGTCACAGGCAGACCCTCGGACGCAGGCAGAGGGGTCTGTGGACCACTCCCGAGCAGGGGCTTCTTTTTGCTCTAAGGCCAAAAACACTTTTAGACTTGGAGGCACAGGGCAGTTCATGGACAAAACTAATCTGTCCTCAAGGTTGACCTCGGGCAGGTCATTGGCCTCCGACGCTCCCTGCTGGTAGTATCTGGAGGATCCCTTTGCAGTGTCTTCCAGTGTGACTAGCAAGGTACAAAGATCACACGGACCAACTCTAAAGAGTGAGAAAGACACCCACATGGGAAAATCTGACAGGCTCCCCGTTTGGACATCCTTCAAGTTGGCTAATCAAGGCGATGGTCCTCCAGTCTTGGTGGCTCCCATGGTCAACCTTCCTCTGCTAGGACGAGCTCTTAGAGTCTGCCCCCTTCTGTGACCAGCCCCACGACCAAGGTTCTGGTGGCAGGGGCCCTAATCTAAGCAGAGTAACCGCCACAGCTGCCCGACAGTCACGGGTACCGTCAGTCACCTCTCACTGCAATGATGTCACATAACAAACCGCCCCAAAGCCTAGTGGCTCAGGGTAATAGTGTTTATGTAGCTCATGAGTCTGCGGGTTAGGGATTTCACTGGGCTTGACAGGTGGTTCTCCTGGTCTTCACGGGCTCACGCTCATAGCTGGTACCAGCTGGCTCTCGGCTGGGGTGATGGTGAACTGGCCAAGTGCGCCTCATCCAGCTGCCATGCCAGACATGTTCTCAGTGCGCGGGCAAAGGGGGAGGCACCAGGCCACGTTGAGCAAGAGCTCTCCCCGCCCCCGCTGTGTCTCGAGTGCCAGCCCCATTGGCAGCAGCCCACAGGTCTGAGCCCAGAGCCAGAGTGGGAGGGCAGCACAAGGTCACAGGGCAAAGCTTTGCACACCTGGAGAAACCTCAGCTCCATCCACCGACTTCAGGGTGTGGGCCAGGTTTTCTTTCTTTTTAAAATATTTTTAAATTGATTTTTTAGAGAGAGAGGGGGAGGGAGAGAGAGACAGAAACATCAATGTGAAAGAGAAGCATCAATCAGCTGCCTCCTGCATGCCCCCTACTGGGGACTGAGCCCCAAACCTGGGCATGTGCCCTGACTGGGAATCGAACCAGGACCTCTCAGTCTATGGGACCACGGTCAACCCACTGAACTGCACTGCAGGGTGTGAGCCAGGTTTTCTAAGCAGTACTCAGAGCTCTTTTTTCTAATTTTTTTCTTTTTTTCTGTATTGATTTCAGAGAGAGAGGAGAGGAGAGGGAGAGAGAGATAGAAACATCGATGAGAGAGAACAGCTAGTGGCCGCCTCCTGCACGCCCCCCATTGGGGATCGGGACCACATCCTGGGCATGTGCCCTGACCGGGAATCGAACCAGCGACCTCTTGGTGCATGGGTCGACGCTCAACCACTGAGTCACACTGGCTGGGCTCAGAGCTCTTAATGTCACTGGCTGGGCTCAGAGCTCTTAATGTCCCCTCCGCACTCGCTCTGTGCGTGCCCTGTGCTCTTTCTCACAAGGGTTGCTCCAGCTCCCACGTCCCACCTGTTGAGGGAACTCTCTCCCGTTCAAGCTTCTTGGTTTCCGGGGCATCTCGCTCCTTCTCTCTGGATCTTCGTCCTGTGCCGGACTCTTCAGACTGACAGCGGTGCAGATTGCTGCTCCTTTGACCTCTTGGCTCCGGGTTCTGGGCTCCGCGCTCCGGGTTCTGGGCTCCGGGTTCCGGGCTCTGGGCTCCAGGCTCCAGGCTCCGGGCTCCGGGCTCCGGGCTCCCGGCTCTGGACTCCGAAGCACACAGCCAGCCCCATCTCACCCCATATCGTGTACCACCACCTGGGATACGTTTTTGGGGACAGTGCCCTGGGTTTCACTTGTTCTGAAAATGGGGACAAGATATCTACAAAATAAGCTCAAGTCCCAGTTATACTGAAAAAGCACATTTCCTTGACCTTGTATATCCTTCAAAATTTCATTTCTCTTTAATTTACCTTTAAAAATAAAAAATTTTCGAAGGGGTGACTCGTACCCACTGCTTCCATTCCTTACCACCACAGCTCCCTGGTTCCCCACAACTGAGATCGTCTCCACTTTTATTTTTCTTCCCCTAAAGACTACTTTCTGAAAAGTCAGCAGAATTAATAACATTATGTGTGTTGTTTTATTTAATCTTCAAAAATCCCCTATGAGATGGGTACCGAATATGAATATTATCAACAACGTTCATTTACCTGTGCCTGCAAGGTGCCGGGCATTGCTTTAAGACCTTTCCATTCATCACCCCACGTAGTTCCCACAGCCAGTCTCTTGTCAGCTCTGCAGAGAAATTAAATCACTTCCCTGGGTCATACGAGAAATGGGGGACCAGGATTTGACCCTACATAGTCTGGCTTTAGAGATCCATGTACTGAACAAGAATTCAATGGCTTTGAAACTCGGGGCTTATAGTAATAAAATACACAGCCATAGCCATGGGCTGAAGCTTGATCCAAATATACTGGGAGAATACATCATTGTCTCAGTGCTATTCAAATCCGCTGTGTGAGATGTGTGTATTTGAACACACACTAAATGTATATATTTATTATACATATATCTATATATTATATTACATAGGTATATATAGAAATAGTTTTTGACTAAATATTTAGAGAAATATATATAATATTAAATACACACACACACACACATGTTTTCTTTCTATACCCTTTTCAGGTCATATCGAACCCTATATTACTGATATTCTAATTTAACGTCAAAGAACCTGTTTTCTATATCTGTGCACTAACAGTGCATCCTTTTCTTCCTTCCAGAGCTCGTCCTCCAGAGTGGCCAGCGCCCCAAACCTGGTAAGAAGAGCCTGGGTCTCTTGCTCCTCTCCCACCCCGTCTCTGTGTCCTGCTGGACGCTCAGACTGACGACGTCAGGATTTTCTTGACGTTCAGGATATACTTTCTGTCAGGCCCTTTGGGTGATGTCTTCCTTTTTGAAGATGAGCCTCCTCTTTCCATAATTTCAGGCCATAAATGAAATCGATTGATCTGTCGTGTTGCCACTATTATACTTTGGGGCCAATCCATTTGTAAGCACATTTGGGAATGATTCTATTTTGGAAACAAATGCAAATCAGTCACTGCATGCCAATAGAAAACCAGACCTGAGATTCCGACATTTTAAAGATGTTTTTGTGTGTGTGATAAAAACCTGGGAGTGTTTTTGGTTTGTTTGTTTGTTTGTTTGTTGGATGAATATAAGCTTAGGGTGTAACATTTTAGTATACATATACATGAACGTGACATTTATGTCCTGTTATAAATTAAATTGTATTACCAACCATACGTCACAGCTGCAGGAGGTCAAATGCCTTTTCTGAGGGATAGAGAAAAATGTTGCTAAAGATCATGTTTTTCATCAGCATTACTTTTTGCCATGATGTACTTACTGGCCCTAACTAAAGACCAGCCGTACAGAATCTAAGGAAGGTATTTAGGTATTAAATAAAATACCCTTCTGTGTTCCTTGTCCTCCAACTAAAGTCGATGGCAGCTTATGGACAGCTTTAACTGAGACAGACAACGCAAAATGTAGGAAGTCAGACTCGAGGTCACATTTACGTGTCAGAAGCCCAACGAGGTGTATCTGTTAATAGTCGCTGATGACAGGTAAGGTACAGGTTATTAGTTAGGCCATGGGCTGACTTAAGTTCAAACAGAGGATTGTTTATTGATTTGCTACACCATAGACCTTACTTGACATCGACATTCATTAGCTATATACCATTGACCTGAAATGAAGGGGCTATTTTCCTGTATTTTGCTTACCTGATGCACTTTTAAAAGTTTTTATGGGTCTGTACTTATAGAAAAATTACACAATGACATCTGGGTTCCAAAGTTTTGCATATTATGTGACGGACTGTCACACATCTTTATATCTTCAAAATCATTTCGCGGACACTCAGATGAAAAGGCATTATGACAAACTATTACAAACTTACTTGGTCTTTTTAATAACGTTTTTAATATGTATGATTAAGGAGACTACCGAGGCATCCCTGCCTGGGTGTATTTCCATGGGTATATGTACAGTTTGGGTGATAATTAGGCAAACTGAGCGTGTTTCTAAAGAAGTAAATAAGAGCTTGGAAGTGATGGTTTTTATTTAAGAAAGAGAAAAACAGTACGCATTTTTATCACATATGTACTGTGTAATCACTACGAATTAGATAGTAGGAGAAAATCAAGTTTTACATGTGTTTTGTTTTGTTTTGCTTTTCGGTAAACTCATTATATAAAAATCTTTTATCTGGCAATGATTTATGTGTATTTTAATACACTCTTAAGCACATGTGCTCAATGGTTATCAGACTCATCAAACAGCTTATTCTCTGTTTTTGCTTGTGCGTCCTTCAAAATTAGGATCCATACTCTTAATGAAAATGCTTCTCTGAGGATAGATTTCATTTAAAAACACAATTATAGGAGGGAAACTCCATAGAACTGTTCTCAAATGACGATGTTTGGAAATAACTGTTGGAACCCTGGGCAGCTTAGAGGTCTAGGCAACGACGGCCATCCAAGGGGAAGGAAAAAACCGTAGACAGGAAAAAACTCTACTAAATAGACTTTTAAAAAATCATCTTTTGTTTTTCAATTACAGTTGACATTCAATATTATATTAGTTTCAGTGTGTACCCCAGTGATTCTGACTTACTGAGTGGTCATCCTGATGAATCTTGTACCTATCTGACATCATGCATAGTTATTACAATATAAAGACTATATTCCCTATGCTGCATTTTACACCCCTACAACCGCTCTGCAACAACCCATTTGTACTTCTTAATTTCTTCACCGTTTCACCCATCTCCCCACCCCCCTCCCATCTGGCAGCCATCAAAATGTTCCCTGTATCTATGAGTCTGTTTGTTGTTTTTTAATTCAATTGTTGATAGATATGTATATTTTGCCATTTTATTGTTCATATTTTTTATCTGTTTTTCTTCTTCTTCTTAAAGAAGACCCTTTAACATTTCATAGAATACTGGTTTGGTGGCAGTGAATTCTTTTAGCTTTTTCTTGTCTGGAAGCTCTTTATGTGTCCTTCGATTCTAAATGATAGCTTTGCTGGGTAGAGTAATCTTGGTTGTCGGTCCTTGCTTTTCATCACTCTGAATATCTCTTGCCACTCCCTCCTGGCCTGCAGTTTCTGTTGAGGAATCAGCTGGCAGTCTGTGGGAGCCCAGCACAAGTAGCAGCCATCTGCAGATCGCTCTGTAGCTCGCACCGGGTGGCCCCAGGCAGGACACAGGTGGCGGCTGACCTTGCACCTCCCAGGAGGCGCCAGAGCCAGTGCACCTGGTGGACAGCTGCAGACCACACTGAGTTACAACCCTGCCAGCTCCAAGGCAACACGGTCAGGGGCGGACTCCGTGCGCACCACAGCCCCTCTGAGCAAGTCCTGCTCCGTAGGGCCGACTCCTGCACAGCCGCTCCCCTGCTGTCGTCTAAATAGGCTTGATTTTTTCCAAATGAGGTGGTGTTAGCAACAGCAGGTATAGCTTTCAGTATCGCCTCTCTTCTCGTTCTCTCTGGAGCCAGCGAGGACGGTGGAGGTTAAGATCCCCCTGACCCCTATCCCTGGAGTCTACTCCGTAGGGTCTCTGGCCACCTGGAGATCTTTGTCTCATATGGGAATTCAGATACGGAACCGAAGCCCGAGCCCTCACTGAGCAATGGCCGCCTCCAGCTGCTGCCTTGGGAAGCCCACCTCAGAGCGGAGAGGCACCAACAGCCAGGACCTGACGTCCTTCAGACTGTGTTTCCCTGCTGGGGTGAAACCGCCGCCCATCGGCCTGGTGACTTAGGAATTTGGACCTCAGTACGAGCTATATTTTGGGGTTTAATGTTTTGGAATTTTACTTAGCTTCTTGTTTTAAATGGCTCTATTTCAAACGTGAGCATTTGATTGTAGAGTTAGAATGTTTGAGCTTTTTAACTTATCTATGATCAATGTTGTACCAAATTATGAGAAGAGCAAAAATATATAGTGCTATATATTGTCACCGAGTTCCCAGATATATTCACTCTCGTGCACTGCAAAAATATGTGACTTTCTGAAAACTTGCTTTCTAACCTTAATCAAATATCTTAACATTTAAGTTGAAATCTATTTATATGTTTTTAAAATAGGGTTACAGTCATTTGAGATGGAAACCATTGATGTACATTTCACAGACCTGCTTATATTTATCCTTGGCATAAAAATGACACAAAATAAAATTTACCATTTAGTGGTATATGACTTATCACATCAAAACTAAAATGGTTTCAGAACCGTTTCAAATTTAAGTTCTAAAGTAAATTGAAATTCTGGGGTGACCCTTCATGCTTTTAGCCAGCAAGCCCAATTTTCCTCGGAGACCATGAGAGGGAGCTGTTGAATCTTAAACTAAATGTATTTAAACTTTAAAAAACATTTGGGTAAACTATTCAGATAATCTGGCCTATAAAATGTAATGCAATGTGATAAGCAGTGGCATAGTTTTTATTTCTATTCAAACAAAAATTATGCATATGATTAAGAAATACTGCAGTTAAAGTCAATGAATATGGTTGAATATGGAGGAGGTGGCAGTTAAGAATGGACATGGAGGACTTCTGAGAGTGTGACAAATGGAGATGGGGAAGTACTCTCTGTGCAGAGCATGGCGTAAGAGAGTTTGGAGAACACTGAAGAATTGTTTAGAAGTCTTTCTGCTAAGGGGGGATGTAAAGATAAATAACTCCTGCCCGGCCTGTGTGGCTCAGTGGTTGAGCACCGACCCATGTACCAGGAGGTCGCCGGTTCGCTTCCTGGTCAGGGCACATGCCCAGGTTGTGGGCCCGATCCCCAGTGGGGAGCATGCCGGAGGCGGCCAATCGATGTTCTCTCTCATTGATGTTTCTATCTCTCTCTCTCCCTACCCCTTCCTCTCTCTCTCTCTAAAATCAATGAAGAACAAAAAATAAAAACATAAATAACTCTTATCATCCATGAACATGTATATATGTCTGTGTGTATGCACATTGCATTACAAAGTAGAACATAATACATAAGAACCATAAGAAAAAAAATACTGTGGAGTTTCAAAAGACAGATGGCATCAGGAAAGGCAGGATGGAGGAGGTGGCAGTTAAGAATGGACATGGAGGCTTCTGGGAGTGTGACAAATGGAGATGGGGAAGTACTCTCTGTGCAGAGCATGGCGTAAGAGAGTTTGGAGAACCCTGAAGAATCTGGTTTGCTTGTGCATGGGGTGCAGAAAGGTGACCGAGAGAACGTCAGGCGGAATCCAGCAGGTGGGGCTGCATTGGGATCCTGCGTAAATGCTGGAGGACTTATTTGCACCTAAATGCTTTGAAGGTCAAAGGTCCACCAAATGACTCCCCTTAGCCTGCACCTGCAGAAGTATGAGTGGGGAGCACATCTACTATTCCATACGTTCCTAGAAAATCTTAGTATTTATTAATTTTAGCATTCTGAACCCTGAGAAACCATTTGTAAAATGTTAAACAATAGTTGAAAGTGACCTTTTTTTTATCCTCACCCAAGGACATTCTTGCATTTATTCTAAGACAGAGCAGGAGGAAGAAAGGGAGGAAGAGAGAGAGAGAAACATCAATGTGAGCCACTGAGGTATGTGCCCTTAGTGGGAACCGGACTCCGGACTCTCTGGTCCACAGGCCAACGCTCTAACCACTGAGCAAAACTGGCCAGGGCTAAAAGTGATCTTTTAAAAAAATGATTAATAGTTAGATGCTTTTATTATGTTTATTAAAACAGAAATGACTACTTCTTAGGGTACTTGAGGTAACTTTAAAAATCCAAAATAAGAAAAAATTTTCAGGGCTAAAACAAAACAGAAACTACTGCAGGAAACGGGATGAATTTAGCTCCTACGTGGTTGGGCAGCCGTGCGGCAGCACTGTGGCCGACGTGGCCTTCGTTCGATGAAGGCATCTGCAGAATCGGAAGTGTTCCTGAGTTAAATTCAAGCCAAAATGTATGGTGTAGGCTCTCATGGAAAAGGAAGACTAACGAGCTGGACAACAACCTCAGTGACTGTTTCTAAAAACACACAGGTTGTTCAAACATGCTTGGATTCTCCGTAAAGGTAGACATTACATTAAGATCCTGTATAGCTCGGGGCGTTTATTTATTTCCCTGAAGAGTAGAGATAACATGATCCTGATACTCTGATTTTTGATTAGGTAATTTAGAGACAGGATTAGGGAATCATGAGGAATGTTTCATAGGATGACAGGTAGAATATGCCCCTCTCCCAACCCCCAATGCCCATGACCAGATCCCTGGAACCTGTAAATATATGACTTTATATGGCAAAGAAGAATTAAGGGAGTTTATCAGCTGATCCTAAAACAAGGAGATGATGTGGGGTTATCCTGTGGGTCCAAGGAGATCACTAGGGTCCTTAAAAGCGGTAAGAGGGAGGCAGAAGAGTAGGTGAGAGATGGGATGAGACATTGCTTTGATGGCGAAGGAGGCCAGGATCCCAGGAATGTGGAAAAGGCCAGGAAAGGGATTCTCTGGAGCCTCCAGGAAGGAGTGCGGTCCTGCTGACACCTTGTTTTTACCCAGGAAGACCCCTGCTAGGCTTTGAACCCACGGAACAAAAGGTAATGAATCTGTGTTTCAATCCCCTGTGTGGCTTGTCACAGAAGCATTAGGAAAGTACATCAACCCTCTCTGCGACAGGAGTCAGTTCACAGTAGAAACCCCCAACATGGAATGCAGACAGTCCGTGTTGCTGGTACACGTGAGTTGTGAGCTTTGGTTACCAGAATTGAAGAGAACTGGCACTGTGCTGGGGAGGTTTCTGAATCGTGCCACGGAAATTTATGAATCAGAGTTGCGTTCTCATCAACAGCAATCCATTTCAACACACTGGTGGGGGCGGCTGAGGGAGAGGGATCAGACAGACCTGGACCGAAGTCCACCCAGGTCTCTGTAAGGTGATGACCCATTTGTTGTCCTAAGATTTTGCAAACTATAGGACTTTGAAAGAAAGATGAAGTATGAAGATTTCCAGACCTTGGCAGATACTGAAATACTTACTGAGTGAATGAACGGATGGACGGATTAATGAGGAGAAAGAAGGGATTAAGATGAATCATGCTACTGGCTAAAGAAGAAACACTCTTTCGTTCTCTGGTTGTGCAGTCTCAAGACCAGCCACACATATGAGGAGGACCTTATCGTCCAAGTGTTAGACACCCATCCCTCTATGTCCCATGCCACTAGAGACTTTCTGGTGACTTCATGGCACTGTTCCTTTAAAACAGTGGGCACAGCCAACCGTTATTCCTGTTATCGGGTATTGAATTCTTCCTAGGTGCACAGTCAATACCTGAAGTTCCCTGCATGTTCCCTCCTGACTGCACACCTGTCTTCTCTCAAAAGGTCGTCTCTGATCAAGTTTGGGTCAGATGGAATTATCTGGTCCTTTAATGTTTGGTAAAGTTGCTTATAAAACTATGTGTAGAAATTGGTTTTGAATGAATTATTTACTTTCTTTAATGGTTGTGAGTATTCTGTTTCTTTCAAAATCCATTTTCTATGATCTTTTCTAGGAATATGTGCATTTTGTTTGTGTTCAAATATATAGGCAAAAATTGATTACAGTATAGTCTTATCTTTTAGATCTGTTACATTACTGTCATATTGTTTTTTATTCCCATTTTTTTTATCTTTATTGTTGAATGTATTACAGATGTTCCTCATTTTTCCTGCATTGACCCCCTCCTCCCCACTCCTGCCCCCCTCCCATCTTTTCCCACACTGTTGACTGTGTCCATTGGTTATGCATGTAAGTTCTTTGGTTTATTTCTTCTCACCCCCCAACCCCCTTCCTTTTGAGGTTTGTCAGTCTAGCAACCAATTTGTACTTCTTAATCCCTTCACCTTTTTCACCCATTCCCCCAACCCCCCTCCCATCTGGCAACCAACAAAATGTTCTCTGTATCTATGAGAATGTTTCTGTTCTGCCTGTTCATTTTGTTTGTAGATTCCATTGTCGATAGATATCCATTGCCATTGTTTGTTCATATAATTTATCTTTTTCTTCAAAAAGACCCTTCATCATTTCATATAATAATGGTTTGGTGGTGATGAACTCCTTTAACTTTTTCTTGTCTCGGAAACTCTTTATATGGTCATCGATTCTAAATGACAGCTTTGCAGGATAGAGTAATCTTGGTTGTAGGTTCTTGCTTTTCATCACTCTGAATATTTCTTGCCACTCCCTTCTGGCCTGCAAAGTTTCTTTTGAGAAATCAGTTGACAGTCTTATGGGAACTCCCTTGTAGGTAACTAACTGCCTTTCTCTTGCTGCTTTTAAGATTCTCTCTTTGTCTTGAACCTTTTGCATTTTGATGATGATGTGTCTTGGTGTGGGCCTCTTGGAGTTCATCTTGGTTGGGACTCTCTGTGCTTCCTGGACTTGTATGTCTGTTTTTTTCTCCAAGTTAGGGAAGTTTTCTGCCATTATTGTTTCAAATATGTTTTCGATTTCTTGTTCTCTCTCTTCTCCTTCTGGCACCCCCAAGATGCGAATGTTGGCACACTTGAAGTTGTCCGAGAAGCTTCTTACACTATTCTCATTATTTTGGATTCTTTTTTCTTTTTGCTGTTCTGATTGGGTGTTTTTTGCTTCCTTATATTCCAAATTGATGGTTTGCTTCTTGGCTTTACCTACTGTACTATTGAATCTGTGTAAATTATTCTTTATTTCAGTTAGTGCCTTCTTCATTTCTGACTATGCATCGTTCATTTCTGACTGCTTCTTTTTTATGCTCTTGAGGCCCTCACTAAGTTCACTGAGGTTCTCACTAAGTTCATTGAGCATCCTTATAAACAGTATTTTGAACTCAGTATCTGTTAGGTTGCTTATCTCCATTTCGTTTAGTTCTTTTCCTGGGGTTTTCTTCTGTTCTTTCATTTGGGACCTGTTTCTTTGCCTCCTCATTTTGGCTGCCTCCCTGTGTTTGTTTCTGTGTATTACTTAACAAGATGTATGGGGCTATCTGAGACCAGATGCTGCTTGTTTGAAAGAATTTAGGAAAACCTGAAGCAGGATCCAAGACAGGCCAATCCTATGGTTAAGCAAGTGGCAACAGCTTGGGTGGGCTTGAAAGTTGGGCGGGGCGGGGCCTCAGGGAGTCAGCAGGGCGGGGCTACCAGTGTGAGCCAGGTTGCTGGAGTCCCAGATACGGCGACTGTCTGCCACCCCAGGGAAGGGCTCACCAAAGGAACAAAGGCCTGTGACAGCACGTTTGTCCCGGAGAAAGCCCCCTCTCCAGCCCTCGCTCCAGTGCCAAACAGCTCAGTTCTTCCCTGTGTGTCTCTGGCGCCCCTCGAGCTGCCTCCCCTCCGAGCTTAGAGGGAGAGAGTCCGATAAGTCCGTGCGCGGGCCCTTTAAGGAGCTGCCTGGGGCTCCAGCCGCCTCAGTCTCCCTGAGCCTCAGTTCCCGCTGGTTTTTCCAGCCAGAAGTTATGGGGATTCTCTTCCTGGCACTGGAACCCTGAGCGGGGCACCTGGTGTGGGTCGGGGACCCCTCAGTCCCCAGGAAGGACCTTCCCAGCCGAGGTGTCCTCCTGATTTTTATCCGCCACACGTGGGTGTGGGACCAGCTCGTCCCCTCTGCCCCTCCTACCAGTCTGGATGTGGCTGCTGCTTTAATTCCGTAGCTGTAGGACTTCCATTCAGCTGGATTTCAGGTGGTTTTGAATGATGGTTGTTCTGTAGATTAGTTGTAGCTTTGATGTGGTTGTGGGAGGACGCGATACTGCGTTTACCTACCCGCCATCTTGACCGGAAGTTGCTATTCCCATTATTTTTTGTTTCACCTCTTTTTTTCTTGATTTAAATCTTGCTAGAGGTATATTAATTATATTAGTATTTTCAAAGAATCAACTTTCCACTTTGTTATTTCAATGTTGTAACTTTGTTTTCTATTTTATTAATTTAGGTCTGATCTTGATTATTTCCTTTTTACTACATTCTTGGGTTTATTTGGTTCCACTTCCTACCTTTATGCATTATGCTCAGTTCATTGCTAATCAGTTCTTTTCTATGTAAGAAAAGACTCTTTCTGGCTTTGTCATCAGGCAACAACTTCTCTGTCGTTTATATTCTTAAAATGGGGATGATAATAGTAATGTAGGGCTGTTGGGAAGTTTAAATGAATGAATATGTAAGGAACAAAATAATACCCAGCAAACACTGCAACACATGCTCTTCCCAACCTCTTTTTCTCTCTCTCTTTTCCCCAAACAACTTTTTAAATACCATTTAGCTATTTAACACCATAAACTTTGATAAAAAGTATTTTTGTTATTCAGTTTTAGTTGTTTCTAGTTTCTATTATATTTATTCTTTGATTCATGAATTATTGAAATGTTTTCTTTCTTCTCTTTTTTTAAATCCTCACTTGAGGATATTTTTCCATTTATCTTCAGATAGAATGAGAGGGAGGGAAGAAGGGAGGGAGAGAGAGAGAAACATCAATGTGAGAGGGACACATCCACTGGTTGCCACCCATACGACCCAACCAGGGCTGGGGATCAAAACAGCAACCAAAGTACTTGCCCTTGACTGGAATCGAACCCGAGACTCTTTGGTCTGTGGGCCTACGCTCTAACAGCTGAGCCACACTGGCCAGGGGTAAATATTTTGTTTTCTTTTTAATAATTTCTAGATGTGTAGGAGGTTTAAAAAGTTGTTTTAGCTCTGGCTGGTTGCTCAGTGGTTAGAGCATCGGCCCACAGACCAGAGAGTCCTGGTTCGGTTCCCACTAAGAGCACATACCTCAGTTGTTGTTTGTCCCCAGAACCAGTTGGGGTCGTGTAGGTGGCAACCACTTGTGTCTCTCTCGATGTTTCTCTCTCTCTCTCCCTCCCTGCCTCCCTCTCACTCTACCTGAAGATACTTTTTTAGTATAAGTAGGTTGTTCACATAAAATTCAAATTTAGTATAAGTAGGTTATTTATATAAAATTCAAATATACAGTCCCCTCACCCTGTATTTTTATTTGCTAAATATGATGACACAACTCAGGGGAGACTTTTCTCCTTCTACTTAAAGCCAAATATGTAACTTTCCTTGTCTGCAGCTTGGATAGAGTGTGCATGTTTTCCTTGTGATTAACACTTTCCTAAGGACATGCCCTTCATTTGTCCTGTCTTCCTGTGGTGGACACCTACCCAGTCTCCGGCTCACCCACGTTCCCATTGCGATTACAGCTCTGGGCCAGCTCGGGCTGGAAGGTGCCTGCGGGCTAGCTGAGGGTGCAATAGCTCTGTTTCCCTGGAGTTATCCTGTAGCTTTATTCCCGACTTCAGAGAAATGCTTTACTCTCTCTTATCCATACATTTTTAAATACGTTTTTATTGATTTTTTAGAGAGAGAGGAATGGAGAGAGAGATAGAAACATCGATGTGAGAGAGAAACATCCATCTCCTGCCTCCTGCACACCCCCTATTGGGGACTGAGCCCTCAACTCGGGCATGTGCCCTGATCGGGAATAGAACCGGGACCTCTCAGTCCATGAGACCACACTCAATCCACTGAGCCACACTGGCTGAGCTCCAGACATTTTTTAAAATATTGAATCTAGCATTCTGTAGTGAGAGTTTTAAAAATCTCTAGTCCACTATATGACTTTAAATCTTTAGGTAGATTGGCTTTTTCAATTCTCACAACCTAATGAAATGGATATTATTATTATTATCTCAGTTTCACAGAGAAAATTGAGACTTAGAAAGGCTATATAATTTGCTTAAATTCACAAAGTAACAACCAAATTTAATTCCATCTCCAGAGCCTATATTTTCACCCAGTTTGCAAAAAGTGGTCAAGCTTACTTTTATTTATTTAGCTAGTTGTGATTTACTTATTTATGCCGCAGTTAGAACTACTTACTGTCTGTGGGAATGCCTTCGGTGGATGGGCTAATTCAGCGACAGCCGTGTCTTGAAGGGTTCAGCACAGTCCAGCTGCTGGTCCTTAGGTTTACTGGTTCAGAAACTCCATTATATCAGATTACCTGGAGCTAATTTGACTCTAGTGCACTGATTCATGCTAACAAATCTCTTAGCACCCAATTCGAATACAGTAATTTTCTGTGGGTGATAGTCCTTTTCAGTGACCAAAGCCTTATCAGATAGCAAGACATTGGGGAAAACACATCTGTGACCAGATGTTTTCTTGGCTAACTTTGAATTAGAATACGGATAATTAAGTGACCTAAGAAAATTAAACGGCCTGTAGGCTATGAGACATTTGATAAAATTGTTTCCAATAATCAAGATTTCTACCATAGAACAGGTCGAATGATGAACATATACTGAGTATATACTACCTACTGTCACCACCAGGTACTGGCAGAGGATGCAAAGGTAAATAAGACAGTGACTTGCTCTTGGGGAGCTAATAAATCTCAGCTCTTCTCTCTCCCTTAAGCACTGTTCAATCAACAATAGAAAATGTTCTTTCTCATACACACATGCAAAGTTCTTCATTTAGTTCCACGCCTGAAAAAATTGCCTTTGGACACCTGACCAGACTTCTGGGTTTCCAAGGTATTCTCAGTACTGTCTTTACACGCCATCTTTTAGGCAGGTTGCTCCTTTGGGTCCCTCTCCTCCATAGTTAGGTAATCCTCATCCACAGTTGTCCTCTGTGCTGAGGACTCGGGGTGCTGCTGTTTCATAAGTCCTCGTGTGGCACGAGCAGGAAGTGCGATGCTGTTGCAATTAGCCCACTGAGGCATCCGCCAGAGATTTCCCGGGGCACGACTGCACACATCTTGGGTCTCCTCTTGTTTTTGTTCACGGGGCAGCCGACTCTGAGGAAAGGCTGTTTGCTTATTTCTGTCTTCGTGGAGAATACGGAGACCTTGGTTGCAAATAAGACGTCAGAGTTTCAGCAACACGGGAAAATCTAGTTCATGAGTAGAATAACTTTAAAATCACTTTACCCTTGAGAGTTAAGTTTGCTACCAAATGTAAGCAATCTTTTAAATAGGAGTAAACCTAAATGTAGTCACACATCAGGATGGCTCTCCCCTAGAAGGTCACCATGGTTCAGGGTCTGATTTTCAGCCTTACAATTCGGAGGAGTTGAGTCAGTGAGCCTGAGACGTTAAAATTAACTTTGTTTTCTGAGTCACCCAAACTGGGAATACTGAGACATTTGAGGTAGCCCTGGCCATGGAGTGTTTGACTCATTTATTTGTTTGGCTCAATTTGGGTAGGTTGGAAAGGTTAGCTTAATATAATACTTTTTTTTTTTTTATCCTCACCCGAGGACATTTTTCCATTTTTTGTTCAGATAGAGTGGGAGGGAGAGAGAAGAAGAGAGAGAGAAATATCGAGGTGAAAGGGACACATCGAGTGGCTGCCACCCGCACAGCCAACCAGGGCCGGGGACAAACTGCAACCGAGGTATGTTCCCTTAGCGGGACCTGAACCCGGGTCTCTCTGGACCGCAGGCTGATGCTCTAACTGCTGAGCCAAACCGGCCAGGGCTTAATATAATACTTTTAATGGGGAGAAAGAAAAAATTCACATTTTTATGTAGATAAATAAGATATTAATTTTTAAAAATGTTTTTTATTGCCTTTTTTTTTTTTTTTTTTTTAAGAGGAAGGGAGATAGAGAAACATCAATTGACTGCCTCCTGCACACCCCCTACTGGGGATTGAGCCCACAACTCGAGCATGTGCCCTGACTGGGAATCCAACTGGGACCTCTCAGTCCATGGGACGATGCTCAGACCAGTGAGCCACACCAGCCATGCATTAATTTAACTTTTAAAAGATATTTAACTCTTGGGGGCCTGCAGCAAGTCCTTTGATGTTAGGTAGTGAATGGAAGTCCCCTGGACCAGAGGGTTTGACTGTACCATTTGGGAGCGGAACCATTTACCTAACCTCTGTACTAGGTGTAAAGCCACCAAATTGAACACAACTGCTCAGAAAATAGAGTTTCAAAAATCTAATACAATTTCAAGTTAAAAGCAGTGAAGTTGAGAGGCATGTAAAAAGCAGCAATTTTGTATTTGGTTTTTGATTGGGCCAGAAAGGTACATGGTTTTCCCTCTCATTATTGACGAGCAGTTCCTCAGGGTATGAGAGATAAGCTCATTTCCATTCACGAGTGTGCTAATTTGATCTGTGTACAGAAGCCTTTCTGGGGCACCTTCCCCAGCTGAAGTGTTCTGCTAGCCTCCTGGTTTCAACTCAGACTGGAAATTGACCATGGTAATTAACCCTGACAGGAAGAAGGGACTAAGCACAAACTGGAGACAAAGCAGGCGTTTCCAGCTTCAACTTCAGGTCGCTCATTAGGCTCTGGATACGGGGCCAGCCACAGGGAAGCCAGTGCCGAGGAGCTGCGGGTGCTTGGCAGTCTTCATGGCTCATGCCGGGTGAAGCGAAGCAGTTTAGGATTTCGCTTAATGTGTCCATGGAGAAAGTCACCTTTGTCCCGGCAGTGTTTCTACTTATCACGCGAAGCGAAGTCCTACAGTTTTCCTTGGGAAGTCGGAGCCAGGAGAAATGTGTGAATGTAAAACCAGCACACTTGGTTGCTGCAGTTGGTGGAGCCCTTGTTTGATTTTCTCATTTATCAAGAAGTCTTTTCACTGAACAGAAAGTGAAAGGAGGCAACAGGGGGTTTGCAGTAGCAAAGTCCTTATTAATGGAAGAGGCGGCAGTATGGACTCAGGTTCTGAGAAGTCCACACTGTTCCTTTAATTTTTGTGGATGAGCTTTCAATATTTAATTGAGTCATAAGCAGTGGCTTCCCCACCCACAGAGAAGTTCCTTTAAGGAATCATGAGACCATCAACATTCAGCAGCTGTTTGAAAGATTGCGTAGACTTCTGTAGTGATGCTGGGAAATTCGCGGTCTTGCGGTCTTGGGCAAGATGGGATTCCAGAGGAGGGGGGATTAAGCAGTATAACAATCTGAGTTCCTCCCTCCCTCCCTCCCTCCCTCCCTCCCTCCCTCCCTCCCTCCCTCCCTCCCTCCCTCCCTCCCTCCCTCCCTCCCTCCTTTCTTTCTTTCTTTCTTTCTTTCTTTCTTTCTTTCTTTCTTTCTTTCTTTCATGTGCCCCTAGCAGGAATCGAACCTGGGACTCTCGGGTCCACAGGCCAATGTGCCAACCACTGAGCCAAACCGTCCAGGGCTAACAATATAAATTTCAAACCCTAGGGAGCCTTCTTTATAGAACCTACTAACCTGCTCTTAATCTGGTTACTGCCAAGTGGCAGACTTTAGTGAAAAAAAAAAAAAGTGAATATCCTCTGCTGCTGACCAAATATAACATAGAGGACCAAATTCTCCATAAAAGTCACTGCATGCTGAATGTCTACTGCACCCATTGTTGGTCCATGTCCAGTGGACTCTGACAGGTCTTGATAGACAGAGAGCTTTGGGGTGCCGGTCCCCGCCTCCACAGTGTAGGCCCTCAGGCCCTCTCCCTAAACGATCTTCCCAAGTCCCCTGGTGTGGCTTTGGCCACGGAGACTTGGAACAGCGGGAGGAACCTGAGGAGCCTGGGGTGCTGGCACACAGCCTAACTCAGAGGAAGGAGCAGCAGATGGAGGAATGACGTGCCAGGAAACAAGACTAATGGAACCCATCACTGCGTGGCATTCAGTTCATATAAGAGGTTGTCACATGTGTTGGTCACAGGACCCTGTTTGCTCACAAAAATTGAGGATCCTGAAGAGTTGTTTTTTTTTTTTATCCTCACCAGAGGATATTTTTTTGCATTTATCTTTAGATAGAGTGGGAGGGAGAGAGAGGAAGAGAGACAGAAACATCAATGTGAGAGAGACACATCGAGTGGCTGCCAGCCACGCGACCCCAATCGGGGTGGGGACAAACTGCAACAGAGGTACGTGCTCCTAGCAGGAACCAAACCTGGGACTCTCCGGTCCGCAGGCCGACGCTCTAACCGCTGAGCCAAACCGGCCAGGGCCTGAAGAGTTTTTATAATGGGCTAGATGACTACTATTTATAATTTTAAAAGATAAAATTGAGACATTTAAAAATGCTTATTTTAATTTATATAAAAAGCAAAGCAGTCATCCCATCACATAAATAACACATATTTATGAAAATGAATTTATTTTCCAAAACAAACAAAGAAAATGAGTAAGCAGAGTGGTGCTGTTTTGGAATTTTGTAGATCTCTTTCGTGTCTGGTGTCGTAGAAGACAGGTGGGGTCTCATCTCGCCTTTCGCATTCAAGCTGAACCTGTTGCAATGCGTCGTCTTGGTTGGAGTGAGGAGACCTGGCCTCACACTGATATGTGGGTGGGCCATAGAGGAGTATTTAAACAGATAATGATGGGTTTGAGTTTCTTGAAAAGCATCATTTTTTGTTGTGGTTTTGATTTGGTTTCTTAAATACGTTTTGTTGACTTTTTTTTTTTTTTTTTTTTTTTTGAGAGAGAGAGAAACATTGATTGGTTGTCTTCTGTTTGCACCCCAACTAGGGACCTAACCTGCAACCTGCATATGTGCCCTGACCTGGAATTGAACTGGTGACCTCTTGGTGCGTGGCATGATGCTCAACCACTGAGCCACACCAGCCAGGGTGATAAGCATCATTTCTTAAAAGTGAGTTGCAGCCTGGCTGGTGTGGCTCAATGGGTTGAGTGTTGTCCTATGCACCAAGAGGTAGCCAGTTTGATTCCAGGTCAAAGCCCATGCCCAGGCTATGGTCTTGATCCCCAGTAGGGAGCATGCAGGAGGCAGCCAATTGATAATTCTCTCTCATCAATGTTTCTAGCTCTCTCTTCCTCTAAAATCAATAAAAGCACATTTTTAAAAAAGTGAGTTGCAGTGTGGAGTCTGAAGCCATACCAGTTTCAGACTCATCCTGTTACATTAAAATCTATTGTTCTATCTTACACTCTCAGAAGCTGTTTTACCTATGCATGATTTGGTAACATCATGCATTGATCATCTGAAAAGTATTGGTTCACTGAATTATGCAGATCTTCCAAATGCTGACACATTTCATTACTATACAAATCATAAAAGCACATCTGTTTATATCACCACCAAGCTCATCAGAAACGTCTTGCAATATTGGGAAGCTGTCAAGCTCATGGTGATGGACACACGTTTTCAATAATCTAAGTTTTGCTTGAAACTTGAATTTCACTGTCGGCAACCAATACCTTCTGTTGTTTTCCTTCAGTGACAAGACTTTTGAGAAAATATCCAACAAACACTCAAGTCTGAATAACCGTCGTCTTTATGTCAGTCGCTCATTCAATTAAAAACGGTGTACCATGGGAACTAGAGGCTTGCAGCTCAGCCATTGCTCGAGGGCTGCTGGGGACCATCCTTGTACTGCTGGACGCGACAAGTGCTCCATGGGGGGTTTCCATTTTGTCCTACAGAACATCGAAAAGATGTGCACCCAAAGGCTACGATTTACAGGCTCACTACATTATAATGGGCATTCTTAAGTGAAACTGGCTTTTTTTTGTAACTACAAGTACAGGGTCATGAAGGATTTAATGGGGAACTGTTAGCACAGGTGGGGACCTTCACCCAGCCCGAGGGCCCAGCAGACTGCCATTGCTGTTGCAACACTGGTACAAGTGTCAACAGAGTCAAAGTCAAATGACACCTTAGTATTCTATTCCAGAAATAGTTTTGATCTCTAGGACTGCTTGAAATGCTCTCGGTCTATAGGCCCCACTTGACGACCACTGTTTTAAACATCTCAATTCTTGATCTTTTAGAACCACACAAACTTCCCCATTTTGTCTAGCTAGGGGGGGACTCAAATTACTAGGCTAATCATTCCCATCAAAACAAACTGAAATGGGATCAAGAACTTCCTACCCATTTTTAGCTTAGCCAAGCTCTAGTTTCTTATCAGACTCCAGTACTATCGTTTTTATAGAAATGGTTAGCTCCCTGAATGAGGTATCCCTAACGTGTGTGATCCATTAACATCATTTCCCTTCTGCTTGTTTGTTTTAAGTTTTGCATTTATACCCCCAGGAAGAGTTGAAATTTCCTCTTAAAGTGATGAAAACACAAACATTGCATTAGTTTGTTGAATAAGTACCAAGTCCTCTAAGTCAAGTTCAAGCCTCGACCGTTGTAATAGTAACACGCTCTTTTTACTATATTCAAATTTAAAGTTTTTAGTTCTCAGAAGATAAACAAAATCTCCAATAGCAAAGAAGCCCTGAAAGAAATTGCTTTGAATCAATGGCACAAGGAAAACTGTGAGCCTTACAGGGAGGGGGTGGGATGGGGCGGGTCCTTCATGCGGGTCAAAGGAGTTGAGCCTCTTGACCCAAAGACTCCGTGTAAGTGAAAGGGACCAACCCAAATGTTATACCACCTGGAGAATGCAGAGTAAGCTATGAAAGAAGAGACATAAATAATGACATTGAAAATACATCTTAAAACCTTTCTCCCTTCATTTAGTGATAGCATTTTGTGGGTTGGTTTTCTTTAAGAAAAAAGAAAGTGTACTAGAAATCCTGACATTTAGAAAAACTAGTTTTAATTGTATAAGTGAAAGCGGATTTCTTTCTATGTGAAAAGTTAGATTATTATTGGCCTCATGCTATTCACCCAAAGGAGTTTCAATGCACTCCTAAGTACCGGTGGCAAGTTCTCAGTACAACATAGCAGAAGGATTGGAGCTCTCTCACCTCTAGGTCAGTGTCTCAGCTTCAAGGTGGAGGGGCCACATTTTCGTGTTTTCTTACCCATATGTGATCATGTTAATGTTGGATTCATTCTTCCCCCACGATCAGGGCTGGCTACATAATTTGGGGGACCCAGTGCAAAATGAAAATTCTGGCCCTGGCCGGTTTGGCTCAGCGGTTGGAGCGTCGGCCTGCGGTCCAGAGAGACCCGGGTTCGGTTCCCGCTAAGGGCACGCACCTCGGTTGCAGTTTGTCCCCGGCCCTGGTTGGCTGTGCGGGTGGCAGCCACTCGATGTGTCCCTTCACGTCGATGTTTCTCTCTCTCTCTCTCTCTTCCTCTCTCTCCCTCCCGCTCTATCTGAACAAAAAATGGAAAAAATGTCCTCGGGTGAGGATAAAAAAAAAAAAGAAAGAAAATTCTGTTCTCATATTTAAAATTATTACAGATTTAAAGAAGGCAACAGCAGAGCATGAGGCCAAGCACCCACTCTGGCCAGAATACGCTGTTGAGCCGAATGCAATGATAAGAAAGCTTGACAAGGTGTGAGACACAGGGACAATCTGCAGAGGTCACCTCTGAAGCCTCGATACCTGGAGCTTCTTCAAGGTAGCTGTCTCTGCGGGGTGTTCTAGGTGTTCCTCTTCCTGGGGTGCACAGGTAAGAAGCAAACCTCTCTGAGCCGAGAAGATATCTGTAGCCCAGCCCTCCCTGCTCCTTCCTGCTCATCTAAAACTCAGCTGTTCTTGCAGATCTCAGACAAATCCCATTTCATCGGCGAAGCCTTCTCTCACCTTACTGAACAACAATAGTCCGCTTCTTCTCTTAATTCCAATGACGTACTGTCTGTACCCCTTATTTGGCACTTAGTAGATGCTGTTAATTTTAAATTAATGGCCAAGTAAGCACTTGCTAATTGTTAATTCATCTAATTGAAAACAGGTTCTTTGACTAGTCCATTTTTAAAATGTGTTTGTCCCATAATTAGCAAAAAAAGTTGATCAGAGTTTCTTAATCTGGGGCTGTTGGATTAACTTCTTGGGGGTCCAAGAACACCCAGAAATTACAAATGAGTTGTGAATGTCTGTGTATATGTCACCCCCCAAAAAGGTGGGGGGCTAATAACAACCAAAATAAATCCTCAACAAATAAACTCTGATTGCACTTCGGGGATTTTAAACCCGAGACCCGCTACAATGTGGTCACACGGACAGTCCATCTTTAGTTTCGACCCTCCGCTCTGAAAGCACCCCCTTCTGTGCCCATGCCCAGGGGTTCTCAGTTCTCTCCGTGTGTGTGTTTCCCTGGAATTGCACTCAGGCGGTCACCTCTGACATTCCAAGCCGTCTGCCCCTCGACTCCGTCTCGTCCCATGCAAACATGTGGTTGTGCCAGGGAAGCAGGACATATAAATAACAACATGTTGCAGGGTGGCCCCTTAGTGCTGTGAGGCAAAACACAAGCGTCTAACTCAGGGGTCAGCAAACTGTTTCCCGTAAAGGGCAAACAGTGAATAGTTTAGGATTTGCAGGTCATCTGATCTTGGTTAACTACTCAGCTCCGCCCGTTGCACCAAGGCGGCCACAGCAGATCGCCGAGGTAAACAATGGCTGTGGTTCTGTTCAAGTACAGCGTTATTGACAGAGCCAGGCAGTGGCTGCATCTGGCCCGTGGCCCAGAGTTTGCTGACCTCTGCTCCAATTCACGGCTCACTGGGACCCAGGAAACCCCAGCTATAATAAAAAAGCACGCCCTGGCCGGTTTGGCTCAGCGGTTGGAGTGTCAGCATGAGGACCAGAGAGTCCCGGGTTTGGTTCCCACTAGGGGCACATACCAAAAAAAAAAAAAGCACAATACTGAATAATTAGGCAGGTCTCTCAGAACTCTGTATTTCACCAAGAACATATCATTCTAAATTTGGCTTAAAAAACAGTGAGCCTACAAATCCAAAGGAACCCGCTTATCCCAGGTAATAATAGCTTGGACAGGCTGCCCAGTGCCGGAGGCAGGGAAATAGGGGTGATTTTGTAGTCGATATTCCGGTTCTCATGCACCCTTTATCAGAGACAATAAAAAAGGTCATTGTTTACACCATCACAAACAAGGAGAGGGCAGGCTCCTGCTATAAAATCCGGACTGCACTCTGATCTGCCTCTCTGTAATTAGTGACCCTTTCTTTCTCTGTCCCATACAGATGATGAATAAAAGATCCATGGTGTATGATGTCACCCGAGTTCTAAAAACAATCTCCTGATTGTTCCACTTGAAGTTCTGCCTTTGCACCCGGCCGGGGCTGCAGCTGCTAGTCATCTCTCTACTAGCTACCACTCGTTTACCAACTGGCTTTGTCAGCTGCCCCCTCACAGACTCTCCTGGCAGAAGGGAAGCCTGGTGGGAGTGGATATTGTAGGTAGAGACGTGATGTTGTCATTCCTAGGAAAACACAGGTAGTGGAAGCTGATTCACAGCTTTTTACAAGTTACCTGATCTGAAAACACAGAACAGGTTTTAGACAGTTCAACCTGCAAATCAGAATTTAAAAACACGGCCGGTGCTTCAACTTATTTAGATTCCTTTTTATTATCAAGTTTCACACAAAGGTACTGTTCTTTTTTATTCTCAATAGGAAGTCTTGGATCTCAAAGGCAATCCGGTTGTTGCGTTGGTCATTCTTCCTTTTGTCTCGCTGCTCTATCAACTAGGGATCAATAAGTTACACATTTCTTTTTTTGCCCTCAGTAAGTTCCAATCACATGCAATTGGTCTCAAGCATGTGATTGGATCTGGGAATATGGGGGGAAGTCTATAGTTGATTCTGGTCTTGTGTCTTTTCTATCAGAACTTGGCTTTCTGGCATTAATGCCGTCATCACTGATGCCACCTTTGCCCCAAGAAAGCATCTCTCCAGTCACCTCTGGTGCTGTCCCCACTCAGAGAGCCTGGGCCCTGACCTTTCCTTCTCGGGTTGATATCCTGTGTCAGAGTATGGTGAGGGTCTTTCTAATTGGTGGCGCCACTGCCCTAGGAGCCAGAAATATAGAAGACTAGATTATGGTTGGCCTCTCACAAGCACCGTTTAGTTAGATTAGCATTTTCAGCAGCAACTCCCTAAACTTCCACTAAAATCCATTCAGCAGAAATTCCCCAGAGACAGGGTTGAGATGCTGGGTGTCCAAAGCAAATAGCAAGTGCTCACTGCTCCAGATAAACTGGACAGAGAGTGTAAGGCAGGACTCTGGTCTGGAGAGGGGGCAGAGAGGAGGGAAATAACGTTGTTGCCAAGCTCTGAACAAGGCACGGATCTTATTTAAGCACCACAAACCTTACTTTCCCCATTTCCCAATCAGGAAACTGAGGTTTTGGGAAGTTACATTCCAAGGCCTCCCAGGTGGGAAGTGGCTGAGCCAAGATGTGAGGCAAAGTCTGTGTGAGGCTGTCTGTCCATCCCCCTTTTAAGAGCACACAAAGTAGTAATTAAGTATAGGGAGGAAACTAATAATACCAGCACGAAGACAAGCTGGGCAGAAATCCACTTTGTGCTCTGAGGGAGATAACATGTCAACCTATGGTCATTGGTGCCAAAGTATTGCCAACAGGAACCCCCAATTAGGGGTGCAGTGAAGAAGGAAACTTAACTCAGTGCAAAACAGCTCAATTATGATACAGCATGGCTGTGAGGCAACCCTGGGGCCAGGCCCTTCTCTGGCTAGACAGCTCTGCTCCTTGCTGGTCTACGCTGCTCTGGTCTGCTCTGATTGGCTCTGCTCTGTTTCAGGTTTCAGCTCCTGTCAGGGAAACCCAAGCTTCAGGCTTATGTGGAAAGAACACACACACACACACACACACACACACACACACACACACACACACACAGTGCTTCCAGAGCCAGAGAAGAGAAGAGCTGACTTATATAGACAGAAGACTTTGCCTCTCATCCCTGATTGGTCTATCCTCATGCAAATGAGGACTCCAAATTCTTACAGTTTGATTGGTCCAACAGGCACTGTTCTGATTGGTCAGAATGGAGCTGCTCTGATTGGTTGATGAAGAAGCTGCTAGGGAATATAGCTGTACAGCTCTGATTGGATGGGGAAAACCTCAGTCCTATTGGTTGAACTAGGATTCCAGGAACTCCTTTCTAAGGGTTGGTTCAGAGGGGAGAAACGCAGTGCAGAGCAGGCAGTGCAGTGCAGGCTTCTCCCTGACCTGTGGTTTGCATGAGAGGCCCTGTGCAGCAATGGCTGCTAGGCTCTGTTCATTTCTTTTGTTGTTGTTGTTGTTTATTTTATTTTTATTTGAGCCCAGTCAGCCACCAGGAGCCCTTCTTAATAAGCATCTTCTTTCTCAGGGTCCACAACTGTGTCATGCTGGCGCGGGAAGAGTAGATATAGCCAGAGTCCAGGTGAAGGTCACATGCACAGCCAGGCAAGACCAATTTTTTAAAGCTCAGTTTTAATGAGGAGAAATTACCTGAAGAAAGTCCAACTAGGATTTCTCTCTTATGAGCACAAATTATGCCAATTCAAACAAACAAACAAACAAAAATATGGTTTCAGAGCACGGCAATTAAAGACCCTTAGCAATTTAAATATGTTCCCTCTGGCTTTTGCTAATTGTTTATTATAATTCCTTTACAAAGCTCTTCATTGTTTTTTTGAGATGAGAGATTATGGTTGGCCAATTGCAGGAAACTTTGCTCAGGTTAGATCCTCACATGCTGTAGTTGAGCACCACCAGGAGACCCCAAAGTTGTAGTGGAACTCAGCAGAGGGAAGGTGTCTTAGGATGAGGTGCTGGTAGATTGTACAGTTAACGCCATGCTTAGATGTGAGCAACAAAAGCAGTTTTACTTTGAAATAACAAGTAGGACAAAATATAAATGCCAACCTGTGCTCCTATCTGCAGGAATACGGTAGGGATGGGGCTGAATGGAGCTAAAATGGTTCGAGTCTTCCCACCTGATTGAATCCACAGTGTGCTCAAAACACAGGGAAATTTGGAAAGTTTGCTTCTCATAGTGAAAGTGACATGTTCTCTTTATAGACTCTCCTGACATTTTTAATGTTTTAGAGGTTCTTTGGATTGTTAAAATAAAAAGGTTTCGATTTGAATTTTGGATATAAAGGGTTTTTTGTTCTCTTTCTTTCTTTCTCTCTCATAACAACATACTTTTAATGCTCATTTTCCCCGTCTGAGAAATTTTGACCAGGATCAGATTAGCATAATCTTCGATGCCTACATCAAAGTTAAATGCCTCCGAATCAGAATCTCACAAGTAAAGAGCCCTGGTATGATAGATGTCATTATATGTAATATAAAATTAAACAGAAAGCCAGCATCCGTTTTGTCGAATAGCTTGTGGGTCAAAGGTTGAAAGTCACTGGGAAACACAGACAAACCTGTGGTTATGGTGATGTTAAGACAAGGCTTTCTTTTTAGTCTTTTTGTCACACTCACACCCCTGCCCCCATAGCTCATCTTCTCACACCTTCAAATTTGGTGGGAAAATATGTGTCAGAAAGTAGAAAAGAAGGGGATGGAGAGCTGGCATGGGAAGGGCTGGCATTGGGACAGATCAGGAATGTCGCTCAAGGAGATGGCGACGCTCACACTGTGCCCAAAAGGGAGGGGGGAAAGAGCACGGTAAGGGGCCTGGAGGAGGCTGTGTGGGTCTCACGTTCTGAGGTATGTGCGGCAGTAGGGAGCCTTCCTTCAGGCACATCTGCTGAAAAGCCAGGACATCCCGTGCTACAGGAGCATAGGCTGTAGTCATTCAGTAGATTGCGAGAGAGGAAGCAGAGGTCGGAAGACTCTCCTCACTCCCGCATTTTAGGGACACAGCATTAGCCCTGAAGGCTTATGGATAAGCAACACGGATCTCAGTGGAAACTTGAAACTCTAACCCAAGGGGAGAAGAAGGAAAAAGCATCAGAATTAAAGCACCAATGGCACAGGCGACGAAGAGCTGGACGCACCCTTCAATGCTACGTGTTTACAACACGGCAGTCGCCAAGGCACACGGGTGGCCCCACGAACCATCGATCCTCCTCCTTCCGATCCGCGCAGATCAGAGGCCCGAGTGCGCGTCCCACTCGCTCCCGACTGGCCATTTCCCCCAACTGGCTCACGCATCCTCGTTTGGTGTGCTGACCACCAGGATGGAAGCTTTCTGAATTAACTCTGGTAAACTTCTCGAGGTGCGCTGTGCGCAGATAAAATCTGAGCAGCTTGATCAAAATGGGAACTCCTAAGTGTCAACGCCAGAGAGGCTGCCCAGTGGACCCGGGAGTGTGCATGTTATCTAGCCCTCCCGATGGACGCTGCCCAGGAGCTTGCAGAAACCCCACTGGGAACTTACATTAAAAAGATGGTTCAGCCCTGGCCGGTTTGGCTCAGCGGTTAGATCTCCGGCCTGCGGTCCAGAGAGACCCAGGTTCGGTTCCCGCTAAGGGCACATACCTCGGTTGCAGTTTGTCCCCAGCCCTGGTTGGGTCATGTTGGTGGCAGCCACTTGATGTGTCCCTTTCATGTCCATGTCTCTCTCTCTCTTCCTCTCTTTCCGTCACACTCTATCTGAACAGAAAATGGAAAAATGTCCTTCGGTGAGGATAAAAAAAAAAAAAAAAAAAAAAAGATGGTTTGTCCAGCTGGTGCAGCTCAGTGGTTGAGCGTCCACCCGTGCACCAAGAGGTCCCCGGTTTGAGTCTCGGTCAGGACACATATCCATGTTGTGAGCCCGATCCCCAGTGGGGGGCATGCAGGAGGCGGCCAATCAATGTTCCCTCTCATCGATATTTCTATCTCTCTCTCTCTCTCTCTCTCCCTTCCTCTCTCTCTAAAATTAATAAATAAAATAAAATAAAATTTTAAAAAGCCCTGGCCAGTTTTGCTCAGTGGTTAGAGCATCGGCCTGTGGACCAGAGAGTCCCGGGTTCAGTTCCCGCTAAGGGCACATACCTCGGTTGCAGTTTGTCCCCAGCCCCGGTTGGGGTCGTGTGGGTGGCAGCCTGTCGATGTGTCTCTCTCACGTCAATGTTTCTCTCTCTCTTCCTCCTTCTCTCCCTCCCTCTCTATCTGAAGATAAATGCAAAAATGTCCTCGAGAAAGAATTTAAAAAAAAAAAAAAAAGATGGTTCTTCTGAGGTCTACGGTGTTTCCATTACAAGTTCAAAGCATTAACAACAGCTCCACAGTTGATAGGATGATGCAAATGCCATGTGCAAATATGTATGTAATTATATTTTAAGCTGGTCTGAGCTGACAGTAAAGCCCTTTGCAATGTGTATTTGGCTCAGTTGAATGGAACATATGAACGCATTAGCTCTCGTGTGTTTGTCTTTGGTGTCGGCATGGTCCTTTCTCTTCTTCAGCTTCCGTTCATAGAGAGATGCCCGTGGCCTCGAAGGCCTTTCTCCATGTCCTCTCTCTCTTATTTGGTGGTACTTTGCCCCTCTGCCTCACCATGGACATTTGGTTTGGCAATGACACGTGTACAAAGATTTATGCAGCAAAAGGTTAGGTGGGCACAGGAGGTGCCCATGTGGTGAAATATTGTCTTGTTTGTAATCAAACATGGCACCAGCTTCAGCAGCAGTGGTCTCTGCAGTGTGTATGGGGGGGGGGGGGGCAGTTTGAGGACCGAGCTTTTGGCTACTTAGGGGAAAGGAAATGCTCCATCTCCTGGATTCTGGGCCTTGACTGTTTGGTGGTTACGTACACGTACACGAACACACATTTACGTGCATACATGTCACAGCACACACACGCAGTCTGGGGTCCACTGGTCATTTCTAGGTTGGAATGCAGGACTGTCAGCTCGGAGGCAAAGAGCATGCTCTCCTGGAGGATGAAGCTCGGTGAGTTGGTCCCACATTTCGTAACTTTCAGCAGGGGAGGTTTTTGTTCATAGCCTTGCGCCGCAGGGGAAGGACAGAATATTGGGCAAGCACCAGCCATAGTGAAAGGTCACATTTTTGTGATTCTGGGCTGATTCATCACACATTGAAATTCTCTAATAAATGCCCTTCCTGATAAAATTGGAAAGGACAGTAAGTGGAACAAATGAGATTATCCTCAAGGCAAAGGTTGCAAGGGGAATGACCAATTTTTGCTTCTCAACCTTGGAATCCTGGGTGTTTTATTTCCATTTTGGTGGTACTGCTAGAGGTGGGGTGATTTTACTTTGGTAGAGCATTTTGCAACCACAGAGCGCTTTAATGTGAGGGAGGCAGGGAAGTATTGTTATTAGCATTTTTTCTTTGGTAAGAAAACTGAGGCACAGAAGGTAGAGGGTATGCTCGGTCCATGACTGCTGACCCCGAGGGCTGACCTCTGTCCTGGCCATACCGTCTGGCTGCCCCAGTGGGTCTCTGACACCTTTTATATTTTTATTTTTAAAAATATTTTTATTAATTTTTTTTAGAGAGGAAGGGAGAGAGAGATAGAAATATCCATGTGAAAGAGAAACATAGATTGGCTGCCTCCTACACACCCCCTACTGGGGATGGAGCCCACAACCGGGACATGTGCCCTGACCAGGAATCAAACTGAGACCTCCCAGTCCATGGGACGACGCTCAGCCACTGAGCCACACCAGCTGGGCTCTGTCACCTTTTAAAGTCTTTCTTTGTTTCTGTTTTCTTTTCTTTTTCTTCTTGGAACTCGTTCTATAAATAAAATCCAAGGCTGTTTAGTTTGCAAGATTTTTCTCCTAAATGACACTTCTATGTCACTTGACAGTGACATGTAATTTGCATCACTTATTATCAAACCTTCTGTGTAAGTTTTTTGGCATGCCTCTTGGAAATGTGTATCTGGGAAATTATCTTCTTTGAAAAACTGATCTATTTCCTTTTACCAGATAAGAAGATTGATGTACTTCTTGGCTCCCAGAAAGCTTAGAGCTGAATTTAATATTCAACCATGGCCTTTGTGTGATCCTAAATTAGTTCCTCCTCTTTGCATGAGGATTCCAATTGTGTATTTCAGCTTTATTTCATATGCACCTTTTATTATGAGCCCAGGCTTTTTGGAAATAGGTAGGGTGTATACATTTTGAATAAACAGTTTAATCTAAGTTTAATTTGCTATAAAGTAAACACATCACATGCCCTAAATGAAGCTGTAATACTATTCAGTGGAACTGCTGAATCAGATAACTCGTGTTTTATCCTTACACATACTGTAAGAGCAAAGCCTTCTGTGGAGGAAGTCTAGCGTATAAAATGACGCCATGAACAACGCCAGGCGTTATGACAAAGGGTGCAGGAATAAACCAACGTGCAAGGCAGGCTGAGAAGTGAGATGGAAGGATGCGAAAGTTTAATTTAGGTTCGAATGACCTCTAGGCCAGTCACGTGAGGGAGCACGAGAGAAGACGGTTTTCTCATTTCACACTCACACGGTTCCCGGGATGGGTGCTCGTGCCAGGCGCCCAGTTTCACCGCGCTGTCCTCCTCATCCCGTCACAACCATGCAGACCTAAGACCACCGGCCTCCGATCAGAGGGCTCGGCCACGTAGCAGGTGCGTGGTCTTGGGCAAACTGACTCCATTCAGAGCCTCGTTTTGCTAGTCTATAAAATGGGATCATAATACCCACCTCAAAGGGCAGTGCTGACAATTTAACAAAGTGATTTCTGAGAAGAAATGAGCACAGTGCCTGACATACTCTTCCTCGAAGTCTGAATTCTGCCTTGTGACAAGGAGAAAGCGTTGCACATTCTGGGCCACAATAAGTCCTGCGTTAGATCTGCACAGCAAGCGGTCGCTGGAGTGTCTCACACGGAACGTTACAGGCATGAGTGTGCCGGCAGCTGCTGGGATCTCCCCAAAGGGATCTCCCCAAAGGGATCTCCCCAAAGGGAGCACACTCCTCCACCAGCATTTGGATTAAGAAGCAGCCCCCATATACCCTCTTCCTGCCCCCTCCTAGTCACTCCTCCATCCTTGGAGGTATTCATCTGCTCTTCGGACGTCCACCGCCCTAGATGTGTTCTCCCTGCTTTGGGATTTTGTAGAAAAGGAGTTTTCTACCGCGCACTCTTTTCTTTCACTCAACATAACACTTGCAAGATTCATCCGCGACATGTGGCACTGGAGTTCGTTCTTTCTTGTGTCTGCCTGTTTACAATGCCAAAATTTATTCATTGTATCACTGATGGAAATTTGGGCTTTCAGTCTGAGGACATTATGAGTGACGCTGTTGGAGCATTCTTACAGGTGTGTATACATACATGTTTACTGTAAGACATGCACGAGAATGGTCATAGCAACTTCATTCACAATGTGCTGCTGCCTTGAGGGGTGTATATTGATCAGCTTTAGTAAATCCTATCAGTTTTTCAAAACAGTTGTGCTGATTCCCCAGTGTGGTGTGGGAGGTCCTGTTCCTCTTCACCAACACTTGGTGTTGCCTTTCTTTTCCACTTTGGCATTCTCACTGCAGGGCTGTGTGGTGAAATTTTGTATTTTTAATGTGCAAATCCCAAGTAATGATTGCATTGTTAACATTACCTTGTATTGTTTAGATAAAATAATATACCTGCGTACACAGAGTAACATACTTGTAGATACAAAGCAACATGGACCTGAACACATAAAGTAAAAGCTATTAGAAATATAAACAGAACCCCAGCCGGTGTGGCTCAGTGGTTGAGCGTCGACCCATGCACCAAGAGGTTGCAGGTTCGATTCCTGGTCAGGGCACATGTCCAGGTTGTGGGCCAAATCCCCAGCAGGGCATGCAGGAGATGACCAATCGATGTTCTTTCTCATCAATGTTTCCATCTCTCTCTCCCTCTCCCTTCCTCTCTCTCAAAAGTCAATAAAAACATTTTTAAAAAGAAATATAAACAGCCCTGCCCAGTTTGGCTCAGCGGTTAGAGCGTCGGCCTGCGGTCTGGAGAGACCCGGGTTTGGTTCCCGCTAAGGGCACGTACTTCGGTTGCAATTTGTCCCCGGCCCTGGTTGGTTGTGTGGGTGGCAGCCACTCGATGTGTCCCTTCACGTCGATGTTTCTCTCTCTCTCTCCCTTCCTCTCTCTCCCTCCTACTCTATCTGTACAAAAAATGGAAAAATATCCTCGGGTGAGGATAAAAAAAAAAAAGAAATATAAACAGAATTTCATAAAGCACAATTACAGTGAATGATTTTGAATATTCTTATTTTTACAATTAAGCATATCTAGTACACTTTAAATAATCACAGATAAATTGGTTCTTCACATATCTATAATCTCATGTAATAATACATATGACGTTTGCATCCTACGGGGTGGAGGGATTGAGCTAAAAATAAAAATAAAAAGAGAAAGAACTCATGGACATGGACAACAGTGTGGTGATGGGGGGGGGTGGAAAAGGGTAAAGGGGGGATAAATGATGATGGAAGGAGACTTGACCTGAAGTAGTAACACACACAGCAGATGATGTGTTGTGGAATTGTGCACCTGAAACCTGTATAATTTTGTTAACCAGTGGCACCCCAGTGAATTCAATAAAAAGGAAAACAAAAACAAAAAGAAAGAAATTTGCATCCTACAAATAGAGAATATATAGTTTTTTTTTTTTTCTTATGCAATTTGGCTTTTAAAATGTATGCAGTTTAATTTGGTACCTGATGATGAAGCACATTTCAAATAGTTCAAGAATGTAGAGATTGCAGAGCCATCGGTCTCTGGCTGAAATCCAGTAAAATTAGATAAATTGTCTAAAGACCCAATAGTAAATACTTAGGAATTTGGGTGCACTCTCATAAAGTATCCTAGAACAAAAAGGAAGTTGAGCGTGAAGTTATGTTACTTAGCAAGCATTAAAACTAGAAGACTTTAGGCCAAACCTATGGGATCCAGAAAAAGGTGTATTTAGAGGAAATAGCCTTAAATATCTTCTTAACTATAGAAGAAAAATATAAGATACAGGTTAGAATTCACCTTAGTAACTAGAATAAAAAAATAACAAAATAAACCAAAAGGATCTAAGAAAAGGAAATGAATTAAGATAGCAGCTGATAAGAATGAGGTAGACCCAGGACTGTTAAATATTTGGCTACTTAAAAATTAGTATTTGGGTTAAGAAATGTCTGAAATCCAACCCTGGATAAGACAAGGGGCCTAAAAATAAATGTATCACTTCTCTGCTTGTTTAGTTTCCTTTTCTGTAAAATTACAATAGTTGCATCAGTAATAATAATAATACCACCTAAGATGGTATAAATGATCATGGTAAGTTTTATTGTAATATCATTGTAGTATGATTTAGGCCATATGGATTTCCTACATACATCTGCTATCGTGCTAAGTTCAGAATACTAAAGACACAAAATCAATGTGCAGGTAAAGGAAGAGTAGATATTCTGAAGAAAGTATCTGAAAGGTCCCTTTACCGCTGAGACAGCCCAGACACCCGCAGGGACCTTTACAAGCCAAGAAGAGGTAAGCCTGACTTTTTTGTTTTGTTTTGTTTTGTTTTATTTACAGACATTTTGAGACTTTCAGGACCATCTGTAGCAGTCATAGATTGATACTAACTGTGAATGTATGAGAAATTGTTGTAAGGTTACTTGTATATGGTAAATATTAGAAAACAGATATAAAGTTAATCTTAGTTGCTAACAGAAGATTAAAATCTTCCATGTACTCCAGTTCCTTGAAAGCTGATCATGTGGACTGGTCCGTTTCCCAGAGCTACATGTACCTGCTCGACCAGTCTTCCCAAGAAACCAAACATCCCTGTTAAAAGAAGAGAATGTTGAAAATAAATAAAAATAAGTAAATAAACAAATAAACCCAGAACAACAACAACAACAAAAACCCAGCACAGGCAGAATAGTTGATGTGCCTTATGTTTCACCAGGTCCAAGGCTGACCCAGGCCGTGCACCATCACTCAGGGGCCACTTTCCCTAAGTGAGGCAGCACCTGGGAAAGGAGGAAGGGGGAGCTCAGGGCGGTGTCCAGCCAGACTGGCACCTGTAACACACAGGGGCAGTGGCTGGGTCTCAGCTGTGGGCAAAGGTGCACAAGACATGAAGTGATTTTCTGAGCTGTGTCTCAGCCAGAACTTCAGTGCAAGGATGGTAGTGCGCTTCCCTAACGTGACGGAAACCGTGCCTTTGTCCAGCTCCAGATGAAGGGTCCTGTGTGCTGCTGATCTCGGCGGCGGGTTGCCGGGCCGCGCCTGCATTCCCAGGGCTCTGTGGGCCGTGGTCCATGTGTTGCCCATGCCTGGCAGTGGAGCGGTTTGTTCAGCACTCAGGTACAAAACCCAGGGGGAAGCCTCTTGAACTGGTGCTGCTGTCATGCCCGGGGGCCTCCCACTTCTCAGAAATGCACTTCTTGTACTTTTGTACTAAAGCATCTCAGTTGTGTTGCTCGAGGGTTGTTTCCCACCATGTTCTTACAGCCGAGTGTGCTGTGAGTGTTCTAGATCCTTAGCTGTGTTCTAGATCAGCCCTTTACTAGCCGCAGAGCCCTGGGAAGGCCTCCTGTCTGGATTTCCTTCATTTACACGAAGAGTATGTGATCTCTCAGGGAACACTTCTGTGCTAAGCTCCTCAGCTTCTCAGAGACCAGCTCCCTTTCCTCTCTCTCCACACCGCTCCTACCTTGCTGCCGGGTCTTGTGATCTGCCTTCAGGATATAAACAGCAGGAAGTGGTTTCCAGTCCTGCTGGACAGCCTGTGCCTGCAGTTATCAGGATTGCCTGTCTCTGTCTTGACATTTTAGGTGAATGACCTTATGCCTGGGGGTGGAGATAAAACTCCCCAGAAGCCAGACACTGTCCCTCCTTGCTGTTCTTACTCATCCTGCCCCAGCTTTACCCCGTGGCCATGCTGACACCTGTCACGCTCTCCAACCCCTCCCCCCCCTGCACTCCAGTTTGCGCTTATCCCATTTTAGCCACAGGCTACTTACCTGTGTGGGTTATGACCAACTTTACCAAGTGCAGCTGGCAGGGTTGCCTCAGGATCACAGGCCTCCAGCTCAGGGGCTCTTAGAGGGTTCCTCAGACATAGGACTCTCGGAGGAACTTGGATGCACATATTCATAACCAGGAAGGGGGGGGTGCAGTTAACCCCAGTGGAATGGTCAGTAGAGAGAAGCAGATAAATAAATCCTCTGTCTACTGGTGGAGAGTGGTAGAGCCCAGAGGGGAGAATGTCCCTGTCAGGGTGGTTCAGAGGCAAGGAGAGGCTAGGAAGAGACTCCACAAAGGAGATCATCTGAAATGATTTTTTTCCCATCCCTCAAACCCCTCACCTTTGGCAAACATCAGCTTATTCTCTATATTGATGGGCCTGTTTGCTTTGTTTTTTTTGTGTGTGTGTGTGTGTGTGTGTGTGTTTTTTTAGATTCCACATATAAGTGAAATTATATGGTGTTTGTCTTTCTCCAGCTGACTAATTTCACTCAGCATAATACCCTCTAGGTTGATCCATGTTGTCACAAATGGCAAGATTTTATTCTTTTTTATTGCAGCATAATATTCCATTGTACATATATACCACATCTTTATTCATTCATCTATTGATGGACACCTGGGTAGCTTCAGTATCTTGGCTATTGTAAATAATGTTGCAAGATGAAGGTAAGGGTATATATATCTTTTTAAATTAGTGTTTTTGTTTCTTCATATAAATACCCAGAAGTGCAATTGCTGGGTTATATGGCAGCTCTGTTTGTACTTTTTAAAGGAATCTCCATACTGTTTTTCATAGTGGCTGCACCAATTTACAATCCCACTAACAGTGTACAAGGGTTCCCTTTCTTTCACATTCTCACCAGCACTTGTTATTTGTTGATTTTTTGATAATAGCCATTCTGACAAGTGTTAGCTGATGTATCTCATGGTGGTTTTATTTGCATTTCCCTGTTGATTACTGATGTTGAGCATCATTTTATATGTCTGTTGGCCGTCTGTATGTCCTCTTTGGAGAAGTATCTATTCAGGTTCGCTTTTTAATGGGATTGTACTTTTTTTTTGGCGTTAAGTTATATGAATTCCTTATATATTTTGTATATTAACCCCTTTATCAGATGTATCGTGGTGAATATCTTCATCCATTCAGTAGGCTGTCTTTTCGTTTTGTTGATGGTTTCTTTTGCTGTGAAAACACTTTTAGTTTGATGTAGTCCCATTTGTTTATTTTTGCTTTCATTGCACTTGCCTGAAGATACATATCCAAAAAGACACTGCTATGACAAATGTCAAAGAATTTACTGCCTATGCTTTCTTCTGGGACTTTTAGGGTTTCAGATATTATATTTAAGTCTTTAATTTATTTTGAGTTTATTTTTGTATACCATGTAAAAAAGTGGTCCAATTCCATTTTTTTGCATGTATCTGCCCAGTTTTCCCAACACCACTTATAGAAGAGACTATCTTTACCCCACTATGTATTCATGACTCCTTTGTCATAGATTGATTGACCATATAAGTGAGGATTTATTTCTGGGCTCTCTTCTATTTCCTAGATCTATGTATCTGTTTTTATGCCAATACCATTCTGTTTTGATTACTGTAGATTTGTAGTATAGTTTGAAATTGGGGAGTATGATACCTCTCACTCTGTTCTTTCTCAAGTTTTCTTTGGCTATTTGAGGTCTTTTGTGGTTCCACATACATTTTAGGGTTAGTTTTCCTAGTTCTGAGAAGAATACCATTGGTATTTTAATAGGGATTGTATTGAATCTGTATATTGCTTTAGGTAGTAAGGAAATTTAAAAAATATAATACTTTCAATGCATGAGCAAGGTATATCTTTTCATTTATTTCTTTTCTATTTGATTTCTTTAATGTCTTAAATTTTTAGAGTATAGTTCTTTTGCCTTTTTGGTTAGATTTATTCCTAGGTATTTTATGCTTTTTGGTGCAGTTGTAAATATGACTGTTTTCTTAATTTATCCCTCTGATCATTTATTATTGGTATATAGAAATGCAACTGAGTTTTGTATATTGATTTTATATCCTACAACTTCTGTAAATTCATTTATTATTTCTAATAATTTTGGTGGGGAGTCTTTAGAATTTTCTCTATATAGTATCATGTCATCTGTAAATAATGAGAATTTTACTTCTTTCTTTATGGTTTGGATACTTTATATTTCTTTTTCTTATCCGATTGCTGTGGCTAGAATTTCAATACTATGTTGAGTAAAATGATAATTGTGGGCATCCTTGTCTTCTTCCTGATCTTAGAGAAAAAGCTTATTAAGATATTAGCTGTAGGTTTGTCATTAAAATTATTTATTATGTTGAGGTATGTTCCTTCTATACCCACTTTATTCAGAGTTTTTATCATAAAAGTATGTTGAATTTTATGAAATGATTTTTTTCATCTATTGTGATGATCGTATGATTCTTATCCTTTATTTTGTTAGTGTGATGTATCATGTTGATTGATTTACAGATGTTGAGCCATCCTTGCACTCCTGATGCATGACCAACTCACTTGGTCATGGTGTATAATTCTTTTAATGTATTGTGGAATCTGGTCTGCTAATATTTTGTTAAAAATTTTTGCATCTATATTCATCAAGGATGTTGGCCTGTTATTTTCTTTAGTTGTAATGTCTTTGTCTGGTTTGGTATCAGGGTAATGTTGGTCTTATAAAATGAGTTTGGAAGTGTCTCTTCCTCTTCAATTTTTAAAAATTGTTTAAGAAGGATAAGTATTAATTCTTCTTTAAATATTTGGTAGAATTTACTTGGGAAGCATCTGATCCTGGACTTTGTTGGGAGTTTTTAAATTATTGTTTCATCTTTATTCCTTGTTATCAGTCTGTTTAGATTTTCTGTTCCTTCCTAGTCATGGAAGGTTATATATTTCCAAGAATTTATCCATTTTTTTCTAGATTTTCAGATTTATTGGCATATAATTGTTCATAATATTCTTTAATGAGTCTTTATATTTCTGTGTATGGATTATAACTTCTCTTTCACTTATGATTTTATTTATTTGGGTTCTCTCTCTCTTTTATGGGTTTTGCTAAAGGTTTGTTAATTTTGTTTATCTTTTCAAAGAACCAGCTCTTAGTTTCATTGATCTTTTCTATTATTTTTTAAAATTTCTATTTTGTTTATTTCCAATCTGATCTTAATTATGTTCTTCTTTCTGTTAACTTTGGGTTTTATTTTTTTCTTCTTTTCCTATTTCCTCTAGGTATAGAGTTAGATTGTTTATTTGGGATGGAATTTTGTCGTTGTTGTTGAGGTAGGTTTTCTCTTAGAAGTGTTTTTTCTGCACTCTCATACATTTTGAAAAGTTGTGTTTTTATTTTCATTTGTCTTATGATGATTTTTTATTTTCTCTTTTATTGCTTGGCTATTTAATCTCTGTGTATGTTTTTTTTTTTTAATATGTTTTTATTGACTTTTTAGAGAGAGAGAAAGGGAACCCTTTATTATTATGTAATGTCCTTCTTTATTTATCATTTTTTAACATTTTTTGTTTCAAAGTCTATTTTGTCTGATAAGAGTATTGCTATCCCAGCTTTCTTTTTGTTTCTATTTGCATGGAATACCTTTTTTCACCCCTTCACTTTCAGTCTGTACGTGTCTTTCTATTTCAAGTGAGTTTCTTATAAGCAGCATATAGATAAATCATGTTTTCAAATCCATTCAGCCACCCTATGTCTTTTTACTGGATCATTTTATCCATTTACATTTAAAATAACTACTGATATGTCTGTATGGATTGCCATTTTGTCAATTCTTTTGGTTTTTCTTGGTTGTTTTTATAATTCTCTGTTCCTTCCTTCTCTTGTTCTCTTCCTTTGTGGTTTGCTTGTTTTGTTTGGGTTCCTTTATCTGAGGTGAATCTTAAGAGAAGTGAGAAGTGAGTGATTTCAGGGGCAGGTTGGTAAAGTGGGTAGGGATTAGAGGGAGAAGGGACGACACTATCAAATCCATGGATGATGGTCCGGTTCACCAGGACCAGGAGGAGGGCAGGGGAGGGCTGTGAGGGGGACAGACAAGACAGCAGCAGGCGTGGGGCCCCCGAGGTCCCCCTGACCTTCCCACAGACCACCCCCTGCAGCTCTTACCTATTCCTTGCCCAGGTTCAGATGCCCTGTCTCCAGCTCTTCTATGTCATGCGTGCCCTTCATCAGATGTCTCCTCTCTTGTGTATAAAGTAACACTTCCTAACTGTAGGGAGTTAGTAGCGCTGCAGACATAGCTTGACTTTTTCACACTGACCCATTCATGTTGGGCGTTCAGGGTTCCTCAGGTCTCTGTTCTTCATGTATTTCCACATGGAAGAAGGGGAGGGCGAAGCATGACTCTAAAGGATCTCGAGGTCTCAATGGCACTGTTTGATCTTAAAGTTTTGGTGTTTTTTTTTTTATTTTTGGTTATCACTAACAATTGATTTTACATTTGTTTTTTTGTACTAAAATAATTTATTTAATTAAATGGGGTGACACTGGTTCATAGGGTCATATAGGTTTTAGGTATACATTTCTATGATACATGATCTGTGTATTGCATTGTGTGCCCACCACCTATGATCTTATATTTAAATTTAGAATGGGTCAGCACTTACATTCAGGTATATAGACCTGAGACCTGATCATGTGTGTGTGTGTGTGTGTGTGTGTGTGTGTGTGTGTGTAATATGTATGGTTGTTGTTTTGTGTTTGTTTTTATTTTTAATCCATTACATGGAAAAAAAATATTTCAAGTAGGTTGCTAGAAATCTCCACCATAGCATCTCTGCCTGACTCCCCTCTTTCCAAATGACAACCAATTTGATAAGGAAAGATGGAAAGGATCTTACTTTAAGGAACTCTTTGGACACAGTAGACTATGACTAAATTTCTCTATAAAAGACATAGTTTAAAAGAGGAATATACATATTTAACGCCTTGGACCCCACGACTCTCCCGTGGCTGGGGCAGGCCAGCAGCACGGGGTGGGCTCTCCCGGCGTTTCCCTCCTTCCCACACAGGTTCCTGTCTCGGCCACAGCCCTGCCCAGATGATTGTTTATAAGACGTGTCTCCTGTTTTCCACGGAAAACTATTTCATTGAGCTTCCTGTAGGGATATTTTGGGACTAGGAACCCTGGCCTCTGATTTTCACCCCCTCTACCTTGTGTAACAGCTCTAATTACTAATTCTTTTAATTTTTTTCTCTCCTCTGTTTCTCCTAAGGCTAAAAATAGAAAGTCTCATTTACCATGCTGTTTTAAGTTTATGGGACCTATTCATACCTGCGTCACATAGTTATTTATCTCAGTGATATTTTTATTTGAGATATAAAATACACAGTGTTTGAAGAACAAGAATATTTTGTTTACTTGCATTTTAATATCATAAAATGCAGAGAAGGTCTCACATGAGTTACGTTCACATAAAGTTTCAAAGCTAGAACACTTCCTGATACGTTTCCTCTAAGCCTGTTTTGACCTGTTTTTCTTCTTCTTCTTTTTTTTAATCCTCACCCAAGAATATTTTTCCATTTTTCTTCAGATAGAGTGGGAGGGAAGGAGAGAGAGAGAAACATTGATGTGAGAGGGACACATCGACTGGCTGCCTCCCCCACAACCCTCACCAGGGCTGGGGACAAACTGAAACCGAGGTACGTGCCCTTGATTGGAATCGAACCCACGACTCATTGGCCCACGGGCCTATGCTCTAACCGCTGAGCCAAACTGGCCAGGGCTCTTTTTCTGTTTTTATATACTTTCATTTTTTTTTAATTTAATGAATGCTTTTTTTTTTTTCTTTATTGATTTTTAGAGAGAGAGAGGAAGGGGGAGGGAGAGAGAGAGACAGAAACATCAATGAGAGAGAACATTGATTGGCCGCCTCCTGCATGCCCCACACTGGGAATTTGGCCCACAACCTGGGCAGGTACCCTGACCAGGAATCGAACCAGTGACCTCTTGGTTCATGGGTCGACACTCAACCACTGAGCCACACCGGCTGAGCTGACCAGTTCAAGATCAATAAGGGATAAATGACAGAATTTGGAAAACCATTGCATTTATATATAAATACCTAGTGAACCATAAGCCACTGAAACTACCTCTAAACCACTCACCGTTGCATGGGTGGTTCTCCTGGAGTTCCTTTGCTTATTAATATTCAAACCGAAATGATGTGCGGGGATAAGCACTAACACCACCCATTAGAGATTTGAAACTGGCCAAGCCATTCTAACCCTGGAATTCAGCTTTCTTACCCAGAAACCAGGAGGGTCAACTAGCTTGATACCGAGCACCCTTCTGGACCTGCCCTGCTGTGGGGGTGGCGAGTTCAGGACAAACTTCTCTCGGTGGCCACTAGGTGTCCTGGGAGCGGGCACCTGCAGGGCTGACGTGTGTGAGGACCCTGGCACTCCTTCCTGTTGTCACCCCTGGTGCCCCAGCCCTGCCGAAGCGAGGCCGGCAATGCTTTGGTTTCGTGTTGACAACATTTAAAGGCGCCATGGCGATTTTGCCATCGCCATTGAGACCTGGGCAAGAATTTTAAGGGACGTCAAAACAGCCCTTTTGTTTTCCCGATGGATGTTTGAAACCTGACTAAACTGTAACATTTTCAGGCATAGATTATTATGTGTGCCACGGAATAGGAATGTACAAAGATTTTTCAAACATAAATGAATCAACAAAGGAAGAGTCACTGTGGATTATTTATAGGCTAAGGTGTAGACAGCTTTAAAGATGAACTAGCAGTCACAGGCTTATCCTCTGGGTCTGAGGTGTGGAGCGGAGGTCTGCAGAGATCCACATAATAGGCACCCCATGCGGGGTAGGGCTGTCTTGCAGAGGAGGGGAGAGCTGTGGAGGAGGATGAAAAGCCCACAGAGAGACAGAGTCATCCTTTCAAGGACAACACGACAGATATCTCCTACGCACTTCAGTGTGGGAAAGCACCGTCTTCCAGTCCCCCCTCTCCTTAGCCCTGGGGTGCCAGCCGCTGGCTCATTTAGCCAGGAAAGGAGGGAAAATTATTCAGGGGTGGGGTGGGGTGGGATTTAAAGGGAACTTCAAATCCATTTGCAGTAATCTTGGATAGACACATGTCAGGTTTAGCAAAATTAGCTCGATCCAAGTGAGTCTTTAAGTAGGAGGGCTCCAAGGAATAACCACCAAGCCTGCAATCGGAAGCGTCAGTGGTGAGACACTCGAAATATCAGCACACCCAGAGCTCACTTTCCAAGTTAGTGTGACAGCACCAGAATCATAATACTGACAAATCGTGCAATAATGTTACCAACGACTTGAGCAACTGCGCTCCCTGGCATTTAAAAACATAAGTAGATTTAGCTAGCTACCTTTCAGAAGGTGGTTATGATAACTATGATTTTATGTTTATAATTAAAATTTTGTATGCACAGCATCACTCCAGTTGCTATAACTGAAAATCTATATGCCAAGCAGGTAGATGTTGTGCCCTCTCTTATTTTGCCTCGTCTCTGAGGTTCAGATCAGCAAACCCACCTTCCCTAGTGGTCTGAAGGGGTATCAGACTGCGGTTTATGTGTCTGTAGTATAAAGCATGTATGTCTGTGGTAATACTATACATTTGTCTATTTTATTTTTGTTCTTAAACTGTTCCCCAAAGCTTTTCTCCTCCTTCAGGGTTATATATGCTGTTATGTATCCATTCCTTCACCACAGGGACAGCACAGGGCTTAAGATCACAGACTCAGCCCTGGCCAAGGAGCTCGGTTGGTTAGAGTGGCATCCCGATATGCCAAGGTTACAGGTTCAATCCCTGATCAGAGCACATACAAGAATTAAAAAAAAAAAAATCACAGACTTGGTCAGAAAGCCTGGGTTCAAAAACGGTCTTTGTCTTTTTGTACCTGTGTCATCTTCGGCAAATTTCTTGACTTCTGCGTACCTCAGTAGATTAAGGATACTCGTTGGCTTGTTTTGAGAAATAAATGAGTTAATGCACCCAAGGGTCTTAGGACAGTGCTTCACACAGCTTCAGCAATTGTCACTCATCCATTTAAAATATGCAGAGTTGGTGCCTTGGCTGGTGGTGCTCAGTGGTTAGAGCACTGGCCCATGCACTGAAGGGTCTCAGGTTCGATTCCTGGTCAAGAGCACACATGTGGGTTGCAGGTTCAACCCTTGGCCCAGGTCAGGGAGCATGTGAGAGGCAACTGATCAATGTGTTTCACATCCATGTTTCTCTCTCTCCCTCCCTTCCTCCCTATCACTCTCACTAGAAATCAATGGAAAAAATACCCCTGGGTAAGAATGAACAAATAAATAAATAAGTAAAATATACAGGGGTGACAAAAGTAGGTTTATAGTTATTTGTATGGATAATAATGTAATAATTAATAAATAATAGTACAAGAATAAACTCTGTGTTTTGCATACTCACAATGACAAACCTACTTCTGCCCACCTCGTATGTATTGCATGGTACTGCGTGGTGCCATGCACCGGGCACTGTGCTGGGCCCTGGGAGGCAGTGGTGGTTGGAAGAGCGCGCGAGACCAGTCCCCACGCCAGTCCTCAGGCGCTACTAGTCCTGACCAGCCGGGTGACTGGCTAAGTGACCCAGCTCCCTTGGGCCTCCATTTTGTCTTTTGTCAAATAATAAAGATGAAGGCAATAATCTCAAAATTACTTTCCAACTCTGAATGTTCTTGGATGTTCTAAGTCGAACAGACTCTGTGGGCATCATTTCCGTTGCTGAGTAGCTCAGTCTATACGCTCCCACGACTCAGAATAAAGCAACTGTGAAACAGGAGATAAATGACACTAATAATGTCATCCCTTCCCATGGAAAGTGTTTCTCTGGGTGCTCGGGGTGAAAGGCGACATGAGGATGTCACACATCAGCACTGGTGGTTTGCACACTGTAGGGAGCCTGCTAACAGGGGGCACGGATGCCAGGACCCAGCGCGTGTCTCTGAGACAGCCGTCTGAGACGGCAGGTGGTCTCTGCAGGGGGCGATGGGACTGAAGGAGCTCCTAGGCATTTCATGGACATCGAAACAGTTGAATAAAGAATCTTAGCCAGATTTTTTTTCCTAATCAAATAAAGTTAAAACTGTAAGTGATAAAGGAATAGGAGGAAACACCCAGGACAGCTCAGTGCAGTTTCTATCACATGCCCATGGGAACGGGCTACAGCAACCAGCTGGAGGTGCTCCGGGCGTCAGCGGGAGGTGCTCCGGGAGCCAGCGGGAGGTGCTCCGGGTGTCGGCGGGAGGTGCTCCGGGAGTCGGCGGGAGGTGCTCCGGGTGTCGGCGGGAGGTGCTCCGGGTGTCGGCGGGAGGTGCTCCGGGCGTCGGCGGGAGGTGCTCCGGGAGTCGGCGGGAGGTGCTCCGGGAGTCGGCGGGAGGTGCTCCGGGGTCTAGAAGGGGCAGGCGGCAAAGCTCACACCACTGGCTAACCAAACCCTCTGCATTTGGACCTTCAAAGAAGTCAGAGAATAAACTTAAATTTAGATGCATTATTCCTTTTCCCTACAAAATACGTGATGAACTAAATCCTCCTCCTACACACCCCCACAGCACTCTGCTCTGTCCTAAGTGTCACTCTGGTCTCCGTGTCACTGTCTTCCCCTCCACAGCGTCAGCTCTGTGCAGGTGGAGTGTGGTCCAGGTGTCCATTGTTGGACCCCCAGAGCCCAGCAGTGTCTGGCACACGAGAGAAGAATACTCATGCAGGTATACATCTGGAGCGAATGGAAAGACTCATCTGGTGAACTGTGCTACTCAGGGCTTAAAAGGCCGTTGCCCATCTCTGTGTGTTTTGGTGGCTTTATTCTGAGAGAGGCGTGAAGACCAGAGGAAGCAAGTCGCTCCGTGTGACTGACAGGACATCCAAACTGATCTGATCAGGGGACCAGTTGGTCCTGGACGGTTCTGAGATAAAGGGGCGTGGCCTTCCTTATCTGCTGCGGCTTCCAGGATGCTTGACTTGGACACTTGGGGGAGGGGAAGGGGAAGTGGAACCTCGTCATTTGGCCCACTCTCCAGCCTTCGACACCTTGCCACCCGCTGCCACTGTAGTCCTCTTGAGGAAGTCCTGAGTTTTCTGTCTCAGCAACGGGGTCTCAGGAAGCCAGGGCTCTCCAAGCGCGGCGACCTCCTCCCTGTCGGCCGCAGCCTTTTGGAATCTCCGCACCATGTGTGTCACTGTTTCTCCTCTGAGAGCTGTGACCCTGAACCAAGCCTGCGGTTGGGGTGGGAGAGCAGGGTCACAGCCCAGTTGTCCCTTGGGGGTTCGGGAGGACTAATGAGAGGAAGTCCGACTGAGGCTCACGACCCCAGGACCCCCTCCATGTTTTCTTTGATCTCAGCACCTGGTGTGACTGCCAGAGCCCGTGTTATTACACCTTCATCCCAGGCTCGCTGCAGCGAAGGGCTGTAGGAGGCAGGAGGAACGTTCAAGGTCAAACTCCACCTTGGCAAGCTGCTGCCAGCACAGCCCCTGGAGGGCCTCGCTCGACCGAACCGAGATGAGCTCCCGCCTCACCGCGCCTGGGCCTCCGTGCCTGATGCCATGTTGGAGGGTTGTGTCTTTTTTATTTTATTTTTTAAATTTTTTTTCTTTATTGATTTTAGAGAGAGAGGGAGAGAGAGATAAAAGCATCGATGAGAACGAACATCGATTGGCCGCCTCCTGCATGCCTCCCACTGGGGATGGAGCCCACAACCTGGGCATGTGTCCTGACCGGGAATAGAACCGGAGACCTCTTGGTGCTTGGGTCAACGCCCAACCACTGAGCCACACCAGCCAGGCTGGAGGGTTGTGTCTTTACATTGACTTTTCTTTGCGTAATTATGATGCTACATACAGTGAATTTTTACTGCCCATAACACAAAATCTAGAAAGCTTACTTTGCATGACATCTTTTATTGTTTTAAGTTTATCTTTATTGTTGTAAGTATTACAGATGCCCCCCCCCCCATTGACTCCCTCCTCCGTACTCGGCCCCCCTCCCTGCCCTGCCTTCACCACACTATTGTCTGTGTCCATTGGTTATGCATGTAAGTTCTTTGGTTTATCTCTTCCCCTCCCCCCACCCCTTCCCTCTGAGCTTTGTCAGTCTGTTCCTTATGCCTGACATCTTTTAATCATAGGGGGAATGAAGGATTCCAGTGTAGGACACTATCTGCAGCCCAGGACCTCGTATTATTGTGTGGGTATCAGATTAGAATAATGACAGTGATAGCGAACTCACTCAGTGTGCTCCTGGCACTGTTTAAACGTGTTATACTACACGGACTCATTTACTCCTCATCACATGTGATGCGTAGGTAGGTAATTCTCATATCTCCATTTCACAACTGAGGAAATTGAGGCAAAAGAGAAAGGCTTTAAGCTCCCTACCTGGGGTGTCTGTTGTATACAAGATGAAAAACAGTTTGCACATTTGACTTGTCCCTAGGTTATAAGGGCTACATGTTATTTGAAGTAATAGTTAGTGACCTGATTAGAGATTCTAGCAAAGGAAATTATTAATAACTTTCTTGGTTTGAAACCCAAGGTTTGGAAAATGTCTACATAATTATGAAATAATTTATTAGTGGCTTAATTTTGTTTGCTAGAACCATGCCAGGTCAGTAAAGAATAGCGAATTTTGTGGGGAATTGTCTAATTGTTCATTCTTATGACTAACGTAGAGGTACTATAGGCTTGTTGGTTAACATATGAGGCAGCAAAACTCATTTTTAGACAAAGTTTCCAGAATGTCTTCAACCCCACGCACGTGGATTTTGAAAATCATCCCTCCTGAACAGCCATGTGCTGTTCCAGCAGCAAGGGCATTGCAGTGAGCGCCTCCCACCTGCCACGGTCTGCGGACGAACCGCCTTCCCGGCGCGGTGCTGCACCTTGCACTGTCCACCTGATTGCTTGTCTTGTTTCTCACACTCGAACCCTAATAACTCTTGACCATTTTCAAAGGTACAATTAATCTTCTGAAGATAATGATTTGGCACCGTTCCGTTACTTAAATTAGTGTTTCACTTTCTAAGGGCAATTCCCAAAGGGGGAAGAAAGAAAACATTTCTGAGTCTATTACCAGCACAGGCGCCTTTGTTTCTATTACCCCGTTTAATCCTCACATCAGTGTGCGAAGTAAATATAATTTTATGTCCATTTTGTAACTGAAGAAGCTGAGGTTTAGAGAGGTTAAGTAAGTCGCCCAAAGTCACACAACTAGCGAGAAGTCTCAGAACTAAGAGTGAACGAAGGTGCCTTTGAGTCAAAGGCCCCTTTCCACTGCTCGTGCCATCCTGAAGAGGGGTCACAGACACCCTGAGCAATGGAAACATCGCCGAACAGAGAGATGTAAGCCACCAATGCGAGTATTTTGAAGAGCACATTTATTTGCACGTGTAAGTGCTAATAGGTTTGTTTGTCAACCTAAAAATAAAAGGCCTTTCAAAGTGAGAGGCAACAAGCATTTATTTGAGATTCAAAAGAACACCTCTTGGGAAGCACTGATTCAGGCAGAAACCCAGACAGTGTTCTGATTAGGAGCTGAAGGAGAGGCGTGTTTATGAGAAGGGGGGGGGGGCGGGGACGATGACGTCAGTAGAAGGAAGGCGTAACATAGCAGGCTGATGCTGAACGATGTTTTTAGTTTTCAGTCCGGCAGTCATCGGTCTGGTAGTCATCACATCTGTTCTCTTGTTATCTTTGCAAACAGTTGCTGGGTCACAAAGCTGCCTGAGGCCCAGCTGAAAGGTTATTGTGCTCAGTTCTAACGCTGCGAAGATTTGAGGCCCAGGACGTGCAAGGTAGCTCCCCTGCAAGGGCAGCTCCAACTCCAATATAAGTGGCTCGGTTCTTGTTATTTTTATTTGCTCTTTCAAATCATTTTAATAACCTGGCAGTGAGTCCAAATATGAAAAGAAGACTCAAACTTGTTCCCTTTAAGGTGGATGATGCTACCATGATTGCTTCGCACCAAGCATGATCAAAGGTAATGATGACACCGGATTCCAAAGAGCAAGGGTGGTAAGAAGGCTTCCAGGCTCACAAACTGAAAAGCTTGGTTTCGGAAAGTCTCAGCGGGGTAGCAGTTGGCAGGAGAAACATGAACTCTAAGGGACCCTCAGAGTACAGGGCGCGGTTGCTGGGTCATCAGCACCTTGAAACGTTTTTTGATGGTGATTCGGTGTCTAGAGTATTTGTCATCTGGCGAGAACCGAGCAGGATGGACTGAACAGGTCTGTTGCCCCATAGGATTAAACTTCTTCAGGGTATAGACCCGGTCTCCCTGTTCATTGAGGTAATACTGGAGAAACATGGTCACGCTGATGCAGAAGGTTCCAAATCCATCTGCAACCTTGTTGCAGGAGGTCCAAATCCGCAGCTCAGTCTTCATGTTATTTCTTTACACGTTGCATCTCGGAGTGCGTATGGTAACCCTCGGCACATTGGTGTTGCCTAATGCCGAAACTATTCCGTGGAGAGCTGTGGACACTTTTAGCCCCGGGCATGATTCTCACGGTCCAGGAGCTCTGAGCACCCCTCATGGCTGTGGGTCTGGAGGAGGCTGTGATCTTTTGAGGACAGGCTGAGGGGCTGTGCAGCGAGGTGTCCATCAGGACGGAGAGCACTTGGGCATGAGATCCATGCTGATGACTCATCACCAAGGATTTCTCATTCCGACGGGCCGGTCTCCCCGTGGTGATGAGGATGGGCACGGAGCTCTGCCCTCCCAGAGGCCCCTCCCAGTTCCGTGGTCAGGTCACCTCACCTCTCTGGAGGCCACCTTTCTTATTTGCAAAATAGAGTATGTTGGATCAGGTGACCAAAGAGCTTCTATCCAGCGCTTACTTTCCTTGGTCCTACGGATGCTGGGCTTGAGTCTCTGGTGGAAACGGTGTGCAGGGATCCATGACGTCCACGGGGAACCTGTCCTGATGAGGGTGTGTGCGGCGGGTGTGCGTGTGCAGGACTGGTTCTTGTCCACCCTTCATTCTCCTTTGTCAGGGTCAAGTAAGGGAAGAATCTGAATTTCTAAGCTTCAGTTTGGGGTAGATTTTATTCCGGAAGCTGTTGCAGATGGCACTTGAGTTGTTGATGCTGTTCTGACTGTGGTCCCGAGCCCACCATCAGACAGAGCCAGGCCCTGCCACCCCGACGTCCTGGAGGCGGGGAGCTCGGGCCCCTGTGGCAACCTGGCTCCCTTCCAACCACTCCCTCAGAGCCTCTCTCCGCTGCCTTGCCTTGTGTGCAGCGTAACCCCTCTGGGCCCCACAATTAATGCGGCAGAGTGCGACTCTTTCGGGGGTTCCAGCATCTCCTGGGCTCACAGAGGGTGGACACCCTGACATTGAGAGTCTGTCTAGGCTGAGGCTGCTCATTCCGAGACCATGGTCCCCCTGCCGTCAGAAGTTGCTTCTGTTTCCCATATTTTGTGAGTCTTGGGAGCCAAAGACCGGCCTCAGCCCAGCACCCTACCTAACACAGCTTCCCTGTCCTGACCAGTTCCCTTCCTCTGCCTGATTCTTCCTCATTGCACTTCCTTGTGGCCCTGTGCCTGTCCCACGAGAAGGTCACTCACCGGCAGGGACTTCGCGTGGTGCATGTCTGTATCTCACTCCTGAGCCTCCACGTGGTACAGAGAACACGCTCAGTGAATCCCTCTGGCCAACCACCACCCTCTCCTCTTGAACCCAAGCCGATCTGGGCTTGGTCTCCTGGGCCCAAGGGAACATTCCCGAACACGTCTCTGGAATACACGTTGCGGGAAAACACAGTCCTCTGCATTTCACTGAGTGCCCTTCCCCTTGCCCGTGAGCCCTGGCTGCCACCCAAGAACACGGCTTCCTGAAGCCCGCTCACGTGGAAGTGGCTCCTTCTCCGCATCCTCTGCGCCTCAGGGTCAGGAAGAGGGGTCAGTATTCCCCTTGTTTCTGTTTTGTCTTTTGTAAAAACCAAACCAAACGAAAGTCTGCTCTCTGCTGCCCGTCACCTGGATAGGGAGCTGCCCGCTCCTCTTCGTTGCTGTCCCGAATTGGCGTCCCAGTCACCCCTCCCCCCCTCACGGTCCCAGCGTTGCTGCAGGAAATGTCACACGATGGCTTCTTGCACAATTTCATGTCCCAGTGGGCTGCCTGCCTCCTTCCCGAGCGCCTCCTCTTCTACCATGTGGCCTTCGTGCTCTCCCGTGGCCACCCCCGGAGCTTTCCATGCCCGACGACTGCTCCCCCCGGGATCCTCAGCTCACGCACCCTGGTCTCTGATCACGGCCCCTACCCTTCCAGCACTTCCACTTGCTGATCTTCGCTGCACCTGTTCTTCAACCTCACCAGGCACCCCCTGGCCCTCCTGCTTCCCCATGAGCTGACCGTCCTGCCGTGGGTCACTGCGTGAGCTCTGCAGGTCACAGCACAGCGCGAACATGCAGCAAACCACCGGAAACGGCGCGTGCCGTGGGGCCCACCACGCCCGCACGTTACTGCTGTGGTGACCGGATCTCCTCTGATCCAGAGCAGTCAGTGGATCGAGGGGAACGCAGAGCGCACAGTGGAGAAGTCCGGCAGCCGCACGTTACTGCTGTGGTGACCGGATCTCCTCTGATCCAGAGCAGTCAGTGGATCGAGGGGAACGCAGAGCGCACAGTGGAGAAGTCCGGCAGCCGCACGTTACTGCTGTGGTGACCGGATCTCCTCTGATCTAGAGCAGTCAGTGGATCAAGGGGAACGCAGAGCACACAGTGGAGAAGTCCGGCAGCCACACGTTACTGCTGTGGTGACCGGATCTCCTCTGATCCAGAGCAGTCAGTGGATCGAGGGGAACGCAGAGTGCACAGTGGAGAAGTCCGGCAGCCGCACGTTACTGCTGTGGTGACCGGATCTCCTCTGATCCAGAGCAGTCAGTGGATCGAGGGGAACGCAGAGCGCACAGTGGAGAAGTCCGGCAGCCACGCCTCACCCAGGTGATGGAGCTCAAGGTCACCAGGGGCGTACCTGACCCTGTGTGATGAGAAGGGCACTTCCCCTCTGGGGCACTTTTTCCAAAAGCCCAAACCCAGTCTAATTATGAGAAAAACATCAGACAAACTCAAATTGAAAGAAAGTTTGTAACGCACTTGACCAGTACTCCTTAAAAGGGTCATGAAATATAAGGAGAGCCTGCGACACGGTCACAGAGCAGAAGGGGCTCGGGGACGGGACACTAAATGCACCGTGGTCTCCAGGATGGGGCCCTGGAACAAAGGAACGGGCGTTCTGCCGGCTGCAGCCACGCGGACCCTGGAGTTCGGGGAGTGAGTGGTACCCGTCTCGGTGTCGCAGCGGGACCAAGGCAGGCCGCCAGTGGGAGATGCCCGCAGTCAGGGAACTGGCTAAGGGGCGCACGGGAACTCTCTGTACTCCCTTTGCAACTTCTACATAACTCCCAGACTATGCCAAAATAGAATGAGGGTTCAGTTTACCCAAGACCGCCTCCTGGTGGTCCTGACACCTCTCTGTGCCGAGTCCGTCCCTTACGACAGAGCGGAGCAGGCTCTAGGCCCCCACACCAGGCCCCGCTGCATAGTCCTCCCCCCACTCTGCTGCACCACGGGACAAAACCTGCAGAAGGACCTGAACTCCAGGTGGAGGTTCAGAGAGCCCAGAAAGGCCAGGGAAATCCATCCATCTGTCCATCCAGCCACATCATCTTTAGCATCACTACATACCAGGTGCTGTATGAAATGCTGGAGAAAAGGTGAAGAACGAAACAGATGCCGTCCTTCCCATCCTGAAGGTCGCACACTGGCAGGACGGACAGACAGGCACGCAGGCAGATACCGCGCTGTGTGGCAGTGTTCCCGGGGGTTCAGGCCTTCGTGCACCCTACCACAATACTACTTACACCTTGCATATCTATTTTATAAATGATCACATTTATGTAACTTTATAATGAACCACGTTAATAAATCATTTAGTAAAACGCTGGGACTCTGTACCAGTCGGGCGGTTGGCTGCTAATGCACATGGAACCTAAAACGTATTCGATGACAACTGTGCAGGAAATAACTTTTGGGTGGCAATCCAGGAACCAGGGGCTGCCCGTTTAGCCCACGGTGATCTCGAAAACTCCCCTTCCGCATGCCAGCTGGGGAGGCAGAACCTGGAAGGAGGGTTGTGAGCCTCCCTGGTGCCCCGAGCAAGGGCTGCTGCCCTGCAGACGCAGAGGCCAATGCTATGGCACTGGCTTTTGAGAAATGAAAGGGCTTGTATTTGAAGATCAGCCACCGAGAAGACAAGAGGCAAAGCTCAAATCTGGCCCCTCCCCATCCAGCGTTAGGGGCAGGAGTTGTGGGGTTTTAGCACTGGATCGTCATGGACATCGGGTCCTTTGTTTCTGAAAGGTTTCCAGTGTTCAGGTTCCGGACGAGTCCCAGTCCTCTGGTCCTGTGGGGTGGGGAGCAGTTAAGGGTTCAGGAGTGTTATTCTTGCGTGGGGTAAACTTGGGTTCTGGGTTTGGTTCGAAACAGGCAGGGCCAGTTTGAGCTGGTGCTGCGGTGACAAAGGCTGCATCACCCACCATCTCTGCGGTGACGGGCTTGAGAAAGCAGGACTGGAGCTCCGGAAACAGCAGCAGCCGGAGCTCGGCATCGAAGTCTGGCCGCTGAGCAAGTCTTGCCTCCGGAAAACACCGAGAACTCAGACAACTATTCAAACCAGCATGTGTACAAGAGAGGATTCGCTGGTAACCCAGAACCAGGACAACAAAAATACGGAACGCTCACCGGGCTGGGAGAGAGACCTTCCCTAAACCACACCTAGCTAGGGATAGCAACGCTTTCTTAGTGATGAGAGGATGAATTGACACTTAAAACACCCGATGAAGCTAAGACTTTGAAAAGCATGCACAGTTCTTTACATAGTGCTGAGAGTTCCATTATGCTTAACTCATTAAAAAAATAATAATAATTCTAAGCTCTACAGCATGGACTCTGAAGTTACATTGCTTGGGTTTGAATCTCAGCTCCTCCGCTTACAACCTGGGTGGTCTTAGACCACTTGAGCAATCTGAGCCTAAATTTGTCACAGGTAAACTTGAACCTATTATGGTCTTCATAGGGTTGTTGTAAGGATTAAATGAGATAGTGCACATGAGGCATTTTGCATGATACTGAGTCCATAGTATGTGTGAAATATGTTCTCGTCTCTGGTAAGAATTTAACTCAGTTATGACTTTCATGAGTAAACAGCAGAATTCAGATAGCAAACACCTGGAAGGCTACCAATCCTAGATCCCTAATTCTTGCTTCATGCTTACTATTCTTGAGCTATAAAATCTGTCTGTAAATTGAGATGAATTATGATTAAGTTGAATAAGAATTTATTTATTAAACTTTAGAGCCTCAAAGCTAGTTGGCTCGATTAAAAACCAGGTATTGTAACTCTGGTTTCTCTCCTGATCGTAGGAATCTTTCACCTTCTACCAAAGATTTCCGTGGACAGGAATAGTTAAAAATAAAAACAAGGTATCAAGAAATACCCAATATTAACCCTAAGTCTTTGTATTGGTAAAAAACATAAGTAGATTGAACCCTGGCCGGTTTGGCTCAGCAGTTAGAGCATCAGCCTGTGGACCAGAGAGACCCAGGTTCGGTTCCGCTAAGGGCACATACTTCGGTAGCAGTTTGTCCCCAGCCCCGGTTGGGGTTGTGTGGGTGGCAACCAGTCAATGTGTCTCTCTCACATCGATGTTTCTTTTTTTCTTCCTCCCTCTTTCCCTCCTGCTCTATCTGAAGATGTATGCAAAAATGTCCTCAGGTAAGGATTTATATATATATATATATATATATATATATATATATAATATATATTGATTGAGGAAGTCTATATAAATAGGTTAATAGATGATGACAGGTCTGTAATAAATGTGAAATTAAAGACTCACTGTTTTCAGAAGTTAAGTCTACTATTTCCTCTGAAATTAGCAGCATGGAAAACAACCTCTGTACTCTTCCACTAACTACCTCTGTATCTCTCCTCAGGAAAGAATCTTGGGATAAAAAACGCTACTGATCTAACCTAATACTATTTTTGTTCCACCAACTGTACTTGCCAACAAGTATTCTCTAATCATTTATTTTATTATTCCTGTCATATTACCAACTCAATAATTCTTCCTAAAATTTGGTCGTAATCCATGACCAAATGGTACTGGCTATTGTGAAAGGGAGAAAGTTGGGAATGGGCAGGGTTGAGAGGCTAACCCCCAGAAAGTGACCAATAGTTCAAATCTCAGTGACCAAAGGGATATTTCAAACGTAGGTTCACCCTGGGACAGCATTCCTATCTCCTTGAGATTTGGGGTCAGGGTGGGGTGGAGTTCTGGTGAGCAACTCTTTGGTCTGTGGTAAGACTAGGCAGAGGGGACGTTCATGGGACACAATCACAGCTCCAGCACATCATTTAGCTCGGACAGTGTCCCCAATACTAACTGCTTGTAGAGGGAACAGAGCTCGGGGGCAGGGGCAGATTGCTGACCAGAACAGTCCTCACGTGGGAGTAAGTAGACCAGTTAGACTTCATGTTGCAAATCACAGAAAATCCAACCACTTTGAGTTACACAGTAAAGATGATGGATCCCCTTGGGTAGCTGACATGTCCTGAGGGAATCAGACTTCCAAATGGTTTGATCAGCAGCACGCCTCTGGGATCCTCCTGGCCTGCTCTGTCCTTACACTGACTTCCTTCAAGAGAGTGAACAGCGGCTGCACTTCTAGGTGTCCCCTTGAAAGGAAGAGAGAGAAAGGATGTCCTTTCCCAGAAGTCCGCAGCATCTGACTTCTCTGGTTTGATTCGCTAGTGGTTTGTCACGTGTCTACCTAGAACCAATGGAATTGTACCGATTAGCTTAGGCCTGAGCCTTAAAACAATAAGCTTATTGTGATAGTCAACTTGACCAGGCCACAGGGTGCCCAGATAGTTGATCAAACGTCATTCAGGGTGTCGCTATGAGGGTTTTCTGAATGAGATTAATATTTAAATTGGTAGACGAAGTGAAGCAGATTGCTCTTCCTAATGTGGGTGGGCCTCGACCAATCATTTGAAGGCCTGAGTATAATAAAAAGGGTGAGCTCCCTTGGAGTAAGAGAATTATTCCTCCCTAGACTTCGAATTGGGACATCCGCTTGTTTTCTGCCTTCAGACTCCAGCTGAAGCATTGGATCTGTCCGGGGCTCGGACTTGCCAGCCTTTGAGCGAGAAACATCACGGCCTCTCCTGGTTCTCAGGACTTCAGATGTGGCTGGAACGAAACCCGCTCTCCTGGGTCTCCAGCTTGCTGACTCGCCCTGCAGATCTTGGGACTTGGCCACCTCCAGATCTGCAGAAGCCGGTGTCTTTATCTATTTTCTTTATATCTATACTTATATCTATGTATACATCCTCTTGGTTCAGTTTCTCTGGAGAACCCTGACTAATGCATTACGATTCAAGGAAGGGCTTTAGTATAATCGGGGTCACTAGGGGTACTCAGAAAACTAATACCTTCGTTCGGTCATAAACTTCTTGAACATGGCACTCTTATTTCTTTATAGAAGGGAAATTTACATCTCGGCAGGCTCATGGGAGGTGAGACTCACTCTAGACACACTGGAATGGAGGCAGCAGGACCACGACCCAAGGGCAGGAAGCCAGACATTGTCAGAACTGACACAGAAGCTAGCTGGAGCTCAGTCTGCTATGATGAGCTTGAGTGGACGTAACTCAGGTGGAATAATTAATGAAGCCACTACCGTTTCTGGTGCAAAGCTTTGGAGTAAGCCTTTGTCTGCATTGCCATGTTTGGTCCACACAAGAAACCTGTGACGTGGGTCTGATTATGCATAATTTACAGACAAAGAGGCTGAGGCTTAGGAATTAAGTACTTTGCCCTGTAGGCTTAATTGCTTCTGTAAGGTGGAGCCAGGGAGAAGAGGCACACCCGTGGGATTCAGCTTCTCTGACCTGGCCCCTGTTCCCGTGATGTCTGCACTGCGCATGCCTGTCTGCACCAGCTCTGTGTTGGGTCAGGTTTGTATCCAGTGCTGGCATTGTTGCTGCAGAAATCTTTCACTGTTCCATAAGCATTTCGTGAGTGGGAGGTTCTTGGCACTGTTGTCCGATTTGTTATCTCTCTGGAAACTCGTAAGCTCTGTTTATATGTTGGCAAGAGTTTTAATATTGAAAGACTTTAAGGAATTTGTGAGTAAGGGAATTTTCTCCATGTGCGCTGTATAAAGCCGTCCCTGCGTGCTCCAGTAGCTGGAGAACTTTGAAAAAAGAGGATTTGCTTCTGGTTACAGCATGTTTTTGACGGTTCAGTTGACAGAGTTAAGTCTGTAACATGTGCTTGCTGTGTCCATAATTCAATTCATATGCTCCTTTTGCAATTTTTAGAATAGAAAATAAAAGCAGCGCACATGTCCAATCCAGGCTATTAAGTAAGAGCGAGTTGGAGAAACGACAAAATTGAACACACAAATATGTGAGAAAAATGTTATTCTCTGTCACAGAGTGAATGTTTTCTTAGAGTCCTAGGACATGGCTTGTAACTAACCCTAGAAAAACAAACAAAAACATCTGGAGTTACTGGTGCAAATTTATTTTAAAAGCCCCCAATTCATTGCCAAGACCATTGTCTATCGTTAAGTGCCCATTTGCAGAGCTATTCTGAATGGAAACAATCTTTAGAATCTTCATGCCTGGGTAAGCTCACTAGAACCTTTGCAGAAAAATAAAAGGAAAACCAAGCATAGATATAAACGGGCACATGGATGATTAATCTTCGCATTGAACCCTAGACAGATTGAGGTCCCTAGCATGTGCTCATGTGGGGGCTGGACATCAGCCACGCCGCTATGCAGGAGCCTCTGTCACGTCGCTCCCCTTGGCTTGCTTTAGAGATAAACTTCATGACAGGGCTGCAGGCACTTGCTACCTCCTCTTCTGTGTCTTCCACTCATGCATAGCTCGGTCCCCTGAGTTCTGGCTCCCACCCCCTCGCTTTGGTTCTGGAACACCTGCTTGCCAAACCAGAGCTCTTTTCTTTCTCTGTCTCTGCACCCCACCCCCACCCCCACCCCATGCTTGTGAGGCTCCTGGCTGCTCCAGAAACTCTCTTCCACCAGCATCTCTTTCCTCCTGGTTCTTCTCCCACTCTGACAGCTCCTCCTCAGTACCGTTGATGGCTCCTTTTCTTTCACCACCCCTGTTAAGTGTTGCCCAAAGCAATCCCGTCCAATGCACAGTGAACCTAATGCACAGTGACTCCTCAACCCAGATCACCTCCCGCATTCTAGATTGATGTTCCCTTCAGCATTTCAGTTGAACCTGCTCGACATTGAACCCGCTCTTATTTCCCTAAGTTTAAAGATTTATTTGAGGAATGTTGGTATTTTGATAATGTCAAGTTTTTCTATTCAAGACAGTGGTGGGGATTTGTCCTTTTTCTAGCTGATGCTGTGGGTGTTAATTTACGCGCAGAAGAAGAGCGTATGTCGATGTTGGAAAGCTAGAGTGGAATGCATTCAGGGTCAGCATGAATACCCAGGTAGGCTGTGAACGGGACATCTCTGCTGTGGCATCTATGTAGACTAAGGTAGGAACAGAAACCCTTGGACATGTGGGACCTCTCATTGTCCCAATAACCTTTGCTTAGCCGCTACTCTGTCTATACACTGATCTGACCTCACATTGTATTTTTTTTAAATCCTCACCTAAAGATAAGTTTCCATTGATTTTTTAGAGAGAGACGAAGGGAGAGAGAGAGAGAAACATCAGTTGGTTGCCTCCCATATGCACCTCAATCAGGGATTGAACCCACAACCTAGGTATGTGCCCTGACCAGGAATTGAACAGGCAAGCTTTTCGCTCTATAGGACGATGCTCCAACCAACTGAGCCACCTGGCCAAGGTTCACATTGTACTTTATACTTAGCATTTTTGAAAAAAAAAAATTGTGGTAAAATACACATAACGTGACACTTAATAAAATCTTAACCATCCAAGTGCGCATCAGTGGTGTCAAGTACAGGCACATTGCTGCGCAGCCATGACCACCATCCATCTCCAGAACTTTATATCTCGTGAAACGGCTACTCTGAACCCAACAAATAATTCCTCCCCACTCACTCCTCCCTCCAGCCCCACCCTAGGCATCCTGCAGTAAGTGGAACCAAACATTATCTGTCTTTCGGTTTATTTCACTTAGCACAGTGTCCTCAAGGTTCATCTGTGTTGTAACCTGTGTCAGAATCTCCGCTTTTGCTTTTTAACCCTCACCTGAGGATATGTTTTTACTAATTTTAGGGAGAGAGAACGGGAGAGGGAGATAGAGAGAGAAACATTGATGTGAGAAACATCAATCAGCTGCCTCCTGTACACACCCTGACCGGGGATTAAACCTGCAACCTGGGTCGGTGCCCGGACTAAGAATCAAACCCCTGACCCTTCAGTGTGTGGGATGACGCTCCAACCAACTGAGGCACGTAGGCCAAGGCTCTCCTTCCTTCTTTATTTTTTTGGTTAATCCTCAGCTGAGGATATTTTTTATTGATTTTTTTTTTTTTTTTAGATAGAGTGGGAGGGAGGGAAAGAGAAACATCTATGTGAGAGAGACACATTGATTGGTTTCCTCCTGCATGACCCTGACTGGGGCTGGGATCAGGTATGTGCCCTTGACTGGAAATTGAACACAAGACCCTTTGGTCCTCGGGCTGATACTCTAACCATTGAGAAAAACTATCCAGGGATCTCCTTCCTTTTTAAGGCTGGGTAATATTGCATTGTATGTAAAGGCCACATTTTGTTTATCCATTCATCCATTAGTGGTCATGTAGATTGTTTCTACCTTTTAGCTATTGTGGGCAATGCACATATGAGCACGAGTGTGTATACTTAGCACTTTTAATACTAATAATCATGACTATCCCTTCTATAGCACTTACTATGTATCAGGCATTATTCTAACATATATTAACTTCTTTAAATGACTTTTCAGCCTGGCCGGTATGGCTCAGTGGTTGAGCATCGACCCATGCACCAAGAGGTCACCAGTTCAATTCTCGGTCAGGGCACATGCCCAGGTTGTGGGCCCAGTTCCCAGTAGGGGGCGTGCAGGAGGCAGCCAATCCATGTTCTCTCTCATCAATGTTTCTATCTCTCTCTCCCTTCTTCTCTCTCTCAAATCAATACAGAAAAAATAAAAAATAAATAACTTTTCAACAACCGTACAAGCTGGGAACTATTACTTATTCATCTTTGACCAATGAGGAAGCAAAGCCCTCACAGGAGGTAGGCAGCTTGCTCCCCGTCACCGGAGTCTGGCCGCGGACAGGACTCAGAGGCCGAGTCTGGCGCCGCGCGGGCTCCACTGCAGAGCCTCTTCTCAGGACGCCGGTCACTTCTGGGGAGGGTTTGGCGCCTGGTGCTCAATGTGCTATTCCTGCTGCTGGGAGTGGTGTCCCTCTGACCTTCATACCTGGTTCCCTCTTGCCATTTACACCCCAGATTAAGTGTCTTTCCTCACAAAGGCCTTTCTTGACCGCCCGATCCTCGGGATGGCAGCACCTGTGTTAACTCCATACGTAGCCCTTGTTACTTGCGGACACTTAGCGTTCACTTACCTTTCATTACCAGTCTCCCACGGAAGCTAAGCTCCATGAAGGCCTCTGCTTACTTTATACTGCTACACCCAGGTGCCTCGGACTTATAAAGAGTTGTTGACTGAAATAAAGAATAAATGCATACATGAGTAAGCCTGGGCAACTTAGACTCTTACAATAATAAAATTTTAAAAATCAAGCACATGTTAAGAAAGAGAAAAATCGCCCTGGCCGGTTTGGCTCAGCGGTTAGAGCGTCGGCCTGCGGTCTGGAGAGACCCGGGTTCGGTTCCCGCTAAAGGCATGTACTTCGGTTGCAGTTTGTCCCCGGCCCTGGTTGGTTGTGCGGGTGACAACCACTCCATGTGTCCCTTCACGTGGATGTTTCTCTCTCTCTCTCTCCCTCCCACTCTATCTGTACAAACATTGGAAAAATGTCCTCTGGTGAGGATAAAAAAAAAAAAAGAAAGAGAAAAATCTTTCCACTGAGCTCAGGAGTTAAGTAGAATTGCTCAAATACTGTCTTATTCCCAACGACGGCTTGCTATTGTGAGACCTCCCGGCTGTGTTCGCTGGTCGGCGTAGCTATAATGCTGGCATTGTTTCTATTTTATGGAATTGGAAAAAAATGGTTATGACAGAGTTGCTTATCCAGCTTTATAAAAGTTAAGTATTTAGTTCAAAGAAACTGGAAGATTGTCTGTAATTTCAGCTGGAGTTAAAATGAGCGAACGTCTTTCATCTTGCCTCCCAAATCAGGAGTGTGAAAGGTCACCTGGACCGGAAGCTGTCCTCACTCTGCCGCCGGGCACACGGCCCTCCTGGGTCCCACACGCCACCCGCAAACTGCTCGGCACGTATTGACCTTTCTCTCCCTGTAAAAGGAAATTCCTACAGAAGAAAGAATTTCTGTAGAAGAATGAAAACCAAGATAATCCAGAATAAAAAAAAAAAATACCTAAAATTAGGAACTAGTGTGGCAGAAGACACACTGTTTTCCACAAGAACCCCTGTTCCTGTCAATGTCATTAAAAACGTCCCAAACTAAGCTGACCATTCTCTTTTTCTCTCTGATCCCAACGTGCCTTCCCACCTATAAAATAGAGACAGTATTTACTTTGGAATTCATGAAGGTAATAAAACCACGGTTGTACATTCTTGACCGGAAAGTTCTCAGAGACTCTCAAGTGAAAACAGAAACATGGCATTTTACGCGTCTCTGTCGTTTAAGAACGGCCACAGTGCTCTGTCACTAAACGGCGGCGTGGACGTAACGCGTGGAGTGAGGCAGACAGTCGGGGTTCACTGCATTAGAAATCGGGGCTAGGACCAGATGTTCAGTCAGATCGGTGTGTATCACGTAGGATGGGAACACTCTACCTCCTGTTCCCAGGGAACAGGCCAGGAGCGCGGCCAGCCCTGTGCCTGCTTCGTGGACCAGCAGCCCGTTCCACGGGGAAACCTCTTCAGTGTCTCTCATTAAGTGGAATGAAACAGAATTTCATACTGATTTTATTATTATTATTATTTATTTGTGTGTGTGTGGTACGTGCCCCTGGCAGTAACCGAACCCAGGATGCTCTGGTCCACAGGCCAATGCTCAACTGCTGAGCCAAACTGACCAGGGCTATTATTATTTTTTAAATCCTCAGTCAAGAGTATTTTCTCAAATATCTTCAGATGGGGTGGGGGGGGGTGGAGAGAAACATCGACATGGGAGAGACACATGGGCTGGTTGCCTCCGCACGACCCCTACCAGGGCAGGGGACCAAACTGCAACCGAGGTCCGTGCCCTTGGCTGGAATTGAACCCACAACTCTTTGGTCCACAGGCTGATGCTCTAACCGCTGAGCCAAACCGGCCAGGGTGAATTTCATACTGATTTTAAACTTTGCAAACTAAACCTCTCACAGGAAAAGTGTGGTTCATGGTGTATGCCAGGCGGCAGCCTCGAGTTGGGCGTGGGTCTGTCAGGCCTCGGGGGTGAGAGACGACTAAGCAGACCCACCGTGAAGCGTGTACGCAGCGGGCCAGCGCCGAGGGGACAGTCGAGGAAGGGAGATGTTCCAAGGGACTGTTTTGTTTCTTTATTCTCGTTTTGATATTTTTTGTGCAAAAGTGAAACAGAGCTCTTTGTGAACGGAAAAAAGGGAACATAACAAATCGGCAGGATCTGGGACGTTCAAACTGAAGGCCACACAGGTTCCGTGGTTTGGTGTGATTCCGCAGTGGATGCCAAATGCAGGCTCGAAGGCCCTGGGTGACACGGTGAGACGGAGAGAGAGCGGGAGAGAAGAATTCTGTTCACAAGAAGACAAAAGAAAACAGGAATGTCACACTTAATCAAAAGGAAGTTGCTTCCCCCAGAAAAGAAGGCAGAAGCCAAGCAGAAGACAGGCCACGTGAGCGGAGTTCACGCGAGGTCCTTCCGAAGTGCAGGCACGATTTCCCGAGTCCGCGTGGATGAGCCTGGTGGGCTGACACGCATGTCATTGTGGCAGAGTGACCCCCATTAACGTTGCTATGTTCTGAAGAACAACCAGCTTTCACTTAGCAAACTCCTTCCCTTCAATTCATGTGTTGTTGAGGGGACCCGTTCCTTGTCAAGCCACAGTTTCCACTACCACTGTTTTTTGTTAAAAATGCTGTCTCTTGCGGAGCAAGAGAAAGTGAAAGATGCCAAGGATGAGCACGTGTCATCAGAGTTGAACTTAGTCACAGCAAATGGATTTTTCCACCGGGTAGGCAGTGCCCACCCTATGAATGGGCTCCGTCCCCAAAGTTCTTCAGAACTTAGACTGAATTTTCCCACAGGAACTGGAAACAGGAATCAGAATCCCAGTTGTAGTCCACAAGAGCTGGTTTAATTCACAATGCAGCCCAACTGGAGATCATTACAGGAGCCATGTTTCCTGAACCCCAAGTTGGGATCCATAACTTGACAAGCACACATGCATTCTCAGGAACAGAAGAAAACATTGAAACGGTGCTTTGCTGGGAGGCCCGGGGTGAACGGCCCTGCAGTACTGGGATGCTATGCTGGGGACCCCAACACTGCGCGCAGCTGTTTCTACAGGAAGCCGCATGCCCTGCTGCAGCGGTGAGCATCAGGGTCACACCCCTCCTGCTGTTCTCTGATGGCCCAACCCCTGCCCACAGGCTTGAAGCCTCAGGATGTGGCCCACCGCTGCTTTGATGACTGGCCTGTCCAGGACCCGCAATGCTTTGTCCTCCCAGCTGATTCCACATTCTTCCCTCCTATAGGCCAGACCCACCCAGGCTTTGGGAATACTCCCAACCTTGATCCAAGGACTCCACGGCCCAGCCATCTTGCTCTGCATCGTGAGAGGGGTTCCTGGTCTCATCATTTGGTCCCTACTCTGTTCTTGTCCCTGAAACGTAGGCTCTGTTTGGGCACCTGTGGCCAGAGCTGTGCTGGCCCACCTGGAGCTCTGTCCGTTGCTCACTGTCCCCCTCAGCTTTCCCAGGCCGGCTTGTTCGTGAGAACCGAAGACCCCAGCCTGGAGGCGTGGGGCTGCCCAGCCGCCGAACCCGGCGGGTCAAGAGAGGAGTGACTTTGGAGCTAGCCATCTCGGTGTGAGTTCTAACTCAGCCATTTACTCGCGGTGGGACTTCAAACAAATCAATGGCATTTGATGAGCCCCAGTGTTCTTATGTGTGAAACGAGAATGATAACCACAGTGATGCCATTTTTAGTGTTTACTGCACGCCAGATACATTGTGAGTGCTGGGTATGTGTTAGTCCATTTCAACCTCACCATAGGAGTCTGAGGTAAATGCTAGTATGATCCTGCTTTACAGACGAGCTCAGGGAGGCACCTGGCACTGCAGCAGTTTGCTCAAAGAAGCACTTTCAGGAAGTGATGGAGCCAGGGTGCTGACCCAGGGTGGCGTCAGATGCACACGCTGGGCCTCCGGGAATGGTACGTGGGAGTGTCCCCGCGCAGTGCCCAGCTGCAGCAGGCCCAGTCAGCACACTCCTGCTGCTTACTCTATCAGTCCAGATCTCCACCTCCCAGGAGAGGGTTCATGAAACAGTTGTCACCCTAAGCTATAAAGTGGTGCTCCTAGATCCGTAATCCTGACATTAGTACACATAGTTCTTCCGCCTCTACCCCAAGCCCACATTCCCAATCGTGTGAGTTTCAGCCCTGATTTGCTCATTCATTCACTCACTCACTCACTCACTCACTCACTCACTATTCAGGCTATTCTTAAATATCCCCTGTATCCTTACTGTTCTGGATACTATGGATACAAAATGTGCAAGGTGTACACAGCCTGTGCCTTCTGGGTGTTTACAACCCGGGGGCAGGGGGTGAACCAATCAAATCATCACCCAATAAATGTAAAATTACAACAGGCAAGTGCTCTGAGGAGGCTGTACAGTACTATAAACCTACCACTGAACTTGATCTAGCCAGAGAATCAGGGAGGGATTTTTGGAGAAGGTGATAGTTAATTGAGAATTGAAGAATGAGCAGGTAGCAGTGCAAAATGAGAAGGCGAGCATCCCTTGCAGCGAGAAGAGGATGTGCAAAGGCCCTGAGGTGTATGGGACCGTGATGTGTATAAGGCCAGTGTGACTACAGCAGAAACTGTACAGTGTGAAATAGATTGGAGATATAAACAGGGACCAGATCATACAGTGATATTTGGCATGTGGTAAACACTAAATATATCATAGCTACGATTGTCATCCTCATTTCAAACATAAGAAAACTTGGGCTCAGAAAACTTGATTTAAAGTCCCACAGTTAGTAAATGGCTGAGTTAGAACTCAAACTGAGGTATGTCTAGCTCCAGAGTCTCTTCTCTGTTGACCTGTTGTGTTCAGGGGCCGGGCAGCACCAAGCCTCTAGGCTGAAGGTGTTTGGTATTTGCAAACAACCTAAAGTGGGACAGTTCTGGGGTGAGAGGTGGGCAACACGCAGAGGTCCAGGTGGGCAGGCATCGTTCTGGCCATGACGGGGTTTTATCTTTACACCAAGAACACTGAGAACGTGTCGAGCGTGTTCAACAGAAGCTGAGGAGGGGTGACATGATCCAGGTTACTGTGAGAAAGTCTCTCCAGCTTTGCGATGCAAAATGGACAGAAGAGAGACAGAGCGTTTCTGTCTGAATTCCCCTGTGAGGCTCTGGATGGACTTTCTTTGCTGACTTGGTTGCTGGTTGCTCTTGGGGGGTCTTATGTCGAGAAGTTTGAGTGGATAATCCTGACTTAAGACTCAGAAAGATGCGCAGGCGTCTAACTGTTCTGATTCTGGGGAACTTCCGAGGGTCTGAGGAAGAGTCCCCTTCTACCAAGTGCAGTGTCCAGTCTCTCCTGGTCCCTGCTTCTGACTCTCAGGTAATGATGGCGGTTTGGGGGTACCAGGCCAATCTAAATCCGAAACTCTTTTTAACACCAAAGTTTCTCTTTGCCAAACAGTTTGTCTCCTTTGACTGCCCACAGGTCAGAATAGAAGTCCCTAAGATAAGATTCTTAAAACACACCCCAAAGCATTTTATTGCTATAAACAAACCACTTGGGACATCCCAGCAAGTTGAAAAATCTCCTGCCATGGAATGAATGGATTGTGAAGGGATTCATTAGGTTCCAACGACTTACTGGAAACTAAAACAAAGGGTTGGACATGCAGCTCGATCCCAATCACTTGCCACCTTCACAGGCCTCCTTGCTTCTAAATGAATAGAATGCTCAAAAGGCACATCCCCCCCTATAAATACAAGGGGGTCGGTGGAAAGGGGAACTCGGGGTCATTGTGCGCACATTTGCTGATGGGAATTTGAGCCCCTCAAACTCTGGAATCCATTAGCTTTGACACGTCATATGTCATTTCAGAAGGTAATTTCCCCTTAAATGTGCAGTTAGGTCTGGGATTTGGCACATGACCTTGATGTCACAAAGTATCAATTAAACTCCAAGGGGGACGGCAGCCCTGTATCTGTCCCTGTAATGGCGGAGCCAGAGCCCCTTCCTTTGGGCTGTGTAGGCGTCAGCGTCCACGCACGAGTTAATTTACACTTGACTGTCTGCTCTTGTGGGGTGGTCTTTAATCGTTTTAAGTGTTGTCTCCCTGCAAAGATTAAACCAGCCTTCTTGAGGACTGGAAAACCAGCTCCAACACACCTCTTTTATTTTCATCTCATGTTCTAGACAAATAGTTGGCTCCTGGGAAGGTCTCAGAAGTTCCCTGTGTCATTCCAAGGGTTCTGTCAGCCTCAGTCAGTGAAGGAGGAAAAGTCTACGTGAACATAAACAGGTTTTGTTTTATTCGTTCATTCAAGTATCTGTTTTCTGCCTATTATGTTCTAGGGGCTCTGCTAAGTATTATGGATGTTAAGATGAGTTAAAACATTAGCACGACTCTCAGAAAACTCCAGTTTGTCCTTGCCATTGGACTGACGGGCATGAGGATTTGACTCATTTTGAGTAAATCTATCCAAGTCACGGAGCAGAGACCCCACACACACACTTTTTCTTTTGGCATAGAGTGAAGAAATGCATCAGTCATGCGAAGTTCACCCCCAGTCCGTACAAGGCCTTTCTCTTGTTTTATTTTATTTTATTCTTTTATTCCACCTCATTCCCCCTCCCCATTCCCACCTCATCCCCCTCCCCCTTCCCACCGACCCTCCTGCCCGGACGGACGGGTAAGCACCCACTCCGGTCTCTTGGCACGGCTTCGTGAACGTGCACGCACCTTGGAGAAACACAGTGTTGTTACAGGTGTGTGGATCTTTTCATTCACCTTGATGGTGCCACACTGTAAATTTCACCGTTTCTTCCTTTTGCAAAGTGGCACATGTGTTTTGAAGGCCAGGGGTGTTGCTGACAGCCCCTCCAGTCGATTCCCTCGGCTTCAGTCTTCTGCCAGGTGCTGCTGCCGCCACTGTTCTCATCCGTTCGGCTGAGTTAAACCCCCGGTCGCCGGCCACTTCGCACCCCACAAAGAATGCTGCGACAGGTCCCCTGGGCCTGGTTTCCCGGCCCTGGGGCTCTTTGGGAGCCTGTCTCCAGGAGCAGGATATGTGCCATACGCTCCCCAAACGTCGCTGGGTGCCAACACGCCGCTCTCAGATGGCCGCACATTCGCACCCACCGCAGCCCTATGGCCTCTTCACACTTCCCAGGATGGCATGTAACACCATCATGTCCCCTGCCATTTACTGACCGTCTACTGTCTGCCAAGCTCTCTGCTAGTTACTTCATGGGCAGAAGCCAAAAAACTTACATTTCTCTGAGGCATATATCAATATCTCATCAGAAAGGACAGCTTCCTCACCCAGGGGACACAGCTGTCCTGCGGCAGAGGCGGGATTTGAACTGACATCCGTCACCGGTGCTGAGTACAGTGTGACTGGAAAAGCATGTATTAGCACACGTGCTAGGTTTGTTTGATCAAATAGCACAACTAGCCGTGACGGGGGAGGGTGGCCCTGGCCGGGATCTCGCCTTGCGCCGAGACGGTCCTTCGCAGCGCTTTGCGAGCCATGGGGTTTTTATCCACAACTGCAGCAGGGATGGAAACGCAGCCTTTGCGTCATCACCACGTAAGCCCAGCAACAACAACGATCCCTCCTAAGTTGTCTCAGGGTGGAAGGCCTGTGTTCTCTGGAGACCTCTTGAATTTTTAAGAATAGGGTTTTTGTACACTTTGGTCTCATGACTCAGAGATCGGGTTGGAATAGCCCCAGCCTTCTAAGGTGGACGAGAAGTGAGAGCTTCCACTTGAGGGTGAAAGCTCATTTGTTTGGTCAAAGCACCTGTGTGTGGAGAGGTGGCTGAAGCACCCTCTCTGCCTTGGGGTGCTTACACCCTAAGGAGAGAAAGGCATCCGTAAACCATCCTGGGCCCCAGCTGGTTCTGTGCCAGCTGATGGAGAGTTCCCAGGGGAGCAGAACAGACAGCAACTGCGGGTCACATCAGCCCCTGGCACCGAACAAAGGGTGGGTGCGGTGCCAGGCACAAGCCTCAGCTGTGCCCCCTGGGACCTGCAAATCGCAAACAAGCTGGTAGGGTCCAAGTAGGGGAGGCTGGCGCAGGCCAGAGGGTGCCAGGTCACCTGGGAGTGCCCGGGACTCCAACCTGGGCGTCAGAATGACAGTCTCTGTGCTGGCGGGTGGTTGGAATTCTGTTCGAATGCCCTAAAGTGGGTGGGTCCTTCTTCATCATTTGCTGAGACTAATGCTGCAGATGTCAAGGGAGCTCCCTTTGTAACATCACTCCAAGAGGATTAAAACGTTGCCTTCTTGTTGCCTGGGAAATCAGGACCCACTTTTCAGAGAGAGCGAATGCACTGACTGGTTTGAAATGCTGGGTTCAGCCAAATGGTGATGAGACTGATTCCACTTGCTCCTTCTGACGGCCCAGGTTCTGACTGCTCACTTCCTACCTGCTCCTTCCCTGTCACGGGGCCAGCAATCCCCACCCAGAGGCTCAGGTCCTTTCCTGACATTTTCCTTGAAGCAGGGCGGGGGCCAGCCGAGGATTTCATGGGTTTCTCAGCGTGGACTTACCCGTGCGGTTCGCCATTCCCGGCACCTGTGTCACCCGCGCCAAGCACGGAAGGCTTTTCTGGATTTCACGTAAACCAGTACGTGCCAAGCAGTTTCCTCCCGCTCACTGAAAAGGGACGAGCGGGAGAGCGGAGGGGAGGAGAACCATGTTTAGAATTGTAATGAGCTCCCAAACCTGTTTCTAATTATCTCCGTAACTTAGCAACATGCTGGAGGAGAGAAGCAGAGAGGACAATTTAAACCCGTCGGTGAGGCGTGGGTGGAAAGGGGCTAGGAGCCCGGGCCCAGTGAGAGGAGGCATTTGCTAGGTGGGGAAGGGGGTCCGCTCCGTTCTACTTCTTGGAGAGGCAAGGAGAGGCCGAGGAGCCGGCCCACGGGAGAGAAGTTGCCCCGACGATGCCGCAGGGCTGGTGGAGGGCCCGGGAAAGGGAGTTGCAGGCTGCATGTTTGTTCCTAAACGTGCGCAGTCGTGGGCGGTCCCCGGTGGATTCCAGCAGCTCAGCACTTTCTGCACCTGACCCGGTGCTCACCCTCTGAGCAAGACGTGGTCTTCCTTTCAAAATGTCGGGGAAACTTTGTTTTCTTATGGGGAGAAATATACTGGACAGTTCTTCAGCTGGAGATGAATTTTTGCCCACTGCCCTGTGCCCGCCCATCTGTGGGCTCTTGGCGAGGTGCCACAGGCTCAGAGAGACGGGGATGGTGGCCGTTGGAATCGTTGTCCGAGCCAGGCTTCAGGTGGTTTTGAATGCTGACCTGAAATCAAGCAGACATGCAACAGCATGGATTTGCTTTGGGAATTTCAAGGATATTGCCCGGCCAGTGTGGCTCAGTGGGCTGAGCGTCGGCCCATGGACTGAGAGGTTCCGGTTCGATTCCCGGGCACATGCCCAGGTTCCAGGATTGATCCCCAGTCGGGGGGCATCCAGGAGGCAGCCTGTCTGTGTTTCTCTCTCACATCCATGTTTCTATCTCTCCCTTCCTCTCTCTCTAAAAAATCAATAAAAACATATTTAAAACAAACAGAAAATTCAAGGATAGTCAGAGGAAGCCTACCTAGCTTGACAATTTACGAGAAAAAGATCTGGGGATTTTGCTGACTCATGAACGAAGTATAAAGGCTGGGGTGAGCGGTGATACACACCTGACTCGACCTCATGCGTCCTCTCAGGAGCATGGGTCAGGTCAAGGGAAGACAGTTCTTTTGTTGTTGTTGTTGATCGCGAGACCCTAACGCGGAAGGCGGGTCCGCTTTTAACCAGCAACACTGACCGACTTGAGACTGTGCAAGGGAAGGGCGTCTGTCAAGTGAAGACCTCGGTGGGAATTAGGAGTGTTTGGCCCAAATAAGGAAGCTGGAGGGACACTAGATTCAAGAGGGAAGGTCCCTACTGCAATAATGTGCCTTTTATAGATGCTGAATTTGCCCTTGCCTGACCTTTTACTCCCTTCCTGTGGACCAGCTCCCTTCGCAAGGGAGGGGTTTCCTCCTCCGCTCTGAGGATCAGAGGGCACTCACTGGCCAGCCGCCTACAAAGTGTTAGCACAACTGGTCTTTCCGTGGGAAAGTCAGCCTCCGTGCCCCAGCCCAGGTGCGGAGCAGCGCCATTGAGGGCCCGGTGTGTTTCCTGGCTCCCCAGGGTTACTGAGATCCAGGGCACTGTCAGTATTGCAAAGTGTCTTAACCAGGTGGCAGCCAGGTAGGAAACAAACATGACCACAGCAAAGGAAGCTCTGGGCTAGAGGAATATTGTTGCAAGGTACGGAGTAGACAAGTCCGACTGTAAGGAGCAGGAGGACAAGGTCGATGGCAGAGAGCCTTACATGCCACATGAGTGAGTTTGATTTCTGTTATGTAGTCGAGGGTGGGATTGTCAGATTTGGCAAATAAGGTATAATACCCAGTTAAATCTGTATTTCAGGTAAACAAGTAACTTTTCGTATAAGTATCTCCTGAATATTGCATGTTAAGAAAATGTATTTGCTGTTTATTTGAGATTCAGATTTAACTGGGCATCCTGTGCTTTTTTCTGGCAACTTCTGCAAGGGGAAGTCACTCAAGTTTTATAACAGGGAGTCCTCTGTGTCAAGTTTCGGAAGGAGTCATTTGGCTGCTGTGTAATAGCCGACTTGGAGGAGGAAGACAGCAGCACAGGGGTCAGGAAAGGAAAACGCTCTAATGTGATTGGGGTGGGGGCGGGGTGGGGTGCTTCCCACACCAAGCAACTCTCTGCCACCAGCTGGGGTCCTACAATCTCCCTCAGTCCTGACACTGTTTACCTGGAGACAGCATCAGACCCCCCAGGTGGAGCTCAGTGCCCCCAGAATGCCCCCGTCAGATGCCAGTGTCAAGCCCCGATATCCCCTGTGTTTCTGAGCGACTGGCTATAAATGAAAGGTTCCCACAGCCTCCTCCTTGGGCTCAGTAATTTGCTAGAATGGCTCCTCGAACTCAGGAAAACAGTTGACTTACTAGATTACCAGTTCATTATAAAAGAACACAACCCGGGAATGACCAGATGGAAGAGATGCACAGGGCAGGGTGTGGGGAGCAGGTATGAAGTCTCACGCCCTCTCTGGACATGGTGTCCTCCCCGCACCTCCACTCGTGCACCAATCCGGAAGCTCTCTGAACCCCTTTGGTTTGGCTTTTTATGGAAGCTTCGTTACATGACAGACACGATTGAGTAAATCCCCGAATCCCTGCCACTGCCGGTTAGCTCAGCCTCCAGAGGTCCGGGGGTGGGGCTGCAAATCCCAGCCCTGCAACCATGCGGTTGGTTCCGCTGGTGACCAGGGCCCTGCCTGCAGTTATCCAGGGGCTTCCCAAAGACTGCTCACTAACATAAAACCAGATCGAAAGGGCTTGTTATAAATAACAAGGCACTCATTTCACCTGTGTTACTCTGAAGTTATTTCAAGAACCATGGGGGAAAAGTCCAAATATCGTAATAACAGATGCTCCCATCACTTTATCGCTTAGGAAATGACAGGGTCTTGGGAGCTCTGTGCCACACGCGTCCACGTGGAACCACGGACATGGACAAAGACACAAATACAGAACACTACGTATTACTATATCGCAGCATCACAGGCTATTAATTGGAAAATGATTGCACCCGTTCAAGCTTGACTGTGTAAAAGGACCTCAGCCTACATTATACTAACAACACAAAAGAATGGCCCTGGCTGGTTTGGCTCAGCAGTTAGAGTGTTGGCCTGTGGACCAAAGAGTCATGGGTTCGATTCTGGTCAAGGGCATGTCCCTTGGTTGTGGTTTGGTCCCCGGCCCTGGTCGGAGTCGCGCGGGAGGCAACCAATTAATGTGTCTCTCTGCTGCCGATGTTTCTCTCTCTCTCTCTTTCTCCCCCTCCCACTCTATCTGAAGATAAATGGAGAAATATCCTCCTTGGGTGAGGATTTACACACACACACACACACACACACACACACACACACACACGAATGGCTACCAAGGCAAGCTCAGCGGGTCAGGGACGGGTCAGAGACAATTCAGAGCAGAGGCAGAGGAGTGTGGCGGTACCGAGGATGAGTCCAGGGCCTAGGACCCGCGGCCTGGAGAGGACATAGTTCCGATAAAGCACAATGAAGAGGAAAGAAGCGGGATTTTAAGTTATCCTGGAGACCTGGCATGGCAGACACAGTAGAGTCTCAGCGAGCAGGAGCTACAGACCGGCTTCCCCACGAGAGCAGGTAGGAGCAGTAGCCTCTGGGCTGTGCGCCGCTGCACCAGGCTGAAGAGTGGATGTTGAGTCAAGTAGCAGCCCAGGGCAGGAAGGAGACAAGTCTGCTGCATGATAGAGTCTAGTCTCTAATCCGAGCTAACGAGTGAGTCTGATTTCCCTACGGCTCAAACATTTTCAATAAAAGCAAAAAGGAAACGGGGAGACATAGGGGCAGTTGCTGTAATGGACTCTCCCTAGGAACACAGTGAGGTGAGGCCCTAAATCCTAAATCTCTCAGCGCCCACCAAGGCTTCCCCTCTGAGCCTTGCACAGATGCTCCAGAGGTCACTAGTGAAACCTCCCCGGGCAGCAGGCCCCATGCACATCAGCCCAGATCTGGGGGAAGGGGTGGGGTGGGCACCTACAGGCAGGAGCCCCCTCTCTGACCCTGCGGTTCTGCAAAGCTGCTCAGTCACAGAGCTTGCTGATCCGCCCATTGCACCTCCAACGCCACCCCCAGGGACGGGCTCGGCCCCACAGCTGGTGAACCAAGAGCTCTGGTTTTCTCTCAGTCAGGGTCACGGAGAAAATAGACTGTGCGTGACCCCTCGCCGTGGACGACATCCAGGGATTTAAAAGTAGTTTAATTTTTGGAACGTTACTGAAATCCTGAAGTTTCTGGCTCCCGTTCAGGTGAAAAATCCTTGGGTTTTTGAAATTCTGATGGAGTGTCAAAGATTTTAAGTGAATGATTCCGTTTTAAAGTCAGTGAACAACAAAACAAAACAAGGCAGTCTAGGAGTGACGCTAGAACTACCCCTGCCCCCCATCTTTCACCCACCACCCACACAGTCCCCTAGGTCAAGGGGTCTGGGGAGGCCTCTGGGCACCCTGGGAAGCTCTTTGATCTCTGATCTCCCACTTGGCAAATGTCCACCCAGCACGGGGTCCTGGGGGCCACCAGAGCTGCACCCCACCCCCAGCAGCTGCTGCCTGTGACTCAGCTGAGGAGGAAGGACACTGATGGGGACCAATGCCGCTGGCTGGCTGGTGGGCAGGCCCCAGGTGAGCACTGGGACATCACACATTCTGGCCCTGGAGGCTCAGGCCTTTCTCCATCTTCTCTCTTGGCTCCTTTTGCTCAACCACATTTAATAACAGTTTTAGCCCAGCTGGTATTGTTCAGTGGTTGAGCATCAACCCATGTACCAAGAGGTCGCAGGTTCGATTCCTGGTCAGGGCACCTGTTGTGTGCCAAATCCCCAGGGAAGGGCGTGCAGGAGGTGGCCAATCGATGTTCTCTCTCATTGATGTTTCTCTCTCTCTCTCCCTTTCCCTTCTTCTCTCTCTAAAATCAATATAGAAAAACATTTTTTTAAATAATAATTTTATAATGTCTCTAGAGCCATGTTTGACCATTTAATTTGTGAATTAGTCCAATGCCTGAGATTAAGAGGCCTAGGATCACACCTCTCTGGCCTGTGACCTTACTTCATTAAGTGATGGCAGATTGTCATCCTGTGCCGAGTCCTGTTCCCAGGAAACCAGGAACTGTCATGCGTTCTGTGCCCAGCTGTGGTCTGGATCCCCAAAGCCATGTTTCAGGTAGACAGTGCTTCACTTTACAGACGAGTAACCGAGGCTCAGAGCCTTGTGGGATAGACCAAGGTCATGTGACTGCCAACTGCCTGACTTGGGGTGAGAGCCTGAACCCCGCTGACTCCAGCTGTGAATTGGTTTGCCCTCCAGGCTCCCCCGTGGAGCTCCAGCTTCATTTTTCTGCCCCTGGAAATAAAAAACGTGTATGAAACTGAGCATGTAACCCTGGACATTCAGTGCTGCTTTCTTCTAACTGATATACGAGGCCACAAACATGGATTGTTGGGTCACCAGCCTAGAAGGCAAAATCTGATGGCAGGTGGCAGCTGTACTTCTTATTATTTTTATTTTTTTATCCTCACCCGAGGACATTTTTGCATGTGTTTTCGGATAGAGTGGGAGGATAGAGGGAGGAAGAGAGAGAGAGAAACATCGATGTGAGAGAGACACATTGAGTAGTTGCCACCCACACGACCCCACCAGGGCCGGGGACAAACTGCAACCGAGGTACGTGCCCTTAACGGGAACCGAACCCGGGACTCTCTGAGCCAAACCAGCCAGGTCTGTACTTATTATTTTTTAACAGACTTAATTTTTTAGAGCAGTTCGAGGTTCACAGAAAAATTGAGTGAAAAGTAAAGTAATGTCCCATATATTACTGCCCCTATTGCATATTCTCCCCCATTATCAACATCCTGCACCAAAGCAGTGCGATTGTTGCGTGAATGAACCTACACTAACACATCATCATCACCCAGTCCATCATTCACACTAGGGTTCACTCCTGGTGGTGTACATTCCATGGGTTTGGACGAATGTACAATGACATGTGTCCATCATCATAGTACTATAAAAGCGGTTTCACTGCCCTAAAGGTCCTCTGTGCTCCACCGATTCCTCCCTCTCTCCCCCAGCCCTTAGCAACCACTGTCTCCATGGTTTTGCCTTTTTCAGAATGTCATACAGTTGGGATCATACAGTATATAGCTTTTCAGATTGGCTTCTTTCACTTACTCATGCATCTGAGCTCCCGCCATGTTTTTTGATGGCTGACAGCTCATTTGTTTTTGGTGCTGAATAATATAACATTGTCTGGATGTACCACAGTGTATTTATCCATTTGCCTACTGAGGAATGTCTTGGCTGCTTCCAAGTGTTGGCAATTATGAATAGAGCTGCTATAAACATCCATGTGTATGTTTTTGCGTGAACATACGTTTTCAGCTCCTTTGGGTAAATAGCAAGGAGTGTGATTATTGAATCGTTTGGAAGGAGTATGTTTAGTATTGTAAGAAACTGCCAAACTGTCTTCCAAAGTGGCTGCACCATCTGCATTCCCGTCAGTGATGAAGAGAGTTTCTGTTGCTCCACATCCTCCCCAGTGTATGATGTTGTCTGTGTTTTTGATTTGGGAGACTCTAATATGTATGTTAATTGGCAGTTCCCCCATGACATGATCTTGAGCATCTTTCATATGCTTATTTGCCATCTGTACATCTTCTTTGGTGAGGTCTTTTCCCTATTTTTTAAAAAATATGTTTTCATTGAGTTTTTAGAGAGAGAGGAAGGGGGAGAGGGAGAGAGATCGAAACAATGATGTGAGAGAGAAACATCTATTGGCCGCCTCCTGCATGCCGCCTACTGGGGATTGAGCCCACAACCTGGTCATGTGCCCTGACCGGGAATGGAACTGGCGACCTCTTGGTGCATGGGTTGATGCTCAACCACGGAGCCACACCGGCTGGGCAAAGGGGCATAACTTTTAACTTATAAACATTTCACAAGGGAAAGATCACTAAAGAACACATATAAAAGTGTTTCTAACACCTACCTTCTTTCTCTCACTTTATAATTTTATATTAATTTTTAATATCCTGGCTCAATACTTTATTTTTGAAATGACACCGAGTTCTTTGAAACAATGTGCTGTGTTTAGAATAACAGCTTACTGAATGGGCAATAACAATTATTCCTGTTTGCACAGATGTCCACACACATTACTTGGACTTGCTTCTCAGCAGCTCAGCGTGGTGGGGGAGGCAGGTATTTTTATTGTCACTGTGGTGAACTCTGGGCACTTCTGTTTTTCTAACTTTTGATTTTTGGAGACAGGAAGAGTCAATGAGGCAAATGTTCTTGGACAATATTCTACTCATCTTTAATATTTAAAATTCACTTAATTTTTTTCTATAATCTGCTCTAGAGACTTAGGTGCAGCTGTCCACCTGGTCTATCAGGAAGCATGCTTGAATCTGAAATTTTGGAGAAAGGGAAAGCTGTGGTTCAGTAACAAAGAGCCTTATGCTAGAGAATCATTTAAAAGAGGTTTCTGGATTCTCCGAGGAAGCTTCTGTACCAAGGGTCAGAGGGTAGGGCCAGTCTTCTGCAAATTCTACAATCCAATTTTTTAAATTGAGATATAATTGACATGTAACATTCTATCAGTTTTAGGTGTATAATATAATGAATCAGTATTTGCATATCAGATTGTGAAATAATCACCACAAAAAGTCTACCCGACATCAGTCACCTCACATAATTCTACCTCTTATGTTAAATTTATTTATTTAAATGTATTTCTAAGTATTTTCTTTTCTGATGTTATTATAAAATGGAATTGTTTTCTTAAATTTGTTTTTAGATTGTTCATTGCTATTGTCTAGAAATAGAATTGATTTTTCTATATTTTGTATCCTGCAAAACTGCTGAACTTGTTCATTAATTCTGATAGGTTTTTGTGAATTCCTTACTATTTTCTATATACAAGATTATATTATCTGAAAATAGATTTAGTTTTACTTCTTTCTTTCTTTCTTTTCAATATGGACGTCTTTCTTTTTTTTGCTTGGCTTGGCTAGAATGCTAATACAGTGCTTAAGAAAAGTGGCCAAAGCAGACATCAGTCTTGTTCTGATGCTAGGGAAAGGCATTCAGTCCTTCACCATTAAATACAATGTTAGCTGTGGGTTTTTCAGGTTGAGGAAGTCTTTTTCTATGCCTAAGTTCAGTGGTTTTATCATGAGATGGTGTTGTATTTTATCGAATTCATTTTCTGTGTCCATTAAGATGAATGTATAGTTTTTGTCACCTACTGATTTTTTAATATTACGTTAACTGATTTTAGCATATTAAAATAACCTTGCATTCCCAGGATAAATCCCATCTGGTCATGATGTATAATCTTTTTAATATGTGGCTGGATTTTGTTTACTAGTATTTTGTTTATATTGTTGCATTTATATTCATAAGGGATACTGGTCTATAGTTTTCTATTCTTGTGATGTCTTTGTCCAGTTTTGATATCTGTGTAATACAGGCCTTGTAGAATGCACTAAAAAGTGTTCTTTTCTCTTATGTTTTCTGGAAGAGTTTGTGATGGACTGGTATTAATTCTTCTTTAATCATCTGGTAGAAATCACCGGTGAAGCCATCTTAGTCTGGGCTTTTCTTTGTGGGAAGTGATTTGGTACTAACTTAATTTTGCTACGTTATATGTCTAACATGAGTTTCTATTTCTTCTAGAGTCAGTTTTGGCAGTTATATGTCTTTCTAGAAATTTATCTAGGTTGTCTACTATATTGGCATAAAATTCTTCACAGTATTCCCTTATAATCCTTTTTATTTCAGTAAGGTTGGTAGGGATCACCCCTCTTTCCTTCCTCAACTAAGAAAACTAAGTCTTATCTAATTTTTTCTTGTCCCATCTAGTTAAATTTTTATCGTTTTTGCTGGTTTTTCATAGGACTAACTTTCAGTTTTCTTGATTTTCTTTACTGTTTTTCTATTCCATATTTCATTATTTCCATTCTAATCTTTATTGTGTTTTTTTTTTTATTCTGCTTGCTTAGAGTTTACTTCGCTCTTCTTTTTCTAGTTTCCTAAGTTGAAAGGTTATGTTATTGATTTGAGATCTTTCTCTATTAATATAGGCAATTATAGCTACAAATTTCTAGTACTGTTCTATCTGTATCCTATAAGTTTTAGTATCTATGTCTTCACCTCTGTTCATATCAAAGTGCTTCTAATTTACCATGTGATTTTGTCTTTGATCATTGGTTGTTTAGGAATGCATTTTTTAATTTCCATAGATTTGTGAATTTTCCTTATTTTTTCTATTATTGATTTATAATTTCATTGCACTGTAGTCAGAGAGCTCATTTTCACTCCTTTTTTTTTTTTTAATGTTTGGAGATTGTTTTATGACCTAGCATATCCTGAAGCATGTTCCATGTGCACTGGGAAAAATGTATCTTTTGCTATTGCTGTTTGGAGTGGTGTAAAGATGTCTGTTAGGTTTAACTGACTTATAATGTTACTCAAGTCTTCCATTTCTTTGTTGATATTATGCCTAGTAATCCTATTCATTATTAATAGTGGGGTATTGACTTTTTTCAACTCTTTAATTTTTTATTTCTCCCTTTACTTCTCTAAATTTTTGCCTCATGTATTTTTTGGTTTTTTTATTAGGTGCATATATGTTTATAATTATTATGTCTCTGAATGACTACCTCTTTTTATCATTTTTAAATATCTCTTTTAAGTCTCTAGTAACAAATTTTGTTTTCATGATTATTTTGTCAAATATTACTATATCCACTCCAGCTGTCTTTTGGGTACTTTTTGCACAGGATATCCCCCCCCCCAATTTTTATTAATTTATTTTTGTTACAGATGTTCCTCTCTTTTCCCCCCTAGACATGCTCCTCCCCATCCTGCCCTCCTAGCATTATTGTCTATGTCCATTGGTTATACATACATGCATATAAGTTCTTTGGTTTATCTCACAGGATATCTTTTTTTATCCTTTAATTTTCAACTTATTTGTATCTTCTAATCCAAAGTATCTCTCATAGATAGCATTTACTGAATCGTTGTTGTTTTTTAATTTATACTGCCAACCTATGCCTTTTGATGGAAGTGTATTTATATTTAATGTAATCACCAATTTGATAGAATTTACATCTGCCTTTTACTATTTGTTTTCTATGTGTCCAATGTTTTATTTGTTATTCTATTCCTTTATTAAGTATTCTCCAGTATATTATTTTAATACCCTTGATCTTTATTTTACTCTGCTCATTTTAAAAGTTTTCTTAGTGTTTTTCCTGGTGATTATGATTAATATCTTAACATAATCTAGTTTAAATTAGTACTAACTTGATTTTAATAGTATATAAAACTTTGTTTGCCTGGCCTACGTGGCTCAGTGGCTGAGCATCAACCTGTGCACCAAGAGGTCATCGGTTTAATTCCCAGTCAGGGCACATGCCCAGGTTGTGGGCCAAATCCCCAGTAGGGGACATGCAGGAGGCAGCCAATCGATGTTTTATCTCATCGATGTTTCTCTCTCTCCCTCTCCCTTTAAAATCAATAAAGAAAAAAAAATTTTGTTCTAGTTTAGCTCTGTTCATCTTTCTCCATCTATTATTATCATATAACTTACATCTTTATATATTATCAGCCCGTTGACTTAGTTTTATGATTGTTGCCTTATGCAATTGTCTTTTAAATGAGATAGCAAAATAAAATAGTAACAAATAAAATTATATTTACACTATCTTTCATACTTACCTTTCTGTAGTTATCTTTACCAGTACTCTTTATTTCTCTGTGTAGAATCAGATTACTGTCTAGCATCCTAAATATCTCTTTTTAGTTTTTCTGCTAGGACAAGTCTGCTAGTGATGAGTTCTCTCAGGTTTTGTTTATTTGGGATTATCTTTATTACTTCTTTGTTTTGTGAAGGATAGTTTTGGAAGCTATGAAATTCTTGGTTGGTGGCATTTTTCAGACTTTGTAATTTTCTTTCTTCGTAATTTTTCTTTCAGAACTTGTAATCTCACTGCCTTCTGGCTTCCAGATTTCTGATGAGAAGTCAGCTGCTAATCATATTCAGGTTCCCTTGTGTTAGATTAGTTGCTTTTTTCTTGCTGCTTTCAAGGTTCACCTTGTCTTGGTCATTTCACCGTTTGACTATAATGTGTCTAGATATAGATATCTGTGAATTTATCCTACTTGGAGTTTATTAAGCTTGGATGTGTAGATTAATGTTTGTTTGTTTGTTTGTTTGTTTTTTACATTATCTTCAGATAGAGCAGAAGGGAGAGAGGGAAGAAGACCAAGAGACAAACATCGACCTGAGAGATATACATCAACTGGTTGCCACCCACATGACCCCAACTGGGGCCAGGACAAACTGCAACCAAGGTATGTGCCCTTAGCGGGACCTGAACCCAAGACTCTTTGGTCCGCAGGTCGGTGCTCTAACCACTGAGCAACTGGCCAGGGCTAGATTAATGTTTTTGAAATAAAATTTGGAAAGTTTTTAGTCATTATTTCTTCAGATGTTCTTTCTGCCTCTTTCTCTCACTCTGTTCTCCTTCTAGGACTGCCATTATATGTATGCTGGTACACTTGATGGGGTTGCACAGGTCCCTGAGGCTCTGTTTATTTCTCTTCATTCTTTTCATTGTTTTTGTTCACCAAATTGAATAATCTCAATTGATCAATCTACAAATTTTCTGATTTTTTCTTCTGTCAGTTCAAGTCTGCTATGGAATCCTCTGTAGTGAATTTTTCATTTCAGTATATATTTTTCTTTCTTTCTTTTTTCAAGCCTCACCTGAGGATATTTTTTTCCATTGGGAGGGAGGGAAAGAGAGAGAGAAACATTGATGTAAGAGAGACACACAACTGGCTGCCTCCCATACAACCCCAACCAGGGCCAGGACCAAACCGCAACTGAGGTACGTGCCCTTGACTGGAATCAAACTCATGACTCTTTGGTCCATGGACCAGTGATCTAATCGCTGAGCCAATCTGGCCAGTATATACTTTTCAACACAGAATTCCTATTTGGTTCTTTTTAATAATTTCTGTCTCATTATTGATATTCTCTAACTTTACACATGGTTTCCTTTAGTGCTTTGAATAGATGACTGAAAAACCTTGTTTAGTAAATCACATCAAGATTTTTTCTGGGACAATCTCTATTAACTTACCATTTGTTTATTTTTTTTTATTCTCACCTGAGGACATTTTTGCATTTATCTTCAGATAGAGTGGGAGGAGGAGAGGGAGTAGGGAGAAAGAGAGAAACATCCACGTGAGAGAGAAACATCGAATGGTTGCCACCCACATGACCCCAGCTAGGGTCGAGGACAAACTACAACTGAGGTATGTGCCCTTAGCGGGAACCAAACCCGCGACTCTCTGGTCCGCAAGCCAACGCTCTAACTGCTGAGCCAAACCAGCCAGGGCTTAACTTACTTTTTTGTGCATGGATTATACTTTCCTTTTTCTTTGTATGTCTCACAATTTTTTGTTGAAAACTAGATGCTTTAAATATTAAATATACAGGTTCCCTTCTTCCCAGGATTTGTTGTTATTATTTTTATTTCTGTTTGCTTGTTTAGTGATTTTCCTGAACTGATTTCATAAAGTACTCATTCTTTGTCCCTTGCGGCTACCAAAGTCTGTGCTTAGTTAGCTTAATGGTTGCCTAATTATTCAGAAATGATTTCCTTGAATGCACTGAAGTAATAAGTCACCCAGCCTTTTATAAGTAGCTCTGAGCATGTTGGGGAATGCCTTCATGTTCCAGCAGACCATTTATCTCTTTGCCCTAACCATCACTCCTTGCTTTTACATGGTTCCAGTGTCAGCCAGAGGTGGTGAGAGATTAAGCCCCCCTAAGATCTTGCCTGGGTGTACGTACAGCTCTACACCTGTGTGTGGCCTTCTAGACTCTCAGTAAAATGTCACAGCTTTACAAATCTCCCTACAGAAATCTCATTCCCTGGCATTGCCTTTTGTTTTTGTTCAGCTCTTGTTAACCTCATCCGGTATCACTACCCTCAGTCAGCGGTGTGTTAAACATTTGCCACTGATTGTGTTTGACAAATGCCCTAGGGATACAGCTGTTTGCACAGAACTTGCTCTGAAAAAAGTCAAATAGAGACAAATCATGGGAATGGAACTTTTTAAGGAGCTTCTAGGTAGGTTGAGAAAATGACAGAGATGGCTTTGGGGGAGCTCCAAACTCATTCTACCCCCTCTTATTGCTGCTGGTTTATTGCTTTTCCCACCAATCACTTGTGTAAGGCTGCTGGTTCCCAAGGCTACCATGAAGTTGAAGAGAGGGGTAGATGGAACAGAGCAAGTTGAAATGCTACAAAGCTCACTGTTCTTACTGAGATTCAGTCATATTCCTTGAATAAATACTCCATGAATTGTTATAATGTTTTGATTAGTTTAAAGAGTTATGAAAAAGTTGTTTTTGACAATTTTTTGCCAGTTTCTCATTGTTTTTGTGGAGGTTTTTGAAGATCCTTGCGCCACTATTCTAGAAGTGTTTCACCTGTTGAAAGGTTTTTTAAAGAGATTTTTGCTTAATTCAAGTAGGAAATCAGAGTTATGTGATTTTTTGACAGCATCCTGGCGTCCTCTGAGGGAACATCTTATTGCAGTGATGCTCGGTGCCTCTGGGATCAGTTAAAAGAATTAGATATTTATTTCACTTATTTTTCACACCCCCAACAGGCTTTTATTACTTCCTTGTCGTTGCATATAGTTATTGAATGACTACAACTGATAACACCTGAATGATAAGAAAAGATAATGGCGTATACATTTTCGAAGTAGGTAAATCAATGACAGGCACACTTTTAAAAACAGTGGTGATAATAAAGTAACATGGGAAGCAATTAAGAGTGAGACAGTTTATGAGAAGAATAAACATATGATTATCCAAAGGTAATTAATTAGAAAGCCCAACATTAGGGTCTGGTAGAAATGGACAATTTATAGCACTGTGTAGAAAAACTCTGCACCAGGAAATGTTGTTTAGTGGCCTGACTCTTGAAAGCATATTGTTCTATTGACATACTAGTTATTTCCCTCTACACTGCCACGTTTGGCACCTTAACAGTTCTACACTTTTGAGTTGTATCTTTTTTTTTTTCTTCTTTAATTAATTTTAGAGAGAGAGGAAGGGAGAGTGAGAGAGAGATAGAAACATCAATGAGAGAGAACATCGATTGGCTGCCTCCTGCATGCCCCCCACTGGGGATTGGACCCACAGCCTGGGCATGTGCCTGGACCGGGAATTGAACTGGCAACCTCTTGGTGCATAGGTCGATGCTCAACCCCTGAGCCACACCAGCTGGGCTTGAGTTGTATCTTAAAAGGATGGCAGCCGTTTTTAGTAATTATATTTGGGTATTTTTTGTTCAGCTTTCACGCTCCATAGACTCATCTATTGTGTGGACTCACTGAAAAAGCTAGTGAATAACCCTGAAGCACTAACATTAAGTTTAATTTTAAAAGGTTTGGTATCTGCTCAATGACAATAAAGATGATCATTTCCTTGCAAATAGAATCTCGGAACAGAATAGAAAGCTAGGATAATTACTCTTATTTTTCCAGAGCATCCTGGTAACATAGGATGAGTGATCACATTTTGTTAGCAAGGTTACATTTTACTTGTAACATTTCCCAAAGCAATAAACAGTTCATCCACGTTCCCACCTGACCCTAATAAAGAGGCCCTATATTTCATAGGGTTAAAAGGTCAGCACCCCGGAGACACATCAGTGGGAATCTGCTGTTTCTCTTTGTGACTGAGCCTGGTTTTGAATATACTTTATAAAGGGTAAAAATAAAATCTTTGGGTTCACTCAAGCTGTTCATCCTTCCGGAATTGAATAAACGTCAGGAAATGCTGAAGTTCACCACATATCCAGTCACCAGTGTCCCACTGTTCTGTCATTAGGGAGGCAATTGCTCTGTGGCATTTTGCCAATTTTAAGAGAACTTATAGTGAGTGATCTCGATTTTCTTAAGGTAAAATGACTTCCTGAGAATTGAGATTGACCTCAGGAAGAAACCGTCTACGAAATGGTTCCCACTGAAATGCAAAGTTCAAGCATATTTCAGGTCTCTCCCCAAGTAAACCCAGAAAGTTTGGGCCTAAGTGCTCCTTTGAAATCTGATTGGCAATTCTCTTTGTCACTAAAGGGAGTAATTGCGGCCGAGCCAAGGTCACACCAAAGAAACAGAAGCTTTGCCTTGATGGCTGTGAGGAATCTGCTGGCCGGGCTTTAAGTATTTTGAATCATTTGTGATGTTACAATTTTGAAAAAATCCTGGCTGCCTTTCAGAACCAAGAGTCGAGGTTCTCGCATTGAAACACAGGACAATACAGGGGGAAAGAGCCGGGCTGAGGTCAGACACTTCAAGCACTGTGCCTCAAGGTCACGGAACTGTATGCCTGGGGCAGGATGCCTGTTAAAAAATGCAGGCTCCTGGGTCTTTTCCTGCCCTAATAAATTGAAACCGAGAACTTGGGAATTGAATTTTATTTAATTATTTTTTATTTCCTTTATTGACTATAGAGAGAGAGGAAAGGAGAGGGAGAGAGGTAGAAACACCAATGAGAGAGAACATCGATTGGCCAACTCCTGCATGCCCCTCACTGGGGATCGGGCCCACAACCTGGGCATGTGTCCTGACCAGGAATTAAAACAGCGACCTCTTGGTGCATGGGTCGATGTTCAACCACTCAGCCACACTGGTTGGGCCTTGGGAATTGAATGTTAATAGTCACCCTTCCAGACTTTTATACACTCTCATGTTTGAGAACCACCCACTAAGAACTTCACGAACTCCCATTTTCCACTTGTAAGCAACTTAATACCCAGTTTGCACAAGAACTAAAAACAAAACTAGCTTCTAGCACAAACTAAATACAAAGTACTTATGTCTCTCCTTTCTTAACTGTTTTAACCTCTGCTTGCCCGGAAGTGTACAGCTCTCACTCGCTGGGTGTCTTCCAAACCACCTGCCTCACTCTGGGCCTGTCTTCCCTTATAAAAAGCTTAATTTCGTCATAATATTTTTTAGCACTTCTGTTAGTTCATTTGTCTTTCCAAACTAGAAAAAACAAACAAAAAAAAACCCTCTTTCTTTTTTTTTTTTTGATCCTCACCCGAGGACATTTTTCCATTTTCGTTCAGATAGAGTTGGGGTGGGGGGGGAGAGAAACATCGATGTGCAAGGGACACATTGAGTGGCTGCCTCCTGCACAACCCCAACCAGGGCTGGGGACGAATTACAACCAAGGTACATGCCCTTGACTGGAATCGAACCCATGACTCATTGATCTGCGGGCCGACACTCCAACCACTGAGTCAAACCAGCCAGAGCCAACCTCTTTATTTCTTGCTGTGCTCGCCTTATGGCAAAAATTAAGGGCAACTCTAGAATCACCCCGAGCTAGAGTAGGACAGTTCTGTTTATGATATTAGGAAGGACAAGTGACAAAGTACAGGTCCTCTGACCTTCAGTGATGCCCATACGAACTGAGCTCAGTCACTGCATATAAACCACCTGACCATCACCTGCATGGTCTTTGCCTAGAGCAGCCACCTGAGGAGTAGAGCTCAGGCCCAGATCAGTGGTCCTCAGACATTAACCAGTGTAGGAATCGCCTGGGGATTGGGTAAAAACAGACAGTCCTGGGCTCCAAGCTCAGAGCTCAGATCAATTGCTGTGGACTGGGACTCGGGAATCCGTCTTTTTATCCAGCCCCTTCCGGCCCCAGGTGGTCCTGGAGACCTGAGCCAACCTTTGAGAAAACCTTCACAGAGAAACTGAATTCCTGTATTCAAGAACAGCTTTGCAGTCTGTACCACGTTTCGCATTGGAAAATTGCAGTGGGGTCCAGAGAGTCGACTTCACACAGCCGACAGTCATCGAAGAACAGGCCCACGGGACTACGCAGTCCCTGGGGACTCACACAGGACTCTCTGCACAGACCTGATCAGAATCGCAGCTCCAGAGGTTTTAAATGTGAAGTAGTGACGTGTGCATCTCATTGCTGGAGATTTATATGTGTGGCAATGAAAGCCGTATGTGACAATTTGGGTTTATTAGTGCTTTATCAATTTGTGCTTAATATTCTTTTAGAATTTTTCCTACAAGTACCCCTCTTCCCCCCCTTCGGCCCTTCCAGCTCTCCACCCCGTTCCCAGACACACACCCACGGTGCCCACAGCTGCTCTGTGGCATTCGGATAGCTCTAGTTTCAAGTGAAAGGTGTTACTGGGAACTCTGAATTTAAGTGGATGGAGAAGGTGCTTCAGTAAATGTTTCTGATACTTGTAAGAGGAGGACAGAGCAGAGAGCATGATCATTCATATTCTAAAGGCCTATTTTGTCATTCACGGATGCGAAAGAAACATGGGCTTTTAAGTTAAAATGCCAAAATATTGGCAGATTAATTGTCTGCACTGAGATTAAATTTTTATTTATTTAATGTATTTATTTAGTCATTTTTATGCACTCATCTATTGAGGGACACTTGGGCTGTTTCCAGATCTTAGCTATTGTAAATAGTGCTGCTGTGAACATGGGGGTACATATATTCTTTCTGATTGGTGTTTCAGGCTTCTTAGGGTATATTCCTAGAAGTGGGATCACTGGGTCAAATGGCAGTTCAATTTTTATTTTTTGAGGAAACACTATAGTGTTTTCCACAGTGGCTGCACCAGTCTGCATTCCCACCAGCAGTGTACTAGAGTCTCCTTTTCTCCACTGCACTGAGATTTTAATAGAAATGTTTAAAAAAAAAGATTATAGCTATTCTTTTGAGGGATTTTAATAAGAAGAACTGTGTCATTATCTTACCTTAGCAGATTCCTCAGTCCACATACACCCAGGGCCCTGGGGAGTCCGACTGCCTCTGGGGGTTAAACCATCTCCACCCGGCCCAGGGGCGCTGCACTCTGAGTGTGCCTGTCCGGGCTCCCAGCATCTGGGGTCCTCACTCCGGACCAGCTCAGTGTGCAAGCCCTGGCAGAGGGGGAGGGACCGGGCCGGCCTGCGTGCACTCAGATTCGCCCCGTCCCAGAGGTTAAGTTGGGTGCCCTCATGCTGTTACAGTGCCGCAGGTCCACGCCTTGGGTAACAGGTGTACCCAGTGGGTGTCAGCATGAGCCAGACGCCTGTGCACCTGGACAGTTCTGGAACAGATCCAGGCTATTAGCTTCAGGACAAGAGCACAAACAAGACAGACATGGGCACATTTTGGCTGCCTAACCATTATTTCAATCCCCAAAGCATGGTTTTGTTGCAGCTTTTCTATCACATAAATAGCTTGTGTACCTCTAGGCAGCACGATCATGAGGACTTCGGGGGCGCACGGGGTCCAGTGGACAGGAACTAGGAATGAACAGAAAAGGCAGGTCTTGACCCCAGTTTTCCACTGGTACATTTAGTGATTCTGAATAAATATTTCTGCTTGCCCAGATCACGGTGGCAAACACATGAACCATTTGGAGGGAAATTAGATGACTCGAAAACTCTCTCACCACGAGGTATCCCCAACGCCAGCTCACAGCAGAGTGGGGAGAAGGGAGTAGGAGGTGGCAAGGTACTGCTGAGGGAGGGGGGGCGCAGATGTTTGGGGTGATAGTTCCTGTTCTGTCAGCATGCTTAACACAGTTCAGAAAAATCAAGTTCACGTGTGTGACAGCCTTTTCAAAGCCACTGTATAAAACCACGTTTCCATCTCATATGCACTAGGGCTATTTAAAAAACAAAACACAAAGATGGCAAAGATGTGAAGAATTGGAACCCCTGTGCACTGTTGATGAAAACGTAAAACGGTGTACCTGCTATGGAAAACAGTATGACTTTTCCTCAAAAAATTAAAAATAGGGCCCTGGCCAGTTTGGCTCAGTGGTTAGAGCATTGGCCTGCAGGCCAGAGAGTCCCGGGTTCGGTTCCCCCAAGGGCATGTACCTCGGTTGCAGTTTGTCCCCGGCCTGGTTGGGGTTGTGTGTGTGGCAACCAGTCGATGTGTCTCTCTCACATCGATGTTTCTCTCTCTCTTTCTTCCCCTTTCTCTGCCTCCCACTCTATCTAAAGATAAATGCAAAAAGGTCCTCGGGTGAGGATAAAACAAAATTAAAAATAGGACTACCATGTGATGTAGCAATTCCACTTCTGCATATTCATCCAAAAGAATTGAAAGCAGGGTCTTGAAGGGATAATCTGCGCATCTGTGTTCACAGCAGCATTATTTACAACAGCTAAAAGGTGGAAGCAACCTGTGTCCATCGGTGGATGAATGGATAAACAAAATGTGGTATCCTGCAATGAAATAGCATTCAGCTTTACAAAGAAGGAAATCCTGTCATATGCTACCACATGGATCGACCTTGAAAAGATTGTGCTAAGAGAAATAAGCCAGTCACAAAATGACAAATACGACATGATTCCACTTCTGAGGTACCTGTAGCAGTCAAACTGGTAGCGACAGAAAACAGAACGGTGGTGGCCAGGGGCGGGCGAGGGGAAATGGAAAATTGCTGTTTAATGGGCATAGGGTCTTAGTTTAACAAGACATAGAGTTCTGGGTTGCTTAACAATGTGAATGTAACACTACTAAACTGGACACTTAAGCATGGCAACTTTTATCACAATTTTTTTTAATTTTATTATAATTTTTTTTTATCCTCACCAGTGGACGCTTTTCCATTTTTTGTTCAGATAGAGTGGGAGGGAGAGAGAGAGAGAGAGAGAGAGAAATATCGACGTGAAAGGGACACATCAAGTGGCTGCCACCTGCACGACCAACCAGGGTCAGGGACAAACTGCAACCGAGGTACATGCCCTTATCGGGAACCGAACCCAGATCCGCAGGCTGACGCTCCAACCGCTGAGCCAAACCGGCCAGGGCCACAATTTTTTTTAAACCCACCTGAGATAATTAAGAAAATTATACTGGGTTTTGCATGTATCCACAAACTCTCTCCTCTGGGAAAGCTTAAATCAGTGAACTTGAGCCCCTGCTGATGTGGTTCAGTGGTTAAAGCATAAGCCTGCGCACTGAAGGGTCATGGGTTCAATTCCCAGTCAAGGGCACATACCTTGTGCAGATTTGATCCCTGGCCCGGGTCGGGGTGCATGCCGGAGGCAGCCAGTGTGTCTCTCCTTCATCGATGTTTCTCTCTCTCTCTCCCTCCTCCCCCACTCCGGAGCTCCCTTCCGTGCTCTCTAAAAATCAAGGGAAAAATATCCTCAAGTGAGGATTAATTAACTAACTAAATATAAGTAAATAAAGACGGTGAACCTGCAACATTCCTTCCTTTCCATGCATGAAAGTCGGGCTCCCTTGCTCAGCTGTCGTGTCCCAGAGGAGCCGCCCCATCTCCGAGAAGAGTGCTGATTGGTCAGCTGTAAAAATTCTCACATCTGTCTTTGAACTGGGTCTTGTACGGTGGTACCGGACCCCGAGCACTGCCCTCTCCGTCCCCCTTTATCTCAGCCATGTCCCCTGATAAGAACCCAGATGTCAGGGCTAAGTCGCAGCTCCTTTATTCCGGAGTAAATATAACACCCTCACGAGGTCCGCCTGAGCTGCTGTTTGGGTTGCTTCCTGTCTTAGTCTGGGTAGTCTCTTATCTCTCAGAACTTCACAACCTACCACATCACTGACTCCGGCCGTGCCCGGTTTATGTTTTTGTTCAGTGACCACTAGGCTGAGCATTGGACTATAACCAAGAACAAAACAAACACAGCCATGGCCTCCTAGGGCTTAGCGTCTTAGGGAGGATATAGACATTAAATAGATAAAAACATAGCACTATATAGCTTAAAATTATGATTAGTGCTATCAAGGAAAAAGAAAGTGTTACAATAGAAAATAACAAGAAGGACCTCCTTTGGATAGGTGTGAGGGGCGTGGTTTTGTTTTTCCCCTACATAAGAATTTGGTTCCCTAGTTTAACTTTCCCAGCCCCACTACTCCACATGTACATACGGAGCCACAGAAGGTCTCAGTGAGGAAGTGATATTTAAACTGATACACTGCGGGCGAGTGGAAGTTAACTGGGAAGAGCATTCCACGCAGAAGCAGCGCCTCGTCACCCTCACAGCAGGGAGCTGGGCGGAAGGCCCCAGGGAGGCGGGGAGTCTGACCCGCGTGGGGTCGGGGAGCCTGAACTGCATGGGGTGGCACCAAGCTGGGCCCTGGAGGCAGGACTCTGCATTGCATCCAGTGGCAAGAACTGCCTTTAAGAGTTTAAGAAGAGCATGACATGGTCAGATTTTACTTTGTAAGAGGTCACTCAGGTCGCCTTGTGTGGCATGGGTTAAAGGAGAGCGAAGGAGGAATCAGAGAAGGTAGTCAGGAGGCCACTGCATTGTGCAGGCAGAGACCGGGCAGCACAGACTGGAACTGAAGAGGAGGTGAAATCAACACGGCTTCCTGGGGGGTCCAGGCAGGGAGGGTGACCCCGGGGTGCACTCCAGATTGCTGGCATGAGTTGCTGCGTGGGTAAAGGAGGCACTAATAGCTCTCAAACACTGACAGTTTGCTGTATACCAAGCTTTGTGCTAAAGACTTTCCATTATCCATTTAATCCCCTCAGTAATCCAGTGGGATAATTATTTACAACCGAGAAATCGAATAACATTCCCAACATCACCAAGCTAGTAAGTGACTCAGGACATCCAGGACATGGTCTGCTCACTCCAGGACTCAAGGGTTATAGGAAAAATAGAAGAAAATATAACTGGGGAGAAAAGAGCCGAAGTTCAGTTTTGACCACTTTTTCCTAGCTCGAAAAGATCTGGGGGCCCCGGCCGCTCTGGCTCAGCGGTGGGAGCCTCGGCCTGCGGACCAGAGAGTCCTGGGTCCGGTTCCCGCTAGGGGCATGAACCAAAAAAAAAAAAAAGATTGGAAAAAATAAAGATCTAGGGAGATGGCAGCAACAGCAACACATTTCTCTGAAAACCAACATGAAAACAGGTAAAGCAAGCACGTTTGTTGTTGTTGTTGTTGTTGTTGTTGTTTTAATAACCAACCCAGGGCAAGATATCCGTAAGAACTAAGCAAGTGGAGCCAGACCACAAACAGAAAGGAGACTTGCATGGTTTCCGTATCTGTGCAGGAGAAAGGAGAGGGGACACAGGGCACCTGACTGACACCAGCAAAGGGGAACCCCAACATCACCAACACGTGTTCAGCAGAAAGCGTGCTGGGCCAGGTCAAGAACAGCAGTTGAAAATCAGAGGAAGTTTCTCCCAGTCTAAATGCATATTAGGACACCACACGAAGGGGGAACCTTTCAGAGTAGAGTCAAAATTGAGCATGACAGGGACAATAGAGATATAAAGAGACAGTACTGAAAAAAGTGGAGAGAGGACAGCAAATCTCTCTACATGAGAAAAATAGGAGCTCTCTGAAGTCAGAGGAGCAGCTCTGGCTGTCTCTCCCATTACTGCAGGAAAACTCATTTCACATGCAAATAGGCAGGAGATAAATATCAAATATAAATGCCACACAGAGTTACTACAGGAAAGAATAGAAGCACCACCGAAAGATATATTCATGGAACAGATCAGAAAGGCGGCTTTTACATTCAAACAATCTAAAACATGTTTAAGAAAATGATCCAAAACATGAAAGACTGCACATCAAAATGAAAAAACTCAACAGTAAAGTAACAAAACAAAATAATTAAAAATAAAAGAAAAAGTCATTTTAGTAATGAAGATCAAACTAGAACTTCAACATCAATAAACAGATTACACTTTAAGAGAAAAAGAATGTGAGAAGAAATTTTAAATAGTTTTTAAAAAACAAATGAAAGACAATGGAGTAAAGACAGCCTCTTTAATAAATGGTGTTGGGAAAATTGGACAGCTACATGCAAAAAAATGAAACTAGACCATCAACTCACACCATACACAAGAATGAATTCAAAATAGATAAAAGACTTAAATGTGACTCGTGAATCCATAAAAATCTTAGAAGAAAATGTAGACAACAAAATTTTGGTCATCATATGCAGCAGAATTTTCACTGATACATCACCTAAGGCAACAGAAACAAAGGAAAAAAATGAACACATGGGACTACATCAAACTCAAAAGCTTCTGCACAGCAAAAGAAACACGTCAAAATGGAACAGGAACCCTCTGTATGGGAGAGCATAATTGCCAGTGATATATCAGATAAGGAGTTAATTTCCAAAATATTTAGAGTGTTCATACAACTCAACAAAAGGAAGACAAAGAACCCAATTTAAAAATGGGCAGAAGAGCTAAATAGACACCTCTCCAAACAGGACATACAAATGGCCAAGAGATATATGAAGAAATGCTCAATATCACTAATCATCAGAGAGATGCAAATTAAAACAACAATGAGGTATCACCTCACACCTGTCAGAATGGCCGCCATCAACAAATCATCAAACAACAAGTGTTGGCAAGGGTGTGGAGAAAAGGGGACTCTAGTGCATTGCTGGTGGGAATGCAGACTGGTGCAGCCACTATGGAAAACACTATAGTGTTACCTCAAAAAATTAAAAATTGAATTGCCACTTGATCCAGTGATCCTACTTCTAGGAATATACCCTAAGAAGCCTGAAACACCAATCAGAAAGAATATATGTACCCCCATGTATGTAGCAGCACTATTTACAATTGCTAAGATCTGGAAACAGCCCAAGTGTCCATCAATAGACAAATGGATAAAAAAGCAGTGGTACATATACACAATGGAGTACTATGCAGCTGTAAGAAAGAAAGATCTCTTATGCCTTTGAGACGACATGGAGGGACCTGGAGAGTATTATCCTAAGCAAAACAAGCCATGCAAAGAAAGACAAATACCACATGATCTCACTTATTTGCTTAATATAATGAACATAACACTCTGATGAACAGGGTCGACCCAGAGATGTGGAAATAGGGGACAGACTGACAACCCTCTGAAGAGGGGGTGGGGAAGGAAGAAAGAGATAAACCACAGAACTTATATGAATGTACACATAACCGATGGGCATGGACAACAAAGCTGGAGATGGGGTAAAGGGGATAGGGAGGAGGGTGTCAATGGGGAAAAAAAGAGAAACATCTGTAACAAAAATAAATTAATTAAAAAAAAAGTAAAACATAAAAACAAACAAATCAAATGAAGAGCCCTGGCCAGTTTGGCTCAGCGATTAGGGCTTCGGCCTGCAGACCAGAGAGTCCCAGGTTCACTTCCGGCTAAGGGCATGTACCTAACTCAGTTGCAGTTTGTCCCCAACCCTGGTTGGGCTTGTGCAAGTGGCAACCTGTAGCTGTGTCTCTCTCACATTGATGTTTCTCTCTCTCTCTTCCCTTTCTCCCTCCTGCTCTAGCTGAAGATAAATGCAAAAATGCCCTTGGGTGAGGATAAAAAAATAAAATAAAATAAAAAATAAAACAAATGAAGGGAAGGATATAAAGGATTTGAGAAGAAATTACAAATATTTTATAATAAGCAGAGAAGATACAGCTTACAAATATTGGAAGTTCCAAAGAAAGGAACTAACCAGATATTAAAAGCTGTATTTTAAGCAAATTTCATGAAATTTTAAAGTTTCTACACTACTTACTGCCCCGAGACACTGCCTCAGTATTTTACCCAGAATGACCAACACCAAAGAACATTTAGTAATATCTGAGCATCTAGCAAGTGATTTATGAGGGAAAGAAAATTAAATTATCATCCGACTTTTCAACATAACACTTTATGTCTGAAGAGAATAGTATATTTTGTTGAAGGCCTTCAAGGCAAGAAAATGTGAGCTAAGAGTTTTATTTGGAACAAGACAGATTTTTGAGTGAAAAGTCATGGACTGTCACTGACACATAAAAACTTAAGAAATATTGGTCATGAGCCCTTCCTGAGGAATATACCAGAAAAATAAAATTTCAGACAACCAAAATGACTCAAATCACATCGACATAGTGCTAACGAGAGCAATAAACCTCAGTTATTTGGAAAGAATATATATGAAATGACTACATGCTCAGGCAATATAGATAAAGTAGGACTCCAGAAAGAATGGGGAAATCATCTACAGTGTATCTAGTTCTATTGTTTGTGGCCTCTATTTTAGGTGTCATATCTAAGAAAACATTGCTTAACCCATGGTTACAAAATTTCACATCTATGTTTTATTCTCAGAGTTTCACAGTTGTAGCTGTCTGTGGTCCATTTTGAGTTAATTTTTGTACATGGTGTGAGGTAGGGGTGCCCAGCTTCATTCTTTTACATGTAGATATCTAGTTTCCTCAGCTCCATCTGTTGAAAAGACTATACTGTCCCCACTGTGTTGACTTGTCACTTTAGTGTTGAAAATCCATTGACCACAATCTATGGGACTATTGGTATTTTTCTTCTGAGACTGTTGTGTGTATGATGTAAGTCAAATAAATAAGTAATCATGGGATACTCGAACTCTGTCATCTCCTTGGTCCTTGAAAAACAGGGTTCTTGGTGTGGAAGAAAGAATTTACAAATATGAAGCTGGAGAAATTATGTTTAAAAAACAAAATGAGGTCTGGCTGGTGTGGCTCAGTGGTTGAGCATCAACCAATGCACCAAGAGGTCGCCGGTTTAATTCCTGGTCAGGACACATGCCCAGGGTGTGGGCCTGATCCCCACGGGGGGCATGCAGGAGGCAGCCAATCGATGTTCTCTTTCATCAATGTTTCTCTCTCTCTCACTCTCACTTCCTCTCTTTCTATAATCAATAAAGGAAAAATAAACTAAAATAAAAAGCAAAATGAAAACCACTTTGTCCTAAATTTGAGTTGGAAATACAAATATGAACTCATGAGCTATTTTCTATTTTAATAATAAAATATTCGCTAATTCTGTTCACTGATATAGCCAAAAATAATGAGCAATGCTTAGGATCCACAGAGAGGTCTTGAAATATCTTTTCCCCTTAAAAGAAATTGGAGCTTCTCGGAGCAGTGACTAGTTCAGGTCTGAGCTGAGACGTGGGAAACGATGTGCCCACACTTCTTGTCATCTCAGATGGTCCCAAAGCTGTCAAAGGCCACTAGGGCGATGCCCAAAGCACTCGGCAGCCAATGTGAAAAGCTTCCTACTGAACAAAGATGGGACAATTTGAATTTTACAACAGATATTAATTGCAATGGATTGAAACTGATAAAATACATTTATATCTGTGACTTCACAATGATGTATTAACAACAACAACAAAAAGCCCAGCTGGTGTGGCTCAGTGGTTGAGCATTGTCCCATACACCAAGAGGTCACTGGTTTGATTCCCCAGCAGGGCCCATGCCTGAGTTGTGGGCTCGATCCTCAGTAAGGGGCCTGCAGGAAGCAGCCAATCGATGTTTCTACCTCTGTCTCCCTCTCACTTCCTCTCTCTAAAAAGAAAAAAAAAATCAATAAAAATACATTAAATAAAAAAAATTAAGTGGTCACCTACAGAGAATAATGGGGAACCAAATCATTATCTTGAAAATCTGTACATAGAAGAAAAGCGGGAAAAACAAGCATTTATCTTGCCTTATCTCTACACACTCCACCACTCGGTACAATAAATGAGGATAAGTCTCTCTTTGTAAAATTATTCTAATTAATAAATGAGCAAAAATATATGGAATTCAAATATGACCATTTTGTAAATCCCAAGGGCACTTAAGCCTCCTGTGCTGTCCAGTAAGGTAGTCATTAATCACATGTAGCTATTCAAATCTAAATTTCAATTAAGTGAAATGATATGAAATTGAAGTTTTAGTTCCTCAGTCCCACTGGCCGCTTTGAGTGTTTAGCAGCCGGTGGCCCCGCAGTGGCCCGGACACATACAGGCATTTCCTTCACGGCAGGAAGACACTGTTTCACAGTGCGGAGGACAGTGCTGTGCTGACCGGACTTGGGAGACGTCCATGGGCAAATGACTCAAATTGTTTAACAAATAAATTATAAGAAAAAGAGATGAAAAGAAACCTGCAACCAAGAGGTTGCCAATTCGATTCCTCGTCAGAGCACGTGCTCAGGTTGTGGGTCTGATGCCCAGTGGGGGGCATGCAGCAGGCGGCCAATCGATGTTCTTTCATTGATGTTTCTCTCTCTCTCTCTCTAAAAATAGATTTAAAAAAAAAAAAAAAAAGGAGAGAAAAGGAACCTGCAGGTTCAAATAATTTTCAAATTGTCATGTCTGTGACTGGACACTTGAATGAAAAAGCTACAAACAATGCAAATAAGTGATTACTATAAAAATCAGGATCATGGCCCTGACCAGGGTGGCTCAGTTGATTGGAGCAGTGTCCCATATACCAAAAGGTTGCAGGTTCAATTCCCTGTCAGGGCACATACCTAGGTTGTGGGTTCAATCCCCACCAGGGTATGTACAGGAGGCAACCAATAGAAGTTTCTCTCTCTCTCCCCCTTCCTCTCTCTCTAAAAGTGATAAACATATCCTTGGGTAAGGATTTAAAAACAAAATCAGGCCCATTTGGCTCAGCGGTTAGAATGTTGGTCAGCGGACCAAAGAGTCACAGGTTCAATTTCAGTCAAGGGCATGTACCTCAGTTGAAGTTGTCTCTCTCTCACATCGATGTTTCTCTCTCCCTCTCCCTCTCTCTCTCTCTCTCCCACTCTGTCTGAAAATAAATGGAAAAATATTCTCAGGTGAGGATTAAAAACAAAACCAGAACAGTGGTTATCAAAGTTGAAGGACAGGGATTAGCACAGGGCTCCTGGTTTGTTGAGCTGGGTGCTGATTACAACAGTGTTCACCTTATAAGAATTCATTAAACTGTCTTTGATCAATTTTTTATTTTATGGCACACAAAAAGTTTTTTTTATAAAAGGGAACCTAGGAGTACCTCATCAGGGCACTCTGCCCCTGACAAGATAATTTCTTAAAGATTCACAATCTTTACATCTTACCAAACCTAAGTGACATCTGTGCTCCCTGCTGCATCTGCATTTAAGATCACACTCTGTTCGCTCTCAGGCGCCAGCCAACTCTCCAAAGAAGGGAAAAAGGGCTCTCCATTTCCTGTCTCCTTGTGCATTTCGTTTCCAGACAAATGTACTTTTCTACAGCTCGCATGTCTCAAAGTGTGCTTGTTGAGACCTTGTTCTCTCTCTCGGGCTGTCTTCCAATAGAGCATGTCACTTTCTGCATTTCTTTGTCTTCTAGTAATAGACTGTGCTTCTGGAAAACGCATGAAGATGCCTGATTCTCGTTAACCCTCTTTCATACTCACTCACGATGACTGGGGTCCAGAGAGGGTTAAATCATTTGCCAAAAGTCACAGAACTAATTTGGAACGATGCTGGGGCTAGAATGCTAATTTTCAAATCTCCCGCTCTGTTTCTCCTAAAAACAGAAACAAAAGACTACACTAAACCTCTGTTTCTAGACTAGGGCAGCTGTTGTTTTTACCTGAGCCCCTCTCTGCTGCCCACAGTTCTCACCTCTGTTGATGAGATGACCAGCTCAGCTTGGTCCCAGCCCCCCCTTCTTCCAAGGAGCTCTTGCCTCTGAGCAAGTGCTTTGATAGTTATTTCAATGGCGCATTTACACATTCTCTGCATAAAAGTGTTCATTGGATTTGACAGCATCGAGAAGGAGAAAACATCTATTTTGTGACCGACACTATCACATTTTTTTCGATTATAGTTGACATGTGATATTATTTTGTATTAGTTGCAGGTGTACAGCATAGAGATTAGACATTTATCTAATTTATGAAGTGACCTCCCCTCCATCAGCCTAGTACCCACCTGACACCACACACGGTTATTACAGTGTTATTGACTCTATTCCCCTTGCTGTACTTATATCCTTGTGACTGTTCTGTAAACACCAACTTGTACTTCTTAATCCCTTCACCTTTTCACCCATCCCCCAACACGCCCTCCCTTCGGCAACCATTATTTTGTTCTTCGTATCTATGAGTCTGTTTCTGGATTGTTTATTTTGTTCTTTAGAGTCCACATATAAGTGAAATCATATTGGAGGTTCCTCAAGAAATGAAAAAAATAGAACTACCTTATGACCCAGCAATTCCACTTTTAGGTATTTATCTGAAGAAATTAAAAACTCTAATTAAAAAACAGAGATACACCCTTATGTTCATTGCAGCATTATTTACAATAGCCAAGAGATGGAAGCAACCCACGTGCCCATCAATACATGAGTGGATAAAGAATATGTGGTACATATATATGATGGACTATTATTTAGCCATAAAAATAATAAAATCTTACCATTTATGACAACGCAGATGGACCTGGAGGGTATTATGCTAAGTGAAATAAGACAGAAAGACAAATATCACAGCATAAATGAGAAATGTGACGACTGTAAGAGTGCATGAGTGATTGAAATACAAACTTGCTGGATGCTTTCAAAGGGAAGTCACACAGCAGGTTCTGTAACTGCTGGTGCCTCCGCCCCCTGGGCTCCCCCCCCCCCCGGGCTCCTCCCCTCCCCTCGGGGTCCTTGCTATCCCTGTGGGCCAGCTACCCAAGTGGACCACGGGGACTTGCCATCCCACTGCTTCCTTCCCTGAAGAGTTCATCTGGTGTAATTCTTCATTTGAAGGCCTTTTTTTTCCTTGCTGTCAAATGACCTGCCTATGATAACGTCTTGAAAAGTACAAAGACTCACTGTTAATATCCAACACAGTTTTGCTGATTAATACCTGCCTTTGCTTTCTCCACTCTCTTCTCCACTTTCCTTCTCTCGTCTATTCCCTTCTTGGCCCCCCTTCTCTCTCACACACACACGCACACGCACTACTCAAAAATTTAATTTGAGATATAATAAAAAATATGTATTTGCTCTGTGTGCACTCTTGTTCCTGGCACACAGCTCCTAAACTCCCTGGAATCTCAGTGCCAAGTGTCTGAATGCTATTGAGATGGGGCGGGGGCGGGGCTCCTGGGTAGCCATGGAGGTCAGCCTCAGATTAGAGAGGGAACAGTTTCAACCCCACATCCTGACCTTCTCAGGGAGGACAGAGGGACTGGACATTGAGTTAATCGTCCATGGTCATTAACTTAATGACTCATGCCTCACACCCGATGAAGCCTCCATAAAAGTCTCTATCAAGTCCAGCATTCCGACAGCCTCCAGGGTGGTAGAAGGGCTAGGACAATGGCCTGCTGTAGAGGGCATGGAAACCCTATGCATCTAGAGCTTCCTGAGAGGGAGAGAGAAAAACATCCATTGGCTACCTCTTGCATCCACGCCCCTCACTGGGGACCTAGCGTGAAACCCAGGCATGTACCCTGACCAGGAATTGAACTCAAAACCTTTTGGTGCACAGGACGATGCCCAACCAACTGAGCCACACCAGCCAGGGCAAGTTCGTTCTCTCTCTCTCTCTCTCTCTATATATATATATCTCTATACACACACACACACACACACACACACACACACACATATTGCACCCACGGCAGTCAGATAGTACCAGAACAGAACTGGTCAGTGTGGAAAAAACCCACACATTTGGTGGCCAGAAGTGAAGAAGTGTGTATGATATTGTAGAAAGTAGAGAAGGAAATGGAGTTTTCTATTACACATAGCATTTCATCAGAGACACCTTGAACATTCTCTACACTTGGATAAATAGCTTATTCTTGATTTGAGAGCAGTCTAACCACTGTCATCCTTGGGGGATTTTTCTTCATGTTTTAGTGCTAACACATATTTTCTTATTATTTGCCATGAAACTTAGATATTATTGTTCCTTTAACCCTGTTTAATATGGCTATGGATTCATACATAGTTATTACATAGTTGATCTATTTTTGTGTGTGTAGTACTAAACATATAATATTACATTTACCATCATCATATTAACTGTATAAAACTGAACCTCTGTACCATTCCCCTCCCCACCTCCACCCCCCACCTCCACCCAGCCTCTGGTAATCACATTCCTTCTTCTGTTTCTGTGACTACTTTAGTTACTTCGTGGAAGTGAACACACACTGTATTTGTCTGTTTGTGACTGATTTATTTCACTTAGTATCATATCCTCAAGACAACACCCATGTTAAGCATAAACAGGATTTCCTGCTTTTTAAAGGCTGAATCGGTCCTGGCCAGTTTAACTCAACAGTTAGAGTATTGGCCTGAGGATCAAGGTTGAGGGTTCAATTCCCGATCAAGAGCATGTACCTGGGCTGCAGGTTCAAAACCCAGCCTAGTCGGGGACGTGCAGGAGGCAGCCAATCTATGTGTCTCTCTCACATTGATGTTTCTCTCTCTCTCTCTCTCTCTCTCTCTCTCTCTCTTCCTCCCTCCCATTCTACCTAAAAAAATCAATGTGGATTAACAACAACAACAAAAAGGCTGAGTCATATTCTGCTGTATGCACATACCACATTTTCGGATCCAGTCATCTATGGGTGGACATTTAGGTTTCTTTCATCACTCGGCTACTGTGAATAATGGGAGTGGACATAGATCTTGTGAGATCCTGGTTTTGATTTTTTTGGATATATATATATCTAACTCAAAAGTGGGAATACTAGATCATGTGGCAATTCTATTTTTAATATGTTGAGGCATCTCTCCACTGTTTTCCATCATGACTGCACCGTTATACGTTCCCACCAATCATGCATAGGAGTTCCAATTTCTCCACAACTACCTAGCACTTATTTTCAGGTTCTTTTAATAGAGATCATACTAACAGGTGTGAGGTGCTATCTCATTGTGGTTTTGATTTGCGTTTTCGGATAATTAGTGAATTTAAACACCTTTTCATATGCTTGTTGGCTATTTGTTTATCTTCTTTGGAGAAAGATCTATTCACATCTCTGTCCTTATTTAACTGGGTTATTTAATTGTTAGTGTTGAGTTGTAGGAGTTTTTAATATATTCTGGACGTTAACCCCTTATCAGATACATGGTTTGCAAATATTTTCTCCCATTCCATAGGTTGCCTTTTCACTCCCTTTATTGTTTCCTTTTGTGAAGAGAAGTTTTCCCCCCTCGCTTTATTGAGATGTAATTAACATATAACTTTGTGTAAGTTTAGGGTGCACCACACGGTGGTTTGATATATGTATATATTGCAAAATAATTACCACAATAAGCTTAGTTGACATATTCATTACCTCACATAGTTACCTTTGGGGAAAAAAAGAAACAATTCCCTTGACTGGGAATCAAATCCATAACCCTTTGGTCCGAGGGCCGATGCTCTAACCGCTAAGCCAAGCTGGCCAGTGAGCATAATACCTTTAAGGTCCATCCATGTTGTCTCAAATGGCAACATTTTTTTGTGTGTGTGGCTGAATAATATAGATAGATCAATAGATAAATCGATAGAGAGATAGAGAGATGATTGATAGATAGATAGATAGATAGATAGATAGATAGATAGAGATAGGGATATAGATATACCTTTATATCTCACAGTTCCTTTATCCACAGCTTATTTCTATGTTTTGGCTGTTGTAGTGAATAATGCTGCAATAAACATGGGTGTGCAGATATCTCTCTGAGCTAGTGATTGTATTTCCTTCAGATGTATGCCCAAATGGGATTACTGGATCATGTGGCAGGTCAATTTTTAATTTTTTGAGGAATCGCCGTACTGCTTTCTATAGTGGTTGCACTAATTTACATTCCCACCAACAGTGCACAAGGGTTCCCTTTTCCCCAGGCCTCGCCAGCATTTATTTTTTGTCTGTTTCATAATAGCCATTCCAATGGGTGGAGGTAAACGCTCATTGTGGTTTGATTCGCATTTCCCTGATGGTTAACGATGTTGAGCAACTTTTCACGTAAATGTTGACCATTTAAATGTACATTTTCTTTGGAAAAATGTCTCTTCAGGTCCTTTGGTCATTTTCAAATTAGATTATTGGTTCCTTTTCTAATGAGTTGCATGAGTTCCTTATATATTTTGGATATTACCCCTTTGTCAGATACATGGTTTGCAAATGTTTTCTCCCGTTCTGTGGGTTTCTTTTTCATTTTGTTGATCATTTCTTCAGCTGCGTAGAAGCTTTTCAGTGTATGGCATGTAGTCCCATCAGTTGATTTTTGCTTTGTTGCTTGCACTTTTGGTGTCATAGCCAGAAAATCATTGTCAAGACCAAGGTCAAGGAGCTTCTTCCCCATGTTTCCTTCTAGAAGTTTCATGGTTTCCAAGTGTTACACTTAAGTCTTTAACTTATTTCAAGTTAATTTTTGTGAATGGAATAAGGTAGGGGTCTAGTTTTATTCTTATTCTGTGGATATCCAGTTTTCCCCCACACCATTAGTTGAAGAGATCGGTTAAATTATTTTTAATGGAATAAAATGGAAAATACCGAATCGCATATGCTACGCCATTTCAGGCTTCATTGCAAGGCATAATTAGGGAAGGAGAATCTCATGAAGTTTGTTTTAAAAATAATCCCGAGAAAGTTAAAATGAGAAACGAACAAGTACAAAGCAGTTCTCAGGTCTACCACGTATGGCAGGTGCTGACCAGTTACTATCAGTACCTGCATTTTCTTTATCTATGTCTAGTCTTTACACATTTATTATTTGAAAACACCCATACTTACCATTTGTTCTATCACACCTAGTACAAAACAGCCAGCCAGACAACCAACATATATTATCTATTTATTTATTTTTTGGTGGTATGTGCCCCTAGCAGGAACCCAACCCGGGACTCTCTGGTCCGTAAGCCAATGAGCAACCGCTGAGCCAAACCAGCCAGGGCAACCAACATATATTTAAACACATAGGTTATATATGTATAACTATTTATAATTACATACATACATAAATAAATGCATGCAATATATACATAAATTAAAATTATATATATTTATATACAACATCCATCTATCTATCTATCGTGCTAACTTAACTTTACCCCTTTTAACTTACTCCCCCTTCCAGTGCCCCAACTAAACTCCGTGGCTGTGTTCCCCGGGCTCCGTGGGAGACCCTCTGTGGTGTACATTTCAGAGGCATGGGCGCATGTGTTCTCCTGAGGGGATTCGTGTGTCGTGTGCGGGGAAGGGAGGGGTGAGATAAGGTCACCCTGTGGAGAAGCCCACACCTAGGTGGACATGTCCCTTTACAGAGAAGTTCCACCCGCCTTCACTGCAGCACAGTGTCCAGATGCCACTGCTTTACTCCTGGGGGTGGAAAGAACAAAGTTGGCCCCCCGCAGTCGCGCTGCCACATGGCCAACGTGTCACTCTGGTTATTAGCTGAGGAGGAGTTCCTCTAAGTAGGGCCGATTTCAGCACTTTTCAGTGATTACTTTGTTTTGGCAGCCTTTCTAATTTCAGTGGCCTTAAATAATCCTGCTGTATGAAAACAACACGCCGGAAGTGGCCCTCCCTCTCCGCTGGACCCACGTCAGCATGTCCAGTGCCTGCCACTGACACAGGACTCCTATTCCTCCTATTCTGCTACCTCAGCTTGCCCCTTTCTTACCTGAGAAACAGTCATGTGAAGAATCTTTGTTCTAGAGGATGCCTAATCGGATAGTACTTGAAAGTCTAGTTTCCTCCTGAAAAGGGGCATCCACACTTTTAAGCAGTCTGTTGTTCTACTTAAAACTTACAAAAATTAATTCGTTAAATTTAAAAATTTTTTAAAAAAGCGCAACACTAAACAGTGCATGTAACAGTCATCATCCCTGTGACCTCCTCAGGAGGGACTGGAGAAAGGGCACCTCTGCTGTGTCCTGGGTCCCGTCAAGGCACAGGCTGAGTTGGGCGACTTGGCTTATGAAATGCATGTTCTCCTATAGAGGATGTCATGCAAATCACTTTTGGTAAATTGAATTGACATTGAAATTAGCCACAGGAGTCTAAATTGAATATGACCTGGTGGGGTCAACAACGTTTCTGATTTCGGTTGTATCTGAGCCACAGAAAGCTTTGCTGATAAAGCCTGATGTTCCAGAAGAATTTCTGCCCCGAAGCTCCTGCTGGGATCTGAATGTCCACTGTAGTGGCGATCCCACGACGCAGTGCATGAGGACACAGGGAGGGGCCTCCTGCAGGTGCTGGAAATGTCCCCATCGAGATCTGGGGACGAAGCTGAGCTATAGAAATACGTCCTATTTTAAAATGGTTTGTTTTGTTTTATCTTTACCATCATTTTAACAGTTTTATTATTTATTTATTTTTACTGGAGTATTCTACGGCCGGCATCTTACCGTTGCACTGTAAACACTTCATGGTACACGTCTAAGAGATAAGGATTTAAAAGAAAATATATAACCTCAATGCTACTTTACTCCAAACAAAATTAACAATGAGAAAAAAAAAATGTGTTGTTTTTTTTACTGTGCTACTTATACTCTGATTTATGAGGAACAGAGACAGGAGCCAGAGTGGGAAGGGGGAGGGGGAGACAGATGGGGGGGCCGGAGGGGGTTCTGCCCGTGCAGCCTGTGGCCCCAGCCTCTGAGCCTCACTTTCCTGTGCTAGAGAAGAGTTCCCGCCGCTCCGGCCGTGGGGAGATTAGACAAGACGGCTCAGTGAAGCACTTGGCCCCGCACCCACCATGTATCAAAGGTGCAATAAATGACAGCTATTATTATCATGGGCTAAGCTTATCCTTCATAGCTTTAGAACAGATTAAAACTTTTTATAACCACCGTTCTTTGTTTCCTTTTTTAAAGAGTTTTCAGTTGATATTCAATATTATTTTATATTAGTTTCAGGTATACAGCACAGTGATAGCCATGTTCTCCTTGAGCCACATTTATTAAAATGGAAGGGTTTGGGCCATGCATCTGCAGGCGCACAGGGAGAAGAAAGTGGGACATTGTCTGTTCCTTTGCCTCCCCAGCCACACACACAGGCCTGGTGACCTCACAGCTGTGCGGGGGGCAGGGCCGAGGGCGCGGCCGTGGAGCGCATTGCCAGGCACTGCCCTGGGAACCCGACACTTGGCTGCCTTCTCACCCAGCAGCTGAGTAAACTAAATGAGGAATCCGTTGCCATCAATAGTATGGCTCATATGATGCACTGATTAATAAACTAATACTTATGAAACCTACTTAACTAATGTAACAGCGATCGAAGACTCAGAGTCTAAACTCAGACCTGACTCGAATCCCACCTGCCACGTGCATGGCTCGTCGGGCAAGTTGCTTGACTTCTCTGTCCCTCAGTTTTTACTTCTTTCAAAAGAAGAGAATAATGGTACCTACCTCACAGATCATTATACCAATTAAATGAGTTAATTATACATAAAGTATGTGGCACCATACACTGTTTGCCATTATTATTTCCTGTATCTCAGGCACTGTGGTGCTCTGAATGGTTTTAGAAACGTATATGACACCGTTACAGAGCAATATAGAACAGGTCTGAGAATGTGTTCCATGTATGTAAATGCTGAGAAAATTCCCATAAGGAAAGGTCACTGTAGGGTGAACAGTTTTGCTTTGTAGAATAGTTCAAAGACCAAATGGGACCTTTTTTAAAGAAAGAGTGTTTGGTGTTTGACAAAAAGCATCGGTTGATTTTATCTCAGGTTCATTTAAAGGGTTTCTGGTCCCATCAATCTGTAAAATGAAAACGTGAATGGCCCAATGTTTAAATGGGTTTGGATGTGAAAATTCTTAAAGCAGTCATACATCCACCAAGCCTTACAAAACTTTCCCTCAATATACACGGAAGGGAGAGTGTTTTACATATACACACCTATGCACATATCTTTATCTTCATGGATAGATAATAGGCATTGAGACAATAGTTATTAGAAAGAAAAGCACTCCTGCCCTGGCCGGTTTGGCTCAGCGGTCGGAGCGTCGGCCTGCGGTCCAGAGGTTCCCGCTAAGGGCACGTACCTCGGTTGCAGTTTGTCCCCGGCCCTGGTTGGGGTCGTGCGGGAGGCAGCCACTCTATGTTTCTCTCTCTCTCTCTCTCTCTCTCTCTCTCTCTCTCTCTCTCTCTCCCTCCCACTCTATCTGAACAAAAATGGAAAAATGTCCTCGGGCGAGGATAAAAAAAAAGAAAAGAAAAGCACTTCTTTTCATTTACTCATTTATTCACTCATAATGACAAGAATAGGGGCATACAGGATGCAAATACTTAGTAAAGGTCCTGTTGATGAGCTGAGAGTCTAGCTGGTGAGGCAAAATTAATTAAGAATGTATCTAAATAACATAAGAGCAGTCCAGCTGCTGTGGCTCAGTGGTTGAGCGTCGACCCATGCACCAAGAGGTCGCCAGTTTGATTCCCCGACAGGACACATGGCCAGGTTGTGGGCCCCAACCCCAGTGGGGGGCATGCAGGAGGCGGCAATTGATGTTCCTATCTCTCTCCCCTCTCACTTCCTCTCTCTCTAAAATCAATAAAAGAAAAAAAAATTTTTTTTAAATAACATAAGAGCAGTGCTTGGCACATAGAAGATATTCAGAAATCTAGATTTTACTCTATTAATTTAATAGTTAATATTTTAAAGTATCGGTCGGCTTGCTCTGGCTACAGCCTTAGCCTGGCTGCTACCTGACTCTCCAGCTCAGTTCTGCTCGCTGCTGACATTGGCCGCCAGCTCCCAGCCCGACGATGCCAGACCTTTTCACGCTCTCGACTTTGTACTTTTGGGTCCTCTTTTCTGGAATGATGCTATCTCTGTTTTCTTTTCCTGATGAACTGATATCCGTCATTTTAAACGTTGTTTATTGTCGTCTTCTCTGCTGGACTCACGTGCTCCGGGCGGGGGTCAGTGGACTTCTACACTCCCACCCGTTACTCAGACCCTCCTTAGGCTGCTCACTGGCCTGGTACAATTTTTTTCGTGTCAAGTTTTGCTCAGTGGCAGGAGCCAGCCTGGCATCTCCAGGGCCAAGCATGGTGTCAGGGGGCTTGATGGAAACACAAAATAAGTCCATGTTGAAGGAGCGGAAAAGCAAAGGCGGCATATGAAATCGGAGCTAAAAATAAGCCTACAGAATGCGGCTTCGGAGGATAGAAATGGGAAGAACATGAAAGTTCCCTGTTATGGGCTGGATTGTGTCCCCCACCCTCACCCCCAATACAGATGTTGACGTCGTAACCCCTAGTACCTCAGAATGTATGTGTATTTGGAGACAGGGCCTTTAAGGAGGTGATTCGTTAAAATGAGACCATTAGGATGGGCCCTAATCCAATGTGACCGGGGTCCTTATAGGAAGAGGAGGTTATGACACAGACACACACAGAAGACCTTGGAAAGGCACATGGTCTTTGGGTTCAAGGAGAAGGTGGCCACCTTCCCCAAGGAGAAAGGCTCAGAGAAACCAACCCTGCTGACCCCTTGGTCTTGACTTCCTGCATCCAGGCCTGTGGGAACATAAGTTTCTGTGATTTAAGCCCCCCAGTCGGTGGTTAACAGGAATGAATAGAAATCTTCCCCATCTTTCATCTCTCATCTGCTAGAAACTAAGGGTTATTGTTTCCCCGACAGCCAACTTTTCCTTGTGTGTGAAAACGTGAACTCTCCCACCGTGGAAGCTGGTGGGAGTCAGGGCAGACTTCCCTTCCCTGCTCTTCCTCTCCCTTCAGTCGGCAGGGCCGGGGCGGTGGTCTCCACGGAACAGCGCACGCATTGTGCTGCTCCGGCTCTGGGCGCCGGCGAGTCAATGGCAGTGTGTTCCCCTGCGGAACCCCCTGGTGCTGGGGCCCACAGAGCTGTCTCTCACTCCAGAGCAAATGTCACAAACAGGTTCGGGTGAGGGCCATGTCCCCTGCACGGAGATCCCGTGTTGCAGCTACAAAACCAGAGACCTGCCGAGAGCAGTGGGGTAATAGGTAATCTTGTAAAGAAAGAGACAACAAAAGAAAAATCGTGTTCCTAAATTCATTAGGGACTCCAGATAAAGCAGATCGGGTGCCTTCGAACGAATGTGGGACATGCATTCCAAGGGAAGCATGTGCTGATGTCTGCGGACCCTCTGAACGCCAGAGGGTTGACCGATAGGATTTTAGTTGCGTTTCCTCTCTGAAAACTATATTTCTGGGAACCTTCAGATTAGGCGCCAACATGAAGGGAAGATAAAGGCAGGAAAAAAGGGGACAAGGACTTTATGCTTGCCAGACTGGTGGAGGGAATAAATGAAGCTTTTACAACTATATCTGGGGAGGAAACACTAGAAATTAAAGCAGATACAGTAAGTAAAGGAGAGGAGCGAAATGCAAGATGATCACCAACTGGCTGGGCATTCAGATGCCCTTTGGAAGCCTCCCGCTAACAAAACATTTTAAGGTTTTAACTCTTTTTTTTTCGTCAGTTGCCTGGGTAATGCTGGCGAACACGTCCTCTCTACATAGGCCCGATGGCAGGTGTCCCCGCAGAGAGGCGCATTAGTAGTCCAAACCGCTGCTGTGTAGTCCCAAGAAGCCAGGAAAATGGTTTGCCAAACAGAAAAAAAAATCAACAATGACAAAAAAGCCAAACCCTGAGGTGCCAGTCAGGAATAAAAGCAAAGGCAAACATGCCAGCTTTTGATGTCGATAAGCTGATTTGCTCAGGAAAAGATTAAAAACAAGTGGTGTCAATTCTGTGTTGGTGAAAATTCATAGAGAAAAAGCATCTCATTAAATGTACCTCGATACTTATGACAACATTTTTATTTTTATGTATTTCTGGATCGCATATGGGAAATTAACAAGCACAGTGATCACTATATATGCTTTCTTCTCTTTATTTATTTTTAAATTTTTTATTGCTGACACTAGTGCAGATGTCCCCCTTTGCCCACCTGCACCCAGCCCTCACCCCCCTTCCTTGACCCTCCCCACACTATTGTCTGTGTCCATGGGCTATGCATATATCTTATTCAGTTAATCCTTTCACCTTCCTTTATCCAGTCCCCCCAAACCCCTCCCCTCTGACATCTGTCAGTCTGTTCCATGTATCCATGCCTCTGGTTCTATTGTGTTCATCAGTTTATTTTGTTCATTAGATTCGGTGTATTAATGAGATCACATGGTATTTGTCTTTCTCTGACTGGCTTATTTTGCTTAGCATAATACTCTCCATGCTGTTGCAAAGAGTAAGTGATCCTTCTTTTTAACAGCCACATAGTATTCCATTGTGTAAATATACCACAGCTTTTTTATCCATTCATCTACTTATGGACACTTGGGCTGTTTCCAGATCTTAACTATTGTAAATAGCACCGCAATGAACACAGGGGTGCATGTATTCCTTCTGATTGGTATTTCTGGATTCTTAGGGTATATAACCAGAAGTTGGATTGCTTAGTCGAACGGCAGCTCTATTTTTAACTTTCTGAGGGAACTTCACACTGTTGTCCACAGTGGCTGCACCAGTCTGCATTCCCACCAGCAGTGTGGTAGGGTTCCCCCATTCACGCCAGCACTTGTTGTTTGTTGATTTATTGATAGTGGCCATTCTGACAGGTGTCAGCTGATACCTCATTGTAGTTTTAATTTGCATTTCTCTGATGATTAGTGACCTTGAGCATCCTTTCATATGTCTATTGGCCATTGGTATGTTCTCTTTGGAGAAGTGTCTATTCAGGTCCTTTGCCCATTTATTAATTGGATTGTCTGTCTTCCTGGTTGTATAACCAAGTTCTTTATATATTTTGGAAACTAGCCCCTTATGAGATGTTTCATTGGCAGATATGTTCTCCCACACAGTGGGTTCTTTTGCTGTGCTGAAGCCTTTTAATGTGATGTAGTCCCATGTGTTAATCTTTTCCTGTTTCCCTTGCCCTCTGAAATATATTGGCAAAAATGTTGCTCTGAGAGATGTCTGATATTTCATTGCCTATGTTTTCTTCTGGGATTTTTATGGTTTCATAACTTACATTTAAGTATTTTATCATTTTTAGTTTATTATTCTGCATGGTGTAAGTTGGTGGTCTAGTTGCATTATTGTCATTATTATTATTATTTTGTATGTACTTATCCAATTTTCCCAACACCATTTATTGAAGAGACTGTCTTTAGTCCATTATATGCTCTTGCCTCCTTTGTCAAATATTAGTTGACCATAATGGCATGGGTTGATTTGTAGGGTCTTTTTTCTGTTCCACTGATGTATATGCCTGTTCTTGTGCCAGTACCAGGCTGTTTTGATTATAGTAGCTTTGTAATATAGTTTAATATCTGGTATTGTGATTCCTCCAACTTTGTTCTTCTTTCTCAAGATTGCTGAGGCTATTTGGGGTCTTTTTTGGTTGCATATAAAATTTTGTTATATTTGTTCTAGCTCTGTGAAATATGCCATTGGTATTATAATAGGAATTGTGTTAAATCTATAGATTGCTTTGGGTAGTATGGACATTTTAATGATGTTAATTCTTCTAGTCCATGAACATCCTTCCACTTGTTTGCATCTTCATTTATTTTTTTCTTCAATGTCCTATAGTTTTCTGAGTAGAGGTCTTTTACCACCTTGGGTAAGTTTTTTCCATTTATATTTAAATTTTCATTGAAGCTATATGTGTACCTGGTGAAAAAATCAGGGAGTAGAGAAGGGCCAACCTCCTGTAGCCATCTCTTCTAGACCTTTGGGTGGTAACCCTCAGAGTTCTAAATAAGATGCTTATATTGCTCATTGTTGATATCTTACTATATCCGTTTAGGTGATATCTTTGAATCTCTGTTATGAAAGATGGTCATTTGCACTATCCTCAGCTCTTCTCCCAATTCTAATAAACTATGGTTACATCTATTAGTTATATTCTCACTTTTGTATCTAGAGTTAAACCTCTGTTTCTTGTTCCTTTATCCTTAGACTTGACTCCCTGGTGTAATATGTAGCTTGTCTCTGTCAGAATAATATAAACAGCCCTGTGCCCAGTAGCTCAGTTAGTTAGGGTGTCATCCAGTATGCCAGGTTGTGGGTTCAATCCCTGGTCAGGGCACATGAGTCAACCAACGAATACATAAATAAGTGGAACAACAAATGTATCTTTCTCTCTTCCTCTCTCTATCTCTCTCTCTCTTCCTCTTCCTCTCTCTCTCTCTCTCTCTCTCTCAAAATCAGTCAATAAAAACAGAAGAAGAACACAAGCAGGTTAATCATTTGAGTGCGCGGCTGGCTGCCTTCCCTCAGCAGGGGTCCGCGTGGGAGCCCTGCGTCCGGGTGGGACAGGGCCTGCTGCACCCGGGGGCTGCTGGGCACTTGTGTTTTGGTGAGTTCTGTAGAGACACTCCCCCTCGGAACAGGAATGCTCCCTGGGCAGTTTATTTAATTTCTCCTTGGAAGAGCCCTCCAGTTTGGGGCCTGGGAGCGCATGCTGGCTGTTTCCACAGCACGCAGGGCTGGAGGAGACGGCGCTGCGGTTCCCTAGGCAGGCCGGCTTCCAGTGCGCTCCTGTTCGGCACCTTTTCTTGTTCTTGCTCCTCCAACCGATTGGCCCCAAGCCCAGAGCTTCCCTGGGGTGTTGCCAGAAGGATTCGTTGCCCCCACTCCCGTGAGTATTATGGGCTGCAGTTTACTCCACTTGATTTTAATCATCACCACAGTTACATTTGCTTCGTTTTCCAAAAATGTTAAAATCTCCCTTCACTGATGATAATGCATATATATACACATCACACATATGTATATATACATACATATACATATATGTTTGTATATGTATATATATGTATACACACTTTGAATAATTATAAAGCCAGTGTTTATTGAAATACATTTTATTTTCAAAATGTAATAGAATTTGCAGACACCCTGTATACGTTTTTTGGGACAATACACAAACACACAGACATTTGTCCTGAGTTCATCATATTTATCAGAGCTAGAAACTATGAAAACTTATTTAAAAAAGAGAGAGAGAGCTCATATTATACATACTCTTTTGGAGCCTTTTTCCATTTAGCTATATGTTTTGAAGTATCTACTACATCATTACTATTTTCTTAAATGTGTGCACAGTATTCCATTATATGGATATTTCACTTAACCAGCACCCCATTACTGGGCTTTTAGCTTGTTTTGACATTTTCCTCTAATTTGCCATGAATAGCTTTGCTAGTATCATGTGCACATCAGTGACTGACTATTTCCTTGGGATGAATTTTTAGAAGTCAAATCACTGAATCAAAGGGTTGCGCATTTTAAGGCTTTTGATACAGGTTGCCAAATTACCTTACAGAAAGTTTATATCAAGTTTTTACTTCCATCCGATGCTAGTAACAATTTCCTTTCAACCTTAGATGTTATACTTTCAAACTAGCAAATTTGACAGGCAAAAATGCCATCTGATTTTAATCGTTTGCTGACTTCATGGTTAATGATGTAATTCCAGCTAGAGGAGGAAGGCGGGACTGCTTCTCACCTTCCCTGGCTGTCGGAGAGCGGGGGGAGGGGTGGGAACAGGCGTGCAGACCCCGTGCAGCCCCTGCTCCTGCTGGCCATGCCCCCCTCTTTCGGGGCCCTCCCCGTTCTGCCAGCCTTGACAGCACTGGTCAAGGTGTGGGAAGAGGGGAGAGCAAAATTGTTCTGATCAGACCTCATTCCCCCTTGTCCAGTGGATTCTATAGGGAATCTGGGAAAAGTGAGGACAAACCTGAGGAGTGGGCAGCATTTGAGGGCCAGAAATGATGAAACTGGATCCAGATTCACTTAATATTGAAATAAGTACATGGGTCAATTCAAGACTCCTTGACCCTCCTGAGCTGCCGAAGAGACTACCTGCTCCCCTTGAATCTGCATCAGCCCCCAACACTTGTTACCTCCTGACCTTGGCCTAAGTTTTGCAACCACCAGGGAGTATGGGGCAGAAGCAGAGTTTAGGGGTAAATGACCATTTATTATTCACCCATCAAGCCTTTATGGAGCACCCATTGTGTGCCAAGCACAGTGCTTGGTCCTGGGGACATAGAAATGAATTAAACATGTCCTTGCTAGTGAGGTGCTTGGAAGCTATTTAGGAAATGAATATTTAACCTATGACAATAGAGTGATAATTTTGTAGCCCATGAAGCAGATTACACCGAGGAAGAACACGTTTTTCTAGTCAATAACCAACTTTAGATAAGGGTATGGAGAACTGGCAAGCTAGCATCAAGGCTTTTAGACCTCTGCTAAAGACTGAGATATGTTTGTGCTGTCTGTGAATATCATATATTCTTGACCCCTTTATTAATAAAAAGAATAAAAGAAACTAGGGAAGAAACATTTCTAATTCTAAAAAATAAACTATAATAGCTTCCATCCTTTCCTTGTCTGTTGCTAGTATCTTAATTCAGACACTCATTATTTTGTTTCTTTAGCATGAATCTTCCCCCTGAAATCCATCCTTACATGGGACCTTTTTTTACTTCCATATTTTTTATGTAATCAAATTTATTATTTTCCTTGTATTGTTTTTTGTTGTATTTATCTTACTCAAAAAAAATTTTTCTAATAGAACAATGCTTGAGGTATTACACTCCTCAATTTTTAACTATATGACAAAGCTATAGAAATCAAAATAGTATAGTATTGGCAGAAAAACATATACACAGACCAATGAAACAGAATTGAGAGCCCAGAAATAAACCCACACATATATAGGCAACTAATTTACAACAACAAAGCCAAGAACATACAATGGAGAAAGGAAAGTCTCTTCAATAAATTATGGTGAGAAAACTGGACAGCCATATTTAAAAAAATGAAACAAGCCCTGGCTGGTTTGGCTCAGTGGTTGGAGCATTAGCCTGCGGACCAGAGAGTCCCGGGTTCGGTTCCCACTAGGGGGCACATACCAAAGTGGGGAAAAAATGAAACTAGACCACTATCATACACCACACACAAAAATTAACTCAAAATGGATTAAAGACTTGAATGTAAGACCTGAAACAATAAAATGCATAGAAGAAAACAGGCGCAAAACTTCTGGACATTGATCACAGAAGGGTTTTTTGTAAATTTTACTCCAAAGGTGAGGGAAACAAAAGCAAATACAAATGAATGAACTATATCAAACTAAAAAATTCTGCACAGCAAAAGAAACTGTCAACAAAACAAAAATGCAAACAACTGAATCAGAAAAGATATTTGAAAATAGTACTTCCGATTGGGGGCTAATATCCAAAATATATAAAGAACTCATACAACTCAACAACAACAAAATCTGAATAAAAGATAAGCAGAGGATCTGAAACAGACATTTTCCCAAGGAAGACATATGATGGTCAAAAGGTATATGGAAAAATGGCCAACATTGCTAGTTATTAGGTAAATGCAGGTCAAAACCACAGTAATATATTACCTTATATCTTTTAGAATGGTTGTTATTAAAAAGACAAGAAATAACAAGTGTCGATGTGGGTGAGGAGAAAAGGTAACCCTTGTATGCTGTTGGTGAGAATGTAAATTGGTGCAGCCACTATGGAAAAGAGTGTAGAGATTCCTCCAAAAATTAAGAATAGAACTATCATATAATCCAGCAATTCCTCTTCTGAGTAGTTACCTGAAAAATATGAAAACACTAATTTGTAAAGATATATGTACTCCTATGTTCATTGCAGCTTTATTTACAACAGCCAAGACATGGAAACAACCTAAGTGTCCATTGATGGATGAATGGATAAAAAAGATATAAATACAGGGTGGGGGGAAAGTAGGTTTACAGTTGTATGTGAAGTAGAGTTTATCCTTGCATTATTGTTTATTAATTATTGTATCATTATTTGTATGAACAATGGAATACTACTCAGCCACAAAAAAGATGAAATCATGCCGTTTGTGACAACATGGATGGATCTTGAGAGTGTTATGCTAAGTGAAGTAAATCAGATGGAAAAGGACAAAAACCATATGATTTCACTCATATGTGGAATACTTTAAAAAGTAACAAATGAACTAAACAAATAAAAACAAAGATAATGACAATGAAATGGTGGTTACCAGAGTGGCAGGAGGATGGAAAGAGGATGAACTGGGGAAAAGGGGTAAAATATATGGTAAAGCCAGGAAACAAGACTTTCAGTGGTGAGCACACAATAAAGTGTACAGGTATCAAATTCTAATGTTGTACACCTGAAATTTATGTAATATTATTAACCAATGTTATCTCAATAAACTGAATTTAAAAAATAAACTTTCATCACCCTGGCTCAGTTGGTTGGAGCATCATCCAGTACACCAAAGGTTTGCAGGTTCTCTTCCTGGTCAGGGCACATACCTAGTTTTCGGGTTCAATCCTCAGTCAGGGTGGATACAGGAGGCAACTCTTTGATGTATCTCCCCCCTCCTTCATCTCTCTTGGGAATCAATGGAAGCATATCCTTGGGTGAGGATTGAAGGGAAAATAAGCTCACCCTGGCTGGTTTGCTCAGTGGTTAGAGTATCCACCCGAGGACCGAACTGTCATGGGTTGGATTTCCAGTCAAGGGCACATACCTGGGTTGCAGGTTTCCCCGGCCCCAGCTGAGGTGCATGCAGGAGGTAACCTATCAATGTGTCTCTCTCACATTGATGTTTCTCTCTCCCTCCTTCGTTTCCAGTCTACCTAAAATAAAATAAATAAATAAACAAAAAATAAAAACAAACTTTGCTCTACCCTACTGTCACATACTTTCTAATTTCTTCTAAAAGTTTACAGTTTTATACATTTAGTTACATCTTCATTTGGCTAGAATTATTTTTGTTTCTAATATGAGATATGGATACAGTGTTTCCGGTATGATAGCTAAATGTCCCAGCATCAGTTATTGAAAGGCCCTGTTATTTCTGCTAAGTTAAAATGCCACCATGTACAATGTATCATATAAACAAGGGTCTATTTGGGATTCTCTGTTTCTTCCCTTGGTGTAATTGTCTCTATTGCCATGCTGTTTTAATAACTACAGCTTTATTATAGGTCTTCATTTCAAATAAGACAAGTCATACTCACTTCTTTTTCAAACTTACCTTTAGTCCTTTATTGTCTACAGGAATTTTATGAGAGGAGCTTGTCAATGTCATCCAAACATCCTCCTGTTGGCCTTTGCATTAGAATTACACTGCGTTTTAGATTATTTGGGAGAAAATTACCTTCTGTATGATGCTGAGTCTTCCATTCACGAACATTATAAATCTCACCACTTTGAAAAGATCTTCTTTAATTTCATTCAATAAACTTTTATACCTTTCTATACAAATATTTCACATACCTTTTGTTAGAATTATTCCTAGGTGCAGCAATTTTGTTATTGTGAATGAGATTTTGTGTGTGTGTGTAACCTACACTAGTTGTTTGTTGCTGATATTTGGAAATGTTACAGTTTTTAGAAATGATTTTGTAGCCAGCAAACTTGCCAAACCCTCTGACTAAACTTAATAGTTTCCGAGTACTGTTGTTGTTGTTGTTTTTCTTGGGGGGGAGGTGCATTTTAAATTTAGGCTATTATTTTCTGTGAGTAATGACAGATTTTTCTTCCTTTGTAATCCATATGTCTTTTTTTTAAATCTTGTCTTCTTCTGCTGGCTATATCACTAATATGATTTTGGACAGAAGCAACAAAAGCAGTATCTTTGCTCTCAGTTTCTTTGAAGGGAAATCTTCTAACATTTTATCTTTAAGTACAATATTTGACTAGATTTTTGACTGATACCCTATATAAAAATAATTACTATTTCACATATTCCTAGTTTGCTAACAGTTTTTATGGTGAAATAGATGTCAAACTGAGTCAACTACTTTTCCTACATCTAAAGGGCCAAGCTCACCCCCGCCTTTTATTTCTTAAAGAGGTGAATTGCACACACATTTTCTAATGCGAAGCCATGATTGCAATTCCTACTTGGTCATGAGAACTTTTTCAAAATACATTTTGAAGTGTGTTTGCTAATGTTGTATTTTGGCTATTTTGTCTCTGTGTTCAGAATCTAGACTGACTCATACTTTTATTATCTATACGGTTCTTGTTTGAAATTGTCATTAAGGTCATACTAGATTTATCCATTTAGTTGGGAGTAGTCTCACTTTTTTCATTTTCTAGATCATTTTGAATTACTTAGGGATTATGGTCCTTGGAAACTTGGTGAGAGGTAGTTCCTAGCTCTCAGCTTCTACTACGGAGCAGCAGTGATTTTTATGGTTGGTTACGCTGCTTTCCTCGGCCCCAGGACACTCTCATTTAGGGGAGAAGCATTTCATGCTGTGTTCCTGCCCATCATGCCTTCTTGCACACCTGTGACCAGGTTGGGGAAGGACACTAATGAGGACAGGTCGGTCTCTCTTCCACAGTGCAGACCAAGCTGTGTGACTAAACGTTTTCTACACCAGTAAAAACCTCCCCTGAACTGGCCAGGTCGGTTTGCTGCTCTGCTGTTACAGCCCCACAGCACCTTATAAATACTTAGCATCACGCACCACGCTGCTCTGTAATGGAGCGTGCTCATGGGTTTGTTTTAAACGACGAGAGAGAGAAAAACATCAGTTTGTTGCTCCACTTATTTATACATTCATTGGTTGCTGCTTTATGTACCCTGACCGGAGATTAAACCCACAACCTTGGCATATTGGGGTGATGCTTTGACCATCTGAGCTACCCCGCCAGGGCTTTGTGCTCATGTTTTATCTCCAACCAGAACATGAGCTCCGGGACTCTAGGCCTCATTCAGGTTTACAATTTCCATGTTTAATGTAGCACCAGGCACCAAGAAGGACAGATGATGTCGTCGAATAAGTGAATTAAATGTTCTGATCAGTTCAACGCAAACTGCTCGGTACAGATTGAACATGTGGCTTGTCACTCTATCAGTTTCTAACCAGGGTGTTCTAATGCTACCTTGCCATATGTGAACTCATCATTTAAACAAGGGTCCAGCCCAGCCCGTGTGGCTCAGTGGTTGAGCATCGACCCATGCACCAGGAGGTTGCTGGTTTGATTCCCGGTCAGGGCACATGCCCAGGTTCTGGGCCTTGATCCCCAGTGGGGGGCATGCAGGAGGCAGCCAAACGATGTTCTCTCTCATCAATGTTTCTATCTTTCCCTCCCTCTCCCTTCCTCGCTCTCTAAAATCAATAAAGAAAAGATAAAAAATTTAAAAAATAGACAAAGATCCAGTTGGGATTCTCTATCTGTTTATTCTATTGGTCTAATTGTCTCTGTTGCTACTTCCGTTCTGTTTTAATTAATGCAGCTTTATTATAAGTCTCACTCCTAATCTCCGTTTCCTCAGTCTTGACCCACAAGCTGTCTCTTCACATCCTTCGGTGTCTAGTGGCTTCTGATCTTTGCGGCTCTTGCTGCCAAGTCCTACCAGTGCCTCTACTCTCTGGTGCTATTTCTCCTGCTCTGTGCTCCAGCCATCCTTGAACGTGGGCTGGAATTCTACCTGTTACAGCTCATTCTGACAGACTCCACTTACTGTGCTGACATACAGACAAGGAAGCCTGGGTGCCCGGGACAGCATCCTCCAGAAAGCAGGACAGATGCTGTCTGTGAGTCGCTCCCTGGGTCCCTAACCTGTCCCTGGAGCTCTGCTGAAGAGAAAAGCTAGACAATGTCCACGCTCCGTTTTAGTTTTGTAAACCGCTTTGTGCATACGTCGAAACATTTTTACCTCAATTGTTTAATACTTTAGGTAAACGTTATTTAGGCTCAAACCATTGTTAGTAGTGACACCTATTCGTGTTTGAACCAGAGTTGAATGGATTCGTTCTGTAAAGCCTCGAAAAGCTGCGTGTGGACGGATCGTTTAGCCGCCCGCTCGTGCTCCCCTGGGAGGGCAGAGGCCCCGTGCAGCCCCTCGCAGGCCTCGGCCAGGCTCCCTGACTCGGCGGCCAGCCTGGCCCCTCGGAGGGTCTCCAGACACATCCTCTGTCCAGTCTGGGGGTTTTCCCCATTCTTCCTGAGAGTTCGACCCAACTGGAAACCAGCATGTGAAGCCACGGGAGCTGATTCGGTGCGTGTGTGCCGATGGCATAGGTGGTGCTTTGCCGTGGGCCGTGCAGTGCACGAGAGGAAAGTTGGAGCAGTGCACCCAGAAGCCGCGCTCCCCCACGGCCCCTCTGCTGGCTGCTCCCCGACCGCTGCTACATCAATCACGTCTGCAATGTTTAATTCAAATTACTTCTTTGGAAGAAGCTCAAGATCAGTTCACCTCTTCTGGTGTTGCCTTTGGACCCAGCCACGGTTGGGTCCTGGACACCGACTGAGGAGTTTCTAGAAACGTTCTCTCGGGCGAGAAGACCCGGAATTTGGCCATGTAGGATCATGGGAAAGGAAAGGAGCCTGGAGGTCATGGCGGTCATCCTCGTCCCAAACCCAGAGGCTTACCGCAGCAGTCAGCCGCCGATGTTTCTGTGGCTCAGAAGCTGCTTGCCCGGCGGCTCCAGCGGAGGGTCTCCCGTGAGCTGCAGGCAGGACGTCGGCTGGAGCTGCGCTCACGTGAGGCTGGAGCGGGGCTGGACGGTCTGTTCCAAAGGCGCTCGCTGTCCGGGCAGAATAGCGCTGCCTGTTGGCAGGACACCTCGGTTTCTTACCACGTGGGCCTCTCCGTAAGGCAGTTTGGGGGTCCCGTCAGAGCGAGTGACCCAAGAGAGGACAAGGTGCGAGCTGCGATGTCTTCGATGACCCCTTCGCAGAGGTCGCGCGTTACTTCTGCACCATCTCGGTGGTGTCGCGGGTCAGCTGCGTTTACGGAGGGGAGAGCGCAGGGCAGGACACCAGCCGCAGGACCGGGGCCCTCTCGGGCTGGCTGCCCGGTGCTCTTTCTTGGGCACGTGCCTCATGCCTCGTACTTGTATTCAGCACTTCATCTTCATTATCTCATTCAGTCACCGCACAGACTCCATCCCATTTTACAATGTGCCCAATATCCTCTCAATGCCAAGCGGGGGAGGTGGGGTCCCAGCCCGGGTCTAACTGGCTCGGAAGCAGGAGGGGTTCACCGCTCTTCTCTGCTTTCATTCTCCCCAGGACAACACAAGACACTTGTTGCAAGGTAACAAGTGTACCTACATCAGATTGGACTGAAAGGTAGATATAGATTTAATAACAGAAAGTGTATGTGGTCTGGTGTAACTCCGAGTCCTCGAGCAACATACAAGTGAAACCCTTGGCCCATTTCACCGAAGGAAAGAAGTAGGTGCCGTTGCTGTGTCCTCGTCCAGGTTTTCTTCTTCCTTCCCCTGGTTCTACAGTAGTCACGCCCTCTGCGAACTCGGACCCACTGCGTCTGCTCGGAACTCTCAGCCCCAAAGCAGGGTCTCAACCTTGCCTGACCTTTCTCCTAGTTTAGACAATAAAACACCTTGTCAAACTTATTTCCGTCTTTCATAATTACCTTACTTCATCAACAACTTCACAGATCTGAGCGGACTGTAGACCACCAGGAGGTGTGGTCATCTTCCAGTTGTCTGTAACTGCCTATATGATGTCATAGCCTCAGAAGGGGGCTCCCTGAAATGGTCTTTAAGTTTCTTTTAAAAAATGAGAAGAGGCGAGAATGAGATCGCATCCCAAAGCCAGCAGGGCCCAGTGAGCGCTGCAGCCCGCGTCCGGCCGTTTAGTTCATTCCCTGAGTGTGGGCTACACAGACACAGCCTGGAGCCAGAGTGCTGTTAAGTAAAGACGTTTTTGTTCACATTCTTTTTTTTTTTTTTTTCTTTTATCCTCACCCGAGGACATTTTTGCATTTATCTTCAGACAGAGTGGGAAGGAGAGAAGGAGGAAAAGAGAGAGAAACATCGACGTGAGAGAGACACATCGACTGGTTGCCACCCACACGATCCCAACCAGGGCCGGGGACAAACTGCAACCGAGGTACGTGCCCTTAGCGGGAACTGAACCTGGGACTCTCTAGTCCATGGGCCGACGCTCTAACCGCTGAGCCAAACTGGCCAGGGCCGTTCACATTCTTTAAAAATACTGGTAATGCATACTTTATTCTGCTTCAACATTATAATCGTGTCCCTGAGAAACCTCACACTATCAAACTCACCTTGTGGAATTTACTATTTTATTTGCAAAAGTAGACCTGGAGAAACTTGAGTGGTGTGTGTGATCCCAAAGGAGTTTCCACAGCAATCTGCTTTCATGGCTCTGGGTTCAATTTGCTTCGACGACGACAAATCATAAATTGATTGATCAAAACTCTAAAAGAGGAAACCAAAAGGCGGGACATGACGAGGAAATCCCAAACAGCACACGCATCTCAACGTCAGGGCAGACCACCACCACCTCACAAGCCCGGCTGAAACCAACTGCTCCGCCTTCCTCCGCCCACCTCGGTTGTTTCTGCACCTCAGAGTGCTCACTGCCCAGGGTCCTCTCTTCTTACCAACCACGGCATACTTCTCCCTAAGTCATGGATATTTTGTTTCTGTTTACAGTCGAAAAATGCACAGAGTTGGAGAAATGCACAACTACCTATGCATTGATGATGGTTACAAAACTGTATGTGGGCAGTTCGTGGCACGTGGATTACTCACACATGATGTGTTCAGGAACTAAGGGGTCTGTGAGCACATGAAACTAACTTTACCGAAATTTAGAATCATTACAGAACACTCATCAGATGTGTCTCATTTGTTTGAAAGGTAAACCTTTCTCAACCTTCAGTGGAATCACAGCCTCCTGGGGTCTTAGGAGCTGCAGGTGGGTGGACTCTGCCCCCAGAGTTCTGATTTGGGAGGTCTGGGGTGGGACCTAAGAATCTGCATTTTCTCTTTTTTTTTCTTTATTGATTTTTAGAGAGAAAGGAAGGGAGAGGGAGACAGAGATAACAACATCGATGAAGGAGAACATCTACTGGACGCCTCCTGCATGCCCCCCACTGGGGATTTGGCCCTCAACCTGGGCATGTGCCCTGACTGGGAATCGAACCAGCGACCTCTTGATGCATAGTTCAACGCTCAACCACTGAGCCACACCGGCCAGACAAGAATCTGCATTTTCAACAAATCCTTGTTGATGCTGTTGGTGCTGCTTTGGGGACCAGACTTGAGAACACTGTGTTGAGCTGTTTCTTTAGGGGAAGGACCCATTATACTCTTACCCATCTCTAGCCCTTGGTATAGTGCCTGGCACATAATTACCTCTAATAATTGGTAATAACAACAAGAAGAACTTTTATTTGGTACTCACTATTAGTCCCTGTGTGAATGTTACAAGAACTCTCACGACTCTGGTTGATATTCCTGTTTTACAGAGAGAACAATGAGCCGTAGAGAGGTTCAGTAACTAACCCGCAGTCACATGGCCAGTAGGTAATGGGGCCAAGAAGGAAGTTTTGGTGGTTGAATCGAAAAACTAAGATCCCTGGGCAATATTCTCTTTTTGTTATTGTTTTCAAGTTCTTCTCAAATCTTTGCCAAGGACAAATCCAGTAATATTTTCAAAGAAGAACATTCTAAACTAGTTCAGCACAAAAGTGTTCACATTGCTGTTGAGGGAGAAAAAAAATATATATTGACCAAACTTGCCTTTGCAAATACTATTTTTTCTCAGCGGCTGTGAGACGTTTTCATGGACCCAGACACCCACGAAATTGCTTCACGGTGCATTTATCAACGCCTCTTCTGTATCCTCCTTTTGCTCCAACTGAGGTGAACAGCTATGATAAATTTTGCTTATTGTAAGCATCTGTCACAAAAAAAAAAAAAAAAAAAAAAAAAGTCCTCAAAAACAGCCAGTCATCACTCAGAAAAGCAGAGTTCCTTTGGTTCCTTTGCAAGGTTTTCCCAGTCTGTGTCTTTGGATTGAGCTGAGCAATGGCTCATGGCTCTGCGGTCTTTTCTCCTGTCTTCACCGTGAGCAGTTCTACTGAGAGCTGAACTACTCCTGATTAAAGCCAGGAAGGGGACCTCCCTCACAAAGCCCAGGACAACACAGACCCTCGCAGGGCAGCAGACTGATTCTCGGCAGTCAGTCTGCGGGTCACCAGGGGAATGCTTTGAGAATAGGTCTCAGTGTGAACCACCTTGACAGTTCCATTAGCATTGCCGTTTGGGATCAAACGCTGAAGTTCGCTGCAAAGAGCTTCCAACCTCTTAGTTGTTCCCCACCCAACACAGCGAGGAGAAAGTCACCAAATGGCACTGTTGTTCATGGGTTTGTTTATTCCAGCTGTCTTCAGTGGGAAATTGATCAGCTCCATCCCTGCCGACGTGATTGTATCGGGCTCTACGGCAGTCCTGAACTCCAGCCTCCGTCTCTTCCTCCCTTCCCACAAACCCCTGGGATTCTGTTTCCTCCTCTGAAAAAGTCCGGATTCTACTACTGCTGCTTCATTTCTGGTTAATGATTATCAAGAAATCGGCTCGCGACTCCGAGGAAATACTGCAGAACGTAGAAGTCGTTCTGCCTTTGCGAACGAGGCGCTCTGGGCCGGTCACCGAGGTTACCCACTTGGGTCCAGTTTCTTTAGCCCCTGGGAAGATTTATGGCTTAAGTGGTCTTTCTTTGCCTTTGTCCCTTAGAAGCAACAGGAGCCTCAAGGAAAGTTAGTTAAGTTTACCTACATTTTCCACATGTAGAGCATGGTCTTTGGGGTCAGATTGCCTGGATTCAAACTCTGGCTCCACCACTCACTCACTATGTAACCTGAGGCAAATACCTGTCTTTCCTGTGCCTCCGTTTTCTCACCTGTAAAATGGGGATAATATTGGTACCCAGTCCCTAGGGCTCCATGAGGATTAGATTGAACGGTTAAGACGTGCTTAGCCAGATTCTGACCAAAAGCAAACACTCCATAAATGCTTGTTGTTGTTATTATTACTACAAATGCTGACAATCAAAATCGAAGGCCAAAAAAAAAAAGGTTCTGAGCACGGTTAGGAGCTGGCGGGACTGCCCAGGGTTTTAGGATCCTTGCCTACCCGGCACTTGGCGTTTAACAGATGAGATGGGACCCACATGTATCAAAGGAAAAGCTCTGAGTTGCACTTACAAATGGGGTGAGGTGCTGCACCGCCATGAGAGTGGAGGCCCGGGTTGTGGCAGAACAATGCCCCATAACGGATGATAAAGAGGAAATGAGAGATGCCCCGTGCTTATTTGCTTGCCTTTTTTTTTTTTTTAATAAAAAAAGAAAATGACAAAAGCTATAGAGGCCCACTGGGGAATACACAGGAATATTTAAAGCAGAAAAAAATGTCACTTAAAACTCCTCCACCCAGAGATAACCATTGTTAATTCCTTAACACATTTCCTGGTTTAGGCTTTTGAGATAACCTGTGCAAACTGGTCATGGGAAAGGAAGGTCAAATGCCCCTGAGATACACCCCTGCCCGCCTGGCCGGGCCTGGGTGAGGCCTTAGGTCCACACCAGTGGACACACTGAAGCACGACACTTGTCAGAGTTAAAACCAACCTCCTCTAACCCTTTGCTGAGCACAGCCTATTTGGGGCTGTCTTCTCAGTATCAAATAACATGTCCATTCACCAAAGAAGGCAGCTGTCTGCGTTCTCATAGAGAAAACCACGGATGATAAACTGAGTTTTGGTTTTTACAAATTTGGGGTTTTCCATTTTTCTCTCTGTTTGTTTGGGGTATTTTGTCTACACTGGGGTAGAATCTCTCTCATTGCCCAGGTATCAGGTTAGGGGACCATAACCACAGTTCTTTCTCTAAGTTACAGACTTGGGGAGCAGGCTTTTCCAGGACAGTCAGGACCCCCAGCCGCCTCAGAGCAGGTGGAGGGAAAGGCCGGCGTCGCCCCCCAGTGCGGCAGCGGGCCAGCGGGCCAGCGGGCCTTCCCGCACTCGGGCGAGCCCACCCGAGAGGCTGCGCTCTCGTGCGCACTTGGGTGGAGATGGCAGGTCTGGATGGGGACAGTCGTTGCTTTGTATTGTGTAGATCCTACTTTTGTCCCCGGTAATGAGTAAGGGGAAGTTCATTACCCCAATTTTTGTCTTTTTAATATGTATTTTTATATAATCAATACTTGGCCCATTTCGTTAGTTTCTAACATTCCCTGCAGACTTGTCCAAAAATTTGTAATGGGACCAGATGTTATTATATTATCAGCTTTTATTTTTATTTATTTTTTCTCCATCCGAGCCTGCCTGCCCAGATGTGTGAGACCAAGTCCCTAGTGGGGGTCAAGGACCTGGAAAGAACTGAAGTTGGTTCGTGGGGAGAAGGGGTGGGAGCGAACTGGAATTCTGAGAGCGCGGCGGTCGGTAGGGTCTCTCCGTCCTGTTTCTCCATGTGGCTCCGCCAGCCCCCTCCCCTCCCTCCCATCCCGTGTTCCCTGTGAGGCTCTCGGTTTCTGCACCCCCACAGTTTAATTTGCGTGGCAGGGACGGTGGCCATGGAGCTGGAGCGCTGGCCCCGGGGCTGGTGTTTGGCCCAGAGCCCGCCTCTCGTGGACACTTCAACAGAGGATCCCTGGGCTCCAGGTGAGGGAGCTGCTTCCTCTGAAAGGACAGGGGAGGGTCGGGGGCTTCCCTTCATCCTACCAGCGTCTCCTTGCTTTGGGGAAAGAGGACTGGAAGGGTCGTCCAGAGCTTCAGGGTCCCGGAAGGGACAGAGTGGACACGGGGAGGAGAGATCTGTTTGCCTGTGAACAGACCGGAGGACCGGTGAGTGATTGAGTGGGGGTGGGGGAGGGTACTGCAAGGTTCTCCTTTTCCATTTCTCCTTCAGCATAGATAGAGGGTGCAAATGATGGGGGTGGGCTGTGGCGGGGAGCAACCTAAACTTTCTCCCACACTTTATAAAATTCCCCAACTAGAGATTCAGCTGGTTAAAGAACCAAGGGAGTGTTAAGGAGACTTGTCAGTCCACCCAGTTGATTTTTTTTAATAGAATTTTTTCGGTGACCATGGTTAATAAAATAATATAGGTCTCAGGTGTACAGTTCCATAACACATCGTCTTTATATTGTACTGTGTGTTCACCCCAAGTAAGTCTCCTTCCATCTCCATTCATCCCCCACCCAGCTGACTGAAGACCAGGAAATGTCTTTCTCACACCTAGCGAAGATCTTCAAGATCCAAAAGATGGAAGTTTTTCTTGCGAAGGAGTAGGAAGGAGGGAGAGGTTATTCTGGAGAGGAGGAACAAGGAAGAGGGCAGAAGTGCCTTGGGCAACCCGGAGGAAAGTTGCCAGGAGGCAGGAGAAGGAACACAGCGCTGCTCTTAAAAACAATAGATGCTCAATAAAGGATGAATAGAGGTGCAAAGGGGCTCCGGTTGGGATGTGGCTTTTCGTGTTCCCTTCCTCGAGACAAGACTTCTGGCCGCTGAGAGCTCTGGTTGCTGGAGAGGCCGGGGTACAGCAGGTGAGCCAGGTCCTGTCTCAGATCCAGGCCAGAAAGGATGCGAGAGCACCCACCCACACCCCCATCTGTGGGTGATGCTGCTGCAGGTCCCCGTCCTTCCCCGCCCTGAGGGCCGGGGCGGTGCTGCCCTCGGGACCAGGCCACGCGGGCAGCTCGCCAGGGGCCTTTGCTGCTGAGCCTGGGCAAGGGCATCTGAAGGGGGGGACAGTCTGGGGTCTATGGAACAGCTTGTTGCAATATTGACGTAACCAGAAAGGAGGGACCAAAGTCAGGTCTTGGTCTCATTACTGCCACTAACCAGCTGGGCTGGCTGACAAATTACTTCTCCATGAACATTGGAGCTGAGTCATTTCTCAAGTCAGTGACTGTCAGTTGTGTTCATCCTGGAGTTTCCCTGGACAGGAACAGGGGAGAGAGGCTCCAAAATAGGCATTATTATTTTTATTAATAAAACTCAGAAGCCCCACCCCCACGCCCCCGCAAACTCTCCCCCAGATGCTCAACCAGAAGAATTCCTGTGTGTCCATGATCTAACTTGTGGCCTTGGGGAAATACCCAGCCCCTCTGAGACTCCGTTCCAGGGTCTGTAAAATGAAGTTACTAATATTACCTCATTGTGTTGTTTGAGGATTTAATTAAATAACACTGAAGTCATGGTAGAAATGCCAGTCAGCCCTGGAGAGAAGGGAGAGGGGGACTTGAAGAATGTTTAATAAAGGAGTGATTTACAAGGGTGTAGGGGAGCACAGGCTTGGTGCCTACCCCCGCCTAGAACAAGGGGCCATCTCCAGCCTGAGGGGGACTCAAGAGGGCCTTGCCAGGACCTGCAGGCAGAGAAAGCTGTCTGGTAGGTGTAGAGAATTCACTCAAGGGCAGCCAGCCCCCAGTGATGCCAGCCTGAGCCCCCCCCCCCCGCCCTTCCTTTCAGTCCAGCCCTGCTCCCATCGAACAAACCCAACCCACAGCCGGAGGGCACGGGAGCCCCTGGGTGTAGTCCATTTTGGGCAGCCTCTGGGGACCCAGCAGGAAAAGGTGGAACCATAGAGCGAATCCAGAAAGGAGACAGAAGATAAACAGCACAGGAAGGGCTCAAGAAATGAGAGCTATTGTGATGTCAGTTCAAGTTCAATTTAGATCCTTTCAAGCCCATAACTTGAAAGTTTCTGGAGAGTGGGAATCTTTGTTTTTTTCCTCAGACCATTAGTCATCCCCATATATACAGTACGTGCCAGTTGGTGTCTGCTGAACAGTAATCGCGTTCCAGAAGAAACATAAAATACTGACGTGCGAGCAGGTGTAACACTTGAATTTAATGTAATGTTAAAGCACAGTACATTAAAGGTGACAGTGCCACACATTTAAATTGAACATCACAGATGGAGATAAAACAAAAAAGCATCAAGCCTGTTATGGCTTTATTAATTTCTTATTTTTCTTCCTGGGTTGAGTTTGCATCCAAGGACTTCTCATTCTCCTACGGGCAAAATGACAGCGGAATTAGTGAGCAGCACTTGCAAAGAAATGACTATAAATTGCTTTGCGAGGAGAAGCTACACACTGTCTCGGGGTCCGAGGTTTCCTTCGAGGTTGTAGGGGGAGCTTCTCGCTGTGCAGGAGGCTCTGAATGGATGGAACCGCTAATGTATTAGTCGTAAATTCTAGGGTCCTGGGCTCACGGGAGTAAACTGCTCTTCCCACGCAGCACTGGGGCGGTCTATTCCGGAACCAGTACCTTTGTCCTTGGAATTGGACCCCTTGATGGCCAGTCAGACATTTTCCCGCACTCTGTGGGGTGAGCGCCCTGTGGGCTTGTCCTGTCCAGGAAAGGAAATGTCATCGTGGCCTGCCATCCTCAGAAATGACCTCTGCCTGTCCTGTTCCCCGGGGACCTTGCCTAACCTGCTCAGTGAAGATTTTCAAAACATTCTAAGGCATCAACTTTAATTTATCCTAACCACAATGCCTGGTCAGATTTTTCTGGCTTCTGGTTTGCTGAGGAGAAGGGCAAAACCTGGAGGTGATTCAGTAGTGAGGCAGGACAATCAGAAAGGTCTATGGAGGTGATTCAGTAGTGGGGCAGGACGATCAGAAAGGTCTACGGGGCAGAATGGGGCTGCTCCGGCCGTCGGGAGCTGGACACCGATTTGCCCTGCCCCAGACTAATGCTCCGGAACCAGCTGTTCCCGGGCCCGGGGTCTGCACTGTAAAGCTTCTCCACGGATGTGGATATACAGTCGTCCCTCCGTGTCCTCAAGGAATTTCCAGGACCCCAATGGTTAACAAAACCCTCAGATGCTCAAGTGTCTTATATAACATGGCAGTGTTAGCCGTGGACAGGGAGCTCCGTTGGTTAGAGCATTGTCCCAGTATGCCAAGGTGGCAGGTTCCGCCCCGGTCACAGACCAGAACCAGCCAGTGAATGCATGAAGGGGTGGAGCAACAAATTGACGTCTCTCTCTCTCCTTCCCTCTCTCTCAAAAATCAGTAATTTGCACGTAACCTATACTTGCACAGAGGCTGCAGCAGGGTCTGCCTGAGCCGCACTTCATTCCCGTGGATCAGCGTGGTGCTCGGCGCGCGGCAAATTCAAGTGTTGCTTTTTGGAACTTCCTAAGATTTTATTTCCTCCTCAGTAGTCTTCCACCTGTGGTTGGTTGAATCCACGGATGTGGAGAGTTGGTTGTACAGCCTTGTTTTAGAAACAGGATTCCTGGTGCAAGAGCAGCAAAAAATATATATTTAGGGAGGATGTGAACATAAAAATGTCCTCGTTGATATTATAAGAAACTGCTTACTTCCCCCTAAAAACATAAACGAAATGTTAGCCCTTAGCTTATCTTATTTCCGGAATAATTAATTTAGTGCTTGTATTTTCAATACAATGACATTTTACTTAAAAACCTGGTAAGAAAACAAGTGGATTAAAAACGTTTGGACTTTTGCTGACATCCAAAAGCAAACCATTTTCTTTACTTAGGATAATAATGGTTCCGGTTTCAGGAGTACAGCCATCTAATCTGATCTGCTGTGAGAGGCTCCACCCCCCCACCTCCCACCCCCGTGTTGTCTCCCTGTGGCCCCAGCCATCCATCTGCGACCCTGTAGTGACCACTCACTTTAAAGAGGTGACTTCTGCCATGTACGCCTCGAACCCAAAGTCCTAGTGGTGCCCTCTGAAAAGAGAGCCTGTGTGGACCTCGGTGCCAGGGGCCTACGCCAAAATGTTGGGGTCAGAGGAATACCCAGTGATCAAAGAACCCACGGGGAAATCTGTCCGGGTGGGAGGGAGGGAACAGGAATTCCTGCCTAACTTTAATCCTTCTATTTCCACGGTCTACTCTTTAACCCTCTGTGTTTCAGGACAAAGTTTTAAAATCTGCTAAAAACACACATTGGGGTTGGTCCGGAGAAATGTTATGGGTATAACAGAAAGTTTAGCCCCAAGGTTCTTAGGGCCCCAACCTTCTGGTGCTGGGAATGGTGCGGGCATGACAGGTCTCACAGATCCGACATTTGCCGGAGACCTAAGGCTGGAATTAGCCGCTCCAGGCTTTGTTTTGCTTAATAGCCAGCTGTTTGATCCCCTGCTGTCTGCCTGAAGTTAGATGAGATGGAGGGCACTGTGTCTGGGATGAAAGGAAGAGCGAGTGGCTTCGGATCCCTGCAGGGACGCCCGGCTGTGTGCTGTGTGTACCCTGCGTGCCCCAGAGCTGGCTGTGTGCAGCCACGGACTTCCCACCCGGGGCTGGCGGCAGGCTGCTGCCGGGCGGAAGACCTAGGAATCGGGCCCAACCCTGCCAGCCCCTGCCTGGCAAGTGGAGCTGGGCTGTCTGCCTCCTCAGGACAGCTCTGGAGCCAGGGTGGTCGATTAAAAATCTGGTGACCCTGGGCCAAAAGGTCAGGACCTTGGAGGACTCCGGAGTCCTAGCCAGCGGCTCCCTGAGCTGCTTCCTGCTGACCTGTTGTCTTTTCCTGATTCATCAAGTCTCCTGGGACTCCAACTCCCAGCATTTTCGGGAAGTGCAAAGAGGTGGGTGAGGCGGGCTGGAGCTGCCCACCCCCTTCCTTCAGGATGTTCTCTCTGCCCAGGCTGCCCTCACGCCTGGAGGAGCTGGCGTTCCTGGGGGCATGCGTGCACCGCGCGGCAGGTGTGCCCAGCGCCTGGAGGGAATCATGCCGGAGAAACGACAAGTCTCCCAGTGTCCCCAGGAGTCCTCAATGGAGAGCCATGGCTGATGCAATAGCGGGTGACTGTGCACCCCCCAGTGCTGGTGACTAAGTGAGCAGAGCCCAGACCTTAGGTGGTCCAAGGAAAAAACCCTTCCAGTATCCAGTTTGAGCCAATGTGGACACCTACGCATACTGGATTAAAACGGAGACGGCTTAGCAAACACGAATGAAAACACCGCCCCGGGATCCAGCTGCAGGGAGAGACAACACGAAACAGAAGAGAAGAAGTGGGGAGAGGACAGAGATAAAGGCAAAAGTAGCGCTGAGGAGAATTCTAGAAGCCCATGGGAAGAATAACAACTTTTCGGATGCCTTGGCTACATTTCAACTCATTATTCAGTGTCATTAGAGCAGGGAGTTTATCAGACACAGAAGCTTGAAGGTGGTCAGCTTCATGAGATTCATCATCCGTGTGTATGTTCCCTGATCAGATAAGTGACTAGCTCTTTGTGCTGATCCACGCTGAAGGTCTCAGTCTCTCAGGACAAAGTACCCACCGCTTATCCGAGGACTCAGAGGACAGCGAGTGGCAGAACCTGTAAACACATGGTCGCCCTGGACCTAAGGAAAGGCCTGCTCACATTTTGACTGCTTTTTACATTTTTTAGTTTTCTCTCTGTACTTTCACATGGGATCGAAGGAGGTGGGAACTCAGCAGGCGAACTTGCCGAAAAGAAGCTCCCGCGAGCTCTCAGCCGTGCTGCCCTGCGTCTTTCGGACTCACCAATTGTCGCTGGAGTCCCCATACATTCGGAAATGAAACCTCTCTGCAAAGACAAGGCTTTCCCAGCGAGGGCAGTCAAAGGATTTTTATATACACTTGAAAGGAAGCCAGAAAAGGAATTGCATTTGAACAAATTGCATTTGCAAAGGAATGCTTTGAACAGGCTGCATGATTAAAGTCCACTTAGGGGGGCTGCTTTGAAGAGGCCAATGTTTACTTCGGTGTTAGAGTTGTTGTGCATGTTTACAGCAAAAACAAAACAAAACAAAACACAAAAACAGAGAGAGAGAGAGAGAGAGAGGAGAATTCATGCCACATTCTGGGCATACCTTGTCCTGATCAATAGTCCTCTTCCCACCATGCTTCCTGGCCTCCAGCAGGCCCCAGTGTCCCTCATCTCTGCAGCCCCACACGCCTTGGACCAGCCCCAGCGAGGCACACACTTCTGTGTGGGACTCACAGAACATCCCCACGTACCTGCCCAGGACACGGGACTGTCCTCCCGTCCAGACAGAGAGCACCTGGAAGGCGGGGTCTCGTCTCCTTCACCTCAGTAGTCCCAGGACCTGGCAACAGCTCCAAACCAAGACCTGCCCGGTAAAAGCAGTTCGCACTGCTTCTAGGTTTCTGTGGGGTTTAGATGATGTGTCGGGAATTATGGTTTATGAAAAAAGTGGAACCATGTGTTTGAAATGGGAAATAGGAAGGAAACCCAGACTGAACATAGCTTTCTTGCAGTTGTACTTATTACTTTCATAGATTGTTGCTTTTATCACCTCTCCGAGGAAATAGAAGTTTTGCTGAGAATAGGCAATGGTTGTGCAGCCTGGCTCTCCTGGATATTGTAACCATTCATAGGGTGGGGGACTGGGGTGAGAGAGGATGAGGACGTGCTGAGGCAGGACGATTCTGTGGCAACATAAAATATGAGGAGGCAGACCGAGAGGCAAGCAGTTGTAAAAACACAGCCAACTACCCATTCCTCATAACAGCTCAGACTTTTTAGGTGGCAGTGTGCCAGGTGAACACCCTCAGCCTCCCAGACTCCCTTGCAGTTAGAGTTGACCAGGTGACACTGTTCGGCCAATAAGATGCAAGTGGAGTCACTGGGCAGGGCTTCCAGGAAAGCTCCTTAAAGGAAAATTAACTGACACGTACCATTTTTTTTTTTTCTTAAACAAATAATTTTAATTCTTTTTTACTGAATTTATTGGGGCGGCATTGGTTAATTAAATTATATAGGTTTCAGGTATACAGTTCAACAATACATCATCTGTGCATTGTACTGTGTGTTCACCACCCCAAGTCAAGTCTCCTTCCATCATCATTTATCCCCCTTTACCCTCTTCTACATCCCCCACCCCCTCTTTTCTCTGGCAATCACCATACTATTGTCTGTGTCCATGAGTCTTTTTTCTCCCTTTGCTTAATCCCTTCACCGTCCTCATCCAGACCCCAACCCCCTCCCCTCTGACAGCTGCCAGTCTGTTCTCTGTACCCATGAGTCTGTCTCCACTTGTTTGCTACTTTATTTCACTCATTAAATTCCACATATAAGTGAAATCATATGGTATTTGTCTTTCTCTGTCTGGCTCATTTCACTTAGCGTAATACTAATGTATTGATTTTTTATTGATTGATTTGAGAGAGAGAGAGAGAGAGAAACATCAGTTTGTTGTTCCACTTATTTATGTATTCATTGGTTGATTCTTGTATATGCCCTGATCGGGGATTGGACCCACAACCTTGGCACATTGGGATGACACTCTTACCAACTGAGCTATCTGGCAGGCCTATTTTAATTTTTTTCCAACTATTTTTTTAATTTAAGTTTTTTTATAGTTGGCACTATTCCAGATGTCCCTCACCCCCACCCCCATTTTAATTTGTACCTTTGCCCTTTGCCCTTCTCCCTGGGGTGCAGAGCTGGTACTCCGAGACGGGAATCACCTTGCCGCAACCCAGATGAAAACCACCTGCCCAGTGACCGACAGAAACATAGCACGATCCTGGAACCTGCTACATTATGGAGCTGCCATGTCAGCCGTGAGCTGACTTAACTCCCACCTTCTCGTTACAGAGAAGAGTAGACCTCCCTTTGGTTAGGCCGCCGTACCCAGTCTTCAGTTCCACGCGGCTGGCTGAATGCAGCCCTGGTTTGCGCTGCATCATAATCGAAAGGACACTGGAGGACGGAGAGGCAGGAGCCTGAGCTCTGGGCCCGGTGTGGTCCTCGTGCAGTAGTTGTGCAGCCTCAGACACGTGCCTTCAACCCTCTGAGCGTCACTCCCTCATATGCAGTGTTGAAGATGAAAAAAAATCATTTGAAGGCATAAAAAGTTTTACACGAATATAAAATGTTATCAATATCTATATCAAGAGAGTACAGAAAGGAGATAAGTTGGCAAGGCCAGGCTCAGGACCAGACATTGAAAAACTGTGGTATTTGGAACTCAAAGTATAGGGAAGGAAACGTCAAGGATTCCCACCCGAGGAAACGTCTTACACGTCAGGGCCCGGATTCACTTATTCTTCTTTCCTCCATTGTGACTGTGTGCCCATTACCAAATCGGCACTGATGATTTTGTTAGGTTTGAAAGCAGAGGCAGAAATTGGCACTTGCTACTGTGAGAAGGAGGACTAGAGGTGGGACTTCCCTGATGGAAATGGAGCACCGTGGCAGGAGTCCTTGGAAATACGGTAGTTGGGAGGTGGGGGAAGAAGTTGCCACCTGGCTGGAATAGCAGGCTGGGGAGTGCGGGTTGGTCTGAGACAACCGGGGACACCTGCAGGTTCTGAGCAGGAAAGGGTGACATAACGAGAATGATGTCTTGGTAATACAATCTCGGTCCTGGCAAGAGTAGAGAAGGTAGAAGAAGCATGGTTGATTCAACTGCGTTAGCTGACAGGCAGCCTGTTGCATGAAAGGTAAGTTTAGGGTTGGATGTGTGTAGCTTGGTTTTGATGCTGGGATCTAGGGAGAGACACTGATGGACCCAAATCAGGCTCTTTGTTCTTCCGGCCCCATCCTGGGGCCTCAGTTCTATGAACAGGCCTTCCATCTTCATCCTGAGACCCAGGATTCGCACCAGACTCCAGTTTCTCTCTCAGCAAAGAGGTTGAAGGGATCCAACAGCAGAGAGGACTCGGGTCCCACTCTCATGTGTGTGGCTGCCTCAGGGTAGAGATGGTGGGTGAGGCTTCCCTTGTGTCATGTGCTAGTTCCAACGGCCCATAAAAGGTGGGGAGGGTCACGGGGCCCAGAAATCTGTCCTGTTACATCAAGGCAGGCGATGGGACCATCGGGACTCGGTGTTGGCACAAGGAGGACACAGAACCCATGGACGTGGCCACCGAGGCGAGCGCAGGCGCCAGCGTCAGCAATGGGCTCCCACACGTCCCTGGAAAGTGGGCCTCGCAGATGTGACTAAGAGGCCCAGGGGATGAGACTGGGGCCGGTGTGAACCAGACGACGGCATGGAGATCAGCCAGCCTGTGACACTCGCCCTGTGCCCAGGTGCTGCCCAAGGAAACAGAAAGAGAAACTTGAAAGACTATTTGCCCTAAAGAGATTGAGTGAACCTGATAGAGACTACTTAAAACCATAATAACTATGCTACATCTTTTCCTACCTCTAAGTGGAAATCGCAGCTCATGGGACACTGGAGATCAATGACAGGAAATAAAGTTTATATTTCTGCGTGTCTGTGATGTTGTATGTAAATGTCAATGCCAGCACCCACAGATGCAGAAGGGTTAATGTCAGCGGGCACAGAGAAGACAGGGAGCCAGAAATGGAAACAGATACTCCTGCTAAGGTGGGGCAGGTGCTAGATATACCTGAAGGTGAAGGAAGAAAAGCGGGTCATGCAGGTATAATACAATAGGCAGAGACAAGCAACAGGTGGCAGGTAGGCCAAAAGGTGTCCTAGGTTCCATAGCAGGTGGGCAGGTGCAGCGCAGCGGGGAGGCCGAGCAGAGCGCTGCAGAGACGTGAGCAGATGGCTGGGCTGGGGAGGCTGCCCACCTGCAGAACCGGGGGAAGGGGCAGGCAGTGCTGCGGGGCCTCGCAACGCACCACAGCAAAGAAAGCAGAGCTCTGGGCCGAAGGGGAAGGAACAGCACGAGGTATCGAGTCAGGGCGTTTGGCACTAGATCTACACTTAGTGTGGCTATAGCTTCCAGAACCAGGTACAGCCCCGTGTTGGACCAGACAGACCGCATGTTGACTGGGTGTTTCACCAGAGCTTCTTAGTTTTCTTGGTCTAGGAGATGGCTGGTTCCAGAACCCGGTGTAAGACGCCCCTCCCCCCCCCATACCTTCCAGGAGCATGTGGGCCTTGTGGTTGCTGGCAGGAGGTCGAGAGCGGCTAGGGAGAGGTATCAGATGGTCCAAATGAAGACGAAGGTAGAATGGACCCTGCCAAGCAAAACAAGCAAAGAGAACTCAAAAGCTCCGCGACTTCAGGTCCCATGAATTTCCCTCCCAGACGTCAAGACGTCTTTGCCTTTATCCAAGGAGTAATGGAGAAGGTGCCTGATGGAGTTGTCACGTTGGTCTCAGGAGCCTTTCCAAGCGATGAAAAGCCAAGAGCCCAGCCGCCTTCCCAGTGAGTAGTTCTGCTCTGGGATTCCCGGGGACCCAGTGTGAGGCTCAGGGCCCTCGGCACGCCCGGGGCTAACTCCTCGCTGTCTCCATGGAGGGTGGCCGACCCCAGAACAGCACACCTCTTTTCCGCAGTTAGGGTGGGCCTTCGTCATCAGAGGGGTCCCACTGGGAACTGCTCTCAGGAGAGAGGAGACCTAGATGTTGTCTAGTGGGAGCGGGGCAAGGGAACATCAGGAGGGTTACAGGATGAGCCATCCTGATAGATCAGTGGTTCTTACTGGTTTAAGGACCCATGACCTCTAAGAGAAGCTAATGACAAACTAGAGACATTTTCCCAAGAAAGCCAGCACACTCACTCACGTGCACGGATTCCAGGGGGCTCGGGAGCACTCGCGAGGGATCCTCACCCACCAAGAGACCTTGTTCTTCAGCAAGACAGTGAGTGAGTCCACGTTTGTCAGCCTCGTGTTGCCATTATGGATAGAACAAGACAGGCAGGAAAGTTGCTCAAGGTTAATGAGACGTTAGCTGTCACGTTATACTTAGAGCTGGAAGTGACCTTTGCAATTGGCGGACACTTTGGCCCTCGAGTGGGAGAAAAAAATCCTGGACATGGAGCCAAATGCCGGAAGCTGTGGGTCACAGTCTTTCTTGACCCCAGTACTGATTCACACTAAGATCTTGTCTCATCATTTGACTTCTCTGGGTCTCAACTTTCTTACCTATTTTTTTTTTTCATCCATTTAAGAGACGCTGCTAACTCTCATTTACTAGGTCTTTACAAAGTTTCGCTGAGATGACCAAGTGAAACTCTTGGTAGAGGTGATGTTTACTGGGAAATGTAAATTATGTCATCCAGGTCACCTGCTAGCTGGTGGCCTGCATTCAAGGACAAGGCTTGGTCCTTCTGAGCCCAGCAATATTCCCCCCCCCCCCAGCTTGCTCCTCAGAGTGCCGGAGGACCACTCCTGTGTTTCCTGTTGTTCTAGCCAATCAGTTTGTGGTACCTAATTGTGGTAGGCTTAGTATCATCCTCCAAAAAAGAAAATAAAGCTGCTTTTCTTTTTCTTTCACTCAGATTTGCAATGATTGGGTAACAGAGAACACATCGATTTTATTTTTTAAAATGTTTTTAACCCTCACTTGAGGATATTTTTCCATTTACTTTTAGATGGAGTGGGAAGGAGGCAGAGAGAGAAAGATTGATATGAGAGAGACACATCAATTAGTTGCCTCCTGCATGATCCCCACCAGGGCCAGGATCGAACCTGCAACCCAGGTATGTGCCCTTGACCGGGAATCAAATCCGAGACTCCTTGGTCTGAGGGCTGACATTCTAATTGCTGAGCCAAACCAGCCAGGGCAACACATCCATTTTAAACACATATGTATGTTTAATGAAGGTTTAAGGTCTGTGTGTCCTATAAAATTATACCTGTTCAAGGTTAAAATAATCTCCCCAGGAGTTTAACTCCTTTTACAAAAGACCATCACTCAAGGTTGCAAATTACATCGTGAGGGTCAGGTTCACACTCTAATAGTAATTTTAGGTAGAATTCATTTTCCCCAGTCAGGAGCTTTTTGCTAAGCCGTAGAATCACTGCTGCGTAAAGGGAACGTCGTGAAACACTAGTGGCCTTGACTGAGCATGACGGTCCTCTGGGTGGTGCGCGTGCCCGACTGCGGGCAAGGGCCTCCGAGAAGTTTGCAAACTGAGCACAATCCGAAAGAGAATGGGAGTCGGAACACCTCTTCGGAGATGAGTCTTTGGCTCTCCTGCACACAATGTGTCCACTTTCCTGAGCTGACTTGAACTGAGTTCTCGGTCGCTCTTTGAACAGAAGTCAGCCTGAGAAGCTGAGGGCACTGAGCTCACTGGGGCTGGTGTGTGGGAGAGAACTTTTCCTAAGCAGATTATTAACAGGAAATTATTTGTCTAAGTTCTGAATGGCCTTTCACTGCCAGGCCACAAAAATTCCTTATTTTTAAACAAACAATCGTGGGTAGACATAACTGGGAAATGCAGAACATTCATTCGATAAATTCTGATTCTAGTCCTCCCGAAGCTGAATTGATGGACTCCGCTGTGGGGAGCACAGTGCCCACCACTGTCGCTGATTCTGCGCCTGCGAGGCTCGGACAGATAGTCCCTGGCACACAGTAGGCCCACAGGAAATACCTGCTCGAGGAATGCTGCCGAGATCTGGGTGGAACAAATCTGAGTAGTTGATGGGTGCTCAGATGCTGAGGCGAGTTGTGGTCCTGCAGCCCCCAAACCAGATCGCCCGGTAATTTGGGTGGGAACACGGCCGCATCATTTACCCTCCTTGGGCTTCAGTTTTCTCTTCCGTAAGTTGACTTCTAAGTCTCTTCCAGCTTTGAACAGGTCAGTGCAAAGACTTTCCTAGCGTCACAGAGGAGTGACAGACCACTGAACTAAACTGAGAAGGCGTGGGTTCTGGTCCTGGGTGGGCCACCCGTTAGCCCAGGGGCTCGTTCAAGCTGCCTACTGTTTCTGAGCCTCCGGCTCCTTTTCAGTACAACTGGGAAGATAGACCTTACCTCAGGATTTCTCTAAGAAATTATTCTCTATCAGAGATAACCTCTTTTACTAAAAAGAGTTGTGGAATGTAGTATGCATTATCATTTTTAAGACTGGAATGGGATTTTGGAATAAGACCTCTTTAAATTCCGCTAAAATATTATTAAGAAGGGGTATGACCCAGCCGGAGCGGCTCAGTTGGTTGGAGCGTCATTTCTTGCACCGAAAGTTCGCCAGTTCCACCCCCAGTCGGGCATGTATACAGGAGGCGACTGATCGATGTTGCTCTCTCTCTGCCTTCCTCTCTCTACGGTGAGTGATACGGTCTCCGAGGAAAATCTCTGTAGGTCTGTTACACTCTGTTACCTCAGGGTAGTGCAGAAAGCCACATTTTAAACTGTTCGGATTTTAAAAACATAAATTAGTTTTTCAGATTTCAGAATGGAACTACAAAAATAACCTCTGGCAACCTGGGAAGTTATGGAGCACAGTCACATAGAGTTGGAAACCTGGTCTTTTCCTGGTTCTGGACCTGCTTAGCTGGGTGACAATTTGCTTAATTGACATGTCTGCCCGCGTTCTAGAATCTGTAACATGCAGGGCACAGACCACTTTTAAGGCCCTTTCCTGTTCTAATAACCTGCAAATGCTATAATAAGTTAAGTTCATTGGCTGCGGTTTTCACGTGTGTATTTGTAAAGGTAAATGGTTCTTCAGTTTCATGTTTAGTAGACAGAAGCCTGGTAGTTTAGGTTAAAGGTAGTTTATACTCAAACCATTGTTATCCTTGAATGCTGTGTTAGATTCAGGTAAGGTCAGGAGCTCTGAAAGAGGCTGAGATGCTCACACCATTGCTCCATGGTTTGTTCTCCCTACAGGAAGACAGGATAGTGTCAAAATATAAAAGGCTCATTGATGTTGGAAATGAAACTCGTTGATGCAACTATGGAGTTTTCATCTTCAAAGCCCTTTATAAACAAGAGATTTGGTGGGACCCGCAGTAACAGAGTCCAGAACCCAAAACAAATGGGATCGGATGTAGAAGCAGAACTCTTTGGATTAAGAGCCAACCTCTCTCCGCCGAGGCCAAATGTTCTTGTTCTCAAGTGTGGTCTTCTGTGTATTTCTGTTTGTGTGTAAATCCTTTCGAAACAACTGTCTGTAGTTTATCAAACATTCAGGACTAAAGTTAAGCTAGGTATTGTTGATGAATCTCTGTAGTTCACTTAAGTAAAAAAGCCAAGAATGCTCATATATTAAGTAGGTGGGTCCATGACACCTGGGTCAATTCTCTAACCTCTTTATTGGTGAGCACAGGAGTCACTTCTCAATGAATCTGCCACATCGCAACCTTAGGACCACTAACGCTTATCTGTTTCATAACATCTTGAAAGGGAGTGGCGAGAATTAATATTGTAAAGAGTAACTTGGTAAGTGTCCTGAGGAATTCTGATGAGGTCGCTGCTTACCCGTGGGGCGCGGTAGAGCAGGGGCATCTTCGGCCGCTTTCATTTCCCCGGTGCCTTCCAGCCACAGCGGACTCTTGAACATATGAGATGTCACAAGTCCACAAACCCTTTTGTTATTTTCTTATTACAAACTCCTACTTATTCCTCAAAGCCTTTTTTGAGTTCTCCATCTGAGCTAATCCTTCTCTCTTCTATGTTCCAAAAATACTTTGCATGTGGCTCTATCATAGAGAGTGTCCATCTATCGCGATAAGCAGGGAGTCTCTGTTGGCACATGAATGCTTCATGAGGGAATGGCCCGAGTCCTTTTTATCCCTACAGCCCTAGTGCCTGGTACCCAGGGCATATTTAATGGATGCTTGTGAAGCACGTAAGAAATAGGCCAACCTATAAAAGCTGTTGCCTTTTATATCGCTAGTTATGAAGCCTCAGATGGTTACAAAAAATGAGATCCAGCTATATTATTAAGTGAACATTGTAAATTTTTTTTCTAATTCACGCATCACTTCAAGGGCAATAATGTGCTGTTTCAGAGCAGACTAACCACCACTTTGGACAAGTCTGGTATTTTCCTTTTCTTCAAAACTGCCATTTAACTTGGGCTTGCAAGTGGGGTGTTAGGCCTTCATGTAGTTATTTATTCACCGGGCTCAGGCGTCTCAGATGAACCTTGTAGAAACAACACCTTCAAAAACAGTGCTCCCAGGATGGGCTAAACCCGACTTGGCTGAACTACTTCGAAATGTTCTAGCTCCTGTGATTATAAGAAGAACGTCAGGCAGAGTCTTTGCCCTGTTTCTGAATTTTTACCAGAAGCAATCAAGCAAGCTTCCCCAGCTATGGTTCACAGTCCTGATGTTAGTGCCATCCTGAATCGGGTTAATCATTTGCTGGGAACGTGTTGTTATCTTTACTTTAATATAATTTTAGACCTATAAAAATGTTGGCTCAGAAGTTAGAGCGTCAGCCTGTGGTCCAGAGAGACCCAGGTTCGGTTCCCGTTAAAGGCATGTAACTTGGTTGCAGTTTGTCCCCGGCCCTGGTTGGGGTCATGCGGGAGGCAGTCACTCGATGTGTCCCTTTCACGTCGATGTGTGTGTGTGTGTGTGTGTGTCTCTCTCTTTCCGCCCCCCCTTCCCCTTCCATTCTATCTGAACAAAAATGGAAAAATGTCCCTGCCCGGTTTGGCTCAGCGGTTAGAGTATCGGCCTGTGGTCTGGAGAGACCCGGGTTGGGTTGTTGGGTTCCCTCTAAGGGCATGTACCTTGGTTGCAATTTGTCCCTGGCCCTGGTTGGGTCGTGCGGGTGGCAGCCACTCGATGTGTCCCTTTTAAGTCGATGTTTCTCTCTCTCTCTCTCTCCCTCCCACTCTATCTGAACAAAAAATGGAAAAAAAATTAAAAAGAAAAAAAGGGAAAATGCCCTCAGGTGAGGATAAAAAAAATGTTGTAAAAATAGGACAGAGTTCCTGCATATTCTTCGCCCAGCATCCCCGATGTTAACATCGGAAATAATCCGGTGCAGTTGTGCAAACCAGGACGTTAATATGGATGTACTGCTGCGCACTAACATACAGGCCTTCCTCCAGGTTCGCCGTCCCCACTGAATGTCCTTTGTCGGCTCTGGGATCTAGCCCAGGATTCAACTTTGCATTTAGTTGTCAAGATCAACAATTTTCCCCAAATGGTTCTAGCACTTCAGCCTTTGTCTGTTCATGACATTTGTATTTTCAAAGAACACCAGCCAGGTACTCCCTCCCCTTGGATTTGTCCGGTGTTTTCTCACAGTAGGTAGGGGTGATGCATTTGGGGCAGAAGTATCACAGCAGAGAGAGTGTGTTCTTTTCCGTGCATGTGAAACACTTTACACTGACCTGCTGTGTGAGCGTTTGGAAGAATTATTTCTTAACAGAATTACTTCATTTATTTGCTCTTATTGGTATTTACTATTCTGGGTATTTCTCAGGAAGTTGGTAGTTCACCCGCATGACTTAGAGGGTGGAGTCATGATTCGTGGCCCAAGGTTCCCGTAGAGGACCGTTCATGTCCCCGCCTCGGGGATCCGAGAGGACAGCCGGGGGTGTCGCCCTTTCTCCTGTGAGCAGAGACGCGCCATCAGCCAGGGGCCTTCTCCTCCAAGCAGCTCCCCCTCCAGCAGCGCCGTGACTGACTGCAAGCTGCTTCTTAGGTTGGGTCCATCCCGAGGCTGGTCCTGGGAATGGTTTCAGTCTCGGCCACCACTGGGGAGGTGAGCCCAGGAGGCACAGGTGGGAGAACAGGCAGGGGAGGCAGGCAGGCAGGCAGGATGGGCATTTCTTCTCCAGTCTCAGCTGTCGTCAGACCAGGGCTGCTCCCAGGGCACCTGGCCCGTTCTGAACCAGAGAACGCTCTGGGCGCCTGCAGCAGAGTGTCTGCGAAGTTCTCAGTTCAAGGCCGGTGCCGGGCAGCCAGGAGGGGCACGGCGCCCTGTCTACTCCACGCCTCCGTCCTCCTCTTCTTTCCTTCCCCACTGTTTCCAATTAAAAAACAAAAAAATTCTAAGTGGCAACTTGAGTGGGTTGGGAGGGGAGGGCATCAGAACAGAAGTTAGGTGTTGGTAAAATCTCTCAAATGCTAGCGTCACACCGTTAACATGGATCCGTACTGACTCAATCGATGCGAAGTCCTGTTGTTTAAAGACGAATGACACCAAGGCAGAAAAGAAAAGTGTGTTTTCCAATCTTGAAAACTCATTGTTTTCCAACGAGGTCTTTCTTCCAAGGCTGTGGAACTCTGAGGTCAGTTCCAGAGAGAGATGTGTTACCTGAGCTTGGGGATGTCACTTAACTCAGACACCCCACAAATCAAAGCATAGGACACCTAACACTGGGGTTGAACTCTTTTCAGCAACTTCCTGGAGACTTGCCGTGGGACACCTCAGAGGTTCTGAGATGGCCCCCAAACCGGAGAAAGGGCCGGAAATGGGGCACTTCCGCACTCTGATCTCTGGCCAGATGTCCTTGGGCGAGTTATTGGTCTGATTTCCTTGCCTGTAGGATGGGAGTGATCGTACCTACCTCGTGCAGTTGCACTGAAATTAGATAAGGTCATGTCAGTGAGAAGCGCCCGGTCCAGGGGGGCCAGAGCAGGCCCTTAGCAAAAGAGGGGCGGGGGAGTTTCTCACCGACTCAACTTCGTGTGGTCCATGTCCAGGTGATTCTAACCCTGCCTGACCTTGTGGGGTCACTGTCATCACCCCCACTTTGCAGAGTAGGGATGCAGTTCCCAGGAGGGTGCACCCTGCCTCTGCTGGTCACACTGGCAGGATCTGAACCCAGATCTGTCCGATTCTGTGATCCACTCCACCACACGCCTTGCGTGCATTATGGACATCACGGTCACCTTCCTCCCACCTGGTCTCCCCACATCAAGTGGACAGACAGAGACTGCCTGGGAGTTCTGCATCCTTTGTCAGAACGACAAGGGGAACAAAAGGGGGCTAACCCCGGAACGAGGCCTCTAGCGTAAGAAGAGTTGGCGTACAGGGAGACAAAGCTCCATGTCCTGGAGGCGACACTGTGCCAGGCTGGTGGCCAGGCCTTGCTTGAGCACTGGGGAGCTCTCTCAGAGGCTGTCCTGCCTGCAGGCTGCTGGGTCCTGCCCCTCAGCTCCCTCCGGGTTACAGCACCCAGCCCGCTTCAATTCCGCATTCCCGGCGCCAAAAGCCCAGGACTGCGGTTAGGTCCCGGGGCAGCAGTGGTAGGAGGTGGACAGTGGCTGGTTTCTCCATCCGCCTGGCTCTCCGCCCCTTTGCCTTGGTCTCCCGGCTCCTCCCTGAGCTCTCCCTCAGACTCGCAGTGCTCACCCCTTTCCTGAAGTCCTTCATGCCTCCCCAAATCTGGACTAAGATTGTAGTAGACCTATTACCTCATGGAGGTTGAGGAAATGGAGGTCCTTTGGGTAGGGATGAGGTGAGAGAAAGGGGGGCGGGGAGGGGCACTGTGACTCCAGGTGGAGGAGAGGCTGCAGCCGTCCACCGCGATGAGCCACGGTTCTGCACCTGGGGTCCAGGAAGCCTGTTCCCACCACCTTCTCCTCCACTCCCTGGAGACACTGATCCACTTTATAATTTGGGTGTTGGTGATGTCAGGAATAGAGTGTCGAAAGGCATGGATAGGTTACTTGAATAAAATGTATAAATAAATTCTTCTACTGCCTTAAGAATTTGATTTGTTACTATGGCCACCAAATACCAACTAACTGGACAGCAGGTGGGGATGTAGCTTCTTGTTTTCTGTTACGGTGTCGGGGCTGTTTCTGTACCAGTTGTGGCACTGTGGGATTCCATGCCTCTGCAGGGTCTTTGAACAGGGTTTCACGGACGTCTCTTCGGAGGGAAGACCGCATCCCGAGGCTGACGGTGGCATCCCCAGTGTGTGGTGCTCAGGCTTCTCGGTTAGTGTGAGGACACAGAAAACAGAAACTGAGCAAAATGTTAACAGCTGTAATGGAAATAATCACAGGCCTCGGTAAGAAGAGTCGGGGGGTGGAGGCTGGCACCTGACCACCTGTGAACTGCAGCAGAGGACGGTGGCAGGTACTTCCTCTTGCAATTCTCCGTGACTGAGCGAGAGGCAGGGTTAGTCAGGGTGCGATCTGTCAGGCTTTGGGGAGGGGCCGCCGGGTGAGGTGGAAGCCGCGCATGCCCCGCGGAAAGGCGGCAGAGGACTGTGTGCTTTTAAAGACTCGCAGACTATGGCTTTGCCTGTTACATGACACACAAGGATGAAAAAGGAAAAGAGAAAGTTAACCCAATGAGGGTAGACATAGATGACTTAATCCATATTTGTCCAGTGCAGGGAGGCCTCAGTTATAATCCAGGAGGCGACAAATGAGCACGAACAAAACACAGAGGCTGGCTAAATGCCAACGTGGCGGTGCTGGCTGGGGGTGGGGGTGGGGGCGAAAAGACAGAAGGGGAAACCCTCCTAGGTGGCAATGGCCGAGCCTTCGTGGAAGAGAGGGCGCTAGCTGGGTCCCGCAAAAGTCTTCTGTTGCAGCGGGAGGAGGCTATTCCGATGGGAGGAGGAAGGCAGACCAGCACCCAGCACCGCTGAGAACAGTCACAGCCATCAAAGGCGTCCTGGTCTGCTTGAAGCTGAGCACAGGGAGCATGAGACACTTCCACTGAGCCATAGTGTGGGGCCACCTTCCAGAGAGCCCTGGGTGCTGAGAAGAAAATGCGAAGCTTGGCTGATTGGACAGGAAGGTGCCACGTGGGGAAAATAGGCAGCACCTGTGGCTTTCTGTTTAGGCTAGAGGGAGCCATTGAAAAAGCCTGTGCTAATTCAAAAATAATTGCCAGGGATTACAGACAATTAAGTGTGAATATTCCAGCCCCAGGGCGAGGTGGCTCTTCTTGTGGAATGGAGTGTCAGACTCAACCTGACACAATTAATCATCCAGTTCAGCCACCTCCCTGGCCTTCCAGTCAGCAGGCATCCCTGTGACCCTTAGTGGCTTCCCTGCAGGAAATCTGTTGGTTTTCCTTGAAAGATAGGAATTGATCACTAGAACTGCTTCTTAGGAGACACAGAACTCGTAGCCCAGAGGCTTATTTACATAGCTTTAATAAGATAAGGAATAACAGAGAACTTCTGTTCACAGAGGAACATGCGCTCTAAATAACCTCGAAAATGTTTTCAGATGGTATCATTGCAGGAAGTGTACAGAAAGTTTTTGAAGTCACCAGTAATTTTCACACTTGCCCATAGGTGTTTTTAAAATGTCATGATTAGCCCTGGCCAGTTTGGCTCAGCGGTTAGAGCGTCAGTCCACAGACCAGTGAGTTGTGAGGTCGATTCAGGTCAAGGGCACGTACCTCGGTTGTGGTTTGTCCTGGCCCAGGTTGGGTCAGGCGGGAGGCAACCAGCCGATGTATCTCTCTCACATCAATGTTTCTCCCCCTCTCTCCCTCCCTCCCACTCTATCTGAAGATAAATAGAAAATATCCTCAGGTGAAGATAAAAAAAATAAAATGTCATGATTATGTTACACATTCCTCTTGTATCTAAAGCGTTTCCCACTGTGGTTGGCTTGCTGCGCAGCCCTGTGCCGTCTACACTGCGGAGCGGCGCATCCTCAGACGGGCCCTCGTTTGTTTAGCCCTTCCCCTGATTTTGAACATTTGTTCAAGCCCGCCCCTCCTCTCCCCCATTAAGGGACCTTATTCAGACATAAAATGTTTTCTTTGTCGCAAAACGGCATTCCAAAGGGAATAAAGGGTAAGAGACATTTCGGTGAGTCTTGATTTATGTCAACAGATTATGCCCCCAGGAGGGCTCCTGGAGAGTTTATTCTTTTCCACAGTCTATAACACCAAGCACCCAGTGGTGAGTGTTGGTGAAAGAAATTCCAAACCTAAAGGTGTTTTTTTTTTTATCCTCACCTGAGGACATTTCTCCATTTTTTGTTCAAATAGAGTGGGAAGGAGAGAGAGAGAAACATCGACGTGAAAAGGACACATCGAGTGGCTGCCTCCCGCACAACCCCAACCAGGGCCGGGGACAAACTGCAACCGAGGTACGCGCCCTTAGCGGGAACCGAACCCGGGTCTCTCTGGACCACAGGCCGACGCTCTAACTGCTGAGCCAAACCGGCCAGGGAGCAAGGGTGTTTTTAAAGAGTGCCTTTGAGCTGAGGCTTGGGGCCAGTCCCCGAAGCAGAATCTCTGGATGGAGGAAATGCCCCAGGAGCAGCAGCTTTGGCGTTCGTTTCGTACATTAGAATCAAAGGAGGAGACGGAAGGAAGGCCCACGAAATCCCCCAGAGAAAGAGGAAGGGGTGACAGAAAGCAAAGCGGAACATCTCTGTGACTGGGTGGAAAGTAAAATGGAGAGACATACCTCTTGCACATTTGTGGGTGCAGGATAGTTAACAGCTACCACACACGTTTACAGAGGTGTATGCAGGTGAGAGACAATAATGAGGAAAGTTGGGGCTGTCTCACCCCGTACCGGGTGTTTATCTTTGGGTGTCTGGGGAAGAGATAATTCTGACATTTTTGGTGTTATTCTAGATGCACTAAAACAATGGGAAGGGCTTGCTCAAGGTCAAAATTAATCTATTATATTGTATAGGCCTAGGACATGACTTCCCAGTATAACTGGTTCAATTAGAAATGTGTTTATGATCAAAACATCCCGTGTGGTTAACTTTTAGTTATTGAGTTTATCAAGCTTACCAAGGTAGTCTCCCTTTTTGCTCAGATTGCAGATGATGCCTGATAGATAAGATGATATTTTTACCACTAAGGGTAGAATGTTTTTCCTCATATAGTAAAAACCACATTTCAAGGAGAGTGGTCTGATTGATTGGCTGGGGGGTGAGGCCTTGATACGTAGCACTTCTAGGAATTTAGGCGGAACACACGGCACGGCAGGTGGATGGGGGTGAAGCGAAGCCAGGACTGAGGAACTTGGCCATGAGTCTGACTGGCAGGAGGCTGAGTTTCCGGAACGTGCTTTTGCTCAATGCCACTGGCAAATGGGGGAGGGTGGCAACGTGACGTGGAAGTTGCACAGGTTTGCAGAGATTTCCATGTTAGTGTTTTGTGTTAGAATAATTTTTTTATTTTTGGAAGTTTTTTAATTTTTGTTTTTCAGTTACAATTAAATTCAATCTTAGTTTCAAGTGTACAGCATAGTGGGAGACGTTTGTGTAACTGATGAAGTGATCCCCAGATAAGCCGAGTGTTCGTTGCTTCTAATCAAGCCACGCAGAGCGAAGGCGACAGCCCGGCCGGAGCCACACACCTGCTCCCAGCCGCCTTCAGCCGCTTCCTACGTCTGGTTGAGCGTCGTTCCATGCACCAAGAGGTCACGGGTTCGATTCCTGGACACTTTTGCATCCATCTTCAGATAGAGTGAGAGGGGGAGAGGGAGGGAGAAAGAGAGAGAAATATTGATGTGAGAGAGACATTGTGACTGGCTGCCACCCACACGACCCCAACAGGGGCCAGGGACAAACTGCAACAGAGGTACGTGCCCCTAGCAGGAACCGAACCCAGGTCTCTCTGGACCACAGGCCAATGCTCTAACCGCTGAGCCAAACCGGCCAGGGCCAGAATCTCCTTCTTTTTATGGCAGAAAAATATTCCGTTGTGCGGATACACCACATTCTGTTCATCCACTCCTCCATCAGTGAAGACTTGGGTTGTTTCCATCTCTTGGCTGTTGTGAAAAGTGTTGCTATGAACACGGGGCGCCAACATCTGTTCAAGTTTCTACTTTGCATTCATTCCCTCCTCTTTAAAAGATGAGGCTGTTGTATTTTTTTAAACTAGGAATCTAACATGCCTTTTTCACTATGTAGTCTTTTTATTAGGGCTGTTATTATTTCATGCAGGCTCTGGTGATAAGGTTGCGAGGGACTGCGTGGTCTGCCTCAGCCCTGCGTCTCCCACGCGCCCCTTTTGTGCACAGTTTTGCAGAACAAGAGCGGTGTGAGTTTAGAAATGCATAGAAGCATCATGTCAAGGAAGAAACGCCCATAGAATTGAAAGAAAAGCCGCTAGAGCCCAGCTGTGTGCTGCCTGGCTACCTTGGCAGCCTCAGCAACCGAACCATGCCCACTTTTCTCCTCCTGGAGGAGCACCCGACCTGGGGTACCTGGTCCAGGTCCAAACACCTGGTTTCCAGGAGTTCAAACGCTATCATCTGTCGTAGGATCGAGTAGAGGCTGAAAACCAGAGGGGTGCTTGGTTGGACAGGAGAGTTGAGATGCTCCTAAGCAACTGGCTAGATGGTTCTCTTGTGCCTACAGCTGTCTGCATCCTGCGCGGCTGGACTGACCCAACAAATGAGATAAGCAAAACCATGAGCATGGACACTCTATTCTGGCACGAGTGTGTGCACAGAGAAACGTGGACAGCTCGAGGAGGCAGGGGGAGGGGGAAGGAGGGTCACGGGAGCTGCCGTCGGTCCCTGTAGGGCTGGTGTGTGGCTTCGTGGTTTCCACGAGCACTTCTACCGCAGAGAAAGGCTCCGCGTGCGCAGAGAGGACCGACTGGGATGGCGACCAGCCTTGTGGAATGTAAACTCAGTCTACAAACAAAGAGGCCGAGGGAGGATTTGCTTGTTGCGTTTGACCACTCAGTAAACTTATCTGTGACGGAGAAGAGGCTCCGAGACCACACGGCCGCTGGGACGTCGGCTCGTCGTCCTCGGCACAGTGAGGCCTGAACAGTCGCCGGAGCCGAGTTCTTGGGCTGTCTGTTTTATGGAAATATTAAAACAGAAGAGAAAAAGAGCCCTTTTTGGGTTTTTCAGTTATATGACAACACGGGACATGTAATGTCAGTGTTAGCGTATAAATAACATTTTCAGTGGCTTCAAGTTACGATTAGAATTTACCGGGAAAAGGGGAATGTCAGTTCGGAGGCAGGGGGAGAGCATGGCCAGCGGGAACCACTGTCCCGTTAGAGGGGAGCAGGGTGGGCAGGAGGGAGGAGGTGGGGAGGAGCCAGGGGAGGCAGGTCCCGGTTTTCCACCTCCCTGCTGTCGTTTTCTCACCACTGAGCACCAGAGAGTTTTCCAACTGCGGGATCCCGTTAGCCCACCAGAACCAATAAAACAACGTGCGACGGGAGAGAGAATATCTGAATGTTCTGCCGTGGCAAGGTCAACACTGTTTGTAAATATTTTCTCCACATGTCCATGTTCATGAATGTATCTACTGCAGTAGAATATAAAATATGATCCTCACTGTGGGTTGTGGTTAGAAATTTGTAAAATATTCTGACATTTCACCTGTCTTCTGCCCTGGACCTTACTTTTCAGTCAATGGGGATTTTGTGTCCAAATCTGGCTACCGTTAAACTCTACGTGGGTTCTGATATTTGCTAACTTTCCATCATCACTGACTCAGGAGTGGGCGTTGCCTCAAGGGTGCCCCACGCTCCTAGGAGGTCTAATCAGGCGTGATGCAATGGAAAGAATCCGGAATTTAGAGCTGAAAGCTTGGAGTCGAATTTCACTTCAGCCACTGACCACAGATACGACTGCTTAAAAATCTCTCTAATCCAAGACAACCTTTTCCAGCCCAATTTATTCAATGAATGTTTATTGAATGCGTGCAGAATACTGACCGTAAACCATATAGGCTGGTGATGGAGATGAACACATAATTCTAAAAGAACTATTTGAATATGCACAACCAATGAACACAGACATTAGGTTGGGGAAAGCAGGAAGGGGGTGGGAAGGAGGGGGGCTGATGGGGAAAAGGGGGGCATCTGTAATACTTTCAACAATAAAAAATACTTACAAAATATTAAAGGTCATAAAAAAAGAACTATGTGAAGAAGGATGAGTGGGATACTTAATTCTACTTGTCAGAAAGGTAGGATGTAATGTGTGAGCCGAGCCTTGAAGAAGGAACAGCTTTAAATTGCCAGTGGAAAATTGCAGGACTGGTTTTCCAGGCAGAGAGGCCACCAGAGCAGGTCCCAGGCCTGGGGAGCACTTCTGGCATTGTCCCCGGAGGGTACTGTGGCCCTGGGGACGCTGAGGCTTTAGGTGGACAAGTGAATGGGTGGTCAAATCAGAGAACGGCAAGTGAGAGCCCAGCCTGTGAGGAGATGATCCAGGCCCTTCCTGTGCCGAGGTGCCTCCGCTGGCAAGTGCCTCTGTCCCCTCCTTCCTCTCCCACCATGGCTTCTGCTCTCCACCCACCGCACCCGGCACCAGGCGCCCTGGCTCCCACACATCACTCAGTGCGCATCCTACGGAACTTACCTCCTGCCCGCCCTCTAGAGAGCAGACGACAGCCTCAGTTACCTTTTCGCTACCTGCAGCGTCCAGAGCATCCTGTCGGGTTCTCTGACCGGTACATGTCTGCTCTTTGGGGCAGCTTGGCTCAGGCAGCATCTCCTTTTTGAAGTCTTCCCAGACTTGCCGTCCACCCCTGTATTAGTCAGAATTCTTCAGACAAATGGAATAAATAGGATATACTTGTGTGTTTGTGTGTATGTGTGAGTGTGTGTGTGTGTGTGTGTGTGAGTGTGTGTGTGAGAGAGAGAGAGAGACTGATTTAATCCAAAATCTGCAGGGCAGGCTTGCAGGCTGGAAACTAAAACAAAGTTTTTATGTTGCAGTCTTAAGGCCAAATTCCTTCTTCCTTGGGAAAATGTAATTTTTGCTCTTAAGACCTTCAAGTGATTGGACAAAGCCCACCCACATTATCAAGGGTAATCGGCTTACTCAAGGTCTACAGATTTAAATGTTAATCTCATCTAAAATACCTTCACAGCAACATCTAGACCAGTGTTTGTCCAAACAACCGAGCACCATGCCCAGACAAATTGAAACATAAAATTAACCATCACAACCCCCTCCACCCCACGCACACTAAGGCATCAACAAGTTTCTGTCTAGGCCTCCACTTATTTTCATTTTCTGTCAGTAATCCTGAAGAGATCTAATTCTCATCATTTTACAGATGAGAATATTGACACTCACACAGGTTAAGAGACTTGTCTCCAGTCACACGGTTCTGGAAATGAAAGCCAAGTCCTAGCCTCCAAACCGTTCCCGCTGCAGAAGGCCGTCTCTGTGCTGAGTGACGGTCCGTCCGCGGAGAGCGCTGAGCTCCCCACGCCGGGCACACAGGGCTTGGGAAACCAAACGCACCTGGATTTGAATCCTAGTTCTGCACACGTGCAGCTGAGGTCCTGGGGTCACTTATCTAAGCTCTCTGTGCCTTAGTGTCCCCATTTACAAAATGAAGGCAGTGAACTCTCCATGGGCTGGTTTTAGCGATGAAGTGAAATATGCTCCTAATGAGCACGCACTAGACAATGATAATGGCAGTAATACAAAAATATTTCATCTTTCACAACCCCTGTATTCAGTGAGAACGAACATGCCCATGTATGTACTAGAAAGTTCTGCCTCTGCAAAGGTTTCATAATTAATGTTTCCAGTTGTGTACACATATATGTGCAACCCGGATTAGTCCATGATTTTAATACGTGGTTTTACATGTCTGTTTATCTTACCACTCCTCACTTTCTTCCATGTACATTTCTACTTATTTGTTCTTTTTTGGTTAATCCTCTCCTGAGACTATTTTTTTCTATTGATTTTTAGAGAGAGTGGAAGGGAGGGAGAGAGAAACGTCCATTGGTTGCTTCCCTCATGCACCTGACTGACCGGGGCCAGGGATCGAACCTGCAACCCAGGTATGTGCCCCTGACCAGGAATCAAACCCGGTACCCTTTGATGCTCAGGCCAACTCTCTAATCACAGAGCAACCTGGGCCAGGGCTCTACTTATTTATTCTTTAGTGAGCCCCAAAGGTTTGTGTTCCTGGTAGTCTTTTGAACATCTAATCTCCTTTGGTAGTTTTTTCTTACTTAGCCTCTGACTCTGTGTTCTGTTCTGTTTAACTTCCTGGAAGGCACATTATTGTGAGGGTGGGGTCTGGAGCTCCAATGTCCCCACTCAAGTCCCAGCCACCGGTCATCTTGGGTAAGTTGCCATCCTCCCTAGGTTTCCTTGTTCGTAAAACAGGAAAGTTTGCAGTTCCTACCTCATGGTGAGGACTACATGAGTAAAAACATGTACATGCTTAAAACACAGCCTGACACATCGGACACTGATGGGCATGAAAAGACATTACTGCTTTTACTACCCTTCTCGTCTTTAGCAGTACCAGCATCACATGTGCTCGTGTGATTCCATGATGATCGTGAGTTGCTGCACGTGGCCCAGGACGAGGGCAGCAGAGGGAGAGGACAGAAGGGCACGTGCTGCCCGAGACACAGTGTGGTTCTCAGGGGCAGCGTGGCTCCGAACCTCGGGAGAACTGTTAGAAGGAGCAAACGCCAGCAAAGCGCGATGCCTGCCGTCAGGGGGCACAGCAGACACTGTGGCACCCAGGCGACCATGTGGTAGGACTGTGCTGCTCTTGCGCCTCACTGTGCCCACAGCCCCTCCCCCGCCTCACTGTGCCTGCAGTCCCCCCCTCACTGTGCTCCCCGCCTCACTGTGCCCCCCGCCTCACTGTGCCCGCAGCCCTCCACCCCCCTCACTGTGCCCGTAGCCCTCGTCTACAGCACCCGTCACATCTTACATAATGACCCCTCCCTGCCTCCACTGGACCCTGAGCTCCACAGGGGAGGGCTGTGTCCCTGCCATTTTTCCATCCAGCTCTGTCTCTGTTGTGGGATAAGCTCATGAATGTGCTCCAGCCCCTCAAGTCCCAGTCACATCTCTCCCTCCGCTCTCCTCATGTGGCCAACGGCTGGGCTCTCGGCACCTTGTCCCACAGCCGGGTCCCTCACAGACGTGCACCGGGGCCTTCTCAAACTTGTGCAGTGCCAGATGTCTCTGTGGCACTCACCGGTACCGTGTGCATAGCTGACTTGTTCATTTGTGAAGCTGATACTGGACCGCCACCCGAGCAAGGTGCTAGGGCTAAGATGATGAGTGACTCAAGTCCCTGTCCTGGGGAAATTGAACCCTGAACCGGTCTCCTCCTCACCCCAGTGGTCAGGGCTGAATGTTGATGATCTCTTTTCTTTCTCACTTTTACTGTTTAAATTGAAACTGCTATTTTCACCTCTAACTTTAATGTGTTTTGAATACATAATGGAGTCAAATACGATAAAGGCGAACGTGCAAAACAAAAAGCCATACTTAGCGTGCGTCTGAAAACCTCTGTGTGACATCTGCACTCAGGTCCAGTGATGCTTCCCGAGCTGAGGCTGTGGTATTCTGTCCAGGTGGGGGCCTCAGTCTGACTTTATATTATCTGCATTTCCCCCCACAAACATTACATCCACATTATAGCATTCTAGTACATTACAAACACATTGCCTCTTTGCAAGCTAGCCTCAATGCTAGACTCGCCTGTGTGTCCTCAGGATTTGCAAATGGTGCTCGGTGTCCTGGGACCTCTGACATGCGGGCCCATCACTCACCCGCTGTCCTGTCTTTGGGGTGCGTGGCCCACGTCACCAGCCCTCAGTGCATGTCTCCTTCGCTGCCACCAACACACAATCCTCGTGTTCCCTCTCACCGCCTTTCTTCGTGAACGGAACTGGTTCTTGTGCAGACAAGGAACACATGACGCAGCAATTGGTCTGTTGCTATAGGACAGAAAAGGGAAGAAGTTGACAATCTAGGACTAACCATGAGGAAAATAAGCTCTTGAGATGAAGATATCAGCAAAGGCAGCCAAGGCCACTTTCAACAGGAGGTATTTGGAAGAGGGAACGGCTCCCCAGTCAGGTGCATTGAAGAGTGTGGACGTTTTTTACAGAAGAAATCACACATGCCCTTGACGTTGTGGAGCTGCAGTTCTCTTCACCTTCTGAGTCCTGTGGAGAGGGCGTGCACTTCCTGGGAGTGGTGCATGGGAATGCAGTCTAAGACATTTTTAAACTATATGTGGAGATTGACACCCATGACAAAGGGCTGGGAAGTGGGCTGATGGGGGTGTGGTCGAAAGGGGACAGAGTTCGGACTTCGTCCCTTTGGGTCTGAATCCCAGGCCAGCCACTTCCACCTGGGTGACCTGGCAAGCAACGTGGAAATAAATGTCTACCATGTATCGCGCAAGGACTGTTTTATGAGGACATTTGTAAAAGTTCTCACCTGATGTTCGCAACATCTCTGGGTGGCGGGTATTACTGTTATCCCCAGTTTTCTGAGAGAAAACAGCCTAGGACAATACCAGGTGTTAGCAAAAGTGGTGAAGTTCCTGGAAGTCTATTATATCACTTGTGGGAATGTAAACTGATACATTTCTTCATTTCTTCAAATGAAGAAAATCTCCACCAGTGCCAAATAAAGGTCAACACATGTTAACTCTATGACTCGGCAATATCACCCCTGGGTATATACCCCAAAGAAGCAACTTTTTTCCTACTAAACGCATGCTCAGAAATGTTTATAGAAGCATGATCACCAATAGTAGAAGCAACCAAATTGTTCGTCAACAGTAGAAGAGGACCTGATCTATACAAACAGTGGAATACTACACGGCAATGGAAAAGAATGAGTTTGGTTACACAGAACATGGATGAGTCTCAGAGACATAACATTAAGTAAAAGAAGTCAGGCACAGAAGAACACATACTGCATGATTCTACTTGCAGAAAGTTAGTAACAAGCAGAACTCATTTCTGGTCATAGTGCTTAGAATAATCTTTCCTTTGGGGTGGTGGGCATTGCTCACTAGGAGGGCACATGAGGGCATCTTCTGAGGTGTTAGAAATGTTCTATATTTTGATCAGCCCAGTAGTAACGTTGATATTGCGTTAGTTTTCTGTGATGTGGAAACAAATGACCACAAACGTAATAGGTTAAAATGACACATATATTTTTTTCTCTGTTTTCCTGAATGGGGAGTCTGAGCACAGCTTAGCTGGGTCATGGCTGAGTTGCACTCAAGATGTGGGCCGGGCTGGGTTCTGATCTGGAAGCTTGCATGGGGAAGAACCCACAGCCACGCTCATTCTGGTGGTTGGCAGAACGGATTCCTTGTGGCCGCGTGACTGATCACCCCAACTTCTTGATGGCTGTGGGCTGGAGACCGCCCCCACATCCAAGAGGCTGCTGACAGTTCCTTGCCATGCGGGCTTCTCCAAGGCGGCCACTTCGTGCATCCAGCAGCGGGAGTCTCCCTCCAGTTTGCTAAGATGACGTGTTTATATAACATAACAATCACAGGAGTGACATTCTATCACCTTTGTCCTATTCTACTGGGGAGGTGAAAGTCTCGGATTCTGTCATGTATGAAGACACAAACACCAAGGCAGGCATCATTGTGGGTCACCTTGGGGTCTGTCCAACACACACACACTCATCCAGCTGTACATGTAAGATTCATTGACTGCCTGGCCGGTGTGGCTCAGTGGACTGAACATCATCCCACGCACTGAGAGGTCACCCATTCGATTCCCAGTCAGGGCACATGCCAGGGTTGCAGGCTTGCTCTCCAGTAGGGGGCGTGCAGGAGGCAGCTCATCAATGTTTCTCACATCGATGTTTCTATCTTCCTTCCTCTCTATCTAAAAAATCAATAAAAATATACTTTAAGAACGATTTATATGCGGTATCTAAGTTATACCTCAATTTTAAACATCTCCAAGGCTAAGAGATATAAAGTAACTTACTTTTACGTGACTCAGCTATAAGGTGGCAGGGGTGGGATTCCGATTCAGCTCCGTCTGATACCAAAATCTGTGCTCTCTTGCAGACCCAATGAAAGGATGTAGAGAAAAGCCCCAAGTACACCCTGGCTCAGAGAATGGCCACTGTCCTAATGGTGACCCCATGACTATTTTATTACTTGTCAACATCACGGGTCGAGTTCAGGGAACAGTTTCTATTTCTCAAACAGTGCAATGTGCCCGAGAAGGTGCTAGAACCCTTGGCTTTCTAAGGCCTACTCTGACTGACCTGGGTCAGTGTATGACTCTACCGCTGTTCTCCTAGAGGTTCATGACTGTGATCTAGTGTTACTATCATTCACTTGTTCACCCTCCCTCTCTACTCAAGTCTAGAGGTTTACTCTAAATACCCCTCAGTTAATATGCTGACCTATGAAGTCACCCTCTGTTTGAAAATTTACTGTGATATAACTGCCTCCTCAAATTGTTCCTCAGCATTCAAAGACTACTTAGAGGGCCCCGGGGAGTCACCTGCTCTCCTCATCCATTCTCCTGCGCGTTTGAAGTCAGCAGGGAAAAAAGGGATTAACTCGGGTTTTAAAATGGAAGAGTTTGGTCAGAGCTGAAATTCAAAACTGGTCACATGGTTCATCTCCAATTCTAGTTGTTGGGGTACGGTGGCTATTTGGACTTTGCTTAGAATTTTAGAGTTGAAAGGAATTATTGTTTTAATAGGACCTTTAAAAATCAGCCAAAAACAAAAACGAAAAAAACAAAAAAAAATCCCCAACAACAACTAAAGCTGGAGGCCTGCCTAGGCTGCCAGGTCCCTGGTTTTAAGAACTGTTGTTGTTGAGCCCTGGCTGGTTTGGCTCAGCGGTTAGAGCGTCGGCCTGCGGTCCGGAGAGACCTGGGTTCCCGCTAAGGGCACGTACTTCGGTTGCAGTTTGTCCCCGGCCCTGGTTGGTCGTGCGGGTGGCAGCCACTCGATGTGTCCCTTCACGTCGATGTTTCTCTCTCTCTCTCTCCCTTCCTCTCTCTCCCGCCCACTCTATCTGTACAAAAAATGGAAAAATATCCTCGGGTGAGGAAAAAAAAAACAAAAAAAAACTGTTGTTTTAATTTCATTCTTCATGTTTGTAATATAATTTATTTATTTATTTATTTATTTTTATCCTCACCTGAGGATATTTTTCCATTTTTTGTACAGATAGAGTGGGAGGGAGAGAGAGGAAGGGAGAGAGAGAGAGAAACATCGACGTGAAGGGACACATCGAGTGGCTGCCACCCGCACGACCAACCAGGGCCGGGGACAAACTGCAACCGAAGTACGTGCCCTTAGCGGGAACCGAACCCGGGTCTCTCTGGACCGCAGGCCGACGCTCTAACCGCTGAGCCAAACTGGCCAGGGCTGTAATATAATTTAAAGCGTCAAAATACTAATAACGGTATATGATGCTTATCACTATTTTTATTGAATTTTTAGTTCCTACTATGTATCTAGTATGGTGGAAGATCCCACAGTAAATAACTAAAGTAAAAGAGAAAAATGCCCGTAAGGAGGCTGCAAGCCCTTTGATCGGAGCTGAAACACATGTGCGTCTGAAGTCTCAGGGCGCCAGCAAACATGAAGTATTTACAGCTCCCTAAAGCTACATGCTGTATGATTCCAGCTCTCTGATGTTCTGGAAAAGGCAAACCTATGGAGATGGTAGGAAGCTCGGTGGTTGCCAGGGGCTAGAGGAGAGAGAGTGATGACCAGGTGGGCGTTTTAGGGCAGTGAAACTATTCTGTGGGACACTGGTGCTGGGTACACGACACCCTGCAGTTTCCCAAACCCACAGAACCCTGGGAAGCCCATAGCAAACCCCAGTGCCTGAACAATTGACTGTAGTGAATAACAATGTATCAATATTGGCTCATCTCTGGTTGCAAATGTGCTACACGGATGGAAGATGTCAATAATAAGGGGCACACGGGGAGTGAGGGGACATGTGGGGACTCAGTACTTTCCGATTAATTTTTCTGTAAGCCAAACACTGCTCTAAAAAAATGAAGTCTATTCATTGACTGCCCTCAAGGAGATCCTAATTTTTTTGGTCTGCTCTCAAACTGAATTGTGTCTGAGGTCTTAGGGTGTCACTGATAGGAAGTAATGAACCCTTCTTAGGGGAGCCAGGAAGGCTTCAAAGACATGAACTTGAGATGAGCCTTGAAGAAGACACTGGAGTTCACATACTCTCCATAGGTCAGGCAACTCAAAACTCTCCACAGAGATCACTTCATGAATCCCCACCACAACAGGGAGGTATTGTTATTTCTCCATTACAGAGGAAGAAACGACAGTTTGAAAGAGGTTATCCAAGGCCACCCAGCTAGTGAAAGGTGAAAGGAAGGTTCTAGGCCAGTCCTGCCTGCCTCAGAAGCCAGTGCGCTGTCACCAAGCGTAGAGATCACATTATGTAGAGGATTAAGGGCATACTGTGTCACCATAAAGGGATCAGAGTGAGAAAACAAAAACTGAAGGTACCACTCACGGCAGTTTAATAAAGAAGACAGGGTTTCAGGAATTGCTTGATCAAGGCAAACAGAATGACTGTGCTGGTGGAGAACTGCCCCAGAAAAGTCTTTTCTACAGTCTGGTCAGTGCCCATTCATGAATCCCAGCTTCAGACTTCAAAGAGGGGCTGAGCGCTCTGAAAGGGCTTTGGAATCAGGCTGATGCAGAAACAGCTATTTGCCCTCATCTCAATGGCTCTGTGCAAATTCCAGTAGCCAGGTAAGAAAGCTGGGGCCGCTGTTTGACTGCTCATTCTCTTGTCCTTACAGCTGCCCTGCCCATCGTATTCCCTCCAGATCCTGGTGGGAAAGCATTTGCTGAGCACACAGGGAAGGCGCTGCAGAAGGATGCTGACCAGGCTCCTGGCCCATGTCCTCCGAGCTCTCCAGCCAGGCAGCCTCAGTGCCCCATTCCAGGGCAAAAAGCAAGGAAAATACTCTTCTCTCTCTGCCCAAATCACATGGACTCCACGACCCTCCCCCAAATGGATACTCGTGCCAAAGTAACATGAAAAATACCAATCATTATTCTTTTACCCTAGAAAGCTTAAATTAGAGAGGTCTGGGCTAATAAACTGCAGAACAAAAGACAGCAAATCCTTCTCATCCATTCTAACCAACAACAGCAGCCACCATTGTTGGCACATTTTACCAGGTCCCAGGACTGAGCTAGGGCTTTACGTGCGTCATCACACTTGATCTTTACCACAGAATGTCACAGGTAAGGAGAAAGTCATAGTGAGGTGAGGTCATTTTCCCAAAGCCATGAGGCTGGAGTGGAGGGGCTCACGCTCTCTGAGGACCTACCTTCTGCTTCTGGGGCAGTTGTGGGCAAGCCCTTCACATCCAGTTCAGAAACAAGACTGCCAGATGAGGATACAAATGTCAGTGATATCACAGATGAAGTCAACTGGAGAATGTGAATTTAGGTCTGGGTGAAAAGTTCTTGTTAACGTTCTCCGGGTGTCTCCCCTGCACCCCCAGCCAGGTGTAGACCTTCTGTCACCCCGCCCAGGTGACAGCCTGCTCCGAGGCACAGACACTGAGCCCAGCTTGCTCCTGGCAGTAGTGGGGGGAGGGGTTGGAAAAGAATGAATCCTCTGTGCTTTTAGTAAATTACTCTTAAATTACTAATAAATTAGGTCCATTCTATCCAGGTAGGCGAAACAGTGGATTTCTCTCACCCGTCAGGTGGAGCGGAGCCCAGAAGGGTGACCATATGGAAGCTCCTCAAAGAAAAAGAAATTTAAATGAGAAAGGAGTTTCCTTCCTGTATTGGTGGGCTCCGGCTGCCATGGCAAAGTCCCACAGACCGGTGGCTTCGTTAGTGGGAATTTATTCCTCACAGTTCTGGGGGCTAGGAAGTCCAAGATCAAGGTGTTGGCATATTCGGTTCCTGATGAGAGCCCCCTTCCTGGCTTCCGCCTTCTCGCTGTGTCCTCACAGGGTCACTACCCTTGTGACTCCATGTAAACCTACTTACCTTCCAAAAGTCCTACCTCTTAGTACCATCTCATTCGGGAGTCAGGTTTCAACATATGGATTGGGGGTCAGGGACACATTCATCTACAGCACTTTCCCCCTTGGTCCTGTCTCCTGAGAAACCCCTGAGAAGTGACGACGTTCAATAGATTAAATACAAAAACGCTTCTTCAGAACCTCGGAGGAACTCAGAGTACTGCTTTCTTCATAGTGTTTAAAAGCAGAAGCAGAAGCCCGGGCAGTGTGGCTCAGTGGTCAAACATCGACCCATGCACCAAGATGTCACCGGTTTGATTACCGGTCAGGGCACATGTCCAGGTTATGGGCCAAATCCCCAGTGGGGCGCATGCAGGAGGCGGCCAATCGATGTTCTCTCTCATCGATGTTTCTATCTCTCTCCCTTCCTCTCTCTCTAAAAATCAATAAAGAAAAAAAAAAAAAAAGCAGAAGCATGAAATCAAATCCTGGCTCCATCATTTACTAGCTGTGTTACCTTAGGCAGTGCACTCAGCTTCTCTGAACTTTATTTTTCCATCTATAAAAGGGGAATAGTAGTGCCTCAGACCTGCTTTGAGGCGTTAAGGAGATAATGAATCTAAAGGACAAAGCACATTAAGTGCTCAATAAATTAAAAATTTTTTTTTTCTTTATTGATTTTAGAGAGAGAGAAAGGAAGAGGGAAAGAGAGATAGAAACATCGATGAGAGAGAACATCGATTGGCCGCCCCCTGCATGCCCCACCTGGGGATCAGGCCCACAACCTGGGCATGTGCCCTGACCAGGAATTGAACTGGCGACCTCTTGGTGCATGGGTCGATGCTCAACCACTGAGCCACACCAGCCAGGCATGTGTTCAATAAATATTAACAGAAAGACATTATAATTTTGGAGGTGTTATTTTGTGGGGTGGGGAAAGGTGCACCTTAGACTTGGTGAGTGATGGTAGTTTCTAGCCCTGGACGCCGTCCTGCAGAAAGACCAGAGGTGCTCTAGTGCATTTTTGGTGGAAGCTTCAGATGGATACTGTTGGAGTTTAAGCTGCTAGTCAGAGCTGGGCACCAGCAGATGGGGAGGGGGGAGTTCAGAGAAGCCTTTGGAAGTTCCCATTTGTTGGGAAGGACAGAATACAAATGTCAGCTTTGTTTGCAGGCCGGTGAGTGATGGCTGGTCAGTCCTGTGGGCAGAGGGGCCACTTAGGAGATGAGGCTTTATTTTACTCAGCAATCACAATTTCCCTGATGGGAGCTGAGGGAAACTTAGAGATCACTGGTCCAAATCTCTCATTTAACAGATGAGAAAAGTAAGACTCAGAGAAGTTCGCTGATTTATCGACTTGATACACATGGCTAGTGATGGTGCTGGGTTTAGAGCACCAGTCTGTCCATGTCAGATTACTGATTTTTCTCTTGAACCATCCTGCCTTCTCTAAGTTAATAATCTAAAACTAGAAATACCTTTTATCTCAGGAGCTCAAGATTCCGACTAACTCTGAAAAGTGTATTTTTAAAAGGCCAGGAACCAAAATTATGAAGCACCTATCTATATGTGCTAAGATGATACTAAGAATATTATATGGGCTTTAATTTTGTATTTTCCAACCAACCCAGAGAGAATGGTACCATTGCTTCCCTTTTCACTTAAGAGGAAGCAGAAGCTTAGGAAGGTAAAGGGTTTTCAGGGTCACAGGGAAGCAGATGCCTGTAGGTGATTTTACAACTCTACAGAAATCCATTTATTTACCGGCCAGGCCAATTTTTTTTAAATAGTGATTTCTTCACTAGAAAAAGTGTTCCAGGTAAATGGTAATAATCGTTTCCGAGCAGAAAGAAATGATCTTTTGAGACACAGATTTAAAAAATAAAGAAATAAAAAGCAAGATTTTCTTTTCAGATCTGTGCTAATTCTAAAGAGAAAATCTAAAAAACCTCTCAATTTAGCCCTTGATGTTCTTTTTTTTAAACAAAACTAAGATAGATTTCATTTTTAACATTAGAGCTTCACGCATATTTTGCTGGTTATGTCAAGTGGAAATAGGCAGAAACATTCAATATTAGCCTCTTATGCTGTCTCTAAACATTTCCATAGTTTATTTTTATAATATTTTCCTGCTTTAAAAATATATGCTCATTGTAAAAAATTTGGGGAGTTTCAATACATATTCAAACGATAAAATAAAAAACTTCTATATTTCCACCAGAGATTACCATTAATATTTATGTGTGCTTTAATTTATAGACCATTTTTTAGGTTCACAGAAAAATTGAGTGGAAAGTACACAGTTCCCATATATTCTCTCAAACCAACCCCTGCCTCCCACCACCAATTATTCCTATTATTGACATATTCCCCCAGTTTGGTACACTTTTTACAAATGATGAGCCAAAACTGATACATGATTATGAAGGAGTTCACTAGGTAGGGTTCGTTCTTTGTGTTGTATATTCTATAGGCTTGACCAATGTATCCACCATATAAATATTATACCGAATAGTTTTTTTCACTATTTTAAAAAGCTATACAAAATGCATTTTGACTTCTCTTCCATTTTGATTTAATGGAAAATTAATAATTTTATATGTTCTTTAGTTTAAAAATAGTGGTTACTGGTCTTCTTTAATTATAAAGGTACTACATGTTTATAATAATAGTGCTGGCACATAATAACCACTAAAATGAATCATCTAAAAAGCTGACACTTTTTAAAAAGCATGTGTTTGTTTTATGAATCCCATGAGTTGCATATCAGGAAGCAATCACGGAACGTTTGGGGCCTAGATCCTAGCGCAAGAAGTGTTCTCTTTGCCTCTGTGGTTTTCATGTGATTTAATGATTATTAAATCACAAAGATGCCACACAGCAAAGGTGATAGTTCTCTGAGTGGATTAACCGATACAAGTGGATACAGTCGCTAGAAGCTAGTAGGCCCTGGGAAACCCGGTGGGTTAAAAAATTCTCACCTAGCGTTTCCTTTGCTCAGAAAACAGCAACCACGGTGCCTCCGCCTAGCCTAGTGAACTCCTCGCCCTGGCAGAGGTGAGGCGAATGGGCAGTGGGGGGCGGTTGCCTGGGTGACGCGGAGACTCCTCCGGTCCTGGGCCAGGCTGGGGGTTTGATGGGGGTGGGGGAGTATGCCTGAGTCGCTGGGGGTGGCAGGATGGGGGCCGGGCTGGGGGTGGGGGGCGGGTGTAGCTGAACAGAAGTGACGCTGGGGTCCGAGGGGAACTGAAGCGGGGCCGGGGGGTGGGCGGCACTGGGGAGATATCCTGAAGGAGAATGGGGGTCGGGGTGAGAATGGCTGGGAGGACAGTGGGGGTCAGGAGCCTAGTGGCCCGAGTGGGTGGGGTGCAATGGTCGGGAGCCGGGCTGGGGCTTGACCCGGGCGGGGGGTGGAGGGAGGGAAAGCCGGCTGGGGGCGTGGTCTGGGCGAGCCGGCCCGGTGGCCCGGGGCCATTGGGCCGAGGGTAGGGGGTGGAAAGCCCGGCTAGGGGCGTGGCCTGGGAGGAGAGCGGGCTGGAGGCGCGGTCGGGGGCCGGGTCGGGGCGTGGCCCGGGAGCCAGGCGGCTGCGGCGCGGGCGGACCTTCGGCGCCGCGCTTTCTCCCGCGCCCGCCGCCAGCCTAGAGGCGGCGCACCGGCGCGGAGGCTCCCCTGAGAGCCCGGCGTGCTCCGAGCCCGCGGGACCCCGGCCGGCCCTGGGTCGCAGGACGTCTTGCATCGTTGACTTTGGAGACTCCGCCGAGCGGAGGCCGCGAGAGGTGAGGCTGCGCGAGGGGAGCGGGGGGCGGGTGTCCCGGGCTGTTGCTGGGACCCCGGGGGAAGGATCAGCGCGCACGGCGGCGTTCTTAGCCTGAGCTCGCCCCGCCACCGCCTCTGTCCGATTCCCGGGGCTGTAGGCTGCCCACCTGTTGCCCTGTGGTGGTTGCTCGGCGCCCGCGGCAGCATGGCCCGGGCAGGGCGTGCAGGCGGCGTTCCCCGGCACGACCGTCTAGGGAGGACCCCGAAACTTGACCCTGCGCTCCAGCGGCGCGGCCGGGCCTGCGGGGTGGCGCCCGGAGCGGAGCCCGGGGCAGCCGGTGTTCCCTGCAGCGCTCAGCTCCCTCCGGCGGCGCGACCTGCGCGGCCCGCGCCGGCCTGGGGGACCGAGAGGGCTGCGGCCGGAGAACTCGGCTCGACGTGAAGTTTCTCCCTACGTCCCACCTGGGTCTCATTTCACGGGAAAGACAGTGGGACCCGGCTCCGTCGTCTCTGAGTTTGGTTCTATCTCTCTTCACGACCTGGGGACATTGCCACACCAGCCCCAGGGAGAGAGAAGCCAGCGCCGCTGCCCGTCAGGGGGAACTCAGGTGACCGGTGCTGGTGGACCACCCCTCCGACTGCGGAGTCACAGAGCCTGAGCACATGTCCCTTTCCTCCAAGTGCGGAAAACCAAGCCAAACCAAGGACTAAAACAACTCTCGCTTAGCTGCTTCCTTCTCAGCCTTGGGTCACGTTGAAGAATGGAAGCCTAATTTGAATGACTTAGCACTTGTTACCCAGGCTCTCCAATTTCACCTATCGCCGTGCCCTCTTCCCAGGGTTTTCTCCGCACACCACCTCATTTTCTCTGTTAACCGGTCTTTTCTTCCCTGTTAACCGCTGCGGTTCTCTCAGTTCTTTGCTCTCCTTTACTAACAGGCACAGGCATTTCACTCTATTTTATGTTTCCACCTTTACCAACAGATCTGCCCTTTCTTTTGATGTCCGCCCTCCCCCATCTTCCAAAGTTCTCACTGCATTGTTCTCTGGGTGCCTGTTAAATTATGCGCCCCTCCATGTGCCGCGGAACCTTGTTCTGGGCACCCCCCAATCCTTCCGAGTTTCACGCGGCTATTTCTTATTATCCAGTATCCAGTTTTCACCTACTTCCTTTGGCCCCCACGTGTGCCATCTTCCTCCCACCCGCTTTGACTCTCTCCTTTTTCTTTTGTGTTCCTTTGCACATGCGGTTGTCTTCATCCTTGCCCCAGTTTCTCTCCCAGGGCGCTTTCCAGCCTTTTACCTACTTCTCCCTGACCAGTGTTTCCCCAGCAGCAGCCTGTGCGCCTCCACACCCCCCTTGTTTCAGTTCCTTGGGCTGTGATTTTTCTTGTTCCATCATCATCCCAGGCTGCTTTTCCTCTTTCCCAGTCGGTTCTCCCTGACCTTGCAGTCACATTTATTTCACAGTGTCTTGAGTGTCAGGAGGAGGAGGCAGCGGGCACCTGTGTTTCCCCAGCAGGACCTTCCCATCTGCTCCTGTTGCTTTTCTTACTGAAGTAGTATCCCATACATAGTTCTGAAATAAAGTTACTATGGATACGACATTGAATATTAGGTAGCATTTATCCAACGCACAGTATGTGCCCAGCGCCCTTCTGAGGGCTTTATGTGCAATAATAACTTTTCAATTCTCCTCACATCCCTGTAATGGAGATACTATTACTGTCCCCATTTTGCAGATGAGAAAAGGGAGGCTCAGAGTAGTTAGGAGATAGGCCCCGTTTTTCATGGCCGTGTGTGTGGGGGGAGCCCCTCTTCTCACCGGGTGGCCGAGCTTCCACGCTAGGGGACCTTTTGCACTCAGATGTGGGCTGGGATCAGCTTTGGGAGTGAGGTCATTACTTGCACTTTTTTTTTAGTTTGGAATTTACACAGTAGAATACAGAATGTCTACACCTATAGAATGGTGTATGGGGAAAACCTAATGCCCCTGTCCCTCTGAAAGCCTGGGGACCTGCCTTGGGTGGCTGTCAGTTCCGAGTCACTCCCCGCCTACTTTCCTGAGAATGCCTGGCTCTCTCGGCCACAGGAAGCCCAGAAGGAAGCATCATAAAACAGACCATTGCCAACCATCTGCTTCTGTGTATTGAGAGTTCAGTTTCACTTTAGCTGGCCAGACCTTTAGGGTCCCTCATAGCCCTGTGATTTTATGAGTCTTGTTTATTTCTACTTCATTGTATGATTTTAGAGCCTTCTTCAAATACTTCCTTGTTAGTGTTCACCTTCCTAAAAGTTGGAGGCAGATATTAAAGCAGAGTGTTGGTAGTTTTACACCTTAATAGCTGGAAGGGACCTTATATTCCACAGATGAGGCAACTGTGGCCCCAAGAAATAAAGTGACGTATCTCAGGGGGCAGCAGCAGGACAGTAGACCTGGCCTTAGATCGCAGGTCTTCTGACCCCTGGTCCAGTACCCTATAGTTTGGTGGCTTGACCTCTCTGCCTGCTGCTGGGACAATGACCCTTCTTTCCCCTTCCTTTCCTGAGCTCAGAGACATTGGAAGGAGTCTTTGAGAATGGACACTGTCACTGATTTTCCTTTTTGTTTTTTAAATCTGAAAGCCAAACATTTACAAAATGTTTTGTGTGGAGACATGTAGTGGCATAGATGGGACCATAAAATTGCAGATGTATAAAGTCACATGTTTCAGAAAGACATATTTTCGTTATCTTCAAAACACCAGGAAAGAATACTAAATGTACATTGCTTTTTTAGAGGCAAATCATATAATACATGGCAGTTTGCAAATTAGTAACTGGAATATGTCATTGCATTTTCCATTTGTGGAGAGTAGTGAATTAGTTCAAAGTGATTACATGGTTTTCTTCCTCTCTGATCTCAAATGAAACAGCAGCGAGGGGCAGAGCGTGTCAGGTTAGTGGCTGATTCTGTGCTGGCTCTGCTGTGCCCACCCCTTCTCAGACTCCACCGCTGCCCTCCTGATTCCCAGCTGTGCCCCTGCCTCTCTGTAACCCCTTTCTGGAACCCTCAGGGAACCTCGATAGTGTCGTTTACCCATGATGCTCACCTCATTCCCTGTGAGCCTGTCTTGATAAAAGGAAGCCCATTGCCGTGAAGTATACGTTGTATGTAATTAACGTCACTCCTATGTCTCTAGAATGAGATGGGTGGTTATGTACCATCCTTGGGGGAATTGAGGAAACATTTGCTCAAAGCTGTGTCTGTGCTCTGTGGTTCAGATGAACATAAACATACAGATGAGCAAGTTGGGTTTTACTGCTCCTCTTTCCCAGCTGAAGAAACAGTGGTTCAGGGATGCAGGGTGGTCAGCGCATCGGAGTGAGAACACTGAGCCGAGCACAGGGCTGCCTGGCCAGGCGATGCACTCACTCCCACGTGTCTGTGTCTGTAGCTTGTCACTCCTTCAGGTAGCGATGTTCCCACAGAGCCTTTTCCCTGTTAGCTGATTCCTGCTTGCTGAACTGAAGATGCGACATGAGAGGAAAAGCCCGGGCACTGTGAGCACGAGGCCACACGGGAGTTCCAGGCCAGTACTCCCTCTGCCTCGTTTCTGCCACGGGTGGCCCTTTCCGACTGCCAGGGATAACACCAGGGAGCTGTGGCAATGCCAGACATGGAAAGAGAACGGTCTATTCTTCTGCTACTTGACTGTGGCAGTTTGCTGTGGTCAGGGTGTCAACATTTTTGGACCCAGGTAATGACCCATTCTGTGATCAGAATGTTCAAATGTCTTGCACATAGGACTGTGACCTCATCTAACCAGGACCTTAAAGGACCTGATTTCTTGGTCAGAAATAACCTCCACTTGTTTTTCCTGTGGCAGAACTACTCTGTGTCATTGTGGAAGAAATGAAAGCTTACATTACAAACTCAGGGACTTACAGTGTCTTCCACTTTAGCCCTCCAGATCTGGGCTGGAGAGGCTGCCACCCCACCCCCATCATCCTCCCTCTGGATTCAGCCATGGGGTTGGGGACCTGTAAGAGGACTCTGCCTAGCTAACCCGGGAGAGGAGAGGACGGACTTGCCCCTCAGCCCCCGTTAACTCCGAGGCAGAGTTATTTCCTAGGACTGACAGGCTGTCCCTGGAGAAAAATAGAACACAGGTCTGGAAAGTGTCACGGAGGGAGACAGGCTGCAGGAGACTGGGACCTTCACCCGCTGTCTGGGGCAGGTGCAAGGGGAGGGCGAGTCCAGGGTTTTATTGTCTTACAGCAGAGGGGTCAGGAGGCCAGGAATGAGATGTGTTCCTAATATGGGAACTTGGAGCACAGTCTTCCACAGAAATTATTGCTCTACGTAACAGGAACAGCAAGCAGTCTTGTACTTAATGTGACAGTCTTGTACTTGAATGTCACGTTACGCAAGCTTCTGAGGTCAGGCCCTAGTAGTCACCCCTATGATACACACAGAGACAAATGAGTTCCCGGTCCTCAAAGAACTTACATCCGTACTTTGAAACACATCTAATTTGTGTATTGGGACTCTGTGGCCTAAAGAAAAACAGCCTCTGCTTCAGAAATGTGCTCCATTTCTACTCTTCCTGGTGGGGTGGAGTGCTTATATGTACACACGTACTGTGTACCTTTTATGTGCCCGGCCTTGTGCTAGATGCCAAAGATGGAAAGTAAACGGAAACAGCCCCTGTCCTGAAAAGGAGGTCACAGTCTGGTCTGGTGGGAGAAACGCACAGCAGGTGTGTGGGTGGGTGTTAGGGAAGCACACCCGAGGTCTAGGATCCTGGAAGACTTCCTGGAGGAGGAGCTCACTACAGCCTGGGCTGAGTAGTAACAGGAGTGAGCAAGTTGGGGAAGGAGCTGGCAGAGGGAGGCATTTCACCCTCTGGGAACAGAATGAGCAGAGGTTCGAGCCTTGGTGACGAAACACCCTCCCAGAGCTGTGTGTGGCTGCCACTCCCAGTGCACCCTGCGTGACTGTTACAGTGCTCTGGGGCAGTGTTCCTGTCAGCATCACTTGGGGATTCATCAGAAAATCAAATTCTGGGGCTTTCCCCCAGACTTACTGAATTTGAAATTTTGTGTTGGGACCCAGCAATCTGTGTTTTTTTTTTATTAAATCCTCACCCGAGGATATTTTTCTACTTACCTTCAGATAGAATGGGAGGGAGAGAAAGAGAAACATTGGCCCGAGAGGGACACATCGACAGGTTGCCTCTTGCACAACCCAGATCAGGGCTGGGGACGAACCACAACCAAGGTACGTGCCCTTGACCGGAATCAAACCCAGGGCTCATTGGTCCGCCGGCCGACACTCTACCGCTGAGCCGAACCGGCCAGGGCAGCAGTCTGTATTTTAATGAGCCTTGCCTATGACGTTTCTGCTGAAGTTTGAGAACCACTGCTCCAGAACACAGGCTTTCCCTGAACAGCCCCTGTGTGGCGACATGGTGGTCCTCCAGGTCTAGGAGAACGTGACTGTTCCTCGCTGGTTGGACTGTGTGAGCTCTTCCTCACGTCCACCGCCGTTCACACTTCTCGTGCTTCTTCACCAGTGGGCACTCACAGTTCCTTCGTCCTCCCCACTCATTTCATTACGTACTAGTCATTTATGTTATTTTTATGATACCTCCACCTGACATGATTTCTTAGTGTGTGGCAGCAAATAACCTGGATTCAGACCCCAGCTCTGCTGCTTGCCTGCTGCGTGATCTCGGGAAGGCATCCACTTCTCTGTGCCTCAGTTGCCTTGTCTGAAAAATAGACAGTCATGGTGCCTGTCTCTTAGGTGAGTGTTTCAGACTTTGCTGCACATTGGAATGACCCCGTGGCTCTTTAAAAAAAAAATCGATGCCTCCTCCCAACCCCAAATATTGGGATTGGTTCTGTGCATGACTTAGGCACTGGAATTTTTAGAATCTTCCCAGGTGTAGTCAAGTTTGGGAACCACTGGGCTGTTGAGAGGGTGAAGCGAGTGGATCCTTGTGAATTGCTTAGAAGGGTGCCTGGCACAGAGCAAGGGCTCAGACTGAGCCCGCGGGTGGAGGCTCTGATGGGTTTGTAGTAGGAGGAGCAGGGCGTGGCGAGTTGCAGTTGTTTGATGCATCCTTGTTGAATGCCTGTCTGTTTGCAGATCTGGTGGTTCCATCTTTTCTTCTGAGAGTTGGGACGTGAAAGAACCCCAGTGCGGTTGGTCTCTGTATCCAATTCTCTGTGCAAGGATACAGAAGATCATGCTATAAAGAGCACACAGCCCCCCCCACCCCCCCCCCCACCCCCCGCCAGCCTTCCCAGCACTGGGCACCGTCCCTAGCTCTGACAGTAAATGCTTGAATTTGTGGAATGTAATCAGGTTCTAAAATCATGAGGTCCCAGTGCTTCACAACGTGGATGGGAATGGGGTGGGAGCGGGCCGCCCTAGGATTCCGTACCTGCTGTAATCCGTTATTTGTACCTAAATGCTTGTCCTCAGATATGCAGTGTGTCCCCCAACCTGGTCTCTGTTTGTTCTGCGCCTGCTCTGTCTTTTAGGATCTGAATGCCAGCATGTTATATGTTGCCTATTTCTAACCATTCCTGGAAAGAATGTATAATCGTTTGCATCCCTTGCCCTGTCACATGTCCTGACTCGACCTTCATTCATTTTATGAATTCAACAAACCCAAGCAGGCAGTTGTATCCATTCTTCTCTTAGTGTGGAGAGACAAACGTGTGTGTGTGTGTGTGTGTGTGTGTCTCTCTCTGTCAGCATGTAAGAGATAGTTCTTTTGGTTTGGGTGTGTAACCTCAGCCTTCTCTATACTTGTTTCTTTTTGTGACATAATTACTCAACTCTTAATAATAGAACAGCTGAAGGACATTTTCATGTTGATTTCATGGGCCTTCCTTGAACTCTGCTGAGATTAATGAAATCAAACCCCCATGCAACGATTATTCTAAAATATCCCGACAAGGTATTAAAATCCAGTTTGCCCAGGACCAGGTACGGGATCCACAGTTAGCACCTTCAGAAGGAAATCTGTGATCCATTTAAGTGCTGTGGGTTTCTAATTTGGTTTAGTTCAGAATCAGTCCTAGAGAATAGTGTAGCCGTAGGGTTAAAGAAACGAGCCATCGGTGAATTCCCCTCTTGAGTTTATTATTTGTTCTCTTTCTGTGGAAGAGTGAGGTGATTTTGGTTTGGTTTTACTGGGCAGGGCCTGCGAGTAACCGATGCTTGCTGTCAGATCAGCCCCGCACGTTTAAATGTGTTGCAAATGGAAATAACGAATTCACTATATTCGTTCTGCTGCCCATTTACAAAGTGAAAGTCTGCCACTGAGGAACTTTGTATGGCCAGTACACAAGTAGCTCAGTATTATGGTAAAGACTAGCCTCCATTGTGTGCTCTTACCATTATCACTCGTGTTACCCACGGGCTGAATAGGCTTTAGAAATACAGGCCTTCAAAGGAATCGCCCTTGCTTAAATGTTCCATGGATCCTTCTGAAATAACATCCCCCAAACCCTCATTCAAAGCAATATATACTCAAAAGGGTTATAGGTTTAAAATGAGGCAAGTTACAAATACATTTTCATTTAAAAAATTAACAAGCGATCTAAACTACACCGGGAAAAGTAAACAGAATGGTCTCTAAAGTGGTATGCTTTAAGATCCGTCAGGCCCGCTTTCTATGCTTTTTCTGGCTTTGACTTTTCTCACACAAATCTAAACTCCCCAGAGTGGGCTGCTTGGGTCATCTTACTGAACAGCCTGCTTGTTTTACCCAGTCAAGGTCGGCTCCGCATTACAGTGTCTCTCTCTGTGTCCTCAGTCCACTGTGCCAGCACTATGGTGTCCGACACTTCCCAGAAAAGGACTGGGTACTTTACTCCGAAATGTCCCCGCTCCGTTTCCTGGCCTCGCTCTGTCGTGTGTGCGTGATGGAGGCTGAGTGATATGCTCTGTTGTACGTCAGTATAACATGGAATGAGATACTAATCCGAGCCGAGTCTTAGACATCAGGCCTCACTCGGTAAATGAGACAGTGGGATTCTGAATAGGAAAAGTGGCAGTGCCCTGATCAGGTGGCTCAGTTGGCTGGAGCCTCGTCCCCTACACCAAAAGGTTGCGGGTTCGATTCCCAGTTAGGGAACATACCTAAGTTGTGGGTTTGATCCCAAGTAGGGGCGCATATGGGAGGTAGCGGATCAAGGTTTCTCTCTCACATTGATGTTTCTTTTGCTCCCCCCCCCCTTCTTCCCTCCTTCCTTCTCTAAAATCAGTAAACATGTCCTTGGATAAGGATAAAAGGAAAAAGAAAAAAGAAAAGTGGCAGCTTCTTTGAACATTTAATTGTTTTTTGTTTGTTTTGTTAATCTTCACCTGAGGATATTTTTTTCTTTCATTTTCATAAAGAAGGGAGGGAGGGAAAGAGAGAGAATCATCGATGTGAGAGACACATTGATTGGTTACCTCCTGCATGTGCCCCAAGTGGGGCTGGGAATCGAATCTGTGACCCTTTGATATGCAGGCTGGTGCTCTAACCACTGCTCCACACTGGCCAGGGCTGAAAATTTAGTGTTTTAATGACAAGTTATGGCAAAGTGTGAGTAAGAAGACTGGTTTATAAACTTGCTGCTGTGGAATCAAGCTGACTGTGGGTTATAGTCCTATTTCTAACTGCTGTCCTTACCAGCCAACATCGGTCTAAACAGCTCTGCTCAAATCGAGCCATGTAAAGGCATAACACCATCTCAGACTCAGCTCTTGCAATGCCATGTACCCAGCAGAGTGTCTTGGCCTCCCACAAGTCACGTTGGCTCACGGGTAGTGACGATGCTCATTGAGATGAAGAGACAGACCATTTCTTCTTACGCGCAGACGCGGTCTGGCCAGGTGAGGCCCTGGTGCTGAGCGCATGCTTACAAGGTCCAGTCTCAACAGTACCTCGGGCAGTGCTTACCTCCTCGCTCCCCCTTCTAGTCCCACCTTCTCTCATTTGATCGCTGTTGGGTGGGAGGAGATTGATGAAGGGTAACCGCCTTTTGACTTTTCTTTCTGGGCTAGAATCTTCTGCTTCCAGGAGGTGGGGCCCAGGAGAAGGGACAGGGTGTGAGCGCTCCATCAGCCCCTGTCTGCTCTTCTGCCTGCAGACCCTCTGTGCTTCTCGGGGCTCCAACCGAAATTAGGAGAAGTACTCAGCCTCAGGGAATGCTCTCTGGAAGCCAGAACTCTTTCTGCTTTTCCTAATCTTCATTTCTAATCTGACCCCTTATCCAAAGTGCTTACCCTGAGTGGGGGCTGATCCAGAAGCCTTCAAGCAGTAAACAGAAGTGAGAATGGTCTAGCGTTCCAAGGTTAGTGCTTACAGGTGGATAGGTCAAACCGTGTGTCCCTTCTGCCACTGCCTAAAATGTCCCATTTGGTAGGCCGGGTTTCATTTTCATACTTGTGCATCTGAAGGAAGTTGATCGCACCGAAGCTTCCTGGAGGCAGTTTTCAAACCTGCTGAGATTAAAAAAGTCAAACGCCATGCGACGATTGTTCTAAAGCCTAGCAGCTTGTTATGTTCTGGTGCACGCTGGACCACTGAATTTGAATTGTTCAAGTAGATGATAACATTGTTGTTGACTTCCTGCTGTAGGAATCTAATATCCTTTTTTATATTTTGGGGTGGATGCTACTCATGTCTTTGTTTCTGTTTCTTGCTGGGATGGGGGATCTCAAGGCAGGACCGAAAGCCTGGCGCAGCGGGCAGCGGTTTTCTAGGCTTTCCTGGAAAGTGCTCTCTAGGCGCCAGGTCTCACTCCCTGCACAATGCACCCGTTTTTCTCGGGCTGGGGATTTTTAAGAACACCTAGTGTTAATTGGAACACTTTTCTTCGAGATAAAGATAGCGGGTGTCTGTGCAGATCTGTCTGGGATAAACAGAGCCTTGTGAAAGGAGACCTGTTTCGCAGGAAGGCTCCTGGGCCCTGGTCATGCCGAACTCAGACAGCTGGCTCCTGCGTGCACTTCCAGGACAACTGGAAGGCCGGGGCAGCACTTTCGTCGAGATCGGGACAGGATTCCAAGCAACACTGTCTGAAGTTTATGCTTGGATTACTCTTTCTTGTGAACAGAAAGGTGTTCTCTCTATGTGATTGTTTTAAAGAGAACTGGGTCATGCAGTGGCCAGTTATTACACATGCCTGGTTATTGACTCTTTCTTTTCCTTGTATAAACGATTGCTGCAGGATTCAGGAAGAATTAGCTTGCAACACATTGCTCAGGGACTCTTAGTTGGAGGGATGTTTCCCCACTGGGAGGGTGCCACAGCCTTCGCTTCGGAAGAGTGAGGAGTTCCGATTTGGTCAGGATCCACTCACTGTTGGGGTGGTTTCAGGTTCCAGGGAAGGGGCTGTTGTGCCATCTGAGTACAAAACCACTTGAAAGCATTGCTCATTGTCTGCCTCGTGTTCATGCTGCCGTTTGGCCAGAGGCAGAGGAAGATGGGGAAGTGGTGGCTGTCATCTCAGAACCTCGGAGCCGATCTGACGGCACCTGCTGCGTCCAGGTGGAGGAGGGAGCACGGGGCATTGATGCTGGGAAGGCTGCTGCCACGGGTGTGTCTCGTGGGGTCTTCTACCTGCAGTGCCCCCTGCTTCTCTCCCACTGTGAGGCAGATGACGGTGGGGAGGTTCCACGAGTTAGGTGGACGCTTTCAAAGGAAGTGATCCAGAGGGCTGATGATTATCAATGGCCTAATAGGGAGGTAGTCACACATACTTGCTGGTGCACGCCTGGGTAATCTGCCCTGGAATTCGGAAAGACTTCTGGCATTAAACCCTCGCTTCTCCTACTGAACATGTCTACATCAGTTGTGAGGTTTGGATGTTCAAGAGAAGATCTCTTTAAAATAATTTTGAATTTCTGGTTCAAAGGCATACCCAAATCCTGGTGACTGGTTGTACAGAAGACACAGCAATGATGGGTATGTCTTTGTTAGCTGGAGTAATGTTTGTGAAAGTCAACATCTGACACAGAAGCGTCGGCCAAAGAAGAGAGTGAGGGTTTGAGCGTTGAGACAATAGACATATAATTGTATTCGTGAAGAGTTTAAAGTTCTTGTTTATTAACTTTTATTAAACTGTTTTCATAGTTGTAGATGGTTGTAGATTCACATGCATGATGTAGCACAATGATATTTCCATGACAGAGTTGCACGGTATCAGCACCAGGATGTTAACATTGATCTAATGAAGACACATTTCCATCACCACAAGATTCCCCGCATTGTCCTTTTATAGCCACACCCACTTCCCTCCTGTTCCCCCTCCTTCCTTTATCCTTGGTAAGCACTAATTGTTCTCCACATACTTTTCTCATTTTAAAAAATGATACTCTAAAGATAAGCCTTTTTTTCAGACATGTGGCCCTTTAACAGGGCCTTTTGAGGAACAAAAGTTTTTTATTTTAATGAGGTCCAGTTTATTGACTTTTCCTTTTATGGATCGTGCTTTTGGTGTTAAGTCTAGACCTCTTTGCATAGCCCTAGATTCTGAAGATTTTTCTGTTTTTTTCTTCTAATGGTTACATAGTTTAAATTTTTACATTTACATCCACGATCCATTTGAGTTCTTTTTTGTATAAGGTGTGAGACTGAGGTCATGATTTTTTTTTCTCTGTGAATGTCTCATTGTGTCAACACTTTTTTTGTTGAAAAGGGGCTAGCCCTCTTCCATTTAGTTGGTTTTGTACTTTTGTCAAAAATCCACTGGGCATCCTTATGTAGGTTCTTCCTGAGTTCTCTTTTCTGTTTTATTGAACTGTATTCCTCAGCCAGTGTCAAGTCTTGATTACTATAGCTATATGTATCTTAAACTTAGGTAGACCGATCAATCATCTCACTTTATTTTTCTTTTTCAAAATTATTTTAGTGATTCTAGGTCATTCCTTTTCTGTAGTAATTATAAAATACTCTATAGCTCCATTTTTTTTTTCTTCTGGAATTTGGGAGAGAATCGATGTCTTTACTATGTTGAGTCTTCTCATCAGTGAACGCAGTAGTCCTTTGTATCTCTTTTGTCAGTATTGTGTAGAACAGCACACAATTCCTGTACGATTTCTTAGATTTACACCTAAGCAGTGTGATTTAAAAAGAAAAATGTATGTGGCATTGTCTTTTTAATCCCCGTGTCCATGTGTTCACTGCTTGTATATAGATACACACTTTTTATTTTGTTGTTTAGGTTGTATCCTGCCACCTGGTAGAGCTCGCTCATTAGTTCTAGGAGTGTGTTGGTAAAATCCTTGGGATAGCCTGTGTAGACATCTATGTCATCTGCAAATTAGTGATGGTTCAGCTTCTTTCTTTTCAATCTTTGTGTCTTGTATTTCATTTGGTTGCCTTACTGCGCTGCCTAGAGCTAGCACTGTGTTGCGCGACAGAGCAGTGAGAGCAAACATCCTTGCCTCTTGTTCTCGGTCTTGGGCAGCTTCCCATCTTTGTCATTAAGTATAATGTTAGCTGTAGGCTTTTGTAGATGCTTCCTATCAAGTTGAGGAGTTTTCCCTCTATTTCTGTTTCTGAGAGTTTTTTTTCTTTTTCCTTTATTGATTTGAGAGAGAGAGGAAGGGAGGGAGAGATAGAAACATTGATGAGAGAGAACATCGACTGGCTGCCTCCTGCATGCCCCCTGATGGGGGTTTGGCTCACAACCTGGGCATGTGGCCTGACCAGGAATCAAACCGGCAGCCTTAGTACATGGGTCGATGCTCAACCACTGAGCCACATTGGCCGGACTGAAGTTTTTTTTAAGTGATGAATAGGTGTTGAATTTTATCAAATGTTTTTTTAGTATCAATTGATATGATCATAATTTTAGCTTATTAATGTGGTTGATTAATTTTCAAATATTGAATCAGTCTTCACTCCCTGGAATAAGCCTAAATGGAATAAACTCCACTTGGTCATGTGTATATATACATTTTTTCCTTTATTGATTTTAGAGAGAGAGGAAGTGAGAGGGGGAGAGAGGTAGAAACATCAATCAGAGAGAACATCGATTGGCCGCCTCCTACATGCCCCCCGCTGGGAATTGGGCCCACAACCTGGGCATGTGTCCTGACCAGGAATCGAACTGGTGACCTCTTGGTGCATGGGTCGATGCTCAACCACTGAGCCACACTGCAGGACATGTTTATATCATTTTTATGTATTGCTTAATGTCACCTTAGAGACTGTTTTAGGCCCTGGCTGGTTTGGCTCAGCGGTTAGAATGTCAGTCTGTGGTTCAGAGACTGTTTTAGTTTCAGATGCTGCAGCTTAAATTTGGAAAATAATAATAAAAATGTTTTGCAGGGAAACTATGTTTTATTACCTGGTTGTATACTCACTTCTAATTCAAAACCCAGCATTATTGCATGCCTCCTGTGTGCCAGGCTCTGAAGTGGGTTCAGGGGATCTGGGTTTGTTTAGCTCCCAGTGTACTTCTTAAGTTTGATTGTTATAAAAATAGAGGCCAAGTGTACATTTCTTAAACTTTTTTTTTTTTTTATCCTCACCCGAGGAAATTTTTTCATTTTTGTTCAGATAGAGTGACAGGGAGAGAGAGGAAGAGAGAGAGAAACATTGATGTGAAAGGGACACATCGAGTGGCTGCCACCTGCACAACCCTAACCAGGGTTGGGGACAAACTGCAACTTAGGTACGCGCCCTTAGCGGGAACCGAACCCAGGTCTCTCTGGACCGCTGGTCGACGCTCTAACCGCTGAGCCAAACCGGCCAGGACTTAAACTTTATACTCATTTTTATGTTTTATTTCTTGATAAATAGAAGCTTCCATGTATACTGGAAAATTTATTTACATTGTTTTTTAATACTCACTTTTATAAAGAATACCTACATAAGCCATGCTAAACCTGGGTCCAAACAGATCCTGTATGGGTATCAAGACTGCAGTTACTTCACGTTGATTTGTAAACACACCATTAGTTTAACCTGTTTAACCAGGCACAGTTTCAGAAGGGCAGCAGAGACTTGGCTCTATTATAACACAACAAAAAGTGAGAAAAGACAACTAAATATAGTATTTGCTCTTTTTTCCCCATGACATCATAGTTTCCCTTTAATATCTGTTTTTTGATCGTGAAAACATGTTATTTTCCCAGAAAACCAGTTGCTTTGATTAATGGGGCCAGGCCAGTCCAAGGACAGATTAAGCACATAGGATCCTGGCACGAGGCCTAGAAATGGTCCTTAGTCTTCTTTCTCTCACCCTGGGGCTGTTTAATTTAATTACTGTGTTTTCTGTGAAAATCGAGCCTGGTAATTCTTTAAAGGAGTTCTATATATCTAAATAAGTAATAGATGATTGGTTGATAAGCTATTAATTGTTAATAGGTAACAAGCTACTGCTTTATTTTATATCATTTTATGAATGAGACTCCTCCTTTCATCCTAGTATAAAAAGAAATTGAAACTCTGCGCCTTTTAAACAATAATTCTCCACTCTCCCGTCCTTCCAGTCCTTAGCAACGACCATTTTACAGTATACAGAAATGTCTTTATGATTTTGACTACTGTAAGTATCTCATATATGTTGAATCATTCAGTATTTGTCTTTGTGTGACTAGCTTATTTCACTTAGTATTCCTGTCCTCAAGGTTCATTCCTGTGGTAGCATATTGCAGAATTTCCTGCCTTTTTAAGGCTGAACAATATTTCATTGTATGTATATATCATGTTTTGTTTATCCATTCATCTGTTGATGGACACTTTGGTTGCTTCCACCTTTTGGCTATTGTGAGTAATGCTGCTATGAACTTAGGTGTACAAAGGTCTCTTTGAAACCCTGCTTTCAACTTTTGGGGGGTATGTAAGTGGAATTGATGAATACTTTCTAACTTCATCTGTTGTGATCAGAGAAGATATTTTGTTTGATAGGTAGCTTTTTTTTTAAGTTTTAAAAAATTTTTTATTGATTTTAGAGAGAGAGGAAGGCATAAGGAGAGAGAGAGAGAAACATCAATGAGAGAGAACATCAATTGGCTGCCTCCTGCATACCCCCCCACTGGGGATTTGGCCCACAATCTGGGCATGTGCCCTGACTGGGAATCAAACCAGCAACCTGTTGGTGCATGGGTCGATGCTCAACCAGAGCCACACTGGTCGGTCCTAGGTAACTTTTTAAATCTATTGGAACTTAATTTGTGGCCTAACAGGTGGTGTACCCTGAAAAATATGTCATGTGCTCTTGAGAAAAATCCGCATTTTGTTGTGAGCTAAGTGATATATCTGTTAAATCATGTGGCTTTATTGTGTTTAAATCCTCTATTACCTTCTGTCTGGTTGTTCTATTCATTATTGTGAGTGAGGTATTGAAGTCTCCAACTATCATTGTAGAATTGTTTCTCTTTTCAATTCTGTTGGTTTGTACTTCATATATTTTGATGGTCTCATTAAGTGTATAAATGTTTAGGCCCTGGCCAGTTTTGCTCAGTGGTTGGAGCGTCGGCCTGTGGACCAGAGAGTCCTGGGTTCAGTTTCCACTGGGCCCTGTTGGCTAGGGGCATGTACCAAAAAAAAAAAAGTGTGTAAATATTTATAATTGTTGTGTCTTCTTGCTGTATTGAACTTTTGTTAATACTATATCATGTCCTTCTTTGCCTCTTGTAACCTTTTTTGATTTAAGGTCTATTTTGTCTGATATTAGTATAGTGACTCCTCTCTTCTGTTACTGTTTGCATGAAACATCTTTGTCATCGTTTCACTTAAATTGTTTGTGTCTTTGGATGACAAGTAAATCTCTTGTGGACAGCATATCATGTGTTTTTATCCATTCTGCCAATCTCTGTCTTTTGATTGGAGTGCTGAACGCATAAATGGTTTAAGTAAAGTTACTGATAAAGAGGGATTTACATCTGTCACTGTGCTATTTATTTTCTATGTGCCTTATAGCTTTTTTGTCCCTAGTTTTTACATTTCTGTCTTCGTTAGTATTTAGTTGATTTTTTTTGCAATGAAATGTTTAAACTCCTTTCTTATTTCCTTTTGTGTATATTCTGTAGCTATTTTCTTTGTGGTTACCATGGGAATTACACATGACATTCTAAATTTATAACATTCTAATTTGAATTTTTACCATCTTAACTTCAATAATATAAAAAAATTCTATTCCTTTACAGGTCTGTCTCCACCCCTTTTGGTTGTTGATGTCATAAAAGTATATCATTATACTTGTGTGCCCTAAAACATAAACTAATAATTATTTAGACTAATGCACTAGTCTCTCAAGTCATGAAGAAAACAAGAAGTGCTGTTACAAACGGGAACCGAACCCGGGTCTCTCTGGACCGCAGGCCAACGCTCTAACCGCTGAGCCAAAGCAGCCAGGGCCTCATGTATTGACTTTTAATTAGATCTTTATTTCTTCATATGGCTTCAAGGTGCTGTGTAGGGTCCTTTCATTTCACCTTGCTGGAATCTCTTTAGAATTTCTTACAGGACAAGTCTAGTGGTCACAAACTTCCTCAGCTTTTCTTTATTTGAGAATGTTTTAATTTCTTCCTCAATTTATAAAGGACAGTTTTGCTGGATTTGGAATTCTTAGTAGACAGGTTTTTTTGTTGCTGTTGTTGTCGCCGTTTTCTTGTAGCACTTTGAATACATTGGCCACTATCTTTTTGCCTCCAAAGTTTCTAATGAGAAATCTGCTTATCATTTTATTGGGGATCACTTGTATATGATGATTTGCTTCTGTCTTGTTCTTTGATTATATTGTGTCTTGGTGTGAGTCTCGTTCATTGAGCTCCTTGGATGTTTATATTAATCAAATTTGAGTTTTCAGTTATTATTTCTTCAAATATTTTGTCTGCTTCTTTTTCTCTCTGTTTTTCTGAGACTCCCAAGATGTGTATGTTGGTCCACTTCATGGCATCCCACAGGTCCTGTAAGCTGTTTGCTATTCCTCAATCTTTTGCTTATTCTGTGTCTCAGACTTTAATTTTCATTGTCCTAGCTTCGGGTTTGCTGAATCTTTCTTCTGGCTGCTCAAATCTGTCTGTGACTCCTTTCAGATAATGTACCTTTATAGCTTCAAAATTTTTTTGGTTTCTTTTTAGGTCTTCTATCTCCTTCTTGATGTTTTCATTTTATTCACTTAACATTTTCTCGACTTTCTCCACATCTTCCTTTAGTTCTTTGAGCATCTTTATGCTATTTATTTTAAAGACATTATATAGTAGATCTGCTATCAGGTTTTTCTAAAAGACAGTTTCTATTGATTTATTTTTCCCTTTGAATGAGCCATACTTTTCTGTCTCTTTGTATATCTTGCATTTTATTTATTTAACAGTGGACATTTGAATGTCATAATGGGATAATTCTAGAAATCAGATTCTCCCTTTCCCCCAAGGTTTGATGTTTTTTATTATTGTTTTGTTTTTGGTTGTTGTAGGATGTCTTTGTGCTGAGGATCATCTGGATGTATAAACATGTCTTTTCAAGTCCTTTCTAAGCTTTTCCCTGGGCATGTGTGGTCACTTTCTGATTTTTCCCATCTATGCAGTTGTTTTTAATGTCCTGGTCTTTAGTGTTTGGATCCCTAAGATAAAAAGGCAGAAATTGAAGGGGTGAGGAGAGGGCTCAGGTCTTTTAAGTCCCCTCAAGGTCACTTTAAGCAGAGGGAGATGGGTTTGCAACAAAGGGAAGAGGTGCAACAACGACAGCTCACCTCTTTGTTCCACCTCTGGTGATCAGAAGCAGCAATCAGTGATCGGTGCCCATCTTTGGAGGACAGAGCCCTTTTGCCCACCCTGACTTCCACAGGTTGTATGCAAGCTGCTCCAGGAATGTGTGCACAGCTGTGTTCTGTCTGCCACATGGCTACTGTGCTAAGAGCTGAAATCGACCAAAATTAATGGCAATTTACCATCCAAGTCTTCCTCTGGAAATGGCAAGCCTTCAACAATATCCAGAGTTCCAAAATAGTTATAGCAGACACATTCAGCCAGTGCAATTGACATCTAGGTGGGAAGACTGATCCCTGGTGCCTCCTACTACACCCACGTCCTGAATTCTCTTCCTCATTAGCTTTGATTTGCATTTTCCTGCTGGATAATGATGTGGAACATCTTCTCCTGTGCTTATTCACTGTATATCCTTGGAGAAATGTCTGTTCAAGTCCTTTGCTTATTTTTTAATTGGGTTGTTTGCCATGTTATTGTTGAGTTGTTAGAGTTCTTTATATATTCTGGATACTAGACCCTTATTAGATATATGTTTTGCGAGTATTTTCTCCTATTCTGTAGGTTGTATTTTCACTCATTGGTGTTCTGTGCATCTAAGTTTTTAATTTTGATGGAATCCAATTCATCTATTTTTGTTGTTGTTTCTGCTTTAAGTGTCATATATTTTAAAACTTTCCTAATCCAAGGCCATGAAGATTTACTTCTATGTCTTCATCTAAGAGTTTTATAGGTTTTGCTCTTAAATTTAAGTCTGTGTTCCATTTTCACTTAAATTAGTATATGTATGAAAAAAGGGTACAGCTTCATTCTTTTGCATGTGAATATTTATTTATCCTACCATCATTTGTTGAAAGATAATTCTTTCCCTATTGAATGGTTTGGTACCCTTGTTGAAAATTAACTGAACATGAAAGTTTATTTCTAGACTTTCAGTTAATTTTATTATGTTGATTCTTATGCCAGTACCACCCTGTATTAATTACTGTATCGTTATAGTAAAGTTTGAAATTGTAAAGTGGCCCTGGCCGGTTTGGCTCAGCGGTTGGAGCGTCGGCCTGTGGACCAGAGAGTCCGGGGTTCAGTTCCCGCTAAGGACACGTACTAAAAAAAGAAAAAATTGTAAAGTGTAGGATTTCTGACTTTGCTCTTTTTCAAGATTGTATTGACTATTCTGTGTCCCTTGAGTTTTTATATAAATTTTTAGGATTAGCTTGCCTATTTATACAAAGTAGTCAACCGGAATTTTGATAGGAATTGCATTGTATCTATAGATTAATTTGGAAAATATTGCCCTTTTGACAATATTAAATTTTCAGTCCATAAATCCATTTATTGAGGGCTTGTTTAATTTTATTCAACAATGTTTTATAGTTTTCAAAGTATAAATTTTGTGATTTTTTAATTAAATTTATTCCTAAGTATTTTATTCTTTTTGAATCTAAGTAAAATTGTTTTTCTTTCCTTTTTCTTTTAAGATTTTTTTTTTTTTTTAGAGAGAGAGGAAGGGAGAAGAGAGAAACATCTGTGTGAGAGCAACATTGATCGGCCGCCTCCTGCATGCCCCACACTAGGGATTCAGGCCACAACTCGGGTATGTGCCCTGACCAGGAATCGAACCAGAACTTTTGATGCATGGGACAACACCCAACCAACTGAGCCACACTGGTTAGGCTAAAATTGTTTTTCTTAATTTCCTTTTGGGATTGTTCACTCCAAATGTATATAAATGCAGTTTATTTTTGCCATATTTATCTTTTATCTTGAAACTTTCCTGAAATTGTTTATTAGTCCTGTGGTTTAGTGTTATTCTTAGGACTTTGTACATATAAGATAATGTCATTTGTAATTCGAGATAATTTTACTTCTTCCTTGTCAATCTAGATGCTTTTGATTTTGCTTTCCTGCCTGATTGCTCTGGCTAGTGATAACAGCAGGGATCCTATCTGGTTTCTGATCTTCTCAGGGAAGCATCTAGTTTTGTGACATTAAGTATGATGTTAACTGTGGGGTTTTGTCAATGCTTTATTTCAGGTTGAGGAAGTTCCCTTCCACTCCTCATACATTGAGTGTTTTTAGCATGAAGGGGAGTTAATTTTTTTTCATATCTGTTGAGATGATCATGTGTCATTTGTCCTTTATTCATATGATATATTACACTAAATGATTTATGAATGTTTAACCATCTTTGAATTTCTGGGAAAATCCCACGTGGTTATGGTGTGTAATTATTTTTATAAGTTGGTAGATTTGGTTTGCTATCATATTGTTTAGGAGTTTGACATCTATATTCATAAGATAAATTGGTCTGTGGGTTTCTACTCTTGTGATGTCTTCTTTTGGTTTAGTTATTAGGGTAATGCTGTCCTCATGGAATGAGTTTATAGTGTTCCCTCCTATTCTATTTGAAAGATTTTGCAAATAATTGGTTTTAATTCTTTGTGCTCACTTTTAATTCCTAAAAGAAAGGACCAACAAAACCATTTTTTAAAATGCCTTCACGCCGCCTTTCTTTCTAGTCACTCTTAACTTTTCCATCTTTCATGGCCCTTATGGTTGGGTCCCACCTCCTCCATGAAGCATCTCTGATTTCTCTCGCCTGTGAAGCTCCTTCCACTCCTGACTCTCAGTGCTAAGTCCCTTGAGCACACTTCCTTCGGTACTCGTTGGTTACAGTCTGCAGTGTTTCTTCAGTCTACTGCACTGAGTAGGAACTTTTTAAGGGCTGTGACTGGGTTTTCAGAAACTACATGTGTTGCACTGAAATAGCCAGCACATTGCAGCAAGTAAAAAGTGAAACATTTTATCTAATTATATAAAGACTGAAAATGTTCTCTTTTCAAGATTTTCTAGTATTGTAAGTATATATAAATATAAATGTATGTGCATTATATGTCTGTACATACATTCCCACATGACTGTGTACGTTATTTTAAACATAGCCTGAAGTATAATTAAAAGAGCATTTGGGAGACAGTGTTTCTGGGTTCCAGGCTTGGCTCTTTGCTGTGAATACATCTTGCCCTCAGCCTGTTCTTTCATATATAACATGAACATTAGTGCGAGGATTAGAATAAAATCTATAAATTATTTAGTCCAATACTTTGTACACTCAATAAATGTAATGATAATTGATGACTTAGCTCCTTTTAAAGAATCAATCTGATATTAACCATATTTTAATATGTATATTTAATATTAATCTATTAACCATCTTTGAATATTTATCAGAAATAATAGATCATTTTTTTCAAAGTCTTCAATTTTATTTAATGTTGATTCACTGAAATATTTCTTATTAAATTCCTTGACAAAGGGGTACTCTTTTTTCCTATTAATTCTTTGGATGTCTTTGGAAGCTGTTAAAGACTAATTTTTCATGACCATAAGTGCTTGAGGACATGCTTATGAACCTGGGTTCCAGAGTCAGCCCGCCTGGACTCAGCTGAGTCTCCCCACCTCCCCATCTGTCACACGATGAGTCCCGCTTCCTAGGCCGTCTGAGGACTTAGAGAGATACTCAGTGAGAGGCACTTAGCACAGGGCCTGGCGTTTCATAAGTGCTGGATATAAGGAATTGTGCTCTTTATGGTCATCAGAGTCCGTATTCAATGAATGTTACTGTGAGAAGTTATGTTATTCACTTACTTGTGGGAAACTCCTCTTCGAGGTTTTTTGTTTCTTCTTCTCCTGTAGGAAGACGTCTGCCTGGGGAGGGAGGCCCGTCTAGGTGAGCTACAGAGCTGTGTCTAGATGAGCTGAGTCTCAGAGTTGGGCAGGCTCCTTCTCACCGTGTTTGGTTTGAAGGTGAGATCAGCCAGGCTGCGAGGCGAGGATTTTCATGGTTATGCATTAATCCTACCTTAAGCTATACCCCTTACTTTTTTAAAACCTTCATTTCTAGTAATGTGTGTGTTTCCACTAGGGTTAGATATAGTTAACCGTGAAGATGTTATCAGCATTAGAAAACTCGCTGTGTTATTCGACTTCATTAATCAGGCCCATTAACAAAGTCTAGTCCATTAAACCAAATCCAGTGAAACCCGGAGGAGCCCCCGCGGTGCCCATCACGGCATGGCTGGCATTCGTGGCACGTGGCGGGCACCTCATTTTTATTGCTGCATTTGGGGTCAGAGTGTAGGAAGCTTCTGAAGAAAGATCTCTACTCACATATGTGCCTTATTCGTGGAAACCTGTCAGGAAAGGCAGAGAAAGATGACTCTACGTGCATGACCTCAGAGTCGCGAGCTTCAGGCTTTTTCTAGAGTGGTGTCCAGTACTCTCTCAGGCACCTGTCCCATACCGAGTCTAGATCTTTCCGTCCACTTTTCTTTCATTTGCATGCTGAGCTTGTTTTAGCAGAGCGCTGCATGTTTTCAGTTAAAACCACATCAAGTTAACATAAACTGTAAAAATGTAAGTCGGACATTAACGAATACAACTGTCCTTCAGGACAGACGTAATTCTTCACTACTTCCCTTTGGAAAACTGCCGCCGAAGCGAACCGAGATTGACGGCAGAACGAAAGCATGCGACCAGGGCATCATCGCGCCTTAACTTAGTACACACGGCAAAGCGTAACGTCCAGAAGTTGGAACTCTTTCTATGTGGAAAGTTTTCAAAGAGACCAGGTCAAGGCTCTTCGTGCTTTATGATGTTCCCCGCTGGCTCACAGGGGGCCCACCTGTCAGCTGACGGCGGAGGGAGGGGACCTGCATTCCTGTCTACATCGCCTTAGAATTGCGGGGCGTTCGTTCCGACGCGGACTGGGCCCTGTGGCGTTTTCTCAAATAGTCAGGTAAGCTTCCTCTGAAATGGTGCTCCCGAGGTTTTTCATATATTGGCTCACGTCCTACACACTACACATGGAACAGACATTATCACTCCTGCTGTACACAGGAGACTGGTGCTTAGTGAGATTGGGAACTTGCTCACGTCACCCAGAAAAGCGAGTGGTCTCTATAGGATTGCTGTGAGAAGGAGCAGAGAGTCCTAGAACTCTGTGGATTTCTTCTTCTTTTTTAGTTTATTTTTTAGCATTTATGGAGAATCTACCTCTAAACCCTGAAGTTCAGCATTACTCTCTGCATTTTTAACCATGTGCAGCAAAAATTCACTTCTTTTGGGCCACTGACCCTGTGTCCCATCCAGCCCCCCACTGGGCCTGGGCGCACCTCCTGGCTCCACCATTATCGTGAGGTGACATCCTTCCGACACTTGGTGTCTTTGCGGATGTGCTTATCCCCCATGGCCTGGGCAGTGTCACAGATGTTCTTAGAGCGAACAGAAAGGTGTGAGCGTCTTGATTTGCATGATTTTGTGGGATTTTCTGGGTCAGGTGAATATCGAAGCATTTTCAGAGGTGGCCTCAAGCCGCGGACGGAAGAGTGCGGGCTCCTTCTTTGTGGCGTGTGCTGACCGCCACGATGCAGTGACTGACTTTGCGTGAACAGCTGTCTGGCATCGGTGCTTCCGGAGAATGACCTGTTTTGAGAAATCAACGTGAAACTCATGTGGATGTTGAAATCTCATACAGAAAATTCTCTGGGAAGAATTTTTGGTTCTTACAGACCCAAGTAGTCAGACCGCTGTTCTCTGAAAGCAAAACCACTCAGCTTAGCAGAACCGGCCCCTGCTGTGGTCAGAGGTGGGCCCGGCAGGCGTGAGTCCACGGGCCGCTTAGTCACAAGGAGAGGTCCTCACGTGTGTGGGGAAGTGGGGCGAAAGCAGACAAAGAGGGGCGACCAGCTCGCGAAGTCGATCCCTTTCTTCTTCTTGTTGTCAGTTTTGGTTTTTCTAGGGTGTATGTTTAACTTGTTGATTTTTTTCCCCCTCTGATGTGTAATTGTTGTTATACATTAACTGAATGCCAGGCAACAGCAGGAACTCACAAACCACACTGGTGGGTATTCTGTGCAGGACAGAGTTCAAAGCTCTGGTAATTTTATGGTCTGAGCTCCTGCCAAGCACCTGGACCTAAAATAAAATCATACCTAACGTGGTGTGACCTCTTCAGTGGCCTTTCGAAGGCTTGGAAAGGTAGGAAGGGTCCAGGCTGTTGTTTTAAAATGGAACCGTTCTCACCCTGGCCGGTTTGGCTCAGCGGTTGGAGCGTCGGCCTGCGGTACAGAGAGTCCCGGGTTCGGTTCCCGCTAAGGGCATGTACCTCGGTTGCAGTTTGTCCCTGGCCCTGGTTGGTCGTGCGGGTGGCAGCCACTCGATGTGTCCCTTTCACGTCGATGTTTCTCTCTCTCTCTCTTCCTCTCTCTCCCTCCCGCTCTATCTGAACAAAAAATGGAAAAATGTCCTCGGGTGAGGATAAAAAATAAATAAATAAATAAATAAATAAATAAATAAATAAATAAAATGGAACCGTTCTTGGTTATCTTAGTGACGATCAGAGTGAAAGGAAAATCTGTTGTTTTGTTATTGGCTGGAATTGAAGTGGCAGAGACCGCAGAGAGTGACCACTGCTGTACTGTTACACAATTTGAGTAGATACATCAGTCCTTCCGCAGGAATCACTTTTTTGAAAAGTTCATTCATTTAGCATTGCTTTATTTCTCTGGGGGACCTACTCTGTAATTGCATTTATTACCAATTTTGGCATTTCCCCGTTATGTGCCTTAATATAAGCCTTTCCTAATCATGGAAGCCAGTGCGCCTCACCGTGACACGTGTTTGTGGTACTGAGTAGAGGAGAGTTGTGTTACAAAAGGTGTACAATAAATGCTTTTGTTTATAAGAGTTCCCAGCACCCATGATAGGCAGGCACTCAATGCAATTTTATTGCTTGCTTTATGAAAACGTTGTTTTCACAAGGGATTTTTTTATTGGCAACATTCGGCCATGAGTATGATTTTAAGGAGCCCATAATTTAGATTTTCCTGATTCAAGGCTGTAATTTATTTTAAAGCTACCTGGAGATCTGTTCAGTACGAAATAAACCAGTGCAGAGAATTAAGGGACTGAGACTTGAAAGGGTCGAATCAATTTATGACTTTTACTTTACCTTTGGAAATAATTCTCCTTGATTTTAAAATCCATTAGTAGCCTTATATAATTTTTGACATAATTATTGACAATTCAGTATATCTGGTCTTTTAATATAGTCTCATTTCAGAAACCTTGAATAAATAATTGGTTTTAACATAATAGACATCATGCTATAAAGATTATTTGATGCATTGTACCAAAGGTTTCTAATCATCTGGATTTAACAAGTTTCTCCAGAGAAACACACACACACAGCGCATGCACGATTTGAAGGAATTAGGTGATGCAGTTTTGGGGGCTGTAAGCTGAAATGTTCAGGCCAGCTTGCAGGCTGGAAATTTCGGCAGGAGTTGACGCTGTGGTGTTGAATCCAAGGCCATCTTGAGCCTTTGATTCCTTCTTTTCTCTTTAGTCCATCTAATGATTGGATGAAGCGCACCCACATTGTGGAGGGTAATCTGCTTTACTCAGAATCTACTGATTTAATTATTAACCACATCTAAAAATACCTTCATAGCAACATGTAGACTAGTGTTTGAACAAACAGCTGGGCACCATGGCTCAGCCATGTTGACACACAAAATTGACCATCACCCCCACTAAATGGGAAGTGATGGCTGTTACAGTTTACCTGTGGATGCGGAGACGTCACCTTTCTTCCACTTGCTCACATGATGTGCAAGATAAAACTGGAAAATTAGAAACTTGGGGAGTAACCACAGGAAAAATTAGATGCCACACCAGCCATCAGCATTTAACAGAGTGACTAAGGACAGAAGTTTGGGCATATCGAGGATTTGCAAAGCCTCATGTCCTATGCTTGCAGGGCTGATCATAGTCTTCAAACAGAAAAGGGAGCTGGAACAGCAGCAACAAGCCAGCGAACTGATGACAGAATACCCCAAAGTCCCAGAACTGAGCACCCAGCTTCAACAGCACGCTCTGATGGAAGATTCCAACGGAAATGATTGTAGATTGTCCGCAGGGTCGAAATCATGCTCCTGCGCCGGCCCGATGGCTGGAGAGGCGTCACTCTCAGAGTCCCTCCGCCTCAGACTTCAGGTGGAGAAAGCACCGCGTCTCAGCGAAGCAGCACGGTCAGGGTCAGGGTCTGCACAGTGGAGAGAAGTGCTCCCCAGGGCAGCTTGTTGGAAATGGGCAACAGAACGACTGAAAACACTTATCAAACTGACAGAAAAAGAACGAACGAAAGAAAGCTGTACTGGGAGATAGGGTAGGAAAAAAGCACTTGGCTTTTGTGTATCCTCAGGAAATTCTAATGGCTAATAGATCGAGAAAGCGATTTCATTTCTAGTCGCACATGCTGGTTTAGTTAATAGAGCCTCAGTAAGGGTTAGATGAGTAGGTACGGGCTTATGCAAGCAGAGCAGAAGCGACAAAGAGCCTTTTATTCATCCCTTCCCTTCAGGAGGCTGCTCCAACAAACACCAAGTCCTGTGTTCTAACACTGGCAGGAAAACGACTTTGTTCAAAGCGCCGTTACCTGCGCGGTCACTGGCCATGCACTTGCAGGCATTCAGAGCCCATTCATTCTTTCACTGTACAGGGAAAGGGGAGAGGGACCGGCCCAGCCAGACCTCTCTTTCTATTGCAGAGTCATCCCTGCCCCCAAAGTTCTGCCGAGTCATTCCTGGAGTTCCGCAAAGTCATCGCAGCCTCCATCGTCAGGTGGCTGTTTTTTTCTGAGCAGTCCTAGCGATCTCCAGGTCTCAGCCCGCTTTGTTAACACACAGTCATTGCTCTGTATTTCTCCACCCTCCTTCCAGAAGCTTGGCAGGGCGAGAAGAATGGCCAACCCTGTTCCTCACCATGCATTTATTTCTAAAGCCCCGACGTTTGATGTAATTTGATGTACCTCACCCAAGTGATGAAAGTACATTCTAAGTGAAAATGACCTCTTCGTTGTCAAATCAACCGCCTTTTCTTGGTATTTCTTGATTCTCTGCACCCCTGACCGTTGTTAGTCTCCGCCTCCTTGAAGCTCTGCTTGGCCACCGTGGCGCCTGCTGTCCTAGCTTTGGCCCCATCACCCCTGTGCCAGCTCCCCTTCCTCCTCCTGGCACGAGCTGCCCGTGTTGGGTTCCAGCGCTGTTCTTAACTCCAGCCATTCACAGCCTCGCGCTCACCTGGTTCCCACTCCCTCCAGATATCTCGTCTACACTGTGTCTCTTCTGGGTCAAGACCCGAAGTTCCCCGGCTGTCAGCACTTGGGTGTGGCGAGCTTCCTCTCCCTGGGACAGCCTGCTGCCACAGACCCACAGGACGGAGCTCGCCTGCCAGTTCCCCGGGGGTGCTCGCGATCAGGGTGGTGGAGACGCAAAGGGAAGGTTTGGGTGTAGGAACGGGGCTGTGGGAGGCAGACCGTGACGATCTGGTAGGATTTTGAGAGGCTGACATGGCAAAAAATAAATAAACAAAAAGGCCTTCTGCAGAGATGGAACAGCACCCCCAGAGGCAAGGGAGCAGGGGGCGCTTTCGGAGACAAGCAGGTGGTCTGCGTTGCCGAGGCCAAGAGCGTCAGTATGAAAAGAGCCTGAGATGAGACGGTTTCCTGTTCTTCCTCCTGTTCTTCCAACACCCTCGCCCTGCCCACCAGGTCACAGGAGCTCCTGACCGTCCTTGGAAGTACGATCGGGTATGAATGATGAGAGCCCTGAGGGCCAGAGCCAGGAGATTGACTTTTAAGGCAGGAAGTGACAGGAGCCTTCGAAAGTGCGGAGCCGGTGACTGTGGTTGGGATGCACTGTGGGAACCGATACCTGGCATTTGGGCACCGAGTGAATTGGGAAAATGGGAACAGGTCTGGGTGAGGAGTGGCCTGAGGTCGGCAGCGGCAGAGGGAGTGGTGTGGGCAGTGGTCCAGAGGCCTGGGAGTGCGGAGGGAAATGGGCGAGCATCTGAGAGGCGTGGAGAAGTCCAGCGTTCTCATGGCTGTGGGTGTGGACAGCCGGGAGAGGGGTCACGGTAGCAGGAGCCGGTGGGAGGTTTGTTTGTACTGGGGCATCTGGGAGGAGGGCTTGAACCGGGCTGAGTCAGCGCCAGAGGGGAGTCTGGTGAAGGCGCTCCCCGGCTGTTCAGAGTCACGCGCGCTGAGGGGAATGGGCCAGGGAGTGGCCGCTCAGGCACTGGTGCTGGACGAGTTGTATTTGGAGCTTTGGGGATGGGCAGAGAAATGCCACTTTGGGGATGGATGGAGATGGAGAAGGAGCAGCCAGGTGGGAACGAGAAGACTCAGCTGTCAGTGGCACCTCGGAAACCTCGAGGAATCCACCGTCTCAGTGTCTGAGGCCACAGGGACGTCTGGTCTGGGTGTTGTCTGAGAAGAGTACGTTCGCTTTGGTACGAACGGTGCTTTGGCAAGAATAGCAAGAGCAGTTTCGAGCACGTAGGGAGGCAGAAGCATGAGTGAAACGTAGCTGTTCGCTCATGCAGTGAACAGCCCCGTGTCACCGCACACCAGCCCAGTGTCACTGCGCGTCAGCCCCGTGTCACCACGCACCAGCCCCGTGTCACTGCGCGTCGTCATCACCGCACATCAGCCCTGTGTCTGCACATCAGCCTGTGCAGGTGCTGCATCTACAGCGATGAACAAGATCGATGTGGCCTTGTCCCTTGTGGAGTTTCTGGGTGGTACACAGTAAGATAAGAAATCAGATGCCCGGCTTGTGTTTCTCAGTGGTTGGTGTCGACCTGTGTACCAAGAGGTCACCGGTTCGATTCCTGATCCCCAGTGGGGGGCATGCAGGAGACAGCCAATCTGTGTTCTCTCTCATCGATGTTTCTCTCTCTCTCTTCCTCTCCCTTTCTCTCTCTCTAAAATCAATTAAAGAAAAAGAAAAAAAAAGAGAAATCAGAGAACTGTGATGTGTTGAAATAAACCTGGAAGTTCCGAGGATTATAGAAACATGATGAGAAGCAGAAATTGGAAAAGAGTTTGCAGAGGAGCCTTACACTCAGTTGTTCGAGTTCCCATCTTTGCATCCGTGTTTCTGCGACAGGTCCTTGATGCTACCTTATTAATCTTTGCTGCCTTACAGTGACATGAACTCTAGCAGCTTCACTCCACACACAGGTCCTCGCAGAACCGAGATCCTGGAGCGATGAGACTTCAGTTCCCCGTGGAGTGGGCTGAGATGCAAATTCTGTCAGATGAGTGCTGATGTATAAAATGGTATAAATGTGCATTTATAGGTGCTCCGAACATTGCATCATTTAAAACCTATGACTATGGCGTGTTTTTTTTTTAAGAAAAGTCCTTGCAGTTACTATTACCTGAGATTTCTCTTTTCCTCATCACCTGCAAGAGTAGGGCAGGAACTGGAGAAGAGAGTTCCCAGGCTCTTCCCCGGAGGCCACCGCGTTGGAAACGTTGGAGAACCAGCCCTGCGATGAGAGATGCAGGTGGGGTGGTAGGAAGGGAATGGATTACTGACTCTTCATCCAACTTCCCCCTTTAAGTGACTTTTAAGAGATGATTGTTTTAGATCTTCCTGATTTGTCCTAGAACGATGGTCCTGCTCATAACTGCTTTGTCAGTGTGTCCCCCTGCACAGGTTTGGTCTGCTGCGTTACATTGGCAGCACAAGGATTTCCTTTTCGAATCCTGGTTTGTTCTGTGGCTGAATCACTTGCACACTATTACAAATTCTACCTGCTTACGGGGATGTGGAATCTTTTTTTTTTTTTGGTATGTGCCCCTAGCGGGAACCGAACCCGGGGCTCTCTGGTCCTCAGCTGACACTCTAGCCGCTGAGCCAAACCGGCCAGGGTGGGATGTGGAATCTTTACTTCACCAGCAGGACATGAATCTGATGGCATCTGTCACTTTGTAAGAGCTCAGGATGGTTTCTGAAGGACAGTTGCAAAATGTTTGTCCATTGCCTTCTCCCCCAGCCTTTGGCTACCACCCATGTGCTTTCATTCTCCAAGGGTTTGTCTATTCTGGACATTTCATATACATGGAATCATATAATATGTGGCCTGTTATGATTGATTTTCTTCACTTAGGATAATACTTCCAAGGTTCATCCATGTGTGGCATGTATTGGTACTTCCTATTTATGGCCAAATAATATTCAAATTGATAGGTATATCACATTTGGTTTATCCCTGCATCAGTGGATAGATATTTAGTTTGTTTCCACTTTTTAACTGTTAGGAATTATGTTGCTGTAAAAGTTCTTTACAGCCCTGGCCGGTTTGGCTCAGAGGTAGAGCGTCGGCCTGCGGTCCAGAGACCCGGGTTGGGTTCCCGCTAAGGGCACGTACCTCGGTTGCAGTTTGTCTTCGGCCCTGGTTGGGTCGTGTAGGTGGCAGCCACTCGATGTGTCTCTTTCACGTCGATGTTTCTCTCTCTCTCTCTCCCTCCTACTCTATCTGAACAAAATATGGAAAAATGTTCTCTGGTGAGGATTAAAAAAAAAAAAAGGTTCTTGTACAAGTATTTGTGTGGACATACGTTTCCCTTTCTCTTAGGTATTACGCAGGAATGGAGTTGCTGGGTCATATGAGAACTTCATATTTAATATTTTGAGGATCCGCCAGACTTTTCTAAAGTAACTACACCATTTACATTCCACTAGCCGTGTGCGAGGCTTTTGATTTCTCCACACCCTTGTCTGCACTTGTCTGGAATAGTACTGTAGCAGACTCCTAATTACCCAGGCACTGATTCTTTCTAACACTCTGGTTTTTCTTTCTCTGTCTCCCAAGTAACTGATTGGTTGGTGTTACCTTAATAACATCTAGTTTCACTTCCCTGGGGACAGGCGGGAGAAAGAATGTGGAAAAGGTTGAGTTGGTTAATGTAGGTACATATTAACACCTGTTAACAAGTTGGCTGGGAAGGTTTCAGGGGGGAAAGGCCGAATGTATTAGCTTATTTGATGTTTTGGATTCATGACAAGTGGCCCTCGGTAGGACTGGGGATATATACTTTGTGAATTTTGTGATTTTATGTATGAAAATGTTGAAAACGAATCAAGCATGTTCCGTGTTATCTGGATGACCTCTGTAGAGGGAGAATTGCTGCTTCATTTCAGTGTGATTGTTTGTATTTATGTTTAATTCTTTGATGCCAAGAAATTCAATCGACATGAGCCCTAAACTTAATGCAGTTTTCAAAACATCTAGGGCGTCTGGGATCATTTTTTAAAGAGGTTCCTAGATCGCTCCATTCTGATAAGGAGTGTCATGGTCAGTGCCTGTATTGTCGTTGAAGCCCATGTGACGATGGGAGAGCAAGGGCGTGCCCTGAGGGTGGCCGCTGGGTGTGGAAAGGCTCCTGCAAGAGAACAGGACTTTGAAGGGTCACACTGCAGTCTGTGATGGTCACGTGAACCTATATTGTATTTTATCATCTTCACATAATAGATAATTATTCGCATTTATTCTAATATAAAATGAAGTCTTAAATTACATACCATCAAATACAAATAGCTAGACCTTTCCCCAGCACAGTAAAAATACTTCCAATTCATGTAGAACAGATTTTTACGATCCTTTTTACATCATTCTTTCACTCAATAAATGTTTATTGGTCTCTGCACTAGGGGTATAAATAATATAAAGATGCTGTTCATTCTCTTGAAGACCCAACAAGGTACTTGAGGAAACAGCACCAAGATACAAGAAATCGAGTACAAGGCAGCAGAAAGTAAAAGGGGCAGGGATGCTGTTGAAAGAGATTAGGGGGCAGGGTACTTGACTATCTGTGACTAAATTGTTGATGATGACAGTTTTGCAGCTACAAGGACATGAGTTTGAGTTGTACCCCGATTCTTACACTTGCTGCATGACTTTGGTTACATGACTCACCCTTTCTGAGTACCATTTTGCTTCCCCCAGGGAAGCGTGCACGGTTAAGTTCATGCTGGAAATTTGTAGAACTAGATCAGTTTTGAGGGCAGTGTGGTATGATGGAGAACAGGTCCGACGCTCTCATTTCATCATCATTTTACTCAGGCCTCCTACGGTGTGGCCTTGGACCTCTCTATAAGGCTCTGGGACTCTGTCCTCATATGCCAAGCGAAGGTCACTGCAATTACATGTAGTGTGGAGACAAGAGCACTTTGACTGTTCCAGATCTCTACACCTGCAGGCATGTGATGTGGAATCTGCAGAACGAGTGGAGCAAAGAGAAAACAAAGGAAAAGCTATAGAAGCTAAATAACATACTACAGTATAATGCCTGTGTTACTAATATATGGGAAAACAAAAGAGGTAGAAAAGATAGAAAGCACCCAGAGGGTCAAAAAAATGAAGAGGAGATGAGAGGCTTTAGAGAATTGTCACTATGGGTGTGACGTTTTTATAAAGTCAGGTTTTTATAAAGATTGCAGCCCATCTTTAAAACAGTTCCGGTTTCTTTGTTTATGCACACAAACAGTCTGTTACAGTGTCTGGCACGTAATGTTCATTCATTATTTGCTTTCTGAAGAAAGTTGGCAGATTAGCAGAGTGGTTACTCTCAAAAGATAGTGGTAGGCGTGGTTTCTAAATTAGACTGTTGGATTGACTTGAAGAAGAGAACCAGTTGAAGTGAAGATAGAGCTGAGTTTAAAATGAGCAACCAGCTGCCAGGCGTGGGGGAGTGGTGATCAAATGTATTGGAAAAGTAGGACTTAATTATTTCAAAATCTTAACTTTGTGATAAGGTGTTTTTGTTGCTTTAATTTTTATTATTTTTCTGTCTTCAGAAAAGACTCATGTTAGGAGGAAGATGTATGACTTTAATTCTACTCCCCAAGACCCCCATACACTGCTATAATATCTATGTCACGTGTCTGATAACATAGTTAATTGTACAACAATAGTGACAAAAATTATGACGATAAAGACTCTTTAGAAAGAAATTATAAAGATTGAAGGAGTCAGTGGGGCAAAGGTGGCTGAATATAGATTTCGCTTATCAGAGTCCAGTTTTTAAAAAGTGAAAACGTGACTCTCCTCCAGGTGTTTCGTGCTCATGCGTCACAGACGGACTTGGCTCGTTACTGGGGAGCCGCTGGGTTCGGCACTGCTCCCGGGCACGAGGGAAGAGCTTTGCATGCCGGTCAGGAAAGGCCTGCTGACGAGTTTGCTAAGTTACAGACAAACCAGCTAACGAAGCTGGTTACTCTCCCTCAGGGCAGTAACACCATAACCTTTGCGGTTATCTTTTCTGCAAGGCAGAAATTATTTGCATCTCTACTGGATAAAAATAATCTGCAAACTAACCCTTAGTTTATCTCAGAATGACATATGTGTTCCTAGAGAATGACATAATCTTTGGGTTGGACGTGCTAAACCTGCGCTGGTGTGATATTGGAAGGTGGCCGTCCTTTGCCTTAGTTCCATTTCTGGTTCACTTTCTAAATTGTGTATAGGGGCCACTGGCACCCCAACATGACCAGGATGCCTAGGACTCTCCACTGTGTCCCTATCTCCGTGTGCACGGAGTCTGCTGGAGGCTGTTTTGTCCGGGGCTCCAGTCCCACAGTGACGTACCTTTGGCTTCTCCAACGCAGAGCTGCTGTTCTAACAACGCACCTTCCCGCCTTTGCTCTCCTGTTGGTCTTTTTCTTTCTAAACTGACTGTACTAAAAATGTCAGGTCCTCAAGCCCCCCGCCCCCCCCCCCGCCATAGACATAGACTCATAGAAAGCGACTTTATAGTAAAGCAGCAAGACTATTTCAGATACACAGTGCTTTGCTGCAAGTTCCAGGAACAGGAAAAAACAAACAAAAAAACTGTAGAGGTCTCTGAAACTCTATGCCATTCAATCCTTGAGACCCAGTTAACAAAACCACAGGAATTGTCCCCTAGTGGGTCACTAGGTTTAGCCTGGGGTTACCATAGAGGTATCATTCCCCCCCCCCCCCATGCTTTTTAATTGATTTTAGAGAGGAAGAGACACATCGATTGGTTGCCTCTCACATGTGCCGTGGCCTGGGGTCAAACCTGCAATGTAGGTGTGTGCCCTGGCTGGGGATTGAACCCGTGACACCAGCCAGAGTTAGAGGTATCATTCTTATTTGCTCTCTTGGCTGTTGGCATTAGTTTCCTAAATAAGTGGCTTTTGGACTTTAAAAGTGGATGTGGCCCTGGCCAGTTTGGCTCAGCAGTTAGAGCGTTGGCCTGCGGTCCGGAGAGACCCGGGTTCGGTTCCCGCTAAGGGCACGTACCTCAGTTGCAGTTTGTCCCCAGCCCTGGTTGGTCGTGCGGGTGGCAGCCACTCGATGTGTCCCTGTCACATCGATGTTTCTCTCTCTCTTCCCCTCTCTCCCTCCCACTCTATCTATACAAAAAATGGAAAAATGTCCTCGGGTGAGGATAAAAAAAAAAAAAAAAAAGTGGATGTGTGCTTAAGCAACTAAGTAGGTGAGTTTGTTTTACAGTCTCTCCTCTCCGTCCTTGTTCTGCAAAGCTCCGCTATTGTGTGGCCGGCCTGTCCCACATGTCATCATTAGGTCACGGAAACAAATGAAGTTCCTATCGCTCAGCAAAGTTAGTAGAGTACCAGCAACAGCACGTTGCCAAGTGATCACCCCAGGGCATCCAAGATAGGTGGTACCCCTTCCCAAAGGACCTTCTCTGCGCTTTATGTAAGCGTTGTGTTTTGAGGATATGCATGATACATTTTCAGGATCACAGAAGTATAGAAACAGAGGAACCTCCGAGGGTGGGCATGCAGCCCCCACGCCAGCTGCAGTCCGTGGCCCCCAGCCACTGAGCCCTCCTCAGGCAGAAAGTCTGAGCCTCGCCACATGGCATGTTCTGTTTCTTTGATTGTTCATGGATTCTCGGCCCCAGGATGAAAAACCATCTCGTTTATGCATCCATTCTTCCAGAGGGTGCACATCGGAATAAATCTGTACTCCTTCCTTAGAAAAACCACTGTGCTACTTTCCCTAACAAGTGGTCTTTTTCAAGCTGAGTAGTATTCCGGAATCCTACCGTTCATGAAAGGATTTGGGTGGCAGATCGTTGTCCAAACCCATCCACTTTTGTCTGTGTTTCTTTTAAGATGTGGTGCTTAGAAGCAGGTGTATGACCAGTGTATGGTTTGGGGAGGGACTGGAGAGCCGCCTCTCTGGATCTGAGTGTACTCCTGTTGTTTATGTGGATGTAAAGTGATGGGATGTCTGATGGCCACGCGACAGTGGCAGCTCACATTGGCCATCTGGTGTACTACTTCTTTGGGTTCTTTTTGAAGTGAATTGCTTTTGTGTCGAGTATTACCATCTGAGTCACCTAGAGGCCATTTTTAACCTAATTTTAAGCCTTAGCTGTGAATATTGATGATAATAATACATGTTTTGCCCGGCCGGTGTGGCTCAGTGGACTGAGAGGTCCCGGTTCGATTCCCAGTCAGGGCACATGCCCAGGTTGCAGGCTCGATCCCCAGTGGGGGGGGTCTTGCGGGAGGCAGCCGATCAATGTTTCTCTCTCATATCAATGTTTCTGTCTCTCTCTCTCTAAAAAAAATCAGTAAAAGCATTTAAAAAATAATACATGGTTTATCAGAGAGAAAGAACAACATGGTAGTTAAGAGCCTGGCACCGAATCATACTGTTTACGGATTCATATCCTATCTCCTATGCACGGGACTATATGACCTTGAGATAATTCAATGTGATTGTGCCTGTAAGGTCCTTCCTATGGCTCCTGACGCAGAGTCAGTGATCATAAATGAGAGCTGTTGTTGTCTTTGTCAGACTCCCACTGAGCTCTTCAACAGGCATGCTCCTGTTTAACCCAACCGCACCTGAAGAATATGACTATTCCTCCTTTTTCAGATGTGGGAACTGGAGCTCAGAGTAGTTATGTCATTTGTCTGGGGCTCTATGGCTGCCGAGTGGTGCAGTGGGATTTGAACACAGGTCTGTCCAATGGCATTTTTATTAAATGTTATTTATATTAGTATTTTCTGACCCATCCTTTTAAGGCTTGACTGTCTTTATACAAACTTTTATTAAATATTTAATTTATAGCCTGGCAGTGTGGCTTAGTGGATTGAGCGTCATCCCATGGTCAGAGAGATCCCAGTTCAATTCCCGGTCAGGACACTTGCCTGGGTTGTGGGCTTGATCCCCAGTAGGGGGCGTGCAGGAGGCAGCCAATTGATGCATCTCTTTCACATCAGTGTTTCTCTCTCCCCTCCTCTCTAAAAAACAAAAAAATCAATAAAACATATTTAAAAATATTTAATTTATACAAAGAATATTTGTAACATGTGTAAGTTCAAACGTTAACAAGTACCATACATGTACTACACAACCTGAAATGTAAAATACCACTAGCATCCTTGAATGTTCCTCTCTGTCCTCAAGCCCTGCCAGTGTCTCCCAAGAGATAACCATCACCGAAGTTTGGTATTATCACTCGTTAACTTTCCTTTTATTGGTTTTCCTCACACAAATATATTCTTTTTTTTTAATCCTCACCCAAGGACATTTTTCCATTTTTTGTTCAGATAGAGTGGGAGGGAGAGAGAGAGAAACATCGACATGAAAGGTACATATCGAGTGACTGCCACCCGCACGACCCAACCAGAGCCGGGGACAAACTGCAACCGAGGTACATGCCCTTAGCCGGAACTGAACCCGGGTCTCTCTGGACAGCAGGCCGATGCTCTAACCGCTGAGCCAAACCGGCCAGGGCTACAAATATATTCTCAGGACCGCATGCCGACGCTCTAACCGCTGAGCCAAACCGGCCAGGGCTACAAATATATTCTTAAACAATGTTTTCCTTTATTATGACTGTCTAACTAAATAAGCATAATGTATGAAATGTGAATGTAAAGTAGCTTTACTTTCTGCTCTCCACATTCCCCTGAAATTAGCTCTGTGATTAGTTCTTCCCTCCCCTTGAAAACTCAAGCAGGTCCCATGACTTTTCTAATCACTTTTGGGTCATAAAAATCTCACAATCACTTCAAGTTTAAAAAAACAAATGGTCACTTCTGCCATTCAAATGCTTGATTTCATGTAATGTTCAAGCTTTAATCTTGCTTTAAAATTGAGGCTGTTGACATTGGCAGGACGTGTCTCACGCCCTGCCCCTTCCCGGAAGTATTGCAGGTATTTCCAAGCCTTCATTCTTTCATGTGAATTTTTAACCAGCTGGTCAAGGTTACACACGTACAGAGTTTGGGTTTAGATTGGAGGTATTTCTGAATCTCGATGATGTAATGGTTTTAGTTTTTCCATGACCTTTGTCATGTTAGCATGACTGTTAACACAAGGGTTGGGTTTCTGGGTACTTCTCTGCGTACAGAGCCCCCAAGTCACCTGCCTGACCATGCTACTCACTCAGCTCTTTGCTAATTTAGCTTTTAAATTAGTGTACTTTATTTTTTAGAGCAGTTTTAAGTTTACAGAAAAATTGATGGGAAAGTAGAAAGTTCCCAAATACCCCTGTCCCCTGTATACAGTTTCCCTGGTTATTAACATCTTAACATGAGCGTGGAGTGTGGCACCTTTGTTATAAAGGATGAGCCAATATTGATACATAGTTTACTTTAGGGTTGGTTGACTCTTGGTGTTGGGCATTCAGTGGGTTTGGACAAATGTATCAACCATTACAGTATCATAGAGAATAATTTCACTGCCCTAAACATCTACTGTGCTCTGCCTATTCATCCCTCCCTCCCCCAAGCCCCTCACACCCACTGATATTTTTACTGTGTCTGTAGTTTTGCCTTTTCCAGAGTGTTCTATAGTTGCAATCATGCAGTGTGTAGCATTTTGGAGTCTTTTTTTTTTTTTTTCCACTAAGTGATATGCTTTTAAATTTCCTCCATGTCTTTTCATGGCTTGAGAGCTCACTTCTTTTTTATTACTGAATAACGTTCATTGTCTGGTTGTACCACAGTTTATTTATCTACTCACCTATGAAGGACATCTTGGCGGTTTCCAAGTTTTGGCAATTATGAATAAAGCTGCTATAAACATTTTAGTTATTGAGTTTTGATCTCTTGGGGACCTCATTTGTAAAATGAGACATTGAACAGAAGTCTTATGTTTCTAACACTCAAAAATCTCATCGGTGAAGAAAATAGACGGCTGGGACCAGGAGAAGGAAGATGGATGACATTTTGAAGTCAGACGTAAATGAGCAGAGTCTCGCAAGAGAGAGAAAGAAAGGGGGAGAAGGGTGGCCAGCAGATGAAAAAGAGGCTTCAAATGAGGACTGGATGGAGCCAAGAGCATGAGGATAGCGATTATTCATTTTAATTTTTTTTTCTTTGTTGATTTGAGAGAGAGGAAGGGAGAGGGAGAGACGGAAACATCGATGAGAGAGAACACCTCCTGCATGTCCCCCACTGGGGATCGGGCCCACAACCTGGGCATGTGCCCTGACCAGGAATCGAACCGGTAACCTCTTGGTGCCTGGGTCGACGCTCAACCACTGAGCCACACCAGCCGGACTAGCAACATTTATTTTTATACAATTAAAATACATGACTATAATGCTTGGCTCCTGTATTCATTGATATGTCTGAGTGTATTATTATTCTTGCTTATAAATGATAATAGATAAGGATACCACTTTGGGTGTGTTTGAGAGTTTGTTTTAAATTCTTCAAGGCCTTAATTTCAGAAGGACATTCATAATCTCATTGTGTGGAAAAGTTGTATTGTCCTGTGATTGGGCCCCCACGTTTGCTTTTGTTGGGAAGCTGCACAGCCGCACTAAATAGGCTCCATAAATATTTTGCCCATGATCAAAAAGGGCATTTGGTCCACCAGGGAACAGCACATTCTTGAGACTATCCTGGGGACAAATGTCTGCTTGGGCCCTTGCTCATCGGCACCAGAGCGGGCAGAGCACCCAACCAGCACAGCCCGTGGACCCCAGGGTTAGTCTCGGTCAAACACCCAGGTTTCCTGTATTTTAGCTTCACCTCTACTTTGAGGCACATGATCAGAATGCTCCTGTAAACTGTGTGTGCAAATTGGGGAAGATCCTTAAAATTGAGTTTTAATACGTGGAGGGAGTAGGAGGAAGAATCCTATATAATAATAGATAATAGATCCAATATTCCTGTTCAGAAGACATAGGTAGAAAAAAGTGACAACTTGCTCATTAGGTGTGTTTTTTCCCTTTTGTTCTGATTCTCCATTTATACTTCTTATTATTTAAGATAGGAGATTTTCACTCAGTAAAAGGTAGCAAAGCACTCACAGGAGGTCAGAATAGTGTTATAAACACCTCTTGTTTTGTGAAGTACAGAATGGTATAAGCGTTCCACGTGCTTGCCAATTTGGCGGTAGAGAGTTGATAGGAAATAGTAAAACTCTAACTTAGGAATTGAGAAAGAGCTCCTAGAATTATGCTGTGATTATTATTATGTGAAGGTTTCTGAAGAACAGATATTTAGAGTTGCCTCTTCCTAAGCTCCCCACCCCCAAGGGTGAGGGGCGTTTTATAGAGGCTGTAAATCAGTGCCTGGGTAATCACCCCTAACAGAAAGGCAAGAAGTACCGGATAGAGCGCGTCGGCCTTTTCCATGTCTCTTCGAATTCCCCACCAAGAAGCCCCGGACTCAGCAGCCGCAGACTCACCAGCCATATTTCATAGTCTGTTTGGGTGACTGGTCAGTTAGTCGGGTATCAAGTCAAGTAAAGGGACAGAACTCCTGTGGCCCTTCGCTTGTTCCCTTGGACATCAGTCCTGAGGATTGGACATGGTGTGTGGTCTCTGCGTGCCCCGTGGAGATGGCCCTTCATTTCACGGCTGCTTCCTGAAGGCAAGACCTGGGGTCGGGTGTTTTCTGTGGCTGAAATTCAGTGGGCGCTCCAAGGCTCAGATTTCTTATTTCTCTTTCTTCTTGGTAGATAAGTGGGCAAAGAGGCTGGAAAGACTTCTTTTTTGATATCATAAAATACAAGCAATTCACTAGGAGAATTTGGTTGTGTTTCCTACAGGTGGCTATTTCCTTTATAGATATCTACACATGATGTTTCTACAGAGGCCCTGAAAGTTTCATCAAGTATTTATTGAGTTGTTATTAGGTGCCGACACTGTGACACACACACACACACACACACACACACACACACAGGGTGGGGCAAAAGTAGGTTTACAGTTGTTTGTATGACAAATAATACAATAATGAATAAGAATACAAGAATAAACTCGGTATTGCGTGCTCACGACTGTAAACCTATTCTTGCCCCACCCTGCACACATGCTGTATGGCTAAGGGTGACTAAGACTGGTCCCGCCTCCAAGGCGTTTGTATTGGTGGGGAGGGCACCAGTCACACGCAGATGTCCCTCTGCATATGGGTGTGTGCGAGATGCAGACTTGCCCGGCATCATGGTTTAGCATAGGACTTGTCACTTTGGGGAAGCCCAGGGAAATTTCACTTCCTTACCTGAACGTCAGGTGACGGATGCAGGAGGCAGGTCACAGAGGGCCTCTGGTGGACTAACAGTCAGGAGCACGCCAGTGCAGCTGCTACCCGACAGGCACTGGTGCAGGAATAACACTGAGCCCTCACGCTAGTCCCCTAAGGCCTCTGGTGCCGTTATCCCACTGTACAGGCGAAACATCTGAGGAAGCTTTGTGCTCAGGGACATTTGAAACTAGGATAATTGTGAATCTTCCTGAATCATATATATTGGAAAATTTAACTGGTAAATTATTAAAAGCACTGTGGTTTTATTTTTATTTTTATTTTTTTTTATCCTCACCCGAGGATATTTTTCCATTTTTTGTACAGATAGAGTGGGAGGGAGAGAGAGGAAGAGAGAGAGAGAGAGAGAAACATCGACGTGAAGCGACACATCGAGTGGCTGCCACCCGCACGACCAACCAGGGCCGGGGACAAACTGCAACCGAGGTACATGCCCTTAGCGGGAACAGAACCTGGGTCTCTCCGGACCGCAGGCCAACGCTCTAACCGCTGAGCCAAACTGGCCAGGGCAAAAGCACTGTGGTTTTAAATTACTTTTTAATTTTAATTTTTTCAGCTAGAACTTTTTTGTAGTCAGGTATACATATTATAAAGTTTACATTTTAACCATTTTTAAGGGTACAGTTTGATGGCATTAAGTGCAGAACATTTACATTGTGCAGTCATCATCATCCAGAACTTTCCATCTTTCTAAACTAAGCCTCCCCACCCCCACCCCAGCCCCTGGCACCGCCCTTCTACTTCCTGTCTCTATGCGTTTAACTGCTTTGGGTGCCTCATCTGAGTGGAATCATACAGTATTTGACCTTTTATGACTGGCTTATTTCACTTAGCAGAATGTCTTTGAGGTTCGCCCATGTGGTAGCGAATTGCAGAAGCTTCTTCCTTTTAAAGGCTGAGTAATAATCCCCTGTATGTAGATATCACATTTTCTCTATCCATTCATCGGTTGATGGTGTTTTGGGTTGCATTTACCTTTTGGCTATTGTGAATAATGCTGCTATGAACATGGGTGTACAGATAATCTCTTCAAAACCTTGCTTTCAATTCTTTTGGGTATATATGCAGAATGTGATTGCTGGATCATATCGTAATTCTGTGTTTAACTTGTTGGAGAACCACCATTCTGTTTCTATAATGGCTGCACCATTTTCCATTCCTCCCAAGAGTGCAAAAGAGCTCCACTTTCTGCGCATCCTGTCAACACTTGTTACTTTCTCTTTTGGATAATAACCATATTTAATGGGTGTGACGTGGAAAGCATTAAAAACAAAACAAACAAAAAAAAAACCCTTATGAAAAGAATGCCAAATTAGCATAACTTGTAAAGTTAAACCCTGGAACTTTAAACTTCCTGCTTTCAGTAACTGCTACCTCAGCCTTTCCCAAGGGGGGAGCTGCTTCTCCTGAGTCCCAGGAGAGCGGTTGAGTGGGTAAGAGCCCAGGCTGCGGCCAGATTGCCTGGGGCAGGTACTCCATCACTTTCTCCTGTGTGATCTTAGGGCCCAGCCTCAGATTTTGCATCTGTGAAATGGGTGTGGTAATCGAGGGTGCTATGAGTGCTGAGAGTACTGGGTATATAGACTGTCTCTCTCTCTCTGTCTCTCTCTTATTGACTGTTACTCTCAGGAGTCAATCAGAAGAAAAGTCCGAGCCGCGCTGCCAGGTGGGAGCTCTTGAAAAGCTTTCAACTGAGAAGTGACAGCCTTGTTCTTATTGGCTGCCAACAATTTGGAGAGTGGAATTCCTTTGTCAGCAAGCTGAAGGAAGGCGAGGTCAGGTGAGGTCCTTGTTTAAAATCAAGGGCCTAGCCCGGCCGGTGTGGCTCAGTGGTTGAGCATCGATTGACCCAGGCACCAAGAGGTCGCCAGTTTGATTCCTGGTCAGGGCACATGCCCAGGTTGTGGGCCAGATCCCCAGTGGGGGGCATGCAAGAGGCATCCAGTCGATGTTCTCTCTTATCAGTGCTTCTATCTCTCTCTCCCTTCCTGTCTCTCGTAAATCAATAAAGGAAAAATTTTTTTTTTTTTTTACATCAGTGACCTAGTGGCCTCCCAGAACAGGGAGAGAACTGGGAGGAAGCAACTTTATACCTGGGATGACCTGTGACAGGAGGTTCAGTTGCCAAACAGGGTGAATACCATGTGCTCCACACTCCTGTTGGTTACGTGATGCACAGTGGTTCCCACTCGATTGTTCTCTGTGGAATGAAACACAGTGTAGCGCGTGCCCGGGGAAGGCCTAGTTCCGCCCTCTCCCAGAGCTGCCAGGATCCCAGGGTGGCGGTATCAGTAGAGCCGAGTCTTAGACATCTGGATGGCAGTTCACGCTGGCTCTTCTCAGTGAGCGGCTCCACGCCCTCGGTCAGGAAAGGCTTGATCAGGGTGGAGCGCCGTCCAGATTGATCTTGAGCTGCCAATAGTTTTAACCCATCAGCCCAGAGGGCCCCCAGACTTTCTCAGTTCGTGAGCCCTGGTGTCTCAGTATGTCTTTTACGAGCCCCTAAAGCCAAAAGAAATACCTAACCATTTAATGTATTAAGTAGTTTTAACTAACTGTCTGAAAAGGGATGTTTGTAATTGGAGAGAGGAGGGAGCGAGCTGAGAAGAGCTTCTTCAGAAACCGGGGTGCTTGGTTTAACTTGTTCCACGTGGAAGGCCGAAGAGAAGACTGTTCGCTCCACTGAATGGATATAGGTTTTGGGGGCTTTTTAACCGAAAGTTTTACAAAATTATGTGGAAAACACAACATTCCTGGACAATAGGAATCTCAAATTATGTTTTTGTCGTCTTCTGGACAAGATCGCGATGCCCTGTAGGACAGCCCGTGGGAGCGTGGCCCCTGGGGCCTGGTACCGTGTGGGTGAGCTCAGCACGCGGTCAGGGATCCGTCTTAACGGGGACGTGGTGAGAAATGGCGCTACGTGCCAACGTGGACGGTCAGACTTCTTAGGATCGAGCGGATAGTAGGAATTCAGCTTGAAAACACCACGTGACCACACAGTGTCAGCAGTATTTAAAGGACCCATTCATTCCGGTTTCTCTGTTAGCCGGTTATACTTCCGCTATCTCCAGTGGTCAGAGGTACAAGACTTCATTCATGTTTAATTTTAAAAGATCAGTGTTTTTGTTAAAACTAGGTTGTCACACTTACAGTGTGGGGTGAGGGAATTGGGGATGAAAAGACAGCTCTTGCCAAAGGTTATTCGATGAAGTAGAAAGAGGACCTCTGTCACGAGGCGACCACGTCGGCCGCATGCTGGTGGGGCTCCAGGAGCCGACCTGAGCACCAGTGTGCAACTCCCTAGTTCTCCTGCTAAATCCACCTGTTTGGCTACTTCCCTTTCGGTTCCCTCTCCCAGACTACTCGCCTCTGGCTGGCGCCTCGGAGGCTTCTCAGGCCTTTGCCCCAGACCGTCCCCTCTAGTGTTAGTCACTTTCCAGAGTGACAGGATAACCTCGGATCTGTGTCCCCCCTGTGCCATCTCCAGAGCCAGGGCACTTCATAGCTGCCTCCTGGACATGATGCAGTGTCAGCACATTTAACTGAGAACTCGTCCCTCTCCATCTGCTCCCCTCCACTCCTTGGTCCATCACCATTTGACCCACCTGGCACCCAGTCACGCCAGTCTCCTCTGTCTCCCTCCGTCTTCCCTCTCCCTCGCCCACACATCCAGTTGGTCCCCTCGCCTGTCCCAGCCTCACAGCCACCTGTGCGGCCAGGCCACCTGCCGCTAATCCTGCTGCCTTTGCATCGCTGACGTCGCCTACTCCTGAAGTCCCCTGACCCTTAGATACACCTTCAAGTCCTTAACGTGGCGTATAAGGCCCTAGCCTCTCCCTGCCCACTGTCCTCCAGCCAGGTCTCTACTCCGCTCTTGGTGCTCCCCACCTCCCATTACCTTTCAGGTCCCAGTGCTGATGTCACTTCCTGCAGGAGGCCAGCCGCAGCATCACAACAATGCAGACTTCATTACCATTGCTTATTTAGTTATGTCTCTTTCGCCCCTTGGCTAAAGGTCTGTGATGGCTGAGACGGTGTCTGCTGTTCACCACTCTCCCCCGAGTGTCGACCCCAACAGCGGTGAGACAGGAGAACCAAGGAAACATTTGTTCAACGAAGGAATGAATGAATGAATGAATGATGCCTCGTAAGAGGGTCTTCCTTGTTACAAGATGAAGTTTCAAAACAAGTGGCAGGAGTTGAGGCCGTCAGTGTTTCTAGTTTACGTTCACTCCAGTGGGGACAGTCTGCGAGGACCTGGCGGGTGTTCTCACCTGCTGATGGCCCTGCACGGCTTCTGTAACCACCCCAGAGGCAAGGAGGAGGCGACTGTTGCCAAACCACCAGGCCCTTGAGTCAGAATAGTTGGACTAGGAGGGCTTTGGGGACCTATCAAGTTGATTGCCGTGTCATTAGAGTTCTGAAATCATAATTAGAAAAGAATTGACCTAGCAAACTTTGGCAGTTTTTTTTTTGGGGGGGGGGGAGGGTGGTGAAGCAGGTTGTTTTTTAAATGAAATTTGAATATAGTTCAATTGGTCACACTGGAGCACACACTTGAACGGCTGCTTTGCCATATCTTGGACAACGTGGGAGGAGGGCTTGGTCTGGTGGACGGGCAGGCGCAGGCTCACAGCCCTGCCACGCCACTCCCGTCCCTGAGCCCTGACGTCACCGTCTCTGGGGAAAGGGCATGTGGCTTTGCCCTGTCCCTGCAGCACGGAGGACGTTCCTGGACGGAGAGATGGGCGGGTGGCGTCCAGAGGCAGACGCGACCTCATGCGTCATGGACATTGAGGGGGGAGGGGGTCAGAGGGAGGCTGAGAGCGCTTGAGGAGGGCGAGAGTGAAGGAAGCCCGGAGGATGCTAAAGCCCAAGGCACCTGTCTCCAGATACTGCGGAGCCTTTGTCGCACCAGAAAGGGACAGAGCTCTTCTCCGTCTGCCAAGGGGGCCCCTGAGCCCAAGAAATCAGGTTCATCTTTTTACTAACTACAGTTATGAACGTAGTCTTTAATCATCTTACTTACTATTAGTAACAGTTTTTTTCCATTATGGGTTAAGTGGGATTGGGCAAATAATAGGAGAATCTTACAGGACAATGTGTTTTATTTATTTTTATTTTTTATTTTGTTAATCCTCACCTGAGGATACTTTTCTGTTGATTTTCAGATAGAGTGGAAGGGAAGAAGGGGGGAGAGAGAGAAACGTCAGTGTGAGAGAGACACATCAGTTGGTTGCCTCCCGCATGACCCTGACCAGGGCCGGGGATTGAGCCTGCCACCCAGGTACGTGCCCTCGACTGGGACTCGAACCCATGACCCTTTGGTCCGAGGGCGGATGCTCTAACTGCTGAGCCAAACCAGCCAGGGCAGGACAATGTGTTCTAAATTCTGAACAATTGACTGTTAGAATACTGCTTGTCGAAACTGTGAGACGTGTTATTTGTATCCCACAGTCAGGGCTGGAGAGAGTCCTATGGCGTGCATTACCCATATGCGTGGGGAAAAGATGGAGCTGATTAAAAATGAAATAATGGCATGTCATAGACACCTAGTCAGAGGCCACATTCCTTCACATCCAAACCCAGCTGACTGATCTCCATCCTGCAGCGACCTTTGAACTGTTGGGGCGGCTTCAGGGAGGGGATGGGCTTCCATCTGTGTGTGGGCGCCGTTCTGCATCCTCACGGGCCGCATGGGATGTATTCCTTTTGCATGAGCCCAGATGCATAGCTAATGAGCTTATGTCCATTACATTTCCAACCGAGTATTTAATTTCTTTTTGATCTAGAAATTGTGGTGTAAAATTTTATTTTCTATTAACCCGTATCTATAAAGTTTACACCTTACAAAGAAATGTGTCATGCTGTGAGCATAATTAATATTTCAACGAGAGTATTGTTTACGGTACACTTGCTTCTGATAACAACCCTTCGAAATACTCTCAGAGAAGTGTTGGGATCCCATTGAGAAATTTGAGGTCCGGGATGGGGTGTGACTCACTCAGGTTTCCATAGTAAAAGGCAGAGTAAGAACCCAGGCCCAGGACTTCTGAGCCTCAGCTGAGGCCCTTTGACCTTCACCAAACCCACCGGGAGCTGTAACTTGGAGGCTTGCTTTACTGAGAGGGACGCACGCGCCCCTGGTCTTGTCTGTCATCACTGGGTTCTTGGTAACTGCTCTTTCAGAAGGCCAATCTGTTTCTTTTTTTTTTTTATCCTCACCCGAGGACATTTTTCCATTTTTTTTTGTTCAGATAGAGCGGGAGGGAGAGAGAGGAACAGAGAGAGAGAAACATCGACGTGAAAGGAACACTTCGAGTGGCTGCCACCCGCACAACCGACCAGGGCCGGGGACAAACTGCAACCGAGGTACGCGCCCTTAGCGGGAACCGAACCCGGGTCTCTCAGGACCGCAGGCCAACGCTCTAACCGCTGAGCCAAACCGGCCAGGGCTGTTTCTTTTCTTAATTGCCTGGGAACTCACCTTTTATAGCGGATCTCCTGGCTCATCTTGCCCCCCTTTGGGACAGCATGGATGCACCTGGAGAGCATGATGCTAAGTGAAATAAGCCAGTCAGAGAAAGACAAGTCCCACATGAGTTCACTCATATGAGGAGTCTAATGAACAAAATAAACTCAGAAACAAAATAGAAACAGACTCAGAGAGAACAGACTGACAGCTGTCAGAGGGGAGGGGATTGCAGGGCTGGGTGAAAAAGGTGAAGGGATTAAGCAAAAAACAAACAAACAATTCATAGACACAGACAACAGCATGGGGATTGCCAGAGGGGAAGTGGGTAGGGAGGTAGTAGAGGGCATAGAGGGATAAATGGTGATGGAAAGAGACTTGACTTTGGGTGGTGAACACACATTACAACATACAGAGGATGTATTATAGAATTATACACCTGAAACCTATATAATTTTATTAACCAATGTTACCCCAATAAATTCCATTTAAAAAGTTGGGTTCTTTTCTTAATGAGTTGTGTGATTTCTTGTTATATTCTGGATGCCAAAAATAGCAAACCTTTGTGTAGTTTCAAGACATTAAAGTCTTTGTTGCTCATTAATTTGGAGTTATTTTTCACCACACAAACTAAAGTGGACTTGAACTTTTCGGAAGAGACAGCAGACAGTCTCTCTCTCCTGTCAGGCCCCGCCCAGGGTCTGACATTTACAACGGGACTGTGCTGTGTGTCGGAGCCTTGCCGGAGGGGTGCGCTGCAGGGCCCTCCGCCGGAGCCTGCTCCTGTCACGTTCGCTAAGCATCCGGAAGCTTCTGGCTGCTGGGAGCCAGAACCACGTCAAGGGAAGGAAGCTGAGGAAAGAGGGACGGGTCTGAGTTCTGGCCAGGTGTCCCCAGTACGCCCCGTGCTGGAGGTTCGGTGGGGTTGATGGCCTGTGAGCCACAGGTCAGCAATGACAGGACTGGGAAGAAAGTCAGGACAGCAAGTGGCAGGAGAGCAAAATGCTCCTTGGGCGTGTTTGGAAGGGGTGAGTCTAGGGGGTAAAGCTATTTAGCGTGGCTTGTCTCTCACCAGCCGTGCCCCACTGCTGGGTACTGGGTACGTGGAGAGAGTAGATCGTGACAGTCACTGCTGGTGGCTGATCCATAGATTGGCGTCATTGATCACTGCTGCAATGAGACCCTTTGTGTACTGCACCAAGGATGGGGCCCCTAAGCGGATAAGCCAGGTGATGATGGGACGGGTCTTCTGATCCCATGGAAGCTTCTGGCCACACACCTTCGTGCTTAGAACAAATGGTAAAAACACAAACTGGAAAGAAGTGGTGGGGGAGCCCTCCTGAGTTGCTAGAAAGCCCCTTTTGGGCAGGTCAGAGAAACAGGCACTAAGCCTAGAGAGCCTGGGGGCGCCCGCAGCAGGCCTGCCTCTGCCCCTCTCCCGGGTTCCTTCGCGGGGGAGGCCAGCCGGCTTCTCCGCGCCATGGAGAGTGTGAGAACGGGCTCCCCAGTGAGCAGGAAGTTTTCTTTATGTTCGCTGTCCCCCGAGGATGGCTCGTCATAATAGCCTGTCCCTCTAACAAAGTGGTCACAGATCAGGCCCTGCCAGCCTGCCGAGCAGTCCCGAGGGCGGAGGTATGAGGTAGGGGACCTCGGCTCAGGAACAATAGCTCAGTCACCACTGGCTTTGTTCGTCGGTGGCGTCACCCCACATTGCTGCCCAGTGTGTCTCCTCCAGGGGATGGTTGTGCCAAGAGGCGTGAAGGGCTCACGGAAACAATATCCAAATGTCAGTTCAGTTAGAAGACAGTTTGAGTGAGTCAGTACAAGGCATTTCAATAACCGCTCTAATGTGAAGCACAGATTTGGGGTTGTGGGATTCCCGACCGAGCTGAGCAAGGACGACGCGTTTTCTGGACCCTCTGGTCAGTGACAGCAGAATGGGCTGCTGTGACATTTGCTGAATTCAGACCGAATTGGCGCCTGGATGGAAATTGAGCCACAGGTTGGTCTGGTTTCCTCAAAGTGCAGTGTTAGGAATTGGGGTTGTATGCTTGGAAACACATTTTATACAAACACACACACACACACAACTCGAGCAATAAAGTAAATGCAGAGAACATACAGCATCAATATATACTCATCTAGACAGTGGACATATTTAACCAAAAGCTGGGCACACAAGCCAAGCAGCCTGCACCGCGGGCCCTGGACCGTGAGTCCGATAGCAGAGCTCCCGGTCCTGCTACACCTGCCATCTCGCAAGCAGAAAGCTTGTTTTTGCTCCAGTGACCTTCAGAGTGCCTTCAAGATTAGGGCCATCCATCTGGAAAGCTTTCTTTGCTCGGAATGAGGAGTGCAGGGAGGCACAGTTCCTGTGGTGACATCAGTTTTGGCATCTGGTGCAGGCATTAGGTAGTCCGTGAACTTGGATGGTTACTGCTACAATCTTATGTACCGTGAGAAACACGGTGGTGAGGGGACGAGGTCTGGCCCTCTCCAGACTTTTCCTGGGCAGTGTCTCCCGGAGTGTTCCGAGGCTCTCTCTACCCTTGTAGTTAAAATGGGAGCGGAAGAAGGGGAGGTTCGGAGGCTGGAACTTTGCTGAGCCTTGGGGTAAGGGCCGGGACAGTGTAGAGAATCCTGCTCACTGTTGCAGACCCAGTCCTACCCCAGCATGTCTTACTAGACCTGCGTGGCCCCCAGCTTCAGACACCTGGGGGAGATTTTTTGCACCATATATTGACAAAGCAAACATCCCATCCGCAGGAATGTGGTTTAGCCTAGTAACCCGGATAGGGCAAGCCAAGACAATCACATACGTGTATGAAATTGACACTTTCCCCAAAGATACAGTGATTCTATCTCAACCACAGTTACCTTTTTCAGGTATACTTTCAATTTGTTAACACTGACTTTAAGTGATTAGCTATTTAAACGAAGCCAGAGCTATTGCTCTTTTATCCTCCCCATCCTTCACCAGAAGAGATCCTGAGGATACCAGATCTGTGAGTGAGGGGCCTTCCCCCTTTGAGTGACATGTGCACATTGGGGTTGGAAAGGAGAGAGAGAGTGTCCAGTGTTAAGGACACTCTGTATTAAGGTGGGGAAATGAGCTTCATTTCCTTGACACTAGAACCCACAGTTGAATCTTAGGTGCATTTTCCTATGGAAATATTACAAATTATGGTGAAGTTCAGTGGTAGCTATATTATTAAAGATAATTTGATAGACAGGGTCTGTAGGGAAATGGATTGTCCATAAGTAACCCTTAGAATACAACCTGTTCATAAAATGTGGGGTACTAGAATTTCCAATTTCTGGTCAGAGCCCTGACTTCAACAGGTGCTAGGAAAGGTGCTGGAGTGAATAATAGAAGGAACGTACCTAACAGAAAGTGAAAGAATAAAATGGGCAAGTTCAGCAAATTAGAAAAACTTAACACCATAGTACTTTGTTTCTATTAATCCCCCAATGGTAATTTACTCAAAATGAAATGTTATATAATTGCAATAAAATAAAGCATTTACTATTTTTTATTTACTATTTAATATTTACATAAAATATTTTTACTATTACTACTTATCTGAGTGTCTTAGCTAGACATCTGTAATTTTTTTCACAACCATTTGACTTAATGAAAGCAGGTTAATATGACAGTATTTGGTGTGAAATGAAGAACTTTATCCTTAACCCAAGTCTGAATGCATTTAACCTTAATTTCCCGGATAAAGTGATTTATAAAGAATTTTAATAGCTTAATTTAAATGCAAATTAACTTTCATCTTACTTTTGATAAAGTTAAAATAGTTCCTTTGGACTAAGAGTAGTGAAAATATATATATTTTAACAATCTCTTTTTTAACTTTAATTTTTTTTTAATTTTTCAATTACCGTTGACATACATTATATTAGTTTCAAGTGTACAATCCAGTGATTAGACATTACATAACTTACTAAGTGATCAACCCTGATAAATCTACTACCCCTCTGACACCATGTTATTACAACGTCTTGACTCTATTCCCTGTGCTCTACTTTACGTCCCCGTGACTATTCTGTAACCACCAATTTGTACTTAATCCCTTCACTTTTTTCACCCAATCTCCCAACCCCCCTCCTGTCAACTGTCAAAATGTTTTCAGTATTTAACAATGTTTGCTTGTTTGTTTATTTTCTCTTTAAAATTCCACATATAAGTGAAATCAGCTGGCATTTGTCTTTCTCTGTTTGACTTGTTGCAGATGGCAAGATTTCATTTTTTAAAAATGTTTTTTTTTAATTTTTAGAGAGAGAGGAAGGGAGAGAGGGAGAAACACTGATGTGAGAAACATCGATTGATTATGTCCTGCATGCACCCCAACCAGGGATCAGACCCGTGACCTTTTGGTGCATGGGACAATGCTCAACCAACTGAGCCATACCAGCCAGGGCAAGATTTCATTCCTTTTTATGGCTAAGTCGTATTCTGTTGTATATATGCACCACTTCTTTATCCATTAATTTTTTTTTTTTTTTAATCTTTATTGATATAGGCTAAGAAGAGAATGGGAGATGAGGAACTGAAGGCAAGGGTATAGGTTGTAGCTGGAAAGTTTTTGTTTTTGTTTTTAAATCCTTACCCAAGGATATTTTTTCATTTATTTTCAGAGTGGGAGGGAGAGAGAGAGAGACATGATTGGTTGCCTCCCACACGACCCCAGTCAGAGCTGGGGACCGAACTGCAACAGAGGTACATGCCCTTGACCAGAATCAAACTTGCAACTCTTTGATCCGAGGGCCAATGCTCTTAACTGCTGAGCCAAACCAACCAGGGCTATCCATCTTGGCAATTGTAAATAATGCTGCAGTGGACATGTGGATTCATATGTCTTCTTGATTTAGGGTTTTGGGTTTCTTAAGATAAATACCCAGAAGTGGAATTACTGGGTCCTTCTTTTTCTCTTGTTATATAACCTTTGTTTAATTATTTATTTTTTTAATCCCCCTGTATAGCCTTTGCTATAAAATCTATTTTGTCTGGTATAAGTATTGCTACCCCCAGCTTTTTGTTTGTTTGTTTGTTTCCATTTTCATGAAATACATTTTCCATCCCTTTACTTTCAGTCTGTGTATGTTCTTCGATCTGAAGGGAGTCTCCTGTAGACAGCATATATATGGGTCTTGTTTTGTTATCCATTCAGCCTCCATATATTTTTTTGATTGGAGCATTTAATCTCTTTGCATGTAAAGATAATGTTGACAGATATGTATTTATTGGCATTTTATTATTCATATTTTTTATCCTTTTTTTCCCCCTCCTTCTTAAAGAAGACCCTTTAACATTTCATGTAATACTGGTTTGATGGTGATGAACTCCTTCAACTTTTTCTTGTTGGGGAAGCTCTTTATCTATCCTTTGGTTCTAAATAGCTTTGCTGGGTAGAGTAATCTTGGTTGTAGGTTCTTGCTTTTCATCACTTTGAATATTTCTTGCCACCCCTTCTGGCCTGTAAAGTTTATACTGAGAAATCAGCTGATAGTCTGTGGGAGCTCCCTTGTAGTTACTAACTGCTTTTCTCTTGCTGCTTTTAAGATTCTCTTTGTTTTTAACTTTTGGAATTTTAATTATGATGTGTTTTGGTGTAGGCCTCTTTGGGTTACTAATCTTGTTTGGGACTCTGTGCTTCTTGGATTTATGTGTATATGTCTTTTAGCAGGTTCGGGAAGTTTTCTGTCATCATTTTTTCACACAGGTTTTCCATTCCTTGCTCTCTCTCTTCTCCTGGCACCCCCATGATGCAAATGTTGGTATGTTTAAACTTGTCCCAGAGGCTTCTTATACTAGCTTCATTTTTTTTAAAATTCTTTTTCTTTTCTCTGTTCTGATTGGGTGTTTTCTGCTTTCTTATCTTCTAAATGGCTGATTTGATCCTCTGCTTCATCTACTATACTGTTGATTCCCTGTAATGTATTCTTCATTTCAGCTAATATAGTCTTTACTTTTTACTAGTTGCTTTTTGTTTTCCATCTCTTTTTATGTTTTCTGTCTTTGTTGAAGTTCTCACTAAGTTCATCTACTCTTCCCCTGAGTTCAGTGAGCATCCTTATAACCAGCGTTTTGAACTCTGTATCCAAGTAGATTGCTTGTCTCCATTTTGTTTAGTTCTATTCCTGGGGTTGTGTTCTGTTCTTTCATTTGGGACCTGTCTCGTTGTCTCCTCATGTTGGCTGCCTCCCTGTGTGTGTTTCTGTGTGTTAGGTAGAGCTGCGACGTTTCTCAGGGCTGGTAGAGTGCACTGCTAGTAGGTTCCTCTAGGGTCCAGTGGCACAGCCTCCCGATCACTTGAGCTGGGCCCTCCAGGTGTGCCCTCTATGTGGGCAACAGTGGGTAAAATATTAAGGTATGGCTTGCATTAAGTGTTTCGAAGCTATATTTTACAAAATAAATATTATATATTTTTAAGGGAATATATAATTTTATAAAAGAAAATCACTTTCCTAATAATCACAGATACTTTAGAACTCTCTTTAAACATTTTTTATTCAAATATTGCTGATTAACATTGAGACAAATGAATCAAAATGTATCTTTTTTTTTTCTTATATTCACCCAGGACATTTTTCCTTTTTTTTTTTTTTTGGTTCAGATAGAGTGGGAGGGAGAGAGATGGAGAGAGAGAGCGAGAGAAACATCGACGTGAAAGGGACACATCGAATGGCTGCCACCCGCACGACCCAACCAGGGCCGGGGACAAACTGCAAACGAAATACGTGCCCTTAGCGGGAACCAAACCCAGGTCTCTCTCGACCTCAGGCCAACACTCTAACCGCTGAGCCAAATCGGCCAGGGCAAATTGTATCTTTTTTAAAATATGTTTTTATTGGTTTTTTAGAGAGAGAGGAAGGAAGAGAGAGATAGAAACATTAATGTGAGAGAGAAATATCCATTGGCCACCTCCTGCATGACCCCCATTGGGGATCGACCCTGAAACCTGGGCATGTGCCCTGACCAAGAATTGAACTGGGACCTCTCAGTCCATGGGGCGACGCTCAATCCACTGAGCCACACTGGCCTGCCTCAAAGTGTACCTTAATCAATACATATATTTGAAAATTAATATTAACCACATTTTAAGTGTGTTACAAAACATTTATAAAATTTTAATTGTCATATTAACTCAGATATATAATTTGTGATATCTGAGCATCAAATGACTAACCTTTGTTAGATAAATTGATTACCTATTAAAATGAAACATTTGCCCTGGCCTGTTTGGCTCAGCGGTTAGAGTGTTGGCCTGCGGTCCAGAGAGACCCGGGTTTGGTTCCCACTAAGGGCACGTGCCTTGGTTGCAGTTTGTCCCCGGCCCTGGTTGGTTGTGGGGGTGGCAGCCACTTGATGTGTCCCTTTCATGTCGATGTTTCTCTCTCTCTCTCTCTCTCTCGCTTCCTGTCTCTCCCTCCCACTCTATCTGAACAAAAAATGGAAAAATGTCCTCGGGTGAGGATTAAAAAAAAAAAAGAAATATCTGTATTGATAGTTAAAAAGTGATCAATTAGTGTAACTATTAATATGTTGTTATTTACTTTTCTGTTATTAAATTTTCTTTTTCACTGACTGTATAAAGAAGGCATTTACACAATGAGACACAACTATTATAATAATGGATTGTAAACATTCATTAAGTTGAGCTTTTTACCATGGGAAACTGCATCTGCCGACAATATTACCATTTAAAAAAATTGTTTATCAGTACCATCAAACAATAAATATGAATGAAAATGATAAATTTCAGTAGTTTCAAAGAAACCACCGTGAAACTAATTCCATGGTTTTCAGAGTGTTCTCTATATTTTATATTTCTTCTTCGTAATAGCATCATTCAAGGCAGTGGCTGCTGATGCTGCTAAGCATCTGCAGTGCATAGGACAGCCCTCACAACTAGGAATAACCTGGTCCCAAGTGTTAGGTTGATGCACCTAAGTTATACCAAAGTAGTGGTACCCTCATTCATTCAGTCAGAACTGACTGAGTGCTGAAATTAGAGTTAAATAAGATCTGGTTTCTGCCTTAAAAGAACTTTTCAACCCTTTCAGAGTTTAGTGGAGAAAACAGACAGGAAAACCAGAATTACAGAGCAGGATGGTAAGTGTTAAAATAGCCACGCACGAGGTGCTGTGGGCCCGTGCATCTGAATTGGATAGGATGGAAAGAGTTTCTCTGGGGAAAAGTTTATTTGAATTAATAGTTAGGCAAAGTACATATTTATCAGTCAGGAAAAGAGAAACTCTCTAAGTATTCCGAACAAAGAGAATTAATCTAGAGATTATTTTTACACAGCTGAGAAACGAGAGAACACAGTGAGGAACTCAGCTGAGCAATAGCAGGAAGATGCTACCACCCCTGGGCTGGAGGGATAAAGGGGAGAGTTGGTGCTTCTTGAGCCTGGCACTGTGCCACCTGACAGGAGGAGCTGCCCAGCTGGGTCTGGAGCCAAAGAAGAACCTCAGCAGCTGCTGGGATGACCACTGCAGTGGCCCACACAGAGAGAAATACCCAGGCATCTCCCACCAGTGCGCCAGAAGCCACTCGTGGCTGGAGCTTGGGGATTGTGGCTCTCTACACAACAGAGAAAAAATTGGCTGGAGAACTCTGAGAGCAAACAAGGAAATACCCCAGCGCATAGTAGCATGAGAAAGGCTCGCTGTGTTGTGCGCTACGCTTAGGTGATTTGATATCATGACATCTCCAAAGGTAGCCGATGACACTAGATGAACTCATTTGCAGTTCAGGAAGGACATTGTGGCTGGGTTGGAGGTCAGACCAGAAGACAGGAGACTTGTCCGAGGCTAATGCAGTCATCCAGGTGAAGGTCCTAAAGGCTGGAATTAAAGTGGAGGCAGCCCACACTGAGCAGGAATCTCTGACACTTGGTGACTACTGAGCGATGGAAAGGAAGTCTAGGACCACCACCAGGGTTTGGCCAGTAGGTGGCACTGCCGGGGCGGAACATGGTCCCTCTGATTCCCTGTGCTTTCGTGTATAGGAGCCTGACCAGTGGATAAGTTTGATCCACTGGGCCCCAGTGTGCTAATCTTTACAATTAGTGGTCATATGTTCCCTAGATCTGTAATGCTATGGCTCAAGGATCTATACTTTCACTCCTTTAGCATTTCGGATGTCAATGTTTGATTTTCAGCATTGCATTTTCTATAATGTATACCGACATATTACAAAAACCTTCTTGTTTGTACATTTAACTTGATAAATAGTCCTGAATTTCAAATTCAAGCTGAAGTTCTTATTTAAAAATCACTGGTCATAGTTGTTTTCAGAGAATTCTCATTATGACTAAAATGTTCTATTCTAAAGTTCATACACCCCAGAATCTAGCTTGTAGACAATGGATTTCACAACATTCCCATCTAAAATTCTTCCTTGTAGTTCTGTTCATAAATATCTCTGGCAGCTCCCACATTTTACAAGCCGTGCTACAAAACCACCGAGTGAATTGCAATCCTTGTTAATAGAGGTCAAAGTGTTAGTTCTAAATAATGCAACTTGGTATGTTACTTGAAAATTCCAGGAAAAGCTTTCTTCCGTGATTTTCAGTTTCTTTCCAAGTAGCACACAACACACACGTTGTTCAGCTGCATGAACGAAATAGTAAGTCGACGGTCTTTTAAAAAACAACATGTTGCCCCAATTAGAAACTGCTTTTCTGCATGTATTTTACTGGGCCTCTATCCTCATACTCAAATAAGTTTTACGTAACTACTTAGACTTTTTAGTGTTGTAAAAATCGAAACATCTTCACATTAGAAAAATAATAGTGGTATGTAATGAATTGTTACCTTGGTACAGATATTGATAAGGCAGAAAACGGATACAATTTCAAACCAAGATAATCTTAAATAATCTGTGTGCAAAGCAGATCATTCTTACTGTTTAAGAATTCATAGTCTTATTCTGAAGGCAGCCATATAAACCTACCACTGCAATATGTCTGGGTAAAGCACCTGGTGGGAGATGTCTGTAACCCACATAGTAAGGGATCTAAAGCATTCGAGCGGGATCGGAAGGAATTCCTAAAGAAGGTGATACCTACAGAAAGTCACAAAGTATTCGGCTAATGGTATGTAGGCTTTCCTAAACCTGTTTTCACCTAATTTCTATAACTATGTTACATCAAACCATCCTCCCGACTATTGTTTCATTTACTGTAGGGTGGCCAGTCACCCCAGTTTGCTAAGAATTTTCCCGGTTTCAGCCATGAGAGTCCCACGTCCTGGAAACTATCTCACCCCTGGGTTAACTGGGACAGCTGGCCACCCTGCTGTACTGCCTCCCAATCATACCTGTATTCCTGACCCTTCCTTTGCGCATGCTGGCTTCCCATCTAAAATGGCCATCGCTTTGTCACTGCCTTGAAGTCATCACAGGGCCTGCATAGAATTTTGTGCCCAACAGAGGCTCGTGAATTGGTTAGTTGGTTGACATATGCATAGATGTTGGCACCTCTGTTACAGACAGCACTGAAGCACAGATTCCTGAAGTGACTTTACTCAGCAGTCACGTGACAATACTGAGTTTAGAGCCTAGGCCTGGCCTCATGTCTTCCACAGAACATTCTCAAACTACCCAACATTAAATCATGCACTTTCCTGTACCCCTTGAGCCCTTACGATCAGCTCAACAGTTTCATCCTGGGTCATCAAAGGTCTCCTAGTGCCCTCTAGCTGTAGTGTCAGTGCCTGTCTTTGTCCAGCCAGATTACACAATAAGGGCTGCTGCCTATTCCTCTGTATCTGGTAAAATCATAACAAGACCATTATTACTACATACTATGCAGCCAGTCAGGGCCTGGGACCAGACTTGACTGTATAAACTGACTGCTTGGTTTCAAGATTCTGAAAAGCTAAAACAACCACAGTCTCCAGTCCCTCCCAGAATACGTACAGGTGGACAGGGGATGCTGAGTGTTGGACTCATCTTGCAACTGGTTAGATGCCACATCTAGCCACTGTGCTGGGGTGATTCAAGACTCAGCTTAGGTGGCTTATTCAAATGCAACCCACAGCTCTTCAGGCCCCCAATTTCTGCATTAGAAAATTAAACTGCAGAAAGCATGTCGTAGCTCCACTGGGCTTCTGATGAAAGGAATCGGGTGACTGAACAGTAGAGAGGCTCCCAGGGTTGACGTCTCTGGTGTGCCTGGTCTCAGAGGGAATCAGCCCTTTAACTCTGGCCGGTCCTGAGAATCCCTCCTGACTGGGCATGGTACAGGGGCAAATAAAAATGAACCTATTTGAGAATTTGGAGAGTAGAAGCAGATCAGACCTCTTTGTACGAAGTCAGATTTTCTTCTGCACTCTTATAGGCCAAGTTAAATTGGAACCTAATCTCCAGGTCTTGATATAACTTTCTCTGTCTTCTCTTAGGCTTTTAATTTTACCTTTGGAGATAATGGCATTGAGTGGCATTCGTAAGGACTTCTGAGATTTGGCTTTTTTTTTTTTTAAATATGTTTTTATTGATTTTTTTTAGAGAGAGAGGAAGGGAGAGAGAGAAACATCAATGTGAGAGAGAAACATTGATCGGCTGCCTCCTGCATGCTTCCTACTGGGGGTTGAGCCCAAAACCCAGGCATGTACCGTAACTGGAAATCAAACCAGGACCTCTCCATGCATGGGATGACGCTCAATCCCCTGAGCCATACCAGCCGGGCTGGGATTTGACTTAAGTCAGGGTTATGGTTATGTCATGAGGCACTGAACTTAGAGTCAGACACCTGAGGTGCATGTCCCACCTCTGCCTTTCTGTTTGTTCATGAGTTTGGAGACGTGGGGAAGAACAAGGCTTTGGAGGGACAGCCGTAGGGTCCCCCAGTAGAGTACCTAATTTGCCCAGCATTATCTACAAAATGAAAGTCATGCTATTGACCTCTCAGGTGTGCGTGATTACTCCGTCCTTCAGTGGCATGTTGTTTCTAAAGCACTTAGTACAGGGGCCTGACCTGTCTAATAAATGGCAGCCTTTTATGGTTGTTATAATCCTTTCTTCATTCATTCACCGGTCATTTATTGAGCACAGGGGGACTGTGACATTTCAGCTGGCTCTTGAAAGCTGAGGAGGACTTGGCCCTGATGGGAATAGCTGAGGAGAGCAGGTTTTTCACTTGGGGTGGTGGCGGGGGCAGGGGGTGGGCATCATGGACACAGGTGTGAGGTGGGCCTCAGGGCACGTGGAAGAAGGTGCAGTATTTTATTTGAAATTTTGTTTCTGAATTTCTAACACCTCAGTATTATCTTCATGTCTCTCCATTCCTCAGCCAGTTAGAATACTTTGACGGAAGGCCCTCGGGAAGGCAGTTCTTCACAAAGCTGACCTAATGTGACCTCAGCTTGGCCCCTCACACTCACAGGTCCCAGTAGCATTTTGTGGCTCTCTCATTCCAGTTTTGGGGTGTTCTGTAGACAATAAGCACCTGAGAGCATCTTGCATTAGTTCTTTTTTTAATCCTCATCCGAGGACATTTTTCCATTTTTTGTACAGATAGAGTAGGAGGGAGAAAGAGGAAGAGAGAGAGAGGGAAACATCGATGTGAAAGGGACACATCGAGTGGCTGCCACCCGCACGACCAACCAGGGCCGGGGACAAACTGCAACCGAGGTACATGCCCTTAGCGGGAACCGAACCCGAGTCTACTCCGGACCGCAGGCGGACGCTCTAACCGCTGAGCCAAACCAGCCAGGGCTTGCATTAGTTCTTGTACAGACTAAGCACTTAGTCTGCCTCTTGGCTGTGTTATATTTAACATAAATTGACATTTTGCTGTGTTACATTTTGAAATTGTTGCTTTTTTTTTATTATTTGAAACTATAAATTTCATCTCTTCTAAATAAAGAGAAGACAGTATTGAATGATGCCTTGGCTTTTTCATTCCAGCAGTTTTTCAAAACCTTTACTTAAACAAGTTTCAATGGATTTAGGAGTTTACCATTATATTGAATGCACAACCCATACATTTTTTTTTTAAGGAATGTATATTTGCATTCTTCCTTTTAATTTATTGTGAAATGAATTAAAAAGAAAGTAAAATTTTAACTTCGTTTAAAACCTTTTATTTTATCAGCTCATTTATGAGGCATGCCTTTTTGTCTATTAGCAGTATTTAAACAAAATAACTAGCTCCTGTTTATAACGGCTCTTCCGTGGGCACAATGGCTAACTCTTGCTCTGTTTTCCCCTGCAGGCAGTGGCCACACCTGAGGAGGAGCCTGATGTGCAAAGCAGGTGTGAGAGCCAGGTGGGCAGCAGCCTCGGAGATGAAGGTCTGCACCTGGGGCTGGTGGGCACAGGTGCACACGTGGGGCTGAGCCGCACTGCCCTGTGGCCACGGGCGTCCGGCCCCGAGAACATGACAACAGCCCAGAATGGCCACGGGCGAGTTGCTGCGGTCCCCAGCTCAGTCTCGGACCCGACAGAGCCCAGCATGGTGACTTACCCGGCCTGTCAGAACGGAGGATGCAGCAGCGACGCCGAGGCCCAGGACGCCAGGCTCGGCCCTGCCAAGTTCGTGCGCCTCTTCTCGGTGAGCAGGAAGAGGACGGGCGCTAACCCCGAGAGGCCCCGCTCCGTGGTCCTGATGGGGCACTCCTCCACCTGGAACGCCCTGGCCTCCTTTCGGAAGATGGGCTCTTTCAAAAAACTGAAGTCCTCCGTCCTTCAGGGAATTCAAAGCCGAGAGGGGTCCGATGCAGCCAAGGAGGAGGCCGCGGAGCCCGATTTGGGCCCAGCCCTCCCAAACGGGGCGGCCCTGGGCATCGCAGCAGGCAGGCGCGGCTCCTTGGGGGCCACCAGCGGGCCCCCGCAGCCCGGGCCCGCGTCCGACGGCTCGGACCCCGAGGAGGCGGACGACGCCTTCCAGCGGAGCACGCACCGCTCCCGCAGCCTGCGCCGGGCCTACGGCCTGGGCCGCATCAGCCTCCGGGACCTGGAGCAGCAGGGCCGGCCCCTGTCGCCCGCCGCGCAGGAGCCCGCCCTGTGCGCCATCCTCGTGAAAGACGCGGACCACAGCATCTCCTACCGGCGCAGCAAGAGCACGGACAACCTGACCTTCCTGAGGAAGAGCTCCTTCAAGAGGAAGTCCGCCTCCAACCTCGCGGACCTCCGCCTGGCGCCCGACAGGCCTGCGCCCCGGCGGACGCTCAGCAGCTGCTCCGCCGACTCGGAGAAGCTCGGCGGGTCCGAGAGGAGGACGAAACGCTGGAAGAGCCCCATCAGGGCCAAGGACTTTGACCGGGTCCTGCGGCTGGTGAGCAGCGCCACCGACGGGCCCTGGAGGCGAGAGCGTCCCCAGGGCGAGGCGCCCTGCCCGGCCGATGCCGCCCCGCCGCCCGCGCCCCGCAGCCGCCTGCACGACGCCTACTCGCGCCGGGTGTCCAGCAGCGCGGAGCTGGAGCGCAGGCGGTGCGCCGCGGGCCCGGACTTCAGCCCCGAGGGCCCGCGGGGCCCCCACGTGGACGTGGAGACCGCAGTGTTTCCGCTCGAGGTGGAAAGTGTCGGCCCTTGCACCGGCAGCTCGCTGCCAAGTCCGACTGCCCAGGAAGTAGGGCGCAAAGACTCCCTTGAACCAAAACCTTGCAGCCAGTTTCCATTGGAGCCCGAGCAGCCTCTCACGCCTCTACGGCCCACCACCCCCAAGCCCCCTAGCCCTCAGAGCCCAGGCAATGCCAAGTGTCCCAACAATCTCAGTGCGCTGTCCCTGAGTTCAGTGGACAGTGACGAAAAGGCAGAAGGTCTTGTGTCCTTCCTGGATTCGGTGCAAGCCACAGGTGACAAAGGCAGTGAGGACAGCGGTTCCGGCAGCCACCCTCAGCTGAGCCTCGGTGGGCCTTCGGGTCCAGAGGAAAAGAAGGAGGAGGTAAGGGCAGGGCAGGGCCCTCTTGTAGACTACCTGCTAGGAGGGGGCTTGTGATAGCGCCGCCCTTCATCACTACTGGAGGTTGCCCACGTGCACAGGTGTTTTTCTTGGTGGTTATTCTTTTTCTTTAACTTGCCACAGGAGCAGGTGTGCTCTGTGCTGATTGTCCTACCATCACAATTTTCTCGACAACTTGCTGTTGACCACGTTCAGAGGTCATCTTTATCTCGTTTGAAATGTTCCAAAGATAGTTATTGAGTGCCAACTATGTACTAGACTCGGGGTAAGGGGGGAGAGTTGAAAAAGACCTGTCTTCCATTTCAGGCAGCTGATAGGGACTCTCAAAATTTTGATATTTGAAGCATTTATTACCCACAGATTTCTTCTCTTTATATTTTAAATGATTTCTGTATCCTTTTCAACAGGAGTGCATATAGATGAGATATTTTGCGTTAGGAATCATGACATGTTGTAAATCTGTTTTATTTCCTAGGAATCAATTAGAAAGGTACAGTTTGGCCCTGGCCGGTTTGGCTCAGTGGTTGGAGGGTTGGCCTGTGGGTCAGAGTTCCGGGTTTGGTTCCCGCTAGGGGCACGTACCAAGAAAAAAAAAAAAAAGGTGCCGTTTGATACCTGTCAAGCCCCGAGCAGTGACGGCCCAAAGAAATTTTTATGAGTACTTATTTTTAGAGTAGAACATAAGCATCTCATGAAGTGAATCGATTAATAACTGTCAAGGCCACAAAAGCAATGTTCTTTTCATATCCTGTCAAGCATCTAGACAATTTTGCCTTACTGTATAATTTCCACTTTATAAATGCTTTCAGTAATATTACCTTACAGAGCTGAAAGATGAGAAAATGCATCCATGTGTGTATATTGCAAATTATTCTTCAAATATATTTCTAGACTGTTTTGCAGGTGTAAATTGGTGCTTGCCATAGAAAATAATCCCCTAGCAACTGTTTCTTCTCACTGATCCCTGAAGAGGACTTCAGTTTTGGCTCAATGCTGCTGATAAATGATTACGCTGCAGCTTTTGCAAGCCAGGGCAGCTTCTGGACTATCCATTTTTTACCTTTCAGAGAGACTTAGAAAGTGAAGCCTAGGCAGATGATTTCCAGATCTGAATTAGCCTGAAAGATCTCTGGGCAGCCAGAGCAATGAGTTGCCTTAATTTTCGTGGATCTAGGTGTGTATGAGACCTCAGGGCCAATATGTCTTCCAGAGATCTTGTATGTGAGCACCATTTGCTCATTTGCAGGTTTCCAGAGAAGCCCGATGGAGTGGTTGTGAGGACACAGGACTCACTGCCGGCCTCGGGAAGGCATTCCGGTTCTGCTAGCTCTGCATTATATAATTGACCAAGGCCTGAACCAGGCCCGGCTTCACTCCTTCCTGGTTGATGAGATGAAGCACAGTTCCTTCCACCAAACACCCTGAACTGCCTTCAGTTCATGGGTTTGTGGACTCCCACCCTCCGCAAAGGATTTGCATGGGTCTAGGGCAGTGGTTCTCAACCTTCCTAGTGCTGCGACCCTTTGATACAGTTCCTCATGTTGTGCTGACCCCCAACCATAACATTATTTTCGTTGCTACTTCATAACTGTAATTTTGCTACTGTTATGTCTTAGGCAACCCCTGTGAAAGGGTTGTTCGACCCCCAAAGTGGTCGCTGGTCTACAGGGTTTTTATGCTAAGGTGGGGATTTTATTTTGTTTAACAAAATTAGTAAACAAAATCATTAAAATATTTTATTCCTGAGTGCAAATTGAGTGAACAGATGCAAGGGTTAGTTTCTTTAAACACTTTTTTATTTGAGAGAGAGAGACAGAAACATCTGTTTGCTGTTTCACTTATTTATCCATTCATTGGTTGATTTTTGTATGTGCCCTGACTGGGGATTGAATGCAAAACCTTGGTGTATCGGGATGGCATTCTAACCAACTGAGCTACCCAGCCAGGACCATGCAAGGGTTAGTTTCTGAGTTAGTTACTTCCCCAAGTGATTTAACCATTGCGTAATTTTATGTGTACATTTGGTATTCTTGGTTATATATTATTTAATTTCTACCCACAAGGGATCACCAAAGAGAGAAAGCAGGACACCAGTTTTTAAAATTGCATGCGTGTTAACAGATAATTCTACAAATTTGCCTCAAGACAGTCACTTTTTTCCCCCCTTTATTGATTTTAGAGAGAGGACGTGAGAGGGAGAGAGAGAGAACATCGATTGGCCCCTCCGGTGTGCCCCCACTGGGGATCGGGCCCACAACCTGGGCACATGCCTGGACCGGGAATCGAACTGGCAGCCTCTTGGTGCATCGGTCGATGCTCAATCACTGACCCACACCAGCCAGGCAAGACAGTCACATTTTTAAGTTGCATTAATTTTCTCAAAATTCTTATATAGCACATCAAGCCTCCTCTTGTACGTTTAATGCAAATGTCAAAAAGAGAAAAGTATAATGATAATTTTGCCCAATTTTTATTTTATACATTGGTAATCTTTAGTTTTACTTAAAGAGAAGTGCTTATAAAATATAACCCAAAACTTTCTCTTTTATTTTTATTTATTTACTTATTTATTTTTGCTTAAACAACAGAAAATTTATTTTGTGACAGTTCTGGAAGCTAGAAATCCCAGATTTTCTCTTTTATTTTGATGTTTAGAAACAAAATACAAACAAAATGAAACAATTAAAACCAACAAAAAAACACCTTGCAAAATACAAGAATTCTAAACTTCATAGGTTAAAAGCAGTTTTTGTCTATCTTGTATAGCATTACTGTATCCTAATGTACAGTGTTTTTAAAATTAGTTTATTCACAATATAGTTCTGCTTTCATGTGTAAAGCTAGTTAAGCTGTGGCTATTGTTGAGTACATAAAGGTTGAAGATATTTAAAATATTATAATGCAATTTTCAATAAGAGAAAAATTTTATTTGAATTCAGTTATTTGTAACTAGCCACTCTAAAAGTGACAAAATATTTTTTAAACATCTAAACAGTTTAAGATTTTATAATACTGTGGAGAAGAGTTGGAAAATAACAGGCTACCTTCATTTATCAAGTGGAAAAATCACCTCCTTAACGTTCCATTTCTGCCACCTAGTGGTAAACTTGGTTGTAAACGCAAAGAGGAGTTACATTGCAGGAATCCCTAGAATTGTTACTTGGTTTAAACTCTACTACACTGCTGGTGGGAATGCAGACTGGTGCAGCCACTATGGAAAACAATATGGTGTTACCTCAAAAAATTAAAAATTGAACTTCCATTTGACCCAGTGATCCCACTTCTAGGAATATACCCTAAGAAGCATAAAACACCAATAAGAAAGAATATATGTACCCCCATGTTCGTAGCAGCACTATTTACAATAACTAAGATCTGGAAACAGCCCAAGTGTCCATCAGTAGATGAATGGATAAAAAAGCAGTGGTCCATATACACAATGGAGTACTATGCAGCTGTAAGAAAGAAAGATCTCTTATCCTTGAGACGACATGGAGGGACCTAGAAAGTATTATCCTAAGCGAAACAAGCCAAACAGAGAAAGACAAGTATCATATGATCTCACTTATTTGTGGAATATAATGAACATAACAGTCTGAGGAATTGGGTAGTCCCAGAAATGTGGAAGTGGGGTACAGACTGACAATCCCAAGAAGAAGGGGTGGTGGGGGAGAGATAAACCACAGAACTTATATGCATGTGTGCATGAACAGTGGACATGGACAACAAAGCTAGGGACAGGGCGGGGAGGGGGAATTAGTGGGGGAAAAGGAGAAACATCTGTAACAAAAATTAATTAATTTAAAAAAATAAACATTCAGTGTAGCTTTTATACTTGTCCACAGTGCTCCCTGAACATTATAAAGGTATAGGCACAGGAATTTAACACCTTTGGCTGAATTGCATCACCAGTAAAGGGATCCTGACCTTAGTTATGCAGTATAGATTCCGTAATTTGTGATAGTGTTGCAATGTGCCATAGGTCAGCGATTTTCGACCTTTTTCATCTCATGGCACGCATACACTACTAAAATTTTGCAGCACAGCAAAAAATATATTGCATTTTTTTTTTTTTTTACTGATCTGACTCAAAAAATAGGTATAATTTTGATTCATTTATCCCAGACAGCTATTGTTGTGTTGTCAATGACAGCTATTGTCATTATTTTATTTGACAGTTTAAGGGAAAAGAGGTCAATTCCCCTGACTAAAGTCAGATGTGGCATGTTTTAAAAATTCTTGTGTCACATCTGTTGAAAATTACTGCCGTGGATGAAGCTGTTTTAAATGTTGAGAATCCATTGTAACTCCTTCACAGGGGGCGTTAGTCTTTTGATAAATGTTTCCAATTTGGTTGGGATTTGGGTTCTGCCAGTCAGAAGATACCTACCATTGGGCAAACTGTTGAGCGTCCTTTGGCCTCAGGCTTCTCAAGGGTAGAATGTGGACCAGCTCTGTCTGCATGGAGGTTTGTAAGAACTAAGGAAATCGTGCATGTCATCACTTAGCCTCCTGTAACTGGCTGTCCCTCTGTGATGATTGCTACCAGTTCAGATGATTTTTCCATCCTAGGTTGACCCGACTTCTTAAGATATGGGCCAGTTAAGGTCAGTTTTTTCCAAAACTGGTTTTTAACATGCCACTGTATAATATAGCCTTGTGGTGGATTGTGACGTTCTTCAATTAGTTTGACTTCACATTAACTTCTTTTAAATGCATGAGAGTTAGGTTTTACTATAACCTAACCTTCATGTTATTTTAATAATGCACCAAACTAAATTTAAATATCTACCACTTATAAGACACTCAGGTGTAGCTCTATACGGAAGAGTAGGTGATATCAAGGAGATTATAGACGAGCTAAGATGTATCTAAATCAGTAGAACTAGTCCAGCCGGTGTGGCTCAGTGGTTGAGCGTCGACCCATGCACCAGGAGGTCACTGGTTTAATTCCTGGTCAGGACACATGTCCAGGTTGTGGGCCCAGTCCCCAGTGGGAGGCATGCAAAGGGCGGCCAATCGATGTTCTCTCTCATCAATGTTTCTACTGCTCTCTCCCTCTCCCCTCTTCTCTCTCTCAAAGTCAATAAAGGAAAAAAAAAAAAATAGAACTATGCAGGATAGATTAAATCCCACAGAGAGGGAAAACCATAATGCGGTAGGCTTTCAGAAGAATTGTAGTTTTTACCTATATCCCAGATCAAGGAAGGTTTAGTAAGGGTGATCAAATCTGATTTGAAGATGGTGATATTTCTGCAGGTAGTTATGGAGAGAAAGGTGGGGCGTTTCAGTGGTCAGAGATACAGAGATTTTGTGTGATTTGAGAGAACAGGAAGTAACATAATTTGATTTGGTGTAGGGGCATGATCCAAGTTAAGATGAAATCAAGTCATGGACACTCTGAAAATCCCAGAGTAAAGCATCTATACATTGCTTGGTAAGCACTGAGTCAAGGATGTTTTTGAACAGAGAAGAGCCAGGCTCAGAACTATGTTTTGGAGGAATTAGTCCACCACTGATAAGATAATTGGATAGAAAGATGACTAAATGGAAAGCTGTCAGGAATGTGTTACCAATAAGAACTCAGGGGTCATAAGACTCTGAAATAGAATACATGAGGAAGGAACAGGAGTGAATGAAACAACACATAATTGTATTGTATCTTGTCCACTTATTACCTAGCTACAATGTGCCAGACATAGGGACAAGAAAGAGGTGATTTTTTTGTTTGTTTGTTTGTTTTTTTTAACAAAGCTATTCTTACTCTCTTGGGCTCACAGTCAAACTGGTGGATTGGAATGTATACAGATAATTGTGGTATAGTGTGATGAGTTGCTAATGAGGAATGAAGTAGCACGGTAGTAACTGGGGGTGAAGAATGGCATAATTGGAGGAGGACAATCAAGTGGGGTCTCAAAGAGTATGATGGGGGATGCAGGGGGCAGGAGTTGAGGAGCTGAGGGGCCTTCTAGGCCAACTGTACAGCACGGGGGGGGGGGGGTGCTGTAGAAAGGAAGACAGTCAGCCAGAGGAGTTGTCTAAGCTTCATTTTCTTCCCCTGTAAGGGGAGGGCTAGTAAGATACCTACCTACTGTATAGGGTTGCTGTGAAGATTAAGTGAGCTGATGCATGTAGAGTACTTAGCACTGAGCTTTGCAAATAATAAGTGTCCACAAAGAGGCTAATCTGTTGTGCTGAAGGAACTACAAATTGCTCACCGTAACTTGTGTACAGTATGGTTGGGTGGAGAAGTGAGAGATAAGATTAGAGAGAGAGGTCTGTACATGATTAGGAAGGTCCTTGCTTGGCCCTATGGAGTTTGGACTTTACCCTACAGGCAGTAGAAACTCCAAGAGGTGTTTAACTGGGGACTGCAGAGGGGGACCAGCTCTGCAGAGGACTGGGAGGCCCTCGTGAGACTGTGCCCCTCCGTAGTCCAGAGGTGATGGGATCTGCACTAAGGCTACGGAGAGGGGATGATTCCGAAATGATTTCACAGTTCTCCTTTTAACTAGAGTGGGAATGTTTTGGAGGAGTGAGAAATCAAAGATGACGGGGTGATTGGGAGGATATTATTGTGTTGGGATCAATAATCAAACTAGCCACAAAAACAATAGACTAGAGCTGAATTTGGGTTACAGTGTGGCTCAGTGGTTGAGTGTCGACCCATGCACCAAGAGGTACATGGTGCGTTACTATTGCGTGTTGTTTCATTCACTCCTGTTCCTTCCTCATATATTCTATTTCAGAGTCTTAGGGCCTCTGAGTTCTTACTGGTAACAACCCACTAACATGATGGCACCTTGTGGGAAATCCCTTCCCTTTTCTGAGCCTCAGTTTACTTGAACACTGACTTATTTCAGGGTTTTTATAATGTTCTTCCACAGGGATTTGTAGCTTCAAAATTGTTGAAAGCTGCTGTACTAAAAAGTTGAAATGATGTGAATGCTTGACTAGATTTTAGTTCCGTAGAATACAAATTGTTCTCACCACTTGGAGGCTGTTACGCAGTGGGCGACTTGCCCTGGCAAGGTGCTCACGTTGTCCTCGTCCAAGGTGGTGATTTCCGCTTGCCCGCAACTCCGCTGGCTCTCATCCCAGCCTCGGAGAGAAAAGGAGGGGCCTCCCTGGCACCACATGGCACAGTGCCACTGAAATGGAGCCTCCTTCCTGCTCCGAGTCCTGGGATAGTCCAGTAGGCGAGCGGGGCTAAGCGGGGGCCAGTTTCCCAGGTATTAGGAATTGTGGAGTTTTACAACAACGATGGTACTTCATACAGAACGATAGCTCCAAGGTGCTGTTTCCGGGTGATTTCATCAGAGATACGGGGCATCCCGTAACTTTGACTCTCTGTAGATTACTTGGTTGTTACTCCTTGGGTTACTCAGATAGCTAGTTGAGAGGTTTAAATAATTCTCATGAAGGTCAGAAAGTATCCGCAGCTATTTCGCAGAGCTGTTAGAACCAGAAAGTTGGGGTTGCGTATATAAACGTGAATGTGGCGACCCTAAGAAATCCGCCCAGGACTTTATGGGGAGTTCCATGTAGATATGATTTGACATAAAATTCGCCCATTGTAAGTGTACAGTTTGATGAATTTAGGGAATTTGTAGAGTTGTGCAACCACCGCCACAGTGAAGTAGGGAACACGGCCACCATCCCAGTAAGTTCCCCTCCCCACACAGTTCCTGCTCCCACTCATGGCCTGGGCAGCTCCTGACCAGCCTTCCGTTTCAGCGCCTTTTTTTTTTTTCATGTGAGAAACTCAACGACGGTAAATGTATGGAGTTGTACACCGATCACCACCATCTGATTCCAGAACGTTTCCATCACCCCTGAAAGAAAATGTGTGCTCCTTGGCAGCCCTTCTGTGTTCCAACCCGAGTACCCGAGCTGCTTCTCGTGCCTGTCGATTATGCCTTCCTGGGCATTTCACAGCAATGGGCTTCTTTCACTTAGCCTGTTGTTCTCACGGTTCATCCATGTTGAAGCATGTGTCAGTACTCCTTTTCATTCCATGGCCAAATAACACGCAGTTGAATGGATAGCCCACATTCTTTGATCCATTCATCGGCTGGTATACATTTGACTTGTTTCCACTTTGGGGCTGTTTTGGATAATGCTGCAATGAACATTTACATGCATATCTTGTGGACATACGCTTTTATTTTCTTGGGTAAATAGGTAGGAGTTGAATTTCTGCATCACATGGCAATTCTGTGTGTACCCACAACTGCCAGACTGTTTACTAAAACAGTCTTCCCATTGTAGCCACCACCGGGTGATAAAGGATACACACATGCAGGTGACCTCAAAATAGTGATCCTCGGGGCACACAGCAATGATACAGTCAGAGGTGGGGATAATCACCGTCCGAAGTGGTAAAAATCTACATGGGCATGTTGCAGAGTCCATTTAAAATGTGTGAACGAAAGTATAATAATATTAGCAAGATATGAGCAGTGTCACCTGAGCGTAACTATGACCTTAGCACCGTCTTTCCTAGTTGTGTTTCCAGTGGCCATCGAGCGCCATGTCGTCACAGTCCACTCGTTCCCGCGGCGCCCAGAGGGTGACCTCAGTAGTGTGTGTCCTTAGCAGTAGCCAGGGCTCCTTCTAGGAGGCCGAGTCCCTGTGTGGGAGCCGGGGAAACTCAGAACGGCCTGAAACGTGTTGCTATTGCCAGACAGCCAGGATTCTGTGAAGGATGCGGGGCTGTTGCTGAAAACACAAAGGAGTCAGCTGAGAGATGTCCCTCTGGGCAGGTTGTGACAACTTGCATGTTACAGAGAATAACCGGATCTACAGCTGCTGATCTACAAGTACAACCCAAGTCTATGAAAAGCTGCGAGTCCTTAATGATAAGGAGGAGAGGTTACTATCATATGTACTAACACACACACATAAACATGTTACAATGCCAGTTATTGTTGAAAGGATGAAATTAGAATATTTTAGTAAGTAGGTAAGTTTGACATATATGGGGTTCTGTTTCTTTTTACATTTTTTTCTTTATTGATTTTTAGATAGAGAAAGGGGGGAGAGAGACAGAGACAGACATGCAGAGACAGACGCTGACTCATTGTTCCACTTACTTAGGCATTCACCGGTTGCTACTTGGATGCGCCCTGAGAGGGGATTGAACCGGAAACTTGGGGTATCAGGATGACGCTCTAACCAATTAAGCTGTCTGGCCAGGGCTGATTATTTTGATTTTAATTAGCATTTCCTTAATGACTAATGATGTTGAGCATCTTGTCATGTGTTTATTAGCTATTCATTTATCTCATTTGGTGAAGTATCTCTTCAAATTGTTTGCTCATAATTTTACTGCATTTTTGTTTTATTATTGAGAAGTAAGATTTCTTTATATATTTTGGATACAAGTCTTTTATTGGATATAAAACTTGCAAATATTTTCTCATAGTCTCTGGGTTATCATTTTTTTCTTAATTGTGTCTTTTGAAAGGAAAAGTATCTCATTTTGATGAACATTCAGTTAATTTTTTTTTTTTTCCTATTAGGGATTGTGCTTCTGGTGTTCGATCTAAGAAATCTTTGCCTATCCCAAGGTCACAAATATTTTCTCCTATCTCATCTTCTGGGAGTGCTATACTCTTAGCTCTCACATTTAGATATATGCTCCATTTTTAGTTGATTTTTTGTATAATGTGAAGTAAAGGGCGTATCCCACTTTTTGGTGTATGGACATCCAGTGATCCCACCTCCACGTGTGAACTGCCCAGTTTTTACACCACAGAGAATGTAAGTTTTAGTACTCTACTGGGCTCTCCATTTTGGCTGACAAAGAAGCCCTGGAATTTCAGTCACAAGAATTGAAATTACAGTTGGAAAGATAATTTTCAAGTATGCTATTATTTGTACTTTTAACAAATATTTTTCTTTTTTAAAAAATATTTTTTCTTGCCCTGGCTGGTTTGGCTCAGCGGTTAGAGCACCGGCCTGCGGTCCAGAGAGACCTGGGTTCGGTTCCCGCTAAGGGCATGTACCTTGGTTGCAGTTTGGCCCCGGCCCTGGTTGGGTTGTGCGGGTGGCAACCACTCGATGTGTCTCTTTCACGTCGATGTTTCTCCTCTCTCTCCCTCCCACTCTGTCTGAACAAAATATGAAAAAATGTCCTTGGGTGAGAATAAAAAAAATATGTATATTTTTTCTTTATTGATTTTAGAGAGATAGGAAGGGAAAGGGAGAGAGGCTAGAAACATCAATGAACATTGATTGGCCGCCTCCTGCATGCCCCTACTGGGATTGGCCCACAACCTGGGCATGTGCTCTGACCAGGAATCGAACCAGTGACCTCTTGGTGCATGGGTCGATGCTCAACCACTGAGCCACACCAGCTGGGCTAATAAAAATTTTTCTAATGAAGTTAGCATTTTGTTACAGGTACATCTGCTATACTGTGAGTGTTTTATTTTTATTTTTTTTTATCATCACCTGAGGATATTTTTTCATTTTTTGTTCAGATAGATTGGGAGAGAGAGAGAGAAAGAGAAACATCGACGTGAAAGGGACACATCGAGTGGCTACCACCCACACGACCCAACCAGGGCCGGGGACAAACTGCAACTGAGGCACATGCCCTTAGCGGGAACCGAACCCGGGTCTCTCTAGACCGCAGGTGGACGCTCTAACTGCTGAGCCAAACTGACCAGGGCCTATGAGTGTTTTATAATATCCCCTGAGTAGCAACCATGAGGTGCACATCCTTCAACAATTTCCCCCGCAAGGGGTGCCCTTTTCTGTGTTGTGAAGAGAATTAATGTGCTTTCTACTAGTCATCTCTGTGCTAGCTTACGTTTAGTTTTCCCTAAGGTGTTTTTGGTTTATTTATTTATGTTCATTTTCCAACTCACTATTTGTTTTTTAATTTATTTTTTAATTGTAGTTGACATACCATGTTATGTTAGTTTTAGGTGCATAACATAGTTATTAGGCGTTTACATACCTTGCAAGGTAATCACTGTGATAAGTCTGATACCATTTGGCACTGTACAGTTATGATGATATTATCGACTCTTTCCTATGCTATGCATTAATTACATCCCCATGACTAATTTTATAACTGGAAGTTTGTACTTCTTAATCTCTTAGTTTTTTTAAAAGACGCTCATTATTATATAAACAGCTATTTCGTTTCCAGTGGAAAGTTTCAAAGTATTTCTGAATGGATACTCAGCATCTGACAGGCAGTGGAACTTCATAAACTTAAAAAGCCACTTTTAAAATTATTTGTAAAAATGTAAAATCTAAAGAAAAGTATATAACTCTTGAACTTTACAGTGGCTCATTTCTCAAACAGTTTCTAGTGAAATGTCATCAAATAGGATTTTCCCATTAAAAACAAAGGGGAAGAGGGAGACAGGATTATATGCCTATATACCTGAGTAAGATCCTAGTTTTTATAGAAGTTATTATAATAACCATTTATAATCGAGTATAAATTAATGTATCATACTGTATCATATTAATATTAAGTTTTCTAAAATATATGAAAAATGCAAACACAGTGATATGAACTAATAGAATAGTGTAGTTGCCGGAATTTTAATATTCTCTTACTTAGTGACTTGATTTACTTTGTGTGTCATAGACCTCAGTGAAGTTGTCCAGTACAGAAGAGTGTAGTGTCAGTCTCCTTTGGGAACATTGCAGCTTGATGATTAAGAAACTGGTGCCAGTTTTCATGTTTTTCTCCTGGTTTGGTTTTCCCATCTTCAGCTTCTCTATAACAATTAAGATTATAGAGCATCCAAGGTTGGGAATCACTTTCCAGTTGGCTTAGTGACACACGTTCATTTTGACACATCTGCTGTGATCATTGAAAGGGAATACCATAGGTTTAGTTGGCAGAGGGCGTACGAATTGCCACCTGCCACTGTCTAAACCGAGTATTACCCATGTTCCTCCTGCCAGTGACAGTCTAGGGACAAACGGCAAGTTGGAATGTTAGTTCATGTGGAAAGATCATAGGAAGGCGGGGAGCAGGGGGGCACTCAGGTTGGTTGGAGAGGAAAGAGCACTCACAGCTGGTAACTAGCATCAGTGTGGTTGCCAGGTATCGGTGCCAACATTTGTGAGTGGTGAGCTTCCATGGTGTAAAAATAGGTGGGCTTTGTAGGGCTGCCTGAGTTCAAAGCCTAATTTCACCACTAACCAGCTCTGTCCTTAAGAAAGAGACTTGGCCTACTTAAGCCTCTTTAAAGTTTCAGTTTCTTTAAAAGTGGAGATAACAGTACCCTCCAGGATTAAGCGAAATAATGCATGTAAGATACAGTTCCTGGAACATAGTAGATTTAGTGAATGTTAACTTTTATCATAACCATAATCATCGTCATCATTAAAAGTAATGCATGTGGTCAGACACTCCAGTACAGACCAGTTAAACATTGCAAACTCTGCTCTTCTAGCCAGAGTTTCTCAAAGTTTGGAATGAAGACCACCCAGGGTGCAAGCTGGAGCTACTGCTTTGGAATCACTGGGGTGGAGATCCAGTAGTCTGGACTTTTAACACTACCCAGGGACATTGTTTTTACCACACTAACGTTTGAGATCTGCTGTCCTGTCTTCGCTTTATTATGTTTCACAAATGTTACTTTTTTTTTTACAAGTTGAAAGCAAGACCCTCTGCCAACAAAAAGATTCTCTGAGGCACGCCTGCATTAGGTATTCTGTATTTTTGGCCTGGCCATTTCTCTTTAGATCTGTTCCCCCAACCCCAGCCCCATTAACTCTTCCTGAAAAAGTTAAAGATGGCTTGTAATCCTACTTTCCCGCCCTTGAACTATATTATTAATTGGATATGAATTTCTACAAAAGACAAACAAAATTCCCTTTGGCAAAAAAAAAATGAAATTAAAAATTTTCAAGCAAGAAATGGTGAAATTCAGCATTCAGTCTGAAATAGGCACAATATGATTCCAGCTATTTCTCCACCTACTGCTGGAACTGGAATTTTACTAACTCATTTGGGAACTTGAAGAATGTAACCATCTCTTAAAAAACAACATGTCTGATAGGAACTGCTCACCTTTATAGGATGCTTTTTCAGCCAGTACAGGTCCTTCAGATCAGACAGCCACCCAGGGAAGTAGGTCACCGGTTTTGGATTTGCTTTAAAAGAGTAAACAGGCTTGGGGAGGTTACCAGGACCCCCCCGAAGTCGTACATCTGATGAGTGGCAGAACTGGCCTCGAGCCGGGTTTCAAAATGGGGAAGAAGTCCCAGAAACAGCATCTGCCTGGTATCTAACACAGAGACTTAACTTCTAACCATCTGCTAGTTTCCTGATCTTTGGTGGACCCTTAGAGGGTTTTTTTTAATCTGTGAAACAGAAGTAGAAGTATCTTGTGCACAGGGTTTTTTAATGAAATGAGACAGGATCTCTGTAAAGGCCATATTTCAAATGGTGGTTATAGTGGTTTGATACATTTCCATTCCCTTTTCCCTTTTGACTCCGTGTTTCTCATTCTTTCCACTAAGCTTGGGCCCCTTTCTACCGCGGTTGGTTCCTGCCCAAACCAGAGTCCTTCCTCTTGATGTTTTGGCTACCTGGGATAGGCTGGGCAGCTCAGCTAACGAGCTCCACCCCCTTTTCTGGCGTCTTCTTTCGGTAGTTCACCTGATGGTACAGGAAAGAAAGTCACTGTGCACAGAAGTGGTGTGACTTCAGGGCCAGAGCTCGGCCATTTCTGGTAGGTCAGTGCCACAGGTGGGGAGACAGGAGGCATGGTACCTTAAATACAGTTTGTGATGAAGTATTTCAGCCCCATTCCCTAAGGTACAATATAAATTTTTAATATATTTACTTCTACCAAGATTCCGTTGTAAATTGGGCTTTGTAGCTTCACTCTTTTTGTGATATAAATTATTCATCTGTAATTATTTTACTGCCAAGTTTTGCAGTAAACATTTTCAAGATATTTTGGAATAGTACAGGTTAGATTCTTATATTCCTCTGTACAAATAAAAAAGGAACATGACTGGTGCTGTCTTTTTCTTTTTTCAGTTACAGTTTACATTGAGTATCATTCTCTGTTACTTTCCGCTGCACAGCAAAGTGGTTAGAAAATCATGTACATTATATATACATGCTTCAAGTACCCACCTGGCCCCGGGCATAGTTACCATGATATTATTGACTATATTTCCTATGCTGTAATCTACATCTCTGTGGCTATTCTGTACCTACCAATATGTATCTCTTAATCCCTTCACCTTTTTCATCCAGTTCCCCCAACCCCCTCCCCTCTGACGGCTGTCAGTCTGTTCTTTAGCCATGTCTCCACAAACTAGGTCACGACCTAAGAGTCCATATGTCTTTTGATTGGAGCATTTAATCCATTTGCATTTAAAGTAAATATTGATAGATATGTATTTATTACCTCTTTAATATTCATATTTTTACCTTTATTTTTTTCTTCTTCTTCTTAAAAAGGGCCCTTTAACATTTCTGTTAATATTGGTTTGGTGGTGATGAGCTCCTTTAGCTTTTTCTTGTCTAGGAAGCTCTTTATCGCGTCTTTTATTCTAAATGATAGCTTTGCCCAGGTAATCTTGATTGTAGGTTTTTGTTTTTCATCACTTTGAGTATTTCATGCCAATCCCTTTCTGTCTGAAAGGTTTCTGTTGAGAAATCAGCTGAAAGTCTTAAGGGAGCTCCCTTGTAGGTAACTGTCTTTCTCTTGCTGCTCTTAAAATTCTCTATCTTTAACCTTTGGCATTTTGAGTATGATATATCTTGGTGTGGGCCTCTTTGGGTTTATCTTGATTGGGACTCTCTGTGCTTTCTAATGTATTCTTTATTTCAGATATTGATCTAGTGTGTTTCCCAGTCTTGGTATGGTGGTCTTATGTAGTAGGTGTCTTGTGGGATTGTGGCACAGTCTTCCTGGTCACCTGAGCTAGGTGCTCCAGGAGTGTCTTGTGTGGGTTATATGAGCCCTCCTGTTTTAGTTGAGTCTTGATTTCTGTTGTCCTGTCCATGTGTGGGGTTGACCCTCAGGCTGGCTGACTGTTCAGATCGATCTCAACCACAGTATATGAGCCACTTTGTGATGGCTGTCCTCCAAAGCGGAGTTGGCCCTGGTAGGGTCTGGTGCCTGCCAGGATCTCCCTTTGGGTATTCCAGTGGTGCGGCTAGTTGGGTCGTCCTGTGTGTGGTCTGAAACCCACCACTGGTCATATTGGTTCTGAGACCACTTGGGAGGGACTTGGTGTAGGTGAATGTCAGACACTGCCTGTGATCAGCCTTGAGCTACACGTCTGGAGCTACTAAGCTATTCGCAATTTGTGGCCACCTCTACTGGGGCAGGGTGCATGTGGGAGGGGCCAAGCTGTGTACAAAGGTCACCTTCCACCAGCTCTAACCCTAGTGTCAGATCAATAAAAGGCCCAAGGCACCCCGAGATCCACCTTTACCTGTCAGCTGCTCTACCACCCCTGGAGGCTGCTGAATCTCTATAAAGGGGACCCAGGCTGTCTGCATCCCACAGGCTCGTCCACAGGCTCAGGCTTTATAGGGCAGGGCAACCGGGGCTGGGAGGGTGGGGCTGGTGGATCTCCTGTTTGGGGGTGGTACTGGTCAGGCATTCAGAGCGGGGAAAGTGGCCCTTACTGCAGAGCCACACCATTCAGTCTCTGACCAGAGCTCCTCAAGGAAGAGTGTGCTGCCCTGGCCGGTTTGGCTCAGTGGTTGGAGTGTCGGCCTGCCGTCCAGAGAGACCCAGGTTCGGTTCCTGCTGAGGGCACGTGCCTCGGTTGCAGTTTGTCCCCGGCCCTGGTTGGGTCGTGCGGGTGGCAGCCACTTGATGTGTCCCTTTCACATTGATGTTTCTCCCCTGGTTGGTCGTGCGGGTGGCAGCCACTTGATGTGTCCCTTTCACATTGATGTTTCTCTCCCTCTCTCTCTCTCTCTCTCTCTCTCTCTCTCACTCTATCTGAACAAAAAATGGAAAAATGTCCTCGGGTGGGGATAAAAAAAAAGAGAGAGAGAAGAAAAGAAAGTGCACAGCAGGTACAGGCTGGGAACAGCCAGCAGACACTTCTGCTGGGCGGAGCTTGGCACAGCGTGGCCACCAGGAGATTGGGAGGCTTGAGCTAGTGGGTCTCCTGTTGGCAGACACCACCGGTGGTGCACAGGGGTGGGGAGGAATGGCCCCTGCTCCGGAGCCACACAGCTCAGTGTCTGTCCCTGTCTCCGACAAGAGCTCCACACGAGAAAATACACTGAACGTGGTAGCTGGGTGCAGCCAGCAGACTTTTCTTTAAGAGGCGAGCTCAGCAGGGTGGGGCCCCGGGGAATTGGAAGGACAGGGCCAGTGGGTCTCCTGTTGGGGTCTGGGAACCCATGGAGCACAGGGAGGACAAAATGGAGCCGTGCAACTCAGTGTCCTTTCAAGTCTCCAGAATGTCTCCAGAAAAACTGCTCTGGTGCAGTCTCATGGCCTTGCCTTATCTTTGTGATGGTTCCTCGATAGCAATTCTGAGTCACTCTTATTACAGCGGTTCTCAACCTGTAGGTCACTCCTTTGGGGGTCGAATGACCCTTTCACAGGGGTCGCCCAAGACCATCAGAAAACACATATTTCCGATGGCGATTCATAACGGGAGCAAAATTACAGTTATGAAGTAGCAATGAAAATAATTTTATGGTTGGGGGTCACCACAACAGGAGGAACTGTATTAAAGGGTCGCGGCATTAGGAAGGTTGAGAACCACTGTATTATCAGAAGGGTTCTTGGTAAAGAGTAGGTCTAATTCATGATCGGTGTTTACTTGATTGAGCCCGTTGGCTGGACCTTACAAGCTTAAAGGAGGGCGGCACGAACTCTCCTCACGAGTGTTGCTGAAGAAAGAATCCAAGTGCAGTTACAGTCGTCACTTTCTCCGACTCTTGTTCCCCAGCTTTTCATCACTGTGCCCTTCGTCTTATTCCAAGCTGCTTTCTCCTCCTAATGTAGTACTGCTTCATGCTCAAACCTAAAATGCAGAAAAGATATTTTTTAAAAGTCCTTTTACATTCTGTTGCCAGCAGTGGACACTTACTGGTTGGAAAAGATTGCATTCCCTTGTTCCTCACACGTCTGAGATGAACAGACCTTCAAAACAGGGCTGTTGATCACTGGGAAAGAAAACCGCAGGCAGGTTGTTTTCAGGATAGCACAGAGTTTGAGCTGGTTACGAAGAAAACAAAAGGGCTGGTTGATGTCCTGACCTAAAACATGGCTGTTGACTATGAGATATTCATATCTCTGCTGGGAGACTCGGACGGAGACTTAGTTATAATAACGGAGCAATAACTTAAAGTAAGTTCATTTTTATAAAATCACTTATGAATGAGAAGAGTTTTCTTGCCCATCGATTTGCTCACTTATTTATGCTCCAGCTCATCCGTTTGTCCCTTGACCCACTCGTGAAACGTGTTTAATTGCCTGTTTCTAATTCCCATAGTCTTGGATAGTTTGGAAAGAATGTGAGTAGGTGCTTTTGTATGATACTCAGATAAATAAATGCTATGTAAATTTTGTGGTGGTTTTAATAGAGGCATCGAAAGGAGCAAAGAACTCAAAGCCCAGGGGTGTTCCTGAAGTTTTCGTACAGGAGGTGGTATTTTAACTGAATTTTGAAGGATAGTTTTCCAGGTTGACAGGGGGCGAAAAGAGGGCTCAGGACTTACTGTATTTACAGTTGCAGTAAATAAGTGGCCAATGATGAGTGGTTTGGTGTGGCTGGAGAATAATTGTGTCTGAAGACAGAGCTGGGAAGATGTACTAGATGAGATTTGCAGCGGCCTTGTGTTTGTTGCAAGTAGTGGCCCGCTGTGATCAGCTGGGTCTTTTAGCCGCAGTAGAGAGAATGGGTCCAAGACCCGGAGCAGTTCCGTGGGTGGGATGATGGGATAGATTCCTCTGAGCTCGAATAATTGACAGAAATTGGTGACTGGGTGGCCGTGGCTTGTGAGGGTGAGGGAAGAGTTAGGGATGCTAGGGGGGTCACTGGGACTATCAGATGACCTTCACCAAAATAAAATCCTCTGCAGGGAGAGATGATTCACAATGGTGAGGTTCTGCATTCTAATCCAAAATCCTTCATTTCTGTGACTCGAAAGCAGCGGTTCTCAACCTGTGAGTCGCTGCTCCTTTGGGGGTCGAACGACTCTTTCACGGGGTCGCCTAAGACCATCGGAAAACACGTATTTCCGTGGTCTTAGGAACCGAGAGACCGCTCCTCCGCCTCTCCAGGCGGGTGCGCCCACATGCAGATGCGCCCACACACAGCATGAGGAGCTGTGTTAAAGGGTCGCAGCATTAGGGAGGCTGAGAACCACTGTTCTAGAGGCACCTGGGGCTACTGATTTGAACGTTGATATGCAGTCAACCAAGATTTGAAGTGCTGGTGACTTGTGAACACAGACGCCTTCCTCCAGCTCCTTCACTAGAGAGTAAGTGGGCCCTGGCCGGTGTGCTCTGTGGTTAAAGCGTTAGCCTGCACCGAAGGGCTGCCTCCGATTGTTCTTTCCCCTCCGTCATGTCCTCATTTCACAGTATTTCTTCATTTTTTCTTCTTAATATGATGGTTTTATTTAATTTTTTCTTTATTGATTTTAGAGAAAGAGGAAGGGAGAGGGAGAGAGATAGAAACGTCGATGAGAGAGAACATCGATTGGCCGCCTCCTGCATGCCCTGCACTGGGGATCAGGCCCACAACCTGGACATGTGCCCCGACCGGGAATCGAACCAGCGACCTCTTGGTGCCTGGGTCGACGCTCAACCACTGAGCCACACCAGCCGAGCTAATATGATGGTTTTAAACTCTCTTTAATTTTAACAAGTCCAGGCATAAAACTACAACCTATAGTTTTATTTTCTCTACCTGGGGGTCAAAGTCAGTGCTATGTTACTGTTGATTCTGAGATGGTAGAATGGTCAGGTTTTTAGTTAAGCCCTGAAAATAGAATTCCCACGAATGATTATTATAAAGACTAGGAGAGGAAAGCTCATCAGCTCAGAATTTTTCATAGTTATTATTAAGTGTTTTGTTTTGTTCTTTGTTTTTTTCTTTATTGATTTTTAGAGAGAGAGGGAGCGAGAGATGGAAACATCGATGAGAGAGAACATCGATTGGCCGCCCCCTACATGCCCCCGACTGGGGATTTGGCCCACAGCCTGGGCATGTGCCCTGACTGGGATTCAAACCAACGACCTCTTGGTGCATGAGTCGATGCTCAACCACCGAGCCACACCAGTTGGACTGTTTTGTTTTTTAAATCCTCATAGAACTGGGCTAACAGTATTTAATGTTTTCATGAGCTTCAGCCCAGAGAAGATACCAAAAAGCATCACTTGGAGGCCTTTGTGGAGCAATATCACACAGTCTAGTACTTCTGGAAGTTGCTGCGACAGTTTTTTTCCATAAAACACAAAACTGTTTGGTTCTTTTCTTTCAAAGTTGAATGAACTGCCTGAACTCTCCTCTGTGCACTTTCATTAAATCCATCGCTTTCTCTGTGACTGGCTTCTCATCTGTAAAATGGGTGTAATCATGTCCTCTTTGCTTATCTGAAAAACACAATGTTAATGTTAGGTAGATGTTAATGTAAGCCGAGGAAAATTTAAGAGTTTTAGGGACAAATTTCTAGTTATAAGATAAATAATATTAGGGTGTAGCGTACAGCATTGACGTAGTGTTAACATTGCTGTGTGGTATATTTGAAAGTTGCTAAGAGTGTTTTCTAAAAGTCCTCATCACAAGGGAAAAAAAACTTTTTTCCCTTTTTCTTTATTTCTATATGAGATGATGGATGTTAAACTTACTATGATAAGCATTTCACAATATAGGTAAGTTAAGTCATGCTTTACACCTTAAAATTATACAGTTATTTATGACATTTATATCTTAATGAAGCTTTAAAAAGATTTTTAAGTAAGTGTAAAATATTTGGTATTAAAAATAACCCCCCCCCCCAAAAAAAGAAAAAATGTCATTAAGGCTCAAACTTTTCTCTTTTTAAATATTTTTACAAAATAATATACAAAATGTGTCCTTGTTCCTTGCCTTCAACTTACAAAGATGGTAGTTAATCTGGGATGTTCTGAACTCACTCCTCATTTAAAATCCTAGGACAGCCCTGGCCGGTGTGGCACAGTTGGTTGGAGTTGTCCCATAAACCAAAAGGTGGTGGCTTCAATTTCGGTCAGGACACATACCCAGGTTGCATGTTGGATTCTCAGTCGAGGCACCTATGGGAGGCAACCGATAAATGTTTCTCTGTCACATCAATGCTTCTCTCTCTCTTTCTCTCTAAAATAAATTGAAAAGATTTATAACTTATCCTATTTCAAGCACTGTATAATCTGATTCCCGTCTTCCCCCAAAAGGGTGGGGGAGGAGGCTATGCAGGATCTGTTTTATAATGCATTCATTTTCATTTAAGGGAAATTAGATAATGCGATATAGCTCTAAATAGTGAGATGCTACTGTTTTGATTTTATAATATATAGTAGTCTTTCTCCCACCCTCCATAGTATCACTTTCTGAAGTTTCAGTGACCCCCAATCAACTGTGGGCCGAAAATATTAAATGGACAATTTCAGAAATAATTTATAAGTTTTAAGTTGTGTGCTGTCCTGAGTGGCACGATGACATCTCACACCGTCTTGCTCATTCACACTTGAGATGTGAATTATTCCTTTGTCCAGTGTCTCCACCCTGTATCCACTACCCACCCATGAGTCATTTAGCCGCCGTCTCAGTTATCAGATGGACTGTCGTGATACCGCAGTGCTTGTGTTCAGGTAACTCTTATTGTGCTTAATGACTCCAAAGTGCAAGACTAGTGGTACTGGCTATGCCATAGAGAGGTCGTAAAGTGTTTCCCTTCATTAAGTGAGAAGGTATATATGTACAGGACCAGACATAGATACTCTCTGCAGTTTCAGGCATCCATTGGGGCCTATGGAAGGTATCTCCTGTGGAGAAGGCTATTGTATAAGGCCTACATTTAAATTTCCTGGAGTTGGAGCACACCACTGGTACCGCAGGCTATTCTTTTGTTTTTATTTATTTATTCATTTGTTTATTTGTTTATTTATTTATTTATTATTTATTATTTTCCTCACCAAGGACATTTTTGCATTTATCTTCAGATAGAGCAGGAGGGAGAGTGGGAGGAAGAGAGAGAGAGAGAAATATCGACGTGAGAGAGACACATCGACGTGAGAGAGACACATCGACTGGTTGCCACCCACACGACACCAACAGGGGCTGGGGACAAACTGCAACCGAAGTACGTGCCCTTAACGGGACCGAACCTGGGTCTCTCTGGTCCGTGGGCTGACGCTCTAACTGCTGAGCCAAACCGGCCAGGGCAGCAGGTTATTCTTAAATGATATTATTTACCCTGGGAGATTTTGTTTGGGTTTTTTTTAAATAATTTTTTATTTTCAATTACAGTTGACATACAATATTATATTAGTTTCAGCTGTACAACTAGTGATTAGAAACCCCAATAAATCTAGTACCCATCTGACACCATACATAGCTGTTACAATAGTGTTGCCTGTATTCCCTATGCTGTACTTCACATCCCCATGACTGTTTTGTAAGTACCAGTCTGTACTTCTCAATCCCTTCACCTCTTTCACCCAGCGCACCCCAGTCCCCTCCTGTCTGGCAACCATCAGTCTGATCGCTGTATCTATGAGTCTGTTTCTGATCTGCTTGTTTGTTTATATTGTTTTTTAGATTCCACATATAAGTGAAATCATATGACATTTGTCTTTCTCTATCTGGATTATTTCACTCAGCACAATATCCTCTAGGTTCATCCATGTTGATGCAGATGGCAAGATTTCGTTCTTTTTCTTTTTTTTTTTCTGGCTGAATCATATTCCATTGTATATGTGCACCAGTCCTTAGTTGCCCCTCACCTATTGATGGACACTTAGGTTGCTTCCATATCTTGGTTATTGTAAATAATGCTGCAGTGGACATATCCATGCATGTCTTTTCGATTTAGTGTTTTTGGTTTCTTTGGGTAAATAACACTGGGAGATTTTAACCTATGTTCATTCAAAGGCTCAATTAGGCAGAAGGCAGGAAGTGGGGAATTTACTTTTATGTTTACTAATCTCTAACTAAAATGTAACATTTCCTTCAATTATGAATGTAGGCATCACACCAGTGCAGTTTTAGCAATACCTATGGTATTGTTAGTGGTAGAATTCATAGATCTTTTTCACATCGTGCAACAGTCTTTGCTGATGTCTTAAAATATCTCATACTTATCAGTACTTCTTCTGAAGTAGGACAGTTATTAGGCCTGTCACTAGTCCTTTTTTTTGTTTGTTTTAAGGGAGAGAGAGAAACATTGATCAGCTGCCTCCTGCACGCCCCCTACTGGGGATCAAGCTTGCAACCCAGGCATGTGTCCTGACCGGGCATCGAACCAGGACTTCTCAGTCCATGAGATGATGCTCAATCCACTGAGCCACACCAGCCGGGCAAGTCACTAGTCGTTTTAATTCATGTGTTATATATAATATCACAATCCTTTTACTATTTTGATCATCGAACTGCAAAGCAATCACCTCTCTGTTTTATTTTATGCATTTAGAACTGTGAAAGGACAGAGACCCTGAGATGAAATGAACTGATTGTACAGTGGGCCCTTCCCTCTCTCGCTCTCTTAACCTGAGCGAGCATTTTGTTCATTTTAACCTCAATGTCTTACACTCTAAAATGTGGCAAATAATCCACCCCTGGGGTGGTTGTGAGGTTAATTAAGGTAACGTGCCCGGTGTAGTCAGAGTTCTCCCTGGTGTCATTATCGCAGTCCTCTGTAACATGGCCAGCATGCCTTCCCTCGTCCCCTCCAGCTCGCCGACTACAGTAGCCAGGATTCTGGTCACCTGGGAAACCTAGGAGGCTAACTTACTGTATTAATAGTATCTTGAAAGTACCTTGGCTTGTTCGAAGGGAAGTCTTTTTGCTTTAGTTTATATACATATATAACTTTTAATATGTTTTTATTGATTTTTTTTGGGAAGAGAGATATAGAAACATCGATGTGAGAGAGAAACATTGATCAGCTGCCTCTTGCACACCCCCTACCAGGGATCAAACCCACAACCTGGTTTTGTGCCCTGACAAGGAATCAAACTGGGACCTGTCAGTCCATGGGACGACGCTCAATCCACTAACCACACTGCCTGGGCTAGTTTATATATTTTTATTTTTTTATTCCTCACCCGAGGATATTTTCCTATTTATCATTAGATAGGGTGGGAGGGAGGGAGAGAGAGAGACAGAGAGAAACATCGATGTGATAGAGCCATATTGTCTAGTTGCCTCCCACACAACCCCAACCAGAACCGGGGATGAACCGCAACCAAGATACGATGTGCCCTTGACCGGAATCAAACTTACGACTCATTGGTCTGAGGGCCGACGCTCTAACTGCTGAACCAAACTGGCCAGGCTAGTTTATATATTTTTAATCTACAAAAAAAAATCTTAATTTTTTTGTCTGTAATATTTTCTTCTGAATTACCTTGCTGTGTTAGTTTCCTAGAGCTACTATAACAAATTACCACAAACCGGGCAGTTTAAAACATTTATTCTCTTTGTTGTAGAGGCCAGAAGTCTGAAATCAAGGTGTGGGCAGGGCCAAGCTCCCTCTGAGGTCCTAGGGGAGGATGTTGAGGTTCCTCGGCTTATCAGTGCATCATTCTGCTCTGTCTCTGTTCTCACATGGCTTTCTCCCCTTTGTTTTTGTGTTCAGAGTTCTGTCTTCTTCTAGCGACAGCAGCCACTGGGAGTGGGGTCCACGTAATCTGGTGTGACCTCATCTTAACACATCTGCAAGCACCGTATTTCCAAATAAGATCACTTCCAGGGGTGGGCTCAGGCTTCAGCACACTTTCCGGGAGGATACAGTTCAGCACACGACTCTTGCCGTGGACCCTGGGTACTTACTTCAGATCAGGCTGCTGAACGGACCTGGCAGCAGCAGTGTTTTTGTATGTGTTTCTTTTCTTTCTTTTTACCTCCAGGTAGTCCTTTACTCTTGCTATGGTTTCAAAAATGTTTTTAAGTGTCTAAATTGGAGGAAATGAAATTTATCTTTTTTTTTTTTTGAAGAAAGGAATCTTGTATGGGGAGAAAAGATGCAGGGACCTCTGTCTAGGGAGATTATTTTAAAACTGTACTGAGAGAACTTACATGCATGTATGCATGACCAGTGAACAGAGACAACAAAGCTGGGGACGGGGCGGGCCTGTGGGACAGGGAGGAGGGTGTCAGTGGGGGAAAAATGAGAAACATCTGTAACAAAAACAAATTAATAAATAAAACATTTTAAAAAAAGAAAAGGTTAAAAAATAAATAGAAGATCTTTGAAAAAAATAAATAAATAAAATAAACCTGTACCGAGAGGCAAGAGTTAAAAGGGCAGCCACTCCACTGAACAGTCTGTTTACACAAGTTTATGACTTGGGTGTGAGTTGGCCGTTCGAGCCAGAGAGCGCTGAGCCCTGGAGGCTCGGCTGCTGACCGGGAGATGCCGCTGACAGGCAGCGCTCTGGCCACTTGTACCCCGAGTCCACTGTACTAGAGGCAAGAAGGAGGCTCAGAGAGCATGGATGTGGTCAGCTGCCTGTTCCTGCAGTGTGTCTGTGGGCCGCCGCCTGTAGCCGAGTCCGGGGTAGGTCCTGGCTCCTTGGAGAGGCTGTTTGTCCGTGTGCTGGGTTTGCAGTTCCGGTGTAATCCCACTCAAAGTGCATTCCCCAGAATGAGCGAAGGTTGTATTTGAAAGCAGTTAAACTTTGCTAAAAGAAGATCTAGTCTCGGAACATCCATCAGAATTCAAGTCTGTTCTTTGAGGAATGTGAGCTACTTCTGGCTAAGGATCGATCACGGTCTGAGGGGAGCTTCACGCCGAGGGAGTTGGCACAGTCCCCTCCCCCTCAGCGCTGCTGTTGCCAGAGGCGAATGGACATTGCAGTGTTCGAGAGTATTCTGTCAACTAAGTTTGCAGTTCCTAGAACATTTGGTACCGCTTGGAGGGGGTTTCTTCCTGTACGGCTTCAGTGGGGTTGCATAAATAGTTACGGTAGAGTTAAGTTGGTTCTTGAGGTGTATAGTTACAGTAGATCTCGAGGTGTATAAATAGTGAGGATAGAGTTCAGTTGGTTCTCGGGTGTATAAATAGTTAGGGTAGAGTTAAGTTGCTCATTGGGGCATATGTAATGGTAGAGTTCAGTTGGTTCTGGGGTGTATGTTACGGTAGAGTTCAGTTCGTTCTCGGGTGTATAAATAGTTAGGGTAGAGTTAAGTTGCTCATTGGGGCATATGTAATGGTAGAGTTCAGTTGGTTCTGGGGTGTATATTATGGTAGAGTTCAGTTGGTTCTGGGGTGTATAAATAGTGAGGGGGGTTCAGTTGGCTCTGGGGTGCTCCCCTGCAGGACAGCAGCTGACGGACCTGATGTGTTAAGCAATCAGCCTGCCCCTAGTTCCCTGTTCTCAGGGCCTCCAGCACTTCCTGCAGCATGTTCTGGTCTCAAGGATTTATCACCTGAGCAGCTAAGACGGCTCCTTGTTTTCCTAAACGCATTTTCTATTTTTCTTTTCCGCAGCAGGGAGGAGAAAAGCAGGCTGCATGTTGCGTAAGTGCAAACAAAACCACATGCAAATTTGTGAGCAGACGACTCATTGCCTGTCATCTTGTACTTCTGTTTTCCTGGCACATTCTTTCTGAACCTTTCTGTCACCGGCTGATAACACAGATGGGTTTCGTCTCACTGTGCACTTGGGTTGTCTGTGCGAGCTGATGTGGTGATTTAGTTAAACTCACCATAATAACCTGGTTTTCATATGTAATGCAAAAAAAATAATATTAACTTTCCTGTGCTTTCTCTAATGCTTTCCCAGGGTGGTGTCACAGAGGAAAAACTTTTCCTCTACCCTCTTTTTATCAACCCTCTTAGGTTGATGCTTAGGGGTGTGAGAATTAAAGTTGACAAAAGACAGATTTGCAAGAGAAAAGACAGTTTTATTTTGTGGGTAAGTGGGGTTCATAGAAAAGTGTGACTCCAGAAAGCTGTTAGAATTGGGGGCTTGTATCCCACCTTAAGGAGGGGGGGAGGGTGCTGACGGAAAACCCGTGACTTTAGGAAAAAATAAGTGGGCCTGTGAAAAACAGCTGGAGATCGGATGGTTTCCTGACCATGTCTGCTTAGGCGAGGGCTTCTCCTCTGGCGTGGTAAGAGTCCATGTTCCCTGGTTGGAAGGAAGAAGTTCTAGCCCAAGGGAGCAGATTTATGACAGCTGAGTTCTGGGAGGCCCTGATCTCAAGGCAGATGAGGGAGTTCAGGAAAAAGCCATTCTGAAACACCTTCAGCTCGAAACAGTTTTTAGGCCACAGCGATGTATTTTGGACCCCTTCACTGGTGACTTACAAGCAGCATCCCGGGCAGTAGTCAGTGGACAGCTAGGTCCTTGGTGATCGCTAGGACCCATTTCCCCTGATCGGTGGGAAATTTCGTGGTGTAGTGGGAACAGAAATCCTGAGGCTCACAGTGCAGTATCTCTGCTGCTGCTGATGGGCTGTGTGGCCTGAGCAAGTCACTGTACTTCTCTCGGTCACAGTTTTACTAATTTGAAAGACGATGGGCACGGAGTAGATCGTCCTGCTTCCTTTGCTCTTCATCAGATTTTTCGTGGTATGTGATCTTAGGGATGAGCAGACACCTCAGGCCGGAGGTGGGACTTCTTGGGGCAGCAGTGCTCATGGGCGGGCTGGGCTGGGCTGCCAGAGGATGCCACGTCAGTTCTGCTGACCATCTCCGCCAGGTGACCTGCCCTCTGTCACATGACTTTGCTGGTTAATTTTGTTCTCTTCCAGTGCTTGGTTGTGTTTCTATTATATTTTAAAATGATCTATAGGGGTGGAAGAACTGAAGGCACCCAGCATGTGCCTGGTGCCTGCCACAGACTTAGGCTAACCCCCTCCCTGTTCCCTCCCATGGAGCTCCGAGACCAGATTCTTGGGGGTCTGCTGAGATAGGGTTATCTCTAGGCAGGGGGTGGGGGTGGGAATTCCATGACAGTGCTTTTTAAGAGCAATAATTAACTACAGCTGATAAGGGCTATCTTACCATTGTAGTATTTCATCCTCCCTGGGACCCATTTTTCCCTAGAGATCAGCTACGGAACCAGATCCACAGAAGTTAAGTCACTTGCCCATGGTCACCAAACTAGCTAGGGACCCAGTCTGACTTACACAGAGGTCTTCTCATTTTCAAACCTCGTGGATTTTTTTTTTTTTTCTAGTACATTGCATTGCCTCTGAAAAAGTTACTTGAAAAATTAGAACGCATTGCCTAATTAGATGGTAGACTCTCCAGCTGCGGTATTGTCTCCTCTGAAATCTGAGGTCCTGAAAGGGCAATTGTGATTTGTCCAAGCTCACATAGCTGGTTAGTAGCCTGACCTGGTTCTTTGACTCCTAGTTCAGTTGAGTGTCAGGCCCTAGCAACCCAGACTTAATCTTTTGAAAGCACCTTCTATTTTTAAACATTATTGCAAGATGATACCCTAGAGCAGCCATGGGTAGCATTACACATTCATTCTTGTACTGACCACCTGCCTTCCCCCATGCTACTGTTACATGTATTTTGGGTGACACCCCAAAATACCATACTTAAAAGTTCTTTTTATTAGCCCCTAACAGTGCTGATTTTTTAAATATCTTTTATCAGGACTCATTAGTCACCAAACATCACTATGTAAATTAGTTTTCATTCAACCTCCAATTCAAGATACATTTGCTTGTTTTAGTCCACATCTCAGTTATGTCTGTTACACACAGACACTGAGACGTGAGAAGTTAATCTGGAAAGCGGCAGAGCTGAGGGAGGGCGAAGGGAACCGTGGCGGGTTCTGTTCTAATGTCTTCCCGGATGTGGGATTGCCGCTCACCTAACTTGTTCACATTTGAAAAGGTTGTTACTGAGGAACCCTGGAGGCGGGGCTCATCCCTGGAGGACGAAAGGACAGAGGCCCAGAGGCTCTCCAGGAGGAGATGGGGCTCTGGGAGGAGGTCAAGGCCGCGGCCACTCTCAGACTATGGCCAGTTTGCCGGGCGAAGTCTGTCTATCCCTGAAGACTCAATTGCCGTGGACCCCCAGAAGGAGGACACTGTGGACAGTGACCACCAGCTGAGCATGGCCTCTGTGGTTCCTGCAGACCAGAGCACAGCCATGGGCTGCCCCAGAGGAGGCCAGAGAAGACGCCCCATCTCCGTGATAGGCGGGGTCAGCTTCTATGGGAGCGGACAGACAGAAGCAATCGAGAATCTTCTCACCCAAGTAAGATCTGGTGCGCTTGCTTCCTCCAGAGCCAGCAGCGCCCTGAGCTTCCTGGCCTCTGTTCTCCCCACAAACTAGACCGGACACTGCTTTCCTTTCCTCTCTGACTCAAGGGCGATGTCATCCGCTCACACCCCTGCCTCCTGACTTTGCAAGCTGCATGCCTTAGAACTAACCGTCTACTTGCGGAAGTGTTTTACTAATCTTCTGTCTTCGCTGGGAGCTTGACTCTGAGATTTGAACCCGGGGGAGTAGCAGCGCGTAGTAAGTGGGCTTCCTGCAAAAAGAAGGCTTGACAGAGGGCGCAGCACTCGTTGTTAACCTGTCAAGATAAGAGAGAATAAAGAAGCCAATTTTTTAGGAGATAAGGAAATAATTTTTTCCACCATTTTCTTGCTTTCAGCTGCTTTGACGCTAGATTGAAATCATAACATCATTCCCTTAGTATGATGTAGTAATGCAGCAAGTACTTAGCCGTTACCCAAGAGCTCTTTGAGGACACACAACGTTTCAAGAAAGGCCCCGTTCAGGAGGAGTTTCTGTTACTAAGGGAGACTAACACCAGCCATGGTTGAGGGTTCACAGGACAGTACATGAGTAAGTGCCCAGTTTCATACTTCAAACCAAATCAGCACCTGGAAAATTTCTCTGAAAAGGGAACGTCCCTATTGGCGTGGGGCTCAATGTTTACGCTCTGCCCGTAAAGCCCCGCGCAGCTCCTTTGGTCCAGCAAGCCCTCAGCCCTCTGGCGTAATTCAGTTAAACTGAGTAGAATTCTTAAGGTACAAACAAAGTAACTTGAAGAATACCACACATTTCTTTGTTGTGCTAGGATTCGCTACATGCTGGGAAGTAATCCTGAACCAAAGCAGACTGAATCCCTTCATTCAGATCACAGCACAGGGAAGATCTAAAGCACTTGGGAATGATTGCACGTTAGGGCATCAACGAGGAACTAGTCAGGCCCCTTCCTGCACCGAAAGCTCATTAGCGCACTAGGTGGAGAGCACTAACCAGCTTGGCTTCTGATGCTGTCAGTGTGGAAAATCCAAAGGGCACAGAGGTGATTCCGTAGACCAGGGCACACTTGCAGAAACCCAGCTCTTCTTTTAAACAAAGCTCAGTTGTCACGTGAGTTTCGGTCACCGAGAACAGTATTCCACGAACGCTGAGCGGGTGCCCGCGTGTGGGTCGGGAGGAGACCGAAGTAAGTAGCAGGGCCACAGGTGGTCCCCTGGCCGTGGTCCTTGGCGCTGGCTGTGCTTCCTCTGGAGGCTGCGCTGGGAACACGTCTTCCTGACCCTGTGACCCTGCATCTCCGAGAGAGCCACCACTTCCTAAATCTGCTTTTCCTTTCTCAGCTCACACCTTGCCTTTCCTGAGTGTTGCTCTCAGGTGTGTCGCTGACAGATCAGCCGACACGAGGCTGCGTGTTTTAAAGGGCAGAGCAGTTGTGCAGCCGAGCCTGGGTGTAGCTGCCGCGCGGGGCTCGGAGAAGCCCTGTCGCCTCTGATAGCTGAGGTGAGAGCGCCGAGCTCGCAGCTGTGCGTGTGAAGCTCGGTGGAGCTGCCACTTCCTGGCGCCGTCTAACCGCCTCCTGCTTTCCTTTTGTAGCCAGCAGCCAGGCCGCCTGTGCCAGCGCACCAGGTGCCGCCCTACAAAGCCGTTTCGGCCCGGTTCCGGCCGTTCACGTTTTCCCAGAGCACCCCCATCGGGCTGGACCGCGTGGGCCGACGGCGGCAGATGAGAGCATCCAACAGTAAGTCTCACGGGCCCCTGTGCGGCGTGTCCCCTTTGAGAGACGGCCTGGAGCCCTGGCTTTGACTCTCCAGTTAGACCCCGTGCCCGGTTCACGGTGGACCTTCCGCCTGCCTCTGGGCCAGGGCGGTGTTTCCCTGATCGCGAGGGAGGCTCAGCTCGGAGCCGAGCTGGGCTTGTGGTCGCTGTCGGGGAGGATGCTCTGGGTGCCTGCGTCGTCAGGGGGCCCTGAGTCTGAGAAGTGTGCTCCTGTCGTGGTGTCTGTGTACCTGAGTGTTCCTGCGTTTGGGGATCCCACCAAGACTGCCGTGACTGTTTTGAACCCCAGAGCGAAGTCATCTGCTACAGTAGTTAATAGGCTCTCACAGCACTTGCCCACTGGTTGATTTGAAATAATACCACGTGTCTGGGGAATGAGGTTTAAACTCCTGAAAACGGCCGTCTTCCCCTGGGCTCACACCGATGCCCGTGCCAGTCGGTCGGGAGCAGCCGGCGTGGTCCCCGAGCAGCTGGGCGGCAGGGGAGCCGCACTGACCCCCGTGGGCGCCATGCCGTGCGCTCTGGGGGCTGGCGCATTGGATCCTAACTCTGTGCCGCGGTGGATGCTGTTACTGTCCTCGGTTTACAGATGAAAGAGCCTCGCTGTAAACAGGCACACCATCCCGAGTCACTCAGCAGGAAGTGGCGGAAGGGGATTTAAACCTCCAGTCAAAGAGAACTGTGGAGAGCAAGGCCCACGCTTCAACCCAGAACTGCCGACTGCTGAAAGAGATGCAGCAGACTCGCGATGATGATAGCTCCAGTTGCTGGGTTTACCGTCTCCCCTTTGAAAACGAACATTGTGTGGCGAGCATGAGAGAGAAGAACTGGGCAGTGGGGGCCGAGGCCGAGGCCTGGGTTCTGTTCCAGCACCGAGGCAAACCCTGTGGTGGGACGGTCCTCCCCTGATGCTGGCGCCGGAAGCTGTAAGAAGGGGCGGGGATTTCAGTAATGAAAGAGGCTAAGGGTGTTGCCTGCAGAACAGTGAAGTTTCAGAGAGAGGAGGAGGGGAACCAGATGGGTCAGAGATGAGAAAGAGCAAGGAGGTGGGGAATTCTAAAGACAGGGATAACAAGGCCGCGGATGGATTCTGCACCGAAACTGTCCTGGAGGAGTCCTGGGGGCCAGAGTGTCAGAGGCCAGAGAGTTGGTGAATTGTGAGAAGTGTTACTGCCCTTGGGTAGGTTGGCATGATTTCTAACTCAGGTCACACAGTCAGGAAGAATCCAGGCTCGGCTCTCCTCAGACAGAGGCCAGAGGCAAAGAGAACTTGGGTGGCAGCTGGAGGTGGAGATTTGCAGCCATCGCAAGCCCAGATGTTTGAGAGAGAGCCTGTGGCTCCTTTAGTCACTGCTGCCTTTGTCCTCCTCTCGGGAGTAGGCTGAACACCTTGGAGTCATCGCCCCCTCATCCGTGGTCACTGGATCCGGTCCTCAGCATCCCCCTGCTTCCCGGGCTCCTTAACGCTTGCTCGCAGCCGCTGCCCCTCCCCCGTCGCTTGTCTGGGCTGGGCTTTCTACGCTCAGTCGGAGTCACTGCTCACGTTGTTCAGCTCGTCCTTTGATACCCTCGCAAACTTCCCCGTCGGCACTGGAATAAAGTCCCAGCTCCTTAAACGAGCTCCCAGGTTTGTCTTCAGCCCGTCTAACACTCCATGTGTCTCTCGCGTCTCTTGCCCGAGCTCACCGTTCCGTGTTCCCACCATCCACGCCAGGCTCGCACACTCCCTTGGCTGTGGTTCGCCCGGAATTTCCTTCCTTTCCTTTGCCATATGTCAGCCTTCTTTCCATTTAAAACTCACAACTCATTCCCTGCCTGCCCTTGGCAACCAAGGGAATTCGTGGCCGTGCTTCTGCAGAGCAGTTCAGCCGCAGGTCTCACGTTCATTCTGTGACGCAGTCGTCAGCTTTGGGTGATGTTCGTGGGGAAAGTCATCCAAAAGGAGAAAAGGCTGCACACGCAGGATGTTCTTGACGATACCATTTGTGCTGCGAGAAGTCGCGCATGCCGTGGCCGGCTCCAGCAGACTGTGGAGGGGGTCACGTATGGGTAACTACTTCAAAATTGTTTACAGCAGAATTAGGAAAACCGAGTAACAGCATGGAGGAGGACTGCTGTCGTTTAGAAGGGAGGGAAAAAGGAAATTAAAGCATATGTTTATGAGTTTGCTAGAGCTGCCATCACAAAGTAGCACAGATAATAGAAACGTATCATCTCCATTCTGGGGTCTGGAGGTCAGCTCAAGGTGTTGGCAGGGTTGATTCCTTCTGCAGGCTGTGCGGGGATCTGCCAGCCGCTGTGAGAAATGGCAGGACCGTAGGTGACTTCTCCAACCCGGTGCACGTACAAACTGCGTATCTCTGGACTTTCTGTACGTGTCTTGTTTAGTTTTGATTTTAGCATTCTTTTGTTGAGGTGACAAATAAAGCAAAAAGAAAATTTAATGGAAGGGTGTCAGGTGTTCCCGGAGTTAATAGAGTGGCAGGAGAACCAATCTAGGGAATGGATGAGAGTTGAGTTGCTTCTGGGAAACAAGGAACCACAGGGAAGGAGCCAGGGAAGGCAAGTCGCAGGAGTACTGGCCACAGTGCTACCCCCGGGCAGAGTGACGGCCGACCACTCCTCTGTCCCCTTCCTTTCAGTCAGGAGTCAGAGTCCTCGGATGGAGGATTCAGCTCTCAGACCTCAGTGACCTGCCCACCACCTGAAGCACTGCATCAGGGGGAGGGTCGGGTCCTGCAGGGACCCCTTGCCTTTCGTATGAGGAGGCAGGTGCATGGAGTCCCTGTTTCTAAGGCACGACACAGTGCCGTAGAATGGAGGTCATTCCCCCAAAGAAACTCCAGGTGGTGTTGGAAATAGAAATAGATTCGGACTGGCCCTCCAGTTGTTTATTCCTGCACTGAGGAACTTTTGAGTGTGTACCAGACCACAGCAGTGAACAACCAAAGTCCCTTAAATCACGTGCATCCTAGTGATGGGGTAATACGTTATCTAGTAACTGTATTACACGGCAGGTAGTACTATAGAGGAAGATAAAGCAGGGTAGAGAGTATTCATTTTTCAAAGAGCATTATTCTAACACGATGCACCTACTTACTCCCTGTATAATTAGAAACCCTCGCTTTGGCCAGTATGGCTCAGTGGTTGGAGCATCTGCCTGTGGACCAGAGAGTCCCGGGTTCAGTTCCCACTAGGGGCACATACCAAAAAAAAAAAAAAGAAACCCTCTCTTCCTCTTGAGGGAGATGACCCAAAGGCTCATCAGCCTCTGCAAACATCTCCAAGTCCAGGCCCTGGGTGATAGCCACTCCTCTTCCCCTTCTGTTGCAAGGCCTTTTTTTTTTTTCCTTTATTGACCTTTAGAGAGAGGAAGAGAGAGGGCAAGAGAGAAACGTCAATGACAGAGAACATCGGTTGGTCACCTCCTGTGTGCCCCCCACTGGGGATTGGGCCCACAACCTGGGCATGTGCCCTGACCGGGATTCAAACTGGCAACCTCCTGGTGCATGGGTCGACACTCAGCCACTGAGCCACACCAGCCAGGCTGTTGCAAGGCCTTTTACATTTTTATACCCGAAGGTCAATTTAAGCAACACACCCTCATCGGAGTAGAAAGAGGTAGGGGAGAAAAGGGAATAGAGAATAAATAAATAGTATGTAGACATACACAGTGCCACAGAAGGGCGTCGCGCTCTCTGGCCTCTGGTTGCAAGGACATATGTGCCATTTTCCACTTTGCTCGCCGACCTGCCCATGCGTATGCCCCCGCACTTGACCTGGGACTGTTCTTCACCAGCCGAGGTGGTCCCAGCCTTTGCTCCGTAGTTTCTGAGCTGTTAGTGGTCCCCTTGCTTAGTTACCAGAGTCTCCTTTTCTCCCCTCTCTTAGTTAATAAAAAATCTGTCAGCCCACAGAAATGTGTGGAGCGCCAACTATGAGTCAGGTGCTATTTTTACCACTTGGAATCCAGCAGACAAGAAGGCATCACAAAAAGTTGACATAGCATTTAAGCAGATGCAGTAAGTCGATCAGCGGGATGATCTCAGGTGCTGATTGCTCTGGAGAAGATGAAGGTGGGCACTGTGGAGAGGGAGCGGGAGCGGGGCTGGCGGAGGGAACCTCACCCTCTGAGGAGGTGACATTGGAGTCCAGACTTGACTGGTGAGCAGGAGGTAAAGGTCTGAGGGAGGAGAGGTCCCAGCAGAAGGAACATCGAATGCCCATAGACAGACAGCGACACGATGTGTCTGAGGGTCGGCGAGAGGGCCAGGGGGACGGGAGCACAGGTAACGAGGGCAGGAGGGCAGGATGTTGCTGGGAGGTTGTCTGTGGGTAGACAGAGAGGGCGTCGCGGGTCCCAAGAGGGTTGTGCTGAGTGAGACAAGCCACGGCCACAGGGGAATGGCATGTTCTGACTGGAGAGAGGAACTCCAGCTTGAGGGGGAAAAGACAGAAGGAGGGAGACGGATTGGCAGGTCATTGCCTCAGTCCTGTGAGAAACAGCGGTGGCAGTGACCACAGAGGCATCCGTGTCTCAGTTGGGTGCTCACGTTCCTGGCGCACAGGACGCTACGGTGGCCCGCCTTGGATCGAACTCGGTAGGGCCAAGGCTGTGAGTTCTGCTGGAAGTGCTTCTCCCGTGGGGGAGTGCATTCCGTTTTGACAGAGCAGAGTTCGTGGATGGGAATTAAATATTTTGCAAACGTATTATGAAGTGGCCACAAGAGACAAACCCTGCGTTTACCCTTTGTTTCTGGATCTGTCTTTTCTGGCTGCGGGCGAACATCTCACCCCGTCCGGGACAGCATCACCACTTCAAGACGTGTCCCCAAGCTGCCTCCATAACTTGGTTGTAATTATACCGTCATTCGGTTTGCTGCGACTCCATGCTTCTGGGTGAGGCGAACGAGAAGGCTAATGACACCCCTGGGCACGGGCCTGTCACTATGCTTCTCTCCCGGGGCAGCCGTCGGTCAAAGCAGGGTCGGTGAGACGCTGTAGTAGAATCTGAGGCCTTGAGCGAGATTCAGGCAGGGGTCTGACAGGTAAGGGAAACAAATCCAAATCTGGAATGAGAGTAAGGACAAATCATCTACCCCTCTATTATGAAAAGGGTCCGTTGTAATCACCCGTCCACAAGTAGATGTCTGCTCGTTCAAGGAACTGTATCATTAACTTTGCTGAGGGGCACCCTGTGGTGTTTCGCCCAGCTTGGCATCCATTTCTGCCACCGTAGTCATTTTTTTTTTAACCCACTGAGTAAGCATAAAAATGACATTTTCAGACAAAGATTGACATTTACAGAGTGGACATAACGTCCACACAGTTATTCGACGGGCGCTCCTGCAATAGGATTCACATGGGACACGACATTTTCTCATGCTCTGAGTGTGTTCTGATGTCCGATCATCCTCCTTCCCCAAACCGATTCATTACCATTTTGTTCTTTCCGAATCCCTCCAAGCCACTCGCTCTGAACACGAATCTGCACAAGCGAAATCCCTCCCGAGCCTATTTCTCCTTTCAGTCAGAAAGCACTCGGAAGAGTATTGCTTAGACTTTACTACCGGGGATTTCCCTTTCCTGGTGGCACAGTTACAGGTAAAGGGGGGGAAGCCCCCTTTGGGGAAGGCTAGCAGAACGTGGTGATAGTGCGACACCCACCCCAAGGATACGTAGGGCTGGGGACCCACTGAGATCTGGAGCTGAGTGAGGGCCCTTGGTTCTCCACCGTGGTGATTTAGGTCACAATTCTCACCAGATTCGAGATTTCCTCCTACAAGAATCAAGTCATGCCCTGGCCGGTTTGGCTCAGCGGTTAGAGCGTCAGCCTGAGGTCTGGAGAGACCTGGGTTCAGTTCCCACTAAGGGCATGTACCTTGGTTGCAGTTTGTCCCCAGCCCTGGTTGGGTTGTGTGGGTGGCAACCACTCTATGTGTCCCTTTCACGTCGATGTTTCTCTCTCTCTCTCCCTCCCTCCCACTCTATCTGAACAAAATATCGAAAAATGTCCTCGGGTGAGGATAAAAAAAAAGAATCAAGTCATTCCTTAGCGGAGTTACTGACCAGTTTTGTTCCTGGGGACCCTGTGGTAGTTCAGCGCAGCCGAGTTCGCCTGGGTCAGACCATCCCAGTGAGTGAGCTGGCCTGCTGCCCGGGACTGAAACTACGTCCACTTTTCCTGGAACGATGCTCTATCTCCCTGAAGGTTTCTGACTTGGTTGCAGCACAAGCACCTCTCCCTGGCTTCCCTTGCCTGGAGAGGTCAGCAGCACATGGCCACTTCCACTGTCGGGGAGGGATAGCCCTGGGAGGGCAAGTACATGTAGACCAGCTCCAGTTTTCCTGTCTCCCGGGCTCTGCGCTTCTCCCTTTCCACGGGCCAGGTGCTGGCCCCTTGGCTGCCTTAGGAGTAGGCCGGTACCGGGCCCAAGTTTACTCCCATCCAGGTGTCGGGATGGGACCTGCTGCAGGAGCCCAGTGGGCAATGCAAAATCTCTGGTAGGTGCCACCCAATTGGATACATATGGTTTAATCCAAATTGTGTTTGGTAAATGTCGTGTGAGCTTTATTTGGATTCTGCTAGCAATAGGTCGGCTGTAAAAAGATCAATTTGAGACAAGTGGGGACATTTTTACATGAACTGAGTATTCAGTGAAGGAAGTCTTGTTGACTGCTGGTTGGGATAGTGTAACATTTTAAGTTCTTACTTGTTATGGGTGCATACTAAAATCTTTTTTGTGTGAAATGATATATGTGAGATTTGCTTTAAAATACTCCAAAAAACAGTTGGGAGATAGTTTGCAAAAATTGGTAAAATATTGGTAATTGTGGGTTTATTATATCATTTCTCTACTTCTGTGTGTGTTTGAAGTTTTTCATAGTAAAGGCATTTAATAATAATGAAAGTTTGTTTCCTCCTATCTGGTCAAATGCTTTCAAAAATCTCCAAGAAATGCCCACAACGATATTTTTCTCAAATGTAGAAATTTGAATTTTAGCAATGTAATTTATTTTTAAAAATGAAGACCTACTTCTTGTAGGTGAAAGTGAGCTTTCGGTCCCCAGAACTTGGCAGCACTGTGCCGTGGTCTTAGCTGGCACTTGTCCTTTCTCTCTGGCTTTATTTAATTGGTCTAATTAGTATGTGTAGTATATCTCCTAACTAGCCCATGTGGACTGTGCAGGGAGGTCACATGGAGCAGTCTCTTTGGTAATGGGTATGGACTGCGGGGTGTGGTATTGAAATAATGGAATCCAGGTCATGAATCACAGTGGCACTTCTGTGAGTGTTTTTTTAAAGTTCATGGATAGCAGGCTGCTTTGTTGGCGATGTTTGTGCCTTGGGTCTTAGCACGCATGTCTACACCATGATAACTTTCTCTTACAGAATTGTCTTTGCTGCCTTTGCTTTCTTCTTCGATGAAGCTTTTCTCTGACATCAAAGGCAACTTAGTCCGGCCGGCGTGGCTCAGTGGTTGAGTGTCGACCTGTGCACCAAGAGGTCACCGGTATGATTCCTGGTGAGGACACATGCCCAGGTTGTGGGCCAAATCCCCAGTGGGGGACATGCAGGAGGCGGCCAGTCGATGTTGTCACCCATCAATGTTTCTGTCTCTCCGTCTTTCTTCCTCTTTAAAATCAATAAAGAAAAAAATGCAACTTATTCTGTCACAGTCTACCTATGCTCCTACTTTTCCTATGCTTACTTTGGGTCCCTGCCAAACTTTCTCCCTCAACTAGTGTATTTTGATCAGAAGTCAAATTTGATTATTTTTCAAAATTCTCATTCTCATGTCTGCTCATCCTTCTCTTTTTACTCATCCTACTTGCTGAGTTCAGATTAGTTTGTGTGTGTGATATAAACCAAGTGATCATCTCAATTGTCTCCCAGAAAGGAGAACGTCCGGTCTCCTTATCTTACTCTTGAGTGGAATCTTTTTTTTTTTTTTTTTTTTTGTAATCCTCACCTGAGTATATTTTTTCCATTGAATTTTTTTTTTTTTCTTTTAGAGAAAGTGGAAGGAAGGTAGGGAAGGATGGGGAGAGAGAGAGCATGAGAGAAACATCGATGTGAGAGAGATCCATCAATTGGTTGCCTTCTGCATGTGCCCCAACTGGGGCCAGGTATCGAACCTGCAACCCAGGCACATGCCCATCACCGGGAATCGAACCCAAGACCCTTCAATGTGTGGGCCAACACTCTAACCACGGAGCCACACCGGCCAGGGCTTGAGTGGAATCTTTGTGGGTTTCAAGCAAAGGACTAAAATATGACATTGAAGTCAGTAGAGTAAGGTATGACATTTAAAAATGATCATTTGTTACATTTTTTAAAGCCTTTAGTTAATCAGTAACTACTATAATTGAGTATTTTTATAATGCCAGACAACAGAAAGAAAACAACAAGATTAGGTACAATAATAACTAAATATAAAAAACAGAGAAAATGATTTTCTGAGGAAATACAAACATGATAAATTGACATAATTAGACTGTTTATGGTTTTTAAAAATATTTCTAAATTACTGAAATTATTGCCTGATTTGTTTTTTACAGTGTTTGCAGTTTAATTTCTTATGACTATAGTCAATTTAAAATTTTTTAAACTTTTCAACAATAGTCAATATAGAGTATTATATTAGCTTCAGGTGTACAACATAGTGATTAGATAGTTATATAACTTACCAAGTGATCACCCCAGTGAGTCTCGTACTCGTCTGGCGATGTGCGTGGTTATTACACTACTGTTGACTCTGTTCCCTATGCTGTACTTCACATCCCCATGAATATTTTTGTAACTGGCAATGAGGTTTTGCAAGCTAGGAAAGGGAATCAAATTAAGCCAGTGTAGCCCTTGGTGACCTGGGCCATAATCGCTCTGTTTTCAACAGAATGATGTAATTATTTAAGTGCTAATGATGGGATTGTAAGACTCTCTGTCTATATTTTTGCATTAGAAAACAGCCCCCCAAAAATCCAGTCCTTAAAGGCATGATATATATAAAGAACACCTTGATCTACAAGGGCAGAATGACCCAAAGAATATGCTGGGCAGTCTATCTGGAAAGCTTATAAAGAGCTGGCCAGTGATTGGTACGGGGGAGGGGGGGGGAGACTATTTTGAAAACCAACTCTGAGGTTTTAAAAATTCTGGTTCTGCTGTCAATAAAAAAGCAAGTGAAAAACATTGCAGACCACTCAAATTAGTCACTGATTTTACCAGGGTCTATCATCACTTAGAATACAAAGTTAGAGAGACGTATTAGAGCCAAGATACCTTAGAAATCTCCAAAGTAAATCACTTAGTGATAAGAAATCAATGTACTGCAATTTTCCTTTTGCCGCGAGAACAAATTGGGGACTATTTTAGAGAAACGTTTAACTCTGAAAAGGATGCTGGCAACAGTGTCTACCACGGAAAAGCTCCCGGCTTCCCCGCCACTCACGTTGCTGTTCTTGGCTGTCGATATGCAGCCAGGCCAGGAGCTGATAGCCAGGAGCTGACAGCCAGAGCATACCCTTGTTTGCTCAGCTCAGAGTTTTTGGGGTGGACCCGTCTATAAACTGCCTGTCGGCACTGGCGTCTGCCTAGTGTCTTAAAGCTTGGTCAGCGGTCTGTGACCCCTCCCCTGCACTGAGCTGGGTGCTGTCCTCAGAGTGGTCCCTCGGAGGCTTGTCTAGCAGGTGACTGGCCGAATGAACCTGAGGTGGCGCCAGGAACCCTCCTTGCCGAACCAGTGACCAGAAAAGCCCCAGCAGAAATATTGGGGTGTGGCAGCCTCTTGGAGGGTCTTGGGAGGGCTCTTCTTAAACTGAGGCCAGCGCGGCTGCTGTCTGTGCCCCGAGGGGCCAGTCCAGGGAGCCTCTCCAGCTGGAGTGGGGTGGCTTCCATTCACATGGCTGTGCTCATGGAGGGCTGTCCCCAAAAGGTCTCCCCCGACGTCTGCCGTTCCCGCAGCACCATCTCCACGATGGCCCACAGACCTTACTGCTTTCATCTGGTAAATGCACAGATTTAAGGTTGTTTTGTCTGGGCCGGGGGTGCTGCTCTAAGGCTGTCTTTAAAGCCCCGTAGTTGCAAAGTGCAGTTGGGGGTCATCACTCAGGAACGACATTCTTTCCATGTCTACAACTCCCGTTTCCATTTGATTGCGTACCAAAATGGACTTTTTCATAAATGGGAAATAGTTCCCACGTGTGTGTTTATTTACTTTCGCCCACTCAGGAACCTAGTATTGGTTTTAAAAGCGAGTTTATTCAACCTTATTATGAAGTCAATACACCTCTGGCTGGGTGGTGTATTTCAGGAAATGTCCACGGGGCTCTGAAACCTTCTTTTTTTTTTTTTTATCCTCACCCGAGGACATTTTTTGTTCAGAGAGAGCGGGAGGGAGAGAGAGGATGAGAGAGAGAGAGAGAAACATCGACGTGAAGGGACACATCGAGTGGCTGCCACCCGCACGACCAACCAGGGCCGGGGACAAACTACAACCGAGGTACGTGCCCTTAGCGGGAACCGAACCCAGGTCTCTCTGTACCGCAGGCCGACTCTCCAACCGCTGAGCCAAACCGGCCATGGCTGAAACCTTCTTTTAATGCGCCTTTGGCTAAGGTGACACCTCATCTGTACGACCCATTTTACAAATGTATGTGATGCTGTGTAGTACATACGTGTGCCCTGTCTCAGGGCAGCTCTCTGAATCTCCACAGCGGTGTACAGACGTGTGAAGTATTATGACAGTGTAGGAGTGAAGGGTAAACGGAGGGCAGGCAACCAGATCTGGGGAGCCCAAGCCTTCCTGGAGAAGAGCACCTCCCCGTGAGACTAAAGGGTGAATGGGAGCTAGGTTCAGTTGGTAGGTAAGGAGGGTGTGCTCCAGGCCGAAGGGGAGAGCGTATACAAAGGGCGGAAGGCATAGAAAGGAGAGCACATTTGAGAAACCGAGGGTAGGACGGCCCAATAGTTACTGCCTTACCCCATCCATAGGCTTGTAGATGACCAACATCCTCCATGCGCAGGCTGAGGACACGGCCGGCCAAATGCTTGCTGCAGTCGGCTGCTCGCTGGCTGCTGCTCGCGGCCATTGAGCTATGTCCTCATCCAGAGTCAGTGGCCAGGGCATGGCCCCAAACCTGCTGATGGCAGTTGTATTTATTGTAACTATGGAACTCATTTAGCTCTGTCAGCAAGGGAAATGCAAATATAGGACTGAAAAGAGACTCATGTCTATGAAAACGAAACTGAATACGTTGGAGAGATTCAATAAAGGTGAACTGCTGAAATAAATACTTTCTGTCAAATGAGATGAGAATTGAGAGCTGTAAGAAAGGGAAACATCAAAGGAGCTGTCCTCAGAATGCTTCAGAGTCTCTGGTTGCCACTGTATTTTAAAGAAGCTGGAGCTGGACTCATGGTTGACACATTCTGGGCGTGGCCTGTGCAAGGCAGAACGCAGAACTCCCGTTAGATGATCACGTACAAAGACCTGGGCCTGTATGGTAGCAGCGATGAATCCACTGCTCCTTTATATCTTTTAAGTTACGATGTGAATGGCACAAGTGCATGTGTCATTTTTTCCTCTGATTGAGGAGTTTTGGGTAGTTTGATTGCACTCGGCGGGAGGCCCCTGCTGTAGGTGGCTGAAGCAGGGGGAGGGGAAGGGGGAGGGCTGAAGGGTTGAGAGGCTGGTGTAGACTAGAGATCAGAATGAAAGATGTAAGAAGGAGACTGCCCACTCAGGGCCTCCTGGGGGCGACCAGGAACCACAGAGGGTTTTAAGTGGAGTGAGATTATTTGGAGACAGGGGGAGTCTGTTGCTTCCTTAGTTAAGGGGAGTGAGCCCTGAACTAGGGACGTGACTGTAGTACTGGAGAAATGAAAACTGGGAGGTCAAGCTAACTGTCTAGATAGCTAGGGTGCTGATACCCAGATGCCTGAGTTTTGGGAAGCATAGGAGAAGAGCACACCAAGGGGGGGGCTCCGTCCTGTTCCAAGCATGTTGAGTTGGAGGGGCAGGTGGGACAGCTACACGGAGGGTCTAGCTTGAGGAGGGAGACCCAGCTTAGAGGTCAAGATTTGGGAGTCATCAGGAAATGGATGGTGTTCTTAAAGCTATAGGAAGGAATGTTGCCATCCCAGGTGTGTGTGAATAATGAGAAGAGGATCAGCAAATTTGGGGGACTATTAAAGGAAAAGAAATCCACAAGGAGGTGGAAAAGGAATGGCCAGACAGGTGGGTGGTGTCCCCGATGTCAGAGGAAGCCAGGCTTCAGAGAGGAGTGGTTGATAACGTCAGATGTGACCAGAGTCAAGTCAGGTACTTACTGATTGAAAAATATCCGTTGGATTTAGTGGCCAGGAGGGTGTTGATCTTGACCAAAGCACTTTCATTCACCAGGAGGGCAGAGCCGGAATGCAGGGGAAGGTGGCCATACCATCCTGGCGGGGGTGGGGGGGTGTCACAAATTAAGTTTTAATATAGAGGTATCGATTTTGCTTGTCTGTGTTGGTTTTCTGTTTTTGTTTTTTTTATAGCTAAAAATTTCCCATAAAATCTAGGACTAAATAAAAATGATTGTTTGTGTTACCATATTAAAATTTGTTTTGGCTTTATTTTATTATACCTGAAAGCTCAACTTGATTGTGTGTTTATTTTTACTAAATATTTTTTAAAGAAGTAGTGATGTTAAGTATAACATCAGAAAGTTCTATTCCTTGATTTAGAGTTATGATGTAATAGCCCAACATATAGGAAGTGGGGGAAATTTAATCTTAAGTATTTATGCCATTTCAACTTTGATTTTAAAAAACTAAGTAAGTTGAATTGTAAGAAATTACTAAAGCACATTTTTTTTAAAGGTCTTGCAACCAAGTTAATAAAGTTATTTAAACACTTCAGGTTTGCCCTGGCTGGTTTTCTAAGTGGTTAGAGCATCGGCCTGTAGACCAAAGAGTTGTGGGTTCGATTCTGGTCAAGGGCATGTACCTCGGTTGCAGTTTGGTCCCCGGCCCTGGTCAGGGTCAAGCTGGAGGGAACCAATCAGTGTCTCTCTCTCTCTCTCTCTCTCTCTCTCTCTCTTCTCTCTCTCTCTCTCTCTCTCCTCCTCTTCCTGTTCCTCCCACTCTATCTGAAGATAAATGGAAAAATACGCTTGTGTGAAGATTAAAAAAAAAAAACACTTGAGGTTCATTTTTTACTAAGCAAAACAAAGAAAGTAGGTTTTTCTCCTTTGTCTTAAATTTTTGTTGTTGATCCTACTTCTAATTTGTTGGAAACAACAAATTTACCAATAGTTAAGTTAAAAACGGATCAGAACGTATTTCCATTTTTTCTTTAGTATGATCAATAGAATAATATGTTAAGAATGCTCGCCCTGCCCTGGCCAGTTTGGCTCAGCAGTTAGAGCATTGGCCTGTGGTCCAGAGAGACCCGGGTTCGGTTCCCACTAAGGGCACATATCTCGGTTGCAGTTTGTCCCCGGCCCTGGTTGGGTCGTGCAGGAGGCAGCCACTCGATGTGTCCCTTTCACGTCGATTTTTCTCTCTCTCCCTCCCACTCTATCTGAACAAAAAATGGAAAAATGGCCTTGGATGAGGATAAAAAAAAAATAAAATTAAAAAATTAAAAAAATAAAAGTGCTCTCCCTGGCTGGTTTGGTTCAGCAGTTAGAGCATTGGCCTGTGGTCCAGAGACCCAGGTTCGGTTCCCACTAAGGGCACATATCTCGGTTGCAGTTTGTCCCCGGCCCTGGTTGGGTCGTGCAGGAGGCAGCCACTTGATGTGTCCCTTTCGTGTCGATGTTTCTCTCTCTTCCTCTCTCTCCCTCCCACTCTATCTGAACAAAAAATGGAAAAATGTCCTCGGGTGAGGATAAAAAAAAAGAATGCTTGATAGCTAGACTTAATGAGTTAGAGAAGAAAGGGGACTCATACAGTGATTCAGGCATTGTTCTCTTCTAATTATTGTTAAGGTTAGTTTTACTAACAGACCTTTGGGTCAGAACAACAAGGTTGAATCGCAGTTCTACACTGACTAGCTCTGTGACCTTGGGTAAGTTACTTAGCCCGAAAGTCTCAATGTCCTCTTCTGTCCTAGGAGACATTAAAGTCATGTACCCACAGAGAAGTGAGAATGACCTGGTACACAGTAAGCATGCAGTGGGTATTAGCTGCCATTAGTACAAGGAATGAAGAGGACATGCTACACAGGAACAAGGGCAGATGAGCAGTGAGCCATGTCTACAGCCAGAGCTCTGAGTCACTTAACTGCACTGACCAGCAGTGTAACCTTAGACGAATCACCTACTCTAATGAGTACAAAACCATAGAGCCCCAGGAGTGTGTATAGAACAATATTGTTACTATTTTATTATCATCCCAGTATAGGATAAACAAATTTAAAATGCATACTCTCAGGTTATTAGAGGAAAAGAAATTCAACCGAATCTTTCCTGCTGATTCTCTTGACCCAGAATTTCAGGCATTTTCTAAGGATTTTCCAAAGACCCCAAGACTCCACTAAGTTTTTTGTTCAATGGACAGAAAAAAAAGAACAGCAGTCTCAGGTTGAGGTGTGTGTGTGTGATTTCTTGAAATTATTTTAAACATACCATAAAACCTTGTCTGATGATCTCTTACGTTTGAGTTATCTCTTTCGGCATTCGGTTTCGAAAAGTTTTCTTTCAATAATGAACCGGAAAAGATGAAGTCAGATCTTACACTTGTATCACTTACTGACCGTGATAGTGACAGATTGTTGGAAAGCTGGTTGGAGTATTGGTGACATGGCTCTTTGATTGTCAGGCCTGGAGGTCATGATCGGGCCTGGTTCTCCTCCCCTTCCCCATCCCGCTTGGACTCTCACCAGGGAATACTGGCATTGGCCGCGTTTGTTGGTGAAACGAGAATCCAGCTCCCTTGTCTTTAGGCAAGTAGTCGTGGTGGCCTTTCTCCTGACTGCTGACACTGCACCGAAATCACTCCTCTGACTGCTGTGAGGGACGGAGACTAGGAAGTGTTCCGCGTACAGAAGCAAGTATTGCAAATAAAGTATTTAGCATTTCGCAGCGAACTCTTGAAAAGATTATCCTCTACCGGTTAAAACATTCTCAGTTCTGAAACTTGTATCTGCTCAGATCTTTCTAAACTGTTCGAGTCTTCAAAATGTCACGTGTCTGAAGCTGAGTTGCAGAAGTTGGATTTTAAGTCCAAGGAAGGAGGGCGAGCGATCCAAACCTCTGGCAGACACCACCACCAGGCGCCTGTACTCTGAACCCCTGCTGGTCTGACGGACAAGGAAGCCGACACTTGAACACAGGTGGCGATTCACCGTCTCTCTGCTAAGCAAGATCCGGCCGTAGTAGCGGGGCTGTTGTCCCAATCAGATCAGCCTGGCTCGAAGCCCAGATTGGTTCCCGTGCACTCATGCCGCCCAGGTGCTGTGCTTTTCCCTCACAAAACACAAAAGTGACTCATTCCTGTGCACAGAAGCGTACCTGTTTAGCGGTTTTAAAGACCACGCCTTCCTGAAACTAATGTTACATGACAATTGTATCTCATTTTTTAAAAGATCACACCTTGCCTGGCCAGCGTGGTTCAGTGGATTGACCGTTGTCCCAGGTACTGAGAGGTCCTGGTTCGATTCCCGGTCAGGGCACATGCCTGGGTTTCAGGCTTGATCCCCAGTAGGAGGTGTGCAGGAGGCAGCCAGTTGATGTTTCTCTTTTATCAATGTTTCTATCTCTCTCTCTCCTTCCTCTCTCTCTACAAAATCAATAAAACATATTTGACAACAATGCTGGGGGAGTGGAGGAGTGGGATGGGGAGGAGGGTGTCTGAGGGAGGAGGAGAAACATCTATAACAAAAATAAGTTAATAAAAATTGAAAAAATATATAACAATAAAAATAAATAAAAAGATTACACCTTAACAATTGCCTTTCACTAAAATAAAGAAACAAGTGAAATTCATCCAGGACTCATTTTGTTCTGGTTATGTGTGGAACGTGCTCAGCCCTAAGCATCCAAAAGCAAATAGACAGACAGTACAGAAGGGGCCACGCGCCCAGGCCTCGAAGGCAAAGAGCCAGGTGCGCTCATGGCGGACAGGAGAGGCAGTGGCCTTAACGTGACGGCCGCACCTTATCATTTCAAGGGTGACTTTGTATTTGCTTCTGAATTTATCGAAAAGTCAGGTCCCAGGAACAGTGTCCTTTCTGGAGCCGTCCTGAGAGGGACCGGCGCACGGAGAAGGCGTGGATGACAGCCGGTGCATTGAAGCCGCCGAGAACTGGTTTTCCACTGTTCTGTGTGTTCACCTTCACGCAACCCCAGGCTGAAACAAATAGCTTTGAAGGTACAAAGAGAGGCATTTTCATCCTCCGGCTTCCAGTGCACACGGTGTGGTTTTTCACCAGCACGTCCTGGTGGCCCAGCTCCGTTTCCTGTGCGCTCTGCCACGGGGCCTCCCCTCTGCGGTGAGGTGCGCGCCCAGCGATGTTTCCGTGAGACCTCTGTGCGCCCGCCTTCGCCCTGTGTCGGCAGCATCCTCAGGTCCTGGGTGCAGCTGTACAGCAGTCAGTATGTGCTAGAAAATGGATGTTAAGTGTCTGTTACATTTCCCTGTATTGTTCTGGAAAAGAGTGTAATTGTGACCTGTAAATTAATAGCGGTGCTTGTCTTTAATCCATTAAGAAAAAAAGGATTTGCTTAGGGTGTACAGTTATCTGTGTTAAGGGACAAAGGAGCGTTGGTCTGAATAACTGTAGCCAGTTCCTGTTAAGGAACCCCCATTCCTGCCCCACGTCAGCAACGGGGGGTGGCACGGGAGTGCACAGAGAACCCTTGCTACCTAACTCCTGATCCTGGGTAGCCGTTGCTCTCAAGGGAATTTGGACTGGGGCTCAGTCCAGCCAAGGGTAAGGGGTGCCTTGGTTCTTGGCTGATGCGGTGTCCATCCTTAAGCCCATTTCCTAAAATTGACAAGAAAGCTGTGCCAAAGAATAGGATTACTCTACCCTTTGGGGCTCCTGCTAGCTTGTTCCTGTCCTGTGGCTCTTCCCAGTGAGGCTGTGTCCCAGCCCAGTGGGGACTTAAAGTCCCCGAAGGCGGGGACACCTTGGTACCACGCGGAGGGGTTGCTGTTTTGGTGAAGTAGTGGCAGCTGGGAACCTTTGATGATAACCAGTGCTGGTGATGTTTCTACACAAAATAGCAAAGTGGTCATGAAAGAATCCATACCCTGTTGTACTTAAAAATAAGATATCAGACATTTGGAACTAAATGGATCCTTAATGACTACCTAGTGAATCTCTAGCAGCCATCCTAGAGATATAGTGATGTCCAATGGTTTGTGTTTAAGGCACCTAACTTACTCCCCATTAATTTTGGGGCACATCTTTCTCATATGTGTATATGTAAATATATGTGTCTTAAGGCCACTTTACTGAAAATAACTTTAATTTGTATATCTATAGAATAAAAATGATCATGCCCTGGCCGGTTTAGCTCATCGGTTAGAGCGTCGGCCTGTGGTCCAGAGAGACCCGGGTTCCGTTCCCGCTAAGGGCGCGTACCTCGGTTGCAGTTTGTCCCCGGCCCTGGTTGGTCGTGCGGGTGGCAGCTACTCAATGTGTCCCTTTCACGTCGATGTTTCTCTCTCTCTCCCTCCCACTGTATCTGAACAAAAAAATGGGAAAATGTCCTCTGGTGAGGATTTAAAAAAAAAGAATAAAAATGATCATCACATATGTTTTCAACTTTTATCCTGTCTGATTTCTAAATATTTGACATTAATATACAGTATGGATTTCTCCACTCTCCTGTGGGATTGATTCTTTTGCTTAATTCTTCCATGTTGCCGGTAAGCAATGTTCGACCACGGAGTGTGGTGCTACCTTATCCAAGGAGAATAGGTTAATGCGTGTGTTGGAGGAGTACGGTTTAAGACTTCAATTATGCTTAAGGTTTTTCTTGCAGTTTTCTTTCTGGCTGTAATCACTATACATTTTTTTAAAGCTAAGAGTCAAACCTTTGTAGCTTCTTCCAAAAATATCTTAGAAGATTGTTGGGTCAACATCTTTTGAGAAGATGTCTCATTGAAGTGCAGCTTCTGTTTATTTACTTCCCCCCATTTTATCTTTATTTTGTTTTGAGTGTGCAGTGAAGTACGTTTATTTAGTGAATGCCTCTGTTTTAAGATCCTAAAACCCAAGGATCTTACTGTAATGCCCTGACCCCATCTCTGGATTTAGAAAAATTCCTGGGAGCTGAAAACCATCCTCTGTACCAGCTGCCAATGAAAAGTACAAGTGAGTGTTGGGATGATACCAAGGAAATAATGGCAAAAAATTCTTTTTCTTGCTGAAAACTTGCAATTTTAACCCTCCACCCCCCCATAAAAAAAGAACAAGAGAGAAAGAAGAAGAAAGAAGACACTGTGGATTTTACTTGCCTCCTGTTGGAGTTCAGGCTTTGTTAGAAAGGCTCCCATCTCAACTGATTCCCACTGTCCCTGCGTTGTGTTCGGTATTTCCCCTCTTCCCCCCGAGGAAACCAGCTCTGCCCGCTCGCTCCACCATCTTCACTAGTTTTTGACTTGATGAAAAACAGTCACGCATTCAAGATGTTGCCTCAGACTAGAGAGTTTCTTGAATTTCCTCGAACAACACTTCTCAAACTGAATGTGCATTTGAATGCCCTAGATCTTATTAAAATGACGTTTTTCATCCCAGGGTCCCGGGTTGGCTTGAGCACCTTCACTTCTAACCGGTTCCCAGGCCGGGCCAGTGCTACTGGTCCAGGGGCCACAGTCTGAGGAGCAAGGCCCTAGGACACTTTCTTTGGGGTAGTAATATGTGTTATTACAAAAAGGGAGTTTTGTGGCCAAATAAGATTGGGAAATTCTCTTAAACAAGATTAGACAGATGTCATTATTTAGACTGCTTCAAGCTTGTGTATCCTGTGGATTTCCAAGAGGTAGATGTAATAGGCAGTGGTTTTCAAACTGTTTTATGGACTGTATTATGCAACTAGTATTCTGCATGGTGTTCAGGAAACTTGACCTTCTGGAGAGTGGTCAAGAATAGATATTCTCCTAGCAAATGATCTATGAACCACTTTTTAAAATTGACTCTTTTAATTCGTTAAAAAATATATTGTAAAGGAAAGCTTTGAAGGCAATATGGTTTTGTGAAGGCAATATTGTGTGTGTGCATGTACGTGCATGCCCACCGTACATGCACACACATGCACACATATTTGTTGTAGATTATTGAAGCCCTGAGTACCCAGAAAACCTTCCTTGAAGGGTGGGATACACCATGTCAATAGAAATAGCCACAAGCATTTAGCAGTAAGAAAAGCCTACAATATAGCACCTTGTCAACATGGGTATTATAACTAATAACAGCTTTGCCTGAAGCGTTTGTGCTGTGGATTCTGTGAAAATTAACACATCATTACGGACCTCAGATTTTTCAGAGTAGCAGCAGCTTGATTGGTAACATTTGTTAATCCCTAATGAAGTGTCAGGACCGTCTGAAAAACTTTGTAATATGTTCTCAATAGCCGCAGAAGGCGCCTTGGTTATTCTACAGATTGGAAACGGCTAGATGGAGATTTGGAGACTTTCCCTAACGTAGTTGTGGTAGAGCAGATTTTGAACCTAGGTGGTCTGACTCACTCACTCCACAGCCCATCATGGTAAAACATGCATTTACCAATCAGCACTATCATTTTTTAATCAACATTTATTGACAGATAACCATGTGATCACTACTTTGCACATATTATCTCATCGTTCATAAAGTTCCTGTCATGAACAACTTGAAGGAAGCACAGTTTGTTAACAATTGTTTCACAACATAAAAGACTTGCTCATGTCGACAACTTGGAAAATACCAAAAAGTATAGAGGACATAATCCCTATGTCGTTTAGAGAGACCTTCTTTTAGAAAAAAAACAAACAATTTCTTCATTATAGAATATATGTACTTTATATAGTGAAAGATGTACCTATCATTTTTGCATAGTAAAACATACACACATATTTTTAAACAAAATTCTTCTTTTAAAGTTGTTTCATAAATTTAGTTAATGCAGTATCATAACTCAAATTTTTGTCATGCCGAACATCGTCCATTTTTGAACCTAGCAACCTCTGCTTTTTTCTCCAGTAAACAGATACCTTTCCAAAAGCTCTCTCTGAAAATGTAACTCGGGCTTGGGGATTGCAATGAAAAGCAGCAAACACATTCCTTCCATCCTCCTGGAGGGTTGTTGACTGCACCTGATACGCTCGTGAGTGTGTGGGGGTTTGGCATGTGCAGGTTTGCCTTCGTGTAGAATTTCCTCCCTGGCGTCCGGAGCTGTCTGGAGCCGCAGCCAGCCTCGGAGGTCCTGCGCGGGGAGCGCTGTCAGCTTCGCAGCAGCTCTGGCTGCTGTGGTCACAGCAGCGTCAAAGCTGTGAATAAGCAGTTTCTGCAGTTCCGGAGCCGGAGCCCGCCTGTGTGCTCCTCAGGATGCTCAGTCGCACCCCGACCCTGCTCTGAGTGTGGCTGTTTTTCAAGCAGAAGGATGGTAGCTAGAGGGGAAATAGCAAGATTTTGGAGTCTGGAAAGCCTTCACATGGGTATGTTTACAGAGAAAGAATTGTTGCGTTGCTGATTTGACTCTTTTCTTTCAGAGTTGCAGCCTGTCTGTCTCTGCCGCTCCTTGTCAGATGTGGGCTCACAGGAAACCTCATCTGTCCTGGTCCGGTGTCCCGAGCGTAGCTGTAATTGTACACATAGTAAAGCAGAGACATTGGTCTTGTTTATGGCAGAGCAGTGAGAAGGATATAGGAAATAATAAGAGTCAACAATGGATCTGCTTTTTATTGTGCTGGTTTTTGCTTCTGTTCCAAGACATTCCTTTACATAAGAGTTTGTTGTTGAGTTATGTACAAATGTGCCTTGCTAGTTTGGGGTGGGTAAGGGGTAAGGCTGTGGACTGATTTTTGAGAAATACTGTTTCCAAAAATGTTATTGCCCATTATTCAGTTATTCCATGGCTTTTTCGTTCACCCTTCCTTTTCAGGATTTTTGTGAGTATTGCCATTTAGGCTAGTTTCTGTTTAACTGTGAGAGCACTGTGGTCCTCTTGCCCTAGGAAGTTGTAAATTGCATGCAGTCTGTGTATTCTTAAAAAGAAGAGAAAATACTTCGCTGAAAGAATTCTAGCTGTCTGCTGCACATGGATACAATAGATGCTTTAAAAAGTCTCTGTTTTTGCCTTAAATGAGTGCCGGTAAGTCCCTGAAATGAATGAGAGCTGTAGCCACCAGCGGGAAGGGATCCGGGGCCGCCGGAGACCTGCAGTTCGTAGTTTGTGCTGCTTCCTTGTTTTGATTGGTTTTCTGTGCGGGCTGAGAGCAGACAGGGATGTGGTTATGGCTTCTCTATCTGGCCGATGGAAAATAACAGACCAGCACGTACTCCCTTTCACCAACGAAAAGTTAGAAAAAGGGAACCAAGTTGCCCAGTGATTCCTGCGTTCAGGGCTTAAACCTGCGTACACAGGGACGTGCCTGTGGACCTGCGTAGCTGGCTGTGATGGCCCGGTGTCCGCGAAGGACTGGGCTGCCCTCCTCCCTGGAGCCTGATGGGTGTAGCTGTGTGTATTCTAGCCAAGCGAGCGGAGCCAGTGCGGGGGAGAGCAGGGCAGCCAGGCGGGCAGTGACGGCAGCCCCGCCGTCCTTCTGCTCCTCCCTCTGGCATCCCTCCGCACCCAGGGCATGGCTCCCATCCTGCTTTCCACACTCATGCCCAGGCCCAGGGAGGGCCTGACCCAGCCTCGGGCTCCGAGTGCAGTGATCTCGAAGTGGCTAGAGACCCAGCGTGTCAGAATCTGCTGTGCAGAGCGGTGTCCCTCCTCCCGCCCCAGGCCCACGGGCTCCAGTGCGGAGCCCTGCAGCTGCCCGCCGCGCTGTGCCCTGCTGGGCTTGGTGTGAGAAAGGCGCGCTCTGTGTTGCTCTCACTTGGAAGACCGGTTCAGTGCGTTCCAGAGACGAGGGCGTATGTTTACAAAAAAATAGAAATGAGCCCTGGCCGGTGTGGCTCTGTTGGTTGGAGTGTTCCATGCGCTGAAGGTTTGTGGTTCGATTCCTGATCAGGGCACATGCCTGGCTTGTTGGTTTGATACCCGATCGGGGAGCTTACGGGAGGCAATCAGTGTTTCTCTCTCACAACCGTGTTTCTTTCTCTCTCTCCCTTCCACTCTCTTTCTCTCTAAAAATCAATGGAAACATATCCTCCAGTGAGGATTTAAAAAATAATGAAAATGACAGCAAAATTCCAGAACAGGAGGAAGCTGCGCCGCTGGCTGAGGGCTTTCAAGCCGCTGTGCTCCAGGGAGAGTGGAGGGGGAGGCCCAGGGCGCGGACCGCCCAGGGCTCGGGCCCAGCCCTCCTGCCCCGCCAGGGCCCGAACACCCCTCTCCCAGCACGTCTGACGTGACTCTGGACAAGCTCTGGCTTTATCTCAAGGAGAGGGAACGTTATTCATAGGTAGTTTAAAATAAAACTTACTAACCCATTTGTAGAAACAAACCCCACTTTCAGGCTTGGTGTCAGTTAAGCTCAGTCACGAGGTAACTTACCCCTGTCACCGCTCCGGGCAGCAGAAGTCCGCGGCGGCCCCCAGGTGAGCAGGTGTAAAGCTACACGCCGGAGAGAATCATGTTCAGGAGACCCTGTACCTCATTAAAGGTTATCAGTGAAGATTAGCAAGTCCATCTCTAGGGCCCTTATTTTCTATGTTTAGAAGATTCAAAAATACTATATGGAAAATGAGTTGAAAGTCTAGATTAGGCATAATAGTGACTTTCCTGACAGTGTTCCTTTAAATTTTAGAATGTGAAGGGTGTTTCATTCTTTAATTCAGTCAACTAACACTGACTGATATGCAAGTTCTTACCCCTGAGAAAGGCATAGCAGCGGTCGGAGTTGGGGTTGGATGTTAGGAGTTAGACACATAAACAGCTAGTGAGAATATCATAATTAAACAGCTAACATATAATAACAACAGAATGGTGATACATATTTTGAAAGAGGTAAGCCTGCCATGCTTCTAGGACATCAAAAACCGACCTTGTGACCACCAGGGGTCAGGGAATAACGGGGAGAAGAGCCGAGAAGTCCTGGATCCTATCACAGGAAGTGATGGCCAGACTGGGAGGGTGAGTCGGGATTTGATCACCTGTTTGGGATGGGAAGTTGCTCCAGGTGGAGAGCACAGCAGGCGAAGGATTGTGTCCTTTTCGTTAATACAGGGGACACTCTGTGGCACACGTGTGGGTTTTCAGCCAATGAGATCAAGAATCCATTGCCTTCCGACCTGCGGCTTGCTGCAGGGACAGGTGACAAAATGAACCCGTTCTAGAATGCAAACGCTTCCTTCCGTGGGAGTTTAAGTAAGTTTAGCCATGGTTCCCATGGTTCCCACGCTTAGCTGGGCATGGGAATCCTTGGAGAGCTTTGGAAATGCAATCCCAGCAAACGTCCTCACCTCGCCTCCCCACCCCCTCGGGAACCTGGTTCCATGTCTGTCCTGGGGCAGGAATCTATTTCCTAAACCTGCCCCATGTGATCAATGCCCTGGGAGTTTGGGGGCCGCCGGAGAGGAATGGTCCTGGGAGTGGTATAGCATGTTCTGACAGTGAAGGTCACCCTCCAGTGACCACTTTATTCCCTCTGTGTGCATCTCCATGGCTTGAGAGTCCCTTGGGGGATCAGGGTTTGGGCTCCTGGCTTCTGCCCAGAGGCAGTGGTCTTGTGAACGCTACCTGTGGGCCTGGACACTCGCTACCTGTGGTCCTGGACACTCGCTGCCTGCGGCCTGGACACTCGCTGCCTACAGGCTGGACACTCGCTGCTTGCAGGGCTGAACACTTGCTGCCTGTGGCCTGGACACTCGCTGCCTGCGGGCTGGACACTCGCTGCCTGCGGCCTGGACACTCGCTGCCTGCGGGCTGGAAACTCGCTGCCTACGGGCTGGACACTCGCTGCCTGCGGCCTGGACACTCGCTGCCTGCGGCCTGGACACTCGCTGCCTGCGGGCTGGACACTCGCTGCCTGCGGCCTGGACACTCGCTGCCTGCGGCCTGGACACTCGCTGCCTGCAGGCTGGACACTCGCTGCCTGCGGGCTGGACACTCGCTGCCTACGGGCTGGACACTCGCTGCCTGCGGCCTGGACACTCGCTGCCTGCGGCCTGGACACTCGCTGCCTGCGGCCTGGACACTCGCTGCCTGCTTGTGTGCCATTTCCGGCCTGCAGATGGGAAACAAGAAGGGCTTATCTCAGACCTGAGGAAGTCTGAGTGATCCGCAGGAGGTTTTCTAAAAGACATGTTTTTAACAGACTGTTCTAAGTGTGGGAATTTCCCTGCGGCCAGCGCTGGTTTAGGGAGGGGAAGTCCCGCAGAGGGGCCGCCCTGGCCGGACGGGTGCTGCTCGTTGGGGAACGGGCGTGGTGAGTGAAGGCTGAGACCCTTCGTGGATGTAGCCCGTGTCTGCCAAGTGCCTGGGTGTGAAGCCCAGCCTGCCCGTTCTTACCTTCCCCTTATTTTAGAAGCTCTGCCACAGCCCCCCGCCAGGTGAGACAGGACGGCAGCTGGTGTGCTCCCCAGTTACAGGCGAGGAGGCAAGGCCCAGGGAGGGAGGTCAGGGCCTCTTCTAACCTGGCTCGCTGGGACCCAAACCAGGGTCTTTGAACTCCCAGGCCAGTGCTTTTGAAATTCTGTCAGTCTGATCAAAAGCCCTTAAAATGAACAGAAATAAACCAAACAGGAAAGAGGCCTATTGAAAAACTCCCACCAGGGACGTGAGCAGAGGGCCTGTTTTTTGCTCTGTGCATAACTCCTATAGGAAGTCCTTATCCTTTGACACGTGTTACCAAATGGTTTTCCATTGTTGGTGATATTTGATATTTCCTGTCATAAACAGTCACCTTCGTAATCAGCTGTCAGGTTTCGGGCCTTCAGAAATCTAAAATCTAAATTCAGACAGAAGGATGTTTGTTGGTTTCTGAGGAATGTGGAGGCTGTTTACTGTTGGCATTTTTTAAAACTCGTGTCATCTCTAATTGTATTTGCGACAGTGCTCCAGAGGGAGAAGCTGGCCTGTGCTTTCTGGAGTGACAGCTCTCCCAGGTGTTCTCCAGCTGCACCTGTCCTGGGCGGGGCCCGTGGGCGGGGCCCCTGGGCAGAGCTGCAGCTGGAGAGCTGATCAGGTCCCTGGGAAGTAATGAAGAGTGCTGGTTTGGAGGCAGGAGAATTCACAGGCTGACTCTTTTTATTTTATTTATTTTATTTTTATTTATTTATTTTTATCCTCACCCAAGGACATTTCTCCATTTTTTGTTCAGATAGAGTGGGAGGGAGTTAGGAAGAGAGAGAGAGAGAGAGAGAGAGAAACATCAATGTGAAAGGGACACATCGAGTGGCTGCCACCCGCACAACCCAACCAGGGCTGGGGACAAACTGCAACCGAGGTACATGCCCTTAGCGGGAACTGAACCCGGGTCTCTCTGGACCGCAGGCCAACGCTCTGACCGCTGAGCCAAAACGGCCAGGGCCGCAGGCTGAATCTTAAGACGGGACTGTGTGAGGGGCAGGCTGGTAGGACTGATGGTGCCACCCAAAGAAGATGCCCAAGTTCAGTGACTAGCAGACCCGCACCGCAGCCTTCCCAGAAGAATGTCAACTGTAATGACTAAACAAGAGTGTTGAAGATTCACATCTTACAAATTTAGAATATTTACACATCTACACGGATGGAAAAGGTGCTCTGTCTCAGAACTGTCCCTAGACAAAAGTATGTGCTAAGAATCCATATGCAGAGTTTTTCCGTGATAGCCGATGTCCTCACTCGGCTTGCCTGCCTCTTATCAAGTGTCTAGGAGTTTGGGATTTACACGTGATTTCCAGTTGCAGTGGTCTTTGCTCCATGTTTACAAGATCATTTTCAAAATGGCCTTTTCACACCGGTTGATTCAGTACAAGTAATAATGCAGTTGGCAAGGTGGAAGAGAAATTGGAAACCTGTGCACTGTTGGTGAGGATATAGAATAGTGCGGCTGCAGTGGAAGGCAGTACGGTTCTTCCTCCAAAGGTTGAAACGGAATTCCTGTGTGATCCAGCATTCCCACTTCTGGATGTGTCTCCAGAAGAACTCAAAGCAAGATCTCGAAGAGATACGTGCACACCCATGTTCATAGCAGTACTGTTCACAATAGCCAAGGGGTGGAAGCAACCCAGCTGTCCATCAACAGATGGATGGGGAAAGAAAACATGGTGTGCGCATACAATAGAACGTTATTCCCCCTTACAAAGGAAGGAAATTCGGACACATTTAAGCATGTAGGTGCACCTTGGGTACATTATGCTAAGTGAAACAGGCCAGTTACAAAGGGATAAAGACTGTTTGATTCTACTGATACAGAGTAACCAGTCATCACATTTATAGAAACACAAAGGAGCAAGGCGTTTGCCCGGGAATGGGGAGGAAGGAGGGAGAATGCGTGTTTAACGGGTGTCAGGTTTCAGTTTTGCAAGGTTCTGGAGGTCTGCTGCACAACCATGTGAATATACGTAACTGAATATACGTTACGGTACTGAGCTGTACACCTAAAAATGGTTCGGTTGGTTAATTACCATGTTTTTTTACCACAGGGGAAAAAAGGAAAGACACGTACTCTTGTATTTTGAGAATCTCTTTATTTTGCCTAGTTTTGCTGAAGCACATTCTGAGCATGTATAGTAGTACGACATCATGCAAAATTCCCTGAAATAAAAAGTCATCATTATTACCTGTACTCTGTAGTTGAAGATTTTGAAGCCATTGAAGTTAGTGGTTCTACGTCCGCGTTAGGCGTGACCACGAGGCCGGAGGACGCCCGTGCCCATGGTGAAGTGCCCTGCCCCGTGGGACATAACGACTGTTCAAGTAGGCTGAGGTCAGATGGCAGGGCTTTGACACACCACAGAAGAATTTTGTGATGAGCAATAGATAACTACTATGTACTTCCTTGTGAAAATGATGAAACCACTGTTTTATGACATTTACCTTGGAAGTAACATCTAGGGTGGCTTGGGGTAGGGGTGGGGGACTGTGGAGACAGAAGGGTTTTCTGCTAGAGGTTGGGATGCATTGTCAATGGGAGGCAGGGGTCCTACGTGTGCATCCCGCTGCCTCGGACCCAGCACTTGTGTCGCCCAGATAAATGCACTTCTTGGAACCTTAGTCTCCCCATCAGCGATTCACAGTTCGGTTGAAAAAGATCGATGGGGTGCCTTCTATACGTCAGGTATTGTGCTCGGTGCTGGGGGCGCAGAAACAGAAAGACCGCCCCTCCCAGGAGGGGTTCTGGCCTCAGCAGGGAATCATGTGCAGACGGTGTGGAGGATGAGAGAAAACTGCTCTGCGCAGCGTCCAGAAGTCACGCTGAGGTCCTCCCACCCAGGACACCAGACACTGGAAGGTCCAGCTCGTGACATTTCACAGAAGTTACAGGCAGGGACACCAGGAATCACCAACGCAGAAGAGTCTATAAATCCATGATATAGTTGAGGTTATGACCGCCAAGGACGCCCAGCTGGAGACAGGGATGAGGAGAAGGGCGAAAAGGTTAGTAAAAGAAGCGGAGGACCAGTGAATTTGCTGCTAGCCAAAATGATGTAGAAATACTAGATTTGGGGTACTAAGCTCTTCTAATATTTGCCCAGTGGCTCTCGTCTTCTCACCGGCAGCAGAGTTAGTACTAGTACCGGAAGAGGGCGTGCGCCCAGCGGGCAGGAGTTAGACAAGGCGGGCTCGGGGCTTCTGCACACAGCTGGGTGGTGTTGGGACTTAAGCCTACTCCTTTGTAATTGGGAAACCAATAGCACCCACTACAGAGCAGCGTCGTGAGCCTGAGTCATGCAGATAGGCTTAAAACAATGTTGGGCACATTCTGAGCGCCCAGTAAAATAGTCTTGCATTTCTTTAAGGTTTTTTTCGGTGCTTTTGTGTATCATTATTTCATTTGTGGCTCACCACAAGCTAATAACAGTTGCTTGTTGAGAATTTACCAACGACCCTGTGAGATGGGTATTATTATCCACATTCAACAGGTGAAAAACCTGAGACAAGAACTTGACAAAGGACGCACACTAAAAAAAAATGTTGAAGAATTTGTGCAGCATGATTATTTGAAGCCAGGTCAGTCTGACCTCAAAGCCCTGCTCTTAGTTCATGTGCTGTTTTCCCATCTATCGTCTGTCCATCTATCCAGTAAACACTTACTGAGCACCTGTGTGTGCCAGGCGGTTTAGGTGTTAGGGATACAATTAAGAACAAAGCAGACAGCCCTGGCTCAGTTGGTTGGAGTGCTGTACCATGCACCAAAGTGTTTCGGGTTAGGTTCCTGGTCAGGGCATATACAGGGAGCAGGGTCAATCCCAGTACTGGAGGCAACCAGTGGTCCCTCCCTCCGTCCCTCCGTCCCTCCTTCTGCCTCTCGTTTCCTCCCTCCCCCACTCTTCCTCTCTCTCTAAAAATCAACCAAACCGTATCCTCAGTCCCCTTATCCAGTTTGGCTCAGAGGTTAGAGCATCAGCCCACAGACCGAAGGGTCACAGGTTTGATTCCAGGTCAAGGGCATGTACCTGGGTTGCAGGTTCGATCTGGGGTCGTGTGGGAGGCAAACAATCTCTGTGTCTCTTTCACATAGATGTTTCTCTCTCTCTTTCCCACCCTCCCTTCCACGAGATCTAAAAATAATCAATGGAAAAATATCCTCCCGTGAGGATTAACCAAAAAAGAAAACCAAGAAATCATCTATATACAGTGGTCCCCGCCACTTCGCGCTTCGACTTTCGCGGCCGCCCTCTATCGTGGTTTCTTCAAATACATTCATTAAAAAGTTGACTGAGACGGTGAAAATGATACAGTACGCACTCGGTTGTCTGAGTCAATTACACACCCCTGTATTACAATTACAATTAAATTACTGTACGTGCGGACTGTAGGCCTAGGTATTCGAGCCCCCAGGAATCCTTCAACACCAGTGCAACCGCTAGAGCCTGGAACGGATTCACCGCTGCACCTGGCGTTGAAGGATTCCTGGGGGCTCGAATACCTAGGCCTACAGTCCATACGCACAGTAATTTCAATTGTGATTGTAATACAGGGTGTGTAATTGACTCAGACAACCAAGCGCGCGCGGTATCATTTTCACTGTCTCGATCACCTTTTTAATGAATATATTTGTAAAAACCCCGATAGAGTGAAGCCGCGAAAGTGGAAGGCGAAGTGGCGGGGACCACTGTCTATTCATCCTCAGGTGCGGATGAAAGAAAAAGAACAAAGCAGACAAAAATCACTGTTTTCTGTAGTTGACATTTTAGTTGGGGGGCAGACCACGAACACAATACGTTAGATGGTGGTACATGCTCTGGGGAAGTAAACCAGGAAGGAGGACTGGGTGGGGTCAGAGTTGCAGTGTTGCATTCGATGGTCAGGGAAGGACTTGCTTATGGTTTGTGTGCTGGGGGAGGGTGTCCGGTGCCGGAGCGGCAGGCCGAGCGAGGGGTGCCTGGTGTATAAAGCAGGCGGCCAGCAGGCGGAGCCCGCGAGGGGGTGAGCGATGCGGTGTTGGTGGGCAGGGCCGGGGCTGGAGGTAGTCTTCAAAGACTTGGGCTTTCTCCACTGCGGATGCCCCGGAACGAATGACCCAACTTCTGACTGGGTTAGCATTATCATTCTGGCCGCCTCAATGAGAATTGTAGGACAGGGACAGGGAGGCCAGTAAGGTGTTGCGGGCGTGACCGAACTCGAGGTGATCAAGGCTCGAGCAGCGGGAGAGGGGTGAGAAGTGGCTGCATTCTGGACTCATTCTGAAGGAAGAGTAGAATTTGCCGATGACTTGGACATGGGATGTGAGAGGCAGAAGAAAAAGAATGGCAGAGGCCCTGGCCGGCTTGGCTCAGCCGTTAGGCGTCGGCCTGCAGACCAATGAGTCACACGTTCGATTCCGGTCAAGGCCACGTGCCTTAGTTGCGGTTCCTCCCCAGCCCTATGATTGTTTCTTTCTGTCTCTCTCTCTCTTTTCCTCCCTCCCACTCTATCTGATGATAAATAGAAAAGTATCCTCTGGTAAGGAATAAAAATTTTTTTAAAAGAATGGCCTCTAAAGAGAGCCCATTTAAACTTAATCCCATTTTACAGATAGGAAAACTGAGGTTGGAAGAGGATAAAGTGACTTGCCCCAAGGTCATTTAGCTGGAAAGTTTCTAAGGCCAGGTGTTTTCTGTTAATGTCCGTAGCCTTTCCCTTGTCCACATCCTGTCCCACACCGGCCTCCTGCCCCACCTGGCTGGCCCCTGCACTCGGAACCCTCTGGCTTCCACCGTCCTCAGCAAATTCTTATCTGTGGTGTTGAAACATTCACTGTTGAAATCTTAGGAAGCGCCTCAGCCCGAGCCATTTTTCTCAGTGTTTACGATAGCAAGTCCGAGATCATTCAGTATGTGAAGTCCGTATCTCTTTCCAAATAGTTTTCTTCCAGCACCCCCTTGCGAATTGCGGACGTGCGCATGATCACTGCTGGCTTTTATATTTCTTTACCGATTGTCACAGCACCCGCCAGATCCAATGGCATGGAATTCTCCTTAGGAAAACACTGTTCATGGGTCTTTGAGGGAGAACGTGTCATTTCCAGGGCTCTGCTGTGGGCAAGAGGCCCAGACACCTGTGTTCCTGAGCGTCGCTGCCTCGGGCCAACCACTGCTGACCTGTCGTAGGAGCCATGCCCTTGGTGCCGGGCTGTGTAGGTCGGCGCTCGCTGATGCTGGCGGAGTCCCGCCACTCTGGGCCCCTGGCCGCCCAGGGGTTTGTGTCTGTCCTCCTCACCCGGGATCCCTGGGGCGCCGAGGACTCCAGCCAGAGACTTTCGGCTTCAGTGTTATGTCCTCTGTAGTCTAAGAGAATGAGTGCCTTCAGAAAGATGTACGTTTGCTTCCTCGAGCCCTCCCCACCCCCACGCAGACACACACAGGAAAGGGCACTGGACCAGGCGACCTCGTGTTCTCCGCCTGCAGCACTCCCCGCGGCCCCGGAGGCAGAGGTCACCCTGCTCAGGCAGGCGGCCTGCGTGTCTCAAGATCCCCCCCCCCAACCCCTGGGCCACAGGAGCACCAGCTTTGTGCTCTGAGGGACGCCCCCTGAGGGCGGGTGGCATTAGCCGAGAGGGCCTGACATGTGTGGGCACACACAGCTGGCTCTGCTGCCCGCCTGCCTGCAACGCCCCCCCCCCCCAGCACCGCTCAGCTGCCTAGTCACCAGCACATCCCGGATTGACTGACTGTCAGACCGTCCCAGCTGTGAACAGACCACCGTTCGCCTCGCCGGGACACGGATGTGTGACTGGTGGGTTCGGCTTCACCGTGCAGGTGCTGCCGTAGAAGGAAGGATGGGGGACAGCTCTGAAGAGGAGGTGCCCCCAGCTGGGGCGTGGGGTTTCCAGGTGCAGAGGAGCACCCCAGGCCTCAGGAGAGCACGTGTACAGCCTGGGCCCTGGCGGAGACCTGGCTTGTTGGGCATCCCCAGGACGTGCGCTGTGCAGAGCTCAGGCACAGAGGACGGGCATCGAGGGGAGAGTGGGGGCCGCCGTCTTCCCATGCCGCGCTCCACGTGCTCCCCGTGTCTCAGCATCGTGGTCCTGTCTGTGCTCGCGAGGAAAAGAAGAATCCGATGCTTGAAATCAATCCATAGAGCTCATTGTCACAATGTTTATTACCCTCCGTTGTTGCAAGTCTTTTTCGATAGTTTTTGCTGTGTTAGTGCGAGAATTCTAGGCTCTTTTGATCAAACATGTTGCTTTTGAAAAGGTGGTCACAGCAACAGCACAGCCGAAGTGCTGGGGAAGGCGGCAGCTGTGAGGGCCTGGGCTGCAGAGCTCGGGGCACGGGCGGGCTGGCCATGGTGTGGAGCCCCTGAAGTGGGGCCCGTCCAGAGGGACGGGCTGTGCGTGTAAAATGCACATCGGGGTTCGAAGACTTAGTACAAAACAAAGAATAGAAAACGTCATTTAAAAAAGAAAGTTGTTCTGCCCTGGCCGGTGTGGCTCAGTTGGTTGGGCATCATCCCACACACCAAAAGGTCCCGTGCGATTCAGTCAGGGCACATGCCTTAGCTGCGGGTTTGATCCCTGGCTGGGGTGCATACGGGAGGCAACCAAATCGATATCCCCCTCGCTCCAAAATCAATAAAAACCTAACCTCAGGTGAGGATTTTTTTAAAAGTATTTGTAAAGAAAAAAAATTCTTCTGTTTAGGAAGTAGACCTGTCCCCGAATAGTAAGGTGTTAGAAATTCAGAATCCGTAGAAGCGAGGGCAGCTCCCTCCCACTGCACCCCAAATCAGCGTGCACCCTTCTCACCACACTGGCTTCTCCCTGACCCCCTTTGCTTATTAATTCTCCCAGCAACTTGGGATTTTTCGAATCCTTGTTGACTTCATCGTCTTTGTTGCTCCAGACATCAGCTTGACCTGCACGGCGTTCTGAATTTCATGCCCTGTGGCCATGCCCTGGGTGCAGCACTTCCGTACTACTCTGTCCAGTCAACTGCACCCCCTCTGGTGTCCCGACCTGGCCTCTGCCCCCGGCCTGCTCCCGCCATGCTCACTGCCATCACCACAGTAATGCTCTTCCAGTGAGTTCCAACTATGAATCAGAATGCGAGGAGCTCAACACACATGATCTCACTTAATTCTCCAAAAAGAAAGAAAACATGTTTTCCACAGAAGAATATAAAGCGCAGAGAGATGACGTTGCTTGGTTGGGGTCTCATGCCGTTGGAGGGGCAGGGCTGAAGTTCACACCAGGCCTCGGGGACTCTACACCTTGTTCTTTCTATGGAGTCAGGAGACCTCTATTCGAAACCTGTCACTCCCCTACTCCACCTAAAAGTGCACCCCACTGCCAGCGCCAGGTCCCGAAGCCCCCGCAGGGCCCTCCCACCCTGCTCTTCCGGTCCCATCTTTTAGCCGATGGACTGCTGTCCACATCCGTGTGCCTCAGATCCAGCCAGGTTTCATTCCGGGAAGCCGTCCCCGTCTTCACAAGGAATATTCTGTTGTTCATTAAATTCCCTTCGCTCAGGGACAGATTAGCCCACTGTCCCAAGAAAAAAGAATCTAAATATAAGGTGGTTAATCCAAAATTTTATACCCATCCTTAAAAGTTCTTTCTCTCTTTTTTGGTAAATTCTCAATTCTGATACTGTGAGTTCCAACCCTTTCACATATGGAAAACTAGTCAAAACGACGACCTGTTTCCACTGAGTGATGTACTAGGCCCTGTTGGTTTGCAGTGCTGCTGCCTTCCAGGTAAAAGATGGAAGCAGAAGGCTTTTGAAAAAGGATTATTTTTCTTATTTCCTTCTCCTCCTCAAGTTTTATTAACACATTGCTTAGAAGCATTATTTGTTTTTGTTGACTTTTTAGAGAGGTAGAGAAACATCAGTATGAGAGAGAAACATCAATCGGCTACTGCACGCCCCCTACTGGCACCCCCTGCAACCCAGGCACGTGCCCCGACCAGGAATCGAACCAGGACCTCTCAGTCTGTGGGATGATGCTTAATCCACTGAGCCACACTGGCCGGGCTATATTTATATTTTTGATATCCACTTGCAGTACAAATTTTCAACTAAGTCACACATAGTTCACTCAGTATCCTAACTCATGAAATAACGCTGTGTGTTCATGTTGGCAGTAGTCTCTGAAATGTTCCCCTTCTTTTTAAAAAATATATTTTTTTCATTATTGATATATTAGAGAGACAGAGGAAGGGAGAGAGAGAGAGAGAGAAACATCGATGAGCGAGAACATCGATTGGCCACCTCCTGCATGCCCCCCACTGGGGATCGGGCCCACAACCTGGGTATATGTCCTGACCGGGAATCGAATCAGTGACCTCTTAGTGCATGGGTCGACGCTCAACCACTGAGCCACACCAGCCGGGAGAAATGTTCCCCTTCTTAATGCGACACTTAACCCCAGCTCTTTGTAGCATTAACTACTACCTTTGGATTCGTAGGTCAGTAGAAACTTTCTAATGATTCCTTACTCTGGGTAAGATAAAAATGAATATTTTCTCTTGCAGGATGTGTGTGTTCTCTATCATCAGTTATTTTGTCATTTAACAATGTTTGTCTTTTAAACCATGCCATCACATTTTTAGTTTCTTCAGATGGAGGTACTGAGTCCTCTGCCTTAGTGGACGACAACGGCAGTGAGGAGGACTACAGCTATGAAGACCTCTGTCAGGCCAACCCCAGATACCTGCAGCCCGGCGGGGAGCAGCTGGCCATCAACGAGGTACTGGGGTCCCAGACATGACTGGTGGGCGCCCGGTCTTGAGGGGCCAGCATCACTCCCGACCTTGCTCTCTGATTATTTCCTGCTACACGTATCCTAAAACCTAGAATTTTGACTAAACAAACACTGCGTTTCTGGCATTTTCAAGGACGACTTGCGTGAGTCAGTTCCTCCCTTGGCGTGACCAGAGCAGCACCAGGCAGTGCCGTTCGGTTTCTGGCGTGTGCTCCCGTTATCAGAAATCTCACAGCCCATCTGAGAGATCATGTGAACAGTCATTGTCCATATTTTAATCAACACTCTGAAATTAAGAGGCTTAACGACTCACTGGTAAATGACGTTAACCACGTGCTTCTCACTGAGAGTCGTATTCTTTCTACCAGTCTGTATCTTGAGCCTTGCCAGAAGGCACGGCCAGCTTTGGGAGTTCTGCACAGAGCTAGTGTCCCTTTAACGGCGCCTAGCGTTGCTCTAGAATACGACGGAGACCCCAGGAGCCGGCCGATGGATGTCATCTGCCCCTGCGGTAGACTCAGGAGCGGTCTGCTCTTTACTTGCATTATTGACTGTTGGACCTCCAGAGCTCATGCTGTGTTCTCTGTGACTGCAGTAAACCATAAAGATACATACAAAGCTTATTCAAATTGTGAATAAAGCAAGAATACTATGTTCTGGGTGACGCTGAGGTCTTGCGGTCAAGCATGTGCCTGATCCTGGGAGGCTTGGCTCGGCGGGGTCTTGCTTGGCAGCTCGGAAACCATTTCTCGGGTGAATGTTCGAGACATTCAGATTTGTTCGTTAACTGATCTACAGATAAGTGAGCTAGTCATACATTTTTTAAAAAGTGGATTTGGGATTTCCTTTAAGATCATGTGAGAGAGGCTCACCTGATTTTTCTTTTCCCTAATATGGTTTTCTTCGTTCATTTTGTGTAATAGTCAGTGGGTATTGACCCAAAGCCACTGGTGTACACAACTGAGATCTAGGAGATACGCATCTCACCTGAGACAGCACACAGACCCCCCGCCCCCGCCCCTTCACCCCCGACTGCACACTGAGCGTGCCTGCCTGTCTCATTCAGCTGATCAGCGATGGCAGCGTGGTCTGTGCAGAAGCGCTGTGGGACCATGTGACCATGGACGACCAGGAACTGGGCTTCAAGGCGGGCGACGTCATCCAGGTGCTGGAAGCCTCCAACAAGGACTGGTGGTGGGGCCGGAGCGAGGATAAGGAGGCCTGGTTCCCTGCGAGCTTTGTCAGAGTAAGTGTTGGTGCTTTCCACCCTTCCCCCGTCCCTGCGGGAGCGGCTGGGCGGTTCGGCCAAGTCACTCTTTGCACAGATTCCCTTCTTGCTAATTGTTTCCACCAAACCTTTTAGAACTTCGACTGAGTCGAAGGGAAACTTTGAAGTGAGGTGACCAGGGGTTTGGCGCTGCCGCTGTGTTCTGAGCTGCTGGTGCCGTGCGGCTCTGCCGAGTGCATGGGACGGGCGAGGGTCAGGTGCCTCCTGCCCGGTTCCGAGCGGCCCCCCAGCCCCGTCCCTGTGTGCACTGCAGCTGCGCGTCAATCAGGAAGAGCTGTCGGAGAATTCCAGCAGCACGCAGGGCGAGGAGCAGGAGGAGGATGCCGGCAGGACCCGCCACAAGCACGCCGAGAGCAAGCACCAGATGAGGACCAACGTCATCCAGGAGATCATGAACACCGAGCGGGTGTACATCAAGCACCTCAAGGACATCTGTGAGGTAAGACGCCAGGCGTGCGGCCTCACCGAGGTTGTCCCGTGACTGGTATGCCACACGGTTTTCTTCTGCCCGTCAGAACCTCCTCTGTACATATTTTTCTAGAGCCCTCATTTCTCCTCCGTCTCTGGTCCTTGCACACGCTGCTCACGCATTGAACACGCATCTGCCGTGGTGAGCATAACGGCTGTCCGCCCGGCTTTGCAGCCAGTGTTCTTTCCGGGGCACTGTGCCACTGTCCCCTTCCGGACTGAACTCGTACACTGTTCAGAGCAAGTGACTGTCAGAGAAGGCAACACCCTGTACGTGAAACCCACTTGACTTACAGGGAGTCAAAGGCTTGTCGCTGTCTACAGCCTGCTGCCTCCAGCCACTGTCTCGCGGCCGAGATTCCGAGTCACTTAGATGGAGACAGAAGCAAACAGGAGAATTGCCTTCACCCCGGGATAGCCAAGGCTGTATTCTACAGCGCCGTGATAGCTCTGCTGTGCAGTACCTTTCATTTCTCCCGTGGCATTCTTCGTTTCTATGGGTTTTGTGTGAGCATTACTCTGAACTGCTGTTTGCCCTGCGGGTCATTCCAGCTGTCCTGGCCGCGGGGGCTGATCTCTGCACTGAAGACGAGCACACTATTTGTAACCGCGTTAACTGGCCGCACACAGATACACAGTTTTAGCTTATTTGTGTGCCCATGCTGTTCTCTGTGACTCTATGGCTAAGGGACCTTCTTTAAAGTGACATATTAGGAAAGTAACAGCAGTTGCTAATAATTGTGAGCATTGGCTATGTGCATCCCTTTACCTGGGTTAACTTATTTTACTCTCACTAGGCAGGTCCTCTTAGCCCGTATTACAGATGAGGAACCTGGGCACAGAGAAGTTAAGTCTGGGGGTTGGGACTTAAACCGGGCAGTCGGCCCCAGAGCCTGTCCCCCTGAACTTTAACAGTGTCTTGTTAAAATTTATACCAAATAGTTGGTGGTGGGATTTAACCATTTAGTCAATCTAGTCTGTAACTACATGTTGCTAATTTGTGAATAATTATTACATATATTTATGGCCTTTCCTTCCTACCTCACTAACTCCTACGAAAGCCATAGTGTGAACGGTGCGTAATTAATAGTTTCTAACTAGCGCAGGCCTTGGGTTAAAGAGCTACAGACTGAGGCCATGAATAGAAAGCAGGTGACGGTGGAGCCCCGGGTGAGGTGTCCCTTGGCCATGACAGTGAGCAGAGCTACAGCTGTTCGTGGTATTCAGTGTCTGACAAGTCTTCTTGGCTGGAAACAGCGTTAGGGATAGGGGAATGACTATCTGAAGAGGTCAGAAAAAATATAACAACACCGATTTTTTTTTCTTTTTATTTCTCACCCGAAGATATTTTTCTATGTATTATCAGATAGAGGGGGAGGGAGGGAGAGAGAGAGACAGAGAGAAACATCGATGTGACAGAGCCACATCGACTAGTTGCCTCCCGCACGACCTGACCAGGGCTGGGCACAAACGAAACCAAGGTACACGCCCTTGACTGGAACTGAACCCGCCAATCATTGGTCCGCAGGCTGATGCTCCAGCCGCTGAGCTAATCCGGCCAGGGCAACAACGCCAATTTTTGAACTAGTATTTGAAACTAAGCAACTTGTTTCATGAGTAAAATCTGGAAACTTGGTAGGGTTTTTTGAATGATACATCAGCCACACATGTCTTTTCTCTTTTGTTTTATTTTAAAAATATGGCACATTGTAGTCATGGAAGTATGATTATCCCACCAGAGGCCCAAAGAGGTGAAAATAATCTTCTCTAATTAAAATCTGCTCCAGGACAATGGCTTAGGACCCAAAATACTGTATTACTGAAAGAAGTCATTTCTATGAATTTCCAGATTCGTTTTTAAAAGCCTGCTGTCCCTTTTGCAGGGCTATATTCGACAGTGTCGCAAGCACACGGGTATGTTCACGGTTGCACAACTGGCCACCATTTTCGGAAACATCGAAGACATTTACAAATTCCAAAGAAAGTTCCTGAAAGACCTTGAGAAACAGTACAATAAAGAGGAACCTCACTTAAGTGAAATAGGATCCTGCTTTCTTCAACATGTACGTCACCCGTTACTTCTTTATTAACAACATCCGGTTAAATACCTCTGTACTCTTTCTTCCCTAAAAATAGGGGTCCTTTTTGTGACTGTTTGCTAGATTAATTTCCCATGGGGTGGAGATGTCACTTGCAAAGTAAGTTGATTGATTTATATGGTTCATCTTTAGCTAAATACCCAAAGTGTTTCCACTTTCATGTGGTTTGGAGTAATTTTTAACAGTACCTGTTAATTGTCTATTATACCTTAAGCACTGTCTGCAGAATCGTCTTATGTTAGCTCCTGTACTGCGGCGAGGCTGGTATGACTGTTGTCCGCATGTTACGGGCGAGGAATCTGAAGCCCAGGGAGTAACTGACCAGGCCACATGTTGGTGGGTGGCAGAGGGGAATTCACACCGAGGCGTGTGGCTCTGGGACCCAAGCCTGTGACCGCTGTGCCTGCGTTAGGATAGTCTTATGATGATGGCATGAGCTTGTCATGTCATGGATGATTGTCACTATTTAATACTGAAAGATTTCAGAGGGGGGAGATTCTGTCCCCAGCCAGTGGCCAGGGCGTAACAGTACTCATAACAGCAGCAGTGACAACCACCCCGCCTCCTTGGGCAGCGCGCGCTGTGCTGGGCCAGTGGCTTCGCAGAGGCCGTGGAGTGGAGCTGGGCCCCAGGAAGGCTGCCTTCTGAGGCTGGGACCGAGCCCGCGGGGGTAGTGGGAGCGGGAAGATCCACCGTGAGAGGCCTGCTGGGCCAGATCCAAGGAGCTGAGGAGGGCTCCAGAGGTCGCCGAAGGTCAGGCTGCGAGCTGGCGGCGCCTGATGGGGAGAAGCCTCAGAAGGTGGATCCCGCCTGGGGGACGGGAGTCGGACTGCGGAACAGAGAGTTGCTGCTTCTGGGCCCCGGCAAGGGCGGAGGCAGTGGACACACAGAAAGACAGATTTGTTGAGGGGTATTGTGAGGACACACCGACAAGACTGGTCATAGGTAACAAAAGCAGCAGGGTTTTGAGTCTGAAAGAGTTAACAGGCGGGTGAGGAAAACCTGCCCTTGGGAGAAGGAGTCGGTGGAGGAGTTGGGTTTGAGCACATGGTGTATGAACTGTGACGTGGACGTGACCAGAAAGGAACACAGCTCTGGGCAGGTAGACGTTGTGACCATGAAGTCCAGCGGCAGTGAGGACGCACCTGGGTGGGAGCAGAGGCCGAGCGCCAGGCCGCGCTGCTCCTGGGAGTGTGCAGCCACCCCCGGGGGGCTGGAGGAGGGCTGGAGGAGGGCTGGAGGGGGGCTGGAGGAGGGCTGGAGGGGGGCTGGAGGAGGGCTGGAGGAGGGCTGGAGGAGGGCTGGAGGAGGGCTGGAGGAGGGCTGGACCGGGCTCTGCAGAGTCAGGAGAAGGGCGGGCACCACAGAGAAGCTGGCAGGGTGGCTGCGGCCTGGAAGTGACCCAAGGGGAAAGGAAGTGAGCAATGGGCTTGCCTGTGCAGGTGGGCGGGCCACACCTTGGGAGCCAGGCAGTGGATGTGAAGGAGAAGACTTGTGGTGAGAAGGCGGTAGCTTTGAATCTCGCCTCTTGGTCATGGTCAAGGCGTTTATCAGAGAGAAGAAGAGGACAAGGAAGGGAGCCAGTTGGGCAGAACAGCACCTTCCTCTCTCAGAGCTGGGGAGGAGGGTGACAGCAGGGAGCGCCGTTTCCCCGGGGAAGTCCTGGCACCTGTGCCACACCCTTTCCTGGTCTGAGGAAGACTGCTTGGAAGGGGCCGGACTCTGACCTAGAGCGGCCTCTCCCTGCCCCAGAGATAAGAACCGCCTGGAGAGTCGGCCTGTGGCCCCTTCCCACAGAGAAGGTCTGGCCCTCTTGCCCAGGCATGAAAAACACTGCAGAAGGACTTGGGGTGCCATCGCCCCCTCCCGGGGATGCCCCCTCGCGTAGGAGTGGGTGTTGCCGGACGTTGCCTCAGCCCACAGCCCCCCACAGCCTCCTGACGCTGTCTCCCCTCTCCTCCCAGCAAGAGGGCTTCGCCATCTACTCCGAGTACTGTAACAACCACCCGGGCGCCTGCGCGGAGCTGGCCGGCCTGATGAAGCAGGGCCGCTACCGGCACTTCTTCGAGGCGTGCCGCCTGCTGCAGCAGATGATCGACATCGCCATCGATGGCTTCCTGCTCACGCCCGTGCAGAAGATCTGCAAGTACCCGCTGCAGCTGGCCGAGCTGCTCAAGTACACCACGCAGGAGCACAGGTGAGAGGCCCGTGGCAGTGGCAGGTGGGCTCAGGGGTCACTGTCGTGACCCCAGTGGAAGAAGTTTTCGGGTTGTTTAGAATGTTTAGGATTGCCAACTACTGAAATGGGGTTCGTGAGGCTCCAGACTATCCATTCCTAGAGCTATTAAAAAATAGAAGAAATTGCCCTGGCCAGTTTGGCTCAACAGTTACAGCGTCGGTCTGTGAAACAGAGAGTCCTGGGTTCGGTTCCCGCTGAGGGCACGTACCTCGGTTGTAGTTTGTCCCTGGCCCCGGTTGGGGTTGTGTGGGTGGCAACTGCTCGATGTGTCTCTCTCACATCCATGTTTCTCTTTCTCTCTTCCTCCCTCTCTCCCTCCTGCTCTATCTGAAGATAAATGCAAAAAAAAAAAAAAAAAAAAGTCCTCTGGTGAGGATAAAAAATATATGTAAGAAGTTACTTGGGCCCTGGCTGGGTAGCTCGGTGGGTTAGACCGTAATCCCGACATCAAGGCTGTGGGTTTGGTGTCCAGTCAGGGCACATGCAAAGACCAAACAGAGAATACATAAGCAAGTAGAACAACTAATCCATGTCTGTCTCCCTCTCCTTCCCTCCCTTATTTCCCTTATTCCCTTTCTCTCCCTTGGGGACTTTTATTGTGTTGTTGGTCCTTATTATTGACAAATATTGTATAAACACTCTTTGGTAGCTACTCAGTAGTTAATAAAAACGGGTTTTTAAAAGAAATAGACCAGTTGAATACATTGTAAGAAATGTTTTCTTTTCTCCCCTGTACTAATCCTTTCATTGCTTTCCATTAGCTTACCCTCAGAGCAGTGTTAAATACTGCCAACGAACACTTGCTCTACAGAAGGGATGAGGACAAAGAGAAAAGCAAGCTATGAAAAAGTAGGGGGTCTCAGGGCATGGAGTAGCATGTGGGGCCCACTTGGGAGACGCCTCTCAGCGATCCCTTTCGGCCCGCAGCCCTTTCTCGCCCAGCCGGGTGCTTGCTCTGTCCCCGGAATCCTGTCCCCTGTCTCCTCTCCTTCCAGCACAGGGCTCCCTGTGATTGATCGCCCCTACTTTCCATCTCCCTTTAGGGCTTACTGTGTGCCCAAGTTCTGGGAGACCAAAAGTTCTCTGTTGCTGAATAGCAACTGAAAGTTTTCCTGCACACACAGCATCAGGTATAATCTTGCTGTGCTTACATGTAAGGTGTGACCCTTTCAGTTCTGGATGGGGCATGGCCATTTCCCATGACCATGTCACCACAGCAAGACCCAGCTGTTTGGCTCTTTTAGGTGGCAGCACTTGGGTCATTGCTTATTCTCACCAGGCCACAACTGAAATGCTCGTGGGGACACAACCATTACCAGGCAACGTTTTAGGATACAACTTATGTTGTTGCATGAGAAATCACTGGGCCAGATTTCCCCATCACTCATGGGAGCAAGGTTTTTGGGGCACCACTGAAATAAGCATTTTCAGAAGCCCCCACAGGAGAAAGATGTGGTACATGATTTTATTTGCGCGCAGTTACATTCCTTGGGTTACAAAGCCCCGCCTCTTAGCCCAGCCCTGAAAAGGGGGTAGCTGTCAGTTTGGCAGAACGAGAAGTAGGGCCAGTGTCCAGTTTCCTTTCCATGTTGCAGCCAGATCCAGGATAGTACTAGTCCACTGTAGGGAGCTCCCCCTGTAACCAGAGAGTCAGGAGCTTGGCAAGCAAGAGAAGGAACCAAGAGAGGGAGAGAGGGAACTTCCTTTGTCTAGGAGTTTCAATATTTAGACTTGGCGCCCTCGCAGTGGCCATGCCTATTCTTGCCATCTCTTCGCCTGCTAGGATCAGTGCAACGCGATGAAACTACAAGCAGCGCTGCTTGGAGTGAGGGGGAGCTTTGCAAGGGAGCAAATGCTCCAGTTCTTTGGATGCAGTCCCATTTATTTACAGATTGGTTCCCCCAGGTTACATGTGGATTTATGTAACTTATTTTCTTAAGATGGCATCTCTGTAAACTATGCAGCCTAGCTTTGTCTCTTTTTTTTTTTACTGTGGAAAGAGACTTTGAAACTAAAAAATAACAAACACAGACATTCTTGAGTCCTAGGACCCATTAGTCCACCCATGCAAACCTTATCTTATTCACATGCAAATGAAGCACTCAGTTGCACCTGGGCTGGCCAGATATTGAGAATGCATTAACACAAGGTTACAAATCATCCATCTTCCAACTCCCCAACCCCTCAGGAGTGATTGACACGTAAGCACCTTCTCACATCACCCAGACCTTCCTGGGCATGCATCTAAACTGCCTTTGTCCAGTCCCTTCCCCCACCCGTCTGTGGGGAATCAACCTGGAGAATGCACACTTGCAGCTTTCTGGCAAAGCTGCGTAAATGGCATGCCTATGTCATCTGTTCTTCCCGCTACTCCTTTCCTGTTCGTTAATAACCAGATTGTTACGATGGTGGCACCATTTTAGACCAGAATCCAGCCTGTCGTGACACCTGTGTCACTGGTGCAAAGCTCTCACTGCAGCTGCAGCCCCTGAAAGGACCTCTTGGGTCCCAGTGCGAGGGGGGAGGGGAAGATTGTACCCAGAGGAAATTTGCTGTCTGCAAACCACTCTGCTTGGGTTCTAACAGCTATTGTTCTAAAGCAATCACCTCTCCCAGCAGTACCTGGCCCGGCAGGGTGCCCAGAATCAGCCTTTCTTTTGCCCTTTCTGCCACTAGACACCTGTGGAGAAAGAGGGCTGAAAAAAAGGAGTCTTTTTACAATTAGGTTGGCAGGTAGGAAGAGAAGAAGAGCTCAGTCACTGAATAATTGACCCTAGACATGGGTGTTTAAAGAATTAGAATTATAATACCAAGATAAGGGTGTTCATTGAAACAGAGGAAAGAGCTATGTATTTCCTTTCGGATGGAAAATCAGAAAAGTTTGGAAACAATAAATCAAAAGAATAATGGATTTGAAGAAGTTTTTTAAAAAGAATAAAAAGGCATCATGATAAGAAACTAGAGAAGATAGACAGACAGATAAAAAGCAAAGATATCTCGAAAGACCCAGACAGGCTGTGGCCAGAAGTCCACACGTCACCTTTCAACAGCTCATTTTTCTCTTGAGGGCATTTTTCACTATGAGGTATTGGCAGATTTGATGTTTTTTTAAAAAATAATTGTGAAGGAAGTAACAAAAAGCCCATTTCCTTAAGTAAAACACACAAAATTTTAAAAAATTACACTGGTTTTTGTTTGTTTGTTTTTCTGGAATTGTATAAAATAAAAAAAAACTGGCGGAAAGAAACAAAACCACTTATTTTGCAGGCCTTCTTCGTGCTGGGGACCTGTCTGGGTGCTTTGCTCCCAGGACTTCTGCAGCCCCTGTCCTTTCTGTTCTCCCTCTGTGCTCTGCTTCTGTGTGCGAATAGCTTGTCCACACACAGCAGGCCCTGCCTTTTGGGCAGACGGCCAGAGACTTCTGGGAGCTGAGTTTGGTTGTGTTCGGTAAATAAACAATAGAATCTGCTTCCCAGGCTATTTTTCCTGGCTGTGCAAGAGGACTCGAATTCAGTCAGACTGAGTCCAAAGGCTCTGTCTGTTCTGCAAGACACAGGAAAGTGCTAGAAGGTAAAAAAAAAAGAAAAAATCAGCTCATTAGCTGGGTGACTGGTTTACATGTTCCCACGTTATTAACTCTGAGCAGAACTTGAATGGGAGCGTTTCCAATACTGGACATCTTTCAGTCTGTGTGGAGATTAGCACTCCCGTTTTAGTGTTGGTAGTTTCGGAGGCCTTGTGAACAGGAGCCTGCTGGGGGCAGCATTTTACTTTGATTTGACTGTAGCGCATGGAAAGCACCAGAAATGGAGATCTCTTGGTGAAGTAGATGCTGCATCAGTATTTGTGCAGCTCACTCTGTCAGCCTTCTGTGACTTGTGGCCTGTGGTGTCTTTTCCTGAACAACTTGAAAGATGGGACTCAGGGCACGTCATCACCCTAAAACATGGTTAGTGATTGTTCAGGTTCTTTCTACAGAAAACTAGCTGTATCCGAATAGGAACAATCACAAAGAATGCCCTTTCTTTATTAATGAAATTCATTGTCACTGTGATTAATCTCCTTGTGGCATTTACTTTCATTCATGGTAACTTCTGGGAAATGAAGGACCGCATTCTTATTCTCAAGAATTCTGCATTGCATTCGTCAGCTCCCTTAACCTATGCAGACTGTGGTCTATTCATGGAGGAGCAGAAAAGGGAAACAATGGCTGTTGTTTAAATGCCAGTTGTCTAGACCATTCGTATACAAATGGGAGGGGGATGTATTCTTTCATAAGTCCTCATTTTCTTTTTCTTTTTTTTTTCTTCTCAGCTATTTATTTATTTATTTATTTATTGCCAGTTTTATTAATGTATTTTTGTTACAGATTTTTCTCCTTTTCCCCCCATTGACCCCCTCCTCCTGATCCCCCACCCTCAGCATTGTTGTCTATGTCCATTGCTTACACACACATGCATATAAGTTCTGTGGTTTATCTCTACCCTCCCCCCGCCCCCCTCTTCTGAGGTTTTCAGTCTGTACCCTACTTCTATGTCTCTGGGTCTATTTTGTTCATCAGCTTCTATTGTTTATTATATTCCACAAATAAGTGAGATCGTGTGATATTTGTCTTTCTCTTATTAGCATAATACTCTCCAGGTCCTTTCATGTAGTCTCAAAGGATAAGAGATCTCTCTTTCTTACAGCCGCGTAGTACTCCATTGTGTATATGTACCACAGCTTTTTTTATTTGTTCATTTATTGATGGACACTTGAGGTGTTTCCAGATCTTAGCGATTGTAAATAGTGCTGCTATGAACATAGGGGTACATATATTCTTTGATTGGTGTTTCAGGCTCCTTAGGATATATTTCTAGAAGTGGGATCACTGGGTCAAATGGCAGATCAATTTTTAATTTCTTGAGGAAACACCATGCTGTTTTCCATAGTGGCTGCACCAGTCTGCGTTCCCACCAGCAGTGTACTAGAGTCCCCTTTCCTCCACACCCTCACCAGCAGTTGCTGTTTGATGATTTGTTGATGGTGGCCATTCTGGCCCGTGTGAGGTGATACCTCATAGTCATCTTAATTTGCATCTCTCTGATGATTAGTGATGTTGAGCATTTTTTCATATGTCTCATGGCTATTTAGAGAGGTGTCCATTTAGCTCCTGTACACATTTTTAAATTGAGTTCTTTGTCTTCCTTTTGTTGAGTTGTATGAGTACTCTATATATTTTGGAAATTAACCCCGTATTTGATGTATCGTTGGCAATTTGTTCTCCCATATAGTGGGTTCCCTTTCCATTTTGATGGTTGTTTCTTTTGCTGTGCAGAAACTTGTTAGTTTGATGTAGTCCCATGTATTCATGTTTTCCTTTGTTTTTCTTGCCTAAGGCATTGTATCAGTGAAAATTCTGCTGCATGTGATGTCTGAAATTATGTTGCCTACATTGTCTTCTGGGATTTTTATGGATTCACAAATCACATTTAAGTCTTTTATCCATATTGCCTCCATTTCTTTTTCCAATGTCCAGTAATTTTCTGAGAACAGGTCCTTTACTTCTTTGGTTAAGTTTATTTCTAGGTATCTTAGTTTTTTTGTAGCCCTCAACTGAATGGAAAAATCCCTCAGGTGTTCAGGGTCAGAGGATTTCCAGAGGGTGGAGCAGATGCTTGCTGGGTGGTGTTAAACTCCTTAGGGAGGGGCTGTTGCTTCTCCCTGGGGCTCTGGGAAGGGGCTCTTAGAGTGAGATGGGTACTGTCCTGAGGAAGTGAGTCAGTAGACTTCCACTGCCCTGCTATCTCTCCAAGCTCCTGAGTCTCCACACTGTTCCATTCCAGTCTGCCCTCCCTCTGCCAGAGCCCAAGGTGAGTGACTGTCGCTAATTTAGTGCTCTATCCTGGCTCTCTGTGCTCTGGAGCCAGCTTGGGATTTTAACCTCAAAGGGGCTGCTCACAGCTAAAACAGCTGCTGTCTGTGGGCTCCCAGCCGGCCCTTGCACATCTCCGTAGTTTCTACCAGGCTCAATTTAGTGTCCTCTTTCGGTCCATGGCTATACGGGTCCTCACCAGCTGCTTTTCTGTTTGTTTGTTTTTTCCTGACAATTTGTCTTTATTTTAGTTGTAATTCCAGTTTGGTCCTGGCAGATGCTCTGTGTAGCTTTTGTTCACTCTGCCGCCATTATGGAATCTCCTCCTCATTATTATTAGTTTTCAATCCTCACCCGAGGATATTTTTCTGTTTATCATCAGATAGAGTGGGAGGGAGGAAAAGAGAAGGAGAGAAACATCTGATGTGAGTTAGATACATCAACTGGTTGCCTCCTACATGACCCAACCAGGGCCAGGGATGAACCACAACCGAGATACGTGCCCTTGACTGAATTGAACCCTCCACTCCTTGGTCCATGGGCCAATGCTCTAACCACTGAGCAAAGCCAGCCAGGGCTGTACCACAGCTTTTTCATCCACTCTTCTACTGATGGATACGGCTGTTTCCAGATCTCAGCAATTGTAAATAACACTTCTATGTACATAGGGATGCATATATTCTTTCGGATTGGTGTTTCAGGATTCTTAGGGTGTATTCCCAGAAGTGGGGTGACGGTCAAACAGTTTCATTTTTAATTTTTTGAGTAAACTGTAAGAATGAGGTGAAACGAGGCGATGCAGGGTCTCCAGAGTGCAGGTTTATTGGGAATCAGCCTGCTGGACTACCTCTAAGGAGAACAGCAACCAGCTTGTACAGACTAGGCATTTTTAAACTCAAGGCTGGGGGAGTGGTAGTCTTTGATTGGTCGGGCCTGGGGTCTCCCGAGTCCTTGATTGGTCAGGGGCTGGGGTCTCCTGAAACTTGTTTTTCTTGTCCAACGACCATTTGCAGTTTTGGGTGGGTTAGGGTGGTTCTGTCATTTCGTTCCGCCTAACTGGAGTGATGGGTTTTGTTTTTCTGGAATGAGAGGTTTCCGGCAGTAATACAGAAGTTAAGAGCTAACAGAAACATCATATCGTTTTTTATAGTGGCTGCCCCAGTCTGCATTCCCACCAGCAGTGTACTAGAGTCCCCTTTTCTCCACACCCTCGCCAACACTTGTGGTTTGATGATTTATTGATGGCAGCCATTCTGGCTGTGTGAGGTGATACTTCAGTCATCTTAATTTGCATCTCTCTGATGATTAGTGATGTTGAGCATTTTTTCATATGTCTCTTGACCATTTGTATATCCTGTTTGGATAGGTGATTATTTAGGTCCTCTGCCCATTTTTTAATTGGGTTCTTTGTCTTTCTTTTGTTGAGTTATATGAGTATTCTCTGTATTTTGGAAATTAGCCCCTTATCTGATATATCATTAGCAATTATGCTCTCCCATATAGTGGGTTCCTTTTCCATTTTGATGGTTGTTTCTTTTGCTGTGCAGAAACTTGTTAGTTTGATGTAGTCCTATGTATTAATTTTTTTTATTTGTTTCTCTTGCCTAAGGCATTGTATCAGTGAAAATTCTGCTGCATGTGATGTCTGAAATTTTGTTGCCTACATTGTCTTCTGGGATTTTTATGGATTCACGAGTCACATTTAGTCTTATTCATATTGCCTCCATTTCTTTTTTCGTTTTGTTTTTTTTTAATCCTCACCCGAGGATATTGTTTCCATTTTTTGTACAGATAGAGTGAGAGGGAGAGAGAGGAAGGGAGAGAGAGTGAGAAACATCGACGTGAAGGGACACATCGAGTGGCTGCCACCCTCACGACCAACCAGGGCCGGGGACAAACTGCAACCGAAGTACGTGCCCTCAGCGGGAACCGAACCCGGGTCTCTCCGGACCGCAGGCCGACGCTCTAACCGCTGAGCCAAACTGGCCAGGGCTCCATTTCTTTTTTCAATGTCCTATAATTTTCTGAGAACAGGTCCTTTACTTCTTTGGTTAAGTTTATTTCTAGGTATCTTAGTTTTTTTGTAGCCCTCAACTGAATGGAAAAATCCCTCAGGTGTTCAGGGTCAGGATTTCCAGAGGGTGGGGCAGATGCTTGCTGGGTGGTGTTAAACTCCTTAGGGCGGGGCTGTTGCTTCTCCCTGGGGCTCTGGAAGGGGCTCCTAGAGTGAGGTGGGTCCTGTCCTGTGAGGGAGGGAGTCAGTACAAGACTCCGGTGCCCTCCTGAGTCTCTCACTCTCTCCTGAGCCAGGAGCCCTGGACTGTCTCCACACAGTCCCAGTCCAGCCTGCCCGCCCTCCCTCTGCCGCAGCCCAAGCTCATTTCGTGCTTTTTAAACCCCGCTTTCTCGGCGGGAAGTGCACACCACTAATCCAGCCCTCGATAGTGTCTGCGGGCCTCAGCCCGCCCCACGTGCCTCCGCGGTGCCAGTCAGGCTCGACTTGGCGTCCTCTCCCGTCCTTGGTGGTAGGTTCTCTTCCAGCTGCTCTTCGGCTGGTTGTTTCTGATGTTTGGTCTTGATTTTTGTTGTAATTCTAGTTTGGTCCTCCAGACGGTCTGTGGAGCTTCCATTTACTCTGCCGCCATCTCTGTTTTCTTTTTCTCAATTGAAAAAACTTTGTTAAATCCTCACCCAAGGATATTTTTCCACTTATCTGCCGTGGGTTCAGCCGCTCCCCGCCCGCACCGCCCTCCTGGTGACCGTGGCAGCTCCTCGGAGGCCAGAGGCTGAAGGGCCTTGTCCATCAGTCCTCCTTTTTGAATTGCATGTCATATGGTTAAAATTTGCCTCTCACTTTTCAGTGACTACAACAATATAAAGGCAGCATACGAGGCCATGAAGAACGTAGCCTGTTTGATCAACGAGCGCAAACGCAAGCTGGAAAGCATCGGCAAGATAGCGCGGTGGCAGGTCTCCATCGTGGGCTGGGAGGTGAGTGGACAGCCCCTCATCGGTCACCCCCCTTGTCTGGTTTAATGACAGACTTTAATGTCCTGTGATTGATACTTGATACTCATGGCTTTAAGGGTGCACAGGATTCCCCTGCTGTCCGAAAGTAGAGCGTTCCTAGGAAGCCGTTCATAAGCTCAACCGGTGCAAAGCCTAAGACCAGTGCGCTGGGCACATCTTGCTAACGGATGCACAAAACCAGTCAATACAGCACAATGCTCGCAGACACCGCGGAGCGCTGGAGGCTGGAGGCTGGAGGCTGAGTGCGGTTCCCGGGAAGGAGCTCCAGGGGCCGCTGTGGGGCCTGAGGCTTGGGTGTGCTGCCTCTGTAATGGCTGCTGGAAACCACACACTGGGCTACTTTTACTTCTCGCCTTTTTTGGTAAAAATGAAAATTCTCTTTGGGTTTCTTTCAGTTAGCAAAAACAGGTACCAATGTAGGTCTTTAGTGAAAGTGAAGTGGTGTAAAGAGGGCTTTTGAAAAGTAGGGGATACCTGCGTGTATGTTTAGGCATATCATTGAATTTAAGGCAACTACTTTCCCTTTCACCTCCACCACGAAATACTCTGAGGTGTGTCTGTAATTAAACAGTTACCTTCTCTCCTGCGGAGAGGAACCTTCATGAGGGCACTGGAGAACACAGAAGACACATCACGGTGTGGCGAGGGCATGGGCTGCGTCTAAATCCGCTGTGAGCTGGGGGCGATCCATATTTTTTTTTATTTATTTATTTATCCTCACCTGAGGACATTTTTCCATTTTTTATTCAGGTAGAGTGGGAGGGAGAGAGAGGAAGAGAGAGAGAAACATCGACGTGAAAGGGACACATCGAGTGGCTGCCACCCACACGACCCAACCAGGGCCGGGGACAAACTGCAACTGAGGTATGTACCCTTAGCGGGAACCGAACCTGAGTCTCTCTGGACCACATGCCGACGCCCTAGCCGCTGAGCCAAATCGGCCAGGGCCATATTTTCATTTATACGACAGGAAAATAGTACCTGCCTTGTAGGGCTATTGTGAGGGTTATATAAGACAGTGCAAATGCAATGCTCAATACAGCCTGTAATAATGTCCAGTGCATATGTGCATGCACACACAGTCACACACACACGTGCACACATTCATTTATAAAAACAAGAACCGTAACAATAGTGAGTGCCTGTATTGTGTTCACTTCATGCCTAGCACTGGTCTAAGCCATTTATATGTGTGAGCTCATTTAATCCTCTCAGCAGCCCTATGAAGTAGGGAACATTACCCCCACTTAGCACGTGGGGGAACTGAAGCACGGAATGGCCACGTGGCTTGCCACAGCCACAGAGCTAGGAAGCGGCCGAAATGGATTCACCCAGGCAGGCAGCCTGGCTTCGGGGTCCCTGCTGATAACCACCAGGCTCGGTGGCCATTGTTAAAAATAATAAACTGCTGCTGTTCATATTAGTTTTAGAACAAGAAAGATTCATCCTACATCCAGCTAATTAGTCAAAACTCATTCTCCCAAAGGATCGTGGAAGTTTGTGTTGAGAAGTTAGGTTTTTAACTAAAGTAGATAATAGTGATGAACGCTGGAAAGAAATACTTGTATTTCAAGGGCCTTTTGGATTTTTGGAGCTTGGAGGGCCCTTGGAGGTCACCGACTCTAACTCTTACTCTGTAAGTGAAGAATCTAGGCCACAGAATGTCTCTGGGCAAGGAAGCAGAAGAGGTATTTGGAGTTGAGCTGTGGCCTACAGAATAATGTTGTGTATGATTGAGACTAAAGGAGAATAAAATCTTCAATTTATAAAACTAAAAAGACAGCGTCATACCAAATGCCATAAAGTTCTGCTGGATTAGACCCAACCTAAATATGCTAAACGTGTGGTTTTCCTTCAGTGTTTGGACTCCGACACTTAGATCATTTACTGTCAGTTCACCAGTGTCTTGCTGGCGGTTTGCCGTCTGGCCTTTTGTTTCCTCCAAGCCAGGCGTCTGCAGTGCCCTGTCCTACCTGCCGGGACCTGCCTGTGGTCCTCGCTGTCCGAGGGCCGGCCGGCCGGCTGCCGTTTCAGATCTGATCGGACTCCATTACTGCGGCCGCCTTCTCACCGCTCTTCCTGATGAGGAAGACCTCTCAGATCGCATAGAGGCCCTGTAATCTTTCCCCATCGAGTAGGAGAAAAAGAAAAGAACCTCACACACGAAGACTAATGAACTGAGATTTTACATAGCCTTGAGCCTTGGCCAGCCGTGAAGGGGCCTCAGGCAAATGGGGAAGCTGGGGAGGTTCCGGGGCAGGGCCTCAGCCTCTATCCCCGATGTACGTAAGAATCGGAAGGTCTCACAGTGTGTTTTCATCCTCCAGGGACAGGACATCTTAGACCGAAGTTCAGAATTGATCCACTCTGGGGAGCTGACCAGAATCACGAGGCAGGGCAAGAGCCAGCAGCGGACATTCTTTCTGTTTGACCACCAGCTGGTGTCCTGCAAGAAGGACCTGCTGCGCAGGGACATGCTCTACTACAGGGGCCGCATGGACATGGATGACATGGAGCTCGTGGACCTGGAGGACGGGCGGGACAAGGACTGGAACCTCAGCGTGAAAAACGCCTTCAAGCTCGTCAGCAAAACCACGGACGAGGCTCATCTGTTTTGTGCCAAGAAACAGGAAGACAAGGCGAGGTGGCTGCAGGCTTGTGCGGACGAAAGGAGACGCGTGCAGGAGGACCAGGAAATGGGTAAGCAGCGCTCAGACCTCATTCCCCAGCTCTCTCCTGCAGAGTTAAATCGCCCCCTTTGGAAAAGAAAGGATTTGCAAATTCTAAGTGTTTCTGAACTGGCTCACAAGACTTGCCCTGGCCGATGTGGTTACCGCAGACAACATTTGCATACCGGGTGCTATACCCATTTTACAGATGAGAAAATGGAGGCTGAAGGCCCTTGCCCACTCTTGCAGCATGGCCAAGCAACATTTAAAACCAGCTCAGTGTGCCCCCAGAGACTGAGTCACACTCTGGTGACTGTCACCCAGGCCATGAGAAATATCAGATGATCCTTGGGGCTTCCACTTCAGCTATGGCTTTAAAGCACCTTAAATTTACCTTGTTGCCATGGTCCGTTTCAGCCCCACACCTGCCTGCAGACCCCCCTCTCCGCCAGGAAGCCCCCTGGGCTGCAGTGAAGGCCTTGCCTCTCCATACTCAGGGTCACCCCTGTCTTCGCAGCTTCTGCTGCCCTCCGGGTATGGACCGCAGGAGACAAACTGTTGAGCCAGGTGTTTGCAGTGGGGAAACCCGCTGTAGCTGAGCCAGGCTCCAGGGCCTCCCCAGCACGGTAGGGTTTTGAGCACAAACTGTTGAATGGAAGTCAGGGTACAACAGGGACCATGGGCCCCTGGAGACGAGGTGGGATGACAGGTCGTCTGTGCCGTCCTCCTGGCCCAGACGTGAAAGGCTGTGTGGTGCAGGGTGGAGGAGGAGGCCCCGTCCTCCTCCCCACCCACCACCATGAGGAAAGCTGGAATGAAACCAGGAGGCGCTCTGTTGGTCCTCCCCGTGATGTTGTCCCCAGGCTTGGCCACGGCTATTGCTCTCGCCTGCCGGAGGCTTCATGGGATCATGTATTCGAGTAGAAAGGGCTTTTCAAGTCAGTCAGGCTAACTCACCATCAGAAGCGGGCATCTTCTCTGCAACACTCCGAGCAGCTGAGCACTGGCCGTACCTTGACCTCTAATGACACAGAGCTCACTGCTCACAGGTGGCCCTGCCACGAAGTGGAAGAATCTTATTCCAAGAGCAAAGCTGATCCCCAGCAACTTGCACGTGTTGGTGCAGCTTTTGACTCATTGCAGTAAGTCTCATCACTCCGTCATGCCGAGAATTCCTCGGGCCGGAGGTCACGTATCTTCGAAGCAGAATGAGAGCCACAAAGTCCTAAGCGTGCCTGCCGTGTAATGTCTAGTGCAGGCCCTGAAATCATCTGTAAGCTGGAGTGTCTGGGTTTCTTCTCAGACAGAACCAAATAGTAGGGCATTCTGAGTGCTTCCGGGCCCCGGCAGGAGAGGCAGGAGGGCCTGGGGTGGCTCTCTGGGGTTCGGTGCTCAGACAGCAGACGGGAATGAATGGAGGGGTGACTACTGGGGTGAGAGTGTGCCACTAAGTCTGCGCCGGGTGAGAGTGGACGGAAAGGGGACCACTCAGGCCCTTGCCTGGCCCTTTGTGTCAGCCTGGGTGCCCAGTGCGGGGCTGTGGGTTGGTCCTGGGGATCGTGCCATGGAGCAGGTGGGGCAAGGAGGGGGGAAGGCAGGGCCGACGGGCCTCAGCGCAGAAGCCGGGGGCCAGGGCACAGAGCCTGAGGGAGGCGCCAGGCCCTGTTAGGGACAGATGTCGGGCGTCAGGGAGCCAAGGCACGGGGCGCAGAGTGTTTCCCGTGGAGGGCGAGCCCTGGCCAGTGACCCCAGGCCGCCGAGCCCAAGGCAGAGCCCGGGTCTCCTTCCCCAGGAGGAAGCCCCCAGGGCAGGATCCAGCCCAGCAGCTGTAGCCTCCTCTGCCTCTCGTACTCAACACTGGAGTTCAAAATCCAGTTCCCGGTTTCCAGTGTCACCTGTGTCCGGGGACAGTCAGAGCCCACTCCGCTTTCACAGCTGGTGGGTGAGCAGGCCCAGGCCCCGTTCCATGCCCTCCCCTCCGGGGCCGTGTCCTGGAGGGGACGATGAACACTGGTCGAGGTTTGCACAAGTCTGTGCGTCCTCACCAACAGCACCCCGTTCAGCTTCCCTGTGCCTGGTTCAGAGAACGACGCTGTGGCCATCCCAGGGACAACCCCCACTCCTTCCTCCTCTGCTTCCGGGTGTGGTGAATACCTCAGGGATGACGTGGGTTATGGTGCACATTTTATTCTAAAATGCTTTCACGTGTTTTGAATACATGTTGCCTTTGCTTCTAACTCCAGGCATGGAGATTTCTGAAAATCAGAAGAAGCTCGCCATGTTAAATGCTCAGAAGGCAGGACATGGAAAGTCAAAAGGTGAGTTCTGCAGAAGCCTCCGTGCCTGTGCATCTGCGTTGGGGTTAAAAGCGGGGAAAGGCTCGAAGTTGTTAGCAGATGACCAGCCCTGAGAGAAGGAGAGGCGGGATCCAAAGCACCGGGGTGTTTTACCGTGATGAGCATTCGGTTTTGAACGGGCCTCAGGTTTTGCTTCCATTTGCACATGAGTCTCTAAGGGGTATTTGACTCGGTAGCCAAGAGCATCCAGACCTCCCTGTCCTGCCCACAGCCCTCTGGGCCTCCCCTCCCGAGGGGCCGGTCGTGGTGTCAGGTCAGCCAGAGCCTGAGGCAGACCGACCATTCCTGCATCTTGGGGGCACGTGAGGAGGAACTGTCCAACCCTGGCCGAGTGTCCCCTGCGGACGACATTCTAGTTTAATTAAACAGTCTGAAAGTTCTGTACATCACGCGATGAGCTGAGGAAAAAGGGGGCACACAGCTCACGTATAGCAGGGCACCTCTACCCCGGGCCCCGCAGGGTGGCCGGCAGCTGTGAGGGTGCCAGCACCCAGGGCGTCTTCCCAGGGTGCTGAAGGACAAGGCCGGTGATGCTATTCGAGCCCCAGAAGTACTGAAGATCGTTATTCCAAAAATGTTCCATTTTATAAACTTAATTCAGATCGACTCCAAGAGGGATTTACCCCGTGAAATTAATACCGTTCACTGTTTTCCCAACTGCAAATGCAAAAGCAGGATCAGGTAAGCCTAGGACTGCGACAGGCCGTCAGCTGCCGGGCCAAGGACACGCCATTACCAAGAGAGCACTCAGCGTTTCCCGTTCCCGCCTCCACGTGCGGGCTCGCCCCTCCTCCCTGCCATGTTATAAATACGTTCGAGGCCGAAAAGCCCACTGTTTTTTTTTTTCTTATCCTCACCCGAGGACATTTTTCCACTTTTTGTTCAGATAGAGTGGGAGGGAGAGAGAGGGAGAGAGAGAGAGAAACATCGACATGACAGGGACACATCGAGTGGCTGCCACCCGCACAACCAACCAGGGCCGGGGACAAACTGCAACCGAGGTGCATGCCCTTGGCGGGAACCGAACCCCCGGGTCTCTCAGGACCGCAGGCCAACGCTCTAACCGCTGAGCCAAACCGGCCAGAGCTGTATATTATTATTATTCTTTTTTATGTCTCCACTTTCAATGGCAGGTGATTAGTAAATGTCAGTTAGTTAGAATGTATTTGTTTTTGTATCTTCCAAGAGCCACTAGGCTTAGCAGCCAGGCCCCCAAGAACAGCACGATGATCACCTGTCGGGCGCTTGCCCGGGCCATCTTACTCCGTCCTCCCTGTCGTCCTGGGAGACCAGGGAAACCTTAGGCAAGGCCGAGGCAGGGATGGATCCTGGGCTGAGGTCCTGGCTCCTTCCAACCCCCGCCCTTTCTTCTCAGCATGCTGATTTTCACAGTTATGTGTGGTTTTGTAGCTCATTTTAATAAGCCTTTTGAATAACCTCTGCACAAGTTTAAAATGCCGACTCTAATAGAATCATTGTCGTTAAACTGATTAGGTATCTGGGTCACTTCCAGGCACGTTACTTGAATTCACTCATCTAATTCTCATAACCCACTGTCATCCCGCATTAGAGTTAGGGAACTGAGACTCAGAGGGAGCAGCTGGTTTCCCAGAAACCACAGCTAGTAGGTGTCAGAGCAGGGCTTGGGCCCTGCCGTCTGTCGCTGCTTCTCATCCGAATAGCAGTCCGGGTGCAATCCTGCCACTTGCTGCTGCGTGACCACAGGTGATCACGCATCCTCTCCGGTGTGGTGCCCCTCCCTGTCACATGCCGTAATGGTACCTTCCTGGGAGGACTCGGCGGGATGGCCTGTGTCAGTCTCCACGTGCCTGAACGTGTCACCGTAGCTGTCAGATGTACTTTCGGTTCCCTGAGACCCAGCCAAGAACCTCGAGTCTCGGCATCGTTCCCTTCCTTTCTGTTAAAGTGACCCTGCGTCCCTGTGTCGCCCCCCTCCTCTCTCGAGTTAGGCTGCAGTGGCTGCCCCGTGGCCCCGCCGCACCAGGGCTTGCCCCCGCTCCAGCAGCGCCACGTCACCGTGCCCACCAGCGTCCCGCGGCAGCAGGTCTTCGCGCTGGCAGAGCCCAAGAGGAAGCCCTCGCTCTTCTGGCACACCTTCCACAAGCTCACCCCGTTCAAGAAGTGAGCCGGGGCCGCGCTCGGCGGAGGGTCCGGAGAGGACCTCTGTCCCCCCCGGCTCCACCCAAGGACAGTCTGCTGGACCCAGGGCTGCAAACTGCTTCTGGGGACGAACACAGAGGAGAAGGCCCTGGACTTGCCTTCGGTCTCGGAGGTGCATGTGCCTCCTCGGAATGGGGAGAAGGCGACGATGCTTCACGCACGCAGGGGCCTTCAGTGACCTGTGCCAAGGTGGCCGAGGCCGAGGAGCTGGTGTCGTGCTCCAGCGGCTGAGCAGCGGCCCCTGCAGCCCGGCTGACGACCACGCTGGCGCTGCAGCCCAGGCCCCAGGTGCTGTGGGGAAGGACGAGGGCTTGGCGCACTGGCCTTGGTTCTGAAGGGGACGGTCATCCCGGGGTGGGGACGGTCGTCCTGGGGCTGGGACGATACTGCCTGTCACTGGCATAGGTAAGCTGGTCTTGTCTTCCACAGTGTTAGGGGACCTAGTGCGGACGTGTCCCCTGGTGTCATCTGAACCGAAAGGTAGTGCAGGCTGCACCCCCCAGGCCCCTCCCGTGCAGGCCGGAGGGGAAGCAGGCAGGGAGGTGTGCAGTGCCGAGGGCCCTCGGGCTTCTACAGGTGCGGCTGCTTGGGGGGCGCAGTCCTAGGGCGGCTGGATCGTCCTTCTCAGGCAGTGGGTGACCCCGTGACCCCATGAGCAGGAACCGGGTGCTGGCACGTTATGACCTAAAATCTCTATTCCAGCCCCTCCGTTTGCCCTGTGAAAACCCGTTCATACTTTCACGATGAAGTGAATGCGAATGCACTGATTGAAGGGCATTCTCATTCAGTTCATTGTTCCTGGGGCCGCCACCAGTCTACAGTCCCGCGCCCTCTCCTGGGGAAGCAGAGCTCCCAGCAGTCCAGCTGCTGGGAAGGGGGCCCCTGCCTGCGGGAACCCAGGCGGGTGGTAACGGCCTTGCTAGCACGGCGACGGGTTTCCGAAGAGTCGCTCTTTATACCGGAGACCTTAACACAGCAGGTCCAGGCTCGGCGGCCGCAGCCTTGTTAACCAGGGCCCTGGGCTGACACCTACAACAGTTTTCTCCCCGAGTTTGTCTGTCCTGTTAATGCTGATGCAAATAGCTTTTCCATATGTCTGGAGAAGACAGGCTCTGCAAGAGAGGCCGTTGTAATTAGTGCACTCGACGGGGGTTGTGCTGTATGACACAATGTGTGGTTTTCTATTTGAAAATCTTTTTTGTATGCTACTCTCGGGAAGTCCATTTTCTACTAGACCCATGCTTGAGAATAAACCTGTACTGTCCAGCACAGAGGCGGAAACTGAGTCTCTGGGTGTGTGGTTCCTCCCCCCGCCCCCCGCCCCCCACCTGGAGCTGTTCCTGAAGATGTCCTGCCACAAGAAGACCTGATCCTGGACCCCTCGGCTGAGGCTTAGAGCAGCGCTATGGGAAAGTTTGCCCGAAAATCCTGCCTGTTCTCGAGCCCGCCCCGCATCTGCCTGCGCTCACTTCCAGGCGGTACCGCTGCAGGTCCTGCTGCCCCGGGCCAGCCACCCGGCCCCTCTGCACTGCCGCCCGAGCCCCAGGACAGAGGCTGCTTCCGGGGGAGCGTCTGGGAGGGCTGTCCCGTGTGCAGGAGCGCACCTGTGCTTCGTGTTTGAGTAGGCATCTCAGTGTTAGTTGCATTTATATAACTGACATTTTTACTAACAAAAATGATATATTTTGTAAACTATACTAAATATGCTTTTCGTGGACCGACCCCTCAGCCATAACTGTAGGGGTCTCTGTGCTAAATAGAGTTGATTGTATATACAGCCGTTTAGAACAGTTGGTTGTGTGTTTTGTTTTTTAATGTAAGTGAATTACGTTAAGGAAGCAAAGAGAATTCTTAGCTTAGGTTATATTTCCTGTGAGGATTCAGCAAAGTGAAGAACCACTCAGAGGGCTTCCATGTACTGATATTTATTAACGAGCAATGAAGAAATGCTTTCGGCTCTGTGAGGGGTCCTGATTTATTTCCCAGGTGAGTCCTGACGTGGTCCCCCCCTGGCATTCCCTGGGCTCCTAGCAGCAGCAGGAAGCTCGGAGGGGACGGCATGTAGGGCCCGGGCTGCCCCTGCACCTCAGTACCGCGAGAATCACCTGATCAAATACCCGTTCTGGGTGGACCCTGGTGATTATGAAAACTGCTAACATAGATTTAAAAGGCTAGAACGTCCTTTAAGTTTGTGTGTCCAGCTTCGGTGGTTGTACCAAATGCCTGAGTTCTGTAAAGAATGGCTCAAGGATTCTAACTTTGATCTGCCAAGTTTCCTTCTTCTCAGAAAGTAGGGAAAAAACAAAGAGCCTTCTAGACAGATTAGGTATGAATTTCATTAGGAATCTCGCTTTCTCTGTCTTTCTCTTTTTAACCCGACATTGCATAATATGGTGACCCCCTCCCCCCCCGAAAAAGGTGATACAGAGTTTTGATGAATTTCACTTACAATGTTACTCATATTTCAGAATTTGCCGACTCTGTTGAAAGACATTGGCAGTGACCTTGGGTCAAGAGACCCCTTCTCAGTAGTGATTACACCTAGAATGTAGGGCCGCCTTGGCAGTCACGGGGCAGAATCTTTGTAAAACCCTGGAGAGACAGCGTTCTTCCTCTTCGGCCTGCTAACTGGACACAGCCGCTTGGCAGGGCTGTGGTGGGACCATCTGCCTCGCTTGTTCTCGGTGGATCTGACTTTGTAGTTGGGAACATCTCACTCCCCTCCCCCTGCCGTGTCTGAATGGTGGTGTGTCTTTGGATACCTCATCCAGATGGGGACGAACCCCGTGCCTGTTCAGAAAGCCCGCGTCCATCTTGCATTTTGCGGTCGAGATGCAGAGCAAACGTGTTCATTGAAAAGCGGATCCGCAATAGAAAGTCTTTGTGAAAGCCACGGGCTGCCGCATTTTACCAGGTGGACATCTTTACGTGCCCAAACTACTGATGCTCCTCAGACAAACCAGCGTACTTGGCCAAAGTAGAGCAGCCTGTTCCCTGGCGCCCGGGGGGAAATTGCTGAGGAGAGAAACAGCTGTGTCCCTCACAGGACAGCCAGCGGCGTGGGGACGTGTGTCCGTTCAAGGCTGCAGCACAAAAACCGTTGTCCCGGTAATGAGTTTAGCCGACACATTGTTCCCTCTGTTAAAATGTCACTTGGCGACTGCTGCTCTCGGGATGGGTGTAGTGGAAGCAGAATTCAAAAGGTTACAAAACAAATAAAAAAGGAAAAGCTATTGGTCTCGAAAAGCCCCAAAGCTTAAATGTTTGATGCCAATATACTTAGCTAGACCACACGTAACTGTTGCCTTTAGTTATTCCATAGACATCAGCGTTTGTATTTAGAAAACACTTCAGCTGAGTCTGTGAGTTCATAACTGGTCATTTTTGTAAATATCCGCATGGTTCCTGTTTGACTTACCGACTTGGCGAGGCTTTGGGTGACCTTGTCGTTTTAACTCCCCAGTACCAAGATGATGTTACCTGTATACTTTGTGACGACTTCCAGACTGACGACTTGGCTGTGGCAGCTGGAAGGTGTGTCATCGCTGTAACTTGATATGTATTTTTGTTGAATGAAGTTTTTGTAAAAAAGAAAAAAAAAATTATTTACAATCTTATTTGAATGATTTCTTGTAAATGCTGTGAATGTACATTTGTTGTTTTGTATCTATATATTAAAATTAATTTGCCAAACTGGTTCTACTGATGCATTTGAGTAAGATTTTATTTATTTATTTTCTTTTTTTTATCCTCACCCGAGGACATTTTTCCATTTTTTGTTCAGATAGAGTGGGAGGAAGAGAGAGAGAGAGAGAAACATTGACGTGAAAGGGACACATCGAGTGGTTGCCACCCACATGACCCAACCAGGGCCGGGGACAAACTGCCCTTAGCGGGAACCAAACCCGGGTCTCTCTGGACCGAAGGCCGACGCTCTCACCGCGGAGCCAAACCGGCCAGGGCAAGATTTTATTTCTTTTCTTTTTTTATCCTCACCTGAGGATATTTTTCCATATTTTGTACAGATAGAGTGGGAGGGAGAGAGAGGAAGGGAGAGAGAGAGAGAAACATCGACATGAAGGGACACATCGAGTGGCTGCCACCCGCACGACCAACCAGGGCCGGGGACAAACTGCAACCGAAGTACGTGCCTTTAGCGGGAACCGAACCCGGGTCTCTCTGGACCGAAGGCCGACGCTCTCACCGCGGAGCCAAACCGGCCAGGGCAAGATTTTATTTCTTAACAGAGAATGTCAGGAGGGTTCGTGGGGTTCACAGCTCATTTCTGGCCTGGACGTCGATAGGCTTCAGCAATAGTCTGTCCATTAAGGAGCTGGATCAAACCGCTGGACAGATGGGAGGAAGAAGGTTTGAGGGAAGCAGAAAGGGACCACTTGACTTGGAAAAACATGGGAATAAGACCGATAAAGCCCAAACCTGCACTGAGGAGTCCTGTTTCGTAGCAGCAGCGATGGCGCTGATGGTGGAGGTCAGTGAGCAGAACACCTTTCATTTCCCTGCGGCTGGCCAGGGAAAGGCCGGCCTTCCGAGATCAGCTCCGGCCCAGGCCGCTTACCCCTGGGGTGGGGTAGATAACCATTTCCTCCTTTAATTTACAGCCCAGAAGAGCTAGTAAATAGCCCATTGTTTGCTGAGACTAATCAGAAAAGGATTCCTGTGAAGGTTGCCAGGCAGTTCCCACTTGGTGACTCTAGCAGCCACCTGCTTCCCAGACTGGTTTCCCCTGGGGCTGGGCTGAGAGGGCGGTGACTGGGGCGCAGGCCTGGGAGGGAGAGGGAGAGCCTGGGGACCAGGGTCTGCCTCAAAGGCTGGCTCTGGGGACTCGGGTTGGCCCCACAGACAAGCAGGAGGGAAACAGAGGGCTATGGCCATTCTGGAAGAGTTGTGGGTGGTGACACCAGCCACCACCCCTGTGTCCTGGAAAGAACAGCGAAATGTATGACTCCTCCATCGGAGCTTGTGGTCGAAGAGGGAAGACAAGTGCAAGGTACAGCCAACACCGAGTGTGAATTGTACCACAGCAGGGTGTGCACAAGTTACAAACTTGTACTTCAGGAGATGCCGGCCCTTCCTCTGGTGTCAGGGTAGGGAGGCAGCACAGGAGGCCAGGGCCCAGCAGGACCAGGAGTGCTGACCCGTCCGCAGGGCCAGGTGTGTCGCTGGCCGCGGTGATGACCAGTGTTGGAAGCTGGGTGCACGAGACCTGCGGACCGGGATGAGGCGCTGGGGTTTCATTCTGCAGGCAGAGGCTTGAAGGCAAGGAACTCTGGCCAGATTTGCGAGGAGCTCATTCCAGGGGCAGAGAAAAGGGTGGATTGAACCCCGAGGCAGGGAGTGATTTAGGAGGCAGTGTCCAGGGAGGAGACCCGGGCAAGCAGAGGCGGCTGGATGTGCAAGAAACTCAGCGGTAACAGCAGGGCTCCGTCGGCCACCGGATGCTGGGAGATGACAGACTCCAAGTTCAACCTTGGGGTGACCGGCGGGTGCTAGCGCCATAGTCAGATACATAATCCTGCATGGAGGGGTGGGGAGGAGTTCCTGGCTTGGGTTCGTGCTGGGTCTGCCCAGTGGGTAGTAAGGTGGACAGAGGGGAGGTCAGGGCTGGCCGTGGAGATTGGTCGAGGCGCCGCCAATGGCAGCTGAACCGTGGGAGTGGCGCTGAGCTGAGCTGGGCAGCAGGAGGAGCCCCGGAAGGATGCCCGGGCAGGGGGAGAAAGGGGAAGAAGCCTGGGGGAGACGGGGCCTGGCGGCGGGGGCGGGGCTGAAAGCAGAGTGGGAGGAACCGTAGCTGGGCACAGGCTGCTGTCGCTCCAACAAGAAAGGACTGAAGCCGCCTGGGTGGACTTAGGGATCCGGAGGGCACGGCAGCTGTGGGTGGTGGAGGAGAAACTGGCTTCATTTGCTGACCTAATTCCTGCCACTGCCCTAGGGCTGGGCCTTGTTTGCCCACTGTACAGATGAGGAAACTGAGGAATAGTGAGAGTAGAGGTGGTGGTGCCTCAGTTTTACGTGGGACTTGCCCGACGTCCGCATACCCCGTGACCCAGCTCAGTTCTCGGCACCTCTGAGAAACAGTGTTGAGTACAGTTGTCCCCTTGATGCCATTTTTAGATTCAAGGTCAATGTCAGTAGACACTGGTTCAGTAGTACATGGTACCCAAACGTTTCACCATATTTTTCTCAGTGACAGGCAGGTCGTGTGTGTGCGCGTGTGTGTAAGGGAGTGGGGGAGGGAGAAGGCAATGGGCATTGAATCCTTATGTACACAAATGCCTAAATTAAAGGAATGCCACCGATTTGAAAGATGTAAAGATCTAGCTGAATGATACCAGCTCTAAGTTCTGGATTCCCAGTGGGACCAGGCACAGTGTTTTCAGTTTTGTCCTCTTGCCCCAGAAATGACCCGAGGTCAGCGGAACGGCTGCTCAAGCAAAGGCACCAACATCACTTTAAGGAAAGAAACCTGCTTTGGGGATTTCCTCCAGACTGCATTGACCATGACCCCTCTCTCTTGTTTCATTAGAAGGGACGGGGGGAAGGGAGCTAAGTTTTCTGCACTCAGTGGAGTGGGGGGAGGATGCTACCTGACAGTTTGACACTCTTCCAACACTCTTCCAAGACATTGGTGCCTCTGTCCCCGCCCCTTCCTGCTGTTTTGCAGATACATCCAGGAGGGACTTGCATGTCAGGAGGACGTGATTTTATTTAGTTTGCCTTGAGTCCTGGTTTGCTCAGCACCTGGGTGCAGCTGGCAGCCCTGGGGGGCAGGTAAGTGCCTTAGGAAATGATCTCTTTAAATTCAATTTAAGACAACAGAGTCCTAAAACTGTTCCGTTTTTGTTAGCATGGGACCATCCTGCTCAGTTGTTTGCAAAGTAAGCAGATGTCTACAGAGTTGTGGGTAGGAAAGGAGTCAGCCGGTTCCAAACTTCACTTGTGAGGAAGATAAACGCAGATTTTGAAATTCTCCTGCCAGAACTCTGCGGATCGGCTGGGAGGAGGCGTGCCACCGGAGAACAGGCACACCATGACCAATGCTTTCTATAGAAGCGCGTAGATTATCTTGCACAAATGTTCATGTGTATGGTTTTCTATTTATGGCTATACTAATTTACAATGGAGTGGGTTTTTTAAGCTCCTCAGCATATGTTGAAGAAGGAATACCTAAGGGTATAACATATAAAGCACATGGAAGAAAATGTATTCAATGAAGGCAATTTAGAGATTTTTAGATTCTCAAGCTGCCAGATCGGGGAGGGATATTTGGGGATTCGTGCGTCCCCTGCATAAAGAAGCAGAGGCTCAGAGGTTTGGAGACCATAAAGATTGCTCCGCATGGTGCTGGCCCGTCTTTGTGAAATCTTAGGGTTCGGGGAAGTAAGGATCTTGACGAACGGAAACCCTTAATGTTAGCAATGAATCAGGGGCGTCATCCTTGGGGAATAGGGTAGCCTTTTATCAAGAAATTCAGTAGTGAACGAGAAGTATAGGTCACCCAGAAATAAGAAATTAACTAAGTAAGAACCTCTTTTATTTGGGACTAAAAAACGGTAACTCCAGAGTCATCTGTTGTCTGTCCCTGAGCCCCTGACCACATGGGAATGTCAGGGCTGTGAGCGCACAGCGGCTCCCCAGTCTCTCTGTGCTCCCACATTGATTGTATTGATCTGTTCAAGGCAGGGATGGTTGTTGGTTTTTAATATGTCACCTGAGGGTATATACTCTGACGATCGGGCTGACTCCAGGGTCCACAAGCCTTCCTCACTTCGATGGGTGACCACGCCTTCCGCGGCGGGAGCCTTGCAGGAGTTAAGATGTAGGCGTAGCTGTGTGTGAAAGACCCCACATAACAGTAGCTGAGTTACGTTAACCGTATATTTCTCTCTCGTGTCAAAGATGAGCTAGCGGGACAGGTCTGGTCGGGGGCGTCATCAGAGACCAGGATTTTTCTGTCTCCAGGATTTTTCTTGCTCTCTTTTGAGGAGTCCAAAGTGGTCACCATCCCCTGCACAGTTCAGCCACAGGAAGGAGGGAGGGTCCATTTAAGGCCCAAAAGTTACACACATTCATGTTGCTCACTGGCCAAAATCGAGTTTCATAGTAATATCCAGGCTGCAAGGGAGGCTGGGAAATGGATTTTATTGTGGGCAGCCACGTGTCAGCTAAAATTTCTGTCACCATGTGGGAAAGGGAGAAGGGGTTTGGGAGAAACTAGCAAACCTCACCAGAAGCATCCACAGAATTAGATTTAATAGCCAGTCACCTCCTCAAGGGATGATCCATGCACAGTTAAAACCAGGACAACCAACCTTCCTGCCTTCCACGCATTCATTTATTCATTCAATCATTCAACAAATATTTGACTGTGATGTACTGAAAAAAGAAAGTTGAAAGACACAGTCACTGTCATCAAAAAGCTATAACCTCGTTTGGTGCCTGATAGGGACCCTTAGTATAGATGCTGGGGGAGGAGCAGACAGATGGGTGGAGGGGGCAGGGCTCCTGATGACAAGGGTTCGGGGTTGGGGAGAGTCAGACAGTGGTCTTATCTCGAATGCATTTTGTAGAGACACCAGACAATGTAAGTCAAGGGTGGGAATCCAGTTGAACTCATGAAACAGGATCCAACCCATGGCTTTGTGAGAGCACGCATGTAATTGTTGTTGTTTGTTTTTTTAAGTAATACATTAGTACAAATTCTACCGCATGCCTTGTGCAAACCCTACGTTTTCTTATTAGGGGTAGTGCCACGACTTATTTCACTGCCGATTTGGGAGCCAAGTATAGGCAAGTATTCAAAACCGGTTGCTGCCGGTCGTCTACAGGCTAGGCATGAGGGATAAGCCGCTACAATTTCTGCCTCTACCAAGTAGGCAAGGAACCAGCGAAAGAATTTGATAAGCAGAAAGGTTGCTTTTATCTTAGCTCTTCTCTAGCTGGAGAGCAAAATGGAGCGTATCTCAATTTGACACCTCTATTGTCTTGTAAGCTTTAAATTATTGGCGCAATTGTAACACATTCTGAAAAAAATTAAAAAGGAAAAAATATAGACCCCTTCACAGGGGTGGATCCATGCAGTTTGGATCTGAGCACAAACCCAAGGGGTTGGTGCCACTTGTTTATGGAAACTGACTCCAAGAAAATGCGACTCAATTTCCGGAAGGGGCCTGCGTTTGTGACTTCAAAGGGAAACATCTGCATTTTCCTTTTCCAAAAATACTCTATTTGGCTCAAGCCCCGTGACATTGAGAGGCTCCCATAAGATGGTGATAGAACTTTTTGCATGACAGAGTCTATCTGGTTTTAAAATAGATATCTAGAAATGTGTTTATAGACGCTGTAAAAAAAAAAAAAAAAAAAAGGCATTTTTTCAAAAGGAAATAAAAACCGTAATCTCACCATTCCAAAGCACCCATGTTCTCTGGGTCTCTGTGCCCGGCTTACACATGCACATATAAGTGCACCATGGGCGCTCATGAGGTGCGTGGCATTTTAGTCTACTACGAAATCCAACGCAACACAACAGACACCTTTCACATATTTCGACATGACCTTCATAGTTAGCTCAGTGTCTACACATTCTACTTTCTGAACCACCAGTTGTTACACATGACGTGGTGCACACTTTTTCACTATTTCGGGCAATGCTGGAGGTAGTATCTTTGCCGCACGAACGTCGGGTTATTGAGAAGAATTTGGGGGATGAGACGGCTGGGTCCTGGGTGCTGCTGTCCTTTCCCTTGAACGTTCTCGGGGCTGCGCGGACGTCCGGCGCCGTCGGCCCGGGGATGGCTCTCACCGTCGGCACTGGCCTCGGATTACTACTCTTATACCTAGACGTCGACCGTGACGCGTTCATTCCACTCAACACAGACTTGTTCATGCTGCCATCCCGGACTAACACGGAGTACTGGGAATACAAGAATGAGGAAAATACAGTCAGATGGGGACCAGATTGTTTGTTACACAATGACATAAACAAGTGAGACCCCTAGCGTGGTGCTATGAGAGGGGAACGGGGTGCCCTTCCAGGGAGAGGGACCTGGTCAGATGGGTCCCACACAGCCCGAGTGTTCATCCAAGTCCTGCCTGTGTTGTTCTCTTTGTCCAGAACATCGCTTCAGATCTCAGCCGCCACCTCACCACCAGCGTTGTCTCAGCCTCTGATGGGAACAAATCAGTAACTTGAAGGGGTGATGTGAAGGTGTACTTCCCAAACTGTGTGCCCCGGGGTGTGGGGCGTGTGCCCTTTCCACAGTGGCCCCACGCACAAACCTATTGTCTATCGTAGGAGGACCACTTGGAACACGTTCATGCTTTTCAGCTACATTAAATTTTTATAGTGATGAAGTACACATACAACTTACCGTCTTAGTCACTCTTCAGCGTACAGTGCAGGGGCATTAAGTACATTCACGCTGTTGTGTAAGGGAGCATAATGTCTTCAGGCTTTATCCACGGTGTAGCATGTGTCAGAACTTCCTTCCTCTTCAAGGCCAAATAATATTCCACAGCATGGCTCTACCATACTTTGTTTATACATCTGTCCGTCGGTAGACGCTCGGGTGGCTTCCAGCTTAGACTGTCGTGAGTAACGAAGGGCGAACGGGAGCGTGGGTGCAGAACGAGCTGCTGGAGACCCTGCTTGCACGCCTTTGGCGCGTACACCCAGAAGCGGGGCTGCGTTGCTGGGTCCGATGCTGGTTCTGTGTTTGCTTTCGCGCACATGGTGATCAAATTTGGTTTTTATGGCAGCTCTGTGGGATAAGTAAGCGTTACATCTTCTGTGGCTCCAGAGTGGTTCGCCCAAAGTGAAACGGGAAATGGAGGTGTCCTGACTTGGAACCTGGCTTCCTCTTGGATGGCGCCATTAAAAGTGGTCCTGATCACGTGCGTCCTTCCCAAGGACAAGGTCCTTCTGGTTGTAAGCGGCTTGCCCTGCTACTAGCCTCTGCCCTGCCCTGCCCTGACCGTTCTGTCCAGGTCGCACCAGGGCTGGGCCCCTTTCCCACGGCAAGGAACACAGGCTGTGTCAGGGTCCCAGAGACAAACGTTTCTTCTTTTGATCTGTGTCTCCCTCTTTCAGTGCAGCTCTGTCATCTGCACCATGAGGGTCTGGTGGCTCCTGCTTGCCACAGGAGTCTGCACAGGGGGCGTGAACTCACAGGACACGTGCAGGCAAGGGCACCCTGGTGTCCCTGGGAATCCTGGTCACAATGGTTTGCCTGGAAGAGATGGACGAGATGGAGCCAAGGGGGACAAAGGGGATGCAGGTACTTACCACCTGGCGGCCTGTAGCTGCTGTCCCGTTTATTCCTTTTACCTCATTCATTCGTCCATCACTGTGGTCATCACCTACCCACCCACCCACCGCTCGGCAAACCCGAAGCCTGCTCGCCGCCGGCTCTGGGCTAACGCTGGGGACGGCACAGGACAAGGCCGACGGGGACTGGTCCTCGTGGACTTTCTCACCTACCAGGGGAAACCGTGTCAGTCTCATCTCTGCTACCACAGGGCGTTTCAGGAGCATGTGCTGTCATAGATCTGCTGCCTCAGGTGACAGGTGTGACGGGGCCTAGAGGAGACCCAGGTGCTTAGGTTCTGGCAGTGAGCACCCCGCACTGACAGGTGAGCGCCAACGCCTTACTGTCCCTGCAGAAAGGGACAGTAACCTGAAGTCATACAGCCACTACGCAGGGATTCATGCCATATGTTGGGACCTACCTCAGGGCTTGAGGATTTGGGGACAGGATCCAGCCCCAGGAAAGGAGATTTGCAGAACCCCGGATGTGGGAATGGTTTCCATAACACCAACCAATAGACTTAGGTTTTGAAAGGGGTTCAGGAAGAACACATCAAAAATTCTATTGACATTTTAAAAGATACATTTAGGGGAAGGAAAAAAAAAAAAGAGCTTTAAAAATATTTAATGGAGGCCCACCTCGTCCTATTATGCTGCATTTTTTTGTACTTCACAGGTGTGTTTTTTACAAACTGAAGGCAAGACCTTCACCAGCAAAACTATGTCTCGCTTTATTTTGATACTCTATTGCAATGGTTGGAACTGAACCCACAAACTCTCCGAGGGGTGCCTGTACATGCCTTGGCATGGGTGCCCCCACCTGGCCCATTTGCGGGCATGTGTCACTTGAGGCCTGACACTGTCCTGAGGGAGAGCGGGAGCCCCACAGTGCGCACAGGGGCGGGGAGCCCGCACCCGGCCGCCGGCCGCCTGCAGTGTGCTGCAGTTACGTGTGCCCAGGCAGGGGCTTGCAGACTGTACTATCAAATATCACAGACAGACGGCTGCCCACGTGACTCCTGCCGGGAAACTGAACACGATGGTCATACATGATCACAGGCTCATGAGCAGACAGTGGCCACTTCGATTCGTGGGAACTCTTCAACAGTACATCGCTAGGAAACGCAATGACCAGCGAGTCCGATCTGACAAGAAGTCTGTAAAAACCTAGAAATGATTGAGCCTTAAATTTACGTGCATTAAGGTGAACCTCATCCTAACTGTACATTGTATTGTGAGCTATCAGCTGTTAATAGGAAGAACCCCGATTGCGGCATTTCAGGACCCTGCGTGGACAGTGAAGACAAACCGGTTTTTTTTTCTCAGCAACACACTAAGTACTGGAAAAACTTCTCCAAATGTAACGATAAATATTTAGAAGCCTCCTCTGATACTTAATAATCATATCAGAAGATTGTGTATTCCTCTGTCTATATTAAAAATGATGGAAATAATACTCAGAAGACAGTTTCAGGATGGAATAAAATTAATTCTTTGCCAACAAATGCCCTTGGAATATTTTCAAAAAGCCTTTGTTAGGGTTTGGGAAACCAGTATCAGGACAGATTGCTGGGGATGGGAAGCCTGCTGCACAGAGGATGACCGCCGGGTGTTCCTCTTTCCCTGCTCCCGGCACTCGGTGGCCCAGGGCTCCCTGGGGGCCAAAGGAAGAAGAGTGTCACCAGGAAGTAATGTCCTTCCTCTTCGACCACTGCCCGGCAGATCTGCTCCCTGGGGTCTCCTGCTGGTCTGCATCTCCAGTGAGCCTCTGTCACTTTTAGGCATTAGCCCTGTCTCATTCCTGGTTGTAAAAAGCCCAGTCCAAATTCAAGGCAAAACCTCAATCTGAATGACATCCTTTCTTCTGTTCTACCTCTGGTTCCCTAGTGTGCGTGTGCGTGCGTGTGTGTGTGCATGTGTGCGTGCGTGCGTGAGTGTGTGCGTGTGCGCGCATGCACGTGCCTGCTCAGATCATCCCTGTGTCTTCACCTCTCACTTCTGCTCTCCTTCACTCCATAGCTGAGGCTGGACAGGGGAGAAGAGGTGCAAGAAGACATTACTTAGTGGGTGCTATTGAAGTCTGGCATTGTGAGATTCTTTGGGGGTTCTTTGTGGACCCCTTCTGCACCATTTCTTAAAGTGGGCAATTCATTCATTGCCTCTCTGCATCTGAAAGCCCCCCCTCCATTTCTTCATATGCTCTCTTACTGTTGGGGTCCCTTTGCTTAGCAGCAGTTTTTGGGGGGCTGGCCCTTACAAAACATCTCAAGCCTGGCTCCCCTGGCAGCACCCACCTAGCCTGCACAACTTGGTACCTGAGCCCTGGCAGGCTCCAAAAAGCAGTGGGCATCTTCAGCTGGCTTCTGCTTCTTTTCAAACATACTGTATGAAAAATAGTGATTACAACCCCCCCACCAAAGCCACCACACAGCCCACCTTTTACATAATGCGTCATGGAGCAGTTTGGTTTCTACCCTAATGCATGTGGTCCGGCCTGGTTATAAATCAGGAGCCTGCTGGGGCTCAGATCCTGCCAAGGAGGCGGGGTCTGCCTGTGGGGAGGAAGCCAGCCCCTCCTACTCCTCACAGGTACAAAAGATAGAGCCTGGGTTTCCTTAGCAACCAGGCAGCACATCCCTGCCCTCCTCTTACAGGCCCAGCTTATCTTCCACGAGGCCCCAGTGGTCACAAGGGAAGGAGGAAGGGGAGGGGAAGGCGGAGGAAATGCGGAGGTGGGAAATCAGACTCCCAGCAAGTCTACTCAGGTGTTTGGAGCAGACACACACACTGCAGGAGTTTATGGAACCCCGAAAAGGAGGGCAGGAAGCCACAGTCACTGCTGAAAGCTCCCACCAACACACACACACACACACACACACACACACACACACACACACACACACACACGTATACAGGGATCCAGCCCACTGAGGCTGAGATGTGGAGGGAGCAGCTTACCCCCATCAAAGTTTTAGGATCCCAGAAGGATTTCCATGATGTGATTGAGTTCATTCCACCCCCAGGACCCTGGTCCCACTTCTCATTCACTTCGTCCTCCAAGTTCGAGTGTTACCTCTTCAAGCCTCCTACCATGATGCCCTCAGCTACCAGGTTCACAGCGCAACCTCCTGGAATGTCCGCCGCTTCACGACCCTCCAGTGCTGGGTGGGGGCTCCAGCAGCTTCTTCTTTAGATTATTCTAGTTGAAAGTCAGGCTTCAGCCGTGACCTCAAGCTCCCAGTGTCACATTTCAACTTTCTCTACAAATCTGAGTATACATTCCTCCAGGCTCCAGGAGACATTCCTACAACTCCGCACATTCCTGGTGGGCGAGGTGAGGGCTTTGGGTGCTCATCCCTTCTCTGACTCAAGGGTGGGCATGTGTGTTCTATTTCCAAATATGTGGAATTTTAATGTTTTATTTTATAATATTTTATATACACAGGAGATAGATGATAAATAGACAGATGGCTAGATAAAGACAAATGCTCATTTATCCAACACCAAATTTCTACCCTATTGAATCTCTCCTTCAAATTTCTCTATTTCTCCCCTATTGAATCTCTCTCCTTCTTCCTCAATGGTCTCTATTCTTTTGAGTTTTGCATACATCTTCAAAACATACATACATCCATATGTATGTGTGTATATATATATGTCTTGTATGTAGTTCATACATATTACATATACATATGTTTCTTAGAAGTATGTTCAATCATTATTTCTCACACTAAAATTAACTTTATCTTACCTTCTTTAAATGCATTTTGTACATGTTTTATAATGAACACATTGTAGACCATTATCTGCATGTAATTTATAAACACATAAGTGAGTATTAATTAGAGTACATGTCCATTCTTTGTGACTTAGAGGTGCATATCATGAAAGTTTGGAAGCCACTGTTCTAGAGAATGAAAGAACTGAGAATTAATCAGAGAAAAAAAAAAAAAAGGAAGGGGAGGAAGACTTGTACTCCTGGAGTGGGCCAGAGAAGGGAGTAGGGAGGGAAGGAAAAGGAGGAATAAATGTAGAGGTGACCACAGCTCAGAGACGCCACAGTGCCCAGGGTCTGCCCGGAGTTCTGGGAGACGAGACACCACTGATGTAAATCCAGCCAGTCCCTAGTCAGGACCAGGACACTGGTCCTTCCTGCCCCTGTCACCCCACAGCTGGGCCAGTGGGCCTGAAGCCTGGGCGGTCTGCTGCTTTGGGGGAAGCCAGAGTCCGGAGTGAACCACAGCCTAGGGAGCAATTTCGTGCCCTGCCCGGGGCCACTTCCATCCCGCTGACATACAACATGGCACATGGGAGCCCAGGGAAGCCTGTTTCCAGAACAAGGACTTGTGTGTGTTCAGCAAAACCTCACTCGTCTGATGTTCCCAATGGACTCTGCCATGCCAACTTGATCAGTGACATTTACCATTCCTCTAAAGCACTAGAGAGATCCTTCCAGAACCCTCGCTTCCATCCCAAATCATGTCGTGTAATCATAGTCATCTGTGTCTGTGTAGTAGGCTAGGAACCTTTCCATCCACTCTCCACATGAATGATAGAAAAGGGGAAGGAGACCCAAGAGGGCAGGAGGGTAGGTGGAAGCTACATCACCTCCTCCCAGGTCCAAACTGGAGTTGCAACTAAGTTATACAACAATCAACCTGAAAAGCCAACTGAAGGCAAGTTGAACATGTCTTATGACCAAAGATCTACAGAAGAGGCCACACCGAGACTTGAAGGAAGGGCGAAGACAAGGGCTGGCCCCACACCCACACACAGTGGTTCAAAATCTGAAGGGATATCTCAGTTTCAAAGGTCCCCAAAGAGGAACATGGGGTCTCAACCCAATGCTGGGTTCCCCAGCCCCGAACACCACCTAAGAGGAGCTCACATAACATCTGGCTATGAAGATCAGTGAACATTCTATTCTCTCCACCAGAGAGAGATAAGACTCTGTGAGAAACTCAGGCTCACTCTTAAAAACACAGTGCACTAAATCACGTTTTCAACCACACACTCTGGACTCCAGCAGAGAGCCGGTGGATCAGAGTGAACTTAAGTGTGAGGACAGACTGGGTTGTGTGGTTCTGGTAAGAGAGCTGAGGGACGGCCTCCAGGGTCCCGGTGCTGAGTTCCTCTCCCACATGCTCACAGACACCATCTTTCCTGGATCAAGCACTCCCCTCCACACTGCATCAGCCAGGAGGAATGCAGTATTCCCACCCTTCCGACACCCTGTCACCCCGCCCTGTGGAGGACTCAGCTGCCTGGACCCATGATATATATTTTCTTGGAGGGCTCTTGAGGGCAAACTCGGGGTGTCAGAGGCCAAGCTGTGTGACTCTGCAGTGGGGGCCATCTTCCTTCCACATGCTTGACCTGTGCAGCACCTCCAGCTGAGATCCACTAGCCCCACCGTCCTGACTCCCAGTGGCTCCGCCCTGCTGAGCTCATGCCCTGCAGAAGGGTCAGCTGGCTGTGGTCATCTTGGGCCTTCCATACAGAGGCTCTTGGAAGGGTCTTGAGGAGAAAGAGACTGAGCTGTGTGGCTCTAGAGTAGGGCCATTTTCACTTGCATGCCCACTACCATTCCTGTGCAAAGCCCTCCTTTCATGTTGTCAAATCTTGGCCTGTTTGGGCTGATTACTCTGCAGTCTGCGTCCTGACAATTCCCTGAGACCCCACCTCACCACAAAGGTCCTCAGACACCCGGCAAGTAGCGGCTGGCTGTGGTGGACCCTGAGACTTCTGCTGGGTGGCCTCAGTCCCAGCACTGGCACCAAGTTTAAGTCTGTATTAATCTGGTGAACACCATTCACCCCTACCTGATGACTCACCGAGAACCTACCTCACACAACTACCATACCACCACAGGCTTTTTCAGTGACTAGTCTAACGGACAGCGAGTGGAGGCAAATATGAGAGTATCTTGGGCCTCTCCCCCAAGTTCCTTGTTGGTGGAAGTCAGCTTTGGTGCCTAGGCTGGCCCCATCCATGCACACCCAGGCCCAGCAGAGGCAGCTACAGACTGTGGATCACACTGTAGTTCAAACAGGTAGCCCAGGGCCAGTCACAGAAACATCTGATATTGAACTGCACTGAAGTTTCTCCCAAGAGACCCCAGAACTAACACATCCTGAGACAGGATTCAGATCACATCAAAGCACAACCCAATTAACTCCACAAGCTGCACACCCAAAGGGAGATCTCAGCAGGCACCAGACCCTTCTGAGGCAAATTCAGACACTTCATGGTGTCAGTTTCCACATAGGAGCTTGTATACTGTGCTTGGAGTCAATTCTCATAGACAGTCCGAGAACCAGTGCCACCCACAGAGCAGCCAACACCAATCAAGACTCAACTACTACAGCAGCTTTCACATAACAACACGAGGGACATTCCTGGAACAAGTAGCTCAGGTGATCAGGGAGACAGCACCACTGAGCCCACAAGACACCTACTATATAAGGCCACTGTACCAAGATTGGGAGGTATAGCAGATCTACCAAATACACAGAAAAAATCACACAGAGACAACTAACATGAGGAGACAAAGAAACATGCCCCAGATAAAATATCTACCAGGAGAAATATCTAGAAAAAAATCTAAGTGAAATAGAGGCAAGCAATCTATCAGATACAGAGTTCAAAACAATGATTATAAGGATGCTCAAGGAACTTAGAAGAAGAATGGGTGATCTCAGTGAGAACTTAAATAAAGAGATAATAAACATAAAAAAGGACATAGAACCCTGGCCGGTTTGGCTCAGCGGTTAGAGCATCCGCCTGCGGTCCGGAGAGACCCGGGTTCAGTTCCCGCTAAGGGCATGTACCTCGGTTGCAGTTTGTCCCCAACACTGGTTGGTCGTGCGGGTGGCAGCCACTCGATGTGTCCCTTTCACATCGATGTTTCCCTCTCTCTCTCTTCCTCTCTCTCCCTCCCACTCTGTCTGTACAAAAAATGGAAAAATGTCCTCGGATGAGGATAAAAAAAAAAAAAAGGACATAGAAATTATAAAAATAATAGTTAAAAATGAAGAATACACTAGAAGAAATCAACAGCAGATTAGATAAAGCAGAGGATCAAATCAGTAATTTGGAAGACAAGATAGTAGAAACACCCAATCAGAGCAGCAAAAAGAAAAAAGAATTTTTTAAAATGAGGATAGTTTAAGGGACTTAAATTACAATATGACATGTAACAACATTTACATCACAGGGGTACCAGAAGGAGAGGAGAGGAGAGAGAGAGAGAGATTGATTTGAACCTATTTGAAGAGATAATGACTGAAAACTTTTCTAATCTGGAGAAGAAAAGAGACACCCAAGTCCAAGAAGCACAGGGAATCACAAACAAGATGAATTTAAGGAGGACCGCAGCTAGACACATCAAAATTAAAATGGCAAAGGTTAAAGACAAAGAGCAACAAAAAAGACAGTTACCTACAAGGGAACTCCCATAAAATGGTCAGCTGATTTCTCAACAGAAACATTTCAGAACATAAGGAATTGACACAAAATATTCAAAATGATGAAAAACAAGGACCTACAATCAAGACCACTCTAACAAGTTTATCATTTAAAATTGAAGAAGAAGCCCTTAGAGGGAGAGGACAATATGATTTGGCTACTTGAGTAGATGAGAAACCTGGAAGGTGAAACTCTCTGCCCAAGGTGACCCATCTAGGACATGGTGGAGCTAGGTTGAAATCCTTGATCATCTGACTTCAGTGCTTGTGCTTTTAATGTCTCTTACCTTTGCCTCCTTGCTGTTAGGACTTACGGGGCAATGTAATTCCTAACAGCCAGTTTCCCTGCTACAGGAGAACAAAGACCAAACTTCCCCCCACAGGAGAAATGGTCAGACAGGAAAGGCCATTGGACACCAAGAACCAAAGGAGCACCCAGTTGCACATACACATTCCTGTAGACCCAACCCGTTGCTCAAATCCCCCAACCAAGACTCCAAAACCCACTGACTGGCAAAAGCTTCCCACCAGTGGACACACATAAGGATAAAACTCCAGCTCCGAGGGGCTGCCACATTGACCCAATACCCTTGGCTCAGTGCTGTGTAGCCCTTTCCTTTGGATATCTCCATCCTTTATTTTAAATAAACCCATTAAAAGATTGAAGAAGAAATAGCTTCCCAGGTCCCAGCTGGGTGGCTCAGTTGGATAGAGTGTTGTTCTGTACACTGAAAAGGTTGTGAGTTCAAGTCCCAGTCAGGGCACATACCTAGATTGTGAGTTTGATCTCTGGTCGAGATGTGTACAGAAGGCAACCAATAAATGTTTCTCTCTCACATTGATGTTTCTCTCTCTCTCTCTCTCTCTCTCTCTCTCTCTCTCTCTTTCTCTCTCTCTCTCTCTTTCTAAAAATCATAAAAGCATATTCTCGAGTGAGGATTAAAAAAAAAAAAAAAAGAACTTGCCAGGTAAGAAAAAGCTAAAGAAGTTAATTAGTACAAAACCAGTATTACAAGAAATATAAAAGGGACTTCTTTAAGAATAAGAAAGAATAAAAGAGGGATATTATTATAAAGAATAAAATGGCAATAAATACATATGTAGCAGTAATCACTTTAAATGTAAATGGCTTAAATGCTTCAATCAAAAGACATAGGGGTAGCTGAATGGATAAGAAAACAAGACCCATCTGTATGCTGTCTAAAAGAGACACCTCAGAATGAAAACCACACACAGACTTAAAGTAAAAGAATGGAAAAATATATTTCATAAAAATAAAAACAAGAAAAAAAGATAGGGTAGCAATACTTATATCAGACAAAATTATACTTTAAAACAAAGGCTATAATAAATGGCAAAGAAGGACATTACGTAATGATAAAGAAATCAATCCAACAAGAGAATATAACCCTTGTAAACATCTATGCAATCAGCAGAGGAGCACCTGAATATATAAAGCAAATCTTTATTAAGATAAACAGAAAGATTGACTGTAGCATAGTGATAGTAAGGGATTCAAAACCCCATTGACATAATGGATAGATCTTCCACACAGAAAATCAGCAAGGAAACAGAGACCTTAAATAACACACTACACCAGATGGATTTAACTGATATTTTCAGAGCATTTCACCCCAGAATATACATTTTCGAGTGCACATGGAACATGTTCTAGGAAAGACCACATGTTAGGGCACAAACAAGTTTCAATAAATTTAAGAAGACTGAAATGAAATCAATTGTCTTCTTGGACCATAGCTACAAGAAAAAAACTGAAAAACTCACAAACACATGGAAGCTAAATAATATGTTGCTAAACAATGAATGGGTCTTCAATGAGACCAAGGAAGAAATCAAAAGATACTTTGAAACAAATGAAACACAATAACACAAAAATCTATGGGACACAGCAAAAACAATGCCAAGAGAGAAATTCATGGCATTACAAACCTACTTCAAGAAACAAGAAAAAAATTCAAATAAACAATCTAACCTTATACCTAAAGGAACTAGAAAAAACAACAACAAAGCCCAGAGTGAGTAGAGGGAAGAAAATAATAAAGATCAGAGCAAAAATAATTGAAATAGAATCTAAAAAAAAAAAAATACAAAAGATCAATGAAACCAAAAGCTGATTTGTTAGAAAAATAAACAAGATCATTAAACCTTTAACCAAACTCATCAAGAAAAAAGCAAGAGGAACCAAATAAATAAAATCAGAAATGAAAAAGGAAAAGTAACAACTGAAATACAAAAGATTGTAAGAAAATACTATGAACAACTATATGCCAACAAATTGGACAATCTGGGGGGAAAGGATAAATATACAATTTCCCAAAACGGAATCAGGAAGAATCAGAAAACCTGAATAGACCAATTACAACTAATGAAATTGAAGGGAAAAAAAAACTCCTAGCAAACAGGAGTCCTGAACTGGATGGTTTCACAGGTGAATCTTACCCAACTTTCAAAGAAGAATTACCACCCTCCTCAAATTATTCCGAAAAATTTAAGAGAAGGAAAGACTTCCAAGGTCATTTTGAGACCAGCATTGTCCGAATTTCAAAACCAGATAAAGACAATACAAAGAAAGAAAATTGTAGTTCAATATCCCTGATGAACATAGAGGCTAAAATCCTCCACAAAACATTAGCAAGCCAAATCCAGCAGTACATTGAAGAGATCATACAGCATGATTAAGTGGGATTTATTCCTGCAATGCACGTTTGGTACAACATCAGCAAATTAGTTAATGTGATACAGCACATAGACAAAATGCAGGATTAAAACCATACTCATATCAATACGTGCAGAAAAAGCATTTGACAAAATTTAGCACCTGTTTATAATAAAACTCAGCCAAGTGAGAACAGAAGAAACATATTTCAACATAACAAAGGCCATGTATGACAAACCCACAGCTCACATCATACTCAATGGGGAAGAACTCAAAGTGTTTCCCTTAAGATCAGGAACAAGACAGGGCTGTCCACTTTGACCACTCTTATTCAACACGGTCCTGCATGTCCTGCCACAGCAGTCAGACAGGAAAAAGGGGAAAAAGGCATCTGATTTGGGAAGGAAGAAGTAAAACTGTCATTATTTGCAAATGACATGATACTGTATATAGAGAATCCTAAAGATTCCACCAAAAAAGGCCCTACTAGAACTGATAAATAAATTCAGTAAAGTACCAAGATACAAAATAAACATTCAGAAATCTATTACATTTTTATACAAAAGTAATGAACAATCAGAAGAAAAAACTAAGAAAACAATCCCATTTACAACTGCATCAAAAATATACCTAGTAATAAATTTAACCAAGGAGATAAAAGACCTGTACTTGGAAAATTATAAGATACTAAAGAAAGAAATTGAAGAAGATACAAATAAATGGAAGCATATACCATGTTCCTGAGTAGGAAGAATTAAAATGTTCATACTACCCAAATAAATCCACTGGTTCAACAAAATTCCTATCAAAATATCAATGGTATATTTCACAGATTAAAACAAATAATGCAAAAATGTATAATGAATCACAAAAGACCCTGAATGGCCACAGCAATCTTGAAAAAGAACAAAGATGGAGCTATCACACTACCTGATATCAAACTATACTACAAGGCTGTAGTGATCAAAACAGCATGATACTGGCATAAATACAGACAAATAAATCAATGGAACAGAATAGAGAGCCTAGATATAAACCACACCATATGATCAGTTAATATTTGACAAAGGAGGCAGGAACATACAAAGGGAAGAAGACAGTCTATTCAATAAAGGGTATGGGGAAAAATTGAAAGATACATGCAAAAAAAGAAAAAAAGAAACTAGGTCACCCTTTACACTATATACAAGAATAAACTCAAAATGGATTAAAGACTTAAATGTAGGATTCGAAACCATAAAAGTCCTAGAAAGCATAGGCAGTAAAGTCTCTGAAATTTCTCTTAGTGATATTTTTTCTGATGTATTTTCCTCAGGAAGGGAAACAATCAATCAGTCAAACACAAACAAACCAAATGGGACAACATGAAACTAAACAGTTTTTACACAGCAAAGGGAACTATCAACAGAACATAAAAACAGCCTACTGAATGGGGGAAGATATTTGCCAATGATACATCTGATAAGGGGTTAATATCCAAAATTTATAAAGAACTCATACAACTCAACACCAAAAAAAAGCAAACAATCTAATTTAAAAATGGGCAGAGGACGTGAATAGACACTTCTCCAAAGAGGACATACAGATGGTCAAGTGGCCTATGAAAAGATGCTCAATGTCATTACTCATCAGAGAAATGTAAATTAAAACAACAATAAGATATCATCTCATATTTATCAGAATGGCCATCATCAATAAATCCACAAACAACAAGCGCTGGCTTGGATGCAGAGAAAAGGGAACCCTTGTGCACTGCTGGTGGGAATGCAGACTGGTGCAGCCACAATGGAAAACAGCATGGAGTCTTCTCAAAAAATTAAAAATGGAACTGCCGTTTGACCCAGTGATCCCACTTCTGGGAATATATCCTAAGAATCCTGAAACACCAATCAGAAAGAATATATGCACCCCTCTGTTTATAGCAGCACTATTTACAATAGCCAAGATCTGGAAACAGCCAACGTTCTCATCAGCTCAGATGAGTGGATAAAAAAGCCATGGAACAGTTACACAGTGGAATACTATGCAGCTGTAAAAAAGAAGAAACTTTTACCCTTTGCAACAGCATGGATGGAATTGGAGAGTATTACGCAAAGTGAAATAAGTCAGCCAGAGAAAGAAAAATACTATATGATCTCACTAATATGTGGAATCTAATGAACAAAATAAAGCAACAAACAAAATGGAACCAGAAGCATGGATACATGGAACAGACTGGCTGGTGCCCGAGGGGAGGGTGTGGGGGCGACTGGATAAAGAAGGTGAAGGGGTTAGCTAAAGAACATATATGCATACCCCATGGGCACAGAGGAGGAGGCGTGAGTGAGTGGAAGTGGGCAGAGGGCGGGGAAATGGAGAACACTTACAATTATGTCAACATTTAAATTTAAAAAAATGTAAACCATAATTGAAAAGTAAAATTTTCAATTCAAAACATAAAAGGAAATAAAGAAAAAGAGCAGAAGTAAGAAAGCCACCCAATGCCTCTGACATTTTAAAAAACTGATTATTTAGAGAGAGGAAGAAAGAGAGAGAGAATGAAACATCAACCGGTTGCCTCCCGAGGACACCAGGACTAGAGATCAAACGCAACCTGGACATATGCCCTGACCAGGAATCAAACTCACCACCTTTCGGTGTACAGAACAGTGCTCCAACCAACTGAGCCACACCAGCCAGGGCCCCTCAGGTGTTTTATCACGTCCTGAGCTCACATGAGAAGACACAGTTGTGATTATCTGTGCGCAATCTCCCCCTTGTCCTGCCTTCTTGGAGCTGGGTGCTTGGGGAATCCACCCAATTCGTTTTATAATTATTCACTTCCTTTACACAGCTCAGCACCCTTGCTCACATCTGCCTCTTTCCACCAGCATTTCTGTAGGGGGTGTGATGTCAGGGCCTGGGGTCACTCTAGACTCTCTCTGTCTAGGAAAATTAGAACTTCAACTCTTGTCTGTTTTCTCCTTTTCCATCTAGGAGAACCAGGACACCCTGGTGGGCCAGGGAAGGATGGACTGAATGGACAGAAAGGAGAACAAGGTCAGAAATTGTGTTCCATTTTACCATGTTCTAGTTCTGAACTGCCAATGATATAGCAATAATTACTAAGTTCTTGCCAAGGACAAGCACTTTACTAGGCTGTGAGAATGATCCAACAAAGGCAACACATTGCTTGATCCCCAGAAGCTCATAATCCAGTGCAGAGATCAGCAAACATTTTCCGTCAAGGGCCAGACAGTAAGTATTTCCAGCTTTGCAGGCGATGTGGTCTCCGGCTCGACCAGTCCGCCCTGCGTGGGTGAAGGGCAGCCCCGGGCTCTATGGCGATCAGTGGGGAGGTGTTCCCGGGAAGCTCTGCTTATGAAAACCGAAATGTGAATTTTATACAATTTTCATGTCTTCTGGAATATTATTTGTAACGACTTACAAATGTAAGCCATTTTTAGCTTGTGGGCCACACAAAATCACACAAGAGGCTGGCTGGCTCTGGCCCGCTGGCCGTGGGTTGCGGAAGCCTCAGTGAGTGCACCTGGCAGCGCCACCTGGAGACGGGCACCTGCACTGGGGCCCTGAAGGGAGGGGAGGACCCTTGGCCGCTGTGACCGGTGGGGATGGAGAACGGTCATAATGGGAAACATACCTAATGCTCACTTTGTGCTAGGTTGTTCTAAGTTCTTTCCATGTATGGTTAATACAACAGCCTACAAATGAAATAATGTTATCGTCCTGCTGTTACAGAGGAGCAAACAGAGGGGGAGGGGGCTAGTCAGCTTGCCCGACGTCCCACTGTGCGTAGGCGGAGAGAGGGCTGGATGCTGGCGTCTAACCAGATCCGTGCTCACAACCACTGCTCTCCAATCAAGGCACAGGCAGGGAAGCACCAGGCTAGTGTGCAGGACAAAGGGCGCGATGTCGTTGGTGCAGTGGACAGGCCGAGCTGGGCAGCAGAGAGCAATGAACGCACGCTGAAGACTTTATTGTTTACTCCCGTGAGGAGCCTTGTGGGGATGTCACATAACTGAGTGTCAGTTTACTGAAAGTACCCTGACTTAATCTGCCCCGTGCCGTTCTTCCCTACTGCAGATATGTTTCCTGGAGGGTGGGCATGGCCAGTGGTCGACAGCAGACCGAGATGGGAACGAGGTGTACTGATGAGAGCCCGGCGCTGGCTCGGGATGGTTTGCATGGGTGCGCGCAACTCAGGAGCGAATGGATGTTCAAAACTGAGCCTGTGCCGAGCCTGGACGCTGTTTTATCGCGCTTGCATATGCAGTAGTAGAAAAAGCAAAGTTGTTTTCACAAGGTGACGTTTCACAACTCATTTCTTTCTCTGTTTTCTCTCCCTCTACCTAGGAGCAGATGGAAAAGTTGAAGCCAAAGGCATCAAAGGGGCTCCCGGCTCCAGAGGACCCCCAGGGAAGCATGGGCCTAAGGGGTTTGTGGGCCCCATCGGGGAGAAAGGCCCCAGAGGAGAGACTGGTCCTCAAGGGCAAAAGGGGGACAAAGGTGACGTGGGTCCCATCGGTCCAGGAGGGCTAAAGGGCAACATCGGACCTTTGGGCCCAACTGGTTTACAGGGCCCCGTTGGCCCCATTGGAAAGCCCGGTCCCAAGGGGGACGCTGGGCCCTTGGGACCTCAGGGAGAGCCAGGAGCCCGGGGAATGAGAGGCTGGAAAGGGGAGCGAGGAGAAAAAGGGAAAATGGGGGAGTCTCCAGTCTTGCCAAAAAGCGCTTTTACGGTGGGGCTCACCGTGCTGAGCAAGTTCCCTTCCTCAGACGTACCCATTAAATTCGACAGGATCTTGTATAACGAATTCAACCATTACGATATCGCTACGGGGAAATTCATTTGCCACGTTGCCGGCGTCTATTACTTCACCTACCACATCACTGTTTTCTCCAGGAATGTGCAGGTATCTTTGGTCAGAAATGGGGTCAAAGTCCTGCACACAAAGGACAGCTACATGAGCTCTGAGGACCAGGCCTCCGGCGGCCTTGTCCTGCCGCTGAAGCTGGGGGACGAGGTGTGGCTGCAGGTGACAGGAGGCGAGAGGTTCAATGGCTTGTTTGCAGATGAGGATGACGACACGACTTTCACGGGCTTCCTCCTGTTCGGCAGCTGATGACGGAGAAGTGTTTACAAGTCGCCGTCCGTGGGAACGAGCGCCATTAGTTGACGTTTCTCTATTAATTACTCTCATTATTGTAATAATCACTAAAAGGTAAAAATAGAAAAGTTACTCTTGAAAACTGACTCCATGTAATTTACTATCTTTCTTAGAGTAAAAGTTTAAATACTTGCATTATTTATTATAATTTTGACCTTTTTTATTATTTCCATTATCGGAGGAACCCATTGCATGTGCATTTCTCGGGGAAAGCGTGTTTTGATACTGCTTCGGTCTCCAAGGAGCCATGTTAGGATTTCTCTCTCCTCTGTATTTCCGGGGACATAGGGAGAAGGGAAGGGAAAATGATTTCTCTATTTATGATTAACAAGAGTTTTAAGCTGATGACAAGGAGGCATCCCAGAAAGGGGCAGAACACTTCACTCAAGTTCTGACTTGGGTTTTCATTGTCATTCAATTCAACAGATAGTTGTTTAGTACGTCATTTGCCGGACTTGAATCTGTATTGCTCTCCTAGGATTGCCATAACAAAGCACCACAACCTCTGGGTTAAAAGAGCAGAGATTTATTCTCACAGTTCTGGAGGGTGGAGATGGAAAATCAAGGTGTTGGCAGGGCCAGGTCCCTTACAAGGCCTCCAGGGAAGGTTCCTTCCCTGTTGCTTTGGGTGCTTAGTAACCCCACACATTCCTTGGCTGGTGGCAGCATCTCTCTAAGCTTTATCTCTGACTTCACATGGCCATCTTCACTCTGTCTGTGTACAAATCTCCCTCTTTTTATAAAAATACCAATTATATTAGATTAGGGCCAACCCTAATCCAGTATGATTGTCATCTGGTTAGTGGCAGAAAAATGGCACCTGGTTCAGCATCCTTGGTACTTGGCTAAGAAAGAATTCAGAGCTAAGGTTCAAACTACAAGAGAAAGTCTATTTAGAAAGTCATGGAGGTAGAAGAAGTGAGTCATAGAAGAAATGGGCTCAGGAAACAAGTTACAGCAAAAGAAGGGCCCTTGGAGCTCAGGAGAGGGTGGGGGAGGGAGAGAGGGGGAAGGAAGGGAGAAGGAAGGGAGGAAGAGGAGGGAGGGGTAGGTAGGGGTAGGGAAGGTCTGAGAGAGGGAGGGAGGGTGGGGGAGAGAGAGAACACCCTGGGGGAAAGAATGGGGTGGAGGTGCAGGGGTGCTCCACAGAGAGAGCGGTGCTGGGTTCTCCATCCTGAAGGCTTTTATTTGAGGTCTCAGGGGAGGATCTCAGTAGAGATCCTCATGGTCTCAATGATTGGTTGACACCAGGGAGGGGTTATTAGTCATTGCAACCGGTCCTGATATCAGCAATGGCGTCACTCCACCTGATTTTGCTGCTTCTCTGGGACTGGAGCAGAAACAGCTGCAGCCTAGAGGTCGTCTTCCAGGGGCCAGGGCGTAAGGGGGTGGTCGTGCAAGGGCTTGTGCTTTGTCCACTGCTAGGCACCCCGGGCTCTGCTCTGGTGACCCCGGCGCCGGGCTCATCATTCCGGCTCTGCTCATGCTGTCTGCTTGCCTCCTACAATCTGACCCGATTATACCTGCAAAGACTCTGTTTCCAAGTAGGGGCCCATGTACAAATACCAACGGTTAGTGCTTCATTATGTTTCAAGTGTACACCCCAATAAAACATCATCTGCACACTGCATCATGAGCTCACCACCCAGAGTCAAATCTCTTTCCGTCCCCATTTATCCCCACTTTTACCTCCCCCATTCCCCTTTCCCTCTGGCTATCACCACACTGTGTTCATGTCTCTGTGGCATACGTGTGTGTGTGTGTGTGTGTTTATTTTTGTTTGTTTGTTTAATCCCCACACCCTTTTTCACCCAGCCTCCCAACACTCCTCTCCTTTGACAGCTGTTTATTAAAATCTGTTTTTCCTCCTGGGACTTTACTCCAGGTTTGTGGTAAAATTAAAAAACAAAACACAAGATATTGTGAAGTGTCTGGGTAACTGCACAAGGCAAGTCTTCCCTGAATTAATACCTCTTATAACCAGCAGGTGGTGCCCTCCATACCGACGACCCCTCCACCACAGTCATTATAAGGAAGTCAGGTTTATTTTGGGCCAGGGACAACTAAAAAGATAATGGGAATATTTTCTAAGAGAAAAAAGACAACATAAATCATTTTATTCTCTCCTAAGGATGTGACCTTAAAGCCACGTTTACATATTTTCCAACCATTAAAAAAAAACCACCTGCTTTCTACATATGTCACCACTAACACACTATTCAGGTTGAATGAACCTTTATGAATTCAAATTAAGTTATTTCTGTTATTCCTATGTGTCATGGTAAAACAAAGTAATTTTAAAAGCTTACAGAAGTCCTTTTAGAAAGCTGACTCATTCTGTTTATGTTTTTGGTAATGTTTTTTGGTTTTTAAAGAGAATCAATGTTTTAGAAAGGAGTACAGTTAAACTAACTGGTTCAAACAGCAAAAGAACCCAGGCCCTCAAACATCTCAACTAACAACACAGAAAGTTTCCAACCAAGAAGACAAAGTGTTCTCTTGAATCCCCTTACAATAATACCTTTTATGGTAGTGACAGTATCTCTCATTTGTTGAATGACTGGTATTTCTCCAGTCAGTAGTCAGATTCACGTCCCATTCAGTGTCCCATTCAGTGGGTGGACATACAGTGGAGTAAGAGCAGCCTATTCAATAAGTGGTGTTGGTAGAATTGGATAGATACATGAAAATATGAAACCAGACCATATTCTTATACCATATACAAAAATAAACTCAAGATGGATTATAGACTTAAACGTAAGACTGCAAACTGTAAAACTTCTAGAAGAAAAGATAGCCAGTAAAATCTCTGACATTTTTCTTAGCACTGTTTTTTCTGATACATCTCCTCGGGCAAGGGGAACAACAACAACAAAAACAAACAAACAGAACTACACCAAACTAAAAGCTTCTTGCACAGCAAGGGCAACCGTGAGCAAAATGAGAAGAAAACCTACTCAACAGAAGAAGATATTCACCAGTGATACATCTGATAAGGGGTTAATATCCAAAATTTATAAAGAACTCAGACAACCCAACACCAAAAAATTGATTCTATTAAAAAATGAGCAGAGGCTTTGTCCGGTCAGTGGGTAGAGTGTTGGCCTGCGGTCCAGAGAGACCTGGGTTCGGTTCCCGCTAAGGGCACGTACCTCGGTGGCAGTTTGTCCCCGGCCCTGGCTGGGTTGTGTGGGTGGCAACCACTTGATGTGTCCCTTTCACGTCGATGTTTCTCTCTCTTGCTCTCTTCCTCTCTCTCCCTTCTACTCTATCTGAACAAAAAATGTCCTTGGGTGAGGATAAAAAAAATGGGCAGAGGACCCGAATAGACACTTCTCCAAAGAGGACATACAGATGGCCAATAGACATATGAAAAGATGCTTGAGGTCACTAACCGTCAGAGAAATGCATTTAAAACCACAGCGAGATACCACCTCACACCTGTCCGAATGGCTATCGTCCACAAATCCACAAACACATGCGGCGAGGATGTGGGAAGGGAGCCCTCGTGCACTGTTGTTGGTGGGGTGCAGACTGGCGCCTCCACTATGGAAAACAGTATGGATGGTTTTCAAAAAATTGACAGCAAAGCTGCCTAAGATTCAGCAATTTCACTTACTGGGTCCATATTAGAAGAAATTCAAAACACTAATTCGAAATGCTATATGCACCCCTGTGTTTATTGCAGCATTCTTTACAATAGCCAAGACATGGAAGCAACCCACGTGTCCATCAAAGGGTGAGCGGATAAAAGTCTGCGCTACGTGTATACAATGAAATGTTACTCGGTCATAAAAAAAATGATTCTTAGAGCGTCAGCCTGCGGTTAGAGCGCCGGCCTGCGGTCCACAGAGACCCGGGTTCGGTTCCCGCTAAGGGGATGTACCTTGGCTGCAGTTTGTCCCCGGCCCTGGTTGGGTCATGTGGGTGGCGGCCACTCGATGTGTCCCTTTCACATCGATGTTTCTCTCTCTTCCCGCTCTATCTGAGTAAAAAATGGAAAAATGTCCTCTGGTGAGGATAAAATAAATAAATAAATAAATAAATAAATAAATAAATAAATAAATAAATAAATAAATAAAATGATTCTTACCATTTGTGACAGCATGGATTAACCTAGAAGGTATTATGCTCAGTAAAGTAAGTCAGACAAGATTTTCTCAGCACAAAGAAATACAATGGTCATAACCATCTAACCTTAGGTCCATAAAATTTTTCATGACACTCTTTTCTCTCAGTAAAAAATAGTTTAGAAATTAAAAATATGTTCGCCACAGAGGTCTCACAGCTTGTGATATAATTAGAGAAGATTTCAATTCTGTTTGACATTGAAAAAACTAGATACCTACAAGTATAAATCCAAACAAAAGCAAAGTTTTTAATGGGTAGTGATTTTACGCTAAAACTTAAGGGAAATGATACATTTTTAATATCTAGGATAGAAAGCTCTGTAGTCTAGTGTTCAGAAGATTCTGAAGTCGGATGGTCCCTGCTGGATTGCACCCTCACCAGTATTAGAGTTAAAACTTGGGCAAGTTCTTTAACCTCTCAATATTCTCAATTATAAAATATGCATAATAAAAGTGACAGAGTCACACACACACACAAACCAACCAGGAAATAAGTACCTGGTGTTGTGTAACAGCATTACAAGTAACAGCAAACCCTTATGCCAACGGGCTCACTTGATAAAGCGAATTAACCAGCATCCCCCATCAATCGATCAGGACTCCAGCTTCATGACTCTGCAACTGTGTGGGTTCTACCCTGCCCCCCCCCAACAGTTGACAGCACCAGGCCAGGCTGGGGACAGAGGTGGCTTTAACCTGCTGCATTTAAGCTGCTAAGTATTCCTTTAAACTGCTAAATCTGTGGGAATTTGTTACACAGCAACAGAAAACTAACACACTGACTCCAGTGCCCCCGCCATGGTAGCAGAGCCGATGGAAGCTGGGTGCTCTCAGAAACCAGTCTGTAGACACATGCTTTTCTTCCATCCCAGAAACAATTCTTTTTTGCTTCTTCCAGCAGCTGACCCGGCTGCAGTCTAAGGGGGCTGTACAAGTCTTAGCAGAGAGCCAAAGAATGAGGCCACTGCTGCCTCCCCCTTCTCCCAAGATAAGAAAGCCCGGGAAAGGTGCTCAGTCCTGAATGAGGCCCCGGCATCCTCACCTGCACATGTGCTTATATCAATACATGGCTCTGCTAAGCTCACAAAACCACAGAAACAAAGCCTGGCAATTGGAGCTACTGGGTGTACCCTTGACTCTCCTAGGCTGGACATCTCTACGCACACTGTGTGCAGGGCCCTGTGAAACCCCCTTCTGAGCCTCAGCTGGGCTTACAAGGAGACCCCACCCTGTGGGTGAGGCTTTGCCCAGTGTGTGCTTGGACTTGTGTAGAAGAGGTGTTACTCATCGGAACTGCTGGGCACATTAGGGGGAATCAGAACCAATTGGTGCTGTGCACCCAGTGCCTAGAAACATTTTTAGTACTAGTAGGGGCTCAAGAAATACTTTTTGGACAAATGGAGTATGATCACCGGCTCTCACTTGGCTGATGTTTTTGGAGCTTGTGGGTGGTGATGATCTTCTCAATCAAGCTCACAGACAGTCAAAGCTTAAGGTCTTGTTTATATCACAGTAAACATTTTTAAATAAACATTCAATATTATCTTAGTTTCAGGTATAGAATATAGTCATTAGCCATTTACATAACTTATGAAGTGGCCCCTGGATAAGTCTAGTACCCACCTGGCAACATACATAGTTTTGTATGTTGTAATATTATTGTAAATCATTGACTATATTCCTTATGCTGTACTTGACATCCTCATGACTATTTTGTAACTGCCTATTTGTGCTTCTTCATACCTTCACCTTTTTTTTTTTTTTTGGTAGTTTTATTTACTTATAATCCTTACCCGAGGACATGCATAGAGAGAGGAAAGGCGAGAGAAGCATCAATGTGAGAGAAACATTGATCAGCTGTCTTTCATATATGCCCGGACTGGGGCTCGAACCTGCAACCCAGGTATGTACCCTAACCGGAAATAAAACTGGCAACCTTCCAGCGCACGGGACGATGCTCCATCACTGAGCCACACTCCAGCCGGGCAATACCTTCACCTTTCCAACCCAGCCCCAAAACCCTCTCCAACCTGGCAACCAATCAGTTTGTTCTCTGTATCTGTGAGACTGTTTCTGTTTTGTTTAGTTTGTTTTTTAGATTTCACATATAAGTGAAATCACATGGCATTTTTCTTTTTCTGTCTGACTTGTTTCACTTAGCACACTACGTTCTAGGTCCATCCATGCTGCGCAAATGGTAAAATTTCATTCTTTTTATGGCCGAGTAATATTCCACTGTATCTATGTAACACATCTTCTTTAATTGTCTATTAATGGGCACGTTGTTGTTCCATTTCTTGGCTGTTGTAAATAATGCTGCCATAAACATAAGAATGCAAGTATTTTTGAATCAGTGCTTTGGGCTTCTTCGAATATATACACACAGATGGAGTCGCTGGGTCATAAGGCAGTTTTCTTTTTAATCTTTTGAGAATCCTCCATACTATTTTCCACAGTGGCTGCACCAGTCTGCATTCCCACCAGGTGCATGAGATTTTCCATTTCCTTCTTCTTCTTCTTTTTTTCATAGGCTTAAAACAACACCTTCATTGTCTCTTAGTTTCCATCGGTCAGGGTTCAGGGCACAGCTTACATGGATCCTCTGCATGGGGTCTCACAAGGCTGCCAACAGGCACATTTAATCTTTCACATGTGATCCTATTTGGCCCCAAGGGTCTCAACTAAAGACCTATGTCTATACAATGATGGAGGCTTTGCCCTGCCAATGATCCGAGGGGCTGTGATGTTCCCTGGGAGGAACGGAGACCACAGGGAAGAAGGGTCTTGGGTGCTGGTTACTACTCGTTGACAGATACAGCCAGCCTGGATGACTGCGCACACCCCGGTACTCCTGTGAGTTCTGGCACCGTGACTGCTGGGCAGTTTCTGCTTGTCTCCCTGGGGAGGCATGATTGAAACAAGCGGCCGTGTCTCTGTCGTGGTGGTTGTGTTGGTGAAAGTTCACAGGTAGGGCAGGATTCTGGGGGGTTCTTCCCTCTGCTTCTGGAGGCCCCTGGGGAGTTGCCAGGGAAGAGAAGAGGCCACCCCTTGGTGTGACTGCAGTCACTCACATTGGCTGTGATGCTGGACCGCCGGTTTTCCACAAGGAGAAGCTGAGAGAGTGTCTCTGGGCAAACAGGAGGAGGGCAGGGGTTAGAAAAAGGGTCCTGATTTTCTCATTTTGTTTGTTAGGGATGGAGGAGTCTCACACACCTGGTGGACAGGTCCCACACTTTGGCATAATCCAAGTTAATAAAAATGTTTTAGATTTTTTTCGCACATGAGGTTTTCCTTTTCTCCACGTCCTCACCGACACATGCTGTTTGTGGATTTATTGATGAGAGTCATTCTGACAGGCGTGAGGTGCTAGGTCCTGTTAGGGAAGTTTTCAGTCATTATTTCTTCAAATAGGATTTTCTTTCTCTCTTCTTCTGGTATCCCAGTGATTCTACTGTTGGCACATTTGATGTTGTCCCAGAGGTTTCTTAAAATATCCTCATTTCTTTTCAATTATTTTTCTTTTTGCTGTTCTGATTGGATATTTTCCACTACCTTCTCTTCCAAATTTCTTATTGGATCCTTTGCTTCATCTAATCTGCTGTTGATTCCTTCTAGTAAATTCTTTATTTCAGTTATTGTGTTCTTCATTTCTGACTGCATCTCTTTTATGATCTCTATGTGTTTTTTGTTTTTTTTTTATCCTCACCCGAGGACATTTTTGCATTTATCTTCAGATAGAGTGGGAGTGGGAGAGGGGGGAAGAGAGAGAGAGAAACATTGATGTGAGAGAGACACATCAACTGGTTGCCACCCACAAGACTCCAATTGAGGCTGGGGACAAACTGCAACCAAGGTACGTGCCCTTAGTGGAAACCAAACCTGGGACTCTCTGGTCTGCAGGCCAACACTCTAACCACTGAGCCAAACCGGCCAGGGCTCTATGTTCTTTTTCATATTTCTTATCTCTTTGTTGATGTTTTTACTGAGCATCTATTCTTCCCCTAAGTTCATTGAATATTCTTATAACTAGTGTTTTAAACTCTGTATCTGGTAGATTGCTTGTCTCCATTTTGTTTGTTTGTTTATTTATTTATTTTAAGTTTTGTCTTTTTCTTTCATTTGAAACATACTTCTTTGTCTTATTTAGGCGGCCTCTGTTTGTTTCTATGTATTAAGTAGACTCATTACATTGTCCAGTCTTGGTTGGGTGGCCTTCTGTAGCAGGTGTCCTGTGCAGTCCAGTGGCACAGTCTTTCTGGTCACCTGAACTGGGTGATTGAGGAGTGTCTTTTGCGTGAGATATGTGCACCCTCCTGTTGTAGTTGAGCCTTGATTTTGGGGGCACATCAGTAAGAGGGGTTGACAGGCAGGCTTACTAGCCGTGAAGACTGGCTACGACCACAGTGGATGAGCTGCTGTGGGGGCTGACCCCACAGACTGGGGTCCACTCCAGCAGGGCTCTGGTGTCTGCAAGCACCACCCTTTGTGTGTGCCATTTTGGAGCCAATCCAGTGGTGCTCTCGTGTAGTCTAAGCCAACCACTAGCTCTGGCTGGATTGGTTCAGTGGTTAGAGCATTGGCCTGTGGACCAGTGAGTCACGGGTTTGATTCCCAGCAAGGGCACAAACCTAGGCTGAGATTCGTCTCTGGCCCCGACTAGGGTCAAGTGGGAGGCAACCAGTCAACGTGTCCCTCTCACGTTGATGTTTCTCTCTCTCTCCCTCTCCCTCTCTGACTCCCTTCCTCCCACTCTATCTGAAGATAAATAGAAATAAATAAATAAATAAAGCCAACCGCCATGTGTGTTCACCTGGGGCCTCTTGGAGAAGCTCTGGTGCAGACCAAGTTCAGCCACTCTCTGTGCCCAGCTGGGGCCACCTGGTAGGAGCTACAAGGTGAGCTGTGGTTGGTGGGTGCCTGTGCTGGGCCTGAAAGTGCCTGGGAGAGACCACCCCGCAAACAGGCCGCTGCCAGCAGAGACGGGCCTGGGGCACTCAGCAAGAGGCACAGGACACACTGAAACTCCTTGCCACCTGCCTGGGGCATGAGGCCCTTTGAGAGTTTTCAGGAACGTCTGCAGTGTGGGCTGAGGCTAGCAGCCCACGAGGAACAGCCACCGAAAGGGCCTTGAGTAGTGTGTGAGTTGGGGGGCAGGGTCTCAGGGAGCCATCGGGGTGACATGAGCAGGGTTCACCAACTTAATGCAGATTCGGATTTGCCACCTGCCTGCTCCTGCCTGCTGCGCGGAGGACAGAGCAACACAGGAGCAACGGCAGCTGCAGGCCCTCGAGTTCCCGCCAGTCCTTGCCCCAAAGCCACACAATTCGTTTCTCCCCGGATGTCCCTGGCACCTTCTGAGCTGCTGTCCCTTTGCTGGAGCTTAGGGTGAGTGTCTGTGAGTGAGCGAGTCTGTGTGCAGGCCCTCCATCTCGCCTGGACAGAATCCCTGCTGATTTCCATCCAGACGTTGTGGGGGCTCCTCTTCCCAGCACGGGGACTCTTGACTGGGGAGCCGGGTTTGAGTCTGGGCCCTTTTGCTCCTCATGGGGACCTGCGTAGCGGGGACAGCCTTCCCGATTCTGAAGCGCCTCGCATTGGTGTCAGACCAGCCTGCTTTGTGTTTTCACCCCTTCGACCGGTTTTAATGCGGCTTCTTTCTATCTCCTCAGTTGTAGGAGTTCTGTTCAGCTGGTCTGCAGGTGGTTCTCCAGGGTAATTGTTCTACAAGTTAGTTATAATTTCGATGTGGTCATGGCCATGGACGGAGGCAAGCACAACCCTGACCGACTCTGCCATCTGGATCAGAAGTCACAGTAAACTTTTCATATCCATGTTCCTGGCCTTTTCCTGGCTGCAGGCACTGGTGCCCAATAGCTGAGTCTGTGCCATTTTCTTCCTTTTTTAAAAAAGTAAGTCTTTGTTTTTTTTGGTAAGTGCCCCTAGTGGGAACCAAACCCAGGACTCTCTGGTCCACAGGCCGATGCTCCAACCGCTGAGCCAAACTGGCCAAGGCTAAAAAAAATATGTCTTTATTGATTGTTTTAGAGAGAGAGTAAGGGGGGGGAGAGAGAGAGAGAGAGAGAAAGAGAGAGAGAGAGAGAGAGAGAAACATCGATGTGAGAGAGAAACATCAATCAGCTGCTTCCCACATGCCCCCTAATGGGGTTGGAGCCTGAAACTCGGGCATGTGCCCTGACCGGGAATCGAACTGGGACCTCTCAGTCCATGGGATGACACTCAGTCCACTGAGCACACCGGTCAGGCTGTGCTATCTTCTTTTAACGGATTGGTGGAAGATGGACCGGGGCATTCGTTTAACCACAAACAAAGGACAGTTTGGACAGTGACAGCAGTCGGTCAATAGGCATGTTTAAGTCTTTACTCACCCAGGTAAAGGAAGAACAAGGGCCCTGAGCTGGTGTACTGGTGAGACCTAAGTCAGGGACCGAAATTACAGCAGTCATTTGAGCAAGAAGCATTTGATGTCAAGGCTATTGAACTAGTCCCAAGGTGGTTAACTACTGAAAGGGTAAAACGAGGTCTCGGAGGGGCTGGAAGCAGCCACTGCAGGAAGCAGCTTCTGCCTCCAGGGCTGAGGGACCGCAGTGAGGGAGGGGCGTGGCTGCCGCTCGAGCACGTAGCCTGTGAGATGCTAAGAACTTTCCAGAGGGTGGCAAGCTTGGGCCGGGGCTGATCTGTAGAAGCAGAGTCCTTTACCAGAGGGTGCAGGTGGAGCCCGTCCGAGGGCTTCCGCAGGTGAACACGACCAAGCCCAGAAAGATCACACTGCAAGGAATTCCCTTCCTGCTGGGCTTTCCGGGCCTTTCCAGTGGTACCTGTTCTGTCCATGGACGAGACCCGACATCAAGCCATCCTGCAGAGGAGAAAGGCTTAGAGGACCCGTTCCAGTGTCACAAAGCAGGGCAAAAGGGTGGCTTTGGAGACGAGAGGCAATACGTTGGTAAGTAGCACGTTCTACCCTAGTGGCTGCTCAGTTTCTACATGTATCTTCCAACACATGTTTGAATTTCCAAACCACCACGAAACAACTCTGCGCACGTGGCCATTCACAGCTGTCCTTTGCACAGGAACACTTGCTCATGCTCTGTCCAAAACAGAGGCGGTTCCAACAATCATCATACCCCTGCTGCCTATATTCAGTATTTCCAAATATAGTCGCATGCCCATTGACAGTTTTGTTACCTAATGACTACATTACAAAGTTAACCTTAAACAATTTGTATATGAAATAATAAGGGGGAGAAGAAAATAGTTACTATATACAGATACATACATATACAAAAGAGAAAATATACAAAGCTAATATCATCTTTGTGATCGGTCACAAAGTCATAGTTGATCTATGTCTTTCTTCTCGACTCCCCATTCAAGTTTTTCTCTGTCTTTAGCCAGAAACTTACGTTGTTGTGGCCCTTATCCTGGTGGGATGACCCAGACCATCATTTCTGAAGGGTCTGAGTCCTCGAGTCTTGCTTTTTCTATTTATTTTTTATTTTTTATGTGTTTGCTGTAGCTTACAGGGAACTTTTATGACCAGCACGGACGTATGCTGGTTCCACAGACAGTCCTCATTGTCCCCCCGGGCAGCAGCCACCCACTTTCCCGTTGCTAACTGTGATCAGTCACCCAGCCAGTGGAGTACTTCTTTTTTCTGCCTTTGGTTCAGCGGCGTAAGGGTCCCAAACAGCCAAGGAGCAGTGTCAGCTTCCAGATCAGTGGAACAATTGCTACACCTTTGATGGGAACATTTCCTCAATGGGAACTGACCTCCAAACCAGAAAGAGCTCACGGCTGCTGGCTGGAAGGCAGGCATCTGCTCGGGTTTTTAGGTGTGACAGCGAGTGGAGCCTCTCTCACGTCCACCCCTGGGCTTCCAGATGCAAGTATTACGTCTGTGTGGGAGACAGCGCCATCTAATGGCCTCCGATCCGAATCTGTCAGACACACCTCATCCTTCAGGGTGTTGTCTCACAATTGATACTGTACCTGAGTTTTCAGTCAGCCTTTCCACCTTTCCGGTCAGCCAGCGGCTTCGGGGTGATGGGGTAGCGTGGTAAGGGCCATGGGCGAGAGCCTACTGCTACAATTCTTTTGCTGTAGAATTCGTTCCTTGATCAGACACAATTTTGTAAGATATCTATCTATCACCTGAGCACCACAAACCCCCTCTGACTGGTGAGGCCAGTGGCGTTTGGGGTCCTTAGGGATAGCATCAGTTCGGAGCCCACGCCTAGTACTCCTTAGGAGACTGGGTGCTTCCTTTCCTTCAGAGCCCGGTCACCCCAGTACGCGGTGCCATCCCCTAAGGGAAGTTTAGAGGGCTGTCTACCGAGCGACTGGGGCAGTGCTGCCGAGTCCCTCCCCTTCGACCGAAAGACTTCGGATTTGGAAATTGGCTTAGGACTGGACACTGGGCGAGAGGCCGTGACTTACCATGGCAGTGACTCAAATTGGACTTTTAACCAACAGATCTAGACGTTTTTTGGTTATCAGATCAGGGCTGGCAGACTGTTTCGGTAAAGGGTCAGAGAGTAGACAGCTTAGGTTTCGCAGGTCAGTCTCTGTCACAACGACTCACCCGTCCTGTTGTTGAAGGCCAGCGGCCAGAGACAGTACGTAAATAAATGGGTGTGTCTGTGTTCCAATAAAACTTGATTTACAGATTAGGTAGACCACTGGATTTGGCTTATGGTTCATAGTTTGTTGACTCTGGCTATAGACCAGAAATGTTTTAGTAGGCTATTTCTTTTATTACTACGTGATCAATCAACCACCACTTGAGATCCCAGCGGGCCAGTGAATTCTGATTGCCTTCGTTCCTTTGTGGTAACCGTGTCCACCTTGTCTTAGGCAATTATGTGCTCTGCTGGAGAAGTAAGGAGGTGACCAGTGTCCTCATCCATGCGGAGAGGGTGGGGGGCGGTTTCTGCTCTTATCACTGTTTACAACTAGGACACGTGCTTCTGGGACAAATTATTTTTACACAGAGAATTATTCTGGAAGCTTTGAGTCAGTTTAATAACCCCTCCCCCAAAAAGTATTTGCATTTTTATACTTTTTAAAGTACTTTAATGTACATTATCTTATCCCCCACCCCCTCCTTCCTCCTTTCTTTCTTTCATTCATTCAAAATCAATTGTGTGCTTTTCCAAACATTTGGGGGACAGCTCTTCTATTTTGTGGATTATTCATTTAATTTCTCCTGTTCTGTCTCCTGGTCAATTTTTGAACATTTCTGTTAACGTTTTCATTGGGAGGAGGAGGTGGATAATGAGATCCCCACTGAAATAAGGTTCGGGTTACGACTGCATTCAGATGCCCCACGTTGTCCCGGCCTTTCTCCCCTCGGGAGAATCAGCGGGCCACCTGAGAGTGAGGTCTACTTCTGTGACCTCCAGGAAACAGGACAAGGGAGACGGAGGAGGGAAGATACAGTGAGACCAATGGAGACGTTGTTAAGAAATTTATTTGCAATTCTTGTTTTTTTGTCTTTGTTTGTTTTTTTAAAATAACATTATTCCTTAGATAAAAATGCAATCTTACAGGAATATACAGAGCATCTCGTACAGAGATCGTCCCCCTGAAGCTCTTCTGAAGGGTCGCCCGTAGGTTCCCTGGCCTCCCTCGAGGGCCAGAAGGCGCGGCGGGCGGGGCCTTTGACAAGGGATCATTTGTTGGTTACAAACTGTACACAGTATTTACAAGAGTAAGACTGCAAATCCGTGGAGCCTGGAGGGAAGGTGTGGGGTGTGCGGGTGCGTGGGGTGACGACAGGCATTGGGGTGATAATGGAAGCACTGTCCGTCTTCCTACATCTCTCTGAGACCGTGTGACCAGCGTGGTCTGGGGACAGGAAGGCGGCCCGAGGAGGACGTGAGTCAGGGATGGAGGGGCGGGGCTGTGTCTGGAGCCTCCTACACGAAGGGAAGTTCTGCTTGGTGCCTCTGGGGTTAAAATAAAACAGGAAGTCATGAGAGTGATGATTCCAGTGCTGCAGCAGCTGGGCACCTGCCGCCCTATTTCTTAGTGAAGTTGTGTGTTTTCCCACAGGCTGTTCTCAACTGCTCCCACCACAGATGGTGCCATCCGGTTTCTACCTTTGATGCCCACAGTCTGCTTCTGTGCCCCGCCTGGCTCCCCGGGTGCTGGAGAGCGGACAGGCAGCGGCCGTGGGTGTGCATGACCCGGGTGGGGACTCGAGGTGGCACGGGTGTGGGGATGCGTGCCCGTGAGGGAGCGAGCGGGAAGGGGTCGGCAGCACTGGAGTCACAGAGGGGGCCCTTTGCCCAGGATTGTTGGCTTACGACCTGCCTGCCTTTGACTGTCCAGTTCGCTTTGCTTTCAAGCCTCAGTATAGTTGCTCCCCGGGGGACACCTTAGGGCTCAGGGCTCGGGACAGGACGCGGTGACGCATTCCCTTTTCCTCCTCCTGACGCTACAGCAGGTCGCCTCTCTTCTCTCTCCTGGCTGCTCAGGAGGGACTTCCGCGGGGCCCCTGAAGCCTGCAGCCCCGGGCTCCTGTCACTGCCGGGCTGGTGTCTGCTCCCCTCTTCCCGTACCCCTGCTCTGAACTGGAGGGCTCGAGACCATCAGCGCAGGTCTCTGGGCCCAAACCTGAGCAGGAGTCACTCTGTCCCCGTCTGTGTTTCCTCGCCTGGACCCTACCCTCCCTTAGGACTGATCGCTTTTCCCACCAAGGACTGCCTCTGATAATGAGTCTTTTGAGGTGTGTGAGTGACTTTTAGAGGGCAGATTTGTAGCAAATGTCTGAGTCACGGTAGAGTAAGTGTCCTGTACCCCTTCCAGGAGTCGGATACAAATAGATGATATAGATTCTGAAAACTGGGTGCATGGGATGTCCCAGCAAAGGGGGTACCCTCGTGAAAGCCAGCATCTGATGTGAAGGGAGAATCCTGGACGGTGATGTGACATTTCAAGCCTTCACTTAATTATACAGTCTCTTCTTGTCTCCCTCAGTTTAGAAGAGAACAGTCTTAACTCTGACTCCACTCAGTGGTGAACTAATGTGTTTAATTTAGCGCAGGGTGCTCGGCCGCAGGGTCGCCTTCCCCTCAGAGATGGGGTGCCTGGCTTCCCTAGCACGTAAGGAAGCCGAGAGTCTCTGCCACGGCACCTGTGCTGTGAGCTCCACCCCTTACGATCATGAGAGGGAGAGGTCTGGATGGAGGAGTAGCAGCATGTTCTTAACGTAGGTCAATTATACTTAATTCCTAGTAGAAATAGTTCAGGTGCTGCCGCTTCCACCCAAGGAAGTTGCTGTGGCCTCATCCTCATCTCTCTCTGTTCAGTGCTCAGCCATCGGGAGGAGACACAATCATCTGTCCGGAGCTCAGCCCCAGCACAAGCACTGTTCCTTATGGATGTGCGTGTGTGTGTGTGTATGTGTATATGTGTGTGAGATATCTGTGCGTGTATGTATTTATGTATATATGTGAGATGGGCCTGTGTATGTGTGTGCATGTGTGTGAGCTGCATGTCTGTGTATGTGTGTGTATTTATGTATATATGTGCGTGAGATGTGTCTGTGCATGTATTTATGCATATGTGTGAGATGTGTTTGTGCATGTATTTACCTATATATGTGAGATGTGCCTGTGTATGTATGTGCATGTGTGTACATGTGTGAGCTGCACGTCTCTGCATGCATGTATGTATATATGTGTGTGAAATGTGTTTGTGCATGCATGTACTCATGTATATATGTGAGATGTGCCTGTGTATGTGTGTGCATGTGTGTACATGTGTGTGAGCTGTGTGTCTGTGTATGTATGTGTGTGAGATGTGTTTGTGCATGCATGTATTCATGCACATATGTGAGATGTGCCTGTGTATGTGTGTGTATTTATGTACATATGTGTGTGAGATGTGTTTGTGCATGCATGTACTCATGTTTATATGTGAGATGTGCCTGTGTATGTATGTGCATGTGTGTATATGTGTGTGAGCTACGTGTCTGTGTATGTATTTATGTATATATGTGTGTGAGATGTGTTTGTGCATGCATGTACTCATGTATATATGTGAAATGTGCCTGTGTATGTGTGTGCATGTATGTACATGTGTGTGAGCTGCGTGTCTGTGTACGTGTGTGCATGTGGTTCAAGTGCCTCCCCAGCAATGTGGCAGAAACACATTCACCTGTTACACTGACTGGTATCTGGCTCCACAAGGCAATGCTTCATTGTTTTGAAAAATAAATAAATAAATACATAAATAAAGTAAAAACCAGAAATGGCTTCACAAAAAAACTGAGTAAGAATTGCACACAGGATCCTTTCCATTCTGTCCTCACTAGCCTGGTGGGGAGGGGAGGAGGCTGACATGGAGAGAGCTGCTCAGGGAAGGGGACAAAGGCCCCCCCGGCAGCTGTAGAACCCTCTTTCCCTCCTGTCCTTCCCGGGTCCCCTCCACGCGCTGCCCCACGGAGCACCCTTCGCCTTGGGGAGAGCAGCGCCCCACTGCCCGCCTCGGACTGGCTGGTCGCAGCAGCAGGTGGCTAATGCACGGGCAGACGTCAGCAGAGAGGGAGGACAGGGTGGCAGACACCCCACAGCCAGCCAGGGACCTTGACTTGGTTGGGAAACAAGTCAGTCAAAATGTTACTTTTCCCTTCTTCCAAAGTAGATCCTCCAGACACGAGTCTCTCCAGTGCACTGGCCACTGGGATGGTTGAACTGGACATTTCTTTCCAGAAAATGGACAGACACGCAGCAAATCAAAACGTGCTCTATTAGCCCCCATTTCTCCTCCAGGTTGCCCTGTGCTGACATTCCCACACCAGGCCTGTATCCTCAAACCCAGAACTGGGCTGGACGCGGTCAGCAGGTTCTGACTCCCCCGGGAGCTAATGCACGACCTCCTGAAGCCAGACCGCCCCTCTCGGCCTCCTCGTCAAACTGCCCCTCACTCTTAGGTGATATTTCAGTTCCTCTGGCTCTCTAGGGCCGGAGGCTCATCATCTTCCTCAGCGACGGGCGTGGTTCTGGTTTGATGTGCAAAAGCACTGACCGCCGGGGTTCTTCTTGATGCCTAATCCGAGCTCCTGTTACATTTCTCAGCCTTGCGGAGCGATGGGCCTCCGTCCATCAACCGCCACCCTTTTGATGACTTCCAGACGCCTCCTGCTCAGGCGCTCATGTCTCCGCAGGGGCACCGCTGAGCGGGAGGCGCACCGCTCCTGGGCTGCCTGTCCCAGCCGCAGGCTCACGATGTTCTGGAAGCAGACAGCTACGAGGGCGTGACAGGCTTAGCTCCAAACAAGCCCTGGAATTTGAAAGCAGGGTCCCGGAGGCGGAGGAGATGGAGCAAGGAAGTCTTGTTCCACTGCCCTTGGATTTCCCAGTCAGAGGGACGTCTATGGGACTTCAAAGCTGGAGAAGGGGCTATAACTAACGTCTTCTGAAGCAAAGCGGAGAAAAATTTATAAATGAGGCCAGAATCTAGCGGATAAGTCTCCTCTTTTTAACTCAAGACTAAAAAGAACCTTCTGGGAACAGGCAGAAAGGAGACGGCCGGAAAGCCCTCTGCTTAACGGAGCCATCCTCGTGAGTCGTTATGAAGACCCCGTTGGCTATAAAAGAGGCTGGGCTAGTCAGAAGGAAATAAAAATGAAGTTACCAAAACCCAGAACTTAGGCTGCACTTCGCTGAGTCCCCTGGTCCTCGGCTCTGGCTGCTTTTCTCCTGCCAGCCACAGGCTCTCAGAAGATGTGATCCTTCTGCTTTGCAAGGTCCCGGGGACAGTTTCACTGCAGGTGGAGAGTAAGCATCGCCTCGTACACCGTGGATGAGGCCCATCGGCTTCACGGCCGGCTTCCTGGTCGGTGGCGATGACAGCACCAGGTGTCAGTCCTACAGGAGTCCAGCATGCGTCAGGCTCCGGCAGACCCTGGACGGGGCGCTCCATCTGCAAACTCCTCTCCTTCACAGCACACAGGGCAGGGCGCCCTTGTCACGAGAGACTGTCCTCACGGGAGAGAAACTAGCTGGTCTTCTCCACGAGTTGGCTGCACAGCAGAAGGGAGCCTTTGGGTGTGAGTGGTGACGAGCCAGAGGGCAGGACCCTGGGCGAAGCTGGACTGAGTCCAGCCTGCCGCCCACGCTGCTGGCCTGTGAGATTTGGTGACGCCGATGAAACGTCCCAAAGGAACATAGAATGCAAGATGAAAAGGTTGACTCTCTGTGTGTGTTTGGTCAGTGAAGACTCCAAATTTTGTCGAGGGACCAAATGTGCAGCAAGAAGCAGACAGCGATCCCAAGGGCTCTCCTCTCCATCGTCACTAAACTCTTAGCAGCACAGTGGCAGACACATTGGGAAACTAGACACAAGGTAACACCTACACTTAATTTCGAGAAGACCTGAGAAGGGCCACGAACGTTTGGATGGGTTGGGCCCGGAGAGACAGGAAGAGATTCTTCTGTTTCTGGACTGTCGTTAACCCGGGAGTTTCTGCACATTTCTCCACACGTCCATGAATCAGCCTATAAAAACAAAACTCATCTTCATTGCGTTTCTCAACGTAAATTTCTAGTTTGCTTATCTAAGTGCCAAGAAGGGCGGAGAGTATGCTGGACTGGAAGAGATTCAGTGGGTACATTCTGGATGAATGGTTGGGTCCCGTTTTCCCCAAACCAGTCGCCTGTTCACCATCGTTGATGAAATCTATTCAAAGAACAGCATCAGTGGGGTGTGTCCTAGGTAGAGGCGAACTGGCATAAGAGAGGCTCCCACAAAGTCTGATCCCAACATCCCTGTGAACTGCTGATGCTGCCTCTCCTGCCTGGTCCCCCCCCCCACGGCTGCCAGACACACCACAGAGGTCTGGAGGGAATGCTGCCCCGGAGCGAAGACGAGATGGAGCAACACAGAGTTGACTTGGGCTGGACACAGGTTTCACCTGGTTGACTTTGCTGTCTGAGTTTGGGTGGAGCAGTGGCCAGAGCCAGGATACCCTTCCCCTCCCCTGACTCTAATTTCATTCTCTTGGTCAGTGCGCACTTTCCTGCAAACCCACTGAGCAAAACGTGTGCGGTGGGAGTGAAGAGAACAGCCAGCCACCTCCCCTCTCCCTGGGGGGTCGCTGTGGCTCGCCCAGTGAGGAGAGGGGCTGGCCAATGCCTCCAGCCCTCCCAGCGAGGGGCTGTTCCTGGAGAAACACCCAATCGGAGAGCTGGTGCAGAGGAGATAGAGTGAGGGTTGGAAGGAGATATGTCCTGGTCTCGCATATGAGATGTAGTATAAACAGGCCTATCCTACCGTTTTGGAAACATCGAGGGAAACGGAAGCAAACACAAGATATGCAAAACAGTAACGTCCAAACCTGTTGGTGGATAGCAGAATAATGATTTACACTGGTGATACCCTTGCTCATTGTACAAATTAAAAAAAAAAAAGAGGATGTTCCCCTTCCCCCAACCACATAGAGAAAAGCACTTAAGAGTTCAAAGGTAAAGCTTGTCACACTCCAAATACAAAATGATTTACTTACATGCAGCAAAATATACAAGAGGTGAATTCAAAAACAAACTTAAGTCAATTCATTATATTCGCTTGGCACAATTGCAATTCAATTTTAAAAAAATATTTGTAAAATACTGAAACTGACCTGAATTCAAGTATAACGGTTTCTTCAACAGAAACATTATCAATGCAATTAAACATTACACGGAATATATCGAAGCAAAACGCCTTCTCGAGTTTTTCCCTTAAACTTCTGTGTTTTTTTTAAAATACAGTTTTAATGCCAACAAGACTCACAATTGTATTTTTAAAATGAATATTATTGCATTGTTTTTGCATATCTTGTGGGACAGAAAATGCAAAGAGTTACTGATTCCCGTTTCAGAAGCAGAGACAGTGATTTGTTTTTGCTCTCAGATGGCCCTGGATTCAGATCTCCCCACTTCACCCAGACTCGGGGAGCCGCACACTCACGGGGTGCACGGGGCACTGCGCGGGTGCACGCACACACGCCAGACACACGCACACAGACGACCCGCTGCACAAGTACACACGCACAGAGACTCGTACACGCTTCCTTTCTGCTGGCACCCACCACGGCACCCAGCATTCGAAAGAACACAACTCAGTCACCCATCTGTGCAAGACCCTATCAAGTGCATTGCTGATTACCTTTAAATTATAAAACCAAACCAAAAACATGTTTACTACCTACGGAAACCGTAACAAATGATTGGGCATACACAGTGTCTGGTAAAACTCTCCTCCAGGGAGCCCCCCGCAGGAAAAGGAAACCACACCCGTTTAAATAGCATGATCAAACCTAACCTGATTGACATCTGCAAGAGTGAAAATGGTAAGGTGGGTGGCTACAGAGCTTCGTAAACACTCTTCTTCCTCCCTCCTCCTGGGAAAATAAAATGAAGAAGAAAAAAAAAAACCCCAAACAAAAACAAAAAAATGAAAACTGCAACATGCTGTCAGGAGAAATGTCAAACCACAGAACAAAGGAGCGCTCAGCAGATCGGCACCAGCTCGCCTTGTCCGGAGGGGCCGCCTCTTCCTGGGGAGCAGCGCCGCTCCCCTCCCAGCACGCTGGCCGCCGCCGGGCTGGAGCGTGGTGGCCTGCGGTGGCCTGTGCAGGAAGGTGATCCAGGCAGCGGGGTGGGGCTGGGCAGCTGCCGCATGGCACTGCCTCCCTCTGGCTCCTAGCTCCTGCCGCCTCCCGCAGGTTCTTCTTCCCTCTGGGGTGGGGTGGGGCTGGGTCGAGTCACGCCTGCCTCCTTCTGCAAATCCACAGGGCCCTGGCTCTATGGGGACAGTGAGCTCGTACACAATATGTGCAAAATGATTTTGTACAAGCAAAGTTGAAAGACACCCGTTTGACAAAGGTCCTTTCGGTGAGGGCTACCACAGGAAGCTGAGGGTCTCTTTTGTGCCCAAGGCGAAGGCTGGCTCCTGGCACGGGGCTTGGAATCCCTCGGGAGGGCGGGTGGCCTTCTCCCTCCCGGACACTTCTGCCTCCTCCTCCTCACCACACTGCCTCCTTGGACACAAACTGGGGTTGCTGCTCTTCTTCCCCCCGAAAAGCTGACTCTCGATACCACCCAACTCTGTGTCTTGTCCCAACGAAATGAATGAAGACGCTGTTCCGTTAACTCCAGGTCACGAGAACAGTGAGGCACTTCTGAAACGAACCCTTTAGGAACATTGAAACAAATAAAAAGCCCAGCATCTCCCAGCCCAGCTCCTACAGGCTGCTGACGCAGGCCCGGCTGTCCTGCAGCTCCTCCTGGCTCCGCCGGCACTCCTGGCTGGGCCCACAGGGCCCGCCCTCGTTGCCCCCCGCTCTGTCCTGCCCCCGGTCCCTGCAGTTCACAAAAGGTAGGAGGGTGCCGTTGGGGCTCTGCTGGGTGCCCCCACTGAGGATGTTGTCAGCAGCGTTCTCCATCTCCTCTATGGTCATGTCGCAGGCGTCAGCCAGCTCCTGGGTTGTGACCTCGATAAACTTGGGATCTTGGGCAAACTGCCCCAGTCCTTCCGAAATCAAGACCTGAAGGGGGAGGGCCATGGGGAAAAACCAAAGAGGAACATTATTCCGGGGCTCGCCTCTTCTCTTTAGGGCCAGAGCACGGGACTCCTGACTGGGAGCTCCAGGAGTGTGTGCATGCGTGCGTGTGTGCACATGGGGGCGGCATGGGGTGCTCAGGGGAAAGGAGCGACATTCGGGATGTGTAGGCTGGAGGAGAGACCTTTTGCCTGGGGTCCTCGAAAACCGTTACCACATCCATGACAAGCGGGCTCACCGCGGAGCCTCAGCGGTGGTCTCTCACAGCAGAACGTCCACCCTGTCTTTGCTCCTCTCTGGCACCCTCTAGTATTCTTACCAAGAAACCTCTGTTCTCTGGTGCGCTGTTTTGCCTGTGCCCACTGCCCACCAGCCTGGCTGCCTGTCTGGCGGTGAGGACCCTGAGGAGGGTGTGTGCAAACACGCCCCAGGCACCCCCTTCGCTCCTGCTTCTGCTGGGAAGGCCAGTGGGCAGAGCCACAGCCCCGCTCTCCTCCCTGGTGGCTGCTTTAGTGGCTGTTCCGGGAAATCAGCCGCGAGCCAGCGGGCGGGGGGAGCAGTGCCCTGAAGCCTGGGACGGTTTTCTCAGTTCTGTTTGTCCAGCTTCCCTGCTTACTCTTTATCCCACGTAATTTTCCTCCACCGTGCCGGCCCTTCTTAACACACTGCATACATGTTTATGTATTACCTGTCTTTCCTCCCCCCGGTGTGAGCTCAAGAGAGAGAAACACTACCCCTCGCCGTGTCCCCGCCTGGGGCAGACCTGCAAGTGGCAGGTGCTCCGTGGAGACATGGCCTGAGTAACAGGTGCCCAAGGCCCCGGAAGCACAGGGCGTCAGAGCTGGAGGCACCCTTGGGGACTGCTCCGACCTGTCAAGGAGCCAGGATTGCAATGGGTGCTCCGACCGGGGCAGAGCCTGGCGGACCCGAGAGTGCTCTTGTTCTGGACTAGATTTTCTCCACTCTGGCTGTGCGTTGGAATCATCACAGGGCTTTTAAAACTACCCATTTGATTGGTCATAGGTTTCCAAAGCTCCCCAGGTTATTCTAACGAGAACCAGGCTCAGGAACCAGACCGACTTCCTACGTGTGCACAGGCAGCCAGGCTCAGGTCCGGAGCAGTCACAGCATGCCTGGGGCGTACACGCGGGCCTCACTGGCCTGCGGCTGGGATGTGCCTCGCAGTCTCTCTCCCCCGCAGCAGCCCCGCCCCAACCGCCCCACAGAAGCCGACAGAATCCCCTGCGTGCCGTGCACCCTGCTGCAGGCCCTGGCATCAAGGGTCTTTGTGGCCCCGAGACTTGACCTCCAGTCCACCTGGGAGAGAACCAGGCTCTCCCTTCTTGATTCTCCGTGCAAAGGGCCTTTGCTGCCTCGGGGCCTCCCTTCCCCTGTCTGCTGGCAGCTCCGAGTCACTTACCGCTTCCACCAGACTGCTGGCACTGCCGTGGAAATGCCGGCCCCAGGCCCCGGCCTGGCTGGGCACGGTGAGGGACACAGGCCGGGCCCGCCGGGGGGCGCTGCTGCCCCCACCGCAGGGCGTGGGCTCCCCCGACCAGGAGCTGCAGTGCACGGACGGGAAGCTGCTGTTGAGTTTCTCGCTGGACTCGGTGCCTTCCAGCCGCAGGGTGGGGATGGGCTTCGGGGTCCAGCCGCGGCCGCCGGGCGTGGCCGGGGGGGTGGCACACGGCCGGGGGAACGTGGTGGGGGAATGGCTTCTCTGGAGGAGGGGGCTCAGGCCCGCCACTGCCAACGCCTGCAGACACACAAGGGCGCGAGTTACTGGGGACGGCCAGGCCAGGAGGCAGGCCTCCCAGCAGCGGCTGTTTCCAGGTGGTGGCACCTGCCCGACACACTGCCACCGTTGTCACCCGTCCGAGACCCAGTGTGAGTTTCAACCATCCGAAAATGCATTTTCTGATGACCTCAGTCTGAGATGATCTGTCTCCTCTAAATCCGAAAGCTGCGACAGACTAGAGTCAAGGTCACCTGCTCCTCGGCCCTGGCCCTGCCCCGCCAGCTGTCAACTCTCTCCCTGGCCTTTTCGTCAGCCGACCGGAGAGGACGGTGCCCACCCGTGTGGCCTGCACAGCCAGGACCCAGCGCCCCGTCCCCCTGCCTCGGGGGTTGATGGGAGGTTCAAGCCAGGGAGGGTCTGCGGAAAAGCAGTCTGCGCAGCCCAAGAGCAGGCAGAGCCGGTGCGGACTGGTTCAGCCTCTGCAGCGAATCGGCCATTCGTACAATCCTGCCACACTCCAGCTCGCCTTGTGTCTGAGCTACTGCCCGCATCTCACGCTGCATGTGACTACGCTGCATGTGACTGCAGTATTTACACGGCCGTGTCCTCTGCCCCACTGTGCTCGAGGGGCCTGCGGGCGGGCTGCGGTCCCCATGCGAGCGGCCACCACAACCTGCTGTGGTGGGACGCGTCCGCGGGACGGCGAGGCCATGCGGTGGGCAAGCCCGGCCCAGAGGCAGGAAGAAGGGCACACGCTGCGTGGGTGGGAGGGGAGGGGAAAGGCATGGAGGGGGATGAAAATGAACAGGAGTTTCATGCCTTCCAGGATGAGAAAACAGACAAGTGAATCAACTTCTAGAAATTCATAAAAATATCACAGTTCTCCCCAGCCTGCCAGCCTCCCTGGGCCACTGCTCTTGATGGTCCCCAGCCTGGGGTCCCTGGGTCCCTAGAGGTCATATGTATGTCAGCAGTGCCATACAGGCTAAGCAAAACAGTACATTTCTTTAAGCTGAAATTATATCATCTTAGCTAAATCACACAGGCTGTCTTATACTGGCTGTAAACTTTAATTGGCACTTGAATGCCTTTGAATAAAAAAATTGAAAGAATAGAGCTATGGTAAGGGAGTGTATAATTAAAAAGGTAAAAAGTACAAGAGCCCAGCTGGTGTGGCTCAGTGGACTGAGCACTGTCCCGTGGACTGAGCGTCGTCCCGTGGACTGAGAGGTCCTGGTTGGTTTCCCGGTCAGGGCACATGCCCGGGTTGCAGGCTCGATCCCCAGTAGGGGGCGTGCAGGAGGCAGCTGATTGATGTTTCTTGCTCCCATTGATGTTTCTATCTCTCTCTCCCTTCTCTCTCTAAAAAAAATCAATAAAAACATATTAAAAAAAGAATCCTCCATTATTTAAAAATTTAAAAAAGTACAAGAAACTCTAGAGCTTAATTTTTCTGGAGGTCAGAGAATGCCTTAGATAATTCTTTGACGTTTCCATTAGTTCTGAGACAGTAAGAGCAGTTTTGATGCTGATGTCTTGGATTTCACTATTGCGGAGTCACCCGTGCTCAGAGGACAATGTCAGCTGTCCAATCTCCCTGGACCTGTTTTCCTTGGATATCACTCCCTACTCCTGACTCTGTAGCTGGCAGATTCTTTGATCATTTCTACATTTCAGTGGATGGATTTGTGTGCAGCTCAACTTCCAGGTGTCTTGCAGCTCTAGGTGGACCAGATCTGCCTGAGCGCCCTGTGGTATAAGCTAATGTCTGAGGACGGGACGTCTGTGTGGCTGTAAGAAGAAACTCGGGAATCCTGGGACCATGGAGAGGTCCTGGTCACCAGCACTTCCTAGGTCTCCACCGTGGGAAACCACAGACTTCCTTAGGGATCTCGCCTGTGTAGAAAAGGTCCCTCACCTGGGGGCTGCTAGGGCCAGGGGTGGGGGTGCAGCAGCGGTCTGGGACAGGGGAGACGGGTGTCTGGGGATTTTGTCTAGCCTCCTGGGTGGTGGCCAGTGGCCTGTCCAAAGCGTGGCTACCTGATGATGAACCAGATGCAAGGGCAGGACTGTCTTCTGAGAGATGTCTCCCCCTTGATTCTTCGGTCGCTTCAGACATTCGAGGTGGAAGGAGGCCCTTCGACCTGCAGAGCCAGCCAAAGAATTGGGGTCAGGACAGGCAAAGGACCGGGGCCTGTGACGACTCGCACCCAGGGAGGGGAAGCCGGCATGTTGGTGGCCCGGATACACCTCCTCTTTACCCTCCACCTTCCTCTGACACATACCACGTAGCTTGTGTCCAAGCCCTATCCCTGCCCTGGAATTCCCCCTGGTCGCTCTGGAAATCTGCCCAGCCCACTGTGTGGGGGTTGTTTGAGCCAGGCCCCTGTCACCCCCGAGCGCCTGACCAATCACCTGGGGAGGCCTGCTGTCGGCTCACATCTGGGAGCACGGTGTGAGGGCTTACCGAGGGAGGCAGAGCGGAGGAAACCCCTCTTCGGAGACTGCCGGCTGTCCCTCTTGTCCTCCTCCGGGGGTGTCAGTTGTCGGTTTTCATCATCCTGGTAGGACAGCCTGCAACAGAGAACTCGGCTTGTTCCTGGAGGCTGAGACGCGGACCCCACAGGGACAGCTGCCGTCCCAGAAGGCAGCTGGCTTTTTTCCTCGGTGAAGAGAGCCCCCACTTTGCTCTTTCGTGAAGGTTTGGGGAAGGGCAACAGGGACTCGCCACGCCAGGACCCTGCTCTCTGGCTTCACAGATGCTTCCGGCTCCTCACACACAGCCGGTCTTCCCTGAGCCCGTGTGTGACGGGGCAGCGAAGGTGAGGAAGCTGGGAAAATGCCAGGCACATGGGGCTCTTTCCAGGAATGGCCCAGGCTCCTCTCTTCCATGTGCTGATGCTATTTACCATGGCCAGTCCCAACTTTAGCCCAACCCCCCCATTTCTCCCTGGCCTGCCCCCCTTCCTCGTCAAGAGCACTCAGCTGTGTCGCTGAACCGCACGATCACCCATGAACAACAGAGCTGGGGCATCGTCAGTGGCTTCGGAGCCTCGGCTGGACTCACAGTGAGAACCACACTGGACACAGGCCCTGTTTGCACAGACACACCCGACTGAACCAAACGTCACCAGCCAGCCTCACTTCATGTCTCGTACTTAGTTTCTATTCTACTTTAATCCTTCTAGTTCTTTAAAAGGAAACAATGTCGGTTGCAATCCACCAAGTTGATTTCACTACCCCTGGTGGGCACAGCGGTCCCTCCAAGGTTGCATTCTAACCCCTGGCTTGTACAAATGAGGCCACCGACTCTGTGACTCCGAGAGCTTAAAGAGTGGAGACCATCCCGCCTTTCTGCTCCTGGCTCACCGACTTCCAGCATCTGCAGATGTCAGGAGAGGCTTTGAATCAAAACCTCTAAGCCAGCAGTTCTCAACCGGTGGGTCATGACCCATTTGGGGGTCAAACGACCCTTTCTCAGCACGCCATATTTCCGATGGCGATTCATAACTGTAGCAAATTACAGTTATGAAGAAGCAACGAAAATAATGTTATGGTTGGGGGTCACCACAACATGAGGACCTGTATTAAAGGGTCGCGGAGTTAGGAAGGTTGAGAACCACATCTCTAAGCCGTTCTTCTCATTTTCAGCTTGGCAAGCCCTCCCTGTGATATTTTCTTCTTATCCAACTCACACTCATGCTTGAAGACCCAGTTTCTGTTTGACCTTGTGCCTGGCGCCTGTTGTGGTCACCTTGACCTTGACCTTCTCCGAATGCCTGAACCCTTCATTGTTGTACCTTTCACTCTGTGAGCAATTAGTTAGAAAATCTCAATGTTATTTTCCTCTTCTGAGATCCTCTTAGCTTCCTAACTAGTTTGCAACACCTCCCTGAGTGCCGAGGCCAGATCATTCATAATCTAGCCGAGTGCCTGGATGCACCAAACATGCAGAAAGAGCCACAGTGGATGGAAGCACCTGCTTTTCCTGATTTCTAAGCTATGTGACTGTGTATTACTTCGCATCCTCTAAGAATCGAAAGCCTAAATGGGCTGGCCCTTCCTTATTATGAAGTGCTTTCGGGAGAGCTTCTAAAACAGTGCATCTTAACCCTTTTGAATGCAGCCACACTTGTAAATACATTTTAAGGGACTCTTTACACACATACATACATTGGCAATTAAACAAATGTTTCACAAAATGACACTTACCCTTCTGACACTGGGTACGTTATTTTGTATCGTCTTATTCTGTCCTAGTCTATGCTATTTAGTGCTAAGCTGTGTTATACTTTCTTTTAAAAGTGCTGATCATAACGAAGTAAATGTCATAACCTTCTAACGGGTCTAGATCTGCAGCTGAACCCTTCTCTTAAAAATTCTATCACTGCGGTGAAGGCGGGGTGGGGGGCAGGAGTGGGAGGAGGGGTCGATGGGGGAAAGAGAAGGAGGGACATCTGCAATACTGTCAATAATAAAGATCAATTCAAACAAAACAAACAAGCAAGCAAAATCAATGGAAAAAATATCCTGGGCTGAGCATTAACAAACAACAAAAGAAGTCTAGCACTGCGGGAAATCTCAGCCACTGTGGCCAACAGTGCCCTCTGCTGGGTGGCTTTATTATAAGCAGTTTCAGGAACATTTGCTTAAAGGTCAATACATGTATGTGTGTAATCGAGTAGCACTATAACATATATTTACTGGTTGGTTGCACTCCACACACTTTCAGAAACATGTTTAGAAGTTTTTCTGGAAGCACTGTATCATGAGGAAGGGCCCAGCTAAGCAGGGAATTGTGAGTGCATGTGTGGGTGAGGGGCTGTGTGTGCATGTGTGGGTGAGGGGCTGTGTGTGCATGTGTGGGTGAGGGGTTGTGTGTGCATGTGTGGGTGAGGGGCTGTGTGTGCATGTGTGGGTGAGGGGGCTGTGTGTGCATGTGTGGGTCAGGGGTTGTGTGTGCATGTGTGGGTCAGGGGCTGTGTGTGCATGTGTGGGTGAGGGGGCTGTGTGTGCATGTGTCAGGGGTTGTGTGTGCATGTGTGGGTGAGGGGGCTGTGTGTGCATGTGTAGGTCAGGGGGTTGTGTGAGCTTGTGTGGGTCAGGGGTTGTGTGTGCATGTGTGGGTCAGGGGCTGTGTGTGCATGTGTGGGTGAGGGGGCTGTGTGTGCATGTGTCAGGGGTTGTGTGTGCATGTGTGGGTCAGGCGCTGTGTGCATGTGTGGGTCAGGGGGTTGTGAGTGCATGTGTGGGTCAGGGGTTGTGTGTGCATGTGTGGGTCAGGGGGTTGTGTGTGCATGTGTGGGTGAGGGGGCTGTGTGTGCATGTGTCAGGGGTTGTGTGTGCATGTGTGGGTGAGGGGGCTGTGTGTGCATGTGTGGGTCAGGGGTTGTGTGTGCATGTGTGGGTCAGGGGGTTGTGTGTGCATGTGTGGGTCAGGGGTTGTGTGTGCATGTGTGGGTCAGGGGCTGTGTGTGCATGTGTGGGTCAGGGGGCTGTGTGTGCATGTGTGGGTCAGGGGCTGTGTGTGCATGTGTGGGTCAGGGGGCTGTGTGTGCATGTGTGGGTCAGGGGCTGTGTGTGCATGTGTGGGTCAGGGGGCTGTGTGTGCATGTGTGGGTCAGGGGTTGTGTGTGCATGTGTGGGTCAGGGGCTGTGTGTGCATGTGTGGGTCAGGGGGCTGTGTGTGCATGTGTGGGTCAGGGGCTGTGTGTGCATGTGTGGGTCAGGGGGCTGTGTGTGCATGTGTGGGTCAGGGGCTGTGTGTGCATGTGTGGGTCAGGGGCTGTGTGTGCATGTGTGGGTCAGGGGGCTGTGTGTGCATGTGTGGGTCAGGGGCTGTGTGTGCATGTGTGGGTCAGGGGCTGTGTGTGCATGTGTGGGTCAGGGGCTGTGTGTGCATGTGTGGGTCAGGGGCTGTGTGTGCATGTGTGGGTCAGGGGGCTGTGTGTGCATGTGTGGGTCAGGGGCTGTGTGTGCATGTGTGGGTCAGGGGCTGTGTGTGCATGTGTGGGTCAGGGGGTTGTGTGTGCATGTGTGGGTCAGGGGCTGTGTGTGCATGTGTGGGTCAGGGGGTTGTGTGTGCATGTGTGGGTCAGGGGTTGTGTGTGCATGTGTGGGTCAGGGGCTGTGTGTGCATGTGTCAGGGGGTTGTGTGTGCATGTGTGGGTCAGGGGTTGTGTGTGCATGTGTGGGTCAGGGGGCTGTGTGTGCATGTGTGGGTCAGGGGTTGTGTGTGCATGTGTGGGTCAGGGGCTGTGTGTGCATGTGTGGGTCAGGGGGTTGTGTGTGCATGTGTGGGTCAGGGGTTGTGTGTGCATGTGTGGTCAGGGGCTTTGCAGCTGCTCTTCCGACATGTGATCTCTTCCTCATCCCTGATCGTTTCCAGAGGGACCCAGGACCTGCCTCTCCCAAACCCTTCTACACGCGCAGGCTGGCCCGGGGCAGAGGGCAGCGGGGCTCACTTCTCTGTGGAGACCAGGCTGGGCTCACTGCAGTACTCCAGGTCCTCGCTCGTCTTCACGGCACAGGCCTCGTCCTGAGAAAACTCCTCCCGGCGCACCATGGCTATCTGGCTCTCTCGGGAGTGGCACCTACAGTGTTCAAGAGAGAAAAACACAGAAACCTCCATCGCTCCTCCCCTTCCCTCATGCGCACCCGTGCACACATGCTCGCACGCTCACGCACACGTTGCCGTGCCTCCACTCCTGCAGTCAGCGAGGAGGCCACAGAGCCAGGGAGGCTAGGATTGGGGTCGCAATTCGATGTGGGAGAAGGGTGAGGACCCAGGGAGACCTGAGTTCTGGCCCCGTTCAGTTACCCTCTGGCATACAGGACTTAGCCATGCCCAGGCCTCAGGGTCCCCATCCATAGAATTGGAATGACATCCCTGCCTGACACAGAGGCTTGTTCTGACCCACAGATGAAGCGACACCCGAGACGGTGCTTTGGAAGGTGAAAAGGATCAGCTTCTAAGGAAGGGTCCTGGGCTGCACTGTCCAGGGCAGGGTGGGCCAGTGAGCAGGCCGCCCCTTCCCTCTGCTGTAGGTACTTGGGTATTTGGGCATTTGTTGGGCGGAGCTGAGGAGGTCCTGGCGTCATAGCCTGACATGCTTTTGAGCTTGACATTGGCCCCTGGAGTGAAGGCACAGAGAAGCAGCTCCCAGAGAAGATGTGTTCTTCTGAGCAGAGGGGAGAGCACCTGAGCCCCCGCTGAGCCCGTCTCCGCTGAGCTGAACCCCCACCTCAGGGTGCGGCTGCGATCACTCAGCCTCCTCCCGGCCAGTCTTCTGCTCACCTGCCGTGTCTTCTTCAGCTCTGGTCGAGGTGTTCTCCCCTTTCCTGTCTGTGCCTAGCTCAGTACCTCCCCCCTCATTCTTCCTGCAGATCCTGAATGCTGGGCCCCACATCATCTTCAGATCCACGAGGGCAGCAGGGGAACACCCCAGTTTATCCCCTCAGAGCTGAGAGCTGGACCAGTGCCCAGCCTTGACCCTGAGCCTGAGCGCCGCTCAGGAGGGTAAGGCCAGTTCTCCGGGGGGGGGGTCTAACAGGCGGCTGCCCGCCCCGCACTCTGAAGGCCAGATGAGATGCCAGAGGCTCTCGATGGGGTGGGAAGAGAGGGACACGGAGGAGCTTTGTCGAGCACAGAGAGTGGCTGCAGGCGGCATCACTTCTTGCAGACCAGGGAGTACAAGGTGAGCTGGCCTGTCCCTAGCAGAAGCAAGGCCCGTGCTGTAGCACCACACAGCCGTGGGCTGTGACATGGACAAGGTCCCAGAGCTGGGACTTTGGTTAAGTTGTCCCCCTTCACCAACTAGAAGCTTACTGCCCCGAGTGTCGTTTTATCAACTGAGACAGGAAGGAGGGGGCTGACATCTAGAGAGAGCTTGCTGTGTGCTGGGTGCTTTGCATGGATCCTATTTCATTAATAGATGCGTCCGCGGGGAGCGGGAGAAACCCCCTGATGTCTCTCCCGAGCTCCTCTATGAAATGATCTTTACCTTCCTTCATTTAATACAGAACAAAGTTTAATATGAACATTTCCTTGGAAGGAGGCATTGGTTTACACTGAGATGCTGCTGATGAACACAAGCCTTCCTTAAGAAGAGGTTTAACAAGGGGAGCAGGAAGAAAATGTCACTGGGACGAATCCCTGCAGGACGGTGAAGGGGAGGAAGGCTGCAGGAAACGGAGGGGTCATAAGACAGGCGCAGGCCAGCCGCTTGAACACTGACTCTCTCTGCAAAACCCTTTGCGATCAGAACGCAGAACCCAGTGCTCAGCACACGGCCCCACACATAGACGGCACCGGTAGAACGGGGCGGGACTCACCAACTGCTTTCGGGTGGTGGAGCCAGCCAACCTTAGGCAGTAAGGCAGACGGATGGCCAACTTGACTTGTCTGTCATCAGACACTGAGTGGCCAGGCCATGTGGACTTACAAATGGCCATACTGGCTCCTTGCATGAAAGTGGCTCAGGACACATGCCCATGGATTTAGAAAGACCCCGGAACTCCTCAGTTTTCTGAGCTCAGGGAGGAAAAGGACCCGGCATTCCGGGATCTGCTGTCCTGCTCTGGAAGGTAGCACAATGGCCAGCCACAGGGGCGAACCCTCTCCACCCAGCCGGGGAGCCCAGAGCTGCAGATGGAAACAGGCAGACCCTCCAGCCCAGAGCAGGGCAGCCATGGGTCCGGAGCACAGACAGCAGAGCAACGGGAGAGAAGAGCCAGTCAGGAGGGGTAGGTGCGGTCAGACTTCCAGGAGTGATGCTTCCCGGGGGCAGAATGAGCAAGTCTGCAGAAAAGGGCCTCCTGCCACCCAAATTCCCCTCCCTGGAGGGGGAGAGGGTATAAAGAGGAGGTGGCAACTTTGTTCCCCTCCCAATGGGCCAAAGACCAGGTTTGGACAGAGACTTGGGAAAGGCTGTGTGTAGCCAGGATGCAAACACCTTGGGGATCAGGGCCAGGACTCTGCACAGGCAGGAAGACAGCAGAGCAGCCTCTGCCCAGAGGATGCTCCTCAGGACCCTTGCTGCCAGGGGGACCCGTGCCTTCCTGAGCAGGGCTGCCACATGAACTCACGGGCGGGACTTGGGAGGCAGCATTCACCTCGCTCCCCCTGGGTGGGCAGCAGCGTCCACCCCAGCTTGAGGGGTGAGTTGCAGACCTGGGGGCTGATGCTCTTCCCCCGACCCCTCTGAGCTGGAGTGTGTGAGGCCCCTGTGCATGGGCCCTGGGTGCCCCACCCTCCTGCTTACCTCTTGGAGCTGAGCTTCCACGATGCCTCCTGCACCCGGATGGCAGGAGACAGGGGGGGCCCGTGGCCCTCCAGGGCGCTGACCGCGCTGGGGTAGCCGGCGGGGCGGGGAAAGCGGCCCAGGGCGGTGTTGTTGGCATTGTTGATGTTGGCGTTGGAGCCAGTGGACGAGTAGCTGCTGGGGGTGAAGGTGGAGTCCACCAGTTTCTCGTGGGACGGCGACTCGGTGTCGCCGGGGCTGCTGGTGGCCTTGTTGATGTGCAGCGGGCGCTGGGTGGTGAAGGTCTGGGGGAAGGTGCTCCGGCTGTCGCTTTGGTAGTAGCTGACGTGGTTGCCGAACAGGCCGCCGGCCCTCTGCAGGCAAGACGGGGCGGTGGGTGGAGGAGAGCGCCCCCTGGCAACCCCTCCTCCTCAGCCAAGGCACAGAAAGGGTCTGCCCTCCAGAGAGCCAGCCACGCTGGGCAGGACTACCTCACCCCCGCGGCCTGGCAGCTGGGAAAGGGCCCGGGCAGTGGTGAGGGACGGGACAGCCTTGGGGAGCCAGTCAGGCCGGGAGCTGCTGCCGCCCTGGAAGTTTCTAGTAAACTTCGGGGCGGGCCTAGGGTGGCCCTCCTTGGTCTGAGGGGTGGGCAGCGGGGCCAGAAGGCTGAACGAGATCTAAACAAAGGGAACTCCACGGGCGCCCGGGCTGGAAACTGTGTCGGCCAAAGGTTTTGAAATACAGATGACGGATTTACCACCTCAGTTATGTGATGGCCTCCTTGCCCCCAGGACGGCCTTGGAGATTTCAAGTCTGGAACCCGCTTAATTCCCAACATTCTTTCCTTGTCCTGGGCAAGCGGGCAAGTGGCCACTGCAAGGTTGGTCTGTGGGGTCTGGGTGGGGTCATGTTAACTGGCTGCTGTGTCCGCGAGGTCACAGTAGTGAGCAATGCACAGCGACGAGAACCAGGATGTGGGACAGGGCAGTGGCAGGCAGGACCGGCTCCTCGTTCCTCCCTGGCTTCTGCAGCCTAGGAACCCTGGCACGGGGCTGGGCGGGACAGGTGTGAGCTGGCCCGGTACGACTGTGGCCGTAGCTTCTCCTTGGCCACAGAAAAACTTTTAGCTAAACACCTTCTGGGTGGGCAGGTACCACCAATGAATGCACGGAGCTGGATGTAAGCGTCCGAGCATCCCAGCCATGTTCAGTCTTTACTGTTAGAACAGCCTCCGCACCAGGGAAGGAGAGGGAGGCTGGAGGGCCCCTGTGACCTGGAGACGCATGTTCTATCTGAAGGACAACGGCCACTCCACTCGGTTCCCACCCGCACTGCCCGGGGGGACAGCCTCATATTGCCAAGATCTTCTGATGTTTCCAAGAGAAGCCAGAAGTCTGGATTTTTATTTGAATGTGCTAGATTTTCAAATGTTGGCACACAAAACAGGCCTGTAGACTAGCAGTGGCCCAAGGGCCACCACTTTGAAGCTTCTAATGTAGGTTTTTCTTTGGAAAGATGTCCCTTGGGAAAACGGCTCCTTCCTCCTCCTGGCTGGAGGTGGGGTCGGGCTTGGGAAAGGCGGAGGGGTCGGAATAGCTGTGGGAAGGGCTGGGATCTGCCACAGAACTCACCCCTTGCCTTGTCCCACCCTCTCACCCGCCACCGTGGCGCCACCTACCCTGAAGATGTCGTCTTCAGAGGCGGCAGACACAGCCTCCTTCATGGCTTTGTCCAGCTCCTCCTCCGCCGTCAGGTCCCCCGAGATGGCCCGTCGGATCTCGGGCCCGATGTCGTGCAGCGTGCGCAAGCCAGCCTGGAACCCAGAGGGACGTGAGCCCGCCGCTCCGCCCGGCCGGCGGCCACCGCGTCCGCCAGGCAGCCAGCCTCCGAGTGTGGCCGCGGGCCCGCCCAGGGCGGAGCTTTGGGACTCTCTGTCTGCCCGAGGGAAGAGCCCACTCTCCTCCCCGAGAAACACGAGGGCACAGGAGGACAGGCTGTGTGTGTGGGAGCTGGGGGTTGGGCGGGCCCCGAGGCAGTGTGTGTGCAGAGAGCAGGAGGGAGGGACGCGTGCCCTTCACACATCCGCCTTCTGCAGGGGCCTGGCCCAGCCCACTGCCGAGACGCGGACCCGGCCAGAGGTCAGAGGAGGGCACCAGGCCTGTCCTTGGGGTGTGGCCCGGCTCACCTGCAGGGACAAGGCGTTCCTCTGGGAGGGCTTGCCCACGAGGCCCTGCTCTTTGCGCTTCTTGAATTTCCGGAAATACTCTTGGATCAGGAAAGTCGCGTAAAACTTGCCCACCGTGACCTCGTCGTCTGAGAGTCCAAGACAGGGCAGGGCGTTGGAGGTAAACAAGGGGGATTTAGTTGGGCTTTATTCGTTTCTGCTCAGCAGCCAGACTTTTTACATTTTTAAAATGTAGTTTTTGAAGAGATAGTACATTCACATGGTTCAAAAAGACAACAAACACATAAAAAGTTATATAGTGAGAGGTCCCTCTCCCACGGGTCCCATCCGCCAGGTTACCCCCTCCTAATCGATCGTCTTTTTTTTTTTATTAGTTTCTTGCATATTTTTGCAGATATTCTTCATGCAAATGTTTTCTGTAAATAAGCAAGTATGTCCATATCCCCCCTTGTGGGAAACGAAAAAAGTAGCGGATTGTCAAAATTATTTCCCACCTTGCTTTTTTTTATCTTAATTTTTTTAAACTGATATTGCCAACATTCTTACTTGATTTTGAAGCTTCAGATAGCCACCAGAGACCAACCAGTCCCCTAAATACAAATACAGTTCTGCTTAAAGGTTATCGGGAGGGGCTGATAGAAGGAGCACCTTCTTCTGGGGTAAGCTTGGGGTTTTCTTTCAACCAGACAGATCAGGTTTTCTTATGTGTAGCCTGGCTGGGTCCCCTGTCTTGGGAATGAACCATGTGGTGGAGAAGCCAGTACGTCTCCAGTGGGACTATTTCATGCCCCACAAGGAGCCCCTTTGCCCCCCTCCCGGCTCTCTGTGGAGGACAGGGCCACGGGCTTGGGAGGCAGCTGGTTGGGTCAGATCTGGGAGCTCATGATGGTTCTCCTATTTCTAATGTTCCCCCAGGAGGAGCCAGCTCCCCGGCAACGATGGCTTTCCACCTGGCAGGGGCCTCCTTCCCGCGTGGGGGGAAGGACCCCGATCCCCGGTGCTGGGCAGGCGGGGAGGAGATGCTGCAGGGGAGACTGCAGGTTCTGGCGCCCCTCAGACCTGGGTTTGAGTCCTGACTCTGCTGGGTCCGCACCGTGTAGCCTCGGGCCAGCTACTGAGCATCTAAGGACTTCGATCCTTTGAGCAAACTGCCACTTTTTAAGCAAATTTCATAGAAACGTTGTAAGGAGCTAATAAAACAATGGAGGTACACCTGGGCCATCTCTGTGACTCCATTTAGTCCCCACTCTACCTTCCCTCCGGGAAGAGGTTCTCAGCAGGGGTGGCGTCACCTTCTAAAAAGCATTTTGGGGATGTGTGGGACTTTTGTGGTTGTCACGGTGATTTGGGGTGCTGCTTGTATTAAGTGGTTCACGATAGGTCCCTTAAAGCACAGGCGTGTTTTGCACAATAAATAACAGCTTCACACGCTGCCACTCTCAAGTGTTATGCTGGACATCCACGTAGGGGAACCACCTGCTTGGATCACCTGAGCTAAGAACATTTGTCACCTAGTTTTAATACATCCAGAATTTTCCAGGAATGTAACTGCGGTGTAATTGACAGAAGACGTTGTTTTGTTTCAACTTGACTGACAGGGCTTCACATTTTGGAAGACGGTTTCCCTGACGGCGGTGTTCCTTGGGGTCACCCCTGTCTCTGACCCGCCCGCCTCAGCCTGCATTTGCTCTATGTATGTGCACGTATGTCGGTGTATGTATGTGTGTGTATAGTTATTTAAATATACTCAGTTGGCTCTTCAGACTGACAAATGCAAAATGTTGGCAATATTCAATAGCCTTACTTCCTTTAAACACACTTATTCATTCGTACGTGGGAGCGTGTAAGCATTTCTTCCATGAATGATAACTCTGGCCTAGGTGTGCCCGAACGTTCATATATTGGAAAGCATTTGGTTTTAATACATGTTACATTAGAATAAAGCGTTATGTGAACATTTTGGAAGGTACATGTGTGGGCACGTTCTTACCTACGACTTTCACCTGGGAGAGCAGTCGGGGGATTTTGCACTATTTGTTAGAAAGGGGTGTGGGGGCGCAGGGCCGAGCAACACTGCCTGGGAAGGGCAGGAAGAATCTGCACCAGGAGGGGCTCTCAGGGCCCCGTTATTATGGAGCTGCCGGCCCAGCGGTTTACGGGGAAACCTACACTCTGCCGTTTCCTTGAAGTTCTGCCAAACCTCTGAGCAGCGGCCTTGCCTGACTTCATCCGCGACATGCAGACTCGATGTCCAACCTGACTGTCTGTACCTGAGTTGGTGAAGGACACGGTGCCCTTGTCCCTTCTAAGCAGGAGGCGCTTTCAGCCCCACAGACAGGTCTGGGGAAAGCGGACGGAGCCCGACAAGCCTAGCAACTCAAGAGCCAGGCACGCAGGGGGCACGTGGAGATGAGGGTGCACTTACCACCCGCAGGGGGCACCACTTGGTCCAGCAGCTTCATGCTGGTCCTCTTCCAGATCTTCTTGATTATGGCGCGCAGCTCCTCATTGGCCTGCTCCAGGTTCCCTGGGGGAGAGACAGACGCAGGCTGAAAGACCATCGGCCCCTCGGAGGCCCCACGGCTGTGCCCTCTGCGTCAAGTGCCCACAGATCGTCCCGATCCAGTTTCCCTCTTCCTCCCCTGCCTTGTGCCCTGTCCAGGGCCACTCCTCTGCCTGCTGCTCAGACCAGCCAGGGGCGTCTTCCTTGTCGTCGGCACCGCGAGCCGACAAGACCGCTGGTGCCCATGGAGCTCGGCAGCCGGCTGCCCGGAGGGCGCAGGGGCTCCCCATGGATGGCACTTCTCACGGCCCCCGTGGTCACCAGGGAGAAGTGGGTGACTGGAAGGAAGAGCAGTCTCCTCCAGCGTCAAAGCCCCCTGCAGAGTCTCCTTCGGGGAGGAGGGGGCGCAGCCTCAGTGTGGACGCAGAGATCAGAAAACACTGGGTCTCTGGGTCCACTCTCCCCACTCGGCGAAACAGGCTGAGCAGGTGCCGGCCCCACGCAGCATCTGGGATGCTGCCCTACGAGGGGCACCTGGGCCTGCAGCTGCGAGACAGGATGTGGGGGCAGGATGCTAGGGTGCCCCACTCCTCCCCGCCAGTATGTACACACCCTGCACAATCCCTGGACTGGGACTGATGGATTTCACCCTGCGATTAGATGATATTATAGGGCACATATGACCTTAAGACAGGGAGACTACCGGGGTGAAGCTGTCCTAATCACGTGAGCTCTTTAAAAGTAGAGAGCTCTCAGGTACAAACTTCCAGTTACAAATAAATAAGTCATGGGAATAGAATGCGCAGCTTGGTGGCCACAGTTAATACTGTATTTGGCAATTTGAAAGTTGTTAAGAGAGTAGATCTCAAAGGTTATCATCACAAGCCCTGGCCGGGTGGCTCAGTTGGTTGGAGCTTCATCCTGTACACCAAACGGTTTCGGGTTCGATTCCCAGTCAGGGCACATACCAAGCTTGCGGGTTCAGTCCCAGTCGGGGCGCATTTGGGAGGCAACGAACTGATCGATGTTTCTCCCTCTCTCTCCTCCTCCCCCTTCTCTCTCTCTAAAATCAATAAACACATCCTCAGGTGAGGATTAAAAAAAACATCATCACAAGAAAAAACATTATAACTACGCATGGCAATGGATGTTAACTAGACTTACTGCGATGATCATTTTCCAACATTTACAAATATCAAATCACTACGCTATCTACCAGAAAGTAATATAATGTTATATGCCAATTGTACCTCAATAAAAAACAAAACAAACAAAAGAGCAGTGTGCGAACGGGGTCAAAGGTGGGGAGCAGGAGAGAGACGGGGGTGCGGCCTGGAAGAACGCACGCTCCGCGCTGGGAGCTGAGCGGAGACAGGCGGCCTCTGGCTGAGTGGCCAGCGGAGAGCCAGCCCTGCGGCCGCAGGGAACGGATCCTGCAGATGACCTGAATGAGCTGGAGTGGATCCTTCCCCGGAGCCTCCGGGAGAGGGCGCGCCCTGACCCATATCCCGATTCTGGTCTTGTAAGGCCCTGAGCACAGACATCAGCTGCCCGTGGCTTCGCTTCCGACCTACAACACTGGGAGCTAATAACTGGGTGTACTGTCAAGCCAGAAAGTCAGTGGTAACTGGCCATGCAGCAACAGGAAACCAGTGTCGGCAGACCTCGAAGGTATTTCAGGCTCTGCTTCAGGCACCGCAATAAAGCGAATATAGCAATTAAGCCTGTCACACGATGCTTTTTGGTTTCCCGGTGCATATACACATTATACGTTACGTTCACTGTAGTCTATTAATCGCGCAATAGCATTGTGTCTGTAAAAACAAGGTGAATACTTCAATTGAAAAATACTTTATTGCTAAAAATATGAGAAGCATCCTCCGAGTCTTCGGCGAGTCCTAATCTTGTCGCTGGGGGTGGGTCTTGCCTCCATCGGGATGGAAACGCGGTATCTGCAGAGCACCATGGCGTGAGGTGTGCCCGTGCTGCATCGTTCTCGGCTGTGGCCCAGGGAGGCGGCACGGTCCCGAGCTCCGTGTCAGGCTGCCTGGCCGTGCCACACGGGCTCCCTTGGAGGGACACCCAACCGCAGCAAGCAGAGCTGCTAATGCAGAGAGAGTGGCCGACTCCTGCGTCCCTGGTGTGAACATCGATCCCGACGGTGCCTGCAGCCAGGGCTGATCCCTGGCATTCCGTGGTGGAGGGAGTCCCTCGTGGTTACGCTCCCTTCTTGGGTAAGGCAGCCAGTGGTTTCTGACATCTGGGACGAGTCCAAATTCTTATAATGCTCACGTATATTTATCTTCGGCCGTGGGTTGAATAGTATCCCCTCCAAATTCATGTCCACATGGGATCTCGGCATGTGACCTCAGCTGCAAATAGTCTTTGTGGATGTGATTAGTTAAGATGAGGTTGGACTCAGCTAGGGTAGGCCCTAAATCCAGTGTGACTGGTGTCCTTCTCCGGTGAGGAGGGGCGCGGAGGGAAGGAGGCCAGCAGAGGATGGAGGCAGAGACTAGAGTGGACAGCTAAGAGCCAAGAAACCCCAAGCGCTGCGGGCAGGCAGCCACCAGAAGCCACGGCCCGGAGAGGAACCTCCGAGGGGGACCCCCGCAGACTCCTTGACTTGGGACTCCGGCCACCTGAACTGTGAGAGAAAACCTCTCTGCTGTTGTAAGCGCCCAGTGGGTGATAGCTCGTCCCTGGGACCCAGGCAACAGCTGCATCTTCCAGGAGAGCTTTCCCTGTGCTTCTCAAGCTCCATGTATTCTCAACAGTCTATGCCACCGGGGAACTTCACCGACAACTGCTGCACAGCATCTAAGAATGTACTTAAAACGACCTTCCTCCTGCATTCCGAGGTCAGCTTGGCTTGGGCCTGGTCCTCTGAAGTGGGTGCTCGTGTCCACCCAGAGTCTTCCACGCACAAAAGTCAGGAGGGGAAGGGCGGGTGGACACTCTGTCCTCACGCATTTCGATGCCTCCTCACATTCCTTTCTCGTTGCTCCTGAGAATGTGCCTTTGTCTTCCAGACTGAAGAGGTGAACACTTCATGCAGGGCTTGTCTCCGATAAGGTTTGGCCCCGAGCTGACCCAGTGGGCCTTTTGGTAGCTATTCCTTTTTTTTTTTGTACATGCCCCTAGCGGGAACCAAACCTGGGACTCTCTGGTCTATAGGCTGACGCTCCAACCGCTGAGCCAAACCGGCCAGGGCCCTTTTTTGATTTTTAATTTATTTGATTGTGGCAAGAACACTGAACATGAGATCGACCTGCCTGGCAGCATTTTAAGTGTACAGTACAGCGCGGTGAGCTGCAGGGACAATGTAGTGCCGCAGGTCAGTGCCTTTGTGCGTCCAGATTTCTGTAACTCTTGTCTGCAGTGCCCACGTGGCTGGCCCCTCCCCGCCCTGGAACGCTGGCTTCCCAGAGCCCGACCCCGCGTGCCGGTCCTTTCGGACCTGCTTCTCCGGCACTGGCAGCCCGCTTGGTACTCTTCAGCGGGGACTCGGTTTGCGCTGACAGCGCCTCTCTGACTGCGAGGACCCGGCCTCCGCACCTCTGAGCTGCTCCTCCCTCCGAGGAGTGAACACGTACTCCCTCCGTCTACATCCAGCTCGAAGTGCGGCAGTGTGTCTCTTCTAGTACTTCTCCAGCCTTCGCTCCTCAGGAGAGGACCTCTTTCTTCCTGGACATGACCCTAATGGTCATGGTGAAACCTTTGGACAGTAACTCAGAGGCCGAAGGGGCAGGGCAGCGCTCCTCCGACGGCTCAGGGTGATCAACGTGCGCGGTGAGCGGTTTCCTTCCCGTCTCCCTCCCTGTTGCAGACACAGAACAGGACATGGGTGCTGACCTGTCTCAGTGTGAGACGCAGGCCAGTTACAACTATGTCCGGTTGAGCGACGCAGAGGATGTTCTTCAGCCTTTGCTTCTTTTTAGTTTGGCAGCAGAACGTGAACTATTTTTAACTTTAAAAAAAACTAGCTCACTCTTTTGACATGTATGTTGATGGCCCCTTTCTGCTTTCTTTTATTGTGGATGTTTCTGTTATTTTCTGGAAGGCTTTAGCCGAGAGAAGGCACCTCTCCTGGTCATTGGCTGACCTGACTCCCCACACGTCATCTTGTCACCTTTCTTATTTTACAAATGTCGAAACTCCAGCAGGGAGAGTATGTGACTATTCACACCTGGTGTCGGTGCCAGCCTCCGCCCCCACCCCCTGCCCGGGGATCCTGAAGCGCCGAAGGACCCTGTGCCCAGTGGCCTGAGGCTCAGACTGAGCACAAGAAGGGACAGGAGCCACGTGGGGTCTCGTCTGAGTTTCCTCTGATCCCCGCCCAGGAGGCGGCTGCGGGAATCAGCGTGGTGCGTGGTCGGAACTGCAGCCCCGGGCGCTCTCCGCGCCTCAGATCCGGAGATCTGCACAGTCGCTGGGGACTCGGGGTGTTTTCAACAAACTCCAATACAATAATTTTATCTGAGGGCAGGTGGTTTTTTTTTTTTTTTTTTTTTTATCCTCACCTGAGGACATTTTCCCATTTTTTTGTTCAGGTAGAGTGGGAGGGAGAGAGAGGAACAGAGAGAGAGAGAAATATCGACGTGAAAGGAACACATCGAGTGGCTGCCACCCGCACGACCAACCAGGCCCGGGGACAAACTGTAACCGAGGTACGTGCCCTTAGCGGGAACCGAACCCGGGTCTCTCAGGACCACAGGCCAACGCTCTAACCGCTGAGCCAAACCGGCCAGGGCCAGGTGGTCTTTTGACCACACTCTGCAAAACACTCTATAATAGGCGAGAAGCTCTTGGAGAGCAAGGGCGTCTTCTTAGGTCCGTTTGCACAGAGGGGTTCAGAAATACTTATTAATTACACAGACAACCGAGTATTGCAGCCAAAGCGGCTGCAGCCCGTGGGGTGCCTTTGTGCAAACCAGAAGAAGGTGTCCCTCCAGGTGGACACAGGCCCAAGGGAGCATGGCCTGCCTAGCAGAGCACAGGTGAAAACTTAACCCTACCTGTTGGCTGGCTGAGCCCTTGTGCCATTGGATGGATGACTTTGACCACAGTCACCATTTGCCACTACGACCCCTTCCCCACATAGGTCTTCAAAAATTTTTATTTATTTATTAACTTGAGAGAGAGCATAGGAGAGAGAGAGAGAAGCATCCATTTGTTGTTTCACGTATTCATGCATTCATTGGTTGATTCTTGTATGTGCCCAGACCAGGGATGGAACCACAACCTTTGCACATCAGGATGATGCTCTAACCAACTGAGCTACCCAGCCAGGGTCCACACAGGTCTTTGCAATTTAAAAAGAGTGTCGAGCCTTTGGAAGGCCCTCGCGCAACCAGTGCATTTTAACTCAGGTGGGGCTGGGTCTAGCTTCGGGTGACACTCATCTTTCTCTGCTTTTGGAAGTATGCCCCATGACTTCAGAATGGAAAGCCAGCATGCACAATAAGTAAGCCGGAGGCAAGGAGGCCATTCAAGAAGCGAAGAAAACATGACTAGGCCTCTTTTACACCCCCAGGTGCAGGTTATTGCTGAGCCACTGCTCTGTGCGGGACAGGGAGGCCCCGGACACCCTGCAGGCTGCTGACCTCCTCTCTGGTTGGAGGGCTAGGTCCTCTGAGTGGCTCTTCCAGGGCCATGGGGGGGATTCTTACCTTCCGTTTTGATCCTCAAGGCTGTCCGGACCAGGGCGAACAGGGTGGCATTGAACATGACCGTCCCATCACTGTTCAGGGGCATGTTCATGGAGACCAGACGCTGGAGAGGTAGGGGAGGCAAAGCTGGTGATTACAGCAGACGGTCCTCAAAGGGCCCGCAGAACCGCCACAGCGGGAGAGTGCTGGGAGGGAGTCTCCAGACTTGGGTGTATGTGTCTGGAGTGGGCGAGGTGTGTGAGCACAAATCCCTGAAACGTACTCAGCGCTGTTCTGGGGAGAGGCTTGGCTCTGCAGCCCCGAGTGAGGGAGGACTGGACTCTGTCCCCATCAGACCCTTGCTTCCATCCCCCCCTGCTCAAACGTGGCTCATGAATACAGGCGTGCTCTGCGGGCAACAAAGAACAGCCGTGCACAGGCAGCTGCTGGGAGCCCACCTGCCAGCCCCCACTCCTCTAAACCCGCAAGAGAGAGAACAGCGGGAGATGCTTGCAGGACGTGCAGTCTGTCCTCTTTCCTGTATATTGGCGCATCCACCTCTCCATCGAGCTGGATCAGAAGCTTGCTGACCCTGGATGGGATTGGATCGCCCTCTCCCCTCCTTTCCCACCCCGAGGTCGCTGCCACGGCCTGTGCCCCGGGGCCCTCAGCAGGGTCATTGTGAGAGAGCGCACCATGAAGTGCGCCCGACATCGGCTCTCAGGTGTGGTCAAGGGCACATGTGTCCTCCTGCTAGTCGTGTGCCAAGAGGGCTGTAGTTACTCTGGGTGACTCGATTCTAACGGAGGTGTGAAATTTATAGGGGTTCCTGGGGAGCGTGAAGCTCAGCCCGCAGCCCGTCCAGGCCCAACTGGAGGCCCCGATGCCACGGTGCAGCCTCGCGTGGGCCATGCTCATCTCGAGCTTGTTTTCCACTCTGCTTCCCCCTTCCCCCCCATATCTTCTACACCCTCGGAAATCTTCTAAAATCTTACTTTTGAAATGAAGCAGAGGGTCACGCGAGGATGAACGGAGTCAAACAGAGCACACGTACAGGTTCTGTATTCCTTCAGTTCCCCGTGTCCACGAGTGGACTGTCCACAGACTGAACCTCCCTATTTGTGTCTCTTCCTCTGTATGGCTCTCTGACATCACTTCCGCCCACTCCCTTTGAACTTGTCACTACTCCAACGCGGGATGCGGGAGGGCGGTCGTGAGATTTACAGAAGGAGGGACAGAGTGGAAACGAGGCCTTCAGCACCTGCTGGGCCACACGGTGGGGATCCCAGTGAGGCATGAGAAGGCACACCACTAGGGGGCGCTCGCTCTCGGGTCATGCAAGCACCACATGGGCAAGAGTTGGGTCTTACAGAGGCCAGGGTGTCCGTCTTACACATCATGGACTTGCTTAGAAATCTGGTGGACATGACGGATCCTCTCCCTGGTACAGTTGTGAGCATTTCAGTGATTTCATATACACTGTTAGGGCTTCACGGGTCCCTGAAGCTGAAGCAGGGCCTCTTTAATGACCCTGTGACCCCAGGAAAGCACCCCAATCCATCCATCCTACTCAGGAAGTCTTCCAGGAGGCCCAATGGGACAGCATCGCCTGGTCTGAACAAGGCCCTCCCTCGGGACCTGGCACGTGGCCCACTGGGACACGAGGCCTTCACCTCACTTTTCCTTTATAGAACCTGAGAACTTAGTGCTGGAAGGATCCTTAAAATGTACCCTGGCTCAGGCTCATTTCTTAGGCATGCGACGTATTCTCTTCCACCCCTTAAACAGCTGGCCTGACCAAAGAGCCAAGACAAACAAGCGTCTCGCTCCCCCACGTTCTCTCTTTCTCCCTCGAACCCAGGTTGTCTCTTACTTTGCAAGCCACGCGGTGAGGGCACAGCTTCCCAAAACCCAGTGGGGGCTGAATCCGCCGGAGCAGGGTCACCACGTCCAGGTGTTTGATTCGACCCCTGGAAGAGACACGAGCGGAGGGAAAGGTCAGTCGGGCCACGGCCTTGGCCAGCAGCCAGGACTCGTGTACCTGAGAGGTGGGTACACCCACAGGAGGACAGCTGCAGCCCCACTGGCCAAACTCGGTGCAGAGTTGCAGAACTGCTCGGTAAAACTCCAACCAATATCTACACGTTTAGATTTTAATGAGCCATTTTCCAGCAGTGTATGCTCAAAACACAAGTGTCTTAGTCGTGTCCTGAAAGTCTCAACATGTACTTGCTGCTTCAGTCAACTGACCACCCGGCCAACAGGTATTTATTGAGTGTCAACCAAATGTAATTGGTTGACGAGGGTGTCCCTGGACCTGCAGCAGGAACGGAGTGGCGCTGTGCCTGGCCCTAAACACCCTTACTTGGGTGCTTCCCGGCTATGTCTAACGCTAGGATCTTCTATTTTTCATTCCGCTGAAAATAGCAGATACGTCCGTGACTTGGCCAAAGATGCCTGGTTTCCTATGCTGGCCCTTGACGCTTGACCCTGGGTCTGGTGCAGTTCAGTGTTTCCGGCGGAGCCGCCCAGTGCTAACCCACCCCGACCCTCCTCTGTAGGTGTGGCTGTGCAACCGTCCTCGGCTGTGGGCATCAGAACTCCCCGCTGGGAACTTACTTGGCTTCAGGGTCATACTCTGCCCAGATTCGTTTAAATTCGTCCAGATGGTGGGGACCCAGGATTGACCAGTCCCTTGTCAGGTAGTCAAAGTTGTCCATGATGACAGCGACGAAGAGGTTGATGATCTGAGAGAACAGGGAGTACGATCAGTCACCTCACAGGACCTTCCTGACACCTGCCACTTGAATCCACTCTGCCAGCCGTGCCATGCATGGCTGAAGCCGACACTTCTAAAGACCGGCCATACGTCACATTAAAACACCAGCCCTGGAACTTGGGCCTCCTGGACATAAACGTATGCAGCTCCCCTCAGATTGTGTGGGCTGAACCCCCATGTGGACTGGGCAGCTCCCTCGCCTAGGCCGCCGGGCAGGGCTGCCAAGGACAGAGGACGACTGGACCACCACCTTCCCCTCGTCCCCATCAAAGCGCCAAGAAGTCCAAGTTGCCTCCAGGCCTCCACAGCCATCTCCTGTGTCCTCTGGGACAATGCCTCCATGACAAGAGCCAAGAACGGACACGAGATGCTGGCTGAGGTCACTCTCCTCAGGCTTCCTGCCCGTGTCTGTGTGGTTGGACACCTACTAACGGGGCCTTTCTAAGCCAGCTCCTCTGCTGGGGTGCCCTCTGCGTGAGCTGCAGAGGCGGCAGACCCGGCTGCCTGACCTGCATGCGTATGCCCTGTGGCTGAGCGGTCCCCTGTCACTCACCAGGAAGGCACAGAGCATGTAGAAGCTGATGAAGTAGAAGACCGCGAAGCTGCTGCCACACGGCGTCTCGCCTTCCGTGCTGTTGTGGGGCTCAGACTCCGGGGCGCACTTCTTCCCAGGCATGCAGGCCAGCATGATGTCCTGCCACGCCTCCCCCGTGGCACACCTGCGCAGACAGACGGCACCCATGGGTCCAAGCCCTCAGCTCCGCCTCCTTCCTGGCCCCCTGCCCCTGCCTCCTTCTCCACAGGGACCTGCTAAATTGCACGGGGTGTTGATCATTCCCCAAATGCTCTGACACGTTCACTAAATACGAAAATACACAGCATTGCTTCGAATGTTTTAAAACTATGTAAGTGGTAACAACTGCACCTTTTCTGCAAACCCACTCTTTTTGCGATCCATGTTCAGTTTTTGAGATTTCTGTTTAGATATGTTTTCGCTGCAGTTCGTTCATCTTAATTGTTGCCCAGGAGTATACTGAAGATGCCGTCTCAAAACCCACCCTCCTGCTAAGCTACTGCCTTTCTTTTGTTTTCGCTGATACAAACAACACGGCAGGAAGCACACAGGCCCGCGCCCGGGACATCTGCTCAGCCGTGGAACTGCCGGTGGGCAGCAGGTGTGTGTTGTCTTGACCAGGTATCACTGGCTCAGGGTGTCCAGGTGTTTGTCCTGTTTATGTCCCTGTCAGCAAGAAAGGCCCTTGCTCTACAGACTCGCCAGCTCTCACCTTGCAGCTCCATCGGGGCATCACTGACCGACACATGTGTAGGATGTTTTAAGTGTGCCTCGTGCTGACTTGATATATGACACGCCGTGAAAGGGTTCCTCCCACCTAGTCACTTTCCACGTGCATCACCTCCCGCAGTTACTGTGTGTGTGTGGGGACGCTCAGGCTCTGCTCTCAGCCCATGGCCGTCACAGGACCGTGTTATCACCGTAGGCGCTGTGCTTGACATGAGATCCTCAGCCCTCGTGCACCTCGTAACTGAGAATCTCTACCCTTTTACCAACCTCCTCCTGCTCCCCCACCCTCCGCCACTGGTAGACAGTTTTGTACTCCCCGTCTCTATGAGTTTAGGTGTGCTAATTCTTGGTATCAGTAAATCTTAAAAAACATGGCACATGTGATGGGTATAAATATGTCACCGCATGCTCGGCTGGTGTGGCTCAGTGGATTGAGCATCCTCCCATGGACTGAGAGGTTGGATTCCCAGTCAGGGCACATGCTCAATCCCCAGCAGGGGGCGTGCAGGAGGCAGCTGACTCATGTTTCTCATGTTGATGTTTCTATTTCTCTCTCCTTTCCTCTTTCTCTAAAAAAGTAAAAAATAAAAATGCAAATAAAAAACGTATGTCACTGCTGTTTTAATTTGGTTTTAAAATGATTAATGGGCTGAGATTTTTTACTTCATCTTCTGTTGACGTACATGGTCATATTCTTGCCTGTTTGTCTCATGGTTTGTCTTGTTTGTTTGTAGGATTCTTTAGTTTTCATGTTAATCCCTTTTCAGTTACATGCATCACAAGACCTTCCAGTCTGTGGCTTGTCTTTAGCTTTATTTATGGTATATTTTGATGAATCTAAGTTTTAAATTTCAATTTGGTCAAATTTATAATATTTTCCTTTCTGTTTTTTTTTTTTTTTTTTAATAGTAATTTTATAAAGTTTTCTTCTGAGTTTTTTTTTTTTTTAATTTGCATCTTGTTTAAAATATTCTTCTCTATTCTGGGTCATAAAAATCTTCTCCTCTATGTTCTAAAAGTTCTAAAATTTTGTTTTTGTAATAACCCATTAACCTGGAATATATTTTTATCCTCCATATGAGGTAGAAATATGCTTCCTCTTTTTCTGTATACATAACCAACTTTCTTAACGCAATTTATTGAACAGTCCATCTTCACCTACTGATTTGAAGTATTTCTTCTAACATGAATTATATCCCCATAATGTGTGGGTCTCACACTAGCCACTTCATCCTATTCCACAGGCTTATTTGTCTATAAGTAGTAGATCATATTGTTGTTGTGTTTTTTTTCTTTTGGTACGTGCCCCTAGCGGGAACCGAACCTGGGACTCTCTGGTCCGCAGGCTGACGCTCCAACCGCTGAGCCAAACCGGCCAGGGAGATCACATTGCCTCAATCACTACAACTTTATAGTGAAGTCGTGCTCTGTCATAGAGAATGACTCCTTCCAGCTTCATGTTCTTGAAAACTGTTCATTTCCTTTTCTACTCCACGGAAACGGTAGGCTCGGCTTGTCACATTCCATGAATAATCCTGTAGAGCATTTTACTGAAATTGCATTAAAATATAGATTCATTTGGGGGATATTTGTGATATCAAGTCTCCTAGCCATGAACGTGACACACCTCTTCATTTATTTAGGCCCTATTTCATGTCTTTTAATAAGGTTTTATTATTTTCCCACATACATCTTTTGGTAGGCTATTTCTAGGTATCTTTTTAAAACAAATACCCATCCCCATAATCTTTTCATCTGGTAAAACTGGAACTCTGTGCCTATTAACAACTCTCCGAGGCCCTGACATCCACCACTGTACTTCCTGTCTTTACAATGTTGACCAAGTACCTCATTTAAGTGGACTCATACAGTACCTGTCTTAATTGTGACTGGCTTATTTCACATAGCCTAATGACCTCAAGGTTCACCCATGCTGTAGCATACTGCAGAATCCTTTCCTTTTGAAAGGCTGAATCATATTCTATTGTATGTATATACTACATTTTGTTTATCCATGCATTGCTTGATGGGTTGCTTCCACATCTTAGCTATTGTGAATAATGCTACTACAAACATGGATGTAGACATTTTTTTTGAGACCCTGCTTTTAAGTGGAATTGCTGGATCATCTGGTCATTCTATCTTTGATACTTTGAAGAACCGTCATACTTTTCTCCACATGGCTGCACCATTTTATGTTCCCACCAACAACGCACACTTTCCAATTTCTCCACGTCCTCGCCAACACCTGTTTTCTGTTTTTATGATAGTAGCTACCCTAATGAGTGTGAGGCAGTGTCTCACTGTAGTTTTGATTTGCATTTCCGTTATGATCAGTGATACTGAGTATCTTTTAATGTGCTCATTGGTCATTCATATATCTTCTTTGGAGAAATGTCTCTTCAAGTCCATTTTTAAATTGAGTTGTTGGTTGTTTAGTCTGACAGTCAGTATTTTTGACTTTTAATTCTGTTTCTTCTTCTCCAATTCTTACCCTTTGATTTGTTTTTCTTCTCTCTCTCTCCCTCACCATGTGAAGCCTAGCGACCAGGTGGCTGTCTGCAGGCTGGGGAAAGGGCTCTGACCAGAACTGAATGGGGACCTTGTTTTGAATGTCCACCCTCCAGCAGTGTGAGAAAGAAATGTCCGTGTCTTCAGGCACCCGTCTATGGTATTTTGTTACAACAAGCTGACCAACCTAACACGTTATCAGTGCAAGAAAGTGATTGTGTTCTTTTATTCATCTTCCACCGTACTGATTCTATTAATTGTTATTCTAGTCATTGTCATAAAGGCGTTTGAGTTGATTTGCTTGAATTTTCTACTTGGATTAGCCCATTGTTTGTAAACAATGACAATTATATCTACACATTTTCATATTTTACTTCTTGCCCTGTTTTCTTTTCTTACTGGAATAACCGGGGAGGTTCTCTACCCCTGGAAAGCTTCTATTCTTGGAGAGTCTATGTAACATAGAAATGAGCTATTCCTTGCTATTTTGGTAGCTATTACACATAAAAATATTGAATTTTTGGCCTTAGTAAGGACTAAAACTTTGACTACCTCTTCAATTTCTACTGTGGTTAATTTAAAAAATCCCTAAGATTATTTTTATAATTTGTACTTTCCTATATAAAAGCATTTACTTTATCAAGATTTTCAAAGATATATATATATAGATATAGATATCTATATCTATATCTATATCTATCTATCTATCTATCTATATATATATATTTCTTTATTGATTTTTTGAGAGAGAGGAAGGGAGAGAGCAATAGAAACATCGATGAGAGAGGACATCGATTGGCCGCCTCCTGCATGCCCCACTGGGGATCAGGCCCACAACCTGGTATGTGCTCTGACAGGGAATCGAACCAGCGACCTCTTGGTGCCTGGGTCAATGCTCAACCACTGAGTCACACTGACCGGGCTCAAATATATTGACATAAGTTTATGAATAGTATTCTTTGATCAGGATTGTCAAGTTAGAGGCAATTGCGTCAGACTGGATTAAAATATGGACTGTTTAGAAGAGATACATATTTAAACGTAAGAATATAGCAAGGTTGATATTAAAGCATGGAAAAAGTAAACCATATAAACTCTAAAGACAAATAAACAAAAGGCTGGTATAGCTCTATTAATACCACACACAAGAGACTTTAAAAGAAAACCATCAGTAAGCCTACACATTTTTTTTTTTTTTTTATTATCCTCACCCGAGGACATTCCCTCATCTTTTGTTTAGATAGAGTGTGGAAGGGAGAGAGAGAGAGAAACATCGACGTGAAAGGGACACATCGAGTGGCTGCCACCCACACGACCCAACCAGGGCCGGGGACAAACTGCAACCGAGGTACGTGCCCTTAGCAGGAACCGAACCCGGGTCTCTCAGGACCGCAGGCCGACGCTCTAACCGCTGAGCCAAACCGGCCAGGGCATAGTTTTTTTGTTTTGTTTTGTTTTGTTTTATCCTCACCCGAGGATATTTTTCCATTTTTTGTACAGATAGAATGGGAGGGAGAGAGAGGAAGGGAGAGAGAGAGAGAAACATCGACGTGAAGGGACACATCGAGTGGCTGCCACCCGCACGACCATCCAGGGCCGGGGACAAACTGCAACCGAGGTACGTGCCCTTAGCGGGAACCGAACCCGGGTCTCTCCGGACCACAGGCCGACGCTCTAACCGCTGAGCCAAACTGGCCAGGGCATTAATACCACACACAAGAGACTTTAAAAGAAAACCATCAGTAAGCCTACACATTTTATAAAGTGAAAAGGCTCAAGGCACCAGAAAGATATACAAATTCCAAATTCTAAAACAAAAAATGTTTATTTGAAAACATTTAATAATGAGCTAATAAACCCTTGGCAATAATTAAATCCTGAAAGAGAGAGAGAGAATGAGAATGAGAGCCTACAACCCATGTCAGGAATCGGAAATAAAAAAGGGGCGGCACCGCCACACATAGACCTTAAAAGACAAAGGGACATTATTTACGACCGCAAAGGCGTCCTCCACACCCCTAACAGGCCAACGGGAGCTACCTTCCGCGGTGAGCCCTCCCTCCACAGGCCAAGTCTTAATCTGCGGTGGTCTGATTAGCTCGCTAGCTCCACCCTGACAACTCCCTGAGACCTCACCCCAGTGCAAAGTTCCCAGGCCCCCGGCTGGTGGCAGCTGGCCTTCGGGTACCTGAGGCTTTTGCTGAGTGGCCGGAGTCGGCACTGGCACCGAGTTCGAATCTGTATTAACATGGTGAACACCACTCATCCTCAGCCGGTGCCTCCCCGAGAACCTGCCGCACGCAGCTCACTGGCCACCAGAGGCTCTTTCAGTGGCTGAGCCTAACGGGCAGTCAGGAGTTGACAGTGGGTGTCAGGGTGCCATCGGCCTTTTGCTGACCTGCTCTGCTCGGTACACAACTTGGTCCCTCCCATGGGCACCCAGGCCCAGCGCAAGGAGTACCAGCCGTAGATTGCTCTGTAGCTCTTAACAGGTATCCCAGGGCTGGTCACAGGCAGCATCAGACCTTGACCTGCACCGGTCTCCCCCCCAAGAAGCCCCAGAACCAACACACCTGGTGATTAGCTTCAGATCATAATAGAGCATGACCTGATTAGCTCCATAAGCAGCACACTCAAAGGTAAGTCTCGGCAGGCACCAGACCCTGCTGGGACAAATTCCACTTCACGGGGTCAGCCCCCACATAGCAGCTTGTACACTCTGGTTGTGGCCAGTCGGCACCTCAAGCCAGCCTGAGGGTCAACATGCTAACAGCGATCAAGGCTCCCCCCAAACAGGAGGGCACAAGTAACCCTCACAAGGAACGCTTCTGGAGCACTTGGCTCAGGGGATCAAGATTGTGCCCCACGGCCCCAGAGAACACCGATTATATAAGGCCAACATACCAAGACTGGGAAACACAGGGGCAGCCAAAATAAAGAGACAAAAAAACATGCCCCAAGTGAAAGAAAAAAACAAAACTCCAGAAAAAGAATTAAACAAAATGGAGACAAGCAGAGTTCAAAGTACTGGTTATATGGATGCCCAAGGTACTTAGTGAGGGCCTCAAGAGCATAAGAAAGAACCAGTCATAAATGAAGGATGCACTAACTGAAATAAAAAATAATTTATAAGGAATCAATAGTAGAGAAGGTGAAGTTGAGAATCAAACCATCCATTTGGAATATAAAGAAGCAAAAAACACCCAATCAGAACAGCAAGAAGAAAAAAAAATTTTTTTTTAAATGAAGATAGTGTAAGGAGCCTCTGGGACAACTTCAAACGTGTCAACATTCACATCATGGGGGTGCTAGAAGGAGAAGAGAGAGAGCAAGAAACTGAAAAAACCTATTTGAAAAAATGATGACAGAAAACTTCCCTAACTTGGTGAAGGAAATAGACATACAAGTCCAGGAAGTGCAAAGAGACCCAAACAAGATGAACCCAAAGAGGCCCACACCAAGACATGTCATAATTAAAATGCAAAAGGTTAAAGACAAACAGAGAACCTTCAAGGCAGAAAGAGAAAACTAATTAGTTACCTACAAGGGAGCTCCTATTAGACTGTCAGCTGATTTCTCAACAGGAACTTGGCAGGCCAGAGGGAGTGGCAAGAAGTATTCAAAGTGGTGAAAAGCAAGAACCTACAACCAAGATTACTCTGTCCTGCAAAGTTATCGTTTAGAATTGATGGACATATAGAGAGTTTCCCAGACAAGAGAAAGCTACAAGAGTTCACCACCACCAAACCAGTATTATATGAAATGTTAAGGGGTCTTCTTGAGGAAAGAGAAGAAGGAGGAGGAGGAGGAGGAGGAGGAGGAGGAGGAGGAGGAGGAGGAGGAGGAGGAGGAGGAGAAGAAGGAGAAGAAGAAGGGGAACAACAACAAGAACAAGAAGAACAAGAACAAGAACAAGAGGGAGAAAAAATGGCAATAAATACACATCTGTCAACAATTGAACCTACAAACAAATGAAAAGCAGAACAGAAACAGACTCAATGATACAGAGAACTTTTTTGGCTGCCAGGTGGGAGTGGACGGGGGTGATGGGCAAAAGAAGTGAAGGGGTTAAGAAGTAAAAATTGGTTGTTCCAGAACAGTCAAGGGGTGGAGGGGTCAATGGAGGATAAAGGGGGACATCTGTAATACTTTCAACAATAAAGATAAATTTAAATAAAAATAAAGAGTTTCTCAGACAACAAAAAGCTAAAGGAGTTTGTCACTACCAAACCAGTATTACAAGAAATGTTAAAAGGATTTTTTTAAGAAAAAGAAAGGGGAGGAAAGGAACATAAATATAAATAATAAAATGGCAATAACTACGTACCTATCAACAACCACTTTAAATGCAAATAGATTAACTGCTTCAATGACAAGGTACAGGGTAGCTGAGTGAGTGGATAAGAATACAAGAGTCACATATATTCTGTCTACAAGGGACCCATTTCAGATCAAAAGACACACACAGACTGAAAGTAAAGGGACTGAAAAAGAATTAATGCAAGAGCAAATGAAAAAGAAAAACTGGGGTAGCAATACTTATATCAGACAAAACAGACTTTAATAAAAGGCCATAACAAAAAAAGGACATTGCATAATAATAAAGGGATCAATCCAACAAGAGGATATAATCCTTATAAACATTTATGCACCCAACATAGGAGCATCTAAATATATATAGCTAAAATAACATAAATGGAGGGATCAACAGTAATACAGTCCTAGTAGGACTTTAAAACCCCACTGACATCAATGGATAAATTGTCCAGAGAGAAAAACCAACAAGGAAACAGCAGCCTTAACTGACTCATTAGACCAGATGGATATAATTCATATTTTTAGAGCATTTCACCCCAAAACAGCAGAATCTACATTCTTTTTGAGTGCAAATGGAACATTTTCCAGGATCACATGTTAGGACATAAAATAAATCTCAATAAATTCAAGAAAAATGAAATCACATCAGACATGTTCTCTGACCACAATGCTATAAAACTAGAAATCAATGACACACACACACACACACACACACTCCTTGAAAACCACACAAACACATGGAAACTAAATAACATGTTACTAAGCAACTAATGGATTTTCAATGAGATTAAGGAAAAAATCAAAAGATACCCTGAGCCAAATGAAAATGAAAACACAACCCTAAATCTACTGAACACAGTGAAAGCAGTCCTGAGAGGGAAATTCATAGCAATACAGGCCTACCTCAAGAAACAAGAAAAATCTCAAATAAACAATAAAACCTTACACTTAAAGAAACTAGATAAAGAAAAAAAAACAAAGCCCTAAGTGAGTAGAAGGAAGGAAATGATAAGGATCAGCGTGGAAACAAATAAAATAAAGTCTAAACAAATGATACACCAGATCAGTAAGACCAAAAGAAGGTTCTTTGAGAAGATAAATAAGACTGATAAATCTTGAACCAGATTCATCAAGATAAAAAGAGAGAGGACCCAAATAAATAAAATCAGAAACGCAAGAGAAGTAACAACCCACAACAGAAATACAAAGGATTATAAGAAAATATTACAATTATATGCCAACAAATTGGACAACCTGGAAGAAGTGGATAAATTTCTAGAAATATACAATCTTCCAAGACTGAATCAAGAAGAAACAGAAAATCTGAACAGACCAGTTACAAACAATGAAATCAAAGCAGTAATATATATATATATATATATATATATATATATATATAAACTCCAACAAAATAAAGTCCGAGACTGGATGGTTTGACAAGTGAATTTTACCAACCATTCAAAAAAGAAAAATAACACCTCTCCTTCTCAAACAATTCCAAAAAATTCAGGAGGAAGGAACACTCCCAAGCTCATTTTACAAGGCCAGCATTATCCTGATTCCAAAACCAGAAAAAAGACATCACAAAAAAAGAAAATTATAGGCCAATATCCCTGATAAACATAAATGTAAAAATCCTCAACAAAATATTAGAAAACCAAATTTAACAATACATTAAAAAGATTATATGCCATGATTAAGTGTGATTTGTTCCTTGGAAGCAAGATTGGTTCAATATCCACAAATAAATTAATGTGATATACTACATAAACAAAATGAAAGATAAAAACCATGTGATCATATCAATAGTTGCAGAAAAGCATTTGATGAAATCCAGTACCAATTTATAATAAAAACTCTCAGCAAAGTGGGAATAGAGGAAACATACCTTTTCATAATAAAGGCCATAGATGAGAAACTCACAGCTAACATCATACTCATGGGGAAAAACTAAAAGCATTTTCTTTAAGACCAGGAAAAAGACAAGAATGTTCACTTTAACTACTCTTATTCAAAATAGCATTGGAAGTCCTAGTTTCAGCAATCATATTAGAAGAAGAAATAAAAGGCATCCGAATGAGAAAGGGGGGAGTAAAACTGTTGTTATTTGCAGATGACATGATACTATATACAGAGAACCCTAAAGATTCCATCAAAAAACTACTAGAACTGATACAAAATAAATATTCAGAAATTGGTTGCATTTTTATACACCAATAATGAACTATCAGAAAAGGAAACTAAGAAAACAATTACATTTTCAATTGCATCAAAAAATAAAATAAAATAAAATACGTGGCAATAAATCTAACCAAGGATATAAAAGACCTGTGCTAGGAAAATTATATCACACTGAAGAAAAACACTGAAGATACAAATACATGGAAGCATATACTGTGCTCATAAATATAAAGAATCAACAGCATTAAAATGTACATACCACTAAAAGCAATCTGTAGATTCAGTGCAATTCAAACAGGGAAGGGGGGGTGGGGGGACGGAAAGAGATAAACCAAAGGACTTATATGCATATATGCATAACCAATGAACACAGACAATAGTGTGATGAAGGCAGGGGTGGGGGGTGGAAGCAGGGGGGAGGGGTCAATAGGGGTGAATAAGGGAGGGACATCTATAATACTTTCAACAATAAAGGTAAATTTAAAAAATACCAATGGTGTTTTTCACAGAACTAGAACAAATCTAAAAATTTATATGGAACCAGAAAAGACCCCAAATAGCCACAGCAATCTTGAAAAAGATGAACGAAGTTGGAGGCATCACACTATCTGATATCAAACTATACTTCAAAGTCATAGTAATCAAAACAGCATGGTACTAGCATAAAAACAGACACATACATCAATGGAGCAGAATAGAGAACCTAGACATAAACCCATTCCTATATGGTCAATTAATATATGATAAAGGAGGCAAAAATACACAATGGAGTAAGGATATTCTATTCAATAAATACTTTTGGGAAAATTGGACAGATATATGCAAAGAGTGAAACTAGAACCGCCTTTTTACACCATATACAAGAATAAACTCAAAATGTAAACGTGAAACTCAAAATCATAAAACTCCTAGAAGAAAACATAGGCAGTAAAATCTATGATATTTCTCTTAGCAATATTTTTTCTGATATATTTCTTTGAGCAAGAGAAACAACAACAACAAAAGAAATGGGACTATATAAAACTATAAAGTTCATGCATCAACAAAATGAAAAGATAATGTATTAAATGGAAAAAGATATTCACCAATTATACCTCCTATAAGGGGTGAATATCCAAAATCTATAAAGAACTCAGACACCTCAACACCAAAAATAGAACCAATCCAAACACAGGAATGGTCAGATGACCTGAATATAGATACCTCTCCAAAGAGGACATACAGATGGCCAATAGACCTAAAAAGTTGTCATTAATCATCAGAGAAATGCAAATTAAAACCGCAATGAGATATCACCTCACACCTGTCAGAATGGCTCTCATCAATAAATCAACAAACCACAAGTGTTGGGAGGGTGTGGAGAAAAGGGAACTCATGTGCGCTGCTGGTGGGAATGCAGACTGGTGCAGGCACCGTGGAAACCAGTATGGAGAGTCCTCAAAAGATGAAAAATGGAACTGCCTTATGACCCAGCGATTCCACTTCTCGATATATATTTGAAGAAACCTAAAACACTAATTCGAAAATATATATGCACCTCTGTGTTCACTGCAGCATTATTTACAATCGCCCAGATACAGGAACAACCCAAGTGCTCATCAATACATGATTAAAGATGTGGTGTATATATATGCAATGGAATATTACTCGGCCATAATAAAGAATGAGATCCTACCATTTACTATAGCAAGGATGGATCTATTGTGCTTAGTGAAATAAGTCAGACAGAGAAAGATAAATGCCATCTGATTTCACTTACATGTGGACTCTAAAACAAACAAACAAACAAATAAACAAACAAAACAGATACAGACTCATAGATACAGAAAACATACTGATGTTTCCCAGAGGGTAGGGGTGTTGGGGGCAGGGTCAAAAAGGTGAAGGGATGAAGAAGTACAAATGGTTAGTGACAAAATAGTCATGATGGAAAGTACAGCACAGAGAATATAGTCAACAATAATAATTATGGATGGTGGGTGCCAGGAGAGTATTGAAGTATCGGGAGGAATCACTTTGTAAATTATATGATTTGACTGTCTAACCACTATGCTGTATACCTAAAACAAATATAAAATAATATTGAACGTCAACTGTAATTGATAAATAAAATTAATAAAAAAGAAAGCATAGAATCTTGTTCACGATCCTGTGATCCAATTCCCGCCCTGCTCTTTCCAACCCCCATGTAATCACCCCTGAATTCCCTCCTTAATTTGAATGAAGAAAAGAAGCTGGAAAACTGTTCTTCTTGGAAGCATTTGAGATCTTGTCACCAGCTTGGCACAAATAAACTCTTGAAAAATTCTCAAAAAAAATGGATTTAATAAAATGTTGTCTATTTATTGCTCTTTTCAAATAATCAGTTTTAGATTTATTGATATATATATGTGTGTATATATATATTAATATGTTTTTATTGATTTTTTTTAGAGAGAGAGGAAGGGAAAGAGAGATAGAAACAACGATGTGAAAGAAAAACATTGAGCAGCTGCCTCCTGCACGCCCCACACTGGGGATGGAGCCCGCAACCCAGGCGTGTGCCCTGACCGGGAATGGAACCGGGACCTCTCAGTCCCTGGGATGATGCTCAATCCACTGAGCCACAAAATATTGATATATTTTTTAAATACTTTATTAGTTTCTGCTTTTATTTAATTTAATTTTATTTTTTGTTAATCCTCACCTGAGGATATTTTTTTCTATTAAGATTTTTTTTTTTTTTTTGTGGTACGTGCCCCTAGCAGGAACCGAACCCGGGACTCTGGTCTGCAGGCCGATGCTCAACCGCTGAGCCAAATTGGCTAGGGCTCTATTAATTTTTAAAGAGAGTGGACAGGAGGGGGAGAAGGAGAGAGAGAGAGAAACACTGATGTGAAAGAGACACATTGATTGGTTGCCTCCCGAGCACACCCCAACTGAGGCTTGGGGATCAAACCTGCAACCTAGTCACGTGCCGTTGATCAGGAATCAAACCCGAGACCTTCCGGGGGCAGGCCCACGCTCTACCCCTGAGCAATGCTGGCCAAGGCTCTTCATGTAGTTTAATAAATGCATTTCTTCATAGTTTGGGGTAATACTGCTATTCCTTTTCCATCTATTAGTTTAATTATTGTAAACTTTAAAAAAATAAATTATTTTGGCTCTGAATTTTCCTTTTGTATTGATTGGTGCAGTTCATAAATTTAAGATATTATTCTCTCACTCTCTTTTCTAAGTAGTTCGTAACTTCAGCTCTGAATTATTTAGAACATTGGCTCAAAACAATTAAGTGAATCGATTTTGGAGGGACTACAGATTTCATGATTACTTTCTAATTTGTGCTATATTGATGTCAGAGAAGTTTTAGAATTTACTGAATTTTTCTTTGTGACTTAAATCTTGGCTAATTTGTGTGAATTATCTGGGTGCTTGAAGATAGTGGTTTTTTTTTTTTTTGCTATTTACTGAGTACAAATTTATTCTATCAAGTGTGTTAATTGTATTACTTAGATGTTTTAGTTGGTCTGACATTTTCTATGTGCTTCATGGAAGTCTCCCAGTGTGTGTGTTCATTTTCTCCTGTGGTTCTATCAGTGTCTGATGGATAGATTTCCAAATACATTGTTACGTGCATGTGTTTTTATGAGTGTTACATATCCTTGACGGATTATGCCTTTTATCAATATTGAACATCTCTCTTGGTCTTGCTTATTGCCTTTCTTAATGCCTTTCACCTGGAATTTTTTTTCTTCTTTATATTTTTATTTTTGTTAATCCTCACCCAAGGATATTATTTCCACTGATTTGTAGAGAGAGTGGAAGGAAGGGCGGGAGGGGGAGAAGGAAGGGGAGAGAAAGAGACATCAATGTGAGAGAGACACATAGATTGGCTGCCTCCTGTATGCACCCCCACTGGGGCTAGGGATCGAACCTGCAAACCAGGTACATGCCCTTCACTGGAAATCAAACCCATGACCCTTCGGTCTAAGGGGTGATGCGTTAAACACTGACCCACACCGGCCAGGGCTGGAATTTTATTTCTCCTGATATTGCTATTACTACATCTACATTTTTGGTAAGCATGGTCTAATATTCCTTCTCTATTCCTTTAGTTGTATTCTCTTTAGGTCATTTTATTTTACTCTACCTAATATAAACAGACTAGAGCTAGATTTCTTAAAACCAACATTAGATATCTATCTTTTAATAGAGAAATTTAATTTTTCATGATCATTAATCTTTGTTCTTATTCTTGCCATCTTATTTTATGTTCTAATTTTCTTTCTTCCTCTTCTTCCCTCCCCTTCCTTCCTTCCTTCCTTCCTTCCTTCCTTCCTTCCTTCCTTCCTTCCTTCCTTCCTTCCTTCCCTCCTTCCTTCCCTCCTTCCTTCCCTCCTTCCTTCCCTCCTTCCTTCCTTCCTTTGCCTCTCTGTCCTCTTGCTGAATTGCTACAGTTTTTTGGCCTATTTTTTCCTCTAGTGGTTTAGAATGTACATATTCCATTTCTGTTTCTTTGTTAGTTGAATCCCATCTGCTTCCTTCCACTTAGGAATCCCTCAATATTTCTGCTTCACCAATAGCACCCTTTCATGTTTTTTTCCTTCCTAGTACTGTTATGGTGTATTCTTTAAAAAAATATCTTCTGTCATCAGGGATCTGGGGAAAGGAGGGGACACAGACCCATGGGCTTGCTGTTATCTGCGTCCAGGTTCCCTGTTTCCACGTGGCGCAGGCCTGAGTGTGTTCCCAGAGCCTGCAGTCTGAGGGAGGTGGGGTGTCGGGCTGACATTTAAGGGCCCTGTCATTTTAAGTGACTGCGTTTGAGCAATAATGATACTTGGGCTTGGGTGTGAAGGCAGTGTTCTCTGGTGGAGGTGGACTCTCCGATAGAGAGCATCTTGGGTGTGAAGGAGGGATTCTCTGGTGGAGGTGGACTCTCCGATAGAGAGCATCTTGGGTGTGAAGGAGGGTTCTATGGGGAGGTGGACTCTCTGATAGAGAGCATCTTGGGTGTGAAGGAGGGAATCTATGGTGGAGGTGGACTCTCGATAGAGAGCATCTTGGGTGTGAAGGAGGGTTCTCTGGTGGAGGTGGACTCTCCGATAGAGAGCATCTTGGGTGTGAAGGAGGGATTCTCTGGTGGAGGTGGACTCTCCGATAGAGAGCATCTTGGGTGTGAAGGGGGGATTCTCTGGTGGAGGTGGACTCTCCGATAGAGAGCATCTTGGGTGTGAAGGGGGGTTCTCTGGTGGAGGTGGACTCTCCAATAGAGAGCATCTTGGGTGTGAAGGGGGGAATCTATGGGGAGGTGGACTCTCCGATAGAGAGCATCTTGGGTGTGAAGGGGGGATTCTCTGGTGGAGGTGGACTCTCCGATAGAGAGCATCTTGGGTGTGAAGGAGGGTTCTATGGGGAGGTGGACTCTCCGATAGAGAGCATCTTGGGTGTGAAGGGGGGAATCTATGGGGGAGGTGGCCTCTCCGGTAGAGCATCCCTGTGTCTCCTGGAAAAGAACCCCAGTGATGGCGAGGGACTTGCTGCCTTTCCCAGTGCCAAAGCAGGGGAGATACACGAGCTAGAATGACTCTGGAAACCATTTGGCCCAGAGTAGGGTCAAGAGTTCTCATGCCCCAGCCCTGGACTAGGTGGGATCCCAGGAATGTGCTAAGAACCAAAGGAGCAGACCAGGGTCGTCAGGAGCCAGGTGGGGAGGGAGAAGCGGGCGCTGGCGTGGCCTCACTCATGGCCTCCCGGGTGCACCCGAGGCGTGGCCTTGCTGGCTCAGCGAGCAACCAGGCACACAGACATGCCACCCACACAGCAGTGGCACCAACACTGGCACCTGGACTTGTTGCCTGAGGAAACCAAGGCTCAGAGAGTTCGGATGTCTTACTCCGGGTCACAGAGCAGGTGTGCTGCAGGCTGGGCCTTGAGCCTGTCCAGCTTCCAGACCAGGGTGCTGTCAGTACTGGACTTTTGGTCCCTGGAGGTGGCCAGCACTGTGCTGGTGTCCAGCGGGCTGCTCGACAGGAGGTTATAAACGGCAGTGGAACGACCCAGCCCCCGTTCTCTCCCTGCACGCCCCTGGAGCGAGCTCCCTCGGCTCTGCACCCAGACTGCCGGCTGACCCGCAGCGGGGCTGCGTGCCGGTCCGCAGACACCCACCTGAAGAGGAGCAGCACAGCCTGGGGGAAGGTCTGAAAGTTGTTGTTCCGGTTGATCTCTGTGGTGTCGTTCAGGGCGATTTTCCCAAACACCTACAGGAGGAGTGGAAAGGGACTCGGTGAACTGGGGGCAGAGAGGGTCCTCGTTCCCACCCATCACTCAGTGGTCTCTTCGGGGTCACAGCTGACCCTAGGACAGCAGAGTCCCCTGATGCAACCTGGCAGGGCTCAGGAGGCGGCACCTGCTGTCCCCTCTCAGTCCACACTGGACGGGTGTAAGGAGGAACGTGCCCATGAGCCCGCAGGAGAGGGCCTGGGGGGCTGAGGCTGAGAGGGGCGGACTCTGCTTCTGTGCAGGGACAGACAGCTCCTTGTCTTCTTTGGGGGGCTGCACACTCTTAAGAATCTTTTCTCTTAAAAAAAAAAAACAACAAAAAACTATGAGGAATAATTAACAAATATAATTGTAGCCCAGCTGGTGTGGCTCAGTGGTTCAGCGCTGACCCATGCACCAAGAGGTCGCCAGTTCGATTCCCGGTCAGGGCACATGCCAGGTTGTGAGCCCGCTCCCCAGTGAGGGGCATGCAGGAGGCAGCCAATCAATGTTCTCTCTCATGGATGTTTCTATCTCTCTCTCCCTCTCCCTTCCTCTCTCTAAAATTAATAAAGAAAAAAATATATAATTGTATATATTTAAAGTACAAGTGGCGCTGATTTGATGTACATACACACAGCAGGGTCATTACTACGATCAAGATAATTAACATCTGTTATCTCACACAGCTACTTTTATTTGGTGTAAGAATACTTATGACCTGTCGGCAATTCCAAGTCGACAATACTGTGCTGTTATTAAGTATCGTCGCCATCAGATGGTCAGAACGTACACTCAGGACCTTCTTTTCTTTGCCATTTCAGCTTCGAGCGCTCCTCCAGATTTAGCTCTGGGGGTGCGGAGTGATATGGAATAAGCAACCCGGAGCTTGGGCCTCCTCACCCTGCTCCCCACACTGCTAAAGCGATGCTTGGCTTAGACACGGCCACCCCTGATCAATGGCAAGGTAGGTCTTCTCATCTCAAGTGTTTGGCCTCTGAACCTCGGGGTCTTTGTGCAACAAGCAAGCGGGGGAATCGGACCTAAGGAGCCGCTGAGAAGCGCCTGGCCAGCGTGCGTGCTGGTCTGGGGTTCTGCTGGAGCCCAGGAAAGGCTGGGGGACCCGGTCTGGGGTAGGACAAGGTGCGGTGGCACCTGTGGGGGCCTGGAAACTGCTGCGTGTCGGGGACAGCCTGCCTCTCTCCCTCCCTCTCTGCTGAATGACACTGGGTTGGGGTCCTTCCCAGGCCCATCAGACCTGGACAAAGGGCGGGGTGCTGTCTGACACCCCCTCCTGCTGTTCCTGAGAACTGCATAGTTTGGGAGTGTTTTTCCGAGAGCAGAACCCAGGCCCGGGAAATGGGGAGAGACGCTCTCTGAGCTGTGGATTCCGCTCCTCCATCCGCTCTGCTACTTACAGGACACCATTCGGGGGACTTCCAATTCCTGTGACCTTTTCGGCCTCAGAAGGTGAAAGAGGAGGGAGAGGGATAGTCAGGGGCAGGGGGGAGGTGGGAGGGAGGAGGGAGCCAGGGGCTGTAAGGTGGCAGCCGGAGGAGCGCGGGGACCCTACCTGCATGCCGATCACCGCGTAGATGAAGAACAGCATCACTATGAGCAGGGCCACGTAGGGCAGGGCCTGGAGGGAGCACAGGACGTGTGTGAGGCGGAGGAGACGCTGGCAGGGTCCCTTCCCAGGACACCGACTCTGCGGCCAGCAGCTCCTGCCTGGCTTGGGGGCATTCCCAAGAGTGCCACGGAAGTTCTGGGCACGGGGGGCGGCCTGAGCAGGGGCACTGACCCTCCACTTTACTTGGTTTTCGTCACTGGAGAAGTGGTACAGCATTGAGACAAGCAGGTTGCAGAGTAAAGAAAACAGTGTGCCGTTACTCAGTAAAAACAATACGAAAGGGGCAGAATGTCCTCCGGTCGACATATGTCTTTGTGCAGCAAAGACAAGGCCGTGCAGGACACACACCACGGCCTCCCGGAGGCACAGGTGGAGGCACGTCACACCCTTTCTCTGCATGTAGCTTCCTGCTGTCCCACTAGCTGTAATAAAAACATTTTCTAAGGAAAACTTAAATGAAAGAAAGATCACGGGCTCCAATCCAGTTCCTGCCACGTGTTGCTATGAGAACGCGGGTGCATTACGTAACCTCTCTGAGCTCACCTGAAAAACGAGAAGAGGAACAACGGCCTCTCGGGGCTTCTGTGGAATTTCAGTGATTTAAGGCTCACAAATGCCCGTGCATCGCCTTGCACAGAGCTGGGTCCCACACATTTTATTCACTCAAGGTATTTATCTGTTCAGCAGCTCAGACAACTGAATTTTCCAGGGCCCGGCCCTTGTCCTGGGGAGAGGTCCCGGGGCTCGGTGCTGGTGATGCGTCAGGAGAGCTACACGTGCCAAGTGCATGCCCAGGAAATGCCCGCCGGGAGCCCGCGCACCACTAGATGGCACTGCGAGACCTTGCGGACACCGTGTCTCTGCTCCAGCTCCAGCCAAGCGCTCCTCCCAGGCACTGGGTCTGTTGCCTCTTCCTTCCCAGGAAGTGGTGGAGGCTGGTGGGTATGCGGGGGGCCTGTGTGGTCACTCACAGCTGTGGGACTCCAGGGTGTACCCTCGCACAGGGGCAGCCCAGTCCTGCTCCAGCAGAATCCTCAGATGTCCAGGGACTAAGCAGGGCTCAGGTGGGGTGGGGGTGGCAGGGAGGGGCCATGGCTCATCACAAGGTGAGGAGTCAGCCTGGGCCTGGAGGGAGGAGGACCTGCTACGAGGGCAGCCAGGCTGGAGCCCTCTCTGCCGGGGCTCAGATGAGGTCCCAGGGCAGGAGGCTGTCTGCAGAGGTGTGTATGCCTTTGGGGTGGGGTTCCAAAGACGGCAGCACCCCCACCTCGGGCTGTAACTTCAGTTATGGCACAGCTGGGTCAGGGGCCCACTCCACGCCCGGCCCTGGGCCCCGCTGGGCCAGGGCAGCGGACACGGGAGGAACCCTTCTGTGCCGGAGCGGCGCCTTGGGAAGCCTGCAAGCGGACCTTCCCCGGGCAGGAGAAGCCGCCTTCGGGGTCAGTCAGAAAAGCTGGGGTCACATGGAGGGTCCCTGCCGACTCACCTTCAGGGAGCCCAGTGACCTGACAGCTTTGCTTCTCCCTAACTCCAGGCTAACATAACACTTCTCAGGGGCGGCCAGAGGCCAGCCTCCCTCTGCTGTCACAGGTGGAAGACGATGGCTGAGCGGAGAGAACGCACCCTACGCTGGCCAACCCTGCTCACTCCACCAGGGCCCTGGTGTTTGGCTAAGTCCACGAGTAAGTAGTCCCTGCGGCAATGCCAGAGCCGGCCGGGTCGTGGCTTTCCAATCTGTCCCACCACAGCACCCCTGGGTGCAACGATCTTACAGAAAATACACACGAGAGAAGAAAGCAGAGCCGGGCAGCCCCCCACCTGCGCTCGCAGCCTTCCCCATCGGAGTTTGGGGGAATCTGGGGACCCAGAAGCATGTTTCTGAAAACTGCCGACTGAGTCCAGCCGGTTCATTTCAGAGGGGAGGCTGCTTCCTCCAGGGGTGAGGGCTGCTCCTTCCCTTACTGTGTCACCCCCAGCTCAGGGAGCGCGGCGGGAGCTGGGGGTGCAGCCCTGCGGCCGGGGGGGGGGGGGAGGAGGCTCTCCCCCTCTGTCAGCGCTCCGGGGGAGGTGACTACCTGGAAGGACTTGATGAAGGTCCACAGCAGGGTCCGGATGCCCTCCCCTCGGCTCAGCAGCTTGACCAGGCGCATGACCCGGAAGAGGCGGAAGAAGGTGATGGAGATGCGGGAGTTCTCCTCCGTGGTCTGGAATCCATTGGCGACAGGAGTGGCAGTTAACACAGCGACAGGGGCGGGCGGGGCGAGAGCGGGTGGGCCCCGCCCCGACAGCCCAGGGCCGGGCTGGGTGCCCGGGTTCTCTCCCGGGCCACAGATGGAGAGCCAGCGCCCACCTTTCCAGTGCAGAGCCCGTGGCCCGTTTCCTACTGTCTCCATGCCCCCTTCTTCCCTGTTCTCTTAAGCTCCTGGTTGGGCAACAGAAGGTTCCATGAGGAACTTCCATGTGCCCTGAACTCCAGGCCGGGAGCCTCTGAGGCTGTGCAGGCCGCGTGCCCAGAGAGAAGCCCCAGCCTCCCTCCTGCCTGGCTGAGGGTCCTGCATCCAGAGGGGACCAGGCCTCTGCCAGGGGGCTGTGTGGGTGGTGGCCCCCATCCTGGCCTCTGGGATGACTGCACCCGGATCCTGATGGGTGGGGCGGGCTGCCCACGAAGGATCATGTTTGCTGGCTACTCGGGGCTCCAGACCTCTGCCGTGCCAGCTCCTGCTGCCTCAGCCTCTGCCCACAGGGCTCCAGGGAGGAGGGAAGGGGTCAGGGGAGCACTGGGCAGCGGCTGGTTTGCAGCCCTCACCTTCCCTCGGGCTTGGAGCTGGCCCTCTCTCTGCCCCGGGGCCTCTAGCGGGCACCTCCGCTCCAGCTGCGTGAGACGCAGGGGAGGTGGGCAAGGCGGTCAGCTGGAGTGAGAGGACCAAGGGGTCCTGCTCAGGCAGGTGGTCTCCTCAAGGGAGTCCTGGGGGTGAGGGCAAGGGCCAGGGGAAGAAGGATGGAGTCCAGGTCACAGCACACAGAAGGCCTGCAGGCTCAGGGGTCATCTGGGCACGTTGGACCTGGAGGGTCCCGGGGCATGGGCACGTGCCGGGCCAGGGTTTGGGGGGCAGGAAAGACTCCCCTGTCACTGTCTGCCTCCAGACCTAAGGAAAACAAGGACTGATCCCCTCGACCCTCCTCCCGCCACACGGACCCACAGCCACCTGCCGCCCCCAGAGCCAGTGCAGTGCACCCAGCCCTGCGCACCGGGAGAGAGGGGACCTTTGGGCTTCCTGTTACTGCTCCATCGCTGCCTCCCTCTGGCTCCTCGGGGACCGGCGTAGGCCCTCTGCACTCTCTATTCCCATCTCTGGCTTCGTTTTCATCATTTTCAGGTCGGAGCCTCCCGACACTACCCATCCCCCAAATCCCACTAGCATGAAAACCCTGGAGGGCTTCCAGGCGGTCACTGAGGTGGCTGGCGCTCCAGAGGCACTCATCCCACTCCTGTTCGGGACGGGAGATCCATGGGAGGTGGCAGGATTCACAGGAGGCTTTTCCTGGGGGCACATCCCACACCTCCCTGGGAGGGCGCACAGAGGCCAGCAGGGGGCGTCTCTCTAGTTCTAGACTCTCCAGATGGGGCGTGACTACGGCATTCCTTCTGCACCCAAACCAGAGCCGGCTCTGTCCTCAGAGGGCTCTGCTGCCCCCAGGCAGGGCAGACCTGTGGGTGCGGGGCCTGCTCCGTGGGGAAGGGGTGGAGAGGGGGGGCAGGCAGCCGGCCTCGCCTTGCCTGAGCCCTGCTCTGCGTGGACTGGGAGGGCTCTGACGCCGTCAGTCTCTGCATCCCTATTGCATCTACTTGAGATTCTACTTCCTCTCCTGGAGAAATGGGGAGCCCCAGAGGAGGACGCAGCGGAGGCTCAGGGCTTTATCTCGGCTGCCAGCCCCACCACACTCCGCAAGGAGGCGAAGGGAGAGCGGCAGGGGACGTCCGCTGTGGGTGTCAGGAGTCTGAGCAGTTGTGCCACAGGGGCATCTGGGTCTCGTGAGTTAAAAAATAAAAACCATTGTGGGCTCAGAACCGCCCCGGCGGCGGCAGCTTCCTGATGCGCCCGAAGGGGAATAAACACTCCACGCGGACACAAAAATCTCCTCTACTCAACCAAATAACAGCGCAGTGAAGAATCAGGTCCCGGTGGCCGTCCGCAAAGGGGGAGCAGCCCCTCCCTCGGCAGCCCTCCGCCCAGCCTGGGGTGGGCACGGCAGGGGACACCGCCACCCCACTTGTCTGCTGACTCTCGGGGCTCAGGGAATCATCCCACCCACGAAATGTGTGATGCCAGCCTTTTGGGGAAGGCTGTTCCAAGGACATCTCAAGGTCACGCCAAGTGGCATCTCTATCACTTTGGCCAGGGCAAATCACAGACTCCCACGTGAAGTCATAGTGGTCCAACCACACAGTCTCCTGCTTGCAGCCTGCTGCAGAAAGTGAGTATAGCCTAAATTTAACGGACTCTGGAATTTAGGAAAATTCACAGGTAACATTGTTGGGGTGGCTGGAAATGCAACCACACTCTCAGTAACAAATCCCTGCTTAAACCTTTGACGACGGCCTCACACTCAGAGCGAAAGCAGGCCAGTCCTCACAGACGCCTGATCAAGGGAGCAAGTAACCAGCTGCCTTTCCGCCTCCTGCTAGGTCATCCCCCTCTCCCCTCTTTCCCCCAGGCCTCACCACGGCTCTCAGAGGGGCCCTTGCAATTTCCCACATCAGGTTAAGGTCAGAGACTTCGCCAGTGGAGTGCTCAGGGTGTTTAACAGGAAACTGCCCTTGGGTCCAGTTCTCTCCCAGTGGCTCACTAGACAGTCACGATCACAGTGAATTATCATCCAGAGGAAGTTCAGGCAGGGAAGGACACCGTTACACAGACAGCATGTCACAGCCCACACGAGAGCAGGCAGGCAAGGTGCAGGACGGACAGGTGGCCGCATGCAGCAGGAGCCAGGCTGGGCTCCGGGAGACTCTGCGGGGTGAGTGGGTAGGAGCGGGGATGTTAGAAGAGTCACGGAAGCTCAGAGCATGGATTGGAGGGTCGGTCTTACCATTAAGGAAGAGCATTGGCTATGTTCAGCTGGCTTTAAAGAAAGGCAGATAGAGAGAAGCTGTAATGAGTCTCCAACGAAGATGTCGGTATTCTAGGTCTCGGCTAACACAGGAGCAGCACAGGGGCAGGGAGGGCAACGGGGGACAAGTGACAGAGGGACGAATCACAGGCCTGGCAGGTTCTGCATCATGAGTGTGGGTTCTGCATAGCTGGGTCTCACGCCTACCAACCACCCATCTCCCGCCACGTGCTGAACAATCCACACCCGTTCGCAAGGAGATCTTCGGGGCTTGGTGGATGGAGGTCTGTGTTTTAAGATCTGCCGTGTGATCGAAGAGAACCTCTCAGGTCTTGCCCTTGGTCTGCTCTAGCTTGACCCCTGCATAGCCGCTGAAGGCGCACAGGCAATGCCCCTCAGGTTTGGGGGAAGACTGGGCTTTCATTCTCACTGTGGACAGTCTAAAGAGGTGGCCCTCAGCTCTGTCACAGGGGTTGGTCCTCAAGCGGAGGCCCAGGTGGGAGGGGGTCCTGCGAAGCTACTAGGCTGCAGGTGTGGAGAACCTTGGCCATCGCATGAAAAATGAGTGTGGAGTTGCTTTTTAAATTTGAAAGCCCCACACACAATTTAAGATATGATTATTAACACCCCAAGAAGCTGTTCTCAGGGTCTGACGGCTGAGATCATTTGGGGCAGGTGCTACGGAAAATGGCCACAGGTGAGGTTCATCGTGGCCCTCGGCCTCAGGTCCTCGAGCCTGTCTCTGGAAGACGCCCCCACTCTTTGGGCCCCAGAACACAGGCCTAAGCCCCTGTCTGACCCTGACCTTCTGAGCTGTTCCCTCATCCCAGAAGGTCATGACTTTGCTTTTACCCTCCACTTTCAGATGGTTGCTCTCGTGTGTCTGGTTTTAAGGTACCAAGAGAGGTTGCAATGGAGTTTCTGAAGGATTAAAATGTGCACAACTAGACATTTGCTTGCAGACCTAAAATATCCCTGTGGCAACAGATTTCTCAGCAAGTTCCTTTTTTTCCCCATAGCAAATTGGTAGGATGTCCTTTGGGGGGGGAAGGGGAGGAGGCAGGGGAGAAGAGGAAGGGACGCTCCAGCCACTCACGGAGCACAGTCCTGCGCAGTCTCTGCCTCAGGGCAGTCCCCACGCGGAGGACAGCTCACTAGGGTTTGACTAGCGGGCTGGGGTAAAACACGGACACACACTCACACACACACACACGCACACGGAGGAATTTCAGGATGGCCGAGTGCTGTGTTCCCATGGTAATGGCTACACGCGATGCCTAGGCATGAGGTAGAGTTCCCAGCAGGCTTGGATTCCCCCTAAAAACTCTGCTAAGAGGCCTGGGCAAACCCTTGAAGGTCTTCTGGGTCAACCCCATCCCACGGAGGCCCGGAAGGAACACCCTTTAGAGAACTCACCTGAGTCACGGTCTAACTGAGTAACCCCTAGCCACTTAGAAGTTTAAACTATGTGTTTTATTTTATTTTACTTCTTAAACATCCCGAATCCTTCATTTGGGATTTCTAAATGTCTTAACTGTCTTTTTGCTTGCGGATGTTTAGCCTTTTATAGCGCCTATTTAAGATCTCATCTATTTAAGTCATATTTTAGTTCAGAATGTAGCTTTAGGACTGTTCTAATCACCTGGATTGTACCTTTGGATTCATGTAAGAACCTCCTGAGACGTCTCCGTAACGGGAGACAGGACGCGGTCAGCAGAAGTGACGGCAGCAGGGAGGGGAGGACGGGGGCTGGGGTCCTGTGTTGGGTCCCCAGCCCAGGTAATGGCAGTGCTCCTGAGACTGTCACTGTGGGAGGATCAGGAGACTCGCAGATTAAACGTTTCTCAGGGTTTAAGCCATACTTCTCAGAGGGCACTTTTGTCTCTCTTTTTTTCTTTTTTTCCTCAGTCCCTCCACCTCCAACCTAGCCTCCCAGCCATCGCCCCTGCCCCGACAGCGACCAGCCTGCTCTCTGTCTGAGTCTGTGACTATTCTGCTTATTAGTTCATTAGATTCCACATCTGAGTGAAACCATATGGTCCTTGTCTTTCTCTGATGGCTTATTTCACTTAGCATCATGCTTCCCAGGCCCATCCATGCTGTCCCAAGGGGTAAGAGTTCCTCCTTTTTTACAGCCGAGTAGTATTCCACTGTGTAAATGTACCACGGCTTTTTTATCCACTTGTCTACTGTGGGCACTTGGGTCAGAGGGCACTTTTGACTTGTTGGGGCAGTGTTGCTGGTCAGCCTCTCCCACAAGCCTGTTCTGTGTGAGGAGCTATGTTCACAAAATCCGTGGTCTTAAAAAGAACTGACCGCTCAATAAAATCAGGAAGCAGTCACGGGATCATTTCTAAGTGGAGCCAAAAGGAAGAAGCCTAACACAGCCCTTGCTCTCGAGGACCCACGGTTCCCACACGGTCAGCCCCCGAGGACATTCCTTATGACCTGGTGCAGTTGTTCATCTCTGGTCCCCTTGCCCAGCTGCAGATGGCACCCCCTGGTGAGCTAGACGGGGGGACAGGACCAGTTGGACGAGGCCACCTGCACGCTCAGCCTGGAGATGGTTTGTGTTGTTCGCCACTCTCTGTGACTCCCTAGTTCGTCTTGAAAAACGACCTGGCATGAGTTCTACTTTTGGAGCTGAACTTGGAATTAGCTGGTGGCCTGGAGTACTTGTGCACCCGTCTCTGACCCTTTTCCGGATTTGCTCCCGTTCCCCAAGTTAGCTGATAGTTTCTCCATCCACAGTCTTCCTGGGGAAAAGGGTGGTAGGCCTCCCTGGAGACGTGTGCCCCCAGAACCTGGGGACCCTCCCTGCTCTCCCGTCCCCAGGAGCCCACAGAGCTGCCTGCCTCCCAAACATTCCCGCCTTAATATTGCACTGTGTCCACGGAGGATCCGTGCGGGCTAAATGGTTGAGCTGATTCCTTCATCATTGTTTTCTAATGATCTGGTAACTTTCAAGGGGTTAAAGGTATTGGGCCAATTAGCTTAATTGGTGCATGCAATTTGTAAAAATGAAATAAGGTGATAACGTGGGAGGCAGAGGTGGGACACGTTCGGAAACGGTCCCGGCTAGCGGTTCCAGCTAACGGGGAGGGCAGATAGAGAGGAGAAGCCAATGAACGCACTGCAGCATCCTCATGCGGACTAGCTTGGTTTGGTACAACTGGCAGGGACGATGGAGAGCCACTGGGCAGCTAGAGAGAGAGCCTCCGGTGACTCAGGTCAGCAGTGCGGCCTCGGTGGGCTCGGAACACACTGTTCTGCTCACTGTGACACTACCACTGGTCCACAAGGAGGGTGCTCGGGCAAAGTCAGGGAATACAGGCGCTGGCCGAGAGAGTCTTCTCCCAGATGGAGGGACTTCCCAGGAATGTGACAATCAGAGGAACGTGTTTCCCAGTTCACATTACCTGTGTCCCCGGAGATCTAAAAGTTGTTGAAAATAGCTCTTCCCCATGTGAAAAGGGACTTTCTCCCTCCTCCTGCTCTTCCTTTTGCACAGCTAGGAGGTGACGATTACTAGGGACTCAGGGGTTAGGGAGTAGATAGATACCTAGACTGGACTATCTAACCAAGTTGTCTTCCAGAATATTCTCATAAGACAGCTGCACCCTCCTGGACACGTGGACTGAGAGGTGCGGACTCCCTCGGACTCCCTGCGGAGAAGCCAGCTCTGGGCTGAGTCAGAAACAGGACCCACCGACGGGCTGCCCAGCCCCAACGGCGGTCACGGAGGCCTCGGCTGTGTGTCCCGGCCACTGAAATTCCTCGTGCCTCTGAAAATGGACGCAAAGTGACGTCATGGGAGTATGTGTCTTTCACTGGCTACCCTGCTGAGGAACCTTGCTTCTTCTAAAAAATCTTTTGTCTAAAACTTAGGAAGTGGATGTGAAGTGAATTCCATCCCGAACTCCTGCGGGTGAGGTTCCAGCGGGCTCTGCCTCCACCCCACCCGCCCGGCTCTGCGTCTCTGCTCCTGTCTCTGCTCCCGTCCCTACTTGAGGACTGGAGGGCGAGCTCAGCTCTGAGAGCACCAGGGATGGTGGAAGGCTGGGCAGCTGGGCTTTGTTGGTGAGACTCCAGTTAATCTAGGGTGGGAGACAATTATCAGGCTGGTACACACAGACAGAATGGGGAATGGCAGGAGCCAGGGGCTTCTGGAAACATTTGACACCACCTTCATGGCCTGGAGGCCAGCAAGTGTCAGTTAATGGGGGGGGGGGGGGCATTATCCTTTTACCTCCTCTTTCAAGCAGGAGAAGTGCACACCTAGGAAATAGCGTGGCCGACAGATGGGAAGGAATCAGGCGATGCCGCACCTCGGCACCACCAGAGCTGGCCACGGGAAAGGCATTTTCAGGAAGCCAAAATAAAGTACGTTTTAAACTGCAACCTTCCGAAGTTGAATTGAGAGCTTCCTTGCTAAGGGAGATGCAGAGTTTAAATAACCACAAGTCAGCTGGGGTATACCGAAGCCGAGGGTAGATGTCAATGACTCTTAGATATAAGGGCGAATGAAGGAGAGATGGGCAGCTGACATTTCCACGTGGGTCTGGAATGAACGGAGAGATGGAAGTGGATCTGTGGAGGAGGAGAGGCAAGAAGAGGGAGATGGGGGAGTTGTGAGGGAGGCAAAACCACTGGATAGAGAAGGGCAGGTAAGCCCAAAGATGACAAGGTGGAGAGTGGAATGAGCAACAGCCCCTCCCCCCACGCCCACCCTCTTGAAAATTCCCTGGCTGGCCTCTGTTTCTCCAAGGAAACATTCTAGCCCGAAAGAGATGAGCCCTCTTGAATCTTTGTGGCTACCGGCGCCCCGAGGAAACGCCCCTCCGGAACATCCCCCGAGGGGAACTTCGGCCCCAAGGGGACTGTTGGGAGCTACAGAGCGTGGGTGTTGACAGACCCTTGCTCCTCATCTGTGTGTGCTCAATCGGGGGCATGGACAGTGGCGGTCCGCCCGCCGTCTTAACGGCCTGGTGGCCAGCTCAGGTGGCTGGAAGCACCTTAAGCTGCAGGAGTCACTGAGCTATTCACCGGCAGCCTGATGTCTCCCCAGCTGCTGCCACCTGCCAGACACGCATGCTGAACAAGACTGATTACCAACGTGCGGGGCAGCTTTATCTCCCCTTGGGAAGGACAGCCGGTGTCCAGGCATCCCAGCAAAGGAACCCATACAGAATAAATGGATGAGAGCTGTAGGCAGTGCTAACAACATGAAGGAATTCCTCTGGGGGGGGGGGGACCCAAGGGACAGAGAATGAGAGTTAAGGCAGAGAGAGAGACTCAAAACAGAAATAAGCGAAAGCAGACGATTCTCAGGGTGTTCACAGGAGTGGCGCTGCTTGGGGGGCCCCTGTGGGCGCTGCTGAGCCTGCCTGAGGGGTGGCTCTCACTCTCCCTACTAGCTCCCGGGACAGTCTAGGCCCTTTGCTTTAGAAGCTTTCTGGCAAATACGGCAACGGGAGCCCGCTCGGCCTGCGAGAACTAAAGTAAGACACCGGCTGGCCCCAGAAGGCTGTCTGGCCCACCCCGGGTGCTCTTCTAGTTCACATGACCGGACAGGGCTGTACCGGATTGAAGGGATGAGAACAGAGGAAGAAAGGAAAAGAGATAGGAAGAAAATAAAAGTGGAGGGGACTTGGTTAGAAGGCAGAGGCCTTGACAGGTGACCCAACAGCCGGGTTGGAACCCAAATCACGATGGGTAGAAAAACAGCAAGTCTCCACGGGCCTTTGGGGACAAGCCTGCAGGACACGTCTCAAGGCGGCCGCTCTGGGAGACCTGATGCCTCGGGCCTGTGTGTGCCATGCCGGCCTCCCCGCACACCTCTGCCGCCCGCACGCCAAGCCTTGCCCTCCAGGGGCCTGCGGGCTTTCACAGGGCTCCTCTGTGTCCAGCAACATTGCCTGCCGAGGCTCGTGGGCTGTCTCCCTGCCAGCAACCACAGGGGCTCTGCCACATCTCTCGAGGGCCAACTTCATTTCCAAGCAGAGGAGGAAGCTGTCCGGGTACCACGGGAGCGTGAGGCTGGGGAACGCCTTCCTCCCTGGGGGGTCATGTTCCTGGAAGTCTTACGTTAGACACACCAGACAGTCAGCCGTTAGGCTGAGCATTACCCTTCCTCTTTAGAGATAACATCACTTTGTGGAAGGGTAGCTTACTGAGTCATTACCACCTTAGTATGAATTAGTGCACCGGAAACACGACAGCTTGGTCGCATCAGGTTTGTTGTGGGGATGGCGGTAAAGAAGCTGGGCAGGAGCTCCATCAGCAACGGAAGGAAGGACCCAGCAACGGGAACGGAGGTGTGGGGAGACACCCAGGGTCAAGTCTGCCCCGCCCAGCTTGGCCTGACACCACCAATTTTCTTTAATGCACCTCAGAACCAGCCCAGGCCACACCGACCGCTGTCATTTAGACCATGTCTGGCAATGTCACCCTCTGAGCCCCCTGCACTGAACATGCAGAACTGAGAGTCAGGCCAGGCTCTGGCTTTGCCCTGTGGTTGACGCGCGAGAACAAGCGAGCTGCGCTCTGCCTCAGTGTCCTTGTCTGTGAACCCCGACATCCCGGGCTGCCGGCCAGCAGGTGCTGGGTGTGCGCCGGGGAGTCAGCGGAGACGGGCTCTGGCCAGCGGGCCTCCACCGCTGCGTTCACGCTGACATTTTTGGACGGATCCGCTTTCTGCCTGCACCTGTCTGCCTTTCCCCCTCATCATGGCTCCCGGGGTCGGGGCATGCAGGCTTGTCTCTCCTGTGCTGTTCTGGCCCCTTCTCTGCTCCAGCAGGGACAGGAAAATGCAGACCGAGACGGCCAGGCTGAGGGCCAGGCCAAGAGATGTGGAGAGAGGGCTGCCTGGGCCTGAGCTCTCTAACTCAAGCCAGCGGGCTGGGCGTGCCGTAGACAGGAGACTCCGGACTGCTGTCCAGGCCCCGAGGCCAGAGCAGGAGCCAGACTTGCTTTCCTGTTTCCACGGGGAGCCGGTAGGCACTGTTACTTAGAAGTCGTGCCTATGGGTCTGCGGTGGAAGGGTGCCTCTGGCTTCGGGAGGGGGCAAGGAGGATTTGGGGCCAGCACCTGGAGGCCCCGATGTGTGCCGCTCTGGACACCCCTGGAGCTGACTCCATCCCCATCCTGCTCGCCCCCCACTTCTCCTCCAGCTCCAGCTGTCTGTGGGCCTGCTTTGCCCTTCTTCGCCCTCCTCTTCTGAGCCCCGTGGATTAGGCGCATGAACCCGGCCGGGCACACTGCTTTCTGCCCGAGCGTCCCCAGCGCTGCTGGGCCCTTGGTCTGGCACTAGCAGCATGAGTGGACACAGGGCAGTTAGGTTAAGCCTCTGTCCCAGGTCCCGAAGCTGGGAGTGCACTGACCGAGGCCTGTGAGTGGCAGGGGTCCTTCAGCGGTGCCCAGGCCTGGCCCAGGGAGTCAGCCAATGAGCTCTGTCCCGGGCTTGCCACCCACTAGCTAGAGGCAAACTGTCCATCCTGTGTAAGCCTTGGTTTCCTCTCACGGACAATCAGCACTAAGAGGTGTTCATCTGACCTTGTGTGATGTCCTAGTGGGATGCCTGGCACATGCTCCACAAAGAGCAGGGCCACGGTCCTCTTCCCCTCCCCCTTCCTCCTCCCTGCCCCACCTTGCTCGAATCAGCTGAGATCACAGCCCGGACCCTGTTACTCATTTGCCTGCTCTGGTCACTTCCGTGGACTAGTGCTTTGGCTCCGACCTAAGTCCCCGGCTATTCCTCTCTCTGAACCTTCCCCAGGGGCTCTCCAGGCCTCACACAGCCTCTGTCCTGCTCCGCCAGAGCCCTCTGTGGGGAGCCTTTCCACCTGAGCCATCCCGAGGCCAGGGGAGCAGATCCCGCGTGGCCCTGGAGCACAGGGAAGGACCGCACCTCCGCTCTGCAACCTGGCAGGGTGGTGCGGAAGAAACGAACATCCGCCTCACACGACCAGAAAATGCCCCACTCAGAACCAAGGAGTGCTAGTCACAAAGGCCCCAGGAGACTGTCTCCACCTGCCCCCACCCCCTTTACCTCCCAGGAAGCTGAGGCCCAGGGGCCGGGCTTGATCGGCTAAGTCACATGGCTTAATCGCGCTGGAGCTGGAGACAGAGCACAGGCGTCTTGATTTGCGGTTTGGGGATGTTTCCCTGTATCCACACTGCAGGACCCCAGGCCTTCCTTCCGCTCTCTCTTGCACAACAGACTCTAAAGTACAGAACCATAAGGAAGAGTCTTGGGAAGGGCTGTCGGCCAGGCACCCACGTCGATTCCAACTGGAATGTTAGGGAGCAGTTTCTGATGCTCCAGGAACTTCCATTAACAACCACAGGGGTTATGGCTCTGGGTGTTCCCTCTGGAAAATATCATTCAGACCCAAGACATAAAGGAAGACCAGCGGCTTCCTCAGAGTGACAAGATGCTGCGCTCTGTCCTTCCGGGGGTGAAGGGAGCCCCCGACAGAACTGGTGATGCCTCAGGGGAGCAGGCGGGGGGAGCAGACTCCAGCGCAGTGGCACTGGGTGTGGACGTCCGACGCCCTCTGGCTACAGCCCACAGTGGTTCTGAGGCACCTCCAGGGGCAGAAAGTGAGCCCCAGACCGGCTCTGAGCACGAAGGGCCCCGCCGCTCTCCTGCTGGAGGCCCCGCCCTGCTTGGTCCTGTCTCTCTCCTGTTGTCCTTTCCTCCCCGGGGGCCTTCACCACCGCATGGCTTTGGGTACCGTCTGTGTGCTGACGATCCCATGCCCCAACCTCAGACTGTGTCCGACCATCCACCTGCCACCCCACCGGGAAGTGAGGTGCACGTCCCAGGGAGCAACTCCTGCCAGGGTGCTCCGCCTCCTGTCCTTCGCGGTTCCCATCAGCTCTTCCTCCCACCGCTCAGGCCACACCTCACGGCCGTGCTGGACGGTCCTCCCGCCCCCACGTCCAGTCTGCCCGGGGGTGCTGTTCGTGCTGTTTCCAAGGCAGACTGAGACTCGGCCGTTGCTACCGTCCTCCCCCGTGGTGCCGCCTTCCCCTTCTACATGCTGTTCTGTCTCCACCCTGACCCTACACGCGGCCAACTCGTCCTTCAGGAAGGCAGGTCAGATCAGGGGACACCTCTTCTCAAAGGCACCCGTGTCTCCCCTTCCTGCTCGGCATAAAAACCCAAATCTGGTCCCCCTCCGGGACCCCCAGCCCCTGCTGTCTCCCCTGCTCATTCTGCACCAGCCACCGTGGCTGCTCCTCCTGCCCCAGAAGCGCCCCCAGGTGTCTACGTGGGTAACTGCTCACTTCGTCTTATTTGGAACAGCCCCTCCCGTGGCTGCTCCTTGGCCCCTCGGAGGCTCGTACTCTTCCTTGAGCACTTACAGCTTTAGACAGACTGGGATTTCCGTACTGTCTGTGCTCATGGCACCACTCACTGTCTGCCTGTCCCTGACCAAGAACGCCAGCTCACGAGAGGGGGCTTTTGTTATGTGGGCGGAGGCAGTCCAGGTGCCCAGGATCGTACCTGCCGCACAGAAGGTGAGCCAATCAATGTGGCGGGATGAGCACTGGTTCCTGGGATTGGTGGGAAATCTACCTCCCAGAGGGGGGGGTGCCCTGGCCTCGTAAGGGCAAGGAGGGAAGGGAAGGCATTTAAGGGGAAATGAGCTGAAATGTGAGAACTGGAGGGCAGTTAGGATGAATAGGGCACGCAGGTGAGGGGAACAAGAGCCGATGTCTGTGGGTTTAAGAGTCACAGAGGATGAAGGACAGGTGCAAAGCCCTCGTGGCTTCCTCTGAGGCTGAGTGTAGATTCCCGCCAAACAGAACATGGGGCGGGGAATGAGGATCGTGTGATGACAGTGAGGCCAGAAGATTCTGGAAGGCCTGGAGCGGCACACAGGGGAACAGATTGGAGCTGTGCAGTGCCCGGCCCCAGGGAACGTGAGACCCGTGAGTGGTAGTGGCCAGAGGCAGAACCATATGGTCAGAGGGGCCGGCCACTGACACTCAGCATTATTGCTCACTGATTTGTCATCCACAACACTGATTGCTATCTGAGTGCAGGCCTAGGCTTGGGCTACGGGCCGTGGTCAGCAAGCTGCTCTGGCCGCACCTGTCAGCCATCGCCGAGAGTCCAACCATGTCTGGGGGACAAGGGCTCGAACTGTGTCTGCGGGTGGTACGTTACAATGAAGAACAATTGGCTAGAGACAGGTCCCCAGCTATTCCAGCAGGGATTTGGGAAACAAGGTCATTTGCTTGGGGGCCACAGTCTCTTCCATTCTGCAGCGCTTTACAGTTTACACAGGGTTTTAAACTAGATGCTCTTCCTTCAGCTTCAAGACACAGCGCCGTAAATATCATCACACCCCTCTGACGGAGGAGGAAACTAAGCCTTCCTTACGGGAGGAAGAAGAGGCAAGACACAGGAACTGCCAGAGTGGCCTTCACGTCCAGCCCCTCCCCCTCTGCCACGCCCCTTTCCTGCCTGGGGCTGTTACATTTGCCTTGTGGGTCGCAAGCCATTCACGGTGCGGGTGCGGGAGGGGCACGGGCCGGTCTCTGTACACGTCCCCTGTTCTCCATTGCACGCGCTGCCCGGGTGAAATCTCTGGACAACACTTCAGTGCAACTTTTCACTCAATCCAGAGTGAAGAGCACCTCCACATGGCGCGGGGGGCTGGTGACAGGTGCACTCCAACTCCACGGAGGGCTGATAAGCCATTTTTTGTTTAGAATATAAAAAGTTACGGTTACTTTAAATATAAATTACAGAACGTAAGGGCGGAATGAATCCTGGCAGGTGTGAGACGTGTGTGTTTATCGAAGGGCATCGCGGACAGAGAGGTGAAGTAAGTGGGCCCCCCCCAGGCCTGGACTCCCACTGGGCATGCCCATGGGCACTTCGCCTCTCCCCAGCATCTTCAGCACCCGCGAGTTGGGGTGACGACTCCTGCCTGGCAGGCTCACAGGGAAGTTCAGAGACAGATGCAAAGGTGAGGAACTGTCACTAGCAAACCGCACAGAAACGGGGGGTCTGCGTGGCGGTGCTGAGTCCTTCCCTGTCTCATAGCCTCCTCTCCACCCTCAACACAGCCCCTCTCCTGTGGAACCTAAAGAGTTCCTCTCGCTCTGTCCTTGTTTTCCTTTGGGGGAAAACCGCAGTTGAGAGATGATGTGGCCTTGACCCCTGACCCCGGGACGGCCCTGGGTCCCCCTGCCCGTGTGGAGCAGCCTGCTGTCACCTGCCTGCACTTCCCTGCGATCTCGCGGGCTGCACGTCCCTGGCCCAGGTCTCATAAGGATCTGTCTGTACTGCAGTTTGAACAGCCACACCCTCTGCAGGCAGGCCCATGGGGCTCTCCTCCCTGCCCCTCTCCTCGAGTCCTCCTCCGTCCAGAGCGCTGCTCCGACCACAGACACTCCGGCATGTACAGCTCGTGGTCCTGGGCAGCACCTGAGACACACCTGAGGGCCGTCCGGCCTGCAAACGGGGCGTGTGCCCAGGAACAGCGGGGCGGGTGTGAGGGGAGGGGGCACCGAGCACGGTAGGGAGGCTGATTTTATTTTCATGACCTGCAATTTACTGGAAGAAGTCGAGGGCAAGTGTACACACCACACACACACACACACACACATCATGAGACAAAGACAACTCGGGGATCTGGGAGACAGAGGGGCAGCTGAATCTGGAGCTACAGGGTGAGCAGGGAGGGTGCTGAGGGAGGGTCTGGGAGGATGCAGCCTGTCAAGGTCCACCTGCTAGGAGAGGGGCAGACAGGGGCTTCTAATCAGGGAATCAGGCCAATAGAGGGACAGGTCAGTTCATCTGAGGGTGAGCAGAATACTGAGGAAGAGGGGTGGTGGGACACGTGGGGAGATGGTGGTGGTTGGTAGGGTAGTTTCAAACATCTCTGATCAGAACTACACAATGTCAGTCCCGTGCTGTTATTCATGGTTCAGTGCATCAAAGGTTTGTGCAAACATTACCAAGTCTCTTAATTAAGGAAAAACTATGACAAAAAAAATTAACAGAGGTTAAAAACTAACTGCAGAGGGCTTGCCTACAGATAAAGAGAGAGGTTTCAACATGCCAGGTAACAGAAGACATGTGCAGGGACTGGTAGGAACTGTATAGGAGGAGGCAGCTCTGGGGAAGGCGGCAGGGCCTCGGAGCGCAGGGGCTGGGGTCTGCCTGAGGCCAGGGAGCCAGGGCGGGTGTGAGGGCATGGAACGGGAGAGAACCAGGGGGTGCGAGAGTCAGGCCTCTGGGCAGGTTCATGTGGGAGGGAGGTGCCGCTGCCCCAGCCAGAGGGAGCAGAAGCCTCGGAGGGCTCGCCCTTGGCGGGTCACCCCGCCACCTGGCTCTTTGGCCACTGCAGAGAAGAGGGGTGTAAGCGGAACACCACAGGTTCTCCTCTCTCCCACACGAGCCTGGGGGGCCGGGCTGCCTGGACAGGCTGATGTTACATCAGAGGCGCCCTTGCAAAGTGTGGATGCAATGGGCCAGGCTTTGGGCTACAGTGCCGGCAAAGACCAGCCCTGACCCCAGCGCCCCACTTGGAGAGCGCTCCTTTCCACGGTGCTGTGGGTGGGGAGCCAGCGGAGGCCAGGCAGAGGTCTGCAGTGGAGGTGGAGTGCAAAGGGGTGCGGGTCCCCGCCCCAGCCGCCGCCCAGTTGTCAAGACCCTTGGGCGTCTCGCTCCGTGACGCCCAGAGCTGCAGCCTCCTATGCAGTGGAGTCATGCCAGACCGGTTGTGAAGGGGGAGAGAGAGGTGCAGCCATCAACACAGGGACGGGAGGCCTAACTCGTTCCAAGGTTAAAAAAAAGTTTTTTGTTTTTTGTTTTTCAAAATAAAGCAACAAGAAAAAAAAGTCCTTTAAACCAATGTAAACAAACAAATAGAAACAACTAAATGAAACCAAGGAGGTGGGGAGGAGGAAGGACGGAGGAAAACGATGAAGCGCGAAGGACAAGGGGTGTTAGAGCAGGCAGGGACAGCCAGGCCCAGACGCCAGTACTTACGTTTACCTCGGTGATTGCTATATCAACAATGCTACCCACAACAATCAAGGCGTCAAACGTATTCCATGCATCACAGAAATAGTGCTGCATGGAGCAGAGAAGCCGAGGAGAGGAGAGAGAGGAGAGAGAGAAAAAAATAACAAACCAACAACAAAGGAGGGAAACAAAACAAAAAGGAAGAGGAAAAATGAAAAAAACAACAACAAAAAAAAAAGCATGAAAGAAAGGAGAGAAGAGAAAAAAAAAATGAGAAAAGAAAGAGGTTACGTGGGCATAGTAGATACTCTCTTACCACTCTATAGTCCTGGTGGCTCAAACCTGGGGAACCTGGTTTTCACAGGGCGGAGAGGCCTGACAAAAGCTGGGTTAGTTCAAAGGTCACGCTGGGCCGCGGTCACCGGGGCGGGGAGCCAGCGGCCTCCCGTGGCCGGCTCCCTCCCCTCGGCTCCGAGCTCCCGGGCCCGGCACAGAGAGGGCCGAGCTGGGACTAGTGGAAAAAAAGAGGAGAAGCTCCCACTTTTTTTCCCTCACAGGACGACGCAGGTTCAATAAAAAGCATGACTGGAGGGGGGTAAAAACAGGAAATTAAAATAAATAAATAAAAGGAGGCAGAGAGAGAGAGAGAGAGAGGGAAATGGAGGAGGCAGAAGAAGAAGGAAGAGGTTTCCTGGGGAGGGCAGTCATACTCACATTAGTTTCACTGAGAATGACGTCAATTATGCTGCCAATTACGATGAGGAAGTCAAAAACATTCCAGGGATCACTAAAGTAACCCTACATAAGGGAGGGGCAGGCAGGATGGGGATTAAAAAGGAATATTAGACAGACAAGAACAGAGCAACAATCAGCATCAGAATCACCGTCCGGGCACCGCAGTGTTGCTGCTGGAATTCCAAACACCCTCTCCGTGACCGGAGCCCAGGAGCCCAGGGGAGAAGGGGGTGGCCAGGGAGAGAACAGTCCAATCCTCCTGCCCTGCCTTCCCAGAGCCACAGGTTCCCCTTCCCCCAGATCCGCCCCATGGCCCCGCCCTCCGGCGCGACGCCCTTTCTAGTTCCCAGCAGGGCCGGAGGGGAAGGGGACCAGCAGCAGGAGCTGCAGCGGTGCAGGGGTGTGGCTGGACTCTTTGCAGTCCGCACTCAGCATCTCCTTTGTCCCCGGTTCTCTTGTCAGAAGGGCCTGTCTGCAGGGAGGGAGGGAACACAGCTGGACGGCCCCTTAGAGGAGAGTGGTTGGTGGTACCTATGGGTGATCTGAGACCTAGAGAGTAGCTTGCAGTGTGGTCCAGACAGGTGGCCAGGTCAGCAATGACAAGGGGACCACGCCTTGTTCCAGCACTGGACATGCCCCAGTACTTTTAGGGGAAGCTCTGTCCTGGCAAAAGCTTTCCTAACTGAAAGGAGACAGAGTCCGGGGGACCTCAGACTGGGAGAGTCCGGGGGGACCTCGGACTGGCGTAGTGTAGGATATGGCTCTAGACAGTGCTCTCTGGGTATCTCCTAAGCAAAGCACCTGCCCCCGGCTCCTTCCCCAACACTGTCATTCTAATACAGGGTCCCACTAAAATGCAGGTGCTACCACAGTGAACGAGGTTATCACAGCCTCTCCTGAGCACTGGATGATGGGTAGTCTGGGGAGAGGGCATGTCATGGAGCTTCTGGCACAGAGGGGAAGGCCAGTGTCCGGATTTCAACACTTTACCCTATACACATAGAATTTTTTTCCTCCACCATACTTAGATAAGGGAAGAGATACATACTCTTTTGAAAAAAAACTTTTTTGAGGCACTTGGACAACTGGTCAACCAAGGGCTAGGCCGTCCCAGATTCCCTAGAGGATCCCAGGAGTCCTGGGTGGGTGGGCTCTGCACACAGTGGGCCATCTGCCTGTCCGAGAGGTGTGGGAGCTAGAGAGCAACGCTGGGGCCACGTGGGACATCCGGTCCCAGTTTAGGAACCCCTAGAAACAGCACAGCCTCATCTCCCGTGGGTGGAGTACTAAAGACATTTGTCTTCTTTAAAGAAGGACATCAGCTCCTTCGGTTTTTAAAGAAACGTCTGCAAAGGGGACAGCAGAGGACAGGAGCACATTGGCTCAGCAGAGCCAGACTCTTCCTGTTCTCTAGCCACTGGTCGGGGCTGCCGGGAGATGGATTTCTAGAGACTGGCGAGTGGGTACGAGAGCTCTCGAGTTCCCCGGAGAGTTCCCAGGTCTCTCTCCCCAGCTCCCCAGAAGGCTGCCAACTCTCCCTTTTTATTTTTTACTCACAAGAGCCAAGAGTCTGCATCCTTCCATTTCCTCTAGGCTCTACCCAGCTCCCTTAACTTCCCCACTTCCCAGCCGTGCCCCCTTCCAGAGGGATCGCAAGACATGCCGTCCTAGGCTGTTATTCTTAGTGGGGGAGGTCAGGTCACAGGGAACGGGGCCTCTCGGTTCCCAGGCCTTTCTGCCAAAAGCAAACAGAAGCGCCACTGTGAGACTGCGACAGCCAGGCCGGGGTTGGCCAGGGCACGGGTCAGGTGAGGGTCAGCCTCAATGCATGGCTGTCTTGTTGGCTTCCCAGGTCATTTTTCTGGACACGCTAGACCCTTTGAGGCCGAGTGGGACCTCTTTCTCCCATTTACATCAGAAGTTATGAGCAGGAAACAGCCGGCTCCCTCCCAGGTTCCCAGATGTCATTCTGGGGGCCAGTGGAGAGGGCCGATCTGAGGGAGGAAGGTAAAGGGCGAGGGCCCCAAACAAACTATAAATAGGCATGTGTCTTAAAATTAAATTTTGGAAAACATGGGGGGTGGCTATCTCTAGATAGGAACACCATCTTTGTGGGTAGAGCTATTTCAAGGGGGGGGGTCGAGGGAGAGAAAGAAGAGAAACAGGAGGAGAGTAGACTGCAGGATGGTCAGCGTCTGGCCTAGAGAGCGAGTAATAAAACATGGTTCGGGTGTGGGGGCGGAGGGGGGATGGTGGGAAGCTAGGGCTCAAGGACGGAGGATGAGCTGGAGTCTGTCATCCACCAGAGACCTGAAACAAAAGGGTTCGCGTGTCTTGGTCTGCGACACCTCTGGGAGGAGAAAGGGGGAGAAAGAGGCAGAGAACAGGCAGAAGCGAGGTTAACACACAGGTTAATCAGCGGGCGAGCACCAGGGGAGGGGCTGAGACCTAAAGGGACCCTGTCACCCTCCTGGCTGGGGACCAGGTGTCCCCCTTTCTCCTGGGTCTCGGTGCGTGTGTGCGGAGGGAAGGAAGCACACACAGGCCCCTCCTGGGCCATCGGGTTGGCTGGCTCCTTGGAGGTTCAGGCCTCGCCCTCGCACAGGCCGTCCTCCTGGAGGCTTCTGGTTGACCCTGTGGTCTGTGGCGAGTGACTCGGTGGGCCCAGCGCCTGGCTCCACCGGCGCAGAAACTAGCCAGGCCCCTGTTGCCAAGGGTTCTGGGGACCCAGCCTGAGATGTGCATGTGGCCCAAATGCAGGGGTGAGGAAGCAGGTATGTGGGGTTGGTGACAGGATCCCTTTAAGAGGCAGCTTTTAACCCAACCCATCCACCCCTTCCCAGCCCCCCGTCCCATAGCCCCCCTGTCCCACAGCTCCGTCCCACAGCCCCCATCCCACAGCCCCATCCCACAGCCCCCCATCCCACAGCCCCATCCCACAGACCCCCATCCCACAGCCCCGTCCCACAGCTCCCCATCTTCTAACCTGGACCACGAAGACAGCTTCAGACCCAGGTTTCGGGTCAGCCCCCCTCCCACCCGTTCCACACCCACTCCCCGAAACAGGGCCGACAGCCCCCATTAGGCCAACAGGCCAACCCACGGAGGCACCTGGCCAGACCCCTAAGCAGGCAGGGCCCGGGAGAATCATTATTTTCCTGAACTTTCTGGAGTGTAAGAGCTTAATGTTCTCTTGTTCTCTCTTCCCCACTCTCCATCCCCCTCCCCCAACACACCTCTGTTTTTGCCCACCTGCTTATTTGCTGGAAACCACAGGTAATATGGGTTTTGGGGTATAATGGGGGAAGGAGGAGGAAAAAACATCACAGGTCTTTTTTCTCTTATACCTGCCTCCCCTTTTCTTGGTGGCGGGTCCCACATGGCAGGGACGACGTCAGGGTTGGGGCGAGGGTTTTGCTGGCTCTCCCTGAAGTGGCGAACCAAACCTCTCCCGTCCAAGCCCGCCGAGCCACGCAGGCCTGGTCGCGGGGGCGGCCTTTCCCGCGCAACCCCTAAGCCGATGGCGAGTATTTCCCCTCTCAAGAAGATGGGCTCTCCCCAGGCCCCGTGCTCTCCCAGCCCAGGCTGAGCAGCTGCCCCGGGGACCTGCTCACCCCTAGGAATAACCCATCTCCCAGGGTGTGCTGCTCCTGTGCCCGGAGATAACCTAGACCAAACTGCTGCCAGCTTCTGCACGTCAGGGTTCAGAAGGAAACATTGTTGCAAACGAATCATCGGATGCATTTCGCATGCACAGCCATTTGGGATTTTTCTGTTTTGGATTATGTGTGTCCTGATTGCCCTCCATCACCGGAGCCAGGCCAAGCGGAAGGAGCAGCGTGCTGGTTAGGGTGCCTGGGCTCAGATCTGAGCTCGGGCACTTATTAGCTGGGTGACCGTGAGCAAAGAGCATACCTTCTTCATGCCTCAGTTTCTCGCCTGTAAGGGGGATAACTGTAGGGTTAGAGTGAGGATTTAATGAGAGTATCTGTGAAGTATTTAGACCCGCACCTGGCTGAAGTAAGCTTTAAACCAGCGTTTGCTATGGTCATAACTAACTCGAGGTGATCGGTTAAGTAGAATCCTCTGGTTTAAATTTTGGGGGGGATTGAGCAGAGGGGAAGGCTAAGCCCAGTGTCTGTGGAAGGAGGAGGGAAGAGGCGGAAGTTTCTGGAACCCTGAGCTCACCGTGTGTCTGTCTCTAAGGCCGTTTCTGCCCATCCTGAGTTACAGCTGAGTAGTGGGGCTGTCATGAGACTCTAAAATCTGGCGGATACTATTTGGAGGTTAGTGACGGTATGCAAGTTGGCATGGCTGCATTTTGAGGCTCAAGTTCATCTAGCCCAGTTGTTCTCAACTTTCCTAATGTCACGACCCTTTACTACAGTTCCTCATGTTGTGGTGACCCCCAGCCCTAAAATTATTTTCGTTGCTACTTCACAACTGTAGTTTTGCTCCGGTTATGAATCTCCATCGGAAATATGTGTTGTCCAATGGTCTTAGGCGACCCCTTTGGGGGTCGAACGCCCCACAGGTTGAGAACCGCGGACTCAGACAGAAACTGCCATCCATGTTCCGAGAAACCTCGATTCCCGCCGGGAGAGACCCAGCTTCCTCTTCTCCGCCTCGAGGGCTGGGCACGCAGGGGTGAACTGCGCGGTGGGCCCCGTTCTGACCGCAGAGGGCAGGACCGCCGAGGGCGAGGTGGTAGGCACAGGCCTTTGCCCTTCTGGACTCTTAGCTCCTTCCCTGCCCGGAGCAGAGTCCGCCACGGTGTCTCAGAGGCAGCACGGGCGCTGGAGCTGGGGGCCGGAGGGAGCCTGAGGGCGCCCGCACCCTGGGGCTGTGCCTTCCCAGCGATTCTGCGGCTACAGTGACTTTGCTGCCGTTACTTCTCTCTTCTCTGTTCCTTCCTGCCTGGCGTCCGTGCCTCCGATGGGTCCGGCAGAGAGCAGGTGAAGGGATGGAGCACAAGATGATGGGGGGCCATGGGGAAGCGGACTCTGGACTTTCGGTCTGTCCAGGGGCGTCTCCCCAGAGACTGTTCCCTTTCAGGGACACCCGGGGTCCCAGAGTGTCGAAGTGGGAGACCCGGGCTGAGATTAGGAGGTGAACTGCTGGAACTGAGCCAGAGAGGGGGAACGGACAGGAAAAGCTGATGGGAGGGAGAGTGTCCGGGGGTGTGGCAGGGGCAACTGACAAGAGCCGGGGATGGCAGGGAACTGAAGGGGCGGCAGAATGTGTGTGAGCAGGACAGGGGAGAGGGGTACTGATGGGGAAGGTCACTCAGGTAGAAGGCAGGAGAGGGGAAGAGGGAAGAGGAAAGACTACACAGATGGTGAGAGGGAGAGAATCGGAGAGGGGGGAGGGGAGGAGAGGCCTCGCAGAGCCTCTGAGTGACTGCACCTCAGACAGGTAAGCAGGGGGAATCCCTGAAGCTGCAGGAAGGGGTCAAGGCCACGTGGAGGAGGCACAGCCTAAACTGGAAGGGAGGGGGGCCCAGGGAGGGGGTCCTGGGGGAAGGCAGAGCCGTCTGAGAGAGCATTTCTGCAGGAGGCTGAGCAGAGGCAGTTGGCTGGTGGGGGCGGGGGGAGGCAGTACCCGGTCCAGACACAGGGGTCTTCCCTGCCTTCCAGGCCCTGGAACTGAGAGGTGGGTGCAGCGCAGGTGACCAGGGGAGGAGCCGAATGCAGCTGGGGAGGCCGCGAGGGAGTCTCAGTGTGTTTGTGAAGGGTGGGTGCCATGGAACGTCATGGAACACAATGGTAACTGACACCAAGCGGAGATAATATAAATTGCGTTACATTAGGATGCCATTTAGGCATATCAGCAATCATGGAAATTAGTGGTGTCTCCTGGAGAAGGCATAACTGGAGCACACAGCTGCTCCGGGCCCTGGCCGCCTGGGCACAGGGAGAGGCTCTGCCTCCTGTCCCTCCCGCCGGTGATGTGTTCATGCACGGACGCCGGGGGCGCACCCTGCACAGACAGCTGGGACAGCGGGGCCATGGCAGGAGCAGGCAGGGGTGCGGCCAGGGGCTGGGTCCTTGCCCCCAAGTAGTGGCGGTCACGGGGGCTGCTCTCGAAACAATTAGAGGAGTGTACACTTTGAATTGGATGCCATCTGCTTCGAGTCTTCTTTGGAATTAATCTTTTTCTCCCCAGGAAGGTTCCAAAGGTCTTGTTCACTTATCTCACCAACACACAGTGGGTGCTCACAAGGTGCCTGGGTGCAGGGTGTGGGCGTACACACAGGGGTCCGACCTGCCACTGTCAGCCTCCCACCGGGAGCAGGGAAACTGGTGGCTACTGACCCAGCTTCTTGGGGAACCTCAGGAGGCTCATTCTCTGCCTGTGTGCACCCGAGGAAACCGCAGATGCTCCCTGTGAATGCTGGCCGCGAGCTGGTTTCTGCGGAGGGCTCCTCCAGGGCCGGTGCCGCACAGACCTGCCCCTGGGGCGAGGCCAGGCCAGCAGACACGTAGGGCACCGCTCTGCGCTCACGGGAGCAGCATGAGCACCGCGGGGGCAGGGGAGGCAGAGAGCAGGGGCCCGGGGTGGCCCAGGAGGCGCAACCGGTGAGCTTGACCGGCGCAGCCGTCTGTGGTCTGCCTGTCTTGAATTCTCTCCTGCCCAGTCCAGTCCAGCTGACCTAGACCCTGGGAGAGCCTTCCAAAGCCAGACCTGGCCGGTCCCATCCTATCGTCTTCATGCCCCTTCTGACCTAAGCAGCCGCCCCCTCCTTAGCAAAGGGGCAAGTAGGACCCAACTGCGATATGAGAGCCGCCATCTACACCACTTCAGTGAGCACAGCTTTGAACGCAATGAGCCACCGGCTCACTTCCAGAGGACGGCCTTGCATTGTGCAGACACCTTTCCATAGCTCCGTCCCGTCGGAGGGCTTGCGAGCATCACGGAGTCCCTGCGTGAAGTGCTGTGACTGTTCCTGTGACCCTGGCAGGGTTTGGGCGCTGGCCGCCTGCCTGCATCCTGGAAGCCCCTCCCTTCCCTGCAGCAGCAGCAGCGGCGGCGGGACAGTGGCAGTTCTGGTGGGTTGGGGTAACACGCAGTTCCGCAGCTTTGGGGATCCCCCTTCCCCTCCCAGACTCCGTGTGCTCCGGTCTCTTTCCCAGAGGCAGCAGTGGAGATGGAGCCAGTGTACCTTCCCACCGGGCTTCTTTATACAGTGTGGATAATTTTCCACATTAAATAATTAAATGTAATAGCTAATACTATCCTTCCCACACAAGGCTTTATGAAAGTCATATAATTATTTTTATTATTCATAGTGACTTTTAAGCTCTCAAGCGCCAGGCAAGAAAGAAACCTGTCACAGTGTTGCAACGATATGAAAATCCCTGGGTACAAGAGCAGGCGGGAGGCCCCACGGCAAAGCCCACTTATGCCTGTCTGCTGCCTGGCTCCAACAGGTGCCCTGTGGCATTCCACAAATAAATAATAATCAGAGTAATGCCCTCTCGCCAATCAGGCTGCTGAGAGACAGGCAGGAGCTCCTCCCCTCGCAGCCGGCAGCTCTTAGGGCTGGGGGATGGGCCGACTTGTTCCCTGGCATCCAATTGCAGCCTCCCGCCCTCTCCTTCCCCTTCCTACTCATTTGACTGTGACATGTGTATGCGCTGAATTTCTGGTCGTGGGGATTCATTCCATGGATAGTGGGAGACGCTGGTTTCTTATGAGTTGGGATAATAGCTTTCAAAGAGAATTAAATGAGGCTCAAGTCTTATCTTAGCCTAAGGCAGTGGTCTCAGCGTGGGGAGTGCACTGCCCTCTAGGGGGTGTGTGGGAACCTGCAGGGCACCACTATGACGCAGGAGACAAAAGTGGCATTTGGGGTGAGGGGGTGGGGCCACCAGGGGGTGCTGTCTGTGGAGGCTAGCTTTGCTTTGCTCTCATTCCGGTGACACTGACAAAGCACCTGATGTACAGGTGCTTCGGTGTTGGACCCAGAGGATCATGAAGGTGGGTAAGAGTGAGTCCTGCTCAGAGACCATCCAGAGCGTTCCTCGGTTCTTCACCCTCACAGCCACTTCCCCATCCGAGAAAGTCACGACTCTGCCCACCTCTCCCCATGTCTACCGCTGTCACCGCAGGCTTTAACCGCCCCCGCATCACCACACTGCCCGTTCTTCGTTAGCAGTCAGCACGCCGGTTAAAACCGTATCAGAGCCCTGGCCGGTTTGGCTCAGCGGTTAGAGCGTCGGCCTGCGGTCCGGAGAGACCTGGGTTCGGTTCCCGCTAAGGGCACGTACTTCGGTTGCAGTTTGTCCCCGGCCCTGGTTGGTCGTGCGGGTGGCAGCCACTCGATGTGTCCCTTCACGTCGATGTTTCTCTCTCTCTCTCCCTTCCTCTCTCTCCCTCCCACTCTATCTGTACAAAAAATGGAAAAATATCCTCGGGTGAGGATAAAAAAAAAAAAAAAAAAAAAAAAAAAAATAAAACCGTATCAGATAGTCTGTGGTTCCCTTTAAGGCCACTGCTCCCGTGGTTTCTGAGGGCAGTCAGAGTAAATCCACAGCCCTGGAGGCCCTGCCCACACCTCCTCTTCCCTCACTGCTCTCGGGTCCTGGAAAAAGCTGAGCTCACCCTGCCTCAGGACCTTGGCTCTCCTCTCTGCCCAAAATGCTCTTCTCTGGCCCCTGTTCACCTCCAGAGCTCAGCTGCACCAGCACCGTCCTGACCACCTTCTCTCAAACAGGTGCCTCTTACCCCACGGCTATTCCCTTGGCAACCCATCCCCATGGCTCTAGCCCTGTTCTGCAAACTCTTTGTTGACTGGTGTCTCCTGCAAGACACAGTGAGCCCTGTAAAGAAGCACCATGTCTCAGCATCCTCATCGAGGCGCCAATAACTACAGGAAGAAAAGATGGAAGAGGGCGAGTGCGTGGGAATTACGCAGGGGCACCTCCTATTCAGTGCGAGGAGCACCCCCTGCAGTGCTGCCGCTAGAAACCGGGAGCCCTTACGCAGAAAGCAGGATGCATCGATTTCTGCGGTGATGAGAGATCAATGATCTCAGTGTCATTTTCTGACATTCACCTTGACTCTCTTTTCCTTGGTACCTTGCTATAATCCTCACTCATTCATTCATGCATACCTGTGTTCAGCGTTCACCGAATGCCTCTCGTGGCACAAAAAAAATGCATCTGAAAGTTTCTGCCTTCAGGGAGTTCAGGAATCTAGTTTTTGGCTCTATGACTTGAAAGTCTTCATTGCAAGTGCGTGTGCGTGTGTGTATGCACGTGCATGTGTGTGTCTGCGTGCATACGTGTGAATAAGTAGGTGTGTTAAGCTGTTGTTTCCCTTTCCTGAGCCCACCTATCAGGTGACTGTCCCATCTCCTTTCCTGTCACTTCAGACTTGGAAAGGAAATCCAGGAGGTGCAGACCAATCATATGAGGGGCACATATGAGCCAAAGACAGAACGGGCAAATGAGAGGTAGGTGGGGTGAGGGGCCTCAGAGGAGGCAGAGGGACGGACAGAGGATGGAGTGACTATTACTGATTTCCACAGAGTTGTTACTTGAGAATGGCTTGCTTTCATTTAGTCTCTGCTTCACTTGTGCTTTCTGAGGACCCAGTAAGTGCATAGCAACAGCTCAGCCTGTTCACATTTGTTGTTTCACTGGGGGTGTATTTCAAAAAGCTTGGCTTTTGAATCACCTAAACGTGCATTAAAATCCTCTAAAACAACAAGAACAATAAAAACTGGCTCTTTGATTTTAGACACATTACTTAGCTTTTTTCTCCCTTTGAACTTCAGTTTCCTAAAGACCGTTTTACTTGTCTTACAGATTGATTGAGATAATGAATGGAAAGTATCTGATTCTTCATGGATATAATATATATATTACTTCCTTTCCTCCTGCTGTTACTTAATTTTACGAATTGATACAAAATTGGTTCGTGTATTTATTCATCCCGTCTTTTTAAGTAGGAACAGGAGAACCAGGCTGAGTAGCAGGTTTCCAAGGGATGAGCGAGAGGGTGCACTGGCGACCCTACCCGAGAGCAGCCAGACTCAGGGAAGTCTGTCCCATGGCGAACCGACCACTCTAGCGCTCGCCAGCATGCTATAGTCACCACTGTGTCCCTGGTACTAAGCACATGGCCTGGTACTTTGAAAGCTCAATATAATATTTGTGGCTTGTTGGTTAACTTTAGGCTGCAGTAAAACAGCATATCGGCAAAGAGTTTTAAAAATAAATGATGTGAAGAATGACAAGACCTAGAGGCAGAGAAGGAGAGGACATGGTGAAACACTGTGCTCAAATCTTGTGACGCCAATAATGGGTGGCACTGGTCCCAGGAAGGGGCGAGTAACAGTTTCAGACATCAGTGGCAGGGTTTACGCTGTGTCTCAGAACGGATCTCAAGGACGTATGAAGACGAGCCTTGAAATTATATTCTAGCGTGAGGCAGAGTCTGGACGAAGGGGTAGAGTACGTGAGCTCAGGATGAAAGATGACAGAACACCAGATGCTGGAGCTTTAAGGAAAGAAGGTTCTAGACATGGATAGAGCCAATGGGGAAGACTGAGGAATTGGGCTGCAGAGTTTCTTGGCAGAAAAACGTGCTCTCCCTGGGTGCTCCCTGTGCCTGCCCCACCCCCACTGCAGCCTTCCTGCCGCCTGTCCACGTGTGACGTTCCACCCAGCCCTCACCTCTCTGTGGCCACAAGCCCAGTGAAAAGAAGGTGGTTGGTGATGACTCCTTCTAGCTTGACCACACCCTCTGGGTGTCCCCACATGCTCCTCACCTAAGCAGGGCAACAGTCCTTCCCTAAGAACACGGTGTGCACAGGGAGACACTCTGGTCCCCCGCACCGTACAGGTTCACTCAGGCACAAGAAGGCGGCCTCCGTGCACGGGAAGTCCCAGGGCGGCGACACGTCTCTCAGGCCCAGACCCTCCAGGTGCAGGAGGCGGCCCCGGCTCCAGTGCCGCTGCGGCCTGTGTGGGGACACCTGAGCGAGGCTGTGCCCGGTGCTGCGGGGAGTGGTTCTAACACAGAGAAAGTGCTTGATCTCCATGGTCCTGAGCAGCTCTGATTCCGGAGCATCTCCTTAACCAGGCTCCTCTCCCGTTCTGACTCCTCTCTTGCTCCCAGCCAAGGGAAGGGTGGAGGGGCCATCGGCGGACTTCTTGGGACAGCAGTCCACGCAAAGGAAGGGCTGGGTTTTTCGTTGGCACCGGCATTGCTGCCAGCCTCACCCTCCTGTCTGGGACTTCTCTCTGAGAGGCAGCCAACGCATCATGTCCTCTTTCCTCGAAGAGAATGGGGGCTTCAGATGTGGCGTGCCAGCTGAATTACTGTGCCACCATTAGCTGACACTATAAAAATGTTGACCAAATCCCCCATGTCTGAGGGCTGGTGGCAGGAGTCAGCCCCAGGCTATTTAGCTGGCAGCGAGGCGGCTGCAGCCTAGCAGGAGAGCCCGGTGGGCAGGTGAGGGTGCCGGGCGCAGCGGGCGGCGTGGCTAGAAATCCAGAGCCCAGTTGGGAAGTGTTGTCCAAGCTCTTCCCAAATTGGGGTGTGCAAGGACAGGTTCTGCATGCTGGGGAAGGGATGGGTAACAGCCGGGCAGGGGCGAGGGCATATCAAATGGAGTTTCACTGAGGCACTAAAATGCTCGTCAGGAGCCCAGTGACTGTGCGCACCAGGAACACATCCTCCACGCGGCCACAGCTGCAGACCACACCCGCCGGCACGGGAGCTATGAGGAGGAGCCCGCAGGGGACAGCTGACTGGCTCGGGCGCAAACTCACCCTGGGGACCCCAGGGCAAGAGGCTGTCTTACCCTGTCAAGAGGGCTTCCACTATTATGAGTGGATTTCTGGTAGAAAATGACCAGCTACAGAGAGAGTAGGGAAGATGAGACAAACCATCAGCTTCATGAAGCCGAAGCAGCTGGGTTGAAGGAGCCAAGACAGAGGACAGCAGACTCGGAAAATGTCACGGGGAAGAAGCAGTGTCCAGAGCCTGCGGCCACGCGCAGCTAGGGAAATGTGGACTCACTAAAGTGAATGAGGTGGGAACGTTCCTAGCCCCATCCCAAGTGCTACCAGGCGCAGGAGGCGGGGGCTATGTCACAGAGAGTGCACATGGGACGTTGTAATAACTGCGGAAATCCCACTGGAGAGAGCTGGTTTGGACACCCCACTCCGTCCTTTGGGTCTGAAATGCCTTGGGGCCCTAATGTGTCTTGCAACACGAACACAAGCCTGAGGCGGCAGGTGCTCTTGTTTAAGAAAGCTGGGGCCAGGAAGGTCAGTGAGTGTTTCCACTTTGGGACCATTCACCTCTCTGGACTATTCTCAGGCCGGGAGAAAGCTGAAAAGAGAGACCAAGGCCTTGGTGACAGAGGGCTGCCAGGGTCAAATCCCCCCCAGCACCTCCCCCTTCGGGGGGAGGAGAAGAGCGGTCAGAAACCTTCCATTTGGGTGAGCGCCTCCTCTACCGAAGAGGAGAAGGCTGAGCCCCTTCCTCTGCTGCTCGTCACCCCCTCGTCCCTGCGGAGTCATGTCAACAGCAAATCCCAGGCAACCGGGGTCATCAACACTCCCTGTGGCACTAGAACCTGTGCTGACAGAGGAGTCTGTGACGCAGCCTAGGTCCTCTCTTCCTGATGTCAGAGCCGCCCACCTGGCTTGAAGCCTGGGGACCCGGGCTCATCCTATTGGCCGCGAAGGTCTTGGGTGGCTCCCTTTCTCCTGCCACTTTCCACCTGAAGTTCCGCCTGGAGTTTTAACTGGGATTGTTCTCCCTGTGGAGCAGTGTGAAGGGAGATGGCACCTTCATAATATTAGGTTTTCCAGTTCACGAGCACGATAGAGTTCTCCATTTACTAAGTTTTCTTTAATTCCTCTTTATGACATTTTATAGTTTTCTCTGTAGAGATTTGAGACATCTTTTTTCGTTAGATTTATTCTTAGGCCTTGGATATTTTTGCAGCGCTGATCATAAAGTGTATCTTAAAAGTATTTCTCCATCTTTTCTGATAAATTTCAGTTCATGATGGGAAGACAACCCAGCCATTTAGTTATTTTTGGACTGTTCCAACCAAAGGTTTTGGATGCTGATCCGCTCGGTGTTGCACGACCACGCGGGGCCCAGGTCTGACCTCGCAGGCCCCCCTCCTACTGGCAGGAAGAGGATCCTCCGCGCGCTGTCAGGTGTTCAGATCGGTCCTGCTGAGTCAGCCTTCCCGTCCCGCCAGGCATCACCAGACAGACCGAGGTTCTGGTGGGGAACTGAACTGCTCTAAACTGGCTTATATTCACGCACCCACAGTTGTGTGTGTGCGTGTGCGTGTGCGTGTGTGTGTGTGTGTGTGTGGTACAGAGTGTGGATCAAGGAGTGGGGCAGTTGAATTCGGGGCAGGGGTTTACTTGAGTAAATTCATTTTCCATAAGAGCAGATAGAAATGAAGAACTTGGGAGCACTGATCACCACGAAGACAATGAGAGAATGAAAGCAAGAGCACAAATGGCCAACCGACTGACCGACCGACCGACCGACCGACCGACAACCAACCGCACAGACGAAAAGGATAGAGAAGAAAAGTCGAGTGGTGGGACGTTAGATAACTTCTCCGTGGCTGGGACTAGTGTCAGCCTTCGGCGTCCTCCCCGCCTAACTGTCCTTTTACGGTGAATGCCTACAGGTGCGAGCGCATCCACGTCACACACAGTCATCCGGTGAGCTAAGAGGTGCCCAGGGAATTCCGATTAATGGGGAGTTGATTCCAAGTCACTGTATTTCAGGTCCTTGTCAGAAGCCCTGGTTCTCGGGCCAGATTCAGGTAGAGATTTTAACCAGAGCTCCGAGTCGTTTCTGGTTTGGTTTTCTGCCTGACATGTTCGGGGACGCTTTTCCTGGGATCTATTTCTTACTGCAAATGTGCTTAGGAAGCAAACAGGGAGCCCTGCCTTCCCAGTACTCTCCCAACCGGCCAACCTTCTTGACCTACTGCCAGAAGTCACTTTAGAAGTATCACACAAATGGTCCCTTTTCCTTTCTCTTTACACCCAAACCGACCCTGGCAGGTGGGAAGCAAATGGCCCAGCCTGGCTCTCCTGTAGGAAAAGCCTCCTTCATGTTCCCCATATTCTCACGCTAGAAAAGTAGGGCCGAGGAGCCCGGGAGGCACTCTGTGGTGCAGTCACCACTACTGGCCAGGCCGGGAAGCCGCTTGTGCTGGGTCTGCAGGATTCAGGTGGCGTGGCTCAGGCGGAGGCCCCGTCAGGTGCCAGTTTCATTGCTCCTCGGGCAGGTCGGCTTGCTCATCTGCCTCTCGGTTCCGGAAGTCCTCTGCCGGGCTCTGCCCATGCGTCGGGCGGCAGCGGAACACCTCTGAGTCAGTTGTGAAGTGACTCAGGGTTTGAACTATTTAAACCACGTGTCTCATGAAGCCGGAGGGAAACGATGCCGTTTCCCCACCTAGCGGCTTCCATCCGCGCTGGAAGCTCCACTTGGCAATGTCCTTCGTCCCCGGCCGGGCCGGGCCGTGTTGCTGCGGCTGTGAACCTGTCAGTACTGAGGCCACAGGTGGGCGGAGGCTGCGGGCCCTTCGCATGGCCAGGGACCTCCAGTGGTCTTCGCTGGGCCGGGACAGAAATGTGTGCCCCTGAACGGGACTGGGCATGGAAGGGCCGTAGCGCTGCCCTGGGGGAGGCACGGGAACCCCCTTCTTATCACCAAATGACCTCCTTAGGATCTTGTTCTCTGACAATCAGCCAAAATCCCTAGGTCTTCTTTGAGTGAGAAGAAGAACCAGCATTTTAAAAATATTATCTATCTTATTTTTGAAACACCTCAAGATTGTTTCCCTCTTTCTAGAAAGTACCCAGCAGAACGCTGGGTGTGGGAAGACGCTGACAGGTTGGTGTGGTCAGAGGTGTTAGACTCTGTTCCCAGGTAGGCCCCTTGGTACCGGTGTAATTAATGCTACACTTAATTGCTCCAAACTTCTCTTCCCTCTTCCCTGAAGTGGGGGTGCTGAGACCTATCTTACAAGGGCATTTGGAGGATTGTATGCAATGGAGTGCGTGTAGCACACGGTAGGTTATCAAGAAATGTTAGTTGAATGTTAATTCAAAGAAGATGATGGATAGCTTGTCAGTGAACACGGATGCAAGAGCCCAGGGGCACCCTGCCCCAGTTAGTCCTGGGACGGTCCAGGTCTGAATGAAAGCAGTCCAGGTGGCCAGAGACTCCTCCTTTCGGCCTTCTGCTGGTCTGTTGCAGTGGGGGGACTAACCAAGGACGGGAAGAGAAGGTTCAGAAAGCCAGAGAGATTTGCTCAGTGGTGATGGACAACTCTCTCAGAACCAGCTCTTCCCGTCTCCTCGCTCCCAGCAGCCGCTGTGGCAGCCGGGGACCCGGAGCCGCTGCACACCCTCCCTCCGAGGCAGCCGCCCGCGTCGGGAATCCCAGGCCAGTGGACGCCGGTGGTCCTCACCAGACCTCAGGGTGGGAACCGGTGCTGCTTAAACCAGCCTGCTCCTCCATTCTCCAGGACAGGGGGCGGGGCCGGCCAAGGAGGGCACAGATAGTCCAAGGTGACAGGGAATCCAGCCTTCCCTACTCTGCCTCGTTCATCCAAGGCTTCTGCTCTCGTCTCCCAGACGTTTTTTGAGGAGCTGCTTACAAGAGGCAAAACACACGCCTTTGCAGGCAACGCACTTCCTGTACTGGAAGGCGCCAGGGGCGTGATGTAGCCTCTGAGGTGGGGACGGGAGGCCCCACGGGCAGCACACTGAGCTCCGGGCCAAGGCAACCCTGAGCTTTCACAACGAGCTTGGCCTGTGTGGCTGGTGGAAAGGGAGGAGGGGAGAACAGAGGCCCCCGTGGATCTGGAGGGCTGGGCCTGGAGAGGTTTGGTTTGCCAGTCTGTGAGCATAGTTTCTTCTAGATTAGGTACTGGGGGAGGGACCAGAGACAAAGTGAGAAATGGAAAAAAAGAGCGTCATCCGCCTTCCATGGATGGAAAGGCCCAGCTCAGGGAGGGATCTGCAGACTGTACATTTCAGCCATGGTCCAGACCAAGAGCGGAGATTCTCGCTCAAAGACCTGACCTGGTCCAACCTTGGCAGGTTTGGGAGTTGGAGCATATATCTCACATCAGAGAAGATGTGGTCCTTCACTGACGATTTCTGTCCCTCACTCTCCTTCCCTGGGTCTGGCCCTCAGGCACAGCAGATGCTGCTTTCAGAGGCTTACCTTGGGCTTAAAGGCAATGAGCTTCAGAATCATCTCCACAGTGAAGAGGCCGGTGAAGAGCATGTTGAGGATGTTCATGGCGTTTTTAAACAGGCAGCTCTGACCGTAGTGCTGAGCGGAGGGGAAGAACTGTGAAAATGGGCCAGGGCCCTCCCTACTCCTCACCACCCTCGTCTCAACAGAGGTGGTCCTTGAACCACGTCCTGCACATCTCCATGGGCAGCCAAGTGGACTCAGGACATCTTACAGGTCCTGCCCTTCTCTGCCATCTCCGAAAGCAGAGGTCAGCAGAGCCCTACGTTCCTGCTGTGATGGGTTATGACAGCTTCATGGAGACTCCTGGTACTCAGAAGGGCACTAGCCATGAGTTGACCTCCCTGAAGATACGTGGTGCAGAGTCAACCTCCATGCGCCACGCCTTATTGACAATGACGCACACTTCGGGCTCACCCTCTGCTCTCCATTTCCTCCACGCTCCCCATTTTCTCAACCTAGGGGCCTGTAGGTTCTCTCCTAAGGTCCCAGAGAGGAGCTCATCTTGAGAAAGAACACTTGTCTTTCCCCATCTGGGAGAAGAGGACAGCTCTTCTGGCCTTTCGACCTCCTTTGGCCACCAGGAAGGTGGCCAACCAGAGATGCCCGGGCAGCCCTTGTATACCCCATTCCCTCCCACAGCACTCGCCCCCAAGGGCACCACGGACCAGGGCCCCCTGGACTCACCTGCATGGCCAGGCAGATGGTGTTGAGCAGGATGAGGACGAACATCAGGTACTCAAAGTAGGTGGAGTTGACAACGTACCACACTTTGTACTGGTGCTGGTTCTTGGGGATGTACCTCCGCAGGGGCCGGGCCTTGAGGGCATATTCCACACACTGTCGCTGGGAGGGAGGCAGTGGGGGCACAGGATGGGGATGGGGAGGGAGTGTGGTTAGTTACCTGGATGACGGGTGCGGGGTGCCAGAGGAGGGTGAGGTGTTGATGAAACCACCCCCCTGGGGGTAGGGTTCTCTAGGAGTCAGAGTGTCATCGACTGCTCCAGTTCACTTACAGGTTTGAGGTATTATTTGAACATATTTCCTATTTTTCTCTCCCTCCCTTGATCAAGGAGAGAATCTCCTCTAGTTAATCTCCTTATCACGCTTAGCTGAGGAGTACGTATCTCCTTTCTTTCAACTCGTAATGCTTGATACAATGCTGACACCTGCTCGGTATTCTGTTGCCTGTGTCAGACTCTCCTTGGGGTGCGTCTCTCCTCAACTTTCCTTTCCTGTCCTCAATCGATCTTCCTCATTTGCCAGTGTCTGCAGACCAGAAGACACATGGATAGGCTATGAGGTCGTGGGCTAACTGGATTCTTGGGACGGCAGCCCAGGACCAGTTCATTTCTCAGCACGGTGCCCAGATTTCCAAGTTTGGGGCTGGGGAGTGGCTCCAGCCTCATCTCTTACCCCCAGCCTCCGCATCCGGTCTCTGAGCCTCTCCACTGTTCTCTCCATCCCTACTGTCATTAACCTGGGAGCAGACGAGGCTCTGATCATCTTCATCTATGCTCTCAACCGGTCTCCTTCCTTCCTGTCCTACTCCCAAACCAAGGTCCACACAGCCGTCAGAAGGATGAGTCTAAACCCAAGACGTCGACATCAAATCCTGTGAGGGGTCCAGCTGGCCTGCCTGGGCGGGGCTCCGCGTCTGTGACTCGCTGCTTTCCACAAGCAGACCTGAGGTCGCTCATGGACAGGGATCTATTTCCCCTGTCCCGTGGGGGAACCTCCCTGGGACCTGACCTCGGGGACCGCCCGCTGCAGCCCACCCTAACAGCGTCCTCCCTCACCGGCGGGGTCACCAGCCCTTGCTCGCAGGCTAACAGAACAGGCCTGGTACCGGGCATCACCACAGCACTCCTACCGAAGCCTCTGTCCTGCCCCCACCTCGGCTCAGGCCTCTGGGTTTGACTTGAGAAGCCATTTAATGGTGGTTTTCGAATGCCACCCCCCCAAACGCTCCCTCCTTCGCTGTTCTGGTTTCTTCCTCTTTGTCAGTGGGGCGAACCCGTGTGGGCACTTTCTAACTCGTCAGCTTCGGATAGGGCTCGGGGTCCCCCCTGGTCTGCCATCGAGTCTCCTTGAGTAGACACAACGAACCGTTAGTTGATGGCTGAACGTGCTGGGCAGACCTGGGGTTTGCGTTCCCTTTGCCTAGGCTCCTGCAGAAGACAGGGAGCCCCATTTTCACTGAGAGGAGCAGAGAGGTGATCTTCGTATCCACACGGAGCTCTCCCCTGACCACAGCCTCTGCTGGATGGGTCACGGGCTGCCAGGGGCCGTCATTCCGCAGGTGGCCCTGCCCCCCCCCATGGCCTCCTGGCCTCCTTCCTGGGAAGCTACCTGGTTCTTGTCCAGCTCACAGTTCTTGTACTCCTGCTCTCCCTGCTCCTGGAAGGTGACGATGACGAAACCCACGAAGATGTTCATCATGAAGAAGGCGATGATGATGATGTAGATGATGAAGAAGATGGAGATCTCCACGCGGTAGTTGTAGATGGGGCCCTTGTCTTCCGTGTGGGAGTCGATGGAGCGGTACAGCAGCCTGGAGGGGGACAGGCCCCAGAGGGGAGCTGGAGAAGCAGTGTGACCTCTGTGGAAGGTGGCACTGCGCCTAGGGGCCCTGGGCTCGCGGCTGCCGCAACCAGCTCTAGGCTGGGAGTCGGAAGACCTGGGTTCAAGTCCCAGCTATGCCACCTACTGGCCTTGTGACCTAGGGCAATCATTCCACCTCTCTGAGCCTCAGAATCTCCATCTGTAAAGTGGAGATAATAATTCCTGACTTTCCCACCGGACAAAGTAGTTGATATAATGTATAGAAAGGTGTTTCAAAACTGTCAAAAATTATTGTAATGGAACATAAATCATGAACATTGGTTTCAAATACTGGAAATATGGATAAATATTGAAACAGCTTTTCAAATTGACATAGACTCAGAGGATGTTACAGTGAACATAAAATACATCTATCAGAGACCAGATGTCTGTTTAGATAGAAGGAGTAGATAACAAAGGACCCAGGCTTATCCGGGCCATCAGCAGCGGTTTGGATGTACACGTGGGTGGTTACAGGTGCATGCCCTCCGCCTGGGCCTGGGCTCTGTGCCCATCAAGCTCCTTCCTCCTACAGACAGGGACTGCCTCTTCCCCTTCCTTTCTTGCCCATCACAATACTGGGTTATCCTCTAGGTATTGTCTATATTTTTGTTATATAATAATGGTGGCTTTTATCTAAGATCATGTGCTGTTGTTGACTCAAAAATAAGTAAAACTGCCCTGGCCGGTTTGGCTCAGCAGTTAGTGTCGGTCCACGGACCAAAGAGTCTCGGGTTCAATTCCGGCCAAGGGCATGTACCTCGGTTGTAGTTCATCCCTGGTCCTGATTGGGGTCGTGTGGGAGGCAACCAGTCGATGTGTCGCTCTCACATCGATGTTTCTCTCTCTCCCTCTTTCTCTTCCTCCCTCCTTCCCACTCTATCTGAAGATAAATGGAAACATATCCTCAGGTGAGGATTAAAAATATATGTAGAACTTTCTGACTTTTAGATGATGATTTCCCTGGGATACAGAGGTGGGTGGAGCAGGGGTCTGGGCAGAGGTGTAAGGTGCACCCTCTGGGAAGCTGCCTGGCACAGGGGGTACAGCGAAAAGGCCAGCCCGCTGGTGGTCTGCAGAGAAACCCCAGCCAGACTTCCATCCCTTCCTTACTTTGCACTGTAAGTATACACATGGCTTTCTCTAAGGGGGGTGGGGTCGAGTCTAGTTAAACAGAGACCCCCCCTCATCTTCACCCACGTTGATTGCACGCTGGGAGTGATGGTCTCGTGGTGAGCCAAGGACCCACAGAGGACAAACTTGCCCCACAACCCACTCACTCCCAGATGCCATGAGGCTAACGACAGAGACCCCTGCCATCGGGGTTCACTCTGAGGTTGGTTGGAGTTTCTGAAGTGTTGACATCTTCTAGAATAAGAAGAGTGTCTGTTTCGGCAGTGATGTTGGTCTCCGAATTGTTCTAGAGACACACCCACACTTCCTGGGGAGGACCCCGGTAAGTAAGGCCTCTGGGAGGAGCGTGGGACAGTGATAAACATGAGGACTCTGTGAGGACAGCGTCTGGGCCTCTAGCACCAGGTCGGGGCCTGGATCTGCGTACTCACTCTGGCCACCCCTCAAAGGTGGAGACAGTGAAGAGCGCCATCATGGCTGCCAGGACGTTGTCAAAGTCGAACTTGCTGTTCTCCCAGTTGCGAGGCTGGATGATGGGGTGGTCAACCTCCCCGTCCTTGTATGTGATGTAGTTACCCCTGAGGAAGGAGGAGAAAGAGCCAGTCGAGGGGGCTCCCATCTCCTTTCACACCTGACCCACCAAAGGCTCTTGGCGCGCTGGATGGGATGGGACTGGTTAGGCTTGGACCCCACGGCCCAGCCATCGGGAGGAGCTTCCGTGGGGAGGACCTGGGACGAGCTATATCCATGGGACCAGATTGTCGCTGGGTAGAAGTCCAGCTGCCACTGCTGTCTGAGAAGGGACGGCTGCCCTCCTCCCGCCACGTGGCCCGCCCCGCGTTCACGGCCCGGCGCCGGCTGCCGCCTGCACTCACTTGCACTCGGCCTCGGTCTGCTTGGAACTGTCCGAACAGGTGTAGAGCTTTCCCTGGAAGGCGGAAGGACGAAGCGATTGGAGATGCTCATGCAGCAATGAGCCAACCAGAAACGACCACCTCTGCGGCCCAGCGTGTGCCAGGGAGGTGGGACGAGCAAGTGAAGGGAGAGCAGAATCCAGGGGGAGCACCCGAGTCACACACCGAGGCCGTCAGAGAACCACTGGGGTTCACAAAAGGGAGCTCCAACCCACGGGTGCTGGCTCCTTCGGGGGTCTCGCGAGGAAGAGGGAGGTGAGCGGGGCTTGGAGGGACGGCGGGTGGGAGGACATCAGCGGAGGTTTGTTGGAGGGTGGGACAGGGCAGGGAAGGATGCTTCCGATGGAGGATAACAGAACTAAAGGGATGAGGGCGGACAGCGAGGAAACCAAGGACGCCGGGCTCCCTGGAGCGGAGGGAGCCCGTGGGAAGCAGGGAGAGAACCGGGAGAGGCAGGGTCTGACGCCGGAAACCGCTGCGGTTCACGGGTGCCCCACTCGGAGGTTTCCGAGCACAGGACTCCCTCTCCCTTGACTCCAAGCCCGAAGGGCAGGCAGCACCCAGAGGGCCAGGGGTCTTCGAGGTGGGGCAGCGCCTCCTCCAAGCCTGTCCCTCTGGGGAGCTGCCAGCGGCCCCGTGGCGACCTCTCCCACGACTGCCCCCGGCCACAGCCCTCCTTTGGGGTATCTGCCAGGTCCCCCTCCCAGAAACGCTGGCGGGAGAAGGGAGGGCGAAGACGAATCAGAGCCAAGACCCCGATACCTTGAAGAGCTGGACCCCGATGCAGGCGAACATGAACTGCAGCAGCGTGGTGACAATCACGATGTTCCCGATGGTGCGGATGGCGACGAACACACACTGGACCACGTGCTGCAGCGGGAGGCAAGGCGGGCAGGGCTGTGGTTTCAGGAGACGCCCGGACCGTACCCCGGGCTTCCTTTGGCCGAGTACGGGCAGCCCTTTGCCACAGTGGGGAACTCAGACTCTTAAGAGGCAAAGCACCTTCCTAGGGTCACATGGGATGGAATCCAGCGGAACACAAAGACCCCATTGGGCTCTGGTTAACCACAGGGAAAAAAGCCCCACTAACTCCCCATTTCGTAGGGTAGGAATACAGGGACCTCATCGCCACTGGGTCTCCTTTCGCAAAAGTTTTGCTTAGGAGTTCAGATTCTGAGCAGCTGCCTGTCATCGACCTTGAAGTGGGACTGGACAAGCAGCAGGTCAGTCCAGGCTGCAGCAGGGCAGCTCCTCGACCCACCACTGCCTCCTCCCTGCAGCCCCCCCGGCTTAGTGCCCGCCAGCCCACAGCTGGCTGATGCTCGCGGCCGCCGCCCCTGCCCAGGCCGCCTCTCACCTTCAGTCCCTTGGCTCTGTTGATGGCTCTCAGGGGCCTGAGCACGCGCAGAACTCGCAAGATCTTTACGACGTTGATTGCACTGGACCTGGGAGAGAAGCAGGGCAGAGAGTGAGCGTCTCCTGTTTTTGGTAAAAGCAGCGGAGAATGGGGTGAGGGGTGTCCTGGCAGGTAACCCCAGGCAAACCTGAGAACATGTGATGGGGGCTTTCTCACCCCGGGACCCTTCCCTACCCCCAGCTCCCACCCGACGAGGACCTGAGGCTGGCCTGCCGCCTAGACTGTCCTGTGGGGGAGTCGATAATATGAAAAGCAACTCCCCAGGAGTCACGGCCAATATCGTGAGCTACCCAGGGGCCTTCCGAGTCCTCAGAGACACGGCTTCGGCGGCACAGCCCTGAGTTCGAACCCAGCTCTGCCGCTCACCAGCCAAGTCACTGAGGATCAAGTTCCTAACGTTTCTGAGTCCCAGTCTCTTCACTCGTGAAATCGGAACGTGGTCACTGCATGAGGTGTTGCAAGGATCAGTAAGGTGTGAGCCGCCTGGCAGTGTGTGGGGCGCATGCTGTGAACTGAACACACGGCAGCCTGACTATGAGGTCTGAGGAAGACGTCGCTGAACTTGAAGAAATAGTCCACAATGGCAGCACTGCAGGCCTGTGGTAGGAGGCGGAGGGCACAGGCGGGAGGCACCCTGGTGCTCATATTTACCCGGGTCCTAGGGGTTGCCCACTGTGCTTATGTGCAAAATGCTCTGGGTCATCGCACAGTCAGGACTTGAAGGAATGGATTCTGCACAGCTGGTCCCCACACCTAGGATGCCGGGACCACAGGGGGACTTCTGGGGGCCTCGGGCCAGGGATGTTCCCTAGTGGGAAGGAGGCACTAGGGTGCGAGCCCCCACCAGCCCCTCAGCAGGAGGGGCTACCCACCAACCCAGGTGGCCTTGTTCACCATGACAGCTGGGCGAGCAACTCTAACTATCACATGATAACCATCCGATTGAGATCCTCCTCTCTAGCTTTTGAGGACAGCCTTATACCCACCTTGGGACCTAAAAAATGTACGACACCAGCAAGTGCTCATTTCATTATTCAGGTGGTCAGGATGAGGTGCTGAAGGGGGAGCCGGTAGAAAGATCTGAGTTCTCTGGTTCATGGGTCTTTCATGCCAAAGGATGCAGAGGACATTCCTATCTATCTGCGTAGCTCAGGGAGGGAGTTGGTTTGCATCGAATTACAACAGAAGGGATGTAAAAGGTCGATGGGAAAAGCACAGACTGAAGCGGGGAGTTCTTGGTTCACAGTTACACAGTGATTTCGTGGTAGTGCTGGGACTAGGACCAGACCTGCAGGCTGGCTGGTTGTGGGTCATAGAGGTGATGATCAGAGGAGAGTCTTATACCCCATCTAACACCCCCATCTCCACACTTTCTAGGCTGACCATGAGGACACCCTTGGGAGTTGAGACCCGAGATCATTTTCTTTGCCATCGATATGACCTTGGGTGAGTCTCATAATGTCCTGGATCTGTTTTGCTGTCTGCGGGTTGGTGATAACAGTCCTCGCCGCCGGCCTCGGAGGCTTCGGTGAGGACCACAGAGTGCGTATGCGGGGTGCCGGAAGCACAGAGCAGGGGCAGCCCTGTCGGCTGATACAACCTGGGAGAGGCTTGTACTCAGATTCTTTGCAACCTGAGCAAGGTTTGCAACCTTGGTGTGTGGTGCAACCACCTGGAGAGTTTTTAAACGTCTTAAACCCCAGGCTGTACCCCAGACCAGTTTAAAATAAAAAAACTCTGGGGAAAATGTCTTCTTAAAAGTTACTTAGGTGATTCACTGTGTAGCCTAGACAGAGAATAGTTCTCTCTCTCTCACATCGTCACCCTTTCTCTCTCCCCCTCCCTCCCTCCTTTCTGCTGCTTTCTCTCACCAGGTGCTTTGCCTGGAGACAGAGGAGGGAGGATGGACCGGAGACCCGGGCAGATCGTGGCAATGGCAGATCCTTGGAGCTGACGGCCACCAAGGGCCCTGGGCACGTGGCGGAGGGGGGAGGAAGGCCCTGGAGACTTTATTCTCATTATGACTGGGTTTGGCCCTCCCTGCCATGGAAAGATCCAGGCACACCCCAAGTGTCACACCCTTAGGGCACGACACGGGACACAAGAAATCAAAGCCGCCTTGTTGCACAAGTCAGCGGCCCCACCCCAGTCCCATCACAGTCCATGAGCGGGGCAGGAAGGCCCTCCAGGCCCTTTATGTCCCGTCTGTCACCCGCGGCTGGATGCACGCCCCGCGTCTCGGAGGGCCACTCACTGGATGCCAAAGGAGATGAGAGACACGCTGACCACCAGCAGGTCCAAGATGTTGAAGTAGTTCCGGCAGAAGGAGCCCTTGTGCAGGAAAGCCCCGTAAGCGGTCATCTGCAGGGAGGCACAGAGGAGCACAGTGTGAGTGCAGGGACCGAGCTCCAGAGACCCCCGCCACCCCCCCCACAGCACCCCGCTGAAGAGCAGTGAGGAGGCAGAGGACGGGGGGCAGGAAGGGCTGAAGAAGGAGATGAAGGGCTGAGAAAAGGGTTCTGCAACCACTCGGACAACCACCAAAGAATCCCTAGCTCAGGGTCTGTCAGCGTCTCCTTCTACCTGCCCAGTGATGCCAGACGCTTCAATCCCGTGTCTGCAGCCCTGTCACACCTGGCTGCCACCCGTTTCCCGTGGTCTGCTGTTCCCTGTCACGTGGCCATGGCTCCAGCCCTGCGGGGCCCTTGCTGTCAGACCAGGTTTCCCAACCTGCTCTCCAATTCCATAGACTCAGGGAGAAGGCAGGTCGTGCCCAGTAGGGTCGCCACCGTCCTGGTTTCCCGGGACTGTCCCAGCTCAGTTCTGAAAGTCTGGGGTCCTGGGCTGCCACGAGGTTTCAGGAAAATTGGGACAGTGGGCCTCTACTGCCCAGTGAGAAGTCCTACCCATAACAGGCAAGTAGCCTCCCCCCATTTCCCATCCTCATGCGTGCTTCTGACCTGTGCCAAGTACTCTGAACTTGGCTCTACTGTCTGAGTGTGTGAATCCCATCCCCGCTGTAGTTTATGTGTGTGGCCTGGGCAAGTTACTGAGCTTTTCTGTGTCTCAGTTTCCTCATCTGAGAAACGGGGGAACTGATAACATCTCCCCTAGAGATGCCGAGTGATCACATGCAAGTCCTTTAGAATTCTGTCCTGCTGGTGGTAAGTGCAGTGTAGCGCTCGGGCCAGAGGGCTTGGATTTGAATTCTGCATTCTTTCTGCAGGATGGAAGTTCGGTTTCCTCATCTATAGAGTTGGAACATGATCCCGTGCCTTTCGGAGGCACAGGCCACGTACTGAAAACCACGTGAGAGCCTTGGGAAAGCCAAAAGGGGACCCGTGGCATGATGAGGAGTATCGTCGATGGCTATCATTGCGTCCCTCAGAGCTCAATACAAAGCCACTCTACGTGCTCAATAAACAGCCTTGCCGATTCTGTTGACTTGAATGAAGGGTAGTGGATTTCCAGGTTACGGGCTGGGAGAGGCCATGGACCACAAAGCATCAGCCAAAGGGACACATCTGAAGCTGAGGTCTGAGGCCGAGGGCGGCTCCCTGGTCACCGGGCCCAGCTCGTCTCTTTGGATCACAGCGCGCCCAGGGCGGCATGTCTGCAGAGCGAGCCAAAAGCAAACACGGGAAACTGGCAAAAATAGCTCTCGCAAACTAGTTCTTTCCACTGATCTCTCGCAGCAGCGGGTCCAGGGGACTGGGGCACCTGGGCGCTGCCGTCGTTTCTAGCGAGCAGATTACATAAAAGGTTGCAGAGGAACACAGAGGGGGAGCTCTCCCCGAGGCCTGCCATCCGGAGGGCCGTGCTGCCCTGTCCCTCCGTGAAGATCCGGGGCCTCAGAGCGCGGATTCGGGTGGCTCCTGTGGTTCATGTTAACTAAAGAGCTTCTGTGCCCCTCGAAGGCCGAGCACCTTCCCTAGACACCCCAGCCCTCCTCTCAGAGAAGGTTCTGGTCTGCTCCCGCCTCGGACATCGTGAGGACGCTGCTGAGCTCCGAGAGGACCACCTGTGTCCGGGAAAGCAGTTCCCCGCTGGTGGACCATTGGGCTCAGAGCGCCAACGCCTGTGCCTCATCTGGGCTCCTGATGTGTCAGGGGAAAATGCATGCGCGCACGTGTGTGCGTGTGTGTGTGCGTGTGCGTGTGTGTGCGTGCGTGTGTGTGTGTGTGTGTGTGTGTAGGGGGCACATGGCCAGGCAGGGCCACGGGAAGGCCGGCTGTAAGAGAGAGGACAAGTGCATGCCAAAAAAATGGAGCATCTCCTTGAAAATCGCCTGCAGCATTCAGGGCACCGAAGAAGCCGAGGTTCAGGCACCCACTGTAAGGTCCTTCTTTACCCTGACTGCTGCCACCCAGCGCCTGGCTCCTAAATGTTAAGCCACTGCCTAGGAAAAGCCCACTGCTGGGGCATTTGCGGCCCGAGGAGAGGGACGCAGTGCGACACAGGGTCACGGACTCTGAGCGGGGAGGGCAGGAGCGCCCCTCTGCCAGCCACGGGGAGCACTGCCTCTGTGGGCGGCAATCCCGTTGTGAAATGTCCCATCTCTCATCATTTCTGCTCACTGGTCCCAGTTTCCCTCTCCTCCGTGAGACAGGCCGCCCGCCATGTCCTACAAGCCTCTTCTCGATGGCCAAACATCGGGTCTCTCATCTGCTCCTGAGACTAAATGCCCCTCCTGGTCGCTGGCCACCGTCCAGGCCATGGCAGGGCGCTGGCTTCAGGCCAGGTGAGGGCCCCGGGGGAGGAGGTCGGATTTACATTTAGAAGCACTGGAACAGTGGAAGAGGCCGAGCGGAGGGGAGGGAGGGGCTTGCCATGACAAGGCGTGTTCAGAGACCTCACATCTGCTTGTATGGCAGCGTTTAAGGCAAAACGGCACCATTGAAATCCGCAAAGGAAGCTCTGCACAGGGGCTGAGAGCTGGGCCGCGGAGCTATTGTTGCAGCACGGGATTCGGGGTGTCTGTGTGCCTCCCTGAGTCTGAAGAAAAAGCCCAGCTCCTCTTGGAAAGAGGGGTCTACACGCTGCCTCCCAGTGCAGCCGGGACGCCCTGGGCTCCCTCTCCCCACCCCCGGGAGCCGGGAGGGAAGGCCCGAGAAACACTGTGGTTAGCTGGGACCAGGGACAGAGCTGGGGGCTGGACAGAAACAAAGCAGGCACCCCACACTGCCCCACCCAAACCGTAGCGGGAAACGACAGAACTGTCCTGATGTTGAAGGGCAGGGTCATGACTTAGGAGAAAAAGAAGGGTCGGGGGCTGCCACGGCGCAGGGCCAGGGGTGGACATGGGTTTGCACCAGCCACCTGAAGGGGAGAAAAGGGAGCCTGGACCCCTTGAGAGGAGCACCCCAGGAGAGTGTTCCAGAAAGAAGACACTAAGCTGCACCTCGTGCTCTGAAGCCTTGACCCTTCTGCTGGGGCTGTGGGGGTCCCAGAGCCTTGAGCCTTCCACTGGGGCTGTTGGGGGTCCCAGAGCCTTGACCCTTCTGCTGGGACTGCTGTGGGGGTCCCAGAACCTTGAGCCTTCCACTGGGGCTGTTGGGGGTCCCAGAGCCTTGAGCCTTCCACTGGGGCTGTTGGGGGTCCCGGAGCCTTGAGCCTTCCACTGGGGCTGTTGGGGGTCCCGGAGCCTTGAGCCTTCCACTGGGGCTGTTGGGGGTCCCGGAGCCTTGACCCTTTCACTGTGGCTGTTGGGGGTCCCAGAGCCTTGACCCTTCTGCTGGGGCTGTTTGGGGTCCCAGAGCCTTGACCCTACTGCTGGGGCTGTTTGGGGTCCCAGAGCCTTGACCCTACTGCTGGGGCTGTTTGGGGTCCCGGAGCCTTGACCCTACTGCTGGGGCTGTTTGGGGTCCCAGAGCCTTGACCCTACTGCTGGGGCTGTTTGGGGTCCCAGAGCCTTGACCCTACTGCTGGGGCTGTTTGGGGTCCCAGAGCCTTGACCCTACTGCTGGGGCTGTTGGGGTCCCAGAGCCTTGACCCTTCTGTTGGGGCTGTTTGGGGTCCCAAAGCCTTGACCCTTCTGCTGGGGCTGTTTGGGGTCCCGGAGCCTTGACCCTTCTGCTGGGGCTGTTTGGGGTCCCAGAGCCTTGACCCTACTGCTGGGGTCAGAGTGAAGTCCATGCCTTCGCCCGGGGAGGAGGCAGATGCTGAAACGCACTTGCCCAGTTCTCAGAACTCACACCCTACATCTCGGACGAGCTGCGTGGCGATGCATCACTTAGAGACTGGGAAGTACACCGGATACTCTTAGAAATCATAACAACATAACTATCAGTAATCTATTCACACAAATGGTAAGAAAAACTTAGGAAAAACGTGCTCATCCCAGTGCTGCTGGGAGGCGGGCTCTGCTTCAGGACAGGGCACAGCGGCCTGTCTGCAGACAGACGGCCTGCAGCTGGGGCTGCCGCCACGCGCAGGGCACTGAGGGCCAGCTGCGCGCCCTCCAGTCTGGCCCTGGGGCCTGGGCGCTCGGGATTCTTCCGCACTTGGTTCTCATCTCTGCACTTAGCTCTCCCATATAATCCTCCCTCCTCCATGCTCAGGGCAGGGGCATTGCAACAGAATTTTTTAGCAGGTAACCGAGGGTTCAGAAGTCGTCTAGAGCTGTCTAGCAGAAGCTCTCAGTGGGGAGACTAACCCAAATCTTGTTTTAGACCCATACGCCTGCTGCAAGTACTGAGGAAGGTGCTGACAGCGGGTACCCAGGGGTGGCCAGTCTCCACCATGGCACAGGGCCACCTGGAGAACGACAGCACCGGCGGTGACACTGGCAGCCGATGCCAGGCCGCGAGGAGGCCGGTGCGGGCGGGGTGGGCTTCTTCCGGCTCCCCAGCCTGAGCAAAGTGCTAGCACAACGTCAGGGGCACTAATTCTTTTGATTTCAGGCTCGAGAGTAAACGAAACAAGAGAAAAGAAAAAAGAGACAGGCAGGCAGGGCAGAGACAGAGAAGAGACAGAGAGAAGGCATTTCTCAGACTGCATTACCTTAAGGATAATTTCTAATGTAAAGATACTAGTGAAGACATAGTCTGCATTGCCTAGGATCTGAAAAATAAGCACAGTTGGATTAGTGGCGCAGAGAGGGACCCGGACACCACAGGAGCATGTGTGTTAGGGACAGACAGCGGCAGCAGAGCTAGTGCCCAGGAGGACAGGCGGACGGGGGGAGGGGGCTTTACCTTCAGAGCAATTTCAATGGTGAAAATGGTAGTAAAAACAATGTCAAAATAAAACAGAATCTGCAAAACAAAGAGAAACAGAGTGGGAATGGGGAGGGAAGGGAGGAAGCAGGACGGGAGGAGAGGTCAGTGGCCGTTGACCAGAAAAGGAATAGCACTTCAGAACCACGAAAGCGCTGGCTGGGTGTCTCCGTGGGCTGGAGCGTCATCCCATGCGCCAAGACGTTCCGGGTTCGATTCCCAGTCAGGGCACACAACCAGGTCGCAGGTTCAATCCCCCATCGGGGCACATGCTGGAGGCAACCGATCGATGTTTCTTTATTACATCGATGTTTCCCTCCCTCTCTCTCTCAAATCAATGAACATGTCCTCAGGTGAGGATTAAAATAAATAATTAAAGCTTTAGAAAACAAAACAAAACAAAGAAGCCACGACACATGCCACTGGAGCCTGTCCACGTGGAGACGAATGGAGACTAGTCAGGGACAAGAGGCACAGCACTGGTCCCGAGCCGTGCGTCCGGCAGCTCTGGATGAAGTCCCAGTGTGTTAGGGGAGCTCCCAGGGCGGCCTGGCCGGTCCTGAGTTTGCACAGCATCTGGCACGATGCTGCTCTTGGTAATCCAATACTTACAGACCCACATCAGACCCCTGGGGTAAAGAGGTGTCACAAGGACAGACAGTGGTTCGCTTGTTTGTTTTTGCAGGGAGAGGCAAAGCGCTTAGCCGACGCTGGTGTGACCCAGCTGGCTGTCCACTTGGTGGAGATCTGCCTGGTGCGGTGCCCTTGGGGTGCGTCCTCCTGGTGAGGCCTATGCAGGCCGGGGCAGGGGGCTGCATGTTTCGTGTGTCATTACAGCTCAGTGGAGCAGAGCTGGGCCAACACCTTTCCTGGTAAAGATTCTCTGGACCAGGTAGGACCACCAAGTGGTGAGTACGGCTATGGCTTTAGATGGGTAGGCTCCTTTCTTCGTGCCCACCTGGTTGGGATTTGTTTTGAGGTTTTGAGATACAGCAAGTCTTATTTTAATCTTCAGTGTTGCTCATCGGAGCCTCAAGTGGGCCAGCTAGTTCAGTGTTCTACCCACGGAACGTCCCGGAGGCTCTCTTTCCTGTAAGGTCGGCCTCATCGGCACCGATCTGCCAACGCTCCCATGTCCCTAATGGTCAGGACTGCTCAGCGCCTACTGGGAGCAAGTCAGGGAGCCAGCGGCTCCTTTCTCACTAGGTTTACAGGAAACCAGAGCGTCCTGGAGAACAGCCACAGGGCAGTGAGCGTCCTGACCCTGCCAATCAGGCCAGCCTGAGGCTTTTGGGTACATGTTCTCGTACTTGCTTGTGGTCCTCAGATGGATCCTACCAAAGCCTTAATCTCTTAAGGACTGTTTATTTGACTACGAGATTTGGGGCTGGGGCTCCTGCGTGAACAGTGAGGTCAGAAGCTGTGGGCGCGGTTAGTCCCCGGGAGGAGGGTGCAGAGAACATGAGGGGTGCGTACGTGGTTCCTGAAGGAGGTGTGCTGGACGGGGTCCTCGGCAGCCAGCGAGATGCTGCTGAGCAGAATGAAGAAGAGGATCAGGTTGGTGAAGATGGTGTCATTGACAATGCGGTGGCACTGGAGGCGAAACCTGCGTGGGGAGGAGAAGAGACGAGGAGCATGTCAGGAAGGCAGGGAAGCAGCAATCTGGGTCTCAGGATCCCCAGGTCCTCCCTCCAGCGCACAGACGGTGCTCGCCAGTCTGGGGAGTGTGTTCTTCAGCCCGAAGTTTTCCCGCTGCTGGGTGAGGACGGCCATGAGCCCGCCCGCACCATGGGGCACGTCTGCACAGAACTGTGCCATTCTAACACCCTTTCGCTGACGGCAAACTCTTGGCATTTTAGAGGGTGACATCTGAGACCTTCAGGAATCTCTAAATCTTCAAATACTGCTGGGACATTAACAACTGGCTTTTGTTGTGGGACGTCTTCTCCCCATCATTAAAACAGCCCACTCAGAGATCGGGGACACCACAACCACCCAGAGATGTGGATGCTAGGAGGACGCTGAACCCGCACTCTGCTGAGGCGATTCACTCTGGGGACACCTTCAAGGACAACACTTCAAGTTCAGTCCCACACCTCAGCACAGTGACAGAGAACTGCGCAGGTGGACCTCTGGGCACCCCCCGAGAGTACCACAAATGCTATAGCCCAGAATGCCAAGGGTGTCACGTACTAGCTCATCTTGATGATTTAGAGAAGGGATATGGGGGATATCATCATTTTCATGTTATAAATAAAAACAATGAAATCCAAGAAGGAGAAGCTTGCCCAGAAACACAACCTGTAGAGTGAGGGAGTGAGGTCTTGACCTCGGCTCCTGGCCCTGTGGTCGGAGAGGCCCTGAGAGACCTGTCTGCTACAGAAGCACCAAACCCTGGAAAGGACAATTCTGGTGTCATGAGAGTTAGAAGAAGTCTGCAGTGAGCATCCCCTTTATTTATTGTAATGGTTTTCTTTCTTTATTTTTATAGAGAGAGGAAGGGAGAGGGAGAGGGAGAGAGAAACATCAATGAGAGCGAACATCGAGTGGCTGCCTCCTGCATGTCCCTCACTGGGGATCAGGTCCACAACCTGGGGATGTGCCCTGACCGGGGCTCAAACCAGCGACCTCTTGGTGTATGGGTTGATGCTCAACCACTGAGCCACACCGGCCAGGCAGTGAGCGTCCCTTTAAACAAACATAATAGATAGCCGGGAAGGGAGAGCTCCCTGCGGATGGGTGTCAGCAGCAGCACTGCTATCAGAAGACTTCATTTCAAGCCAGGAACAACGGGAAGAAAGCTTCCCCAGTAATAATTTAGGCCCACAGGAATCTCACCAATTAATATGAAGTATTGAGATCACAATCAAAGATCATTAAACATGCAAGTAAATGAGCCACTAAGATGGAAAATCAGGGAAAAACGACAACAACGAATATGTGATTTACACCTCCCCCTGCCAAAGACTGTGAATATTAAAAGTATCAGGTATGAACTACAGGGCAACCATGTTTGAAATGTTTAATGAAATAAAGGACTTGATCACAAAGATGATGAATCAATAGGTAAATGTTTGATATAGACAGATGAATCTGCAAAATCAAGCCACAAATGGAACTGCCTGAAATAAAAAAAAAAATATATGAGAGTCAATATAAAATCTGATTTAACAAAGACAAAGTTGAAGAGAGAATTAAGAAATTGGAAGATACATTTGAAGAAATTACCCAGCATACCAAGAGAGAGATAAGGAGATGGAAGATATGCAGGACACATTAGGAGACAGGGTAGACAGAATGAGAAGGTCTAACAGACGTCTAAGTGGAGTCCTAGAAGGAAGGAATAGAGAGATTGAGGAGGGGCAAAATTTAGAGGTTATGGCTGCAATTTTTCAAGAAGTAGCAATTCTTATTTTAATCTTCAATGTCATTCAAGAATTGAATAAAAATATAGATCCATAGACTTAGGAAGTATAACATATTCCAAACAAGACAAGTGGACAAAAGTCCACGTCCAGACACACAGCAGTAAATCTGCACAACATCAAAGGCAACAGAAGATGGTAAAAGCAGCTAGAGATGAGGGGAGATTACCAACAAAGAAATGATGGTAGGAATTAGAAATAACAGCAGATTTTACAGGGGAATAATACATTTTACACGCTGAGGGGCAAACCTTGTCACCTAAAATTGTATATGCAGCAAAACTAGTTTTAAGAATGAGAAATAAAAACAATTGCAGATAAACAGAGGCCCAATGAATTTATCATGAAGGAACTATAGGGACTTCTAAAGAATGTGCTTTAGGACACCTGAAACTAATATAATATCGTATGTCAACTGTAGTTGAAAAGTTAAAGAAAAAAAAAGTACAATTGAAAAAAAGAAGAGAATGTACTTTAAGAAGAAAAAAAAGATTGCAGAAGAATGGACTGGTATGTTGTCTGTATATCCAAATATATACTGTCTATATAATAAAACTGATCATAATGTCTAACTTAGGTTAACAATAAAGGTTAGGGCTAAATACTAACCAACAATAACATGTCAGGCAGGAGGGGGTCGAGAGGAGTTTAAATAGTCTAAGCTCCTATTTTGCATGAAGTTAAGGATACTTTGTACAAAGTTAAAGATCTTGTTTAGCTTTAGACTTTAAGTTAAATCGACTTACTAATTACCGAGAATAATCACAAAAAAGAATAGAAATAGAATTTACACATTTTAAAACATGGAGAGAAAAATAAACACAGGCCTTCTGGCTGGGAATCCAGACTGTTCCCTATAAAGAGCTAAGGGGCAGCCTACCGACAAAGAAACGGCAGTGCGGATGACAGCTACTGGACCGTGGAATGATGCGTTTACCAGGCTCTGTCCCTCTCTGCACACACGCTGCGGGAGTCGGGCAGTCCCAGGCTCTGCCCAGAGGCTGCCCTGCTGGCCTTGGACCGCGGAGAGCGCAGTCTCCCCTCCCCCACCATCCTCACCCACCTGTTGTTGGGGCTGAAGATGAAGAACGCGCTGGCTTCGGGCATGGGCACTGCCTTCTCCTTAAGGTGCAGCTCCGAGAGGGGGCGTGGGCGTGGGCCCACCGGCATCTCAGGCTCCTCCTCATCCTCTTCTCCTGTAACAAAAAATACGCACCTTCTAAATAACCCCACTGCCACCACTTAGCTCTATCACTGCGCTGCCTGCTTTCAGATACATTCCTACTGACGAGAATCATGACAGCGTTTGCATTTCTGAAAACACAGGGTACCAACTGAGACAGACCCTCAGCTGTCTCCTGTGGGCACTTGCTGGAGGTCATCTGTGTTAGAGTAAGACTTTCCTGGCAGGACACGATAAGGGGGTGTAAGTAGGGTTCCTGACTCATGCCAGTTTGCCCAGCACCGTACTGTTTTTTTTGTTTGTTTGTTTTTATTTTTTTGGTACGTGCCCGTAGTGGGAACTGAGCCCAGGACTCTCTGGTCCACAGGCCTATGCTTCAACCGCTGAGCCAAACCGGCCAGGGCCCATATTGGTTTTTAAAATGAAATTCCCGCATCCCAGGAAACCCCTCAGACCATGCAGTCTGGGATGGCTGATCGTCCTGGTGGTGAGGCACGAGAAAAGGAGACCAGGTTAGACCAGGGCACTGCCAAGGGGGGAGGGGGATGGCTTAGTTGACTTGTGAAATCTTGCAAACAACCCATCCTTGCAGGTTCCGGGAGTTTAAAATCAACACTGTCCTCATTCCTGAAAATACACACAAAAAAATCATGCGCCGTCGGGACATTGGGGCAAAAGACCGCAAGAGGCCCTTCATTCAAAGCCTAGACACTCCTTTCTTCTCTGTCCAGTGGCCACTTTGGATGTGGACCAGAGGCAAACGGCTTCTCCCTTTGCTGCACTGTCCATGGAAGGGGACCTGTTATCAAAGGCATTTAAAATGTTTTGAAGGGAAATGGGAGTCAGGACAATAGTATGGTCCTGAAATAACTTCTCTCTCCAACTCTCCGAGTTCAAAGCCCTGTCAGGACTACCCTTGCCCGCGAAGCCTCCCTGATGTGCCCCCCCCCCCCCCCCGCTCTCCTCCTCCAACCCCTTGCAGCAATTCAAGCATCCCCCACACATCTGGTCCCGTCCCATACAGAGGCTGGTGTCCTTCACCTTTCTTCTTCATTGTACTTGTTCATTTTAACTCCTTAGGGACTCTTAAGAATACATGTATGTTCACGCAAATCAATCAATCAATTACATAAAAGCACAATCTTGGCACAATCTCTGCTGGGCGAGGAGATATTTCTAAAATGTTCTGTATGGCAAGCCGGGAGGCTAGACCGGTGAGCTTTGGAGAGTAAACAGAGAGGACAAGACTGCCTGGCACCGCTGGCCCGCACGCTGCTCTGCGAGTTAGAAACGGTCCCTCCCTGGGGCGTCCGCGCAAGGGCTGAGGCCCGGGCCAGCCGCGTAGGCTCAGCTCAGCCCCTACTCAGCTGCCACACACGCCTTCGGGTCCATCCCGGACACGCAGACAGCAGCCTGGAGAGGGGTGAGGGCAGAGGGAGCAAGGAGGGGCAGGAGGAAAGCAGAGAGTGCTCTGGCACGTCCCTTCTCTCTGGGAGTCCGGTGGGAAGTAGGCCGGGCCGCGCTCCTCCGAGCTGCCGCCCAGGGGCACAGCGGGGCCAGCTGCCCAGAAGCTGCCAAGGCAGAAGGGCAGCAGCGGGGAGGACGACCACACGTGAGAAAAGCAGGCAGGAGCCAGGCACGGACTAGGACGGAGACGTCGGGTCACGGGGTGTCTCCTGCCCCTGGTCCTAAGGGAGCCAGAGCTGCGAGCAGAGCAGGGAAGGGGGCGCGGGCGGCAGGACCTGGGAAGCAGAGGCTGACTTGGCCTTGGGGGAGGGGCGGGTGTGCGGAGCCACCAGCTTGAAGAGCCCTCTGTCCGTGGGTGAGGAAATGGGGACCAGAGACAGTGTACCCACGGAGGGGGCCCCGGAGCTGGCTTTGAGGCCCGAGCGGTGGGGGTGGGTGGCTGAGGCAGGACACGGACCAGAGGTAGGAGAAGCTTGGGACCGAAAGAAACAAAGGCCTGGGTGGGAAAGAGGGTAGAGAGGGTGGTCACATGATCAGGGTAGAGGACGAGTCCTAAAAAAAACCCTCAAGAATCCCGAGGAGGCAGTGTGGGAACAGCTCCTCCCTTTCAAAGCAAAACCATTCCAAGAGTCCTTAAAGCCCGGGCTCCGAGGGACATTCCCATGGTGGCTGATACGGTGACAACGGTGTCCTCATTAGCCTCTTTCCCCTTGACCTGCTTCTGTTTGATTTCTTTAGAGCAAAAAAGAAGGGAGAAGCCGCAAGCATCTTTAGAAGGATGAAATTGGAGGCTCTGGTCACAGGTCTGGTCTGCCCGCCGCCCAGCGGCCCCAACTGCTCAGGCTCCGTCCTGAGGCTCGGGCAGGTGGGCTGACTCTGCTTGGGGCCCAGAGAGGTTGTTCGATGGCTGTCCTTCTTTTCAAACTTGAATGCTAGTGCTCCTCCTGATAACAATCCCATGAGCAGAGAGCCTGGCATGGAGGACCGCCACGCCCAGCTTCAGCAACTACTGACAGTTGGCCCATTCTGTTTAATTTATTTCCCTGTTCCCATTTTTTAAAAATTGGATTATTTTAAAGCAACTTCTAAATATTTTAGACTCCAGCTACAAACACTTCAGCATTTTAAAAATAGAACTACAATGATATCATTATACTAACAAGATGAACAGAAACTACTTAAAAGCATTTCGTTCCCAGTTCATATTCAATTTTCCCCAATCATCTAAAAAAAAAAAGTCATTTCAAAGTTTATCTGTTCACACAGGATCAGACGAAATCCTCCCATTGCTTCGGGCCAATATTTTTCTATGTCTTTGAAATTCTGTAAGGGTTGCCTCCCCGAGGGTTTTAAAACTTCAAAATGCTCAGGACCTCCCACACCTGGAAACATCCTTCCCGCTCGCTCGCCTGTCTGAGCCGCAGGAAGCCCAAACCCATTTCCCCTGCAGAGCGAGGTGGGACAAGGGAAGGACCGCAGGGGGCCTGCTTCCCCTGAACCACAGAAGGTGGCTGAGGGGGTCCTTGCAGAGAATCCAGCAGAGAACCGGGGAGGGAAAGCAAAAGGAAAACCCAGCTTTGCTTATAAATGCAGGTTGTCAGCCATCTGACGTGCTTACCACCCCAAAGACAGCCTGACCTACGCAGAGAAGGAGACACCAGTGAAATCAACGGTCCCTGATTGTATGTGGCTGACTGCACGCTTGAGGCTGCAGATAATATCTTCAGTTGCAGGTAAAAGGAAGGCAAACCCGGGGCTGGAACAGGTGTGGGGTTTCGGGAGGCAGAGCCGTGAACCCTGGAGGGAGGCCGAAGGAACTGGGACATTCAGAACCTCCCGGAGGAGACTGTCTGCCATGCACACATGACAGAAGAAGAGAGGACTGAGCTGGTACTAGCGCTTTTTATAATAAGGCGCCCGAAAGCGGTTTGCAAAGCGATGAGGGGGACATCTGTGCTGGCAGCTGTCCTTACACTCAGCACTGCCTCCGGAGCAAGGACAAGACAGATTTGGAATTTACTATTATTATTTAGCGTGCATAATGCCGCGACATATGTTAGACTAATGAATCATATAAAGTTAATAATGACTTTACAATGTAGGATATAATAAAACCTTAAATGTTTACAGAATCCATCTTCCACAGGACACAAAAGCACAGACATAATTTATTCAGTCTTATACGATTATGATGAGCAAACCGGGAGCAGCGTTCCCCCCGATGGTAATTGGTGACATTTAAGTACAGAGACTGGGGACATTTCGCAGTGCGAGGTGCTTGTGGAGGGAAACCGGAACCACGGTTCCCTAACACGTGGCTCCTTTCGCGTGGCCTTAGAATTGGGGTCGCCCCCCTCCCCCAGCCCCCACCAGGGTCAGGTGGTGGAACCGCACCTGTAGTTTCTGGGTTGGGGTAGACACTCTTATCCTCGTTTTCATTGGGCTGGAGGTCATCCATGTTGATCTAGACAGCCAAGGGAGAGAGGACGGAGAACCCAGTTAGAAGTGTCCCAAGGGTTAGAGGCTCAGAGTAGCTCTGAAGCTGCGTTCCAGGCAGTGGCTGAGCTGTGGACTCAAAAATGTATCCTTATTACTGTGCACAGCCCCTGCAGATGTCACAGAAGGCTGGGGTTCACCTACTCGGCCTGCTCTTCATGTTCCCGCTCTCCTGTGCCATCCTCACTGACTTAGCCCGCAGGCCTGTCCCTCTTCCCGTGGCTGCCTGGCTCCCGGAGGGGGCTGCTCACCTTGGTGGTGGGCGGGGACTCTCCGTCAGCTGTGATGGATTTCAGCTCGATTTTCTCCTCCTTGGTCTCCTCCACGGCTGGCTTCTCCACCACCTCCTGTTTCTTCTCTGGGCTGGCAGTCCTGGCCGGTCCGCAGGAAGAAAAATAAAGAGATGTTTACTGGAGTGATGGGGAACAGGGTTAGGGAGCTGCCCTGGCGTCTGAGGGGGGCCAGTGGGAGAGACTCTCTGTGCCGATGGAGGTCCACCTTCCCGCACCCAGCCCACGTGCAGCCCGAGCACAAACGCCACTGGGCTGGGCCCAGGACCCCAGCACCTGGCCATGCCCTGCCCTGCCCGGTACACCTTGCTCTGCCCCGTACACCTTGCCCTGCCTGGTACACCCCTGCCTGGTACACCTTGCCCTGCCCGGTACACCTTGCCCTGCCTGGTACACCCCTGCCCGGTACACCTTGCCCTGCCTGGTACACCCCTGCCCGCTACACCTTGCTCTGCCCGGTACACCTTGCCCTGCCTGGTACACCCCTGCCCAGTACACCTTGCCCTGCCCGATACACCTTGCTCTGTCCGGTACACCTTGCTCTGCCCCGTACACCTTGCCCTGCCCGGTACACCTTGCCCTGCCTGGTACACCCCCTGCACGGTACATCCCTTCTTGCCCATGCATGGTACACCACTGGCCCCGCTACACCCTCTGCCCTGACTGGTACACCCCTGCCCCAGTAAACCTTGCCCTGCCCGGTACACCTTGGCTCTGTCCAGTACAACCTTGCTCTGCCTGGTACCACCTTGCCCTGCCTGGTACACCCTGCCCGGTACCATCTTGCTCTGCCCGGTACACCTTGCCCTGCCTGGTACACCCCTGCCCAGTACACCTTGCCCTGCCCGATACACCTTGCTCTGTCCGGTACACCTTGCTCTGTCCAGTACACCTTGCTCTGCCTGGTACACCTTGCCCTGCCTGGTACACCCCTGCCCGGTACATCTTGCTCTGCCCAATACACCTTGCCCTGCCTGGTACACCCCTGCCCAGTACACCTTGCCCTGCCCGGTACACCTTGCTCTGTCCGGTACACCTTGCTCTGTCCAGTACACCTTGCTCTGCCTGGTACACCTTGCCCTGCCCGGTACACCTTGCCCTGCCTGGTACACCCCTGCCCGGTACATCTTGCTCTGCCCAGTACACCTTGCCCTGCCCGGTACACCTTGCCCTGCCTGGCACTCGGTTGGCCTTCTCCAGCCCCTGTCTAAGTCAGAGAAAGGTCCCGGATCTCATCTGGGATTGGATCCCGGAGAACCCTGCTCGGCACCCAGCAGACACGTGGCCTGTGTCAGTCCCATCTAGGCAATGACAGGAGACAATGCAGGGCCCGATTTCGCCTTCAGAACAGTGAGAAGGACTCTCTCCCACCTGGAGTGCAGTCCCCTCTGAGTGGTGGCCTCTGCTCCCCTCACCTACGATGACCCCACATCCTAGACAGGTGGGGGGATGCAACACCCTCCCAGAGGCTGTAGTTCATGATGGCACCCCCTTTACAGCAATGCCTAGGAATTAGGGGAGAGGCCCAACTTACTCTAGGAGTCCCAAACCCAGTGCCTTCTGGGAGGGGCAGAGGCCATGCCCACACCTCGTTCCCACCAGTGGGGATGGCCTACCGGAACCGGGCCCTGGGCCTGGGTCAGCTTCGAGGGTTACCTGGCCAGCTTCTTCCTCTCCTTCTCCTCTTCTTCCTCCTTCTGGGCAGACGTGAGGCTCTCGGCATCGGCCAGGTTGTCCACGGCAATGGCCAAGAACACATTCAGTAGGATATCTGTTTGTGTCCATTCTTAAAGAAAACGACCCTTGGCCTTGGGGGTTTTGGTGGGCATAGGGGGCAGGAAGGGGGCAGGACATGCAGGGGTGGAGTTCCCCACAGACAGAGCTCAACAGTGACTCACTTCGAGGGATGCTGAGCTCAGGGGTGTCCCTCTTCCGTCCCCCTGCCTCCCCATCACCTCTCTAGCTCCCTGGAGTTTCTAAGGGGCTGAGAGCAGGCTGGTTTCCAGGCCAGAGGAGGGAGGAGGCAGTGAGCCCTGCCCTGCTCTTTAATTGCTGGGTTTCATTATTGGTTTCCCCACAGAGAGGACTGGCTGTAATTGACATTATAAACAGCATTGTCTCTAAGAGAACGCAGAATGCTCTTAAGAGCTGTTCATTGCAACTGGGCCCTGAGGAGGCGGCCTGGTCTCTCTGCCAACTCCTTGTGTGAGCCGCCCCTACGGAGACCTTGGCGGGTTGAGGGCAGCTGGCCAAAGCTTGGGAAGTCCTCACCGAGGTGACCGTTTGCCCTTTCCTTCCCCCTCCACCCCAGCCTCGCCCAGGAACACTGGGTCAGAGGAGCGCAGACGCAAAGGAGGGCTTGCTGGATGGGGTCTTAGCGCTTGTTAAGTCTGAGCTCCACCCCCAGGCACCCAACAGTCATCCCACGACACACACAGGGAACCACAGTGGGGGTTGAGGGCTTGTCCAAGACGCTGCTGGTGCCTGCCCTTGGGCCTGACCCCACTGACCCTCACCACGACCCACTGAGTCGCAGGTGCTACCACCTGTCACCCCAGTGCACGGTTCGCAGCAGCCGGCCGGCCTGTCTGCGGGCCGCTGCCTTCTGCACTGTGTTGAAGCTGCAAGTGAAACCCGAGTCTCCTCCGCACCCGCCTCTGCACACACCCCACAGGTTCCCGGCCAGGAGAGAGGAGTGCCTACCCTGGGGACCCTAAAACACGCCCGTGGTCTGCCAGGCCTGCCTGCCGAGGCCTGCCCAGCTCCTCCTGCCACAAAGCCGCGGAGAGTGGCTTCAGAGGGGGGACACTGAGCAGAGAGCAGGGGGTCATTTCAAGAATGAGGTTCAGTCAACTACACCTGCCACCTCCATTAGACCAGGGCAGCCAGAGTGCCCAACCCAGGTGGGCTCACATCAGGGTCTCTGGGAGAGGTGCTGTTCACCTCGACTGTGACGAGCAACGCCTCCCGGAGCCGGGCGACGCTGCAGCCAGGACAGGACAGGAAGATGGACTTACGTCCCATCTGTGCCAAAGGTCCTGGCTTCCTTCCACCGAGACCCACCTCAACTAAGGTGGTCTGGGCTGGGAACTGTTTTCTCCCCAGAACATGCCTTTCCCCACTAGTCTGGGGGCCCTGTGGAGGGGCAACCACAGCTTTCCGCCCGAGTCAGGGCCTGTGGGCACACCCCCTGGGCATCGTGCTGTAAGCTGAGGGAGGGCGGGTGGTAGGGCTGGGGAGGCAGGAACAAAGGATACAGTTTCCACAGATGAAGAGGATGATGAAGTAAATACAGACTAACATCCCTGGAAAAGAGGGGCCGCCATAAGCCATGATCCCATCATACATCACCGAATTCCAGTCCTCCCCGGTCAGGATCTGAATGACACATTCCCACCAATAAGGGACACAGCGTTAGACCAACAGCAAACCCCAAACTCCCCTGCCCTGCCCCACTCTGCTAACAAGAACGCCCCGAAATCTCTTTCCACCTCTGGCCTCCTCCTGGCCCCCAACTCTCCTCCCGGGGACTCTGAGCTATTGCCCTGGTGAGCTGACCCTGTCCTTGGACGAAGGGCATGACCCCTGGCATGCTGTTATCTGAGGAGTGACTGAAAGGGCTTCCCGGTCAAAACATCTGCTGCTCCTGACAATCAGTGCACGAGATGGCCACCACCAGCCACTCCTTGGGTCAAGGCAGCAAGGGCCCCTTTACAAATGCGAATGAGTTCGCTGGGAAATAGCACAGTCTCCAGTTCTCTCCAAACACTAGTCATCTGGGTCCCAGCTTGAAGACTTCGGCAATATCCACATTGTTATTCACCTTTATCTGTAAATCGATCTACTTTTAAACTTCAACAACTGCTACTTTAGCTTTGCCCTAAGTCAAAATATCTATGAAATCACAGATTTAGTGGGCGAGTTGTATTTTCCTAGGGGCCAGCACGGTGGATGGAAAAGACAGAGCCGTCCTCTCCCCTCCCACAACAGAGCCGTCTGCTTGCATTTGTTTATATGTTGGGCTTCCATGTTGAATTTATTTGCACAAAGGGCCCCGTGTCTAAGAAGGAGTTTTTAAACTTCTCAGATCTGTTTTAGCGGCCCACCCGGCAGTGGGCTCCGTGGGGGACTGCCGGTAGGGGACTAGAGAAGGGACCCACGGTTCTTGTGGGCATGGACCCTCCATGGCTCATCTAGCTGGCTTTGGCTGCCCGGTGCAAGGGCGAGCTTCCCCCACCTTGCCAAGGCCCCTTCTTCCTGCTGCCCCCTCACCCCACCACCCAGTCACCCTCCCGGTCATCTTCCCCGCAGAGTCCATACCTGGAACACGGTGAGGAGGGACTGGGGGAAGTTATCAAACGTGCTCCTCCGGGTCTGCATCTCATCAAAGTTGAACTTTCCTCCAAAGAGCTGCATCCCCAGGAGGGAGAAGATGATGATGAAGAGGAAGAGGAGCAGCAGCAGGGAGGCGATGGAGCGCACGGAGTTCAGCAAGGATGCCACCAGGTTGCTTAAGGAGTTCCAGTACCTGAGGACCAAAGGAGGGGTCGGCGTCTTCTCCCAGGCTTCCCGAGCTCCCTGCCTCAGCCACACCCGCCAGAGAGGGTGATGCGGCTCGGCCCCCTCCTCCTCCCCCTTTCCTGGGGCAGTGCTGTGGTTTGCGGTGGGCTGGTAGGCTCCCAGTTGGGACGGGCAGCGAGTTGGTTCAAGGTCCCGGATCAGTGATGCGTAGTGGAGAAGGGACAGGGCTGAGCCGTCAGCGCCCGGGTTCTGACCTAGCCTGTCGCTAGCTGTGTGTGCCCTTGGACAAGTCACTTAACTTCCTGCCTCCCCACCAGAAAACATAGAGACCAGAGTAGCCCATGCTGCCTTAACTTATTGGGAGGATCCCATGGGATAACAAAAAAGAAAAAGCCCCCAGTCTAGTGTGTGGCACTCAGTTGATAAAGGTTAGGTAGTGTTGTTACCACTACTCGGTTTTAGATGGAAGGAGCCCCCCCCCCCCCGCCCAAATGCTGCCCTCAGCCTGCCCAGGCCACAGCTGTCTAGCAGAGGTGGGGGTAGGTCACCCGTGGGTAAGAGAGGGTGTGTTGATTAGCAAAGTTTCCCAAATTTACCCTGTCCAAAGAATTGGTTTTTTAAAAAGCCTTTCTTCTGAGATCCTGATTCAATGGCTGTAATTTGAGGCCCAGACACCCGTATTTTTCCCCCATCACCATTTATCCTCCTATACCCTGTTTCGCAACCCCCCACCCCACAATCACCACACTGTTGTCCTTGTTCATGAGTTCTTTCTCTCTCTCTCTCTTTTTTTTTTTTGCTTAATTCCTCCAACCCCACCACCACCCGAGTTGTCCGCCTGCCCTCTATCTGTGAGTCTGTCTCTATTTCGCTTGTTAGTTCAGTTTGTTCGTGAAATCCCACATATGAGTGAAATTATATGGTACTTGTCTTTCTCTGACTGACTTATTTCACTTAGCATAAAGCTCTCCAGGTTCATCCATGCTGTCGCAGAGGATAAAATTTCCTTCCTTTTTATAGCCAAGTCTATTTCATGATATAAATGTACCACAGCTTTTTTATCCACTCATCTACTGATGGGCACTTGGGCTGCTTCCAAATCTTGGCTGTTGTAAATAGTGCTGCAATGAACATGGGGGTGCATACATTTTTTCTAATTAGGTAGTCTATTCAATAAATGGCGTTGGGAAAATTGGACAGGTACAAGCAAAAGAAAAGAAACTAGGTCACCTCTTACTTCACACACAGGAATAAACTCAAAATGGATAAAAGACTTAAATGTTAGACTCAAAATCATAAAACTCCTAAAAGAAAACATCGGCAGTAAAATCTCAGACATTTCTTATAGAAATATTTGTTCTGATATATCTCCTCAGGCAAGGGAAACAAAAGAAAAAAAAAATAAACGAATGGGACTACATCAAACGAAAAAGTTTTTGCACATGCCCTGGCCGTTCTGGCTCGGTGGTTGGAGCACTGGCCCGAAGACCAAAATGTTTCAGGTTCGATTCCAGTCAAGGGCATGTACCTCAGTTACGGTTCAGTTCCCGACTCTGGTTGGGGTCATGCGGGAGGCAACCAGTCGATGTATCTCTCTCACATGGATGTTTCTCTCTCTCTCTCTCTCCTCTCATTCTGTCAGAAGATAAATGGAAAAATGTCCTCAGATGAGGACATGTTATGCACAGCAAAGGAAACCATCAACAAAATGAAAAAAGAACCCACTGAATGGGAGAACACATTCACCGATACATCTGATAAGGGATTAATATCCAAAATTTATAAAGAACTTACATAACTCAACACTGAGAAAACAAAACAAAAAACAATCCAATTAAAAACGGCCAAAGGACCTGAATAGACACTTCTCCAAATAGGACATTCAGATGGCCAACAGACATGTGAAAAGATGCTCAATGTCACTAGTCATTAGAGAAATGCAAATTAAAACCATAATGAGGTATCACCTCACACCTGTCTGAATGGCCACCATCAACAAATCATCAAACAACAAGTGCTGGCGAGGGTGTGGAGAAAAGGGGACTCATGTGCGTTGCTGGTGGGAATGCAGACTGGTGCAGCCACTGTGGAAAGCAGTATGGAGTTACCTCAAAAAAATTAAAAATGGAATTGCTTTATGAACCATTGATTACACTTCTGGGAATTTATCTGAAGAGACTAGACACCTGTGTTTTTAACAAGCATCCCAGAGGATTCTAACAAGCAGGCAAGTTTGGGAAAACCTGTTTCACCCCCAGGGACAGATGGGCTGTGGGCGGGCCTCCTGATAGTCACCAACCTTCTCTCCCCTGTAAATAAACGCTGAGGTCCTTCATTATAGCTTGAGGAACGTCCCTTTCTCTGGGAAAGGGGGTGGGAGGCCTACTCATGGCTGCCGGGCGAGGCTCGGGTACCCGTGAGAGGGTCAGTTCGGGAGAACGAAATGCCCTGGAGCAGAAGGGGTGCAGCCGTGGCCGGCAGCAGGTGTGAGAGCAGAGAAATGTGGTTTGTGCACAGCTCCACGCCAGCACTCTGTGCTCCAGGCCACGATCGGATGTCCTCCATTCAGACCCTCCCAGCTCGGTGCCGCAGGCACAGTGAAGTGCTTCTGCCGCCGAAGAGAGTGACACGCGAACCACCCCCGTGACAGCCTCGCAGCTGCAGCCCGGCACCTCTCTGAAGAACCGTCCCACAGTAAGTGACAGAGCAGACGGGCCACCAGTTTGGATGTCACCACGAACGCCTTTAATGCTCCTTTCTCCTTTCCAGCTGAGCCGGCCCTACACCCTCTGTTTGCAGAACAGCCATACACACTTAGCGGTACCGGTTCTTCAAATGCTCTTGCGGGTTTTTCGTTGTGACAGTCTTGTCTCACCAGAACTGGCTCTGAGTTCTCGCGGGCAGAGACCAGAGGTTTTTTCCCTCCCATTCTCTCCATCCCAGTTCCCAAATAAATTCCGTGTAACCCCGTACATGTGACAGACTGCCTGGGGCCCCAGGAGGCTAGAGGGTGTAGCAATTGTCCTGTTAAAGCAAGAACTGAGAGACGCTCTCTGGGGCTAGAACGCCCTTTCCGTTGACAGCTAAGGCAATGTTCCCAAACACGCCGGAGACAAAGACTGCACAGAACGGCTCTCGTGCTTTCTAAGTACTGACTCCCCGGCCCCAGCGGAACCATGAAATCACAGTCTGTGGTGTTGGGCGCCCTGGTTCTCATGCAACCAACCACCTGTCGGTCAACTGGTGTTTACAGACTAGTAACTTGAGAGCGTATTTGTACTTTCCGGCTGTACCAGAAGGGGGCGTGTCGACAGGTAGATTGAGGTGGGAAAGACAAGGGGACAGGGGTGTGTGGTGGGACAGGGTGGTGGTGTGGGACCTCACACCACATCCATTGCTGTCTGCATCTCCCCCACGCCATTCCTTTCACCACAGCTCCCCTAAATTCACGGGCCGCGCTTCCGAGATTCCTACCGGTCCAGACCACACGTGGAACAATTATGTTGCGAGAAGGGGCTGGTGGTTGCCAGAGGCAGGGGTGGTGGTGGGCGTGCGGAGTGGGTAAAGGGGGTCAAAGGTTCACATTTCCAGTTAAAAAATAAAATGGTTATGGGTGTGCCATCTACAGCATGGTGCCTGTAGTTAGTGCTGTATTGCACCTTTGAAAGTTGCTAAGAGAGTTAAGTCTTTAAAATCCTCCATCATAAAAGCTATTTTTGGTAACTGTGGTGATGGATGTTCACCAGACTTACTATGGTGACCATCTGACAATACAGCAGCCCCCCCCCCATCCACAGGGGATACAGTCCAAGACCCCGGCGGATGCCCGAAATCACAGATAGCACGGAACCCCCTATGTGCTGACTTCCCTGTGCGTAAGGACAGTTACGGCTTCTCTTTGGCATAACCGAATTCCAGCACCACTGCTCTGTGCTCTGGGTCCATTGCTAAGTAAAATCGGGGTTACGTGACCGCGAACCCTGCAGTGGCATGACAGCCGATCTGACAACTGGGGCAGCTACCAGGTGATGAACGGCGGGCAGCGTGGACGGCGCTGGGCCAGGATGGGTCCCTTCCCGAGGGGGACAGAGGTGCTGCACCCATTTCATCCCTCTCCTGAGAACACTGTGCACTTGAAAACGTATGGATTGTTTATTTCTGGAATTTTCCATTCAATATTTTCAGACTGTGGTTGACCTCAGGCAACTGAAACGAAGAAACCACGGGTAAGGGGACTACTGCGTATACAAATATCAAATCATTCTGTTGTATACCTGAAACTAATACAATGTCTTATGTCAATTACATCTCAATTTAAAACCAAAGAAACTGTCAGGTGTCAACTTGCCCCATAGAACACAGGAGGCTATGGCTCGGAGACCCTCGCGTTGGATTTCCAGAGGAGCACTGTGAACATGAGTCTCCCTCTGGGAAGAACGCTCATCCTAACCCAGGCACCGGCCTGAGGGCCGGGGAGCCCTTGCTGGAGAGACAGCGGCAGCCAGGGGCACCGCCACCTCCCACCCTCCTCAAGAGAAACACCCGGCTGCACGGACGCTGCTCCGTGAACCAGGCACCGGGCGGGACACAGCTGAGACAAATGGAGAGCGTGGCTGTTTGCGCTGTTTGCCTTCAAACCCCATTCCACCCGGGCAGGGCGGGGTCCTCCCGTGGCTGGCCTGCCACCTGTACTTTTGTTCCTTCGAGCATCACAAGGGCACTCTGTTGAGCGGAGGCTGTCCGCCCCCTGTGGGCCCGTGGTGGGAGAGGGTGCTCTCTAAAGACGGAGGCGCAGCCATGCTCGGGTGGTGCGGGGACAAAGAACACACAGGGCGGGGTCTGGGGCCAGGCAGGCCCGAGCTGGAGCAGGGTAGGAGTGGGGCCTCACTGCCATTAATGTCACTGAGCTCTGCAGGGCCGGCGGCAGCCTGTGGGCAGAGTGACATGAAATGCCACTTGGACAGCAGGGCAGGCAGGCAGCCCTGCAGGTCCTCAAACACTCGCCTGCGTCACGTCCAGTCCGTCTGATTCTAGGTGGCCTGAGGGTCTGACGCTGCCTCCGGTCTCCGAGAAACATTAGTTGGCGGTAAACTAGAGAGGGTAATGGCATCCTCGCAATCAACCGAGGCTTTTATCCTAATTGATTAAAAGTGAAACACACACACTCACTCATCAAAAAGCAAGAGCTCTGGAAAAATTCGAGCCGCTGCAGCCATGTACGTAATGGCTTGGGCCTCGTAGGGCAACGGAGGAGGATTAAGCAGCCCTTCTTCAGAACAACACACACCCGTGTCCACATCCAGAAGTCGGGACTCAGCCCCGGAAGCACAAACCACCCCATATCCTCAAACACTCCACCTGCACAGTCAGCCTTGGGATCGACTGTTCCTTTGAGCCCTCTGGGGGCTCTGAATCATTCCCTCCGAAGTGTCTTCGCCCACCCGTCCCCCGCCGGACCCAGCCCACTGCTTTCTCCTTGAAGTAGGGCGCCGCAGGGCTTTGACCTGACCGTTCCTTCACGCCTAAGTTCTCCCACTGGCTGACCCCAGCTTCGCTTTTGTTACCCTCCCCTCTGCCTCCCTGGGTCGAGGTTGCCACCGTCTTCTCTGTCCAGGGGTACTCGTATCTCCGTCATTCTCCTGCTCCGAGTCCGCCCTGAGCCTCGCTTGAACCTGGAGCGCTCATCTTGTGACCCTTTCGTTCAGACAGCTCAGGACTGGGACCTTCCCATGCTAGGTGCAGAGCACCGAGCTTGCTAGAAAGGAGAGACCTTCTCAGTAACCCCACCAGTAGCTTTGGGCACTTTGCAAATGCTCCACCCTACTTACCCTCTGTTCCAGACAGGGTCATAACTAAATTTATACCTGTCCCGACTGTTCTTGTCCTGAGAGGTCAAACACACGGAACAGCTCTCTTCGTGTTGGTGGCCGTGATCTACTGTCGGTAGAGCATTTATAAAACAAACTCCGTGCAGTGACTGGCTGGTCGGGGCCTCTGTACACCACCCCCAGGAGCCGGAGGGGAGGGAGGCCGGGAGGAAGGACATGGCCATGGGAGACAACCCGGGGAAGCAGACATGCCCACCAGTGACAAGCTCAGCCTTGCCCTCCCCTCTGCCTGCACCGTCCACAGGGATCTGGGTGGGTGTCTAACTAAGACCAATGCTCCAGGAAAGTTGAGCTTTGGTCCCATAGACACAACAGAGCCTGGAGGTGTGATAGGAGGCTGATGGGACACATCCTGGGTCAGGAGGAGCCAAAACTGAGAATTCTAGACTATTGTGGTCAGAGTCTGGGACAGCCTGGGGCCCGGGACCAAATCTACCAGTGTAGTTCTGGCCGACACCTAGCTGTGCCCTCCATCAGGGGGAGGCATACTTTGTGAGTTTCACTGTAGAGCCAAACCCTGGCTTGGATACCAAATTCAAAGGTCTTCCTTCCCTGTTTGCCCTAGAGGCCTTGGTCGTGCTGAGAACAGAACCTACATGGGGCCTGTGACCTGGTCAAGCAGGTGAGGGAGTCTGGCCCCAGGAGGGTGCTTCAGGTGCTCAGTGCCCCTAATCAGCCCCCGTACCAGGTGTGTCAAGGTTAGGGAGGGAGTACGTTCATGTCATCCTCACCCGGCCTTCTCAGTCCCCAGCGGATGACCCATCACCACCCCGGGGAACCACCACCCTTCCTAGAGACAGCCGTGTGCAGCCCCTGAGTCAGAACTGCCTTCTCCATAGACCCTGGCCTGGAACTGGGCAGGTGCCTGACTTGCCTCTTGAGTAACAGCCCTCTGTGAGATCTGAGCCTGGGGCCCTGGAGAGCGGGCTAGAAGGCTGGGGGGGGGCGGGGGGGGAGCTGATGCTCTCAGCCAGGAGCCCCTGGGCAGGGCTGCAGAAGGGGGTCAGGATTCACAGGACGTCCGTGCTGAGTCAGCCCATCTCAGGTTTCAGGGCCGGGGGGGGGGTGGGGGGAGCTAAGAGAAAGAACGGGAGCTCCGGTTTAAGGGGGAAGCAGCAGGGCTGGAGGGTGCCCTTAAAAACCAGGGTATAGTACAAAAGAAGATACGATTAGTAAACCGGAATCTCCTCCAGATGGAATCTAACTGAATCTCTTCTTCCTCCCCCATGTCAGACGGGGCTGACAAGGAGTAGACAAGGTAGGTGTCAAAACTCAGCAGCGCTTAGAGCTTTGTCAAAGAAGCAGAAAGCACGAACCCATCGGGTGGCGGGAATGCCCACCGTCGTGGGTCATTTGCCCAAAGATGACAAAGATGTTGGCCACGTGCGTGCCTCTGTTCTCAGTGAGGTCGGAATCTTGTCTTCCCTATTCTGGAGCTTCTCACTAATACAAATACTCGGCAATCAGCTGACTTCCAGTCCAGTGCAGGCATTCGAGTCTTTCTTTTTAAGAGACCCACAGACGGGTGATACTCCCATGCACAGGACGCTTCCTCAGGCCGTCTCAGATTTTCACAAAACACACAGAATGTAAGCCCGCTCATCATCCCTTTTCTCCATGCACCATATTCTTGGCCTCCTATTGCAGACTCCCTTTAGGCCGCACGGGCGAGCCGTATGTCCCCTCTGTTCTTGCAATTCACAAAAGCATTTGGGAAGGCAAGGGACCCCGAGGAAGGGCGTCACCAGAACAATATTGAATTTATTGTGTGTGTGTGTTTTTTGCAACCACACACTTTGAAACCACACATTTCAATATTTTGGCTCTCAACTGCTCTGGACATATTGATGTGTTCTGCTAGCTCGGTTGAGAGCCCCTGGTCTGGATGAGTCCCGCCACCTCTCAGACCAAAGGCCCTGGGTGCAGGGAGGACAGCTCGGAATTACGGGATGGAACCCACAAATCCATGTGTACACCAAGCATCAGAGCACTCTAAATTAATAGCTTGCCTTGAATCTACACTACTACCCTTCAAATATACACAGGTGTGTAGGAATTAATAAAATACACATTTTTTAAAAAATTCCTGAATTCATACTAGCTCTTTATCATGTGTTTTCTCAGCCAAGAACTATCAAAAGTACAATCTTCACATGCTTCGCAGTGGGGATAACAGAGATGAAAGAATCAAGGTTTCACCCTGGCCAGTGTGGCTCGGCTGGTTGGAGCATCATCCCATGCACCAAAAGGCTGCAGGTTTGATTCCCGGTCAGGGCACATACCTGGGTTGCCTGGGTTGTGGGTTTAATCCCCAGTCAGGGCACATATGGGAAGCAATAGATATGTGCTTCTCTCTCACATTAGTGTCTCTCTCTCTCTCCCCCTTTCTCTCTCTAAAATCAATATAAAGCATGAAAAAAAATCAAGGTTCCAATTACATACAAAAGTTCATCTTTTCAGGCAAAACAGTGGACAAAGGCCGGCAGCAGAAAGTTAGACCGAGGTCACTGCACCAGCAGCATGGAACTCCCCAGTTGCTAGTCGGAAAACATAGATGTGGGTCCTCAATGAGGCCTCCGAGTGAGTTCAACTGAGTGTGAGAGTCACAATCACCGGTTCAGATGGCACCGGAAAGGGTGGTGGTGAGACATCGCAAAGTGTCCTCTGAGGGCTTCACTGAGAAATACACTGGTTTGATGGCAGGACCACGCCCACATGGCCCACCTCTAGGGACCCGTGCCCGCCCCGTCCACAGCGTAGGCACCGCTGGTCTCCGGCGTGTGCTCCAGCCAGGGTTCAGAAGGAGCATGGGATTCCCCGCATAGTCCGTCTTCTTGTTGTTTTCCAGACGTCCCCAGAGGGCTCGCAGACTGGGAAACAGGAAGATGACGGCCTTTGCCAAAGGGCTTCCAATGAGATAATGAAATTATTCTGTTTACAGCGTTTACAGAGATCTGAAAATACCACTACTCTTTCTCACGGAGGGACCATGGGAGGCTCTCTCTGATAAAGACAGATTTAAAGAGTAATTTCTTGGCAATAGCTTCAGATTAGAAAGAGATAACGCGCTGATCAAAAATAGAATGCATGCCCAGTCTCTTCAAGATGCTATGACAGTATCTAGGAGCAAAAATCCTTTTCTACAGGAATTTTAAAAACAAACACACAAAGACAAAAACCCCAAACACAAGGACTTTTGAGAATTTTTTAAGAGCCCCTAGAAACTCCGAATTTAAATACAGTTATCACTATGCCCCAGGAGGAGAAAGTAGAATCAGCAGTTGTCTAGCAACAGGAATCAGTGTGCTCAAAGCCCCGGGAGTCCCGGCTCAGGGACACAGACAAGAGGGCAGTTTGGCCGACAGCTGCGCAGCTCATGGTCCTGGATGGCGCAGAACCTGATGTCAGAACCCGAAGCCAGGCACGGACTTGCCTTTCAGTCCCAGCTTTGCCCCTGAGCAGTCCGAGTGGCCTTGGGCAAGAGACCTGACTCTCCCAGGCACGGTTTTCTCTTCTGCAAAGTGGGACTACTGATACCGGCCGTCCGTCCTCACCCCCTCTCAGGCAGCCGCGAGGACTCCTGCAGCAAATGCCCGTGAGCGCTCGAGCGGACCGCGGCAGAGTCGGCACCGACGCACGTCAACCCGGATTGTTATTATAGTTCTGCTTTTCTTTTAAATCAAGAATTTTCTCTTAACGCCAAGAAATTCAGGACATTCATAAAGAGCTCCTGTCGGGGCGGGGGGGTTGTCCAGGAGTGTTACACGTGTGGACCTCCGTTCTGCACACACTTGGAGCCTACCGTCTGACAGTCAACCTTCCGGGGCTCTCTCCTGCTCCCCGCCCCCACAGCAGGGCTTGGCACCCAGCCCGCGAGCGGGAACAGAGAATGTGCGTGCACAGGCCGCCTCGGGCTCTTCTCCTTCCCCTTCTCCTAACAGTGACAAGTACCCTTAGACTAACAATCAGTGCTCCCGGAAGTGAACACTTCAAATGCCTTTTCCCATTTGACCCTTGACGACGCCACAGGAACAAGCATGTGCGGGGTGGGTGCTGAGAACACCTTGCGGAGCACGGTAACCTCGGGGCGCTTCACGGGCCCGCTGACTCGGTCATGATGAGAACACTGAGCAGGGTCTGCTTAGCTCCAGAACGGAAGGTACCCACCGCACCCCGTCTTCTGACCCCAAAGTGCTGTTCTCAGGGCTCCTGTGGTCACGGGTTCTTCAGGAGAGGAGGCTGTCCCACGGGGGGGCAGAGCGAACCCCTCCCTTCCAGGTGTTTCCCACATGGGCTGACCACGACCCACAGTGAGAAATGTGTATTAGACTGCAACTCAGATAGATTTATGTCTCAGAGATTTTTATGCATATGTTCGCGTCAGGCCTCCTGAAGCTCCCTCCTTCTATTTCACGCTTTCGTGTAAAGTGAGAGTGTGGAGAATCGGAGGCTTTATGTACGTCCCTGATGTGAATGTGCAATGGCCCAGTCTCTGGAAAGCAGTGTGACGTTTCCTCAAACTCTCAAACACAGACTTATGAAATGATCTGGATAGTCTACCGCTAAGTACATCCAAGAGAAATGAAAACATCCATCCATGCAAAACGTGAACATCAGTTACTCATAGCGGCGTTATTTACAGTGGCCAAAAGGCAGATCTAAACCAAATGTCCACCAACCGAGGAATGAATAAACAAACCGGGGTACATATTCATACAATGGAATGTTAGTCAGCCACAGAAAGGCATGGAGTAGGACCCGTGCTACAAAGTGGGGGACACTTGAGACCCTTATGCCAAGTGAAAGAAGCCAGATGCAGACACCATGCATCGTATGCGCTCACACAGATCAACGGTCCAGCGTAGGCAAGTCTATGGGGATAGAGAGTAAATCAGTACTTGCTACTGGGAGGAAGGTGGGGGAATGAGGAGTGGGTTTGGAGTCTCTTTTCAGGGTGATGAAAATGGTCTAAAACCTGACTGTGGTGATGGTTGTAAAACTGAATACCTATAAAAGCGAATTGTACACTTTAAATGAATAATTTATTAGTATGTGAATTATACCTCAATAAAGTTGTTTAAAAATGATGGTTGCGATCAATAAACTGATTTCATCATCGCAATGGGTCACAATGCAGTTAAATGATGTGCCCAGAGCATGCTTCCCAGCCCCCGCCCCCTGCCCCAGCCTGTCCTCTCCGTGAGAATCGCCCCTTGACCCGGATGGTGGGGAAGACTACAGCCTTCAGGGGGCAGATGGACAGACAGATGGAGGGGTGAGTGTGTGGAAGGAGGGGTGAACGCCTCTTGCAGGATCTGCATCGCCCCGCTCAGTTCGGGAACCGAGACTGCACCCGCAGAGCCCATGCCCCGCTGCAGACCGCGTCCCTGCCTCCCAGCTGCGCTGGCCGCGAGACCGGAGCTGTGGGGAGCTTTCTGGGGAGCTCTGCAGGGACCTGACTCAGGGGTGTGGCTGCCCCCTTTGCCCCCCCCCCCCCCCCTGCCGCCCTCTCCTTCCTGCCTCAGATTCGAACACGATGGCTCAGTCTCCAGAAGCCGCCTGTGACCGTGGCGGGGGTGGGGTGGGGGGGGGCCAAGGCTCACAAAGCAAAGCACAGGAGACTGGGTCCGAGGCCTTCCTGAGGCCTCCTGGGCTGCCCACCCCGGACCTTCTTAACGTGACTGAGCAAATCTCCGATCTGCTTACACCACGAGGCTGTCTCTGGTACCAGCAGTCACGGGGGTCTCTAAATGATGTGGCGTCTAACTGAATCAAAGCTCCCCTCGGTGTCCGTGAGCCGAGGACAAACCCATCTGGAAAAGCAGCTGGTCCCCCACCCAGGCCTCCCTGCCTTCTGGAAGCACCTCTCCCCGAGCCCCGCGTCTGAAGGGAAATACCTGGTGATTTTAAATATCCGCAGGAGCCGAACGCATCTCAGCACAGAGATGCCCAGGGGCGACATGACCTTGGTCTCCACCAGGATGGTCTCCAGGATGCCCCCGCACACGATGAAGCAGTCGAAGCGGTTGAACAGGGACACGAAGTAGGCCTGCAGGCCCAGGCTGTACATCTTCAGCAGCATCTCCGCCGTGAAAAGGGCCAGGAGGGCCTTGTTGGCCGTGTCTGGCAGGTTCACGAGTGGGGTCGGATCCAAGCAGGTGTGAGAGGAGGGAAAACGGGGAGGAGGAGAAAGGAAACACAGTAATTATCACCACTGAAAAAAAACCGAACTCTCCCTTCCCAGCCAGGACACCTCTCCCATCCACTGCTGTCAAAACAGAACAATTCGGGCCAGACTGACGGGAAAGGGGCATCTCGTTGTACGCACGACAAATATTTATCAGGTACAGCAGTCTCCCCTTAGCCGCAGGAGATACAATAAGACCCCCAGGGAGGCCTGGAACCACGGCTCGCGCTGAACTCTCTATACACTGTCTTTTCTTGCACATACGTGTCCTAATAGTGCGAGATTTCACCATACCCTAGCACAGGGTGCACTACTAAAACTTACGAACTGTTTACTTCTGGAATTTTCCATTAACATTTCAGACCACGACTGACCAGAGGTAACTGAAACCGCGGACGTGAGCCTGAGAAGAAGGGGTGACTGTATCTACTCCAAAGGCTTTGCGTGCCCTCATCTTCGCTCTTCACGGCAGCTCTGGGAGGTGGGTACGATTGTCATCAAGCCCATTTTTCAGACACAGAAGTGAGGTTCCGAGAGAAAAGTAATCCCCGAAACCAATAAGCCAAGAGGTGAAGCCGGACGTCCGAGTCCGGAAAGCAGCCCGGGCCCGCCGGGCTCCTGGGGGTGGCACCGAGGCACTGGCTAGTGAGGTCCTCTCCGGGGCCCAGGGAAGGGATGGACGCTAACCACCCACCGAGGCAGCTCCCTGTGCCCGGCCACTACTGGCCTCTCCCCTGCCTTTCTGCTCACCTCACCGTCACCCGTCTGGCCAGCCCAGCTGGACCTCGCCATGTACACCTGGAAGCAACAGTAAAGCCGAGGGCCTGAAAATCCCTTCTGGGCAGCTGGCAGCCAAGAGTCTGAGGCAGCCAAGCAAGGTACACCACGTGTCCTTGTCACCGGACCCAACAGCGCCTGCTGCGGCAGGCAGATGGTGTAGACCCAGCCAGGGAGCCACGCCTGTTCACCACGAGGCTGTACATTTTAGTGGGGAGTGTCCGAGCTGCCAGGCCCGTGGTGTCCCCAGCATGGCACCGGCCAGGAGCCCTGGCCACTGGCTGCTCTCCCATCCACCTGCTGCCGGTGGCCGTGCCCTCCCTGGGGCTCAGGGCTGAGGTGGCCAGAGTAGACCAGGGCGGTGCCAGGGGCTGCCACTCACCTTGCACTTCTGTGAGCCAGTGGGGCTGGTTGTAATGCTCCGAGGCGATGGTGAGCGTGTTGAGAAACACCAGGAAAATCACCAGCCAGTAGAAGATGTTGGACTTGACTGCCGCGCGACACTTCCTTCTGCAGAACCGATTCCACCGGCGCCAGTAGCGACTGGAGAGGGGCGGGCAAGGGGAGAAGGCAGCTATGAAATTCAGATTTCCTTCCGCCGAAAGGCCTCTCAGTGGCTCCTCTGACCTCGTCACAGGCCTGGCCTCCCTAGAGCAGTGCAACCTGGTGCTGCCTCTTAGCTCTGTGGCCTTGGGTATGTCCCTCCTCCATCCTCGGCTTCGGCTGTCTCACCGGTGAGACAGAACAGGGCCAACCCCGCAGGACTTGGTGGGAATTGATGGCTGCCGCCTAATGCGTCTAGCATGAAGCCAAAGGTGGTCAGCCATGGAAATCTTTTACTGGATCATAATGCATTACTAGGAACAGTACTGCAAGCAGGAGTATCACTGGCAGCGATGGTGGTATTAGTGCTCCAGTGGTCACCATCACACACCTCACATGTGCTCGGTGCCAAATCAGACACTTGCGATGGCTCCTCACTCGTCCTCTCAATAGCGCTGAGAAGCAGGCGTTGCCCCGTCTGAGGAGCAGCGAGCGAGGGCCGGCGGCTGAGTCCCGGCCCACCATCACACTGGCAGTGCCACACACCACCTCTCCGTGCAGGGGCGCAGCACCGCCCCCTTGCAGCCCAGCCTGGTCCAGAGGGTGCGCCCACGCCTCTTGCTTTGGGACATTTGTCAGTGATTCTCAACCCTGGCTGTGCAGAGAGTTACCTGGGAAAGCTAAAAAGATACCCGAGAAGCCCCACCTGTACCCAGGTCTTAAGCCTAAACCAATTCAATCTGATTTTGGGGGGGGGGGGCTGGGTCCTTTCTAAATATATTTTTAAAAATATCATTGGTGTTTTTTTAAAGTTCTCCGATTACACTACTGTGTAACCACAACTGAGAACCAGTAAACTGGATGATCCCAAGAGAAGAGTCACATTTTATAATTCCACGGCGGAGGGGTTTACAGCTTACCCCTAATTCATCATCACGGTGCAGAGAACGCAGAGAGCTCTATTTGGCGACTGTTGTCCAAACATGTAACATGTGCCTGCCCTGTGCAAAGGAGGGGAGGGGGGGTGCCGGAGCAGGGCCTGGGAGGGAGAGGCCGAGGGCCGAGGGGAGAAGGACGGCATGAGCTTGGACTTGAAAACCAAACAGCCAACAGAAACCACCACTCTGTCAACTGCACACGGAACAGCGCGCAGAACACTCTCTGCGCGGGTTGAAGGAAGAAAGCCGTCGCTTTATCATGGAAAAGAGGACACTGAGCTGGCACCGATCTCGAAGGCAAAGTCATCGGTCTTTGCGCCTGACTGGATGTGCAGGGTCACAGAGAAAGGAGTGGAAGGGGCAGCCCCAACTTCTGGCTGAGGCCAGTGGGGAGAGGGCCATGGGTCAGCCCACACAGCAGAGATGGGGAGAGGCCGTGCTCGGGGCAGGCAGGTGGCTCTGAGGAGAAGGTGGGGCGCTCAGCTCAGGAAATACATCTGAGGGCTGGGGGTCACGTGGGGAGAGACCCAACAGGCCGTGGGAGACGGGGAGATATAAAGGCGGTTTGGGTAATAAAGGAGGCGGGGGAGGGGGAGGGAACAGCAGAATCGCGGAGCAATTGTCCACGGACACCTGTGCTCACATCTGTGTTCTAGGTTTCCATGGGGGAGACACGGCCGTTTATGATCCCTCCACCCATCCCAAATTGCTTCTACCTACTGTCCATGGAAAATCCTATTCCCACCCCTTCGTTAACATCTACACCGAGACCAGAAGGACGAGGAGAACATCCCCGAAGGGTGTGGTTCCCCCGGAACTGCGGGGAGCACCTCACCTAGGGCTGGCTGAGCGAGAGAAGGAGGGGTTCACTGGGCAGTGTTCTGATCGGGCCCCCACATCATCGGGTGTTGGGATGCCCTCTCCAGTGAGCATCAGACCTTGTGGGGGACACACACCTGCCACCTGGGAGGAGGTCACTACACAGGAAGAAATGCCTCGGGTCAGAGGGTTACAGTCTCCAAACGCTGTGCGTGGGAGGGAGGTTTGTGCCCCACACATGCTCCCTGGGTGGGCGTGAGGATGGGGGGCAGGGGCAGCAGTCCCAGGTGGCGGGGCCTTGGTGGGCCGCGGTGTTTGGAGGGGCCAGACCTCGGTGCTGAGGAGTCTTTCTCACCTGGGCCGGACTCTGCGTCTATCCTGTTACTGTGCTTATTCATATTGTAGAGAACTTTGGTTACACAACTTTTTTTTCCTCTGAAAGACGAATTTTCAGGACAAACTCATATCTGACCTTAAATAGCTTACATTGTAGTTTCAAAAAGTGTTTTAAATAGATATAATGTCACATTACAGAGATCACTGACACTTGGTATTCGGAGTCCAAAGGACTCAGTTTGCTTTGTTTTTTTGGAACGTAGGAGCCGATTTAACGCCGAGAACTTAGGTTAAGTTCCTCTTTCCCAAGGTTGGGGGTCGGGGCCGGGGGTGTGAAGGGTCAGGCCTGTCTGAACCCGAGTGGCTGTCATGCAGGGTGCTGCTCCTGTGCACAGCCATGTAGGGGAGTCACGTGGACTAGAGCCGGGGTGCGGGTGGGGGTAATTACTACCCCGAGAAAGTATTTAAAGATAATTATACACCTCCCACTCTTCAAAATATAGCTTTGCTTGACAACTGGTTTCCCGGCAACGCTTCCTACTGTATAATAAATGTAATTTTTTTATTAGAACGTGTGAATTTATTTGTGTTTACATATGCACGGAGGATATAGAAATTAAATGATAAAACAGGGAGGAGAAATGTGCCCGCTGTTTACGTTCCCTTCGCACTAACGGAAAAGCCATCTACTCCAGAAATAGAACTTCCCTATGTCGACGTAGAAGGATGGATATAAGTGTGTCCAGCCCACTTCTTCTCCATCACTGCATTCCCATAGGAAACTTCGCCTCACTCGGCTGAGATCCTCCTTACTCTTCCCAACTCTGGGCCCTGCTCTTGCCTTCCCCCTGCATGGACCGTCCCAGCTCTCGGAACCGCCCCGTCTATGTCCTGTGCACCCCAGCTTCTCCACGGTGCCCTTCCTAGTCTTCCCAGACTCAGAGCCCATCAGACTCATTGTCGACATTATTCGTCTTGGTTATAGAGTCAGGAAATACGTGCTAAACACCTGCCATCGGCCAGGTGCATGATATTCAACAGTTCGCATGAGGGACCCAGCCTGGCTGCGTGATGCCCTACCACGGAGCGTGCTCAGAGCCCAGGTGGGTCAGCAGAGCTCGTCCAAGGGTGTCCCAGCGGTCATGGCAGAGCCAAGAACTTCCCCAGAGGAATGGCTTCCCAGCTGGCTTGTACTGTATGGCTCTGCAGTGAGAGCACAGGTCCCGGAGGGGAAGGGACGGTCCTGCCCTTTGTTCCAGACCCGCGGTACAGTGCTGTCCCCGTCACACGGCCAGGACACCTGCTGACAGGTGGCGGGGCTGTGGAGGTGCGCTCCCTGCACATGTCCTGCCTCCTTGCTGGAGACAAGTTCTGTGAGCGCCAGGCCTCCTGTGACCCAGGGGTGAGGGTGGGTGGGAAAGGGCAGGGCTCCGGAAGGAGTTGGCTTGGCACGTATTCTAGACAGTCACCTGGAATAGCAGACAACGTCAACATGGTGGACACTTCACACTCTTCTAGTGACTACAGAACTGAGAACAAGCAACACGGGAAATCACTACATTTAATTATTTTATACACAAGTAACTTAAAAACGGACTGTTAGAGATTGGGGCAAATCTGGGTGCCTCGTTGCTTATGGGATAGCAGGAATAACGGGAGCATCGGAAGCACATTTCACTGAATACGGGGCAAGAGAGTCCTCCAAACGTCTAGGACGCTGTGGGATCCACTGAGAACTCTGCAAAAGTGAGATCTGGAAGCTGCAACAGGTAATCTGCTGAATCCTTCCAGTTGCATAAGACTTTCTGAATCATTTAGTCCATAACTGCTAAATCCCATTCTAAACGGTGAGCCCCAAAGGTTGCAAAATTCCTTACTGCAACTAACTCCTAACTGCAGCTAATTCCTAATTTTATAAGTAATTATTTTGCAGAATTTCCCCTAAAAGTTCTGTTCTAATATTTCTTTTAAATAGACCATAACTTTGTATCCTTCAGTTTTGCATCAGGAATGCGTTGATCTTTTTAAAACTCAGATTTTAGATTTTTTTTTTTGGTAAAACAGGCACTTCACTGTTTACCATGTTATTTCTGAATTGCAAAAAATTCTCTCCATTTCCCCCTGCATTACCTTGCTTTTCTTCTGCATTCCCCATGCAATCAACAGGAGCAGGTGCGGGAACACATTTTTCTTGCGTCTATAGTAGAAACCTTAGCAGCTCACCGAAACGGCTCCAGGTCAACTTGATCATTTTACTGGCATTTTCAATCCACTGCCAGACTTTGATATTTCCTACACAGACACCATCAGTGGGCCAAAGGCTCTGGACTGAAGGCTGCCAGAGGCTCTCTGCTCAGTCCCTTTATGGCCACACTGTCTGCGGCAGTAACCACCAGCCACATGTGGCCTCTGGGCACTTGAAACGCGGCCAGTCCAAATGAGACATGAAGTATGTGTGAAATACACACTGGGTTTCAAAGACTCAGTATCAAAAAGCAAATGTAAAATATCTCAATCATTTTAATGTAAATTATAAGTTGAAGTGGTAATGCTTTAGAAATATTGGGTTAATTATACGAAGGTTAATTTCACCTGTGTCTGTTTACTTTGTAACGTGGCTACTAGAAACTTTTAACAAGCGCACATGTGGCTTGCGCTGTATTTCTATGCATGGCACTGTTATGGAGCTACCCACCCCCAGTCCAGGCTGCGATAGCGGAGCAGAGACAGTGCGGAGTGTTCCCGGGCAGCACCTTATCACCAGGAGGGCACAGGAGTTAGCAGCATGGGTCCTGAGTGCAGGCTCTGACTTGGCCACATAGGAGCCATGTGGCCCCAGACCTCTCTCAGCCTCGGTAGCTGAAAACGCATTCAATGATAGTGCCAACCTACTAGTGATAAGTCTTTCAGGAATACAAAGTCTTCTCTCTGCATTTCCCTTGTATCTTCAACAGTCGCTACAGAGGGGAAAACCCTTCCCAGAGGTCACACCGCTGGTATACAGGAGGTTAAGTATACAACAGGCCCAGCCACGTGTCCAAGCTGAGCAGGGAGCCAACAGTGTAGGGGCCGCTGTTCCTTTCCTCTTTTTCAAAAGCACAGGTTGCAGCACAGATCACTGGATAAGAAATGTTCCCAGAGTCTCCCGAGCCATCGCTCACGAGGCCGGGTCCATGCAAATATGTCCATTCCCTCCCATCCTCCAGAGCACGCTGATCCACTCATTCACTCACTCAGTTGTTCATTTATGGCTCACTCATTTGTGTGTGATGAGAATATTTTAAAATGTATTTTTATCCCTTCACTCTTTTTTTAAAAATATGTTTTAATTGACTTTTTAGAGAGAGAGAGGAAGGGAGAGAGAGATAGAAACATCGATGTGAGAGAGAAACATTGATCGGCTGCCTCCTGCATGCCCCACACTGGGGATTTAGCCTGCATGTGCCCTGACTGGGGATTGAACCAGGACCCCTCAGTCCATGGGATCGTGCTCAGTCCACTGAGACACACCAGCTGGGCTGTCCCTTTACTCTTACCGTATGTGTGGAGACTTTGGAATTATCAGAAGCACAAAATGCTTCTCAGCTTTGCTGTCAAATTAGATATTTTGGTTGAGTATGTGTCAAGCTTATATTGTCTTATTGAAGCAAAACTGTTCATTCATTCATTCATTCATTTACTCAGCAAATACAGGAGTGGGCAAAAGTAGGTTTGCAGTTGTGAGTCTGTGAAATACAGTTTATTCTTATATTACTCATTAATTATTGCATTATTTTCCTGTTATTTATTAATGATTGTATTATTTTCCATATGAACCACTGTAAACCCACTTTTGCCCACCCCTGTATGTATTCAGGCCCTGTTATGTACCAGACATATCTCCAGATACTGGAGATAAAGCAGCAAAATCCAGGCATTATTACTTGAGAGAAAGGACCTCTATCTCATCTCTAGAGCTCTGTTTCCTGTAGTGAGAGTGAGGCCTGGTAACTTGGCCCTCTACTTCTTAGGTAAAAGACATCTGGAGAGAAGGAGGAAGGGGAAAGCCTACATTTTCCGGTTCCAGTGGGGTATGGGAGAAAGAAGGTGTCAGCGTAGAGGAGAGAGTCAGACACCATGGTCCTGGGTGTCCAGCCTCAGGAGCTTAGAGAAGGTGGTTGTAGAAACACAGAGACGACCTGGGCAAGGCCAGGCACCGTGGGGCTCGTTGGCGGCCTCCACTGGGCGCTGCCCCCGGGAGAACGTCTGCCTTTGGCTCGAGCTCTGTCCGGCTGGTGCAGGGACAGTGGTGGGAGGCAGGCAGGCGGGTGAGCCTGCCTAGTGACCAGGTTCCCCATCGTTGTTCCTGGAGTGCGAGGGACCTGGCAGGGTCTGCGCACTCCCGTGAAGTGTGGAGGTGCTAACAGGGACCAACAGAGCTTGGGACGGAGATTTCAAGATGAGATGCAAATACGGGGGGGCATGGATTCCACTGGTGGAGGCCCGAACCTGCGGCACCCCCAGCCGGAACCAGTGCAGAGCAGCATGGACCAGACGCCGCACAGAGAGAGCAGAGGACCCGGCCTTCCAGGACCAGGCCCCATCGAGCCCTGTGACTTCCCAGACCTGAAGGCCCTGCCCCAGCATCCAGACTGGACAGGAGGCTGGAGAGGAGCTGACATTTCTACCTTAAGGGACTATTTAAAATACAGCACTGGGCCCTGGCTGGTTTGGCTCAGCAGTTAGAGCGTCGGCTCACGGATTAAAGAGTCGTGGCTTCGATTCTGGTCAGGGGCATGTACCTCAGCTGCGGTTCAGCCCCAGCCCTGGTTGGGGTCAAGTGGGAGGCAGCCAATCCATAGTTTTCTCTCACATCGATGTTTCTCCCGCCCTGCCCCCGCACTCTATATCAAGATAAATAAAAAAGTATCCTCGAGTTAGAATTTAAATAAATACATAAAATAAAATACAGCACCAGGCTACATATTCCCAGCGGGATCAAAATCCAGTGTTATTTATGCTCCTGCTACTTAGTGGGAGAGGCTAGGGAAGCAAAACATAAACCACCAATATTTGTCAGCATGTATAAGCTTCGTGGGAGCAAACTCACACCCCCACTCCACATATCCATCCAGTTGTCCATTCAACACACACGTGCGAACAGCCCGCCACCGGACAGGACTCCGCAACTCTCTGGAGGGAACACCCACGGGGCACGCAGAGCCTGTAGCAAACAGGCTTGCGAGCTGATGACTGGCAGGCAGTGGAGAAAGTGCTGAGTCAGGATTAGGAGCAAAGCACCATGGGAATGGAGGGCGGTGGTAGCGTCCCCTGGGGAGTTTGCAGACATTATAGATGTGGTCACATGGAGATTCCTACCAAAGTCTGAGTTCTCCAAACGAAGACATGGGGACACAGTGACTCTGGTTAGAACATTCCAGAAAGTGCAAGCTCCATGTGGTTGGAACAAAGGATGTGAGCAGGGGAGTGTGGGAAGTGAGACTGGGAAGGCAGAAGGGGGCTGAAGACCACAGTCCCTGTGGAAGGTTCTGGAGCCTAGCAGTGTGGTCATCCTGTGTGCCTTCGGGAATGGTAGCAAGCACCCCATTGTATGTATTTTAACTAGACTTCATCTTATAAGGAAGGGAGACACACTAGGTCTCATAACCTTCTCGGGATGGTGCTGCCGAAGAGACACCGACAAAGGTCATTCAACAAATACCAACCCCTGGACCATTTGTTTGATATAGTCCTCACACCGCTTCTTGGTGGCCATGCACAGGAGAGCAGCTGCCTCTGTGAAGAAGGCCCTCAGTCTGCCACCGCCCGGCCGGGGTCAGGGACAGAGCGGGTGGGCAGCGGAAAGAACCCAGCGCGTCACACTCACCTGAACTTGGACTTGGAGATCCGGTGGCTGAAAGAGAAAAAGGAGACATTAGCCCATGGCACACGCATATCCTTCCCTTTCAAAGACATTCAGCAGTGCCGGAGAAGTCTGATGTCCCCTGTTGACCGTATGTGGACACTGGACGGGTGCGTGGTGTGACTCCGAACAGTTCTGGAGAGAAGGAGCCTATTTGAAAGCACCTTCTGGTGTGTTTGTGCATTTGAATGTGGAGGCTGAGGCCTGGCCCAGTGGACACGGCTCCAAGTCTAGTGCCCCCTGAGGACGGGGAGAGCCCGTGCTCTCCGACGGTCCGCGTGTCTCGCGAGGTCCACGAGGTCAGGCCAGGCGGCGCGTTAGGAACGCTGTGCCTTGTGCGCCGTGCGGGCAGGAGGCCTGCAGACGGCTCCCGGCACCTGGAACCCACAGGCAGAAGCACGTCCGCACAGACGCCTCTGAACAGGAGCCTGGCCAACGCTGGCCCGAGTGAGGAGGAGCAAAAAGAGCCAGCTTGAAACGGAAAGGCCTCTAAGTCCTAGCCTCGGGGCGGCCCACTGAGCCAGGAGAACAGCCGTGGGTCCCCAGAAGCAACCCACCCTGCTGACAGTCACGTGCAGCCCTGGAGACCTGGGGGACCTGGGGCAGGAGCACCGGGCAGGGGTGCTGCTGGCTGACTCCAAGGGCCGCTGTACGGTGGAGGGTCCACTGAAAGGAGAACCTTCAAGGAGGCCCCGAGACTGCCCAGTTCTAGAGGAGCGTCCAGGGGAGGCTGGATGGAGGCGGGCTGGGGGAAGAGGACGGAAGGCAGAGAGAGATGGAGAGAGGGACAGTGCAGGCACTGGGACACAGCCTCGAAGGCAATGTGTCGGAAAGGCTCGGCGTCGAGGGGTCCACACGGGAGAGACCCCAGGTGGACGCGCAGGAAGGCGCAGTGCACCTCGGGGGCGGAGAGGGGTGGCGACAGCGGCAGAGAGGAGACATGCGGAGAGAAAGCAGGAGCGGGCCTGGGGGCGACGGCTGCAAGCCGGTGTCATCTCAGCTCGGCACAAAGCAAGCTCCACTGCACAGCAAGAAAACAACCCCTCTCATTGTTTTTATTTTAAAAAATTAAACCAGAAGATGTGACAGGTGGCAAAGCCATCGAGCATGAGATAATTATATCTCTGGGGCACTGAGAATCTGAGCCAAGTGCCTTTACTGCTTTGAACCGTTAGCTAATAACCTTTTCCCGCCTCCAAAGACTGCCTGCCAGGCTGGAGGGTTTAATCACATGTTAACAAAGCGTGTGGGAGGGGGAGGGGGGGAGCCAGGGCAGCGTTTTATTTAGAGCCACAGTTTAATGGGGAAACAAATGTTTTCCAGGTGCTAATTGGGTGGGGGGAGTCCAGGGTGCTCTGTTCTCCAGCAGGGCCCCGCTGAGCACGGGACCCTTGGGTCTTCCTGAGGCTTGCTTTGGGGCAGTTCACGCTCCTGGATATAAATATAAGCCAATGAGGATGCTCATGATCTCTGGGACCATCTGCAGAGCCCAGCCTGACCCTCAGGCTTCCCAGAAATGTCTCCATGCTCCTCTCTGTGGGGCTGGTCAGTGCAGACCACTGGCCCTTCCCCATTAGGCCCTGTCTCAGTCCAAGTGAGTCCTAAGAAAGGTGGGTTCCTAGAACCTACCACGTGGGGGAACCAACATCTGTGTGTTCATATCTCCCCAGGGAATAACTCGGGCGTGGCACAGGGAAGGACCGGGCCTGAGTTTAAGCATGACCATCAGCGATGGTCCTTACTTGGCATTCTGGCACATTCTGAAGAGGAGGAAACAGAGCAGGACTTTCTCTTCCACTTAGTCACGAGTCCTGATGTATAACCCTGGACACCACACTTGGAAACTGATTTTCAGGGTTGTGGTTGCTGTTCTCAGGAGATTTCAGGCTTTCTGAGTCTGCAACATGCAGCCCTTTTTAGGCACCGTATTACTCCAGTGTCCCTGCTTGGGAAGGGGGAGGGTACTGTTCCAGCACGTGGGCAAGGGAAGACGCCAGCCCTCGGGGCGGGAGTCAACAGCAGGACCCACTTCATGGAAACAGAGGGACCCTCCTTCCCTGCAGCCTTTCACCTCCTGGGAGGTGAGCATGGGCTCAGGGTTTGGAAAGCTGTCGTACTGGTCCTGTGACTGAGCACGCCAGGGAGTGGGGGGGGGGGTGCCCTGTACCACAGCACCCTCCACACCCCGGGCTGCTCCACGTGTGCAAATGCTTCTTCCTACTGAAGAGCGGAGGCCTCCAGCTTCTCCAAGCCCCAGCGGGCCATGCACAGCTTGCTCGGAGGGCTCCTTGGCTCTTTCCATCATTGCATTCCAGTCTACTCGGATAAACCCACCCATCCCGTGTGCTAAGTGGCTTCTTGAAGAGCAGGGAGGTGGAGGAAGCCTTGAACACAGAAGCCATCAGAACAGTTCCACGGGGCCGGACCTAGCGTTCACCCCGTCCGAGAGAGTCTCTCTGCCCAGGCCTCCACGACAACCCTTCCAGGAAACCACGACTCTCCTTGACATGAAGCTTCAAAAATTAGAGAAAAACCCCAAACTATTTTTGTTTCGCTTAGTTCCTCAATTTGCATTTGTCATGATTCGACGCACCTCCAAACTTCTTGGGAGCTATGTATATTTTCAGCGTCTCTCCCCTTCTTAGAGGAATGAGCACCCTACTTGCTGTGTGGGGTAGTCTTTGCTGGGATTGTCCCAGTTCGTCTTCAACAGACCTCAGAGGGCACCGGAGTCCCCACCCAGGCTGACACACCTCTGCCTCGACCTCGACTGTACACCTGCGACGCCCGTGACTGGGGTTACCGCAAGGGTGGCTGCAGAGCGGGCAGCAGCTCCTAGTACCGACGCAGCCCTCGGAGGCACGTGGCTGAGGTCACGGCGGATTCGCACGAGACCTTAGGACTCCTGATGTCAGGTCTCTTCCTCCGTCGTCCAGCCAGTCCCAGAGGTACGGGAACTCCTTCCCGTGCTCACGCAGGGTCTCAAGCTGTCTCTGAGGTCCGCGCCCCTCCCTAAGCAGTTCCTTCCCAGAGCCCGCATTTCCCTGGAGCGTCAGCCCTCCCGTCACGGACTTCCGTGTGCCTTAAAGATCATCCCTGCACTATGACGACAACAAGCCTCGCCTTCCAGGACCCTCTTTTCCTCTCTCCCTTCCATGGCCCTTCCGGGGGAGCGCCCTGCTGTGGCTCATTTCCAGCTCCTCCTCACGGGGACTCTGCTCCCACCTCAGGGTCGGCTCCGGGGCAGAGCCCACGACTCCCCCACACCCACTGCAGCCGGAGCCTCATCTCACCCCCAGCGACTGCCCTGCCCGGGGCTTACAGCGCTGTTCCCGCCCACCCCATTCCTGCTCTTTCCTTGGTGATCCCTCGAGGATGCCAAAGGAACCACACCAGCCAGCTGCACACCCCAGGACTCCTCAGCCTTGTGACAAAGACCGAGGCCACCGGGGGCCTACGGGGCCTGCCCACCTCCAGCCTCCTCTCCTGGCCGCACTGGCTCGCTGGCCCGCCTGCTCTCAGTTCCGCACTCGAGGGCCTGGACACGCGCGGCCGCCTGACAGGGAGCCTCTTCCTTACTCTGCCTCGGCCGTGTCTGCTCAGCCTCCAGGTCTGAGCTAACATTTTCGTTCCTCACAGGAGCTGTGCCTGACCTGCCCGTCGAAGTCACACCCCTCCCTCGGCCACTGACCCCACGCTATGTTGTTACCTTTCCTGCGACACCCCGATGTCTGTGACTTACTGACTTATGAGTGTCACTTTCACACCAGGTTCCGAGCTCGAGTGAGAGGTGTCAGTTTGCTCTCTGCGCCCCCCGTGCCTGCGGTGCGTCCTCATGGCCTAGCTCGGCGCCGGGCACCCCCTGACGGAGTGCACAGTGTCAGCAGTGCCTTGAAATTCCTCCTCCGGAGTTTCCAAGTGCGTGCTGCTGTCTGTCCCCCTGACACCTCCTCACCTGTTCCCTTTACTGGTTCTTCCTTGTCTGCATGTCCCGAGGTTCTGCCTCCATCCCTCTAAGAACAACCCTATTCTGTGACCTCATGGGTAGTTTTTATACCGATCACCGCAAACGTGCAACTCCATCCCTGCCCGGAGCCGGACCTTGGAACCCCACTTCCCGCTGCCTGTGTGACCCCTGTGAGTTCCTGGGGTCGGCCATGCTCCACAAGGCACCTCAGCGCCCTCATCATGGTCTGCCTCCCCCTGATGGCTCCCTCCTCTGCTCCTCTGCCTCCCACCTGCCTCCTCCACCCCAATATCACACTGCAGGTCCTTCCTCTCCGCCGCTACCCTCAGGAGCCATCTCCACCCCAGCTTCTCACTGCACATACATCCCTACCCGGACCTCATCTCCCTACACAAGCAGCCTCTCACGGGTCCTGGCCACACCGCCGCCCGGCCCAGCCCGGGCTCACGCTGTCTCCCCACTAGGCTCCCGGGCCTCTGCTGAGCAGTCTCTCCCCATCACTGTCGTGGGGGTGGGGCGGGGATGGGGAAAGACCGTGATGCATGAAGTACACACTACAGAGCTGGCACCGTGGCCAGGTGTGTTATGTGCACAGCGCAGGCATGTGTATGTGCACGGGGACCGTTTCTGCAGAGCTCCCGGAGCCCGCAGAGGTGCCCTCAAGGCGTGACATAAACAGAGAGACTGCCGGCTTCTCTCTGTGGGGGTTACCCCGGTACCCCCCAGAGCTCAGGCTCTCCCGAAACGGCTCCGCAGGGGCTTCCCGGTGCCCGGTCCCCAGTTCCTCTTGGCCTGTCACTTGGGCCATGCTCAAAAGCTAGAGTTGCGAGGTTCTTAATCCTGTTCTCTGCAACCCCCCTGGGAGTCCAGATCACAGACAGGCCCAGAACCGGCCGACTCTGGAGGCTTGCTCTCCGCCTCTCCCCAGCGTGGCCGACGGGCCCACCTCAGAAACTCAATCGCTTGTTTTGTATGGTTCCAAAAGAAGGCAAGAGGAAAAAAGGCTTGGACTGCTGCTTAAAAATGTAATTAGCACCGTATTTTAACAACATTTTGACAAGAATCGCTTCCCAGCAGCTCGGAGAAACCTGCAGTGCAGACCCCCCGGCGCTGCTGTCAGAGTGAGCGATGCCCGGGCCCGGGGACCGGCACACCGGCTACGGCTACCGGAGCCGATCTGGTCCGAAGCCTTGACTCCCCCTCCACAGGCTCAGGGGCCACGCTCCAGGCTGCCTCGGCTTACGTTTAGACGCAGCTAAGCTCGCACAAAGGGCTGGCTTCCCAGACTGCTGAGTCACTCCAGAGAGGGAGCCTGGGAGAAGATGCCGGTCCATGGAGGGAGCACTTTAAACTCCTCCGCAGACGGCCCGCTCAGAGCCTCCTCTGGGAAGGGCAGTGTCGGCATGAGTTCCAGTTCCTGCACCTCCAGGGCAACAGCAAAAGCAGTTCCCACGCCGTCCAGGAGGAGGCCCCACGCTCAAGCTCCACGGGACCCCCTGACACTCTGCGACTTGAATCTTAGAACTCGGCCCTCTAGGACACTGGTAATGTAGCTGGTCATACAAAAACGAGCAGTTTGCTTACTTTTAGCAGGCAAAACCTTTTTTCCCTTCATTTTTTTTTTTTTTTTTTTTTTTGAGGGGCACATGTCCCAGGGAATACTGGTTTCCATTTGTAAGACTGAACTAAGGTGGGTGATGGTGACATGTGCACTGTTCCTCCTCACAGCCGGCCCCACCCAGGCCACAGTCAGCTCAGCGAGGCCAGGGCCTTGACCTGGGGTTGGACCCGGGAAGGGGATTCTGGAACACCTAGTCCGGTGAGAGGAGTCAGCGCAGTCTCGGCCAAACAGGGGTGGCTTACTGCCTCCAGGCTGCATGGCAGGCCCTGCTCCCCCTCACGGACGGGTGACTTAGAGATGCAGAGCAGGACCGGACCTATCATCTCCCACTCTGTGGTCTCTCCTGTTTGCTTTCCTTCCAGCCATTTTTATCAGGGTGGACAGGGTGGTCAGCAGGACCCGGGGCCCTAACAGAGGCGTCTCTTGTGAAAGGGGGGAGAGGCTGGGAGAGAGAGGCTTCAGAGGCGCCCTCAACCTCCCACACGTTCTCTCTGCATGTCTCTGATGCGATGAAAAGGGGCCCAAAGAAGTTTTGGGTTGAGGAGTGGTCTCCATTGGAGCCTCATTGCCAGCCTAGGGGCGGTCCCCCCCCCCCCCCGGATGTCCGCTCCCCGCACAGGTCTCTGTTTCCTCTTGCGCGCTGATCTCCGCCCGTCCAGTGACGAGCCATCCTGTCCTGACCCCGGGACGCAGCTCCCTGCCCAGCCCGGAGCAGCCCCGCCCCGCCTAGCAGTGCTACTCACGCCAGCCTGGCCCCGCAGTTCTCTCCCTCGATGTCTCCGCCAGCCACGTTCTCCGTGTTGACAGACTCCGTCTCACTGGTGGGCATGCTCACTGCAAGAATCACAGGGCACAGAACAAGGCGTGAGGGCGGAGGGGAAGGCGAGGAGAGAGCCTTAGTTCACAGCATGCCCAGTCCCAGGAGGGGTGCCGCTGGGGGAGGGGGTGCTGCTGGGAGCAGGTGGAGGCCCTGGCACTGCCCCGGCCGGATTTGGGGTTTCTGTGAGGGAGGGCCATGCCTGCTGCTTGTCTTGGGTAAGCTGTGCTGCCCAGGATGCTCTAAATAGTGAGAGTTGGATGGAAAGCTGGTGATCAGATCATCCACCTTACAGGACACATTATGAGATGCTCACTACTGAGCCTCGCTTTGCCCCCAGCTCTGCACCCGCCGAGAAGCCATGCAAGCCTGCCACGTGCATCTGCTACTCGCCAAAAACAGGGAGCTGTCCTGAAAATGTTCCTTCCCTTATTTTTTCCACCCACCCATTCCAAGGGGCTCCGTTCCCAAACTGAGGGTCCAGCTTGTTTGCAGAAAGGGCATTGGTGCCACCTGCATGAACTCCTCGATGGAGGCACAGGAGGCCCCCTGCCTGTGGGGCACACTGGGTGTGGGGTCTCTAGGTCTAGGACAGTACCCAACGCCGAGAGCCGGAGCCAAATCTGCACTAGGATTCAAACTCACACGGCTGACCTCCGGAAGGAGGAGGACACCAAACTACGTTCACTGTGACCTGAAGACAGGCTACAGGTCTGCAGTCTCCCCTCCCAGCAGCCTTGACAGTCCCGCCTGGACAGAGGGATCTGGATATAAACCACCTACTGCCACTAGTGCCAACCAGTGGCCCACCTGCCGTCTCTCCCCGAGGGCTGAGCGTTCAGACCGGCAGGAGCTTCCTCCTTGGAACCCATGTGATGGCTTAGAAGAAGCCATTGCTTCTATTATTATTTTTGATTCCAAATAAAAATTTAACTCAAGAGAGCTCTTTGCTACCTTCCATTCTTTTCTGACATATTGGTGAGTTCCTTATTTGTGCCAACCCTGTTCACAGCATGGGCCTGGTTCAGCTCTCCGTACAGAACACCCCTCCTGTGTGGGGAGAAAACCACCAGCCCTGCAGGAGAACCTGCAGTTCGTGAGGGGGTGGCATCGGGCGATGTGGCCCCGCGTGACCAGTCGCCACGGAGCCACCACGGCCTAGGTAAAGCCTTCGACTGGGTACATGGATAACGCTGCTGAAGGCGGATTTCCCCATTTCTTCTCTTGTGGATGAACAGAAGCCGGGCAGGTGAGAACAGACTCATCTCAAGAATACTGAAGACACAGAGAGAAAGCCCATGGCTTACCTACCGTGTGCTTGGCTGTCATGCGTGAGCGGCCTCTCCACCTGAGGGCTCAGTGTCGACAAGGTTGGGTAACAAGAAATCTAAATGCCATTTTAAAGGCATTTGGAGCTGGATAGGACTTCAGACATTATCCAGCTCTGCCTTGTCCCCATTCACCTCTCAGGACAGGAAAGTGAGCTCTAAGGAAGGGACCGATGCCCAAGGTCACGCAGTGTCTGGGGTAGGACTTGGACTACAGCCCAAGCGCCAGGACCCCTGCAGCACGCTCTTTAGATTGTCCCCTTGGTGACCAACTCCCTCCCTGCACTCTAGGACATCGTCGCGTCCGGCTGTGGGGCCATCCTCAGAGCACGGTGAATAACCTCAGGGCGGTGATGGACTTCCCGGCATGGACGCTCACTTCGCAGCCCGAGGTCGGAGGGAGCTGGTGAGCAAGACCAGACCTTAGGGATGGTTCTAGCACTGGGAGCTGGGAAGAGGAGACTTTCGGAACTCCTTAGTCCACCCACGTTCATGAAGAAGTAATGTAACTGAAGAGCCTTGTCTTTCAGTCTCTCTCTCCAGCCACTTCCGACTGGAGGTCCCTTGAACTCTTCCGGCATCGTTACTGGAAGAGCTGAGCTGTGTGCAGAGAGTGGTCTGACCTGTGATGCCCCTCAGGAGGGAAGCAGTGTGCTGGGGGTGCTGGGGGTGGAGAGACACCCAAATGAGGGGCAGGCAGGCCTGGGCATTAGGAAGAGCCATGCTATCCTCTAAATCAAGGCACAGCCTCTACCAGTACCAGTTGGCATTTACAGTGACTTTAATCTTGGCAGGGTGCCATCTGGGACTAGCTGCCGACTGCTACATTCGCTGACTTTGTGCAAAGAGACGACAAGGCGGTGACTGTGAGTGAGACAGGGTACCATCCCCTCGCAGGACATACAACACACACAGACACACACACAGACACACACAAAGCCAGGGTGGCACAAGCCATCAAGAACAACGCCCCCCCCCCCCACACACACACACACGTCCACGCACACGGAGCACAGGGGAACGTTACCATGGGTTTCTGTGGAGTGACTAAACCAAGCAAGCTTCCCTCTCTTCTGCTCGAGCCAGCCTGCTGGGGCTCCTTCCACAGACAAGGTGGCCATTTGCAAGAACCGGGAACAAGACATCACAGAGAGCATGCAGTCAGCCACGGGCAAAAGAAAGAAACAGAGAACTCAGCTTTCACGTAGGACCTCCATTTTCATCTCCAAAAATAAACAAAACATTGTAAAAAACAATGAACCAAAACCAAAAACAAATAAGAAAACATGATAAGACAGAACCAAAACCCCGAATCACATGAACTGATGACACAGAACACGGAATGGACATCGGGAGGAGGGGCTACTCCAGCAGCGGCCTCTGTCCCCACTGGTGGGTCTGGTTAGTGGTCTGAGGAGAGGGCTCCCAGGAGGGGCCACCATGCACCCCCGCTGCCCTCCCTGGGAGGTGCCCTTTTACGGGCTCCAGTGGGGTAACAGCTAAAACCAAACTACAGCACTGGTGTCCTCCTTCATCCCCACCAGCAGCAGGTGCCTGGACCTCTCCCCACCTGCACTGGGCTCAAGGGCTCCCTCACCACGTCCGTGCAGGTGGAAAGCATGTGTCTACTTGTCCCTTTGTTCAGCTCAATCATTCGATTCCACCAGTGAAGACCTACCCAGGCTGAGGGCTGATCACACCCCAAACATATACGTAACTGTTTCTAACATATTTAAACAGGCAAAGAAGTTGCTCAATTGCTTGTCGATGGTGGTCTTTTGAGGAGGTGTGTATATAAGACAGAATTTGTAAGCTTCTCTCGGGCCTGGGCTGCAGCTGAAGGGGGGTGCCGGCGAGAGGGAAGACTCTGCTGGTGCCAAGGGGAGCGGGGAGTTCTGTGCTCTGCAATGGACTCTGGGTTCTGGATATCAAATGCTTCTGCTAATGTCCGAGAAAGAGAGCTCCCCCACTCCCTTCGACAGCACTGGCACCGAGCGTGCCTCTGCCGGGCCCTCTGGAGGGTGCGGGCATGGGTGGTGAGTCAGGTCTAGTCACCGATGACTACTGAGGCGGGAAATCCCACCACTCATGACCAAGCAGTGCCCTGACAGGGATGGACAGGTGGCCCCATCAGTTCCACGGAAGGACATGAAGGAAAGGCCAGTCCGAACTTTAGGTGCTTCTTTATCTCATCCGTTCCCCCGGAGCCTAGAGGATGCTCTGCGAACACCCTGGGACGCTGCTTGCTGGTGAGAATTCTGAAGACCGGCTCCTGATAGAAAGGGGTCAGCTTATTTTTAACCCATGGAAAGGTCCATTTCCCAAACGCACGTCTTTAAAAGACAACACTTAGAAGAAGCAGAAACTTTACATGCAGTAGCATTTTTTTTTTTTTTCACTTCTGAAAAGTCCTTTTTGTAGAAAGTGCTGAGAGTTAGGAGCGAACATGAATGACTTGGCTGAGCTCTGCCTTCTGGGGAACACGCTGTGTCTCACTCCAGAATGCTGACTGTCCCTCCAGTGCACGTCTCACGGGGAGTCTTCGTCCAGAGGGGTGGACATGAGGCTGCCAGTCCTCGACTCTGTTCACACAGTTGTCTGGGGGGATGGAAACCCTGGCCAATGATGACAAGACAAGAACACTGTGACCTGTTATAAGGAAATATCACCCAACGTTTGGCCTTGGCATCAACATGGTCCCATCTTGTTCCCCTTCAGATAACTTTAAACACAAGAAAAAGGCCTTGATAAAATCACTGAATGTGATCAGCGCGGGTGAAGTTGGCAGCCACCTGTGTGGAAAGGGATTTGAAGAGCATTTAAATCATCTCCCTGAGAGTGGACAGTCCCAACTAGAAATGCTCTGTTGGGTGAAGTTATATCTGAAGGCTCCTTGCTGGAATGAACCTATCTCACCCGGAAGGAATAGTACGTTAACGTATCAGGGCCTATGCTAGTCTGTCCCATAAGCACAGGAGCAGACATGATGGGCGAAGAACTAGCTGTGATCCTATTGCTAAGGGATGAGGCAGCGGGATCACAGTTGCTTCTTGAAGGGCCTTGCTACCCTAGAGAGATGGACTTGGATTCCGTCTTGGGAACTGAGTTCCCGAACAGTTGGAAGTTGAGAATTGTAAGTACTGGATACTAATTCTGGGGAAGAGATGGACAGCTTGACTCTTCCTTTGGACACTCAGATGATGGACTGGTTGGAGGTCAAGGCAGAAAGATGGCAAAGAACCCAGGTGCCTGAGGGGACGTCTCCTCCAAAGGTAGCCCACTGGACGCCTGAGAAATGAAGCCTGCGTCTGCTCATCGGCAGACCATGTGCTAAAAATACAGCCTCGGGGGATGAGAGGTGCTTCACTGCATGGGTTTAGGGAGAAGAATGCTGAGGAAGACCACTAGAGAGAAAGCTAGTGTTCTGACTTTCTAGCTTCATTGTTACAGGTGCCACGAATCAAATTTGGGTCTCCAGGCTCTCCTGTCCCTTGGCTTCTGCTGAGAAGATTCCAAAAGAAAATGAGATGTTTCACGAGAGAGTAATTAACAGCTGCCGTTGTGGGTGTGAATACATAATCACGAATTGAGTAATATCACCAACGGCTACAATGAGTGGTGTAGGCTCCATCTCGCCAACAACCGACTACACCGAGGATTAATGTCGTCCTCTCCCCAAACATCTACTCCTGGTGGCAACTCTTACTTGAATGGTGCTTACTGACAATTTCTGTGTCTCAAGAGAGGTGCACAGTTCTTCGCACAGTAACCAAGGCCTATACGACGGGGATCACAATAAGCCACTTCTGACATGGGGTAATCTCCTGAAACGACATCACCTGGCTTGTACTGGGAGAGGAGCCTTCGGTCTAAGCTGTTGCAAAGACTGGCGTTTTCGGGTACGTCTGGGTTTGCAAACCCTCTGGGTACTTAGTCACTAACATTTAGGAATTCTCCGCTGAAGCCCAGGCTTGGGAAACACGGCCGCACAGGTCAGCCTGCCAGCCTTTCCGCAGCTGTGCTCAACGAGGACGAGCAGGCTCGCGGCCCACACCCCTCTGTGAAACTGACGACGGCTTCCGTCAGCTCCCCGTGCTGCTCAGAACACATCTCCAGGTGGCGCGTCTGCCCCAGGCCGTTCCAGCGTGTTCACACTCATGCTTCCCACAAAAGGAAATTCGATCTCATTAAGCCACTGTGCTGCAAACACAAGGCAACACGTGTGCCCAAAGGTGGCCAAACTCATTTACATGAATAAAAACGACTCCAGGAGGGGCCGAGATTTGAGAGAAAGAGCGACTTTGGTGTTGATAAAGACAAAGTAAGTCATTAAGGTGACTTAGAAATCAACCCACAAAGGAAACGGGAAGCAAAATCTTAGGTATTCCATCCTTTACACTCTTTCTCCCCTCCCCCCACCTTTCCCATCCCTGAGGCTGGGGAGATGTGTGAAGAACCGTCCACATATAAAATATCCTTCTGTCTCAGATCTTTCTAGGTGTCACGACTGAGTGACGACACAGCAAAGCTCCACGGAGACAGTGAGGAACGGACTTGGGGAGAGACGGAGCAATCTGCTTCCTCCTGGAGTCTTTGGTCATGCAAAACAGCTTGGACCTTGTCATGAGGACGGGGCTTTGCGGTGGCCTGTTGTGACCGTCAAGCAAGAATGGCTGGCCTCTCTTGAGATCTGCCCGGTCTTCATTCTGAAACCCAGCTGGGAGTCTCATTAGCCAAGGTCAGAGAACTCATCACCTACGGGCAATCTTTTATCTCCTCTTGTTGGGAGAGGGTGGGCGCATCAGGGCCAGACACCCTGCGCAGTAGAGGGGGGCATTTTCCACCCACTGAAACTCCTCCAGGGCTGTGGAGTGCCACAGGGGGCGCTGCGCTGAGCCCTGGGCAGCAGCCTGCTGGGACCCCTCCCAGGCTCCTATGCGCTCTTAGATGAGACTGAAGCACTTACATTGCCATTGAATGGCAGATGCCCATTTTATGATCTTTTTCTGGCCTATGAGTGGTATAATAAGTATTCATTTTCTCAAAGTACTAATCAGAGATATAGCTAACAAGCAAAAGGATTCCTCATTTCCTACCTTACTGACTCTGATCTAGAATTTAACTCTCCTGCAGTTTGGCTCCATCCGATCTGTGATGGATGAAGGCGTCTGCTCAGAATTCCTGTTGATGTCCTAACTCCTATACCCCAGAGCCGTATTTGGAGGCAGAGTCTTTAAAGAGCTAATTAAATTAAAATGAGCTCATGAGGTTGGGCTCTAATTCAATATAGCTGGTGTCCTAATCAGAAGAAAAGATTTGGACACAGCCGCTGATAGGAAGACGATGGGAAGACACAGCAAGAGGAGAGCCATCAGCAAGCTGTGGAGAGCGACCGGGGGCACCTCGCCCCCAGCCCCCAGAAGGAACCAACCCTGCCGACACCTCGCTCCTGGACTTCTGGCCTCCAGAATGTTAAGAGAATAAATATCTGCGATTCTGTTGCTAGGGCAGCCCAAGCTGACCACAGCATTCCCTCTTCGTCCTTGGTTCCCGTTACTTCCAGCAGAAGCTCTCCACCCAAGTCGGGCTGCCCTGATGGTTGTCCCTTGAATGTGCCCTCTTCATCCCAACCTCTGGGCCTTCGTGTACATGCTGTTACGGACCCGCTCCTCTCCTGGGGTGCCGGCTCCCCTCCGCTGCACTATTCCAGGGGTCAGCGTACGACTGCCCTTGGGCCAATGCAGATGGCCACTTGCTCCGTAAAGGTCAAGTCTGCCCGACCCAAGCAGGCCCACTGCTTCCGTGTGGCCTGGAGCTGCTTCCGCCCCCAGCCACGGGTCGAAGAGCCGCAGCAGAGTCTCTCTGCCGCCTGCAAGGCCTCAAACATTTACCAGCTGGCCCTACAGAAAACGTGTGCTGGCTCCTGAACGCTCAGGATGTGCCCATTCCTGGAGCCCAGCTCTAGTCGGGGAGCCTTTCAGGACCCCCGGCGGCCCGAGTCCCTCTTCTGAGCTCCAGGAACACGGGCCCCTGTGCGAATGATAAATAAAACCCGAGTTCCATTTCAGCCCCCTCCTAGCTGTGCAGCTCTGGGGAAGCTCTCTAACCTTGCTGGGCCAGGTTTCCTATCTGTAAAAAGAAGATAATGATACTATTTATTTCAAGAGGTTCTGGTAAGAGTTGAGTGAAATAGCTATAAAATAACTTTGTGAAGTGGGAAGTGCTATATGAGTATTTGCCAGGTAGCTTTAACCGGTTTCTATTATGGTTTGCTGAGCAAGCATTCGATTTGTGTCCCTAACTAAATTGTAACTTTCTCAACGCCGGAGAGGCTGTCCCAGGATTTCCTGGACTCCCTTTGCACCTAGTGGTACCGGATAGGGAGCCAGAAGAACTCGGTGTCTCCGTGGTTTCCCTGGTGCTCCCGTATGCTGGCCATCACCAGGGCTGTCCCCCAGATGCACTCTGCACCCTCCCGGCCTGAATCCAGGAGGCCCAGGCGGTGAACTTCAGCAGCAGCTCTCCCAGGCCAGCGCCTGCTCCTGGGATGGCCAGTGGGAGGCGCTAGAGGACGTCTGCGAGGCCTGAGGACAGGGGCTGCGGAGCTCGCTGCCTGCAGGTTGGTGCAGGATGGCTGTGTCTTATAGCCGAGGGTCACAAATCTGTCATACGGCCCTCTTGTCCATGACCCCCTGAACTTCCGGAAACTGCTCCCTCACTTCGTCCCTGTGGGTGCAGTCCTGGGTGTCCTGCTCCCTCGCTGACTTCCTTAAACCCTGCTTGCACCTCCGCCAGCCTCTCCTTACCACCAGTCCAGGGCTCCCTGAGTGGGCCAGGCGGACAGTATCAGCCCACTGGCAGGTGAAGGGCAGTCCCCAAGAGTTGACGGTCACGGCCAGGGAAGGCGGAGAATGACTGCCCGGGAGTCAGGCTGTCCTGGCGACGTCAGGCAGAATAGCCGGGCTTCAGGGCATATTTGCAGGTGGAAGGATGGTAAGACCAGTAGGGTAGGTATTACCCCAGGGGTTGCTTCTGTCCCAGGAAGAACAGAGTCCAACATTCGGGTCACTGCCCCAGGAGACTCCCTTCGGAGGAACCGTGTTACATTTCATCTAACTTAATTTTCTCTTGCACAAAAACTAACTTGGGAAGTCACTCCCCACCACTTCCCACAGTTTGCTAGATCAAGCACCCGGCCACACGGAGTCTCAAGCTCGAGTGAAGGGGGTCTCTGCCTGCCTTCCTCCCGCGCAGAGCTGGGGTCTCCCTGGTACCGGAGTCTAGGAAATGCCAGGCAGCCCCTCCTGGGCCTTGCCAACAAACAGCTCTGAACCCGACAAGTCACATAATGATTCAGAGTCTTATGCTCCTCCTCTCTGACAGAAATGAGTTGAAGGAGATGATGAATGACAGGTCTCTCACAAGGGATGGGCAGGGAGGGGTAGCGAAGGAGAAGAGCACATTGCAGGGGAAGAAAAGGAAAGAGATGATGCGAGAGCGCAAATGGTCCCCCACCCCGGCAGCGGTCTGGGTTTAAGGGTGACCGAGTCGGGGTCGCCAGCCTCCAGAGCCAGCCCCGGCCCAGCGTGGCTCCCTCCACATAAGCAATTAAAACCTGGTTGATTTTAAGCCATCAGAAAGTAAGTATAAAACAGGAATTAAATATTAAGAAGCCAAACAAAGTGGCCTTATTAAAACGGCACCATATAAACACGATGCGCCATCACCGTAATTATTATTACGGCTATAAACCGGGAGGAGGCATGAGCCTGCCCCGGATCTGCAGCTATGATCCGAAGGAGAGCGCGTGGCTGTGCTCTCAGCGGGCCGTAAACACCCCGCTCCCGAGCCGAGCCGGGTGAGGGGAGGGGGCCCGCAGGAGGAGGCAGGGGAAGGAAGGTCAGCGCCATCAAATGAACGTGTCCTTTCCCGCCCCACCTCACCCTCACCAGGGGCGACGGGGCAGCATGGGACAGTCTCAGGCCCTTGGGACTATGGGGAAGCAGGACATCTGACCCCACAGGAGGGGTTGACACCCCCAAGGGAAATCAGCTCACTGCAACCATCCGGGATCCAATAGGGATCTTCTAGGCGTGGCTGGCGGCGCCCTTTCTCTGTAGAATTGCTTTGGAAATCCAACTCTTTGAGGCACAAATGACTTTGAGGTTGGAGAGGACGCTCTCCTAGCTCCCAAGGCCAGGTTGAGCAGAAGGTCACCCATGTGGTAGGACATGAAAGGGACAGCTTGAGTCCCCACTCCCTCTCTAGCCCAGCCCAGTGGTGTATTGGTCATTCCTTAGGGCCTTGTCCCCTCGGAATGCAAATATCGGTCATTTCCATCTTAGCAACAACAGCTCCGTTTTTTGGTCACTGTTCCATGCCAGCTACTCTTCATGCACTTAACACATATTAACTGATTCAAGCCTCAGAACAACCCCACGAGGAGTCACCTGTCTCCGTTGTGTGTGCCCAATTCATAGATTAGAAAACGGAGGCTTGGAGAAATAAGCTACTTATTCAAAGTGTGCAGCTAATGAGATCGAGCACCTGAACGGTGGTGGATGCTACGCCAAGTCAGCCCTCTTAGCTGCTAGACATACGGATGGATTTATGAAACCCTTTCCCAGTCAGGAGAGGGGACGGGGGATCCTGCGGGCGGGTCTGCACGTCTAGGAAGAGAAGAGGCGCAGACAGTGCAGGGGGCGGGCTGGGGGAAGCCACTCAGTTCCTAACCCTGCCCGGGCCTCCCTGCCAGTGCGTCCGGGTGAGGGAGGGGACAGGAAGCAGGGCCATGTGGGAGGAACAGGGCTCTGGAGCCATCGGCCTGAGTCTGAAACCTGGCCCTGCCACTTTGCACCTGTCACGTCCCTCCTCTGTGGCTCAGTTTCCCACGCAAAACAGATTCCCATCCTGCCGCACTGCAGGGCTGGAAGGGGCGGGCCAGCCTTCCCTTCCAGGTGGGAATGCGAAGGTCTAAAGAGGATCCATGACTTGCCCAGGGTCACACAGCTGGTTAGTGGTAGAGGTCGTCCTCTGGCCACCACCCAGGGATCCCTCTTTTTTTCCTTTGTCACTTACATCACGGAGAGGCTGAAAGCCCACCCTTGGCCATCACCGGGCTCCCTCCCCGGTCTGAGATTCAGAAGTTCTACGGCAGGTGAGCTGTGGACAGTGGCGTGTGATGCTCCCTGTCCACTCCTTGTCTCTTTCCTTTGGGCTCTGTCTTCTACCTCACTGCTCTCTGCTGCTCGAGATCATTTGATCCAGGTCACATTTCCTACAAGGAGGTCCCACAGGGCCCGGCGCAACCTCAGAGGACAGGGGCACCCACAGAGGGGGAGCTCTCTGGAGCAAGCAGCAGCCCTTCCTGGGGCAGGGTCTCAGCCTCGCCCTCCCTCCCAGCACGCAAGCCAATTGCTGCCTTAAATTCCTGGGCTGCTTCCATAAGCGGTGTTTATGGGAAGTGAGTCACCTTAGCTTCCAGCCCACTGGTGCCTCTTCAGCTCCACAATTTCATGAACGAGTTTATGGGCAGCTGTCAGGATATCAGTCAGCGTGTCCCCTTCTGCGGCAAGTCCTTTCTTCTAACTGGTCTCTCCACTCTGCCGCTGGATGCTTGCCGGTGTCATTGTCCTCCTTCTTGCCCTGGTTGTAAGCCCAGGCCTGCAGTCTACCTGGCCCACCTGGCTACTTGAATCACCCACGTCCTTCTGAGAGGTCAGCAGACTGGCAGAGCCTGGGAGGCAGCCCCCCCCCCCTCCCCGCAGCGGCACGCAGACCGTTAGGACAGAAGGCCGGAGGTCAGGACCACGGTCGGAGAGGGGCAGAGGCCAGAGGCAGAGTTCTGGGATGGTGAGGGCTGGACGCCATGGTCTTCGAAGAAACCGGGAAGGCCTAGTTCAGACGTGGTGGCCGGGAGACCTCATCACCACCGTCTCTCTTCATGAGGGAGGAAAGTAGGTCTGCGAGGAAGAGGCATTACAGAGTGAGCATTTCGCCCTCATGTAAGAAACGTTTCCAACTAGGAGTTGCTCATGACTGAAGTTTTCAAGCATTTGTTGGGGATCTGAGAGGAGATTTCTAGGATTTCTTTTACCTTAGAACAAAAGAAACTGAGCTTCCCAGGCAAGGAGGGCGCAGCGAGGTGAAACACCAGGTTGTTGATTGTCGTGAGGGGCGGGGCTGCGCCCAGAGGCCCTGGAAGCCACACTGAATTCTCTCGTCTGCTGGACAGTCTCCCCTCGGCACCCTCTCTTCACATCCTGTCCTCACGGTCATTCACGGCAGAGTGCGCAGCCTTCCTCCCAAGGTCCTTTGCAATTCGATTTCCCTCTACCCACCCAAACTCCTCCTCCATTCCTACCCAGCGTCAGGCGTTTGGCGCGACTCTTGGCTTCCAGAGCGGCCCCACTTGGTCAGTGGGGTTTGCCCCCCGACACATCGTGGTGCTTGCCAGGTGCTGTGCTCCTCCACCTGGCCTTCGCCTGGCAGGGACCTGCCCGGCCCCTCCGCACGCCACCACGGCTTCAGGGCGTCCCTGCCCCAGGAACAGTGCCGGCCCGCCCTGGGCTCTGCTCTGCACAGTTCCCCGTGTGCGGGCCGGACAGGGTGCGGCACTGTGAGCTGATAGAGGACGCTCCCGAATCATTCCACCCTCACAGCCTGCCGGGGACACAGCCGGGGACGCGTCTTCCTTCAGTGTCGGGGCAAACTGAGGCTCCGAGGAGCAGCACCGGGAGGAGGACGCAGGCGCCTGTCTTCTGCTCCCTGTTCTGCCCCAGCCACCCGTGCCTTGCCTGTCGCTCAGGAGCAGGCGGAGGAGTCCGGCCTCTCCTCGCCTCACCCCACCAAGGCCACCCGCCTTCTCCGCTCTACTCCCTTGTCCTGCGTGCGGCCCCTCTTTCCTCAACATACCCACAAAAACTGCAGAGAGCGCGGCATCTGCTCTGACACAAAGGCCCCCCTCCCCCCCGCCGCAACCAGATGGGAAGTGCTGCGGGGGGCCCGGGCAGGCCTCTAAGCTCTGTGGGAGGTGCGGGAGGTGTGCCACACACATGGGGGCGCACACACCTCCGCAGCTTTCTTCGAGTCCTGTGCCCTGGGAGGGCAGGACTACGCACGTCTGGGACGGGCAGGGCAGCACCGTTTCATTCGCTCACTGTTTCCCCAGAGTGGGCCCTGCAATGCAGTCAGCCACCACCAGGCTCCTCTCCCTCCTGTGACATGTAGGGGAAGGGCCACAGGGGACTCAGGTGGGCAGCTGGGTGACTCTGGACCAGGCACAGAGAAGGGGAAACCAGTCCCAAACCAAATGTGCTGAAACAGTTGGCTTTCAATGCCAGGTGAAGCCACGTTTGTTAATCCACCGAGCAGCCCCTCCCTGCAGCTTCTTCCTCTCGGGCCGGACTCTGCGTCAAAGGTACTGATCACCCTGCACCCTGCCTCCCTCTTTCCTTCATCTCAGGGCTCTTCTGGGAGTTCTCGGGAGGGTCGGGCTTGCTGCAGAGGCTGGCTCTTCTGTCCTTAGAAGAGAGAAAAGGTTTCTGAATCCTAGACAACAGGGACCACAGTCTTCAACAAGCGAAGGACTGGGGGCGCTGGCAGGAAGTGGAAATGCTGATGTCCCAGAAACAAGGGCAGGCCCCGACCTTGGGTTCACCTGGGCCCCTGCGGGGTGCTCCCCTCCGACTCCCCGAGTCCACGAGGCTTCCTGCCGCAGGCTCCGGGCCCAGGAAACCCAGGAGGAAGGAAGGGACACGGAGGCTGCGTGTTTAGGCGGAGTCCTGCTCGGGGTGGGGGGACTCGGGCCAGGCTTTTCCTGGTGGTGTGGATGGCACCATGAGCGGCGTGACTGGTCTGCACAGCAGCGGTGTGCGGCCTTGGGCGGATCCAAGCAGCCCCGTTGCGTCTGCTGCTCGGTGCAGGCGTGATCCCTGTCCTGGGTCAGCTAGGAAGGGGTGACGACTGGGTATGGGCCTGATTCCGGGAAAGCAGAACGGAACAGTGGTCTTTTCTAACTCCAAGACTACTGTGGGAGAGTGAGCCTCCCTGCAGATGGGGGGAACCAAGCACAGAGGCCAGCACTGGTGAGGAAAGAGGGGCAGCATCAACAGGGTGGAGGAGGAGAGAGGCAGGCAGAGAGGTGACGTGGACACCCCCTGCCAGGCAGGGCTGCTCAGCACTGAGCCGTGTTTCGGAAAAATACATTGTTTCAACAGCTTAGTGCTTCCCTCTGGGGCTACTGGGGGGACCAAGGAGAAGAGGTGGGCGATGATCTCAAACAGGACGGGAAGGCAGGAGGGAGAGCAGAGACAGAGCAGCAATTAGCAGGAGTCATTAGCAGGAGGATAATTAGCCCTGCTACTGGGAGGACACAATTGCACCCCTGACACCTCCGACCAGCCAGCGTGTGGAAGTTAAATAGCCCCAGGGGTCAGCTCAGGAGCAGAGAGAATTTTCTAAGACCTGGAGTTGCACAAAAACAGCAGGGGTTTCTTGTGACCTGGTGAGCTCCTCCCCGGAGTGTTCAAGAAGGGGGAGTGGCGTGGGGGAGTCTTGCCTGGATGGAGACCTGACCTAAGGAGGAGAGAGTCTCCATTCAATGCTCTCAAGGCCAAGACAAAGTTATCAGGATGCCGGCTCTAGGAAAAGGGCCGAAGGGTATAGGCCATGAGGAGGCTGCCAGGTGTGGGGAGAGGCGGTCCAGAGTCCTCACGCAGAGGACAGTCTCCCCTGCAGCCACCTGCTTCCTGGCCAAGAGGGAGAGAGCCGGTGTCTGCAGAACGCGGACACTCTCTCCCTGGCCCAGCCACGCTCCCTTCGGGAATACAGAGCCCAAAGGAAGAGACAGTGCCGAGGGCGGTCCCCGGATCAGACTGAGCAAGCATTTGTAGAAAACCAGAGATTACTTCGCATTTTCACATGGTAGGAAATTGAGGCCTAGATTGGAAAGGATTTGTCCAAGTCACAGAGCAGTAGAGCTGAGATGAGGAACTCGGTCTTCTGATGTCCTTTCCAGGGCTCCCCCCCCCCCCTTGTCACCTTCCTGTCGACGGTGTTTTGAGGGCTTTTTCTTTTCTAAATTTTTTTTCTTTATTGATTTTAGAGAGAGAGGAAGGGAGAGGGAGAGAGAGATAGAAACATCGATGAGAGAGAACATCACTTGGCCGCCTCCTGCATGCCCCCCACTGGGGATTTGGCCCCAAACCCGGGCATGTGTCCTGATCGGGAATCGAACTGGCGACCTCTTGGTGCCTGGGTCAGCACTCAACCACTGAGCCACACTGGCTGGGCGAGGGCTACTTCTTTGTGTTCACCTCTTTCCTGCCCTGATAGACAGACAGCCCTGGTATGAGTCCTGGCTCAGCCTATGTTGGCTGTCTGGTCTTGAGCAAATTATCTGAACCTCATCTTTCTCACCTAAAAAATGGAGCTAATAGTACCAATCTTGGAGGCTTAATTGAATATTAAAGATACTGTGAGTTAGAGAAGGTGCTTAATAAGTGGTAGCTTCCATCCGTAATATTCAAGAATGACACTCCGTGTGTGGCATGCCTGGACACTGTATATAGATAGTTACTGGGGAATGAAAAAGCAAAACATAGGCCAAAGAGAAGACCCTCAGGATCATTTGCTTTGTACCTAAATGGTCACCTGGAGCCCGAACACTTATTGGTCATCGAGGCTGCTGTGGCCGAAGTCAACCTCGTTCCTTTTGGGGCCATCAGCGTCCCCATCTTCATCACTGTTGTTTGTCCTCTCGTGAACTATCCATGAAGTTACCACTGTGTGCTCACAGTAACTTCCCGTGACTAGGTCCCTGCTTAGCAACGTGGGAGAAGACAGCTGTAAAAATCTTCCCTTGGGATTCCGTGCGAGCAAATATTAAGCACAATCGGAAGAAAGAGGGTTGCGTTGGCTTCCTTGGTGCCAATGAATGCTTCTGATAACAGACTGTGTCCTGTTCGCCTGCCCTGCTCTCTGCTGTCAGGAAGGTTATTTGCGACCACACCCTGGCCCCAGGTTGGTCCATCCAGCCTAACTCCGGCCGGGGTCGAGAGGAAAGCACACGGCTCCTGGGCCCTGTGGGCCGGCCGACGGCCGATTTCTGCAGCGGACCGGGAAAGCAGGTTTGCTTCTGTGGACGCCGGTAACAGCGCTAAGCGGCCTCTGCTCCACTCTGGTTTTAAACAGATTTTGGTCTAAACATATTTTTTAATATGCAACAATTGGGTTAGCCTAATGACAAATGTCATCGCTACCTTTGCCAGAGCAACATGCCATTTCCATTAGGAGTCATGTTTCCTGGCCAGAGTCAGGCACGGAAAATAATATTTGGTCATCAACAATTCCCTTCAGTTGCCCTGATCTGATTAAACTTAGCCACGGAAAGAGGAATTTACAAATTAGATGCCGTTCTCTATTTATTACCAAAATGGTCGCTTTCCACTCCATCCAGGAGATACAGTTGAGATCTCATTAAGTCTCAGCTTGTGATAACATTTACTCCATAAATCTCTGCTGCAGCCGGTGAATGAAATGAGCATTATGCCAAAGACCACATAATGGATGAAATCAAACCTCTGCCCCCACGGAAGGCAGTTGACCTTTTCAAGCCTTAAATGCACTCAGCTTTCTGGTCCTTCCGAAGCAGCGAGGACTTCATGCTCGGTACTCTCTTAACCACTCCCTGACTGTCCTGAGCTGGCCGGCTGGCCGGCTGAAGGAGGAATAAAATAAGGGTATTCCTGCCGTTTCTCCAGATGTATCTGAAGAAGGACGGGGAGAAGAGGTGAGTACATGAGTAAAACATCACCCGTCGTGAAAGAGTCCTGTCCTCCACCAGAAGTCAGAAAGAAATACTGACAGACAAGAAATAGAAGGCGAAGCACTCATCTGTGTGTCTAATTCGGCGGACACCCTCTGCCGGACCAGGCCTGGCCCGATCGGATGTTAGATCTGACACAGTGACAAGGCGGGCCCGAGACACCTGTCGCCCCTGGCAGGATTCCAAAGACTTGGGGGCCAGCTCTCGCTGTGTTACCTCCGAGCGCCTTCCCTGCTCTGCCCGGAGACAGTGCTGAGACTGCACGTACCCCTAAGTGGCAGTGCGTCTGTGTAAACGGTGAGCAGGTAACAAAGCCGTTGACAGGGGACGGGCCTGTAGAGACAGCCCCGCAACACTAACAGGGGTAAGGCAGGCCTGGGGGACAGGTGGCTCTGCCCAGAGGCTGGGAAATAGACTCAGTGACCTGGGGACCCCTTCGTTCCCAGGATTTTAGGGTGCTGTGACTCTCCGATTGTGATGCAGCCGCTCACCTGGCTCCACAGCAACCCAGGGCCTGGCACAGGGATACTGAAAGACCCTTGCAGTGGACCGAATGTTTGTGTGGCCCCAAGTCCTATGCTGAAACCCTAATCCCGACACGACAGTATTTGGAGACGCGGCCTTTGGGAGGCCCCTGGGTTATGAGCGTGGAGCTCTCACAAATGGGATCAGTGCCTGGTCAGAAGAAGCCGGCGACGAGCCAGCACTCTCTCCGCCACGTGAGGACACAGCAAGATGTCCCTCTGCAAACCAGGGAACTCGTCCTCCCCAAGAGCCCGACCGTCTGGTTCTCGGACGTGCAGTCCGTGGCAATCTGTCACACCGGCCCTCCCGCCAGCTCCCCCTGCTCCCTGTCCTCAGCTCAGCCTAAGCTGACAGTTTCCCTTCTGTTTTTAAGAATTCCACCCATCTCCCCAGGGGAGCACCCCTCCATTAAGCAACCCCCCGTAGGGAACTCTGTTGTTCCTGACCGGGCTTTGGTCCTGCCCCCAACCACGAGGCACCCATCAAAGACGGACAGTGCGGTCCTCCGGGCAGGGCCTGAGGAGAGGAAGGGACCACCCCCTCCCCGGGGCTGTGGCTGTCACCGGAGGCGTGTGTAACTCCGCCCGCTGAAGTCATCCCAAGGTGCGGAGCACTCAAAGCCCCCTATTTGGGGCTACTGTTCATCTTTTTGTTCCACAAGCCACATCAGACGGGGATTAAATGAGGCAGAGTTATCTGGAATTCTACACACAGGGACTGCCTGTTGGTGGGTTTATAGTCACAGGTGGAAAACAGGCCTTTGAACAGCAAGGGACAAAGGGCATGACGGGGCCCCCACTGCTACGCAGACAGGGCAAACCAGCGCGCAGGCTGAACCTCTCCACCAAGCCTAGGTCTGGAGCGGCATGAGCAGGTCACCCCCGGACGCCTGGTCCGCCAGCCCCGGGATGTCCCGGTGGGCGCAGACACCAGGAAGGCCATCTTTTCGGTCCTGCCCTCCCGTGCCTCCCCCTTCAGGCCCTGTCAGCCTCTGAAAGGACCGATGCCCCTGCTTCTAGCTTCTTCCTCCCTCCAACCAACTGTCCGCAGCCAGGGACACAGTGTCTGTGACAGTGAACTTGAACCTCCCTTCCATCTCTCAGTGGCTCCTTTTACCCGGAGGATCAAGTCCATACCTGAGACCCGCTGACGCCAGGCCTCTGTCTTCCTTTCTGGCTTGATCTTTGTTTTCTTCCCTGTGCACCCTCAACTAAATCATGTCTTTGCTCCCCTCCCCCTCTTCCCCTTCCTTCCTCCTTCCTGAGGCCCCCACCCCTATCATTTGCTTCGACACTTTCCACACGCAGCCTCCTCAGCTTAACGAGGCCCTTTCTCGTCCTTTGGTCTGTGGACTGCTGGACCTGTAGGCAGCGGAGACACTGCTGTGTCCACCCAGCTCAGGTGTTTTGTCCCTGGGCCCTCAGCTAGGTGGAGCTGATGACTGTTCCAGCCGATGGAGTGCAGATGAAAGCGATGTCCAAACTCCCAGGCCTGGTCTCCAACCCCCGCCTGCCCTCCATGCTCCCTGTCCTTCCCTCTCCTGCTGGCCAGGTGCAGGGACCCCGGGAGACCTCTGCGGTCCCGGAGATCATACAGCCACTAGACAGAAGGAGCCCTGGTCCCTGCAGACTGCGGAGGTGAACTCCTCTCCTACCAACACCGAGCCCACAGCAAACTGTGGAGCGGAAGTAACCTTCACTGTGACGGTGACCCAGACTTATCTGGGGGTTGCTTATGATAACTGGCCTGCCCTGACTGTTAAGTCCTCAGAAATCAGCCTGGGGGCAGCCCCTTCCACTTTCTTCCAAACTCCATTTTCTCTCCTCTGCATTCCTCCAGTACCTCGTTCACACCTTCACCTCACGGCTGTAACCTCTGCGCCTGTGCACGCCTCCTTAACCAGGCGGTAAGTCCGCCAGGACACAGACTGTTGTTACCCTGCATTAGGAGTGCCCAGCTGGTACTTAGTATGCGTCGAGTGAATGCACACATGTCTGCCACACAAGCAGGACAGGCTGGCATGTGTGTGACTCCAGAGGTCTCCCCACAACAGCCTCCTGTTCTGAGGCCCGCGATGCCAGTTTCTGCGCTCTGCCCATGGTCCCCATGCCACGCACCCCCGTGACAGACATGCAGTCTGTAGCCAATCTCCCTCCAGGACCAGATGCTAACTTTCCACATCAGCAAGCAACGACAGGCAGGCGCTTTCTCTCTCCTCCACTGACAGCCTTCCGACAGACAATGTATCTTGACATGACATGGGGTTTTTATCTCCCAGTGTTTGGGTGGGGGTGGGGGTGGGAGCCGAGGCACCTGTACCCTGGGTGGCTCTGTTTGGAGGCTGAGCACTAGCTATCAGAGGAGATGGATCAAAGGGACACTTAGGGTCATTCATCTCCCCTTCAATCCCTCCGCTGGGCTACTCCCAGCTCCCAGGTGCGTCCATCTGTTTGCAAAGTAACAAATTAAAATCGCATCAGCACTTTATTGGGTGCCTAACCTGGGCGAGGCTCTGGACAGATCGAGCTGTCAAAGGGTTTTGTGGCTTCAGGTAGGAGACAGGGCTTTGCCCCAACTCCACAAATGGACGTCTCTGGCCAGAGGTCCCCTGCAGGCTCCCGTGATGCGGGGCTCCTGGGCGTGTCACAGGCTCAGAGCCACGGGCCGCGGCACTGCACAGCCTGCGGCAGCAGAGACAGGCCAGACCACGTTCCTGCCCCTCGCGGGGAGCTGGCCCGTGAGTGGACGGTCCGTGAGCGGGAACACCTCGTGCCCCAGCAGTCCGGCTAACAACTGCACCCCTCTACGCAAGCTCAAAGGCAGCCCCAGCTGGAAGGGACTCTGGCTGACATGCACATGACTGACATACCTCCCTCCCTGCAAGACTGTTCCTTAAACCATTTCAAATGGAGGCTTCTGATCTGCTTTTTTTTTTTTGGCTTGAGGAAGCTAATGCCATAACCTCCTTCATGCTCAAACACAGTTCTTGTAAAGCTTATCTTTTGTCTCGCCCCTTTAAAAAAAAATATCGAATTTGCCCGGCCGGTGTGGCGCAGTGGTTGAGCGTCGACCCAGGCACCGAGAGGTCACTAGTTCGGTTCCCGGTCAGGGCCATGCCCAGGTTGTGGGCCCGACCCCCAGTGCGGTCCTGCAGGAGGCGGCCAGTAGATGTTCTCTCTCATCAATGTTTCTGTCTCAGCAGCACTGCCCCTGGCCTTCCCCACCTTCTCTCTGCCTTACCTTTCTAGTCTCCTCCGCTGGGTCTTCCTCGTACCCCAGCCTCCAAAGGTCAGTGGCCCAGATTCTTAGCCCTCATCCCCTTTCTCTCTACACGACTCCCCAGGCGAGCTCATCCAAGCAAACAGCTCTACACACCTTCTATACGTTGCTGACTTCTCAAAATATAATTTGTCCCTGACCTCTCCCCTGACCTCAGATGGCTTCCCAGTCGCCTAACACCATCTGCACTTGGATGTCAAACAGGCATTCAAATGTCACAGTGCAACACGGTTTCCTTGACATTCCTGCCCAACACCCAGTCCTCTCCCAGTCTTCCCGCATCAGCAAACGAGGGGTCCACGCTTACGGCGGCTTGGAGCGGTCACCTGGCAACACCCCGATGTCGCTCTCACATCTCATATCCGGTATGTCAGCAGTGATGTCATTCGGGTGCCGCTCCATTCCGCCCTGGCGGCCAGGAAGCTCCCGGTAAATGTGGGTCAAGTCATGTCACCTCTCATCTTGAAGCCTCCGGGGCTTCCGGGCTCACTCCCGGTAAGAGTCTGCGTCCTCACCGTGGTCCTGCTCTCCTTCCCGGTTACCCTGAACCCCATCGCCTCCCTCTCCCCCCATTCTCTCTGTTCCCCAAATACGTCGGCCGTGCTCCTGCCTTGAGGCCTTTCCACCGGCTGCTCCCTCGGCCCACAGTGCGCTTTCCCCGAACATCTATGCGGTTTATTTCCTCACAGCCTCCAAGTCTTCATTCAGATGTCCCTTCTCGGTGAGGCACTTCTGGCCATCCCTCTAAATCAATCTCTCCGCACCCCAGTCCCTCCTGGTACCTCTCCTCTCTCCATGGACGTACCCCGCTGCCACACTGTTTCATCGCTGTCTGTCTCCCCACTGGGAGACACGCTCCACGCGGGCAGGCTTTAGGAATGACTCTGCTCATCACCGTGTCCCTGCACCTGAGACAGCCTGGCACCCAGCCGACCTTTAGCGGATGGGTGGGTGGAAGCATGAACTGGAACACATTTCTGTGTGTAACTCACCAGCCGCACCGTTTGCTCCAATTACGTAGAGAAGCACCTCCTCGGGTGCCCTTTCTCCCCGACTGCCCTTTGGTCCCTCGGTGGTTTTGTAGCTTCCCCTCGGGAACGGGAAGGGCCGGCTCCTGCAGGTGTGCTCACCACCCCGTAATGAGGTGTCACCGCTGACCTGTGCTGCAGCCGCCTCTGCTCGCCAGGGCCCGGCCCCTGGCGTCTCCCAGTGCCGACCGGCCTTCTGCCCAGGGGGGAGTGGGAGTTGCCAGAGCCACTGAAGAAGAGGGATGATGCCTTTTCTCTTAAAAGACGACTTACTGTTTGAGCTGAAAAGAACTGGCAGATAGTGTAATCTTTCTAGCAATTTCAAAGGCTGAGATACGGCTTTCATTGAAATGCACACCTAGTTTATAGCAGCGTTTTTCCCCTTGTATTGGTTTCAAAGGGCAGACGATGACCTTCTGAAGACGAGAATATAGTTTCTGAGCCACAGGTTGCCTTTGCTGCACGTCCATTAGGTTGCAATTCCCTATTGATTTCACCCCACCAACTGCTTGACTGGGCTTCCCCAACAGACACAGACCTTCGGACTGTCTCCTGGCCCCATGGTTACGTCTCTCGCCTTCACGTCATTGCATGGGTCAATTTACTTGATTTCTTGCCTTTTTACAAACTCGGCCTCTCGCCCCACCCCCGCAGAACTGTCCCACCACCACCTTCCTCGACGGCAGGCGCAGGCTCCCGTTCTGTTCTCCTGGGACGGGCTGGCTGAGGCTCCTCCAGCCGCCGGGAAAGAGCACCAGGTGGGAGGAACAGTCCCCAGAGTCTGACTGCATCCCTGCTCGGACTTCTGCACAACTTGGCAGAGGCTCTGTCCGCTGGGGCTGGCAGTTCATCACGTGTCCCAGAGCGGGGCCCGACCTCCGTGGACAGGCCCTGTGCACGCGACTTCCCCATGCTGGGGGCTGCCCGCGATTCATCCATTTAATGGCCAGGACGGGGAGGCCGCCCCTTCCCCTCGGAAGCTCCTGCTTTAGGAGGAGAACAGAACAGCTACGTGTGTCTGTGTGTCTGAGGACAACAACTGACCGCTAAGCAAGTGGTGGGTCTGCATATTTTTATCCTCTGCCCGGAACCTGCTCATCAGCACTGATCATGACCTTGGGCTCCTGGGGGGGGGGGGGGGCCGAGATGTCGGTTTCCGTGTTTCCGAGGCGAGCGTCTCGGTGGTACTGATTTACCGAGCTCCGTGCCACAGACACACGACTGCGCCCAGCCCCGTCGGCAGGGTGACGGGCTCCGCGGCCCCTCCCAGGAGGCCCCTCAGTGGCGTCACTGCTCACGGTTACGGTCCATCGAAGGCCTTTCTTCCAGCCTGCCAGAGGGCTCAGCAGGGCGGGAGGCTCCTTAGGTTATTCGGTATGTCGTTCCCAGTCCCTGTTGTTCGTGTGTTTTAATTTCGTATCTGCCCCTTGAGCAGTGATCAGAAAGGGAGCCGTCGGTGGAGAGATTCTGTCAGTCTGCACGGTGAGGGGGCCGGGATTCTGTTCTCGAACACCTTAGGCTGTCTGCTTCCCTGCCTCCTCCGCCCGCTCCTCTCTAGACTCCCAGTCAGAACCGGACACAGCGAGCAGAAACACAGGATTCAGTCGGGAGTGGGAACACGTGGACATGAGCCGTGCCTACTCACAAGGTCGGGAAACCACCCCCACTGTATTTCCACGCATGTGCTGGGACAAACAGGCACACGCGCGGCACACGCAGGGGTTTCAGAGCTGATGGGAAGACCACGCTTTTCCCGGGGCCTCCCTGGCCTCCTGGGGGGACAGGCATCCATCAGCAAGGACGTCCTGCCTCCCTCCGTCGGCTCCCTGGGCCTCGGTGGGTCTGGTCCTCTCCTCCCGCTCAGGGAACCTCTGGCTTCCCACCATCCCTGCCTGTCTGCATACTGCACCCCCCTTGGTTGGCTGTTTAACCTGCCTGGCTCCTGACGATCCTAGATGCTCAAGGTTCAGGAACATGCTTTGAAGTTATGCTGTTTGAGGACAGAAATGTACCTATTCAAACGTCGGAATGAAAGAGAAGGACTGCACACAGAAGGAGGAAAGCGTGTGGTCGTCACAGAGGTGGGGTCGGATGGAGCAGTAGTTAGAGCTGCTACCCAGTGGTTCTCAGTTATCCGGCCGCAGTCACCTGCGGGCTGCTCCATCCGACTGCTGGGCTCCACCCCAGTCTCTGGGCCGGCAGATCCGAGGGACGGCCAAGGACGTGCACTTCTAGCCACTTCCCAGTGCTGCTGGGCTGCTGGGCTGCTGGGGCTGGTCCAGGGACCACTCTTGGAGAACCGCTGGGCTTACCTGCCGGGAGCCTGAATTCCCGTGATTCATCGCCTTTCCCACACCTGCAGGTCAGTCTCATCTCTGTCCCAGCACCAGCCCCGCCACCAGTCTGGCCCACGCAATCCCGGAGGAAGGGGTCTGGCTCAGTTGCTATAGCCTAACTGTCAAATGCCTCTGGGCTTCCTCAGTTTCCCATTCAGTACCGTGGATCTAACCCCCTTAAGAGAAGCCTCTGGTTCCCTTTCCTATGAGAAAGCAGCACAATGGTGCATGGCAGTCCGCTGCGGGGCGAGCGTCCTGCTTCCCAGGGAGCTGCGTGGTGGACGTCCTTCTTCCGAACAAGCCCAGAGCAGACAGCCTGCCCCTCTGCCCGAAGAGGAGGAGCCCGGAGGAGGGGGTCTAATTTAAAAATAATGAGTGCACCTTCGCAAAACCTCAACTGTCTTTAAGATCAAAGATTCTAAAAGGAATATGAGGCTTTATGGCTCGACAGCAATTATTGCATAACTTCTAAGAGTACTAACGATTGCAAACAATGAGACCAATGTGGTTCCAGGAGCACAGCTCTCAGAAGGTTGGTGGGGACAGTTTCCTCGCCACCATCTCTTCCCTCTCCCCGAACCCAGCCAAGACAGAGGACGGCTGCTCACTGTTTCGGGGTTTCTCCTCGTCCATGCCTTCGTCCTCGTTCTCGGGGTCGATGTCTTCCGCCTGGGTGATCCAGTCCAGGTAGCCTTTCAAGTCCTCTTCCAGCTGCTGCTTCTCTCGCAGCTTTTGGAAATCTCCCCGAGCCTTGGCCTTCTCCCTCTCTTTGGAGAACTCTCTGGAGAGAGAGTGGAGGGGCAGGGCAGGGGCGCATGGAAGGAAGGAGCGGGCGGGCGTGAAGGAGGGATGGAGAGAAGGGGAAACCAGTGTGAGTGGCTTTGCACGAGGAAGCCCACCCACTTCCCCTACTTCCACACACAGCTCTCCCTAGTCATCCCAGGTCTGGCCTTTGCTCTCACATAAATGGAAGGAGCCCCGAAGGGAGGGGTAAAATCCATTTCCCTTTCTCCTGGATCATGATAACGGGCTTTGCCTTCGACAACTGTTCTCCAGTGACCTGGAAACTCCTTCTGAACAGTGACCAAAGAAACCTCCACGGAGTAGGGGACATGCATTCGCATTTCCCCCAGAGCTGGGCGGCAGGAGGAAAATCTCAAGAGCCTCCGAGTGACAAAGGTGTCGGGGCAGCGGTGGGCGGGGGCCGCTCAGCTGCCGTGGCTCCGAGCACAGCTCCGCCCAGTGCTGGCTTCAGCGCCGTCTCCGTGGTGGCTTGGAATTGACCGAGGTGGGAATATTTACACCACGGAAATTGGCCACTGTTGTAAACCAGGGCTTTCTCTCCCAAAGGGCCAATTGTTGATTAGTTACCAGCAGACCACTGATTCGAGATCCCGGGAATTGACTCTCCTCCTTCTCTATTCTCATGACTAGGGCCCATCCCACTGCTCTTAGCTGCCTGGAGGATCTCCAATCCAGAGAAAGCTCTTTCCCACATGGGGACGATGAGGGTTCCAAACACAAGAAAATGTCCTGGGGGTTGACTTTTTGGTTAAAAGAGAAATGTAATCAGACTGGGGGGGGGAGACTATAAAATCAGATGATATAAAAATTAAACGATGCATTCAGTTTAAAATAATAATGAGTAGGAATTGGAATTGAATTGGGGTTTGCTGGAAGAAGGGCCTAGGGAAACATTTGACAGAATGGCTACTTCTTTTCCATTTTCTGTGATTCTGTCCTCCTTTGCTCTCTGACTTCGAATTCACTTTCTGAGCAAGGCGGGCTGGCCGCAGGCGGTGGTCATCACGGCTAGTTCTTAACTTGCCGAGCAGGTCTGTGCCTTTTCTTCCCCAGTCGTACGCAGAGCAGTTCTGTGTTTGAGAGTGTGTGTGTGTGTGTGTGTGTGTGTGTGATGCACTGGGCATCTTGTCTAATCCTTAGAAACATGATTCCTCCTTCTCTCACCCGTAGAAGTGTAGTTCAGGGCAAGAGGCTGCAGAAACCACCCTGAAAGAACTTCATCAGAAGCCAAACACTCTGCAGGAGAGCAGCCTGGAAGGAAGGGCGCACCCGCAGACCACAGGGAACGGAGGCTGGGCCCCGAATGCACTCGGTGAGGTTGGCGGCTCTCTCCCCACACCCACTGTCTGGAGCCTGCGTTTTGCTCCTGCCACTAAGGAGAGCACAGACCTGAGCACTCACCACTTGGCCGGAGAAGGGGTTGGGGCTGGGAGGGGCCGGGGAGACTTGTTACACTGGGAGGTGGGGGCCTCTGAAGCCAACGGGTTCCCTTCCACGGCTGCCTTGATGATGCTCCGGTTTGGATGGAATTTTCTTCTTAAATTTGATGGAATCCAATTCTAATTGGATTGAACTTGCTTTTCCTTGGGCTTCCTGCCAACTGGCGGGTCCCCTCATTTCCTTCTCAGGGAGTTCAATGCCAGGGAAAAGGGGCCAGATGAACAGCTTGCAGTGGAGACCGAGGCCTTGCTGTGCTCTGTGCCTCCCTCCCCTTGTTCCCGGGGCGGGCACTGAAGATGCCAGCCCATCTTCCCCAAACTTCTTCCCCTGGCCACACTGCCCGAGGCCCTGGGCTTGCTCTCTGGGGACCGTCCCTTCATAGCGCCCCTCCCCGTGCGAACCAACCCCAGAGTCGCACTTCCAGGCACCCCTCTCGACTCGTGCTGTCCCCACTTACGGGCTTTCTCCAACCCTCCCCGTGCAGTGGGTCTGGGTTGCGAGGTAACTGAGTAGCTGAGGGTTTACTTTGGCTCTTTTGGAATATTTTGCAGAGGGTTCGAGTTCTAGTTACAAAGCAACGACCCCTCCTTCTTCTGGAGTTGGGAGGATAGGCGTGGGGTCCAACTGGAGTAGGGACAGCTGGCCCAGTCCTGTTATGGCATCTGTCCTGTGGAACAAAAACTCACCATCTGTACCCCAAGACCTCTGGGGACCCAAACTAAACATCAAACACCCCCTGGGAGGAAAGAAAACGGAGGTGTGTTGGGGGCATGAGGGGATGAAAAGGCCCCAAATCTGAAGGCTGTGGCTCCCCAGGGCTCCCAGGGAGCATGGGGTGCAACCAGACGGCAGCAGATGAAAGATGGGCCAGTCTCCCTGTTCAGACCTCGTGCACAGAGGGCTTTCTGGGTGGCAGTGCCTGCTTCTCTTCATCTCCTCGCCTGGATGCCAGCCATGCACCTGCTCTGGGGACCGAGCTAATGAAGACATGAAGCCCCAGCCTGATGGGCTGTGCTGGGCCCAGGGACCGGAGCCGGCGAGACAATCAGTCACAGCCGTGGGATTTGTCATAGGCAGAAGCACATCTCTGGCCAGCAAGGGCCAACATGAAAAATGAGGTCCATGTGGACAATTCAATCCATACGGATGCTGGTGCTCTAGGCCCTCTGCAATCAATACAGTCGATTCTCATTATTCAGATTCTGTATTTGCGAATTTGCCTACTCGCTGAAATTTGTTTGTAACCCCAGGGTGATGACCGCGTGCCTTTGAAGTCACCTGCAGACACTGCAGAATGGCGAACGCTGGAGTCCTGTCCCAGCTGAGGTCAGACGAGGTGAACCTCCGCCTTCTTGGTTCAGCTCAGACTGTGAACAAAGGTGCTTCTGATGATCTGTTTCGTGCCCCATTTTTGGCACTTTTGTGTTTTTCTTGGTGACTTTGCTGTTTAAAAAGGTCTCCAAGCATAGGGCTGAAGCGCTGTCTAGGGTCCTACGTGTAAGAAGACTGTGATGTGCCCCATGGAGAAAACACGTGTTAGGTGGGCTTCATCCAGGCGTGAGCTACTGGCCGTAGGTTGATGATAATGGATCAACAAAATGTATTAAATAAATGGTATTTAAACAGAAACACAAGATACATGGTTATGTACGGATCACTTGATAAAAAAAATGTGACCAGAGACTCAGGAACCCAGCCCTGGGTTTCTCCTGAGAACAGGGCTACAGGATTTGATACCCAGCACTTGTGGGGACTTCGCAGAATAATGAGAATCGACTGCCTCCGCTGCTGTCTCTTCTGCCTGCACTCACAAGGCATGTGTGCCCTGGGCTTCCTGCTTCCCTCCGGACCGGGACGTTTCGCCGCGGTCCAGCTATGCCTTCCGGTTGTAAAACGCCTGCCCACCAGGCCCTCTGGTCTCCCGGGAGAGAGACGTGCCCATCTCCCAAGGGAGGGAAGGCCTGCACGCCTGCCCATCTGGAGGCACGAGGCCCGTCAATGGAAGGCCCGTGTCTGAAGCCCGTGCTCACAATCTCTTAAAAATGGGCAGTAACTGGATTCCAGAGTCCAGGGACTTTCAACTGGTTACAGCTCCCAGTGTGATTTCGAGAGTCCCATCATCATTAAAAACATGTTTTAATTCCAGTAGGCTGGAGGCTGAGATTTCTGAAGGGGGGATGTAACCTGATTTGTATCTCTGTAACACCAGGCCAGTGGCTGCTGAGGATCAATAGATAATGGGCGCACTTTGAAAACAACCCACGAGCTGTCTGTTCCTCACAGTGACTCCATCTGCCTTGTCAGGAATGGGGTGTTCTGGAAACGGAGTACTGCAGACCAAGGACGCCTGAAGGACCCTCTGGGGACCACGGTGTCTGATCTCCACCTTTTAAATGGAAGCTTCATGGAGTGTCATCTCCCCTACCTTCATGAGCAGCAAGCTCCCAGCACAGTGCCACCTTTTCTTGGTGACTGGGGAACACAATGTGAGCATGTACTGTAAAATATCAGTTTTAATTGATAGCTGTAGGTTTCGTGCCCCTAGTCCCAGAATGCTTTTACAGAGCTGCCGAGTTGGTGGGCTGTTCTCTCTGAAGGATTATTAAGATTTGCTGGGCTGCCTGGCCGGTGTGGCTCAGTGGTTGAGCGTCGACCCATGAACCAAGAGGTCGCCTGTTTGATTCCCGGTCAGGGCACAAGCCCAGGTTGTGGGCCTGATCCTAGTGGGGCGCATGCAGGAGGCGACCAATCGATGTTCTCTCTCATTGATGTTTCTATCTCTCTCTCCCCTTTCCTTCCCCTCTCTCTAAAAAAATCAATAAAGAAAAAAAAAAAAAGATTTGCTGGGCTGCCAGTCCTGTGCTCAACCGCCCTGCCCTGCTGGGCCTTCCTGTGGTGGCTTCGCACCTGCCCGCCCCCCGCCCGGGACTCTTCCTGCTCCCGCGGGCTGTTTCCGAGAGCCCCGGGGACCAGGGCTGCTGCCTACTCTCACCCCTCCTCATGCATCTCCCTCCTTCCTGACTGCGATTTCAGGACACAGGATTCACCAAATTCCAGGGGGCAGTGTAACCTGGAGGTCAGGCCTGGAGGTTATGGGCTCACACTGCTTGGGGTTAACCCTGGACCCTCTGTCTCTCACCTGCTAGAAGTGAGGTAGGCTCTGCATGTAAACCTCACTTTTCTTCTCCATGATGTGAGACATGAGTGGCCCTGGCTCAGGGCTGCAGCAGGGGCTGACCACCCGGCAGAGGGCGCGGCTCTGCCCTGCATCACTGCCGCCGTGCAGCCAGGGGCTCGGACTTCTCTGAATGCACCCGAAAGGTTGTCTTAACCAGGAGCCTGGCTGACGAACAGGTGGGGGGTTTGCCGCCTTCTTGTGGTTCTGCCGAATCAAGATGCTGACTCCAAACCCAAACTGCTGCGACCAGGTAGTCAGCCAGCAGGAGCCTGAGTCCAGGTTTTGTCACTTCAAGGACTCAGGGCGGCCTATTTATGTCGGCCGGCCCTCTTGACGGAGGAGAAGGGACCCTTACCAGGAAGGGAAGATGCTCGCCCACGGACAAGTCTTTGTCCGGGCAGAGGGTGTGCCCAGGGGCCAGGAAGCCTTGGGAGAGGCTCTGTCCGCCATTCTGGGCAGCAGGCTGCTGTCCTGGGAACGGGTCAGGGCGCAGGTGCTGGGGAAGGTGTCCAGGAGACCAGTGTGCAGACTCAAGGGCACATTGGAGCCGAGGTCTGAAGGCCTGGGGGTCCTGTTTAGAGTGTGCACAGTTTATTTCTACTTGCCAGGCTCTGGGTACTGTTTTCACACACCCCTCTCACTGGGACCGGGTCAGGCCGGGACTTGATCTCCAAACGGCTGTTCCCTCACGTCAGCAAGGAAGACGACTCCTTGTGCGGCCAAGGATTATGGGCAGATTCTCCGCTTGAGAAGGGGCCTGCATAGCCCATCCCGGGGGACAGACGGGGCATTTCACTCAGCCGTGTGTCTAATCTCTGGGGCAAGAAAATGGAATCAGTAGACCATCTCCCAAAGGTTCAGAGCTCTGGCTTGTGTTATGGTTCAAGTTCAGTCCACACATGTCCATGAAGAACGCTGGGCTGATGGAGTCTCGTTCTGCTATTTACCAGCAAAGTGACATCATGTATGTCACTTCACACCTGTGGGCTCACTTTCCTCGTCTTTGAAAGAAAGGGTTGGGGCGGTTCAACCTTGTGACGATTCTATTCACTAGTTCGGGTTATCCTAGGGATCGAGTAAACAAGGATCCTTGTCATGACAGCTCCATTATGGAGCACTTACTGTAAGGATCTCACACAAACGATCTTATTCTAGCATCCCGGTGACCATTGTTGTCGGGATGTTTTCGGAGGGGTTACTACTGTTTAAAGAGAAGGAGCTCCACATGACGCCTCCAGCAGGTGCCGAGCTGGGGCACCTCACTGTCTGTCTTCAGCAGCGGGGTGATGAGGCTGATTTTTTTCAGTGCTTTCCTTGGTGATTTATATAGAAACAGAGGGACATTTTCTCGTGTTGGAACACAAATATGAAAGCCTTTCCACCTCCAGGCAGCTAATCGGCGCTCACGTGTCTCCGTCACTCTGCCCCGAGGGAAGACACTGGTTCCCTGGGTGGCCTTACCTTGGCTGAAAGCATGATGCTGTCAGAGTCTCTAACAAGCGGCCCACCACGGGGAAGGATGAGGGTAGAAGCAGAACCCTTCGTCCCCCAGTTCCTGAGACTACAGGCGGTGCCCCTGCACTGCGCTGGGCCACGGCAGGGTGGGGGCCCTTCCCCGGGGATCACTGAGGAAAAGTGAAGCTTGACCCTTCTCCCTGTGCCTGACTCTGCCCAGCACCGCTGTCCCTGGACATCTGCGACCGGCTATTCCAAGCAGCTGACTGTCTCGAGCAGAGCGGAAATAGATTGCACCCCTCCCCTCGTAGCCAAGGCAGCGGAGCGTGTCCCCCATGAGCAGGTCACCAGGAGCATTTAGGTGTTAGGCCTTGGCACGGCTGGTGTGGGCTTGTGAAGGGGAAAGTGGGCTGGGGGAACCCCGCGAGTCCCCCGGCAAAGGCAGCCATCCCTGGGGCTCCCCGATTCCCTGACCTCTGTGGCTTCCACCACTTTTTAGCTTCCCCTGAGCAAAGGCCCAAATCAGGCAAGTTCTATACGTGGAGCCAGGTAGACCAGCTGACGGGAGAGTGTACTGCTGCCTCCCGGTGCTCAGATAACCCCGGGCTTTGAACAGCCAGGTGCCCTTTCTGTTCGGAAAAGGGAATGCCACACGTGAGCTGCTCAGTCTATGAATTAGAACCAAAGATAATCATATGTTTGGTCTGTCTTTGTTTATTTATATCTTCAAGCAAACGCTGATGACCCTGGTTCAACACTGGATAAGGGCTCTGCGACTCCACTGGGCGCCCGGCACACGCCGCGCCCGGCTCCTGGGTCAGCGAGAAGCCGTCTGCGGGACCGCGGCGTGAGTTAAAGGCACGCAGTCTGTGAACAGCCCCTCGATTCCAGCGTCCACAGCCTTCCCCGCCCGGGGCGCCGCCGTGCTGCTCCTCGGGTACAAGGAGAAGCACCTGTCCCCTGAGCAGCTGCTTGAGGGACGGAGGGGCTTGGATGAGCCGGCAGGAGACAGGCAGGCCCCCCGATCTCTGGGTGAGACCTAAACCAAGGGACTGATCCTTGCACATTTGACCCCTCTGCCCAGCCAGGCCAAGGACATTCACTTCAAGGCTCCTGAGGTGGCCCCTTATCCCAGGTTCATCAGAGCCAGGAAAAGAATAAAGCCAGGAGTAGCAGAAAGAGTAAATAAAATGGAAAAATCAAGACCTTTTTCCTTGGTCCTGCTTACCCGCTAAGGACACCGAGAACCAAGTTAAGTACAAAAAATGACCCTATGATGATTAGTGTAACAAAATAGATCCAGGGCCAGTCCCTTCCTACGGCATCATTGACCTGGAAGAACGGAGTGATAGTTAGTGGGGCGCACGCGGCAGCCGAGCACGACCCAGCACCCCTCACGGGCTGCAGACGCCGACCCACGCAGCGCCAGGACCCGACCCCCTCGGTGCCAATCGGAGGCCAAATAGCCTACCAGCCAATGCGTCAGAATTTGTGGCTGAATGGAGACCTTTACCCCTGGTTTTCCGGGGCCTCTCAGGGCCCCATCCCTGAGGATCCTGGCGATGGACAGAGTGGAACCTGGGACCTTGCTCGGCTGCATTGTAAGGAGGACACAGAAATGGTCAGCTTACCCGCTCAACACACCGAGAACCAGATTTAGAACGAAAAAGGATCCAAAGATGACCAGACTGACAAAATACACCCAGGGTAACTCATAGCCCATAGCGTCCTGCATCTGGAAAGACGAAGGAGAGTTAGGAAAGAGAGAAGGCAGAGCGGAGTCGAGCGAGGAGGCAGGCAGAGAGGGAGTGGAGAGAGTCCAGAGGAGCCGAACCTGGTCCTGGTCTACGTGGCCCCTGGTCCCCTGCTAGCCCTGCATCACCTACGTTCAGAACACGTATGACCGCGACCTGAACGGTCAGGGACTCGTGCAGGCTCTGCCTTAAGGGAGATCCTGTCTGGCTCCCTCTGTTGTTTTATTTTCTGGAACAAAGAGAAATATGTCACCAATGTTTCCTTTTTACTTGTCTAGGACGGTGGGTTGCCTCACAGAGTAATTTCTCCAGTCAGGAATGTTTTTGGCTCACTCGGGTTCACGTGGCATCAAGCCTTCCACTGCCCCCGAGCTCGGTGTTGGAAGTGCCTCGGCTCTCGCTGCCACAGCCAGAGATCCGGGACCTTCGGGGATGGGGGGAGGAGGCCTTCCCGAGGGGCCTGCCACCTGGACCTGAGCGGGGCCCAGAACCGAGGTGAAGCTCCAGGGCTTCACAAACACTACAGCTGAGACGGTGGTTTGGGTTTATGAATTCAGAGAACGGTTCCTGCGACCAACCCCAGCCCAGGTGGAAACAGTCCTTCACCTGGGAACTGACCTGCCACTACCTGGATGAGGAGACCCTCGTGGAAGGCGGAAGCCCTCGAGTGGCTGGAGGCAGTGGTGTGCAGGGCCACCGAGCAGCTCCTTGCTCAGCGACCTCACGGGGCTGGCCTGAAACCGGCCGTGGTGGACAGAAATGGGCAAGTGGTACAGGCCCGTCCGTCTCCACCCCTTGGTCGCTAGCAACGGGCGTTAACACATTCACTAGCACATCGCAGGCTATCGGGTAGACATGAAGATGAGGTCGGTCACAGGGCAGCATTGTTATCGGAGGCAATTTTACAGGAATCCAAATTCCCACGGACACAAGCTTCCTACACGATTTACATCCGTGGTTTTCAGGGGGGACCTGCGGGCCAGCAGCAGCAACTTCCGCTGGAACGTGCTTCGAAAGGCACACGCTTGGGCCCCACCCTGAAGTGGGGGGTGGGCCCGACAACCCATGTATGTCAAGCCCTCCAGGTGAGTCTGATGCATGTAAAAGCTTGAGAAACCCCGTGATGCACATCATTCTCTCCATAGCTCCCAAATGCAAACCTGAGGACAGGGCGGGTCCTGCGATTGGCTGCGTACCTCTGCCATGCTGCCCAGCCGTGGGCCTCCACTGGGCCCGAAGACCTGCAGCATCAGAGCCAGTGGAGAGACGTGAACAAAGAGGGTTCCTGCGCCCTCCCCGAGACTCAGCGAGCCTCCCAGCCCTGCATGTTGAACACTCAGGTGACTCTAAAGCAGGCTGAAGTGTGTGACTACTGCCAGGTGTCTGCAGTGAGCCCCAGATGTGCAAGGACCCTGCTGTCCTCAGCCCCCAGGGCCCCTCAGGCTCTGGGAAACCGGACCCATTTCCTAACTATGCTGGACAGATAGATCCTTTGCATGCTGGGAATACAAAAGATTGACAAGTACAAGTGACCTTCCTAATCGGATTGGCTTGAAGTGTTACATGCCAATACATTCTTTGCAGATCTATCAATATTTATCTGGGGGTCACCACATTTTGGTTAGAGGAAGCTACCAAATATAGTCATGGTGCAAAGTCCAAAAGTCATGCCAAGGTCTTGGGGGGTCATTTGCTAAACTGAGTCAGGGAGGAGGAGAACCCCACCCATGTCCACTGAACCACGTCAAACGTCATTCCCTTCAACGTGGGCTCAGTGGTCGCGCCCACTCCCACACACCTGCTGCTTTTACAAGTGCTTCTCCCTTCCTAACTTGTCATCGACTTGTTTATCATGGGCTTGTCTTCCCTGCTGGGATGTAAGCTCCATGAAGATGGGCAGTTTGGGTCTGTCTGCTCACTGGTGTGTCCCCAGGGCCTAGGACAAGGTCTTGCACGTGGCAGGTGCTCAGTACACTTGTGGAGTGAACGAAAGAACTTGACATGTGCCGGGCACTGTGCTGTAGAGGGAGCCTGTGCTTGAAGGGGGAACAGAGAAGTAAAAGGCAACCCCAGCGCAAGGTGGTGAATGCGGCTGTAGAAGTAAACACGCAGGGTGACAGAAGCCCGGAGGCCGGAGAGGCTGGATGAGGCAGGAAGCCGGCAGGTCCCGGCCAGGCCGGACAAGGACAAGGGAGGCAGGCGGAGAGAGGAAGCCTGGAGGCCTGCGATCCTGTGAGGGACCGGCTTTCCTAGGAGCCTGGCAATTGTTAAAAACGAGAGCCCACAGCTGTAGCGCCGTCCTGGCTCCGGGACAGAGGCTCTGCCCGGTGGCTGGGCACGAGCATCCAACACAACAGCCGCAGTGAGGAGGACAGGGCCGAGCGGCCCACGTGTGTCCGAGCCTGGGAGCCGCCGCCGAGCGGCAGGCAAGAATCTGAGCCAGGGGCAGAGGGACTCACCGCAGCAGAGGGGAGTCCGGGAAGCGTCTTCAGTGCCGGGAGGAGGAAAGCAACACGGCACTACTACGGGAAGTGGCAGGATGGGTGGAGAGACTGGGAGGGAGAGGAGCGTGGGAGCCGCAGCGAGCGAGTGGACCACGGGCCACGTAACAGTGGCAGTGATGGGCATGTGATACCAGGGTGGGTCACATTTATTATGGGGTGCTGTGACATAATCTTTCGGTGTTGTTCAAGTCCTGGTTTGTTCGACAAGTATTTACTGAGTGCCCACCACGTGAGAGACATTGTGTTCTGGGCCACAGCGAGGGCCACGGGGCTGGGAGCAGCCCTGATAGAGAGGAGGATCCTGTGGGAGCCCAGGCCCGAGCGCAGGGGAAGCCTCCCGTGTCTTTCTGCCTCAGGCAAGTCCTGCCATGCAGGTCGGAGGAGGTGCCTTCCTTGTCCTTGGGTTAGTGCTTCCTTCTCTTTCGGGAGGGAGGGGAGGTCAGGACAAGCTGAAGAAGACGGGACTCCCACCAGAGAAAAGGTACATACACACAGCACACTGAGCACGGTCTCGCGGGGGGTCTGCAGCCCATTGGGCTGACCAGCCAGCTTGTCCTGTGCTAGCCCCAGGGAAGCGCTCCCCAAACATGGGTAGGGGATCAAGGGGTCCGTTCTGAAGACGTTGCCCTGCTCCACCTGACCCTCAGCTCCCTCAGGACAGGACAGCTGGGAGCAGGCAGTCCCAGGAGGCAACGGCGTGCGCCCCGCTGGGCCCTTACAGAAAGTGTGGTCCCCCAGGCCCCACTGCTAGGACACGTCCACACCCACGAGCCGCGGGGATCTCCTGGGGCCCTGGTTCAGTTGGGGTGTCCTGTCCTCCGTGCCACACTCATGGAGAACCTCACAGAGTGGAGCTCAGACCACAGCACCCACAGACATCGCACAGAGAGCCTCAGGCCCCGGGACACCCCCAGCAGGGCCGTGTCCGGGAGACTCCTGGTCTCCACCCCGCCCTGTGGTCCTGTGTTTCTGCTTCGGTTTCATCCTCGGCTGTGGGATAGTTCTTTCAGAGGTTCAAGATGGGGAACAGCAGGTGAGGGGTAGGAGGTAGGAGGGCAAACTAGAGATTAACGAGCTTCCAAGGTGGTCCTAGGAGCCCATCAGTCCTTCAGTGAGCAATGCTCAGCAGCCACCAGAGGGGGCGCCCCGGTCTGCCTGGCTCTGGCCAGAGAGGCGGAGAGCCCCTTTCGATGGCCCTCTTACGTTCTCTTCTTTATTCTAGGCCACCTGCTTTTGGGGGCAGACTGGGTGGACACTCTCAATGCGGGTGACAAGTAGGACAGCGCTTGGCGATGAGACTGTTGTCTTAGAGCAGCTATTTAAAACGGAGCTATTAAGAAGAGAAAGGATAAATACAGTCCTGTTTTCAAAAAATGACCCAGCTGGCTGACACCCTGATTTAGAGGTCCTCTCTAGCCTTGAAGGCCAGTTGCCTCTTAGGCCTGTAACAAAAGCAGCTTTGGGGTGCTCCTAGGGCAGGGCGCCTGGGTGCACCCGGTGCACAGTAGCAGGAAGCCCCACCTCTGCCGACACAGACCTCGCTCTCCCGGAATCGGGGGACAGACAGAGGGGATCCTGAATGAAAAATACAGAAGTCCTTTTGAAACTATATCTAATTCCTTGGCGGGAACCCAACCTTAAATCAAGGTATATGTTTCCCCAAAAAGAAAAAATAGAAGGAGCACCTCCTGGCCCCTGTTCCCTCCAGGCCACTGTCGATCTTAGCTGATTTCCAGGAGTTTCCAAGAGGTGTCTCTTTCTTCTGTAAGCTTCGGGGCACAGGCACCGTGACGCGAAAAGATTGACTGCCACCGCGGGTGCCAAGGGAGGCTGTCACTTGCCAGCAAAGGCAGGAGGTGTAAACCCATAAAAGTCACAGCACTTCACAGAGTGTTATTAGAGGACAGGATTTGCTGCTGCCAAAACGCCAGCGCCCCGAGCAAAGACTCGATAAATCTGTGACCTTCGTCACCTTGCTTGCCGGGACATGGGTGTCCACCCACGGGTCACTGAGTGAGCAGCAGGGCAGATGACAGGTCTCACCTGACTCCTTTCTGCTGCTGCACCTGCTCGCTGTTCTGCACAGAACACCTGCGCGTGCCCGGAACGCAGGACAAAGCCTGATTTGCGTGGGAAAGACATCACGGGGCTCCTCACCCTGAGGAAGGCAGCCAGTAGCATCAGCCCCTCCATCTACAATCTAGTTTTTAAATTCCCTCAACCCAGGTGGGACTGTGCACTGACATTCTGGGGGAGGTCAGGAGCCACGGAGAGTGGAATGGTGGCGCCAGGTGTGACACCTGTGTCGGGGACAGCTGGCTCATAGCCAAGAAGGCATGCCTGTTTGTCCTGGGCAGCCCGGGCAGGGGTCGATGTGTGACCGCACCCCCGCAGGTGGCCTTTCTAACACGGGAGAGAGCACTCCAGGCGGCCGAGCCATTTCTTGGGTCTGTTGAGAGAAACTGAAACACAGTTCTCTCCGATCTCCTGAACTGCTACAAAGTTTGCTTTCCCAGGCGGAGAAGACTTCTCTTGAGCTCCTCATTCAGCCTGAGGCCAGCAAATCCCACCCGTTCCTGTCATGCTACACAGCGCTCTCCCTGCCCCGTTTCTGCCCTGTGCTGCCAGGAAGCGTCTTTGTGGTCCCTGTCTCTCCACGTAGACCCTAAACCCCACCAGCCCCGCCCAGGCCCCGCTCAGGCCTAGGAGCATAGCAAGGCTCAATAAATGTTTGTTAAATTGAATTATTGAATAACAAGGACTCACCTAATACTAGTGAAACAAATAAAATAAAACCCAGTAAGTAAATAAATAATAACATTGAAAGATGCTAATTCTCTTTCTTGATATGTTTATGAACCGACAGTTTATAGTTTAGATAACATATTCTCTGTTTCAAGCTGGGTAAGTGGGTAACACTCTAACTGAAGCAGATGATGTGTTAAAGACCACAGGGTCCTACAAAGGACCCGCCACCTTCTTTACTCTGGCACCTGCTGGAACGGAGCCTGCTGCCTCTGGATTACCTGAGGATTTTTCTCAGCTATTCACTTAGAACGACTATTGGGGCATTAATAGAACTCAGCTCCACCTTTCTGCTTTCCTGATGCCTTCAGAGACTCGGCTTCTGTATTTGGTGAAAAGAAGTAGCTTTTTGAAGAAACAAGGGAGTGGGGGAGAAAAACAGGGTCAGACCTGGGTTAGGACCTGCTTTGATGCAAACGGTTTTTGTCATAAACCAGGACGGGGGGGGGGGTGGGGGGTATTTCAGCAGCACCGAGACCAGAGACGAATGGCTGTGTGTGTGTGTGTGTGTGTGTGTGTGTGTGTAAGAACTGATCATGGAGAAACCAGTGAAGGGGCTATGGGTGTTGGGGAGGTGACCTCCATGGTGTCGCCTTTGATGTTTATCTATTTAATTGTGATTGGGAGTAAATGAAGAAGCTTTGGCTCAAGAAGCCATTTCCCAAGGAAACCATACCCTAAACCTAAGTTTTGTCTTCGTTTACAAATCCCCATGCCCTGTCATCTGCAGACCTCAAAATAGGGCACTAGGTACAGGAAATATTTAAGCTAATTGTTCAGCTAACTGGGGCCTTGACCTAGCGTATGGCCAAAGGTTTAAGAGCTGAGGAAATATTCAAGTCTTACTTGACCAAGTTTGATTTTACTTTCAGTCCACTAACTCTTCAAAATCTAACAAAGGGATAAAATAATGACTGTCAGAGAAAAAGAGAAAGAGACTCAGTATATCCACAGCAGGGGACAGGTGTCTGCTGTTTGCTACTGGTGACCTCCCGAGTCTCTCCTGTCCCAGGCGGTATCCACTAATAGCATCAATGGCTTCTTAGCGCTGCAAAGGTCCAGTCTCTCCCTAGGAACCTCTGACCAGCTGTTCGTTGGTTCAGAAGGACCCACTCTGGGCTTCCCATTCATTGCTATACTTGAAAATCTGGGTTGTTCCTTCCCATGTGTTCTAGACTCGTCCCTTGGACTTGAAGGGAAATGGCATTCTTCTGAGTGGATGACCCTACTTTCCCCAATTTCCATGGAAACTATCTCCCTAGACCGGTTCAAACCCAGGGCCTCAAAACAGCACCATTCAAATTCAACAGTCGAGACTTCCAGGGTTTTTCAAACTTCTGCTTGAGCATCAGAATCACTTGGGGAGCTTTTTCAAAGTGCAGATCCTGGGGTCTAACTTGGAGCTTCTAATCCAATGGCTTCGAGGGAAGCAGCCTTGGCATCTTTATTTTCGAAAGCTCCGTGTTATACTAAAGCACCCTGAGATTCCAGAGCTGTGGGCTTCGAGACACAGGCCTGGAGGCAAGAGGAGGAAAGCTCAAGGGAGAGGAAGGAAGAGGGAGAGAGAGGACGGAGAAAGCAAGGAAGAAATGGCCACAGGAAGGTCAAAGCAATTAAAGAAATTGTCTGAGAGCAGGAGCATTGGGCTGGGAGGTGCTTCCACCATGAATACCAAGGAGGAGGTTCTGTTTCAGCTTCAGGGGTGTGTGTGTGTGTGTGTGTGTTACACACACACCCAGACACACACAACATGGCCATTTCGGAAAGGTGCTGGGAAAATCAGAGAGAGGCAGGTCCCACGAGCCTGGGATTGTTCCTTCACCTCTGACACTTTTTCCCATTCCCAGCCTGAGCTCCATCACACCCCCCCCCCAGGGGAAGAAGCACAACACAGCTGCTGAAAATTGGTAGTTGCATTTGTGTGCTTGCTCTCATCCCCTACTCCGCTGTCATTACAACAGTATTTCTTCGGGTCACATCTGGCTGGTGGGGTATCAATGACTTGTGGTGGTGGGGGGGAGGGAGTGAAGAAGGAAGGTCACAAAAATACATCAGGGCCATCAGCACAGTAAATTATACCTATTCCCCTCAACCCCACACCCTCCCACCCACGGCCAGGGAAGGTGTTTCCATAGCAACGTAAGGCATGGGTCTGACGCTCACAGGAGGAGGCTCCGTAGCACAGTTCCGCACCCTCACATGTGCGTGGCCCGCAGGCGGAAGGGTGCGTCTGTCCTTGGCTGTCCTGAGGACCCAGCCGGGGCAGGAGGACCAGCAGGGCCACCTGGGGACTCGATCAGCTTTGCTCAATGAAATAAATGTGCCTACTTGTAAAAAGTTCAAGCCCTTCTCTTTGTACACATCACTTAAAGCCCAGTGCTTAGTCAGCCTGGGCCTAAGACATGTTTTTCAAAGTTTCATTTTAGTTTGAGGAAGGGGCGATTTGACCTCGTCTGTCCTTTGGAAAGGTCGCACAACACAGCAGCTCTTTCGAGGCGGGGCCCCAGTTGCGCCATTACTCAGTGAGAGTGAGCATGTCTCCCTAGACTGAGCTCTTCAGTCTGAACTGGATGCTTTTCAGGTTGAATTCTCAGTACCCAGGAGCACCCCTGGGGGAGCTCAGGTGAGTTCCAAGTAGCCGTCTGCAGAGAGGGACAGATTTCATAGCCACACTGGGTTTCAGCGTGTCGACTGCAACATAAAAACTGGGAAAAGACGGTTTTTGAATCAATAGGACACGATGCTCATAAAAGCATTTAGAAGATACAGTGCCCTGTGTCACATCTCTGTGTTGCGACAAAATGTTTCTGATTCCGAGAGGAGTGGACACCCTGGTGGCCCTGGTCCCTGACTGTCTGGTCACCCTGCCTGCCGGGGAGGCACCTGCCGCTCTCTTTCCGGCTTTCGGTGCAGACACTGTCCCCTGCGCGGGCTCTTACACGGTGTCAGGATGGCCGGATACGTTTGACTAGATGCTAGGTGAGATGGTATTTTCAAGAACGCCAACGAGCATCCAAGTGTTGGAGAACAGCACTGGATTCTGGCAAATCATTGCTCATGTTGAAATAGGAGATACTATAAAGAATTACGTTTCCTGGAGTTTTTACAAATAACAGATTTAGCTCTGCCAGAATGGAGACAGCTCAACTGTGGGGTGTCTATTTGCCTGTGGGACAGGCTGTACAAAATCCGCCACTGCAGGGGCTCGAAGTTGGCAACGCAGAATTGGCTGCTGGATAATGGCAGAGGCCCCTTTGAAAGAAGCACTATTTCTAAATATGCATCTCCTAAGCAGCAGAGTGTTTCTTTTGCAGCAACAATGATGGCGATGTATTTGTCTGGACTATTCTAATATGATACGGTAAGATTAATATGAGAAATAAAAATATAACAGCATGCCATCATGCTACACCATTCGATAAAAATGGCTTCTTTTTAGAAGACCAGGCCTGACTTTTCTCTTTAGTCCTAAACATTAATAATCTATCTGTCTTTTGGGGACAGAGGCAAGACAAGGACAAGAGGACACGAGAGCCGATGGTGGGAAGAGGAGCCCACGGGACCCTGGGCCGGGCATGCCCGTGTTTCTCACTAGGAACGGTGTAGGACTCTGAGAGGTGGCATTTCCCTTAGGCTGGTGGGCAGAGAGAGACTCATCGGGGGAACATTTCATGCTTTGTCTCTCAGGGAAGGCCTGGAAGAAATCAAAGGTGTTCATCACGGGGAGGATGAACAGGGAGATGTGGAGGGGAGAGTCCTGAAGCCTCTGGACTCCCCCCGCAGCCCACCGCGAGCTACGTACCCAGTACAGCACGTCTGTCCAGCCCTCCATGGTGATGCACTGGAACACCGTCAGCATGGCGAAGGCGAAATTGTCGAAGTTGGTGATGCCGTGCCTGGGCCCGTCCCACCCGGTTTTGCACACGGTGCCGTTCTGACACTGCCGGCCGTGGCCCGTCTCCAGAGCACAAGGGGAGGGGTCATCTTCTGCTGGAACGTCTCAAATGGCCGGAGGAGGGGAGAAGGCACAGAGGGGAGGGGGAGGTGGGCAGAGAAAAAAGGATGGAGAAGTCAGAGAGGAACGTTGCAGCGTAGGGTTGACGAGGTAGGCAGACCACCACGGCAACGTAACGCAGAACACGCTTTCACTCGTTCCCCGGTGCGCGAATCAGACAGCACACGGAGCAGGTATTCATTTCAGGCTGCTGTCGATTTAGAAAGGACCTCCACCGAAATGTTGTGAAGTTGCATTGTAAGCCCAGTGATTGATTTCAGAGACAGCAGGGCTACTGCGCATTCTATGGTGGCACCTCAGCATCGTGGTCAGATGGCCAATCAAAACCAATGACGATGCAACCACTCTGAGCGGGAACTACCCTGGAACATGAAGGAAGTCCACGTTTCCTTATTTTGGTGGTACTTCCATTGAAATAATAGTTTCCAGTGGGGGCATGTTGACTGGAAAACGATTCCTCACCATCAGCCAGCAGATCCCAGCCGGTGGCACTTTGAGACGCTATGAGGGTCCGTAACATATTACATGATACACCTGCAGGGATGCAAATCCCTTTGTCGTGCAAGCCTTACACAGACGAAGGGTAAAGGGAATTCTGACCACAGGGTGAGGACCAACTGTGGCCGTCTTTTTTTTTTATTCTCACCCGAGGACATTTTTCCATTTTCTGTTCAGATAGAGTGGGAGGGGGGGGAGAGAGAGAGAGAGAGAGAAAGAGAAACATTGACGTGAAAGGGACACATCGAGTGGCTGCCTCCTGCACGACCCAACCAGGGCCGGGGACAAACTGCAACCGAGGTACTCGCCCCTAGCGGGAACCGAACCCAGGTCTCTCTGGACCGCAGGCCGACGCTCCAACCGCTGAGCCAAACCGGCCAGGGCTGGCCGTCTTTCAAGGCCCTGAGCGCGAGCACCGCTGACTGTTTTATGTGGGTCAGGTGGACCCTTGCAGCCCGGCCCTTTGCACACCAGCTTCCTACCTTTCGGAAGAAAGCAATCATTTTCCGAGCCCTACTCCAAACAGGGGCAGTGGAGGCCGGAGAATACGCGGTAGGTGTGGACGGGGCTATTTCGGGAAACGGTTTAGCAGCTGTGGCTACAGACAGTGCCTGGGCTACTTCCAAAAGCTAGGAACAGCTGCGGAAAAAACTGGTCCGTTAAGAGGAGGTTTATCTTTTTGGTGCAGAGATCGTTAGTAAATTGAAATAAGACTTGGTTGGTCTAAGAATTTCCATTATGGTGAAGTATTAGAGAAATACTGAGAAAGTCCTGACCCCAGCTGTGCAAGGTCGTCGTGGGACATTCGCAGAGGTTTGTGAACTTAAGAACAGTGCCTCAAGCTTGTAGAAAGTAAGAGCAATAAACAGGATAGACCTCAGTGTTAACAAACGATCGCCTCCAATAACAGCGAAAATATGGCCCCAGAGAGAGAATGTACTTGCGAGTCTTCATTTAGGGATTTTCATCTGTATCAAAACCATCACGAGTGTCTAGTACTTCTGTATTGAAGACTGCTTGCCGGTCGGGTGGTTTTTCTGTCTGTGCCTTCCAATGCGACAGTTCACAGTAACTCATAACGAAGAGAGGATTCTTCAGAGAACGGCGTTCAACAGCATGGCTGGAACTATATGCTGGATTGTGTCTCCTCAGCCTTTTTTCTTTTCTCCCTCTCTTGGTAGCTGCTTTATGGAAATGCAATGTACATTTCTTACAGTCATGAATGCAAATGCACAGCTCAGTTATTTTTAGTAAGTTTATGTAGCCGTGTAGCCGTCACCACAATTTCAGCACACTCCCACCATCCTCCGCAATTCCGGTGTGCCTGTTCGCAGTCCGCGCCTGCTCCTGGCCCCGCAACCTGGTCTGCACGTCGTCTCCACGGCTTTGCCTTTCCAGGAACTTCACGCACGTTTCCTTGTCCATCCTCGGCCCCCTCGCCGGCGGGCGTCTGGACTGTTTCCGGGTGTAGGCTGTTGTGAACACAGCCGCTTCCTGGCTTCGTCTTGGCCTGTGCTTCCGGTTCCCGTGGGTCTCTGTGCGGTGACCAAGGTGTAGGGGTCTGCATCGCTGGTCCCTGAGCTGTCTGAGAAAAGGACGGTCCACACTGACCCCCAACTCCAGACGCTGGCTCCCAGGAGGGTCCCTTCACGGAGCTGAACTTGAGTCAATTTTCTGTAACTTGAAATTCCAACATCTTTGGAGATCTGGATGTGAGCTTAGACTAGGGAGGCCATCGAAGGAGGGAAACGAAACAATGAATACCAAACCCGAAGAACTAAGGAAAAAATAGATAACAAGTTGCTAAAAATGGAGAGTCGAGAGACGGGCAAACCAAGAACCCAGCGGATGATGACCTCTGCTGGGCTCTCACCCATTCTCACGAAAGCTTTCTAGAATGATGTGCTCGGTCAAGGTCATGAAAGTGCGGGAGTAACATGAGAGACGGGACGAAAAGAGAAGGGAAAAAGAGAGGGGAAATGGCATCTCTTTTTCTCCTGCTCCGCTTTCTAGTGCAATAAAGATGCAACTGATCTTGGCATGGTGGTTGCTAATCGGACAGCTCCCCCTGTATTCTCAAGTCCTGAAATACGCAGAAATAAGGAAACCGTGAAGGATGGCAGAGTGAGTTCTGAACGTCCTCCAGGAAGGAAAACATATTCTGGGGTTTCACAAATATACGTCGAAAAGAAAATAGCATGAAGGGTAAGTGATCTTGTTACTAAAAGAGAAAGGGTTGGGATTCAGAAAGATTGTCTAAGGCTCAAGGGCCACTCTGTGGGTTTAAATCTGTCTTCAACAACAGTAAAAAAAGATATGAGAACAATTAAGAAGCAGTGATGACCTGGTAAAAATAGGTATCTATAAAAAGCAGTAAAGGGAACACTTGAAAAATGTGAACACACACAAATCAGCAGGTCCCTGTGACATGCCCCGGAGGCCGAGGGAAATGAGCTCCAACTGGAAAATGCGCTGTTTTTCCTCTGTGGGGTCACGAAGTCCCAGGGCGGGGAAGCAGGAACATGAAGGGGGAAGGAGAAACAAAGAGATGTGGGTGGCGGGAGATGGAGTCGTTCTAGAAAGCCCAAATTAAGTTCGCAGCAAAATAACGGAGGCCGGTTGGGGAGAGATTTTGGAAATGCGGTCAATACCAACGAGAGCGTGAAGTCCTGGGAGGGTGCCAGTCAGGGGTTCGAAGGAGAGATACCAGAGACAAAATCAATTACTGTTTTAGGACCCAATTTTGAGGAGTGAATAGAATGGAAGCGATTTCATTCCGAGGCTTTAGCCAACCCATTCTTTGCCAGTCTCAGGAGTAATTACTGTGCTTGGGCGAGCCATTCAGAGTGCCCTGGCTCGGCGCTCCATCAAGCAGATGGGACACCAGAAACAAAAGGTACCAGCCTGTGGGGATGTACCTGCGGGGGAGCCAGGAGGGCGCCTTCCAGACACCTCAGGGACTGGGGAAACAGTGCCTCCCCCAGGCCACCTCCCCAGGGCACTGGAGGACACCCTAGAGGCAGGAAAGTCGTCCACCTGGCCAGCTCTAGAGCATTCTTTATAGATTTTTCTAGGAAACAAGGCTCAAAATCCAATGTATTCTAAACTTGACAAGCACATAAAATTCAGTCTGAAAAATAATCTCAATGTATAACAAGGACTGGATGCCAATTCCATGAAAAACTCTTACAAGGGCTCACACACATTTTCGTATAATCTCAGTTTTCAGAAAATAGGGTAACCCAATCCAAAGTCTGAAATCTCAACAGGAAACACACCCTTTCCAAAGGTGGTACGGAGCCCTCCGAAACACAAATTGGTTTCCAAGGCGGCAGGGTACGGTTTTCCACTCTGGCTGCATCGAGTGTGTCCACATCCTCGCACATTCTCCCGCCTCAGCACGATAGCCGCCGCGTGGGTGGGAGGGGCCTGATGACAGCTGTGTCACGTCCCGTCGGGAACGATGGAATGGGTCCCTGGACTGTCACCAGACGTCAGATGGCAGGTTCAGAAAGAGGAGGTACGAGAGGTCTGACTGCAGTATTGGGGAACAATGGCTCCTGCAGCCACTTGCCTTGTGCCTCTTCCCAGCCAGGCTGCACACCGACAGCGGGGTCACCGTCCCGGAGGACCTGGCCTGGCTCCCCTCTTCGGAGCACTTCTCTTGGGGTCTGCTCTCTGACCACCTGGCTCCAGGGCTGATGGTCACTTATGTGATGAGTGCCACCTTCCCTCCTGAACTTGTGGGGTGAAGGTAAAACCCACCATGTAAATAATCTGATGCGTCTTCTGGTGGGAAGTGGGCAGCGTCTCACCCTGGGTACTTTTCCTGGTCCTGTTTACTGTCAAGAGTGGACCATAACGTGGCCCTGAATTGGCCACGGCACTTGGTGAGGTTGCTCGGGTTTTTACCCTAGAAGCAGGGAGGCCCTGAAACTGAGCATCCCCGAGGGGCTGTCTCACCGACTGTCCAGCTGTGGCCTGGGGCAGAGCCCCAGCCTGTCTCTCCCTTGTCGACCACGCCCACCACTGCCTGGCCATGTGGGGCCGCAGAGGCCTCAACAAAGCCCAGTGGCTTCCCACCAGCGTTCGGGGTTGCCTCCTAGCACAGACCCTTGGAAGACCCTGCCATCGGTGAAAACACAGTTTTGCTATTTTCCCAACAGGACAATAGAAACCGTGTGCAGTTTGGGGAACCGTGCCCATTAGCTACGAGGTGCACCGACACTGGGTTTCAGGGCGGGACTGCCACCTTTGGCTCTGTGGCAGGACTTCACCACTCCACTCTCCTCCATTTGGCACGATGTTGGTGAGAGCCCACTGTCCCCCACTGATGACTGATGGGGGCCTTTCAGATTCGACATCCAGTGACTGCCTGAGAAGTCTGGGTCAAAGGGTCATTGACCCCTTCAGTGCACCTTAGGCAGGACTCAGGACGAGCCCTAACGAAGCCACACGGTTCATACAGATATACTGGCTTGGGGCCAGCTCCCGATCGAACTGAACGTGAGCAGGGGTTTGAATGCAAGGGGAACATATTACTCATTGCCTTACTTGAGATTCCTTTAAGCAAGGCTGGAACCTCAGAACTTTAGCTAAAGGCAAGACCTGTTTGTTCCAGTATTAAAGAGCTTCTTTCTTTTTTTTTTTTTAACAGGATAGTTTATTTTATACAATTATGATCCAAGTAACTTGGAAATTCTCTCGAGCGTGAAAAGGAATGGTCTCCTATTAAACACTCTCCAGCAAAAAAGTAAACACGATTGTGTGAGCCTGTGATGTGGGGTTTATAGCTTTTTGTTTGTTTAGGGACTGTGGCCATGTGGCCATGACCTTGCCAGTGCTCAGTGTATCCAGGTCAGGCCATCCATTCTGGTCCCTGAATACGAATGATCCTTTTTACTCCTTGTTGTAAGATGATGTCCTTCCTCGGCCCTACAGCAAGAAGGGTCACATTGAATGCAATTCCTGGGTTGAACAGAAGTGAGAAGCAGTAGATGGACGCACGTGAGGGACCCTTCAATGCTTCAGACACGCCCCCTTTCTCCACCACGGCACCAACACCAAGGTGAAAGATGTTTAGAAAAAAATCTTGGGAAGTTTGACACTAGTAACCCCTTGGGGGTGTGTGTGTATTTTTTAAACACATTTTTATGTTAAACTACTTTATATGTGTCTTTAAAGCCTTGTCAATTTCTGTTGAAATGTTATTTATTTTTTTAGTCCTCACCAGAGGATATTTTTCTATTTATCTTCAGATAGAGTGGGGGGTGGGAGGGGAGAGAGAGAGGGAGAGAGATAGAAACATCAGTGTGAGAGGGACACATCAATTGGTTGCCACCCGCACGACCCCAATCGGGGCCAGGGATGAATCGCACCCGAGCTACGTGCCCTTGACCAGAATCAAACCTGCCGCTCTGGTCCGTGGGCTGACGCCCTACCGCTGAGCCAAACCGGCCAGGGCTGTTTAAATGTTTTTGTAAAGGTCACGCTGAGATTTGAGTAATTTGAGACAGCAGCTTGTAGCATACTCTGCAAGCCAGAACTTCAGATCTACTCAAGGAAGTGCTTCATGAGCCAGCACTGTTGTTAAATGTATCAATTTAAGGAAGGAACCTGGAGAGTGAAGTCTCAAAAGGGAAGGACTGCACAGTCCTGAGGCAGAGCGAAACCTTCCCCTGGAGGAGCAGAGTTTCCCCGCGGGTCCCACACCAGCCGGCTCCTCCCAGCACGAGCCAGGGGCCAGGCTTCTGCCCAGGGACGGAGAAGCAGAGAACACGAAGAGCAGAGAAGCCAGGGTCAGCCCCGAGGACGCAAAGCTCCTAGCCTGCTGGTTACAGGCAAAGCTGCCCTCCGGGACGGGCTGTGATGGCACGAAACGCTGAAGAGCCGATAGAGCAGGGATCTCCAGTCCTCGGGTTAGTTCTGATTCTCCAAACATTCAAGGTGGCCCTGGCCGGTTTGGCTCAGCGGTTAGAGCGTCGGCCCGTGGACCAGAGAGACCCGGTCCGGTTCCTGCTAAGGGCATGTACCTCGGTTGCTGTTTGTCCCCAGCCACGCTTGGGGTTGTGTGGGTGGCAACCACTCGATGTGTCGCTCTCACATCGATGTTTCTCTCTCTCTCTTCCTCCCTCTCTCCCTCCCGCTCTATCTAAAGATAAATGCAAAAATGTCCTCGGGTGAGGATTAAAACAAACAAACAAACAAACAAACAAACAAACAAAAACATTCAAGGTTGGCTAAGAGGTGTTTCTCAAATTGCACAGCTCATTTAAACAGTGTTTAGTAATGCTGGACAAAACTTGCATTTAGCTGTTTTTGGGTTTTTTTTAATCCTCACCCGAGGACATTTTTTCATTTTTTTGTTCAGATAGAGTGGGAGGGGGGGAGAGAGGAGGAGGGAGAGGAGGAGGAGGAGGAGGAGGAGGAGGAGGAGGAGGAGGAGGAGAGGAGTAGGAGGAGGAGAAGAAGAAGAAGAAGAAGAAGAAGAAGAAGAAGAAGAAGAAGAAAGAGAGAGAGAGAGAAACATCGACGTGAAAGGGACACATCGAGTGGCTGCCACCCACACAACCCAACCAGGGCCGGGGAAAAACCGCAACCGAGGTACGCGCCCTTAGCGGGAACCAAACCCGGGTCTCTCGACCGCAGGCCAACGCTCCAACCGCTGAGCCAAACCGGCCAGGGCACATTTAGCTATTTCAACAGAGATCTATTTCCATACAAACGAGAGTTACCAAGAGAAAAAGACCAGTCTCTGCCTGCCCCCTAACCACAGTATGGAGACACGAGCGCTGAATGGAGGGCCTTCCCGGGCCCCGCTGGTCAGGGGCAGCGGGGTCCCCGTGAACGGAAGGCAGTGACGACACAGTGGGGCTGGCCTGTCGGCTCCTTCCCTCACCTGCTATCCCCTCCTGGTTGTAGCAGGTCTTGTGCATCTTCCCCATGAAGAGCTCCAGGCCAATGATGGCGTAGATGATGATGACGAACAGCACCAGCAGGGCGATATGCAGCAGGGGGACCATGGCCTTGATGATGGAGTTCAGAACCACCTGGAGACCTACAAGGACAAACCACACAGTGGCCATGATGAGAACCCCAGCTCCCATGTGTCGAACCACATGCTGTCCTGGATGCAGGCTGACACGGTCGCACGCCATCTCCTCAGCACCTGTACCGGTGGTGTACCGCGAGCCCCTTCTTAGGGGAAGGAACTGACAGAGCAGGAACCTACATCTGGGTTGGCCTGACTCCAAACCTCTCTGGAGGTACATCCAAATGAAAGGCCGGGCAGGGCTGTATTTCCAAGGGGAAGAACATGTTTCACCCAGAACTATCCAGCTTTCTAAAACCCCTTCTTCTTCTTCTTCTCCTAGAGCAGCGTCTCGCTACCAGAGGGGCTCACGTTGACCAGAGGCGGCCGTGCAAGCACTTTGTGATCACGCCAGAGCCTACGGCTGGCCCGGCTGCTCTGAAACAGGGGAGCCTCGGGGTACCCATCAAGGGGGTGAGTCTGCCTTTGCCGAAACTGACCCCCCCCCCCCCGGGACACATCTGGGTGATGAGACCTCCGTGGTGCAGGAAATAGCTCTGAGAACGCCTTCTCTGGACTGTATGGACAGACCTCTCCCCCTCCAGTTTGTGACCAGGCCTCTCTCCCTCGGGACCTGGGTCTGAAGAACGTTGTAGCCCTCCATTCAAACACCCCGTCGAAGGACGTCTGTGTTCAACGGGCATGCAATTTCAGTTTTAGAAGATGAAGAAGTTGTAGAGATGGACGGTGGTGGTGATGGCCCCACAATGTGAATGAACTTAGTGCCACTGAACCGTATCCTTACAAATGGTTAAAATGGTAAATTATCTATATGTAGGTAGATAGACAGATATTTCCACAATAAAAAAATTTAAAGTGCCTAGATCCTTTCGAGAAAAAAAAGTAAGTGAAAAACTCTGTTCAGTACATGGTCTTGTCAGTGCACACCAAAGGACTGTAAGTTTGTACAGTTGGCTTATGGGGAGAAGGACCCCCTTACTTATAAGTTCAGCCATAAATAACACACCAAGAACCCGCCTCATTGAAAGGGGACGTTGCAAGTTTTCACTTGCAAATGCCAAGGCGGTCACTGGCCAGTCAGCTCAGATTGCCCCAGTCCCAGGAAAGCTTTCTGTTGGCAGTGAGCACACCGTCTTCACGCCCCAGAACAGCTGTGGGGGAAGGGCAGGCGCTCCCTCCTTATATCTAAGTCAGCTGTGCAGGAAATCTTGCGGGCCACTCTGGCACACGTACGGGACCCCACCTCTGGGTCACACCTCAGAGGGCACTGCCGTGTCTGAGACCCACCCACCATGGGCTTCTCTAAGTACGGGGAGCTTCACCCCCGTGTCCACCCCCTCCCTGCTCTCTGGCAAACAAAGGCTGGGTCACCGGCTCCCCAGACCGCAGGGCGGTCGCGGGCACTTGGTGATCCGGTGGAGAGGGCTTCACAAGGGTAGGTAGAAGAATTCCCCCGGCCATAGCCGAGCTGGGAGAGAAAAAATATAGAGAAGAGAAGAGCTGGAACCACGTTACCTGTGAATTAAGGAGTGTTTTGCAGCCTCCTCTTAAACGAGATGTTTTCAGATCCCAATGATTCCATTAATTAGCATGTTGTACACACAGCGGTAAAGTACGTGAAGCCAGAAGTTGAAAACTGAACTGCAAAACGGCGTTCAGAGGTGTCTGCTGCAGGGAGAGCGCTCCACGTTCTACTCCCAGAGGGGAGGGCACCCCTGCGGGCTACAGGCCCAGGGGCCTTTGTTTTCAGGCCTGCAGGGCCACAGCCTCAGATGGCAGGAAAGTAGTGGGAGACACAGGATGGGAACTGTCCCCTGTGCCGCAGCCGGGGCTCTGCTCTTAGGTAAACCAAGACCCTTCTCAGGCCCCCTAAGGCCCTGGAGGGCCCGGCCGCCCACTTCTCCACCCACTTCCATCCCCTGTCCCTTACTCTTTGGACTCCCAGTTAAACAGCTTTTCTTTTAACTCAAACACGCCATACTTCCATCCACTACCAGCCGTCACAAATGCGGTCCCTCAGCTAGAACGCTTTTCCGTAATTCCCTCCTACCTCCCCTTTGCCTCTCAGCCCAAACCCCTCTCCCCAGGGACCCTTCCCCAAGCACCCGGACCAGGGACGTTTCCTTTCTTGTATGTCTTCTTGGAACCCGCTCCTGTTCTCTGGAGCACGCCTCTCAGTTAGAATCACACGCTCATGAAGTCATTTTGTGTCTGTTTTTTTTTTTTTTTATCCTCACCCGAGGATATTTTTCCATTTTTTGTACAGACAGAGTGGGAGGGAGAGAGAGGAAGGGAGAGAGAGAGAAACATCGACGTGAAGGGACACATCGAGTGACTGCCACCCGCACGACCAACCAGGGCCGGGGACAAACTGCAACCGAAGTACGTGCCCTTAGCGGGAACCGAACCCGGGTCTCTCCGGACCGCAGGCCGATGCTCTAACCGCTGAGCCAAACTGGCCAGGGCTTGTTGTTGTTTTTTTTTTAACATTTTCATCTGTCTCTCACTTTGGGCTGCGTTTTGTGCAGACGGACCTGTCCCTTCTTTGCACCACCTGGAGGCTGTGTGCAGGGAGCCTGGAGGCTGTGTGCAGGGAGCCTGGAGGCTGTGTGCAGGGAGCCTGGAGGCTGTGTGCAGGGAGCCTGGAGGCTGTGTGCAGGGGGCCTGGAGGCTGTGTGCAGGGGGCCTGGAGGCTGTGTGCAGGGGGCCTGGAGGCTGTGTGCAGGGGGCCTGGAGGCTGTGTGCAGGGGGCCTGGAGGCTGTGTGCAGGGGGCCTGGAGGCTGTGTGCAGGGGGCCTGGAGGCTGTGTGCAGGGTGCCTGGAGGCTGTGTGCAGGGGGCCTGGAGGCTGTGTGCAGGGGGCCTGGAGGCTGTGTGCAGGGGGCCTGGAGGCTGTGTGCAGGGAGCCTGGAGGCTGTGTGCAGGGAGCCTGGAGGCTGTGTGCAGGGAGCCTGGAGGCTGTGTGCAGGGAGCCTGGAGGCTGTGTGCAGGGAGCCTGGAGGCTGTGTGCAGGGGGCCTGGAGGCTGTGTGCAGGGGGCCTGGAGGCTGTGTGCAGGGAGCCTGGAGGCTGTGTGCAGGGAGCCTGGAGGCTCTGTGCAGGGAGCCTGGAGGCTGTGTGCAGGGAGCCTGGAGGCTGTGTGCAGGGAGCCTGGAGGCTGTGTGCAGGGAGCCTGGAGGCTCTGTGCAGGGAGCCTGGAGGCTCTGTGCAGGGAGCCTGGAGGCTCTGTGCAGGGAGCCTGGAGGCTGTGTGCAGGGAGCCTGGAGGCTCTGTGCAGGGGGCCTGGAGGCTCTGTGCAGGGGGCCTGGAGGCTGTGTGCAGGGTGCCTGGAGGCTGTGTGCAGGGTGCCTGGAGGCTGTGTGCAGGGGGCCTGGAGGCTGTGTGCAGGGAGCCTGGAGGCTCTGTGCAGGGAGCCTGGAGGCTGTGTGCAGGGAGCCTGGAGGCTGTGTGCAGGGAGCCTGGAGGCTCTGTGCAGGGAGCCTGGAGGCTGTGTGCAGGGAGCCTGGAGGCTGTGTGCAGGGAGCCTGGAGGCTGTGTGCAGGGAGCCTGGAGGCTGTGTGCAGGGGGCCTGGAGGCTGTGTGCAGGGGGCCTGGAGGCTGTGTGCAGGGGGCCTGGAGGCTGTGTGCAGGGGGCCTGGAGGCTGTGTGCAGGGAGCCTGGAGGCTGTGTGCAGGGAGCCTGGAGGCTGTGTGCAGGGAGCCTGGAGGCTGTGTGCAGGGAGCCTGGAGGCTCTGTGCAGGGGGCCTGGAGGCTGTGTGCAGGGGGCCTGGAGGCTGTGTGCAGGGGGCCTGGAGGCTGTGTGCAGGGGGCCTGGAGGCTGTGTGCAGGGGGCCTGGAGGCTGTGTGCAGGGAGCCTGGAGGCTGTGTGCAGGGGGCCTGGAGGCTGTGTGCAGGGCGCCTGGAGGCTGTGTGCAGGGAGCCTGGAGGCTCTGTGCAGGGAGCCTGGAGGCTCTGTGCAGGGGGCCTGGAGGCTGTGTGCAGGGAGCCTGGAGGCTGGAGGCTCTGTGCAGGGAGCCTGGAGGCTCTGTGCAGGGGGCCTGGAGGCTCTGTGCAGGGGGCCTGGAGGCTCTGTGCAGGGGGCCTGGAGGCTCTGTGCAGGGAGCCTGGAGGCTGTGTGCAGGGAGCCTGGAGGCTGTGTGCAGGGAGCCTGGAGGCTGTGTGCAGGGAGCCTGGAGGCTGTGTGCAGGGAGCCTGGAGGCTGTGTGCAGGGAGCCTGGAGGCTCTGTGCAGGGAGCCTGGAGGCTCTGTGCAGGGAGCCTGGAGGCTCTGTGCAGGGGGCCTGGAGACTTTGTGCAGGGGGCCTGGAGGCTGTGTGCAGGGGGCCTGGAGGCTGTGTGCAGGGGGCCTGGAGGCTGTGTGCAGGGAGCCTGGAGGCTGTGTGCAGGGAGCCTGGAGGCTGTGTGCAGGGGGCCTGGAGGCTCTGTGCAGGGGGCCTGGAGGCTCTGTGCAGGGGGCCTGGAGGCTCTGTGCAGGGAGCCTGGAGGCTCTGTGCAGGGAGCCTGGAGGCTCTGTGCAGGGAGCCTGGAGGCTCTGTGCAGGGAGCCTGGAGGCTGTGTGCAGGGAGCCTGGAGGCTGTGTGCAGGGAGTCTGCGGACAGGCAAGGATGTGGATGGCTGGGAGTTTTCAGGGTTCCGCAGACCCAGGCAGAGACTACTGAGAGGTCCACAAAGAGTCCAAAAGGAAATCAGAGCAGCCTGGGGGCTTCCTTTCAGCCCAAGGATGCCACCGAGTTCCTAAAGGATGCTGGTCCCCTGTCTGGTCTCTGTTGGCGGCCACCTCGCCCACCTGAGCGCGCAGGTCAGCAGACGGATCCCCCAGACTCCTCCTTCCATCAGTGACAAGTCCTGCCGGTTTGGTTCTGAATATTTCAGACAAGTTAAATTATTTCTACTATATAAATAACATGCTAAATATAGAGAAAGTGGAAAATACTTATTATAGAGAAGCTAGAAAACACAGGGAAGCAAAAAGGAGAAAGAAATTGCCCATTATCTCACCACCCAGACATAACCACTGTTAGCCACTTGCTATATTTTTTGGACGTGTTGGCCCATGACTCCTTCTCCTCCTCTCTAACCCCTTGGTGTCCATCATTCGGTTAACTGGTCTCCCTCCGCTGTTTTGCCCAATCTTCGCGCCGCAGTTCCCGTAACGAAGTCCTCCAATGACTCCCATCACCTAGATACAATCCACCTGCCTCCTGCCAGTCTGACCACATCTGATTCTAGTTGATATGTAATACACCAAACCGTCTGAACTTCTGTGGCTCTGTGCCTCCCCATCTCAGCACATGCTGTTCCCCCCACCTAGAATGCCGTTCCTTGCGGAAGGGCCCCTGGAGCCTCACCTCGTCCCTGTGCACAGTCAGTGCTCACAGAGCTAAATCTCACTCGGAAGCGCAGGCTGGCTTCAGAAGACAGAAGCCTCAGGGATGAAAGAACTGGAAACCACGTCCTTCAATGATCTTTGGAAGGAACCGAAGTGTATTGTCAGGAAGTGATCAGCCTCGTGGAATGGGAACCAGCACAGGCAGGGAGGGCGATATCAACGATGTCCACGGCGGTTTGAGAAGGAGGAGCTGGATGAATTCTGTAGGACCTCAGGGACGGATCTAGGACCAACTAGGAAGTATTCAGAATGGATTTAGGTTCAACGCAAACAGAAACTGTCCAAGAAACAGACCTGTGTGAAGGTGGTGTGGGAGGCTTTAAGAGGTAGTAGGTGCCGCATCCTCAGAGGTACTCAAACATTCACTGAATAGGTTCTGCAGGAGGTGCACTGCGGGGGGTTCAGCCACTGGGCGGAGGATTTCCTGGACACCTCACTAACATGTTTTGAAGACTTACCATGGGTCACACGAGGTTCTCAACACCCCACCTGACATATTCCATGGCCTCCTGGCAACAACCCCATGAAGTAGGTACTGTTACTAATCATATCCTACAGCGGAGAAAAGAGAGTCCTAGAGAGGCTCAATGGCCTGCCCATAGTCACGCAGCTGGTGACTGGCGGCATGAAGTTTAGTGCCAGGTGGACTGGCTCCGAGCTGGTGGGCTTCACCACTGCTAAATGCCTCCCGATGCCCCCAGACTGTGGTTCTCAGCCCCCATGCTCTGTCTATAAAGCAGGAGCACAAGCTTACAACCTCTATCAGGAAGGTGAGGTGCCTAGTCCCTGCTTCCTGGAGGGTCCAGAGGTTCCCAAGGCTAGTCCCGGGACGGACTTCTAGGTTCTGCCTGCGCTCTTCATAAGAATCTGTCTCTGAAGGCCTGGATGCTTAATAGCTTCTTCTTGGAATTGGCCCCCAGCTGTCCCACAAACAGCTCCTCCAGCTCAAGTTCTAATCTGGACAACACGGTCACGCTTCTGCACCCAAGTGTTCTCGGACAGGTCATGCTTACAGCTGGTGCACAATTGCTAGGCCCTTCTTCTGGCTGGCGGATCAGCGTGGTGGAAGTAAACGAGCCCTTGATAAGCCCGGTGACGCCCTGTGAACACAAGATCATAAGGCCCACACAGACACCGATTCTACTCTCCTCACCCAAAATCAGAATTCAAGATCTGACGACCAGCACGAGTCTCATGGACAGGCTATTTGAGGTGAAGACTATGATACTGGAATGTGTGCAACATACAGTTCCACAGAGGTTAGCATATAATCTAGAAATGCAGTCTCTCATGTCAGGTGACCTCCCTTCCAGGGAGGTGGGGCTTTGGGAAGTAGCATTATTGCATGCTGGGATTAGGAAAAGGACAGAGACAGAGCCTGGCTAACACACGTGACTTCCTTTTCTCCCTCTTAGGTTGCTGTAGGGCCCTCCGGTCAAAAGTCTTCCTTCCGGGGTCCAACTTGAAAATTCCAGGTTAGGGAAGACCTCATGGATCTGCTTATATAACTTGTTCTGTCTTTCCTTAAAATATCAAGAGAAACCACCAATTATGGAAAGCAAAACCTGGCATCCGCCTTTCAGAGAGTGTTGAGACTACCCTGAAGATGCCCAGGTTGACCAAAGTTGGTGCTTTAACAACTGTCACACAACCCACCGTGATGGATGCATGGCTGAGATACAACACATTCTTTCGTTTTATTCAAGAGCATCCCACAAGCCCTGCTTTTCGTGATGGACTGCTCTGCTCTGGGCCCCAGGGGTGATGTCAGAAAGGAGTTTGAAAATGACTTTATGAGTACGAGCCCGAGAAAAGAGGAGAATGAAATGTACTAGCACCAAAAGGTAGGGCGCAGAAGTGTCTGATCGAGAGTTCTGTTCTCTTCATGCAGACTCGACTCCCATCCTCCTTCTTCTAAATTCAAATTTTAAGCAATTCTGGTACAAAATGCGAAGGGGAAAGGGAGACGACATTGAGGAGCCCGAATTAGAGATCTTTGCTAATGTTAATTTGATTTCACTATTCGGATTCTATGTTGACTTACAACATTTTTGTTGGTGGCTAGGAATGTACATTTCGTGTTCCCCAGTATTCAGACTCCATGGTTCCAGACAAGCGTCAGGGAAGCAATAAAACTGATCCAGGAGGTCTGAGCACAGAATCCATAAGGAAACCAAGCTGAACGTCACTGAACTGGAAGAGAAGTTGGATTTGGTGTGGTGGGGGTGGTAGATCCAAGCTTTTCATAGATGGACTCAAAGTGTGTCAGAACAGGAAGAGGACTTTGGAATCACCCAACTAGATGCCTTAATTTTCACGCCTTCAAAGGATATTTATTGAGCTTTGTTGTCTGGGCTACCTGCTGTGTTAGTGATGGGGACACAGTGGTGAATAAAAGACCCTCCGGCCTTTCTCCCACGGAGCTTGTAATGGAAGCCAAACATTAATCAAATAATCACAAAGTTGACATATGATTACAAACTCTGCTAAGATCTTTCATGGAACAGAGGGTATCATAAGGGTCCCCCTTTAGCACGGAGAGCAGAGGACAGCTTCCTCGGAACCAGGAGGCGTGAGGTGAAGGCTGGACCATGAAGGTGAAGAGGACCTGGCCACCCGAGTGGGCAGAAGGCGGGTCTCGGCAGAGGCCTCTGAAAGTTCCAGGGGAGGAAAGTTGCCTGGCTGATGTTGGAGACTCATGGGAGACCCAGGCTCCCATCTGTCAGCCTCCTGGCCTCATGCTTTCCTTGCCTTTGTTCTGCCTCTTTAAAACAAACAAACAAACAAACAAACAAACAAATAAACAAACAAACAAACGCCTGAAAGGAGATCTGGGGAACCAGTTACTGCTTCTGTGTGATTTCTGAGGACGTGACGCAGAAATCACTTTCGCCTTCAGAGCAAACAATTCAGGAAGCGTGGAACAAGGGCTCTCCTGACAACTTCCTCATTTGTGAAGCGGAGGAAACAGTCCCCATCCTCAGCCACAGAGGGGCAGGGAGGGCAGGGAACCGGCCGAGAGCCCCCCACTGCTCAGCTGGCCTCGGGGCCACCTTTTCACCAAGCTCTCAGCAGGTCCACCCCACGGGACAGCCGCGGCTCTGCCCGAGGTGCTGCCGGACGGCCAGCCTAGACGGAGAGAGGTGCCCTTAACCCCAGACCTGGACAACTTCTCAAAGGGCACAGACCCCCTCCTGGAGCAGTCAGTTTCTCTGCTGACTCAGGACGCTGTCGTTAGGAAGACACGTCCCCATGTCCAGGGCAGGGGAGGGCTCAGGACTGCCCTTGCTGGGCCACGCCCAGGGTTAGACAACAACTTCTTTTTAAAAAATACACGTTTTCATTGATTTGAGAGAGAGAGAGGAAAGGAGAGGGAGAAAGAGAGAAACACGGATGAGAGAGGAACATCGACTGGCTCTCTCCCGCACGCCCCCGACTGGGGATCAAGCCCCAAACCTGGGCACATGCCCTGACTGGAATCAAACCGCCACCTCTCGGTGCTCTGGATGACGCTCAGCCAGCTGAGCCGCAGGTTTGAGGAAGCTGCTGTCCTCTCCTTGCAGAATGGTGCCTGGAAAGCATACCACGCAATCCAGAGGTCTGCCTCGCCGATGGCTAACCGAGAGGCTGGCCTCCACATTACCCACATCAAATGAGATGACAGTCGGTCCGCGGCGAGCCACCCCGAGCTTCCCTCCCACCTCTCCCCGGACTTGGATGCAGAGGAAGGCAGAGAACCGGGCCAAGAGTCCTCTACTGTTCGGCGGGCCCGGGGCCACCTTCGGGCCACAGTCTGGAAGAGCTATATTCCCATTCACACAGCTGCTCAAGTAAAGAACGCTGTTTCTACCATGTCTCCAGCCCGCCGGACCTCACTCACCTTGAACCTGGGTCACTCATTTTGAGGAAGTAGAGACGAAACACAGCCTCCCCCAGGAGGGAATCTAGAATGACTCTTCCCTCCTTCAGACGCCTTCTCCCTGAGTCTGCCCTGATGGCAATGCCGTGCCGCCGGAGGAGCCCCTCCCCCGTGGAGAGGAACCCGTGCACCCAGATGCTAGAAAGCGCTTCCTCCAAGGGTGAAGGCTGCCCCTCGCCCGCACCACAGACAGCTACGCACCCCCACCTGGGAGCGTCCTGAGCACTACGAGGTGCCCTGCCAGCTGCTGCAGAGCTGGGCCAGGAAGGGCAGGGCCGTGCAGTGGTTAAAGCACAGGGGCCCCTGGAACCAAACGACTGGGTTCAATCCCGGCTCCACCCCGTCTCAGCGTGTGACCTCGGACAAGCTATCTGACCTCACCTAAAAGCCAGGATGATCACAGTCCCTCCCTTATAAGGTTGCTGTGGGAATTAAACAAGTCAATTCATGTCAAATGCTCAGAACAAAGTCTGGCCCCTCGAAATGCCCTCATTTCCGTAGGTGTGGGGAGGTCATCTGTCGGTGGAACCCCGGAGCAGGAAACGTGCACATGGGTCTCCTGGGATTTGGTTAAAATGCAGATTTTGATTTGTTTCCTCTGGGGTGCGACCTGGGTTCTGCATTTCTGACCAGGCCCCAGGTGATCCCCAAGCTGCCGTCCCACTGACCAAGCTTTGGGAAGCGAGGCCCCCGAGCTCACCCGCCTTGCTGGGAGGCCGCAGCCTCGGCGGCCTGGCGGGGTCTGCGGCGCCCACACAGCCACGGGACTTTCCCTGCAGCGGGAGGTCCTTGTGACATCACTCTGGTCAGGTCCCTTATGTAGTCGGTGCAGCGTGTGGAGCCAATGTGGGGTGCAGAAATGCCACCCTCTAACTGGCACGAGGGTCCTACAGGGTCGGACACTAAAGTGTTTATTCTATTTTTACTTTTTTCCTAAATACGTGATCACTGCGGAGCTAGGCAGGGACACTGGCCGAGACCGCGGCACTGGAGAGCAGCAGGAACGAAGGCTTCTCTCCTTCCAGCCGCAACAAGCTGTCCCACAGAGTCCTGGAAGGGCCCTGCCGACGGCGGCCCACTGCTGCCACGTGACAGGCAGGAGCGGCGCAGCATCAGTTCCCTCGGGACAGTGGCCTGCGTCACTGCCCTCGTACCCAGCCCCAGCCCCAGATGCTCCTTATGGCCTCCGACCGGCCAGTGCATGCCTTTGCCCCATGGATGGCAGTACTCTCCTCTCTCCTTGTCTCCATGACAAGGCACAATTTTAGTTCTCCCAGCTCCATCATTAGTTCTTTGCCTCCTTCCCTCCCTCCCTCCCTTCAGGACCTCTTTTAGTCCGAGGAATATTGCAAAGACAAAAGAGAGAAGTCCCTGCCCACGAGGAACCTTCAGCTCCGTGGAGAGGCAGACATGAAGACAGCTAATTGCACAAGAAGGTGATAATCTTCCTAAGACTTTGTCCACAGAACTGTGGCCGCGTGAAGGAGGGAGAGGCCACCGGAACCCGGGCGAGAGAGACAAGTTCTAGCCGAGTGGACAGGTGCGCTCTGCACATCAGGGGCCGGACCTTCTTTCTGCCCCTTCACCCCGTTAACCGTCTACCCTTTGGGTGTCTCTCTAAACCCTCCCTTTCTCAGGAAGGTCATTCACTTCACTACCTCCTAAAGGTTCCAGAGTCACCGTTGTGAGTCCAAATTCGCAATACATTTTCGTTGCCTTCTCTTTTGAGTCCAAGCAGTGCCTCTCCGTAAGCTAGCAGGCATTTCTGCTGGGTCTGCCATCTCCTTGTACTGGTGAATCTGAACCCGAACTCATGGCTCCTCACTGTAACTGGTGTCCACAGGCTCCGCCCTTGGTTACTTCTTCGCCAAATGCCAGCAGTGCTTCTCCCGTAGCAGCTGCTCATGCCGCGGCGGCCGCGCTGTTCTTGCCTCCCCTGTCTGGATTGCTGGGCGGGGCTTCCTGCCCCCGTTCCCTGCCCCCCAGCCCTTCTCATCATCACCCCACTACTCACCTAAAATCGCCCTGCTCAGCAACCCCTCCAACGTGATCTGCACATGGCAGGTACTCAGATTAATTCATAGAAAGAATAACACCAAGTTTACAAGTATCAGGATAGTGGAAACACATGGGAAGGAGAGCAATCGTGGAGAGAAGCATCTTGAGAGGAGCTGTGATGATTCCAGCCGCAGTGACCCACAGGGCAGGGTCTGGGGACAGACAACCCTGATCTCACTCTCCTCCTCGCTGCTGAGCTCCTGCTCTGCTCTCCATTCAAGGAAACCACCTGGAGCCAGAGACCAAGGCAGCCTTGTACTGTCATCTGTGCGGTCAGCCCCCGGCCAGAGAGCAGGTGGAGAAGGGTGGGGAGTGGGTGTGGTAGGGCAAATGGAACAGCGTAGGGCAGACAAAGAATGAACTTGGAGTAGTCGGCAAAGAGTTATTGGCTTTCTTTGTGGCACCATCACCATTCATTAAACCAGGAGGAAGTACCCTGTTCGTAGGGCTTCTGAGTTTTAGGAGCAAGGAGTCCCCTCCTCAGGAGGGTGATCAGATAAATGTCTAACTCATTAGCCAACTCCGGGTCCTCATCTTCCAAAGTGATATCTACAAATAAATTCTCTTCTCTCTCATCATCATCATAGTCATCATCATCATCACCATCATTTGACTGTGACTATTGACTGATGATTACTTCTGATCAACATGAACCAGTTTAGACCAGATAGAAAGTGGTAGGAAGAACTTCGCAGATCATGTTTTGTACCTTCATTTGACTAATAGAGCAACAGACACTTTTAATGGTTTCATAGGCTTGATGACTTTCAAAGGAAAATAGTCTTATAACTAGAAAACACGCGGTGCTCTCCTGGGTTAAAGAGCAGGTGACATTGAGATTCAAAGGCGCCTGAAACATTTTCTCTCTGGGAGAGAGTTTCTATGAAGGAGAAAATACCTCTTGCCTGATTGCTTTCCTGTAGTCTCAAGGTCTATTTGTTTTTTATCATGTTCTTATCAAAATGTCCTTATTCATTAAAGGTTTTCATTTATTTTTAATTGAACCTTTCCATGTTAATAAATTTCTGCATCCCACAAGTGGTTTGATGAACATTAAAGGAGGTTGTGGTCCTAGGAAAGAAATGGTGTATACTCTGTTGCCTAATAAATTAGAAACTATGACATTAATTAAAATATCAACCTTCATATTGAATTAATTTTTTTGTATTAGCAACAGGGGTTGAGATGAGAAAAAAAATAAGAGAAACCTTGATACTAGGAAAAATAAATAAATATGGCCAAATGGAGATAAGATGATCCAAAGCAAACAAAAATAATGATAATACCAGCCTCCTGTCTTGAGGACTCATTAGATGCTTTACATATATCATTTCATTTAGTTAATTGACTATTTTGATAAAGATAAATGAACTGAGACTTAAGTAAGACAAACAACTTGTCCAAAATTACACACCTTGTAAATGCTGAAGCTGGAGTTAAAAGCCAAGCCAACCTTACTTTATTTATTTATTTATTTTTATCCTCACCCGAGGACACCTTTCCATTTTTTGTTCAGGTAGAGTGGGAGGGAGAGAGAGGAACAGAGAGAGAGGAGAGAAACATCGATGTGAAGGGACACATCGAGTGGCTGCCACCCGCACGACCAACCAGGGCCGGGGACAAACTGCAACCGAGGTACGCGCACTTAGCGGGAACCGAACCCGGGTCTCTCCAGACCGCAGGCTGACGCTCTAACCGCTGAGCCAAACCGGCCAGGGCCCAACCTTACTTTAAATCCTCCACTCTTAGCCACTATCCAGGCAAAAATGGCAAACTCTCTACCCAACTTCCTGCCCCTGTGCTGCGGCAGATATCATTAAGAATGGCCTCTCTCCCTCTGGTCCCAGAGAGAGCTTTACAGTTCTTCTCAGCACCGTATCTCCCATGACAACACTGGTCAGTGGGCGTCACCGGATCGTGACTTGGCACGTGCGCCCCTTCCTGACTGGCGATAGACTGCATCCTTCAGCCATGGTCGGAACAGGAAGCAGACCTCTTTGGGTACCTGCTATGATGAAGATGCCTAGACCTGAACGTTTCCTTTTTTTAAAAAAACTTCTTGATAAACGATTTGTGAGACATAACATATACAGATGCATAAAAGAAATATATTACAGCCTATAATTGATCACAAAATAAATAGCTATGCAACTATCACACAGGTCAAGAAACAGAACATCGTCAGCTCCACAGAAGCCCAGCTCATGCCCCTTGCTAGGTGCTATCCTTCCTACATCAAGATAACCACTATATTATACTTAAATAACAAGGTAAAATGTAATTCACCACATTAATAAAAATTCATGAGTCTACCGATAGACTTAGAGAACAACATCTCATAAAATTCATCGTTTATTTCCCAATCATTTACATTGTTTTGAATTGTCGATGCTTTTGACTCTCTCTGCTTGATTCTCAGTATTTCTCCTCACCGCTCTACAGTTCAACAATTGTTTTCAGCTGGCCAAGTCTTCTTTTAAATCCATTCACTGCATTGTTCAAATTTACTATTGTATTCTTAATTTCCAAAATGTGCATATGTCTCTTTCCCATACCTTCTGGTTCCCGTGGGGCCCAGTGGTGCCGTCTCCCTGGTCACCTGAGCTGGGTGCTCCAGGGACGTTCTCTGTGTGGGCTGTGCGTGCTGTCCTGTTTAGCTGAGTCTTGACCGCTGTTGCCAAGTCAGTGGGAGGGACTGACCCTCGGTCTGGCTGCTGTGGGGAATGGGCAGGAGTGACTACAGCAGACAAGCTACTGTGCGGGGCTGACGCCATGAAGCGGGACTCTCTTTAGCGGGACTCTGGTGTCTACTGAGTCCACCCTTTGGATGTGTTGTTTGTGGAGCTGGTTGGTGGTACTCTGGGGAGGTCTGAAGCCAGCCACCAGGCGTGTTGGTCCTGGGCCTCCTGGGAGGGACTCCGATGCAGGCCAAGGTCAGCCACGGCCTGTGCCGGGCCAGGCCACCTGGTAGGAGCTTCGAAAGGTTCTGTAGAAGGTTCCCACCCATTCTGGGCTTCGAGGCGCCTGGGAGAGGCTATGCTGTGCACTGAAGCTGGCGGCCACTAGTGCCAGGCTTGGGGCTGCTTAGCAAGAGGTACATGGCAAGCTGAGCCAGATGCTGCTTGTTTGGGGTTTGTGAACCTTCGAGAGATTTAGGAAGGTCGGCACTGTGAGCTGAGACACGCTGTGTGAAAGCTGCTGGGAGGGTTCACGGCAGCCTGCGAGCTGGGTGGGGGGGTCCCAGGGAAGCACCAGGGCAGAGTGAACGGTGTCAGCCAAGTTGACAGGAAGCTCAGGTTTGGCACCCACCTGCACCTGCCAGCTGTGTGGGGGGAGGCTCGACAAAGGGAATGCTCCTTGACTGCCTGTCTCTGTGGCCAGCGGGGCTTGCGTTCTGGGCCCCACAGCACTATAATCATCACAAAGACAGTTCTTGGCAGGCTAGCAATGCCTCCACCTCCCCCTAACCCAGGGCACTACACAGACAGCAGACTAAAACCCACCCCAACCTTTCTGTGAAAGGCTATTTATTTGTCGAGAGCACCAGCCTGAGGGGCATGCTTCAGGTTGGCCATGAATGAAGAGGCTGCGGGTGTGCTCTCAGGGAGCATAGGCTGTGGGTGCCATCTGCGTGCTCTCCCTTGGCTCACTACCGCTTTCTGGTACCTCCCCTAAAGGAGATTATACCTAGTCTAACGCCCCAATTTTTGCAACTGTCGCCTAGGGAACACCTCCAGATTGCCTGGTCTGGAAGCCAGCAGGTCTTACAACTGGTTCCACGAGACTGTATATATTTGAATACTTTAAAAGCGAATGCCTGAGGGTCTGGCTTTCAATCTGCCTGAAACTAAGTGCTGACTAAGATCCCTTCCTTTGGAATATTGACAGATTTTGGAAGACCCTCAACAACCAGAAACTGTCTAGAGTAAATCAGCCTGTTTAAACAATTACACAGGCTTGTGTGACAACCAAAGCTAGAGCTAGGCTGAGAGATAAAATTCATCTCCTACACGAGGACACTCCTTTAAGACTGGGAGAGGCAGCTGTTTTGCCTACTACACAGAAACAAACACAGGGAGTCATGTAAAATAAGGAAGCAGGTGCATATGTTCCAAATGAAAGAACAAGAGAAAACCTAAGGAAAAAAAACAATAAATCAGAGATAAGTAATTTACTAGATAAAAATTTTAAAGTAATGGTCACAAAGATGATCACTGAAGTTGGGATAATATGGATGAACACAGTGAGATCTTCACCAGAGACAGAACAGGTAAGAAAGTAACAAGTAACAGACTAACCGTGCTGAATAATATAAGAACTGAACTGAAAATCACACTAGAAACTTCAACAGCAGACTAGAGGACGCAGAAAAAAGGGTCATTGATGTAGAAGACAGGGCAGTGTAACTCATCCAAATAGTACAGTAAAAACAAAAAATAATTTTAAAAAGTAGAGGTAACTTAAGGAATCTATTGGACAACATCAAGGAGAATAGCATTTTAATTAAAGGGTCCCCGAAGAAGAAAGACAGAGAAAGGGGTAGAAAACTTACTTAAAGTAATAATGACTGAAAACTTTCTTGACCTGAAGAAGGAAACAGTCATCCAGATCCGGGAAACTCTGAGAGTTCCAGTAGGATGAACCCCAAAAGATCCACACCAAGACACATGATAATTAAAATGTCAAATTAAATACAAAAAGAGAATCTTAAAAGCAGCATGAGATAATAAATGTGTTAAATACAGGGAACCCCCATAAGACTATCAGGAGATTTTTCAGCAGAAACTTGGTCAGCCAAAAGGGAGTGGTATGATATATTCAAAACACTAAGAGAAAAAATTTCAGCCAAAAATACTCAGTAAACTTATTCAGAATTAAAGGGAAAAGACTTAACAAAAAAAGCTAAAAGAGTTCATTAAAACTAAACCAACCTGACAAGAAATGTTAACAAAACTTATTTCAGCTGTAATAAATATGTATATATAGGGTGGGCAAAAGGAGGTTTATAGTTGTGAGAACATGAAGTACAGAGTTTATTCCATGAACATGGACTTTTTTGTCTTCTTCACTTTGTTTCAACAATGTGTTGTAGTTTTCAATATAATTAAAATGGCCATATTACTTAAAGCAATATACAGATTTCATGCAATCCCCATCAAGTTTTTATGGAATCATAAAAGACTTTGAACAGCCAAGCAATCCTGGGGGATGAGGGGAAGAGCAAAGCTGTAGGTATCACATGCTCTGACTTCAAATTATACTACAAAGCTATAATAATAAAAATAGCATGGTATTGGTAGAAAAACCGACACACAGACAATGGAATAGAATTAACAACCCCAAAATAAACCCTCATGTATATGAACCACAAAGTTTTTATAAAAGAGCCAAAAACATACAATGGAGAAAAGAAAGCCTCTTCAATAAATGTTTTGGGAAAACTGGAAAGCCACCTACAAAAGAATGAAACTAGACTGCTATTTGACACCATACACAAAAGTTAACTCAAAATGGATCGATGACCTACACATAGAAGAAAATATAGGTTCTACATTTATTAACCTTGGTCTCAGAGAGGATTTTATGAACTTGATCCCAAAGGCAAAGAGTAAAAGCAAAAATATACGAATGGGAATGTATCAAGATATGACGCTTCTGAACAGAAAAAAATAATCAACAAAACAAAAAGTCAACCAATTAAATGGATGGAAATATTTTCAAACAACACCTCCAATAAGGGTCTAATATCCAAAATATATAATAAATTCACACAACTCAAAACATAAAAACAAAACAATTGCACCGTCGTAAGTGTCTTACAAAATTGACCGTACAGGCCGGCCGGTGTGGCTCAGTGACTGAGCATCATCCCACGGACTGAGAGGTCCTGGTTCGATCCCTGGTCAGGGCACATGCCTGGGTTGTGGGCTCGATCCCCAGAAGGGGACATGCAGGAAGTAGCCTATTGATGTTTCTCTCTCTCCCTTCTTTTCTCTCTAAAATAATCAATAAAGAATATTGTTTTTAAATTGACTGTACACTTAAAATGTGTACACTTTACGGAATATGCATTATACCTCAATAAGGTTGATTTTATAGAAATCAAGTGTAAAAGTTCCCCTTCCTCCCGACAGTTTAACTTGGAGCCTGGGGCAAGTCGAAAGAAAGTTGGAGCCACAGGAATATTAGAATCTAACATTTGCTGAATGTTTCTTTTTTTTTATCCTCACCCGAGGACATTTTTCCATTTTTTGTTCAGATAGAGTGGGAAGGAGAGAGAGGAAGAGAGAGAGAAAGAGAAACATCGACGTGAAAAGGACACATCGAGTGGCTGCCACCCACACGACCAACCAGGGCCGGGGACAAACTGCAACCGAAGTACATGCCCTTAGCGGGAACTGAACCCGGGCCTCTCTGGACCATAGGCCAACGCTCTAACCACTGAGCCAAACTGGCCAGGGCTGCTGAATGCTTCTTATGTGCTGAGCCCATTTCTAACTGCTTTACAAGCACCTTCTTATGTCATCCTCACAACTCTTATGAGGTAAGTGCAATTTTAAGCCCCATTCATAGTCAGAAAAGCGAAGCCCATAGCTAATCATCGGCTCGGGGAATCTGAACCTAGCTAGTAGGACTCCGCATCGTATCCTCGCCCACTAGTTGTCGTGAATCAGTCCGAGGGAATGAGCCAAGGATAACAGGTACACGGGGCTCACGTTCTGTGTACTGATCACTTCATGGGACACTGAGCTCACTGGGTCTTCATTGCCTCTGCCCGCGCTTTTCTCTCCAGCACTCGTAAAGCATGGGTCACTTGCAAGCCTAAGAGGCCTTGGCATTGCCATTATTTTACGTTAAGTTGCAGTCACCTTGCTGCTGGCTGTTATTTCGTGTTTGGGGGTCTCTGGGGAAGGGCCGGGCACAAAGGAGAATCGATCGCGGAGCTTCCTGAGTTGAAGAAGCTCTCTTCTTCCATGAGTAACGCCGCCTGCCAGACCCTGGGTGCCGTGTGCTTGATGAACATGATGACCTACTGTGTGACATATTCTCCCGCCTCCGCACTGACTGCTACCGTACTGGGGAGCCGCAAGGGTGAAGGCATTTGCCAAAGGTCACACCCTGTCCGCGACTACCTCTACAGTTAGTGATTTTAAAAATGCTCAGGTCACTGCTGTTCTCTGTCGTTGAAGCACAGAATGTACTGCTCAGAAGAATTTCAGGGCTGATACAGTTTAACCCTTTCATTTCCCAGATGAGGAAACTGAGGGTCAGAGGTCAAAAGGCAAGGTCACATCTGTGGCCAGACTTAGAGTACTGGTCTCCTAACCTGCAGGCCCAGAGTGCCACCCCCATAAGTCCCTCAGGTGACAGTGATACCATTTCTCTTCAGATCCTGTGGCAAAGGGGTTCATGAACCCTGAAAACATAAAGGAGCCCAGCCGGTGCGGCTCAGTGGATTAAGGTCATCCCATGGACCGAGAGGTCCCGGTTCGATTCCCAGTCAGGGCACATGCCTGGGTTGTGGGCTCGATCCCCAGTAGGGGGCGTGCAGGAGGCAGCCGACTGATGGATCTCTTTCACATGGATGTTTCTCTCTCTCCCTTCCTCTCCTCTCCCTTCTTCTCTCTCTGAAAATCAATAAAAACACATTTAAAATAAACACATAAAGGAGCCAACCCTGGAATGATCAACTGTCCTCACTCTCCAAAGCTGGGTGGGCACCCTGCTGAGGAGGCTCTGTCCTTCTCCCAACAACAGGGGTGGGGATCCTGCCGGCCGTACCCCCAGACTGAAGAGTCTGAGCCCACCTCCACTCCCTCACCCCATCTCCACTACTCTAGGAGAAGCACTTGAGACTGTCTTTGCCTCTCTATAAATTGGGGATATTGTCCCTGCCCTCCTGCGCCACAGGGCCGATTCATCAACCAATAAAGCTCTTGGAATCTGAAGGCCACACTGACGCCCGATGTTGCTGTTAGAGGGGGCTCACCCAACATTCGTCACCACCTACACCGCCTCCTCAAATGGAAACGGGGCCTTCCGTCACTGGGGGAGTGTCTGTGGGCTCTGGTAAATTTGAGAAGTTACCGAGGGTTGGATGCAGTCTCTGACCTTGTTTTGTGAGTGGCTGCATGCAGAACACCAGGTAACAGACTCTCCAGGTTCGTCACATTCTGTTCCTGCCATTCCAGACCTTCTCAGTGAAAGTCCGCGACAGCAGGAACTGGGACTTCTGAAACACGTCCTCTGTTTAAATCCACTTGCTTTGCTGCTCTGGTCACCCGTCTTCCCTTACTCCCCCGTGCTGTGGCTCATCACGGTCCATAAAGTCTCTCTTCAAGAGAGAGATGCAAAAGAGGTGTTGCTAGAAGCTGGTGGGACTTTACAGGTAAAATCTTTCCCTGTGTCTGTAATACCCATTATTAATCTCACTCTGTAGATAAACTGAGGCAAAGCATGAAGCAGGGAACAGAAAGGTAGCCAGCAGAGCTGGGACTGTTACTGTACCCCTGCACTCCAGTCCAGGGGCCCCCTGGGAGGCTCCTGGAAGGGAGGGGACGAGAGGTGCCTAATCAGAGGAGAGAAGGGCTGTGGCAGGTCAGGAATCACGCTGGGTGACGGGGGACAGGGTGCATCAATTCCTAGGTGCAGTGAACCCGAAAGGCGTTGGGAGACTGGGGCAGGGAGTGTGGGACCCTATTCCAAATTCTGTCCTGAGTCTGATGGGCAAGGCATGCCCACACCAGCGAGCTAACTTCAGACTCCACAGCACAGCAGCCAGACCACCTGTTCGGAATGCTAAGAGGTCACGCCGTCCACAGCTGTGCTGCAGAGGGCTCTGCTCGGCCTGGGCAGACACAGACCAGGGCTGCCTGGGGCGGGGAGGTGGGAGGGAACACGGACTCCGCGGGGGCTCGCTTCCCTCTTGCAGTGATGTGAACTACTGTGCACGAGGGAGCTCTGTAACCTCCAAAGAGCCAAACCAGGCGGTCCCTTCAGGACGGCCTCAGACCCCTACAGATGGCGTAGGAATCAGAGCCCTGTCTGCCCGCCACCAGGTAGCCGGGTCACCTTGAGAAAGCCGTTTAGCTAGTCGGGCTGCCGTGCTCCTGTCTGTGGAAAGGGAGCTTGGTTGGACCAGATACCTGAAGTCTCTTCCCACTCAGACACTGACGCAGGAAGGGACCTCAGATGAGCGCAGGGCACAAGGCTTCACGACATCCCGCTTCAGCGAAGAGGTGAGCCCAGAAGACGCTGCAGGAAGGATTTCTGAGCGGGGCGGGCAGAGGGACAGGGCAGCCGTGGCCTTCTGAGAAGCGGAGTGAGGGATGGACTTAGGGGTGGCCTGTGCCCACATCCCTGTCCGTAGCCTTATAAGAGTCCCCTCATTTTGAAAAAAAATGTTTTTTCTTTATTGATTTTAGAGAGAGAGGAAGGGAGAGGGAGAGAGATAGAAACATCGATGAGAGAACATCGGTTAGCCGTGTCCTGCATGCCCCCCACTGGGGACCTGGCCCACAACCTGGGCATGTGCCCTGACCGGGAATCAAACTGGCGACCTCCTGTGCATGGGTCGACGCTCGGCCACTGAGCCACACTGGCCGGGCCCCTCATTTTGGTCTCAAGTCCTCTGACCTTTGTGACAGAAGGGGTGAAAGGCACAGGAAGCACTGCAGACACGAGGGAAAGAGGGCCGGAGTCGAGGAACTGCGAGGAGGTGAACAGAGTGGAGAGGCAAGAAGGCCCGCCGATGGCGAGGGGCACTGCCTAGTGCGGAGGGGAGGACGTGGGGGGAGGGAGGCGGCACAGAGGCCGGCCAGCCCAGGCCCCTCAAGTCACAGGTGTGACAGAAGTCCAGAGAAATGCCCTGCCCGGGCCACCGAGCTGGGCAGGAGCAGAGGTAAGGTCGCAGCCTGGGTTTTCTGCCCACTGTACCGCCTACATCACATGGGCACGTCAGGGCGTAAGTCACCCTGACGAGGAGTAAAGGTTGGTCTGGGAGGATGACAGGCCGTGGGAAAACCAGGGGGTGAGGTGGGAAGCAGTGTGGATCTTCTCTGGGACTCAGTTTCCAAATTGTGTACATTTCAGGGGGCCTGAATTACTTGATTTCTGAGTAGCAGCTCTAGACAGACGCCCCCCCCCCACATCCGGCGGGGGCAGGTGTCCACAAATGCAAGTGGGAGCAAGGAGCTGTGTGCAGGGCCGCCTCTGGTGCCCAGACCTTCTCCCTCCAGGTAGGCGGGCTTCCTCCTGCGCCCTAGAACTGTCCTGGGAGCCGTAACGGTGATTGCAAATCCACAGTCGCCCAACTTACCCAAGAGCAAATTTCAGGCAGGATGGCATGACTACTTCCGAACTATCCAAGTGTGAAAACACTCTGGAAAGTTGTTTTTAGCAGCTCTAATATGCCCCCTGTGGGCCTGATTAACTGGCAGTGTTCTCTCATCAGTGTGGCCAATTTCACAGTCACTAAACCCCCGGAGGGGAGAGCCCATTCGGGAGGAAAACCTGCATCGCAGGATTGGTTCACCTGGATACTCGGGCGACTTTTTCACTTTGCCACAGGAAGTTTTAAGTCAAGGACCTGCTCTACCATTAACAGTAAGAGAGTGTTAGGGGTCCCGCAGCGGCGGATCTCGGGCAGAGTGCTCAGGAGCAGGGGGCCAGACGGGCCTTCGCAGGGGAGGTGAGGGGGGCGGGGGGGACGTGGGCTGCTGGGTCTGGTTCTGAACCCAGCGTGGCTACCAGCTAGTTGTATCCAGGGACCCTGGAATTCAGGTCCACCATCCATTCTGACACTCTTTAGGGGATTTCTGAGACATTTAGCTGTTTCTCTGCAATGCAGTCTTTTCAATGTCTCTGAGGGAGAGGGACCAGCAGTGGCTGTTTAGAAAACTGCTTATTGGCTTGGAATCCTGGCCCCACCAGCCTGTTTCCTGCTGACTTCCTCCTCTGCCTCTCACTGGCTCCTCCCCCATCGGGGCTTGGTGCATGCACAGACCTATGTGCCGGCCCGCGCTGGCCTGTACTGGTGACACAAACAAACGTCCTCCTATCTCCATCCCTACCTCTTCTGCATACGCCTCAAGGCTCACCTCCAATACTGACCCCTTTGTAAACTTTTCTGGACGGCCACTGTCCTGGGAAAACTGGCCCCTTGCATCACTTCATCATCTATGCAAATCGAATAACCATATTCCTGCCACTTGAGTATGTGTTGGTCTCCGGCTGATAGTTAACTCTTGAATATTCTTTTTTTTTATCCTCACCCAAGGACATTTTTGCATTTATCTTCAGATAGAGCGGGAGGGAGGGAGGGCGGAAGAGAGAGAGAAACATCGATGTGAGAGAGACACATCGACTGGTTGCCACCCACATGACCCCAACAGGGACCGAGGACAAACTGAAACCGAGGTAGGTGCCTTTAGTGGGAACAGAACCTGGGACTCTCTGGTCCACAGACAGATGCTCTAACTGCTGAGCCAAAACGGCCAGGACTTGAATATTCTTTATCTTTTGTCTTGATAGTGATCTCGTCATGCATATTTTACATGCATGATGTAATGTGATGTAACAGCTACCATTTAACCGAGCGCTTAGCCGTACACGAGGCACTGTTTGAGTGCTTGGCATGCACGGACTCATTCAGTTCTTCTAACAACGTATGAACTGAGTGCTGTTATTTCTACCATTTTGGATGAGAAAACGTCTCCAAGGGCACAGAGTAAGGCAGGGGCAGAAGCCAGGCAGCCTGATTCAAGTGCTCATGCTCAACACCATGGCGTCTGAAGTCTCTCCCAGTGCCTTCTACACGGTGTCCACTCAGCAGATACGTGCCTTCTGACCGGTGCTGATTTGTTCTCAGGAAACATCCTAATCTAAGCAAGAAAAACAGGACAGTTTGACCTCTCTCCACACATGGTCCTCAGTGCTGCTTCTTACTTTTCCATTAGGAAGCAAACCCTTATATAATAACGAGCTGTTTTCTGTTCTCTGTGCTTCCAGAAATAACACTCTTAACTGAGAAAGAGCTAACCTTAAAAAATTTGTATCATAGGAAAACATGGGTCCCATGGAAAGTCTTGAAGGCATTCAAGTACCTTGACAGATGGGGACAGTGTCCTATTAATCTCCGTGTCCCCAGTGTTTCACCTCGTGCTGGCTCACAGAACACGCTCAGTGAGTGCACGGTGAGTGGACGGTGTTTTCCAGGCTGGTGCTGGTCTTGCGTAGAGGTGACCGACCGTTCAACCCCCTTCATCACCAGATCGAGTGTGTTTCTGTCAAAGACCTCACAAATCCTCACTCCCTTCTCCCTCTGCCCACTCCCTTTATTCATCTCCCAAGAGTTCTTCTCCAGGAGGGCAGATGGGATATAGGGAGAGCAGGAAATGACCCCCTGCTAACTGCTCCACAAACAAAGGTCCTCCTTATATACACACGGCAAATATTGAACCACCTGTGTATCATTCACGCCCAGTGTGCCGTGTTTATTGCTCCGCACGACCGGTGCATACGGGTTGCACACAGGTCCTCTGGCACAACCTGTGTGCCTCACAGCACTTTTGTGTGGGAACACGGAGCAGCACAAAACGGGGACCAATTTCCTTGCCTGCGGAAGAGTCGTAAACAGCAACATGAACAGATCTTGCCATCACACAGAATTTCATTGAAAGAGTCAACTGATTTCTATATCCACAGTGAAATCTACCCCTAAACCTTGCAGCCTGACTGTGCACAAACCCAGGGCCACAGTCATGATTTCCTGGATTGCCCTTCCTTGCTTCTCCTTCCAGATCCATCCCAACTGCCACCTCCTCCGAGAAGCCCTTCTTGATTCTCTGTCCTCAGTCCTGAAAGCATACTCATTACAGAACTCATCCCATCTTACTTGAGCTTTTCTGGGGGTGGGAGGGAGCTCTCCAGTTTTTGTTCTATGCCATCGATTCTATGGACACTTTTGAGAACACACTCAGCATCACTCTGATTTCTGTATCTGCTGCAAGAGCCACAGACTCTGACATAAATTCGGCATCCATAAGTTAGTTGAACAAATTAATGAGTGACTCATGAACCTGTACCCTCACAGCCTCCTCTCCCCTTCCATAATCCATGATGGTGGGGTTCCAGTGGTATTTGATACACGTATGGACATTTAAACACTAATGGCAACATTGTGGGCTTAGTGCTACAGATCCCTCAAACCACTTAATTAACCTATTTGCTAGACATAACATAACCACTTCAATATCTACATATCTCCTATGTGTATATAAACATATCACACAGTTGTCATGAAGACTAAATAACACAGAAGAAGAAAAATCGCTTGGAAAAGTGAAAAAAAGGCACATATAAATAAATGGAAAGTCTTTTAGCATCAGCATCATTTTTTTTTTTTAAATCCTCACCCGAGGATATTTTTCCATTTATCTTCAGATAGAGAGAGAGGGAGGGAGCGAGGGAGGGAGGAAGGAAGGGAGGGAGGGAGGGAGAGAGAAAAAGAGAGACAACTATGTGAGAGGGACACATTGACTGGCTGACTCTTGCATGACCCTGACCAGGGGCGAGGACGAACCGCGTCCGAGGTACGTGCCCTTGACTGGAATAGAACCCTTGACTCTTTGGTCCACGGGCAGACGCTCTAACCACTGAGCCAAACCGGCAAGGGCAGCATCAGTGTCATTCCTAGTGGCCTGTTAGTTCTTAGTAATCACTATGTGTAGCAATGCCACTCACATGGGGCACCGTGTCACGGTACCCATTCAGTCTACAAAGAGGATATAGCAGTGAACAAAACAGGTGAAAACTGTCCTCATGGAGGTTAAAGTCTAGTGAGGCGAGGGGCAATAAATAACCCAGTAAACACACAGCACGACAGGTGGTGAAAAGTGATGCGGGGAAAATAAATCAGGGGACGCGCAGGAGGCGTGAGGAGGCCGACATGGGTGGTAAGGGAAGGCCTCTCTGATAAGACGACATTTCAGAGAGATGGAGGAGGTGAGCAGGCCAGACGTGGACAGCTAAGTGAGGTGCCCCGAAGCAGCAGCAGCAGGTGCAAAGGCCCTGCAGTGTAGGGAGTTCGGAACGTGGGAGGCCCAGCAAGAGGTCATTGAGGTGGGCAAGGAGGCAGAGGAGGGAAGGATAGAAGGAGATGAGGTCGTGGGGAGAGGGGGCAGGTCACACAGGGCCTTGAGGGACATTGGGTCTCACTCAGGAAGCCTCGGAAGGTTCTAAGAAGAGCAGAGACATGTATGTTAAGGGGATTTGTATTCTAAGAGGGCCATGTGCTGCCATGACAATCCAGGTGAGAGATGGTGGTGGCGAAAACCACCCGATCCTTGATATATCCTGAAGGTACGGCTGATAGGACTTTCTCATGGACGGGATACAAAGGGTGAAAGAAATAGAGATGTCAAAGATTTTTGGCTTACGTCGCTGTAAGGATGAGGTTGACATTTACATTTGTCAGGATGGGAAGGACTTTGGGAAGATGGGGAGGTCTGTTATGAATGTCATGAAATGCAAGATGCTGATGCGATATGACTGAAGGAATGGAGAAGGCAGGAAGGTGCACAGGCCAAGTTCAGAGGAGCGGTCTGAGCTGGTGACATACCGCTGGTGGCTGTTAGAAGACAAAGACACAATATCTAATGCCATGAGCCTAGACATGCTAACTAGGGCCTGCGTGCAGATGAAGAAGGGTCTGAGGGCTGAGCTCTGGAGCTCCGCAATGTGAAGAGGATGACGTGAGGGGGAATCGGCAATACTTCCGAGAAGGAAAGACAACTGAAGTAGGGGGAGAACCAAGAAAGAACAGGATTCCAAAAGCCTAGCGATCGAAGATAAGAAGGCCCCATGCTGCAGACAGATCAAGCAAAACGGCACCCAAGAATGACCCCTACACTCTGCAACATGGAAACCACGTGTCTCCCCAAGAGACGTCTGGTGCAGGGGTGAGGGAGAAAGAGAGAACGGGAAGGTAAGAATTGGAGATAATAGGTAAAGGCAACTTTGTTTTTGAAGAGTTTTGCTGAACTATAAAAGAAGACAACCCTAAGTTATGAGAAACGGGAGGAGGCATCTGTCTAGGTCTGTAGGACGAGAGAGATGGCTGACACTTTCCTAGATGATATCAACCCAACCAGTACAACACACACCTTCACCTGGCTGTTCACACGCTACTGTCTCCGAAAGTCACACAGACACGATTCTATTGAGAAAAGGGCGCAAGGCAGGATTAGCCCTTTCTTTAAGCTCCAAAAAGAGCTCTTCTCTTTATATTGGTGACCCACAGAACACAAGACAGTTGTTAGCCCTGAGCCCAAGCATGGAGTCACCTTGCAAGGCTGTCCACACTTCAAAGCATCTCAGTGTCATCATCTTGAATGACAAAAAACAGCTTCCTGAGCTGCATGGCAGGTCCCATCAGGGCCTCATGTCTGAGGGGCTTTCTCATGTCTTCATCTTCCCGATGAGAGAATTCCAAAAGCCTCACCTCTCCCTGACCACCGCCACACAGTCCCACCATTATTTAAATGCACACGGAGACCAGACACCCTCTTTACGAACTTCCTTCGACAGCGGAGCCCCAGCTACTCCATCAAATTCTCCCTGTTCGTGCACGGAAGCATGAGTGGGTCTCAGGCACACGCATCTCTGATTAAGAATCTCCGTCCTGGAGTAATCACGGTCACCATTTCTGTTCACGATCTCAATCCCTTTACGACACGTTGCACTATTTGTTCACAATCACTCGCCCATCCTTCTCTGTAAGTATGGCCCATTTCTTTGTCCCATTATCTTCGGGACAAAGATAGCCACGCGACTTGCTTTGGCTACTGGAATGTGAGCAGCCGTGATATAAGCCATATTTGAACAAAAACAACACATGTCTGGGTGGCTGAGCGCTCTGCCCCCTCTGTGAGCATCTACCGCCCTCTGCCACGAGAGCCACACGGCCGGCATGCTGGTGCTCCTCCAGCCTGGGCAGAACCTGGGTGAGCCCAGACCGGCTGCCGCTGGCCCGCATCCCCGGAGCCTCAAGCCAGGTACACGTGCTTCCGGTTTGCAATCACCTGAGTTCGGGACTGTCTGTTCCTGGGGCCAAAGCTGATTGTCCTAGTCCCCAAGTGAAAGGACCATATTTATTCTTTCTATGTCCTCATGCACCGTGTTCTGAGGTTGTGGGCCCCTAACAAGCACATTCACAACAGGGTAAGAGTCACTCCATCCGTTGAAGCTTGGTCAGCTACAGCTTGGAATCTATTCTGCTTCCTGTCACCTGGCTGCACCATCATGATAAGCTCCTTCGAGTCACGTTCGATGTCATTCTCACCCTTGAATTTCTTCTGCTGAGTTATGACTGCTGACCAAGAAAACCCAAATAATTTAGGCTTCACAAGAGGGGACCTGGGTCTCGGTCATCACATATACTGTTTCTGTTTCTCGGTGCCCCAGATGGTTAAGGTGAGGCAGAGAGAATCTGCTCTACATGAGTTTGAGTGACTTACTCTGCGTCCAGTTTAAGACAGGCTGCCAGCCTTGTCCAGGGCGCCTCACTGCAAGAAAGCAGTCCAGCTCTGGCTTCATTTCCCCAGTGAACTCCCCCACCGCGCTCAGGGACCACCAAGGCATTGGGCAGGAGTCAGAGACTATATAAGGCACAGTTCTGGGCTTCAAGGGGTTATAACGTAACAGAAGAGGCAGGATAAGTGTGTGAAAGTCTAAGACAATCGAGTTAATTCTTTACAAGGGGCCATGGGTTATTGTAGGAAAGAGTTGGTTTGAAAGTTCCAGCCCTGCTCGGCTGCTGGTTAAGTTACTTAGAGGAGACCTGTTGACTATTCTCTGAATGTACAAGGGCTGGACAGGTTAAGATACGGTCCTTTGCATTTCTATGGCTCTGTGACTCTAAGAAATATCACCAAGCAGCATCATGTCACCAAGTACTCTGTCCCTGGTGTCGGTGGTAAAGGCTAGTACTCAGAGGACCTCTTTATTTTCCTGACCCTGGTCCCATCCTCAAAGTAGTTTACTTCCAGCCTGGCCATAGGGGTCTCCTCTGCCTGAAGTCTTGGGCCAGATCTGATGGAGCTGACCTGAGGGTGTAAACTCTTTGCAAACTAATCCAGAACTACGCTCAGCTACTGCAAATGGAGCAAGACGCAGCTAAGCTCTCCCAACGCTGATTTTGTCCCCTGGGGCTGCTTGTTCAGCACCTGGGCCTCATCCAGAATGGGACAGGCTTCTGGAAGCCCAGTAGGAGGGGGCTGTCCGCGTGACTGGTGTCCTGCTGGGCAAGTCCTCTCTAGTGTCTGTCTGCTTGCTTGAGATTACTGAACACTCTCCACCCCTTGGCGGAACCCGTCCTCATGATAGCAGGCGGTGTCCATAGCAGGGGTTCTGAGGCCACAGAGGCCCCGTTTGACATGAAAGGAGGAAGAGGCTGGAAGAACCGGCGAAATAAAGCTTTTAGAACATCCACTGGGGCTTTTCTCATTGTTCTTTGGAAAAATACAGAGAACAGAGATAATCCCATTGGCTAAAAGGCCCTGTGAGCCTTGGGGATTAGCTGTCTCTGCTCACCTGGCTCTTTGGCTGCAAATGGACTTCGAGTCCCAGCCCAGAGCCTGCGGGGACTGCTCAGATGGCCACAGGGTCGTCTCCTCTGAGCAGGCTGTCTTCATTTGGCCATGCGAGTGCTGTCGGTTTTTCCAGGAGCTGGGGTTCAGTGAGTTTTAATGGACTTACATCAGAGCTGGGGTTTTTTTTTAAAGCAAAGGAACTCATTTAGGAAAAACCTCATTTATTATGAAATCAGGTTCCTTTGCAAAGTGCTCCCAGCAACGGGCTGAGGGGGAGTGGAGGTGGTGCCCACACAGGGACAGGGGCTTACTTACTCGGGACTCCAGACACCAGCCGCAGGGGGCGCAGCACGCGGAACGCCCTGAGCGCCTTCACGTCGAAGCCGGCCCCCTTCCCTCCGAGAGCATTCGCCCCGTCAGCTTTGGTCGCTTGTTCTAAAATTGCACTAAAAAGCCTGGAAGAGAGGAAGGAGAGAAGGAGCTGTCAGGACAGGGTTTCTTTGCCCTGCTGGGCTCTGCGTTCTCTGAAGAAGCCTGGGGTGGCAGTCTGTGACCGCCTCCATCCCAGGAGCGTCTGTGACCATCGGAAGCTGTCCGTGTGAGTATCACCCAACCAAGGGCACAACCGCCGCCCGGAGAGGTCTGGGCGAGGCCACCGGCATCACAGAGCTGTGAGCACACACCTGGCTCCGTGCAGCTGGGCTGCCCTGGACAGAGCGGAAAGCAAGCCAGGTGTGCTGCCAGGGCCCATCCCTTTGCAGTGCCCTCTGCCCGCTCCGTGGCAGCCTGCCCTCTTGTGACCCGGAACCACATTCTTCCTTGCCCCGTCTCTTTGATTTATACCTGGGCACAAATGAATGATCCCAGAGAAATCTCCTCTGTGCTGCTGGCACAGAGCAGACTCTCAAAGGAATGCGCCGAACCAACGAGAGTGATCAAAGGGTTCAGTGAGCACGTTTCCAGGGGGAGCAAAGCCACACCTCAAGGTGGGGAACCGGGAGGTGGAAATCTCGGCTCGGCCACTCTGTCTCTGCTGGGGTATCCCTCCCCCCAGCGGACACAGACACCTGCTACGCACGCAGCAATGTCTAGACACCAAGGCCTCCACAAGGTGACAGGCCGTCCTCTCTCGGAGCTTGCATTCTAGTGAAGGGGTCAGACGATCACCCAAATAATCAGCAAATGTACAGCACTCGGGGAGCGGTGAAGGCTAAGGAGACAGACGCAGCTGGCACGAGGACACGAGTGGCCAGTGTGGGAGGCCTTCCTGTTTGGGATCAGAGGGCGGGAAAGGAATTCGCTCCTGGGCTGACCTTCGAGCAGAGACCTGAAGACAGGGCGGGAGTGGACACAGCTATGTGGGACTGTTCCAGGCAGAGGGAGCGGTCGGTGCCCAGGGCCCGAGGGAGCAGCAAGGCAGTAGGTCAGCGGGACCACAGGGGCGGGTAGCTGGTAGGAATCAGGGAAACAGAGAACCGTGGGAGATGAGGTTGGAGAGGAAGCAGGGGCCCTACCGGTTTTCCCTCCGAGTTGGAAGGCGCGGGGGGTTTTGACAGGAGAGTGACATGATTGGACGAAGATTTTAAAAGAGTCCCCCTGACGCTGTGGGAAAAGAGCCTGCACCAGGGCGAGGCGGGCGGGCTGCTGTCCTGACCCGAGGGGAACGTGGGCCAGGCGGTGCCGGTGCAGGTGGCTGGTGGTGAGAGACAGTCGGACTCCAGCCGTGTATTAGGACACGTGCAACGGGCTGGGCGGATGACGTGGGCGTGAAGAGTGAGAAGACAGAGGATGGAGCCTGTTCGGGCAACTCTGGCTGGAGCGTCCGGAGGGTGAGGGGTGGGGTGCAAGCTAGGGTTCTGCTTTGAACTCCGTGCACTTGAGCTGTCAGCTGGACATCTGAATAGATGTCTTGATTAGGTTCTATTGGGTCTGGACTTCTGGGGGGTAGGGAATCCAGGCTGGCGACAAAAACCTGCATTAAAGTCAAATCCTACAAGGTCGCCTAGGAGGCTAGTGTGGAACGTGACGGTGTGAAGGGCCGAGCCCTGGGGCTCCGACACGGAGGGTCAAGAGGAGACGCCAATAACAGAGACAGGTGGCCGGAGCGGTGGGCTGTGGAGGAAGGGGCAGCGAGGCGACAGTGGTTAACTATGCAGGTACAAGGGTGGACCACTGGCCACTGAATTTAGTAACATGAAGACCATTGCGACCGTGAAAACAGGTGTCGATGGAGTGATGGGGACAAAAGTCTAACAGCTATGAGACCAGGAGGAGAAACTAGAGACAGGGAGACCAGGCAGCTCTGTCCAAGGGAATACAACACGAGCCACAAACGGGAGCTGCGTGTGTGATTTAAATTTTCTAGTAGCCACACTGAAGAAGTAAAGAAGACACAGGTGGAATGAACTTTGATAGTATATTTTATATAACCCAACACAACCAACATATCCTTTCAACTATAATAAATATAAAGAAAGAATTTGTTCTGAGATCCGCGTCACTCTGTCTTTTGCTCTGAATCTCTGGAATCGCCTGGGCTGTTCTGCGTGTACCGCGTACCTCAGTTCAGATCAGCCACACTCCAGCTGCGGAATGGCCGCCTGGTGGCTACTGTGCAGACAACTCCTTGGAGGGATTTTGCTATAAGAAGGAGTATGGGGAAATGACGGTCACCAGAGCAGGTACGGAATCAAGGGTTTAGTCTGTCTGTTTTGAAATGGAGGTACGACAGCATTGCCACATGCGAGGGGGCTCACTGCACAGAGACAGACACAGAGGGGACGGTTCCTGGAAGCACTGACGTCCTTCAGCAGGCAGGATGGGGACCCCCTGCACAGTGAGGGGTGCTGGCCCCCTGTGGAGGCAGGAGATTTACAGGGGTCAGGTGGGGAGGCACCTCACGGGCACGGGTGTAGTTGTAGGAACCATGGACATTCTCTTCTGATTGCATCTGCTTGCCCAGGGAAACAGGTAGCAAGGTCAACGGCTGAACATGTGAAAGGGGGGAGGTGCTGGAAGTCTGAAGAGCAAGGCAAGGGAATGAAGGAATCACAGAGAGAGGGGGAGCGTGGGTAGGAACATGTACGGAAGGCCAGGAGTCACCGCCGGCCTGTTCGAGGTCGGTGGCCCCGAGCGTCGGCTCAGCTTCGGGCACCAGGCAGGTCCCCGTCTAGTTGGAGTTGGTTAGGGCCGGTGAGCAAGACACATGAAGGAGGAAAGGAACCTGAGTGCACACGGAAGGGAAGGAGGAGGAGGATGAAACGCGGCATCGGGGCGTTGGAAGGAGGCGTGCCCGTGATGGGGGGGCAGGCGGAAAGGAGAGGATGAGTGGGCTGTGGGGGTTCAGTGCTAGAGGGGGAGCTGGAAAGGTGGGGGCATTGCTCAGAGAGTAGGAGGTTTGGTCTGAGACTGCAGGGAGGCTGCCGTTGTGGGTGTGGCAGGGATATCGGCTAGGACCACGGGAGTGGGCAGCTGAGGCTGAATGGAGTCAGTCCCTGGGGATGAAGCTGTCAAAGACCAAGAGGCTGCTGGGGGGTGGTGGCAGGACCAGTGGGTGTGGAGAGGGATGGAGTGAGCCCAGAGCTCCCGTCCTTGAAGGTCTGCAGGACCACAATAAGGAGAGGTGGGCACAGGAGTGTCCGATGACACAAACGTCAACACTGGAGGTTTTCAGTGGGAGGAACAGCGGTCTGAGAGCTGAAATGAGGGGAGAGCAGGGCTGCTCCCTTGACCTGCAGGCTGTGGACTGAGGCCGCTGGGAGACACTGCATCTCCGGAGACTGTGACAGAAGCAGGACCCCGGTGAGAGCCAGAAAGTGGAAGGAGGGATGAGGACGAGCTCACTAATGAAGTCTGGCTGCCACTCAACCACACCCAGCCCTTCCGTAACTGCTGTGTTCTCCCTACAGAGCTGAACAGTCGGGACAGAGACCGCACGGTTCTCAACGCTGAAAAGGGGTACCTGGCCCTTTACAGAAAATGTCTACTGCCCTGAGTGGGGGATGGACTGTGGGAACAGGGCGCAGTGGGCAGCACTCGGGGTGGGGTGGGGAGGGACGAGGGTGCAGATCAGAGGACGGGTAGCCCACAGGGGATGGGAGTCTACGGTCTTAGACTCTTTGCGGCAACCAAGAAAAATAGGGAGAAGGGTCCACAGGCAATTTCTGTCCTTTGCACCTTGAGATGACTCCGCTGATCACTGTTGGTTGAGCGTGTGCTGGGTCATGGCTTGGGATCAAGAAGGAAGTCCGGGTACCAGAACTGGGTCCCCTCATCAGACCTAAACTCGGGGCCAGGGCAAGTTCATTTTGAGGACTAGCCTTGAGCCTTCAACAACTCGTGCCCCATGGCACTGGGTCTCGGGAAGGGGGGCTGCAGCCGCAGGCTCAGCTTTGCAGAAGCCTGGACCCAGCCAGGGCAGCAATGAGAAGTGGGTGTAGATTCAGGATGTTCAAACGGTGCTCCTGGCACCCCTCGGGGACGTCTCGGGCATCGAGGCTAGACTGGGGACCTGGCTCCTTTCCCCACATTTAACAGAGTGATCTACCTTGATCAGATTTTTGCACGGGGCCTCGGAGTAAGGCTTTGTTTGAACAAGGGTTCTGCAGCTAAAAGGAGTTTGATGACCCTGGCCAGACCCCATCTGAGGTCTCTCTCTGCTCCCTGATTCTTTCAGCTCAGCTCGGCAGTGGGAGGGTTTCGTGTGCCGGCTGGTGAGGCCCGGAATCCCAGGCAGAGGTGCCAGGAGGGGGAGCAGGCGCCTTTCCCCAGAGAAACGTTCTCTCCACTGAAGTCTAGTCCACTGAAATGGAGACCAGTTTGCAAGTTGGTCAAATAACATTCCAAATGCAAACCAGATTTGGTGGCTAACATTTCCTGGAAGAAAGAATATGCTTATCGGAACAGAAGATGTTCATAAAAGATCATTCGGCGAAGGGAGAGTAGACAACTTTCCTCTCTCTAACCCCTGCCCCACATCGATGCAGACTCTTCATTAAGCGGTTGCTGTACGTCTTGCAGGGTAGAAAGTGCAGGAACGGGTCTAGGGGGTGTTTGCTTGGCCTGCGGGGACTGCCGTGTCCTCCCGGTTAGACCTGTGAGGGTGAAGCCCCTGCTCCGTGCCCACCTGCCCTGGAGGGCCAGGTTCACTGTGGATGCCTGGGGAGGGATTTCTGCAGGGGGTGGGCTGGCAGCTCCTTGGCTGGAGTTAGAGCTTTGGAAAGAACAGGGCAATGAGGCTCTAGAGGGCCCAGGGAGGAAGGGCTGACAGTTTGGGAGGGAGACAGAGACGTGGCAAAAGCCTTTGTCACCACAGCAGAGTCTCTTGTGCAGGCGGAGCTGCTGAGGACACCCTGGTTCTGGGGTGGGGGCGGGGGAGCTCCCAGAGTCCCCTAAGTCCTCTCTACGTTCACTCAGCCGTACCATCTCCCATCGTACCAAGGAGATTACTCTACTTTAGGAAGGAGATGTGACAAGTCGTGTGTGTGTGTGCGCATGTGTGTAGGGGGGTGCCTCTTGTCACAGGCCACCAGCAGGCAATGCAGAGGGGAGACGCAGCTCTCTGGCCAGCACTGGGGAGGCAGGCAGGTGCGCCCACCTCTCCGGGCCTGGCAGGCTCCCCCGAAGTGCAGGAGGCCAGGACACACCTTCCCCTAAACAGCTGCGGGGGTGTGGAGCAGAGCAGATGTTTCCCAGGGGATGCAAGGGGAGCAGGGACATCCACTCATACTGCACAGGCAGCGGGAAAGGAGGCGAGGTGGAGGGAGGTGGTTGCGCTGCACCTTCCATGGGGGAAGTGTGCCGCTTTTTGAGTTAGTAGGAGGGGCTGGGATTTAGACTGAGTGGCAGGCCTCCAGGACCAATACCCACGGAGAAGAGAAATGAGGCACCAGATACGGCTGAGTGTGAGGTTGACGGGGAAGGACTCCAGGGGTCGTGGTGAACCTCAGGGTGGACAATGCTCACATCAGAACCCATGTGGCTTAAAGGGCCAACTGGACACACCTTCTGGAAGAATGCCGCCCCTGGGGGCCTCCCTTACTTCATCAGCCTCACAGCCTAGACCTCAGGGAGATGTGAGCAGAACCCGGATGATCCGCGGAAAGTCTTCCCTCTGTGCGTGGGGAGGAGCAGCAGGCCGAGTGCAGGGAGGTCCGAACGAGCGGGAGGTGAGCAGGGCTTCCCAGTGCGCAGCGCAGGGCGGGCACCTGCTCCCCTCCCGGGGCCCCGTTGGCTGCCTCCTGAGCTGTACTGCAGGCCATGAAGGGGGGACCCTCTGACTCGTCTGTAAACACAAGGGGCTGTAGCATTTTTGCCTAAACACAATTAGTGCCAGCAAGACACCCCATCTCGGTGGCTCCCAGAAACACCGGCTTTCCGCCTGGAGATCTTTCCACACAGTGAGCAGGGTTCCCAGGAGCCTGGAGCCTTGACAGGATGCTGAGTTTAGAAAGGATGCAGGGGCATTTGGAACAACCACCTCAAAGGCCTGGCTGTGTTTTCCCGAGTTAAGTCAAGGCGTTTGCAGAGCGACTCTCTGCGCATTCCGGCATCAGCAGGGCATGCCCAGCCCTCGGAGCCAGACGTATCCCTGGCAAACACTCTCATTTTAGTGCTCCTCAAACCACCCAAATGTCCCCGATGTTAATGCGGCCAGAGTGTGCCACTCCTCGGTCGGGCAGAAAAGGACAACAAAGAAAAACCCTACGATAGTTCCTAAGAAGCCATCCAGATGGCCAGAGACAAGGACACAACTTCGAATTGACCTCCGTTTGCTCCTGTCATTCCCTGCAGGAAAGACCAGACACTCCCATGAGCTCGCGGGGGGGGGGGGGGGGGGGGGGGGGGCTCTGGAGAAGCCTCAGGGGCCTGGGTCTTCGCTGGGACAGCACTCGAGGGTGCATGAAAACGGTTTCTTGAGATAAGGGCCGAATGACGTATTGACCTTGACAGTGAAGCTTGTCAGGACCCCAAGGCAGATGGAACACAAGGTGGCCAGGTGACTGCTCCCCGGGCTCAAAGAAGCCACTTGTCCTCTAAACGAAATCTCGTTGCAAGGGGCCCTCCCTCCACCAGACAGATGAGTCATGGGAACGTCATCCCTGTGCTGATCGGTCCCAGCTCACACAGCAGGTGGAGGCTCGCCAGGTACAAACATGTCCTAGGGAATCTTCCCGTGAAGTTGCCCCTCCTTGATAAGGCGACCACCTCTACATTTTACTTAGATTCCTTCCATTGTTTTTTTTTTTTAAAGCATAGATTGAGTTTGCCTCCTCTGATGCTGAATTGCAGCAGAGTGTGTGGGGGAAGCTGTGTTTGACTGGGCTTGGTCACTCATCACCTGGGTCCTTCATAGCTCCGTTTCCTTCTCACCCACGTGTCTTCAGCAGCCTGGTACCCTTGGCCATAGAACAAGGCCCACTGCCGAGGTGAGATGGGCACCCACAGCTCTGGTGTGCCAGCCCCAACCCATGGCCAGAGACTGCATACTCACAGGCAGGCTGAACCAAACAGGCTCAGTGACACTGCAGGGACATCGGTCAGAGGGGCTGCCAGGCCAGATGTCGCTGGAGATGGAATGAAACACCTTAGGCAGAGCACGCTCCTCAGTTGCATGAAGGACCCCAGTTTCCATCAAAAATACTCAGATTCAACTCATGTGTGTGCACGTGTGCGTGGGAGTGCATGCGTGTGTGCGTGCGTGTGCACATGTGTGCATGTTGGGAGCAGTGGTGGGGAGATTCCTAGATGATATAGCTCCTCTGCCTTTGGGGACAGTCTGAATTCTATGTAATGGATCCTCTCATCCTGCCTGCGCCCAGGGCCACTGTGACCAAATCGAAAGGAGATATAAATACTGATGGAATAAGAACTATGTGCTGGTTGGTGGCAGGGGCGAGGGGAGGGAATAGAGAAAGTAGCTGTACTTACCCTACAACCACAATTATAAAATCTAGTAAATTCCAACCGTTGCGGAGGTAAGCGTTGGGGTGAAAGAGAAGTCCATAGGCTATTACTTTTAAAAATGCTTCCACAGTAAAAATGATGAGAAAGAGATATTCCACTCGTTCCTAGGAAACAAAAATAGGAGAGAAAAAGGAGATTGTCAGAACGGTGATTTATGAAGTCCGGCCCAGCAGCCCTCAGGACAGGCGGAGGAGATGCTGCCCCTCCCCCGGAGCAAAGACGGAGACGCTGGGTGGGCGGGGCGCCCCCAACGCCTCAGTAATGCCACCGTCTGTTCCGCTATTAAAACCCCGATGCACTGGGCATTAAGGTGTGTTTTCTTTAAGTCTTCAAATGTCCTCTGTTAAAGTGCAAATATTAGGTTAGTCAAAAAATTACACATTTTTTGGGAAACATCTTAGTTAATCAGTGAACATGTCATTGAACCGTCTCAGACAAGAACCCATAGGTCCGTGTAAAGGGGGTGCCTGACCAGAGGAGAAGGGCGCTGGGGAAGGGGAGACAGGACACAGGAGCAGTGTGCCCCGAGCTCAAGCTACAAACCCTGAAGATAACAATCCAGGGGCCTGCGAGCTGAGTTCTCCCGCACAGAGCAAAACAGCTGCGGAGCATCTGAGACACCGTCGATCTCCCAGCAGCAGCTGAAACAGGCAAAACTGCTCACATACACGCGTCCAAAAATTGAACTCTCTCTCTTGAGAAAAATAAAACGCTGTCCAAAGACATACAGCAGGTTGGCAGTAAAAACCAGCATCTCCAGGATGGAGACAGGCACTGGGGCGGGGAGGGGGAATGGAGGGGCTCATCTCTTCTCAGGGGGGAGAGGAGGCACAGCCCTTTCTTCCCTCTGCCGCCTTGAAGAAGGGCTTTGCATTGAAGGCTGCGGCTCCGGACCCTGAGGGTCCACACCGAACAGGACAAACTCGGCTCAGTTTGGAGTGAGCCGTCTCTACGCTGATTCACCAGCTTCCCACACCACTAACTGCTTTCTCCCACACCAATCCCCGGTGTGGATGCCTAACAACCCCAACAGGCCAGGCCACTGCCTGGATGCCTTCGTGCTCCGTTGCTGGCCCCTGCAGGAACCTCAGCCGACCTCTCTCCGGAGCCACAAAACCCCAGTTCACGTGGCATTCCGCCACAGGTCCTGCAAGCGGCACAGGCTTGGCCACAACCTCCAGGAAGCACTCAACTCAGGACGCTCAGACCTATTTTCCCGTCTTCTACCAGGTCAGGAGGAGCTCACTGAAGACTTGCAGGTCGCACCCACATTGCAAAGAGTGAGCACCACCCCGAAAGGCCCCCCTCCTTCCACCCAGCCTGCTGGGAGGGAGCTCCAAGCATGGGGCGCGGGAGCCTGACGGTAGCTCTGCAGGAGAGGTTAGTCCGTGCGTGTCCCTGCGCTCCCTTCATTCTTTCTGGATCCCCTAGACATTCGGTGAGCGCCGGCCCCGCCCCTGGGAAGCAGTTCAGGGGTGCGGTTAGAAAGGCAGAGTTCTGGGCCCAACCAGGCCTATGAAGTGGGTCTCCTGGCCGTGAGCCGGGAAATGTGCAGTGCAGACCATTTCCAGGTGTCTCTGGGGCGCGTGAGAACCGCTGGCCCCGTGCTGATGCAGGCCCAGACCGGGCAGTCCTCGGAAGGGGGGCAGCCACCCGCCCTTTACTTCCTACCCACTAGCGCACCACCAGCCGGGGCCGTGACCAGGTCCAGATCACAGTGTGTGGAAGGCGGGGCAGCCGTCAGACAGCCACACCACCCCATCCCACCCCAAGACGGCCACAGGGGCTAGAACCACCTCCTCTGCACCCCAGAAACCTCCATGGACATTCACGGAGTTGGAGCTGGAAGAGAAGGGAGGACAAGGAAAGGGAAACACACGAGTTGGGTTCCCTCCAGGTGCCAGGCACTTTCATGTGTTCATACATGTGCTAGTTACTTTCACATGTCCGTCCGTCCGTCCATCCGTCCATCCATCCATCCATGCAGTCATTCATTCTCAGTGTGGTACAACCAGTGGCTTGGGAGCTCCCTCTGGGGTGTGTACGCTTTCTGAGAGAGGCAGCACCCAGCCTAGAGAACCTCGTCCGCAGGGCAGGGAGAAGGGGGCTACCCCACATGCGCGGAGGGCCCGAGGCGCTGGGAAGCCAGTGTTCCCAGACAGCTCCTGCACACAGCTGGCACCCCCGCCCAGACTGCCTGGCACCACGCAGTCTATTTATTCCCTCGTCCGCAAGGCTGCTTTGCCTGGCTCGATTTCCCTGTAGAAACAGAAGCCGTGGGGAGAAGGGGTCTTGGTCCCTCGGCCGCGATGCAGCCCCGCACTGCAGGCCCAGTGGCTCCCTGGCCCTGGCTGGCACCTCTTTGTGAGCTGAGGGGCTTAGGGCCGGGGCTCTGTGGCTTTTCATATGACCTGTGGCCTCTGTATTTGTTATTTTTTATTTTTTTTGTATATGCTCCAAGCGGGAACCGAACCTGGGACTCTCTGGTTCACAGGCCGACGCTCCAACCGCTAAGCCAAACCGGCCAGGGTGACCTGGGGCCTCTTTAATTCTCCCAATAAAGCCTACACCATGTGACGTTGTCCCACACCCTGGCACACAACGTGGAGACCCAGGACCACCTTACGACAGTGAGTTGCTCAAACATTCCCAAACACGATCACGTGCCTGAGAGCATGGGCTCCAAACTGACCCTTGGTCAGCCGCACAGTGGATGTCTTGGCACCATGAGGGACCCACAGACAGATGATTCCAGGACAACGAGTAGGAGTGGGGTGCTGCGGACGCAAGCACAGTGGGGACCGTGGCTGAGAGCTGCCCCACCTATGGGTGGACTTCCCACAGGTCAGGAGCTCCGGGATGGAGCTGGAAGGATGCAGAGCTGCCCAGGTGAAGAGGCGGGGCTGCGGGGTCGGGTATTCCCTGTGGAGGAAGAACTTCAGGAAATGCAAACATGTGATTTGGTTGGACGGAAGGCCGTGAGGAAATGGGCAGGAGCCAGATGCCAGGGCTGTGTGGCCGTTGGATGCTTGGCTTCCATGCTGCGGAGACCGAGATGACCTGGCCACACGCGCTGCACCGTGGCGCTGCCGCAGACACGCCCGTGTGACGGGGTGGACAGGGTGGGCAGTGGAGACAGTGGGCTGGTGGAGAAGTCGATGGCTTGAGAGGTCATTCATAAAAGATGTACTCTGGTGTCTGGATGCACGCAGGGTTTGCACAAAGAGGCAGTAAAGCCGTGCACGGTCCCCTCCCTGAGGTTTCCCACTTGGCGACTCTGAGTGGTGACGCCTCTCACCGCAGTCGGGGACTTGGAGGAGAGAGGGGGAGAGACATTCGTTCTGGACGTGCAGATGCAGAGGGGGCTGAGCTGGCAGGGAGGGTGGACGAGGCAGCCCTGGGGGGGCGTGCGGAGTGAAGAGAGGAAGGTGCAGGCTGGAATCCAGCCGCGCGAGGGGCGACCTCATCCCCAGGGAAGCACCTAGGCATCGCGACGTCGCGACATCGGTCATCGCCTAGGCAGGAGTTACAGGGCCCTTCTTCAAGCCGTGGGCCAGGGAGAGAAAAGGATCTTGGCAGTTATCTGACTAACCTTGAAAAACGGGGAGACTGCTAAGAGCCCCGGGCCAGGGAGGCACATGCCGAGAACAGGAAGCCAGGTTTCCTGACCCTCCGTCCAAAGGCCCTTCCATCTCCTCTGGCCTCCCTGGTCCTGGGGAACCTTGTCCCTGGCCCTCACTGATCCCCACAGACACAGCTGAGTCATACTCCACTTGCTAAGGATCGAAGATAGAACTGAAAAGGGACCAGGGAGTCAGTAAGGAGGGGTCTGGACAAGAACCCAGAGGAGGGGCAGGTGCCGCTGGTCGCAAAGTCTCGACCTGGCCATCTGTGCTGACTCCACGGGGAAAGAGTATTCACTCTGAGCTCAGGGATGTGAACGCCCTTAGAGAATTAATTTTAGAAGAAACACACACACAAAAACAACAACAACCTCCAAACCAAAAAAACTTAAGTAAATGAAACAGCTTAGTTGATTCTTTCAAAATATGTGTTGTACTGCAATAGAAATTGTTACCCTGATAACTTCAGTTAAAAAGAGAAACCAGTAAGGGTGAATATGAAGAGAGTAAAGACAGCAAAACGTTGTCACAGACTGTTCTTTTGCTGCTGAAGCCTAGGTGCCTCCGGTCCTGGGGACACAGTCCTTCGGGACCTGGGGCCGGAGCGCTGTGCCTGCTGGTCCTGGGGTGGCTGGGCGTCGGAGAAGGCACCGAATGGCCAGCATGTGAACCGGCCCTTTAGTGCCCTTAGGAACCAGGGGACTTTGGAAGCCAACCTGGAAGAGACTAAGATCCTCATTCCTACTCTTCTGTGTTGAGGTTGGAAACAGTGCAGAAGGGAGAACAAACCTCGGGACCAAGTCAGGGAAGCACCAGACTCACAGCTGTGAAGGTCGGGGCTGGATTCCCCGGGGCTCCTGGAGGACTTCGCAGCGTGAGGACTTCGTCCTGTCAGATGGCTCCTGTCTGTCTTCTTCCTTTCTATCACCTCTTCCTCTCCAGGGCTATCTTCCTCCTACTGCTTCCTTTTCACGTCCCTGTTCTCCCTGTCCTCTCTCCCTGCTCATTTACTTGGGCTACCATGGGCAACCGGGACCCATGGCCACACCCATCTCTGAAACATTTAGAAGACTTCAGTGGAGAGAGAACTCAGTTCCCAGGAGTCACGATGTCTTCGAAACACGTGTGCAGCTAATCAGACACTGATGAGTACAGACGATCTCAGTTTTCCATTTGTCTCTTCATGTAGACATATCCAGCCTTTCATCTAGACCAGTGGTTCTCAACCTTCCTAATGCCAACCCTTTAATACAGTTCCTCATGTTGAGGTGACCCCCAACCAGGAAATTATTTTTGTTGCTACTTCATAACTATAATTTTGCTACTGTTATGTCTCAGGCGACCCCTGTGAAAGGGTCGTTCAACCCCCAAAGGGGTAGAGCCGCTACAGGTTGAGAGCCGCTGATCTAGACCATAAACTTCTAGAGGACAGAGACTGAATTATCTTTCACCAGTGAAAACTCGATTTGGGCACCAACTGACTCTGTGTGTCTTTGGGCAAGTCATTTTACCCCTCTGGGTCTATTTCCTCATCTGGGAAAGAACTAGCTAAGCATTTACAAGAATATATACAGTGCTGCAGAGAGCCCTGGGTTTCCATAGTGCTGTTTGGGGAGCAGTTACAGGCAGAGGAAGACTGGGAAAGTGGACCTTTGGCTCCCCACCCCTTGAACCAGAGCAGTACCTGTATTTTGAACCCACATGCTAAGTTGTCCAAAGGTCCTAACAAAGAAGAATGGAGTTCAGAAAGCCAGTCTGATGGGGGTGTAGACAGAGAACATACATAAAACAGAAGTAGCCACCTCTTCCTGACCAGTCTGGAAGGCTTTCACTAGCTTTATATGCTGGGTTCTGCATACGATTTTATTTGAGAAGAGGAATCACTGCTTTTCATTTTTTTTTCTTGGAGCTTTGAATGCCAAAGTGGTAGATGACGTACAGATTCTCTCCGAAATTCTATGGCAAGTGAGCACGCTGGTGCCCAGGCTGCGTACTGTTCTGCCCAGTCAGATTCCAAGACAGGGGAAGGAACAGGGAGTTCCTGTCCTCATTGTTCTGTTGATCACCATAAATACAAATGGACTTTATAATTTAAAAAATCCTTCATTAAAGAGATCAGTCATATTTGTGCTTGAGGAGAACACGGACTCCTTGTGAGCAGAAGCCATGCCAGGATAGAACTCCCAGGACGAGGACAGCTGGGGAGAGCCTGTCTATTTGCGTATGCACAGTTCTGCACACATGCACGCATGGCACATCTGGGTGATGCTCATCATCCGTGTTGAACACTACACAGCTCATATCTGCTATGTAACAGACCAGGGTGTGAGGATTGGTACCTAGCCCATGTGCACCCTCCTAAATTTATGCAAATGTATTGGTTAAAGCTGCCAATAATTCCACAGCAAACAAATTGATGAGAAGCCCAGGCATCTCAGTACAGGGTGCAAAGATGATAAATAGTAACAATGCTTCAAGCAGCGCCTTGCATTCCAGATTGTTTCAAGTTTAAGTACCATTCAGTCTGACCTCAAATTACAGCCTCACCTATTCCCTAATGAAGGGAGACAAAGCAGACGGAATACTATATAGTTCCTTACTCTCCAGTTCTTCTCTCGTTCATTCAGTCATTCATTTATTCGGTCACAAACATTTCCTGATTGTCTGCTCCACCCAAACCACTTGCCACATTGCCCTCTTAGGACACTGATGGACTTGTAGAAATAAGAAATAAGGACACACGTTCTGAGTTCCTTGTTATACAGAAGCAAGGGGACTCGTCAAAGCCACACGTCTACCTGTTGTGATGAACACTCAGGTTTTCTCAGGGCTGTTGGTGCACAGCTGTTCCTGTCTGTGCACCGATCGAGACCCCGGATTACTGTGCCAATCAGGGGTCACTGGGCAGTAAAGGGCCACTTATATGTGGCTGGAAGTGTGGGCAGCAGGGATCCCCAAACCTCCTGCATCCAGGGGTCCCTACTGATGTGGTGTGTACATATACACAATGGACTATTAAGCCATACAAAGAAATGGAGTTCTGGCACATGTCACAATACTGTTGCGCCTCGGAGATATTGTGCTAAGTGAGAAAAGCCAGGCACAAAAGAACAATATCACGTGATCCCAGTCATCTGAAATACCTAGAATGCGCACATTCAGTGATGGGAGGTGGATCAGAGGTTACCAGGAGCTGAAAGAGGGAGGAACTGTTCTGGGTTACATAAAACATTCGGAAATAGATGGTGGCGATAACTGCACGGCACTGTGAGACTGTCACTGAAGTGTACACTCCAGATGGTTAGAATGGCAAGTTTCACGTTATTTACTACAATAAAGAAAAAAAGGAGCATTCCTTTGGATCTTAAAGTTTTTAAAAACTTTTAGGGGGTCTCCATCTAAACTACCTGGGGTCCTATTTTTGCCACCTTCGAAGGGACTAACTCATCAGGATGTAGACAGCACGGCCTTTGGCTGCAAGAGTCTGGCCAGATGTGTGGGGTGCCTGGACTGGGAAGAGGGGGGCTGGGCAGGGAGGTGGGTGCTTCAGTCTCACAGTTTCCAAGGACAGGCCCTTCCCAGGGGCCTTAAGCAGACATCTATTTAGGAGGTGCCCGGTGGTTCCGCCTTAAGACTCAAGACTTCTTGTAAAGGAAGAAGGGAGAGGACAAATCACCTAATAGTCTAGGAGTAAGGCCACCTTGAAAAGTGCCTTCACCCGTGCATCACGGACAAGGAGCCATGAGGCTGAGTGAGTGGAAGAGGGTACCAGCGCTTTGCAGTGGCTCGGTTCAGAATCATAAAAAACCTCCTCCAACTGGCCTGTTTCCTTGGTGCTTGCGCGTGAGGCTAAGTTGTAGTGACTTCTCCACTCATTAATTTCTCACATTCATGTCCTCTCCTCTAGGGGCTGGCGTAGCCTCCCGCCCAGCATGCCGGCACCAGCCTCAGATCCAACGTGTGCAGACTGCGCGGCCTCTGACGTCTGGGTGCTGGCTGCCCGCTCCTTCCGGGCCCGTCACTGCCCTGCTCCTGAGACGGCCCTCTGTCCACCCACGGGGCCCCTTCCTCGGCTGAATGTCTCCACTGTCAATTCCCAGAGGACCAAGGCTGGCCTGCTGGGGGGCCCTACCTGGTGTCCGGAGTATGAACAGCAGAGGGAACAATCAATCTTTGTCACATGCTACTGGTATCGCTCTCTTGGGGTTCCAAAGAAGCCCAGATGTCACACAGGCCAGCCTCCGGCCCACAGCAGGAGCTCCCTCCGCTTGCTGGACCCCGCCTCGGGAGGTCACTTTCTTACAGGGCCTCCCATCCTGTCATTGGGCAGCTCGGCTGTCAGAGGCCGGCCAGCCCCGCGCACTCCGAGGACTCCACTCTGGCTCAGAGATATTGCCTCTTCTTTCGGGGTAATGGAGTGGATAGAGCGACACACAATCAATCAGGGCTGAATTACTCCTGGGGACACGGGCATTTGCTTAGTGACCTGTGGGCTGGCGTGTAATTTCCTCTCCTAAGTGCCCCTCTTCTCTGAGGAGCAGACTAACATCCGCCCCAGGGAAACAGACCTTGTCTCTTCTGTCCATCCCACTGTCTGTCCCCAGCCAGGCCCCATCACTGGTTGTCTGGATGCTAAAGCAGCTCCCTAGCTGGTCCCATTCTGCCCTCCGCGCTGGTAAGCGAGGAGGCACGGAGCAGGAGCGGGCAGAGAGGCAGAAGGAGGGTCGTGTGTGCAGAGCAGACAGAGCTGATCAGTAAGGACGCTTTCAGATGCAAGTGTAAGGAAACTCACCTCCAAATGGGTGCTGCAGTGAGGACATTGTATCTCACATAAAACAAGCCCCGAATTAGGACGGCACCCAAGTTGGTCGAGTTAGTGCATTGGTCGCGTTCATTCGCCCCCTGTATCCGGGATGCTTACCAGACGCGTGGGCACCTTAAAACTAAGCTCAGTGTCCTCGGCTGCGAAAGGCAGGAGCGCGGGAACACCATCGGACTAACGCTCCTCTGGGACCTGGTTCGCTCCCGGTCTGGGCGTGAGATGCTTATTTCAGACTACGGTCTCGGACGAGAGCTAGAGAGGTCAGCCGGATCCCAGGCAGAGGGTGACCACGTAAGCTGTGCTTACGTCCTGCGCCAGCACGGGGCTGTGTGACCCACAGGGCAGGCTGCGTGCGGCAGTCAGGGGAGACCTGAGAGGCGGGGGGATGCATGGAGGAGCTCCCCAATGGCCCAGCGGCAGAAGCCTGGAGACAGAGGACAGAGACGCAGACCTGGCATTTCCCTCCCAAGGGTGGGTTTTTTCTTACTCTCACAGGATGAAGGATTTCTGAGCGAGGAACGTTCCCGAATCTCACTTTCTTCATGCTACTTCCCTGCTCAGGAATTCTAGAGACTGTGCGTTCCTAGCTTATGGGGACTCAGCTTCTCTGCTTGAAGTGTTCCCTTCCCACCTGTGTGCCTCGCCGTCCCCGACACCGTCCGGGCTGGCCTCTGTGCCCTGGCTGGAATGTTCTCACCGCCTCCAGGGCCAGCCGGAGTCCTCCACTCTTAGAGTCACTCTGACTTTCCAGAACTCTCAATCTCCCTTTCCTGTGGGTTTGCATGTGACGTTATGGCATGTTTTGTAAGTTCTGTCACTGTGACAGCTGTCCCAGATCTCTCTTACCCATCAGCACCCCAAGGGCAGGAACCATGTCTGTCCCCACAGAGCCCGTACAGGGCCCCTGACCGGAAGCTCCCAGAACCCTCTGCAGGGTCGGAAGGGTATGTAGAGGCCACCAGCGTTAATTTGCCAGCCTGACTGTCAGTGCCACACTTCATGGTTTATCACGGGCTTTCGCATCCCCTCCTCTGCCTGCTCCCGACAGCACGTGGGTCAGCAGGCTGGCCTTCCCCTCTCCCCCACAAGGAGCTCCACCAGGCCGTGGAGCATTGTCATCCTGGAGACCATGGACCAAGGGGCCCACCCTGAGGGGCTCTCAGGACCGGGATTGCCAAGGGCACAAGACGCTGCCCCTGCCCCCCAGTGGCTCGAGGGCACAGAGTCACATCTGCTATTCACCAAGTAAGTACTGCGGATAATAAGCAATTCAAGGATGTGGAGAGAAGGCGATTGTTAAGGGCTGGGGGTCAGGATATGTGGTGTGGGCTGGGCTGGGGGCGGGGGGAGACTGTGGGCTGGGCTGGGGGCGGGGGAAGACTGTGGGCTGAGCCTGGGTACAGTGAGGTGATTTCCACACGGGAAACACGCGTGCGCACAAGGAGCAGACAGTGTATGCTGGAGAGTGTGCATGGTGGGAGGCCAGTCTGGGAAGCCAGGAGGGTTTAAATTACAGCAGCGACAGGATAGACTTTGCACCTCATACAAGGGAGTTGTCCCAGGATGTAAGGCCTGCTATGACTTGGGTTGATGATGATTTGTGATCAAGGGGTGTGATATGAGCCAAGCGAAGACAAAGATAAATATGGAAAGCAACCCACAGATGTGTTAGATTCCATTTGGGGAACCTGCAGTAGTCTGGGAACAGGTGATGAGTGTTTGAACTAGAGAGGGACTGAGAAGAAGGAGACAGGGCAATGACAGATGCAGAAAATGCTAGGACTGGAGGTGGGCAGAGGGGACCATCCAACACGACATCAAGACATCTCTCGGAATGGCTGAAGGAACGCAAGTATCATTTGCAACCTCGGAATCCAAGGTGGAAGCTGGCTGGGGCACAGCTCTCTGGACTGCAGTTTCTTTGTCCGCAATGGCCAATGGGGAAGTTTGGCCAGATAATCCCCACCCCCTTCCTGCACCCAGCCAGACGCTGACAGCGTCGCGGGACTTGAATGGTGCTGGCAGATCTGAGTTTTAAACTTCAGATCTCCCACCACTATTGCACCTTAGCCGAGCTACTAAATTTCAAGTTACCTCGATTTCCTCCGTTGTAAAACGAAGATACTATTTTCCTACCAAGTCTCCATAAGGACTGAGGGGAAAGTATATGCTAAGATGTTAAACAGGAAATACTTAAGAAACGTTGCCCTCCTTGGCCCTCCAGTGGCTCTAGAGTCCCACTGAGATGGAATGAAGACCACACTAACAGAAGCCCAACATCCAAGCGGAAATACAGCCGTTGGTTCGAGCTGGAGGCGTGGCTTTGAGAGACAATCTGCACAGAGGAAGCTATAAAAGTTTCATCAACTCCATAAGCCAAGACCAGGGTGACATGCTGAGATCGGAGGAGAAGGCTCAGGAAGGGACGATGGCCTGGTGCGGCATGTCTCAAGACTGTCATCATTTTTGCCACGTCCGTGGATGTGTAGTGTTGTTTACGTAATGCTTTTCTTTAAATCAACTGAATTCTCTTATATAAACGGTTAGAAATACATTTGGTCATAAACATCACTGTAATTGCTTGCCACAATAAAAGGTGACAATGAAAACGACTAAAACGTTTGTCCCTGCGCCCTCCAAAGCATCTTCCTGCGCTCCCCCAGCACCAGGTATGCGTTCTTCCACACATGGGGGAACCCTGGGCTCCAGGACTGTCCCTTGAAAGGATCACACTGGCTCCACGTGGCTCCCAAAGGCAGGAGGAAGGAAGCAACCATAGGTAGATCAGGAGGGAGGCTGACTTTGCCTCAGAGGAGAGACTCTCCGGGGTTGGTCTCCCACGAGACGGAGGGCTGCCTAGGGGGCCGTGTGCCCAGGCTAGGAGTGGGTCACCTGTGGGCATGAATTCATGGATGAGGCTCCGCTGGTGAGTTGCACCACATTTCCTCCAACGTCCCTCTGATGGCCAGCGGTCCTCGATGCCACCCATGAGTGAGAGGGAAGAAAAGGAAGTGAGTGGGTGAGTGAGTGAGTGGATGAATGGATGAATGAGTGAATAAATGAATGAAAGGAGGGAAAGAAGGGCTATTCATCGAAGCAGGCATAGATCCAAGGTAGTGCAATGCTTCTGCCGTCTTGGCCAGCCCCTTTCCTCCCCACCCACCAGGGCTTGCCCAGACCTGGGACTGCTCCCGGGTTTATGGCCTCATAAGAGCACCAGCCTGAGGAAGCCACCTCTGGCTCCACGCGCAATGGACCCACCAGGCTAGATCCTTTTCCACCTCAGCTCTGCAGCCTGCATCAGTGCTGAGACAGGCAAGTGGCATCGTCGACCCAGGCTCCTTAAAAACCAAGGAAATGAAATGCCCACCAGAAGCAGCCTGGCCCCACTCCCTGTGTGGTTCAGAGACATTAGCGTGCACATGAACTTCAACCAAAAGGAGCCTAGCTTGGGCAGCGGCTCCTCTAGTGCTGGCTGCTGGGGGACCAGGATTCTGCCGGTCTAAGTGGCCCCAGGCTCCTGCCTCGCAGGGAACACTTCCCTCAGCTAAGGATAGCAAGGCACAGAGAGGGAAGGACTTGCCAAAGCCACAAAGCTGCATCACATAAATGACATGGTAATAATGCTGGTTTGCAACACTGCATTTAAAAAAAGAAGCATGTCGCATCTGTTTCTTTTCTGATCTACCATCCAGAACACGTGTTTACTCCATTATCTGAACTTCCATAGCATTTCTCTTGCTGAAACCAGGGTGGGGAGGACTGTGTTCGGGGTCGTACTCTGCTTTGTGCTGTTGCTCACTGTGAGCACATCACACTTCTCGCCTTTCTAGAGGTCAGTGCCCAGGTTTCACCATGTATCAGCACACCCGAAACTGGCAGAACACTGGACAGGGAACTCCAAGGACTTGATCTGCTGCTTGCTACCATGCTTCCTGGGTACGTTGCTTTGTCTTTCTGAGCCTCAGTTTTCTCATATGTAAAATGGGATTACAAAACCTATCTCACAGAGATGTTATGAATTTGAAATAGGAAACAAGCAATTATTATGACCTTTTGTAATTGTCAACGTGCTATACAAAAATGAGTTATCATTACTATAAAAATAAGCAAAAAAGAAAACAATCATCTAAATGTGAAAAAGCAGTGAGAGGCACTGATTTCTCAGTCAAGACTGAAGCATGCAGCACCAGAGATCTGCTAAAGCAAATCCCACTCGCAGAAGTTTGTCCTCTGCAGCCATGGCCAGTCTCCACAGCCCATCAGCTTTTGGGTTAGTTCCACTCACTGATGTGCCAACAGTACTCAAGGCTCAACTACAACAGAAAGGCACACAAGCCACACAAGGGGCACACCTGGAGCACCCAGCTCCACTGAGCCCCATAGGACACCTACTACATAAGGCCACCCTGCTGAGACTGGGAGAAGTAGATCTACCTAAATCTAGAAACAAATACCGGGAAGCAGACAAAATGAGAAGACAAAGAAATATATCCCAAAGGAAGGAACAAGACAAAACTCCCAAAAAAGAATTAAACAGAATGGAGACATCAATATACCAGATACAGAGTTCAAAACATTGGCTGCAAAAATGCTCAAGGAATTTAGCGAGAACTTCAACAAAGAGGAAAAATAAAAAATTTAGATAGAAATTATATAAAAAAGAACTAGTCAGAAATGAAGAATACAATAACTAAAATGAAGAATACACTGCCTGTCTAAGTGGCCCCAGACTCCTACCTCACAGCAGATTAGATTAAGCAGAGGATCAAATCGGCAATCTGGAAGAGAAGGTAGTGGAAAACACCCCATCAGAACAACAAAAAAGAAAAAAGAATTTAAAAATGAGGATAGTTTAAAAAACCTCTGGGACAACATCAAGCATAACAACATTTGCATCATAGGAGAAGGAGAAGAGAGACAGCAAGGAGTTAAAAACCTATTTGAAGAAATAATGACTGAAAACTTCCCTAACCTGGCAAAGAAAATAGGCACAGAAGTCCAGGAAGTGCAGAGAATCCCAAACAATATGAACCCGAAGAGGCCCACACCAACACACATCATAATTAAAATGTCAAAAGTTAAAGACAAAGAGAGAATCTTAAAAGCAGCTAGAGAAAATCAGTTAGTTACCTACAATGGAGCTCCCATAAGACTGTCAGCTGATTTCTCAACAGAAACGTTGCAGACCAGAAGGGACTGGCAAGAAATATTCCAAGTGATGAAAAACAAGGACCTACAACTAAGATTACTCTATCCAGCAAGGCTATCTTTAGAATTAAAGGAGAGAGAAAGAGCTTCCCAGATAAGAAAAAGCTAAAGAAATTCATCACCACCAAACCAGTTTACAAGAAAAGTTCAAGGGACTACTTTAAGAAGAAAAATGTTTTTAAAAAAAGAAGAAAAAGAATAAAATGGCAATAACTACATACCTATCAATAATTACTTTAAATGTAAATGGATCAAATGCTCCAATCAAAAGAATGGGTAATAAAACAAGACCCATACATATGCTGCCTACAAGGGATTCACTTCAGATCAAAAGACACATACAGACTGAAAAAAAATGGATGGAAAAATATATTTCATGTAAATGGAAATGAAAAAAGCTGGGATGGTAATACTTATATAGATAAAATAGACTTTAAAACAAAAGCTATTAACAAGAGACAAAGAAGGACCCAACAATTCCACTTCTTGGTATTTATCCAAAGAAATCCAAAATACTGAATTGAAAAGACGTATACACCCTATATTCATTGTAGCATCACTTACAATAGCCAAGATATGGAAGCAAACTAAGTGTCCATCAATAGACAAATGGATAAAGAAGATGTGGTATTCATATACAATGGAATATTAGCCAGAAAAAAGAGTGAAGTCTTGCCATTTGTGAGAACATGGATGGACCTCGAGGGTATTATGCTCAGTGAAGTCAGTCAGACAGAGAAAGAAAAATACCATATGATTTCACTTATATGTGGAATCTAAAGAACAAAATAAATGAACAAACAAAACCAAAACAAATTCATAGATGTGGAGAACAAATGGATGGTTACTACATAGAAGGGGGTTTGGGGGGACTGGGTGAAAAAGGTGAAGAAATTAAGAATTATAAATTGGTAGTTATAAAATAGTCACAGGGATGTAAAGTATGACATAGGGAATATAGTCAATAATATTGAAATAACAATGTATGGTGTCGGGGGTATAAGACTTTCTAAGGGCATCACTTTGTAAATTATATAAATGTGTAATTACTATGCTGTATACCTGAAACCAGCATGTTAAATGTCAACTATAACTGAAATTTTTAAATTATAAAATAAAGACTGAAGCATGCAAAAGAGAAATGACTTCTCCAAGGTCAAACGGGAAGGCTGTGAAGAGCCTGAGAGTGGACCCCGAACCCCCGGCTCATGCTCGCTCACCTCTAGCCTGACTCCGACCGTCTGTTATCGTGGGGTGGACAGTCACAGATTCCTAGAGCAGAAGGTGAACCCAGGAATGCTGGAGCCCCTTCCCCCGAGTAGCTAGGGCAGGCCTCCAGGTTGGCCATGACAAGGGTGAGTCAACTATTTTCAGCTTGTAAACATCGATGGCACCTGACACTGTGGTGACTACCAGGGCACCAGCTACACAAAGATGAGAAGACATGGTCTCCACTCCGCAGGAGCCCGTGGTCCACTTCCTGCTCTGCGAAGTCAGGAGTGTATCCCTGACGACCGCTCCTGGCCGCTCTGCTGAGCACAAGTCACCTGCCAAGGGCTAACTCACCGTCCTCCGAATCGGGCTCGCTCCTCACACTGGAGCTCTTCTTGGAAACTGGCTGACGCCTCTACTAAAGGCAGGTCTAATTTAATAAGTGTTTCCTGCAAGCTGCAAACAATCATAATTTGGGCTTTCTGTGGCTGTCTTCCTTCCCTTGTAAAAAGGAGCTTGTTCTCCTTGCTGATAAGTTCAATTATAATGATATGAAGCAGAGCGATAAACACTGGGGGCATGCCCTAAGGGGAGTGTGGTACCAGTGAGTGATTCAGTCTTTCCCTTTGCGGTCCCCGGCGGGGGTGAGCGAGGTGGGCTGTCCCTCGTGTGCAGGTGGATTTTGTCGCAGGTGAGAAGGATGGGAATCTCAGAATCTGGACACCAGAGGCCCCAGGGCCCAGGGTCCTGCTTCACCCTGACACTCACTAAGCCCTGCGGGCACGTGCTCACTGCCCAGCCGTGCAGTGAAGCTGGACACACGGCCTGCTGGTGGGGTCCCTCCCGTCCCTTCACAGCAGGCAAATGAGGAGACTGGACCTGAATAGCTCACAATGGGCCAACTCTTGGTTCCCAGTGCTTGCCACATGCCAGGTCCTGGGCACAGAGGTTATCTCACAACAACCGTGGGGTCGGCACCATCACCGCTCCCACTGTGGGGACGGGGAGCACGGTCTGCCTGGCACCACGCTGGTTGCATGGACCTCTCAGCGTACCCACACATCGGGACCCTGGATTCCTTATGGCCTCTTCTCCCTCCGGACACATGCAGCGAGGGCAACGAGGCAGCTGTGACAGTCAGAGCACCATCCCGGAAGTCCGAGATCTCTGTTCCACCATTATCAAGTGGGGTGACCTCGGGGGGCCACACAGCTTCTGTGAACCTGACTTTTCTCATCCGCGACATCCTCAGAATGAAGAGGCTTGGTTTAGTCAGCGGATCCCACACCTCAGGTCTCTGAAGCTACCTAGAAATGTTCTGGATGCTGCTTAAAATTATAGCCTCCTGGCCCCCATCCCAGATGTGCTGAATCGGAATATTCTGGGAAGGGCTAGGGGGTCTCGAGTCCTCACAGCCTCCCCCCTCGCCCCAAATCTGAAGAACCCAAGTTGGGAACTACAGGTCAAATGGTCTCCTGGGTTCCTTTTGGCTACAAGATTCTCAAACCTACCGCTGCTTCCCGGGAGCGAAGGTGCTCTGCAGGGGACCCCTGGACCTGGCCGGAGGTGTGGAGGGGCTGGGGAGAGGCAGACGCGTTGCCCGAGGCTGCCCACAGAGACATCTGAGGCCGGGCACAGTGTGGGGCACTGAGCGGCACGGAGTCAGCGGGGGTGTTTCCAGGGTGGAGGGCTCAGGAGCACAGGGAGGCCAAGTGACGGCGGGGCGGTCAGGCCTCTCTGCCATCAACCTGTAGGGAGGATCCCAGGTCAGGAGACAAGCTCGGTCCAGCTCACTGCGTTGGACCAAGCACCTGGCTCTGGGAGGGCTCCTCCGGGGGAGGGGAAGAGGGCTGGTCGGGGAGGACACAAAGGTCCTCCAAGGAGCCTGCGCGCTGTCTGTGGGCGGAGCTGAACCAATAACGCGTAAGTAAATCTTCTGAAAGCACTTTTCAGGCAGACTTAAAACAGATTTTCAATTTCCAGGCCAGCAAACAATACAAGATGTAGCCTTTCCTTTGAAAGTGTTTCTCAGCTTGAAATCCCTGAAGTGATGGGCTGAGCGTCTGATCGGGTAAGAGGTCACTAATACATTCTAAACATTCCAAAGCAGACATTATTGTGCTTTTAAAAAGCCGCCTCACAAAATGCTGGCTGTTCTGGACCGGTCACGACCCCCACCCCGCACGGGGACGCCTGTCAGACAGTGCGGGTCTCTCCCCCGCGATTCTGCACCTTAGTCGTCCATCCAGTGGTTCCCAGGCTCATCACGATCTCAGGGGTCAGCGAAACGGCAACAACAACAAAAACGTTAGGGACGGAAGGAAGCAGGGTTGCCAACTTTTTATCCTGCCAAGGAGAAACACTAAAAATAACAATGACCATTTATTACCCTTTGGTTTCATAAAAGGAGGGGAAACAACCCCAGAAGAAAGGACGGATGGCTGTCCATGGCCACCGCCAGGGCTCCGCACGCACCGCGCCCCTTTCTCATCGGACGCGCGTGCACCGTCCCCGCAGGTCAGCACCGGCCGCGGCCTGGCTTCGGAAGCCCAGTCCTTCCCATTCTCCAGCTGCCTGCACACTTTCTGGGTCCTCGTCCCTCGCTCTGGCCCCCAGGGCCCTCGAGGATTTGCCTCTAGCCAACCAATCTGTGGACGACGGCAAACACTGGCCACGATACTTTACGGCTCCTCCTGTAGAGTCAGAGTCTATTTTCCCATCTCTCTGGTCCACAAGTCGACTCTCTAACCGCTGAGCCAAACCAACCAGGGCCATGTTCCCATCTCTCAAATCTGTGCTGACTTCGCCACTTGCCAACAGAATACTGTGGAAGGGACGGTGGGCCACATCCAAACCTGGGCCTCTTGAGGCCTCGCAGCTTCTCCCACGCGAGGGACCTCTCTCCCACCACACGGACAAGCCCACGCCAGCCTGCTACAGAAGGAGAGACCGTGTGGAGAGAGGACCCAGGCACACCAGCCAACCTAGCCAAGGCTGTTATGAAGGAGCCAAGCATCTGACTGCAGACACTGGAGCACACCTCACTCAGACCAGCTGAGCCCTGCCAGGTCCAGAAGAACCGCCCAATCGGGCCCAGTCCAAATCACCAACCTGCAGAAACACGAGCTACACGAATGGCGGTTGTCTAAAGCCACTACGCACTGAGTTTCTTTACTATGTTTTCCTGACTTTTTTACAGAGAGGAAGGGAGAGAGATACACTGATCGGCTGCCTCCTGCACGCCCCCTACTGGGGGTAGAGCCTGCAGCCCAGGCATGTGCCCTGACCGGGAATCGAACCAGGACCTCTCAGTCCATGGGGCGACGCTCATCCACTGAGCCACACCGGCCGGGCAGCACTGAGGTTTTTGTTATGTCGCACAAGCTACCTGTCACCCCACCGTTCCCATCACAATTTGCACAGGCCTTCTGTACCCTCCACTGCCTCTGAATACCACATGGGCTTCCCTAGCTCTAAGAATATGCCCACATTGTCCCCGCTAGGCTCAGGCCTGGAATGTTTCTTTTGTCCTCAAAGTTCCCCCATTCTGCAAGAGTCAGTCAGTTGCCTCTTCAAATGCTTCTCAGGACTGTGGCACTGACTGTGTGGCATTCCCTTGGCCCTTGGTGACACCGGCGTCACTCGCGGCGCGTCTCACACTCGGCATGTTAGCTTTACAGCCTTCATCACATCTTGCTTCCTCAGTTAGATCGCCAGTCCTTCATGGGCAAAGGCTTGTCTTGTATTTAGACTCAACTTTTAACCCAGTGTCTTGGGCAGGAGAAGCTTATTTATTACTCATCAATTGATGAGACTTGGAAATTCAATGAGTATCTGAAAACAACCACCGAGCCAGTGTTCAGCAACGCACCTTCCGTGCGGCCCTGAGCCGTGTCTTGGATCCTCCTGCTTTTCCATGGGGTCCGAGCTCGTTTTCCAGTCCCACCACAGATGCTTCTAGAACAGGGGGAATGGTCCCCCGCTATCCGCTCCCCCAATAGCACGGAAAGTCAGAGGGGTGCACCCACATCAAAGCCAGCACAACCCTCTTGCCAAATTACTTGACTTCCCAAGTCTCCTGGGACCTTCTAGAGCTCTCCGGAAACTTTCCTTCTGTGTCTGTGACCTTCCCTTTGTCCCAGGCACTGGCATTCAATCATCTTGGCTTCCTGTGCCTTTCAGCCTTCACTAAGGTCTTTAAAGTGAACTACAAAGCTTCCAGGGAAAGAAGATAAAAGGCTTGGCATTGCAGATGAGGACACATTAAGCCCAGGCTGGAGAGGAGGTGAGAACATTCCAACAGGCTCTACCGACTGGCTGCTAAAGATTAAACTGGGAAGGCGAAGGTCAAGGTTTTCTGCTCCCCTGGCTCAATCCTGTGCTCAGGTTTTCCAAACAGCCCACGAGAGCGGCACAGCGTGTGCTGTGCGGTGCCCCCGCCCCCACAGAGGCGCCCACCCTGGGATCAGGGCCCTGCAGCCCCTCACCACAGCGCCCGTCTTTCTGATCACCTTGATCCCTTTCTCTCCTAAGAGCAAAGAGAGCAAATCATTTTAGAAATTAAAGAAAATGCGAAGGCAACAAAAAAAGGAAAATAAAAACGAGCACTGTCTTATTTCCTTTTATTGTGTATACTTTTGTCTTTCCCAAATTGTCATCGTACGGCTTATATTATTTTATGATTTTTCTTATTTTTGCTTTACAGCAGAGTTTACACATCTGACATGTTAATCCAATTTTGTTTCCGCGATCACTTTCAATAACCTTGTCGCATTCCAGCAGCACGGATAGGTATACTATAATTTATTTACCCTATTTTCTGGTTTGGGTGCTTTTGGTTTCTCCGCTACATACATTTGGAGTATGCCCCTCGTGGGGAGAGGGGGTGGCCAGCAGCCTGCTCTAGCCCCAGGGCTGCTGATGAACCCACCAGGACGCTCCTCCTGCCCCCCTGAGCAGAGTGCCCAGCTGAGTCCAGTGCCCCGCTTCCTCCAGGGGTCAGAGGAGCTGCTGTTGGCTGGCAGAGTCAGCGTGTCCCCAGCAACCCTCAGAGCTCCCTGAGACGCCAGGGCTCAGGCACCTGTGGCAAGATGAAGCATTCCTGCTAGAAGGGATCTTGGCGAGCATCTAATCTGCCCCATTGCACAGATTAGGAAGATGAGGGTTAGATGCAGGGAATGACTCGTCTGGAGCCTCACGCCTAGTTAGAGGCAGCATCCCTGCGACCAGGACTCCACATTCAGCCTCTTTCCCTACATGCTCCTCCTCGTGGGTCCTGTGACACCGCTGGAAAAGCACTCGGCCTGGTCCTGGTGCAGGGACCCTCCCCCACCTTGGCTCTCGGGCAGCCTCCGTGCCCATGACTTCAGGGAGAGGCTTCCCTCACCATCCTCTGCACCTGCCCTCAGGAGGTGTGCCCCACATGGACCCTGGCTTCACATGCCACTAGAAGAGGGAGGCAGGCAGAGAGATCCCGGAGTTCCTGGCCTTGCAGAGCTGGGACTCTGGGGCTGCACCCCAGTTAACTCACACTCTTTCCTGGGACACCCGGAGCCCTCCTTCCGTCCTTGCAGAGGTATCAGGAAGACCCATCCATCTAGGGGTCCCTTTCTTCCCGGATGGATGAGGACAGACTACCATGAAAAGTGGAACCCTTCCAATCATGAGAACACACAACTCTCCAGGAACTGTGGCTTTGGCTGCAGGTGCACCAGGGCTCTTGTCTCCTTCCTCGGCACAGCATGGGACCCCGCCCCCTCCTCCACAGCATGGGACCCCGCCCCCTCCTCCACAGCATGGGACCCCGCCCCCACCTCCACAGCATGGGACCCCGCCCCCTCCTCCACAGCATGGGACCCGCCCCCTCCTCCACAGCATGGGACCCGCCCCCTCCTCCACAGCATGGGACCCGCCCCCTCCTCCACAGCATGGGACCCCGCCCCCTCCTCCACAGCATGGGACCCGCCCCCTCCTCCACAGCATGGGACCCGCCCCCTCCTCCACAGCATGGGACCCGCCCCCTCCTCCACAGCATAGGACCCCGCCCCCTCCTCCACAGCATGGGACCCGCCCCCTCCTCCACAGCATGGGACCCGCCCCCTCCTCCACAGCATGGGACCCCGCCCCCTCCTCCACAGCATGGGACCCCGCCCCCTCCTCCACAGCATGGGACCCCGCCCCCTCCTCCACAGCATGGGACCCCGCCCCCTCCTCCACAGCATGGGACCCCGCCCCCTCCTCCACAGCATGGGACCCCGCCCCCTCCTCCACAGCATGGGACCCCGCCCCCTCCTCCACAGCATGGGACCCCGCCCCCTCCTCCACAGCATGGGACCCCGCCCCCTCCTCCACAGCATGGGACCCGCCCCCTCCTCCACAGCATGGGACCCCGCCCCTCCTCCACAGCATGGGACCCCGCCCCCTCCTCCACAGCATGGGACCCCGCCCCCTCCTCCACAGCATGGGACCCCGCCCCCTCCTCCACAGCATGGGACCCTGCCCCTCCTCCACCTGAGCACAGCCCAGGCCAGAACTCTCTGCAAAGCATCACATTCCTCCCTGTCTCTCTGTCCCTAAGACACCATTGGGTTGACATACTTTTAGCCAAGACACCAAACATGCAAGAAAGAAGACCAGAATCGGTCGCATGCTGGTGAAAGTAGACTGTCCTGTCTCCTGCCCTGGCAGGCCGGCTGCCGCTCTCCCCTGCAGGCTCTTCTCGGTCTTCATCCTCCTCCACTTTCCTCTCCCCTCTGCCTCGCTAGCCCGCTTCCTTCCCCTCACCCATTTCTTCCATTCCCTTCTTTACTACTCTCAGATTTCCCTTCTCCACTCGAGGGCCGGGCAGCTGGGCACACTCAGCATTTGCTGAGTCACACAGGAGTTCAGCTAATTGAAGCCTTTCTTGCAAATTGCTTAAAATTTGTGCAGACCCATTAAAAATGGAAAAACACAGCCATGAACATCAGCACAGGCCATTAGCAAAACACCTGACCTGCTCCGTGTGGACTGACCAGCCTGGGACCACCCCACCAACACGGTCACTGACGACATACTGCCTCTCCCACAGCCCTGCCCGAGCGGGAGAGGGCAGAGTGAGCCTGGTCCCATGCCCACCACTGTGAGCCCACAGTCCAGCGGCTAAACAGCAGCCCTCACCCTGAACCCGCCTCCTCTACTGGGACGGTCTGAGATTGAGGGAGGAGTTTGAGCTGCCAGCCAACATTCTCTGGGCGCTAGCTGAGTCAAACATCTCCACTGTCTTCATCTTTCTCATCCTTACACTTCCTGCTTCTAACGTGTAAATACCGACCCTAGGTAGACAGGGGACAGTGAGTTTGGGGGTCCTACACAGACCCTGGGGTCACAGTACCTGAGAAGAGTCCCGGTTACGCAGTTAACTCGCTGGTCACCTGCACCACCACCTCTTCCTCAGTCCCTGCCGCCCACCCCCTGCCGTCCCACCCTGCTGTGACCCTGTGTGTTCTGAACCCCACGAAGCCCAAGCGTCCTGCGCCTGTGATTTCCTTTCATCCTCACAAAACACCCTGAGCAAAGGGAAACACTGAAAGAGGTTGTCGGCGCGCCCGAAACTGCACGTTGTAGACACTACACAGCGTTCGGCCCGGGCAGGCGGGCCCGGAGCACCCTTACCGCACCTTGCTCAGCTGTGATTGGCTCCCTTGTCAAATGAGGATGATGAAAATAAAGCCCACTCGTGACTGTGGGCACAGGCCCCCGTGCCCTGTCCCTGTGGAGTGCGCCATGGAAGTACTGGCTGGCCGTCCCCAAGTGCAGCTTCCCTTTGGGGCAGAGAGAAGCTTCTCACAGAATGACTGTAAGATGACAACATGTTAGGGGGCAGGCAGATGTCATCTAGCCCAATTTCTCACTCAACACAAGAGTAACGAGGTTCATGAAATGGAAAGAGACCGTGGAAGGAACCTGGTCCAACAGCAGGTGGGAGGTGACCCCACCCAAGATGACACTGGACACTAGGAGCAGAGTGGAGCCTCCGCCTGGTCCTCAAGCCACCGCTCCGACAGAGCTGCCTCTGCCGTCCTGCCCACCAGCCGAGGCTGCCTCGCCATCTCTGTGGCTTCCGTGGCCGAGCCACACGGACCTCCGGAACCTCACCACAGCGCTCTAGGCGCCACTGGAAGCCGGCACTGCCAACTTACAGTGAGTCCTTCACTCTCTCTGTACAGGTGACCACATAATGTATCTGCCAACAAGGGCGCTTCCCAGCGAGAAAGAGGGAGCTGTTAGTAATTACATGGGGACACAGGTGTGACCAGGAGCTATGGCCACGCGCGTTACACCTCAGTGCATCTCCCAACGCACCCAGGACACCCCTGACTCCCCGCAATGGAACGGACGTGAAGGGAGGCTGGCTGGACCATCTTCCTCAGCGTGGTGGGAGGGACCCAGGGGCAGGAAATGACAAGCCTTTGGGGAGAAGGACCAAAGCCCGCCTCGGGCTCACAGGCTTGTCTGCAGGAGCGCGGCCGCCATCGCGGGCGTACCTCCCTCCTTGCCCCCCACCGCGCTGGCTCCGCGAACACTGCTGCGCCTGCTCCCCCTTCTCCCCCATATGCTGAACACCTGTTCTGTGGCACTGCAGCCAGCCGTGCATGGGTCCAGGTTTCTTGTGAAGGAAGAATCATTTCCTTTACTTGTTGGTAATTAAATGGGTTGCATCTGATTTCTGTTTTGGGAGATTTATGGGCATTTTCTGTTTCTAGATGACAATGAAAAATTAAAGTCTAATTACTGATGGATTTTTCCAAATAGAAAAACAGAGAAATAGATGGCATCCCCTGCCAGGTTCACTGTGTCTTAGCAAGGCCATGACGAGGGGTAGACACCTACAGTAACACTCAGGACCGGTAACGATGTACCAGGAAAGACACGGAAGTCAAGCGGTTCAGTGGGGAGGTCTTGTTCTGTAACAGACGGACTGCTGCAGGTGGCTGTGTCGACATTTCCTTCTCAACCCGTGAAAGTTCCCCTCAAATAACTCTATTTTCTATTTGTTCCTCAAGAAAAGAACTGTGACTAAGAGATTTCATTAATAATATGAAACTTCAAGTGTGGAAGATGCTAAACAGACACGGCCTCTAATTTACTTTAGGATATTAGCCAAGTAAGTCTTATTTTATTCTCCTTTATGAAGCCAAGTTTTCAAGAGTTATCAAATTATCGGGTTAATTGAGCAGATTACCCCATAAAAATGGTTGCTAAGCCAGTTAACACAGACAAAAGTAACAATTACGACAGGTCTTATGAATATTTATAAGTTTCCTGTTAGAATAGTTTGCTAAGTTTTAGATTTTTAACCCTTTGGGTTGAGAGTATGAGAAAAATAATCTGTCCGGGTGGTGTGGCTCAGTGGTTGAGCGTCGACCCAGGCACCAAGAGGTCACCAGTTCAATTTCTGGTCAGGGCACATGCCCACGTTGTGGGCCCAATCCCCAGTGGGGGGCATGCAGGAGGTGGCCAGTCGATGTTCTCTCTCATCGATGTTTCTATCTTTCTCCCTCTCACTTCCTCTCTCTCTAAATATCAATAAAGGAAACAAACAAACAAAAAAATTTTTTTAAAAGAATCTGAGAATTTTATTTAAAGGCAAATAAAATAGTCTTTTTGGGACTTCAACTCTGTTAGTCACCAGATAAAGTATACCTTTGGCTATCATGCCATTTATTTATTTATTTTAAATATGTTTTTATTGATTTTTTTTTTTTTTTGGAGAGAGAGAGAAATATTGATGAGAGAGAAACATTGATTGGCTGCCTCCTGCACATGTCCTACTGGGGATCGAGCCCGAAACCCAGACATGTACCCAGACCGGGAATCGAACCGGGACCTCTCAGTCCATGGGACGATGCTCAATCCACTGAGCCACACTGGCTGGGTGGTTATGATGTCATTTAAATGTGATTCCCAGGATCTGGCTGGAATGTGTGTGTGTCTGACACTTACATGAGAAGAAGGACGGAGGGCTGGTATTCCCACTAGGACATACCTGGCCCTACACAGCACGGAACATCCTTTAACCCTCTCGACAACCTAAGAAATGGGAGGATGCGCTCCGGATAAGGAGGGCGGGCTCAGAGAGGCCAGCGACTAGGGGCCAGGATTTAAGTCCAGCCCTGACCCTGCCTGGGTCCCGGCTGTGCTAGCACACTCAGCAGAGGCTCAGTGTTGACCAGGCGGGGTCTGCCCAGCTCCAGCTCATGCTCCAGTGTCTCAACATGTTCCAGAAACCCTGCTTAGAGAGACGCTGGGCACATGAAAAATCACTTCTGTTCCCCACCTACAGGATACACTTACAGGGACTTGGGGAATTTCGGTCCCAACGATAGCACTCTCCTCTCACCTTGGCCCAACCCACCCTGCTTCACGCCTGAGACTAGCAATTGCGTGGTGGGGGAGGAGAGAAGTCAGCGGGAGGACACAGTGCAGTGGAAGCATCTCCTGTAGCAGGGCACCAGCTGTCTAATGAAGGTGGCCCCAATCCACCCCACCATCGCTCCCACTGCCTGTCATCACAGCCTGGTGGAGTCTCCCTGCTCCCATCTCTCACGTTAATAACAGCGGCAGAGGGGGGCAGAGAGAGAGGCGAGGGAGGGGTAATTAGTGGGAGTGGTTCCGCGTCCCCTTTGGGAGGTGGAGATGGTGGGAGAGGCTGTGCCCAGGGCGGTTTCCCACCCAGCACCTGCGGAGACGCGGCTCTGAGGTCCCAGCTCCGGTGCGGCGCCAGCTGCCCTCTCTCCAGCTCGGCTGAAGTTGGACTACAGTGAAAACCTCCTGAGAGGAGGCACGGTGTACAGCCTCGAGAATCCTGCTCTCTTCTTCAGCATCACAACTGCTGTCCGTGGAGGGCTGGCATGTGCGCCCTGCACGCGTGGGGCGGGGCCTCGATCGGCTTGGGCAGTCCGTGGCCAGAAGAGTCTGCCCGGGAGCACTCCTGGCCGTGCCTGGGCCAGCCTCTGTCGCGAGCCCGAGGTGGCGCTTACGGGGGACAAGCACAGTGCAAAGCCTCCTGCCCCAAAGGACTCTCCAGCCGCTTTGCTGCTGTTCTTGGCTTTCACATCGCTCATTTAAGGGCTCTTCAAGGAGAGGGAGTTTTGACTGAATTAGAACTGCAGCTTCCTGGGAGGGATGAAGCATTAGCACAGACCAGTGCCGCTGACTGACCCCGCACCCCTCACAGCCAGTCACATGCCGCCAGAAGACACAGAGGGACAGGAGTCAGGGGCTCCTGGCTCCGAAAGGCTGGGCAGAAGCCATCAGAGCTTGCCCCGTGGGAACCTTAAGAACCTGTCAGGCCCGCCCTGGCCGGTTTGGCTCAGCGGTTAGAGCATCGGCCTGCGGTCCAGAGAGATCTGGGTTTAGTTCCCGCTAAGGGTATGTGCTTTGGTTGCAGTTTGTCCCCAGCCCTGGTTGGGTTGTGTGGGTGGCAGCCACTCGATGTGTCCCTTTCGCATCAATGTTTCTCTCTCTCTCTCTCTCCCCTACCTCCTTCCCTCCCTCCCTCCTTCCCTCCCACTCTATCTGAACAAAAAATGGAAAAATGTCCTCGGGTGAAAATAAAAAAAAAATAAATAAAACCTATTAGGCCCCATCCCCAGAGATGAACTTGACTGGGACTGGGAGAGGCCCAGGGATGAACATTTTCAAAGTACCCCAAGGTCTGTAAAGTCAGCCAGAGCAAAGACCCACCGACCAGTCGTAGTCACTGGAAGCCCTGCATTTAGGGGTCGTGGGTGAAGGTAAATGACGGTGGGTGGGCGCAGTGTTCTCAAGCTGCTCCTCCCAGGACACCTCTGCACGGGACCAACCAACATAACACAGGGCACAGTGCCAAGTACATGGAGACGCCACTCAAGGAAGGCCCCATGTTCTGGACCGTTCTTCTACATCTGAACGGCATGAGCTGACCCTGGTTTCACCATCGGGCCATGTCACATCCTTGTCTGAGGCCCGATGCTCAACATCTCATAGAAATGCCCATACCCCATGTTTAGGCCATTATAAACATGCTAATGCCATGTGTGTATGGAACAAGTTTCCAAAACGGGAGACGCATTCACTGATGTTGACAGGGGTGTCTTCCACGGTCGGCCAAGTGGCATGAGGAGCATAGAGAACCCTGGATTGGCAACCAGGAGACCTGGTGTGGGTCTGGCCTCCGCTTCTTCCGGCTGTGTGACTCTGGCCAGCCCCTAGTCTCTCTGATCGTCAGGGTCCTCGTTTGTGAAAGGTGATGCTGCTCACAGCTTTTCCAGAGGGTGTGATGAAGATGAAGACGAATGAAGTCCTGCATGTGGCCCCGACTCCCACTGGAGGTGCCCAGTGAACATGAACTTCCTGCTCCTAGGACCGGTGCCCTGGATCAGCAGGGGAGCCCCAAGCGCGACCGGCCTCGTGCATGTTATTTGGGACTCAGAGCACGGTGGTTAGGAGCCCAAACGTGCGCTGGAAGACGAGCCTGCTGGGCATGAATCCACATGCCCTGTCCACCTGCCTCCAGGAGCCCCCAGGTAACCTAACTGGACATGGAGGAGCTCTGTGTGGCTCCTCTGGGTGAAGAGCTGGCCACGTGGGTACCTTCTGTGGAGCAGGAAAGCCAGCGGCCCCAGCACCTCTGCCCATCGGAAGCCAGGGTCCTCCCAGACACCTGACTACCTTCCGGCCAGAAGTCAGCCCTCTGGCCCAGGGCTGGTCACAGTGGTGAGCGGTCAGAGCACAGGCAGCGTCTGCTCTCGGGCCCATGCCCACCTCCGTGTCCCTTCATCCCGCTGCTGCCCCTCTGACTCCCGGACTGACCACTCCATGGCCCGTGGAAATGGACTCCACAGGCCGGGCCAGTATCACATAGACCGCTGGTCCAGTCAGATGCCCAGGGAACCCACGTGTTCATAACTTCCACGAACACTGGTTGTTGACCATGTTCCAGGAACTAGGCTGGGCACTGGGGATCCCCAGGAGAAGGCGCGGCGGCCCCTGCCTGGCGATGCCTAAGCCTGGAGCAGGAACTGGACCGGCGAGAGGCCCTGTCAATACGACGAGGTACGTGCGCGGAGGAGTTATCCCCAGGGAACGTGGAAGCCCCCCGTCCCCTAACACTGCAAAGAACCACAGAGGGCATTTCGGTCTTACCTAGACCCCAGGCCCCCTGTCGGACATTCCCTGGACCGCTGAATCCTTTTGTTTTTCGCTGTCTCCGAACAGCTTTACCATAAGAGGACAGGACTTTCCTCCGAGACGGGGTGGGGAGCCCTGGTCCAGGCAGAGGCCTTGCGCTGAGCCTGGGTACTAGTTAAACCTCCTCAGAGTTAAGTCCCTACCTTCAGTCATCTCTACCCACTCAGCTCAGCCAACCAAAATGCAGCCAAAGCAGAGTTCAGGGGCTGGTGTCTTCCCTACGGCTTATCTAGTTCTGATCTCTGAGCAAAATTCCCATTCCCGTGGCGAATCCGGAGGAACGGAAGGTCACACTGATACGAGTTAGTCCCTTGAAAAGAAACATTGAAGGTGATGGAGCCCAGTGAGGCAGGAGAGTTCCAAGGGAAGGGCTACCTGAGTGATCGCCAAGCATGGACACAGTAAATCAATCAATTCTTGTCACACGGGGGACCCGTCTTAGAGAGAAGGCAGCCGGAGCTCAGGGAAATAGGCAGCTTGTCCCAAGGCAGCAGGCCCACAGACCGGGGGTGCTTTGCTCTGGGTCCCGTTCTCCTCCTCCCCGCACCACCCGGAGCATCTCCCCGACACAAGGCTCTGCACGGGGTGAGGACAAGTGGGGCGACCTATGTATCCATCAGACGGGCTCCACTTTCAAGGAGTTTATGGCCGAGCTGGAGAGAACATCGTGTACGGTTGACTCTTGAACAAAGCAATTGAAAATCCAAATAGAAGTCTGAGTCCCCCCAAATTTTACTACTCATAACCTGCCGTTGACCGGAAGTCTTACGGAGAACATAAACAGTCGATTAACACGTATTTTGTTTTGTTTTGTTTTGTTTTTATCCTCACCTGAGGACATTTTTGCATTTTTATTTTTAGATAGAGCAGGAAGGAGAGAGAGAGAAACATCAATGTGAGAGAGACACATCGACTGGCTGCCACTCGCACGACCCCAACCGGGGCCGGGGACAAACCGCAACTGAGGTACCTGCCCTTAGCGGGAACCAAACCCAGGACTCTCTGGTCCACAGGCTGACGCTCTAACCACGGAGCCAAACTGGCCAGGGCTTAACATGTATTTTGTATACAATATGTATTATATACTATATTTTCATAGTAAACTAGAGAAAAGATGTTATTAGGAAAATCATAACAAAGGGAAAATACATTTACAGTGTTTATTGAAAAAATATCCACGTGTCAGGAGAGCCACACCGCTCAAACCTGCGCTGTTCGAGGGTCAGCCGCATTCACGTGCTGGCAGAGCCTGTGGGGTGCCCGCGGGGCCCAGGAGGGCTGGGCTGCAGGGGGGCGGCCAGTGATCCAGTCTTCAAGGACAGGCCGGGTCTGGTTGCCTAAATGGCAACAGAGGGCCTTTGAGGTGGAAGGAACACTGTGAACTAAGTCATCGAGGTGGCTCAGGGACCCTGTAGCTCCTCTGAAGTTCACGAAGGGGCGGTGGGGCCTGAGAAAGGCGGCAGGATGTCCCTGCCGGTTTGGCCCAGCGGCTAGAGCATCGGCCCGCTGCAACCCGGGTCCGGTTCCCGCGAAGGGCAGGTACTTCGGTTGCGGTTCGTCCTCCGCCCTGGTTGGGGTCATGTGAGTGGCAGCCAGTCGATGTGTCTCTCTCACATAGATGTCTCTCTCTCTCCTCCTCCTCCCCCTCTCCCTCCCACTCTATCTGAAGAGAAATGCCGAAAGGTCCTCGGGTGAGGATACAAAAATAAATAAATAAAACAGAAGGTGGCAGGATGGGGGCCAGCTCGGGCGGAAGCAGCCGGCGGTTCCCCAGTGGCGCGTACGCGGTTTCCAGACAGCGGGCACTGGGGTGGCACGGCGGAGCATTTTATCAGAGCTGTGTCAACACATGTCTGCTCCAATAAATTAGCATTCGCATCTCAGCTGACTGCGTCTGGCAGGAGCAATAAATTAATATAGCAACTGAAGCAGCAAACGAAAGGGCACAGGAGGGCATGGGGTGGGAAGCAGGCTGGGAGTCATTCGCAATGTATCAGATTGCTTTTATTCCTTCACTCATTCGCCAAAATTTGTGCCATCGATTTCACCTGCCTTTTCATTTGTTAGATTTGGACATAACTCTATGATTCTCGGAGCCTTTTCTCAGTGACTGCTCGTCTCATCCCACAGTATCATCGTGTAGGACGGGTACGTCGGCGTGCGTTCAACAGACTAGAGAATCCTGGGTTCAAGCACCGCCTTTTCTCCCAACTCAGCCCCACTTCTGACGTCAGTAGTTTGAAAGTGCATGAAATCCATTTTATAGGCATTTGTTAAATATCTACTCAATTACATATGGATGAAGATATGTATTCCCTGGTTCAAAAAAGTGAGATAATGTGTTTATTGAGCACTTGCTATGGACTGGAGATGACCGAACCAAATTGAGTGGAATTATGGAGGGCTAGAAGCAGACCTCAGCTTCTTCACACACAGCTCAGTGCTCTCTCTTCTGCACACACTCAGAGCCCCCGAGGCCGGCCTGGCACCAGGAGTGTGCCCGCCTCACTGCTGTGCCCTGCTCTCTGTACGCCTCTTACCTCTCGGAGACCCAGGTCACAGTAGCCAGGTCCGCTGGGCATTGCCCCTGCTCCTGATACCTCAGAAGATACAGACAAAGCCTGAACGGCACTTGTTGGAATACCCATCACAAACACACTGCCTGACACCCGAGTTTCTCTGAGACTTTCTAGCAGGCACTGAGTGGAGGAGCCCTCTCTGCAGCATCTGTTACCAAAGGGACTCGGTCCCTGAGTCACAGGACATTCACCCAGCGGCTTCTGCCCCTTCACTCTGAGGCCTCCACTTCCAGGACATTCTCTCCAAGCTGTGACCATGAACCAGGTTCCCAGGACCTCATCACCACAAGTCCATTCCCCGCTGACCATGGGGCACTGAGCGATGCATAGGTGAGACATGCCAGTGAGCATCTAAGGACAAATGCCAGTGGACACAGTGTGTCTGTATGTCCCCAGGATGCCAGGCTCTGATGGGAGTTGTGTGACAGCAACTAGGAGCTTTTTCTTCCTGCCAGGCCCCTGAGGCTGACCCGGTGCAATCCCAGTGTTCCCTTGGACTGCATTAGACTGGGGTGGATGGTGATGATGCTGGGCCCTGGCTGCACTGGCTGGTCAGATATGTCCTGTCCAGGCCCCAAGCTCATCTTGCCCATGAGGCCTGCGCAGCTGCTGAGCTGGCTATGTGCGGGTGGCTCCATGAAGGGCTGGTGGTGAATTTGGGTGGCCTTTAAAAATCTGAGCCCTGAGCATGTCCTGAGACAAAGCCCGCCCACCTGATGGGGATGGCGGTAGAGGCGTCCCTGCTGAGTCTCCTGCCCGGGACAGCATTGTGCTTGTATAGCTGTAAGTCAGAGAAGGTGCTGATCCTTTTCACTGGGCATCTCACCACACTTTCATCTTTCCTGCTACCTTCTAGCTGTGCAACCTTGGGCAGGGCCCTTAACCTCTCTGAGTCTCAGGTTCTGAATTTGTAAAGAGAATGACAATTATAATAAGATCCTGGTGTTTACATTTCGTGGTTGTGTGTGATTTAAATGAGACATGTGTTGAGCTAACATTCATCTGGAACACCCGAGAGTAAGTACATAGGTCGTTTTGTCTGTTCATCTGTTCTGATTGGTCAGCGAGCATCCCGGGCTTGCTATATATTTACCACTCCCTAAATGTGCAAAATGTGGAGTCTAATAAATGCTCAATGGATGGCGATCACTGTTACTCCAAATGAGGAAAAAGACTCCCAGAAGTCTGTAGGTTCACCACGGACACTCAGAAAGTTGGTGACAGATGGAGTGAGAACCTGGGATCTCTGACTCCAGGCTCTTTCCTCTCTCCCTCCTAAGTCCACAACTTACAGAATCTGTGGGGTTAGCTCAGGCCGTCTCCTGTAGCAGGTGTTTGCTTGGATTCATTGCTCATTGAGGTTGACATGGGTGGGGGTGGTCTAAAGCCACCCAAACACCCCTAACGCCCCTTGGGGCCCCGGTCAGAAGCTGAGTCCCAGCCTCGCACACAGTGTGTGTCAGTACTGAGTGTAGGCTGAGCTGTGTTCTAGGTCGCTCCTAACTTCTCAGACTGGGCCTGCCTTCCTAGCAGGGGCAGAGGGCGGCCTGGGCGTGCTCCGGGAGTCGAGCAGTGGCCTCGGGGCCGTGGCAAGGGCAGGCAGAGGGTGCCCCACCACTGATGAAGCTGCTCTTCCTGTGGATCTCCGTGGCTCACAGTGACACGCAGCCCGACCAGCCCACGCAGCTGAGAGGAAAGGGGAGGGGCAGGCTGGTGGGGGTGAGCCTGGGGATGGGGAGACGGGACAAAGTTTGATCACGGAGATGGCTCTGGGCCCCAAAAGGGCTCCCCTGCCTCAGCATGAGAGCTCTGGGGGAGAGCGGGAGGGAGGGCCCTGCACGTTCAGAGGCCTGCGCCTTCCACGGCCCCAGACTGCCCGGACGCAAGGGGACCTTCCTCTCGTGGGTCGTAGTGGTTCAGAATCCACGGCCAGCGGGGCCAGGATGGTCCCCAGGATCCTGGCTTCTGCAGTAATTCTCTGTGGTTTCTGTCCCGTGGACAAAATAGAAACAACATTTCAGGGTGTCCTCTGTCTCCAGCCCCCATTCTCTCATTCTGACCAGGCCTATGAGATGCCTTGTCCCCAAAGGCCTGGGGTTCCCACTGCCCATGAGCTGTGAGTGCTTAGGAGTTGAGTTCCCCTTCCCACACCAATCCGGAGAAAGACCCGCGCCCAGACCCCCTGCTGCCAGTTCTGGGCTGGGGGCTGGCCCTGGGGCGGGCATCCTGTTCTTCTCTTCTTCCCTCCTCCCAAGTGGTGGAAACTCTGGACATCCCATTGGGTTCAGGAGGCAGGAAGAGGTGGGCTCTGCTGGGGAAAGTTGGAAACACCAACACACGCACCTGGGGAAGTGGGGGAGGCATCGTGATGGTGGGATGTGTGCTCACCCAGACCTTCCCAATCCGGCAGAACAGGTCCCTCTGCAGAGTGACAGAGCCTAGCCTCAAATGGAGGGGGGCGGCTTTCACCCTGCAGCGGGGAGCAGGGAGAGAACACTCCATGTTGAAGTGCAGGCAGCAAGAGGAAGAACGGACGGGGAGCCAGTATCTCCTGACAAACCTCTATGCTGAGTGCACACACACACACACACACACACACACACACACACCCCGAGTGCTGTTTCCTCCAGGCATGCTCATTCTCATTCACTTTAATTTTTTATTTTTAAATCCTCACCTGAGGACACTTTCCCATTTTTTGTTCCAATAGAGTGGGAGGGAGAGAGAGGAAGAGAGAGAGAAACATCGAAGTGAAAGGGACACATACATCGAGTGGCTGCCTCCCACACAACCCTGACCCAACCAGGACCAGGGACAAACTGCAACGGAGGTACCTGCCCTTAGTGGGAACCGAACCTGGGTCTCTCTGGACCGCGGGCCAACGCTCTAACCGCTGAGCCAAACCGGCCAGGGCTCATTCTCATTCACTTTAAATGTTTGGGTTTGACTTCCTTTACACAAGGTGATCCATGGACATCATGGTCCTTTGGAAATGAAAACTGTATCATGCACCAAGTTCCTTGCAGGGGTCCCCTTCTTGAAAAACTCTTCGAACAATGCCTCGGTGACCTGGGGTGGGGGACTGGTTCTGTGCCCTTTCCTGTTGTGGACAATGGGCAGCCAGGTCTTGTTTCCAGAAAACCGGTGGTGCGGGGCCTTAGCCCCTGCTGGAAAGGTGCCCTGCGCAGAGCTAAGGTAACGCCGACCCTGCAGTCAACATGGGCATCTGTGGGCTGCTCTGCAGGGTGACCCTGTCCCTCTGGCCGACTGTACTAGGAATGGGATCCAGAATGCCACCATGCAAGGCCGGCCGCTACCTACAAGGGAGTCTGAGAGACGAAGCTGCCCGCCCGCTGAGGCCCGGCAGCTGACAGGTGAGCATGACCCAGCCCGCCCCAGAGAAGATCTCCTGTTTGCGGTCGTCTCCCCGAGCGATCAGCTCGTTCATCTCGGCACCCCGTCGGTTCTCCCGCACATGCATCCGCCCCTCCTGTCCCGTTTGCTTTCTCACGTCATTTCTTCCTCTTGCCCCAGAGGGATTCCGCGCATCGTGGGCACGGCTTCGGCCTCCCCTGGCGGGCAGCGCGCCCTGGGCTCTTCTTCCCCGCAGTTGGCATGAGAGCCATGGGCATGAGGAAAACGCAGGTGACTGCTTTGCGAAGGTGAGCGCGTCAGCTTCGGGAGGGAAGGAATGGGGGCGGGCTGTGAGGAGACGGAAGTGGGGGGCCTGGGATTAAGGCACGTAACGTCCAGGGGGAAAGTGAGCAAACATCACTCATAATTTGGGTATTGCTCCAAGTGCAATTGTCAATGAAAATGAAAAATTTGGTGACAAATTCCCAACAGGAGTCTTAATGGAAAGTCTACACAGACTGTCCATCAACTGCCGGTCCCTGCCTGTCATCAGACAGCCGCCAAGGCGATCCGGCTATGGTGACACCTGTGTTTCCAACCCCCACCCCCACCCCATTCTCATCATGTCTGTGACGTTATTAGAAGTGAGCAGCTCAATACAAAACCGGTTCCAACAGGAAGTGCCCATAGGGAAGACTCCGCTTTCCTTCCTCCTTTTAATGATAAGACTTCTGAAGCCCCAGAAATACAGTGATCAGCTCGTCAACGGCAAAATGAGGACTAGAATCCAAATATCCTGATTCAAACCCACTGCTTTTACTGCCATACTAGGGTTTTTCATCCAAGGAGTATTTAAAAAACTAGCAGTTATGCCCTGACTGGTGTGGCTCAGTGGGCTGGACGTCGTCCCATGCACTGAAAAGTCACCAGTTTGATTCCCGGTCAGGGCACATGCCCGGGTTGCGGGCTCGATCCCCTGTGGGGGGCATGCAGGAGGCAGCCAATCGGTGTTTCTCTCACATCAATGTTTCTCTCTCTACCCCCCTTCCTCTCTCTTAAAAAATATCAATAAAAAAATATTTAAAGAAACACTCGCAGTTATCACAAGGACAAAAGGACAAGTCCAACCTAAGCGTGTCTGGTCACATTCGCTAGTGCAAGTGTGGGAGGGACAGCAGGCAGGAGTGCAAGAGACACAGTCATGACGAGTACAGAAGAGTCAGCACCACTAGGATGAGATCGTTTTCTCACTGGGAGAGGGCACTGGCCACACATACCTGGACTGGCATCGCTAAACATGGGCAGAAGAGATGCTGGGGACACTATGTTACTGTGGACGACAACATACTACTTATCTGATGTTATAATGTTGCTCTGGGAATGTCTAGAAATGTTAACACAAGATTTCAGAAGTAGTAACCCTTGTTATAAAAACAAAGAATGGTTTCATAGTTCTATGTACTAAATTGAAATAAATGAGCACTAGTGACCGAAAGAAATGAAACTTGGACAGAACTCTTTCCATAAAGTGATTTGGAGGTTTCTGGAAAGGTAGAGCAGACGGTTTTTTCCTATTCCTCCCATGAAGTGCACCTAAAATCCATGAGTGTTCTATATATCACACACATAAAAAGACTGAATTATGGCGAGAAGAAGGCAGACTGGCTAGGAACACCAGGACCTGAGGAGCGACACTGACCTTAATTCCCTGCATTTCTGGGCAACCCAGACATGCCAGTGGGGACAGACAGACAGACAGACAGACATGCAATTGAAGTCTGCTCTCTTTAGCCAAAGGCCCTCAAAGGGGCACCCTAGCAAGACAAAAACCTTTTTCGAAATTGAAGTAAAATATACGTAATATAAAATTTAGCATTTTAACCATTTGTAAGCGCACAGTTCTGTGGTGTAAGTACATTCACACAGTTGTGCGACCATTACCACCATCCATCTCCAGAACGTTTTCATCTTCTCCAACTGAAACTCTACCTCCACTCTCTCCCAGCCCCTGGTACCGCTCTTCTCCTCTCTGTTTCTATGAATTTGTCTATTCTAGGTACCTCCTACAAGTGGAATCATACAATATTTGTCCTTTAGTATTTTATTTAGAATGTTTTATTCAAGGTTCATCCAGGTCACAGCATGTGTCAGAATTTCATTCCTTTTTAAGGTTGTATAATATTCCACTATATGGATATACCACCTTTTGTTTATCCATTCATCCACTGAGGGACACTTAGGCTGTTTTCATGTTGTAGCTATTGTGAATGCTGCTGCTATGAACATGGGTGTAGAAATATTGGGAGCCCCTGCTTTCAGTTCTGGGTATATTCCCAGGAGTGGAATTGCTAGGTTCATATGGTAATTCTATGTTTACTTTTTCGAGGAACTGTCATACTGGTTTTTATAGCAGCTGCACCATTTTATATTCCCACCAGCAGTGCACAGGGGTTCCTTCTGCAATCCTTGCCAACACTTGTTATTTTCTGTTCTGTCGACAACACCCATTCTAATAAGTATGTAGTGGTATCTCATTGTGGTTTTGATCTGCATTTCTCTAATGGCCTGTAAGACTGAGCATCTTTTCATGTGCTGATTGGCCGTTTTCATATCTCTGGAAAAATGTCTACTCAAATGCTGTGACCATTTTTAAATCAAGACAGAAAACTTTGGAGAAGAATCATTCTGCTCCAGCCAAACACCCAGCAAAGGCCACATGGGGAGCCTAGACTTTCAACCTTGCCAGGCTATCATGAGGCACCCCAAACCCCTGCTGGGGTGGTGTCAGACAAGGCCAAGTGGGCAGCTGGGACATCTTCCCCCCTGGGTAGTAATGAGGCTGCCAGTACCCCCATGGTGTCAGAGGAGACCACATGGAGAGTCGGAAACAGAACTTCTCTGACTTGGCAGTAGTGAAGTTCCCTCCCTCTCCCTGCTGAGTGGTGTCAGGGGAGCCCACTGGAGAGTCGGGACTTTCACTAGTGCCCGATGGTAATGAGCCCTCTCCCCTGCTATGGTGCCCCAGTCAGGGCGGTATCAGCAGAGCTCTCGTGGGGAGCGTGAAATACACCAGCAGCAATGAGGAGACCTTGCCCTACTGCGTGTCAGTGCCTAGAGAGGAACCTGGACATCCACTTTGGGGAAAGCCATTGATAACAGAAGGTTTCAAATAATGTCCAGACTTGCATAACATAATATCCAGAGTATCCAGGTTTCCATAAAAATCACTCACCATAACAAGATCCAGGAAAATTGTCAACTTGAATGAGAAAAGACAGTCAATGTATATCAACACTGAGATGCCCAGATGTTACAATGACACCTTTCCCAGAGGGAGTAAACCATTCCAACGACAGCGGATTTCTCATCAGAAACCGTGGACGTTGGCAGAAAGTGGCATAACATTTTTCAACTGCTAAATGTAAAGAACTATCAACCCAGTGGAAATATCCTTTATGAATGAAGGGAAAAATAAATGCATTTTCACAGGTGAAGGAAAACTAACAATTTGTCACAGGCAGACCTCCTCTTAGAACGGCTAAAGCAGCCCCAGAACAAGCTATACAAAGAGATACATGGAAAACACTAGAGATAAATAAAAATAGAGTTCTAAAATATGTTCGCTAATCCACAGGGAGGCAACAAGAAGTCATTTATAATTCATTCTTAAAATGATAAAATTATAGAGATGGAGAACCAATTACTGGTGACCAGGGCGAGGGGTGGTGGGGAGACCGGGGTGGGCATGACTATAAAGGGGTAGCATGAGGCAGGTCTGGGTGGCGGCGGCACAGGTCTGTGACACAATTGAGGTGGTGCTTACATGAAGCTACACACGTGATGAGATGGCACAGAACTATATACACATTGCGCCAAAGTCAGCTCCTGGTGTTGATATTGTACCAGTCATATAAGACGTAACTGCCAGGTACAGGGGAACTCTCTGTACTACCTTTGTGTGGACTCCGAGAAGAAAGATTCATTTGATGTGAACCCCAAGAAGGAATTTATCTGCTGAGACGGACTCTCCATGGTCAACCAAGGGTCCAAGGTTATGAATAATAAGAATCTAGTGGCCATTGGCTAACAGAAACCCCTCACATACTCGGTACACAGGGAAGAACTCCGTGTTCATGTCATCTAAGTCAACCACTTCGGGAAAACCCTGGTCTCCTCTTTCCACCCACAGACTGAGACCAGCCTGGTACAATCAGACTAGACAAACTGTACCCTCACTGGCAGCTACCCTGACCAATCAGGACTGTGCTATTTAGACTGATCAGAACCATACGAATTTGGGGACTTCATTTACATAAAACAGACCTAATAGGGTGCCTGGGCCGGAACCTTCTGCATAAAAGACAGCCTCTCCTTCATCTCAGAAGAACACACTTTCGGTTTCTGCAAGAGGCTTCGTCTCCCTGTGTGCAAACTATTACCTCAATAAAAGTCGCTCCTTTTGGATTTGTTTACATTTGAAAGTTCCTATAAATCTCTAAGTATTTAAAAGAAAATAAATAAAGTGACTTGGGTCAATAGAATGTATTCATGTCTCCTCCCCCAACTTTTCCTGACTTCCCTCAGGGAATCCAAACCAGCAAGCCTGTGCTGTCAGGTAGGGAAACTGAGGCAGGGGTGCCTCTCCCCCAACAAAATAAGATCCCCTGTACAGCTTAGCAATGCTTTTAAGGTAACGCCTCTCTGTGTCCTGAGCACTGTGCTAGGCAGTTGAGGAAAAACTAAGAATAAGTACCACATGGACCCACCTTATAATCCCAAAGCTCATCTTTCTTCTGAGCTCCCTCTCAGTCTCTCACACTTGGCTCTTTACAAAGAACACCCACAAAACAAATCAGCCACCAACTGCTTCATCTTTCCATGGGAATCTCCATTGCTTCATCTTTCCCCATGTAAACAAGCAATCCCCCAGAAGCTGACAAGACATGTTTGTCCATTCAACCTTCTGGAACCCAGCGTACCTCATTCATCAGGTTGGGGCTTGGTTTTCCTTCCAAGCCCCATGAGAAGAGTCCACCTTGGGAGGGCATGCGCAGAATCCCGACCTCCAGGTGAAACAGAACCCTGCCTTCCCATTCAACATCTGATAGTTCTGGGTTGTACATGCTCAAGACCCTGATTGAACCTTGCTGAGTAAATACTAATCATAAGAACACAGCCACCCCACCCCACCCCGTGCAAATGCTATGTGGACTCCTCACGACCTGGGCAGGGTGCTCCTTCACCCTAAGAAAAGAAACACACAGAATGTCAGACTGAGGGAGGGAAAGAAGGGGGAACACGTCTACCCAGAAAGAGAGGTGCAGGCTGACCCCGTGAAGATTTCTGGTTAATATGAGGAAGAGGTGACAAGGTGTACTCTCGAGGAGCTGGGGACCCAGACAATTCTGAAGAGCTGAGGACAGACGGGGTGGTTTAAGGACGACCCTTGCAGAGGCCTAGAAGACGACGAGCACAGGGAGGCGCACAGAGAAACCCATGGAAGGTTCATGGCACCTAGGGGACGCCGCGGATGAGGTGCTCATGCCAGCAGGAAGCAGCCAGCCAGGGACCCTGTGCCCCAGACGCCGCCTGGCTGGACTAAGCCCATGGTGTGCCCCAGTACCCAGCAAGGAAGTTCTGAGGAGATTTCTGAAGCTTTGACGACAGCACTGGGTGAACCGGGCAGCTGAGACAGCCCGTGGGGATCGGGCAGGCAGTGGCTCCTGGGGCAATGGCAGCCTTCCGGAGCCACGTGTCCATCGTCCTGCACTGGGCAAAGTGCTCGTGCCCCTGGGTCCCTGAGAGGCGGCAGCAGACGTCTCCCCACCTGGGCTTGCCTGGGAGGCGGCGACGGGCGGGGGGGGAGGGGGGCTTCAGGTTGCTGACAGCCACCCTCTCATCTGTTATTTACTGTACTTGTCCTACTCACAGAGCGTCGATGCATCTATAAATTATCTTGTCTCTCAGCAGCTGCCAGAAGTGATGAAAGCTGTCACTTAATCAAAAAGTTTCATTAAAGGGAGAAAAGGGGAAGAAAGGGACGGTTGTCCGCGACCTGCAGGGGCGCTGTGTGCTGCTGTCCCGCCCCCGGGCTCCACCCCTCCCTGTGCAGGGCAGCTGACACCCCCCCCTCCCACGCCTCATCTGCAGCCCCTGCTCTCCCTCCACAGAGGACAGGGAAACCTCCCCAGCTGGTCAGCTGCAGGGCAAGACCAGAGGTCACTAATACAAGACGCATCTTTGGCCTGGAGTTGACCCTGCTTCAGCCCAATTTGGGGAGGAGGCAAGACGGGTCGGAAAGGAATACAGTGTTGAAAACAGGTAGACCTCTAGGAAATTGTGGCTTGTCCTTTGTCACCACAGTCTTACATCCTGGTTCCACCTGTCTCTGTGCTGCCACCTGGACACCCTCTCCCCAGCCCCCCAGGCCATTCTAATTCCCCCTAACGCCGAGACCCTCGAGATCTGGCTGTCCCTCTCACCCTCTCGAAGCACCAAACAGAAAACAGCCTTGCTCCTAGCAGGGGGACAAATGGGTAGGGCAACTACCTAAACTATTTGTTATTTATAGGGTACTACAGTCATTGATAATGGCTTAAATCATGACCCAAAGAATGACTCCTTGAAGGCAGTCATGCTCTGGTGATGGCAGCACAGAACCTTCCTGTGGCCCCGGAGACCAGGCCGCTGAGGCTCCACCACCACTGGAACCCACAAGGCTGGCCGGGGATGGGCAGTCTTGCTAGCATACCGCTGACCCTCTCCAGCCTGCCGCATCCGTGCAGCGCTAAGATTCATACGTTCCACATACGAAGTGGTCAGAGCCAGTGTTAATACCATTTCCCAGATAGGACCACTGAGGCTCGCAGAGGCTAAGGGCCTTGCTTATGGTCCACAGCAGTCCGGGCAGAGCGAAGCCCGGGAAGCCAGCCTCGTTGTCCACATCCACACTGCCTGCGATGCCGCCTCCTGCCTTCCTCTTCCAGCCGGCTGGCTCCTGTTCTCGGGCTCCACGTGGGGCCTGGCTCTAGCCCCCGAAGCACACGGAGCTCTCCGCTCCAGGCTCCCTCCCCTCACTGAAGCCCCATCCTCGGAGTGCCTGGAACAAGAGGAGAGGCTTAGCAGTCACAGCCTGGAGCGCTGCCAGCCAGTAAGGTAAACAGTCAGAAAGGTCAGTGCTGTTGGATCACTGTCCAGCTTCGGCGGAGTCGCAGAGCCAGGCTGGACCATGGTTTCTCGAGCAGGACGTCCCGGCACACGCAGCCGGCACTGGCATCTTCTTGCCGAGACACCAATGCGGTAACATGCGCCCAGAGGGCATCCGTGATGCTTTAGGCAAGGGCTTCAGACCACAGGGTCTTGTCCTCAGGAGGACTTCCCTTCGTTTTTACTATGGAGATGTTCAGCATACACAAGAGGGGAGGACAGAGGATGAAGAATCCACGCACACATCAAGGTTTGTGTTTTTACTGATCAACCATTTAGTGCTTATTAGACACCAGGCACATAAGTTAATACTTGCTTTGTAGATATTAACTCAGTTTATCCTCATAATGATTCTATAAGTAGTACCATTATACCCATTTTAAAGATGGAAAACCTGAGGCACAGGGAGGTGGACGAACTTGTCAAGGACACAGAATGAAAGAGCTGGGGAGCCAGGGTTCACACCCAGGCGGTCCAGCCCCAGAGCCTGTCCTTCACCGTCACAGACACATCACCCAGTAATCGGGGCAGACGTTCTGGTTGCTCCCCTGTCTCCTGGCTCTATAACCTTACACTCCATGCCTCAGTTTCCCCACATGGTCAAAGGGAGACCTGTCCTACTTATCAACCTCGTAGGTGGGTTATGGTGATCAGATGAGGCCACAGACATGAACACGTGTCTGTTATTACAAGTGTGTCTTATGAACGTGAGGATAATACATTTTACGTCACTCATCTTTAAAAACAGCTGAAGTCTGCCCTGGCCGGTTTGGCTCAGCGGTTGGAGCATCGGCCTGCGGTACAGAGAGACCCGGGTTCGGTTCCCGCTAAGGGCACGTACCTCGGTTGCAGTTTGTCCCCGGCCCTGGTTGGTCGTGCGGGTGGCAGCCACTCGATGTGTTCCTTTCACATCGATGTTTCTCTCTCTCTCTCTGTTCCTCTCTCTCCCTCCCACTCTGTCTGAACAAAAAATGCAAAAATGTCCTCAGGTGAGGATAAAAAAATAAAAAATAAAAAAAAATAAAAACAGCTGAAGTCCTCACTGATGTGTCTACTTTGGGGCCTTAAATTTGAAAGTAATCAACGGGCCTGCTCATGTCATTTGATTTCACGCCTACCAGAGGACCCTGGGTAGCCAAGTGCAGAATAAATATTTGGGGATGCACGGTTAGATGGTGATGAGGCACAAACCATAGAAAGGCAAAAGTTAGCCCTTTCTTCAAGAAGCAAGTTGACACTCTTCCAACCTTGATCATGAAGCTTCTGGTAAGCAGGAAAGAAGCCAAAAGGTGACCACCCACACCAGCCTTGACACTGAGCTGCGAGAGCCCACGTTCACCATCCAATAGACTCGCAGCTCCTCGCCCTGCTTCACACGCGCCTGGCGCTGGGCCCGACGCGGAGGCAGAAGAACACGTTCCCACCCCCACGCCCTGCACTGAGGCCCCACAGACCTAAAAGGGCCGAAGAGACAAAAACACGCATGCAGCAGTAAGAGAATAACCTTGTCCCGAACCAAACCCTGAGGTGTCGCCAGGAGCACCCCAGTTACGAGAGAAGGCCGTGGGAAAGTCGCCGGGAGAGACTTAAGGAAGAAAGGGTGTGTAGAGTCTCCCTTTCCCAGGTGGCAAGCCTGGGGTAACAGGTGAAGGGTGGGAGCTGCCTGGGCGCAGCGGGCAGGCCAGGCCTGGAGGGGAGGCATCAGGCTGACGCGGACAGTAGGGGTTCGGAGCAGAGGAACATCAGTGATAACAGGTCGCTAGCAGCCAGCCCCCAGGTGTTTATGACTCCTGAGCACTTTCGGGCACTGAGTCAGCGGCGGGGGCCCAGCAGTGAGCGGCCAGCTGGGGCCCTTGGTCTTCGGTAACTTGAGGAGGCAGATGGACAAGAGGAAGAGGGTTCAAGTGGAGCAGAGAAGGCTATGGGTGCGTAACGGGGACCCTGAGCAACCAGGGTGGGCGGAGAGGAGCCCGTGCTGAGCTCTTTATTTGTATTATTCTGTTCAATAGTCAGAGCAGCCCCAGGAGGGTGAGCATGTCACAGAGGAGGACCCCGAGGCTCGGTGAGGCCAAGGTCACACAAACAACAAGTGGGTGGTGGAGCAGGCCCTCCAGCTCCAAATAGCATGCTTCCCCCACCGATGACGGCCGGTGGGAGATGGAGACGGCGGGCCCACATGACCACCGGCTCCGCGGCAGCCGCCTGAAGGCTGCTTCTCAGTGAGCTGTCCACATTCCGGGTTGGCCGTGGGCTGCGAGTTAAGTGAGGCTGAGTGTGACTCCAGGCCCAGCAGTGATGCGCTGGATGGGCAAGTTCTTTAGTTCTGCTGAGCCTCCGCTCTCACTTCCGTAAAACAGGTCTAACTTCCCCCCTCACCACATTGCAACGAGGAATAAATGAGATAATGCAAATACCAGGCCCTTCACCCCTGCTCAGTAATGCAGTTTCAGGAGCCCAGCCCCTCTGCTTCACCCTCAGGAGTGACATTTGCACAAATGGGCCACTGCTTCTAGAAGACTCGTCTAAATCTCCCAGATCCGGTGCTGAAAGGCAGACCCTTCCGCATGTACATTTCCCAAAACCCAGAAGCAGGAAAGCCAGGACTTGGATTATGAAAAGCAAGCTTATTATTCCACGTTCCTCAGTATCTGAGGTCATTGTGAGCAGCTCTTTAATAAAACAGAGAGTAAGCTCATCTGGGGAGAAACTCCGTTTCTCCGGGGTCTGTGTCTTAGGCACCGAGGCGGCATCCAGGGGATGTTGCTCGCCTGCCCCCTCCACCTGCCCTGGCTGAGCTGAGATGCCCGCGGACCTGTGCCCTGGTGACAAGAAGAGCCAGGGGACTGCAGAGTGGGCCCTGGAAGACATGGTCCTCGGGGAAGCTGTGGGCGGCTGGGGCTGGGTCTCCTCCTCCCTCCCCCACCACACGTCCTCTGCTTCCGAGTTACCAGCTCTGAGCTGCTGGCTCCCGACAGACAGCTTCCGGGGCTCCAGGGAAGGCTCCAGGAGGCCCGAGGACAGAAAGGAGTGGACTGCCCGACGACAGGGGCTCTGTCCGCTCCAGCCTGGGTCGGGAAGGATGCCGGGGTCCAGGGTGGGAGGTCCTCACGAACACCTCTGCAGGTGGTTTCCCAGTTCTCATCAAGGAGCCCAGAGGCCGCCTGCCCGCGGCCAGTACACACAGCTCTCCACACGCATCTCCCTGAGCCTCCCTCCTCCTCAGCGAGAAGACCCCCAAAGGAACAGGCTGACACTGTCAGGGAGGGTGGGGCTGGGGAAAAGGTGAAGGGATTAAGCAGAGAAAAAATTCTCATAGACACAGACAACAGTAGGGTGATTACCACAGGGCAGGGGGGAGGGAGGGAGAGGGATATGGGGGGATACATGGTGATGGAAGGAGACGTGACTTGGGGTGGTGAACACACAATACAGTGGACAGATGAGGTATTATAGAATTGTACATCTGAAACCTGTATAATTTTATTAACCAATGTCACCCCAATAAATCCAATACAAATGAAAAACAAACAAAGATTTTACAGGTCATAAAGGTCGAGTGACTTGTCCAAGGTCAAACAGACACGTAGCTCTGTGCTGTGAGCCCTCCTTGGGCTCCAGGCTGAGCAGTTCTGCCCCCCCCCCCCCCCCAGGCACAGGCAGCCCAGCCCTTCCGGAAGCGTAACGCTCTGTCTTCAGGGCCACTGGGCCTCCCTGGCCACAGGTGCCTCCCCCCTGCTTGGCTGCGGCCCTGCTGCCCACCACCCCGCTCCAGGCATCTCGTCAGGGCCCACTGCCAGCTCCATGATTAATCCCCAGTCTAATCATCTGCAGCAGTGACAGAACGCACCTCCCTCTAGGTGCTGGGGTAATGTATTCAACATCACTAGTAACAATCCCACTGAGTGAGACAAAACTGGCTGAACACACCTCTGTTCTCCCGTTGCCACAAGACATTTCCACTCCAGCAGCCTGTCCCCTGTCTGTTTCCCTCATTTTCATGTTCTGTTCTTTGACAGGTCCGGGAGCCAAGTCACCCTTCTCTTTAGCTCCCTGCAAAACCAAACCAAACCTCCCCTTCGCCACCCAGCCTGCGTCTGCTCGGATGCGCTGTGCGGGCTCTCCCCTCCTCGAGGGTCAGCCCAGTCCTCCCGTGGGAGAGGGCGGTGCCGAGATGGACCGTCTACCCCTGGCGCTGCTAGGATGGTGGAGGTCGGGGGGACTGGGCGTGGCCAGCGGTCTTCCCGCCCTTCCTGAGGTTGTCAGCAGGGAAATGGGACTGTTAATCAGGACAGAGGAGAGCCCACAGTTACCATGGGCGGGAATGCAGGATGGCAGGAGGCAGAGGCAGCCTGGGTTAGAGGCGTCTTTTCCCCTTTGGCCCAGGGCAGTAGCCCTAAGGCTCCTTCCAGCTCGGTGGATCCTTCACGTACGGATCCCTGCTCCTTACACGCTGCTCAGCCTCCAAGCCGGGGCTGGGCCCACCTGGACGAGCCAAGCCACTAACAGTGTCGAGGGGTCAGGTTGCCGGGTCCTGCCTACTAAACAGACACGGAAGTTTCCTTTGAGTCCCCAGGAAGAAATGGACATTTGGCTTCAGAAGAGTAGAGGGCTGGAGATGGGGGCGAGACCTGGACGCCAGCCCATGGGGTGAGGCGAAGTCAGCCGGCCAGTCTGCTTTCCCCAAACTCCCTGCAACCCCGGCGCAGAGCTCAGGGGCAGCAGTGGACCAGCCTGGGCCCTGCTGGGACTCTGTCTCAGGACACATGCGGAGGAGGACTGGTGGGTGTTCACGAGAGCAGCGCTGCCCATGAGGGCCGGGGGAGGAGAGGCTCACACTGCAGAGGGGACACCTCCATGGACAGTAAAGAAGGGCACCGTAGGCCGGGCAGTGTGCGCCGAGGGGGAGGCTGGTAAGTGGCAGTGGTTCTGGATGGATACAAGGTGCTCGCTGAGTATGGGGGCCAGTGGGTGGGGCAGGCCCCACGCTGAGGGCCTCAAATATTGCAGTCAGGAGCACAGGCCTGATCCTTGGGCCATGGGAATCACTGAAGTCTTCTTAAAGGGACACTGCACTATCAAATTTGCGTTTTAGAGATAAGACCCAATGAGTCGGGCGAGTGCGGCTGGCCACACAATTTCTGACTCACAGACGCCCAGAGCGGTCTGGCTTCTCTCAGGAACTTTCTTCCCTGCCTGCCCTCTGGATCGCTAACCCTAACCCTAACCCCCACCTCCCCCCGACAGCTTTTTAAGAGCCCTCTCTGTTCTTAAGCCTCCAAGTGAGACCCTGGCCCAGCCTCCTCTCTCCTCACTGCTCCCCGGCCCGGTGGGCTCTGCCAGCACCTGGCCCAGGACCTTCTGGGTGCGGCTCCAGAGCCCGCTCGCCCCGTGGGCCGGGCATGTCCCTGCCCCTCTGCAGCCTGTGAACAGCTGAGGCCGCTCTCTTCAGGCCTGGAAGTCTGGAACGGCACACATTCGTGTCTCCACAGACAGAATCTCCAGCAACGATGACAACGAGATGGAAGGTGGGGTACCCGCACTGCCCACCGTGCACAGGAGACATGGCCCTCAGGCCGCCGGATACTACGCGGCAGGTCTCCTGACTCACGCAGCAGAGCTCTGCCCCGTTTTAGAGCCACCCAAACTCACTGTCCCTCCCTTTACGAAGGCCGAGACCACCTGCTTGGAAAACATCAATAGCAGTCAGACAACCTGCCAAAACATTCGTGAGCATCTGATGGTCAGAGGAGGCTGGCAAAGGCGGCGATGTCACTCATACAGACAGTAGCAGACCAGTTGCAGCCACGTCCGCCCAGCTGAGGACAGGAGACGACAGAGGACAGAAAGAATAGGCTGTGTGTGTTCCCCACAACTGACCACAGCCAGGCACCCACACGCGCTCCCGAGCCCCAGCCGTGCCCCTCCTCCCAGGCCCTGGTTTGCAGCCTCAGGATGCTTAAAGGGGAAGGACACATTCTTTCAGAGGCACCTATCCAAATACAAGCACGTCGTTTGGAAGGGCGTATTCACTGTGCTAGTGTTGTACGTACAGAGGAAAAATCACCTGTTGCTTTTCTAATACAAACTTCACAAAGTCAAGCTCGATACAGTTTTCTTGTCCAGGGGACTCAAGGTGTTGGGACTCTTCGGGGCCCTCAGAGCATTCAGCAGGCTCCATCATGAGGGTCGGGAGAGTCCCAGGTTCGGTTCCCGCTAAGGGCATGTACCTCAGTTGCAGTTTGTCCCCAGCCCCAGTTGGGGTCATGTAGGTGGCAACCGCTCGATGTGTCTCTCTCACATTGATGTTTCTCTCTCTCTCTTCCGCCCTCTCTCCCTCCTGCTCTATTTGAAAATACATGCAAAAATGTCCTCAGGTGATGATAAAAAAAAAAAGGCTAGTCAACCCCAAATAATTAGGAACTACTAACAGGCTGGATAACTTGAGAGAGGCAGATGCATGGCAGAAGCATCTACAAGAGGAAGGAGCTGAGACAAGGCAGCAGCCCTCCCTGCGCCTCCAGCCTGGACTTCCAAGGGGCCAGATTCCTGGGTTTGGGATCCTTCAACAGTTTGGTTTTATTAAGTGTTCACATACTTCCGAATGCTGCGGCCCAGCCAAGCTTGGACCCGTGCCTCTGGAAAACCACTAATGAACATTAAATAGTCGGAGAGGCCTAGCTTCATGCCAGAGCTCTTGGCCAGGAGGAGGCTGCTGTGTGGCCACAGGCCGGGGGCTGCTGGGTCCCCAGAAAATTTAATAGGTGGTGACAAGGCAAGTCCTGGTGACAACAACTCACCCTGTTCACAGGGGCCCTAGGTGTCAGGATCCTCGGCTGGGTCTTGGAGGACCACGGGGCTGGGCAGCAGCCTCTGCTCGGCTGAATCCAAGCTCAGCACATTCCCCAGGCCACAGGCCCCGTCAGGCCTGCCCCAAGACCCTGGCTGGCTGGACTGCCTTTCTGCCCCCTCCGCCCAGAAAATAACACCCGAAACCTCTGCTTGGATAGACCGTTTTGTCCTCAGACTTGGAAAAGAAGCAGGAACAGCTTTGCTATTGATACTCTCAGGAATCATCAAGCTGCAAATGTCTCCACGTTTCCCAGTAGGACCCATCTCTTCACCTCTTCCCGCTGTTTCCTCTCTAGCAGCCTCGGAGAGCAAGTGGAAGTCACTGAAACACACAACCGGCACAGGCAGAGCCTCTGGGAACGGCTCGGCACCCTGCATTCATCCTCCTTTCTAGAAGCTCTATTCATTCAGGGTGTTGGCCTCAGTGGTGGGACTGTACGAACATGCCATTCACAGGCATCCCCACGTCGGCTGGACCTCGTCACCCGGCCAGGCCCGTCCACTGCTGACAGTCAGTGTCAGGAGAGCGACCATGGGGCTGGGCACTCGGGTTCCAGTGGGTGAGATCACTATGTGATCCTGACAAGTTAATCTTGCTAGCCTCAGTTTCTCCATTTGAAAACTGGGGACCCTAATACTTGTCCCTGACTTAATTAAATAACATAATGCAGATCAGTCCTAGCACATTCTAAGCTCTCTTTAAAAGTCAGAGATGTGTGTAAGTAACTGCTTACTTGGTTCAGTTCTGAGCTGATACAAATGCAAAAGAGGTCCCTGTGCACTGCCTACCTTTTCTCAAATCATAGGTCTCGGTGATGCACACAGAGGTCTCGCCTTGTCAGGTATACTTGGCAAACCTCAGACAGGAAGAAGGAAACTGCTCCAGCCTGGGAAATCTGCTGTCTCTACACCTGCTTTTCCAGGGACTCGGGGTGACTCCAGGCTCACTTTCCCTGTCACTACTGCACATGGCCACTAGGGGCGCACTCATTCTTTCTATCTTTCTTGAGAGTCATAGAGAAAAAAACCTCTGCTAAAATAAAGCTGAGACTTCATATGAAAGTTTCACTAAAAAACTAAGAAAAAAGACAACAAATAAAAACTACAAATATATAGAATTAGGCAAGTTGACAGTGCAAAATGTGGTTCCTAACTGAAGTCCAGTCTAGCCTCAGAATGGCTTTGTAGACACAGCTCCCAGTATATCTAGCCGAGTTATAAACGGGAAAACAACACTCAGACTTCTAACCAGAGACAGACTGGGTTTCTCCTGTACCCCTTCCTGCTCAACTCCGCCCCTTCCCCATTGCTCCTCTGAAACCTTGCTTGGGATGGACGGCCCAGGGGAGAAGCCTTCCAGATCCCACCCATGGTTTTACAGCATTAAAAACACTTCATATTTACATACACAGTAAGTGAGATGGTGTCATCTCCACCAAGAAGAGAAGCTGTCCATTTCCTCCATGCAGCAGGGGACTGTTTTATAGGTAAGTAAAAGTGTTAACACTTAAAGGTCTGCTTGTTTGGGGGAGACCTTAGGTTTATTCTACCTCTTCCCTTGAAAACCAAGCCTCAAGAAACAGATACATTTTTATTTTATTAGTCACTTTTTCTTTTGAGCCCTGCCATTCTGAAGCCTGTATTTGTGGTGTTCACAGCAGAGAGAAGCCACAGCAGGGGCCGGAGAGGATGGACTGGGCCGTACAGAACCGGCCTCCGCCCTGGCCCACCTATGGCTTACCTGGGGCACAGAACCGGCCTCCGCCCTGGCCCACCTATGGCTTACCTGGGGCCATGAGAAAACTGTGTAGCTTCTTTCCCAGGCTCCCTTTTCAAACTTGGACGCATAGCCACTACCCCGAGGAGTTGTTGGAATGACAGAATTTTAGATCTTATAACCTTACAGGTAAGAAAACCAAGACCCAACAAGAATTTTAACCTGAGAGAATAAGGGAAATTAGTATCTACTAAGCATCAGTTTCAGGCATCTGCGCTACATCATTAACTCTCCGTGACAACTCTGCAAAGTCAGTATTGCTATCATCTTTTACAGACTAGAAACAGAGGCTCACAGAAGTTCAGTGGTTTGCCCCAAACCATAGGGCCCACAACGGGTGGAGACTCTCAGGCTCCAAAGCCCTTTCCGCTCATCACTTGTCTGAAGTCACACAGCTAGCTGATGACACAGCCAGCAACTGAAGACCCCAGCAGCTGGAAGCCTGTATTCTGTCCCCACCACTGGATGCCACGGCCTCCCCTGCAGAAGCAGGTGTTGAAGGCCCAGGCCAGCTGGGGAGGAGCCCGTGGTCCGGGTCTGGAGCTGGAGGTCACTCCCACACTGCGTGGCTTTGCTGCTCAGCTAACAATCATTCAAAGAGGCCTCCTGAGCCCGGAGTTCCTGCTCTGCTGTTTGTCAAGCAGCCTCTGTTGCGATGCACGGGTCCGGAGGCCTTGCCTCTCCGGTGAGCCCAGAGTGCCAGAGAAGATGTAGCTGCCGCCTTGGCTTCAGCCACGAAGTCAGGCAGTGCCCTCTTACGGCTGTTAGATCCAGGAGCGGCTACCAGGGTGGGGTTGGGCGGAAGGGCACGGGTCTGTCTGGGGGACTGAACTGCAGGCAGCACTTCGCTGTTCGGTCTCAGATAGTTAACAGTTGTCAACAATACAGTGTGTCTTATACGTAAGGATTCCCCTAGGAGTTTAAGCAAACTAATGAAGGCCAGATGGACAGAGCAAAGCTCTCTCGTTGCCACATTTCTGCTGGATATGTCTATAAACACATCACGTGGGGTGGGACTAGGCCTGAGGACACTCAGCCAACATGCTCTCCGCCGCCAGGTAAAGGCCACTGGGCACCTCGCTCCTCAGGCCCAGGCTCCTGTCCCCACGGGGGCATCAGCAGCGCTTCTCCAGCCTGTGACCACGTCCTCTGCACGTGCAACAATGGAAAGGCCTTGAAGCACAAGCATCTTGAAGATGTAAAATTACCCAAAGACAAACTCCCTTTGAAGGATAAAGGGGAGGGTAGCTTACAGAGAAATGAGAAGTATGCTCTGGGCCTGTGCCCAGACTCAATGGTGTCTCAGAAACCTGCCAGCACCCGGCGCACACACGCAAGGAGCCAGCAAATTAGTTACGTTCGATGCCCACAGCCAAAGGTCTGCTCGAAGGTGCCCGGACAGGTGGAAAGCTAGCAGGGCCCTGCAGCTTCCTGGAAGGAGGAGGCCGTGTTGCCAGATTTTTCTAATGAGCAATAACTATAAAAAAATTAGAAACATCCAGGTACTGTAGAGGTACAAAGGCTAATAATCCGATGGAATAGTTTGATGGTAACTATGGAAAGACTATAAGTAGATGGTTCATTCAGCAGGAATAATCCGCTCGTTTACATTTCTCTCTCTCTTCTGTTTCACATCATCCAACTATTTTTCATAGGTTGCTGTCTGGGGATAATGTTGACTTTAAAATTATAACAATTCTTCAGCATATCGGCTAAAAATATCATCTGACCTTCTTCACTTTGGAATTCGGTTGGGGAATCAGATAACACTGATAGCATCCACATTTCTAAACAGCAGGGCTGGGCAGGTGCTCAAACGTGGTGAGGTCTGGAGCAACGCTGCCCACCAGGCGTCCTGTGATGATGGGAATGTTTTGTCCCTGCGAGTCCAACATGGCAGCCACGAGCCGGGTGCTTACTGAGCGTTGGTTACGTGGCTCGTGAGACTGAGGAACTGAGTTTTCGGTGTTATTTAACGGTGACTGATTCACATGTGTGTGTCCACATCTGGCTAGCGGCTGGTATACAGGACAGCACACAGGTCTAGAGGGGAGGGGAGTGTCACTCCAAAGAGCCCAGAGCGGGTGTTCTTTAAGCACTCTCTGTACAAAGGGACTTCTTTAAGATTCCACTGACCTGAAAAGGGATACTTTTCATCAAACCCCAGCGCACCATCCAACTTCGAACTTTCTCCGTTGCCTCCAATCCAACGTTAAGGTGCAGGCCACACTTGGAGGTTTCCTGCGCCCCCCTCCCACCCCACTCTAGCCGTGACTCTCTCCCAATTGCTTTGTGAAAACTGCTTTTTTAAAGATCCCAAAATGACCATCTAAGTCTGAAGCCCAGTGGCCTCTCCTTGGTCACCACTGGTGTCACTGAGCAGTGACCACTCTCCTCTCCTGCTTCCTTGACAGTCTTCCTCTTGGTTCTGTTCCCTCTGAAGAGCCCTTCCTGGTTCCCTTTCCCTGGGGTTAGGCATTTCCCGAAGATCAGCCTGGGTTCCCAAGTCCTCTCAGTCCCAACCCCACCCCGTGTCTCAGTGAGTCCATGAGGAATCGGTGTTTCTAGCATGAACCTGCCTCCCAGCCCCAGGCCCAGAGAGAGACTGTGCATGCACCCTAAGCACCTGACATGTCCCCGACAGCCGTCAGTAACGCCTGACCCACCCCTGATTGCTCCACGTCCCGGTGAGCGGTAGCTTCGCCTTCTCTGTCCCCACAGTAGACTCCTCACAGCTTGGTGCCTCGTGGTCCTCACCGGCCCTGCCAGTCCTGCCCCTTCGACTGTCAGCTTCTCCTTTTTCTCCTCCTTGACCTGGCCTCAGGCCAGGCCCTCCCATCCCCTCTGCTATGGGAAGGGTCTCCGAGCTGGCCTCCCCACCCCAGTCAGTGACTGGGCCTTTCCCACACCTGCACCAGAGCCTCACGCAGGAGCTCACAAATGCACAGAGCGAATGTCTCCAAACGGTCACACACCTTAGCAGGGCCCCTGTGTTTCCAGCTCCGCCCCCTGCCTCTCTTGTTTATATACACTGTTCTCTGGTCACACACCATCTTCACAGCTTGGTGAACCTGGAACCCTGACCATTCAAAGCCTGGCTCTCATGACCCCTCTTCTGATTCCTCGGCCCCACCAACCTAGCCGCTATTTTCGCTGTGTTCCCAAAGCACCTAGTCCATAAAGCCATTCTTTATCCGAACTGAATTCAAAACTAATCCAACTGAATGCTGCCACAAGGTGTCTGTGCATCTCCTCCCCAACACTGTTTAAAGGCGAGGATTCTACCTTATCCACCTTTGGTTCTAGTAAATTCTCAGTGACGACCTCCTGATGTCCAGCATTAGCCTCAGGTTCTGTCCATCACACTCGTCGTACGTGGGGTGACTGGGCAACTTGCCTGGCCCAGGACAGTCACAGTTCACCTCAGCTGTCCTGGTGCCCTACGGGTGAGGGCCCCTTTGGTTTTTATGGAAGAGTCAGTTTGCTAAATTATATGAGCACCCTAGTCAGAAGGCCTGGGGTGTCATCTTTGACACAGAAACGCTAAAGAAGAAGATCCACGTACAAGGTTAGAACCCGAGCTGCCCAGAAGTAAGGGGATGGGTTAAATGACCTCTCAGCCTCTACTCCCGTAACAGGGCCCAGGAGTCCGTGATTTCCAGAAGTAATGTTGAGAGAAGCTGTCATGAAAACCCAGCCTCTCTAATTTGCTCAGCCCGGGAATAGGGGGCGCCCTAAGCAGGGTTCTGTGACTCTGATGAAGGAGGAATAAGGAGGCAGGAAGGACACGAGGACACCCCCACCCGCTGGAACTCACCCGGGGAGGACAGCCGGGAGGAACGGAGAGCCAGAGCCAGGGGCTGTAGCAATGAGAACGGGGCAGAGCGCGACCAGACCAGAGCACACACACGGGGTTAACGATGCCCCCGAAAGGCTGGGGACACAGGCTTATTTTAAATAACTGTCACAGAAAAGAAAAATGAAGGCTCAAAGTGTGGACAGTTAGCGGCAAAGAAGAACCCGTAGAGCCAGTTACCCGTGAAGCCAGGCCAAGCTCAGAGACGTCTCAGACAGTTCTGAGTCTGTAGGGTCACACACAGGGCTACAGGACGACATTGGTCGTATAAAAGGTCAGAGGACAGGCCACGGTCTTCCTTTTCATTCTAAATTCAGCCAGCTTGCTTCTTCTACTTAAAAACAAACAACAAAACCAGAAAACCTTCCTCGATCCCACAAAATTCCCCTCCGTATACTGCCCTCTCTCACCCCTCTGTCCCAGCCCCGTGTCCCGAGTGTATCCGCCTGTCTCCTCCTCAACCTCCACCTCCTCGATACAGTGTGTCCTGGCTGCTGCTCATCACCCGCCAGCATCGTGCCGAGCTCACCAGTGCCCAACACGTTCTGAATCCGCGGGTCATGTTCAGTCCTTAGCTTACTGACCTCTCCCATCAGCAAGAGCACGGGGCCCTATTCCCACTCGCGCCTCCAAACATGTCTTCCCTGGCTCCCGGGGCCCGCACCCCCCGGCGTTCTCTGCGCACCCGCACCCCCCGGCGTTCTCTGCACCCGCACCCGCACCCCCCGGCGTTCTCTACGCTCCCGCACCCCCCGGCGTTCTCTGTGCACCCGCACCTCCCGGCGTTCTCTGCACCCGCACCCGCACCCCCCGGCGTTCTCTACGCACCCGCACCCCCCGGCGTTCTCTGCACCCGCACCCGCACCCCCCGGCGTTCTCTACGCTCCCGCACCCCCCGGCGTTCTCTGCGCACCCGCACCCCCCGGCGTTCTCTGCACCCGCACCCGCACCCCCCGGCGTTCTCTACGCTCCCGCACCCCCCGGCGTTCTCTGCGCACCCGCACCTCCCGGCGTTCTCTGCACCCGCACCCGCACCCCCCGGCGTTCTCTGCACCCGCACCCGCACCCCCCGGCGTTCTCTACGCTCCCGCACCCCCCGGCGTTCTCTGCGCACCCGCACCTCCCGGCGTTCTCTGCACCCGCACCCGCACCCCCCGGCGTTCTCTGCACCCGCACCCGCACCCCCCGGCGTTCTCTACGCTCCCGCACCCCCCGGCGTTCTCTGCGCACCCGCACCTCCCGGCGTTCTCTGCACCTGCACCCGCACCCCCCGGCGTTCTCTACGCACCCGCACCTCCCGGCGTTCTCTGCACCCGCACCCGCACCCCCCGGCGTTCTCTACGCTCCCGCACCCCCCGGCGTTCTCTGCACCCGCACCCCCCGGCGTTCTCTACGCTCCCGCACCCCCCGGGGTTCTCTACGCTCCCGCACCCCCCCGGGGTTCTCTACGCACCCGCAACCCCGGCATTCTCTGCACCTGTTACTCTGTTCTTCCTAGACAGCGAAGGCCTCTGTTCCTGTGGCTCTGGTTACCATCTGCAAGTTGCTGACCCTCAGTCATATTTCTCTCCCACAGCTCTTCTCTAAGTTTCGGATCCAAAACATCTAGCTGCCCCCGGGGCAACTGCACCCGAGCCTGCTGCAGACACTCCAGCTCCACAGCCCCAAGGCAAGCCTGGGAACGGATCAGCCCTCCCTGCCTCTCCAGCCAGACCCTTCATCCCTGGGGCCCCTCACCTGCACCACCACACCCATCATGCTCCAGGATTCCGCTTGGATCCGTCCCCACAGCCTCACCCCTTACAAAGGCATGGTCTCCTGTCCTGTTTTCTCTCTTGGCCCACTACTGTGAGTGAGTTCCCATAAATACAGGTCTGATAGTGGGGACCCCCAGCTTTACGCTGCCAGTGGTGTCCCACTATCTCGAGGACAGGATCCAGACCCCTCTGGTCCTGGTCCCTGACTGATTTCCCAGCCTCAGCTGTCCCTAGTCACCCCTCATATGTTACAAGCTAACTTCTTTCGGTTCCTTAGACCTGCTAAGCTCTCTCTGGCCCTGGGCCCTAATCAGGACACCCCGGCTTCATGGCACACCTTTGCACCCTCCTCTTTCCTCAGGTGCCCAGCCGGACTTCACCCGCCCTGGGAAGCTGCCATGTGACCCGCAGGCTGGGGGCGACCTGGAGCAGGCTGCTCGGTCCCGCAGCACGTATCCGGTCAGGGGCAAGTACTTCCTCCCCCCTCAGGGTCGCCGGAGCCGAAGGTCCTGTGGCCAGCCCTGAAAGCCCTGTGCACCGCCTCGTCCCAGACAGTGTCGGTGCTATTGAATGAAGGATGGATGAGCAGAACCCCACCTCTGGCCATGCTCAATAAAACACGTCGTACAGCGAAAGGAAACACGAGAAGCGCCCTCAGCCCGTGTGCCGGGCAGCGGGACAGAGCACCGTGAGGTCACAGGTGTGGAGCTGGGAGAGGGGTCAGCGGGAGTGCGGGAGGCCAGAGCACTGTGCGGGGCAGTGCAGGTGAGTGGGTCCTGGCCCCGCCCTCGAGGTGCTCCCTGTCCAATGGTGGAGAAGGAGAGGGACCATGGACTATGCACAGGTCACAAAGGCAGGGGATGGCCCTGGGGTGGGAGGAGGCACCAGGAAGGGCCTCCTACAGGACAAGACAGTGAGCTGGATTCTGAAAAAAGTGGAAGCGCTGGCCAGGCGGACAAGGAAGCAATGGGCGTTCTGGGCAGCGTGTCCGGGAGTCAAAACAGAAACGAGAAATAACATGACCTACTTGGGCCACTGCAGATGGTGCTGGGAGGCTGGACTGAAGGAGGCTAGGGAAGGGAGGAGTCCCCCAGGAGATCAGGCTGGAGAGGCAGAGAGGGCCAGGTCCTGGCTGTGGCTGTCAGCTCTGGCTGCTCCTGTGAATCAGCCACAGAAGGGGGCAGGGAGAGGGGCTTCAACACTCTGTCAGTCCCTGAGGCCTGGCCAGTGACAGACACGTTTGACGGGGTGGGGAGGGGGCCTGGTTTGCAGCATTCACGAACTTCCGTGGTGTGAACGCTCCCACTGTGGCCGAGGCCGCGCTGCCAAAGGTCAGGGAAGGCGGAGTGGGAATGTTCTAGGTCTCTCCTCCCACACAGGTACAGTCGGGTAAAAACCCTCAAGGGCAATGTTAACGAGAAAATGTACTAAAATCCTTAGCAAGTGACGCATTCTGAGTATTTATGACCTTTCTTTTAATATAAGTTATTTGCCTGTAAGCTTGCATAATTTAATTTTTAATAACAGCTGTGTTTAAACGCCCCCTTGCAAAATGCAAAATTCCTGTACTCGGACCGAGTGGCCCCCTGAGCAAGCAGGGCCCAGCTGGCCGGGTGGGTGTGAGCCCAGCGGGAGGCCCAGCCCAGGTGCTCTGTAAATCATCTCCAGGTGATGCGATGCGTACCCAGGGGCGCGGACACTGGCTTGTGAGCCGGGTTACGGAGCTCGATAGTTTTCTTACGGGAACACTGGGGCCAGCGGAGGGTGTTAAGACTTTGAAGCAGTGATTTTATCAGACTGCATTTTAGAAAGGTGACTCTAGCTACAGAATGGCAGCTGGATTGAGACGAGGGAGGCAGAAAGGCTGGTGAAGAGATTGTTGCAACTTTCCAGGCAAAAGATGGCAGGGATTTAACTAAGGCCCCCGGGAGGGGGGGGGGGGCAGGGGGAGGGAAGCCAGGGAAAGCTGTGCGTCCCAGCTGCTTGGGCACACAAGGTGAGGTGGGTACAGGCGCCCACTGAGAAAGTGGAGGAAGCTGTGGTCTGATAGTCTCTTTCTTTTGTTCTGTATCTAAAATCAAGGAAAAGGTTCTCTTGCAGAGGGACAAAGGCGGGAGCAGGGCACGGAACTCAAGCCAAAAGTCCTGATCCCCATCCTGTCCTGCAGTAACGGCCCGGCGAGCCCGTCCTGCGGTAACCGGCCCCGCGGGCCCGTCCTGCGGTAACCAGCCCGGCCAGCCCGTCCTGCGGTAACCTGCCCCACGAGCCCGTCCTGCGGTAACCGGCCCCGCGAGCCCGTCCTGCAGTAACCTGCCCATGAGCCCGTCCTGCGGTAACCAGCCCAACGAGCCCGTCCTGCGGTAACCGGCCCCGCGAGCCCGTCCTGCAGTAACCTGCCCATGAGCCCGTCCTGCGGTAACCTGCCCCACGAGCCCGTCCTGCAGTAACGGCCCGGTGAGCCTGGCAGGCTGGCTTTCCTGTCTAGCATGAGGGAGTTCGAGCAGATCCCTCTCAAGTCTTCTGCAGCCTGGTGACCACGATGACTCTGTCACATGGGCATCTGCTCCTGCCTTCACTTCCTTACTTCCTATCTGACTCAACTTACAACCTGTTTTGGGTACGGAGACTCATTTGCTCGGAGAATGCAGATGGCGATCGGGAGCCTCCAGCCCGAGGGAGTGATTTCCAGCCCCGAGGACCCGGCACTGCCTTGTCCCACCATCTCGTTCTGTTTTCCCAGCGGGTTGGCTCCCAGGCCAGAAGCTGACCATTCCCTGACCCCTTTCCAGATGGCATCAAGTAGGGACTATTAAAGCTGAATGGGACACAGACATGTCCTTGGAATAAATGCCTTGGCGCTAAGTCCCAAAGGACCAAGAAGTAAAAAGTATTTTCTGAGATGAGCAGAGGCCTTTGTTAACACGACAAAGGAACTTCTCTGCAGGCCTCCGCCACGCTCCTGCTCCAGGGCCTGCCTGTCTCCACGGTGCCCCTCACCGGCACCAGCAGATGCCAAGGCGAGAGCTGTCTTCAAGAAGCCGGCGACCCAGGTTCCGACTGGCCAACTTGCTTACTTTTCCCTGGCTCCCTTCCCAGTCACACTGATGCTCGATGAGGGAAAGAGCAGGACCGTCTACTGGGACAAGGAAAACAGGGCATGCACACCGCAGGAGAGGGGGGCTGGGCTGGACGAGAGCTGTGCATAGACAGGAGAACCCTCCTCTCCTGGTACCAGACAAGGAGTCAAGAGCCAGGTGCGAGGAGACCACCGGGAACTGTGCCCGACTTGCCCACCCAGTTGTGCAGCTGGAGGAGAGACAGCAGGAAACCGATGTAATGACCACCGTCGAGAAGAACTCTTACAGAAAGGCGACCACCAAAGGAACAAACAGGTGGGTCGCAGGCAAGAGAACTTGGGTTGGAGAAGGACGTGTTCCCTGGTGGTGCCGCTAACTTGTGTGGGGTGTGATCAAAAGAGGCAAGAAAAGTAGCTTGTCTGAAAGTCATAAAGCTTAGAGAGACTCTCATCAGTTTGCTGGGGTTCAGCTGAGGTCCTCCAGGTGGGGGAGGCAACCCCATGACCTCTTAAGGACCTTGCACCAAAGACCTGTCTCGTCCCTGCTCATCAGCACCTGTGACAGAAAGGGAAGGCAGGAGGCAGAATGCTAATCAATCAGATTTCCTGCGCATTAACAGCTCTTCTGAAGCGACTGAAGGAGGAAGTTAGAGCCAACGGATACATGCAGAACCCGGCTTCCTCTCTTCTTCCGCCGTCTAGTCCTGCTTTCTCTGGGAGGCCACTGGGCAAAGGGGACGTGGCTGTATTTTTGGTTCCTTCTGCTTTGACGTGGTCTGAGTGTCTAACTCTCCCCAGGAAGGCATGGGAAAAAGACTATTTTCCCTGCCCTGGCTCTGATACAAAACCCTTTCTTACGATGATGACTATTGCTATTAACATTATCATTACCGGCCAGGCAGTGACTATTCCAACTTACTCTGCCGTCTGGTGGACTCTCCCTCCTCTCCGTCTGGGAATGTACGCCTTCCGTTTATAACCGCATGGGTTTACTCCAGAGACACAGCTGACCTCTCACTCAACTGGACATGAAGTTACCACCACTGAGAAGCCAAGGAGAACGGGCACATCCCTACCACCCAAAGAGCGGCAGCCACATGCCGGTTCCTTGTCCCCGGGAGCTGTGATGATGGAACGGACAGCGGGAGCAGGTGAAGGGCGAGTTCCAGGCTCCCAAACCCAGTGTTGCCACAAGACCCCTGCTTCAGTCTCCACGGCTCCCCATCCACCCTTTTCCTGAGCCTTCCCAATGCGGCAGGGGACGTCCCTTGCGAGAGCAGGACAGCTACACGTGTTCAGTGCTCATGACAAGCCCGGCATAACTCAATGACCCAGCATCCCCTTCTGTGGGCGGGAAAGCTGGGGTGCAAAGAGATGAAACAACTCGCCTAAGTCTGAGTTGGTGATGGTGCTGGGACTTGCATCCCAGACTGGAAACTAGTTCAGGCTGACCCTTGAGTGCACGATCTAACCATTAGAGACGTGCCCCCTCCCACATCCAGGAGGCCTCTGGCAAGCCTGACTAACCCAGAGCCCAGCTCTGACCAGGTGATGAGTATGGGAGGCTACCCCTCTGCTGGGACTCTAAGGAACAGCTGAAAGGGGGTTGATGGGCTCTAAGTCAGCCCCACACTGATGCAAGTTCCTTTCAATGCTCATGAGTTATTTTCTTATTAAAGAGGAGGTAAATGAGTGTCCAGGGCTACGTCATCCTGGGGTTTGCCAAGTTTGGAACCTTTCCTTGTAAGGTTGGTTTCAACTCTTAGAACACACGAGGTTGGCTCCTGGTCGTCCCCTTCCCGAACTCTGTCCCTCCCACCTGACACTCCTGCACGCCCGGGGTCCGAGCCAGCATATGACCCAGACATAAGCAGCTGGGGCTGAACGTGAACTGCCCATCCGCAACCTTTGCTGCCCGGTGGCTCTCTTCTGAGAACAGCGCTTTTCCCAGGAAATAAAGGATCGCAAAGAACACCAATGATGTTGAAAACAGTTACCAAAGGTATTTAAAAGACAAGTTTGCAATATAAAAATATATGTGCTTCTTCGTTCAGATATTAAATAACAAAATCTAGCGGACCACCAGAAGTTCAAGGCAGCGGTGAGAGACACAATCCTTCTGAGACATCTGCAACCATCCTGTGACAGGAGACACCCATGGCCGTAGGGATGGGCAACGCCTTAGGAACTGCTAATGGTGTTATGGCTTGTAGACTGTATTCACAAAGAAATACCATTAAACATTTCAGTAAGACGTCTGTGACCGCAAAGATCTAATTAGTCCCCACCCAGGTCCACGGGGCCTCTGGAGCTGTGTGTACAGACCGTGGGTCCCGCGGCGAGAACGTGTGCTGGCAGCTCGGGGAGTGTTTGGGAAGACAAGGAAACCTGTGTGCCCCGGCTGCGGGCAGAACGCGGGTGGGAGAGAGGGCCTCTGCGTCTGGGAAGGGCCTGGGAATCGGTCTCCCAGGATCTTCCCAGATGCTCCAGTTCTCAAATACAGCTGTTTCTATTTTCTCCCAGGACACCTTCAAGAGCTCTGGGAGGTTTTTCTCCAGCATGCCCAATAGTCAAACTCACTATTACGGACGTATTAGCAAAGTTTCAAACGAGACATGCTGTCGACTGCTCCGCAGATCAGCTCACCGAGAGAACGCTGTAGGGACTCTGCGCGGATGGAGGGGTTCGGGTGGCGGGTCTGGGGGGACGGGCTTGGTTCCGTGTCACAGGAAGCCACCAGGCTGCCCAACAGGAGGAAGGGTCTTCAGAGTCACCCCAGGTTTGATGCCGTGTCCTGGGGCTTGCCTTGAGGATCACCCGGGGAGAAAGGCCAGCTTCCCAGAACTGTTGATCACAGGGCCTCCCCATGAGGAAAGCGTTACTGGGAGGCAACTTGGTCCATTGCTTTATAGCAGATCGTTTGGGGCATTGGAGCCCAGTGCTCACATCCATCTCCACGCCCGCTCTCTAGGCTGGAAGAACAGCACAGATCCTTGGGGAGCGTCTCCTTCAGTGCCCTTTATCCTTTGGGTCAGGGGCCCCTTGGAGGATCAGAGGCAAGAAATGGGCTTTTAATCCCTAAAAACTGCCCAGCAGCACATTCTCATTCTGCATATAGTTTTAAGAACTTCAAGGACTCTTTGAAGCCTGTCCAGGTTGGCGATTTCTGGCCCCACATTCCCCTGTCCGTACAGAACAGAGCCGGGCCAGAGGAGCCAGGGACCCTCCCGCCAGCACCGGCAGCCGGCGTGGCCGCCGCTGCACGGTTCACACAGGCCCAGGGCGGCAGATGGCCACGTCGCTGGAAATTGCACCTCGTCTTCCACGGGCCTCAGTCCCCCTCCCTCCCACGCTCGGGGGAGAAAGCACACATCCAAGGACACAGCCTGGCTCTGGAGGAAGCTGCACCTCCACCAGGCTGTCCTTGGAAGAAGTGCCTCCGCCCCAGAACACCATCCATCTTCCTTGCCGTAATGAGGACACTGCCTCCCTCCCCACCAAGCAGGCTCCCAAAGAGGCCAACACTGTGGTTTAAGGCTTCGTCTCTATACAAAACCTAAATGCAGAGAACGTGGGCCTGGGCACGTTAATTAGTATTATGATGTCTTTAACTCGAAGGTTGTTCTCTGGCAGGGCCCTTACTGGCCAGCTTTCAGCCCAGACAGACCTTTGGACACCCCCTTGGACAAATCCCTCTGCAGCAAGGGCTTTGCTTGTGAGAAAAGGGGCTGAGGAGTCTGGCAGGCGGCTGCTGGTGAGCACTCCTCAGTGTGGGAGCCCCCCGAGGCCCCAAGGCGCTCAGTCACAGCTAGAATGAGGACCCATAGACACGGGGGGCCCCCTCACTGGACAAGAGGACATGTCAAGAGCTGCCCCGAATGGCTCGTGTGTTTGTTTCGCAGGGAGGACAGGAAAGGGGAAACACCTGCAACCTAACAAACCTATCTAGGGACCCAGTTTGTTAGAAAAGGTTGGTAGAAGGCCTGGAGGGGTGAAAAGCCCAGCTTAGTGTACGCAGCAGAGACCCAGCGAACGCCATCGGCACCCGCGGGAGGCACAGACTGAGTGCATCCCTCTCACTGTTGTCCCATCCTTTGGAAACGGCCCCTGAACCACAGGCTCGTTGTCCGGGACTGCTTTCGCCACCCGAATGGCACTGTGCCCAGAGCAGCAGGCAGCTTCACCTGCTGGGCTTCCAAGCCAAGTCCCAGCAGCGACATGGCAGTGCCCGGCCGGTCTGCAGCAGGTAGGTCACACCACACAGAGGCTGCACACAGAGAAAGAGATGACACCTGTCTCTACGCGTCTCTCTGCCACCGAGAACTCGAACATGAGAAGGTGGGCAAGGAATGCTCACCACGTGGGCAGAGCGTTAAACACATGCTCAGAGGGACCTGGGCACTGTGGGTGGGGGCACCGGGGCCCGAGGCCCGGGAAGCAGGGTGCGCGGTGGCGGGGGCACTCTCTGAGGGTCCGTGCAGCCCCGTCTGGCCTCCAGGGGCATCCGCCACAGACCGCCTGTGACCTTGGGCACTCCGCTCAGGACTTGCTGGTCTCGCTGGTAAATGAGGGGTGCACTGGACAATCTCCGGGACCCAGACGGGTGCACACCCCTCTGAGGCAGGCCGGGGAAAGGCCATCCCAGCTGAGTGTTCAGATCCTCCCACCTCCCTACACTTTCCACAGCGCGTCTTCCTCCTCGCCCCCAGCCCCATGCGAGTAAAATTCTCAAGGTTAAAAGCTTTTTCCACTTATGCTGAGACGCGGAAGAGAAACCTGATAGCGGGATGTGAACGGTTACTTAGGATTTCTCTAAAAGGCTGAAAGAGCTAAATAAAGGGTCCATGATTACCAGCCCAGGACAGCCTGTCATGGCGGTTACATGGACAAATTGTCCGCGTGTCCGAGCCCACGGGCGATGTGCAGTAAGTCAGGACCCGGCAAATGGTACTGCGCCAGCACCCGCGGCACAGGCGCCCCTCGCCCCTCCCTCGGCCCACCAAGGGCGCTGCCAAGACGGGCCGGGGATGCAGGCCTCGGGGGGAAAAAAACACTTTGCAAAAACCCAAAATGAATGGGAATATTTCTGTGACGTGTATAAGTAAATAACCGAAGGAGGAATGTAGTATTTCCCCCCTCGCTCCCTCCACTCCTGGGGTTCCCCACCATTCTCCAGGCAGCTGCCTAAACACAACCACGAAAAACCCAGGCCGTGTAGTAAACACGGGATTGACCGGGAAGACAAACGAAGCAGACTGTGGTGGCCTGTTGGCTGAAACGACGGACAAACAAACAACAAAACCTCAACCAAACACGCAAATTCCGAGAACAACCAAGCAAACAGCTGACCAGGAGATGCCGACCCCAGAACACGCACCAGGGGGGTGGCCGGGTGCCCTGGTGGCCGTGCGGCATGGGGGCGCATCCTGCCCTTGGAAGGGGTATTTTATCACTGACGTTGTGTAGCATTGCTGGGGCAGGACGATAATAATAAGCAGCAGACCAATTTTTGTCAGTTTTATTGCCATTTTAAAATTCCCCACTGACGGTGTGTCCCCCCACCGCCCGCCCTGGCATGGCCTGGGATACAATGGTTGGCACAGATGTGCCTAAGTTTGATGGCTTCAGGGATTGTGGGTAATAAAGATGGGTAGTTCTGTGGGAGGCATCGTCCAGCCCTGGGGGCTTCTGATGGCGAAACCTTTTTTTAAATTATTTTTTATTTATTAATTTGTTTTTGTTACAGATGTTTCCCATTTTCCCCCACTGACTCCCCCCCATCCCCAGCTTTGCTGTCTATGTTCATTGGTCATGCATACATGCATGTAAGTTCTGTGGTTTATCTCTTCTCCACCCTCCTCCTCTGAGGCTTGTCAGTCTGTACCCCACCTCTATGTCTCTGGGTTAATTTTGTTCAGCAGTTTGTTTAGTTCATTATATTCCAAAAGGTTACAGGTTGGAGAGGCCATGGAGGAGGCTAGCTCTGCCCACCGCCTGGGCACATGAGTTCAGGCCACTCCTCAGGGGGCCGGCCAGTCCCTGGCACATCCCTCCGTGCAAGCTGGTTTCTGGTTTCCCCACATGCGTTTCTGAGGTTGTTTCCACCTCTGGAATCCGTTCCCCAAACCCACTGCTTCATGCCTTTCCAAGTAGTTATTAACCCTCTTGTGATCATTAATCATATTATTTCTCGTCATGATTACTGGAAGAAATGAAAGTCCAAAAAAGGGCAAGTCATTTCAGCGAGCTCCTGAGCTGAGCAGAAGTTACCGCCGGCTCTGCGGAGGGCTGCCCCCTTTCCCCGCCCACCCTCTGCCGGGCTGGGACCCCAGATTCCTTGGCAAGTCCATTGGACTCCGCTGCTGAGCTCACAGGCTCATGTGGAGGCCTGCGGACAACCTCTCTCCACACGGGTGAGCGGGTGCAATTCTGGTCTTGTGAAGGGAGGCGCTGGCCCTGTCTGCAGGACGGCGCAGAGGCGCGAACGGCCCGAGGGTCAGGCCCGCTCCCCGTGCGTCCCATCTCCTTCACAGCGACAGGGCGCGCCTGGACCAGCCATGCCTGCTGGTGAGCTCCCTTTACTCAGCTGCACGGGGACGACACCCCGTCTCTCACGGGTGCACTGCAGGTCACCTGAGATAAAGACACCGGGCGTGCTCAGCGCACAATATCTGTGGTTGTGTTTTGTCAGTTTCCTCGCTGTCCGTCTCCCGTGACCAACGTGTCAGTTTGAACAGTACGGCCAGTCACGAAATGAAACCCCAATTCCCTCTGAATTTGGGGCCCACCACACAGGTCAATGGCCTGCAGAGTGTGGTCGGGGGCACTGGGCAAGGCCTTACTGGAGGTTAGTTCCCTGCGGGCTGGGCTGCCTGCTGCTGTGGAGCTGTAGGGACCAGGTCCTTCATTCCCTGCCCCCTGTCTGTCCTCACCCTGCATAGGATGCCCTGCCAGCCCCAGGCCCGGCTCCCTGGACCTTGGGCACGACAGCATCCTAAGTCGGGGCTCCCACCTCGCCAGCACAAATTGTCCTCACAAATGGGGGGGGCACCGAACCCTCACCAGAGCCCTGCTTCTCGGGTGAAACCCACAGCTCATGCTGAAGTTGAAGTGCTAACTGTGGGTTCCCAGGACAGCCCATGTAATTTCCCCTTTTGTTGGCTGGGTCCCAGCAGTCCCTTCTTCCCCAGGCCCCTCCTGGAACATCACACCAGCTGGGGAGCTGCCCCACCCCTAATTATTACCCTGGGCTGCCAAGGCGCAGGCTCCGCCCGAGGACGGCAGCAGCAGAACCTGCCAACAGCAGCAGCAGGTGGGCTGCGCTGAAAAGGCCAGATCAGCCTCTGTGATTACTGTCATCCATCTCCTGGGCATGCTCGCGCCGGCTCCACGGCTCCCGCTGGGGGCCACCTTCCGGCCCCTCTGCTGAGAGGCTGGGGCTGGGGGTGCTGTGCAGAACGGCGTGCCTGGAACACTCCTCTGGTGACGGACGGGTCCCTCACGCAAAGTAGCAGAACCCCGGGTAAAGCCTGGTGCCCGGTGTCCCTGGTTGTCTAGCCCTCCACGCACCTCCCGAAAGGGGTGCTCTGAGGGCAGACATGGACAGCAGGGCACCGAGCCCTGGCTGTCCAGAACGACAGGACAACCCTGTGAAGACGGCGAAGTGACTTTCTGCAGCGCCCAGAACATTCCGTGTCTATCTACCTGCCCGCATCTATTCATCTACCCCGCCACCGTTTTTTGTTGAGAACCTGGTAAGTGCTGACACTGCCCCGTGGGGACACAAAAGCGGGTAAGACCGTCCCCTGCTCTCTTGCCCCCTCCTTCCCAAGCTCAGGTACGTTCTGTAGGGACTTGCAACGAGCTGAGAAGAAGGGGTGCTTGTCCTCACAAACCACGGCTCAGAGTTCAGGGACTTGCCCAAAGTCACACATCAGGTGCAGGGTGGGGCTCCAACCCGGACGTTTACATTCCAGTGCCGTTTGGATGGCACCATGCTTCCTACGGCAGAGACACACCCACCGCTGAGACTTACGGGGGCTCTGAGCTGAGCCTCTTCTCTACCTGAGCAATCACGGCAACATCTGTCGGTGCCAGACCCCGGCAACGGGGCCTCGCCCAGGGTCCCTGCTCACTTCCCGCCCTTCTCATTTGCCTGCTGGGTGGTTCGGTTCTTCTCTGACAGTTTCTAGGCTGGGTTACTCTCGTACAGTCCTCCCAGGTGAGCAGCTCCCGCCTGGTTCCCTTCCCGGAAGAGAAGACAGCGCTGGATCCCGGTGGCCAAGGTGTCACCTCCCACTGAAGTGCGGCTAGCTTGGGAGTCACTGCCGGGCCAGGCAGCACCAGGAGGTCACCGCGGTCAGAGAGCCACTTTCCCTAGCTTCACACTAAAAACTCTAAGGCAAGGACTCAATTTAATGATAATAATTTGATTAATAATAATAAATAGCATCCTGATGGTGGGATATATGCAAAAGAGACACAAGGGGCCGGAAGAACCTACAGGTGACAAGTCATTATTGACTGAAGTTAAAAATACCTCCAAAAGGAAACATGATCATCCGTGAAGAGCTTTCTAAATTGAACACTATCCGTGAATGCGACCCGTCCAGGTCTCTCACTCTGCAGTAAGAATGCTAAGACCTCGTTTGCGTATGGCAGATGCCTAGAAGCTGGCCAGACCCCAACCCAGGCCTGCCCACTGAGCCACGGCCTGGGAGTCATTGTCATCAGGACTCCCAAACCAAGTCCTACCGAGGCCCAGTGTACCTCCACCTGGCGGGCGGAGGCGGCTCACGGGGACACTGCCCGTCCTGCAGCGGCTCAGCTGTGCTTCCTAGCTGGCTGCCCGGCCCACCTGCGGCCCAGAGAGGCAGGGGTCAGAGGGAGCTGTGAGCCGGTTTCCTTCAGCCAGGTGACCTTGGAGGAATCATTTGCCCCCTCTCCGTTGCAGTTACCCCTTCTGAAACATGGGGTAATACTCTTATCCTCAAACGCTTTTGTGAAGGCGAAAGCATCTGTTGTCACTGAAAGCACTTTCATGCCATCGCTGCCCGATTCCCCAAACAGCACCGCCGCGCTCTGCGGCTCTCCTGCCTCGGGTCCCCGCCTGGACCCACGCAGCGCGCCGGGAGTGCGGCTTCTGCCGGCTGCCTGACTTGGAGGCAGAGGATGCTTCCCAACCCACGTCTGCCTTCCCGGCTGTGCTGGTCGGATGCGGCAGGGCCGACTTTGTTGGGACATGGTTGGTTTGTCACCTAACACTGACGTGTCATATTAGTAGTCTGACTGCTAAATGAATGCCTGAGGAGCTCCCTCTCCAGTGGACAGAGGAGCGGGGAAGACACCCGTGGAGAGGGAGCCCACGGGGGTGTGAGCGGGAGGGCCTCTGACCGCTCTGCCCAGCCCAGGAGTGGGCAAACCGCCCGGCTGGGGCCACCCTGCAGCCCAGCCCCGACGGGGCCGCGTGGCACAGCTGTGAGGGCGGAGGGTCGGCGGCCTGGAAGGCCGTGTTCTGGCCACCTCCCTGGCACCTGGTCCCGTCTCACATCACCATCAGTGAACGAACACCACCCCGTTCCCAGGCAGGAAACAGCGGGGCACAGGAAGGCAGGGAGAAGTTAGGAGGACTCCGCCGGGAGCCACAAATGACTTGAAAGCAGAAAGGGTAAAACAATGACTGCTACCACAGTAAAAGGCTGAGAATCACCCAGACGGACGGCCAGACTTCCCATACGCTGCAATCAACATCTCGGTACCGGAAAGTTCCAGCATGTGAGGGAGGAGCGGCAGGGCCTGGGGGGAGGTGGGGAAGACGAAGCAGAAGGAGGAGAAAGCAGGCGAGAGTGGTTCATAAACACAGGAGGGAAGGGCCCTGCCCCGAGAGGCTCAGCCTCGAACCAGAGCAGGCGGTGTGATGTTGGCCAGGCCACGGTGCCCTCCAGCCACTGGGGCTCCTTGCTTGTAAATGAAGCATTGGACAGGGTAATCTCCCAGGGCCATGCGGCTCCAGAGTTCTGTGCATGTGCCCTGGAGGCTGGTGCCACCAAGTTCAGCGTGCACAGGGAAGGATGATGGGACTGAACTCACGGAGCCTGAATCTGACTCGCAAATCACCGTCAAGCGTACGGAGGGTGGCAGCTGGCTTCTCTTCACCACCGCTAACGGAAAGGGACAAGAATGGCCTTCCAGAGTGCTGAGAGGCTGACGCGATTTCGAAAACATGAATCCGATTCTGTTGCTTCCCTGCTAAAATACTCTCAATGGTTCCCATGACTTTCAGTTAAAATCTGATCTCTTCCCATGACTGACCGCTGTGGCCATGTGGCCGCTGGTTCCATGCCACCCACCCCCCAGTTCAGAACTCTCCACTAGACCCCTTAGGTGACTCTCAAAGTCACCTCCAAGGACCTCTGCCCGACAACTCAACTTGCAGCACCCCTTCCCCCCATCACGTCACCCGATTTTATGTCACAATCCTGATATTTTCTTTTCTTTGCTTATGGTCTGTCTCCCCATGAGAGTGTGGGTGCCCGGAGAGAGGACACCTATGGGTGCTACTCAAAGCTGCACCTCCAGGGTCTGGAGCACAGCCTGGCATGGAGGCATGCAGTGGACATCTGCGGCATGAACGGATGGTGATATGTAAGAAGTAGGAAAACGGGAATGTCTTCTACAAGGAAACTGTAAGGCACGCACATCAACGGCTAGGGAAACCGTGGGCCCTCCTTCACTGAGGTCTTTAAACGCCCATGGGCTTCTTTTCTGTTGGAAACTATCGGGGTTAATGTCCACAGTGCCTTCCTCAAGTCTAGGTCACGAATGTTCCAAAAAATGCAGGCCAGCTCCCCACTTAAAACACAGACTGGCTGATAACGGGCATCCTTTGGAGACGGTCAGGAGGGTCCCTGCTGGGGCGGCTCCCCGTCCACGTGTCAGCGTTGCTAAGAAGCCCCTGGAGCACAGCGTCAAGCAGGCACGCAGGGCCCCGAGGCCCGCTCAGGACTGCCCTCCGACACGCCCCACGCACGGGTCTCGGTGGCGGCCAGACTTCTCCGCGCTGCCTGCACCTGCCGAGCAGGCCGGGAGGGGTAGCAGGCTGATGGGTGGGAAAGGAAATTGGCCTTGAAAAGGGGCGTAATAGGGACTGACCCGCCAAACTACACCTTCATCTGATGAAGACATTAAAGTAATACTTGGATTTATTCCTGTAGGTTAAAGAGAGGGTGTGTGAAATGTGTATTATTAATGTCGGTGACTCGGAGTGGAAGGCAGGCAGGAAGGACTGGGTGGGCCGCGAGGAAACAACGTTGTTCAGTCCTACATATGCCCGGCTCTCCCAGGCCAGCTGGAGCCCAGGTGCCGCTGCTCGAGATCTGCTGTGGTGTAAGGTGAAGCCAGTCAACCTGACGTTGCTATGGGAACCGGATTTCTCCCCAGCTCCATGGCGACTGACTCCAGCGTGTGTGAAGCACACAGTCACAGCCTGCTCACACCCCACATCACCAGCTTGGGAAGAGAGCAGCAGGGGGGGGGGGGGGGGGGGGGGTGTTCCTTCCTAAACCAATTAGCTAAAAATTCAAATAAATGAGGCTCACTTTGCATTGAGACCGTCCCAAGAGGTGGGATCTCCGTTAGAGTTACGCACACGGAGGACGTCATCAAAGTTTTGGGGCCCGTCTTTGGTGTTCTCTGTCATAAACTGCTGCATCACAGCGAGGTGTTTACCCGATGAAGGCTTCCTCCCAGGGTCAAGTAAAACAGCAAGCGATAAACAGCCAAAACAGAACCAGAAAAGGCAAGTTTGGGGGCCACCTTGAAGCCCAAGACCAGGGCTCTATTCCTTCATAAATGTCTAAGTGACAATGGACTCCCCCTTTCCCACCATGTAAGAGCCCCTGATTTCCTTAATGATCGGCATCAACGTATCTGGTCTGATAGGGCTGCCCCACGGGTAGGGATGTGAGCCCAATCAGACCTCCGAACAGCCTGTCATTGAATCTCACAGATTTCAGCAGTGTAGTCCCAGACCAGTAGGTGAGAGTCAGTCATGACTTCGCATGTGTCTGCCACATGCTGTGTATGGTTGCTGGGCTTTCCATGTCATTAAGCTATAGGCTCAATAAACCTCCGTATGTGTTTCTATCGACCAAATTAGTGGTTCTCAAAGCACCAGCAGCATTAGGAGCTTGTTAGAAATGCAGACTGCCAGGCCCCACCTGCTGAATCAGAAACTGGGGGCAGAGCCGGTTTTCATTCACAAGCTCGTCGGGTGACCCTGTTGCACAGCAACAGCTACAACTCTGTGCAACCTTCAATGGTTTTTCTGCCGACCGCAGACTCTTACAGCAGAAGGGTCTTTCCACACTTTCTCGGCCAATCTCTGTCCATGCGGCCTTGAATTATCACCCCTCCAGGAGGGTCTCTCGGACTGCTGTCTGTCCTGGTGAGCACACCGCTTTTCAAGATGAACCCTGGTTTGTTAGCACATCTAACTCTTAGAACCCAAACCTTACATTGTTCCAAAGTCCACCTCCTTTGAAATCCTACCCAAGAACCAGTATGATTCCCGAAGCCACTCAGAACTCGCCACATTTTTCTTCCTTGTGACAGCCCTTCAGGTCATTGGAATGGGCTATTCCACAGCCCCTAGATTTTCTCCCCTCCGCATGAAACACCCCTAGATCCCATCACAGGTCTTCACATAACAGGGTTTTCAGATTGCTCCCCTGGCCTCCCTCACTGGATGTGACCAAGATGAGATCAGGCACCTCCTTGATCCCCTAGAAACATGGGCAAAAATGCCCAAGATGTGCTTTGGGGACAGCTGCCTCCCCCTGAAGGCAGCCCAGGGCTGCTATGGTTACAGTCATAGCACCCAGCCTGTGGGCAACAAAACCCTCTGGCTTTTTAATAAATGCAATAGTTAAGTCAGACCTCTTCCATTTCAATTTTTGGAGCCTGAGCACAGAATTTTACACTTCTAATAATAAATTTATTTCATTAGTTTTGGTCCAGAACTTTTATTTATAGACTATTGAATTTATTTGTACACTGTATAGAAAATGTGATATTATGCCTATTTATTTTCCTTTTAAACTTTGTTATTATGCTGTCCATATGTTTTATATCCCACTATTAATGGAAAATGAGCATTTTCACTTGTAAGCTTTAGAAACATGATTTTTATGAGCTCATCACATGAATTATAACACAACTTATTTAAACATTCCCCTCTGATGTTAGGTTATTTCCAAACACTATTTTTTGCTGCTATACATAATGCTGCCATGAACATAACTGTACATAAATATAAATCTTTACCTAATTATTTTCTTAGCCTGGATTCCTAGAAGAAAAATTATTGGTAAAATGGTATGAACATTTGAAAGACCTTGATACATATTACAAAATCATTTCTAGGAAGGTTCCAGATTTCTCTATTTGATCATCGTATATGAAGGCCATTTCCGCATACCCTTCACTAAGGTTCGCTCAGTGGTTAGAGCATCAGCCCAAGAATCAAAGGGTCACAAGTTTGATTCCCTGTCAAGGGCGAGCACCTGGATTGCAGGTTTGATCCCTGGTCCAGCTGGGGCTCTGTGGGAGGCAACCAATCGACATGACTCTCTCACATCGATCTCTCTCTCTCCCTCCTTCCCTCCCTTCCTTTCACTCTATCTAAAAATCAATAGAAAAATGTCCTCAGCTGAAGATTAACAGAATAATACAAATGAAAAACACGTCATATCTAGCCAGATTTGAGGGTACTTTTATTGACCCTAACATTCTGAGTTATATTTTCTATGACTAAAATCATATTGTTTGCAAGTATTAACATTTTAATCTCTGCCTTCCCACTTCCTACTTTTATACGCTCTGGACCTTTACAAGGCCAATTAGCAGTGCTTTAGTGCCCACCCCTTCCCTGGTCTTGGTTTTGAAGGAAATGCCTCAAGAGCTTCCTCACTCAATGCTTGCTCTTGGTTTGAGATAGATATTCTTCCTCATACTGAGTAGCATTCCATTTCCAATATATCCTAAGATTTTTATTTAAAATAAATACTGGATTTTATTGCATGCTATATTTTTAGCTGATTTGATGATGTAATGCATTATATTCATAAATTTCCCAATATCAAATAAATTCTAGTCCTTGAGTCCATTGGGTGTATCCCACCTAATTATGAATGTATTGGATTCCATTTTCCTTTCATCTGTGTACATATGGAAGATTGTTGTATATTTTTTGTGTGTTTATAACATCTTCATCGGGTAAATGCTACTTTTGCTAAATAAATTGTTAATTTTAATCTCTTTTTGTGTTTTAGAACATATTCTCTATAAGCTGAAACATATATTTCCTGAAAATTACTATTGAGATTTTCAAATTTCTTAGCATACAACTACGAATAATAGCATTCCTCCTTTTCACCTTAAAATCTTCTTATGTATAAGTTACTATGTTTCCTTATTCATTTTATTTTTTTACTTCTAAAATTTCCAGAGGCCAGCTAATGTGTTTGTCACAGTACTAGCTCTTTGATATTTTACACTGTTTCCTCTATTATTAATTTTATTTTTAGCCTTTTGTTTTTAGTGTCTCTCTCATACAGAATATGGTTGGGTTTATTTTTAAAGCTAAATTTGAGAATCTTAATAATTTAACCCACTTACATATTTTACTGTAGTTGATACGCTTGACCTTTTTCCATGTTGTTTATGCTTCTGGATATTTCTGTGTGTTCATTTTCTCATTTTTTTGTTTGTTTGCTTCATAGACTATGTTTTAGCCTCTTGGCGTTCTTGAAAGTAGAAAAACCTAATTTTTAACCTTTATACGTATTACATACATATGCAGCAGAAATGTCTACAATTTAAGTCCAAAGCACAACTCCGGCTCCTCTCATCAAGACAAGTATATTTAATTTATTAAACACATTCAATACCAGCTTCCTTCTAGCCCACCACTTTGTCACTAATCTAATCATGTATTGCACATGCAGTTTCTTATCGCATAATTATTTAACAGAATCGTGTTTTTAAAAATAAATTCTAACTCTTATTTTGTAACCACAGTTAACACAGTTACTTTTATTAATAAAATTTACGGGATCAATAAGAACCATAATTTATTGGGCACTTGCCATGTGCCAGGAACTATCTCAGGCCCTTTACCTCCATTTTCTGTTTAATCCTTACAGAAATCCCGCTTCTCCACTGAGGTTCAGAGAGGTTAAATGACTCCTGACAGTCCAACAATTAGCAAGAAGCAGAGCTGCGACTCACTGACTGGTCTCTCCGATCCGAGGGCCTGTGCTCTTAGCTGTTATACCCTAGCTCGATTTAAGTGGTTTCAAGTTCAGCACTGGCCCATTTTATATTATCCTAGAGTCCTTGGTTTCAATGCATTTCAGTCACCTGGAACATTAGTACTAATTGACTTACTGTCTCAGGAGAACGACTTGAATGGTTTATTGCTGAGCCCTTGCATATCTTAATATGTCTTAATAATACCTTTCCATCTGAGTTACATCTTCATTAACAATCCAGCAGGTAGACACGTGAAACGCAGGCCGGGACTGTGCCTCTCAACCCCCCCCCCCCTTCCACTTGTTCTTCGATGTAAGCTCTTTCCTGCTTCATAATTTATAACGTGACTGCCAAATGTAAACGTGTTGGTATATTCATGGGCATTTTATTTGGAAGTTCTTAGGAAGCAATCAAGTGGGCTTGTTAAGTAAGAAGCCAGTATGACTCTTCTAAACATTGTTTTCTTTTCATGGCCTTAGTCATCTATTCCAACTTTGTGTCTTTAACAAATTTGGTAAGTCTCCTTTCTGCCGGTTCAATGGTAGACATGCTACTTCGGCCTCAGCCTCGAGGCACTGGACCGGAGACCTCTCCCCAGACTGACATCAATCTGTGAATTCACATTCTTTGATCAGAGTTGGCCAATAAAAACCTATTTCTCAATATTTCCCACAAAGAAATCATAACAGATGTCCCTAAATGCCTTATTGAAATCAATACTATTTAAGCATTCTTTTGAGCTATGCCTAGTAACCCCACAAAAAATGAAAACCCGGTTCATTTGATGTTCCTAAAGTTGCTGATTTCTTTCTGAAGCACACACCTGCCATCTCTGAGGGAATCTATTCTAAGAGTTTGCCAGACAGTAACATCAAGCTTACTCTTAGAGCCTCTGGATTTCAGAAAATCAAAACGTTTGCTTTCCCTGGCCCTATAAACGTTGCATATTTCAGTGGATTCACTGTCAAAGCCCCAGGAATATACTAGGAGGTTCTGCTCCTATGTCAGATAGAATTAGTCGAGACAGACTTTCACCCTTTAAAACGGGCAAATGCTGTTCACGCATTTGTTCAGTTCCTCTGTAGGCGTGTGTGCTGTGCTGCTGCGGACCGCGGGCCATTCTCACCGCAGAGCCCCGAGCCTGCGTGGTCTTGCCTCCTCCACCAGGGAGCCCGCTGCTGTCTCAGGGATCTCCACCAGCCTCTGCGTGTCCGCGCTCCCTGAACCCGCTTCCCTCTCGGGGACTCTCCTAGAATCGCAAGACCATTCTCCTCTCTGCACTTTCCAAAACACCTTCTCCTGACACCAACGGGCTGCGTCATGTGTAACAGTCTCTCCTTTCATGAGCAGGAGCCCTGGAACGACTGGCCACCCTCCTCCACAGCATCCTCGCCCCAGCTAGTCCTTTCTCCGTGCTCGGCATCGGGTCCCCACGGCGGTCGGTCTCCAGGCTGCTCCCTTTCTCTCTGAGAGCTGGGACTCCAGTGGTCCACGGCATGAGTACATGCAGATGCTGTTTCTCGCTGAGAGTCTTCTAGCGGCAGATGAGACTATTTTGCCTCTGCAGCTATTTTATGACCTCTACTAAGAAGTCCTTATTCATACCTTTGCTATGCAGACTGTCTGGGGTACATTCTACATCACCTAACTTCCTTCTCCTTTTGATCCTTGCTGGGTCTGCACTAGGCCACCACACTCAGATGGATGGGTTTACACAACCACGCAGTCCTCGCTGAAACACGCGTGTCACCCCAGCTCCTCCCCGGCAGCGGCACCCCTCACACAAGCTGTGCTCCGTGATCACCACCGCCCGGGCTGAATCACATACCGACCACTGGGGAGGCCTGTAAACAATGCCATTCCCCTTCTGCATGAACATTTCTAATGTATTTTCTTTATTCTTATATCCATTCACCTGGAGACCTTCAGATCACACCAATTATGGAAGAAAAGGAGCTAAAATGGGGTGGGGGGTGCCAACCTTCACTCTGACCTAGACTCTCATTGAGAAGCAGGGACGCTGGGCTGGGACTGTGACCACTGACGGCTGCGTCGGGGCTGCCCGTGGAGGATGCCGAGGGCTCGTCTGTCCGCACCTTCGCTGACCCAGCCCTCGAAGCTCTGAGTCCGGGTGGGGGCCGGGCACAGGGCAGATGGCGGGGCCGGCCTCCTGGCTTCCAGGCACGCCACGAAGTTTGGAGTCACACGGACGCTTCACTGGCAGCTCCCGTGAGCTGCGGAGGCGGCTTTACCCACACCTCCGTCCCCAGAACCCAGGCACGCGCTCACTCTCACCGAGATGCGCAGGGAGATGGGGATTCTGGGGCTGCAAGGATTCCCAGGTTATCTTCCTCCACCTCCCACGTATGCATCATGTCTGCCCTTGCACAGAGGTCCCTTCAGAAGGAAGACAGACGGACAATGCTGGAAAGCAGGACGACAGGGCGGGAAAGGGCCCGGCGCTGGGCGTACAGTGAGCACTTGGAAGTACTCTGCCCTTGAGCACCAGGCGGACTGGGAGAAACCCACTGAGAAGGGAGGAGAAGAGCCGGGTAATCCACCCTCTAGCAGCTCTGGTTTTGTTAGTACAGGTCAGTAAGTTATTTGGAATGGACTATGGGATCAGGTGAGGTTTACAAAACTAGGAGCACAGGAATGACACAGAAGACCTTCCTGGTATGTTATCGGATTCGCCTGGGTGGATTTCTAGGAGAACTGGAAGCGTGTCAAGGGGGCACGTGTGCTGATCCTCACAGGTAACCCTGAGGACAGGCAATGCTATGAGTCAGCCGAGCACAGGGCAGGACAAGGGGCGAGAAGAGTCAGGGGTGGCTCTGGGCTGAGGGCTGTGGTCCCTCTGAGAGTTGGGCTATGAACGTGTGGACATCACGAGTTCACTCCTAAGAGAAGAAGACAGTCACCTGGGCTGCCTGACACCTCCTTACCCCCAGGCCACTATTGCTTATGACTCACGGTGTATTACAGCCTCTGGGATGGTTCTGATGAAGGAACCTTTTTTTTATTAGGTAGCATTGGTTAATAACATTATACATGTTTCAGATGCACAACATCATCATTCCACATCTGTGTACACAATAGTGTGCCCCCACCGAAGGCTAATTATCACCACGCATTGGCCCCCTTTACGCATTTCCCTTCTCCTACCCTCTTCCCCTCAGGTGACCTCTAATCTGCTGTCTGCATCTATGAGTTCGTTTTGGTTTGTTCTGTCTCTTCATTTGTTTCATATCCCACATGGTGAAATCATACAGTTTTTGTCCTTGTCTGTCTGACTTATTTCACTTAGCATAACACTCTCAAGATTCATCCATGTTGTCCCAAATGGAAACATTTCATCTTTTGGCATCACCTACAGCAGCCAAACATGCGAGAGCCTAAGGGTCACCGATGGACAGATGGGCACAGAGGGGGCACGTACATGCCATGGAACACTGCTCAGGAAGTGCTTTTATATAGAGGTGTCCTTCAGGCGAGAAACCCCTCTTTTTTATGCTTATTTCTTTTTATTTAATTTAATTTATTTATTTATTTAATTTTTAATTTATTTTGTTCCACAGCCCATCATCTGTTCGCCATATTGTGTGTCCGCAGTCCGGTGCACCCCGGGAAGGAGGAGGGCTCCTGAGGGCGCCCGCAGAGCGGCCAGGTGACGTGTGCGCCTCTGAGCCCAGCGCCCCTTGCTCTGCTCGCTCTTTCCCTTTCTGCCTCATTACGCCATTTGCAGCCACAGGAGGTAGAGAAGGACCACAGGCCTAATCGGCACACTTATAGGAAATACACACACACACACACACACACACATTCTTAACCTGTAAAATTTGGCTTTCTTAGTAATAATACTAAGCATCTACCATATGCTCCATCCACAAAAATCATAAGATCTGGTCTCTGACTTCAAGATGATAGTCTAGCTGGAGAGAATGAACACACACACACATACACGTGCATGCACACATACACATGCATGCACACACACGCATGCACACACACACTTGCATGCACACACACATGCATGCACACATGCACACACACACTAGGACCCACCACTTTTAAACACAATGTGCTAGGTACTAAATAAGACACCTAATACTTACGGATAGCCTGTGAGGCAGAGATTATTGTTCTAATTTATAAATGAAGAAATTGACACACGAGGGTAATTTGGTCAAGACCGTGGTCGATCAGAGGCAGGGATGTCGCACCCAGGCTGACCATAGATCCGTGTCTGCTGCCGTGCTGCGTTGCATCAGAAGCCCACTGCTCAGAACAGTTAGCTGTGGCATCTGCCATCCAGGCCACTCTTAGTCTTTGACTTTCGTTCACCCCATCTAAGCCAGCTCACCTAGCACCTCTATATAACTCTGCATTTTTGGTTCAGCTGCATAAATATAACAAAATTAATAGTGACTTTCTGTTTCTCTCACATATAGCTGTCCGCAGGGAGTTGGGCTGGGAGGGCAGCTCCATGGTCATCGAGACTCAGGCTCTCATCTTCCTGCTTTGGCATCCTCAGCACTTGGCTTCTATCCTATGGTCTAATGTGGTTGCTGGAACTCCAGCCATTACAACTGCATTCCAGGAATCAAAGGGGAGTAAGACAGGAAGAAAAAGGGCTCATCCTTCCCCTTTAAGGAGCCTCATTAAATTACATCATACATTACTTTAGTTTATCTCTCTCACTGGCCAGAAATTGCCACCAAGCCTTACAGGAGACCGGAAAATCCACACTTTTTAGTAGGTACTCAGCAGGGATAAAGTAAATAAAGCTATGAAATAATGACCCCCCTCCTCCAACATTCCTGTTCACCCATGAACAGTACTCTTTGATCACAGGCTCCACATTTAAAACATACAAAAACTCTTCCAAGGCCAAAGCCAGGGTCTGAACTTTGGTATCCTGCCCCCTAGTGAAAGAAGAGATCGTCCGGGGTCCCACGTGGTGAGCAGCAGGCTCAAACATGAGCTGAGCCAACCAGACACAGGCATCAAGGTATATCCTTCCTATGCATCCCAACTTCCCCAAGATAAATGATGGAAAACAAACAATATCGCTGGATTTAAAAGGTTCCACTCTGAAATACTGCACTGCATCCGAGGTTGTGCAATCTCCAAGACTGGTCAAGCACTGCGATTCTTCAAATGGCCAACAGAGACAGAAAGTTGGAGCTGGAAGGAATTTAGAGATACTCTGTTGAGCCTCCTCCAACTCCAGGGAAGAAACTGTGACCAGAGAGGTACAATGACCTTCTCACAGCCAAAAAAAACATCAGCCCTCGGCTCCCAGGCTCCTTCCACTCTAGCCTGTCTGGGCCCACGGTGGGATTTTGGGGGACTTCTCAGGATTGGAAAACCCCACAAAGCTGGTACTGAAGACATCAGCTGCAGGCCAGTGAAGTCAAGAAATAGAATGCGGAATGGGCGTTTTCTCTAGCACCTTCTGGCTAAGGAGAAGCACAGGGCTGTGGGCAGCTGTGATCAGTACGGACACTGGACGGAGCCACTTGGGCAGCTGTGGCCTGGGCTCTAGAAAGGTGGTGGAAGCTGAACGAGCTTGGTGGACACTGATGGGACCAGAGGAATTAGGATAGGTTTGTCCACACGCCAGCCCTTGGTTCTAAGGAGCTAGGAGGTGCTCAAGGTTGTGAGAAGTTCCTCCTGCACCCCACACTCCCCTGCCTCCCCTTTGAGCACCTTTCCTTCTGGGGGTAACGGAGACAGCCAATCCCCTGCCTCCACATCCTAACCCTGCTCCGTCTTGAAGTCTGTTAGTAGGTCACCTGTCAGCCTGCTGTTCTCCCAGTGAAGTGACCCTCCCGCTCACCGCTCATCCCGGTCCCATCTTCCAGCCCATAAATCATTTCCACGCTTTCCTCTAAATGCTCTCCAAGCTCCCTCCCGTCCTGCCAAGTTGTCTTTGTTCCCAGTTCCTCCCCTGAACAGTTTGTGTCTTGTGAGATTAAAAAAAAAAAAATCCCTGCTCCCAAGAATCTGAAGGCTATTTTGACAGAGGTAAGAATCCTCCCTGCAGTGCCTCAGCATCCAGAGAGAGGGCAGGCTGCATAAGAAAGTCTAAGGAAGGGACTACCCAGAGACTCCCCTGTCTCCATGGCAACACACCCCAAAAGTTTCCTGGGTGTTTGCTGAGGCAGCAAGGTACATCCACAGGGCTGAAGGTCCACCAGATGGCCAGCCAGAAAGACAGGAGGGACTGCTGAGCTTTCCAGTTGATCCAAGTGAGGAAACTCAGGGCAGGCTGAGCTCAGCACGGAGCCAGAGGTGGAAACGGTCGGACCAGGGAGCCAGAGAGTCCAGGGAAGGGTGTGAGAGGTGGGGGGGTCGTCGGTAAACCCCGTGGCAACGACATCCATTCATCATGCACAAGGTCACTTTGGGGAAGATGTTCAAGGCGTGCAACACCTTGTCAAAGGCATGATGCAAAAATCCAGCAGGCGGGAGGAAGGAGGAAAGGAAGTGAGACAGAGTAGAGGACAAGAGGCAGCAAGCTCCGTGGTGGAGGCAGACCTATCGTCTGAGCAAGGCGGGGAGAGGGCAGCGGAGGCAGGGACCTTGAGAGGGGATTCGCCTCTGGAGGCTCCCGAAGAACAATGGTGGCTCCACCCAGCGAGGAAGGTGGCTGTGGAGCTTTGCTAAGTTAGGAAGCGGATGGTTTAAATACTTGCCAAGAGGTGACCTCCCAGGACAGCCAGGCAGTGAGTGGGCTGCCCTCCCCACGCCGCCACCCGCGTCGTGGTTCACCTGCACTGTGCAGCCTCAGGAAGCCGAGCGCACGTACAATCTCCCGGTTCAGCCCTCCTTTCTTCTGGAACCCTTTCCCAACAAGGCTGGCATCGGTTAGGGACGGAAGCATGAGACTGTGGGCACTGGCTGTGGAGACCACAGTCCACTCCGGGGCTGCTCCTTCCTAGGCCTGCCCCCGAGGAAGCCCGCGCGCCCTGTGCTCCATCTCTGCTTCCAATAAACGGAGAGAGTTGTACTGAGATTTGAAAGAGGTGATGAAATTACATGCCAAGACGTGTAAGTTGACTAGGAATGCCTGCATCCCTTTCTGCAGTGGATGTACTGAAGATGAAGAAAGGAGACAGAGAGGGAGAAAAAGGAAAAGAGAGAGAATGAGAGGAACCGCGAAGGAGCGAGAGCGCCCTTCCTGGGCCCCCCGCGAGCAGGGCAGGCGGATGCGCACAGCGCCTCCGAGAGCCGCAGCCGGACCCTCTTCCATCCGGACCCTCTTCCACCGGGGACGAAGCCAGGCTGTCCGAGAGCCTCTCTGGGCCCCCACTGCCCACAAGATAAGGAATCGCCAGCGACCTGTCTCCTGGACGGAACAGGCTGGATGGGGACACTCGGGCGTGGCCACGCAAAGTGCGAGGGGGAAGTACGGCACGTTGTGTTCTTTCCTTTTTTTAGCGGGTAGAAAAAGCAGACGGAGGCCTTTCTCCTCCCTTTGGTTCAATCCCAAATTTTGGCCCAATAACTACTCTTGTTTGTTAGCATCTTTGTTCACTAAGGAGCAGCTGTGGCCCCCTGGAGAGGGACTGCTCACCTTCAGAGGAGGGGACTGTGGGCACAAGAGATGTCACTTAGCGAGAAAGGTACCTCTCCAGTTAGGAGATGAGACCAAACATGCTCCAAATTAGATACAGCTCTAAGAAAGCCAAGAAAAGACGAGCTTTATTTGCCTCCCATGTGGCCACGACGCCCCCCACGGGGTTTCTGGGTAGCTCCACGTTCTCCATCCCACATCAGGAAACAGAAACACCGGCTGTCTCCGAGCAAGGTACTTTCTCTTATAATCTTGGATCTGCTTGAAACCAGGGAAGAGAGCTGGGAACAGCAGGCTATTCTGGGTGGAACAGAAAACCTAATCTCGAAAAGAAGAAAAAGCTCCAGCTCTAACGGTGACCGGTTCTGGTTCCCGTCAGTGAGTGAAACATGGAAAGTCCAGAAGTCACTGCCTATGTTCCAAGGATGGTTTAAAAATACCAGGCTGGCCCTGGCCGGTTTGGCTCAGCGGTTAGAGCGTCGGCCTGCGGTCCCGAGAGACCCGGGTTCGGTTCCCGCTAAGGGCATGTACCTCGGTTGCAGTTTGTCCCCGGCCCTGGTTGGTCGTGCGGGTGGCAGCCACTCGATGTGTCCCTTTCACATCGATGTTTCTCTCTCTCTTCCTCTCTCCCCCTCCCACTCTACCTGAACAAAAAATAGAAGAATGTCCTCAGGTGAGGATAACAAAAAAATATATATATATATCAGGCTGAATGGTCTTATGTTTCAAGACCTCTTCAAGTTTCCGTGAAGGATGGGTAGAAGCTGAATTTTTGAGAAGTAGAAGGAAAGAATGAAGCAGTGCTCTAGGGTGAGCAAGGTGTGCAGTCGGGGTCTGAAACCAGGCCCAGTGGTGTTCTGGCTGTGTGACCCTGGGCAAGCAACACAACCTCTCTGTGCCTCGTGGCCTCTTCTGTGGAAGGGGATACTGATAGAGGGGTAAATGAAGCAATGTGCAGAGAACACTCAGTATCTTTGGAGGAGGCACACGAGACGATCAAGTCCAGGCCCTGCCTCAAAGCAGGTAAGAATTTATTATTCCCATTTCTATACAAGGGAACTAAGCCCACAGGTCACCTATGTAGCGTGGGTGTGAACATTTCCTATGTGGGTTGTAATTCGGCAAGAACGCTGCTTTGCTCCATCATACTGCCCCTTGGTACAGATTTCTTTTTAAATGAGCTCTTAAATTTGCTTTTTAAAAAAATTGATTTTAGAGAGAGGAAGGGGGAGGGAGGGGGGAAGAGAGAGAGAGAGGGAGAGAGAAACACCTATGTGAGAGAGAAACATCTATCAGTTGCCTCCCGCAGGCACCCCAACCAGGGATCAAATCTGCACCCTGGGTATGTGCCCTGACTGGGAATCGAACCCTCTACCTTTTGGTGTATGGGACAATTCCCCAACCAACTGAGCCACCCAGCCAGGGCTTGGTACAGATTCTGGCCAGTCGTGAACTTTTCCAAAGCCTCATCCAAAACAGAGTCAGGCCAGAATCTTTTTGGGGTGATGAGGTCACTGAGATGCATGGGAAACAGGAGCTAGAACTACTTCCTGTCACTGTCTACAAGCCTTCAAAGCGTTCACACCTGTCACTAAGCTCACGTTCACCTTCGGGGCCTGGTCGGGCCACGGAGAGGGCCTTGAGCGCACCTTCCTCGCTTCCTGACGAGCACCAGCGTCTGAGCTACCGCACGGGTCATTGGTGTGTTTGCCTAAGGATCCGCAGGGCAGCTTAGGTGCCACTCAAGCTGATTCAATTTAACTAAGCGAATTCGATGCAGTGCACTTACTGAGTGTCCAGCTAAGTGTGCAGGATGTCCCTGGTTCCTGAGGGCAGGGCGGGGGAGCGGGCTGGGTGTGATACAGGCAGCAGGGTCCTGCCCACAAGGGGCTCACAGGTAGGAGCTGGACGGGCACGGAGACACGCAGGTCTGGGCACAGGGCTGCTCCACCCTGGCTCTCCTGGCACATTGGCTGGATCAGTCTGCCCTGGCCCGTAGCATACCCGGCCTCCACCCACCGGACGCCAGCAGGACCTGCCTCTCTAGCTGTGACAACCAAGAACATCCAGACACTGTCAAACATCCCCTGGGTGGGGGGGGACCGGCCCTGCTGCGAACCACGGCAGGGCCTGAGGTTCAGCATCATCAGTCTGTAGGAGGCATGGACCACGTGTGTGGGTAATGAAGCAGGTGACTCATTCCGACCAGGGCAGACTTCACAGAGTGTCACTTGGGCTGCACCTAAGACAGCAAGTAGGGTTTTGACAAGTATAATTCTACCCTAATAAGGGAAAATAAAGCAGCAGGAAGTGCTAGGATCCGGTGTCAAGGAACTTGGTATCACCTGCAGGCCACAGAGAGCTCTGGGAAACATTTACACCCGGCGTGGCGGCCACCAATCGGGCAGGGCCTGGGCGTGGGCAGCCGCGGAGTACTGCACAGCATCAGCCTTTAGCTGCAGAAATGCGGGCAGCCGAGAGGGTCCTGGAAGGGGCACAGGGCCTCTGGGGGGCTCAGGGCCGCTTGGTCTGGCAGGGCAGAAAGCCCTTCCCGCTTCAGTAGTTCTTGCTGGTGGCACAGCCAACAGGAATTCAATTCTATAAATATTGGGGGAGGGCAGAGCTAGCTGTGCTGCTGTCGTTTTGATATCCAGTGTTACAGAATGTTCCAGCTCCTTGGCCAGATCCCCCCCGCCCCCTCGGAGCCCCCCAGCATTTGGCGTCGTGGGTCAGGTTCCTTAGGCTGCCTGGCGTGCAAACCTGGGTTGTGCCAGGTCCTCTCCGAAACAGAAGCTCGAGCTGGACCGGACTCGCCAGCTCTGAAACGCATGTGCGGTCTGACCTGGCGGCACAGAGCAGCCGGGGAGACATCGGAGCAGGGCCAAGGCCAGCCGGGTCTGAGACAAAGCACACGGGTGTCGGAACAGCCGCGCCTCGGCATTCTCTTGCCATGCTCAGAAAAATGAAATCATCATCCACCGTGGGCAGGAGTGTTGGCTGCGCCCGCCAGGGAGGAGGAAGGGACGGATCCCATTCCTGGCCTCCCCCACACCGCGGGCCTCGGCGCCCACCCTGGACCATCCCCGTGTCCCCACGAGCACTCACGGTCCCAGCACAGCCCGGGGGACGTGTCCCCCGATGCAGTCCAGCTGCGAACTAGACTCTCGGTCCCTTTTTATTTTATTTATTTATTTATTTATTTATTTATTTATTTATTTATTTATCCTCGCCTGAGGACATTTCCCCATTTTTTGTTCAGATAGAGTGGGAGGGAGAGAGAGGAAGAGAGAGAGAGAGAGAGAGAAACATCAACGTGAAAGGGACACACTGAGTGGCTGCCACCCGCATGACCAAACCAGGGCCGGGGGGGCGGGGACAAACCATAACCTGGGTACACGCCTTTAGCAGGAACTGAACCTGGGTCTCTCTGGAGCGCAGGCCGACGCTCTAACCTCTGAGCCAAACTGGCCAGGGCGTCGGTCCCTTTTTAAAACCGGCTCCTGTCCTGCCAGCATTTGGGGGTAGCCGCACACTGGCCGCGTGCCTGGCTAGCTGGTTTGCTCGCTCTTCTAAGAAAGACCTGGCTGATCACAGCTGCCAGCAGGTGGCCGGAGAGTGACCCGGGGACCCCGGAGGGAACAGGGGGCCACGTGCCTGGCCTGCTGCTCTCCATCCTGCTCCGCGCCCCTGGGGCTCCGGCCAGGGGCACAGGGCGCCAGGTGCCCAGCCTGCCGGAGGGCCTGCCGGCTGAACGGGCAGAGCTGATGGGGAAGGTGGGGCTATCACCTCTTTAGAAGTTTCTGGAAAACAGATTCCATACATTCCCTCCTAATAACCCCCACCCCCCAACTGCAGTTCAGAAGCAGACCCTCAATTCCGTCGTCTTTGCCCGGCTCCTGGACCAGAAGCGGTCACCTGCTGGGGTCTGTTTGCGGACTCTCTCCTCCGGCCCTGTGGAATCACGCAGAAACACGCCACACCATTCCCATCACCTTCCCCCCACACTCAGAAGACCAGGAACACCGTAACCTGACATTCAGGAGCGGGGAGTGTGGCTCCCCACCTCCGGCCTCGCTCTGTCCACACAGCTCTGCTTCAGCCGGGCGGTTCTAATCCTCATCCCTGACTGGCCTGTCCCCCGGCCCCACCCAGCGTCCTCCCTTCAAATCCCATCCACAACCAAGGACCGGTTCGTGCTCCACTTCCTCCAGGGAGCCCTCCATACCGGAGTGTGCTCCCTGACCCCCAGCACCTGGGGGAGCCCTTTGGGCTTTGACTGGCTTCAAGTAGACCCTCCTGTATCAAGCCTCCCCTAGGTCAGGGTTAATCTTAAACTAGTTATCTTTCCCAAACACCCGGCTGTCTGCAGAATGTTTCCCTCAGCGAACAGTCTGGAGCCGAGTCCGGTCCTTGGGGGTGGCCAGCACCACCTCCAAGACAAAGACTGTGGCTGTCACCAGTGAGGAGGGAGTTCACCTGGCATGTCTTGGGAAGGTCTTCAGACACCTCTTTCTATCAACTCTTCCTGCACGCCCCACGTCAGTGCAGGCAGCTTGTTTTGTATGACTGATGACGACTTTTTTTAACATAAAAATCTAATTATAGGGGAACTGCACCCGCAAAGGGGCTGTCAATTGAGGACTCACCATATAGACCTTCTGACAACCTCTGGCAGCCAAGGAGACCTCATTAGCTGAGCAGGGAGGGGGAGGAGAAGATGCAGAGCCGCCAGGGTAGCGTTTCGCAGCAGGGGTCTCTTGCCAGAGGCCCACCGTGCAGGCCCGAGGACATGAGGTGAGTATCTGATCTAATGATGCCACACCCTGCCCGGCTTCTCTCTGAGCTGCTGCAAAGGATGTGGCTCTGGGGACTCAGACAACTGTGCTGCATTTGGGGTGAAAGCCCACCATTTCAGCCAACACATGACGGGGCCAGGCCACACGGACCCGTGCAGGTGACTCGGGCCTTCTGCGCTGGGTGCAGAGCACCTGAGAAGACAGGAGTCTTGTTTCTGTTTCTCGGACTTTCTGGAGATGGAGACTGTGTCCTTCTGCTCCAGGCCCCTCGAGGAGCATTTCTGGGCCCCGGGCAGTGGAAGGGGGGGTGGACTTGGGGCTGGGAGCCGGGAAGGCACGCGCCAAGGCCGTGAAGAATGACAGCACCCACAGCAAGGAAGCGTTCTCTCGAAACCAGAGAGGGGAATGCCCATGATGTCTCCCTCTGCAGCCCTGAGCTCCCCCCCATGAGAGACGATCACTACAGGAAAGTTCGTGGGAGAGGGCAAATGGGAAGAAAATAGGAGGATGAACCTGCTCCCCCACCGGCCTCTCTCGACCTCATAGTGGCTCCACCCCGGGGAAGTCCTCCCTCATCAAGCTGAGGAAGGACAGACAGACAGGGACAGGGCCCAAGGAGTGAGTGACTCAGCCATCCACCTCCACCTCTGACGGCACCAGGAAACCGAGCCGCCTGGGCCAAGCAGCCGCCCTGACGCTCACCTCAGCACAGGCCAGATGAAGGAAGGTGGTTTCTCTTCAGACAACGGGCATCGGAAGCTGGGGTGAGGGTCGCCCTCTGAGCAGCGAGAAGGCGGAAGGAGAGCTGTGCCCCTCTGCCAGGGACAATTTGTCCTCCTTACCTCCGGGGCCACTGAGCAGTCTCTGGAGGCATGTTTAGTTGTCACACTGGGGAGGAGCAGATGTTACTGCATGTCGTGGGTAGAGGCCAGGGCTGCTGCGAAACACCCCCCAGCGCGCGGGACAGCTCCTGGCTACGAGGAAGCATCTGTCCCCACGTGGCAGGAAGGCCCAGGTGAGAAACCTGGAAGCAGAGTACCTGCTGGTGCCTTCAGCGAGGTGCAGAGGGCCTGCTGGCCCAGAGCCGAGCCGCTGCCAGGCCTTCGGCTGCAGGTTACGTACAAGAGCATTCTGACGAGTAGACGGGTATTTGAAGGAGTCGCCGTGATCCTTACATGGTGCCACAGATCCCGCCAAGAGGACCACAGAGGGACCACTGAGCTGGGTGGGCGAACAAACTGGTCACCTCCCTGGTCCTGTCCGACTCAAGAAGACTCCAGTGTCCAGCCGTCCGGAGGCCATGAGGCCAGGAGAGGATGCAGGGGCAGGTAGGCGACTACCTGGCGAAGGGGGCAGAGCTCAGCTACGGCTCCGTGGGGAAGGGATGGAGAAAAGGAGGACCTGACAGTTCGGGCAACAACAGCTGAGCCCGCAAAGTGCGGCGGCTGCACGTGAAGGGGGTGTCCAGCGATCCAATAAGCCATGCGGGCGTTTGAGCACCTGCAGTGACCGGCCACCCAGCCCAGGGCACACCCTCTTCCGTCTCCTCAGTGTGCAGACACACGGCCCCATCGCCCCTTCACCTTCCTCTTTCTACTACTGCCAGGCAGGGTTGCCTAGGAGTTAGGAGCACAGGCTCGAGAGCCACGTGCCTGGGTTCAAATCCCAGAACTGCACTGACTAGTCTTGTGACCGTCAGCAAGTTCTATGACCTCTCTAGGGCCTCGACGTCCTCATCTCTAAAATGGGTTAGTGATAGTGTCCTGCCTCCTAAGGTTGCTGTGAAGTATTCGGCACGCCGGCTGACACATAACGACCACCCAGTGTCGACTGGTATTCTTACTGTCACCACCTATCCCTGAAGGTCCGGTCAGGGACTTCTCTCAGCCTTGCATCCTCGCTGGAGGGAGCCAGGTGGGGTCTCTGGTCTCACGGGGGTGACAGAAGCCTATGCAGTGAGAGGAATTCCTGACAAGCCACCAAAACCAAAGGATGTGTCTAACCAGGACAGTCACTCCACTAGAGTTCCCCTACGTGCCCACAAAGGAGTTCGGAAACCTTTCATGAACCCTGGGGCTACTCTTCTGTTTTTGTTTTTGTGGGTTTTTTTTTTTTTTCTTTTTTGCTCATTTCTCTCTCTGATCTTTTTGCGACCCCTGTGTCTACACAGCCTGATTCATGGAAAATTACTCTGCTGTCCTCCCGAAGACTAAGCAAATAGCAAACTTCCAAATTCCTAGTCAGACGTCGTATTTCCTGAGCCCCGTTCAGAGGACACGGTGTGCCAGGCCCCGGCACAGTCCTGTCCCTTCTATGGTGCAGGGAATGAAGGCCCGGGACCGGAAACAGCCCAGCCTCCAGGGAGCAGCCGCAGCAGCAGCCCTGTGAGCCTGCAGAGAGCACCGCCCCTGTCCACAGTCCCTCCCTAAGGCCAGGTGCCGCCAACACGTCCATGCACAGACGGGAACCTCAGCGAGGAGGGGGGCGGGGCGGAGGTTCACCCCACCAAACCTGCCTCCGACCTGGCGGAGTCGCGCACTTTCCTGTACAAAGTGTATCCCATGTGAGCTCCTCCACGTTCCTCCTTGGCCTTCGAGAAGGCGGTCCCCACCGAGGCCGGGCTGGAGGCCGTCCCTGCTGCTGTGTTCAGACTTCAGACGGCTGACACCCACCCCAAACAGCGTCCCTGCGCCAAAGCTGCCATGGCCACTTCCCCAACCAAGTTCCAGTGCCTGCAGGACTCGGGCTGCATTTCGGCGACGTCTCCATCCTAAGGGGGCCTCAGTTTTCACCCTCGCCGTGTCTACAATCTACGGGAGGGAGCGAAGCAACCCTGCAGCCCAGAGCCTCGGCTCTGCTGCCGAAAGGCGTGTGACCCTCAGCAGGTCACCAGCCCATCTTTGGGCTATTTCCCTGTGTGTCAAATGAGGGGACTAAATAGGATAACACACAGTCCTTTCTGCGGCCACCATCCTGCAATTCGATGTAGGTCAGGGGACAGCCATCTTCTTCCCTGCCCCGGGCCAACCAAACGCCACTCGGAAGCATGACCCTCCCGGTGAACGCCCATCCGGCTCTCAGACGACATCCTTACAGGGAGGGCATCCTGGGACTGGGTGGACTTCAAAGGAGGCCTCTTTCTGATGGAATCTGAATGTTGACATTACTGGGTCACATCCACACACACCCCAGCCCATGTCTGGGAAGTCCAGGAGAGGAGCGAGCTCCAGATTCCTTGCCCAGTGTCCCCAGTTTCTGAGAAAGGCGCCGCTCCCCCGGGACGGCCCCAGCGCCTTCCCCAGGGCACCCCGCATTCCAGGCCCATCCGGGAAGATCGGAGTGTGGCAGCAGACGGAAGCATGAGTTTATATTCAGCATGCCACACATTCTCGGGAGGACTTCTAAACATAACCAGGCCTTAATATAGTGCCTCTTTTTGTGCCCACTACTCGCCTGCAATCCTCGCCCACCTACCCGTGAGCCCGCTGCCTCAGGGAAACCATTTGCAGCCCTTGGCCAGGAGCTGGGGCTCCGGAGAAGACATCATACCTGCACCCAGCAAAGGGGCTCTTAAATATGCAAATCACCTCCCCGTTTGTGTGGTCTGAGGAAGCTGCTGGGAAGCTGCATGACTCAGCCACGGCTGGAAACCACTGGAAGTCCCCTGCACGCTGGGGCTGAAGGGTCTGGCTCTCCGTGGCCAGGACGGGGACGGCCTGCCGTTGCCCTGAGGCAGGAAGTGGGTCTGCAGACATGCATTCCACCTGGGAGCAGCCAAGGAGTCGGACTGGCCTGCGCTTCTGCACCCGGGGCACCTTGGTCGACGGTGTCCCCGGGCAGCTAGCTGGGCTGCCCTCCCGCCTGTCCCGCAGAGCCTCGTTCCCAGTCGAGAGGGGCCTGCAGCAGTCACCTCACTGCCGTCTCCAGGAAAAGCTGCTCTCCCTGAGACCTCGCAGAGTTCTGGCTGCACTGGCTCTCTCTCTGCACCTTCCCCGGGCTGTTTCCAGTGGCCCCGCAGGGCAAAGCAGCCCTCACTGCCAGCCCCTCCTCTGCAATCTGGTGTGAGATCTGTGTGCGGGGGTGGGGCGGGGGTCCTGACACCTGCTGCCAAGGTAGGAAAGGGCTGGCCCAGTGTCCAGAGCCCAGGCTTGAATCGGACACAGAGAGGACGGGCCCGGTAGGGGCACAGGCATCCGGATCCCAGAAAGTTAATGCACGCAGGAAATCCACAGCCAGGAGCTGTGAGGGTGGTCCTGGTGGCTGCTGGGTCCCTGTCCTCTGAGGGTCTCAGGTCCTCGGGGCGGCACTCCTGCTGACCAGGTCAGAGGAGTCCCTGAACCAGCAGCCCACAGGCGTCAGGCCCAGAGCCCGCGAACGCTGGTGACTCTGAGCTGACGGCACGCGGGACCTCTCTTGAAGGTTTTACTAAACCCACAAGTAAACACATGGAGCCTGGTTTCCTCCCGTCCTTCCTCCATCTACCTGCAGACAGTGTGCTGCGCGACGTGCCTCCGGGAGCTGCCTTCGGGACCGGGCGAAATGAGTCTGAGTGAGCCGAGCACACGGCACCCAGATGGCAGACAGCTGAAGGGGAAACAAAGACGAAATGATCTGGAAGATGGGCAGCCACTGTGCTGGTAAGTGTCACTCAGCTGATCCCTCGCTGATAAGTGTGGGGAAAGGGCAGGGTCTGTGGGGAGGGGGGAGAAGGCGCGTCCATCCGTCCACGGGGTACCAACTGCACCGGGACAGGTGCACCCTGGAGAGAACGAGGAGCAAGGCGCCGGAGAACCTGGGGCAGCATGATTGCAGCAAGGCGGGAGACAGCTAAAACAGGGTGCTGCTGCACCAGGAGGGTGCCCTCTCGCCGAAAGAGGTCGGGCACCCGAGCCCTAGCCTGTGGCATTAGCCAGAGGAATGGGCTGCCTAGGAGACCAGCACTTCTACGTAGGGGTGAGGGGTGGCACAGACAACATCCAGAGGTGAGGTGACTCCAATCCTAAGGCACCCCCAAACAGCCTCTGTGGGGAATGAGAAACCGAGATGACTGTCACATACACGCTGTCTTGTGTATATTTGTGAATATACCTATATATTCTTATGGAATGGATGCAAAGTCCAGGCTTATCAGAAATAACCTTGATTTCTAAATGTTCCCTTGTAAGGCCTCCCCACAGCCCTGCTGCGACCGAGCACACCTGTGCCTCGTCCTGTTGGAAGAGGAAGAGTCATTCTCAAGGTCAGTGCTGTGCTCCCCGGCCCACGGTGCCCTGCGGTGGGCTCTGGATGTAACTGGGGCGCGCAGAGAAGCTGGGGGTGCTGGGCTGAGCCACAGCCATCTTGACACAGCATCATCCTTCCTGGGGCCTCAAATGTTAAAAATAGCAAGCCCTTTGTCCCAAAGCCCTGGGACAATGAAAACATTTCCTCCAGGAGCTCTGAAATGTGGGCATGTCTCAGACCTGGGGGCACACGTGTGCACCCACACACTCAGAACACACGTGTGCACTGTCTCTCACACGCAGCCCTGCCTTCCTCAGCTCCGCCCACAGACAGCCAGGCTGGAGCCACCACCTTACAGGAGACAGCTCTGCTTGCAGACCGGACCGGAGGGTGGCTGCTGAGCCCCCTGGGCGTCCGTGGCTCTGCTGGAGCACAGGGCGGTCAGCGCTCTGAGCCTCCTGACTGCTGCCACGGGCCCGAGTTCCTTCACACACTTAGCATGTGTCAGGGGTGATCAGTGGGGTTCACGGGCTGGGAGGGTCCGGAGGGGTGGGCTTGTTTCTCCTTTCTCTCCCCCCGGCCCAGGCCTGGGCTTCTGGCAGGGAAGAGAGGAAAGGGGACTCCACGGAGATGCCAACGCCTAAACATCATGCCTTGTTCCTTCCTAGAACCCCAGGGACCCAGCGCACGGTGGCCCAACCTGTCCCTGAACAATGTCTGGCGGCCTAACCAACCTGCAGGGAGGGGCGCCAGCAACTGGCACACACAACCACCTTGTGATGAAGAGCGCCGTTTTCACAGTTAAGCAGAGGGGCTCGAACCCAGCTCTTCCCCCTTCCCACTGTGGGACACGAGCGGATGGCACAACGGTACCAGCATCTCTGACTTGGTGATGTAACAGAGCTTAACTGCTGGAGCTATTTGTGGAGGTTCCCTAACTTAACATATTAACTGAGTATGTGAACTACTGAAATATCTCAGATCCAGGTGGTTAATAGCTACAGCCCTAGGTCCCCAAGAATCTCCCACCCCTGGCCCTTCCCTGGAGCCCGGGACTTCCCATGATGCAGCGACAAAGAAGCTCTCATCTGCAGACGGCGGGGGAGGAGAAAGGGCAGTATCTCTGCCTGTGTCCCGGCGATGCCTGGGCCCTGCACGTCACCCCTGCTCCAGACTCCTGAGAACGCCTCCTTTGCCTATGTACACTCTGAAAGTGCTTGCAACACCCTCACGGGGCTCCCGGAGCAAACACGCCTTCCCCTGAGCTTCAGCTGTGCCTGCAGTCCACGAGGCCAGGGCCCCTGCTGGGCTTGCTCCGGATCCGAGCATGCGGTTCCGCTCCAGGATGGTCAAACCTGGGGACACGCACTCAGGCTACAGAGCCGGCCTTGCAGGGCCTTGCATGACCAGCTCAAGGCCTTGCATGATGACCAGCTTTGTTTCTAACTGTCTGGGGAGAGCTGGAACCAATGTCCACACTTCTGTGACGCTAGGAAACCCCCAAGGCTGGTCTCTTGGGGCCACAGCACAGGATAAACAAAGTAAATATTTGCAAAAGACATGGAATTTCAGTCCCTGCAGTCCCACCGCCGCTGTGCACGGCCCGCCTCCCCTGGATCCTAACTACCGTCCTAACTGATGACGGGGCCGTAACAAGCACCACAGCAGTGTCGGAAGAAGTGAGTTTGAATCTCCACCCTGCTGTTCACTAGCTGTGGGTCACGAGGCAAGCCCCTGCCTCCCTCAGCTCCACACCCCTGTCCCCTCTGGGAGTGGGGATGCTGTGGGAAGGAAGGGAAGGTGAAACCCCAGCGCAGCGCCGGGAGCCTAGTGGGCAACTAAAAACCCGCTGAAGGGGAGGTTTGGACCATGTGCCTCCGTGTGCAACTGTGCATGAAAAGCACTCCAAAAATTAGTGGAATATACATTGTAAATAGGAGTCGCTTGCCCCAGGATCTGTATTGTAAACCATGCAAAAAGGAAGGGAGAGGGAGAGACCCAGCGAAGGCACGAGGCGCGTCCCTGCTCCTAGGAGAGCAAGAGAAGACGTGGGAGACCGCGTCAGCCACACGCGAAGAACGTCCTGCTGTATCGTCCCTCCGCTCGGCTGGCCGGGCTCAACCTGCCCAGACTCCCTCCACCGGAGGCTTCGGGGGCAAGTCCCCGGCCAGCGGGTAGCCGTCGGCCTCCACAGCAGGACTTGTGAGGTTCCCAGAAGACATTATTGGGGAGAAGCGGGGTGTTAGATTTCAGGAAATGCTGGACTGCGAGGAGCTGTCTTGAGTAACCTGATTCCATTTTCAAGGCAGGTTGCTCCTTAAATTCACTGCCTGAGGACACCAAAGATTTTCAAACAATCACTGGCAGATCGACTTGAGCGGGCGGGGGATCAGGAGACAACACGCTGTTGTCCTCGAGAGGTAATTTACTTTTAGTCAACTTAAAGGGACCCTTGTTTGCTTTGTCCACGTGTCTCTGGGCCTCATCCTTTTCCCGTTTGCTGTTCTTTCTCAGGCGACTTGTCCTTCTCTGCTGGTGCCAAACCATCTCCCCGCTGCCCTGTAAACCTCAGCGGCGACCCATCTTTTCCAGGAAGCGTTACAATCATGCTCTAGACTCTGCACCCTCTGCCCGGCTGTGCCGAGACCCTCCTGCAGCCAGAGCTCCGCCACGAGGGCTGCGGACAAAATGCGGGACACCCCGCCAGATCTGAGTTTCAGAGAGACCAAAAGAAAAACAAAAGAATTCTTTTTTTATAAGTATGTCCCAACTATGACATAGGAAATATGTATCCTTAAAACACTGTAACTGTCGTGTATCTGAAATTCAGACGCAAGCGGGCATCTCAGGGGGGTTTTGTTTTGTTTTGTTTTGTTTTTGCTGAACCTGGCGACTCTCTCTGCTCTCCATCTCCCAGGCTTACCCAGCAGAGAAAGAGAAGGAAAAGGTGAATGGCCGGCAAAGAGAGGTCACAAAGCCCCTGAGCTAAATCTCAAACACTGCTCCAAGGACAGCCTCGTACACCTTCACCCTGTCCTTTCCCGCCAGGTTCAGCCAGGTCTGCGGCAGGAAGGAGCCGGCAGGCGGCCGGCACGCGGCCCCAGGCAGAGAGCAGAAGACCTGGTTCCGAGTCCCCCTGTCCGCCCCCCTTCTGGCCGTGGGTCTCTGACACACTGCTGCCCCCTTCGAAGGTCCAGGGTTTCCCCCGCTCTTTAATTAACAAATCGGTGACAATCCTACCCACCTTGCAAAGTGGATAAAAAGGACTAAATAAAATATGCATATGAGAAACGCTACGTAAGTTTAAGATACTCATTATCACAAAGAGACACACTGACAGAAGTCACGCGAGGAAGAGATCAAACCATAAAAATCAAACACAAGGGCCACGAAGATGGCACCTGGGCGTACTGAGTTCAGGGACCGAGATCCCACCGCAGCACGGCCCTTCAAAATGACAGCTTCCAGGTGTCCAGGAGGGGTCAGTGATATTCAGTGCATTCTGTTTAAAAAGGCGGGGGGATGGTTTCCCCCCGGGCAAACTCCTGGGGCCCAGGGGCTCCACTACTGACACAGCCCCTCGGGACCCATGAGAGTTGATTTCTTAAAAAAAAAAAATGCATACTCTGTGCCAGACATATCCACACTCATGAGCTTTGTTGAAAGCAACTGGCTGTGTTCTCTCTAGTACACACTCACTGAATAAATGAGTTCCCAGGGTGAACTGACAAAGTGCTGGAGACATAAGAAGGACTCGGGATACACCTGTGGCTGGATCAACTCTCCTGCAGGGACAGGTGACAGCGCAGGGCAGGGGGAAGATGGGGCAGCGGCATGGACCCAGTGGGAGCACGGAAAGTGCTCTGCCCATCCCGAGGGCTCCCAGCTCGGGGTGCAAGGAAGGTGACAGCGTGGCGATTGCATCCACATGGCACCTGCCAGCTTACACAGCGAGACAACCAAAGGGAAGGCATTTCTCAAGATAATGGGTAAGCGGTTCATATTCAGTGAGTCACCCTACTTCTCAACACTCGCAAAGAATGTGTTGTTTTCCTAACCACTGGATGTGCCCCTTTACCACTCTCACGGTTCTAAGCCACTGCCTGGCCACGGGATGAGTCCCTGGAAGGGCTCTGTGAGGGTTACATGCAGCTAGGAGCTGAGTGGGGAGCTGGGGGCGTGCAGATGGGCTGAAATAGACCACCCCCAGGCTGCCGTGTATAGGACGTCACAGCAAGGCCGGCCCACTGAACTAAGTCCCCACCTGCCAAACTCCCTATTAACCAGTTAGTTGTGCCTGAATGTGCTCCATCAAGCAGGGGACCCGAGATGACGCCAGGGCCGTGTCCAAGGAGATGACGGACGGGGTGTGTCCTCAGGACATTCATCTGCTAAAGCAGACGACAAAACCCAGGAAGACAAAAAGATAACCACCAACCGCAGCCGAAGCAGCACCTAGACCATGGCATTGCGAAGGAGGGCGGAGCAGGAGAGGGCCTCGGCTGGGGAGGAGGCTTGGGGCAACCTATGTGAAACCCAGAGCCCGCAAAAACATCGGCTCCCTCGACGAGTTTTCTACAGTGACTCCGAAATACGCTGAAAACGGCAGGATCTCCCTTGGGCTTCCGTGAAATCCTCAGGAAATTAGATCTCTTCTTAGAGATCAGATCATTTACTCCCTCATTTGGACCAATGATAAAGGGAAAGGGCACAAGGAAAACTATTATCAGGTGGCGAACTCTTAACAGGTCGTTTGATCCTCACAACAGTTCCAGGAGGTACGGGACAATCATTGCACCGCTCGCTTGCCCAAAGCCAGACAGCTGTGTGCAGGCGAGGAACTCGGGGCTGTCGAACAAGCCAAGCTCTTTCCTCCCTGCGCCAACCCCGCCGCGAGGACCAGAGCTCCGGGCCCGCCCAGGTACCGGTGCCGAGCAGCACAGCGGGCGAGGCCCAGACCCCGACTGCGCCCACTTCCTGCGGCTTCTCCTCCATGCTCTTGAAGATGCCACACTGAATCTCACTGGAAGTCCCAACAGGCTGGGATACAAAGGCCCCACGGCATACATTAAACTGTCACACATTTACTAGGGTGTCTTTTTTCAAGGACATTCCAGGTAGGGAGCAAATCCATCCCATCCCGCTACATTTCTAGAAACGATCCAAATCCCTTTGCTGTACCAGAATTTTGTTTGTCTCAACAATAGGCAGAAATAAGGATGCCCCTGGCTGGGATGGGGCCCCATCTTTTGTTAAGGGGTAAATATAAAAATGACACTGTAGATGCATATTTAATGCCACAAAAGGATATTCACGAATTGTAATTAAAGAAAAACAAGGTTACACAGAAGCAGGTGTCACAGGATTTTTTCAAAGGGTACATTTCTGCGTTCGTATGGTAAAGACTGGAAGGATGTACCCATAAGACAGCAGTGTCTCTGAGGTCTGGGATTTTGAATAATTTTTTTTTTTTATGTTTTAAATGTCTTTTAATTTTTCTAGAATGATTATGTATCACTTGTGTAATTATAAAAATTATTCTTTAAATTCAAACAAAGGCTATTACTGAAAACTGGGGAACAAAAAGAGGGAGGGAAGCATTTTCCCCATAAACCAATATTGTAACTCTTAATAAGAGGATCAGATCAGCCCATAAAACTTGTAAGACTGGACCTGGCCGGTTTGCTCAGCAGTTGGAGTGCCGGCCTGTGGACCAGAAAGTCCCAGGTTCGGTTCCCGCTAAGGGCATGTACCAAAATAAAAAATAAAAAAAACAACTTGTAAAACTGGGTTAGAGTGATCGATATAATAGTTCCATTTGGGGGGGGGGGCTGGTTCTGAGGAGGAGGTACATGGAGGAGAGAGTCCTCGCATCTCCTCAGCCCTAGGACAGGCTCTCGGTGCCCCTGTTCCACAGCCAAGGGCACCCCCCTTGGAGGCGTCCGATGTTCTCACGCTTCCTTGAACACTGGATCACTCGGTGGGCCCTACAGTCCAAGTCCCTGCTGCTCCAAACTCCTTCCTCATCAAAACCTGTCCCCTGAGGTTTCACCCAGTCTCTGGGTGGCTTCTGCCCAGGGAACAGCTTCGAGGAGCCATCTGGTCCCTGCTGACTGACCGGCGGAGGGTGGCCATGGCTGCAGCTGCACCAAGCTCCACTGGTAGGTGGGCGCAGCCCGGCTGGCAGATCCCTCTGGCTGCAAACGTCCTGGAGCACAGCCAGTCCTGCTGAAGGCACTGCCCCCTGGCCTCGGAACCAGTGTCCCCTTCTGCCCCGCGGCATCTACTTCAGGCAGTCCCTGCCCACGAGGGGCCCACCCTGGGGCCTCTTCGTGGTCTTGACTCCATGGCGGTGCTGTTATACCCACATAGATGCCCGTTGTGTTCAGATTCTCTGACTTATTTAGAAGGGCTTTGCTGCTCACTTACTAGCCCTTTGCGAGACACCACAAAGGCTACCAAAAAAAAAAAAAAAAAAAAAGAGTTGCCCCTCTCCCACCTTGCACAGAGCCGACACTGGGACCTACAGCTGGCCAGGCAGGCTCCGTGCTCCAGCAGCGGGGAGCTGTCCAGCTGGGTGCAGAGCACAGGAGCCGGAGGTAGTGAGGGTGGGTGTGCAGAGAGGGGGTCCAACCCTGGAAGCTTGGACTTCACCCTGGGAGAGCCCAGCGAGGTGCTGAAGGGGGACAAGGGCACACTCAGGGAGAGTCTGGGGCATAATGAGCCAACCAGAGGCAGAGACCACACCGGGGTCAGAGGAGTGGTGTGGTCACCGAAGCTTTCAGAGAGGGTGGCCAAGGGCCCAGATTCCGGCCCAGGACTCAAAGTCCCGCATCTGGCCCGACCACCCATGGGCCCCGCAGCACGGGCCTCAGCTCCTCTGGGTGGCCCACTTTCCACGGGGGACACCACGTGACAACCCTGCCCTCGGGGGTCTCAAGGGCTGCTGCGCAGGGCTCTGCTAAACTGTAGAGTGCTGTACAAATGTTAGCTGCTGTTATGAAAGGGCCGAGAAAGTATTTTGTCAGCAGCTTAGTTCTGCCTGGTTGGACGCTATACTCCAAACATCTCACCAAATACCAAACAGGACTGGATTATTTAGGGAAGAGACTGAGGAGCTCTCATGGAACACCGGAGCATCTACACAGCAGCTAGAAACAGCGCTCCCAGCTGCCACGGAAGCATCTTCACTTGGCTGGGGCTGGGAGCTCCTGATCACGGGGTCCCTTCGCAGCCAGAGGAGGCCGATACCCGGCCTGAGGGTGCTGAGCTCCAAAGAGGGGTCAGGGTCTGGGGAAAAGTATGAAGAGAGGGGGCGCTCACAGGGTCCCAGCCGGTGATCCTGCTTCCTCTGGGTCTGCTACCCGGGGACTGACCCTGAGCGCTCACGCCTCCCCGCGGGCAGACCCTCCACAGAGACCGCCCACTGCCTCTCTCCCTGTGTGTCTTCCACCAGGACGATCATCCCTTCGCATCTAGCGAAGGCCCAGCCGGGATGTGGACAGCTTCCGGCAGATACACGGGCTGCTTGTATAACTGGACACCGCGGTGGACGGGGGATGCATGCTGAGTGGACAAGGGACGCGAGCACTTCTGACCAGTCCCTGGTCAGGGAGGTACCGATCTGCTGCTCCCGGCTTTCAGGGGGAGCGACCTTTTCTTCCAGCTTCTTACTCTTAAAGAGACAAAGATCTCCCTGCGAACCTCACCTGGCCCAACACCTACACTCCGCTGGCCTCTCTCTGCCGCCGTCTCTGCCCGTGAGGAGGCTTCCTGTTAACTCTGCGAGCTGATGTGACCCAGAAACCTCTCCCTCCCCCTGGCGCCCCGAGGCTCCTCGAGAGGAGAACGTGGCTGATGACCGGCATGGGCCCTTCCCTGGGTGTGGGATGAGAACTTCCAGGGACCAGGAGAGAAAAGCCCTCCAGACAGGTAACAGATTTCTATTTAAACGTGATGTTTTCACTAAGCACAGAGGTCCCTTTGAACCCTCCTCTCCTGATAAACAGACCATTCCTGCCCGTCTGAGTCACACACCCTGGGCAGCCAGGCCTCCTGACTCACGCACTGAAATCTCAGACTCACAATACCCCAGAGCAGCTAAAAATAGGACCCGTGTACCTGGGCCCCAAAATACGGCTCTTGAAAAACTCCTGCTTCACCTGTGACATAAAAATCCAGCAGGGACTCTAATTGTCCTCTTCCACACAGTCTTCAGTTTAATAAACCACCTGAGTGAGTCCTTTGGGAATCAGCAGGCTACGGGGACAGATACGACAGGCAGAAAGACAGGTGGGCAAAGATGAAATAATTATGCCTCACACATCCTAGTTGTTTTTATTAGAAAATTCTAGATCTTTAAATTAGCAAGGGGGTATTTTCACCGCAGGGGCAGGGAAATGAAACTTCTCCATCCAGGCGCTGACGGTAGTTTCTCCCCTGAGAACAAGCGTGGCTTAAAATAGTTTGGGAAATTGTCACTGAGAAACAAAGAGGATGCTTGGAGGGTTTGGGGTTTGTTTCTGTTTTAGCGGTTTTATACTTCTTTGCAAGGCTTTTAAGATCTCCTTATGTTAAAATCGTTAAGCTTTTCCCACTACTTACAAACTATTTGTACTTGAACGGCCTTTGGACCCCCCTGGTTTTATTTCTGCCTTACTTTTTTGGGCAAAGCCATCGACACCACTATCATGTATTCTGTTTGGCGAAACGTGTGACAAGTGACTGCATTCGGAATCTCTGCTCTGGAAGTCACCATCGCTCTGCCTCGGTCGACCTCACTGGAGTGAGGCCGGGCAGTTGTCAGCACTGGGGTCTGCGGAGGACACTCCGAGGCTGGCGGAGCAAATGCTCAGCGGGGAGCAAGTGGCAAAGCTGGGCCCCTGACCGGGATCCCACTGGTGTGCGTCACGCACAAGGAGACGCATCTGGCAGGAGAGGACAGAGCACACCTGCTTTCCAGGGCTGGGAGGACCCTGTGTACGGGCATCTTGCTCGGGCTGCTGGGCTGCTAACCACAGAAACACTCCTTTCCCCCTTCACCCCTGCATCTCTTCACATTTCAGGTCACTTTCTAGCTAGTGGGCTCAACACAGTGCAGGTGACCTCTAGAGACTTTTCAAGAGAAGGAAACAACTCCTGACCGAGTAAATTGCAGCTGTTTATTTTCACTGGCGTCTTCCATGCCCAGCGGCAGGTGGGAGGCTGCTGGCCTGGGGCACAGGGCACAGGGCACAGGGCACGGGTTATGGGATCTAGATCCTCGAGGCCACCTGTGCAGCATGGTCTGCAACTCCCGCAGCCATCAGGACACTGCTGGGTGGGTGACGGTGGTGACGGGGAGTCACAGTCACACTCTGGCCTTTGGGGACTACAACACTGTGACTGACAACCTCTAGGTCATCTGCAGGGAGGGCTGGGGCCACCAGCAGCTCAGAAGTACGTGTAGGAGTCCCTGCGCTGGGCTCTGGGGTGCCTCATCCCTGACGCATTCTCATGGATCTATGGAGGGGCCGCTTGAGGAAAAAGAGGCCCTGGAAATGCCGCTTGCGACATGGAAAAACGAATCAGGGGCTTGTCTTTCTCCAACACAAACGGGAACCCTAATATAAACATTTCCACTTCATTTAGGAGTGAATTAAAGTGGACGAGAGTCGATGGTGGCGCCTTTGGGATTTGCCATCTCATTAATTCTTGCAATCACACCACGAGGTAGCGTATTATTACCTTTATGTTACAGCTGAGGAAACCAAAAAGTCACAAAACGAAGAAGTAAAGTCAGCATCAGAACCCTGCTTTGTCCACTTTTGTCTCATGATAGCACAATCCCTTCCTTAAAAAGTTTGCCCAGGCCTGGGACGGTTTGGTTCAGTGGTTAGAACATCGGCCCAGAGAGACCCGGGTTCGGTTCCCGCTAAGGGCATGTACCTTGGTTGTAGCTTGGGGTCGTGCGGGTGGCAGCCAGTCGATGTGTCTCTCTCACATCGATGTTTTTCTCTCTCTTCCACCCACTCTATCTGAAGATGAATGCAAAAATGTCCTCAGGTGAGGATAAAAAAAAAGTTTGCCCAGTCTGCCAGACAGAAGGTGAGTCACCCTAATGAATGAACCCTGTCTTTGGGGCCTAGAGTGAGGTGCTGTCTCCCGTGCGAACTGCCCCCTGAGCTCTCCAGTCCCGGGGTACCTGAATGACACCCGAGAAATCACTGCGGCAGCCCAGCCTCCATTCCAGCACGGACGGGCCAGGGGGCACACGGGGCTCCCACCCTCTCTCCCTTGGTAAATCTTTCTGACCAGTTGGGGTGACCTGCGGGATAAAGGTGCATAGCCCCGGACAGCCCGCCTGCGTGAGGGAAATCAAGCTGTCGCGGGAGGAGCAGTGTGGGACCGGTCCAGCTCGCCTTCCTGCCCTGGGCGGGAGGAATAAGGGTCTAGAAGTCATTCGACTGACCAGAGGGTGTAGCGTATCTGCCAGAGCCTGTTTCCTCCTCCAAGGATGATGGTCCTGCCCCGTCTTTCTCGTGATGTTCTCGTGGGCAGCTGACCGGGTGGCTCTGAACACCAAAGAGATGCCCAGGTGCGAGGCATTTCTTCTGAGGCGCTCTGAAGGTGTCCCTGGGTAACTTATTCTGCTGCTGTCAAGTGCTCTGGATGCCAAGCTCATCTCTCCCCGCGGTGTGCCCTACAGGTACGCCCGCTGAGGTGACAGAGAGCATCGGTCAGCCCCGTGCTCACGGAGAGGGCGCCTTGCTCCTTGAAGGCTTAGTGAGTCACCTCTGGAGGTGGGCTGGGTGTTATGTTAATGCTCCTGACACATACGACATGCAGGATGAGAATTCTAGCAGAAAAAGAAGACAGAAGGATGCTTATTACTTAATAACAAGCCTGAGGAAACCCAGGTAGAGAGGAGGGAACAAGCGAGCCTATGAGTCAGGAGGGGAGTGCAAGGACCAGGGGTTGCAAGCACCAGGGGTGCAAGCACCAGGGGGGTGCAAGGACCAGGGGGTGCAAGGACCAGGGGTACAAGGACCAGGGGGTACAAGGACCAGGGGTGCAAGGACCAGGGGGTACAAGGACCAGGGGGTGCAAGGACCAGGGGGTGCAAGGACCAGGGGGTGCAAGGACCAGGGGGGTGCAAGGACAAGGGGGTGCAAGGACCAGGGGGTGCAAGGACCAGGGGGGGTACAAGGACCAGGGGGGTGCAAGGACCAGGGGGTGCAAGGACCAGCGGCCTGAGCTGGTCAGGGCTGGAAGAAGGGGCACAGGTTTTGGAGTTTTTCAGCCCCACTTGAACACCAGGCTAATTTCTCACTGAATGTTGGCCTTGGGTAATCATTTCATCTCTCCAAGACTCCATTTCCCCATCCACTGGGGATTAGAGATTCTGTAGTGCCCACCAAGACACAGGAGGGCTGCCCTCCACACCGTCCCCTGACATCAACAACCCGTCCTCTTCTTTCTCAGTCTACACCCCTTTCTCTGGAGCTGGGCCTGTGGCAAGTCCAGGAGGGCCCCTCAAGGCTGCGGGGGGGCAGGGGGCTGTCCCCACTCGAGACTGGCTTCATGTGGCCACGGAAAATCTCCAACTCTCATTGCTACTTTAATCATTGTTGTTGTTTTCTGGCTTTAGAATATTTGCTCATGATAAAAAATGTGATATTACTAAAAACTATTAAAAAGTGGAGGAAATTCTACGCAGAGAAACATACCCTTAAGATTTTGACTTATGTTCTTCCATATTTTTGAATGCATATTTTGAATGTAATTGAGATTTTACTGCATGTACATTATATTCTGGAATTTCACAGGACATTATAAGCATCTGGTCATACTATTACAAAGACATACTTCAGAGACACCATTTAGCAGGGTGACACCAGTCCCCAGTGTTGAATATTTAGGCTGTCTCCAATTTTTTACTTTTGAAAGTAATGCTGCAATAAGATATTTGTGAATAAGTCTCTGCATGGTTATATATTTTCTTTGAGTAGAAGTGGGGCTAAAGTTATGAATATTTTCAAGGTTCTAATACAAATTGTCAAGTTGCATTTCAGAAAGGTTGGGCCAAGCCGTCCTCACCAACAAGGTCCCGGAGTTCCTGCTCTACCATCCTGCTTCTCTCGCCACTTATTCTTGCTAATTCTGGAGACAAAACTGGCAGGGCACTTGCTACTGTTTCACTTGTCATCTTGAAACAATGTTACACTGACAGAAAAGTTTCGGGGATACTAAAGGCACTCTTACACACTCCTCACCAGGTTGCCCCATTGTCAAAACATCTCGCCACGTTTCCTTTAGAAATCCTCTCTAGACAGACAGGTAGATAGGCAGATATAGAGACAGATACACATATGTAATATATACAAACATAAATATACGTATAATTCTTTTCTGAGTCATTTGAGACTATATAACAAAAGCCATCACCCTTTATATCTACATACTTCAGTGTGTATTTCATAAGAACAAAGTCATCCTCACATAGTGTGATTTGCAAATTCACAAAACTTACATAGATAAATACTTGCCTTGATCTGGAGATCTTAAATTTCACCCAGTGTCCTTTATAGCAGAAAAAAAAATCAAGTTCAGGATCCAATCCAAGATCGTGTATTACATTTCCTTGTCACACTTCTTCAGCCTCCTCTAACACGGAGCAGTTCTCTCTGTCTCTGTCTCTGTCTCATGACCATGACATTTTTTTAAAAGGACGAGCGAGGATATTTGTAGAATGTCCCTCAGTCTGGGTTTGTCTGATAGGTGCTCATGGCTCAAGGAAGGTTATGCATTTTGGGCAGGAATACACAGTAGTGAAATTGTCTCCACTTTAGGGTATCAGATCGGGGGGTACATGATGTTGTCTCTTCCATCAGTGGTGAGGTTAACCTTGACCGCTTGGTTAAGGCGGTATCCAGGTTTCTCACTGTGAGGTTACTATTTAACCAATATAACTTATCAGGAGATACTCTGAGGCTGTGTCAATATCCTGGTTCTCATTACAGGCCCACCTGCTAGCTTTGCGCCCCTTGTCGCTGCTCATTTAAAACAACGGGAGAGGGGCCGGGTAGAGACTTTCTACTCGGTCATTCCGCCCACACTTGGCAGTTAGCACTTTGTTGAAAGAAAAGTTGCTCTCATTTGTCCCCATTGATTTCCTCATTAATTTACCTATATCAGTATAGACTCGTGGATTCTTATTTAATCTTTTACTGTCATTTATTTTGAAGCTCAAATTGTCTCCGATTTAGCCAGTGGAGTCCCTTCCAACAGGCTCCTGTGTCCTCTGACACTCTCGTCATTCTGTGAGCACTACCTTCTGACACCAGAGGTTTCGGTTATGTTGCCTTTCATTTCTTTTAGTGGAGAATAATATTTAGAGACCAAGATCTGGATGCCAGCATGTCACTGCTATTGGAATGTCACTTCTAAGTCCCTGCAGCAGCTACAGCACTAAGAAATCTGTGCTGTGTGTGTGTATTCCATATTATAACACGTAATATATACATAATGTAATGTAATTATACATAAGATGCACATATGTAGTGATATTCATGTGCCATTTATTTATAAATTAGAATTTTTTAAATTATTACTTAGGTCAGACATTTTCCAAGTGTTCATTAAGGCACTGTATGGACTCTGCCCATGTAGCTATCAGAGTCTTTGTATTTCATATGTCTTTGGACATACTTTAAAATATATTTCTTAGGCAAAATGTTACATTTGTGGTCATCATTTTCTGAAATTCATTGACTTTTTATTTCTGTTTTTCTTAATTTTTCTTAATACATTTTTGTTACAGATGTTTCTCTGTTTTTCTCCTCCCAATCCTGTCCCCCTGACTTTTTATTTCTGGAGAATTTCTAACTTATTGAAGTTAGAACTCACATCAACTTTTGTAACTTGTTCCATTGTTTTGAACTATTAAAATCCTTCCCTAACCAGAGGTTTGATACTCACTTCCACTTTCTTCTTTTTCCATTAATTTATTTAATCAACTTGGACTATGTTGTGGCAAACTGTATGAGATGAGGACGGAAATTGCTTCGATATTTTTTTCCAAGAAGCTAACCAATTGTCCCAGCACCATTTATTATATAATCCTTCCCTTCATCACTGATTTATCAGTGTTGTTTTTAGAAATTGCTTTCTGTATCTCCATCTGGCCAACTGGTGTTTAGAAAGGTGGCAGGGTAAGTTGTTTCTCTCTCCTAAACTCACATAACCCAGAACCTTGGAAACACAGCACGCTGGCGAGGCCTTTGACCTCTGCCCTACAGCCAGGCGCCCTGGACTCGAATCCAGGTCCACCACTTTCCCACATGGAAAATGGCAACAATAACTGTCCATGAGTCAAAATGCTTAAAGTGCTTAAAACAGTACTTAGCACATGGAAGAGCCCAATAATCATTAGTTATTTTTATTTTTATAATTATGTTGTTGTTTGTATGTTAACCCCTTTATTTCTTAGGTGGGAAACTGAGGCTCAGAAATGTGTGCTGACTCTCCCAAGTCACACACCCAAGCCCTCCCACCCTGAAGTGTCTCCCACGAGAAAAGGGGTCCTCTCTCTTCTCCTGTCAGGTGGATTCTACCCTGAGAGAGGAAGGGGGAGACAGGAGGAGAGGGAGGAGGGGGAGTGCAATTCAGATCACGTGGGCGCCGCCACCTACCCTACACTCAGCACAGGTGCACCCTCTCCAGGTGGGGAGACACCCAGCTGTTCCCCTAGTCCTTCTTAGCTCCACTGAGCCTTTCCAAGAAATATCATCTCACCACACTGGATGGGTTCGCAGTGTTTAAAGCTGGGTATCTTTTTTTTTAATCCACACCCCAGGGAATGTTTGTTTGTTTTTTCATTGATGAGAGAGAAAGAGGGAAAGGAACATCAATGTGAGAAACACTGATTGACTGCCTCTGTATGTGCCCGACCGGGATTTGAACCTACAACCTGAGTATATGGCTTGACTAGGAATTGAACCCACAATCCTGTGCATGGGACAATGCTCTGACCATTGAGCCACACCGATCAGAGCATAAAGATGTTTTTGTTTTTTTTTTAAAAACAGCATGTTCCCTAAATGCAAACCAATAAATATACTTTCAAAATACTTCCATCTGGGGCTTAACTGCCCCAGCAACAGACTTCTAATCTGTGTCAATATCGGCGCGGAGCTAACCCAGCTGCTGGAGCCTTATGAAGACCTGGAGCAGCCTGGCAGTTTCCTAGAGGGCTTTTGGGGACTCCGCACTCACTGCCAAGATCGCCACAGTAGTGTCATGGCCACCTAAAAGGTACTTATTTGTCTCACGTTGTGCCCCTGTCCAATTCTGTTCTTCAAAGGAAACTTCACAAAGTGCACATGGACCGTGCTCCAAACCGCCACGCCTCACCCTCTGGGCGTGTCCTCACTTCACACGGCCGCACAGCTTCCGCGGCTGCGGGACAGAAATGGTCTCCTTCGGTCGCTCTGCTGCAAGCGGATTTTTGGGGTAGAATCGGAGTCTGAGGCGACAGTCAGGGTAGATTGTGTGGCGCCTGGAGAACACCACCGTCCACTTGAAGCCAGGCCTGAGGGCACCGAGTCTGTGCCCAAGGGGGGCACACAGGTGGCGGCTGCCTTGGTGGTCACACCGGCAGGCGCTGCGGAGGCCCTGACCCGTCCTCGTGAGCGAGTGTCCTCGCTTGGCTTGCGTATGGCAAACGGCCATTATACTATTAACACAGAGGACCTGATTCTGGCTAATATTCTATAGAGTTGGATGTATTTAAAAAATTCAAATAATTAAACAGTAGAAAACGTTGATTCTATTATTCCACTCATCTAAACCCTTGTGAAATTACACACACGAAACGGACATGACTCCGGCAGAGAAAATGGGTGTAGACTAAAATGCAGTTATTAGAATGGGCACCTCCCAGGAACCGCGGGGTCTGCACATCCGCTAGGTGGCCAAAGCGACCCAGAAGCCATAACACACCAGTGTGGTGATCGAGCGGACTCTTTAGTTCTGGGTCACAAAACCAGGAGGTGCTCACAGCAAACTTTGTTCGCACCCATACTGTTGTGGCTCCAGAAAAAAAGCAATCGGAGAGGTAGAAAGAGAACAGGGTGACAAGCAGGACTCAAGCCCATCTGCTTACACGCAGACAGATTCCTCCTGGCCCAGCATGAGATGCTGCACTGCTCTTCGGTCATTCCGTGAGACTGCAGGGTGGCCCTGTCTGCCCACGCTGTTGTCAAAGTACATGTCATAGCTGACCAATGGCACAATAAAGACGATGCATTAACCAAACGACTTGTAGTCATCACTGTCTAATTGCACCAGGATGGCAAATAAGTGGCCCGAGAGCAGACCCAGCGGTGTTCATTCATTCAGTTCCCAACTTCTGTGAAGCTTGTCCAGCCACACGCCCACCTAGGTTCTCCGCACTGAAGCAGCTCACAGTGGTCACAGTGCTGACCCACACAACAGCAACACTGGCGAGTGGGACTACCCACCACCCCACTCCACTGTCAGCTCATTTCCACACCCATTCTGGGGGCACACCTAAGCGACACCTTTGGGCAAGTTAAAAGAGAAGAAGGGATAAAAATACTAGAATCGTGGTGAATTTATTGCTACCTTAACACCATGCCCTTTTGGGCAGACACTGTCCAACTAGGGGAGCTGGACAGCCACAGGGATGTTCTGCTGCCCAGGTACTAATAATAAGAACAGAGAAGATCAGCTTGAGAGATCGGGGCTGCTTTTCTGAACCTACAGAGCTGGGGGGCATTTGAGGGGCCGCGGACACCACGGTGAGCATGCGCTCCTCCTCCATGCGTGGAGAGAACAGGAGCAAGCAGCCTTGTCTCTGGAACGGCTCCAGCAGATTGCTCTTCGGGCTGAGGTCCTATCAAAATTCCCCTTTGCAAAGAACCGGTCCCCTATCTAGGGCATGCGAGAGATGTGTTCTCCTAAGGAGTAATTGCATACTCTCATCCTTTGAATTAGATATTCAGGAAGACGGGCTATGGGTGAAGAAGGAAGATAAGGTGAGAGGAACCATCTGTGGGTCCCCCTCAAAGTGCCAGTTCTCAGAGGTAACCTCATTGCCCAGTGCTCTCATGTCACCAGGTCTAGTCATGTTATTTTTCTCTTCTGACCCCATCTTCCTGTACGACTGTATAATGAGGCAACTGAACTCTCGTCTTTCTTTTGACAAGGCAACCCTCCAAGTTCACGATCTCTCTTCCAATTCAACTGTTGCATGGTCCCCGAACACCATCTCTTTTCTAGTTGTGTTCCCACCAGCAGTGTTGCGAGGTGAGCTGACGTCAGGTTCACGCATTCTAAACTCCTGTCCACGCCACACAAACGCCCTGCAGAACTAAAATCAGGTCATCCTCATGGTATCGTAGAAATGGATGGAGTGTGGTGGTCCTCTGGTCAAAAACTGTCCTTCTACAGTAGACTACACTTAGGTCCACAGAGCTGGTTACTGACAGAATCAGAATTTCTGACTCTACCAATGAACTTCACCTTCTTTGTGCAGAACAAGAGGACAGTCACCTAATCAATCAATTGCTCAATCAACCCAATATTTTCCTGGTTCATTATATATGCCTGGCAGTGTGTTGCACCTCATAGGATTTGCAAAGGGAGTATAAGCACAGTGGTTACTACTGAAAGGAATTTATAATGCTACTGAAAAGGCAAGAAAAACAGGGATCCAACAGTCAGGATCTGAGTCTCAGCGGTATAGGTCTTGGCCTCCTTTTCCGTGAATCAAAGAAAATAGTTTATTTCTTTTTTCTTATGTAAAAACCTGGAGGTAAGTAGTCTACTCTTCACCATTTATAGACACAAGATTCTTCCAGGTCACCATTCTGTCATCCCCAGTGACTGAGCCTACTATTCATGGTCCAATCTAGCAGCTGGAGCTCCAGCCATCGCAGCCACATTCCTGACAGGGAACGGAGGAAAGAAGGAAAAGGAAGGCAATAATGGATACCAGAGGGTGACTAATGTCTCTGCCATGGTACTACAGAGGGGAAGTTCACCAAACCATGAGCCTCCTGGAGCTTGGCCTCGTATATTTTTAGAAAGCTTCCTGAAGAGTCATAGATACAGACTTCTGCTGAAAGACAATGAGACTAGGTCACCTCTCAGGTACCTTCCAGCCAGGGCTCATTCTGAATGACATGAAACAGGAGATCAATGAAGCATTCCGCTGAGCTGTCTTTCAGGCTGTAAACCCAGTGGGCCGATCAGTGTAACCAGGTCTTGAGAAGTGGGTGAAATATGGGCTGGGCCCTCAAGGCCAGGAACAATGTTGAGAATTGCAGAGGGTATTTACTAGGAGACACAGCACGAGGAGAGCTAAGAGGCAGGAGTCGTGCCCGATTAAATTCATGGAAAAGAGTCCCTGCAGTCTAAGGACGGTGGGGAGGCCCCTCCACGGAGCTGGGTGCCCCGGCAATCTGCAACGAGACCAAGAACCTGCCTCTCCAGAGAAAGGCACCTGGGCTTTTTTGAGACACCAGCATCCCAGAGGCCCAGCTAACGTTGCAATGTTTCTCAAAGTGTGGTCTCCAAACATCTGCATCAAAATTGATAGAGGAGCCTGTGGCAAGGCAGATTCCCTAGGCCAAAGTTCAGACTTATTTGATCAGATTACATTCTAGAATATGCATTACTCTTTAAAAGTTTGCAGATTTAACAAAACCCCCAGGTGATGTTTCGCCAACAGGAAACCAGTGCTCCCTTGGAAGGAAGGCCGGGTCACACACCGTATTACCCTCATCCTCTTAACTAACCCCCACCTCCAGGCTCGTCCCTCCTCTTTCTCCCTCCCTGCTTTGTTTTGTCTTTCCTTCAAAATCCCTTCTTAAAAGTTACTAATAGAGAATAAAAATGTTCCTCCTGATATGTGGGTGAGCCTCTGGGTGCCTTCACGTGTCCTTCCCCCACAATGACCAGCAGAGGGTGCAAGCAGGCCGATGTCTGCTGGGAATAGCGGGAGGACCCTCGGGAAAAGCCCGCAGCAGACGCAGGGGGGCTGGTGTGCTGGTCTGAAGGTCCCACTGCAGCCCCTCTTCCTCGCTGCCCTAGAGAAAGCCTCCTGCCACCCAGAGAGGCAGCGTCTGAGTGCCCCCAAGCAAGAGGTTGAGAGGGGAATGCCGCACCACCCCGTAGCCGGAACTGGGCTTAGTCATGGGTGACCGTGACGTTGGCAGCTATTATCTGACTTGCAGGAAAACACCTGCTTGCCCTCAAAAGGGATGAAGGTGGGACTAGTGTTGATCGGGGGTTTCTCTGCGTGCTGGGCTCTGTGCTGTGTGCGTTCCGAGCATCATCTGGCTGAATCCCTGTTACAGACGACACCGTGGAGAGCCCAGAGCGTCTGTACAATCATCCGGGTTCATGCAACTAGGGCGGATCGAGAGCTGGCATCTGAGTCTATGTTCCTCCCAACACCCCATAGACCATGAGAAAAAAAAGAGAAAACAGTTCAACTACAAGGCAGTTAGTTGTCAGGGGCTGTCTCCGGGCTCTCCGCTAGAACACATGTTGCCTAAGAAAGTGCCCTGATCAACCACTTCATGACCTATGTTCCTACGGCGCGCGCAGTGGATCGTCTCCAGTGGGAGGGAGCTCAGGGGACTGGAGACTAGACAGTGTCCGTGTGGGCAGCGATCGCTCAGGAAGGGCTGTGTGGTGAGGTGGCACCTCTGGACGCAAGTGGCACAGAGCGGAGAGGAGGGAGCTGGAGCAGGGCAGGGCCCGCCTCACGCTCGGCGGACGGGCGGCATGCAGGTGGCAAAGCTCTTTGGAAAGAGAGTCCGCACCCAGGTAGAGCTTTGGAAACAGACCTGGGTTTCAATCGGTGTGACCTGGGGTCAGTCATTGACCTTCTCTGTGCCTCCGTGTTCTCCCCTGTAAAAGGGGAGATGATAGCTCCCTTCCCAAGGGGTTGCGGTGAAGCCTGAATAACTGATGTAAAGCGCCCGGCGCAGAGCTTGGTGCATCACGGGTGCTCATGGCTTTTCCACGTGGTCATCAGGCGGAGTGCAGGACACAGGCAGGCCGGACAGAGGTGCAGTCGGGCTTCCCGGGCCCAGCACCCCAGCCCCCCAGCCCCTGCCAGGCAGGCCAGCCCAGGAGCTAATTTATACAGGCGTGTTTATTTCCTTTTCACACTTTAATGACTTTAGAGGCTAACACAAGTCTGCCCTACTTCCTACTTCAGACAGGAGGGCAGCGCAGACAAGCCGCTGACAGCATCAGCATCCTGGCGTCGCTCCCTCCTGCACAGATGAAAATGTGGGGCAAGATGGGAGCAGATCCAGCATGTCACCCAGGTACATGCTCAGATGTCACGGGGCGGGGCTGGCGTCCAGGAAGGCCATGGCTATTCCCTTCTTGGCCTAAAAGAGAGAGAAGGTGGGACCTCTCCGAACAGCAGGATGGATAAGGAAATGAGCCCTCGCGGTGTCCCCTGTCCTGTGAGGTGTGCACGTCTTCTGCAAGGAGTGCTGGGGTGGCAGCCCCTCGGCCACTCTTTGGGGGAAACTAAGGCTAGAGTGAGTCACTTTGAAGCGCCAGGGCTGGGACTCGCAGGGATGCTTTTAGACTTGAAGAAGAGAATCGACAGTTCTCTGGACAGTTGGGTCCTACATAGAGCCAAGCTGGCTTGTTCTCAAAGGGAAATGTCCGACAGACCACGCAACCCAGGCTCGCCAGAGAGACGGAAAGGGTGACGGCACCGGGCGGGACAGAGGCCTTCACCACCACCTCCCCAGTCCAACCCCGCGTCCACCTGCTCTGCTCAAAACAGGGCAGGCTCTGGTTCCAGAGAGACGGAGGTCCCTACTCCATCCCCCGGCCCCTAGAGATGGTCTGAAAGAGTCTTCCAGAAACTTGTCAAAAACCAACTCCCTGCCCTCCATGACCTCTGACCTCCGTTAAGAATCCCTCTTGAATCAATGCAGTTTCCCCAAAGCCCCTGTTGCTAAGATACAACCTTTCCCGGGTACCTTGTGAGGTGAGCAGGTTGTCACTTAGCGGAGTCTGGTCTGTGGGTTGGAAGGGATGGTTTCAGGGCAGAACAGTCAGCATGTGGGGAGCTGTGGGGGTCGGCGAGCATGCGGGGGGCAGGGAGGGGGACTGTGGGCAGCCCGAGATCCTTCCTCCAGTGTGGTTTCAGCCAATCCCGTCCTGGGTGGCCCACTCCCATTCACCCGGTGCCCAATCACGCCCACCCCCATTCTGCTGCTCCTTGACTTTCCACACAGAGAAGCCTGGACCCCGCGCCAGGGTCCTCACCAAGACGGAGACGAAGGTGGTGAGACCAAGCCCACCCGGCCCAGGTCTCACTCTCCCTGGGACAGCGGGGCCAACAATCTGCTGCTAAGGAAGGCTGCCGGGGTGTTTCATACTCTGGATCCTGAGCCTAAAGAACAGCTCCGAAGCTCACACTTGCTGAGAGGTGTGGTCTACCAACTGAGAAAGAGGGAGCAAGCTCTGCGGGAGACGCCGCGCCCTCAGCACCCGCCTGGCCCTGTGTGCGGAGCAGAGGCGACGGGGGAGGGGATGAAACCGAGCACAGGGCTTGAGGACAGACAAGGGTGGGTAAGTGGAGAGAATCGAGAAGGGAAGGGCTCGGCCCCAAGTTGGGGGGAGGTGGTGAGGACCTTCAACCGGTCTCACGAAGGACAGCGTGGGGCAGGCTGGAACAGGACGGGGCACACGTAACGTCCGCTGAGCGTGCTGTGGACCAAGCGCTGCTCTGGGTGCATTATTTCTCTCGGCTCAGCGGCAGTGACCTCGGGGACGGACACACTGGCGGGCTCCTGCGCCACACTCTCGCCCACTGTGCGATGCTGCGCGGTAAGCAGGTGCCCAGGAAGGGTCTGGGGACCAGAAGGCAGGAGGGGAGGAGCGGAGGGACTGCTGAGTGTGAGTCCCTCTCTCCCTTGGCCAGCCAACTACGGTATCGTCTACTTCTCTCTGGCCTCTCACAGGCTTGTCTGAGCTCAGACGGTGGCGCAGGTGAACGCCATTTGGGACTGTGCAGTGCCACATGCTAAGGGGGCACAGAACGGGCAGGGGCCACGGGGCACTTCCAGGCGGCGGGAATACATTATCCCTGAGTTAAGGTGCCGGCCCCTCCCAGCCCCCGCCAGTCCTCTGGCTCCTGCATGTGGGAGAGTCATTCCTACTGTAAGTAAAGACCTTCCTCTGAAGCGCCCCTGAACCACCTGAGACTCACCTGGGCTTCACCCAGCTGCGCAGTGGCCTCCCAGGTCCCCAGCCCTGCCCCTGGTTCATCCCGAGCAGGCACATCCACACGGCAAGTAACTCACCCAGGTAAAAAACACGCACACACAGTGTAAGGCAACTCAGTTAACCAAAAGAAGACGGAATTGATTTCCTAAGACAGCGCCGGCCGACCTGGGGCGCCTCCCGGCACAGCCTGGCGCAGGCGGAGGGTCTCTGAGTGCACCGGCGTGAGTCGCCCTGGAATTTAATGCAAATTTGAGCCACACTATTCCTTCCAGGCAGGAGCCAGGTACTCACACAGCGTAATCCGACTTGCTCACCCCCGCCACAAGGCCTGGGCACTGGCTGTTCCCTCTGCCTGGACGCTCCTCCCCCAGGTCTCTTCCTTCACTGAGGTCCAGGCTCAAATGTCACAGTCTCAGCTACAACCCCTATTATTTTACTTTCTTTACAGCACATATACTAGCTGAAATAACCTTGTGTATTTACTCGTTTACTTGCTTAATTACGTGTTCCCTCCACTGCCTGCCGAACTCACACGGCCCCACCAAATGTAAGCGGTCTCCCCGCTCTGCCCCCAGAACCTAAGGACGTCACGCTGACACCCAGCCGGCGCTTTGCATTTAGTGACTCACCAGAATTAACCACTTAGCTGATGTCAGCACAATAAGCAGGATTGCATTTAATCATCTCATCTATCTTATGAGATGGGTACATGCCCCCATTTTACAGATGCGAACGCTAACGTCCTGACCCAGGTTAACGCAACTTGTTGGTAACGAGACTCCATCCCTACACTGCCTTAACCAGGGGACAGAAGGCAGAATCCATCCTGTCATACCCAGGGGACAGAGTGGCCACACCATCTCCTTCCCGTCACACCCCTGGGAGCGGCTGGAATGAGGTCCCCCTGGAAAGTGGGAGGGTCTGGAGAGGCAGCTGGTGTCGGCTGAGCCCAAGCCGACAGGCCTCTGTTGGCTGGGGGACAAGGCTCTGCCTCACACACCTTTAATTTTCAATAACAAAGCGACTGTAAATATGTGATTAGGGGCTACGGCCTCAGCCATCTGTGGCCTTATACAGCTGCTGCTGCGGCGGTCAAGGCCACCGAAACCCTGCCTCTGATCCAAGGCTGTGGGGGACCGAGCAGGTCTGGCTCTGCCCCAGCCATTAGTGGGGGGCGGGTGTGGGTGCAGACGAGCTGGGGTTCGCGGGCACGTCATGAACATCTCTCTTGCCTTCTGCAGCTTCCCCGGGCTGCCTTGGCCTAAAGTCTGACTGAGGCTGCGAACCTCAGAGATGTGCTCATTAACCCAGCACGTCTCTCGAGGGTCGCTGTGTCCTGAGAGTGGACGACAGAGACAGGCAGCCTCAGAGGGAGACGATGGCACCAAGAGTGATCCGTGTACCCGCCCAGGAGAGGGGAAAGCCCAGGTAGCCAGCCCCCCTCCTCCCGTCTCTGTGTCCCTGGCAGTGCCCATTAATGCCACAGGCACCAGTCACCAAGGGAGTTGGGGCCCAAGGTGACTGATCACGTGCACACTCCACGGATGACAATGACGGCACTTAACGCCCTGCGTGTACTGCCCCAGACTGAGAGCGCACGCGGCGCCTCGCGCAGCAGGACACGTGCTGTTTGGGTATTCGCTGTTTTCCCTTTCCTTTCTAAGTGAAATACACATTCAACAACTGCAGGAGAAATAAGTGAAAGCGAGGCCAACAGACAGCCATAGAGGGCAGAGCCTCAGGCCACGGGCTGCCTGGAATAAGGTCAAGGCTGGGGAGCAGGGAAGAAGGGGTTGGCTCCCACAGGACGGGACCCGGAGGACAGGATCTGAGTGGAGGCACTGGCTCCCCACTGGAAAGCCAATGTCTCTGTGCCGTTTGGAGCCAGGGGCCCAGGGGTCAGGAACTGTGGCTTGTCCTCAGCTGGGGACACGCCCGGCGGCTCGAGCTCTGGGCCAGTTAGAAGCAGAGTCCCCAGAGGGGTGGGGTGGAAGGGGACCGGCTGTCTGAGCAGGAGAGGAAATATGTGATCGCAGAGTTAAGAGACCATCCTGCAGCAAAGCCCCGGGGACTGGGGCTTCAGAGGGGCTGGAGCTGTGCCAAGACCAGAATAGCTCCTGGGGCGTCCTCAGCCCTGGGAAGCATTTGTATTTTCCCTGACATGTCGAAATGACTTAAGCATAAGGAATTGAATGTCCGGTGGTCCCTCCCAGGTACGGGGTAGCTCGCTGAGTTACCTCAGGGTCTGGGCTCTTCCACCAAGTGCCCTGGGGTGCCCTTCCCGGGGACCGCTCAACCCAGCCCAGAGCACCCCACCATGAGCCCCCGACATCTGTGGGTGCGTCAGATCAGACTGAATAGCACAAGGCAAAGATAAAGGAAATGTCTGAAGAGCGTCTGACGTGGAAGAAGATGACGCCTGCTCTGGGAGGGAGCAGGTCTGTGTCGAGACCTCGGGAAATGAGCGGCAGCCACACCCTCACGCCCGAGACACCTCAGCCTAGCGTGGGACCATGGAGGCCAGACGACCAGGTTGCCAGGCGCTCTTTCCAAGAAGCAAAATGTACAAGGGGTGTGGGGTCTGGGCTGGAGGAGGGCCACCAGCTTCTCGACCTTCTGGTGAGAATGGGATCCACTCCTGGGGGTTCAGGGCAGCTGCATATCGGTGATGCTGTGGCCAAGGAGGAGCCCACGAGGCCTCGGTAACCCAGGGACCCTGCCTGGCCAGGACAGGTCACAGAGCTGTCGCTCCACCAGGAGATAAGCATACGTCTTCATGAGGGGGCATGTGAACCGAGGACCAGAAAAGAACTGGTGCAGAGACTGACAAGCACTTCCTGGAGATTCAGGGCTACTCCTCTGGAAGACATCGTCACTGTCAGAAAAAGAGCTCAGTTCTGAACTTCCCAGTCCTTGTTCCTGAGTACGACCTAGCGGATCGGGCCAGCCTGCCTCCCTCCCCCTCCCTCCCTCCCTGCCTCCTCTCGCCTTCTCCTCCTCTCTCCCTTGTGGCATATACCTCCAGCCAGGCACTGTTCCGGGTGCGGCTGCATGAGCGCCCGCTGGCCATGGGGTATCTGTAAACTTGACCGAGCCATGTGGATCCAAGCAGCCACCCCGAGGCCTCTGCTTCCTGCGACCCTCAGCAAAGACTTCTCTAGACGAAGAACTTCTCCCTTGAGGGCAGGAGCCATGTCCTCACAGACCGTGTGGCCAGGGGCCGGCATAGCGCCCGGCACAGAGAAAGCACGTGAAGACTGTGGACTGGCTGGTGGAAGGATGGACCGTAGCTCTCTTTGGCCGGCACCGCAATCCTGGGAATAAAGACTGATTTGTCCCAAAGCCAGTGGATCTGTCTGCCGTTGATCTTCATCCTGGAAGGAAGCCGCTGGCCACTGAAAGCGATTTTGCCCGAGGACTTGGTGCTGGGTCAGGGCCCATCAGGGCAGGGCTACCATAATAGGAGAATTCTCCAGTCACCTGGCTGAACATCACCGTCTCAGCCCCTGCAGAGGAAGACGTCTCCTCTGACTTGCAGCCACCTGTCAGGTCTGTAATGACACTTCACGGTTCTAACAAAACCTTTCCTCACTGTGTGGGTTCCGGCTCCGGAAGGAGAAAGACGCAACGGAGCGGCCCAGGGAGATTCTTGAAACAACTCATGAGTTTAGTCGGGGAATGTCAATTAGGCCGAGGACACCTGCGCACTTTCCTGACCACTGGCCGGCCACCATCGGGCCACTGCTGGCCCTCGAGTGCGCCGTGGGACCTCCAGCCCTGCGGCTGTCCACGCAGCCTCCGTGGCCCGTGCAGGTGGCGCGTTCCCTCCAGCCGCAGCCTCCCTGAGCTCCCCCGCGCATTACACCGTGTCAGTTATTTACTCCTCAGAATGAGTTCAAGGCGCTAGTTCTCACCTCTCCCAGGGCCGGTTTCAGTTTAATTATGAAATGAAAGGCGATCGTGTTTTTCTCTCTGATCTCCTGAAATTTCCTGAGAGAGCAAGGAACCCACGGAGCAGCAGCCACCCCTCCAGAACCCACCTCCGTCCTCTGTCCCCAGTCCCCAAATCCAGGCACCAGCCAGACCCTCCCGACTGCCCTGGACTGTGGTAGTCACACACTCCAAGACATTTCTCCTGTTAAGCTGGATTCACATGCAGCAAATAGTGATTTATTGAGTTCCTTATATGTTTTAAATGATGGTTTTTAATTGTGGTAAAAGACACATACATTGAAAATGCACCATCTTCGCCATTTTGAGCGTCCCGTTCAGCAGGGTTAGTACATTCACACTGTCGTGCAACCAGCTCCAGAATTCTTAATTCTGCAAAACCAACTTCGTACCCATCGAAACAGCAACGCCCCATCCTCCCTCGCCCCTGGCAGCCACCAGTCTACTTTCTGTCTCTACGACTTTGCCCCAGACACCTCCTACTAGTGGAATCTATTTGTCTTTTTGTGGCTGGCTTGTTCCATTTAGCATAATGTCCTCATCCACATCGTAACTTATGTCAGAATGCCCTTCCTTTATAAGGCTGAATAATATCCCACTGTATGGAGAGCCCACATTTTGTTCATCAGTCACCCACAGGGGACACTGATTGCTTCCACTTTTTGGCTATTTGAACAGTGCCTCACGGGTGTACAAATATCTCTTTGTGTATTTTCAATTCTTTTGCATATATACACAGAAGTAGAATTGCTCGATATGGTGCTTCTATTTTAAATTTTTGAGGAACTGCCGTCCTGTTTTCCACGGGGGCCACACCACTTTACATCCCCATCAACAGTGCACAAGGGTTCCAATTTCTCCGCATCCTCGCCAACATTTGTTACTTTCTATTTCTGCTGTTGTGTTTTGTTTTGTTTTGATAGTAGTCATCCTAGTGGGTGTAAGGCAAAGATTTCCTTTCATGTTTCAGACACTGTGCTGGGCACTTGGCATGTATAATCTCATTTAACTCTCAAAATCATACCAATTCTGAGTGGGTGGCGGCCACTTTCTTCCTTGCGTCACTGGCCATCTTTTTACGTGTGTGTGTGTGTGTGTGTGTGTGTCACCGCTAACACACCAGCTCTCCAGAGCACGCATGCTCAGTCACGCAGGTTGCTGGCACAGCCCTGACTTAGGGTTACTTGGTGAACTAATGAGTTAATGGTATTTCAGGCATAACAAGTAGTTAGTGATTTTTTTTTGGCCTGGAGGGTCTCTAGGGATCTGACCGTATAGATGCTACACTAGAGCCGTGCCTGAGCCCAAGCCCGGCACACCATACAGGACAACCAGGGCTGTCCTCGCCAGCTAACAGCAAACTCGAATAATGACCAGTCCTCACTGAGCGCTGTGTGTCAGGACCGTCCTGGCTTGTGCTTGAAGCAGATATGCAAAGCACGCCCTGGAGAGGTGCCTGACGTGACACTTCTGCATGGTCACCATGCGCCCTGAGCACTGCCTCACTGACTGATTGAATCCTCATAACCCGATGGGGTCGGTGTGATTATCTCCATTTCACAGAGAGGACACTGAGGTCTCAGAGGAACACAGGCGCTTTCTCAAGGTCCTGCAGCTAAGAGGCAGCAAAGCTGGAATGTGACACCAGAGCCCAGGCTCCTACCCGCTCTGCCTGCCACCCTTCTGGGTGTGTCCAGCTTTGGGGGCTACCCCCTTTCCCCCCGCTTAGTGCAAGGTGAACAGGCCCAGACCCAGTTCTAGTGGAGCGAGCGGCCTCCTCGGTGGGAGCCAGGCCCCCAGGCCCCTGCTCTCCATCCACAAGGTCCCGTCCTCTACGCACAGCGTGTGATGATTCCCACACTCAGAGCTGGTTCCGGAGAGCCCAGGAGAACTTTACTACAGAGAATGGTGGTGCTCTCTTTCTGTTGTTGCTGTTGTCCTTCTGCCTGATGAGAACAGTTCCCGGGGTTAGGGAATATCAGGGGACTTTGGCCAAAAAGACCCGGCACTCTAGAGACTCTCCCTAGATCTGGGGAAGGGCCCGGAGGGTTCCGCGCGGGCACGTGAGCAAAGCTCTGTCAACTGAGCTTTAAAACAGATCCTTCATTTGTTTGTTTGCTCAGTCGGCTGTATCCACAGGCCTAAAATAATGCCCAGAACCTAATCTGTGCTCAATGAATACCTTTTTCTTCCCTTTCCCAGCCCTAACCCCAAGCCCGTCCCAGGAGGACGGACGGACGCCTGGCACCCCAGCAGCCCGGTGCCCGCCGGGAGCACAGCGCTCGCCCCCGTGTCTCCCTAATGAAAACCGCCGGTGGCACGAAGGCCCGCTCCGGCCATTCTCCCACCTCGTAGTCAAACACACTGACGATGCGCCGAGCACGGTGGGCAGCTGGGAGGAAACCCACAGGCATGGGGCACGGAGGCTGGTCCCTTGTCCTGAATTCAGTCTTATGTAGACACTCGTTTCTCTCTGTTCCCACGTTACTGGCACAAAGTAAAAAGCACGTAGGTGCTGGTGATGTCCATCAAGGGAGGGGCAGGGACTCAGGCTTGCGCAGATCCTCCGAAAACCATCAGGAGAAGGTGACCACGGTGTGCTCACCTGTGTTTCAACATCCGGAGGCCCGTTCCGGCGTGTGGGACAAGTTGTCTGCAAAGGATGGGAAAGTTCAAGGGCGACAGGAGACCGCGGCCTTTTCCCTCACACCCATCGAAAGGTTCAGACTGAAACCTCAGAGGAGGGGCGGTGGGGGGTAAACCAAGGAACGTATGCATGTAAGCATGACCAACGGACACAGACCACAATGCGGGGGGGCGGGCGGGGACAGCAGGAGGGTGTCAATGGGGCGGGGGAGAAACATCTGTGACAAGAATAAATTAATTAAATAAATAAAAAATAAAGGAAGAGTCCTTTAGAGGCTAATGGAAAGGTTACCAGGTGAAAGGTCAAATGATTGACCTTTCTGACTCTGAACAAGCCACACCTGTTCCCATTTGTAAAAGCAGGATGGTGGCTGGGGGGCAGGGTAGAGAACCGCTCTTAGTTTTCTGCACAGTGGTACAACCATTTGCAAAACTGGCCGTAATAAAGCCAAACAGGCACACCGATGACTCGGTAATCCCACCCCCGGAAGCATGCTCAACCGAAGTACAGGCATATCCTTACTACCTTCAAACCAACTAATATCCATCCTAGCACAGCGGATAAGCACACGGGTCTGTCCACGCAGGGAATACTATACAGCAACAGTTATGACCAGACAACACTGTAGGCAACAGCATGAACGCATCTCACGAAAATAATTTAAAATGAAGAAAGCTAGACCACAAATATTTACTGTATGACTCCATTGACATAGAGCACAAAAAAAAGGCGGAACCGATCGACAGTTAGAAGTCCGAATAGTGGCTCCAGGAGCGGGGCTAGTGGCAGGAGGGCGACACGGGGCAGACACAGTTCCGTTTCCTGGCCGGGCACTGGCTACACAGTGGCATTCACCCCGAGAAAACGGCCCGCGGCACACGTCCAGTCCCTGCCTTCTGCCACAGGCACGTTATAGTTCAATAACGTTTCTTTTTAAAATATAAAATCACTGACCTGGGGAATTTTGAACTAAAAAAAAAAAACAAAAAACTCAGTGAGATACAAATGTGATCCTCCAGGGTCACGGATTCAGGCATCTGAAGAGAGGAGCAACCCTGCTGGCCCCAGGATGAGCGAAGTGGGGCTCCCAGCCTGGAGGGACTGCTGGCTCCTCAGAGAGAGCAGGTACCATGGTGACGGTTCCTAATGGTGACAGGTGTAACAGGGTCACCAGCCCCAACACACTGAGAGACGGTAGAGGGGAAAGAGGAGGGAGGTCCTCCAGAAAGACGGGCAGCCCCGGAGCCGGGGCCCGAGCCCCCAGAGCACGCAGAGGCTGCTGGCTCTCTCCTTGGCCTCCTGACCCCGAGACACCTGGCGCATGGCACTGCTTTGCCGGTAACTACATCCTGCTCAGACAGGGAGGGGAGAGAGCACCTCAGGGGAGGCACCTTAATTGAAAAAGTGTCAATAGATAAAGAGCAATAAAAGCTTTTCCAGCTGAAAGCCCCGTTTCCTTTGCTCTGCCTGCTTCTGTTCCCACCCACCTGCTCATGCTCCCCAGGCAGGGCCCCTGGGGTCCTCTCCTGCTCTGCCCTGACAGCCGGTGTCCCAAGAACGAGGCCTCCGCCTCTCAGTCAGGAGGGCCGCTCCCCAAAGCCGAATCCCTGTTCTAAATGAACCAACAAATCTGTGTTGTCCCCAACTGTCACTTCGTTTCGCCTTGTTGGTTACAGGGATGATCTGGAGACATTCCAGGCCCTTGACCTTCCGTCGCTCCTCCCAGACCTCCGAAGTCGTTGCCTACCACAGGGCACCCGAGAAAATAACTCAAAGCCCCACTTTCCTTTGCAAGCAGTTTGAAGAAAGTCTTTATGGGTGACGAGGAAGTGACGTCTGAATGATCACCCCTGAGAGGTGCGGGATGGCCAGTATCTTCACTGATGAACTCACCCCACAGAATGTACTGGACACCCACCACCCAGGTGCCAAGGACCACGCTCCCCCTCGCCTGCCCTGGCCGATGACAGCAAACACCTCGTGCACCCACCATCACACAGGCGCCCTCCATCCTTGGGAACGGGGAGGGCCACGGACTGCGGTGGGGGCGAGGAGGACTCAGAGCGGCTTTCTCACACCCACGGGGCTTTGACTGACGGTTCCCTGTACATTGGACAGGCGGGCTCTGTGCGGGACAACATGTCCATCACAGCACGATACACAGGGTTCGACGCCGACGAAGACACGGACACCCTCAAAGCTGGGAAAGAGAGTGGGTGAGGGAATCGGGAGTCTATCGCAGTATCAAACGAACTGATTTAGCATCATAAATTATGATAAGTTTTATGGTACATTTCTAGAATTAGGTTAAAGAAATTTACCTGACTTCAAGATTGGGGAGGCCCATGCTCAGTAGTCATGCATATAAAAAATAAGGATTTAGGTAACCATAAGCTGTTTTTATTTTTTTATTTTATTTGTTTTTAAAATTAATTTATTTTTGTTACAGATGTTTCTCCTCCCCATCTCGTCCCCTACCCCTCAAGCATTGTTGTCCATGTCCATTGGTTATGCATAAATGTATATAAGTTCTTTGGTTTATCTCATCTATAACCATAGCTGTTTTTAAAGGCAAGACTATCATGATGGTTGAACGGCAACATCAAGCTACGGCGTTGGACCTACGGGTGTCAAAGAGAACACTGGGGGGTTCCGACCGCTCCCCGAGCAGCATCAGCGCCGTTCAGTTCCCCGCTGGGCTGCCACTGTGAGCCCAGCGGAGGCTGCCAGGGCAGGGGCTCTGCAAGGCGTCTCCCCCGAGGAGCATGTGAGAACTGAGGACCATCAGAGGAGGTTAAGACAAGAACAGAAAGTTCAAATTCACCTTCGAATTTGAAAAGTACTATTGGAAGAGGAACTGGCACTTCGTTCTGTATAATATAAGAGGTAATGAGGGCCAATGAATAGGTTACAGGGCTTTTTTTTTTTTAACCAAAGGAGGACTTTCCCAACCCTTAGAGAGTTGGAATACAGGCACAGCCAGTGCAAACCACCACACTGCAGGAGCGCTAAGTCCCTCCCCTCCTTCGGAAACTGGGCTAAGCTGGACGACCTCCAGCGCCTCTTCCGATGGCTGCCTTCGACAAGGAGCGCAGGTAACGCCTCCCTCAGTGTCCCTTAATGCTCCTTGCCATGAGTCACCACTCAAGACACAGAGGGGATGTGAGGGACTGGCTGTCCCTGGGGCCTGGCTTCCTGGTATTTTCCACATCTGCCCCTCGGCCCCTGGCATTGTGTGAAACTTCCAGGAGGCACACCCCACCCTCTTGCACAGGGGGAGCGAGGACGAGTCCAGGGATTTCCATGGTTTACATAATCCCTAAGAGCCTTTACAGCCTGGCCATCCGTCTTGCTTTTTCATTTAGTAGGCAAAATACAATAAACACAAAATTTACCATTTTAACCATTAACAAATGTCTAGTTCAGTAGCATCAAGTACACTCATAGGGTGACGCACCAGCACCACCGTGCATCTCAAGAACTTGCATCTACTTTTTAATGCCACCATGAAGTTAAAACTGTATCCCCAAGAGCTGTTTCTAGTATGATCGGCCACAGACGCGATGCCACGGCTTTCTCTGCAGGCCCACAACGGACGTGACTGTCCCTCTCTCGATGCCCACTATCATTCTTGTTAAACAGGCATCGATGTCTGTGCGGCCGTGGAGAGGTCCATGCCCATCACCGATTCCAGGCGAACGTGCACAGACTGTGCTCTGTGTGCTTCGGCGGAGCGGGGGGCTGCAGAAACCTCTGGTGACTGCCCCTGGGGGAATGGGTCAGCTTCGATCCAATTTTATTTTTTCTGAGGGTGAAGGGGGAGAGTGAGCGGCTAGGGTTCCTGGAGAGTTAGCTCCAGTTGATCTGCCCGGCTCGGGGTTGATGTAAACAGTTCATTGCAGGCCTCGGGAGAGCGCGGGGTCGCTTTAATTAATTCCAGGACACGCCTTGCCATGTTTACATTCCAAATTACCTTCACGTCAGAAGTATGTGGCCCAGAACCACAGTTTGGGGGCAATAAAATTCCACTGGCCGCTGCTTCCAGCATCTGGAAGTCATTTGCTGAGAGAGACAGAGTCTGCTACGTGGAAAAGTGAGATGTGCTTCAAGAGAGGCGAGGGGACGCTGGCTTCCTCCTGAGCAGCGGACAGAAGGGCAGCACCAGGCCGGTTCCAGAGGAAGAGTGTGCCGTCCCTCGGATTCTCCGCAGAGCGGGGAGCCCCCCCCCGACCCGGCCAGTGCGCTGACATCAGCGTGAGAGGGAGTCTAGACAAGGGCCTGGGGCACTTACACTGATGACCAGGACTCCATTACTAGAAATCATTTCACGCCGGTGCAGACACCAGCCCTGGGGTCTGCTAAAATTGCGGTGTCTTCCTATCCCCACTCCTTTCCTACCTCCCACCCAAGGGCCCTTCCAGGGTTCACAGAAAATTCCAGAAGGGGCCCAGCCGGCATGGCTCAGTGGTTGAGCATCGACCCGGGCACCAACAGGTCACCAGTTTGATTCCCAGTCAGGGCACATGCCCAGGCTGTGGGCCAAATCCCCAGTGGGGGGCGTGCAGGAGGCAGCCAGTCGATGTTCTCTCTCATCGATGTTTCTGTCTCTCTCTCCCTCTCCCCTCCTTTCTCTCTAAAATCGATAAAAAAATAAATAAAATTTTTTTTTAAAAAGAAAAAATTCCAGAAGGGTGTTTGGAGGCAAGAGTTGGTTTTTCCAATGCTGTACTCGGGAACATTATGAGTTGGTTGCACAATCTCTCTAAAACACGCTGGGCCCTAGCACTTCTTACCTCTGAGAGCTGCAAACCACTGAATGAGAGAACCCTGTGCGCAGCAGGCCCGTGCAGATCCCATCTAGTCCGTCCCTGCCTTGAGGCCGAGCTACACATGGGCCACTCTAGACTTCCAGTCACCTACTGTAGTATTCTCCTCTTCAGATCCAAGAGAGGAGGGCTGGGTTATGAAAAAGACTTTGCATGTGCTCCTTTGGAAGTCAAATTTCCAAACGCATCAACAACAATAAAGGGGTTACAGTATCTCTCCAAACAAATCAAAACTTCATACAAATCCTATGATTTGTCAATGTCAGTTTGCCTCCCACTCACTCAGAAGTCAAGTTAGATTTGTTGGTGATACACCACATTCCCTCTCTCTCACTGGGAGGCCGGGGACAGGACACGGCCCCAGCTTCCCAGCTGCAGGAGCCGAAGAGAATAACACTGGGCCATGGAGTCAGACTGACCTGGAGACGCGAGACCTCAGCTGTCCCGTGCACTGTCACCATCCGGCTCTCCGCCGCCTCTGCCCCGCTGCCTCACCCCTCCTTCCCCTCGCCAGAAGGCAGGGATCCCACCCGTGTAGACCACGGGTGCAGGGTAGTGCTTACAATGCCACCTGCAATGCAATGCCCAGCAAATACTTTTTTAAATGCTCATCAAGATGATATCACTGTTTTGTTACCCACATTAAAAATTAAAACGCCTCGCTTCTTTCTCTAGTCCACTTGGACAGTCACGGACCGAGTTCCTCATACCCTAGCATGTGGGTGTTTAAATGAGTCCTGCAATTAAGCAATTTGGGGTCTTCACTATATAGGTCAGCATTTCACCAAGTCAAAGTATGAACGGCATCAAAACCACATGGGGTGCGGGCGGGAAGAGGGTGTGCGATTAAAAACGCAGAGTCCTGGCCTGCACCCCAGACCTCCTGAGTCATGATCTCTGAGGACAGGGCCGGACATCTTCCCTTTAAATAAACCCACCTGGCACCGGCTCTGTGGTTCTAGGCGCTCTGTTTCTACCCTTACATCTTAGCGTCCACAACAGCGGGCAGTTGTATTGGTCTCTGGGAATCCAGGGTGTGGCCGGTTGGTTACATGCATGGGCTTAAGCGGGAAGAATCTGCACCTCCTGCCTGGCAAGAGACCGTGCAAATTCAAGGCACCAGAGAGCAGGCGAGGTCTCTCCGGGCTCCAGAGTCGGCAGCACAGAAAGAACACTCTGTCCAGAGCCTCAGAAGATGAAGCGTCCTTCCCAGACGGCATCCCTGCGCTTGTCTTGCACGGTCCTGGTCCTTTAGATGGATGGCTCTGTGATCTCTAGAAAGTGCCCCGGGTGGTGTGCTAAACAGTCAGATTTGAGAAGCACAGTTCAAGGCATCACCTCCACCCCTGTGAGCTCCACTGAGGCAGCGCCGGGCCGAGAAGAGACCCACAAACCCTGAAGCCAGGAGCTGGGCTCCGGTCCTGGCTCTGCTGTCCCCAAGATTCCACGTGACCCTCCAAGATGTCCCTGAGCATCTCGGGCCTCAACTTGTCTGAACCATTAAATAAAGAGGGTCCAAGTAAATCAGCAGCGTTCAGATTTTATTTTGGCAGCACAATCGTTCTTGGAGAAGCAACCTTCCCAGGACTTGGGCACGGGAACCAGACCGACGTGCAGGGACAGGCACCCCTGCCGCAGCCCTGGGGGCTCTTCGGCGGGATCCTGGACTGCCCAGAACGCAGCTCACACTCCCCTGGGCCCCTGGACCTAACTGAGGTCCAGGTCCGCTGCGGCTCTCCACATCCCCAGACTCCAGCCCAGGAGTAGGGGGGGAGGGAAGTCGTCAGCACGACCAAGAACAGCTGTGAAGGGCTGGCAGGAGGGTCTCACAGTTTCCGCAGGTGTCCCACGGGTGGCTAAGAGTGGGCTCTCGTAGCAGGTGGTGTTTTGGGAAAGGAGGTCCAGCACCCCCCCCAAGACTAGGCACTGGGGGTGTGGAGGCCCCCACAGACTAATGCCCCAGAGAGCAAATGGCCACTGCTGTTTCCCAGCACTGCCCAGAGGAGCTGTTCCCAGAAAGCCAGGCCTTGGAAACCCACTGCACGCGAGACTTCCTCCCGCGTGCACATTAAAGGCCCCTGATAAGTCCCGGGGCAAATCAACCTGTTCAGCATGTTTGTAAGCCATCAAGTTTCAAACTTTTATTGGCTGACAGACTCTTTTTACAAGTAAAGTTTATCCGACATCCTTCGGAAGACTGTGAAACGCAGAGGACGTTGGAGTGTGGGTTTTGGGAAAAGATTGACATTCTGAGGACTTAGAGGTGGGGAAAGGCGGAGGTGGAATTATTTTTAGGTTCCCCCCTTTAATTTTATATTCTAAGGGACAAAAGACGACAGGACTTAACTTTATGACGAGTTAAGGCCTAGGACGCGATCCAGCCCTCGGAGCCGTCTCCGGGCCCCTCCAGTGTGCATGCTCCCTCGGGCAGCATACAGGACAGACAGCAGACGTGACCAGGTGCCACTTCTTCCAGCAGGCTGCCGCTGGCCCCGCTTCCAGCCCGGGGGCAGACCGCAGAGTGCATGGGCCGGGGGGTGCTGCCTGCTCGCTGGTGCTTCCACCACGGGCCCGGGCCTGGAAACACCATTCTGCACAGCCAAACACAGCTTCTGGAAGTGTCCGGAGTCCCCTTCACGTCTCAGCAGCCTGTCACCCAGTGGGATGAGAGGCACGGTGAGCCCTCCTTCATAGGTGAGGCTCTTCCTTCACCACTGAAGAGCACGGACCTAGCACACGACCACCTCCCTGGGCTCAAATCCCGGCTCCGTCGCCCAGAGCTACGAGACTGCTGGCAAGTTCCTCAACACAAGTGACGTAAGTAACGTACGTAAAACAGCTCCTGCACACCGTAGGCACCAAAAGGTGCCTGCTGGCATTGCCTGTATGACCCTTGGCCTCACCAGCAAACTGTTTGGGGTGGTGGGGAAGGGAAGGCCCAGCGGAGTGGTTTCTGAACCTCTATAAACATACACAGCCGAGGGGAAGGCATGGTGATGGGGAGAACATCCCGGCTAAGACAAATACGCGGTCGCGCGGGAGAGACGCCCCAGGCTGGGCCCGGAGAGCTGGCCTCCACCTGAGGCTCCGCCGTGAACTGGCTTTGTGGCCGCAGACCAGTCACTGGCCTCTCCGGAGTGCAATGATGGGGCTGGCATGGCGATCCAGAGTTTCCCCAGCTTTTCAGTTCCACCAGGCCCAGGTGCTGGGTCCAGGAAGGGCTGCGGTGGGGGTGACAGAAAGCGGCCCCGTGGGGCGCATCCGTGTGCGGAACAGGAGCTCCTGGACATGCGTGTTCGGACGCCTTCCTCGGCCCCGGAGGAGGCGTCTTGGCCCTGGCATGGCCCCCTGAGCAGCTCAGGACGGCGCTGGCGCTCAGGCAGACGTCGTGCCGAGAGCAGACCGCGCAGCAGCCATCCAGCGCTCAGAGCTGGGTTCCACGGGTAAGGGGTTCCCGCCACACTCAAGACGAAAGCTCCGCAACAACGTGAAGCTCCAAGTGCAGCTGCTTCTCGTCCATAGACCCGGTTCTCGGTGCCCGGCCTCTCCGTCCCCACCCCCGCCCCCGCCCCCGCCCCTTCCCGTGTGCCCAGGTGTCGACCCAGAGCAAACCTCTGAGCTCAGGGTCGGGATGCAAAGAGCATCTGGTTTTTCTTCCAGTGTTATTTGGTATTGGTTTCAGGTGTACAGCGTAATGGTGAGACGATCACACACTGCACACGTCCAGTTCCCCAGCTGGCACCGTACATGGTTATCGCAGCATTACTGACTCCCTGAGCAGCACAGACTGGCGGCAGCGGAACAGTCACGGGGGCGTACGCAGCGCCTCTCGGGATTTAAAAGCAACTGGCTATTCCTGCAGGAGCCGACGCACCTGTGCTGTGCAGACAGGACTCGTTCACCGGGCGTGGGGACATGCCTCTGGGAACGCTTAGCGGCCTGCAAGGAACTCTGCTCTCTGCACCTTTTCGGGGAGGAGGAGGGGACAGGAGTGGCCTCCCCGGACACCTGCTCACATGAGCGGCACCTACAGCTCTATGGAGTCACTCTGGCTCTGCTCATGGGGCAGAACAGGGACAACGCTGGGGGACAACACGTGACGAGGGAGGTCATCGCGCGTGTCCAGAGAACCCGGGCACCAGCAGGCCCGCCGACAGCGCTGGCTCAGTGCAACCTACGTGCTCCTGGCTGCTGCCGTCGGCTGCGTGGAGCCCTGATGTGGAGGGGGGAGGATGTGCAATTTTTCTAGGGCTTATGCCTTCTCAAATGCCCTGTGCCCTTCACACACACACACAGGCACACACGCACTCCCGTGTGCACACACGTGCACGCGGGTCTGTACTGACTCTGGCTGACAGGTTTGTCACTCCCAGACTCCACCTCTGATGTTTCACTTCCCACCACAGTTCAGAGCCCTTGACAGTCCTCCCGTCTGTCCTCGTCTGAACTCTTGGTGCTCGACAGGAACGCCACACCCACGCCAGCCTGTCTTCTACCCGGGCACGCGTGCGGTTCTTCTCGAGAAAGGACCACATCTCCCAAGCCCGCAGCAGGACCACCGCGAGCCCCCTCCACCCGCCCCCAGAAACAACGCACACCCTGTGAACAGGGAGGAATTGGGACACAGTCCAACAAGACCTGTCTCTACCCCAAAGCAGCTCACTCTCCCAAACACACTGGTTTTTAGGGCCACCCCCCGGGGTGTCGCAATGGGACTTATTAGACAAGGCGCTCACCCTCTGCAACCTCCCAAAGCTGTCTTGCCAATTTAGACATACCCACGGATGGGTTCTCTTACAGCGAAATGTGGCCCCCCAAATTCTAACCCTGGGGACCCCAGAGTGTAACCACATTGCAAAATAGGGTTTTTGCAGAGGTAATTAAGTTACAATGAGGTTGTTAGGGTGGACCCTAATCCATCTGACTGGTGTCCTTGTGAGAAGGGGACGTTTGGACAGACACATGAGGAGGCAGCAGGAGGTCACAGGGAGGAGGCACCATCGATAAGCCGAGGGAGAAGCCTCGGAATGAAACCAACCCGGCCCCTTTCTTGGGCCTCGACGTCTGGCCTCCAGACACGTAAGAAAATCCATGTCTGCTGTTTAAGTCGCCCAGCCCGAGGCACCGGTACAGCAGCCCCGGCGAACTCATCCAGATCCCGCCACTCCTTTTCCAACCTGGAAGCCGCGTTCGAGGGCCCATGGAACGCTGGCTCCCTCGCTCGGCCGCGCTGCTGGCCTCCATCCGCGGGGAGGAGATGCGGAGGGGATGAGGGTGGAGACAGGCGGAGCAGGCCAGTCGAAGGAGGAGAGAGGGTCCAGGCAACGCTGCCGCACAGCAGCGCCCACGGCACCAGCTGCCACCTCCCCGCCGCACGGAGGGCCGGCTCCAGTCTGCTCTCCAGCCTCCCCGACTTGCACTGTGACTCATGTTCCTTGTTTACAAAGCCTCCAGGCGCCACACGAGCCCTTCACCAAAGCGAAGGCAGTGATACCGAGCCAGGGCCCTGGGTCCGAAGGCCACCACCTCCGAGATGGAGCCGCGTGCTCCCCGATCCCAAATGAGAACGCGAAGGGCAGAGAAACCAAACAGGCCAAAGCACCACCCTTCTAATAAGGATGTTTCCTGAAGACTCTCTATATGCTGAATGAATCTTATGTAAGAGTCAACATGTTCAAAGCACTAAAAATAGGTCTGGGGACATTCTGATGAATACGCTTTTGATGTCCTTAACCCTTTGAAAGGAAGGGCACGCACGTGTGAGAGGGTGAGTGGCCGCCCCTCATCTACATGCAGCCTGCCCCGCCCCGCCCCGGCTCACTGTGGACCATCGGAGGCCAGAGGACACACACCCTCCCAGCAAAGCAGAAAGTTCCTCAGGTCTCCAAGAGGACAGAGATACAAGAGAGGAAACTTCCGGGAACTGGAGACTTCCTGAAACTGGCCTTTGAGGGGCACGGAGGGTACAGACGAGAGGGGGGCCCCTGCAGCTACCCCGCTGCCTCCTCTGGAAGATGAGCCTGGCACCGGTTCTCAGCAGTCAGACCCGTGTGGCACGCATGGGCTGGAGGCGGGGCGGGCCACCATGCAGCGCCTATGCTCCTGATACCTTCTTCCACTCCTGCTGAGATCCAGGCCAGGCCGTCTCTACCCTAAAGTCCCAGTAGGATGAGAGGGTCCCTCGGCTGAGCGCCTAGAACGGTCACTGGGGGTTGAGGATGGTGAATGGGTTAAATGGCTTCGGATGAGGTCTCTGGGTAGAAATTCTGGTTCACAGAGTAGCCGAGGTGGCCAGATTTTGTTTCTAAACACGTGTCGGTTATGAAAGTCACGCAGGCTCAAAACCTGTGTCCTTTTCGGAAACCCAACACTTCTTCTCGTAAGTAAATCAAAGTTTACAAATTTTTTCCTAATAAACCAGTTGGATCATACTCCTTTTGTAAAATTAGTGACCCAGAAACAAATCCAAAGTATTTTCAAAATAGCCTCCCGACCGCACAGAGAGTTGACGCCGTTGCAAAGCCTGCCGGCTGCCTCCTCTCATGCTTACTTCCAGCTGGTTAGCAACTGAGGCCCGTTCACCAGGAGCAGGGCTCCCGACACTGCACGGCCAGGCTGGGCAGCCGTGGGAAACCTCGTCAGCGTCCAGGGCCTCTGCCTGCCTCACCTGGGAAAGAATACCTGTAAAGCCCTGCTGGGCTCTGTTTGCAGGGCCCTATCATTCCAGTTTTTCCAAAGGAGATCAGCCTAAGGCGCTAGTTACTCAGAATGTTCATAGGCGTGCTGTGTGAAGAAGGCTCTGTGGTCCAGACGGTCTGGAGGTGACCGGGGTTCTTTATTGTAACACGGCTCAGAACCTTGAACACACTAATGAACATCTCTGTGACTCTCCAGGAGAACTAAACCTATAACATTTCTGACATAGGGATACAATCTTACCATTTATTAAAGATCTCACAAGACTGGGAAGCTTTTAAGATTTACCGACACCGCTTACATGGTGGCTCAGCCCAGCCCTGGAGCTGAGTGGCCCCCCCGACAGTGTTCCTGGACAGACCCAGCCCTGAGGACCTGCTCAGGACAGGAAGTGGGGTGCATGCCCACAGAGTACAGAGAGCTGTCCAGTGTTCACACAGCAAACAAACCCTGACTAGAAGTGGTTGTATGGCTCGGGGGTCCTAGGCAGGCCCGCTGCTCATCACCCCGATCTCAGCTGTGTCCCTCTCACCCCGCTGCTGCCCAGAGGACTCACCTCGAACATTTCTTGTCTTTGGATTTTCCAGCAGTTTCCTGACTCAAGCCCCTCGTCCCACTCCCTCAAGAGGCCCCCTCTAACCATCTTCAGGGCTCATTGAGTTCCTGCCCTTGAATCCTTTTGCCCTGGAGAGCCGGGATGACACCATTTAGCACTTAATTACACACCCTCTCATCTGGCTCCCGTTCGGAGGGTGCTAATTGTGCTTCCCAGCCCAGACTGCCAACGCCCGGAGGAAGCAGTCCTGTCTTATTGTAAATGTATCTTTATTGCTGAAAGTATTACAGATGTCCCTCCCTTTTCCCCCATGGACACCCTCCTCCCCGCTCCTGCCTTCCCCACACGGTTGTCTGTGTCCATTGGTCATGCACATATGCATAGAAGTTCTCTGGTTTGTATGTGATGCCACCAAGCTCAAGGCCAAGCAAACAGCAGGCACTCAATAACGAATGTTAACTGACTCGTTCTGGATGGCAACCTGGACCTGTTTTCCCAGTGATGGCTTCTATTCTGTATATGTCTTGACCACGCTGAATGTGCCCAATCTCGTCTGACCTTTATATGTCTTGAGTATGACATGTACGATCTTGCTCCAACCCTCCTCTGAGAAGTTCTTGATGCAGATACAAGTTCAAAACCAATTTAGCCCCTAGAGTCACCACAAACTTCAGGGCCAGAATTTTTTTTTTTTTTTTTAATCCTCACCCGAGGACATTTTTCCATTTTTTGTTCAGGTAGAGTGGGAGGAAGAGAGAGGAACAGAGAGAGAGAGAGAAACATCGATGCGAAAGGAACACATTGAGTGGCTGCCACCCGCACAACCGACCAGGGCCGGGGACAAACTGCAACCGAGGTACGCGCCCTTAGCGGGAACCGAACCGGGGTCTCTCAGGACCGCAGGCTGACGCTCTAACCGCTGAACCAAACCGGCTAGGGCTGGGCCAGAATTTTTGAGTTCACACTCTTTAAATCTTTTTAATGTCTCTGTTAGCCTATAGCTTCTATTTGAGTGACAACATGGTGACATCAGTGATGATGGTGATGGTGAGTTTATTAACTATCTAGGATATGCCAAGCACTATAAGTGTATTAACTCATTTCATCTTCCCAACACTGTTACAAACTGGGTACCATTATGGTCCCCATTACGGAGATGAAGAAACGAGGCTGAGGGAGGTTGAGTATCTGCTGGGCCCCACAGCTCCGAAGGGGTCTATCTAGTGACCTCAGAGCCATCAGATGATCAAAAGGAAAGATTCAAAGTCTTCTTTCCTGGAAAATGAGGATTGAGTCTCCTTCCCAGTGGTTTCTAAATCTGGCTGATTATCAAAAATCAAGTAATAATAATAAAGACTTCCTGTCCCCACCCTCAGAGATTCTGTTTCAGCAAATCCAGTTGGAGCCCAGTGATGTATTTTCTCAAAGATCAAGATCATTCAGGACTGAGAAGACCAATTACATCTGTGCCCTCTGTCCACAGCCCCCGAATTAACCCTCCGGGGAATACTTACTGAACACCCACCGAGTGGGGAAACCACTGGCTGGCCCACTTCCCTCCACCCTTCCCTCCCTCACACACTGAAAATGTATTGTTTCGTCCAATGGGCTGCAACCTGGGCTGCAACCTGGGCTGCATGTTAGATTCACCGGGAGAACTTAAACAACACGGATGTCTGGGGAAGGCAGGAGAGCAAACAGAGGTGCAGCTCTCTTTGCAACTGTAATGTGTAGCACAGATGCTTGTCTTTCTTAGGATGAAAAACTGGCCATTCATCCTTGGCCTTCGAAAGCCCCTTCTTACATAAACCAAGTGAGAGGGGACACTCCTTCACAGTGCAGTGTCTTTTAAAATTAATAACACTAAAATGTTTTAATACATTCACTAGCGCAGTTCAGCCTCATTAGGAAGAGTAAATAAAAGAGTATATTGCGCGCGCGCACACACTCAACTTGGAAAGTCAAGTACCGCGGAGATGGCAACCACATGGGCGTCTTTCTTCAAGTCGGTTTCAGCACCCTGCCCTGTGCAATTGCAATTACTGGGCAGAAAAGGCCAGGGCGGGGAAGGGCTTCAGAGCCCTCAGTGAGCACGCTGTGGTCCACAAGGAAAGCGACCTGCCTGGACCTGGTGGCAACCCCAGGACCGGAACCCAATTCCATGGCTGCAGACAGCGCCGCGGCCCTGGTACCATCAGCCGGAGGGGCTTCCAGATTCTACTTTTCACTTTCCAGGTTCCAGGGCAGAAATGAATAATATTGTCACAGAGGCCTCAATGTAAGACAACGTCACCTAAGGGATACTTGCATTTTAAACACCAGCGCTCATCACCATGAGATGAATGATTCTGTTCCTTGTTAAGGAAACACCAGACCCTCTGAGCACTTCTCAGGGGCAGGCGGGACCGATGTTCCCCTCACACCCCGTAGTTAGCATTCCGGCCACTGGTGGGCAGCGGGAAGGACTGCGCTCCCCCCCAGGCAGGGGCGCGGAGGCTGGCACCAGAGTCTCGACAGCACATGTGTGTATTTGCAGCGAAATGTCCGACTCCAAAGCCCTTGGCAGCAGCTACAGGGAACACTGTCTCCTCCGGGACAAGCCAGGAAGGAAGGGTGTTTGGGAACAATTGCTAAGGGTCCTAAAAAAGAAGAGATGACCTCTTTCAGGGACTTTTCTTGTTTCCCCCTCCATTCTGCCTCCTCTTCCTATCCTTTCTTTAAATGTGTGGGATTTTATTTTTTTGGTATTTTTCTGGCCAAGGGTTGGAGTGCTGCCACACACCATCTACATATATCCAACTGCTAGAAACAGACACAAGTACACACTTCACATGCATATGTATGTGCACAGGGTATGCAGAAACTTTTGAATGTAAAATATATACGTGTAGACACATATATATTCACACACATATACTGCAGTCACACACGTACAGTATATAGGTCTGCAGCCCAATATAGAGGGAGAGGACCCAAGATTCTCAGAGATGCAGCCTGAGTGGTTTCGAGGTTCAGATGCCACTCACAAAGCCACGGGCCCACGGTGAGGCTCCGTGACGGTGCGGACACGGCCGCTGGCGCTCCGGCCCCACAGAGACGGTTCCGCGGCCTCTCTCGCCCCAGGGCCTATCCTCGGGGAGCCGGAGGCCAGCACCCATTTCCTCACCACCTCCTGGCTCTTGAGGAATTGAAAACCACAACCATAACAACAGCACCAGTGAGTCCAGCCAGTGTAGTTGTCGCTAATGACAACTTCCTGACCCTGCCGATGGTTTTCTCTCCGTCCTGTGCCGGCAGAATTTCCATCTCGGCCCCCCCGGCGCTGTGGATGGGACATCAGCCTGGGGACGCGCTGGTGAGCTTCGGGAGGGGCTCCAGCCGTGGTCGCCCGGTTTTCTGGGCTCCCTGTCTCTAGAGGGTCAACGAGAACAGAAATTTGGAGGGTGCTGAGGGTCGCACCCAGGAAGCCTGGAAACAGAGGGGAGTTGGTTTGGGGGCTGACGTCTCTGCTTCCCTTTCCTGTGAGCGACATCTTTCTTCTTGTCATGGATACGTGCCCCCGCACACCGGAGAGGGGGGCACCCCCAGGCCGGCCCAGGCAGAGCGGTGACAACACTGGCGTCTAAGTTCGTCTCCATCTCCTCAGTCAGGTCGGTGGAGTCATTTGAGCCCTGATGAACTGAGTGATGCTCATAAGGGTGTTAGCAAGTGAAAGGCTTGTCTGTCCCTGGAGGATGTGCAGTGACGGGAGCCGAGCCAAGCATCACGGGGAAATTGCAGGCGGTGGCATTTACAAGAAAGACAAATGTCCACCCCATACAGACAGGTGCTTCTCCGTTGCTGGACCCTGGACCGACTGGGCATTTTGTACTACTTTGTGTCCTTTATCACCCTCCCTCCCTTTCCCTCACTCCTTGGCTCCGGTAGGGGCCGTCTCTGTTTGATGTGGGAACCCCTAAAGCAGAAGTGTGGGGGCAGAGAGCCTGGCCGCAGCCTGCTGGTGGTGGGGGAGGGGCAGTGATGGTCCGAGTTGAAGAGATTTGTAAGCAGCTCCAAATATTTCTTTGGGTTGACCTTGAAAGGGAAGGAAAAATGAGCCTGCCCCTCTTTTGACCCCCATAACCTTCCTCCAGGCTTCTACCTGTTCAGAGCTGCACATGGCCTTGGACCCCCCAGAGGCTGAAGAGCCAAGGCCGGTATGAGGGCTACGTTTCCCTCGGTAACACCCGTCTTGGCCCGTGAGGCTGGGCCCCCTAGAGAAGCCTCAGCTGCAGCCAGGGAGCCAGGTTCCTCTGTGTCTGGGTGAGGACCTCTGAGCTCCCCCACAGCCACCAGAGCGGAGTGGCGGTCTGTGCCCACTGCGTTGGCGCAGACAGACGCCTGCTCACGCGGCACGTCAGCGGCTCTCTTCCCGCGCCCCTTGCAGTGCTCCGTCCCTACTCTGAGGCTCAGGGCACAGTCATCCATTTTCATGACACCCACTGAGCAACCTCGTTTTTTCTGATCGCTCTGGCATGACACGCCTTCCATTCTCCTGGCTTCCCATCAAGGCCGCGCCCAGGTTCGAGAGGAGGGCACGACCCAATCACAGGGATAGAGAAGCAACATGTTCGCAAAAACAACGCAGCGAGACGGCCAGGCCATCTGCGCCGGGAGCACAGACAGAGGAGGCGCTCGGGAGGAGGAGCGCGGGCTGAGACGCGGACAGCTGCTCCCTGCCCACACCTGCCGCCTCTGCGCTGTGACGTGGCCTCTGCAAGGCCGAGGGGACCCGAGCCGCAGAGTGGTCACAGCAGTGACGTCAACCTTGACAGACACAAGAGGGAGAGGCATCTGAGTGGAGGTGACAGAGGTGGGAAGTGGCATGAGATGAGTAAGAAATAAGGAGTTAATCAGTTTGGCCATTCGACGGATTCCGGAAGGAGAATAATGGGGAATATGTTTGAGGGGGGTTGCTAAGGGCCACACGTCAGATTAAAGATGTTTATTGTCCAGGCTTCAAAGACAATAATCCCCTTTTTTAAGGGTATTAAAGGGCCAAAGGGGTTTAGGGAGAAGACTCTAATGCATAAGAGCTGGGTAGGGCGAGGCTGTATGCGGGAGCCTGCTGGGAGCCAGCAGTGACCCAGGCCCCAGAAGGCTCGGCGGCGGAGGAAGAGGGTGAGATGGAGGACGAATGTCAGGCAACCCTTCCCCGGGAAGAGCACGCCACAGGACTGCGAGCCCGTTCACTGCCTCTCTGACCGCGGAGACCCCACCGGGGGCGGACACGACCGTCTGCACACCAGACGGACACCCGGCCCACTCAGGGCTCGGTTTCTGCTTGATCGGTGGTGAATGTTGCCTTGACTACTTGTCTGGGTCAGTGTGACCAACACTGTGTCTGCAGTCCCAGCAGCCACCAGAAACGCTCCATAGTAAGGCGACATGTCACCTGTTGGCTAACAAAGCCACGGTAGCCAGCAGCCGCCCTTGGACTTGTCTGGCTTGGATGCGCGGGCTCCATGCCCACCGACCGTCTTCGCCCTCCTGGCCCGTGGGTTTCCCCAGCTCTGCGATGTGCTCCACCAGCAGGAACAGCCTCCCCCACCCCACAGGGCCACCTCTTTGCGGATCTGCTTTCCACCTGGATTCCCACCCTCACCACCGCAGTCCAGGTGCCCTTGACCTCTCTGACCCACCATGATGCTTCCTCACCAGCCTCCCTGTCCACTCTCCCCTCTCCCTCTCTCCACCACCACTAGCGGGGCCTTCCCGCCTCCTCAGGGCACTGCCAGCTGTCCACAGGAGCAGACCCAGCTCCCTCCCAGGATGTTCAAGGCCTCCAAGCTCTGGCTCAGCCCACACCTCCAGCTTCCTCTCCTCACCGAGCTCCCTGCTCAGGGTCCTCAAACACATCAGCCACACTCTGGCCCCAGCCACGGGCTAGGCACCCTTTGCCCTGCAGAGACTACCCCCCCCTTCCACTCCCCACCACCACCACTCTTTGGGTGGGGGGCAACTCCTACTTAGTTTCAAGATTCAAATCAAATATATCCTCTATGGAACGCTCTCCTTTTACACCAGGCAGAAAGCACTCCCTCCGTTTTATTTATTTATTTTAATCCTCACCCAAGGATCTTTTTCTATTTATCTTTAGATAGAGTGGGAGGGAAGGAGGGAGAGAGAGGGAGAAAGAGAGAAAGAGAGAAACGCTGACGTGAGAGGGTCACACCAATTGGTTGCCTCCCGCACAACCCCAACCAGGGCCGGGAAGCAAACTGCAACCGAGGTGCGTGCCCTCGACCAGAATTGAACCCATGACTCTCTGGTCCACGGGCCGACGCTCTAACCGCTGAGCCAAACCTGCCAGGGCCATTTTAAATTATTAATACATACTAATTATTAATATATAATAATACAAATTAATAATTCATAATATTAATATATTATTAATTATATTTCATTTTAAATTCTAGAAAGACTACATCTGTATGTCTGTTTGGATGTCTGTCTCCCCAGGTGGAAGGTGAATGCCCCTCGTGGCTGGGACAGTGTCTGGATGACCTTTGGTCAACAATGGCCGGTGCCTATTATTATACAGTTAATACATGGTTAAATTAACATATTATAACATACAGAAGAAAACCTGATATTAGAGTCACCACAAGAGTTCCCTGACATCTCAAGAATAAAGATAAATTATAATACAGTACAGGCCCTGGCAGAATCTGGAAAGGCCTTAATCAAATGGACATTCCAACATTATTGTTTAGAACAATGAGGTACCACTCTAGGCTGTGGTAGAGATAGGAATAAAAATGATAAACATATTATATAGTGTGGAAAATAAAGTGCACACATATAAAAATAAGTAGTAATCCAAAGCAAGCTATTCTAAAGGCCACACAGGGACAGATTCTAGGTTTAGAGGCATTCATGGAGTCGCAGGAGTGAGAACACTAATTGCACCAGCACTTACTGAGCGTACTAGACGATTTGTTTACCCCACTGCCGACACACCTCGGACCCTCTCACGTCATCACGTCACAGTCCAATGAGAACCACTCATATTTACCGGAAGCCTATTGTTATAAAGCAAAGGGCCTGTCACCTTGATCAGGAGAAACTACTCGTGTCTATTCTAGCGCAGCTTCGTGAAGGCTCGAGCCCATTTCTTTCACTTTGGGTCTTCAGAGAAGATGTTAAAGTATTACTGTTTTGTGGTACGAGGGCTACAGGGATAAGAGGACCCCTGTTGGGGGACGAACGCTCAGACTTGAAGAAGAATCGAGATGGATGCTCCATGTGACATGCTGAACCCTGGCTCCTTGAGACTTCAGTGTCCAGATGCCTCCTTCCCGTCCTCCCTTCCGCTCTTTCCCTCTCCCGCTCCTGAGCCCAAGACGTACCACCAGGGCTCGCGTTTTCCAAGAGCCCCACGAAACACCAAACAACACACACAAGTATCTGTGCCCGGGCATACACCAAGGAAGGTACAAAGAGCTGCAGAAGGAGGTGGAATTTCCTGAGTTGCCAAGGGCTTTTCAAACTAATAAATACACCAGAAAAGGAAAGAAAGGAAGCAGTTAGGGAGAGCTCCTTGGCCGTGCCCCTGTGGCCGGGCGCGCGGGCTCCCGCCAGCACTCGGCGGGCCTGGCGCTGCAGGGCACCGACGAAGTGCGCTGAGGGGAGAGGCAGGAAGAAGCACTAACATACATTCCCACTTGGCCCTGCACCAGGCTCTGCCCACCGGGGCAGAGATTTGGCCGAGAACTAGAAGATCCCCAGGCCACTTAGAAAGGCAGTTGTGTTCAGACACTGCTCCCTGTCCTTCACCCTGCTTGCCGACATCTGCAATCCGCACGCCTCCAGGCCACCTCAATGCGCTGGTCTGCTCCGGCCGCTCTGACACCCCAAGGCCCCCGCGGTAGATACTCACTACGTGCTTGTTGATTGAACACATGAGGCTGAAGAGAGGGTCGATAACGTGGGCAAGGTCACACAGCTAAATGCTGAAGGTTTCACATGTGGGCGGATTCCTGCAATAGTGCTCCTGACCTCTGCGCTGTGCCAGGTGGGAGAACACAGAGGGCAAGAAGGGCCTTATGCTTCTCCAAACAGCTCAGAGCGTCTACAACAATGATCGCTACACAGAGAAGGACGCAATGCGTATACATGAAATTGACCATCGCCTTCGAAATCTTAGAGGTCGGAAACCACATCTAACTACACACACGCATGCTTCCTTAATGTTCCAGAAAAGAACGGACTTGTTTCCTGGGGCTCACCATGCACGCCCTCACTGTGTACTTCTTCAGCACGAGCGTGTCCCCTTCCTGCACTATCATCTTCTTAGGGATAAGGTCAGGTTCTAGGCCTCCTTGCCTTCCCAGGAACAAGCACGGGACGGGCACTTAGTGCTTAATGGATGTCTGTCAATTGACTTTCCTTATTTCCAGTCCTGGTGACGCCCTCCTACTGGATTTGCTGTCAGTTAGGCTCACAGCTGCCCCAGACTGGGTCAGGTCATCAAACCCAACTGAGCGATAGGGAGCGGACACAGCCCTTTCTTGCCCTGTCAGCCAGAAAGGTACTTTCAAACCAAAGCTCACAGCAAAATGTGGCACGGCGCCCGCATTTGGATGCCTCCCTTCTCCTGGCTGAGGGTTTCTTGGAAATTCTTCTCCCTGTATGTGTATCATGTTCCCGGTGCGGTAAACAGAAGAGACATGAGTAGCAAATGAACCAAGTTCAAGGGGTTGGTTCCTTCACCTCTCGTTTCTTGGAAGGGACCAACAGCAACCCGGAAGTGGCCTGGATGTGCTCCCGGGAAAGCACTTCCCAAGGCCGCCCTTCGGAAGTCCCATCTCGCTCCCGTCAGCCAGACCTGCCTTCTCCACTGCAGGATGCGGCTGTGACAAGTTTTAATAAAACTCTATTTATGCTGAACAGAGTCTACAGACTCTAACACCTTACTTACAAACATCACAATTTGAAGTAATCAAAACAGCCGCAAAACTACTACTTACCTTCCTTGTCCTCCCCCGTCTCCCCGTGTCCTACTCACCAAGGAGCCAACGCCAGAAAAAGGTTGTAGTTTCAGGAAACTACCAGTAGGTGGTGCAAATCCTCCCGCTGGCTCCAGGACAGGGCCGGGTGCAGGAAAGCAAGGGCCCTTGGACAAACCCCCATCTGGGTTCCATTTTGATTGTTTTGGCTGGTGTTTCTGGATTTTGAGGCTCCCTCGTTAAAAGACTGCTCCATTTCCAAATAACTTTTTTTTTTTTGGCTTCAAAGGAAGGACCTTTTATTGTTTTGTTTTAATAAGGGTACCATTTAAGGGCTTCCTATGACTCAGATGCACTACTAGGTGCTTTGGAGGCTATTAATCCTATGATGTATTGGTTATTACCTCATATTACAAAGGATCTAGGGCTCTATATGTTTAAGTGATCTGCCCACATGGTTGGCAACTGGTAAACCTGAGGGTTTAAATCCAGTCAACATGACTTCACAATCCATGCTGGACACCACCATTTTCCCTCGGCGGTTGGCTGATTCGGACACCCCATTGGGGAAAGCCGAGGATGTGCCATCTCAGAGCAGTCAGGACGCCATCCCTGTCCCCAGGATCTTACGACCAGCCTGGTGACACGGGTGATCACCGCGGAGACGTCTCCCTGTTCGCACACATCTCAGATGCCCGTGGAAAGCACCAGCTCTCCAGACAAAGCGAACGCCTTACTGCGGTACGAGTCCTGGGCTCCTTTCTCAGCACGGGCTTGACCTCTCGCTCTCCGTGACCCTGAGTGGAATACTCCTGGGTCCAGCAGAGGGGCCCTGGGGGCAGCCCTGAGCCTCAGAAAGCCTGGGCGGGAGCTATCAGATCACTTTTCATGGACGGTACAATGAATCGTCCCCACTGAGGCCTCCCCACTGCCTTCTGTCATCTTCCCTAGATCTGCACGGTGGGGAAAGGAAGTTCCTTCACACACAGAATTTCTTTCCTCCAAAGAGGGCATTTTCTCTGCCTCCAACCAGTACCTTCTCCTGCATTCTTATACTTACCCTGCGGTGTTCCACCCACAGGCCCGCCACCTGCAGGGCTTTCTAGAGAAATCATTAATCTCCCCTTCTGGAAACAGGCACCTGCTCTGCTGACACCAGAGGGGCCCAGAAGACAGTGTCCCAGCACCATCCCTGTCCTGATGCCCCAACCCCCAATTGCCGTGGCACCTGCGGAGGGGGCCAGGTTCTGGTCAGGAGGCTCTGTTTGATGTTGATTCTCCACCTGTCCACACCTTCCCACCTGCAGACTTCAGCTCTGCTGTGCCAACTGGAACGTTAACTCTTCAGAGTCAGCCCAGTCGGCCCTGCGTGCCAGGGACTTCCCCAAATGGCCTTCGTTTTTGCAAAGGTGACATAATGGGGCAAATGCACAGGACACCAGGCTGGGAGTCAGGAAAGCAGATTTCCATCGAGCTGTGTTGCTAACCAGCTGCATCATGTTGGACGCGTTCCTGAAGCTCTCTGGCTTCCACATCCTCGTGTGTAAAGTGGGAGGGGTGGGCCAGGTGATCTTCCAAACACAATTACTCAGTGATCCCACATGACTGACACAAACTTCCTCTTATCAGTAGAAGAGGAGCCCGAGCTGAGTGAGCATGTAAAAAGCAAAATAGGAAAGCTGTCCTTTTGTAAGCAAAACAAGTAAACCACGAATATCTGGGTCGGAGCACTTAGGAACCTCTAGTCCTTTCAGACCCGGGTGTCCGCAGTGGGCGAGCACGCGCACCTCTGAGCACGCGGCCCTGAGACGTTCACCATGCGCTGCCCTTCGGGGTTCATGTCCTCCTGCAGAGCAGGACTCTCACCAGGGGCAGGGACTGTGTTCGTCTCACCCACTGCTGCACCCCAGTGCCTTGCCCCAGGCCAACACGTTGTAGGAACTCAATAAATATTTGTTGCATGGATGAGGTTCCACTGTGCAGATCTGATTTCCTTCATGTCCCAGAGCCCAGGCAGCAAGGGCACCTTTCAGAGACCTGGAGCTGTCTCCCAGCCCTTCACTGTTAGGAAATCATTCTAACAGTGAGCTCTGCCCCAGAGGTCTGCCTCTGGAGATGGCCGCTTCCCCTCCTCTGACCCACTCCCTCCCAGGGGCCGCAACTAACTGGGTTGACCATTAGGCCCGAGGCCTCAACAGCCACGTCCCCCGGAAGACACGCCGTGCGGGGCTGGGCATGTGCCCTTCGCTCTGACGTGCTCCGCTCCCCCACGTGGAGCCCCGGCTCTCACAGCCCCCCTCTGAGCTGCCTGCCCCTCCATCTCGCGTGAGAGGAAGCCCAGCGCTCCTCGGGCAGCTCTGCTTCCGGGGAGCACGTCGCCCCCAAATGGGATGCATTTGGTTCCCAATCAGTCAAAGGCTCCCGATTTCAGTGAAGCCCCAGTTCTCACGCTTGCACGAGGAAACCCTCTTAAACCGACTGGCAGCCTGACAGGTTGGCGTTTCTTTACCCTTACAGGCAGGCCGGGCTGGAGGACAGACTTTTCATTAACATCCACCTTCCCATTCATGTGTTGCCCTCTGTGTACATTGTAATTTTCAGGTCACACATACATATTAGTGCTACTTTTTGGTGGCTAGTAGTAGCAGCCCTACCGACGAAGACTACCCTAAATAAAGAATCTGCTGACCCAGGTTCAGAGCCACCGGGCTGGGCACCTGCAGCTTGGGGACCCATCCAGATACTCCTCACATGGTGCAGCCACACAGGGGCGGTGAGTGGTCCTGGGGACACGGGCCCAGGGGGCTCTGCCAAGGACATAAAACACAGAACACAGGGTGGTTCTCAGCCCAGCACCCACCCTGGGCAAAAATATCCATTCCCGAAGGCCTCGGAAACACAGACCCCATCAAGGAGCACAGATCCAGGCCCAGAAGGGAGGGCACAAGGAGAATGGACACGTGATGGGGAGTGGAAAGGGCACTTTGGGGGACAGTCAGCTGTTCCAGAGCAACTGACTAGGTTTGCCAGGTTGCCAGGGCCAGCGGCTGATTGGTTCCTGAAGCGCCCACGGGGGCAGGATCTGCACAAGTCTCGGCCTCCAGAGTGAGGTAGGCAGCCCGTCGCCAAGCGTCTGGTAAGAAGTCACCAAACTCAGAGGGGAGCCGGCGAGAAGGGCCGGCGGCGCAGGCAGAGGGCCTGCTGTCAGCTCACGGGACGGCGGAGGATGGAGGCCTAACTCCACTTCTCCAGAGGACAAGGGAAACTGCTGGGCGACCCTGCCCAGGGCTCTGTTCCCTTGATGGTTCCGTCATCGGCGGGACTCCCAAGGTCTCCGCCACCTGCACACAGCCTGGCACACAGTCAGCCAAGGAGCAGTCATCCGGTGACGCAGTGAACCAGTGATGTGCAATCGCTTTCAGCCATGGCTGGACATCAGGACCCCCTGGGCAGCTTCACAAACTTCTGAGGCCCGGTCACACCAGCAGAGAACCTCAGCTGTCCCTGAGTTGTCCCTACTACTGCTTCTCCACGTGGGGTCCCCAGCCAGCAACATCAGCATCGGCTGGTCACCAGGTCACCAGGCCCCCCTACCTGCGAAGTCTTTCCCACAGGGGCCTACGGCGGATCCTGGGTGTGTCCCTACAGACACTGGCCTTTAAAGCCTGGCACCTGCCTGAGGCACATTGTCATCTGCATGTTCTAGGAACACCAGCCTCCAGAACATGCCCTCAAGTTCCTTTACGAGAGATTAGGTAGAAACCAAGGAAATTCAAGGTTGCTATTTCCTGTTCCCTTTTCACGTCAGCAGCCGCCTCTGGTTCTCAGGCCTGAGTTTTGACATTAACTCTAAACGGAAAATCCAACAGGCCATCCTGGTTTCAAAGTTCTATACAAAGACAAAGGACACGTAAAGGTGGAAATGGCCGGTCGCGGACGATGAGTACTTGGCTCTTGGTGACTGCCATCCTGACGTCTCCAGCAGTCACCCCAGTTCGTACGGAGGAGGCCCTGTGACACGCCGGTGAGAAGACAGGCAAACGGACAGGCGCGGCTGCCTTGTTAGCCTCCAGCCTTCGGGAAACCTCTGTGCCTCAGGCTCCTTGCTGCAAAATGAGGGCTCAAGGTCTCTAGGTAACTTCCAACCCTTAAACATGATGACTTAAAATACTACAATGTCTGAAAAGCTATGTTACTTAAAAAGCACTTCCCACCCAGCCAGTGTGGCTCAGTGGTTGAGCGCTGACCCATGCACCAAGTGGTTGCTGGTTCGATTCCCGGTCAGGGCTCATGCCCAGGTTGTGGTCCCGATCCCCAGTGGGGGGCATGCAGGAGGCAGCCAATCAATGTTCTCTCTCATCAATGTTTCTATCTCTCTCCCTCTCCCTTCCTCTCTCTATAACATGAATAAAGATAAAATAAACAAATAAAATAAAAAGCATTTTTCCACCTCCAGTGTGAAATGACCTAACTCCACCAGCAGTGTGATATTCCTTGGACTTATATAACAGTAAACCCTAATAACTGGCCCCCCAAAAGAATGCTGGGGAGATATGCATCAATCTCTTTGAATGAGCATATTGATGACAGGTTGTTAAAAAAAGGTAGTAATGACGACAGATAAGAAGGCAAGGTCTGGCTGTTGGGGAATGGGGGGGGGGGGGGGTCACAGGAAATAAGTCTGTCTACAACTCAGCTTGGAGTTAGTCCAGCTCTGTCCCAGAGCAGATGCCCCAAACAGAAGAGCTGGATCAACCCTCTGGGGGTAAAGAAGTGTCCAAAGAGAGTCCCAAGGAAAAGAGATCCTAAGTTCAACCAAGCTGCTCACGGTGGTCAGCACAGGCTATGGGGCGGGGAGGAGGGTTCCCGCTGCTGCCGGGGCTCCCTTCCCTCATCCCTACCTCACCTTCACCAGTGTCATGACCGGGGGATGTGGGCGAGTCTTTAACAACCAGCTTCCTAGGGGACGGAAGGAGGGAAGCCCTGGTTTGTAGCATTTGCCAATTTCCATGGTATAAATACTCCTACTGCTGCCCATTTCGAGCTATCAGTTTGATAATTCTGAATGCAGAGTTCAGAACCCGGGTTCAGTCAGCTCTCTGGACCTACCCACCTGCCCGAGGGAGAGGGACTTCCTGTCAGGTAACAGGCACATGGCACAGAGAGACAGGAAGTGTTTCTCAAGAGGGACGCGGTCTGAGAGACAAGCTGCCAGCCCGAGCGACCCCTTGCCCCCCAGGGAGAAGCCAGGACCCAGCAGGCCTGACCCCAGGCCCCTTTCACTGCCCGGAGTACTCTCACCAGAAGGCACCTCTTTGCCAGGCCCATTATGATTATCTTTTTCAGTCCTCACTGAAGGTATGAGTTTTTCATTGATCTATAAAGAGAGTGAGGGAGAGGGAGAAAGACAGAAACACAGACGGGAGAGAGAAACATATTGGTTGCCTCCTGCACGTACCAGGGATCGAACCCACAACCTGGGTATGTGCCCCAACCAGGAATGGAACCCATGGCCCTCTGGTGCATGGGCCGACCCTCCAGCCAGCTGAGCCACATCAGCCAGGCCCATCCTGTGGCTACCAGGGAGGGAGTGGGGAGAAGGCGTGACTGCTGATGTTTGGGGACGGCGGCACAAGGTAATCACTCCTGCCCTGGAGCAGGGAGAGTTGGCTACAGCCTCGCTTTGGAGCAGAGCTGAACTGAGAGCCAATAGCTGAGGGGCTGGACAACTGTCTGGTGTGGATGCCCATCCATCAGGAAACCGAACAAAGCAAGATCCCACAGAGGGCAAGACCCTGCGTTATGGTAAATCACAAAGACACGACGACCATTTACATAGGAACTTGTCTTACAGGGTACACATCACTTTCACATACCGCCCCCTGTTTTTTCCTTTTGATCCTGGGGGAAAGACCTGTAATCATTCTTCCCCTAAAAGCGCCAGCAGGACAGAAATTGAGAGCATACCCCGACCAAGCACAGGGCTTCGTGCCGGCCCTGCTATGCTGCGCGCCCGGGCCCCCCGCCCTGCTCTGTGCTGCGCCCCAGACCCTCGCCCTGCTCTATACTGCACCCTGACCTTTCACCCTGCTCTGTGCTGAACCCCAGCCCCGGCCCCCCGCCCTGCTCTGTGCTGCGCCCCAGCCCCCCGCCCTGCTCTGTGCTGCACCCCAGCCCCGGCCCCCTGCCCTGCTCTGTGCTGCACCCCGGCCCCCCGCCCTGCTCTGTGCTGTACCCCGGCCCCCGCCCTGCTCTGTGCTGCACCCCGGCCCCCCGCCCTGCTCTGTGCTGCGCCCCGGCCCCCCCGCCCTGCTCTGTGCTGCGCCCCGGCCCCCGCCCTGCTCTGTGCTGCGCCCCGGCCCCCCGCCCTGCTCTGTGCTGCGCCCCGGCCCCCCGCCCTGCTCTGTGCTGCGCCCCGGCCCCGGCCCCGGCCCCTCTCGCTTCAGCAGCTCTTCTCATTCACTCCATCTCGGCAGCAGCCTCTTGTGTAACTGAAACCGCAAGGAACTCTTTGTTTGACTTTTAATTCAGAAGACATTCCAGTAACTCTGTTCCTGCTACTTAAAAAAAAAAAAAAAAAATCCAGAGCTCTGCTCTTGAGAATTCAGCTTTTCCCCCGGGCACTAATGTTCACAGAACATGTACTTCTTCCTCGCTCTCCCCAGCTTCCCCCAGAGCCCCGCCTGAAGGCCAGGCTGTTCCAGGGAACTCAAACATCCAAAGTGCACTGGTCCCTCCACAGCCACTGAGTCCCCAGCACTTCCCAAAGGCTGGGGGCGGGGGATGGAGTGTTCCAGGTCCGTGGCTGCAGCCAAGCAAGTGAACAGTTGTTGAAAGATTTGCGTGGCTTTCCCGGTTACGCTGCTCATTTTGTTGGGGCAGGAGAGGGCTAGGGAAGCAAGACATAGATCTCTGGGCAACCAGGCCCCACAGCCAACCCCCCACCTCCAGAGGTCGGCAGCTAATGTCTGCTGACAGCCTTACAGGAATGAAGGACCAGTGACCACTGGTAAGGCAGGGAGAAGGACTTGACTCTGTATGTTCTTGGCCGTGTCTCCTCAAAGGGGTCCTGGATATGCAGCAGCAGCATCGCCTGCGAGCCTGTTCAGAACGAACTGAATCCGAACCTGCACTTGGTTCCCCTGTTCCACTGGGCTAACAGTATACACGCCACAGTTTGAGAATCACTGTGGTAAGTGCACTAGTAACATTTCAGTGTAACAGGCATTTCACTGGGCACCGCCGTACGTCAGACACTGCGCTTGGTGCTGAGGTCATGAGTTTCTGAAAGTGAAATTCCTGCTCTGTGAAGCTGCTCACAGCCTGGCACACAGGATCACCCAGCTCGGGACAAGGATGCCCTGACCTTGTGGGCTGGGTGTGTACATGGTATAGGCAGGTCTATGGTCTTCCCTTGTGGACAGAAAGGCTCTAACTTGTCCCAAGTCAACCTTGGTGACTTCAGAAGCTTCTATAGCCAGCATTTTCAGTAGAACTCTAGCTGACAATTTTCTGCCCAAACTCTCCCCTTCTCTCTTCTCTTTTATCCCTTCCACAATAAAGGATGAAAAAAGTAAGGTACTTTGTCAGCCTCCCTTGCAGCTAGCTATAACCGTGTGACTGAATTCTGATGATCAGGTGAAGGAGAAATAGTCTAGTACCTTGCTATTCAAAATGTGGTTTCCAGCAGCATTAACATACCCTGGGAGCTGGGTCAAAATGTGCGATTTCAGGCTCCACCCCAGATCTACAGTAGCCAAACCTGTATTTTAACAAGATCCCCAGATAATACTTTTGCACATTAAAGTTTAGGATGCATTATCCTAGGGGGCCTCTGGGAAAGCCTCTGTTTTCTGATAAAAGGGACAGACTGTTACTGGCACCACGCCTTCCTAACTGTCCCTGCCTCAAATGTGGGTGTGATGCCTGGAGCCCCATCAATCATCTTGTAGGAAGGAGAAAACAAGCTTAAGTAAGAACAGGCTTAGTAGGAGGAAATGGGAAAAGACAGAGACCCTTGGTCCTTACTGGCATCTTAAGCTGCTGGACCAATCCTGAGACTACTTCCAGACTTCTTAATATCCTATTAGTTGAAGCTGCAAACCTTCCGAATTGACACAAACTCTACGTCCTTGAGAATGAGGAAGAGTCTTAATGGAGCTGACCAAGCCTGAAGAAAGCGAAATCTCCTCCAGAGACCTGCCACAGTCAGGCTGCAGGTCTCCCTGCCCCACCCCTTCTCTGGTAGGAAGAGTTGAGCCTCACCTGTTTCTAGTAGCACATTCAGAGGGCCCAGCTGGTTCTGACACTGTGCACATGCAGGTACAAGGTACCCTTGCTGCTCCTCCTCCTGAGCTCCTACATGTACCACTGTGATGTGGGTTGGGGGGAGAAGTGGTCATGTGACCTCTTCCTAAAGTCACTGACCAGGCAGGGCCTCCAGACCCTGCAGGGAGCCCGTGTTTTCTCCCAGGTGTGTGTTTGACACTGAGCTCGCATGGAGCTGCCAGTCCTGCCTCATTCCTCAGTCTCCTTTCCTGTGGAGAAGGAAATCCAAGCATTAAGTTCTGCACTCCAGGGAGGCATTCAGGCTGCCATATACCTTTTGGCTTATTTTGACTGTGCTTACTTGGGGGACAGGAAAGAAAGTGAGGAATCAGAAGAAACTGGATGCCTCCCTATCCAGGCTCCAGAGTGTGAAGCCATGCCAAATCCACCGAATCCCAGAAATGCCGATCTGATGTCACCCCTCCAGAAACTTCAATCATTGGTCCGCCTTGGGCGGTACAAGATGTCTCAGCCTGTGCCGTACAGGTTGAAAAGTTTGGCTTTGTTTTAAAATAATCATCATCATCAAATTATCAGGTTAAACTACCTAAGTACTTTTAAAGGAAAGTCAGAGGCAGGAGGGCAGCAGGTTGGGTGAATGAGAAGACAAGAGGCAAGGAAGGAAGGAAAGTATAAAAACGTAGGCTTGGTGCATGGAATCTGGTTGTCTCCCCTAATAGCTTTGGCTCTTTGGAGCAACTACTCACAAATCACTGAAGGACTGTGATCCATCTATGCAATGGAATACTACTCAGCAATAAAAAAAGGAATGAATAGCAGATACATGCAATAACATGAATGACCTGCAAAAGCACTTTGCTAAACTGAAAGAAGCCCAATTCAAAAGGCTATATGATCCCATTGACATGATATTCTGAAAAAAGCAAAGCGATAAGGATATAAACCAGGTAGTGGTCGGCAGATGCTGAGGAAGAGGAGTAGCCACAAAGAGGCATGAGAGAGCTTTTTGGGACAAGGGAAACATTTTTCATCTAGACTATGGTGGTGGTTGTGATGACATAAATTTGACAAAATTCATAGAACTAAAGACTTCTGCTTCTGGCCAAGATAGGACAACAGGGTCCAAATTTATACTCTAACCTGTAATTGCCAAAGCCAAAAACAAAATAGAAAAAAAAGGCATGTGAAACAATAGTTTTCCAGTAAACAAAGGACAGCGCTTGAGGTCCGTGGAACTTGGGAAGCAAGGTGAACTCTGAAGCCCCAGCTTACTGCCTGCTTAGGGTTTCCAAGCCATAGTCTAAGTAGGGGAACAAATTTGATTTTAAAAATATAAACCCACGGATTCAAGAAGATTAGTAAATTCTAAGCATGAGAAACAAGAAAAAAAAATTACACATCAAAGCTCATCATAGGTCACTCAATATCAGTGATAAAGAGAAAGCACTCAAAGTAGCCAGAACATAAAGACAAATTTATGTGGAAGAGCAAAGACAAGGATGGCAGCAAATTTCTTGTTGGAAATAATGTATACAAGAAGATAGTGGAACAACAGCTTTAAATTACGCAAAGAAGAAACTGTCAACTGAGAATCTATACTAAGTGAAACTATCTCTCAGAAACAAAGTCTTGTTCAGACATACACAGCTAAAATATTTCATTACCAGCATACTTGTCCTGCAAGAAATGTTCAAGGAAGTCCTTTGAAGCAGAAGAAAGGTGATAGAAACAAGATGGAAATGTGGATCTACATAAAGGAATGAAGAATACCTAAAATACACATATGATTTTTTCTTTAAAATACTGCTTAAGCAGCCTGGCCAGTGTGGCTCAGTGGATTAAGCATCAGCCCATGGACTGAGAGGTCCCAGTTGGATTCCCAGGCACATGCCCAGGTTGTGGGCTTGATCCCCAGTAGGGGGCGTGCAGGAGGCAGCAGACTGATGTTGATGCTTCTCTTTCTCATCAGTGTTTCTGTCTCTCCCTCTCCCTTCCTCTCTCTCTAAAAAAAAATCAATAAAGACATTTTAAAAATACTTTATTAAAAGATTGCTTAAACAAAAACAAAAGATTGCTTAAACAAAAATAATAACAATGCTTTGAGGTTCACATCAAAGGCATACGTAGACTGTATGACAATAGCCAGAAGGTCATGAAGGAAGAAATGTAAGTATAGTGTTGTGAGGTTCCTATGCCATGTGGGAAGTGATCTAATAACATGTAAAGGTAGACTGTGATGACTTAAGTATGTACACTATAAACCCTAAAGCAACCATTAAAATAACAAAACAAAGAATTTTAGCTAAGAAGCCAACAAAAGAGACAAAATTGAATTAAAAAATAATCCAAAAGGAGACAGGAAAAGAGATGATAAACTTAACTGTGTGTCACTAATCATATTAAATCCAAATGGTCTGAATACCTCAATTAAAAATCAAAGACAATTAGATTGGTTAAAAGAGCAAAATCAAACTGTATGTTGCTTACAAGAAATCCACTTTAAATATAAAGACACAAATGGGTAAAAGTAAAAGGATTGCCCAGCCAGTGTGGCTAAGTGGATTGAGCATCGTCCCATGGACTTAGAGGTCCCGGTTCGATTCCAAGTCATGGTTGTGGGTTCAATCCCCAGTAGGGGGCGTGCAGGAGGCAGCCAATCGATGTTTCTTTCTCACATTGATGTTTCTCTCTCTTTATCTCCCTTCCTCTCTCTCTAAAAAATCAGTATAAACATATCTTTAAGAAAGTAAAAGGGCCCTGGCCAGTTTGGCTCAGCGGTTAGAGCGTCGGCCTGCGGTCCGGAGAGACCCGGGTTCGGTTCCCGCTAAGGGCACATACTTCAGTTGCAGTTTGTCCCCGGCCCTGGTTGGTCGTGCGGGTGGCAGCCACTTGATGTGTCCCTTTCACATCGATGTTTCTCTCTCTCTCTCTCTTCCTCTCTCTCCCTCCCACTCTATCTGTACAAAAAATTGAGAAATGTCCTCGGGTGAGGATTAAAAAAAAAAAAAAAAAAAAAGAAAGTAAAAGGATGAAAAAAGACATACAATATTAACATGAATTAAAAAAAAAAAAAAAAACTGGAGTGGCTATATTAATATCAGGCAATGTAGAGTTCAGAGCAAAGAATATAACCGGGAACAAAGAAGATGTATCACAACAACAAAGAGGTGGGTTCTTCAAGGGGACATAACAAACCTAAATCTTTATACACCTATTAACAGAGCTGCAAAATACATGAAGTAAAAACCGTTTTTCATAGAAATTGACAAACAGATTCTAAAATTCATATAGAAATGCAAAAGGCCTAGAATAAACAACTTTAAAAAAAGAACAAGATTCAAGGAGTACTAACACTACCAAATTTCAAGACTTATAAAGCTATAGTCATGAAAACAATATGGTGTTGGTATAAAGACAGACAAATGGTCAATGGAACAGAACAGAGAATCCAGATAGATCCACACATATATGAAAACTGATTTTCAACAAAGGTAAGAGAAAGAAAAAAAAACAAGCAACAGACAAATAAAATATTTACAAAGCACATATCTAATAAAGAATGAGTATCCAGCCCTGGCTGGTTTGGCTCAGCGGTTACAGTGTTGGTCCCAGGACCAAAGAGTCTCAGGTTCGATTCTGGTCAAGGGCACATACCTCGGTTGTGGTTTGGTCCCCAGCCTTGGTCGGGGTCATGCGGGAGGCAACCAGTCGATGTGTGTGTCTCTCTCCCACTCCCACTCTGTGTGAAAATTAATGGAAAGGTATCCTCTGGTGAGGATTTCAAAAAAGAATGAGTATCCAGAATATATAAAGAACTATCCCAGTGTGAGTATAAGAACACAAACCCATTATAAAATGGGGAAAATATATGAACAGATACATCACCAAAGATGCTATGTGGATGGCAGGTAGGCATATGAAAGATGCTCAATACCATTAGTCATTAGGAAACTGCAGAGAAAACACAGCGAGACGCCACTTTATGCATAGTACAATGACTAAGATTTAAAATACTGGCTAGACCCAGTGCCGGTGAGGATGGAGATGCTGGAACTCTCGGACACTCCTGATGGAAGTATGAAATGGTCCAACCACTCTGGAAAACAGTTTGGCAACTTCTTAACAGCTGAACATACAACATCACGTGATGAAACCACTCTATTCCTTGATATTTACCCCACAGAAGCATATGCCCACACAAGATTTGTACACGAGTGTCCATAGTGACTTGACTTAAACGGCCCAGAACTGGAAATAACCCAACTGCCCATCGACAGCTGAACAGGGTGGTAGATGCATCCAGCAGCAGGTCACTCTGCAACTGTCGGCACATCCAGCCACACGCGTGAACCGCAACGTACTTACGCTGAATGAAAGAGGTCAAAGAGAGAACATGCATAAAAGATTCCATTTATATAAAACTATGGAAAACATGAGCTGACCTAGAGGGAGAGCAAAGAGACAGGGGGGCCGGGGGATGAGCCGGGGGGTATTAACAAGGGGCGAGAGGAAGCTCTCGGGGGTGACAGCTATGTTCACTACCTTGACTGTGGCAACGGTTTCACGGGTGTGCACACATGTCAAAGCTATTCAAAGTACATGCGTAAAATATGTGCAGTTTGCTGTATGTTCAGTATATCTCAGTAAAGCCAATTTTTTAAAAAGTTCATAGGCTGTTTCCAGATCTTAGCTATTGTAAATAGTGCTGCTATGAACATGGGGGTGCATATATTCTTTCTGATTGGTGTTTCAGGCTTCTTAGGGTATATTCCTAGAAGTGGAATCACTGAGTCAAATGGCAGTTCAATTTTTAATATTTTGAGGCAACACCATATTGTTTTCCATAGTGGCTGCACCAGTCTGCATTCCCACCAGCAGTGCACTAGAGTCCCCTTTTCTCCACACCCTCGCCAACACTTGTTGTTTGATGATTTATTGATGGCGGCCATTGTGACAGGTGTGAAGTGATACCTCATTGTTGTTTTAATGATGAGTGGAGTACTATGCAGCTGTAAGAAAGAAAGATCTCATGCTTTGAGATGACATGGAGGGACCTGGAAAGTATTATCCTAAGTGAAACAAGCCAAGCAGAGAAAGACAAATATCACCTGATCTCACTTATTTGGGGAATATAATGAACCTAACAGTCTGAGGAACGGGGTAGTCCCAGAGATGTGGAAGTGGGGTACAGACTAACAATCCCCAGAAGAGGGGGTGGGGGGGAGATAAACCACAGAACTTATATGCATGTATGCATGAACAATGGACATGGACAACAAAGCTGGGGACGGGGGGGGGGGAGGGGGAGAAGAAACATCTGTAACAAAAATAAATTAATTTTTTAAAAAAGTTCATAGGGCTGTAGACCTAAAATGAGATCATTTTACTCTCTGAAAATTATACCTCAGGAAATAAAAACATCTTTAAAAATAAATGGCAGGTATAAAAGCCAGGAGAGAACACCTGGATATGGGGTGACTCCACCCAGGGGTCTGTTCCAATAGTCTTTAACAGCAGGGTCTGTGTGTGCCCTGCGTGGACGACACCAGCAGCAGGGACCCGGCTCCTGGAACCGGCCCTCAGCGCACAGGCCTGAGCCTGCCGGCACCAGTGCCGGGAGCTGGGAGCCGGCCAGTCTGTGCTGAGATCGGGGCTGATGTGCAGCCCACCTCAGTGTGACCAGGCACCTAACGGAATGCCTGAGGGCCCCTCTGCTCTGCTGTCAGGGTGGGTGATAATAGACCAAGTCCAAGAATGAACTGTTAACACGCAACAAGGAGGCATCAGAGAAGACCTGTCTCCTGTTAGGCAGAGATGGCAAGAGAGAGAGAAGGCTCCCTCAGCTACCTGGACACCGCCTGGTCAAGACCTAGAGGGGTGCCTGAGAGAAAGGTACTGGGGGCACCCCCTTGGGGCTCTGTTTAGGAGCCGAAGTGGGGTTGGGGGTCACTACTGCTGCCTGCAGCCCCCTGAGATTCTGAGCAGAGCTGGGAGTTCTGAAGATGGCTTTGCTGTTGTTGTTACTAGAGAGCAGAGATGGAGACACTGCTGTGGAGAAGCAAGAAGCAAGAGCCTTTTTTCTGCCAATCCTCAGAGCAAAAAGGAGAGGTGTATGTGTGTGTCCTTCTGTCTGCCTGTCTGCTGAAAGGAGAGAGAGATGAACTAAACTAAACATTTCTAGGACATGGGTTGAGAAACAGAACCGTCAGGAGTAACGGTTCACGACGATGCTTCCAAACAGAGCCCCCGCCGGCGTTTCTGCATCTGTAAAATGGGACGATGGGCAGCACGGAGCCTCACTGTACTGCAGGACCACCCACCACGAGAGCCTGAGAAGGGCCAAGTGCTGTGCTAACGACGGTGCTCAGTATCAGCTGAGGGCACGGTCCTGACGGGAAAGCTCAGTGCTCTGTCTTCAGTGACGCTGCAGCTTTTGTGACCTGCTGCAGAAACCGTCAGCCGAGGAGGGGTCAGCGCTTGCACACTCCACTCCAGGCCCTTTCACCGAGTAGCTAGAGTTCACGTTGGAGACCTTCTCTGGTCTCTTGGGTCCCTGCACCCTGGTTCAGGCCCCCAGTGCCAGGCTTCCCCGCTTCCTGACCTACTCCACCCTGAAACCCAAGCACCCCAGCTGAATGTGACCTCCCCATGCTGCAACCATTCCCTTCTCTCTAAGTAGCTCTTGACTTCAAAACTGTCCTGTTGGGAACGCATTCTCTCATAGTCCTGGTCCCTACTTTCAGTTATCTGACACAAACCCCACGCTAAGGAGTGAGCCAGGAGTATCCTCATCTATCCATCTGCCCTGGTAATGGGGGCCTGCCTGTCTTCTCAGGATTTTCCACGGGGCTGAAGGTCCTGGAGAAGCGCCTACGGGTGGCTCTGGGTCGTCCATTCCGCCTCCTGCACAAGAACCCCGGCGTCCCTGCTCTTGTCTGTTCTGGGTGAGGTTTTGTCAGAAGAAGGGGTTCTTTGTCTATGAAGTGCTTTTTAATCCCCGGTGTACTCCAAAAGCAGTGCTGAAGGTGGGAACCCCAGGAGGGAAACGGCAGACCCCCAGATTCAGGCACCAAGGCAGCTCCACCAGGAAGCCAGCAGCGTCTGCGGAGGACGCAGCAGAGCTCGGGTGTCAGCCGGATCCCTCCAGCCTGTGGTGTCCTTCCGCCTGTCCCCGCCTTCCGCCGGCCTCGGTGTTCCTGAATAGGGAAGCCACGGGCTCCATGCACTCCGAGTTTCCTTCTGGCTCGAAGGCTCTTGCTTCTTGAACGTTCCCCAGGTGACCTCTCCAGAGGAGGCCTGCCGGAGCGCACCCCGGCCGAGCCCCTCTCCGTTCCGCTGGCCCGCTCCTCCCCGCCCAGCCTGCGTGGGGGCGGCTCCCTGCTCATCCCCGCCGGCCACACGGGGAATGGCCGCCACGCAGCTTGACTGAGACTGGCCACTGCCCGTGGAGAGTGGCGCGGAGGTCTGGTGGTGCTGTGGCCGGAGGGGCGGCAGGCCAGTCTCTTGGTTTCCATGAGTGGGTACGGGCCCCTGAAAGCAGATGGCGGTGGCAGGTCAAGGGTGGGAACGGGGCTGCGTGGGGTCCGCACGCTGGAGCGCATGGGGAGCCGCACGTGAAACGGAAAGCATGTGCCTGCGTGGACGGGAAGCGAGGGAGCCGGGAGGGAAGGAGAGGGCAGAGGGGTTCAGGTCGGAGGGTCACTGGACAACCCAAGGCATGAGCCTTCTGGGAAGACACACCCCGCAGGACCGACCCCTCTTGTCATGGTGAGGAGCCAGGTACACAGATGGACAGGCAGACAGACACGGTCACCCTTGCCCTGGCCCTCGCCACACACAGAAATTGCACAAACTGGGAAAAGGAGAGAAAAATCGCGTTTACTGGGCTAACACTGCGGATGGTGACTGCTTGCTAGAAGGACAACGATCACATACCAGATTCACTGCAGCAACTAATTTTCAAGCAGACCGAAATAAATCAGAAAACAAAACCCTTCTGACAGCAGAGAAATGTGGAAACGTGTTAAGAGGTAATTACAGTCCTTTCCCCTGGTTTCACCTGCGTGTCTCCCGCCACCGGCGCTCGGTTGAGTCACAGCCGTCACTCCCTGTCAAGAGGCCTGCGTGTGCCGAAGGGACGGTGCAGGGTGTGCCGGGCCGGGAACCCTGCCAGCAAGCCTGGCCGCCTGGGGCCCGTGTCTGCTGACAAAGACATCAGTCCCGTGTCTGGCGCCTGAGGACCGGGGGAGCCTGCATCCATCTCCGCCAGGAGCTGCCGGCGGCCGGCCCTGCGCTACACCATCTGGTGCTCCTTGAAAGCAAACTCCATCACCTCTCGCTCCAGACTGCGCCCTTGCGCTAGCCACAGAGCACGGCCTTGGAATCAGACAGACTCAGGCTGGCGTTCCAGCCCGACCAGCTCCTCGCCGAGTGTCCTTAAGAAAGATATTTGAGCTCAATAAGCTTCAGTGTCCCCATTGGGAAACAGGATTTGGGAACACCTGAATTAGAGGTCATGCATGTAGAACGCCCCCACCTGGCATTCTCTAAGGGTGGCCATGTTCATCACGATTGTTAGGGTATCATTCCCAAGTCTGAACTGACAGTCACCAACTGCTGGACCCTTTGATTGCACCCAGTGGGGGTGTGGGAGGCTTCCTGGTAGCTGGGGTGTCTCAGGACCTCCCCCAACTGAAGGGAATGCTCACAGTTCAGAAACCTCAATAGATACTTCACAGCTGAATGAATAAAGCCGTCAGGAGCGAACTACTCAGGAGTGTTAATACCGGGTGGGTACCTGGGCTCCTCGGGGCTTTCTGACGTGGCTGTTGGGTGTCCAGGTTAGAAACGGGATGGACAGAGTGATGACTTGCTCCAAAGGAGGAAGCCATGTAGGAAGCAGCACAAGGCCTTACATGACGACGACAATGATGCTGACCATCCTCACGATATCATTGTTCAAGCACCGAGTGTAATCTTGTTACTGCTCAAAGCCAGAGCCGAGGTATGTCCTGCTGAGCGACGCACTGAACTCAGATGAGCCCGCCCCGCCTACGGGAAGCTGCACGTAAAACCAGTGTCCCCTGCACTGTACTATCAACAGCTCTCCACCGAGTGCTCACCAGGGTCAAGGACAGAACCTGCATAAAAGTGATGTCCAGGCATTGGTACCGAGAGGAAGAGAGTCCCCTTGTCTCCCAACCTGACCTTTAGGTATGAGAACCCATTTGGTCTTTCAGGCCTGCCCCAAATGAGCTTCTAGAAGTGTCCGAGTGAAGCTCTCCAGCTGTTTCTGGATGTGGCCCCTTCCGGCCAGCACATCCCAGCTCCATTAGCACCCCACTTTCTGCCATGGAGAGTTTGAGTCCTGAAACCCTCGTGGGCAAATGCTGCTCCTGTGCACCACCCAGGACCTAGCCCAGCCCCTGCAGTGACTCAGCAGGAACTTGTGGGAAGTGTGTGGCCTGTGAGCACTTCCACCATAAGCTACATCTGCCTGAGCCAAAGATGGTTCCACTGATGATCCTCCCCGCCTCCTGCGCAGGGCTTGGGAACAATGTTCCCAGAAGCCTCAGGCCGAACGAGGCAGCAGAGTGAACGGGAAATGCTGGACTCAACTCTAGGTCACTGGGATGCAGAACCTCTCGCTGACTAACCCTGAATACTGCAGCCCCCTCAGCTGCAGGGCACACGTTCCAAGACCCCCAGTGGAAGCCTAGAACCGCAGATAGTACCGAACCCTATACATACTTATGTTTTTCCTACACTTACATACCTATGATAAGTTTCATTTATAAATCAGGCACAGTAAGAGATTAACCATAATAACTAACAAAATAGAACAATGACAACAAGATACTACAATGAAAGTTATGTGACTAGTAAGTCAACATAACTTACTCTCCTGTGCTCGCCTTTCGCGTCAAGGAAGCACTACGCTTCTCCTCGGCACGCCCGAGTGGCCGGCATCACTGCCCTTGGCTTCGTGGACATTAGGAAGTAAAATAAAGGGCTGCTTGAACATAAGCACTGTGCTGCAGGGACAGGCCACGTATAACCAAGAAGGCCACTAAGTGGCCAGCGGGTGGGGACGGCATACGGTGTGGGGAAGCCCGACAGAGGGATGATTCATGTCCCGGGCGGGATGGGGCCAGGTGAACCGTGCCAGGTTTCAGCTCGCTACTCAGAATGGCATGTAACTTAAAACTTAAAACTTAAGAATTGCTCTTTATTGGAATTTTCCACTTAGTATTTTCAGACCGTGTTGGAACGCAAGTAACCGAAAGCACATCACGTGAAAGGGGGACTAGGCAGTGACGCTGAGGCAGCCCCTCAGGACTCCGGGTGTGCCAGGCTCTGTTCTAAGCACGGAGCCTGCCTGCACCCAGACCTAACACCAGCTGCCGAGGGGCACCGCTGCCATCAGCTTACAGACAGGAAAACTGGGACACAGAAAGGTAAGGGAACTGGCCCAAGGTCGCATGCCCAGAAGGGTCCGAGCCGGCTTCCCAGGCAGGCAGACTGCTGATGTCTTCGCTGTGCTGCTTCTCGTGAACCAGCCGCCTCCTCAGGGCTTCCCACTGGGTGTCCCACGATGCTGTGACCTTCTGAGCACGTGGGAGGCTTAGGAAGCCAGGAAGGAGGCCCCTCCCGTCTCTGCGGGCACACTCCCTACGATTCACAAGTGTCTCCCTCTTAGCCCACAGGACGGCTTGCAGAGTTTCTCGAACACTCCTCTGTCTGCTTGGGCTTTCTTTGCAGGTGACTCCGGGATGTCTGCATTCTTCTGGCTTCACTTTGATTTGGTTCCCAGGAAAGATCAAGGCTCTCTCCCCAGTTCTGAAAGCATGTGTCCAGGTACCAGCTGTCCTGTTGGTCTCAACCCAGCGCCCAGAGGCCCTCCCCTGGCTGCAGAGAGAAACCAGTTTCAGGGGCCCAGCTTCTTCTTTCTCCAATGTCCTGTGCTTGGCCCCTGGGTCCCCACTCTGAGATGCTGATGTTTACATTTGAGATTATTAAAAAGTCATCTGGGCAAATAACGCTTACTGGTTAATCAATCTATCGCTAATAAGCCAAGGTGTCAATGACACATTCTACTTCTAGTAGAGACAAAATTAAGTGCAGTGTATAATACAAGCGGTTTCTTTTTAAGAGCCAGCATCAGAGTCTTACTTGCCTATAAATCGATGCATTTTAGCTGTGGACTTATTTTATTCCAGTTCTGGGCCTGTCACCACGTGCTCAATGGCACGGATAAGTACACTAGCCCTGGTCACGCGGAACCTGCCTGTGTCAGGAAACGAGAGGTAGAGGCGGCAGCACAGCCCCTCACAGGCACCCGGAGTGCAGAGTCGTGTCTGCACCCCAGTAAGGATGTCCTGAGAGAGACGGGAAAGAAGTCAACTGCCCGAGGAGATGCTCCCTACAAAATCAACTGGGCGGCTCTGGAATGCCAGGCCCTACAAGTAACAGCTACCAAGTAGCTCCTTTCTCTGTGCTAAGGAAGGTTAACATAGAGAAGAAACAGCACCCATGATGGGGGCCCACTCAGACCTCCCTGGTGAGGCCCAGGTTTGGTAGCAAGGGGCAGGCAAGGTTGGGACCCAGACTTGGAAGAGGATCCAAGCAGGCAGACTCACTGAAGGTTTTAATGTTGTCCCACAAGTGGTCCCACAGATGCCTCATCCCCAGACCGCAGGAGGATGTGCCGCCCAGGAGAGTAGGCCTCCTGGCACAACAGCAGCCTGGGCACTCAGCTCTTGGCCGCACTTCACACACTAAGTCACTCCGTCCTCGTACAGCGTCCCCAAGCTAGATACGGCCATCATCCCATTTCATAGCGCAGGGCACTGAGGAGCGCAGATGTTAACTATCGCACACCTGCTAGGAACTGGCAACACCGGTGTGACCTCCAGCAGTGTAGCTCATGGCCCTGAAGCTGCACTACCTCTCGGGGTCCCTCTGGGGGAGCCCCACGGGGAGCCCCTCGGGGAGCCTCTCTGGGTGCCTCTCGGGGAGCCTCTCGGGGTGCCCCTCTGGGTGCCTCTCAGGGAGCTTCTTGGGGTGCCTCTCTGGGAGCCTCTCAGGGTGCCTCTCGGGGAGCCTCTCGGGGTGCCCCTCTGGGTATCTCTCAGGGTGCCCCTCTGGGTGTCTCTCGGGGAGCCTCTCGGGGTGCCCCTCTGGGTATCTCTCAGGGTGCCCCTCTGGGTGTCTCTCGGGGAGCCCCTCGGGGAGCCCCTCTGGGTATCTCTCAGGGTGCCCCTCTGGGTGTCTCTCGGGGAGCCCCTCGGGGAGCCTCTCGGGGTGCCTCACAGGGAGCCTCTCGGGGTGCCTCTCTAGGTGTCTCTCAGGGTGCCCCTCTGGGTATCTCTCGGGGTGCCCCTCTGAGTGTCTCTCTGGGAGCCTCTCGGGGTGCCTCACGGGGAGCCTCTCGGGGAGCCCCTCTGGATGCCTATTGGGGAGCCCCTCTGGGTGCTTCTCCACAGCTGTCTCCATTTTCTGTTTTGTGTCAAAATACCAGCTCCAGAGCTGCACCCTGTACTTGAATCTACAGAATGTTTTTCCATTCAGGACAGAATTGGGAAAGAGAAACACAAGTGTGGAGGAAAATTTGCATTTTGCCCAAATTGTCACTGGAAACCATGAACCTGGATTCCACACTCCACCCAGCCTGCCGTTCCAGCCCGGCCTGAGCAGTCGCCCGCCCCTTCGAGTGTGGCAATGACAAAGCCCTGCCCCTAGAGGCCGGGAAGGACAACGCCAGCAAGACTCGGACAGCAGAGACAGCTTCCGGAGGGAGACGAGCCGGGGTTCTGCAGCGGGAGTGTCCCGCACCCTCACCTCCCCTTCGGCTCTCACCTCCCCTGCACCTCTACGCCCACCAGGGACTGACTGGCCCAGCCCTTCGCACCTGGCCAGGGAGCGAAGAACGGTCCTTTGGGATATGCTAAGGACTTCACACGCCCTCCCCTTAGATGGAGAAAGACCTCACCCCAAAGAGCAATCTGTATGGTGCAGCACAGACATCAGGACCTCAGGCCGGCAGAGACATACTCATGCCCCCCACCCTGCACCCCCAGCCCTAAGCCGAGCACAGCCATGGCTTCCCACCTCTGCATCAGCTCCTGCCCTCCACTGCCCGGGCCCTCTGGGTGGCCCGGCTGCCGTCTTTCACGTGAGGGCTTACTGTCGCCCTTGCAGTGCCTGTGGCCCTCGCTGAGCCAGGCCCCTCCCCTCACCGGAGACCTCCGCCGCCTTGGCGCCGCACTGTCCGCCTGGAAGTGTTGTTCCGCGGAGCCCGAGTCACTGTGTTCTGTAGTGTGGGACACTGGACATAGGTGGGTGCGTGAAAGTTACTGAAGACAACTGGCAATAAAAGGCTCAGCCCTGCCCCCCCGCCCCCCAAGCTGGAATCACAGCGGAAGGAGGGGCCTGCGGGCTGCTCGGAGTCCCTCATAGTCTGTCCAGGGTGGTTTGCAAGGTACCACGCTAGTCCTGGGGGCAGAAGGATCTGAAAGTGGGGAACCTCTTCATCCGTTTCCCTTCTCAGGATGGTCCTTCCAGAATCAACTGACCTAATATTAAAAATAAGATCTTGCTGACACCCCTCGATCCACTCTCTACCGTCCCGTCACCGCTCCTGCCCTGGAAGGTGACACCTTGGGCTGTGCCTCCCCGGCTCTCCTGCTCTCTGGCTTCAGGTTGGTTTGGCCAGTGAGAAGCACCAACAGGACACTGGCAAATAGGGAAGACAGTGAGGGGGTTTCTTCCTCCCCCCGACAAGGTGCCTTGGCCCTGGCAGTGAGCATACACTTGCATGACCACAGCTTCCAGCTGGGGCCTCCCCGCCCACCCCAGCTCTATCCACCCCCCACAGGGCTGCAGCCACACTGGTTCCTCCCTCAGACCTCGGGGAACAGCTGCCCTGTCAGTAAGGGCCTCCACACCCTGCAGGTTCCCTTGGCTCTTCCGTTAGGTCTTTTCACCCGAACCATCTGTAAAACCCATGGCCCATTGTGATGAGTGCTGAATCCTTGATACCCAAGCTTTGGCTTTAGTCAAGGAAAGTTTGCAGAGAAAACGCAAAGCTTCCAGCTGTTGGAGGTTGGTCCCTCCCCTCCAGGAGTGACTGTAACCAAAGCTGCCCTAGTTAGCCAATCACCATTCTCCTTTCCAAGTTCTCCACAAGACAGCACATTTCTAGTCTGGAGGACAGCCTGTGATTTTGAATGCAGAACCTAGGGGCTCAGAGCCCCCCCACCTTAGCCAGGTCCTTGACTCCCATTCCTATCGATGGGGCCAAGGCAGCCTTCACAGCAGATGGGCCCCTCTTGGGCGCCTGTGAACGGAGACCGCCGCTTCCTGCTTTCAGCCAGCCTATAAATCAATACTAACCCCTGTTACGGCTCCTGTTCCAGGATTGGCGCTCCCTCCGGCCTCCATGGAATGTCTGTGCATATTGAAGTCATTGTGCTCACTGCTTACCCTTCCCTGAGTAGATGGGAAGGCATTTTGTAACTGTCAGGGTTTTGACCAAGTATGGATTTAATCATATGCCCGTTACCCCCTCCCCACCCCACCCCCTGCTACGTCTGAGCTTGCTGCACCTGCTGCCAGGGCAGGACAGTGGGCAGAGAGCAGGTGTTCCCCTACTCCGGCCTGGGCAGGGCGGGCTGAGCTGAGGAGGTGGGGGTCCTCCCTTCTACAAGACACCTGGTTTGCCCAGGACTGTGTCGGCCCCCACTTCCACTTGAGGAAAGGAATCCTCAGCCCGAGTGAACAGAACCAAGATTCACTAGGACAGAAAGGACCATCTTATTCTTTCCCTCGCCTCTTCCGGATCTAAATCATCTTTGGCAGATGGTGTTTCTAGCCATGGTCTCCCTAGGAAACCAACCCCAGTGCCTAGCAACCTTCAGCTACGGGAAGTCCTTGCTGCTGCGGTCCAGCCTAATGCCAGGCATCCACACGCCGCTCTCCACCAGACCCGGCACTTACAGACCCAGGAGGGTGGGCACCACCAGTCCGATGTTCCTGTGCTGGGAGCCAGGTTGTCCAGCCAAAGAACACGTGACGTCCCCCAACCCTCTAACGCACCTGCCCAGGAACGATTTCCCTGCAGCCACCTCCAGACTCCCCTTACTTAAAAACATTCTTAAAAAGAAATAATTTTCCAAAGCCCAAGGAGTTCATCCTCGAAGTCCTCTGCACTAAAGCAGCTGGCCCAGGCCCTGGGTAAGTCGATCAGCAAACACGCCAGAGCGCTGTGGTTCAAAGTGTTCTTTGTTCCAGCCAGCGGGCATGGGTCTCCCGGGTCCTGCCAGCGACCCTCGCTCTGCAGAACCGCACCTTGTCACTCTCGACCCCATGCTTGGCCCTGCTCTCGGTCTGGCTCCTTGAAAGCTCAACTCTCTTCAGAGGGGCTGAGTCATCACCCTCCACCCCCCCGTCTCTCCCTCTTTCAGAAAACACCCGATTAAAAATTTTTGAAGCAAATCAAGGTTCAACAACCAATGAAAACAAAACTGGTCCCTTGAAAAAGGCACATGCTGTTCAGTGTAAGTGGAGGCCCCATCTGGCTGTTATCCTCAGAGAGGACCAAAGACCCTCGAACCTGTTTCTTGGACAACAACAGGGGAAAGAAAAACCAAAAATCTGTTATTTAATACCCACTCTTCCTTTTACGTGCAATTGGTCCTGAGTGGTGTCAGACCCTTGGCAGGTACTCCAAGACCAAAAGAACAGTCAGAGAAGCAGGGCTGGCAAGACCAGCCGAGACGTCAAGACTTCCCAAGAATCACAGAGGGGATACCCCTCCCCGATGTGCCACATGAAAGGAATTCCAATCCCGCTCTGCCTCTTCCCGCCCTCAGCAGACGGATATTCCAGCCCCTTCCTGCTGGGGTGGGGGTGGGGGGCACAGTGCAGGCTGCCACGCAGGCTGAGGGTCCCGCTCTGAGGTGCAAGAACCCAAGGGAAATTCCCTTCCTTCACCTGGACTCTTACAAGTCAGAACTGAGCAGTCGTACCGGTTTTCTTTCTCTGAGCCTGTTTCTCATCTGTAAATGGGCATTTTAAGACTTATTTTGTGGCCTGGCCAGTGTGGCTCAGTGGTTGAGCATTGACCCATGCACCAAGAGGTCACCGGTTCGATTCCTGGTCAGGGCACATGCCCAGGTTGTGGGCCAAATCCCCAGTGGGGGGTGTGCAGGAGGCGGTCAATCGATGTTCTCTCTCATCAGTGTTTCTCTCTCTCTCCCTCCCTCTCCTTTCCTCTATCCCTAGAATCAATAAAGAAAAAAAATTTTTTAAAAAGACATATTTTGTGGGCCACCATGAGGGATCAATGGTCTATCCTTGTGGGTGGGTGTTCGGTTGTTACCTCCCTGCCCAGTCCTGCCCATACGCTCTTCCCAAACGTCCAAGGGAGTTCTAACAAGTACTGTGCAATGGGGCTCCCTTCACCAGTCCCTGCTACGTGACCTTGGGCACGTCACTCAGCTTCTCTGGGCCTCATTTTCCTCATATGTAAAAGGGGCATAATAATCATCGATACCTAATAGATTCGTTGTAGGCATCAAAGGAGAGACTGTGAGCGAAAGCCTTGGTCTCCCTTCACTTCATGAACATTCTAAAGCCCTACTACGGCCGGCAGCAGGCTTGGCTTTGGGAGCCCGATGGCAGACAACACCCCACAGAACGCCTGCTCTCATCCCACTGATGGTCTGTCCTCAGGGAGACGTTGCACAGGCCAGTGAAAACCCATACAGGTCATGTGTGACTGCAAACCTGCTGTACTCTACGGAGGGTTTATGAAAAAAAGGAACGGTCCTGGCACATAACAAGCATTCGATAAATAATAGCAACTCTCATGATTATTAACAGTAACCAGTCAGTGTAGTTTTCCTATCCCTTATAGATGAGTAAGGAGAAACTCGGAACACTTAAGTACATTTACCCAAGTTGCACACCATGAAGGGAAATGCGAGAATTCGAACCCAGGCCCTCCTAGCTCCAAAGGCCTTGCCTGCCCTCCCCGTGGTGTCCCGTGACCTCCGCCAGGACAGAGTTAACAGAAATACGCCCTCCCGCCTCCCTGAGTGCGCTGTCCCCAGGGCCTACAGCCCTCCTGGACATGCAGGACCTCGCCACTGTCTCCTCCCTGCTTGGGGCAGACCTCACAGGCCCTGCGGCGGGTTCCAGGCCAGCGCCATAGACAGAGTCGTAATCGTTTTGCTGATGGAGGGTCTTGCCTTCAATTTCTAAACAACACAATCAGTTGGTTGGAGTGTCATCCCATGAACGGAAAGGTTGCAGTTCGATTAACTAGGCAGGCACATACATACCTAGGTACGTACAGGAGCCAACTTACTGATGTTTCTTTCCCTCTCCCTCAAATCAGTAAAATATACCCTCAGGGGAGGACATAATAAAAAATCCGTGAAGCACAATGAAGCTAAGTACAATAAAGCAAGGTGTGCCTGTACTGGGACTAGGCCCAAGGTCAGCCACTCGGCACGCCCAGCCGGCTGCTTCCCCTGCAGAACGCCCCTCCGGCTCCTTCTGGAAGTCCATGTGCTTCCTCGCTCCTGAGCCCACGGGGGAGCAGGGCACACACGCATCATGCCAGCCCAGCCGCACCCGCCTCAGGAGTTCCAGGTTTCCTCGAACAGGTGAGCCGGGCGCACGGAGCACCACTGCAGAAGGAGCATGGCAGCAGGTGTCGGAAGCCTCCTGTGCCATCCTGAATCAATAGTCACGGCATAATGACTTTCAGAACCTGGCCAGTTGCTGGCGCGTCCAACTTGGAGCTCTACACAGGAAAACAAGGCCATATGTTCCGAACACCAGCCCTCCCAACACATTCTCCAGAGCCAGCCAGCTCAGAGGCTTTGTTCTGGAGGTCTAGGAAGGGGGGAGTGGGTAGCTTTGGGGGAAACAGGGGCTTTGGGGCAGAGAGCGTGTGCTTTTGCCAAATGGCGCGCACGGCGACCTGTGTGCCTGCCCGCTCCTCCTCGGCGGCCGTGTTCTGAGCTCCTGGACGGCGGCAGAATTGCTCCTGCGTCCACAGAGCCAAGCATGAGGCACTGCCTCATCAGATTGTGAGATACAGCGTGGGTGTTTCGATGTCATTACCGCAAGGACTGTGCAGTGGAGGGGAGCAGAGACTGACATGACACAGGAGCCTTTAAAAAAATACTCTGAAAACAAGACCACAGAGAACCGCGGAAGGTCTGAACCAGAAGGCCCCCTGAGCTTGCTGGCCCACCTGGCACCCCCGTTCTGTAGGAGACGGTAGTGCAGGGAGTGAGAGAACCCCTCAGGTGGACACCAAGAGGGAGGGTAGCATCCAGGCGTCTCCTCCTCAACTCAGGCTCACTCCATAGCTCCGTAGGTTTGAGCTCTGGAATCGACTACAGAGAAAAGATGATAGTAGAGAAGCAACCTCACCCTGTATTTGCAGGCAAGATGGTCCCCAGAAGGTGCCATTCAGCAGCCAGGAAATGAAATGGCTTCCATACCTACAGAGCAGGGATGGGGTGAAAGGAGGAGGAGACACGGGCGTCCCTGGTGCTCGCTCCCACCCCACCTCCACACTCTGCAGCCCAGGCAGCCCAGGAGGACACAGGGGAGGCCGAGGGGCCCCTTCCCTCCTCGTCTTGGAATGAAGCATCAAACACCTATGGGTTCAGAGAGGCCGGGCGTAGGATTTTCACATGAAACAGGAGTGGGGAAAAATGCCTCAGTTTGCAGGTTCCAGCTCTGTAAGTTTAAACGACTTTCTGGGGGCAGTGGGTCAGCAGCTTCCCTGGAGAGGCAGACGTTCGTGGTTAGGAGCCGTCCCTCCGAAGCCTGTGTGAAGGTCAGAATCACCGCCCACTTCCAGAAGGGCCCTGGGCCTCCCACCAGGCCAGCAAAGATGCTGATCTTCAAGCTCACTGTCCTGGAATCCCTGGTATTGTTGCTCAATTCACCAGGTCACTTGAGGGTAGGAATGACCTCAGCCCATCAGGCAGGCGTCCTGGAGCTGATCCTTAAGGAGAAATCCAGAGGCTGAAGTAGTCAAGGAAAAGGCAGCTTGGACCACTGGAAGGACAGAGATTTGCAGAGAACACGAGACTGATGAGGGATTGCACAGGCCAGAGAGAACAGCTCCGAACGGGGCGGGTGGGCTCCGCAGGTGAACATCCTGGATACGGGGAACAGAAAGCCAAGCGGGCACCACTGGCTTTAAGAGAGGTATTTCTTGAGGAATTACTGGCTGACAAAGAATTCATGTTTCTGGGGTACCCAGATTGCCAAAAGGGCTGCCAATTATTCTCCGCACCCTGATCTGGCATCACAATGCCCAGGTGGAGGAGGGGAGGGGACAAGAAGAGCGGAGACTGTGGCCGTCTCTGAGCCTGCACATTTGGGAAAGGCTCTCTTCCCGGCACGATTGCGAGAGTTAAGTGATTTGGCCTTCGTGACCTCGGTCATGAAGCTTCGAACGTGGACAAGTCACCGTGCTCTCTGGAGCTCTGTCAGAGAGAAGGCTGGACAAGATGTTCTCTTTGTCAATTCTGACATTCAGCAGATCTAATCGAGACCTTCTGATCTGCCAGTTCCACCTCCCTGGATAACTGCAGTCGTCTGAAGCAGGCCCAGGAGAGCCACAGTGCCAGAGGCCTGGTCCGGGAAAACCAGAGCCCGGTCCCCCTCAGCAGGCCCCTGGGGGCCCTGGCAGAGGCTGCCCATCCGAGGGGACACCCTGACACACAGTGCGTCCACTCCAGTCCCGGCAGGGCCTCGCCCTCCCGCCCACTCCCTGGGAGTCTGCAGCCCAGGAGGGAGCACCGACGGGGAGGGGGAGGGGTGCTCTCTGAGATGCATTCGATCCCGGGGGTAGGACTTGGCTTCAAGCAGCTGCTGCTGGTTCTGTCCTTGGCCCCTCTCAGGTCAGTTCCCTGACTCTTCCTGCTGGCCTGGGCCTCTCCAGTCATCTCGCGGATGTCTGCCTTTGGAAATCTCAAACCCCAATGCCTAAACTTCTCACAACTCCCAGCCCGCTCCTGCCCGTCTTAGGTGACGGCTCTCTCCAGCCCTCCAGCTACTCAGGCCAGGAAATTCCGTCCCTCTTCATGTCTCTTTCTCTCATACCTAATGTTCAATATGTTAGCAAACTGTTTCAGCTGTACTTCTAAAATAGATTAAGAATCTAGCAACTTCTCCCCACCTTCCCCATCAGCACCCTGGTCCAAGCTACTAACTGCTGCTTCTGGATTATGGACCCAGCCTCCTGGCTGATTCTGCTTCTCCCAGCCAGCACCCTCCTCCTCCTAGTCCCTCTAAAGGCATCATCCGCTCATGTCGCTCCTTTGTTTAAAACCCTTCACCAGCTCCCCACCTCACTCGGAGGAAAAGCCACCATCATCACAATGACCTACAAGGCCCTAAGTGTTCTGCCCTTATTCCTCACTGACCTCATCTCGAAGGGCTTGCTGTACCCCGGGCATACCTGCCTCCTCCTGCTCCTCAAACACACTCCTACCTCAGGGCCTTTGCACCCACTCCTCCCTCTGCCCTTCCCTGGGTATCTACAGGGCTTCCTTCCTCGCCTCCTACACGTCTTTGTTCAAATGGTATTTCTCAAACCTTCTCTGACACCTCTATTTAAAATGATAGCCCCTCCTGAAGCACCCTGTCTCCTTCCCTGCATTCATTCCCCCTCTGTATCTAATACTATACATTTTACTATTTTTTCTTTATTTTCTCCTTTCCACTATTTTCTTCCTCCCGTGAAAGTGGAAGTTCCTTGAGGAAGTTTTGTCCTTTTGGTTCACCAATGCAGCAGCTGATATATCAGCAACAGTGCCTGATACACCACAGACACGCAGCAAATATTTGGTGTAGGTACCCGGAGGAAGGGGTCAGAACTGCCTCCCAGATCTGCCACGTGTTTCTGATCTATTTGCTGTCACTTTTTCCTGCATCTACTAACCTTCTGGACCGTTCCTATCTGTCCCACACTTTAGACATCCTCACCCCCACCTTGATCCGGTGAAGCATCACTCTGTTTCCTTCTCCATCACCATCCTCTGACTTGCCCCAACCGCCGTCCACGGATGCTGATCTGCATGATGAGGGGCCTGGTGCAGGTCATATTCCCAGCCCCAATTCCCTGTCCTCCGTCCTCTGGCCACACACACTCACTGCTGACACCAGAGACACAGGCATTGGCCACAAGGCTGGGCTATCGCAACGACAAGTGTGAGCCCTCCGTCGGACTGGTCAGTGTTCCTTTATTCTTTCCCTTGGTGGCGAAGAGGGAAGAAACAGACTGCGGACTCAGAACTCGCCAGGTGTCTAATAGGTGCCGGAGTGAACGGGTTTCCAAGGTACATGCCAACACAGCAGCTTGCCACAGCTTCCAGCCCACTGCCTGCATCCTGCTCTGGACCCGAAGGCCGAGGGAAAGGCGGTTTCGAGGGCCAGCTGCTTGTCACGTGGTGTGTCGGTCTCCAGACGGAAGGACAAAGTCGTGGGCTTGGGCCCACATCTCTATCCACTGGGTGGACCAGTCCTGCTTCCAGCCACTGAGTCCGGAAAGCAGTACCCTGTGCCCCCTGGCAGGCCCCTGCTGGGCCTGCTTGTTGGCTCCTCACCCTGACTCCATTCTGAGTCAGGAAACACGGGTTCAAGTCCTGGCCCTGGCGTTGACGCACCTGGGACCAGACTGATGCCCGTGGAGACACTGAGAACACAAACAAGATGATGGAGAGATGAGGGCTTTGTGAGGCCTCCAGGCTACGGCAGCATCTCCCACGTTCCTCCGCGTGCACACACCTGGCACCGCCGCCCGCAGCGCGTCCTGGAGCCGCCCGCAGGTGCCCACCGGCCAGCGGAGGTCGTGGCTGCTCGGCGCCAGCAGCAGAAGCACCTGCTGGGCGTGTGGGTTGTGCAAGGACCCTGCAGAAAGCAGAGCCCAGTTCTCTTCTCGAGCTCAGCCCGTACATACGTGTAGAAACTGCCTCCGGCGCTGTCTCCTAGCTAACGGCGTGTGTAGTCATGATCTATGATTCCGTGTATGCTGTGTGTAAGCAGAATACTAAACTCCTGTCACGACTGAGCAGCTCGGTGCTTCTCAAAGGGTGCTCCAGAAGGGTTCCTGAGACCCTTCCAGTGTGTCTGGCAAGGTCAAAACTATTTCATAGTAATTCTAAGATGCTATTTCCCCTTCTCACTCAGACGCGCTCACAAGTGCGCAGTGGAGTTTCCCAGAGGCTGCATGACATGTGCCATCACTGAGTCCTGAAAGTGGTACCAGTGCCACAGAGCAGATCTAGAACCCACTTGTCTTCTATCAAGCCAGATCTTTTTTTTTCAATCCTCACCCAAGGATATTTTTTTTCTATTTATCTTGAGAGAGAGGGAGCGGGGGAGTGGGGGGAGAGAGAGTGAGAGAGACACATCAACTGGTTGCCTCCCCCAGGACCCTGACCAGGGCCGGGGACGCACCGCAACCAAGGTACGTGCCTTTGACCGGAACTGAACCTGAGACTCATTGGTCCGCAGGCAGATGCTCTAACTGCTGAGCCACATCAGCCAGATCGTAAAGATTTAAGATCTTTAAGCCAGATCTTAAAGAAACTTTTAATAATGTAAAGCAATATCACTTCTCACTAAATTTTATTTCTGTTCTGGGGAAAAAACATTCTTTATCATTAAAAAAGATGTCATTTATATTAACATGTAATGGGTTTTCTTTTGTAATGAATTAAGTTTTCATTTCTAACACAGTGAACATAACCCACGTAAACAAAAACTCTTTGGGATCCTCAACAATTGTTGAGCGTATAAAGGGGTCCTAGGACCAATGAGGCTGAGGACTGCTGCATTGACTCATTTAGTTCTCAAAACAATGCCACCAGGTTTACATTGTTGTATATATTGTTATTACCCCCCGGGGAACGAGAATGCTGGGGCCGAGAGAAGCAGTGGTTTGTGGGAAGTCACACATCAACAAGTGGTCGAAGCATCCGTGGGAACGCCAAGTGCATGGCCTTGACCACTATGCTGCCCTGACTCCAGGACGGCGCCGGCCTCACAGGCGGAGGCCAGCCCTTGTCTCCGAGCGCTGGGCCCCTGCACGCCTCTGCTCCCCGGGGTGTGTCAGCAAAGCGCCCAGCGCTGCGGAGTGACGATCTCACGGCACAGCAGGCGCCCCCTGTCCTCTGGGCTTGATGAGGCTCTGGGCCAGGGCTCCGGAGGATGCTCCTGTCCCCTGTCCCCTAGTGTGCAATCTGGGGGACACCAGGTGGGAAAGGTGTTCTCTGAGTAGGACCATCAGCACATCCAGTAATCAGAAGTTTAACTAGTGCTTTTTCTACTAAAAAATAACTGAGCCCTGGCCAGTGTTGGTCAGTGGTTAGAGCGTCGGCCTGCGGTCCAGAGAGACCCGGGTTCGGTTCCCGCTAAGGGCACGTACCTTGGCTGCGATTGTCTCAGGCCCCGGTTGCGGTCATGTGAGTGGCAGCCAGTTGATGTGTCTCTCTCACATCGATGTTTTTCTCTCTCCCTCTCTCCCTCCCGCTCCATCTGGAGATAAATGTAAAAATGTCCTCGGGTGAGGATAAAAAAATAAAATAAAATAAAAATAATTGAAAGCATAATTGACTATTTATTCATGAGAAAAAAATTTTAAGTACAACTCTTGCACTAAATTATACAAAGAAAGTTACAGACCTAGACCCCGGCCTAGGCTCAATGCAACACAGCCATGGATAACGGCTGCCCTCACTCCCTCTCGTCAAGGCCCTCGGAAACGCTGTCCTGCTCTGAGCGCTCACTCCAACACTCGGGACAAATTTTGCTTCTTAAAAAAATAATTTCATACTTCTGGTCTTTAACCTCTAACTTGTGAGGTGTTTTTGTTTGTTTGTTTTTAAGGACAAAGGCATTCATTTTCCTCATTAGCATTTTTAATTTGTTCAGAGATATTTTACCTACCTTGCTCCTAACCCAATGAAGTGGCTTCCAGCCGACCTCAGAGGCTCTTTCCAGCCAAATGGTCACAAACTTGAGCATGCAATAGAGAAGCCTGGCGGGCTTGTTAGAACACCGACTGGTGATCCCACCCAGGGCGGTGGGTTCCGTGGATCTGGGCAGATCCTGAGATTTTGCATTTCCACTAGGCTCCCTGGTGATTTTTTAAATCATTTTTTATTTTTTCAATTACAGTTGATATACAGTATTATATTAGTTTCAGGTGTACATCCCAGTGATTAGACATTATACAACGTATTAAGTGATCATCCTGAAAAACCTCGTGCCCATCTGACACCATGCACAGTGGATTTTTGATGTTACTGCTTTGAGACCACATTTTAAGGACCACTGCTTCAAGCTACCTTTCCTGGCATCCTTGTGACCCCAGAATGTTTTTTCCTTCAGATGAAAAAGAAAAAACAAGAAAGTACAGGAAATACTGAGATAGCTGATTTCCCCCAGGCCCAAGTAAAACACTTTCAGTTCGGAAAAGCCATCACTGGTAATCATGCTTACTCACTAGTGGAATTTAAAAGAGTATAGAAGTTCATTTATATTTAATTTACAATATTATTTTATTAAACCACCTCTCGAATCTACTTTTTAAATGTGATTTTGCCTCTTTCCATCTCTTCTGAAAACTTAAAAATTCATTTTAATGGAATAAAACTAATCAGAAATTGATTAAAAATTATAGTGACTTCCCTTTAAGAAGATAATGCTCACGCATCTATAACAACAAATAAGATAGAAAAATATTCAAGTCTCTCAAAATAATCCACATCTCGGAGTTACCACACCAAACAGCTTCGAGGGCTCGGAAAAATCTTTTCAGTTTCATGGACCTCAGGTTCCACATATATAAGATAAAGATAATAAAGTCTTGCCCAGCCGGAGTGGTTCAGTGGATTGAGTAACATCCCATGGACTGAGAGGTCCCGGCTGGATTCCCAGTCAGGATACATGCCAGGGTTGCGGGCTTGATCTCCAGTAGGGGGCGTACAGGAGGCAGCCAATCTATATATCTCTCTCACATCAATGTTTCTTTCTCTCTCCCTTCCTCTCTCTCTTAAAAAATAAATAAAAACATATATTTTTTAAAAAGATAATATGTTACAATTAAGTTTATTTTCTATCCCACATCATTTTTAAAAGGACTCGAAAAGTCTTTGATCTCACATCTTAAAAAAAAAAACTTGAGACAAAATGACAATTATCAAAAATTAGTATGTAAAATATATTTTAAAATATATATATATACATACCAACTGAAGGCATAGTATAATCATTCTGACTAATCAAAAATACCAACCTAAGTTTGGCAGTAAAGCTGAAGAAGGAAATTATTGTATAACTCACATTATCTCATTAATTGAGAGTCAGAAACAAAACAATTCTTCAAAGCAATTAAATAAGATAATATGTGTGAAATCTTTGAGCAAATAACCAGAAATAAGATTATTTCCATTATTAAGGTCCAAGGAAGAGGTGAGATATGAGCTCACTGTTATGGTGGGACAGGGCAGACCCAAACATATCAGGTAATAGTATTCAATGCAAAGAAACTACCTACCTCTTCTCTCTCTTTTCTTTGGCTTAATTCACAAAGAAACCTCTGCTACTGGGCACAGGGAATGTGCTTCAGTGAAGGCAGATCCCAGGAGAAAGTTGAGAGTATAGCATTTAATTGAACCATAAAAAAAATGCCATTTTGTAAGGCCAAAAATACCACACATCAATAAGAAAACAGCAATGCCATCTACTTTAGCTTAAGAGGAAGAATAAATGAACCAGAGGAAGAGGAGAAGTGAGGGGAAGGAGGAATAGCTGTAAAGAACATACAATTTCAAAGATTTTGTAGTTCTGAACAGTATAAAAGAATTCTGGAGGCCAGCGAGGTGTAGCTGGTTGTGCATCTCACCGCTTGAAAGCCAGGGAGAATGAATTTTGCTGGGAATGGCCTGGGGCAGAGCTGGCTGTTCATGACACCCACTTCCTTTGTCCCTGAGTGCTCAGGCTGACTACATTGCCCAGCCCCCTTTGCAACATGAGTGACCTCTGCCCGATGGAACATCAGTGGATGCGACAGTCACCACTTCCAGGCTCGGCTTGTAAGAACCACCATTATCCTCCCTGCTCATTCCTCCGGCTAACCGACTGCTAGATGTCAATACCACGGAGATCTTGGAAGCCACTTGTCCAAGCCGGTAAAGGCTCCGTCCCTCAACGACCGAGCCCTTGACTGGGCTTGCATGAATTATAAATAAACTGTGCTAAGCCACTGTGATTTCAGAGTTCAACTGCTACACAGTTAATGTAATGGAGGAATGGATAAAGGAATTGTGCCCAAAGAAGACAGAACTAAACTAAGTATGGGGCGGCGGGGGACAAACAAACACTGTTCACTATTTAAAAATATAGTGTGCTGGTTCTCAAACCTGGTAACATAGAGTTACCAGGGGAATTTTTTTTTGGGGGGGGGGGGTATGTGCCCCTAGTGGGAACTGAACCCGGGACTCTCTGGTCTGCAGGCTGACACTCCAACCGCTGAGCCAAACCAGCCAGGGCAGGGAATTTTTAATCAGTACAGATTTCTCTACACCCTACCCTGGATCTCTTGTATTTTCCCAGGACATGTGTTAACATCGTCACTAGGTTATGACACTGGTCATCCAATGAAATAAGAAGATGGCTGGACAGGAAGTGGCTCCAGCCCTGCCCCCCACCAATGTCGCCATTTCTATATTCCTGGGGACTTCATCCGCTCTACATCTTGGCCCTTCATCGACACCATCGGCTGCTCATCTCTAAGTGTTAGCTGGTGTGTTTTATCCTGTAAGCTCATCAGAGACCAAGACCAGAGCTTTTATATTTCTTTTCTGAACAGCATGGGCTAGGCAAGTAATAAAAGCTCGATCGACACTTTGTGCAGTTATTTTCCATACGACCAGAATAAGGGGGGAAAGGACTTTTCTAGAACCTAGACATAGGAGGCTAGACTAACAAAACCATTCCAGGTGCACATGTAATTCATTTTTAAGGCATCAGTGTGCTCATGGAAGTGAATGGTCACTCTTTGCTTTGATGGAGAGGTGGCTAGTTCTCAGACTTTAATGTGCACGAGAATGACCTATAAAACTTATTTAAAATGTGGGTTCCTGGATTTAACCCCTCAGTGCTCTTTCTGATCTACTAGGTCTGGGGTGAAACCCAGGACTCTGCATTTATGACATCTCTCCTCCCATCCCACCCTCAATTCTTAGGCAAGTGGCAAGAAAGAGTGGGTGGGGCTGTGACCTCCGTGAGGCGCGGTCAGGACCAGGTCTATCTTGATTAATATTACATCCACGTACCGCCCGGCTCACAGCAGCGCTTAGTCACTACCTGTTGAACGATACTCATCTCTCAGAAAGGCAATGAAGTAGGGGACCCCTCTGGTTCTCTGAAGGCCACCAGCTCACCCACGCACTTAATACACTGGGAAGGCCCCTCCTGACTGCCTCAGGCCCATCTGCTCCACGGTCTAATTGAGGAGCCCCACCTCCTTTGATTGGCACTTCCCTCCTGTTCGGCCAGAGACCATCTGTCCCCAGCACCGCCTGACAGCTCAGACATCCCTTTCTCTCTGCTGGTGCAGACAGGCAAGGGCACTGGACGCAGACTCAGACCTGGAGGGAGAGCCTGCCTTGCACACCCTGGGGTGACCTGCGCAGGCTCACAGACTGCGCCTGGGAAATGGTGCCCTCCGTGATCTCGGCCACTCCCAGTACCTCATCAGACCCGCGGGTAGAGCAAGGGTCTTCAGCCACATTTTGCAGATGGCAAGCAGAAAGGGAATCTGACTTGCCCGAGGTCACCGGGCAGGTGAAGCCAGGGAGGGCATCCGGCTCTCTGCACCCAAAGCCACGGCTTTAGGTTTCGGGGCGTCACCTACGCTTCAATCCGAGGCTGGTGCTCGTGAGTTTTGCATCATAGCATATGTTCTTCAGAAAAGAAACACCAAGCTAAGCTTTGTCTCCCCTCATTTAAAAGGCCTTTGGGCTGAGTCTCTTTCAGAGAGACTGCACCTCGACTGCCATCCAGGTGAAGAGAAAGGAATAATGAAGCTGTTTCTCTCGACAGTGGAAACAAACTTATGGGCTCAGGACGGGCAGTGGGTGGTGGGACACAGAATCACAGGGGGAATTTTTCCAACACATAGCTTCTCCCTTCCCTGAGGCTGACGAGTCAGCGCAACTGACTTCAACCCTGACTCCATGGCGAGTAACGAGATGGAGCCGTCCTCGCCGTCCTCGCCGTCCTCGGGGGCAGGCAGTAAGTCAGGTGGAGGAAAGGTGAGCAGCAGGGAAGTCCTGACCTCTGACAGTCGACAGCACAGGGGACAGCAGCAGCGATGGAAAAGACGCGCAACAGACACGCGACCAGACAGGGCATCAAACTGGCTGTTTCGGATCCAAGGCACAATGGAAAGTGCAGGGCCACAGACAAAGGTCGCGTCCAGAGCTAGGACAAGGGGCGTGAGACACCGTGAGGAAGCAGTGGAATGGCAGGGCTGCCCCAGGGACCAGGGCGGGAGAAGGGGACTCGCCCGTCCTCAGGAAGCGTGCTGACCGGCAGTCCTGTGCGGCCGCGACACTTTGCACGCTGCGTTCCCCCTGGGGGCCACTGCGTGCGGATGCCTGTCTAGAGCTTCCACGGTGACGGGCACCGTGCTGACCGTGCACAGTCAGGCTCCAGAAAAGTGAGTTGATTTTGCATTCCAAATTGTGGGAGAGAAAATACATTAACACAGGGTACCTTCTCCTGGGCCTTGTCAATCTTGGCTTTAAATAAGGCACAGACTCAAGAGTGCCCGGGTGGGGTCACCCGGTGGGTACTGCAGGGCCCGTCACCGCAGCCGCCTTCTCCGGGTCTCTTGCTGCTGCTTCTCCTGCTCAGCACACAACCCTCACTCCTCTCTACTGGTCTTGAAGTTGTCTCTTTCAAATGGTCCCATAAATCAGGGACACGGAAAATGGGGTTTTCTCCTCACGTATTAAGCTTATAAGCTGCTCCCAATGAGATAAAAGAAAACGACCTTCAACTACAAGAAGAAAGGCGTGTGTGGCCTTCAGCATGAACTCCCTGACAGCAGCACTACTCACCACGGCACAGGCAACGCAGCGGTGGGAGAGGCAGGCACCTACCGATGACCTCCTCCGTGCGAATGTGTGTGTTTTCATGTAACCCTCAGTGCCCTCCTGTCAGGCGAGGGTTATTATTCCAAAGATGAAGAAAAAGGAAAATAATAACATTTCTATAGCAGACATTCTCAAAAAACAGGAGCCACTGACATAGGTTCTGATTAGTTCTAAACAGGACCTGGGGGAGAAATGGTCCACAGGGGTCGCCTTGCTCCGTGATGCACAGAGCTGCCCAGACAGCCTTCTGTGTGCATGACTCAGTAGGCCAGGAGGGGTCTGCAGCTCTGGGTGCGGGCCTAGTATTAATAGTCCTCTCTTCCCTGATAAGCTCAGAGGCAGTGAAGGAATAAGATATGGAAGCACAGAGACAGGCATCGAGCTGGATGCTTTATTACAAGCAAATTCTAGATTGGAGGCTGTGACTTAGGCGTGTGGTTATAAAGAGTTGCCTAATATTTCACCCAAATTAAACTTACTCACCCAACCAAAAGGGGGGACCACTGTAGACTTTCTCTAGGGCCAGAACCAGCCCAGCAATTTGGCAAAACCTTCTCTGGGAACAAGTAGATTCACAAGAATGTCCCAGAAGAGGCTGAGCTAAACCCACAGATCAGACAAGTCACTTCTCCCCCCCTGGGGTCAAGGGCACGAGAAGACAGAAGCGGGAACAGTTCCTCCCATACCTTTCCCTCCTCCGGCCCTTGGTCACACAGGGGTAGTCCTCCACGGTGGGGGAGGGGGGAGGATATTAATGTGTTCAGTGTAACGGGAGGGTAAAGTGGTGCAATCGTGACCAAGCAAAGGGACGTCCTCTAAGCGATGACACAGAGATCTGGGAAGGACCCAAGAGGGTCCTGGGAAGTGAAATATAAATGGGAGGAGGAGAAGCTTAGAAAGAAGGGGCTTGACTCAACCAGTCCGTAGTGTAAAACACACAGTACCTTGACCCCATCTGCCATTTGCTCTAGGTAGCACCTGAACCATCTCCTGGACAAAGCAGGCCTCTGCCACCAAAAGAGACAACCTTGGCATTTGGATGGCATCCCTCTGGTCCCTCCTCCTGTTACACAGTGAAGGCAGGGCCGCGGGGAGCCAGGAATCCCAGCCCAGGGCCTTCCACCCGCCCAGCGCTTCCCAAGCTCTCAGCCCCACCCCCGCGCAGCACCCTGCCCACCCTCTCGCATCTGCTTCTAGACTGTCCTGGAGGCCCGAACATTGTGTATAGTATCAGAGCCGGTGATTTGAAGAGGCCCTTGACTGTGGCCAGCTCACAGAAGCCACTCTGAATAAACCAGCCCTTTTTTGGACTTTCTCCTTTAGGCAGACGGAGTATTTACGCCCTGGAGCAGGCCCCACAGGGCTCCGCGGCAGATGATACATTCACGCAGGCAGACGTCTCTGGTGGAGGAGATCGTTATTAATTGGGGTTAGAACACTCACTCTAACTGCAGCAGGAGCTGAGCTGACTCGATTGAGTGGTGTGCAGCTTTTTCTAAACTCTAGTGACTACTTCACAAATAACAATAAAAACGTTCATGGTAGGACAGACACAGAGGAGGCTGCGCCGCCTCGCTCAGCAAACAAGCTCCGTCCACCATGCGGAGGATTCCAGCTGGTTCTGTGATTGGCCGCCTCGCCCAGGCCTGCGGGACATGACAGCATCAGCCTTCACGGTATGCGGCTGCGGGAAGGCGCCGGTTTCATCCCCGCCGGTTTCATCCCCGCCGGTTCACAGGTGCAGAAACCCAAGGCCAGAGAAGGAAGTGATTTGGGGTCATTCGAGGTAGTGCCAGGAATCGGTCTAAGCCCCACCTCTCACCCCAGCCCTTGTTCTGCTTTGCTTCATGGAGGCTAGGAAGATTCCCTTCTCTGGTGAGCTGCAGGGAAGCTATTTCTGATGATCTGTTCAAGACAGACACACAACCACAAAGGTGTTTGGGTGATAAAGCAGTTTCTTGTTCTGCCCACCGGAAGTTGTGTATATTCATTCCCCTGGGACTGGGGCTGGTTACACTGCAATAACAATGTCTAGAAGGGCTCTACCGAGTCAGGAAGGTTAGTGATGGGGAGCTCAGGGCTGTGACAGGTCCACGTGGGTCAACACCAGCAGGTCCGGCTGCTACCTAGTGGCCTGGCTGAACTACCTCCACCCCTGCTTTGAAGCCTCTGCCAGAAACCACACAGGAGTGAGTTCTGCCCATAGAGCACCTGCTTTTCATCATGACGGGGTCTCCCCCTGGTTCAGCCGAGTCCTTTCACCCCGCTGCAACAGCAAGCTGGGTGTAGGTCTGACTAGCTGTCGACTGTCCACCCCTGTGCTGATCAGCAGTCCTCAGGTGACATTCAGATGAACCGCATTTTCTACTGGTAACTCGACCTCCCTTTGCCCTTCACCGCCATGACCTCGTGATGGCTGTAAATGTGTTTCATTTTCTCCTAGGCTCTTCAGAAGCTTTCGAGAATTATTTTGCACTCTGCAGAGACGGATGGGATTGAAAGTAAGCGGTCAAGGGGCGCTCGCGCACACAGCTCGGGGCTTTCCAAAGTGGCAGGACCGCTCTACAGAAGGGCTGAGCTGACTGAGCAGACGGCCCCTCTGCCTCACACGAAGCTGCTCTGAGGGAGAAGACACTATGGTGGCGGGGCCGTCTCGTTTACCAGCAAACCCCAGAGGACAGAAACGCTGGCCTCCACTCGCTGGCAGAGGACACTGTCAAGGCCGAAGACTGGGAAACCGAGTTATATCCGAGTGGCTTCTCTTCACCTCTGCCGAGGGCGGAACAAGCTCCTAAAGCACAGAGAATGCCCGTTGCCGCCCAGAAAGAGGTGCCAGACATGGGGGGGCACTAGTGCACTGGGGGGGCATTCATGCACTGGGGGGGCATTAGAGCACTGGGGGAGGACACTAGTGCACTGGGGGGGCATTCGTCCACTGGGGGGGTCGCTAGTGCACAGGGGGTCACTAGTGCACTGGGGGGGCATTAGAGTACTGGGGGGTCACTAGTGCACTGGGGGGCATTAGTGCACTGGGGGAGCATTAGTGCACTGGGGGGCATTAGAGTACTGGGGGTTCACTAGTGCACTGGGGAGCATTAGTGCACTGGGGGAGCATTAGTACACTGGAGGGGTCACTAGCACATGAGGGGATCACTAGTGCACAGGGGGTCACTAGCGCACAGGGCGTCACTAGTGCACTGGGGGGCATTAGAATACTGGGGGTTCACTAGTGCACTGGGGAGCATTAGTACACTGGGGGAGCATTAGTGCACTGGAGGGGTCACTAGCGCACGGGGGATCACTAGTGCACGGGGGTCACTAGTGCACAGGGGGTCACTAGTGCACTGGGGGAGCATTAGTGCACTGGAGGGGTCACTAGTGCATGGGGTGGTCACTAGTGCACGGGGGGGTCACTAGTGCACGGGGCGGGGGTGTTGGCAGCACCACAACGCCAAGTCGGGAGGCCGCTGGGGGAGGGAGCGGAGCTGCACTGAGCTGGAAGACAGGACTCCGGTTCTGACGCAGCCATGATTTCATACACGGGCGCAGGGGAGGGTTCCGTCTCTCAGCTTCAGCTGTCAGGCAGACCGTCACCCACCTTGTCCCCCTGAGTGGCTACTGTGAGGACCAAATGAGATCACAGACCTAATGTGCTCAGTGAGCCAGGTCAGTTATCACCACCATACCGGGGCCCTGACTGAAAGTCTGGGGATGGGAGGGGGTCCTGGCCGGCACCTTCCCAGACTCAATGGCACCTGGGCGACGGGGGCAGTTTCTGACGCTGCCGTAAGCCAAGCCCTCCGGACTCCAGCAGCCAGGGAGGTGCAGTCGGAGCGGAACTGTCTCCACGTGGAGAGCTGGGTGCTGGGGCCGGCCGGTGGGGAGGGAGGCATGCATTCAGCAGACGTCACCGAGACCAGGCTCTGGGGGTCCCAGTGCCGGGGCCTCGGGGAGGAGGGTTGGTACAGAGATGGGCAGCCCTGGCCCTGTCCTTGAGGAACCCAGAGGACGGCGAGGGGTGTCTCTGGTGCGGGGCCACTAGCACAGCGGGCCCTGACTGGGTTTACGACCTGGTCCCACCGTGAGCAGTTCTCTTACGGACTCTGAGTCTCAGACCCTTCAGCTGTCACAGGGGAATGATCACAGCTTAGTGGGCACACTTCACAAGACCAGTGCGAGGGTCCACTGAGGCCACAGACCAAAGGGACGCAGCGGAAATGACAGCAAACGCTTACCCAGCATTTGCTCTGTGCCAGGCCCTGCTTATACCTTCTGTAATCAGAAGTCAGCAAACTTTCTCTGTGGAGGGCCAGCGAGGGAAGAGTTTAGGATCTGCAGGCAGACCAGCAGCCACAGACAGCACGGGAGCAAGTCGCCCTGAGCCACTGAGACTTTGTTTGCAAACTCAGCTGGTGTCTTGGCCTGTTGGCCAGTCTGCCAGCTCCTGCTTCACATACACTCACTCACACACCCCTGTGGAGTGTACATTACTGACACCCACTGGGCAGATGAGACAGGTGAGGCCCAGCAGGCTGTACAACTGGCAAGGGGCAGAGCTGGGATCCGAAGGCACACCGGTTCCAGAGTCTGTGCTCCTTACCTTCTGCCAACAGCCTCCTCAGCACACTAAGGATGAGGTGTAGTAGCTACTAAATAAAACTGAGATGCCAATCAAATGTGACAGTAACAGCCACAGCTTCCCGAGAGCCTGCTGTGCGCCAGGGGCTCCCCAGTACATCCACACCGCAGCCTGGTGAGGTCGGGCTGCTACATCTCTCGTGTTACAGATGGAGAAACTGAGGCTGAGAGCTGGAGCACACTGTTCAAGTCCCAGTGTAGGTGAGCATCACAGCCATGGCTGGAGCTGAGCTGGCCCACTCCAGGGCCCGTCTTCCCGTCCCCCTGCCAGCAGCCAGCACAGCAGGGCTCTCTGCTCCTTCTCCAGCTCGCCTCTCCCCCAGCTGCCTTTGAAAGTGGAGTTGGACCTTGTTCTCGAGAGTGTATGTCCTGTGAGCTTTGCACACATGGGCACTATACACTGACTCGGGAATAACCTCCTCTGCCAAACGAGAGAGGAAGAAGGACCGCTTTTGTTCCCCGGGTGCAGCCATCCCCTCTCCAGCATCAGCTCTGGCTGGTCCTGGATGTCACTTAGCAACACACATCACCTGTCAGTCTCCTTGGCATCGCGGGTTTAACATCTCACCTGCAGTCTGCTAACTAGACATATGGGGACGGAGCGCGGGGGCGGGCACTCCCTCAGATCCTGGGCCGCGCCACAGAGGACTGTCCCTTGGAAGGACATCATGAAGACCCCCGGCATTCCGGCTCTGGCTCCGGCTCATCTGCTCCTCTCCTCAGCGGGTCGGAGCTGAGCAGGGAAGAGACACTGGTCATTAGTTGCATTTGTAAAGGAGACGCCATCAGCGGGGAAGCAGAACCTCAGTGTTTCAGACCGAATGTTTGTGAAAGTGTTTGGAGGGAGTTAGGGTCAGATGAGATCGTGAGGGTGCAGCCTCCGTGGTGGGACTGCGGACACTGGAGCTCCCCGTCCCCCCCCCCCCCAGGACCAGGAAAGGCCACGTGAGCACACAGCAAAGAGGAGGCTGCCGACCAGCCCAGAATCCCGCTCTCGCCAGAAACCAAATTTGCTGGCATTCTGGACTTCCAGCCTGAAAGATGACAAGAAAGAAATGCCTGGTGCCTAAGCCCCCAGTCCACGGTACTTTGTTGTGGCCCGAGCTGACTAGCACAGCGAGAGAGCGTACAGTGGAAACAGCCTAGATGACTTGCTTCTTAACGCTTTTGCAGCAGACGCTTGAGCTACACCTTCGCTGGTTACCTAGGTTGTTGTGGTGGTCTCTTCCCTCGATGAACACACACACACACACACACACACACACACACGTATGTATATGCACACATACACAAACCTTTTGAGTTTAAAAAGTTCTGGGTGAACAAAGATACCTGATAATGCAGCTCAATTTTAGAAATAACTTTTTTGGGGAGCATGGAAGAGGAAAAAAGAGTTTTTGTTCTTGGTCTACAAAGGTTCTCCACCACCTGTCCGCCTTCTGCAGGGGTCACAGCGCTGTTCTCCATTCCCCACGTTGCGTTCTGTTCCTAAAGTCCGGGGTGTCGTCCCCTCCCTTGGGGAGCAGAGAAAGCGCAGCAGGTAAAATGGAGGCTACGTGGAGGTGAGAGGAAATTAAAGGAAGAAGGACAAAGAGGCTTGGCAAGAATTTGGAATTTAAGAAGAAAAATGAATGTGTGATTAGAGACCTAAATGGTTTCTTTTGTTCCTTTGTAAAAGCGGGCTGTCAAATGCACAGGGCACTGAGGAAGAACCGGGGAGCCGGACCCCAGAATGAGCGCTCACCAGGACCAACAGGAAGCCTGGCGCCCACCATGGGGACTAGGTCCCCGCCGGGAGGACAAAGCCTGTGGTCACACCACCAGGATAACTGGGACACCACCACAGCACGGCACGGCCATGCTTTGTCCCAGCTGGAGTCCCCAAGGAACTTCTCAACAGAGCCCACACCACATTCGGCACACACACACTCAGCCAGCTGAAGCCCATCCCAAAGCCAGAGTCCAGGACCAGAGAGCATCCGATCCACACGCAGAACGGCCCCTGGTGCTGACGGGGCGGAGGGCGCGTGGGGCGCAAGGGTGGCCTGGGAACACGGGGTACGCCACGCCCAGTAAAGCAGGCAGGTTGATGAAGGGCGCCCCCTCCACCCAGCGCATTGCTAAGAAAGGGTACAATCTGTTTCTGGAATAATCCAGGTAACAACGGGAAAAGACAAACAGAACGAATGAAAGGAAACTACAGACATTTCGGGGCCGAAGGACGGAGGGCAGGCAGGATTGGTGCAGCCTTCCTTACCTCAGAGCCTCAGCTTTCCTCGTGTGAAAGCATCTCAGTCTCCCTGTCAGGAAGTCATGCCAGGGCGCGTGGCACGAACACAGTGAGTCGGGGAAGAAAGGCCTCGGCGTGCGTGGGAGAAGGGGGCGGAGGCGTGGCCTCCAGCCATACAGCTGTCAGCCCAGGGCATGGTCTCCTTGCAGACATCACAGTTCTCACTGACGGGTCATAAACTTCAGGGTATCACCCCCACCCCACCCCACCCTCTAATGTGCCCAGGCCACCACCTGTCCTACCGCACCCCTTCCACCACCCTCGCATTTCCCAGGGGAAGAGCAAGGTGCTCACTGGAATCGCCGGCGCTGATGGCTGACTCCACACCCAGGACGCAGCGTGGAGTTTAAGAAGCTTCACTGCGGGGCCGTGTGGAGGGGGAGGTCGAGGCACTGGGCAGCAGGTGAAAGTATAGACCTTGCTGGCTGGGTTCTCATTACAGCCTCTACACTCACTATGCATGGAGCCCAGGGCACATGGCCCGCCCGCCTCACTTCTGTGCCTCGGTTTCCTCATCTATACAATGGGGGTAACGATAGTGTCTACCGCACAGAGTTACTGTGTGTTACGTACCTAAAGCATTAAGAAAGGTCAGCCACACAGAAAGTGCTATCAGAGTCAGCTGTAATTATCCAAACATGTTCCCGGAGGAACCAGGCAAGCCTGGGATTGAGGCTCTAATGCATTCTGGAGCCATCCGAAGGGTTCAGCACAGCCCTACACTCAGCGGGTGACCTCTCTGCTCAGAATCCCACCTGGCCTCCGTGCCCACAGCTCTGGGTCTGTCGGCAGTCAAGGCCTCCAGAATCCAGCCCTCCCTGCCCTCCTCCGTTTCCTGCCGCTTCCCGGTACAAATGCCTCCCCTCCTCATGGAGGTCCCGGCTCGGCTCAGCTTCTGAGCCTGCGCTTCCTCCTACCAGGAGCTCCCCTCCCCCACTTTCTCCTCTTGCCTGGTCAGGGCCGGTCTCTCCTTAGGGCCCCCTTCTCAGCAACAGCCCCAACGCTTGCCCTCCTGCAGCACTGACTGTGGACACTCTTCACCTCAGCTGTCACCCACACACTGCCCTGGACTGTCATCGTCGGCATCAGTACCTTCTTTCCTTCTTTGCTGGCCCTGCCTCTCACCACCATATGGCAGGTGCCTAATGAAGACTCTGGACAGGTCCCCTGATTCCGTGACCCCCCCACTGTCGGTGCACAGCGTGGCAGGTCGAGGCGCCGAGGGCTCCTGCTCACAGAGCAGTGGCCCGCTGCCAGTGCTCATGGGTACAGAGCTTCAGAGCGGACCCCAGCCCCTTACCGCAAACTCTTGGGGCCAAACGCATTCCAGAATTCAGATGTTTCAGGTTCCAGAAAGATACTCTGTGCGCATGTTGTATATAACACCACAGCAGGGTGGAGGGACCCACAAGCCAACACGTTTCTGCCATGAGCCACACAGTGACGCTAAGCAGGTTAAATGAGACTAGAACCTCCCTCGTGTCCCTGGAGGTCCATTTTGGCTCGGTTGAGTTCTACTGGATTTCAGAATTACAAAGAAAGGACTGTGGATCTATAGTAGGTACCAGAAATAAAAATAAATAGGCAATGCAACTGCCACCTTGAGGAGGCACGGTGACAAAAATATAGGCTCAGACCTTATAAATCACCATCTGAGCCTCAGTTGCCTCATCTGTGAAATGGGATGGTACATACCCGACAAAGCAAATTACAAGAGCACCCAGCAAATTCCCGGCCAGAGACTGTAAGGATTCTTCCCTTTGCTCTCTGGCTGGTGGAAACCTCCACTCTGGGGGGCTGAGTGCCTGTGTTGAGGGAACCCCTCCCTCAGGAGAGCTAAGCAGAGAAGGACTCATCTAAGAAGCTTCTAGTAGGAAGGAGACTCAGCAAATCCTTCTGCTTCGGTCTTGCGTACAAAATGGGGAAAACGGAACACCATTCACAGAGTAGCTCTGTCCAAGTCACAGCACGTACTGCAGGGGCCATCGCAATGCCTGTGCCTCTGCCCTGGGCCGCGCAACCTGTCCTGTCTGCTGGCCAGCACTCTCCTAAGACACTTCAGTTCTAAAGACGTCACCCACACACAGTTGGGGATCAGCTCAGCAGTGGGGCAGACTGACGGCGGTGAGAGACTCGGTGGGAACGGCGGGTACGCAGACAAGATAAAGCCTCAGACTCACTGAGTCTGGGTTTACGGTTTTCTCTGTTTGTTTTTGTTGATAAGAGTAAAGCCTTCCCCCCACGTCCACTGTAAAGAGAGCTCCTTTTTGCATAAATGAACCTAATCCCCCTGTTTATTAACATGAAACTTGACGTTATGGCCCTGGTGCTTTACCGGCATTAACCATAATCCTCGGCGCATTCCTGCGGGCAGTTCCCCGAGGCCCAGCCGCCCCACGAGCGCTCGCACACCCAGGCAAGCACACGGCTCTGCTCTCGGAGGAAGGTGCTCACAGGACCTGCCCACGGCCTCACCCTCGGGACCCCTGCACGCCAGGTCTGCACACGCTCCCACCAGCGCCCGGAGTGACAGAGAGCACCGAGTGGTTGACAGGACACTGCGGGGACCGGGGGCAGGTCCAGGGGGAGCTGCGGTGCACAGGGGAATCCTGGCAGCCTGCCGTGCTCACTGGGCGGGGGGAGGATGAGAGCTGTTTTCATCTGGGACACCCCCTAAGGAAACAGCCTTCCCGACCTGGTGGACACAGGCCCGGGGCCCTACGTGCTCCTGCCCTAGAAGGCGCTGCAGCCGCGCCACACCCCCTCCACGCTGTAGTAAGGAAGGGCCACAGCGGAAGGGACCTTGGAACCAGCTACACACCAGGAGGCTGAGGCTCTGCGACAGGAAGGGCACCCCCGCCAGGAGGGCAGGCTGGACGGCTGGGAGGACGGGCGGGGCGTCTGGGGCAGCCAGAGACCGCTCCTTACCACCCGGCTGAAGGCTTAACCAGACACAGTAAGAGGAGCTGGAGTTTCATCATAACTCAGCCATGTAGCCACAGTTGTATATAGTTGGCCGTAAGTTTAAATAAATTGAAAATAGTTCTCTTTCCATTACATAGGCCTAGTCATGTTCTACTTTTTGTTTTTTAATTCATGCCCAATCATCACTATTATTTTTTCTTTTAGAAAGGGAGGAAGGGAGAGAGAGAGAAAAATATCAATCTGTTGCCTCCCCTACGAGCCCCGACTACGGGTCAAACCGGCAAACCTGGGTATGTGCCCCCACCGGGAATCAAACCTGCGACCTTCTGGTGCATGAGACAAAGCTCCAACCAACTGAGCCACACCAGCCAGTGCTCTGCTTATTTTTATTGTCTTCATAAGATCTCAAGTTAAAAGGCTCCTCCAGGTGCTGTTGCAAAGGAATATTTGGATTGAGTGCGTCTCGTCTGACAATTGCAGGGAAGAATCCAGTGCCCAGCACTGGCAAAGCCAGGTGCACAGTGCTCTTGTGAACACTGCTCGCACAAAGCACCTGCCTGTTGGGCACTGACTGGGCACCAGGCCGGGCCACGCCCTGTGCAGACGCAGCACAGCGATGCTCGAAGCCCTCCTCACATTCACCCGAGGTCGGCAGGGTCACCCTCGCTGTGTGGTGAAGAGACCGAGGCTCCACAGTCAGACTGCCCACAGCCAGGAACTAGTCAAACCCAGATCCGACTCCAGATGCCACCGTGTCACTCAGTCCTTCCCACCTCCCAATTTGGTGATCTTGGATGCCGACCATCATCATGACAGCTGCCACATGCTATCCTGCACGTCTGGCCAGCGGCTGCCGGCGGGCCGTGCAGTGGGGGTTAGTCGCAGGCCTTGGCTTCTCCTCACACACAGCCTGGCTTTGGGTTACGGTTCTCTCAGGTGCATCACCGCTTTCCTTCCACTCAGCTTATCAGCAATTACTTACCAAATGCTTTGACGGGCATTTCTGCATTAGCTTTCATACCTGACTCCAGGTATTCACAATCTGCTACAACAACCATACATCAGATAATCGAAGATCAATGACCACAGTGTAGAGATGTCGAAATGTATGGCATACACTTTACATGGCAATAACCCATATAACAATAAGCTCCTTCCTGCCCCTGAGATACCCACATAGTGCCTAACAGCTTACCAAGATAGAGGACCTCACTGTAGCCAAAAGTTTTTAAAACAAAACGTAACACCAAACCTCAGGAGGCGAAAGACCCAAATGGTGGGCCCAGCTCTACCACTCATAAGCTGTATGATCTTGGGTAAGTCATTTAACCCTCTGAGTTTCAATCCTTTCCTATTAAACTAAGAGGAATGACACTCTCCAAGCCTACTGCACAGGGCCCTTTTGAGAGCCCAATGAAATCATGCATATAAAAGCACTCTGAAGTGATAAGCCAAGCAACTGCAGAAATACCACCGCTCCCGCTTACCAATGAGGAAACTGAGGCCGACAGCAGAACCAGGACTAGGGAACAGGTGCTCAGACTACTCTTCCCACTGCACGACGCGGCTCCCACGTCCTAAGGAGCACGTGGAGAGGGAAAGGCCGTGGGGCACCGTGCTCCTGGAAGGCTCTTGGCAGCAAAGCTTAAACCCCAGACACCAGCAGGCCAATGGACCCACGGACATATATTTCTATCTGGCTGCATAGCTGTTTTAAGGGTTTTTTTTAAGCCAACGTTTCATAAGCAGTAGGTTTCACCTAAATTCTACATTTCCTGTCTTAAAAAAAAAAAAAAAAGGCAGGATTCATAACAACAGGCAGACATCCCCTCGCAGCGGTTATTTGCTCTAGTTGCACCTTCAGAGGACATGTGTTCTTGAGTCTGTCACAGGCCCCTTGTCCCCTCCTATCTCCCCAACATGGAGGCCACGTGTCAGTAGCTCTATAGCCTTGTTCTTGCTTGTTCAGGCCACGTGGGAATGAGCACAGCGCTATGGGAACGTGAACCCTCTTCCTATACCTGGCCCGCTTCGCTGAAGTAGCTTTTCCACCTGGCTCCAGCGGGCGTCTGAGTTTGCACCTCTGCGCTGAAGGACAAAGAGCGTCCCTGGAGGCGGGGAGGAGGGACTGCAGCAAGAGAAAACGAGGCTGGGAGACCTGAAGCAGCAGCCCGACTGGAATGAGGAGCAATGTGGACGGGGTCAGGGACAGAAAGCTTTCATTTGGAGGACATTTAGATTAAAAAAGAGATTGCATTATGGAGAGGGGATCTTGGGTGTCGACAGTGACTACCTTGGGGTATCGAGGAAATGGAGATTCCACCGGCTAGGAACTAGGAAAATGCTTTCCAAAGTCGTTCATTCAACAAAAGTCTTACTGAGCACCCCTGCATCCTAGGCACTGGAGGCACAAAGGGATAGAGTCAGACAAAAGGCCTGCTCCCGTGGCATGCACAGCCACGTTAATCATCGCGCCCCGTTAGCCAAGCGCCTTGGATGAGCGTTTTGAGTCAGGGAGGACAGACAAATGGCAGAGCTGATGGTTTCCCCCAGAGGACTACAGAACAGACTGAGGGGAAGGTGTGGTGCATTTGAAAATGATCCGCCTGCCACCACTCAGCCCATGAAAGCACAAAGCAACTCAAAAGCCTGCTCATTAATCTTCTAGGATGTTGGATGAACTTCAGAATTACATCGGAGACACTGGTTCCTGTCATTCCTTTGACCTATTTTTCCAGGCTTCTCCCATTGTGTGATTGATCACATTTATATTCCCACACACAAGGGCTCTCTTCTCCTCGCCCACTCTAGTTCACACACGTGTGTGTGTGTGCGTGCACATGTGCAGGCATGTACACACACACCCCGTCTTTGAGCTTTTTCAGAGGGGTCACTTGGACAAGAGTGCTCTGCAACAGAAAAAAACAGAAAACACACAGCACAGCTCACGGCACCTCATGACAATTTCTTTCGCTCCACCGGGAGAGGAGAAGAAACAGGAATAATTGGGGGCAAATAAGGAAACATGACAGCATTTCCTCGTAAAGCAGGCTGTGATGAAAGCTTTCCCTCACTGAAGAGTGGCCAAGGGCAGTGCAGAGAGAAGTGTTCGTAATATTTCTTCCCCTAAGTACACACATCCGCTAACTGTATCCACCGCGTACCAAACACCGTCCACTTGCTTCGCTCGCCAGCCCGTAGCAATCAATCACCGCAGAGCTGAGCGGGGCACGTGCACAGGAGCAGTTGGTGCACGCTGGCGACGAGGAGGAGAGCAACGTGAACTGGCAGGTGCAGCGAGGGAGGAGACATGAGGCATTGGAGGGCAATGCCTCCATAAATACCTACTGTGTGCCTGGCACTGTGCGGGCCACTCGGGCTGCCGCGGTGATGCACAGAGTGCAAAGGGAGGGCCCAGGGCCCGAACATCGAAGAGGGCAGCCAGACAGAGGAGGGGACGAGGAGGACAGAGAAGTACGGAGAAGGGGCGGGCAGGCTGTGGACGACAAGGAGAAGGCCCCGAAGACGGAGGAGCAGGAGAGTGACTTGGAGGAAGGGCTACAGCAGGAGGACACAGGGGAGTCAGAATCCACCGAGAGAAGCTGTGCGCCCACAGGAGACGCGATGCCGCAGGACAAGGGGAAAGGAACAGAAAAGCAGACGGTGCCCAATGGACAGATCTGAAATTGGGATGACCAGGATTCGAACGCTAGGTCTTCTGCATGGCGTTACTGAAGAGTAAGTTCTGTGATCTCATAGTTCAAGCTGCGGGTAATATCTGTACCTAGAGTTTTGATGGGGGTAGATGACATGACCTGGAGGAGGGGGCAGAGCCAGTCCTGCACCAGCCACAATGGGTCTGCAATAAATCCCACCCTCCTCACTGTGCCCCTCTGCTCCCTGACTCCTGGCCCATCGGCCAGTCGGAAATGAAGCTGCTGGAAATCTCCAAGGAGATGCTCTTCTCCCCACCTGGCACCTCATCTTGTTGGGAGAGACGCAGCCAAGGCTGCTGACGTGAACTGTGTGTCTCTCTGGCATTACTTAAGAAATACTTGAGCCCTGGCCGGTTTGGCTCAGCCATTAGAGCATCAGCCTGTGGTCCAGAGAGACCCGGGTTCGGTTCCTGCTAAGAATGTGTACCTCGATTGCAGTTTGTCCTCGGCCCTGGTTGGTTGTGTGGGTGGCAGCCACTCGATGTGTCCCTTTCACGTCGATGTTTCTCTCTCTCTCTCTTCCTCTCTCTCCCTCCTACTCTATCTGAATAAAAAATGGAAAAATATCCTCGGGTGAGGATAAAAAGAAAATATATTTGAAATCCCCTCAACGATAATTCCATGTGGGTTAGGACACACATTACCAGTTACCCCTTGTTAAAATGCAAACATGGTCCCTGGGAGGGATCCCACATTGACCAAAGCACGTGCTGAGGTGGCCGGAGGAGGGGATGCTCGGTCGGGCTTTCGCGAAGGGCGGCCACCGGGAGAGGAATTTCAGGACAGGAGCCACTGACCGAGACAGCAGCCTGGGTGAGTGCTGCAGAATGGGGCGCTGGGCTGCTAGAGGGTGGGTTAGGGTGGGGCCAGGACAGTGGAGAAAGAGGCAGAAGAGGGGGGACTGTGGAGCCGATGTGGCCTACTGCCCGTCTCTGAGGACCAGCCCTGGGTGAAGAAGGCGCCCCGTTCCTCTGACCAACAGATCTGCTAGGTGGAAAGGTCCATCTCTGGGAGACTGAAAGTGGACCGAACTCTGAAACGGGCACCTGAGACCTTAAAAGGTGTCTTGTCCCTTCAGGAGTCATTCCAGGCAGTGTGGGGGCTGCGACCGGAGTGTCCAGGCTGTAACTGCCACCCCATCGCAGGCCCTGCCGCGTACACTGAACCCAGCTGAGTAGTTTGTTTGCCAACTTCAGTAACGTCGTGACAACAGCCTCACACATCATGGGCCCCGCCGGAAAACCTCCAAATGTAACCCCAATCCTTCTTCAGCCATCTTACTTGTCAATATTGTTCAGTATCACTGACTTCAAGAAGAGCTACGTTAGTTATTCTCCACACCCCCACCCCCATTTACCTTCAGATAGAGTGAGAGGGAGAGAGAGAGAAACATCAACATGAGAGAGACACATCGACTGGCTGCCTCCCGCACGACCCTGACCAGGGCCGGGGACCAAACTGCAACCAAGGCACATGCCCTTGACCAGAATCGAACCCGGGACTCTTTGGTCTGCAGGCCGATGCTCTAACTGCCGAGCCAACCGGCCAGGGCATGTCTTCGTTTTTAGTAAGGCACATGCGCAGCACCACCACCACCGTGAACTCCAGCGAGAACGCCGGCCGTGGAGGGACCTCGTGAGCTCAGGCAGTGCGGGTGCGGCTGCCCTGCGGCTACCAGGCCGCAGATCACGCGGAGCAGGTCCCCTCCCACGCCATGTGTGCTTCTCGCAATAATGCCCTAATGATTCAATTAGCATCGATTCTTCGGCGGCAACAATATTTTCTGACTGATCAAGCAATTTAGCGCTACTGTTGATTGATACCATTTCTATGACTAATAAAGCAGTTGGAAAGAAATCTGCCTAATTCCTCACAAATCACTTTTTACAACATTTTAATTTTAATGTGATTTCCATTTTCTTCCACCACTGCAGGTCACGAGGACCCTTTCCTCTCCTCCTGGGCGCCCCTGCTGCCCTGGTCCTCTCTGGCCAGGTCGGCCCTGCCCTTGTCTGGGCATCCTCAGCCTTCGCCCCCCCACCCCACACATGCCAGGTGGCCGCAGCCAGAGGAACAGATGGGCACGGCTGCTGAGGCTCTGAGTGGTGCCCGGCACACGGCCACTGTGGAAATGGCCCAACGGGAGCCACTGAGCAGGCTCTCGGAAAACCTGCCCTGGTAACACCACCCTATCTGGAAACAAGGCGGGGCGTGTGGGGACAGGGTGGGAGGCTGGTGGGGGACAAGAGGGACCATCACAAGCAGAAAAGGGAACTAAACCAGACTGTTGGCATAAAACCTCTGACCAGCTAAAAACGGGGCGTCCTTGGAAAGGAACGAAAACCCTAGGCTGGTGAGAGAAACCCTAGGAAGGAATCGTCTTTGTGACCCAGGGACCGGGCAGAAGGGACAAGCCTCTGCCGCTGCTGGCCCTCTGCAGGCTCCGGGCTACTCACTCTGATACTGTGTCCAGGTCCATCTCCTCCCACAGGGCTCTGCTGTGCTGTCTACCAAGGGCCTTTTCCAGGATACAATGTGGGGGGTGGGGGGGGGAGCATGTGTGGAAGGAAAGCCTTAGGGGCTGGGAGAGGTGGTGTTGTCCCAACCCCTGCTGTCATTTGGGCAACTCGTACGCCACACAGAGGCCAGTGGGCCGGGAGTGATGGAACCAAACAGGTGTCCCGTAGGCAACTTCGCCCACACAGTTCTGCTGCCATGTGCCAGCCCTCTGTGGGCATCGGCCTCCCTACACCCCTCCTTGTCCCAGTTGCTTTCCCACTCAGGAGTAATCACTTCTAACGCTTCGAGAACTGCTGTGTGATAGGCATGGTGTTAGATAAACGACTCACATATCATTATTTCATGTCATACTCTTAACTGCCTCTGGAAAAACAGTATCCCCACTTTACTGATGAGGAAATTCGGGTTTAGGGTGGTTAAGCAATTTGATCAAAGACATGTAATAAGCTGAGAAGCCAAGCTAGTTCAAATGGAAACCTCTGACCTCTAAAACCAATTGCCCAAAGGTTAGAGGTGCCGGAATCTCTCTGGATCATCAATTCCCATATGCCAGCCACAAGCAAGATTTTTCTCCTAACTTTACCTTTTCTCCACTTCCTGCAAGTACAACCCTCATGTTCTACTTCTCAAAAAATGATGAAGATGGACAACACCCTTTCAGACTCCTTTTGGAGGCAGTGACCTCCGGTCCAAAGGACCAGTGATCAGAACCCCACCCGAGCACGACCAAGACCCTCCTCTCCCGGGTCACGTGGGGAGTCCACTCCAAAACCCACGTCACACCTATCTGGCCCTCAATGTCCGTCACAGCTGTGGATTCTAACTCACAATAGACATAGAACGACTGATTCCCTCCCAATTTTCTAAAAGACTGAATGTGGTTTGTGTGGTATTCCTGCCATAGCCCCCCGTTTCCCAAGCCCTCGCCCTTCGCCACATGACAGCCAGAGAACGAGTTGTTAGAACTTCTGGGTCTGCAGCCCAGACATCAGATGCAAGGGAAGGGCGAGAGACACACTTTCTGGCTATGCTCGGTTCTTTCTAAATTCAGTAAAAGTATATCTTTGCTCCAGGGCCATCATTTCTGTGGGAAGATCATGTCCAAATGAGTTACCAGTTACTCCTTCACAGGAAATACTTATTGGTCTATAAACACATCATGCTTACTATCGACACTGATTACTCCGGGGGCGGGGGGACAAGTGTTCCCTCCACATGATTTCCAGTCTCCGGAGCGTGAGCCGTGCCCCACCCCTGGCTGTGTCAGCTGTGAGGAGGGAGACTAGAACGAAGGGTCTCAGCAGTACTGTGTGGCCCTTAAACAAACCTGCGTAAGAGGACACGTGGACAGGAGCAGCAGTCAAAACTGCATTTTTTTCATTTTAGGTTTTCAATATTAAAACCAATGGTTGTCACTGTTACGCCACTTTAAATGATTTGGGGTAAGTATACAAGAGTGGAGTTTGGGAAGGCAGAAGCAAGCCATGTAGGTCTTCACTTAGACTTAGAGCAAAAAGGTTAACTATTGTTCATCAGAGGGTGCACTTTCCTGAACTCTGGCTCAGCAGCGAAAACAGTGCCATTAGCTAACTCTGGTTTCTTGAAGCTTGGGTATAAAAATGAAGAATAATGTAAGTGAGGTTAAAATTATTGTCTGCACTCATTTCTTCCTCAGGTCACATCTTCATAAAGCAACATCATTAAAAATGAGATTGCACAGGAGCTGGGACGGCCTTCCCCGCTGAGAAGGTCTCAGAAGAGCTCACACACTGACCACTGGGAATGGAGCGCTCAGGGTCTTCTTAGGGACCGTAGCGGAAGGGCACCTCTCAGAAGTCATGTGGTCAAGCTAATGCAACTTAGTTCACAGTTTCCTTTCTATCAGACAATAATAACCCAAATCAGAATGTATGTTCCTTTGGGTCATTTTGGTTTCGTTCTTCTCAGCTCCATTAAACATTAGGCCACCTCATGGTCCTCAGTGAAGGGGTACAGAGTGCTTCTCTGGTGATGGCATCCAAATGAGATGGACAAAACAAACCCCCACCACTGTCTCCTGATCAATGGAGGCCATGGAGAGAGGCATGAAGGGAAGCGAGGTAGAGACTGTTCCAAATGATAGAAGGTAGGTGTTTTGCCTTAACATATCAAATAGAAACCTGGATCTAGACAGCCACACTTTCACTGGCTCTCCAATGGAATTAAGGAGGCCACCGCGTGGCGGGGCCTGGTCTGCCCCTGCCCATTCGCCATGGGCTCCATACCATCAATCAGCAGATAAACCAAAATACTGACCCATTAACACAGAAGACTCAGCTGTGGTGATCCACCAAAACTCAAACCAGAGAACAAGAGCATCCCCAGGCATTGCAGTATTCTCAGTGTTGGCGTTTAGGACCAGAAAACCCCCTGCAGGCTAACTTCAAGACTCCAGGAGGGGGAAGGTCTGAGTACTTGGAATCTTCAGAGCCAATGAAAGTTCGTGCTCGGGGTGAAGATGCACAGCCTCGTGTGGGCATCACCCCCTCCATTTCCCGGGGGAGCAACTCGCTTCACTTCCACTATCAGCTCTGCTCAGTCGCTGGGCACACGCAGAATCCGAGGTTGTGGTTTCCATGGTAATTCTGCTTTTGTGACAGAATCTAATTTTGCGTCTGATTCCTTATACATTGTTGGGGTGTGATTGGAAGAATTGTACATAATGGTGTCTTGGAAAAAAATTAGGGCTGAAACTAGTCCAAAAGTGCTGAATTAAGCCCAAGAACAAAAGAAAGACCCTTGGCTAAGACAGGGAAAAGAAACGCATAATCTTACCATTTTCTAGTAAAGTCCAAGGAAAATTTGTTTTTAAACAAATATTGGTTACTCCCAGCTACTACAGTTCCTTAATTTTCCAATAGATCACTCATTAAATTCTCATTGGAGTTACTCTAAATACAAGTGTTTCTACAACAGCCAGGTAAGTACAATTGTCTGTGAAAACCACAGAGTTGTCTACCACGGTATTGCTACTCAGTGTGAACCACAGAACAGCCACATCCACATCACCCAAGAGCTTGTTGAAAATGAGACTGTGAGTCTCCACCCCAGACCTGTTGATTCAGAATCCACCCTTTACCAAGATCCCTAAGGGTTCGTATGAAAATTCAAATTTGAGAAGCACTGTGCAAAGGGGCGTTGCGAATTCTCCCCTGAAAACCCTTGGGGCCGAGATAGAATAAAACCTATGCTCCTGATAGTATGACTTGAGTAGCGCAGACTGGACTCTGAGGCCAAACTTCCAGGACTCAACCCCTAGCTCCAGAAGAATATTTGTGAGCAAATATATTAACCATTCATTGCCTCGGAGTTCCCATTCATAAAACAGGGATAATAGTAATACCTGCCTCAAAGGCTCCTACGAGCATCGAATGAGTTAATACACGAACAGCACTGAGAACACTGTCAGTCACCAGTAAGCACTATGTATGCTATGTGGACAGACCATAGGATGGATATAAACCGAAAATGAAAAATGCAACCGGAAGTAACTTCTGTACTTCCTATACACCTAACTGCCTCCATCCAGCCTGACAGAAACAATTCTTTGTTATTCACCTTTGTCCTCTGCCCACCCCCATCTGACACGGTCCTGCTTTGTCCCTATTCCCGAGAAGCCATAGATAGAGTCTGAAGAGTACTACACTTCATCTGGTCACAACCCTGAGCAAACCCTCATGAGCCTGAGATGGTCTAAGAATAGAACACCGTGCAGGCAGCATGCGGGAGAGGGCAGGCCTATCACATAGTCTCCTGATCTCCTACCAGGAAAAAAAAAAAAAAGCTTCAAAATAAGCCAGCAATTTGAAAGATCGAATCCATGATTTTCTGGGTGAAACAACGAGCCCTGAGTTGCCCAGCCCTTGGCATTGTCCTCCTGCAACGCCGAGGTTGGTGCAATGCCCGCTGCTGAGCTGGGTGCGAAGGGGGGACGCAGGCTGGATCCAGGCCCAATGTCTCTCCTGACTTGGTAGCTCCAGATGTTGGCCTGTCATGTAGAGCAACTGAGTTAATTAGGAATTTGTGTGGAGTCAGAAATCCAAGTGGGGGGGGGGATGAAAATAAGACCACGAGAATGGCTATCCTGTCCTGAGAACAGCATTTCCTGTCCACAGCTTCCTCAGGACCGGGATGGAGAGGGGAAAGCACCACCCCGTCAGAGTGCCACACACAGAGGGAGCTGGAAACGGAAGAAAGGATGTTTGGAAAACGAAGGAACAATGTGCCATAATCCTTCTGCTACAGAGAGTTGGCCTGCCCCAGGCCATGAAGATTGCAGGTCCACAGCAAGGGATACCAGAAGCCACCATCGCAAGGACTTCGGTCGTGGCAGGATGTAAAAGTATCCGTGACGGCTATCAATCATGATGCCCACCCCAGCCTCTTGTCGCTCTCCTGCTGTACCGGAACCAAAGCTCCTGGGAGGGGTTCCCTCCCTGTCCTCCACCTCTTGTCAATCTATACTCTTTGTTACTTTTAACTGAAATAGTTAAGCTATGTAGGTCAGCTCATTTAAAATTCTCAAGGGCAAACCACCATAGTACAAGCAGCATGGGGCATACAAAGCTGTTCTCTAAACTGGATTTCATGTAATAAAATACAAAACACACACACACACAGAAAATTTCTGTGAAAAGCACCAAATAAAAACTGAGACAGGTTCTAAAGACCCACATCCATAATCCAGCCCCTGGTCATCTTCAGGCTCAAGGTTGAAGGACCAGCCACCTTAGGTGATGGCGACATGCTGAGGAGCATGTACCTAAGGGTCCATCTTTGGCACCTTGGACAAATGGATTCTCAGATGCCTGGACCTTATGTTGCTTTTCATGGCAAATGCAGGGGATCCCTATGGCCCTCACGTGTCTGACCAGAGCGCATGGCAATCAACTTGACCTCGGCCCCACTGCTGTGTTCCTCCCAAGAGCAGGCAATAAGTTAGTTGGCCACTGTGTGTATACTTCACATGCTGAGAACACACATTTGTTCCGTGACACAAAAGACAGAATATAATAGATGCCCAAAAGGGCCAATAGGAAGAGAGAACAAGGATTAGCAAGAGTTCTTAGCATTCTGATCTTTTCCAAAAGTAAAGGAGAACAATAGATGCTTCCAGACAATTGACTTGTTTGAAAGGGTTGCATTTGGCCCTGGCCGGTTTGGCTCAGCGGTTAGAGCATCGGCCTGAGGTCCAGAGAAAGGGTTGCATTTGCCCACCAGCAGAACCCTTCTTTTCCAGGAACACCTTTCTGGAATGTGAAAGGGATTCCTCGTCCATTTATGCTAAAAAATAAAATAAAAAAGTCAAAGGCAATACTACTCACCAGGCGAAGTGAGAAGCACCGGAATAATGCTAGATTGTATTCAATCAGACGGGAAGTATAAGAGGTGGGAGTGAGGAAAACGCATGTCCAAGTGGCCTTCACTGACATCACTGTTCATCTGACATCACTGTTGGAACCCAGATCCAACGTGATATGTAGGTGGGGTAGATTACGGTCAAGCAACAGAATCTTTGATTAATTTGTTTTCTTTTATTAAGTTTAGAGAGAGAGGAAAGGAGAGGAAGAGAGAGAGACAGAAACTTTGAAAACGCTTTGCCGAAGGGATTCCCCTGGGGTCTGAGAGCAGTCTGGAGAACTCCCACCCCCACCCCAGCCTGTGGGGAAAGGGGAGCGAGCGCTGAACACTGAGCCCTATGCCTGCAGCAAGCTTCTGCTCCTTCCTGCCAGCAGACGTTCCTTCCCATGGTGGTTAGAGTGCACAGTCCGATCCCAAAGGTCAAAGCACAGATCTCCAGTCTCCGGCACGAGGCCTCAGAGAGTCAGCCACCTGCGTGTCAGCATCAAGTCAGGGGCAAGGTTTTTAATGGCACCAAGAGACACCGTGCGAGGGAACGTCCCTTCATATGCTAACAACTTCTGAGTCTAAAATAAAAATTTTAAATCCTCCAGGGTGAACTTACAAGGTTTGGTAGGCTGAATAATCTGAAACGAGTTCTCACGATACTCAGTGGCGAAGAGAAAGGAGTACTATCTCCTAGATACTATATATAAGCGCCTCAAGAGCAGAACTTTACTCACCATTGCAAACCCAGCTCCGACCACAGGGCTGAGGACACATTGTGTACTCAACATACATCTTAATGTACAAGTGAAAGAATAACACCGATTCATGACTTTAATGGAATTTAAAATTACCACCAGATGGGTCACATATACATGGTGACAAGCACTGAGACTCAAAGTGGCAGGGTCACAAATTATGACTGGCCATGACAAAATGGGACTCAGCACACTGCTTCCTTCATCAAGGAAGTACTGATATAAAAAATAAAGTTGACAGCCCTGAGCACACTTGGTGCCAGGTCTCAGTTTTTACACGAGGGCTCCTTGGAGAGTGTTTGAATCCAGAGCTGGTGCAGGAAACATTCAAGATGATCCTGGAGCATCCTATGGTCTCAAATCAAGAAAACATTTGAGAAGGATGGGGCACGTCAAAGGGTACGGGAGCCAGCCAAAAACAGCTCCCAACAGTCAAAGCTGGAATGATCTGAGCGACAAAAATAACAGTAGTATAACCCATAGAACAATATAAACATGATTGCAATGGAGACTAATAGTTGCATAAAGAGAGATGGGGAAGAAGGGATAGTTCTTAAGAGGAAAATTCTTATTAATAGATATAGAGGGAAAGAGGACAATAGAAAATCATCATTAGGTAATATTGTTGCAGGCAAGACCCATGATGCATGCTAAAATAATGAGCAAAGGTTTGAGAAGAAACAGGATATCTGCGTAGTCTCAAAATATCTCCCCCTGAATATTCATTAAGTAGAAATGGGGCGATAGCAGCTTTATAGTGAAGAAACTCCACGGACACCACTGTTACCGAGCGACGAAGGCTGACAGCACCGGTGAAGACATGGCAACATCGCCTGTCCTGGGTAAGGTAGACTGCGAAGGGCACACTGCTTCGGTGACAGTCAGAAGTGAAGCATGCACCCAGTGTGCAGGAATGAATACCCTCAACCTACTAATGAGGAAACATCAGACAAACCCAAGGGCCATTCTCTAAGATAATTCACCTGTACTCTTCAAATGAGTCCAATTTGTGTGTCCAATTCATGAAAAACAAGAACGGACTGAGGGGTTAGCACAACTTGGGAGAGACTAAGGAGACTTGATAAATGCAATGTGGGATTCTGGCTTAGATTCTGGACCAGAAAAAGAACACAGGTGGAAAAATTAGTGAAATCAAAATAAAGCCTGAAGTTTAATTAAAAGTATTATACCAGTGGTAATTTATTAGTTTAAATCATGATAGTATGATTATGCAAGATGCTAACAAGAGAGAAAGCTAGGTGAAGGGTCAATGGGAACTCAATTTTTTCAACTTGTGTGTAAACCGAAAATTATTTCAATATAAAATATAAAAAAAGAAAAAAGCGTCAGGTAAAAACTAAGCAGTGTTCCGCCTTGGCCGGTTTGGCTCAGCGGTTGGAGCGTCGGTCTGTGGACCAGAGAGTCCTGGGTTTGGTTCCCACTAGGGACACATACCAAAAACAAAAAACCTAAGCAGCGTTTATAGACATAGTTGATTTACATTCTATACCAAGCTTATGGTCTTGCCATGGATTGGTAACTGGGGTAACTGGTCTACCAGCTGGGGACCACATTTTCAGTAGCACTGTGCTGGATTGTCTACAATTTGCCAGAAATTAAGAGATGAAAACACTCTATTGTTCATGCCAAATAAGTATCATCAGGTTCTGTGTTCAAACTCTGTGCCTGATAGGCGCGTGTACTGATATTGCTCACAAAATTGGAACTCAGTAGATTTGGGTGCTGATCTCTGCTCTAAGAACAAAATTTTTTTTTTAAATTATTTTAAATCTCTGTGACCTGGGGTAAATCACTTGTCTCTATCTTTGGTTTTGTCGTAAATAAATTGGGAAAATAACATGTGCCCTAGCCCTTACAAAGGCCAGAGGGAGGAGGAACGAGGACAACTGAGTGGGAGAGTGTGACGATCGTAAAAACACTCCACTGGAGCCATCTTATGACTCATATTTACATGCTCTCCTGTATGTTCACACAAATGAACGGCTTCAGTGAGAACTGCTTACCAAACGCCTCCGTTCAACTTCAGAAATTATTTCATATTTCGTGAACATCTACTATGTTTAAGGTATTAGCTTAGATACTACAGTAAATATAAAAATGAATTCTGCTTAGCGTAAGCCAGTCAGAGAAGAGACAAGTGTCACATGATCGCACTTATATGTGGAATCTAATGAACAAAAATAAACTGAAGAACAAAATAGAACCAGAGACATGGAAACAGGAACAGACTGATGAATCTCAGAGGGAGGGGGAGGGGGGGCAGGAAGAGATTAACGGAAGAATTTATGTGCATGTATGCATAGCCCATGGACATAGACAATAGTGTGGTGAAGGCCTGGGGTGGGGGGGGCAGGAGCAGGGTGGAGGAGGCACATGGGGGGAAAAGGGAGAACATCTGTAATACTCGCAACAATAATGGTAATGTTTTCTTAAAAAGAATTCCACATGGACTCTGGCCTCAATGACATTCCAGTCTTAGGAAGGGGGATAATATACATATCAATAAATCATAGCATAAAACAAAAACTGGGAATTGCCAGGCAGATATGGGGGGAAAGGCCCTTAAGCCAGCTTCTTTTGTCCTTTGTGACCACGCAATTCCTTTGTGTACATTTGTACAAATTATCTCCAAAGTCTCCCTCATAGAATTCTACATAATGAATAAGAAATAATTACAAGATTGACAAAGGGCGAAGAGAGAAAACTTCTGGAGTCAGAAGCATGTGTTCAAAGAGTGGTCCCAGCATTTATGAGCGAGGCCTTTAGGCAAGATCCTTAACCTCAGTTTCTCTCTCTGAGAAACAGGGAAACAGGGCTGCCTACCTATCTTGCAGGGCTGCTCTGACGCGTGAAAGCTCATACACATCAGTCCTCAGAACTGCACCGGGCACTGTATCCGAGTTAGTTGTTGGGGTTACTTTCTTCTTGACTTGGGGAAATGTATTTATGGCTTTATGACTGACAGTGGAAAAAAACCCACGAAATCGAAATAGAATAGAATTCTGGCTACAAAAACCTCTGCTCCAGAAAAGCACAGATCCCCCTGAGCGGCCAGGAGAGAAGGAAGACAAGTCAGCAGTTCCTGATGCTGCTGATCGTCAGGGTGGGCGTTGTGTAACTGCATTCTCCACTCCCATCTGTCACCACTTCGCCTCTGGACACCTCGGGTCGTGCTCCCAGCTTTCCAGCTGTCAGTCTTCTTGGGGGTTGGGGCCATCCAGGTACACACCCTTGGACTCTCTCACTGCTCAGCCTGTGTTTCCGGGCTCTCGCCAGCCTGCCCTGCCGAGAACTCCGCTCCTCCTGGCCTGGCACAGCGGGAAAGCCACGCGGACGGCCCCTCCCGCCTGCAGCCCGCACTGGGGCTCGGCCACGCCCTTGTCTCTGACCCACGCCAGTGCAATGTGTCCTTCCCTGGCCCATTCAACCACATTCTGGACATGTTCAAAGCCCGACCCCGGGCCCCTTGCCTCCTGCTGCACGTTCCAAGCCCACGGTGATGGGAAACCATTCAGACAAAAAACAAAGAAGGGCCAAACCCACAATGCGAACCACATTTCTCCAGGCCTCCCCGTCCTCTGCCGTCTGTTTGCATCAGCCTTCGAAGCCAAAGGAATCGCATTCCCAGCTGTGGACAACGGCTGAGACACAAACGCACGCATGTGCACACGTGTGCACATGGTATCCTTCCCCCCAACATGGCTTCTCCACACGGCAGCCTCAGCCATCGTGCCATAACATGTCTGACCACGGCACTCTTTTGCTCAATATTTCCAGTGGCTCCTGCCGCATTTCAAGGAGAAGATTATGTCCCAACCGTGGCCTGCACGGCCCTGCCCCATCTGGTCTCGCCTCCAGCTGGCACTCACCATGGCTCAGGTGGCCCCCCGTGTGCTGGCCTCCTGCTGGCCCCTGACTCGCCAGGCTGCCCCCACCTCTGCACACCGCTTTTGCACCCCTGCGCCTAGAATGCTTTTCTCCCAAATATCCGCCTGGCTGGTGTCCCCCACCACCCCCTTGGGAAGCTTCCCCTAATAATTTTATTTACAATGTAAACCTCCTCTCACACCCACAACCCCATTTTCCTGCCTTACTTTCTCAATGCCACTTGTCACCATCCAACAAGCTATGTGTTTTACTTATTTATTTATTGTCTCTCCCTGCTAAAACATAAGCTCCCTGTGGGCAGCCACGTGGGCTGTTTTATTTACTGCAAAATCCCTGACGCCTAGAATAGGTGCTCAGGAAATATTTGTTGAATGAATGAAAGCAAGAACTGTAAAATCGACTGCATGTATGCAAACACGTGCCTATATTCCTATGTATACATATTAGAGCTGCTACTTACTGAGCACCAAGTGCATCCCAGATACTAGGCCAGGTCTGCATGAGCACAGCACTTGAAATGAGGGTCTAATTTATCCTTTCAATGAGCCTGCAAGAAAAATATACTTACCCACACTATAAAGATGAGGAAGCTGAACTTGCCCAAAGGATCGGCAAGGAAAAGACAAAGCTAGCTACACTCTCGGAAACTCCAAACCCTGTATCCTGTCCACCAGTCCGCAAGTCTCTTGGTTCTCCTGCCCCACGACGTTGCCCTTGGGTGATCACTGGCCAGCACATCTACTGCCTCTTTTACCAGTCTGGGTGCTTCTGGAAGTCATGGCAGCGTCTCCCCGTCTCCAGTTCTCCAGGACCCACATATATAGTCACTCACTGCTGGAAACGCTCATTTCCTTCCCACCTGAGTTGACAGATCATCAAGCACTTCCTCCTCTTTCCCTGGCAAATGGGGAGCACCTGACTCTGGGCAGAAGGGAGAGAAGCAACCAGCTGTTTTCATCCTTACGAAAGCGAAAACCACGAACGAGTCGAGTGCACCCCGCTCCTCCCGCTCCTCCCAGGCCACTGCCCCCCGCCCCCCAGTTTCGCCAGGCAGGGGTCTGTGCCGGAGAGGGGGAAAGATGGATGCACGAAGCTGGAGGACAGGAGCTGGAAACTCACTTGGGAAGGCTCAACATCTGGGCTGTTTTCCTTTCCCTTCTCTCCAACCTCCCCCTCCACGAACCCCCATCTCTGCAGCACATGCGTGTCACCGAGATTCTTAGCAAACGCAAACTCAGATTCAGCTCCTATGTCGTCTTATCGTTACTGCTAAGGCAGAGCAGGGAGAACACAAGGACCACTCAGCCAGCTCAGACTGGGGAAGAGGGGCAGACAGAGTGGTCCCTACTGTGGACACTGGAGTTGGACAGACCTGCGTTCAAGGGCTGGACAAGTGAGTCAGCCCCTAAGCCTGTGTTTCCTCGTCTGTAAGATCAAGATAAACTCTATCTACTTTATGGAGGTGCTGTACTAATTCAGAGACTTCGCATACAGCAAGTGCTTATCCCAGTGCCTGGTACACTGTGCGTGTTCACTAAGTGTTTGTAAAAAGCCCAACCTGCCTGTCACCTGGGAGAGGACCTTCCTCTGGAAGGTGTCAGAAGGGCATCTTGGGGCCAGTCACCAAGTTGCTGCAAGCTCAAATGCGCAGTGCAGTCTTAAGTGTCGTTTTCCGCTATTCCACGTGTCCCAGAAGCCCGGGAACTCTTCCTCAGCTGCTCCTTCACCCGACAGCAGCCTGCCATGCGGGGACATGGGGCAGGTGACCCAGAACTAGGAGCCTGGGAAGCATTTGCATCAGGAGTCCCCCGATCGAAGCAGTTGTTTCACACTTGAGGGGATTGAAACTCATATTTATAAAAAAATGACTAATGCATTTCATCAAATCAAAAAAGTTAGATTGTAAAACATACCCATTCTTTTACATACCTATAAGAAAGAAAAAAATGCTACCCACTAAACTGTAACACACCATCTATCATAAAATGCATCCCAATTTCAGAGGCAAATGTATGTGTTAGAATTAATTGGATCAATAAAAGAGTATATCAAACCAAAAGCAACTGACACCTGACGTTTATTATTAGGAAGCAGGGACTACACGGCCTATCTGGGCAATTCCTTTAACTCAATGGCTTCTCCAAGTAGCACTCAAATCATGAAATGCGAATGTCCTTGGGAAACATTGACACTGGAGTGCAAAAACCATTTTTTCCAGAAAGCAGGTCTTGGTGAATAGGAAGAGGGGACCTGGAAGAAGGTCCTGGGCAAAGGCAGGGAGAGAGACTTTCAGAAAGGAGGCGATTAGCTAAACAGGGGAGGCCAAGGCACAGAGACAGTCATGGTGGCCCAGCCGGCGGTTCTGCAGTGAGCATTCAGCTAGGATCACCTCCCTCCACACTGCCCAGTGTCAGCGGCACGGGTAATATCTTTGACCAAGCTCAGGACAGGTATATTTTTAAGCCTTTCGCAAGATTAGCATCTTCTACCTGGACAGGAACCTAGAGGCGGCTCATTCAGATTTACTGCTTACACAACACATTCATTAGAAAAGAAGTGACCGACAATAGGCCGTTTCCAGCAGCCCTCCTAACGCCCGTGGAATACTTGAAACCCTTGCTGAGAAACAACAGGGAGAACTAGGGGAAGATAGGAGTCAAGCTCCATGAATTTAATAGCTGCTGGAGACCCAAGTACAGTGAAGGGCAAGTTCCAGGCTTGCTGGCTTCAATTTGGAGTCTCCTTGGAGGAAACAATGACACTACATAATTATTCAAAGCAGCAAGTCAGGTTTTAACCATACTGTGTGCTATGATGACAAATAATCATCATTAACAGCTATGAGATGTTGAGAGGGAATCCAGATATCTCGATGGGGCTTGAATTCTGTAGATGGGAAATTTGTCATTGACAGGTGGCCTTTAAATACATGTGTCTTTCATGCTGACAATCTTCTAGAGGGAAAGGCGCAATGTGGGAGTCAATGTAGAGTTCAATGACCTGGTCTCCGTCAGGTTTACACTGGTTCTATGACCTTTGCCAAGTGGTTTAACCTCTGAGTCTTAGTGTCCTCACATGTACAATGATGATCATCCATGAAAGTCTCAAGCTGGTTTTTGGTGTCAACTGAAATCACACCAGCAAAAGAATGCTGCAAACTATGAAGAGAAGCACAAATAATAGCTAATCAATCTCCTGGAAGGTTTCACTACCCCTCTATAAAGAAACTGTGTGTGTGTGTGTGTGTGTGTGTGTGTGTGTGTGTGTGTGTGTGTAAGGAGCATACCTGGGGTTGGGCTGCTCTAAGAGGAAGTGGGGAATAATTTAGTAAGTATCTAGAGATCATCACTCCCTTCTCCTAGCACTGGGGAAGCAAATGGCATTCTCCTCTCTGGGGTTAACTTTTCCGAGCATTTAATTGATGGGGGAGTCAGATGTATAGAGACCAGTGGAAGTCCCTCAGATGACTCACATACAGAAGAATCAATGCATGCATCTGTATGGCTGCCTGCTCCCTAGGGCTTCATCTAGCTCGACTTGGGTCTCGTTCTCACGAAGGGCCATAACGCAGGGCACAGTGTTCAGACAATGAAATGGCAATTACCTGCTGCCCTAGAGCACACGCTAAATCACAGGCCTTTCTTCTTTCACAGTCTTAAGCCTTGATGTCTGAGCCTTAGTTGCATTAGGGGAGAAGAGACAGAGACAGAAACCTAAACACCAAAACCCTCTCCTTGCTTGGGTCCCGTGGACAATGTTCGACAATTTCATTACAGAGAAGAAGGGTCCTGTCGGACTTAGTTCCGGGTAGGCACGAACGTGCCAATCATTTTATGTACAAATTTTTGACAGGCGCTCCATCTTGATAACCAAATCTCCTCCGCATCACATCACGCGAGGTGAACATCTAAACGACTGCTCCCCTTCGCTGCCTCGCTCCTTCCTGTTGAAGAAGATATTAGATGTGATCCAGCAGGCCAGGCAGGGCGCTCGTCCTCACCGTTCTTCTTGGACGACACCACGTAAGTGCTGAACAAATGCTTTTAATGGCGCTGCAGCTGAAAGGGTTGCACGCGCATCGCCGTATTCAGTGGGAGACAGGCTGCCGAGTGAGCGGCGGGGAAACAGGACGCAGCGAGGCGCCGCCACGCGCGGGGGCAGAACGCGAGCCAGAGACAAAGGCTTGTCAGTCTCCGGGCTCTTCAGTTGGGAGTTGACTCATTCATTCTAAAAAGCCACAACTTAAACACCCAGTTCTCCGGCCCTGCGAATTCTGGGTGTGACAAAAAGCACTTTATAAATTGTGCTAGGAAACAAAAAAAAAAGGGGGAAAAAAAGGCCCTCACAGCTGGCTCAGGTACATACTGTCTCTTTCAACGGAAACCACTCGATAAACAAATATTACATCATCACCCCCTCACGGCAACAATGGCAAGAACATCGTGATTTTACATGAGACTGCCCATCTCTGGACCCCAAGGTGCTTTACAATTTAATTACCTCCAACTCTGGTCTGTTTGCTTATACGAAGGAAGCCAAGTGCGGTCTCTCTTAATCAGGAAATGGATGGCAAACTATGCCACTGCCCAGGGCCCCCAAGGGAGCCACCGACAGAGCCTGACCTCCAAAGTCACCTTTCAATACAGGACTCGAGACCAATCACCCACCTTTCCCCAACAATAAAATACAATGTAACTGACCATCCCTGTTACCACCCTGAGGCGTCAAGCAGATCAGGTGGTTGGGAGACTGGGGGCTCATGATGAAGGAGAATCAGCGATACATTCTGCTTCACACTGAAGTCTAAGAGAATGCGTGGGTGACCCAGGTTATATGCTCAGCCGGGTATATTCGAAGTACAGGAGAGAATCCCAGCATAAAGATAAAGAAGTGTGATTTAGTCACACACATGTGATACTGAGATTAGAAATCATACTTTTTTCATAGTGGTCTCTTGAACCATCTGTGTTTATTATAATGAAACTCTACTACTGAGTTCTCCGTTGTAAACGTCATTTGAAGTGACATTACAAAGAGAGACAAACCAGGGACACAGGGTCAGTTGTGAGACTCAAGCAGCCAGGAGCAGGTTCCGTTTATAATCCAAAGGCAGTATCGGATGGGAACTGACTCACCACCTCTACCTGTCAAAATTCCTATCCTTCTTCAAGGTCCTTCTCAAAAGTTACATTCGACTTGCTTTCTCCTGATTTCTCCAAAAAGAGGTGTGCTCGTCCTTCTTTAAACACCCAAGGATTGTACATGCACCTCTTCTATGGGCACATCACAATCTGAGTGGGATTGGGACGTCTGCAAACTACCCCAGGATGGACTTACATATTGCTGCTGATTCAGTAACTATGTATTGAGTTCTTGCTATAGACTTTAAGCTCCCAAAAACCACATGTAAGCTTCTTGAGGGATGGAACCACAATTTACACAATTTTATGCTCAAGAAATACCCAGTACAGAGCAGGCCTTCATTAATACATGTGGCATAGAACTGAATTCAAAGCCATCACCAATGCCAGAAAACTCAGCAAGAGGCAGGGCAATGGAGGAGTTTGAATGTGAACCTTAAGAGTCAGAGAGACCTCTGTTCAAACAGCAGGTTAGTAACATTTAGCTTTGTAACCTTGGGCATGTCACTTAACCTCAGTTTCCTTATCTGTGAAATGGGAAGAGTGATACCTCCCAGGCTTAATGCAAAGATTAAACGAGATGCAGTAATAAAGCACTGGCACTGTGCTCAGTGCAGAGTGAATGCCCATTACCAGAAGTTGTTGCTGTTGCCATTGTCCTTCGTGTACAGCTTAACAAGGTGGGCAGGGTCACCTACAACAGGAGGACAACGGAGGAACTGCGTGATGGGCTCACCTAATTAGAGCCCCAGGGTACCTGTTCCAAATGGCAAGGTCAGGGTTCTCTTCCTAGGGTCAGAAGGCACCGCTGGGCACCAGAATCCTTTCTCACCTGGCAGGTCAAGCCAGTAGCAGTACCGGGCACGTGCTATGTTTTCCACACCTCAGTGAGGCTGGGAGTCCCCAAAAAAGTAAAACGTAGAGAGTGGTCAGGCTTGGCTGCTTGATCTCTCTCTTCCCGGGAATCCCCAGCTGGAAACAGGGCTCAAACCCTTGTGCTCTAGTTCTGGACACATTCTCGATGCAGCTTCTCTTTGGAGGACAACTCTCCATTAAGACATCCTAATGTGGCCCTGACCAGGTCGCTCAGTTGGTTGGAGCGTCATCCCACACACCAAAAGGCTGTGGGTTCGATTCCCAGTCAGGGCACATGCCTGGGCTGAAGGCTTGATCCCCAGTAGGGGAGCGTACAGGAGGCAACAGATTGATGTCTCTCTCTCTCCCTCCCTCCCTCCCTCTCTCTCTCCTTCCTCTTTCTCTAAAACTCAATTTAAAAAAAAATCAATAAAAATATAACCTTGGGTAAGGATATTAAAAAATTAAAAATTTTAAAAAAGACATCCTAATGTGGACAACACTATTCAGCACACCAGGGGTGCTGCAGACCCAGGCGGGATGTCCCTGGCTCGAACAATCCAAGGAATTACAGACCAAGTGCCTGCACTATTCCCCAGTGTTTCTGTGCATGTCCACTCCAACACGTAAGGACCAGTTTCAGAGCCCAGTGTCCAGCGTCCTTTAAAAAGCAAATGTTCCCTTTAAACGGAGAGGCAGTACACTTCTCCCTCATCCTTATGCTGACCGGTACCTCCCTCTGCTCCACTCCTTTGCAGGCTGGTTCCCTAGAAGTTTACGTAACAGACAGATCGGCTGAGTGATCTATCAGAGCGACCCTGCGCCGGAGCTGCTGAGATGGCATTGCACTGACAGCTTTCAGTGCATGAGAAAGCACTCCTTTGTTAGCTGCCTGCCGCTCAGCAAACAAGCCAACTGCCCCTGAAATCCAAACTGTCCGCTGTTCTCGGGGCACGGGATCAGAAGCGAGCCGGCCGCACCCTTAGTCAAAGTGTGCCCCGCGCTGAACGAGGTGTGCACCCGGACGATCGACTCCACACCCATCCGCGCCCACCATCAAGTCTGTGCGAAGACTTGGGCCCTGGAATATCAATGTTTACCTTGTGCTCTGCCCCTACCGAGTGTTTCCTCATTCCCTATCATTTCATCCTCACAAGCCCATGAAGTCACCATGCCTGTGTTCACTACCATCGCTCCCTCCATCTGCAAAGTGAAGAAGCCCGTGGTCTGTGTTGAGGCGAAGTGCACGAGGCAGAGCGGGGACTCCTGGTCCTATTTTCCTGACTCGAATCCAATGCGTTTCTCAACAGAAACTTTCTTAATACAAACACTGCCCAAAGGATGCCAGGGTACCTAGAAGGGCCATTAGCTCACTATTTAGGCACTACTCCAATTTATATCAGGTACGGTGAGACCACCCATCACTAGGTTTTAAAAATAACACTTTTTCAAACCTTTGATTTCATAATATTGATCATAAAAAATATGGAAGAATCATAAGTATTCAAAGCATGAGATGAATAATGTGTCATTTCATTCCCTGAAATGGCCTGTTAACCCTCTAATGTACACCCTTTTAGGCTTCCCCGGATGGTGTATATTCTATCTCTACCTGTATGAGACGTAAATAGAGTTTATATGTTTTATAAAATTGGGATTCTGTCATAGATAACATTCTATTATATATTTTTCCATTTAGCTATACAGTTCAGCATCTTCCCATGTCATTCCGTATCCTTCCCCCTCATATCTGAATGGCTTTCTGGTGTCCACCGTATGGATGGCTTCTAACCCATTCAACCAGTGCCCTAGAGATTCAAGAACAGGGGAGGGAAAGTATGTCAAGTTGGACTCCATTATAAACAAGACTATAGTGAAAGACTTGTAATAGGAGAAAATATTCTATGGAATTCTTGGGCCAAAAGGAACGAACATTGTCCCAAACTCCCCTCTGAAGCGCGGCCTTTCCAACGCCCAGCTCAGTGGACCAGTCACACCCACTCCTCCCACCTCCGCTGCTGGTCCGAGGTCCCAGCCTCCATTCCTCCTGCCCCACTGGCCCCCAACTGGCCTCTCGCCCCCTCCCCAGTCCAGTTTCTCATCCACAGGCAGAACGATCATTCAGAAACCAGCACACCCTCCCTGCCGGTCTTGATCTAGCCCCCGCCCGCCCCCGACCTCCTTGCCTGTTACCCTCCCGCTCATGCACTGTGTGCGGCCGTGCCCTCTGTTTGACACACAGAGCTTGTCCGCAGGGCATCTGTACCTGTTCTCCCGGAAGGCTCTTCCTTTCTTTCTTTGCAAGCCCAGCTCCTTCTTGTCATCCCGGTCCCAGAGGGGTCTTCCTCCCTATCACTCTGCCTCTCTGAGATTCCTTTCCCATAGCACCCGCACTAATATGAGAGCCCTCACTATGGATTTGCTTACTTCCATGTCTCCTGTCTCTGCCTCTCCCACACGTGCACAGAGAACGCAAACCCTGGCCATACGCTGCACCAGCGGTGCCTGTCCGAGTGTCCGGCACGTGGAATGTCCTCAGTAAATACTTGATCAGTAAGTGGGTACCCACGCATAGCAGTAGAGCTAAATCTAACGCACAGAGTATCACCTGCTGCCTTCCGGACACACGGGAAAAGGCAAGAGTGACCACAAACAGCACTGAGTCAAGGCGGCTGGGTAACTGCAACCCCGAGGCTGGGGCCGCGATGCCTCGTCTGCATGAAATGGGTCCAACAGAATCTAACCAGCCACCAGACGCAGATCCTTTTGCCCTGGAAAACAAAAAGCTGCATCCTTTAGGTCGTCACCCAAAAAAGAAAGGAAAAATTTACCGTAAGAAATTACAATGTGCCCTGGCCGGTTTGGCTCAGCGGTTGGAGCATCGGCCTGCGGTCTGGAGAGACCCAGGTTTGGTTCCCACTGGGGCGCATGGCTCAGTTGCAGTTTGTCCCCGGCCCTGATTGGGTCGTTTGGGTGGCAGCCACTCGATGTGACCCTTTCACGTCAATGTTTCTCTCTCTCTCTCCCCCTCCCACTATCTGAACAAAATTATCAAAAAATGTCCTCGGGTGAGAATAAAAAATAAAAAAGAAATTACAACATACAGGAAAACACCTGAGAGTGTATTCTTAGGTGTTTTCATTAGAGCTGTTTACACTGTCAAATCAATTAGACATGCATCAGGCATACAGCTGTTTTTCAGGACTATATACCCAGTGTAGCAATAACACAGAAACATAAAAACCGCATGTCGGACCCCAGAGGATGGCAAGAGCAGCGAAGGGCATGCGCACTGGTCACGTCAGCCCTCCTCCTCCCGGGCGGCAGGGGCCACGCGGGTACCAACCACCTGCTGCTCAGCCCTCAGCAGGGTGCCCGTGCTTTCCCTGGCATTTGACCTGAATGACCACATAAGAACTTCCCCAACTCTCTGGGGTAGTGTCCCCCACTTTACAGAACAGGAAACTGAGGTCACAGAACAGGTGGATTACACCTAGACCCCAAGGTGCACCCATCTAACTCCAAACAGGTGCTTTCCACACAGGGCGCCCTCAGCACCGTCCGTTTGAGAACGGGGTGCCCAGTTCCCAGTCGCTCACCATTGCCCCCAGCAAAGGACCATCTCCTCAGCCTCTGGAGAGCAGAAAGCCCTTCCTACAGTCTAGAACGGCTTTGCCTGTGTGGTCCTCCTGCCGGGGACACCGCCCGGAGTTCTCCAGGGCCGGGGTGCCCTTCGAGGGCGGCCACTCTCCTGGGCACCCTGGCCCTGGGTCAGCGGGCCAAACAACCGTATTTCCTCCCTGGCCCAGGCCCTGCCTGAGACGGCGCCTCTGCAAACCCTTTTCAACTCTAACGAAGCCCAGGGCGTGTGTGAAAGAAAATGCTCCCAGGGTTTCCCATGATCCAAAGAGAAAATTTCAGTCCTTTAAAAGGATGAGATTCTCGCTCTAATCTGCATCCCTGCGAAGAGATAAGCCAAGCCAACCTGGGGGGAGGAGGCTGGACTCCGCCCCGGGAAGGCTGACAGGACATGCTGGACAAGAGATACAACTCGTCATTTACAGCTGACGAGAGCAGCACACGCCTCAAAAATAGCTGATCCTGGATTTTTTTTTAAAACAAATAAACATCGACAACATAATGCTTGGTTTCTAGTTGACCAGGGAAAGCATGAGAAAGGAGTTTCTGAGCCGAGTGACCGGTCCTGCTTGTCGGTCTCTGCTTCAGCGAGGCCCTCCGAGTGGAGGGTAGCAGTGGAGTCAGGGCACAGGTGCATGGACGCCTTCAAGGCCAGGAATAATGTGACAAGTCAGGCAGTCGTGTGACCCGCCAAGGCCCAAGCGGGTCCTCTCCTGAGGAGAGCAGCACCCGACAGCCACTGCTTAGTGGTCACAAAGGGTGCAGCCACTTTGGAAAGGAGACTCCGCCAAGGTGATGTTTAGAACAAAGCGGCGTCTACTGGCTGGATTGGTTTAATTCACACCGGTGTAGATGCAGCCCTTCCTCCTGCGTGTCAAGCAAACAAACGCACACCACAGATTTAAAAGCTGCCAGCCTCCCTCCCATGCCAAGTGTCTCGTGTTACTGGGAAGGCATTTCCTAGACTAACATCCTGAGACACACGCAACTCATACAGTGATGTCCAGGCTGCTGGACACTGGCTAGTCAGCCCTTGGCCAGAAAGCACCAGCAGAGTGTCAGTCGGATTAAAACTGAATGGAAATGATCAGAGTCCTATGTGCAACTTAGAGCTGATATGAGGGTCCCCCCTCCCCCTCCCCCTGCTTTCTATTTTTTCTTTCTTTCTTTCTGTTGTTCTAACAAAAGAGATCTTCTTACATATATATCACGTTCTGCAGTAGCCCGGACATCAAATGTTTCCCAGATTGAATAAATACAGCATTTTATTTGGAACAAGCCAGCCTGACTCAATTTTCCCTCCCAGCGTCGCCGCACGGAGACCTTCCATTGGGCAGCTAAGAGGTCTGCTCAGCTCTGAGCTGGACTCGGAACTTCTTTCCATGTTTTGATGACCCACCTGTTTCCTCGGCCCGGGCTAAGCACCTCAGGACCCACAGGGCGCAGTCTGTTCCTTGGTGCCCACACACTGTCTTCAGGGGAAGTATTCCTCTCCTCCCAGCAGAACCTCTCCAGGCACCTTGCAAACACCACTGCGTCACCGGAAGTGGGACTCCCTAGCAAAGGCCAGTGAGTCTGCGGCGGGGCCTCCGCGGAGGGCGTGGGTCACACCCGGACACTGTTGTGTGTTGTTTAACCTAAGAGGATGGCGAGAGCTCGGCCGACTGGGACTCGTGTCCATAAACGGGACTGCGCACCCACTGAGGACGCTGTGTCACCTCAGGGGAGGAAAGGTGATGGGGAAGCTAAGAGTGGCAGAGCCACAGGACCGTAACTCCAAGGTGCAGCCACTGAGGCCCGGAAGGACGGAGGTGATCCCAGGTCGCTGCGCGGTCGGCGGGCACGGTGACTTCCGCCATCTAAGGTCAGGGCTGTCCCACAGTGAGGAGCAGATGCCTCTCTCACGTACGTGAGCGTATCGGCAGAGGCCCATGGTGATTTTTCCATAACAGCTACATTTCCTGAGGCTCGAGTGGGGACTTGGCATGTCTTGTCTTTAATTTCCACAGCAACCCTGAAATCAGGACACTTGAGCTCGGACTCAGGCTGTGAGTTGAACCCGGCTTGTTGTCACCTCCAAAGTGACCAGACTGCTGCCTAGCTAACACGACGCCTCACTTAGCCTGCCCAGAAAGGGAGCATCTCTAAGAAAGGAGCATGAAACCAGAGTAGGTCCAATGAAAACCCAGGTAGTGAAGTCATACATAAAGGGCCCAAGTGTGTGTGTGTGTGTGTGTGTGTGTGTGTGTGTGTGTGTTTACCCCAAGGCCAAAAACAAAAAATACCTCTAAATACTAAGAGGTAATTTTTAATTTTTTCTTCATAAATTTGTTTTTCCAAAATATTAAAATAAACAAATGATTCTTATTAACCTGAAATTTTTTAAGTTGTCTTAAATGTGCAGAAAACATTTACCATCTTAATCATTTCTAAGTACACAGTTCAGAGACTGGCGTAACATTCAGATTGCTGTGCAACCATCACCACCACCATCTCCAGAACACCTTCATCTCACAAAAAAGAATCTCAGTGCGCATTAGAGTAACTCCCCAGTTCCGTCCCTCAGCCCCAGGGAACCACCATCCTACTTCCTATCTCTGTGAAGCTGCTTCCTCTAGGCACTCCAAATAAGTGATTCATACAGTATCCACCCTTTTGTGTCTGGCTTACTTCACCTAATAGAATGTGCTCAGGTTCATCCATGTGGTAGCATATGTCAGAATCTCCTTCCTTGTTTAAGGCTGAATAGTATTCCACTGTATGGATATACCACCTGTTGTTTACCCCTTCAAACACTGATGGACATACGGGTCACTTCCACTTCTGGTTGTTGAGAAGAATGCTACTATGAACATAGGCATTCAAACAGTTTGATTTAAAGCACCTAAACTCCTTAAATCCTGAAGCCTATTTTCAGAATGTGCCACAGTAGATTAAAATTAGGATATGTCTTTTATTAGTTCCAGCCTGGAAAACAGAGCAAATTCTGTGCTGGGGCCTATACATGTAATGCCTATAAGCCCGAGGTTTCCAACCCTGGCTGTACATTAGAGTCACCTAGGGATGCCTAAGTCCCCCTGAAGATCTCTCAATTATAATCTCTGGGTTGGAATTAAATACTTCTTTAAAGCCCCTCCCCCATTATTCTGCAGGAGGAAGAATCACTGCTATAAACTCTTTGGGGGTCCTTCTCTTTATTTACAAAATCTCTGCCCTATGAATCACTTCCCTCCTTTTCTCCCATCAAAAGCGATAGGGTTTGCAAACCAGTCAATGGCCGGGTTGTTTGACTGATTATATTTCAACTGAGAAGGATTCCCTCCACAGCGCTACCTCCTCCCGCGTGAGCCTTTCATCTCTAATTGTGCAACAGCGCCGGCTTCTTTCTCGGAAGGAAGGTTGACATGAATGAACAGGTAGGGAAGTACTCCCAGGCTTCCTCAGTCCCTGGGACTCCAAGACCCTTCCCCTCACCTTGGGGCTCTTCGGCCTGTTTGGGGACCATCCTCCCAAGAGGACATTAAAACCGTTCATACTGCAGCCCACACAGCAGCTCCACCCTCCCAAGGACTGGCCCATCCGGGACCTGAGGATAGGGCCCTTCTCTCTTCCAGGCCTGCCCTGGACCCTGCATCTAAGGGGCTGGGACATGCCTGAATCCTACTGGCCGGTCACCTCTGTTCCCAGAGGCTGCTGTCCGACGGTGAGATGCTCATGAAACAGAATGTCAGACTGTGCAGGGGCGGGAACCACAGCAGCAGGTCAGAGGAGAGAAAGAATGTGAGCGAGAGGAGCCACAGCAGAGAGGGGCCAGGTGTGGGGTGGTCCCGTGGAAGATGGGGTAGCCAGGCCCAGGAGAAGGGGAGAGGGCAGTCGGCAGGGGGCACAGCACCCGCGTGGGAGTGGCTGCGATGAACAAGCCAGCTCTGAACTCCCTGTCCTCTCAGCCACGAGCAATCGGCTAACAGGGCACTCCACACCACAACGGATGACCAGGATGTATCCTAAGAAGTGGGCAAGCTCATAGAAAAGGAAGAGGGGAGGTGTGGAGGATAGAGGAATGAAGACGGAAGCCCTCCATCACGCAACAGAACACTGACAAACAGCAGCAGGTTCATGCTGACGCAGGGAACTCAGACTGGCATGTCTCTGACATTCTCTGGACAGGAAACCCCAAGCTCAGCCACACCTGGACCCGTCTCTCCATCTAGTGCAGCAAATCCTTGGTCAGCACTTACTATGCGCTCCCAAATTGCCCCTGGTTTTACGCCACCTTCCTCCTGACTTCCCACCCACCGAGTGCTCAAGTCTAGATCCAGAGGGCACCCCTCGGCCCCATCAGAGGGAGAAGGAACGGAGAGGCAGCAGTGTCTCATTTAGGCGGGGCTGAGACAGTTCTGCACATTTATAGGTAAAGAAACAGAAGCACAGATAGAAGGATGGAGTTCAAATGAACCTCACACGTCAATATTATGTCTGCGAACAGCAAGTGTCTGCCTTTGGACTCCCACTGGGCCTGCAGGGAAGAGAGGAAAGAGCTGGGTGCAATGAGGCCACCACGAGATTAAAATATGATGGTCACTCCTAGGGAGCTAACTGCTGCAGCCATGCCTGCGGCTGAGACCCATTTGTGAGCATATTTGCATAAAAGAAGGAGCATGCTAAGACCGAAAGGCCATAGATGGGAACGCAGACAGACTCAGGTTCAAACTGCAGCTCAGTAACACTTAGCTCTGACTTTGGACTTTAGCTTCATAAGGGGTTAAAAAACTGGTTTAGGAATTCAAACAAATTCTAGTATTATTATCCTGGTGATAATGTTAGATCACTGTTACTATTACCTTGTGGGTGGTATTAGGCCTTCTGCATAAGCTTCTATCACAATTATTCACATACTTACTTACCTGGAATAAAAATTAGCAAAACTTTTAAGTTGCTGAGAGGGACTGAGGGCACTCTCCTTGCTTGTGTACTGACGAGGAGCAGTTTCCCAGACACCGATAGGTGAACAAAACACTGAACGCAGGACAGATGCGTGAGTGTTCCTATCAGGAATGGAAACATCTGTCTATAGTCTGCGTTTGCTGAGGGGCAGGTCTCTGCAGGGAGAGGGGAGACTTTTCACCACATATCCACATATCCGTTTGTGTGTTTTTTTATTTCGTACCATGTGAATGTGTTATCTCTGAAAACCTACACAGAATGATCTACTTAAAGAACCAAGCAGCTACGAGGAGCTGAGGACTTCGGACGAGCTAGCGGGAGTGCTGATGCGCTTCCCTAGCCCCACAGAGAGGCAGCAGCCAGGGCCCGTGTCCTGAGAAGCAGCCCAGGGCCTTGCAAAGGCGTCTGACTCCATCCTCGGTCCCGGGCCTCGCAGTCCCAAACTCGGGTGAGCCTACCAGTACGAGGCTCCCCCCTGGGGTGGCACGTGATGACTGTAACACTGGTTCACACAGCACCCTGGAGCCCGGGAGTGCAAAGTGCCCAAGCACATTCCTGAGGCTCCAAAGCCACCCCAGGGAGAGGAAGCAACTCTACAGCTGCCCGAGGGAGCCTGGGGGACTGGAGGGTGAGCACCACCCCTGGCTCACCAGGGCCCGGCCACCAAGGCTTCTAGCCCAGGGCTGTCCCTTCTGGAGACCCTGAGCAGTGCTCCCCTTGTCTATGTGTCTGTTTCCTTCTTTGTAATTTTAGAATACAACAATACTTATTTTTGTAAGATTCGTGTGAAGATTAAATGATCAAACAGAATAATAACTCATATTACTGAACCATTATTTTATGCCAGACACTGCTTCAAGCACTTGACGCACATTATCTGGCTAGCATCCTTAATTTATAGGTGTGGAAACTGAGTCAGCAGGAGGTCCAGGAGCCTGGAGCACCGCACACCACCCTCCCCAGCCGACTGACACTGCGGGCCGTCAAGCGCTCAGACCCGCACCAGCTCAGAGGTGACTCCACCTGCTCTCCCTCCCACGGCACCGAGAGGCCATGGATGGCAGCCTCTACGACAGATGTCAGCGAAAGCCAGAGGCCGGGGTGCAGCCGCCACCCCGCTGTGAGCCCCAGCTCCCTCAAAGACCAGCGGCAGTCTCCCCTCTTCAAGACGGAGATGCAGAGGCCAGCTGCCCGCCTGCAAAGGGGCCATGGAGCCTGAGCAAAGCCCGAGGGGCTGGCACACGAGGAGCTGGCTGCTGGTCATCAGCCTGCAGCTGCCACGGCAAATCGGACGGGGTGGACGGGCGGGAGGGAGGTGGCGTGGGGAGCCAGCAGGCCCGGCTGTCAAGGCCGAATAAGGAATGTGGACGCAGAACTGGAAGTCCCTCCTCGCCGCTGCCCCCACTCCTTCCTTTGCCGACAGGCCTGGGAGGCCTTCGGAGAAGAGGAGTCTACTGTTGGGCTCGGATGGCCAGAGAGGGAGCTCCACGCAGAGTGTCTGTCACAGAGCACCATAAAACAGACACAGGGAGAGCTTCACTCATTAGCATCGGCGTTGCCATGACAATAAGCTGTGTTGCCAGGTAGCAGCGAACTAGGAGAAGAGTGAGAATTAGCAAAGCCTAAAAATAAGGCCGCTATGTTTCTTCCCCCGTCTAGATGTCCATGTGTAACAGGCAATAATCTCACCCCTCCTCACCCCAGCCCCTCACCCCAGCCCTGGAGACCCACGGAGACCACAGAACGGTGCACAGAAGGGCAGGGGCCTCCCCTGGAGGCAGCGAGGAGGCACCCTAAGACGCGCTGGCTCCTCTGAAGGCCACCCAACACGCAGCGCCACAGACAGCAGCAGCCGAGAGCCAGCCGGGAGGCACGTGTCCTTCCGTCGGGGAGCTGCTGGGCTGGGGGTCAACCTCGACTCCAGACTGGTGCCGCGGCCCCCTCCAGGCTGGCGGTACTCGCCTAACTCCTCAGCTCTGACAGGGTGGAAAGCGCTTGCTCCTCTCCTAACCAACCTCTTCGCTCTTGGAAAAACACCTGACCAGGCCCAGGCCCCAGGAGCCTGGACTGGGCAGCAGGAATGTTCATCGTTTCTTTTATGAGCCTGATACCACAGAAGCACTGTCAGGATACCAATTCTAAAAAGTACAATACTGTAACCATAAAAATAATTGAGCAGTTTTTAAACATCGTCAAGGGGCAGGCAACGGGATTGTTTACAGGTGTTCTGGGTGGTTCTGATATCAGCGGAGAAAACACACAGCGTCCCGCAGTTGTATCTTTCCTTGGTCTGTCCCTCTCACCTGCCTCGAAGCTCCATGAAGGCAGAAAGCACACTTAGCTGTTCTCCCTCACCCCCCCACCCCCACCCCCGCATCTGCTGTGACCCTAGACACACGGCCCGTGCACAGCAGACACACTGAAGAAAAGGGGGGGAGGGGCAGCGGACTCAAACATAACAGAGGCAGCATTGTGGGTAAACGGCAAAGACACTGACAGAAATGACATCTGACCCAGATAAAATACCCCTCTTTTTAAAATTCTAAGCTCTGCCTTCTAAAAACTAAATCCTACTCCCTATCCAGGTCTCTAGACTCAAAAAAAAAGAGATTTCTCATATATACAGGTGTGTCATAAGCAGATCAGATACATTACAATCCAGAATTTTGTTGGCAATAATTTCCTTTACAATAGTCACAATAAGATTTCCTCAAATGTAGACCAGCCTAATTTCTTCAAAGTATAACCTGTTTAACTCAGACAGTCCGTGACCATCTGAACTGCACGCTGAGTGACGCCAGCAGCAGCGACGGACTCCCTGCTTCCCTTCCTTGTATCCCACTCACCCTTGAGCTCCCTCTCCCCACCTCTAGTTGGCGTGCACTCAGCAAACACAACCCAGCGAATTTAAATATCTGTGCGAGAAGTGTCCACTCAGGACACTAACGTCATTATTCCTCTCACCATCAGCCCAGAAGAACAGATACTCCAGACTCAAACATGTCTTGGTTCTTCAACTGTTCTAGATTACCCAGCCACTGAACCTAATCCAGGTCCTGCCTCCAGTCGCCCGAGCTTGTGCGAACAAACGGCACGCGGCACAGAGAGAATGGCAGAAGGGGCGGAACCGCTGGGGACCTGAGAGCAAGCCCCTCGGATCGCCCGCCCAAATCCCAGACTGCGCAGACCAAAGCGGGAGAATTCACTTACTTAGGCTCTTGAGAAAATGAGAATCAGCAGGTGGGCTCCCTCCGAGTAAGTTAGAGATACACTCAATGCCGTATTTCAACAGACTCCGCGGAGGGTCAATTTACAATGATACAGCAACGGCAGCCGTCAAGTCTGCTTTCAGCCCTGTCTGCAGAAGCTAAATGAACACGTCCCTTCTCTACCGAAATGAGACAGCCCAGACCTCCACTGGAGGGGTCTCGAGTTCACAACACCTACTGTGTTCATGGCCAGGCACAATCCCAAACAATCCAGTTATCCTACCAGAACGCGGTTTCTACCCGTGGGAGAAAGTGAGATAGTGTCCTGTAAACTACAGAATCCCAAATCACGTCTAGCCCTACTTGGCGGATGTGGGAGGCCTCCTAATTCAGCAAGACCCCTGACTGAGTGCTTCGCTGCTGCAGCTGAGGTCACCTGCATGCCGGGTCCCACCTGGTCCCCTGGGTTTCAGCAGGGCTTTCATTTGACAACATAAACACAAAAGTCAGGCCGGACAATGACTACAGAATAGGGCTCTTTTGACGACTTTATGGTCCTTTCCGCTAAAATGTGCCCCCAAAGGACAGCTCTTACCATCGCTATATCACCATCTAAATACACAAAACCCCAGCTCGTCTTCATAACCTACCTGTATGCGTCCTTCCTTCTCTACCGCATGAAACATCGAGTTACAGCTGCAGACGCCAGTGGACAGGAGGAGCTGGCATCGTACCTGGTTCCACTCACCCCCAGTATAGCCTCCAGCTCTATGCTGGGCCCCTAACCTGCGCTCAAGAAATCTATGTTGAATAGTTGAATGAATAAATGAAAAGGTAACTTCATGATTTTCTCGAATTCCCTTGCTTAATGGGATGCTTTCAAACTTGATATCCCAGCTCTCTGAGGTTCCCCCGGTCTAAAATTGGGATCATACCCACTAGCACCAAAGGTCAATGTCAGCCCCATGAAAACAAGGCTGAAATGCCCTCTGACCAGGAGTCACCTAACCCTTCACCGTATCTCCAGATTTCGGAGGGAGGTACCACCACCAGTCCTGCTTCCTCCTGGGAAGGAGAGCGAGGTGAGCTACCTGGATGCCTCACGGAAGCCGGCATGACTCCTGCAGTAGGACCAGTGCCACTGCACTCGATACACTGTTTCAGAGGCCACCACTGCACCCTACCCATCCTCAACTCGCAACTTTGTAAAGAGTTCTCCCTTTCCATCACCACTCTGGTAAAATAAAGCTCTAACTTGGACCCTAATGCAGCCACTGAAACATAGGCAGACCCCCACCCTGCACTGGCCCCAGATGTTCTGTCGCACAAAAGCAGTATGACAAAAATAAATCACCCTGCGCTGGAGAGTCGACGCCGCTCCCTGCCTTTCCTTCCTTCCTGCAACAGATAAACGTGTTTTCTTAGTTCACATTTGCCATTTTTAGAACCGGGCTGGAAAGTAAAATGCAATTGTCTCCTGCAGAGAGGGATACAGATATCAGTGTTTCTCCCTCTGCCTGTCTCTCCTTTCTCTCTGTCTCCTCTCTGGCATGTGTGACCAAATTTTATATAGCCTGGCTTGCTGCATTTCTGATACGAGCTGCTTATACACAACATAACCAGACACACATTTTTAGGAATAGGCAGCACTTAAAATAACTGGATTTTAAACCTTCTGATTTTAGCTGAGAATTTGATTGGGGGACAGGATGGGTTTGGGGGCTTGAGAACGCAAGTCAATTAGTGTTTCAAAGAAATGCATAACTCTCTCCAAAGGCCATGGACTGAAACACAGAGAAATCTGACTTGCTTTTTGCCCCACCAGACCCCCTTGGGAAAGTACAGGTATCCTTCTAGGGATGGTTTCCAGAAATGAGTTTTCTGAAGTTCAAGACAGCTCTTTTGAACTTCGGTTCTTTAAATCGTATTTTTAAAATAATTAGGGATTCATTAGTCTTAGCCAAACAACTGCTTAATAGGGCACCGTGTGTATGATAGCTCAAACCAGTTTTAGGAACCTTATGAAACAACCCCAAACAACTGCTCGCTCTCTCTTTCTCTCTCTCTCTCTCTCTCTTTCACACACACACACACACACACGCATACACAGAGAGAACACCACTTGTCTTCTGAGAGCCATCAAACTCCAGGCACATAATGACCCCTCCCAGTGAATTTATCATTACAACCATCAAACAGACCACTTCTGACTGCTGTTCGCTCGTTTGTTCATGATAATTGTTAGTGTTTGTTTTCCTTTGAACTGTACTGATATATAGAGTTAGGTGCTTGCAAATTTTTTAAAGCTATTTGATTCTTGTTTTTCTGAAAACAATTCTAAGAATAACACACCTCACCAAAACCAAGACTTCAGTGAGGCACAGTGTGACTGGTTGTTTGCTACTGGAAGGAATGAGGACCAGGGGTGGTATTTCGAATCCCCACCGTCAGAATGCACTCTGCCAGCCAGGAGAGCTGGCCTGGGGCGCTGGAGCCCCTGCACTGCTAAGCACAGATCTTCTATTTACTGGATTCAGGGGAGGTCCAGGGATCCGGGCCAGGATGGTGGGGGCACTTGGATGAGAGTACGCATGCTCAGAGTGGTTGGAAACGGTTACAGGTTTCTCCTTTATTTCTATGTGGATAGGTACTCAGGCCCTCGGTTAGACCTTCAGGTAAAGCCAGGCCGAACAATCCTCAAGAAAAATAAGACATTTTCTATGGGGTAAAATAATTTTCTAGGATAGGGTGAGGGAGGGTGAGTAACCTATATCCCTGGCTTCTTGGGCTTACCCCAAGGATTCTAATTTAAGCTGATTTTCAGCTACCAGATATGGTAACTATACACTGATCCTTAAATACTAAGACACTTCTCTACTGGTTGGTAAATAGCCGCTGCCCTGAGTTTCCCAAATGTCCCGCCCTACCGGGCCCCCTTCCTCAGGTCCCCTGGATCCTCCTCAGATCCAGCAAACAGAGGTTTATGCCTGGCACGGTAGAGGGCTCCAGAACCCACATCAGCTCACCTGGCCAATGGCATCCATTCTGATGAGCACTGCAGGCCCAGTCGTTAGTCCTCGTCAGTGTCTTGGCTTGAGTCCATCTCAGCCAACACAGCTGTCCAAGCTGGTGCCCCGGCAACCTCTCAGCCACATCATAACCTCCCTCTTCCGAATGTGCTTCACCGAGTGGGTTTCTCTTCTAGCACATTTTAACTTTTCTGCCTTTTTTTTTTTAAAGAAAGATTCATTTAATATTTTTTTTCATTGATTTTAGAGATAGAGGAAAGGAGAAGGAGAGAGACAGAGACAGAAGCATCAATGAGAGAGAACATCAACTGGCCACCTCCTGCATGCCCCCCACTGGGGATCAGGCCCACAACCTGGGCATGTGCCCTGATCAGGAATCGAACCGGCAACCTGTTGGCGCATGGGTCAGTGCTCAACCATTAAGCCACACAGGCTAGGCTTAACTTTTCTGCCTTGATTTACGTTGTCTGTGTGCATTGGTTTGTTTTTGTTTTGTTTTTTAATGCACAAGGTCATCTTATTCCTCTCAAGTTAAAGAAAGAGATGCAGGGGAGACATCAGACAATGTTTTGGGGGTTTTGTTTTGTTGGGGTTTTATCCTTATTACTTTATACTTAATACAGTACCTGATATATTAGAAGTATTAACGAATGTTCATTGAAGGAAACGTCTAAAGCCTAAAATTCAAACAGCCATGGCCCATAAGTTGATTTCCCTCCTATCAGGCCCTGACGTTCTTCAAGGCCCCGCAGGGTCTTGTCCCCTCCTTGAAACCTCTCTGGATGCTCCTGCCCCAAAGCAATTCTGCTTTTCTAGTCCCTGTAGAATCAACAGACCGCCCACTCCAATGCCTAATTTGACCACGTATCACCTTGTGTTACTGATGTTCCTTATGCAACAGTTCAGTTCTTGCTATTGGTCTTATCACCCCAACTAGACCATATATTCCTTGAAGATAGGGACCATGCGTATACAAGCACATGTCAGTAATCTACTTCTGAAAGTCAAACATTCTGTGAGAAATACTAACCTATGTCTCACTATTTTAAATAGGAAAATATGAGACTATTTTAAATAGGAAAAATTATAATGTGTTGCATAACATCAACCCAAAACCAATTTCTTAAAATGTAACCAAATACATTATAAGGCAGTTCCTAAAATATAACCAAGATGCAGCAAGTCTATTATATAGTATCATATAATACCATACAAACTATCACATTAGGAAGTATAGTGCTTAAAATAGCAGTGTCTGACCTCCAGTTTAATGTGCAGGAGCCTGACACCTGGTTTCACGCATTTAAAAGGATCCATATGGATGACCTCCTTCTAGAAAGGCTGGTGGCCAGAAAAAGAGAAGGGACAAGAATGTGGGTAGGTTGTGGATTGGAAAAGTACGCTGGCTTCTCAGACCCGACACATGTGGCCAAGATTCCCATCCCCCAAGGAGAGATGAATGTTCTTTGAGACGTGTGTGTGTGTGTGTGCGTGCGTGTGTGTGTGAAATTTAAATATGCATTCTTAGAAAAATGTAACTCTTTCTGATTCATTCATAACTCATCGAATTGTTGTTTGCAAATGATGCTTGATGTCCAAGAAACTGCCAAGCCTCCTTCCCCGTGTCCCCCTTTGAGGGGTGGCCATGCAGACGTCGCACGCAGCCTGTGTGTGCGCTGAAGAACAGGGCCCGGGACCCTGGGCTCCGAGATGTGACGGGAGGCAGACCTGCCATGAAGGTCCTTAAGGTCACTGTACCCCGTGCCGCCCCTGGGGCACTGTTTGCAATCTCTGGCATGAAAAGTGTCTCCAGAATGTTGAAGTGAAAGGCCCACAGGTATGAGGGGTGAACAGAGGGGGGGGGGAGGGTGTTAATCAATGTTCATTTTACTTATTTGCTGATTGAAGCTGTAGTGTGTCAGGGGCCAGGTGAACATAAGAGAGAAGTGCCCTCCTTCTCTAGATTCAGAAAACTGCTCTAAAAACAAAGGAAGTAAAGGGACAGGTGTAGACATGTGACTAAGTCGAGCTTCCAAATTCTGGCTTTCAGTTCGTCGGTGTGTGCGGGACGTCCTCAACCAGGAGCAGCACCCCCCAGGAGGCGGTTAGAAATCAGTGGGGCTCCAGTGGGTGTCACCCCACCCGGGTGGGGAACTGAGTGGGGGTGAAAGCCACGGGTTCCACGCACCCTGCGGTGGGTGAGACGGGCTCTGACAAGGAGCAACCTGGCCAAAGCGCCGTGTGCACCCAAACCAGAGAAGACACATCTGTGGCTGCTGTGTGCAGCTGCTCGGGCCAGACAGGACAGGCAGACAAGGGCCTACACCATCTGGGACCAGCTGGTGGCTTCCTGACCTAAGGGTCTGAACAGTCCGAGGCACGTGCCATTGTGGGCAGGACTACCTCTGCTCCCTTTAAACAGCCCTCAGTGTGGAAGTCTCGTCCCTTTCTAAACACTCCAGGGAGCTAACAGGACCCCCACGATGACTGCATTCACACAGAACAAAAGAAAACCCTGGGAGTGCAAATAGCCACTTCCCAGCTATGATCACACACTTCGAGGTCCAGAAACCAGCCTCCCATGCAGAAGAGAAGTCTGTCTTGGGCTGTGGGACGTGGCAGACTTTGGCACACAGACAACTGTATCTGTGGGGCCTGGAGCATCCTAATGGCCTCAGCCCTTCCTCCGTGGCTCATCTCATCCTCTGCTTGGAGGACAAGACAACAGAGCTCAGGATTTACCAACAAAACATGTTTAATTAAACGAAGGGCCTAAGGATGGGTCAGGCAGGGTACGTGTAAACAAGGGCCCTTTCTCGCCTCTGCTGCGGCCGCTGAGACGGCTGTGGTCGGGCTGGACGGCCAAGAGGAAGAAGGCAGAAGAGGTGCCACCCAGGAGGCGCAATTCCAAAGGGCCTGAAAGAGGAGTGCAGGTCTCCTACCCCCCAAAGCAATGCCCATACATGTTAATAAATGCTTTCAATAATTCAAGAGAAGACCTAAGATCTGAACCATCTAATATTCATGCTGGGCTATAATGACGACTATTCCGTTTTTGTGCAGATTTTAACACAGGTAAAAACTTAAAAGTGCACAGCAGACTTGACTGCCCAGAGGGAAAGGGGGCCAAGCAACAGGAAAGTAGAAAAAGGACCCAAAATCCGAGACTTGTGGCATCAAAGGCATGCATCAGCGAACCAGCTACAAGATACCCTCAGCAGCCCGAGCCTCAGTTCCCCCATCTGTATAATAAAAAGAGGGAGCTGGGTGTTCTTTAAGGCACTCTGAAACTAGAAGCCTATAAGTCAACCTAATTTATCAAAAGCAATGTCCTCAAATTATCATTTCTCTAATCATTTTTTTTTCTTTATTGATTTTTTAGAGAGAGATAGAAACATTGAAGAGAGAGAACATCGACTGGCCGCCTCCTGGATGCCCCCCACTGGGGATCGGGCCCACAACCTGGGCACATGCCATGACCAGGAATCGAACCAGCGACCGCTTGGTGCATGGGTCAACACTCAACCACTGAGCCACACTGGTCGGGCGGATCTCATATTCCTATGGTCACCCCGACATGTACACCCCTGATAAATTTTGGAAATGCTCTCCTATCACTCTGTCTCGTGTTAAGTTGATCAGTCCCACCAGGAGAACTTAGAAGATGGGAGGAGAGTTATTTTTCAACACCCTCCCCGTAGACAACAGACCACAATATATGATTGAGAAGAATTAAGAGAACATCAAAATGCCTCTCTCAGCATAGAAACTAAAAATCACATGCAATAAACACGCTGCTCTGCCCACCACCCTCGATGACCCTGCCGAGTGAACGAAGACCACGCAGCCTTTGCACTGCCCCTGCGCTGGTCCCTCGCCCTCCGCCCTGGACACCAGCGTCTCCGGTCTGACCCTCCCTCTCCCCTCCCTCATCATCTCTGCCTCACCCTGCGATAACCTGAGAGCTACAGGGTAGAAGTGAAAAGCTTTTCTATCAAAGACCTGTACCCTTTCCTCCAAACTTGGTTCATGTTCTGTTTTGTTTTGTTTTTCAACTGAAGTCTTCACAATTGGGTACTGTGGGAAAGTTCACTAACATTGTGCAATACTGATCACACACACACATGCACACGCACACGCAGGGCCTACAGTACTGGGCTGTAATGAATTATTAAACGGTGGTGAGTCATCCTTACGGCCCAGGAACACATCTCAATGGCCTCCTAGGAATGTCCCAGCAGCCTCCATTAGAAGCCAGTTGGGGGCGGGGGGTGAAGGGTCAAGGGGGAAGAAAGCCAGACACAGACCCCCAGGTGCTGGGCACCTGCTGCCTCTGGACGCTTTCAGCGGAACTGCCAGATCCGGACACCTCCTCACAGAGGACAAGGGCTCCAACAAGGACCTCCCTGCCTGAGGTGTCCTTGCTCCGGCCTCCGGGAAGCTGGCCGCCTTGAATGGGAACTCCGCAGCCCTCTCCAGCCCAGCCTGACTCTGTACTTCAGGCCCTATCACCCTGGGGGCAGGCAAATCACACAATAATGGATCGTTTCCATCCCAGGGCCTTCTGGCAGCAAAACTTCAGGAGGAAATACATTTGAATTGAATTTACTAAACCCAGAAAATGCAAATCAGGGCACATCCCTAATGAAATCCTGACTTCCTTTGGAAATGATCTTACTGTTGCCTTCGGAGATACAGATTTATTTCTGCACTGTACTGATTCACTGCGTGGTTATTTCAGAAGCCCTGGCTCTGTTAAAGGGTCCTCAAAGTGTCAGATTTAGAAATTAATATAATTCATTCAAGTTTGGCACTTCTGGTTCAAAAATGAATTATCCACCAGTTTGGTCCTATTCAGTCATTGATTTAAATGTAGAAAACCTCATTTATCTAAATGTTTTTGGAGAAAGGAGGAGGAGGAGGAAAGTTTTGTCTAAATTGTTGAAAAAAATCCAAATGGCTCATTTGGGGGGGGGGTTGGTATTGAACACAGAATAAGCTAAGATTTAAATGAACACTAATAAGTAAAATTAAGTTAGTCACTGAAAAATTGCAATCCATAATAGGCTTTTATTGCATAATAATGAATTACATTATATCGCTGAGTCTTAGTATTTTAAGTCAATGGAAAACACAGACTGTGCCAGATTTCCTGGGGTACAATCTGAATTTTAGTTACACAGCACTCGGGATCTAAGTGGGCATTTTCAATGGTCAGTGAGTGGCTTCAGTGGATGCAAGATACAGTGAAGCTGGAGAGGAAGAGGAAGAGGTGGGGGAAGGGAGGGGAGAGGGGAAGAGAGGGGGAGGGGAAGGGGAAAAGGGAGAAAGGAGAGAGGCATAGAGAAAAGGAGACATCTACCCAGGGAAGAACATATACATTCCTAAGTTTGGAATCCCAATTTATAAGCCTTGTGGAGAAAAGCAGCCAGAGAGGGAAGGGATTTAAAGTCCCCAAGGGCACAGGGTGCAGCGTCTGGGAGACAGAGGGACCGTCCTGCAGCCTCGCTGTTCTGACAGCTTTAGGTCCACATTAGGAGTGCAGGACACAGCCCCCTGGAGGAAGGGGGACGGGGCCAGCCTGCACCTGGGAGGAAGCCGGCTCTGGACGTAGCTCTGCACATGGGACCGCTAACCTGGAAAGAGCTGGGATGTGCACCGTGGGCAGCTCCAGCCCATCCACTCGGGGCCAGAAGGCGAGCAGCTAACAGGTTCTGCCCAGCGAAGAAACCTAGGAGCCTCGAGTCTTCCCTCCCTCTACCCACCCGCCCCTATCAGCTCTGGACCATTGGTTCATGTGATATTTGAAATACCCAGGAGAAAAAGTCTTGCCAGGAGACCATAAGGGCTGCATATAACCATGGCCTTACGCTCTGAACCCCAGGGGTTCTGGGCTACTTCCCCAGGACTGATGCAGAGACCCAGCCACGTCTTGCTCCTTCCCCATCTCCCTCTTGTCAGAGGGAAGATTGATCAGACATCCTTGTGTTCTGGCTGGAACTGCTGAAGGCCTTCCTTCCAACGCGGTTTGAGGTAGAGGGAGTCTGTTCTGCAATTCTATATTGCTCATTTGCAAAAATGTTATTTTCCCTTATGATTCATGGCAACTACATAGAGTTTCAGCGGTGTTATGGGTTAAACAGGTCAGCCTGAAAATCTAAATGCCATTTACAATTTTCTAAGTTTGAACATAACAATGAATAAAAGAGCAGTTCAAATTTTGTGTGAAAAACTCAAAAATAGCTTACCAGTGGGACCCCATTCAGGCTATCACTACACCCAAGGCAGAAGATCTCGACTGGGCTGTATCCCCTGAGAATTAACACCTGAATGCATGAATTCCACTTCCTCTTCATTGGCTCACTGTAGACTGAGCTGGCAAATCCCAGGTACTCGGGTGGGATGGACAGGGGCTCACTGAACCCCAGAGCGGGCTCCAGACGCCTGCCCCGGGACATCTGGTAAACTAGTCTGGCAGATGAAGCTCTGCCCCACTCGTGTTAAGAACCTAAGTCAGTCTCAAGAGTTTTCAACGGTCACCCTCCAAAGTAGAAGCTACTGGAAGAGACAATGAAGAGCCTTATCCGTTCCTCATTCCTCCGGTCTCCCCTACTCCACCAAGGTCCGCTCTTGAAGATACACGTACTGGAGAGGTACACTTGGGGGCGTGGCTTGGGAGGCCCGTCTGGTCTGAAATCTCCTCTGGAAGCCTGACCACATGGCCTGGGTGTCGACATCCCGTTCTTCCCGGGGCTGGGAGCCCCACGATGCTAATGTGGAACGAAGGGGTGGACCCCAGAGCCGCTGGGACCCCCTTCCAGACCTGACATACGGAGTCTGAGCTGGGGGCCGAGAGGAAAAGCTTCGCCGTTCGCCCTCTCTGCAGGCTCCAACAGCAGGGTGCAGTCAGAGAAGCACACCCTGTGGCCCCCTGAAACTGATCTCCCTATTCATTTGGGGATGCAACTCCATCCGTCCCCCTCACCCTCTTCCACACCCCTGCTTCCTGTCGAAATGGTTTCCTGTCTCTGGCACTAACCTCATTCACCTTGTCCAAGACCAAAAGACATTTTGATAGGACGCAACTTGTTTTCTTGTGACAACGTTTTCCAAAGGAACCTGTCCCTGAAATAACAGATGTCAATCACAGGCTTGTAGAGCTGGATACACTCTGAGTCGAGCACCTCTGCTCCCCTCCCGCCTTGGCCGCAGGAGACCGAGGCCCAGAGACGTACGCAGGTAGAGCAGCAGGGCGTCCCTCCCTCCTGTCCTGTCCGTGGGGAACCGTGACCTCGTCACTACGAGCCCCTGCTTCTGCAGGAGGTGGTTCCTGGGGCTCCCCCTGGCCGGGCAGGCTTGCTAACCTCCCGACCAAGGCTGCGGCTCCTCACGACTTGCCGTATGCACTAAATGCACAAGCGGGCAGAGCGCGGAGCACAGCCCAGGCGTGGAATGGCTGTCACTTCACCGCTGCTGTGATCACCAGGGTTTAAAATCACAGGCCTCTTCTTCCACCGAGGAACATGCATTTGGCTCATTGGCAAGACGACATTAGAACACATTCTCCGTTTTGGTAGGTCGAAACTTTCCTACCAGATCCCACTGTAGCCAAAAAGACATGCCAGTCTGTGTTTGCTCTTAGGAATCAAGTGTCCCCGGTGTCCTCGCAGGACCTTCCTTTGGAAAGCATTTGTCTTTTCTGCAGTGATGGAATTTTCATCATGTGGGGAGGGAGCACGTAGGGTGGCTGGCTCTGGGCGCCGTGACCCCTCCCCTCGGGTGTGCGCGGCAGGGTCGGGACTTCGGGACGGTGTTCCTCTAGGGAAACGGGATGGAGTCACAGGAAAGACAGCGTTCACAGGGTTGAGGCTCATCAAACAGCTAACACAGGAACTCTTCTGATCACAGAAAGGAAACAAGAATACCACAGGAGAGAGGGGAAGAGACAGAAACAGGCAGGGGACCCAAAGAGGGGCCGAGTGTGTCGATGGAAAACATCTAGTGGGACGTCTCCAAGGACGGGAACGAGAAACAAAGCTTACCAGCAGCAGCGTCTGTGAAAGAGGCCTGAGGAATTCAGTTGCCTGGAAGGTCTACATGAGTCAACAATGTAATATGGAAGGAGAGGGAGGGGCAGGGGAGGAGGAGAAGAGGGAGAGAAGAAGGAGAGAGGAGAAAAGGAGGAAGAGAGAATGGAGAAAGGGGGAGGAGGAAGAGGGAGGAAGAGAAGGAGGAAAGGAGGAGGAACAGGAGGAAGGTGGAGAGAGGAAGGAGAGGAGGAGAGGGAGGAAGGTGGAGAGAGGAAGGAGAGGAGGAGAGGGAGGAAGGTGGAGAGAGGAAGGAGAGGAGGAGAGGGAGGAAGGTGGAGAGAGGAAGGAGAGGAGGAGAGGGAGGAAGGTGGAGAGAGGAAGGAGAGGAGGAGAGGGAGGAAGGTGGAGAGAGGAAGGAGAGGAGGAGAGGGAGGAAGGTGGAGAGAGGAAGGAGAGGAGGAGAGGGAGGAAGGTGGAGAGAGGAAGGAGAGGAGGAGAGGGAGGAAGGTGGAGAGAGGAAGGAGAGGAGGAGAGGGAGGAAGGTGGAGAGAGGAAGGAGAGGAGGAGAGGGAGGAAGGTGGAGGGAGGAAGGAGAGGAGGAGAGGGAGGAAGGTGGAGGGAGGAAGGCTGCACTGATGGGAAGGACCTGCCCCTAACAGAAAAACAGCCTCTCCTCCCTGGACGAGGTGGAGCCGGAATCTTGTGTGTCAGGGCAAACACCAGTCAGATACGGCGGCCAGGCGTGGGAGGAGAGGGTGCAGAGGTGAAGAAGGCACCCCAGGGGAAGACAAGTACGAGGCACGTGAATACTGTAGCAACAGGGATGCCCCACGGAAGAGACCATCCTCTCCCCTTGCAGATGGCGAATGAAGAGCAGCAGGCAGGATAAAGAGAGGCAGGACTAGGAGACACTTTCCTCGTGAGTCCTGATCTGCCCGGACAAGTTTCCATCCCGGAGGTGCAGGGAAGAGAACGGAGGCTCTGAGCCCCGTCACGGCTGCAGAGGCCTGCTCTGCTGGGGGAGCCCCGGCCCCTCCTAGCTCGGGGAGACCCTGAAGTGGCAATGGCGGGAGGGAGAACCGTGTAGTCCCAGTGGCCCAGGCTATTCACACAGCTTCACAGCCGGCTAGGTTCTTGTCCTCTTCCTCTCAAGGAGAAGTCAAGGTGGAGGGGTCCCCAAACCAGTGCCTACGGGAGGCGTGCAGCGTCGTCAGCCTCTTCCCTTCGGGACCCCTCAGGTGAACACCAGAGCCTTGGTGACAGGTTCGCACCAGCTCTTCCAGGAGCGGTCAGTACACCGCAGCAGGCCTGGGGGACATGGAGGCCTGCTCCCCCAGCTGCAGGTACAGAACCTCAGCGATTAGCCAGCTTCTCCCGGGCGAGCCCTGCAAACTCAAACCTCCCTGGTGCCACATCTCGGATCGGTCACAAATTCCTGCAGGAACAGACAGCTACTTGGAAAGGTTCTCCTCCCATTTCTGTCCGACATGCTCGTTCTGACTCGGAACGCAGAGGCTCAGGCCTCCCTGGACAGAGTCCACAACATGCCGCCACGTGGCTCTGTCGTGCGTGGCGGCATCTCTGACCACAAGGCCCCACGCCTCCTACGCCCTGCGACCGGGGGAGGGCTGCCGTCTAACGGGTTACTGTGTGGCAGGCCCCATTTACACACGTCCCTGCATCATCTATTTGATTCTCACAACAACCCTGCAGCTTTGGTGGCAACAGTCCCATCTGAACCTTAATGAAAAATTAAATACAAAAGAAAAGAGTTACTTGAAACAAATATTGACACCATCTGTTTCTGTCTCCACAGCAACAGGGACATGGATCTCTCTTCTGCTCCTTTTCACCTGTTGAAGGGGACGAGTCGGAGCCCAGCAGATGGGCCATCACACGGTAGGCACAACAGTGGGCAGCAGAAGAAGGCTGAGTGTAGGGCTAGGGATGCACAGAGCTGAACGGCTTTGCATCATGAAAGGTGGGGAAGGGGCGTTCCAGGTGTGTGGGGCAAGGGGGAGAAGTGGGGAGGGCAAGAAATATTCTAAAATGCTGAAACCCAGGTTGGCAAAAATGCCTGAAGGATTCTTTTCAGCACAGTACTTTCAAACCTTCCATATTCACATCACAATGGTGTCATCTCCCTCAATCTTCCCAACACTTGAGTATAGACTGATCCACTCACCAAAAGTTCGTGTGAGAGCGGAGTGAGTTTGGTGCGGGTGTGTGTGTGTATAAATCGAGAAGGGGACCAGGTCCGTGCCAGGGTGCCTCCAGAACAGAAAGGCCAGAGCCAGAGCCAGAGCCAGGGCTTCTTGGCGAGACTGCAGCCGGTGTGACTGGGAGGCAGGTCCCCAGGTCACGCTTGCATCTTGGAGAGGGCAAGAAATGAAGGCTGACATTGACACCTGGGACACATAAGGACCAGGCCCAAGGTTATGTCATTAGTCATTGTGAGCCAATATTTAAATCCAGTTCCATCTGAAGACACACTCAGCCTGTCTCCACTTCCTTTGCTCGGAATGCTGTCCTCAACACGTGCTGACAACCACGGACAGCCAGCACCTGATGTCTCCACCCGGCCAGTTCTGCCCACCCTCCTGCTCACCTCTAACGGAGCCACTCCTGACTCACCCAGGGCGAGCAGGTTGCCCCTTGTAGAGAAGACAACACAAATGCTCATCAAACTGCTTCTCCCCACCTGAGCACACAGCTGGACCGCCTCTCCCAGCCTCCCCTGCAGGAGGCAGGACCACAGATTGCTCTCTAGCCAGTGGAACGTCCAGGGAATGCTGAGCGCCACCTCCAGGTCTGGACCCTGAAACCCACGTTTGCTTGCTTTTGTATTGTTGTTAATACCCGGAGGGATGGAGAGGGGCGGGGGGGGGGGGGCATCAGTGTGAGAGGCACACCAACTGGTTGTCTCCCACACGTGTCCCGACTGGGCCAGGGAGCAAACCTCCCACCCTTCAGTGCATGGGACAATGTTCTAACCACTAAACCCACCAGCCAGGGCTCATGCTTGCTTTCTTAACCCTTACTTGTCTGCTAAATTCTGAGCAACAAAAGGAGAGTTCACAGGTCCCAGGGGATGGCAGAGCCTCTAAACAAAGAAGGTCTCTGAATAACCCCTCTCACCGCTCTGCTCATCCAGGTTGGATTGATAGAAGAAATAAACTTTTATCCTACTAAACCACCAGCAGTTGGGGGTTATTTGTTACAGCAGATGGGCTACTCTGACTGATGCACTCCTTCTCAAGGCTGTCGTGAACATTTGTTCATCTCTCTACTATGCCTACCAGGTTGTATTTTGATTTTCCACAAGAACATCTGTTTTCCCACCGGGCTCGCCTCCTCAAGGAAAGGAACTGTGTTATGCTCCTTCTACGTCCCTAACGCCTAGGACACATGGTTTATGTGTGTCTTCATTAAGTGTGTAACACATAAATGAATGGATGCGTGAAGCCCAGTGGAGCCCAACATATGTCTACAATACCCTGAAAAAGTTAATGTAACAACAGCCCCGGGACCAGCTAAGCCCGACGAACGGAATGGGAGGGTCAGCAAACACCGTGGCGAGAGGGGAGCCACGTGAGGAGGACGTTCCCTCCCCTGCTAGGTTCCCTCTGTGCCCCCACGCCCGGAGATGGCAGGAACTCACCCCAGCAGGAAGCTAGCTGGCTGGCAGGAATTTTTCAGTGTGTTCCATCCTGCAGTATTTTGAAATCTTTTGTTTCAATCGATTGGCAATGTTTAAACACACCATTTCACACAGAATTACGAGATTTCTAATTAGGCAATAAGGAATGAGACAGTGTCATTTATGGTAATGCACCATGTACAAAAAAAAACCCTCCCTCTTTCAAATACATTTTAAAGGATTTCACATCATCTCATTCAGAGTGTAGAAAGGGGATTCCATTCCTTTCTCAAAGAGCAAGTCCTGGTTGAGTGTGCTAGTCCCGTGGTGGGGAAACACCAGGCATGACCCAAAGATGCTACTCCTGGGTCCGGAAGCGGCAGCGCCCAGCCTAGGCGAGTCCGGCTCGCACCGGATCGAGGCAGCCTCTTTGAGGACCTCCTCTCTCTCACATCAGTGATCTGAGGGCTGTATTTCCTCTTCCTGCCCTAAATACACCCAGGTCTGTTTGTGAATTTTCCCCTCCTTCTTTACATATCGCTAGTTTATCAGAGCTCTTAATGAGTACGTCACACTGCGTCAGGTGAGTCACCGTGGTTGAGGACAGCCAAACGTCCCTTCCTTCCCCCTTCCCCAGCTTCTCACTTCACTTGCTGACAAAGTTTCCCTGATGGTGCCCTCTCCTTGAAGTTGCCCTTTGGAAGCTACAGACCTGGCCCCCTTGTCTTGGACAGCAGAGTGAGGGCCCAGCTTCGGTCCCTAAATAGGAAGCTATTCTGTCCTCACGTGGCAGAGCATCTTCCTGTTCCCATGAACGGGACCTTCCTGCACGTCAGGGTGAGCACGTCCCTTGGCCTGGAAGGGCTTTCTCGGGCCTTCCTCTCCTTGTGCACTCGGCTCCCTGTGTGTGCTCAGTCCGCTTTCTCGGCGCTGCAGTAGCCCCTCGGGGCTCAGTACTTGCACACACAGCCTAGCACAGCTTCAGGCAGTGCCAGGCTCTGTTCTGGAGAGCGGGAGACACCCAGTGTCTACGTTACGCGGGAGCCCACAGAGGTCCTGGTCAGGGAGAACCGCCCTCCACACACCTCCACCCTCTGCTTCTGAAAACCCGAGCAGTTTGATACAGTGACATCTGCCTTCTGCCAAAAGATATACAGTAACTAATTTGTCTGGGGTTCTTAGAAACTTTCCACATTTCTTACTAGACACATCTTATCTTTTCTAGTTACAAAACCAACATTGAATAAGAGGCTAGAGGACCTGAGAACCTAGTTTAATTGAGGCCAAGAAACTGAATATTTTTCCAGTTTTTTAAAAAATAACTGGAATGTATTTTTCAAAATAAATGTGCTGGGGTAGTCTCATTCTCTTTCTGGGGATGGAGGTGGGGAAGGAAGAAGGTATTTTATCCATTAGACATGAGAGGCTCAACATCTATACCCTACAAGCTTTCCGTGTCCCGCAAAAACACCTGAAGTTAAAAACAAAGTCCTGGCCAGGTGGCCCAGCAGGCTGGAGCGTCGTCCCACACACCTAAACGCTGTGGGCCCGTAAGGCGAGCAGGGGAGGGAGGCAACCAATCAATATTTCTCTCTCACTCACTCACTCGCTCTCTCTCTTCCCTTCTCTCTAAAATTCAATTAAAACATATTCCTGGGTGAAGAGAAAGGAAGGGAGGGAGGGAGGGAGGGAGGAAGGGAGGGAGGGAGGAAGGGAGGGAGGGAGGGAGGGAAGGAGGGAGAGAGACTAGATTGGGTACAAAATATACAACCAGAGATTAGAATGAATATTTAACTCAATGTCTACAAACCTTTACATGCATCAACTGGTCAAATGCAGTTCAGCTCAACCCATAGAATTATCTGTCAATATAATAAGTATGTTTCATGACCAAAATCAATTATTTATTAATAAAACTCAATATTATAAAAACAAATACTATTCTTTCTAATTCTGTTATAGCAAAAATATTCTATTTGATGTGGTTTGTACATATATTTGAAGATGTTGATACACTGACGGGCAGAGATACCAGACCTCAGGCCTTGGGCCTTGGAAGATCTTAACCCGGGAAGAAAGACAGTGCTATTATAACATGTGGCCCCTGGGCACTGTGTTGATGGTAAGGATTTTTTGGGTTTTGTTTTAACTCCGGGTGAAAAGACTCTTCTATGGGCTGCTTGTTCTCCGGGCATTTGCATCTCTGACAGCCGCTGCCGGAGCCCGGGCCAGGGCTTCACGGCGAAGCAGCTCAGGCTGTCGCTGCTGCTTCCCTGAGGGCCAAGGTGCCTCTGTGGGCATCCTCCTCCTCGCCACGTGCAGAGGGACCGGCCCAGTCCCTTGGGGGCTCTCAGACCAGCACCTCTCGGGGGCCTGGGGCGTCGGGCCTTTTGCTGCAACCACGCGGAGGCAGCCCCAGGAAGGAGACTCCTGCTTTCCTAGGCCCTCCCCTTGAGGACGGAAATGCAGCACCGCAGGCAGGGGTCCTGCCCACCGTGGACAGCTCCTGGTCCCGTGGGCCTTGCCTGGGTCTCCATCGTGCCCCATCCTCGGGCCTGCCAGTCACTCAAAACTCCCTCTGAGTGGTGGGTCTCCCACACTTGCCCTACATATCATTTTATTTTATTAGAGGGGAGACTTTTGGGAACTCCCAGGATGAACAAACTAAGCCATGACTTGGACCCTGGGCCTTGGGAAGGGGCCACAGTTCTCAGAGGGCAGCTGCTGTGTGCCCCCCTGCCCCTCACAGCCTCAACACCCCTCCACCCATCGCCAGCCCCATCTCCACTCCAAACACACATCCTCCAGGTTCCCGGCTGCTCCTTCAGCTCAGGACACAGTGGATGCTGGAGGGCAGGGCTCCGGACGGCGGAGTGGATGCTCTGGAGGGCTCGGGACGGCGGAGTGGATGCTCTGGAGGGCTCGGGACGGCGGAGTGGATGCTCTGGAGGGCTCGGGACGGCGGAGTGGACGCTGCGGAGGGCTCGGGACGGCGGAGTGGACGCTGCGGAGGGCTCTGGACAATGGAGTGGACGCTGCGGAGGGTTCTGGACGGCGGAGTGGACGCTGCGGAGGGCTCGGGATGGCGGAGTGGATGCTCTGGAGGGCTCGGGACGGCGGAGTGGACGCTCTGGAGGGCTCGGGACGGCGGAGTGGACGCTGCGGAGGGTTCTGGACGGCGGAGTGGACGCTCTGGAGGGCTCGGGACGGCGGAGTGGACGCTACGGAGGGCTCGGGACAATGGAGTGGGTGCTACGGAGGGCTCGGGACGGCGGAGTGGACGCTGCGGAAGGCTCGGGACGGCGGAGTGGACGCTCTGGAGGGCTCGGGACGGCGGAGTGGACGCTCTGGAGGGCTCGGGACGGCGGAGTGGACGCTCTGGAGGGCTCGGGACGGCGGAGTGGACGCTCTGGAGGGCTCGGGACGGCGGAGTGGACGCTCTGGAGGGCTCGGGACGGCGGAGTGGACGCTCTGGAGGGCTCGGGACGGCGGAGTGGACGCTACGGAGGGCTCGGGACAATGGAGTGGGTGCTACGGAGGGCTCGGGACGGCGGAGTGGACGCTGCGGAAGTGGACGCTGCGGAAGGCTCGGGACGGCGGAGTGGACGCTCTGGAGGGCTCGGGACGGCGGAGTGGACGCTCTGGAGGGCTTGGGACGGCGGAGTGGACGCTCTGGAGGGCTCGGGACGGCGGAGTGGACGCTGCGGAGGGCTCGGGACGGCGGAGTGGATGCTGCGGAGAGGACCACTGTCCAGAGGCTGCCGAGTGCTGGGCCTGAACTCCAGTTCTGAGGACTTGCACCCTGGCTCCACCACACAAAAGCTGTGCAGCACAACCCTAGGCACCACCGGATCTCTCCAGCCCCATCTCCCCTTCTGTGAGATGTAGAGAATAGCATCCCCTCGAAGAATGACGGTACGGGAAAGGCTCTGGGAACATACGCTGGCCCACACACTTAGATACCCTCAGCAGAGCCTCCGTGTACTTCACTTATGGCAACAGGTGCGGGATGAGGAAGGAGTGGGGTGTACTCATGGCCAGTTTTGGGGGGAAATGGATGGTGCTGTCCCAAGAAAATAGGGAAAAAGTGGCACATGTGTTTTAAAAGATACGCCTTTGTCCACACAGCCCTGAGTGCAGAGTCCCAACTCCTCTCCCCGCCGGCCACAGGCCCCTTGAGCCTCACCTTCCTCTTGTATAAAATGGGAATAAGGAGAGCCCCCCAGGACGGTCCCAGGGACCAAGGGAGGTCGTGTTTATAGATGACACACAGCACTTGCATACAGTTGTCACTCCTAAATGGAGACCCGTGTTCGAACTGTACCTCAGGAATCTGTGCGCTCTCTCTCCCTCCCCACCCCTCGCTACTTCTCTTCGGCCTGTACCTGCTGTCCCCCTGCCTCCCTCTCCTCGTCTGTCTCTCTTGTCTTTCTACGTCTCTGTATTTCTATGTCTCTGTTTCTTTTCTCTGATTCTTTTTGTCTCCATCTCAGTCTCTGTCTCTCTCAGATTCTGACACCTAGACTTCTTAGACTTTTTCTTTCTTCATTCCTTAAAAAAGTATTTTAAAATCAAAATTAAATCCAAGTTCTACTTGGGCAAAAGGCACACATGTCACTGAAAGGTGTCCTCACTCCGTCAGGGCCGCCCTCCCAGGGCCGGGTTCAGGGCCCACTACACAGCCGGCCGGCCTCCCTCCGGGGAGCCTTTCCGACGCAGGGAGTGTGGGCACCCCCCTGACCCAGCCACCTGGGCCCCGAAACACAGGGGCCTGACTTCAGTCCCGTTGGGGTAGCATGAGCGAAGCAGACCCACCACAGGGCTGAGGACGGTGACCGGAAGCCCAGGAAGCAAGCCCACCAGCTCGTGTGGCCGACTTCAGCCAGGCCAGGCCGCGTGCTCCGCCGCACCGCAGGGAGGGGAAACCGGGACTGCGACCATCCATCCGAATCCGTCCTCGGCCGGGCAGGTTTCCCGTGGAGACCAGAGGCCTGGAGAGCGGCTCCCAGGAACCACAGCCTACATGGGAGCCGCTGCTGACGGGAATCTGGCCACCACCTCCTCCGAGGGGAGACCGGGGAGGGTCCAGAAGAGAAGCCAGACTGTGGCTGGGAAGTGGGCTGGTGGCCTGGCTGGGAAATCAGTCAGTCAGGCCACAGTGTTTGCCCGGCACTCTTCACGCGAGGACCCCGAAGATGGCTGAGACGCTGCAGGAAGTCTAGGCTGGCCCGGGGCCAGATGGAGACAACGAGGTGCGTGAGAAAAGGTCACCAAGGATACCGGGCAGCTTCTGCCCAGGGCCACCCAGGGAGGACATAAGTGTCAAGAGATGGCCCCTGTAGATGGGCACGCTCGTCTGCCTCAGGGGTGAGGACAGGCCCTGGAGGCACGGAGGGGTGGACAGTAGAGTGGAGGGGCTGCAGGGGAGGCACTGTGGGCCGAGGAAGAGCTGCCGGCCCCTCCCCTGCTGAGGACTCCTCGGCCCCTGCCCCTCAGCCTCACCTGCCAGCCACAGCTGAAACGGAGAGGAATCGGGGCCACCAGTAAAGTGGGAGGAAAACCAAAGAAGCAGAAACCCAAGAGGACAACTTGGAGGCGGCAGTGGAGCCATCGGCACCCTCACGTGCTTGGCCCAGAGCCTGGCGAATGAGCCGCGGCGGCCAGCAGCGAGAGCCACTCCCGGGGCAGCTCCCAGCTCCTCCCCCTAAGAAGTTAGCCCCACACCCCTTTACGTGAGGCTTTAACCCAGAAAACTAGGTTCTGCTTCATCCCAGCACCTGGGTGCTCGTTTGCTCCCTAGGGTGTAAGGCCAGGATGGCAGGACCTAGCCTTATCCTGCACAGACTCCAGGGGCCTCTGACTGTGCCAGGCGTGGGTCGGACAAGCAAGAAGCATCTGTTGAGGATGAATGAATGGACAAATGAACAACTACACAGAGAGGTAGGCTCTCACTGACTGCTTCCTACTCCAGAGGTAGCCTCCCGGAGGGGGATTCTGTGTGCGGCAAACATGTTCCCAGCTCCACGTGGTCCATGATTAGCTCTGACAGCAGACAACAAGGGAACGAGTGTCCCAAGTCGACACCAGAGACTGCACACTAACAGGAACTTAGCCGAACTGGTCAGGGAAACGGGTCACGGACGGGGGCAGGAAGCAGTCATGAACTCCTGCCCCTCAGTGGTGAGCGTGAGGGCATCGCAGGGGGAGTCAGACGTCCCCCCACAGCTGATGGAACATCTTAGGGGAGACTTACCAAAAACACAGAAAACAAGAAAAAAACCCAAGTCTCCTAACCTCAGAAGGCATGTTGAAAAACAAGTCCCCTGCGCTGCCAAACCCAGAGCCAACATTCCCTTCCTGCCTGCTTTTACCATCCCACACCTGAAAACCCTTCAGAATAACAACACCCCGGCTCCGGAGCCTGTCTGCCTTGCCAGGAAATCAGACACTTAGGGCACGGGGGATGGGATGGAGAAAAGAGGAGATAGTTACAGAAAAGTATTGGGCCAATTAGGAAAATTGCAAAAGCTTTCAGACCATGGCGAGGCTGGCTCTCCTGCACGCACCAAATCTCTCTGTTTCTCTCTTTCACTCAGATGAATATAATTCATAACAGATTTTACATTTACAGGAACCAGGCGGAAACATTTTCCATGTCAACTTTGCAGGCTGGTTACAACTAAGTATCTTAAGAACCTCTACAGACAGAGCTGATGAGATGCCCCAAGCCCCAGCCACTTACCTACCTGCCGGAGAGTCAGGTGACCAGCCACCTGTTGTTATTTCTCTAGGACTCTCCCAGAGTGGAGGGCCCGAGAGGAGGGCCAAGCGGTGCTAGCCTTGGGGACCATTTCCTGTCCCGAGCCCATGCTCTCCAGACCCACTTCCCATGCTGCTAGCACACAGCACACAAGAGAGGTTCATCATTTTTGTGGGATCATGAAGCACTTTAGGAATCTGGTAAAAACCAGGGGGCCTTTCTGCAGAAAAATGCACACACACACACACACACACACACTTTCATATATATCTTCAGCAGGTCTCCAACCCTAGCTATGCCTCAGCATTACTTGGGGAACTTGTCCGATTCCTGTGCAGCCCCTTTCTACACTCACTGATCTCTAGCCCTGGCTGGTGTGGTCAGTTGGTTGAATGTCGTCCCATGCACCCAGAGGTCGCCAGTGTGATTCCTGGTCAGGGCACATGCCCAGGTTGCAGGCTCAGTCCCCAGTAGGAGGTGTACAGAAGGCAGCTGAGGGATGTTTCTGTCTCATCAATGTTTCTCTCTCTGCCACTCCCTTTCTCTCTCTCTAAAATCAATAAAAACATATTCTGGAAATAAAAACAGACTCTCTGGGGAAGTTGCCTCCAAATCCGTATTTTCAAACACATCCCTGCTGATTACAGCATCCAGCTGAGCATCGATCTGCGCCCAGGAATTGGGGGCCACTGCCTAAGGACGGTTAAACCTCAGCTTCAGGATTTCTGTCCCCTACAGTCAGGAAGGGAGGGGAATGTTCCTTTATTTTGCCAGACACTATGCTAATGATTTCCCTCAATTAACTCCTCTAACTTGATTTTCACAGAAATCATGTGAAGGAAGGAATATTATCCCCATTCAATAGATGGAGGCCAGTGGCTCTGAGGGGTCAGGAACTTGCCCACGATACACAGCATGTAGCAGGCCAAGAACAGAAAGAAAACAAGCCCTGTTCGATTCCAAAGTCCTCTCTTCACAAGGACGACGCCATCAAAACCCACCCGGTGGCACCTGGGTAAGAGTCCCTCCCCTGTGTGCCTTTATCCCAACACTCTCACTCTGTGTCTTGCTGCCTGTCACCTCCCTCTCCCCCTACCTGGTGGAACACGAGGACACACCTTAGTCACTTTCGAATGCCCAGCCCCAGCACAGTCTGGCCCATAGGAGGCCCTAGACAAAGATGTCCCAGATACATTAGACAGAAGAAGGGAGGGAGTGTACAGCCAAGCTGACCACTTCTCCCTGCAAAACCTTTAGCAGGAGCCATTTCCCCAGAACGACTTTAGATTTTGTGACCTCCACATTATAAGACAGCGATGACCTCCACTTGGCTCACCAGTGGGCAAGGAGACTGTGTGCCCCCACGAACATCAGTGGACTTCAGTTCAAGGTGGAGTAGGAGAAAGGAAAATAAAGAAAAGTCCTGTAGGGAGCAAGACAGGGAAGGCATCGGGAGAGGGGGCTGGTAGGAGCAGAAGCCAAGGACACCATGAGAAAGCGCCAGCCCCGGGAATGCTCGGACCCTGTCCCGGTACCGAGCCACTGACAGGACACCAAGGCTTGAGTTTTGCTTGCATCGGGATGACCTCATTTGCTCGTACAACTTGCTTATTACCGTTCTTGTTGGGGATGTTATTAAAGATTATGAGGGTTCAAGGCAGGGACCACTCTTACTCTTTTGGGGACACTCGCACATCACCTGGCCAGCTCCACCCCAAGGCCAGACGGTCCTCCAGCCTCTGCCTGGATGCGTTCAGGGATGGAGATCGTGGCCTCTCGACCTGCCCTGTGTCTGAATGCTCCTTACGGATGCCACAGTGCTCATGCCTTCCACATGGACAGAAGCCCACAGTGTGCGCCCTCCCTCCACGGCCCCGGAAACACATCTTCCTGCCTGGATCCTACAGCTGTCCCTCACGGTCACGGGAAAGCACCCCGTCAGTCCCTTTTCTCACGTACGCGCCAGTGTTTTCATCTATAAAATGGTAATAATAATATCCACCCCATGGCTTTTGTGGGGATTAAATGATCAGCTGTAAGTGACTCTCACGTATGTAGACCTCTTGGCCCACAATAATTTCAAAATAGTAGCTATAACCAGTCTTCTTCTTCTCCCCCTAACCTAAACACTGTGCAGCATCCACTGTTCATCTCTGGATGCAGCCTGGAGCTGTGCCCTAATTTTAGCAGCCTGCACCACACAGAAATAAAACCGCTGTCATCTGCTCTCCCCCATCATGTTTGGGAAACTGAGTCTGGGAGCCGAAATATCTGACTCGGTCTGCCGTGACCATGCTGACCTTCAGTCGGTCCCGGCACGAAGACCTGGCCACAGCCCGTTCCAGCTGCATCTCTTTTCGTATTGAGGTTCTCTAAATAACTCAAGTTTGAGCTCAGAAGCTTCAGCCTAAGGCTGGAGGCGCAGGGACTTCCCCTTTGGGATGCTTCTAATTCAGCTCCACGTTTTACCACTGAAGAAACTGAGACGTGACTTGGTTTAGAGATAATCACGATCATTGTGATTGCTGTCGTGTGCTGAGCGCTTCTGCGTCCAGCCACGTACCCAGCACCCAGCGCTGTCCACACACACCAGGCACTCGGTAAACACGTGGGGTAAATGAATAGGTGATCTCCTTTCACACTCAACAACCCTTGTTTTAAAAATCATGAAAACTAGACTTCAAGAGTTTAAACCACTCACTCAAGGTTCCCAGCTGGTTCTGGAAAGCACGGTGATTAGAACCCAGTTTGCCTGGCTCCATGGCCAGCCCGCATTTCCCTCCGGCCCCGTCAGCAAACGGGTTCTAGACTGAGCACCCTGGACAGCCAGGAGCAGCTTTCTGCATCGTCTGAGGACGCAGCCGCTGCGGTCACATGCCCCGAACTTCTATCTAAACAACAGAAGTGGGGAAAGCCTACCAAGACCTAAACGATCTTTGAGCAGAGAAGATCCTTCAGCCTCTCCCCCCGAAGTGACTCACTCCCTGGTCCCGTTCCCCCACTGACTCATCCTGCTGGGACGCGTCGCTTCCTCTGAAGGGAAGGGCCCCCTGCCAGGCTTGGTCTGCAGCAAATGCTGGTTCCGAGGAGGAAGAGCTGGAGCCTCTGTACCCTAGCACTTCTCCTGCCAACCACATCCTCAGGCTGATGTTCTGGGACCTTCTCCTTTGGCCAGGTCGCAGGGACGAGAAGAGGGCTCTTTCTCTCCGTCTGTGCTCAGGAGTGTCCGTGTGTCTGCGTGTGCAAACACATGGGTGTGTGCTTGCACCCGGGCGCCTGTTTACTCAGAGAGCAGGCTTCATTCATTCACTCACCTGCATGTGCTCCGCCGTATGAAGACACCGAGGGAGGTTACAGGGACTCAACAAACATGCTTCTCATTCTCGCAAAGCGTGTGCAGGGATTCAGAGTGAGGCCTGCTCAGGACGCGGTGGGTGGACCCAGCTGACCAAAACAAACACTTGTATCAAAGGCTGTAGAACAGTGGTTCTCAACCTGTGGGTCACAACCCCTGTGGGGGTCGGACAACCCTTTCACAGGGGTCTCCTAAGACATAACAGTAGCAAAATTACAGTTATGAAGTAGCAACAAAAATAATTTTATGGTTGGGGGTCACCACAACATGAGGAACTGTATTAAAGGGTCACGGCATTAGGAAGGTTGAGAACCACTGCTGTAGAAAGAAGGGTGGGGCCTTGAAGACGGGGCATAAAAAGTTTGAACTTTCTCCAGTCAGACAAAGAGAAATCATGCAAGTTTCATTCACTGCCGAGAAAAGACATGGAAGAAGCCAGCCCTCAGGAGGTCAGCCCAGCAGTGGTGTGCACAGTGGCCGCAGGGTGAGAACTCAAAGGCCGGAAGGTGAGAGCTCCTCCTGAAAGAGGGCTCCCATCAAATGCATGTGGGACAAGGACACTTCCGTCTAATCATTGAATATTCATTCATGATCATTATTATGAGACTTGATTGTTCCTTTTGAACGTACTGACTTACCCTGCTCGCTGAGTCTACATTGTAACTTCGCTAATGTCTATTGCTTCCTCTGGACATCCTTGTTTCGGAACCACTTCCAATTTGTGGATTCAAGTCTAGAGCCAAGATTCTAGCAGCACGCAAGTAATTACAATGACACTCTACACCAACAATCGGGCCCGGGTCAGTGTTCAGAACGTAGAGCCCAGAGTCTGCATCAATTAGCAATCAAGCGTTCCGTGGGGCAGTGTGCTAGGTGACCTCAAAGGCCCTTCCAACAGTGAAGAATATGTCAGTCTAAGGTGCTGACCCCACTGATAGATTTGTACTCTTTCTCGTTGTCAGACAGCTCACTTGATCAAGAACCTGGCCAAAACGGTCAGTTCACTGACCTACCATCAGCAGGCCCAGGAAACGCTTCATCACTCTTTGGCAACGCACCACCCCTTTATTTCTGTGCTATGCCCCAGCTCCAGCTGGCAGGATGCCTGCAATGGCCATGAGTGCTGGGAGGTACAGGAGAACATTCACAATGCACTAAAAGATTTTAGATTCCAAGTAGTCAAACATTCATTTTAATGCTTGTTTAATCCATTAAACAAGTATTGGGTTGTTCTAACCACAGAAAAGACCCCCATTGCTCCCATCTTTTCATTTTCCTCTTAGAGCCTGTGCATTCATCTGAAAAAACGGGGACACCCACAGATCCTGCTAAGAATCTGTACGCAAACAGCCCCAAAGGCTCCCTGGAGGGAACCAGGTCATGAAGGATGTTGCAGAGTCTGCCTGGGGGCTGGGAAGGGAGTGCATTTTCCAGGCGCTGAGATATATTCACAGCCTTTTGTGGCAACCCTGGAAGGGGCCCAAACTCCAGGTCTTAGCACCCAGAGCCCCAGACATGGACGCCTTAATGCCACAAGACAACTGCTTAGATTGAACTCAGATCATTCGTCCAGCCTTCCATGGATCCTGGACTGTCTGCAGAACCAAGTCTCACATGCAGCATCAGTTCTGTGTTAGGTTCATCCCATGTGAAAAGAAACATTCGTGCTTCCTACAGGTGTTAAGAAAAATGGCTAATACTGTATGACCCGTTACAGACACTCAGTAAATGACTGTAGTGTTCCCTTCCCTTCTTACCGGCCTCTGGCTCCTCAAGAAGCCTCCTGGTATGAGGGCTCCGTTCCCTGTCCTGCTGCACTGATGGGGACTGGCAGCCACCAGGAACTGTCACCCATTTGAAATGTCCTGCCACTCCCCCAGCAAGCAACCTTCCTTTAAATAAGAGGCAGAGAGCCCATTTCTAAATCGTGATGGTCCTTCTTTGGAGGATCGGTTTCCCTCATTACGCCCTTTTTCCTCTGCAGAGCCTGCAGATTGAGAAAAATGCCACAGTCTGGAGAGGCCCGGCCTCAGCCAACCTCCTCGCTTCTTTTGGGGCATCCCATCTTCATGTTGGCCTGTGGGAAGGAATCTCAGGAGGTTACAGAGAAGCACCTGAAATGATGACAGGGGATGACAAAAAGCGGTGCTTGCAAGCTTTCTTTGAGGCAAGATCTGCTTGAACTAGATTTGGTTTAATTTTCATTTGTAATTTAAAGTCACTGTTTAAGTTGAGGTTGAGTGTCTCTCTGGCTGCTCTCATTGCATTTACAAGCCCAGAGGAGAAGATGAGAGAGGAACAGCTACTTGACAGGAATACAGGCTGCTTGTATCATAGCCTCTCCTGGTTGCTAAGCACCAGAGAACCATAAGCAGCCTATAATAGGTGGGAGTTACAGGCAAGACAGATGCTCATCTACAAAAAGGCTCTCTGGAAGCTGAGAAGGCAGCATGGATGAATAGGTGGGCTCCAAGCTGACTGACAAAGTCTGGATGGAAGGAAAAGGGGTATCCAGCTGATCTGTACCCTATGAAGCCAACCCTCGCCATGGTTCAAGTGGTGACCCTGGATCGATGGCTGTCCTGTGCCATCACAAATGCTGACCTGGCTCTAGACCCATCAGAAATCCCCACTGGATGGACCTGGTTAGCCAACACCAGTTCTTTAGTGATGGTGAAGATAGGTTCCAACAGACTCATAACCAAGCCTACAAAAAGATGGGTCAAGTGTGACTTTCCCCCATGTATCCTACTTTTAGTATTGGATAGAATTCGATTTCTCTGGGATGATGAACATGTAGTCGCTCTGTCTGGAGTCTAGCGGGGAGAGGTTTCTGCCCTGGGAATATATGTTATAAAAAGCTCAACAAGCCCTGGCCAGTTTGGCTCAGCGGTTAGAGCGTCGGCCTGCGGTCCGGAGAGACCCGGGTTCGGTTCCTGCTAAGGGCACGTACTTCGGTTGCAGTTTGTCCCCGGCCCTGGTTGGTCGTGCGGGTGGCAGCCACTCGATGTGTCCCTTTCACATCAATGTTTCTCTCTCTCTCTCTCCCTTCCTCTCTCTCCCTCCCACTGCATCTGTACAAAAAAATGGGAAAAGTGTCCTCGGGTAAGGATAAAAAAAAAACAAAAAAGCTCAACAATGCTAACCCTGGGGACTTTAAAGGGTGGATTACGAGGGAAGCATTTCCTGTAGTCCAGGTGCCCCTGTTTCCCTCCAAACAAATAACGTAGCTTCTGTCCCCTGACCAGGCACCAGCTGACAGGAAGGAAGCCTCGGCCTTGAAGTCTAAGCCTGCTCTTCCCTTGCCTGCTGTTCCCCACACGTCAGGCCAGCCCACTCCTCTGCGCGCAGTCCTTCCGGGGCTGTCCATTCGGAGGGAAAACCAAAGCCCTTAACAAGGCCCTCTGCACGTCCCTGACCTCGTCGCCCTCTGACTGCCCTTCGATCGCACCCCGCAGCCGCACCGGCCCGTGCCCACGCCCCAGGATGCTGGCACCTCCGGGCCGTCTGCCTGCGATGCTCTCCTCCGAGCTCACTTTTCCACCTCCTTCAGGGTTTTGATTAAATATCACCTTCTCCTACGCCATCCTCACCTTATTTAAAACTACAAACCCAGTTCCCACCCCTCCAGCACTCTTCCTACCCTTGTCCTGCTCTCTATTTCTCCATAGCCCTTGTCCTCACCTACCAGTGCCAGCTCCCTGGTCTGCTGATGACGTCTTCCTCCACCAGGACACACGTCCAAGGAGGCGGGCACTTGTACCTACTGAGGGCTCTGCTGAACCAACAGGTCCTAGAACCATGCCTGACGTATAGTAGGAACTCAGTAAACATTTGTCTGATCGATTAATTAAAGGTCTATCCTCCTTCGCTAAAACGCCAAGTCATTATTCTGAATGTTGATAAATGACAGAAAGACACTTGTCCTGTTTTTCCTGCCAAGCTGTATTTCAGGAGGACCAAGTCGCTGGTGAGGGGATGTTCTTCTTTATAGAAGACTTCCAGCCACTCAAGGCAAAAGGAATGATGGATTTAAAAACAAGCAAACAACAGACATTTCTTCCCTAGATGGGCAGGGCCATTGGTTAGTGCATCATCCCAATTCACCAAGGTTGCAGGTTCGATCCCCGGTCAGGGCCCATACAAGAATCAACCAATGAATGCAAAAATAAGTGGAACAACAAATCAACGTCTGTCTCTCTCTCCCTTCTTCTCTCTCTAAAATTAATCAACAACTTTTTTCAATGGACATTTCACAAGCCCTCATGAAATCCTGGATCTGGGCAACGCCCAGCAGAGGCTGAAATCTGAGGTGAGAGGCTGGTGGGGACTTTCCTGCAGAGGAGCCGGGCCGGGCTGCCAACCCGGGCCCCCCTTCATCTGTGCTGCACCAGGGAGTGCACAGCTCCCTTTGGGGGGGGAGACCGGGGCCCTCCACCAAAACAAAGGAAACTGAGCCTAACTTCTAGGTTACAGAAAGGAGGACAAGGGACACAGTCATGACAAAATGAGGAGATGGTCAGCCAAAGCGAAATGTGGGACCTGCTACAGGACAACCAACCCAGTTTCTTCGAGAAACAAATGACGCTCAAAATGGGAGGGGCCAGGAGCAGGTGGAAAGACGCTCAGGAGACATGCAGCAAATGCGATGCGTGGACCTCGTCAGGCGAGTCAAGCCGATCAACTGTCAAAAGGTGTTTTTGAGATAATCTGGAACCTTTAACTATAAATGGAGTAATACAGGACATTAAGGATTTACAGGGTTTACCGGCGTTATTATTGTCAGGGCTGATACAAACAGGTGGTGTGTGTTTAAGTCCTTGTCTGTAGGAGATGCATGAAGTATTCAAGGTAAAATTACATAATAACTGTTTTTTCCTTTCCAACAGATTAAAAAGAAAAAGTCTTCAGAAAAGCAGAGAAAGCTAAATTGGCGAGTGCTGATGATTGTCGAAGTTGGAGCCGGGCGATGGGTGCATGGGAACTCATTGCACAAGTCTCTTTACTTTGATTGTTTGGAATTTTCCATTACAAAAATATTTTTTAAGTATAACTTCCTGTTTTATAGATGAACTTAATGGAGTGAAACCAAATTCAGAGCACCTAGAATAGTCCCGTGCTATTCTGGATGGAGGGCGAACACTAGAAGCAAAGAGCTGGCCGCTCCTGACGCAGATGCACCGCAGGGCCCGGCCCACTTCAGAGCCCCCAGTGTGGACCCCGAGACCAGGGCCAGGCGCTCCTGGGACTTCCAAAGCCTCTCTTGCCTGAGAGCACGAGGAAGCCCGGCCACCCCTTTCTCCGGGGCTCCTGCTTACCTTTCCCATGTAAGGCCACACACCCCTCTGTCCGCTTCCTTCCCCTGGGGCCACGCCCCGATCCCTTCAGTAAGATGTTCTTGAACCGTATCTAAATATATTCGGTAATAAATCTGTGAACTCGCGCTTTGATGTCCGCTGCTGACTCGAAGGAGGAAGAGGGCTAACTTGCATTGAATTCCAGGCCCATAAAAGGCAGGTACTCCTGTCTCTGCTTCCCCACGCAAGGGCAGGGACTGGTAAGGCATCAGTCGTCCGAGCATTCAGCGTGACAGCCAGTGGATGTGTGGTGCGAGCTCCGCGTCGGGCACCGTCCTAAGTGGGTCCGTGTTAACCCAGTTCGTCCTCGACGGCGCCCTTCACGGAGACACCGCTGTCGTCCCTGTTTTACTGACCAGGGAACGAAGGCACCGGAAGGTTAAGTAACTCGCACAAACCTCGTGAGCAGCCCGATGGCGGTGCCGTGGGTGGGGAGGTCCTAACCATGAGGGAAAGGGCGGAGGCTGGGAGGAAAGGAGACTCCCTCTGGCCAACGAGGGGGACACACAGGTGGAAACGCTCTGTGCACGGAGCAGGCATCTCGGGCTCCTGGTTTTGAGTGCAGTGATGTGTCCTAAGTGGGGTGTCCATCTGTCCCAGTTTGCCCAGGCCAGTCTGTGTGTGCCTGTCATCCCCACATAATCATTCATCGTGCGCCCCTTCTTTCTCGAATGCATCCTAGTTTGGATGATAAATCATAGGTCACCTTAGTTGTAAGTTCCTCCAGGGTAAGAAAATCCCATAATAGCCAATTAATACCTGTTGAATAAAAAGTTAATGAATTCCTTTAAGGTGCTGGGACCTTCCTGGAAATGAAGAACTGACCAAGTAATGGTCTCCAAGATTCCCTTGGCTACTCCTCTAAATTGTGCGACTCACCCTTTCCTAAGTACTCCTCTCAGACACAAATGCCCACTCTCCCCAGCTCCCCTGGGCATTTTGCAGTACCTAATTAACTCCAATCCCTTATTGGTGTTTCATCTCCTTACTGTGACATTAAGACAATCCCCTCACTAATGCTATCACTCTATCCTGGTTCATTACTAGGAAAGATCAGCTATCTTTACAGGTTCAGAGATCTTCCAAGTCTGAAGTCACTGGCCCAAATTCTCTGGGGGTCTTCATTTCTTCCCCAGGCACAGTTAGCAGGGCAGTTGGACATAGATTTTAATACACGCATGTTGAGCTCTTTAGAAGAAAAGCATGACATGAAATTGTGATATTCTAGTATCACCATTAATATTAACTTTTAAAGGTAAGATAATTTGGTCTTGATTCATTGCAGCCATGTGGTACTTTTGGACAAGGACATTATTGCTTAACTATTGCTCCTGGTGACGGGACCAGAGTCTGGAAAGGTTGCCTTCGGAACTGACATTAGAGCAGGACACAGCCTCTGGCCCAGACTGCGAGACTACAAGAGTGGAGATGAGCACCCCTGTGCTCTTCAGCACCTCCTGCTGCTGCGCAATGACTGGTCTCCTTTCCTGGGCTCCCGTTCCACACCTTTGGGCCCTCTGCCTGCTGGGAGCCTGGCTGCACCGCATCCGTTAGGATGCACTAGCTGCTGTGACAAGTAAACGCCAACGCGCAGGAGCTTAACACAACAGAATTGTACTTCTTGCCCACAGTCCAAAGCATGACCAATTCTGAAGGACCTTTGCTCCACACCTGGGTGCAGAGCCAGGCTCTGGGCCCTCACACAGCACCGTGGCGACCTGCATGCTGGTCTTCCCACATCAGGGCCACCGCATTCGCTGCTGCTTCTGTCAGGGGTGCAGAACCTTTTTCCTGCCAAGGGCCACTTGGATATTTGTAACATTATCTGCGGGCCATACACAATTATTAGCTTAAAAATTAGCCTGCTAGTCCAGCCGGTGTAGCTCAGTGGTTGAGCATCGACCCATGCACCAAGAGGTCGCCGTTTCGATTCCCAGTCAGGACACATGCCCAGGTTGTGGGCCAGATCCCCAGTGGGGGGCATGCAGGAGGCAGCCAATCGATGTTCTCTCTCATCGATGTTTCTAGCTCTCCCTCCCTCTCACTTTCTCTCTAAAATCAATAAAGGAAAAAAAATTTTTTTAATTAGCATGCTATATTTGGTCAGGCTAATTTAGTGAGGCATATGATGTTAGCTGGTGTTGATTTCACAGGCCTCATACGGCCCGTGGGCCGGACGTTCCCCATCCCTGGAAGGACCTTTCTCCCATGTTAAGGCCAAAAGAGCATTACCGGAGAGAGGCCTTCCCCTGCTGCCCCGTCAAAATAGCCACCTTCTTTTGCCATGCTCCATCTCATGTCCTTACTTTCCTCAAACGACTTGCGGTATTTGAAATCGGCTTACTTAGTTCATTGGGCCCCTTGCTTCTATTGCTCTCCGTCTACTAGAATGTCAGCAGTGTCTGTGTTATTTTCCACTGCATGCTCATCACGTACAACCCCTGAGAGGCACTCGAAAAATACATTCGTGGAGAAGAGAAAAGGAGGGAAAGGAGGAGGGGCAGAAAGAAGATTCAAAGTCATGTCCCGAAGGTCACTTCTCCAGGAAGTGGCAGAACCTGAACAGAGCCCCCTCAGGCTGAGCTTTTCCATTACTGACTCTTCCTGGCAGACTTCCCAAGGATGCTCACCACCACACCACAGGGAGGAGGAGCCTTCTGAGTGGTAAGCCACGCCCACCTCTTCTCAGCCTCAGGTCCCTCCGCCAGTGGGCTGGAGTGGGGACTCGGAGACTCGGAGACTCGGGAGAACAAAGAGCAAGGGGTCGGTCTCTAAGGGGGCCAAAGTGCTCAGTCTCTAGGACACTTCTGTCCCATCAGACACACCTCTGGCTCCAGCCAAACAGCCACAGAACATATCACCCTGACAGGTCACTCTGTGCTGCCCACAACGTCTGTCAGGTAGCTTTCCAGACCCACATCTGCCTCACCTATCTGGATGCTCCAGCAACCCAGCCTGGCACTTTCACTGCATCCTGTACTGGCCCCAGGGTGCAGGTCCATCTCTCCCACCACAGGGCATTCCGCAGGCTGCCCCAGTCGCAGGAGCCCTCCTCCCTGCCTCTGAGGGGAACACGGACCCTCTCAAGCAGTGGGGACTGGCCCACTCCCGTCTGGAAAGCCATGCCCACCAACTGCCCCCTCAGAAGGCCCGCAGGCCTGGCGAGCTCTCTGGACCCAGGGGCCTCTCGGCATTGCCAGCCGCATGCCTTTCTGCTCGGCCACTCATCCACCTCCTCGGCCCAGTCTATGCTGCTCCAAGCTCGCACGCACACACTGTTTTTCTCGTGTTCCTGCCCCCTGAAGGTGGGAGGGAGAAAGCAAAAGCAAGACAGCTGGAAAGAACGCGATCCCCTTCCGTCTCCCCCAGCTCCCAGGCTCCTCAGACACACGCCGCATTCTCCGGGGAGTGGGAACTAGGAGTCTTCTACCTCAGCTCCCTAACTCTGAAGTCGGAACATAATGTCTTTACGATGGTGACTCACTGGAGCAGTGAAAAATGACTAATTATTTTGATCTTCTTTAAGCCACTTGCCTCATTAGTGGATTCTCTCCCTCCTGGGCCAAGACCCAGTGCCGCAGTCAAAGCTGGCTGACTCAACGTACCAGGAGCGCCGACGCTCTCCTTTCCTTAGGCCACACCTGAGCTCCCCTCGCTCTCCTCTTCTAAAATGGTCTTTTCCCTCTAAAAATGGGTGTCTGACCTACATCGCAGCAGGTAAGTCAGAGCACAAGGCTGATCCTCACACTGGGGGGAAAACCTCTTCCCTCACAGTCCTGGTCATGCTGAAGCTATATTAAAAAGAATGCGATGAAGCAAAAATTCCACTATCCGAAAATGCAAAGAATCCTTGAATGACTCAATACTGGCAGGCATAAACCAGGGCTGAGACTCACAGATCGAACCTTCAGCCGAGGCTGGACCTGGGATTTTCATTTTCTAAGCAGCTGCTACATGCCAAACCCTGGGCTTAGTGACGGGGATGAAAGAAAGGAGAAAACAAATCCAGGCATCGAGTCTGCTCGAGGTCCACCAGGAGACTTCCTGTTCCATGCTCTTTTGCATCACTCTCAACCCCTGAAAGTCACCCCTACTCCCACTCTGGCCATCCACAGTTCCCAGATGTAACAGCATAATCAAGTCAACATGCTTCCTCCATCCACGCCTTCCAGTATGGTGGGCTCCATAAATAGGAGACCTCTGGAGGCAGAAACTTAACCCATGATGACCCAGAGGGCAATCCATGATGATGCTGGGTTATACCAATGGCAGAAAGTTCAGAAACAGAGGCAAGGAAGGAGGAGACAAATCTGGAGCAGGCCTCCAGCAATAGCACAGGGGTCCCAGGAAAGGCCTGACTACACCAGAACCAACAAAACAGAAGCTGGCAAACCGTCGAGCGTGACCTAACTTGAACATCCAATGCCACAAGCACATTGTCCCACTTCCTGGTATTTTCACCAAATTCAACTCCGTGACTACAACGTGACAGAAGAGAGAGAACCACTGTGGAGAGGTTCGTCGTGTTTACAAGTTCATTTTGCAGAGCACAAACCCAAGCAGCCGAGGAGAGCCAAGGAGGAGCCACGGACAGATATGTAAACTAGGGCCTCCCTGAGGACAAACACTGTGTCTTAATCACTGGAACTGTCCCAGGGCTAGCCCAGGTGCCTGGTAAATATCTGAAGCGATGTACTCATACACTCCAGGCTGAAAACAGATCAGAGGAAATTATTAGAACCATATAAGACAATATCACTTGGTCTACTCTGAGTAAAACGACATTCATCAAAATGAAAAGCCAGGAAGGTAATTCACCAATCACCACACCAGGCCCTACAATCCCAGGAGGTAAGCCCTGTTTACAGTTGCAGGCAACAGCATGCAAGAATTATGTTGATGCTTCTGTGACTCCTAAAACCTGATGTTTTATGAACTGAACATAGGATTAATTTGCCAAGGGTTGTACGTTCAGCTAGCTTTAAGCACTAAGAGGCCTGGGCTCCTACTGAATAAAGATGTGTCATGCTGAAGGTGAACTACTGGACTCTGGACTGCCCTCCTCAGCAAGGACAGATGTTGCTTTTCAGCACGCCATCCACAATCTGACACAAAGGAGCTCTTTGCTCTTCAGGAAGCCTTAGAAGATGCAGGGCATCCCGAGGCTCAGGAATGCCTCACTTTCCTATTGGTGTAGAAGCAGGAAAGGGTGAAATCAATAGGCCCATTACACTGCCATCAGCATCTCCAGGGGGCTCTGCAGGGACGGTAACAGAGTATCTTCCCACCCTTCCCAATTTTGGTGTCCCAACTGCAATAGGTTCCTACTAGGCCCATCTCATATCTCTTTGAGGACTGAAAAAAATTAAATCCAGGTTAATAGTAAACCATTTGAGATCACATGGAACAACCAAACACCTACTGTGATACAGGAGGTCTGAAGGGAGAACCAGAGAAATCTGAAGGATGTTAACTACCTATGGTGTGTTCATGTGTGTTGTTTTGTGCCCCCATTACCTTAATTGACTCATAAACCATAGAATACAACTAACTACATTTTTTTCAAATGATATAATGTAAAGCCTGGGATCAAAGGGCTGCGTGCAGTGCTCTGCAAAACAAACACTTACAGGAGCGCCCAGCCGCAGGAAGGCCAGTAGGGCACTGGCAGGAAGGTCAGAATCCTAGAGCTCTAAGAGATGTTAATGACCAGCTACCTCAACTCTCATCTTGCACAGGAGAAACCTGAACTCTGTTTTACCCATCAGCCTCCTACCTTCCTACCTCTCCTGGCTCATCACTCATACAGATGTTCAGCATTGTTTCTTAACACACAATTCTGATCATTTTATTATTTTGATTAAAGCTCTCCATCTCATCCTTAGTGTAACACAAGAGGCTCTTGATGATCTGGCCTCTACCTTTCTCTAAGTTGTGTGTCTTTTCAATACTCACATACACACATACACACAATACTCACACACACACTCCCTCTCCTCCAACTATAATGAACTGCTGAGGTTTCTGAAATATCCATTGTGGATGCTTTGCTTCCAATATCCTGAAGTAGCTTATATTAAACCAATCCTCTGTCCATGACTATAATCTAATAGAAAATTAAAAATAACTATATGTGTGTACTAGAGAGCAACCAAAAGAAGGAAGAACTGGGAGAAGAGCACTGGATGAATTTTTTGGGTTCTGCAACTTTTTTCTTGCGAGAAATCCTCAACCAGCACCCGATGGAGTGGCTAGAAATCAGATAGAAACCTGCTGAATCAGAAAACAGAGTTTGGGGCATCTGGAAAATGAAAGAAGAAATACCAAAAAGGAGAGAGCCTCAGAAAGGAGCTTCAAATTCTGCATATAAACTCCATTCAAATTTCTAGCTGACTCCTGAGCTACACACACATGGGACAGATTCCAAGCACTACAACTAAGATTAATAAAACTGATCAGAGGCTCCATCTTCTGCCCACCACAAAAGACAAGAAGTTTGGTGTCTGAGTTCAGTCAAATGAACTGCCTCCTAAAATAAAAAATTAATACTCTTCAGAAGAACATAATAGAATCCATGGGCTCTACAACAGATTGTTCACAATGTCCAGAATACAATCCAAAATCACTAGACACAGATAATGCGGCCCATACATAAGAGAATAGGCAATCAATGGAGACTGCCACTGAGATGAGTCAGATGTTGGAATTAGTGGACAGGGATTTGTCACACACAGCGCTCTGTCATCCATGCCTTTGCACATTCAGCAACCTCTGCCTGGAACACCCTTCTCCCTCGCTCATCTAATCTCAGCTATCAAGTGCTCCAAGAAGCCTGCCCAGTGTACCACATTCCTCCTGATCACTCGGGAACTTGTGGTCTAATTGTCTGGTTACTTGCCTGCCTCTTCCTTTAGCTTTCTTAAGGAAAGGGGGTGGATCATTTTTACCTATAGCAACAATGTGCAGCACTGGTTTTATGATACATGTGAACCAACTAATGAAGCAATGAATAAAGTAACTGAGAGTGATCGTAAAAGTATGAGAATTATTGACTCATGGGTAGCACCTTTGTACCATGCTCACACAGTCTGGAAACTACGTAAGTCCTTCTTCTCTTGCTGTGTCTGATGTAGGCAAGGAGAATACAGACACTTAAGTACAGAAATGTGCTTACAACCTGCATATTTCCAAGCTCAGAAGCCTTCTGACCAGTCTTCTCCTCGATCTCCACTTTTCCCAATGCATCTTTTCCCTTCTTAATATCAATTCCCAATATGCGTACTAACCCTTCCCCTTACACTAGTTAACATAATTTTAGCTAACTTTCATTGAGTGCTTTCTATGATGCCAGGCAGTGCTAAGCATTTACCAAATGCTAACTCATTTAATTCTCCTAACCAGTCTATGTGGGAGGCATTATTATTATTGCCTTTTACATGGGATAAAACTAAGACTATGAGAAGGTTATTTACAAAGTTAGCAATTGGCAAACTCTGTTGTCTACCATACCAAACACAGAAAGATTTCAAGAGGAACAAATTTTCCTCCCACCTTTGACTCTCCTTAGGTATCTCACTTCTAATTTTAAGAGGCATTCTGAATGAGGATAGTGTGTCTACTCATCATGAAAATTCTCAAAAACCATAGGAAGAATTGGTCAGCTGTCCTAAAGACAACCTGAGCACATGCTGCCTCCCCATTCTCTTTGAGCTTCTCTTGTCTTTCAAGGAGGTAGAGTGAAAAATCCCAAATGCTCACTTCTGGGAGTAGAGGCATCTCTCTGCTCCTGAGGAGAGGGGCATGCTGAAGGAATATGGGCAAACACAGTTCAAAAGCCCATCATCCCAAAAGCATAGAACATTTGCTGGACCTACTGGGACTGGGAAAATGGTTAGAGGGCTGATGTAACATAGCTCCCCACAGGTAATCAACCTCTGAAATATCACTGGAGCACTAATGTGATTAATGGGCAGAAAAGACTTCTTTGAAGTTTCACCCTGTCCTGCTCTATTCAAAGCTACTTCTTCATTAGCCACACACCCTCTGTAGTGTATGTTGGCCCAGTATTTCTTTATGCTCTCTGAGTATTAATTAAAATCTGGCTTTCTGGTTCTCCTTTCTCTTCTGGAATTCCTTCGGACTCTGAGAGTCAATACTGAAACTCAGTTAAACATAAATTAATCAAGAGAAGACACGGGATACCTAGAAGAGCTAAGTCTAGCTCACCCACCCCTGGTAAAATGACATTATTTTGCTCAAACTCTTTTCTGTTTCTTAAAGACACTGTGTGCTAGAAACCTTTCAAATACTTGAACTTTAGGCTGACCACACACACACCCCCCTGGACTTGATCCAAAAGTTATTTGAAAAGGAACACTCACTCAACAAGTATTTGTTTCACTTAAACAGAAAAGGACCATCTAACATTTGATCTCTCATGAATACTCTCCAAAGCCAGGTCATGTCCGTCATGTCATCATGTCATTTTTTCAGCTGGTGGCTGAGATACCCAGGGTTTGTAAGTGACCTTCCCAGCATCTCAAAGCAAGGCAGTTAGAAAATGTTGACTCAGACACAAAGCCTGTGTTTGGTCTCCATTGCTTACCTCATTGAGCCACCCTCCAACTTTAATACTTGAGAAGCTTCAGTTGCTTACACACAGAGCAGCAGGGAGTGGGGGAGAGGGGAGCAAACGCAATAGTGTGTCTGTTGCTTTTGGTAGTTCGGGGACAAATTGGGGAGTCTCTCCTTAACAAATTACCTCAAGAATGAAGTGTCTTATTAAAAAGTTTTCTATCGTTGAATGTGTTCCATTTCTCACAATTTGGTTCAAAGGTCAAGGTCTACACTTGATTTATTTGCACTAGCAGGAAGTACGAGTAGTCTGTTTGAACCACCTATCAGAAGCCTGAGACGCCAGAGAGTCAATCAGTGTTTCTGTTTCTCCCAATTCCATAAACTATGGAGCTCTATTAAAATGCTATCATGTGCATAATTAGTACTGCTAGTGTTCTCCGTTGAACTGAAATTATTTTCTTCAAATCATTACACTGATTATTAAAATGATAAAAGTGTTGTCTTAAAATACTGCCGACAGTCTGCCAGTCAGGAAGTGCCCACTGAATGATTAGAAGGCACACCCTTTTGCTTCCCAGTTACTATGGTAATTGTTGCCATCACTATTTATTGAGCACTTACACTGTGTCTGCACCATACACGCTTGACCTCACTGATTCTGGCATTGCTAGTGAGACTGGCATTGCTAACTCCGTATTTCTGGTGATAAAAGGGGTGTTTAATGAAGTAACTTGTTTGAGATCACACAACTAGTCAGTGGTGGGATTTACACCCAGGTTTGCTTGACTCCAAGTCTCTGCTGTTAAACACAACTTCCTCTCCTTCTCCCCTGTGAGCATCCCCTGAGATGAAGGTAACTTTTTAAGTTACATGCAGCCAAATCAAGGTGCAGTTGATAAGGCAAAGACAGTGGTTAGCAGGGTGCAATGGAGAATGCACACAGACAGGTAAAAACAATGAGAACCTCTATTGATTCAGCTGTAGTTAGTCCTGGAACTTTAGATTTGGAGTGGGCCTCAGAGATCATCCAGTTCAACTCTCCTTTTACAGATAAGGACTGAAACCCAGAGCTGTGAGGGGTTTTCCTGGGTAACAAAACCAGGTCTTTGTATTTGAGATCTCTGCATTTTCTACCCTCACCAGGCTTCAGCAAATGAATCTATCAGCATTCCTTCACGCCCAGCACGTCCTGAGACAGAGCGATCAGAAGACAGGGATATTTACTAAAGCACCAACTTGGGTAACAAACAACAGCGTCCCGTGCATTCTGGAATGGAGACTCCATGGAGGAAGCAGGTCTTGTAAGCAAGCAGGATTCAGACAAAGAGAGGGAAAGGGACACGGCAGGCCCTGGAGATGGAAGGAGAAACTGGGTAGCCTGGTCAAATATGCACGGTAGTAGACAACTTGGTTTTCCAGTTACTCAAGCAAATCTAAAGATAAATATCTACTTTTGCTATCTGCTACACACAACGATATGAACACTTTACTACAGCTGGTTACAGGCCTGAGCCTGAGAAGCCGGCCTCGCCTGCAGGCGGCTCCAGTTATGTTCTAGATCAGCCTCTAACAGCTTTGCTTTGTACTAGGGCCATGACCCTGACAAGCCGTCATCATCTCTGGAATGAATGTCTTGGAGGCCAAGGGAAATGCACGGAGCTGCCAGAGGCGTTGCAACATCTATCCAAAATCCAGGGGGAGCGGGGAGAAGGGATGACTAAGCGATGCTGAACTCACTTGCCAAACTCTCTGGCAACCTAGACTGGACTCGAAGACGTTTCTGGATCCCATTTTTCTGTAAACCTTCACCACAAGCTGGGAGCCATTTGCTTACCTTCTCAGGAAACAGGAAAGGCCGTACACGCTGCCTCCCATCAGGAGGTAGTAAGTAAAGGGCAGTCTGGGTTCAAGGCTATGGACGGCAGCAGGAAGAGCACTACAGCTTACAGAAAGGAACAGGGGACACAGAGTCCAGAAAACTTATGTCCCCTCAGCCATGATCGTCCTGTTTGAACTTGGCTTGGTGCTGGAGCCATTTCAGCATCAGTGCCTCTGTCTTTAAAGTGAGCATACTCGTACCACCTACCTCAGAAAGCTGTTATGAGGTTCAAATAACATGAGGAAATTCACGGTAAATTCTAAAGCATTATGCAGATTTCAATGGTCATATTTTTAAACGGGGAAGGCATCTCCATGGGTTTTCCAGATGCAGGGGCAAATGAGGGACAGAAACTATTTAAGTTTTAATTGAGATGCTCAAGAAGGCCACTGGCTTTGTGTGGATTCTCAGTGGTCCACAAAAGCACACTGACAGGGAAATTTCATCTCAGCAAAGTTCTGTGTTTACATGCACCATGGATATCAACTCTGAGAATGGCAAAACCACTACCAGTAATAAGTTATTCCTTGGGAAGCCCCCCCCACAGGCCAGGCAGTGTGTTAGGGGTTCTATATTCATCATCTCTAACTCTCCCTGTAAGGAAGGTAATTTCTCCCTGTCCCATTCTCTGTTTACTGCTCTGCTATTAATTAAGGGCATTTGCATCACTCTTTTCATACCATTTCTAGGTCTCCTTGTATATAAGTAGCTGTTCCAATTAGTTATTCCCAGGGATGTTCAATGGGCAGCATTACTGCATATCAAAAGCATGTCCTGCCCTGGCTGGTTTGGCTCAACGGTTAGAGCATAGACCCACAGACCAGAGTCTCGAAGGTTCGATTCCCAGTCAAGGGTACATACCTTGGTTGTGGGTTCAATCTCTGGCCCTGGTTGAAGTTGTGTGGGAGGCAACCAATCGATGTCTCTCTCACATCGATGTTTCTCTCTCTCTTCCTCCTTCCCTCCCTCCCACTCTATCTAAAAATATCAATGGAAAAACATCCTCGGGTGAGGAATTTTTTTTTTTAAAGCATATCCTCTGCCCAGCTGATGTGGCTCTGTGGATTGAGCCCCGTCCCATGGACTGAGAGGTCCCGGTCTGATTCCGGGCACACGCCTGGGTCGTAGGCTTGATCCCCAGCAGGGGGCGTGCAGGGGGCAGCCAATTGATGTTTCTCTCTCTCTAAAAAAAAAGAAATCAATCAATGTATCTTTTTAAAAGCATATCCTCCTTATTCATTCATTCATTTTTTTGTGGATGATAAAGGATGGACGATATCCCTCTGTGAACTTTCCCTGTTCATGTCTTCCAACTTTGTTTTGCATTCCCAGCCTCCATGTAGACAGCAAACTGAGTGGGGGCTGGTCTCTCTATAGAATTGAAATCATTACCTCACACTGGCTGGACAAACGGGCCATGATCTGCTGCTCAGAGCCAGCTGGTCTGGACTCGGTGGGAGTAAACTAGTCCTCTGGGGGCGGGTGGTTGTCAGGTCCTGGTCGAGCACTTCAAGAAAGCAGCCATGTCTCTCATGTTGATGTTGCTCTTTGGTAAGATCCTCTCTGAGAGAGCCCAGGAAGGGGGAAGGGTGGACAGGAGGATTTGAACCAAAACTGAACCCCTTAACCCTTAACCCTTTTATAGCACACCTGTAAAATAGGCATTTTACAGATGAGAAAACTTAGGCTTACTGTTAAATACACTGTCCGCAATCCTACAATCTCGTAGGAAACACAAAATTAGAACACATGGAAAGAAACAGAGAACAACTAAGCACGCAAGTCTGTGAGGGCAGTTCTAAGTGCCACACGAGGTCAGGGCGTGTTTATCAAGTGCTTCTGCCTCCAAATCTCACTCCCTCAAAACAAAACAAAACCAAAGTCCCCCAAACCACTTCCACCCCCTGAGTCATCAACGAGGTAAATGGGCTGGCGAAGTTTCATGTATAATCTCCAGCTTGGCTTTTAGTCTGGGCTCAAAAGCCAGACGCGCTGGAGGCCAGGGCACGCCATTGTTCACCAAACAGCACCCTGGCGCCTCTCCACTCACCCCTCATTCTCCAGCGTGCGGCACGCTGGCTGTGCCCAGAGGTGCAAGTGACTGCTGCAGGGCAAGGAAGTGGCCACGCTCTCCACCACGGCTCAGGGCTTGAGGCTCCTGTTCTCTCTGATTCATCTGCTACTTGGAGCATCTGTCTCTGCTGCTGCGAGGCTGTGATGGCATCTGAGTTGCGGGAGAGTCGACAAGCTGGGCAGCAGCACCAGCCCCTCAGGCTGCCCTCAGCAAAGTGTTGAAGCAGGTCAATAAGGCTGATCTTTGGGGCCCTCACACCAATCCTTGCACCCCCCCCCCACCTCTGCCCTCAGCCCCGCTCCCAACAAATCCCTACTAATGGGTAAGCCGGCAATCAGCACCTCACCTCTTCATTCCCAACGACCCCTTTCTGATTCCACCAACACACCCTTTGGCAAGGGCTTACCAACCGAATAAACTGTATTGATCATTAGTAAATCCCTCTGACATTCTTATATTTATCAAAGATAGCTGGGCCCTGGCCGGTTTAGCTCAGCGGTTAGAGCATTGGCCTGTGGTTCACAGAAACCTGGGTTCGGTTCCCGCTAAGGGCATGTACCTCGCTGCAGTTTGTCCCCGGCCCTGGCTGGGTCGTGCAGGTAGTGGCCACTCGATGTGTCCCTCTCACGTCGATGTTTCTCTCTCTCTCCCTCCTGCTCCATCTGAATAAAAAATGGAAAAATGTCCTCAGGTGAGGATAAAAAAAAAAATTTTTTTTTTTAAAGATAGCTGGCTATCCATCAGAGCATCTAAGCATGGGGACGCTACAGCTACCATACCAAGTCAGCAGAAGCTCTTTCAACTAAGAACAAAGAACCATGACATTTTGGTTACTTTTTACAGCCTCATCTTGAATAAATGGGCAGTTTCCATTAGATGTCTTGAAATATTAAAAAGAGCTCTCTGGCCACCATTACGCCTTTTCTGAGGCGTTGGAGTGGGGAACTCCAGGTTGGAAATTACCATGATAATGGTTCACAACATTTTTCTTTTTAGAGGCATTTGTAATTTTCTTAAATTCCAAATATACTTCAAGACACAAAGTACTGAATCTCAAGTATTAAGATTTCAGATAGCAAAAGTATAAATATTGGGGTGTTGGGATGGCCAAAGCAGAGCCCCCCAATGGCCCACTCTGCCAGAGCTAAGCGGGGTTCCGGGGATGCAGCAGGTGGATGCTCGGTCAGCCCTGAGGAGGGGAGGCAGGGGGAAGCACTCACACGTCCGAACCACCACGGCCATCCGTCCAGTGCTCACGGTGTCAGGCACTGTGCTAAGCAAATACATCACAGACCTGCTCTCTGCGAATTATGGCTCTGGCATGCTTCTTCCCTTTAGAAGAAAAAGCAAGAAAGTATCACTCCTGACAACGTACCACTTGAAAGCATGAAGAAAGCATAACTGAGACCACGTGAGAGCCATAGCCACACCCAGCAGAAATCTAGGGAGAGAGGGTATGAGACAGGTGGTCACTGCTCCCTTAAACTTAGGCTGCAGAAGATCCAGAACAGGAGCAGTGACAAAGGGCAGATTCTAAAAGCAGAAACTGCTTCAATGCCTAGCACCTAACAGATGCTCAAAAACAGATTTGTTGAATAAATAAATGGACAACATAAGACTCTCATTTTATTTTTATGTGAGGTAATTCCAAAGAGGAGAGCCACTTATCTGTAATAAGCTATTTATTTTTTTCCAATTTTTATGTTATGAATCCATATAAAGAGTCAAATAGTTCTAAACGGCTCATTGCAATCAATCAATCGAACAAATCCATAGTTTTCTTCCTTACCCCCACCCCAACCCCCATTTCCTCTTCCTTGACAACAACCACTTTCAATTCCTTAGTTGTTTCTTTAGGTTAAATTTAATTCCACATTTTAAAACAAGTTTATATAGCTTCTTGCTGATTTTTAGCTTCGTTTCTTACCAGGGAAAGTGAAGATTTAACACTTTGACCCCACACATCCTCCTCAATAGCTATATACTTTAATTTAGGTCATCCTATGTCTGCATCACAATGACTGCATGATCCCCTTCCCACATTCCACTGCCTCTCTCCTACATTTGATCCTGTTCCCTGAATCCCATGTTTTCTTTGGTTTACTTCCTCCCATGGTGAAGAACTTCCTCCCATAGCTTCCTAAGACAAGGTACACAGAAGCTCAGTGGTTTGTTTTCGGTGGTTTGGGGAGGGGTGGTGTTGTTGTTGAAACTTTTACAGATCTGACACTCTCAACTGGAAATCATGTTCCTTCAGAAATTTGAGGGCACTGCCCCACTGTCCTCTAGCTTCCCATATCAAAACACCTGAAACCAGGTTGATGGCTGATTCTTTTTAATACATTTTTCTTTCTAGAAACTTGCACAACCATCCAACTGTCCCCACGTCTCTGAAATTTCATAATGATGTACCATTGGCATAGGCCTATCTCACCCACTTGTGTGCACTAGGTGAGCCCTTCCAACCTGGCACTCTGGCCCTGGTGCTGGGCACTGTGCTCGAGTTGTCTCACTGATGCCATTACCCTCCCCAGTGCTTTTTTCATTTTCTTTTTCTAGAACTCCTAGTATTCAAATGTTGGACTCAGGCGGGTCGTCTGTCACATTGTTTTCTAATTTCCATCTGCGATTTTTTCCCATATTCCTAACGATTCATCAGTTTTGTTTTCCAACCATTCAGAGCCCTCGGCTCTTGTATTTTTAATTTCCTGGAGTTCCTTTTCGTTTCTTGAATTGTCCTTTTACAAAGAAATCCGCTTCTGTTCCAGGGATGGAACTGAGCAGTGAGTGGGACTTGTCGAGTAGGCTTTGCTATAGAGGGCATGGCTGAACTGTGCTGTTGGGTTCCCATGAGTACCTTTAGGGCTTTCTCCCTTAGCCTACTCTGCCAGAAGGACACTCAGATCCACTGCCTAGAGAGTACAGGCCTAGAAGCTGGCACTGTGAAAGCCACGCAGGGAGACAGCTCAGAAGTCTCAGCCCCTATATTCACCTCTGAAGCCCCCTTACTTGTGCCAGCCATGCCCCAGTCCAGAGAGCTGCTTCTCCGCCTTCGGTAGAGAACAACCTTGTCTTCAGCTGAAGTGGGAAGAGGTGTTGGCTGCTAGAACTGGAGTGGGTATCTGGTATCTCAATATATGTTAAACACACTTTGCACCAATTCTCATTGTTTAGCCCCATGTTCACCACCACTTCCAAAGATGCCTGATACCACTAATTCCCAAACCTTTTGGGGGTTGTGAGCTGAAAGTTTAATTGTCTCCATTTTCCCCATTGCAGTTTAGGATTCAGCAAATCATACACGCAAAGTCAGTTACTACTTGCCCTCTACCTTCCGGCTTGCGAAGTACTGCCGCTGTCTTGCCCGGACACCACTGGGTTGCGTAGAGGGCGGGCCCTCTGGATTCCACTCCAGCCTCAACCAACCACCATGGCCAAGGAAGGCATTGCTTCTCTGGAGGTGAAATGGACATTAACACTTCTTTCAAAGAAGTGCTAAAGAATGTCCTTGCCCACCAGGGCCTCGCTTGTGAAATCCGTGTGTGCCATACAACTGCGATGAGTTTCTGCAGAAACACTGTGCAGCGAACACCAGATCAATCTGAGGTTAGTCATCACCAGAAACTAGAGCAGTGGTTCTCAACCTTCCTAACGCCGCGACCCTTTAATACAGTTCCTCATGTTGTGTTGATCCCCAACCATAAAATTATTTTCGTTGCTACTTCATAACTGTAATTTTGCTACTGTTATGAATCGCCATCAAAAATATGTTTTCCAATGGTCTTAGGCGACCCCTGTGAAAGGGTCGTTTGACCACCAAAGGGATCGCAACCCACAGGTTGAGAACCACTGAACTAGAGGACCAGGTAGTAGTGAATCATCGACGAAGCAGAGCCCAGTAAAGCAGTTGGATGTAGTTGTGTGGTTGTTAAGGGCTATGGCAAAGAATCTCAGACCAAATACCACCCAAGAATATTTCAAATAAAAAAAAATAAACAAAAATTGAGCTCGTGTGTGTGTGTGTGGTTGCTGCTATCTTCTTTTCCATTCATTGTCTTTGTGGTTTATGAATTTTTTAAAGATTCCTTTACCATCATTTTAATTTGGTTTTGGAAGAGAGCAATCAATTTGTTATATTTATTTGCAATTTCTAAACTACAGTGTATGTTTTTCTGATTTCCGTATCATTTTATCCTATTTTTGCAAAATATAGCATACATTCAGAAAAGTACATAAAACGTTTTTACAGATTAATGAATAATTTTAAAGCAAACTCTCGTGTCAAGAAACACACACTACAGCACCCAGAAGCCCTTTCCCATATGTCCCTCCCCCATCATAACCCCGTCCCTCCTCTCAGTCAACACCACTCCCTAGACCTTTGCTCTAACCATTTCCTGACTTTTCTCTACGGTTTGACCACTTAGGTATGTGCACCTTCAAATACAGTTCGGTTCTGCCTGGTTTTAGATTTGTATGAGGGGAGACCTGCTGCACATACACTTGTATTGCTTCTTTCGCTCAATCTTTGGTCCGTCAGATCCATTCTTGTTATGTCTAGGCTATTGATTTTTTTCTACATCTTTACCCTTTAATGAAAAAACACTTTATAACATTAATAGTAAAAATGAGAGGTGTTGAGGAGCTGTGGAGGAGTAAAGAAAGAGGAGTTAAGAAGCCCTGGCCAGTTTGGATCCGCAGGTTTGATTCCAGTCAAGGGTGCACACCTCAGTTACAGTTCTGTCCCTGGCCCTGGTTGGGGTCATGTGGGAGGCAACCAATCAATGTGTCTCTCTCACATCAATGTTTCTCTTTCTCTCTCTCTCTCTCTCTTCCCCCCCTTCCCTCTCTCCCTCCCTCCCTTCCACTCTATCTGAAGATAAATGGAAACATATCCTCGGAGGATTAAAAAAAGAAAAAAAGAGGAGTTAAATAATTTGCTCAGAGTTGAAGAGAAAATCCTCAGGTTCAGAATATTTCTCTTAAGCATGGAAAATTAGATCTTTAAAAGCAGGTGCAAAGCTCCCCTAAAATGGCTTTCCAGGGATGTCTGGCTCATCCTCCCACTCTGGGTAGGTCAAAACTAGTCCAGTGCCCTGTTTCATCAGGAGCTGCCTGGTTTGACCTCGTGATGTCTTCCCAGAGCTGGGACCTTCTCAGCAATCCAACATATTCCTGCTTTTCAGTCAGCCAGAGCCCCAGGAAACAAGGTCTTTATGACTGATTCTTCACATGAGGAAAGTAGACTAAAGTCGGACATTTCTTAACAACCCAGTTATTCTAGTCAGTTCTAAGAAGGCCAAAAAAATGGTAAGAAAATAGCAATTAAAATTCATTTAGAATTGAATTGTTAAAACCTCCTTAGAGATCCTTTCAGGGTAATCCTATTATTTCAGATAAGGAAACTGAACCCAAGCAAGGTAAAAGTACTTGTCTAAGTCACAAAGCACGGCCCTTTAGCTCCAGGCGGAAGTCTCTCCACCTGAGGAGGGCAGGCACTGTGCTACGCCCCCTGGGGTCTGTTGTCTCCAGGTAAATCGACCCCACACCAAGGGAACGGCCATCAGAGAACATCAGCTTCATGATTTATGTCCTCCGTGCAAAACAAGGCCCATTACACATCCGGGGTGTGACTGTGTGTGTGCACGTGTGTGTGTGTGTGTGTGCGCGTGCACTTAGGTGACTGCAAGAAAGAGAATTATGTCTGCTAGGAGAGTCTTCCCACAGTGCCACGGGAGTCGCCAGCAGAACACTCTCTCATCACCCCAGGATGGCAGGATGGGCTTCTTTAGGAACACAGAGCTGCCGCAGGAAAGAAGTCTGGGGAACACCCGCTTCGGGGAACTTTGTCCACATAAACGCAGCCATCGGGAAGCAGCGCCTGCCCTCCGTCCTGCGGGAGCCTGTCTCATTGGCAAGCCAAGGCTGACACGCGCAACTATGAGCGAACAGTACAGCGCAGTGTGCTCAGCTCTGAGCGGACATCCTGTGCCTTGGGATGTGAGAGAAGGAAGGATGCAGCCTGGGTAGAAATCCTAACAGGAGGGATCTTCTGGGCTCTCGTTTCTCCCCATATAGAAAACCGCTTGGTGAGGCCTCAGCGACACCTGTCCTGGAGCCCCAGCTTCTCTCCTCGGCAAACCCCACGGCATCGGAGCTGCCGCTACAAACACCGTGGACTCCGAACTCAAACACGGGGCTCCACGCTGGGAAACCCGAGTCCTAATCCTGAGTCCTCAACTGGCCCACGCCGGCCTCGGCCTTGGAGAGACGTCTCCCCTCCCAGACATCTCTGTCCCTACCTCTCAGTGAGCACCAAGACGCGGACTACAGCCCGCCACGACCCCATGAGTGCGGCGGGGCAGGAAGACGGGCGCCCACAGGAAGGAGGGAGCTCTGTGCAGCTGAGGTGGTGCTCTCTAGACAGGCCGACAGACTGTTTTCTGACTGCCCACCTCCGTCTCCCTGCCAGAGTCTCAGCACCACCTTTCCAAGCCAGGCAGCCTCCCCCCTCCCTGGCTGGTCTCAGCAGCACAGGGCTGGAGTGGGATGTAGGGCTTCCCGGTTTGTGTTCTAAGTGGCCTGTCACTGGGGGGGGAGATGACAAAGCTCCTTTTTCGTCAGGAAGAACCCAAGATTTTTAAATGGAGAACCTAGAGGAAAAAGTCCTCTGGGAAAGCCTGCTGAATTTTACAGAGGACATTCCCTGGTTACAGACGAGGCCTAAGAGTGTCGCTGGGGAGAAAGGTGAAGTCTTACTTTTTTTCCTTCTTGAATTCAGAACTTCTGCCCAGCATTTTGAGAGGCAGGGAGCAGAGAGGGGGCAAGAGAAGAGACACATCTGACGACGGCTGCAAGCACAGTGATAGCAGCAGAGCTCGGAGGGGTTCTGTGATCCTTTAGCTTTGCTGAGATACACAATAGTTCATATTCTGCCAAGTACATTCCTACCATCTTATTCACGAATCATGCCTGTGTGGCTCCAGACGAAGGCGGACACCATTCTCTTCACCTCCCAGTAAGGAAAATGAACGGATGAAGTGATGGCTGCCATATCCTACACTGGGGGGAGCAGGAACCGTCTGGAGTCTGCATTCCCGGCGAGCACAGCGCCTGGCTCCTTCCTGGGAAGGAGTGCATCTACCCTTCTCCACCGCAGTCACAAGTGCTCAGCCACAGAGGACACATGCTGTGTGACCCCACTTCTATGAAGCACCCACAGCATTCACATCAGAAAGACAGAAAGTGGGATGGTAGCTGTCAGGCCTACGGGGAGGGGATGGAGAGCTAGTGTTGATCAGTTACAAAGTCCAAGGTGAAAATATGAATCTGAAGATGGTCGGTGGTGACGGACGCACGACATGGTGAATGTACGTCATGCCACAGAACAGTACTGCACGCACGCTCTAAGTGATTAAAATGGTAAATGCTGTGTTCTGTGTGCTTTACACCAATAAAGGAAAAGAGAAGGCCCCGTCCTACAGTGAAGGAGGGGTTATGCGAACATAATGTGAATGCTCTCTCTCATTAATCTCAAGAATAAGGGCCAGTTCCTCAAGCAAGTTACCAAAGGCTACTTGGGGACCAACAGACACATGCAGGATTAAAAGGAGAACCAAGTCTTCCACTGACCCCTTGGACAGTAACATTCATTATTAATGAAGATCGGAAACAAGGCTCTCTCCTAGTCTTCATTCTGCCAGTCTGTGCCATTCCAGCCATGATGGGCAACCGGATACTTCAAACTGCTTTTTCTGGAACTAACGTGACTCCCTGTATCTATCATCCAATATTGTTTGTCATCACTTCCAATCACTAGGAGAATCCACAGTTGGGTAACAGCCCTGGTATTACCCAGTGCAAAGGGCTGCCGGACCGGGAGCAGTGGATCTGCCCACAGAGCACACGGGCCCTATCCCTGTGTGTGATGGGAACCAGGAAGTGAAGGACGGAAACAGTGGGCTTCCACGTTCTGTTTTGACGTCCTGCCTTCTTCACGGCACTTCAACTTGACTGTCTCACACAACTGCTACCTTAAGTTTTATTTAGTATCCCAGTAAGGAAGGTGTAACTTAAATTATACATTAAGCTAAAGTTGGTAGAGTGAAATAACAGAGCCCACACATGAGAGTCATTATCAACTCTCACAGGGAAGTCCAGGTTGGCATGAGGGCTCCCCTGCACCCGTCGTCCACGCAAGCACCTTCTGCATGGTTGCTCTGCCACCCCTGGGTGTTGCTGAGGTCAGCAGGATCTGAAAGGGCTCATCACCATGACTGCATTTATGCCAGCAGGAAGGAGGGGAGAAAAAAGGATGGGCATGCCTTTCCTTTTAAGGGCAAATCTGGAAGATGCACCCATACTTATGCTGACACCCCATTGGCTAGAACTTAGTCTAACAGCCTCCCTAACTGCAGGGAGGCTGCAAACTGTAGTTTGTTATTCCGGGCAGTCATGTACCCAGCTGAAACTTCAATTACTATAAAAGATAGGGAGAACAGGTATGAGTGAAAACGAGTCCTTTCTTATCACTAATGGAGTTGTGCCCTGTTTCGTATGAATAACCCCACCATCACGTGCATACCATAACGTGGTCACTGTGATGTGGCTAACTAGGGAACTGCACACCTGATCTTCAAGAAACTGACCATGATTATTAAACTTTCACGATTATCAGTGAAAGACTGTGTTCCACTAGGAACATGAGGGTTTCACGACCTGCCCACACAGGCTGACTGTAAGCCATCCACCGGTTGCCACACCACTGCTCAGTTCAGGTCCGTCCAAGGCATGCTACATCCCTGGGGCAGCAAGGCTGGGGACATACTGGCAGGTCACTACTGAAATGGACCTCTGTCCAATCTCCGGCTCATCCATGCACGTACCAGAATGGATTCCTGAGGGTCTGCTGGACTATGTATTTGAAATGGAGGAAAACAAACTTAATAAGTGTCCCCAAGTGGCCTGGTGTCATCCTTACTTTTCTGAAGCAATGTCATCACGATGGAGGCCAAGACAAGGTCTAAACCTCCCTTCTCCGTCAGCACAGAGCTGTCTCTGTAAACCTGGCTCTGCGCCCAGCTGCACGACTCATTCTATGACAAGTGCTTGTTCTCGGGCTGGGATATACTGAGCCTCCTGGCCAGATCCCTTGGCCTGGCTACTGAGAGGCGTAGGAGAGGGACAGAGTCCAAAGCCAGTGAGTCGTTTCACAGAGTGGCTCCTGAAAAGGGAAAGACGATTTTTGGTCCTGCTACTCCATTTTCTAGCTACTACCAGTCAGCAGCAGTGTAGACAAAGAACACTGGCTATGCTAAAGGTGACTTCACCTTGTTTAGACCTGAGCAAAATCTTACTTAGCCTCTGTTTCCTCATCTTATCATGTCAGAACTGGATCAGCTGTTCTTCAAGTTTTCCTTTAGCTCCAGTGATCCACACCTTGATCCCCAGCACAGCTGAGTTTAGTGTGTGGACAGGGATCCCACACCACATGTGGAGTCTGTGATGAACAGTGCACACAAGTTCAGCAGAACTCAATGAAATCTGTGACTGTTGCTCATACTTCTCATAACTGTCCAAGACAGACCAACAATGAACTCAGCCATAAGAGCCAACCAACATGAAGTAAAGCTCATGGACACAAAGACATGGATGGGCTGCCTCAGGCCCTTGGCACTTGCCAGAGGTCATGCTAACACTGTTTCCCATATCACCTTCCTATGAGGCATACCCAAAGTGCTTTGAAATTGACTGTTATTAGAGTAAGGAAACAGAATAGGTAGAGACAGGTCTCCCTTGAGAAGGGGAGAAGCAAAAGAAACTGAAAAGTCAAACTGCAGGTTAAATTTTGATTCTGAGTCATTGTCTTGCACACACCAATGTAAGTATCACTGCAAGTCAACCCTTCTATGGTTTTTGCCAAATGCCCTTCCCATCAGAACTCACAGAGGGGCTAAGACTGCCTTATCTACTCTACTGCCCCTGACTTTCCAGAGGAGAGGGGTGCACTGCTGTCATCAGTGCTCTCTGTAGCCTGGAAGCCCCCCTGTACAGTCTGAGGGCAGGATGCTGTGAACAGGCTCTTCTTCCTTACTGGTGGGCATTCCTCATTCTGAGTGTGAGACTCATCCTGGAACACCCTCTGCTCTGTCTTCCTGCTCTGTTCCCAGGGGGGAGGAGAAGTCTGGGGTGGGAAACTCCCTGTTTATTGGAGTTCTGTTGGTCAGTCAGTTAATGAACACATGACTTCTTCCATCTAATGGTTCTCCTAGAGACCAAGGCCAAGACCTTTGCATTTTGCCACTTCATCCTTATTCCAGCCAGACCCTGACTCATCTCAACCTGCAATCTCCAGGCCAGTCAGACCTGGGCCTGAGTGTCAGCTTCTCAGTAGCACAGAAAGCCCCTGGGCTAACGGGGAGGGCACAGCCCCTGTACGGGGTTGCTCCTCTCACCACCTAGACTCTATCACATCACGGCTCTCTGCTGCCCACTCTCCTGCTAGATCCCTGACTCCCACTATGTGCTCTCTGTGCCCAACACTCCATCACCAGTTGTCATGACCTGGATCCTTATCCTTGCTTCCTGCTGACTGCCCAGCTGTGACTCATAAAGCCAGTCCGGTTCCCTGAACTCGCCTGCTATCCAGATTGCCCAGCCTCCCAGCTTTCCTAGCAGCCCTGCCTTGGGGTTTGCCCAGCCTGGCCCCACACGGGCCCTCTGAGAGTTGGGCTTCCTTATTTGGTTATTAGCTCTCCTAAGTCCAGGCCCACCTACTGCCCTTAGCTGACACGAACCTCTCTCGCTGCACTTCAGGCCACCAGCTCTTACTCAAGGGCAGACCTGCTCCAAGAAACCCTTTGGTATGATAGACAGTTAATATCAATCAAGAAAATGAACACACTGTTGAAAACCAGAAAAGGCAGTAGCCTACTCTCTATTACTATATGTATTCCTACAACTGGGATTCTCCTAGACTCCTGATTTCCAAAGCACCATCAATAGAGATAATTCTCACAATCAAAATATTAAATGGGTCCTAGGCTTTTTAATGAGTCTAGGAGAAGGGACTGTGACATTTCCCATGATATCTTGCCAGGTCTGTCTCCTTCCTTTGGCTCTGAGCCTGGAATGGACGCACACTCAGCCTGATTTTCACACTGGCCTGGCACGAGTCTCAACATGTGCATTTATCTGAGTATTTCCAAACAGTCATAAGAACAAAGCACAACATCCCAAGATGGGTCAGAGCTGCCCTTCCCTCCTCAGCCTTCGATGTTCAAACACGCTCTGTGAGTTCTCAGGTCCAGCAAACTCATCAGTTTCCGAGTTAATTTCACATAAGCCTCAAACATCACACTGAAATTTATTTCTTCTGCTGCTCAGGTGACCCCAAGACCACATCTTCCCAGATGGAAAACATCATTACCCAGATGACTCTGGGAAAATCAAATCCTGTGTGGCATCTCCACTATAAAGGCCAAAGAGACAAATGTCAGGGTTGGTCCAAAGAGGATGCAGAATAGAGTCCCACGGACACCACTATTTGCCCGCAGGACGGCTTCTAGTAGTACACAGGCCAAGGAAGCACAGTCTGGGGCCCGCCTCCAACAACTCGCTCACTCCTGTGGTCTCAGATGCCAGCCCTCCCACCCTCCTCCCAGGCCCTTTGACACCCTACCTGGGGTAGACACACTTGCAAACATTTAGTACACTGGAAAGGACAAGCACTCAGCCTTAGGACCACACAGAATGAGCTCAAATCCTAGCCCCCATTTCCTACCTGTGCGACCCTAGCTAGGTTACCTTGCCTCTAAACCTGCTTCTTTATTTGCAAACAAGAGCTGAAGACTCCAGAACTGCAGAATTGTTGTAAAGATTACACTTCCTGGCACATGTTCTATAGTGATTACAAGTAGTAAATGGTATTAGTATGATTAAATGTAAACGGCAGATCAACAGAAGATGTGACCCAGAACCCCTGGACTGTAGTGCATTCCCAAACACCAGGAGCCCTGGCCTGGCATGGAGAGTTTAAGTAGACAAATGTGGGCAGAAGACAGTAACACGTGGAATCTTTGAATAGTGGCTAGAAGAAGGTTCGGACCGAAACCACCTTGCCCATAAGCGGGATCGATATTCCATGGCAGGTCTTTTCAGTGTGCTCTTTCAATATGAAAGGCAGAGACGACATTTCCAAAGAGAACCTGTCGGGAGGAGGGAGTTTGTTTCACAGGAGATTTATCAAAGATTTCTGCGGTTGTGTAGATGATTGGTTTGCTGCAGACTGATATATTTAGGCTTCCCCCTCCTCTTTCTCTATTCTAAAGTCCTTCAGAGATTTATCACTTTATAATGCTAATTCCTTCCAAAATTTTTGAAAGATTTGACGGCTTTTATATGAGTGCACGTGTATATATATATGCATGTGAACATACAAACAATAAAAAGCCTAGAAGCCGCATAAACATATTCCTGTTCCCAGCATCCTCCTAACAATTACCAGATGTACCGATGGCGTGATGCTCTCCAGGGGGACCCTGCACAGCTGACCGTGGTAATCCAAGGATTATGAATCAAGAACATGGAAACCCAAGTGTTAAGGGGTAAATTTTTCAAAATGATTCACCTGGGAGAAAGCCTGCTGCCTATTACCAAAATAAGTCTCCCAAAAGGTTCCAGAAAGTAGAAAAGATCTCCTTTCACTTTATAATTCACATTTACTCCCCTTCCAATTGGTGGCAGTATTTGTATGACTTCCTTTTCCATGTTATTGTCCTAAGAACATACTTTTCCTCCACTCCCCTCTTCATCCTCCCTGTTCCTCCAGTTAATTCTAAATCTCACTTGATCTTTTCTCTCTCTGTTGCCTCACTGTTCTGCCTTCTCTATCAACAACTGAATTAATGGAAATGATCTAACACCTGTCATAAAGAAGCAACAGGTCCCTGGAAAGTATTTGATAGCAGATTATTTTGGTGAAGCCCCAACAGCAATAAAGCTTTGCCCTTATTTGGCATTCCACTCCCCAAGGCTGTCTGAGGAAGTTGTCAATAAACCTCACATTACATTAAGGTCACACAGGAACTCGCCGTCTGGTAGGGAGGCTGGCCCAGCTGCAAGAGTACGATGATCAACCCGCAGCACACTCCTCTACGATCAGCCCCATTTCTCGACTTTTAACCTCAAGTGAGCAATTCCTTTGACGCTTCTGAAACACTAAACAAGCAAACTCAACATTTGGGGAATTGCCACCCGTCTCAGTGACTTGTTTTTCTGTTTTGTTTTAATTTATTTTTGTTATAGATGTTTCCCCTTTTTTCCCCATTGACACCCTCCTCCCCATCCCCCACTCCCCCCATCCCCGGCTTTGTTGTCCATGTCCATCCGTTATGCATACATGCATACAAGTTCTGTGGTTTATCTCTTCCCTCCCCCCACAACCCCCTCTTCTGAGGGTTGTCAGCCTGTACCCTATTTCCATGTCTCTGGGTCTACCCTGTTTCTCAGACTGTAAGTTCATTATATTCCACAAATAAATGAGAGCATGTGATATTTGTCTTTCTCTGCTTGGCTTGTTTCACTTAGGACAATACTCTCCAGGTCCCTCCATGCTGTCTCACAGGATAAGAGATCTTTCTTTCTTACAGCTGCATAGTACTCCATTGTGTATATGTACCACTGCTTTTTTATCTATTCGTCTACTGATAGACACTTGGGCTGTTTCCAGATCTTAGAATTTGTAAATAGTGCTGGTATGAACATGGGGGTACATATATTCTTTCTGATTGGTGTTTCAGGCTTCTTAGGGTATATTCCTAGAATTGGGATCACTGGGTCAAATGGCAATTCAATTTTTAATTTTTTGAGGTAACACCATAGTGTTTTCCATAGTGGCTGCACCAGTCTGCATTCCCACCAGCAGTGTACTAGAATCCCCTTTTCTCCAAACCCTGGCCAACACTTATTGTTTGATGATTTGTTGATGGCGGCCATTCTGACAGGTGTGAGGTGATACCTCATTGTTGTTTTAATTTGCATCTCTCTGATGATTAGTGATGTTGAGCATTCTTCATATATCTCTTGGCCATTTGTATGTCCTGTTTGAAGAGGTGTCTATTTAGTTCCTCTGCCCATTTTTTAATTGGGTTCTTTGTCTTCCTTTTGTTGAGTTGTATGAGCACTCTATATATATTGGAAATTAACCCCTTATCTGATATATCACTGGCAATTATGCTCTCCCATACAGTGGGTTCCCTTTCCATTTTGATGGTTGTTTCTTTTGCTGTGCAGAAGCTTTTGAGTTTGATGTAGTCCCATGTGTTCATTTTTTCCTTTGTTTCTGTTGCCTTAGGTGATGTATCAGTGAAAATTCTGCTGCGTATGATGTCCGACATTTTCTTCTAGGATTTTTATGGATTCATGAGTCACATTTAAGTCTTTTATCTATTTTGAGTTTATTCTTGTGTATGGTGTAAGTTGATGGTCTAGTTTCATTTTTTTGCTTGTAGCTGTCCAAATTTTCCCATTTATTAAAGAAGCTGTCTTTACTCCATTGTATGCTCTTGCCACCTTTGTCAAATATTAATTGAGCATAATGCCTTAGGTTAATTTCCGGGTTCTCTGTTCTGTTCCACTGGTCTATACGCCTGTTCTTGTGCCAGTACCAGGTTGTTTTGATTACAGTAGCTTTGTAGTATAACCTGATATCTGGTATTGTGATCCCACAGCAATCAGACATGAAGAAAAAATAAAAGGGATCCAAATTGGAAAGGAGGAAGTGAAACTGTCATTATTCACAAATGACATGATATTATACATAGAAAACCCTAAAGACTCTATCAAAAATCTACTAGACTTAATAAATGAATTTGACAAAGTAGCAGGATACAAAATTAACGCCAAGAAATCGACAGTATTCTTATACACCAATGATGAACTCACAGAAAGAGAAACTAAAAAAAACAAACCCATTTACCATCACGGCAAAAAAATTAAGATACCTAAGAATAAACTTAACCAAAGAAATAAAGGACCTATTTGCAGCAAACTACAGGACATTGAAAAAAGAAAGAGAAGAAGATATTAAAAAGTGGAAGCACATACCTTGTTCATGAATTGGGAGAATTAACATCATTAAAATGTCCATGTTACCCAAAGCAATCTATAGATTCAATGCAATCCCCATCAAAATACCAACAACCTATTTCACAGAACTAGAGCAAATACTTCAAAAGTTATATGGAACCAAAAAAGACCCCAAATAGCCACAACAATCTTGAAAAAGAAGGACTTGTTTTGATTTCCCTAAATGCTAGCCCTCATCCTTAAAGACCTGCATTTTGTAGATATAGAGGGAGAGATAAGGACAGAGCTAAGGACAGACATGTGCCTTACAGTGAAATGAATTTGCTTTGACAACTGGAGGGGCTGAAGTATTCTTCAAGGGGACTTGTCTGTCCTCTCTCTCATTTGCCCCACCTGGGACCCAGGCTGTCCTTTTTCCTGTATCTTTCCCACTTCCATCCTTCTGTCCTCCCCCACATCTAGCCCTTCTTGGGTCACAGTAACCCTTAAATATTTACTTTAGCCCTGGCCAGTTTGGCTCAGCGGTTAGAGCGTCAGCCTGCGGTCCAGAGAGACCCAGGTTTGGTTCCCTCTAAGGGCACGTACCTCAGTTGCAGTTTGTCCCCGGCCCTGTTCAGGTCATGTGGGAGGCAGCCACTCGATGTGTCCTTTTCACATCGCTGTTTCTCCCTCTCTCTCTCTTCCTCTCTCTCCCTCCCACTCTATCTGAACAAAAAAAAAGGAAAAATGTCCTCAGGTGAGGATTAAAAAAATTTACTTTGAATGATTCAGGGGCTGAAATGTCAAAGGCAAATTACTATAAAACCCCTGGTGTTATGCTGCTCTTCCTATTGGGCAGGTAAACAAAACAGGGTGTTGGGAGCAGACACCACTCTCTTCAAGCTTAATGGAAAAACACATAATTAAAAGCTATCAAGAAGAGAAACAAAAAATGTCTTTCCAGATGATTCTACTTTTGTCTCCATCCTGCCCTTCCTTCCGGTCAAGGTCAGCCTCCCCCTAGGCTGTGCTCTCCTCTGTCTCCTGCAGCCTTGGCAAGTTCCTCACCTGGGCCCCAGTACAAGGAATTACTTACCATTTATCCCAAATCCCCTGCCAAATCGAATGTCCCTTGCCGCATACTGCTACTCAATAAATCTTTATTTTATTAATGATGATAGTAAGAAGGTGATTCTGATGCTGATGCTGATAACAGCCACGCTCAAGCACCACTTTCCAAGTGAAGCCTTTCCTGAATGTGACCAGAATCACAGAGGAGAGAAGGTCCAGATTGATTCTCAAGCCCTCTCTCCCTTCTCTCAACTACTAGTACAGGATTCTCTAACTGGTTTTTGTCAGTCTGATCCTAACTCACGGTGGGGGGGACCCATTCTCTGGTCTCTTCTTGCAGACCCTGTCTACAATCCAAAGGCAAGACGGGGACCCAGCACAGTGACAGGGCCAGTGGTGAGAACAAGGCCCTAGCCCCTGCAGCCACCACCCCTGGTGTGGAATCAGGCACTCAATAACAAAAATAACAATACTTTCCATTTGAATAATGCTGTACAATTTTCAAAGAGCTTTTAAAACCATTATCACTAATGAGATAATGCTCCTCACAAAAAGCCTGTGAGTTAAGTAGGTACGTATAATTAGCACCAAGGAACAGATGGAAACTGAGGCTCAGAAAGATGAAGCAACTTGCCCAAGGGCAGAGAGCCAGGTTAGCACTTCTGGTCCCGGGTCAGCACTTTCTCTAAGGCTACAGGGCCTCGCCAGATGCTTAAAATGCTAGGCCCTAACTATCAGGAGAATTCAGCCAGAAAGACAAATGCCAGGAAAATCCACACCTTCCACCAAACCCCAGATTAATCTAGTGTTTTCCCCATAACATCTTCAATAACTGAATGGCCCTTGCCCAGGGCCTGGAGCATGGAAGGCACTCAATGAATGAGATCTGAATAAGCAAAGAATGAAGAATAAATGAACAAGATAACAAGTGTGTGAGCCTACAAGAGGTGTATTGTCACTATAAATGTAACCAAGAGTAGATTTCAAATCTAAGGAATCCAAAAGTTTAAGAAAAGCTGATTTCAATTTACAGAATTACAACTGTTTGACATAAAGCAGCTCTAACTATAAGCAAATGCCCACAAGCGTAAACACAGAGTTTTATTAGTTAGCTCCAAAAGCCCAAACCCAAATCCTACATTGGAGAAAAAGAAAAGAAAAAAACAGTGCTTGATTCAGGCAGAAAACCCTCCTGATTCCAAAAGGATAAAATGACTGTAACAAGAAAATTTTTTAACAAAAATAAACAAGCTTTACTAGAAAAGGCTGGCTACAGAGAGAAAAAAGTGACTTTGGAAACGCAGAATTTCACATCATCCTCTTCACAGGCAGCAAGGAGAGATTCAGCATCTTCCCACAGTGAACATACCCTTTAAATGCAGACACGTTTGGGCTCACTGAGTCTCCTGTCCACAGTCTCTCCCATGCAGTGCTGCCTCCTGACTCTAAGAGAGCAGACAGCTGGACCCTCTGCTCAGTCCTTTCCCCTGGAAAAGGTTTCCTCGCCTTCTGGAATCTCCTCCCACCCACGACACGAATGATCTCGCTTCCAACAACCACAGTCTCTTCCTCCATTGTCATTTATATTTCTTCCTCACTCTTTTCCTTGAATTCAGCAAGTCTCCAGTTTTATAATCTAGAAACCACTTCAGCATGATAAAAATTCCACAACCTACCCTTAAACATTGTTAATCGTAATTTAAGAGAAATGATGTTTATGATATAGCCCTCCCTTCCATGCAACAAAGTGATCATTAGTTCCAGTTTCGTTTATTCAGTAGCTTAAATATTAATTTAAAACAAATATAGTCACACCCAAACATGAACATTTTTAGAGGCTTATTATAATTTAATAATGAGCTATTTAATTAGATGCTAAACTATTTATAATAGCTAAGATCTGGAAACAGTCCAAATGTCCATCAGTAGATGAATGGATAGAAAAGCTGTGGTACATATACACAATGGAGTACTATGCAGCTGTAAGAAAGAAAGATCCCTTATCCTTTGAGAGGACATGGAGGGAACTGGAAAATATTATCCTAAGCAAAACAAGTCAAACAGAGAAAGACAAGTATCATATGATCTCACTTATTTGTGGAATATAATGAACATAACAGTCTGAAGAACAGGGTAGTCCCAGAGATGTGGAACTAGGATACAGACTGGCAATCCCCAGAAGAAGGGGTTGGGGGGAGAGATAAACCACAGAACTTATATGCATGTGTGCATGAACAATGGACATGGACAAACAAAGCTGGGGACAGAGCGGGGAGGGAGGGTGTCAATGGGGGGAAAGGGGGAAACATCTGTAACAAAAATAAATAAATAAAAGATAACAAATAATAATAATAATTAGATGCTGAACGCCTGCCTGCCTTGGAGCGATGTCCCACGAGGGCAGGAAATGTGCACGTGTCCAAAGCACGGCTGTGTCTTATACACAGCAGGTGCTCAGTACTTGTTAATGAATGAATGCAGATCACGCAAGAATGTTCTTACACAGAACTCTGAAAATCATGGTTATATTTCAAAATTATATCTTTTGCACAGAATTGTGTCTCCTATCTTCTTGCCTGGAATCCCTTCACTCCTACCATGGGTCTAGCCAATTCCTCCACAATCTTCCAAGCTTCACTCAAGCTCAACTTCTTCCAGGAAAACCTTCTCTAGTGCTCCAGTCCACACTAATTACTTCCCTTCTGGCATGCTACTAATCGTATTACCGCTAATCCTGCAGATTAGCCCCTAATTTTTCCTTGTGTCTTAGTTCTGCTTTCTCGGTACTAAGGAAGGAAGCTTATGTCCCGGATGCACACACAGAGCCAACCACAGGTGACAGAGTAGGGCTCAGTCGTCCTTGTTGGATGGACCAACCAACTAGCCTGTAGTGGTTATTTTCCTCAAACACTGCTTATAACAGTGACTATAGATTTATAGCCCAATATCTTTAGGCCACTTTCAAGTAAACTGAAGATACAACTTACAACATATAGGTAGCATGTCCCACTGAGGGTAGAGGGGAATATTTTCTTGGTTGGCCTTCTTTTTGATCAATTACTAAAAATAATCTTTGTGCACTGATTGTGCCCTCTTCTCCTCCCTTTGGAATGTGGACTTGGGTGCTTGTCAATGGCTTATATTCTGTTGGGTTCATGAGAGGACTCCGTATGACATTAGCATGGAAGGGACTTTAGAAATCATCTCACCATCCACCTTGCAGAGAAAACCAAGGCCCAGCCAGCTGAGGCCACTTGCCAAACAGCAGAGGAGGGTTCGTACTGCTCAGTGCAATTACCCAGGCAGGGCCGCCACTTTCCCAGCCTGTTTGCTCTCTGTCATGGGGACGAGTGTACCTGCACCCCTCCAGCGGTGGAGGGCTGAATGAGGGAGGCAGGTAAGGCACAGAGCTGAGGCGTCAGAAGCGCTCATTCGTACACATCAGGAATTGTCACAGGGCACTCGGCCAGGTGGCAGCCGTGCCAGGACCAGCCCAGAGATTGCCCACGCCAGGGCTCACTCCCTACACCTGAGCCTTGTGCTAACCTGGCAGCACTCCCCAACCAAGGGACTAATGGACAGGAGGGGATACCCCCTAACATTACCTCTCTAAAGACTGGACAGGCTTCTGGTTCATGAGATCCTCATGTGGACTGAGCGATTAAAGCTCCTATGAGTCCTGCCGGTGTGGCTCAGTGGTGAGCACTGGCCCATGAACCAAGGGATCACCAGTTCGATTCTCAATCAGGGCACATGCCCAGGTTATGGGCCTGCTCCCCAGTGGAGGGCATGCAGGAGGCGGCCAATTGATGTTCTCTTTCATCAATGTTTCTATCTCTCTCTCTCCCTCTCTTTTCCTCTCTCTCCATAATCAATAAAGGAAAAATAAAATCAATAAAGAAAAATATTTTTTTAAAAAGAGCTCCTATGAGGCTGACCGCACCCTCCTTCCAGACAGATGAGGACCAAGTGCATTCCAAATACAGGGAAACCGAGGCCAGCCAGAGTGCTGCAGTTCTTTTCCTCTGAGAGCAAAATGCTGCGGGGGCCAGACACTCTGGGGCAGCCTGCTGAGTACACTGACAGGCCCAAACCTCTCCAAGCCCCAGGGGACCCTCACGGAGAGGCCAAGAAGGTCCCCTCGTGCAGCTGGATATAAGAAGTTGTCAGATAATGAAGGCTGGATCACCGAGACCACATTTTACAGAAATGTCAGGAAAACCACCTCCCGAGGAGCCTGCCTCCACGTCCCAAAAGCATTCTGACAGGTCCCTGTGACATGTTTCTGTGACTCAGCACCTTCAGGGGTTTTCTTCTCCTGGTGAGACTGACCCAGGCCCACTGGTGACACACATCAGTGCTGGGAAGCTAAAGCATAAGCAGCAACCCTCATCTTTCTCTGTTGACCTAACACTCTTCTAATATTTCCTGCTCTTTTGGAGGCCTTTGCAAGCTAACAGGACCTGCCAACCTCATGCTTCAGTGAAACCCAAACTCAGCATGGCCTATCAGCCACACTCACCTCTCCAGTCCTCTCGGTCCCTCCTCACTTACTCCACCTCTGGGGTCTTTGCCCTGCGGCCCCTGCCCAAAGGCGCCCCCCAGAGGCCTTCTAGTGCCCCTTCTCATCATCACACATCAGCTCAGGGACCACATCCTCAGAGAGACCCGCCCTGCCTACCACCCTCCCCCAAACTCTGTCTCAATAGCCTCTCACGCTTTCTTCTTCACAGTATTGATAATGCTCTGAAATTATCTTATTAGTTTGCCTAGTTGTTTTCTGACTGGCATCATAGAAAGTAAGCTCCTTGAGGGCAAAAACCTTGTTTCTGCACATTCTGTATTTCCAGTCCCTAGCCTGGTATGCAGCAAGCACTCAGTGAGTATTTATTGAATGAATATATGAATGACCATACTGATACCAAGTCCAATGGTCTATTTATCAGGCAAAGAACCACAGATGTGAAAAATCCAAAAGGATCATGTGACATAATCCTCTCCTGGATCATGAAAAATGAACAGAGGTCAGAATGGCAAAGACACTTGCCGAAGGTCATCTCACTAGTGAGGAGCAGAGAAAGGTCTGGAAAGCAAGGCTCCTGACTCTTTGTCTGGAGTTTCAGACACACCACACCTCTCCAGAACCCCAGTTCATGAACAGGTTCTCTTAGCTTTAATCAGCAAACATGCACTGAGTGCATCTGTGTTCCAACACCTGTCCTTGGAACAGAGTCCATGTTGAGGTCTGCATCCCCAAGAAACTGCCAACGGCAATGAGCAGGCCCCCTTGCTCATCCGTCCTCCAAGACTGCTCCCAGAGTGACTGGGGCCTGTCCCTCCTCCAGAACAGAGACTCTCCTGACTGGAGGGGCCCTCTGCCAGAATACAACATGCCGTCACAGAAGGAGTGACAGGGGACACCGCTTCTAAGGGTGTGGAAGAAGCTGGCTGAGTCGCCATGTGTCTGCCGAGAGCTTTTCCCCGTTTGGGCTAAACCTTGGCAAAGAGAAGTCGCCACTGAGGCCCCTGCCAAACCCACTTTGCATGACCGTGAGCGCCAAGGAAGAAGAGGGAGGAACCCAGGCCTGCCCTGGTCAGTCACGGTGCTGAGAGAACCAGAGGGGAAGCAAGAATCCTCTCCATGGACCTGACAGAGAGCTCCTCCCACTCACTGAAACCAGAAGGGGCTCAGGAGGTGTCAGGACTCCACCTGCTGTGACCTCGAGAGCTGCCCTGCCCAAAGACCTCCAGTTCTAACTGCACTTCCCTGCCTGTGGGACAGGTATCAGGCTACTGGGCCATGGAGGCAAGGGAGCGCAGGGAGGAGAGGGTCCTGAGCTACTGGGCTAAGATCTCAGAGCCTCAGGGTAGAGGGTCCTCTGCCCCAGCTGCTGCGCATCAGGCAGCTCTGCTGTAACAGGGCACAGGAGCCTGTCCTGCTGGCACCCGCGCCCTCACTGCACAGCCAGGCACTCTGCAGATGTGAATCACACCCCTGCGGTGTGGAGGCGCTGCGCGGGGCACTCCAGACATGAGCCCTGCTCACACACAGCTTACTGTCAGTGAGTGCTGTGGGCTGAGATGTGTCCCCCAAAAGGTATGTTCAAGTCCTAACCCCTGTACCTGTGAACAGGATTCTATTTGAAAACAGGGCCTTTGCAGACATCATCGAGTTAAGATGAGGTTACACTGGATGAGGGTGGGCCCCAACCCGATGACTGGTGTCCTTATAGGAGAAAGTTGGGACACAGAGGGCAGCCTCTGGAGGAGAGGGCCACGTGCGGGTGGAGCAGAGGCTGCCGTGAAGTGTCCAGAAGCCAGCGAATGCGAGCACCGCCCAGCAAACCCAGAAGCTGGTGCCCAGAGGACCACCCCTGCCCACACCTGACCTCCTGACCTGTGAGAAAGAAAACAGTGTGTTGTTTCAAACCCCCGAATCTGTGGTCATTTGTTACAGCCGTCGTAACAAACGAACACCGTCAGAGACACACACAAGCGAACGGGAGATGGGGAGGGCTTAGACAGGGGAGACGTAGAACGCTGGGAAAATGTGGAGGGGCCGGGAAAACTTCCCACAAGAAGTGACTTCTAACCTTTGCCTTGAGGATAAATTGTGCTCAGCCAGAGAACAAATGCATGAAGCTGCTGTCTGGGGACATGAAAGGCTTCCAGAGAGCAACACTGAGGCTGAGACCCTGACAACCACTAGCATTTAGCTGGGCAAAGTGGAAGACACAGTGACCCAGGAGGAGACAATGAGGACAGAAGCCCCAAAGTGAAGGGGCAGAGACCTGCTCAGGCCCAGAGAGTCTACAGTGTAAGTACAAGAGGGACGTGGAGAGAGGGAGCACACTGGTTTTCCCCTGCCATGTGACAAATTAACACAAACGCAGTGGCTTGAACCCAAACCCCTTGCTAGTTCACAGTGCATCAGTCAGAGGCCAACGTTTGCTCACTATGTGCCAACTTTGGGAATGTTCCTCCGATGGACAGCGGAAGGAGGAGCCACCCACCAGCTGATGGGGAACTCACCACTGCCTCGGTCCTTCCCTCACCCACCTTCTTGTTAGTCTGGCAAGGGCGGGACTCGGCCATTTCTAGGCCTTCCACACCTTCCTTCATCAGGCCCTTCCCCATCAACCCCGTCCGACAACTACCTTTGAACAGTGTACATTCCCAGCCTTCAACCATAATATCCTCACCCTGCTGCCTGGCCTCCCCCCATGACCAGAATCTGAGGTCTGTGCTCCCTGGTCCTCACCCCAACATAAGTCCTACAGCACTTGTGGTCAGATCTGCCAACGCCCCCCTAGAGCTCAGGAAGCCTGCTCATGGACACACCCAGCCTTCCTCACTCACAGTGTCTGACCCTGTTCCTAAGGGGCAAAGACACTGGGGAGAGAGGCTTTCCCAGGCCACATTTCAGCTACACTCAGCTATGCCAGAGTTAAACTTGACCCATGAGAAAAACAACGTGCTCCCTGAGTGCAGGGATGGTCGGTCCCAGACCCTCGCCCCCAGTCAAGGACAGGGTGGCTGTCCCTTCCCCTGGCTTTCCCAGGCTCCGGCAGCCCAGCTGAGCTCTCAGCAGAAGCAGGGCATGGCCACACCACACACCATCCATCTCAGAAAGGTCAGGAACTAAATTTGGAGCTTGGATTTTAGTTCTTTTGCATCTCTAAGTTATCTTGAGAGGAGGCTGAGGGAGAAGGTTCGCAGAGAAAGGAACATGCCAGAAAAAAAGGAGTAAACAAGTCAGAGACAGAATGTATGTTACTATTAACAATGGTAATAATAATTATTGTGATAATGCAGCTACATTTATATGGCACTTTGCATTTTCCAGAGCATTTATATGCATCCTCTCATCTGAACCTTCCCATGACTGTGAGTTAGAACATATCTTCATTTCGCAGCCAAGAAATCTCAAGTCTGGGGAAGGGGAGTAACAAGGCCAGGCCAGAAGTCGTGGCTAAATAGGCGCTAGCACCCAGAACCCTGAGTCCCTGCTCAGGCTCTCTCGCTGCCCATCGCGCCACCTGTGGTCTAGACCAGAGCACTACAACGTCTCCACACAGCATAGCAGCTACTAAGGGCACAGAGGCAGGGCAGACCCCATGAGGCCTGATACCAAGAAAAGAAGGTGGCTCTCACCTGGGGCTGGGTGCTACTGAGTGCCCCCTCATCCGGTGCTGGCCCTGCCACTAGACTGTACTGACTGGGGCCCCAAGTTCAAATGTGGGCCCAGGTAGCTCCCAGAACCTGTTTCTAATGACTCAGCCCCCAAGAAGGCTCGTTCAATTTCAAGTTTGTCTTAGGAAGTTAGGCTGGTTCCGGGTCCCCTACCACAACCAAAGGTTCTTACCTAGTTAGGAAGAGGCCTGGGTTGAAGGTCAAATATGAATCACTGGTCCTGGGAGAATAAGGGCCGCAAAGCCAAGTCTCCCAGTCAGGCTCAGTGGGTGGAACTGAGCCTCCTCCCCACACACCTTCCACACTTTCCAACTGGCACTGACTAGGGGCTCTGGGGCACACCCCTCAGACTTTCACAAACACAACACAATCTGAGGCCTTCATCCCCTCAATTCACTGTTGCTCCTCCTTCGGCGACCACAACCCTTGGCAAGGAGATCCTCATACATGTTACATACAGATTAGTCGAGATCCTGAGACTTAAAGGGACATACTGAAAGCAAAATATTCCTCCCTTATACATCTCAGGAAGGTCACATAAAACAACAGCTAAGGGCCCGGACTAAGGAGCCGCACACCTGGGCCTCGGGCAAGTCAGTTCACTTCTCTGTGCCTCATTTCCCTCATCTTTAAAATGGGATGATTATAATAACACAGGCCTCCTGGGGTTGCTGAGAGGACTAAATGAGTTAACACTGTGACACATTTAGAACACTGTCAACAATGTAAGTAACGGTGACATGAGTGTGGATGTTAATGCTGCTACTGTCATTGGTTGGAAGGCTCCAATCTAACTACCTCAATCATACAGAAACCAGTAAGAACAAAGGGAATTGGGGGGGCACTTCTAAGAAGCCAAAATCAATGTCACAAAATCCATAAATTAAAGCTAATGCACTTTATTCATAAGTGTGTCTCCTCAATCAGAATCCAGTTACTCTTTTTTTTAAGAATCTATTTACTCTTGCTTTGCACTTAACTATAATAAATGTGGTCGCCTGGTTTCCAAGCCCACAGGAGAGAGAGAGCAGCAAATTAAAAGGGTCAGTCCTGGCACAGGCAGACCCTCCAGGGGTGGTGTGTGACAACCATGTCCAAACAGTGCTGGGACCATCTGGAGACACCTCTGCCCTCCCAATGGCCTCACAGTAGTACAGCAGGTTTGATGACTGAAATGTCTAATGATTGTGCAGTCCCAGATAAAGGATGAAATGTGTTCAGAATTTTTCTTTTCATGATGGGATTTTTCAGGGATTTGTATTTTATATTCTAGAAAGACTTTCTTCAAATATACTCAAATTAAAAGGAGCTTGGACATGAAGAGATTTCCATTACATAGTGTATGACTATATATGGTACATTTCCCTCCAAAATTAACACAGATGGGTGCAAATGGAGCAAGAGGGATCACCATACTTAGACTTCAAAGCATTGTCTCCTCTCGCCCCACCTGCTGGCAACTGCGAGCAGACAATGTCTTCTGTGAAATATTTAATGAGGAAACACTGAGTCAAGCCAGTGCCCCAGGCCCTCTAAGGATTTATGCCTATTAGATGAAGCACAATGCTTATCAGGACGTTTGCCATTCCCTCTGGAACACCGAGCTCCTGCTGCGGCCGACCTGGGGACGTTGCTGGCCTCCTTCACAGCACTGGCCTTGCAACCTCTCCTAGCATGCTCCCAGTTCTGTCCTCTGTCCTAGGGCATCAGTCCTTGGGGCAGAAGTTTTCTCCTCCATTTGTGGTTGAAACCCACTGCCTTCCAACAGCATATATACTGCAGTGTGTTCCAAAGACTACCACTCCTCAAGCTGCCGGGACAGGACTGGAAAGGTGATGCACGCCCTGCCCGGCCCAGGAAGCCCAGGCACCTTGCACACAGAGGCAGCTGCAGGTTAAGAATGTACACCTGGATATAAATGCCCATCTCCACAAGACAGTGGTGCGTTCCACAGCTACATTTCACAGGGCAAATTACTTCAATCCTCTCTGAGCTTGTCCTCATCTGTGTATCCATTTCACAGGGTTATGATACGCTTTACTGTATTAATATCCACAAAGCATGGAAGACAGACTCTGCACACAGAAAAGGCTCATAAACAGTGCTAAAGACTGCGAAATCTTACAATAAAGTAATTTGTTTAACTTTGATTACCTCAGCACTTACCAAATTTATTTTGCAACAGAACCAAGTTTGTTTGTTTTTAGTACCTGTTAGTACCTGGTACAGTGTGTTTAATCTTTGAAACATTTTCACATCTACCTCTTTCTATGCTCACAGCAACCCTACATATGCCAGAGAACAGAGCCAATCGTCCAAGAAATGGCTCCATACATAGCAGGCCTGAGTTCCAATTACAGCTCTGTCACTCACGCACCAAGTCGCTTCAGTTCTCTGGGTACTATATTCTCATCTGAAATAAAGGCTCACTTCCTGGCAGGGTTCACTCATGCACCCATTAATTCACACAGTACCTATTAACAAGAGCCTGGCCGGTGCCAGTGTCTGCTCAAGACCCTGGGAATAAGCAGTGAACAAGAGGGGTGAATTCTCTACCCTCAGGTAAACAAATGCATAAATAACAGAATTTACTGTTGTGGGCATTAGAAATCTTGTATGCCAAGTACTGGCAGCTGCTAGTCACTTGGTAAACTTAATTATCACGACTAAGCAGGTTTGATTACTCCCACTTGCCAGGAGAGGCACAAACAGGAAGGTTAAGCGACTGACCTGAAACTACACACTCCAGGTCTTGCTTCCTGGGTCAGCCCCTGCACCGTGGCTGCAGAACAGCTCTGAAGACCCTGCCCAGGTCCCACTCTGACCAGTTCATTCGGAATCCCAGAGGGGAGATCTTACTCAATTTTTCCAGTCCACGGAGTCAATCAAATTCTCTCATCTAAAGACACACTCTGTTGCTACACCCCTGCTCCCCCTTCATCACCCAGCAGAGAATTAGCACGTGATGCAATAGCCATGTGGCTTACCATCACCTGCGATTATCTGTTGGCGTGTTTTATAGCCCTGGTATTTCTGCAGTGTGTGTGCCTGGTGCCGCAGGGTGACACAAGCAAGAGAGCAGTAACAAATCTCATTTTGTTATGATCATTACTGTTGATGCATGAAAGCCCCACAAAGACTCCTCACTCCCAGGCAAACCTGATGACGAGACATCACAGCTCACGGTGGGAAGACTAGGGACACCCCAACTGGCATTTTTATTCTCTTCTCAAAGAGAGGCTATCGCTTGGGACTACATGTCCTTCTCAGAGCCTGGTGGGCAGGCCTCAGACTCATCTCAGAAGTCATGGTGGTCTAAATGTAGGACCCCATGGAGGGGTTTTCAAATCAGCACCGCCTAGGAGTGGGGGAACCTCATCTTCACAGTGTCTCAGGCACACTCCAGCTCCCAGAAATATGAGCAGGGTTGTTCCAGGCACAAAAGACCTGTAGGAGAGGGAGTGGGGTCCCCATGGGCCACCCAGGGCTCACCCATAGGGCTCATCTTTTGCCACAAACACATTTCTGCTTCCCTCCGTAGGTAGTAGTGAGACAACAAAGAGGCGGCGGGCACAGACACACGCCAATTTTGCGAGATTAGAGTTGCCAGAACCAAGACCTTTGGGGTCTCCTCTCTCACCCTTCTGAGGCAAAAGCCAGTCTGAAGTACCACTGGTCCTGACTTACCCTCAGGAACCAGGCAGAGGGGCAGGGCTTTGAGTTCTGAAAGACAACACACATCTGCCTGTGCCAGGCACTTTTCTAAGCATTTTATCTCCGTCTACTCGTTTAATCCACACAACCAGGCGACGCCACTCTTCCTTACTGCCCCAGTTTCACAGTAAACAATGGGGAAATCTGACATCCTGCCTCCTTTCTAGCCTAGCTTGAGCCCCCCTGATGAACTCATTCCCCTGGAGCTCTCTCCTCTCACATGCCTAAGAAGAAATGACAGCCCCCAAACTACTCCTTCCCTTCCCTTCCCCATCTCCGCTTAAAGCCTGGCTCTTGCTCAGAAAGTACACAGCACTGTTCTTTGCACAAGGTCAAATGCCAAACATATTCTCTTCATAGTTCACTCAAGCCAAGCCTTTGTGGACTTCGGGGTTTGCAGAGAACTGGGAGTTTTCCACACACAATGAGGTTGCTCTGCTCACAGAGTTTGTTCAACACACATCATACAATTTACCTCCTGGGTACCAACTACTGGTAGCATGGGTTTACAGTTGCTTTATAATAAATGATGTCCTGCATAATAGGGGGTATGCCAATAACAAGACTGAATAATCAAGAAAGAAAGATCACGGTACAGGCCAGTTCAGGTTTCATTATGCTTCTCTTGCATAAGGAGAAGAACAAAGATGATGGACTTGGGTGCAAAAGCATATATTGGAGCATAAAATAAACAAACTTGCATGTAAATAATGGTAAAAATATCTTTAAAAGTTCTATGCTGAAGTATTTTTCATCTCTTGGAAAGAGAAGAAGTCGAGAGCTAGAAAATAAAAGGGGATCACCTTAGGAGGTGGAAGAAAGGGAAGGGCTGAGAGAGACGGGAACTCACAAGTGTATGTGAAGACGCTCCTAATTCCCGAGTGAGTGTGCTTCACTACACAGATTGCTCTTGAACCCAACAGAGCGAGAAACCGCTGGGCAGCTGGCACACCTCACCTTCCTCCTAGAGAGAGCTGTGGCAGACAAGAGCAGACTGGAGAGAGCGAGCCGAAGGTGGATACGATGGCCACATTCTAGGCCCGTTCTCAAGAAACCATCCTGGATCCTCTTAGCAACACAGATTCACAGAGTGGAAAGCTCTGGGGCAGGGCCTGGGCATCTGCATTTTAACCAACTCGTCATATGATTTCTGTGCACTGAGGTTTGAGGACCACCACTGCTGGTGCATCATCATCTCTCTGCTCTTTCTCAGAGTAGGATTCTGAACCAACAACTATTTTTTAAAATATAAAAGTAATGGGTAGTTCTCAAGCTTCATTTTAGGGGTACTTAAATGATTTGGGGGCTACATTCTGGCATGACAAGACAAACGTTTCAGTCACTGAAGCTCAGTAAACAGTCATCATGCACCACTACCCCAGGGCCGCAGCGAGGCTGCAAATGCAGATGGACGTCCTCACATCCCACACTGAGCCCTGAGCCCAGCCGCCCACAGTCAGGCCAATCCTCCTGCAAGCAGCCTTGGGCTGTCATAAAGACAAGTGTGAACTAGCAACCAGTCTCTCTGTTGTACTGTCAAACACTCGGTTCCCTTAGCTTCCAGACTCCGCTCTCTGATTCCCCTCCTACCTCTCAGGCCAGCCCTTCCTCACACCCTTTACTGGCTCCTCTTCCTCTACCCACTCTGCACACATCAGTGCTCTTGGGGTTCCAGCTATGGGGGTCACCTCCTCTCTCTCTCCACCCTACCACAGGTGCTCTGAGCCAGGTCTGCTGCTCCTTCTCCCATCTGTCCTCCTGCTCCCCTCCAAGTCTCTCTTGTCAGCATGAACTGTCTCTTGAGCTCCTGGCCTCTATCTACTGACTATTGGACATTTCCATCTCACGTTCCACAGGCTCCTCACTTAACAAATCACAAACTGTACCCCTCATCCCCTTCCCCTTAACTGTGACCTTTCCCCTGAAGACTTTCTCCTGGCTAATGGCACCTGGTCCCCACATCACCATCCTGGGAGTCAATTCTCTCCTTTGTCCACAGCATCCAACTGATCACAAGTCCGGGCAACTTTACCTCCTAAATCCACCAGCCCCCTCTCCATCCCTGTTGTCACTATCATCTGGACTTCTTCAGTTTCCTTTTCTTGTCACAAACAGTAAGCCTCCCTCTGGGCCACATCCCTCATGCTGTAAGCACACCCTTTCTAAAATATACCTCTGGACTCAGCACTCTCTTGCTCTAAAAATCTTCAGGGTCTCCTCACCACCTGCAGTTAAGTTCAACCATTGGTTTGGGCTATTGTCTGGCTCTTTTCATTCACTGGAAACTGGTACTCTATCGTTTGGTCATAAAGGCCACAACCACAGGACCTTTGCACATGTGAGTACCTCATGAAAAGGGCCTGAAATGCCCCCTTTTGGTGTAGAAATCACCTCTTATTGAAAGATGCAATTCAAATATAACCTCCCATGTGAAGCCTTCCCTTGTGCCCTTCCCAATAGCAAAAAAAGTCAGTGCTTTCTCCCTGATACCTGGACCCCTGATGAGACCGTGTTTATCTTTCCTGTTAGACACAAGGTCAGAGTGCCTGGCTCTTCATATGGCTGTCTGCAAGACATCCTGGCACATACAATTATGTGCCAAGACCACACTGACTACTTCTTGGTCACTGTCTGCCTTGTACTCTTCCTTAGGTCCCTGTGAAAGAATGCCCCTCCACCTAACAGGCTGGAGAACTGAGGTCAAAACAGACTAAAGAACTTCAGATTAAGATTCAGTTACAAAGTGGAGAAGCCAAGATTTGAACCAATATCTGCCCAACTCAAATTCTGCTCTATCCAAGAGGCCAGCAGCTCTCAAACCTGAGAGACCATTAGCACCCCACCCACATCCACCCCCGCCACCACCACTGAGGAATTTTTTAAATGCATATTCCTAGGCCATGTTGCAGAACTACTAAATCTGAATCAGAGCTACCAAAGCATGTGACTTTGTACGGCTCAAGCTCTCAAGGTGGTTTCGGGTGTCACTGTACTGGTTCCCAGGCCTCTCTACTATAGAAAATACTGGTCCATTATTTGGGGGAAGAGCTTAGAGCTAAAGACAAAAGTCCAGGAACAACTTACTTAGAAAGGGAATGTAAAATTGTGAAAGTAGCTGGGCTCACCAAGGGCGGAGTAGGAGTACAGAAAGAGAAAATAAGAGGGCCAGGAGAGAACCCTGATAGAAGTTTCTACAGAAGCAGGAGAGAAGCTAGAAGAAACAGGAAAAAAAAAAATGATATGAGAAACAAGAGGAGACTTAATAGTGACTATGTACCAAATCCAGGGGATAAAAGAGTTTTGCAAAGGGACATTTGATAACGTAAGATGCCGTGAAGAGGAAAATGTAGAGGGCCCAGACAGAAACACTCGTATTGGTTATGTCTATGGAATAGAATCTAAGCTGATACAAATTTTGCTTGGTTGTCTATTTTAGGGGTTTTCTAATACTCCTTGCTACTGTGGTCCCCTTACCTAGTTGGTGGCCTTCACTGCCACAGGGAAGGTATGACAGAGTGGAACAGAAGAGAACAGGAGTCAGACTGTGGCTTTGAAGTTCAACTATAGGTCAGGGCACTGATGACAATCTGGAAGATGACAGGAATCTACTGGGTGACTCTGTCCCAAAAGAAGGCCCCAAGATGGCAAACAGGAAAGTATCAGCAAGGAATAAAAGTGAGTGAGAGCACCCTTTCCAAAGACCTGCAGTGTGTCCTTGCAAGAGGGCCCTTGAAATCTTCCCCATTCCCACAGCCCCAGAAGCAACCGAGAGATCTAGAACTAGAGAGACTGTGCTGGGGAACAAGGGGCCACACTGCCTGCATGGATCAAAGACCAAGGCCCTTCTAGAAGGGACAGGTCATTTTAACAGTGTGGACTGACCATGCCAAGAGCCCCATGATGCAGGGCCCTACAGAAGTCCTCAGGACAAAGCTACAACTTCAGGAAAGGGACTGCGAGCCCTAAAGAGATGAGGTTTATGATACTAGGCCAAATGAAGTCCCAAATCGGACAGTAGGTTCAGTTATAGGAAAGTAACAAGTTACATTTCTTTCCCTCCTAAGTTTGCCAACTGAGATCCATTTCTATTACATTCCAGAGATGGGGAGGGAAGACAGAGAGCAAGGAGCTGAGGAGAGAGCAAAACTGAACTGGCAGAGGTAGTAAATGCAGCCTCCTCCTAAAAAAAAAGTTTTTTAATTTGTATATATTTCCATCAAAGCAAGTTCAAGAATAGAGCTAGCAGAATTAGGGCAGTGTGTGTGAGTGTGAGAGTGTGTGTGTGTGTGTGTGTGTGTGTGTTTCAGATGCAGGAAACCTGAGCTTGCTTCCTTAACTTAGTAAATAACTGCCCAACTCGTGGCTTGAAAGAGGAAGGAATTATCTTAGCAACTAGAAGCCCCTTTTCAAACTGCCACACTCTCTTCTGCACCCCCAATTCCTAACACAACGTCACTACAAAGTTCACTGGCTGCCCCCACCACCTCTCTCCCTCCACCTACCTAACCCTTCATTTGGAAGGGACAGAGGAGCCAAAGGCAACAGAAGCCTGCCGCTGGGAGGCCTTGAGAAGCTTGGGCTTGCAAGCTGATGTTATTCTTTAAAAAAAAAAAATAGCTTTATTGAGGTATAATTTACATGTCATAAAACTCACCCATTGTAAATATACGACTCAATGATTTTTAGTAAAGTTGTACAGTTGTGCAACCATCTAGTTTTAGAATACTTCCATCACTCTGGGGTGTGATTTAAAACACCATGGTCCCTCCAGCATTCTCTGTACCTGGCAACTTCACTCCAGCTCCAGAGTAATCCAACACAACCCTTACTTTCCAGCTGCCCCTCTGGTGCAGCTCCCCAAGTGGTCTGCTAATCCTCCCAGGAACTCTGGGGTGCAGGCTGTTATGGGCCCATCTCTGGATCCTGAGACAAAACCAAACTCCTCTACCAACTTTCAGCACCGTTCTGTCCCAGAATAGACCCAAATCAAAGCTTCACTGCTTCAGAAGAACACATGGATTTTTTTTAAGTTGCAGATTAAGTGCTAAACTGCAGAGTTTTGGGAGGACCATGGTTGGGGGAGAGCATGGACACACAGAGAAGAAGTGCACCACCACTGACAGAAGGAGTGTCTGCTTTTCCGGAGGCCATTTGGGAGATGCTATGCTCGTATTTATTTTGACACAGTAAAGATTTCTCGCCTGTTAAGAGACAAGGTCACACCTCAGAAGGCCGTGTGGACTGCAGCTAACGCTTTGCCTGCCGACTCCAGCCATGTCATCACCCAGCGCTGGCTGGTCTGCTGTGGAACCAGTTCCAGCCCAGAGCCCCAGTCAAGCCACAGACACAGAGCCTGGCTCACATCGAACACCTTGCCCAGTATGGAGTGGGGGCTAACTGTAAAACTGGGAAATGGCACAAAAGCTTAAAGCACGCATCAGATTTATTTGCTGAAGGGGCCAAAGAAAATGTCAAAGGTTAAAAAGCAAAAGAATTACACCCATGATGTCATCAGCAACCAGCAACAATAGAACAGAGAACCCTGTAACCCTGCAGCTTCTGTTAAAAACGATCTCATCGACCAGTCCAATCTCGCTAATTAAGGGAAGGTGCTGGTGACATGGGAAGATGGGAATCACAGAAGTGAGGGTACCTCTGCAGGGGAAGGAGAGACAGGATTTTCCTGCACACCGGTCAAAGAGTCATCCCCGTGTGCCCCAGTTTTGCCAACCACATTCCTGAGCTCATTTCCTCCCATGCCCAGATGGAGCAAAGGCCTCTGTAATGACTTCACGCTCAGCCAAAAGTAAACACTCTCTATGCTTTTTCCATGGACAAATTCTAACCCCAAATTGCCAGCACTGGCCTCCCAACAGTCCAAATGGAAAGCTGCCTTTCCCAAGAAAATAAAACCTTTTTAACTAAATAATGTATCTTGGCTGCAAAAGCAAACTTTCCTAAAAGCTTCCTAGAAATTAATTATCGTGCAACGATGCTACAGGTCACCTGACCCAGCCCTACCAATGAACAAAGGCACCTAAACACAACAAATGATTGAAGAATAAAAGCTCACCTCACAAACACCCGCCCTGTAATACATTCCGCACGTGATGACAGGCAGGGGACCCCACGCACACACACCGCGCACTACCACCTACCCCCCCACACACACACCGCGCACTACCACCGACCCCACACACACACCGCGCACTACCACCTACCCCCCCACACACACACCGCGCACGACCACCTACCCCACACACACACACACCGCGCACTACCACCGACCCCACACACACACACACCGCGCACTACCACCGACCCCACACACACACACACCGCGCACTACCACCGACCCCACACACACACACACCGCGCACTACCACCGACCCCACACACACACCGCGCACTACCACCTACCCCCCCCCCCCGCACACACACACCGCGCACTACCACCTAATTGCAATATTTTTTCTAAAAACAGGCTGTGATAAGTCAGGTGCTGATTCAAATGAAGGGCAGAACAGCCCCGGGATCTGCCGTAGCACCACCGCTGTACAGGCTGCATGCACGATGCACGACGCACGACGCACGACGCACGACGCACGACGCACGACGCACGACGCATGACGCACGACGCACGCACGCACGCACGCTGCACTGCTCTCCCACGTGCCGACGGGAGTGAATTCCCGTGGTTCAATTCGGCCCTCCGCCGAGGAAGCACAGCGCAGACTTGGGCGGGGACTCACCAGGTTGGAATTGGTGGCGTTGGAGTCATCTTCTGGAAAGGGGATGTAGATCGCTAAGGCCACACAATTGGCAAAAATAGTCAGTAAAATAATGATTTCAAATGGTCTGAGGAAGGGAGTTAAGGAAGTTCCTGTTGCAGAAAGCACAAGTGAAACAAACATACATATATGTTCTTAAATGAATCAAAGATTCATAAGAATTTTGTTTAAACAATACATTCCAAGCCCCTTGTATTCTGAAAAGAAACATATGCCTTTTTAAGTACTTCTAATGGGGCCCCGCCAAAATTTTTCCTAATATGTCAAAAGCAGTGGAGGCCAGTCGCGTGCCAGAGTAAACACAGATTTCTAAAAACTTTTTTCCCCCTCTTTTATTTATTTAGATTGCATCGGACTTCATTTTCTCTCATGTGTGCTCAGGTTGCTTTTAAAGAGCAGGGCCTGCTCCAGTCAGGACCCGGTCCCCCGAGGCATCCCCTCCCCCGTGGTTTCACGCTGCCACCCAGGGACTCAAGCTTGGGAGGGGAGCGGCAGACAGAGGGGGACTGGAGGCAGAAACTAGACTAAGATTTTTCATTTGAAATTTGGAGATTTTATTTTTTTATCTTTTAATTTGAAGCTGAGCGAGTTTTTTTCCTTCTCCCTTATTCTCTGACAGCGTCCAAAGAGCTGGAAGATGCCCAGGGCCTCGGGACCCCCCAAGAGCACAGTAGCATGTGTACTGTGCATCTAGGGTAGGGGACCCACCTTTTATTTCAGGCACAGTTCCAGGTAGAACACCTAAAACTTCTCCAGCCAATGGGGGCCCTGGCTTCCGTGGGCAAAGCTTACATTCTAGGTCCTCTCCAACTTCTTCAGTATGTGTTGGGACCTAGCAGGACAAGCCAAGGCCCACTACCAGCAGCAGTGCACTCGGGGGGGATCCAGTGACTGGATTTATTTATGGAAATATTAGAGCAGGATACAACCTCAGAAGAAAAAATGAGCTCATGTGATACTACTCCTTCCATCCTGCACCCACAATTAAAGGCCAAAAAGGGAAGCTTCAGAGAAAGCTCCCAGCTTATGTTCTTCCAGCCCCACCTCCCCCAGCCCCTGACACTGCCTGGCTACCAACCAAGTCCATGGAGTCTGACAGAAGAGGAAGAGGATGGAATGTCCTGGGAGAAGGAACCAGCTTCATCTCCCAGGACATGAAACCTGTACTCACCAAGTTAACAAATATTGAAGCGGGAAGGGACTTAAAGATCAGCTAGTCCAAACCTCTGAGGTCCAGGGAGCCTAAGAAACTTTCCCAAGACCCCACAGGGGGTCCCGACCAGCCAGGACTAAAACCCTGACTCCCTGACCTCTGAGTTCAGTGCTCATTCCCCTGCCATAGAAGGGCTCTGACCTCTGTTAACGAGCAACCCTGAGCCTGGAAGGAATTTTAGTGATCATCTAGTCCAGGCTTCCCAGGCAGTGTGCTGGTTATGGATCCCCCTGGGCCCTATGGGTGTAGTTGAGGGTCCATTTACCAAGCATGACTCCTGAAGTTGCCATTTTCTGTGTGCCTTGATATCAAGAATAACGCATGTAGCGGGTCTGTCCAACCTCCCAGTTTGACAGACATAGAAAATAAAACAACCTCTCCTAGATCCCAAGCTGGGAAATAGCAGAGCCAGGACCAGAACCAGACCTACTGACTCATCTTTTCCAACACGCCTGCTGCCCCTTGAATTGGCCAAGGAACAAGTGATGATGATGATGGTGATGTTGATGATGACAACAATGATGATAACTGAGAACACAGCTAACATTTATTGGGAGCTTACTCTGTGCCAAGCACTGTTCTAACTGCTCTACACAAATACCCTGAGTGGAATGTACAATTATTATCCCCATTTCTTAGTGAAAGATTAAAGGTTAACTTGTCCAAGGTCACAGAGATCATGGAAGGATGGGCTTCAAACCCAGGAAGCCTGGCTCCAGAGTCAGAGTTTATAAGGACAACTCTACACTGATCTATCCTGAAGTCACCCTGAACATTTAAGGAAGTTAGATCTCGGAGCCCTCCTGCTACATTCCTCTTCTCTCCTAGCCCTTTCCCCACCTGCTTAGGAAAGGGACATTCAGCCCACAGGCTGGGCAGTTTCATTCCCATTATCTGATCCTCTGTGTTCCCCCACCAGGACAAGAGCACATTAACTCAATTAGGCCAGACCTTACACATCCAGTCCTCAAAATGTCAGCCTGGTCCCTCCACCAAAGTGGGGCTACCCTTGGGTGTTCTTTGCCTTGTTAAGAGCCACCTCCTCCCCTATTCAGGCTATCCATCAATCATCTTATGCTAAAAGTGCTGGCAAAAGCTGAATATTATGCATCAAGAAACCAATCAGGCAGGTAAGAAAAACCACCAGGTAAGCCCTGAAAGTGTTCTGTGTCACCCTGTGATAACCAGATCATTTTAAAAACTGCCTTCTCTTCTTAATGACAATGTCAGTTCCACTCTTTCAAGAGCACTACTGGCTAGCACACCATCTCCTCGTCCATCAGCTACCCTTCCAAGGCAGTCTGGGAATGCCACCCAACCAGCCTGCCAAGGCTGGGTCTGCTTCCTCTCCTGTGGATGGAGGATACATTCCCTAGGAGAATGGCTACAGCACCCCTCTGCCCAAGTGTAGAGGGGCAGTGCAATGAGATGGCTGAGGTCCACAGTGGGCACACTGGGACCGGACACTCTTCCCTGCCTCCCCTCTCTTCCTGTCTTTCTAGGTTTTGTATGTCACCAGCACCAGGGACCCATCCATCCCAGGAAGTTAACTGGTACTCACTGAACACGTGTCCTAAGGTAGTTCTCCAAGCGTGCTTCCACATAAGCAGATTCTGCAGCCCTTGCTAACACTTTGGGAGGGGACTGCAGCAACTCCCTGTTGGCAATGAGGAAACTGGAGCTCTGGGGAGTCAGGTGGCAGGGCCACAGTGGGATAGGTGTCCAGGCCCCAGATCTAGTCCCCGCTGTGTCCCAGTAGGGCTGGATGGTGTCCCCTGAACATCTGCCCTAGTACCTCTCTTCTGTGCTATGGGCATATGGGGTGAAGGAAGGGTGTGGATTTGGGAGTTGGGGAACCTGCATTTGAAACACCGCTGTCAGTTGCCAGTTATGTGATCTGGGCAAGTTCTGCAGCTTCTCCAGGCCCCAGTGCCCCCCTTCTCTAGGGACGCCTGACATCCAGGGCCCCCAGCCCTCCCACTCCACAATTCTGAGTGAGCAGCTATGACAGTGGCCCGATGGGGCCACCCAAAGCTGAGCCTCTCTCCCAGTCATCTGAGAGCCAGAACCGCACTTGGCCACTCAGAACAGACTGGCCAGCAGGGCAGCAGCCACTTGGCTTAGACTTTCTCTTACAGTTACTTCTGAGTTGAGAGATTCAAACATTTATACAACTAACATTTCTTGCTGAACTTTCTTTTCTCCTTGAGTCATCTTCTTTGGCCTTTCAACCACCACCCAAGACTTTTAAATCTTTCCACAGCATCTCATGAATGAAACCTAATATTCCCACCATGAACAGTCAGAGCCATGGTAGCCCTGCCTGAATTCATTCTTATTATAAAAACGCCCAACACTAAGGACAGGGCTCTAGTCCCGCTGTCACTGACCATATGACCCTGAGAGTCACTCCTGTGGGGCTCAGTGTCATCACCAGGGAGAATCAGGGGTGGAGCTACCAATCTTTAAGGTCCTTTCCATCTCCACCCACAATTTCTGTGATATCAAGGAGCCTATAATTCCACAGTGAGACCCAACCTTTCAAAGCCATTTTCTCTCCAGGACCCAGTCACTGGTTCCCATACAAAGTGGGTCTGTGTGTAACACTGGAGGCCAGTCTTCGCTTTGGCTGCAGGTTAGAATCCCCTGGAAAGTTTTAGAACAGGCCTGGGTGGCGCTCAGGCACCTGTGTTGTTACAGCTTTCCAGGGGATGCTACGGGGCAGCTGAGGTTGAGAACCACTGCTCCAGGTTCTGGAACTAAGAGCTGGAGTCACTGCCCACCACCGTCCTGCATTTCCTAGCTCCTTCCCGCTTGCGAGAGGAAGGTCATGAAACTATGCCAGAGTTGTGACATGGGAGGAAAAGGTTATGGAGTAGCAGCATGAAACCACTTAACCCAACACCGGCGGGTCCCTGGGCGGGTTGAGCTGGGTAAGATGCCATGTCATTACCTCGAGGCTCATTTTCTCCGATGTTGCTTATTATATGAAAATAAACACCAGGAGAGCTTGTTATATAAGCAGATTCCTAGGCCCTATCCCCAGAGATTCTGATTCATCAAGTCTGGAGTAGCACCTGGAACTCTGCATTTTAACCGTGCCCCAGCTGACGCAGTAGGTCTGGTGACCACTGTGTAGGCTCAGCAGGGACAACCCAGCCCACTGACTGGTAGGCCTGGGGGCTCCCAGGACACACACCCTGCCCAGAAAAGGGCACAAAGGATATTTCCATTCGACAATGCTGATACACGCCCTCCGGATGGGGTTCTTCAGAGTCAGGCAGAGCAGGGCGCGAGGCGGGCGTGTGGCAGTGGTGCTGCCCTGCTTCTTGGGTTTTCCATACTGCTGCCGCTTCCGCTGCGTGGAGCTGACCGTGGAGATGGTCGCATTGCCCGCGCTCCCCATCAGCTTGGCCTGCCGGGCCGCGTCGATGGCCGCCTGCCAGGACAGGGCCGCCCCCGGGGTGGGGATGTGCTCAGGGGCAAGCCCTGCTGCTGCGTTGGCATTCATGTTGGCATGAGCTGGGCGCGGGCTCCCATAGTTGGAACCTGTAGGGGAAGAGGACAGGGAACAATAGTCACCAAGGGAGAAAACAGGAGAGCTCGTGATATGCTCTGGACCCAGACTCACAAGTGCCTGAAAACCTTATTTCAAACTATTGCCGTCTGGAGGTAGCCCGTGGACACAGTAGTGTGTGATGCTGAGGACATCTGTGCTAGTCCTGGTTCAGCGGTGTGACCTTGTGAGTGTCACTCCCCCTCTTCAGTCTCACTGCCTCGTTCTAAGCAGACATGACATGAGGTGTATGTACCACACAGGTATGGACCTCAGAAACAGTGCTAGAGAAAGGCAGGGTACAGAGAAAGATAAATGCACAATACAATCTATGGACATCAGAGTATATTTATGTAAGAACACATAAATAAAATGATATTCATTCCAGTGAACAGAATGACTGTTTAAGGAAGGTGAGGAGGAAAATGGGAGTAGGGGATAGAGCTAAAAGGCATAATGGATGAAGAATGAATGAAAGAATGAAGTGAATAAGAGAGCCATTGCATGAATCAATAATGAGAAATGCACAATGAATTGAAGAGTATGATTCACTCAAATCTCTGCACCTGAGTTCCAAAAAAATAAAAATAAGTATAATAGCCCTGACAGGTTTGGCTCAGTGGTTAGAGCATCAGCCTGCAGACCAATGAGTCATGGGTTCGATTCCGGTCAAGGACATGTACCTCGGTTGCAGTTTGGTCCCCAGCCCTGGTCAGGGTCGTGCAGGAGGCAACCAGTCAATGTGTCTCTCTCACATCGATGTCTGTCTGTCTGTCTGTCTGTCTCTCTCTCTCTCAATCTCACTCTCCCTCCCACTCTATCTGAGGATAAATGGAAAAAGATCCTCAGGTTAGGATTAACAAAACAAAAAAAAGTATAATAAAATGAGAGGGTTGGACCAAAGTTAGGTTTCATCCAGGTACCTCAAACCCATCAGGGCACTGAGCTCTGGCTGAATAGGAGAGGGTGGGGTGGGGGGGTTTCAATCATGTCAGCCAGTCTTCTGACATCTGCTTCCCATTGGGAAACAGGATCTATACACCCTTCTCCTGCGATGCTGCTGGCCTTTGGTGACTGTTTTGACCAGTAAAGTACAGCATAAGAGGCAGTAAAATGCAACCACCCGATTCTCTCTAGATGCTGGGCCTGGGGGAAGCCAAACCTCCAACGAAGCAGCCTAGTTACCCTGAGGCTGCTACGAGGAAGCCCACCAGCCCTACCTAAAGAGACTGCTGCACACAGAGGGACAGAGTCCCAGCCAGCCCCCAGCTGCTCTGGTCACCATCTGACTGCAATTGCACGAAAGACCCCAAACAGAACCACCTACCAAGCCCTTCCTGTGGGAGGGTGACAGGGAGGGGCAGAGGGACCCTGCAGGAGGGAAACCTGCATGGGAACCAGTGAAATCCAGAGCAAAGACAACTGCAGTGCTCTGGTTAAAGTTAGCTGAAGCCTTCAAGACTGTCCCTAAGACACCACACATACTCGGTCTGGTCGGCCTGATGCCTCCCCCAGAATCCTACAAGGTTTGCCAAGTAATCAGCTCAGCCTGGGCCCAAACCTGAATGCCCCAGAAGCCCCAGAACAGAAGTGTGACCTTGAGATCTGTCAAATGGCCACGTGCATCAGGATCAAGACAGACTGCAGGGAATGGGGTGCTACTGTGGGCAGAGAGCCTGGCATCTGGGTGCCCTGTTGGTTGCCTGGAAGACTGTGGCTGGAACAGGCAGACCAGTTGCACATACATCACTTCCAAGTCCCCCCACTGTGACCTTCCCCTCTGTTCAGGTCCTTCCAGGGAAGCTGCTGAGCCCAGAAATAGCTCCTCAGTGGAGTCCTACTTCTCACTGCAACTCACCAGGATTCGGTGAACCCTCGGTACCCTGCCAGCCACCTCTGCCCGCTCTTATCCGGGGCTGATTCTTCTACATTGGACTTTAAGATAACTTTTGCTCCCAGTGTGACCTGCTGTCTGGACCTTATCGTCCCTACCAGCAGCCCTGTCCTCCACAGGGACCAGTTCTGAGATAAGCACATGACCCAGCTCAGCCAGTGAGAACATTTTTACCCACAGAACGTCTGTCCTGGAGACACAACCTAACAATCTCACTGGGCTCCTGCACCCAGCCATGCCTGATGCTAGCCTTACCCTGGGCTTTCCGGTTTTCACACTTAAATAACAGCTTAAGCTAATTTGAATGGGCTTCTGTCCCTGACAACCAAAAAAGACATAACTAATATGCTTGCTCAATGCCACAAAGCTGAATCTGGCCGGGGTGTCGTTGCTGTCAGATTCCAAGGTCTTTGTCCTTTCCACCATCACACCAATGACAAACAATAAGTTTCCACTCTTACACCAACAGATTGACATCACGGACCAAAATGCTGTACCTAAAGGATTCTGAGGCTTTTCTGAGCACACCGGGAAAGCACATCATGATAGATTAGTGATGTCTGCATGGGCACCAAGGGTATGGTATCACAGATGCCACAATTTACCACCCTGTATGATACCAAGATGAGCACATCAGGTCTCCTTTAGCACCAGCTGGTCCACTGACTTCTTGTCCCCTGACAGTTGCCTCCTGCACTATTGCCATCTGGTCCCTGTAGCATCAGAGCCCCACCCCCAGCCCCAAGGCCTGGAACATTGCCTCTTTGCTATACTCAATCTATGGCTATATTCTCAACATGACACTGACTCCCTTCTCACCATATATTCCCTTCACCCTCCGCCCTCCCTCTGCCCCCAAGCTCCAGACGGCTGCTGCACCCTCGGGGTCAAGTATGTTAACCAGCATGTCAGAATCATGGGGAACCCAACACTGCCTAGAAGTCTCATCTCTCATATACCTCCCTGCACGCACCGTGTGGAGCCAACGCATAAAGCGAGAAGACCCCAATAAGGCTGGGCCTTCACCTTTCTTCTAAGACCCCAGAGGAAAGAAACAGAAGACAGGATTTAAATTAACAAAGGCACCTGAAGCCCAAGAGCTGCTTTAACAACCAGCAAGTGTGAGTAGCTCCATTTAACACATAAGAAAACAAAGGAGCGTCTGTGACTCATTAAAGGTCACAAAGTGAGACAATGGAAGATTCCTGCAGCACACACAGGACTCGCAGTTAAATGCTAGACAGACTCCGCCTCCTGAGATCTCGCACGCCGTCCACAGGCGCACACACGTGCGTGCTCACGCACGTGGACACGAGCAAAGCGCGCACCTGCTACTGGTTGACGGGCCTTGAGGTTGAAGAGGCAGCACTTCTGACCCCAAGAACATCCTTTGTGTTTATATGACCTTCACAGGACAGCATCCACTACATGAATAGCCCCATTGGCAACCCTGGCCCTGTGGGACAAGTGGAAGTGGAAGGTGTCCCCGTTCCTATGCGCTGTCTTGGAGTGACTGAGCCCCACCTCACTGCTTGTCTTACTGAGTTCACCAGATGGGGCTGAAATTCTAATGTGTCCATTCAGTCTGAGGTACTACACTTTTCCTTCCCCGGCCCCCTGTTTGGCATGGACAATGCTTAACAGGCGATTTTATTCCTGGGCTGACTTCTCCTCTTCCCTCACCTACATAGTCACACTCCCTTACACCACCTGCCAGTTCCAAAAACCAAGGAGAGTTTGGACGACGGTGGGAAGGCAGGCAGGGAGCTCCGCGGGAGAGCGTATCCATCGCCGTGGGGAGGCGGCGGGGTGGGGCGACCACGCTCCTGAGGGCTAAATGGCCGTGGGTCCACAGAGCCAAGAGGGGTTCTGAAAGCCACACCGTGGGGGGCTGTCTTCCGAGCCACCCCGCACCTGGGCGACCTCATTCAGTGTGGACAGTTCCGAGCACGAGGACCGCACTGGAGCGTGCCATCTGGAGAAAGCACAGACGAACAAGCCCGTGGGGAAAATGGAATGTCAACCTCTCCTGAGCTGAAAGACAAGAAAACAGCCTTCCGTATTTGGGTCCCGGCAGCTCTGAGCATTGCTGTCGCCCTGTGCCGTGACCAAGGGCACTGCCACACAAAGCCACACACAGGTGAGCCAGGCGTGGCCTGAGGCTCCTCCACGAGGCTGTGCTCCAAGGCCCCGCTTGGTCCCCCCACCCAGACTGGAGGCTCTGAGGATCGCCAGGTCCCCACAACTAGGGAACACAATTCTCCAAGAACCCCAGGAATGGAAACTCTCCACTCAAGATTCAACCATTTTGCATCCAGAGCAGTGCCATGGAGAAAAGGCAAGCAGTATTGTGTCCCTGATGACTTTGTTAGCACAAAATAAACCCCCGGTGCAAAGAGACCAATTTTCAAATCATGAAGCTGATTCAAAGCTCTGACTCCTGGTTGCCAGCTGAAAAGATGCCACGGTTTAAGGCTGCTCTGGCTCCTGCCTTCCTAGTCTATTTCCACTGATGCTCTCATCCCTGAACAAGCCCCAGAGCAGCAGCTCAGCAAATCAGGCCACACACAGGCAGGTGGGTGCCCACAGCACTGAGCTCTTCCTCGAACGTAAGAAAATGACTCCCATCTGTCAAATGGCCGAGCTTGCCGGAAGACGGCAGCAGCTCCTCCCTCCTGCACACGCTAGCTGTTGCTTCTCCAAGGGAACAGGACGAGGGCAAGACCCCAGCACAAACTGGGCAGTTGCAGGTCATTCTGCTCTTCGAGGTCCACAGAGGACTCCAAGTCAGGAGGCGGTGGCTTACGGTTCCTTGGTACTCACCCCCCACCCCCAGGTGTGAGGTGTGGTGCTAAGGACCTAGAAGGTGTTCAATGATGAGAAAGGTTTTTTTCCCCCTTTAATCCAGCTCTATCCATGAACCTGATCCAGGGACTCATCCCAGAAGATGCTCAATATCTGTTTGATTACAACTGTATTGACATGATAAAGATGGCGGTGGACAACATGTAGACTTCAGCAACGCTGTTCGAGACGGCCTGTCTCTGCCCTAAGGAATGGGCTTATTCCACCCTTCCACTTGCTTCTTGGTGTGGCAGTTGGGAAGAACAGTGAGGGGAGAGGCTGTGAGCAACGACCTCCACCCCACGCCACCTCCCTTGTGCAGGCCGCCTTCCACGTCTGGCCCGGAACGTTGCAGTAGCCCCCTGACATTTCTCTCATTTCTCTTGCCTAGCCCCAGTGCCATCTCCACACAGCAGCCAGAGTGACCTTTCAGAAATAAAAATAATAAATCAGGCCCTGTCATTCTCCCATTTAAATCTCTTCAAAATCCAAACCTTCCATGATTTATGAAGGCTGCTTAGGCTGGCCCTGGCCCACGTCTCTGAGCTCATCTCCTCCGTCTCCTGGCCTGGTCGCATGCACTCCTGACATACTGGCCTCACGTCACCCCTCACGCACGCTCAGCTCTTGTCCACCATAGTACCTTTGCACGTATATATCTGACACGTTGCTCCCTCTGCTCTTGGCTTGGGGATCCCGTCTCACACTTCAGGTCGGGGCTTAAGTGATTCCTTCTCATCACCCCCAACCTGGTTCCCCAACCTCAACGAGCAGAGCTCAAACACTGGCTGCCAGTGTGCTTCCCATCCCCCTGCCTCCACTCTACCCTTCAGCAGAGATCCCAAACCCCAGCACCATAAAGAGAACCCCAATTAGGCACGTGTGTGGGAAAACACAGGGCTGCAGGCCTCCCTCTTCAGCCTTAGTACCTGCAAGCACGCACGAAGGTCACTACTAATGACCAGGCTTTGTACACACTACAACCCAGGTTTATTTATGAAGAGCAAGAAGCAGCTGTTCATCCCTGGAAAAGAGAGAACTGAACACGCCTTTCTCCAAAGTCCTGACCGTCCGCTCACTTAGCAAAGGAAATGCTTTCACTCGCACCAGGCGTCACGGAGACCTGTGCAGGAGCCCAGTTAGCTCCTGCTGCCTGTCATCTCGCTGGAGTGGCATGGGGCCTACATTCCCTCTAAGAGTACAGCAGCCAACCTGACACAGGAACTATGCTTTCTCTGCCCATTAAAGGCCAAATAACTAGAAAACAGGAGGCCATTAATCTTTTCTACCCAGTGCACTACAAAGATAGCCAGGAAACACAGGAGAAGACTGTTTCTTGGTGTTAGAAGATCACCCAAGGCCCTGTCCACTTCGAGCCCAGCGGCGCTCATCCAGAGGAGAATCCAGTCTGGCTCAGCACCATGTGGCAGATGGGCGGACTGGTGGACTGGCTACCTCATAGCTCTCCAGCCTCCTTCTGCTGGGCCTTCTTGTCCTGCAAAGGCTGCAGAGTTAAAAACTACCATCTCCCATCACCTCTGCAGCTGGACCCCCTGATGTGACTATGAGGTTGGCCAACTCAAGAACTCAACTGAAATTAAGTCAGGTGGAGAGGATATCTGTTTCACCGCTGCAGGGCCAGCAAGCTTCTGACGATGGCTTCCCGATGCCTGGAACCGACAGCCAGCTCTTGGCACAGCCACTTCCAGATGCCCCAGCTTCCCAATGACCCGAGAGCCCCAGTCCCTTAGCAGGCCACTTCTGCAGTGTTGGTCTGGGAGTCATTCCTGGAGGCCCAGCCTTGAGCCTGTTCTCCCAACCCTCCCGATTACTTTCTAAGCCCTTCAATTCTGTACTAAGTATCTTTCCTATTAAAATTGCTACAGTAGTGCAAACATACAGTCTGTAGCCCCACTGTGCCACAGACCATCTACGATGATGTCCTGTAATTCAGGGATTCCCAGTATGGCAGCCACCAGTCATTACGGCTATTAAGCACTTGAAACATAGCTAGTTCAACTGAGGAACTACATTATAAATTTCATTTGATTTACATTAATGTACATTTCGACAGCCACATACGCTAGTGGCTGCCATGCTGGCCAGCACAGATCTGTATTAAGAGGAAGTTATAATGGAAAGAGCATGATGAGGAATTGGGTGTGAGAAAGGGAAAGCGGTACTAACCAAGCACTTAATTCTAATTTGTAAAGAAACTTAAAAAAAAAAAGAAAGCAATCAAGAACTGATTCAGATTCTGATGGGTGGGTGGATTTTCTGCTCAGAAAATAACCCCCTGCGCAAAGACATGTTTTCAAAGCATAAGAGATTCTAAGACCCAACAAACAACATAGAAACCAGAAGTCATTTTTCAGTAGCTAATACTCTTGACAAGTGAATGAGAAACAAATTTTCCCAGATGAAGAAGCCGACGTTCCCCCTCCACCTAAGCTGGGCCTGAGAGAGCACGGAGACATCTCAGCCGAGCATCAAGCCTTCTCAGCCTGTGGCCACGGCACTGCGCACCTGCCTCCTCTGTGTCCCACCAGAGCCATCTTCACTCTTCCCAGCAGCATCCTCCTACTGCTCTGCCTTCCTGGTCCCTCACACTGCCGCAAACCCAGGCCTGAGAGGCAGGGATGCTCAGAACAGGCCCATAACCATAAGTAGTCAAAGCCACTCCAAAACAGGGAGACAACGAAGGACCAAAGGCATCTGTGGCCATCTCCCCGATGCAATCGATCGACACTGCCTTAAATAAAACTGTCTCTCTTCTATTCTACCCCCCACCTCTTTCTGATGACCGGGGCCAGGCAGAGAACTAGAGCATTTCAGAAGCCCAACCCAACGGGAAGAGTGTAAAGCTACCAGTGCTCACCCCGTCTAGCGATCCAGAAAACTAAGCCTTTTCTCTGTTCCTCACGGGGCAGCTAGTCCAGAGGAGGGAAAGACGGGAAGAGGAATCCCAGGGCAGACTCCCACCAGAAGTAAACCAGCCTCATCCGCAGAGGACCAGAGGCCAGTATTACCGTAACTAGAAGGCTCTCAGCACCAGAACTAGAACACAGGAGGTACTGCTATCTTGGGAGGACAGTTTTTAGCCTATTCCGTGGCCTCAACCTCCTTCCTTCTCACCATCTGGGAGGACGGGGTGACAGGAAGGCTTGGCCAATCCTCACCCTGCCTGCTTACTGTACCCATTGGAGTGGGCAGGGCACCTTTGGGAACCACCAGTAATTCCTCTAACTCCATTTCATGCCCAGTGGTGGGCAGCGGTCTGACCCAGGGGAATGGCAGAGCGGTCGTGCAGCAGAGGAACGGCCCAGCTGAGGCTTGGGGCTCAGAGCTCACAGACTCGGCCCCTCCTGGCCGTGAGCCTTTCTGTCGTTCGGGAAAGAAGGTGTCACTGCGACCGGGCTCCTCCCGCTCAGCGAGGAACCGCGCCCAGGCCTCTTCCACGTTACCAGAGGGGAACGTGAGCTGATGAACTCCGTCAGAAAAGTAATGCAGCACTCCTAAGCAGGGTTTTTAAGTAATGCTAACACTGGCCCTCCCTTCTCAGAAGCGATCCTAAAGGACTAGTCGAAGAACCCGACAGGCACTGCGCCTACTTGGGCGCTCACCACAGCGTGAATTATAGCAATACCAAATTGGAAACCACCTAAAAGCCCGTCACTGGGGGACTGGCTGGATAAATCAATGCACGTCCATATGACAGAATTTTAGGAAACCATAAAAATTGTGTTTTTGCAAAATGATATAGAAAAAAATTCTACAACCTAATTTTAAGCAACCGAAACCGGGTCCAAAACACATCTACAATAGGTCCCCCATTTTGCAAGAGACACTCTTTTTCATAGAAGACTGGAGAGAAGCGTCAAAATATCTCTAGTGGTCGTGTTGAGGTGACAAGTTAGACTAGGGCCCAGCAAGGCGGATCTGCTGCCCGGGGCCACAGGCTGGGAGTCCAGGAGCACTGATCCAAGCTCTGGCTCTGCCCGTCCCTGCCGTGCGACTGGGCCAGGACTCCCACCTGAGACCACCCACCTGCGAAATGGAAATCGGAACACTGCTCTCACAGTATTTCTGTGACAGTCAAATGGGTTAACAAATGTAAAACTCAGAATACTGCTTGAGCGTAAGAACTTCCTAAGTACTATTTTTATTACATTAGCCACACTCTGTATCATATATAATTCTTTGGTAATCAGAAATAAAACGCTGTGATTTTGTTTTGTTTTGTGTAAGTATAATTGCAACATGTGCCATGGCCAAACCAGCCCCAGATGCTGACCACCCATGGGGGCGGGAGGAGGTGAAACACACAGACCCCACCTGACAGCTGGCCGCCTGCCTTCCGCGCCTGCCTGCAGACGCTCCCTGGGAATCCCCAGCAACAAGGAAAACACAAGCACCTGCCCGGCCGTAGAGAAACAAGGAGTCCGAGATGACTAAGTGCACACCGCCGTGCGGCCCTCTGTTGACTCGAACCTAAGCCCTGGACAAAGGATAAGTTGTGCCCCTCCACCTCCAGCTATGACTCTCCACAAACAGAAGTATCCAGGTTTAGGATACAGTGAAATGGTTGATTTGAAAACTGTACAAGACACACGGGCAAGAGCCTTTGTTTTTCTTGTCATCTCAACTTTTTAACAACAATTCTATTTACTATCAGCTCGGCTCCCTGAGGATGAGCAGGTGTGCGTTCACAGAGAGAGAACCAGTGCAAGTCAGGGCCTCCACCGGGCTGCAGCCTGGGCTCGGAGGCGGCAGTCTGTGTGACCACGGGCCCTGGGTGGACAGTCCAGCAATCCAGGGGCACTGAGTGGCCTCCCTCCACCCGCACAGCCTCGTGCTGTCAGAGCCCGGGCCCCTCCCCTGTGACTGCCGCTCACACCACCAGCCACACCTCCACGTACTAACGTTATGTTTCTCCAGCTCGCTGTCCTCACCTGTAAAACGGAGGTAATATACATTCCTCACAGGACAATCGTAAAGACTAACTGAGAGTATGTCTATGAAAGTACTACCCAAATACAAAGTATTACTTCACAAGAATCATTCCACAGATGCCCGCATCTGAAGCCTCAGGGCACCGAAGTAGAATACCTCGTTTCCAGTGAAGTGAGCTAACACTTGAAAGTAGGTGTGTTTCTTCATTGTTTTCCCAGAAGCACACCCTCCACGTTAAGCAACCACCTCTTAAAGTTCCTGTTTCTCACACACAAATATGAATGGTGCCAAGTGGTGGGAAAGTGAATGCATTCAGAGCGCTCAGAATACAGAGAATCCCAGAGACCCTATTAGCAGTGCTCGTTTCCCACGGATGCTGGCAGTGACAGACTGAACTTCTCCCGTTGTCGGTAGGGCTGCGCTGCGTGGGGAGGAGGTCACTGCCCATATTTACACACGAAAAACATAACACGAACGCACCCCTCCACGGACGACACGTCCCACTCCTGGACGTCGCTAGCTCTCGTCAAGGCGGGACAAAAGAAACACATTAGCTTACTCCTCTACACTCAGAGGCCATTTAATAACGATGCTTTGTAGAAAGGATAATGCTTTTTTCATTTAGAAAAGTCAAAGCCATTTATCTTATTAATCCCCGCACAACCTCTGCCAGACAGCAGGCAGACAGAAGGTGGAAGGCAGGGAAAAATAAGCAAGGCCCCTGAAGCTGTGGCTTCCTGATAAATATTAAGCCTCAAATAGAGTTGAAGCCACCTCGACTCTTCCCTGGGGTTGGCGGGAGGAGAGCCAGGTCAGAGGTCAAGAGAGCAGGGTCCCGTCCCAGCTCACCACCCACGTGTTCTGTGAGCTCAGGCAAATCTCTCTCCTTCTTCGGCTCTCGGTTTCCTCTTCCTAGAATGAATAGGCTCAACCAAGCACCGTCAGAGGTCCTTCGAGCTCAATACTCAGGTCCTCGAACCCTTCGGTCCAGGCATCTCACTGTTCCCATCACCCCTCCCCAACTGGTCATAGCTCCTCCACGTCCTTGGTGCCTGGATCTCTTCCCATTCACCTCAAAGACCAGGGCTGACAAAGTGCAGCTGGACCTACCGTCACCCACCGGCTGGGTCTTCAGCAGAAAGGCGGCCAGAGAGTGTGTTCAGCTGTCCTAATGGCTGCCTCCCCTTTCCCTGTGCTTACGGACCTACGGGGCTGCTGAGCTAGGAAGGGAAACACAGAGAGTTAGACCCTCCAGCCATCATTTCTTTGCTACTTTATTATCCCAGGGTTTTCCCAGGACCCCTGAGAGCTCACCATGGTGCACATGGAAGTCCTCAAAGCCAGAGAGCACGTCATATCCATTAGGATAGTATTATCAAAAAATCAGAAAATAAGTGTTGGCAAGGAAGTGGAGAAATTGCAACCCCTGTACATTCCTGGTTGGGAATATTTTAAATGATTCAACCGCTATGAAAAACTGTACGCTTTTCCTAAAGAAAAAAAAAAATTAAACATAGAATTACCGTAAGCAATTCCTCTTCGGGGTATACACCCAAAGGATTGAAAGCAAGGACTCACACAGGTATTCTTACCCATGCTCACAGCAACACTGTTCACAATAGCCGAAATGTGGAAACAGCCCAACTGTCCATCAACAGACAAACGTGTAAACAAAATGTGGTCTGTACATTCAATCAACTATTATTCAGTCTTAAAAAGGAAATCAATTCTTACACATGCTGCAACATGGATAAACCTTGAAAACATTATGCTCAGTGAAATAAGCCAATCATAAAACAAATACTGTATGATTCCACTCAGAGGAGGTACCGAGGGGAGTCATATCCATAGATACAGAAAGTCGAGTGGCTTTGCTAGGACTTGGGGGGAGGCGAGAATGTGGAGTTCGCATTTTAATGGGTACGGAGTTTCACTGGGAATATGAAAAAGTTCTGGAGATGGAGGGTGGTGATGGTTGCACAACAATGTGAATATAATTAATGCTATCAAACTATATACCTAGAAAAGGTTAAGATGGTAGACTTTATGGTACGTAAATTTTACATAATATAAACATGTAAAACATTTTAATTTATTTTGTTCTTAAAGCCAGAGAGGGATGACTGCTGCACTTAGAGTTTGGAAGAACATTCCAGAAGGAAAGCGATCTAGGAAGGGAGGGCTGCCTTCTCAGGAAGAGAAAGCCAGGAGGTGAAGGCATCGGAATGTAAGCTACTCAGGAGTGAACTCAGCCCAGTCCAGAGGGCAGATGTGAGGCAGGACAGGTCTCCACCCCGACCCAGTGCTCCCCTGCACAGCCCTCTGCACAGGCCCACAGCACGTGACATGGGCCCAGAAAAGATGCAAAGAATTTAGGTCATAAATTGTTTTCAAATATCAAATAAATCACACATGCACATACACAAACATGCCGTCACAATGGAGTGAAACCAGACTCGCGTCCGAAAACATCTACAGTGTTCTCCAGCGCCATTGAATACCATCAGGCGTCATTCAGATCTCTGCTGGGAGAGATGGGTGAGCAGAACATGAGATCGATCCCTGGCCTCTTCCCAGTTTCGGTCTGGCCCAAAAGCTCTGCCGTGGGCACCAGGAGTACCTCCAGGGCAGGCCATGGCTTGCCCATCTCTGTAGCTCTGATGCCTAGCCCAGCGCCGACACGCATCAGGTACAGAAAGAAGTGTTGGCTGAGGGAATGCAAGTACTACTCAGAGTCCTGATCATTTTAGCTGAGGAAACAAACTGCTAATGATGGACACAAGGCAGAGAAGAGCAAATGGCACCCAGCCAGTGAAGCCCAGGTCAGGACTGCCTTATCCACCCGAGCCCCCCAATACTCTGGCATCTTAAATTCTCAGTGCCCCTTGCAGCCAGAAAGCTCTCCTCCTCCATGTGCGTTTCTTTCCCATCCTTCTTTTTTATTATTATTAAATGTACGGGATGACGTCGGTTAATAAAATTAGATATGTTTCAAGTGTACACTACGATTGCATTGTGCATTTAGCAACCGAAGTCAAACCTTCCGTCACCATATATTTGACTCCCTTTACCCTTGACTTTCCCATCTTTCTTGAACCAAGCTTCCTTTTCTCTTCTATCTCCTTAGGTTTTTCTGACACCTTCTAGACCAGTAATATCTGACTTCTCCTGGCTCCTCTACTCCATCTTTCTTCTCCTTGGAAGACTGAGGAAACTTCTGATGAGAGCCCTCCTGGGTGGGGCGGAGACTCAGGGCAGTGACCGACACCTAGGTTTGGGGTCCTTGGAAATCCAAGTTCCCTACTTGGGCCACAGGCACCTCTGGTGCTGCCCAGATTCTGCCCCAGGCTTCACCCGCATCTGAAGTGTAGCCAAAAAGGAGTGGAAGGGACTAAGTCCATCTTGAAGAGCTCAAAAGTAGAAGACACAAAACTCAACAGCATTTCTATGTTTCATCTCAGCATGGAGTTACTACTCAGAACAGAAACTAGGGCTAGAAAAATGTTGTAAAGCTCTATAATCCCTAACTTTATCACCCGGTTTACCTTACTCTCCTCTGACTATGTCCCCTTAGTAATTAGAAGGGTTACAACCTTGAAGACCAATTGGATGTGGTGTTGGTCTACGAAGTCAGCCAGGAAAGAACGGGCAAGCAGAACGCGGGTGTGGAAACGCCGAATCTTCGGTGCAGGCTGCTGGGGAACTGAGTGAATGAGCAGCCAGCGGAGTCTGAGGTCGAAAGCACAGATCAGGAGACAGGTGAGACCCAAGTCTGAGCTCCGTCTGGCCACTTACAAGCTCCATGAACCTGGGCAAGTTATTTAACATCCCAGAGACTTAGGTGCCTCTGAGCTGTTTCAAGGATTTTAAAACATTTATAAGCACTTAGCATGGCACAGCCTTGTATGAAGTTCTCAGTGAACAGTAGTCATCAATTACAATCACTTTTGTTGTTGACGTTATTAAAGTCAGCCAGGTCCCTGGGGCCTGCAGCAATGAAGGTGAGGAATGGGGACGCCACGGGCCTGAGCAAGGCCACCGGGCTCAGCCCCAGGAAAGCCTCTGCAGACACCCCAACACAGACTTTCCCAGAGTGTGAGCGGTTCACAACCTTCCACGTCCACGGAGGCACTGCCGCCCGTCACTCCCACTTCCTGCTGCGCTCTCCCCTTCAGTAAGAAGACCAAGGATGAATACAGTAGGGCTGGACACACGGGTCTCCTCCTCCTTCTCCCACTGAAAAGCTGTGTGACTCTGGACAAGTGCATCTCCCCCTCTGTGCATCAATGACCTCATCTATAAAATGAAGGAGTTCACAAAGGCTCTCTAAGGTCCTATACACTTTTTTGATAGTCACTAGTTCTAGAATTCATACATGGGTGGCAGAAGAGTTTATCACTTGGAACATGCTAACAAAAGACATAGGCTTCCCAGACAGATCCTCACAGCCCCCCACCCCACCCTACCTCTGAATTCCCTCCTTTAATGCTAACCAATACCTGAATCTGAAAAGCATCTACCTACCAAGGCAGTCACTGACATGGGGCCACGATCCTGAGTCTCAACAAACATGGCTAGCGGACGAGGACCACCATGACTCCCTGAGGAAGGGACAGGCGACGGCTGCACCCCCACAGTGCCCAGCTCCTGCAGTGCCTGCTGACTCACTGAGCTGCTCTTCTTGCCTCTCCCAGGCACCCAAGATCTGGAGCAGGATGCCACGGAATCATACCTACCTGCGTAGTAGCTCTCCTTGAATATCTGACTCACTTGGCAGCCTTCCTAGAGGTGGTTTTCCTCATCCGTGAAATGGGACTAATCACAACTAGCTAACAAGGGATGAAAGCATGTACGTGGAATCTGTGGCGTGACACGGAAGCATCTTTCTAAAGATGAGTTACCTAGTTTTCATACACGTGGAGGTTACTGGGGCAAATGGGGCATTTGCTTTGGTCTGCTCTATGTTCGCAGTAGTCCACGAAAGAAAAGTGTCCTGTCGGTACACAACACGGATGGATTAAACATAGTTTTGTTACTGGGTGGTCCCTTGGCAGCCTTCAACTGCAGACCCTGTTAGCTGAGCATCGTAAGAGAAAAGCAGTTGTGTTTTTTGTTGTGTTGTTTTTCTAAATAAACTATGGACTCATGGCTCTCATTCAGAATGCAAGTGCCTAATCCAACTTTCCAGTTGAGCCAAGGAGTTATAAAGCCCCCATCCAATGACTCCAATCATCAGTAATAATATAACCATGTAGAGGGGTCACTGGTCAGGGAAGGGGGAGCAGCTGCTGCCTGCCTAGGATAAGGGTCTGGGAAAGCACATTCCTCACATGACCATGGAGTCACCCTCAATCACACATTTACACATGCACACATGTACAAATATGCACATGCAAATACATGTGTGTCCCCAGCGTGTGACTTGGAAGCACAGAGCAATGTCACCTTCCCCTGTGCTGCTCATGGCCTTGACCACTGCTTTCCTTCTGTCTACATAAGTGTGCATGTGCCTCTTCCCCTGCTCAGACATAACCCTGGAGCAGAGCCTCTGTCCCAGTCCACTCGTAGCCCCCGCACAGGGTGAGCGGTCAAGAATGTCTGGGTGTATGCCTCGTGTGACCCACTGGTGCAGGAGCTGTGGGGAACAGACAGGTAAGACACTCCCTGTGTCAACAAGCCATCAGCCTCCTCAGGAAGGACAGGCCACAGCTGCACACTCACCCACAGGAACTTGCACACACACTCTCCAGTAACATATGCCCAGCCAGGGACCCTGCTCTTTCAGGGTCTGTAACTAAGTTTGGACCTGAAACCAAAGCACCGCTGTGAAACCAGCCCCGAGGTCAGCTCCAGGCAGCTCAGCTTTCTAAACCGCTAGTCTTGCCTCGGCCAGAGCACGGGGTTCTGAGCTGTCACACCCTCCAGACTGCGGCTCCGTAGCTGACCCCCTCCCGCCCCCCTCAGCCATGGCTCCCACACTCCACTCCCAAGGCCAATAGTTTTAGGTGAAGGGAAGAGCCCAGGAGATACAAAGTGCTGTAGTGGACAGAAGCTGAGTGTGGGAATTTGACATATCTCACTTTGAGCCTCAACTCACTTTTTAGCCATGTGATCTTTGCTAAGTTAACTTTGATCATCAGCTTGCTTAACAGTAAAATGGGTATAATGCTATAAAGAAAACAGGATTCACTAATACCAATTTATGCTCACTAGTGTTTAAGCCAACACTTTCTCTTGAGTTGGCAACGATAAAGAGTGATGAGCGACACCAGGCGCGACAGCCGCCTGCGCAGCCCCCGGAGGAGGCCGCCCGTCCTGCGGCCACTTCCCCGGCCCGCAGAGCACAGCGGGACCACCGGTCTCGAGGAGAACGGGCAGTGGTGTCTTGCCCCTCAATGCCATGTCCAGAGTCGGCAAGACTCTCTCACTTCCTTGAAGACAACAGCCCAGACCGGTCACCACACAGATGGGGTTACACAACATCCGGGCTCCTGGGAGAGACACATTCCAGCTGGCTGGCAGTTTACAAATATGTGACCTTCTCAGGCTTGAACTAGAAAAGAAGGATCATTGAGTTTCATATGAAATCTGTGCATGTTAGGTATGACCCAACTGGGCTGACAGGGCACGTAACATTGTCATCTGTTTGTTTCCAGGATACTTTGTGTGGGGGCTGCAGAAAGGGGGCAGGCCCTCGTGCCCGTCCTTTCTGCTCTCTGTCTCCCTGCAGGGAATCGGTGGTCAGGAGCCGTTTTCGCCAAGCCTCACACACCTGTCCTCCGGCAGCTGAGGACAGCCTGGGCCCCTCCGGGAGCTGACGGGAGAAAGCACCGTGAGGAGAGGAGAGGAGAAATGAGAGCTGGGCGAGGACGGGGACAGACGCAGCCAAGGCAGGGCTGGAAGGCCCTGGAGACCCAGCATCTCCTCCCCCCGGTGCGGACACTCGGGCCGGAGAAAGCAAGCCCCTGCCCGAGGTTCCACAGCCGGGCCCAGGCCCCGCCACAGCTCAGCCTAAGCCTCCAGGTTCCCGTATGGTCTTACTACTAACCCGGGTTCAAGTCTGAAGCTGCAAAGCACAAGAAAAAGCAACCGACCTACAAAAACTGTCCCAACCACCACCTTGTACAGGGCAGAGGCCCCATTTGGTAGGTTGAATCATGACCACCCCCCACCCCCAAAGATGCCCATTCCTAATTGCTGGAAACAGTGACCATATCCCATTCATGGAAAGAGACACTGTGCAGGTGTGATTAAACTACAAATGTGGAGATGGGGAGAGTAGCCGGGAATATCCAGGTGGGCTCAATATACTCACAAGGATCCTTATGAGAGAGGCAGGAGGGCATGGCGGGCTCTGCAGAGGAGGTAGGGACCACGCACCAGGGAGTGTGGGCGCCTCTAGCAGTGGGATCAGGCAAACGAACGGATGCTTCCCCTGTGGCCTCCAGAGGGCCACAGCCCTGTGGACCACTTCAGACCTCTGGTCTCCAGAACCGTGTGTATGTGTTAAGCCAGTGAATGTGTGGTGACTGTCACGGCGGCAACGGGAAGCCAATGCTCTAGCATCTCACGTGTGAAATCACCGCAAGCTGAGAGCAGCGGCATGAGGACAGAGTCAAGTAGTCTTGCTCATCCGGCCAATGGCTGCACGTAAGCAATGCATGTGGGGCTTCTCGAGGGCAAAGTCCCCGCTGCCCTCAGCCTCTGCTGGTGCAGAACTGGTATGGTCCTCTCTGCGGCAACGGGCCAGTACCAGATGTCTTGGGGGGATGAGCGGAACAGAAACAAAACTTCCTAGGTGTTGATTTAAAAAATGGGTAAAGGATATGAATAGGCATTTCTCCAAAGAAGAAATACAGATGGCCAATAAGCATATGAAAAGATGCTCAGCATCACTAATCATCAAAGAAATGCAAATCAAAACTACAATGAGATACCACCTGACACCCTTTAGGATGGATACTGTCAAAAAACAACAACAACAACAAAAATAACAAGTATGCCCTGGCCAGTTTGGCTCAGCAGTTAGAGTGTCAGCCCTCAGTCTAGAGAGACCCGGGTACGGTTCCCACTAAGGGCATGTACCTCGGTTGCAGTTTGTCCCCGGCCCTGGTTGAGTCATGAGGCTGGCATCCACTCGATGTGTCCCTTTCACATCGATGTTTCTCTCTCTCTCTTCCTCGCTCTCCCTCACACTCTATCTGAACAAAAAATGGAAAAATGTCCTCGGGTGAGGATAAAAAACAAAACAAAACAAGTATTGATGAGGATGTAGAGAAATTGGAACCCTTGTGAACTGTTGGTGATCATGTAAAATGGTACAACTACTATGAAAAACAGTATGAAGGTTCCTCAAACAGAATTACCATATGATCCAGCAATCCCACTTCTGGGTATATGCCCAAAAAAACTGAAAGTGGGATCTGGAAGAGGTATTATTTGTAAACTCATATTCATAGCAGAGTTACAAGAGCCAAGAGGTGGAAGCAACCCAAATGTCTATTAACAGATGAATGGATAAGCAAAATGTGGTACATACATACAATGGAATGTTATTCAGCCTTTAAAAGGAAGGAAATCCTGCCAAATGCTACAACATGAATGAATTTTGAGGACATTCTGCTTATTGAAATAAGCCAGTCACAAAAAAAGATAAATACTATATGGTTCCCCTTATATGAGGTACCTACAGTAGTCAAATTCATAGCACAAAGTAGAATGGTGGTTACCAGGGGCTGAGGGGCGGGGGGAAGGGGACTTCTCGTTGAATGGATACAGAGTTTCCATTTTTCAAGATAAAAAAGTTCTGGAGATCTGTTTCACAACAATGTGAATATACTTTACTGAACTGTTCACAAAAAAGTGGTAAAGATGGCAAATTTTATGTTACGTGTTTTCTTACCACAACAGAAAACAAATTGTAAAATAATTTAAAAGTCTCTGAATGCATGAGCCCAAGAGGGGCCCCAAGGATTCTGACAGCCTGGCACCTGTGATGGTCCCTTTACTTGTGCCTCCACTCCTGCACCCTCCGCCACCTGCTCTATTTGTGGGTCTGTCTCCCCCCAGGGCTCACGGACGCACTGAGGATAGGAGGCAAGTCTAATAACTCCAGGTACCTCACCCAGCACCCAGCATGGAGCTTTACACATAAGAGGTGCTCAGTGAACATCTGTTGAATTTAATTTTTCAAGAGTGTGGCCTCAGTCTCCTGCAAATTAATCCTATTCTTCTACAGTCATGCTTGCCCCTCCAAGACTTACCCCAGGGTCAGGGGCATCAGGGGGGGTCAGGGCTTATGGAAGAGGACAGACTGTGGCGGGGACAGTAGGGTTATCCTCTACATGCTCACAGAATATGACTTTTCTGCCCCCTACCCCAGCCTTCCGCATATGACAAGAAACAGGTGAAATCACTTGAGAACACAGAATCACAGGTAAAGGCAGAGTGATTCACCAGGAGTGGGGCTAGCTTGGATTTGGGAAGTACAGAGTCTCAGAGCCCCACAGATCCTACCAGAAGTAATAACGTGGCCCTGGAAGCCCTCACCCACCCACGAGCATCTCCTTGATTCATTTGAGAATACCAGCACAGGGCAAGCTCCGAGGTCTGTCTCATGCGGTGGAGTCCTCTGACGTTCCCTCGTAGCGTGATTACGTACAATACCCACTTCAACTAAGCTGGTTACTCCAATCATACTGTGTGTCATACTGTCTATTGACAGAACTCCAGTCAGCATGAGGACAGTGGAAAGATCTTTCTCCTCTTGTCTGTAAGTGTAAAGTCAGTCCTGGTGCCCTTGAAATACATGGAATGGACCCTTTCCAGCAAGTGACAAAGGAGAAAATGAGACAGAGGTAACTGTCTGAAAATCTTGCCTAAAAATAATAGTAATATATACAGAGCATTTACTGTAGACCAAATCCTGTTCTCACAGTTTTACATATATTGACGTACTTAATCCCCTCAACATTCCCATAAGGTAAACACTAGTATTATGCCCACTTCACAGATGAGAAGACTGAGGCACAGAGGAACTGATGAACTTTGCAAAGCCACCAGTTCAAACCAAGGGGGCTGGCTGTGGAGCATGTGCTTTATTCACTCACGGCCTCGACCATTAGGTCCTGGCCTGAAGGTGCTAGCCTGCAGCTTCCTCCCCAACAAAGGGTACCATTTCAGGACTCACTAGGAGAGGCCCACAAATTTGAGGAGCTATTTCTAAAAACAGTATTCTTAAAAAACTGCACATCTCCAGGCAAGACCCAAAAAAACAAGATGCAGAGAAATGCCCCTAACAAAACTATAATTACATGGGATATTTTACTTATGTTTTCTAAACCATGTTAGAAACATGAATTACTTTTCATCCAAACCTGAAAATTCATCCCATCTTGTCTCCACTTATTAGATAATCAGACCATCCAACAAATGGAGAAGTAACCTGCCCACGCAGGTGACCTACAATGAGTAGGTGACAAATAGGAAATGGAATTCAGGCATCCTAGTTCTTGAAACCTGACAACACCCCTTCCGCTCATGAAATCAATGGGAACTACTACCCAGAGACCAAGACTTAGAGTATGAACATCTCTCAAAAGAGGCTGAGCCGAAAGCATAATTTAACCCAGCTTCTTTTTTATTCTCTCTCTCTCTCTCTCTCTCTCTCTCTCTCTCTCAGAAGCACAGAACAGGAAAAGATTTTGATCTTGTTCATCCACCTTCTGCCCCCAGCAGGTCACTTCTAAGATACCTGGGGGGCGGGGGGAGGGGGGGCTCACCCACTCACAGGGGTTTCCAGGAAAGCACATGACTTAACCTCTCTAAGGAACCCATACCCAGGTCCCAAAATTCTGGAATTCACGATTTCGTTCTTCATCTCTTACCTAAATACCCCACACTAAATTGTGAGATACTTTCTTCTTTTTCCATGTAACAAAAGAGAATCTACTCTAGCATCATCAACTTTAAGAACATTTTTATCTATTTGTATTTTTACTTTCTTTGTTTTAATCTTTATTGCTGAAAGTATTACAGATGCTCCCCCATTTGTCCCCCATGGAACCGCTCCTCCCCACTACCACCCCCATCCTGTTCTCCCCAAACTATTGTCTGTGTCCATTGGTTGTGCATATATGCTTATAAGTTTAAAGATAAAGCAAAGAACTAGAAACATTTTGAACCAACTTTTTACATATATATAAAGATTGACCTTGCCTTCAGGCTTGTCCCTTTCAAGATACGCAGCAGTGATTCTTTTGGCTTCCCAAAGCTGTATTTTCCAATGCCTTACTATTTTATGGCTCTCATTGCAACTCTTTACATTCTCTAATGGAGCAGAGTTCCAGTCCATGCCCAGTACTACTCATGGAAAGAGCTTCAAAGCACTGGGCATATTGAAAGGCTTCTCCACTGTCATGTTGGTACTTGGACTACGGTGGGCTCTCATCCAAGGAGCACACGGGCAACAGCAGGCGGGTACCAGGGATGAGCTAGTCCAGTCCCAGACACGTGAGCAAGGCAAGGAGGGCTGCTAGGAAACTGGAGAGATGAGGAGTCAAATTCAGCCAAAAGCAAGCAAAGTGGAGTTAGGTAACAGGTGACCACAGGGCTTGAGCAAGGAGCAAAACTCCAGGTTGGGAGATGAAGATCAAAGGGCTTGGGGCACAGAAAAAGCCCTGGATGAGAAGGACTTCGGAATCCAGCCTGGGACACCCAAGGTCAGAACCTGAGTGCAACGGCAGAAACTGCTAATGCTCACAACGATCTGTTCCCTTTTTCCTCCTGGGGTCACAGCCAGCCCGCATTTTCCAGCCACTCTGGCAGTTGGACATGGTCTTATGACTAAGTTCTGGTCAATGAAATGTGAACAGAAGTGGCGGTGCTACAGCCAGCCCTGGCCCGGGAGAACCGCCCACACAGTGTCTCTGCTTTCCCATCTGCAACGCTCTCTTCCCCGACATCAGCCGAATGGAGAAGACTCCGAAGATCCAAAAGAGGGTACAGCCCCAGAATGAAAGGAACCGGGGTCACTGAACCCCCTGTGGAAGGTCCCTCGACAAGGAATACTTGCATTGCGACAACAGAAAATAAACTTTATGTGTGTCGAGCCAGTGAGATTTGGGGGCTGCTGGTTATGGTTGACAGCCTCCCCTTACTAATGCAGGGTCGGAGAAACACACATGTAACTAAGCAATGAAAGGGGAGTTGAACACGCCTAGAGTGGATGAGAAATCAGATCATTTGGAACACCTATGGAGAAAAAACCTAATCGATGCCAAAGTGCCCCTTTCACTGTTTAAATAGGATCACGAGGCCAGAGAATCAAAGGGATGCCACCGGCGCAGAAGCAGAAAGCATGCTGAGTGGCAAAATTAACAGTCCAGGTGGAACTGGAAATGATTTGTCAAGCCCCCACCCACTTGTTCAGCAAACCCTGAGTGCCGGTTATACGCTAAGCCCTGTGCTAGGAGCTGTGGTTACAGGGGCAAAGAGAACACAGTCACTGCCTAAAGGGCCCCACCCAGTGGAAGACTAGACAAGCTGTTCCTCCACATGTAACAAGGTACCCAGTGGGCATGCCTAGAGCGTCAGGGCAGCTCAGAAAAGGGCCTCCTAACTCAGTCTGGAGCTGACAGAGAAGAGTCCCAGAGCAGAGCAGGCTTGATCTGAGTTCTGAGAAACGAGTGGACGTCAGCTGATGGGAAGGGGTGGAAAGGCATTCCTGGTAAAGGGAGCAGCATGTGCAAAGTACAAGTGAGAATACTGCACCTGGGAGCCAGCAGCCGCCAGCCCATCTGAAGCGTAGGGTCGGTGGAGGGGAACAGTAAGAGACGAAGTCAGTAAGACCAGTGATGCCAGGCCAGGAAGGACCAGCCACCCTTCAGTCAACAGGGAGCCAGTAAAAGGCTCAAAGAGGTATAAAGCCATGCTACGATTTGTGCTTTTGCTTTCTGGTGACATCGTAGAGGATGAGCTAAAAGGGCTAAGACCAGGAATAGAGTCTAGTCAGAGGCTTTTATAATCACACGAGCAAGAGAGATCAGAATCTGAGGGGTAGATTATGAAATATTAAGGAAGGAGAATCTCTAAGACCAACTAACGACATTCGCTGTGGAGTGGGAGAAAAGAGACACTGAGAAGGCCCCCAGGCATCTGGCTTAACCAACGCGGTGGTGCCGTCACTGAAGTAGTGACCACAGAAAAAGAAAAAGGCTTTAGAGGGCAGAGAAATAACACACTGATTTCGAAACACCTGAAACATCCTAAAGATATCCAGGGGAAAATTAAAAAGGTGAACTTGAGACAGATATGTGGGCTGAAGAAGTAAATTTGAAAGTCCTAATCATACCAACGGTGGGTTCAGTAATGGGCATGGTTGACATCGCCTATAAAGAAAGAAAGTGGAAGTCACAAACAGAATTCACACCTCCAGTGTGGATAATACACTTAGGTGGATCTGTAGCTGCTGACACATGGATTCCCTGATGATTGATGCACGCACAGATGCATTGATGAGTGACGCATACACAGATGCATTGATTTTGTGCACAGATGCCTACGGCATTGATTCACAGATGTATTTAAACTTGGAAGGTCTCTACTGAGGTGACCCAGGGTTCTGTCTTTGGCTCTAGATTTTCAAACACTGAATTAAAAATCTGGATAAAGACGAATTTGTCAAATGTGCTGCTGACATAAATCTGGGAGGAATAGTTAATAAGTTGGAAGGTTGAATCAGGATTCAAATGACCTCAATATGCTGAAACTACAGTCCAAACTGACAAGATGAAATATAACAGCCATGAATCTAAAGTATTGCCCTTAGATGAAAAAATATCAGTGCCTAAACATAAGGTAGGAGGAACCCTGGCTTATCAGCAATTTATATGACAAAGACCCCAGAGAATTTAGTACACTGCAACTCAATATGAGTCAACAGTACAGCACAGCAGCCAAAAAGGTAATGAAATCTTTACTTCCTTCATCTACATTCAGAGCCGAGACTAAGGGAAGCAGCAGGCTGAGCACTTGGCGTAAGTCAGCCCACAGATAAAGCCAGTGTCCCTGTGAGCAACAGGCTCCAAGATGGACACTGGGTAAAAAAAAAAAAAAAGTGGGGTTCTGGCCGGTGCCTCAATGGTTGGAGTGTCGTCCTGTACACCAAAAGGTTACAGTTTCAGTCTTGGGTGGGGTGAGTATGGGAGGCAACTGCTCAATGTTTTTCTCCCACATCGATGTTTCTCTCTCTCTCTCTCTCTCTCTCTCTCTCAAATCAATTTTTAAAAATCCTTAGGTGATAATTAAAAAGACTTTAAATGGGGACTATAACTCTGGAAAATATGTTTAATAAAAGGAACAGGTGGCTTGCTTCAAAAATCTGGAGTGCTAAATAATAAGGAGTAAAATGCATTTTTCTCCAGATAGGAGGAGTAAGATGAATGGGCAGAAGTTATAGGATGTCAAATTTCAGCTTTGTCTTATTTCAAAAGATAAAAGCTATCCAAACCTGGAGTGGAATGGTTGGTCTGTGAGTTAGTGAGGCCCCCTTCCCTAGAATTATCAAAGTAGACATCAGAGACCTGCTGTTAGGGATGCTAGAGAGACTTCTGCGTTGAATCGGAGGTTGAGCTGGATCAGTGGCTCCTCCGCTTTGGATGTCAAGGACCAGTAACACCTCTTTTTAATCTACCATGTGAGACGGTTTTCAAAAATCAACTACCATATACTGTCATCATTTCACAAAATAGAAGACATTTACCACCAAAGAGAGGGGCGGACATATTATCAGCATAAAAGACAATCCTTTATACAGGGTGGGGCAAAAGTAAGTTTACGATTGTGAGGATGCAAAACAAAGGTTATTCTTGTATTACTAATTATTATGTTACTTTCCATATGAACAGTAAACCTACTTTTGCCCCACCCTGTATCATATAAATTTAAGTTTCTAGAAAAAAAAAAAAACACCATATATTTCTAACTTCGTGAGGGCCAGAGAAAACATTAATCATGATTCCATTTGTCTTGTTCACTTGTATTCCCAGTGCACAGCATTTCGTAGGTACTCAATAAATGTATGCTCAATGAATGACTGAATGAATGCATGCATTTAATATAGAAAGCCCTGGCTTCCACACTGAGTCCAACAGCCTCTCTACCTCATCATTAATCAATATTTATTGGCAGCTCTTGTCGTTCTCTGCACTGAAATATGGCACAGCAAGGGCCATTAACTCCTACAATCCATTCTCCAAGCACTGAGAGTAATAAAAGCCTGATATTTGTACTGTGTTTTAAGGTTTACAAAGCATTTTCTCTTGTTATCATTTCACTCAACTCTTTACAACATGGAGATTAATACCCTGAATTTACAGCTGAAGAAACTGAGGATCAAAGACTCTCCCCAGGCCACATCTGACAGGGTGGAGTCAGGAACTCAGCAACTCCAACTGCAAGGTGGATGCTGTTCCCGCCTGCCTCGAGATGTCTCCCTAAGAAAGGTATAACCGGGTCCTCTGGCCACCTGGGGGAAAGTGGATTGCTTTGTCTTCACCACAAAACCACAGGACACGGGCCTCAGCACACAGGCTTCCCTGGTACTGATGGGATCTCCAGTCAGGGTCTCTTTGGGGAAAAGCAGAGGTCAGAGGAGCCCACGGCTTCCATCAGCAGCAAACCAAGAGGCTTTGTTTGCCTTCGGGATACCATCGGTCCACCATGCCTGCTCACACTGGAAGTGGAAACCCTCTGAGATGGATTTGATGTCAGGTCTACCCAAATGTATCAACAAAAAAAAGAGAGAGAGAGAGAAGAATAAAAGACCCTCTAAAGGATGATGGCATTGTTTGAGAAGCCAGTAATGGCAACCTACCTACCTTCTGGGCCCCCCTTTCCTGCTATGTGCAACCCAAGTCGTGTGCGACTACCTAACTAACTGTCTTAGCCTGGAAGCAAGCAGAGAGTCAGGAAACCACACTGTACAGTCCACATTTAAACACATCAAAGAGGCAAACAACAACAACATTATCCCACAGACTTAACCAGTTAATTTGAAAGAGAGATGGATAGATAGATAGGTTATCTGGTGTGTAACTAGAACAGGTCCAGTGTAGCTTAGCAACCCCAGGCGCTGGTTTTCTCACTGGTAATTCACTGGTTAAAGAAATCCAAGGTCTGGGATCCACAGTCCAGGATGCAGTGAGGCATCTCAGCAGGGCAGGGTCAAGGTACTGAAGCAACAGTGCTGGGCATCCTGAACAGATGGTAAAGGCAGGTGTTTGCGGTGGGGGGTGGGCGGGGAGAGCACACATGCTCTAAATGCTATGATTATTATTGCATTTCCTAGCAACGTGTTGTCTGAGCACTACATAGAAACTAGGGGGGGAGACAGGCTTCTGAAATCAAAACAAAGATCAAGAGACTCTGTTCACCTGTGTGACACATGGTAAAAACACAGCCAGGGCATCAAGTCTAAATGGGACATGTCACACAGGAGACCGAAGAATGCATGAGAAGGGAAAAGCGAAGCATCAATTTACAGGAAGTCACTTACCCAGAGAAGTAAATAATGGAGCAGAGCACCACAGAGAAGCAGGGACTGTGAGCTTAGACAGATTGGAGTTGGAACAGTGGCTTTATCACTTGTCTAATATTGTGATGTGGGCCGAGTGTGGACTGCATTTTACCCTCAGCTCGGTTTGGCTCACCCCCATCTCCTGAACACATACCACTGCCACAGAGTATTGTGAGTGACAGGAATACAAGGACAATATGCTCCCTGTTTTCTTACCTCTCAAAATGGGAACGTGACCTTAATATGGTGGCTGTGAAAGTCAATGCAAAACCTTGGCACACAATCAGAGTGCAATACACGTTGGTTATTATTCTAGTGATAATAATGTGTGTCCAAAGGTCAACATCTGGATATTTCTCTGTTTTAGTTTAAATTAGTAAATATTTTAAATAATAGTTTATTATTCCTCTGAAAAAATGCCAGGACCTTAGAATGCATTAAATTCTGATATTTACACCCACCTATGACTAATCTTTTACCTCACTGTTGTTCAATGTTTAAAACCTCTTTATTTTCAAATCATCCTAAATCTTAGCCTTCTCAAAAGAAAAAAAAATGAGGGGAAAATGGGAGGGTGGGAGGGAGGGAGGGAGAAAAGAAAGTTTCTTTATTAAACATGTTGGGCTTGGTAGATCTTTCAGCAAGGATCACAAGGTTAAGTGCTCTCAGTCTTTGTTTATATGAAAAATGTCTTTTCATCCTAACTCTTGCATGACAATCTAGCTTTGAATAGAGTTCTAGTTTGATATTCAGTGAGCACTTCGAAGATATTATTTCATTGTCTTCTGCCCTCTACTGTGGTTGATGAAGTCACACAGATTATCTACCACAGCTGTTGGTAGACAGATAATCTGCCTTTTCTCCCTGCTTGCTTTTAAGATTTTCTTCCCTTTGACATTTCAGCAGTTTTCTACATTGAGTGTCTAGATGTAGATATGTTTTTAATTACCCTACTCAATATTCAGTGTGCTGCCACAATCTAAAAATCAATATCTTCCTTAAATTTTGGAATGTTCTTGGCATTCTCTTCTAAAATAACGCTTTTTCACCATGCTACCATCTCCTAGAACTCCATTTAGACATATATTGAAGCTTTTCATTCTGTCCTTCGATTCTCCCAGCTGCTCTTCCATAGATTCCAAACTGTGTCTCTCGGTGCTAAATCCTGGGCAATTTCCTCAGGTCTAACTTCAAATCACAGATTTTATCTTCTACTACTTCTAACCTGATGTTTCACCCATTCATTAAGCTCTTTATTTCAATGACTGTTTTTCAGTTCTAGAACTATTATGCCCTTTTTTCAAATCTCCTTTTTCAGAGCACAATCCTTTTATTACACTTTCTATTTCTTCTTTTTATTTTTATTTTATTTATTTTTTTATTCTCACCCAAGGACATTTTTCCATTTTTTGTTCAGACAGAGTGGGAGGGAGAGAGAGAAAGAGAGAGAGAGAGAAACATCGACGTGAAAGGGACACACTGAATGGCTGCCACGCACACAACCAACCAGGGCCAGAGACAAACTGCAACCGAGGTACACGCTCTTAGCGGGAACCAAACCCGGGTCTCTCTGGACCACAGGCCGACACTCTAACCACTGAACCAAACTGGCCAGGGCTATTTCTTCTTTTTAAACAAATTATTTTATAGTCTCCTCAAGTTGTCCTGTTACTTTTGTTCTTGGAGCACTAAATCTCATGCCTGTTATAGTGGTCAGCTCTTCCTCATGGAGGTTTAATTTGTTACGAGGTTTATCATTTTTATTGTTAGCTCTTCTTCAGCCAGGATTGCTTGTTTTTATTGTTGTTGTTTTGGTTTTGTTTTATGAAAGTGTTGAGGGCCCTGAACTGTAGAACTCTGCCTCAGCATTATTTGTGTTTATTTTTTTTTGGGGGGGGGGGGCATGTGCATATTAATTATCCTCCATCAAGTGTCTTTTATTGTGGTAAAAAAATGCATGAATATTTACCGTCCTAAACATTTTAAGTGTACAGCACAATAGTGCTAACAGTACGCATGCTGTTGTGCAGCAGACCTCTAGGACTGTTTTCATTTTGCACGACTGGGACTCGGTATCAGCTGAACAACTCCTCTTGCCCCCTCCCCCAGCCCCTGGCAACCACCATTCTACTTCCGTTTCTACAAGTCTGACTACTCTCGAGTACCTTGTATAAGTGGAATCATGCAGTATTTGTCTCTTTGTATCTGGCTTATTTCACGTAGTATAATGTCCTCAAGGTTCATTCATGTTATAACATATGACAGGATTTCCACCTTTTTAAGGCTGAATAGTATTCCAGTGCATGGGTCTTCGTCAGCTTGGTCTGCCATAACAAAATACAGTAGACTAGGTGACTTAAAAGAAATATATTTTCTTACAATTCTGGAGGTTAGGAGTCCAAGATCAAAGTGTCAGCCTGATTGGTTTCTGGCAAGAGCTCCCTTGCTGGCTTCTAGATGTCCGCACGAAGCTCTGCCGTCTTTTCTTATGAGAGCACTAACTCCTTCATGGGAGCTCCACCGTCATGATCTAAACCTAATCACCCCCCAAAGGGCCCGTATCTGCAGACACCATCACTTAGGGCTTCAATATAAATCTGGGGAGGACTCAACTTAGTCCACAACAGTATACACCACATTTTCGATGTCCAAGGTACAGTTTTTAATGTCCATTGTTTTTATCCTAACATTCCTGTAAAAGGCAAGTAGCAAAAGTCAGACTCCATACCTGTAAGTGACACAGACACAGAGTCCCTCTGTCTCCCAGGTGGGACAGCGAGCCCCAGGACAGACAGTAAGCTTCCCCAGAACAGTAAGTGCGGCCTTTCTTGTCTCCCTTTCTTGAACAGGAAGCTCTTTAAAGTTCTGGGCTTTCTGCAAGGGCTCCATTCCAGCTCCCCACATCTTATGAGGCCATAACTCTCCTTCACCATGGATTTAGCTATTTTGAACCTACTCTCTCTTTTGAGCAGTTAAAATACACATTATCTGTGACCAGGACTGTTTTGAGACTTAAATTACACAATTCACATGAAGTTCCTGATGTAAGAGCTAGCACACACTAGAAATTCAATGAATCATGGCTATTTTTATTTATAAACCCCAACTCAACCGTCTCAAGCCAAAACCACTCCCCTTCCTTTTAACAAGGTAATAAAAATTAAAAAACAATAATATGTAACATTATGTACCTTAGACTACCCATACATAAATATTTCCCCTTTCTCTTGAAAAAGACAGAAGTGAAATAAAAGAGATGTCTACAATGAACTGCAAAGCCTGAACACCAATATCACTTTTATATGATATATCCCCAATACAAAACACTTACCTAGATTAGCCAATGTTCAAATTTAAACAAAACAAATTTGCAAAACTCTCACCAACCCAACACATACATACACACACATACAGCTATTGGCTGTACCTAAATTAAATTTCCCAGTTGATCATGGAAGAGACACATCCTAAATCAAGTCCATTCACCCGAGTGAGCAGCATGTCCACGCTGTATCGAACACCAGTCAGCCTCATTGCTAAACATTAACTCCAGCTAGTTCACGTAACACAAACCTAGCTCAGAGTCTGTTCCAGATCAGGATAGGCTGTCTTGCCCTCCCTCTCCTGGATGTCATGGGTGGGTCCACACTCCATGTTTTATTTCCCTTTCAGTGAATACTACGTACTGTAGTGTCCTTCAGACACCGCAGCTGCGTGTACCAGGAACAGGTTCCCTGGGCCTTCCTGACCGATATCCTACTTAAGAAGTCCTATCATGTAAAGCAGGAGTTCATTTTAATTGAATCGGCCATGGTCCTAATACCAGGGTGTGTGACTCTAGAACAAATGGGAATCAAGCTTGGAAGACATGCCCGAGGCAAAGAACTGCGTGACTGCAAAATTCATGGTGCTGAAGCAGTCATCTCCATTGCCCTCTCCCCCGCTTGGGCAAATGTTTTGTCTGTCGAATTAAACATACAGTGGAAGGTTTGGAGGCATATCTATGTTGTTGAATAACTTAGTCCTTCTGTTCCTCGTTGCTGAGTGATGTTCCACTCTGTGGATGCTCTACCATGTTTCCCCATTCACAACAGAAGAACATTTGGGTGATTTCCAGGTTGGGGCTGTCAGGAATCAGGCTACCATATATTTTCCTGTACATATGTTTTTACTTCTCTTGGGTAAATGCTATGTAAAATAGAAGAATACGTTTCTAGCTGATCCCTTAAAAGAAGGATTGGCAAGCGTTCGCCCATGTGCCGAAGCCATCCTGCCACTCACACCAGCTACGTACTGCGTGATTTCATGTATCATTTATTCATCCTGGAAAGGGCAAAACACAAAGAATAGAAATCAGGTCCATGGCTGCCAAAGACCCTGGAGGGAGACAGGATTGAATAAATGGGGTATGAGGAAACTTTATAAATGATTTATATCCTGACTATTGTGTGACATGACTGTATACAGAAAAGGTGAACCTCACCATATGTAAATTATGCATCAATAAATCTGATGTAAAAAAATATATACAGTGGAAGGAAGGAAGAGAAGCAGGCAGGAAGAGGGGAGGGAGGGCCGGGGAGGGCAAGAGAAAAGGAAAAGAAATGTGGTGTATCCCCCAAAGCAGCAGACTCCACGGGGGCTTCCACGTAGATGTGCGCATACTCCTTTATTTACTGTCTCCTCTTGGGATACATTCAGTGCAAGAACATTAAGTAATATCCAAAGTGAAAACAGCCCCTCTTGACACTGTTCTGCAAGTTTCTGCCCTAAATGAGACAGTGAATCAGAAGATTACATCTGCAGGTGGGTTGGGGAGAGAAAACAGAGTCCCATGACATGTTGGGGAAAAACTAAACTAAGGCGAGCCCGTGTGGTGATGATTTTTCAAGTCAAGAAAGGCAGACCCAAGCTCGTCTGGTTTGACTGCAGTGCAGACAGTGACAATTCCAAACTGATAAAGACAGACCCTAAAATAGGCCCTATGTATCAGGCTGCCCTGTATCCCTGGGAAAGAGCCATTGTGTCAACTGCATGTCAATCCAAGTATTTTCTACTGACCCACCTCCCTGACTTTTATCTCTTGAGCATGCAGATAAACACATATGACAGTCCCTGGAGATTATTTCTAAATATACCAACTCCTGTTTATACCAAAACGGCTTCCCTGCCAGGCACAAGCCCTGGCACTTCCACTCCAAGGAGAAATCTGGAGCAGAGTGCAAACCAAGTCCCTGGGACCTCGGTCCTCGCCGGCCTGAATCTGAGGTTGGGACTAGGCCATCATGCTGACACCACTCCCATGGCACACATTCCTCTCCCGAACGTCCCACCTGCCAGAGGAGGTCTGAGCGGATCTGCGGGCTTGTTCTGCCAGCACAGGGGCTGCCATTTAAGCCACCATGAAAAATCTCAAAGGTCCAACAACAAAGTATCCAAATTAGAAGAGAAACGATATAATCGTGGCAGGGCTTTTTACGAGCAAGGGTTCAAAAGAGCAGACTAAGTTCAAATTCCAGCTCTCTCATTTATTAGCTGTGGGATCTTAGGCAAATTACCTAAGCTCTCTGTAAAATGTGGTTAACAGGAGTTCCTCCCTCATGAATTGGGGGGTGAGGATTAAATTAGATAGTATACATGATGTACTTAGCCAAGTACCCACTGGGAGCAATAAGCAAGGGCGGAGAGGGTCTGCCTGCACCCACTGAACACACACACTCCAGGAGGAAGGGCCCAGTACACAATAGCTTATTCTTCGTCCAAAAGGCCTCCTTACCGTCCCTTGCAATCACCAAAGTGCCTGATTGTAGAAACAAATCCAAATGGAGGTCCAGGCTGAGAAGAGCCGGGGTGAGAAGATGTTGGCTGTCAAGACACTAAACTGTTTATACCAAAGGAATGCATTAAGACGCTCATGCTCAGAGGGCTGATTTATGTTAACTAAATGGCCCACATCCCTTGGACGTCTCCACTTGAGCTCTCTCCACAGCCTGGCCATTTAAATGCATGCTGATGTGAGTCTTCACTTGGGTGTTGGCAGGTTGAAAGGCACTTCCAAAGCCAACCGCTCTAGAAAGCCAAATATGGCCAAGCTCAGACCACTCTAGGTGAACCTCAGGGAGCCCCCCCACACCACCCCCAGCGGGTGCTAGAAGATGGTGAGGGGGTGACTCAGACAGCATCAGTTGACAACTTCAGGGTATGAATGACTATGGACTATTTTCATTTCCAAAAAAAATTTTCCATCTTATAAACTCCAAAGTATTTTATCGAAGCGGTGGGGTCTAATTCATCAGCCTGCTGCTGGAAAGACAACCTCTTAAGCAGAGCGAAGATGCTATTTTGAGTCACTGTGCCAGCATACAGTCTCCTGCCCCTGAGAGAGTATATAAACGATAATCAATTGGATGGAATTTCTTGGAGACCCCAGAGTCATCACGGAAAGTTCATGGTGAAAAGGAGGAAGGCCAGGGATCAGGGCCAATTCTTCACGGGCTCATGACAACCTTCAGCAAGTCAGATCATCTTGAACATCAGTTTCCCCATCCATGCACTAGAAACAAATCTCTCTCAGGGATGATGTGAATAAAATGAGAAAATAAGTGTGAAACATGTTGAAAAGTATTTATAAAGACAGTGAAATGAAACTACAAAGTGCTATCTAGTGACTCCTTCAGGGAAGTTAGACCAGGAATTTAGATGCTCTCGGATTTAAGTCACCTTTAAAAATATGTCTGTTTTAAAATATGACCAACCTAGCTGAATAAAAAGTGAAAGACAGAACTTATAAAATAGTTAAGTGTTTTCTTTTTTGTTTCTCCATTATACCAAACACATATTTCAACTGATTTTTTTTTCCCCACTAAATTGCTATTTGTTTGACTTACTGATTGAATCAGCTGGTTGAATAAAAGACAAACTAAGCATCTATCCATCTTTCCAAGAAATGGCCAAAATATTAGGTGTGCAACATGCCTTACCTCCTCCTAACTCTGTGGCAGACATCACTAATCAACCACTGCCCTCTTTCCCCAGAGCTTAGGCAACAGTTCAGAATCCTTTCAACACACAGCACTCTAGACAGCCATAACCAGTCCCAAATCAGCACAGGACCTGAAACCTATTTGTCATCTTAGATGTGTGGAGCCTGAGAAAGAAGATCCCCTACCAAGAAGGAAGGTTCTTGGTGACTAACTGGGTTCAAATTTATAAACAGAGCCTAGCAGCCATTTCTAAACAGGGGCCTCTCACGCAAACAGCACTTTGGGGAGAAGCCTGCACTGAACTGCCTGCCTCCCACACAGAACTGCCTGCCTCTGCGCCGTGTTCCTGCCGTCTGAGCCAGCCCGAACAAAGCAGCTCCTGAAACTGCATTTCAACCCACAGGACTGAGGTGTTCCCTGTCAACTCAGAGCTGCTCAGCCCCTGCGCAGCTATATCCCCACTAGCATCTTCATCAACCAGAGAGGCTCCATTCTGACCAATCAGGACCGTTGCTTTTTAGACCAATCAAACGGCAAGGATTTGGAGTCCTCATTTGCATAAGGACCAATCAATCACGGACCAACGGTGGGGACTTCTGTCTATATAAGTCAGCTCCCTGGGGTTCAAAGGGCATATTTTCCCTTTTCACCGAAGACTGAAGATTAGGCTTGCTTTCCTGGGCTGGGGCTGGGGCTGGGGCTGGAGAGGCACCTCCCCCCAGGGCCATCTCACAACAGTGCCCTTTCACAGCCATGCTGCTCCATAATTGAGCTGTAACAGTACTGAGCTGTTCCCAGCCATGCTGTTTTCACAGTCTTGCTGTTCTCATGGCCGTGCTGTATCACAATTGCACTATTTGCACTGAATCAAGTTTCCTTCTTTGCCGTACCCCAAGTTTGGGATTTCTGCTAGCACTTGAATTGGTGCCAACCACTATCAGTTAACAGATGTATCTTTTGCCTGATTTCATTTGAAACCACGAGCTTGGGAAAATCATCCATAGAATGATTTTAGTCTAATTTCTCCTGAACTTATTTGCTGATGACTGGAATTCCTGGAAAAAAAGACCAAGTCTTTCATTTCACAACAAAAGACTGAACATGCAAATACTTCAGAGAGGAAGTAAAATGAATTTATACAAAAATGTAAATAGTTGATTCTAGCATCCCTCTGAGCAGTTCTTCTTGGAAAAACCATTGTCTTCCCACCCACTCCAGGGACATACAGCCCCCCCAAGCCATGCCCATGACTGCCAGGATAAGCAGGGACAGTACTGCAAGACTCTATCAGGGATCTGAGCCTTTTACCTGTTGGTGTGTCTTCCCAGAGGGAAGGAGAGGTAAAAGCAAAGAGCCTTGAACCCCCGAGTGACAGGAGAAAGCGCCACAGCCACGGGAAGAATACAGAAAGGAGAGATGACGATCAGAGATACACTCGGTACACAGAGATAGCAGTGCAAACCCACATCATCTTCCACACTATATTTGACCCCCTTATTCCAAAAGCTACTCAACTCTTAGATTAGATTTTTTAAAAAAAACTTGGTCCTTGATGGGATCAGGGTTATCAGCTCCATTAAAAAACTGAGCAAGACTTCCGGAGTCTGGAGGACGCATTCATTTCTCAAACAAGTGTGGCTCTAACAATGTACCATGGCACCACCACCAAGATGCTTGAATGCAGCTCAGCCAGTGGCTCCACTGTAAGCTCCAGAAGGGCACAGGCCTGGCTGTTTAATTCATTAATGTATCTGTGTCTGTCTGGTATCTAGTACTTAATACATAGTTGTCAAAAATTGGTTATATTTGTCTATGCCCTCTGCCAAGTGTCTATTACAGTGCCAAACTCACAGTGAGCACTCACTTAACATTGACTGATTGATTGATGATTGATAGTCTGTCCTGCCTTTGGTTCTGTAAGTGAAGGAGGCAAAATGAGTCAGCCTGATGTACCTGGGGTATACCTGATATACATTATTTACCTAAGGGATACCTAATATACCAAATATAATTTTAATGAATATATAATATATATTTCTTAAGCCTAATAATATTAAAAAGAATAATGGACTAACATTCTGAAAGTTTAAAACATTCTAAATGAGTAAATCCCCAAAAATAGACTGGAAAACCATTAGATGCCATAAATGAGAAGTGATAGGTAAAGGAGCTGAACTACTGAATGTCATCATGTCACAATGGTTTGTGAGAGTTTCTCCTTATAAATATGGACTTACTAAATGACCAGTTCAACGGAAAATGGTTTCACAAACCAGACAGAGGTATACTTACAATAACCCTGTCCTCTTAGAGGTATCAATACTTTCAAAGCATATCCACATCCATGACCTTATGATGGTTCCAAAATACCTTTTAAATCCTTTACACATCTACTATTTCATCTGTTCATTTAAAAAAAAAAAATCGTTGAAGTAGTGGGAGAAGTTTTACTATTTCCATTTGTTCAGATGAAGAAACCTGGACTTAGAGAATCTGAACAACTACCCACCAAGCACACACACTCCAGAAGGAAGGGCCCAATACACAGTAGCTTATTACTCTTCAGATGGCCTGAAGTAATCTATGGGCTTTTACTATCTGTAAAATGAGTCCTAATTATTGAAATGAGGCTGTTCTAATAACTGAATGTGAGGGGAAAGCTAAGATAGACATGGCCTGAGATGATGTGAAAAGCCAAAAAAGGAAAGGCAAATCCCTCAGAATAGGTCTGAATGCAACAATGGTAGAAAAATAAAAATGTCCCTGTTTGTATGAGTCAGCCCATACTATATACATGTTCCACTTGTCTCTGGCTGAGATTCTGGATGTGAACATTTTTTCCCATAAAATACTAAAGCACCAGTATGCTGTGGACACTCCAAGTCAAGAAGTTAATATTAAAAATTGTCTATAGACCAGTGAAGCCACTAAGATTGTCCACTGAGGGCAAATGCAACACATCCACAATTCAGGGTGCTTATAACCTCATGGTGAAAACATTCATAAAGAGGATGGGCTCACACTCAAAATGTGTATATGTCACAGAGGGAAGTGATCCACCATCAGTGAGAGTCAGCAGAAACAAGAAACAGGATAACTATGCCTCAAGGGCTGAAATAGATACAACAACCTAACATAGACTGTAATCATCATATATACATATATATGTTTAAAATGATTAAAATTCTAAAATATGGAATAGAAAACATGAAGGGGAAAAACAGACTAATAAAAAAAAAGATTTGATATAGAACAAAATGTAACTTAGAAATAACATAGGCATTGAAGTAAAAAAGCATCTAAAGATTAAATAGCAGATTAGATACAAATGAAGAAAAATGGTGAATAGGAAGATAGAGCTGAAGAAATTACCTAGAACATAGCAGAGAGATATAATGAATACAAGATACGAAAGAGCATTTAAGAGAAAGGGTATGCCCTGGCCAGTTTGGCTCAGCGGTTAGAGCGTCAGCCTGCGGTCCGGAGAGACCTGGGTTTGGTTCCCGCTAAGGGCACGTGCTTCGGTTGCGGTTTGTCCCCGACCCTGGTTGGTCGTGTGGGTGGAAGCAACGTGTGTCCCTTCACGTCGATGTTTCTCTCTCTCTCTCCCTTCCTCTCTCTCCCTCCCACTCTATCTGTACAAAAAATGGAAAAATGTCCTCGGGTGAGGATTAAAAAAAAAAAAAAAAAAAGAGAAAGGGTAAAATGAGAAAGACCAATACAGAGTTTAATAACACAGTTCCAGAAAAATAAAATAGAAAGACTGAGAGGCAATAGATTTTTTTTTAATATGCTACTTTTTAATTGATTTTTGGAGAGAGAGAGAGAGAAACATCAATGTGAGAGAGAAACATTGATCGCCTGCCTCCTGCACACCCTCTTGGGGATCAAGCCTGCAACCTGGGCATGTGCCCTGACTGGGAATCTAACGGGGACCTCTCTTGTCCATGAGACAACACTAAATCCATTAAGCCACACCGGCCAGGCGAGAGGCCATATTTTTAAATGACCGAGAATTTTCCAGAACTGGTAAACCATATAAATCCTCAAATTAAAGCGTCTCACCAAGTCTCAAGCAAGATTTTTTTTTTTTAGGTCTATGTATTAACACAACATTGTAAAATGGCATAACACCAAAGACAAACAGAGTGTCTCTGTAAGAGTCAGAACTGATTCGAGCTCACAGAAGATTTCTTAGCAGCCACAGGAGAGTCCAGAAGGTAACAGAATATCTTTAAATTACTAAAGGACGATATTTGCTAACACAGAATCCCATACCTGACTACACCACCAGTGAAGACTGAGAGGAAAAAAACAATTTCAAAGATTGAGGAGATGTACCCCTGATGACCACTGCTGCAAGAAACACAAAATATGTGCTTCGGTATTCAGGAAAAATAAACAGAAGGAGGGGACTGGCCAGGTCAGGACCCAACACTGCGTGCCAACAATACCCACCGTTCTAGCTCTCAAGGATCAGCTGACTGTGCATCTTCTGAAGGAAGCTCAAAGCCCCTACAATACGATTACAGTCATTGGGGTTGATGCTGTTGGCGTGGCCTGGGCCATCAGCACCTTAATGAGGGACTTGGCAGATGAACCTGCTTTTGTTGATGTCATGAAAGACAAACTGAAGGGAGACATGATGGATCCCCAACATGGCAGCCACTTCCTCAGAACACCGAGACCTGCCCCTGGCAAAGACTGCAATGTGACTGCAAACTCCAGTCTGGTTATGATCACAGCTGGGCATGTCGGGAGGGAGAACGCCATCTTCATTTGATCCAGTGTTAACGAGAAATCTGTCATTTTGTTGTTGTTGTTGTTGTTGTTGTTATTGCCACGGTTTATTACAGGAAAAAGATATAGATTAAAATCAGCTAAAGGATGAAGCACGTGGAGCATCAAGCCGTCCTCTCCCTGTGGAGCGAGGACAGTGTGAGCATCTTTAAACTCATCGCTCCGAATGTGAAATGTGCCCCAACTACAAACTGCTTTGTTTCCAATCCAGTGGATATCACGACCTATGCTGCTTGGAAGATAAGTGGCTTTCTCGCAAACCATTTTATTGAAAGTGGTTACAATCTGGATTGAGCCATTTCTGTTACCTAATGGGGGGAATTCTGGGGGTTGTCATGGGTGAGTCCCTGGGGAGCAAGGAGACTCCAGTGTCCTTGTATGGAGTGGACTGAATGTCTCTGGTGTCTCCACCAGAGAATATGCACCCTGACTTAGGCACTGATGCAAATAAGGAACCGTGTGGAAAGAAGTCCACAAACAGGGGGCTGACGGTGCTTAGGAGGTGGTCAAACTGAGAGGCTGCACATCCTGGGTCACTGGACTATCTGTGCAGATTTGGCAGGCACGTCTGATTTCCACCATGATTAAGGGTCTCTACAGAATAAAAGATGATGAATTCCTTAGTGCTCCTTGCATCTTGGGACAGAGTGGAATCTCCGATGGTGACGGACACCTGAGGAAGAGGCCCCTTTGAAGAAGAATGCAGATCCACTTTGGGGGATCCAGAGAGAGTTGCAATTTTCAAGTCTCCCAGTATGGTACCACCTCACTGTCGAGGCCACCACACGACTTCAGTTGGAGAGTGTGCATGTTGTCCTTCTTATCTGATCTGTGACTAAGGCAGTAATAAGACAACCCAGGACAAACATCAGTTTCCTAAAGATAGAAACAGCAATGGCTCATAAAACCCTGCACTGGTATCCTGATGCTGGATGTACATACCTTGTGTCGTCCTGAGCTGGTTAGTGTGAAACAGTTCCACCTCCTCAAAGGCACCACTACCAAGGTTGCGCACAATGCAGTTGCCCTTCAAACTAGATGTGTGTGCGGTGTTATGTAACTTCTGGTTCCTTTACCCAACATGCCTAGTCTAACCTTTTCTCCTCCAATCAATCCCATCCTGCCATCTTGTAATGTATAAATTTAATATTGCATGTCTTGTGTACCACTGTCCTAAAGGATCTTATTTTGTATACAGTATGTATCATAATAGCATACATTGCCACATAATGTAAAAAAGAAAAGTCCACATATAAACAAATAGATACTGCAGCCAATGATCCCAGTGTCATACCAACTAAAACACCAAATAAACCTTTAAAAAAAAAATGGAAGAAAGGAAAAGAATAAAGATGCAATAAAGTTTCCTCACAAAGACTTCCTTGGGAGCAGGTGTGACTTCTGCATATAAGTTAAAGCACCCCAATTCCAGACCCCCTTGCAAGAGTCTCAGGCATAAGCAATCCCCATGCCGCTAACACCCAAAGCACCTTTTCTCTGGAACTGTTTTGAAATCATGCAGCAGGACTGTTTTACACTCCTCCTACCCCACCCCCAAGGCGTTCTTTCTTAGAGAAAACTTAGCTCAGCAATACTCTTTAAGCATTTGAGCCTCTACTACAATTTCCCCACGCAGCGGACTATACATAAAGGACCAGACACACACAGTTTTCTCCTGCTGTACTTCAATCAATCAATCCCTTTGCAATATTCAAGTAACAGTTATGTATAACAGGGTTTGAAGGAATAAACGGATTCTTAATTGGGGGACTGGGGACAGCAGGCAAGTTAAAAGATTCTGTCAAAACGCCAAAGCAAAAGGTAGACATCCATCTACGCACAGGTCCCCTTGTGCCCAGACACACCTGCTCCTGTAACACATGCTCTTTCGGAGTCTCCAGCAAGTGACACCGCCCTCCTTCCCCTCTGCTGCTCGGCTCTCACACACATATGCGCTGGCCCACAGCGTTAGAGTATTTGGTTCTGAATTTCAGTACGTTTGCTTCTGAGCTTGGAAAACACAAGCTAGATGACCTTTACTGCCATTTTATCCTCTCCCTTTCAAACAGACCAGGCCCTGAAGGTGACCATGTAGGAGGCAGTGACTTCTGCCTGTCCATGGGCCAAGTGGGCCTGAACGTCACTCCACACTGTGACTACTGTGGATGTCCGAAGAGTTGTGCCCACTTCCGAGACACCAGGTCCACTCCTCCACCCAAACCAAGAATATTCTCTTCCAGTCGTTTTCTTCTTCGGGATTTTCTTTTCTCCTTCCTTCTATCAATGTCAAATGCTAAAGAAATGCCTAGGACCCACTGTCTGGAGAGTGACGGCAGGGGGCCCAGAGATGACGTGTCCCCGCGGACCACGTTCACCCACGACTGACACCGTTGGAGGGAAACGGTGCATTCCACCCGAGTCTCTCTGGAGCAGGTCCGTGGACCCGCCCTCACAACCAGAGCCCCTGCACTGGTGACAGGACTGCGGCAAAGTCTAGGGGTGTCTCCTGGTCATTAACTCCTTCCTGGACCAACAGGAAACTCCGTGCCACCCAGCAGAAGGTATTCCCATGGTATTCAAATAGTGCTATTGACCTTGGCACTAAAAATTCACATCCTTTCATGAAACATTCATGGTATTTTTTCTTGATTACAGGTAAATCCAAGCATTGTAAATCTCAAATGGGATCCCACCAGGGATTTTTCCAGTGGCCTCTAACATTTTTGTTGTGGGGTCATTAGAGGGGAGGGGATAAAGAAAAAAATAATAAAAGGTTATGTTCTCAGACATACGTTATTCTGAGATAACTACAAGGATTAACATCACAAGGCTTAACACTCCGCAAGGCTAACAGGTTCTCCAGAAAGCTAATATCACAGGTAGGGAAGCTTGGCTGGTGAAGATGGGGGTGTGGGGAGACAGGGATCCCCTGCAAACCACTCACAGGCTGGCACTTCCGATCTGAATTGCCCAGAACCCTCCTCTCGAGCCACGATGGAGGCCCACAGTGCAAGCTCCTTGTCTGTGATGCCAACCGCTCTGTGACTGCCTGAGGCTTGATACCCACCCCTACACTGGCCCTGACATCACCATCTTCCTTCCATCCACGTCTTGGACACAAACCCAGATGTATGGACCATGGGCTCTCTGCTTTGGTGTCAGCACCCGGAAAACTCAGGGGGCCAAACTGTGAAGCCATAAAGTTTGATTCCATATGCCAACCCTTACACACACACGCACCCATGTGCACACACACACACGCACCCTATTCTACCACCCTGCATCGACCCACCCAGCACTTCCACTGTCCCCACCACCCGGGCTCGCCATCTTCTTCCCGTTCTCATGCTCCCCAGAGAGAGTCCACCCACCGCTTTGTACATCCTCTCAGACCTCCGGGGGCCAACCAGCTATTCTGAGGAATAATCTGTGAACAGGGGCAGACTAGCAGGGGCAGACTCCCAGCTCCTACTAAAACTCTGAGTCCTGGCACCTCCGTTCCCACCGGCCACCTCTAGCTCCCACATCCACTCTAGCTTTGCTTGTCTCCTTATGGACCTGGAGCCTGTGCCCCTTGGCCAGCCTGTACCTGTCTCCCTTTGCCAACCTCAATCCTGGGGAGCCTTTCTCTAGGAGCGCTGACCTTTGCTGGCCCCTCACTCATGCCTCCTGACCTCAGCTGGGTTCCCTCTCAGATTTGAGGACCATTAATAATTCCTTTGGGATCCTTTGTGTTTTCCACTGAGTGAAGCTCAAATTCCACTCCAGCTGCCCTCTCTGGCTTAGCATCCAGCACTCCCCTCTGGGAGACCCCTGATATCCCCTTAATAAGTTCCACCTGCCAAATACCACCCTGTTGGTTTCTGAAGACAGAATTTTACCTCCTGGGCGGGGGTGAAACCTTTCACTCCTGTCCATGACCCCAAAGCCTGCCTCCTTCTTTGAGATGTGCCCCATCAATAGCCCCACGCCTCTGCCATCCAATCTCTCCTGTGACAACAAATCCATCCCCTCTTTGTCCATTCACACAAACTCTCTCGAGAGAATGGTCCACGTGTGCCCCGCCCCACTGCATGCCCACCACGCCCCAGTCTGACTGCACAACCATCCTGACCCAGAGTCTACTGCTGATGCCCACATCAGCAAATCTGGTGGGTTTTCTCACTTCCCGCCTTCCCTACCCATCACTCCATTCATCACTGACGCAACGGCCCCTCCCTGCCCTCCACAGCCCCCAGCAGTGGGCGCCCCTCCCGCTTCTCTGACCACTCTGGCTCTGACTCCTCTGTTTCGTCCTTTTCCTGCCATTCAAGGGCTCTGTCTTCAGCCTCTTCATCATTTCTTTTCACCCATTTCCACAGCTTCAAATATCACCTTTAAAAAAATAGCTCTAATTCTGCATGCGTGCAGGGTATCTTCCATTCATCCTCCAAATCCGCCTCAACCCTTCCCACCTACACAGCAGCAAAGGGCTCCCTTGCCCTCTGGCTTTTGTTGAGAAAAATCCCTTCCTTCCTCTCTTGCCTGGACTATGACAGAAGCCTCAGAATTGTCCCTCTACCTGCGGTCTTAGCACCCCCACCTCATCCTCTACCCTGCTGCCGGGCCAGTCGCTGATCACACCAGTCCCTCACTCACGTTAATGGCCCTCCACTGCCTACCAAATGGGATGCGAACTCTCCAGCCCAGTACGAGGGCTCTCTACATGTTACCCCTTTCCTGCTACCCCAACCTTCTCTCCCATTTCTTCCACACACATAACTTGTGTTTAATGAAACTCACTGTCCCTTTATTTTTTTAACTATGTTTTTATTGATTTTTTAGAAAGGGAAGACAGAAGAGAGAGAGAGAAACATTAATATGAGGAACATCGAACGGCTGCCTCCTACATGCCCCCCACTGGAGATAAGGCCCAAAACACAGGCATGTGCCCTGAACAGGAATAGAACCAGGACCTCTCAGTCCATAGGATGACACTTAACCCACTGAGGCACACCAGCTGGGCTCACTGTCCCTTTCGAATTCAATGCATATGCCTATCAACACATTGTTGACTACCAGTCTTTGTGTTAGGAATGCCCACCTTCCTCACTACCCCATTTCTGTCCATCCCTCAAGGGTCAGCTGTTACCACCTTCATAAACGCTCTCTCCATGTGACTGCGTCACCCTCCTTCACACCTGTGAGCCTCTCATCTTTGCCTCCTGTAACATCAAGCATGTTCTAACGTTTTTAGAGTTGTGGGTGTCTGTGTGTCTGTGTATATGAGCATGTATCTTACCTCCTACTAGATTATACCTGCCCTAGCCCTGGCTGGTTTGGCTCAGTGGTTGGAGCACCGGCCTGTGGACCAAAGAGCCGCAGGTTCAATTCCGGTAAAGGGCACGTACTTCGGTTGCGGTTTGATCCCTGGCCCTGGATGAGGTCGTGCAAGGGCTGGGGGGAGGACAACCAGTTGCTATGTCTCTCTCACGTTGATATCTCTCTCCCATTCTATCTGAAGATAAATGGAAAAAAGTATCCTTGGGTGAGGATTTTTGAAAAATTATACATGCCCTAAAGGAGGGGATAACTGAGGGGCTATAATCTCAAATCCAGGTCCCCCAGAATCCCAAGGTCCTACCAGCAAACTGCCTTACATACAGCAGATGCTCAGTAACTTTTGTTGAATGACTAACCATCCCAGTTCTGGGAGGGAAACAAACAATTTAGGATTATTTCATCACAACTGGCATGAGATACCCCATTTTCAGAAACATTTCACAGTCCATTTATCCTGGGAAAAGACTTCTGATCTCCTGGTCTTTCAGACAGCTGGGCATAGGTCAAAATTTCTGCCTTTCACATAATTGAAAAACAGAGCCACACGGTCCTACCCACTGTAGTCCAAACAGGAGATCTGAGTCACTGCAATCCCTGAGGATGTAGAGTCAGATCCCCTGGATGTCTTGGGCAGCCAGACACGGCGACAGGGGCTCTGACCTTGGAGAAACTGTGCAACGTTTCAGCTCTGGACAGTGGCCAAGACACCCCTGGAAGCGGGGCCAGGGAGGGGCTGTGAAGGCAGAGCCAACAGGGAGGAATTTACCAATAGTTGGATTAAACTAAGTGTATCAGCCTTCAAAGTGCCTGGCTGCATTTCTTTCTTAGCATACTGAACTGTGCTCATCTGAGAAAGAAACACACACACACACACACACTTGTGCCCCAGGTGAATCCACCAATCGGAGAGCTGGGTATGGAGGGAAAAGACACACAGGTCATGCAGGTTCAGCAGACATAAGGCTTTGAGATCTAGTCATAAGTCAAGATGCAGTGGCCTGACAGATGATACAGTCAGGCTATAAAAAGAACATGGGCCCTGGCCAGTTTGGCTCAGCGGTTAGAGCTTCGGCCTCCGGTCCGGAGAGACCCGGGTTCGGTTCCCGCTAAGGGCACGTACTTCGGCTGCAGTTTGTCCCCGGCCCTGGTTGGTCGTGCGGGTGGCAGCCACTCGATGTGTCCCTTCACATCGATGTTTCTCACTCTCTCTCCCTTCCTCTCTATCCCTCCCATTCTATCTGTACAAAAAATGGAAAAATGTCCTCGAGTGAGGATAAAAAAAAAAAAGAACATGGACCACCCTGGCCAGTTTGGCTCACTGTTTAGAGCGTCGGCCCACGGACCAGAGAGGCCGGCTTTGGTTCCCGCTAAGGGCATGTACCTCGGTTGCAGTTTGTTCCCGGCCCCAATTGGGGTCATGTGGGTGGCACCCAGTAGAAGTGTCTCTCTCACATCAATGTGTGTGTCTCTCTCTCTTCCTCCCTCTCTCCTTCCTGCTCTATCTGAAGATAAATGCAAAAATGTCCTCAGGTGAGGATAAAAAGAAAAAAAAAAGAACATGGACCAAGAGTCAAGAGACAGGGATTCTAGCCTATTCTGCCACCAAAAAGCCATCCAACTTTAACAGGGGACCTTTAAGGAATAAATGAAATAATATACATGAGCCCACCAAGGATAAAACATATAATAGTCACTAAAAAAAAAAAAAAGACTAGTTTTTGTTTGTTTTCCTAACCAGGCAAGTTGCTTGGAGTCTCTGGGTCCAGGCTTCTTCATCTGAATGGGAAGAATGAAACTCGTCCCACTGCTTCAATGGGTTGCTGTTGTTTTTTTAAGAACAGATGAAATAGTAGACATGAAAAGGGTCTGAAAGGTATTTTGGAACAATCAAAAATGTAAGGTGATGTTATTACTTTTCGGTAAAACAATTACCAAAAAAAAAAAAAAAAAAATAGCCACCCCAGGACTGGAAAGGGGCCTCCTGAGTCACAAACTGGGCCTTCAGTGCCCAGCACAAGCCCCACCAGGGTTATGCCACCTTGCTCGGCCACTCTTCTCTCCCCCTCTCTCCCTCTCTCCCTGATTCTCTCTGCCGACTGCTTCCTTTTCTTCCCACATTTTCTTCCCTTTCCACATTTTAAATGTGTGAGGAGCAGGCAAGGGCCCTGGGCTCTCTCCTGAGGCAGCTCCCAAGCTGGGAGACAGAGACCCCGCACCCCAGGCCACGTGGCCCTCCACCAGCACAGATGCACAGCAGCCACTGAGGGGGACTCAGCCCGACCACACGGCAGGCGGCCAGCCTCTGCCAGGGTCCTGCTGAATCGGGCTGGACACCTCTGTCCATAGGCAGGGGTGTTCCTGGACTAGTCAGACAGGCCGATGGAGAGACAGAAACAGACAGACTAAATAGCTTTGTCCTGTCAAACACCCATTTCCTGTCAAGTTACAAAGCCGGGCGGCACAGAGGTGAACACTGAACTGGATGTGGAGAACGTCTTTATTTTTGGAACGGAGGCAGTATCAGCCACTCTCAACAAAAGGCAGCTGCTCGATTGTTAAACACCTAATTAAAGTCAAATATCTGATAGAGGCACTGGGAGCCCAAAGAAAATACTAGACCCTCATTACTGACACAATGACATTTCCTAATACTATGTTCTCGTCTACACAGGGTTCAAACTTGGGGGGCCACACAAGGAAATAGGCTCTTATAACTAAAACATCAAAATTCAGACCTAGCAATTCCACTCCTAGCTATAGACCCAAAAGAATTCAAACCAAGGACTCAAACAGATACTTCTATGCTAATGTTGGCAGCCTAAAGGTAGAACAACCCAAGTGTCCATCAACTGATGAATGGATAAATAAAAAGTGTTCTGTACTTAAAACAGAATATTATTCAGCCATGAAAAGGAATGGAATGCATGGCCCTTGAAAACATTATGCTCAGTGAAATAAGCCAGACACAAAAGGACAATTATTTTGTGATTCTACTTCTATGAACTATCTAGAATAGGAAAATCCACAGTGACAGAAAGTAGATTAGAGGTAGCCAGAGGCTGGAGAGAGGGAGGAATGGGGAGTTACTGCTTAGTAGTTACAAAGTTTCTATTTGGAGCAACGAAAAGGTTTTGTAAATAGATAGTAGCAATAGTTGTCCAACATTGTGAATATAATTAGTGCCACTGAACTGTATATAATTAAGAATGGTTAAAATGGCAAATTTTGTTTCGTGTGTGTGTGTTTCAATAAAAAAATGTTTAAATGGTCATAATTCATCTTCGTCAACTATCAGTAGATATAACTTAGAGAGTTAGCTTTATTGAAATAGTTCAAAGAAATAAATCTTAAAACCACATTTCATGTAACTGAAAGAAAAGTGTTTAATCTCACCTACAAATGACACCCAGGTACCTAACTAATCTCACATTTCCTTTCAGCTCCGTCATTCATCATGTAGATTGTCACAACATACCTGACTCTGAGATGCACGAAAGGTGCTGCCAACAGACTACACAGGTGAGCTGCAATTGTAGAATCATCATCACTGTCAATAATACATGAAAATCCATAGAAAGAGAAAGTAAATTCGTGGTTGTCAGAAACTGGAGGGAGGGGGGAATGGAGAGTGACTGCCAGTGAATAGAGGGTTTCTTCAGGGGGTGATGAAAATGTGCAGGAATTAGCCCTGGCCGGTGTGCCCCACGCTTAGAGCGTCAGCACACAGACCAAAGAGTCGCGTGTTCAATTTCTGGTCAAGGGCATGTACCTTGGTTGCAGGTTCAATCCCCGGCCCTGGTCAGGGTTGTGCGGGAGGCAGCCAGTTGATGTGTTTCTCTCACATCAGATGTTTCTCTCTCTCCCTCCTTTCCTCCCATTCCATCTGAAAAATCAATGGAAAAATGTCCTCGGGTGAAGATAAAAAAAAGAAAAAGAAAATGTGCAGGAATTAGACATGGTGATGACGGCCCAGCTCTATATAAAAAACAACAACAACAACAACAAAACACTGAACTGTATACTTTCAAGGATGGGTTTTACGGTACATGGGTGATACCTCCAGAGATATTATTTTAAATTTTTAAACTAAATAACTCAATAAAGAAGGCATGCAGTCCAGGGAGCTCAGCGTGCAAGGACGGTCCTCTGAACGCATCAGAGTCTTACTAGGGGATGGAGAGTATCCATTTTCCAAGAAGAAATTCCTGAGAAGATATTGCAAGAATGGATGGTGAGGCCAGGCCAGGCCACGAAGTGGTCATCTCAAAGCCCTGGCCCACTGCTCTAGGTCTTCTTTAAGGTCTACAGAGGGACATGGGCCAAAGAGGGCCCAGGCGGAAACCACGAGAATAAATAAACAGCTAGGGAACGGGAGCACAGGAGAGGCAGGGAGCGTGCCCACGCAGCCGCCGGCACGGAAGAACAAGCATTCAGCTTTACCCACGACGCGTGACCAGTGGACTCTCGCACCGGAGTTTCTGCAGAGCAAAGCCAAGTGAGGTGCCATGGGGCTAACTCAAGGCCGTTTTCTCCAGGATGGGCGGACAGTGAGTCCCTTGTTCCCTCGTCCCCAGAACATTAGCTTTGAAAGTCTAAAAGACCTGGATTTAATTCCAGTTCTCATACTGTTGGGATGACCTTGGCCACATTCCTTAAGGTCTTTGGTCCTCAGTTTCCCCACCTGAAAAGTATTTTAAGGATGACATGATACTAAGTGCATGGAGCACCAAGAATATTGCTGGAGACACCAGGCATTCAATCTAGAAATTTTTTTAAAAGTAGATGTTGTTCTTCAACATACTTTATTTTTTAAAATAGCAATGAAAGCACATGGCTCCGCAGATCCCAGGACGGAGCCTGGGAGGGGAAGGCGGTGGAGGTGGGGAGCGAGGTGCACAAGTTTCCCAGGCCACTTTCTGATGATGAGATTTTTTTTTGCAGTAGGAAGCTAAAGGCTAATCTGTTGCTTAAGATGTGAAGTTAAAGTCCTTTCCTATTTTGATACATATCTCAAGATGCCATATGGAACTGTTCCCTCCCTTGATCTATAATCCTCCAAAACTTTTGCTATGTAAAAAAAAAAAAAATAGTTTATTTTCCAAAGCCAAAGTTTACATTGAAAGCAAAGTTTTATTTTCCAGGCAGTCTGTCCTTCGGTACTAAGGGACTGTGTTTAGATTTGGGGAGTCCATGTTGGAGAGCGACTCGTTTATTTGCCCAGGTGGTGTTCCTACTTCAGCTCTCTGGACCATCAGAAGACGTCTGACCAGTTTGGCTTTGGACCTTCGGCTGAACGCAGGGGCCTTGTGCTGTAGCTGCGAGAAGATGGCAGTGTGGGAGGGGACAGCTGCTGGGCATACGGACACAAATGGTCTCACAGTCCTAGGATCCCACTGGCCTCAGGGTGGTTGACTGTTGTCAAGAAAAGTAAAATATCAGGGCTCTCTTGAGTGAGTTTTCACTTTTTCCTTGATGACTCTGGTATTAGCGAGAGCACCTCAGAATGATTCTCTTGGTTCAACATTTCCATCCTTGAAAGTTTGAACGTCAGCCATCCACCGTGTACAGAGCTGTCTGAAATGCTTTGGACGTTTTTCACAGACGTGCCTTTCAAACTCTAGTGCTCTGCTCCCTGATCAGAATACCTGATACCTGCCCAGTGATTCACACGCACGCGCTCAGAGTCTCACGGCTGCCCCGAGAATTCGACTGGCTAAAGGCTATCATCTCCATCTCAGGGGTCAAAACGATGAGACCCAATTCCTGCAAAATGCTCAGAGACGGACAGCAAGTCAGAGAATGGAAGTCCAGTCATTACTGATCTAGCTGCAGTCTTATTTATTTATTTATTTATTTATTTATTTATTTATTTATTTTGCTAACTGGCTTCTTTGAAAGGTTTTAGCCCAACATGGAATACACACACACACACACACACACACACACATATCTAACATGACACAATGGTACAAAGTAAATAGAGCTTAATTGAGTAATCAAGGCAACATTTCTGCCCACAGGCAATATGGGGAAGAACATTCATTTGTTGTCTGGATTTTGGCTTGGTTCTCCAAAGGCCAGGAGACAAGATTACTTTATTTCCCTTTTAGCTAGGCTAAGCAGGCAGCACCAAGTGTAGCCGACTGTATGAAAAAAAAAACAAAAAACAAAAACAGAAACCCTTTGGCAAATTGCTCGCTTAAATATTTCATAAAATTATCTCAATACTATGTTCTGAAATGGCGGCTTCCTCCAGTGATCTCAAAGGCCACATCTGTAAGTGGAGTCTGGCTCTGCCCCTGTTGTATAGCTAGAGACCAGCCCTGGCCGGTTTGGCTCAGCGGTTGGAGCGTCGGCCTATGGTCCAGAGAAACCTGGGTTCAGTTCCCGCTAAGGGCATGTACCTCGGTTGCAGTTTGTCCCTGGCCCTGGTTGGGTCGTGTGGGTGGCAACCACTCGATGTGTCCCTTTCACATCGATGTTTCTCTCTCTCTCTCTTCCTCTCTCTCCCTCCCACTCTATCTGAACAAAAAATGGAAAAATGTCCTCGTATGAGGATAAAAAAAAAAAAAAAGCTAGAGACCAAATCAGCCTCAAAGGCCTCCCAGTTTCTGGGAAACGGTGAGGGAGAGTATCAACAAGTCAGCCAATGAACACTTCGCGGATGATGGGAATGTCAGAGGCAGGTCCTAGATGAACACGCACCACGCCTATCCCAGTGTCCCCTGGGAAGACATAAGTGTAGTCCTAGTAGACCAAGCCTGAAAAGGAAGCAAGGAGGAGCCTTTGTTCTTCCAACTCAGATAAAATTCATGGCAGCCTGTTCTCTGGCCAGCTGCTACCTCAGTGTGCCCAGTTTCTCCCCTGCCGCTATCTGTCTCCATGCCTTGGCCAACAGCGATGCTGGCCAGTCCACAAAGAATGCCCAACAACTCATCAAGGGAAGTCCTGTAACACAGCCTGGCCTCATCACCCCACTGTCCCTGAGGGGCTGAAACAAGCCTAGACTGGGGCAGAAAGGAAAGGCTTAGAGCCATGGCCATTTGCAGACAAAATACTGATCTGAATTTTGCTGGAGTTCCTTATGGACATGTATCAACTTTTACTCTGTAATCCAAAAAATTATTTTTAAACCTTTCCAATGATAGATACCCCCGCCTACCCCCACGCTGTTTCCAAATCTAACATCTGAGAAGTTATTTTAGCCGGACAAAGGTGGATTCAGGGCAAGGGGGGGATTGGGGAGAGGTGGAGAGGTTTACCAAACAGTTTACTAACCAAATACTAAGTAATGCTTCCTTACAGAGTTTAATATACACCAAGGTGATCAGTAGAAAGCAGGTGGGAAAAGAAACTGGAGAATTTTTCTGTCACATCCCAGCCTGAGTGACTGACTCTTTAGGAGCCTCTGTTTAATCAACTTGGTTCCTTTTAGCCATAAGATGTTCTGATCCTCGAAAGTATATTCCCAAAGAGACATTACATTTATTCTATGTGTTTGACAAACCCTGCAAAGCACACGAGCCTAGAACTGTCACACTCTCACACACACACACACACATACACACGCACGCATACATGGTACAGCACAAGAAGATCATTTTAAAGTGAAAGTGTTGTCTGGCTGGTGTGGCTCAGTGGTTGAGCATCGACCCATGCACCAAAAGGTCACTGGTTTGATTCCTGGTCAGGGCACATGCCCAGGGTGTGGGCCTGATCCCCAGTGGGGGGCATGCAGGAGGCAGCCAATCGATGTTCTCTCTCATCGATGTTTCTATCTCTCTCTCCCTCTCCTTTCCTCTCTCTCTAAAATCAATAAAAAGGGAAAACAAAATTTAAAAAATAATAATAAAGTGAAGGTGTTATGGAGAGTATGGTTTGATAGTGGCTTTGGAAGGGGAGGGTCTGAGGGGTTTTGGCTTCTGGCCAGGTAACCCTCCCCTTTCCTCACCCTCTGTTCAAAGCCAGATTGACTATTCCTTTAGTTCCCCTGGTCTCTGGGGAAGTAAGGGCCTATTTTCGATCTCTATTTGACTCCTGAGCTCCAGGCCCAAACTCTTCCCCTTATGTCCCTTAAATTCCATTTAAATTTAACTCAGTTCCACAAATAGTAACTATGTTCCCCAAATTATCCCACAGACAGCCCCCTTCAGCTGGGCCTCTTCCTGGCTTCTCAAGGTGGCCCTCCTGGGCTCCCAGCCTCAGGATACACGCGGCCGCAGCTGCAGCAGGCGCTCTGGCCCCAAGGCTCCTGGAACCTGAGACTCCCTCCAGTTCCACTCCTGCCGCAGCGCTGCCTCCAAGAGCTCCTGCAGCCTGGCGGGACCGAGCTGCCAGTCGCTGAAACGGGACATTGGGCCAGTGAGGCCTGGTCCCCAACAAACAAGCACCCTGCCCGGGAATTCAGACACAGAAGCCCTCTTCCACAGTACCTGGGTTTTAGCCTCAAACAATCTCATTAATTACTTCAGCCTTCCATTTTGCTTTTTCCATGATGGGTTCCATTTAAATCTCTGTGCCTGGCTTTCAAACAGCAGGGAAAGGCATTCCATTTTCCCAAAGGGATCCTGTGACTTTTTCTTTTTTTTTAAATATAGTATCTAACCTTGAGGTGCATGTAAACAGGTGTTTACTAAATTATTTTAATACTGACAGTCATGGCTTGGAGTGTTGTCTCATTATCAGAATGTTTAGCACTCCTGTCAATAAATATTTAGCAGCTGGTATTTTGCAAAACGCTTCCCGTGCCTCTTTGCGTCGGTCTTCTTGCTCTCCTCCACAGTGCCCGTCGTTAACTCAGGCCATGGCGAGGATGGACTGCAGAAACAGACTAACTCAGTGTGATTATTTTGCTCATTCGTCTCATTAAGTCTCCAGGTGTTTCCCAAACAATCTATCAGCTGTCTTTAGACCCCATTAGAAAATAAAATTGTGCCCTGATTTTGAACGCTGAGCACTGACTTCAAAGTCCCTGAAGGACCAGTTGGGAGGGTGCTGACCTGTATGGCCAACAGCTGCAACCCCAGCAGGCAGAACTGCTGTAAAAGGAAGAAAGTGCTGTCAGCCACTCCCTCACCCTCGCCCTCTTAACACGGTGGCAAGGGTTTCTCAGACCTCACAGAACTTGCCACAACAACGAAGAAAGCCAAGTGAAGAAAGGGATAGAGAAGAAAGCACCAGGCGTTGGAAAACGTCACCGAAATGAGAACAAATCTCAGTTACTTCCTAAGCTAGGTCTCCAGAGCGTTTCCGCCATCACCCCAGCAGGAGACTAGCCAGACTCATAAACTGAAATCAGCTGTGAAGTATACCCAGTTGTTTTTGTTTTTTTCCTTAATAAAGTTAGGAAAGTGTTTTCTTGTCTTTGAGCTGACGAGTTTTGTAACCCTATAGAATAGGGTTTCCAAATCTCAAAATTTAGGTCGCCTCATGCCCCACTGGCCCCTCTGGTTAAACCATCCATGGTACATTAGGGAGAAAATTAATACACAGCCACAATAAGTTCAGCTAATCACCCGAAAGGCTCCCTCAAGGCTCCATAGCATGTTGTCTATGCCAGAGGTAAACAGAAGTCTGAGGCAGAGTGGGAGAAATCCAAAGTGGGTTTTCCTTGCCAGAGCGTGGCAAAGTCACCAAGGGACTCAGTCGTACTGAGGTGTGTTGTGTGTGTGGCGGGGGGGAGGGGGAGCAGGGGGACACACTCTGCTCTTTGGAGTTCTCTGCACCAGGGGAAGGTGTGGGTGTGATGAAAAAGGCACAGCAGATAGAAAATTCTCTCCAAACCCTCCGGACATCTTTCCCCTCACCAAACCCAACAGGAATGGCCCTGTCCTGACTCCTAAGCCCTGGAGCACCACCTACTGGGAGAGGCAGAAACTACAGCCCCTTCAGGTCTTGCTGGGTCTGCACTCATTGGTTCATGCAAGCAAGCATTTACTCAGTCATGTGCTGAGGGCCTAGAATGCAGGGCAGTCCATGCAAGTGGGGGTGGAAAGATAGGCAGGGTCTCAAAAGCCCCATTCAGTATACTCCTTGGACTCCTTCAGTCTAGGTCTTATACACAAAAGAACCCACCTTGGGCAGTTCTATGTCAAAGAGACAACTGAAGGAAGAGTCCTAAGTCAACACTAAGACTGAGAGATGGCTCCAGGGTCTACCAGCTCAGCACTTCACTTGCAGAGTACTTACTATACCTGCACAGGAGCATCTACCTGCAGAGAACAATTCTCCACTTCATATGAGGTAGAAATGTCCAAACAGTCTTCGGAGACGGCATTACCAATATTCCTTTCTGCAACACAGAGTCTCCAAAGTGCATTAGGCTCTTGTGTAATCTATTTAAAATAGCTTTCCCCTATTCTCACTCTGTGAGCGTGCGCGCATGTGTGTGTATGTACATAAGCACACACTTAAACACTGTTAGCATGTGCTCTATGGAAATAATGAATAATTGATTCTTGTAATATAGTCTATTATGTAGTATTCTGCTATGCTGCAAAGTATTTGTGCAATACTAGGCACAATATTTTGAACCTCAATAGCCCTTTTCCTCCAGTTCCCTCCTTGCAGTATCCAGAGAAAGAGAAGCTAATGTCATGTTTTCTTTAACTTGAACAAGCTGAGGTGCAAGCAACATTGTCCTTTCACCATTTGTAAAGAGAGTTAACTGTGATCATTATTATTCCTTTATTGTGATTGCTATTCTGCCGTATCGCCAAGTAGTTAGAAAGAAAGCACAGTGTGTCTTCCACTCCCAGAACATGTCTCTCCCCTATGCTTTGTCTCCAGCAGATAAGGGACATACTGATGTTTTATTTGTTAAATGGCTGACTATTAAGAAACTCATTTGCTAGCTGGAGACCGAAATGAAAAATCAGCCCAGAAAAGTGGGAGGCTAGGGTGGGACCAGAGAAGACAGGACACTAGAGGCGAGGTGAGGCCTACAGGAGCATTTCCAGCCTGAAACTTCCAGGCTGTTCCCATGAGCTGACGACCACCTCCATACCTGGACACTCCGCACACAGGCGCGCGCACACACACACACACACACACACACACACAGTGGGGAGGAAGGGCTAATCCAGTCCGTGCCTGGGAGCCTGTCAGGCAAAGCCTCACCACTGGCAACTTTTTCTGTCCTCTACTTTGGTTCCTCACCATCGCTGCTCTGAGGTAATCATTTGGCTTCCTCTCTCTCTCCTGAAACTCTAACCCCCAATTATGTTTCATTGCCCCTTTGGTTATTAAGTCACAGCAACCCCTTCCTTGTAAATATTCATGCTCTTCCAGGCCAGCCTCTCCCCCACCTTAGCACCCTCCTCTGCCCCCCCCCCAACACCTGGGCAATGCCAACGAGGCAGGAAGAGGAGGTGGGAAACGCAGGGAGCCAGGGATCCTGCTGCTCTTTCACCTGAGAGCCGCATCCAGGAATGGAGGCAAAACCGCTCCTGTGAATTATATAATCACTGCAGCTTCTAGAGAGAGAACTGGAATTCAGGTTGCCATAGTGTTCGTTGGCATGTTGCTGGAAAGGCAGAGCTCCCGGCCCTGCTCGCTCCCTCCCTTTCCCTCCATCTTCGCACAAACCTCTCCAGGATCAGCTCCTACTTTTAATGTCTGCTCCCTGCATTTGTGTGTGGGGAGGGGGCTGCTGGGGTACAAAGGGGCAAAAGAAAGAGAGAAGAAGGGCTAGAAAGAGGTTTCTCCTGCACTAAAAGGAGAGCTTGTGAACTACTGAAGGTTATCATTATGTGACTAATAATCATTACCACAGTATATTACCATTGTTAGTAGAGTAAGGACAATACTATTGAGCCCTCCTGTTCAAGGCTGCTTAACTGAGCTGAGAACTTGGAGGGGAATCCAGCCCTGCTCTTCACAAATATCACCCTTTCCTTTGTGTCTTTCATTCCCTCCCTCCTAATCCATCCACTATTTCATCAGCTCAGAAGGGGACAGGGGAACAGGTGGGGGCTGGGGCATGGGGTAGAGAAATTGAGAGACAGAGCTGTCTTTGTGACCCAAAACCCCTAGAATCCATGATCCTTGACAAAATTTTTTTCTATTAAAAGGAGCCAAAATCCCCACACTGCCACCCAAGCTTGAAAGCGGAGGGACAATTGGCCCACAAATCATTTTCAGGATGAATGATAAATGCAGATCAGGCAGGTAGGGTGCCTGGCAGCCTCTACCTCAAAAGGGTAGGGGCACTGTCCCCAAATGGTGGAAATGGGGGCAAAAGAAGGAAGGAGGCTGGAAAACAGAAACATGGAGACAGATCCTCCCTCAGAGGATCACCTGAAGTCCCCCCAGTAAGTAACAGGACCAATAGCGACAGGTATTCGGGAAGAAGAGGTTGAAAGGAAGCGTGTAATCAGGGAGGCTTGGGAAACCGGGAGAGAAAAGGGAGCGACTACACCCAGAGACAGAGAAAGCTACGGGGAACAGGCAGAGATGGAGCTGGAGGCTGCCACTCTCCAGCAAGACCACCTCCCTACACTCCGTCATGACCTTAATTGCTGACTTACGCCAAAAAATAATAACTTGTTAATAAGGGGGGCGGGAGAGAAAGTTTCCAGGAAGTGGGGAGTTACCTGAAAACCTTTCCCCCCTCACATGGGGAACCGGTGACACTTGATGCCCAGGATGGAGATGCTTGGAGAGCACTGGGCAATAGTGTGGAGCCGCGTGTGCTCGGCACACCCTTGAATTATTTCCTTAAAACATGAAAAAGCAAAGCCCACACACCTTCCAACTCTTACCGCCTACATTTTCAGGTGCTAGCCCTACATGTGGGTGCGAATAAGAACGGGGCGTAAGCCCTCTCTGGGTCAACGGCATTGGAGAGGTGGATGGTGTAGGTGAGCGGTGGGAGAGAGGAGCGAGGCGCCGAGACTCGCATCTGCACCCGCGTACCCCCACCATGTGCGCTGCCCAGGGCAGCGGCCCCCTAGAAGCAGATGGGACGCCGGGCGGCGGCCCGGGCGCGGGGCCGGTCTGGTGCGGGGTGCGCGCGCGCGCTCCCAGCCGCGCCCGGAGCGAGGCGAGGGACCCCGGCCGGCGGGGTTCGAGGACGGCGGTGCCCCCTTCCCCACGCGCGGCGGACCGGGTATTCGGGCTCTCCAGGCAAACGTGGAAAAGCTAGGCAGAAGCAGACACTTGGGCAACTTTTCCCCCTCGCCTGGAATTTCATAGGAAACACATGCGCCGAAGAAGCCGGCACGGGAGGGGGAGGGGCGGGAATTTTCCGCTCGGTCTCGCGGGGTTCGGGCCCCGGTCCCGCGGGTCTGGCGAGGCGGAGGCGCCCCGGGCAACTCCGCAGGGACCGGCCCCGGGCGAGCCGGAGTGGGGCGGGGAGGTCTGGAGCCCGCCCTGGGGCCTTGGCCGGGCGGCGGGGCCAGCCTTACCTTGGTGGTTTTCCTCTGGGATGTACATCCTCGTGTTTTCATTGACCATTGACCAAAAATTGTTTTAAAAAGAGAAGAAGCCACAAAGAGGATTAAATGTCAAAACACCCCCAACGGGTCTGGATTAATCCCTCCTCCGAGGCCGGCGGCTTTCGTGCAAAATTCAAGGAAGCCGTGGAGCTGCGGTATTTCTTCTTCCCTTCTGATGATTACCTGATTCCCATTATTGCATCAAACACCAAAAACTGCTCCTTTCCACTACTGCCTCCTTGAGTGAAATTGTAATGCATCCTCAGTACATCCGGGCCCCTTCCAAGAATTTAGCCCCGCACCTCTGGCGGCTACACCGTTTGAAAAAATCAACCCAGGGAGGCAGCGCGAGAAGAGGCGGAGAGGAGGGGAGAGGGCAGCGATGGACCCCAGACCGGGAGGGCCAGCCGGGGCCGAAGCGTCTCCGCCGCCACTGGCCAGTCCTCCCGAGGCCCGGGCTCGGCTCTGTTCTGTCAAGAAGCTCCAGCAACTCCGGAGGCGCGGAGGCAGGAAGAGGCGCCGCCGCTCCGGGCCGCGTCGCGCCGAGCGCCGTTCTGGCAGGAGCTGTTTCTGCAGAGGCAGAAAGAGGGAGACACCGGGCGCGCGAGAGCGCCGCGCTCACCGCCTCCAGCCCAGCCCGCCGCCGCGCCCGCGCCCGCGCCCTCCCCGCCCGCCCGGCGCGCTGGAGGCAGACGCGCTGAACGCTTCCAGATGTGGCGCGGCGGCGGCGGCGGCGCGCGGGGACCGGGCGCACGACGCAGGGCGCACAGCGCGGACCGAACCCCTGGTGAGCACAGGCTCGGCCCTCGGCCGCGCCGCCGACCCGCTGCTGCCCACATGACGTCAAAGGGCGCAGGCGAGGTGCGGGCCTCGAGAGGGCGGCGGCGGGGGGCTGCGCGCGGCGCCCCCCGGGGGGCGGGGCGTGGGCGGACGTGGGGCGCGGGCGCCGCACCGACTCCCGCCGCGCGCCCCGCTGCCTCCAGCCACCCGCCCCTGTTATCTAGGCAGCACCGCGTCCCTGAGCGGCCGTCCACGACGGGAAGGCCTCTGCCAGCGGATTTCCAACAGGGGGGACTACAGTCTGTCCAACTACCCTGGTCTCTTTGCTTATCGGGCCACTGAACAAAACTGCAGAAGGAGCCGTGAATCCGTGAATCTGCCTGATCAATTGCAATCAGAGCCGATGTAGATGTGACATATACAGGAGGATGGCAAGAGGGGAGGGGAGGGAGAGAAGGGGTCGGAGGGTGGAGCCACCTAGACTAGGCAGTGGTGCCCAGATGTGTGAACGGATTAATGAACCCAGGTTTTCTAATTACATGGAGGCAAGGGAGCACATGTTCTACTTGGGTATCCTTACGTACTCAATTATTTTTGCCACTCTGGCAGGAGCCCTCTCCTTCCCAAAGAAGTGAACATTTCTCTCCATCTCTCACTGCAGCCACAGCAAGTTCCATGGCACCCCCTGCAGGCCCAGGCTCCTCTGGACTGGACTTCCTAAGCCCTGGCAGGGGAGCCTACAACTCCCTCTAGGGAACACTTCCATCTTTCTGCCCTCAGACTTCCCCACACGCATTCCCTGGATGATCCTCTCCGTCTCCATGAATTTAAGCAGCTGTCTATATCGAATTTGTATCTTCAGCCCAGACCTCTCTTCCTGAATGTCAGGCTACACATTCAGCCTCAGTCTCCACTTGGTTGTCCAATACACAGTTCAACCTAACTGATCCAAACACTGAGTCCCTTTTCCTGTACAAAACCTGCACCTCACACAACCTTCCCCATCGCATTTGATGGAGCTCAAAAGCCTGATATTCTCGACTCCTTCCTCTCATCCTTCCACATCTAATCCTTCAGGAAATCCTCTTGGTTTCACCTTCAGATAAATCCACTTCTCAGTGTCTCCCCTGCTGCCCAGGTCTGAGCCAACATTGTCCTTCATCTGGGTTGGTGCAGAAACTGCTCTGCCTGGTCTCTCCTCCCCACCCCTCCTGTGGTTTCTTCTCAATACAACAGAGTAATTCATTTAAAAAGTCACATCACAGCACTCCTCGGCTTCCAGCCCTCCAGTGGCTCCCCATTTCACTTAGGGAAAGCCAGGGTCCTTAGAGCAGCCTGCAAGGGCCCACATGAACAGCCCTGTACGACTCCTCTTGTCTTTTCCTCTCCTACTGCCTCCCCACGTGTGTCAGTCACACAGGCCTCCTTGCTGTTCCCCAGACACTCTGGGAACGATTCATTCTCTCTCTCCCCCCATCCCCGCCTCTGTCTGTCTGGCTATCATCTATCTATCTATCTATCTATCTATCTATCTTTGTCTCTCTCATCTTAAGGCCTTTGCTCTAGCTGCCCCCACTGCCCAGAACACCTGGTGACCTCCCTTACTTTCTTCAAGCCTGCTCCAGTCTCACTTCCTCAATGGGCCTCACTCTGACCACCCTATTTAGCACTGCATCCTGCCCACCCACCCCCCCGCACTTCCAATCTCACCCTTTCTCTAATTTTCATGTGATATTTAATTCCTGTCTAACACACAATGTAATCTACTCATTTATTAATTGTACTCTTTATTGTCTGTATTCCCCACCAAAATGCAAACCCCATGAGGGCAGGGATCTTTGGCCATTTTGTTCACTAGTGTATCCCAAGGGCATAGAGCAAAGTCTGGCAGATAGTATGTACTAAATAGATATGTATTGAATTATGAATGAATAAATGAATGGATGAGATGGTTTCAGGAGTGCTACAATTCACTGCATCAAAATGCCTCTCTCTGTCCCCTGCTCGATATCTGACACCTCAGCACTCCAGCTTCATTCCCTTTGGCCAAGGGTTTTGGCCACAGTTTAAAATGCAAATCTCCCTGTGAGAGGCATTAAGCTTATCAGTCATCTTCATTCTGCTATGAACAGCAGTCTAGATTTTGTTGGTTACACGAGAAATCTGGCCTCTTTACCATCCTGGTGTGTTCATACTCAATTTTCAATCTAGTAGAAAAAATTAGAATGACACAAATCCAAATATTTTCTCCATTTAGCTTTAGGACGCATGTACATGACTCTTTTTCCAATTAACATTAAAATTGGTGTGCATCACCTTTATACACTGCAGAACAGGAATAATAATAATAGCTCTGTGCTGTGACAGGTGCTTTACGGGCATCACTCATTTACTCCTCATTGCAATCCTATAAGGTAGGTGATGTTATTATTAACCCCATTTTACATATGTATTGGAAACTGAGACTTAAAGGCTTAAGTTACATGTCCAGGATCAACCCAGCTGGTAAAGTGTGGAACCTGGACTTTGTCCAGGAGTGTCTGCCTCCAAACTTGCATTTACACCATGGTCCCGCTCTCGGAGGGAGTGACTGAGGGTGAGCTGGGTTGAGGGCAGGGAATGAACAGTTTAAAATGGCAGTAAAACAACTGCAAAATGTAGCGAATTCACAAAGAGCCAGACAGCTGAGGACAGAGTGAATGTGTGTTGGTGGGTTGATGGGGAAGGGGGAGGGAGGGCATGTGCTGGATTTATAGCCAGGCTTTTTATAAAGGTAGGCAGTGCATAAATCTAGCAAGTAAATATTACCTTCATGCTTCTTTAGTTTCATTTTTCACTTCTCTTTTCAGCTGTGAAATGTGTTCTTTCCTTTCCAGAAAAAGGTATTTCCTAAATATTTGGTCTTGCAATGTAAGCCCATATCTCGGCTTCTAACTTTGGAACACAGCCCTTGGTGCTGTCTTTCAAGGTAAGAAATTCTCAACGTGACAAATGGAAACCATTCTGAATTCTGAATTGGGGGTTTGGGAAGTGGTGGGACTGCGGGAGTCTTTCTTTCTCTTTTATTGCGTGATACAATTCTCCAGCCGAAGGCACTTGCTCTTCTCTCCTCTCCTCTCTCTATTTGTGTCACTACATCAGTGGTTCTCAACCTGGGGGTCGTGACCCCTTTGGAGGTCGAATGACCCTTTCACAGGGGTTGCCTAAGACATAACAGTAGCAAAATTACAGTTATGAAGTAGCAACGAAAATAATTTTATGGTTGGAGGTCACCACAACATGAGGAACTGTGTTAGGGTCCTGGCATGAGGAAGGTTGAGAACCACTGCTCTACATAGTGTTACATTTCTGTGTAACATTGTATTTATATACGAATGTGCCTTTTCTCTGCCCCCACTGCATTTTAAATGTCTTACGGAAGAGAACTGTTCATTTTTCTTTGTGCATAGCATAATGTTCTGTACACACAGGCACTCGATGTATGTTGAGCACATGATTCACTCTGGAAAAGATTCCTTAATGTGACCACAAATATTTCCTTTGGAAGCAATTAAGAGCACACTGAATTTGTGAATTATAGTGTGTTCGTAAGAGCGAATAGCTTGGAAACAATCTAAATATCCAACAGTAAATGTTGGCTAAATAATAACATCGAGAGATTATCTGCATATAAAAAGTCGTTTGCTCCTTTTGTTCCAAAGAATGAAGTACTAGTCTCCTCGTTTTATAGGAAATTAAAGCACAGAAGGGTCAACTCACTCAAGTTTTCACAGCTAGTAAAGGTAAGGAGACCTGGGATTTGAAGTCCAACAGTCTGTCTTCAGTGCTGTTAATCACTTCATAGATAAACTAGGGCACATTCATACAATGAGATTCTTACACAGATGTGAACAATGTTAGGGAATAATATTAGTGACATGAAAAATAAAAAGACTATTTACACTAAAAGAAAAACAGGTTCTTTTATACAAAATATTACATAAAATATGTATGATATGATTCCATTTTTCTTTTAAAGACAAGTGTATATTTGAACAAGGATATAGACTACCGAGTTCACACCAAAATGTTGACAATAGCTTTCTTTGGGACGTGGGTTTGCAGGTAAATATTTCTTCTTTTTTCCTGTCTGGCCCAAGGCTTTGGAAGCCAGATTGCCAGGTATGGTCTTCTCTTCCCTAGGGTCCCACACTTTCAGGCAAGAGCCCTCCTCCCTCCCCCCATAACAGCACCTCTAATGAATCACTCTGGACTAATTCTCCCATCAAAGCCACAAGGTGTCTTTTCCCATCCTCTCCCTCTGCTCACCCTGACAACCTCTCAGCACTAAATGCCACCACCTACCTGCAGAAATACCTCTCAGGTATCTCTTGCAAATGCTCAGGTTTTCTGGTTGCATTTCCAGGTGCCTAGCCAGTGTCAGCTGCTCTGTGCTAATGGAGCACCAAAGTAATGGGTACATTTTAACAGTGGCCTTCTGGGAATACATCACATTCTTTCATTCCTAACCCATAGGATCGTCTGTGTATACCTATAAGGGTGGGCATTTCAGACCAGGTGAAAATGATGGACAAACCCTGAGGCAAACCAGAGTAGGAAGAGGTGAGTCAGAATGCCCTGCTTCAATGTGTCTTCCAGCAGGTTACCCTCGACCTCGAGAGAGGGCCATCCAGGGCCATTCCGGCTCAGAGGCCAGAGACTGGAACATCAGTGTGGTGGGCTGGTATTGGGTCAGCTCCACCAAGCTGGAACTGTACTTCTTAGAATTACTGTTCCTGTGTGCCTCCAGGTTAGGGTTGTCCACGACAGGCATCTGTGCAACGGTTGGGAGGTGGAAGTGAAGCATCAGCTTTCGAGCTGTGAAGGGCGGTGCGTGCTGCGGGGGCTGCTCCACCATGCAGCACGCTGCCAACCACCTGCTGGCCCCCTGTGGGTGTGGCCACCGCTCCTCCAGCTCTTCTCCTTCAGCTGCTCTGGTCCTGGACGGAGCGTGTGTGGTCTGGAAAACGGCACAGCTTTATGTTTCACAGTCAGGGTTAGAAGTGGCAAGAGACAAATAGGGGTTCTCTTTGTCTCTGGGGGTTCCACTTTGGCCTCGCTCTCTCCCACATCACATCCAGCGTCTCGTCTGGACATCCGGCTCTGCTGATCTGTAGCAGCTTCAGACCATTAGATGCAGAGGCAACAGCCTTTCACAGACTTGTCACCCGGTCCCTCAGCTGGGTAAGGCTGAAACCCTGCAGGCGATCCCTGACTCGTGGTTGTATTCCTTCCTTGATTTGGCCAAACTGGCACATCACTACAGTATTCCCACCTTTTTCCAGGTTACTTACTTAGATGTTTTTATTAGTAAATAGCTAATGCTTGGCACATAGGTGCCTCAGTATATATTTGTTGAATTCACACCAATCACCATCATTTAATAATACCTAGTGCATGTCAGTTACAATGGCATGAACTTTAACTGCAATTAAGAGCCTGGTTCTCCTGGCTATGAGCTACGGTAGCTAGTCACCTGACTTTGCCTGCTAATGCCCAGTTTCTAGAAAATGAAGCTACCTCCCTCCCTAGGGTGGTTGGAGAATTAAATCATCCAGGTAGAGTGTGTGAAATGTACAATGTGCTTGTTTAATGTTATTATCCTTTAACCCCATTAGAAAGATTTATCAAGTGTCCTAACTTCACTTACAGCCCTGCCAAAGACACATATCAGCCCCATTTAAAGGCAGAAAGTGGTAACTACGAGTTTAACTTTATTGCCCAAATTTGCTTGATCAGTAAATGATCAAATTGGGATTTGAACTCAAGTCCATGCAAACGCAGAAGCTGTGCCCAGTCCACGCTACTACACAAGACCGTTCAGGTACTAGAACTAGTATGAAGGGGAGAGGGCTTCAGGAGAGCTCCCCCACGATTCAGAGGGTGCAGAGTGAGCCCTCCCCTTCTCTTGAAAGACCCATAGTACCGATGCCTTCACAACCCATGTCAGCATTTAAGAACCTCTCCTGGCAGTTTTTCCCCGTATCACATTAAAATCTCTCCTCACCGATTTGTCTAGAAGCCACAGGACAGACCAGATCCCTACTAACCCGCCGGCTATCTTTATATCGCTTTTCAGGAGAACTCTCCTCCCTGGCAGCTCGGCCCCAATTTCAATCCCAAGGGGAGGCCAGAGTGTTTGGCGTGTGAGGAGAATGCAATCCTCACTGTACAGCAACCTCAAATTGCAGGGATAACAACATCGTGGTAAATGCCTACCCTTGTGATTTTCAGCAATCCTGTACTTAACCGCCGGAGACAGAAAGCAGCAAAATGGTCAAGGACCTGATCCTGGGACTGGCTCTCCCGGTGGGAGAATCCATACCTCGTGTGGGTTCAAACTGTGGCCCCCTCTTTCTACCTCAGCAAGTCTGTGGTCCAGGTTAAGTCACATGAGCAGCCTGTAACTCTATTTGCTCATCTGGAAAATGGGGACATGTGGCCTCATCTCCTATGGCTCTTTGCAAAGAAAAAGCCGATACCAAAAGAGGAGCTAAATCCTTAAAATGACTCTCTTAATTACTTGTGGAGACCCTGAGAAAGTTAGTTTCATATAGATGACCTGCTGACTCCCAGAAGGAAGCTCTCAGCCCAGGTTCAGACCCAGTCCAATATTGTGTCCACCTTTGAGGTGCTCAAAGGCCATCACAGAATGGGAGCCATTCCTACATGAATTCCTGTCCTAGGGCTGCCATTAAATATTACCATTGCCCTGGCTGGTTTGGCTCAGGGGTAGAGCATCGGCCCGCAGACCAATGAGTCACGGGTTCAATTCCTGTCAAGGGCATGTTCCTCAGTTGTGGTTCATGCCTGGCCCTGGTGGAGGTCATGCAGGAGGCAGCAAGGCGATGTGTCTCTTGTCAATGTTTCTCTCTCTTTCCCTTTCTCTCTCCCTTTCTCTCTCTCCCTTTCTCTCTCTCTCTCCCACTCACTCTCTCTCTTCCTCTCTCTCTCTCTCTCCTTCCCTCCCACTCTATCTGAAGATAAACAGAAAAATGTCCTCTGGTGAGGATTAAAAAAAATGTACCACTAACTGGGTGGTTTAAAACAACAAATTTATTTTCTCACAGTTTTGGAGGCTAGGAGTCCAAAATCCTTCAGGGCCATGTCCCTTCAGGGGCTCCAGGGCACAGTCCAGTCTGCCTCTTCCAGCTTCTGGTGGCTGTTGGCATTCCTTGACTAATGGCCAAATCGCTCCACTCTCTGTCTCTGTGGCCACATGGCCTTCTCCCCTTGTGGCCATCAAGTATCCTCTGCCTCTCACTTATAAGGATGTGTCATTGCATTTAGGGATCGCTGGATAATTCAGGATCATGTCTTCACCTCAAGATCCTTAAGTTAATTACATTTACAAGGACTGTTTTTCCAAGTAACGTTCACAGATCCTAGGGATTAGGATGTGGACATATATTTCAAGGGGCCACCATTCAATCCCCCCATACTACCTTAATTTACACTCATGTCCTTCACCCATTCTCATTGAAATCTCAAGTCCAACATTGACTACTTACTGAAACTTTGACAACCTCTCTCTCTTCCTGGGGCTCAGTTTCTTCAGAAAGTGGAAATTATGGGCACATGTTAAAACTTAAGTGAGAGGTAAATAAATCCAGTGTAGTTGCTAGACTATAGAAGGTTTTCCTTTCCCTCAATATTCCAACTCACCCTTAGAAAAACTCTACAAGTTAAACATGATCCCCAGTTTTTAAATGATAGAAACGGAATGCTTGGAGAAGTTAAGTAACTTGACCACACCCGTTCACCAGGTAGGAATGCACCTGACTTTAAAAGTCAAAGCTCCTTCTGCTAGGCAGCCCCCCACCCCCACCCCTTCCCCTTCTTAACTGTTCCAGGTCAATTCCAAAACTATTCCCTGCTACTAGACAGAAAATGTTTTCTCAAAGTAAACTGGAAAATATTCTCTTTAGTAGGACTTCCAGAACCTTCCTCTTTTAACCAGCTTTATAAATGTTCTTTCTTCCCCTCTACCCTTCTTGAAATGCATTCTAAGTTTCCTGTTATCTCCTAAACATGGTCCTGAGAGGAAACACCTTTCTCTGGCCATCGGAAATCAGTCTTCAACTCTCTTGTTCAATGCACAGCTCCCCTTCGATATTAATGCACCTCCTTCAATATTTCAGCTGACATTCCATCTGTGTTTGCTCTCTCTGCCCTCTAGTTCTTCTCCTTCTTACCCATGGATGATGATTCAGCTCATATTTGTGCTCTGGATTATTCTTTCCTGAATGGTCACTTTTCATATATCCCTCTCAGAATTCCATGGTACTAATTTCTAGCTTGCTTTCCTATAATCTCAGAAATCATGTAGCCTTGAAGTTTTCTAGTTCCTAGTCTGACCACAGGTCAAGTAGCCTGTCTGCCTGACATTTGGGGCAAGGACGCCTTATTAGACAAAAAAAAGAACATTTGTTCCTCAGACCTCTTTTTAAGAAATGATCCTCTTCTCTGATTGTAGAGGCTAGGGATCTCTTATAGGGATACCCTTGGGTCCACCTGTCGCAGCCCTACCCTGTATCAAATCTAGAAGAACACTGATATAGGCTACACAGAGAGGAATAATTCCAAATACTTCCATTCTCAAAAAGTAAACCCAAATGCCCTAGAACTAATTACACTTGATACTGGATGTGGCTTATTCACTCATTCTTCTAGGTTGTTGAAAGGTGATTTTTCAAGTCCCAGGGGGTGGAGAAGTTATAGCTAAATATCACTAGTGAGGTCAATGCCCCAAAATGCATTTAGATAACAACTTGAATCGAAGTCAGGGGGCCTGCATGGCTCACAAAAAGGCTATCTTGTTAGTAGTAACTATCATTAACTTGTCAAAGGACTTCCATTTAGCAGCCAGGTGGAGCCTGGTGGAACCAAGAACTTGGCAGAGTTTTCCAGTGTGGCAGGACACTTCCAATGACCTCTCCATGTGACCCTGCAGAACTAACGCCACCTAATTTCTACCCTTCTCATGTTCAGTCCTGCTTCTATAATCATCATTTGCAGTGACTATAACCTCATTCTTTTGTTATTCATCAACCCTCAGAAGTCATTTTTAATGCTACTTATAAAGTGACACCTATATTAACTTCTACTACAGTTTAGTTCCAAGAATATTCTGCCCCCCCCCCCCCCCACACACACACACACTACACATTTCTGAGCTCATGGGAAAGTGTACTCCTCAACTGCTCTGTATTTGGGCACACCATTGGACCAGTTCTGAACAACGAAATGTAAGTACAAATGACACGTGTCACTTCCAGGCTGGGGTGATGAAAGACCCATTGTGAGGCTCCTGTTTCTCTCTTCTGCCACATAATTCATATGGTGCAGCTACAAAATGGAGAAGCATCCCTCAGCCTAATCCCTGAATGACTTTGTGAAGCCAAACCTCTCCCACTGACCCCTCTGGACATGTAGGATGGGCAAGAAATAAACTTTTATTGAATGGAGCTCCAAGAATTTGGAACTCATCATCACCTGCATATAACGTTGCCAGTCCTGACAAACAGCCTAGTGTAAATCAACAACCCTGTGCATGTGATCCATGTGTGATTAGGGATTTGCCAAGTTCTGATTAGTGAAATTGGTTTCCAATCCAATCAGCATAAAATCAGTCAATGATTCTAATTCATCAGAGGGCAGATTGTAACCATAATGATCTTATGATGGAATAATATTGAGACATTTATAATTTATGTAGCATACAGTAGCTTTTATTTGTTCTAGATAAATCAATGACAAGTATCCACTTCAACTGATTCTGCAGATGAAATAGCCCAAACTCTGCTGAAAGTAAAGGAATAGGAATGCCGTGTTTCTATTGAATAGTTTATGCAAACTACTCTTCTTTGGATGAATCGAGGACATGTTAACAATTTCCCAAGTGGACTTGGAAAATACGTGAAGTAGTTTATGGCATCTTTAAACTGGTCTATGAGTAACCCTTATGGTAAATGGATGGTTTTAATGGAATGAGTTTCCAGATCCTCACTTTTCTTATGTAATCCATCTTAGCACTGATTGGGGGACAACCTGAGAGGTTGGAGGTTGCCTGCCCCTTTTCCTGTCTCTTCTGACCTTCTCAGCCATCGTCTCCCACGCTCCAGAAGAGAGGGTGCCTTTCATGCTCCGCCCCCACCTTCCTTTTGTGGCTGTTTCCCTCTGGTGTGACCACCACCAGGGCACTAAAGAAGGAGACATTTGAAATACTGGTGTCCAGAATTTGATCTGCTGCCACAGCCCTCTAATCATCCACCTTTTTAAGAGATATATGTCTAATACCATTTAAATTGTATATTAATGATCACTTTGAAAGCTCATAAGGTTGCCCTGGCCAGTTTGGCTCGCTGGTTTGGCTCAGCAATTAGAGTGTTGGCCAAGGACCAAATAGCTGTGGGTTTGATTCTGGTCAAGGGCTCAAACCTTGGTTGCTGTTTGGTCCCTGGCCCTGGTTGGGGGTTGTGCAGGAGGCAATGAATCCATGTGTCTCTCTCACATCGATGTTTCTCTCTCTCCCTTTCCCTCCCTCCCTCCTTCCCACTGTATCTGAAAATCAATGGGAAAATATCGCCGGGTAAGGACTTAAAAATAAATAAATAAAAATAAAAGCTCATAATGTATTTATATTGTTTTGCTCAATTGTACATTAATAATATTTGTAATGATAGTTCAACCCAGAAGAAATGTGTAGCACCAAGCCTTGTAGTCACAGGAAATTTTTTAAATTTTAATTTCTATGCCTCTTTTTGTTACAGAGTAGCACAATATGATCAATGAAAAACTTTCAAGCATAAAAATATATTGCATAAGGGTACATTTTCATGGAGAAAATGGAATGGAAATATGTTTTCAAGGAGAAAGAAATTATGCAAAATCTTTGTTGTTAAAAAGAGAGCTTTTATATATTTTTTGAGTGGATAATAGAAGGTTTTAAGTAGCGATGGTGTTTATATTTTATTGGAAACTTTTTAACGAGTGATGCAACAATTTTGTTTTGTTTGAAACTGTCAAGATCTACACAGCACTAGAAATGGCATCATTTACAACCATTTATACTCACGGTGAGAATTTTGGGATGTCGATGTGAAAATGTGTGATGAAGCACATACTTTTTCAAAATTCGTTCTGGGTAAAGTGCAAACAAAGCAGTGTGGAGACTCCTGACTCAGCCCAAGGGGGTCCCTGGGAGACCTGAGTTGCAGCCCAGACTGAGCACCGGCGTGGGCTGTGCTCTCCAGAAGGAAGGGCGGGCTGCTGACCACAGGTGCCTGGCGTGGAAGCACATGTTTGTGAAACAAATGAACATCTCTGGTTTCTCATTCTCATTCCGTTTTTTAGCCCCAATATGATCTTGAACAATTTGCTTCCCTCCACAAATCTTCTTGAGATCCTTGGAGAAAGAAATGCAAGTGTCATGTGGTCACATGATCCCAGAGGGTACAGAGAACATCCCTGGAGCAGGGCAACCCAAACCCGCCTGAGGAGTCTTTTTGACCCCAGATTGTTTGTATGTTATTTCATGGCAGAATCCTTCCATTTTTTAAGTATATTTTTAATCCACCAAGGCCAAATAAGGCAGACACTGGGACTTTACTGCCTGTATCCACCCTTTGATCGACTTGAGATGGACTTTTTCAGCCTCAGAAGACATTCTCTCCGTTCTGGCATTCAGGCAAGATTTATTAGATCTGAATCTGTCCTGTTTTCATTTACAGTCTAGGAGCCAAAGAGCTGGGTATTAGAATGAACTCTTGAGTTCAAAGCTTTTATCTATTCCTATCCAACTGTGTAACTTTAGCCAAGTCTCTTGTGTTCTTAGTGTATCAGTTCCTTCAACCATCAACTGGGAAAACCCCAAGGGAAGGGTTCTGAGTATAAAGTGAAATATTATTATGAAAATTCGTGGTAAGTAAAAGTATAGAAATAACAGAGTATTTCGTTATTATTAGTAGGAAGACAGACTTGTCTATTACCTTTGGTTATCTGTGGGAGCACCTAGCAATCTTTCCTGGTCCAACCTCAATATCATTAACCACAGTTCCAACCCTTTTTTTTTTTTTTTTTTGTCTTTTTTCCCCCCTCTTTGGAAAAAGAGAACAGTTAGCCACTATCTCTTATGTAAGAGTCTATTCGCTCTTTGAAGAGAAGATATTTGAAACCAATTATTCAGAAGTGGAAGTAAAGAGTATTCAATATCTCTGCATTACCCAGGCTAGACTTCGACTTTGTTAACCAGATTCAGCCAAACTTCTCATGAAAGGCAAATTAAATTTTAACAATTGTATTCAAGTAACCATTTTCCACTTGAAAATTCTCCTTAAAACTCTGAAAGCAAGTTCTGAAGGGGTCGTAGTTAGATTAACAAAAGTACTCACTGTCAAGTCTATGCATGTAGCTTGGGCCCCATCAGGACAAATTGGTCCCCAGAGGGACACAAGTGTGGTAAGATGGGGACAGATCATTTCCCGTGATACGAAGACCTCACTTGAGCCATCTTCAGTGCCCAGATTATGAATGTTCAAAAACAAACCAACAACAGACCAATGGAGTCTCACTGTCCAACCTCACCAGGGTGCTGGTTAACCCTCTCATTGCTGACGTCTGGTGAGCCTCAGCTGAGTAGGAAAGTAGCACCTGGCTGGAACAAAATTGAATGAAGAGGGGATGACTTGCTATAAAAATCTGGTCTGTCATGCTTTCAACAGCGGCCAAGTAGACTAAATGGTCTCTGTCATCTGCATCTCTTTGTATAAATCCTGCCCCTCTCCAGAAGCACTCTCCGAACACACACCTGTCACACACCTAGATCATGTTACATTGGAATGAATCCAAGGGCTGTACTCTTCTGCCAGGCATAGAGATGCTCCCCACCTTCATAGGGCCCCATGGTCCAAAATCACCCCTTACTCCTTCTCTCCCATGTACAAGTTGGCCACCTCCAGCCTTTGCATCTGTCTCGCATTCTTTGCATCCTGTAAGACTCAGCTAAGAGTCATGTCCTGAAACCTCCCCAGAGTGTCCCCCATAGAGCTTTGTGGTTATCTGCATCGAAGCACCAGTTATGTTGCTCATTATTGTTTATTTATTTGGTTATTTGTCTTCTTTCTCTTTGACTAGACTTTGAGCATCTCAAGGGCAAGAACCATGTTCTACTTGGTTCTTTCATTTTTCTTTACCAAGAATAGTATTTGGCTCATAGTAGGTGCTTAAGCAACATTTGATAAATGAGTCAATGATTGTTTTATTAATCCCTGGAGGTGGCAGGGAGTTAATCCAAAGGAATAGAATTGCTAATGGTGAAACTTCAGACATGTTGGAGGCTGGTAAAAGAGATATTTTGGGACCAGGAGACCTGCCCTACTTCCCTCAATCATTTCACAAAAGTACCTACATGAAAGGCTGGCCTTGAGCTGGTAGCTGATGTTCCTGAAAAAGCTCCCTGAGGTTACCCGGAGAGATTAGTTTAAAGCGAGTTTGCTTCACTTGTCCTCTCATCATTATTTAATGGGCTGCCAAACTAAACAGGCCCTGTGCTAGGGCAGCTGGGGTTCTGCCTGAATGTTCCACTCTTGTTTTTCTAGTAAGAGGCCCACATAATGTGCAAGGGGCTAACTGCTGGCCCCCACAGACCATCACTAACTGCATCTGTCTTTTGCAACCTCCTACCTATGAAAGCTGTGCTTACATAACATTTGCTATTCTTGCATTTGCCAGTGTCCCCTCCGTAGCACCTGGTTTTATGCATTTCCTTTTCCCAGCATCTGTCTTTTATAAACTCTGACTGACCGAATCCAGGTGTAGGGATTTCACTTCTGAAAACACCTGGGCCCAGGACATTCAGGGAGTTACCGTGTTGTTGAAGTGGACTTCTGAAAAGTAACTTGAATGAAAGAAAAATCAGAGCGAGCAATAAAAAGGAGAAATACTATGCAAGGCAGACCTGTTCCTGCAACGGCTGGGAGAAAAATGGACACTTAAAACCCTAGCACTCTATCCAGCTGTCTCCGAAATAGTTCAGAATCATATCTCCGCTATTCTCTTCTCTTCTGTGTCTTTGGCTTATCAACAACCCTCCTAAAATCCATAGCTTTTTTTCTTGTTGTTAATCCTCACCTGAGGATGGTTTTCCATTGATTTTTAGAGAGAGTGGAAGGAGGGGAGGGAGGGGAGGGAGAGAGACACGTTGATTGGTTGCCTCCCCCATGAACCTCCGCTGAGGCCAGGGACTGACCGGGAATGGAACCTATGACAGGACCCTTTGGTGTTTGGGCCAACACTCCAACCACTGAACCACACCAGCCAGGGCCCATTGCTTTTTTTTTAAATTTGGAGTTTGTATCTTAAGTGACCAACGATATAAAAAGTAATATAGATATGAAAGAAGTATATGAAACACAACTTAGTGTCTGTGAGCACAATGAAGACTTCCGAGTCTGAGATATTTTATAGGGTCACCCTTTCAGTAAGGGCCAGTCTGTTATGTGGTTAGATTAAATGGTCACCTCCATAGTGTCAACTGGATGATTAAGAAAGTCCTCGTATCCCCCAGGTGGCTCTAGTCTGCATCAGATCAGAGTGCCAGGTGACTCAATTTCTATGAGCAGAAATGTCATAGGGATTCATTAAGTATTCTATTTTAGAGTACAATACCCTATGAGAAAGAACTCTTTAAGTTTCTAACTCACTAACAATTTACTATGAATTACTTTCTCGTGTCTCCTTTCTTCTGTATGTAAGGTCCTTGGGCCACTGAGTGTGAAGTCTGTTACTGTCTGTCACATTGCGGGTGGGGGTGGAGAAGAAGGGGATGAGAGTAAAAGGGAGAAAGATGCTTAAATGAGAGAAAAGAATATCATAAAGTAGTGTTCCCAAAGAAAAACTGCCTGCTTCTCAATTCTGCCTAGGACCATGCAACCAAACCCTACCTGGAAAGACCAGCCCACTGTTCCCCAAACTTTAATGTGCATTCATAGCACCTGGGAATCTCGTCAGACTACAAATTCTGGTTCTGCACATCTGGGATGGTGCCTGAGACCCTACATTTCTCTTACAAACTCCCAGGCGAGGCTGATGCTGCCGACCCCAAACGCTGAGACGTGACCAGCTACACAGAAAGCTCAAGCATCCTCAGAACTCTGCACACGTCATCATGTGCGCCACAGCTGGGACCCTGAGCTCATTTAAACCCTTCCCTGACTGTTGAGAACTGGTTCTGCGTGTCCCTCCCCACTCACGTCTGCACAAAGTAGGAAGCCCTGCCCCCTCCCGGAAGACAAATCCGGGTGGGACCATCCTGCCCTTTCTCACCCTTTCAGAGGCCCGAGACAGTTTTTGGTGACCCCAACAATGTTTGTTGTTATTGTTTTGTTTTTAGGACTTTATTTATTAGAGCAGTATTAGGTTTACAAGAAAACTAAGAGAAAGGGGCAGAGATTTCCCACATGCCCCTCCCCCCTCATGCACAGCCTCCCCAATATCAACATCTCCCACCAGAGTGGTACAGATTTTACTAAGGATGAACCTATTTTGACCCAAATAATCGCCCAAAGCCCATGGTTTACCTGAGAGTTCATTCTCATTACTGTACGTTCAGTAGGTTTAGACAAATGTGGGATGACTTACATCCATCCTTATATCATAGAGAGTATTTCCGCTGCCTTGAAAATCCTCTGTGCTCTGCCTATTCATCTCCCCCACCCACCCTTGTCAACTGATGTTTTTATTGTCTCCATAGTTTTGCCTTTTCCAGAATGTCATATAGTTGGAACCATACAATCCGTAGCTTTCTCAGGACTCTATGGCTTTTAACAAATAGTCTCAAGACTGAGTTGGGTCCGTACTGCACTTCACCCCCAGCTGACACTAGAATAACAATATAAGAATTGCTGTCAGTGGGCAGCGAGTCCAGTGCAGTGTTTGATGACACCAGTAATAAAAGCAAGAAAAATCTACAATCTCGTATTTACATGTGTAGACGATTAAAATTCCTCGCATGCCTACCCAACAATGAATTCTTTATTTCTGTCTCCTTTTACAGAGCTTGAGGAGGTAAGAGTATACAAGTGAATGGCAGGTTAATCTGTCTCATGATGCGATCCACGACTGGCTGAAGCTGGATTCGCTGCTGTGTACAGATGAGGCTGGATGCTCAGGCAGCTTAGCTGGTGCAACCTTGCCGAGGATGAACCTCGCCTGACAACTGTCCCCTGACGCGAGGTTTCTAATGCTAGCCGGGAGCAAGCTGGCTTCTCCGGACATGCATACCAAAGGCAGCAGACGTGAATGTTTTGAAGAAACAGGGGAATAAGTAAACTTTGTCTCCAGCATCCTCTTGCTTCTTGTGGAGAACCCCCATCCCCAGGCATCCCGAATCCTCCTGTGCTAACCCCTCCTGTCGTGGGCCCGGCAGCTACTCTGTGCCAGCTCCTCTCTCCTGATATGAGCTAGCAGCTCACTACTGAGTAATATGACAATGGCTTAAGGTATTATCCTTCCCAGGACATTGGCTTTTTAAAGATAGGGAAGGGTGAGGAGGGTGAAAATCTAGCCTACCATACAACAGCCCTCCTCTGGGCATTCACGTTCTCAGCTCTCTGGAGCCAGAGGCTGGTGCAGCAGCCACAAAACGTGACTATCCCTCCTCCATTCAATAGATGGGCAGGGTGCCTGCCCTGCGGTGACTCTCAAAGGTCCAACGTTGAGTGGCTGCAGCCCCTCAGCTCTTTGTCCCTTTCTACGGTCTCCCTCTATGCCACTGGCGGCCAGCTGGCTTTCCGAGCCAGGTCTGTGTGGCATTGTTTCAAATCTCAGCTACAAGCTTTTCGTGCAACAGAGTATTCATATTTCCATGGAGTATTAAATTGCCCAGCACACCTATGCAGCACTTTTAATTTTGAGAAGTCGCAGCTTTTCAAGCTAGAAGAGTCCTTGAAAATCATTCCTGACTCAACCCCCATGTTTACCAATAAAGGGAATAAACCCCAAAGAAGGGTATTAAAATCGGTGATTCCCCAGGCTACAAAATTAGGACCAGACTCCTCCCCCTCCCTGAAGCAGGAGATACAGTGTTCACCCTCAAGAAATAAGACTTCAATCGCAACCAAAGAGATTTCAACGCAGCACACAGAAGAACTCGGTGGTAATGAAGATGGTTAAATACTAGAACAGACAGCCACAGGGAATTGTGGATCGTCCTCCCTGGAGATCTTTTAAAATAGGACAGTTAGCCATCTGTCTGAGATGGTTTAAGTACAGTCCTGCCTTGGAGGTAGGAAAATAATGAGATGATCCCCTAGCCTGTCACATTGGGGGTTCTGAAATCACACCTGGATGGAGGTACATTACAGGGATCCCAGGCTGAATCTGGGCTGTGCCCCCATGGGATTTAGATGCGTCCCAGTCGTGGGAGTGGGGAGGCCCACAGTGCTCTGGTTAGATATGGTGGGGAGGTGTCTACATGGAAGAGGTTTGTGCTGGGGTTTCTGGGGGGAAAGAAGGGAGATTGCAGCAATGGAGATTTCTGTTTGCCAGACGCCCCCCGCCCACTTTGGCCCCTTGTAACACCATCCCACCCTCTCCCTGCCATGCGAGTCTCGTGGACTGCAGCTGATGCCTGCAGGACCAAGGGTCACCGAGAGACACGGGGACACAGCAGCCCTGCTTTGTTTCTCAGTGACAAAACATAAAACCCAGTGGGAAGAACAGTCACCCCATTTCCTTTTTTAAAATCCAGAACGGCTCTGGCCTAGTGAGCATTTCACGGTGGGGGACCCCCTTCCAGGACTTTAACATGGATGTTTCAGACACTGGCTAGGAACAGATTTACACATCCTTGAAGAAGGTCCCACACCTGTGACCAGCCCAGAGGAGACCCAGCTCTGCACGGCCGCTGAGCTTTTTCTGTACCAGCAGGGGGTGCTCACACCTGCTGTGCACCCCTGGGCCACTTGCAGTTCTGATCTGGGCCCTAGTTTCTCAAGCCCCTAGGGCCACGATTTTCAACTGGTGGGCCACCAAGAATTTTTAAAGTATGTAATACCTGACTGTTCAGTCAGGGACACTGACCTTTTTTCCCTTGAATTGTCAAATAAAAAAATGACAACAGCCAAGTTATACTTTTTTTCCTGTTGGATCGGCAAAAAGTATATTTCTCGGCGTGCTGCAGCATTGTAGTAATTAGTTTATGTGTGCCACGAGATGAAAGAGTTTGGAAATCGCTGCTCACGGGCTTTTACGTATGTGTTGCTTCTGCCTAGACTTTCGGTCTCTTCAGCCCTCACCCTGCTAGCTCCCAACTCTTTCCCCCTTTCCACCAAGTTGCATTAGGTATCTCTTAGCATGCTATACTTTCCTAATTATATCTACACAAAGAATTACAATTGCTTGTTTACTCATCTCTCTGCCATTCTGGTCTATAGACTTGCTGAGGACAGGGACTATGTGTTGTTTGCCACTCTCTCTAGGGCCTGGCCTGTAGTAGAAACTCAGATAGATACTTGTGGAATGAATGAATGAATGAATGAATGAATGAATGAATGAATGACTACAAGTTTTACTAACACTAGATGGCACAATTAGCCCTTGCATTGTTTCAAAGAAATTGGATATTGGCCCAGCATACTAACATTGACCTCTGCTTGAGATTGTGTGTTTGGGGGTTTACTTTGCAAAGAGGAATGAAACAGGAAGGATCATTAGAGGCTCATCTGCTAATTCCTTCTTAGAATGTTAAATAACCCCCCACTGCACCCTTAGAATTAGCCTCTCAGCCTTGGCCTGAAGACCTCTGAGGAACCAGAAACACTGGTCCAGATGGGGTTATTCATTGCATCTCTGGACAACTCTGATGATGAGAAAGTTCTTCTTTGTATTAAGTGGAATCTATTCTTTTGATGTCTTCCCTGTAGTTCTAATTCAGTTCTCTCTGTCACATACCAGGGGACACAGAAGAAGGAACGTAGCCTTTGGACCTAGAAGGACATGAATATGAATCTCAGCTTTGACATGAAGTGTGTGAGTCTGGGCAAGTCACTTAACTTCTCCAAGCTTCATTTTCATCACCTGTCTAATGGGAATAATTATATTCACCCAATCGGGTTGCTGTGAGGACCAAAATGAGTTAATAACAAAGATCTTCAGAATGTGATTGCTATTATTATTAATAAATGCTATAACATAGATCATATGTTAAAATAGTATGTATAAAATCCTCCTTGTTTCTCCATGAGACTTTTCTTCTCTGGGCCAAAACATGAGCTACTTACACACCCTCTGCCTTCCTCATCCCCTTCTCTGCCAGTGCTCCGGTAAACATGCTACCGGACTGAGCTGACTCCTGGGGACCGGGGTGCCGGGGGCAGGTGCCTAGGGCAGTATAAACACCACCACCTTCGTTTGGACATTATACTTCCGTCAGTGGTGCCTGAGGCTCCTTGAGCTTTTCTGACAGCTGCATGTTCTATGGCCCCAGCACTTCAGCCAGGTTCCGCTCATCTCTGTGGGGAGATGATTGCTGTAGATTTGACTTGGGATTCAGTGAGGGGGGAGGGGGGATTTTGTTGTTTTTCTCATCTGTTTTAGCATGAGATTTCCAGAAAACCTTTGCCCTTCGGATTCCAGTGTGAGTCATGTTCAAGGCCCTGGAGATAGTGCCCCTGACTCCATGAGGACAATGCAAGACATTTAGCACGGAAGAATGGGGGTGAAGTTCCACTAAGGGAGAAGGCACTTCTCTGTTTTGAAGGAGTAAAAGTAGCCTGGGTTTGGAGGAAAGGGGGATCCGTGTTCTGGGTTCCAAAGGTGTCCGATGCCTGAGCCCCCACGTAACATTCCAGGGTAGGTCGGCAGCCCAGAGGCGTAAATGGGCTGAGGACCCCCGAGAGTGGGCATCTGTGTCCGGAGCCAGAAAGAGAACGAGCTGGGCTCCACTTGCTGTGGGAGGTGCTGCCCACACATTCCTCAGGGTTCCTTGTAAGTCAAAGACTGGGGAGCCCAGGCACCCCCTCTCTAGAGGTGGACTAGGCTCGTGGGACACCTTCGGGGATGGTTCAGCGACGTCACTGCACCAAATCCCATGTTCCTGTCAGTGCCATAAGGTCTTCTTGGCATTTTTCTCCACCACCCTCAACTCAGTTTAAAACCCTTTCGATCAGATTGGCAAATCCTTAATGCTTCACAAAGAAGGCCCCCAAGAGCAAACACGTGTGCGGGGGCGGTGTCTTATGGAAAAAAAGATTCTCTCTCTGCTGATTTGTGTTGTTATTTCCAGCACAAGGGCTTCAGCGATTGTTAAATCAGAACCTAGTTCTATAAATACTTCTGGTTTTAAAGCCACATCCACTGCTCTACTTCAAACTCCCAGCCCGAGATGGCAGCAGCATCTCATGGATCTGAAATGTGCAGACAACACAGCATGACTGTTAGCACCACCTCCCGACGTTCTGAGCTGCCTGCCCAGAACTCAGAGGACAAGACAAGGTCACGAATAAACACCACCGGACGTGTCTCCATTCCCGGGCTCTGCGTGAAAATACTGCAGCCCCAGTGAACACCGGACGAGTGTAATGGATGGGTTTAATTCGCATTTGAACACCCACAAACACAGCCGCCGAAGGACATTGCTGTTCCCAGCAGGTTTCCTGCTTGTCGGTTATTCGGACGCATCAGCTGTCCTAACTTTGACATCAGTGCAAGTCAAGATGCGCTCGGTGTCTGGTTAGTAAAGGAAGACCAACCAAAATGCTAAATGCATTTCCTAAATCCTTTTCGAGAGCAACAGAGTCCATTCTCAGTATGTGCCATCAGTAAGCACGGGCTTGAGCCTCTGCCAGAGAAAACCCCAAATGTTCGGTCCATGGTAGGCACTGTCTGTGGCACTGAGGTTGACAATGTACACAGACAAAACCTAAACCTGGGGAGGAACTCCAGAGGAGATGAATGGGTGTCTGGGACCACAGGAATCTCCCCAAGCTGAGCCCCAGAACATGTCCTCCGTCTCTAGGTTCGGGCTCTCCAGCAGGCAGTGCCTGTCCCCACTCATGTCTGTGTCAAACCTGTGCCGGCTTGCAGCATGGAGAGGTCCCAGATGAGAACATGTGGTCACATCCTTCCTACCCCTACACACACACACACACACACTCACACTCACGGGAAGAGCAACCCTTTGTCTCCAGGATGGAGAGACAGCAAACCAACACGACTAGTCCGTTTGTGTGCTACGATTAAACAGGCGTGTCTTCCATCTCCTGAGCCCGCCACTGCTCAGTTCCCGGGCATCTCAGGACGGTAGGGCGGGACTTGCAGAACTCTTCGAGGAAAAACTGTTTAAGGCACCAAAGACCGCCCCTGAGCCATCTATACTCCAAATGGTACCAACGCTCTTCTTGTGGTCTAAGAAAACCCAGGGAGATATTCCAGCTTGTGTTTATCAGAGATGGAGCTAACTTCCACACATCTGGGACCATCGGAATGTAAGAGAAAGTAGGAGAGGGTGAAAGGTCAGCAGGGACTCTTTGTCTTTGATGAGGAAATGGACACTAGGACCACAATGAAACCACCGAGAGCTAAAGTGTATGTCCAACAATAAAGTTTTAGGAATACGAATTGTTCTGTAACCGATGATCATTATTGAGCACCTCAATGAGCCAGGTGCTCCTTCAAACCTCTTACAGATAATAACGCAAATGGCTCCTCAGAACCGTCCCATGAGGCCCCAGCACGAGCAGCCCACATTGTAGATGAGGAATCAGCATAGAAAGCGGCAGAGCGAGGGTTTCAGACCAGCTGGTCGAGGGCCAGGAGCCAAGCTCTTACCTGTTGTGCTGCCTCAGGCACGAAGCCGAACCGGCAGTGAAGCCTGGTTTCCTGGTGTTTCTGTCCAGAGAGAGAAAGCGGACGGTGCCCTGGCCTGACCGAGACCGTCCTGGCTGGGCCACCGCGGCTGTTTCCGTGGGACAGCGGTTCCCAGGCACGGCTGCAGCTGTGGGGTCTTACCCCGCGTGCCCCTGGGACCCGCCCCCGCAGCACTGGCCTGATCAGTTAGCAGTGCAGCCAGGGCATCGGGTTCAAGTCTCCCGGCCTTTCCATTGTGCACACAGAACCTTTGCTCTGTAGTGAGGGAAAGCAGACGAGACCAAAGCAGGCTGATGTTCACACTTTACTTACACAGAGAACAGGGATGGACATAAAAAAAGAAACTCCTTCTTCAATCCTCTTCCCCAAACAAAAGACATGGGACAAGGAAGGAGGGAGAGGAGAAGGAAAGCCCTTTCTCCTGCCTGGTTTAGCCTGAAGAACTCAGCTCGACCACGGACTCACCACGCTGCCCACCCACACGCCAGGGAGCCTGGCCCACTGTGTCGCTCAGACTCGCCTGGACAGCAGAGGGCTCGGGGAAGGGACTGCAGGTATAAGTTCTCGGGTTTCCCCCTACTGAGAGCATAATAATGAGGAAGACAAAATCTGGGTTACCCGGAAGAGAGTAGAAAGGTGCCCGACCCTTTGGATAGCCCAGATTTTATGAGGAGGACAGGGTCTGTCTTGGGGGGCGGGGGGGGACCAAGGACAGCCACGGCAGTTAAGTGGGTTTCCAAATTCCTTTTTTAGTTACAACAGCGCAAGACCCTGGTTAGCAGCTCATGTTCGGTAACCTCCCTGAAAGTCCAGGCCTCGGTCCATCCTTAGTTAGGATGTTTCGCCTGTGGAGACCTGGCTTGCCTTCCCACAGCAAACACACACCTGGGGGCTGTTGCCTGCCACAGGGAGCAAAAGGCAAGATCAAAGAGGTCAGGACAAAGCTTGGGCCTGCCTTGGGGCAGTGTCCCCGACCTGCTGGTGGTCCTCTTGGCGGCCCTGCAGCGGTTCCCACCTCCCCTCTGGTACAAAAGTTCACATTTAATCCTTTCGGCCTCAGCTGCTCTGAGTTCCAGCTCACGGTGCCTGGATGCGCAGCTCCGGACCTGGGCACGTGGCCTCGAGCCTGCCTGACCTCTGACGCCCGCCTGACCCCTGGCTGCTGCCCTGAGCCCTTCCAGGCAGCGCTGCCCCACGGTGGCCCAGGTGTGTGCTCTGGAAAGACGAGCACAAGTGACCCCATCAGGAACACAAACACAGCTTCACAAGCACCTGAAAACCAGGACACAGGCCCCTGCACATGGAGCAGACGCAGAGCTGGGGCGCACCTGAGGACCATGGAGAAGGGCCGCAGCGGATCAACCGGCCACTGTGGGGTCCGGGGAGGAAGAAGCTGCTGTCCTCACCACAGCCCGAGCGAAGACTGAACCCATAAACTCCGACTCTAAAAATATGTTTTTGGCAAAATAATGTATGAAGTTCTTCATTGATGAGAGTAAGGAAATTAAAACAAACAAAAACTCTATGTTGGGCAAGATTTTATCTTCACAATGTTCCTCTAACTGATGTGAAATGTGGAGGGATTGACTGTAATTGATTCCAAGAAAGAATGCCAGAGATTCCTCAGCATTAGATCCGAGCTTAAAATAGGAATTATTGTGCCTAATTAGTATGGTGATTTTTTTTTTTAATCTCCCTTCTGTGGTTCAGAGGTCCATCCTTAGACAAGGAACTTGCCCATTAACAAATGGAACACCTCAACCCTGAGAAATGACACTGACATATTGCTCTGGTGTCCCATGGCTCCTTGTTCAGGCTGGGGTGTGTGACAACAAGCTGAGAGAGGTGGCACTGGTGACTTCTGCACAAAACCCAGGCATCATCTGGGGCTGACCTCCATCCTCTGACATCTGTGTCTTCACAGATGTGAAGGCCATAGCTGTCAGCCGAGTCCTCCGAGTTCACAAAGACCTGGGCACAAGCACGTGTGTAAATGATAGGGAGGCGCAGGAGGGAGGGTAATGGAGTAAGCTCCGCAAGAGTAGCCGGTGGCTGAACTTTCTCTACCTGAGAAACTAGGGGCAGGTTTGTAGTGAGAAATGGAACCACTGGGTAGCCCCTTACCAAGGACTGAGGTCGGCAGTGGGAAGGAAAAGAGAAACAAAACTGTATTACAGTCAGTCAGTCTCACTTCAAGGGGTGCTGGGAGACAAAGGGGGAGAATGGAACTTTAACCAAAATGCAACAGAAAAATCATAGAAAGAAACAAAGCACCGATACATGCTACAATGTGGATGAAAGTTGAAAATATTCTGCGAAGTGAAGTAAGCCAGATACAAGAGTCCACATATTGTATGACTCCATTTACATGAAAAAACCTAGAGGAGTTGAAACTATCAAGACAGAAAGCAGATTAGTGGTTGACAGGGACTAGGAGGAGGGGGGAATGGAGAGTGACTGATTAACGGGGACAGAGTTTGCTTTGAAAGTGATGAGAATGAGTTGGATCTAGACAGTCATGCAAATGTACTTAATGCCAATAAAATTTATACTGTGAATGGGTTAATTTTATGTTAAGCAATAAAAAAAAAATGTTTTAACTGCAACATAAACATGTTGGTCCAACAAATAAGAAGTGGTTTTAGGAAAGCCAGCAGGCTCCCCAGAATGGTATCAGCTGTCTCTTCTTCCCTGCCCCCCATTTGGAAAATCCCGTAAGACCCAGCACTTCATTTTCAATCCTGAGGCCTCAGCTCTCCTCAGTTATCTGTAACCTAAGTGTCCAGTTCCAACAGCCTGTGGTCCTGCCGCTCCTGCTGCATGACCCAGGGCTACACCAGACACGAGGGAACACGCCGATCAGCCTCAGCACCAAACGTAATAGCACCAACAGGCTACAGGACGACCAAGGGAAAGTTTCAGAAAGCCCAGGATCCCCAAAGCCTGATGATACAAACTTTTAAATAAAAGCCAATGTTTACGGAGCGTGTAGCACTTGCCACACAGCGTCAGCAGTACTTGTATACGCATCAACTTATTTCACCATCACAACAGCCATTGTACAGCTGAAGCAGCGAAGTGCCAGGAAGGGTGGTTGAGTAGGACATGCGAGATCACAGAGCTAGTGAAGGTGGAGAAGAGATCTGAGCCCAGACAGTCCACATCCACAGCCCACATGTTTAGCCTCTGTGCCTCACAGGCTCCCCATAGACAGGACCTATTCTCTTTAAAGTTCTATTTTTGTTCTACATTTTGGTGCAAATAGGCCCATGCTGGTCATGGCTATGGTGAGGAATCCAACAGTCATTGGGAAAAGTAAAGAGTCCTAGACTGGTAGACAAGAGATGAGTATCCTAGACCCATCTTGGTCATTGATATTGTGACTTCGGGCAGATTATAAAACCTCTCTGGCCCTCAGTATTCTCTGTGTGAAAATGAGAAGTTGGACTAGATCAATAGTTTTCTAATTACTTAAGCAGCAGAACATAATCTTAAAATTAAACTTTATTTTGAAGCCCAATAAACAAAAAAGGCTCTCCAGTGGGGGGCATGCAGGAGGTGGCCAATCGGTGTTCTCTCTCGTCGATGTTTCTATCTCTCTCTCCCTCTCCCTTCTTCTTTCTCTAAAATCAATAAAGAAAAAAAAATATGTTTAATGGCCCAAGGGTGGAGCTGTTCCGGCATAAGGTGGAGGAGGAAGGATGCAGAACCTCTCTGTTCCCCAAGCAGTTGCTGGGACACTTTCTTGGAACCCTGGTGACTCTGTGGAACACAATTTGAAAACTGCTTGAATAGTGCAAAAGAATATTCTAGTCACTTTGCTCAGTGTTTGGATTTGTGGCCTTTTACAGATTTGGGGAAGGTTTCAGCCAAGAAGTGCAAGTGGATTACTCTGAGGACACAACCAAAAATCAATGAAAGGATGTGGAGAACCCAAGCCTTCCAAGAGGTTCAACTCCCTCTGAACTGACTGCTAAGTATTACCAGCCCAACGGCCTCCTCAAGGGAGACCAGCTGTTCAATTCGGAATCTGTGTTTTCTCCAAATAGCTCTAAAATTACTAAGTTAGACTATTTGTTAGAGTTTTACATCAATCAAGGTAACATCACTTCATTCTCCATAAAAAGTACTGATATCTTGCTGGATTCCTTGTATTCAACTTGGCCAAATAATTGGACAGGAAATAGTAGAGAGAGTATGAGTCTCTCATACTCATGCTGGAAAGGTCAGCTGACAGAGGCCTCCAGGGAAGGGAACTTCTCTTTTAAACATTCATGAGCAAGTCCATCCCATTCTCTGCTCTCACCCTATAGGCATCTATAAAGTCCGGCTTGCTGCAGCGCTTGGAAGGGGTTATACAACTGTTATGATGCAAGGTTCAAGCAGACAGCTACCCATAACTCAGAGGCCAAGACAAACGGGAATATATTAATAGCAGCCATAACATAAAGATAATTTATTTTGAGTATCTGGGAGCTGAGGATATCAGCAGGCAGACTGTTAAGCATTTAGGCACTAAAGCGAAGGAGCTTAACAAATAAGAAAAGAGCAAGAGAGAGATGGAGGGAAGAAAGATTGATCTCCTTTGGAAACAATGGAGCATCTGAACCAATTAACTAACAAACAATTATGTGGTTATGAACAGCACCAAACAAAGAGGAAAAGACATTCTCCTAAACCCCCTCATTCTGCCATTTGGGTGGCACATACCACCCAAAGGACAAAGCATTTTTTTTATCCTAGAAGAGAGATCATACCAAGAAACATTTTCTTTTCTTTGTTCAGATTGCTGGTCAGACGACAGTAAACAACCACCACAAAAATCACAGTTTGAATTTAGTAAATCATCACAGTACCTTCCTTTGGGAATGGCAAGAAAGAATTAGAAACCTATTTCTCTACTTTTTTTTTTTGGTTGTTTTTTTTTTTTAATCCTCATCCGAGGACATTTTTCCATTTTTTGTACAGACAGAGGAGGAGGGAGAGAGAGGGAGAGAGAGAGAGGGAAACATCGATGTGTGAAAGGGACACATCGAGTGGCTGCCACCCGCACGACCAACCAGGGCCGGGGACAAACTGCAACCGAGGTACGTGCCCTTAGCGGGAACCGAACCCGGGTCTCTCCGGACCGCAGGCCAACGCTCTAACCGCTGAGCCAAACCGGCCAGGGCTACTTTTTTTTTTTTTAACTGAGAAAACCTGACATAAAAGAATCACTTTGCAGTTTTAATTTTTCTTTTATTTTATTTAATTGATTTATTTTGGGGGGGGGGGGGTACATGCCCCTACTGGGAACCGAACCTGGGACTCTCTGGTCCGCAGGCTGATGCTCCATCTGCTGACCAAACCAACCAGGGTAATTTTTCTTTAAACACATAGCAGGGAACACATTTTGATTGTGTACTCTCAGAATGTATACTGTGCACTCCCTCCAAAAAGTCACAAACAGTGCTAAGTAAGAAAATCATCTGACCACCAAAGTCGGCTGATCATCAACATTCTAAAATCGTGTACTCGTGCAGTAAATGCTCACGTGAAGGGTTTATAATCAACTTTAAAAAATAATTAGTATCAATGTTGTCTAAATCTTATGAGTTAATGTCAAAAAATTAAGTGTCTGCAAAAGTATACATCATGTGTTCACAGTGTTGTTGAGAAATCAGCTGATACAGGTAAAACAGGGTCCTGTGCAGAGGAGTAAAGCCTTCCTTCTGGTATCTGCAGCTTCCTCCGCATCCAATTCTTCAACATCACCAACTTTCAAGCATGCTTCTTTCATTCATTCCTAGCCACTGCCACTGTGACAGTTCGGGCTCTCCACCTCTCATCTTGCTGGTATCATCACCTAACAGGGATTTGTACCTCACGGATCAACTGTCTTGAGTCTCACTTCCCAACCTCAGTCAATCTCGTTTTCATGCTGAATCCAACATCATCATTCTAAAACACAGAAGTGATCATGCCTCCCCATGTTTAAGAACGTTCAAGGCTCCCTATGACCTCCAGGATAATCCAAAAACTTTAGCAGAACCTAAAAAGCTCACCATCTTGCCCACCTTACCCTTTCGGCCTTACCTCCTGCTCATCTTCCTCTTACCCCAACCCAGCATGCGCAGACCTCCAGCCCACCTCCCTCCAACCACTGCACATAGACACTGACGCTCATTCTTCCCTCCATTCCTACCTTTCTCTTCTATCTGTCAGGCCATTAAAAACGCCAGCTCCTCCATGAAATTTTCCAACATTCCCAGGCAGTTGGTTTTCTTCTGCTCTTTCAAAGAATTTACATACATGTCTACTAGGAGAGTAATCATTTGTTCTGATATTGTTGTTTCCAATAACCACCTTCCCTCCTCAGTTATCTTAGGGAGAGGAATTACGTGTCTTTATGTGCCTCGCACAGTACCCAGCAAAGAGCAGGCCTTGCAAATGGCACAAGACCAGTAAACGACTGGGAAATGCATGAATAAAAGAATCCAGGTGTTTACAACCTGAGTGAGAAAGGAAGTCAAAATATGTGAAGTTAAATACTTAACAATAGAGATTAGTAATAGTGGAACTCAACCAATAGAAAAAATATGAGGGACAATCAAGCTTTATAAAGAGCCAGATGCTGGTACCTGCGGGAGGGTTTCTCCAGGAGGTGGTACTTGAGTCTTCCACGGGTAAAGAGGATTTGAGTCAGAACACAGAAGATGCAACTCATTCCAGGAGGCTGGAATGTGAGAGGGGAAGGGAAAGCAGGAAGGCCCAAGTCATGTTTGGAGGCTAAAAATAAAACAATCATAGAACCAGTTTTTGGAGGCATAGGGTAAACTAGTCCTCAACAAGAAAATGCCTGCTCCCAAAAACTGAAAACCTATTTGAAAAAGTAATGACAGAAAACTTCCCTCACTTAATGAAGGAAATAGACATACATGTTTGGGAAGCACAGAAAATTCCAAATAAGATGTACCCAAAGAGGTCCACACCAACACACATCATAATTAAAATGCAAAAGGTAAAAGACAAAGAAAGGACCTTAAATGCAGCAAGAGAAAATTAGGGAGCCCCCATAAGACTGTCAGCTGACTTCTCTACAGAAACTTTGCAGGCCAGAAGGGATTGGCAAGAAATATTCAAAGTGATGAAAAGCAAGGACCTAAAACCAAGATTACTCTACCCAACAAAGCTATCATTTAGAATCGAAGGACAAAGAGCTTCTAGACAAGAAAAAACTAAAGTTCATTACCACCAAACCAGTATTATATGAAATGTCAAAGGGCCTATTTTAAGAGGGGGAGGGAAGGCGCTAAAGATTTGAACAATAAAATGGCAAAAAATACATATCCATCAACAACAAATAAACAAACAAGAAGAATACACTCATAGATACAGAGAACATTTTGACAGTTGCCAGATAAGAGGAAGGTTGGGGAATGGGTGAAATAGCTGAAGGGATTAAGAAGTACAAATTGGTTGCTACAGAATAGTCATGGGGATGTAAAGTACAGCATAGGGAATATGGTCAATAATATTCTAATAACTATGCATGGTGTCAGATGGGTATGAGGTTTATAGGGATGATCACTAAGTAAGTTACGCAATGTCTAATCACTGGGGTGTACACTGAAACTAATATAATAATGTATGTCAACTGTAATTGAAAATACAAAATGACTTTAAAAATTAAAAAAAGAAGAAAGAAAGAAAGAAAATGCCTCCTCCCTTTATTCTGCAGAAAGTATGGAGCTAGGATAGGGAAAGGATACCACCACAGTCACTGCTGGAGTTCCTAACATACCCCTCAGTGCCCCTTGTTCCTCGCCTACCAGATGTTGGCCTTGTGGGAATCAAACAGCACGTCCCTCACTCTGCTGACACCACTGCCTGGAATCAGCTCTCACAGAGGCTACATGGAACAGGGAACCACAGAGCATGTTTTCATGCAGCTGGAGATCATTTCTCTGCTCTGCCTCGAAGTAGGAAATTACTCTCCCCACCAAAATGGGCCTCTCGCCTTCACTACAGTCACAGAAACACGAATCCCACAAGGAGAGGCAGAGAACTCACATTGGAGGAACTGCAGCACGTACTGAGACTAGAAGGAAGCTGAGCTTGCTTTCCATAGAAATCAGAGCTTAGAGACTACACTTTGACAAGTTCCTACATGAAGTCAAAGACTAAGGGGCATTGTGAAGAAAGAAGTTGACATTCCCCAGCAGTTCGAACAAGAAGCCTGCAGGCTGTGCAGGGAAGACCCAGGCGAGGCCAGCACAGAGACCAGGTCCATGGCCACACTGGCTGAGGGTTTGCACAGGTCCTCAGAGGACAGATGGATGGTTGGTGCTGTAACCTGCTTTAGTCTTCCTAGTTCATTGCACGTCAGTTTACATACTCAAGTGCACAGGCGTGCAGATGCTCCCAACAGACCTTCTGTTCATCTTAATCAAACCCCAAGATAAAAACCACATGGCAGCCCTGGCCAGTTTGGCTCAGCGGTTAGAGCGTCAGCCTGCGGTCCCGAGAGACCCGGGTTCGGTTCCCGCTAAGGGCACATACTTCGGTTGCAGTTTGTCCCCGGCCCTGGTTGGTTGTGCAGGGGGCAGCCACTCGATGTGTCCCTTCACGTCGATGTTTCTCACTCTCTCTCCCTTCCTCTCTCTCCCTCCCACTCTATCTGTACAAAAAATGGAAAAAATATCCTCGGGTGAGGATTAAAAAAAAAAAAAAAAAACCACATGGCAGAGACTGCTATTACCTCCCAGCACAGGTCCCACGTGGCTGTCCAGGAGAAAGAATACATGTCCCCTCTTCCAACACACTAAATTTCGGTTGGGCTGGGAGAGAAAGTGATGGGTGCACCTTGCTTTCATCCACCTTCTTTCATCCTGGTGCCTGGACGATGAACACGGTAGGAGTCATCTTGAGCCAGGGGGGTGAAGGCAATGGTCTGGATGTGGAGGAGCAAAGGTAGGAGGGGCCTGTGTGTCTGACCCTGTGAAACTCTAGGTTGCTTGAAAGAGAATTAATGTCTGCCTCCATTTAATTCACTGTTATTCTGGGGTTTCTTTCCTAGCAGCTGAATCTCCATCCCTGTGTTAGGATGTCATATACAATACCTGGCCCAGGTGGATCCTGCCTGGTGTCAGAGCCAAGATTCCACGGTCCTACGTGGCAAGCCAGGAAAGCAACCTTTTATGGGATTTTCTCATACCGAGCCTCCTGTGTGCCTGAAGGGGCTACATATTACTCTGGTACTGCACTCACAGCGCAGAAAATAAAAGACCTCAGAAAATATCTCTTTACTGATTAACAGCCAATGCACTTTGAGTCAAAACAAGACAACTCAAGCTCAAAAGTCTGTCCGTTTCCCAAATATGCTACCTTATAAAATTCCTGGGCTGGATATGAAGCACAGGACTTAGCAATCGCTTATATCAAGCCCTCACTTAATCGGGCAAGATAACGCCAGTTGGAAACCCCGCTGTCCTAACTCTGAGTCAAGTGCTTTGAAGGCACCCACAATCTAAACGAGGACCGGTCAGCGGGGGGGCATCCTAACAGGCGACTGAAGTTACCAATAAGGTGCTGGGGTAATGCATGCTATTGTATGTCGTTTGTCCTATTCCTTCAGTGTCACCCATGGGCTGGGCCACATTTCCTTAGAAAGACAGTGTTGTTGAACTGGATGTGCTGAGCCACGGAGAGCGACATCGGAGGCGCGGTGACCTCTCCCAGCTGACTCTCCCTGGACCGGTGTCCGAAGGCTCCAGCGGCAGCTGCTCAGGCTCCTCCGCCAGCCCTGCGGAGCCTGCGTCCCGGCGCTGACAACGGCCCAGGCGCCAGTGAGGACAGCGGGCTCACGGAGCCGAAAGGAGGAAGCGCTCCCTTGGCGGGTGGAAGTTTCCCCCGAGAAGTCCTGGAGGCTCATTGTTCCTGTCAACCACTATAATGTGCCCATAAATTGCATTTGACAGAAAACACAGTGTCGAGGAGTAGAAAGTAACAAAGCCCCAACATGTAAAAGCATCCCTGCCGGAACTCGGCCAATCCTCCACTCGCGGCACTGAAGATGCAGAAGGAACCACCCACACCACCCCCTGCACCCCACCTGTGGCGGGTGCCCACCGGGCTTTCCTAGTAGGGAGATCAGGACCCGAAGAATGGGGAGTGGGTTTTAAAAATAGCGCCAAACCTTCAGATCCACAGAACACTAAATCACCCCCTGGAAAAGGTGGCTTATTTGTCAGGCTGATTGTTTTCAGTAGCAGACCCAGAGCCAGTTAATAATGTTCGGGGCTCAGTGTAAAATGAAAATGCAGGGCTCCCTGTTCAAAACGTATTCAGAGTTTCAAGGTGCAGACAACAGAACCTTAAACCAAGCTCAGAGCCCCTCTAAGCGGAGAACAGTACCACTGGCACGTCCATGAAGAACACCCGACCTTCCAGGGCTCTCTACACCAGGCAGAACGGTTTGTTTGTTAGATACTCTAGCTCTGGATCCAAGCTGCCTATATGCAAATTACAACTCCTCTGTCCATAACTTGGGTGACCTTGAGCAAGTTATTTCAGCTCTCTGAGCCTCAACTGTAGGATAGAAATGACAACACGGGAAATAATACATACAAAGCTCCTGGCCCGTGGCAAACACCCATTCAGCTGCTATCAGCTATTATTACTAATAGCACAGAGCCAGTTGATAGGAAATGTGCTGAAAATCAGTGGTTAGGGAGCATTTGTTAAGTCAGTACCTGAGAATAATTTCACTACTGGGGAAAAACAGTCTACATATGGATATTTCCATATTTACCCTAGGAACTATTCTGTGAAACTTGTTGTGGATGATCTCAAGAAATCAGTTCCTGGCCACGGAGTAGAAGTTACAGGGACGCAAAGGGGAGTTTCCTACAGGAAAACGTTCTAATGCATCAACTATTGACAGAGTCTAAAGAGTTCTCCATCTCCAAAGGCATTCAGCAGGCTGAAGTCATCTTGTCAAGGTGCAGCACAAAGTTATGTATTAGGCAGATGGCATTCACGTTCTCTTCCATTCCTGGGATGCTGTAGATTCAGTGTCGTTTCAGTGCTTCTATTCTGCAGCTACAATGTCTCATTTTATTCCCTCCATAGCCCTCCACCAAGTAATCCCTTCTGTCTTCCCTTCTGTCCACTCAGCCATTTCATTCTAGCTGAGTGTACTTACAGACTTGGGGAAATGCAAAGCATCTTCTTTTCCACCGTGTTTGTTGTTGCCTTAAGTCGTCCACCTTCTCCCATTCCCCAGTACCTTCTATTTTTATTTTTTCCTTCTGAAGTTAACTCCACTTAGACCTGCTTCAGGAAACCTATCCTAATGAAAGGATTTGGGAAGGGAGGTACTAGAGCTAATGGTACAGAGCAGAGGTCTGAAGGCAAACAGTGGTAGGGAACCATACCAGCTCTCCCGCCTGCCATGAGTGACTCTGGGCAACTTATTCAATCTTCCCCACCCTCATGATTTTATGTGACAAATCTGTATAATATTAGTACTTGCTCTATCAAGTTATTCTGATATTTAAATGATGTAATGCACATAAAGTGCTTAGAATGGTATCTGGCACACGGGCAGTCCTCAAAGTTAGCAATTATTTCTGTTGATAACCATCAAAGGGCATTTGTTGATGGGATCCTGTTCCTTCCTGTTCTTCAGCTCCAAGAGAAGGTGTGTGTGTGTGTGTGTGTGTGTGTGTGTGTGTGTGTCAGAGAGAGAGAGAGAAAAACTCTTAAAGAATTGTATGCCATTTTATGTTTGTCCTTAATACTATTTTAAAGATTGCCCACTGTGTTGATGGAACAAGACTATATAGTAAGAAACATAAAAAGAAATTTAACAAATGGCTCCTCTCTACTGAAAGTTAAAAAACATGAGAAATAAATAGAAACATAAAACCATCTACCGTTGATATAGTAAGAATGACATTCAGTGGTAGGTATTTCATGTTAAATATTATTTAACATATTATAGGCACTAAAAACTATCTGTGAGCAAACGAAATGAGCACTATAGATAACAGTATCCTGAGATCCAAGATGGCAGTGGGCTAGGTGCTCATTACACTCACCTCCTCCCAAGACCAAACTGGAATTACAACTAAAATATAGAACAATCAACCTGAATAGCCAACTGAAGACTCATTGAAGACGAGTCTTACAACCACAGATTTCAGAAGAAGCCACATCAAGATTGGTAGGAAGGGCAACGACGCAAAAAGAGCTTGTCCCTCTGTGACAAGCTGTGGCTGAGATCCTGGAGGAATATCTCAGCTGCAAAGGTTCCTCCAGGGAAGACTGGGATCTCAACCCCACATCGAGTTCCCCAGCTCAGAGCAAAAGAGCCTGGAAGAGGCGCCCACATTCTATCTGGCTGTGAAAATCAGCAGGGATTCTGTCCGACAGGGAGAGATAGGAGTCTACTAGAGATACAGTTACCCTTCTACAGGGCAAATGCACAAAATCTCATTTGCAGGCACTTACCTGGGGCTATGGTGGGGGGAGGGCAGAGTGGACTGTCGTTGAGGGAGGAGAGACTGGGGTTTTTGGCATGTGAAGAGACCTAAAGGGATAGCGACCAGGACCCCCGCTGAGCCACTCTCCTCCACCACAGAAACCATCTTTCTTGGGTGGAGCACTCCCCTTCTTATGGCATCAACTTGGGAGAATGCAGTAGACCCACCCTCTGGGCTCCCTATTGCCCCACCCAGTGGAGCTCATGCCCTGCTGAGGAGTCATCAACCTGGGGAGGGGTGTAATGATTTAGGCAGACTCAGGGGGTGTCACTTTCTCATGAACCTGACTGGTGCTCCCCTCGTGGGAGATCCACTAACCCCACTCTCCATGCTCCTGGTGGCCACACCATCTCAAATCCTGGTGGCTATACCCTGCCAAGAAAAGGGCTGACTGAGAGTTGTGGCTCTGGGCCGAGGGCCACTCCCCACCACCTTTTCTCAAGACTGACTGGCACCTCCCCTTCATGGGAAATCCACTAGCCCCATCCTCCTGACCCCAGGTGGCCCCACCCTGCTGAGACCAGGCTCCTAGCAGAATCTAGGACAGACTGGGTTGTGTGGCTCTAAGACAGGGGCCATTTTTCCCTCACACACCTGACCAGTGCAGAGCCCTTCCTTAACACAGTCAAATCATGGTCTGGGAAACTGAGAAAACAATCCCATTTACCATCATGGCAAAAAAATTAAGATACCTAGGAATAAACTTAACCAAAGAGGTAAAGGACCTATTTGCAGAAAACTACAGGACATGAAAAAAGAAATAGAGGAAGATATAAAAAAATGGAAGCACATCCTTGTTCATGGATTGGAAGAATTAACATCATTAAAATGTCCATACTACCCAAAGCAATCTATAGATTCAATGCAATCCCCATCAAAATACCAACAACATATTTCACAGAACTAGAACAAATACTTCAGAAGTTCATATGGAACCAAAAAAGTCCGCGAATACCCACAGCAATTTTGAAAAAGAAGGACAAAGTTGGAGGGATCACATTACCAGATTTCAGGTTATACTACAAAGCAACTGTAATCAAAACAGCCTACTACTGGCACAAGAACAGGCATATAGACCAGTGGAACAGAACTGAGAACCCAGAAATGGACCCAAGGCAATATGCTCAATTAATATTTGACAAAGGTGGCAAGAGCATACAGTGGAGTAAAGACAGCCTCTTTAATAAATGGTGTTCAGAAAATTGGACAGCTACATGCAAAAAAATGAAACTATACCATCAACTTACACCATACACAAAAATAAACTCAAAATGGATAAAAGACTTAAATGTGACCCATGAATCCATAAAAATTCTAGAAGAAAATGTAGGCAACAAAATTTCGGACATCATACAGAGCAGAATCTTCACTGATATATCACCTAAGGAAACAGAAACAAAGGAAAAAATGAACACATGTGACTACATCAAACTAAAAAGCTTCTGCACAGCAAAAGAAACAATCATTAAAATGGAAAGGCAACCCACTGTATGGGAGAACATCATTGCCAATGATACATCAGATAAGGGGTTCATTTCCAAAATATATAGAGTACTCATACAACTCAACAAAAGGAAGACAAAGAACCCAATTAAAAAATGGGCAGAGGAGCTGAATAGACACCTCTCCAAACAGGACATACAAATGGCCAAGAGACATATGAAGAAATGCTCAACATCACTAATCATCAGAGAGATGGAAATTAAAACAACAATGAGGTATCACCTCACACCTGTCAGAATGGCAGCCATCAACAAATCATCAAACAACAAGTGTTGGTGAGGGTGCAGAGAAAAGGGGACTCTAGTACACTGCTGGTGGGAATGCAGACTGGTGCAGCTACTATGAAAAACAATATGGTGTTACCTCAAAAAATTAAAAATTGAACTTCCATTTGACCCAGTGATCCCGCTTCTAGGAATATACTCAAAGAAGCCTGAAACACCAATCAGAAAGAATATATGTTCCCCCATGTTCATAGCAGCACTATTTACAATAGCTAAGATTTGGAAACAGCCCAAGTGTACATCAGTAGATGAATGGATAAAAAAGCAGTGGTACATATACACAATGGAGTACTATGCAGCTGTAAGAAAGAAAGATCTCTTATCCTTTGAGACGACATGGAGGGACCTGGAAAGTATTATCCTAAGTGAAATAAGCCAAGCAGAAAAAGACAAATACCACATGATCTCACTTATATACGAAATATAATGAACATAACAGTCTGAGGAATATAGTAGACCCAGAAACATGGAAGTAGGGCACAGACTGGCATCCCTCAGAAGAGCGGGGGGGGGGGGGGAGGGAGAGATAAACCACAGAACTTATATGCATGTATGCATGACCAATGGACATGGACAACAAAGCCGGGGACGGGGTGGGAGGGTGGGGAGGGGAGTGCCAATGGGGTAAAAAAGGAGAAACATCTGTAACAAAAAAAAATTAAAAATTAAAAAATCATGGTCTGTTTGGGCCTGATAAATCTTGCTGGCTTTACCCTGATGACTCCCTGAGACCTTGTCCCACCTTAAAGGTGCGCAGGCACCTAGTGGGTGGCAGCTAGACTTGGTTTCCCTGGGACACTTGCCAAGTAGCCTCAGACATAGCACTGGCACTGAGTTTGAACCTATATCAATCTGGTGAACATCATTCACCCATTCCTAGTGACTCACTGAGAACCTACCTCTTGAAACTCATGTACCACCAGAGGCTCTTTCAGTGACTAAGTCTAGCAGGCAGAGGCAGGCAGAAGCAAACCTTGGGGTACCTTGGAACATTTTCTAACTGGCCTCTGGGCCCAGGGCTGGTGAAAGTCAGACTTGGTGTGAAACTTGGTCATTTCTGCACACACCCAGGCCCAGAAGAGGGAGATACAAACTGTGGGTCACTTGGTAACTCCAAACAGGTAGCCCAGTGCCAGTCACAGGCAGCATCTGGCATTGGCCTGCACCAGAGTCCCTCCCAAGAGGCCCCAGAACCAACACACCCAGTGGCCAGCTTCAGACAACAACAGAACAGGAGCCAACAAGCTTTATGAGCAGCATATCCAAAGGGGCATCTTAGCAGGCACCAGATCCTGCTAAGATGGATTCCATTCCACGTGGTCAGCACCTGCATAGCTGCTCATACAATATGGTGGTGATGATCCTCACAGTAAGCCAGCCTGAGAGTTGACCCCATGCACAAATGGACCAATAGCAATCAAGAATCAATTACAACAGGAGGACCCACATAATCCACACAAGGGTCATTCCTGGAGCACCCAGCTCAGGGTGCCACTGGGTATCGCAGGACACCTACTACACAGGGCCACCCTACCAAGACTGGGAGTCACAGCAGATCTACCTACTATATAGAAACAAATGCAAAGAGGCTGCTAAAATTGGAAGACATGAAAATATGCCCCAAATGAAAGAACAGGATAAATCTCCAGAAAAAGAGCTAAATGAAATGGAGATAAGCATTTTATCAAATATAGAGTTTTAAAAATGGTTATAAAAATGATCAAGAAACATAGCGAGAACTACAACAGCATGAAAAAGCACATAAAAACCATAAAAAGAACCAGCCAGAAATGAAGAATACAATATCTGAAATAATGAAAAGAAGGAATAAAGAGTAGGTTGAATGAAACAGTGAACTGAGTCAGCAATTTGGAAAACAAGGTAGAAAAAACACCCAATTAGAGTAGCAAAAAGAAAACAAAATTTTTAAAAATTAGGATAATATAAGGGATCTTTGGGATAATATGAAGCATAACAACATCTGCATCATTGGGATACCAGAAGGAGAAGAGAGAGAGCAAGAGATTGAGAACCTATTTGAAGAAAGAATGACAAAAAACTTCCCTAACTTGGTGAAGGAAAAAGACATACAAGTCCAGGAAGCACAGAGAGTCCCAAACAAGATGAACCCAAAGAGGACCACACCAAGATACATCATAATTAAAATGTCAAAGGTTGCTGTGGCCAGTTCTGCGCAGTGGTTAGAGCATTGGCCTGTGAACCAGAGAGTCCCAGATTTGGTTCCTGCTAAGGGCATGTACCACGGTTGCAGTTTGTCCCCAGCCCCAGTTGAGGTCGTGTGGGTGGCAACCAGTTGGTGTGTTTCTCTCGCATTGATGTTTCTCTCTCGCTCTTCCTCCCTGTCTCCCTCCCACTCTGTCTGAGGATAAATGCAAAAATGTCCTCAGGTGAGAGAGAAAGAAAGAGAGAGAGAGAGAGAGAGAGAGAGAGAGCGAGCGAGCACAAAGGTTAAAAACAGAGAATCTTAAAAGCAGCAAGAAAAAGACAGTTAGTTACTTAGGGGAGCTCCCACAGCTAATTTTTCAACACAAACATTTCAGGCCAGAAGATATTGGCATAAAATATTCAAAGTAATGAAAAGCAAGGACCTATAACCAAAACTACTTTACGGAGTAAGGTTATTATTTAAAATTGAAGGAGAAATAAAGACCTTCCCAGACAAGAAAAAGCTGAAGAAGTTCATTACCATCAAATCAGTATTACAAGTAACGTTAAAGGGTCTTCCTTAAGAAGAAGACGACAAATAAAATAACAGAGGAACATAGTTAAAATAATAAATGGCAAGAAATACATATCTATCAATAAACATTTTAAATGTAAATGACTTAAATGCTCCAATCAAAACACTTAGGTCAGCCCAGATGGTGTGGCTCAGTGGTTGAGCATCGACCCATGTACCCAGAGGTCACCGGTTCGATTCCCAGTCAGGGCACATGCCCAGGTTGTGGGCCCAATCCCCAGTGGGGGGCATGCAGGAGGCAGCCTATCGATGTTCTCTCTCATTGATGTTTCTATCTCTCTCTCCCTCTCCCTTTCTCTCTCTCTAAAAATTAATTTAAAAAAAATTTTTTAAACCAATGGATAAGAATACAAGATCCATATATATGCTATCTACAAGAGACCACCTCAAAAGGAAAGATACACACAGACTGAAATTAAAGGAATGGAAAATAATATTTTATGTGGGAAAAAAGTTGGGTAGCAATACTTACATCTGACAAAATAGACGTTAAAACAAAGGTTATAGTAAGAGACAAATAGAGACACTACAAAATGATAAAAGGACCAATCCAAGAGGATATAACCCTTATAAACATTTATGCACCCAACATAGGAGCACCTAAATATATAAAGCAAATCTTGATGGACATAAAAAGAGAGATCAACAGTAATATAGTCATAGTAGGAGATTTTACCGTCTCATTGACATCAATAGATAGATCTTCCAGACAGAAAATCAACAAGGAAACAGCAGCCTTAAATGACACACTAGATCAGATGGATTTAATTGATATCTTCAGAGCATTTCACCCCAAAGCAGCAGAATATATATTCTTTTCAAGTGCACATTGAACTTTCTCTGGGATAGACCACATGTTAGGACCCAAACAAGTCTTAGTACATTTAAGAAGATTGAAATCATATCAAACTAACAAACAAAATAGAAACAGACACCCAGCCGGTGTGGCTTAGCAGTTGAGCATTGACTCGTGCACCAAGGGGTTGCTGGTTCAATTCCTGGTCAGGGTACATGCCCAGGTGTGGGCCTGATCCCCAGTGGGGGGCATGCAGGAGATGGCCAATCGATGTCTCTCCCTCTCTCTCTAAAAATCAATAAAGAAAATAATTTTTAAATAAGAAAACAAAATAGAAATAGATGCATAGACACAGAAAACAGATGGCTGTCAGAAGGGAGCAGATTGTGGGGCTGGGTGAAAAGGTGAAGGGATTAAACCAACAAAAAACTCATAGACCACAGTATGGTGATTATCAGAGTGGGGGAGGTAGAAGAGGGTAAGGGGGGATACATGGTGATGAAAGGAGGCTTAACTTTGGATGGCAAACACACAATACAATATACAGCCCTGGCCGGATTGGCTCAGCGGTTAGAGCGTCGGCCTGCGGTCCAGAGAGACCCGGGTTCGGTTCCCGCTAAGGGCACGTACCTCGGTTGCAGTTTGTCCCCGGGCCTGGTTGGGTCGTGCGGGAGGCAGACACTTGATGAGTCCCTTTCACATCAATGTTTCTCCCCCCCCCCCACTCTATCTGAACAAAAAATAGAAAAATGTCCTCGGTTGAAGATAAAAATAACAAAAACAAGATACAGATAGGTATTATAAAATGTACACCTGAAACCAATATAATTTTTTAACCCATGTCACCCTAATAAATTCAATAAAAAATAAATCCCGTTTGGGGGAAAAATTTTAAAAAAAAGTAAGTCACATGTAAAATAAAAACAGTATCCCCTTACAAAAATAACATGTTGCATTAGAGACCATCCCAATTCCATCTCCCATCCTCAAGCATCTCCACCTCTGTTCCTCCCTTCCCCTCTTCCTCCCTGCCCAGTGTCCTTTCCGCCCCATTCCAAGCCCTGAAAGACACCGAGTTCAGAGCTGAAGCAGTGACTCAGGGTGTCGCCCAGTTCGGCTTCTACCTCTTTGCTTTCAATACTATCCTCAGAAATCAAGAATCCCATCTGTCTGTGGAGTAAATTTACTCCCTCACCAGGCCATGTTTAAGGGAGGGTTAAATATTTTTTAAGTGAGGGACTTGGGACCATTGCTTAGCTGGTTTCAGGATATTTGCATGTTTGTTGGAGAGCTAAATTAGGAAAGAAACCCCGACACCCTACCTTACGGTAAGGGAAAAGCTCTCTCTTTGTTTTACCACGATTGTTGTACTCACATGTAAACTCGAATACTGTGCTTTTAAAATCTGATTTACCATATATTTAGTCAAGTTCTCTGTCCATGCCAGGTTTTGGTCACACTGCACTGAGTTTTCTTCCCAAATTAGTCGAGTCATGCTTATTCAGATAGAGGGACTGAATTAGCTCTGTGACGTCACTGTGGTGCCCGCACTTGCCCACACCGCTGTGTCCACAGCCACGAACTCCGTCTTCCCTCCGCCTCACGTTTACCCACTGCCTCTCGACAGCCTAGTTCCCGTTCCCTGGCAGCCGTGGGCTGGAGCCAGCTCGGACCAACTGGGAGAAAAGACTTAAATTTCCAGAAGTGATGTGAGCCAATTGTTCAACATAAGCCAGTGTTAAAATTAAATAATGCAAACTTTCAATTAAGTAAAGTACATTAAAAACAAAGAGAAGAAACACTCAAAATCCATCACTTCCTAACTATTTTACTACCTGTAAGAATCGTCTTTGTTCTCGGAGTTCTTGGGTCTGTGGCATCTGTACTGTGAAGTGCTGTACACAGTACATCGTGTTACTGTGGTCTCTTTCCCACCTCCCCTTCCCAACATGAAATAGTCATGTTGCTCTTTGAAATCAAGGCATAATAGGAGCATTTACAGCAGGGAAATCAGCAAATATTACACTACACAGCAAATATTAGCCCTTAGTATGCTGTTTTAATTGTTCAGACCAGGGCTCTGCAAACTCTGGCCAGTGGCTTGTGTTTGTATGACCCTTGAGATAAAAAATGCCTTTTATATTTTAAGGGTTGTGAAAAATATTCAGGACCTCGCTTTAGTAGAGACAGTAGTATTGTTTTAGGGCAGTTTAGAAGGCGACCAAGGGTTTTTCTAGTTTTTTGTGCTCTGCCTTCCGGCCAGGACCTGTGCCTCCAACCAGGCTCTCCCTGTCGTCTTCTGTCTCTTTACTGAGATGATGAGTCTGGCACGGGACTCAACTGACAACTGGATTTGATAGAGCACAAGGCAAATGAATCCAATCATCTCACCACCAGAGTAATATTAGCTCCACAGACTGAACAATGGTAAAAATATGTTTCGAGTAGTAGAAGCATTAAATAAGCCCTGCCCCACTCCCCCAAGAACCCAACAAACAAACGCTATCATCACATCACAATGTTAAGTAGATATCTGGCAATTTTCCAGGTAATTGGATCAATGTAAGTAGCCAGTCTACTCCTTCTCTCCTCCCTCGCTGAAAAAAAAAAAAATTCTATTTGGAAGCTTAATGATTTATTTAATTATCTGGGTAATTACAAATGTGTCCTTTTTTTTTTTTTTTTTTTTTTTTTTTTTAGTGTGATAGCTCACCTCTGTATCATTTTGAAATCCATAAATGCTGGAGAGTTCTTGAAGGAGCGGCCCTCACTTAAAGACCAACCTAATATGTATCAACTGAACTCTTCAAATGTTTATCAAGAAGGCAACGATGAAACTTCAAAGCTGGAAACCAGCAGAAGCAAAACACTTTCGTTTCTTGCATGGATTACCCGGTCTGCAGCCCTACCCCTGTCTACCTTGCAGTCAGGACTCTCTTCCTGAAATTTAGATTTCACTTTTCTCTTTAAAAATCTTCAGTTGGACCCCAATGCCCAGAGAATAAATTCCAAATTCCACAAAGCCAAGCCAGGTCCCAGAAGCCTCTGAAGCAGCTAGCTCATTTCTCTTTCCAGACTTACATCGTTAACGAGCAGGAGTTTCTAAATCAGTGGTTCCCAGACTTGGTGCGTAAGATCACCTGGGAGCTTCTAAGAATCCTGATGCCCAGATCACTCCCATATCAACTCAATCAGTGTCTTTGGGTGAAGCCAGCATCTGACACGTTAGGTAATACCAAAAATATAATGGTATTTTGGTCACCCAGACTGCCTGGAGCACTAGAAACTGTTCTTAGAGCTTTTTTTTTCAAACCTGTTATTATAATAACTACACGACACAATAATTTGTTTTAGTGTATCTCCTATATTCGACTTTAAGCTCCTGGAAGGCAGGGTCTGTATTTAATTTTTCTGTTATACTGAAAATATTTAGGTAGCACTTGGCACCTAGTAGGCACCCAGCAAATGTTTGTCAAATAAAACAACAAATGACTGAACAAATAAATAAATGAAATATATCAAACAGGAGACTGAACTTGAGTGAAATTTAAGAGGCCTCAAAAAGAAGAATCAGCCCAGCTGGTGTGGCTCACTGGTTGAGCATCGACCCATGCACCAAGAGGTCGCCGGTTCAATTCCTGGTCAGGGCACATGCCCAGGTTGTGGGCCAAATCCCCAGTGGGGGGCATGCAGGAGGCGGCCAATCGATGTTCTCTCTCATCGATGTTTCTATCTCTCTCTCCCTCTTCCTTCCCCTCTCTCTAAAATCAATAAAGAAAACAATTTTTTAAAAAGAATCATTTTTTTAATTTAAGAAACAAGGCCATTCATGTGTGTGTATGTGTGTGTGTGTGTGTATGTGTGTGTGTGTGTATGTGTGTGTGTGTGTGTATGTGTGTGTGTGTGTGATGGAAATCACTTTAAAGAGTGAAGCTCCCCATTTCCCACTGAACTGATCTGCACAGACCTTAAACATGATCATGGTATAAAAAGCACTGCCTAGAAATCATGTGTAGTCCTGTTCTGCCATTACCAAAAACAATCTCCAGAATCATTTTTATGAAGTGCTTGATGTTTCAGGTGCTTTACTTGTATTTTCTTAAACCTCACCAACACTCCTACAATGTAGGTATCACTAGTAACCTCATTTCATAGCGAAGATCATTGAGATTTACACAGGATAAATAAACTGCCGAAGTCCCCACACTAGGTGAGCCAGATTTGAACCCAGTCAGCTTGCCCTTGGCACAGAGGCTGCCTGTTCCCATCCTGGCTGCAGTTCGAATCACTTTGAGATGTACAGGGGCCATCCTCAGAGTGTGAGTAACTAGCCCGGGTGAGCCCTGGTCGTTGGTACTTCCTTCTGAATGTCCCCAGCCCTTCTCATGTGCATCCAGGGTTGACAGCTCCCGCTCTAGGCTTCTCTACTCTAAGCTGACGTGACCTCACAAAAGCCGTTTCTCTAGCTTTGGTGTCTTCCATACAAAGGTAGCTGAAACCACTGATCTTGGCGATAATTCCAACTTGAATCCGTAGGAATGATCCCTACCCCTCCTTCACGCCCCAGCATCGTGCCCAGGTGAAGCGGGGCCTCCTGCAGCTCCGTGTGTGGACTCTCAGCCCCGCCACCCTGAGGCTGTAATAAGCCAACACGATCACTTACTCTGAGGGATGCAGCGAAGGAAACAAAAGGGTGCGGCTCCTCAGGAAGACAAGGAGGAATAAACAGGGCCCAGTGAGTACACCTAGTTAGTGCAGCTGCTCTTTCAGGCCCAGGGAAAGGGCCAGAGATCACAGACGAGTCCACTGCCTGGTAAACTAGCCCTTTCGTAGACTGGCATGCTTTCCTCCACCTGCCTTCGTGACAGGTGTGAACATGTAGAAAATCCAGTCTGTCCTTTTAGGAAGTGAAACTCCAAGGAGCAGGTGGAACTATTGGGGATCCAAGGACATACTAGTCACATAGGGAAATACCTGGGCCAGGACCTGGTAGTCCCCAAGGAGGAAAGGATGGCTCTTGGGAGGGTCTGTCTCCACCTGCTGTGTTCCAAGGTCAATGGGGATCAAAGTGGCTTTAGGATGATGACAATGGCACAACTCAGACAAGTCTCTAGATCCTCTGTAAGGCCAAAAGGCCAAACCACCCAGGAGAAGTCTTTCAATCTAAAAATGATCAGGACCCAGCCTCTGGGCACAAAGAAGGAATAGACAATACCTTTGTTCTATAATATTTGACGATTCATTTAAAGAAACTGAAACGTCTCTTGTGCCTCTTGCATGTGCTCAATAGCATTCCGGACGTGTCATTAGCCCCGACCCCACGTTGCAATTCCGTTCCGGTGTCCATTCCTCCGGTCAGACGTAGGCTGCAGGCGGGCATGGCATGCTGTCCTGCTCCCTGTGGTGTCCTCAGCTCCCAGCCCAGCGCCTGTCCGCTCTCAAGAGCTTAATAAATATTCATTGCGTGAACAAATGATTAAACGTGAAGGTTACGTGACAAGCGAATACAGAGACACTTGCTACCTGCTTCACAGGGAAGTGGCGGGACGAGCTGGCGTGGGGTATGGCAAGAGCTCTCCCAGGTCAGACCTCACGTGGCTTATTTGGGTTAAATAAAGATGTTTGCTCTTCTGACAGTTTCTTGTTTTCTTATAAAGCCCATATCATTCTTAATTCTCACACTTACTAATTCTTAATAACAAAACCGAACTGTGGCTTCAGTGTTTGCGGTTCTTGAAAACTGTACTGATATTAAAGGCCATCAGAGGCAGCAGCCCTGTGCCGACGTGGGCAGGCTGGCAGAGCTCACGGTCACCGCTCCTAGGAGGCTTCGGAACAGAATGAAGGTCAGACCCTGGAGCGGGCTGTTTATTCCCAGCAGGAAATGTAGAAAACACCCTGGCCTTTCATGTTCACATTACCTCACGGAAAACAAAGGCAACATTATCAGCCGGCTTCGTCCACAGAGGAAGCGGAGCCTCCTTTGGACGCTCAGACCCTGATTATAAAGCCTCGTGTCTTATGATTACATCAAAACATTTCAAGTGTTCCTTTCAAAGAGCTCTTTCAGCAATACTCACGATAGTCACAGAAATCAATGTTATTATCCCCCTGTTACAGATAAGGAAAATTGGCATGGTTTCTACATGATTTCTTCTATAATCACAGGAATGAGTTTGCGGGGATGTTGCCTGGCAATCCACAGGGCGAGTCCCGCTGCCAACCTGCCTGACCTCTGGAGACAGTCAGTGAAGACCCGGAAAGTACCCCAAATTCCTGCAGCACATCAGATCTGTGTAGGTCTGTAGGTTTATATACTGCTCCCTGACCCAAGGTGCTCAAGGACATAACGTAGATAAATCAGGGGCCTGGCAATGGTGACAATGTGAAAAATTAAGAATCACAACCATGTCGGGCTGGTGTGGCTCAGTGGTTGAGCATCAACCCATGCACCAAGAGGTCACCGGTTTGATTCCTGGTCAGGGCACATGCTCAGGTTGTGGGCCCGATCCCCAGTGGGGGCATGCAGGAGGCGGGCCAATCAATGTTCTCTCTCATCGATGTTTCTATCTCTCTCTCCCTCTCCTTTCCTCTCTCTAAAATCAATACAGGGGAAAAAAAAAAAAAAAAAGGAATCACAACCCTTAGTAAACTGAAAAACGAGGAGCAGTAATTTTGCACTTTGCATGAGGATATGAGTGCCTTTATAAACTGCAAAGTACTAACTTTAGTTCTGGAAGTGAGTGTAACTCTGTCCCAGATCCAGAGCTTGTTATCAAGAGCAGTGGTCAACGACTAAACATTCGCGCAGCCTATTTCTGTACCAGACACTCTACGTTCTAAGCACTTCACACGCAGTATGTTGTTTAGTTCTCACAACAGCCCCAAGAGGTAGGCAGCCTTATTGCCCCTATTTTGTAAATGAAGAAACTGAGACCAAGAGTTTTCTGGAACCCCTCAAGGAAGGAGATGGGCCAGGATGTAGACCTTGGTGTCCTTGACGCCAAAGCTCAAGCTCTTAACCATTATACTATAGTGCCTCCGAAAAAGAAAGACATTATGCAACTATGACTAGATTCAATTCTCTGTAGTTTAGGGAGTTCAAAGGAATCCCGTGTCCCAGAAAAATCAGTTATCTAAAGTTACTCTAAAATAGTTCTGGTCATTAAGGTATCCCCTAAGCAGTAGGCCAAATGTATCAGGGACTTAAATGACACTAGAGTAGAAATACAGGTCAAATCCAATTACAGAGGATCTCAAGGGAGTATCCACATTCTTATTGTGTCCTGGAATTTTTGTTATATGAAATATTGCCTCTCCAACTACTGGAGGGCTCCCTGATCCTCCTTCCCTTTCTCCAAATTCTGGTACTTGTCAATACCTCACAACTTAAACTTTGATTCTATATTATCTTTTATTGTTCACCTTTTTTTTTTTTTTTCATGCATGCTAATCTTTGTCTCCTCAACAAGATTTTTAATTCCCTGAGACAACAAAACAAGCTCCATACTTAGTCCCTTTTCCAATCTATTGTGTGCTTATAGTGTGCACAAGCTGGATGTCTACTGAGCACATGGGAGGTCCCCACTATAAATTATTTATTGACATGTTTAAATAATATAGACTGGGAGTCAGCAAACTTTTTCTGTAAAGAACCAGATAGTAAACATTTTAGGTTTTGCAGCTCATCTACTGTTGTAGGGTGAAAGCAGCCATAGATGATCCAATGAGCATGACTGCACCCTGATAATACTTCATTTACAAATCAGGGAGAGGCCCGATTTAGCCTGTGGACTGAAGTTTGTCGACCTAGTAGAGCCCAGTTGTGATAGGCTTGGGGCTCTGGGCTGGGAAATGTTCTCAAGTCTTAGCATTAAGACAGCAGATTCTGTACCTCTCCTCAGGCCTCTTGCCCATGTTTAAAGTCCTACCTCCTGACCGAGCCAAGTGTTTTTCCAAAGCCTCCCACCTTGGACTGAAGTTTAGTTCAGCACAATATTTTGCAGTTCGTTTTCCTCTGACACTTCATACATCAGTTTAAATTTCTTTCCTATTGATTTTAGGAAGAGAGAGAGAAGCATTGATTTGTTTTTCCACTTATTTGTTTGTTTGTTTGTTTGTTTTTCCACTTATTTTTGCATTCATCAGTTGATTCTTGTTTGTGCCCTGACCAAGGATCAAACCTGCAACCTTGGTGTATGGGGACAGTGTTCTAACCACTTAGAAACCCGGCTGGGGCTTCATACATCAGTTTAAAAAAAGAGAAAAATCAACCACAAAGTAAAGCACTGTCATGGTAGGTTATAATAATAATAAGCAAATAGAACATTCTTCAAACATATTCCACCCAGGAGTCTCTGACATTTTTCCCGGACTGCTTTTTGTAGACTGCCACTTAAATCATCCTAGATAATTTGAAATATGCATTTCACCTAGATTAAAAATCTGCAGAGAGCTGATCATCCGTAGCAGGAGGCCACCTATAGACATTTGTCCTCGCAAAGTGACTGCTCTCCTCTGAGAATGAAAGAACTCAACAAATGAAAAAAAGAAGAAGAAGAAAAAAAGAAACTCTCTCTTAATCGAAGTATTCAGCCCTCATTTTATATAACATTAAAAAGTCCTTAATGGACTGCTACCTTGACCTCATTTTAATGCACATTGGGAAGATTGTGCATTATTGTTTCTGGGCTCATCTACGTGTTTGTCAAGAGAGCTGCATTTGACATGAATAGAGGTGGTTCAACAGACTGCCACAAAATTTGGAATTGGGAAGCGCCCTTCTAATTCAACCCCTTTATTCTGCAGAGAAGTGAAGTGACTTGCCTAGAACAGTGCATTCTCTGTTCAAATCAAATAATCATAAGGCCATCCCTGTATGACCTTAGTGCTCCTACCAATGAACCAACCGCACACACCGAGCTAATGTGAGAGGCAACTCAGATCCCTGTTCTAAGGGGCAATCCACTAAGAACCCCCAAACCTCTGCTCTGCCCCAGAACAAAGCTTCTTTATATGAATATTAAATAACCACTTCCTCAGTTTTGTGACACAGAGCTGCCTGTGTTTTCAGAGATATGGCAGACGCCATCTATACAACTTCCATTGTCCCTTCCACGGTGCACTGGAAAAATAGGAAGATTTGTCTTCTGCCGTCTCAACTCACCTTTCCCCATCTTGCTCTGCCTTGGTAGCCAGGTGCTGATATTAGTTAGCACAGTCAGCTATTTGCATTTTAAGTTTGCTATCTCTTTGTGTGGCATTAAAGGCACTTCCTCGTGTCGTAGCATGCTCTGAGCATTGGGAAGCAACTAAAAAGATGTTACTATAGAGATCCCAAGGCCTTCACCTGACTGCTGTGCCAATGACAGTAAAATGAATAGATTTTATGGGACTGGCAACAAGAGGTAAAGAGAGATCAAAAGAGAATGTGCATCACCCTGGCCAGTGTGGCTCAGCAGTTAGAGCATTGGCTGGAGCAGGCAGCGAAGGGTCTGGGTTTGATTCCTGGTCCAGGGCATGTACCTGGGTGACAGGTTTCATCTTCTGCCCAGTAGACGTGTTTGGGAGGCGACCAATTGATGTGTCTCTCTCACACTGATGTTTCTCTGTCTTTCTCTCTCCCCTCCCTCCCTCCATCCCTTCCACTCTCTCTAAAAATCAAAGGAAAAAATATATCCTTGGGTGATGATTAACAAAAACAAAAAAGAGAGGATGTGCATGGATGATGTCCTCCTCAAGGAGCTCTGATCACCCAGACCCTCTCCAGGTCAGATTAGTACAGGTTCAGTCCAAGCAGCTGCTGGGCCTAGATGGAAAAGTTCTGACCCTTTTTACAGTCTCTAGCAAAGACTCCCCCAATAGGCCTCTTTCTCCCCCACATCTGCCCCTTCTCATTCTGCTCCAAGTCTCTCTGATGACCATTTCACATCTTAATCCCTTTATAATCTTGTGTAACACAGAGCTAAATATTCTATATTATTTCTCTGATTGTGAAGTTTCTGATAAATAAGTGTTAGCTCACATCCTCTAACTTATAAAAGTATTGAGAATGAACTGCCTTGAGAATTAATCTGTTCCTTGTCACTTATGCAGAACTTTATTGAAATGACCTGAACTTTGGCTAAGTAATTGCATATGAAGGCTCCCTTTTGGACTTCTGTTCGAAATATTAATGGTATTCTTATTATTAGCTTTTTTCATTTGCAGAACACTAAACAGATTGCAATTTCTTTTTCAGGTGCATCTTCTCACTTGATCTCCTTTACTCTGTGAAATTGATAGGGCAGATATTATGATCCTTGAGTTACAGGTTAGGCCACCCGTTGAAGGTCACACAGATAAAAAGAGGTGAACTCCTTTCCCTTTCCAGGGGGTGCCCTTTCCACTGTGCTCTGCTGCTCAGAAAAGAAACACACCCTGCATTGAAAACAACTGATAACACACAGCTTCAAGCTGTTTCCCTCCTGAGAGAAAGAGGGCATTAATTCTTCACTTTTGTCAGCCTTTAGTGTGAAATCTCTAGCTAAAAGGGCAATTCATACAGGCACAAGTCATTTATGAGAAGCTCCTGTTTCCCCTCCACTCCAATACATTCTACTCCAGGTCAAATGCAAAACTTAGAGGGGATTTACACAGTAACGAAGAGTCCTAATAAAGCAGACTGTGTATTTATGTTTTTTGATTATTATGCCATAAAATCAGTTTATATTTGTATACAAATATTTATATATGGCTACAAAACCAAACAGTTCTCAGTTATATTCCTATTTTCAAACAACTTAGCCTGTGTTCTTACAATTACATTGCTCGATTAAATGTTTAATTTTATCTTAGTCATTGCAGTGGTATAAAGATCCCAGACCCATACATTATTATTATTTTTTTAATCACGCTACAAACTTATTTTAAAATTTGGCATATATCTTCATAGTACCAAGTGTTAGCATAGATTTTATCTCATAATGGCAATGATAAAATAATCATAAAACCCCAAAGTTACTAATATTTGTTCAAAGTATCATGAGGAAGCTTCTGGAAACACAGTGGAAATCAATAGAAGCTGAAGTTATAAGGATTAAAAGAGAATTTGCCTATTTTAAATGGTCTTTTACTAATAAGGGCCTGTAATTTAATATATTTGAATAAATGATGATGACCTGATTTTACAAACATAGATTATTCAAGTAGAAACTAGATAGAAGTTTGTCTTCATCCTAGAAGTTTAGAACTTTAAGAATTTGGAAAAAAAGAAAATTTAAAAAAGAAAACAAAACTATATATTCTTTATGGTGTGATTTTTAATCTTCAAGGTTTTTTCTTTACAATATGGAAAGGTGGTTGTTGTTTCTTAATCCTGTTTTTCCCATCTTCCTTAGAATGTGAACCCAAAAGATCAAGACTTGCTATTGTATATTCTTTTAACCCAATCTGGATTTCAGTATTCTATAAACCATGAGCCTTAAAAAATAACAACAACAACACAAACACAAACACAAACACCAACATTTAATGAGTAAAAGTTCAACTAATACATGGTTTAGTTCAATAGGATAAGCATTTATTAAATCTCCCTTCAGCACAAGACATTGGACCAACTGCTAGGGAGACAGCGAGGCAGTATTGATGCTCCCTGAAATGATCAGAAGGTAGGCTTTGCCCAAAGGCCCCAAGACTCAGGGATAAACTCCTTTACAAAAGAAATGTTAAAGGCTTACTGAAAGATTGAAACAAAAATGAACATGCAGTTATGCATATACCTGAGTGACAAACATTCACCTTCTCCCACGGCTTAAAGAGCAACTTCCTCATCACAGACTTTCCAAATGCCCACTGACTACATCAGAAAAGACTTTTAAGTATTGAGAAGCTGTCAAGCTCATGGCGATGGGTGTATGTTTTCTAAACTTAAAATTCTCACTTGAAAGCTCAAAAATTACCGTTGACAACAATAATTGTCCCTTGTTTTCCTGGAAGTGGCAGGTGTATGTTTTTAATGTCTGTCAAATACCTGTCTGAACAACCAAAGTTTGTCCATCGTTCTTTCAAGTAAAAAGAGTGTTCAATGAAAATAAAAGTGAAAACACTAGTTCAGCTTGCAATTCAAGCTCAGAAGTGTTTGCCTGGAGATAAACAGGGCACTTCGGTATTCAGCACACATGCCTTGTACATACTTCCTATTTTTCACACAGAATTTTAAGTGTTCCAAAGAGTTGGGCTTAAATTTTTTTATATATTATTTACTATATTTCCTGTGCTGTACATTATATCTCCACGACTTATTTATTTATATTTTTATCGTTGACACTATTACAGATGTCCCCCATCCCCTCCTTTGAGCCCCTCCACCCCGAACCCCCACTCCCGCCTTCACCACGCGGTTGTCTGTGTCCCTGTGCTATGCATATACGTTCTTTGGAGAATCTCTTCCAGTCCCCACACCCCCGCCCCTCTGAGATAATTTTTACTGCTTTATCAAGACCTCTTTCAAGTGACACTGGCTTTCACAGTTTGGAGCCCCTGCCTAGATGCACGATAAGATACCTGCACTTCACCCACCATTTTTGCACCATTGGTGCGAAAGTCAACACAGCGCGAGTCCAATAGCCTTAGCATTGCCATGAAAACGATTTTGACTTCGCAGACCCCTTGAAAGGGTCCAGGAACCTCCAGGGGGCTCCGCTTCCACACTCTGAGAACCACTGAGTGAGCAGACAGAAAGCACAATTCTTTCTCTTCGGTTATTTAATGCTAGAGGCTTATTTATTATTGTACGAGGTCCGATCACTGAGCGCTCAACGGAAGACACGCCAAGGCTGGACACATCCAAGAGACGCATTCCACCGCGAGCAGCTCCGGGCTCCGTTAGCGAGCAGACAGTCCGGGGGGGGGGGGGGGCCGGCTTGCGGTTGCCAGTGGCAACGATCTTCCGCGGGAGGGAGCGCGGCCATCGATTGGTCGCGCCTTGCAGGGGAGGAAGGACGCCGAGCGCGCGGTGGCCGCCGGAGCTCGGTGGCCGGGCGCTCGCCCGCTCGGCGATCCACTGGAGTGGCTGCCGCGGGCGCGGGCGGCGCGGGCAGGGAGGGAAGATGGCGGCGGTAGCGGCGCGCGGCCCGGTAGGGAAGGGGCGCGACATCAGCCTGGCGGCCCTGCAGCGCCACGACCCCTATATCAACCGCATCGTAGACGTGGCCAGCCAGGTGGCTCTGTACACTTTCGGCCATCGGGCCAACGAGTGGGTGCGTGCGGACGCGACGGTGCAGGCAGGCGGGTGGGGACGGGTCTTCCCGCCGGCTCGAGCCCCCGTGGGGAGGGGACGCGACGCCTGGAGGATGGAGGTGCACAGTAGTGGCTCGCGGGCTCCGGGCCGAAGTTGGGGGGCTTGCGCCCGTGGGCCTGGGGTTTAGGGGAGGGAGGCCGATCTGTGACACCCTCTGAAACGGGCAAGACTTCAGTCCCTGCACCACCCCACGTTGGGAGACGGCCGGCCAGGGACGGGACCCGAGAGCGGAAGGACAGCGAGGACCGCGCCTCGAGGCCGGAAGACCGAGGCGCTCGGAGGACGGAAGCGGGATCCGGCACCGTTCAGGGGAGCGGGGCTGTGGCGGCGGGGGAGGGGACGAGCGTGAGAGGAGAGCTGTGGTCCTGCGACTCCGGTCCCGGGCGGACGAAGACCGGCCAGACCCGGTAGCGGGGAGCATACACCGAGGACCGAGCAACACCGGGAATAAAAGACTCTGGGGCTGGGGCTGGCACTTAGAAGGAGGCCGACTCTCTGGCAAAGAGTATAGCCCCCCAAGGCCGAAAATGAGTTTGCTATTTGAGTCCATTTGGGAGCCAAAGTATTTTAGTATTGTCAAGCAGAACCCCAATAAATAGCAATGGAGTGCAATTTAGTTGTTCTTACGATTAGAATGGGGTAGGAGCATAAGACACGTGAGCCCTCCTGCAGGTTAGAAGTGGATTTTTAATGCAGAGAGGTGGATTTTTTTTTTCTTTTTACCTCCTAGTGATTTTTGTCCAAATAATATTAACTCGTCAATTATATCACCATCCAGCCATTACTTTTAAATAAGTTACAAAACAGTATAAAGCACTGAGCCTGGATGAATGGATTTCAGATTTGTAAAGAATATGTTCTCCAAGAAGGTATCAAACATCAAAATATAAGCAAGAAACCATTCATATTGAACAAATTCATGTATTTTTAAACACCCACATTCATTTATTTACATACTTATTCACCTGAAAAATCACTCGCAAAAATAAAACGATAAAAAGTTAAGTCTTAAAAAGAAAGGAGGGAACAGTTCTGCCCTAAATTCTAAACTGAGGAAAGTTACTGAAATAGTCTTAGGGCTGCTCTCCAAGTAGCCAACACCATCCCCCCCAGCCCTCCCCCCCCAAAAAAGAGTGGGGGAGGAGGGCTCTTTAATATTCGCTGTTTTGTAATAGGAAGTATACCACTTGGTCTGCAGAGGTTATTTCTCCCTAGTTTTCAGGGTCTTTATATAAAGGACATGGAGCACCGTAGTGGACTGTTTCATAAATGGCAGCTTAAAAAATGCAAACACATTCTACACATGGCTATTATACTGCTCTATAGAAAAATGCCAGAGGCATAATGTCATAATTCTGTTAAGGTGATTCTAGTGTACAGATAAGGATCGAGGGTGTGTAGTTCTGTAAACTGACTTGACACCAGGATTAGAGGCTGGGAAATCCTGAAACACAGAGGAGAACATTCCTCTTGAGTAACAATTGTTTCCTACAGGTTTTTGAGACAGATACTTTTTAATTACATAGGTTTACTAGATACCCAGTGAAACCCTTGGACTAAAACCTCATGAAAAGGCAGAAGTGTCACAATGTATTATTTACAGGATTATGTTTTCCTGCTTCCTGGATTTGTTACCTTCAGACAGGGCATAATTCATTCAGTAAAAGGTCATTCTTTCAAAGTACTAATCTTCAAGGCTGTGTTAGCTAGAAGAAGGAAAAAAGAGAGAGAGGGAGACCCAGTTTAGCTGCAGAGCAGGGCTAGAGGTAAACAAACTGTCACCATTGTCTCCATATGCCATCACTCAGGCCTTCTGGATGGGAGCCCTTTGAATGTAAACCTAATAAAAGTGTAAAGAACATTGTTGAGAGTGGAGGAGAAAGCATATGCAAAAAAGAATGTGGTGTGTAAAGGAAGAGAGTTCTTATTACACTGAAAATAGATGAACGACCAGGCATTCAGAGCAGGAGGAATTAGAAAGAGTGAACAGAAAATGAGCTGCTTTAAGGAAAAATTAAGAAAGATGTATGTCATCACTGAAATAGAAATGTTAGAACGAGACCTGCTTCCCACTACCAGGAAAGACTACTCTCCCAAAATACCCATGTGTGGAAGAATATAGCCCTGGTGTTATTCCTCTCAGCCCTGAGAGCAGTTGTTCTCAACGAGTTGGTTTGACAGTGTCTGGAGAAAAAGGTGGTCTCACTGAGAGCAAGGTGTTACTGGCATCTAGAGGGTAGAGGCCAGAGATGCTGCTAAATACCCTACCAAAGTGCTCAGCTTGAGAAACTGCATCAATGATTAGTGTCCTATTTTTTTCTAGCTAGTAAGGCTTTCTGTGTTATCACAGTTTCTGGATATGAGGCCCAAGCATTTGATATTTATTGAAATATAGGTGGCTTGGATGCTGTATGTGTGACAGAAAGACCGGTTTAGAGGGTAAATGGAGACATAGTTCCCTTTTTCTTTTAACATAAAATAATTAGTAAGATATAGATTGCTTTGAGTTGTTTCAAAGATGTCAAATAGTGTGCCGAGTCCCAATAATTTGCAGCACTATTTTACATTCCACTCTATTCAAATTTTGTGCTGCTTAATTTTTTAGCACTGGTTGAATTATTTTTATAATAGAGTATAATATTGAATCATTAAATTGTACTTTTATTTTAATTGTACTTTTAAAATGGAAGCTAAAATCCCTTTAAACTGTGAACTAAAACTTTAACATAAAAGTTCTCCTTACTTGGAGGCCTTAAGGAGGACCTAATAAAACCTCGTTTTAACTGCCCTGGCTGGTTTGGATCTGCAGTTAGAGCGTCGGCCCTCGGACCAGAGAGTCCCAGGTTCGGTTCCTGCTAAGGGCATGTACCTCGGTTGCAGTTTTTCCCTGGTTCTGGTTGGGGTCATGTGGGTGGCAGCCACTCGATGTGTCTCTCTCATCGATATTTCTCTCTCTCTCCCTCCTGCTCTATCTGAAGATGAATGCAAAAAAAAAGGTCCTCGGGTGAGGATTAAAAAAAAAATTCTTGTTTTAACCATTTCCCATACCCCCAACCCTGGCTGTGCCCAGAAAAAATAAAATAATAAATTTAGTTACCTAGGATAAATGTGGAGGGACCGGGAAAATGTATAAATTTGACCTCTTTCAGCCAAAATAAACCAGAGAAAAATATGTTTTCTCATCAAAGATCTGATTGGGGTAGGTTGGTTATCTCTTTTCAGTGGAGAAACGCCCAGAACAGTAAGTCCAGTATGACCTGGCAAGAACTCCGCTCCAGGCCCAATGTTGTAATCTCTGAAATAATTCTTTTCCATGAACAAGTTCATGCTTTTTGTATGTAATGCTATATAGAAATCTAATTTTTAAGAATTGCTTATTACGAGTTAGAGAATAAATTCAAGAGTAGCAAACCTTTTACATTTCTGATTTGGGATTTTTCAAAACTAAAATTGGGCATTAAATATTTTTTCATAAAGAAAAGGTCATTTCTATTACTATTTCATTAAGGAAGAATGGAAAGCAGTCAAAAGCTATTGGCTTTATGTGTGCTGATACATATAAATATCCTGATTTGGATCTCTAAGATGAAACAGTCCAAGGTCAAATACTGGACGACAAAAGTTCTCAGGTGATTCTGACAGTTCATATAAGTTCTAAGTCCTAGTTCTGTCACCTGTATCTTCAGTTTCTTAATAAATAATACCAATCTTTAATTTTTACAAATTCCTACTTAAAGGCTTTGTGGACTAATAAGTACTTTAACTGTACTCGTTAAACTAGAAACCCACAAATCCTGAGCTGTTTGGGTAGCATATATTGTACTTATAGTGTCCATCTTCTCAATGATTAATATTGTAATGGTTTGAGTTTAAGTAATTCTTAGAGCTTAAAGTGCACCCAGGATATAGATTTCTCAACACATAGGAATTAACCATGTTTGCAAAGAAAGAAATAATACTGTTTCTGCATAATTTTTTTTCATTTTGACACGGTATTTTTCAAAGCACAGTGGTAAATGGGCTACATTTGAGAAATAAGGGTACTTTTCTTAGTATATTGAAGTGATTTATAAAAACTTCAAAGTAAATAAAGTTTACTATGAAGTCCCTAAATTTCTTACTAAGAAGTCCCTAACTTTCTTACTAATGTGTGTATATTAGAGAAAACATTGGCTAAAATTGTTTAAACTATTATAAATTCTTTATTTCTAATTGAATATTCTATAATAATAAAGATTAAAAATCTTGTTACTAAGTAATTTACTCTTTTTTTGTTTTGTTTTGTTTTTTATCCTCACCCCAGGACATTTTTCGATATTTTGTTCAGATAGAGTGGGAGGGAGAGAGAGAGAGAAACATCAACGTGAAAGGGACACATCGAGTGGTTACCACCCACGCGACCCAACCAGGGCCAGGGACAAACTGCAACCAAGGTACATGCCCTTAGCGGGAACCGAACCCAGGTCTCTCTGGACCGCAGGCAGTAATTTACTCTTAATAGCTATTTGCTCTTAGAAATCAGTTTGATATAATTTGGACCATGGTGGATTTTGTTTTCATGACTCCTAATACAGTTCTGTGGGCAGACATTATGTTGAACTAAGGCAGTGGTTCTCATAGCATCATCAGAATCACCTGGATGGCTTAATAAAAGAGACTGCTGGGCACCAGTCCCAGAGTTTCTGATTCAGGAGGTCTGGGAGGAACCTAAGCTTTGGCGTTTCGAGGAAATTCTCAGGTGATGCTGCTGCTGCTGATATGGGAACCACTAAACTGTGAGACTCACTAAATTTTGAGACCCATTGAACTATGATGACCAAGAAGATTGCTGAAATTACTTGAGCTTGAGGAAGGATCAGGCTTCCAATTTTTTTGTGTGCCGTTTAAAAATTATCATTTTAATATTACACCTTTGTTCTTAGAGAGTGCACTTTTCACCAAAATTACTGAGAACTTAAATTCCGAATGATTTTGGTAATAGATATTAACATAATACTATAAGGTTAAATAGGATGCCGAAATTAAACCATGTAAATAGCAAACGTACATTTTAAGTTCTGAATTATAATAGTGTGATTACTAGTTAATCAAACAAATGGGTACTTAAATATTTTCTTTTAGAACACAGTGTATTGATGAACATTTTTATCAGGGCATGGGATCCTGTCTTGTTGAAGTGAAAAAGAGCCTTTCTAAATGAACTAAAAGATATCATTTTAACTTGACCACTTCTCCCAGTTTTTCTTAGGCAGATTTCTTGAGTCCTAGTTGGTAATGTTTCTAACTTAATTTCCAAAAATTAAACTTGACACTATTCCACACCCAGTAGGTGATTGAAAACTATGGCATCATTGCAGTCTTCTATGTAGTAGTCAAAGCAGAGTTATTGACAGATCATCTGCTTTCATAGGTGACAGGATATAGCAAGAGAAAATGAACCCAGAAAATAAAGAGCAGGTAATGAGATGCAGTCACCAGTGATTTCTGCAGCTTGTCATATACCTCGGTCAGAGGACAAAGGAAAAGGCAACACCCTTCTTATAATCTCTTCTTTCTAATAAGATCCATGGAACACTTGCATTATTGTTTCAGCCAGAGGTATGTTGCTATCCCTGCATTTAGTAAAGAGAGATAATGATGGTGTATTTTATAAATGACGAAAGGACTGCTTCCCACTGCTTAATGAGCAGAGCCAAAATCAGGCCGAGATCCTGCTAGTCCCCGCTCCTGAAGAATAGTCCCTCCTAAATTGCTTAGAGTTGGTCCTACTTGACATTGGGTAGAATTCCTATTCTGTACGAAGTTTATGTTCTTTAACCTCTGTGAATGTTTACTATTAATGAAGGTAATACACATATTTTCCTGTGTGTTTTGTTTTTATGTTCTAGGAGAAGACTGATGTGGAAGGAACCTTATTTGTTTACACAAGGTAAGAGTACTTTACTTTCATAAAGAAACTGACAGTCATTCTTTAGTTTTATTTCTAAGAAAAGTAAAACAAATGAATCTTAGTTTGACGTTTTTAGTTGACATAAGGAATACTAAATAATGTGAGACATACTAATTTCAGAATAAAATTTAAACTTCCATATAGATGAACTTAAATCTTTGTGTGTTTTTAAAAGTAGTATTAAATGTTTATTCTTTAATTCAAATGAATGGTACAAAGTTCTTGAATATAATGCACAGCAGTAGTACATTATTAAGAATATTAGATTATTTAATCAATATTTATAAAAGGGTCTGGATATTTATCTTTTAAATTTTTATTTTTCAATTACAGTTTACATTCAATATTATTTTGTATTAGTTGCAGGTATACAGCAGAGTGGTTGGACAATCATGTACTTTACAAAGTGTCCCCCCCTATATTTCTAGTACCTACCTGCCACCATACACAGTTACTACAATATTATGGACTCTATTCCCTGTGCTCTACTTTACACCCCCGTGACTATTCTGTAACTGCCAATTTGTACTTATTAATCCCTTCACCTTTTTCACCCCGTCCCCCAACCACCCCGCCTCCTCTGGCATCCATCTGTCTGTTCTCTGTATCCAAGTCTGTTTCTGTTTTGTTTATTTATGTTGTTCTTTAGATTCCATATGTAAGTGAAAGCATATGATACTTGTCTAAATATTCCACATCCAGTAGGGCTTTATTGATGTTTCCCCCACCACCCTTGACTATTTAAAGAAGAATGATCCAAAATTAAAGATGGCTAAGTCCTCCATTATTTATCTAATAAAATATGTTTCAGGATAGATTTACTACATTATTTATTTTAATTATGAATATTTTAATTATTAATAATAAGCTCATGTTATTAATAATTTATACCAGATATTTTTACTGTCACACATGCACGTGGAGACATATAGTTTGTGTACTGTCTAAATAGCTGAGCTTTCTATTCATATAAAGTGTCATAGCTGAAGTCCATCACCATCAGTGAGGGTGCACAGATAAATACAAAGGCCTGGTACAAACCCTTCCAAGGCTAACAGTTTCACTGGGGAGGCAGAAAACACACACAATCAAGTATATTTTTTACATACACGCTCACATTTTCTTTTGTTTTTTTCTTTTGGTATATGCCCCTAGCAGGAACCAAACCCTGGGACTCTGGTCCGCAGGCTGATGCTCCAACCACTGAGCCAAACCGGCCAGGGCACACACACACTCACATTTTAAGATAGACCACAATGCAGATAGACTACCTTAAGTGCCAGTTGATAGGTTCTAAGCAGTGAATGGGCTGCTGAGGTTGTGGAAGGCTCTATGGAATGGTGAGGCTGGAGTCAGCCTCAGGGAGAAAGGTAGGACTGCAATTGCATAGAGGAGAGGGAAGGGCAGTCTCAACAGCGAGGATGGCACAAGCGGAGGCCCGGGGCCTGACGTGGTAGAGGGGCAGCAAGGAAGATGACTGGTGCAGAGAGTTTACATGGGCTTATATTAGTTAGAAGTTGAGGGAGGGTAAAGCAATTTTGCTGGCTTGAAATGTCAGACCAAGGATTTTGAAATTTATTTTCTTAGCGATATGGAGTTGTTGAAGGTTTATGAACAGGGGAGTAATACAATTACAACAGAATGTGTGGGGGAAGTCAGTGTGTCAGCATTATGAGGATGCATTGGTTCTAGCGAGTTCGGGGAGGACATGGAGAAGATGCTCACAGTGGATAGGAGATGATGAGAGTGAGGACCAGGGGGATGGAGATGGAATAGAAATGTCTTACTGAGATACTTATTTATGTATAGAGGGAATGGTGATGTTTTAAAAAATCACATTAAGATTTTGAAATGGAAGACTGAGAGAATGACAATTATTGGTGGAATGGAAAAATAGGTCAAGAATCTGGTTTGAGGATAAATGTTAGTTTTATTTTGAAGTAATGATTTGGTGTGATAGCAGGACTTTCAGATGGAGCTGTCCAGCCACGCAGGGAGGGTCAGGGCTGAAGACACAGAGTTTGGAGTCATCTGCATCAATTTGCTCATTAAAACTGCGAGAGAAAATATGTTCTTTGAAAGAGAAAGAGGGAACTGAGGAAGGCTAATGGTTGATTTTAAAGCCAACCAGGAGACCGAGAAGAGTCAGCCATAAAGATGCAAGCAAAGCTAGAAGAGTGCGGAGGGCAGCTGTGGGCGCAGCACAGGGACGCACAGTGTGTGCAGGTGGGAGCAGCAGTGGGAAGAAAGGGCTGGACGGGCAAGGCCCGCAGAGCAGGTAGGGGTTCGTTTATTCAGTTTCAGAGAAGGGGGGGCAAGAGTCGTTGGCTGTATTAGCTTACATTGTGGGCCAAAACACTCCAAACGCATGGGCGCACACACCAAGTGAGCTTATTCAGGGGAAACCACTCTGGAGAATTCTGAAGTGTGAAAAGAAAAGCAAACAATTGAACTCTACTGTGTGCCAAGCACACAATATGCATTCTCATTCATTTCTCAAAACAAGCATTATGCTTTTGAGAAGTAAAAGAAAAGGTATTAATATGCATTAATGATTTATTTTAGGGATTTTTAGTAGGGTTATTTTATTTTATTTTAATTTTTAGTGTACTCAAACCAAATGTAGGTTTGTATTCTCAAGTATTTCTTAATTTACTTGGAGTTCCTAGTGGAGTTGACAGTTAAACAAACCATTAAACTGAGAACCAAATCCTTCTCTATTTCTTGATCTCTTCCTCAAATCTAACTCAGCGATAGGAGCCCCTCCTACCCCCGCCCAGCTTCCCCCAGCACTCGCCCTGCCAGGCCAGATCCTAGTATGTCGAGGTCTTTCCTTCGTAGAGAATGACAGAAAGTTTATAAAAATCAAAAGGGAGTTTTGGATACAGGTAATGAGGCTGCCAGTGATGTATTTTGCTTTGTACCCATACTATTAGAGAGGTTAATGAAATACTGGAAGAGTCAAATTCTGATTATGTGTAAAAATACCTGATTCTATTTTTAAAATCATTTTTTTCCTCTTTATTTTCTCCCATGTCTTCCGTTCTGTAATAGAGTTCATAGAGAATCCACTGGTATTTCTGAACTTGACTCTTCTAAAGGACTCTGTCAGAGATCTTTGGAAGTGAATTTTCATTCTTCCTCAGAATTTGAGTTGACATGATTATCATGATTACGTCTAGTTTAGATTATAAGCCTACCACCACTTTACTTCTCTGTAAAATAAATTAGACAAGAATAGCCTTCCATCAATTTTAAAGTTGGAAGGCTCAAAAGGAAATTCTGTATATGGTAATGTACCTGTATTTACTTATTTTTCGGCATCAAATCAGATATCAAGTTTCTATCAAACTAATATATAAAAACCTTTTCTTCCTATTGCTCATGGCGCATCTATGGGTTTGTAACCCTGGAGCCCAGTTGAAAGTGAACAAATGAACTCTGCTGCTTTCACTTTCGGTGCGTGGCACGTGGGGTTTCATTCGTCACAGAGGCTGCTGCCCAACGGTAGACAAATGCAAATGTAGTTATTGGAGTTAATACTCTATAATTTGTGTTCTTTCTGCCTGATGGAGAGTAGGCACTGAAGGTTTATTGAATAAAATGAAAAATAAAAAGTCACCAAATGCCACATTTTTAAGGAGAAAAACTTTATAGTGGTTTATCTATGAAGCTTTTGCTTTAAAGAAAACAAAAGATCTGCTTTGTTCATTAAATTATATGAACTTTTTGTTTTGTTTTTTTGTTTTTTATTTATTTTAATTAATTTATTTTTGTTACAGATGTTTCTCCTTTCTTCCCCATTGACACCTCCTCGCCATCCCCCACCCACCCTGTCCCCAGCTTTGTTGTCCGTGTCCATCGGTTACTCATGCATACGTGCATATGAGTTCTGTGTTTTATCTCTTCCCTCCCCACCACCCCCTCTTCGGAGGATTGTCAGTCTGTACCCTACTTCCACATCTCTGGGTCTCCCTTGAACTTTTAATTATACTGTATTTCCTCACCAGTTCATTGACCAGAGCTGATCATTTCTTTAAAAAGTTTCACAGCTTTTCATTTCAGACCAACACCAAGATTTTCTGTGAAAATTTTCTTTATGTAATTGTGATATGCACTCTGTATTAACCATCATATAATTTTTTTTTTTTTTATCCACACCTGAGGATATTTTTCTATTTTTTCTTCAGGTAGAGTGGGAGGGGGGGAGAGAGAGAGAGAGAGAGAGACATCGATGTGAAAGGGACACATCGAGTGGCTGCCACCTGCTTGACCAACCAGGGCCAGGGACAAACTGCAACCGAGGTACATGCCCCTAGCGGGAACCGAACCCGGGTCTCTCTGGACCGCAGGCCGACACTCTAACCGCTGAACCAAACCGGCCAGGGCCATCATATAATTTTTTAAATAGTAATTACCATCTTCTCCCTAAAGGAATTTACAATCTAGGTAGGGAAATATGATATATATATTTAAATAAGTAGGATTTGATTTTATCAAAGGGTCAGTAGTGACAGTCATGCTGCATTGTTAGATAAAGTAATACGTTAGTGCTGTTAGCTCCTAGTAAGGAGTCATTGCTTTATACATGTATGCTTGCACAAAGCTGCATATACATGCAAAATAGTTGAAGACATGTTCGAATGTAGTTATGCTAAACGTATACTATACTGAAAACTTGTCTTTTGATGTCCTCCCCACCCCTTGTGATTCTTAGGTCTGCTTCTCCAAAGCATGGCTTCACCATTATGAACAGGCTAAGCATGGAAAATAGGACAGAACCTATTACTAAAGACCTGGATTTCCAGCTCCAGGACCCCTTCCTTCTCTACAGAAATGCCAGATGTGAGTGTTTCTTGATGCACAGTGTATCTTTGTGTTTGTGTTTTAAGTGATTCTGGGGGTCAGCACTGGTTAGCTTGGGAAATGCATGCCTAATTGAGGGAATAGCTTCTTCCGTGGGAAAGTACATGAAAACAATGTGAATATGATGATATAAGTGTTCGAACCCTGTCTTCTGCAGTGAGACCCTTTGTAGTGTGAACCCATTGGAGATGCTAAGCCTAACCAGGGCTGGACGAGGAGTTTTTGCTCAGGAGACCGCAGAGGGACACATAGGCGGTGCTGTAGAACAAAGAATTAATGATTCAGCTGGTGGCACTCTTTTCTTGTGTGAGCCTTCTGATAATATGTTTTGTGGAGAGGAGCAATATTCTAGAATTACTATCTTTTGAAAATATCATAAATTAAAAATCAAAGTCCAAAGAGCTTTGGTCATTAAGAATTCCATAACACTTTGTAATGTTGAAGTTATATTAGGTAACTAAATGGTCCTTGCCAGATTTGAAATGAGGTAGCAATCGACTGTCCAGTATTCTGTCTATTATACTCTTGTATCTTATCTGACCACTTGTGTTGGAGTATTGGACAGCCCAGAGAAAAACTGATGGAAATATATAAACTTCAAGAGCCTCAACGTGTGTTTGTGCACGTACATGCTCTGTGCTCTGGATAACTTTCAGGAAGACCTTGCGGTTAAATCTTTCCATTCATTTTCCACCCTGCTCTTTGAGCTCAAGATACAGTTTGCCTACTATATACTATTCAGTGTAATCTTAATAATGAATGTAAGACAAGTGATATTGAATGTTATAACTCCAATGAATTGTTTTGAAGTGAATATAACATCCTTTTAATGCTGTTTATTTACAATCATATACATATAATTAAGTTACTATGATAGGTGGTTATCCTATTATTTAGATATTATGGTTAAGTTCTTATGAGAAAAAAATGAAAGCTATTAAAACTGTAACTTGATTTACTAATAGTAAATCTTATGAGTGAAAATTTAGTAATATAGAGAAGTATTTGTTTTTATTCCTATTTCTTTGCTGGAAGGTGTAGTTTCCTCAGTTGTAGCTTGTAGTTTGAATTGTTTGTATGGTTATAGTAATGTCAGGTTTTAGTTTCTTTTTTGAGATTATTAGATTCTATGTCAAATTAATATATAATTCAAATCCTAGTAAACAAAATAGCCACATAAATAAATATAAAATAAGAGAATATTAGTGACTTAAGTAATCATTTTTGGTAGCTTTTCCTTTGGTTAAATACATGGTCTAGTTAGTACAGATAATATTTTAAGTTCTTATTATAATATTACATATATATTATGTACTTATACCAAAAATGTAAAAATGTTCTCTTTAATGTGGTTGATTTTAAAATTAACTTTCCTAAGGCCCATTGGATTTATCTGATAAGTAATGCTGTTTGGATCTCATGAACACATGGTAGGCCTCACGCTGGTTCCAGGCAGTGCTGTCCAGCATGGTGGTCCAGCTGCACGTGGGTACTGAGCACTGGAAATGTGGCTTAGTCTGAACAGGGCTGTGCCATGAGTGTAAAATACACATTCATTTTCAACGGCAATACCAAAAAAATGTAAAAAAGCTCAATAATTTTATATTGATTTACTTGTTAAAATAATATTTTAAATATATTGAGGTAAATAAAATATGTTATTAAAATTAATTTCACCTGCTTCTTTTATTTTTTATTTAAAATGACATATGTGGCTCACATTTGTGGTTCACGTTATATTTCTATTGAACGGCAATGTCCTAATCATTTTCATTTATTTTACCATTTTTTATAATCACAACTTTGTAGGGTAGATGTTTTCACTGCCATTTTGCAGATGAGCAAACTGAGGCTCAGTGAGGGGACAGCTGACAGATACCCACAGCTTCTGACTTTCATAACTTTTTCTTGGAAATACTAATATTTTTGTTTTATAAATGAGAAAACTGAGGTTAATTGGATTAAGTGATTTGCCGGGGATATTTGGAGATGGAAACAGCATTTGAACAGAGAAAGCCTAGCTTCAAAAGCCCAGGCCCAAGCGGTAAAAATACTAACACATGAATGATGTGTTGGAGCAAGGTTTACTTTGTAAGAAATACTTAATCTTTTTAGTGTATGCTCCATTGTTTAAAAAGCAAATTTCTTTTTTAAAAAGCTGAGAATCTGTTGTATCGCAGTTATTAGAGAGGTGACTATCAAATAAAAACTAATGTAGCAAAAAGCTGAATTTGACCATTTTTTACATATTATTTCCCTTTAGTAACCTTTTACTAGTTTTTCATTTCACAATTAATTAAGATTTTGGTAAATGGAGATATATTTTAGAAATATTTTCCTAAATATATAATAATATTTAAGATAAGTTATAGACAGCAATGACAGGCAGATTTCAGATCTAGCCCAATAGGTTGAATATATCATTGTCTTCTTACAAGATTAGAATGAAATTCTTTTGAGTTATTTGATTTCATCGAAGACGTAAGCCTGGATCTTAGAGCAAGTTATAAAAGACAAAATCAAGATACTTAGAATCAAAGCTGTTTTAGAAAACTCCTCCTCAATTTTAGTGAATTTACCATATTGGGTAGTTTTGTATTAAAAAAGAAGTACAATTTAAATTCTTTATTGCTATTTGTAGGATCTGGGAAAACCTGCTATAAATAATGGGAAATGGTACACTGAAAAAAAATGATAGTTACAGACAGTTCTTATCTTTCAAATAGGCCATGTCCTAGAAGTTCCCTTTCAAAGTGATTGGTGGAATTTTAGTTATACATGACAGATTGAACACATTCCTGAAACTATAGAAATGGCAGTAAAGGGGAAAAAATATATAAACCCACAAGAGTGGTGAATGCATTTCATGAAAAAGAGGGAGTAAACAAGAAAGAAAGAGGTAGAGATGTTATGATAGCTTTATTGTTCACAATTATTAACTGTGTCTTTGCAGAAGATTTTATCCTTGTTCTATTGATGTCAGACTTGACTATATGATTTGGTTCCCTGCTCCCCGCCCCCACACTAACCCCACCAGAAGGATATTATGTGGTTACCTATTGAACTCAAATATGAATCAATTGCTTTGGCCAATGTATTGAACTCAAATATGAATTAATTGCTTTGGCCAATGAAATGTGGGTAAGAATGATATATGTCACTTATAAGCACATACTTTAGGAACCAGCTCATGATTCATCATGGCTCATTTTCTTCTTCTGTGATGACTAACAGTATTCTAGACAGAGGCTGCTCTATCAGCCTGGATCCTGAAATGAAAATAACATGGCACAGAGGTAAAGGCAGCTCATGATGAAAATGTAATATCTATTAGAAATAAACCTTTGTCATTGTAAGCCATTGAGATTGTGGGGTTGTTTGTTACTGCAGCATAACTTGGGCTATTGTGACTGATACACAAGCCATCCAAGAAAAAAGGGATCCAAACATAGCATGGAGGTAAAGACATTCTAAGAACGATGATAAAGAGAAGGCCCATAATGACTCCTGTGCAATTAAACTAAAGATCATTCAGTATAAATTAAAGTAAAAGGATGAAGGGCTTCAGGAAGGGTGTCCAAGGAAAAAATTACAACTGATAGTTTGAATCTATTGAAACATTTTCAGTTCCTTTTAAAGAATGTTTGATGATGGTAAAGGAACATAGAAAACTGAGCGGTGAGGAAGAACAATAACAAAATGAGGCTATTCTTAATTCCTGGGAAAACAAAATATTGTAAAAGAAAGGAAATATAATAGTATACTATATGGCTCTGCAGATCATAACACTTCATTAAATTACAAACACTGAATATGAAATTGTATTATGCTGGGAGTATGGGGGAAAGTTTGTGTGTTTGTGGGAGTAGGTAAATATTGTCAGAGAACTAAATCCTCCTCAATGGATTTTAAAAATCAAGAAGTGTTATACATGCTATATAGAAAAAGGGATTTAAACACCAGAAGAAAAGCTAGATGAGAAATAAACAGAGCGCAGAAAGAACTGTAATTAAGGTTGTTTTGGAGGAGCAGTAATTAGGAAAGTATTGGCTAAAGAAGAGTTCTCTGTTTTTATAAATCTTATAGTATTTAACTTTTAAAAGTATGTACATGCATTATTTTGATAAAGATAAAATTTTAAAATGTAATTGTATATCAATACATTCATAAAAGCAATATTTTAATTGGCAGTTAGGTTTTCAAGTCAACTCATGAGAGCCTTTTTAGCCCATTGTACACCTACCTAAAAATAGCATACTAGCATTATAATGATATACCTATGAAATATAGCACTAGTATGTATAGCATTATTTCTGTAAGAAAATTTATTCAAGAGTAAAATTTGTGTAGACCCCGAGAGTGTAACGTCCTTAGCAGCTGGGCAGAGGACTTCTAGTGCCCATTTATAGTAATCGATCATTATAAAGCTAGGTATTCCTATACATTGCATGTTAGCACATGGTAATAGTACAGTAAACTTTGAAGCCTTCACAGCCTGTCACTGAACCTCAGTCCTGCCTTGGTTCTGCAGTCCTGTATTGCTCTGTCCTCTTTATTCTCACATGCATTTCCCTTCAGGCTTTCACTGCCTGTTACTTGCGGTATTTCATAACTCCTCATAACAAAATGATATAAGGCTTCTAGCATCAGCCAAAATAGCGTAAGTTCACTACAACATATCTATCTATCCCACTGGTTACAACTAAAAGTTCTGGGTAGAATACACCCCTCTCCAAAAACAAATGCTACCTGAGGATTCTGAAAGTAAGCAACAACAGGCATACTGGGAAAGGAAGTCAGAACCTGAAGGACAACCAGTATGGTGGTGAGTTTCCTGATTGTCTTCTTTACTTCTTTATCTCCTGGCTTTGACTCATGAGCGGACCAAGTCACAGAACTGTGGACAAGAACAACAAAAAGCAAGAGAAGCCTGTCTTTCTCGTCTGAGGACTAGAGAAATCGACTCCTGTGCGTTACAAAGTATGAAGAGAACCACCCCCTCTCCCCTTTCCCTCTCCCAGCCCTACTCTGAAGCCAGGTGCAGTGCAAAGCCGATGACCACCGTGTCGGTGCTGGTGGCACGGCCACCTGAAGATCCCCGGAAACAGCCTGTCTCTGCCAGAGGAACTCAAACAAGGGCCCTTGTGGTCTGAAGAGTTTGTGGAAATCCATGGAGATATTTTCATCTTTGTTTTGCTTTACCTTGTGGGCAGCCCAAGCTATACAGACTGCCTGACAGTGTGAGAAACTAAAACTAAAGAAATCCTGACTTTCTAGCTTGAAGACCGGGGACAAGGGCCCCTGATTGCTGGAGAGTTAGGGAGACTGGAGGAGAGAGGTGGATAAGGAGATCCCCTAATGCTGTATATTAACTGACACCAGTCCTGGCCTCACTCATGAGCTTCACAGACATGTAACAGAGCCCAAGAAACATAGGGAAGACTTTAAGAACTAACCTACAATAGAAACCATCATCCAAGTTCCAGACTTACACCTAAGTGGTCTATGAGGCAGATGCAGACAGCTCTGAAAATGAATCTGACATGGGAACCATTGCACACAAACGGCAAGACGGAACTTCTTGTCTAAACATAACCAAATCTGATCACATTCTCAAACAAAAACCGACTTTCTCTGGAAAGTGTTAAGTGGATTCAGAGTCTCACAACATAATCAGAATGTCCAAGATACAATCCATAATTACTGATAAAAAGAACCAGCAAAATATGACCAAATCTCAAGGGAAAAAGTCAACAGATGGCTACCCTGAGATGATCTAGACGTTGCAATGATAAGACTGTGGTTTTAAGACAGTTTTTATTACTACAGTCCATGAGGTAAAACTGAATACTCTTTTTTTTTTTTTTTTTTTTAGAAGAAGGGGGAGAGGGAGAGAGAAACATCGATGTAGAGAGAAACATCAGTTGGCCACCTCCCGTATTTGCCCCAGCTGGGGATCAAACCCACAACCTAGGTATGTGCCCTGACTAGGAATTGAACCCACCATCTTTTGGTGTACAGGATGATGCTCCAACCAACTGAGCCACACTGGCCAGACTAAAACTGAATACTCTTGAAATGTATGGAAAGATAGTAATTTTCAGCAAAAAAAAAAAAAAAAATAGGTATAAAATAGAACCAAATTGAAATTTTGAAGCTGAAATAATACAGTGTTCAGTGGATGGCCTGATTCACAGAATAGAAATGACAGAGAAAAGAATAGTCAGTGAATTCAAAGATAGAAATTATCCAATCAAGACTATAGAGGGAAAAGATTTAAAAAACAAACAAAAAGACCCAGGGCCCTGGCCAGTTTGGCTCAGCGGTTAGAGCGTCAGCCTGTGGTCCGGAGAGACCCGGGTTCGGTTCCACTAAGGGCATGTACCTCAGTTGCAGTTTGTCCCCAGCCCTGGTTGGTTGTGTGGGTGGCAGCCACTCGATGTGTCCCTTTCATGTCGATTCTCTCTCTCTTCCTCTCTCCCCCTCCCGCTCTATCTGAACAAAAATGGAAAAATGTCCTCCGGTGAGGATAAAAATAAATTTAAAAAAAGACCCAGGACATCCAAGAGATGGAAGCAGCCCACGTACCCATCAATAGACAAATGGATAAATAGTGGGCTGCACACATATACAATGAAACATTATTCGGTCATAAAAAAGAATGAAATCTTACCATTTGGACAACAGCTAGATAGGTTAAAACTAAGAGTATGGAAAATGACATACTGTACAAATACTAATTAAAAGTAAGCTGGAGTGGCTATGTTAATTTCAGACAAAGAAGGCATTAGAACCACGACAAAAATTACCAGGGATAAAGACGGATGTTACATAATGATAAAAGGGTCAGTTCACCCAAAATACTTTACAATCATTAATGTATCTATTATACCTAAAACAGCTTCAAAATGTATGAAGCAAAAAGTGATAGAATTGAAAGGAGAAATAAAAAAGACCTGCAATTATATTTGGAAACTTCAGTGCTCCACTTTCTGTAATTGATGAGCTAATGGATAGAAAACAGGACGGATATATAAAAGACCAGAATAACACTATCAACAAACTTGACATATTTGACATTATATAACATTCCATCCAACAATAGCAAAATGCTCATTCTTCTCAAGTGCACATGGAACATTCCCCAAGATAAACTTTTTGACGGGTCAGAAGGCAGACCTTAAATTTTTTTTAAAAAATTGAAATCATACAAAGTATGATTTCACAAAGGAATTGATCACACAGGAATTGGACTAGAAATCTGTGAGTAACAGAGAGGTATCTGGAGCATCCTCAATGATTTGGAAATTAAACAATACCTTCTAAATACCCCATGATCGCAGAGGGAGGAACATTAGACAATTTTTGAACAGAATAAAAATGAAAATACAACATGTTAGATGAAACTGAGTGGGCGTAGAGGGAAGTTTGTAGTGTCAAATACTTGGATGAGAAAAGGAAAAAGGTCTCAAGTGAATAATTCAAGCTTCTACCTTAAGGAAATAGAGTGAGAAGAGCAAAATAACCCAGCACAATCAGAAGGAAGGAAATAATTAAAAATAGAGCAGAAATCAATGAAACAGAAACACAAAAAAGAGAAATCAGTGAAACCAAAAAGTTGTTCTTTAAAGAGTCAATAAAACTGATAACCCCCTAATCAGACTGATCAAGGGAAAAAACAGAGAAGACACAAATTAGAAGTATTCAGGAATGAAACAGGGAGTCTCTACAGACATTAAATGATAATAAAAGAAATAATATGAACTACTTCATGCCCATAAATTCAACTTAGATGGAATGAAGTAATTCCTTGAAAAACAGTAATCAACAAAATGTACTCAAGCAGCAGATAACCCGAATAGTCCCATGCCTATTATGGAAATGGAATTTGTAGTTAAAAACTTTCTTATAAAGAAAACTCTAGGCCCAGATAGTTTCTCAGATGAATTCCACCAAACATTCAGGGAAGACCTAATACCAATTCTACACAGTCTTGTCCAGAAAATAGAAGAGGAAAGAATACTTCCCAGCTTCTTTTATGAGAGCAACATTATCCTGGCACCAAAATAAGAAATCTTGTTTGCCATTTTTGTAGAAGCAACCAATCTAATAAGTGTCTATTTAAAATGGTTAAAAACAGTATTCCCAAACACTAGATTTAAATAGAATCTTGTGGAGATTTACCATAAAAGAAAAAAATGATAAATTGTACCCCGTCAAAAGTAAACATTTTATCAAATTTAAAACTTCTGTTCTTCTAAAGATACCTGTAGGAAAATGAAAAGGCAAGGCACAGACTGGAAAAAATATCCACACTACACATATCTGACATAGTACTGACATCTAGAATATATAAATAACTCTTTGAGCTCAATAATAGGAAGACAAACAACCCAATTTAAAAATTGGCAAAATAGCCCTGGCTGGTTTGGCTAAGTGGTTGGAGTGTCAGCCTGTGGACCAGATAGTCCCTGGTTTGGTTCCCACTAGGGGCACGTACCAAAAAAAAAAAAAAGGCAAAATATTTAATGGACAATTGACAACAACAAAAAAAGATATACAAATAGCCAATAAAGTGGTGTTCAGCATTAATCTCAGGGATTTTCAGGTTGTTGTGTGTAATAATAGTTTATTCCTTTCTGTCTGTTGCTGTGTGGTACATACCCTGTACAGCATCAGTACATTGTAATCCACTAATTCATTCTCTTGCTGTTAGGTATCTGAGTATTTCTAGTTTCGATCTATTGTGAATAAAGTTTCCATGAACATTCTGGTTCATATCGTTAGGTGGATATATGCACTTATGCGTTTTGGGTTAATGAACCCTTTATATATAATATGGGGATTTGTTTAACTTTAGTGGATACCACTGGTCAGTTTTCTAAAGTTGAGTGCCTATTTTTTTTCTCCAATATGGCATAAAAGTTCCAGTTGCTCCATATCTTTGTTGACACTTGATAGTGTTCTTCCGTTTAATTCGAGCTATGCCGAGAGTTCCAAAGTGATCTCTCATTGGGGTTTTAATTTGCATTTTGCCATAACTAACTGTGTCGAGCACTTTTTTCATGTTTATTGGACACTGGGTGGATATGTGCATTGGAACCAGAACAAGAATACCACCTCACTTCCTGGAATGGCTGAAATGAACAAGACCTACATTACCAAGTGTTAGTGAGGATGTGCAGCAACCGAAACCCTCATACACTGCTGGTGGGAGGGTGATAACGGTACAACCACTTTGGAGAATTGTTTGCCAATTTCTTATAAGCTTAAACATATAATTATCATATGATCCAGCAAGTTCCATGTGTAGGTATTTACTTAAATGAAGACATAATAGCAAAAGAAAAAAGGCTGGGGAAAACCCAAATGTCCATCAATAAGTAAATAGAGACATTTGGTGCATGCATAAATGGAGTACTACTCAGCAATAAAAAGGAATGGACTAGAAGTCTATTTAACAACACATATGAATCTCAAAACCATTATTCTGGCCCTGGCCAGTTTGGCTCAGCGGTTGGAGCATTGGCCTGCGGACCAGAGTCCTGGTTTGGTTCCCGCTGGGGGCACGTACCAAAAAAAAAAAAAAAAAAAAACATTATTCTAAGCAAAAGAAGGTACCACAAAAGAGTCAACACTGTGAGCCCATTTTTATGAAGTCTAATAATAGGCAAAACTAGTCTATGGTGATAGGAGTCAGGAAATGATCGTCTCTGCTCAGGGTGGGTGGCAGAAGTGGTATAGTTGACTGGAAGAGGGCGATAAAAATGTTTTATGTCTTGTTTTGGGTGGTCGATTACATGAAAGTATGTATTGTCAAAACTCATCAAACAGAATGCTTTAAATTACTTCTCAATTTAAAAAAGTAGAAATAATTGAACCTTACAAAAGAAGACTTTAAAGAAGTGAATATGTAATTATAATATGTTACCTTTCTTTTTGACCCTGGCATTTATTAACCACTGTTTCATCCAATTTCTATCTCCTAAGTTTATTAGAATGTTCCACTAACTGCTCAGGTTTGTATCTTGGCTTCCTCAACCAGGAGATACAACCATCCTTACTCTTTTTTTTTTTTTTTATCCTCACCCGAGGACATCTTTGCATTTATCTTCAGATAGAGCAGGAGGGGGAGAGAGAAGAAGAGAGAGAGAGAAAGAGAAACATCAATGTGAGAGAGACACATGGAGTGGCTACCACCCACATGACCCTAACCCGGGGCCAGGGACAAACTGTAACCGAGTTAATGCCCTTAGCGGGAACCGAACACAGGACTCTCTGATCCATGGGCTGACACTCTAACCACTGAGCAACCGGCCAGGGCTCAACTACCCTTATTCTAAAACACATTTTCAGGACGTTAAACCACCATGACACCAAAGCCTTTCATGTAATGACCTCAACTGAAAGTTTTAAGTAATTTCAGGTGATGGAAATAGTTTAATTTGGTTCCAGATGGTTAGGCTGGGCCCCCTTTCCTCTGGCTTGGGGCATCTGCTTTCTCAATATGCTCAGAGGAGAAAGATTTCTTTTTGTTGAAAATATGAAAAGCCATACCACTTAATCTTTCTCCTGAGCAGAAGGAATTAACTTTCCGCTTCCCTCTCAAGGGTCAAATTTTTAAGTGAGTTTTCTAGCCAAGGTAATCCTTAGCGTCTATTCTGTAGTCCTTTTCCTAGAACAAATTGTATGGTAAATGACTAATAAGATTTTTTGAATAGAATTTTAGGTCTTTTCTTGATGGCTGTTATAGAACACATTATAAGGTATAACTTTAATTTCTTCCAAAGCGCCAATTGCAATGTACCTATATATACCATGATAAATAATAGCAGTAAGAAAGTCAAATCTACAAGCACAGAAGGGCCATAATTTGGAAGCAGCATTGCTCACTGTACTTAGAATGCATTTTGTGAAATGTTTGCTCTGTTGTTACCCCACCATTAATTAGTTGAGAAAGCAATGGCATGAGTAATAAATGATGGGCCCCTTGTGGGCAGAAACTCCATCTTATCTTATTTGTATTCTGTGGTACCAAATAAACAAGGAAAGCAAACAGATCCAGATAAGAACTAGCCATGTACAATGTACTGAAAGTAATTCTCAAATCATTTATATTAATTCTGAAAGTGTTATATGTGTATATATGTCCCGTATTTTGTCCAGCTTCGAAGATACTCTGCTTGGGGTGATTGAGAAAGAGCCAGAAAGTTGGCCAGTTTTCCAGAATTCTTCCCTATTCTCACTTGGTGACAGAGATGGAAGGTTCTACCTCTCAGCTACTGCAAAGCAGTGACGAGCTGAACTGTGTGGGCCGCCCGGTCCATGACTGAAGATGCTCAGGAGGCCGTGCTTTCCAAGCCCACTCCTGGACTTCAGGCCACGGGGAGGAGCAGAAGGTCTTCCAGCTTAACAAATCCTCCCCCAGACCTTGTGTTTTCTTAACCTTGGAATCGGTTCAGGCAGTTATTACAAAAGCAATTTGAAAGGTTAGCAGTGAATGATGTGTACATTTATTACCGAGAAAATGAAAGCCACACTATCTGCCCACAGATAGTTGAGAGTTTGTCCATTTTTAGATATTTGCTGGTATATTGATTGCCTCAAACAGTGGTTGTAAACTTTCTTTGAGTCACAGATTCCTTTGAGAATCCGATAAATTTCCTTCATTCCTGCCTGCCTGCCGGGATGTTTCTGCCTACCACACGCCAGGATTTGCAGGGCTCTGTGCTTGTACTTCCCAGCCTCCAAAACCATGTTTGCGTATGTACACACTATTTTGCATCCATTTTAGGTATGTTATTGAACTCTAGAGTCAAGAAACATCTTTAGAGTAATTGTATGGCTGAAGATACTTGATATTTTTAGTAGGCAGAATCTTAGTATTTGCAGGAATAACAGTAGAATATCAGTTAAAGTAAACAACCTGGCATGCTTAGGTGAGGAAGAACCCACGCGGCAAAGTCACGTATGGTGATGTACAGATACTGTGTGTAGTGACATAAAGAGGATAATATTGTCGCTTGGAGTGTAGTTCATATTTTGTTTTTGAGAACCCAGTTTGGCATGGGAGAAGTCTAAGTTTTCGCAGAGAAAAGCTGGATTCCAAAACGTCTCCTAAAATGACTGAGTGAAGGACTTCTTAGTTTCCCTTTCCTAACATTCAAATTATGTGCAGAAAGGAATCTGACATTTCATATTTAATCAGAATGGGTAACCTGTACAATCTCGAGGCTCTTTTACTGTGAGAGGAGTGGTCGGGTGCACTAGATAACCTTCAACAACTCTTCGACCAACTAAGTCTGTGCTTAGAAAGAAAGAAGGCCACTGAAGTTAAAATATTATAGTGTGTCATTCTGTGTCGATAAGCCTCCACAGTCATTCTAACTGAAAAACTGATCTATTTATTATGTGCTCTTGCTCAGAGAGCTAGTGTGTTTTAATATGATTAAGGTTACACACCTACCATGACTTGAGTGGTGAATCTTGTCACTCTGACCTTAAGCCCGGAATTACTGTTCTGCTCCCCTGTCAGTGCCCACGTACGCCGAAGGGAAGGATCTACATTCTAGAGAGTACTGTTTCTCTAAAGAACTGGCATTCCAGCCATTGAAGACGGCTCTGAAAGGCCTCGTGTAAAGCAAAATTTCACTTTTGACTCCTGTGAGACCTCTGGGTTTTATGTCTTTGTTTTTCCATGTGTTGAGTTGTGACACCTGATGGCTCCTTGAACCACACATAAATAAACACGCACACACCACTTCTCTAGTTTACACAACCTGTACTTCTATCACTTATGATCAGGGGCTCGTTGTATACAGGACCTCACATGAATTTAATGGGAACATGTGTATGCATCTCTAAACTTGTTTAACTTAACAACCTGGCATGCTTAGGTGAGGAAGAACCCACGTGGCAAAGTCATGTATGGTGATGTACAGATACTATGTGAGCGTAACATAAAGAAGGGAATAGTGTGGCTTGGAGCATATTTCATAGTTTGTTTTTGAGAACCCGGTTTGGCATGGGAGAAGTCTAAATTCTGGCATAGAAAAGCTGGATTCCAAAACATCTTCGAAAATGATGAATGAGTGAAGGACCTTTTAGTTTCCCTGCCCCAGCACAGTGCTTTGCATATAGTAAGTGCTCATTTTGGCTGCATTGGGTGTTTATGTCTGTTCTTTTCATCTGTTTTTTTTAATATTAATGACATTTGTGCAAAAATCACTTAGAAAATAGTTTTAAATAATCAATGTGAAACTTTTGGGTTGATTTACTTCTTAACCCACAGAAGGGAAAATTATATTTTCATGTTCTTAGGAGTTTTTTGTTTTGTTTTGTTTTGGTGTTTCTGTTGTTGTTGTTTTGTGGGGTTTGTTTGTTTTTGAGGAAGAAAACAATTTTAGCCAAGAACTGCTGTTAGAATTATCCTATATACAATCTTAAAGCTCTTATTTAATAGTAGTAGTTTTGTGTTTTTTTTAGAGAGAGTTGGAGGGAGGGAGAGAGAGAGAGAGAGAAACATCTCTGTGAGAGAGACAACACATCGATTGGTTGCCTCCTGCATGAGCCCTGACCTCGCGGGGGAATCAATTCTACAACCCAAGTACGTGCTCTTGATTGGGATTCGAACCCAAGACCCTTCAGTTTGTGTGCCAATGCTCCAACCACTGAGCCACACCAGCTAGGACAGAAGTCTGTTTTTCATTAGAACAAATTTTGACCTGTAGAAATATTCTGTTTTATGTGTAGCTTAAACATATATTTCTCACAAACTATAGTTTATATGTGACTGGACTCATTTTGCTGTATTGAAATTTATGTAAAATAATACATCTTCAATGTGTTTTTGGAATAACTGACATTGCACATAAATCTCATATTTTTAAGATAATATGGGTACTTGTACATATAAGCTTCAGATTACTACTGTCAGACCTGACTGGAATCTGAATATTTTACTTTTTCTGCTGGATCAAAGTACTGTTAGCTATACTCTCAAAACAAATGTATGTGATTTTGCAGACTGATGGCATTCTTTGAGCTCTTAGTTGTCAGTGCCTGACAGGTAGCAGGAAGACTGGTATATGGTGAAATTGTTGTATAATTAATACATATAAAATGAGTACATTAGTGCCTATGCAGTGCTGGATCAATAGAAATATACAATCCTAAGGAGCTAATACCCTCCTCAAGACAAAATCCCATCAGCACTACTATGCCTAAAATTATCAAATATTTGAAGCCAAACAGACTGAATGAAGTTAGTAGGAGAATAAAAGGGGTGATGTAAAGAGAATCTATCCCTCTGCTGTGACCCTGGTAGTGACATCAATACAGAAGATCTAGGCACATCTTGTCTGTGATATTCTATTAAGCCAGAATAGTGAACACTATTAATATGAGCAGTTACAAGGAGTGTCGATGGTATAAGCTCTTGACATCTTAGATTTCAGCTCAACTCAGCAAACACTTGTTGAATGTGTACCACATGCTAGTCGCTATGCTGTGTGTGTGTATTAACCAAGTCCTACCCTCCAGGAGCTCATAGTCCAGTGGAGGGGACAGTTGCATAAATACTTAATAATGGCATGTGTTTTGTTTCATTCTTCTGTTTTGTTTTTATCAAAGGACGTACAAATAACTGGGAGCAAAGAAAAAGTTGAGACTGTTTATCCCTGGAGGAATGGGAAAGACCGAGTCCTTGAAGTTGAGTAAGAACTCAGGGAAGGGCGAAGACACTTTAGGGAGCCAATGTTGTTATTTGTGGCCCAGGAGCTTTTAAGATTATGAGCAAAATGAAAATATAAATTTAAATGGCCAACGAGACACATAAGTCATTCCTATTTATAGTTATTATTACTTATGGCTTTTTCTGCTTCCTAATTTTTTGAAATGTTTATTTACTCTGTTAAATCTCTTAGATTAAAGAAACTTTCCCCTGAAATAAATAAAATTAGGAAGTTAATATATAATGAGGAAGATTCCATCTGACCTTTTATGAACCTGAGGGTCGTGGCAGACCTCAAGATTTCTACTTTGGGAGGACAGTGACCTCTGGAGATTAGGATGTTCTAATGGCATAACATCCATTTATTATAAATGAAAGCTTTTAAACAGGTAAATTCATCTTTTTCTTTGAAGATAATAAATTCTCACTTATAGTTTGCGATACATATTAATTTTATCCAAATTAGTACAATGCTTTAGTTGAGAGGTTGTTTGTTGTTGTTGTTTTATGGCATTAACTTTTTAATGGAGTTAACTTGTTTAGAAACAGGAAGGTTGTTTTTACTTTACAGTATTTGTTTAGGTTTTCCACTTTCCCCCCAAAAACATTAATGAGCATTAGTCACGCATTAAAGAAGTTTCATCTACTGTGAGCCTCAGGGTTTCGAGACCACGGGATCTCTGGATTGCGAGGCGCAGTAAAACTATGTCGTAGGAGAAGAACCAGACCAGGGGCCACAGATAACAGTGTTATGTAGCGTCTCGGTGGCCAGTGAAAATTTTGTTTTACAAGATTGTGCCCGTGTTTGGTCAGTAAAGTTAAGGCAACAGTGAATGAAAGAACATTACTTTAAAGGCATTCGAGAACATGCCGAAAGACGCACTCTTCGTGCAGAGCACTCCAAATGGGGCAGCAGCGCAGGGCGGCCAAACGCAGCCTGTGTGTCCATCTGCGCATGCGCGACTGCTGCTCCGGCGCTGGCTGCCGCGAGGATACGGCGGTGCTGGACTCTCGGTCCGTTACTCCGTGTCCTCCACACTCACTCCTCCCTCTCCCTTCCTTCCATCCTTCCTTTTTCCCTTTCGAGAGTCCACATAAACTCATATAACCAAGCCTACAAATCAACCAAACATAAAAACTGTTTTAATACTTTTTTATTTCATTTGTAAGGATAGAGGAGGTACATATTCTAGAGAAAACACTGAACCACGAAAAATGGCTTTGGCTAAGTCATTTAGTGTCATTAGACCACATATTTCTCCTTAGTGACATAGGTTATTGAAATGCACACTTCTTAGCCCACTTCCAACTCTGAAATTTCATGGTTCTAACTTTCTAATTTGTTCACTATTTTGTGATCTTTCAGAGGGGTCATAGTTCAGTGTGGGGGCTTACTCTCAGATGTCAGTAATCTGAGGACAGATTGTCCTCAATGTAGCCAAACTTATAAAAACCTAACCATAGCCCTGGCCAGTTTGGCTCAGCAGTTAGAGCGTCAGCCTGTGGACTGAAGGGTCACAGGTTCGATCCCAACCCTGCCTGGGGTCATGTGGGAGGCAATAAATCCATGTGTCTCTCTCACATTGATGCCTCTCTCTCTCTGTCTCTCCCTCTTTCTCCCTCCCTCCCTCCCGCTGTATCTAAAAAAAAAATCAATGAAGAAGTGTCCTCAGGAGAGAATTAACACAAAAAATAAAAATTTAAAAACCTGAACTATATAAACGGTACAATAAATTATTATGTACAACAAAGTGTTTACACCAAATATATGGTTAGATGTTCTTGGTCCTTACACTGGAATTACTATTCCACTCATTTGAGAAGGACTTCCTGAAAGAAATGGGATTTGAAGGAATTTTTTAAATTTTAGTTTAAGTGCCCAGAAGAGATCTGTGTAATGTATACTGTCACATTTCCACGGCTATCCTAGTAAAAAGAGAATGTAAATGCCTTCTTGCTACATACTAACCAAGAAAATCCACTTTCCTATCATCTTGAGAGAGAAGAGCGTCACCGTGTCAGATACCCCCCCTCTGCCTGCTCAAGCGTTACCTGTGTGGTTATGTATCATCTGCTTGCTCACTGTATGCAAATGTGTCTGACTTTAAAGTTGCACACACTTTAGAGGAGTCCTGGTGAAAAGATTGTAAGCTACCATTCATGATTTGAAGAGTTGAAAGATATTTGGGGTAAAATGTGGAACAAATGATAAATGCCTTAAAAAAACAGATTGTATAGAAATATTTATTAGGAACATAAACTAAATGAGGTAAATCCCCAGAGAACATCCAGAATGAACTAATGCACCGTGCTAATAAGAATCAAAGGGTTCCCAATGGGTGCGCATTTAAGGGTATTTGATATTGCCTCTGATGACCTCTTAACTAGCCGCTTAAATTTGATCAGCTTTAGGTTTTTCTGCTGAAGAAATTAAAAAGGAAGAAAATATCATTATGTGATATAATCAGCCTGCTGTCTCTCATCAGACATGAAATCTAATATGGAAACTTTCCTTTCCTTAATCTTTCTTGCAGAATTAAAAGGCAAGTAGAAGATGGGGGTTTTAGGAGATATGTAGAGGCAAGATTGCATTGCCTGCTGCCTGAGCCCTGCATTTTCCCCACTGAGAATTTCCAAATCATGACATAAACCAGGACAGTGCAGTCTCAGGCACAGGCTCACAACGGCACTGTTAAAACGCTGCATTACATCTGAAGAGGACTGCTGAAAAGACGAGCCTCGGGTCGGGGTGTCCCACATTCTAGCGTCATTAGAGTATTTCAGAGTAAATTTCAACATGTTCTTCCTATTCTTTACTGCGCTTTTGGGTTTCTTACCTCCAGGAGGGGTGTAGAAACAGTTGAGTTGAGCTTCGTGCACCAAAGTGCCCTTAAACTTCACCTCTGTCTCTGCAGCGGGGAGGCTGGGGAGCGGCTGGTATGCAGGCGTTGCGGGCTGGACAAAGGCTCGAAGCATGGTGGATTTCCAGAGGCGTCCTATAGGCCGATTTTTTAAAATAAGTAAATATCCTGCTCGTGAGCTTTACTCCTTGTAAATTTTTAAGTCCTGGAAACCATTCTCACGGTCACATTCCTGTGCTGCACAAGTTCACGCGGCCAAAGCATGTCACTGCAGATTAGGCGACAGGAATTCCTTTAAGTTTTAGAATCCTAAAAACCACCTTCCTTCTGTGGTTCTTTTCAACCCCGTCTTTTTCTTTCTTCCCTGCTGTGCTCACTGCCTAGTCTGGATGGGCCTCTCCCCCACTGGCTCGACAGGAAAACTGGGATTGAAATGTGAGGTTAATGGTTTCTGTCCGCCTGTCAGCTCATCACCTCCCTAAGGCATGATGATCTCTGGTTTTTATTTGTCACCACAAGCTGCTCTGATACACCCTCTTGTGTAGAAGAGTGAGAGGTTTGCCCAGGGGTCGGAGGACCTTGGGCCTAAGAGACAGAAAACTGTGGTTGGAATGTGCACTCTGATGCAGTTCCCTGCCCCGTTCCCCGTGGAATGCAGCTCGGCTGGCAAAACTATTTTAGGGAGGAAAAAACGGGCCCAGTTCTACATTTTATCTTGGTGCTACCTTTCTGTAGCCAGGGCTGTTGGTACATCTGTTCCCCACCCCCACCCCTTAGCTATTTAAATTTTATGTTCAAACTCAGTAGTAACTGGAATGAAAAGAGCGATTCCAAAATGGTCCATTTTAATCTTAAAGTCAAGTTGCTTTAGAAAGAAATGGTCATTTCCTAAAGAAATCTCCACAATGTCTCATGCAGTCACTTACAAACCCAGTCTTCCTTCATTCTTTGACACCTGAACGTTGTTTTTGTAGTATGTTTTCTCCCTAAATCTGCATTCCAGTTATTGGGCAGTAATGATGTTGTCAAATTGTGTTTCTATTTGTATCAACTGTTTCCTTGGCATCCTAACCTTAGGAAAATCTAGTTCCTTGTGTCAAATGCCACAAATGTGTGACATAAAAAAAAAAAAATGACACTCAAAATATTTTTACAAATATGTTCTACTGATGGGACAGAAGTGGCTGTTATTTTCTCGGCTATTGGGCCTTGAATGTTTTTAGTTGTTCTGTGTTTGTCTCCCATGCTACCACTTTTCTCCTTTGATAGTTTTGGAAGACTCTGTCTCCAAGGAAAGGAATGGATAACCAAAATATAAACCGGGTTCCTAGTTTTGTGACTAAGATTAAAGCCACCAAAACACATAAACTGATGAAGTAGTTGAGTGTCATACACTTAGAAGAACATGAAACTAGGTGGGCTGGTGTCCAGGAATCTGTGTAGGCAGTCAGGGCAAACAACTAATGCTGATGGACTAGAAATAACCTGGAACAAAAGTTTCGAGATGCATGTGTAATGATCTTGAGATGAAAGAATTTCTTTTTGACATACACGCTGTTACAGCCCATCGGCTTCAGAACTCAGCTGTTCTTTTTCAAAAGATTGTCACAGTCTTAAAGGGAAAAGATGTGTATGTATTTCTAAGAAGGTAAAAGAAAAAGCTAGTTTCTTCCACTTTCCCCCTCATACGTATAGGTAGATAAGATCAAGATTCCTGATACACTAATCATACAAGAAGTTAAAAACCCATTGACTCCTTTTGGCAAGTTAGTAATTCAGATTTATAAGATGCCTTTTCAAAATATCTGCCTAAAATAGCACTAAAAAGACATTTCCTGTACCTATTGATAGCTGAATCATTACTGACAAGAAGCAGAAATTCCACACCGAGGCAGTGGTCAGTTGAGTGGGGGGAAAAGTCATAGTTAAAATACCACAGCTGTTTTAATGATCAAATAATATTCATATAATTATGTTTTGAAAGTATACATTATAAATGGTCTTCCTTTTGAAAATATGTTTTGACCCTGGCCAGTTTGGCTCAGTGGTTAGAGCAATGGCCCACAGACTGAAGGGTTGAGGGTTCGATTCCCAGCCAAGGGCATGTACCTGGGTTGCAGGTTTGATCCCCATGCCCTGTCGGGGTTGTGGGGGAGGCAGCCAATCAGTGTGTCTCTTTCACATCGCTGAGTTTTTTCCTCTCCTTCCCTCCCTTCCACTCTATCTAAAAAATCAATGGAAAAATATCCTCAGGTGAATATTAACAACAACTATATATATATATATATAATTGTTTTTCATTGTCTTATAACATTGCTGCTATTTTCAATGAAGATTTTAAAATTTATATGTAGTGAGTGCATTATTTACATGATTAATACTACTAGATCCTTAATTAGGTATTTATACATGTGCTTGGAACTGTTTAGCCTTCACTATAAAAAATGATGTAGATAGGCCCATACCAAAGTCTACAATTTATTTGAAAAGTGTTAAATAAGTCAATAGCAGCTGTATTATACCACCTTTTTCACTATGACTAAATGACTATGACTAAATGATAGTCATAGTCACTTTCAAGCTTTTAACAGTGTAAAATTTCTGTACAGTCATTTTGAAGTGAAAGATTTATTATTGAAGCTAATTTTTCCTGTACCCTGTCCTAACTTAATCTTACAAAGCCAACTTCTCAGTTAACGTTTACCTGGGAGAAGGAGAAGGGAGAGGAGTTTCTAGGCTTAATTTGTTTTTCAGGCTTCTGAATACTTGAAAATAGAGGTGAAATATGCAAATGGAATATGGAAACATTGCATTTCAAAGCCAGGAGTTTAGAAATTCTGATTTCATTTCTAATCTCTAGTCATTCATTAAGAAGCATTTACCAAATGCTTATTATGTTCAGATGCTATGATTTTAAGTTCAACAGACATTATTGGATGTGTGTGTATGTGTGCATAAGACCACTACAGATTTCTCTGTGGGCTTAAAACATTCTAGTGCTAGGTTTTCAAGCCTTTTATCCCAATGATTGGTTTCATTTATTCAATAATTATATATTTTCCTTCGAGATGGAAAGGGACTTTCCATTTTGTAGTTTTGAAGATGCTCATAAGTTGTTTGATGTCTTTTTTGCAGTGTCCATTTATGGAATTTGGTTTTATGATAAGGAAGAATGCCAAAGAATTGCAGAACTTATGAAAAAGTAAGTGCTGAAAGACTTTGTACCATTTTTCCAGGGCGTGGTGTTTTGTGTGCATTTCTAAGTATGTGTAATTACACCATAACCTTAGCAGAATAGATCTCTTCCAGCAATTCTTTCAAATGGTTAGGAAAACATTTACTATTACTTTATAAAGGAAAAATAGACACAAATACAACTTTTTAAATTTTCACTAGGTAACATTTATCATGTGGAATGGATCACCTCATTTTTCCTACATGTGTGAAATACCATAATATGAGTTCCAGATGGCAATTTTCCTTAATATCTTCCTAATTTGTAATTTAGCAGTTTTTTCTTTGAAAGTTATTAGTATGTCTATTAGTAGAAAGTATATTCAGAGACACGCTGAAAGGTTGCTTCAGATTCTCTCAGATCTTTCATTTCCTTCCTGCCCTAAATGCTTTCTTTTCGCTGCACACCCGTTACTGGAGAGGCTCGGTTTCCTCACACCTCGAACGCTGCGAATACTTAGAATCGTCCTCGTTTTCCATCTCTGGAAATATCTGCTTTAATACTCGTTTAGTGATCAGCAGACAGCCTCTCTCTTTCTATCTCTCTCTCTCCCTCTCTCCTGGTCTCTTTTCCTTCTAATCTCATGCTACCTTGTGGTTTGTCCCATTCTGCATTTTGAGAATCTTACATTACTGCCTGACGTCCCCACTCTCTTCCCTGGTTGCACCGAAAGGAGGGCCCAGGTCAGCAAACGGCCCTCTGTGACCGCTCCACCCTCTCATCAGGCCTGAGCCCCGGGGCTGGGCTGTGAGGCTGTTACTCCCGCTGTTCGTGGCGATGGTGCAGAGCCCAGAGTGAAATGTGTGCAACCGAGCTGATCTCAGGTGCCGACTGGAGTCAGCTGAGCACACAGTGGGGCTGCTGCCCACACGATTTGACAAAGCAGCTCTGTCAGCAACAGAACCATTCCCAGTTTTAAATCTTGGGCAATGAAATGACTAATAAGTGACCCAAAAACTGAAACTTGGGAAGCACTTTTTATAAATATAATTGATTTCTGAAAATCTAGATTGTGATAGCTAATTTTAGGTAACTAGCTCAGGTTTCGGATGGTGACTGTGTTCAAGCCGGAATTGACCACTGTAACAACTAGTTCCTAGAACAGTCATGTTATTGTAAACTGTGCAATGGATAATAATAGCAGGATTTCGTGTAGATTAAAAATTACCCTGTAGCTCAGCCAAGAGGCCATGTTAAAATTGCTAGCATTCTGCAGTAATTACTTAACAGCTGGGGCAGGAAATTGATTGTTGACTAGCAGTAAGCAGCTGATTTGTATGGATTCCAGCCCTTCCTCAGAATTAAACTCTCAATAAATTCTCAGATCTCTTTGACCAGAAACTTCGTGGAAATTATAAAAGAATTTGAGCTGAAAGTCAAAGCACACAAAAGGAGAAAGTATTTTTTTTTTTTTTTTTTTTTTTTTTTTTTTTTTTTTTTTTTTTTTTTTTTTTTTTTATCCTCACCCGAGGATATTTTTCCATTTTTTGTACAGATAGAGTGGGAGGGAGAGAGAGGAAGGGAGAGAGAGAAACATCGACATGAAAGGGACACATCGAGTGGCTGCCACCCGCACGACCAACCAGGGCCGGGGACAAACTGCAACCGAAGTACGTGCCCTTAGCGGGAACCGAACCCGGGTCTCTCCGGACCGCAGGCCGATGCTCTAACCGCTGAGCCAAACTGGCCAGGGCTTTTAAATGAAGATTTTTTTTTTTTATCCTCACCCGAGGATATTTTTTCCATTTTTGGTACAGATAGAATGGGAGGGAGAGAGAGGAAGGGAGAGAGAGTGAGAAACATCGACGTGAAGGGACACATCGAGAGAAAGTATTTTTATTAATGCCACCTAGCAGCCTATAGGAGCATATGGTCTCCCTTCTGTACTGTTTTCAGGAAAACAGAAGACATGCCTCATTGCCCTGCTTTTTAAATGCCCCTCTTCTCCAGTGGACTCTCCACTGTTTCCCAGCTGCCAGAGAACGGCAGCCTTTGAGCTGCTGGAATCAGCCTTGCTTTGACTTCAAGGCACTTTGGAGGACGGGGAGGAATCTGAGTTGCCATGCAGTTTGCTCATCTTTGAGAACTCTCAAATTGAGTTTCCTCAGCAATTAATGAATGCATCCTTCTAAACACTGTAATGAAGCGCCCGGCTAGTTCAGTCGGAAGAGCATGAGACTCGTAAATGCTGTAAATGAGGAGCTGGCAGATTTTCTGAAAAAGACCAGATAGTCAATATTTTTTGCAAGGCCATACTGCCTCTGTCCCAACTACTCGGCTCTGCAGGTGGTGTGGAACAGCACCGTGAACCATGGGGGCTGTGTTTGTAACTTTCTTTACAAAAGCCGGCAGCGGACTGGATTTGGCCCGTGGTTGGCCTGTAGGTTGGAGTTTGCCCAGCCCTACTCTAGATTCGTCTATCTAGTCAGTGTACTCAGGACCTCAAACCTCATTCTTCTTTCACATTTTAAGCAGCCTTATTTCTAATAGGATTATAACAGGATAAAAACAACTTGGTGAGAATTGGATGGTTTAAAAGCCATCTGTGATGGATTGGTTCTCCTTGTGTGCATCTTCACTCTGCTTTTCCAGCCTAACTCAGTATGAACAGTTGAAAGCCCACCAGGGAGCTGGAGCAGGAATCTCCCCAGTGATCCTCAGTTCAGGGGAAGGGAAGGAAGGAGATATCTTACGAATGCTCACCAAGGCCAAAGATGAATATACAAAGGTGAGTTTTTGTCTTCCCTTGTATACCTACTTAATTCCCACAGTGAGAAAGACTTAACTGCTATTCCTTCCACCAAAAAATTATATGAAAAATAAAATCTTTGCTTTTAATAAGCTAAAGAAGACTGCTTTTAAATGGATTAAAAGGTAGCCCGAGAAATCAGTAACCTTCATATATACAAATAGTATCCAGTCAGAAGGTTTGCTGGAAGACTCCCTTTAAAATAGCAACAAACTAATAGAAATTATTTGGAATAAAATTACAAGAAATGAGCAAAACCTATTCAAAGAAAACTTTAAAAAAAAATATTTTTTTTTGTCTTGATTGATTTTAGAGAGAGGAAGGGAGAGGGAGAGAGAGAGAGAGAGAGAGAGAGAAACATCAGTGAGAGAGAACATTGATTAACCACCTTCTGGATGCCCCACACTGGGGATCGGGCCCAGAACCTGGGCATGTATCCTGATTGGGAATCAGACCTGCAACCTCTTGGTGCATGGGTCGATGCTCAACCACTGAGCCACACCGGCTGGGCTAAAGAAAACTTTCAAACACTCCTGAAAGGCATAAAAATAGACTTGAACAAATGGAAATACATTTCCTGATCTTAGACAAGGAGATAAACCTCAAGCTCTCACTTCCCCATAAATTAATCTATAAATTTAGGATGATTCCTAAACAAAAACAAAATTTTTTTTTTCTTCTTTTCTGGATTCAGAAAAGTTGATTATAAGGTTCATGTGGGAAAATATACAAGGAAGAGTAGCTGAGGAAAACCCTGGCAAAGAAGAGCAATACGGGTGGGAGAGAAGGGGGCAGCGAGCTCCATCCACCTGATAGTCCGTCTTCTTAACTATGACTCAAACCCAAACGCAGTTAATTCAACTACATGAAATAAAATAACATAATGTGTTACATGGTTTTAAAAAACCACAAAGTGAAAAGATACTAAAAACTGAGAAGAAATGTTTACAACTAAATAACAGAATGAGGGTTAATTTTCCTATTTTATAAACTGTTTTATAAAAATTAAGAAAAGATTAACACTCTCAAGAAACATGGGCAAAAAATAAAATAAAGGAAAAGGAAAGAAAATCCTAGAATTTGAAAATTAGATAAAATAAATGTATATAACTGAATCTCGTATTATAACATAATTACTTAGAAAAGAAATTACAGTTATTTCAGAATCCCTTATTTGAACTAAACACCCTTAGTGGATTATATTTTAAGGACAAAAAGAACTACAAATAAATTATGAACTTCATTCAGTTGTTTTGTTAGTAGTAATATTAGCATTGTAATTTTTCAGTGCCATGGGTTATAATAAATGAGTACAGTTTACCCTTTAACGATGCAGGGGTTAGGGTTACTGACCCCCCTAATATAACTTGTGACTCCCCCAAAAACTTAACTAATAGCCTAACATTGACCAGAAGCCTCACCAATAACATGAACAGTAGATTAAAACATATTTTGTACATTATATGTATTATATACTGTATTCTTACAATGAAAGGATAGGAGAAAATATGTTAAGAAAATCACAACATTTTCCTAAATTCTCTCAAACAAGCAGCATCTGGCTGCAGTAAGCCCCATATGTCTCACTAAGTGGCCCCAGGCCTGGCACTAGAAGCAGCCAGCCTTGGTTCACAACTTGGCTTTGCCTGTGCACCTTCAAGCCCAGCACAAGAAGCAGCCATCAGCAGATCAGTTTGTAGCTTATGCCTGGTGGCCCCAGGTAGAACACAGGCAGTGGCTGACCTTGCCCCAGAGCCAACACACCCACTAGAGAGCTTCAGACCACATCAAAGCACCATACCCAACCACTTCCACAAGTGGCACACACAGGAGTGGACTCAGTGGGTACCAGAACCCTGCTGAAGTAAGTCTTACTCTGTGTGGTGGGCCCCTGCACAGCTGATCATGCCAGGTAGTCAGAGGTCAGTGGGCATAGCCAGACCTTGCAGCTGATCAGCCTGAGTAAATCCCTCCCATTGATGTGCCAACAGCAATCAAGACTCATTTACAACACAAGGGTATAAAGTCCACACGAGGGGTGCACCTCGAGGGCCCAGCTGGGTGACCAGGGAGGCTGTGCCACTGGACCCTACACCTACAATAACAGGCCACTCTAGGAAGCCCAGGAGACACAGTACCTCTACCTAATACATAGAAACAAAAACAGGGAAGCAGCCAAAATGAGGAGACAAAGAAATATGTCCCAAATGAAAGAACAAAACAGAACTCCAGGAAAAGAACTAAATGAAATGGAAATAAGCAACCTAACAGATGCAGAGTTCAAAACACTGCTTATAAGGATGCTCAATGAAGTTAGTGAGCGTTTCAAGGAACTTCATGAGGACCTCAAGAACATAATAAAGGACCAGTCAGAAATGAAGGATGCACTAACTGAAATAAAGAATAATTTACTAGGAATCAATAGTAGAGTAGGTAAAGCTAAGAAGCAAACCATCGATTTGGAATATGAGGAAGCAAAAAATACCCAATCAGAACAGCAAAAAGAAAAAAGAATCCAAAGATATGAGGATAGTTTAAGGAGCCTCTGGGAAAACTTCAAACATACCAACATTCGCATTATGGAAGTGCCAGAAGGAGAAGAGAGAGGGCAAGAAATTGAAAACCTAGGAAAAAATAATGACAGAAAACTTCCCTAACTTGGTGAAGGAGACGGATATACAAGTCCAGGAAGCACAGAGGGTCCCAAACAAGATGAACCCAAAGAGGTCCACACCAAGACTTATCATCATCAAAACGCAAAAGGTTAAAGACAAAGAGAGAATCTTAAAAGCAGCAAGAGAAAAGCAGTTAGTTACCTACAAGGGAGTCCCATGAGGCTTTCAGCTGATTTCTCAAAAGAAACTTTGCAGGCCAGGAGGGAGTGACAAGAAATATTCAGAGTGATGAAAAGCAAGGACCTACAACCAAGATTACTCTATCCTGCAAAGCTATCATTTAGAATTGACGGCCATATAAAGAGTTTCCCAGACTAGAAAAAACTAAAGGAGTTCATCACCACCAAACCAGTATTATATGAAATGTTGAAGGGTCTTCTTGAAGAAGAAGATAAAAAAATATGAACAATAAACTGGCAATAAATACATATCTATCAACAATCGAATATACAAACAAAATGAGCAAGCAGAACAGAAACAGACTCATAGATACAGAGAACTTTTTGTGGGTTGCCAGATAGGAGGGGGGTTGGGTGGAAAAGACGAAGGAATTAAGAAGTACAGATTGGTTGTTTGACTGAGGAACCTCAAAGGGAAGTGGGGAGGTCGGGAGGGAAGAGAGAAACCAAAGCACACATATGCATGTATGCACAACCAATAGACACAGACCACAGTGTGGGGAAAGCAGGAGGGGGGTGGGAGTAGGGAGGAGAGGGTCAAGGTGGGGAAAAAGGAGGGGCATCTGTAATACATTCAACAATAAAGCCCAGCCAGTGTGGCTCAGTGGTTGAGCATTGACCCACGCACCAAGAGGTCACCAGTTTGATTCCTGGTCAGGGCACATGCCCAGGCCGTGGGCCTGATCCCCAGTGGAAGGCATGTAGGAGGCGGCCAGTCAGTGTTCTCTCTCATCGATGTTTCAATCTCTCTCTCCCTCTCCCTTCTCTCTCTAAAAATCAATAAAGAAAACAAATTAAAAATAAATAAATAAATAAATAAATATAGGTATAAAAAGAAAAAAAAGGAAAATCACAGGGAAGAGAAAATATATTTACAGTATTTATTGAAAAAAATTGCATATAAGTAGATCCGCACAGTTCAAATTCATGTTGTTCAAGGGTCAACTTTGTGGTCAGAACAAAACCTTCAGTGTAAGAGAAAAAATAAGTTAATGTTAAATTTTAAATGAAAATGTCAGAATTAGTTGACATTTTATTTCTTAAATATGTAGTTCTTAACTTTTTCCCTGAAAAGACCTAGAAATAAGGGACAACCCAGTAGCAAGAAACACCTCTAGATTATTGTTTCTAAATACTATTTCCTTATAAAAAATATCAGGGCTCTTTAAAGAAACTCCTGATTCTAGGTCTGGAGTATGAAAGTTGAATAAATGGGGTCACGTGAAAGGGACAGAGCAGTCAGCCTGAAGGGACCACTAACCAAAGTAACAAATTCTAACATTAACAAGAATGACAACAATGGATTGAAACCCACTAAATATATAAAATCTGTGAGTTCATGGTGATGAGAGAAAGCAAGCAACCAAAAGTATAACAGAAAACAAAATATAATTATTGGCTGTCCTTGGAGGTACTACTAGGATACCAACTCCTTCCTTTGAAAATTGGTAGTTAATGGAAAAGAATTAAGCATTTATTCTACCTGGCCAGTATGGACCATATTTAAGAGTAACCAAATAGTCCTGGTTGATGAGGGAAAGTTCTTTTTTTTTTTTTCTTTAATCCTCACCTAAGGATATTTTTCCATTTTTGTTCAGATAGAGTGGGAAGGAGGAGAGAGGGATAGAGAGAGAAACATCAATGATAGAGAGACACATCAACTGGTTGCCTCCCACAGGACCCCAACCAGGGTCAGGGTGAACTGCAACCAAGGTACGTGCCCTTGACAAGAATCGAACCTGGGACTCATTGGTCCTTGGGTCGACGCTCTTAACCGTTGAGCCAAATGGCCAGAGCAAGTTCTTTTTTTTTTGGTATGTGCCCCTAGCAGGAACCGAACCCGGGACTCTGGTCTGCGGGCCAATGCTCCAACTGCTGAGCCAAACAGGCCAGGGCCAAGTTCTTTATTAAAGAATTCCCTTTCTAAATGTAGATAGAATGATAGGACTTAAAAACACCCTGATAAAATAATTGATTCAGACAATGATTGTCAGTAATGTTTATATCATGAGAAGGATTGATAGAAGCTTGACCAGGGAAGAGTTAGGCTGCCACCATCTGAACCCATAGATCAGTATCAGTAAAAACTGAATAACCAGACAGCATGTGCCTCCTAATGTGATATAATGTGAAAGATATAGCACCACCATGAGATATTCTTGCCAAAAGAGTTGATTCTGAATCTACGTCTAGAGCTCTGACTTTCTAGTTTACAGAAGATGAAAGGGAGGTGGGAGGAAGGGGCGGGTGGAAAACAAACGATGCACTAAGGAGGCAATCAGAAAAATCCTGAAGGAGGTGGGACACACTGAAGGACAATTGACTGAGTTTCTTCAACACGCCTTTGACTGGATTGTTGACTCACTCTCAGTTGTTAGACTGTGAGCTCCTTGAGTACAAAGAACATCCCTTACTCATCTTTATATTCCTAGTCTTCTTCAAAGTTCCTGGCACATGACAAGTGCCAAATAAATGGCTGTGGGAGGGAGGGAGGGAGGGAGGGAGGGAGGGAGGGAGGGAGGGAGGAAGGAAGGAAGGAAGGAAGGAAGGAAGGAAGGAAGGAAGGAAGGAAGGAAGGAAGGAAGGAGAATACCCATATGAATAAACCAGAGTTTCACTATCCTTCTATCATAGGGCTTGGACAGAGATGCTTTAATTCCAGCTTCAGTCAGTAACAACTATTTCTATATCAGTTGTTTATTTTGTTTAATTCTTCAAGTCTTTAAAAGGCATCCTAATGACATGGCAACTAGTCAAATAATTAATTATACTCTATTAATTATACTATATTAGGCACACTAATCTTAAAAGGTGACATTTTACCCTCTAGTAACTTTGGTTCCATGTGGCCAATAATTAATAAATGCAAATATTGAACAAATACTTTCTTTTTCTCCCTCTCTCCTCTCAAAACACACACACACAGTACTGTTTATATTTTATAATTATTGTGACACCTTAAAAATCTTCTGGTTGGGGACAGACTGTGCCTCCCTGGGCTTGTCAGTTCTTAGAGAGAGCAAAGGGCCCAGCCAAAAACATGCCTTCCTTATGCACTCTAACCATGCAGAGCCACCCCTCCATTGGCTGGCCTGTCTGCACCAGGACGCAGTATTCTTCACCCTGAATCATAGTAGGTCCTGATCAGGCAGATGGGGACCACGCCTACAATCTCTATCCTGCTGAAGAGATTCAAACTAGCTAGTCCTAGGGTGCAGAAATTCCAGGAAAGGCTTTAGTCTGGGTGTTCCCCTTGCTCCCCTCTCTCTCTCCTCACCTCCGCGAGGTTTCTCCACGTGGCCTGCATGCTGGCTGGGCCTCCCGTTTCTAGGACCTGTGAGAATAACACACTTTGTTTCCTGAGCCTCTCCTGTGCCTCCTCATGTAACCACACCTGCCTGTCTCATGAAGTAACACAGAACTCACACACACACTCATGGCCTTGGAGACTTCACTTCATACTATACCTACACCTGGGAATGATGTTCCCCTCATTTTAATTGCCCTTCAGACTCAACATATTTTTCAAGGCCCAGTTAAAATGCTACTTTTTTACATAGAATTATCCCAGATCACTTCATTCAAATTAATTATTCTTTCCATTGACCTCACCAGTCTATTAGTATTTAGAACCGATATTGTTCTTTCTCATTTATTACAGTTAAGTCAACTTCTCCCCCTGCACTGTTAACTTGTTGAGGTGGAAACAATGTTCTGTTCATCACTATGCTCCCTTCTTAAGTGTTAACAGAAGTGCAGGTATTCAATCAGATACCTGTTATAGACATAATGTTAATTGCTCCAACTGAGAGGTAAATAACAGCAGAAATCATTCTTTCTGCCATTAACAGCCAGATGATGTCATGTAACCTGTATGGTCACAGTGCTGCTCTGGTCTAAATTCCTCTTCTTTCCTCATGCCTAGTATGTGTGAACCTTTAGGCTCTACCAGCCTTTCATTACCTGGCTTCAGATGGTTCATCTAACCCGGCACCTGCTATTCCCACTGCCCCTACAAATACTTGAATGTCCTACCAAACAGAATAACAGTCTTGATTCCTAAAAGTGCCTTCATGCCTCTTCCCCATGGTAACCCCTCACCTTCTTCACCTGTAAAAATCATCAGTCTTCCAAGGCCCAGTTCATGTGTTCCTTGTCCATCTTGTTATCTCTGATCTACCCACCCAGATGTTCACACCCCCCCCCGTTAACACCCTCGCATCTTTTTGTGTGCCTTGTGTGTGCTTCCTCCTCTCCCTCACTCCAGCAGACATTTCAGAAAACGTGGTGATCGTGAGCCAAGTGGCTTCAAAATACAGGAAAGGGGGAAATGGAAAGAGGGCAAAGAGAAACCGAACAGAATTTTCCTCAGAATTCTTGTTATGAGGAAGTGAATTTTCCATTACTGGGAGTAGTTAGGAAGAGACTGAATGATTGCATATTGGGGATAGTATAAACAAATGTTACTTCGCCGTGTAAGTGTTAAACTAAGTAAATGACTTCTGAGATTCTTCCCAACTCTAAAATTCTTAAACTCATGAAAATTCCAAAAAGATAGAGGAGGAAACATTTTATGCTACAGATGTAGTTGTATGATATTGGTGAAGTGAAGCTTAGTGATACTAGATACAACCTTTTATGTGAATTTAATAAAATAATTTGAAACGCTTACTTGGGTTAGTATTTTATGCTTTTTCCCCTAAGAAATTACTTTCTGTGACTTTGATGCAAAGTAGCAATGATGTTAATTTGAGTGGCATCTCCTTTACCTCCTTCCTTCTTGTCGAAATGCAAATGAACCATAAAATAACCAAAGCTAGGAAGAAAAAGAACCAGGCCAGAAGTGATCCACAGGCCGCAGAGTTGTTCTTACTACTCAGAAGCGGACTATTTTGCATTTTGTGGTTTTAGGCAAGAATTAATAGTTCTCTTCTGGATATACCTGAGATCTAGTTATGAAATTAAATAAATTATTAATTGTCTTTTCATGTTCAAAGAGAAAATTCAGAAATGTATAAAAAAGAAAATAGCCCTGGCTGGTTAGCTCAGTGGGTTAGTGTTGTCCTGATATGCCCTGGTTGTGGGTTAATCCCCGATCAGGGCATATACAAGAATCAACCAGTGAATGAATAAGTAAGTGGAACAACAAATCTCTCTCTTTCTCTCATCAATAAAATTTAAAGAAAAGAAAAACCACCCACAATCCTATAACCCAAGTACACTTCTGGTGTATTTCCTTGCAGACTCTCCTCCTGGCATGGGCAGTATGCTCGGGGTCCCTGTGACAGAGTAGAATTATGTAGCACAGTTCTGCGGCTTTGGAGAGGTGCCTCGGGTTCTCCGTGTGGAAGCCGTTATCCACGTCTCCCAAAACTGTGTTCTTTTCTAAACATTTTAATGTTATTTGAGTTGGGAGAAGCATAGAAAATCAAACAGCTGGAAAACAAGCTACAAACTATCGAGGTGGATGATGTTTAATTCGGAGCAATTTGATAGAGAGGGATTTTTAAGTACAAATAGGCTTCACACAAAGGTAGACAACTACAGTGACAGAAAACAGCTCCTGGCAATTTTACCCAGAAAAGCCCATCTGGGTTATGCGAGCACAAGACCGAGCAGCCCTTGGCCCCCGTGGGTATGTGCACCGGGAAGGTAGGAAAATCTGTTTTCTCTTGGCTTGAAATTCAAGGTCCCTAAAACATAGAGAAGGAAGAAGTCCACAAGGGTCTTTCAGTGAAAGTAAGCTAAGCACCCACTTTTCTTTTCAGAGCAAGCAGAAGCTAGAGTCTCTTCATGCTAAAATTTTGTGACCGTATCTCAGGCTGTTCTTTGGCCTCGTGTTGCGTAGCCACGCCTTGAAAAGCCGCCGGTTGGTCCATGCAGCCACACCACTAACCACACCATTCACCTAAGAAGCAGCAGAAATAATATTTGATGATTCATAAAGTGATTCACATCCCATTTAATACCAGTGCCAAATCCAGATTTTGTACAGAATTCTCGGGAGAAAATAATTAGTCCTTCGTACAGTTAACTTGACAAACCTAAGCAAACACGGTGGTGATTGACCTTGTACCTCTATATCCTTGGATTAGAAAATACAGCCCAGTGACTGTTAAACACACTGGGAACCTTGAGGTTCTGAGGGACAGGATTGTGTTTATAGCACATTCCAGTGTGAAATATTTTCTGACCTACAGCCTTGACCATACAATGCAAACTAGTAACGCTACAGTGAGCCTGTAGTCCAGAAGGTACCGTTTTCATACTCAGTTTTATTTGTAACAAGTTAGACGCCGACATCACTGCTGTGCTCTTTCTGTTATGAATCCTACTGTGTCAGTAATTGCATGGTTGGTTAGATTGATGTACCATAATGATTCAGTATTTGAAATGATGAGGCATGTCTCGTCTCTTTCTCTGTGAAATTCTAATTTGTAGTGAGTGGCTGAGAACACTCAGATTTGAATTATTCTGTTTATCTGAAAAGTCACTTATTAAATAAAGAAGATGTTAGTAATTTTTAAATCAGTGGTTGAGTCAGCTTTACTTTTTGGTTTGTAGACCAAAAAGGGTTAGTTACTTTGATGATGCAGCCTCCAATTTTAAATCAACTGTTAATGGGCGAATAAAACCCTGTGTAATCCAGACATGGCATTTAAGGAATAGTTTCTATCATTGTTTATCATTGAAAAGCAGCAGACTCTATATTCTTAAACTATTACTTCTTAAGCATGTTGATAGCCTTTCAAGTATCCGAGTATCTCAGATCCTGTAGGTCTTGCTGGCTGATACTGTTGGTAATATTTTAGAGCACTGAATTGTGCAACTAAGAAAAATTAAACTTAAATTGTATTTATACCCAAATATAGCTCAATCAGAGGAGATTAAGAGGTTTTCCTTTGTATATGAAACTCTATTTTAAAATAGCTACCAATTAGATAAAATAAAGAATAAGAAGAAAGGTATGTTCTTTTTTAAAAGAATAAAGCTTCTTTTACAATAAAAATGGGGTTCTTTTTTCCATTTCAGTGTAAAACCTGTTCTGAGCCAAAACAGATAACCAGTTCGTCTGCCATTTACAACAATCCCAATCTCATCAAACCAATTCCAGTGAAGCCCAGTGAGAACCAGCAGCAGCACATACCTCGGCCCAGCCAGGTACTCAGTTCTCTGCTTTTCATTCACGGTGTCTCTACAGGGTTCTTAACGCACGTGCACCCAGAGTACGTCAAGGGAGGGCCAGGTGCTGTTCGAAGGTGCTTTAAGGTAAATCCAAAAACAAAGAGATTTCAAATTAGAGATATTTTTATTATTAATAATTTACTCTTCCTCAAAGGGGGTTAAAATTTTTACTGTTGGCGCCCTGGCCGGATTTGGCTCAGCAGTTAGAGCATCGGCCTGTAGACCAGAGAGTCCCAGGTTCGGTTCCCGCTAAGGGCATGTACCTCAGTTGCAGTTTGTCCCCGGCCCTGGTTGGGGTTGTGCAGGTGGCAGCCACTCAATGTGTCTCTCTCACATCGATGTTTCTCTCTCTCTCTTCCCCCCTCTCTCCTTCCCACTCTGAGGATAGATGCAAAAAGTATCCTCGGGTGAGGATTAAAAAAAAAAATTTTACTGTTGGCATTTACCATACTCTGTGCTAATCTCTTGTTGGACTTGAACTCCTTACAGGATAATGTATTTTTAATTTTTTTTTTAATCCTCACCCAAGGACATTTTTGCATTTATCTTCAGATAGAGTGGGAGGGAGAGAGGGGGAAGAGAGAGAGAGAAACATCAATGTCAGAGACACACATCGACTGGCTGCCACCCACACGGCCCTGTTGGGGCCAGGGACAAACTGCAACCGAGGTACGTGCTCTTAGTGGGAACCGAACCTAGGACTCTCTGGTCTGTGGGCCAATGCTCTAACCACTGAGCCAAACTGGCCAGGGCAAGATAATGTGTTTTTTTTTAAAAACTATTAACATCGTCAGAGTTAACAGAACTATTACCCACGAGGCCCGTATTCTGCTGAGGTTGATGGTTGGTTTCCCAGGGCCACTGTGAAAATGACAAGCCAAGACAACAAAATTTAGTTTAACGTTTCTCAGCACCTCCTTTGTACCAGGTACGATGCTAGGCTACTGTGTACACAGACCAGTTTTCTGTCCTAAGGAGTGGCATAAACAGCCTCTTTAGACTTGATGATTTGTCATTATATTTGCATCTAATTATAAATATGAGAGCAGTTTTTATATGAATATATATTTCAGAATAGTAAAGCATTAACAAAATTGCTAATTTGTGAGTCCCATTATTATTTCTTTTAAAGATTTTTTTTAAAAACTGATCTTTGGAGAGAGGAAGGGAAAAGGGGGAGGGAGGGAGGGAGAGAGAGAGGAGAGGGAGAGGGAGAGAAACATTGATGTGAGAGCAAAACATCAATCAGCTGCCTCCTGTACACCCCACAGTGGGGATCAAGCCTGCAACCTAGGTATGTGCCCTGAACAGAGAATTAAACCAGCAGCCTTTCAGTGTATGAGGCAGTGCCCAACCACCTGAGCCACACCAGCCAGGCATGAGTCCCATTATTGATTGTAAATATAATATGACTGTTTCCATTTTTTATGGTTACTCTTCATTAAAGAATTGTTTAAATCAATTTTGAAAATGAACATGGAACCAAAAGACCTAAAGATTGGCTAGTAAAAGTCTTGTATTGACTTTTTTTTTTTGCAATAAGTCTTTTCTAATTATTTTTTGCTTTTTTTATTGGTTGCTTTCCATGGAAATTTATTCTTTTATTTAAATTTTTTTTCTTCTTTTTAAATTCATTTTTATTGTTGGAAGTATTACAAGTGTCCCTCCTTTTCCCCCCCATTGACACCCCTCCTCTCTCCTGCCCCTATCCCCTGCCTTCACTGTGCTGTTGCCCGTGTCTGTCACTTATGCATATATGCATAGCAGTTCTTTGGTTTATCTCTGCCCCCCTAACCCCCTTCCCTCTGAGGTTTGTCAGTCTGTTCCCTACTTCCATGTCTGTTATTTTAATAGAGAAATGGGAATATGTTGATTTGAGAATGAAGCTCCTGTTTTCTTAGCCCAGTAATATAGAAAGCAGCAGAAGATGACAGAGAGCAGGAAGGAAGCAACTTTATAACTGGCCGGGCCAAGGTAGATTTTATGATTTGATAGCTTTTTAAAGCTACTAACATAGTTTTTCAACCAATGGTAGTTTGCACCAATTCAATGCCAACAGGAATCCTCAATTTGGGGTGTAGTGAAGAAGGAAACTTTATTCAGAGCAAAGCAGCTCAACTGTGATACAGCGTGGCTGTGGAAAGAGCACAGCTGTGGAACAGCTCGATTGTGATACAACACGGCTGTGCACACACGCGCCAGTGAGGCAGCACTGGGCCAGGTAGCCTTGTCACCAGGCCCCTCTTCAGCCAGGCAGCTCTTCTCTGCTCTGTTCCTCGATGTTCTGCTCTGCGCCAGTCTGCTGTGTGCTCTGCTGGTCTGTTCCACTCGGCTCTGCTCCTAAGAGATATCTTCAAGATTTCAGCTCCACCAGGGAGTCTTCCATCAAGTGTGCTCCTAGAACCAGTGGGGAGCTGGCTTATGTAGACAGAAGTCTCCGCCCCTGTCCCTGATTGGCCTGTCCTCATGCAAATGAGGACTCCAAATCCTCACAGTTTGATTGGTCTAAAAGGCAATGTCCTGATTAGTCAGAATAGAGCCACTCTAGTTGGTCAGAGCTGCACAGCTCTGATTGGATGGGGAAAGCCTCAGTCCTATTGGTTGAAATAGGATTCCAGGAACACCTTTATAAGGGCTGACTCAGATGGCAGGAACAGTGCAGGCAGGCTCAGTGCAGAGGCAGGTAGCTCAGTGCAGGCTTCTCCCTAAAAGTGCAGTTTGCATCAGAGGCCCCAGTGCAGCATTGGCTGGTAGGCTCCTTTTTTAAAAATTTGAGCCCAAGTAGCCACTAGGAGCCCTTCTTAGCAGGTATCTTCTTTCTCAGAGTTCATGGAGTTGAAAGGATCAAGTCAGATTAAAGGACATGCTTCACCTTAAATTTCTATAATTCTATGAAAAGCTACCAGGAATTCTGAAATCCTCATGTTCCTGTGCATTCTTAGTATCTTATACTTTGCAGGGTTAGATGGACTTCCTATTGAAAAGATTATTTACCTTCTAGTGTATATAATTTTGTCCATAGCAGTTCCCAATCTGTGAACCCCAGGCCTATCAAAGCTCATATTTCTATTTTGTAAATCAACAGATACTTAAATATAACAACTATCTTGGGAGTGGTAGGAGAGAATGCTGTGAAAATTATTGGCATTAAAAAGGTTTTGTGAAGTTTAGTATAATTGTTTATTTAATCCTAATTAATCCTTTATAAATAGAAGGAACCATTGATTAGGTAAATTATGTTTCATATCGCCCATAAAACAAAATTGTATGGAGATCATTCTGGGACATTTTTATTTTTCAGACCTTAGACCCTGAACCCCAACACTTGTCCTTGACAGCGCTCTTTGGGAAGCAGGACAAAGCTACATGTCAGGAAGCTGTGGGGCCTCCGCACACCCTCCACCAGCACTACCAGCCGCAAGAGAAGCTTCCCACTAGGCCGGGGGTTGTACGTTCCCTGACCTATGAGGAACCCAGAAGACACTCATCCCCCATTGAGAAGCAGCTATGTCCAGCCATTCAGAAACTCCTGGTCAGGAGTATAGACCTCCACCCATTGTCAGAGCTGCCTGAAAACCAACCCTGCAAAAATGGCAGTGCCCATTCTGCTGGGGAAGATGTTACTGGACCTGTCCACTCAGGGCCTCCCCAGGGCATCCGGACTTCTCAGCATGTGCACAGTGCTTTCAGAACTCAGAACCTGTTGGAGAAGCTTCAGAGCGCCTCAAAGGCAGCGAACAAGTACGATCCTAGTCCAGCAGCACCTGCCAGCTCAGCCCTCCCCGGCTTCTCGGCCCTCGCTGCCGCCATCCCTGCAGCTCCAGGAAAGGGGGTGGCTCCACCGCACCTGGTACATTTTAATGGCTCCCTTCCACCTCAGGCACTAGGACAACACGCTCATGAAAGAGAACAGTGCACACACCCACGACAAATGCCCCCCATCTCTGGCAATCAGCCCAGTGGTTCTGGAGTGATCACCCCCCAAGAGTTACTGCAAAAGCTTCAGCTCGTGCAGCAGGAGCAGCAGCTGCAGGCGTCTAACCGCCCAGCCTTGGCAGCCAAGTTTCCTGTGCTCACCCAGAGCTCTGGAGCTGGGAAGCCCTTGGAATCCTGGATCGACAAGACATCGAGCACAGAGAAGCAGACTCCTCTTTTCCAGGTAATAACCACTGGGCTGGGGGTTATCACTGTAATGCAGTGAAGTTTAGAATCAGTTTCTGTGCTCTAGGGACATTTCTGTTCCGAACAGGGTGCCAAAGCCTCCTCTGTGCATCTTATTATCACCTTAACTTCCCACCTGGAAAGAGAATCTGCTTTGCTTAGCAATCTGGGAGCTTCCGTCCTTTCAGAGATACTTTATTTGTAATTAAATCTTTGCACTGTTATAAGGTCTGAAGACCTGAACGTAGGAAAGACCACAGACATGCAGTCTTTGCACTGTAATCTCTGACTGTGCAAACTTAGGGTCTGCATTGAAATCATTCTGGGGTATCACGTCTGACCTCTTCGTGTTATTTTAGTGTACAATCAATCGTTGTTTGTTCCTTTGCTTAGTAACTATTTCTGAGCACTACTGCCGGCCGGGCACTGTGCTGCCTGTGGGTGCAGAGCGGTGAGGAGCAGACACCTTGCCTCTGCGCCACGGGCGGGGCTGCGGGAAGTCAGCAGAGGGACGTGCATTAGCTCCGTGAAGGCGCGGCCTGTGTCAGTGTGTGTCCTCTGCACAGCCCATTGAAGATGGAGAGAGGGACGTGTGCCAGCCACCCCCCCACACACACACACACTTCCAGACAGGGGAAGTTTGTAATTTTCATAAACTGTCTGTCCTTCAAGGAAGATGATTCTCTATGTTCCTCAGTAACTTAGAACAGTGAGAAAACCACAAGCTATTCCATTGCCTGTGGGTAACATCTGCAGATTGGACATTGTTTCTCATTAGGATTGGTACAAATTTACTGAAAATGCAGTAGTTTTAAAAATAAATTCTCCCTATTACATGGAGCATCATGTTTTGGCAAGTAGCCAAAAAATCTTCCACTCTTTTTGAAAACTAAGATCATAAGCATGTAGCATGTCTTTGTCTCTGTGAGACACTAAGTCAGAGTGCTCTTGCTTAGTTTATTTTCTCCTCACCAGAGGATGTGTGGGGTTTTTTTTATTGATTTTAGAGAAAGGAAGGGAGAGAGAGAGAAACATTAATTGGTTGCCTCCTGTATGTGCCCTGACAGGGGATCGAACCCACAACCTTTTGGTGTACCAGATGATGCTTCAACCAACCGAGCCACCCAGCTGGGGCTATTTTTTTAATCTCAAATCTGAGTACCTATCTCTATAGAAACTGTATTTGTCACTCATCCTCATCCTCAATTCAATGTAATATTGTCTTTTTTTTTTTTTTTTAAGACGTTTTCTTTTTGATGATTTAGATGGGACACTAGGACAAGCGGGGTTCACAGTTGGACGTAAACGTCTCTCCAGGGCAGGAGTGGCTCCGAGGACGACAGTGCGCAGTGGCCCCACTGTGTTGGCCGTCGTCCTTCCGAGCGTCGTCTCGGCCCTCTCCTCGTCTCGGCCCTCTCCTCGTCATAGCAGAGAGGGACAGTTAGGTATCCACCTTCCTCGAGGGTGGTTTCTGCCCAAAAGATACCAAGGGAGTGATTATAAAATTACAGCAGCTTCTACATCACTGGCCTTTATACCCCCTTCTCGAGTTCTTATGGGCATTTGGAGGCTGGTAACAGCTCCCTCTTCTCCCTGAGTTAGACACAGATGAGAGAGCTGTGGGGTCAGTCAGACGGGGATCAGTGTCACCTGCATAACTGCAGAAGTATTGGAGATCTTGTTATTAGGTTTGTTACCAAGTGAGGTAGACAGACTCGCCCAGACAGACAAGTCACTGGCAGGGCCCTGCCCGGCCGCCCGAGCCTGGAGAAGCAGGAAGCATGTGTCCTCTGCGCGCACCAGGCCCACCAGGAAGGACTCAGGAGGGTGGCCCGAACCGCGCCTCCCTCCTGGTGGGAGGATGGAGGGCTGCTCTCACAGCGGCTCCTCCAGAGACATCGAGGTGAAACATGTGCCCCAACAGCTCGCGTGGGCTGTGGGCTGTGGGCTGTGGGAGCTTTAAGTCGCAGTTGAGACAGCCAGTCCCGAGGAAAAGGCCAGCGGTCCTGCATGCATGTTGCCAAGTGATGACAGAAGCAGAAGAACAAAGTGTTGCGCGGAGGCCAAGCTCTGTGTGCCGTGGGAACAGTGGTCACCCCGGCAGCCAGTGCGGGAGCTGCTTAGTAACCACAAGGGAAGTGCGTGGGGATCGAACAGGAAGCGGTTCTCCTCGAGCTTGCCATCTAGTGAAGTTGTGAACAATTCAGATTTAAACTCACCTATATCCACTCTTGCAAGTGAGCCCCTTTGTCTCTACCTGTTGTTTCAATGAGTTGCTACTTACTCCTGCCCCCTTTTATGTATTTGCTGTGAGCAGGTCGTCTCCCCTCAGCGCATCCCGGCTACAGTGGCTCCTTCTCTGCTCATGTCCCCCATGGTGTTCACACAACCCCCCTGTAGCCCGCCAAAGGAGAGGGACAGCGGGCTCTTGCCCCTGGGAAGCCAGGAGCCAGCTGCCGCCTCCAGCAGCCTCCTCCTGCCTGTGCAGAGCCCGCTCACCAAGCTGCAACTGCAGGAAGCACTGCTGTTCCTCATCCAGGTAGGAGGGCCCGCCGTCTCTCCGCACGTGACCTCCTGCTCACCTGCTGCTGGCCACCTGAGCTAAGGACTCGGTTAGCCAGGGCCCACTTAGTGCTGCCCGGGAGTCAGAGGACGAAGTGACAACTCATCTAAACTACAGTGACCCTGAGCTTAGCTGGATGAGATTCAGAATACTAACTGCAGCTTTAGGTGTCTCAACACCTTGAGGATCTTGTAATTTGGAGGACCGCGTCCTCTAATCTGTCACCTGTCAGACAAGGACGCAGACTGTATAGTTCAGGACTAGGCGCCCAGCCCGAGAACTCACCGCCGGGCGCGGGGGTGACGCATCTGAGCTGGTGGCGCTCAGTGGGGAGTGCCCGCAGACTGTTGGATGAGGAGCTGGCGGGGAGGGGAGTGAGTAATGGCTGTGACTGCAAAGGCGTATTTTACAAATAATTTTGAAACCTGCTACTTAGGACAGGTTGGAATGACAGCTTCTTTGTCAGCCATGTGTCTTACTTGTGTCTAGGAAGTAATGACAAGTAGCAGCTGACGCCTACACAGAGCTGTCAGGCACTGCTGTCAGCTTCACGTACATTCATTCCCGGGGTCCTTACGCAACAGCATGTCATCCTCCATTCCAGAGACAGGGAAACTGAGCTAGTGACTGCCTGAGGTCTCCCAGCCAGTAAGTAGCAGAGTGGGACCCAGCCCAGCCTGTCTGCAGAGGCTCCTGCCCGCTGCCCACAGTGGGCCGCAGCGGGGCCAGGCCCTGGCGGGGGAGCCCTTTCTCCAGGCCTCAGACACCTCCGTGAGTGTCTCTAGGGATCTTTTTGATAGACAGTCTTCAAGAAAGTTTTTGTGGCGTTTGGCTTGAGCTTCTGCTGGCTTTTAGAGAGCAGCTAGCACTTCTGCAGCTGTCTCGTCTTAAGAAAACGGCCCCATTAGTAAAAACATTTTTTAAAGGTGATGTATTTTAGGGAGAATGGAAGGAATGGGCTAGAAATCAGCTATAAGTGTGAACGTGGAAGAATATCTGCTAAAGAGGGCCAGCGAATGACGGTGCCTCACCAGGTCACACCACCAGGATGCTGTTCCCACCTGTTAAAGCCGTGTCTGATTAAGTTCATGAGGACTTAGACAGTTCATCTGTGAACAACAAAAAGGAAAAAAAAATTTGAATTTTAAAGTTTTGTATTTCTTCTGGCTCATTCCATTTAAATTACATCGTTCCAAAGATCTCTGTGCAAGAGCCAAGACCGAAAGTCCAGAGCAGTCTTGTACATTGACAGTTAGAAGTTACCCCCCCCCCCCCCCCCGCACACAAACACGTACATTTTACTTTTCCCATGTGTGAGACGTAACTTCCTGGTGGACGGCTAGAGTCACTCAGCATTCTCTTTTGGTGCTCGCTGCTGGCAGGACACCTGGGGATTTGATGGTCACTGTGCAGGAAAACAGGGATAAGTGGCTCTCCTCCGCTGCATGAGAGAGATGCTAACTGTGTGTGGGTGCCGAGAGGGAGTGAAGGGGAAATATGGGATGTGGGTGAATTGCTAAAGCTTTAAAAAAAATTTGGGTGGGAAGCAGAAATCTCCAGAATTAAAAACAAAACGACTGATTAGACCCGTGATTCTCCCTCAGCCCTTAGCCAGGCAGAAAGGCCCTGAGATTCCCAGTCTAACTGCTGTCCACTTGCCAAGGCCCAAAGCCTTCTCTGACTAATGGGAGACTTGTGCGGGCCTTGATGAGATACCAATAAGGCATATTGCAAGTAAAATCTTAACTGATGCCAAAAGCAAAGTATACACCAGCAATCTCCTAGCCAGCCTTTGAGAACTATTGACCTGGATGGAGTCCCCCCTGTGCAGCCTTCTGCTGGGGACCCGTGTTCACCAACAGACCAGGCTTTTCGTAGTGAGCCACGTTCCATACACCACGTAGCTGGGTCGTTCGTGCCGCTGTGTGTAATAGACTGACCACCGAAAAGCCCAGCGGACTCTGGCTGTGCTGGCGTTCAGCCCCACTAACATGCGTATATGCAGGTCGGAGCGACCAGCTGTTACAGACAGACAGACCGGCCGAGGTGGGCCGCTGGGGTCAGTGCCGGTTCAGCTCCCAGACAGGAAGCCGCTGCTCCTGCCCCCACCGAATCACAATCCCTTGGGTCTTTTGGTTTTGTTTTCCAGAACGACGACAACTTCTTAAATGTAATCTATGAAGCTTACCTCTTCAACATGACACAAGCAGCCATGAAAAAGACTATGTGAAAGCAAAACGTTTTACAACCGATTTTCAAGGTCCTCCAGCTCAAGGTTCTTTCCTGTTAAGTGCTGATACCCTAAATGTTTCTGCCTTTTTGTAAAAAAAAAAAAAGTATGTGTAATATGAAGTAAAATGTTTCAGATTTTCTTTTCAGTCAAGCTTTTTTTAAAAAAAATACATCCTTCAGCGCACCTGGTACGAAGAATTGAGTGGGTAGAAGAGTGCTTTGTTCATACACACAGTAAATGCAAAGCTGAATTAGTTTTCTCTTACTCTGGGGCCGTTTCTAGAAGAATTAGCCTCTCCATAGGGTGGGCCGTTCTGGAAACTTGGTTTCTTTTTTAATAGCTCTGGTTATTCTGTGAACACAGAGAATGTCTCCTGTTCCATGGCCCCGCTCCCCGTGCCACAGCGCATGCCCACCACAAGGTGGCAGTGTCGCCCCGCAGACTAACCTCACGGCCCTCACCCCGCCTCTGGAAGTACACTGGGGTGCTCGCACCAGACACAGTTTCCCCCGAGCCTTTGAAGGGAAATTCTTTCTAAAGGGATAACTAGTTTCTGGAGGACAGTTGTTCTGATTCCACAAATAGCCCAGATTTCCAGCAACGTTGCGTTTATCCTAGCTCGTGCTGTTTCTTTTGGACCCAGCCAGCAGAATATGCCTGCCTGTGCTTCCAGGTGAACAGTCTTATCATTTTTAGCAAAACGTGGTGAGAGGAAGGTCACAGGATTTTAAAGCCTTTTCTTAGCCTCTGAGGATAGGTGGTGGCTCAGGGCATAGTGATAAGGATTCTTCAAGCTATGTAGCAGACCGGTCTTTATGTTCAGAGCCGAGGAGCTCAGTGTTGGGAGGGGTCAGAAGAGCCCTTGCCAGAGTGGGCCTGGAATTATTCCCTGCTGAGTCTTCATAATACATGCAACTTGGCAGCTCTGTAGCCCTTTTATTCTGGATCATATGGATGACTGCACAGAGACAGGTTCTATTCTCATTTCACAGGTCATAAAAGGAGGCACGGGGAAGGTTTCCTCAGCTCCTGATGCTGAGGCTAGGGCTTTTATCTTTAGACCTTTATTTAGACACGCTATCAAGCACAGGGTTTATTAGAAGACCCCTCCCCACTCCCACAGCAGAGTACTTCTGAGGAGAGGTGGGCGGAAAGGCCGCGACTCACTGAGCCTGTCGGGAGCCACTGTCCAGGTGGAAGAGTCTGCAGTCATCCTCCTCTGTTCGGGAAGGGACGGTTTCTTTTGTTTCTTTGATTTCTCCTACAACCTCTAGCACAGTGAAAAATCCATGTGATATTCTGACAGAATACTTGGGATCGATAATTGCTTGGATACGATCTTAATATTCTCATAAAGAGACGGGGGCCAGGAGAGACACACATGGACCTGTTACCCCAGTCAGTGGCTCCTCACCTCAGCAACACACACTGAAACTGGAACACGCCGGTGATGCACTGGGCTGCTGGCCAGCCGCTCCAAGAAACATCTCTGTGGTCTGTGTTACATGTTTAGAGTCGCCTCTTTCGCTAAAGAGAAATTAATTCCATTTTAAATGTTTCTAGTATATTTGGGGTACCAAATGGCTAATTTCATAAAATATTTTTTTTACCTCAGCATCAAATAAATAAAAGGAAATATCAATGGCCCTGGCTGGTTTTGCTCAGTGGTTACAGTATCGGCCCACAGACCTAAGGGCCATGGGTTTGATTCCAGTCAAGGGCTAATACCTGGGTTGTGCAGGAGGCAACCAATCGATGTGTCTCTTTTTTTCTTTCCATTTTTTTTTTTGTTCAGATAGAGCTGGAGGGAGAGAGAGAGGGAGAAACATTGATGTGAAAGGGACACATCGAGTGGCTGTCACCCACACAACCCAACCAGGGCTGGGGACAAACTGCAACCGAGGTACATGCCCTTAGCAGGAACCGAACCCGGGTCTCTCTGGACCACAGGCCAACGCTCTAACCACTGAGCCAAACCAGCCAGGGCCGATGTGTCTCACATTGATGTTTCTCTCTCCCTCCCTCACCTTCCACTCTGTCTAAAAAATCAATGGAAAAATATCCTCATGTGAGGATCAACAACAACAAAAATATGTGTGTGTGTATGTATATATAGATATAGATATATACATATAGGTAGGTATGTATATATCTATATCTATATCTATCAATCAATGGCAGAAGCCAATGTGAGATCACATGGCATGGTAAAGGAATGAGCCCAGCCCAGCACGGCCGACCACACTGCAGGCTTCACTCAGCCCTTTGTGGGTCAACACCACAGGGCTCTGTTTTGAAAATAACACATTCTCCACCCTTCACCGGAGTGATACCCTTCAAAAGTGGCAGACCCAATTCATTTGGACCAAAAACTAAGGCGCCCTCTCCCAGGGCACTGGGCATGGGTGCTTATTGCTCCTATATGGTGAAGCAGGTACAGGTGGCTTTGTACAGGAGCTTTCTATAGAGAGTACAAGACATGGGTTAAAAGGGTTACCTATGGCACCCCAAATTAGACTCCATATATAAATTAACTTTTCCCAGTGGCACCCCAAAATTTGAGACCATCACCGATACACTCCTAGGTGTCAGTGGCTGCCGGGTAGCAGTTTTAAGTAACTGAAATTCTGGTGGAACCTGAGATTTTGTTGCTAAAGGCAGTTTTGCCCAGTGCAGTGACTTTCAACCTTGTGAAGTTACAGAAGTCAGTTCCGCCCAGTGTGGGGGACAGGACACAGCCTTTGTCAGACAGACTTGCTTTTAGTTCCCGGAAAAGTGAACATTTCGACACACTGTTCTCATTTTTAAAGTGGGAGTAATACCCACAGGCCCTTACGAGGAATAGTTCAGAGCCGTGTGTGGGTGTCCCCTGCTGCCTGCGCACTCTGGGAGCACGGGGGCCGCCCCTCCTCCCAGCCACCGCGGCCGCAGTGTTCAGTGTGATACACCTGCATCTCGGGTCGCGGTGCTGCACCCTCTTCTCCCCTTCATTTCTGTATCAATAAAATGAAAACAGTTATGCGTATCCCTTCCTTCCGAAGGAAGTGCCATGAGCTGTTTAAGACAAAGATGCCAGTTTAGCCCATGATTGCGTTGTTACTGCCCTACATTGATGGTACAGTGCCACTGTCACTGCAAAGCCAGAGGAGGCGGTGCTACTGGATGGACCGTCTAGTCCCTGAAGGGTCTCCTGAAAAGACACTTAGCATGCCAGGCATGGTGGTAACTGCAGAATGAGAAAACCCTCTGTTAGCATGTTCAAGCAATTCCTGGTGTGTCTCCCCGCCAGCTGAGCCCACAGAGGGCCCCTTCCATTGTGCTCAAAGGCAGGCCCGGGTGACCGTCCCCAGGCTGAGGCTGAGGCTCTCCCATGAAGGCAGTTGTTTGCCTCCAGCAAGTTGGTTCTTCCCCCAAACACGATTAGCCCAACAATTTTCTCATGTCTCCAGACAGATGGACTCGGCTTCTTCCTCTTGAATGAGAGTGTATATGAGAGAAGAAAGTTCCTCTCCTCCTGAAGAAACGTCAGCTACTGACTAACAGTAACCCCTTTAGTTCCCTTGGGTGCTAGAGGGAAAACCACCAGTAGACACCTGTTGAGGCTCATGTCCCTGGGAGTGTAATGCCACGGACAGATGTCAAAGACCAGGCCTCTGAAGGCTAGGCTTCGCCTGGGTCCGACCATCTGTCAGCGGGACTGGAGGAGAGGAGCTCAGAACTGAACTTAGGGATGGCTCTCTGCTCGGCCGGGCTGGCTGGGGTAGGGTGGAGGGTGTGGTGCTGAGAGCCATGTCTCCAGACTGCAGACACCTCAGCTGCTCGCACCTCCCAGCAGTAGGGGAGCCTTTCGCTTCCCAGCCCCCGCGCTGTTTAGACAAGCGCCTCCTGTCTTCAACAAAATCCACTCGCTTCCCGGGCTGTGGGATGGGACGTCAAGCATCTTCAAGGTTAGCTGTGCCTCTGCCACCAGCACCGCCTTCCTGTGAGGTTGCCTGCCTGCACGGGTCAGCCGTCTCACCCACACCTTGCTGACTACTTGACTTTTAGGTTGCAAGTGCTTGCCACCCCCTTACAAACAGGGGAGTGAGAGGCACTTACAAATACTAGGTATATTTAACTCAACCTTCAGGATCCTGATAGATTTTCACCAAACTGAGTTGTGAGTAATGCCTTCCAACAGCTCAGAGCCTTGAGAAAAGCACACAAATACAAACTGTATGTGCAGATGATGGTCTCAGAACATCGGGGGGAGGTTGAAAGCACAGCACTGGGTAGTGTCTTCCAGGGGCTGGCAGTGCGGACGAGCGTGAGGGCTGAGCCAGCGACCACAGCACAAACTGCAGCCTGGGCTCCTCGGACACTGGACCAAGGGCACGGCAGGGAGGAGCAAAGAATGTCCTATAGGCAAGGAAAGGGTGGAAGACCCCACAGCCGTGAGTCAAAATCCAAGAATTCCCCTCCACGTCTGGGGACGAAGATGAAAGGCACTGTCGGGTGGGAGTGGAGGTAGAACATGCCACGAAGCTTGGCCAGCGTGGAGACAGACACTCGGGAGGTGGGGCACCCCATGACGGAGGCTGAGTCCCATCCAGGTGCCCACACATGATTCTGTGGAAGACATCGGGGCAAGGAGGCCTCAGCTCCTCTGAGAGACTTTTTCTCACTTGCTCCACATGGCCGCCAGGTAACACCAACTTCATCCTCTCCCAGCACGGCCGGGGCCTACATAATCCCCTTCGGAGCTCAAAGACCGAGCTGGCAGGCCCAAGACGGGCTGCCATGCGCTCCTTATCCCACATGTACTCAGAGATCTGGATTCTAATCCCACCACCTCCCGTCTCTTTCCTCGTCCAAGTGAGGATGGGGAGGGGGGGTTGTGCGTGGTGATCGTGCCAACACAGAAATGACCCCTCTGGGTCGGAGGGTGGCCCTCTATTTTGTGCGCTGCTGTCGGGCAGCCGCCCTGTGGACGGTGCACAGAGAGCTTGTCCTGCAGGCCCGTCGGCCTCGGGAGGTGCAGCTCGGCTCCTCCACATTGTCCGATTCTCTTCGCGCTTCTGTCCTTTCTGCCCGCAGTCTTTTCCAGGGTTATGAGTTTCCTGAGTTTTATTCCCTTCTGTGTCCATAGGAGTTCACCAAGTGCGCCCAGGGACTAAGAACCTGTGGGCTGACAGAAAACCCATAAATAACAGACCCTTACAGGATGAGGCATTCTGTTCTGTAGTGAAACATGAGCCTGTGTGTGCATGTCTATAACCTGGAAATTTCTCTACCCTGGGCCAAACTCAGTCATGTCAGCCGAGAGCGATCCTTCCTAGCTTGAGTTTCTGAAAATTTTTCATCCCCCTCAAAGTTTTTCCTTCCCTCTTCATCGTCTTTCCCTGGGAGATGTCAGAGGAATTGGCTGCATTTGGTTTCCTCTGTTCAGAAAGCATATGTCTTTCCATCCACTGGAAATGAGTTGCTTTTCCCCAGACTTGCACATGCCAAGGGGGGCCACTCCACTGGTTCATTTCTGCATGCGTTCTTTCAGTACACACGTGCCAACTTCCCTGTGGGGACACAGGTGAATCAGACCTGGTCCCTGCCTCAAGGATCTCACAGTCCGGGTTGGAGGGAGACAAGTTATAAGGCACAATAAGGGCAATAATTGATATGCTTGGGATATAACGACCTAGCTAAGGCAAACGGAAGTGAGAGAAGGCTTCCGGGCAGAGGATGCTCAGGCTCTTCTTAAAGGACAGGTAAGAGCTGGCGAAGTGGGGATAGGCAGGTGGTCAAGGCAAATAAAAGGCAGGAAGTACGAAGCCTAGAAACAACAAGGGTGTGTGTGTGTGTGTGTGTGTGTGTGTGTGTGTGTAAGGGCGTGGGGAGGTAGAATACCAGCCATGTTGAGTAGCTGGAGCTTAAATGAAGAGACAGAGGCTGGTGGGAGATGCAACTGGAGAAGGCAAGTCACTCTGTGGACAATGGGACTCCTTGGCAATTCAGGCACCCAGGGCCAGGGCCAGACCCTCACAAGCAGAGGGGGTACAGGAGAAAGAGGGGCAAGGGTAACCGCTGCTCTCGGGCAGTGGTGGCTGAGGTTTAAAAAGGAGGGAAAAGAGACAGATTTCAGAAATATTTAGGAAGTTTAATTGCTACGACTTCATTATTGATGATCTGTGAATAGTAAAGAAGTCAAGGATGGACCCCAGGCTTGTAGCTGTTGGCTAGGTTGGCGGTGATGAGATTGGTTACTGCTAGAGTTAATAACAACAGACACCCATGGAGTGCTTCACGTGCACCAGGCACTATTCTCGGCACTCAGTACATGATTTCCTTTGTCCCTCACTGAAACCCTGCAAAGCGTCCCCTGTCTTATGGCTGAGGAACCTGGAATAACTACATTTCTTCTTAACTGCTCCTTTTTCTCAGTCCATTCGGCGGTAGAACTGTGCTTTCCCACCAGCCCAGCTGAACGCTGGGGTGGGAAGGAGGCGGCAGAAGGGCCGGGTCTGCAGGCCAGCTTCGGTGTGGGGAAAGGGGGAGCTGCAGCCTGCGCTTCCCACCCCGATTCCTCCCCGTCACAGGACTGAGGGACTCTGGGTGCCATGGGCCCAGATTGGCAGCCTCCCAGCGTCCTATGCCTGGGTGTCAGCAAAGGACCCTGGCTCTCACAAGGCCTCTCCTGAAGCTCCCTGCCCTCCCAGCAGAGGGCTGTGTCTGTCCCAGGCAGGCACCTCAGTGGGCACTGGCAGCTGTCACTCCCTGGGTTCTCCTGGGGAAGCAGTCGCTTCACATTGGAACCTACAGATATGCCCCTGGTTTATGGATGGAAATGGGGTGGACACGGGAAGACCTGGAACAAGGACTGTCCCCACTCCTCCCCACTGCTCAGGCCTAGCTGCCAACAGGGTGCCCTGCCCCCTGTGAATGCCAACAGTCAGGGCACGCAGAGGCGGCCTCCTGTGGAGGGTAGGGCAATGCCTGGGAGACCTGGGTTCTAGTTCACATTTAACTAGTAACCTGCTACATGACTACCCCCAACCCCCGAGGTCAGCTTCCCTATTTACAAAATAAGATGGTTGGACTTGATAACGAAGATGCTGCCTTGCCAACGAGGAGCTCTTGGCAGTCCCAGACCCGGCAACCCATTGCAGGCACGAGGACCTGCCTGGTTTGGGGAATGCTGGGGACTCCTCTGTACCTCAGATGCAGGGGCACCTTCCTGTATTCCGCCACACCCTCTCCAGGGGAAAGTAGAGGACGCAGCTCCACAGCTCGACTCCAAAGGGCCGGCAGCCTTTGCGAGGGGTTTGCAGTGAACAGAGGACCTCCCAGTTCTCACAACCAGGGTTCTGGAGATTCAAGTGCTTGCTCTTCAGTACCACCCAGTTGTCATCGATAGGGTGGCCCCACCACCTATGATGAGCTAGTAATAATTACAGCAGACAGTGGGCATTAACTTGAAGCATCCTGGGCAAACAGGGACAATTGGTCTGTGTCACCATGTACGCCCTGTAACTCCCGGTCCTAGGAAACCGCTGCTTCCGTCGTCACTCCGTGAGCACCAGCCCGGCTGAGCAGAAAAGAATCAGCCTGCAGCCCTGGCCGGTTTGGCTTAGCGGTTAGAGCCTTGGCCCGCGGACCGGAGAGACCCAGGTTCAGTTCCCGCTAAGGGCACGTACCTCGGTTACTGTTTGTCCCCAGCCCCAGTTGGGGTTGTGTGGGTGGCGATCAGTCGATGTGTCTCTCTTACGTCGATGTTTCTCTCTCTCTCTTCCTCTCCCTTTCCCTCCCGCTCTATCTGAAGATAAATGCAAAACTGTCCTCAGGTGAGGATAATCAGCCTGCTGACACAATGCAGGAGGCCGTTTGCTGTGTGTGACCAAAGCCAGGTCACGTACATGCTTGGAGCCACAGCTTCTGTTGTCAAGTGAAGGGTTTGAACACACTGGGGTTTCTTCCAGCCTCCACATCCACTGTGCTTTCTCCTTCGGGTCCTCCCTTTGAGACCGAGAGGTAAGTTCAGAGGAGGTCACTGCCAAGGTGGCCTTTGGTCCCGAGTGTAAAATGGCCACCACACTCCACCTCCATCTGGAGACAGGCCCCTCCACGCCCAGGGCAGGGGTGCTTTGAGGAATGGTGGGATGCTCTGCAGTCCCGTTTTGGCTCTGCACCAAGGCCCTGCAATTACAGCCTGTTTCTAAGCCCCCCTAAGGGAACCCAGAGCTGGTCCTCCATTCCTGGTAGAGTAGTCCCAGGCCGGCCACATGGCCCCTGCCTGCTTCTCACTAATGCCCCTTTGTGCTCAGCTTGAGACCCCTCTGTGACCTTGGCTAGAGGCACTGATTATAAAAAGTGAGCATGAGGAAAGATTTTGTGAGATTAAAATCCAACCCTTTCATTTCCTGGTGAAGACAGGCCGGAGAGGGGTGCTGGCCTGCCCAAGGCTATGCAGCTAGTTCGTGGTGGAACCAGGATCCAGGCTCGGCCCTGCACTGCAGCTGCCCCTCTGAGGCTGCTCCCTGCCCCAGCTCCCCCGGGACTTGGGCACTAGTCAACCTTTCAAGTGTGTGTGTATTTATAAAACAGCTTCCTTTCCTCCAGCATCTGAAGCCTTTTACAGGCATTAATTAAGGAAGATTCACAGCAAGCACAGGAGGGAAGGAAGAAGAGTTTGGGGGGATTCTTTAAAGGACCAGGTTCCCTGCCGGGGGGTCTCTCCTGTTTTTCCTGTGACTTCTCAGTCTCCAGAATGCACACATGCACATGCACACATGCACATGCACACACACAGCCCATTTCCAGTGGCCCACTGCTATTCTTTTTTTTTTAAACCCTCACCAGAGGACATTTTTTGCATTTATCTTCAGATAGAGCGAGAGGGAGAGAGGGAGAAGAGAGAGAAACATTGATGCAAGAGAGACACATCGACTGATTGCCACCCACACGACCCCAACCAGGGCCGGGGCCAAACTGCAACCGAGGTACATGCCCTTATCGGGAACCACACAGGGGCCTCTCTGGTCCCCGGGCCGATGCTGTAAACGCTGATTCAAACCGGCCAGGGCCCCACTGGTGTTCTTCAACAAAGCTCTGCCAACTCCACACCTGGTTGCATCTCTCCTGCATCCCTGAGCCTCGTCCCCAGCAGTGTGACCCCCACCAGCAGTGCCCAGTGGATGCTCTGCAGTCAGAGTCGCTTCCCCTGCAACCCTCACCCCACACCTCCCCTCTTCCAAAACCCATTCCTGAATCTTCCGCACATTTCAGCTCGTCATCTCCCACCCTGTGGAAAAATAATCCTTTATTTTTTCTCCCATTGAGGTGGGGGGTTCACAGGGGAAGGCCAGGGCCAAGGAGGCAGGCACCTCGGGGTCTGTGCTGGGCCCGCGGCAGGTCCCGGGGCTGCCATGACAAAGCACCGCACACCGGGGCGTACACAGCGGCCATGGATTGTCTCACGGTTCTGGAGGCCAGAGGTCTGAGATCAAGGTGTCAGCGGGGCTGGTTTCTTCTGACGGCCGTGAGGAAGACTCCATCCTATGACTGGCTGATCTGGTGGTTTGCTGGCAATCTTTGGCTTCCCTGGCATTTAGAAGCATCACCCTATCCCTTCATCTCCAATGGCGCGCCCCGTGTGCGTGTCTGCTTTAACCCCCTCGTAAGGACACCAGCAGTACTAATCCAGGATGACCTCATTTTAACTAATCCCATCCACCACGACCCTGTAGTTCCAAATCAGGTCACATCTGCGGAACTGGGGGTGAGGACTTCCACATTCCAATTGGGAGGGCACAGTTCAACCGAACGGCTGTGTTACTGAAACTCCACGAACGGGGGTCCCTCTCGGCTCACGAGTGCCTGTCCCTGGTGGCCTGGCTCACATGGGAAATGTTCCTGTTCAGACACCCAGACCACTGGCCTACCGGTGGCTGCGGCTTCTCGGCCCGAGAACCCACGTGCTCCGTATGAGTTCCTCCCAACTGGCCTCGGCGTACCCGCGCGGACTGCTAGGCACGGCTCCTCTTCAGCTGCTTTAAGCACCAGCAAGGACACTGGCCGTGGGAAGCGTTAACCCCGAGTGACCAGAGCCAGAGCTCCGCCTTGCGTTCTTTTGAAACTGTCTTAGATTCCATTCTTGACGTTGACCAGACCAAGGCGGCCGGCTCGCGGCAGGGGGCCTGGAAGGAGCAGGGGCTCCACTGTGAAGAGGCCCGCAGCTCTCGCGGTGTTCGCTGAGTTCACGTTTCCACAGCCCGCGCTCTCGCGGTGTTCGCTGAGTTCACGTTTCCACAGCCCGCGCTCTCGCGGTGCTCACTGAGTTCACGTTTCCACAGCCCGCGCTCTCGTGGTGCTCACTGAGTTCACGTTTCCACAGCCCGCGCTCTCGCGGGGTTCGCTGAGTTCACGTTTCCACAGCCCGCGCTTTTGCCCTCATTCTGACTCTGTCCTGGCGGTGGCTCTTTGTTTTTACTGCTTCTCTCTCTACCTTGGGCATGCGAAGAAAGTGAATGACTCATACTCCTTAGCCTATATAAACCTGTATTGCTGCTTTGGACAAGGACCCTTTCTAATTTTATACATTTTTTCCCTTTTATGTCCAAACCCCACTTCGTTCTCTTCCTCCCCAGCACCACCCCCACAACCACTCTATCAAGTCCAATGTGTTCCTTTTTGTCTATTCGCGTTCTTACAAAATGTGTGGTGTTTTGTGTTCATGAATTTATTTTAATTTATTTAAGGATAACATCCACACATAAAGAATGCAGACTTTTAAGTGGACAACTCGGTGAGTTTTATAAATAACTGTATATGTGGGGCTGGTGTCTGTGTTAACCCACAACCTGGTTAAGATCTGGACATTGCCAGTGCTCCTGAAGGTCCCTCATGCCCCTTCTCCGTCCATCCTTCTGATGCCTACCGTCATAGACCCCTGTTCTGAATTTCAGATAAATGGCGTTAAATAGCATATAGTCTTTATTATCTTTTTTTACCCGGCCCCTTTACTCATTCTGTTCATTGTTATCACTGTGTGGTATTCAATTGTGTGAACCTTTGAATTGTTAGACTTGTTGATGGATCTGGGAGTGTTTCCAAGTTTATGTCTCTAATGAACTATTATGAATACTTTTGTGCATGTCTTTTGGTGAACCTCTAAGCTTACTTCCTCTAGGAATATGCCCAGGCATAGAACTGTGGATCATAGGGTAGTAGGTGTTTTTCCATCTCTGACACACTATATGTGGTACCAACTGACCTTTCCTCCAGCAATACACGTGACTTCTCATGGATACCATCCTGCCAGCTCAAGATATGGTCAGCCTTCCATTGGTAGCCATTCAGGTGAGGGTGTGTGGCATCTCCCTGTGGTTTGGTCTGCCTTTGCCTGAGAACTAAGGGTATTGAGCACCTAAGCTATAGATGTGGATATCTGCTAATCAATTGTGGTTATCTGTGAAGTGCCTGGTCAAGTTTGATGCCCATTGTTTAACCGGGCTATTTACTTTTCCACATTGATTTGTCTTATTTTATTTTCTAGAATTTATCTTTATTGTTGAAAGTATTACAGATATCCCTCCCTTCTTCCCCCATTGACACCCTCTTCCCTGCTCCCCCCCCCCCACACACACACACACCTTTACTGCCCTGTTGTCTGTGTCCATCGGTTACACATATATGCATAAGTTCTTTGGTTTATTTCTTCCTGTGCCCCCCACCCCCTGCCCTCTGAGGTTTGTCAGTCTGTTCCCTACTTCCATGTCTCTGGATCTATTTTGTTGTCAGTTTATTTTGTTCATTAGATTCCACAAATAAGTGAGATCATGTGATACTTGTCTTTTTTTGACTGGCTTTTTCACTTAGCATAATACTCTTCAGGTCCTTCCATGCTGTCTCAAAGGGTAAGAGGTCCTTCTTTTTTACAGCTGCATAGTACTCCATTGTGTAAATGTACCACTGCTTTTTTATCCACTTGCCTATTGATGGATTCATTTTGAGTGAGTCATTTACTGGATGTAAAGAGAAACACCTTTTCCCAGTCCATTGTTGGACTTTTCACTCTTTTAATGATGTCTTTTGACATGATTACAAATGTTCTTAATTTTAATAAAAAACTAAGTCATTAATTTTTCCTTTTATGATTGGTATTTTGTATGTGTATGTTTTAAAAAGTCTTTGGCTGGCCCTGGCAAATTTTAAATGTATATATTTTTCATGTCTTTTATATTTATGTCAGTATTATTTTCATAAATCCCATTTTTTCCTACCAAGTGCAGTTTTTACTTTCCATCTTTGTTGCTATCTGAGCATCTAATCTGCTTCTTCAACCACTGCATAACACTGCATGGTGGGCACCACCCTTTGTCCAGCGGCCCCCATTGCCCTGCCCTCTCCCTGTGCCTTCACCCCGGTATCCACTGGGTGGCACTGCTGGGGAGGGGAAGGTGCTCAGTCCAGGGAAGTTTTGTCCTCACACTTAATCACATGCAAACGGCTGTGCAGTCTTTCTCCCACACCTCATTGGCCCCAGGATGTGTTGACCTTCACTCCTTTGTGCTTAAGTATCTCTGTCTCGAAACTGAACTTTCTTGGATTTATGCAGGAAAACCGGAAGATGGCTCCCAAACTTCAGCCCATGCACTGGGGTCACCTAAGGAGACTTGAGGCCCTGCCCTCGGGGATTTGGATTCAGTAGGTGTAGCACAAGGCCTAGGAGCATGCATTTCCCACATACTCCCTAGGTGGTCCTGATATGCAACTAGGTTTTATCTACTCAAGAAGTATTTATTGAGCACTTACTACATGCCAGACACTGAACTAGGTGCTGTGGACAGAGCAGTGAACAGCAAATATTCCACCCTCAAAGAGAAGAAGATAAGCAAGAGAGACAAGAAAAATATGCAAAATGTTAGAGAGAGAGAGAAACACTGAGGAGGACAATTAAATAGGGAAGAAGAATGGCAGGTGCCAAACGAGGGTTGTAACTAATTTTTTTTTATCCTCACCTGAGGACAATTTTGCATTTATGTTCAGATAGAGCAGGAGGGAGAGAGGGAGGAAGAGAGAGAAAGAAACATTGATGTGAGAGAGACACAATGAGTGGTTGCCACCCACATAACCCCAACTGGGGCCGGGGACAAACTGCAACCAAGATACATATGTGCCCTTAGCAGGAACCGAACCCAGGACTCTCTGGTCCACAGGCCAACGCTCTAACCGCTGAGCCAAACCGGCCAGGGCTAATTTTTTTATTGTAATTTAAAATTCTTATTTTAGGATTATAGTTGATTTGCAATATTATATTGGTTTCCGATGTACAGCATAGTGGTTAGACACTTATGTAATGTATAAAGTGAACCCCCGATTAGTCTCGCACCCGTCTAGCACCAATATTGTGGACTTTTTCCATGTTACACTTTACCTTCCTGTGACTTCTTGTAACTACCGATGTGCACTTCTTAACCCCATCACCTTTATGACTCAGCTTCCCATCTGGCAACTATCCATTTGTTCTCTGTGGCTATAAGTTTGTTTCTGTTTTGTTTGTTCACTTACTTTGTTTTTAGATTTCACATACAGTAAAATCATATGGTATGTGTCTTTCTCTGACCGACTTATTTCCCTGAGCACAATACTCTCTAGGTCCATCGTGTTGTCGCAACTGGCAAGGCCTGCACTTCTTGATCGGGCCGTGGGGAAGGTCTCACCGAAGCGGAGACAACTGAAGAAAGACCTGAGGGAGCCTGGGGAGCCATGTGGGAACCCGGGGAAGAGCAGTCAGGCAGGGACACAGCTGTCACTCTCCTTGTTAACGCGTTACTGCCTCTCAGGCCGGGGTTGCACCTGGAGCACCGTTTGCTGTGCCCAAATGTCCCTGAAACCTGTGACGAGGATGTTCACTCACTGGGCACAGGCCCCGCTGCACACATTCCAGGCACCCAAGACCATGCCAGCTGGTCACAGAACAACCATCCGGCATCCCCTTCCTCCACTCCATCAGACCTTAAGTTTTGGGTGCCTTTCTTTGTTAACCCTCACCTGAAGACAGTTCTCCCATTGATTTATTTTATTTTATTTTATTTTAGAGCAAGTGGGAAAGAGGGAGAGACGGGGTGGGGTGGGGGGAGAGAGATTGATGCAGGAGAGACACATGGATCAGTTGCCTCCTACATGCACCCTGACCAGCTGAGGCCAGGGATGGAACCTGCAACCCAGGTACATGCCCTTGACCAGGAATTGAACCTGCGACCCTTCCATGCAAGGGCTGACACTCCAACCACTGAGCCACACTGGCCAGGGCAAGTTTTGGGGTATCTTTGTATCTTTGTGTGACCACATTCTTTTGGGGAGATGGTGCCCAGCACCAGTCAGAAAGGGAAGCATGACTCGGCTAAGCTAGTCACGGCAGTCCGCGTTCTCTTGCCCGTGACTTCTTCAGACATGGGAATAGGATCTAATCCGGCTATTGAAAAAAAAAGGTAGTCGGCTGCATGATTTCTGCAGTAAATGTTCCTTGTAGATAAGAGATGCCCAGGTAAAATCGGATCCTCTTCTCCTTCAAGATAGTATGTCTGAGTGTAATGGCTGGAACAATGGCAACCATCTTGTGACCATGAGGGGAACTAACTTGAGGACAATCCAAAATACTGAGGATGACAGGGAAGACATGGAAGAAACTTGGGCCTTTGGTGCCATTTATGAGTGACTGCATTAACCAAGCCAGAAACCACCTAGACTGCTTATGTGAGATATTATTTAAGTCAGTTGATTAGGGATTACCTATTGCTTTCAGCCAAAAGCACTAACCAATATGCACTCCATCTCACACCCTCAGCATATTTAGGACACCTTTCTGATAGTCCCTGAAGATAGGGGCTGGGCAAAGCCACTTTCTACTCTTAGGACCCAACAGACCACCAGGCATTCATGATATGCCTGGACTTACTGTCACACTTAATCTGCTGCCACAGGGGCACAAAGCAAGTTATGTAGAGCAAAAAGCAAAGACCCAGGGAGAGTTCACTTCTCTGACTCTGAATCCCTGCACTCACCTCTCAGATTCTTTTGTGTCTGCCTCCTCCGCTGCCCATGAGCTTCTCCCAAAGCAAGAAATTGCCATCATCCTCGTGGCTCTGAGTCCTCAGGTCCCTGCATAATGCCGGGTGCACAGCAGGTGCTCAACAGAGGTCTGCTGAGTGTTGGCAAGTGATGAAGAATATCTGAGAAACAAGAGAAGGTGGGGGAGAGGCCGAGTAGAAGCGAACAGCATTAGGGAAGGGGGAGAAATGAGGAGTGAGGTTCCAGAGGACACTGTGCAGAGAAAGGTGTGTGCAAGTGGAGAACAGTGGAGGCTGTGAAACAGGATGGAGGCCCAGGGGCCCCAGAGACCTGTGGGCACAGGGACAGTGAGCCCAAGCAAACAATGATCAGCAAGCGCATCTGGCCCCCTCCTCCCTCTCTCTGCTTCCTCTCCTCCTTGCCCCACCCCCCACCTGTTCTCTCTCTCTCAAATGAGGGTCCCTCTGCTTCCTCTCCTCCTTGCCCCACCCTCCACCTGTTCTCTCTCTCTCAAATGAGGGCACGGCTTAGGCTTGGAGGAATTACCCCTGGCTGAGGGCAGTTCCAGCTGTGGTTCCCGAAAATGCTTTGGGGATTCATCAGAACCAACAACGTGTGCTTCCTACCTCCACCCCTCGCCCTGCTGCTCCGGAATAGCTGCTGCGGGGAGCAGAGGGAAGGCTGCACAGATGTCCCACCCCGCTCGAGGGCTGCTGCACACGGTCCTGCCCCCTGCCTGCAGCTCAGTGACTGGGACTCGGGTGGGATAACAGTGATAAGGAGGAGCAGGGTGGCCACAGCACTTCCTGAGTGTGCCCTGCGCCAGCAGTATGAGGAGTGTAATGTGCATGGGCTCAGCCTCCTGACACTTTGAACTGCCCCCCATTCCACTGAGGAGAAAAGTGAAAGCCCCCTAAAAATGAGAGCGATTCCAACTCTTATTTGCCACGTGACCTTCTGTGATTGTGTTTTCCCAGGTAGAGGCAGCAGCCCCTTCCCAATCCTCTGAGGTGTAACTAGGACATTGTGAATTGGAACCAAGGCAAGACATGGGACTGTCCCATTGGAGGGTGGCCAGCCAACAGAATGAGAGTCTGTGATGAGTGCAAGGCCTACCCGAAGTGCTGACTCAGCCCCTTCAAGCAAGGTCCTACTCAAAGTGCTGACTCAGCCCCTTCACCTGAGTAACTGACAAAGCTTTGCATGCCTCCTCATTTCCCCTCAGGATGCAGTAGGCGGGAGCTTCCTGAGGTCCATGGGTTCATCTGAGTCGCATCGTGGGTTGGGTGAGGCAGTCTTTTCCCACAGATTCCTTCGGGCACGCCTCGAAAGCATCCCTGCTCCTGCCAAGTCTCCTTGCTCTTAGCCCTGGCTGCCAGCCCTTTCCAGCCTTCCAGGGACGCTGTCCCTGGGAAGCACTGAGCTGCGATCCCCAAGCAAGCCTCCCGCCTGGCCCAGGTCTCCACACCGCCTGGCCGGCTCTGCGTTCAGGGCCAGCCCCTCCCGGCTCCTCCGGCCCATGGGGTGCAGCACGGACGCCGCTGGCTGCACACTGCTCTGTTTCAGCGCCGGCTTCCCACACCTCATTGTAGCTGGCATGGGCCCCAGTATTTCTAACGGCAGGGCTGGGTTCTGAGAACCACATTGCCAGGATACGGCTGAATGACTCTAAGAGTAAGCTCATGTAATTTTTCAGACATGAGCACTGGTGTGGCCTGCGGGACCTATTTCCACCCCAATCTTGGCTGCCTGGCCAGGGGCTCATTCCGACACTCCTGGGGTGGACCCGAGGCAGGCAAGCTGCAGGCTGCCCACCTCTCCGGGGCTCTGACCTTCGAGGCTGCCGAGGAGCGAGGTCACGTGCAGTGGACAGCTGCTTCCGAGGGCCTTCCTCCTGCACTCTGACCTGGGGCACTGGGGGTCTCCCCCGGGGTGCTGCTCAGACCCCTGAGCGTCCCCGTGCTCCTCCTCCACCTCCCCACTGCCCGGTCACAGCCTCCAGCCTGCCAGAAGGGGCGGGAACACGAGTGGGAGTGGCTCAGGGGCCAGTCTTTGTAGCCCTGTGGTCCTCACCACGAGAGCCACCTCTAGAGGACAGAGGACGGAGTCCCAAGGGCGGTTGACAGTTTACACACTCCCAGGAGAGAGAGCCCTGGACACTTCCTGTCCTGACGTGGTGAGGACTGCCCAGACCCCTTTGCTGAGGCCGGCTGACCTCAGCCCAGCCCTGCCCTCTCTCTTCGCCCGTCCTTTCCAAGACCTTTCACTGGGTGTCACCCGGACCCACCCTGGCAGACAATTTACATGTTTTACCATGTGTGGAATTTCCATTCACCGGTCCGTGCTACATACATGTGTTTACAGTGGGACCTTGCAGGGTGTGCATGCGTATGTGTGTGTGTGGATGTGCGGATGTGTGGATGTGTGTGTGCATGTGTGTGTGCACATGTGTGCTTGTGTGTGCTTACTGCCCACTGCAACCACTGTGTCCACTGAGGTGGGCACCTTGCTCCTTCCCCAGGACTTAAACATCTTGCATTTGTGTAGAACATCATATCCTCACATCCACCATCACATACGGCCCTGTGGGAAGAAGCGTGTACATTACTGCATACAGATGACAAAATTAAGAGACAAAAGGCCCCAGTCGAGCAGGTGATTAGCAACCGGTCAGGACAGGAAACCAGGTCTTCTGAGCCCTGGGTGGGTGTGGCTCAAACTACAAAGGCCAGGAAACCATGGGCCCTTGGCCCTGCAGCTGAGTCCTCTGACATGGAGGGGCCACGCCCTCTGCCAGGTTGGAAAAGTGTCCTGGGAGTATATGTCAATAATAATAATAGAGAATGTTTGGGTGTCAGGTTTGGATGCTCTACATGCAGAATCTCATTTACCATACAAGGGAGTGAGGCAAATCCGTCGCCCACGAAACACTCATCTCCTGCTTTACCTTGACGACAACGGCCAGCCCCAGGCAAGACGTCACACTCTGTTAGACCAGGTGGCACAGGCCTGTTTCCATCCTTCTGGCCAGCCTGGCAGCGCGTGGGACCATGTGGCCCACTTCTGGCCGGTGGGTCAGAAGCACAGGTTTGCTGGCAGAGCAGGTGAGAGAGGCGCTGAGGAAAGTGTCTGCTTCGTGCTGAAACTGAACAGAAGCATCCGCCCTTCTTCCCCACCTTGAACTCAGGTGCGATGTTTAGAGTGGCAGCAGCCATCTTGTGACAATGAGGTGACAAGTATAAAGGTGAACACAGCCCTGGCTGGTTTGGCTCAGTGGTTAGAGCGTCAGCCTGTGGACCAAAGAGTTGTGGGTTTGATTCGGGCCAAGGGCACACACCTCGATTGCAGTTCATCCCCGGCCCTGGCTGGGGTCGTGTGGGAGGCAACCAATCAATGTTTCTCTCTCACATTGATGTTTCTCTCTCTTTCTCTCCTCCTCCTACTCTGTCTGAAGATAAATGAAAAAACATCCTTGAGTCAAGATTAAAAAAAAAAGTGAACACACCATGCCAAGGAGGGAAGGGAAGAAAGAGGGAATACCTGGACCTCTGGGGCCTCGCAGAGCCCCGGACCAAGGCTAGCCACTGCCAACTGCAGACTTTCGGGCTCTGTGTTAACAAGTCGATATCTTGTTGGCTGGGTTTCCTGTTACTTGCAGCTGAATGAGATGTACCCGGCCAGTGTGGCTCAGCAGTTGAGCGTCGACCCGTGCACCAAAAGATCGCCGGTTCGATTCCCAGTCAGGGCACATGCCCAGGATGTGGGCCAAATTCCCAGTGGGGGGCATGCAGGAGGCAGCTAATTGATGTTCACTCTCATCAATGTTTCTATCTCTCTCTCCTTTCCTCTCTCTCTAAAATCAATAAAGAGAAAAATAAAAGAAAAAAAGAAAAGAAAAGCGAGATGCCTTGGAGAACAAAGTCAGGAAGAAATCATACCTGAGTTCAAACCAGAAACCTTGAACACAGTGGCCTGATCTTCCTTATTACCTATAAAGAGTTTGTTAAACAAATTACTGGTAGATTTAAGATTGCAAAGAGAACATTTATCCTGTTTAAAGGACACTTACAAGCTTGTCTTCATATGAAACCAAGCGCAGTAGCCCCTGTTCTCAGAGCTGAGGGTCCTCTCTCTGGCCGCAGTCTGTTGACAGCCCCTCGTGCGAGGACCTGGGACTCTCTTCAGACAGAGGCCCTGCGCTGTAGGGCAGGAGGTCAAGGGCAGCCTGCAGAGGACCCCAGCACACCAAGTTAGCCCTCCAGCTCGCAATGAAGAAACAGGCCCGGAGAAGGGAGTGCTTGCCCCAAAGTCACCTCCAGTTCAAGGCAGAGCTGAAACCCAGTGCCGGGCCTCCTCCCCTGGGTGGGTGCTCTCCATCCTTTCCAGCAGTTTCTGGAACCCAGTACTGGGCCTTCTCCCCTGGGTGGTGCGCTCCGTCCTCCCCAGCAGTTCCTGGCGCCCCCTCCGGCAGTGCCACAACTCCCAACCCACATGGTTGAGACGTGGACCGGGTCTGAGAACAGAGCCTTTGTGTTCCTTGTCCATGTGCCCACAGTGAAGCTTCTGTCCCCATGGATGCTAGTCAGTCTCTGGCAGCCAGGGTCAAATTGCCACACTGTCCCCCTTTCCCTGTGTGTGTGTGTGGGGGGGGGTGCTGGGTCCGGGAGCACAAGATCCTGCTCACTCACTGGTTCAGTGGGGGAGCCACGGGCTTGTGGCCGGTGCCCATCAGCAGGTGCTTCCCTGGTCTTCCATCTCTAAGCCAGTTCCTTGAAGCTTGAATTTCCTCTTGAGGCTTCTCCATCCTCTTGGGCTGGGAGCTGGGAGAGATGCAGACAGCTATGGAAATTCACCAACTCTATCCCCAAATTCTCCCCCAGCTCCTAAATCCCCTCAGAGCCCTCCTCTTCCCCTTTCTTCCTGCCTCTCTCCACCCTCCCTTCCCTGCCCCCATCCAAACACACACACACACACACACACACACACACACACACCCTCTAACAAGTTACCTTCAAGGTATTTATAGACCCAGTAGTTCCCCCAGGGGTCCTCTCTGGGCAGCCAGCTGCCTGCCTGGCCAGCCTCTCATTAGCCTGCTGCCCTCTGCCTGGGGCTTTGATGTGCCTCAGATTCTCCAGGCAGAAGGGACAAGCAAATCTAGGTTGACACCAGGCTGATACCTGAGTTGTCACCGGCATCCAAGCTGTATTTCTCTGTGGTCCTCGGAAGGTTATGCGTGGGGTTAGACCACAGCATTTTGCTCAGTGGCCTCATTTCAACCTTCCTCTCCCTGTTCTGAGAAAAGCTTGTGCCAACCATGATTAACGGCGTTAGGGATCTAAACCTTTACTCTCCCTTTCAAAGCTGTAGGATGCAGCCGGAACTGGTATTGTGTAGCAATGGAAGTTTTAAAAATGGGAAGACACCTCCAGGAGACAGAGCAGGTGTCCAAACTCCTGGCTCTGCCCAGGGCCTCCCCTTCCCCACCCCCACTGTTTAAAAAACTGTGGTTTAGCCCGGCTGGTGCGGTTGAGCCTCCTCCCATGGACTGAGAGTCCTGGTTCAATTCCCAGTCAGGGCACATGCCCGGGTTTCAGGCTCCATCTCCAGTAGGGGCGTGCAGGAGACAGCCTATTGATGTATCTCTCTCTCACATCGATGTTTCTATCTCTCTCTCCCTTCCTCTTTCTCTAAGAAAAAAATCAATAAAAACATATATATTTTTTATTGTGGTTTTCAAACCCCACAAAACGTATCATTTAGCCATTCCTAAGCATACAGTTTATTTCTGGGTAAAGTACACCCACGTTACTGCGCCACTAGGCACAAAACTCTTTCATCTTCCCAAACTGACACTGTCCCCATTTAACACTACTCCAACCCCACCCCACCCCACCCCGCCCCCTGGCAACCACCACTCTGTCTCTGAACTTGACTATTCTAGGCACCTCATGTAAGTAGAATCACACAGCGTTGTCCTTTTGTATCCGGCTATTTCACAATGTCCTCAAAATGTATCCACATTGTAGCTTGTACCAGAATTTCCTTTGTAAGGTTGAACCATGTTCCACTGTATAGATAGTCCACATTCTGCCTTTCCAGGCAACCGCTCCCCCGAGAACAGTTGGGTCGCTTCCAGCTTTGGGTTATTGCCAATAGTACTGCTATAAATATGGTGTGCAAATATTGCGGGTGCCTTTGGGGTGTCCTCTGTGTCATCTGAAGGTGAAATGAGCCACCCAAGAAACACTTGCAAAATGAAGGGGACATGAGTGCCTTCGCATGGCTATGTGGCAGTCTCCAGATTGGGCGCAGAGCCCTGGGAGACCTGTCCAAAGGCCGGGAGGAGTGGGGAACAGGTGGGACTTGGCCTGAGCCCCCGCCCCCTCACCAGTCAGTCATTCTGCATGCATTCCTCTGCTCCTGCTGGGCACTGTTTTAGGAGGTATGCAGCTGGGGACGAATCAGACCACAGTCCCTGCCCTCAGAGAAGTTATGCTCTAGTGGAGGAGACAGGACATGAACACATGGCACAAGGAAAATGCGGTATGTAGTATGTTTGATGGCAACCACTAAGGGAAGAAAGTTGCTGAGAAGAGGGACATGAAGTGTTGGGGGCAGGTAAAATTTTAGATCCCACGGCCAAGGAAGGCTTCGTCATTGAAATGGTGATGCTTGAAAAGCATCTTTAAGACATAAAAATGTGCCCTAGCTAGGTGGCTCGGTTGGTTGGAGCATCGTCCTGTACACCAAAAGGCCGTGGGTTTGGTTCCCAGTTAGGACACATGCCTACGTTGCAGATTTGACCCCTCAGGGCATGTACGGGAGGGGACTGATCATGTCTCTCTCTTCCTCTCCCTCCCTCTCTTTCAATAAAAACATATCCTAGGTTCAGTGGCTTTCAGTATATTCACAGGGTTGTGCACCACTCTCTACTTCCAGAACATTTCCATCATAATAGGTGACTGAGCCCTGAGCCCTGGCCGGTTTGGCTCAGCGGTCGGAGCATCGGCCTACAGTCCAGAGAGACCCGGGTTCGGTTCCCGCTAAGGGCATGTACCTCGGTTGCAGTTTGTCCCCGGCCCTGGTTGGGTTGTGCAGGTGGTAGCCACTCGATGTGTCCCTTTCACGTCGATGTTTCTCTCTCTCTCTCTCTCTTTCTCTCTCTCTCTCTCTCTCTCTCTCTCTCTCTGTCTCCCACTTTATCTGAACAAAATATGGAAAAATGTCCTTGGGTGAGGATAAAAAAATAAAAATTAAAAAAAAGGTGACTGAGTGAAGATCTTACTCTGGATGTCTTCCCTCTGCTCCTCCATCAGCTCCTCTACCCACCTGAGAGGTGAACCTCATGGCTCTGTCCAGTCCTCGGGCTCCTCCCAGGCCTCAGGCTCTGACAGAACGGCGTGCCAGCAGGAGACCAGAGAGAGGAGGGGGAGCAGTGGGGACTTACCTCCCGCCCAGTCTGGGTGGGGTCACCACCAGCGGGCTGCATCCTGAGCTCCCCCCTCCTGTGTTCCTGTGGGCCAGCTCTCTCCGTGCAGCTCCCTCCTCTCCAGGGCCCCTCACTTTCCTTCCCCCTGTTCCCAGGCCTGGGGATTGACTCCTGCTGTTTCCAGCCCAGGACACTGCCCGGTCCCCGTGTGCACAGTCCCTGTGGTGTCCCATACACCCTGTCCGTACCTCCGCAGACAGTCCCTTTATCACACTTCTCTCGAGTCACCCAACTCCGGTGTACCAGCCTTCTGCCAGGGACCCTGACGACAGAGACCTGGTGGAAATGAGGGGCCAGCTACGCAGACCGCAGGGCAGGCAGAGCACAGAGGAATGCAGCTCAGAGGCCCTAAGGCGAGAGCAGGCCCTGGTGCTCATGGAGCGGCATGGCGTGGCTGCCATGGGCCCCAGGGAGCAGGAGACGCGCAGGGAGGAGCCGGCCCAGCTCGCGCTGAGCTGTGGGCTGTGGTAGAAACTCGGGCCCTCACTCTAGGTGAGGCGGGCAGCCGCTGGGGCTTCCAAGCAGTGGGGCGATGTGGCCCAGCTCAGTTTCAGCAGCGCCCGTGCTGTGTTAAGAATAGACTGAAGAGGGCGAGGGGCAGAGGTGGGGGGCCAGCCTTGAGATAGAGGCCCAGCAGGAAATAAGTGGGACATTGGAGGAAAGTTTCTTTTCAAATGTGTGGATGGAGAGAAACCCAAGGGTAACATAACTCAGCCTGGGGCTTAGGAGCAGCTGAGCTATTCTCTCCTTCCGGGTCACAGGGAGGAGCAGTTACTACTGAAGTCTAAGGGCTTGTGAGGGTTAATTTTATGTGTCAACTGGACCGGTCCATGGTGCCCAGATAGTTGGTCCAACATTATTCCGGGCATGCTGGTGAGGGTGTTTCTGGGTGAGATTCACATTTAAATCTATGGACACAAGTAAAGGAGACTGTCCTCCCGCTGTGGGTGGGCCTCGTCCAATCAGTCGAGGGCCTGAGTAGAACAAAGTCGGACCCTTCCTGGGAGTCAGAGAAAACTCCTCCTGCCTGATGGTAGTTGGGCTGGGACATGGGTTTTTCCTGCCTTTGGACTGGAACTGAAACGTCGCAGCTCTTCCTTGGTCAAGTCTGCCGCCTTTGGATGGAACTACACGGTCACCTCTCCTGGGTCTCAAGCCTTTGGCCTCGAGTGGAACTACACCAAGTGCTCTCCTGAGTCCAGCTTCCTGACTACAGAGCTTGCAACTGGGCGGCCCCCAAAACTGTGTGACCCAGTTCCTTGTAATGAATCCCTTTCTGCACATACAACCTGCTGGCTCTGTGTCTCTGTGGAACCCTGACTCACACCAGGAGAGGCAGCCACAGGACGAGCAGTGATGTTGGGGTGAGGGGTGCCACCGGCCAGAGGTCATCTTGCTTTCCCTCCCGGCTCCTGGCAGGGTTCACTACCGGCTGAGTTCATTGGAAGCCAGAGGGCACAGGACTCGGCAGAGGTGGTCTGGACACATGAGGCTCCAAGGGCATGGGGCAGGGGCAGAGGGTAGAGCCGAGCTCTGGAGGGCCGACAGAAGACATCCAGAATACGAAGCTTGAAAGATGAAACATAACCCAGGAAGTAAACAGTGGGGCCCGGGCAGGGTCCTGGCTGCGGTTTGGGCAGGAGAGGTGAGCTCTGGACTCGGAAAGCCAGCGCCGGCAGGACTTGCGGATGGCCTGGGGGGAGCAGGCAGGAGAAAGGGGAGCCACCCCTCACCCCAAGGGTTTTGGCCTGAGCAACTAGATGGAGTTGCCATCAACTAAGTTAGCTTTCTTTGGCTTCTGCAAAAAACTTTTTTGAAAAAGTTTGCTAAATAAAAGTTTATAAAATTTCTTCTACGGTATGTTATGTTCCATCAACAAAGTATACCTACGTTGCCCCATTGGGTCTCCACTCTCCCCTGAAGCAGGTGGCGCAGGTATTGGAAGGCCAGGCGGGAAACTAGACCCGGGCTCGGGGCCTCAAACACACGTTTGGGTGTGCTCGTGCACGGTTGGCATGGATGGGGGAAATGGCATGAGGACTGGGACGCACTGGCCTAGACTCTGCTGCAGAATTAAGCCCAGAGCGCTGGTTCGTTCTCTTTGTCCTGCTGCTGCTCAGGCAGGGTGAGCCCAGAGATGGCTGCTCTCCAGCCTGGCTCTGGAGGAGCTGATGGATCCGGTGCATGTGGACCGTCAGCAAGAAGCAGAGCAAGGGCTGTGCAGGGAGGGAGCGGGCATGAGGAGCCGGCAAAAGTGGGGAGCAGGGGAAGGGGAGGGTGGAAGAGGGGACCAGAGGAAGGAGGCAGGCAGGAGGAGGACCAGGGGAAGGGGGAGGGCAGGAGGAGGGTGCAGCGCACTTCTCACCAAGCCTTTCCTTGACCTGAGCAGAGGTGCCTTTGTGGTCTGGACACAGAGGAGCTCAGCTTAGATGCTAGACTTTTATCTTCTACTTCCCTGCTCCTTTGTCTCCCATCTCCCACCCCCTGTCCCGCCACACTCATAAATCACTGCTTTTCAACGGACATGCATTTGCAGTAGGTGATGTTTAAGTTTGATTTTAGAAAAAGCTAATATATCCCTTTATCATCTTGGTACAATCTAACTTTCCCCAGCGTCATCTGCCACTCCTCTCTCCTGACCCCCAGCCCTCTCCATCCCCCTCACCCCAACCCTACTACCCTCAGTGTGGCAGCTTTTAAACGTGTCCCCAATTTCAACACTCCTGCATCGAGAGGTAGAGCCTGTGTCTCCTCCTTTGGGGCCTGGGCCAAACTGGAGCCTGGCTAATCCATAAAGCATGGCCCAGGCGATGCTCTGTGACTTCCAGGCAGGCCAGGAAAGGCACCACAGTCTCCCCTAACTTTTCCAGGGAGTCTAACTCTTGAGGCCACCCACTGTGCAGTGGGGAAGCCCAAGAGGCCCATGTGGAGCAGAATGGGGTCTCCCAGCTAAGCCCAGCGTCCCAGGCCGCAGCCAGCACCCGCCTGCCGGCCCGAGGGTAAGCCATCCTTGCTGACAATGCCCCGGCCTACGCCGCCTGCTGGGCCCCAGATACACGTCATCAGCTAACTACACACTTGCTTTTATTTTAAGCCGCTAAGTATAGCTTAGTGTGCGGTAATAGACACTGATATTCTCACCCTTCCACAAAAGGTATATACCCTATAACATGCCCGTGGTTTCTTACTCATAACTATCCCTTCAATAGTCTTCATTTGGTGAACTCGTATTCATTATTTAAAGCCCAATTCAAATGTCCCTTCCACTGCAAAGCCTTCCCTGAAATGTCGCTCCCCCTTTTTCTGACCAAGGGGGAAAAATAAGTGTCCCCTCCACAACGCTGACAGGTCCTTCCCTCCGCCTCACAGCGCTCAGCTGGCGTCAGCTGAGTGTGGTGTTTGTTTTGAGATCAGCCTCCTGGACAGACTTTGAGTGTTTATCTCAAGCATCACGTCCAATCTTCATTTCGACTCGCGCCGCCACCTCCCCAGGGCCTGGTGAGAGGCTGGCACACAGAAGGGGCCCGAGAAAGTGGGTCAGGTTGGGTTGCATTTAAGGGACCTGAGATGAAACACTGACCCAGAGGAAGTTGGCGTACTCTTTCTCTCAGAGACCTTAGAAATGAAGCCACAGCCTGGGATCCTCGCTACCTGGGAAGGCCATCCTGGCCCGCAGCTAAGGGACGAGCCACTGAAGCTCTGAATTCCAACCATCTCTCTTAAGGACTGACAGCTCCCTCAGCTCTGGGCTCCTATTCCCACACTTCATTTTATCCTGCTGAGAAATCCCTTCTCTGGAGGTGCAGTGGGCAGTTAGACAGACGTGATCACAGCAAGGACAAAGGGCCGGGTACAGAAGGTCACCAGGGTGGAAAACCTCAGATGCCTAGCAATGGGCAAAACTGGGAAACAAGGACCTCACCCCCCAGGGTAACTTTTCCTCCCCTAGCTTATCACTCATCGTGTGGGCTAGGCCCCCTGACTTTCCACATCGCTGGTCATGCGGTGCGGACTGTCCCCTGACTTTTCCTCTCCTGGCATGTGGCCAGTCGTGATAGATCCCTTTAGAGGAGAAACAAGGGCTGAAGAATGGCCTCCTGTACTCCCAGGAGGGCCCTTGCACAATCATCTCCTTAAGCATTAAGCCCCCAGGACAATAAAGTTCTGACCCGCATCACATGCAGTTAGGCCTCGGTTGTGTTTCTGCTCCAGGCCCAGAAAAACAGCAAAACCGGACAAGCAACACCATGGCTGACTTCAGGACCAGCTGCACTAACTAATGAGTCTCTACACTGGTGTGACCAATCCATGGAGACAACGACCTTGAAAGGACACACCTAGACAGCTGACGAATACTCTATTGAGATCCTTCCCTGGGTGCTCCCCTAAAGTCTCTGCCCTTACAACCCCTAGGTCAGAGGACCCAGAGTGCTCCCCCTCCCAAGACCACAGCAGTCCCCCTCCCCTTACTCCTCAGGCGTTACCCTGCCCTTCTCTCTCCTAAGCTCCAAGGCCCCTTCTTTTGCCCCTGTAACTTGTTTCCTGAGCACAGTTTTCTACCTCTGTGCCTTTCTAAATAAACTTTCTCTTGTAGTTTGAGTCTTGGCTCTGAATTCTTTCTTAGCCAGAACTCAGGTACCACGGTCTGGTCTGACTCCACCAGTGTAACACCTGGTGCTGTTCTCACCAACAAAAGTATTCAGCTCCGAAGTCCTCTGTCCCCCAACTCCCCCACCCCTACCACAGTCCCTAGCGTTCCACAGTGTACAGCAGTAAGAGGGGCTATAGTTAGCCAAGCCAACAATATATGTACATAGCATATATAGCACAACAAACATATATTTTAGAGTTACTTAAAAGCTATTTTTCTCTGTACAGCTGGTTAGAGCACACTTGTAGTGTTACTGGAAAGGGGACCTGGCCCTTGGTGGGTCTGCCTAGGGCCAGAGGGTAGTGTGTGGGTTCTCAACTTTGTGCAGGAAAAGTTTCACCACACAAGTCCAGGTGAATTTTAGAGGACGTTATTAAAGCTGGGGACAGTGACACAAGGAAGGGCTGGGAAATGGTCTTCAGTTAGTGTGCTTTGGCTCACTAAGAAGTCAGAGGAAAAAGGGGGCCTTGGGGACAGTTCAGGGTCTTTGCCTGGGATGAACTGCCTCTGCCCATTGCTGTCCCGGTTGCAAGCCTTGTGAGGTCCCTTAGAGTTTAGGAGACTCATGCCTGTGGGGGAAGGGGTTGGGGGAGGTACAGGCATACTCCTGGTAGGCAGAGCATGAGCTGGGACTTTTGTTTTGAGGGGTTTTAAAGTGTGGGTGTTCAGAGGAGGATCTTAATGGAATATTCATCAGCTTTATGCTGATGCACCAAAATGAGATTTCCTTAACTTCATCTGTCCTTGAGTGTCGTTGGCAAATGGTACTAATCAGATTTCTGTCTCCCTGAGTAGGTGACTTAAGCTATTTAACCTCTAGTTGGGGAGAAATTCAACCCATTTACTCTTTTTTTTTTTAATAAAGGTCTTGAAACTTTATTTTTTTAATCCTCACCTGAGGACTTTTTTTTTTTGCATTTATTTTTATATAGAGCGGGAGGGAGAGAGGGAGAAAGAGAGAGAGAGAAACATTGATGTGAGAAAGACACATCAAGTGGTTGCCACCCACACGACCCTAACTGGGACCAGGGACAAACTGCAACCATGAAAAATGCCCTTAGCGGGGACCGAACCCAGGACTCTCTGGTCCACGAGCCGAGACTCTAACCACTGAGCAAAACTGGCCAGGGCCCATTTACTCTTAAGTGTCCCTGGTTTAAGGAAGATAGGATTTACTAGATGGCTGCAAACTGCTGTTTGTCTGTCTCAGTTTCCCTATTCTGTTTGTCCTGGCTTATCGGCCTGTCTCAGCTGGGAGCAGTACCTTGGTAGGTCTTGTTCAAGAGAAAAATTGCAGGCCCAAAATGGAGTCACTTGTACTAAAGCTATGACAATGGACCCAGACTTAATACCCTACCTAAGTGCAGTTTCAACCTTCTCCAGGAATGTAACGTAGTCAGGAAGTCTTCTGGTCTGTGCCAGTGAGACAGTTGTCACCACAGGGCCCTCTCCATCCCTGAAGGAAGCTGAGGCCATCTGCCTGATAAGACTCCGCCCTCCCCTGAGGGAAGGTAAACTTGCCTGAAACAATTCTTTGTTTTCTGTCACTAATAACTTTCTCGTCCTGCCCTTTCTGCCTATAAAAACTTCCATTTTGTACAACTTCTTGGAAATGGGATACTGCCCAATTCATGAATCTTTTTTTTTCTAATATAGAGAAATAGGAGATTTCGTCTTCTTTTTTTAATCCTCACCCATGGACATGTTCATTGACTTTAGAGAGAGGAAGGGAGAGAGAAACATCGATGTGAGAGAGAAACATTGACTAGTTGACTCTTGAGCTCACCCTAACCAGGGACCAAAACCGAAACCTAGGTATGTGCCCTGACTGGGAAGCAAACCCGTGACCCTTCAGTGCACAGGGTGATGCTCCAACCAACCGAGCCACACCAGCCAGGGCCAGGACTCTTTTAATAAAACCAATTAGGTCTTCAAATTTACTTGATTGAATTGTTGTTCCTTAACAGTCTTTGAAAAGACATACAAGTCCGGCAGTGTGGCTCAGTGGTTGAGTGTCGACCCATGCCAGAGGTCCCTGGTTCGACTCCCGGTCAGGGCACATGCCCAGGTTGTGGGCTCGATCCGCAGTTGGGGGCGTGCAGGAGGCGGCCGATCGATGTTTCTATCTCTCTCTTTCTCTCACCGCCTCTCTCTCTAAAATCAATAAAGAAGAAAAAAAAAAAAAAGGAAAGACATAATATTACTGTACTCACCATTATAATATCACCATTTTTCTTTACAAGTGCTTTGAGGGCATCCCAAGCAGATCTCAGGGGCGGGGAGACCCGGGCCTCCACTGCGTCTGTGAACCGAGTGCAATGAGCGTGGATGGCTTTCGCCGCAGCCCCGGAGCTCAACGCATTAGGGTGAGCCAGCGGCCCCCAGGAGCGGTGCTACACGAGGCGTAGGCCCCAGGCTCTGCGGGTCGCGAGCTTACGTTATTTGGAAGGGGTCATCTATAAAAGAAAAGGAGTACAAGTTACAAACACAAGAAAAATTAGTAAAAGTGAATATTTTTTAGAATGGAAAAAAAATCACTCCAAAATACAAATTTTAAGATGTTGATAAATACCAAACAATCACAAAACCTAGAAAAATTACATATTCTTTTTACCCATGAATTGCCCACCTCTGCAGTACTCTTTCTGAATGGGGTGTGATTTGTAATCCTGAGAACTGGGCAAAGCCCATCTGAGACGAAGGCACTCCTAGGAAGAATTCAAATCCACTTAAAGCTGCAGCCGCACCCCGTTGAGCCCCAGAGCCGCGGAACCAGATGACTCGTGCTACACTGACTTCCCGATGACTGTGTAGGAGTTCTGTCCCTGGAACGCTCGCTTCTTCAGACACCTCTCTGCGTTGGTGGCCACTCCGTGTGCTATTTTGCTGGAACCAGCAGATTTTGTCAGGACGCAATGCATCCAATAGATTATGAAGCTATGATAGTCAACTATGACATCACACAGAGTGCTCATGTGGTACTATTAACAACTGGGACATAATAATTTTTATCCAATTCCATTTTGTGCAATTCCCACGGGAGGAGAAGACAATGTATGGCATGTTCATAATCACACACATTCACTACCAGCTGCTTTCCTCACAGGAGAGAACTGTTTTGGCCAGACCTTGATGAGAACCGAACCCTCTGCTGGCAATTTTATACATTTTCTTTTTTTTAGTTTATAGATTTTAGAGCAGTGGTTCTCAACCTTCCTAATGCTATGACCCTTTAATACAGTTCCTCATGTTGTGGTGACCCCCAACCATAAAATTATTCTCGTTGCTACTTCATAACTGTAAGTTTGCTACTGTTACGAATCATAATGTAGATATCTGATATGCAGGATGTATTTTCATTGTTACAAACTGAACAGAATTAAAGCATAGTGATTAATCACAAAAACAATAGGTAATTATATATTGTGAAATATTTATTTCTAATTACAAATAAATGAAATTTTGTCTTGAAGCATGGTGTAGCATGGGTAACAGTCTTAATATAAAAACAGTAAACCACATTGCTACATTTTGCGGCAGTATGCATAAAAAGCCAACGTCAGTGCGAAGGTTGAGATTGCTTCTTTCTCACCAGGTCAAAAATTCTCGGGGCAGTCTTTGCAAGAGCACAATGAGGATCATCTTCCACAACAAGTCTACTTCTGTATTTAGACTTGATAACCAGCAAGCTGGAAAACCCTGTTTCACAAAGATATGTTGTTGGAAATGGAAAAAGAAGGCACAACACAGTCTCAGACAGAAGAGGATATGACTGCAAACACTTGATCCAGAATTTTGTAACTGGCATTGTAGAGAAATCAGTTCTCGCTGCATCGCTGTTAATAAGTTCAATGAACTCCTCTTGTGCTGTCTCAAGAACATCTTCAACTTTGACTGTGAATGGGCTTCTGGCAAGTGCAAATGGGGTGTCAGGTAGATTTGGAAAGTATGATGAAATTTCGTCTGCAAGCATGTGCAAGTGTTCTTTCACAGAAATTATCATCGTAATCCTTTTGTCTGGTTCAATGTCATGTTCCTCAAAGAAAGCAGGTAAGGTAGGCAACAAGTAAATTTTATTTTCATCCAATTTTTTTTTTTTTTTTGTGCCAAAGCTGAAGTTTCATTTGGAATGATCGGATCTTTTCAGACAAATCGAGGCATGTTGCATTTGGTCCTTGCAGTGATAAATTTAACTCATTCAAGATGGCAAAGATGTCAACCAAGTAAACTATTTTCTGCAGTTCACTTTTATTGCTGAAAAGTTCTTCATACTACGGTCTTGCTTTCTGATTAAAAAATGTTTTGAGTTTATCACGAAGCCCAAAAACACATTTAAAACTTTTCCTGTCGACAACCATCTCACTTCAGTGTGAAATAGCAGAGCATTGTTCGGCATATCCAACTCATCGCACAGTTGCAAAAACAGTCGACTGTTTAAAGTGCTTGCCTTGCCCTAGCCGGTTTGGCTCAGCGGTTAGAGCATTGGCCTACGGTCTAGTGAGACCCGGGTTCGGTTCCCGCTAAGGGCACGTACCTCGGTTGCGGTTTGTCCCCGGCCCTGACTTGATTGGGTAGTCTGGGTGGCAGCCACTAGATGTGTCCCTTTCACGTCGATGTTTCTCTCTCTCTCTCTCTCCCCGCCCCCCACTCTATCTGAACAAAATATTGAAAAATGTCCTCAGGTGAGGATTAAAAAATAAATAAATAAAATAAATAAATAAATAAATAAAGTGCTTGCCTTTACAAAATTGACAGAACTTATGGCTTTTCATTACTTCTTGTAACTCTTGTGGCAGCATCTTTGTTGCTAATATTTGATGACAACTCATACACTGAGTTCCAACGACTTTTGGTGACTCATTCAGTACAAAATGTTGAAATCCAGATTGACACTCTAGCATAGCTGGAGAACCATCTGTGCAAACACCATAAACCTTTTCCCAAGAGATCTTATGCTCTTTCAGAAATGAACCAATGTGATCAAATACATCACGTACAGTAATTGTCATTTCAAGAGGTTTGCAAAAAAGAAATACATTTTAAAGTCACCATCATTAATATACCTCACGCAAACCAGTAACTGTGAACAGTTTGCAATGTCTGTAGATTCATCAAGCTGGATGCTAAATATTGGAAGTAGAGCAGATTTAATTTCCTGGATTACCTGATTAAGAATATCTGCAGACATGTCATCTATTTTTCTGCAGACAGTGTCGTTAGATAAGGAAATTGCACTCAATTTCATAACAAATTTGTCTCTAATCATAACTCAAACAACGTCTTTGGCCACTGGCAGAAGTAAATCCTCAGCAATGGTGTGAGGTTTCATAGCTCTGGCGATTCTGAGTGCCACCAAATATGAAGCTTCAGTGGCTGCTATATTTTGTTTGTGGTACTTATCACCAGTGTCAAGTCTGGCTTTATTGAGTTCATCAGCTTTGCTTCTAAAATAGTTGGTATCCTTGCCAGCAAAGCTCTGATGCTTGCTATCAAAATGGAGTTTTAGTTTGTTCGGCTTCATAGATTCGGCTGATAGAACTTCACAACAAATAACACATTGCGCTTTCTCAATTTCTGCTGTAATTATTGAGGTAAAACCATACTGTAAAAAATCCTCACTATATTTTCTTTTTTAAGCATTCTTCTCTACATGATCCATTGTCATGGGATGGTTTGCTAATGAAAATAATATATAACAATAGCTTTAATAATACAAAAGATGATGCATAGCATAGTTTAGTCAATACAGTTCATTAAAGTTTCCTATGATTTACCATTCTCTGTGTTTGTTTTTTTACATACCTGTTACTATCACAAGGGAGTAGTATTCACATCAACCACAGCTGAATATAGAAAGATCACTCAGCATCCAGATTAAGTTCCCATGGTACAGATAATTTTTGCAGTAGTTGATAATTTTACAGTACATGATTTTACATTTACCCAGTAATTATAATTCATGAAGTGTCATTTTACCTGAAATACTGCTGCTTTCAACACAGTAGCTGCTTTTAACAGAGTAGCTACTTTCTATACAGTAACTGCTCTCTACACATGTGTGACTGGTCCGCATAAGTACATTATGGCACCAACCCTATCACATACACCTGTATCTGTACAGGATGTATGTGATGGGGTTGGAGTGATAATGTCATCATGCTGGGTACTCCTATGTGGGTGTATCTGTATGTGGGAGTATCTGCATGTGGGCGGACCCGCCTGGAGACGGATAGAGGAGCAGTGTCTCGGTTCCTAAAACCATCGATATATGTGTTTTCTGATGGTCTTAGGTGACCCCTGTGAAAGGGTCATTCGACCCCCAAAGGGGTCGAGACCCACAGGTTGAGAACCGCTGTTTTAGAGAGAGAGAGATAAACATCAATTTGTTGCTCCATTTATTTATTCCATTGGTTGATTCTTGTACATGCCCTGACCAGGAATCAAACCCGCAACCTTGGCATATCAGGAGGATGCTCTAACCAACTGAGCTACCTGGCCAGGGCCAGGCAATTTTGTTTGTTTGATCTTTGGAAGGCTCTTCCAGACCAGCTTCTGGCTCAGAGTGTTTCAAACGTTCATTTTCCTCCTCTCCCACATACTTCCAGTAGGGGGCGCTGCAGGACGTGCACACCGTGATGAACTCCTGCTGCCCTGAGTGTCCTGATGCAAGGCTAGTCAGCTCTCTGGGGGATAAGAGTGTTCCTACCTCAGGATGGCTGGAGATAACGTGTCTGTACAAGGAATAACTATGAGCTACATAAATATATCCCACTAAGTCCAAATTAAATTCTCCCCCAACTCATCTTCCTCTTAGTTGGATCCTCAAAATGTGCACAGCCACTAAGCATTCCCAGCTGAGGGGAGTTAGACAGAGGAGAGCTGGAATGCGAAGAGACAGAGGTCTTAACCAGTGGTCAGCCTTCCTTTGCATGTACTAGGAGCATGTTGCTGTGCAGGGAGGGAGCCTGGAGCTTATCGGCCTCCTGGCAAATGTGCCTCGAGACGGGACCCGGGAGCAGGTGCCATGGCTGTGGGGCCACAGGCAGCAGACCTGGAGACATGAGCCAGAGTTAGACTCTCAACGCTGTCCCCAAGCCCCTCAAGAGCCCCTGGATGGCACTGACCTGCCAGGGTCACTCTGAGTTTTAAAGAGGGGATTTGTTACAGCCTTTGGTAAATTGGAGCTCTGGGCAAACGTCAGCTGTTGTCCTGGGCCAAGGTCCTCCTCCCTTTGGGTCCAGAAAGGCTGCCTCTTTAAAGCAAGAGAGTATGCTCTGACCCCCAACGGACCGGCAAGCCCTGTCTTCTAAAACCAGCATAATCCTGCTGAGGCCACTCCTGCCGACCCCCCTCCCCCCTGTCAGCCGGGGGATTAGAAGGGAGGCCAATGGATTAAGGGGTTCATTTGTGATGGCCTCCCTGCCACAGTCAGCCTCTCTCCTGGAAGCCTGCTAGTCAGGTAAGGGGCCTCCTCTGTCGCTGTTCTCTGCGGGACATAGAAGCCCCTTCTCCTGCTAGGCATTGTAGCCGAGACCAGACTGAAGGCTGTGAACCCCAGGCTTGCCAGGACTCAAGAGGTAGAAGGCTTGGGGGCATCCCAAGGACCTGGGTAAGAGGCAGACAGATCCCAAGGTCTGAGGCTGCTCTCTCCGCAGCCCTCACCCCGGCAGGAACAGCATGCCCGGCCCTCCCAGGTTCCTCCCAGACCCCAGCTTCACCTGCAGTAGGACGCCCTGCTGCCTGTGGCCCTCCCTGCAGAAGATTGCAGCCATCCTGTGTCTGCTGCTGCCCAGCACCTCCCTGTCCCCCACCTGGGGGCAGGCCAAGATTCCTCTGGAAACGTAAGCGTCCGATTCAGCCCCCACCCCTCAAAACCCTTGTACCCTTTCCTCCTCCTTTCCTCTTGCGGACCTCAGTCCTCTGCGCCTCCCACCTCTGCGCTCCCTCCCACCTCCCCTGGGGACCACGCTCCCTTTCTTGCAGTGAAGACCTTTGCTTCACCCTCTCTTCCATTTGGGAGTCCCCTGGCCCTCCCCAGCCACCTGCTGGTCTGAAGAGGCTGATCATCAGTGCTCACCCGCCCATCCCATGGGGATGGCAGCGCCTGGAGCACCTGAAAGGCAATGCTCCTTCTGGGATAATCGCTGCCATTAGGTGACTGCGAGTGGGCGCTGTGTTGATGCGAAGTGATTACTGCAGCTCCCCAAGGATTTGCTGGGAAATCACGTTGACATTCTGTAAGGGTAAAGCAATTCTAAGTGAACAAAGGGCTCGTGCACTCAGCAACTAGGTCCAATTGGACATCAGTGGTCTCCACCTTCCCTCCCCCTGCCTCTCTGCCTCCCTCCAGGCCCTGATTCTGCACCCTGCCATGAAGGCCTGGTGTCAGTCACTTACACTTTGTATACGTTTAAATGACTCTGCCGCCCCTCTGGAGTAGCTGTTGTTAGTCCTTGGCTCTGGTGCTCCTATTCAAGAAATTTTCAATAATGTGGGGAGCAGAGCGCTCTAGACTAAAGGGGGTGATCTGCTCAGTTCATGTCCAAGTCCAACCACAAAGGCGTGGCATGAGTCGGGCCACCGGAGCAGCTGTCCACCTCCGGTCCTGACGGCAGTGGGCATGGGGCGCAGAGCAACCGCCATGTCTGTGTTTGTGTGGCTGAGGGGTACGTTTGAGCAGCATGGTCCCACCTGGCTCTACACCTCTACTGTTATATGCAGCGATGTATCCAGTCCACACAGCAGTCCAGAGAGGTGGGTAACAGCATCCCGATTCTTCAGGGGAGGCAACTTCCCAAGTGCATGTAGCCAGTCAGTGGAAGTACCGGAGTTTGACCTCAGTCAGCCTGGCCGGGGTGTCAGTTACACCCACGGCCACCTGTGAAACGGTCTATCCTTGAGGGAGAGGTTGAGAATAACTTCCATGCCCAGCATACACGCCAGTTACTAGTAGAAGGCAAACTCCAGGAACAGGCTGAGTGCCAAGTCAAGGTGGCTGGAACCCCGGTGTGGGTTGAGGAGCACAGTGGTGGATGATCGACCCAGAAACCTCCAGAGTCACTGAGGTCACGGGCCCCGAACACACCTGCTTCTGCACCTGCCCACTCCCTTGGAGCCGGGTCTCCACCCAGGACCTTGAACCCCTCTCTCCCACAGGCTCTTTCCCACCCCAAAGACCCTGCACCTCTCTCCTGTGGCTCCACCGTCCCACCCGCTCAGCACTCACCCTCCAACACCTGCCCTGGTTTCTACTGCCCTCCCACATCTGTCCCACCCGAGTCACCAAAGGCCCTCATTGCCCAATCCAGGCGACGTTTCTCTTTGGACTGATCTCTTTGGGCTCTTATTTCGGACACTGGCCTCTGCCTTTTCCTTGAGTCCCAGGCCCCAGCTCTCCTAACATTGTGCTTCCTGGCTCTCCTTGGGCACCTGCTACCTCTCTGTCCTTCTCAAGGGCTCTTCCCTCAGCCTGCCCCGAGATTGTTGGTGTTCACCGTCCAGTCGGGTTTGCCGTCCACTCGGGTCTTCTCATGCTACAGTCTCTCCTCGAGAGAGCCCATGTGCTCTTAGAATTTCAGCTGCCAGCCCTGCCCTGCCTCCCACATTCATGGGGACAGCTCTTCCTGACCAGGCTGCGAGGTGTCACATTCCAGTTTGTGTCTTTCAAGCTACAAAACAATGGGTGCTTTCCAGACTTGGGCAACACACAACCCGCCCAACTTCACTCTGCAACGGAAACCTCAATGCTAACCCTCAAACCTAAAATTCTCTTCCAAGTCTATTTGTCATGCTAAACGCTCCCAGGCTTCGAACACTGAACTCAGACCCCACCTCCCCCAAGAAGCCTTCCCCACTCCCACCACACCTCCCCGGGCTTCACTGGTGTCCCTTCAAACGTGGACCATGCTGTCTGTAGACGAAGGGTGTCCCTCTAGTGGAAGGCTGTGCGAAGGTGAGGACTGTGGTGTGGCTCCAGGACTGCACGATGCAGGGCACACGGGCCTGAGCAGATCCTGGTTGAGTGACTCACCTCGAAACGAGCGCGTGGGCAAACTCCGTTTGCTCCCTCTGGAGAGACTCAACCCAGCCTGTGCCGACCCCCAGGACTCCGTCAGCCTGTCCAGATGCTGAGACCTTGATGTCCTCTGGGGACGAACAAGAGGCCAGGGTTTCTCCACGAGCCTGCCTGCATCGGGGGCAGGTGTGGCCTCTCAGAGCCCAGCTGAGAGCCTCTTCCTCCGCCCTGTGCCTCATGCTCCCTCTGAGTTTCCACAGTGACCTCGAGCAGGGAACCCGGAGAGGGAACAACTCACTGAGAAGCTACAGCTGTGCCCAGGCAGTTCCTGGGCCTATCCTCAGGGGCGGTTCTGCCCTGCCCTGGATCTGTCTATAGCCCCCCAACCCCCCGTCTCCATTCTTCACCCACAAACCACAGCCCTTGGGTGCCTGAGGTCAGGCTTTGGTTCTGGCTCTTTAGGCTCTGCCCTTCACCCCTAAGCGGGAGACCCCCCAAGGGCATTCAGCATGCTCAGTGCAGTTGCTGAGCCCCTAGGTGGGTCCTCAGAGTCTCCTGCCCTGACTAGGAGGGACAGGAGTTCTTCATGTGTGCCTTTCTGGGCATATGTCCATGTGTATGTATCTGTGTGTCTATGAGTGTTAGTGTGCGAATCTCTATGTATCATGTGTCTGTGTTTGTGCACATATGCATCAGTGGGTGCCTATGTGTGTAGACACTTGTTTTGTATGTGCATGTGTGTGTGTATATGCATCTGTGTGTGTGTGTGTGTGCGTGTGTATATACACATGTACCTTCATGGCCCCGCAGGGTGAAGCTGTGGGCAGATGCCTTTGGCAGGGACCTGTATGACACCGCGACCAAATACTCAGGCTCCCTCTTGCTGCAGAAGGTCAGTAGCCCCCTTCCAGGGAGCTCAGAGGCTCAGAGGGCAATCGGCCAGGGAGCCCTTCCAGGGAGAGGAGCAGAGACCCAGAACCTCTGAAAGTCCGCTGCGAGGCATCTTAGAGACCGTCTAATTCCATCCCCTCATTTTCAGATGGCGAATTGAGACCCAGGGAAGGGAATGATTTGCCCAAGTCACAGAGCAGATCAGTGGGGTGGTCAAGGGTGTCAGCTCAGATCCCCAGGAAGAGGAGGTCAAGACGGAATTAGACAGATTTGTTGGGGGAGGAGCTGAGGAGAATAGAGGGGTGAGGGAGCAAAACGGAGCAGACTGGGGGAGACGGAGGAGAGAACAGTGGGGCCTCAGCCAGCCCCGAGAAAAGTCCTGTGGGAGCCACTTGGGCAGTAGGGGCAGACAAGGGCCTGCGGCCTCTGCAGGGGAGCTTCCATAGCTCCAGCTCCCGGGCTCCAGCCATCTGCTGCGGCGGGGGCGGGGGCGGGGCAGAGCCCACGTGGGCCCTGGCAGAGGCCTGAGCTGGAGCTTGGCTCCTGGGGGGGACTCAGGGCCTGATGCAGAGGACTAGGCACCAGCAACCCCTTGTCTTACTGATTAATTGCTTTATGTGCACATTGACACCTAGCTGTCCTCTTGTGAGATTATAAACAACCTCATTTTCCTCTGATATTTATAACTCCCAGACGAGTTTTAATAATAGCTTGCTGTTCTCTGTTATTACCATTTGCTAAGAGCCTTATATTCAGGATTTAACTCTCACCACAGCTTCATGAGGTGACTACGACCTCTGCCACTTTGTAAATGATGCTAAAAGCAACTCTCAGGCTTTAATGTCTGCAGGTGACCACCATCCTGTCTCCCCTTCCCCACAGCTCCCAGGAGGAAGGAGGAGCCAGGGTGCCCGCCCTGCCCAGGGCCCCACAGGCCACTGTGACAGTGACAGTTCAGTCCCACTTCCCATTCACACCACACTCCTGCTCTGCGAAGCACCATTCCCTCGGAGTCCTCATGTGGGCCCTCCAACCCCAGTGAGAAAGACAGAGCAATAATCACGTGGCTGGTTTGGGTAAAAACATTCCCTAAGTCTGTGCATTCTAGAGCATTCTCTAAAGCCATGCAATGTCACATCCTGCAGATGAGGAACTGACTGAGTAACTTGCCTAAGGTCACGTGGTCAATAGGTTGCCAGATTGGGTCATTGGACATTGGTTATATGCACACTCGGGGAAAGATTGTCTCCTGCGGCCCCAGAGAGTAAATTTGAACCCAGCTCTCTGCACTCTCCCGGGCTCCTGGGCATTTTGTTGGTTGCATCAATACCTGTCACTGCTGAGCTTGGTCTAGACATGATGTGCACCATGGGGCATGGGGGAAAGATGCGCTGATGCTCAGGAAGGTGTCACCGTCCACAGGAGCAGCCCCAGGGAGCTGGCAGGCACGGCTGCACAGAGAATGTGGAATTCTCAGACCTGGCTGTGTGACCTTGGTCAAGTTCATTGACCTCCCTGAGCCCCAGTCTGCTCCCTCTTAAGGATATTAACTGAATGTGTCCAGAGTCCCTGGAACAGAGAGGACATTCTGAGAGGCAGCTATGGTCGTTAGTGAGGAGATTGTGTGAGGAGGACAGGGCCTGTCCTTGCTTCTAGTTGAGTAAACAAGGCCTCATGGGTGTCAGTGCACTAGTTGAGAGGATGGAGGCCACATGTAGTCAGGTGCCAAACATCCTGGTGCCAGATGACATGTGACCATCTCTCCCACATTCCCCTTCACAGAAATACAAGGATGTGGAGCCCGGTCTGAGGATCCAGGAGGTGGATGGCTTGGAGCTGGTGAGGAAGTTCTCAGAGGACATGGAGACCATGCTACGCAGGAAAGTGGAGGCCGTCAAGGTGCTCTAGGTTCTATGATCTGTGGGGGGATTCTGTCCCAGCCCCTGTCACACCAAAATGACCCTCACTGATGGCCTGGTCCTGTATCTTCTCACCCACATCATCATTTTTCTACCTCATGAGCATCTGTCTTTTATCCCCATGAGCCAAAAGGTTCTTGTAAAGAAGAGAATTATGGGAAGCAAGGGAGAGAGGAGAGGGCTGGGATTGGAGCTGTGCCCAGAGAACAGCATCCAATGCAGTAGGATCAACCTGCAGTGTTAGGTGGGCCCTACCTACATCATGACTTTAAGCTCAGCGACTGGTGGGAGCAGGTTCAAAATGAGGGCTGAGGAGTCACCTGCTGGCTGGCTGGCTGGATGGATGGATGGATGGATGGATGGTGGATGGATGGATGAATGGATGGTGGATGGATAGATGGATGGTGGATGGATAGATGGATGGATGAATGGATGGATGGATGGATGTGAGGGTGGGTGGGTAGAGGATGGGTGCCAGTATAGAGGAATGGAGAGCATATAAAGTAAAGCTCCCTCCCCTCTCCCCTTTTGTCCTTCCCCTACTCACCTCCCCACTCCCCTCCTGCTGTATGGACCCTTCCTTCATGGCAGCCAAGTGCTCTGAGGGCTGCCCAGACAGCATAGGTGCTTACAGGGATGGGCTTCCTGCTCAGGTGATTCCATCATGGCGCATCCACCACGCCCGGCTTGGCCCGGCTGAAACCGAACGTGTCACTTCCCCGGCATGAAGTGCCTACCTCAATGCTGTGGGGACCTGGATGGTTGGAGACTTAGTTCCTGCTCCACCCAACCACAAATCTGGCCATCCAAGACCAACGTTATCCACCCCCACAAAATTCCTTTGGGGAGCCAGGAGAGAGGAGATGGGACTGGACAGTAAAGGGCTGGAGGGGAGGCCACAGCAGTGCGGAGTGGGAAGTGCGGGGAAGGGAAGCTGCGGCCTGGCCAGCCTGCCGGCCTGTCTCCCACCACCTCTATCAAAGGACCGTCGGGGAGGAATCTGTGTAGAATCGCGGGGGCCTTCTTTCCCACTTTGCAGCCTCTTTTCTCCAGGCTTAGGGCTTCGGGATCTTAACATTAGTAACCTCTGAGGAGATACTTGGGGACTGACGAGCCCATCCTTGGCCATAGCAGGGGGACACTGAGCCCCTCACAACTAGCACAGCAGGACCGCCCACCACCTTCAGCCTGCAGTGCAGTGGAAACCGCCTCCCTGGTCGGAGCACAGACACTAGATGCAGGAACGCCACTGCCAGGGCCGCTCCTCCTGGTGCGAGGGCCCAGCAGGCCGGCTCACGCAGAGGCCAGGCTCTGAGCTCCCTGCGGCTCCAGTTGCACTGTGTCCCTCCCGCAGCTTCAGCCTCGGGGAACCAATCAAACCAGCACTTGCTTAGCAGACCTTCTCCAAACTCCAGTCCCTGATCCCTGCTGGGTGTTTCGTGGGGTCCACAGCCGTGGACCTTCTATGAGAGTGCCCACGGGGAAATTTCCTGCAAAGCAGAAAATAATCTTGGCCCTGTGGAATTTCTTCATCACATCCTAGGCAGTGGGGCTTGGGAGCAGGGAAGTTAAGGACTCTTCTACCCAATTTAGTTATATAAGTAGAGACCCGGACAGGCTTACTGGCTTGTCCTTGACAAAGCCAGAATAAGAGCTCAGGTTTTCTCCTCTTTTCTCCCCAGATTTATTGACATATAATTGACAATTAAAATAATGAGTATATTTACATTGGGTGGCTGAAAGGTGGAAAAAATCCAAACATCTATCAATTGATGAATGGATAAACAAAATATAAGATATCTATAAAATGGAATATTATTCAGTTATGAAAAGGAAGGAAGTTCTGATACATGTTGAAATATGGATGAACCTTAAAAACATCGTGAAAGACTCTAGATGCAAAAGGTCACCTACTGTATGATTCCATTTATGTGAGATGTGCAGAATAGGAAAATCCATTAACAGAAAGCGGATTAGTGGTTGCCAGGAGCCAGGGAGAGAGGGGAATGTGAGTGGCTGCTGCGTGGGTACAGGGTTTCTATCTGAAGGTGATGAAAAGTTCAGCAACTAGACAGTGATAGTTGCATAATATTGTGAACGTACCTAATGCCGCTGAATTGCACTCTTTAATGTGACTAAAATGTATATATATACACACACATTTAAATAGACTATTTTTAGAGCAGTTTTAGGTTCATAGCAAAATTGTGAAGAAAGTACAGAGAGTTCCTCTATATCCTCTGCTCCCACAAACATACAAACCCAACTAGCGACAGCCCTCACCAGAGTGGCACATTGGTTACAACCGGTAAACCTGCACTGATACATGATTATCACCCAGAGTCCATGGTTTACCTTCGGGCTCACTCCCAGTGTTGTGCGGGTTTTGACAAATGCATGGCAAGTACCTACCATCATAGATCATACAGAACAGTTTCACTGCCCTAAAAACCCTCTGTTTTACATCTGTCCATCCCTGCCTCCCCACAAGCCCCTGTCCATCCCTGCCTCCCCACTGTGCCCGGAGTGTCGCCTTTCCCAGAATGCCGTGTGGCTGGGATCGTGCCCTAGGTGGCCTTTTCAGACTGGCCCCTCTCACTTGGAAACACGTGTCCACCTTCCGGCTGCTGCGAACGGTGCTGCCGTGAGCACCGCGCACAAGTTGTAGTCTGAGTCCCTCCTTTCAGTTTTCTGTGGGTATATTCTTGGGAGTGGAATTGAGAACCCACTGGCCCCCTTGTGCCATTCATTCCCCCCTTTGTGTTCCCGTCCCTCAGAACCTGGTGGAGGCCGCCGAGGAGGCTGACCTGAACCACAAGTTCAACGAGTCTCTGGCGGTGAGTCCTGCTCCCGGGCTGCTGCTGAGGGGGTAGGCGGCCAGCTCCGCCCCAGCAATGGCCAGGGCACCTGAGTACGGGGTGTGGCGCGGGGGAGGGCGGCCGGCACCGCCTTACACTGTGCTCGGGCTTTGTCTGAACCTCCGATAGCTGGATTCTCAAATGCTCTGGAGTCTTTTGAGAAGGGACTTATGGGCCAGATAGGAGAGACAGCTACCACAACCTAGGACGGGGGTGTAGAGTGGCAATCCACTCTTCCACAGACATTTATCACCCAAGTGGATCAACCGCCCGTCCCGAATCCTGGGTCATTGCCTGGAGCCCCCCAGATGGAGCTCGTGCGGACACCCAGCCCCTCTGACATCTCTCCCAGCCGAGTCCTCTGATGCACCCACTCCTCTCCGCCCTAGTTTGACTATTACAACTCGGTCCTGATCAATGAGAGGGATGCGAACGGCCAGTACGTGGAGCTGGGCGCTGAGTTTGTCCTGGAGCCCAACGCGCACTTCAGCAACCTGCTGGTGAACACGTCCCTCAGCAGTGTGCAGCTGCCCACCAACGTGTACAACAAAGGTAGCCCCGCCCCAGGGCCTGGCACGGTTGCTGGGGCGGTGCTGGTGGAGGTTAACGGTTTGCCCTGATTTTCCTGAGAAGCCCTTCAGGCTGTAAACTGGTTCTGCAGCCTCCCTGACTGCAGACAGAGAATCACCCCTCGGGAGCCTGGAGGCGAGAAAAGCTCAGTGCTCCTGCCTCAGGGTGTGAGTGGGCTTCTCCGCATGAGATGGAGGGGGAAGCTGTGAATACATCACGGCAGCCTGTGTGTGCATGCGTGTGTGTGTTCACTGGCATGTGTGCACACGTGTGTGTTCAGCAGATGAAGAATTGGTCACTGTTGCTCCTAACTTAGCCTCCCTACTACAATCGTGCCCTTTAGATCCAGATATTTTAAATGGAGTCTACATGTCTGAAGCCTTGAACCCTGTTTTTGTGGAGAACTTCCAGAGAGACCCGACACTGACCTGGCAATATTTTGGCAGTTCAACTGGATTCTTTAGGATCTATCCAGGTGAGGACATGGGAGGCACCTCCAATATCCTTTTGGCTTCTTCTCTGGGAATGAGGCAGTTGGGGCCTTGAAGAGACTCTGGCACTCAGGTAAGCGGGGTGGGCCCTGCTACCCAAAGGCACCTCCCACCAGCACTTTGACACTCTTCACAACATAGTAAGCACATTCTCCACAAATAGCTGTTGAATGAATGAATGAGTTAATTAATTAATTAAACACCATGGTAGCCAGCCAATAAATGCCCACACTGAATTCTTGTCCTGTGAAAAGCACTGTGGAAGAGGCAAAGGAGGATAAAACCATTCTTGATCGTAAGAGAGATGGGGCAAACTCACTCAACATGTTCGCGGCAGCACAGAGATGCCGTGGTCACTCCATGATTAGTGGCCAGCCTAACAGATAGCATGGGGAGAGCTCCCTTGTCTACCAATAAAACTAGAAAACAAAAAATATACCACAAAATTGGAAAGAGTTCTGCTTTTTTTTTTACTTCCCATTTAAAATAATTTATTTCCACATTTTATCCCAACCCATTGTCGTATTTTAGCACACTGTCCAAACTCTTAACATTGCCCTATTTTCCTGAAACAGAAGATCAGAAAGGTCCTTAAGGACCCTTCTGTGTGCCCAGGCTGGAAAAGCAATTCCTATTTAGAAGCACAAGGAACGGTGGAGCTCAGGGGGGGGGGGGGGGGGGGGGGACTCCTCCCTGGGCATGCTCCTTCCTGTTTGTCTGCCCAGACCCACAGCTGGCCTTTGGTTCTGTGCTCTGGAGCTTCGATAAACAAGTTTATTTCTGTTCCTTGTAACAGCCCTTCAAATGCTCAAAGACAACTCAAAGGTCTCTCCAGTCTCCAGGGCAGAATTCCTGTAAACATTCTTGCCACATCAGGGCTTCCAGAGAAGTCAATCTGTGTGCAACAACACGATCCGGGCATTGGCCATCAGTCTTAGTAGCGAGGGTGTTTCTCACACCCACAACCACACTTATAGATACATATCAGCCCTCAGGTGGACTGTATGGGGTTGGCTATAATTCTTGATCACAGTATACTATCCCCATGGGTCCATGCAGCCCATTGCTATCTATTTTAAGTTTTATTTATAACATGATAATGCCTGTATATACATCACCAACACAACTACACTACCAATACTTGTTATTTACGTATGTGCTCCTCATCTATCTCCCCTTCTCCCCCTCTAGATTCTCCCCATCCCTCCCCACTGACCAGCTAATAGCTATTGTGAATTAGGAGCTTATTGCTTTATTTGGATTTTTTGTTTATTATTTAGTTTTATCTTACATTTACATACACATACCTGCTTAAACAATATATTGTTTTGTTTCACTTGTTTTTGAAATTTATAAAACTGGTTCCTGATATAGATTTTTAGAACTTCTTTTCATTCAATATTACATGCGACCAAGAGTCACTGTGCTGTCACATATAGCTATATTTCTGTTCCTGTATCATAGTCTTTGGGGTCAACGCATCCGTTTATCCATCCTCCTGATCCTATCTGGGTTGTGTCCAGTTTTGTTTTTCTTCTTTGTTTTTCACTTTTCTGAACAATGTTGCTATGAACATTCCAATGAGAGTTTATCTTGGGCATGTACCTAGGAGCAGAATTCCCAGGTCCTAAGCATGTGACTGTTCCACTGTGACAAGGGAACGCCAAGTTGTTTTCCAACATGCTCGCACCAGTTACATTCCCATCAACCATGAACAGTAGAGCCTGTTGATCCACATTTTCTCAAACCCTGGGTATTAGTAAACTTGAAAATTTTTGTTTAGGATTTTTTAGTATGAGATGGTATTTCACTGTGACCTGGCGTGGCGTTGCCCTGTTCACTTGGGAAATTGAGCATCTCTTTCTATGCCATTTATTGTAAGCATGTCTTTTGCCTAATTACCTATTGACTTTCTAATGTTAACCCACCCCTGCCTTCCTATGATAAACATAACTTGATTACAGTAAGTTAGTCTTTTATACATTGTTGCGTTTAATTTACTAATATTCTGTTAAGACTTTTTGCATCTATATTTATAAGAGAAATGGTCTTGTAATTTTTCTTTTTTGTATACTCTCCTTGTCAGTTTTTCAAAATTATACTAGCTTCATTGAATAAACTGAGAAGTATTTCCTCTTTTTCTGGTTCCTGGGAGTAAATAAATTAGAATGATGTTTTTCTGAAAAATCAGTGAAATTGATAAAACCATATAATCCTGCCTGGCCAGTGTGGCTCAGTGGTTGAGCGTCGACCCATGCACCAAGAAGTCGCCTGTTCCATTTCCCGGTCAGGATACATGCCCAAGTTGTGGGCCCGATCCCCAGTGGGGGGCATGCAGGAGGCAGCCAATCGATGTTCTGTCTCATAAATGTTTCTATCTCTCTCTCCCTCTCCCTTCCTCTCTCTCTAAAATCAATAAAGAAAAAATGTTTAAAAAACACACCATATAAGCCTGATGTTTTCTTCATGGGACGTTCTTAAATTATCACTTCAATTTATTTAATACTTGCAAGACTAATATGACTTTCTATTCTTCCCTTCCTTTTTTCGGTTAATCCTCACCCAAGGATATTTTTTCCATTGATTTTTTAGAGAGAAGAAGGGGAGGGCGGGGACAGATCAATGTGAGACAGACACATCAATTGGTTGCACACACCCCTACCTGGGATAGGGATCCAACCTGCAACCTAGGTGTGTGCCTTAGACTGGGAATCAAACCTGAGATCCTTTGGTGCGCCAGCTGATGCTCTAACCACTGAGCAAACGGTCAGGGCTCTATTTCTTCTTAATTTGGTGAAATGCTTTTTCTAAGAATCCATTAATTTCATATGCGTTTTCAAATCTATTTCCATGAAGCTATTATTCTCTTATCATCCTTTAGATCTCCACTGCATCTATAATTATGTCCCCCTTTTATTTATATTATTATTCATTTTTTCTTTATTAATCTACCACTGATTTTTCTATTTGTTAGTCTTTTCAGGAATCATCTTTTGTCTTCATTGATAACTCTGTATTATTTCTTTGTTTTTTATTTTGTCTATTTTAGCTTTAATTGTATTTTCTCTCTTCCCTTTTATTCTGTGTTCCTTCTCCTAACTTACATAGTTGGACACTTAGCTTTAATTTTAGCTTTTGTTTCTAAAATAAGCATTTATGGCTCTACATTGCCCCTAGAAACTCTACTTTTACTCCATCTTACAAGTTTTGATTGGTAGTGAGTTTCTTATTATTAATTATAGTAAAGTACATATAACATAAAATTTATCATTCTAACTATTTTTAAGTGTATGACTCAGTGGCATTAATTCCATGTGCAACCATCACCACCATCCATCTCCAGAACTCTTTTCTTCTTGCAAAACTAAAATTCTGTCCCCATTTAAAAAGTAACTCCCCGCTCCCTCCTCCCCCAGCCCCTGGCACCCACCATTCTACCTTCTGTCTCTGGGAATTTGGCTGCTCCAGGTACCTCATAGAAGAGTCTATTTGTCTTTTTTTTTTTTCTTTATTGATTTTAGAGAGAGAGGGAGAGATAGAAACATTGAGGGGAGAGAACATGTATTGGCCACCTCCTGCATGCCCTCCACTGGGCATTTGGCCCACAACCTGGGCATGTGCCCCAACTGGGAATTGAACCGGTGACCTCTTAGTGCATGGGTCAATGCTCAACCACTGAGCCACACCGGCCAGGCAGTATTTGTCTATTTATGACTGCCTTATTTAACTTGGTGTAGTTTTCAAGGTTCATCTACACTGTAGCATGTGTGAGAATGTTCCTCCTTTATAAAGCTGAAAAATCTTTCATTGTATGGCTAGACAACATTTTGTTTATTCATTCATCTGTCAGTGGACACTTGGGTTGCTTCCACATTTAGCTATTGTGAATAATGCTGCTATGAATATGGATGCACAAATACCTCTTTGAGACCCTGCTTTCAATTATTTTAAGTGTCTATTGAGAAGTGGAATTCCTGGATTATATGGTTATTCTGTTTCTAACGTTGAGGGCAACTGCCATACTGTTTTCTATAGCAACTGCACCATATTACATTTCCACCAACAGTGCCCAAGGGTTCCAGTTTCTCCACATCCTCAACAGCAGCCATCCTACTGCATGCGAGGGAGTATTTCATCATGGCTTTGATTTGCATTGCCTTAGTCACTGGTGATGCTGAGCACCTTTTCATGTGTTCTTTGGCCATTTGTATATCTTCTTAGGAGAAGTGTCTACTCAAGATCTTTGCTCATTTTTTAAGTTGTTGTTTCTCTGATGTTGAGTTGTAGCAGTTGTTTATAGATTGTGGATAGTAACCTCTCAACAGGTATATGCCTTGCACATGCTTTCTCCCAGTCCCCAGCTTTCTTTTCACTCTGTTGATCGTGTCATTTGATACACAGAATTTATCGCCGTGTTTTTGGTGCCATGGTGGTGTTCTAATTATCATTATTTCCAAATATTTTAAAATTTTCCTATGGTTTCATCTTTGATCTTTTGGTTATTTAATAGTGTATTTTAAATTATCCAAATAGATAGGGATTTTATATTTATCTTTTTATTTTTTTTTATTTTTTATTTTTTTATCCTCACCCGAGGATATTTTTCCATTTTTTGTACAGACAGAGCAGGAGGGAGAGAGAGGAAGGGAGAGAGAGAGAGAAACATTGACGTGAAGGGACACATCGAGTGGCTGCCACCCGCACGACCAACCAGGGCCGGGGACAAACTGCAACCGAAGTACGTGCCCTTAGCGGGAACTGAACCCGGGTCTCTCCGGACCGCAGGCCGACGCTCTAACCGCTGAGCCAAACCGGCCAAGGCTATTTATCTTTTTATTATACATTTCTAATTAAATTGCCTTGTAGACAGAGAGCATGGTGGATGTGGTACTGACTATGTGACATTAGTTGAGATTTAGTTTAACAGCTTAGTATGGCATCAAGTTTCATCAGTGCCCTCGTGTGTTTGAGAATGTGTGTGCTCTCACTGTGGTGAAAGACCTGAGTGTGTCATCAGCTGAAGCTTGTTCACTGTATTGTTTATATTTTCTATATCTTGCTGATTTTACATCTATTTGACCTTTGTTCGCCCTTAAAACAGTTTGTATTTTAAGTTTATTTTGTCTGATATTCATAAGAAATACCAAGATGCCCTTGGTTATCTTAACATATCTTTTTCCATCATTTTACTTCCAATCTTCTGTGTTATTTTGTTTTAGTCCTATCTCTTGAAAATAATCTATAGCTTGTACATTGTTATCCAAACTGACTATCTCTTTTACTAGTTAGCAAGTTCAGCACATTTACATTTATTCTATTAACATATTTAAATATGCCTATCTTGTTTTTTTAATTATTTAAATTTTAAAATGTCTATTTGTCTCTCAATTTTTGTCTTTTTAAGTGATTAACCTTTTCTGAAAAATCTTATACACGTCTCTCTTTTTCTTTCTATCAATTTAAAACTAATTCCTCTGTTGTTGTTTTTTTAATTTTTCCCCTTTGATTTTAGAGAGAAGGGAAGGGAGAAGGAGAGAGAGAGAAACATCGAAGAGTGAGAACATCGATTGGCCACCTCCTACATGCCCCCCACTGGGGATTGGGCTCACAACCTGGGCATATGCCTTGATCGGGAATCAAACCAGCAACTTCCTTGTGCATGGGTCGATGCTCAACCATGCACACTGGCCGGGCTATTCCTCTGTTTTTAATCTTTCAATAATTACCCCTTACCATGAATATTTAATAAGATATTAAAATCAAATAACATTTTTACTCTTTCTCCAGTCAACAAAAGACTTTAGAACTCTTCACTTCCATCTCCTTCTACCACCCTGGTTTCATTCTGTTGTCATCTGATATCCATCCTGATATTTCCCTTTTTATCCCCACAAGCTAGACCCCATCACTGCTATTTGGGCAAACATCACTTGCTTGGTGTAAACTACTTGTTGACCACTTGGTGTGCCCACCACTCCGCCACGCATCTCAAGTGTCTTTCCAAGATCCGGTTCCTCCTCCTCGAGCTGAGTCCTGCAGAAGTTCCCTCACAGTAGGGCTCCCCATGGAAAACTGCTCCAGCCTGTGTTTCTCTACAGATGTTTTATTTCATCCTCATTTTTTTCCTTTTAAATTCATTCTTCTTTATTTTTGCAAGTTACACAAATTGTTTTCTGTTGTCATCCTACTTAAGCAGAAAAGACCAAATCTTATTTCTTTTCTGTTGGAGACAAGCGACTGACTACGTCTCATTCAGTGACATAGCCCCGAGGAACAGTGTACAGTACGCAGCCGCTCAGGGGAGCTGAAGCCCCAAGTAGAATTCAGAAAACGACACTGTAGTCTCTGTCCTCGTTCTTGAGGGATAGTTCTGCTGGAAATGCACTTCTAAATTAACAATTATTTTCTCACAACGCCTTAAAATATTTTTCTACTGCCTTCTGGCTTCCGCTGATGTTGAGAAAATCTGCTATTGCTTTAACTGCTGTTCCTTTGAAAGTAAATGTGCTAGTTTTCTGGCTGCTTCCAAGGTCTTTATTTAGTGACTTGCCTTTGGAGTTCTTCACCAGGACGTGCCTACAGATGAATATCTTTTTATTTATGCTGCTGGGGATTCCCACTATTCTTGTGGATGTCTGTAGGTCTATCTTCTTACCATTTCTAGAACCTTCGCCGCCTTTGTAGCCATGGTGTTTCCTTGACTCTCCCTTTTCCCTGTCTCCGTCTCCAGTCAGACATATATTAGACCTTCTCCTTCCAGCCTGCTCAGGATTCTGGACAAATCCTTCAAATGCCTGACTTTTCTCTTTACCTGTGAATAACCCACCACGCATTTATTTTTTTCAACTTAAACATTCTTTCATTTACAAAAGTTCCATGCTCTCAAGGCTGTTTCTTTGTTCCTGATCGTTTTCTTGTTGTATCGTCTTCCTGGTGCTTTCTCCAGCACAGTTATCCTGTATTTTGTATTTGGTAGTGCCAGCACCTGTAATTCTTGGGAGGACACACCCGTGGTTCCTGCTTCTGCGGCCTCTCACGGGCCTGTTTCCAGTGTGCTCGGTCACCTTTGCGAGGCCGCACTGCTTGTATCTGCGGGAACCCTGCGGGCCTGACTTAGGGAAGCTTCCCTCGGGAAGATCACTCCTGTTTCTGCTCGGGGTTGAGAGTACCCCCACCCAGAACCACCCAAGCCCTCTCCCGAGGTTCTAGTTCAGAGCCAAGAACCTCAGACGACTTTCTCCTCCTTGTTCCTGTTATAAGGGTCAAATTCCCCACAACCGTGCTGCTACGGGAACATGGCCTTAGGAAAGCCCACTGCTCACAGCAGAGCAGGTCGGGCCAGAGCCACGCTGAGCAGGCTCCCACCACCCCGGCTCCCCCCGTGGTCTGTCCTGCCTCCCCGGCAGGCCGCGGATCCTGCTGTTCTGGCCCCTGCCCCTCGCCCTTGGGACTCTCTCCCATTTGTTTGGTTTGGGGATTATGACCTCTGAAAACCTCTCTTCCCTTTGATGGACCAGCGATGCCTCAAAGTGTCTCTCTCTTCTGAAGTCCAGCTGCTGTGGAACAGGAGCTTCTAGGCATTCATGATACGGCCACAATTTTTTTTCTAGCCCAAACACAATATAATACAATTGCACCTGTCTTTTTCTTTTAAATTTTTTCTTTATTATTTTAGAGAGAGGGAGGGAGAGAGATAGAAATATCGATTGGCCGCCTCCTGCGTGCCCCCCACTGGGGATCGAGTCCACAACCTGAGCATGTGCCCTGACCAGGAATCGAACCAGTGACCTCTTGGAGCATGGGCTGACGCTCAGCCACTGAGCCACATCGGCAAGGCACCTGTCATTTTTAATCTCTTTATTGTGAAAGAGATGAAAAATCTCTTCCGATCATTAAGTATTGTCAAATAGATTCTGTCATGAGCATGTTAGTGTTATCTGTGCTTTGTGTGCGGTAACCAAATTTTGGATTCAATCAATAGGACAAGTCTACCCCAGCACTCTGCTAGTGGGTCAAGGCAGGATCCTCCATACTCATTCATCTGTTCCTTCATTCACATGACAGACATTTATCAAGCACCAAGTCTGCTCGGGGCTATGTCAGACACTGCCAGGTACAGGTAGACCTTGAAGATATTGTAGGTTCGGTCCAGACCACCACAATAGAGAGTTTCCCAATAAAGCAAGCCCTAATCCTTTCCCTGGTGAAGGGCCTTGCCTTCAATTTGTAAAAAAAAAAAAAAAAAATGCAGCATCTTTGAAGTGCCAGGAAGCAAAGGACAATAAAGCGAGGTATGCCTGTACTTGGAACCGCTGACCTCCAGGAGCTTGGAGTCCTGTAGCCAGTCATTCCCCAGCCGGCTGACAGGAAGGACCATGAGGCAGATGGGCTAGAAGCCAGAGCACCTGGCTCCCCCGCTCTGTCCGTGCTGTTGCTGGATGCTGATGAGGGCAAAGGCATGCCTTCCGGAAGCCTCCCCTCCCACAATTTGATGTGAGGTTTAGCTCACAAACGAGGCCCAGGCACAACACGTCGGGATCTTATTGTGAAATACACCCCAACGCTGGGTCTGGGCGGTGAGTGTCCCCCCACTGAGCTGGCCTCCCTCCTTGCCTGTTGCCTCAGTTTGCAGGGTGCTCTCGTGGCCCCACCCCGTGCCCGGGTCCACGGCGGGCCCTGCCCTGGGGGTCGTGGCACTCCCGATGTCAGCATCCAGCCAGGGGCGCCGGAGCAGCCTCCGGAGGGTGAAACCCAGCCTCTGTTTCCCCAGGCATCAAATGGACGCCTGACGAGAACGGAGTCATCACCTTCGACTGCCGAAACCGCGGCTGGTAAGAGCGCCCAGGGGAAGGTCTCTGGTGTGGGCTTGTCTCCTTCAGCCCTTGGATTTTGTCTAGTTCTTCTCCAGTTCCGGCCCCCAAACCCAAGGGTCCCAGGCGTGTGAACCTTAACCCTTCTCGCGTGGCTGCCTTCTCTGCGGGACTGGTCACATGTGTCTTTCCCGTCCCACACCTCCGCCCAGGACACTGAGCTGCCTTCGGATCAGCCCTCTGCCAGGCTCCCCTTCTTCCAACCCTCCTCTGGCAGATCCATAACAGAATCCGAGGGTGGAATCCGGTTCTGTCCCTCCTGCTGCCCACCCCTCCAAGGTCCTAGCTGGTCCAGAACAGAAAAGACCCAGTCGCCACAAGAACTTGACTTTTCTCCACCTGACAGGTGATGGGCACATGCCCAGCTGTTGCCCCCCAGGTGGCTTCAGGGCTATACTAAGTGGCTCTGGAACACGATACAACCTGGCATCAACGGGGCAACTGCCTGAACTTTGGATAAACTTGAGCCAGAATCCAAACAGAAACAACGAGACGAGTGTGGGCGGTTGCCCTCGCGTTGATGGTCCCATCGTTGACCCATCCCTTTCCGTCTGCTCAAGGTACATACAGGCCGCTACTTCCCCCAAGGATGTCATGATCGTGGTAGACACGAGCGGCAGCATGAAGGGGCTGCGGATGACGATTGCCAAGCACACCATCACCACCATCCTGGACACGCTGGGCGAGAACGACTTTGTCAACATCATCGCGGTAAGTGTGCCTTCCTGCTCCGGAACGGCTCTGCCTCGTTCTAGGGACGACCTAGACCTGCAGCCCCGTGATGCTTCGTACTGTGGAGGGGTTCTTCGGGGGCTCCCAGCCCAGGGTCAGACCAAGGCTGGACCGCAAGAGGTCCACAGAGTTCCTGGAAGTATGTGTGTCCACTTTTCTGAGTCCATGGAGTTTGTTGATTCAGATGAGCCGGGGCTGTAATAAATTAGGAAGCACTGGCCCTGAGTAAATGCCTAGTTTATCCCCCCACGTGCTCTTGACTGGCGCCCATGGCCGAGCCACCTCTCCAGTGGATGTGATCCCTGGGCTCCTGCTTTCCAGAATCCCAGTTCTCCACTCCCTTCCTCCCACATTCAGACACATCGGGAGAAAGTAGGGTGGGGCGCCTAGACAGGGGCCAACAAATCCTGGTTCTGCCTTCACAGCAACTCTTCCTGAGGCGAGCTCTGCCTGCCCCCAGAGATATAGCAGGAGAAAAGGGGACGAGTTCGGAGAATGCTTTCAAATTCAATGAAAGGCTGGGTCAGGGCAGCCCTCCACAGGGGCAGAGCTCACAGCCACTGAGGGTACCATTTGGAAGGCTACCTGATCTGCAACGTTCCTCCACCAGCCTGCCACGTTGCTCAAAATGCTTATCTTTAGTGAATTTGCTTCTCTAGTAAAGAAATACCAAGGCACAATGGTCTAACTGCAATCAGTCATCCTGGGGTTATGAGAATGCCCCCCCATCTCTGAGCTGCTCCCCGCAGCCTGCATTGCTTACCCAGCCACATCACCCCTGGCCCCCATGTTCCCCATCTCCACCACCTCTGCCTCCCTGTTCCTGGCCTGCAGCAGAGACAGGACAGCTACGGGAACAGGTGCCCCCACTCCCCAAGAGTAGGGTGTGCTTCTGCTCCTCCTGCAGAGCCAGCTGACAGCTAAAGGGTCCTCTTCCTAAATGCGGGGCGAAGAGCAAAAAGAGCGTGTCTAGTCCCTGAGCCCAGGCACTGGGGCGGGTCTGCACTTGGAGGGCTCTGGGACCCCCGTGGAAGGCACTCTGGCTGCTCTTGGTGGCAGACACTGGAGGACTTGTCTCAGCATCTTGCAGTTGTCTGTGTGCCCCAGGAGATGGACAAGGACTCGGCCGCCCGAGAAAATGAACCACGACCAGAATTTGAGGGAGACTTTTTAGAGTTAAGGCCTCTGTTCTCTGTACTCTCATGTCTACTCAGAAAAATTGCAAAAGCATAGTGTACCCCAAGATCATACACACAGGCGACCCCCGGCGGACCACCCTGTGAGTTGCCTGAGCGTAGTCAGTGGGCTCTGACCTTCCACCTGGACCCTGTCTGTTCTCCCCTCCCCTCCCCCCTCTGCGCTGCAGTACAGTGACTACATCCACTACGTCGAGCCTTGTTTCAAAGGGATCCTTGTCCAGGCGGACCGGGACAACCGCGAGGTGAGTGCCCACCGCAGGCCAGTGCCTGGTGCTGCCAGGCCCCTGTTCTGGTTAGAGTGGTGGCGTCATGTGTGCAGCTGCCTGGGGGCCCCTGTTACTCATTCCCACGGCACTTGGCGAGGGGCCAAGCAGGGCCGCAGTTACCCACACCACACCCCAGGAAACTGCCCCCGTGAACACACTGCCCGCCTATTGCAGCAGACCGTGTGCAGGGAGACCTCCAGTCAGAGGAAAACCTCGCTTCTGCGGGGCTGGTCTTTCACCCTGTGGATTATTCAGAACTTGGTTTTCCCCTTCCCCTCCCCCTGGGCCTTTCCATTGTGTCTGTTCTCATGAGGAGCTCCCTCAAAAGGAGAAAATCAAACCCATCATGCTGCGTCCTCTTCAAAGGCCAAGGAGGGAAAGATGGGGCCACTTTGTTTGAAAGGGAGAGTTTGCTTGTCACAGACTCTTCCCTCTGTGACTGAGGAATAGGGTTTGGCTTCCTCTTGAATCCCACCCTTGAGTTGGAGGCCCTGGCAGCCTCCAGGGTTTCTCCTGTGAAATGCTCACTGCTGGGGTAAGAGCTGGGATGCTGAAGCTGCTGGGGACCGGGGCCCTGGGGCCTTGTCTGGGTGAACTTGCACCGGCGTTTCTCTGCAGTGGTGGGGATCCATCTGCGCCCAGCCACTCACACTCGCTCAGTGTATCTTGGCAGCATCTCGGAAATATCTGTGTGTGGGTCCAGCCATGGAATTAGCTGGGCCGTGGAGAGATGGGCTCTCCAAGCATACCCTTCTGGGCACACAGCTCTAAACAGCCTTTGAAATGAAGACCAAAGATGTAGGTTCCCTGGCCCACTCCATCCATTGACACGCCTCTGGTTTCTCACCCACATTAGCATTTCAAACAGCTGGTGACCGAGCTGATGGTTAAAGGTATGGGGGTCGTGGACCAAGCCCTGAGGGAAGCCTTCCAGATCCTGAAGCAGGTACTGCAGTGGGGAAGCCGAGGGACAGAGAGGGAGACAGGCGGGAGGTGCGGGGAGGCGGTCATGGCTCGCAGTCATGGAGCCCCCCTCCCCTGCACAGTTCCAAGACGCCAGACAAGGAAGCCTCTGCAACCAGGCCATCATGCTGATCACGGATGGGGCCATGGAGGACTACCAGCCAGTGTTTGAGAAGTACAACTGGCCGGACCGCAAGGTTACTCCCTGGTGGTGGGCACGGGGAGTGGTCTCCTACTGCCATGGTGCACGGCCCAGAAAAGCCAGGCCCGCCCGAGTTTAAATAGTCTGCCCACTAGCCCATTAGTAAATCCAAACGCCCCAGATTGGTGTTCCGAAATTACGGCGACTCTAGACACAGAGCTCTCGAGCAGGAGGGCTCAGGGCAAGAGACCAGAATATGGTGGCGAGATGTGAAAACTGCCCTAGGAAGTCCTGGCGCCGCCTGGGCCCCGGGAGCCTTTCTGATCCAAAGGAGTGAGACTGGAGAATCCCAAGTCGGCACAGTGCTTGGCAGACGTCGGAGGCTCCGCACATTCTGTCAGCGCTGCCCACAGCCAGGAGTCACGGCTGCTGAGTCCGTCTGTGTCTTGTGCATCAGGTTCGCGTTTTCACCTACCTCATTGGGAGAGAAGTCACTTTTGCTGACCGCATGAAGTGGATCGCGTGCAACAACAAAGGTAGGTGACGTGAGCAGAGCGTCTGTACCTGAGCACAGGTGGGACAGCATTACCCTGTCCCTGGAGGTGCGGGGCGATGGTTCCTACAGGGCACCTTGCAGAGGAACTGTGCTGAGTCGAGGTGACAGTCTCTGCCCCTCCTTGTCACTTGGAAGAAACAAGACAAAATGCAGATGGCTCCATAAAGCCTGGAGTAAATGCATGATTACTCCTTCAGGGACTCTAAGTCATTCAGTCACCTGAAATGAAACTTAGAGGTCATTTATTCAGTGTTTGCAGAAGAGAGAGCTGTCTCTTCAAATAAAGCCTCATGGAAACCACAGTATAGACAGAGTAAGGCAGGGGCAGGACTGACATTATAATGTAAGTTCTCTCTTGGATCTAGCCTCCATTCTTCTTGCTGCAAATTAAGCCCATTTACCATGATTCTACTCCCAGGCAAGAAGTAGAGGGCCATCATTTCCTTTAGAGGAATGTTCTGTGTGCAAACAGTCCTCATCTGTCTCTGGCCAGAACCTAAGACCTGGGCCCCAGGTCTGGACCTGGGTTTGATTCAACCAAAATCGATTGAGCGCCTACTGTGTGCCTGGCGAACGTTCCAAACTGTGGTCAGGACAGACCGTCTTGCTCTTGCTACTGTCCAGCTGGGAGACCAAGCAGAGAACACAGATGATGCCAGTGGCGGTATCACACTGAAGGCCCTGGGAGGGCGGAGGGCACAGGCTGCGCTGGGAGCCGGGGGGCGACGGCAGGGGCTCCCCCCCATCTGGAGGTGGCGGGAAGGCTTCCTGAAGCTGACCTGTGAAAAGCTGGTGGGAGTCAGTTAGACGCAGAGAGCAGGGCAGGGTGTTCCGGACAGAGAACAGCACGCCCAGGGGTTTGAGACAAGAGGCCTGCTGGAACGGGAGCTGCTCCGCAGCGTGCGAGGGAAGGCTTGGTGGGCGGTGGTGAGCAGTGAGACCAGGGAGGTTAATGTGCTAAATCGCTCGCGGCCTTGTAAGCCATTTGCTCTTCTCAGCATCACTGTGGCCACGGTGGAGAGGCCACGGCACCCCTCGCCATAACTGAGGGAGGACAGGTCAGAGGAAGGCGGAGCTGGGGCTGACAGCTGTCACAGACTGGGGTCCCTGAAAACAGACCCTGGACGGAGCTGCCTGCGGGAGGGGTACCCCTGTGAGGAAGTGAGGAGAGCATGCGCGAGGGAGAGGCTGACCCACCAGCCCCGAGGCCCCGCCATGGAGGCCCTGCTGCCTCTGTGGCAGGTCTGGAGCCCGGAGGGCCTCTCACCGTTCTCCACGTTGAGGGAGGGGCTGGGCCTTTGAATCCCCATCAGTACCACTGGCCCCTGCTGTCCCTGGAGAAGGGACAGCCTTGGGGGAAACAGTTCCCCGTGGCCCAGAACAGCTCCCAGGGAGGGGCCCAGCCATGACCAGTGTGTGGACAGCGTGTGAGCCCCGCAGAGGGCTCCACGGGGAGCAGCCAGCCCGCCACCACCCTGTGGCCTGTCCTCCCTCCAGGCTACTACACGCAGATTTCCACACTGGCGGACGCCCAGGAGAACGTGATGGAGTACCTGCACGTGCTCAGCCGCCCCATGGTCATCAGCCACGACCACGACGTCACCTGGACCGAAGCCTACATGGACAGCAAGGTGGGCCCTGACCCCGCTGCAGACTGCGGGACCCCAGGGCGTAAGCGGCGACGTCCTGGGTGAGGGAGGGGAGCAGACCTCTCGGGAACGTGAAGGGGTGAGCTCTCTCGCCCACTCGCAGACCCGTCGCCGGCGTGCAGCCCCAGCAGCCCAGGAGCCCTGTCAGTAGACCAGTGCAGGTCAGGTGGACAGAGCCCCTCTGCTCCAGACTTGTCCCCCCCTCCTTCCCCTTGTCCTCCCCTCTTTCACTGTCCTCTCTCCCACCTGTTATGGGGAAAAGGAGTCCAACCAGGGATTAAAGAGTCTGTGGCTTCCTCAAGTGTCCCCTCCCCAGCCCCTGCGCTTACAGAGACTGCCTGTGGGCAGCCAAGGAGGGGACATCGAAGGTAGGAGGTCAGAGGAGTGTTGAGGGCACAGGGAGCTTCTGGCTCCTCGCACATCCCATCAGACGCCTGCTCCAGTGACGACGCCTCAGACTGGGATTGAGGGCGACAGGAATAGTGGCTTCAACGCAGTGTTTTTCCACTCGTGTGCACGACGTCGAGAGGAGGCCAGCCCAGAGCCTAGGAGGAGCTCCTGGTCACCGGGGACCCAGACCCCTTCCCGCTGTCCCCTTGGCCATCCCCACAGACCTCGTGTTCCAAGTGAATAGTGGAACTCTGGTCAACAGAAACCACGCACATTTAGAAAACCTCACTCCCAACTTCTGAACTAAAAAACCAGACGAGGAACAGGGAGGGGACGGACGGTTAAAAGTTCTTCATTCTCCAAGGTAGACCACCACGGCCAGGCAACCTTCCCGAGGAAGGTCAGACTTGTCAGACACACCTGCACACACGACTTCTCAGCGCCTGGCTTCATGATACAGTGAAGTGCTCATGGGGAGCCCCGTCCAAGGGGCCTGGAGGAGCCAGCGCAGTGATGAGGCGTCGGGGGGGGGGGTGCATCTCAGAGGCTGGGATGATGCGGCATTCTGCGTGGGGAAGAGGCTGTGGGGTCATCCCGCAGGGGTGACCAGAGGCTTCTACAACCGCACCATGGCCTGCTCTCCTGCTGTGGGCCCTCGCCACGCGCTTGTGTTTGCCTGGGGCTCTGCGTGTGTCCTTCTCCCTCCTAACTGGCCTGGGCCGCAGTATGCGACTACCTTGGGTCTAGAGCACAGATCTGTGGGAGCACTCTTGCTGTGCTAAACCTCTTTGTTTCTGGGCATGCCCGGGATGGGCCTGTTCGTGGATTCACACTCATCCGAGACAAGAGGGCTCAGTGAGCGTGCTCAGCAGTGAGCTCCGGGATTCTGGGACTCACCCTGGCTACGTGACGTCGGCCTGGCCCTGCTCCCCAGCCCACCTCTCCCCTCCAGCATTTCGGCCAGCTCTCCCTTGGCAGAGAAGGCAGCCCTCATGTGGGATTGCTTTCTCCCGTTGGAAGGTGACGCACCAGTTGACACTGATGACTGAGTGTCCTCCGCACTGTGCTCTCTGAGCCCTCTGTCCTTTGCCCTTCCCTCCCTGGCAGCTCTTCACCTCGCGGGCACAGAGCCTGACGCTCCTCACCACCGTGGCCATGCCCGTGTTCAGCAAAAAGAATGAAACGGTGAGTGGCCGGGATCCGCAGCGGGGCCACCTCTGGCATCTCTGGTGCCACCTTGGGAGAGCGGGGTTGCAGGGCCCTGGGCCCAACTAACTCCATCAGAATCTCTTATTTGGGATGGGGGTGGGTGAGGGCTGGGGTTTGGCCCGGACTTCCCAAAACTCCCCAGCGATCCTGCCCCGCTGCTCTGCCCTGGGGACCACTGCCGGGGGCTATCGGACTAATGGGTTCTGCCAGCCGTCCGGCAAAACCACACTTCACCTGCCAGTTTGGGCAGAAAGGCCTCTGGTGAGAACATTTCCAGAGCCTTCCATTGTCTGTCTGGTCAGGAAACGTTTCCGTAGAGGCACTGTGTGGCAGGCCATGCGTAAATTAGGGTCCCCGGGACCCCGATCCTTCAGCCCCTGCTGTGAAGGCGAATACGTCATTCAACTTTGCATTTCACTTAAATATCACCACTGAAATAGTAATGCTGGACATTAATCTTCCCGCCGCTGAAATTACTCCTGGGGCCTCTCTGCTGGGTTCTTGGTTTTATTCCAGGGAACTCAGCCTAAAATCGAAGTGCAGAGGAAGGACCGCGAGGCCCCGGGGCTTCCTCCCGGGCTCCGGGAGGGTGAGGTCCAGTCTGGCCCTGCCGCCGGGAAGCCAGATGTCCCTGACCCTGGTGCTTTCCCTTCCAGCGGTCCCACGGCATTCTCCTGGGGGTGGTGGGCTCCGACGTGGCCCTGCGAGAGCTGATGAAGCTGGCACCCCGGTACAAGGTGAGCCTGGGTCAGGTCCGCGAGTGGGGGTCACAGGCTCCCCAGGGGCTGCCCCACCAGGCTCCGGAGCCTCTGCAGGCAGTGCAGCCACGCCCAGAGCGGGGTGGGACCTGCCCCCTGCCCCCTGCCCCCTGCCCCCTGCCCCGGAGCAGTGCAGGCACTGAGCTTGGGGACCGTGGCTGAGACTCCTGGGGCCCTTGGTGCCAGCAGATCTGACTTGCCCTGTGGCCTTTAGCAAGTGCTTTCCCTCCCTGGTGCCTCAGTTTCTCCGTCTGCTCCTCCATGCCATACTTTCCTGCTTGGGGAACGAGTGAGATTAGCATCAAAGCACCTAGAGCATATGGTGGGAAAGAGGCCCGGTAATGATATACATTACTACGGCTGCTATACACAGTAGAATTAGGAGAAGAATCTAAAATTAATGGCTGGGAGCACAGCCCTGCTCAGTTATATTCCTATGTGAAAACTCATCGCCGTGCACTGCCGTCTCTACCTGTCCCCCGCAAACCCCGTCCCAGCTGGCGTTCTCCAACACCAACAGCTCTGATGTCCCTCCGCCCTGTCTTTGTAGCTCGGGGTGCACGGGTATGCCTTTCTGAACACTAACAATGGCTACATCCTCTCGCATCCTGACCTCCGACCCCTGGTAGGTACAGATCTTGTATCTCTTGGCATCCTGACCCTGTAGGATTTGGGGTGCTTCATAAAAACAGTTAAAACAGTGAACACACCCTGGGCTCCATCTAGGAACCCAGAGAGTAATGTGAGAAAAAAAATTTAAGTCGAACTGTTCATAATCGAGCAGAAGAGACAGGCAAAGACACACAAACGAAGCGATGTCCAGAGAGCAGAGGTGAAGAGTGCAGGTTCCCCGCGGGACACGGCCGCTCACCTTCCCGTCACCGCCTCGGTAGCTCCGCGCCCCCTCTCGGAGTCTGACAGCAGCACCAGGAGACCCCCAAGGCTGTGGATGTTGAATTAACAAAAAAAATGACAGAAGAGCTGTCTTGCGAGAGGTGGGGGCTGGAGAGCCGAGGCTCCTTGAGTTAGTCTTGGGATGTGTTCCTGAGGGCTCCCGCCTCCTTCCTAGTGCCTCCATCCTGCCGCAGGGGCCGGGGCCCTTTCACCTGTGCCAGCTGGACACCAGATGGCCAGGAGAGGAGTTCCCATCATTTTACCTAAAAGTTCCGCCTCAGGGCTAGGGGCTCCCTACTGCTTTACTTCCGGTCATGGCGCTTGGCCACTGTCCATGGCAATCGTGGCCACAACTCTCATTGTGATTGTGGGGGGCACTGAGGGAGGGGAGTTGGAGTCCTCGAGGAATCTTAGCCCCTTCCCCTCTGCCAGTCTTATATGAAGTGGGGTGGCTGCCGAGGGTAATAACGAGCAGAGCACCTTTCTGAGACTGTACCAAGGGGCTCATCTGCCCAGGTGCCATTTGGAGAGATCAGTCTAAGCCACACACTCTCCATTTGATTCAGATAGTTACTGAGTGTCCATAGGCAAACTATAGGGGTACAGAGTACAGAGAGATTAGGGCACATTGAAAACCACTGTCTTCCCAATTCAGACTCTGCTGGGTAAGCATATGAACTTATAATGGGTCACTGACTGGTACCAGTGGGTTCTATATGGGGCAGCCTTTGTGTCAATAAGTGACTCACTAGGGAAATAGTGAATGGGTTGATCCCAGAGCTAACCCATAGAATGACGGAGCATTGGTCAAAAGTGCATCTATTACCACCTATTTAATCTAGACAAATATAAGACTTTAACCAATCAATTCATATTGTAGACCTACTGTATGCCTAACCTTACAATGCCCTGAGAATGCTAGAAACAGAAGCTTATAGTCTAATTAAGGGAAAAGACTATACACAAATAGACTTATACAAATGAAACACTTAGAGAACAGTACCACGTGGAACATTGTTACATAACAAAGGATATGGTAAAGCCAACTTCCTGTCCCTAAGGAAAGCGCTATTGATTTATGATAGGTAAAGGAGAACAACAGTTGAGTTTAAAAAAGAAAAAGAATAGAGGCTATGCCTACTAACAAATTGGAAGAGGATCCAAAGTCTCAGGTCTGGCCTGAAATCTGCGTCAGTACCTAAGTATGACTAACTAACAAGTGGAGTTCTGGTCCTAATACAAGGAGCTAAAGGTGCTCCCGCAGGCATCACCGGGTGCTATGAAATGGCAATGGATGAAGCATGTGCCATGTCAGAGGCAGGTCCACGGCTGAAGGCGGCAGGGCAGTGCTGTTTGTCATGAGTGTGGACATCCAGGAGGACAAGAACGGAGCATCCGCCACGCAGGGGTGAGGACGGAAAGAGGAGGTTAGAGGGGAGGTACTGTTGTGGTGGTTTTACTACAGATCTCCTGCACAGGCAAGGAAGAAGGATTAGGCTTTCTTGGGGAAAAAAAAAAAAACCTGGCAGAATCAAGATACATATAAGTTCAACTACTCTTCCACTAAGTTCATTGAGCATCCTTTAAACCAGTGTTTTGAACTCTGCATCCAGTAGATTGTTTGTCTCCATTGGGTTTAGTTCTTCTTTCTGGAGTTTTATTCTGTTCTTTTATTTGGGGATGTGTTTCTTTGTCGCCTCATTTAGGCAGCCTCCCTGTGCTTGTCTCTATGTATTAGGTAGAGCTGCTACGTCTTCCAGGCTTGGTAAAGTGGCTTAATGTAGAAGGTGTCCTGTAGGGTCCAGTGGCACAGCCTCCTTGATCACCCAAGCTAGGTACCCCCATATGGCCTGTTTACACCCTCCTATTGTAGTTGAACCCTATTTGCTGTTGGCACATCATTGGGAAGAATTTACCACTGGGCTGATTGAAAGCAAGGACTGTCTGTGACCACAGCCACCGTGGAGGATCAGCTGTGCAGGGATCCGCCTCCCGGAGCAGGACTAACTTCAGCAGGGCTCTGTTGCCCTCCGGGTCTGCCCACTGAGTGTGTCACTGTGGAAATGGTTGGGTAGTGCTTTGACGTGGTCTGACACTGTCCACCTGGTGTGCTGGCTCTGGGGCCTCCCAGGAGGTGCAGGCCAAGGTTAGCCACTGCCTGTGTTCTGCTTAGGGCCACCAAGCTTGATTTGCAGATGGCTGCTACCTGTGCTGGGCTTGGAGGTGCTCAAGAGAGGCCAAGCTGGGTACCACATACTGGTTCTGGGACCACTTAGCAAGAGGTATGGGGCACGCTGAGGCCAAACGCTCCTTGTCTGAGAGAGTTTAGGAAAGTCTGCAGCATGAGACAAGACAGGCCGCTTGTATGGAAAAGCCTCCGGAAACAGCTTGGGTGGGCCTGAAAGTGTGGTGGGGAGTGTCTCAGGGAAGCACCAGGTTGATGGAGACTCAGAGGTGGCACCTGCCTGCTGGTTCTTTGCGGGGAGGGCTCATCAAAGGAACAGTGGTCTCTGCCAGCACTTCTATCTGGGAGAAAGCTGCCCCCAGCTTTTGACCTGTTGCCAGATGATTCCATTCTTCCCTGTATGTCCTTGGTGCCTTTTAGGCTGCTGTCTCGGCACTGGGGCTCAGAGAGGGTGAGTCCAATAAGTTCATGTGCCGGCCCTTTAAGAATACTTGGACCCTGGCTGGTTTTCCAAGTGGTTAGAGCCTCGGCCTGCTAACCAAAGGGTCTCAGGTTTGATTCCAGTCAAGGGCATGTACCTTAGTTGCAGTTCGGTCCCCAGCCCTGATCAGGGTCTTGAGGGAGGCAACCAGTTGATAATGTGTCTCTCTCACAATGATGTTTCTCTCTCACTTTCTCTCTCTTTCTTTCTCTTTCTCTCTCTCTCTCTTCCCCTCCCCCTCCTACTCTGTCTGAAGACAAATGGAAAAATATCCTCAGGAGAGAATTTTTTTAAAAAAAGAGTAATGCTTGGGACTCCAGCAGCCTCAATTATAGCTGGTTTTTACAGCCGAGTTATGGAGACTTCTCTTTCCAGTGCTAGAACCCTGAGCTCGGGCACCTGTGTGGAGCTGGGACCCCTGGCTCCTCAGGGGACCTCCACAGTCAAAATCTCCCTCTTGATGTTTATCCACCACACACAGGCGTGGGACCAGCCAGTTCTGCATTCCACCCCCACCCCCCCCACCAGTCTCCATGCGGCTTCTTCTTTAAATCTCTAGTTGTAGAACTTCTATCCAGCTAGATTTTAGGTGGTTTTGATTGATAGTTGTTCTGTAGTTTAGTTGTAATTTTGATGTGGTTGTGGGAGGAGGTGAGTCTTGCATTTACCTATGCCACCGTCTTGACTGGAAGTCTATTCTCTTTCTTTATTAGATCTATTAGTAAATTAACCCTGGGAAGCGGTGCAGACCTAATAGCAGATAACTTCTTGGAGAGAAAGAGAGAGATGTCATGGCCAGGAAATAATAACAGCATTCAAGGAGTGTTGATTAATGGCTCTATGTCAAGCTGGAAAGAGGTCTTCTATTGGGCACTGCAGAATCTGTCTGTCCTTGGCTCTGTGCCACTCAAAATTCTACCAACAAGAGAAAAACACAGAAGGCAGATGCCACAAAGTCTGGAAGGTGTGGCTAATACATTAAGTGAGAAAATTAGTATTCAGAAAGTATTTTTCCCAAAACACTGGGCTGAAACAAACAAGATGCATGGACATTTCTGCAAAAGGCTCACTGCTCAAGCATAAGATTGTGGAGATGTAATGCAACAGTGTCTCCATGAAGAGGGCCCGGGATCCCCAGGCTGGAAGCTCGCCTTGTGCTGTCAGGGTGGCGTGGCTGACCCGGAAGTCCAGCAGAATCCGAGGCAGCGGTCGGAGCAGTGTGATATTCCGGCCACGCACCGCACTGTCAGACCCTGTCTGAAATATTGACTTTTATCCTGGGCCCTCCGTTTTGGAAGTGACACTGACGGAAGCAGAGCATAGTCACACGGAGTTGAGGCATTTGCACATTAGGAACGTTTAGCCTGGAGAAGTGAAGTCTTAGGATGACAAGCACCTTCAGAAATCTCAAGGGTTGTCAAAGGGAAGACAGTCTGTGTAGCTCCCGGGGAGGAATGAAGACCAGCGGGTGAAAGTTACAGGGAGGCAGGTTTCATCTCCGTGTAAGGAAGAACTTTCTAACAATCAGAGCTGTCCAAAACTAGGACAAGCACACTCAAAATTGGGGAGCTCCCCCGTGGGGAATATTCACCCAGAGGCCAGGGGACCCTCTGTCACAAATGTTGACAGGGAAGCTCTGCATTGGGTTAAAGTTGGCCCAGAAAGCTTTAAGGAGTTCCTGAGATTCTTTTTTTTTTTTTTTTTTAAGTTTCACCTTTTATTTATTTATTTTTTCTTTATTGATTTTTAGAGAGAGGAAGGGAGAGGGAGAGAGAGATAGAAACATTGATGAGAGAGAACATTGATTGGCCACCTCCTGCATGCCCCCCACCGGGGATCAGGCCCACAACCCGGGCATGTGCCCTGACCGGGAATCGAACCAGCAACCTGCTGGTGCACGGGTCGAGGCTCAACCACTGAGCCACGCCGGCTAGGCGTCACTGAGATTCTTTGATCTAAATGTACCCATAAGGCTTTTATAGAAGAGATTAAACTTGGGCAGAGCCTTACGTTAACCTCATGTTTTTCTTTCTGACCTGCCCACTCCAGTACAGAGAGGGGAAGAAACTGAAACCCAAACCTAACTACAACAGTGTGGATCTCTCTGAAGTGGAGTGGGAGGACCGAGCTGAAATCGTGAGTGGGAAAAGTGGGAGCAGGAGGAGCTGTTTAACTCTGACCGATACACAAGCCAGCTGCACGGCTAGAAGCTCTGATGTCGCTCTGCACCTCTCAGTGGACCCTTTCCGAGACCAAACCAGAAACAATTCCTAGAATGGGCAATTCTTTAAACAGCTCTAAAAATATATCAGTATCTTCCTGAATCAGGATTCCTGAGACCCATGAGCTCCTGTCTGTGAGCTACAGAGTTGCAGTTCTAGTGATGTTTCAGTCTGGCTTTTAGTGTAGCTCATCCCGGAGGAAATTATGTCTCAGTGATGTGACACTACGTTCGTGTATCAGCCCACTTTGGAACATTATCTCCCTGAGTTTCCAGAGTATAAGCTAAATGGAACCTAGAATCTGGCCTCCACCCCCTCAGTATTCGCTGAGAGGAAAAAGGGGAAGAACCAGAAGTGTTCCCAGGGGTCACCTCCAATCTGGTCCGTAAAGCTCCACACTGCAGTGTGAGCCAAGGAACTAACTCCATTCTCTTTCCTCTTGAAGCTGAGAACAGCCATGATCAACGGGGAAACGGGTTCTCTCTCGATGGATGTGAAGGTGCCGCTGGACACAGGGGTAAGGTGCCCGAGAGAGCACGAGGCTCTGGTCCCAGGAGGCAGCGCGGCCGTTACTTGAGTTTTGGGGTGGTGACAAAAAACTTGGGATGTAGATAAATTAGAGCTTAAGACTTGAAAGCTAGCTATAGCCTAGAGGGCTTGATTAGAGAGCATATCCACGTGTGTGTCGGCCCCAGAGAAGCACCTGGCCAAGGGACTGTCGCTCACATCAATGCTGGGTTCTTTGGCGGCTACTGAGTGAGGCAATTGGTCAGCCCAAGTTTTTACAACTCTTCTTCTTCCTTGCGCTGCCTGCTGCTTGGCCCTTTTGTTGTTTATGGTGGAAAGGAGAAAAGTGACAGTTAATTTTGCAAATTGTTAGCAGCTCTTGTAAAACATGTTACATGGGAAGAGGTTAAAAATAATTGCTATTCTTTCTAGCTGATTTGTATCCATGTAAATACAGAGGCTCCAGAATCGATACCCTCACTGACACCATGGCTGTCCTCACAGACCCACACATCATTTATGAAAGATCATTTCACCTTCTCATTTAAAAGGTTCCAATGCATTTTCGGTGAATTTTCATTGTCCCTTGACATATTTACAAATGTCACCTCCTCCCTCACAGCCACCCCCACCTCCTCCTCCTGTTGCCCATCTGTCTCAGCTAAAAGAACACAGGCATCTGTCTGCAACAATTAGACCCAAGTACTTCTACAAACACAGACCTCCATGGAAGCCAAACAAGAAAGCACTGGGAAGGGAAAGCAACTCATTGTATTCCTTTGAGCTGCACAGACCGATTGTCGCTGGGACCAATATCTGATTTCCGCAGCAACTGCCTTCTGTTTATATGTTCTGGGCTGAGAAGGGCCTCCTTTAGGCAGACTGGGCAGTACCGTGATGTGAGACCATCTAGTGCACCAGCTGCTTCTCCTGATCCAAAAAAACAAAGGTTTCTCACATGAGCCTCACCTTGATTCCAACCAGACTGTCACCCACATGCACCAGGGAGCACTCACCCAGCCCAGCCCTGCCAGAGCATTTAAGGTAGGACTTGCTTTGTTTTTTGTTTTTTTGGTACGTGCCCCTAGCAGGAACCGAACCCAGGGCTCTCTGATCCACAGGCCGATGCTCTTACTGCTGAGCCAAACCGGCCAGGGCAGGTAGGACTTGTTTTTATGCTCCAGTGAAAACTCTAACATGCCCTGGCATACAGCAACTTTAAGATGTATCTGTGTGTGACTACACCGTATGGAATTCAGACCCGTCTGTGAAGTGGGTGTGGCCTGCCCACCACCCTTTCCTCCCCTGCTGCCCTCACACTTCTCAAGGCCACCAGGGAGGGTCCTAACCAGATCCCGGCAGGCTGAGCTTGTCCCGAAACCTCAGCCCGCCCCTTCCGAACAGGTTCATTGCTGCTAATAAATCATCCAAGTTAAATCTGCAGTTTAACAAAGGCTTCTTGACACATGGGTCCTTAGACATAAAAAAGTAGGGTGATGATGATCATGGTCACAACCATGATGGCATTTCATAACACACATGTGTTCATGCCTTCCTACTGCTACTATTCATAATAATAATAATGGCAGCTAAGATTTATTAGAAACTGGACTAAGCACTTCATAAGTGTTCACTTAACACTCACAGCCTTAGGAAGTAGGTACTGTCCTATCCCCATGTTACAGATGAGGAAATTCAGAGGTTAAAAACTTGCCCCGGGTCTGGAAGACCCACACTCCGGACGCTGAATAAGGCCTTTCTGTAGGACCGGCCCTGAATGCTCAGCTCATTCTTCCGCCTTAAAGATTTCTCAAGAGTCTCTTCAGAACAGCATTTCTATTCTACCTTTACAATTCATTGTCTTCTCTCCCTGTGCCCATCATATCAAAGCTCAGCCTCTTCACTCTGCCCTCTCGCGCCCGAAGCGGCGGCGCCCGCACTGCGCGTGGAGGGCGTGTTGCTGGTGCAGACACCATGGTGGAGTCCAGCCGGTCACTGCTCCGGCCTGCGACGATGCCGCTCCATTCGGTCCACCGCAACTGCTCCGTCTCTCCTGCGGGTCCTCTCCTCTCCACACTCCCGGGCAGCCTCGTGGTTGTCTTGCTGCCAGTCCACGCCAGCCCTCTCTCGGCTCCGTGGCGCATGTCCCCGGATGAGCTGGTCCCTCCGTGCAGCCCTCTCCGGGCCGGGCCGAGGGAAGCTTTCTTCAAGCACCTGGGGAGTCTCTTCCCTAAGCCATCCTCCTGGCGGCTGGTAACTCTGGTTGTTTTCCCCCAGGGGGGTTGCACGCATCCCTACTTCCCACGGATTATCCAGACCTTTCTAAATCTCCCGAGCCCCAGAGGGGGAACTATGGTGACATGACCAAGGACAATAGTAGCAACCCCAGCATGACTTAGAGCGGGACTCACAAGCTCAGAAATCTCTGGGGCCAGATAGGCCACGTTCAGAAATGTGAGTGAGAGAAGTGACAAGCCTGGGCCTCGGGCTGCTGGCCGCGGAGGCGACCTGGAGCGCCACACACGCCCTCTAAAGGAGACAGCTGGGAATACATGCTCTCAATGCGAGCATCACTTCCAAAGATGTTAGAAACACAGTCTGGGCCAGTATTTAGCGTATCAAACTTGTAAGGAATCCAGGTTTGGCCTGCAGGCCTCCCACTTGCCGCCTTGATAGAGGCTGTCTGTCCTAAACTGCGGGCCAATGACATGTGCCGTAATTCTAACCCACCAATGGCATCCTGGTCAGATGTCCTGGGACATGTTTCAAAGTCCAAATTGGAAAAACAGAGTATCCTTGAGCATCTGATCCACGACCCCCCCTTTTTTTTTTCATCATTTTCATGGCGTTTGATAGTTTAGAACAAAGATTCAGTAGTGGGGGAGGGACAGAGGAAGACGGTGTGTCTACAACCTGTTCTTTACAACAGCCCGTAGACAATAAAAAGTATTACACGTGTGGAGAAACAGGAAAATGTGATGACTCCCAGTTCAGAGAAGAGGCAGTCTTAAAACTGATCCAGAGATGATCCCGCTGCTGGAATTAGAAGAAGGATTTCGATATGATAAATTTGAAGCAGATATGACACATTTAGAAAAGGAATTTTAAAAAATGATGGTCATAATGAGTGAATGGATAGAGAATCTCAGCAGAGACATGATTAGAATTTGATTAAAGAAGCAGACCCACTACAAGTGCTATGAATCTAGAGCTTTATTCTAGGCTTAGACCTTTGCGCGAGCTGGAGAAGAAGTCTGCAGAAGGCTACCTCCGCTCTCGGGGTGACCTTGAGGTCATCGTGGGACAGCAGTTGGGAAGGAGAGCTGGAAGATGTTTGGGGAAGGCAAGAACAGACAGAAACCCATGAGGAAAAACAGGAACCTATGAGAGAAAACTGAAACCCAAATTCATCTCTCACTGCCTACAAGCACAGTGAGGTTAGTGACCTGCGGCAGGAGCTGCACACCCACAGGGCTCGGGGCTCAGGGAAGTGGCAGGGGGCGCAGTGGTCTCTGAGGAAGCTTCGCGTGTGGCTGCTTGTCCAGGCCAACGGCCAGAGCAGCTCCGAGTGCCTGATCCTCACCTTCGGCGTGAGAAAGGGTTGCTGCTTCACGTCTGCCTTTAACATCTCACGCAGACTTGCCTTTGGCCAGCCCCGCTTGGAACAGCACAGGAAAGTGAATCTGGAAATGGAACTCCAGCTTAGTTCATTGGGCACAGCATAAAATGACCACAAGAACCTAATACCATTTTTAGAACTGAATAGTACAGTGTCTGAAATAAAACTTTTACTGGATGGGAGTTCTGGTCAAGAGGGCGGAGTAGGTCAGTACTGTGCTCGCCTCCTCCTATGACCACTTTCAAGTCACAACTAATTACAGAACAACCATCACTGAGAACCACCTGAAATCTAGTGGAACAGAAGTCCTGCACCAAGGATATAAAGAACAGGCCGTGCTGAGAAAGGTGGGGAGGGAGGTCACACAGAAGAGGTTCCCACACCCACATGTGGCGACACAGAATCAGGAGGGTAGCTCAGTGCTGAGGTCCCCCCTGAGGAGCGAGGGGTTCCTGCTCCACGCCAGTCTCCCCAGCCCAGGCTTCCAGTGCTGGGAAGAGAAGTCACCATAACTCCTGGCTGTGAAAGACATGAGAATTGCAACTGAGTGAGACAGGGCAGCTGGAGTCCCAGGCCCTACAGGTCTTAAAGGCCCAGGCACGGACTCATTCAAACTCACTCGCTGGGGCCGCAGCTCAGAGAACACCAGGGAGGAGTGGGGAGGAACTGAATTGTCTGGCTTCAGGGCTAGGGCTCAAGGGGCAGCTGGCAGGTGCCATTGTCCCTTTGCTGAGCCCCCCCCCCCCCAACACAGCCTGAAGGAACAGACAGGCATCAAGTCTGAGCTTCCATCAACCTGGGTGTTAACTCAACCCACGCTGGTGACTCCGAGACCACGTACCACCCACTCTGCAGGCCCACCCAAGCCTCTCTCAGCAGCTTTTCCATTCAAACAGCCTGTCTAAGTTCACATTGCTGACTTTCCTAAAATGTCTCTCTCTTTTTTTATATATTTTTTCTTTATTGACTTTAGAGAGAGAGAAAGGGAAAGGGAGAGAGAGATAGAAACATCAATGAGAGAGAACATCGATTGGCTGCCTCCTGCATGACCCCACTGGGGATCGGGCCCACGACCTGGGCATATGTCCTGACCAGGAATCGAACTGGCAACCTCTTGGTGCATGGGTCAACGCTCAACCACTGAGCCACACCAGCAGGACCTAAAATCTCTCAAAGGTCCACAAACACCAAACAAGAAGCATCTGGCCTTGGCATGCCCCATACCTCTTGTTAAGCAACCGCAGGCCCAACACTAGTGGCAGCCAGCCTCAGTTTGCAGCTTAGCCCCTCTCAGGCACCTCCAAGCCCAGTGCAAGCAGCAACCATCTGCAGATCACTTTGTAGCTCATATCAAGTGGCCTCGGGCTGGGCACAGGCAGCAGCTGACCTTGGCCTGCACCAGCGCTCCTCCCAAGAGGCCCCAAAACCAACACATGAAGTGGCCAGCTTAAGTTACAACAGAGCACCACACAACCACCTCCACAAACACCACACCCAAAAGGCAGACTCGGCAGGCACCAGAGCCCTAATATAGTGAATCCTATTCAGTGGATTCAGCCCCTATGCAATAGCTTCTTGGCTGTAGCCACAGCCATTCCTCACAATCAGCCTGAGGGTCAATCCCTCCCACTGATGTGCCAACAGCAGTCAAGGCTCAACTGCAATAGGAGGGCACACACAACCCACACAAGGGACAGGCTTGGAGCACACAGCTCAGGACCAGGGAGACTGGGCCTCTGGGCCGCACAGGACACCTTCTACATAAAGTACTCTATCAAGACCAGGAGACATAGCAGCTCTACCTAATGCATAAAAACAAACACAAGTCAGCCAAAATGAAGAGGCAAAGAAACATGTCCCAGATGAAAGAACAAACAAAATTTCAGAAAAAAGAACCAAACAAAATGGAGACAAGCAATTTACCAGATGCAGAGGCTAAAACACTGGTGATAAGGATGCTCAATAAACTTAGAGGAATAGTAGATGGATTTGGTGAGATGTTTAACAAAGAGCTAAGAAACATTTTTTAAAAAGAGTCAGAAATGAAAAACACAATAACTAATATGAAGACTACTCTAGAAGGAATCAATAGTAAATTAGATGAAGCAGAGGATCAAATCAATAATTTGGAAGACCAGGTAGTGGAAAACACCTATAAAAACAACAACAAAAAAAAAGAATCCAGAAAAAAAAAAAAAAAAATGAGGATAGTTTAAGGGGCCTCAGGGATCAAGCGTGCCAACATTCTCATCATAGGGACCCCAGAAGAAGAGTGAGAGCAAGGGATTGAAAACCTATTTGAAGAAATAAGGATGGAAAACTTTCCTAACTTGGCAAAGAAAATATACATACAAGTCCAGGAAGCCAGAGAGTCCCAAATAAGATGGGACCTACATAAGAAGGAGCTCTCATAAGACTGTCAGCTAATTTCCCAACAGAAACTATGCAGACCAGAAAGGATTGGCACAAAATATTCAAAGTGATGAAAAGCAAAAACCTACAACCAAGATTACTCTACCCAGCAATGCTGTCGTTTAGAATAGAAAGACAGCTAAAGAGCTTCCCAGACAAGAAAAGCTAAAGGAACCCATCACCACCAAACCAGTATATGGTGATCAAGATGATTTGACTTTGGTGGGCACACCAAGCAACATACAAATCTTCTAACATAAAAACCCACACCTGAAACCTATGTGATCATATTAACCAATGTAAATCCAATAAATCTAATTTAAAAAAAAAACAAAAACAGTCCTGGTCGGTTTGGTTCAGTGGTTGAAGTGTTGGCCTGCGGACCAGAGAGTCCTGGGTTCGGTACCCCTCTAGGGGCACGTATCAAAAAAAAGAAAAAAAAAAGAAAAATAACAGTATTATAAGGAAAAAAAAGATCAAATATATGAATAATAAAATAGCAATAATTACATACCTATCAATAATTACTTTAAATGTAAAGTAATCAAAAGACATAGGATGGCTAAATGGATAAGAAAACAAAACTCACCCTGGCCGTTTTGCTCAGTGGTTAGAGCATCAGCCCGAGGACCAGAGAGACCTAGGTTCGGTTCCCGCTAAGGGCACATACGTACCTTGGTTGCAGTTTGTCCCCAGCCCTGGTGGGGTTGTGTGGGTGGTGGCCAGTCGATGTGTCTCTCTCACATCAATGTTTCTCTCTCTCTCTTCCTCCCTCTCTCCCTCCTGCTCTATCTGAAATACAGAAATGTCCTCGGGTGAGGATAAACAAAAAAGAAAGAAAGAAAAGAAAACAAGACCTATACATAATGTTGTCTATGAGAGATTCACATCAGACTGAAAGACACACAGACTGAAAGTAAAGGGATGAAAAAGATATTTCATGCAAATAGAAATGAAACAAAAGTTGTGTTAGCAATACTTATACTAGATAAAATAAACTTTAAAACAAAGGTTGTAACAAAAGACAAAGAAGGACCCAGCAATTTCACTTCTGGGTATTTATCTGAAGAAATCCAAAACACTAATTCAAAAGACAGATGCATCCCATGCTCATTGCAGCTTTATTTACAGTAACTAAGATATGGAAGTAATCTAAGTGTCCATCAAGTGGATAAAGAAGATGTGGTACATATATACCATAGAGTATTACTCACCCATAAAAAATAATGAAATCTTGCCCTAGCCAGTTTGGCTCAGCAGTAAAGCATCAGCCCACAGATCAGAGTCTCGGGTTCAATTCCAGTCAAGGGCACGTACTTTGGTTGCAGTTCGGTCCCCAGCCCTGGTCAGGGTCATGTGGGAGGCAACCAATCGGTGTGTCTCTCTCAAATCAATGTCTCTCTCTCTCTCTCTCTCTCACTCACTCATTCTATCTGAAGACAAAGAGGAAAAAAAGTATCTTCAAGTGAGGATTAAAATAATAATAATAATAATGAGGATTAAAATAATAATAATAATAATAATAATAAATGCAATGTTAACATTTGTGACAAATGAATGGACCTAGAGGATACAATGCTAAGTGAAATTAGTCAGACAGAGAAAGACAAATACTATATGATTTCACTTACATGTGGAATCTGAAAAATAAAGTGAATGAACAAACAAAACAGAGATAAACTCAGATACAAAGAACAAATTGATGGTTGCCAGATGGGAGGGAGTTTTGGGGTCTGGGTGAAAAAGGTAAAAAGGAGTAAGAAGTACAAATTTCCAGTTACAAAAATAGTCATAAGTATGTAAAGTACAGCATAGAGGACACAGTCAATAGAACTTTAATAACTATGTATGGTGTCAGATGGGTCCTAGACTTATCTGGGAGATCACTTCATAAGTTATATAAATCTCTACTCATTCATTTGTACACCCCAAAATTAATACAGTATTGTGTCAACTGTAATTTTTTTAATGTTTTAATATATTTTTTAAATTTTTTTACTGGCTGGGCTTAACAGCAGATTGAAGAAAAAATGGGGCAGTAAATTTGAAGACAGATAAATAGAAAAAAATTTTTGAAAAAAAAATATCCCTCAGTTTGCAGTGGTCTAACCTATGTCCTTGGAGTCCCAGAAGAAAGGAGAAAAGTGGAGCAGAAAAAAAAAATTTTTTTTTTAAATAATGTCCTAAATATCCTGAATTAAGAAAGCAAGGCACAGACTATATCCAGAATATATAAAGAACTCTTACAAATTATTAACAAGGACTAACAACCTGATAAAAAATGGTCCGAATACTTGAGCAGATGCCTCACAAAGCACACATGTCCCACAAGCCCATGGAAAGGTGCCCATCATCATTGGTCTTCAGAGATTCTCAAACTAAAACTACAGTGAGGATCCATTTCACACTCTTCATGACAGTTGAAATCCAAAAGACTGATAACACCAAATTCTGACAAAGAGGTAGAGAAATTGGGCCCTGGCCGGTTTGGCTCAGTGGTTAGAGCGTTGACCTGCGGTCCAGAAAGACCCAGGTTCGGTTCCCACTAAGGGCGTGTACCTCAGTTGCAGTTTGTCCTCGGCCCTGGTTGGTCATGCAGGTGACAGCCACTCGATGTGTCCCTTTCACGTTGATGTTTCTCTCTCTCTTTCTCTCTCTCCCTCCCACTCTATCTGAACAAAAAATGGAAAAATGTCCTCGGGTGAGGATAAAAAAAGAGGTAGAGAAATCAGGACTCGTACAGTGCTGGTGGAAGTATCACAAAACAACTTGGGGAAATTGTTTGGCAGTTTTTATAAAAGCAAACATACATTTAGCGTACAACCCAGCAATTCCACTCCTACGCATTTCTGAAGAGAAATGATAACATGTCCACAAGAAGACTGGTTCAAAAATGTTTATAGCAGCTTTATTTATTATAGCCCCAAACTGTAAATACCCCAGAGGCCATGGGTAAGGGAATGTAAAAGCCAAATAGTGTATCCACACATTGGAGATCTACTCAGCAGTAGAAACACACTCAACGGCATAGATGGATCTTAAAGACATCATACTGAGTAAAAGAGGGCAAACACAAGAGGGTACGTACTATAAGAACAGGCAAAATCAATGTTTGGTGATAGAATTTAGACCAGATCGAATGTAGTCCATGGAGGGTGGGAAGAGGGATCGACTGGAAGGAAATTGCAGAGAACGCGAACATTCAGTATCCTGACCGGGAGGTAATTACAGGGCTGCGTACATTTACCAAAACTAATGGGATGATGAGGGAAAAGGGAGAAACATCTGTAATACTTTCAACAATAAAGATAAATGTTTTAAAAACAAATGGAATGATGCACTTAAGATCCATGCATTTTGCCTTTTTCTTTAATTTAATAAAAAGGAAACATTTTAAAGGTGATCTCCAGTTCCGACACTCAAGCAAGCCCCCTAAGCCCATCTCTGCCCTTCCTGGCTCCCGACTGCCCCCTGACGACCGGGAGGGAGGGAAACTGGAGAGAGGATGGACCAAAGCAGAGGGGGCAGGAGGGCATCACCTGGATGAGGCCAGGGCCAGAGAACTGTTTGTTTGGGTTTGAGCTAGAGCCAGTTTTTTGTAGAAACTAACCTTTTCCCCCCACTCCTCCCCTGGTGTCCCTTCCAACATCTAACTCCAATTTCCAAAGTGCAAGAAAAGCCAGAAACAAGTGAAGGGAATAAGAACAGCTCCTGAGCCAACTGTAACATTAAGTATTTTCCAAAGACTTAAACCTGAGTCTGTGGACCAGACACTCTGCAGAACTACGGAGACCAGGGCAAATCCTACTGTTCCCTGGGCCCAGCCCCACCTGCTAAAAACACGCTCACGACCTCACAGCGACCATATGCAAGAGATGCTATGGTTAACCCCGACTTACAGATGAGCACTCTGATGCTTAGAAAAGTGGGGTGACTTACACCAGCGCACACAGCTGAAATCCAGATCCGTCTGACGCCCAGCTCATGCCCTTAGCCACTGTATACACTACCTGACGCTCTAATTTATGCAAATTCAACCGAAACCTGAAAGATGGCAGCTTTGAAAGGAAAAAAAGAGTTGTAAAGGGTGACATGGCCCTGGGAGGGGTGTAGTGGAGAGAACAATGACCCCACTATCCCTCCGCTATTATTCAAGAGAGGGAGGGTTATAGGTGGATCGGACACATATGAGATCCTGATATCAGCACCACCTAGATTCCCTCCAACTGTACACATATTCAGCTCTGGTCCCATATGAAGCCAGGAGTCCGTCTACACCTGCTCTGTCCAATACAGTAGTCACGAGCCCCACTAACTCTCAATTTAAATTTCTCTTAACTAAAGTTTGAAAATCCATTTTCTCACTTGCGCATATCAAGGCTCAGTAGCCATACGTACCTAGCGGCCACTTTATGGGACAGCACAGAGGTAGCCTTTGGTCCTTCAGTCAGGCCACTCCCAAAGGCTGCGGTTTGCTGGGCCTGCGGTGACTCTGCCTGTGGTGTCCACCAGCTGAGGCATGTTGGTGCTGGTCGGGGAAGGGAACAGAGGCGACGGAGATGATGGAGCCCAAGGGTGTTAGGCAAGGAGCTGGGTGGCCTGGTCGGACACTCTCCTCTCCAGCAAATACCCTTTCTTTTCTCTTTCAGAAGAGAGTTCTTTTTCTGACCAATGACTACTTCTTCACGGACATCAGTGACACACCTTTCAGGTGAGGGGCACGTGTTTTATTTGCAGGGTAGAACTTTCAAGTCGGGTTGGATTTACTCATAGTTAGTTGGCAATTCTGCAGTAACAGAAAAAGACACAGGTCTATATTCAGGAAATTTGAGAGGTCTAGACCTGCTTTGCCAGTGTAGCCCAGTGTGCAGTGTTTGGAACCAAACTTCCTGGTTTAAATCCCAGCATCATCACTTACAGGCTGTGTGACCTTTATCAAGTTACTTAACCTGTCTGTGCCTTAGATTGCTCATCTGTAAAATGAAGGTAGTAATAGCAGCTACCTTTTGGCGATCTTGTGAGGATTGAATGACATAATCTACCTAAAGATCTTAACACATGCAATGTAAGCAATTGCTAGATGGAAGATCAAATTTGAAGATCTCCTAGGTTCCTTCCAGCTGTATCAATATTTAACTCCAGTAGATATACAGATTAAGAAACAAATAGCTCTTATCTCTGAATTATCTCATTTCTCAATAAAACCTGGTTCCCAGCTCTGACTGCTCATTAGACTACCTGAGGAATTTTATAAAATGGCCAATGTCCAGGCCCCATCCAAGCCAATTCACTCAAAATGCCTGGGATTGGGCCCAGGCGCTAGTAGCTTCGAAAGCTCCCTCGGTGATTCAGATATTTGGCCAAAGTTCAAAAGCATTCGACCAGGAGAGAGGGGAAGTCATGGTGGGATTCACCAGGTGGGAAAGGACTCTTGTTTTGGGGGTCCTGTGAGACCTGGAGACCTTTCTACATTTCAGGGGGGTTCTGAGAGGTTCAGAATCTATCTTGATTAAAATAGGAGCTGAAATAAATCAGCCTTACTCTCTACATTTTTATTTTAATCACTGTCAACTTTAATATTTTATTCAAAGTTATTTATTCTGTTGAATGAGCATGGCATTTTCTAATTACTACTAATAACTACAACACCAGTAAATATTGAATGCTTACTCTTGCCAGACACTGGTCTAGGTACTTCATGTGGATTGGCCCCTTTAATGATTTCAGTAATCCTACAAGCACTGTGGATTGACTGCATATCATTAGGTTTGGTTGCAAAAAAAATAGAATTTTTGAATATTAAAAAATGTAATAATATAAGCCCTGGTCAGTGTGGTCCAGTGGTTAGAGTGTCATCCCATGCACTGCAGGGTTGTGAGTCTGATTCCCGGTCAAGGGCACATACTTGAGTTGCATATTCAGTCCCCTGCCCCGGTCAGGCACATTCGAGAAGCAACTGATCGATGTCTCTCTCTCACATAAATGTTTCTTTCTCTCTCTCTCTCTCTCTCTCTCTCTCTCTCTCTCTCTTTCCCACCTCCTGCACCCCTTCTACTCTCTCTAAAAATCAGTGGAAAAAATGTCTTCGGGTGAGGATTAACAAAAACATTTTGTTTCATAAAATAGGAGCTGAGGCCCTGGCCAGTTTGGGTCAGCGGTTAGAGCGTCGGCCCATGGACCAGAGAGTCCCGGGTTCAGTTCCCGCTAAGGGCATGTACCTCGGTTGCAATTTGTCCCTGGCCCCGGTTAGGGTCATGTGGGTGGCAACCACTCGATGTTTCTCTCTCTCTCTTCCCCCCTCTCTCCCTCCCGTTCTATCTTAAGATATATGCAAAACTGTCCTCAGATGAGGATAAAATAAATAAATAAATAAATAAATAAATAAATACAGCAGGAGCTGAGGGGAATCTGTGGCGTTATAGGATTCCCAGGGTCCTTTCCAGGAAGAAGGGCTGATATGGAAATAGAAGTGCTCCTTGGCCCTGGGGGGGATGACCTGGGAGGCTCTGTCATGGGGGTGGAAGCTCATAAACTCAGAGCTGGTGCAGGACAGGACATGGGCTGGGATGCTGACTTGCACTTGCCGTTGACGAGGACGTGGGTTCTCTGCTCCCCCCACAGTCTGGGAGTGGTGCTGTCCCGGGGCCATGGAGAATACATCTTCCTGGGGAACACATCTGTGGAAGAAGGTAGGTTGGCGCCAAGTACTGATGGACAGTTTAGAGGGGAAAGGGGTGCTCCTGGGATACTGCGCAGGGCTACCCGAGCCAGAGCAGGTTTGGCGTCCTCCAGGTCTCGGGCTGCAGAGCAGACTCTCAGCGCCCGGCTGCCGGGAGGAGGGACCTGTGTGTCCCGGGCACCCTGGGTGCGCTGGGTCTGCCGGTCAGCCGTCCAATCCGACAGCGCCTGAGACGAGCCAGCTTTGCCTTGTCAGAGTCTGGAGGCCTTGCTGGCTCGAGGGCCGGGCCTCAGGGGGGCTGGGTCTCACCTGTCAGAAGACTACACAGCAGGCAGAGAAAGGAGGCCAGGGAGAATCAGAAAGCAAATCAGTCACAGTTCGCTCCGGCTGCGGCAACCAAGTGCCGCAAACGGGGTGTCCCCAGCAAGAGAGACTTATTCTGGGGGCTATGCTCCCTCCAACACCTCTCTAGCTCCCGGGCACCCCGGCGGTCCTCGGCTCGCACTGCCGTCTTCAGCCCCGCCTCCGTCATCTCGTGGTTGCTCGCGTTGTGTGTCCTTATTTTCCCCCTTATAAGGACACCAAGCATCTTGGATTAGGGGCCACACTAATGACCTCATCTTAGCTTGATTACATCTGCCAAGACCCTATTTCCATATAAGATCACACAGGTACTAGGGGTTAAGACTTCAACATATCAGTTTGGGGGACACAATTCAACCCATAACAGGGTGCTTATGGGAAGGGAACCTGAGAGAGGTGGAGGGAAATGTGGGGGGAGGATGGCAGAGAAGGGCCCCACCCTCCTCAGCAACTTGCTCATGATTGGCAGCTGCCTGAGCACCTTGAAGAACAGAACCTATATCCAGGGCCCAGGGATATCTCAGGGCGTCCTTGGGAGATGTGGTCACAGCTCTGTTCAACGCCCACGTTCTGTCCATTCTCCCCTTACGATCCCGTGAACGTATCTTGTCCCCCCTGTCTGCCACCGCCCCGGTCACCGGCTCCTCTATCCTGATAACCACAGCAGCCTCCAGCTGCTCTCTCTGCCTCTTCCTGTCTGCGAACTTCTTTCTACCAGACAGAACTTTCTAGAAATGCCAAATTGGATTGTGTTGCTGCTAGCGGATCTTCAATGACCTTCTGCTTCTTGTCATTTCCCCCCACATCGAGCTTTGAGGTCTTCCCATACGCCGCCCTCTCCCCAAAGTGTTGTCCTCTCCAGCCCACCCCCCCTCTTATCCCAGCCAATCCAGACCCGCTCTTCAGGCCCCCGTGTGACGTCACTTTTCTGGGAGCTGTCCCAGGAGCCCCTTCTCCACGCACAGGCTGGGTAGCACGCGCAGCTATGTGCTCCCGCGTCCCCTGCATTCGCCCTTTTACGGCATTTGTCCTGACATTGGGACACTCTCCCATTTGTCACTGGTTCCAAAACAAGCTTCCTAGGCCTCCGTGGTGTCTTCCTCTCTCCTGTGCGTATCTTCCTCTACCCAGATATGCCCATCTTCATTGTTGCAGGGGACAGAGGGTGCTACCCTTACCCTCTGTGGACTCAGCTGGGCTCCCTGGGCTGACTGTGGGGAGAGGCGTGTCTCCCTTTAACTATTTGCCTGCATCTGTGTCTGTCCAGAGCCTCTTGTCCAAAGCCTCTTGGCATTTCCATCATCCTTGCCTTCAATTTGACAAACCTTAACTGAGCACCTATTTATTTTTTAGCACCGAGGGTGCTCAGTAGGGTGCCTTTTCATTCATTCAACAAATATGTACTGAGCCCATGTCCGTGTAGGTGCTGTACCGGGCACGAGGCTACAGAGATCACACGCAACAGACATGGCCCATCTCTGGGCTTATCTTTCAACTGGCCATTTAGCTCAGTTGGGTACAATGAAGCTGCAATCACTGGTTCCAAAGGATTAGCTCCCTCAAGGGAGACCGCATGGGTAGGGTTTGGGCATGAGACAATGGGGAGAAAGCATTTCAGGAAGCCGCAGCCCTGTCCTCCTGGGTGAGCGCTGCTCTGAGCTGAGAACAAGAGACAGGAAACGCACCCCTTCCCTGAAGAAGCTTCCTGGCAGTTGTGTCTAAACAATTCCAGTGCGCGTCCTCACACCGGGGCGAACACCGTACTGAGTGTGGGCTCTGGTTTCAGGCCTGCACGACCTGCTGCACCCGGATCTGACCCTGGCCAGCGACTGGTGAGTGGGCCAGCCACTGCGGGGAGGAGAGGGAGGAGAGGGACGGAGGGAGGGAGGCAGACTTTTTTGAGGTAACCTTGACTCCCCTGGGTTCCAGGATCTACTGCATCACGGATATCGACCCCGATCACCGGAAGCTCAGCCAGCTGGAGGCCATGGTCCGCTTTCTGAAAGGGGAGGACCCAGACCTGGAGTGTGCGTGCTGCCCACCCTCCGGGACCCTGCAGCTCAGGACTTTGCGGGAAGGGAAGGCAGGGGGTGGGGGAGGGCTGCCAAGTAGCTCTTAGCGCTGACAGGGAGACTTCCCGAGACAAAAGCAGAGCCAGGCTCGCAGTGGGCCAAGCTGGTGACTCCGCGTCCCAGGGGCTGTGGCAGATGAGCATGCCCGTGTCAGGGGCTGGCATCTCCGCGAGCCTTTCCCCCGAGCACTGCTAAGGCTCCGAAGGGACAGTCACACGGTGTGCGGGCCTCAGCCTGACCATCCGCTCTGTCCCACACCACCTGGCAGTGGCCCCGGGCCGGCAGCTGGTGCTCCGAAGTCCTCGTCTCCGCAGAGGAGAGCACGGACCAGAGCCCGCGGCCTGTGGGTGTTTTCTGACACCTGGTTCTCAGACTAACCTTAAATTCCCCTCCACGAACTCAACTGGGAAATTATAGGGCCACACCCTCATCATTGCACTTCTTTCTCTTTGGAAGAAGGAGCAGGTCATTTTGTCAGCTTAGTGTCACCGCCAAGAGAAGATTCCACCTTCCGTGCTGTCCCGACGTTCATTCCATGAACAAATCTGTACTGAGCACGTGCTCTGTGCCAGGCCTGAGGCGGCACTGAGGCCACAGAGATGCCCCGACAGGCAGGCCCTTGCTCTCACGGAGCCTGTAACTGCGTGGGAACCACACGACGAAGAAGCAAGCCTACACATGAGGGGGAGGTGATCACAGGAGAGGAGAAACGGGGCCCGCTTTCCACGGACGGCCAGGGAAGGCCACCGCTGTCACACTGCCACTCCCCACCCAAGTGGCTCCGTGGCTACAGGATCTCTTTGGGTGGTGACGAAAATGTCGTGGAACTAGACAGAGGTGATGGCTGCCCATCACTGTGCACGTACAAAATGCCGCTGAATTGCATACTTTAAAGCAGTCGGTTTTATGTTACATGAATTTCACCCCAATAAAAAGAAATACTTTAAAGAGAGGGAGGGAAGAGAAAGAGCCACCCTTGGAAAGAGCACCCTGACCAGGGGAACAGCATGTGGGGAGGCTCGGAGGCACGTCCCCATCCCGGCCTGCGGAAGGCCAGCCTGCGCGGGGGCGATGGCCACGGAGCAGGGCCGTGAGTGGGAGGGAGCGCAGGCCAGGCCCAGAAGAAGGTCTGGTCACTGAAGGATCCTAATTTCACAGAGCATTAGAACTAGAGAGAGCCATAGAAATCATCCTGTTCTCTCACATGTTCGGGTTGAGGAAATGGAGGCTGAAGAGGTGCAGTGACATCCTCAAGTCCACGCCGGTGGTGTCCCGTGTCCCACACACAGGCTTACAAGGGCGCTGTGTTCCTGGAAGCCCAGCCTTCCTCAAACGGCAGCTGAGCTGTGTCGATAATCAGGGAAATAAGGGGTTGCTCTCCTTTGGCTTTGCGCCCAGGTGACGAGGAGCTGGTGCGGGAGGTGCTGTTTGACGCGGTGGTGACGGCCCCCATGGAAGCCTACTGGACAGCGCTGGCTCTCAACGCCTCTGAGTATGTACCGGGGGCTGAGGGCTCCGGGAGGGAAAGAGGTTCTGGCCCCTGGCATTCCCTGGGTTGAGTCAGAGTGTCTCCCACTAGCTGGCTGGCAGCTCCCATCACCCACGTCCTTTGGCCCAAGAAGAACGGTGATGAGGGTGGAAAGACACAGGGAGTGAGAGCAACACTCACACAGCCCAGGTGGACCAGGGGCTTCTCAGAGCTCCGCACACAGCACGGCTGCTGCCCGCTCTCCCCTCGGAGAAACACCCTGAGCAGCTCCCGGTCACGGGGCCAAGTCCCCAACCCACACCGCAGAAGCCCCATCCCAGGAACCCCTCTCGGAGTTGGGGTCTCCCTGTGACAGCCCACTAGTCAAAGTGGCTGGAGAGCAGTTCAAGCAGGTCAGTGCCTTGTCTCCAGCAGGTGGGGTCAAGACACCATGAAGTACAAGCTTGACCTCAGAATGTCCTCACTGCTTCTGCTGATCTTTACCTGGAGCTGTTGTGTTTAGTGGACAGATAGAAAGAAGAGAGGGCCCTGGCCGGTTTGGCTCAGTGGTTAGAGCGTCGGCCTGCGGTCCAGAGAGACCCGGGTTTGGTTCCCACTAAGGGCAGGTACCTTGGTTGCAGTTTGTCCCCGGCCCTGGTTGGTCGTGCAGGTGGCAACTACTCTATGTGTCCCTTTCACGTCGATCTCTCTCTCTCTCTCTCTCTCTTCCTCTCTCTCCCTCCCACTCTATCCAAAGAAAAAATGGAAAAATGTCCTCAGGTGAGGATAAAAAAAGAAAGAAAGAAGAGAGGAACGGTGTATGTGTGTGTGTGTGTGTGCGCACACGCGTGCTCATGTGGGTGCACTTGTGCGTGCAAGCATGTGAGTGTTGCGAGGTAAGATATTAACGAGGTTGAGAATTCCGTGGGCCACACTTTGTTCTTAAACAGGAAGATTCAACACCAACTTCAGGAAAATGTCCAACCTCCCCATGACACTCAATAAATCAATGAATACAATCCTTTGAAAACACTAACAGAGTTTTATAGGAACAATCGCCTATTGAAAAGATCAAGGTGCAGATTGCTCCGCATGAGGTGCTGCCATTTCTGTGTGAAGAAGGAAACAGGACCATGTGAGCAGATGCAGTGGGGCAACAACAGGTTCACAGGTGTTCCTACGGAAGAGAACACAGTAATTAACAAGTAATGATACAAGAATGAACTCTGTGGCTTGCGTACTCACAACTATAAACCTACGTTTGCCCCACCCTGCATATAAAACATCTATGAAAGTTTGTATCTATGAAACAGTTCCCACTGGTTGTAAAGGTTAGAAAAATGTGTAACTGAAACAGGGATGGAAGAGACACTTTGTAACTTCTTGGTACAATTTTGAACCACGTGAATGAATGTATTACCTGTACAAAATTTAATAAGCTAAAAAATAAAAGAGAATACACTGGGCCAGGTACTATTCTTAGTACCTAGTGTATACGGACGCATTGATCCTCATGACGACCCTCCTATCAGTATAGGTACGATCATTACCCCCACTTTACAGATGAGGAAACCGAGGCGGAGTGAGAAAAGCAACTTGCCCAAGGTCACATGCCTCACAAGTGGCGGAGCTGGACTTAAAACCGGGCAACCTGATTCCAGAGTCTAGCCTCTCAGGTCCTGGGCTGTCCTGCTTCCCACAGAGGGGATTGGAGAGGAGCACGGTCTCACCTTTCCAGGTTCCGAGATGAGCCAGACGCTTTTTTAATGCTGAGAAACAGTGAGGAGCAAATATCTTAACAAGGGTGTTTATCAGAAAAGATGACTTGGAAATAATATAAATAGCATATTAATAAAGCTAAGAGGAAAAATCACATAATCATCCTCAAAGATGCAGAAAAGATATCTGAACAAATATTAATACCCATTCATGTTTTAAAAAGCCACTCAATAAAATTAAAATTAAAATTAAAATTGACTTGAGCGGAAAGGAGAGGGTCAATAAAGGAAAAGGGGGGGATATCTGTAATACTTTTAACAATAAAGATATTAATTAATCAATTAAAATACAAAATTAAAAGTGAATTAAGCTTGCCCTGGCCAGGTGGCTTAGTTGGTTGGAGTGTCATCCCATACACCAAAAAGTTGTGGGTTTGATCCACAGTCAGGGCACCTAGGGGAGGCAATCAATCAATGTTTCTCTCTCACACATCAGTGTCTCTCTCTCTCTCTCTCTCTCTCTCCCAATGTATTTCTGTCTCTCTCTCTCTGTCCCTTCCTCTCTCTCTAAAAATCAATAAAAACATATCCTCAGGTAAGGATTTTGATTTTAATCCTCACCTGAACATACTTCTTTGTTGATTTTCAGATAGAGTGGGAAGGAGGGGTGGGAGGGAGGGAGAGAGAGAGAAACATCAATGTGAGAGAGACACTTCGATTAGTTGCCTCCCGCAAGATCCCAACCAGGGCCGGGGACTGAACTGCAACCGAGGTATGTGCCCTTGACTGAAGCGAACCCGAGACTCTTCAGTCCACAAGCCAACGCTCTAACCGCTGAGCCAAACTAGCCAGGGTGGATGAGGATTCTTTTTTAAAATTGCCTTAAGCTTGAAAGTCAACATGTGAAGGGGGCTAGCAGCTCTCTCAGTAAAGACAGGAACAAGACAGACTCAATGTTCCTACTACTACTTAACAAGGTCAGAAGGTATCTGTTGATGCAACCAGGTGAGAGCACAAACCCAGAAGCAATGAGAAGTAGAAAGGAAGGCATAAACTATCTCTTTTTAAGAAGGTGATTTGTTTACATACCTGTAAGCCTCAAAAGAATTAACAGAAAACTACTATAAGCAATAAGAGAATGTAGTAGAGTAGCAGTTTATAATATGCACACTCAAAAATTAATAGCCTTATGGAATTTAATAAACAAAATGAACTAATAAGCAAAATAGAGACAGAGTCATAGAGAGCAGGCTGACAGCTGTCGGGGGGGTGTTGGGGGTGTGTGGAGGGATTGAGCAAAAAACAGAAAGAACTCATGGATACAACAACAGGGGGGTAATTGCAGGGGGAGGGGCGTGGGTGGAAGTGGAGAAGGGTATGGGGCTTAAATGGTGATGGAAAAAAATAGCTATAGATAAATGGCCTTTACGTATGCAAATAAAAACCAGATACAAGATATGATGTAAGAAGGCCTATTTAGGAGAGCACACTAGAGAACATAATAAGATACCTAGTCATAAACTATAAGAAATATCCCAAAACTCACATAAAGAAAATGATAAATCACTCCTGAAAGACACAGGTACACTTGAACAGATAGAAAGATATTCAGTGTTTTTGGACAGGAAAATTCAACACCACACAAATATTAATCCTCTCTAAATTAATTTCTAAATCTAATGCAATCCCAATACAATTGTCATTAACATTTTTCTGGATCCAGATAAATTGATTATAAAGTACATTTAAAAAAATTGGAAAGAACAGTCAAGAAATCCCTGAAAAAGAAAAGCGACAAAGGAAATTTGGTCCTACCAACATATTAAAACATATTATAAAATCTCTACAATTTATAAAGTGTGGTATTGACTCATGAATAGACAGGCAGACCAAGGGAACAGAATAGTAAATCCACAGATTCACGTAAACGCCTGTGGAAATTTAGTATATGTCAAAGGCATCATATCAAGTCAGTGAAGGAAAGATGGACTTTTTTTTATCCTCGCCAATATGTTCATTGATTTGAGAGAAAGAAGAAGGGGAAGAGAGAGAGAGAGAACATCGATGTGAGAGAGAAACATCGAACCCACCCTTTATGCACCCTGACTAGGGGTTGAACCTGCAACTTAGGTATGTGCCCTGACCGGAAATCACACCCGCAAGCTTTTGGTGTACAGGACAATGCTCCAACCAACTGAGCCACCTGGCCAGGGCGAAAGATGGGCTTTTTAGTAACTGGTTTGAGAGCCATATGGAGAATGATAAAATTGTATTCTTTTCTCACACCTCACACCTAGATAAAGTCCAAATGATTCAGAGATTTAAATGTAAAAAAATAAAATAAAATAAACCATATAAGTACTGGAAGAAAACATGAGCCAAGTTCTATAAAATCTAGGAGAGAGGAAACCTTTCCCAACGATGACTCAAAATTCAGAAGCAATAAGGGAATGACTGACAAATTTGGCAACATAAAAATGTTTATTTAGCAAAAATAAAACCATGAGCAAGGTGAAAAGAGAAATGAACACCAGAAAACAATGTTTGCAACTTGTAAAACTAATAAAAGGTTACTATCCCTGTATTATGTATCCATGATACATAAAGAAATCCAAAAGTAGAGAAGTAAAAGACCAACCACTTTAGGGAAAAAAAATGACCAAGAGGATTCATGCAAATAGTCCTTAAATATATGAAAAAGTTCTCAATAGAGCTTGTAATAAAAGGAATACAAATTCAAACTGTACCAAGATTGTATTTGTCACTTACCAGACTGAAACCCATCTAAGTCTGCTGATGTGCATGGTGGGGTGGCTATAGGGAATCAGGCAATCTAGCATAGTGTCAGTAAGAATACAAAATGTTTCAAACCCTATGGAAGGGAATTTGGCAACATTTAACAAAATTATACATGCATTTATACTTTGACCCAGCAATCCCACTTCTAGGAATGTATCCCCAAAATATACCAGCAAAAATAGGAAAAGATATGCATAGGAGCTGTTCATTACAACATAATTTGGAACAGACTGAGAGCCCAGAAATAAATCCACACATATATGGCTAATTAGCCTACGACAAGAGAAGCAAGAATACAATAGCATAAAGACAATCTCTTCAATAAATGATGTTGGGCAAACTGGACAGATACATGCCAGAAAAATGAAACTAGCCCACTTTCTTATACCATATACAAAAATAAACTCAAAGTGAATAAAGACTTAAATGCACGACTTGAAACCATAAAACTCCTAGAAGAAAACATAAGCAGTACTCTTTGACATCACTCTTAGCTATGTTTTTTTTTAATATGTCTCCTAGGCCAAAGACAACAAAAGCAAAATTAAATGAATGGGACTTACATTAAATAAAAAGCTTTTGCAAAACAAAGGAAACCATCAATAAAAAGGCAACCTACTGAATGGGAGAAGATATTTGCAAATGAAATATTCAATAAGGAGTTAATATCCAAAATATATAAAGAATTTATACAGCTCAACATAAACAATAAAGACCCAAACGATCTGATTTAAACATGGACAAAGGGCATGAATTTCTTCGAAGAGGACAGACAGATGGCCAACAGACACATGAGAAGATGCTCAATATCACTAATTATCAGGGAAATGCAAATCAAAACTACAATGACATATTACCTGACATCTCTCAGAGTGGCTATTATCAATAAATCAAAAAACAAGTATTGGCAAGGATGGGGAGAAAAGGGAATTCTGGTGCTGTTGGTGGGATTGCAAGTTGGTGCAGCCATTATGTAAACAATATAGAGGTTCCTCAAAAATTAAAAATAGAACAACCATATGACCCAGCAATTCCACTTCTGGATATTTATCCAAAGAAATTGAAAACAGTAATTCTAAAATATATATGCACCTGCCCAGCTGGTGTTGCTCAGTGGTTGAGCATCGACCCATGCACTAAGAGGCTGCAGGTTCAAATCTCAGTCAGGGCACATGCCCAGGGTGTGAGCCTGATCCCCAGAGGGGGCCATGCAGGAGGCGGCCAATCGATGTTCTCTCTCATCAATGTTTCTATCTCTCTCTCCCTTTCCCAGCCTCTCTTTCTAAAATAAATAAAGAATAAATAAATAAATAAATAAATAAATAAATAAATAAATAAATAAATAAAAGATATATGCACCCATATATGTTCACTGCAGTATCATTTACAATAGTCAAGATATGAACGCAATCTAGATGTCCATCAATAGACAAGTGGATAAAAAGATGTGATACGTATATACAATGCAATATTTTTCAGCCATAAAAAAGTGAAATCTTGCCATTTTTAGCAACACTGATGGACCTAGAAGGTATTATGTTAAGTGAAATAAGTCAGAGAAAGACAAATACCAAACAATTTCACTTATATGTGGATCCTAAACAACAAAATAAATGGGATTCCAAAATGGCGGCGGAGTGAACGGAGCTACAGAGACCGGCTCCCAGAACCAAACTGGAATTACAACTAAAACACAGACAAATCGACCGGAAAAAGCAACAGAAAAGCCGCTTGCGAGGACCATATAACCAGGGACACTGACTCCATCCCGGTAGGCTTGCGAAGGTGCTAGACGGGGCTGGGAGCCCACGGTCGGCAGCTCGGCAGCGGCCTTAGCTATAAGCGGCGCCCTCGGGTTACACTCCCAGGCGGCCCCACAGCGCAGCCGGGACAGAGGCTGAAACAGCCACAGCCACTCACCTTGGGCTCCGGCAGAGGGAGGGCGGACTGGACTGGAACTGTGTCGGGACACTCGGGATTTGGAGGGCACTCAGAGCTTCTGCTGAGTGGTAGCCACACAGGACGGTGGCCATATTGCTCCTTCCCAGGGCCCTGGGGAGAGGCAGCAGCCCCTCCCTCGGAGATCCAACCCCACCCTGTGGGCCATTGAAGTGCTAATTGAGGCTCATTAATAACCAGAATCTGCCCCACCCTCGGGAAATCCCCTTAAGCTGAGCACCTGAGGGAGCTTTTCAATCAACTGACAACCTAAAACTCTTCAAGTAACCTGGACTGCTAGCCTCCAGGCAAAAAGCTAGAGGATAGCAGTACCTTTCCTGGGCTAGCAACTCTAACCAGGAAAGTAAGACTTGACAGTGGTGTTTAACATGGGTCCTCCCTCACTCATCTAAACCCAGGAGAGGAAGCCACAAACAGCAGAACACCAACACCCACAGGGAAAACTTGACAGGCTCCAAAGCCCACTGTGATAGCCAAAATGGTGAAACACAGAAACAAAAGCCAAATGAAAGAACAAGAGACCTCCACCGAAGGTGATATCAATGTGAAGCAGTTAGGCATGTTAACAGAGCTAGAATTCAGAGCCATGATCTTGAGGAAGCTCAACAGCATGAGTAAGAACATAGAGATGCTGAAAATAAACCAATTAGAAATTAAAAACCATCAGGAAGAGATTAAGAGTGATATATCACAAATAAAGAACACATTGGAAGGTCTAAAGAGCAGAGTAGAGGAAGCTGAGGAGCAGAGTAGAGGAAGCTGAGGACCGGATCAGTGAATTAGAAGACAGGGTAGAAAAAAATCAACCAATCAGAAAAGCAAAAGGAAAAAACAATTAAAAAACAGGAAGACAGCTTAAGAGAACTGTGGGACAACTGGAAATGTAATAATATTCGCATCATAGGAGTCCCCGAAGAAGAAGAAAACGAGCAAGGGTTAGAGAATATATTCAAAGAAATAGTGACAGAAAACTTCCCTAATTTGGTGATGGAAGAAGGAATTCAAGTTCAAGAAGCACAGAGAGCCCCAAATAAGAAGAACCCAAACAGGCCCACACCAAGACACATAGTAATTAAAATGCCACAAATTAAAGACAAAGAGAGAATCCTAAAAGCAGCAAGAGATAAGCAACAGGTTACCTACAAAGAAAACCCCATAAGGCTCTCAGCTGACTTCTCACAAGAAACACTACAGGCCAGAAGGGAATGGCATGAAGTAATCAAGGTCATGAAAAACAAGGATCTGAATCCAAGACTACTCTACCCAGCAAGGCTGTCATTCAAAATAGAAGGTCAAATAAAGAGCTTTCCAGATAAAAAAAAAAAGGCTAAGGGAACACATTAGCACCAAACCAGCACTGCAAGAAATGTTAAAAGGACTGCTCTAATTAGTAGAAGAAATAGGAAGAAAAATATAACCAAACTAGACAAAAATGGCAATAAATAAGTACATATCAATAATCACCTTAATGTAAATGGACTGAATGCTCCCATAAAAAGACACAGAGTAGCTGATTGGATAAGAAAGCATGACTCATCTATATGTTGTTTACAAGAGACCCAACTCACAACAAAAGACTCACATAGGTTGAAAGTGAAGGGATAAAAAAAAAATTTTCCAAGCAAATGGAAAGCAAAAAAAATCAGGGGTAGCAATACTCATATCTGATCAAATAGATTTCAAAATGAAGACCATAACTAAAGACAAAGAAGGCCACTACATAATATTGAAAGGATCTATCCAACAGGAAGATTTAACCTTGATAAACATATATGCACCCAATATAGGAGCACCAAAATATATTAAAAATCTTCTGGAGGACTTCAAAGGAGAAATCGACAGCAATACAATCATAGCAGGGGACTTCAACACCCTGTTGACACCACTGGATAGATCTCTAGACAAAAAATTAGCAAGGAAACAAACTCTAAATGAAGCACTAGACCAAATGGATTTAATAGATATCTGCAGAGAATTACACCCCAAAACCACAGAATTCACATTCTTCTCAAGTGCACATGGGACATTCTCAAAGATAGACCACATGATAGGACACAAACTAAATCTCTACAAGTTCAAGAAGATTGAAATCATATCAAGCATCTTCTCAGATCACAATGGCATGAAACTAGAAATCAATTGCAACAAAAACATGCAAAGACATTTCAACACATGGAGGCTAAATAGCATGTTATTAAACAATGAATGGGTTAACGAGGAGATCAGGGAAGAAATTAAAAACTTCCTGGAAACCAATGAAAATGAACACACAACAACACAAAATCTGTGGGATGCAGCAAAAGCAGTTTTGAGAGGGAAGTTCATAGCATTACAGGCCTACCTCAAGAAACAAGAAAAAGTTCTAATTGACTGTCTAACCTCACAACTTAAAGAATTAGAAAGCAAACAAAAAGAAAACCCCAGAGCAAGTAGAAGGAAGGAAATAGTAAAGATCAGAGCAGAAATAAATGACATAGAGACCAAAAAAACAATTCAGAGGATCGATGAAACAAAGAGCTGGTTTTTCGAAAAGATAAAGAAGATTGATGGACCCTTAGCTAGACTCACCAAGAAACAAAGAAAGAGAACCCAAATGCACAAAATCAGAAATGAAAGAGAAGTAACTGACACCACAGAAATACAAAAGATCGTTAACAGCTACTATGAACAATTACATGGCAACAAATTCGACAATCTAAGAGAAATGGACAAATTTCTAGAAACACACAGTCTCCCAAAACTGGACCGAGAAAAGATAGAAAACTTGAACAGACCAATAACAACGAAGGAAATTGAAGAGGTAATCAAGGCTCTCCCAGCAAACAAAAGCCCAGGCCTGGATGGCTTCACAGGGGAGTTCTACCGAACATTCAAAAAGAACTAACACTCATTCTCCTCAAACTATTTCAAAAAATTCAAGAAGAAGTAAGACTTCCAAACTCATTTTATGAGGCCAGCATAATTCTAATTCCAAAACCAGGAAAAGACACTACGAAGAAAGAAAACTACAGGCCAATATCCCTGATGAACATAGACACCAAAATCCTGAACAAAATACTAGCAAATAGGATCCAGCAATACATCAAAAAAATTATTCACCATGACCAAGTGGGATTCATCCCAGGGATGCAAGGCTAGTACAATATTCACAAATCAATAAATGTGATACACCACATAAACAAAATGAAGACTAAAAACCACATGATCATATCAATAGACACTGAAAAAGCATTCGACAAAATCCAGCATCTATTTCTGATAAAAACACTCAGCAATGTGGGAATAGAGGGATCATATCTCAACATAATAAAGGCCATATATGAAAGACCTACAGCCAACATCATACTCAATGGGCAGAAACTAAAAACATTTCCCTTAAGAACAGGAACAAGACAGGGATGTCCACTTTCACCACTCTTATTTAACATTGTACTGGAGGTCTTAGCCACAGCAATCAGACATGAAGAAAAAATAAAAGGGATCCAAATTGGAAAGGAGGAAGTGAAACTGTCATTATTTGCAGATGACATGATATTATACATAGAAAACCCTAAAGACTCCATCAAAAATCTACTAGACTTAATAAAGGAATTTGGCAAAGTAGCAGGATACAAAATTAACCTCAAGAAATCGACGGCATTCTTGTACACCAATGATGAACTCACAGAAAGAGAAACTGAAAAAACAATCCCATTTACCATTGCAGCAAAAAAATTAAAATACCTAGGAATAAACTTAACCAAAGAAGTAAAAGACTTATTTCCAGAAAACTACAGGACATTCAAAAAAGAAAAAGAGGAAGATATAAAAAAAGTGGAAGCACATACCTTGTTCATGGATTGGAAGAATTAACATCATTAAAATGTCCATATTACCCCAAGCAATCTACAGATTCAATGTAATCCCCATCAAAATACCAATGACACATTTCACAGAACTAGAACAAATACTTCAAAAGTTCATATGAAATAAAAAAAGACCCCGAATAGCCACAGCAATTTTGAAAAAGTTGAACAAAGTAGGTGGGATCACAATACCAGATATCAGGTTATACTACAAAATGACTATAATCAAAACAGCCTGGTTCTGGCACAAGAACAGGTATAGAGACCAGTGGAACAGAACAGAGAACCCAGAAATGGACCCAAGGCAATATGCTCAATTAATATTTGACAAAGGTGTCAAGAGCATACAGTGGAGTAAAGACAGCCTCTTTAATAAATGGTGTTGGGAAAATGGGACAGCTACATGCAAAAAAAATGAAACTTGACCATCAACTTACACCATACACAAAAATAAACTCAAAATGAGTAAAAGACTTAAATGTGACTCGTGAATCCATAAAAATTCTAGAAGAAAATGTAGGCAACAGAATTTCAGACATCATACACAGCAGAATTTTCACTGATACATCACCCAAGGCAACAGAAACAAAGAAAAAAAATGAACACATGGGACTACATCAAACTAAAAAGCTTCTGCACAGCAAAAGAAACAACCATCAAAATGGAAAGGCAACCCACTGGATGGGAGAACATCATTGCCAAGGATACATCAGATAAGGAGTTAATTTCCAAAATATATAGAGTACTCATACAACTCAACAAAAGGAAGACAACGAACCCAATTAAAAAATGGGCAGAGGAGCTGAATAGACACCTTTCCAAACAGGACATACAAATGGCCAAGAGACATATGAAGAAATGCTCAACATCACTAATTATCAGAGAGATGCAAATTAAAACAACAATGAGGTATCACCTCACACCTGTCAGAATGGCCGCCATCAACAAATCATCAAACAAGAGTTGGCGAGGGTGTGGAGAAAAGGGGACTCTAGTGCACTGCTAGTGGAAATGCAGACTGGTGTAGCCACTATGGAAAACAATATGGTGCTACCTCAAAAAATTAAAAATTGAACTTCCATTTGACCCAGTGATCTCACTTCTAGGAATATACCCCAAGAAGCCTGAAACACTAATCAGAAAGAATATATGTACCCCCATGTTCATAGCAGCACTATTTTCAAGAGCTAAGATCTGGAAACAGCCCAAGTGTCCATCAGTAGACGAATGGATAGAAAAGCAGTGGTACATATACACAATGGAATACTATGCAGCTGTAAGAAAGAAAGATCTCTTATCCTTTGAGACGACATGGAGGGACCTGGAAAATATTATTCTAAGTGAAACAAGCCAAGCACAAAAAGACAAATATCACATGATCTCACTTATATATGGAATATAATGAATATAACAGTCTGAGGAATAGGGTAGACCCAGAAACATAGAAGTAGGGTACAGACTGACAACCCTCAGAAGAGGGGGTGGGGGGGTGGGAAGAGATAAACCACAGAACTTATGTGCATGTATGCATAACTAATGGACATGGACAACAAAGCCGGGGACGGGGCTGGAGGGGGGATCAGGAGGAGGGTGTCAATGGGATAAAAAAGGGGAAACATCTGTAACAAAAATAAAATTAAATAAATAAATAAATAAAAATAAATGAACAAACATAATTAAAATAAACTCATAGATACAGAGAACAAACTGATGGTTGCAAAGTGGAAGGGGAATTAGAAGTATGGGCAAAAAAAGGTAAAAGGGATTAAGTGAAAATTGCCAGTTATGAAAATACTCATAGGGATGTAAAGTACAACACAGACAATATAGTCAATAGTATTATAATTGCACATGGTGACTGATGGGTACTAGACTAATCATGGGTACTAGACTTATTGTATACTTCATAAGGTATATGAATGCCTAATCACTATGTTGTACATCTGAAACTAATATAATATAGTATGTCAACTATAATTGAAAAATAAATTTAAAATAAATACTTGAGTGAGAAAAATGAGAAATATCTCTATATACTGCTATTGAATGATCTTAGTGATGGGGGAAAAGTCTGTTTAATACCCCCACTGTTTACCTAAAATGAGTAAATGCAAATATATTTTCATAGTTACTTACACATGTATATACATAGTTTAATGGAACAATAAACAAGAAAATAAAAAATGTTTCTTATGGAAAGAGTAAAAGAATGGGAGGATGGAGACAGAAACAGACTCTTCTGAATATGCCTTATTTTCCATATTTGACTTTGGAACCATGTAAATGCTTTACTTATATCATTATAAAACAAAATTTCAATTTAAAATAGAAGCTGTAAAAAATTGAAAGCAGTCCGACCAGTGTGGCTCAGTGGTTGAGCATCGACCCATGCACCAGGAGGTTGCCGGTTCGATTCCCTGTCAGGTCACATGCCCAGGTTGTGGGCCTGCTCCCCAGTGGGGGGCCTACAGGAGGCAGTCAATCAATGTTCTGTCACATCGATGTTTCTCTCTCTCCCTCCCTCTCCCTTCCTCTCTCTCTAACATCAATAAAGAAAAAACAAAATTTTTTTTAATTGAAAGCAAATGAAACAAACTTAGCAGTGAATCAAGTTCGTGAAATACCCACACATGGGTGAACTCTTTCAAGGGACTTAAGAACACAGAACTGGAAACACTAAATAAATAAAATCTTAAACTGTGTTCAATAACCATATTGCTAGAAACAATATTGACACTGTTATACCCAAACAATATTGATTGATAAAGCAAATAATATTATGTTAATGTCATTAGGAACCAACATTCTCAGCTGAAGAGGAAAGAGACGCAAAATTTTTAGATGTGATGCTAAATATAATTGGAAATATCGGTGAGCTCATGAGGTATTTTCTCTGAAAGAAACAGAAAGAGTATCCCAGCTTTGTCCTCTGCCAGGACCAACCTCATGACACTTTAGATCCATACTGTGAACTTTCAATGTCCACTTAAAAAGTCCTCATTAAAATGAGTGAGTGGTCCTTGGAGAAATGTCTGATTCCAGGACAGGGGCAGGAAATGTACAAAATTATCGGGACTATCTCATCAGACCAGGAAGCGAGAAGTTACCAAAGACGAATGACGTTGTGTCAACAGGACCCCAGAGCCACCTGAAGAGGCTCTCACTGGTCAAAGGTGGGACAATCAGAGCAGCAAAAGTCATAACAACTGCAATGGAGCAAAACACATTAAATATGTATACAACCCTGTACTCGTAGTGATCCTGAGGGGGGAAAGGCCTTATTGGCCATCATTGGAAGAAGTGAGGAAACCAACTCATTATTCTAAAAACTGGTAAATAAAAAGAGACCCAATGATTCATCCTGCCTCTTCTGTGCAAATTGTACCTCAGGCTAACCAAATATCGACGAGAAATAGCCCTACTTTGCAACCCCTAGTCAATCGGATAGTGTGTGCGTCTTGATGAATTTAGACCAGAGTCCAGCCGGGCCCAAGGCCTAACTGCCAGTTCACAGGAAACACAGGGGACAAGGGAACATGCTAAATAACACCACAGCATCGCACGCCACCAGCCACTCCAGGCCAACTCTACAGGACAAATGCCTGGATCAGCAAATGAATTGCAAGGAAAATAAAAGGAGGGAGGGAAAGCGGAGAAAAAAGGTTTTAAAAAGCTGGAGAGAGCCCTGGCTGGTTTGGCTCAGCAGTTGGAGCATCGGCCTGTGGACCAGAGAGTCCCGGGTTCGGTTCCCGTTAAGGGCGTGTGCCAAAATAAATAAATAAGTAAATAATAAAAAACTGAAAAGAACTGCTCATGGGTATGAGATTGCTTTAAGGGGGAGATGAAAATGTTCTAAAATTGACTGTGGTGGTGTTTCCACAGCTCTGAATACTGAAAACCACTTAATTTTATACTTTAAATGAATGAATTGTATGGCACATGAATTACAGTTTAATAAATATCAGAGAGAGAGAGAGGAACAGAGACCAACCACGGACCCTAAGTCAGATTCTGATTTAACCAAATTTTTAAAATTCACGAAGCTATTATATTATTTAAACATTAAAGAATTGTGAGGGTTTATTTGGTGTGATAATGGCACTGAGGATTTTTTATTCCTTATATTTTAATGATAGAAATTCAAGTATTTACTAACAAAATGATTTCTTGGATTTGCTTCAGAATAATCTAGTTAGGGTTGGGGAGGCGCAGAAGACACAGGATTGCCATGGGTTGGGAACTGTTGACGCTGAGGATGGATGCAGAGGTCTTATTAGACAATTCTCTCTGCTTTTGAACAAGTAAATGCATCAAGGAGATTTTTAAAGATACACAGGCACCCAGGCCTCACCCCCAGAGTCTGGTCTCTGCAACACTGAAGAGGGCAGCCCCATCTGCATCTCCAGATCCCTTCCTCAGTGATTTTCCAGACTGTAGACCAAGTGTTATAATCCAGCACCAGGTACTATCAGTTGACATTATATGGTGCAGCCTTCATCACAGAAATTCATTAGGGAAACCCCAGCAGCCACACAGCTGAGCTTTGATGAAAAAGCTCTTCCCTTTGTCAGTGCTTTAGGTACTGGCTACCTTATACACTCACCAAAAACACCAATCCAGGCGCCGAGAGAAATTGGGTAATAGCCTGCAATAAATTGGGCTAGGAGCAAGAATATTAATAAAGTTAGAAGTGATTAAATAAAGTCATATATGAGGAGCCCACAGCCAAAGTATATTCAGTGGTAAAAAAAAAAAAAGCTAAAAGTTTTTTCTCTAAGATCAGAAACAAGAAAAGGATACCCACTCTTCCCACTTTTATTCAACATAATAATAGCAGTCCTAGACAAAAGATTAAGCAAGAAAAGGAAAAGAAACGGCATCCAAATTGGAAAGAAAGAAGTAAACTAACTTTATTTACAGATGACATGATATTATATTTAGAACACCCTAAAGGCTCCACACACACACACACACACACACATGCACACATCTGCTAGAACTAATAAACAAATTCAGTAGAGTTGCAGGATACAATATCAATATACAAAAATAAGTTTTTGTACACTAATAACAAACTATCAGAAAGACAAGTTAAGAAAACAATTCCATTTACAATTGCATCAAAAAATAAAATACTTAGGAACAAATTTAACCAAGGAGGTGAAAGACCTGTACACTGAAAACTATAAGACATTGAAGAAAGAAACTGAAGACACAAATAAATGGAAAGATAGTCCATGCCCATGGATTGGAAGAATTTATATTGTTAAAATGCCCATACTAGCCAGAGCAGTCTATAGATTCAATGCAATATCTATTAAACTTCCAAAGGCATTTTTCACAGAAGTAGAACAAACAATCCTAAAATTTGTATGAAACAACAATAGGCCCCAAATAGCCAAAGTGATCTTAAGAAAGAACAAAGCCAGAGACATCATACTTCCTGATTTCAAACTATATTACAAAGCTTTAGTAAACAAAACAGAAAGATATTGGCATAAAACAAACACATAAATCAATGGAGCAGAATAGAGAGCCCAGAAATAAGCCCACACATATATAGTCAAATAATTTATGACAAAAGAGGCAAGAATATACAATAAGTAAAGGATGGTCTCTTCAACAAATAGTGCTGGGAAAACTAGATAGCCATAGGCAAAAAATGGAACTTGATCACTATTTTACATCAATCACAAATATCAACTCAAAATGCATTAAACATTTTGAACGTAAGACTTGAAACCATAAAACTACTAGAAGAAAACAGAGAGAGTAAGCTCCTAGACATCAATCTTGGCGATAATTTTTTGGATTTGACACGAAAAGCAAAAGAAGCTAAAGCAAAAATTAATAAGTGGAACTACACGCAATTGAAAAGCTTCACACAGCCTGGCTGGTGTGGCTCAGTGGTTGAGCATCAACCCATGCACCAAGAGCTCACAGTTTCGATTCCTGGTCAGGACACATACCCTGGTTGTGGGCCAGATCCCCAGTGGGGGGCATGCAGGAGGCGGCCAATTGATGTTCTCTCTCATTGATGTTTCTGTCTCTCTCCTTCTCCCTCCCTCTCTCTCTAAAATCAATAAAATAAATAAATAAAAATAAAAAGCTTCACACAGCAAAGGAAACAATCACTAAATGAAAAGGCAACCTATTGAATGGAAAAAAATATTTGTAAACTGTATATCTGATGAGGGGTTAATATGCAAAATAAAGAACTCACACAACTCAATAGAAAAAATTTTTGATTGTTTTTCTAAAGGGAGAGAAGACCTGAATAGACATCTTTCCAAAGATATACGCATGACCAGCAGGTACAACATCATTAATCATCAGGGAGAAGCAAACCAAAACCACATGAGATTATCTCACACCTGTTGGAATGCCATCAAAAACATGAGATAGCGAGAGTTGGCACCACTGATGGTGTGAACCCTGAGAAAAAATACCTACTGAGAAGGGCTCCTGGTGGCTAACTGGGCTCAAATTTAAAATAAATAAATAAATCACCAGCCTAGCAGCTAAGTGAAATACACCATCATGTGCAATCTTTAAAAACAAAAAGTGAGCCAGGCTGGTGTGACTCAGTGGACTGAGCGTCATCCCATGGACTGAGAGGTCCCAGTTCAATTCCTAGTCAGGGCACATGCCGGGGTTGCTGCCTCCATCCCCAGGAGGGGGCGTGCTAGAGGCAGCCAATAAATGTTTCTCTCTCACATTGATGTTTCTATCTCTCTCCCTTCCTCTCTCTCTAAAAAAATTAATAAAACCTTTTTTTTTTTAATGAAACAAAAACAGAGTAGAAATGTGGTTGCTGAGAGGGGCGGGGGGAGGTTAAGGGGAGGTTGGTAAAAGGGTAGAGATTCTCAGTTACGAGGTGCACGAGGGCTGAGGATCTCATGTCAAACATGGCACCTACAGTGATAACACGGTCCTGTGACAGCCATGGGCTGAGAGCAGAGCCTGAGTGTCCCCACACACACACAGTAACTGCGGGAGGTGATAGACGTGGGGGAATCCTTTCGTAATGCAGACATATAGCAAACCTGGACAACATATACGTAAAATATCTTACCATTTTATGTCAGTTACACCTCAGTAAGGCTGAAATTAAAAATAACACTACAAAGGAGGTGCTGACTGCCACCCTGGTGCATCGTCATATCAATACGGTTTTGAGATCACGGAAAAAATAGTTACACTCCAGCTGGCCAGTGGATTTGTTTTCAAATCCGTTGGCAAGGTTATGAAGTCCAGCAGGATCGCTGGGGTGACGGGGCAGTGCCCGTTCCTCCTTTGACATTTCATAACAAGGGGAATAGATGAAAGGGCTTTGGAACTGTGAGGTGCTGTGTATGTGCCTGTCCTGAGAACTTACTCTTCCTGAGTTCCTTCTGTCTGCCAGAGCCCACTCCCCCAGCAACAGAGTGGACAAATCAGGAGCTAGATCTGAAGAAGCAGAGAAGCAGAGGACAAGGGGACCCCATTGTTAAGAGGGGTGTTGCCAGGGGAGCCCCACCCCCAGTCAGATGGGCCAGGTGCTGGCGGGCCTCGGGGCCTGCCCTGGCTCCCTGTGCCCTCCTCCTGGACCTGCTCTGTGCTGCCCAGTGGTGACGCCTGCCCTGTCTCCTCACAGGGAGTCCGAGCGCATGGTAGACATGGCTTTCCTGGGCACCCGGGCCGGCCTCCTCAGAAGCAGCTTGTTCGTGGGCTCTGAGAAGATCTCCAACAAGTGAGTGTGCTGGTGCCAGAGCAGGACCCCTGTAGGCTGCCCCTGGGCACGTGGGCAGGCAGGGCGTGGACTCCTAGAGGCAAGGAGGGGGAAGGGCTGGAGTTTACAGTGGGAGGGTCAGAAAGTAACCTGTCCACCCAGGCTTGGACTCATCCTGGAGGTGTCCCCAAAAGAAGAGGGGGCAGCCCAGTGGAGCAAGAGAGCCCCCGAGACCTTGGAGTTGGGAGGGTTAGTCCTCTAGAGGTTCACTTCCACAGAGGGGAACCCAGAAACTGTTTCCCTTGGGGCAGGTCTCTGCAACAGGCTGAATCTTCTGGCTGTGTTCCCTCCTTTCTCGACACTTTCCCCATCCCCTAAGCCAGCAATTCTCCACGCGGGGTGATTTGCACCCACCCCCACCCCAGGGACACTGGGCAATGTCTGGAGACATTTTGGTTATAGAAAATGGCATCCAGTGGTAGAGGCAGGATGCCACTGACCGTCCTACAGGGTGGTGCGGTGTGCAGGGCCGGTCCTGACAACACGTCCTCCTGACAACACGTCAGCCCTCCTGAGGCCGGGCAACCCTGCTCCCAGCAAAGCCCGGCTCTGGGAGAGGCCTGCTCTGCCAGGGACCAGCCAGCCGGGCCCTCCCACTGGGCACTGCTGCAACGGGAGAGCGGAGCCCAGAGAAGGGCCCTGGGAGGGAGGGGCCAGCAGAGCCCCCCCACCCCCGGCTCTCAGACCACCAGGCTCCAATAGGCAACTAGAGGAGAGCTGAGGGGCTCCAGACCGGACCCCACTGTCCTCACCTCCCGCCCAGGGGCGGCTCCTCTCTGAGTCCCAGCGCTCAGCTGTGAGCGCCCTCTTTGAGCTTCTTCTCGGGTCCATCTTGCTAGAACCCGGCTTTCCAGGAAAACACGAAGTTGCTCTTCCCGCTCACACCTCCCCTCGCTCCCCCGAAGTGGAAACAGAGGAACATGCTGCCTGCTGCCCTTTCCCACGGCCTGTCAGAGACACGCAGAGAGCTCCGGGGTCTAGACTGGCGGGTAGACTGTGGGTTCACCCTGGGCCTCGAACAGTGTGGGAAACTTTCCTCACCCCTTAGATTTCACCCCAACCAGAAAATCATACATGTCTTTTTTTTCCCCCTTTATTGATTTGAGAGAGAGAGGAAGTGAGAAGGAGAGACAGAAACATCAATGAGAGAGAACATCAATTGGCCGCCTCCTGCATGGCCCCACTGGGGATCATGCCCACAACCTGGGCATGTGCCCTGACCGGGAATCGAACAGGCAACCCCCTGGTACATGAGTCGACGCTCAACCACTGAGCCACACCGGCCGGACTCACACATGCCTTTGTCCGGCCAAGGTTGGACAAGTGAATGCGTCTGACAGTGAGAAGGGAAAAAGCATCTCGGGCCCTCCCTGCATCCTCCCTCAGCCGTCTGGGGTGGAAGAGGGAAATCTCACAGGCAGACCGTCCTGATTATGACCCCGGCCTCCAGAAACAGCCTCACATACACTGCACAACTCGGGGGCTCCTAACCCGTGACACCAGACAAGGCAGGTCTGCTTCTGGGACACGTGAGCCAGGCAGTCCTAACATCTCACCTCAAGGACGCACCTGAGGGGGATCCACCCTGTGGATCATCCACAGGCCGTTCCTAGTCCCACCGGCCCCTCCCTGCCTCCCACTCTGCTCCTGGCCCAGCACCCCCTCCCGCGCCGGTCTGTGTTCCCTGTGTTCCGGGAATGCTAAACCATAATTAGCAAGATAAAGCCGCTCAAAAAAAGAAAGCTCATAATACACTCTAAAACCTAGAGGCAATGGCTTTGGAAGTAACCGTTTGGAGGGGATTTATGCTCCCGTATTAGCTTGATGATGGAGGTGACTATACAATTTCCTCACTCAGACATGCTAATTAGCCAGACAAAAAGAAATCAGGCTATATCCTGAAGAAATAAACCCCCGCAGGCAAAGCAGTTTACATAGAAATGGAAAGTATTGTTTCAAAATGCAGGCCTCAAACCTCTTCTAGTTGCTAATGTGTCCTCCTGGTGCAGCAGCATTTGACTCTGGAAGAGAGAAGTACTGGGGACACTGTCTAGGGCGCCACCAATGAGGAGCTGATGCTTTCTACCTGCAAGTCCACGGAAGCAGAGGGGAAGCGCTCCCTTGGCCCAGCCACGCTGACTGTGGACGGGAAAGGGGAAGGGATGAACCTGTTCGCAGACGTGAAGGGAGAAACCACAATCTTCCTCCTTGCAGGGAGTTCCTGACCCCCGAAGACAAGGCCAGCGTGTTCACCATGGACCACTTCCCTCTGTGGTACCGCCAGGCCGCGGAGCAGCCCCCTGGCAGCTTTGTCTTCAACCTCCGCCCAGCAGAGGGACCAGGTAGTCCGCACCCTTCCCGGCCCGGGCCACCCCAGGGCCTCCCTCCTCCCGTGCTCTTGGTGATGTGGAGCAGAATGCAGGGCGTCCAGACCCCCGGGCTCCCTTCCTGCCTGCGCCTGCTACGCGTGGGACTGAGGAAGCCCGCTGGGGCCTTGACCCGGCACAGGTCGGGTCACTGTGTTCCCTGGCCAGCAGTCACAGTTGGCGGTTAAAACTCCAGCATGGAGCAAAGGAAAGAGATTTGACCAAAAATCAAGAAGAGCTGGATTCTAGCCCAAATTCCAAATGGAAGGATATCGCACAAGTTACTCTCTGAGGGTCTTCTATCTGTAAACATCTGCGTGTCTTTGAAAGGCCCTCACACCAGCCAGGTGAGAGGAACACGGGCATCTGGGTGCCCGTCCCGCTGCCCCGCTGCCCCCCGGCTCTTCCCAGGCAGGGAAAGCAGCCTGGCTCCACTCCCGGGGGCTCAGGGGCAGCACTGAGCTCCTGGCTGCTCTTCAGAAACTCCCTGTAACAGGGGGCACCTGCCCCTGGCAGGCTGTGGGGGGCTAAAGGGTCAGGCAGGGCAGCCAAGGTTGGGCCCCATGGACCAAGCCAGGAAACCCCTATTAGTCCAAGGACCAGGAAGGCTCTGAACACCCGCCAGCCCCCACTCTGAAAAATGGCACCATAAAGAAAAATTAACAGCACCAAGAAAATAGCAGAATGTTTAGAACAGAAAGGGCCCCTCACACTCCTGGTTTACACGTGAGGAGACTGCGGCCTAGAGAGGTGGGGGACTGGCCCAGAGCTCGGGTCTGGGGGAGCAAGTTCTCCTCCAGGTCACCCGGGGGCCTGAGCCAGTGTGGGGGAGCAGAGGGGGACTAGAAAGTATCCACACCAGGGTCAGAGTCAGCCCAGGATCGAGGGGCAGGGAGAGGGAGGGGAGGAGGAAGAAGGAGGAAGGGGAAGGGGGGAAGAGAAGGGGAAGGAGGAGGAGGAGAGGGGGTGGGGAGGGGGAGGGGGGAGGAGGAAGGGGATGGGAACCCTCTGAAAGGAAGGAGGGCTGGGGGTTGGTTGGAACCAGGAGTTGCACTTCACCTCCAAGGTGTCCCCACCAAAACCCTTCTGGCCACCACTTCCACTGAAACCTCCCTCCAGCTTCCTGGGGGAGAAATGCCCGGAGCTGACAGCCGGGAGGCCCAGGCTCCCTCGGGCTCTGCGCCCTCTGGGCGGCTTCTGCACCTGGCGCTGAAGCCCGCCCCATCCTCCGCTGTCCGCCCACCTGATCATCACTCCTGTGCTTTATAAACCGCTTCTCCACACGTAACACATTTCTCTGCACTGCCTTGCACGGTGGGCGCTGTAGTTCCCCTCTTTGCCCAGGGAGACACTGCGGCTCAGAGAGGTTCTGTGCTTCGCCCAGGACCCCTCAGTTCGGGGGCCTTGGAGCCCCTCTGAAACAAGGTCTGCCCACCGCAGTCAGGCTCTCGCTCTGAGGGCAGCAGGCAGGGAGGGCACCGGGCGCTGTCACCCTCGTGCGCGCTCAGACAGGTCCCTCCTGGTCCCCCTCCGGCAGCACCGAGGGCCCCCCACGGAGGGGCTCCCACGGGACCCAGCCCAGGACGGTGCTGCTCCTGCCGGGGTTGTCACGGGCCAGACTGCTGGCTGCTGGGGAGCTTCTGTGGCGGTGAGGTAGGAGGGCGGGTGGGTGGGAACTGAGCGAGAGAAGAGAGGTGGCTGGTAACCCAAAAAGAGGGACTCCTTTTTCACACCCTCGCTCATGCATGTGCCTGGAGACAGACACCTCTGCACACTCCCATTCTCCCCAAAGAGAACAGCAACAACAATTTTATTTTAAGGGGAGGCTGAGCCCTAAGGGGGCAGGAGTCCGTGCAGGTGAGTGGAGGCTTCCCTCTGCGGTCCGGGCGGACTCCGCGGCCCCCTGCCTGGGCCCAGTGGGCCGAGCTCTGCCCAGCACCCGAGAAACCTGCCGGCCAGGCAGTCTCACCAGTGCCCGAGGCTCAGGCCTGTCACTGCCGCTCCCACAGCCCACCTGGTCCTTCCGGGCAGCCCCAGGCCTGGCCCCACCTGCTCATTCACCCCAGGAGGTGGCCCAGGTGCTGAAATTCCTGATGTCCCAGAGACTGTCCTGAGGGCCCCGTACCTCACGCGCTGTTTCCCACAAGCCTGTAGAGCACCCGGGCAATAGGAGTTCTGTCCTGGAAGGCCGCCCACGGGCCTGGACAAAGCCGCAGGGGGGCAGCCCCATCAGCACCTTCCAGGCGTTTCTAGAAGCCAACTTCTCTGTCTGTCGTGGTCCCTTGCGGCCTCATCCTGGCAAATCCCTACAATCGAGGACAACCTCACATATTGTAAGCTCCTAGAATCTGAGTAGTTTTAAATTTCTGTGGGTTGTCTGATTGCATACAGCAAGGTGGGATGGGTAATCTTAGCAAAATAGCAGGTAAGAGAAACCAGTGGTTAATTTAAGTTCTATTTCAACCGACACCGTAATAACAATCACCCCACAGGATTCTCATGACCCATTTGTTTCAACATTTCATAAAATGATGTTCTAACAAGACAGCACATGATAAAATGTTGCCCCTTCCTTGGGATGTAAAGTAGAGGAACTTGACTGGTAGACAAGAGTGCTTTCGGAAGCTAATCCAGGTGCATGGACGGGTGAAAATTAAGAAGCCCAAGGTCATGTACTAGCCTGCACCAGCTCAGGACCAGGAAGCTCTGTTTTAACGTAGAGCTGAAGCTCCACCAATATTCTGCACCTATGGTGACCTGATTCCTAAAAGAGGTGGGAAAACAACGGGAAAAAAACCCTTGCCCTCAGGAGCCTGGCAGAGTGTCCTAGAAGTGCCGTGACCAGCTGCAAAGCCAGAGAAAGATGTAGCTGCATGACGGTGTGGTGGTGGTGGTGGGCCACCGACAGCCAGGATTTATGGAGCGCCTCGGACGCGCCAGCCCCAGCCAGCCCCAGCCAGCCCCAGCCAGCCTTCTGAGCCTGGTGCAGCCCTGGCGTCTGGCTTCCTGAAGCGACTGTCAAGGTCACCCTGGCTCATGTGACTGATGAAGGACAGTCCAGGATCTGCAACCACCGAATCCTGGAACAGAGCCTGTCCTTCTGCTAGAAAAAGTCATTTGGTGGAACACAACTGTTCTGGGTAGGACGTGTCAGGAGGACGGTCACAACAGGATCCCCGACTTCAAATGAGACTGCAGCCAGCAGACAGGTTTGCTGCCCGGAGACAGAGCTAACTCACAGGGTCAGTGACACTGACAGCGCCACATTGCGCCATGCCCACGGCCACACACATTTCTCTGGCAGGTTCAGATCTGCACAGAAAGGGGCCCTCCGCCGAGACCAGGGGTTGGTGGTAACAGCCCACACAGCAACAACTTCCTCCAAGACCCCCCGTTATTCCAGGGCTACCCTTGCCTGGTACTGATACTCATCTTCTTACCTCCCCAGCCACTGCTCTTCCCCAGCTGTGAGACAGTGACTTGCGATTTCTGTCTCCCCAGAAGGTCCGGGTGAGCCGGGGGTGGTCACAGCGAGCACAGCTGTAGCCGTGACCGTGGACAAGAAGACGGCCATCGCTGCAGGTAGGAGCTGCCCTCTGCTGCTGAGGCTGGGAGGCTGTGAGTCCATGTCAGGAAGAAGGCTCACTGCCCCTGCCCATGGCCTGCAGGGGCCACGGCCCTCGGCTGTACCTTTTCACCGTGAAATGTGGGACTGAGGGGAGTGGAGTCCTCCCACGCCATTTCGTTTGTAAAACCGTAGATCGAAAAGAATTTATGAAGTGAGTAAAATGAAGCCCAGAGAGGTTAAGAGATGTGCTGAAGCTCACACAGGACAGAGACTGCAACCCTGACCTCCTTTCCATCCCTCGGCATGCAGATTCCCCTTCCACCGCCTCGGGCGGAGTCCCTCAGAAAAGAGCGGCGCTGTGACTCAGATCCTAGAGTAGGAGTTCAACATGTGTGCTCAGCATGTGCCAGGCAGCTGGGAATCTGCTTCCCACGCTCCTTCAGTCCTTAGGCTGATCCAGTGAAGCCTAGACTTTGGGCTCCATTTTACAGATAAAGAAACTGAGACGCAGGAAAGTTATTTGCTCATAATTAATGAAGTTAGAATTTGAACTCGGATCACCTCTCTGTAAGGCCCAGGTTCACCCTCCTGTGTTGCAATTTGCCTCAAATGTGAAGAGAGCACCCAATGACCCTCACAAGCTCCCGAGACTCTGTAGTTTCTTAGAACCTGAAAAGGCCCCAGGCATCTCTGTCTCATTATCCGGGAGCTACCAGGACTGTGTGATGAAGCTTCTACATCCTGGTTTCGGCTTCCATGTCTCGGGTTCGGCTGTGCTTGGAGAAGTGGTGGGATCCAGTGTGTGCTGGAGCACTGCCGTCATGCCTCCCTGGACCAGGCCCCTGCCCTGCTTCCCAGGGGCCCCTCAGCCACGTGGAAGGACAGGGCAGCTGGAGTGGGGCGGGGCGGGCAGGCTGGTCCGGGCGAAGGGGAGAGAGGAGCAGGGTGGGGATCAGGCTGAGATGGTCCAACGCTGTCTCCATTTTGCGTCAAGCTGTTGGGCCACTTTCCGCCTGGAATACGAGGTGGGGGACAGTGACCTGGTCTGAGGTTGCTCAGCACCCATGCCAGGAAACACCTGCATCACGATAGTCTTCAGGGTGCTCAGCAAGACATTTGGAAGGCACCCGGGCTGTCTCTGCCACCTTTTTTTTTCTGAATCCAAGGCTAATTCCAAGCCCATTTCGAGGCCAAATTTTTACCCCAAACTTGTCTCCCTAAAGACTGTTCTGTAAAAAAACAAACAAAACAAAACAAAAACTGTTCCGTGATCCCAGCTGAGTCTGCCTGTCCTGCTCCCTCCGAGCGGTGGGCACACCCGAGAGTCTGGGAAGGAGAAGGGACCCAGGACCAGGCTTCCGGCTGTGCGATCCTGCACTCTCCAATTATTTGAAATCATTTTTAACTCAGGGCGGATTTGGAGCTGTGAGGGGTTGCCATAGAAACTGTGTCCTGGTGCCTCTGGCTTAACGCACTGCAGACAACCCCCCTGACGCTGTGGGGTGCATGGATGTGACAGGAAACGGATGAGGCACTGGAGACCTTACACTTCAGTTATTTGGGGGGGGGGTCCTCTTTTAATTTCCTCTCCCTGGCCCATGGCTCAGGCTCCCTGGTCCTGGGGCCAGTGGGAGCCTGCAGCTCAAGGCAGGGCAGGCAGCTTCATCCCTCGGGAGACGCGCTGTGCGCATGTGAGCTCCAGCCCCGGGGGAGCAGGGGTGCTGTGCACCGAGCAGGTGCGGAGGGCGCCCGGCCCCGCGGCCCAGCAGACGTGCGCGCAGCGCCCAGGGTTCCCACAGAGCCGCGGATGAAGCGGAGGGATTCTTTTCATCTCTGAGCAGGGGACTTATCAACAATTCTTGCCAAATTCCTATAAACCTAACTTTTTAGTCAGGATCTATTTTCAATTCTCCGTGCCCTCCAAGCCCTCGTCAGGAAATAGTGACAACGGAATGACGCTGGCCCCGCAATCTGCAGGTGTGTGTCCCCGGCACATGTCCTGCAGCACACACGAGCCCCCTCACCCCCCCAGGCAGAGGCCTTTGCGTCCTGGGCCCCGTCTGGAGCTGCCTGAGGCTCCTCTCCTCAGATCTGCCCACATGTGAACGGGCCTGGCCGAAGGCCGTGTGCCCACTTAGCATGGCATTATGCACTGCCCAGACTTGTGCCACCCTTGTGAGGGGCCCTGTCCTTGGCACACAGGTCTGCTGTTAGGGCTACAGGGGGCCAACACCCCCCAGTTATCACCACCTAGAAAGGGAAACAGCCCAGTTCTGCCAGGAGTCCAGCTGAGCTCCAAAAATGGGGACCTTTCAACCTGTGCTGAGTATCACCCCAAGGGAGGCTGGGAAGGAGAAAATTCCTTCGTGGTCTCTGAAGACTAACGAACCACATCGCGCAGTAGGCTCAGTCAGCCAGAGGCCAGTTGAGGCTGGGGGAGGGTCACTCGGGCTTGGGGTGAACAAGCAACCCCAGAGGCCTCACATCCTTCCTCACCTCCTCTCCTGACCGCCCCCCCGCCCCCAGCCCTCCAGTCCGTAATCCTGATTCCCTGCCTGCTGAGCCCTAAGGAGAGACCCTGTGTGTAAGCACAGAGTGTCATCTGCCTGTCCCTGGAGTCAGTCTTGAAGGTTAAGATGGAACAGGTGGAACGGGGGCCTCCTTCACGTCAGCAAACCTCACCCACCCAGTCAGCAGAGAACTCCCCTCACGCTCTTAGGACGCCCTCCCCCTCCTCCCATTACACAGTGGGGTCCTCTGGGCGGATGGCGTGCCCTCCTGCAGGGTGGGTTCCCTCAGGCGGGGCGGATGGGCACCCACAGAGCCCGGAGCAGTGCCGGGCTGCTGCCCAGGGGAACCGGCCTGCGGCTCTCGTAGCCTGCTGTGCTCAGGGACAGGCCCGTTCGAACCCCGAGCTCGGCCCTTCACTCCCAGTGGCACCCCGGCGAGGCCACGGAGGGAGGCTCCCGCCTGTCTACGGAGCTCTGGACTTCGGGGAGACCTCTGCCTGAGAGGCGGGGGCCAGGAGCCCCTCCCTCAGCACCCCATCCCCTGCCCCCAAGGAAACTAGGAAGTACATAGGAAAATACAGTCTTTATTGATCTTCTGAAACAACAAACCAGAAATATAATTTTGCCTTTAAAAATCTTCTGTCTCAAGATGAAGATACCACCACTGACAATGCCCACCCCTCCCCCATTCCCCTTAGGAAATTCCTAAATCTGGTTTCAGCTGGCAAACCAAAGGAAGGAAGACTGTGCCCCCACCCCAGGGAGGGCATTTAGCAGCCTTGCTGGGGCACCTGGGCACCCCTTTGCTGGAGAATGGCCTTCTCAAAGGCAACTCTGCCCCTCCCCAAACCCTCTCCCGACTATGCCCTTCTATGAGCTAGAAGGGTTGAGGAACGCCAGGTGAGCTGGGCTGCCCTGTCCTGCCCTGTCCTTCCTCACACCCTGGGCCTTGATGTCCTGGCAACCTCCTCCTGGGCCACCAGTGAGCACCCCTGCCAGTGTTAGAGCCAGAGCCCAGCCCAATGCCTCCACCCCTCTGTGGGTCATGGGAGAAGCAGTGTCCAGCAGAGGAAGTCCTAACACTCACCCGAGCAGACTCATGAGGTGGGCAGAGCTAGAGAAAAGACCAGTGACCCCCGGACCCCACACAGCCCTCTCCTCACTGCCCCTCCCACAGCCCTGCAAGCAGGTGTCTCTGCCCCTGTGGTGCAGGTTCAGGCAAAGAACAAGCAGGACCCCTGGCCCCTGCTCTGCTTTGGAGCCCAGTCCAGGTGTGACAAAAACTCTGGGGAGCCAGACTGAGCGGACCAGACCGTGGGAAAGGGAGCCCCACCCCCGGAGGCCCTGAACAGAGGGCGGCAGGCCCTGTGCGGGAGATGTTGGCAGGCGGTGAGCTCCAGCAAAGGCCACCTGCTTTCCCAAGATGCCACCACCCACAGAGCATGGCCCAGAGGTGCTGAGGACGGAGGGGTGTGAGGTGCAGAGCGACGGTTTCTGGACTGCAGGCTGCAGGAGTGGAGCGGGTGGGTGTCCCAGGGGCTGGCAGTGACGATGCGCTTGGGCTCCCTGGGCTCTCTGGAGGCTGCCATCCGTAGGCGCTGCAGCTCCAAGGCCTCCGGGCTGGTGTCCCTGGAAAACCCAGCAGGACAGGTGAGAGGGTTACCATGGTGACAGGCAGGCTCATGCACTTGGCCCACTTTAGAGGATCTCAAAGGCATCCTGTGTTGTCGGTTTGGGTTTCTCCCCCTGTCGACTTGAGAAGATTGCAGTCAGCAAGCAAAAGGCTCTGTGTTCTGAGGGTTAGACATCCCAGGGGACACACGCTTCTGCTCCCCGAGTTCTCTGACCTCCGTCTCCATGTGCTTCTGTGTGCGCGCATGTGTGGGGTTTTTCCAGTGGATGCGTTTTCGCTGGTGATGCTATGAGTTCGTGTGAGAGTGAACTACTGAATCCAGGAGCAGTGTGGTCGGTGTGGCCTCTAGCAGATAGGGGGACATAATGGCTTCAGCCACGGCAGTGTGTTACAGTCACAGCGTTATGTTCCTAGGTGCTAGCCCCGGTGACAGTGTTGGGGTGACCACGTTAGTACCAGCTCTTGAAAGCCAGACTCAACTTTCACACTGAAAGGTGGTTCAGAATATCTTCCTGGCTTAGAAGAGAGTCACAGAAATGGACCCTTGGCCCTCCTATTACTTCCTCCCCAGCCCCTAAATGCAGATGAGGGGGGTTGAGCAAGAGGTATGGAGAGTCACCAAGCTGTGACTACAGCCAGGACAGGAAGGGCAACAGGAGTGCTCGGTCGGAAGCCTCCCCTTGTACACACATTCTTTCTTCCCTATGGCCAGAGGCTCAGGGAGACCCCCGGATGTTCCAGAGACTTGACGGCTCAGAGAGGGGCGTCTGCAGGAGCCTTCTGCTAATGGCAGCTTCCACAGAGACTGGAAGTCCCCCTGTGGCTGGTTTGCTAGAGGGCCGGGGGTAAATTGGTAAATTGGAGTGGGGACTGTGACAGAAAGAAGGGCCAGCCTTCCTGAAGCATCTCCATGTGCTCTCCTTGCCCCTCCTACCTGGGCCAGGTGGGGCTGGGCTCTCATGCCACAGAGGAGATCTGCTTCTGGTCTTCATGCTCGCCCTCCGGGTCCCCCATGAGGGGTTGGCGCTTCTTGAGCTCCCGGTGGTACTTGGCCATGAGGGAGGCATAGATGCAGCCGTAGGCGGCAGCCACCACCATCATGATGCAGACAATGCCACACACGACCCCGGCAATGATCACCGTGCCGATGGCCCGGCGCACGCTCACCGGCCGGTACCTCTGCTTCTGGGGGCAGGCTGTACTGGGCTCCGGCTCCGGCTCGGCCCCTGGCTTGGGCTTCGCAGGTTCTGGGCTGGCCTTGGTGCAGGGTGGCCCAGGACTGTCCATTCCGGCCAAGCTATTCTCGTCCTCCAGCTGGGAGCAGTAGTTGAACATCTCCATAGGGACCACGCGCATGTCCTTCCCCCTCAGCTCCTTGGGTAGGGTGCAGGCAAGCTGGTCCAGGCGCCCCCCTGCATTGGGCAAGAAAAAAGGAGAGGCTGACCAGGCATCCAGAAGCTGACTCCCTCTCCCAAACCCCAGGACCCAGAAATGGAAGGCCCAGAAGTTCTCGTTCCTATCGGTAATGCAGTCAGTCCTGGGACCCAGGGACAGGAGAGGAAGGGAGGAGGGACACGAGCATCCATTGAGCCGAGTACCACGGTCGGGGAGGCACAGACATCTCACCCATGAAAGCCATGTGCAATGGATACTGTAGGTTCCCGTTTACAGAGAAGCACACAGCCACCATTTCAGCCACGCCTTCTCACTCCAGAGTCAAACTGACCCACAGGCTGAGACGATGCTGACTCATGGGGGTGCTAGGGAAGGGGCGTCAGGGCACAGAGAGGGCCAGGAGCCCTGCAGATGCAGCTCCGCTCCTCTCCTTGCCCCCGCCTGCTCACCCGGGGCACCGTGCCCACACAGTATCCCATCCCTCACAAAAAGGACACAAACCAAGACACTGCCAGGCCACCGCTCTTCCATGCAGGGCCTTTTGGCTGCCTAAGACTACCTCCTCGGGGTACCGAGGAAAAGGGTTGGGCAAGAATGTTTTACTTTTCCTCTGTAGAGCAATCCAATGGCCCCGTGAGCACCCCAACTTCAGTATCTCTGGGTGCAGAGGCATCTTGGGAGGGAATCCTGAAGATCCACGGGGGCCAGGGGGAGGGGCCAGTGCTAATGGGGTGAGGGCCAGTGATGGGTACACAGGGGCACCACGACGACGCTGCACCACGGGAGGATGGAGATGCAGAGCGCGGGAGGCAAGAGAAAGGGCAGCTGAGGACCACGGACAGTGCCCTGGGAAGTCAGGGTCAGCCAGGGAAACCCGGATGCAGGCCACGGACGCCTGGGGCAGGACTTGGCCACGGCCACTCCCTCACTGCCCGTCCCCTCTCCCAGCCCAGCTGCTGGGTACAGTAGACGTCACTCTTTTCCCAGGATGCTGATGAAAACAGCCCAGGATTTATTTATTTATTTTTTTTTTTGGAACAAGTGCAAGGTTGACACCAACTTTACTATCGAAACTTCTGAGAATACGCATTCCCATTCCATGCCCTTTTGTGCTGAGAGTTTCATTCCTGATGACGATGAAAAGGCAAGGACGATCCCTAGGATAGCACCTTGTCGGGGCCTGAAGACCTGGCCTCTAGCTCACACCCCAGCCTGTGATGCTGACCGCCCGGGCGGCCGCAGCGAGTCTTAATCCAGGCGATGTGTCCAGGCAGCCTTTCTGTAGGCAGGAGCTGGGTGTTGACAGGTGGCAACCTCATCTTCCTACTCCAAAGGCCTGAGGGTGAATCCAGGCTATGTCATCTTGTACAAATTATTTAATATATTTAATTGCTTAAGAGTCTTAGCTTTCTTGGCTGTAAAATAAGGAGGCTCTCTCAACTAGCTGTGAGGATTAAAAAGATAACATACATGAAAGATACTTGTAAACTGGGTGCTATGCAAGTATTTACCGTTTCCCCACCCACAAAAATGGGAGCAGTTATCACAGTGACTGGCTTTTTATGGCACTTTACAGTATGTAAAATGTTTTTAATAGCTAACACATGAGAATATCGTGCAAATAACTGAGATTGTGGCTGGGTATGAAATGACAGGGTGAGACTGATGGGAAATGGAGCATCCCTTTCACAGAGCTGTGGTATGGGCTCATTCATTCAACATATTCACTGAACTTCTACTTCGTGCTGGGCACCAAACTGTAGCTTATTAAGTCCATTTAGTATCATGACTACTACTAGCAAATGAACAAATATGTTTTATTGAGGGCTTACTTTATGTTAAACACTTAAAAATTTTTGTTTAATCCTCACTGGAGGATATTTTTTCTATTTCTCTTCAGATAGAGTGGGGGAGAGAGAGAGAGAGAAACATTGACCGGTTGCCTCCCACACAACCCCAACCAGGGCCAGGGACAAACCGCAACCGAGGTACGTGCCCTTGACCGGAATCGAACCCGCTACTCTTTGGTCCGCGGGTCAATGCTCTAACCACCGAACCAAACCGGCCAGGGCTATGTTGAGCACTTTTAAAGAGTCTTTACATGTGTTGCCTAGTTAACCCTCACAGTGATTCTGTGAGATAGGTATGTTATTCACCCCATTTTACAGATGAGGATACTGACACAGAAACTGATTGACTTTCTCAAGATCACACAGCTAGTAAGTGGCAGGGCCACAGATCAAGCCCAGATCTGGCACTTTTAGCCACTACGCTTACTTCTTTGTCTTCCTCTCCCATTTCATTTAGTCAGTTCATAGCTCATTATCGAACTTTCTCGGTTAACGAGAGGGAGAAGAAAAAGAAAGTAAAACCAAACCCACTTGGCTTCTTATTAAGGCTTTGGTAGCAAATTTCTTGGGGGAGAGAGTTGAGATCATCATCAAAATAAAAATTTGGTTTTATCTGTGGATTTAAATTTCACGCCACTGTCCGGAAACTGTGGATAATTAAGAGATTGCTGTGTTCAGAAAAACAAGGGTGGCTTTCTTTCCTCCTTCCACCAAGCCCGGCAATCCCAGAGCCATCCCTACTGGGATGCAGAGAAAAATTATACTGTGTCTAAGTTCTTTCATGAAACCTGCAAAAGTGAGATCAAGTTACCACGAGTCAATCTAAAAGAAAAAGAGAAGAGGAAAGCAGGGAGTGGGAAGGGGACACAGAGAAGAAAGGGGTGCAGTGGGGGGATGGAGAGCAGCACCCTGGCTCCTCTGCCCTGCTGACCTTTGGAGGTGAGGCTGGGACCCTGCAGCGTGGCTGGTGAAGAGGCAGGGCCACCGCCTTCCCGACCTGAGCCTGAGTCAGCGCCCCGCCTCCAGGAAATGTGTTGGGCCAGGAGGGACCCTCCCAGTTCCTCACACCCAGGCAGGGCTGGCTGTGCTCACCTCGGTATGAGAACCACTCCATCCAGTGCTTGAAATCACGCAGGTTACAGTCACACTCCCAGGGGTTGTCCCCAACCTGCAGCAGCTGCAGACTTGCCAGGGGTTCAAACGTCAGCCGGTCCAGGCTCTGCAGGCGGTTGGAGCGCAGTGACAGGGAGCGCAGAGCAGGGAGTCTGTCAAACAGGCCAGGGGGCAGCTGGGCCAGGCCATTGATGGACAGGTCCAGGTGGCGCAGCAGGGGCGAGTGCTGCAGCAGGTCCCTGTCCAGGGTCCTGATGCTGTTATTGCGCAGCTGCAGCTCCGTCAGATTAGTCAGGTCCTCGAAAATGGAGCTGGGCAGCTGGTCCAGGAAGTTGTTGGATAGGTCCAGCCGCTGCAAGCTGGACAGGTTGGCAAATGCCCAGCTTGGCAGGACACTCAACTTATTGTTCAAGAGCAAGAGGGTTCGGGTGGCAGCGGGCAAGTCCGGGGGCACCATGGTGAGGCCTAGGCCACTGCAATCCACCTCCAGGCTGCGGGGGTCACACTTACAGGAGAAAGGGCAGGCAGGGAGGGCCTCCACAGCATACAGGGTGACCCAGCAGGTGATCCCTGGGGTGGGGGTGGGAACAGACAGGTGGAAAGAAAGTGACAAGTGGGAGTTACCTCCTCCTGCCTTTATTCCCTCCTTACTAGTTCATATCATAAAGACCTCTTGCCTCTCTTTCCTTTGGCCAAGTCACAATCAATGCGCAAACCCTTACTGACCACGTGGAAAGATAGTTAATAAACCCAAAACGCTTCTATATTGATGGACATCCCACGGGGTCAGTGGGGCTCCCTGCTCTCAGCACACCTGGCAGAGGGACCCCTGCCAGGGGAGGATGCCCTGCAGGGTGCAGGCCTGGGCCCAGAGGACAAGCAGTGCTGGGCCACAGAAACGCTCGGCTCACGTGGCTCCCACGGCTGATCTTCTCAGGAGCTCGGGCCCCACGGACACCGTAGATGTTGACAAAATGAGGGACACAAGGATGTTCGAGAAACCTGCCCCATGTTCCTCTCCCAGAGTCACTGCCCGGAGAAGGTTCTTTCCAGAAGAAAATGGCCACACTGCTGCTTCCTTCCCCTCTGCCGCCCCACCCCCAACACGCAGCTGCACTGGGTTCAGGCAGGCCACACGTGGCAGGGAGAGCAGAAAGGGGCCCCCCGAGCCTTCCCAACAACCCCCCAAGGTGTCAGATGCACATGAGTCCCACATCCAAGACGGGCCGGCAACTTAGAGTGAGGACCAGCCAGGAGCCCAGCCCACCCAGGGTCCACTCCAGAGGCCACTGTGCAATTGGCCAGGATAAGACAGATGCACAGTCCACTTCACACTGACGAACACTTGTGCCTGAGCCGCTGCAAATCACGGGGCCTAGAACAAATTCCGTATTTATTCTCATTCTAGAGCCCCCCAGGCCCACAGCCTGAGCTGCTCCTGCGGGCTGCAGGGCAGCATTCCTGCAGCAGGGACCCACTAACAGCATTCCTGTCACGGCCCCACATTCTGCCCAGGGCCCCTGTGAGCAGCAAGCACAGGGCCCAGCCTGTGGAAGGGCTGGGGGACCTCCGAGAACAATCACAACAGGGCAACTCATTCCGCTGTCCAACAGCCCTTCGAAGAGTGACTGAGAAAAACCCTCCACTGTCCTGAAAGTCAGAGAAGCCTGCTCACTGTGAAGGAGAACGGGGATGGGTTCAGGCTAGCTCGGCCACACCAAGTCAGCCTCCAGCCGCCCCGAGGACAGGCCCAGCCGGAGGAGGGATGGAGATGTCCAGACCCAGCTCATGGCCCAGCCGGCCCCACCCAGAGAAGCAGCAGCCTCCAGCCTGGGTGCCCGGATGGGATGATCTTGGGTCTGGGTCTGGTTGTCTGGTGTTCCAAAGGGCAGAGTGGGAGCGGAATGGGCTGTGTCCCTCCCCGGCCTGGAGGATCGATGACAGCAGAGACACTGCAAGGCCGACACCTGAGCCTCTCTGTTCTCGAGGGGAAATGAGCACAGGCATGGCCGTGGAAGCTGGCTGGAGACCCTTCCTGGCCACGTGGGCACCTGGGGCTACCTCGCCCCTGAGCCCACCTGCTGCCAGGTCAGCCTGCCCCCCACCATGCCATTTAATGATCAACCTTCTCCGGGCTTCACTTGCCTGAGAAAACAATTCAACCCATCCAGCTTCCCTCTCAAAAGGCTCCACATACCCAGAAGCCACTATTCCCCACCCCCACGAAATGCAGAGCAGAGAAGTCCTAGTAACAAGAAACATAATCCCGTGTGGCGAGGTGTTGAGTGACTCCAGAACGAGGCTGAAAGGGGATCCGGTGGCCCGGGGATCGGCCACTCCCGCGTGCTGAATAATTCAGGCGGCTGGCGCTAGGCGCTAGGCGGCTGCCCGACAGCGGACTGTGCCAGGGGAGCAGCCAGGCGGAGGACGTCCCTGGGGCCATCACTTCCCTCTTACCACGCAGCTTTGGGCAAACCCGTCCTCGCTGCCCTAGGCCCTTGACTGCCCGTGAAGAGAATCCTCAGGGCTTCTCTCACCCTGACAACTCTGTCAGTTTCCTTGTGGGAAATGGAGGACCTATTTCCTCCTACCCAGGAGGCGCTGGACCTGGTCCTGAAGGTTCCTTCCAGCACCACATCCCAAGAGCCCTCTATGTCCCCCCCATTTCAGGGTTGGGAAGACTGAGGTGTAAGAGAGGTCTCCACGTTCACCCAGCAGGTGACACAAGCGGGAGACTCACATTAGAGCAACAGGGCCGCACCTGCTTAGACCACTGGGGTGGAGGCAGACTTCCTGGTTCAGGACCAGGGACCTGGGGAGACAGAACCGCCTGTCACGGCCTCCAGCTGCTGATCTAACCACTGAGGCTCTCAGCAGGGACTGTGTCTTTAGCTGTCACAGGTGCCAGAAGCATGGCCATATATAGAGGGTAACCCTGGCTTCCCAGAGCCAGACCTTGGGCCTCCTGGGAAGAGCTTCTACCTCCTGCAGTCCCAGTGACCTTCCTGCAGCCCCAGTAACCCTCCTGCAGTCTCAGTGACCCTCCTGCAGCCCCAGTAACCTCCCTGCAGTCCCAGTGACCTTCCTGCAGCCCCAGTAACCTTCCTGCAGCCCCGGTGACCCTTCTGCAGCCCCAGTGACCTCCCTGCAGCCCCAGTGACCCTCCTGCAGCCCCAGTGACCGCCCTGCAGCCCCAGTGACCTCCCTGCAGCCCCAGTGACCTCCCTGCAGTCCCAGTGACCCTCCTGCATCCCCAGTGACCGCCCTGCAGCCCCAGTGACCCTCCTGCAGCCCCAGTGACCTCCCTGCAGCCCCAGTGACCCTCCTGCATCCCCAGTGACCTCCCTGCAGCCCCAGTGACCTCCCTGCAGCCCCAGTGACCCTCCTGCATCCCCAGTGACCTCCCTGCAGCCCCAGTGACCTCCCTGCAGCCCCAGTGACCCCCCTGCAGCCCCAGTGACCTCCCTGCAGCCCCAGTGACCCCCCGGCAGCCCCAGTGACCTCCCTGCAGCCCCAGTGACCTCCCTGCAGTCCCAGAGTGCAGCATTGCAGGCCAAGCTCACTCCACCCCGCCCCCACCCCATCCCACTGCACTCACAGGAGATCTGCCTCCACTGCAGGGCCAGCCTGGTCCTCTGCTGGGGGCCGTGGCCCAGGGCCAGCATGGTGGATGCCGCAGCTCTCCCAGCCCTGCACCTCTGGGGACAGCGGAGCCCCTGGTACGCGCTACCTGTCAGTCCTGAGAAAGAAAGAGAAGGCGATGGGTGGAAACAGGCATTTGAGGTTCAAGCCCAGCCAGCCCGGGGTTAGGGAGAGGGCCCCGGTGTCTCTTTACACTCCTGTCATTCCCTCTCCTGTTCCCAGCTATGGTTCCCTGGGTGAGCGGAGGGAGAGGACCGAGGGGCAGAGAAACTAGGAAGACTTCAACCTCCCTGGGGTGCTGGGGGTGGCGTGGGGGGCTCCGGGGACCCAGGAGCCCTCAGTCTGACACACGGTGCTGAGCTCTGGGCTGTGGGATTCAGGAATTGCCCTCAGTCTCCCCAGTGTCCCCACCCTCAGCCTCTTCTTGTTCCCTCTCTGGTGTGTTGGTCTCTGAAATGCTTTCAGAGCCATTTGGCCTCCTCTGTGTCTGGGCCTTTCCATGCACACGTGGGGACGTTGAGGGACATCTCTGCGAGGTGCAGAGGGAGGCCACGGGCCACACTGCTCACAGCCCCACTGCCGCTCTTACCATGGCCCCCGAGGAGGCAGAGAGCAGGTCCTCCGCAGGTTCTGCCACTGGGTCCGGTGTGCGGCCCGGCCCTGCTCCTGCTGCTGGGTGGCCCTGCTCCCCCCACTTCTCCACGCTGGCTGCCACAGGACTCGGTGGCTCAGGGGTGCACGCTGCAGCACTGTGGAGCAGGGGACAGGGACACGAGGAGACGGTGAGATCGCGAACCGAAGGGGCAGGCCAGGGAGTCAGGAAGCAGGTCTCTTCCAGAGGGGACAGCAAGAGGACTTACCCTTCCCAGGGTCTCAAGGACCTGCCCTGCCCCAACCCAGCTGACTCGTGAGCAGGACACAGGACCCCTGTGGGCCCACTTCCTTCCGGTTATGGCCGAGGGCCCTCAGCCGAGCCTGCTCCCCCAGCCCATCAGGGGTGGAGAGGGGACTGTGGAGGTGCTGCTCCGGCTGGCAGAGAGAGGTGGGAATGGGTGGGGACAGTGCCAGCAGCCCAGCCCCCCCGCCCCCAAGGCACTCCTGCCCAAGCCCCGCCCCGCCGCGGGCTCCGGAGGCCGACCTCTCTTGGTTGCTAAGAAAGTTCAGCCCTGGGTGAGTCCTGGTTGCAGCCCTTTCCCACTCCCACAGGCCTGGCTAATTCCGGGAGCCCAGAAGCGGCGCCGCGTTAAGCAGGCAGCTGCGGAGGGGGAAGGAGCTGCCGGGAAGCTGGCATGTTCAGCTCCAAGACGGGGAAGCAGGGTTTCCCTCAGGCATCCAGGGTTCTGCTGCAGCGCGTGCTGTCTCTCCCTCACCCCATCACCCTGGTGGCAGCTGTCTCCTGGAGGGTGGGGGAACCCGCTTAGGACCAGCAGCCCCACGGGGCCTTCCTCCGTGCTCCCAGCGAGGGCAGGCTGCTCAGGAGGGGAGGGCCCTGCCGCCTCTTGGTTCTGTCTTTCCTCCCCTTCCCTGCCTGGTCAGGAGGACTCCGGGCTCTGAGGCCTTGCAGGGGCTGCCAGAGGGTCTCAACACCTGGGCACAGATGTGGGGTGTGGGGAGCAGCCCGGTCCCCGCACTGCCTCCTGGGTGGATCCCAAGGCCCTAGAGGGAGGCGGGGGTAGATGCCCAGGTAGGTCCCGTGTTCCCCAGCTGCTCTCAGGGCCCCTGCAGGCTCCTGGCTCCGACGCCCAGGTCAGGCAGGGCTCTGGGTTCAAATCCTTGTCAGGTCATTCCCTAGCCGTATAACTTAAACCAAGAGCACAGATTCTCTGGGCCTCAGTGATCTTAGCTCTAAAAGTGATGACAGTCACAGTCAATGGGTGGAATTTCTGTGAGAATCAATCTAATAGAGAGAGGAGAGTTAACAATTACTCTAGCACAAAAATTACCCCAGAAGAGAATTCGGGTGAATGTGCCCAGCTTGGACTCGAGCCCCTGGCAGATGTGAGGACGCCAAGCTTGCAGCCGGCCCGTGGGACATCTCTTTCCTGTCCCCCAGCCGCACACCTGGGCCTGCTTCCCTACTGCTGAGCACAGGCCGCGCTCCGAGCCTGCGCAGGCCCGCGGGCCATCCCGTGGAGCTCACTGCGGGGCGTGCCCACTGCGGGCGTGCCCACACACAGCTGTCACCGACCATCACGGGCCGCAGTGTCCTCCCTCTCTGTCCCTCAGGCCCTGACCCTCAGAACAATCTCTTACTCCAGCAAGATCCCTCTTAGCGAATGCTCACAGCACCCACAATATTGAGCAGGTGAGCGGCCACCCGAGGCACGAAGGCAATGACCAACTTGCCCAAGGTCACACGGCAGGTCAGAGATGGAGTTGCAGGCTTCTGAGCCTGGCTGCTCGTCCACTCCCTGGGGAGTGTCACCAGGCATGGCTCCTGTGGGAGACACTAATGTGGGGTGCACACAGGCTCCCACACACGTGCTTGCAGCTCCCAACACAGCACGTGGTACAAACACACACCCACAGAGAGCCACGCAGCTAGGCACGTGCTCACACGCGCTCACACGCGTGCACACGGGCCCCGTTGGCAGCCCTCCAGCGCTCCTCCTCCCATCAGCACTCAGGCGGCTCCCGAAAGCCCCCCCGCAGACAGACGTACAGGGACACCTCCAGCCAGAAGCAAGGTCTGAAGCCAAGCCTATAGGGCAGTCCCTACCCCAGGACATGCTCTCTGCTCAGATCCACACGGGAATGGGGACCCAATCCCACCTTCTGCTCTCACTCCATCCAGCTTCCTGCAGGAAGCAGGTGGTGGAGAACCCCTCTCACCCAAGCCCAGGCCCCATTTCCACCTCAGCCTCCTCTTCTCTCCTTTCAAGTAGACGCCCTTTTCCACCTCGTCTACCCTTCCCTGGTCTCAGTGTCCTCCCAGAAGGGAGCCCAGGGGCTCACCAGCCAGCACCACTCAGTGGAGGTGGTGGCCTCGAGTGCAGGTCCTGCTGCCCCATCCCCAGAATGATGTCACCATGCAAAGCACGGCAGCCAGGTCTCCACAATGCAGACCCACGGGCGGTGTCTTACAAGGTGGCAGGACACTGTTGACCCTCATATTTCTAGAGAAATGTGATGGGAACAAGGTGCCCAGGTCCATGAGGGGCACCTGTGTTCCCTGGGGAGCTGACCCTGCCTCCTTGGGCATCAGAGAAGCAACCCTTAAGGATATACGGGCTTGAGCCCAGCAATTTCTAGCTCCTGGGCCCTCTGCCCATCAGCACACCTCCAACCAAAGGACTCCTTCCCACCTCCAGACGTTTCCAGCCCCTTTAGGAAGGGGGTGACCTACATGAGGAGGCTCGGAGCACAGCCCTGCAGCAGGCTCTGGCCAGCCGCTGGAAGAACGGACGCCTTCCAGGAGGACAGGCCCCACCCGGGATGGAGAATGGGAGTGGAAGAGTCAGGGGGTCCTGCCAGAAAGAACTCCTGTCTGCAAGTCCCACAGCCTTGTAGCTCTGGATGCTGGACCTGCTTCCACTCCTCGTGGGACTTTTTGTCTCAGCCCCAGAGACAGAGACACCAGAGAGGGGGGGCCTCCTTCGCTGGGCTTCTCTGGGAGGCCCAGGAATGCAGGGCAGGGCTGATGAGCTAAAGAACGGTCCAGTGGGGAACTCCCTGAGAACCAGAAACACAGGGTTATGTGTTCCAACCCCTGCTACTCCAAGTGTGGTCCATGGACCGGCAGATGGGTCACCTAGAAACTTCTTAGGAATGTGAATCTCAGGCCCCACCCCAGGCCAGCCAAGTCAGAATCAGCATTTTGACAAGATCAGACACTTTGTATATATTTCAGTTTGCGACAACTGGGCTAGATCACTTCTCTCCCAGCAGAACCTGGCGCCTCCCAGGAGGCCATGCTGGTCAGTCTCTGGGAGCCAGGCACCAGCCCTGGAGTGACAGTGACCTGGGCAGAGGGAGGGTACTGATATTAGTGCCTCCTTCCAGAAGCTTCTGTCTGGGGAGACGCCATCATCATAGCTGCAAATGCCTGTGTATAATGTTCTTAGTCCTCATAGCAACTCTCTGGGGTTAGTATTATAATTAACATCATTTCACAGAGGGGGAAACTGAGGCAGGGAAACTAAGTCACTTCCCTCAGATTGGGGAGAACGCAGCTTTAGCCAGAGCAGTCCAGTGACAAAGCTCCTAACTCAGCTGCCTTCGTAGGCGTCCAGGTCCGCTCGTCCTGACCTGCTTGCGCACGGGGTCCCGGACCCAGGAAGGAGAGGGCGGGAGGGGGAGCTTCGACCTTTCACGGGTGCAGTTCCTCCCAGTCAACTGGCGTGAACTCACTCGCTCCCACAGAGACAGTGTTCTTACCCCTCCCACCGACCAGACGGAGTCTGTGCCCTGCTGGACTGAGATGCCAGCCAGCCCACCCCCCGCCCCTCTGTCCAGAAATAGCGCAGACACTGCAGGGAAAGCTCCAGGGGGCCAAGATCTGGCCGCAGGAGTGGAGGGGGCTTTCTAGAAACCCTCCTGGGGAGGGCTGGGCGCTGAGGCCAGGAGGGTGGGCTGGGAGCTCCAGGGATGCGGGCGGAAGGTGGTGATGGACGGGAGGCAGCAGTAAGCGCAGAATGCTCCTGCCGGCTGAGTGGGCGTGGCCTCCCCTAGACTGGGGGTGGGATCTGCTTTCCCGGGGTCACCAGGCCTAGGCCCCCACACGGAGCAGCCTGTCCTGCTCTCATTCCCCGCACACTCACGTTAGGAGGGCTGGAGCCCTGACCGCCTCGTGCCTCTGCCCCAGCCATCTCTCCTACAGGTGGAGGTCAATCCTCCAAGTGGGGTGGGCTGAGACTCAGCTAGAAACCACCACGAAACCCACCACAGGCCTGGTATCCACGCCCTTCCTCTGGCTTCTGCACGGCCACCCCCCAACTCAAGTGTCCGAACCACACAGCCGGTAAATGCCCACTGTGCACCGCCCCGGGTCCCTGACCCGAGGCAGTGTGCTGGCCCTGCGGTGCACTCCCTCCCTGGTATCTCCCCTTGGTCAAGCTCCTAGACTCGGGTCCCCTGAGCACCAGACCCCTGAACCTGGCAGGGAAAGGCCCTTGGCAGCCCCCTCTGCATCTCCTTTGCTCTGCAGAGGGGTGAAGGCCACCGGCTAGTGAGAGGCGGGGCCAAGGTTGGAGCCACTTCTCAGGGCTGCAAGGACCCTGTCCTCCCCACCCTCCCAGAGGGCAAGAGGGACCTGGATGGAGGGCTGTCCCACGCTGAGCCCTGTGTGGCAAGGACCACACAGTGCTGGGCTCCCCACCTGCTGCCTCCCACCTGGCCGGCCAGGCCCTTTCAGGAAACGTTCTCGAATTTGCCCTGCCGGCCATGCCCGAACACATGCTGCCCAGGCAGCGCGGAAGCAGGCTTTTAAAAATCTCTATATTTGTACTTGGAACAGACAAACCCTTCTGGTTCATTTTAAAATGCATTCCCCTGTCTCACCCCTGGCTCCCTGCACCTGCTTTTCTCGTCAAAGGCTCCCAATCCCAGACAGACCCTCTGGGAAGCAGAACAGAAAAGCCCCAAGTCACTCCTCGTGAAGGAGCTACGCACTGCTCACTGAGGCCCTGGACCTGGGCTCGGGCGGGCTGGCAGGGGCAGAGGGGCCTGACCGGGGAGTTGGGAGGGAAGCTCTGACAGGGGAGAGGCTGCCTCTGCTTAAACTCCTTTTCTCCCAGCCCAGAGCGCCCCAGGTACCCCTCCGTTACATAAACTCCCTGTACCCTCGGCATGCTGCCCACTCAGCCCAAAGCAGCTCCCCACCCCAGCTTTGATGCCTAGGAATTGGGACAGGGTTTGCTTTTCCGGGCCCCAGACACAGCTTCCAGCCAAACCCCAAAGAAACCAGATCGGTTGCTTTAAAAACCTCCCTCCTTCTCCTGCCACCCCCGGCTGGCTTTCCTGGTCTCCGTCTTAGGCAGCACCAGGGACTGTGCCAGTGGGGAGGTGGGGTGGGAAGAGCAGGAAGCTGCTGTGGGTTTCCCTCCAGGCCGGACTTCCCCCGCCCAGCTCCACGTGCTCAGCTTCCCTCCCCTCCCCCAGCTGATGTAGTTATCTAAGCTGCAGAGTGTCAATCTGAGTCACAGAGAGGTGATGCCCAACATGTCCTGACAGCCAGGAGCCAACCTCAGCACCATCACCCCCGGAAACAGACTGCACAGCTCAGGGCGAAGACAAAGCAGCTGACCTGGAATTGAGTGGGAGGTCAGGACGCCCAGTCAGACCCCCTCTCTGCATTGTCAGAATGGGCCTCGGGACTGCTGAGAGCTGCTGTCCTGCTCCCACTCGGGGCGCCCATGCCCCACTGGGTGGGGAAGCCAGGTAGGCATGGCCTGGCTGCAGACCACCCGCTCCCCCTAGCTGAGTCCACAACCCCCACTAAGCCTTGGCCGCCAGCGAGGAGCAGGGCCTGGGGCTCTCCAAGGAAGAGCTGCGAGGCTCTTCTGCCCCATCCACTCCCAGTCACGCCCCCACCAGGGTGGCTCCCCCACAGCTGTGAGAACCCATGTCCAGCCAGGGGAGTGTTCCTCGGCAGCCTTGTCCAAGGACAGCTGCCTGAAGGCCACAACCCCACCCTGAGGGCATCCTGTAAAAAGGCCAGGACCATGAGGTCAATTACCAAGCCTCAGACAGCACAGTGCTCCAGACTGCCACCCCCACCCTGAGCCACCGTGCTCTGTGCCAGCCCAGTCACCAGCACCTTCTTTCCCACAGAACCCAAGTTCCTCAGGCTGTCTGCTGAGCTGGGCATGCAGATGGCACAGGGCTCTTGGCTGGCTGTCCCCGTGCCGCAGGGACTGGTTTCTGTGCCACATAGGCCTGTCATCTGGCACTGGCACTGCCCTGCCCCCCCATCCTTCCCTAGCTTCCCCCACCCCAGCAGAATCCTTGCTCATGTCCCCAGGACTGTGAGGTCAGAGCTCCCCGCGTCCTATATTTGTGGGCTGCCCAGATGTCCTGAGCACTTCCCCAGCCCAGCAATTGCCCCCAGGCAGGAGACAGCAGGGATCTCTCTGTGCAGGGCAGAGACCCAGCAAAGATGGGACCCACAGCCCCATGCCCGCCACCCTGTCCCCAGGAATCCTCTATTCCTTCCCTCCAGGCTCAGCACTCACCTGACCTCGAGCTTCTTAAATCAAGTAGCTGTGAACCGTCCAGGGAGCCCCTCCTGGGATTCCTGGAGAAATCCAGAAAACACAGCCAAGCAGAGCACAGGGGCACTGAGTCCCTGTCTACCGGGAGCGGGGACCTGGCACGCAGCAAACAGCTCGGGAGAAGAAATGCCTGCGCGGCTGCCAAGGGGACGGGGCTGCTGGGTCAATAACAAACTGCGAGGGAAAGAGGGAGGGACAGAGGGAGAGAGAGAGGAGAGGGGAAGGAAGGGGAGAGGAGGAGAGAGCACGCGCGAGCACAGAGACGGAGCAATGGAGTGACAGCTGGGGGTACATCTGTGATGACAGCGACAGGAGCACACACAGGCAAGGCGCGCGCACACAGGCGCACACACACAGCAGAGGCGCTCGCGGCGGGCCGGGAGGACCGCGTCTCCCTTGAAACGCTCACATTTCAGTGGAAAAAAAAAGGCCTGTGGATTAATCGCTCCCAACTCCAGCGAGGAGAAACGCTGCTCTACCACGCACCTCCATCTTCCTTCCCGCGCCTCCGGGCTCTCCCCGCCCCCCGCCGCCGCCCCTTCGCAGCCTCTGCCCCTCTCCCTTCCCTTCGGGGAAAGAGGGTCAGGACCCAGCCGCAGAGCCGCCCCTGGGAGCTGGGGCTGTCTCCCGTTCAGAGACATGGGGGATCTCCCGTACTGTCTGGGGAGAAGGCAAACGGAGTCCTTCTCTCAAAGGACCGTTTATTTCAGGAGGGTAATTGGAGGGGCTCAGGGGGGATCACCGGCCAGCTGTCCTCACAATGAGCCGGAGCCTCACAGCCAAGGTCGCACGGTCAGCAGAGGCCACTGAGCCTCGGTGACCACTGGTCCAGGTGTTGAGTGGAGCAAACTGCAGTGGGCAGGTGGGCTGTGGTGCCCTGGGGTGTTCAAGATCTCAGCGGCCTCTCTACTGACCAGGCAGGACCTGGCAGTGGAGAACCGTGTTCCAAGAGATGGCCAGGGTCCCATCCAAAGCAAAGGAAGCTAAGCCAAGAAGGAGCCTGGCCGGGGCGCTGACCCCTAAATGACCCTTGCCGTTCTTAAACCTGGCCTGACGAGCAGATGGCAGATAGTGTGGCAATGTCGGCAATGCCAGGGGTATCCAGTCCATCCCCCCTGATTTCACCATCAGAACTGGGGGTGGAGAAACCCCCTTTACTCAGGACACTCCTGACAGGACGCTCCTGCACCCTCCTCTGTCTGCTCTGCTGGGCCACACAGCAGTGAGGGCCCGGGCTGCTGTCCCAGGAGGAGAGAGCATACTCTGCCCCTGAGAAGTCCCCTCTCGCCTACACAGATGTCACAGCCATCTCATCTGGTCCTTCAAGCTAACCGCTCCCACCCACCCCTAAACGCACTTCCCACTTGTCAGCCCCAGAAAGTGCGTCCTTCCCTGAGGCTGGAATGCTGTCGGGAGAGTTCCACCTGAGCGTGACCTCCGCTGTGAAGTTTCCCTGGTTACTCCAGGGACTTGACCTCCTCTGATCTATGGCCTTTCTTTGGGCTGCTCTGTGGTTATCACAGAAAACGTACAGCAGCTTTCTGTGCTTGGTTTGCCCAGGTTCCGACTCTGTGAGCGGGTCCAGGAGCCCTGCCCAGCCAGAGCTGAGTGCGGGCTGGGGACGAGCCGCGCCTGGGCCCCAGGGCCCAGTCAGACTCTGCTGCTCATGAACCAGCTCAGCGATTTCAACCTGTTTCATCTCTTGGCATAAACTAAGTACTGAAACATAAACTAACTACTAAAATTCTGCAGCACACCAAAAACATGTGTTTTTTGCTGATCTGACCAAAAAAAAAAAAAAAGGTGTGATTTTGATTCATTCACACGGGACAGCTATTGTTGTGTTGACTGTTGTCATTTTTATTTGATAAGCTATGAGAAAAGAGGTCAGTGCCCCTGACTAAATAGTCAGGTATTGTATGTTCTAAAAATCTTGCAACACACCAGTTGAAAAACGCTAAACTAGCTAATAACTGGTTAATTAACTGACAGCCCTGGGCCTTGCGTTCGGGCCTATAGAATGAGGAGGTAGAGTGACTGAGATCTCTGGTCTCCTTCGGGCAATGGCACTCTGTGGTCCAGGGATTCACTGCGCACCTGCAGACTCCTCAGCGTGTGTTAGGAAAGGGGTCCTTCCTCCCCCCAGTCTGCGGGCTGGATTATCCAGGCAGAGGAGGAAGGACAGTGTAGACATAAGAGCTAGGGGGGAACAGAGTTTCTGACTCCTCGGGAGTATGGCCCCTGATAGGAATAATTTCTCTGGATGTGCTCAGGTGTGTGTGAGTGTGTACTTGTGCAGGTGTGCATGACTGTGTGTGTGCACAAGTGTGCATGACTGTGTGTGCACAGGTGTCCATGAGTGTGTGTGCACGTGCAGTTGTGCATGTGTGTGTGTGCACAGGTGTCCACATGTGTGTGCACAGGTGTCCATGAGTGTGTATGTGCAGGCGTGTATGAGTGTGTGTGCGGGTGTGCATGAGTGTGTGTGTGCACAGGCGTCCGTGAGGGTGTGTGTGCACATATGCGTGAGGGTGTGTGCTCAGGTGTGCATGACTGTGTGTGTGCTCAGGTGTCCATGAGTGTGTGTGAAGGTGTGAATGAGTGTGTGCATACACAGCTGTTTTGTTTTGCCTTCTGTGATGACAAAGCAGCACTGAGGTGACAGCCAGGACGCAGAGCAAAGGGGTTCATCTCGATAAGCTGTCTGCCGCCTGTGGCCTTATTGAGGCTCTTTGTTAGGTTGTCTGCTGGCAAAGGAGATGGTACAGAAAAGCTGCTTGGAGGGAAGGGCGAGCTCATTGTGGAGAAGCAGGCGGGGGAGGGGAGGAAGAGGTACAGACTGGGCCAGAAGAAGGGGTCTGGTTTCTCCTCTATCAGGGGATCAAGGTCAGGGTCTAAAACAAGGACCAACATACAGAGGCATGAGCGGGGTCTCTTAATAACCCATGAGGGGTGCAGGAAAGCCACCCTCAAAGGCCAAGTACCTCACATTCCCTGGGCCCCTTTGCTTGAATTTCTCTGTTTACCATGAGTTAGTTCTGAGCCTGCCTACGAACAATGCCATGAGGCATCAGCTCCTGCACACAGCAGGCTTCTTGGGAGGTGCTGGGAGGGGGTGGCCAGCCTGGTGCTCCCCCAGGTGAAGGTCCACTGAGGCTCTGACAGTAACCGACCACCCAAGGTAGCAGTCGACCAGAACAGGCCTCCAAGCTGCCCCGTGAGTCTCCCGGAGAGAGGGCTGGGCTTTCTCAGTGTCTGGGGTGGAAAAGCATGATTCGGGTTGTGAGGCAAGAGTTGAACAGAAGATGGGAAATGATTAAGGCCGAGGGGCACCATCCACTGGGCACGACAGAATACAGCCGGTTGTTGTTAAGAATGTCCCCATGCTGCTCACCACCGTCCCCGTCCCATACCAGCCAGCATCTAACAGTTCTTACCATGAGGAAGTTCTCTGTGTCTTACCTAAATTCCCATTTCTCAGTGAATTTCCTCCTAGGTCTTCAAGGGACTCCGAGCACGGCTAAGCCTCTGGCATCTCAAGCCCAGCATCTGTAAGAGGGCAGGCCTCTGTTTGGCAAAAGGAGTTCAACACGGTCTCGAACCCCAGAGGCAAGGGACAAAAGAGATCTTGTAGAATTTGCTTCTTAATCAAGTGGCTGACACAGTGGGATTCCCAAGTATTTCTTTATTGCACCCCACTCTGTGCTGGGTACTATTCTAGGTGCTAGGGAGCAGAACTCAACCCCCTTGCCTGCTAATAGCCATTCTAATGGTGTGAGACGAACAATAATTGAGAATAAAAATAAATAAGCAATGTTGCTTAGAATTTAAAAGAGTGATGAGAGAGCCCTGGCTGGTGTGCTAAGTGGTTAGAGCATTGGCCAACACACCACAAAGGGTCACAGGTTAAAGTCTGGTCAAGGGCACATACCTGGGTTGCAGGTTCCATCCCCAGCCCTGCTTGAGGTGCATGCAGGAGGCAACCAATCGATGTGTTCCTTTCATATCTATGTTGCTCTCTCTCTCTCCCCTTTCCTCCTTCCACTCTCTAAAAATTAATGGAAAAAATATCCTAGGGTGAGGATTAACAAAGAGAGAGAGAGAGAGAGAGAGAGAGAGAGAGAGCCAGCTCTTTAGAGTCTTGTCGGCAACATCACACGGGACTTCAGATTTTGTTCACAGAGCAGTGGGGAGGCACCGGGAGGTGTGAAGCAAGGGTGTGACTGTGACTCGATCTTCAGAGAGATCAGTCTCATGGCCGTGTGCAGAACAGATCCTGAACAGATAGGCAAACCTCTAAGGGGTTTATTCCATTAGTCCGAGTGAGTGAGATGATAGTTCAGCCCAGACTGGTGACAGGGGAGGGAAGTAGATTTGGAATAAGGTCTGCAGAACTTGGATGGGATGGAGGAACATGAAAACAATTCGGTGGAGAATGTGCCCTCAGATGGAAAAGGATCTCAAGGAGGGTCAGGTTTTGGGAGGAAACGCCAGGGTTAAGTTTTGGACATGTGAAGTTTGAAATGCCTGTTGGGGACTCGAGCAGAGACGTCAGGAGGCAGTTAGAATGTTGTAAATTCTGCAAAGGATACCCGGATGCACAGGACCCGGAGCTGGCCTTGGAGGAGCTCATAGTCCAGCTGTGAGAGGGACCTAGTGGGGGAATCTGCTCTGTGCCCCATTTCCACCCAAGAGCCTCAAAAACCTGTTTCATTTGGAAAGTTTTTTGTGTTTTTTTTTTAAGTAACAGTAAGTCTTTTCCTTTTTTTTTTAATCCTCACCTGAGGACATTTTTGCATTCATCTTCAGATAGAGCGGGAGGGAGAGAGAGAGAAACATCAATGGTGAGAGAGACACATCGACCGGCTGCCACCTACACAACCCCAACCAGGGCCGAGGACAAACTGCAACCGAGGTACGTGCCCTCAGCGGGAACCGAACCCGGGACTCTCTGGTCCTCGAGTGGATGCTCTAACCGCTGAGCCAAACCGTCCAGGGCTCATTCAGAAAGTATTAACCCCACCTTCTCAAGACTCCCTCTGTTAGAATCATAGAACTTCTTCCAGCTCAGAAATGTCGTGATTCTAGGAGACTTGGCACTGACCCAGTGATAGAAAGACAGAGCCTCGTTCTAGAAATAGTCTGAGGACGCTTTGCCCGCAGGGGCCGAGGACCAGAGTAAAGAAGCTTTCCTGAATCCCAAAGGTCTGATCACCCTAAGCGTTAGTGACTCCCCTCTGACCATTTCTAGAGAAGGTTCCTCCTCTTTCACTCCTTTTTCTAAAGGTGAAAAAAACTCTGTCTAAGATGAATATCAAGAGTGGTCTTCAAAGGAAGAATACGAACTGAGGGCCCCTGCAGCCTCAGGAGGAGAGATGTGAGAGGGAGGAGGGGCGTGGCAACCAGGGCCTCCGGCGGCACCTGCTGTGTCTGTGTCTCACCAAGGAGAAGTGGGCCCACCTGGACCTTGAAGCAGCAAAGAAGTCCCCATAGAAGCACACGTTGCCGCACCACAGGGCCTGTTCCAGAGGGGGAGCCACAGTTCCAGCCCAAGAAGTGCCAGGAGACCAGGGGGGAGGGGCTCTCAGGCCTGGTGTCTTCATCTGCAAACATGAGACTCTAGAACTGCGCTGTCCAATATGGTGGCCCCCAGGCACAGGTAGCTATTGACATTAATTAAAACTAAATAAAAATTTTAAAACTCAGGTCCTCAGTCACAGGAGCCACATTTCAAGGGCTCAAAAGACACATGTGACTAGTGGCTGCAGTGTGAGGCAATTCAGACCTAGAACAGCTCCCCCTCTTAGAAAGTTTGGTCAGACAGGGATGTTTTACAGCAGTGGTCCCCAAAATACGGTCTCTGGACAGCAGCAGCAGCGTCACCTGAGAGCACTTGAGAAATGCAAATTCGCAGGCCCCACCCAGACCTACTGAATGACAAGCTCTGGGGATGGGTTTTAACTAACCACCTAGGTGATTCTGATGTGGCTGAAGCTAGAGAATAAAGGCTCTCGTCCAACCTGGGGCGGGAACTCTGGCCCATTGACTCTCTCTCCCCTGGTCTCTCCCATTTTTTTTTTTCCCATCAGATTTCTCTAGGATTTTCTATATTGAAAAAACAAAAGGAGCCCTGGCCGGTTTGGCTCAGCGGTTAGAGCATTGGCCTGCAGTCCAGAGAGACCCGGGTTCAGTTCCTGCTAAGGGCGCGTATCTTGATTGCAGTTTGTCCCTGGCCCTGGTTGGTTGTGTGGGTGGCAGCCACTCGATGTGTCCCTTTCACGTCGATGTTTCTCTCTCTCTCTCTCTCTTCCTCTCTCTCCCTCCCACTCTATCTGAACAAACAATGGAAAAATGTCCTCGGGTGAGGATAAAAAAAAGAAAAAACAAAAGGATACGAGTCTGTATCTGGGCACTACTAGAAGTCCGGTCCATTTCAGAAGAGTCATCCAAGTCTCAGGAAGTTAGCATGTGACTGTGATGGGAAATGTCTCCAATGAATACCACTGGGGTGACTGCAGAATGTCTCTTGAACACGGCATCCTGGCTAGGAGCCCAGGTGCTTTCCCACTTCACAGATGAGGGAACTGAAGCCCAGAGGGGGCGAGTGTTTGCCCCTCAACTCCTGAACCCCTGGACTGAGTCAGCCCAGGGAACAGAGAGGCTAAGAGCCTCAGCGACAGACCCAGGGCCCTGGTTCTGTCTCAGGGGCTGGGTGACTGGGTAAGCCATGTAATCTCTGTGAGCCTCTGTTTCCCCAGCTGTGAAGTCAGAATAATAATAGAACCGGATGACACCAGCTCAGGCCCGAAACGCCCCTGGCGCTCAGCACGTTCTCGATATTATTATCCCAGGCCGTAGGAAGTCGGCCTAGTTTTTTTATTCTTTTTCTTTTCAAGATAAGCCCCCCCTTTTTTCTATTCTTTGGTGCCAAATTTCTCTTCGGATGTGAGCACCAGCTTACGTCCTCAGCACCTATTTGGGAACCAAAGGGGCATGGGTGGCCCTTGTAAGTGGCAATATCAAAAGAGTGGTTTTTGCAGGCTGAGACAGTCTCGAGTTTTCTGGGACCTACCTGCAAATCTGGGAGAAATTGGGTACAAGAGAGGTTGTTGGGTCAGGCTGGAAATCTAGAAGGCCCCCTGAGCTACTCAACCCACAGTGGCCCGAATTCCACCATTTTTAGTCACGTGACCTTGAGCAAGGGGCTTGGTCTCTCTGCCTCTACTTTTTCACCTGTGGGGAAGGAAGAATGATCTACCCAGTGCACCACCTTGAGTTCCCCCAGATCTGGGATGAATGCCGTCCTCAATTTACAGTTTCTAGAACCCAGGCCTCATCTTTCTCTTGGACCATTTTCTGGTGCCGTCTGCTGTGGAGACACAGAAGCCACCAGTCTTTCTTGCTTTGTCCCTGACCCCACTCCCAGGAACCTCAGTCCGCGTGCTGCCGGCCGGCTGACTCGGAGCTCCCGCCTGGTGTCCTCTCTCCCTCGGTTCCCGCTGCTGGGGCCCCTTTAACGGGAATCTGTTTTTCTCTCCCACTCTCTTCCCTCCCGCCACCCCTCCCCCACAGCGGTGGGCGTCCAAATGAGGCTGGACTTCCTGCAGCGCACCTTCTGGGCAGCCACACAGCAGGTGGGTGTGATGGTGGTGGGGCCGGTCCAGCCGGAGGGATCCCCAACCTCTCCACGGGGAAGAGGGGCTGCACTTTCAGAGGCTTCCAGGCTGCCCCACGGCCTCCCGGCCTCCCTCCTGGGCCACCGGCAGCTCCTGGGTCCTCTCCTCTGCCTTTCTTGGTTCCTCGCCTCCTCGCTCCTCTGCCTGGGGCCTCCATCTCTGGCCCCCTCACCCAGGGCTGTCTCTCAGCTTAGACCCGGGACAAGGGGAGGACACCGCGCCCCCTCTGGGCCTGGCCTGTCATTCACTAGGTCTCTGCTGCCCCAGACGCCCACACAGCAGAGTAAGGCGACCGCCCTGCTCGGTCCCTGCAGCCAGAACCCAGGCCCAGTGTGCGGTCCACCAGTTGAGCATGGCCTTCCCACAGCCCTTCCCGTCCCGCCTCCTCCTCCCCTGCCTCTGCTCCCAGCACCCTCAGACCTGGCCTCTCCTGGGCTTTCTGGGGCTCCCCACTGTCTTCCACAGCCCCGCCAGCCCGAAGCTGTCCCCAAGGCATGGAGCCTCCTCTGTTCCATGGTCCCATTCACTTGTTGCCAGGCCCTCACTTTGAACAGGTTTCGGGGACCAGAGAATGAAGCCGGAAGGGAGGGGAGGGGGAAGGAGCACCAGCCCGGCAGCCTGGGGTTGGCCGCACATCCTGCAGGATGACATGGGACAGTGAGAAGCCCCCACCCTGAGGCTCCCGGCAATACGGCTGACCTCCCTGCAGGCGGCAAGGGTCCTGCTTCCGTGCCCCGCCCTCACTACCACGCCCCCTACATCAAATACATACATGCACGCCCACATATATACCAACATATACACATTGCACATACCCTACACATACCACATATACCATACATTACACACACCAAACCTAGCATACCATAAACACACATCCACCGGTCCCCACACATCAACACACAACACAAATGTACTTCACACAGAGCTCCCACTCTCATGCCACAGGTCTACCGGGCACACACTCGGGCATGTACACACTACCATGTCTCTTCTTCCTTCCAGTGCAGCGCGGGGGATGGGCCGTGCCCACAAAGCTGTCAGGACAGTGTAAGTCCTTCCCCGTGGGAAGAGTATGGAAGTGGGAGCCACGGACCCCTCAACCCACGTCCCCTTGATGGGCCAGCTGCCCTCCCTCCCAGCTGCCCCTCTCCTGCAGTGCCGGGCTCCACAGAGGGCACCTTCTCACTAGACTGGAGACCTGCCTTCCCAAATGTCAGGACAGGCAGGGGGCCCAGGGGGTCGGTGGCAGGGCCTGGCCTCACCTCCCTTCCGGTTTCTCCCCAGGACCTGGACTGCTTCACCATCGACGACAACGGGTTCATCCTGATCTCAGAGAGGCCCCAGGAGGTAAGGGGCTGGGGACCCGGGCCTAGGGGAAAGTTAGTCATGTCTTCAGAGGAATAGCCCAGGCAGTGCTGTTGCTTAGAGCCAATCAGGGTGTAAGGTCTGAAGAAAATGGGATGTCCTCTTCGAACCAAAGTCAACATGGCCAGATTACAAAATTCAGACACCTGTCAACTCGGATGGTCATAAGACAGATTCCTTCTTTATTTCGTCAGTAACTAATCAGGCCTTCCCCCAAGGTTGGTAGGGAGATTGTCCACATCATGGGAGATGCTCAGCAAGGCGACCTCTCAGGGCCCACGGTGGCTGCTCTCCGCTGTGGCTGTGTCGCTGGGGGGCGTGGCCTTCAAGGGGCCCCCTCCCAGAGCCCAGGCACCCTCCTACTGCTCATTATCTCCTCCCCTCTGTCACCTTCCCCTCCCCACTAGTCCTGCAGGCTGGTGTAAGCAGAAATGTATTCTCCTAGTTGTGAAGGGCAGAAACCCAGGATCAGGGCACCAGCCTGGTTGACTGAGGGCCCTCGTCCGTGTCGCAAACTTATGGTACCCTCATGTGATAGGAGGGACAGGGGAGCTCTCTGGGGTCTCCTTTATGAGAACACGAACCATTTCTGAGGGCTCTGCTCTCATGGCTTAATTGCCTCCCAAAGGCTCCACCTTCAACCATTACCTTGGCAATTAGGTTCAACTTGTGAATTTGGGGGGACATACTGCATTCAGACCACAGAACCCTCCCCTTCTACCTTCGGGGTCCAGAGGGCCAGGCCTTCCCCATTTTGTGCTGTCTTCCTGCCTGGACCTCCCCTGGGGAAAATCCTTTCTAACCCTGTGCCTCCGTTTGCTGGCGGGGGGGAATGAAGGCCGGAGGTGAGACTTCTCACTGCTCCCGGCTGGCACATACGCTCTTCCCCGGGGCAAGGGGCCGGCTCCCTGGACCCCGCATGTGCTCACAGAGGCAAAAGAGAAGGTGCCATCATCAGTTTGTTTTGCCAAGCCCCAGGCTGGGCCCCTAGATTGTTTATTTAGCCAGAAATCAAACTAAAAAGAAGCCTAGTCAAACCTGAGCCAAACCTGAATATCTTCAGGAGAAGAATTTCCTGAACCGAGCCGGGGGCATTGAAATGGCCTCCCAGCTGAGCCTCGGTGGAAGGAGAAGAGAGTGGTCCAGGGGGAGCGTGGTCCTGACTGGATGCATGACTGGTTAGGCAGCTTCCATTAGCCCTGCCTCGGTTTCCTCCTCTCTCAAGTCAGGGGCTGCACGACCTGATGTCTAAGGTCACTCCTGGTCCCAACTCTCAGTGCCTGGGGGATCGCAGAGCTGGGGGAACAGCCTGGGGGTGCCGGGGCGGGGCCATGGCTAGGGGAACAGCCTGGGGGTGCCGGGGCGGGGCCATGGCTGGGGGAACAGCCTGGGGGTGCCGGGGCGGGGCCATGGCTGGGGGAACAGCCTGGGGGTGCCGGGCAGGGCCATGGCTGGTTCCGTGCTCTGGCCTCACCAGAGCCAGGCCCAGGGTCCAACAAAGTCATCAGAACACGGCAGGAACCAGGGCATGGGAAGGAGATGTGGGAAAGAGGCAACTGAGGAAGCCGCACCCACGATCATAGAGTCTGGCTCCTGGAGAGATTCTGAATGACCCGCTTCTGAGGAGCCTGTTTCTGCAGCCGGAGTGAAGATGGTTTTGTCCATTTTCCTGTTCCACCGGAGTTGGGGGCCGGCTGACCACCATGATGCCTCTTGTGAGACTCGAACTGCTAATGGTCCGTCCACTGCAGTGCCCTGGGGGCCGCTGCTCATCCTTCTCGTCCCTTTCATGCCCACTGCTGGCCACGCCACTCTCCGCTGGCCAGAGCCCCCGTTTATTTAGTATTTCTCAGCTGCCCTGGGAGAAAGTGGGCGATGACAGAAGTTGAAACTCGCGCTGGAAGGAGGCTTTGGGCCTAGCCGATGCTCTCAATCATTCATGCGCTGACCCCTGCTGCCCGGGGAACTGAGCCGGGCCGTGTCTGCAGGTCCCTGTGGTGTTGGCTTTCAAGGGCCAGAGTTTCAGAGAGTGAGGGAGGCCGGACTCCTGGGAAAGAGAGAGGCAAGAGGCAGGGAGAGGACAGCCACGCCGGAGGCCGCTCGGAGCAGCCGTCTGCAAGGCTCCTGCAGGGCCAGAGGGCGCGTGGGGAGGCTCTTGGGACCAGACACCTCGAGCGCTCAGCCCCTGCAGCACGGGTGCCGGGCAGACAGTCTGCCACGGGTGGGCGTGGCTCTGCTCCAGTTAAATGTAATCATAGGAGCTGGAATGCGATTTCACATAATTTGCATGTGTCATAGAGTACTACTAATCCTTTTTATTTTTTTCCTGCCATTTGAAAATAGAAACACATTCTTAGCTAAAGAGCCAGATTTGGCCCATGGGCCATCATTTGCCGACCCCTGCGAGAGGCGGCAGGACAACCTTGCAGGGAGTGGGGCCCAGTGACAGGCATCCCAAAGGGGCCCTGGGCACGGCTCCCTGTGGTCCTGTTGTCTCCACACGTCATGACATCACTGGGCACCACTTTGAACAAAATATGGTAGCAGTTATTCAGAGGCTTATATTCTATGAAGTATGCGTTTACTTAGCTGATTTACCCACCTTCTCAGCTATTGTATTATCTTATAAAGTTGTATGAAATTTTACAAATCCCTTGTACAATGAAGCAGGGTACAAATGAAATGGATTTTTAAAAAAAAAAATTTTTTTCCCTTTATTGATTTTCAAGAGAGAGGAAGTAAGAGGGAGCAAGAGAGAGAAACATCGATGAGACGGAACATCGATTGGCCGCCTCCTGCATGCCCCCACTAGAGATCGGGCCCACAACCTGGGCATGTGCCCTGACTGGGAATCGAACCAGCGACCTCTTGGTGTATGGGTCGACTCTCAACCACACCAGCCGGGCTGAAATGGATTCTAATGTTCATTAATAGGGTTGGGACCTGCTGGAACTTTTCCAGAGCCCCCAGCTCCCACTGTGCCTGGTCACCCCCAACCACGATGTCCCTTCCTCCTCTCCCCACACCGTGAGACCTCAGGAAAGGGGGGCTCGAGTGATGGTATTAGTCTCATTGTATACCAGAGGCTCTGCGGGGTTCGGTTATCAACCCCAAACTCACAGCTGCAGAAAAGCCCGATACAAGTGAAGAGCAGTGATCGGAGGGTGAGGGGGTTTCTAGAAAAGGCCTGTGGGGAGGGAAGTCAGCTGGGAGAGCACGGTGCTGACGAAATCGAGACTGTGCTGGGCGAGGCAGGCATGCCCCAGGACAGCGGCCTTCTCTGCGCAGTGGGGCAGGGGGCAGGTCCGAGGCTGCCGGTGGGCATCCCGCTGCCGGACCTGCCCTCGCTCCCCACTGGGCCTCTCTTCCAGCTCAGAACTCAGTCTTATAATAAACTACAAAGGACGGGATCACCGCCTATTTGGGACCTAGGAAGAAAGCAGACCTCACAGGCCCAGAGATGACAAGTCAATGTTTACAGTGGATTGGTCACCTGGAATTGGGGACTCTGACTCCCGCCATTTGCCTGTGGGTAGCACCCACTCACGGGAGCTTTAAAACAGACGCCCCCATTGGGGTGTCTCTCCCTAAGGGCTTAAATCTCTCAGGAGGCTTAGCACCTCCTCCCTCCCAGACCGCAGCCCACAGAGCCAGTGCCCGCCAGGCCCTCACACCTGGGCAATCCTTCTGCCCTCACAGGGCCTCTGGCGGCCTGTCCTGGGCTCAGCTGTTTCCTTGGCTCCCTTCCCCCCCCTCCCCGAGCTCTGCGTCCCCCTGCCGTGTGGCATGGCAGGCTCACTGCGCGGCAGGGGGTGGAGTGGGTGCATGAGAAACCTCCCTGCCCTGCACGTGCTTCTGAACTTGCCCCTTCGGCCCCGCCCCTCACCGCCTGCCTCAGCATGTCTCTGGGCTTCTCCGCACTCTACCTTCCGGGGCCCGGGGCACCCTCATTTGGGCAGCTTGAGTTGGGTGAAATTCAGTGGGTCACCTGAACCTTGAGACGGCAATGGCAGCAGAGGCTCCCCAGGACCTGGTGCCCACCCCTCCACACTCTTCTGGGCCCCACTGTGGGGCCAAAGGCACTTGTCAAGAGACCGGGCAGCTCAGGGGACTCGGACTGTTCAATGGAAGGAATGAATGGGTTACCCCCACCCAGGAGCTGTGCACAGTGATTCCACTCCAGTCATTCATATACTCCTCACCCCCTTAGGAGGATGAGTTTTCCCGTTTTTAGAGAAGAAACTGAGGCTGTCCCCAGGTATGGAGGCCATATAACATTTGCGCCGTTCCTACACCAGAGTGAATCTTTGCCTTAATTCACCCTCTGGTCCCCCGAATCCCTGGGGACAGCAGGCTCACAAGGCACGGGATCAGCCCGCGCCCGAGGCTGCTGCTGCTGCCACCAGTTCTGCTCGCGGCTGCCACCTGCCCTCTCTCCGCTCCAGGCTCCTGGGGCGCCTCCCAGGACCTCCCCTCACCCTGCCTCAGTGCATATGGGAAACTCAGGGAGCCCCAGGCCCTCTGCCCAGCAGCCCAGGGGACCACTGCGGGTGTGTTGGAGACCCTCAGTGAGGGCGGAGCTGCCCCAGCACACCCAGCTGGCCGGGGGCGCTCCCAGCGCCCCTTCTGCGCTGGGGCTGCAAAGCCCTGTGGTCCCCCCCTGCTGTGCTGGGTGCCCCTCCACGGTCAGTCTGCGGGGCCCACATTGACCGGGTGCCCAAGGTGGAATGGTTGGACCTCGGCTTTGCTGATTTAGGAAATTCGATCAGTTTACCTGTTTGAGGCACTGATTCCCTCTAAGTTCAAATGAAACTGTGTCAGCTAGGAATTGTGTTCTACTATCCCCACAGCAGTGACTTAAGCAAATGAAAGGTGATTTCTTTCACAAAAAGACTGGATGAAGGCAGCCCAGGCCTGGTCTGGTCACCAGGTGCCTCCATCCTCAGGGTCACAACCTGGGTACAGGAGCTCCTGCCTTCTTGTCCACTTTCCAGACAAGAAGAAGGCACCTGCTTGAGGTGCCCCTCCGGCAGAGTCATCACCCTTTAAACACATTCCTGGAAGTCCCACCAAGACTTTGCTCACGTCATTGGCCAGCCCCAGCCGCAGGGGTGTCTGGGAAGTGTAGTCTTTTTGTTGCACATATTGCTACCGTAATTATGGGCCCAGCACACTTCCACTACTGTAATTAAAGTCAGTATCTCCCTACCAAAGAAGAGGAGGATGGATATTCTCTGCAGAGGGACACATCCTCAAAGTCAAATTGTTTATTTACAGAGGACACATTTTTTCCAGTGTCTAGCAGTTTGTCTTATTTTATCCTTCTCAGAATCAAGTGTCTAAACCACAGGGTTTTTGGTGAATAAGCCTAAAATTAGGGAGGAGAAGGGGACAGCCTCATCAGGAGGTTCCAGTCCCCCTCATTGCACTTTCCCTGGGAACAGATCACACACACTCTTCATTCATCCCCTTGTCGGTTCGCACGGACCTCCCTCCAGCAGATGTCACTGAGCAAAACCGTGAACAGGACACTGTGTGGTCTGTGGGGAGCAGACTTCAGGCGGCTTCAGGGCTGCCCTGCATGCCTCTCACCTTCCTGCTTGCCATCTGTCCCTGAATGTCCTTGACTCCTGCGTGCGGGGCCCTGCCGTCCACAGCCCTCTGCAAGGCTCCCCTCGGGCCCCGGTCAGAACACCTGGGCCTCCCAGGCACAGAGGGACCAGAGCTGACAAGTCTGACTCCGTTTTCCTCCGTGTGCTTTTGTGGTCAGTCTGTCAGCACTTAGCGCAGAGAAGGAGCATCACTCTGACTGGAGATGTGAGGAAGGAAGGACTTCTTAGAGGGGGATGAGAAGGGCCGCTTCTTGGAGTGAGGACTTGGGGAGGGTGATTGAGGCAGGGAGGGGGCCCCAGTGTCTCCTTGTCATTCTGGCTGCCACTTACCCAGCCTTTGCTGTGGGCCAGACACTTGGCACACACTATCCCCATCTCTTCAACAACCTGCCCATGGTCACCGGGCAGGGGTGGCAGAGCCAGGGTTTGAATGAAAACCCAACACCCAGGTCCCAGCTCTCTGCCAGGCTGAGGACCAGCAGGAGCTAGAGGCCGGCAGGAGGGAGGGGTGCAGCCATGAGGCGTGGGGTGAGCTGACCTTGCTGGCTTGGAGGACGCCCAGCATAGTCAGGTGCTCACCCAGTGTTGACAGGGCACTGAAGGGGGGAGGGGCGTCCTGTTCTAGGGAACGAAGAAGAGAGTGACCGGATCCCAGCTGTGTGTGAGGGAGACTGTCTGGCAGCAGTGACCGAGGACCTGGGCCCGGAGAGAGCAGTTACGAGGGCGAAGTGGCTGTGGAAAGGACAGGGTTTAGGTTAAGTCACTGTCCATGGATGGGATGGTGAATGACAGAGCCACAGGACACTGATTGGCTGGAAGAGGGGCAGGGCGGGAGGGAGGGCAAATCAAAGGCAGCCCCGAGTTCTGAGCCCGGTTCAGCTGGCTGATAAGGATGTCCGCTAAGAGACAGACCGCCGCTGCTGAGCCTCCTGTGACCACGACCCGCAGAAAGAAACACATTGTACATCTGAGCCATCTCACACACACACACGCACACACGTCAAGTTCCAGAAAACCCGTTAACCTTGCCGCAGGGGGTTCACACTGACCGTTCAAAGGAATTCTGTACCTTAAAAAAAATGTAACTGCAAACCCTAGATTGATTTCATAGATGACTAATGGATGCGACTTCGAGTTGTAGAAGCTGAGATGAGACCGTGGCAGGGTCCGGGTTAAAGGGAGGGCAGGCAGCGGAATGGATCCGCTTGGATTACGTCAAGGGGCATCTGCAGGGAAAACCCAAGTGGTAGCTAAAGTCTGGAGCTCAGAAGTGAGCCTGGGCCAGGGTGGGGGGGTTAGAAGTCCTCACCCTACTCGCCCTCTCTCTCTCTCTCTCCCTCACAGATGGGAAGGTTTCTGGGGGAGGTGGACGGTGCTCTCATGACCCAGCTGCTCAGCATGGGGGTATTCAGCCAGTAAGTGGGCCATGCTTCTCCCCATCTGAATACTCACAGAAAAGGCAGGATCTGATGCTACATGGTCCAGACAGATCTCAGGATCCTGACCTCAAAAACCCACAGTGAGAGCCCCCAAAGTGCTCCAAAAACAACCTTTCTGAAGCCAGGGACTTGACATGAGGGGAGGGGCGTATGGTCGTTGGGCCCTTAGGAGACATTCCACCTTGACTCTTTGTTTTCTTTAAAGCAAAGTACAGAAATGTGATTGTTGGCATGTCTCTCTCCTGCTCCTGGGTGAATAAGGCCCTGGGGCACACACCCTGGGGCACACCCCCTGGGGCAGGGGCAGGGGCAGGGTCTGGACTCACCGGTGTCCTGTCTCTGGCTTTCAGAGTGACCATGTATGACTACCAGGCCATGTGCAAACCCCCGAATCACCATCACAGCGCAGCCCGGCCCTTGGTCAGCGTGAGTGTCACCCCAGACCGCCACTCTGCCAGATGGCCAGCCCCCACGAGTCTCACCCAGCCTCAGGCATCGGGCCCCAGGGCGACCTCCGGACTGGCCGAAGTCCTCTCCCACGCCTGCCCACTCCCACTGCAGCCCTGTGGGGCTGTCCCGGGCCTGGCGGAGCAGTGTGCCCACACACGTCATCGGACCTTAGAAAGCCCCCAAGAGGGTGGTCAGGAGGAGGCGCTGCCTGGCCTTCTCGCTGGGCGTGGCGAACCCAGGACGTCTGCCCTGCAATAGGAGTCGCTCAGATAACTCAACTTTCCAGGCCTCGGCAGAGGGAAAGAGTAGGGGTAGAGGGGCAGGAGGGGGTGTCTCGGGGTTGTGGTCTCGAATGGAGCACTGTCTCTAGCCTGAGGTTAACCGTTTGTCCCCCTTCTTCCCAGCCCATCTCTGCCCTTCTAGCTGCCACCAGATGGCTGATGAATGAGCTCTTGCTGTGAGTGGGGGGATCTGGGATGGGGGTTGGGGGACAGCGCCTGGGGACTTCAGGCAGGTGTGTCTTCTGGAGGAGCCCAGAGGAGGGAAGGTCTGGGGAGGAAGTGTCCTGTGGGGGGGGCTCCCCCTTCCTGCTGCTGCCAGGGCCTCCTCTGCTCACTCGGGGACCCTCAGCAGGGAAGGGATGTCCTAGGGCAGGGCTGGACGGGGACCAGCTGGGAGCTCCGTGCTCCAGCCTCAGGTCCCGACGGGTGCTGGTCCTCAGGTGGCTGCTGGAGTGGAGTGCCTGGGGCTCCCCGCATGCGCACAGAGGGGCCGCGGGTGAGTACCCACTGCAGGGCCTGTGCTTGGAATCGGTGTCATTTCAGTCAGCCAGTTGGAAACATCACCTGGGGGGGGGGGCTCTGACAGTTCATCGCTCATCTCATCCTGCTGGGCCTTCTCTCATCACCTTCCCTCACTCCGGCTCCCCCACCTCCGGGTGACATCTCACCATCGCGGACACACTGCTCCGTGCAACATCACTCCTCCCATGTGACATCCCACCTGTGACCTCTGACCTCCCGCGACATGGGCCCACCCTGTGCTGGGCCCCACGTCCTGGGCAGCCAAAGCTGTCTTCCATCACTGTAAGTAGCACCCACTGTGGAGCTGGGTGCGGGTTGGGGGCAGCACGGAGCTGCGATGGGCCTGTCCTCGGCTCTCCGTTAAAGGGGTGCATTCGAGAGGGCTGAGCTGCCTTCACCCTGGGGCGCCCGAGGGCTGAGGATGTAGCCCAGATTCCAAACAGGCCTGCCCCGGGGAAGATGGAACACCAGCCGTCTCCTCGGGGGCATGTCTACACTTCCGAGAGGAAGGGGTGACGTGGCTCGGTGGCTATGACCACGTGCAGGTGACAGCCACCAGCTCAGGCGTCCCCCGAGCCCTCAGCTCAGGGTTGAGGGGTGGCAGGCAGTGACCTTGCCTGACCCCTGGGGCACTCCTGGGATAGACCTCCAGCGACCCCAAAAGCCTGACCACAGATCGAAGAACTGCCCCGTCCACCAGTTAGGACGACATTTCCAGGAGAGTGAGGCCCCCTGGTCTTCACCTGCAGAGGGACGTGGTCCCTCCCACTCCCTGGGGCCCAGGCTCCTGGACCACCCGGATGCCTGGCCTTGGCCGGTCCTGCTGCAGCCCTGCAGGCGAGGGACCCTGTCCCCCCGCCCTGCCGTCCAGCGCCAGGCGACACGCCCACCCCCCTCCCCCCAGCATTCGCTTCCTGAGGGACAGTCATTTGCGCCGCTGGCCCTCTGGAGGCGTCCTCGGACCCTCCGCTCACGTGGCCACCCCTGCCCTGACTCCAGGCTCCTTTTGGAAATCACACCCCAGTCTTCACGGGACCTCTCTGGGGGCAGTTCAGTCACTGGTGTTGGTGACAGGAGCCAGGAACCATGTGTCACCACCCATTCAGAAACAGGTCCTCCTCCCCTCTGCGAGGGAACACAGGGTCAGGACAGAGCTGCCCCTGTCTTCTCTGCCAGCAGCCGCTCTTACAACAGCTGAGAACGAGCGCCCGCGCTCCGCTTCAGTGTCCGGTGGCCAGGGAGCCCCTCCGCCCTCCCGGCCCGCCCGCCGGTCAGCCCGCCCTGGGTGAGCGCTGGGCCCAGGGGCCGAGGGCCTGGGTGCGGCGCAGAGGGTGACCCTGGGGAAGCCACTCAGCTGTGGTTGTTGGCATGGTTACTCCTACTACCACTGAGGTGACCTGCCCACACAAAGTGGCTTGGCTGACCCGGCAGACAGGCCACCTGAGCCGCCCCTGGGCCGACGCCCGAGGCCCTGGGCCCGGAGGACAGGAGCCAAGTCCAGAGCCTCTGCAGGGTCAGCCAGAGCACCGCTCGCCAGTGCCCAGGGGCCCGGAGGGTGGAGCTCAGCAGCCACCCTTAAAGGGCAATGTGACCTTGGTAGCCCTGACCATGTACAGACCCCACCGAACCCTGTGGTGTTCCTCTAGCTGGGACTCTTCTCCCTCCAGACTCCCCCTCCTGCCATCAAAGTCTGGTGGGATGTTTCTGGGCCTGGGGCTTAAGGAGACCTGCAGCTCCCCTACTAACTGTGTGTGACCCTGCAAAAGGTCACATCTACAAAGCGAGGGAATACCACCTTCCCTGCCTATGTCCCAGACAGGCTCAGAGAGCAAACAGAAAGGCGTGGATAGTGCCTTGATGAAATAAACGAAATGATACTGCTACTTTGAACGGAAATCACGTCCTTCAGCCCGGGAGCTGGCCTTTGTGTTCACTCCCCTCGGGAGCAAACGTGGGCCGTCCAGAGCGGGCTACCAGGGACCCCACTGCCCTCTGGGTCCTTTCGGGGTGACCCCAGGTGCACCGCACAGGCATGCACTGAGGGCCCACAGGTCAGCTGTGAGCACCAAGGACCCTGTCCGTCTGTCCCCCAGCCCCTGGCAGCCGGGCTGGCCCTCGCTGCTCTGCCCCCTGACCAGCAGGGGGACAGGAGAGCGGCCCAAGGCTGTCCCCAACCTGCGCTTGCAGAGCACCTTAGCTGAGAAAACGTCGCCTGTCCAGACTGAATTGGAGGGGTGATGGGGTGAAGGGGCTGAGTCTCCCCAGAGCCACACCTGGGCACTCTGATCACCTCTGCTTTCCTCAGACTGCACACTGAGGCCGAAAGGAGCCTCGAAGAAGGTGTCCCCCCACCTCCCCACCCAGCTCACAAGGAGGGTGCAGGCTTCCCCAGGCAGGAAGCGGCTTTTGCAAGGTCAGGGGGCTCGTGTGTCAATCACACACGACTGACCCCCCGAGGCACCCTGATGCCCAGTCTGCTGCCATTTCCACTGCGACCTACTCCGCTCCTTGGATTCCGTTCCTTTTCCCTCCTCGTTTCCCCCCACCCCGCCCCTCTCCATGTTCCGAGAGGGGTCATCTGCAAACGGACTGGGGGCATTTCATTGTGTGGAGGCCACACCGGTCCTGGAGGTGTTGAAGCCGATCCCTGCAGGTTGTGACCTCCAAGGCCCTCCCATGTGATGGTGGCTTTTCTCTCGTCCGCACCTCTGTGCCCCTCAGCCCACAAGCACAAGAAACAGGACCCGCTGCAGCCCTGCGACACGGAGTACCCTGTGTTTGTGCACCAGAGGGCCGTCCGGGAGGCCAGCGGCATCATCGAGTGTGGCGCCTGCCAGAAGTAAGGCCCGAGGCAGCTCCTCCGCCCCCAGCCTCGGCAGGGCTCAGTCCCTCCAGGGGTGGTCTCCAAGTGGGGAGAAAGCAGGGGTGCTCCAAGTGAAAGCCTCCCCCACCCCGGGGTCTTTGTTTTGCACTCTCCTCAGTGAAGGAAACAGGCGGAGGCAGAGGGTGAGGGAGGAGGCCAGCTGGGGACAGTGGACAGTCTGCTGTGCAATGTCAGGGATCTAGGGAACGGCGGTCCCGAGGCCAGATCCTCGTCAGCAAGTCCACCCCCACGCCAGGCCCAAAGCCCTCCCAGTCAGGAAAAAATGGTCTCACAATTCAAGTCTCACTCACCCCTGTGCAGCAGCTGGGTGTCAGGGCCACGCAAGCTGACCTCCATCGTGCAACCTTGGAAGGCAAGGGCAGAGCGGAGGAAGGAAACAAGTCGGCGCCCTTAGAACCTGCCTGTGAAAGGGGAAGGCTCACGGGTGTTCTCAGAGCGGGTGGGCTGGTGCCTCCCCCCGGCCCGCAGCCTCCTCAGCAGAGGCCGTTAGATCCAACCGGTTCTCCAAGCCCGGCCCAGGGAGGCCTGAGCGACTCTCCCCTGCTGACTCACACCCTCGACCTCGGGGACCCTTCCCTGGGAAGTTCTGTCCTTCCTGATCCAGGGGGCAGTGGGCTCCTCTAGGGTGTCCCCTTGGCAAGCCTTGCCATTCACCAAGGGCTCCTTCCCCGGATGTCCTTGGGGGACCCCAGATGTCAAATTCTTTTCTAGTTTAACACCTCAGCCTTGGGTGTCAGACAGAGACGGGTTCCCATCTCTGCCCTTGTGTAATGTCAGGAGGGGTTTTAATTGAACACAGCGGTTTTCTTGGGACTATTGTTACTTGTGCACTTAGCTCAAAGGCTTGTTGTAAGGATGGAGGGAATGGTGTGGGGCAAAGCAAAGACTTTAGAGTAGACAGGCTTAGGTTTAGAAAGTGGCTCTGCTACTTCCTGGCTGTGTATGTAACGCTGGGCAAGTTACTCAGCCAGTTCCAGCCTCCGTTTTCTCATCTACAAAATGGAAGTAACAGCAACCTCATGCAGTGTGGTGAAGGTTATGTACACATGTACGTATGTGTGCGTGTGCATGTGCGTGTGCATGTACATAAAACCAACCATTCCGAGGAAGATGCTCATCAAGGGGCAGTGGTTATGTAATACACCGGCCAGGTGCACAATAGGCCTTCCATACTCCTGGCTCGCTCCCTCCTCGCAGACTCCCGGGCAGTACGCAGGGGCACTGTGCCACCTAGTGGTCAAGGCTGAGCATTGCATTTCCCCCATGGCCTTCCCCCACCACGTTCACCCAAAGCAAGGATAGCCACACATCCCTCTTTACTTGGCACACTCTTGATTTATGCCTGTCGTCCCTGCATAGATTAATAACAACTCCTTTCACTCTCAAAAGTGTTCCGGTTTTGACTTCCTCACCTTCTCCCATCTGCTAGGAAAGAATCATTTGCAATGGCTTGTGGGTAAAATAAGCCAATAAGCCTGGCAGTTGCCCAGGGCTGTTCCTGTAGCTGCCCTGACCTGACCTGCCTCGTGGTTCCGTTTCTTCCCCGCCACGCCAACTCTACACTAGAAGTGTCCCCACCCACCCCAGAAACCCAGTGCCAAGCCTCCCATGGATCCACGGCCCCACCTCTCTCTTTGCGGCAGGATATTCGTGATGCAACAGATACCTCATAGTAACCTTCTCCTCCTGGTGACAGACCCCAGCTGTGACTGTAGCATCTTCCCGCTCATCCTGCAGCAGGCTACAGAAGTCAACTATATCCTTCCAGTTTCCAGGATGTGTGGGGTGAGGGGGGATGCAGGACAGACTGAGGGGCTCAGATTTTGAAGGCTGACCAGCACCAACATCCCACCCTCCCCACAGAGCATCGTTACTTGTTCTGCAGCCCTTCCCCCAGGCCCTCAGTGCTGCCTCCTGCCCCGGAAGCAAGGCAGCTGGTCCCACCAGAAGTAGGCTCCTCTAGAACTCAGTCTCCAGGGTCAGCTCCTGTCCTGAGCTGTTTGCCTTAACAGTGACTTCTGCACATAACGCCTCCATCAAGTGTGACAGAATGCGCTCCCAGAAGCTCCGCCGGCGGCCAGATTCCTGTCATGCCTTCCATCCAGAGGTGGGGGCTGGGGTGAGGGGTGGGCTTGGTCTTCCTCCCCAAACCCTCAGCCCTGTGGCCGTGCCTGGACACAGGGATGCAGCTGCACAGGCAAACCTTCATGCACGCCCATCGAATGTTCAGTTAACCAGGGTCCCAGGTCCTAGATCCCAGGGTTTGAGCCCTCAGTGCATCAAAATACAGCTTCCCCATATTGTCCTGATGGCCGCTGCAGTTAGCTCCAGGTGATCTCAGCAGACAGGAGGAAACCATTATGTGAAAATAGTAATGGTGACCAACACTTACTGAGCACCCGCCACGTGGCAGAGCCCGAGCTGGCACTGTGTGCACGGTACTGTCTCTGCGGGACATGGCTGCACAGTGACCCACCCAAAGGTGCTCTCAGAGCCAATGGCTCCCCTGAAGTCATTCTAAGAGGATGAGCCACAGTCACTCCAAGACGGGGCAAGCAGAGAAGTCCTAAGCCCAGCTCTGGGTCTGTGTACAGCCCCCAAAATGTACGGGGTCTAAGAGAGGGGACAGTGCTTCCTCCACTTTCTGAAACCTTCCTTTCCCCAGGTTTTTGGCCCCTATTAGTCGCAGGGACCCCCACCCCACTCCCCGCCTCCTCTGGCTGGAGTGGTCGCCTCATCTGAAATGCTGCCCCTTCATCTCTGCTCTGCATTCGCAGGAGAATGCCCAGGACTGTGGCGGCGCCTCGGCCACCTCCGCCTCGCTCCCCCTGCTCCTGCTGTCTTGTGTGCTTGGCTGCTGCTACCCCAGCTGCCGTGACACTCACCCCGTCCAACCTCGGTTTTGACAAGGTGATCCTTCCAGATACATTTTAAAGAGTCAGCAACTAATGTGGGAACCCAGCTCACTACAGTTGGGTTATCAGCCAGGTCTGGGCTCATCTCAGTCTTGAGCTAATGGACCCTGCCTCCTGAAATTGCTGGATGAAACCAGAAGCCACTACCCAAAGACCTTCCAGGGCGCCTGGAGCCACCGCCCATCTCAATGGGCATCCTCCCCTTCCTCCCTCCTCTTCAGGAGCCCAGTGTGAGCTGAACCTGGACTAAGACAAAAGGATTTAATCTACTCTCCAGAAGTCCAGACTCAGCCAAAGAAAGGGTCAGCTATTTCTAATGAACCTGGTTGGTCTCCAGTGGAACCCACGGACTTAAAGATACCGAGAAAGAGGAGCAGAACGAGACCAACAATACCAACAGCAGAAATGAGGTCAAAGCAAGAACAAGCCCCTGCCCAAAACATAACTGCCTCAAAGTGAGATGCATGGTGGGGGCACCTCAATTTCCTTCTGCTGCTCAAGAGTTCTAACTGTGTGTGTGTGTGAGAGAGAGAGAGAGAGAGAGAGAGAGAGAGAGAGAGAGAGAGCGCACGTGCGCAGGGAAATGACTAATGGAAAAGACCCAGGTTCCTTTTACACCAACATGGTTACATATGATGTCTGCAAACTGTTGCTATTAAAAAACTTCTACAAACACCTTTGCAAAGCCCTAATGTAAAGGAACATCTGCATCTCACTAAGAAAAGGCACTGGCCTGGCCGGTGTGGCTCAGTGGTTGAGAGCACTGACCCAGGCACCAAGAGGTCACTGGTTCGATTCCCGGTCAGGGCACATGCCCAGGTTGTGGGCCCGATCCCCAGTGGGGGCATGCAGGAGGCAGTCAATCGATGTTCTCTCTCATCAATATTTCTCTCTCTCTCTCCCCCTGTCCCTTCCTCTCTCTCTAAAAATTAATAAAGGAAAAAAAACATTTTTTATTATTTTTGTTACAGATGTTTCTCCTCCCCCCCCCCCACTAATTTCCTCCCTCCCCACCCTGTCCCCAGCTTTGTTGTCCATGTCCATTGTTCATGCATACATGCATATAAGTTCTGTGGTTTATCTCTCCCCCACCACCCCCTCTTCTGGGGATTGTCAGTCTGTACCCCACTTCCACGTCTCTGGGACTACCCCATTCCTCAGACTGTTATGTTCATTATATTCCACAAATAAGTGAGATCATGTGGTATTTGTCTTTCTCTGCTTGGCTTGTTTCGCTTAGGATAATACTCTCCAGGTCCCTCCATGTTGTCTCAAAGGATAAGAGATCTTTCTTTCTTACAGCTGCATAGTACTCCATTGTGTATATGTACCACAGCTTTTTTATCCATTTGTCTACTGATGGACATTTGGGCTGTTTCCAGATCTTAGCGATTGTAAACAGTGCTGCTACGAACATGGGGGAACATATATTCTTCCTGATTGGTGTTTCAGGCTTCTTAAGGTATATTCCTAGAAGTGGGATCACTGGGTCAAATGGAAGTTCGATTTTTAATTTATTGAGGTAACACCATATTGTTTTCCATAGTGGCTGCACCAGTCTGCATAAGGAAATTTAAAAAAAAAAAAATAGAAATAATCATTAAGTAAAGAAAAGAAAAGAAAAGGCCCCGAGGGGGAGATGCACAGCCTCCCTGGAAGAAGGCGGTCAGCGCGGCAGCAGGAGGGCTGCCCAGAGCAGAGTCCCAGGGAAGAGCAGCCCCTCCCGGGTCACCGGGAGGGCTCCAGAGGGCTAGCTCCACACTCCCAGGTCCAGTCCCAGTGGTCTTTCTGTCCGCTGATCTACAAAACAGACTACCTGGCTCTGCTCCTGGGGGTGGAATCTGGGGAACATCTCAATTTGCGGGGCAGAGCCCACCAGGAAGGGAGACAAATTTGGGAACTCGCCCTTCACATACAGTCCTCCAGGGTCTTGAGGCCCTGGAATTTCTCCCCCCTCCCGCTCAGACCTGGCTCCTGAGAGACAGCAGTCTCCACTGTGAGAGTGACATTCAAGGCAGACGTGTGTAGACGTCCTGGCTGGCCTCAGCCCGCTGTTTAACCAGCCTCCACCAGGCGGTCTAGCCCGGTCACAGGCAAGGGCGGCGCGCAGGGCCTTGGGGGGCCCTTCTTCTCAGCCCTCCACACTTCAAAGTACAATGTTCCCACCAGTAATTGGCCCCGCTTCTCCCGAGTACACCAGCTCAATACAACACATTCATTCTATTTGTAAAATGCCTTATACTATCAATTATACAATGTTACTTCCATGAGCACTTAAGTCTCTCCACAACCCTGAGGCGGGCATTAGCAGCCTGTTTACGGCTGAAGAACTCGAACCTCAGAGAAGGTAAGGGACCCACACCAGCTCACTAGTTAGGTGGCAGAATAATGCAGGGAATAGCTAAGGTTCACAGGTACCAGGAGAAAACAGGCATCACCCGTTCAATCCTGGCGACACCCCTCTGAAGTAGGTTCCAGTGTTAGCCCCACATTACAGACCAGGGAATGGAAGCAGAGTGGAAAACTGGGTCCAAATTATTAGAAGAGTCTTGTGAGGTTTGGATGTGATCTTCATAATGATGTGCCTAACTACTATGACCTTGTTCCATGGAGGAGGGGGCGAAGAAATAGTTTGGAAGCCAGGACAGGAGGCAAAGGTCACAGCCCAGAGCTTTGCCATCCCTGCCGCGATGACCCCATTGCGACAGGCATAGCAGCAAGGGCCCTTTCTAGCATTGCTCCAGCCTCTCCCCGCAAGGGCCACGGACACTCACGTGACTTTCTGTGGCATTAATAAATGTCCAGACTTTCGACGGTATCTGACCTCAACCGCTGCCTCCTGACTGCTAGACTCTTTCTAGGACAATCCAGTGTTGTCTTTCAAAAGGCTTATCTTCCCCACACAACCAAAGAGCACATTTTCAGGCAAATTTATCAACTCTTTCAGCATGTAACTGAAAAGCCAAGCTTAGGCAATGCCGTGGCAGATCCTGGCCTTTTTGTCCACTTGATCTCCATGCCTCTGCGCAGCCGATAGTGGGCTGAGATCTGGAAATCTCCTCCAGAACCGATGGAACAAAAGAGCATTTCTGATCAACTAGCCTTGCACTTTACCTGAAAGAACAGAGCATCCTTTCGAGTTTTGCCTTCGGAGGTCAGAACTGTTATTCCTCTTTCTACTGTTAACAAAACCACTAAAGGACAGCAGGTGGCAGCCTGGCTCAAGCCAAAGAGCCATCATCTTGAGTTCAGAGAAACAAAATTCAAACCAAAGTCATTTAATAAATGACAAGAGCCCTGGCCAGTGGGCTCAGTAGTTAGAGCTTCAGCCTGTGCAACAAAAGGTTGCAGGTTCGATTCCCAGTCAAGAGCATGTAGCTGGGTTGCAGGTTCAATCCCGGCCCTGGTCGGGGTGCATGCGGGAGGCAACCAATCGATGTGTCTCTCACATTGATGTTTCTCTCTCTCTCTCTCCCCGCTACCCTTCCACTCTCTCTAAAAATCAATGGAAAAAATATTCTTGGGTGAGGATTAACAACAAAAAATAAAAATAAATGCCAAGTCCGGGGTACAGGATCTTGAAATCCTTCTCTTATAAATGTTGTACATCTTTGGATGGCCGAGAACTCAAGGCTGCTGTCAGATCCTCCTTCCTCAGTACAGGGATATATTAACTACCAAATTCACCTACCAATTCATGTATTTTCGCAGAAGTGCTTTCAGGTAAAATGCTTCTACAGCACTTCAGGGTGCTGAGAGTTTTGGCCCAGGACGGCAAGGGAGTGGACATATCTTAAAGTCAGAAAAGTAAACATGGGGGAGTCACAGACCACAAAAGGGAAGAACTAGAGCAAGAGCTTGGCAGCAACGCCAGCCAATCACAATGGAAATCAGAGAAATGTGGATCTGTACGAGCATTTCACAAAAAGATGCAGAGGATGTTAGAAACTCCATTTTCACAGGTGAGGCAACAGAGGCTGGGGAAGTGACTCTTGCTTGTCATCCAGCCAATGGCAGAGCTGGGCTCTGAACCCATGCTGTTTCTAGGTCAGGAGAGCTGGCACGGGTGGGCAGTGGGCAGTAATGACAGGACTTCGTGGTCATGCAACTGGGTCCCCTGCTTCCTCGGGTCCCCCAGCCCCATGGTGCCGCAAGCAGAATTTGCAAGAATCAGACTCACTTCGTTTCAGCAAATCCAACAGTTGGAAGGCAGAAAAAGTTTGTGTATTAGGATACAGGGTGTGGTGGTGCATAGTTCATGCCCACTTAGGGAAGAAAATACAGAATATGCTGAAACTAAAGCAAAATATCTGAGACAAGGATTATTTCTGGGGTAATTTTTTTTTTTAATCCTCCCCCTAGGATATTTTCCATTTATCTTCAGATAGAATGGGAGGGAGGGAGAGCAACATCAAAGTGAGAGAGACACATCGACCGGTTGCCTCCAGTACGACCCCAACCAGGGCCAGGGACGAACCACAACCAAGGTCTATGCCCCTTGACTAGAATGGAAACTGCAACTCTTTGGTCCATGGGCTGAGGTTCTAACCACTGAGCAAAACCGGCCAGGGCCTGGGGTAATTTTAAAGCAACCCTGCCCAAGGCTGTTCTAGACCACCAGAGCCCTAGCATTGTATAGTCAAAACTCAAACTTGTCCTTATCTCCTTTACAATATCCACAGAGCTCACCCGAGAAAGGGAACATATAGACAGTTTGCAGAAGAGGCTGGGAAAAAAACAAAGTTGAGTTATTTGTAGGCCTCACCTTATTTTTCAAGAGCAGAATGCAATCCTGTGTTCTATACCCAGGTAATATGGGAAATCCTTAAGTTTTAGCCATACTTAAAAATGAGAACTGAGCCCTGGTTAGTTTGGCTTAGCGGTCAGAGTGAGTTTGATTTCCAGTCAAGGGCACGTGCCTGGGTTGCAGGTTCGATCCCAGCCCCAGTCAGGGTCATGTATGTGGGAGGCAATCAGTCCATGGATCTCTCTCACATTGATGTTTCTCTCTCTCTGTATCCCTTCCTTCCACTCTATCTAAGAAAATCAATGGAAAAATATCCTCAGGTGAGGATTAAAAAAAAAGAGAGAGAGAGAATTGAGTGGACATATTATCCAATACTGGAAATTCTCCTGCAAAACTAAATTTACCTAAGACAGAAGAGTTAGAAGTCCTCTTTAGTTACGTAAAACGTTTAAGTCAATATACTTAAGCCTGTTCAATTGGAATTTCTTAAAGAGGGCTCCAGTCTCTCACCAATGAAATGAGACGATCCGTTCACAGGGTGGTGTTGGGATCACATGATCTACAGAAGTCCTTTAATGTGTTCATTATATTAGGATTGGTTTCATAAACTTTGCATAATGTGTTCATTATATTAGGTATTAGTTTCATAAACTTTAGTAATACATGAAGAACTGCCCCCTTGGAGTGAGTCAGCCCTCCCCTCCACTCTAAACTGGTCAGAAGGTTAAGAAAAGCGAGCTGGGCATGAGCACGCTGGTTTGTGAATTCAGACTGGCAAGTTTCTGAAAATTCCTTAAGCTTCAGTGTAAAAATTAAAACTCCAAGTCAGAAATGCCAAACACTTTGGGGCAGTAAGCTGAGGCAGTAAAAATAAATTTTAAAAAATAAAATCACCACACACACAAGTTCATTTTCCATTTGGTTCCTTTTATTAGAAGTTGAGAATACAGCAAGTAGGGAAATCCCATGGTGAATGGGACCATCGTAAAGATGCCTTTCCGAAACCCCAACCGTCAATGATCCCCAAAAATGTGCTTTGTGGCTTCAGCAATTTTTAAAGGGTAAAGAGAAAAATACTGAAAAAGGCCACTATTTAATGGTGATAGTATGAAGCTGTAGAGGTCCTAATCAGCCTAGGGCCAAAAAGAAAATTAAAAATCTGCACAGAGCAAGCAAGCCTCAGACTGCTGAGAGTAAGGCATTCAGGCGCCGACCTGGTGAGTTCTCAGCGAGCACTGGGAGACCAGTGTGGTGAGGCTGTTGGTAGTCAGTTGCACACAGACACACATATAAATGGATGGACACACACACACACACACCCCCTAAAGAGATTTTTACTGGATTATACATCATTGATGTCAAATGTCATGTTTCCTAAGGGTTTGTGCTCTGTTGAACCAGATTCAGCTCCACCCTTGGGGTGGCGGGTGACTGGGCCCACAGCCCCACTGCCTCTGTGGGTGTTGTTTCAAGACTGCATCTTATACCCCGTACCTCAAAGTGCATGACCGAAGAGCAAGGCTGGCTTCTGATGTGTGCTGTTACTTCCATGGAAATAAGGGAGCGTCTCCCAGATGGCCACTGTCCTGCTGCACTGTCTCCTCGAAGGGAGCAATACTGTTCTTTATTCTGTCAGGCACTGAGCCAGTTCACCCACCGAGTCTTTTGCTGGGTCCACCTAGCACCCAGGGCAGTGGCCTTATCCAGAACCAAACTACTCTTATGTTCTTCCCAAGTTCTACAATGGATTCTTTCTTCCTGGTTCCCAGCTTTTGTTAGAGATTAGAAAGGAGAAAAGAATGGAGAAAACCCTATATGGAATAAACAGTGAACTTTGCCATATTCCCAAACACCCAGTGGAGGATGCCAGCCCCGGCGATCAGGGCCTCAATGTTTAGTTCTAATGCACATACTCCCCGGGATGTAACAATCACCTGCAGCCCTAGATGACAGGAAGTCACCTAAAACTCTAGTGTAATTTGGGTGGTTCACCCACAAACCAAGATGAGAATTCTATGAACCAGAGCCTTCCCTAACACGCTCCCTGACACCATAATCTCTGAGACATATGCAATTTTTTTTTTTACTTCTAGCAGCTCTTCAAAGGTACAGCTTTAAAGATTCTACCAGACTCCCTGGCAATAATATACAATTTTCTTTTAAAACTTCCCACCATGCGATCCCTTAAAAATGGGGTTCAGGGACTGCTGCTACTGCATGGTGGGTATCAGGCCCTGCTTTATAGGAGTTCTACTGGCTTTTTTGTTCAAGGAGAGCTCATGTCTGCCACACTGAGGTTCGCCAAGACAGTTGCCAGGTGAAACTCATCGTTCCTAATCTGAAGCATTCTCCTGACCTACCCAAATGAGCTTAGGGGGCACCTGGACAAGACACTATTATAGCTGCCTCCATGCCAAGAACAATAGTGCCAGGGAAAGGTCAGTTTTTATTCTTGAAAGGATAGTTAGGGCAATGATTTTTTTTTTTATCCTCACCCGAGGACATTTTTTGATATTTTGTTCAGATAGAGTGGGAGGAGGGGAGAGAGAGAGAGAGAGAAACATCGACATGAAAGGGACACATCGAGTTGTTGCCACCTGCACGACCCAACCAGGGCCAGGGACAAACCACAACCGAGGTACGTGCCCTTAGCGGGAACCGAACCCGGCTTTCTCTGGATCGCAGGCCAGAGATCTAACCACTGAGCCAAACCGGCCAGGGCAGGGCAATGATTTTAATACAGGGAAATTTCCAAAGTATTCCAAAGCTCCATATCAAGGACATGGAAACTGACATATCCCTGCAATCAGATAAAAATCACCACAAAACTGAGCAGGACGCCAGTAATCAGACCAGCCCTGTGCTAATATCTCCAGAGCTCCTCCTACCGTCTCCACTACCCCTCCGCCAGCATAACTGACCTTCTGAAGCAGGTGGCTCGGCTCCTTAGGGAGGATCATTAGCATAGAACAGAAGTTGGTCTCTCAAAGGACACCTTAACTAGAACTTTCATCTACCATCCTGTTAGCCACTCACGTGCTGCTTCCACTTAGAAAACACATACCCCCTCTCCCTCTCCTCAGGACTCCCAAAGGCTCTCAGGCATGAGTGGTCGTGTGATCACTGGGCAGGGGCTCACTCTCTGCCCCACCAGGGTCCAGGATACGTCAGCCTTCAGAAGGCACCTTGGTGCACCAAGGCATTATACATTCTGGGGCTATCACCTGATCCTCCTACAGTCACTTTGTGCAAAATTGAAACAGTGTGTGGTACTTGTATGTTTCATTCTATACAAAAATTCTCCCTCCCTCCCCTACCCCTATGGTTTAAACATTTATATAAATTCTTATTTAAACAGTAAGTTAGAAATCTTATTTACACTAACTTGTTGGTTCTCCCAAAAGAGCATCTAAAATCACATCCCCACCCTTAATTGGATATAAATGTTCACCTAAATTGGTTTGTATTACTGTTTTAAGGAGAGAAAACGGAAGAAGACTGCACTGCCAGCTAAACTGTTTCTCCATCTGCTACAAATAAATATGATATGGATCAGAAGCCAGTTTGCCAAGGGTCTAGCAGAGCCCTAATCAGTATAGCCCAAGAATGCGTCAGGGTTTGGGCCATTTCGCCTTTTCTCCAAATTGATGCACTCCATCCTTTGAGGTATGATTTATTTTTGTTTTTCTTTTCTCAGTTATGTGCCACATGGAGCCCCTGGGGTGTCACCAAGCCCAGGAAGCTGTCAAAGTGTTGGGGCTCCTCTGGTACTGGCATCAATAGCCAGGAAGGGAGAGGCCTGCAGCGGCCCCGGTTCAGGGTCCCAGCCCTGGCTACTGTAGGCGTCACAGTGCGTCCTCTTCACTGCAGCCTCCGCCAACCATGAAGCGGAACTCCTGGAGGTTTGAGACCCCGTGGAAGTGAACAAAAGCGCCGGCAACCACAAAGATGTGAAATAGCTGATGAGAGTGAAACTGGAGACCAAAAAAAAAGGTGGGGGGGGAGAGAAACCCATGCATTATTAAAGTTTGCTAACGGTTCTTAAGATCATTTATGCTGAGCAGAGGGCAACGAATGGATGTGACAGAGCTCAAATTCGAGATGCCACAGATCTTGGGATATACGTTAGGCATATCATATTCTGCTGAACTGAAGGCCAGCTGTCCCCAAAGAAATCAAGGTGCTACCACCAAGGTCTAGACACAAAAATGTGCACACTTAACACTGGAGTATCTGGTGAACTTGGGAGCAAATGACATACATAGACTCTCCTGCTAACAGACCACAAAGGCACCAAGGATCCCCTAGTGCCTAGCAGTGGGCTATGGACAGACAGAAAGGCGTTTTCCTCATTGCTGATGGACGCTTCTGTCATGGACTAAAGCACCTGAGCTATGGTCATTCAAATGTTAGAAAATGTCCTCTGTTAGAAAAACTAAAGGGATTTCTAGGACCGGGTACAGGTCAAAACATATGGCAGCTAGAGCTTTGCCATCTCTGACTCTGGAATTACACGAACATACTGTATCAACAGACTAGGAAAACAGGGCCTTTTACTTTTCAAGTCAGAAGCTGGTCTACAAGCATGTGACATTTCTGATTTAACCTGTTCTGCTGAATACTCAAAAGGGTTATCAAATACTCAGTGCACCAAACAGTATTTCAAAATCACACTATTCTCTCATAGTCTCAAAATTAAAAAGTACAGTAGTAAAAAAAAGAAAAAGTACAGCAACAAAATAGTACTTGTCAAGGGAAAGACACTGATTTTAGAAGTGTAAATTAGATTTATAAGTCATATCCATAGAGGTGGTTCCTAGGAAACCAAAGGGGACTCCTTCTTCCCCAAAAGGAGTAAAGGTGAAAATCTCAATATCACTGTAAAAATTACGAGGGTGTGACCTCAGAGAGATAAATTAACTCTTGTGAAACTCAAGATTGCCTAAATTAGCATTCTCTTCATTTTACAGGTAGCTAAACTAAACTTTAGAGAGACTAGATGATAACTTAGTCTATAACAATCAACAGGTTAAGGAACAGAATTCTAAAGGTCAGACTTCATATCAAACAACACTCCAATTCTGTACTGTTGACATGTTTCAGGTTGTCTTCTGTTAAAGGACCTAGGTAGAAATCTGGTTCCCAAAGGGGCTTTGGGAAAATCGACAGGACCACAGACTCTGATATTAGACTAGCCTAATTCAAATTTTACCCCTACCACTGAATAGCCAGGCACATTGGACAAATTACCTATCTCCCTAAACCTCATTTCCTAAGCTGAAAATAAAAGCATTAATAACAGTTGTTATACTCGTTAGGGCTAATATGTTAAATGAGGTAATCCATGTGAAGTGCTCATCAGTACTATGCCAGGCACCAAGTAAGACCTCAATAAATATAGTTATTATTATACTTATCATCCAGAGAAACACAACCAATAAGGAAGAATTAGGGCTAGAATACAATCTGTCAGTTTGAGTCTAAAACTTTTTCAATTATTCCACTTCCCAGTCTTCCAATAAGCCACTGAGAGATATGTATGTATACCCAATAGCCACCTCTGATCATACTTACCCAGATGTCACACTTGCCAGGAAAGAAGCGTTCAGGGATGCGGGCAGCATACAGGGCAGCCCCCGTGATATAGAGGCTGGCCATCAGCATCAACCAGCCAATCTGTCCTATGGTGGCAGCCTTCAGGAACCCCTCTGAGATGATATAGTGCAAGGCAGGAATGATTCCACTCAGGCCTAGGCTCAAAAACACTCCTAGGAAATCACAATAGAGCATAAATGCAGAAGAGAAATAACAAATAAGAGATAAGTATTATAGCACAGAATCAGTAATTCTGTAAAGTGAACACTTCAAAGTAGAATGCAACATTAGCTTCTTGTTTGAACAGAAAAAGAAGGTTCTTCAAACTCTAAGATACTGCCACATGAGACAGCACAGCTTTGTTCTAAAAGACAGATGTATTTAATTTACAAATGCAAGGAGCCTCCCGCTGAGAGGGGCTGAGCTTAAGGAGCCAGCAGTCTTCAAAGCACCCTGCAAAGTGTTTAAGAAATAGACAGCTCTAGGAGTTTGTCTGAACCTCCCTAAACTCTGCCTCTTCATAGACACAGGTTGCAATACAAAGTAATTTTACATATTTTATCTTCCTTTAAAGCAACAGCTATTCCTGAGGCGGAGGGGGGCGTGAGAGAGTGAGAGGTGGAGGTGAGGTAAGGAAAGAAAAGGCAGTTATTGGTTCTGATGAAAATACTCTTGGGAACAGGTAAAACTGCACTCACCTATAAAGGTTCATCCCTCTAAGCCTAAGCCATGTCTCCATTTCCAAGACAGACAGACAGAGGGGTGTGGGGGGAGATGATTAGATAGATGATAAATAGATGATAGATAGATAGATAGATAGATAGATAGATAGATAGATAGATAGATGCTTCTGAAAGTTCCCAAGCCCAAAAGTACCAATCAGGTACATAAGTCTATCAGAATCACTCCACCAATCCCTACTGCCTTCAACATCATCTGTAGCAGTGTTTTTCAAATTTCTTGATGTGACCAACTAAGTGAGTCTGGATCAGGAGTTTTTACATGAACTAGAATAAAATAACAAATATCAGGCTGTGTCACAAGTAGAGAGTTAAGCACTAGTTAGTAAAAGTTTTATAATTCCTATCTCTGTCCATTTGTGTGTGTGTGTGTTCAGGGTTGTAAGAGAAAATGCCATGATCAAAAAGGCTTGAAGGCAACTGATATAAAACCATTTTGAAATCTATGTGTCAACCAAAGCACCACATGAACTTCCTGCAGAAGCCATAACTGTGCCAACACTTCTAACACAAAGATGTAAGAATGACTCTTGCAAAACAATCACTTGGTAAGCTTTCTCAAAAGAAAGGGGCATATTGCTTGCTTTAGACATTACTACCTAAATGTATGCATGTATATATGTACATATGCATATTCATAAACAAAATGGACATCAACGGAGAAGAGGAAAATGGCAATTGTGCATCACATGAAAGAAAGAAAGCAAGCAGGCCTAAATAAAAATTACTTCCAACCTCCACTCCTCACTAAAAAATCACCACAACCTTGTTCTTCCAATTATTCTGTTCCTCTACATGCTAAGCAAAAGCTGCCAATGGTCTTGTCTATCATTGTCTCAATCAAAACTTGGTTCTTCTGATGTGTATAAACAGCAGGATGGCCGGCTCTATCAGCAAAGACGTTCTTATCTCATGTGCTCAAGCAGGCCTAACACCACAGTTAAATACTACTGAAAGCCAATCCTGACCACTGCTCGTTTGCGCACGTGAACACTCAGAGAGAAGAGGAAAGTGGGTTATAACATGAAGTTAATCCTAACTCCTAACCTTTTAGGTAACTGCAAATGAGCCATGGCATACATTTTAGTACTAAACAGTTTTTTAAAATAAAAGGTCAAAAGGAAAAATACTCCCTTTAATACTTGTTTATTCTCCATAGGCACTATGTTTGATACTGGGAATAGAAAATTCAAGACACAGCCCTGGCCAGTTTTGCTCAGCAGTTAGAGCGTCGACCCACAGACCAAAGGGTCTCGGGTTTGATTCCCAGTCAAGGGCACGTACCTGTGGTTGCAGGTTCAATCCCCGGCCCCGGGTCAGAGTCATGTGAGAGGCAGCCAATCGATGTCCCTCCCCCCCCACTTCCTTCCTCCCACTGATATCTAAAAAAAATCAATGGAAAATATCCTCAGGTGAGGATTAACCAAAAAAAAAAAAAAAATCAAGACATATCTTGACTATAAGGAGTCCCCATTCCAATGGGAGACAAAAATATCTGTTAACTCTGTAACTTCCATACTCCTACAGGAAGGCTCAACCAAGGCACTCAAAGACTTCTGGCTTTCCATACAGTCTCCAGCTCAACAAACATTATCCTAAAAATAAAAAGCCTCTTTAACCCTATATCAGAAGAAATGCATGGTGCCTACAGTAATAGAACACAGTAAGTATGGAGTAAATCTTATTTACCTAAGCAGATTACACATTTTAAAATAAAAATACAAAACAAAAATGGTAACAACAAAAAGAACAAATCACTACAAAAAGTACACACCATGCTGAGACTAAGAGGAATCATCATTTATTTTACAAAGGTTACAGAGCCCGTCTTATCGACAGTGTATGGCCATAAACTCAAGAAAACTACACTGCCCAAAATACATCGAGCTTACCACAGCTCCTCAACTCTAATGCTTTAAGACAATTAATGAACACAACATTAAAAGTCCCTCAAAAACAGGGACTATGATTTATTCACCTCTGCAACACAAGTATATGGCATAATGCTTAGAAAATGGTAGACCTTTAGTAAATGACTGGTAAATAAATAACTGTTCAACGTAAAACCTCCACATGCTCTTACCTGCTCGTACTCCTCGATACTGGGGCGTGGCAAACATGTCCCACTGGGAGACTATAATGGCTGCAATGCCCAGCACACAGATGACAATCAAGTAGATGAAGCAAGGTTGTGGGTTACAGTAGAAAGAATAATAAAGCCAAGGAACAAAACTTCCCATAATCAGAAGAGCAATACCAGAGTAATCCAGTCTAGGACAGGAAAAAAAATCCATTTAATGTTAAAAATCACTGCTCACTACGTGTTCAAATTAATCCCCCAAGACATGATCTAGCAATGACAGCTAAGAGGCATATTGGATACTTGGGTTTTTTTTAAAGTTCCTAAGAGATGTTATTAAGGATTCTGCCAGCTCTGCTAGATGTTTCTCACTAACCAATGGACTCTAAATCATTGATCAGAATATGGACTTTACAGATACTTACTTAGAGAAGAGTCGGGAGACCCCTTCTGAATGGCAGTAGACTGTGTGGAAGAGCCATGAAAACGAAAGGCAGAGAATGGCCCCCAAGAAGAATAATCCAAAGACCACCTTCTCTTGCAGAGGGGCCACAAAGAAGATGTTTGGGCGAAACATATAAAAAATCCCCAGGCACAGAAAGAATACACAACCTAAGAAAAGAGTACAGGGGAGACAGAAAAGATTATCCTTTTGAAGAGACAATGTTATATGTTGATTACGTTTTCAATCCTTCACAATCACAATGATATATGAATCAAAAGTTCCATTAGAAAAATTTTCTAAATAACTGAAGCCTATCCAAAATTTTGGTGACTTGCCCTGGCTGGTTTGGCTCAGCGGTTAGAGTGTCGGCCTGCGAACCAGAGTCTCAGGTTTGATTCTGGCCAAGGGCAGGTACCTCAGTTGTGGTTCATCCCCGGCCCTGGTCAGGGTCATGCAGCAGGCAACGAATTGATGTGTCTCTCTCACATCCATGTTTCCCTCTCTCTCTCTTCTTCCTCCCTCCTCCCCTCTCACACTATCTGAAGATAAATGGAAAAATATCCTTGGGTGAAGATTTGTCTAATAGCATAATCCAAAAATAAATCACACAATGCTGCTACTCTTAGAAGACTGCATTAGTCCACTTCTACCTATAGATCAAGTATGCAGTTTCATTTATAACATTTTTGGCACATTATGCTATAGTCCAGCTTTCAAAGGTCCATTTTGCATTTGCTTTTGCAATAAATTCCAATACCTCCAAACACTGCCAAGAAACACCGCTTCCCTCCACCACCAGCTGTCAAGGAACACTACTGCTTCTCTGGCCCTCACCAACTGGCCCAATAGATTCAAGAATTAAGGACAGTGCCCTGGCCGGTTTGGCTCAGTGGTCAGAGAGTAGGCCCGTGGACCAGAGAGTCCCGGCTTTAGTTCCCGCTAAGGGAACGTACTTGGTTGTGGTTTGTCCCGGCCCCAGTTGAGGTCGTGTGGGTGGCAGCCGGTCGATGTCTCTCTCTCACATGGACGTTTCTCTCTCTCTCTTCCTACATCTCTCCCTTCTGCTCTATCTGAAGATAAATGCAAGAATGTCCTCAGGTGAGAATTTAAAAAAAAGAATTAGGACAGTAAAATGTCTATTTAGGCTATTTTGCAACCAATTTTTAAACTGTTCTTCACAGTAAGATGTCATGTTCTTACTGCTTAGAGAAGGGCCATTTAACAAAAAGGCACAGATATTAAGAATTTAAACATTTGCTAAGTGATTCTGTTTGATCCATTTAATAAAACATTGACCCTGGGGTTAGAAGTCAGCAATGAACTTGATTTCATACTCTGTTCTATTCTCACTATACTAGCAAGGTAGGAACATGGGGGCACAGTATAAATGAAATGTGATAAGAAATGCAAGTCAATTGGGGTAAGGCCAGAAACAATTTAGTATATAATAGTTCCCCCCTTATCCACTTTCGCTTTTCACGATTCAGTTACCCATGGTCAATACTGGTCTGGAAATACGAAATAAAAAATTCCAGCCCTGGCCGGTTTGGCTCAGCGGTTGGAGCGTCGACCTGCAGTCCAGAGAGACCCAGGTTCAGTTCCTGCTAAGGGCGCGAACCTCAGTTGCAGTTTGTCCCTGGCCCTGGTTGGTCATGCGGATGGCAGCCACTCAGTGTTTCCCTCTCACATCTATGTTTCTCTCTCTCTCTCTCTCTCTCTCTCTCTCTCTCCGCCCCCCCCCCCAATCTATTTGAACAAAAAAATAGAAAAATGTCCTCGGGTGAGGATAAAAAAAAAATTCCAGCCCTGGCCAGTTTTGCTCAGTGGTTAGAGCATCGGCCTGCAGTCCAGAGAGACCCTGGTTCGGTTCCCACTAAGAGTGCATACCTTGGTTGCAGTTTGTCCCAGGCCCTGGTTAGTCGTGCAGGTGGCAGCCATTTGATGTGTCTCTTTATTTTATTTTTTTTTAAATCCTCACCCGAGGACATTCTTCCATATTTTGTTCAGATAGAGTGGGAGGGAGAGAGAGGGAGAAACATTGATGTGAAAGGGACACATCAAGTGGTTGCCACCCGCACGACCCAACCAGGGCCGGGGACAAACTGCAACCGAGGTACATGCCCTTAGCGGGAACCGAACCCGGGTCTCTCTGGACCGCAGGCCGATGCTCTAACTGCTGAGCCAAACCGGCCAGGGCTGATGTGTCTTTCACGTCAATATCTGTCTGTCTGTCTGTCTGTCTGTCTGTCTCTCTCTCTCTCTCTCTCCTTCCCTCCCTCCCTCCCTCCCTCCCACTCTATCTGAACAAAAAAATGGAAAAATGTCCTCGAGTGAGGATTAAAAAAAAAAAAAATTTCCAGAAAAGAAACAATCCATAAGTTTTGAATTGCACACCATTCTAAGTAGGGTGATGAAATCTCAAGCCATCCGACCCCAGGTCATGAATTATCCCTTTGTCCATCATATATACTTCCCACCTGCTGGTCCCTTAGTAGCCATCTTGGTTATCAGATGCGGGGGGGGTGGGGGGGGCACGGTGCAGCACAGCACACAGACACCACATTCACATAACTTTTAATAATTTTTTTTTTTATCCTCACCCGAGGACATTTTTCCATTTTTTATTCAGATATGCGGGAGGAAGATGGAGGAAGAGAGAGAGAGAGAAACATAGATGTGAAAGGGACACATCGAGTGGCTGCCTCCCGCACGACCCAACCAGGCCCGGGGACAAACTGCAACCGAGGTACATGCCCCCAACGGGAACCGAACCCGGGTCTCTCTGGACCGCAGGCCGACGCTCCAACAACCGCTGAGCCAAACCGACCAGGGCACATTCACATAACTTTTATTACAGTATATTGTTATTTATAGTGGCTCTATTTTATTGATAGTTATTATTGTTAATCTCTTACTGTGCCTAATTTACAAATTAAACCTATTATAGATAAGTACATATAGAAAAAAAAAAACATAGTGTATGTAGGGTTTGGTCCCATCTGCAGTTTCAGGCATCCACTGGGGGTCTTGGACCGTATCCCCCTTGGATAATGGGGGACTGCTGTATTCACAAGGTTATGAAATTATCACTATTATTAAATTCCAGAATATTTTCATCACCCTAAAAAGAAGCCTTGTACCTATTAAGAGTCATATCTCATTCCCCAATCCCCACCCCAGACAGCCACTAATTACTTTCTGTCTCTGGATTTTCCCATTCTAGGCATTTCATGTATATGGATCATATAATATGAGGTCTTTTGTGTCTGGCTTCTTCTACTTAGCATGTTTTCAAGGCTCACTCATGTTGTAGAATGTATCAATATCAAGTAATATTTAATTGTGTGGATATACCACGTTTTATTTATCCATTCATCAGTTGATAGATTTTAGACTGTTTCCACTTTTTAGTTATTATGCATAATGTTGCTAAAACCATTCATGTACTCATTTTTTTGTGAACATGTTTTCAATTCTCTTGAGTATATGCCTAAGGAGAAGAATTGCTGGTAATTCTGTTTAACTATCTGAAGAACTGCCAAACTGTTTTCCATAGAGGCTGTACCGTTTTATATTCCCGCCAGCAATGCACGTGAGTTCTAATTTTTCCACATCCTTGCCAAGACTTGTTATTTTCCATTTTCTTGATTACAGCCATTCTAGTAAGTATGGCTTGGTATTTCATTGCATTTTTCAAATTATTTGCATTTCCCAAAATGACTAAAGATGTTGAGCATCTATTCATGTGTTTGTTGGCCATTTGTAGATCTTCTTTGAAGAAATTACTACTCAGATACTTTACTCATTATTTAAACTGGGTTGTCTTCCTATCGTTTAGTTGAAAGAGTTCTTTACTAGACCTTTATCAGATATATGTTTTGCAAATATTATCTCCTATTCTATAAATTACTTTTTCACTTTATTGATAATGTCCTTTGACATACAAAAGTTTTAATTTTGATGAAGTCCAATTAGTCCATTTTTTCTTTGGTTGTGAATGCCTTAGGTGTCAATTCTAATAAAGTGTCACCTAATCCAAGGTCACAAAGATTTACATCTGTTTTCTCCTAATAATTTTACAGTTTTAGTTCTTATGATTAAGTCTTTATCCATTTTGAGTTAATTTTTGTATATGGCGTGAGGTAAGGGTTCAGCTTTATTCTTTTATATGTAGTTACTTAGTTATCCCCCATACCATTCTATGCCTTCTTTAATACACAATCATGATGGAAAAAAATATCATGCATCACATTCTACTTCAAGCCAAATTGAAATGTAATTGTGAATATTCTAAGTAATGACTCTGAAAAACTAGCTTACTTCTCTATTCAGTAACTCTCTTCCTCTCAGTGTTCATTAAAATATTATACCACATTATGTATAGTACATTTCTCTTGACCTGGTTCGAACACTACCTGAAAATCCAGTACAGAAAAATATGACTTGCTATAATAAAATCACAGTGCAAACCACAAATCAGTGGGAAACTGCATCACTGGAAATCCAGAAAACAAAATGGCAAACCCCAAATACATTTTTAAGTTCCATCCCTTACCATCAAATAAATGGGAAAAAAAAAAGAATAAATTAAATAATCACCAATTCATTATACCACTGATATTACATACCTAATAGATGTGTCCAGATGTTGCCTGTCTCTGTGTGTATTCTGAAAATGCTCTTAAAACAGGCCCGGAAAGAAGGCATAGGGGGCCGGTGTCCATGTAAAAGGTAATCATTATCCTTGAGCCAGTCTGGAAGTACATCATGAGGGATTACTCGCCATCGACCTTCCCAAACCTAGAAGAAAAACATTATCAAATACCTTTGGGGCTTTTTTGTTTTTGGTCAATCTTCACCTGAGGATATTTTTCCAATGAATTTCCGATAAGAGTGGAAGGGAGGGAGGGAGGGACATCGATGTGAGTGAGACGCATCGACTGATTGCCTCTCAAATGCACCCCGACCAGGACCGGGGATCAAACCTGCAACCCAGGTATATGCTCTTGACCAGGAATTGAACCTACAAACCTTTGGTTAGAGGGCCAAGGCTGGGGTTTTAATTGTAACTTTAGTAACACTAGTCCCAAATAATAATCTCTTACATTTTCTTATGAGAAAAATAACTTACTTTTACAAAGACAAACACATTCAAAATGCACAATGTCCTATATTCTGAGATTTTAAAAACCAGACTGGCCCGGCCAGTGTGACTCAATGAACTGAGTGTCATCCCATGGACTGAGAAATCCTGGCTCAATTCCCCGTTAGGGCACATGACCAGGTGTGGGCTTGATCCCCAGTAGGGGATATATAGGAGGCAGCCAATCAATGTTTCTCTCTCACATCAATGTTTCTATTTCTCTCTTCCTTCCTCTCTCTCTAAAAAAAAAAAAAAAAAAAATCAATAAAAATATGTATTTTTTTTTAATGTTTAAAAAACAGATTGATCAAAAAGATATTTTTAAAATGGGAGGCTTTTTTAGGAAAGGGAAAGAAGAAATGCACTTACAGAACATGCCCTATTGAGTGGTTTCAAACTCTGTCTCAGTCTGGCTAAAAGTAGGGTGAGGAGTCCAAAGTCATACCATACAGATTCCCCTCTATTCTCCACAAGAGACTACCTCTGAAAAATCCCTCTGATATTAAATATGACCATTTTTATACTTAATATTCCTGTGGGTAAAAGATGAACTATACAGAATCATACTTTTGTGCCTTTTGCTAACATCTCTTTTCCTCCCTTTATTTTCTCTTCTCTTCCTATCGCAGCAAATATGATGAAGTAGAAAAGAAAAAGCATAGGAGTCAGAAAATCTTAAATGTCTGCCATTAACTAGTTGAACAAGTTTTAATTACAAAATCATCAAGCCTCAGTTTCCTCATTTATGAGAATTATAGTGCTTCAATTACTTAATAAGGAAGTTATAAGGATCAAATGAAATAACCCAAAGCACTTCATATATGAGTTAACAAACCCCAACATCCACCCCAAAGGTGGTATTAACCCTAACCATCCCAGAGGCTATCACCTGTCTGAGAATCAATAACTAATCCACCCTCCTCATTCTGGAGAGATAACAAAGAAGTTTGGCCTTACTGCCTTTCAAGCCCCTTTATCCCTCCTTTCTCCCTGTTCCTCACTGTCCCACCCCATCAAACTCTAAAGGAAAAGGGGTCAGGAGTTTGGTATCCCCTCTTTAAAAAGTTTGTCAGTTTGAGCGTCGGCCTGCGGACCAGAGAGTCCTGGGTTCAGTTCCTGCTAGGGGCACGTACCACAAAAAATAAAGAAAGAAAGAAAGAAATAATAAATAAAATAAAAAGTTTGTCAACCTCTGCACTCTGTTTCTTTTAATGTCTCTCAGCCCCGACAGCTCACACCACAAGGATCACTTAATCCTAAACTAATTTGCTTCTGTTAGCCAGAAAGATGTAAGGAAAAATGTCAGGTACATGGTCTACCTATGGGTGTCAGCTTCAGGCTGGGCTATAGAAACTTGGTTCTCTCTCTACTATGCAGAAAAAGTATCGCTTATTTGCCAGCTACTATGGCCATTCCTTTCACTCCACAACATTTCCTGCTCTCTGCTCTCCTTAATCCTTCTTAACTGACGTTTATAAAACACTGATCCTCTGTGTAACTCTAAATTTAAGAAAAGAAATAGCCCTGTGGTTACTGATGCCAATCTGACCATTTGATGTTTGTTCCTAACATACAATGAAGTAAAATAATGCCAAAAGACTAGAGTTTTTATGTCTATTGCTAATATTACCACTATTTTAAAAAGTAGCTATAGCTTCCACAGGACTTTATAGAGAGAAAGCAAAAGAAACACACCAAGATAATGACTTTCTTTTATCTGATTTGAACTTGGTAAAGACAGTTACTGTTGAGATTAACCTTACAAGATGCTGCTGCTCTGTTTTTACTTTGGGAGGAAGACAAACATCAACCCTTACATCCTCAAGGCAATTCACAATGCAGAAACAGCTCTATTGTATCCACATAAAAAGTTCTATTGTATTGCCACCCAGAGATGAAATAATCAAATGCTCCCTTTTTATAGTCAGAAATAATATGTTGAGTTTCTTACTAGTTATATGTGCATGAAATGTCAGAGTGATTCCCCCACCCCCACTATTTCTATACAAACATTCTAGTGGTCTCAAAACTGAGCCAGGGAACTATACTAATTATAATGCAATTAGTGTTATATTCAACAGATCCAATCTCATCATTCTCGGCTTAGAGTCAAGCCAAATGCCAACCCTAAGAGGTATCCTTTTTTACTGTCTGGGGCAAAAAAAAAGCAGGATCACAGTTTAGATGAAAACATGTTTATTTATAAGCTTGACAAAGACACTGCCTAAATCAAATTTAGCAACGGTCCACTGGGATTATATTAGACCACACAGTGCACAAAATATAATTTAAAAAATAAAAACTACCCACAATACACCTATTCCTACGTGGACCAGGCTATGCTAATAAATAGCAGCATTGAAGGCTGAAAAAAAAAAGACACCAAGCCCGGCCAGTATAGCTCAGTGGTTGAGCATCAACCCATGCACCAAGAGGTCACCGGTTCGATTCCTGATCAGGGCACATGCCCAGGTTGTGGGCCAAATCCCCAGTCTCCCTTCCTCTCTCTCTCTAAAATAAATAAAGAAAAAAAAAGTTAAACAAAAAAAGAGACCAAGATCAAACTTGGATACTAATAAAGACTAAAATGATTTTCTTTCCCCTATTTCTATTAGAAAAGCTTTTCCTAAAGGGAAAGTACACCAGCAAGGCCATAGGACACTTCATTTTAAACTGTTTCCATTTACTTGCTTCCAATCCAAGCAGCAATCATTGTGTCATTGGACATGGCCAGTTTTCAAGTGTAGTCAGTTGCACCACAATAGCAGGGTAGAGCTGCTCTGGAGAACACCATGTAACAGGAGGCCTCTTATTGCTGCTCTCACAGACAAACTGCTAGGGGATGATAAGTGAATGCTTTATCCATTTCTGTGCTGCATTCATTTTTCTTCAGTAAACCATAGTTTGCAGCAAAAAAAAAAAAAAAAAAAAAAAGCCCTATTTATTTCTCCCATTAGTTGTTAAATTGAAAGTTTTATTTGCTTTATTCTTTATTTTTAGTTCAGAAAGAGAACAAAAAGACAGTGAAGTTAGCTACAGTACCCACTGATAATATAAATATTAAAAATCCCTAAATACCCAGATACTAAATACATACTCAACTATGAGAGACTGAACATCAACTGGTTGCCTCCCGTACACACCCTGACCAGGAATCAAACCCACAACCTAGGTATGTGCCCTGATTGGGAATTGAACCTGCAACCTTTTGGTGTACAGGATGATGCTCCAACCAAGCCACCCAGCCAGGGCCCAAACATGCTTTTAGAAAAACAAAATATATCTTGTGTATACTTCTGTACTAATTCTCCTGAGTCAGCAATACTAGACTGGATCTATTGTTTTGCTTGCTTTTTTCCACCAACTTTCAAACAATGATTAAAATGTCCTAGACTCTAAGTAGACCCATAAATATTTATAACCCTCCTCAACACCTCTCCACTCATCCCTTCATCTTGGAAGGGGTGTCTATATTCAAATTATAATGTTTTCTTCCTGTCCTCTGGTCTAAAGTATAGTATTCTTAGTCAACTTGCCTCAATTATTTCTAGTGTCACTGTGAATGCAGAAAAACCCGTTTAGTTTTCAGGATCTATGACCACATGCATGAAAAGTCTTGGTTTCATAAAACTCCTGAAAAAGCTGAGCACAAAAACTTCTCTCTAAATGATCAAGATTTTTCCAGGAATGTTTAATATATAAATGAATTTACACACATATATACACATAGACAACTGATTTATGTTGACTATAGATCATACCTGCCAGGGCCCTGATCAATCATATTAATCAAGTGGCTATAGATTTACCAGTGTCCTTGACCTATTTTTCTCTAAGCCAGCAATCCCAATTCCCGTTACCATTTTAGTAAAGAAAAAAAATCCCCACAATAGGTCGTAATGAATCAGAAAATGAATTAGGAGAAAACCTTAGACAGAAAATACACCAGCTAAAATGAAAACACTAGATATGTATGAAAACCAGACAATTCCTATCTAAAGAGTAGTCTGATGACCCATAGAATCCTTAGAAAGAGTAGTATGCTTGCCATCAAAGTCAAGAGCAAAATAGAGTCAAGGGACTTGGAGATGGTATTTTAGTATCTCCAGGCATTAACCACCCCCAATTGTGTTTCATCCTGCCTTGTCTAAACTATCAATAACCTATACTAGGAAAGACTTGTTTCCCAGTTGGATGTTCTAGTTTTCTCAAAACTTTATCATGGCTCCTGCAGGCAAATATATTATTGCCTTGAACATGATTAAAGTCATGAGATTGCTTTTGTCTCCATTTTGTCACAGATTATCCCCAAAGCAAACCAAAAGGTAAAGTACTACCCTCTAAAGGTTTCTGCTTGGGAAGGGCGAGTCATATAACATGATAATGACAAGAAATTGCCATCTTACCTTACAAACAAACTCTTCCATTCTTTCCATAGCATGATGGGCCTGTAAGAGAGGGGACATGCCCATAAACCCCTCCTCTTCCTGAGAAGCTTCATCATTACACACACGTTCCTCAGAGCTCTGCAAGGCAATCATAGAAATAGTCAAGGACAGAGACCAGAAGCCAATGAAACAATCAATACACTTTCCTTGAAGAATTATGAAATTCTCTTAAGGCCAAAACAAGGCCTCAGGCGAGTAAAAATACAGTAAGTAAAGTCAGTTTATTATAGAATTATGAGTATTAACAATAAAAAATAGTTACTCAAGTTTTCTCTGACAAACAAATGAACTACAACAACAGCATCCCTATGTTTGTTTCAGTGGCAAACTCCTGGAATAGCTCCAATGGTTTGTTTTAAAAATTATTTTCCTAGACCACATAATACTACTGAACATACAAAATTGAGGTATTATTGAGTTGAAAATCTCCAAGAACCCTGCCTGGTTACATATAAGATGAATAATCATAATATAATGTGCTCTACGGAAAAAGGAGAAAAATTCCAACAACACTTACTAAATTCTTAAAATATGCCAAGCACAAAAAGGCTTCATACAGTCCATTTACCTTAATGCTTACAACCACCTAATTAGGTAAATAGTCTTACCTAATTTAACATACAAAAACATTAAGCAAAAAGGTTAAATAAGTTGCCAAGGTTAAAACTGGTAATGTAAAAAAATAAAGTCTTTCCATATTCTTGAAATTATCAATTTGTCTAAAACATCAATTATATGAAAACTGAAAAATAGACAACAGCTTGAAATTATTAGCAGACTGATTTTAAAGTATAAAATATAAGTTTATATATAAAATATATAATAGTTTAAATATTCATGCATGTTCAATATATATTTGATTCTTCACAAAGAAACAAAAACAAGAATTCAATCTTGATTCTCATACAAATAAATTATGTCAGTATTTTCCCATAGAACTATAAAAAAGCACATAAAACAGAACCACAATTAAATGTTTCCTGTGCTATTCATAAGTAAAACCTGGCTAAGTTGTACATAGCCTGAAATATCAATAGGATCATTTTACAATCAGTTAATTTTGAATATTGGGCTAAATGTGTTTGGATACATAGAGGATTGCCAATATGAAAAGGTAAGCCAGCCTCAATACTAAAAGACAGGGAATTTCATACACTTAACCTTAAATTACAGACTTAGATAAAGAAAAATGATAGGGTGCCTCTCTCAGTAGGCACTCACCACTATACAAGTCTATAGGAAAGAGAGATGAATGGTTCAATTTCCCAATCACAGGGAGGAAAGAGGAATAATGACATTGCTATTGAGGAAAGAACAGCTTTTGTGTCTTCAGCAGTGCTAATACATTTTTATTGAAAGAAAACAGAAGTACACTAAAAATGTAGGACGTTCAGTCTGAGTAAAACATCTGCCAGGGGCCAAAACACTGTTTATCCATTTAATCAAACATGTTTTAGAAAGAGGTGGCTTGCCATATAGAAATTAAGTATGAGTCTGTCCCTGACCGATATGGCTCACTTGGTTGGGTGTCATCCCATGGACAGAAAGGTTGGTGGTTCGATTCTCAGAGCACATGCTGGGGGTTGGGGGCTTGATCCCTAGTAGTGGGCGTGCAGGAGGCAGCCAATCAATGTTTCGCTCTCACATAGATGTTTCTCTTTCTCCCTCTCTAAAAATCAATAAACTACTCTTTTAAAGAGAGAGAGAGACTGAAGCCAGATAAACCTTTACTGATAAATTCTGTAATCCTTGAAAGATTACATACAATCTCTCAAAGCATCAGTTTCCTTATCTGTAAAATAATTTTGCAATACTGTACCTATACAGCAGATCTGTTTTAGGATCAAAGATAGTAATAAAAGGAAACTATCATCCAGCCAGTGTGGCTCAGTGGTTGAACATCGACCCATGCACCAAGAGGTCACCGGTTCAATTCCTGGTCAGGACACATGCCCAGGTTGTGGGCCCGATCCCCAGTGAGGGGCATGCAGGAGTCGGCCAATCGATGTTCTCTCTCATTGGTGTTTCTACCTCTCTCTCCCTCTCACTTCCTCTCTCTCTATAATCAATAAAGGAAAAAAATTAAAAAAACAAAACAAAAACTATCATAGGACTTAAGACTCAAAAAGCAATAAATAAATGAAGGTCTTTATTATTATAATGATGGACTAGGCACCGAGAACATTAAAGTAGGTATTACAACCTAACGGGAGAGAACATGCATGTAAGTAAATAACTATAGCAATGAGTTGGTGAACAGTATAACAAAAGTCTTCATGCAAAGAGAAAAAACAGTTAACTCTGGCACTGCTGAGAAATGCTTTAGAAAGGTTAACTTATGAACCAAGCCCTGGAAAATGCATTCAAGAGTCAAACATGATAGGGGAAGAAGGCATGACAGGTAAAGGTAATAGCAAGTGTCCAAAAACACAAAGAAAAGGCATGACACAAATAATATGTAGTTTAGCATGTATGCAGCAAAAAAGAAATTAAATGTGATGCAAAACTCTAAACAGGGGCGGGGAACATCTGGCCATAAAAGGCCCTCCAAATCAATAACAGCTAACTAACATCACACACCTCACCAAATCAGCCTGACCAAATATAACAGGTAAGTTTTCAAATGTTTTTACTGATATTTTTTTTTTAGAGAGAAACATCGATATGAGAAAGATATATCGATCAGCTGCCTCCTGCACACCCCCAACTGGGGGTTGGGCCTGCAACCCAGGCATGTGCACTGACCAGAAATTGAACCAGGACCTCTCAGTCCATGGGACAATGCTCAATCCACTAAGCCACATCGGCTGGGCTAGCAGGCTAATTTTTAAGTTAATAATTTTGTATGGCCCAAGAATGATGTTATAAATATCCAAATAGCCCTTGGCAAAATAAAGGTTCCCCACCTCTCAATGTAAGTACAAAACAACCCAAGTGTCCGTCAACAGATGGATAAACACCATATCCATACAACAGAATATGACTCAACCACAAAAAAAATCAAGTTCTGACACACGCTACCACATGGATGAACGCTTGAGAACATGATGCTCAGTAAAATGTGCCATACACAAAGAGGCAAATATTCTACAATGCCACTAATATAAAATATCAAGAAGAGGCAAATTCAGATCCAGAAAGTACCTTAAAGGTTACCAAGGGCTGGGAGGGGAGAAGGAGGTAGACAGTTTCCCTTTGGGATAATGAAAATTTTTGAAAACAGTGGAAATGGTTATATAATATTGTGAACGTAACTAGTGCCATAAAACTGTAATACTTAAGAATGGTTAGAATGGCCCAGCCGGTGTGGCTCAGTGGTTGGGCATCATCCCATGCACCAAGAAGTCACCGATTCGATTCCCGGTGAGGGCAAATGCCAAGGTTGTGGGCCAAATCCCCAGTCGGGGGGGGGGGGGGGGCATGCTGGAGGTGACCAATTGATGTTCTCTCTCATCAATGTTTCTATCTCTCTCTCCTCTGTTCCTCTCTCTCTAAAAACCAATAAAGGAAAAAAATATATTTTTTAATTGTTAGAATGGCAAATTTTGTTATATATTCTATCACAAGAAAATAATTCAAAAAAGAGGTTCACAGCAGCATTATTCATAGTAGTAAACAACCAATCTTTTCCATATAGTCAATGACCCTGATGCAAATAGCCGTCATCAGTTAAATATGTGAGCAAGGGGAGTGGCACTCCAGACCTAGTGAACTTCATTTTGCTGATGACTCTTAACCAACTTACAACTTCACCTTTGATGTACACACCTGATGTTTGTACAGTAAATATTTCAGACTGTACCTATAAACATTTTATTGATGTTCATAGCATTCTTGCCATCAGAGCCGGTGCAGGAATGGTAGCTGTCGTGTTTTAACCACTGATTCTCCCCTTCGTGAAATGAAAATTCGTTTTTGTTATTTGGACTAGGATCTTCCTGTGGTTGAGGTTCAAGAACAGGAAGTGATCACTCTAAACTCTGAGTAAGCTCACAAACCCAAGAACTCTCATGTCTGTTTCCAAAATAGATTCAATAAACATTGTTTCATACATGTTTAAAAAAAAAAACTGTCTAGCCCTGGCCGGTTTGGCTCAATGGTTAGAGTATTGGCCCGCAGACCAAAGAGTTCCAGGTTCGATTCCAGCCAAGGGCACGTACCTCGGTTGCAGTTTGTCCCCAGCCCCGGTTGGGGTTGTGTGGGTGGCAGCCAGTCGATGTGTCTCTCTCACATATCTCTCTCTCTCTCTCTTTCTCTCTACCCCTTCCCTCCCTCCCTCCCTCCTACTCTGTGCAAATATAAATGTAAAAATATCCTTGGGTGAGGATTAAAAAAAACTGTCTATCAATAAGAAAACAGATAAATGTATGATATTTTTATATAACAAAACACTACTCAGTAATTTTTTAAAAAACTACTGACATACAAAACTATTAATATGGATAAGTAGCAAAAACATGCCAAGTGAAAGAAGCCAATGATAAAGAGTATGTACTGTATGATTCCATATTATTAAGTGCAGTAACAAGCAAAACAAACCTATTATGGTAGAAGTCAGAATAGTGGTAACCTCTGAGAATCAGGGTGAGGTGCACAGGGGTTACTGACTCAAAAAGGGCATGAGAGAAGTTTATGAAGTGAGGGAAATAATCTGAATCTTGATCTCTGTGATGGTCGTATATATGCAGTGTCATTGTGCTATATATTTAAGATTTGAATATTTTAAATTATCCCAATAAAATGTTTTAAAAAAAAACAGAAGGGGGGAGGAATGAAGGTACAATTAGGTAGAAACCAACTCCTTAAAGGCTTTTGACATTAATGTGCTTTAGGCTTTATTGTGTAGGCAAAGATGAGTATTTAAATGATATGAGGCTGGGGCAAGCTGAGCATTATTAAATTTGTATTTAGAAACTATTACTTTGGCAACAGAGAGAAGGTCACTCTGAGGAAGAAAAAGAGGAAGGAGAGAAATAAATTAGGAAAACACTTTAAAAGTCTAAAGTAGTTGTTCTCAACTAAGGACAATTTTGCCTCCCCTCCCCCCCCCCCCCACACACACACAAATCTAACAATATGTGAGTCACTTTTACTCGTCAAAAGTGGAGGGAACACTACTGGCATCTAGTAGAAAGGGCCAGGATGCTGTGAAACATCCTACAATGCAAAGGACAGTTCCCCACAACTAAGAACTATCTGGCCAAAATGTCAACGGTGAAAACCTGTTTTTTGTCAAAACAGTAAAAACTAACAGTTTACTTCATATGCTATATTTTAAAACAGAAACATTGAGAATTAAGTGTTTATTTGATAAAAACTTACCAAGAGTAACGGGAACAGTACTTGCCTTCTTGTGGTATAACTTACAATACAAAGTGAGCATCTTTTCTATGCCTTGGCAAACTGTCATACTCCTTTCTAAGTTTGGATCAGCTTTTAGTATTTTATTCTTTGTACTTTCAGTGTCCTAAAATATCTTTAAGAGTTCCTTTAATTTGACTTTTTGGTCTGTATCATTTCTCTGGACGGCCTCATCCTTTTGGTCACAAACACTTGATTCATTTATGTTGACAAGTTCACCTTCACTAAGTTCCTCTGGCTGCCTATTTAAAATCGCTTAAGTGGTGGCAGTGTCAACATTACCACAGTCAGCTATTTCTTCTATAACCCATTTATGTTTGACTCACTTTCAGCATTTTCATTTTCCTTTCTTTGCTTCACTTTTATCTTTGTTAGCCAATTCCCGCTTTTGATTATCCATTTTTGTAAAAAGTCACATAGGTTTATCACTAGGAAGCAACACAACTATACACTTGCCTGTCTTGTGCATTATGAATAACAGATGTACAATAACCAGTCACTGATAGACTTCACAGAAGTGGCATGACTGGTCACTGACTATGATACACATCTTTATTTGCATAGTGATTTGTGGACTAAAGAGCTGGCAGAAAAGTTTGTACTTTATGTAATGACTCACAGTAAATATACCATAATAACTAAATTTGAACCATATTGTTCAGTAGCAACTATTATTTAACTAACCTATGGTAACAAACTCATAAATACTGAAAATTTTCAAAGCATTAAAGCTGCCTGTATGTATTTTCTCATCACATCTTTCACAACCACGCTTTCTTATCCAAAATGGTGCTTCTAAAAAGCTAATCTCAATTCAAGAGAATACATTATTACTGTTGGTAAGATTTCCATCCAGTGGCCCAGTTTATGTTATTAAGCAGAATGTAGTCAGAGGTATACATATCACAGTAAAGATAAATATTTCTATCCACCCCAGCATGTCAGTAAGATTTCTTAATTTTTACAGGAAAGTTTCCTTCATAAATTCAAAGTACTAATAAGTCTGCTAATTTATAACCTATCATCCCCAATTCTCACCCTCCTATAATGAAATACTCACAAATACATCCTCAAAAAATTTTTAAGTGCTAGATCATAATTAGCTCTTTATTGTGTGCAAGCATTATGGAGTTGCTAATTAGAGGTCTGTGCAGAGTGGGTGGTGGCAAATACAGTTCCCTGGGTTAGACAGAGGATAACGGTAGGAATAAAGTAGTAGAGTCAAACATTGGCCAGAGAATATATTTTTTCTTTTAAATGCTTTCTCTTAGGGCACATGGGCAAGTTTATAGCTATGCCACATAATAATGGTTGGGAAACCCTACACTGGGCACTATGTATAAAATAACCTCTGTCTTCCAATAGTAACTCTAAAGAACTACCTTGTCACGAGTGGAAATTACTTTCGATTTCCATCTAGCAGCCACTAAACCACAGTACCCTAAGATCTCTCTTTCAACACTGAATTACATCTTTATTAAGATGATCACATACAAGTGTTAAATATATACATACTATATTCTGTTCTCTGGTCATACCTCTAACCCTTATCAAAACAAATTATGAAGAGAAGGCACTCTAAAAGATAAAACAATAAAAACAAACGCTGCCTAAAACGAAGGCATAAAACTTAATTCCCTAGACTTTCTACAAATAAATCACTATATTTAAACTTAAAGAGAAGTCAATGTTATGAAGTGAGTACAAAACACTTTTTCACATTTTTCTCCTCCTACATTCAAGTGAAGTTCATCTGTGAGTAGATGGAGTTAAAGTTGGTTATATTTCAAAACACAATATTATCTGATTCTGATGATCTGTCCAAAGTGCAACCTAAAATGACAGTTCCATAGAGTATATTTTCTTTGGAAAGACAGAACCATAGAGATAAAGACAAAAGGCCTTTCAGATCCGCTAATATGAAATAACTCATGGATCTACTGAATGTTTTATCTGTTTTAGCCTGTTTAATAGAGAAGCGATCTTCAGATGGTGTGTCGCAATAATTTTTAAAACACGTACTACTTGACTATTTAGTCAGGGGCACTGACCTTTTCCCCTTTAGATTGTCAAATTTTAAAAAATGACTACAGTTAACACAATAATAACTGCCCAGTGTGAATGAATCAAAATTATACCCATTTTTTGGTCAGATCAGCAAAATATATAATATATATTTTGATGTGTCACAGAATTTTAGTAATTAGTTTATGTGTGCCATGAGATAAAAAATACTAAAAGTCACTACAATACAAATATTAAAAGGATTGTGTAAAAAGATGAATAAAATACAGTCTCTGTTTTCCATGAGCTTACACTCTAATAAGGGGCTGGATTAGCCACACAAATAACTATAACAGAAATAAGGTACAGTTAGTTTAAAGATAGGGAATGTGGGACTCAGGAAAGGCTGAAAGAGGAACAGAATTTTGGAAAGAAAAAATGAATTAACAATAGTCAAGAGAAAAAAAGGCAAAGCAAAAGTACTATTTTGAGGAAAAGAGACTAGTTCAGTTCAACTGAAACTTAGGATGCATTTAGGGATAAATTATATACTGAAATACTAGTTGAAATCAGTAAATAAAGTGCCACAGAGATCCACAATCATAATACTATGTACAGATTGAAGTCAAGGAAATGGTAAAATACCCAGGGCTGGGAACAATAAACATTTAATTAAAACAGGTCTGCCTTTATAGATGTCTTTGAGAACTGAGACCTTCTACATTCACATAACTTAATGATAAAGAAGAATCTAAAGCCCTTACACCAACATGACTTTACCATTTGTTCCAGGAAATTCTGCCCAGGAAGGTAAGGATCTAAACCAGTGAATAGCTTCATTATTTGCTTTAGGAACTTCTCAAAAATTAATTCAACTAAACAATAGGTTGCTCTACCAGCCCTTTAGTACAATAAATTGCTCAGTTAGGCAAACGTGCTGACTTATCAAACAAATATTTGCTCATCAAGACTTGCTCAATGCCCTAACCTATCCTATCACAAGCTTTGCCCAGTGACAATATGTTCTATATATTGAAAGACCTGCCTTGTCCATGTCTATGAGGGTTTTTTGTTTGTTTGTTTTTTACTTAATCCCTTCACCTTTTTTACAGACAACAGTATGATGATTACCAGAGGGATAGGGAGGTGGGGGGAGGTAGAAGAAAGCAAAGGGGGTGATGGTAGAAGATTTGACTTGGGGTGGTGAGTACACAATAAAATACACAAATGATGTATTACAGAATTGTATACTTGAAACCTACTATTAACCAATGTCATCCAAAAAAATGTAATAAAGAACAAAATAAGCCCTGGCCGGTTTGGCTCAGCGGTTAGAGCATCGGCCTGCAGTCCGGAGAGACCCAGGTTCGGTTCCCACTAAGGGCATGTACCTTGGTTGCAGTTTGTCCCCGGCCCTGGTTGGTCGTGCGGGTGACAGCCACTCGATGTGTCCCTTTCACATTGATGTTTCTCTCTCTCTCTCCCCCTCCTGCTCTATCTGAACAAAGAATGAAAAAGTGTCCTCGGGTGAGGATAAAAAAAAAAGAACAAGAACAAAATAAGACCTGCCTTAAATCACTAGAGCCCAGACCCCAAACCCTATAAATTTCCATCCAGGACCTCTCCTTTCCAAAACACTACTGGAACTCTTCAGAGCAATCAATACTCATTCTCACTGCAGTAAGTATAAACTTGGCTTAGTCTGAGCACCAGGTTATTTTGATGATCTTTTGACAGGCTGAATCCAGTCTTAAATGTATTGTAAAGGCATTAGCAAGTTGATATAGTTAACCAATACAAACACAAGGGTTAGTGGAAATTAAGATGTCTACAAAAAATAACTCAAAGAGTAAGCACTGATGAATGTGATATTATCCAATAGAATAAAAACAACATCTAGTCTATTTAAAGATTTATTTTGGCCTTCCTAGAAATATATATATTCTCAGCCTGTACAGATTACAGAAGGTCCTCAAATGAGATGCCACAAGAACTTAGCTTTTGTTTATATCAATTAGCCTATTGTAAACTTGGTTTTGTTATACGTTGTTTCATTACAGAATCAATTGTTAAGTGAAGACTTGCTGTAGTTATCTCTAACAAAGCTTGATAGAAAAGACCTTTAAAATCATCAAAGTTTCTTTTTTTATTCTCACACAGTAACTCTCTCTAATCTTAATTAAATTTCCTAAATAGACTTCCTCAAGCAAAGAAAAATGAAGTGATTGGCAGACAGGAGTCTATTTATAAATTAGCTTTCTTAGGATGAACTAATACACAGTGGCATTCTTATGTGTTTGGTTAAAATAAATCAGTTCAACAGAATAATTCCTAGGTTGAAAGAATAAAAGTTGGCTTCTAATCCCCCCATTTATGAAGAAGAATCTGGAGCACAGAAAAAGTAGGACAACTATAAAAGCTGCTCTCTTTATTTAACTTAATACCTTGAAAACTTACAGATGTGAAATAAAGCCATAAAACTAATGATCAGGGCAACCTGTTTTGAAATGCCTCTTTCATGTTTTTGTCTGAAGAAGCTTACAAAATGTTTAACTTCTAAACCAGCAAATACAGTTAAAAGAACCCAGGCTTTAGAGTCAGAGGCCTAGAAACAATGGCCTATTAATTTCAACCAACATTTCAAAAATAATTTTGGATGATAGAAGAATATTGGACCTGGAATTTAGAAATTTAGGTCTGATCTCTGGACTAGGCTCACTTGCTACCAAACCTCTTGTACCGTTGATCCTTCATTCTAGTATATTAAAAATTTTGCAGGTTAAGACATCAGTATACACCACTGTATATACTCAATACATGTTAGCTATTAACTATTACCACTACTCCACGATTCTTACTTCTGGGTCTTCATATCTGCTATTCCCTTTCTCTTGGCTAACTCTGAAACTCAAGTTTTACCTCCCAGATCCCCACCTGCAGAAAGAGTTGTTCCCATAATACCCTTTGTATACAGTCACACATCACCATAAATGTATTAATTTGCCTGTATCTCCAACTAGACTGTAAACTGCTAAAGGGCAGAAAACGTGCCTTACCTTTGTTTTCCTGAGGTGCCAATACATAGTAAAGAAACTAAAACCATCTGCAGAAAGAATAAATGCATGTGTGCATTTACTAAACTAAATGATTCGTGGTATTTCTTCTACTCTGACAATCTAGAAACCAAGTCTGGGTACTTGAAAGAAAGTTGGTACTACTTAACAGAAATTAGGAATTCAGGGTCCAATAAAGAGGCCACTACTAAGATGATAGATTTAGAAATAACTTCTGTGAAAAGATTGTTGAAGTCCAGGGTGGCCAAGATATATGAATATGTATAGGATGTGTTTACCAAGATTTACTGCAATTATATCGGTTGAGTACTATGACAAAGGAAGGACGGGTGAATTAGTGTTTATTGTATACTAACATGTCAGGCACTGTACTAAATACTTGTACAAATAAAAAAACAAATCCCTACCACGACCTTCTGAAACGAGCATTTCTATCCCCATTTTATAGTGTGGAAATCCAGATCAAGTGTGGTAAATGAAGAAATGGAAGCTTCCCAACCTAATGACATCTTACGTGTAGGTGCTATAGTGATTTACAAAATACAAATTCACTTAAGATGAACTACATTCATGATCAAATTTCTATCATCTATTTTTTTCAAACTAATATTAAAAATGAGATTATTATGTAGGGGGGGGTTGTCAAATGTTTCTGACATTTAAAGGAGGAAAGGAGTCATTTCCTGGCCCAGCAATTCTACTCCTAGGTATATAGCCAACAGAAATGCATCTACTGCTCACCAGAAGACTAGAAAATATTCATACAGACACTATTTATAACAGCCCAAAACTGGAAACAACTCAGATAGCCTTTAACAATAGAATAAATAAATAAAATGTGATATAGTCACACAAAGAAATACTATACACCAATGAAAATGAACAATCTACAACTACACTCAGTAAATATAAATGAATTTCACAAACATGATGCTGAGTATAAAAAGTCAGACACAAGACTACATACAGAATGGTCCCAATGATACCAAGTACAGAAATAGGCCAAACTAATCTATGCCATTAGAAGTCAGGACAATCAGAAAGAGATGTAACTTTGGGTGGTGAACACACAATACGATGTACAGATGATGTATAATAGAATTGTACACCTGAAACCTATATAATTTTATTAACCAATGTCACCCAAATAAATTCAATTAAAAATAATTTTTAAGTCAGGATAACGGTTACCTTTGGGGGAGAGGAATAGGCAATTACTATAGAGAGCGGTGTGTGATAAAGGAGGACCTCTGGGAGCACTGGTTACACAGATGTATCCAGTTACCATACTATCCACTTATGACACAAGCATATTATATTTCAGTAAGGTTTTACAGTCATCCCTCGTTTATCACGGTTAATCCGTCCCAGACTCTAGAGGTTGCACTGGCATTGAAGGATTCCTGGGGTGCTGGAATATATAGGCCTACAGTCCATACGTACAGTAATTTTAATTTTAATTGTAATACAGGGGTGTATAATTGACTCAGACAACCGAGTGTGTACTGTATCATTTTCACTGTTTCAATCAACTTTTTAATGAATATATTTGAAAAAAACCGCGATAGAGGGAAGCAGTGAAAGTCGAAGCACGAAGTGGCGGGGACCACTGTATTTTTTCTTCTTTTAAGGACCCTTCTACACATTTTGGTTGGGAAATAATGATGTAGAAGAGATCAGCAATTCAAACCAGGTCTCTCTGAACCCTAAACCATGTCTTCCCCGCCCACCCTCTTTTATCAAACTGCCTCCTTTGAAGTTATTTACTAGTGTACAGTAATGGGTTCCCGAAATGAAATGAAACATGATAAAAGTAGCCATTAAATAAGACTGCTTAATGCAAAGACACATAATAGAACTAAACTGTAAAAAAATTATGATCCTTATTCACCTTTTATCCTTTAACAAAAAAGTGTTAAAACTATAGTGGGGGACCACATAAATCTGGAGGTTGAGAAAACATTACATATAACCTAGTTCAACAACTTCATTTCAATATAAGGAAAATGAGGCCCCAAGAAATTTAAAAAAGTGGCCCAAGTCAGTGGGGCCAGGGCTAAAACTCAGGTTCAATCATTCACTCACTTCTTTATTTAAATATTTATTGAGCAAATACAATAGTCTCAGACTATTCTAAGTGCTGGGGATAGACATTATGTCCAGGTGAATGGAGAAAGATAATAACCAAGTCAATCTTTTATTTAAAAGAGATATTGCAGCCCGGCCGGTGTGGTTCAGTGGATTGAGCATTGTCCTGTGAACTGAGAGGTTGGGGTTCAATTCCTGGTCAGGGCACATGCCTGGGTTGTGGGCTCAATCCCCAGTAGGGGGCATGCAGAAGGCAGCCAATCAATGTTTCTCTCTCATGTCGATATTTCTCTTTCTTTTTCTCTTCCAGTCTCTATCCCCCTCCCTCCCTCTCTCTGGGATAAATTTTTTTTTAATTAGCATTATTTAATAAATATATTATGAATATTTTTATAAATGAACTTGCTAGACCATCTGCACTGAAGATAGTTGTTTTACAATTCATATTTCCATATTTAAGTACCAGGATAGTAAACATAGCATGAATTCCAAGCACAAGCCTACAGAATCCAGGAAAGTTTGTCCATAAATTTAGAGTTAGAATATAGTAGGCCTTGATCTACTCCCACTTTTTAGTCTTAACAAGTATTCCTCTGTAGTCCAAAAATATCCTCCAAAATGAATACTTTCATCTACACCTTTATCATCAGTAGATCACAAATGTATTCACTGAAGAATAAGCCCTAGCCAAGTAGCTCAGTTGGTTTGAGCATCATCCCAATACACCAAGGTTGCAACTTTGATTCCCAGTCAGAACACATACAAGAATCAACCAATGAATGTATAAATAAGTGCATCATCAAAATCAATGTTTCTCTCTCTCTCAAATCAATAAACAAACATTTTTTAAAAAGAATAAGACAAAAATAACCCCGGCCCTGGTTGATCGTGCGGGTGGCAGCCACTCGATGTGTTCCTTCACATCGATGTTTCTCTCTCTCTCTCCCTCCCACACTATCTGTACAAAAAAATGGAAAAATATCCTCGGGTGAGGATAAAAAAAAAAAAAAAAGAAGACGACAAAAATTAAAGGTTTTATGTAATTCTAATTGTTATTATTCTGCATGGAAAACCAGAATATTTTTAAATTTCAGCACAAAGAAAACACAATTGTAAAAAAGTTCACTTGTTTGAAATATCTTTTCCATGATAAAGAAAAGAACTGCCTACTACACGTGCCATGAATACTTATCACCTGCTATTCACAATTTGATCTTCTCCAGTGACTGGCTTTGTTCCCACCTCTCCAGTTCTTAATTAAGTTCACCAATGAACACCATGTTGCCAGAACCAGTAATCACTTTTCCAAACTATTCATCCTTGATCTCTTTAGGAGCACTAGACACAAACTACAGCTCATTCCCCTCCTTCTTGAAATACTTTCTTCCTTTTGTGATATTACATTTTCCTGGGTTGTCTTTCCATCTCAGAGGCTTGTCTTTCTTAGCTTCCTCTACTTGCTTTCTTTCCTTGAAATACCTCATTAATGTTAGTGTTCTAGAGGCTGGGTCCTAGGGCCCTTCCTTCCTTTTTAAAAAAATTTTTTTCTTTATTGATATTAAAGAGAGAGAGGAAGGGAGAGGGAGAGAGAGAGAGAAACATCAATGAGACAGAACATCAACGGGCCACCTCTGCATGCCCCCCACTGGGGACTGGGCCCACAACCTGGGCATGTGCCCTGACCAGAGATCAAACCAGCAACATCTTGGTGCATGGGTCAGTGCTCCACCACTGAGCCACACCAGCCAGGCTAGGGCCCTTCTCTTACCCTTCTCTCCACTCTTCCCTTCTTAAGTAACCTTAACCATTTCAATCGTTTTAAATATCATCTATATTGAGGCTACTTCCTAAATGATTATCTCCAGCACAGCCCTCTCTGGAATTCCACAGTTCAAATTCATCCTCTCTAGTTTTTCCCATCTCAGAATATAGTATCATAACCCCATCAATCCAATTACACATATCATACAGAGTCATTCTTGTCAATTCACTCTCCCTTTAATCATCACATCCAATCTACCAGCAAATTCTGTCAACTCTACTTGTAAGCACAGATCAAATATATCTACTTCTTGCCAATTCCATTATCACCACCAACCCAGACTAAGCTACTACTCTCAATGAATTTCTGGAGCAGCCTTCTAGCTCATCTACAATTTTCTCTCCTCACCCCCCACCAAATGTGCCCATAATATACTGTCTTTACATGAGAGTCAAAAATTAAAATTTTTAGAATGTAAATAAGATTTTATCACTCCCCTGCTTAAAATGGCTTCCAGTGCACTTTCTCCAATCATAGCTTACAAGAATCCTTACCTACATTTTGTTTTTACTTCATCTCTTACCATCCTACCCCATCCACTCACCACAATTCTTAAATAGGCCAAGTTCTTTTCAGACTGAGAACCCTACACACACTACTGCTGTTACTTGAAATGCCCTCCCTACACACACACTCCTTCCTTTCCTCTTCTCCACTTCTGATCAGCCTTTACGAAGCATTCAGTTACACAGTCACTTCTAGAAACTGCCAGAGGTATTACTTGCTTCATCATCATCAATTATATATGAGCATATTTCAGAACAGTTCAATGTGTACATTGAAAACCTTTGAAAACATTTCTTATTATCAAGAAATTGATAAAAGTGTATAATCTTATTTTTAACTAGAAAGGAACACACACATCATCTAATGTTCTATGACATATGAAAAAAACAAATTCAAGGAAATTAAATAACCTATTTTATAAGGCTAGATGATAGGTTTTCCGATCCTGTGTCCAACAACATGGTCAACACTCTTCTATTTCTGTTTATTACATTTCTACTTCCTTTAAGATAACCCCAGTCATTGAACAAACAATCCTAAAATTTATATGAAATGAGAAAGGACTTGAATAGTCATAAAGACTTGAGAAAGAACAACAAAGCTGGAGGCATCACATGTCCTTACTTCAAAACATATTACACAGCTACCATACTGCCAAAGCTACCATATGGCAGTATGATACTGTCATAAAGACATAAATACAGACCAATGGAACAGAAGAGAGAACCAGAAATAAGCCCACACATATATAGTCAAATAAAAGAGTAGCAAACTACACAATAAGGAAAAGACAGTTTCCACAAAAGAATGTTCAAAAGAATGAAATTATAACCTTATCTTACACCATATACAAAAATCACTTTGCAATAACTAAAAAAAAAAACAAAAAACCTTAAATATAAGACCCAAAACTGTAAATCTCCTAGAAGAAAACATAGAGGAAAGGTTTCATAATATTGGTCCTGGCAATGATTTCTTGGATATGACACCAAAAGCAATATTAGACAAGTGGGACTACATTACACTAAAAAGCTCCTGCACAGCAAAGAAAACAATCAGGCTATGGAATAGGAGAAAATATTTGCAATCCACATATCCTATGAGGCGTTAATATCCAAAATATATAAGGAACTCCTAACAACTCAATAGCAAAATAATAAATAACCTGCTTTAAAAATTGGCAAAGGGCTTGAATACACATTTTTCCAAAGACATACAAGTAGCCAAAAGGTATATGAAAAAGATACTCAATATCACTAATCATCAGGGAAATGCAAATCAAAATTACAATGAGATACCACATCACATTTGTTAGGATGGCCATTATCAAAAAGAAAATAATGCCCTGGCCGGTTTGGCTCAACGGTTAGAGCATTGGCCTGCGGTCCAGAGAGACCGGGGTTCGGTTCCCACTAAGGGCACGTACCCTGGTTGCAATTTGTCCCCGGCCCTGGTTGGGTCGAGCAGGAGGCAGCCACTCGATGTGTCCCTTTCACGTTGATGTTTCTCTCTCTCTCTTCCTCTCTTTCCCTCTCACTCTATCTGAATAAAAAATGGAAAAATGTCCTCGGATGAGGATAAAAAAAAAGAAAGAAAATAATAAGTTGAGGAGGATGTGGAGAAATTAGAAACTTTGGGCACTGTTGATGGGGATGTAAAATAATGCAGTTGCTATGGAAAGCAGTACGTATAGAAGTTCCTCAAAAAAAATTAAAACTAGAACTGCCATATGACCAGTAATCCCCTTTCTGGGTATTAATCCAAAAGAACTGAGACCATATCTTGAAGAGATATTTGCAGCATTATTCACAATAGCCAAAAGGTGGAAACAACCTAAATGTCTCTAGTGGAAGAATGGATAAAGATGATGCGCTAGATATATACAATGTAATATTATTCAGCTTTCAAAAAAGAAGTCTTGCCCTGGCCAGTATGGTTCAGTGATTAGAGCATCGGTCTGTGCACCCAAGGGTCTCGGGTTCGATTCCCGGTCAAGGGCACGTACCTGGGTTGCAGGTTTCACCACTGGGTGTGGGAGACATTTTGCATGGCATCCATTTTGTTAAAATCTGCTCTGCCATCACCTTCCCCAAGGCAGGATGTCTCTGCCTTCTGCATTTCTTTATCTCTACATTTCTTTAAGTAAAATCTGCTCTGCCATCTCCTGCCCCAAGGCAGGATATCTCTGCTTTATCTCTGCATTTTGAACCATTTACTCAATCTTTTGTTCCACCGGTGCTTGGGGTGGTTACTCAATAACTATCGCTTGATAACAAATGATCTTGTTTTTCCTGCCCTATATATTGTGTAAATTTCCCCAGAATAAACGAGACTTGATCAGAGCCCTGTCTTGTCTCCATTTCTCGTGTCTCTTGTCCCTCCTCATCCTCACTCCCCCTCTAGAGTCCTCGTTGCTCGACCTGCGGGACGGGTCAACTGGGCACCACCCCAGTCAGGGTGCATGTAGGAGGCAACCAATCAATGTATCTCTCTCACATGGATGTCTATCCCTCTCCCCATACCCCTTCTACTCTCTTTAAAAAAAAAAAAAAAAAAGGAAAAAATATCCTTGGGTAAGAATTAACAAAATAAATAAATAAACAGGAAAAAAAAAAAAACTCGTATGCTTCAACATGGACAAATCTTAAGGACATTATGTTGAGTGAAATAAGCCAGTCACAGAATGACAAATACTGCATGATTCCACTTAGATGAGGTATCTAAAGTAGTCAAACTCATAGAAACAAAGTAGAATGGTGGTTGCCAGGGGCTAGGGATAGGGGAAATGAAGAGTTATTATTCAACTGGTATAGTTTCAGTCATGCAAGATGAATATATTCTAGAGATCTGCTGTACAAAAACATGCATATACACTAAGTCCTCAGTCGACATCAATAGGTTCTCAGAAATTCCAACTTTGATACGACATCTAACAAAACCAATCTTACCATTGGCTAATTGATATCATTAAGATTTAAGTTTCTAAAAATAAAAGATTTAAGTTCCTATAGCAAAAACATTAACACTGGCCACAAAAACACGGCCAAACTTCTAAAAAAGACCCAAAACACTTCTAGTATTAAACAATGAAATAAATGTGAGCTATACATACACCAGAGAATAATTAATAAAACCAGTAAGAGAATGATTTTCCAACCCACTTATTCCAGTTCAGGGTCACGGGTGGCCAGAGCATCTCCCTGCAGCTTAGGGCACAAGGAAGGAATCTACTCTAGAGAAAACACCCTTCCATCACAGAGTGTATCACACACACACCCACACTCACTCAGAATGGAACAGTGCTGATTCACCAAGAAACCTAACATGCAAATCTTTGGAATGTGGGAGGAAATCCACGCAGACATGGGGAGAACAGACAAACTCCACAGACATTGGCCCCATCCTGGAATTTTTTTTTTTTTACACATCAACATTATAATTAGACCACGTTAAATAAAATGACATTATTCAAGGACCTGCTATAGTTAAAAATAATGTATTAAAAATTTGTTAAGAGATGACTTCCGGTCAAGATGGTGGCACAGGCAAACACAGTATTGTGTCCTCCCACAACCACATCAAAATTACAACTAGCCCTGGCCGGTTTGGCTCAGCGGTTAGAGCGTCAGCCTGCAGTCCAGAGAGACCCGGGTTCAGTTCCCGCTAAGGGCACGTACCTCGGTTGCAGTTTGTCCCCGGCCCTGGTTGGCTGTGCAGGTGGCAGCCACTCGATGTGTCCCTTTCCCGTCAATGTTTCTCTCTCTCTCTCTCTTCCTCTCTCTCTCTCCCACTCTGTCTGAACAAAAAATGGAAAAATGTCCTCGAGTGAGGATAAAAATAAAAAATGGAACAACAAACTGATGTAATCATTGTTTCTCTCTCTCAAAAAATCAATCAATCAATAAAATTAAAAAAAAATTACAACTAAACTAACTAACAACCATCACTCAAAACCACCTGAAATGGAAGTCCTACAACTACAAAATTAAAGGAACAGCCACATCGAGCCCTGGCCGATTTAGCCTAGTGGTTAGAGCGTCGGCCTGCGATCCAGAGAGTCCCGGGTTTGCCCACTGAGGGCACGTACCTCAGTTGCAGTTTGTCCCCGGCCCTGGTTGGGTTGTGTGGGTGGCAACCACTTGATGTGTCCCTTTCACATCAATGTTTCTCTCTCTCCCTCCCTCCCATTCTATCTAAACAAAATATCGGAAAATTTCCTCAGGTGAGAATAAAAAAAGAAAAGAAACAGCCACATCGAGACTGGTAGGAGGGGCGGAGGCACAGATGGGCTGGTCCCACATCCACATGTGGCCGATAAAAATCAAGGGGACACCTCGGCTCAGAAGGTCCTCCTTGAGAAGTGAGGAATCCCTGTCCCACACTAGGCACCCAGCTCAGGGTTCCAGTGCCAAGAAGAGAAGTCCCTATCACTTCTGGCTGTAAAAACCAGCGGGAACTGGGGTTGAGGAAGGCTGAGGCTTCTGGAGCCCCAGGCAGCTCCTCTTAAAGGGCCCGCTCACCGACTTACTCGGACTTGCTCTCTCTGAGCTCCAGCATGGGGGAGGCAGCTCAAAGGGCACCAGAGACATATGGGGAAGAACTTTGTTTGGCATTGGGGTGAGGGCTGGAGAGGCAGCTTTCTCCTGGACAGACATGCTGGCGGAGGCCTTTGTTCCTTTGGTGAGCCCTTCCCCCACAAGGCCAGCAGACTTCCCAGCAACCTGGCTCACACTATTTGCCCTGCCCTGGTGATTCCCTGAGGCCCTGTCCCACTCAACTTTCAGGCCCATCCAAGCAGTTACCAGTTGCTTTACCATAGGATTTCCTGTTGGATCCTGCTTCAGATTTTCCTAAATTCTCTCAAACAAGCAGCATCTGGTCTCAGTGAGCCCCATATCTCTTGTTAAGTGGCCCCAGGCCTGGCATGAGAAGCAGCCAGCCTTGATTCACAACTTGGCTTTGCCTGGGCATCTCCAAGCCCAGCACAAGCAGCAGCCATCTGTAGATCACTCTGTAGCTTATTCCGAGTGGCCCTGGGTAGAACACAGGCAGTGACTGACCTGGCCCCAGAACCAGCACACACCCAGTGGACAGCTTCAGAACACTGCAAAGCACTACCACTCAACTACCTCTACAAGTGATAAACTCAAGGAATAGACTCAATGGGTACCAGAGCCCTGCTGAAGTAAGCCTTGCTCTGTGTGGTGGGCCCCTGCACAGCTGATCACCCAATCAGAACTGCAAAAAGAAAAAAGAATCCAAAAAAATGATGATAGTGTAAGGAGCCTCTGGGACAATTTCAAGAGTGCCAACATTCGCTTCTTGGGGGTGCCAGAAGGAGAACAGAGAGAACAAGAAATCGAAAACCTATCTGAAACAATAATGGCAGAAAACTTCCCTAACTTGGTGAAGGAAATAGACATACAAGTCCAGGAAGCACAGAGAGTCCCAAACAAGATGAACCTCAAGAGGCCCACACCAAGACACATCATCGTCAAAATGCAAAAGGTTCAAGACAAAGAGAGAATCTTAAAAGCAGCAAGAGAAAAGCAGTTAGTTACTTACAAGGGAGTTTCCGTAAGACTGCCAGCTGATTTCTCAAAAGAAACGTTGCAGGCCAGAAGGGAGTGGCAAGAAATATTCAGAGTGATGAAAAGCAAGAACCTACAACCAAGATTACTCTATCCTGCAAAGCTGTCTTTTAGAATCAATGGCCATATAAAGAGTTTCCCAGACAAGAAAAAGTTAAAGGAGTTCATCATCACCAAATCATTATTATATGAAATGCTGAAGGGTCTTCTTGAAGAAAAAGATCAAAAATATGAACAAAATGTCAATACATATCTATCGACAACTGAATCTACAAACAAAATGAACAAGCAGAACAGAAACACTCTCATCGATACAGAGAACATTTTGTCGGTTGCCAGGTGGAAAGGGGGGTAGGGGAAATGGGTGAAAAAGGTGAAGGGATTAAGAAGTACAAACCTCAAAGGGAAGGGGGGGGGGGGCGAGAATAAACCAAAGAACTTATATGTATATATGCATAACCAATGGACATAGTCAATGGTGGGGAAGGGCAGGAGGGGGGTGGGAGTGGGGAGGAGGGGGGGTCAGTAGGGGTAAAAGAGGAATACCTGTAATACATTCAGCAATAAAAATAAATTTTAAAAAAACTTGTTGTTGCCCTAGCCGGTTTGGCTCAGCAATGGTTAGAGTGTTGGCCGGCGGACCAAAGAGTCCCGGGTTCAGTTCCCCCAAAGGGCACATACGTCAGTTGCCATTTGTCCCCACCCTGGTTGGGGTTGTGTGAGTGGCGACCAGTCGATGTGTATCTCTCTCTCTCTTCCCCACTCTCTCCCTCCTGCTCTATCTGAAGATAAATACAAAAAATATCCTTGGGTGAGGATAAAAAAAAAAGGAAATTGTAAGAGGGTAGATTTCATGTTATGTGTTTACTACAAAAAGAAAAAGAAAAAAAATTATTTAAGAAAGTCATTTGTCCAAACCTAGTGATAATTCTCATTAGCTGAATACAACTATTTAAGCCTTATAGTAGCAACTGAGGGAAACACACCTTGCTCAGCCTAGATAGGAACATCTTAGCTGCTAGTACATATTACTATAAAGTGGCAACAAGAATGCAGTCTTAAATGTGAAAGGAAGTTCTTGCCCAAGACATCCATCAAATTTCTTTTTAAACAGTAATGCTAGTTTAAAGGCCAAATTATACTTAATAGTTGCTGAAAGCAAATAGTTATTTTAATCCTATAAACTACTAATCTGCCTGTGTATGTGCAAAACATGCACGCAAATAATCAGTCACTATAGCACAGTCTAGTATAAAGCTAGCTTGCAAAGTAGTACCAAGAATAAAAGGAGACATGACCTTAAATTTCTTGCCACAATAGCCTATATTGTTCCAAAGCCCTGGTGAAATTCTTATAAAAGACTTCAACAGACAAAGACAACCCGCTGGAATTCAAACCAGCACCACTATTATCCACATAATAAGCATATCTCTTAGAATGGTAAAAATGCATTTTCAAGTAGAGGCTTTTGAAATGTTTTTAACTATAACCCACAGTAAGAAATGCATATATTGCTCGGCCGGTGTCACCCCATGGACTGAGAGGTCCCGGTTCAATTCCCAGTCAGGGCACATGCCTGGTTTCGGGCTCAATCCCCAGCAATTGGCATGCAGGAGGCAGCTAATTGATGTTTCTCTGTCACATCGATGTTTCTCTCTCTCCTTCCTTTCTCTATAAAAAGAAAATTTAATTTAAAAAAAAGAGAAATGCAGCCCTGCAGTTTTGCTCAGTGGTTTGAGTGTTGGCCCGCAGACCAGAGTCCTGGGTTCGGTTCCTGCTAAGGGCACTTGCCTCAGTTGCAGTTTGTCCCCGGCCCCGGTTGGGGTCTTGTGGGTGGCAACCAGTCAATGTGTCTCTCTCACATCGATGTTTCTCTCTTTCTCTTCCTCCCTCTCTCCCTCCTGCTCTGAGAACAAATGCAGAAATGTCCTCAGTTGAGGATAAAAAAAAGAGAAGAAATGCATATATTATTCATATAAAGAAATAAGTATAACTAAACTATTTCATCAAATAAGAGTTTGTTTAGATGTATATTACTGTATACATGCGGCTCAATAATATTTATTCTATTTTGCTGTTTAATTTTTGACTTAATTTTTTGGCCTTTAGTACCAAAATTAATTTCACAAACTACTAATGGCGACAACCTACCATTTGAGAAACACTGTACTAGAGTCAGAACATTGAATGCATGCTACATTAATTCCAAGGTTTCAAAGCACACAGCAAAATGTCTATAGCGATGTCTTTCTGATTCTATTTACAGATATTTCTACCTTTGTTCTCCCTAAATGTAATTGCTTGAATAATTGAAAAGTTGCTCTTTTCTCTGGGAAGTGAAAGATTAAAATCTGCCTTGTCTTCTCAGAACTCTACTGACTTCCAAGGTCAGATAAACCATATCTGCAGAAGTATTTCTAACATGTAATCAGAATTTCTCCAGAGATATAAATGATAATGTCATCACTAAAGCACTACACAACCTATTTCCTTTCGCAAATAACGTAAAGCAGATTATGATTTTAAGTGTCAACAGAAAAGGTATAACTGCTTGACCAGTGTGGCTCAGTGGTTGAGCGTCGACCCATGCACCAAAAGTTCACCGGTTAGATTCCCGGTCAGGGCACATGCTCAGGTTGCTGGCAATCCCCAGTGGGGGCGTGCAGGAGGCAGCCAATCAATGTTCTCTCTCATCGATGTTTTTCTAATTTTTTTTTTTTTTTATCCTCACCCGAGGACATTTTTCGATATTTTGTTCAGATAGAGTGGAAGAGAAAGAGAGAGAAACATCAATGTGAAAGGGACACATCGAGTGGTCGCCACCCACCCGACCCAACCAGGGCCGGGGACAAACTGCAACCGAGGTACGCGCCTTTAGCGGGAATCGAACCCAGGTCTCTTTGGACCACAGGCCGACACTCTAACCGCTGAGCCAAACCGGCCAGGGCTCATCAATGTTTTTCTCTCTCTCCCTCTTCCTTCCTCTCACTCTAAAATCAATAAAGACAAATATTTTGTAAATTATTTTAAAAGAAAAGGTATAGCCCTGGCCAGTTTGGCTCAGCGGTTAGAGCGTCGGCCTGCGGTCCGGAGAGACCCGGGTTCGGTTCCCGCTAAGGGCACGTACTTCGGTTGCAGTTTGTCCCCGGCCCTGGTTGGTCATGCGGGTGGCAGCCACTCGATGTGTCCCTTCACATCGATGTTTCTCTCTCTCTCTCCCTTCCCCTCTCTCCCTCCCACTCTATCTGTACAAAAAAATGGAAAAATATCCTCGGGTGAGTATTAAAAAAAAGAAAAGGTATAACTATGAAATCAAGCAGATTTAAGAATAAAAGACTTCAAATTATCCTGAACAAAAACTTACAAATGTGCTCAAGGTTCCTTTGCAAAACCCCTTCCTCTCTCCAGCCACACTCCCATAAATTTTTGTTTTACTTACCATCCTAACACTTCAACTTACTTTTTTATGATGGGTAGAAAGAAGAGATGCCTCTAAAACAGGCTCCAAATCTCCTTGGTGGTTGTCATCATTACCTCTTGTACCATCAAGTTTGGGCCCTTTTCTGAGCCGTATTTCTGGCTCTGGAGTCCTGCTGCACTCCAATCGGTTTTTCGCTGTCTCGTTCATGGGATACACAAGCCTTTCTTACAAAGAGGTCTTTCTTTCTGTCCCTGCTTCTTGGGAGGGTGGACTTTCAGGATAGTGAGTTGACCCTAAAGAGAGGAAGGTTTTTAATTTAACATATTTTAAACACATTAAACAAGTGTGGTTTAATACGTGGAAAAAATACTCAGTAATCATTAATAACAATAAAACAATCATGTATTTAAAAAACCTGTATTTGATAGGAAAGACTTCCAAAATTTATTTTTAAATAAAAAAAGCAGGATCAAGAAAACATATATAATGTGTTCCCACTTATGTATTATAAAAATATATAATTGTATATGTACATAGGATAATTATTGAAACTATTCAAAATTGTGCTCTTGGTACAGAAATGCATAGGGAAGAATATAGAGTCTGGAGTGAGAAGATTTGCTTTTCATTTTGTTCTACTTACATATTTTTGCCACATAATACACATTACTTTTTCAATTAAAAACATACGTAAGTATAGAAAGAATATATGTGGATTTTATGCAATATAGCTGGGTTTTACATATTCAATCTCATTTAGACATTACAATAACCACCCTATAAGGTATTTTTATTTCTATTTCACAGGAAACCAAAATTCATCATACATTGTTTGAAATAAACAGGACCAAATCTCTAACTTATATAGCATATATTATTGGTAATGTTTTACATTTAAATTGCTTAATGTCTGATTTTTTCAATATTTTTTAGTTGTTTTGAACTCTTACTAGACTACCCTGGAAGAAAAACAAAATTCAGAATCAGGGCATACTTTTATATCCATGTGAGTTCTTAGAAAATCCTATACACATGAATATTTAATGAATATTTGACAGATGATATTTAAATGTTAAGTGTTTTATAAAAACACTTTCAGAAATCATCCCTATCTCTCTAAACCGGATTACAATAAGTTTCTTAGAGTCCTTGCTTTATCTCTTAATTCACAGTACAAAAGCTTACTTTTATTAATATTTAGAGAAAGAAAGGAGAGAGGGAGAAGGAATGGGAGAGAGAGAGAGGGAGGGAAGGAGAGAGAAAGGGAGGTAGGGAGGGGTAGAGGGGGAAGAGGTGGGGGGAGGGACATCAATCATTTGCCTCCCATATGCGCCCTGACTGGGGATCAAACCCAAAACCTGGATATGTGCCTGACTAGGAATTGAACCCACCACCTTTTGGTGTATGGGAAGACTCTCCAACCAACCAAGCCACACTGGCCAGAGCCAAAAGCTTATTTTAGACATTTAGTTACATATCCAAATAAGGCGATTATCCTAGGCAATCCAACTAGAAATACAAAAATAGGAAGGAACCAAGGTACATGTTATGCTCATAAATCCCATGAGATTAGAAGTTCTCACTAGGGGAAAGGAGGAGTAAGGCAAGGTGGGAGGGCCTGGATACCATAAAAGGTATATTTAGTGTTCATATATGTGGGTACACAAGACTTAGTCAAGAATTCTAATTAAACTAAGAATTAGTTTGTTACTTCCATAAATCATGTGACTTTGCTGCAGTGTTTTCAAAGTTTTGGGAGCAATAACACAAAACTTTAAGGATCACCAAACCTGGGTACATGCCTATCACATAAGGGCCTTAGCAAGCATATTTATAATAATGAGACTATAAACTATGCTATTAATACCCAATTTTGAAAGAGGAAACAATGCTAATGGATTTACATTCATTGGAAAGTAAGCTCAGAGATTGGGTAACTTATTCAAAACCATTAGTCTATAAATAAAGAACAGCTGGGATTTATATCTAGGTGATTCTGGCCCTCATGAAGTTCATGTGCTTTCTACTACCTAAAACACTAAGACTAGGAAAATAAAGATAAGAGCTTGGACCTGTGGACAAAATGGGGGTTATGTAATCAAACAGCCAAGTCCAGTGATGGAAAGTAACCTCACAGGGTGATATGATCATAAATTCCTAACTGGGCAGGTCATGGTGGGTGGTCACATTCCAGGCCTATAATTTCTTTAGTGAAAGGTTTAAGCAAGTACTATCCACTGTTCTTATACTTCTAGGTTAACACACCTTTGAGATGCCAGAAGTAATCCTCTTTTCCAGACCTGCAAGGAGCAAATAATCTTGTTAACTGTCCTATACCCTGCTTTTTCCCACCTTCAGGTAATCTTCATGTTCCCTTAATTCCAAAAGTATTAAAAGAAACTACAAAAATGGCATTCTCCAGAGTATCTGAGACTTAGCTTCCTGGCAACTGTCATCAGTTTGGCTTAAATAAACTCGTGTAAAAATTCTCTGCAGGTTTGAACATTTCTTACATTGGCAAACCCTGAAGTCATTTAGTTTACATGGCAAGTAAATTAAAGAATCAAAATCTTTATTATCAAACATAACAAGTAGAATAAAGCTTTCTGCAAAGCAGCCTTGAAATATGACCACACTGAATTTCTCATAAGCACGAGCTATGCATAGAGACATGTTGCTCATTTAGAATATAAACAAAATGCTCTAATTCTATTAGTTAGAATTGCTTTGTAATCTTCAACTCAGAATCAGAAAGCAAATAAGAAATAAGTTTTCCCAACAAATCTGTAAGGATTCTCCTTAAAATAAAAAGACATTTAAAAAATCAGTTTTCTGGTTCTTTGAAAAGATAAACAAGACTGATCAACCTTTTTAGCCTGACTCACCAAGAAACAAAGAGAGAGAATCCACATTAATAAAATCAGAAATGAAAGTGAAGTGACAATGGACATCACTGAAATACAAAGGATTATAAGAAAATACTATGAACAAATTATATGCCCACAAATTCGACAACCTAGGCGAAATGGACAAATCCTTAGAATCATATATTACTCCAAAACTCAACCGGGAAGTCAGAAAACCTAAACAGACCAATAACAATTAAGGAAATAGAAGAACTAATCAATAAAATCCCAGGAAATAAAAGCCCTGGTCCAAAGGGCTACACAGAAGTTTTACCAAACATTCAAAGAATAACTATCACCTATTCTCCTCAAACTATTCCAAAAAATTCAAGGGGAAGAAAGACTTCCAAATCTTTTTATGAGGTCATCATAATCCTAATCCCAAAACCAGATAAAGACACTACAAAGAAAGAAAATTACAGGCCAATATCCCTAATGAACATAGATGCCAAAATCCTGAACAAAATCTTAGCAATTGAATCCAGCATATATTAAAAAAATTACACACCATGACCAAGGATTTATCCTAGAGATGGAAGGCTGGTACAATATTCATAAATCGATAAATGTGATACACCACATGAACAAAATCTTTATTATCAAACATAGCAAGTAGAATAAAGCTTTCTGCAAAGCAGCAAGATAAAAATCATGTGATCATATCAATAGATGCTGGAAAAGCATTTGACAAAATCTAGCATTCATTTTTTTTTTAAATCCTCACCCGAGGATATTTTTTTCCATTTTTATCTTCAGATAGAGTGGGGGAGAAGAGAGAGAGAAGCGTCACACAAAAGAGACACATCGATTGGTTGCCGCCTGCACGACCCTGACCAGGGCCAGGGACTGAACTGCAACCGAGATACTTGCCCTTGACGGGAATCAAACCCACGACTCTTTGGCCAACGCTCTGCTGCTGATCCAACCCGGCCAAGGCCAGCATTTATTTTGATAAAAACGCTCAGCAAAGTAGGAACAGAAGGATCATATGTCAACAAAATAAAGGCCATATATGAAAAACCTACAGCCAACATCATACTCAATGGATGGATAAAAACTAAAAGCATATTTCCCTTAAGAACAGGAACAAGACACGGCTGTCTGCTTTCACCGCTGTTATTTAACACAGTACTGGAAGTCTTAGCGACAGCAATTAGACAAGAAGAAAAAAATAAAAGGTATCTAAATTGAAAAGGAAGAAATGAAACTGTCATTATTTGCACATGACATGATATGATATTGCACACTGAAAACCCTACAGGCTCCATCAAAATCTGCTACGTTTAATAAATGAATTTGGCAAAGTAACAGGCTACAAAATCAACATCCAAAAATCATTGGCATTTTTATACACCAATAATGAACATACAGAAAGAGAAACTAAAATCCCATTTACCATTGCAACAAAAAAATTAAGATACCAAGAAATAAACTTAACTAAAGAAGTAAAGGACATGTTCGCAGAAAACTACAGAACACTGAAAAAAGAAATAGAGGAAGATATAAAAACGTGGAAGCATATACCTTGTTCATGGATTGGAATAATTAACATCATTAAAAAGTCCAGCCCTGGCCAGTTTGGCTCAGCGGTTAGAGCGTCGGCCTGCAGTCCAGAGAGACCCGGGTTCGGTTCCCGCTAAGGGCACGTACTTCGGTTGCAGTTTGTCCCCGGCCCTGGTTGGTTGTGCGGGTGGCAGCCACTCGATGTGTCCCTTCACGTCGATGTTTCTCTCTCTCTCTCTCTCTCTCTTCCTCTCTCTCCCTCCCACTCTATCTGTACAAAAAATGGAAAAATATCCTCGGGTGAGGATAAAAAAAAAAATCCATACTACCCAAAGCAATCTATAGAGTCAATGCAATCCCCATTAAAATACCAATGACATAATTTCTCAAAACTAGAACAAACATTCCAAAAGTTTATATGGAACCAAAAAAGAACTCAAATAGCCACAGCAATCTTGAAAAAGAAGAACAAAGTAGGAGGGATCATAATACCGGATATCAGGTTATACTACAAAGCCACTGTAACCAAAACAGTCTGGTACTGGTACAAGAACAGGCATATAGATCAATGGAACAGAACAGAGAACCCAGAAATTGACACAAGACATTATGCTCAATTAATATCCGACAAAGATGGCAAGAACATACAATGGAATAAAGATAGCCTCTTTAATAAATGATGTTGGGAAAATTGGACAGCTACATGCAGAAAAATAAAACTAAACCAACTTATACCATACACAAAAATAAACTCCAGATGGATAAAAGACTTAAATGTGACTCGTGAATCCATAAAAATTCTAGAAGAAAATGTAGGCAACAAAATTTCAGAAATCACACTCACCAGAATTTTCACTGATACAATGCCTAAGGCAGAAAAAAACAAAAGAAAAAATTGCCCCAACCGGTTTGGCTCAGCGGTGAGAGCGTTGGCCTGTAGTCTGGAGAGATCCGGGTTTGGTTCCCACTAAGGGCACGTACCTCGGTTGCAGTTTGTCCCCGGCCCTGGTTGGTCGTGCAGGTGGCAGCCACTCGTTGTGTCCCTTTCACGTCGATGTTTCTGTTTCTCTCTCTCTCTGTCCCACTCTATCTGAACAAAATATCAAAAAATGTCCTCGGTTGAGGATTAAAAAAAGAAAAAATTAATACACAGGACTACATCAATCTAAAAAGCTTCTGCACAGCAAAAGAAACAAGCATCAAAATGAGCCCTGGTCGGTTTGGCTGAGCAGTTAGAGCGTCGGCCTGCGGTCCGGAGAGACCGGGGTTCGGTTCCTGCTAAGGGCACGTACTTCGGTTGCAGTTTGTCCCCGGCCCTGGTTGGTCGTGCGGGTGGCAGCTTCTCAATGTGTCCCTTTCACGTGGATGTTTCTCTCTCTCTCTCTCTTCCTCTATCTCCCTCCCACTCTATCTGTACAGAAAAAATGAAAAATGTCCTCGGGTGAGGATAAAAAAAAAAAAAAAGGAAAGGCAACCCACTATATGGAAGAGCATAACTGCCAACGATACATCAGATAAGGGGTTAATTTCTAAAATACAAAGAGTACTCATACAACTCAACAAAAGGAAGACAAAGAATCCAATTAAAAAATGGGCAGAGGGCCTAAATAGACACCTCTCCAAACAGGACATACAAATGGCCAAGAGACATATGAAGAAAATGCTCAACGTCACTAATCATCAGAGAGAGGCAAATTAAAACAACAATGAGGCATCACCTTACACCTGCCAGAATAGCTGCCATCAACAAATCATCAAACAGTAGGTGCTGATGAGAAAAGGGGACTGTAGTACACTACTGGTGGGAATGTAGACTGGTTCAGCCACTAGGAAAAACAATATGGTGTTTCCTCAAAAAATTAAAAACTGAACTGCCATTTGACCCAGTGATTCCACTTCTAGGAATAGCCCAAGAAGCCTGAAACACCAATCAAAAAGAATGTATGTTCCCCTATCTTTATAGCAGCACTATTTACACTTGCTAAGATCTGGAAACAGCTCAATTGTCCATCAATAGATGAAGGGATAAAAAAGCTATGGTACAGCCCTGGCCAGTTTTGCTCAGCGGTTAGAGCGGTGGCCTGGGGTCCAGAGAGACCTGGGTTCGGTTCCCGCTAAGGGCATGTACCTGGGTTGTAGTTTGTCCCCGGCCCTGGTTGGGTTGTGCAGGTGGCAGCCACTGGATGAGTCCCTTTCACATTGATGTCCCTCTCTCTCTCTCTCCCCCGCCCCCTCCTTCCCACGCTATTTGAACAAAAAATGGAAAAATGTCCTCAGGTGAGGATAAAAAAAAAAAGCTGTGGTACATATACACCATGGAATACTATGCAGCTGTAAGAAAGAAAGATCTCTTATCCTCTGAGATGACATGGAGGGACCTGGAGAATATTTTATACTAAGTGAAATAAGCCAGTCAGAGAAACAAGTATCACATGATCTCACTTATTTGTGGAATATAATGAACAAAATAAGGTGATAAACAAAATAGACCCAGAGACATAGAAGTAGGGTTCAGACTGACAACTTCAAAGGATGGGGTGGGGGGAGGAAAGAGATAAACCAAAGAACTTATGCATATAAGCATAACCAATGGACATAGACAACAATGTTGGGGTGGGGGTGGGGGTGGACAGGAGGAGGGTGTCTATGGGGAAAAAAGGAGAAACATCTGTAACAAAAATAAATTAAATAAAAAAATAAAAATAAAAATAAAAAATCAATTTCGAAGAAATGGCTGAGATCAATAGACAGTCTAATTTTTTTTTTTTTTATCCTCACCCAAGGACATTTTTGCACTTATCTTCAGATAGAGCGGGAGGGAGAGAGAGGGGAAGATAGAGAAAGAAACATCCATGTGAGAGAGACACATCGAGTGTTTGCCACCCACACGACCCAAACTGCAACCGAGGTATATGTCCCTAGCAGGAACCGAACCCAGGACTCCCTAGTCCCTCCCTAGAGGTCGACGCTCTAATCGCTGAGCCAAACCAGCCAGGGTTGCTTTCTAAATTTTTAAGTACAATGAAAGAAGAATGAACAAAAGACGGCACTATAAAATCTCCAATCAAAAAAAATTTAATTATATTCACCATTTTACATATTCTAAAGCAGAAAGGCCTACCAATATATTTAGAATTGTTGAAGGAAAAAAAAAATTTATGTCAACACTCAGGTTCCCAAAGATTTAACAAAACAGCCCAATACGAGAACACTGGAAACAACTGTAATCTACTATACATTTTAGTTTATTTCTAATGATAAAATGAAGTTCTACCAGATACAATACCTTGAAACACAAAGCAATCAATTCTAAGACTCTAAGGTAAAGTCAGAAGCAAGGTAAGGGTATCTCATTTATCACTGTTATTTAACTCTCCTGGAGGTTATAAACAACTACACAAAAGGAAAAAATGAAGACTATAAAATTATAACTACTTATACATTTTATCACAGTTTAGTTATAAACCCAAAAGAATCAATGGAAAAATATTACAATAAGAAAACTCATCAAAGTGATTGGATATAAAATTAATATATGGATATCAACAGCTTCCATCCTAAAAGCCCACAATATTTGGTTATTATGGAAAAAACTAATATACACAATAGAAAATAAAAGATAAAATACTTCAAAACAAGCCTTAAAATGCTACTGAAGATCTACAGAAATTTCTAGAACAGCGGTTTTGTTTGTTTGTTTGTTTATCCTCACCCGAGGACATTTTTTGTTTTCCATTTTTTGTGGCTGCCACCCACACAACCCAACCAGGGCCAGGGACAAACTCCAACCGAGGTACGTGCCCTTAGCAGGAACCGAACCCAGGTCTGTCTGGACCATAGGCTGACGCTCTAACCACTGAGCCAAACCAGCCAGGGCAGAACAGCAGTTCTCAACATGTGGGTCTCAACATGTGGGTCACAACCCCTCTGGGGGTTGAACAACCCTTTCACAGGGTCGCCTAACACATAACAGCAAAATTACAGTTATGAAGTAACAACGAAAATAATTTTATGGCTGGGAGTCACCACAACATGAGGAACTGTATTAAAGGGTCGCGGCATTAGGAAGGTTGAGAACCACTGTCCTAGAACTACTAAGTGAGTTGAGCACGGTCAACAGATAGAACATGAACACTCAAGTATCAATCACATTTCTATATACTAACAATAAACATGTGGAAACTGAAATTTAAAACAATGTCATTTACAATTACTTCAAAGAAATTTAAATACTTATGTATACACTTAAAATATATATAGGATCTCTTTCGTGAAATTACAAAATGCTAATGAAAGAAATCAAAGGTCTAAAAACAGCAACATTTAATATCCATGAACTGAACTACTAAATATAGTAAAGCATCAATACTTCCCAAATTCTTCTATAGGTTTAATGCAATTTCTATCAAGATCCTAGCAAGGATTTTTGTAGATAAAGACAAGCTTATTCTAAAATTTATATGGAAGGCACATGACCAGAATAGTTAAAACAAATAATGAAATGGAAATAATCCCTTGGGGAGAAAGGGGGAGAACCTCGACCTAAATAAACCTCACACCCTATATGAAAACTAACTCAAAATAGATCATGAACTTAAATATAAAATGTAAAACTTTTATTTAAAACATAGGAGAAAATCTTCAGGATCTATAGCTATGCAAAGAGTCTTGATACTTGACACCAAAAGCATGATCCATAATAAGGAAAAATGATAAACTGGACTTCATCAAAATTAACTTTACTACGAAACAGTCACTTTAGGCAGGATGTTTGCAGAATAATACCAGAGAGTAAGATGACTGGTATCAATCTGCCGGCCGGTGTGGCTCACTGGAGTGAGCGTCATCCCATGGACTGAGAGATCCTGGTTCGATTCCTAGTCAGGGCACATGTCCAGGTTGCGGGCTCCATCCTTAGCAGGGGACATGCAGGAGGCAGACAATTGATGTTTCTCCCTCACATCGATGTTTCTATCTCTCTCTCCCTTCTTCCCTTTCTAAAAAAAAATCAATAAAAACATATTAAAAAAAAAAAAAAAAGCTCTACAGATGTGTCAAAAGAAAAAAAAAAAGGCAAACCTACAGAGAAATATTTTTCAATAAATAAAAAGTGTCATTATAGGAGTCCATGATTGTACACCATACTTAAAATGAGTACAATATAGAAATGAAGAACAGATTGGTGGAAGCCAGGAATTAAGAAAGGTACGGGAGCCCTGGGCGGTTTGGCTGAGTGGTTAGAGCTTCGGCCTACGGACCAGAGAGTCCCAGGTTCTGTTCCCACTAAGGGTATGTACCTCGGTTGCAGTTTGTCCCCATCCCAGTTGAGGTCATGTGGGTGGCAACCAGTTGATGTGTCTCTCTCATATGGATGTTTCTCTCTCTCTCTTCCTCCTTCTCTCCCTCCCGCTCTATCTGAAGATAAATGCAAAAAAAAAAGAGTCCTCGGGGAGGGAGGAAGGGAGGGAGGGAGGGAGGGAGGGAGGGAGGGAGGGAGGGAGGGAGGGAGGGAGGGAGGGAAGGAAAGAAGGAAGGAAGGAAGGAAGGAAGGAAGGAAGGAAGGAAGGAAGGAAGGAAGGAAGGAAGGAAGGAAGGAAGGAAGGAAGGAGAATGAGAAGGAAGTGGATATGCCTATAACAGGGCACCATAAAATATCATTGAGGTGAAAGAATTGTTATGTATCTTGACTCTATCAATGTCAATATCATGTTTGTAATATTTTACTAAATATAGTTTTGCAAAATCTTACCACTAGGAGGAACTAGGCAAGGTATATGGGGGATCTCTCTGTATTATTTCTTAGAACTTCATGTAAACCTATAATTATCTCCAAATGAAAAGTTTAATTAAAGAAAAAAATAGCATACAAGTCCAGCTTCACGGTTATACATAATATTCCACACCAAAAATTTCAATGCAAGGAGTAGAAAATCATGCACATAGTTTCCCAATAAAACATGCATACAACAATGCTCTAACAGCACCTGGATACCAAAAAAAGCTTCCTAATACATCTCACCAAATTATGACAATGATAATGATTAAAACAACAGTAACAGGTTCCTCAAAAAGTTAAACACAGAATAACCAGGACTCGGCAATTCCACTAAAAGCATGGACTCATATACTTGTACACCAATATTTCCAATAGCCAAAATGTGGAAACAACACAAGTGTCCAGGGACAGATGAATGAAGAAATAAAATGTGGTATAAAAATACAATGGAATATTATTCAGCTATAAAAGAGTATGAAGTTCAGATTCATGATACAACAGAACAGAGGATATCTGGGCTATGGAAAGGGAGTAATGGGGAGTTATTGCTAATGGTTAGAGCTTTTGCTTTAGGTGATGGAAAAGTTTTAGCATAGATACTGGTGAAGGTTATACAACATTGTGAATGTACTTAATACTACTGAAATTGTAAGCTTAAAAATGGTCAAAATGATAAACTTCATGATGTGTGTATTTTATCACCATAAATGATAGTAACAGTAGCCATAACATATTCAGTGCTTACTATGTGTCAGGCACTATCTCTCTTTTTTTTTTATCTTTTTATTGTTGTTGTTAATCCTCACCAGAGGATATTTTTTCCCCAATGATTTTTAGAGAGAGTGGACGGAAAGGAGGGAAGGAGAGAGGGAGAAGAGGAAGAGAAACATTGATGTGGGAGAGAAACATCGATGTGAGAGAGACACATTGATGGGTAGCCTCCTGCACATACCCCAAATAGGGCCGGGGATCAAACTTGCAACCCAGGTACATGCCGCCCTTGACTGGGAATTGAACCCCAAACCTTTCGGCACTCAGGCCAACACCCTAACCACTGAGCAACACTGGCCAGGTTGTACTTGCTATCTTTTAAATAATGCAGAATTGCCTCATTTAAAACCCTACGAAATAGATACTATCAGAATTCCCATTTTATAGTTAAGAAAGTAAAGCAAGACACAGTTTGAGCAACACCAACTAGTAATTGGAGAACTAGAATTTCAATCTAGTCAGTCTCATTGCTGGTGTTCTTAACATATGCTACTTATATAATTTTATTAATAGATGATTAACATTAGCAAAGAAAATCTCAATTCATTGACTCTTATTTGGGGAATGAATATAAAGAAAATTATTTTTAAAAGTCAGTATCATTATAGTCTGGCTGGTGTGGCTCAGTAGATCGAGCGTTGTCCCATGGACTGAGAGGTCCCAGTTTGATTCCTGGTCAGGGCACATGCCCAGGTTGTGGGCTCAATCACCAGTGGGGGGACATGCAGGAGGTGGCCAATTGTGGATGTTCTCCCTCACTGATGTTTCTATCTCTCTCCCTCTCCCTTTTCTCTTTCTGAAATCAATAAAGAAAAAAGTTATTTCGAAAAGAGAATTTAAAATAAATAAAAGTCAGTAACATTACAAATTGGGGGAATAAAGGAAGATAAAAATGTACTTCGCCTGGCCGGTGTGGCCAGTGGTTCAACATCGACCCACGCACCAAGAGGTCGCTAGTTCGATTCCCAGTCAGGGCACATGCCCAGGTTGCGGGCCATATTCCCAGTCGGGGAGCATCCTAGTGGTGACCAATCAATGCTCTCTCTCATCGATGTTTCTATCTCTCTCCCCCTTCTCCATTCCTCTCTAAAAACCAATAAAGGAAAAAAATTTTTTTAAGAAATGTATTTAAAAAAACATGGTCAGTACTCGCTTCGGCAGCACATGTACCAAAATTGGAACGCTATAGAGATTAGCATGGCCTCTGCACAAGGATGACATGCAAATTCATGAAGCGTTCCATTTTTTTTAAAAAAACACAAAACATGGCCAGTTTATACCCTGGCCAGTGTGGCTCAATGGTTAGAGTGTTGGCCCTCATGCTGACAGGTCGAGGCTTCAATTCCCAGTCAAGGGCACATACCTGAGTTGCAGGTTCGACCCCCGGCCTCCACTGGGGCAAGGGCAGGAGGCAACCAATCAATGTGTCTCTCTCACATCGATGTTTCTCTTCTCTCTCTCTGTCTCTCTCCTCCCTTCCTTCCCCTCTCTCTAAAAATCAATGGAAAGCCCTGGCCTGTTTGGCTCAGCGGTTAGAGAGTCAGCCTGTGGTCCACAGAGACCCGGGTTTGGTTTCCACTAAGGGCACCTACCTCAGTTGCAGTTTGTCCCCGGCCCTGGTTGGTCGTGTGGGTGGCAGCCACTCGATGTTTCCCTTCATATTGATGTTACTCTCTCTCTCTTCCTCCCACTCTATCTGAACCAAAAAAAAAATAAAATAAAAAGGAAAAATGTCCTCGGGTGAGTATAAAAAATAAATAAAAATCAATGGAAAAAATATCCTTGGGTGAAGATTAACACCCCCCCCTCCCAAAAAAAGCACACATGGTCAGTTAGAGCCCATAGAGACCACACCTGAAAAAGAAAAATGATACCAAATTAAAGTTTTAAGAACTGTGAAGATTATGAAGGCTACATTTCAGGAAAATATACTGCAGTACTTATATCACCTTTTTTTCTAGTAAACTTTTTACTGATGTAAAAAAATACATCCAGCCCTGGCCAGTTTGGCTCAGCGGTTAGAGCGTCGGCCTGCGGTCCGGAGAGACCCAGGTTCGGTTCCCGCTAAGGGCACGTACTTCGGTTGCAGTTTGTCCCCGACCCTAGTTGGTCGTGCGGGTAGCAGCCACTCGATGTGTCCCTTCATATCGATGTTTCTCTCTCTTTCTCCTTCCTCTCTCCCTCCCCACTCTATCTGTACAAAAAATGGAAAAATATCCTCGGGTGAGGATTAAAAAAAAAAAATACATCCAGTAAAGAACAAAAAGTACACAAAGTTAGCAAAGTATAAATGCTGTTTAACCAGCAAGAAACAACATTCCAGTACCCAGAAAACCCCTCTCCCCATCACTATACAGGTTTTTTAAGTGTTAACTTTAAGAGGCCTAATCCCTTGCCAGTTAAAATGTGATAAAAATCTTCCAGCAAGGTTCTCTGAGATTTAAGCCAGCCAGGTTAACATATCTACTACTTATTTGAAGTGATTAAAAGAGAAAAATGTAAGGGGGTGGGTGGAGGTGAAAGAGGGCATAGAGGGGATAAATGGTGATGGAAAAATGAAAAGAAAAAAGTAGATAATACAAAAAAATTAAAAAATCTGGTACATTTAATATCCTTGCGAGTTTCATTGTTGAAACAAACGATTCCATTCCTAAAAATAATCCTATTCCATTATTAGTAGCTGTGATATGTATCCACTGTATTTTACTTCACAATAAAGTCTGAAAGAAGAGGTAATGAGGAACACAGCATACCAATACCATCACGTGGAACATTTTGTACCACTCAGGTTTCCAATCAAGGAAAAGCATGAACTTGACACCAGAAATCTCATTAACCATGTACCAATTTCAAACACATTCTTCAGTGTGGAATGATACCAGAAATCTCATTAACCAGGATATAACTTTTATTTTATTTATTTATTTTTTTATCCTCACCTGAGGATATTTTTCCATTTTTCGTACAGATAGAGTGGGAGGGAGAGAGAGAGAGAAAAACATCGATGTGAAGGGACACATCGAGTGGCTGCCACCCGCACGACCAACCAGGGCCGGGGACAAACTGCAACCGAATTACGTGCCCTTAGCGGGAACCGAACCCGGGTCTCTCCGGACCGCAGGCCGACGCTCTAACCGCTGAGCCAAACTGGCCAGGGCAGGATATAACTTTTAAGTCACTTTTAAGTTGGCTACTTTCACCTTAGAGGAAGCCAACAACAGCATGGGACATATTTTGCAGCCTATCCTCTGCCACTGAATAATCTAATTATAGAACCAGAAAGTGATGCCACTACATTTAAACTATTACACCCCACTCACTGTGTACCAACCAATACAAGAAGATATGGCACCACTGGCCCTTAGAATTTTAAGACTTAAATGTCCTAATTTTTAACACCTTCAAAAGTCATGACAGATGGTAACTTAATTTGTAAGAGGTAACAACAATCTCTATCTACTGCATACATGATTGTGAGGACTAAGTAAGTTAACAGAGACAAAGCACCAAAAATTAATTGAAGTCATGCACTGTGAGGTTAGTAGTAGAACAGGAAGTCTAGTAAGAAAACCTAGCCAAACATCAAGTACCTACAGTTCAGATAATGGTACTCACATCTGAATATTCTGCAGTCTCTAGTCACAACAAACACTAATGACAAACAAGTATTGTTTATATTTATTTATTTATTTATTTATTTATTTATTTTAATCCTTACTTAAGGACATTTTTGCATGTATTTTCAGATAGAGCTAGAGGGAGATAGGGAGGAAGAGAAAGAGAAACATCAATGTGAGTGAGACACATCGAGTAGTTACCACCCACACAACCCCAACCGGGTACATGCCCTTAGCGGGAACCGAACCCAGGTCTCTCCAGACCACGGGCTGACGCTCTAGGATGTCATGACACTTTAGGATATCATGACATAAACCATTGATCCAAACCGGCCAGGGACAAACAAGTATTGTTTAAAAGCCACCTTAGCCCTGGCCAGCCTGTGGACTGGAGAGTCCCAGGTTCTGTTCCCCCTAAGGGCACATACCTCAGTTGCAATTTGTCCCTGGCCCTGGTCGGGGTCCTGTGGGTGGCAACCAGTCGCTGTGTCTCTCTCACGTTGATGTTTCTCTCTCTTCCCCCTCTCTCCCTCCCGCTCTATCTGAAGATAAATGCAAAAATGTCCTCGGGTGAGGAAAAAAATTAAAAAATAAAAGTCACCTTTATGTCATGACATTCTAAATTTCTGCACTTACCTTTGTTGTTTTTATTAAAAGTTTTATTAATTTTTAGAGCAAGAATAAGAGAAATATCAATGTGAGAGTGAAACCTCAATCGCTGTCTCCTGCATACCCCCTACCAGGGGGATCAAGCCCACAACCTGGACATATGCCCTGACCAGGAATCAAACCTGCAACCTTTTGGAGCATGGAACAAAACCAACTGAGCCACAACAGACAGGGCCAATTCACCTTTGTTTTTGATTTGGAAGAAAGGAGGCATCCACATGATTTAAAAAAAAAAAAAAAAGCAAAGCATAAATTTAACTTTAGAATAAATGGCTGAAGCTCTAGCTCACAATCGTATGATGAACAGGAAAAGTATGAAAATAACAAAATCTACATAACCAATACTTAGTCTTCTTTCATTAAGTAATGTAAAGAATTGAACCCAATACATGATTTCAAAATATGTAATGGGCTCAATTCTTTATATTACCAAATGAAAATCATTCAGTCTTTCAAACATTCTGAAATGTCTCTGGTGATGGGATCCTACAAGTGTTTCTTCAAATATTTGATCAGTGTGACTCTGTCAAAGGCATCATCCATTTTGTTCAGTTCTCCACAATGATGATATCCACAGATTTGTTGCAAATCACTATTAATTCAAGTTTGAATAATCCGGATTAAGTAATTCTTATTCATTTAACTTTTTCATAAAGGATCAATTTTCTAATATCTGCTCATTTCCTGGGGTCTTTACTGGAGTCTGCCAAATTCCTTTATATACTATATAGAGTAAGAAGTTCAGAACTAGATACAATTTCACTAAGTTTCTTTAAATAATTACAATTACAAATATGTGATACAAAGTATACATGCAAAATACAAGACCAACACATTAATACCTAGGCACCTACAATCAAGTTTCTCCTAAATTCCTGAATGTTTGTATAATTTTTATTAACTGTAATGAGTTACCTTTTTTGTTTTAAATAATATCATAATTAGCTACATGATTTATATTGTTACCTACTAAAGTTTCTCATTTTAAAAAAGAGAAAATCAAGATTCTCCCAAGAAATCTATGACAATTTACAGCTTATAAAGCATTTACACATCTCTCATTGTGTAATCTTTTCAAAAACTCTACGGTAGATGGGAATTGATCAAGTTCATAAAAGTTTAAGGGAAACTTTGGTATAATGAAAAGTACCCTGTATGTGGTATCAAAAGTGAATGAGTCCAAATACAGGTTCCACTGTCTTATAAATTTTTGGCCTGTCATTCAACTTCTCTAGACTAAGCTCTCTCATGTCACAAGAAGAAAAAATATCTACCTCAATGTTTTCAAGAGGGCTGTGTAAGGTACATAAAATATTCTAACCTTTAGAATGTACTCCAATAACTGCATCCAAGCAAGTGTAAAACTAAAACTCAAATCTAGACCTAACTTGGAGATACAACCATTTTTCTTGCCTTTCACAAGAAAATTTCTCCAAGAGGAGTCTATAGTTGCCACCTGTACTCTGAAAGCTTACATTTTCATTCCATCTCTCACCTTATCCCTCTACAATCTAGCTTCTATTCCCTCTGAGAGACCACACTTGATAAGGTCACACCAATGAAATCCTTATTACCAAATCCAGCAGATACATGTCAATAATTCCCAAATGTTTACCTCTGGCCCTAACCTCTCACTGAATTTCAGAATACTACTATAACCTACCATCAAGTATAAAATCTATATCTACATGGATGTCCAAATGGCATCTCAAACTTAACAAAAGACAACTCATGATTATCCCATAAAACCACCTCTCCCCTCTAGTCTTACCCATTTCAGTAAACTGCTATTAATCTTCTAATCGCTCAAGTCCTCCTGAGAAAAGAGACATTATCTGTCTTTTTTACTCCTATATTCCCAGCACTTAAAATAGCAACTAGCACACAACAGGTCAATAGGTATATTCAGTAAATATTTATCAAATGAATGACTGAGGAATTACTACTCACACTTTAAGAATAAGTTCAGGGGTAGAAATTAATTTCCCTGACCTCCCCAGGTTCTTAATACTAACTCCTTTTCTCATTTATTAATGTTTCTATTATAGTACCTGTCAGAATTTACTGTATTTATCTGTTTACATGCCAGTCTTCCCCTACTGAACTGTGATATTTCTTAGGATCAGGAAGCCCTTTGTGTTTTGTTTTTAATTGACTGTAGCGAGGGGGCTGGGGAGAGCGAGAGATAGACAGAGAAACATCATTTGTTGTTCCACTTATTTATGCATTCACTGGTTAATTCCTGTATGTGCCCTGACAGGGAATTGAACCCACAACCTTGGTGTATTGGGACAAAATTCCAACGGAGTCGTTCAGGAGGTAACCAACTGATGTGTCTCTCTCTCATAGATCTTTATCTTTCTCTTTCTCCTTCTCTCTCCCCACCCCTTCCACTTTATCTAAAAATCAATTAACCAAAAAAAAAATTCTTCCTGAACAGAACATTTCTGAACAGAAAAATGTCAATATAGATTTATTGACATTATACATACATATATATACGTACATACGTGTGTGTGTGTGTGTGTGTATGATAAAATGGGAAAGTTCCCATATATATATATATGATAAAATGGGAAAAGTTCCCAACATATGTTACTGATACAGCCTTTTTAAAAAATGGTACACTTGAGCCCTGGCCGGTTTTTCCCAGTGGTTAGAGCATCAGCCCACAGACCAGAGTCCTGGGCTTGGTTCCCGCTAAGGGCACATACCTTGGTTGCGGTTTGTCCCCAGCTCCAGTTGAGGTCGTGTGGGTGGCAACCACTCAATGTGTCTCTCTCACATCAATGTTTCTCTCTCTCCCTCCTGGTCTATCTGAAGATAAATGCAAAAAAAAAAACATGGTACAGTTGATAACAGACAAGGAACAACATTTAGATTTTTAAGACAGTCATTCTCAAGCTTTCATGTTCATAAAATCTTAACTGCTATAAACACACAGAAAAATTTCAAATCAAATAGCAGTTTATTTTTTTGAAGATATAAAGACAGCCCTGGCCAAGTGATTCAGTTGGTTGGAGCACTGTCCCGTACACCAAAAGGTTGTGTGTGGGTTTGATTCCCACCCACTCAGGGCACATACTTAGGTTGTGAGTTTGATCCCCGGTCAAGGCTCACACAGGAGGCATCTGATTGATGTCTAGCTGTCTGTCTATTTCTCTCTCTCTCTCTCTAAAATCAACAAAAACATATCCTTAGGTGAAGGTTAAAAAAACAGTAAAAATAAAGATGTAAAGGCAGGTAACACTTTGTATCACTTACACTACTTTTTTTCCTAGCATAAAGTAGACCAACTATTTTTTTTCTTTACTGATTTTAGAGATAGAGGAAGGGAAAGGGAGAAAGGGGGGAGGGAGGGAGGGAGAGATTTGCCACCTCATGCATGCCCCACACTGGGGATTTGGTCCACAATGTGGGCCTGTGCCCTGACCAGGAATTGAACTGGCGACCTCTTGGTGCATGGGTTGAAGCTCAACCACTGAGCCATACCGACCTGGCTAAAGTAGACCAACTTTTAAGTGAAATCACATGGAACCTGTTTAAACTTACTATCCCACTTCACTGACCAACTTTATTGAGAAGAAACCAGGCAAATCTTATCATCTCATGAAGTAGAGTTGGGGGAAAAGCCAGTAAAAGCCTACCACAGACTGCTGCTGGTCTTGTGTACCCATGGGGAAATACCCAATGGGAATCCTCCTGTAAAGATTTCCATGATAAAAAAGATGCCAACTGTTATTTGCTGAGTGGCTGCTTTAGGCCTTTCCACTAGGTATCAAGTCCACTTTAGTCATTCAAAACCATTCAGCAATGTTTGTCAAAATTCATAGAACTATACGTCTAAAAAGGGTGAATTTTACTGTGTAAACTATACCTCAATAAATGTCTTTTTCAAAATCTGACAATTAGCATGAACATTACAAAAATATGTTTTAATCCTCAGTAAAAAAAAAAAAAAAAAAAAAAAAAAATCTGTATTTGTTTGGTCACATCCCCAAAACTACAAAGTTGTAAGGCTTTCAAAAACAAGGGGTTGGCCCTGGTCGGTTTGGCTCAGCGGTTAGAGCGTTGGCCTGTGGTCCAGAGAGACCCGGGTTCGGTTCCCACTAAGGGCAAGTACCTCGGTTGCAGTTTTTCCCCGGCCCTGGTCGGTCATGCGGGTGGCAGCCACTCGATGTGTCCCTTTCACGTCGATCTTTCTCTCTCTCTCTGTTTCTCTGTCTCCCTCCCACTCTACCTGAACAAAAAATGGGAAAATGTCCTCAGGTGAGGATAAAAAAAAAAAAGGTGGGGGGGGGGAGTGGAGAAAGACAATGTACTTTTCCCAAGTTTTTTAAGTTACAGGACTCCTAGTTCTAAAAGTATGATATGTCCATCTCAAGAAATATAATAAATTTGTCTTTCAACTGCATTCAATTCAAAATAAGTCACTCTATATTATCACAAGGTAATGTTATGAAAGAATTACATGATATAGCAGTTTAAAACTCTATAAGCAGATTTTTTGAAAAGCCTACATTTTGTCATTCAACATAAGAGACCAACTACATCATATCAAATGCCCCACGCTTAAACCACAAAAGCTACAAATCAATTCCCTGAAAAGCAGATGTAAAAGTAAAATGATCTTATTACTATATTACAGTAGGTGAAAATATTTTCTATTTTATCTTTAGTCCATAAACTATTTTTTTAAAAACTATAAAGTCAGTTTCAAGCATGATAGAGTAATAAAATTAAGCTAATCTGCCCTGGCCAGTTTGGCTCAGCGGTTAGAGTGAGGGCCCACGGACCAGAGTCCTGGGTTCAGTTCCCGCTAAGGGCACGTACCTCAGTAGCAGTTTATCCCTGGCCCTGGTTGGGGTCGTGTGGGTGGCAACCACTCGATGTGTCTCTTTCACATCGATGCTTCTCTCTCTCCCTCCCGCTCTATCAGAAGATAAATGCAAAAATGTCTTTGGGTGAGGATAAAAAGAAAAAAAATTAAGCTAATCATTTAACAAATAATGTATTATATATTTATTCTGTGCCAGGCTCAGCAATTAACTAATAAAAAAAAAGACAAAATACATTCCCTTTCACTAAATGTTTTTCTTTCTAATACAAATATACATATTATAAAACTTACATAGTCAAATTATTTAGTCCCTATTTCCTTCAGAGACTCAAAGGAATTTTAACTAAACTCAAACACATGTCCTGAGCAATACACAGTAGTCCCCTCAATCCATTGGGATACATTCTAGAACCACCAGTAGATACCTAAAACCACAGATAGTACTGAACCCTATATATACTACGTTTTTTCCTATACGATAAAGTTTAAATTATAAATTAGGCACAGTAAGAGATTAATATAATAAAACAGAAAAATTATAACAATATACATGAATATGCTCTCTCTCTCTCTCAGAATATTGTATTTTACTGTACTCACCCTTCTTCATGTAATACGAGATGATAAAATGCCTATGTGATGAGATAAAGTGAGGTGAATGATGTAGGCATTGTGAGGCAGCATTAGGCTACTATAAGAGTTACTTGAACACAAGAACTGCATAAGATGGCTAAGTGACTAACAGGTGGGTAGTATCTATACAGCATGGATATGCTGGACAAAGGGAAGATTCACGTCCTGGGTACGATGGACCAAGACAACATGAAATTTTATCACAAATTTCAGAATGACACACAACTTAAAATTTATGAATTGTTCATTTCTGGAATTTTCCATTTAAGTGTTTTTGCACAACAGGTAACTGAAACTATAAAGAGTAAAACCACGGATAAGGAGGACTACTGTAACCTAAGCAGAACCACCACTAAATATAAGGGTATACATTTTAAGGGATTAAAAAGGCAATATTTGTCCTAATCTAAGCAGCTTAGAAAATGAAAAAGTGACTCGGAAAAGAGTCCAGACAAAGACCCTCTCAGATATGGACAATTGATTTTTAACAAAGGTGCCAAAGTAATTTAATGAATAAAAAATAGACTAGAACTGGAAGCCATATGGGGGGATCTTGAGGGGTGAAGAAGCTCAATCTTTACCTTACATCATACACAAAACTTAACTTGAAATAAATTACAGACCTAAGTGTAACATCTACAGCTCTAGGATTTTTAAAAAAAGACACATAAGGAAACCCTTCACAAATACTTCTTTGGACACAAAAAGCATAACCATAAAAGAAAAAACAATAAACTGGCTTTATTAAAATTTTTAGATGTCTGCTCTTTAAAAGATTCTGATGAAAAAATGAAAGACACCCTAGCCAGTTTGGCTCAGCGGTTGCAGCATCGTCCTGCGGACCAGAGAGTCCTGGGTTCGGTTTCTGCTAGGGGCACATACCAAAAAAAAAGAAAAAAAAAGAAAGACAAGAATAAAATAATATAGTCAAAATACATATCCGAAAAACTACTTGTAATCCACAATATATTAAGAACTTTAAAATTCAACAATAAAGGTGAAACGATTTTTTAAATGGATATAAGAATTAGATATTTCACCTAATTAAAAGATATAGAAATGATTAATAAGGACATAAAAAAAAATGCTCAACCTCAACAGCTATCAGAAAAATGCAAACTAGCCCTGGTCAGTGTGGTTCAGTTGGTTGACTGTCACTCTGTGCACCAAAATGTTGCCAGTTGGATTCCCAGTCAGGGCACATGCCTAGGTTTCGGGCTCAATCCCACATAGGGGGCATATAGGAGATAGCCCACCAATATTTCTCTTTTCTTTCTTTTGCTCGCTCTCTCTCTCCCTCTTTCATCAATGTTTCTCTCTCTCCCTTCCACTTTCTTTAAAATCAATAAAGAAAAAAAATGTTTTTAAATAAAACATAGTTAAGCATTATCTCTATTTACAAATAAGAAGACTAAGGGTGAGACTGTCTAGATAATTTCCCCATGGCTACACAAATTAGAAAACAGAGAAAAGTAAGAACTTCCCAGCTTAGGCCCTCTCCATTATACCACACTGCCTCCCACAAAGGTAAGTGGTTCCATTTTTCCTAGTCATGTCATCTCTTTCAAGGGAGGTGAACTACTACTTAACATTTACTGAAGACAACTTCGAACCAGGCCAAGTAGTTGGCCTTTTAAATCATCTCATTTAATCCTCCAACAATCCTCACAAAAAGGAGTCCCATTTTACAGGTAAAGAAACTGAGACTCAAGATCAAGTAACTCATCAAAGACACAAACTGAAATAGAAAAGCCTGAATTCAAATCTGTGTGTCTAATTCCAAGGACCACACTTACAGCACTTCACTAAAGACACAATAGTGCATTATAGCCACTGGTCATAGTAAAGGCTAAAAAAACACTTTTAAAAGAGAAAACTCTTTAACTCTTATAGCCATACTATAATGGTGGTTTCCATTTTCCAAGATCTATAGTAACCAGGAGTATTGTTTCTGAATCAAAGAATAGTACATAAAAATGCATATGTACATTACAGGAACAACAATCCTAAGTGTTATAGTCAGAGAAATCCTGAGAAGTCTAGGATACTATATAAATTGTTATACCTACTGAACCAAAATATGTAAAATACACAACAGGCGCTCTCCCTTTCTGGAGCACACCCTTGCCTTTCCATGCCCCTCATCTTTCCCCCAGGCACTTTACCTTTACTTTTGTCTTTCCTAAGCTCCAACAGCCCTTCTTTTGCCTCTGTAACTTATTTCCTGAACCCATTTCTTCATAATCATTTCTTCTACCTCTGTGACTTTCTAAATAAACCTTTGCTTGTATTTGAAAATAAATGAATTAAATTAAACATGCAAAGACCTCCTTCCATAAGTTATCTGTGTTATAATACCATATAACAATGCTATTGTTCCAACTATTTCATAAATAAAATCTGTCCAAGTAAAAATATCTGACATGTAGAGTGAACCTTTGAGGCAAAATCAAAACCCTACTTTGGTAAAGAATGTGTCTCATAAGTAACTAACAACAATTGAGGGGCCTATCTCAAGCTGCATAATAATTATCCTCTAGAACACAAGTTCGATTTCTTGTTTTTTTACAATGTTACAGATGGAGACTCCAAGGAAGTAGTTAGTTACCTTTCTCAATATCACAATCAGAAATCTAAAAATAAAACTTCCATCTACAACCTTTCTCAATATTGCTCAATTTTACTAAAGCACAAGGCCTTCTTTTAACTACCAATGTGAAAGATAAGAAATAGAAAGAAAAAAGAAAAATCTAGAATATATAACTATCTGCAGGCCTCATAGCAACTCTTCTCGGGCTATAAATGCAATAAAAACCCTTTCAAGTGGAAAGAAAAATAAAGTTTTCATTCTTTTTACAAATATATTTTTACTGATTTTTAGAGAAAGAGACACATCAATGTGAGAGTGAAACATCGATTGGCTGCCTCCTGCACACCCCCTACCAGGAACTAAGCCCCAAACTGAGGCAAGTGCCCTGACTAGGAACTGAACCAGCCACCTTTCAGTGCCCAAGATGATGCCCAAACAACTGAGTCACATACCAGCCAGGGCAGTTTTCATTCTTAAACTAAGTGATTTATACCATTTTCTAACAAACATTTAAGAAAGTTAAGCCTCAAATTTAGATACAGAATTCTCCTAAAATCAAAATTAAGTCTCAAACTTCAGAACATATATATAATAGCAACTGGATGACTAAATACATTTAAGTATTTTGAAGTTTCAACTATCAAAATGTTTTTTGTTTTGTTTTGTTTTTCATCCTCTCCTGAGGACATTTTTGTATTTATCTTCAGATAGAGTGGGAGGAAAAAAGGAGGGAAGAGAGAGAGAGTAACATGGATGTGAGAGAGACACATAGAGTGGTTGCCACCCACACAACCCCAACTGGGGCTGGGGACAAACCACAACTGAGGTACATGCCCTTAGCTGGAACTAAACCTGGTACTCTCTGGTCCACAGGCCGACGCTCTAACTGCTGAGCCAAACCAGCCAGGGCTCAACTATCAAAATGTTAATCCAATACATGCTTATCTGGTTTCCAATGTCTGTGGACATTAACCACCAATGCAAAGAAGAAACAAAACACCAAGCAATCTTGTTTTCCTCATAAAAATATATCCTCAAACTGTCAGCAACCCAGATTCTATTTAATAGTAAATATTTCTTCCTGGTCAGTGTGGTTCAATTGGTTGAGCATTGTCCCATACAGAGAGGTCCCTGGTTCAATTCCTGGTCAGGGCATATAAATTGTGGGTTTGATACAGTGTAGGGGGACATGAGGAGGCAGCAGACTGATGTTTCTCTCTCCTCTCCCCTCTAAAATCCATAACAACATTTCTTTTTTAAATAAAAATAAACCCTGCCTGGTTTGGCTCAGCAGTTAGAGTGTCGGCCTGCGGACCGAAGAGTCTTGGGTTCAATTCTGGTCAAGGGCATGTACCTCGGTTGCGGTTCAGTCCCTGGCGCTGATCGGGGTTGTGCGGAAGGCAACCAATCAACATGTGTCTCTCAAATCCATGTTTCTCTATCTCTCCCTCCTACTCTGTCTGAAAATAAATGAAAAAATACCCCCAGGTGAAGATTTGAAAAATAAATAAAATAAAAATAAGAAGCGGTTGAGAAAAACGACATTTGGGTGAGATACAGGGGTGGGTAAAAGTAGATTTACAATTGCTCATATGAAAAAATGTACAAGAATAAACTCTGTGTTTCATATACTCCCAACTATAAACATACTTCTGCCCACCCCTGTATGCTCTATTATCTATCTACATCTCCAGGTTTTAGTTCTGAATCAAGTAATCAACCAATCACATTACTCTGGTCCAGATGTCACAAACTTGAACATGTGAAGCAGCCTGATGAAAGACAAAAAGGTTATCATTATGTTGAAATGAAACTACTTAGAAGATTTACAACTCAAATTTACAATTTATATGCATAGGCAGTTAATAGAAATATGAAAAAATAGTAAAAAAAAATGTTTTTAATTAGATCCCTGCCTCACATCATATACAGAAAAAACAAAAACTTTTTTCAGATAGAATCAAGACCTAAATGTAAAAAAACAAATGTCTAAAACTTTTATAAAAAAAATATGGAAGATTCTTAGTGATCTTAGGATATGGAGTAGATTTCTTGAGACACAAAGGATACAAACCAATAAGAAAAATAGTGATAAGATTCAATAATCATTTCTATTCAAAACAAGCCATACAAAAAAACTAACAGATAAGCCACAGAGACTAAGAGAAGATATTTGCAATTCACTTAACAGACACAATCAGAATATGAAATCAACTCTTCAAATCAATTTATAAAGACAACCCATTGGGGAAAGGGGGAGAGGGAACAGCCCATTCAAGAAAACCTGAATAGCCTGGACAACGGTGGTTCAGTGGTTGAGCATTGACCCATGCACCAAGAGGTCGCCAGTTCAATTCCCAGTCAGAGCACATGCCCAGGTTGTGGGCCAAATCCCCAATGTGGGGCACGCTGGAGGCGGCCAATCGATGTTTCCATCTCTCTCTCCCTTCCCCTCTCTAAAATCAATAAAGAAAAAAAAATTTTTTTTTTAAATGAAAGAAAGAAAACCTGAATAGCCAGGCCAGTGTGGTTCAGTGGACTGAGAGTCATGCCATGGACTGGGAGGTCCCAGTTCAATTCCCAGTCAGGGCACATCCCCAGTAGGGGACATGCAGGAGGCAGCCAATTGATGTTTCTCTCCCACATGGATGTTTCTGTCTCTCTCTCTCTCTCTCCCCTCCTCTCTTTCTAAAAAAATCAATAAAAACATACTTTTTAAAAAAAGAAAACCTGAATAGTCACTCAACATTTTAAAACATGCCCAATCTCATAATTAATCAAAAAATTAAAATTAGACAATGTGAGCCCTGGCCAGTTTGGCTCAGCAGTTAGAACCTCAGCCTGCAGTCCAGAAAGACCCAGGTTCGGTTCCCACTAAGGGCACGTACCTTGGTTGCAGTTTGTCCCCGGACCTGGTTGGGTCGTGTGGGTGGCAACCACTCAATGTGTCCTTTTCACATCGATGTTTCTCTCTCTCTCTCTTCCACTCTTTCTCTCCCACTCTATCCGAACAAAAACAAAAAAATATCCTCGGGTGAGGATAAAAACAAATTAGACAATGTGATATCATTTCACACTCATTTGATTTGTAAATATGTGGGGGGGGAATCTGACAATGCCATGGATCATAAAGATTTGGAAACAGCAAATTCTCATATTATAATGCAAGAAAAAAGCAAAATGGAACAATTCTGGAGAGCAATTGGGCAATTTCTCCATAATCTCCTATCCAATAATTCTACTTCTAAGTAATTTACCCTAGAGAACTTCATTTGAAACTTCATACACACACTGCACAAAACATTTATCCTTACTGCCTGTAACACAACCTGGTATTTTTCCATCCTATTTTAATTCCTAAACTGATTTCCCAACCCATTAATGGCTCCCAACATGCAGTTTGAAAAACTTGCCAAAGATCTTAAATATGTGCACAAGCATTGCTAATTAGGAATGTTTGATGTAATAACAACAGAAAAATTCTGAGATGTCCTAAATTAAATTACAGCTGGCTGGTGAGTGACAGATAAAGAGTAATTAATCAATTAACTGTGGGCCAAAAAACAACAGACTGCTCACGTTCCTGACTGTACCTTGGAGCTTTGAACAAACTTCTATAGAGAACACCAAATGTCACATCCTGCGTATGCATGAACTTTCAGGACTTGTCCAGCACTAATCAATAGTGAATATTTCTTCTTAAGGACTGTGTACCTAATCTAGGACTGCCACCCCTTCACCTTTCCCCATCTCCCCTTATTTGTAGCCAATGTAAATTTCTTTCAAAACAACTTATACCTTTCGTCCCCCAAACATAATACGGAGTGGGCAAAAAGCAGGTTTACAGTTGTATGTGAAACAGGGCTTATACTTATATTATCATTATTTTTTTGTCTTTTTTTTTTTAGAGAGAGGGAGGAATGGAGAGAGAGAGAGAGAAAGAGAGAAGCATTGATCAGATGCCTCCAGTACATGCCCCGACCAGGATCAAACCTGCAACTAGGTATGTGCCCTGACCAGAAATCAAAGCCACAACCTTTCACTGCATAGAAAAACACCCAATCAACTGAGCCACACCAGCCAGGGCTCTTGCATTATTATCTATTAATTACTATATTATTATTTCATTGTATTAACTGTAAACCTGCTTTTGCTCATCAACTCCAGGACAGAGGACATGCTGCCTTCTCCATCTAGCCCATGCTGCTGATGATTTAGACTGCATGTCGCAGGACCTGCCCCTTTCCAGCTAGTAAACTCTTTCTTTCCGAAAACCTTTCTGCCATGAAAAATTCACAAAACATATATCCTTATTACCGGCAATATAACCTGATATTTTTCTATCTAACATTTTGTTTAACAGTAGCATTATTTTTAAAACAGGAAAAACTTGCCCTGGCCGGTTTGGCTCAGTCTTTAGAGCATCGGCCCACAGACCAGAGTCCCAGGTTCGGTTTCCGCTAGGGACATGTACCTCAGTTGCACTTTGTCCCCGGCCCCGGTTGGGGTCCTGTGGGTGGCAACCACTTGATGTGTCTCTCTCACATGGATGTTTCTCTTTCTCTCTCCTTCCCTCTCTCCCTCCCCGCTCTATCTGAAGGTAAATGCAAAAATGTCCTCGTGTGAGGATAAAAAATAAATAAAACGGGAAAAACTGGCCTGGCCAGTGCAGCTCAGTGCATTGAGCATCCTCCCATGGACTGAGGGGTCCTGATTCAATAACCGGTCAGGGCACATGCCCAGGTTGTACACTCGATCCCCAGTAAGGGGCATGCAGGAGACAACTGAATGATGTATCTTTCTCACATAGATGTTTCAATCTCTCTCCCTTCCTCTCTCTCTAAAAAAAAAAAAATCAATAAAAACATATTTCTTTATAAAACTGGAAACAACCTAAATACCTATCAACATGAGAATAACTTTAAACTGTCTGTATTTTACAGCACATAAACATGATGACTATAATTAGGTTGAACAATATGAAAACTGCCATTTTTGTAGGTCAAAATGATAAAATATCATCAACTTCCTATGACCCTAAAAAACATATCTCATAAAAAACAAGTTACAGTCCTGAACATTTTGGCTCAGCAATTAGAGCATCAGCCCAAGAACTAAAGCATCAAGGGTTTGATTCCCTGTCAAGGGCACATACCTGGGTTGCAGGTTCGATCCCAGACCCCAGTCAGGGTCATGAGAGAGAGGCAATCAATCGATGTGTCTCTCTCACATCGATGTTTTTCTCCCTCTCTCTCCCCCTCCCTTCCTTCCACTCTATTTTTTTTTCTTTATTGATTTTAGATAGAGAGGGAGAGGAAGAGATAGAAACATCAATGAGAGAGAACATCGATTGGCCGCCTACTGCATGCTCTGACCAGGAAGTGAACCAGCAACCTATTAGTGCATGGGTTGACGCTCAGCCACAGAGCCATACCAAACCAGCTGGGCTCTTCCACTCTATGTAAAAATTAATGGAAAAATATCCTTGGGTGAGGATTAACAAAAAAATGACAATAATAAATAGTTCTTTGAAATCTGTCAAAAGAATATTTATCCTGGAAAATTGGTCTTGTTTCTCCTTCCAGTTTAGTGCTATATATTTTAGAGTATTTTGATTTTTCCCTTTGCTGCCAAGAAAATTCAAATTCAAATTTTATTCTTAGTCACTGAATTACGCTGCCACTTGGGAATACAATATATGCTTCCTCCTTTTTCTCATTTCTTTTTTTTAATATATACTTTATTACACTTCAGGATCTTTTAAGTTACTAGAAATTCTTTCTGGAATGAAATAGGATATAAATAGATCCCAAGAAAATAAAAAGTAACCCTTCTGGCCCTGCCTGGTTTGGCTCAGTGGTTAACAGCATCAGCCCGGGGACCAATGAGTCACGGGTTTGATTTCAATCCAGAGCACATACCTCGGTAGTGGTAAGTCCCCAGCCATGGATGGGGTCATGCAGGAGGCAGGCAACCAAATGATGTGACTGTCTGCCCCCACCCCCCCATCCCTCCCTATCTCCGACTCTATCTAAAGATAAATGGAAAGGTATCCTCAGAAGAGGATTAAAAAAAAAAAAGTAACCCTTCTATTCCACAATGCTAAAACTTTTCTCCACCACTACTCATTCCCTGATTTAAGGAATAGGTGTGCAGGTACAACTATACATACATGTTCATTAAACTAAAATTTAAGGACATACATAAAGGATTAAAGTGAATACGCTGCCAGTGAAAAAAATAACAAGCTAATATACTTAAAAAAAAAGAAAAGGCCTATATGGCCAAAATTTAAAAATCTAATTAATTTTGTCTCTTTAAGACCATACATTTTGTATACTTTGTTTTTTAGTGAATGTATATTGTGGAAAATACAGATTCCAATAATGTGTAACACTAAGTCAGCTATAAAAAAATTCTATTTTTCTGTGGTCATCCATTAAAAAACTTGAAGTGTCCTTTCTCACAGGTATTTTCCCCATGCCTGAACATATTTTGGCAGTTTCCAGAATTTGGCTTCCCTTTTCCTTGTCAGGACTTACAATGTATAATTAAGCCAAACAATAATATCATTTGGCCAGCATATATCCTCTCTAACACATGGTATAATCAAAACAGAAAATTCAAAACCATGGGTTACATAAAACAAATCTCCTATTTAATCCATTCCTTAACTTCCAAAACTGAATATGGATCATTGTCCCATGCACCGAGAGGTCATGGGTTCGATTCAAAGTCAGGGCACATATCTAGGTTATGGATCCAATCCTAGGTTGGGCTCATATAGGAGGCAACCAATCAATGTCTGTCTGTCTGTCTCTCTCTCTCTCTTCCCCTTCCTCTCTCTCTAAAATTAATAAGTACATATCCTCAGGTGAGGATTAAAAAAAAACAAAAATAGGGTAGCTTGGGTAGTTCAGCTGCTTACAGTGTCAATACACCAAGGTTGCAGGCTTAGTCCTTGGTCAGGACACATACAAGAAGCAACAAATAAATGCATACATAGGTGGAATAGCAACTCGATGTTTGTATTTCTCTCCCTTCCTCTCTCTCTCTCAAACAAAAAAGAAAAATCAAGAAATAAAAATTTTGCCCGGCCGGTGTGGCTCACTGATTGAGTGTCGGCCCATGCACCAAGAGGTCACCAGTTCAATTCCCGGTCAGGGCACATGCCCAGGTTATGGGCCTGATCCCCAGTGGGGGGTATACAGGAGGCGGCCAATCGATGTTCTCTCTCATCAATGTTTCTATCTCTCTCTCCCTCTCCCTTCCTCTCTCTCTAAAATCAATTTAAAAAAAAGTTGTAAAAAAATAATAAAAATTTTTAAAATAAATATAAACGGGGTAGAGTAATTATTCCTAACAAATAGGTCCAAGAATATCAATAAGTCTTATTTATCTCATTTCAGAAATAAAGGATTAACTAGAAAATATACACCAAGGTGACGATTTTATACTGTAATTTTTCATGTTTATATTTCACAAAGACTTTGAAAAGGTTATTTTTAACAAAGTTAAAACACTTTACTCATTAGTAACCCCAAAAGAACATGATCCAATTTAGGTTTTAAAAAGACCATTTTACTCACCACCTGCTATATACCAGGGTTTCTATTTGATATACTCCTTGTCCTCAAGCAATAGACCACTGAGAAATCACCCAGATCCTTTTAACAGGGGTAACAAAATCACACTGCTTTCAAAGGTCAAGTAGGATATCTAAACAACTGAGCAGCTCTGTCTAAGGTAGTACTCAGAAGAACAACTAGAGACTGTAAGCCCCACCTAAAGTCATTCTAAATCATATCTCATAATGAGATAGATGGAATAAATTTCTTTTCCCTTTATTGATTTTAAAGAGAGAGGAAGGGAGAGGGAGAGAGAGAGATAGAAACATTGATGAGAGAGAACATCGACTGGCCACCTTCTGCATGCCCCCACTGGGGATCTGGCCCACAACCCAGACATGTGTCCTGACCTGGAATCGAACCGGCGACTTCTTGATGCATGGGTTGATGCTCAACCACTGAGCCACACCAGCCGGACTAAAGACTTTTTAAAAAAAAGAACAGGTGGCAATGGCGTGGAGATGTAAGAACCTCACTCACACCCACATTTCTGGTAAGAGTTTACAGTGTTGTGACCTTTCTGGATGGTAGTTTGGTAATATTATATCAAAATGAAAAACATATTTCCCTAAATCCAGTAATCAGATTCAGAAAGTTAGCCTAAAGAGTCATTAGCAGCAGGCTCTACCCTCTAGCATGCGACTCTCTGCCTCTACGAGATATTGCTTTTCGCTCTAATAAATCTTGCCACTATTGCTTTAAAAAAAGAGAAACAGTCATTAGCATGCAACAATTGTACATACAAGGCTCATGTACAGTATACAATAAATTTAAACAATCTAAATATCCAGTAACAGGAACCCTATTAAATTATGGCATACCCACTCAACAAAATACCAAAGAACTATTTTAAAAGAACGGAGTAGATGTAGATGTATTGACCTGGAAAGCTAACCATGATTATTATTTTTTAAAGCACACTACTATGAGCCAAGATGGTGCCACCTTGCTGAGCTCCCAAGAGCTGTTTCCCCACACCCTGAAGCATGATTCCAAGCCACAGCCTGAGAAGGGTTGGCTGTTGTCAGTGATGTGGTTTTCAGAGAACTGCTCACTGTTGAGCCAGTCTACAAGCCAACATGCCCAGTAGAAACGAACACAAGCTACCCAGCAACCTGCAGCAGTTACAAAACTAAAAAAGTAGGCCCTCTTGCCTACAATGAGGAGTTTCTACAACAGTAAAAAGCTCACTATAAATCCAATATGGAGATTTTCAAATTGCAACCAAATACACCCTGCAAAGTACTGGCAAAGCTGGTGATAGCACAGACTGTTCACTGCTGCCCAGAACCTCTGTAACTTTCCTCAAGAGCTGAAAGATCTGCTCTCCTACAATTAGTCTTGAATCTAGATCTTTCAATAACATTTTGCAAAGCTTTGATCTCACTGAAAAGAATCTAATCAATCCATCGTTTGCTACAGCTCTTCTTTATACTTCTACATTGCCATAGAACCATCTAAGATTTTATATACTCATTTTTGTGACTGGTGAGACTACAAGCGCAAAATACAAGAAAAAGAAAATATAGTATCACAGAATTCCAAGTATACATGTCAAGAAGCAGCAATGGAATTGCACTCAAGATATCTTTGAAAGTGTAAGTGAACTCTACAGAAGAAATGATGCCAAAAATGTCAATGTTATCACAACTGCACACTTCTCTAAGGTCACCAAGATATTAGTTGCTGCCTTGACATTCTTCCTAAAGAAAGATGAACAAAAGGGAACAGGACAATAACTCGACGCTAGTGCAATATGCCACAGGGAATAAAGACTCCAAACACAAGAACAGGTTGAAAGGTTATGAAAATACTTCCAAAACAAAAGGATAAAACAGAGGTATTTAACTTTTCAGTTATCCATTTGATTCATAATCTCCAAGATTTTGAAAAAAAAAAATCTGCTAAAGTAGCTAACACAGTTGAAGTGAAGATGATGCTCATGAACTTTATAACCAGACTGGTGGGACTCCATAAGCTTTTTCTAACCTCTATCCCTTTATGCAAAGGTTTCTGCAACAGCATCAAACCAAAGGGAAGTAGTGGGCCCTCATTTATCGCGGTTAATCAGTTCCAGACTCTACTGCGATAAATGAATTTCTGCAAAGCAGGATTCTTTATTTATAAACAGTTGTCCCTCACCACTTCGCGCTTCGACTTTCACGGCTTCACTCTATTGCGTTTTTTCAAATATAGTATAGTATAGTATTTGAAAAAACGCAATAGAGTGAGGCCGCGAAAGGTGAAGCGTGAAGTGGCGAGGAACAACTGTAACAAGATCTGTGCTCCACAAACATCTCATCACCTGGTAGTCCCAAACATCGTTCAGTCACTTCTCATGACTATGGCCTCCTATTTTGTTATGAACAAGAACTCTGGGGAAGCCATGACCACAGGAATCTGTGCTACGAAAAATAACAGTTCAATGACTTAAGAATTTCCTCAAGACCTGGCCCACTATAAAACAGACAAAAAATGATGTCTTCAAGAATTGATCCAGTTCACCCAAACACTGAATCCTCAGAGATTGCAGAAGAAATTCCAGGGTAAAGCTACAGAGGCCTTGATAAAATCAAGAGCACAAAAATATGGACAATTAGATGCCAAAGATTACATTCCAGGAACATAAATTCTGGAAATTGAGGAAGAGAAAGAGAATGCCCAGAATGATAAAGATGGCTGGGGAAGTATCAATCTCAGTGAGGAGGAGGACGGTGATAGTAAATTGGTTGATGTGTACCACTCTTTCAATGAACAACAAGAAAACTCCAAGGAGCAGAACAACTTCATAAAAGAGACAGAATGTCCAATCAAAAAATAATCAGCTCTGGACGGTTTGGCTCAGCAGTTAGAGAGTCAGTCCTTGGACAGAAGAGTTGCAGGTTCAATTGCCGGCCCCAGTCAGGGTTGTGCAGAGGCAACCAATCTCTCTCACATGGATGTCTCTCTCTCTCTCTCTCTCTCTCTCTCTCTCTCTCTCTCTCCCCTCCCTCCCTCCCTCCCTCCCTCCCACTCTATCTAAAAACACATGGGAAAATGTCTTCAGGTGAGGATTAAAAATATAATAATAGCCCTGGCCATTTTGGCTCAGCAGTTAGAGCATCGGCCTGAGGTCCAGAGAGACCCAGGTTCAGTTCCCGCTAAGGGTGTGTACCTTGGTTGCAGTTTGTCCCCGGCCCTGGTTGGTCGGTCGTGCGGGTGGCAGCCACTCGATGTGTCCCTTTCACGTTGATGTTTCTCTCTCTCTTCCTCTCTCTCCCTCCCACTCTATCTGAACAAAAAGTGGAAAAAAATGTCCTTGGGTGAGGATTAAAAAAACTGCAACACAAAAAAATAAGCCTAATATAAACTAGATTTCATTTAACAGCAATGCAACAGTATTGGTTCATCAATTATAACAAATATGCTACATTAATGCAAGATACTATTAACAAGGGAAAATAGGCCCTGGACGATATGGGAACTTTATGTACTATCTGCATAAATTTCTGTAAATCTAAAACTGCTCTAAAAATGTATTGACCTGGCCAGGTAGTTCAGTCAGTTAGAGCATTGCCCTGGTTTGCCAAGGTTACACGTTCAATTCCCAGTCAGGGCACATACAAGAATCAACCAATGAATGCATAAGTAAGTGGAACAACAAATCAATATTTTTTTTCTTTCTTTCTTTCTTTCCCCGCAACACACTCTCTCTCTAAAAATCAATAAAAAAAAATTTAATAACTTTAAAAGAAAAAATAAAGTATCAATTTTTTAAAACCTGCATATGTAAATAAATTTGCAAATAAACATTTGCAAATACAGGCAGAGCTGGAAAGCTCTATGTCAAACTGTTAGCAGTGGTTTTCTACAGAGTAAAATAGAAAAAAGAACATGAGGAATTTTTACATAATATACTTCAGGACTGTCTAAACTTTCTACACTGAAGACTACCCTAAGAAGAGGCTCTATAGCACATTGAGAGTCTCAGTCCTGAAACCATACTGCATGGATTCAAATCCCAGCTCCACCATTAATTGGCTGATAAATTTAAGCACTTAATTTCTCTATGCCTCGGTTTCCTCATCTGTAAATAGGAATACTATTATCCCACAGAACTGCTACAGGTATTAATTGACTTACTCCATGTAAAGTGTTGGAAAACTATCTAGTAAGTGCTCAAAAAATGGTGTTGAGCCCAGCAGATGTGGGTCAGTGGACTGAGCATCGTCCCATGGACTGAGAGGTCGTGATTCAATTCCCAGTCAGGGCACATGCCCAGGTTTCAGGCTTGATCTCTAGCAGGGGGGGTGTGGGAAGCAGCCAACTGATGTTTCTCTCTCACACTGATGTTTCTCTCTCTCTCTCCTTCTCTCTCAAACATCAGTAAAAACTTTTTTAAAATAGTGTTCACCATCATCAAGTATACATTATTCATCATCAAGCACCTATTATTCCTAATTTTTTAATCTTTGACTAATAAGACAAATCAGAACCAATCAAGTGTAGAATTTTTGATGCAAAAAATACAGATGTTTTCAATTGCCAAATAAAATAACCTGAGATTTTTAAAGCAAATTACAAATCAGCATTTAACAAAATGAGCCACAGTGATTGAGCATCCACCCATGCACTGAGAGGTCACCGACTCAATTCCCAGGCAGGGCACATGCCCAGGTTGTGGGCCCAATCCCCACTGGGGGCATGCAGGAGGCAGACAATCTCTCATCAATATTTCTATCTCTCTCTCCCTCTCCCTTCCTCTCTCTCTAAAATCAATAAAATTAAAAAATTAAAAACAAAACAATATGACTTACGGTCAAGATGGCAGTGTAGGTAAACACGGTACCATGTCCTCCCACAACCACGTCAAAGTTACAACTAAACTACAGAACAACCATCATTCAAAACTACCTGAAATCAAGCTGAATAGAAGTCCTACAACTACAGAATTAAAGAAGCACCCACATCAAGACTGGTAGGAGGGGCAGAGGCAGACGGTCTGGTCCCACACCCACTGTGGGGCGGATAAAGATCAGGAGGACACCTCAGCTGGGAAGGTCCTCCCTGAAGACTGAGGGGGTCCACATCCCACACCAGGCGCCCCGCTCAGGGTTGCAGTGCCAGGAAGAGAAGTCCCCATAACGTCTGGCTGGAAAAACCAGTGGAAACTGAGGCTCAGGGGGGCTGAGGCAGCTGGAGCCCCAGGCAGCTCATCTTAAAGGGCCCGCCGGGCACAGACTTATCGGACTCACTCCCTCTAAGCTTGGAGGGGAGGTAACTCAAGGGGCACCAAAGACATACAGGGAAGAACTGAGCTGTTTGGCTTTGGAGCAAGGGCTGGAGAGGAGGCTTTCTCCTTGACAAACATGCTGTCAGAGGCCTTTGTTCTTTTGGTGAGCCCTTCCCTGGGGCAGCAGACAGCCGCCAAATCTGGGACTCCAGCAACCTGGCTCACACTGGTAGCCCCGCCCTGCTGACTCCCTGAGGCCCCGCCCCACCCAACTTTCAGGCCCACCCAACTTTCAGGCTCACCCAAGCTATTGCCAGTTGCTTAACCATAGGATTGGCCTGTCTTGGATCCTGCTTCAGGTTTTCCTAAATTCTTTCAAACAAGCAGCATCTGGCCTCAGATAGCCCCACACCTCTCCTTAAGTAATACATACAAGCAAACACAGGGAGGCAGCCAAAATGAGGAGACAAAGAAACAGGTCCCAAATGAAAGAAGAGAACAAAGCCCCAGGAAAAGAACTAAGCGAAATAGAGATAAGCAAACTAACAGATGCCGAGTTCAAAATACTGCTTATAAGGATGTTGAATGACTTAGTGAGAACCTCAGCGAACTTAGTGAGGGCCTCAAGAGCATAAAAAAAGACCAGTCAGAAATGAAGGAGGCACTAACTAAAATAAAGAACAATTTACACAGATTCAATAGTAGAGTAAGTAAGCAAAAAACACCCAATCAGAACAGTAAAAAGAAAAAAGAATCCAGAAAAATGAGGTAGTGTAAGGAGCCTCTGGGACAACTTCAAGTGTGCCAACATTCGCATCTTGGGGGTGCCAGAAGAAGGAAAGAGAGAACAAGAAATTGAAAACCTATTTGAAAAATAGCCCAGCCAGTGTGGCTCAGTGGTTGAGCATTGACCCATGCACCAAAAGGTCACTGGTTCGATTCCCTGGTCAGGGCACATGCCCAGGTTGTGTGCCCGATCCCCAGTGTGGGGCATGCAGGAGGCAGCCAATCGATGTTCTCTTTCATCGATGTTTCTATCTCTCTCTCCCTCTCTCTCTAAAATCAATCAATAAAAAAGAAAAAAATTTAAAAAAAAAAGATAATGGCAGAAAACTTCCCTAACTTGGTGAAGGAAACAGACATACAAGTCCAGGAAGCACAGAGAGTCCCAAACAAGATGAACCCCAAGAGGCCCACACCAAGACACATCATCATCAAAATGCAAAAGGTTCAAGACAAAAAGAGAATCTTAAAAGCAGCAAGAGAAACACAGTTAGTTACCTACAAGGGAGTTCCCATAAGACTGTTAGCTGATTTCTCTTTCGAGATCAGACAAGATCGGGCGCATTCTGGGTGGTATGGCCATAGACTCAGCTGATTTCTCAAAAGAAACTTTGCAGGCCAGAAGGGAGTGACAAGAAATATTCAGTGATGAAAAGCAAGAACCTACAACCAAGATTACTCTATCCTGAAAAGCTGTCAATTAGAATCGATGGCCATATAAAGAGTTACCCAGACAAAAAAAAGTTAAAGGAGTTCATCACCACCAAACCATTATTATATGAAATGATGAAGGGTCTTTTTGAAGAAAAAGATAAAATATGTGGACAAACAAAAACAAAATAGCAATGATTACATATCTATCGACAATTGACTCTACAAACAAAATGAACAGGCAGAACAGACACATTCTCATAGATACAGAGAACATTTTGTTGGTTGCCAAATGGGAGGGGGCTTGGGGGAATGGGTGAAAAAGGTGAAGGGATTAAGAAGTATAAATTCAGCCCTGGCTGGTTTGGCTCAGCGGTTAGAGCATTGGCCTGCAGTGCAGAGAGACCCGGGTTTGGTTCCCGCTAAGGGCATGTACCTCGGTTGCAGTCTGTCCACGGCCCAGGTTGGTCATGCGGGGGGCAGCCACTCGATGTGTCCTTTTCACGTCGATGTTTTTCTCTCTCTCTCTCTTCTTCTCTCTCCCTCCCACTCTATCTGAACAAAAAATGTCCTCGGGTGAGGATTTAAAAAAAAAGGTACAAATTTGTAGCTAGACTGACAAACCTCAAAGGGAAAGGGTTTGAGGGGTGGGAAGAAATAAACCAAAGAATTTATATGTATAACCAATGGACACAGACAACAGTGTGGGAAAAGGCAGGAGGGAGGCGGGAGTGGGGAGGAAAGAGTCAATGGGGGAAAAATGAGGAACAACTGTAATACATTCAGCAATAAAGATTTTTAAAATTATTTAAAAAATAAAATAAAAACAAAACAATATGAGCCAGCCTTTTTTGTTGTTGTTTTTTTGGTTTTTTTTATCCTCACCCGAGGACATTTTTTGATATTTTGTTCAGATAGAGTGGGAGGGAGAAAGAGAGAGAGACATCGACGTGAAAGGGACACATCGAGTAGTCACCACCCACACGACCCAACCAGGGCTGGGGACAAACTGCAACCGAGGTACGTGCCCTTAGAAGAAACCGTACCCGGGTCTCTCCAGACCACAGGCCGACACTCTAACCACTGAGCAAACCAGGCCAGGGCAATATGAGCCAGTTTACAAAAAATAATCACTAACAAATTCTATAAGGATAATCACAAAAACAAACCCCTCAGAGTTGTGTGAGTCTGGATAATCTTTACTTTCTTCTTTATACTTTAACTCATTTTAATTTTCTATATGGAATATGCATCATTTAAAAATAAACAAACAAAGCAGGAGCCCTGGCTGGTGTGGCTAGTTGGAGCATCATCCAGTACACTAACAGGTTGCAGGTTCGAATTCTGTCAAGGCACAACCCTGGGATGCAGGTTTGATCCCCAGTCAGGGAGGCAACCGATCACTGTTTTTCTGTCACATTGATGTTTCTCTTTCTCTTTTTTCTCTCAAAACAATAAAACATATATAAATTAAAAAATAAATAAAATAAAGCAGGAATCGGCTAACTTTTCCTATTAAGAGGCAGACAGTAAATATTTTAGACTCTGCAGGTCATATGAGTCTGTCACAATTGCCCAACTCTACCGTTGCACCACAAACCAACCACAGACAATATCTAAACGAATGTATGTTGACTATGTCCCAATAAAAAATTTACAAAAACAGGCAGCTGGCAGTTCTTGGCCCACAAGCTATAAAGTTTGCTGACCTCTAAAATGGAACAAAAAAAAAATTCATTTTGGAAAACAAAGTGTGAGGTATACCAAAGAAAGTGCATCAACTATATTGATATATTGATGGAAAAAAAAAATCCATTCACTTATTAATTCATATAATTAGGAATAGAAAAACTCTGGAAATCCTCCTCTCATTCCTAGAACCACAGTAATAAGAGAAAATTTGCCTAAAGTCTAACTAGGAACATACACTGGTGGATGGGCAGTTAAAATAAAAGCTAAAAGAAATATGCCTTTCATATTTAAATCAGTTTGAAATGTTTCAAAGTTCGTAATAATTCACCACCAAGCACAACTACCACATGTGTGGAAGTCCTGAGTATTGATGAAATGATTGTAGTTACGGATCATCACAGTCACCCGTCTGACAAATTTCTGAGAAAGAATGAAAACACCTATGAACAACTAACAGCAACAGAAATGAAATTTCTCTGAAAGGAAAAATTAGGAAAAGAAAAAAAAAATCTATGAAATTCTAACAGAATAAACGTCACAGTATGATGAAAGGAGAGCTATAAAGGTGGTCCTTGATATGAAGACACTTCAAACTGCAGAAGTGACAAAAGTTTATGATTCCCCCACCCCCCAAATAAAGTTTTGGCCTGAATGAAATAATTTTAACATCTCATTTGGAGTAGTTTTGTGATCAAATGATTTTAAATGTTGTGACAGATTTCTTGGAATTTTAAATGGATTGGAAAATATATAATGGAACTAAGGAAAGGCTGAGAAATCCAATGTCTAAAAATAAAAATATTAAGAATCATTCTACTTTCAAAAAAAAAAAAAATGCCAACAGCTGTAATGAAGTCAAATCAACCAGTAAAATCCCAGTTAGACTCTTGAGTCTTTCCACCAAAATTCAGGGCTGGGCCATCACGTTAAGTTGTCAAAATTCCAGACGCAAACACGTAAATGGCAAAAGCCAGGAGGAGGAAAAAAGTACCTATCAGTCTTAGATCCAAATTCTCTCACTGATCCCCTAACACTGATTTAAACCCTGTTATCGCAGTTTTAAAAGCAGCACACTGAGCCCTGCCGGTGTGGCCCCGTGGACCGAGCGTTGTCCCATGGACTGAGCAGTCCCGGCTGGAACCCGGTCAGGGCACATGAAAAGGGTTTCGGACTGGATCCCCGAGCGATGTTTCTCTCTCACACATCAATGTTCCTATCTCTCTCCCTTCTTCTCTAAGAAAAGCAATAAAAACATATTTTAAAAAATAAAATAGGTGCAGCGCACTGAGACGAAAAGCCCAGTAGGGCTTGGAAAAACAGGGTCCAGGTTACTCTGCAAATTAGGTTGCCCGAAACACCACCTAAGAGAAGGTGAGGAAAAGCTCCCCACTCCATATACTGTCCAAGTAGTACCAAGCAGAACCCACTGGAAGTGTGCACCAAAGAAAGTCCTAGAAGTGATAAAAGAGAAGGAAATGAAAACGCGGGGGGCAGATTATCTCCGTAGGGGGTAAGAAAAGGAAGTGCAGGCGAACGGAGGAGAACGAAGAGGGCTCGGGACCCTCGGCTAGGAGGCGCGAGGCGGGCGGTGGGTGCCAAGCTCCGTAAACGAGGTTGAAAGGAGGGCGGATCCAGGCCCCTCACCGTCGGCCCCGCGGGCCACCGCACTGCACACCGTCCTGGGCGGGAGGGTCAGGTCAGGAGGCCAAGTTCAGGGCTGGGACGAGCGCGCGCCCCGGCCCACAACCCGGGGCAGTCGCCTCCGCAGCCGTCACCTCCTCCCGACCCGGGGCGCTACCTCTTCGCCCGGGGAACGGCACTCACACTCCAGAGACCCTCACCCAGAGCTTGTCGCCGCCTCGCCACACGTCTCGGACTCCTCACGTCTCGGACTCTGCGGGTGCCACAGCTGAGGGGAGGGGGAGGAGGGGGGGGCGGAGGAGGGAAGGAGCCCAACCCGGTGTAGCCGTGCCGCTGCCGCCGCCGCGATACCGAGTCCAGGACGGTGCGCGCGCCGCCGCGACCGCCGCCGCCGCGTCTGCCCGCCCCCACGACCGCACGTCGCCGTGACGTAAATCGCACAAGGTGGTGAGATCCAATAAGACTACACCTCGGGCGCAGCCGCACTGGCCAAAGCCGGAAGCTGCTTCTCTGAGCGCCTAGAACCTGGGTGCATCTTGGGAATTGTGGTTCAGCCAGCCACTCGATGAAAGGGACCCAAAGAAAGCGCTCCCGGGGCGCTCGCATATATTTACTTCGTTTTTTTCCCTCCTACGGGAAAGGGCAGCAGTTTAGAGCAGAAGAGGCTGGGGGGCCGCCTTAGCTCGTGGACGCTTTTCCCAGTTTCTATGGATACGGGTTACACTTCTCGGGCTGAAGCCAAAATTCAGGGAGTTACTAGATCCTATGTTTCTGCCAACGGCGAATGTGTTGTTAGGCGTTGTCTGTGAAATCTTAGGAAAGAAATCCGAAAGCATTAGCCGAATCTTACCCAAAACAAAAGCGTTTGCCTTTTATTACCTTTTAAGGTATTATGATTTATGCTCTACTACTCCTAAAAAAAACAAACGTGAGCCATTCACTCTTAAAATACAATTTAGAACGATTTGTAAATGTTTTTCATGTGATAGCAGATCAGAAACTATTTCAACATTAAATACCGTGTCCATTTATCCAGAACGAGTTATTTTTTTCTATATGTGAGCTTTCAGTTGAGCTCTAAGAAAACAACAGGTTTGGTTACATACTCATTCTATAAGAAAAGGAAGTACAGCATAGGAGTTGGCATAGACCAATGTTTTCTTCACATTCAGTTCTAAGAGGAATTTATCATACTTTGAAGAGGTGATTGCCTTAATTGTCAAAACTCTTGCTATTGACTAAATGAAATCCATAGTTTTCGAGAACATCTATGTTGATGGCCTGTTTTCCTTTCATTGGGCCACAACAAGTGAAAACAAAGGAGGATGCCTGAAAAAGCTTCACAGAAAAAGCTTCATATCAAGTATAAGACCTGATATAAGAGGAAAAAATTAAAATAGAGAACTCTTCAGCCTGGAAATGTAAATTCTAAGAGGTGATTGAAGTTACTAAAATCACAAAAAGCATGAATAACATAGTCTTAATACAGGTATTTTAGAGCTAAGGCCACACAGTTAAGCTTGAAAGATAAAATTAATATAAATATTATTACGGAACTAAATTTAAGGGAACTAATTCCCTTCAAGTAGTAGTTTACATTGAAAATACTATATTTTTAAGTTTACATAATTTATAAAGACATAACAATAATAGCATCTATTTTTCCAGGTAAAAACATAAAGCTTTGACATTTAAATCAAGGAAGACAATTATACACTTCCACAACAATCAGAAACAGAATACAGGTGTCTTTGAATAGAAAATTTGACCCAGAATACAAACTCACAGAGGGAAAAGATGAGAACAAGAACTTCAGGCTTAATAAGAGGTCTACTAAAGGTGACAGAGTTATATAAAAAAGACAATTAAAAGGAGAGTGTTTAAAGATTTCAGATCTTCTCTACATCCTTCTCTTGATTTTGCTTTGACAAAACAAAGCACTTTACTCAAGGAGCTTCCTCAGGAACACTCCATTGTGTGCTAAAATATGTGAGAAAAAGCCTTAATATTTTCCCAGCAAGATTTTACTTATCATTCTCTGTCACCTTAACCACATTCCCAGATCACTAGTCCCAATTCCTGATGCTCACAATGGTAAAACAAATCACATCACTTCCTCAAAATGCTCATACCTTTTCAGCTAATGAGGGTGTTGCCACCATCCCTGACCTGAGGGACAATACTAAGACCCACGCCCATGGCTGCCTTCACGCATATCCCTTACCTAAATGCCACCATTACATGCTCCAAAGCAGATTTTCAGAATCTTTATATGGTGTCTTCTGACTAGCTGTCCAAAAACTAAGGGGAATTTAGTAAAATCCTGTATCTTCCATTGTCATCCGAGAATCTTTAGAATCTGTTCTCTCCATTCTCATGGTGTCACACTTTCCCACAGGAAGTAGAACGCCTTGGTGCAGCATCTTCTGCAGCACCAAGAAAAGAGTTCCTGTCACCCCTACTCCCCATACTAGCCACCAGTGACCCAACAGTGCTCTGTGGCACAGCTAGTCTGATGTAGTCATATCTGCAATTATCAGATGTTGTTGACAAGGTGAACGCATCACTGGGTGAGTAACATTCATAATCCAGTTGCGGCCATTCCAGAATGAGGCTTCAGCCACACTGCAATGTATTGCTGAAATGATATTGGACTTGCTCTAGGGACAGACTTATCCTCCATTGTGATATGCAAGCCAATAGCCAATGAGAATTGGAGATGTATCTAAAGTAACAGTTTTCAACAGGTATGCCACAAGAATTATTAAAACATGAAACGCCTGACTATTTAGTCAGGGTCACTGACCACTTTTCTCTTAGATTGTCATTTTTTTTTTTTTAAAGGACAATAGCTATCTGGTGTGAATGCCCTGACTTGAACCATAAATATATATAGGTCATGTCGCATAATAAGGTTGGTCTGATTGGTTAATTCTTGTTACCAGAAATCCTTATATACAAGTATAAGCACCTGATTTTTTTTGGTCACTTTGGAGCAAAAAGGGTAGGTAATTACTATTATTATTTTTTTGTGTAAATCAATCAAAATTATACCTATTTCTTCTGTTAGATTGGCAAAAAATATATTTTTTGGTGTGCCGCAGAATTTTAGTAATTAGTTTATGTATGCCATGAGATCAAAAAGGTTGAAAATCACTGATCTAAAGCAACAAGCTAATAAAAGAGAAGCTTTAAAACTCTAAAAGGTAAATATATATATATATCCTAGACCCCACTGTGAATTTAAACTTGAGATTGTAACTGGTTTTTGTTGCTTCTCCCTAAAAGAAAATAAAATTTATTTCATTTATTTTTTCTAATAAAAAATATCACTACTTTAAGAAGATAAAAATTATTCTGCTAGTGAACCCCAAAATTAGTAGTCTTCTTTGAGAGGTTTGTCTGCAGCTTTTCCAAAAAATTACAAAGGGAAATTAACCTCTTCATTGTTACAAAATACTCAAAACTAGCCTAAAGGACAAAATGAAAGATGGACCATAAAAAAGGTACCCACCCCCCAAAAAAGAAACAGGACAGTCAAATCAATGAGTCTCTGGATTGTCTTCCATATATGCTGGAAGAGAGGAAAAATTTCTTTCTATCCTCTTAGAACCCGTGGCTACCCTATGAATTAAACTGACAGAAGACAGATTCACAGGAGAAAAACTTACATGTTTATTTAATAATTTTATCTACACACAGGAGTCTTCAAAGGGAAAAAGAAGACCTGAAGAAGCAGTTAGACTCAAAAGCTTATATTACTTTTTACACAAAGAATTAAAAATTGTGGGGATGTGACAAGACAAAGGGGCTTGGGACAGTAAACTGTTTGACAATAATGAGGAAATATACAGGAGCAACTAATGGAAGGTTGGGGTTACTTTATTTTTGTATTTATTGTTATTATTATTATTTTTTTTTTAGAGAGAGAGAGCGAAACATCCATGTGAGAGAGACATATCTAGTGGCTGCCACCCACACGATACCTACCGGGGCCAGGGACAAACGGCAACCCAGGTGCATGCCCTTAGTGGAAACCGAACCCAGGACTCTCTGGTCTGCGGGCTGAGGCTCTAACTGCTGAGCCAAACCGGCCGGGGGCTGTATTTATTATTTTTTATTTTTTATATATTTTTTTGTTTTTATTTTTTAAATCCTCACCAAGGACATTTTTCCATTTTTTGTTCAGATAGAGCAGGAAGGAGAGAGAGAGAGCGAAACATCGGCGTGAAAGGGACACGTCGAGTGGCTGCCATCCACACGACCAACCAGGGCTGGGGACAAACTGCAACCGAGGTACCTGCCCATAGCGGGAACTGAACCCGGGTCTCTGGACCACGGGCCGACGCTCTAACCACTGAGCCAAACAGGCCAGGGCTGTATTTATTATTTTTTAATTTTTTTATTGATTTGAGGGAGACAGAGATCAATTTGTTGTTCCACTTATTAATGCATTTGTTGGTTGATTCTTGTATGTGCCCTGACCTGGGCTCGAGCCCAGGCATATCTGGAAGATGCTCTAACCAACTGAGCTACCCGGCCAGGGCCAGGGCCACTTCAATAGATTTCTTTGTGCAGGTCCATTTGGCATCAACTCCCAGTCTCTCATAATAATGTCAAAGTCCAAACCTGCAGATACTTTTTATAAGTTTATTTCAGTGAAACAGAGGATACACCTGAAAGCGAGATCTCAAGGGGACTGAACAAAGGGCCGCAGAGAATGCAGCTTGCAGTTTGTTATATGCATTTGGAATTGAGGAGGGAACATAAGTAAGATTCCCTGAAGTCAGGTGGAGGGGTGGGGCCGGCAAGGCAGGGACTGAATGACAGTCTACTTAAAGAGATTATGTGCTCTGTTGAGGGTAGTCACCCTTCTGAGGAGTCTGAAAAACAGGATTACTCTGGCTTTTCAAAGGTGTGTTAAACCAGATGCCCAAGAAAGTGGGCAGGGCTCGCTTATGGCAAAAATAAACCTTTTACTCAGGTAGTTATATGCCTGGTGGTGACTACCCACCACCGCCCGCCCAGAGAGAACTTTATAATCAGATGGCCCGGTGAGGTCACTTTCAGTTAGACTTCTCACAGTGCCCCTTTTCACCCACAATAACAATGTTCTGAGGTGGCAGGTGTATTGAATGGACTCTAAAAGAGTCTAAAGACTATGGCTAGACATAAATGATAAAGATTTACTCAAGGGTCATTTGGTTTACAAACCAGAAACACAGTTAGATAAAAACCCAGTATTCCCAACAAGAAAGAAAGGTTAAGCCTTCTTATAGTAAAAAGTGCTTTCACATGTTAACTGAACTTATTGTGGTGATCATTTTGCAATGTATACACGTATCAAATCATTATATTGTTGAAGAGGAGCAGAGTTTGCCACCCCAAAATAGGCCTCTTGGGGGATATTGATTATTTTTGGCCAGTTAACTTTAAGAAACAGAAGATACGGGAGAAGCTCTGAAAACCAAAAAATTACATTGTTAAGGGAAATCTCCATTTGTGAGGGTGTCTTCCTCACAGTACCAGGCCTGCTTTCACTATCACAGGACAGGCCTTGGGCTTAAATCTGCTTAACAACAGTCTCCATGTTTACTGTGCCTGTCCTGGTAGCCTTCCATAACTCACACTACCCCCAACATCCTCTGCTGTTAATTGTCACCCAAGGATATTTTTCCATTGATTCTAGAGAGAGTGGAATGGAGAGGGAAGGGGTAGAGAGAAAGAGAGAGAGAGAGAGAGAGAGAGAGAGAGAGAAATGTTGATGTGAGAGACATATCGACTGATTGCCTCCTGCACACACCCCAACTGGGGCCAGTGATAGAACCTGCAACCCAGGCATGTGCCCTGACCAGGAATCTAACCGGTGACCTCTTGGTGCATGGGTTGGTCAATGCTCAACCACTGAGCCACATCAGTGGGGCAGAAAAAATATTTTAAGAATTTTAGGGTTGCCCTGGCCGGTTTTTCTCAGTGGTTAGAGCATCGGCCTGCAGTCCAGAGAGACCCGGGTTCGGTTCCCGCTAAGGGCATGTACCACAGCTGCAGTTTGTCCCCGGCCCTGGTTGGGTCGTGTGGGAAGCAGCCACTTGATGTGTCCCTTTCACATGGATGTTTCTCTCTCTCTTCCTCTCTCTCCCTCCCACTCTATCTGATCAAAAAATGGAAAAATGTCCTCGGGTGAAGATTAAAAAAAAAAAAGAATTCTAGGGTTGCCCGGGCCGGTTTGGCTCAGTGGTTGGAGTATCCGCCTGCACACCAGAAAGTCCTGGGTTCGGTTCCCGCTAGTGGTATGTACCAAAAAAAAAAAAAAGAATTCTAGGATTATGTCCAGCAAGTGTGGCTCAGTACTTGAGCATCAACCCGTGCACCAAGAGGTCCCCAGTTCAATTCCCATTCAGGGCACATGACCAGGTTGTGGGTCCCATCCCCACAGAAGGGCATGCAGGAGGTGGCCGATCGATGTTCTCTCTCACTGATGTTTCTATCTGTCTCTCCCTCTCTCTCTCTAAAAATCAGTAAAAACATTAAAAATATTTTTTTCTGCTTGCTTTTTATGACAAAGTATTTAATATGCAAAGAACTTTTACACGTCAATAATAAGAAGGAAAACAACTCAAATTTTTGAAATAGGCAAAAGATTTAAACAGATATATCACAAGAGAAAAGATAAGAATGGACAATAAGCACATAAAGAAATTTCAACATCATTTGTCATCAGGGAAAGGCAAATTAAAACTATAGTGAAATAATACTAACATACCCATTAGAACAGCTAAAATAAAAAATCTGACCAAACCAAGTGTTCGTGATGATGGAGAACAATTGGAAATGTCAAACATTGCTAGAAAGGGTGTAAAATGATACAGCCATGTTGGGAAACAATGTGTCAGCTTCTTAAAAAGTTAAATATAACCCTGGCTGGTTTGGCTCAGCGATTGGAGCATTGGCCCTTGGACCAGAATCCCAGGTTCAATTCCGGTCAAGGACAAGTACCTCAGTTGCAGTTTGTCTCCAGCCCCAGTTGGGTCATGCGGGAGACAACCAATCAATCACATCGATGTTTCTCTCTCTCTTGTCTTCCCTCTCTTCCTCCTGCTTTGCTTTATCTGAAGATAAACAGAAAAATATCCTCAGTGAGCCCTGGCAGGTTTGGCTCAGCAGTTAAAGCATCAGCCTGCGGTCCACAGAGACCCTGGTTCAGTTCCCACTAAGGGCATGTACCTTGGCTGCAGTTTGTCCCTGGCCCTGGTTGGGTCGTGTGGGTGGCGGCCACTTGATGTGTCCCTTTCACATCGATGTTTCTCTCTCTTCCTCTCTCTCCTTCCCACTCTATCTGAGTAAAAAATGGAAAAATGTCCTCGGGTGAGGATAAAAAAAAAAAAAAAATCCTCGGTGAGAATTAAAAAAAAAAAAGTTAAAGCCAGGTAGTTCAGAGCCCCATTGGTTAGAGCACAGTCCCAATGCACCAAGATCGTAGATGTGATCTCTGCTCAGGGCACAAATAAGAAGAAACAAATGAATGTATAAATAAATGGAACAACAAATGGATCTCTCTCTCTCTCTCTCTCTCTCCCTTCCTTTCTCTCTCTAAAATCAATCAATTAAAATTTTTTTTAACCTTGGCAGGTGTGCTCAGTGGTTAGAGCATCGGCCCATGTACCAAAGAGTCTTGGGTTTGATTCCTGGTGAAGGGCACATGCCTGGGTTGCAGGTTCTATCACTGGCCCCAGTTGGGGTGTGTGCAGGAGGCAATCAGTCGATGTGTCTCTCACATCAACATTTCTCTCTCTTTCTCTCTCTCTCTCTCTCTCTCTCTTTCTCTCTACCCCTTGCCCCTTCATTCCACTCTCTCTAGAATCAATGGAAAAATACCCTTGGGTGACAATTAACAGCAGAAGATGTTGGGGGTAGTGTGAGTTATGGAAGGCTACCAGGACAGGCACAGTAAACATGGAGACTGTTGTTAAGCAGATTTAAGCCCAAGGCCTGTCCTGTGATAGTGAAAGCAGGCCTGGTACTGTGAGGAAGACACCCTCACAAATGGAGATTTCCCTTAACAATGTAATTTTTTTTTTTTTTACCAAGGGTAACTTCTACTTGGTTTTCAGAGCTTCTCCCGTATCTTCTGTTTCTTAAAGTTAACTGGCCAAAAATAATCAATATCCCCCAAGAGGCCTATTTTGGGGTGGCAAACTCTGCTCCTCTTCAACAATATAATGATTTGATACGTGTATACATTGCAAAATGATCACCACAATAAGTTCAGTTAACATGTGAAAGCACTTTTTACTATAAGAAGGCTTAACCTTTCTTTCTTGTTGGGAATACTGGGTTTTTATCTAACTGTGTTTCTGGTTTGTAAACCAAATGACCCTTGAGTAAATCTTTATCATTTATGTCTAGCCATAGTCTTTAGACTCTTTTAGAGTCCATTCAATACACCTGCCACCTCAGAACATTGTTATTGTGGATGAAAAGGGGCACTGTGAGAAGTCTAACTGAAAGTGACCTCACCGGGCCATCTGATTATAAAGTTCTCTCTGGGCGGGCGGTGGTGGGTAGTCACCACCAGGCATATAACTACCTGAGTAAAAGGTTTATTTTTGCCATAAGCGAGCCCTGCCCACTTTCTTGGGCATCTGGGTTAACACACCTTTGAAAAGCCAGAGTAATCCTGTTTTTCAGACTCCTCAGAAGGGTGACTACCCTCAACAGAGCACATAATCTCTTTAAGTAGACTGTCATTCAGTCCCTGCCTTGCCGGCCCCACCCCTCCACCTGACTTCAGGGAATCTTACTTATGTTCCCTCCTCAATTCCAAATGCATATAACAAACTGCAAGCTGCATTCTCTGCGGCCCTTTGTTCATTCCCCTTGAGATCTCGCTTTCAGGTGTATCCTCTGTTTCACTGAAATAAACTTATAAAAAGTATCTGCAGGTTTGGACTTTGACATTATTATGAGAGACTGGGAGTTGATGCCAAATGGACCTGCACAAAGAAATCTATTGAAGTGGCCCTGGCCCTGGCCGGGTAGCTCAGTTGGTTAGAGCATCTTCCAGATATGCCTGGGCTCGAGCCCAGGTCAGGGCACATACAAGAATCAACCAACAAATGCATTAATAAGTGGAACAACAAATTGATCTCTGTCTCCCTCAAATCAATAAAAAATTAAAAAATAATAAATACAGCCCTGGCCTGTTTGGCTCAGTGGTTAAAGCCTCAGCCCGTGGACCAGAGATTCCTGGGTTCAGTTCCCGCTAAGGGCACGTACCTCGGTTGCAGTTTGTCCCTGGCCCAGTTGGGGTCGTGTGGGTGACAACCACTCGGTGTGTCTCCACTTCGATATTTCTCTCTCTCTGTTCCTCTCTCTCTCCCTCCTGCTCTATCTGAAGATAAATGCAAAAATGTCCTTGGTGAGGATAAAAAAACCCAGAAATTTATCCTATAATTATGCTAGTAGATTACAGATGCCAGCTAAACAATACAGTGATTAAAGATAAATAAGTAGCCCTGGCCGGTTTGGCTCAGCGGTTGGAGCGTCGGCCTGCGGTACAGAGAGACCCGGGTTCGGTTCCCGCTAAGGGCACATACCTCGGTTGCAGTTTGTCCCCGGCCCTGGTTGGTCGTGCGGGTGGCAGCCACTCGATGTGTCCCTTCACATTGATGTTTCTCTCTCTCTCTCTTCCTCTCTCTCCCTCCCGCTCTATCTGAACAAAAAATGGAAAAATGTCCTCGGTTGAGGATTAAAAAAAAAAAAAAAGATAAATAAGTAGCCAAATTCAGAAGCTATGTGTCTTTTAGGAAACCAGTACTGTAAAACACCAAGTCTTAGACAGTATGAAAACATGTAACATTGTCTCCACTGGATACTGAGTAAAATTCCTAAATAGTTTTGATAGTCACGCTTCACATTTCATATCTAAAAATGTGGTAGTAATTTCAGCAGTGAAGTCCTGCAGTGCCTTCAAAAGAACTGTTAGATCTGACACACTTTTATGACAGCCATACATACTTAATCAACTAACAGGAATTTGCCACATATATTTAAATCTTGATTATCTCAGACATCTGGGAAATGGGGTATATCTTTTTTTTTTAATTTATCTTTATTGTAGAATGTATTACAGATGTCTTCCTCCCCTTTCTCCCCTTGACCCCCTCCTCCCCACTTCTGCCCCCTCCTGCCTTCCCCACACTATTGTCTGTGTCCATTGGTTATGCATATATGCATATATGTTCTTCGGTTTAAATCTCCTCCCCTGCCTCCTTCCCTTTTAGGTTTTTCAGTCTAACAATCAATTTGTACTTTTTAATCCCTTCACCTTCTTCACCCATCCACCCAACCCCTCTCCCATCTGGCAACCAACAAAAAGTTCTCTGTATCTATGAGTCTGTTTCTGTTCTGCTTGTTCATTTTGTTTGTAGAGTCAATTGTTGATAGATATGTATTTATTGACATTTTATTGTTCATATTTTCGTTCTTCATCTTCAAAAAGACCCTTGAATATTTCATATAATACTGGTTTGGTGGTGATGAATTTCTTTAGCTTTTTCTTGTCTGGAAAACTCTTTATATGGTCATCGATTCTAAATGATAGCTTTGCAGGATAGAGTAATCTTGGTTGTAGGTCCTTGCTTTTCATCACTTTAAATATTTCTTGCCACTCCTTTCTAGCATGCAGTTTCTTTTTGAGAAATCAGCTGACAGTCTAATGGGAGCTCCCTTGTAGGTAACTAACTGCTTTTCTCTTGCTGCTTTTAAGATTCTCTCTTTGTTTTGAACCTTTTGCATTTTGATGATGATGTGTCTTGGTGTGGGCCTCTTGGGGTTCATCTTATTTGGGACTCTCTGTGCTTCCTGGACTTGTATGTCTCTTTCCTTCACTAAGTTAGGGAAGTTTTCTGTCATTATTTTTTCAAATAGGTTTTCAATTTCTTGCTCTCTTTCTTCTCCTTCTGGCACCCCCATGATGCAAATGTTGGTATGTTTGAAGTTGTCCCAGGGGCTCCTTACACTGTCCTCATTATTTTGGATTCGTTTTTCTTTTCCCTGTTCCAATTGGGTGTGTTTTGCTTCCTTATATTCCAAATCAATGGTTTGCTTCTTGGCTTCACCTACTCTACTATTGATTCCTTGTAAATTATTTTTTATTTCAGTTAGTGCATCCTTCATTTCTGACTAGTCCTTCTTTATGCTCTGGAGGTCCTCACTAAGTTCCTTGATGTTCTCACTAAAAGGTTGGTGGAGAAGGAGCCTAGTCTCTTTTCTATCTGGGACAGGTCTGAGAGGGCGAATGGGATGTAGACTCTAACAATCCCCTCAGTGCCTGCTACTTCTCGGAGGGGGAGGAGCGGTGCTGGAGGGTCCCAAGGGGCCCACCATTCTGTGCGTGAGCAAGTATTAGGGGGAAAAGGGAGACCTGGGGAGTCAGAATCTGACTCTGAGCTCGAATGGTCCCCAGATGGCAAGGAGATGTCTTGGGGTGGGGGTATCTTGAGGAGGGGCATAGGGAGGAAGAATAGACGGGGCTGATGGTGGGACACTATGATCTGCAGAATCAAAGGAGGGAGATTCAGAGTTAGCTGGAGGAGGAAGTTTGGAGTGTGCTAAAAGAATCTGATATGTAACACACGGGTGACAAAGGGGCAAGATTGGAGGGTAAATAAGGCCTGAACATAGGGGATTTCCAACCATTTGCCATTGCATTGACAGAAGTCACCAAGATCTCAAAGTATGTTAAAGTCAAAAGTGCCATTTTGGGGCCATTGAGATCCATATCTAGCTGGTATTGGGGCCAAGCAGTATTGCAATAAAAGATGAGTTTTGGGGGTTTGACTACATCTCGAAAACCAAGGGTCAGTATTCTGAAGGAGACATTCCAATGAAGTGTTCTTCGAAGGAAGAGACTGAGAGGTTCCCATGATGTGGAGTTGGAGGCTATAAAGGGTGAGTGCAAGGGTCCCTTAGAGGAGAAGGGCAAAGGGAAGGGGCGTCCCCGTTCCTCTGGCCAGACTCTGAGAGGCAAGAGAGGAGGATCACTCACAAATTGGGCATCTCCCCGAATTAGTGAGGATCAGGACCCAAAGATTGAGAGGGTCTCCCTGGCCTAGCGCGAGGACCGAAGCCAACAGGGAGACAGGAGACCCAGACTAGGAGACCCTGTTACTCACCCATAGAAGGAGAAATCAGGCCGGTGGTGTTTGTATAGTCGACAGTGGCAGGGGTAGAGAGCCCCGGAGAGAGTGCGTCCTCTCTCGGCAGGTTCAGGAGGGGCAGTCGGGAGGCGGATCAAGCCTGGAAGGAGAGTAAAGGGCGAAAAGGGCGATCCAGCAGGTCCTGGCAGGCACCCCTCCTGGCTTTCAGCACCAAGATGAAATGTTGCCCAAAGGAGGAACACACCTGGGTTTAAGCAAGAGAACTTTATTGGGGAGTTACCTGCCGGGCTAATTCCTAAGGCAAGGTCAGCGCTGGTATCTCCAACAGGCAGGGTTATCTAGGGGGTGTATGGGTGAGGGGCTGGCAGCCCTTAGAGGGAGAGGAAAATGTGACTTGGCTATTTGTGTAGGTATAACTGCAAGGAGACCAAGGGGGGTCTTCACTCCCAGGGTGATTCCACCTGGATTCCTGGGGTAGTGATCTGGATCATCATGTTTCTCAGAATTCTTTTCATATATCATGGGAGGAGGGAGTTGGAGACCTTGGTTGCAACCCAATCACTAAGTCCATTAAGCATCTTTATAAGCAGTGTTTTGAACTCTGCATCTGTTAGGTTGCTTATTTCCATTTTGTTAAGTTTTTTTCCTGGAGTTTTGTTTTTTTCTTCTGGACATGTTTCTTTGTCTCCTCATTTTGGCTGCCTCCCTGTGTTTGTTTCTATGTATTCAGTAGAGTTGCTATGTCTCCTAGGTTTCCTAGGGTGGCCTATTGTAGTAGGTGTCCTGTAGGGTCCAGTGGCACAGCCTCCCTGTTCACCCCAGCTGGGCCCTCAAGATGCACCCCTCGTGTGGACTATACCCTCTTCTGTTATAATTGAGTCTTGATTGCTGTTAATACATCAATGGGAAGGATTTACTCAGGCTGATCAGCTGCAAGGACTGGCTGTGTCCACTGACCACCAACTTCTGCCTACCTTGGAGGATCAGCTGTGCAGGGGCCCACCACACAGAGCAAGACTTACTTCTGCAGGGCTCTGGTACCCACTGAATTCACTCCTTGAGTGTGTCGCTTGTGGAGGTGGTTGGGTGGTGGTGCTTTGATGTGATCTGAAGCTGTCCACTGGGTATGCTGGCTCTGGGGCCAGGTCAGCTGCTGCCTGTGTTCTACCCCAGGGCACCAGGCATAAGCTGCAAAGCTATCTACAGATGGCTGCTTCTTGTGCTGGGCTTGGAGGTGCCCAGGCAAAGCCAAGCTGTGAACCAAGGCTGGCTGCTTCTATGCCAGGCCTGGAGCCACTTGGTGAGAGGTATGGGGCTCGCTGAGGCCAGATGCTGCTTGTTTGAGAGAATTTAGGAGAATCTGAAGCAGGAACCAGGACAGGCCAATCCTATGATAAAGCCACTGGAAATAGCTTGGGTGGGCCCAGAAATTAGGTGGGGCAGGGCCTCAGGGAATCACCAGGGTGGGGCAACCAGTGTGAGCCAGGTTGCTGGAGTCCCAGATATGGCGGCTGTCTGCCCGCCTCGTGGGGGAAGGTCTCACCAAAGGAACAAGGACCTCCACCAACACCTCTGTCTGGGAGAAAGCTGCCTCTCCAGCTCTCACCCTGATGCTAAACAACTCACTCGGTGCTTCCCCGTATGTCTCTGGTGCCTTTTAAGCTGCCTCCCCCACAGGGAGGCAAGACCAGCAAGACCAAGTAAAGTAAGTCCATGTGCAGGTACTTTAAGAAGAGCTGCCTGGGGCTCCAGCAGCCTCAGCCTCAGTTCCCGCTGGCTTTTACAGCCAGACGTTACAGGATTTCTCTTCCTGACACTGGAACCCTGAGCCAGGGGCCTGTTGTGGGACAGGTACTCCTTGCTCCTCAGTGAGGACCTTCCCAGCTGAGGTGTTCTCCTGATTTTTATCAGCCACACACAGGTGTGGGACCAGCCCATCAGTGCCTCCGCCCCTCCTACCAGTCTGGATGTGGTGGCTTCTTTTTCTTTTCTATTTTTTTTTTTTGGTACATGCCCCTAGTGGGAACCGAACCTGGGTCTCTCAGGACCACAGGTCAATGCTACAACCGCTGAGCCAAACCGGCCAGGGCTGTGGCGGCCTCTTTAATTCTGTAGTTGTAGGACTTCCATTCAGCTAGATTTCCGGTGGTTTTGAGTGATGGTTGTCCTATAGTTTAGTTGTAATTTTGATGTGGTTGTGAGAGGAGGCGAGACTGGAGGCCATCTTGACCGGAAGTCTGGAAATCTTAAGAATGTCAATTCTCACCCTGGCTGGTTTGGCTCAGCGGTTGGTGTGTCGGCCTGCGGACCAGAGAGTCCCGGGTTTGAGTCCCAGGTTTGGTTCCTGCTAGGGGCATGTACCAAAAAAATAAATAAATGAAAGTACCTCCCTTTGAAAAAAAAAGAATGTTGATTCTCAAACTTTATCCCCAAAGATACCAATTTATTAATTTTCTGGTAGGACCCCAAAATCAGACTTCTACTAGTCAGATTTCAGAGGTTCTGATGCCATGAGCCCCTCACACGCTGGGCTTCACAGATGCACAGGGCTCTGTACTCAAAAGGACACTACACTAGGTTTAAAACTCTCTTGTTGCTGTCTTAAAAGTTTTATTAACTTTGAACAACAGGCCCCTCGTTTTCATTTTACTCTGGGTATTGCAAGTTATGTAGTGGGCCCTGTCCCCACTGACCACATTTCAGAAAACACTGCAATAGGCGAGCTCTCCCTCTCAGGAGCAACCCCCACCCTAGGCTTTCCCTTCCCCTCCCCCCCTCCTCCCCTTTCTCTCTCCTAAGCTCCAAGGGCCCTTCTACTACCTCTGTAACTTTCTAAATACACTTTCTCTTATCATTTGAAAAAATATAAAATAAAATAAATAAAAACAGTGCAGCCCTAGCCAGTATGGCTCAGTTGGTTGAGAGTTGTTCCACATGCCCAGAGGTCACTAGTTGCCACCTGCAGCTCCCGGACCCACTGGGGCGGGAATCCAACTGAGACCCTTTCGCTTCCACTGGCTGCTGAGCCAAACCGGCCAGGACCACACCCACATCTTAATCACCCATTCTCAGAATCAAGTTATTCAGTTTCTTCTGCAATAAACTGAGTACACAAACTTCTTAGCTTCATTAACCCACTGCTTTTCACCAGTTTACTCATCAATTAAATATTAAATGTGGCATCTCTATAAAGCTGGCATTGCTTTAAATTGAGCCAATTAAGAAACAAGTTATAACAATACACAATAGTTTTGGGAAAGAGAGACTCACACAACAGGAAACATGAAAGTAATCTTAGGACATGCTAGAGTAATGTGAAAACAAGTGCAAACCAAGATCATTTATATTGCCACCATGCCAATTGGATATCTGGTCCAGTAGGGACAGGTGATTGAATTAGCCTGCTGAGAAATTTGGAGATGGACGGTCCAGAGTAATGATTATAGATCTTGTTAGCAATAGAAGCAAACAGTAGGAGACTACTTAGGCCTCTGCTGATGCTAAAACAATTGTTTATATTCTATGGATCTCTCTGTTTTACTTTCCCTGTGTTAAAATCACTTTTCAAACCACACTGATACATGCCTGGGTTCAGTCACAGGAGAGCTCCAGCTGGTTCAATAGGCTAATTAGCAGGCATTTTATAAATAGCATGTCTAAGGGTTTATAATGCCACTCCACTGGGAAGTGGCTTAGCTCTAGAGAATGCAGTCACACATTTATATTGGCATCATCTCTTGGTCCCAGTTTGGTTAATAACTACAATTATGCTTTTGTCATTTCAACAGCTCTGAGCCTTTGTCAGAGGTTGCCTCTATTACCTGCTTTCTTTTCTTCTTTTTGGGCTACTGCTCTAAGCTCCTGATTGGTCTCTCTGCATCAATCTTAACACCCTCCAAACTACTCCATATACTGCTGCCAAGACGAACCTTCAAAATGAATTAAGCTTAAAAACCTTCAAAGGTCCAAATTCCCTTACGCTGAAAGCGAAGACCCTCCACAGTCTGTCTTTAATTTACTAGTTCAGAAATTTGCTCACATGACTCCATGTACCATATACTGTGATCCAGCCAAACCAACTATTTACCATTCTCAGGAGATGTCCTTCATTCGCTGCCTCTCCGTCTTCCATTCCCTTGGAAAATCTTTGCTTCTTACAAGCCTTTTAAGAAGTCCTTCGTAATACTGCATACTCAACTGTATTTGGTAATCCAAACTGTCCCCCCCAAAGTCACCTAGCTGGTGAGGCATAAGATCAACTAACGCAGCGAAGAAAGACAACCTTGAAAACGCGGCTCTCGACAGAGGAGGTCTGAGTGGCTGGAGACGCGCACACTCCGGACTTCCGTCCAAGTACCACAGCCACACACTTGAGCCTACCTGGGCGCTGACAGGGGAAGAGGGTGTTTTGCGCAGGGCTTGGTGAGCACACCAAGGTTCCAGGAAACACCCAGAGCACCTACTGAAACGCACCCAAGAGTCCCCTTTCTTTGCGGAAAACAGTCTCAAGGTCACTGGATGTGGTTGGTCCCAATAGGAGAGGCTCATAGACAGGCTTGACGGGGGTCCAGGTCAAGTCTCTGCTGCTTATTCTCCCCCATCCCCCCTATCCCATCCCATCCCCCCCCCCACATACACACACACACACACACACACACACATCCATGTTCTGCCTGGTGTGGGGAAGGAGAGGGGTCCTCGGCTGATACTCACCAGCCCCATGCCCTCTGGTTTCCAACTGGGCTCAGGTTATAGGAGACACTGGCAGCAGGCAGGAGGGAGGGTGAGTTGGGGGGTCGGGGTATCTATTCTCTGCCCCTCCCTGAAAGTGAAAAGCCATAACTATAGCTCATGCTGGGCAGGCCACCTCCATGGTTCCCACCCTCACCACCTCCACGTGCCCCACTCGTGGCCCCCCGCAGGCCTCGGGGTGCTGACGGCTCCCACTGTTGCTGTACATCCTTTTCTGGGTCCCTTAACCCTGCTCACCCCCTGTAGAGAGCCCTTGTAGTAAACTCCTCCACGCTGAAAAAAAACAAAACTGTTCCCCAAAATGGAAATACAAATTTACACTCCCATCTGGAGTAGATGAGAATTACTACCATTGTCTTTTGCATTTTGTTCCTTATTGCATTGCATTTCTTTCTTCTTTTTTAATCCTCACCAGAGGATATTTTTCCATTTATCTTTAGATAGAGTGGGGGGGGGGGGAGAGAAAGAGAGACATCGATGTGACCCTCATGACCTCGACCAGGGCTGGGGACTGAACATCAACCGAGGTACAATGCCCTTGACCGGAATCAAACCCGAGATTCTTCAGTCCGAGGGCTGATGCTCTAACGACTGAGCAAAACCAACCAGGGCTGCATTGCATTTCTTTATTGCAGTTTTACTCATCCCATTAAAAGGTAATTGATAAATTTTATGGTATGTGTATTTTACCACAATTAATTTTTAAAAATTAAAACCCATCCACCCACACACAGTTAATTAATACACTTCCAGTTTGGCAAAACCAGATGACCTGAAAATTCTCCTGTGACAAACACCTAGAACTGCTGAATAAATTCAACATGCTTTCTTTTAAATGCAAAGCTGAATACTCAAGAAAGAAAGCTAAATTTCTAGCTGCCAGAAACATAAGAGGAATGAAAACCACCGTAGTAGATGTGAGTTAAAGCTTCATTTGCTTTGGAGATTGATTCTATAAAATAAATATTTTTAAATTATAAAATATATAAAAGAAGAAATATAAGAAAGAACAAGTAGAAATGCAAAATAATAAAACTTCTGAAAGTTAGAAATACAACTTAATAAATAAATTGAACAGCAGATTAGATATAGTTAGAAAGAAGAAGAAGAAAAAAAAAACACACACCAGTAGACTGGATGAATTTACCCAAAAGGCAGCATAAAATGAGAGAGAAAAACAGATTTAGAGACAAAGAGGATAATATGTTCACTATTACTCTAAAAATAGTAATAGCAGAAGAAAAGGGAGAAATGGAGAGTGTCAGTATTCAAAGACATAATCACTGGTAATTTCTCAGAGTTGATGAATGATCTAAATCCTTAGGTTTAGGAATCTCAGTGAGCGCCAACTCACCAAACAAAAGGAAATTCACACCTAGACACATCACAGTGAAATTGCAGGCACCGCAGACAAAGATCTTAAAAATCTACCAGAGCTAAAAGACAAAGGAATTACAATCAGATGAAACAATAAAGGCCCAAAGATAATGACATAATATTTTCAAAGTGATGAGATGAAAATATTGTTAGTCCAGAATTCTATGTTCAGATAGCCCTGGCCAGTTTGGCTCAGCGGTTAGAGTGTTGGCCCACGGACCAAAGAGTCGTGGGTTGGTTTCTGCTCAAGGGCACGTACACGATTGCAGTTTGGTCTCCAGTCCTGGTCGGGGCCGTGCTGGAGGCAACCAATCAATGTGTTCCTCTCACATAGGTGTTTCTCTCTCTCTCCCTCCCTCCCATTCTATTTGAAGATAAAAATGGAAAACTATCTTCGGGTGAGGATTAAAAAAGAAATCGGTCCAGATAAATTCTCATTCAAGAGTGCAGGCAGACTGATGACTCTAAAGCGACGGTGGAAGCGTAGGAGGAAAGAGATTAACCAAAGAATTTATATGCATATGTGAATTGCCCATGGACACATAGAATGGTGAAGGCTTGGGGTGTGGTGGGGAGAAGGTCGAGGAGGGCAATGGGAGAAAAAAAGGAGGAGACATCTGTAATACTCTCAACAATAAAGTATTTTAAAAAAAGGGTGCAGGCAAAATAAAGACATTTTTTAGAAGACAAAGGTGATGAGGGGAGACTTGACTTAGGATGGTGAACACACAACACAACATGCAGTTCTGGTTGGTGTGGCTCAGTTGGTTGGAGTGTTGTCCTGTGCACCAGAAGGTTGCAGGTTGGATTCCCAGTCAGGTCACATGCCTAGGTTGTGGGTTAAATCCCCAATCGGAGCACGTATGGGAGGCAACCAATCAATGTATCTCTCTCACGTTGATGTTTCTCTCTCTCTTTCCCCCTCCCTCTCTTTTCTTTTTTTTTTTATCCTCACCTGAGGACATTTTTCCATTTTTTGTACAGATAGAGTGGGAGGGAGAGAGAAAGAGAAACATCGACGTGAAAGGCACACATCGAGTGGCTGCCACCCGCACAACCAACCAGGGCCGGGGACAAACTGCAACCGAAGTACATGCCCTTAGCGGGAACCGAACCCGGGTCTCTCTGTACCACAGGCCAACGCTCTAACCGCTGAGCCAAACCGGCCAGGGCTCCCCATCCCTCTCTTAAAAAAATCAATAAAATTCTTTAACCAAAAAAAAAAATTTCTTGGGCATAAGTAAATGCAGTATCACGTCCTCCCACAACCACATCAAAGTTACAACTAAACTACAGAACAACCATCATTCAAAACCACCTGAGCCCTGGCCAGTTTGGCTCAGCGGTTAGAGCATCGGCCTGCGGTCCAGAGAGACCCGGGTTCGGTTCCCGCTAAGGGCACGTATTTCGGTTGCAGTTTGTCCCCGGTCCTGGTTGGTCGTGCGGGTGGCAGCCACTTGATGTGTCCCTTCACGTCGATGTTTCTCTCTCTCTCTCCCTTCCTCTCTCTCCCTCCCACTCTATCTGTACAAAAAATGGAAAAATATCCTCGGGTGAGGAAAAAAAATAAAAATAAATAAATAAATAAATAAATAAATAAATAAATAAATAAACAAACAAACAAACACCTGAAATCAAGCTGAATGGAAGTCCTACAACTACAGAATTAAAGAAGCAGCCATATGGAGACTGGTAGGAGGGGCGGAGGCAGAGGGGCTGGTCCCACACTCACGTGTGGTGGCAGATAAATATCAGGAGGATACCTCAGCCGGGAAGGTCCTCCCTGAGGACTGAGGGGTCCCTGTCCCACACCAGACACCCCGCTCAGGGTTGCAGTGCCAGGAAAAGAAGTCCCCATAACTTTCTGCTGGAAAAACTAGCAGGAACAGAGGCTCAGGGAGGCTGAGGTGGCTGGAGCCCTAGGCAGCTCCTCTTAAAGGGCCCACACACGGACTTATTGGACTCACTCCCTCTAAGCTTGGAGGGGAGGCAGCTCAACGGGCACCAGAGAAATACAGGGAAGAACTGAGCTGTTTGGCACTGGAGCGTGGGCTGGAGAGGGGGCTTTCTCCGGGACAAACGTGCTGTCAGAGTACTTTGTTCCTTTGGTGAGCCCTTCCCTGGCATGGCAGACAGCTGCCACATCTGGGACTCCAGCACCTGGCTCACACTGGTTGCCCTGCCCTGGTGATTCCCTGAGGCCCCGCCCCACCCAACTTTCAGGCCCACACAAGCTGTTGCCAGTTGCTTAACCATAGGATTGGCCTCTCTTGGATCCTGCTTCAGGTTTTCCTAAATTCTTTCAAACAAGCAGCATCTGGTCTCAGATAGCCCCATACCTCTCCTTAAGTAATACATACAAGCAAACACAGGGAGGCAGCCAAAATGAGGAGACAAAGAAACAGGTCCCAAATGAAAGAACAGAACAAAACCCCAGGAAAAGAACTAAGTGAAATGGAGATAAGCAACCTAACAGATGCTGAGTTCAAACTACTGCTTATAAGGATGTTCAATGAACTTAGTGAGAACCTCAGCAAACTTAGTGAGGGCCTCAAGAGCATAAAAAAGGACCAGTCAGAAATGAAGGAGGCACTAACTGAAGTAAAGAATAATTTACATAGATTCAATAGTAGAGTAGGTGAAGCCAAGAAGCAAACCATCGATTTGGAATATAAGACAGCAAAAAACACCCAATCAGAGCAGCAAAAAGAAAAAAGAATTTTAAAAAATGAGGATAGTGTAAGGAGCCTCTGGGACAACTTCAAGTGTGCCAACATTTGCATCTTGGGGGTGCCAGAAGGAGAAGAGAGAGAACAAGAAATCGAAAACCTATTTAAAACAATAATAGCAGAAAACTTCTCTAACTTGGTGAAGGAAACAGACATACAAGTCCAGGAAGCACAGAGAGTCCCAAACAAGATGAACCTTAAGAGGCCCACACCAAGACACATCATCATCAAAATGCAAAAGGTTCAAAACAAAGAGAGAATCTGAAAAGCAGCAAGAGAAAAGCAGTTAGTTACCTACAAGGGAGTTCCCATAAGACTGTCAGCTGATTTCTCAAAAGAAACTTTGCAGGCCAGAAAGGAGAGGCAAGAAATCTTCAGAGTGATGAAAAGCAAGAACCTACAACCAAGATTACTCTATCCTGCAAAGCTGTCTTTTAGAATCAATGGCCATAAAAAGGGTTTCCCAGACAAGAAAAAGTTAAAGGAGTTTATCATCACCAAACCATTATTATATGAAATGTTGAAGAAAAAGATATAATATATGAACAAACAAAATGGCAGCGAATACATATCTATCAACAATTGACTCTACAAACAAAATGAACAGGCAGAACAGAAACATTCTCATGGATACAGAGAACATTTTATTGGTTGCCATATGGGAAGGGGGTTGAGAGAATGGGTGAAAAAAGAAGGGATTAAGAAGTACAAATTCTTTGCTAGACTGACAAACCTCAAAGGGAAGGTGGCTGGGGGGTGGGAAGAAATAAACCAAAGAACTTATAGCATAACCAATGGACACAGACAACAGTGTGGGAAAAGGCAGGAGGGGTGCAGGAGTGGGGAGGAGGGCATCAGTGGGGGAAAAAATGAGAAACATCTGTAATACATTCAACAATAAAGATTTAAAAAAATTTCTTAAAAAAATTAAAAAAAAATACAACATACATGTGGTGTATTATAGAATGGTACACCTGAAACCTATAGAATTTTATTAAGTAATGTCACCTCCCTAAATTCAATAAAAAATAAAATAAAAATAAAGAGACAAAAGACAGCTTAATATTCACAGATTTTCTCTGGAAAAAACTACTAAAGTGCACCCTTCAAGAAGAAAGAAAGGAGTAAAATGCAAAAGACAATAGTAAGACCTCTCACCTACTTCAAGTGGGTGTGCAAATTTGGTTAACCACTTTGGAGAACAGTTTGGATTACTAAATATAGTTGAGTATGCAACTGTCCTGTGACACAGAAATCTTCCTTGCTCAATATAGAAACTCCTGCATATGTGTGTTAGAAAACATACAGGAACATCTGATAGCATCATGGTTCATTATAGAATTTGAACCATGATTAATTATGGAACTGTTGCAGAAGAAATCATTCGGCCAGATCTCCCCATGAATCCTAGAAGTGAGGTTCTTGGAGTACTGCTGAAATAAGCATTTTCAGAAGCCTCTACAGGAGAATGAGATGTGGTAAAAGGCTTTATTTGTGTGGAGTAACATTCCTTGAATTCCAAAGTTTCAGTTCCCTTACGCCAGTTCTGAAAAGGGGGCAGCTGTGGATTTAGCAAAGCTTGAAGCAGGGCCAGTGTCCAGAGCTTCCTTTGCATGGTGAAGCTGGGTCCAGTTCAGTATCAGGCTAGATTCGGTTCTTCAGCCCATTGTATGGGTCCCATGTTGCCATTAGCCACATGGTCAAATGCAGGGCATGGGAGCCCTGCAAGGTGGGAGTCTGGCGCAGGCAGCAAGAGAGAGAAGAAGAGAGCGTGAAAACAGGGGCTTATGTATTCAGGTTTCATGTCACTGCAGTGGCTACACCTATTCTGGCCAATTACCTGTTCCTAAGAGTAACAGGTAAGCACCTTCCCACATCACTCAGAGCTTACTGGGCATGCGTCTAAACTGCCTTTGTCTAGTCCCTTCCCCCATCAATTACTGGGTAACAGACTTGAAGAGTGTTAACTTCAGCTTTCTGGCAAAGCTGTATAAATGGTATGCCTACATTATCTAGTCTCCCCTTTACTCCTTTCCTCTTAAATAATAATCAGATTATTTGAACAACCCAAAGGGATAAAGAAGGTGCTATATATTTACATAATAGAATGTGCAGTCAAAATTAATGAATAAACAGCAGCTACATGTATTATTAGCATGATGAATCTCAAAACATAACGTGTTTTAAAATGAGCAAGTCATAGAAGAATACATACAATATGACTTCAATTACATGCAAGTTAAAAAATAGGCAAAAGTAATCAATGTATTGTTTAGGGATAGATACACAGTTGTTTGTTTGTTTGTTTGTTTGCTTGTTTTCAGAGTTTAAAGGGAAGAGTTTATTAATGAAGTAATGAGACACAGAGTGGCCAGGGAGAGACACACAGATGACTTTTGAGGCATAATAATATTACACTGTTATTTTTTGACTTGGGTACACATTATTGTTCATTTTTAAACTGAACTTTTTTAATTTTTTAATTTATTCACTAGATTTTGAGAGCCCACTCTGGGTCAGGCCTTGTGCTGAGCGATACTTGTGTTGATACAATAGTGACCAAGTTAGACAAGTTGCTAGTCCTCATGGAGAAGTTTGATGTGAAGTAGATTTATGAATCCCAATTACCTTTATTGCAGAAACAGAAAACTGATCCTAAAACTCACATAAAAAAGCAAGGAACATGGAATAGCCAAAACAATCCTGAACAAAGGAAGTTGGAGGGGTCACAATTCTCAATTTCAAAACATACCTCTAAGCTATAGTGATCACGTGGGCTCTCTCTGAAGCACATCCAAGCCTTTCTTCCCTATCAGGCAAGCATCTTTACTTTTCTCTCCTAAGCTCTAAGGATCCCATGAGATTTGCAACCAGGGGAGCAGCAGGTAGTGGCAATTCTTTGCAAACTTACCCCCTGAACCTGTCTCCAAGCCCCCTTTTCTCTGACTTTTCAGTGCGCTCACAGCAGCTCTGCCTTGGCTTCTTTCCTATTATTTTTCTGGAGCCAAAGCAGAGCACCGCCGAGGCCTTCTCCTGTTGCTCTTCTACCCTAAGCCCTTCCTTTGCTTCAATGTTCTCCAGCTTTAATAAATGTACTCTCAAAAAAAATTTTTTTTCAGTTACAGTAATTAAGACAGTGTGATATGGGCATAAGAATAGACTTACAGCATAGCCCTGGCTAGTGTGGATTAGTCAGTTGGAACATCATCTGGTAAACCAAATGATGTTCCTGGTTGGGGCACATACCCAGGTTGCAGGTTTGATCCCCAGTCAGGAGGCAATCAGTCAATGTTTCTCACATTGATGTTTCTCTCTCTCTCTCCCTTCCTGTCTCTCAAAAATCAATAAACATAAAAAAATGTTTTAAAAAGCACCTTCTTTTATTTAAAAGGATAGATAGATATATATTAATAGAATAGAATGGAAAGTCCAGAAATAAGCCCATACATCTATGGTCAATTGATTTCTGACAAGGGTGCCAAGATCAGTCAATTAAGAAAACAATTGTTTCAAAAATGATAGTTTTGCAGATATCCATATGCAAAACAATAAAATTTAGACCCCCTACCTCACACCATGTACAAAAAAATAACTCAAAATGGATTAAATGCCTAAATGTAAGTACTAAAACTATAGAATTCTTAGAAAAAACATAGGTGTAAATCTTCCTTTTCTCAGATTGGGCAATGATTTCTTAGATATGATACCTAAAATATAAGAAACCAAGGAAAAATAGATAAATTGAACTTCATCAAAATTAAAGACTTTTTTTTTTAATCCTCACCTGAGGATATTACTTTTCTATTTATCTTCAGATAGAGTGGGAGAGAGAGAGAGGGAGAGGGAAAGGAACATCGATGTGAGAGGGACACATTGACTGGTTGCCTCCTGCACAACCCCAACCAGGGCCGGGGACGAACTGCAACCTAGGTACATGCCCTTGGCTGGAATCAAACCCAAGACTCACTGGTCTGTGGACTGACGCTCTACCCCTGAGCCAAACTGGCCAGGGCAAAATTAAAGACATTTTATATATCAAAAAAGTTAAAAGACAATGCAACAAAACGGGAGAAGATATTTGAAATCCTATATTTGATAAAGATCTAGTATCCAGACTATATAAAGAACTCTTAGTACTATGCAATAAAAAGACAAATAGCTAAAAAAAGAAGCCCTGGCTGGTTTGGCTCAGCGGTTAGAACATCGGCCTGCAGTCTGGAGAGACCTGGGTTCGGTTCCCGCCAAGGGCACGTACCTCGGTTGCAGTTTGTTCCCAGCCCTGGCTGGGTTGTGCAGGTGGCAACCACTCGATGTGTCCCTTTCACGTTGATGTTTCTCTCTCTCTCTCTCCCTCCCACTCTATCTGAACAAAAAATGGAAAAATGTCCTCGGGCGAGGATAAAAAAAAAAGACAAATAGCTCAATTTAAAAATGGACAAAGGATTCGAATAGACATTTCTCCAAAGAAGATCTACAATGGCCAATAAGCACGTGAAAAGATGCTCAACATCATTAGTCATTAAGGAATTGCAAGTCAAAACAACAATGAGCCCTGGCTGGTTTGGCTCAGCGGTTGGCCTGCTCTAACCAAAGAGTCTCGGGTTCAATTCCGGTCAAGGGCACATACCTTGGTTGTGGTTCAATCCCCAGCCCTGATCAGGGTTATACAGGAGGCAACCAATTGATGTGTCTCTCTCACATTGATGTTTCTCTCTCTCTCTCTCTCTCTCTCTCTCTCTCTCTCTCTCTCTCGACCCCTACCACTCTATCTGAAGATAAATGAAAAAATATCCTCAGGTGAGGATTAAAAACAAAAACAACAACAGTGAGAGCCCAGCCAGTGTGACTCAGTGGTTGAGTGTCAACTGATGCACCAAGAGGTTGCTGGTTTGATTTCCGATCAGGGCACATGCCCAGGTTGTGTGCCCAGTCCCCAGTGGGGGGCATGCAGGAGGCAGCCAATCAATGTTCTCTCTCATTGATGTTTCTATCTCTCTCTCTCCCTGTTTCTATTTTTCTCCCCTTCTTCCTTCTTCTCTCTCTAAAAATCAATAAAGAAAAAAAATATTTTTAAAACAAAAAACATAAGGAGATACAAATTTACACCCACTACAATGACTATAATTTAAAAACAAAACAAAACATAAAATAGCAAGTGTTAGTGAGGATGTGGAAAAATTGAAACCCTCATGCACTGCTGGTAGTAATCTAAAATCACATAGCCACTGTGGAGAACAGTCTGGCAGTTTCTCAAAAAATTAATATGGCATTGCCATATAACCCACCAATATTTCTAGGTTTAAACCAAAGAGAATTAGTATGTTCACACAAAAACATATATATGAGTGTTCATTGTAGAATTATTTGTAAGACCCAAAAAGTATAAAGAACTCAAATATTTATCAATTGATAAGTGGGTAAACAAAATGGGATATTAATAAAATGGAATCTTATTTGGCCATAAAAAGGAATGAGGTATTAATAAATGCTACAACATGAGGGAACTTAGAAAACATTCTGCTAAGTGAAAGAAGCCAGATGTAAACAGCTGCATATACTATGATTTCATTTATATGAAATGTCCAGAACAAGTAAATCCATAGAGACAGAAAGTAGATCAGTGGTTGCCTGCCCTAGCCAGTATGGCTTAGCGGTTAGAGTGTCAGCCTGAGGACCAAATGGTCAAGAGTTCAATTCCCAGTCAGGGGCATGTGCCTGGGTTGCAGGTTCAATTCCTGGCCCCCATCATGCGGGAGGCAACCAACTGACACATCAGTGTTTCTCTCTCTCTCCCTCCCTCCCTTCCACTCTATCTAAAAGTCAATGGGAAAATATCCTTGGGAGAGGATTAACAACAACAGCAACAAAAAGACTAGTGGTTGCCAGAGACTGGGGAAGAAAAGAATAGAGAATGACTGCTAAAGGGTATGGGATTCCTTTGGGGAGTAAAATGAACATGTTCTAGAATTAGATGGTGATGATGGGTGTACAACCTTGTGACTATACTAAGAACCACTGAAATGGACACTTTAAAATGGTGATTTATGTATGGTATATGAATTATATCTCAAAAAACAAATATCATTAAAATAAAAGAAAAATAAAAAAAATCTCAATAAAAACAAACATCAACAGAAAAGATGTATGATATATCTTACCATGTCAAAGCAGGAAGAGATCTTAAATATCATCTAGTCTACCTTGATCATTTTAGAGAGAAAGAAACTGAGGCCCAGAAGAGGGAAGTGACTTTTTAAAAATCTTTGTTGTTGAAAATATTACAGATTTCCCCCCTTTTTTCCTCCACTGATCAGCACCCCCTCCCCAGTAAGTGACTTTTAAAAATTGACACAGCTAGTCTGCTGCAGGGTGAGCTGGGGGTCCAGGACCTCTCCAATCTAATTTCACCTACACCCTTACCCACTTTCACCCCTCCCAGATTATTTTGAAATGTGTCTCAGATATCATATTATTCATACATAAATACTGTAGTATGTGTATGTTGTCATTTTTTTTATCCTCACCCGAGAACATATTTTTTTTTTTGCATAGAGCGAGATGGAGAGAGAGAGGAAGAAAGAGAGAGAGAAACATCGATGTGAGAGAGATACATAGACTGGTTGCTACCCCCACGACCCCCACAAGGGCGGGGACAAACTGCAACCGAGGTACATGCCCTTAGTAGGAACCAAACCTGGGTCTCTCTGGTCTGTGGGCTGATGCTCTAACCACTGAGCGAACTGGCCAGGGCTGTTTTCATATTTTTATTAAGCTGATGAGAACAGATACTGTTATAACCTAGTAATTCTCCATCTGCTAGAAGAAGGAACCTCTCCTGGGTTCCTTGAGCCCGAGTTGTTTTTGCAAAAATTCTTGAAGAGGAAGGTATGCATCAGCCATGACCACAAGGGTATTGACCATGAGCTTAACTAATCAGGAGATGCCAGACGGGGCGATGAGACATTCAAGGCTAGGGTCTAGTAAATGTTAAGAAATATAAAATAAACAACTTGTGCAGTTACTAACTGCTGATATATGCTTCTGTACACGTAGCTTGCTTGCTCTGCTAAACTCTTGAGTAACCCCTGTCCTATATAAGCAACCCTCCCCCTGAGCTCGGGGCTGCAGTTCTCCTCTGTGTAGGTTGGCTGCAGTCCCTGCGCAGGTAATAAAACTCCTAATATTCGAAATTACTTTGTGTCCGAGTGAGGTTGATTCTCCTGGGTTACAACATTTGGAGGCCCCAGTGAGATCAACCGCAAGGTCCCCCTTTTCTGTGGGGTCGACCTCCTCAGACTACGCAGAGGGCTGCCTCCTTGCCCTCCGCACCTACATTCGTTCTGGCTTTCGATTCAGCTAATTCGGACTAGGACTTCGGCCTCGAGGATCTGGGTAAGGGATTTCCCTTCCGTCTGTTTCGGTAGCTCCGGAGCGTTCTGGGATTGTTGCGGGCGGGACGCCGCTCAACCGCACTTCCCCCTCAGGGTCGGGACGCCGACTCCTGACCTGGGAAACCGGTGGGTTTCCATCGGTTCTGAAATTGGTACCAGTCTGTTTTAATCTGGCACTTTCGGGTGCATCTGGCACTTTCGGGTGCATCTGGCACTTTCGGGTGCAGGAAACCAGTGGGTTTCCATCTGGCACTTTCAGGTGCGTCTGTTCTGAAATTAGTATTTTGTGTCTTGACCGCAGTTGTCTGTCTATTTGTGTTCCGTGTTCTTGCTGCTCTAACTGTTTTGCTTTCGGTAGGATGGGACAAGGAAATTCTTCCCCCCAGACTCCCCTGAAATGTGTGCTTGCTAACTTTTCTGATTTCTTTAAGCGCTCCTGTGACTATGAAAAAGCCTGAGATCCTGGTTTCCTGAGAACACTCTGTGAACTTGAATAGCCTGCCTAAGGGGTTAATTGGCCACCTGAAGGTAGTTTCAATTTGCAATTGGCTTTTACAGTCCAGTAGAAAATATACAGGAGCCCTGGTCACCTGGATCAAATGCCATATATTGATATTTGGATTGACATAACTACTGACAAACCCAATTATAGTAAGAAATGTCAGTATCCAGAGGTTCAAATGAAAGGAAGCACCTCGAACCTGAGTTTGCCTATTTTGGGTTCTTATTACAGAAAAGCTAGAAGATGAATTTGGATCTGGTAATGATCTAACCCAATGTCTGAATAGATATGGATACATTCAGATGTACTGGCTTCCTTGTAGTGAGGTCTCAATGCCTCTCTACAAGGCTTATTGACATTCTCACAGGCAAAGTGTTTAACCATTGAAGTGCCAGCCTGGTCCAGCTGCAGAAAGGGGCATATTCTTTCCATGCCAGCCTGGGCTGCTCCTCCGCAGCGGGTATAGTAGCAACTAGTTTCCAATAGGCTTCTCTGAACTTTAGGGAGTTAAATATAGGGATCCCAGGCACGGGTACAAAGTGCTCTTGGAGAGTTAAAAAACACTCTGCCCCGCATAAACATGTGTTAGGATGTTGCCCCCCTTTCCTGCATCCTTTTGTAAACCTGGGGTCAGGGGAAATGTTCCCATTCCTCTGACTGTGGTACTGTTGGGGGAAGGGCTTCCTTAGACACTTTTCACCGTGTTCTCCTGTTAGGCCTATTGGCCCAACTGGCTGAATTAGCAAAGGTAGTAATAGCAGATTTAAGGGAAACAGGGCACACAGAATAGGGTCACCCTAGGAAGGGAAACATGAGGAAGGGTCAGGATAGCAGGCATAGGTCCCAGTTAGAGATAGAAAAGACAAGGGCAAAGTCAGGTGTAGAGGAACAAAATGAAAAGCCGTCCTTAATTTAGGAAAATGACAGGGCTAGGGCTCCTTCAGCTGAGCCCTCCGGAGCCCAGAATAATACAAGACAATAGGGAACAAACTAGTTAGTTTCTTGGTAGATACTGGTGCAGCAGACTCAGTCCTGACTGAGCCAATGAGACCCTAACCTACCCCTAGACTTCAAAGAGGACTATGGACCTTGGGGAAAATACTGTGACTCATTTGTTTCTGTTCCTGCCGGAATGCCCATATCCCCTACTCAGACATGATCTCCTCCAGAGATCATTCAATTGCTGGCCACTGCCACTCCAGGCCAGCCCTCGCATCAAGTTCCCCAGGATATTGCCATCAATCCTGCCAGCCTGCCTCCAGATGATGACCCGGAGAAACCTCTGCAGGACGGCCTGGGGGAAATCGGCACTGCAGACTGCCGCCCAGACCTCAAGGATGACCCACTGCCATCATCAGATGAGGTATTGTTCACGGACGGGAGCAGCTATGTCCAGGAAGATATCAGGTATGCTGGGACAGCAGTAGTAACTCTGGACCGTATCATTTGGTCTCAGTCATTAAACAGAGGAACTTCAGTCCAAGGGGCTGAACTCATAGCCCTAATCCAGGCTCTCTGATGGGGCAAGAGGAAACCGTGGTGCAAATAAGGAAGCTCGACAGATGGCCCTAAAACCAGTGGGGACCTATCCAGATACCAGTCACCTTGCCAAACACAAGTTTGCCTCTGACTCCTACTTACACTAGGTCAGAAAATGACTTAGCCAAGCAGAAAACAAGCCATGAAGAAAAGCAACGGATAGTAGACACTGCCTGATGGGAGGTTATTAATCCCAGAGGCTCTAGGTCGGACTTTGGTCAACCAGCTGCACCAGACTACCCACTTAGGTTACGCCAAGCTTACTGAACTCCTGAGAGGCAGGCAATGTCCAATAAGGTCACAGGGAAAAGGAGAAGGCAGAAGGAAGCAGGGATGTGTAGGTCTAAGTAGGGAGAGGAGGAGAAAAGCTAGGGGATGTGCAGACAGTAGATAGATTAAGCAAGCTCTCAGGTTCATGTCAGGGGAGGGACTAAGAAAGTCGCAGAGGGTCTGTGTAAGTTGAAGAAGGATTGTGTAAGTCGCAGAGGGTCTGTGTAAGTTATAGACAGGAAAGAAATAAAAAGAGAAGGATTATTCAGAGGAAATAAAAAGATAAGGAAAGATAAAAGAAAGGGACATACATATTACAGGAAGACAGGACATTGGAAGAATACTCCAAGAAGGGAAGAAGATAGGACACTGAGAGGGGAGAGCTTGCCCCTAGTAATACAATAACAGTCTAGGATGTAATAAAGAGAGTAACAGGTTTAGGCTACTCCTGACCCTTAGATCAGACAATGGCTCCACCTTAATAGCAAAGATATCACAGAATAGCTTTAAGGGGTTACCTTAAAGGAAACCTTAACCAAATTTACTTTAGAAACCGGTGAAAACTGGACCACTCTGCTCCCCCTCGCCCTCTTACAGTTCTTACAGGCCCTGCAGTCTGCCCAGAAGGCCATGCATAAACACATCTGCGATGCCCTGCCTGTGCCCACCTCAAACCCTGTGCACCCGTTCCAGCTCAGGGATTCGGTATAGGTAAAGAAATTCACCACCCAGAGACTAAGTCTGGCCTGGAAGGGACCATACACTGTCATCCTGCCCGCACCAACGGCTGTCAAGGTCAACGGCATCCTGGTCTGGCTGCACCATTCCTGGCTGAAGGCGGAAAAAGCGGAATGGACAGTGCAGGCCTCTCCAGATCCTTAAGAATGAGACTCTTGCATTTATCAGGACTCTAATTCTTCTAATTATAACTGTACAGGGGAATCTTTATAGATCTGTACTCCAGTAGAACTGGGAACTTAGAAATAGGATATTGGAAGAAATTTTAAGAGATGTCACCACAAAGGGGATGTAATAACTCCATTCTGACCCTCAGTTACTACACGTACACACCCTAGCAGACTTTCTTTGTAAACATAAGGGCCTTGAGAAACCCAAAGAAAAATATAAAGATAAGGGGTTAATAATGGCCTTGGGGAACTCAGAGGAACCATGAGAAAAACGAGATTAATAGCTGCCCTGACAAAACAAGCTCCTCTCTCCCCCTTCTCTGTATCAGCCCCCTCTTAACGGTGCCAAAAGCGGCGCCAAGAGAATGTAGTTTTTTTTCTACAGTTTGTGCCTTTAAAAGCAGGCAACAAAGAAGGCAGGTTGCTGAGGATTTGGGGAATGCCCCCCCCCCCAGCCCGCCCAAGTAATAAAGTGCTCCTTTACAATTCCGCTGTGCGTCTCTAGTTATCTCGCTGACACCTTACAGCATTTAGAGCACTAAGGGAACCTTGCTGTTTTTATACCAATAGATAGGAGTCATCAGAGGGAATATTCAGGTTCTTAGGAAGCGCCTCGCAGAACAGGCCAGAAGCGAAGAGGCCTCTAGTAGCGAGTTCGAAGGCCTTTGTAACTGGTCCCCCTGGCTCACTACTCTTCTCTCTGCTCTAGCAGGCCCCCTCATACTCCTATTTCTAGGACTATTTCTGTGGACCTATAATGATAAACAAATTAACAACTTTCATAAGAGAGAGGGTCCAATCTGTCAAATTATTAGTCCTGGCCTCTCATTACCAAAGGTTGCCATTAGATCAAAGATTTGATCTGTACATAAAACCAGTGGGGAATGTTATAACCCAGTAATTCTCCATCTGCTAGAAGAAGGAACCTCTCCTGGGTTCCTTGAACCCGAGTTGTTTTTGCAAAAATTCTTGAAGAGGAAGGTATGCATCAGCCATGACCACAAGGGTATTGACCATGAGCTTAACTGATCAGGAGATGCCAGACGGGGCAATGAGACATTCAAGGCTAGGGTCTAGTAAATGTTAAGAAATATAGAATAAACAACTTGTGAAATAAACAACAGCAGTTACTAACTGCTGATATCTGCTTCTGTACACGTAGCTTGCTTGCTCTGCTAAACTCTTGAGTGACCCCTGTCCTATATAAGCAACCCTCCCCCTGAGCTCGGGGCTGCAGTTCTCCTCTGTGTAGGTTGGCTGCAGTCCCTGCGCAGGTAATAAAGCTCCTAATATTCAAAATTACTTGATGTCTGAGTGAGGATGACTCTCCTGGGTTACGACAATACTACACTTGATTTTATCCAAAAGGCCAAAAAGCGATTGTTGTCATATTTTTTAAAAATGTTTTTCTTTATTGATTTGAGAGAGAGAGAAAGGGAGAGGGAGAGAGAGATAGAAACATCAATGAGAGAGAACATTGATTGGCCGCCTCCTGCATGCCCCACACTGGGGATCAGGCCCACAACCTGGGCATGTGTCCTGACCGGGAATCAAACTGGCCTCTTGGTGCATGGGTCGATGCTCAACCACTGAGCCACACTGGCTGGGCTTTTAAAGAAGAGCAATCTATAATTTTGGTCCAATGTCATCTATGTTATATAAATAGTCCCTGCTAAGATAAGAATTTTATTGGAGCCATGCACCTGCTCCATGGAGGGACACTCACTATGTTTGCTCTCCACTCTCCCATTTCTAGAATCTAACAAAATTGATCCACATTTTCAGATTTTCCTGTCTTCACGATTTCAACTCCAGAATAGGATTCAAGTAGGTTAGCTAGATAATAGATGATAGATAAATATATAGATAGATCTCTCCACATACATAATTTCAGAGACAGTGAAAAGTTGGAAGCAATAATCCAATCCAAACAGGATCCCTGAACTTTTCTTGTCTCTGGTTGGCTTTACCCTGCATGCAGGCTACGTTGCCAAGGGCAAGATGGCTGTTAGCTGTCCCTGTCTTACTTTCTCCAAGCTTAGCAGTCCTAATGGACACAGACCATTTTTTCCAGGTAACCTTAGTTTTAAAAAAAAGTCTAAGAAAGGCTCTGATTGGTCTGAACCAGCCACCACAAACAGAGAGGACAGCATCCTCTGACTGGCCAGGCTAGGTCACATACTCACACTTTATTTTTTACTCCTTACCTGAAGATCTTTTTATCTTTTTAAATTTTTTTTCTTTATTGATTTTTAGAGAGAGAGAAAAGGAGGGGGAGAGAAAGATAGAAACGGTGATGAGAGGAAATATTGATTGGCCACCTTCTGCATGCCCACCACTGGGGACTGGGCACACTACCTGGGCATGTGCCCTGACTGGGAATTAAACCGACGACCTCTTGGTGCATGGGTCGATGATCAACCACTGAGCCACACTGGCCAGGCTCACCTGAGGATCTTTTTACATTGCTTTTCTTAGAGAGAGTAGAAAGGAGGGAGGGGCAGAGAGAGAGAGAGAGAGAAACATCGATGTGAGAGAGAGAGAGACATCAATTGGTTGCCTCCTGCACGACTCTGACCAGTGCCAGGAATTGAACCCACAACGCTTTGTTTTGAGAGCCAGTGCTCTAACTGCTGAGCCAAACCAGCCAAGGCTGATTGAATTTTTTGAGAGAGAAAAAGAGATAGAAACATCAATTTGTTGTTACACTTATGTATTCATTGGTTGCTGCTTCTTTTTTTTTTTTTTTTTTGAGGAACGTTATTTATCCATTTTTATTTTTGTCCCCATCACCATTTATCTCCTCTATGCATTCTTCCACCTCCACCCAACCCCTTCTTTCTATTGGTTGCTTCTTGTATGTGCCCTGACTGGAGTTCGAACCCGAAACCGTGCTGTATTGGAATGGCACTCTAACCAACTGAGCTACCTGGCAGGGCCTCCTAACACTTTCTTATCTGAGGGTTAAGGGGGAGACGTGGTCAACTTTGGTAGCCTCACCAGGATCACACAAAACTAGTGAGAGGTGGCTAAAGGAACCAATCCCCGGCACACAGCACTACAGCCTCTGATCTCGACAGGAAACTAGAAGCCTAAACAAGGAAACCAAGTGAAAACCCAGCCCAATGGTGTCAACATGAGAGTACCAGAGAGGCAACAGCAGGCCCTCTGGGAACTGGAGTGACAGCTATCGAGGAAGTAAGAAATGTCCAAACCTGTAGAAAATTTTTATGAGTTTATCTGGTCAAATAGAGGTTATGCCTATAAATAGAGAGAGCAAGATCTCATCAGACTAAGAAAAACGCTTCTTAGAAGTTGACAGTTTGCAGCTTCTTTTATGTATTTGGAATGAAGGTGGGAATGAAGGTGAAAGGGACACATCGAGTGGCTGCCTCCCGCACGACCCAACCAGGGCCAGGAACAAACTGCAACCAAGGTACATGCCCCCAGAGGGAACCGAACCCGGGTCTCTCTGGAACGCAGGCCGACGCTCTAACTGCTGAGCCAAACCGGCCGGGGCTATTCATTGACTTTTAGATAGAATGGAAGGAAGGGAGGGAGAGAGAGAGAGAGAAACATCGACATGAAAGAGACACATTGACTGGCTGCCTCCCGCATGACCCCAACCAGGGCTGGGGATCAAACCTTCACCAGGAATCGAAGCTGTGACCCTTTGGTTCACGGGTTGGCAGTTAATCGCTGAGCCAAACTGGCTAGGGTCTGTGTAGTTTTTATTCCTACACTTGATCTTAGCCAAAAGGCCAAGAAGTGATGATGTACTTTTTATTCCTGTACATAATGGGTCTGGGATGGGCCTTGTGAAGACCTGGAGCTCTAGAAACATTCAGCTTTAGGATCTAGAAAACATAATGGGAGGAGAAACAATGTCTTTTTAGCTGTATTGATAAGCTTAAAATGTTTTTTAAAAGGTGAAAAAGTAAGCACATCTAAATCTCAGGGAAACGCTATGCTGCTCCAACTTTAGGACTGAGACATTGGTGCTGGTTGAGCACACAGGGTAAAATGAGCTGTGCACTCACCGAGGGAGGAGTGCTCATCGCGAGGGCTGCGTGGCAGACCTTTCGCCAGGCGGCAGGGCCGGTGCACTGGCCCTCTGTAGACTCGTGACCCAGAGCACTGTACTAGGCACCGCCTGATAACACACCACAGCTTCACATGGAAAAAAATGATAACTAAGCATTGTCTGATAACACACCAACAGCTTCACATTGAAAAAAATGATAACTAGGCACCGCCTGATAACACACCAACAGCTTCACATGGAAAAAATGATAACTTAGTTGAAGTGAAGTCTTTTCAAATGAGATGTAAATGATATCTCTTACTTGGGCTGATGAACACACAGTACAATACACAGATGATGTATTGTAGAATTGTACACCTGAAACCTATATAATTTTATTAACCAATGTCACCCGAATACATTCCATTTTAAAAAATGGTATTACCTCTTCAATGAATGGAATGAAGTTTAAACCTGTAGTGATTTTTAAAGTACATGCTCTGTAAATGCATGGTAAATTAATGAGCAAATAGTTGGGATTTCCTCCATTGACCAGTTTTTTGGAAGACCTATACCCTAAGGTGAAAGAGGTAAGGATAAAAATAGAGGAGAGTGTCCCTGGCCGGTTTGGCTCAGCGGTTACAGCGTTGGCCTGCGGACCAGAGAGGCCCGGGTTCGGTTCCCACTAGGGCATGTACCTCGGTTGTGGTTTGTCCCCAGCCCCTGTTGGGGTCATGCGGGTGGCTGGCAAACAGTCGATGTATCTCTCTCATATCAATATTTCTCTCTCTCTCTTCCTCCCTCTCTCCCTCCTGCTCTATCTGAGGATGAATGACCTCGGGTGAGGATACAAAAAAAAAAAAAATAGAGGAGAGTGAATAAGGCGGGAGCCAGTGTAGAGAATTGTATGCAGTCAAACATACAGGCAGGCGCTGATCCAGCTGAAAGCGAGTGGAGGGAGGGGATAACAGGGTTCTTGCAGGTGAAGATCCTTCTGCCTCTGGACAAGGTCTCCAAGGAAAACTGCGAGGGGCCCACACGGGCCCATGGGTTCCCTTCCTGCCTCGGTTTATTTTCCCTCCTTCAGGAACTGGTTCCCCTCCACTCTCACATTCTCGGCTCTCAGAAGGGATTTGATATGAGCACCTGTCTCTCCAGGTTCTTTCAGAAAGAGTCAGATTTGCGTATGGAAGGAGCCCAACATCGCGCTGGCCAGTGTTTCTGGAGAAATGTGAGACTGCAGAACGAGTCCTGTTTCTCCTGCTAACACCAGAAAAAGTAAAATGTGCTGCGGAGTTCTTTGGTCTGTGAAAGCAAAAGGTTGTGGTATTTCTGGCCATGTGTTAGAGGTTATTGGAGGGTGATACAAACAAAAAGTAATGTAACAAGGATTCAAATGGGACCCAATTGTTGTAATAGTCTCCTTCTCCCCAACCCTCCTCCTAAACCAGAGCTCCTATTTGCCAGCCAAAGAAACTGCACCCGAAGTAAAAGTTCTCTTAGACAAGGCTCTAGCCAGATTAGGACTGTTTTAGCCAGGTTTCTCAGTTGGTATCGGAGTCTTCCATTTCTCTGTCATCTGAGTCTGATGGCATTGACGTTTTCATGACCTTAGACCTCGAGCTGAGTGGGAGGCTTGAGGTGCAGAGGACAGACCTCCTCTGGGCACACCAGAGGAGTCCTCTCATTGGTGGAGGCTGGTAGGGTGACATGCCACAGGACACTTTGACTCACTCTTACCTAGACTGTTAATTCAAAATCAAGAGCAGAGTTAAGTGGGCTGGGACACTGGGGCAAACGGGGATTGGGCCATCCATACAGAAAGTTACAAAACCAGTGTGTGGCTGGTGCAAGGCGACAGCAATCTCTCTTCCAGATATCTGACTCCCTCTGCCCTAGTTCTGTTCAAAGTCCAAAGACCAGGACTCTCCCTACAGCTCAGAGCTGGAGATATACTGCTCACACATACTATGACACTGCCTTTGAGGAGTTCAGTTAGGGCACTGGTGTAAAGGTCAACAAGCAGTGAAATGCCATCCACCTGAACGCTAGCAAGGGGTGCAGCTTTGCATGGGAGGAGTGTGTGTGCGGAGGGGGAGGGGAGGCTAGGGTGTCTCATAGTGGCAACTTTTCTCCTGGTAGCCATTGAAGATCACAGCCATTGATGTTTTCACTTTGTTTTTTTGGTACGTGCCCCTAGCGGGAACCGAACCCGGGACTCTCTGGTTCACAGGCCGATGCTCCAACCGCTGAGCCAAACCGGCCAGGGCGATGTTTCCACTTTGTACGAAGGAAACCTGAGTGAGACTCACATTCTTCCTCTCTGAAAGGTTGTTTTTAATTTGGCTTTGTTGTTGTTGTTTGAACATACGTATGTATGTTTTCATGTTATATTATGTTGTGTTATGTACGTGTTGTTAGTAAGGTGTGTGCATATACATATATATAAATGTCAAAGTTGTATTTCACACTCTTGGCAGAAAATTTATAGGGAAAACAATAAAGGTGGGTTTGGTTAAACATCATGAGGAAATAGTAAGACTGGCTAGGTATTGTATCTTAAAATGTCCAGTTAAAAGTTTTAGATTTGCGAGGATTGTCAGTCAGCTGGGTGGGTAACTTTTTTTTTTTTTTTTAATACATTTTTATTGCTTTTTTAGAGAGAGAAGGAGGGAGAGATAGAAACATCCATGTGAGAGAGAAACATAGATCAGCTGCCTCCTGCACACCCCCTACTGGGGATCGAGGCCACACCCGGGCATGTACCCTGACCAGGAATCGAACTGGGACCTCTCAGTCCATGGGACAATGCTCAATCTACTGAGCCACACCGGCTGGGCTGGGTGGGTAACTCTTTATTTTTGTTTTTTTAACATTAAAATTTTTTTTAGTCCTGGCCAGTTTGGCTCAGCAGTTGGAGCGTCCGTCTGCAGACCAGAGAGTCCTGGGTTCGGTTCCTGCTCGGGGTACATACCAAAAAAAATTTTTTTTTAATTGATTTTTAGACAGATAGGAAGGGAGAGATGGAAACACTGATTGGCTGCCTCCTGCATATCCCCTGCTGGGGACCGAGCCCACAACCTGGGCATGTGCCCTGACCAGGAATCGAACTGGAGACCTCTTTGTGCCTGGGTCTACATTCAACAATTGAGCCACACCAGACAGGTGTGGGTGGGTAACTTTTTGAAAAAGTTGTGGTAAAATATACGTAACAAAATTTACGTATAATAATTTTCTAGTGTATAGTTCAGTGGCGTGAAGTACATTCACACTGCTGTGCAACCATCACCACCATCCAGCTGCAGGACCTGTTCGTCTGCTCCAACCGAAACTCAGCCCCCACTGAATGCCCACTCTCCATCCCTGCCCCCCAGCCCCTGTCAACCACCACTCTCCTTTCCGTCTCTCTGAATTAGACTCTTCTGGGGACGCACAGAAGTGGAATCACATGGTATCTGTCCTTTTGTGATCAGTTTATTTCACTTAGCATAATGTCTTCACGGTTTCTCCACGTTTGTTAGATTGTTCTGGTCTGTTTTCCACTGATTGAACGGTTTGTTTTTATTTTCTCGCTGAGCACTTTGACATTGAAAACAAGATGACTATCTGAAAGTTGGCCTGGCCACGGGGCTCCCTCCTCACAACCTTAAAATATACCTATCTTTGCCACTCTGGATACTTCTCAGTGGTTTTCCTGCCTTGTTCATTACATAATGGGTGTGCTATTAGCTGCTCCCAGCTCTCAGCACGCCAGCAATACCAGGGTGGGGAGCTGCATGTCTCTTTTTTTCTCTCCCCCCCACACTGCCCTCCTCAAGCAAAGATTTAGAAAAACCAAAAAAGCCCTTTCTTCTCCTAGGAACATGAGGTACTGCTGACCTGGAGGGCAGGCCTGTACTTACCTTCCTAAGCACAGCGGGCGCTTAACACACGCTGTTTGTTTGCTCTTTGTAATTATTATTTTTAGGTAGTACGTTCAAATACTTGAATACACACACGGTAAGAATGCACGTCTCCCCACCCACCCCACATCCTGGTCCCCTCCCAGCAGTCCGCCGTCACCTCACCGCTCCTTCCAGAGACATTTCACCTGTAAACAAGCGCCGGGCGCCTTTTCCCGCAGAAGATCTGACCTTACACCCTGCTCTGTACCTGCCTTTTGGAAAAACACAGAAAAGAGTGTAATATACAAACGTCCCACCATCCAGAGCTGATAAGAGCAGTTTAGCCATAGCTGCTTTGTTTCTTACATGGAAGAAGTAAAATGTTACAGATAAAGTTCAAATATTTTGCGACCTTCACAGCTGAACCTATTCCCCTATCCCCAGAGGTGAGCGCTGTCATGAATCTGTTATATCCTTTCAGACCGCATACATATATGTATCTGAAAACAATCTATAGTATTGCTTTGTGTGATTTTTCTGTTTACATAATAGCCATGTTTAATACTCATTCCCTCTACTGACAAGCATTTGGATTCTTTAAAAAAAATTTTTTTTACAGATTGATTTTTAGAGAGAGGAATGGAGAGAGAGAAAAACATCAATTTGTTGTTTCACTTATTTGTGCACTTATTGATTGATTCTTCTCTGTTGTTTTTTTCCCCCTCACCCGAGGACATTTTTGCATTCATCTCCAGATAGAGCAGAAGGGAGAGAGGGAGGAAGAGAGAGAGAGAAACATCGACGTGAGAGAGACGCATCAACTGGTAGACACCCACACGACCTTAACCGGGGCCGGGGACAAACTACAACCGAGGTACATGCCCTTACCTGGAACTGAACCCAGGACCCTCTGGTCTGTGGGCTGACGCTCTAACTGCTGAGCCAAACCGGCCAGGGCTCATTGGTTGATTCTCGTATGTGCCCTGATGGAGGATTGAACCCACAACCTTGACATATCAGGATGATGCTCTAACCAACTGAGCTACCTGGCCAGGGCTAGATTCTTTCAGACTTTTACCCCACATAATGCTGCAGGAAATTTCTTATACATACATTTTTGTGCACACATGTGAGTGTATGTATAGGACCATTTTGTAGAGCAAAACAGGCCAGGGCAGTACAGTTTTTTTTAATCCTCACCTGAGGATTTTTTTTTTAATAATTATTTATTTTATTTTATTTTTGTTACAGATGTTTCTCCTTTTTTACCCATTGACACCCACCTCTCCATCCCCCCACCCCATCCCCAGCTTTGTTGTCCATGTCCATTGGTTATGCGTACATGCATATAAGTTTTGTGGTTTAATCTCTTCCCTCCCCCTATCACCCCCTCTTCTGAGGGTTGTCAGTCTGTACCCTACTTCCATGTCTCTGGGTCTACCCTATTCCTCAGACTGTTACAATCATAATATTTCACAAATAAGTGAGATCATGTGGTATTTGTCTTTTTCTGCTTGGCTTGTTTTGCTTAGAATAATACTTTCCAGGTCCCTTCGTGTCATCTCAAAGGATTAGAGATCCTTCTTTCTTACAGCTGCATAGTACTCCACTGTGTATATATACCACTGCTTTTTTATCCATTCGTCTACTGATGGACACTTGGGCTGTTTCCAGATCTTAGCTATTGTAAATAGTGCTGCTATGAACATGGGGGTACATATATTCTTTCTTATTGGTGTTTCAGGCTTCTTAGGGTATATTCCTAGAAGTGGGATCATTGAGTCAAATGGAGTTCAATTTTTAATTTTTTGAGGTAACACTATATTGCTTTCCATAGTGGCTGCACCAGTCTGCATTCCCATCAGCAGTGTCCTAGAGTCCCCTTTTCTCCACACCCTTGCCAACACTTGTTGTTTGATGATTTGTTGATGGCGGCCATTCTGACAGGTGTGAGGTGATACCTCATTGTTGTTTTAATTTGCATCTCTCTGATGTTTAGTGATGTTGAGCATTTCTTCATATGTCTCTTGGCAATTTGTATGTCCTGTTTAGAGAGGTGTTTATTCAGTTCCTTTGCCCATTTTTTAATTGGGTTCTTTGTCTTCCTTTTGTTGAGTTGTATGAGCACTCCATATATTTTGGAAATTAACCCCTTATCTGATGTATCCTTGGCAATGATGCTCTCCCATACAGTGGGTTGCCTTTCCATGTTGATGATTGTTTCTTTTGCTGTGCAGAAGCTTTTTAGTTTGATGTAGTCCCATGTGTTCATTTTTTCCTTTGTTTCTGTTGACTTAGGTGATGTATCAGTAAAAATTCTGCTGTGTATGATGTCCAAAATTTTATTGCCTACATTTTCTTCTAGGATTTTTATGGATTCACAGGTCACATTTAAGTCTTTTGTCCATTTTGAGTTTATTTTTGTGTATGGTGTAAGTTGATGGTCTAGTTTCATTTTTTTGCATGTAGCTGTCCAATTTTCCCAACACCATTTATTAAAGAGGCTGTCTTTACACCATTGTATGCTCTTGCCTCCTTTGTCAAATATTAATTGAGCATAATGTCTTGGGTCCATTTCTGGGTTCTCTGTTCTGTTCTGCTGGTCTATGCGCCTGTTCTTGTGCCAGTACCAGGCTGTTTTGATTACAGTCACTTTGTAGTATAACCTGAAATCTGGTATTGTGATCCCACCTACTTTGTCCTTCTTTTTCAAGATTGCTGTGGCTATTCGTCACCTGAGGATATTTTTACATTTATCTTCAGACAGAATGGAAGGAGAGAGAGAGAGAGAGAGAGAGAGAGAGAGAGAGAGAGAGAGAAACATTGACATGAGAGAGAGACATCGGTTGGTTGCCACCCGCATTACCCCAACTGGGGCCGGGAAAGAACCACAACCGAGGTACGTGCCCTTGGCCGGAATCGAACCCAGGACTCTTTGGTCCGAGGGCCGGTGCTCTAACCACTGAGCCCAACTGGCCAGGGCAGAAGTGGTAGTTTTTATTCCCACTAGCAATGCATGGAGGACCTACTTCTCCATATCTTTTCCCACAGCAGTTTACCAAAGTTGTTCTTTACTTACCCAATAGGTGAAAAATTGTATCTGTTATAGTTTGAATTTATATTTCCTTTGTTATAAATGGGGGTGAGCACCTTTTTGTGTGTTTGAAAGTCATGCATATTTGTTCTATGATTTTTAAAAAGCCCTTGGCTCATTTTTGTTTTGAGATGATAATCTTATTGACTTTTAAGTGTACTTTGCATGTGACGAAAATGAGCTCTTCTTCATGGTATGTGCTGCAGATATTTCTCCAGTTTATTGCTTATTTTTACTCTTAGCTATTTTTGCCACATGGAAAATGTAAATTTGTATACAGTCAACTTTGTCAATCTTTATTAATGCTTTAAAGTAACACTTGTTACTTTCTCTTTCTTCTCCTTCTCTCTTACGGTCCCATTTCCCCCAGATACTAAAATTAATCTGGTACCATTCTGACCCAAATCATATCTCTCACATTCCTGGGTCTAGGGTCAAATGAACAGTTGGAAGTCACCTGGAGTTAATCCAGGTGAACTCTGGAGCTTCAACAAAATTGCAGGGGCTCTAGGTGGCCTTGAATCAACTTTGCCCTGGAGTGTATTTATGGGGTGTCCTAAATCACTACTGACAAGCACTGACACTTCTGGGACTTCTTACACCCTGGGGGTGCCCCACAACCCAGCTGGCCCGCTTCGCCTCCCTCTGCCCTAGTCTGACCTACCCCTCGAGGCACTGCAGCACGTTGGCACGGAGGAGCTAGGGCCACGGTGACCTCTCACTTCTTTTCTGTTTTGTTCAGCTCCTTAAAGTGCTCCCCACGAGAGCCCGGTTTCTCGTTGTCAGAGAAGGGCAAGAGAGAAGACGAGAATGAACTTTATGGTGTCAGATCAGAATTGGAATATACTCGATGTGAACTCATGATTCCCAATACATAGAGAAAGGTATGGAGATAAATACAGCTGTTTGTACAATTTTGAATTTGCTCTTGTGTCTTCTTCAAAGGTTTCGCACATCCTTTCCACCCCGCTCACAGGAGTCGTAGGCCAGAGGCACGGTCAGCTGCCCCCTTTGCTCTCTCCACATCTCCTCTTCCAGGGCTACAAAGGTCCGCACAAAACATTACTATTTAAGCATTGGAGGTTAAAACATAAGACTGGGGCCCTGGCTGGTTTGGCTCAGCGGTTAGAGTGTCGGCCTGTGGTCCAGAGAGACCCAGGTTCGGTTCCCGCTGAGGGCATGTACCTCGGTTGCAGTTTGTCCCCGGCCCTGGTTGGTTCGTGCAGGTGGCAGCCACTCGATGTGTCCCTTTCACATCGATGTTTCTCTCCCTCTCTCTCTCCCTCCTACTCTATCTGAACAAAAAATGGAAAAATGTCCTCGGGTGAGGATAAAAAACAAAACAAAACAAAAAACATAAGACTGGGAAGAAAACAAGAAGTCATTGTTTGCTGTCATGGACTGAGTGGTGCAGTCCCTCATCCTTGCCTTTCGGGGTCCTTCTCAGCAGTTTGACACTGCACCTCTACTGGCCCTTAGTACGCTGCGTCCTCCCTACAGCATTTCACCCTGAAGCCGCACCCCCTCCCCTCATTCTCACAAATGTTCGCTGAGCCTGGCATGTGTCAGCACTGTGCTTGGCCCTGGAGTCCAGCGGCGCACCGGCGCTGTTCGGACAGACAGGCGCTGCCTTGGGCAAGCATACGCTCTAGCAGGCTGGTGTACGGTGAGTCACTAAATAAACCCAGGCCCTTCCTTCCAGTGCTGATCCCTCACCAGAACAGGGGCGATTGGCAGGTCCAACCGTAGCCCCAAGGAAAGCACGGTCCCCTCTCCCACTGCGGGAGAGAGAAAGCTTCTAAAAGTCCTCTGATCCCCTTGCTTCCAGCATATTAATAAAAGTTGAGCCCTGGCTGGTGTGGCTCAGTTGGTTGGAGTGTCGTCCTGTACATCGAAAGGTCGAGGGTTTGATTCCCCATCGGGGCACATATTCAGGTTGCTGGTTCGATCCGTGGACAAGGTGCATGCAGGAGGCAACCTATCAGTGTTTCTCTCTCACAACAATGTTTATCTCTCTCTAAGATCAACAAAAACATGTCCTCAAGTGAGGATTTTAAAAAATGAGATTTTGGGCCCTGGCCAGTTTGGCTCAGTGATTAGAGTGTATGCCCACGGACCAAAGAGTCATGGGTTCAATTCTGGTCAAGTGGTCAAGAGCACTTGGTTGCAGTTGGGTCCCTGGCCCTGGTCGGGGTCGTGCGGGAGGCAGCCGATTGATGTCTCTCTCTCACATCAATGTTTCTCTCTCTCTCCCTCCCACTTCATCTGAAGATAAAAGAAAAAGATCCTCAGGTGAGGATTTTTTTAAAAATGAGATTTTTGTGGTTTCACATGCATAGGCTCACCTAAGGCAACACGGGGAGATGAAGAACATTCTGATCTGCATTTAACGGAACAGAAGCGGTGGGCTGCCTGAAATGACAGCATGTGACTGCCGAGCTGCTGCTACTGGAAAAGAGACTGTCCCAGGAGGAGAGTTAAAGGCCATCTGTCCAGGCCCCCGTTTGCTACTTCAATTGCTTCCCCCGGTCTCCTGACTCCTGGGTGCTTCCCTGGACTGATAGATATCACCGCATTCCTTTAGCTCTGCCAACGCCCTCCTCTCCGTACTTTGCTTCCTTAACTTCAAAGGACACGTCCAGTTCTTTATTTTGATCAGTAGGCTCATAGGGGACCAGGCCAATGGGTCTGCGAGGGAATGTAGACCAGGCCCTGGGCAATGCCAGGGTGAGGCAGAAGACAGTTTCTCTTCTTAAAGAGCTTGTGATTTAAGAGGCTAACCAGATACGCAGACAACTGGACAGCTGGTGAGGGAATCTCGTGGAGGTATAAACAAAGCACACACCAGGAGCGTCCTGGCTTGTCCCTTTTCCACAGGGAAAGATCTCGGGAGGAAGAGCGAAGAGGGGAGAGCAGTGGCGGGATCTTCACTGCATCGCTGATCTGGAGCAGAGCAGGGGCAGCGGGGAGGGCCTCAGGCATGGGGGGGGGGGGCACAGAGGGGAAAGGGACACAGCTGAGGAGCAGGGTGATGTAGACCACCGAGGTCAGGAAGCCTGAATATGTCGTGGGGAGAACTGACCCTGGTGTGTGGTTTTCTTTGCATCGGAGAAGAGGAAAGAGAAATTAGACAGCGGAGCCGAGGGGAGGAAGGAGCCATGCAAGGTCGTGCCCGCATAAGTGCTTTGAGTACACAAACGCTGTATGCACTCGGGTGCGAGATCCTGTTATTACTTGTTGGGGCTCAGGAGTCAGGTTGCTTCAGAGCTCGGAGGAGGCTGTTTCCCGGTGGGAGAGAAAGTCAAGTGCGCTTCCTAAGGGGCTGGATTCTGCCAGCTTTACCCTAGTAACTCACAGGCTGCTGGGCACGGCTCTTCAACAGGCAGCCCCGGGGAAGGGGGATTTGAGGTGTTAGCAGGGTGGGGCTGAAAGGACTGGACAGTCCAGGGGAGGAGACAATGAGGGCAGGAGAGGGCAGGCGGTTCAGGAAAAGGGGTGTGGTGAGACCACAGGGCAGGCCTGGGGTATGATGGCGCAGCAGGGGTGGAGCGAAGGGGTTAGGACTGGAGAGGCCATCTGGGCTTTGGCACTGCCAGGTACCAAGGAAATGAGGGTGGTGACCTGTCCCAGGATGTGGCCAGCCTGAGGAGTTGCTGACATGGCCTAGTTTGTCATGAGACGGCCTAAGGGGACATGGTAGCTCGTGTCTCGATCCTCCAGCGCCTTTGCAGAGGGGTCCCAAGGTGGCTGGAGGACAGTAACCAAAAGGGGAGGGGACGGTCTGGAGGGCTCGCTGAGCCAGGCCTGTGCAGGGGTGCGTGAGACCCCGCAGCGTGGGGCTGGAGAGGAAGAGGCTTTGCACCAGAGGGTTTTCAACGGAATGACGTTGTCAGGGGAGATCCAGAGCTCAGCTCACAGAGTGAGCGTGTTTTAGGAAAAGTCTTTGAAAGCTCCGTGAGATTGCTCTGTGCGAGCTTCTGGATGCTGCCCTGGAACCAGGGCGGATCTTCCGCGAAGTGAACACCCCGAAGCTGCAGGCCCGGCAAGGCCTGTCCGTCAGTCCGCACGTGTACGTTCACACCACCCCCTCTGACCGGGTAGCCTCCAGGCCCCCCAAGGCTTCCCGCCTCTGCCTGAGACTCCACGAGCTGGGGGCACGGGAGGGACGCGGGTTCCGTGAAAAGTCCTGGGCCGCGCTGCGCAACACGAGGACCGTGGTCAACCCTGCTGGATGGCAGCTGCTAACAGAGTAGATCCTGAAAAGTCGGACCACAAGGAAACATCCGTGTTTCTGTTTCTTTTTGCGTCTCTATGAAGTGATGATGTCAACGAAACGTACTGTGGCCAGCACTTCATGGCAGATGTGAGTCAAGTCGTCATGGGTTCACCTTGAACTTACACGTGCTGCATGTCAGCTATGTCTCAACCTCTGAAATAAAGGTAAATAAATAAAACAGTCCTCTAGTGCAACGCGAAACCAGAAGGAAACAAAACACCTCGGGGTTCTGACTTCCAAACAACCTCCCTATCCCTGTGTTATTAAAAGAGAGGAACAATGATACATGTTTTACCTGGGAGCACAATTTTAAAACATTTTGGGCCCTGGTAATACCTGAAGGTGTGTTACTAGGGCCTTAGTAGAGGACACACTCACCAGTCTTTAGCTCAGAGTGAAGGTTAAGTGGCACTGGCAGGACCTGTGACTGTCACATATGCTGGGTGTGTCCCCTGTGTTCCTAGCAGACAATGAGACTTGAGTTTCAAAGCACAACCCACTCTGTAGAGGTGACACCCTACCTCCTTCCTCTCCCGAGAACTGTGACTGTCCAGTCCGCTGTCACTTGTACAGAATGTCCCCAACCTATGAATGGGCTTTGTTTTCAGGAAGAGATTTGTAAGCCCATTGTTTAGAATGGGAAGGCACTTCCCCAGATAAACAAGGGCATGTGTAATCTTTTTTTTTTTTTTACCGTGTCCCTAACAAGCTTATTTATTTATTTTTGTTACAGATGTCCCTCCTTTTCCCCCCACTGTCACCCTCCTCCCTGCTCCTGCGCCCCTCCCCCACCTCCCAGTACTGTTGTCTGTGTCCATTGGTTATGCATATATGCATGTAAGTTATTTGGTTTATCTCTTCCCGCCCTCCCCACTTCCCCACCCTCTGAGGTTTGTCGGCCAGTTCCCTACTTTCATGTCTCTGGGTCTATTTTGTTCTGATGAACAAGCGTATGTGTAATCTTACTCATTTAGGACAGCCTGAAAGAACTTCTGGTGTCCCTGAAATCAAGGCTTGTACAGCGGTGACAAAAACCCCGCCCCGGGAGTGAACACTTGTCCATCAGAAAATGCCTTCCAACTTCTAACTCGAGACCTGGGGAATCTTCCCTCATCACTGACCTTCTGTGGGGCCCTCCACAACTCTCGGCCCTCAGTGCGGCTGCCCTGGCGGGGGGTGGCCGCCAGAGGAGAAGGAGCAGGCGGGGGTAGCCAGGCACTCTGGGGGGCAGAGCCACCCCAGAAATCCTGTAGGATCCGGCTCCCTCCACATCTTCTGAGCACCCCAGGGATAGGCCCGCTTCCTTTATGCTTCTGGTCAAGGTTTCTTTATTCTTCTGAAGTTTGCCGAGGTCTTTGTACCCTAGAAACAATGGCAAACAGACTGGAAATTTAAAAACTGGCTCCCTTTTGAAGAAGGATGGAATTGCTGCATTCATTTTTCAGTTAATGGCACTCTCAGGAAAGACCAAGTTTGGACCTAGGGAAGATGTGGGTTTTGGGTACACAAAAGACCAAACGAATCCATGTTAGAGTCCTTGTGTCTGTAGATGGCTTTAATCAAGTGATAATTCCTGTCCGGCAGGTGTGGCTCAGTGGTTGAGTGTCGATCCATGCACCAAGAGGTCAAGGGTTCAATTCCCGGTCAGGACACATGGCCAGGTTGTGGGCCTGATCCCCAGTGGGGGGCATGCAGGAGGCGGCCAATTGATGTTCTCTCTCATCGATGTTTCTCTCTCTCTCTCTCCCTCTCACATCCTCTCTCTCTAAAATCAATAAAGGAAAAGAAAAAGAGAGATGATTCCCAAGATTTTACATTTCATAATCTTGTACTATTTTTTTTTTTAAAATCATGTTTTCTTTGATCTTCCGTGATATGAGCTCAATGAATCTATACCAGTATTTCAAACGTTTTAAAGGTTTATATGTTACAAATGGCTTCTATATCCATTATGTTATTTGAGGTAAAGATATCATTATCTGTTTTATTGCTAAGAAATCTGCCTGAGTTGGTTGGAAAGCCAGGTCATTTGCACCAAATCTGTGTCGTTGCTGATGCTGTTTAGAGGTTGGGTAACTCCCTAAAGGGAGTCAGGACTCGAGTCCCAGAGCTAAAATGAGTCTCCAAGGAATGTCTGGTTTTCTCCCTGTCTCCAGACTCTATTAAATTAACTGCAACATCTAAATGCCTCTTTGTTCTTAATCTTCTCTAGGGAATGAAATCTATAACTCTCAGTTACCTGTCCTCGTGACAAATAGCCTCTCTCTGATTAGAAAGACATCTTTATTTCCACCTTGGTTCTTTTGGTTACAAAAAAAAAAAAAAACCAGAGCGAGAGAAAAGTTTATTTGGCAGAGAAAGTGTTTTTTACTACTTTGTTGGGAAAACACAATAAGGGATTTAGAAAACAAGGGACTAGCTGGTGATTACTGGGTCGGTTCAAAATAGTCCACAGCACAACTGAAATAATAACTAATGAGAGACTGGGATTGTGTACGTTTAGGTGCTTCCATGGCACTTAAGCCTCACAAAACCCCCGAGGGTGGCAGAGCTGGCATCAGCACCAGGGTGATGAGCAGACTAAAGCTTGGAAGCCTGACGTGTCATCCAAGACCCTCACGCAAATCAACAACAGAGCTGGACGAGCCGGAATTCTGGTCTCTGACCCTGGAATTTAAAAGCCACGTCCCGTCTCTGTGCCCACCAAAACGTCTTGTTGAGTTCTTAATTCTATGCCCTGAATTCAGGACTGCTGCAGGCAGAAACAGGGATGCTCCCCAGGGACTTTGTTTAGTGAGAACATGAAGCCCCAGTTGGCTTCTGCTGCTGGTCCTGGGGCAGGGCCAGCGGGCTGTGCGCCGGTGCAGCTGTTGGCCTTGGCTGGCTCCGCCTGCGTGGGAACCAGCAACTCTCAGAGGCTTCCTCTGACCTGTTCCCCATCAGGTCTGTCCAGATCCGCATGCAACCCATGTGGTTCTGTACAATCTGAGTGCAATGCCACTTTTTAAAATCCTCGCCCAAGCATATGTTTTTTTGTTGTTGTTGATTTTATTTATTTTATTTTTTTAATCCTCACCCGAGGATAATTTTTGCATTTATCTTCAGACAGAGTGGGAGGGAGAGAGAGAGAGAGAAACATCAATGTGAGAGAGACACATTGATTGGTTGCCACCTGCACGACCCCATTTGAGGCCGGGGATGAACTGCAACCGAGGTATGTGCCTTTGGCTGGACTTGAACCTGGGACTCTTTGGTCTGCAGGCCGAAGCTCTAACCGCTGAGTCAAACTGGTCAGGGCTTTTTGGTTGATTTTAGAAAGAGAGTGGAATGGAGAGAGAGAGAGAAACATTGATGTGAGAAAGAAACATCAATCACTTGCATCCCGTACACACCCTGACTGAAGATAGAACCTGCAACCTAGGTATGTGCCCTGACCAGGGATCAAACCCACGACCTTTTTGATGTACAGGACAATATTCCAACTGAGACACCCAGCCAGGGCACAATACCACTTTTGATGCACACTGTGTCTTGTGCATTTGTCCGAAGCTAGAGAAGACACAAAAATGCAGGCCAAGCTTAGGGCTTGGGTTTGCCTCAAACAACAATAACAAAAGCCTTCCTCACCTGATCATATATAATGTGGTGCAACCGACCACAGTGGAGATGAGAAACAGGCTCAGGAAGAGACGACTGCACATCTCCAGGAGGATCTGGGGACACACCACACTGATTTTAGTCTCTTGGGAAACTCCCTCTCCCAGGTTCAGTCTTGAGTGTGTAGACATTGATAATTGACTCCAAATTCTCACCGTCAGACCTCTAGCAGCCTGAGGCCCTGATCAAACTTCCCCGAAACCCAACTCTTCCTGCAAACAGCCATCTCACTGCAGGGAAGGCTTGGTGTCCACGGCAGTTCCCGAACCCAGCTTCTGGGCAGACTCGCCCAAGGCAGCTTTGGAAACACAGATTCCCAGGCTCCACCCCACAGGCACTTGGTCAGCAACTCTAGCTTCGGGTCCTGGGAGTCTGAGTTTTAAAATCTCCCCAGATGAAAAGGTGAAAGATTTATGCGATCTGAAGAGAAACCTCAATGGTTAGAGTGTCGGCCCAAGCACCAAAGGGTCACAGGTTTGATTCCCAGCCACGGGCATGTACCTGGGTTGCAGGTTCGATTCCCAGCCCAGGTTGGGGTGCGTATGAGAGACAACCAACGATGTGTCTCTCTCACATGTATCTCTCTCTCCCTCTCTCACCTACCCCCACCCTCCCTTCCACGTTCTCTAAAAATCATTGGGAAAATATCCTTGGGTGAGGATCAACAACAACAAAAAAATAAAATAAAATCTCCCCAGGTGATTTTAATTCAGCCAGATCAAGGGCAAGCAATTAAAAACACAATGAACTCCCTCCTTACTGGTCCCACCAAAAGGGGGAAAACCCACTACTCTCACCATTTGTACCACTTCAATCTCAGACCCAGCTGCAATCCCAGCTCTGCTGAATGCCCACCTCAAGCTTGCTCTCCCATGCACAGGACACCTCCCTGCTTTGACCTGGGCCCCGTTCTCTCTGAGCAGACAGAGAACGAGGAGCCCCAACAGCTGCTCACCACACAGCTTTCTTCTAACTCCTATACCCCACTCCACTCTTGCTCTTGCTCTGAGCCAAGAAGCCCGGGCAGGAGCTCTGAGGTAGGCCGCAGGAGCTTCTAGAAGCACTCTCCGTGGGCACACCCTGGGAAGTGGCTCGTAACACCTGCCTCCGTTTCCTCCCTTTGTGTCCCGGGGCCCTCCGCTCCTCACTCCAGTGCAACATGCAATTTCTGTGCTTGATTGGACACTTCCTCCGGAGAACTGGCTGCCTACTGACAGGGAAAATAATTCATGGAGAGCTACTTCACGGCTCCAAGGCTTTTGAGACACATGGGAATTTCAACAACCAGGGATTTGGCGGGCGGGGAAGATGACATTCCCAGTCTTGTGGGCTCAGGTGACCTCCTCAGAGAGAAGAAATGCTGTCTGGCCCTGGGGCCGAAGTCACCGACTCAAGAACTGTGTGACCTCCTCTTCCTAGCCGCCTGAGTCCATCTGTTGTTCTGTACTCGGGTCCTACAGGTCCATGGAGGGGCAAGCGATTACAGACCTGCCCCTCGTCCTGGCTGGTTTGCTCAGCGGTTAGAGCGTTTCTCTGCAGTTCAGAGAGACCTGGGTTCAGTTCCCGCTAAGGGCACGTACCTCGGTTGCAGTTTGTCCCCGGCCCTGGTTGGTCGTGCGGGTGGCAGCCACTCGATGTGTCCCTTTCACGTCGATGTTTCTCTCTCTCTCTCTCCTTCCCACTCTATCTAAGCAAAGAATGGGAAAATGTCCTCGGGTGAGGATTAAAAAAAAGAAAGAAACCTGCCCCTCCACTTCAGACCTCTCCCTAGTAATCGAAGGGAGAGTATTCTCCCTTTTTAAGCACCAGGTTAAGGCTGGAACAGTCATTCTACCCTTCTTATCACTTGGGCCCTGACATCTAAAACCTTCCCATGGTTCATCCATGTAGCTCCTTCCTTCCTGCTAAGACTCCATTTTACCACCTCCTATCGCTGCACTGATGCTTTCTCCAAGGGTCATCATATCTTACCTAACCTGAGGATTTAAGTCCTTATGCTGTGATAGCTCCATTGTCAAGAACAAATTAAAATTTTCAGAAAACTAAAATAAGAAAAGAAAAAAACTGCCAACTCTCCGGTGACAAATGAGCTACCAGAGGCAGCTCTCTAACTCGTGCTCAGTTCGAGTGTGAGCCACCCGGTTAGTTGCACGGTGTCAGGAACCGGACTCCCCGAGGTTCTCCCTTTGCTGCAACATGTACAGCAATATACTCTCTCCATCTGTGCATACTTTTCTGTGCCACCGGCCCTGTAGGCTTTGTCCTTTAACCTTAGATTCAGGATCGCCAAGTTCCCTCTGCTATGTACGTGCCCCTATCAAGAGAAATTCCCCTAGTCACGCTTCTCATTCAAAATTCATGGCGGCAAGGTGGGGAAGATTATTTACACACCTTGAGACTTAAAAGGAAATGGGTACCTCTTATTTCAGGTGACTAGATCCTGCAGTTACCCAGAAATCCGCTGAGAAAGAGCCCTGGACTCAGCATCAATTACCAGCTGTGTGAGTCAAATGACGTTCCTTATCTTCTGAGTCTTAGTTTTCCCATCTGTGACATGCAGAAACAATGCCTCCCTTGCAGAGGCCCTGAGAGAATTATATAGAATAATATATGCAAAGCAGCTGGTATACAGTAAGCACTTAATAAATGGTAGCTGCAATTATCCCCACCTCTGCAAGAATAACCTTCAATTATGCAAAGTATCCGGCTGCCTGGAAACCATTCAGGAGCAGGGAATAAACATGGTTAATCATATACCTATTATGCAGCCAGTTCCGCAGCCCTTGTTCCATCCTCATCACTGAGGTCTCGGGGGCCCCACTGAGCAGGAGTAGACATTCCGATCATGGTTTTCTTACTTGCACTACCTATCGCACTCAATCTTTAAAAAACACTGCCCCAACTCTTCCCAAATTGGTCCAAATGAAAAACATAAAACCTGCTGCTGTCCAGATTCTGTTTCTGCTATCCATCCACAAGGACCCCACACTACCCAATGTATGAACTGCGGTGTAAGCCAGACATTTGGCTACAATTGATGAAACAGCGACACCGTGTGGCCAGACAGAACTGCAGCCCAGCCCGGAGTCTCGGTGCAGGCTGATGAGCCGTCAGGTCCCCTCGGTGAGAAAATAAAATGCGGAAGGGAACATAGCACCTTCCACGTGAGAGTGGAGTTACTTCCGATTTTACAAATGTGTCCCTCTTGGCCAGCGTCAGGTTTGAAGGCTGGATGGCTCGTGCCCTCGGATCAAAGAGGACAGAAGGCTAGCTACAGGGCATATGTCAAGTTTCAAATGTTTGTAGCGTGTCTCCCCAGGAGCTGTGGAAAATTTACAGAAAAATCTTAGCTGTCCTTCTCCCACTGAGATATTTCTTGGCATGTGCTCAGACTTTAAAAAACTCGGAAAAGCACGAAGGAAGCAGTTATACTGTCAAAGGGAAGCTATCTTTAAATCATTGACAGGAACCGCTGGCCCTTCAAGCAGAGCTCAGTGTTTTAAAATGACTAAATCTGTATGATGGAATGTCAGCTGGGGTGGTTACTGAGTCTAGTCTAGTCATCTGATTAGTAACTTGATTCCCTTAATGCTATCAGGCAGACAAACGGGTATTTATCTTATTCCTTAAGTTATTTAGGGAACAGGAGGCTTCCTCTTCCCACTAGTGGGCTCAGGTTTTTACCTCTTGAGAAAAGTCTCAAGATCTGTCCCATAATTATGCATTTTCAACAGATCAAGGACTACTCCTTACCAAAATTTCTAGCATAAATACTTGTGTGTGTTTGGGGGGGGGGCGGGGGGGAATCCATGAACAATAACAAAGCTGAATTACAAGTTCTCTCCTCTAATCATCAAGCAGAGACTTGATGAGGATGGAGCGGCTCCTCCCTTCCATGAATCCTTAAATTCCTCCATGTCATTGACCTGAACACTGTAAGGTCTTGGGATGAAGGAGAGAGCCCTGGCCTGGGAGCTCCTCCCCAGAAATTTGGAACTAGGATCAGGAGAGATTGAGTCACCTCCCTCCTTTGAAGCTGGCTCAAACCCATTTCCGTTATTCACCATTTTGAGAAAACAAACTATACAGTGACTTGGGCAGTCAGTCTTATCCTAATTTTCTCATCTGTTCAGTGAGAAATATTATTCTTTCATTCATTCAGCAAATGTTTATTAAATACATTCTCTGTGTTGGGCACTGTTTTAGAATCTAGGAGACATAGCTGGGAAATAAAGATATATATATGTGTATATGTATATATATATGTGTGTATATATACATCTATATGTGTGTGTGTGTGTGTGTGTATTTTTTAAATTCTCACCTGAGGATATTTTTCTACTTATCTTCAGATAGAGTGGGAGGGAGAGAAAGGAAGAGAAAGAGAAACATCGACATAAGAGGGACACATCGATTGGTTGCCTTCCACACGCTGAAGATGAACTGCAACTGAGGTGCGTGCCCTTGACCACAATCAAACCCACAACTCTTCGGGCCATGGGCTGATGCTCTACCGCTGAGCCAAACCAGCCAGGGCACAAAAGATATATATATATATTTTTTTTTCCTTTACTCATTTTATTATTTTCTTCTTTATTGATTTGAGAGAGAGAGGATGGGAGAGGGAGAGTGATAGAAACATCGATGAGAGAGAACATCGATTGGCCACCTCCTGCATGCCCCCACTGGATATTTGGCCCACAACCTGGGCATGTGTCCTGACAGGAAATCGAACCTCTTGGTGCATGGGTCAACACTCAGCCACTCAGCCACACCGGCCAGACAACAAAAGATACATTTTTAAAATTCCTTCATGAAACTTCTTTTCTACTAAAAAGGTCTCTGGACCTTATGAGAGAGGACAGAAACTTCAAATCAGGTACCAGCCAAAGAGCTGGTTGACCCAACAGAAAGTGCAAGTCTTAGAAAATGTATGAGAGCCCTGGCCGGTTTGGCTCAGCAGTTGGAGTGTCAGCCTGTGGACCAGAGAGTCCCGGGTTCGGTTCCCGCTAGGGGCATATACAAAAAAAAAATGTATGAGAGGCCCAGAGCCATTTAAAACAGTACACAGTCCTTTGGGCTTTAAAATAAATTGGATTAAAAGACTGGCCTTTCTACATCTTGGTGAAGCTCCGGAAGGGCCCTTCTGATCTTCTGTTGCAGGCCCCACGCTCCCCATTAGGCAAACTCTCTGTTTGCAGTTCCTGCCTGCTTGGGCTGGGGCAACTTTCGGCCTGTTCTCAGTTATCACGGGCAGCAATAGATAATGCACGTAAGTGACAAACCCAAAGTTAATTTAAAAATCTAATTTTAGCCACCCCCTCCCACTCAGTCACTTGTCAGTACTACTTAGGCAGCCAAATGCACTGATCTTACGTTGCTGCCTCTGGTAAATCGCAAATGAACCAAGTGAAGACCGAAAGGCGGCAGCAGGAGGGAGAGAGCAAAGCGTGTGGATAATCTGCACGACTTTCACTCAGACTTTCACACAGTTTGAAAATTAACTGTGTGAGAACTCAGTCTTCCACACTGTCTGACCCTCACACCTGGGCTAAAACCTTCTTACTTTGGGCAAATTACTTTTCGTTCTTATGTAAAATCAGGAATGAAAGCACCCTTTACTCCCTTTACTTATTGTATTAGTAAAAATGCAGTGCAGAGATGCTTGCATAATAAAGGACTGATCATTATACTTGGACTCACACTCAGGCGGTCCTTCTCAGCTCCCCAGTCTTCCTTCTAGAGATATGACGCTTGTCATCACTAGCCAACCAGAGGGCAGGTATTTCCAATAAAGATAAACATTCTGCAGCCCCCCAGCCCCCGGTGGTGACAGTTACTTTAAATGTTTTACATATTCCATGCCCCAAGTACCTCTCCATCTCCCCTTCAAAGTTAGTGACAAACATTCATTCCTGTGTGCATGGGTGTGCATGAGTGTGTGCACACATCCACATGTACCCTCCATGCACACACACACATACACATATACAGGGTCTCCCAAAATACATGTAACCAGTTCAGTGGAGGCTGGCGATGCATCAGAGCCTGTGTGAAGATGGAAATGACTATTTTTTTCCCAACCTTTCAGGGTGGTATGGTTCTCTGCCCAAGAAATAGGCTTCCTTCTTGATAAACGACTGCTGTCGTAAGATCTCCATCTTGTGGAGCAATCTCAACCACAGATGTCTTGCTAGTTCTTGGAACTCCAGATGACAAAGCTTAAATGAGAACATAATGATTTAAGATAGGAAGCGGGGCCGAATTTCAGAAGCAGTAACTAATTGGGGGTTTTAATACAAGGAGCAAGTTTTGTTTTTCACCTCAGAGAAGGGAGAATGGGTGACTACTGAATGAGTTCTGCAGATTAGGATTTCTAATCCAAGTTCTTGAGGCTTTCATCGGAATGCCTTTATGAACAGAGGCCTGCCTTGACCTTCACTCTGGCTGTGACTGCCTTCCCATCTGCTTTTAGATGAAGACAGTCAGGTACACCTTTTTCCTAATTCTATCTTGAAGACAAGGTGAAGACATGCAGACAAATAGCCATGCAAATATTGCCTTACTTTTTTTTTTTTATCCTCACCCGCGGACATTTTTTCATTTTTTGTTCAGATAGAGTGGGAGGGAGGGGGGGAGAGAGAGAGAGAGAGAGAGAAACATCGATGTGAAAGGGACACATCGAGTGGTTGCCACCCACACGACCCAACCAGGGCCGGGGACAAACTGCAACCGAGGTACGTGCCCTTAGCGGGAACCGAACCCGGGTCTCTCTGGACTGCAGGCCGATGCTCTAATCGCTGAGCCAAACCGGTCAGGGCCATTTTTCCATTTTTTGTTCAGATAGAGTGGGAGGGAGAGAGAGAGAGAAGCATCCATGTGAAAGGGACATATCGAGTGGCTGCCACATGCACGACTCAACCAGGGCCGGGGACAAACTGCAACCGAGGTACGTGCCCTTGGCGGGAACTGAACCTGGGCCTCAGACCGCAGGCCAACACTCCAACTGTTAAGCCAAACCGGCCAGGGCTGCCTTACATTTCTGATGGATCTATAGGCTCCCCCTACCAGCCCCAGGCAGATGACGGAGGTGGAACTTCCCAGGCAAGTCCTTAGCTCTGTGCCAGGGGTCCTTTCCCTGCTTATCACAAAGGCTCCCCGGAATGTCCAGGACTGCTTGGTCCAGGCAGTACATCCAATGCAATGATCTTTCCGCCAGACTAATGTTAACAACAATGCATGTCAAGTACTAGGGTGGGTCGGTGGGTTGGGAATCAGGACCCGACAGCCTCTCTCCTGGCTGATCCTGGGCCAGCTCTAATGACAGTAAGTCTAGTGCAGTCTTTGAGCCACCAGCATGTTGTCTCAGCTCCTTGTTAAAGAAGCAGACAGCAGGCCCTGTTCCACCCCAGACCAACTGAATAAACAGTTCTGGTGTTGAAGGCCTGGGACTCTGCATTTAAAATGTTTTTATTGATTTTTTTTTTGAAAGAGAGAGAGTAAGGGAGAGAGAGATAGAAACATCAATATGAGAGAAAACATTAATCGGCCACCTCCTCCGCAACCCCCACTGGGGATCGAGCCTGCAACCTGGGCATGTGCCCTGACCAGGAATCATACCGGGACATCTCAGTCCATGGGACAACGCTCAATCTACTGAGCCACACCAACTGGGCTGGGCTCTGCATTTTTATATCATCCTAAGGTTTGGGACCTGCTCAAGATTTGGAGGTCCTTATCTAGAAACTCAGGAGCTGGAATCTGACTGACATGTTCTCTTCCTGCTCTAACATTCCATGGTTTGGAGCAGAAGCTGGCTTTTTGGTTTTTTTTTAATCCTTATCAGAGGACATTTTTGCATTTACCTTCAGATAGAGCGGGAGGGAGAGAGGGAGAGAAACATTGATGTGAAAGAGACACATCAGACTGGTTGCCACCCACACGATCTCAACCGGGGCCAGGGACAAACTGCAACCGAGGTACGTGCCGTTAGTGGGAACCGAACCCAGGACTCTCTGGTCCGCGGGCTGACACTCTAACAGCTGAGCCAAACTGGCCAGGGCAGAAGCTCATTTTTTTTTTTTCAGGTTGGTCTCCATATTCTCCAGCCACATTCCTATGGCATTACTGGTCACTTCACAGACAATTGCCAATTCACTGGGATTTTTTTGTTTTTTTAATTCTCATCCGAGGGTATTTTTACATTTATCTTCAGATAGAGTGGGAGGGAGAGAGAGAGAAACATCGATAGGAGACAGACACATCGATTGATTGCCTCCCGAATGATTCCAACCAGGGTCGGGGATGAACAGCAATTGAGGTATGTGCCCTTGGCCGGAATCAAAACCGGGACTCTTTGGTCTGCAGGCTGACACTCTAACCGCTGAGCCAAACCGGCCAGGGCCCAATTCATTGGGATTTAACAAGCATGTGACAATAACTATAACTTCATCCCAACCTATTTCGAAAATTAAGTATTTCCTAACCCTGGTTGTCAGGAGATGCAACAATCACATTGGTATTTGAACATAAGACTTGCTCCTCACGTCAGAAAGAAACATTCAAAATTCACTCCATCCCTGCCCTGGCAGGTTTTGCTCAGTGGTTAGATCATCAAAACTAAAGGATCATGGGTTCAATTACCTGGATTGCAGGTTTGATCCACAGCCAGGGTCAGGCACATGTGGGAGGCAACCTCCCCCACCCCCCTTCCACCCTCTTTAAAAATCAATGGAAAAAATATCCTCTGGTGAGGATTAACAAAAAATAAAAATAAAAATTTACTCCATCCCTTTGTCATAGGAAGACCTCAACATATAGTAGGGATGACCCAAACATAGAAGTCACTTGTTAGGAGTGTGGACAAGCCACTCTCAACTAATTACCTGATACAAAGTAACTCCGTGCCCTCCACGTGATGTGGTCAAGGACTATAATGCCAGTCAGTGTTTCAAACCCCTATCATCACTGTTGGTCTGTGTGGCCAGTTAGTTTATTTGGTGAAATACCAGCTTAGGAAGTCAAGGACATGGTGTGTAGGCCAGCTGACCTCAATCACTCTCTTCCATGGACTACTCATCTTGAAAATGTTGACCAAAGGAGTCTGAGTAACAGTGGGAAGAACAGTTACTGGGAAATAATCTTGGATCTGATGGTCTCCGATGTCAAGTCAGAAGGTTCCTTTTTTTTTTTTTTTTTTTTGAGAGAGAGGGAGAGAAATCAATGTGGGAGAGAAACACCAGTTGGTTGCCTCCCATGTGCACCCTGACCGGGGACCAAACCCACAACCTGGGCATGTACCCTGACGGGGAATTGAACTGGAGACCTTTAGGTGCACAGGCCAACGCTCAAACAACTGAGCCACACCGGCCAGAGCAAGTTTCCTCTTTAGATACTAAAGATACAAAAATAGTATATATAGGCATGGTCACCCTCAGGCAGAATATTTTTTAGATTGTTTTGCAGTATTATTCGTTCATTATAACGCAAGTTAATCCTATAATTCCATTATTTTCCCAGAAATAAACTTTTCTAGAATAAAACTGGCGTCTTGATGTGGTTGCTGGATCACCTGAAGGCTGGTCACTCCAGTGACCAGGATCAACGTCTCCCAGAAACTCCTTCCTCCTTTTTCTAGGATATAACAACTCCCTTCCTGGGCCCCCGAGCTCTGCCTCACTCTCTCCTGGCCCCAGTACTGGAGTCCAACCTGGCGTTGGCGATCGCGAGAATCCTGCAGAGCATCCCCATCGCCTGTGCTTTCCAAGGACCCAGCCATCAAACCAGGGGTAAACGCAGAAATGGAGGACAAAGGGAAAGAGAAGGCAAATGTGAGGTTTAAACTTAGATCTCTGAGTTCTTTGGTTCATAATTGTAATATGAATAGCTACCATTTATTGAGTATATAACTCTGCATTAGCCCTTGGAGACAGCACGTACATGCATTACCTTATTTCATTCTCATAACATTCTCCTGTCCCTGTTCCTGATCACCAAACTAGAGCTCGGACAGGTCTCGGTTTCCTTACCCTCTTCCATATGTGTGCCATGTAGCAGGGCTCTAAGGATTAGGTCAAGAATAAAAGGAGACTCGTGAAAGATAATCGTGTGTCCAAATAAGGAAAGGGAGAGAAACTTCAATGAAGGGTGTTTAATGTCAGATCAACTGTGCAACTGGGGCAGAGATGAAGAGACCGTGCCAGGCCAGCCGAGCCTGACCTAGCTACACATCCTGTCGTTCATGAGGCCTCCGCTGACGGAGGAAGTGACAGCAGCAGCATCACAAGGTTCCTCTCCCTGGGGGGGGGGAAGCACAGTGCAACGTTCACTCAGTCCAGTTACGCGCCCAGCTTTCCGCAGCTCAGGCCCCAACATTCAGTCCGTGTCCATGTCGTCCCTAGCATGTCAGGCCAAAGGGCCCCCTTTCCTCCTGGCGCAGGGACCTTGCGGCAGGAGCTAGTGAACTGTGGAGGAAGAGTAATTCTCACTGGAAAGATGGGCCCGGGGACGTGCGCGTCCCTCTGTAATCATGGGTCAGAGATGACATCAGACCACTCCGCATTTCTGCAACCACTCACACAAATGAAAAGGTAGGAAGGCACCGGCCCCCTCGCAGAACCCAGCATTCTGAGCGAGACCCTGAAGACTGCAGGGTTCAGCGGAGTTCCCGCCTCCTTCCACGGGGTCTCTTGGCCCAAAGGCTGGGACGACAGGGCAGTCATGGACCCAGCACAAAGTCCAGACTTCCAGACAAAATCATCTTCTCCATCTGACCACCTCTCTCCTCAAGGCCATGGTGGACAGACAGCGAATATTCCCAAGTCCCTACGTCCTGAGAGTCCCCACTGGAGGAGGGGAAACACCTTTCTCCCACCCCCTGGGAGTGGAGAACCAGCCAAGTCCAATCCTCAAAGATCTCTAGCGTCTCTTAAATAAGCTTTTCCTTTCCACGTTCGTCTTTTAATTATTTATCATCCATCCGTTCATTTATACAAATATAAAATATATTTATATAGATTTATAAAATATAATCTTCTGTGAGGCAGAGTGGAGAGGCGGCCGGGGAGCGGCCCGCTACTTGCAGACGTGCTGGTCCACGACCTCGGTGCACTTCCTGCACTTGACGTAGCAGCACCAGTGGAACTTGCAGTGGCAGCGCTCCACCTGGACGCTCTTGAACTGGTCGTAGCCGCGGCCGCAGCACATGAGCTCGCAGCCGTCCATGCCCTCGGACGTCTTGTTGCACAGGCGGCCCTGCGTGCCCAGGGAGCCCGTGGTCTCGTTGCGCACGCAGTAGTCGGGGCTGGGGTCCACGTACACCAGGTCCTCGGGGGTGGGCTGGTTGAAGCGGCTGTTGACCAGCTCCAGCTTGCCTTTGCGGGTGATGCGCATGGCGGCCGCGCTGTCGTACTTCTCCTTCAGCTGGTCCCCCACCTTGCGGAACTCAGCCAGCTGGAGCCAGCAGGTCTTGAGGCTGCAGGACCCAGAGACGCCGTGGCACTTGCAGGCTACATCTGCCATCTTATACACAGCCTGGGGGGGGAGAAAGAAGGACATAAGGAGAGTCCCTGAGAGAAGATGCCAAGCAGGCGGCTCGAGTGGCCACAGGCCCAGCATAGAAGGGGCTGATGGGGAAGGTGGCAGGGCTTTTCAGTTGTAGGCACAGACCTTTCCAGGAGCCTCGGTGGCTCGGATGGACATCAAACAGAGGAGCACCAGGAAGAAACATGCTGGCGAGGCTCACAGCAGCCTGACCCTCCATGAGGGTGGCACAAAGCACTGGCATTTCACACTTTATCTATTTCTTTTTTTTTATCCTCGCCCAAGGACAATTTTTAGTTTTTTGTTCAGATAGAGTGGGAGAGAAAGAGAGGATGAGAGAGAGAAACATCAATGCGAAAGGGACACATCGAGTGGCTGCCTCCTGCATGACCCAACCAGGGCCGGGGACAAACTGCAACCGAGGTACGTGCCCTTAGCGGGAACCGAACCCGGGTCTCTCTGGACCGCAGGCCGACCCTCTAACCGCTGAGCCAAACCGGCCAGGGCTATCCATTTCTTAATACTTGAAATTTGTCATATTAATGTGTCAGGAAAAAGAAACAGATATTTCTATCTTATCTCAAACAAACAAATAAAAACCAGTAAAAGGTGCTCAGCTTTCGTACGATGTGGAGCACAAGTCAAAACAGAATCCAGTCGAATTACAAGCCTGTAGCAGGAACTGCTGGCAGGCCCCGGTCAGCCACAGCCTCCAGAACCTGCCACACCTCCTGAGAAGTCAATGGTCATTAACTCCATAGAGTCACTGGGGGTCTCACCACAGACCACATCATATTAGATGCCCCTGGGAGAGGCGGTGACAGTGGGGGGAAAGGGGCGAGGTCCGTGCAATGGAAGAGCAGGTCAGTGGGTCCACTTACAGGGGTGATTGATTTGGGTTGGAAATCAAATCTACCCCAGAAGTCATTGAACCACAACAATATGGACTGGATTTGAACTTGGGTTATCCCAAAACAAAATGTGGTAGCAAGAATAGACCAGAAAGCGGCTTATGAAGTGCTTTCCGATGAAAGCACGCTGATGCACTATGTCAAAGCACCCTGGCAGCAGGCCCGGGTGGCAAATGGCAGGGTAAGAGCCCGAGCCCGCTGCAGAACACTTTCCTAGGCCACAACTACTGACACCGACTGAGGAGGGACTCATTTTTCAAGAGTTTTTTTCAGATTTCTTTTCAAGAGGCCCCAGATTGTATCTTTATTCAGTACTATCCAGAGACCACTGCAGGTACAAGAACTAGCTTACCCATCATCATACTACTGTCGTCCAAACTCTTCCTGATCTTTTTTTTTTTTTCTTTCTGGTATGTAATTATTCCCACTATTTTGTGATAGGAAAATAGAAATTCTAGAGAGCCCCAGTAACCTGCTCAGGGCCGCCCAGAAGGGACTCAGAATGTCTAGCATTTCTGTATTCCAGTCTTGGGGCTTAAAAACAGCTTCGGGTAAAGACGGAAGGCAGGCTCCTCCCCAAGGTGAAAGGCACCCGCACCTGGCTAGCAGCTCCAGGCCCCAGGCATAAAGGAACCGATACCCCATTCCGACAGGCACTTCAAAGACAGGGCCTGCAATTATCCTTCTGGCACAAATCCCTAGGTCTGAGCTGGAGCCTGACATTCCTCTGGAAATGGTCCTCAGCCGGGGATGTCAGGCATCTGGCACTGTTGGAAGGAGAAAGCATTAAGGGCCTAAAACTATGTACCTTGCTGCTAAGTGACTAAGGAAACAGGATAAGCATCTCCACTGGGAGCAAACACTTAGGGAGATTTGGGGGAAAAGAGTCAAAGCAAGACCTCAAAGAGTAAGGACAGGAACTTTAGTAAAACAAATTCAAGAGGAACAATGTATTTGATCCTCACTATTTAGACATTCATTCCATCCTTCCTCTAAGAGAAACACACTGTAGAGGCAAAGCATTTGTATTTTAAAATAGTTTACGATCGATAATGTGTAAGTTCCTCTCACAGGAGAAAGGGGGGGAAATCCCAATTTTTGGCTCTCCTCCTAACTGCAAAAGCAATGAAATGTTTTTAAAAACGTTTTTAGTTTGGACCTGGGAAGACGGCTGCTGGAGCTGCAGCTGGTCGGGCTTCCTCCTACACATTAATTAAAGGGAGAGTTCTGTCCCCAACCAGGACATCTGAGGAGTTCTCTCATTATGTAACCAAGGGACTTTCCTGGGTCCATCAGCAAAGCAAGTAGAGCTCAGTGGACTATTCTCAACATTGCAAAAAGGCCAAAGAAATCTCACATCTACCCATGAGAGTGTGGGGAGGACTCTGCTTTGGGCCTTTCTGGAGCATCTGTCGACTTGGTGTGCTCACGCCCATCAGCTCACGTGGATCAGGAAGTCTGACCAACACCTGCTTATGGTTTGATTAATTTAAAAATAAGAAAACCAAGCTGGATCATTCAGAACCACCTGAAATCAAGCTGAATGGAAGTCCTACAACTACGAAATTAAAAAAGAAGCCATGTGGAGACTGGTAGGAGGTGCGGAGGTGGACAGGCTGGTCCCACACCCACGTGTGGCAGATAAAAATCAGGAGGACACCTGGGCTGGGAAGGTCCTCCCTGAGGACTGAGGGCTCCCCTTTCCACACCAGACACCCAGCCCAGGGTTCCAGTGACAGGAAGAGAATCCCCATAACTTCTGGGTGGAAAAACCAGCGGGAACTGAGGCTGAGGGAGGCTGAGGCTGCTGGAGCCCCAGACAGTTCCTCTTAAAGGGCCCGCACACGGACTTACTCAGACTTACTCCCTCTGGGCTCCAGCACTGGGGAGGCAGCTTGAAAGGCACAAGAGACATACAGTGAAGAACTGAGTTGTTTGGCATCAGGGCAAGAGCTGGAGAGGCAGCTTTCTACCAGACAGAGGTGCTGGTAGAGGCCCTTGCTGCTTTGGTGAGCCCTTCCCCCACGAGGCTGGCAGACAGGGCGCCATATCTGGGACTCCAGCAACCTGGCTCACACTGGTTGCCCCACCCTGGTGATTCCCTGAGGCTCTGCCCCACCCAACTTTCGGGCCCACCCAAGCTGTTGCCAGTGGTTTTAACATAGGATTTCCTGTCTTGGATCCTGCTTCGGAGTCTCCTAAATTCTCTCAAACAAGCAGCATCTGGTCTCAGCGAGCCCTATACCTCTCACTAAGTGGCTTCAGGCCTGGCATTAGAAGCAGCCAGCCTTGGCTCACAACTTGGCTTTGCCTGGGCACCTCCAAACCCAGCACAAGAAGTAGCCATCTGTAGATAGCTTTGCAGCTTATGCCTGGTGCCCCAGGGTAGAACACTGCCCCGGGGCAGTGGCTGACCTGGCCCCAGAGCCAGCACACCCAGTGGAGAGCTTCAGACCACATCAAAGCACTACCACCCAACCACCTCAAGTGACATACTCAAGGAGTGAACTCAGTGGGTTCCAGAGCCCTGCTGAAGTAAGTCTTGCTTTGTGTGTGGGGTCCCTGAACAGCTGATCCTCCAAGGTAGGCAGCGGTCAATAGTGGGCACACCCAATCCTTGTAGCTGATCAGCCTGAGGAAATCTCTCCCATTAACGTGCCAACAGCAATCAAAACTCAATTACAGCAGAAAAGTGGACAGTTCACATGAGGGGTGCACCTTGTGGGCCCAGCTGGGGTGGAGAGGGAGGCTGTGCCACTGGACCCTACAGGACACCTACTATAATAGGCCATCCTGGAAACCTAGGAGACATAACAACTGTACCTAATACATAGAATCAAACATAGAGAGACAGCCAAAATGAGGAGACAAAGAAACATGTCCCAGATGAAAGAACAAAAAACAACTCCAGGAAAAGAACTAAACAAAATGGAGATAAGCAAGCTAACAGATGCAGAGTTCAAAACACTAGTTATAAGGATGCTCAATGACCTTCGTGAGAATTTCAAGGTACTTTGTGAGAACTTCAAGGAACTTAGTGAGGATCTCAAGAGCATAAAAAAGGAACAGTCAGAGATGAAGGATGCACTAACTGAAATTAAAAAAAAAAATTATAGGGAAGCAATAGTAGAGTACACGAAGCCAAGAAGCAAATCATAAATTTGAAATATAAGGAAGCAAAACACACCCACTTGGAACAGCAAAAGAAAAAAGAATCCAAAAAAATGAGGATAGTGTAAGAAGCCTCTGGGACAACTTCAAGCATACCAATATTCGCATCATGGGGGTGCCAGAAGGAGAAGAGAGAGAGCAAGAAATTAAAAACCCATTTGGGAAAATAATGACAGAAAACTTCCCTAACTTGGTGAAGGAAATAGACACACAAGTCCAGGAAGCACAGAGTCCCAAACAAGATGAACCCAAAGAGGCCCACACCAAGACACATCATTATTTAAATGGCAAATGTTAAAGACAAACAGAGAATCTTCAAAGCAGCAAGAGAAAGAGAGTTACCTACAAGGTAGATCCCATAAGACTGTCAGCCGATTTCTCAACAGAAACGTTTCAGGCCAAAAGGGATGGGCATCAAATAGTCAAAGTAATAAAAAGCAAGGACTTACAAGGACCTACAACCAAGACTACTTTACCCAGCAAGGGTATCATTTAAAATTGAAGGAGAAATAAAGAGCTTCTCAGACAAGAAAAAGCTAAAAGAGTTCATTAACAACCAAACCAGTATTACAAGAAATGTTATAGGGTCTTCTTTAAGAGGAAGAAAAAGAAACACACACACACACACACACACACACACACACACACACAGAAACATAGTTTAAAAAAATAAAATGGCAATAACTACGTACCTATCAATAATCATTTTAAATGTAAATGCTCCTATCAAAAGATATATGGTAGCTGAATGGATATGAAAACAAGACCCATATGTATGCTATCTACCAGAGACTTACATTAGAGTGAAAGATACACACAGACTAAAACTAAAGAGAGAAAAAGATATTTAATGCAAAAAAAAAGGGAAAAAAAGCTGGGGTAGCAACACTTATATTGCACAAAAAAGACTTTAAAACAAAGGCCATACAAACAGACAAAGAAGCACACTACAATCCAACAAGAGGATATAACCCTTGTAAACATGTATGCACCCAACATAGGAGCACCTTAATATATAAAGCAAATCTTGATAGACATAAGGGACAATTGACAGTAAGACAATCATTGTAGGATTTTAAAACACCCCACTGACATCAATGGCTAGATCTCCCAGACAGAAATTCAACAAAGAAACAGTGGCCTTAAATGACACACTATATCAGATGGATTTAATTAATGTCTTCAGAGCATTTCATCCCAAACCAACAGAATATACATTCTTTTTAACTGCACATGGAACATTTTCAAGGATAGATCACATGTTAGGACATAAAACAAATCTCAATAAATATAAGAAGACTTCAAATCATATCAAACATTTTCTCTGACTATAATGGTATGACAGTAGAAATCATCACAAGAAAAAACTGGAAAACACACAAAGACATGGAGGCTAAATAACATATTACTAAACAACAAATGGATGCCCTGGCAAGTTTGGCTCAGCAGTTAGAGTGTTGGCCTGAGGTCCAGAGAGATCCAGGTTCAGTTCCCGCTAAGGGCACGTACCTCGGTTGCAGTTTGGCCCTGGCCCTGGTTGGGTCGTGTGGGTGGCAGCCACTCGATGTGTACCTTTCATGTCGATGTTTCTCTCTCTCTCTCTTCCTCTTTCTCCCTCCCACTCTGTGAACAAAAAATGAAAAAATGTCCTCGGGTGAGGATAAAAAAAAAAAAAGAAAGAAAGAAAATCTGAATAGACAGATTACAACTAATGAAACTGAAGCAATAATAAAAAATAAAAAATCTCAACAAACAAAGTTCTGGGCTGAAGGATTCACAGGTGAATTTTACCAAACATTCAAAGAAGAATGAACACCTATCCTTCTCAAACTATTTCAAAAAAATTCAAGATGAGGGGTGACTCCCCAGCTCATTTTATGAGACCAGTATTATCCTAATTCCAAAACCAGATAAAGACACTTCAAAGAATGAAAATTAAAGGTCAATACCCTTGATGAACATAGATGCTAATATCCTCAACAAAATATTAGCACACTGGATCTAGAAATACATTAAAAAGATCATACACCATGATCAAGTGGGATTTATTCCAGGGATGCAAAGTTGGTACAATATCTACAAATCAGTAAATGTGAAACAGAATATAAACAAAACGTACCTCAACGTAATAAAGGGCATATATGACAAATCCACTGCCCACATCGTACTCAATGGCAAAAACTAAAAGTGTTTCCCTTAAGATCAGGAACAAGATAGGGATGTCTGCTTTCACCATTCATATTCAAAATAGTACTGGAAGTACTAGTCACAGCAATTAGACAAGAATAAGAAGTAAAAAGTATCCAAATTGGAAAGGAAGAAATAAAACTGTCATTATTTGCAGATGACATGATACAATATATACAGAATCCTAAAGATTCCACCAATATACTACTAGAACTGATGAATGAATTCAGTAAAGTAGCAGGAAACAAAATAAATATCCAGAAATCATTTGCATTTTTATATTCCAATGCATTTTATATATCAGAAAGGGAAACTGCCCTGGGCAGTTTGGCTCAACAGTTAGAGTGTCGGTATGAGGATCAAAGGGTCTTGGGTTTGATTCCCAGTCAAGGGTGTGTACCTGGGTTGCAGGTTCAATCTCCAGCCCTAGTCAGGGTCATGCAGGAGGAGGCAACCAATTAATGTGTCTCTCTCACATCAATGTTTCTCTCTCTCCCTCCCAACCCACCTTCTACTCTACCTAAAACAATCAATGGAAAAAATATCCTGCAGTGAGGATTAACTGAAAAAAAAAGGGGGGGGGGGGATTAGTACACTCTCCCTCCTGGGAGTATATCTGTGCCTTTGTTTACTCCCTCTTCATCCCCCACAAGTGTGCATCTCCTAAACTATAAGGCATCCCACAGACTTGCAACCAGGGGAGCATAGGGCAGCAGTTTGTCCTGGGCTAACCCCCTCAACCTGTCTCCAAGGCCCAGCCAGTAGAAACACAACCTGAGTCTCCTTAACTGCCAGAGACTACCAACTAGCCTGCAGGTGAAGATGAGTCTGAGTGCACTGACCCTCAGGCCCGGCTCATGGTCATCGGTCACTGCATTTGGAGGCTCTGGTGTCAGAGCTGAGAAGGCAGCTGCCTGGGCCCCAGTGCTGAGTCATTAACCCATGCTGCAGAGACTATTTTCTTCTCAAAGCAGTTTTAGCCAGGGGAAAGCAATTACCCCACCTGCTGGACATCCTCTTACCCTGCCCACCTGAGGGATTTTTCATTCAGCTGAGGACTACAACCTGAGGCTCACTAAGTAACTAAGACTAATAGTCACCCTACAGGCAAAGGTTATGGGATAACTAAATCTTTGCCTGGCCTACGACTCTACCCAGAAAAGTAAGACTAGACATTAGAGCTCAACATGGTCCCTTCCATACTCATCCAAACCCAGCAGAGGGAGCCACAATCTGTGGAACACTAATACAGGGAAATTTTGGCAGGCTCCAAACCCTGCTGAGACAGCCAAAATGGTGAAACAAAGAAACAAATCCCAAATGAAAGAACAAGAGAATTCTACAAAAGAAGGGCTAAATGAAATGGAGATAAGCAAGTTATCAGATGTAGAGTTCAGAGTAATGATTATGAGGAAGCTCAACAGCATGAGTAAAGATATTGAAACAATGAAAATCAACCAATTGGAAATGAAAAACCACCAAGTGGAAATAAAGAATGACATAGCAGAAATAAAGAACACATTGTAAGGAATAACCAGCAAATTAGAGGAAGCCAAGGATCAGATCAGCGAACTAGAAGACAGGGTAGAAAAAAAAATCACTCAATCAGAGAACCAAAATAAAACCAGCAATTAAAAACCAGGAGGACAGCTTAAGAGAGCTGTGGGACCATATGAAACATAACATGTGCATCATAGGAGTACCAGAAAAAGAATAAAATAAACAAGGGTTAGAGAATCTATTTGAAGAAATAGTAGCCAAAAATTTCCCTAACTTGGTGAAGGAAAAAGACATACAAGTTCAGAATGCACAGAGAGCCCCAAGCAAGAATAACCCAAAGAGGTCCACACCAAGACACATCACAGTGAAAGGCCAAAAATTAAAGACAAAGAGAAAATCTTAAAGGCAATAAGAGAAAAGCAACAGGTTACTTACAGAGGATTCCCTATAAGGCTATCAGTTGATTTCTCAACAGAAACACTACAGGCCAGAAGGGAATGGCATGAAGTATTCAAGTTAATGAAAAACAAGATTCTGAATCCAAGACTACTCTATCCAGCAGAGCTATCATTCAAAACAGAAAGTGAAATAAAGAGCTTCCCGGACAAAAATGGCTAAGGGAATATATTAGCACAAAACCAGCACTGCAAGAAATGTTAAGAGGACTGCTGTAATAAGCAGAACAAATATATAGAGAAAAAAAAGCCATGGTAAATAAAATGGCAATAAATAAGTATATATCAATAATAACCTTAAATGTAAATGGATTAAATGCTCTGATCAAAAGACACAGAGTAGCTGAATGGATAAGAAAGCATGATTCATATATATGTTGTTTACAAGAGATCCACCTCACACAAAAAATACTCACACAGGTTGAGAGTGAAGGAATGGAAAAAAATTTTCCAAGGAAGTGGAAATGAAAAAAAAAAAGGCTGGGGTAGCAATACTCATACTGATAAAATAGATTTCAAAATGAAGGACCTAACAAGAGACAAAGAAAGCTACTACATAATACCAACAGAAGGATACAACCTTGGTAAACATATATGCACCCAATATAGGAACACCAAAATATATTAAAATACTCTGGAGGACTTCAAAGGAGAAATCAACAGCTATTCAATCATAGCAGGGGACTTCAACATCCCACTGACATCACTAGATAGATCCTCTAGACAAAAAATTAATAAGGAAACAAGACCTCAAATGATGCACTAGATCAGATGGATTTAATAGATATTTATAGAGAATTACACCCCAAAACTTCAAAATACACATTCTTCTCAAGTGCACATGGGACATTCTCAAAGATAGACCACATTTTCGGACCCATACTAAGTCTCCACAAGTTCATGAAGACTGAAAACATATCAAGCATCTTCTCAGATCACAATGGCATAAAACTAGAAATCAATTAAAATAAAAATACTCAAAAACATTCAAACACATGGAGACTAAATAACATGTTATTAAACAATGAATGGGTTACTAAGAAGATCAAGGAAGAAATGAAAAATTTCCTGGAAATCAATGAACATGAACATATAACACAAAATCTATGAAATGCAGCAAAAGCAGTCCTGAGAGGGAAGTTCACAGCACTACAGGCCTACCTCAAGAAACAAGAAAAAATTCTAATAGACTATCTAACCCTACAACTTAAAGAACTAGAATGTAAACAAAAAGAAAAACCCAGAGTAAGTAGAAGAAAAGAAAAAGGAAGGATCAGAGCAGAAATGACATAGAGACTATAAAAAACAATTCAAGAGATTGATGAAACAAAGAGCTGGTTTGAAAAGATAATCAAGATTGATGAACCTTTAGCCAGACTCACCAAGAAACAAAGAGTGAGGACACAAATAAACAAAATCAGAAACAAAAAAGGAAAAGTAACAACTGACACCATGGAAATACAAAGGATTGTTAGAAAATACTATGAACAATTATACACCAACAAATTGGACAACCTAGGCAAAATGGACAAGTTTCTAGAATCACACAGTCTCCCAAAACTGAACCAGGAAGACTCAGAAAACTTAAACAGACCAATAACAACTAAGGAAATGGAAGCTGTAATCAATAAACTCCCAGCAAACAAAAGCCCACGTCTGGACAGCTTCACAGAGAAGTTTTACCAAACATTCAAAGAAGAACTAACACCCATTTTCCTTAAACTATTCCAAAAAATTCAAGAGGAAGGAAGATGTCCAAGCTCTTTTTATGAGGCCAGCACAATTCCAAAACCAGATAAAGACACTACAAAGAAAGAAAACTATAGGCCAATATCCCTGATGAACATAGATGCCAAAATCCTCAACAAAATATTAGCAAATAGTGTCCAGCAATACATTAAAAAAATTATTCACCATGAGTGGGATTACTCCCAGGGATGCAAGGTTGGTACACTATTCACAAATCAATAAATGTGATACACCATATAAACAAAATTAAAGTTAAAAATCATAGGATCATATCAATAGACACTGAAAAGTATTTGACAAATTTCAACACCCATTTCTGATAAAAATGCTCAGCAAAGTGGGAATGGAGATCATATCTCAACATAATAAAGGCCATGTATGAAAAACCTACAGCCAACATCATACTCAATGGGCAAAACTAAAAGCATTTCCCTTACGAACAGGAACAAGACGGGGATAGATACCACCCTTATTTAACATAATACTGGAAGTCTTAGCTACAGCAACTAGACAAGAAGAAAAAATAAAAGGGATCTAAATTGGAAAGGAAGAAGTGAAAGTGAAAGTACATAGAAAACCCTAAAGACTCCATCAAAAATCTACTAGATTTAATAAATGAATTTGGTAAAGTAGTAGGATACAAAATTAACATCAAGAAATCGATAGCACCCAGCTAGTGTGGCTCAGTGGTTGAACATCAACCCATGCACCAAGAGGTCACCGGTTCCATTCCTGGTCAGGGCACATGCCCAGGTTGTGGGCCAGGTCCCCAGTGGGGGGCATGCAGGAGATGGCCAGTTGATGTTCATTCTCATTGATATTTCTTTTTCTCTCTCCCTCTCCCTTCCTCTCTCTCTAAAATTAATAAAGAAAAAAAATTAAAAAAAAAGAAAAAAGAAATTGATAGCATACTTATATACCAATAGTGAACACTCAGAAAGGGAAACTAAAAAAACAATCCCATTTACCATTGCAACAACAAAAAAATAAGATACCTAGCAATAAACTTAACGAAGGAGGCAAATGACGTGTTCTCAGAAAACTACAGGGCATTAAAAAAAGAAATAGAAGAAGATATTAAAGCCCTGGCTGGCTTGGCTCAGCAGTTGGAGAGTCTGCCTGCAGACTGGAGAGACCTGGGTTCAGTTCCTGCTAAGGGCATGTACTGCAATTGCAGTTTGTCCCTGCCCTGGTTGGGGTTGTGTGGGTGACAGCCAGTAGATGTGTCTCTCTCACATCGGTTTCTCTTTCTCTCTTCCTCCCTCTCTCCCTCCCGCTCTACTTGAAGATAAAGGCAAAAAAAAAAAAATGTCCTCGGGTGAGGATAAAAGACAAAAGAAGATATTAAAAAGTGGAAACAGCCCTGGCCGGTTTGGCTCAGCGGTTAGAGCGTCGGCCTGCGGTCCTGAGAGACCTGGGTTCGGTTCCCGCTAAGGGCATGTGCCTCGGTTGCAGTTTGTCCCCGGCCCTGGTTGGTCGTGTGGGTGGCAGCCACTCGATGTGTCCCTTCACGTCGATGTTTCTCTCTCTCTCTCTCTTCCTCTCTCTCCCTCTCGCTCTATCTGAACAAAAATGGAAAAGTGTCCTCGGGTGAGGATGAAAAAAAAAAAAAAAGTGGAAACATATACTATGTTTATGGATTTGAAGAATAAGATCATTAAAATGTCCATACTACCCAAAGCAATCTACAAATTTAATGCAATCCCTTTAAAGTACCAATGGCATATTTCACAGATCTAAAACAAATATACTCCAAAAGTTTATATGGAACCAAATAAGACTCCGAATAGCCATAGCAATCTTGAAAAAGAAGAACAAAGTGGGAGGGATCACAGTACCAGATATCAGGTTAAACTACAAAGCCATTGTAAACAAAACAGCCCGGTACTGGCACAAAACGGGCATATAGATCAATGGAACAAAACAGAGAACCCAGAAATTGACCCAACACAGTATTTGCAATTAATACTCGACAAAGGTGACAAGAGCATACAATAGAGAAAAGACAGTCTTTTCAATAAATGGTGTTGAGATAATTGGACTGGTACACACAAAAAAATAAAACTAGACCACCAACTTACACCGTACACAAGCATAAATTCAATGGATAAAAGATTAAATGTAACGCGTGAAACTATAAAAATCCTAGAAGAAAATGTGGGCAGAAAATCCTCAGACATCATACATAGTGGAATTTTTACTGATACATCGCCTAGGGCAAGAGAAACAAAGGAAAAAATTAATAAATGGGACTACATCAAACTAAAAAGCTTCTGCACAGAAAAAGAAACCAGCATCAAAATGAAAAGGGAACCTACTTTCTGAGAGAACATATTTGCCAATGATACATCAGATAAGGGGTTAATATCCAAAATATACAGAGTGCTCATACAAGTTAACAATAGGAACACAAACAATCCAATTAAAAAATGGGCAGAATACCTGAATAGACATTTCTCCAAACAGGACATACAAATGGCCGGGAGACATATGAAAAAATACTCAACATCTCTAATCATCAGAGAGATGCAAATTAAAACAACTATGAGGTATCACCTCACACCTGTCAGAATGGCCGCCATCAACAAATCATCAAACAACAAGTGTTGGCGAGGGTGTGGAGAAAAGGGGACTCTAGTGCACTGCTGGTGGGAATGCAGACTGGTGCAGCCACTTTGGAGAACAATTTGGTGTTACCTCAAAAAGTTAAAAATGGAACTGCCACTTGACCCAGTGATCCCACTTCTAGGAATATACCCTAAGAAGCCTGAAACACCAATCAGGAAGAATATATGCAGGACTTCCGGTCAAGATGGCGGGTAGGTAAACGCGGTATCGTGTCCTCCCACAACCACATCAAAGCTACAACTAAACTACAGAACCACCATCATTCAAAACCGCCTGAAATCGAGCTGAATGGAAGTCCTACAACTACGGAATTAAAACAGCAGCCACATCGAGACTGGTAGGAGGGCCGGAGGGGACGGGCTGGTCCCACACCCACGTGTGGCGGATAAAAATCAGGAGGACACCTCAGCTGGGAAGGTCCTCCCTGAGGACTGAGGGGTCCCCATCCCACACCAGGTACCCTGCTCAGGGTTCCAGTGCCAGGAAGAAAATCCCCATAACTTCTGGCTGGAAAAACCAGCGGGAACTGAGGCTCAGGGAGGCTGAAGCGGCTGGAGCCCCAGGCAGCTCCTTAAAGGGCCCGCGCACGGACTTATCGGACTCTCTCCCTCTGAGCTTGGAGGGGAGGCAGCTCGAGGGGCACCAGAGACATACAGGGAAGAACTGAGCTGTTTGGCACTGGAGCGAGGGCTGGAGAGGGGGCTTTCTCCAGACAAACGTGCTGTCAGAGGCCTTTGTTCCTTTGGTGAGCCCTTCCCTGGGGCGGCAGACAGAAGCCATATCTGGGACTCCAGCAACCTGGCTCACACTGGTAGCCCCGCCCTGGTGACTCCGTGAGGCCCCGCCCCACCCAACTTTCAGGCCCACCCAAGCTGTTGCCAGTTGCTTAACCATAGAATTGGCCTGTCTTGGATCCTGCTTCAGGTTTTCCTAAATTCTTTCAAACAAGCAGCATCTCGTCTCAGCTAGTCGGATACCTCTCCTTAAGTAATACATAGAAACAAACACAGGGAGATAGCCAAAATGAGGAGACAAAGAAATAGGTCCCAAATGAAAGAACAGAACAAAACACCAGGAAAAGAATTAAGCGAAATGGAGATAAGCAACCTAACAGATGCTGAGTTCAAACTACTGCTTATAAGGATGCTCAATGAACTTAGTGAGAACCTCAGCGAACTTAATGAGGGCCTCAAGAGCATAAAAAAGGACCAGTCAGAAACCAAGGATGCACAGTCAGAAATGAAGGAGGCACTAACTGAAATAAAGAATAATTTACACAGATTCATTAGTAGAGTACGTAAAGCCAAGAAGCAAACCATCGATTTGGAATATAAGAAAGCAAAAAACACCCAATCAGAACAGCAAAAAGAAAAAAGAATCCAAAAAAATGAGGAGAGTGTAAGGAGCCTCTGGGACAACTTCAAGTGTACCAACATTTCCATCTTAGAGGTGCCAGAAGGAGAAGAGAGAGGATAAGAAATTGAAAACCCATTTGGGAAAATAATGACAGAAAACTTCCCTAACTTGGTGAAGGGTACAGACATACAAGTCCAGGAAGCACAGAGTCCCAAACAAGATGAACTCCAAGAGGCCCACACCAAGACACATCATCGTCAAAATGCAAAAGGTTCAAAACAAAGAGAGAATCTTAAAAGCAGAAAGAGAAACGCAGTTAGTTACCTACAAGGGAGTTCCCATAAGACTGTCAAATGATTTCTCAAAAGAAACTTTGCAGGCCAGAAGGGAGTGGCAAGAAATATTCAGAGTGATGAAAAGCAAGAACCTACAACCAAGATTACTCTATCCTGCAAAGCTGTCATTTAGAATCGATGGCCATATAAAGAGTTTCCCAGACAAGAAAAAGTTAAAGGAGTTCATCACCACCAAACCATTATTATATGGAATGTTGAAGGGTCTTTTTGAAGAAAAAGATAAAATATATGAACAAACAAAAGGGCAGTAAATACATATCTATCAACGATGGAATCTACAAACAAAATGAACAGGCAGAACAGAAACATTCTCATAGATACAGAGAACATTTTGTTGGTTGCCAGATGGGAGGGGGTTTGGGGGAATGGGTGGAAAAGGTGAAAGGATTAAGAAGTACAAATTCAAAAGGAGAAACATCTGTAACAAAAATAAAATTTAAAAAAAAAAAAAAGAAAGTTCACTCAGCTCCTGCTACCACCCTCCATTCCAGTTTCCAACATGGGGCATGCGGTTGAGCCAGGGAACAGGTATCATTCTGACCTCTTCCAGACCCCATGTGACTCCACCGTCTGTCTCTAATCTGAATCACTGACCCTCAACAACATGCCTTCAGGCAGTCAACCAATGGATACCTGGGGGATCCTGAGACCTAACACAGACATCTCTGAATCTCAAGATTGGCTCATGCAGGACTCCTGCTACAGAAGATATTCAAAGGGAAATAACCAAGAGGGAAAAGAGCCATGTGGTGTGGGAATGAGGGTTCTTAGAAAATTCCTAAGAAGAAGTTTAGGAAGCTGAGTCACTATCTAGACAATGGGCAAAAGAACTAATCTTTGGAAAATAAATTGCATCATGCCCCTCTGGCTTAAAAACTGTCTGTAACTTTCTGTTTCATCTGAAATAAAACTGAAAGACCTGGCAAAAAAAAAAGAAGTACAAATTCGTTGCTAGACTGACAAACCTCAAAGGGAATGGAGCTGGGGGGTGGGAAGAAATAAACCAATGAACTTATATGCATAACCAATGGACACAGACAACAGTGTGGGAAAAGGCAGGAGGGATGCAGAAGGGGGAGGAGGGCATCAATGGGGGAAAAATGAGGAACATCTGTAATACATTCAACAATAAAGATAAATAAAAAATAAAAATAAATAATATATGCACCCCTATATTCACAGCAATGCCATTCACAACAGCTAAGATCTGGAAACAGCCCAAGTGTCCATCAGTAGATGAGTGGATAGAAAGCTGTGGTACATTTACACAATGGAATACTATGCAACTGTAAGGAAGAAAGATCTCTTACCTTTTGAAACAACATGGTGGGACCTGGAGAGTATAAAGCTGAGTGAAATAAGCTAATCAGAGAAAGACAAGTACCACATGATCTCACTTATTTATGGAACATCATGAACTAAATAATCTGTCGATCAAAAGAGATCCAGAGTCATGGAAGTAAGGAACAGATTAACAAACCTCAGAGGGATGGGGGGTGAGAGGGGTGGGAAGAAATAAACCAAAGAACTTACATGCGTATATGCACAACCAATCGACACAGACATTAGGTTGGGGAAAGCAGGAGGGTCTGTGAGCAGGGAGGAGGGCGTCAATGGAGGGGGAAAGAGGGGCATGTGTAATACTTTCAACAATAAAAATAAATAAAAATTCTAGAAGAAAACTTAGGCAGTAAAATCTCGGACATTTCTCATAGCAATATTTTTTCTGATATATCTTCTCAGGCAAGGGAAACAAAAGAAAAAAATAAATGGGACTACATCAAACCAAAAAGTTTTTGCACAGCAAAGGAAACCATCAACAAAATGAAAAAACAACCTACTGAATGGGAAAACATATTTGTCAATGATACATCTGATAAGGATTTAATATCCAAAATTTATAAAACTCAATGCCAAAAAAGCACACAATCCAACTAAAAATAGGCAAAGGACCTGAATAGACACTTCTCCAAAGAGGACATACAGATGGCCAATAGACATATGAAGAGATGCTTAATGTCACTAACCATCAGAAAAATGCAAATTAAAACCACAATGAGATATCAATTCACACCTGTCAGAATGGCTATCATCCATAAATCAACAAACAAGTGTTGGCGAGGATGTGGAGAAAAAGAACCCTTGTGCACTGTTGGTGGGAATGCAGACTGGTGCAGCCACTGTGGAAATCAGTATGGAGTTACCTCAAAAAATTAAAAATGGTACTGCCGTATGACCCAGCAATTCCACTTCTGGAAATATATTTGAAGAAACCTGAAACATTCATTTGAAAAAAACATAGGCACCCCTATGTCCTTTCCAGCATTATTTGTAATAGCCAAGATTTGGAAGCAACCCAAGTGTTCAGTAGATGAGTGGATAAAAAAAACTGTGGTACATTTACACAATGGAATACTACTCATCTGTTAAAAAGAAAGAAGGAAAGCTTACTCTTTGCTACAGCATGGATGGACCTGGAGAGCATTATGCTAAGTGAAATGAGCCAGTCAGAGAAAGACAAGTACCATATGATTTCACTCATATATGGAGTCTAATGAACAAAATAAAGTAACAAGCAAAATAGAAACAGACTCATAGATAGAGAACAGACTAACAGCTGTCAGAGGGGAGGGGGGCTGGATGAAAATGGTAAAGGGATTAAGTCAAAAAGAACCACCAAAAACTCACAGACACAGACAATAGTCTGATGATTACCAGAGGGAGAGGGGTATGGGGGGGTAGAATAGGGTATAGGGGGATAAATGGTGATAGAAGGAGACTTGACTTTGGGTGGTGAACACACAATGCAATACACAGATGATGTATTACAGAACTGCACACTTGAAACCTATATAATTTTATTAACCAACGCCATCCCAGTAACCCCATTAAAATCCCAGCCTGGAGCAGACAGAGGCGAAGGGAGAGATAAAGGGCTAGGGAAGAGGTGTGGACCTGGAGGAAGGAGGCCAAAGATAGGGAGACAGCGGGAATGTGAGGGGATGTGAGTCAAGGATGGCAGATGTGGCAGATGGGCCAAGATAAGGGCCCAGAAGAAACAAACAAACAATTAAGGGCAATAAAATGAGGAGCCAGCAGAAGTGGGGTCAAGACTGTGGCTGAAATGAGCCCCGATTAGGATGAATGCCTAGTCACCTCCACATCTGTCACAATGCCGAGGGGCAGCTCAGAGCAGAGACAGGAAACAGCCCTCCATGAATTTGACCTCAGCTAGAAAGAATATGGGAACTTTCATCTGCCTATGCACATGCGCATGCACGGGGACCCCTGTCTTCAGAGACCCTCAGCCTGGGAGATGAGGTGGAGCATGGCATACCTCAGGAAAAGTACAAAGGGTCTCCTGCAGTTCCCATGCAGAGACTGCTACCTAGGGGGTAGGAAAGATTTGAAGGAGTAGGTGGTGTTATACTGGGATCTTGAAAAATGGATAAAATTTGGGCATTTGGGAGATAAAGTGAAGATCTTAATGTTTTTCACCAATCTCTCTCCTGTCATAAACACCCAAAGACTGCCTGGCAGACTGCTAAACAGAAAGGAGTCCTGGAGACAAAGACCATCCCACAAATGCCCTGAGTGGACAGTCACCAAAGACAGTACGGGTCTCTCTGCCCTGGTTTATACCATAACAACTACAGTTCAGAGCATCAACCACTACCTCTTAGACCATCACAGATCAATACCACCACCCCCCCCTCCGACACACACATATGTGGCTAAAAGAAATTGGCTTTGGGATATGTAACATCCCAAGGAAGACACTGGGCAAGTGATTAATTCTAATTTCTATCTGACATCACACTATGGGTAATGCTAAGTCTACACACGTGTACCATGTTCTACCAAGACACATCATAAGATCCCGATTCATGTAAAACATTTCTAATCTCATTTAATTGCTATGTACTCCTATGAAACATGACTTATTTTTTCTTTCATTTAAAAAACAATTTTTTCCTTTATTGATTTTACAGAGAGAAGAAATGAGAGGGAGAGAGAGATAGAAACATTGATGAGAAAGAACACTGATTGGCCGCCTCCTGCATGGCCCCCACTGGGGATTTGGCCCATAACCTGGGCATGTGCCCTGACCGGGAATTGAACTGGGCCCTCTCAATTCATGGGATGACACTCAATCCACTGAGCCACACCGGCCAGACCATGATTTATTTTTTAATTGATACATAAACACATTTTTAGAAATGTATTCATAACCTGTTACCAAATCACTAATGAACCAACATTAAATTTCTGGATTTATTTCTTGTCAAGAAACCTCTGCTCTCATTTTTTAATTAGTTTGCCTTTGCTCTCACTAAAGTACCTGGCCCGGGAGAGCCCCCCATTTCCTGGGGTGGAGGCCTCACAGAGCAGCGAAGGGAAAAGGAGTCCAGAGCAAGTGCCCAGAGGCGGGTCTTCGCGAACAGGTGCAGGCCGAGCAGGCACGTGCTCCCCGTGAAGCCTAACGCTGCTGCCCAGGCATGCTCTGCACGTACAATAGAGCAAGCTCACCTTAAAACCTCCAGGTTAGTTTCTTCTGAAATTGAGGCTCAGAGACCGTTGTCGTATCTCACAAGTGACCAGTGAGACTGTCTACTTGAGCCTTCAAAGAACGGTTTGTCGCCCCGGCCAGTTTGGCTCAGCGGTTAGAGCATTGGCCTGCGATCCAGAGAGACCCAGGTTCAGTTCCCGCTAAGGGCATGTACCTCGGTTGCAGTTTGTCCCCGGCCCTGGTTGGTCGTGCGGGTGGCAGCCACTCGATGTGTCCCTTTCACATCGATGTTTCTCTCTCTCTCTCTCTTCCTCTCTTTCCCTCCCACTCTATCTGAACAAAAAATGGAAAAGTGTCCTCGGGTGAGGATAAAAAAAATAAAAATAAAAAAAGAACGGTTTGTCTTTCATACTCCCACTTTCATTTAGAACTCCCCGCACACAAGTGTGTTTGCCATCAGACCTAAATAACCTTCTGGACTGGGTTTCTGGAGTGTATGACAGCAGCTCCTAAGTCAGTGCTGCTTTTACCTGAGCCTTTAAGAAATCATAAGTCCTGGCCCTAGTCCTAGCCAGTGTGGCTCAGTAGATTGGAACGTCATCCTGTGCACCAAGGGTTGGCAGGTTCGATTCCTCATTGGGGCACATACTCAGGTTACAGATTCAATCCCCAGTCAGGGTGTGCGTGGGTGACAGCTGATCAATGTTTCTCTCAAAAAAAAAAAAAAAAAAAAAATCAGTAAAATAAATAAATAAAAGAAATCACAAATCCTAGACTAAGCCTAGTAGCCTAAACTTCCAATCATCCTATCTGTTCAAATTACAGAGGAGGGGCAGCCAAGACAAGAACTCTACTCCTTATGTCTGCAATTCTGATCACAAGACTGTACCCAAGTCTTACAGGGACAGATGTCCTGTGGAGAAATAAATAGGGTTAAAAAAATGACAAGTGCATGTGCCCACTGGGAAAAGAAGCCTTTTGAGAGGGCCTAGTTCAATAATGGAAGCATCCAGGTCAGCAGCTGTAGCTAAGAATCTCTCTAAGCAGGCCAACTACAGTCCACTTCGCACTGTGACTTTCACAGCTTCACTCTATCGCGTTTTTTTCAAATATGTTCACATTAAAAAGTCGATCGAGACAGTGAAAACGATACAGCGTGCGCTCGGTTGTCTGAGTCAATTATACAACCCTGTATTACAATTACAATTAAATTAAAATTACAGTACGTGTGGACTGTAGGCCTATGTATTCGAGCACCCCAGGAATCCTTCAACACCAGGTGCAACCGCTAGAGTCTGGAACAAATTAACCGCGATAGACGAGGGACGACTGTAACCCTTCCTCCGTGGCCAGGTCACGGCTCAGAGCTCAGCCCGGGGGGCAGCCCCGTTGGTCTTGGTTGGGAGGAGGAATGGGGGTGGGGGAGGAGGTCCAGCTCACCCTTCGACCCGCCTCGTTGTTCTGCAGGTTCATAAGCACCCTGCCCTGCTCCTCCGATCCCTTGGCAAAGTTCTTCTCCCGCTCCTGGGCATCCACAAACTCCTTAGCAAACCGGTAGCCGTACTCCACGTTGTCCCCACAGCCGCCCCACAGCCAGTCCCGGGGAAGGTCCTTAGGTCGCGTTGTCCTGCTGCAGCCACAGGTGGACAGCTCACCCTCTCGGCAAGCCCGGCTGATGGCGTTCACCACCCCCGCAGCACTCACGGCATAGGTGAAGGCCGTCTCCCGGCTCCCTGCAAGACAAGGCAAGACAGGTGGTCACCCCTCCCGTGGAGGCTTTCCTTCCCTCTGCCTCCTCCAGACCCGTAACACTCCCAGGAAGGGAAACAGTGGCAGGAGGTAGTGCCTTTCACTCGATAATGAACTGCAAGCTGCCTCCTCTGCCCGCCCTGTGGACATACCAAACAGAGTGATTCCCTCCAGCCCTTGGCTTACACTATCATCCATTCCAGAAGTTTACATAACCAGGGGATTCCCAGGAGGCAGACCTAGGTGCAGTGAGAGTGGACATTGAGGAACTTAGGAAACACATGAGACCAACAGAATGAGACTGAACAGAAATCATGGGACTAATAACAGGACTCTATCCTTACAAACATCTATCCCTCACAAATGCCAATTTTTCACTCTATGAGTCACACATCTGTCTTTTTTCTTATCCTCACCAAGGATATTTTTCCATTGATTTCCAGATAGAGTGGGAGGGAAGGAGTGAGAGAGAGAGAGAAACATCGATGTAAGAGAGACACATCGACTGGCTACCTCCCGCACGACCCAACCAGGTACAGAGCTAGGGATTGAACCACAACCGAAGTACATGCTCTTGACTTGAATTGAACCCATAACTCTTTGGTCCACAGGCTGACGCTCTAATTGCTGAGCCAAACTAGCCAGGGCACATCTGCCTTTTTATTGCTCTACCATTGAGGCCAGGAGTAAGAAGTAAACTAGAATTACACCATCCAAAATCATCCAAGCTGTCTCTTGGTCTTCCATAGGGTCCACACTGCCTCCCAACTCTAGAACACTGGGAACCCCCATCTATGGGACACTCAACAGGGTCTCTCCAAATATCCACATCATTTCTAGTAGAAAAGCTGAACTGTGTTCCTCTATTGTTTCAGTGAACCACTTAAAAACTCACATGATATATGCTCTAATTCAATAAAAACATTTATTAAAAATAATAGTCACCAGGGAAATGCAAATCAATATCACAATGATGTCCAGCCTGTGTGGCTCAGTGGTTGAGCATCAACTCAGGCACCAAGTGGTCACTGATTCGATTCCCAGTCAGGGCACATGCCTGGGTTGTGGGCCCGATCCTCAGTGGGGGGCATGCAGGAGGCGGCCAATCATGTTCTCTTTCATCGATGTTTCTATCTCTCTCTCCCTCTCTCTCTCTAACATCAATAAAGAAAAAAATCACAATGAGACACCACTTCACACGCATGAGGATAGCTATCATCAAAGTGACAACTAACAAGTTGAGGAGGACAGAGAAAAACCGGAACCCTCATGTGCTGCTGGTAGGAACGTTCAATGGTACAGCTGCTTTGAAAACAATGTGGCAGCTCCTCAAATGGTTAAACATAGAATGACCATATGATCCTGCAATTCCACTCCTAAAAATATATCCAAGATAAAGGAAAACATTTGTCTACACAAAAACATACACATGAATGTTCATGGTAGCATTATTCTTAATAGCCAAAAAGTAGAAACAACCCATTTTGTCCCTCAGTGGGTAAATGGGTAAACAAAAGGTGGTATTCCATGGAATGAAATATTATTCGGCCATAGAAAGGAATAAAGTACGGCTACATGCTACAACATGGATGAACCTTGAAATTATCATGCTAAGTGAACCATTCAGCATTTTGTATCTCTACTGAACCTAATTTTTAAAAAAAAAATGCCACATATTGTATGATCCCATTTATATGAAAAGTCCATAATATGAAAATTCATAAAGATACAAAGATTCATGCTTACCTAGGGTTTGGGGAGGAGGAAGGAGAAATGAAGAGTGACCCCTAGTGAGTTTGCAGTTTCTTTTTTTATTAATTTTTTTTTTATATTCTTTCTTTTTTTTTAAATTTCTATTGTATTTTTTTTTTAATCCTCACCCGAGGACATTTTTTTTTAGATATTTTGTTCAGATAGAGTGGGAGGGAGGGAGAGAGAGAAACATCGACATGAAAAGGACACATCGAGTGGCTGCCACCCACACGACCAAACCAGGGCCGGGGACAAACTGCAACCGAGGTACGTGTCCTTAGTGGGAACCGAACCCGGGTCTCTCTGTACCGCAGGCCGACGCTCTAACCGCTGAGCCAAACCAGCCAGGGCGCAAATCAGTTTTTCTTAATTAACCAGGGCTCAGCTTCTGGTCGGGTGTGGACTAGGAGCAGCCCGAGAAAAACCCAGATGATCCAGGAAGTCAGACTCATGATTCAGCCATCAGACTTGACATCTGAGTCAGTGCTGAGCCAGAGACCAGGGTCTATCTGGTCTAGGGGAGTCAGACTATGAGCGTGAGCTCCCAGGACAGGAAGATGGTTAAGGGACTCTTACTCATGTCTGAGAAGTCTTCCTACAGTGGGGCCTCAGCCCCCTGACCTGGCGTCCTGGGGCAGGAAGGAGACTCAAGCTGCAGCCCAGAGCCACACTCCAGCCCCCGGGAGCATTTCTATCACAGCATTCCTCGGACCAGTGGGCTGGGTTCTCAAGGCAACCCATTCCCTCCTTTCTTAATGACTCTAATCACCAGGACAGTCTTGTATTGAGCTGAAACAGGCCTCCCTATAACTTCTGCCTGCTGGAGATACACCATCTGATCCCTTTTCCATATGACAGCCCTTCAGCATTTCAAAACAACTAAGATGCCTTTATGTGTTCTCTTTGCCAAGCTACATATGTCTAATTTCTTCTTCCATTCTTTTTTTTTTTATCCTCACCCAAGGACATTTTTCATTTTTTGTTCAGATAGAGTGGGAGGGAGAGAGAGGAAGAGAGAGAGAGAGAGAAACATCGATGTGAAAGGGACACATCAAGTGGTTGCCACCCGCACGACCAACCAGGTCCGGGGACAAACTGCAACCGAGGTACGCGCCCTTAGCGGGAACCGAACCCGGGTCTCTCGGGACCGCAGGCCAACGCTCTAACCGCTGAGCCAAACTGGCCAGGGCTCTTCTTCCATTCTTTAGCAAACATGTTTTTCAGAGCTGAATCACCCCTCTCAGAATTGCCTTTTAAAATAATGTACCTGCAGCTGAATGTACTATTGCAGACATGCGCTCTGATGGTCCTTGCCCATCAGCATGGTTTGGGATCCCACTCGAGTGAATTAGCTGTCTCTGCGGACATCTGTAGGTCCTGAGAGTAGGTGGCTCTGCCTTCGTGGGCAGCCTCTGGGTCTCTGGTAATCTTGGGAAGCACAGGCTACTAGAGCTACTCTCAGCAAGCAAGAGATTACTTGGGGCTTCCGGACGGATAAGCAAGGTGGAGTGGGGCAGGGTCTCTCTATAGGAAGCAATTCAGAGTGGAAACTGAAACCATCTAAGGAAAAAGGCTATTAAAGCAGCAGCTCCTGGAGATACTGGAGAGACCTTACTCTAGGAGGACAACAGGAGCAGCAGGACAATATCATGCCCTCTCTTCCAGCTGCCAGGAAGGGGCCTCCAGGCTCCTCCGGGTGGAGAGTGGGTGAGGTGCCAGTGGCTCCCTCTGAGCGGCTCTGCTGCCCTTTGGCGGTGGACTCGTGCAGCTGTGTCAGAGAAGGAAGGACCCTTGTGGAAGTCACACACAAGTCAGCAGTGAGAGGCGCCAGAGCTATCTGGACCCAGGGGGAGGAATGGAGGACAGCTTCCCAGGTAGCATAAGCCTGCAGGGAAGCTACAACAAGGAACGGTGAGCATAAGACGAACAGGAGGGTTCCATTTACAGGGTTTTCTTTCATATTCTACCATGCAAACCTGCATCCAGCAGAGCTTCTATTCCTGCCAACGCTTTTCCTTCTAAAGCAAAGCCTCACTTTTGGCCTTCACTCAAACCAAACCACACATGGAAAGGATCTAGCTCACATCAGGCATACATTAGCCTATTCCCTTAACATGATTAGTGCATGCCTCTGTCTATACCTGGGCCACCCTTGTGTCCTCACCAGAAACCCAGGGCAGAGGGTACTGCTGACCAAGACCTTCACCAGGAAGAAGGGACAAATCCTAAGTATATTTGAGAAGAATTGATAAATTATTTCCGAATGCCACTTAACCCTCAAATCCATTCTCTCGAGAAAGTTGCCCAGTAAGGCTGTCATGGGAACACATGATCGTTCCTTTTATGACTCTCGAGTTGACACCGAAGGAAGAGAGAAGCGAGGGTCAAAGCGTACTTTCCCCTGGTCCTTACTTCTCAACGTGGGGCAGGGGGAGGCAGGGGAAAGAGGTCAGGAGAGGGAGGGGCCTTCCAAGTATCCATAACAGAGGAGAACAGAGTCGCAACTCCCATCTCCCCTGCTGCCAAAATCATTCTTCGGGAAAACCCCAGCCTTGGGTAACTCCAGAATGTCTTTTGAGGGGAAGCTGTTCTGAGAGAATGTGAAACAGGGACTTCGTTTTTTTAACACCTTCCTTTTATGGCCCTGGGGATAAGACCCAGTAGAAAAGGGCCGGATTTCTCAATTTCTTGCCAGGGAGAGGAGAATTACATTTCAAAAGGACCTAAAACAATTAGACCCCAGATCACACCTCCATCTAAGCAATAGGGTAGCCAAAGAATCCTAGACCGGGAGTGGGAGAGGGGAGAGAACAGGACTCTGGGAAGTGGCTCTCTCATCTTTCTTCGGTCTGTCCCCTTCCCCCACTCTCTCTCACACACCCCTTTTCAAATGAAAAAGCCAGGACTGGATCTGGGTTGGGTTAATGGCAGCTATCACCAATTTGGCCCAAAGTTTCCTTCCCTCTCAGGGTCCAAGTGGAAGAGGCAAAAAGCCTACAGACATTCAGGGCAAGGCTCTCAAAGGAGGCCCTTGTGCTCAGTGAGACAAAGGGCACTGCTGGTGGGCGGGTTTCCTAATTCACTCTAACTCGACTCAGATGCTCTGAGCCTGTCCCAGTGAGTCACGCAGGCTGCCCCAGACAGAGCGAAGCTGGGAGCAGAGGGCTCGCTGAGCACTGAGCTGTGTGGCTAGCACACCTGAGACTGCTGTCTCTGTGCACCTTCCTCTCCCGTGCAGGCCAATTCCAAGCCTAAGCCTTGAGACACTCAGGGGGGCTCTCTCTGCCCCCGTCCCGAGAGAGCATGCTTGCACCCTGGCCAGGTGAGCACAGCTCCTTCAACCAGGCCCTGCCTGGTGGCCGCTTACCTATCTTCATGACCCTCCCAAAGACAGACGCTTCGTCCACCGTGCTGCAGTTCCACCGCCTCTGCCGGAACTGGTACTGGCACTCCTTGATGCCCGTCTTGGCTCCTTCCCCTATGTAGGCCATGTGCTCCTGGTACAACTGGCACAGCTTTCTCTGGCCAGGGGAGAGCCCAGGAAGCTGGCTGCACACAGGCTGGGCACCGATGATGAACATCTCAGGTCTCTGCACCGGGTTCATAGCCAATGACCTACAGGAGCAATTCAGAAAGGGGAAGGGAGTGAGCACATGCCAGGGTGCAGCGTAGGTCATTCATTCAACACGTTTATCGTGTGCCGTCTGTGAATAAGGCCTGGCACTAAGGGCTAGGAAAGGAACATTGGGGAAACTGAGGCACAAACCCATGACATGTGAGACATGCCTGAGCTTCCGGATCCAGAGTGATCGGATGGGGGAAGAGCTCTTACAGCTGGGGAGAAGCTTTTATAAGGAGATGGCCCGAGTGGGAGCTGGGTCTTAGAGAGTGTGGGGCAAGAGGAGAACGAGACAGAGAGCGCAGGCTACTCATTTGAGGCAGAGGGCAAAAAGAGCCAAACCCCAACAGGAGAGCACATGACTTACTCAGGGATTAGGAGTGACTGGTTCACTTTGGCTCAAGCGCAGGATATGTGATAGAAAGCAGTCAATTCCCTTAAATAGAACTTCCCCTTATGCCTTTAAAACCGAATCCAATTTACACGCATGGCAATATATTCTAAATGTTTTCACTTCCATATCTGACCCGCACATCCCCTAACCCACTCTTATCACTTCAAAAGCCCTTCCTTGAGCTCATCACTCACCAGGCACAATAAAGTGTTGTTAGATGAGACAGCTGTACATTTGCCATCTGAGCAAACTTGTGAGCTGGGCACAGACCGTGCCTCTCATGTTGACTTGGCAATGACAATAGTCTTACAAGCACAAGAAGAAAGCCACACATGGTTCTGCAAACCCTCATCTGGTCTTCAGACTTATGAAATTGGAATTCTTCTCTCCTTGCCCCCACCAGCAAATAACAATAATCATCATAAATCAACATTCTTTTTTTTTTTAATCCTCACCCGAGGACATTTTTGCATTTATCTTCAGATAGAGTGGGAGGGAGAGAGGGAGGAACAGAGAGAGGGAGAAACATCCATGTGAGAGAGACACATCGAGTGGCTGCCACCCACATGACCCCAACCAGGGCCAGGAACAAACTGCAACCGAGGTACGTGCCCTTAGCGGGAACCAAACCTGGGACTCTCTGGTCCGCGGACTGACGCTCTATCCACTGATCCAAACCGGCCAGGGCTAAATCAATATTCTTACCCATGCAATAGCAACAAGAGATATTTTCAACTACCCATAGGGATGGAGGAAGAGCCAGGAAAAGGGGAACGCAGACAGGATCAGAGAAAAAGGGCTGTGCTAGGTTTCCTGGGATAAAAAAGGCCCTTAGGATTCCTACGAATGAAGGAATTATCATGACCCATGGTGACCTGCTCCACATTTCAAGTACCAAAGGAGACATAGGTTGCAGAGTAGGACTCCAGCCCCTCTCACTCACCACCAGGAGCTGGCTTCGGCTGGGAGCTGAGCCCAACTGGAGAGCAGCGCAGCAGCGAACAGCAGCAGGCCGGGCATGGTCGGCCTCAGCCCTCCCCAGGGTCCCAGGAAGAGCCCTGGGACTGCCAGCTTCCAAAACTGGGCTCCCTGAGAAAACAGAAAAGGAGGGAGAATCATTGTGGAAATGCAACAGTTTGGGGACCACCAGGATACAGGGGAGTGAGCTCCGGGGTGCATCGAATGTCACTTTCTCCCAGAGAAATTCAGCCTCTTTCCGACCTCCAGCTCCTCCTGCTCATCTCACATAGAGTTGCCTTGATGTCTCTTACCCCAAACTGTGAAGACCCCACTCGAGGCCTAATTCGGAAGGAAACAATGAGCTGAGACACTAGGCGAGAGAAGTGAGAACAGGGCACTTCAAGGGCAGAGCGCCTTGGCAGCCGTCAGGAGGACCTGAGGCTCTGCAGCGCACACCTGCCCGACCGGACGCCAGGGCCCCGCCGCCCTTCCCTCCACCTGTCAGCCAGCCGAGGTGGCTCTCTGACCACCAGGCTCCCTTTTGTGAGGCTGGAAAAAACAACTGGTGAGTTGGCTCCACCTACAGCCAAACAAGTTTCCCTCTCAATCTGTAACCTTCTCACGCTGAACAAGTGTTCCAAATCCCGACCTGTTTACCAGGAATAACAGCGAGAACGCGGGGACTTTGCACTTTCTCAAGCAGCTTCTCTGAGAGATGGAAAAGCCTAGGTCAACCCGCGGGAGAGCTCTGGAGGCCGGGTGGCCCTCATGCCCTCCCCTGTGCTCAGGGGCCCTGGGTCCCAGCAGCGCCCACAGCAGTGGGGGCACCTCCAGCTCCTCAGCTGCAGCCCTGGTCTCAGCGTCCGGCTGAGCAGCAACCCCTTCCCTGGTAGCCCAGAGCCACCCGCATCTTCGCCTCCAGTATCTTTGCCTCCAGCAACGACCGCCTACGCCTCCATCCCCAGCGAACTCCCCCTGGGGTCCTTGAAAACACAGAGAATCCAGCTTCTGGATCCTGGAGGAGTCTGTAAAAATAGTCGCTCCGGCTCACCCTCACCTCGTTTCTCCCTTCGCTTCCATCCAGCCTGACCCCTCGGTTCCAGCGAGCCTCCTCCCAGTCCCCTTTACACCGCCAACCTTGCACACACGCTCGCGCGCTCCCACACCCCACCCCCATCTCACCGCGCAGTTCTGGGGCGCCGGGCTCTCCGGGAGGGGGCGGCAGGTGCTTTGGGTCATCAACCTGGCAGATATTTTTTTGTCCTGGGGCCACCAAGAGAGGAAGGTGGCCTGAGCAAGATCCAGGGAAACTGGCCACAGCCTGTCCCCACCCCCTTTTGGTTTTTCTCCGTGAGGTCTTAGCTGGGGCCAGGGCATCAACAGGCAGGTGTGTAGGGTCGGCAAGGGGCAGATCAAAGAAGAAACTTGCTCCTTCCCCTTTGTCATGCAGAGCTAGCTCGGAAATGATCCGGTCTCTAGCCCGGCGGACTAACAGCTCCCCACACTCTACTTCCCTAACAGACCTCCCCTCCTCTGAAGGATGCCCCCTCCCCCTCTAACCTCTACCCCCATAAATCCTCCCCATCCCTCAGGGCAGGAGGTCTGTGAATGCACCGACTGGAACCAAGAGAGATGGAGCAGAGATAGGGCTGGCACCAGAAGCTAATGGCTTTATGGAGGGGAGGGGACCAGGTCCAGAGTAGGGAGGATGAGAGAAAAGCTTCAAAGAGTCTCCTTGTCCAAACATCCTCAGCTCCACCTACCAGTCCTTTTTGGGGACTCAAGAGTCAGAGCTGCGCCTCCTCCCTCCCACCACCTGGCCATCCCCACCACCGTGCTCCTGCAAAACCCCCATCCCGCCGACACACACCCTCACACATTTCCATGCTAGATAGCTTGAGTTCTTTCTCCAGCTGGTGACACTTCTTATCCCCACGGATTCCCCCGTCACACCAGTGTCTCTCACTTCTGTCACACCCTTTCATCAGGCCCCTGTGAAATCTCTCTGGCTCTGCAAGTCCTAGGTGCAACCGGGCCTCACTGGGGGCCACTGTTTCTGAGCCAAGGATAGGAGTCAGTGCCAGCTAACGGTCACTGTGGCTTTGACACCCCAGTGCCAGGCTGACAGGAGAGCTAAGGCCAACCTTCCCAAGACCTGCTAACCCCGCCCCTCTGTGCTTCATAAACATAAACTGAGACAGGATCACCCCCGCAGCCTTTCCTACCAACTTGTGTTTTCCATCGAACCCTCAGCTCATTAAAAAATATTTTTAATAGCTTAAAAAAGAAAAAAGAAAAAAAAAGACTGTAGCACGTGTGGTGGCTTCTTTCTCTGCCTTCCAGATGTGCGCCACCCCTCTGAGTGGTCACAGAACCACTGCCCTGTTTACATTCTTTGATTTCCTCAGGCAGGGCGGAGAGGGGAAAGTTGGTGACTGGTTTCACTGGTGTGGGCAGAATGGAGCTTCTCCCCTTGGCGGGACGGGGGAGGAAGGAAACTGTGGGGACCAATGGTTTGTTCCTAATGAGGAGGACACATCAGAAGCCTGTTTGTGGTCACTGGTGAGTTTTACAGCAGGTCTCAACCAGGGCAGACTGTTCCTTGGGTAGGAAGAAAGACAGGGTGAATTCTTTTTGCTGACTTTATAATAACTAGAGATTTACCCCCAAAACCAGTTTCCCTTTCCTGTGAGAGGTGTCATCTCAGACACTCCAAACACAGTGAAGTATGAGAAAATCCAGGGTCTCTTGTCTGGTAGTGACCGGGAGGTGGCAGGGACAGGAGGTGCAACGTTCTCCATCAGAACCCTCCAGGGGGCCCGGATGGGCGGGTCAGACACATCTGCTCTGCTTCTTCATTCAGTCATTCAGGCGTCCAATATGTTCATTAATCCACCACCTCATATGTCCTCATATGTCCCAGTTACTGCTAAGCGCCACAGACACGGCAATGAACAAGTATATATAAAAGTGATCCTTGAACAAAGCAGGGTACAGGGGCGCCAACACCCTGACTCTCCCAAAAATTAACTACTGAAAGCCTACTACTTACCAGAAGTCTTACCAAGAACATAGTCAATTAACATATATTTTGCATGTTACATGTACTATATACTGAATTCTTACAATAAAATAAGCTAGAGGGGGAAAAATGCTATTAAAATCATAAGGAAGAGAAAATACATTTACAGTATTTACTGAAAAAAAAAAAATCTGCCCTGGCCAGTTTGGGTCAGCGGTTAGAGCATCAGCCTGCGGACCAAAGGGTGGCAGGTTCGATTCCCGATCAAGGGCATGTACCTGGCTTGCAGGTTTGATCTCTTGCCCTGGTGAGGGTCATGCAGGAGGCAACTAATCAATGTGTCTCTCTCACACTGATGTTTCTCTCTCTCTCCCCTACTTCCACTCTATCTAAAAAGCAATGAAAAAATATCCTTGGGTGAGGATTAAAAAAAAAAAAATCTGTGTATAAATGGACCAGTACAGTTCAAACCTGTATTTTTCAGGGGTCAACTGTACATAATATGTTAGGTCCAGTGAATACTATGAGAAAAAATCAAGTGGGGACTGGAATCAAGAATAAGGGGTGATATGCCCTGGCTGGTGTTGCTCAGTAGTTAGAGCATCAGCCCATGCACAGAAGGGTTGCAGGTTCAGTTCCTGGCCCTGGTCAGAGTGCGTGCAGGAGGCAACTGATTAATGTGCCTCTTTCACATCGATGTTTCTCTCTCTCTCTCCCCCGCCTCCCTCCCTTCCATTCTCTCTAAAAATCAATGGAAAAAAATATCCTCAGGTGAGGATTAACAACAACAACAACAAAAAGAATAAAGGGTGATAAGCCAGTCAGAGAAAGACAAATACCATATGATTTCACTTATATGTGGAATCTAATGAACAAAACAAACAAAATAGAAACAGAGTAGAGTCATAGATACAGAAAACAGACTGATAGCTGTTAGGGGGGGAGCGGGGTTTCAGGGCTGGGTGAAAAAGGTGAAGGAAAAAAGGAGAAGGAAAAAACCCCAAACTCAAAGACACAGACAACAGTATATTGATTACCCGAGGGAAAGCGGGGTGGGGGAGGTAGAATAGGGGTATGTGGGGATAAATGGTGATGGGAGGAGACTTGACTTGGGGTGATGAACATATAACACAGTGTACAGACAATGTATTATAGAATTGTGTACCTGAAACCTATATGATTTTATCAACCAGTGTGACCCCAATAAGTTCAATAAAATGTTTTAAAAAGAATAAGGGGTGAGCCCAGGCCGGTTTGGCTCAGCGGTTAGAGCATCGGCCCGCAAACGGGGGCATCTGGATTTGATTCCTGCTAAGGGCATGTACCTCGGTTGCAGTTTGTCCCTGGCCCTGGCTGGGGTCGTGTGGGTGGCAACTAATCGATGTGTCTCTCTCATGTCGATGTTTCTCTTTCTCTCTTCTTCCCTTTCTCTCTCCCGCTCTATCTGAAGATAAATGCAAAAAATATATATCCTCGAATGAGGATTAAAAAAAAAAAGAATTAGGAGTGCATTATTTAGGGTCTTTGGAGAAAGCTACATTTGGACATATCTGCCCACCCTACCTCTCCAAACCACTATGTAGATGGCAGGCAGCAGGGGTGTAACCCTGCGGCACATCCCAGACCCCTCAGTGGCACGTCCAAGGTCCTTACTGAGACTGCACCACCCTGCTCTACCACCACAAAGGGGTGGATGTTTGAAAATAGGAACTCCAGGTTGTCTTCCTTTTTCTGGTTGGACTCAGTTACCTATTTTCATTTCCTTAGGGGCCTGCAGCCATCCAGCCCAGAGACAGGAGACCAAGGAGAGAGACTCGGACAGTGAAGCTGAGATCCCAGCAAATCTGTCCTTCAAGAGGTATCCCTGCACTTTTTACATACACTTCAGACTGTGCCTGTCATGAAAACCTCAACTCACAGGACAAGGGCTTGAAAAGGTGATCAGCTGCTCTGCTCACAAAAAGCACCACTGGGTGTTCAGGACTCAAGCAGTGAATGAGTCACACAGACAAGGCTGTCCCATCCCACACCTGTCCCCCTGCCCCAGACAGGCACCCTCACACCTAGAAATCTACCAAGAAATAACCAGGATTCTTGATGGAAGCCTTTTCATGGTTGCCACTGGCTAATTCTTACTGAGTGACCCAGTGAAGAGCCACTGAACGTGTAATTTAAAAACGCATTTGCTATTTTGTTAACCTCTCTGGCACAGCAAGGTGGGCAGACTTAGCAGTTTGGAAAGGGAATGCTTCCCTTTGTGAACTCCTGGCTGCAGGGCTGTAAGGTACTTGCCTCTTGTTAAATGATTTCCATGGGGTGGGGGCAGGTAGGGGAAGTACAGGAATGACAGACCCCTCGTCCCCAGTCTTCTCTTTCCCTGGTCACTGCATTTCCACCACCATCGAGAGTAGAGATGGATCTTGACTAACACCTCCTAAAGTGTACATCAAGTTCACCCCTTCCTTCTTTCCAAGCAAGTGCCCACCTCCTTACACCTCACCCCCAGAACAGTTCTTTGTGGTCTAACCCAGAGAGCTCCAACACGTTTTCCTAAAATACAAATCGTAATTCCCATTTGAAAACGTAAGAGTGGTTCCCAGTTCTTGAAGCATCCCAGACTTCCCAACCTGGCCTCATTTTCCCTCTCATTCTTTTCCTGACTTTCCAAATATGGGCTCTCTTTTCCAATCTCCTCCTGCTCCTAAAACAACTTTCCCCACAAGACCCCGTTCTGATCTTTCCCCCGGAGGCTTTCTCCTCTCCAGCAATCCAAACCGTAGACTACTTTCAAGTCCATGCTCATGGTTCACTTCCTTCATCAAACTGTCTTGATTAATCCAATGCCATGAAAAATTTCCCACTCACTTGGGACTTCCTTAGCATTTATGAATACAGGTCTCTACTCAGCACCACCCTCTCCCAGACACGCTGTCTTGGAACTGTGTATATTTCTTACTTCTCCAGAGACCAGAAGTTTACTAAAGATACAAACTTACTTGTTCTGCTTTCCCTCTATGCCCCATGTGCCTAGTATTACTATACAAGGCAGTAATAAGTAGCTCTTGGTTGATAACCAGTGACACTATCTGATATTAGTGAATGTTTATTGAGCGTCTACTACATGCACTGAACCAAGTATTTTACATTCATTTTTTTTCATTTAATCTTCACCAAAATTCTGTGTGGTATAGGACATTATTATCCTCACTTTGAATACAAGGAAACTAAGGTGTGAAGAGGTTAAGTAGCTTTCTCAGATAGCAGTTAAATGGTAGACCCTGGCCTAGAATCCAGATCTATCTACTCTTCCCCAACACAGGGAAATACATCACGTGCTTCGTAGCTCTTCCCTGTCACTGGAACGTAACACTCCCTCTACTTTGCTTTTCTGTAAATACGACAGTGATCAGCCCTGGCTGGTGTGGCTCAGTTGGCTGGAGCGTCGTTCCATACACCAAAAAGTGGTGGGCTCGATTCCTGGTCAGGGCACATACCCAGTTCTGGGTTCCATCCCCAGTTGGGGTGTGGGCAGAAGACAACAAATTGATGTTTCTATCTCACACTGATGTTTCTCTCTCCATCCTCTCTCTAAAATAAATTTTAAAAATCATTTTTAAAAAAGCAATACTTGATTATGTAGTCAGGGGCACTAAAAAAAAAAGTAAATCAGCCCTGGCCAGTTTTCTCAGTGGTTAGAGCATCGGCCCACGGACCAATGAGTTATGGGTTCGATTCTGGTCAAGGGCATGTACCTCGGTTGCGGTTCTTCCCCAGCCCTGGGTGGGTCACACAGGAGGCAACCAGTTGATGTGGCTCTTTCGCATCGATGTTTCTCTCTGTCTCTCTCTCTCTCTCCCTCCCTCCCACTCTGTCTGATAATAAGTAGAAAAAATATCCTCAGGTGAGGAATAAAACAAAACAAAACAAAAGTAAATCAGGTAACATTTTGATTCATAGGAAGCAGCGAAAAAGGCAAGGTTTATTTAAAAAACAACAACTGGCTGATTGTAAAGTTACTAAAGTAACTTTACTGGTTGGGGGTGGGGAGCCAGACTTCTCCCAACCAAAATGATGACAGGCTGCTTAAAGCTGGAGAAATTAAAATAGGATAATAGTTTTAGAGAGCTGGTATTTATGTATATCAAAGGTTCCCCGTCTCCTACAGGAGGAAACCAGACACCATCACCACATTATATAAGGCCTTTCAAAATTTGACCCTGTCAACCTTTCCATCTTGTTTTGGTTTTCACTTGGTGCTCCAGAAACCCCAAACTGCCGACATATACTCTTACCCCTCTCTCTCCTACCTCTCTGCCTTGCTGACTTCCGGACTGGTTTCCCTCTCTCTGTGCAGACCAGGCTCTTTGTCCTTGAGGTCACACCCTCAAAGATGCCTTCCTTGACCACCCAATCCGAAGCAGGCCCCCATCTCCAATATCATTCTCTGCCTAGCTTTTTGCATGCTTTTTGCCACAACATTTAATATAATGTGGCATAATCTGGCATGTTTATTTGTATTTTTGTTTTTTTCCTCATAAGCTCCGCAAATGGTCTTGTTCACTATTTTTTCCCAGTGGTTGAGGTAGTGTCCAAGGGTACCTAGTAGGTGCTCAACAAATATTTGTTGATTGAAAAAAGAGAATAGCCCTCTTTGGCTCTCCAGGATGTAGAACACAGGCCACTGAGGTCAGCTTCTCATGGAGACAAAGGAGTCCTTTGGCTTCTGCATGGCCCAGCCCATTGACCAGCAAAGAAAGCTGCTTCTACTGATGTATCCCCTTATTTGGAAATCTGCTGTCAGATGCTAAATGAGATTTTGGAGATTCCAGGTCCCAACTCTGTCTCTACCTTTTCTTCAAAGACATGACTACCATTCGACTTCAAAACCTGCTTATTATACAGTAACATGAAAATGTCAAAGACGTTGCTTCTTGAGGTGGTTTGGTCTCGCTGAAAGAAATAAAAAACCTACTCTGAAACGCAGGACACACGAAGCGCCTGAGGAATCCAAGGCAGTGATCATACTCTGGAGCAGGACTTCAAGAGTGTGGAGGCTTGAAATAGGAAGAAAAGAGCAAGAAGGATTTCATATAAAGATATGGTCAAGATATGGCCAGGGTTTGGTCAAGCCCTGGCCGGTGTGGCTCAGTCGGTTGAGCATCATCCCATGCACCGAAAAGGTCACTAGATTCCCAGTCAGGGCACATGCCTGGGTTGCAGGTTCCATCCCTGATCAGGGTGCATGCAGGAGGCAACTGATGGATGTTTCTCTCTCTCTTTCCCTCTCCCTTCCTCCCTCTAAAAAAAAAAAAAAAAAAATCAATAAAAACATATTTTAAAAAACATGTGGTTTGGGCCTCGCTGGTGTGGCTCATTGGACTGAGCATCGTCCCATGGACTGAGAAGTCCTGGTTCCATTCCCAGTCAGGGCACATGCCCAGGATGTGGGCTCGATCCCCGGTGGCGGGTATGTAGGAGGCAGCCAATCTATGTTTCTCATATCGATGTTTCTATCTCTCTCCCCCTTCCTCTCTCTCTAAAAAGATGTGGTTTGGCCCTGGCTAGTTTTGCTCAGTGGTTAGAGCGTCAGCCTGCAGTCCAGAGAAACCCAGGTTCGTTTCCCGCTAAGGGCACGTACCTCGGCTGCAGTTTGTCCCCGGTCCTGGCTGGATCGTGCGGGAGGCAGCCACTCGATGTGTCCCTTTCACATCGATGTTTCTCTCTCTCTCTCTCTCTTTCATCCTCTCTCTTCCTCTCACTCTATCTGAACAAAAAATGGAAAAATGTCCTCGGGCGAGAATTAAATGCATGCATACATACATACATACATACATATATAAAGATGTGGTTTGGTCAGAAAGAGAAAATTTCCCCCTGTCTGAGTGGCTCAGCTGGTTGGAGTGAAGTCCCATACACCAAAATGTCTCCGGTTTGATTCCCGGTCAGGGTTGGTACTTAGGTTGCAGGTTCAGTATCTGGTTGGGGTGCCTTCAGGAGGCAACTGATAGATGTTTCTCTCTCATATTGATGTTTCTTTCTCTCTCTCTCTCCCTCCCCCTCTCTAAAATCAATTTTTTAAAAAAAATTTAAAAACACATACACATATCCGTGGGTGAGGATTTAAAAAAAGAGAGAAAGAGAATTTCAAGGTGCTTTTGGAAGGGTAGGAGAGATACTGCGATACATAAAAAAGGATATCAATCATTCCAGTGTTCTCAGAATCATTCTTGCCATTCATTTTATGTAGCCACTCTGAATTCCCACTGAACATTCAATATCAATCACCCAGAAAAGCTCCCATAATCATATGCTTCTCCTCCCTGGGGGCATTACTGCAGGAACTGGGCCATAGGCGTAAGGGATCAGTCACCTTTTGACCATGAAATGATGGCTAAGTAAATCTTCCTAGACAGCCAAGAAGTATAGATGTTAAGACGCTGATTGATTGTACATTTCCTCACAGTCCTGCTTATTCTCTGTGCTCCAATTCTCTTCCTGATACAGGACTAAAATCTTGGTGTCATTTTTGACTCCTTCCTTTCCTTCACTCCATGTCAAATCAACTGTCAAGGCCTCTTGGCTGTGTGTCCATAATATTTTTAAAATGTATTCCTTGCTCTCCATTCCTGCTGCCATCCTCTGAGCTGCTACAACAGCCTGCTAATTGCCCTCTCTTCCCTCCAACAAATTGCATCTTTTGTCCCATTCTTATCTACTGAATGATTGAATGAATTCCTTCCATACCCGGTTCTCCAATTTCCAAGGTAACAGCCAGCTACCAGGTTTCTCAAAGTATGGTCCCCAGACTAACAGTATCAGTATCACTTGGAAACTGATTAGATATACAAATTCTCAAGGTCCACCCAGACCTCCTGAATCTGAAACTCTGAGGGTGATGCTTAGCAATCTGTTTTAACAAGCCTTCTAAATGATTCTGATGCCCAAGAAAATGTGAGAAACAGTCATAAAGCCATCTGTAGAATATGTAAGTAATTAAAGCACTAAATCTTTCAAGTGCATATGCATATGTTAATGGAAAATTTCTACATATGAATGCCTTAAGCCTGCGGTTCTTTACCTGGGGGCTAAAGACTTCTGGGGGCCAGAGGCCCACACAACATATAGAAACCAAGCACCATATCTAGAATGAATATATATGTCCATCGACTTCTACTCTGATGATCTATATGTATGTAGACCCTTGTAATTAATAAAATACTAATTCCTTTCAAAGCAGTACTGATGATTGTGGTGATGGTGGCACAACTCTAGGAATACGTTAAAAACCATTCAAGTGGCCCTGGCTGGTTTGGCTCAGCGGTTAGAGCGTCGGCCTGCAGACCAGAGTACAGGTTCGGTTCCCACTAAGGGTGAGTACCTCGGTTGCAGTTTGTTCCTGCCTTGGTTGGGGTCATGTGGGTGGCAGCCAGTCGATGTGTCTCTCTCACATCCATGTTTCTCTTTCTCTCTTCCCACCTCTCTCCCTCCTGCTCTATCTGAAGATAAATGCAAAAATGTCCTCCGGTGAGGATAAAAAAAAAAAATTCAAGTGTATACTTTAAACAGGTGAATGGTATGGTCTGTGAATTGTATCTCAATAAAGCTGTTACATTTTTTAAAAAGTGTTCCCGCCCTGGCTGGTTTGACTCAGTGGTTAGAGCATTGGCCCTTGGACTGAAGGGTCTCGGGTTCGATTCCGGTCAAGGGCGCATACCTGGGTTGCAGGTTCAATCCCCGGCCCTACCTGGTTGGGATTGGGTGGGAGGCAACAAATCAGTGTCTCTCTCATATCAATGTTTCCCTGTCTCTCTCTCCTCCCTCTCCTCTTCCCTCCCTCCCTCCCTCCCTCCCTCCCACTTGCTCTGAAAATCAGTGGGAAATTATCCTCTGGTGAGGATTAACAAAAAAAAAGTGTTCCTGACGATACACCCATTCAACTGTTCTGAAGAATCGGCTGTGTACACCAGGCTATACCAGAACGGTAGTGCTGTTCACAGCCTCACACTGGAAACAACACACATATCCACCCACCACTGTGATACAGTAACACACTGAAACACTGGGCAGTAACGACAACAAGGAACTACAGTCATATGCAGCAACATGCACGACTCCTACAAACATAATGTTGAGAAAAAGTCACTAAAGAACATATAAACTATGATTCCAGTTACAGCAAAACCATATTGTTTAGGGATCGATATGTAGGGGGTTAAGCCATAAAGCATAGCAAGGAAATGATTACTGTAAATGTCAGGAGAGTGGCTTCCTCAAGGGCAGACGAGAGGACTGTGATGAGGTTGGGGCAATAAAGAAATTTCTGGAGGGCCAGCAATGTTCTCTTAACCTGGGTAATGGGTACATGGGAGTTCACTTGGAAACAATTTATTAAGTTGTGCGTGTATGTTCTGTGCAGTTTTCTGTGTATGATACACTGCACAAGAAAAAAAAACATTTTATTTTTATTTTAAATTTTTTTTTCTTTATTGATTTTTAGAGGGAGAAGTAGAAAGATATAGAAACATTGATTGGCCGCCACCTGCATGCCCCGCAATGGGCAACGGGCCCACAACCTGGGCATGTGCCCTGACAGGGAATCAAACCGGCAACCTCTTGGTGCCTGGGTTGACGCTCAACCACTGAGCCACACCAGCTGGGCAAGAAAAAGACATTTTAAAATGAGAAACAGTCTGCCCTGGCCAGTTTGGCTCAGTGGTTGAGCGTCGGCCTATGGACCAGAGAGTCCCAGGTTCGGTTCCTGCTAGGGGCACGTACCACAAAAAAAAAAAAAAAAAAAATAAATAAATAAATAAATAAAATAAAATGAGAAAAACTCTTATTTATGCCTAACAGTTTGAGGGGATCTTTATATATTTTCTCAGTTGAAAGCACAACTACAGTCTCATGGGGCAATTGGCCTTTTGCAAGAGCTGGGAAGAGGGCCCTCATACCCAGAAAGAAACCTTTGCCTTAAACACATGCTGGGAAATGTAGGTACAGGGACAGCCACATGGGGTAACTATGTGAGAGCAGGTGGGCTGTGGGGAGCACGGGGGTTCACTGCAAACCACACAGGACCCGGCGGAGCGCAAGGCCCAGATGGACTCTACACGAAGCGTCAGCTGCCAGGACCAGCCCGGAGGCAGCTCAGCATTTCGTGTCTTCTCTTCTCACACCAGGAAATGAGGACCTGGCGAGACCACCTTCTTTCTACCTCTTTGTTGTTGTTGTTGTTTTCGTCAAGTATTACTATTTTATCCTGTAGCTAGCTGTTTCTCTTACATGGATTTTTTCATAGATACTTTTCTCCCTTAAAGCTACATTTTTAAACAGTGACCAAAGATGTATGCAGTGATGCACCAGAAAATCCCATAACCTCTTCAAAGAATCCACAGATGCTGGCTTTTCTTCTCAGCTCAATAAACGCAGCCTTTCCCTGCCAGACTTCATGGTTGTTCCCACGGGCTTCTCTCGGTCTCTAGGTCTCCAGCTACTCCTTCCCAGCTTTGCTCAGAGAATCCTTAGCCGGAAGGTGCAGCCCTCTTTTGTGTGCTCTACTTTCTGACAGCTGGTGAAGATGAAAAGTAAAAAGTGGGCTTTTGCGGAGCGCAGCTTCCACCCCATCACTGCAGCAGCCCTTGTCTCCAAAGAGCTGGTGTCTTTTCTCCTTGTTTCTCTAGCTTGATGGCAGAATAACGCCTTGGGTGGGAGATGAAGGAATGATGAGCTTTTAAGTCTGGCCCTCAAGAAAGATGCAGCATCACCCTTCCTCAGATATGTCTGTCATTCAGTGATAAATGTGCCACGATTTGGGGAGTGTAGAGCGAAACAGACCCAATCACAGTGCAGGGTGGGAGGGACATGGACATAGATCCTGAGACCTCCACACTAAAATCTAGTTCTTGATGTTTCAGAGAAAAGTGATTCCCAAGTCTCGAGCTCTTAGTACCTGGGAAAGTGGCGGACTCACACCCTGCTAAACAAGCCCACAGAGCAGGCCGACCACGTGCCTAAGACGCCAGCCAGGTCCCTGGCGGATCCCAGCTGAGTCCTCCGGATCCTCTAGGCAAAAGCAGTTTTCTCCCTGGGTCCCAAGGAAAAGCCCTTTGGAAGTTTTATTCTGTGCAAAAGATAAGAAAGAGGGATTTTCCTTCTCCTGAATCCTGATAAGTTAAAATAAAGGAACTGGGAATGTAGAATTGTACACCTGAACCCTACATAATCTTATTAACCAATGTCACCCCAATAAATTCAATAAAAAAAGGAACTTGGAAAGTCTTACCACTTAAAAAATCAGGGATCACCGCTGGAAGACAACTAAATCTCATTGGCTAACACAATGTTTAAAACTTTTTGGAATATGAGTACCTTGGTGCGGTGGGGGGTGGGGGTGTCTCTATTGCATTTCTCCTGGATGCTTGACAGATTCATTTTGCTTGTCTGATGCCCAAAGTTCACATATGTCACCCTGATCTTTAAAGGAAACTTAATATAGGTATTTTATATTATAATTACATTACATATATAGTAGTCATTTTACTATCTGAATAATCACTCCAAACTATTTATAAATCTGGATTTGCACATACAGGGTTTTCTGAAAGCAGTTAGACTGAGCCTTCTTCTTTTCTAAAACAATTCTGTAATTATATCCCAGAAACTAGGTTTGGATGAGAAGTTATTATCTCACCTTATTCTAGTCTTCTTGCTCTCTTGAAACCTATTAAAGCTGCCAGCCTTCTGCTTCAAAAATGGGCTATTTCCATTTGGAAAAATAGGACAGTTATTTCATTTTTATAAACCCGTGGGAGATGCATACTGCAGTGAAAAGAATAGCAGATGCAGCAGCTCTGGGTCCACAGATGTCCTGAATGTTCAGTGCCAGAGGCTGTTCTTAGCCATCATCAGTCAGGTACACCTGGGAACATGGCAAAGAATGACTGTGGCCAGGTGGGCTCCCACGGCCCCGTGGGAAAGGAGAAATGGTCATCTAATTCTCCCCGTGCCTTGCTGCTCATGACCCCTGGTTTTTTTTTTGGAGGCGGGGGGACACTAGTAACTCCAAGTTATGTGGGTCTCTATCTGCTGTCTCTAACTGTTGCCCCTACATTTCAAACGGATCCTTAGACTGCGCTGTGGAGGAGTTCCTTCCTAAACCCTCAGAGGGCGGGCGTGCCAAGTGCTTTCTAATGAAAACCAGAGGCAGAAAGAGCCCAGTCCTCCCAGGCACAGGCCCACTTCCTTCCGCGCAGATGAGAACACGCAAAGCCAAGCTGGCTCCCTCTTTTCATCTCGCCCTCGTCAGCGCTGAGACACTCACATTTCCTTTACCAAAACTAGTCCCTGCCGGCAGTCTTCGGACCAGGTTTGTGGGTCTCGCAGGTTCTGATTTGGGGGATTAAATAACTTCTATGGCGGCCTCGGGGGGGAAAAAGCGGGATCACCAACTTCAGGCCTGGGCAGGTTCAAGAGGCATTTGGTTCACCACTCAGAGTCTTTGTTTCTTTTATGGTTCTGCCAGGCCTCTTCACAGCGCTCCCACCCCTCACTAACTGGCTCCAGGGCTGCCTGCCTTCCCACAGAGGCTGGAGGGGAGGGTGGAGGCCAAGTCTGGCGGCTGGCGCTGCCTCAGCAAGGGGCTCTGCGGAAAATGAAACTAACAGGCACATGGCCCGGCCAGCGCCTCGCATTCAGCAGCCACTCAATACATGTTACACGTTCATCATTTAAAAAGAATTTTTTTTCTTTCTTAATTTTAGGGAGAGAGGAAGGGAGAGGGGGAGAGAGACAGAAACATCGATGAGAGAGAACATCGACTGGCCGCCTCCTGCATGCCTCCCACTGGGGATTGGGCCCACAACCTGGGCATGTGCCCTCACCAGGAATCGAACCAGCGCCCTCTTGGTGCATGGGTCGACACTCAACCACTGAGCCACACCAGCCAGGCTATTTAACAAATATTTTTTGTGGGCCTACTGGGCTTCTAGCACTTCATAGGAGATTGCAATAAATTGATAAGACATTGTCCTCCTAGGAACTCAGTGTCTCTGTGCTCTCCGATATGATGGTAGCCACTGGCCACATGTGGCTATTTAAGTTTAAAATGAATTCAAATAAAGTGTTCAGTTCCTGAAATAGCAGTAGCCACATTTCAAAAGCTCAATAGCTACCTGTGTCTAGTGGCTTTTGTTTTGAAGAACACAGATTATAAACATTTCTGTCATCACAGAGCATTTACAGATGGTGCTGGTCCCGAAGGGAAGTCAGGCACAGAAACAAATCATCACTCAGACAGAACCAAAAACACCATTTGAAATCTACTGTTAAGTTTGGTGTAATACGGGCTATAAGAGAGGTAACATGCATAAATACTATGGGCACTTGGGTAAGAGCAACTAACTCTGGAAGCCACAGCCCAGGATAAACACCCCACCTATGGGCCAGGAAAATAAACTTTCTCTATTCCACTGACAACCTCATTAGGAAAAGCAGACGCTGCAATGAAGTTGGGAGTAACTTCCCAAGATCAGAACTAAATGGGTAGCAATTTTTAAATTGCTACTTAGAGTAAAGGAAATCCAGACCCAGTGGAAATGCCAAAAAATAATTTATTTATTTTCTTTTTTTTATCCTCACCCGAGGACATTTTTCCTTTTTTTTTTGTTCAGATGGCGTGGGAGGGAGAGAGAGAGAGAGAAACATCGACGTGAAAGGGACACATCGAGTGGCTGCCACCCGCACAACCCAACCAGGGCCGGGGACAAACTGCAACCGAGGTACGTGCCCTTAGCGGGAACCGAACCCGGGTCTCTCCGGACCGCAGGCCAACGCTCTAACCGCTGAGCCAAACTGGCCAGGGCCCAAAAAATAATTTAAATGGAATTCTTTCTGTGACTCTAATTCAGGTCAATAAATATTATTGAGCATCTACTAGGTCTTACTCAAAGACAAGAGAAATTCTTATAATCTGGTAGGGGTGAGGCACACACGTACGAGATTACAGTATTTAGCAGAGTGATGTGTTATAATGAAGACACCAATTGCTATCCAATCATAATCCTAAGAATTGTATCCAATTGTTAGTCCTAAGAAAGACTAATTAATTCCAAAGGAGGGGCTGCTTCACAATGAAGGTGGTCTTTGGACTTGTCCGGAAGAAGACGGGCAGGATTCCCAGGAGGGGAGATGGGAGAGTGAGACCTTTCCACTGGGCAAAGGCGCAGAGGCCTGAAAACACACAATACATTTTGAGAATGACAAGAACATCACCTAACAATCAATTTCACGTCTGAAATTCAACTGTAGAAAACAGGGAGAGAGAGAACCAAAACCAAAATTCAAAGAAAAACCAGTCATTAATTCTGGGTGAAGTAGGACCTTCAGATGGGCCCTATTCATGGAAGACCTTGAGGCCCCACCTAGGAATTTAGGCTTCACTTCTGCAATCTGCAGGAACTATGCAAGGCATTTAAATAGGAAAGAGGCATCATCAGATGTGCATTTACGAAAACTGGCGATAGTTTGCTGCAATAATGATGATGGAGTGTAGAGAGTGAGAGTCTAGAGAGTGGGGACCCAGCTGTGAGAGCTAATCCGGCAGAAATGTGACAAGGGGAAGAACCAGAACACTACCAGCCTGAGTGGAGAGGAGAGGAGGGGGTGTGGTCTGTGCATTATGTAGCCATGGGAATGACAAATGTTAGCAGTGGGAACCAACCACCAGTCCCGACCCTCAGACCACTTGCCTTGGTCAATACCCAACTGAAATAAAGAATACCGATGGCAGTATATCTGCATGTGGCCTTGGGGAGAGCCTATTATTCTTGTGCTCCTCTCCAAAGCTGCACTGAATGGTTGGAGCAGGTTTGATCTCACTATGTGGCAAACGTGCCATTAATCAGAAAGAATAACCACTACTGAAAAACACAAACAACTGGAAGTACATATACAACCTAGGCTGAGTCAGCAGAAATATCTTAATCAACATGAATAATGATACATCGTTAATAGTAGAAATAATTATTAATAACTTCTGCATTCCTGGGTATATATGTATTTGTCCAAGAATTACTTCACCCTCATCTGACGTCTTCCCACTTTGGACCATCAAAGCTATTTGAGGCTGAGCTCACTCAGAAGTCACTGAATTTTCCAGCCTCTGCTGCACTAAGATGTGGTACTGTGAGTTCTTCCTAATGGAATGTCAGAAGAAATGATGTCTGCAACCTCCAGGCCTGGCCCACAAAAACCCCCAGCAAGCAGTCGTCCACGCTCCCTCTCCAGCTTTCAGCGTGATGCAGGTCAGGATGGCAGCTTTCAAGTGAGGGCTAGAGACAGAGTCAGGCGGAAGAAGCCCAGGTCCCCGCATTACCACTTGGAGCACTGCCTGCCAACAAGGAACACGCATTTCGGTTTACACATGAGCTGGTTTTAGAGCCGATTTACATTTGGGTGTTTGTTTATTACTTAACTAGTACAAACTCTCACAATCCTCATTCTACTCTGTATATGGCTCATCTGTATACCTAAAAAAATAACCCTTTTAGACTGTAAACACTTTATTTTTATTTGTAGCTGCTCAAGAAGTGGTTTCTAATTAAGACTATTAAAGGACTTCAATTGTGGGTGAATTGCTCTCCTCATTAAAAGTATATGGAGGTGCTCAGCCGCTCAGTCATACAAGGACAGAGTGAATGAAGAAACGATGCCTGAATTCCTGTTCTTTGAGGTCTATGGCATTTTGTCTGTCTAGAAAGACAATAAAGCTCAAATGCCGTGAGGTATTAAAAAAGAAAGTTAAATCCCATATTAAGCTAATTATCTATAGCAAGATCTAAATAACAGTACATCACGTTCTACCAATGCAGTTGCAGCTCTTCACAACTGTGTGATCTAAGGCAAGTCACATAACTTCTGTAGGTCCCCGATTTCTCTATGAATGAATGAATGCCTGAACTATACAAATTCTCTAGTCTTTTCCAGTCCTAACATCTCTGGCCTCTACTGATTAGTCAACCAATCCAGTTAAGCTGACTCATTAAATTTACTGGGCAATTTATTACTCTTTTAAAATACAATAAAAATTTTAGCCCTGGCCGGTTTTGCTCAGCGGTTAGAGCGTTGGCCTGCAGTCCAGAGAGACTCGGGTTCGGTTCCCGCTAAGGGCATGTACCTCGGTTGCAGTTTGTCCCCGGCCCTGGTTGGTCATATGGATGGCAGCCACTCGATGTGTCCCTTTCATGTCGATGTTTCTCTCTCTCTCTCCCTCTCTCTCCCTCCCACTCTAGCTGAACAAAAAAGGGAAAAATGTCCTCAGGTGAGGATAAAATAAATAAATGAAATAAATTAAATAAAAATTTTAATTTCCAACCTTTAATGAAAGTAAAGCCTAATAACACTCTAAACTAGGTTTTAGTTTTACATGACAAAAATTAATTAAAATGTTTGGATAGTATCATTTTAAAAAGTCTTTTCTCATGATAGGTAAAAAATGCTTTCTTCAGTTTAAACTGCATTTCTTTGGTTATTAGTGAGGGCATACACTGTTAGATGTTTATTAGCCATTTGTATTTCCTCTTTCATAGGTCATTTAGTTTTAGGATCGGAACACTTGCAGCAGGATCACAGGAGGGGATATTATTGCCTGTATCTTTCAGCCAGTGGCCAACTGAAGGGGGCTAAAGTGCCTCCCTCAGAACTGTCACCAGCTCAACTGACAGAACTGTAGGACGCCTGCCACTGGTCCAGCTCCCCGCCTCCCAGGGTACGCCTGCCTTTCATTATGTGCTACATTCAATGGAATAAAAGTGGCTGCAAGCATCGCATTCTGGGGTTCCATATTTAGTCTCTTTCTGTGACAGCCGCATCCAATTTTCTCAGTTGAGAAGTCAAAGGGGTTACACCACGCAGGACCTGGAAATCCAACTGGGCTGTTTGAGTCTCTTTCGACTCTTCCGTGAATAAAGACACTACAGAGGGGCCCTAAACAAACAATGCTGCTAATGGTGGGTGAGGCAGATAGACCCTCAAACTCAACTGGCCAGGGAGACACTGGCTTTGCCTGGTTAACTCCAGCGCAAAAAAATGTGTTTCCACCAAAAAAACTCTGTCACTAGATATGCGTTGAAGTCACACAGACAGCGGAAGTGTTGAAACAGAAGGCATTTTTTGGTCTCTGCTGCTTTTCCAAACCTAACCCTGCTCTGTGGCCACAACACTGTCCTGACTTCACCCTTCTGTGTCTAGGTGACAATGCATGTGTGGCGATTCAAAAGTTGGAAAAAAACAACTCTCTCCTGCCATCTGGGTTCTATCAGCAAAATAAAACAATACGGTTTGTTTCCAAAGCATTTAGAAATTTAGTTTTAAAAAAATGTTTAAATCTGACAGGGAAATTGTACTGAGGATCCTCTGCAAAAAAATGCCCCACGTAGCCAGTGCCCCCCACTTCCAATCGAGGAAACATTAGCAGGAGTGCGGCTGGACCTCGGCCCCTGGAACAAGAATAAGGGAGGAGCATTCTTGATCTTCTGCAAAGGGTCCTTATCCTGTCGACGCCACTGTCAGGGACGGCAGTGATGGGCAAAGACAGCTGGATCTGAAGCTCCAATATACCGCAAATACATGTGTGTGGATAGCACACAGCACCCACCATGGTTTCCTTGTCTTCCTGGCTGCATAAGACAAGCTGCATCTTTTTTCCCCTACTCCATGGAGCACAGCCGCTGCGCCACAGAAAGCCCACGCCATGGGTGGCACCCCCACATGAAAGCAAGAACAGGAATGTAAAAACGCATCCCGATGACAATTTCCAGCTAAAAATGACCAGACTCCTAGGAAAATTTTAGTGGTAAAATGTATTCATATTTGTGTTGAGAGAAACCACACACCCAACCCTAAAAGCCAACATCAACAACCAAAAAGTCAATGGAAACAGCACAGCATTACACAGCAAGTATAATGTGACCTGATTCGGTTCAGCGGGCCGCGGCATGGAATGGTGCGCAGCAAATGATAAAATTATTGCATCGTGCTTAAGAAAACATTCTCAAAGACTGAGGCAAACAGAAATGTCTGTTTTCTCTCCCAGCTCCTGCCCAGTCCCAGGTTGCTCCCATGACAGATTCCCTGATGTAGTCTTTAAAAAAACGTCCTTTTCCCCTTTCTCTCCCACTCTACTCTCCACACCCAACACAGATGAACCAAAGAAAAAGGATCAGAATTAAAGGAGAAATTTGGCGCTGACCACACACACTGTATTGAAGGACAGGGGCGAGCAGAAGCCCGCAGGTGAAGAGTAACAAAGAAAGGCAACATCCTTGTCCTGGTGCAGCAGTGAGAGCAGCCAGGCCAGAATGGTCTGGGGAGGGCGTGGCGGTCACAGCCCGGAGAGGGTGGCAGGGCTGAAGGGTGGGGCCAAGTTCCCATTCCTGTTATGTTCTGGGCAGCAGCTGCTGGAGAATCTCCCCCTGTTTGAGCAGCCTGTTGAATAAACAGAACTTGTGATCGTTTGTAGGCATAGAGGCAAACTCTCCTTGACCCATCGAAACCCTCTGACTTACACAAACAAACAGCGTTTTTATTGAAAAAATATACACAGGGTAAAATGCACAAATCTTAAACCCAAGAAACCACCACCCAGATCAAGTACCATCTAACCATGAAGCAAACCAAACTGATGAGCTGCAGAGAAAGGTAGGAATAGAATTTCTAATTGCCTTGGATCTCCAATATGCCTTTCAAAAGTTGTTTTATTGTCGCTGATGATTTTATTTTGATGTCGAGAGATAGTTTACTCTTTTGTGGGGAGTTGGGGGGCGGTCCACTCAGGCAGGATCTAGGAAACATCCTCCTCCAGGCAGTCATTCGGGATTGATGTTTCTACTTGTTTAGGCATCTTTTAGGATCCCTAACATTTAAGAAATGTTTAAGAAAACATTCAAGCTTCAACCTACTGTTGCTATAAATTTGCATCCTTCTGTTTAGGAACAGGGTGGGAAGCAGTTTGGCTTTTATATGTAATCTGGACACTTGGTCTTGCATAACACCACAGACTCAACTCTCTCCAACTTGTTTTTTTCTGTGAGCCCTTTCTTTTCCATGATAGAACAATGGTAACAATGTTATGTTTAGGTCTTCAAGTTTTCCTTTTCCAACTTCATTTTAGAATGTAAATGAACAGGATAAAAAGATAAAACTTGGTTTTCTTTATAATTATTATTACTATTATTTTTAAATCTTCACCTGAGGATGTTTTTCCATTTACGTTTAGATAGAGTAGGAGTCGGGCAGGGGGAGAAACATGGATGTGAGAAATACACATTGATTGGTTGCCTCCTACACAAACCCCACCAGGGCTGGGGTTCAGGCCCTTGACCAGAATTGAACCCACAACTCTTTGGCTGCAGGCCAACATTCTAACCACTAAGCCAAACTGGCTAGGGGAAACTTGGTTTTCTTTTAAAGCAGTGATTTTCAACCTGTGTACAGCAAGGATTTTTTTTTTTTTTTTTTTTGTGGTACGTGCCCCTAGCAGGAACCGAACCCAGAACTCTCTGGTCCACAGGCTGACGCTCAACCTCTGAGCCAAACTGGCCAGGGCTACAGCAAGGATTTTTAAAACATGCAGTACGTGGCTATTTAAGTCAGGGGCAGGGACCTCTTTTCCCTTACAGGTGTGGGAAACATCCGGCCCACGGGCCATATAAGGCCGGTGAAATCAATACCAGCTAACATCACAAGCCTCACCAAATTAGCCTGACCAAATATAGGCTAATTTTTAAGTTGATAATTCTGTGTGGCCCAAGAAGGATGTTACAAATATCCAAATGGCCCTTGGCAGAAGAAAGATTCCCCACTCCTACTAGATTATCAAATTGAAAAATGACAACAGCCCTGGCCCATTTGGCTCAGCGGTTGGAGCATCAGCCTGTGGACCAGAGAGTCCCAGGTTCGGTTCCCACTAGGGGCATGTACCAAAAAAAAAAAAAAAAAAAAAACTAAGATAAAAAAAAAAAAATGACAACAGCAAACACAACAATACCTATCCAGTGTGAATGAATCAAAATTATATCTATTTTTTTTTTTTGTCGATTGGCAAAAAACATAACATAGTTTTTGCTGTGCTGCAGAATTTTAGTAATTAGTTTATGTGTGCCATGAGATGAAAAAGGTTGAAAATCGCTGTTTTAAAGAAAAACAAAGCAAAACAAAAACACCCGTTTGGAACATGATCCATGCATTGGAACTGAACCACGGGTCCCTCCCGGAACCACAGATAACTTCAGATGATAATGTTATAATGTTAACCATGTGATTCTTTTCCTCAGTCAAGGATTAAGACATGATCAAATTTTGAGCACTTCCTATCTTATACCACAGAACATAGAAAAATATTAGTATATTGATTCACTCAAGAGTCAAAACTTTCTATCAGCTTATGACACCTCTCAGGGGGTTTTAATAAGTGCCATGTTTCACCGGACAGCACGGTGGTCGGGATTGTAAAGGTAGCATCAGGGAGCAAACGTGCACTTCCTGCACTGAAGTGTGCCAGACAAGGGTGCTGCCGATGAAGTCGCGAGGCAGGCTCCACCAGCTACTATAAGGTCTCAGTCTGTACATTATTTTTCAAATTCTGCCAACCTTTTCCAATGTAGAGGTATGAAATCAGGAAAATAGAGAACTAAGATGTCATTTGGAATGGGTCCCGAAGAGTGTGTTTTCTGTTTTTCCATAGCACTTTCGGTCCCTACCGTGTCTGGGTGACACACACACAATCACGCTATTTAAAATGACTGCTTCTGCCCTGGCCGGCTTGGCTCAGCGGTAGAGTCTTGGCCGGCGGACCACTGAGTCTCGGGTTCGATTCCAGTCAAGGGCATGTACCTCGATTGTGGTTCGTCCCTGACCCTGGTCGGGGTTGTGCGGGAGGCAACCAGTCGATACGTCCCTCTTACGTCAACGTTTCTCTCTCTCTCTCTCTACCTGAAGCTAAACAGAAAAATTTCCTCGGGTGAGGATAAAAAATAATAATAATAAAAAATAAAATAAAATGACTGCTTCTTAGAGTGGGGAGGAGGGGGTCAATGGGGGGAAAAGGTGGGGGACATCTGTAATACTTTGGACAATATAAATAAATAAGTAAATAAAAAAACAGAAAAAGACTTCTCTTTTAATGCAGTTATATCAATTACTAGTCACTCAGTAGCACAAGTGATCAAATTTTGTGTTCTTCTGCCAATGTCTGATTACCTTTCCAATTACATCTGAGTCTTCTTGGAACATCAAGTACAATGGCAATCCCAGAGAGGGCATTCGAAGGGGCCCCGCAGGTCACCGGGAAGGCGCACCCCGTCTCAGCTGTTCCCATGGCCCCGAGAAAGTCACTCTTTCACACTACGTCTTATTTTCTCTATTGGTAAAAAACTCCAACAACGTTGTCATTAAATGTCTACATCAAGCTCTCCAAGCTTTAAAGAGGAGGTGTCACCAACTACTAAGTTTTGTTATTATGCCAAAACGTGGAAAACTCCAGTTTAGGTTCTGTCAAGCAGCTAAATCAAGGATCCTTGGTGGTTACAACAGCAGGCATCAATTACTTAAGTTCCTTGAACTTTCTGGCCTTCAACGGTAAGTGAAGTTTAAACATAAAAAGTAAACAACAAACAAAGACTCTCTCACAAAATGCTAAGTCTCCAGATTGAGCCAAGTTGTTCCAACTTTAGAAAAAAAAACGTAATCAGGATTCTGGTACTGTTTTGACGTATCCCCCACCAGGGAGAAACGCCAGGGCTTGGTATGTAGTTCGCGACATCTTCGGGAATAGCAAGTAGTCAGGAAAGTAGCACTATCACGACCTATAAACATTTATTTTATCTCAAAACCATGTCTTCTGGGGTGTGAATAGTTAACACTAGCAAGGCTGGGACTTTGCTTTTTTATCCCTTAAGATTCTGGCTATTATTTTTTTAAAAACCATTAACCCCATTCGCTTGGCAGAAAAGGGGACCTGGCTGTGAACTCTGCCAACAGGGCCAGTCCCTAATACTCCCCTGCGTCTGGCATTATGTAAGAAATGTAAATGCTCAGTTCATCCAAATAGGACTTGCCAGCAAAGCCTGGTTCAGCGCCAGCCTCTTTTCAAAAATGGAATAACCCCGCAAGGCATTAGACAGCAGAGTCCCGGCCGGAGGTGGAGTCCCAGACCAGTACTCAATAAGATTGATCTTGACCCCCTCCGTGCCTTTTTAATATTTATCAAGATAAGACACCCCTATGAAGATCCTGCTAAGAACGACCTTTACCGGCAAAGAGAGCACAGCCTCGGGCTATGGAGCAGCAGTCGTTAGCAGTGGACAGATAGCTGTCCACTCCAGGGTCGGGAAAGCTCGGAATTTAGTCAGCCTCTGTCCGTCGGTCTGTGCCTACCTCCCTTGGAAAAGAGAACTGAAAGTGGTTATAAATATTCCTTCTCCACACCCACTTCAGCCTTCGGTACTGAGGCTCTGGGAAGCTCTGCCATGCTCACTGGCCCGTCCCACAAGCATAAAATGGCACTTGATAAACACTGGTAGGCCTCACTTGAGACATCTTCCTTCCTCCCTCTTTCCAAATGTTCCGCCTTTTCTGCTTCCTCTTCTCTGCCAGGGGTAGACGAAGAGTTTATCTGTGGTAGCACTTCGCCCTCTGTTCAGATCCTGCCACTCCCTTCCTGCCTTCAGCCAGACCCCGTTCCCCCATGGCAACATCTCCCTGAGCTTCTGCTCCCCGAACCGCACTGGGAGAGAGGTCGCTGAGTGGGTTGCTTCAGGGACAAAGGACTAACAGGGAAGTAACCACTAGAGGGTGACATAATGACGCACAAGCACATTCCTTTGGGACCAGGCTAGGCCACAGCCAGCCAAGCATCCAACTGTGGGCCTGGAGGCATAAAATGAATTAGCAGCGTATCTACCCACAGTATGCACACCCACAGGGCACTCTCCTACTTTCTCTCTCTCTACACACACACACACACACACACACACACACACACACACACACACACTACTGACCTACTTTGGCTAGCAAATCAACCAAAGGCCTTCAAGTGTTTCAAATGAAGGTCACATCTCACCATGGCCCAATACTGCTCATAGTACAGTGAATCTCATTCACTGTTTTTTGGAGGGAAAGGGGGGACAGAGAATTTATCTTACTCTTCTTAAATTTTATTTTTAACTAAAAATTTTTTTTCAATTACCATTGACAGTCAATATTATACTAGACTCAGGTGTACAACATAGTGGTTAGATATTTACGAAACTTAGAAAGTGGTCCCCTGATAAGTCTAGCACCTCTGACAACATACATAGTTACTACAATATTATTGACTATATTCCCTATGCTGTATTTTACACCCCCGTGACTATTTTGTAACTGCCGATTTGTATTTTTTTTTTAATTTCTTTCTTTTTCCTTTATTGATTTTACAGGGAGAGAGAGAGAGAGAGAGAGAGAAACATTAATGAGAGAGAACATCGATTGGCCGCCTCCTGCATGCCCCCCACTGGGGATCAGGCCCACAACCTGGGCATGTGTCCTGCCTGATCGGGAATCGAACTGGTGACCTCTTGGTGCATGGGTCGACTCTCAAACACTGAGCCACACCAGCCAGACTAATTTGTCTTTCTTAATCCCTTCACCTTTTTCACCCAATCCCCACACCCCTTCCCATCTGGCAACCATCTGCTTCTTCTCTGTATCTATGAGTTTCTTTCTGTTTTGTTTGTTCGTTTATTTTGTTTTCTAGACTTTATATATAACTGAAACCATATGGTATTTGTCTTTCTCTGCCTTATTTCAATTAGCATAATACCATCTAGGTCCATCCATGTTGTCACGAGTGCTAAGTTTTATTCTTTTTTTATGGCCCAGTAATATTCCATTGTATCTATGTACCGCATCTTCTTTATCCAATTATCTATTAGTGGACATTTAGGTTGCTTCCATATCTCAGCTATTGTGAATAATGCTGCAATGAACACAGTGGTGCATATATCTTTTTGAATTCGTGGTTTGGATTTCTTCAGATAAATACCCAGAAGTGGAAATCCTTGGATATGGTAGGTCAATTTTTAATTTTTTTAGGTAACTCCATACTGTTTTCCATAGTGGCAGCACCAATGCGCAAACCCACAAAAAGGGAGGGTTCCCTTTGCTTCGCATCCTCGCCAACAATTATTTGTTGATTTATTAATGATAGTCATTCTGACAGGTGTGAAGTGATATCTCATTGTGGTTTTCATTTGCATTTCTCTGATGATTAGTGACCCTGAGCATCTTTTCATATGTCTGTTGGCCATCTGTATGTCCTCTTTGGAGAAGTGTCTATTCAGATCCTCTGTCCATTTTCTAATGGAATTGTGTGTGTGTTTTGTTCTGTTTGGTTTGGTGTTAAGTTTTACGAGCTCTTTATAGGTATTAATTTTAGGTATTAAGCCCTTATCTGATGTATCATTGGCAAATATCTTCTCTGATTCAGTAGGTTGTCTCTTTTTTTGTTGATGGTTTTCTTTACTATGCAAAAGCTTTTTAGTTTAATATAGTCCCATTTAATCTTTTCTTTTGTTTCCCTTGATTGAAGAGACATCCACAAAATAGTAATAAGAGCGATGCCCAAGAATTTATTGCCTATGTTTTCTTCTAGGAATTTTATGGTTTAGGGTCTTAAGTCTTTAGTCCATTTTGAGTTTATTCTTGTATATGGCATAAAAAAGGGTCTAGTTTTATTTATTTTTGCATGTATCCGTCCAATGATCCCAACACCATTTATTGAAGAAACTGTCTTTACCATATTGTATATTCTTACCTCCTTTGTCATAGATAAATTGACCATATAGGCAAGGGTTTATTTCTAGGCTTTCTATTCTGTTCCAATGATCCGTGTGCTTGTTTTTATGCCAGTATCATGCTCTTTGATTACTATGGCCTTGCAGTCTAGTTTGATGTCAGGTAGTGTGATACCTCCAACTTTGTTTTTCTTTCTCAAAACTGCTGTGGCTACTTGGGGTCTTTTGTGGTTCCATATAAATTTTTGGATTATTTGTTCTAGTTCTGTGACAAAGCCATAGATATTTTGATAAAGGTTGTACTGAATCTAATGATTGCTTAGGATGACACGGATATTTTAATGATGTTAATTCTTCCTATCCATAAACATGATATATGCTTTCATTTATTGGTATCATCTTCATATTCTTTCTTCAATGCCTTATAATTTGCTGAGTACAGGTCTTTTATCTCCTTCATTAAATTCATTCCTAGGTATTTTATTTTTTAATGCAATTATGAATGGGATTGTTTTCTTAATTTCTCTTTCTGATAGTTCATTATTGGTGTATAAAAAGGCAACTGATTTATGAATATAAATTTTGGATTGTGATACTGTACTAAATTCATTCATCAGTTCTAGTAGTTTTTTGTTGGAATATTTAGGATTCTCTCTCTACAGTATCATGTCATCTGCAAATAATGACAGTTTTACTTCTCCTTTTTCAGTTTGGATGCCTTTTCTTTTTTTTCTTGTCCAATTGCTGTGGCTAGGACTTCCAATACTATGTTGAATAAAAGCAGACAGTGGACATCCTTTCTTATTCCTGATATTTTAAATTCCCACCATTGAGTATGATATTAGCTGTGGGTTTGTCATACATGTTCAGGTACGTTCTCTCTATTCCCACTTTGCTTAGAATTTTTAATAGAACATGGATGCTGTATTTTATCAAATGGTTTTTTTTTTGCATCGATTGATAAAATGACACAATTTTTATCCTTCATTTTATGTGGCGTATCATGTTTACCGATTTGTGGATATTGTATAAACCTTGCATCCCTAGACTAAATTCCACTTGATCATGGTGTATGATCTTTTAATGTGTTGCTGGACCCAGTGTGCTAATATTTTGTTGTGGATTTTAGCATCTATGTTTGTCAGGGATATTGGCCTATAATTCTCCCTCTTTGTAGTGTTTTTATCTGGTTTTGAAATTAGAATAATGCTGGCCTCATAACATGAGCTTCGGAGACTTTCTTTCTCTTGAATTTTTTTTTTATGTACCCCAATCTTAAGTTTATTAGGTTTTACTTCAATAACTTACAATTCCTGTTTTTTCTTTTTTTCTTTTTTAATGAATTTTTTATTTATTTTTTTTGTTACAGATATTTTACCTTTTTACCCCATTGCCACCCCCCACCCCACCCCACCTCCGCCCCATCCCCGGCTTAGTTGTCCATGTCCATTGGTCATGCATACATGCATATAAGTTCTGTGGTTTATCTCTTCCCACCCCGCCACCCCCACATCCCCCCACCCCCTCTTCTGAGGGATGTCAGTCTGTGCCCTACTTCCATGTTTCTGGGTCTACTGTATTCCTCAGACTGTTATGTTCATTATATTCTGTATATAAGTGAAATCATGTGGTATTTGTCTTTTTCTGCTTGGCTTCTTTCACTTAGAATAATACTTTCCAGGTCCTTCCATGTCGTCTCAAAGGATAAGAGATCTTTCTTTCTTACCGCTGCATAGTACTCCATTGTGTATATGTACCACAGCTTTTGTATCCATTCGTCTACTGGTGGACACTTGGGCTGTTTCCAGATCTTAGCTATTGTAAATAGTGCTGCTATGAACATGGGCGTACATATATTCTTCCTGATTGGTGTTTCAGGTTTCTTAGGGTATATTCCCAGCAGTGGGATCACTGGGTCAAATGGAAGTTCAATTTTTAATTTTTTGAGGTAGCACCATATTGTTTTCCATAGCGGCTACACCAGTCTGCATTCCCACCAGAAGTGTACTACAGTCCCCTTTTCTCCACACCCTCGCCAACACTTGTTGTTTGATGATTTGTTGATGGCGGCCATTCTGACAGGTATGAGGTGATACCTCATTGTTGTTTTAATCTGCATCTCTCTGATGATTAGTGATGTTGAACATTTCTTCATATGTCTTTTGGCCATTTGTATGTCCTGTTTGGAGAGGTGTCTATTCAGCTCCTCTGCCCATTTTTTAATTGGGTTCTTTGTCTTCCTTTTGTTGAGTTGTAGGAGCACTCTATATATATTGGAAATTAACCCCTTATCTGATACATCATTGGCAATGATGTTCTCCCATACAGTGGGTTACCTTCCCATTTTGATGATTGTTCTTTTGCTGTGCAGAAGCTTTTTAGTTTGATGTAGTCCCATGTGTTCATTTTCTCCTTTATTTCTGTTGCCTTAGGTGATGTATCAGTGAAAATTCTGCTCCATATGATGTCCGAAATTTTGTTGCCTACATTTTCTTCTAGAATTTTTATGGATTCACGGGTCACATTTAAGTCTTTTATCCATTTTGAGTTTATTTTTGTGTAGGGTGTAAGTTGATGGTCTAGTTTCATTTTTTTGCATGTAGCTGTCCAATTTTCCCACCATTTATTAAAGAGGCTGTCTTTACTCCACTGTATGCTCTTGCCACCTTTGTCAAATATTAATTGAGCGTATTGCCTTGGGTCCATTTCTGGGTTTTCAGTTCTGTTCCACTGGTCTATATGCCTGTTCTTGTGCCAGTACCAGGCTGTTTTGGTTACAGTAGCTGTGTAGTATAACCTGATATCTGGTATTGTGATCCCACCTACTTTGTTCTTTTTTTTTCAAGATTGCTGTGGCTATTCGGGGTCTTTTTTGGTTCCATATGAACTTTTGAAGTATTTGTTCTAGTTCTATGAAATATGTCGTTGGTATTTTGATGGAGATTGCATTGAATCTATAGATTGCTTTGGGTAGTATGGACATTTTAATGATGTTAATTCTTCCAATCCATGAACAGGGTATGTGCTTCCACTTTTTTATATCTTCCTCTATTTCTTTTTTCAATTACCTGTAGTTTTCTGCAAATAGGTCCTTTACTTCTTTGGTTAAGTTTATTCTTAGGTATTGTACTTTTTTTGGCGTGATGGTAAATGGGATTGTTTTTTCAGTTTCTCTTTCTGTGAGTTCATCATTGGTGTACGAGAATGCCGTCGATTTCTTGACGTTAATTTTGTATCCTGCTACTTTGCCAAATTCATTTATTAAGTCTAGTAGATTTTTGATGGAGTCTTTAGGGTTTTCTATGTATAATATCATGTCATCTGCAAATAATGACAGTTTCACTTCCTCCTTTCCAATTTGGATCCCTTTTATTTTTTCTTCATGTCTGATTGCTGTGGCTAAGACTTCCAGTACAATGTTAAATAAGAGTGGCGAAAGTGGACATCCCTGTCTTGTTCCTGTTCTTAATGGAAATGTTTTTAGTTTCTGTCCATTGAGTATGATGTTGGCTGTAGGTCTTTCATATATGGCCTTTATTATGTCGAGATATGATCCCTCTATTTCTACATTGCTGAGCGTTTTTATCAGAAGTGGATGCTGGATTTTGTCGAATGCTTTTTCAGCATCTATTGATATGATCATGTGGTTTTTATTCTTCATTTTGTTTATGTGGTGTATCACGTTTATTGATTTGCGAATATTGTACCAGCCTTGCATCCCTGGAATGAATCCCACTTGGTCATGGTGGATAATTTTTTTGATGTATTTCTGGATCCGATTTGCTAATATTTTGTTCAGGATTTTGGCGTCTATGTTCGTGAGGGATATTGGCCTGTAGTTTTCTTTCTTCGTAGTGTCTTTTTCTGGTTTTGGAATTAGAATTATGCTGGCCTCATAGAACGTGTTTGGAAGTCTTCCTTCTTCTTGAATTTTTTGAAATAGTTTGAGGAGAATGGGTGTTAGTTCTTTTTTGAATGTTCGGTAAAGCTCCCCCGTGAAGCCATTTGGGCCTGGGCTTTTGTTTGCTGGCAGAGTCTTGATTACCTCTTCAATTTCCTTAGTTGTTATTGGTCTGTTCAAGTTTTCTATCTCTTCCGGGAATAGTTTTGGGAGACTGTGTGTTTCTAGAAATTTGTCCATTTCGCTTAGATTGTCGAATTTGTTGCCATATAGTTGTTCATAGTAGTTGTTAATGATCTTTTGTATTTCCGTGGTGTTGGTTGTTACTTCTCCTCTTTCATTTCTGATTTTGTGTATTTGGGTTCTCTCTCTTTGTTTCTTGGTGAGTCTAGCTAAGGGTCCGTCAATCTTGTTTATCTTTTCGAAAAACCAGCTCTTTGTTTCATTGATCCTTTGAATTGTTTTTTTGGTCTCTATGTCATTTATTTCTGCTCTGATCTTTACTATTTCCTTCCTTCTACTTGCTCTGGGGTTTTCTTTTTGTTTGCTTTCTAATTCTTTAAGTTGTGAGGTTAGACAGTCAATTAGAAATTTTTCTTGTTTTTTGGGGTAGGCCTGTAGTGCTATGAACTTCCCTCTCAGAACTGCTTTCGCTGCATCCCATAGATTTTGTGTTATTGTGTGTTCATTTTCATTGGTTTCCAGGAAGTTTTTAATTTCTTCCTTGATCTCCTCGGTGACCCATTCATTGTTTAATAACATGCTATTTAGCCTCCATGTGTTGAAATGTCTTTGCATGTTCTTGTTGCAATTGATTTCTAGTTTGATGCCATTGTGATCTGAGAAGATGCTTGATATGATTTCAAGCTTCTTGAACTTGTAGAGATTTAGTTTGTGTCCTATCATGTGGTCTATCTTTGAGAATGTCCCATGTGCACTTGAGAAGAATGTGTATTGTGTAGTTTTGGGGTGTAATTCTCTGTAGATATCTATTAAATCCATTTGGTCTAGTGCTTCATTTAGAGTCTCTGTTTCCTTGCTAATTTTTTGCCTAGAGGATCTATCCAGTGCTGTCAACGGGGTGTTGAAGTTCCCTGCTATGACTGTATTGTCGATTTCTCCTTGGAAGTCCTCCAGAAGATTTTTAATATATTTTGGTGCTCCTATATTGGGTGCATATATGTTTATCAAGGTTATATCTTCCTGTTGGATAGATCCTTTCAATATTATGTAGTGGCCATCTTTGTCTCTAGTTATGGTCTTCATTTTGAAATCTATTTTATCAGATATGAGAATTGCTACCCCAGCTTTTTTTTGCTTTCCATTTGCTTGGAAAATTTTTTTCCATCCCTTCACTTTCAACCTATGTGAGTCTTTTGTTGAGAGGTGGGTCTCTTGTAAACAACATATAGATGAGTCATGCTTTCTTATCCAATCAGTTACTCTGTGTCTTTTTATGGGAGCATTCAGTCCATTTACGTTTAAGGTGATTATTGATATGTACTTATTTATTGCCATTTTTGTTTAGTGTGGTTCTATTTTTCTTCCCATTTCTACTGCTAATTACAGCAGTCCTTTTAACATTTCTTGCAGTGCTGGTTTGGTGCTAATGTATTCCCTTAGCCTTTTTTTGTCTGGGAAGCTCTTTATTTGATCTTCTATTTTGAATGATAGCCTTGCTGGGTAGAGTAGTCTTGGATTCAGATTCTTGTTTTTCATGACTTTGATTACTTCATGCCATTCTCTTCTGGCCTGTAGTGTTTCTTGTGAGAAGTCAGCTGAGAGCCTTATGGGGTTCCCTTTGTAGGTAACCTGTTGCTTATCTCTTGCTGCTTTTAGGATTCTCTCTTTGTCTTTAATTTGTGGCATTTTAATTACTATGTGTCTTGGTGTGGGCCTGTTTGGGTTCTTCTTACTTGGGACTCTCTGTGCTTCTTGAACTTGAATGCCTTCTTCCTTCACCAAATTAGGGAAGTTTTCTGTCACTATTTTTTTGAATATATTCTCTATCCCTTGCTCATTTTCTTCTTCTTCAGGGACTCCTATGATGCGAATATTATTACGTTTCCAGTTGTCCCATAGTTCTCTTAAGCTGTCTTCCTGTTTTTTAATAGTTTTTTCCTTTTGTTTTTCTGATTGGTTGATTTTTTCTACCCTGTCTTCTAATTCACTGATCTGGTCCTCAGCTTCCTCTACTCTGCTTTTTAAACCTTCCAATGTGTTTTTCATTTCTGATATATCATTTTTTATCTCTTCTTGTTGGTTTTTAATTTCCAATTGGCTTATTTTCAGTGTCTCTATGTCCTTACTCATGCTGTTCAGCTTCCTCAAGATCATGGCTCTGATTCTAGCTCTGTTAACATGCCTAATTGCTGCACATTGATCTCATCTTCGGTGGAGGTCTCTTTCTCTTTCATTTGGCTTCTGTTTCTGTGTTTCACCATTTTGGCTATCACTGTGGGCTTTGGAGCCTGTCAAGTTTTCCCTGTGTGTGTTGGTGTTCTGCTGTTTGTGGCTCCCTCTCCTGTGTTTAGATGAGTGAGGGAGGACCCACGTTGAACACCACTGTCAAGTCTTACTTTCCTGGTTAAAGTTGCCAGTTATCCTCTAGCTTTTTGCCTGGAGGCTAGCAGTCTAGGTTACTTCATGAGTTTTGGGTTGTCAGTTGATTGAAAGCTCTCTCAGGTGGGGCAGATTCTGGTTGTTAATGAGCCTCAATTAGCACTTCAATGGCCCACAGGGTGGGGTTGGATCTCCAAGGGAGGGGCTGCTGCCTCTCCTCAGAGCCCTGGGAAGGAGCAATGTGGCCACCGTCCTGAGTGGCTGGCACTCTGCAAACGCTGTGGGTGCCCTCCAAATCCCGAGTGTCCCCACACAGTTCCAGTCCAGTCTGCCCTCCCTCTGCTGGAGCCCAAGGTGAGTGGCTGTGGCTGTTTTAGCCTCTGTCTCGTGTCTGCGCTGTGGAGCTGCCTGGGAGTGTAACCCGAGGGCACTGCTCCCAGCTGAGGCCGCTGCCGACCACGGGCTCCCAGCACCGTCTCGCCCTTCGCAAGCCTACCGGGATGGAGTCAGTGTCCCTCGTTGTATGGTCCTCGCCAGCTGCTTTTCTGTTGCTTTTTCCCGTCGATTTGTCTGTGTTTTAGTTGTAATTCCAGTTTGGTTCTGGGAGACGGTCTGTGCAGCTCCGTTCACTCGGCCGCCATTTTTTCCCTCTCTTGAATTTTTTGAAATAGTTTAAGAAGAATAGGTGTTAGCTCTTCTTTGAGTGTTTGGTACAATTCACCTGTGAATGAGTTTGTTTGTTTATTACTGCTTCAATTTCATTAGTTGTAATCTGTTTATTCAGATTTCTTGATTCTTACTGATTCAGTTTTGGAAGATTGTATGTTTTTAGGAATTCATACAGATTGTCCAATTTGTTGGCATATAGTTGTTTATAAGTTTTCTTATAATCCCTTGTATTTCCTTGGAGTCAGTTGTTACTTCTCTTTCATTTCTGATTTTATTTATTTGGGTTCTCTCTCTCTCTTTTTGATGAGTCTTGTTGAAGATTGGTCAATCTTGTTTATCTTTCTTTTTTAATCCTCACCAGAGGATATTTTTTATTTTTATTTTTTATTTTTTTTATCCTCACCCGAGGACACTTTTCCATTTTTTTTTTTTTGTTCAGGTAGAGTGGGGGGGGGGGGAGAGAGGAACAGAGAGAGAGAGAGAAACATCGATGTGAAAGGGACACATCGAGTGGCTGCCACCCGCACGACCAACCAGGGCCGGGGACAAACCGCAACCGAGGTACGTGCCCTTAGCGGGAACCGAACCCAGGTCTCTCAGGACCACAGGCCGACGCTCTAACCGCTGAGCCAAACCGGCCAGGGTGACCAGAGGATATTTTTACATTTATCTTCAGACAGAGTGGGGGGGGGGAGAGAGAGAGAGAAAGAAACATTGACGTGAGAGAGACACATCGATTGGTTGCCTCCCAACCGGGGCCAGGGATGAACTGCAACTGAGGTACGTGCCCTGGGGCGGAATTGAACCCAGGACTATTTGGTCCTCAGGCCAATGCTCTAACCGCTGAGCCAAATCAGCTAGGATATTCTTGCTTATCTCTTCAAAGAATCAGCTCTTGGTTTCACTGATCTTTTGTATTGCTTTTTTAGATTCTATTTTGTTTATTTCTGCTCTGATATTTATTATTTCTTTTCTTCTACTCACTTTGGGCTTATTGTTCTTTTTCTAGTTCCTGTAAGTGTAAAGTTAGATTGTTTATTTGAGATTTTTCTTGTTTCTTGAGATAGGCCTGTGATGCTATGAATTTCCCTCTTAGTAATGCTTGCCCTGTGTCCCACAGATTTTGGGTTGTTATGTTCTCATTTTCATTTGTTTCAAGGTATCTTTTGATTTCTTTCTTAATCTCATTGTTAACCCATTCATTGTTTAGTAATATATTATTTAGCCTCCATGTCTTTGTGTGTTTTTCAGTTTTTTTTTTCTTTTGATTGATTTCTAATATCATACCATTATGGTCAGAGAAAATGCTTGATATAATTTCAATTTTCTTAAATATATTGTGACATGTTTTGTGTACTCACATGTGGTCTATACTAGAAAATGTTCCATATGCACTTGAAAAGAATATATATTCTGCTGTTTGGGGGTGAAATGCTCTGAAGATATCAATTAAATCCATCTGATCTAGTGTGTCATTTAAGGCCACCATCCCCTTGTTGATTTTCTGTCTGGAAAATCAATCCATTGATGTCAATGGGGTGTTAAAACCTCCCTTTAGCCCTGGCCGGTTTGGCTCAGCGGTTAGAGCGTTGGCCTGCAGTCCAGAAAGACCTGGGTTTGGTTCCCGCCAAGGGCGGGTACCTCGGTTGCAGTTTGTCCCTGGCCCTGGTTGGTCGTGCCGGTGGCAGCCACTCAGTGTGTCCCTTTCACGTTGATGTTTCTCTCTCTCTTTCTCTCTCTCCCTCCCACTCTATTTGAACAAAAATGGAAAAATGTCCTCAGGTGAGGATAAAAAACAAAACAAAACAAACAAAAAAAACTCTCCCTTTATGTTCACCAAGATTTGCCTTATATATTTAGGTGCTCTTATGTTGGGTACATAAATGCTTATAGGATTTTTCCGTTTAACATTGTGCAGTGCACTTCTTTGTCCTTACTAAAGCCTTTATTTTAAAGTCTATTTTGTCAGATAAAAGTATTGCTACCTCAGCTATTTTCCCCCTTCCATTTGCCTGAAATATTTTTTCCATATCTTTACTTTTAGTCTGTATGTGTCTTTCATTCTGATGTGGATCTCTTATAGACAGCATATATATGGGTCTTGTTGTCTTATCCATTCAGCTACCTTATGTCTTTTGATGGGAGCATTTAAGCCATTTTAATTTAAAGTGATTACTAATAGGTATGTATTTATTGCCATTTTATTATTTTAACTATTTTCCTCTGTTTCTTCTCTGTCTCCTCCTCCTCCTCCTTCTCTCCTCCTACTCTTCATCCTCCTTTTTGTTCTTGACCCTTTAACATTTCTTATAATACTAGTTTGGTGGTAACAAACTTCTCTAGTTTTTTCTTGTCTGGGAAGCCCTTTACTTCCCCTTCAACTTATTTATTTATTTATTTATCCTCACCTGAGGACATTTGCATTTTTATCTTCAGATAGAGCAGGAGAGAGAGAGGGAGAAAGACCGAGAGAGAAATATTAATGTAAGAGAGACACATCGAGTGGCTGCCACCCACACGACCCCGACCAGGGCCTGGAACAAACTGCAACTGAGGTACATGCCCTTAGTGGGAACTGAACCTGGGACTCTCTGGTCTGCGGGCCAACGCTCTAACCGCTGAACAAAACTGGCCAGGATAAGAAAGTTCTGTCATTATTTCTTCAACTAGGTTCTTGATCCCTTCTCTCTCTCCTCCTCCTGCTACCCCAATAATGCAGATATTGTTATGCTTCATATTGTCCCACAGGTCCCTTAAACTACCCTCATTTTTTATAATTCCTTTCTTCTTTTTGCTGCTCTGATTGGGTGTTTTTTCTACTTTGTCTTCCAAATCACTGATTTGATCCTCTGCTTCATCCAACCTACTGTTTATTCCTTCCATTGTAGTCTTCATTTCGGATATTCATTTCTGGTGGGTCTTTTCTTTTTTTTTTTTTATCCTCACCCGAGGACATTTTTCCATTTTTTAGAATGGAGTGGAGTGGGGGTGAGAGGGAGAGAGAGAGAGAGAAACATCGACATGAAAGGGACACATCGAGTGGCTGCCACCCGCACGACCAACCAGGGCCGGGGACAAACTGCAACCAAGGTACGTGCCCTTAGCGGGAACCGAACCTGGGTCTCTCTGAACTGCAGGCCGAAGCTCTAACCGCTGAGCCAAACTGGCCAGGGCCTGGTGTGTCTTTTCTTAAAGTTTCTATATCCTTTTTCATGCTGTTGAGCATCCTTATGAACAATACTTTGATAAATTGGTTGCCTCCATTTCATTTAGCCCTTTTTCTGAAGATTTCTCCTGTTCTTCATTTGGGGCCTGTTTCTTTTGTCTCCCCATTTTGGCTGCCTCTTTGTGTTTGTCTCTATGTAATTAGATAGATCAGCTAAGACCCCCTGTCTTCATGGGATGGTCTTATGTAGTAAGTGTTCTGTGGGGTCCAGTGGTACAATCTCCTTGATCACCTGAACTGGGTTTTCTAGAAATGTCCCTTGTCTGGTTTATGTGGGTCCTCCTATTATAATTATGTCTTGATTGCTTTTGGCCCATTCATGCATGGAATCAACCCTCAGGCTGGCTGACTTTGAGGCTCAACCATGACCAAAATGTTCAAGCTGCTGTGCAGGTGCTGACCACACAAAGCAGAATTCTTCTCAGCAGGGTTTGGTGCCTGCCAAGATCTCCCTTTGGATATGCTGCTTGTGAAGCTTGTTGGAACCTTCTCTGATGTTGTCTGAAGCTGGCCACTGGGTCTGTTGGTTCTGGGTTTCTTGGGAGAAGCTCTGGCACAGGCCAATGTTGCCTGTGACTGGCCCAGAAAATCTATTTGGAGCTACAAGTGATCCACAATTTGTGGGTGCCTCTGTGGGTCTGTGTGCTTATGGGAAGTACCAAGCTGTGCACCAAGTCCAGTTTTTACCAGCACCGGGCCCGGGTGCAAGTCAGCAAAAGTCTCAAGGCACCCCAACAAGATCCGCCTCTACCTTCCAGCTATCTGTTAGGTTCAATCCTTCTTCTGTTAATATTTGGTAAAATTCATCTGTGAAGGAGTTTTTTTTGTTTGTTTTTTGTTTTTTATCACTGCTTCAGTTTCATTTGTTGTAATCTGTCTATTCAGATTTTCCATTTCTTCTTTTACTTTTTTTCTCCAATTTTTATTAATTTATTTTTGTTAAAGATATTTCTCCTTTTTCCCCTCTAGACCCCCTCCTTGCCCCCACCCCCACTCAGCATTGTTGTCTATGTCCATTGGTTATGAATACATGCATATAAGTTCTTCGGTTCATCTCATCCACCTCCCCGCCCCCCTACTCTGAGGTTTGTCAGTCTGAACCATACTCCTTTCTATGTCTCTGGGTCTATTTGAATCATCAGCCCACATTGTTCATTATATTCCACAAATAAGTGAGATCATGTGGTATCTGTCTTTCTCTGATTGGCTTATTTCGCTTAGCATAATACTCTGGAGGTCCCTCCATGTCATCTCAAAGGATAAGAGATCTTTCTTTCTTACAGCTGCATAGTGTTCCATTGTGTATATGTACCATAGCTTTTTTATCCACTCATCTATTGATGGATTCCATTTCTTCTTGATTTATTCTTGGAAGATTGTATGTTTCTAGGAATTTATCTATTTCTTCTAGGTTGTCCTATTTGTTGGCATATAATTGTTTGCAGTATTTTCTTAAAATCCTTTGCACTTCTGTGGTGTCAGCTGTCACTTCTCTTTCATTTCTGATTTTATTTATTTGGATCCTCTCCTTTTTTTCTTAATGAATCTGGTTAAAGTTTATCAATCTTGTTTATCTTTTTCAAAGAACAAGCTCTTGCTTTCATTGATCTTTTGAAATTATTTTAGCCTCTATTTATTTTAACTCTGATGTTTATTACTTCTTTGCTTCTACTCACTTTGGACTTTGTTCTTCTTTTTCTAGTTCATTTTGGTATATGGTTAGACTGTTGATTTGATATTTTTCTTGTTTCTTGAAGTAGGCCTGTATTGCTGTGAATTTCCTCTTAGAACTGCTTTGGCTGTGTCCCATATATTTTGAGTCACTGTGTTTCCATTTTCATTTGTTTCAAGCTATCTTTTATTTCTTCCTTGATCTCACTGTTACTGCATTCATTGTTTAGTAGTATGTTATTTAGCTTCCATATGTTTGTGTGTTTTCAATTTTCTTTTTAGTTGTTGTTGTTGTTGTTGTTAAACCTCACCCAAGGATATTTTTCCATTGATTTTTTTTTTTTTCATTAGATAGAATGGAAGGGAGGGAGGAAGAGAGAGAGAAAGATCAATATGAAAGACACACATCAATTGGCTGCCTCCCACACAACCCTGACCAGGGCAAGGGATTGAACCCGTAACCCAGGTATGTTCCCTTGACCAGATCGAACCTGCAACACTTCAGTCCATGGGCCAATGCTCTAACCACTGAGTCAAAATGAGCCAGGACTTCAGTTTTCTTCCTGTAATTAATTTCTACTTGCATACCATTGTTATTAGATAAATTGCTTGATATTCTTATATTCAACTTGTTTTGTGACCTCACATATGGTCTAACTTGGAAAATGTTGCATGTACATTTGAAATTAAAGTATATTCTGCTGCTTTTGGGTGAAATGTTCTAAAAATATCAATTAAATCCACGTGGTTTAATGTGTCATTTAAGGCTGTTGTTTTCTTGCTGGTTTCCTGTCTGAATGATATGTCCTGCATGTCAATGGGGTGTTAAATTCCTCCACAATTACTATATTATTGGTTTGTTTGTTTGTTTTTCAAATCATCACCCAACGATATTTTTCCCATTGATTTCTAGGGAGTGGAAGGGAGGGAATGAGGGAGGGGGAGAGAGAGAGAGAGAAATTTTGATGTGAGAGACACACACAGATTGGTTACCTCCCTTATGCATCCCAACCAGAGATGGAACCCACAACCTAGGTATGCGCCCTGATCAAGAACTGAATCTGTGATCCTTCAGTGCGTGGGCCATCACTCTCATCACTGAGCCACACCAGCAGCACTACCATTTTATTGTTGATCTCTCCTCTTATGTCTATTATAATTTTCTTTATATAGTTAGGTGCTTCTACATCGAGTGCCTAAAAATTAACAAGGGTTAGTTATATCCTCTTTTTGGATTGATCCCTTTATCATTATTTTTGTCCCTTGTCTTAAAGTATATTATGTTTGATATAAGTATTGCTACTCCTGCTTTTTTTATTTTTGTCTCAACTTCCATCAAATTTTTTTCCCATCCCTTTACCTTCAGTCTGTGTGTGTGTGTCTTGAGATCTGAAGTGGGTTTCTTGTAGGCAGCATATACATGGGTTATTTTCTTACCCATTCAGCTACCTGATGTCTTATGATTGAAGCATTTAAATCATTTACATTTAAAGTAAGTATTGATATGTATATAGTTGTTGCCATTTTATTATTCATATTTTTAATCATTGTTCCCCACTTCTTTTTCTTAAAGAATTCCATTTAACATTTCTTATAATAGTGGTTTGGTGATGATGAACTTCTTTAGCTTTTTCTTGTCTGAGAAGCTCTTTTTTCTTTTTCTTCCAATAGTATTTTTTTATATTTGTTTTTTAGAGAGGAAGGAAGAAAGAGATAAAAATATCGATGAGAGAGAGAGAAACATGGATCGGCCACCTCCTTGCACACCCCCTACTAGGGATCAAGCTTGCAACCTGGGCATGTGCCCTGACTGGTAATCCAACTGGGACCTCTCAGTCCATGGGACGACACTCAATCCACTGAGCCATAATGGCCAGGCCATTTTGTTAATTGTTTTTTATTCTTCACTTTTTCTTTCTTTTCCTCTTGATCTCTTTCATTTTTATTTGTTGGTTTTCTTCAGTATTTTCAATCCACTGAGCCGCACTTGCTGGGCTCTTCCAATAGCATTTTTTAATAATATGTTTTAAATTGTGCTGTCCTGTCGAAGAGTGGTGGGTTTGATTCCAGTCAAGGCATGTAACTCGTTTGTGGTTTGGTCCCTGGCTCTGGTCGGGGTTGCGCAGGAGGCAGCCAATTGGTGTGTCTCTCTCTCACATCAATGTTTCTCGATCTCTCTCCTTCCCACTCTGTCTGAAAAAATAAAAATGAAAAAATATCCTTGGGTGAGGATTAAAAAAAAAAGGAGAGGGAGAGAGAGAGAGAAATACCGATGATCAATCGGCTGCCTCCTGCATGCCTTTAATGCAGATCAAGCATGCAACCCAGGCATGTGCCCTGACCAGGAATCTAACTGGTGACCTCCTGGTGCATTAGATGACGCTCAATCCATTAAGCCACACTGGCTGGGCTGGGAAGCTCTTTATATGTCCTTTAATTCTTAATGATATTTTTACTGGGTAGAGGAATTTTGGTTGTAGGTCTTTCCTTTTTATGACTGAATATTTCATGCCAATCCCTTCAGACCTGAAAAGTTTCTGTTGAGAAATCAGCTGACAGTCTTATGGAAACTCCTTTGTAGGTAACTAAATGCTTTTCTCTTGCTTCATTTAAGATTGTTTCTTTGTCTTTAACCTTTGGTATTTTAATTATGATGTGGTCTTGGTGTGGGCCTCTTTAAGTTCATTTTGTTTGGGACTCTCTGTGCTCCTTGGACTTGTATGTCTATTTCCACTTTCAGATGAGGAAAGTTTGCAGTCATTATTTCTTTAAATAGGTTTCCAATTCCCTTCTCTCTCTCTTCTCCTTCTGGCAGTCCTATGATGTGAATATTGGTACACCTGATGTCCCAGAAGTCCCTTAAATTTTCCTCATTTTTACATTCTTTTATCTTTTTGCTATTCCAGTTGGATGTTTTCAGCTACCTTGTCTACGAAATCACGGACTCAGTCCTCTGTTTCATATAATCTGTTGTTGATTCCATCTAATGTATTCTTCATTTCAGTTACTGTATTATTCATTTCTGAGCAGTTCTTTTTTTATGGTTTCTTTCTTTTTGTGTTAAGTTCTCACTGAGTTCCTCTACTTTTTTTCCTAGGTTCATTGAGCATCCTTATAATCAGTGTTTTGAAGTCAGTATCTGGTATCATTCATTTTGTTTAGTTATTTTTCTGGAGTTTTGTTCTGTTCTTTTAATTGGAACATGTTTCTTCGTCTCCTCATTTTGACTGCCTCCTTCTGTTTCTATGTATTAGGTAGATCTATGTCTCCTGGTCTTGGCTTGGTTGTCTTATGTAGTAGATGTCCTGTGGTGCCCAGTGGCACATCCTCCCTGGTTACCTAATCTGGGTCTTCTGAGGATGCCCCTTGTGCAGGTTGTGTGTGCTCTCCTATTGTAATTGAATTTTAACTGCTGTTGACACATCAGTGGGTGGGACTGATCCTCAAGCTGACTGACTGTGAGGATTGGCTATGACTACAGCAGACAAGCTGTTCTGTGGGAGCCGACCCCACAGAGCAAGATTTGCTTTAGTGGGGCCCTGCACTTGCCAAACCTACCCTTTGATTGTGTTATTTGTGGAGCTAATTGGTGGCACTCTGGTGTGGTGTGAAGCAGCCACTGGGTGTGTTTGTTCTGTGGCCTCTTGAAAGAAGCCCTGGTGCTGCCTTGCCCAGCCTGGGGTCACCTCGTAGGAGCCACAAAGTGATCTGTGGTTGGTAGCTGCTTGTGCTGAGCTTGGAGATGACTGGGAGAGGATATGCTGCAAACCAAGGCCAGCTTCCAGTAGTGCCATGCTTGGGTACAGGTAGCAAGAGGTACAGGTTTCACATTTAAGAGATTTTAGGAAAGCCCACAGCATGGGCTAAGACCACTGCTTGTGTGCAACAGCTGCTGAAAGATGTTTGGACAAGTGTGCTGGTTGGGTGGGATGGGGTCTCAGGGAATCACCAAGGTGGGGCAAGCAGTTTTAGGTAGGTTACGAGACTCAGATTTGGTGGCTCACCTGTACCTGCAGGCCGGGTTGGGGGAGAACTCAACAAAGGAACAATGGTATTTGCTAGCACTTCTTTCCAGGAGAGACCTGCCCCTCTAGCCCTAACCCTGAAGCCAAATAATTCCGTTCTTCCCCAGTGTCCCTGGTGCTTTTCAAACTCCTTCCTCTTTGCTGGAACTTAGGTTGAGTGTTTGTAAGTCTGTGCTTTGGCCCTTTAAGAGGATACCTGGCTCTCCCTCTGTCTCACCCAGATGGAGTCCCCACTGATGTCATAGACAGACGTGGGACTTCACTTTCCATCACTGGTGCTCCAAGCTAGAGAGCCCAGGGTAGGGTTAGGACCTCTTGCTTCTCAGCAGGGGACCTCTACAGCCAAGATATCCCTCCTAACTTTTAAGCACCACATGCGCATGTGGGACCACCCCATTTTCTGTCTATCAGTCTCTACTTGGTTTCTGTTCAGCCAGTCTTCAGATGTTCTCAGGGGTGGTTTTCTCTATATATTTTAGTTGTGACTTTGATGTGGCGGAGAGACAAGGAGCGCACAGCATTTACCTACTCTATCCCCTTGCCTGGAAGTCCTCTCATTCACGGTTAACCCTTGTTTTCATGGACCTCTCTTGATTGGCGTCATGTAGTAACTCATCCTAGCAAGGTGGAATGCTAAACTTATTATTTTTTTGAAATTTTTATAAGAGATTATTTAGCCCAACTGACAACATATGCCAAAGAGCAAGATCTCAAACCCTCCAGAGAAGAACAGTTTTGCAGCTGCGTTTATGCATTTGAGATTAATGTGGGAATATAAGGAAGACTGGAGAAAGCAAGGTGGGGATTGGATTACAAGATTACATATACTTTTCTTTTGTTTTCATCCTCACCTGAGGACATTTTGCATTTATCTTCAGACAAAGTGGGAGGGAGAGAGAGAGAGAAACACCAATGTGAGAGAGACACATCGATTGGCCGCCACTCACACGACCCCAGCCGGGGCCGGGGACAAACTGCAACTGAGGCACATGCCCTTAGCGGGAACCGAACTCGGGTCTCTCCAGTCCGCAGGCCGACGCTCTAACCGCTGAGCCAAACTGGCCAGGGCGAGATTATGTATACTTTTGAGGGTTAATACCCTCTTCAAGGGTTATTGCTTCTGATATTTCAAAGGTGACTTAACTAGATTCACAAGAAAAATGGACAGGGCTAGCTTAAAAACTCACTAACGAAGTTATAGGACTGGGGCATAACTACCCACCAGGACCTTCCCAGTTAGGAATTTATGATCCGATCACCCTGTGAGGTTGCTTTCCATAGAACCTCCACCCTTTTTTGTCTGCTGTTCCCCCTTTTGGTCATAAATCAATCCAAAGGATGCATTGATTACCAACCTTTTGGTCAGATAGTGTGGTCTCACAGCATAAGAAGGCTCATTCCTTGGAAGTTTCAGTCTTGTTGACCACTGGGGATGGGGCAATACCATAACCATGGGATCTGAGTTGAGGTTGAATTTTTCAAAAAAAAGGAAGGGCAGGTAAATGAAAGGCAGTCAGGTCTTATGGGTGTCATTGTGAACAAAACACTCTGGTCCTGGCTGGTGTGGCTCAGTTGTTTGGAGTATGGTTCCATGCATGGGAGAGTCGCAGGTTCCATTCCCAGTCAGGGCACATAACTAGATTGCAGGTTCAATCCCCAGTCGGGGTACTCATCGGAGGCAACCGATAAATGTGTCTCTTTCACATTGATGTTTCTGTGTCTCTCTCTCTTTTTTTCCCTTCCTCCCTCTCTAAAATCAATTAAAAACAACAACACTTTGGATCATGCCTATTCTCTGAACTATCATAATTCTGTCTCACTTTTAAGTATTTGGCATCTAGTATAACATTTACATTAGCCATGAAAAGAGTACTAATAGTTCTACATGTTCAGTAATCATTAACAGTTCTACTGTATAGAAAGACTAAAATAACAAGTATAACTATTATTATGACTACTATCGTCAGACAGGAAAAACAATCACAAAGAATAGGTTCTGAGTTCAGCATCAACCCACAGGTATATAGGCCTTGATGATGTCTTGGGATAATTATTTACCTCTGGTGTTGGTGGTTTCTTGTCCTCAAGTCTCTGATGTCTGTAGGCAGGGGTAGATGTCCATTCATGGTTAGGCACCTGATAAAGTTCTTTATAATGAGACTGGAGAGTGTCTTTTATTTGAAGTCCTTTCCAATAAACAAAAATCCCCAGGTGGCAGTCAATGATCTTTAAAGTCTTTGTCTCCTGCCCTGGCCAGTTTGGCTCAGCAGTTAGAGCTTCAGCCCGTGGACCAGAGAGTCCCGGGTTCAGTTCCCGCTAAGGGCATGTACCTGGGTTGCAGTTTGTCCCCAACCCCGGTTGGGGTCATGTGGGTGGCAACCACTCGATGTGTCTCCCTCACCTCGATGTTTCTCTCTCGCTTTCTCTTCCTCCCTCCCTCCTTCCCTCCCTCCATCCTACTCTATCTGAAGATAAATGCAAAAAATTGTCCTCGGGTGAGGATAAAAAGATATAAAATAAAATAAAAATAAAGTCTTTGTCTCCTGGGAGCTCACTATGAAAGGAAGCAGTTACCAACCTGGCATTTTCTTGAAGTGCCTCCATCAAACCTTGGCAGTAGTGAAAGATGTCTCCTTTCAATAATGTCAGATCATAAGTTCCTTCATCTAAGTCCAGCTTATGATGCATGTAGGAATGCAAAAACCAAAAAATGGGGAGCCAGGGAGCAGGGAAGAACCAAGTGACCATCTTGGGTTTCCCAAAATTCCGACAATTTTTTAAATTCACAACTACTGCTTCCTCATACAATATACCCTAGAACAGTGGTTCTCAACCTTCCTAGTGCTGCGACCCTTTAATATAGTTCCTTGTGTTGTGGTGACCCCCAACCATAAAATTATTTTTGTTGCTACTTCATAACTGTAATTTTGCTACTGTTATGTGTTAGGCAACCCCTATAAAAGGGTCGTTCGACCCCCAAGGGGGTCGCGACCCACAGGTTGAGAACCGCTGCCCTAGAAGTTTTCCTCACTGATTTTACAATGGTTCCCGTGCAATTTCAAACCGTTTGAGGTATTCCAGGGCCCTTCAGACACATCACAAAGTTATTCCTACATATATTGAGATTTTAACACTTAAAATGTGTAATGAAAACAAAGAAGAAATTAATTAGTATTCTTTAGCTTGGATGTTTTATAACCTCCAGAAACATTTTTCATAAACATCAAAGTCAATTATTAACACAGGCTTATTTTTGTAAAACCCAGGTAAAATAAAGACATGTCTGTTTTACTTAAATGAACAAACTTAAGCTAGCTTTTATTTCCTAGGGATTAATCTCAGATGAACTTGAAAAGCATTGGAGTTAGTTTCTATATTTCTGAGAATTTTAGAATTCTTGAAGTGACTCTATACAACCACCTGCCTTTTAAAAAATCCTCACCAGAGGACACTTCTCCATTAATCTTCAAACAAGGAGGGAGGGACGAAGAGAGGGAGAGAGAGAAAGAAACATCGAGGTGAGAGAGACACACCGTTGGTTGCCCCCCGCATAACCCCAACCAGCACCGGGGATCTAACTGCAACTAACGCATGTGGCCTTGACCAGAATCGATCCTGCAACCCTTTGGTCCCTGGGCCAAAGCCCTAACCACTGAGCAAAACTGGCCTGGGCTCAACCGCCTGCCTTTAAAACATACCATTTAGAGGTAGAAAATTATCTCACATTTACAACATACATATATAGACACACACAGACAGAGACAAACAGAGAACAGTTGGATCCAAATTTTGTTTTGGAGGCATTTACAAGTTATCTCTGTCCTTGACCCATATAGTTCCAAATGACCTTCCTTCCCCCTTTTAAAATAAGGACAATCATTTTAATACTTGAAAGAATTGGGTTAATGCCTAAATGACATCATAGATTGATCTACTTATCCTCTTTTGGAAGCTTCGAGAGATCAATTAAATATGTTTTCCATTCATTCTGCCCGACTTTGTTGCTGGTCTTTGTAATTGTGCCCAGGAAGATTAATTTAACAGTATCAAAAGATCCTCATTTCTGCAACCTCGTGGGGCTTATCGACCTCAGAGGCACTATTGTGGCTCATGTTAATTTTGAGATCTATAGATTTTGACCAAACTTCTAGGGAAAACCAGCCCTAAGTGACATCTCCTCAGGAGCCAAATGCAGGGAACATCCCTGCAGAACTGCTTTATGCCCCAGAGGAAATTCCCCCAGGCAACCCCATAAAGACTCTCAGTCACCTAAATACGCCACAGGGGCCAGCAAGAGCTTACTGGACGCTGCCACCACCTCAAGGACTTTCTAAGACCAGCTCAAATAAAGTCATGGCCAGCTACTTAAAGCAAGGAGGCCCGGGATTCTGAGAAACTCACCCAAGTTCACCCGTTGCGAAGCAGGGAGCCGGTGGGCACACTGGTCCCTTGCTTGTACCTTAGCACCGGCTTTGGGCCCGCAGGGTGGTCCTGGGTGGGCTTCTTCAGAATCCAGCCAACTATGCCAAGTAAACATCAATGTAAGAAAAGCCCAAACCTGTAGAGAATTTTTATAAGAGTTTATTTGAGCCAAACTGACAACATATGCTAGGGAGCAAGATCTCAAATGCTCCCTAAACTTATATTGTTCAGGCAGCAAAGCACAATGCCTTAGAATGTGGTCTCTAGACAGACTGTAGAGCTCAAATTCCAGCTCAGCCAGTCGTGTGTTCTTGAGTTCGAGGGACTTCTCTCTCTATGCCACAGTTTCCTCTTCTGTAAAATAGAGATAATAATGAAAGCTTCATGGGTTGTGGAGATTAGCTGTTGTGAATAATAGATAAGTTCATATATGTGAAGAACGTGAGAGAATGTCCAATACACAATAAATGCTCAATCAATATTAGCTATTTTCATTATGTTTGGGAACTGCACTAGGAAGTTACACACATTATCTCATTCAATCTTCACAGAACTCCCAAGACATGCAAATCTCTCATCACATTTGACAGACAAGAAAACTAAGGAAGGCTCCAACTGGTTAAATCACTTACCCAAAGTCACAGAGCTAATAAGTGATAGAGTAAAGATTTTAACCCCCACAAAAAAATGAAGAAAAATATATAAAAAGAAAAAAAGAGGGAGAGAGGAGATTTTAACCCAGAATCTTTCTGGCTACAAAGCTGTTTTTTTCACTATATCACTGGGGGAAAAACATTCAGTCTTCACACCAGAGGAGCTCATGATCTAACAGCCAAAAAAATGGGCGGTGGGGGACATATTTTTTTGGTGTTTTTTTTTCTATGCTACTTGTACCAAAAAGGGAGAGACTTCAAGTATAATTTACAAAAGGGTTTTTTGGGTTTTTTTTTTTTTTATCCTCACCCGAGGACATTTCTGCATTTATCTTGAGATAGAGCGGGAGGGAGGAATGGAGGAAGAGAGAAAGAGAAACATCGATGTGAGAGAGACACATCGAATGGTTGCCACCCACACGACCCCTTGGGATCGGGGACAAACTGCAACCAAGGTACGTGCCCCCCTTTGCGTAAACCGAACCTGGGATTCTCTGGTCTGCAGGCTGATGCTCTAACCGCTGAGCCAAACCAGCCAGGGCTAATTTAACAAAAGTTTTAAAGCAGGAGAAAGAGCCCTGGCCGGTCTATCTCAAGATAAATGCAAAAAATGTCCTCTGGTGAGGATTTAAAAAAAAAAAAAGGCAGGAGAAAGAAAAATGGGTAGGAGGAGGTTGTTCCAACCAGTGGTTCTCAGCCCTGTGGTCCCAGGTCAGTCATGTCAGCTTTACTTGTGCGGAAGGGAAACTCTCAGGCCGAGCCCAGACCTTCTGGCTGGGAAGCCTTTCAAGCTTTCTGATGCACGTACAAGTCTGAGAATCCCTGCTCTAAGCAAAGCAAAGTGTGAGAGTTGGTAGAGAAACACAGGTCAAAGGCAACAGGATGGATGTCTGTCTGGCAGAAGAGGAGTTTGGACTATTTCTTGCAGACTGAGCGGGACGAGCTCCCCTTTCTGACGTACAGAGGAGAGAAGCAGGTGCAGAGGCGACTGCGGCCTCTCCGTGGGACATGACTTTCCTCCACTCTTGCACTTTTGCTGTGTTTCCGCTCCTTTAACCTGCACATTTCTTAAAAACAGGAAATAACGTTTAAAAATGTTTAACTGTCAGAAACTGTATATTTGTACAGTTTTGGGGCACATCTGTATGGGGGTTTTTTTCACAGTGCATTTATAAAAGGAAAAACAAAAATGACATTTATTAGGTCCCTACTATGTGCCAGGTTCTACATTTGAACCTTCCTTCCTTGGGGAATTTTTTCTCCATAAATGATCATTACAAGATTCAACTTTGATTTTATAGATGAGGAAATTGGAGCTCAAAGAATCTAAGCCACTTTGCCATACGTCAAGCAACTATAACGGGGGTTCTAGGGTTCTAATGCACTACTTCAGACTCTGGTGTAAATTTAGACTCACGATGCTGCCTTGGAAACAGAGGTGTGCGAAGGAGCCCTCATGTCACCCACTGCACCCAGGCCTTCCCAGGGGTCAAGCAGAACCCTGGTGGCCCCCTTCTCTATCCTTGCCTGAATGTGTAACACCAAGCTCTATTGTCAGAGAGGGGTGAACTGAGCACATGAAAGAGACAGATGATTTTTTTTTTTTATCTGCACCCTAGGACATTTTTTCGTGTTTTGTTCAGATAGAGTGGGAGGGAGAGAGAGGAAGAGAGAGAGAGAGAAACATTGACGTGAAAGGGACACATCGAGTGGTTGCCACCCACACAACCCAACCAGGGCCGGGGACAAACTGCAACCGAGGTACATGCCCTTAGCGGGAACCGAACCCAGGTCTCTCTAGACCTCAGGCTGACGCTCTAGCCTCTGAGCCAAACTGGCCAGGGCAGAAATAGATAATTTTTTAAAGTTTTTTTTTTTTTTTTTAAACAGCAACCTTGATTGTAAAAACAGTAGCAAAGTCCAAACCATGAACTGAAATTTTCTGACTTCAGATACTGAATTCCAATTCTAAATACATAAGAGTCAAAGTTTTCCTATTCTTTTTTAAAATATGTTTTTATTGATTTTTTAGAGAGAGAGGAGGGGAGAGAGAGATAGAAACATCGATTGGCTGCCTTCTGCACGTTCCCTACTAGGGATCAAGCCAGAAACCCAGGCATGTGCCCTGATTGGAAAACAAATAGGGACCTTTCAGTCCATGGGGTGACGTTCAATCCACTGAGCCACACCAGCCGGACAGTTTTCTTATTCTTGAAAAAAAATAAAGCAAGCTAAGAATTATTTGAAAAAGTGATTTTTAAAAAAAAAGATTTTGAAATTGATTTTAGAGAGGGAGAGAAAGGAAGGGAGAGGGAGAGAAACATCAATGTGAGAGAGAAACACTGATTCGGTTGCCCTGACTGGGGATAGAACCTGCAACCTGGGTACGTGCCCTGACCAGGAATTGAACCTGCTTTTGGTGTACGGGACGACGGTCCTACCAACTGAGCCACACTGGCCAGGGCCCAACCATTTTTAAGTGTACAATTCCGTGTACAGATCACCAAAGCTTTCTCATCTTGCAAAACTGGAACTCTGTACCCAATAAACGCAACTCCCCACTTTCCCTCCCTCAGCCCCTGCGAGGCCACCATTCCACTTTCTGTTTCTATGAGATTAACTACTCTGGGCCCCTCATATAAGAGGAATCATACAGTATTTGTCTTTTGTGACTGGATTATCTCACTGAACATATTTTCTCCAGGTTCATTCATGCTGTAGCATGACAGGAGTTCCTTCCTTCTTAAGGCTGAATAGTAGTACATCACTGTACAGGGGTGGGCAAAAGTAGGTAAAATTACCAGCCATCATTACCTAAAAGATAAATCATAAGGATACAAAATAATAATAATAATAATAATAATAATGAATACAATAATTGATAGATAAATAATACTACAAGAATAAACTGTTTTGTGTACTCACAACCGCAAACCTACTCTTCCCCACCCCTGCATATTCCACCTTTGTTCACCATTCACCAGTCAGTGGGCATTTGGGCTGCTTCCTCCTTTTGGCTATTGTGAACCGTACTTCTACGAACATGACGTGCAAACATCTCTTCAAGATTCCACTTTCATTTCTCTTGAGCCTATACCCAGAAATGGGATTGCTAGGTCATACGGTAGTTTTAATTTTTGGAGGAACTGCCACACTGTTCTCCGAAGCAGCTGTACCCTCTTTACATCCCCAGCTAACAGTGCGCCACGGTTCCAGTTTCTCTACATCCTCACCAACTTTTGTTGTTTTCTGTTTTATTAAAAGTAGCAATCTTACTGTGGTTTTGATTTGCATTTCCCTAACAAATACTGATGTTGAGCATCTTTTCATTTGCTTGTTGGACATTTCTGTGTGTTCTTTGGAGAAATGTCTATTCCAGTCCTTTGCCCCTTCCTTCCTTCCTTCCTTCCTTCCTTCCTTCCTTCCTTCCTCCCTCCCTCCCTCCCTCCCTCCCTCCCTCCCTCCCTCCCTCCCTTCCTCCCTCCCTCCCTTCCTTCCTTCCTCTTATGTTTAATCCTCACCCGAGGATATTTTTCCATTTATCTTCAGAGAGAGTGGGAGGGAAAGAGAGGGAGAGAGAGAAACATCGATGTGAGAGGGACACATTGACTGGTTGCCTCCCGCAGGACCCCGACCAGGGCTGGGGATGAACTGCAACTGAGGTGCGTGCCCTTGGCTGGAATCGAACCCACGACTCATTGGTCTGAGGGCCGACGCTCTACCTCTGAGACAAACCAGCCAGGGCCCTCTGCCCATTTTGAAATCAGGTTATGGGGGCGGGTGGGGATTGTTGTCACTGCTTAAGTCTTCTATATACATTCAGTGAATCAAGTCCTCACATTAATGTTTTTCTCTCTCTCCCTCGCTCCCTTCCGCTCTCTCTAAAATCTATGGAAAAAATATCCTCGGGTGATGATTAACAAAACAAACAAAAAAGAGATGTGGCCCTGGCCGGTGTAGCTCAGTGGGTTGGGCATCACGCGGTGCACTGAAAGGATGCTGGTTCAGTTCCAGGTCAGGGCACATGCCTGGGTTGTGGGCTTGATCCCGGTGGAGGGGCAGGGTGCATGATACTCTCATATTGATGTTTTTCTCTTTTCCTCTACCTTTCTCTCTCTCTCTAAAATAATCAATAAAAATATTTTTTTTAAAAGAGAGAGATGCTTGCTGGGCCAGTTAGCTCAGCTGGTTAGAGGGTTGTCCTGATATGCCAACGTTGTCGGTTCAATCCCTGGTCAGGGCACAAACAAGAATCAACCAATGAATGCATAAGTAAGTGGAACAATAAATTAATTTTTTTTCTCTCTCTCTCCCCTTACCTCTCTCCATATATATAAGCAATAAAAATTTTTTAAAAAGAGAGATGCCCCAAGATACTCTCCTGTTTAGAAATACTAAGAATACAGAGAATTTTGCTCTCAAGAAATCTTCAAGTTGAAAAGTCACCATTTCATAAACCCCAGAACTCTTGGAGAAGTTTTCAAGTCTTTCATAAAGGTATTATATTATTATTATTATTATTCTCACTCATCTCAGTTCAATAGCATTTACAGAGTAAATGGCAATCACTGCACCATGCATATGTTAAAGTTCATAAAAAGCACACGAAGTATTTTAATTCCTTTGATCCAACACCCACTAGCTAGACTCTGGGCCACTATTTTTGGAAGTACAATTGACCCTTAAACAACGTGGAGTTAGGAGCCGACTTCCACAAAGTGGAAAATACGCTTACAACTTTTGACTTCTTCGAAACTTTAGTAGAGTCCCTCAGTATCCATGGGGGTGGGGGTGAGGGTAGGGATCATATACAGATCCCCAAATCTGAGGATATTCAAGTTCTTTATATAAAATGGTATAGAACAATTCACACAGTTGGCATCGTGTATTCTCAACTGTGGACTAGAAATACTGTTTTTGATCTATGGTTGGTTGAATACTCAGATGCAAAACGGGATTCAGAAGGCCACATGTATATTTATTGAAATAAATCCGAGTATATGAGGATCCATGCAGTTCAAACCCATGTTGTTCAAAGGTCAACTGTATGTGTGTGTGTGTGTGTGCGTGTGTGTGTATAAAAATCTTTTTTTTTTTTTTTTTTGGTACGTGCCCCTAGCTGCTAGGGCCTAGCAGAAACCAAACCCGGGACTCTCTGGTCCGTAGGCCGATGCTCCAACTGCTGAGCCAAACCAGCCAAGGCTCAACTGTATATATTTTTGAATGAGGAGTTTAAAAAAAGCTACAGCCCTGGCCAGTTTGGCTCAGCGGTTAGAGCGTCGGCCTGCGGTCCGGAGAGACCCGGGTTCGGTTCCCGCTAAGGGCACGTACTTCGGTTGCAGTTTGTCCCCGGCCCTGGTTGGTCGTGCGGGTGGCAGCCACTCGATGTGTCCCTTCACGTCGATGTTTCTCTCTCTCTCCCTTCCTCTCTCTCCCTCCCACTCTATCTGTACAAAAAGAAAAAATATCCTCGGGTGAGGATAAAAAAAAAAAAAAAAAAAAAAAAGCTACAGATCTCTTTTGACCTTTTCTTTTTTTTTTTATCCTCACCCGAGGGCATTTTTCCATTTTTTGTACAGATAGAGTGGGAGGGAGAGAGAGAGAGAAACATCAACGTGAAAGGGACACATCGAGTGGCTGCCACCCGCACGACCAACCAGGGCCGGGGACAAACTGCAACCGAAGTACGTGCCCTTAGCGGGAACCGAACCCGGGTCTCTCCAGACCGCAGGCCGACGCTCTAACCGCTGAGCCAAACCGGCCAGGGCTCTTTTGACCTTTTCTGCCAGACTGTCTCTCTCTGGATTAGGAAGAATACATCCTTAAGGAAGCCTGATCTTTGGGTTGGGCCTCTCAATTTTCCCAGGCCCCACCTAGGTGAAAAACACACCCTGTCTGAAAATCTAGCTTCTTTAAAATCCTTGGTAAAGTTTTGGAGAGAATTCCTATACAAGGCTATCACTTTTGCTTCTGAACAGAGTTCATAGTTCATTCAGAAAAAAATTTTATTCTGGTTGCAAGTTGTTGAATCATATACAAAAATCTCAATCTGTCCTTAAAATACGCACAGCTATCCACAGGACTTTTTACACTGGTGTACATTTTTTCCAAACCATTAGAGTCTCTGGTCCATAAGACCATCCATCTATTTTTGAGTCCCAAATCTGAGCCTAAACCAAAACCCCCAAGAAGTCAGTGAATATGTAAATATTCTCAATCTCTAGCCAGCATTAGGAACAATGCATACTCCCAGGGTTGAGGAGACAGCAGGACTAACTCAGAGGACACAGACCCAGAAAGAAGAGTCATAGTTCCTCCATAAAGTCACAGGTCTCCAGATAACATAGGGCTCATTTGATGCCACACTTCCCCCACTAAGGTTCATTTTCTTAGATGCTTCCTGATGTTTATATGCTTATTCATTGAATGTGAAAATAATCATGTTGCTGAAAATCCTTGTAACATATGTTTGAATGCCTTAAATAAAAGGCTCTATATTAATAAAATTCTAGAGTTCAACTCAATAAAAAGTGTTGCTAGATCTAGGACCAGGTGGCCAACTTCAGGTCAGGCCCCTGTCTATAAACCCCCCCTCCCCGTGTGGTCTAGCACTTTGTTTTGTGTTTAGTAGGATTAAGGTGTTTTGGATTAAGATCTTGATATAAACACAAACATAGCTACATATACAAAACAAAAGTGACTTTCATGTCGAGTTCAAGGTAAAAGTTTTAGGCAGAAGTGATTGAGACAACACTAAGCCTAGATACACTCTAGGAAAAGAGTATTAGCCCAGGTATGCCCCAGAATTGTGACACTTAATGCTACCGCACATCTGGAATTATCTGGATGACTGACATTACAGTCTATTATTTCAGAAAGTTTTTAAAAATCTATGAGCCCCACACCATGTGTAATGTGGGTGAGGCAACTTGTGAGAATGTTTGCTTCTGCATTTCCTGATTTAGGAAGAGGTGGCTGGGGTCTAAAATGTCTTATGCCTGTTAGTGGTTCTGTATGTACTTGGTTTAGTACGAGTTTCTTGGGCGAAAGAGAAGTGGTCAAAAAAAAAAGTTATCAATTTCATATGCTGAACATGGAACCTATTCGAAATCTTGGTAGGTCCTCAAAGAACCAATAAAACCATTTTCCATTTTTGAGAGCTAAATCAGGTTGTTTTGTATCTTGTTGTGTGGATCCATAAATTCATTAAACATATAGAGGGTTGCCCTGGCCAGTTTTGCTCAGTGGTTAGAGTGTGGGCTGGTGAACCAAGTGGTCACAGGTTCGATTCCTGGTCAAAGGCATGTACCTGTGTTTTGGGTTTGGTTCTAGGCCAGTCGGGATAGTTTGGGAGGCAACCAATTGATGTCTCTCTCTCACATCCATGTCTCTCTCTCTCTCTCTCCCTCCATCCCTTCTACTTTATCTAAAAAAAAAATCAGTGGAGCCATGCCTGCATGGCTCAGTGGAATGACCTCCGTCCCACAGACTGAGAGGTCCTGGTTCGATTCCCAGTCAGGGCACATGTCTGGGTTGTGGGTTTGATGCCCAGTGTGTGTGTGTGTGGGGGGGGCGTGCAGGAGGCAGCCGATGGATGTTTCTCCCTCATATCGATGTTTCTATCTCCTTCTCCCTTCCTTTCTCTCTAAAATATCAATAAAAAAAAAACACACATATTTTTAAAAATCACTGGAAAAACATCCTTAGATGAGGATTAACAACAGCAGCAGCCCTGGCCGGTTTGGCTCAGTAGTTAGAGCGTCGGCCTGCGGTCCAGAGACCTGGGTTTGGTTCCTGCTAGGGGCACGTATCTTGGTTGCAGTTTTTCCCTCGTCCTGGTTGGGTCGTGTGGGTGGCATCCACTCGATGTGTACCTTTCACATCCATGTTTCTCTCTCTCTCTTCCTCTCTCTCCCTCCCACTCTATCTGAACAAAAAATGGAAAAATGTCCTCGGGTGAGGATGAAAAACAACAACAATAAAAAGAAGGTAGTTTTCTCTGACTCAAAAATTCTTGGTTTGGGGGTAGTTAGCATGAATCTCTGAAACCCTATCCTCTGTGTGGGCATTTAAGACCCAGGAGCCGCATTTTAGATGAGAACATTGCCCTGGTTCCATAAAACACAGTTTATAAACCCACAAACATTTGCTGGAGCACCATAACCAAGTCCAATAGTTATTCTAGTTTATAAAGAAGTAAATCTGTGTTAGCACATACAAATATATTGACTATCAGCATAATTGGGCCATACAGTTTATATACAGTTTAAGAGGCTGATGAGAAAGAAAAGGTCATAAAACGAGGCTGCTGCCTTCTAAGTAGGAAGCAGGCTGAGTATGTGCCTGGGATGGGCAGCACTCCGACAGTTCACAGCTCAGCAGCAAGTGCAGAAGTGTAGGGGGGTTTTGATGTATAAAGTACCAAGGGGGACACGCTCACATTGGTGTCTGGAAACACCCAGAACATGCTAGAAGGAAGTAGTAATAAGCTTAGAATGAGGACTGGAGAGGGTCCGTGTTAAGCTAAGGTATGGATAAATACAGCTGAGTTTCGCTATAATTTAGGGCCAAGACAGGAGAGAAAGGAATCGTAAACTACCCCATTCGGGTGAATTGAGCGTGTGATAACAGAGACGTGTTAAGGGGCATTAGGGACAGTAAAAAAAAAAAAAAAGGAAGGAGAGTCGGGGTGATGATTATTGAGTACTACCACTGGGAGGAGGGTCTTGCAGGGATAATAAAGGGAGAAAGGTGTGAAGTAAGGGTCAGGAATTGTCGGGTAAACGATGGGAAAACACTGTGCAGACGTCAGCAGCAAAGAAAAGAGAAGGCGCAGGGTTGGGGCGTGGCCCAGAAAGGGAATGGCTCAATAGCGGGCTGTGGGGTGAAAAGGAGAAGGGTGGGGAAGAGCCGTGCTGACAGCCGCCCTCAGATGGTGCCTATAGGGTTAAAACTCCGGGGCGGCGAGGAGAGGCAGAACTCGGTTTCCAGGGTAACGGCTCCGACAGTTCCGGCAGCGCAGGCTCGTACCACTGCGCGCCGCGCGCGGGGGGAGCGCGAGGGGAGCGCGAGGGGCGGAGGGCCGAGCGCAGGAGCGGCGGAGCCGAGGGTACGTCCCGGACGCTACCAACCGCGCCGCCCGCCTGCTCGCCCCAGGGTCTGCGCCGAGCCGCGCTCCGGCCGCCCGGCCGCCGCGTCTTCCGTGCCGGGCCGGCAGCTCCCAACTGCCCGCGGACGGCGGGGGGGAAGGAACGTGCGCCCGGTGGCCCGGAGTGGCCTCCTGGTCCCCCCGCCTGGGCGGCGGAGTGCGGGCGGCCCGGGCTGGGAGGTTTGAAAAGCGGGCGAGAGACAAAGGCAGCAGGAAGCCTCCACGGCGCCCGGAGCCCGTGCGCGCAGCCCCCGGGGCCCTTCGCGGCCCGCCGACCGGAGCGGCAGCGGCAGCGGCAGCGGCGGCGGTGGCAGTGGCAGTGGCAGTGGCAGGAGGCGGAGGATGCGGCAGGGGGCGTGGGAGCGGAGGCGGCGCGGGCGGAGCAGCGCGGCCCGAGCGCGGCGTGGTTAGACCCCAGGCGGCGGTGCGGCGGCGGCGGCCCGGCCGGCTCGGGAGTGAGTGAGGGGCGCCTTCTCCGCCCGGGATGTGAGGACCGAGCGGAGCCCGGGGCGGGGGGAGGGAAGGGAAGGGAGGCGAAGCCGGCAGGAAGGAAGGAAGGACGGACGGACCAGGAGGAGGAGCGGCGGCGGAGGCCGGAGCCGGAAGGCGGGGAGGGGCCGTCCGTTGGGCCCCAGGCAGCGGCGGCGGCGGTCAGGGCGAACCGCTCTAGTCGCCTCCTCCCCCCCGGCTCCGCGGAGGGGGGAGGAGGAAGATGGAGACCCACATCTCGTGCTTGTTCCCCGAGCTGCTGGCCATGATCTTCGGCTACCTGGACGTCCGGGACAAGGGGCGCGCGGCGCAGGTGTGCACGGCCTGGCGGGACGCCGCCTACCACAAGTCGGTGTGGCGGGGGGTGGAGGCCAAGCTGCACCTGCGCCGGGCCAACCCGTCGCTGTTCCCCAGCCTGCAGGCCCGGGGCATCCGCCGGGTGCAGATCCTGAGCCTCCGCCGCAGCCTCAGCTACGTGATCCAGGGCATGGCTAACATCGAGAGCCTCAACCTGAGCGGCTGCTACAACCTCACCGACAACGGACTGGGCCACGCGTTCGTGCAGGAGATCAGCTCCCTGCGCGCCCTCAACCTGAGCCTCTGCAAGCAGATCACCGACAGCAGCCTGGGCCGCATAGCCCAGTACCTCAAGGGCCTGGAGGTGCTGGAGCTGGGGGGCTGCAGCAACATCACCAACACCGGCCTCCTGCTCATCGCCTGGGGCCTGCAGCGCCTCAAGAGCCTTAATCTCCGCAGCTGCCGCCACCTCTCGGATGTGGGCATCGGACACCTGGCCGGCATGACGCGAAGTGCTGCGGAGGGCTGCTTGGGCCTGGAGCAGCTCACGCTGCAGGACTGCCAGAAGCTCACCGATCTTTCTCTAAAGCACATCTCCCGGGGGCTGACGGGCCTGAGACTGCTCAACCTCAGCTTCTGCGGAGGCATCTCCGACGCGGGTCTCCTGCACCTGTCGCACATGGGCAGCCTTCGCAGCCTTAACCTGCGCTCCTGCGACAACATCAGTGACACGGGCATCATGCATCTAGCCATGGGCAGCTTGCGCCTCTCGGGGCTGGATGTGTCGTTCTGTGACAAGGTGGGGGACCAGAGTCTGGCTTACATAGCGCAGGGGCTGGACGGCCTCAAGTCCCTCTCCCTCTGCTCCTGCCACATCAGCGATGATGGCATCAACCGCATGGTCCGGCAGATGCACGGGCTGCGCACGCTCAACATTGGGCAGTGTGTGCGCATCACCGACAAGGGCCTGGAGCTGATTGCTGAGCACCTGAGCCAGCTCACTGGCATAGACCTGTATGGCTGTACCCGAATCACCAAGCGCGGCCTGGAGCGCATCACACAGCTGCCCTGCCTCAAGGTACTCAACCTGGGACTCTGGCAGATGACCGACAGTGAGAAGGTCAGGTGAGGGCGGCAGCACCAACTCCCCTTGTCCCGCCCTGTTCATCCTCCTGTCACCACCACCCTCCCTCCCCTCTCTCCACAGGCACACTAATAGGTAGATCATTGCAGTGGATGAGATGGGATAGTGACACGAAGCCTCAGGCTCATTTTGTCCTCCCTCCTCCAGCACCCCTGCCCACTACATGTCCATTCATTGCTTCTGGGGTTCCTCTGCTACCCCTACCGTACTTCCCTCTCTCTTTCCCTGAGGATGGAGAGAGGGACTCAGCTACTTACCCATCCACTTCTCTCTAATGGGGAATGGAGGGGCCGATTGAGCTACTGTATCCCCACTGCGTTGCATTTCAAAATGGGGTTGGGGTGGGGAGTAACTAGTCCTATGACCCTGGGGAGTTGAGGAAAATGTCTGCCTTCACTTAAGCTTTCATTTGAATACTGTGATCTGGTTTTTATTTTGAAATGTATGAAAGCAAACCCAACTACAACGGCCTTTTCACCCTTCTTCCACTTTGTAACTAATCCCAGTCTCTTCTCATCATTTCTTTTTACAGTACTCTGCTATTCATGCTCATTTCATTTATTGTCTTTTTTTTTTTCTTTTTTGAAAAGATTTGAAATCATGGTCCTTTTTTTTCTGCTGAATATAGTCTATATATTATATATATATAAAAATTTTATATATATATACATATATATATGTGTCTGGCTACCTCGTTTTAGTTTACTTTTTTCTCTGAAGCCCTGGAATTCTATAAGAGAGATATTTTGAGACTAAAACATTTTTGTGCCTAGACTGGAAAGATGTCCATCGGGTTTGTACGTCTTTTTTGTTTTGGCTTCTTCCCCAACCCTATCCATGCAGTATGCCCCACTTCCACATTTTGGCTATAATTATTTTTCTCCTTGTCCATTGGGATTTGAGGGCCCAACGATGTTCCTAAATCTTGACTTAATTTATAGCACAAGTGTGTGGGAGAAATGAGAGTTGAACTGTTTTGTTTGAGATGCAGATTGTCTTGAAAATTACTATTATATATGCAAATTATGCCCTACCCTCACCCTCTTCCAAGTTTCCTCACAAAAAAGGTCACACAGTGAGGCTTCCTGTTGGAAGCAGAGGAGCAGAGTTGGCCTACAGAGCCCCTGGGGCTGCAATGTGAAGGGGAGGAGACTGAAATTCATGTCTTATCTCTGTTCTGTTAATAAAATGGGAGTTTGTGGGTTTTTAAAAAATTCTGTTTCTAAATGGAGGAGTAGATGACTTTATTTTGGTGAGGGTTGGGACTTGTGGCTTTAAAAAAATTGCTTTCAGTGGGATGTATATTTTTGTTGGATTTTTTTGTTTGTTTTTTTAGAATCCTCCACAGCAACATTCGAGACCATGGAGTTAAAGAAACCCAGAGACCTTTATCAATTAATTGTACTGTTTGTGAATTTGTATAAATAATAACAAAGATCCTCTTAAAACGTTTATATTCTTACAGTAAAAGGTTAAACTGATATTTATATAATAAAAGAGGAAATATGAAGTATGTTTTTGAAAAAAAAACAAAAAACACCTTGTATCTGTGAATTATTTTGAAGGCAGTGTGTGTTTGGGTACATGCCAAAGTCAGAGGTGCTGTTTGTGTGCTTTCAAGTAAAGGAAAGAAGACATAGACCTCGGGGCGTGCTATGTGCTGTGAGTAAACTCACGGTTAAAAATTTATTCTGTATAAGGTTTACTACTGACATCTAAATGTTTTGTTTCTAGAAATATGGTTAGATTGGAGATTTATATAATTTTTGGTTTTCAACTGTCAACAAAATGGAAATGTAAAGCAACTGAACAAAATGAAACTTTTAAAAACCGGATTTGTAAGAGTCACAGTTTCCTCAGGGTAGCCAATTTTTCTTTGGGTGGAAATGACATCTAGGGGTAATGTTCAAAAAACAGGTCATGAGATATGGAAGTGGGGAAGAAAGACGGGTTTCTTTACACGGTGAGTGGGTGTGGGGAGGATGTGAAATGGTGAAGGCCGGAGGGAACTGAAGCCATTGTTCAGAAAAGTTAAAAGAGGGCTGTCCTTGCTTCCTTGCTGGCCAGCTCAGTCATGCATACTGAATCTCAGTGTGAGTGAGGGTCCTAGTGGAAGGGAGGAGGGCAGTTCAACCCCTCTTTTTAACATTCTCCTCCAGGCCTGGCTGTATTTGAGCACTTCGCTGGGGGATGGGGAGGTTGGCCAGGAGTTCTTGCACATTTGCATTTTAAGCACTTCCAACACTGAGGGTGAGGGTTCTCAGACTGTATTTAGGGGCAGATAAATGAAAACCAAGGATTCTAGCAAACCGTTCCCTTTGATAGACAATAACTAATTTGACACTGTGGCTGGGCTGTAGAGAAGGAAGAGTATAAATGCTCAAACAGTGAAGTTATTCATATTCCTGGGTTCACACAGGTCTTTCACAGTTGTTTCTGAAAAAAATTTTTTTAACGAAAAGGACTGATCCCAGCAACAACTGATAAGGGTAGTATAAAACTTTCCTGGATAAGCACCTCTTTCCAGGAAGAAAGCTAGAACTTAGGTTTCTCTTGGGATCTAAGATTGTTTTGTACAATGTCCAAGCTTTCTCCTTGAGCATATCACAAAAGCTGCATTGTTCCTTTTTGGAGAGCCATCATAATTGGGTCTAATTGAGCCTGACACTAGATCCATCTTCCTTTTCTTTGGGGAAGGTGTGGCTCTCTTTCTTCCCTCTTAGGTTACAGTACTTATTGCCGGAGGGGGGTGTGTGAACCCTAGTCAGAAGTATGGACTCCAAATTAGGGTCAGCTTTCTAATTTAGCATTTGACACTACTCTGGGTGAAGGTCACCCAAACTGTAGGTTCTTAAGACTGTTTTTCTTCCTCTAAGAGACTGCATGGTTATACAGATTGTCAATAAAAATTTGAGCACCTCCTAAGTCCTAGGCTCTGCGCTCCCAGTCTTCATTTTAATACCCCAAATAATCCTACCAACTGTAACTGGAAAGGTTTTATGCTTTTCTGTTTTGTTTGGTTTTTGCTTTAAAGGTTAAATACAAGCTTGACTAAAGGTTAGTAAATTAATGTTTGAAAGTTAAAGATCATGAACCTAGTGTCCTCATTCTGAACTGGGCATACGTAATTTATTTGGAGTGTCTCTGGAAAAGATGAATACATCACTTTCATCAGTCAGGGTTAACTTCTCATCTCTCAACCTTTTTGGATAGAAGGAAAGGAATATGTGTTGAGAACCTATAGTATACTTCATTTTTTAAATGTGTTTTTATTGATTTTTTTAGTGGGAGAGGAAGGGTGAGGGAGAGAAACATCCATGTGAGAGAGAAACATCGATTGGCTGCCTCCTGCACGCCCCCACTGGGGGTCGAACTGGGACCTCTCAGTCCCTAAAATGACACTCAGCCCACTGAGCCACACCGGCTGGGCTATAATGTGCTTTGAATGATACTTGTAAATTTCTCCTTGTAGTCCTCAAAACAACCTGCTGAAACAGGTATCTTATTTTCCAGATAAAGCATACTCCCCATAAGTCACCCTGCCACTTGTTGAGGGGAGTCAGAACTCAAACCAGGTCCATTTCTGAAGTTCAGCTCCCTTCTGCTCTATGAGAAGGTTCAGTTATTGATCATACCTGCCTTGGTTTCCAGTAAGGCAACCTCACGGGTGAAGCAGTTTAAATAGTGTGGACAAGTTTATGCTGCAAGGCATGTGGGGGAGGGGGGAAGGGGCGGTCAATCTCCACCAGACCTACAAGCATGGAAAATGCTTTTAAAGAAAATGAGTTGATACATATTTTATGGATGTTACAAAAGTTAAAAGTCACTTATGGGCAATTTTTAGAATAACAGAAAAAAACCTAGTTCAGGTATTTGCTAAAACTTCTGAACTAAAAAACCAAAATAGGAAGACTGTAAACTTGATCACCTAAAAGTAATAAACCTCAAGAGAAACTCTTTGGGTAGTAGTTAAGACAGAGCTCCACATACCTTTCTTTTCTAAGTCTCATCGGGCAGTAGCCCTATAAGGTCTGTACTGAAAAGATTATTTATAAATGCAACTGTGGGGTTCAGACAGTTTCTCAGCCCCTAAGGACCACGGTGGGCCTCTAGCTAAGAGATCTGGGCGTCGTTACATAACTCTCCCTGCTATGGACTCCTTCCTGCTGAATTCCTCAGTCCTAAGGCGGGGGAGGACCCACTTGATTGATTCCACATTTGGCAACAGCGACAAGGATGCTTGCCTAACTTAGTACATCCTTACATAGTTAAGGAAATTCAAACTGATATATTCTTTCATGATTGAAATCAACAACAAGAATCTGAAAAGGCAAATGTTCCTTTTAATGGAGTTTCTTTTTCAAGGTAAGAATTTTCTTCAATAAGGACATACGATATGTAAATGGAAGCCTGGCCCTTCCCCAAATCCTGCTGCTTCCTGCAGTGGTTACTAGATAGATGCGGGTCTCGGGATAGAAAACCTTTCACTTTGGGCTTAGAACATTTGAACTCAGGTTTTCAAAGGGGTAAGGGTAATAGCCCCCAGGGAGCACTGTATTTCCAAAGTATAAGAGCCTTTTGAGTAAAAGATCAGATTTGTAAAACAAAACCAAGACCTCATGTAGCTCTGACAACCAGCTCTCCCCTGGCCTCTGTTCTCAGCTGCTCTGCTGTGGAAGGGGGCCCTAGAAAGTCATCTATTATCATCCTATCTGTTGTCTTTCTCTTCCCTGCATCAGATACCACTCCTTTTTATTTAGTTATTTTTTTAATCCTCACCCAAGGATATTTTTCCATTGATTTTTTTTTTTTTTTTTAGATAGAGTGGGAGGGAGGAACGAGGGAGAAAAAAAACATCGATGTGAGAGAGACACATCAATTGGCTGCCTCCTGCATGACCCCAACTGGGGCCAGGGATCAAACCCACAATCGAAGTATGTGCCCTTGGCCAGGAATCCAACCAGTGATTCTTTGGTTCGAGCGGCAACCCTCTAACTGCTGGGCCAAACTGGCCAGGGCGACACCACTCCTTTTTAAAAGTTAACTCTACCCCTTTAGTGAGGGCAAGACCTAAAGCCTGTGTCACTGTGAACCCCCGAGGAGTCGGGGATGAGGCTTTTTGATTAACTAATGTGTATCATGGGTAAAGCACAGGATTCGAAATGGGAAAGCTATATTCAAACTTAAGCTGATACTTAGACCACACATTTATCTCATTTTTGTCAATGGACTTGTTCAGATATTAGGTAGCAAATTACATTTTTTGAAACATGTATGTTGTGAAACAGATGAGACATTCATAGTTGGATCAGTGCCAACTATTAATAATTGAAGCCTTGTCAAAGGTAAGTACACAGCCGGACTAAGGCCATATGTATACTCTCAGGTCTTGGATAAAAAAGGGATATTTCTAGACAACTGGTATGTTCACAGATGATCAGTTTCAGTCTTTTCCTCTTTCACAGGGACTGCTCTGATTTTGCCTGGTGGAGTTGCCTGTGCCAACCCAGCACACTTGGTACTATGTAAAGCCAATTCTTCCCGTTTGGGTGCATGAGGCAGTAGGCTGGAGACCTGAACTGCACGGCACTAGGATGGGGTATGTTTCGCATTCCCCCCAATAAAACAACAGAAGTGAATTCCTCTGCCTGCTGTTCATTAACGTAGAAAAGTGGACATTTTTTTAAAAAGACAAGTTTTTATTATCTCCTATTTAATTATTTGAAAGGCAAAGGCCACATATCCTTACACGTTTGCCTTTCTTTGTGGTAGTGGAAAGTAGTCTCAACTACAAGGAGAAGAAGAAGGTCTCTAGCGGCACAGGTGAGACGGTCAGGGATGTGAATGGTCTGCTGGAAGAAGTTAGTCCTAACAGTGTTCAATCTTTCTGTCTCAAAATTTTTGTTTTCCCAAATCTGGCAGATTATTGTACATCTAATTTCATAAATAGGGAAAGAGGCTGGGCAAGGGTGGAAAGATCCTGCCTGGGTGATACAAAGAGTCAGTATCAGAACCTGGGCTGCTCCGGACAGGAGTGAGCACATCCCGAGGGATCCAACACCCAGGTAGCGCTTTGATCTTTCTGAGACATTGCAAAGCACTGCCCTGATCCTTGACTTCAGAAAAGTCGTGGCCCAGAGCATACTTTCTGTGGGAGTAAAAAAAACTCCACATGCTGAAAGCTATTACTATTTCATAAGCATTAAATTATGTAAATTCAGATATGTTTTGTCAACATTATATACAGGGCTATTTAAGAGGCCAAAAACTAGTGCAAGATGGTAAATGGGCTATAGGTTACCCAAGTAGCTAGTTGTGTCAAGTCTGTCACCTGTTATCCTCAGAGGACTTGAGCCAGTTTCCAAAACACTGCTTTGTCACAAATAGTAATATGAAGTGCAAATACTGGAAGTCTGTGCTTGTAATAGCCTCAAAGCAAGAACTTAGTTACACACATTTAACACGTTTACAAATGTCTGTCGCACAATCCTTTTATAAAGAAGAATTGGATTGCGGGAACATGAGCTATTTTCATGCAAGGATAAAAAGCTTGACTTCACAGATGTTTTAGTTACAAATCCCTCTTGTCTAGAAAGAGTAAAAGGGCCTAATTTGTTAATATCAGGCAGCCTCTTATGTTTATTACTCCTCAATTTATGTAATCCACCCTCCAGAAGGATCAGGTCTAACACACAGCTGTCTGTCAATAATTACGACTCATAGATCCAAGTTAATGGAATTAGACTGTGGGAAAATAGATCTTTGAGACTGGATTAATTTTTTAAATAAACAGCAAAGAATTACTCAATATGGCTTGGAAATCACTGTTTTCCTCCTCTAAAAAGTATATGAAAATGTTTACCACAAACATCCATAATATTTATCCTTAGAAAATCTTTACCTCAAACTGGCATTTTTATGTACACATTTGTATAGGAATAGCTGCCTATTTCCAGTTTGCTTTTTGATAAGTGGTCTCTAAATAGAAGGAGGGAAAATGGGTCCTGATATTCCTAAGAATCTTTGGTAAAATCATGGAGGCTAGCCCTGGCCAGTGTGGGTAAGTGGTTGGAGCATCGATTCCTGGTCAAGGGTACGTACCTGGGTTGCAGGCCGGGCCAGGAAGGCAACCAGTAAGTGTTTCTCTCTCTCTCTACTCCCCCCGTTCTACTCTCTCTAAAGATCAATGGGAAAAAATGTCCTTGGGTAGGATTAAAAAAAAAAAAAATCACCAAGGCTAAACTTGGACAGATGGGTAAAATAAGGGAGGGATTACAATAGTTAAGCCCCTCAAATTTTTAATGTTTTTAGATACCTTCCATTTTTACTTCAGTGTTTTAAACCTTAGCTTCATAGCTCAAAAGCCCAGTGCTATGAACTACCAAAAAAACCCCAAAACCAGTCGGTGTGTCTTAAGCAAAGAATACAAAGATGACAAAATTAAAGTGACAATTTCCAATTCTAGTTCATTTCAAATGCACAAAATTACACTGTTTCAGGAATCTAAAAACAGTACAGCCAGGTTCTGTGGTCTTCTGAGCTTCATCAAGCTTGCAACTCGCTATTAAAGGGAGGAGAGGGGGGCCTTCAAACTCTGAGCAAGGAATGGATGCCGGCTCTCCCAGCCCTCTCTGACATCTGCCCTTGAGCCAGATGCCCTGCCATTGTGTTCAAAGTCAAATGGCGACAATCAGAACAGCGTGACCCACAGGAAGGCAGCTGGCCTATCCTTTTCCCACATGTGCAGTCTCATTCTCAGCAGAATCACAAGAGGAGCTGCAGAAATTCACCACAGTAGCATGACACAGGGTTTCAGCACACAACCTTATTACTGCTTACTTTAGAAAGAAAAATGTGTACTTGCAAAAGTTAGGATATAGAGGTCAAGCACTACACTTTATTGAGAGGCAGGGGTGCAAAATCATTTTTGTCTCATTCTGGATTGTTCCTTGACCTCCCCCATTTCCCCCCAAACAAAACACCTCTCCCACCCCCTCATACAATCCACCCTCCCACTGTGATGCAGCTATGAATGGTGCCCACACCAATATCAGGGAGCTGGAAGTCCCACCTTGCATTTTTCTTTACCTCAAGGTTATTAAGATGACTGTAGGGTCCCCTATAAGGAAGAAAATGTATAGTTAATGCAAAACTCTAAATATCTGTTTCCCAATGTGGAAGATGGAAAGTGAAAAAAATGAAATTTATTTATCCACAAAGTCTGCAAGTCCTGTGTTTTGTCAGCAGGCGGCAGCATTGTCTGTGAGTTGGCTATTTCCAGTGGGGAACCACAACCTCCTCCCTCTGACAAATGCCCTCTGGTCACCTCCCAGCCCCTCCCACCCTACACACACCCCAAAAAAGAATTTCCCCAGGGTCTAAGAGTTGACAAAAGAACTTTTATGTCACCAAAAAGATGAAATGGAATTTTAAAACATCAGTGAAACTACTCCAGGGAACCTAGGTGCTGAGCACTTTGTTTTCGGAGCAAGTTAATAGATGCAACCTCCGTACAGATTCCAGGGTTGCCAGGCAGCTCTCTGCTTTTGGTGGCCATGAGTATGAAACAACACCCTCTCATTTTTCTTAAAGACCATCTCATACAAATCCTGATAAATTGTCATATTTGGAAAGTATGAGAGAACAAATGGGGAGATTTTAATCATATGTGGAGATGCCAATTTTAACAGCAAGAGCAAAAGTGCTAGATTACTACAAAAAAAATAGAAAATGCATTGTCTTTGATGAAAAATTCTAGAGATCTTTTGAGAAAAAAACATTTAAAAATTTTTAAGAGTACCTATTTATTATTTTTTTAATCCTCGCCTGAGGATATTTTTTCCATTTATTTTTAGATAGTGTGGAGGCAAGGGATGGAAGGAGGGAGAGAAACATTGATGTGAGAGGGACACATCGACTGCTTGCTTCCCGCATGACCCCAACCAGGGTACGGCCCTTGGCCGGAATCGAACTCGCGACTCACTGGTCCATGGGCTGATGCTCTAACCACTTAGAAAACCAGCCAGGGCCCTATTTTTTATTATTTAAAGCAGTATCTTTATTGACCAGATGAAGACATCTTTATAAAATCTAAAGGTATCACCCTGGCTGGTTTTGCTCAGTGGTTAGAGCATCAGCCCACGGACCAATGGGTTGTGGGTTTGATACCAGTCAAGGGCAGATACCTTGGCCGTGGTTCATCTCCGGCCCTGGTCGGGGTCATTTGGGAAGCAACCGGTCGATGTGTCCCTCTCAGATATTTCTCTCTCCTTCCCTCCCTCCCACTCTATCGGAAGATAAATAGAAAAATATCCTCATGTGAGGGTTAAAAAACATAAAACCTAAAGGTGCCTATGAAACTGAAAGTGATTAAGGGCCCTGATAAAGAAGTAAGGTTGCTCATGTCCCTCAAGTTCTTCTACGGAACACAGGCTTTAGGAAAAGGTAGCCAAAATGAAAGACCAAGAACATCTGAGCCAACTTGGCCAGATTCCATAAAACACAATGAAGGCAGGAAAGGCCTTGGGGCTCTTGCCCTCTTGAAGCTCAAAAGTCTGGCCTCAGGGAATCAGAGCAGGAGTTGAAGGGCAGTTGGTGCAAACCTGAAATGCAGATGTGGAAGATGTGCGGCGGAATCCCCTATGGCTACTCCTACCCAGCTGTGTTAGCTGGGGGAGGTGCAGCGCATTAGCTCCATGATACAAAGGTCACTTTTGGTTAGAGAAGGAGAGAAAAGAAAGGGAAAGCTGGAACTCAAGGCCCAGGCATGAAGCAGGTTACCATTCCTGGCACCAACCCCGAAGGTCTTCTAAAAGCAGACAATTTCCCTGGGTGCTTTGTGGACACCCTAGCTGAACTAGGCCACTGTTAGGGACCCTGCCGAATGAATACAGATTTGGGGAAAACAACGCGAATGAAGAAAAGAGGAGGCAGGGGAAAGAAAAGCAACCAGGCGTCTATCACCCCACACAGAGCCGAGGAGGACGCACAGGGCAGGCTGAGGAGCCAGACGATGGAGACACAGCACCTGAACTTAAGTGAGGGAGAGCAGGAACATTCATGACCATCAGCTCCTAAAAGTGGTCCTCAGGGTGGACCTGCTCATTGATGTGCAGGCTCCAAGAAGACCCCCTCCCTCTTGGGCTGGACATGTTTTCACGAAGACAAGCCCTCTTCCTTTGGTTGTCTGAATCTGACCCGAGACAACCATTGCAACCAGCAGGCTGCTAGGCTGGCATCCCTCATACGGGGCACCGGTGGCCTCGACACCGCCCCCCACCCCCCAACTCGGGCTTCCACACGCCATCCTGGCCCAGAAGGTGTAGCTGGCGGCTCTCAGCATCCCACGGAGACGGGGTTCTATTTCGGTGCAGTTCCCCAGAGCCTCACCCGAGAGCAGTCGCAAACCCACACAGCCTGAATGCTTGTTTGCAGACTGGGCAGCCACTGTCTGTCCCCAGTCCCTCCCGGACAAAAATAAAGGTGTCCACACAGGCATCATTTGCTCTTTGAAATAGTCAGCATGGCCACTCCGGGTTCACCATCTCCCGCTGCCCGTCGGTGGAGACCGAAGAGGGGCACGCGGAGGGCGGGGGAGGGGGGGGTGGTCCAGGTGCCAGGACGCACACAGCCTCCCGGCCTCCACACACCATCAGGCAGGCATCGCGAGTACCTTGCCATCCTCCCTGATCTGGGCCTTCCACTTGATGGCCCAGGATTCAAGCCCCCGGGGCCACTCCCGAGCCCGTCAGTTCCCACGCCTGTGTCCAGTCGCACGCACCTGCCGGGGACTCGCGGAGCAACTAAGGCACTCGAGTGAAGTGGCGGCCGATACCGTCCCGCCCCCACCAGTGCCCCAAACCAGCCCGCTAGTGCTAAGCTACCCCTCACTTGCAGCTCAACAGCTTTTCTCCTTTAAGCCCCTGATAATGGTTTTACTAAAATCCCCTTTTGATGGAAAAAAATCCCAGCTGGACATTTCAGGCCTCTGCACAATGTACAAGTCTGCAGGTCCTCTCCCTTCCTCACAAAGGCCTCTAATCAAGTGGAAAATGTGCTGGAGGCCAGAGGTTTGGGTCTGCAATTATTTTTTAAGGGATTACTAAAAAAGAATAGGGGGCAGCGAGGACCTCCCCCCGCTTTGTTTTCCATTTGGCCCTGCTTTTAGACATATTGAACCAGCAGCAGCGGCCCAGATCTCCAGCAGGAGAACCGCATCTCTGCCTTCTCTGGTGGGAGGGTGTCATCTCTGAACTCCGTCACTTCAAAAAGATTTAGAGAGTTTGGAAGCAAAATGCAGGTCCTCTTCTGACCCCGTTTAAGCTCCGATTTAGAAAACCTGCTATGGAACAGGATCTCGTGTGTGGGGAGCACTCATTCATTAACCTCTGACCCTGCCCTGAATGCAGAGGGGAGAGTTCACACTGCGTCCATGCACTGCTAAGACGGGGCGTGCACTAGGCCTTCCCAGGCTGGGGGGGCAAAAGGTCATGTTCCCAATCTTGCCAGATATCCTTCTTATTTGTACACATTGACCCTTCCCCTCAACACTGAGCAAATACTCATGAAACTCCTAATGCAAAACATGGATACAAATATAAAATGCTAACCATTTTTATGACCCTATTTGGAATCTTTGTTTTAAAATGTGCGTGATGGGAGGGAGTCTGTCTTCCTTGTGCATCATGGAGGAGCCACTTTGATGTCAGTTATACACGAATGTTCTGTTCGTGAGGGGTGGACTGGTGACGGTTGGCCCCTAGTTCTCATCATTTTCTTTCAGCACAGAGACTGCTCCTTCTTCCACACCCGGCTGGTTAGTGATGTATGCAAACACCCAGTAAAAAGATGATTACAAACCCTAAACTCATTCTGGGACGATCAAGTATCAGGCAGTTCAGCTCTGAAGGTTAGAATTTAGCATATATTTCAAAATAAATAACAGACTGAATAATAATTTTCAGGTCCTTTCTTCAAAGTCCCTATAATACCTTTGGTCAAAAACAAAAACAAAAACAAAAAAATACCCTACAACCCCCCCCAAAAACGACTCTGGTCTGCTTTCATCGGTACCAATATCTTATTGACATATTTGCCTTATTAATTTTTCAGTTCTCCCTCAGAAGAACCTTGAACAATTGAAATCTAGATGGAGAGAAGCACCATTATTACATTTAATACATTATATTTAATACTTGATGCGAATATCATGCTAGTATTTTATTAAGTTGACCTTCATACTTCTTTTGGTGGGTGTCATAGGAGGAGGGAACCATAGTTTTTCCAAAGAAAGCAAGTGAGGGTGGACCCCCTAGAGTCCTCTTCCCAAATAATGAGAGACAGGTTTCTGAATTACTTCTGCTGGTGATCAAGGTGTTGTGACTGCTCTCTGCAGGAGTGAGTCATCTTCACTCCACTTTAGAGGAAGATGAATTTCCTTAGAAAGGTGAAGTGGCATTCAAGGGCATCAAAGGCCACAGCGGGCTGTCTCGGCAGCAGAGCCTCAGGGGGCCTGACTTGAGATAAGTCTGCCTCACGGGGACAGTTGTGCCAAGCTTCTCTCTGGACACACTTCCCGAATCACTGCTCAGAATGCCTGTTCACTGCTGTCCTTGGCTTATCGTCACTATTTTGGCGTTCACCAATATTCTTATACTTCTCTGCCCTTTCCACAAACTGTACTGAACAAAATACCAGTTGTTTCAGAAGTCACTCTTCCTACCAACAACAATTTCGGGAAGGGTAAAATAGCAACTTGGAAACAATAATTTAATAAAAGAGTGACAACAATGCATCTCATTTTTCAGGGCAGTGGGACATTTCAGTGCTTTGGAATGTGAACATCTTCCAGACCCTCATTAGATCGCCTAGGTATCTAAAGGCCCACTTAAGACCAACTTCCTTAATTTTCTATTCAGAGAACAAAATGAGCACATTCAGAATTAAGAAGTACCAAGTATGGGCTCTCATTTCAAATTAATTAAGAGAATTTTGTTCAAGGTCTAAAGAGAGAATGAAATTATATCTTGAGGTTGAAATGTTATCAGTCCAAAGCTGACTGTGTCCCACTGGCTGGCATACCTACAGTAGCTGGGACATGCCCTTGAGCCCACAAAGAAGATCCCAGCATTATGTTTCCAGACTGCACCAAGTGGGGTCACCTACAGGGAGAAAGGGGGCCTCGCTTCTCTGCAGTGTCTTCTCTGCTCCCTCTCTTGCTAACCAAAGGCTACACCTAACCTGTGCTCTAACTGTCTCTGTTGTATCGCTTCGTATTTCCAAAAGTCTCCCTGTTCCTTCACTGTGCGCGTACTCATCACTGAACTCTCTAGACCACCACGGCATGCCCAGCACCGCAGACCCTGCTCGGAGTGGCCGCACTGTGACCCTGGCTCTGCCTGCCCTGCTCTGCCCTCCAAATCCACCCCAGTACCTCCTGATCTTCTAAACTTGTGGAGGCCAGACGAACGACAAATGTCATGACTGCGTTTGACTGGCAACCACTACGCTACACTTTCTTAAATATAATTTTTACTAAAGTATGCCTGCCTATTTAAGGCTGTGCTTAAAAGTGATACATAAATCCTTATTTCAAAAGAAATCCTTATTAGAAAACAATTATCCAGAATAGAAAAATTTGGATAACAAAGAAAAATTGCTCTCCCAGCCTCCTGTAATGACACTTCCCTCCCCCAAGATGCCCCCAGGTGACAGAGTGGGCTGGATTCATTTGGACCCAACTCCAACTTTCAGAGTAGCCAGCAGTGGTGACAAGTACCCCAAATTTGGGTCTGATAGAGAGTCTTATTCTTGACTCAAAAACATCTTGAAATCAAGCATTTTTCAGTATAGATTAAGCCCCCAACGGATCTATGCTAATTAGGCAACATTAAGAATCTCTCTCCCTGGGTTCCCTGCTTAAGAATCTCTTCAAGTTCCTCTCTGGGAACCATTAGGAGTTTATCTGCACAGTGCTGACAGTCAAGTGGCCGGACTGATAAAGTTTGTGCTTGGCTTTATCAGTTATAGAGCTAAAACTACTTTAAGAGCCTATAAAAATGCTAACGAATACTCCTCTTGACCAACCCATACCATGTAGTTCACAATCACAAAGTCCTGCTGGTTTATTGGGATTAATTAGTTATAATAGTTAAAATGCTAGAGTTTATGAATGACTTTTGAAAAACGCAAATTAGTGTGGATTCAAGGCTGTCTTGCACTTAGTCAATATTTCTTTGGCATCGATGATAGGCTGGAGTCCTGTGCCAAGGGCTGGGGCTAGAGAGCAACGTCCCACACTAACTTGCGGAGGTCTGCTTTCTTGAGTGGGAGAGAGAAATCGAGTTTCACTGGGAACTGCTCCCAGCCTGCAATCTAGATATGCCCGTGGGGTGTGTCCCATGTGTGTTTTAGTGGGGGAGAAAAAGACAAGACGGGGTTGCTGTTTTACAGAGCTCTCAGTGCAGGAGGGAACCAGCCAGCAGTGGATAAGGAAGCAAACTGAGGTTTCTTATAAAGGCAGTACTAACCCCCCTCTAACTTCCCCACAGGGCGACAGCCCCACTTTGATTCCACGCCCGCACTCTGGCCTCTCGTCTCTCTCCCACCGCCTGGAAGCTGCCCTTGAGGTCAGCTTCAGCCTGATTCCACCCGTAACAAAATGCTGAGTGAGGGGCTCACTGAGCACCCAGGGGCCTGCACTGCCCCACCCCGCCCCCAATCCTGGAAATGCCAACCTGCCTTTCTCGGGGCAGCTCAGCCTGCCTGGACTTTATCAGCACAGCACAAGCTAAAAGGTTTCCAAGGGAGGTCGAGCCAAAGCAGGTCCTTGACTGAAATGACTCCGGGGGTAGGCAAAAGTAGGTCTACAGTTGTGAGTACCTGAGTTTATTCTTGTATTATTCTTTGTTGATTATTGCATTCTTTACTTGTATCACAACTGTGAACCTCGTTTTGCCCACCCCCTGTATTTGAATCGTTCTCTGCTTCAGGAAGGGTCTGTGAGAAGAAAAGGACATGTTTAAGGTTTCCTCCTGCTGTTCAAAGCTAGTTAAATGTAAACAGAAAAAACCTGTCGGGCTGTGCTGAGGCGCTGCACACGATTGTCATGTACAGTCAGTGCTGACGCGAGAACACAGCAAGGGGACGTCCCCAAACTGCTGCTCAGGGCAGGACCTTTCTACCCAAGATCCTGCAACAGGAGAAAGTTTGTGCCCAATCTGCATACCACTCTGCAAGAATTCTCCAGGGCCCAAGCACAGACAGTTCCAAGGACACTGCCACAGAGAAGGGACCCCTCATCGCCGTCCCTCCCGCATGCACGGGCAAACCACTGCTCTGGCTCCGCCCACGGTCTGCCTCCTGAGCAGCGCCAGGTGCCTTCCCAAGCTCCCACGCTGTCAGCTCCGCGCCCACCCAGAGCACCGACAGGCGCCAGCTGCCCCTCCAGGGGCAAGGCTCTCGGTGTGCTGGGTGGAGAAGGTTGACTCGGATCCGGAGAGTCCTACCGAGCATTAGACAGAGTGGAGGCTGTGAGCACAGTATTCTCACCGACCAATGAGGGGGAGGACTTTCCCCCAGGGGATCCTGAGGGCACAGTGTCAGTATTTATTCAAAATACCATGGACCCCAGCCATACACAAAGATCTGCTTATGGCTGGAATATTCAGGACCAGAGAAAGAGATATAGACAGGGAGGGAGGGAGGGAAAGAGGAAGGAAGGAAGGAGGAAGGAAGGAAGGAAGGAAGGAAGGAAGGAAGGAAGGAAGGAAGGGAGGGAGGGAGGGAGGGAGGAAGAGAAGGAAGAGAGGGAGGAAGGAAGGGAGGGAGGGAGGAAGGAAGGAAGGAAGGAAGGGAGGAAGGAAGGGAGGGAGGAAGGGAGGGAGGGAGGGAGGGAGGAAGGAAGGGAGGGAGGGAGGAAGGAAGGAAGGAAGGAAGGGAGGGAGGGAGGGAGGGAGGGAGGAAGGGAGGAAAGGGAGGAAGGGGAGGAAGGGAGGAGAGGAAGAGAGGAAGGAAGGAAGGAAGGAAGGAAGGAAGGAAGGAAGGAAGGAAGGAAGGAAGGAAGGACTTTCTCTTTGTTCAACTCTTAATCAGCATCTCCTGAGAGACTGAACTACTTTTATCTCAAAGTGAAATAAAGGAACCCCAGTGAGCAAAGGCGGATAAAGCTGTGGGGGATGTTTACTTTTATTTTAATAGAAATTTTTCTCCCTTGGGGTTTAGCTTATCTGTCTATATATGTCCCTAAAAATATTAGTCTTAGAGTCCAGAGTCTGTTCACGTTTGTTTGTACAGATTTTTTAAGGGCAAATAAAAGACAAGCCAAGATACTTTTGCTACGTACTGTTGTGCTCAGATGATGAGTTTAGACCTTTCTCATCCAGTTTAAGACCAATTTGTTTATCATTTCTGGCCAAGGAGTACTTTTGAAATACACTTCTAAGTTCATCAAAGATGACTTGTAAAAGAAGGCCCGAACTCTTCCAGTGAACTCCTACCAAAACCTTTCCAAGGGGCTGTGACCAGATCCAGTCCTACACCAGGCAGGACCCTGCCGACCACCCGGCTGTGTCCCCAGCGCGCTCCGCCCTCACCCAGCCGGCAGCTCAGGCACATGGCGTGACTGCACAGCCTGGTGCGGTCCATCATCACAGGTGCTCTGGGATCTCCGAGGCCCTGAATTTCAGGTCCCTCAGAAGAAGGTTCTTAAGACTCCTTTGCCGCCCAGCTGGGCTGGCCCTTCTCAGCTCTCAGCTGCACTCGCTGTCCCTGCTGCCACCAGCTGGGCTCACTCCAGCTCCTCATTCACACCTGTTTCTCCAGGTGGGTCTGAGGCGGCCTACCTACGCTTCCCCTGCCTGTAACAATGCATTCTTGATGGAGAAGGGTTCCCAAACTCTCTGCTCTATCCCTAGAGAATCTTTCCTAACAATGTAATCAGATCATACGGCCATCCTGCTTGACAACCTCCACTCGCTTCCTGTCGCGTCAGCAATGAAGTCCCACCACTTACAGCAGTGCCCGCGTCAGGTCCCCTCACTCCGCGAGCTTCATTCCCTGCCTGTCCTCACCCTCCAAGTGCCTGTCTATTCTGAGCACAAGAATCCCGCTCCCTCTTTTGTGCCCTGGGCATGTTGTAGCCCCAGGCCCAGCACATCCTCCCTCCCTGTTTGATGGGAGAACTGCCCTCACCCTTCAAGGCCCGCCTCAATGACCTGTGAAATCTATTCCTCTGTCCTGTGCTCGGACTTGGAGACATGCGGCCTGAGGCTGTCAGGGCTCCTGGCCGCGCTGGAGGGCGCTTTGCACTACTCCTCCCCCCAGAAGGGTCTCCTGGGCACGGGTGGTCAGGCTGGCATCCAACTGACAAGCATAAAAGTATGCGCTGCGTTTCCACCGGGTGCCCAGCCCCGGTCACCGCAGTGAACGAAGTTTGCTTCCAGTCTCACAAAGTGAGCAGCCTTGTGGGAAAGAGCAACACGCACTAAATAACTTCCATAATGTGTGATGAATATTTGATAGAAAAAAGTACCTAGTACAGGTTAGGGGTGAGGGGCCTAAGTCCAGAGGACTAACCTGTTCTAAGGTCAGAGACCGCCTTCCCAGCACACGCGGAGGTTCTGAACAACTTTTCTTTTTTTTTTGTTTGTTTTTTGTTTGTTTTTTTATCCTCACCCGAGGACATTTTTCCATTTTTTGTTCAGATAGAGTGGGAGGAAGAGAGAGGAAGAGAGAGAGAGAGAGAAACATCGATGTGAAGGGACACATCGAGTGGCTGCCACCCGCACGACCAACCAGGGCCGGGGACAAACTGCAACTGAGGTACGTGCCCTTAGCGGGAACCGAACCCAGGTCTCTCTGCACCGCAGGCCGACGCTCTAACCACTGAGCCAAACCGGCAAGGGCAACTTTTCGTTTTTTAATTCTCACCCGAGGACATTCTTCCATTTTTTGTTCAGATAGAGTGAGAAGGAGAGAGAGAAAGAAACATCGACGTAAAAGGGACACATCGAGTGGCTGCCACCCATACAACCAACCAGGGCCGGGGACAAACTGCAACCAAGGTACATGCCCTTAGCGGGAACCGAACCCGGGTCTCTCTGGACTTCAGGCCAACGCTCTAACCGCTGAACCAAACCGGACAGGGCCTTTTTTTTTTTTTAACTCCTCAACCGAGAACATTTTTCCATCTATTTTCAGAGAGAGTAGGAGGAAGAGAGAGAGAGAGAGAAAGTGATGTGAGAGAGACACGTTGATTGGTCGCCTCCCCATGACCCCGACCAGGGCTGGGGACCAAACTGCAACCGAGGTGCGTGCCCTTGACTGAAATCGAACCTGGGACTCCAGTCCGAGGGCTGACACACTAACTGCTGAGCCAAACCAGCCAGGGCTCCTCCTTTTTCCTGCACTACCTCCATGGAGCCTTTCCTGCCTGCCCCAGGCAAATCTGGGGGCCATTTCTCTCATCTCCCACAGTATTAGCCGTCCCTCCCCCTCCTCCAAGGTGAGGCCTCTGAAATCCCCTTGGCAGTTAAGGAATTTCGACTTACAGAAACCCTGGCGTGGGGCAGTGAGGTCTCCAGTGACTGAGTTACAGGAACTTCCTTTAGGTAACCATTATACACAGAGAAGTGCTTGGTGTACAGCAGGTGTTCAATAAACATCGGAGGAAAAGTGGAATAGAAGATACATATTCTGCACATTAGGCTCAAGCGATTCTGACTTACAGGAGGCAGATGGAGCTATCGATAATGACCTAAGAAATCCTGCACAAACTAAGTAAGACATATTAAAAAGTCACTCTTTGATAACTGCTGTGTCCCTGTCCCAAGGTAACCAAAGTCAAAGAAACAACATATATGATTAGAATGTTTCAAGTATCCCTTTTTAAAGTATCATATCATTTTATGCAATTGATGAGCTATGTTGCTTAAGCTCTGTTGATTAGAAGAGTGTTTTACAACTACTGCCGTTACAAAAACATGCTTTTGGAGGTATACACAAGGCACAGACAAAAAGCTAAGATGGCCCTGGCCGGTTTGGCTCAGCGGTAGAGCGTCAGCCCACAGACCAATGAGTAGCAGGTTCGATTCCGGTCAAGGGCACGTACCTCAGTTGCGGTTCGTCCCCGGCCCTGGTCGGGGTCATGTGGGAGGCAACCAGTTGATGTGTCCCTCTCACGTCAATGTTTCTCTCTCTCTCCCTTTCTCTCTCTATCTCCCACCCACTCTATCTGCAGATAAATAAAAAAAAAATCCTCGGGGGAGGATTAAAAAATAAATAAATAAAATAAAATAAAAAGCTAAGATATACACAAGATTTTAAACTAGTGACCGAAGGACTGTCTAGTCAAATGGTCATGGCCATGACTGACTCTTACTGATAAATGCCACACATGGCGAGGACTAGACAATAACGGCACATTTAATCTGCCACTGTCATGCGGCGATCTCTCAGCGGGCATGGGGAGCTGAGGGATGCCACACTGGCAGTCTGTGCTCTGCCCTGCCATCACCACCCCTCCGGTCATCGCCACCACCACCAGGAAACCACCGCAAGGATGAACTCCAAGAGAGAGAAAGGGGAATTAGTATCATTTGATCTCCATGCATATCATCAATGACTTATTGAATATTTAGTGTATGCTTGGGCTAAAATAGGCAAAAAAGGTAGAAAATGGGTTTTATCTTTTTAAAATAATTAATTAATTTTTATATTGATTTTTTTTTTTTTTAGAGAGAGAGAGAGAAACATCAACATGAGAGAGAAACGATGATCAGTTGCCTCCCCCACACACCCCAACTGGGGAGCAAACCTGACTGGTTTGTGTCCTGACCGGGAATTGAATTGAACCCTATCTTTTGGTGTACAGGAGACGCTCCCACCAACTGAGCCACACTGGCCACGGCTCTATTTTTTATTTTTATTTTTTTAAAGAGAGAGAGATCAATTTGTAGTCCCACTTATTGATGTATTCATTGGTTGTTTCTTGTATGTGCCCTGATCAGGGATCAAACCCACAACCTTGGCTCAAACCAAATGAGCCACCCGCCAGGGCCCAAAATGGGTTCTATCTTGTTTTGCTCAGTTAGTCCTTGGCTTAGCTTGATAGACCATCCCTTGCCTCACATTTTCCCCTTGAATAAACAGATAAAATACTATATATAAGCCTGGCTACTAGATCCAGGTAATACTACAGGGAGTCATAAAGAGTGAAGTAAACCTCAGCTCAGCAAGTCTGTTCTGCAGGAGTAGAGCACGTGGCTGGTGCTCACCCAAACCTCCTCATCGCCACCACTTCAGAACACAGGAGCCCGCCTCGGACACCAGGTCCTGTGTCTCCGCCAGCCCTCCCTGTTCATCCTGACCGGAATGAAGCACCGGAATTAATGCTCCGCGGGGCAGCCCCTGGCCAATGACTGACAGGACTTGGTGTATAACCACTGCAGCCCGTGGGCCGTGTGTTCCACCCTGGCTGAGGTCTCCAGGGCGTTCAACCCTAATCGTCCCCAGTGGCCACTGGCTTGGCAACCTGCCCTGTACTGGCCGCCTTCCCTTACCCATTTCACTTCCCAGTCCCTGACCAGCAGTCCCCTCACCTCACAAATAATCTACACGGACAACCACCACCCTGTCCTCAACTCAGAAAGTAAAGAAAAATGAAAAGGAGAGAAAAGATAAGGCAAGGCAGAGGGACAGATGAATTTATGTTCTCATTCCTTTGACTTGCACAGTCTCCAGGTACACATACGGATGCGTGTGAAGATAACACGGATCCTATCAGCATGTAGAGAAAGATGTACCCATCTTTTCCTCTTAGTTCTGTAAGAATTTTAATGTATTCTTTACACCCCTCCCTTACGAAAATGTTTTTAAGACGATTATATTATTAAAGAGGATTATTCCGGGTTATGTGTAAAGTCTCAGGACTATACTTTGTGCTGTCCAGACCAAAGTGACCTCAGGAAAGCAAGCTTTTAAAAATATATATATATATTTTTATTGATTTTTTTAGGGGGAGGGAGATAGAAACATTCATGTGAGAGAGAAACATCTATTGGCTGCCTCCCGCACGCCCCCTACTGGGGATAGAGCCCACAACCCAGGCGTGTGTCCTGAGTGGGAATCAAACTGGGACCTCCCAGTTCATGGGACGACGCTCAATCCACTGAGCCACACCAGCTGGGCAAGAAAGCAAGCTTTAATTACATATATGTGTACATGTATGTTCATATATATACATATATATACACATATACATATTCATAAAATGATGATATATATAAAGACAGTATATATTTCTGAGAAAGCAAACTATGATTACACAGCAATAGCTGGACATACAAAGAATTCACAGCTCCCCAGAGAAAATACATCTGGATGACCTGCCTAGCAATTCCCCCCTGAGATAGGAATGTCTCCATATTTCATTCTTCATTCCTTGCCTGAAACCGTTTCAATCACTTGACAAATCATTATCATTCATTAATAATGCTTACTGAGTGTCCATATGTGAAAGAAATTCACTGCACGTTTCACAGATGCAACCCCTTTCCCCACGGGGTCTTCATTTTAATGGGAACAATACAGAATATATATGTCTTCCTTTTACATGTTCTGTTTGGGTTTGTTGTTGTTTCCTGTTTTGTCTTTCTTTCCCGCTGTTTCAGAGGAATAATTTCCAGGTTTCACAGACGAAGTTGGATCATTTCACTTCCATGAGTCAGGAAATGATTTATGAAAGAATAAAGACTTAAAGCAGACTGGGGATAAGAGGTGGAAGGAAGCTGTGGAGGCGACCTAAGCTGGCCAAGCAGGACGGCTGGGCCTCATCCGTCTGGAAGAAAATTCCTGGTGGTGGGTCACCCTATGCAGGGATAAAGGAAGAATCACTGGGGACAAAAAGAGCACACATCGAGAACAGGTCAAACTGATAACAAGTTAATACTCTCCCATCAAGAGATAAACCACATGCCCTGGCCTGTTTGGCTCAGCAGTTAGAGCGTCGGCCTGCAGTCCAGAGAGACCCGGGTTCGGTTCCCGCTAAGGGCATGTACCTCGGTTGCAGTTTGTCCCTGGCCCTTGGTCGTGCGGGTGGCAGCCACTTGATGTGTCCCTTTCACGTCGATGTTTCTCTCTCTTTCTCTGCTCTATCTGAGCAAAAAGTAAAAAAATGTCCTCGGGTGAGGATAAAAAATATATATATATATTGTCCCATCACCACAGTTCTCATTACCTCATCTCAAATTACTAGATGTCAATTTGATGGGATAAAATTTTCTTGGTCCGGATTTCATAACCACAGAAACCGAATTCCATACCACACAGCTTAGGAAGTCCAGACAGGTGGAATCTAATTTCTCTTCCAAAGCTCTCTACCAGGCCTGCCTTAATCTGACCACAAACGGGAAAGTGTTGGAGAACTTGTCTGTTTTGATTGTTCTAGAAACTGTTGCCTAAATCCAGACTTAGTCAACATCTGATAAGAATCCTCGCCCTACTACCCAAAGGACCTTCTTCTGGTTTGGACTCTAATATAAGGGTCCCAAGGAATGAATGAACTTCCCTACATGCTGAACCTGGATGACTTGGGCTATGGGTGCAGAGAGTCTTCCTAAAAACACCACCCAGTGGTGTAGACAATTTGCTGTATAGACCTTATATTGAATCACAAAGGTTTGGAGGTAGTGATTTTTCTAGTCTGGTGGGTTGTTGTTTTTTCGTTGATTTAAGGGAGAGGGAGAGAGGGATAGAGACATCGATGAGAGAGAACATCAACTGGCTGCCTCCTGCACGCCCCCCACTGGGGATTTGGCCCACAACCTGGGCATGTGCCCTGACCGAGAATCGAACTGGCGACCTCTTGGTGCATGGATCGACGCTCAACCACTGATCACACTGGCCGAGCTAGTCTGGTGGTTTTAAACCTATTTTTCAAAGAACTAAAATTCTGCTTTCCTACTAAAATGAAACAATATAAATAAAAACATTTATGTAGCTGAAACTTGGGGTGGGGAGACCTCCACATTGGCCCCTAAGAGCTGTCCCCAAGTTCTCTTAAAAACCTTCCACAGCCCTGGCTGGTTTGGCTCGGTGGTTGGAACGTTGGCCTGCGGTCCAGAGAAAAACCTTCCGTAGCTCAGCACCTCCATGTTAGGGACACAGTTTCCTGACCCTTAATCCTTTGCTCTTTTTGCTGTAACACCCTGTCTTTGAGAATCTATTCTGAACCTATGGAATTACATGTGGCAACATTAAACCACAAAAATTACTGACTCAATGCTTTCATTAAAGATTCCTTCCTGTTCATTTCCTGAGAATGAGAAGTTTCTGGTCCTTTGTACCACATTAATTCCAATTGGTAATTCTGAATGCCTCTCGGCAGAAGTAATCTAGTTCAGATTCCATGAAATACATATCCGTACAATAATATATATATAAAAAAACTCATAACCCAGCTTATGGTCTACTCCAGTAAGATTTAATCAGCAGGAGTTCAGTATTATACTAAAGTGTTAGGATAGTGTTTTGGATTTTACTATAAAAAGATGTTGCCGCCCTGGCCGGGTTTCTCAATGGTTAGAGCATCAGCCTGCGGTCCAGAGAGTCCTGGGTTCGGTTCCCGCTAAGGGCATGTACCTCAGTGGCAGTTTGTCCCCAGCCCTGGTTGGATCGTGTGGGTGGCAGCCACTCGATGTGTGCCTTTCATGTCAATGTTTCTCTCTCTCTCTCTCCCTCCCACTCTATCTGAACACAAAAATGGAAAAATGTCCTCGGGTGAGGATGAAAAAAAGATGTTGCCTATATTGTATATATTGGTCTCGTGTTGGTAGATTCAATAACTCAGTCAGTAGGTGCTTTCTGGGTCCCTCATCGTACGATGAAATCCAAGGCTGGGACCCCACCACCCAGGCCCTTGGGAGTTTCCCCACACCTCCCATGGTTGTACCCCGTAGTCAGAAAGGACACAGAAGAGGACAGGAACTGCCAGCATCGCCCCTGGGGGTGGGCTCTGGGGTCCCAGCTGGCCGGTAAGGACTCCCGGGTTATCTGCAAGACCAGAGACCTTGTTAACGTAACTGTTATTTTTTTAGTCCTCACCCAAGGATATTTTTACATTACCCTTCAGACAGAGCTGGAGGGAGAGAGGGAGAAACAGAGAGAGAGAGAAACATCCATGTGAGAGAGACACATGGATTGGTTGCCACCCACACAACCCCAACTGGGCCAGGGACGAACCACAACTGAGGTACGTGCCCTTAGCCGGAATTGAACCCGGGACTCTTTGGTTCGCGGGCGACGGTCTTACCGCTGAGCCATACCGGCCAGGGCTAGGTTCAAAGCCTTTAAAAGAAGGGAAGATAAGAACTGGAAAGAAATGCATGTACATGTTTGAAACTTCAAGCAAAAGGGGGAAGCAGGTGTGGAAGGATGAGGGAGAGGTCTCAGACTCTGTGCAAGCCTGTGGGGGGCCTCACACACATCCCCACAGCACTGGGATCAGAGCCGGGGAGATGTTGAGGTTCAGAAAGGACTGGTCGCAGAAGCAATGAAAAGGAAGCCACAGGAACGAGGAAACTGTCTACATGGAGTATAAATTCAAGGCTAGGATCCAAGTAAAATATCAAACTGGAAAGAAAAAAATGTAACAGAAACATTTCAGATGACAAAGCTGAATCTCTGTGCCTGAGATGTGGCCACTTAGGTCTCCCTCCCATGCCTGACAGCTACAGTCAGGCCCTGTCAGGCCTAGACTCCGAGGCCCTGACACGAAATGTCTCTGGTCCAGACCGAACCGCTCACCGCACCAGGGATCTGGGTAGGGGACCCGGTGGGTAGGGCCCACTCGCAACCCCTACTCAGGTTTCTCAGCCATTAGCTCGCATTTGAAACCTGGTATTAGAGCAGTTCATGCTGGGACACTCTCTGAACTCAGCTTGCCCTGGTCCTGGCACTTGTGCCCTACAGAGGGAGGGGAATTTTAATAGCACTGAAAGAAAACAAGGGAAAGAGGATGAAATACTTGTAAAGCTTTGGACAGTGTTGCGTCAAACCCACACAAGCATGTAAGTGGTGAGAGTACCGTGTGTTCTATAACATACACAATAAAACCTCCAGTAGAACGACCTTTTATAATACCCCCTGGAGCAGTGAGGCTAAGTTAGAGAACCAAACTGAGGCTTCTAAACATCTGGGGCTTTTAAATACCTCTGCACTCTATGTAGTTTTGGAGTGACCTACAGCTTCCTGAACAGAACACGGGGAGAGTGTCGATTCTGCAGCGCTGGAGAAAGAGCTCTCGGGCCTAAAACCCAGTTATGCAAATTATTTGCTGCATAACCTTGACCAAGTAATCAAACCTCTGGTCCTCAGTGTCCTCATCTGTAAAATAAAAATACTGAAACTTACTTCACAGAATTATGGTTGGAATAAATGAAATGAGATGATGTATGTATGGCATCTATGATAGTGCCTGGTACACAGACGTTTCATTCATTCAACCAATATGAATTGAGCACTCTGCTATTTCTAAGGCACTGTGCTAGGTACTGGAGATAAAAATGAGCAAAAATAGATTTGGTATGTGTCCTCTTGGAGCCTTCAGTATGGCCACTAGTCTAGTCACTAAATATCCACACTCATTGTGAATCGCTTGTCTTGAGGGAAGCACACCGGTGGTCCCAAATAGGTTGCAAAGACAACGAGCAAGGTACAGACTGTGTTTCTCAACTGCTTAAATCTCAGTGAAGAGGTCAGAGAACCACGGCACTGGATGGCTCTGCTCCCAACAATGTGACTGTGGGCCATCCATGTAACAATTTTGGAGCTCAGTTTTCCCGGAAGTAACATCAGGAGGCTGGATCGGATTAGTGGTTCTCAGTCTTGGCTGTGTATCAGAATCTCCTGGAGAAGCTTGTCAAGTACAGGTTCCAGGGCCCCACCCCAGACCTGGGGATCAGAATCTCCAAGTGTGGGTCTCAGGGGTCTGTCATGATTTTTAGGATGTCCCCAAGTGGTCAAATGTAAATATCTTGGTCTTGGTCCCTCTGTAAGATCCCTTTGAACAGGAAAGCTCTGTGATAAGTTATAACATGAAGCTGAAGCCAAGTACGCTACAGAAAAGACACCAGGCAGGTGCTGTAAGAGTTAGGAAAAGGCAAACATCAGCTGGTACCATAAAAGTGGAACTTGAGCTGGGCCTTGGACGAGGGCTCAAATCTGAATTTGAGGAGGCTGAGAACGGGAACAGCATGGAGAACAGAAGCCAGCTATCTGGCTGGAGGACAAAGTGCTGGAATGGGGATGATGGGACATGAGGCTGGCAAGGTCGATTGAGACTAATGTCATTATTACCTTTCTTCCTTTCATTCGTTCATTCGTAATGTGACCATATTTGGAAATAGGGTCTTTACAGAGGTAACCAAGTGAAAAAGAGGTCATTAGGGTGAGCCCAAATCCAACACGACTGGTGTCCTTACAAAAAGGGGAAATTTGGACACAGAGACAGACACACGCAGAGGGAAGACGATGTGAAGAGACACGGGGATGCCATGTGACGTGGAGGACTCGCCTGTGCGTCTACAAGCCAAAGAACACCAAAGCCTCCCGGTGAGGGCAGAGGCACAGAACAGACTCTCCCTCCCAGCCTCAGGAGGGACCAATCTTGCTGATGCCCTGGTCTCAGACTTCCAGTCTCCAGAACTGTGAGACGGTCCATTTCTGCTGCCGCCCTCGTTTGGGGTACTTCGTGACTGCAGCCCTAGGAAACTAATCCATAACGTGATCGACGGCAAAGGGGCTGTTAGACGTTGTGCCTCAGGGGCCTGGCAACGACGTTCTGATATTTGCTGAGTAGATAATGAGATGTTGGGGGAAAAAAGAGGAGTCAAGATGGACTCTTGGGGAGAAGGAGGGGTGTGGGAGGGAACGCGGGTTCAGCCTTGGACACGTGAATTTCTCCAGAAAGATATGTAGAGGCAGCCAGGGCACAGAAGTCTGGGCCTGAGATTAAATTTTAGGAACCACACACATAGAGCTAATAGATGAGATGCAGTTAGAAAAATTATATAAAAAATAAATAAAAAATAAAGAGAACCAAAGGCAGACTCATCGTAATTTAGGGCATCGGAAAAAGACAGAAAGAGGAGAGGGAAACAGACAAGTTTGGTGGCACTGGAGACAGGAGAGATTTCCAGGAGGAGGACCTAGCGCCACAAGTTTTGACAAGTTTCAAGATATTTTATCTCCATGTAACAATGGGTATTTCTTTTTTTTTTTTTTTTCCCCAACATAAATTGATGACAAGTCTTGAGTGGTTTTAAATGGAGTTTTTGAATTTCTTAAATGCAAGAGAAGGTCTGGGGGGAAGTGGGGGTGGGGTGGGGGGTGTTAGTGTTAATCCTGAGTGTTTCACTGGTAACCTTAACCTAAAAAGCTCAGAGTATTGAATCAAGCAAATAGTCTAGTAGTTAATATTACCTCCCTAATGTCACAGATAAAAAGGCTCAGAAAATAAAGATCTGTAGCTCAATTTTACCTAGAAAATCAGGTTCAGGTGAAGAGCTGGGTTCTGATTCTTGGGCAAATATTCAAATCAAAGCACCAGCCAGCTCATCCATCTCTTCATTCATCCAGCACTTTATTGACCAGCTGGCATTGCGTCAGAAGCATGATCAATAAAATCATCAGGGAGCTTACCGTCTAATAGAGCAGACAGGCACATTATCAGGTAGTTTAAAACCATGTTCAAGACCCCAACTAGAGAAGCTTTAAAAAACAATGATGTCCCAAGGATGGGTGACTGGGTAAACACATATGGTGCACACATACAATGACACATGGAGGAACCATGAGGACATTATACTGACATAAGCCAGACACGAAAGGACCAATATTGTGTGATTCTACGTATGTAAGATACACAGGGCAGTCAAACTCATACAGACAGGGTGTAGAATGGTGGCGGGAAAGGGGGAGAAGAGAGGAGAATGGGGATTAGTATTTAATGGGTACAGAGGTTCAGCTGGGGATGATGAAAAACTGGACATGGATGGTGGTGACGGTTACACAACGTGACAGTACTTAAAGTCACAGAACTGCACACTTAAAAATGGTTACAATGGTAAATTTTATTTTGTATACATTTTATCATAATAAAAAAAAACAATGCCCTGGCTGGTTTGGCTCAGTGGTTAGAGTGGGTCAAGGGTTTGATTCCGGTCAAGGGCGTGCATCTGGGTTGCAGGTTCGATCCCTGGCCTCAGTCGTGCGGGAGGCAACCAATCCATGTGTCTCTCTCACATCAGTGTTTCTTTCTCGCTCTCTCGCTCTCTCTCCCTCCCTCCCTTCTTCTCTTCCTTCCATACTAAGAAGCAGTGGAGAAGTATCCTGGGGTGAGGGTTAAAAAAAAGCAAAAACAAGAATGCCTGTGAATCTCTCAGGTAATTGATAGGTTTCCTGGGGGAACACAAGCTCCTTCAGCTCAGTGATGGCCATGTTCTTACGCTGCCAGATGCTACGTGGAAAGGCAGCTTTCTGCTTTCTGCTGCCCAACCTGACAGCCAGCAGCATCTCGCGGACCTAAAGGCACACGGAGGACTTTGTGACTGTGAACACGTGTGTAACAGGTTCTTACTCTGCACAATTAGGGATCAGATGAAGCTGACACACCGTTCCAGGGGCTCAGGGAGAAAAAAGCACTCTCCCAGCTGTCCCAAAAGTGCAAGTCCTACCCCAGCCCTCTCAGAAAGGCAGCAAACTCGGACTGCAGCTGAGGAATCTGCCATTTCATTTAAATGTCACCACTGACATTCACTATTAATACTGGTCATAGCAAATGGATAAAAAAGCTGTGGTACATATACACAATGGAGTACTATGCAGCTGTAAGAAAGAAAGATCTCTTATGCTTTGAGACGACACGGAGGGACCTGGAGAGCATTACCCTAAGCAAAACCAGCCAAGCAGAGAAAGACAAATATCACATGATCTCACTTATTTGTGGAATATCATGAACACAACAGTCTGAGTAACAGGGTAGACCCAGAGACGTGGAAGTAGGGTACAGACTGAAAGCCCTCAGAAGAGGGGGTAGGTGGAGGAGGAAAGAGATAAACCACAGAACTTATATGCATGTACGCATAACCGATGGACACGGACAACAAAGCTGGAGACGGGGGTGGGAGGGAAGGGGGATGTCAATGGGGAAAAAAAGAGAAATATCTGTAACAAAAATAAATTTAAAAATAAAAAATAAAAACTTAAAAAAAATTGGTCTTAATAGCTGGCATTCTAAATTTTCTTAAGACAACAAAGCTGGGGAAAGGGTGGGAAGGAGGGAGAGGAGGGTGTCCATGGGGAGAAAAGGAGAAACATCTGTAACAAAAACAAATGAATAAAAATAATTTTAAAAAAACAAACATGGAAAAGATATGAAAAAGGTAAGTGACTGGCTCTGTCAATAAGTTGATATCAAATTCAAGTGAAGAGACCAGGTATAAGTTGCTATTGCAGTACATACTACATAATTTAAAGTTTTTATTATAATTCATTAGCATTTGCATCTTTTTTTTTTAATCCTCACCTGAGGACATTCTTCCATTTTTTGTTCAGATAGAGTGGGAGGGAGAGAGAGAAAGAGAGAGAGAGAGAAACATCGACACGAAAGGGACACATCGAGGAGCTGCCACCCGCACGACCAACCAGGGCCCGGGACAAACTGCAACCAAGGTACGTGCCCTTAGCGGGAACCGAACCCGGGTCTCTCTGGACCGCAGGCCGATGCTCTAACCACTGAGCAAAACTGGCCAGGGCTAGCACTTACATCTTTAAATATAATGTTTGGGGTTTACTTTATTATGTCCAGAAATGTTAGAAAATATGACTAAGAAATGGGAAGAAATAGTACTTAAAACCCTATCACCTGGAGAGAACCACTATTCATACTTCAGCATAACACTTTTAGCTGGAACATGCCCCATATTTCTTTCTTTTTTAAAAAATTCAACCCCTTGTATAGGTATTTACCATTCTCCCTCGGTACAAATGGCACTGTGTGGTCTAGAAGGAAGGCTCAGGTGACTTTCCCAGCATCTCCCAGCCTGTCAGGAGGGACGTCAGAATTAGAACTCAATCCTCCATGGTCATCTCCACTAACCATCTGGATAGTTCGAGTCATTGTCTACCACAGCCAGAGTCGCTGGCTAAACATACAGCCTCCTCTGAGATGGTTTCCATTACTGAAATGTTTGAGAGCCAGCCAGAGCCTGGCCTGGGCACTGAGCGAACATCTGGGTGAGGGACTGGCCAGAGAACCACCCAGCAGCTGGAGGCCATCTGGGCACTGAGCCTCCCCACCGGCAAGGCCTCCCGCCCCGCCCCCACCCCACGGCGCCCCTTCAAAGCCTTCCACTCCCCCCTTCTGCTAGATCACAGTGCTCCTCGGCTCCTCGGCCCTCCTCACTTCCCCAGTCTGCCCAGGATAATAATTTCTTCTGCCTTCTTTGTTCCTTTCTTCCTTGTCACGTCTCTGATGTCTTCCTTTTCCACTCCACCTGCACCTGGAAGAGTTTTTCCCTCCCCTGCTTGTCAGTCTGACGGTTTCCTCTGTGTGTTTCCTCCAAGCTCTTTCTCGCTGAAAGCCCGGCATGGACTTCCCACCCTCAGCTTCCTCTGACCAGTGCGCCGCACCAGAAGGGTCACTCACTTACCAAACTCACCAAGAGGGGCCCGGGCCAAGCCCCGTGCTCTTAGGGGCACAGTAACGAATGGGCAGGGCCTCTGCTCTCGAGGCCCTGAGTCTGTTGAGGGGACAACGGAAACCAGTAGTTGAAGAAACGTACTAGGCTGTATGTCAGAATGTTAGTGTCTCAGTGTCTTTGAGAGCATGAGGGGAAAGCAACCTTGCCCGGGGAGGGCGGGGCGGGAAGAGGAGGCGGTTCTGAGTGCACCTTGGTAATGTGGTTCTCCCACGGGCTCCCAAGGTGCAAGGGCACCACGACCAGCAGGGTGAGCGTGTGCCCAGGCCACGGCCAGCTGGGCCATCTGGGCAGGAAGGGCTCGGAACTCCACACTCCACACTACGGTGTGCCCTCGTGTGTCCCTTGTGAAAGGGTTGTACATTGGCCATGGGCTCACCAGCTTCTGTATCTAATTCTCATTTTCAGTTGGGAAAGTTTAGAACAGATTTCCCAGACATCAGTCCACAGCGCAGCTAAACCATGGCCGAACGCACTGTGAGGTTCCCAACCACACACAGGACAGCCGTGGCCCGCGGGCCCGCGGACGCCACCACGCAGTCACCAAGTCTATGTACGATGAATAACCTCCGGGATGCTGCGTGCTCAGTACCTGTGGGTTTGCTCATCTACTAAGTAGGACTGGAGGTGAGCTCAATGACTTGCTCTGACAAAGAGGGTTCCGCTGTCAAGTCAGTATGGGAAACACTCCCTCTCCTGAGGGATTTAGTTGCATGTGAAACATATTAGAGTTCCGTGATTTTTTTTTTTAAGTGTTTAATTTGGTTGAAACCAGCATTTCTCAAACTTATTTGATCACTCAGCCATTTTTCTTCACCAAATACCTATGGACCTCCAGGGAGGAGCCCCTGTTGGAAAGTGCTGGGTTAGATGACTCCCAGCCCACCTTCCAGCCACTGAAATTCATCGCCCTACGGATGGAAAATAAGTCATTGAGCTGGAACCGGAGTAATCAAAATATAACTGGGTTTCATGTATGCCCACGTTTATTGGGGAAGAGAACGACCCCGGAAGCGGGCACGGCCTTGCGAAAGGGCGAGGACGACGAGGGTCCCGCAGGGGCCAGAGGGCCGGCGGCGAGACGAGAAAGAAGAGAAAGGCCCGAGACAGGAAGAATGGGCTGAAAGATAAAGCCAGGAAAACGCCATCCTTAGGAAGCACGTTAGGAAAGTTTGGAAAGTATGAGGCGGTTTCACAGAAACTCTCTGGGCACCAAGAAAGGCAGCGATCGGGATCAGGCGGCCATGGATTAGCCTTTGCTTCAAAGGGAAAGAACCCTGTGTCTGCAGGGGCCACGGGGGGTGGGGGGTGACTGCAGACAAAGTACAAGTCAGGAGAGTCTGGTGAGAAAGCAGAGCAGGACCACAGGAAGGAGGAGGGGAAAATCAGATAACCTTGGGGTGACAAGGAAGGAAACTGGAAGGATTAATGAATATCTTAGACGGCGACAAACCAAATGAACAGCAGGAGCTGGTTGTCTCCAATCTGCCCTCCACTCCGCTCCTTCCCGAGGCCCCTGGGACCTTGCTCACGCCCCCCTCCTCTGTCCAGCGTCGCATGCACTTCCTGACCCACCTTCAAGTCTTCCTCAACTCTGCTACCCGCCTCAGGTTCCTGCCCGTTTCTACCCTTCACGGCCAAACATCCTGCAAGACGTTCCTGTGCCACAGTGACAACGTCCTGGTTAGACCCGAAGCCTCCAATTCACGCGGCCAAAGGAAGCCACCCTCTTCCCCTTCAACCAGCCCCTAACTTACTCACAGGAGTGCCGGACTTAAGGCAGCAGGTACCTCCCCATGCCTCCTGAGGTGACAAGGCTTCAGAAATCCACCTCTGTGCTCGCTCTTACATCTGTGCCTCTCTTCGGGGTCTCGCTGCACCTCTCTGACCCCTAGTACAGAGCCTTCTAAATGTCCTCCACACTGTGATCCTGGGAGGGTGAATCCTCACACACAAGCCTCCCCTTTCTCTTACTTTACTGGACGGCAATTAAAAGACACAAAAATGGCCCAGCGAGTGTGACTCGGTGGTTGAGCATCGACCCATGCACCAAGAGGTCGCTGGTTCGATTCCCAGTCAGGGCGCATGCCCAGGTTGTGGGCCAAATCCCCAGTGGGGGGCATGCAGGAGGCGGCCAGTCGATGTTCTCTCTCATGGATGTTTCTATTTCTCTCTCCCTCTCACATCCTTTCTCTCTCTAATATTAACAAAGAAAAAAAAATTTTTTTTTTTAAAGAGAGACACAAAAATGGGTTACAGCATTTCCTACTTATCCCAGACTTAGTCTCCCAATTCTTCTTAACAAAGTATACAGTGCCAGGAGGCCACCATCAGCCAGCTAAAGTTAACACTCAAGCATACGTTTCCTCACAGCTTAACAACTCTGAAATCTGAATGCGAACTCCGATGCTGTCTGCCAAGCAGATTCCAACGATGCAAACACGTGGTCCTCACATAATCACTGCGTCTGAATGAGAAGTTGGTCACAGTTGTTCATGCTGCTGTCACTTCAGCTAAGTAATATACATTGATGGCACTACACACACCAAGTTTTTCCTTTTTAATCCTCACCCAAGGCTATTTTTACATTTATCTTCAGACAGAGTGGGAGGGAGGGAGAGAGAGAAACATCGATGTGAGAGAGACACATCAATTAGTTGCCACCTGCACGACCCCAACCAGGACTGGGGACGAACCACGACCGAGGTACATGCCCTTGGCTGGAATCGAACCCGGGACTCTCTGGTCTGCGAGCCGATGCTCTAACCACTGAGCAGAACTGGCCAGGGCTACACACACTAAGTTTAATTGCCATTTAAAAAGTTTTCAGGATGACACCATGATTCAGCATTGAAACACAGAAGTTTTTGGTACACAGAAAGGCATGGAAACAGAATAGGAATTCTACATTAGTAAACAAAATGTCATCAGAGGAATGATCAAAATTCCATATTTTATTGCAAAGAAAGGAAGATACTCAGAGGTGGACGAAGCTGGGTTACTTCTTACTAAGATACGCTTATCATAGGACAAACAACTGCAACTGGAGGCAAGAGAAACTGACAAATCCCTTGAAACAGATGAAAGAAATTGCAAAGAGAGGCTGACATAAATCTACATTTCACAGGACTATCTTTTTATTTTTAAAAAGATTTCTTTCATATGTTTTTATTGATTTTTTTTTTACAGAGAGAGGAAGGGAGAGAGAGAGAGACAGAAACATTGATCGGCTGCCTCCTGCACGCCCCCCACTGGGGATCGATCTGCAACCTGGGCATGTTCCCTGACCGGGAATCGAACTGAGACCTCTCAGTTCATGGGGTAATGCTCAATCCACCGAGCCACACTGGACCAGCTCACAGGACTATCTTAAAGGCATTGTATCATAAGTAATCAGCAGTGTTTTTCTTTCTTTACATATAGAAAATAAAAGTACAGCATAAAACCAAAGGCATTTTAAAATCAAAGAACTCTTAGTTCATGCCAAACTTAACATCTCAGTAATTTTTTCATAGAGTCCCAAGGCCAAAAAAAATACCTAATAGTTCCATCTAGTAAGTAGTTAAGTCCAAACTACTTAATAAGTATTTATGTTCCAACAACTTGGTAGCCATTTGAAAAGATACACACAAATTGAAAGAAAAATGTTTTTATTTCATTCTTAAATAACCTCACAATAGCCCTTCCAGTCGAACAGTAATAAACCTTTTAGGACTGAGAAAGCTGAAGCTCAAAAATTCGATGACTTGCCCAAGGTCTCAGAGCTAATAAACGGTTCTGCCTTGTAAGATAGTCATTTGTGTAGTTTATCTTTTTATATCTCCTGCAGAACATACACTTACAGGCAAGAACTGTGTCTTACTCCTAGGAGGATTCAGCAGAACCTCTCATAGCATCTTGCCACAAAATAAACAGTGAATAAACAGTTCTTGAATGAAATACTTTCTACCAAAGAACCCCTCACTGCAGCCTCGCTGGCATTTTCAGCAGCTAACCCCTTGCTTGCCACGTTGAAGAGAATGGTAAGACAAGGGTACCAAAGGAAATCAAAAGAAGGAAAGATGGTGGATGGTACAGCCTGGACAGAGGTGGCCACTATTTACCCAGGTGGTGCCCTCCTAGCCACCGGTTCACCTGGGAAGGCTTCCATTTAATAGCCTGTCCTGTGCTTTCAGCCTGTGCAGAAACGGCTCTGCACCCCTCGCTCGGCCTGGAGGGCCCGCGTGAATGCTCCTGAAAGGACACGCGTCCTCAGCCACCTGGCCGTGGACACCTTCCTGCGAACTAAGGCAGCGTGAGCAACGCGGGGCGGGCCACCTGCGTGCTGACACCGACAGGCAGAGGCAGGTGTGAGGCTCCGGGACAGCGGGCGGCTCACAGAGCCACTGTCTGCCGCCTGGCTCTCCGCGGTGGCCGTCCCGGGCCTGTGTGCAGGTGACCAGTGAACGCAGCCGTGGGAACACAAGCTTCCTTCACAGCCCTCGGGGGCACGCGCCTCTCGGGCAGGCTGGCTCCAGCTGCGCGTCAGCACGCCCGCCCCCACTTCTCAACAACGAAGCCCAGTGAACTCCCCACCTTACACACTTAGCTCCGGCCTGGGTGCGAGCCACATTTCCCACTTACCTGCCCTAAAAAGGGGTTTTATTTCTCCTCTGGAGCAAAATCACCTCTGGAGAAAGTGCAGAGTATGCTGGAGGGAAACATCTCTCCGCAGGAATTCGTTTAATTCACTTCACCTCATGTACCCTCCTAAATCCTGAACCCGAGGCATGTATGTATGTTTAATGTGGGGTGGCTGACAGAAAATGGGTCCCCAGGGACGCAGCCAAGGAAAAACGCCAGGAGGATTCAAGGCATCTGCCACGCTGCACGCTGACGAGCCTGCAGTTCCGAAGTGACAGCGAGTTAAGCACACAGGATTCATGGACCTCCCGGGACCGCAGAAGCCGGCCGGTGGAAGTTACATGAGAGAAGAAAGCTCTGTAAACAGTACTGTACAGAGACGACCGGGGCCACACAGCCCATCCGTTTGGAGACCTTGCACGAGCCCCAAGTCCGCGGTCCCCACATTCCTCGTCCCAGGCCTCCTGGTTCCCTTCCTGCCCATCTGGATGTGGGCAACCAGCTGCAAGGTGGCAAACCCCACCCTTCCAGCACCTCCGACGACCCTTCGCATTTGCGGGAACAAGTGCCACTGCAAGTTCTCTCCCGTCTATTACTTCATTTGGTCCCCACACCTCACTGAAGTGGCAGGGCCCGCATGAGCTCCTAAAGGAACTGTTGCTCACGAGGGTAAATACTGGCCCGAAATCAGATAGCAGGGCCAGATCCCTCCAAGTCAGGGCTCATCTGCCTCATCTTTAATCCAACACCTCAAAGCATTCTCGGCACCACACCAACGCGCCAATGGCAGGATGAAGCGATTTGCCTGAGGTCACACACACGTGCAAAGCATTATCATATTATCACCTGCTCTTGTAAAATGATTCCCTTAAACTACAAGGTTGCTAGTTGACGGAAAGAACACTGGCATGGGAGACCTCACTCACCACCCACGCCAGACATGCCACTGAAATACGACTCCCAGAAATACTTTTCAAAATATTTAACAGGATGGTAATATTCAGTCAGAATTTTGTGTTATCTCTAATTAGCTCCAATTATCTTAAGCAGTACTGTTAAATACAAAACTAAATTAATTTCAATTTACATTTATTTTTATACAGTAACAATGTTTATTTTATTTTTTAATTAATTAATTTATTTTTGTTACAGATGTTTCTCCTTTTTCCCCCACTGATTCCCCCCTCTCCCGCCCTCCCCACCCTGTCCCCAGCTTTGTTGTCCATGTCCACTGTTCATGCATACATGCATATAAGTTCTGTGGTTTATCTCTCCCCCACCACACCCTCTTCTGGGGATTGTCAGTCTGTACCCCACTTCCACGTTTCTGGGACTACCCCATTCCTCAGACTGTTATGATCATTATATTCCACAAATAAGTGAGATCATATGATACTTGTCTTTCTCTGTTTGTCTTGTTTCGCTTAGGATAATACTTTCCAGGTCCCTCCATGTCATCTCAAAGGAGAAGAGATCTTTCTTTCTTACAGCTGCATAGTACTTCATCAATTCACATTTATTCAAAGGACACACACCACGTGGTATCTTGGGAGAAGGGAGAGAGGAGTCATCACGACACATACAAGTAGCCGTTCCAAAAAGTTTACTTTTATTTTCAGAGGGCTTACATTCACCCCTAAGCTTCTAAACTGTGCAGGCACTATGGGCATGAAGCCCAAGTTACTGTGGCACCTGAACACCCCTACGACCCTGCGCTCTAACCAGGAGGTGCCTCCCGCGGCCAGTGCTCCCCTCAACAAGCCCGCTGGACGGGCTGTCGTGTACACGTCACCTGTCCCAAAGGAACGGGCTTCTGAGCTCCTGGAACCCCATCAATTAGTGACAATGACAGGATTCCCTATTTATTTACAAGGAACATTAAATACTCCAAAGACAGGAAGATTTGTGGTTTGTCAATTTCTCATGGTTTGACTGGATTTTCCAACAATGGTTAGGTCACTTCCTCTATCGATAATTAATGCAGGATGCTTCAGAGACCTGTGCTAGCCACTCACCATGTCTTAAATGTTCATCGCTAGTGGCAGAAAGAGTGGATCTAAAAGAAAGTAACCCACAAAACAGGAGAAGGTATTTGCTATATATATATTACAATATATTAACAATCCTTGCAATTCAAAAGACAGACAATCCAATTTTTTAAATGGGCAAAAGATCTGAATAGAAGTTTCACCCAAGAAGATATAAAAGTGGTCAATAAGCACACGGAAAGATGCTGACTATCATTAGACACTAGGAAAATGCAAATCAAAACCACAATGAAATACCACTTCTTATACCTGTCTTAGCCTGCCCAGGCTGTCACAACAAAGTACCATGGACTGGGTGGCTTAAACAACAGAAATTTATTTTCTCACAGTTCTAGAGGCTGGAAGTCCAAGATCAAAGTGCAAGCGTGGCAGAGTTCTGATGAGGCTCCCCACCTAGTTTGCAGATGGCCACCTTCTCCCTGCGTCCTCACCCGGCAGACAGAGACCGCACAGGCTCTGTGGTGTCTCTTCTTAGAACAGTGCTAGTCCCATTATGAGAGCGCCACCTTATGACCTCATCTAGCCCCAGTTACCTCCAAAGGTCCTGTCTCTAAACACCAGTACTGGGAGTTAGGCTTCATCATGTGAATCTGGGGGGACGTACTTTACTCCAGAGCAATACCCATTAGGATGGCTATAATTAAAAAGACGGATACTAACAAGTGTTGAAAAAGATGTGGAGAAACTGGAACCCTCATACACTGCTGATGGGAATGTAAAATGGTACAGCTGCTTTGAAATACATTCTTCCAGTTCCTCAAAAGGTTAAACATAAGAGTTCCCAAATGACCCAGCAACTCCACTCTTTAGTATCCAAGAAAAATGAAAACATATTTCCACACAAAAACTTGGACACAAACGTTGATAGCCACATTACTCATAACAGCCAAAAGTAGAAACAACCCTCAAGTCCGTCAACCGGTGAAAGAATAAATAAAAGGTGTATATTATTCAGTCATAAAAAGAAATAAAGCCCCTGCTGGGTGGCTCAGTTGGTTGGAGCATCACCCCTCACACCAAAAAGGTTTTAGGTTTGATTCCTGGTCAGGGCACATACCTAGGTAGCGGGTTCGATCTCCAGTGGAGGTACATAAGGGAGCAAACCAATCAATGTTTCTCTCTCACATTGATGTTTCTCTCTCCCCCTTCCTCTCTCTCTAAAATCAATATACATATCCTCAGGCAAGGATTAAAAAGAAGAAATGAAGTGCTGACACATGCTTCAACATGGATGAACCTTGAAAACATTATGTTGAGTGAAAGAAGCCAGTACAAAACACCACACACTGTATGATTCCATTTCTATGAACTGTCCAGAATAGGCAAGTCTGCAGAGACAGAAAACAGATCGGTGGTTACCCAGAACTGGAACTGACGGAGCGGCTGCTAATGGGTACAGGGTTTCTTTTCTGGGAGATGAAATGTTCTAAAATTGATTGTGGTGATGGTTGTACAACTCTGTGAATATATTAAAATGTACTGAATTATACTTAAATGGGTGAATTGTATGGTATGTGAATTAAATGTCAATAAAGTGTCATACGTATTTAAAAAGTAAGTGGCAGTTAACGACCCTGGAGTCCAGCCGAGACATGCCTTAGGAGGAAAGATCATGCCCTCCAGTAAGACCTCTCTAGACCAATCTATTAAAACCGAAAACCAGGCCCTAACAAGATCTGCAGGAAAGCTGGAGTTAGTGTTTGAGTCCTGCCAAGTTCAAGTCTGTGCTTTTCACAGATCTACGCTAACAAAGTGTCCAACCAGGCCAACACCAGCACCGAGTGATCAGCCAGTCACTTAACTGTCTGCCAAAACAAGGACCAGCACACTTCAAGGAACGATGAAATCCAGAGTCTTTAAAATACATTATCACAACGCCCAACATTAAAATAAAAGAAAATCACTAGGCAAAAAATAAATAGGAAAAGTTAAGAAAAAATAGTCATAATAAACTAAATTCGACATAGCCTAGATGTTGAGCTTAGCTGACAAAGACTCTGAAGCAGCTATTATAAGTACATTTAAGTCATTAAAGAAAAATATGTTCAAATAACTTAATAAAACTGTGGTCTTAATGTGGAAATAAAGAATCTCAGGGGATAAATGGAAACTACATAAAAAACCAAATGAAAATTTAGGAACTAAAACGTAAAATAACAAAAATGAAAAATTCTCTGCATAATCTTAACAGCAAACTGGAGACGGCAGAAGGAAGTCAGTGAGCGTTAAGGTTCACCAATAAAAACGAGCTACTCTGAAGAACAGAGAGGGGAAAAAAGAATGGAAGGAAAATGAACTAAATTTTAGGAACCTGAGTGACAATATCAATTAACCTAATATAAGTATAATGAAAACATCAGGGTATTTTACTTATATGTGGACTATAAAGCAAAAAGTAACAAGTTAGCAAACAAATACAAACAAATACAAATTCATAGATACAGACGACACAATGGTGGTTTCCAGAGTGAAAGCGAAGTGGGGGAGGGGTGAAGTGGGTAAAGAGTCCAACTACATGGTAATAGAAGGAGATCTGCCATTGGGTGGGGGCCACACAATATTCTACACAGATGTCAAATTCTAATCTTGTGCACCTGAAAATTAAATAATGTTATTAACCAATGTTACCCAATACATTAAAAAAAAAAAAAGAGGATAAGAATGGGGCAGAAAAAAACATTTAAAGACATTATGACCAAAATTTCCCAAATTTGATGAAAACCACTAACTTATTTATAGGTCTAAGAAGCTCACGAGACTCCAAGGAGGATATACATAAAAGGACCATGCCTCAGCACATCACAGTCAAACTGCTGAAAAAGAAAGATAAACTCTTGAAAACAGTGAGGATTGTGGGGCTTGGGGAAACATTACATACAGGGGACAAAGATTTTTAAAAATACAGCTGACTTTTTATCAAAAACTACAAAGAACAGAACACACTGAGCAATGCTTTAAAGTGTTAAAAGAACAAATAATAATAATAATTGTATAGTCAGCAAAAATATCCTTCAAAAACAAGGATAGCCCTGGCCGGTTTAGCTCAGCGGTTGGAGCGTCGGCCTGTGGACCAGAGAGTCCCGGGATCGGTTCCCGCTAAGGGCGCGTACCAAAAAAAAGACAACATACTAAGACGTGGCAGCAGGTAAATGGAATTATTGTTCCATTGTTGTAAGTGTATCACATCTGCAAAGTATGGACTGTGAGAGGTACAATGTGACTGTGAAGAGATACTCTAAGATCCTGGTTAATTAAGGATGCATATAGTTAGCCCTAGAGCAATAACAACAACAACAAAAGCAGGGGAGGGAGGGGACGACTGGAAAACAAATAGCAACATGGTGGATTTTGACCAAACCATATAAAATTACATTAACTGATCAAAACTTAACATCCCCCATAGTAAGAAATACTAACATCATGTCCCCTAACATGCTGCATTAAGAAAGATACAACAGCCCGGCCAGCGTGGCTCAGTGGATTGAGCGTCATCCCACAGACTGAGAGGTCCTGGTTGGATTCCCAGTCAGGGCACATGCCCAGGTTATGGGCTCGATCCCCAGTAGGGGGCGTGCAGGAGACGGCAGATAGATGTTGATGTCTCTCTCTCATCGATGTTTCTTCTCTCTCTCCTTCTCCCTTCCCCTCACTAAAAAAAAATCAGTAAAAACATATTCTTAAAAAAAGAAAGACAACATCCCTCCTGTAGTATTCCTGCCACAAATGCATAACTATGACCTAATCACGAGGAAACACAAGACAACCCAAACTGAGGGAGGAACATTCCATAAATTTATGCATCAAAACTGAAAAGATCATGAAAACCAAAAGGAACACTGAGGAAGTGTCACTGATTGGATGAGACTAAGGAGACATGACAACTAAATTTAATGTGAGATACTGGACTGGATTTGGGGCCAGAAGATGACATTAGGGGGAAAAATGGTGAAATTGGAATAAAATCTGTAATAACTTAATACTGTAACAATGTTAACTTTCTGTTGTAAAATGTTAACATTAGGGGAAACTAAGTGAATGGTATAGCTACAGGAATTCTCTGAACTACTTTTGTAACGTTTCTATAATTCTAAAATGATTTCAAAATAAAAAGTTAAAAGATGGTATTAAATGTAAATAAACATCCCAATTAAAAACCAGAGATTGTCATATTAACCAAAATGTGGAATAACTCAAATATCCATCAAAAGTGAATAAACAAACTGTAGCATGTTCATTCAATGCAGTAAAAAGAAATGAACTACTAATACCTCAACAACATGGAAAAATCTCACAGCTATTATGCTGCACCAAAGAAGCTGGACAACAAAGAACTGAAAGAAACTAAGAATTCGGGCATAATTCTACTTATGTGAAATTCTAGACAGGTCAAACTAATCTAGACTGACATAACTCAGATCAGTGGTTACCTGAGTTGTGGGGTGGGGAGTGGTCTGTAAAGATTATAAGGGGGACCAGGGAGGTAAAAATATCTTGATTGGAGTGGTGGTTGCATGGGTATATCTGTTTATCCAGATTTACTGTACTGTACACTTACAATTTTATTGTATGCAAATTATACTTCAATAAAGTTGATTAGGAAGAAAAAATAAGTAGCATCCCCACCATTCAACTGTGTCAACACAGAACAGCGTGTGAAGAAACAGAGGGCAGAATTGATGAAGTTTATGAGTTTCGACAATGCTAAGACTTTTCCTAACCCTCAAATGCACCCAGACTGTGGAAGGGAGCTCACGATATTTTTTTCAGAAGCAGGCCTCTCAGGCTTTTAAGCATAAAAGTAAGAAGCCACGTAGGACTCTTCCTACGTGGCAAGAGTTGACAGTGGGGTGGCTGACAGGGCATTGCAACAATCTCACTTGAAAGGAAATATTTTAAAGCTGTCTGGAAAGCTCTGACCAGGGTCCTCTTGATTTGGTTACAGTGTGACAAACTCTGTGTTTGAAAATGCAATGTTTTTGAGGTCAGATTACTGTTGAACTGACATGTTTGTGTAGTTTATTAATACCATGCTTAAGTATGAAAATAACACCAACTCTATCCCTTCTTTCTAGACATAACCAAGCTTTTGATTATGTCAGCAGAACTAGTCTCTGGAGACTGCACAATAGCATTTTTGTGTGGTTGTTTAAAAGCATAATTAAAGCGAACATCTACTGGGTGCTTTCTTTTTTTTTTTTTTTCTTTGTTAATCCTCACCTGAGGATATTGTTCCATTGATTTTTAGAGTGAAAAGGAGGGAGGAAAGGAAAAACATCAACGTGAAAGAGACACATCATTTGGTTACCTCCCACACAACCCTAACCAGGGCCAGGATTGAACCTGCAACCCAGAATCAAACCCATGACCCTTCAGTCCACAGGCTAACAACACTCTAACCGCTAAACCAAACCAGCCAGAACTTGCTTTCTGTGAGGCCCTGCTAAGTGCTTTCATGCATTGTAATCCTCACAATGGCTCCTAAAGGATTTTAACAGATGAGGAAACTGAGATCAAGAGACTTTGGGTAACTTGCTCAAGGTCGCTTCTATGTGGTGGCCATGCTGCTGGTGAGTTTTGGGGCCAAGACTGAGTCAGCACCAACTAGGCTGCACACTTGATTTCTTAAGCACTGTATATAAGAGATTAAACATTCTTTTTCATGATAAAGATATTTGTGTTAATGTTACCGATATTTTTATCTGTTCTAATGACTAGACAGGAAAACACAAAATGAAAAGAAAAAAAAAGCTCACACTCTAGTTATAGGATGTAACTTCTTTTTGATACTTTTGGATACTATTTCACTTCACCATATAAGCTTCAACAAAGTTTTCAAAGACTCTCTCCTAGAAATAGAGAAAGAAGAAGACAAGTGCCAACTATGAGTCACTGTTGAGTCACCTGGGGCTGTGTTTTGTCAGTGGATTGAAAAAGTCTGGGTCACATATCCACTCTCCACATCCTGCAAGTAGAAACAGTGCCTTGCATTGGTTACAAACCACTTTCATAATACTGTCTCGCTTAGTCCTACAACTGTGCGGTTGGCAAAGGGGGGTGGTGGCTAAATGGTGTTCCATTTACAAATGGGGAAAGGGAGACAGACCTGTCTAAGGCATACTTTGCCCAAGATCCCTGGGAACGGGGCAGTGACCACAGACGTCTGCTTCACAGGTGACCGCAGGGAGGTTGAGCAACCTCAAGCATTGGGATCCAGGATTCCTGAGACATCTGGCCTTTGCCTAGAATTTCCCACCTCAGTTTTAGTCAATAGATGCTCAACATGAAGGTGCCACTTTAAATATTCTATTTTTCAAAACAACAGAAGTACATTTCCAAGGGAACACTAAAGCAGGCACCAGGAAATGACAGCAGGTCATCTTAGTAAACAGGAACCAATAACATTACCTCATTTCACCAAACGTAATAATGCACCATTATTTTGTACCTAAGAAAGGAAAGTACTCCCAATTAGACAACACATTGATTTTAAGATGCATCCCGATCTCAGGTATGTTACAATGTGTCTTAGTATTGATGAAATATGGTCATTCAAGCCCCAGCTTTCTCCAAGTGGGAATTATAACCTCCTTAGAAATCACTACCTCATTAATTTATCAATATGACTGAAGAGTAACGATGCCGATTGCTGGACTGCTCGTGGGAGAGGCGGACAAAGGTGAGTCAGCATCCCATGCCCAGGAGGAACCTCCCACACTGGGCCCTTCGAGGGAAATTCCCACAGCCAGAAGTGCAGAGCTTCCCACAGCTCTGCGGTCAAAGCAGCTGTCCTACGTGTCCGGGTCTCCTTTGTCCCCTCAATGTCAAACAAACCAAATCATAAAACACTCAAGTCTTTTGAACCAAACTCTGAGTTTGGTATTTGGAGCATCAAGGTGACAATTTCTTGTTTTTAAACTAAATTAATTTATTTTCATTACAGATGTTTCTCTTTTTTCCCCCACTGACACCCTCCTCGCTGCTCCCCTCCCCCTCCCCCCACCTTTCAGCAGTGTTGTCTGTGTCCATTGGTTATGTATATATACATGTAAGTTATTTGGTTTAATCTCTTCTCACCCCCCCACCCCCTTCTCTGAGGTTTGTCAGTCTGTTCCCTACCTCCATATCTCTGGGTCTGTTTTGTTCATCAGCATATTTTGTTCATTATATTCCACAAATAAGTGAGATCATGTGATATTTGTCTTTCTCTGATTGGCTTATTTCACTTAGCATACTACTTCTCCAGGTCCCTCCATGTCGTCTCAAACGGTAAGAGATCGTTCTCCCTTACAGCAGCATAGTACTCCGTTGTGTATAAGTACCACTGCTTTTTGTTTTTATCCTCACCGGAGGACATTCTTTGCTTTTATCTTCAGAGAGAGCAGGAGGGAGAGAGGGAGAAAGAGAGAGAAACATCGATGTGAGAGAGACACATCGGTTGGTTGCCACCCACATGATCCCAAACAGGGCCAGGGACAAACTGCAACTGAGGTACGTGCCCTTAGCGGGGACTGAACCCGGGCCTCTCTGGTCCTCAGGTCGAAGCTCTCACTGCTGAGCAAAACTGGCCAGGCTGTTCCACAGCTTTTTTTATCCACTCATCTACTGATGGACACTTGGCTGTTTCCAGATCTTAGCTATTGTAAATAGTGCTGCTATGAACATAGGGGTACACATATTCTTTCTGATTGATGTTTCAGGCTTCTTAGGGTATAGTCCTAGTAGTTGTAGTAGTGGGATCACTGGGTCAAATGGCAGTTCCATTTTTTAATTTTTTGAGGAAACACCATAATGTTTTCCATAGTGGCTGCACCAGTCTGCATTCCCACCAGCAGTGTGCTAGAGTCCCCTTTTCTCCACACCCTCACCAGCACTTGTTGTTTGATTTGTTGATGGCGGCCATTCTGACAGGTGTGAGGTGATACCTCACTGCTGTTTTAATTTGCATCTCTCTGATGATGAGTGATGTTGACCAGTTTTTCATATGTCTCTTGGCCATTTGTATGTCCTGTTTGGAGAAGTGTCTATTCAGTCCTCTACCCATTTTTTTTTTTTTAATCCTCATCTGAGGACATTTTTCCATTTTTTGTTCAGATAGAGTGGGAAGGTGAGAGAGGAAGAGAGAGAGAGAGAAACAGCGACATGAAAGGGACACATCAAGTGGCTGCCTCCCGCATGACCCTAACCAGGGCCGGGGATGAATTGCAACTGAGGTACGCGCCCTTGACCAGAATCGAACCCACTACTCCTTGGTCTGCAGGCTGACGCTCTAACCATTGAGCAAACTGGCCAGGACCCTCTGCCCATTTTTTAATTGGGTTCTTTGTCTTTCTTTTGTTGACTTGAATAAGGAAATTAACCCCTTATCTGATTTATCATTGGCAATTATGCTCTCCCATACAGTGGGTTCCCTTTCCATTTTGATGTCTGTTTCTTTAGCTGTGTAGAAGCTTTTTACTTTAACAATTTCTTGACACGCTCATTGTTTTCAGTGAAGAGTTAAAGAAGGGAGCTAACACTGACTGAGGGCATAGTATGTGCAGGAAGTGCCCTAATATAGAAATTACTGCACTGAATTCTCAGAATAACCTTATGTATCGAGCATTATTTTCCCTGTTCAAAAGATGGAGAACTGGGAGCTCACAAAAGCTAAACAGCTGTAGGTTGCATGGCCGAGTCAGGATTCAAACCCGAATCCACTGACCCTCCAAGGGCGTGCTTTCTACTGGACAGATGACATAAAGCACAGTGGGCACAGGCGTTTAAAAGCTTGAAACTCGATGCTAGACTAACCTGAAATCTGGAGGGCTGATGCTACTTCCAAAACTTCATAGTAAATAACAAAACCCTGTGAGCTACAGGACACCTCACTCAGGTTAGGAGACCATCTCTTCAGTAGGATGGCTCTTCACTGCTCTGAGGTGGTCCCCTGTACAGCCCCAGGTGCACGCAGGGACTCACCCAAGGTCTACTGAGAAGACAGCTTAACCAGCCACAGAGCCAGCCGTGAAGCTCACTTGTGGACTACCATAGAAGACAAGGTGCAAAGGGCCATCATGATGCGTGTCCCCGTACCTATGAGAGCCCATCAGAGAGTCAGCTCTCAGCCACAGAGAGATCCTTCTGACAAGGTGACCAGAGGGTGGCATCTGAGCTGTACCTTGAAGAACAGGTAGGTACAAACAGGGAGAGAGGAAGGGGAAGGGGTTGTGAGAGAAGCAAATGCAGGAGCCTGCATTAGGAAGCAGCACTGCTGGTTTGGCTGCCACATAGGGAAGCAGGAGAGGAGCCCGCAGAGGTGGGTTAGGTGAAGATGTGGAAGGGTCCCGAACACCCGACTGAAGACACCATGTGAATTCAGGAGGGAGAGGAGTCACTCGGGCATTCTGAGCAGGAGGGGCCCTGGAGCAGCAGCGTGGTCTGTGATTCGTCAGGGAGCAGGGTGCGAGACGTCCTGCGGGTGTGGACCAGGGACAGGCAGCTGGTGAGAAAGCTGGGACCCAAATTCACATCAGGTGTGTAAGGGCTCACACAGCAGCACAGAGACAGGGAGAGAACTGGGAGGTGATTCCAAAGGATTTAGGGGAAATGAAAATAAGGACAGATTGTCGGGATACAATAGACACACTTTAGAACAGTGTTCCTCCACCAGGGGCAATGTTGGCCCCCTAGAGACATTTGTAAATGTCTAGGACTGTTTGGCTGTCATCCCTGGGAGGCAGGTGCTACTGGTGCCTAGTGGGCAGAGCGGTCAGGGATTCGCTCACATGCACAGGACAGCCTCCTACAACAAAGAATGATCAGGTCCAAAGGAATCAATAGTGCAAAGGTTTAAAAATAGTCTTTTTTTTTTTTTTTTTTAATTTTTGTTACAGATGTTTCTCCTTTTCCCCCCACTGATTCCCCCCTCCCCCTCCCTCCCTGCCCTGTCCCCAGCTTTGTTGTCCATGTCCACTGTTCATGCATACATGCATATGTGGTTTATCTCTCCCCCACCACACCCTCTTCTGGGGATTGTCAGTCTGTACCCCACTTCCACGTCTCTGGGACTACCCCATTCCTCAGACTGTTATGTTCATTATACTCCACAAATAAGTGAGATCATATGATACTTGTCTTTCTCTGTTTGGCTTGTTTCACTTAGGATAATACTTTCCAGGTCCCTCCATGTTGTCTCAAAGGATAAGAGATCTTTCTTTCTTACAGCTGCGTAGTACTCCATTGTGTATATGGACCACAGTCTTAAAACCATACAGAAACAAAGTGGTAAAAATGGTACACTCACCACGCGGCTCATGAACCAACACGGTGAAGAAACCGGTGGGACTGGCTCTGCCTAGACCACAGCTGCTCACCGCTCTGCCCATTCACTGCTCTGTCACAGTCCCCACGGGCTCAGAGCCCTCCATCCTCCCGACCACCCGGAAGGGGGACAGCATGCAGGAAACGTACACGTATTTGAAAATACGATGTGCTTGTATACAGATGTGCAGGAAAAATGGGAAAGGAATGTGCCAAAATATTATCAATGATTATCTCTAACTTGGAGTTTTTATTTTGTTGTTGTTATTCCTCACCTGAGAATATTTTTCCATTGATTTTTTTAGACAAAGTGAAAGGAAGGGAGGGAGAGAGAGACATCAGTGTCAGAGAGAGACATCGATTAGTTGCCTCCTGCACAACCCTGACCAGGGCCAGGGATTGAACCTGCAACCCATGTATGTGCCCTAGACTGGGAATTGAACCTGTAACCCTTCGGTCCAGGGGCAAAATATGAATAAATTGAAAAAAAGGGAAAAAATGTAATGATTTTTCATGAACGTGTCTTAATTTTGACAGTTAAAATAAGCAGAGGTATGTAACGGGCCATATGTTCTCACCAGCTGCCCCATCTCTGCAGTCTGGTGAGGGGGGAGGGAGGACAGGGAGCTGCAGGCCAGAGGATGGTCTACCCCATCGACCATTAGACGTGTCCATGGTGGCAGGGAAGGACAGGGACCCTGGCATTCACTCATCTATCGCTTCACTCACTGTGTCAGGCATTGCCCATGTGCCCCAGATACAACAGTAAATAAAAGAGACAAAAATCCCTGCCCTTGTGGTGTTTATATCCTAGAAAGATGCAGCAGGCAAGACAGCAAATAAGTAAAATATTAGAAATATGTATGATCAATGGAGAAAAATAAAGCAGAGAAGGGGGCTCGGGAACAGGTGGAGGGTTGCAGTTTCTACAGGGGAGTCACAGAAGAGGTGGCCAGATGACACCTGAGGGACTGAGGAAGGGGCGCGGAGAGGAGAGAGCAGAGAAACACCAGGTGCAAACTCGAGGCAGAGGCCTGCCTGGGGGGCTCGCACACAAGCTAGAGGCCCCCCTGCTCGAGCGAGGGACAGACGGATGAGGCTGCAGAGGGAAGCAGCGTCCGATCACCGGGGCTGGTAAGCGCTCTAAGGACTCTGCCTTTGTCCTGCATGAGGCGAAGGCCATGGAGGGCTCCGAGGGAAAAACTGACCCTACAGATGTCAACAGGATCGCGGGGACTGGCTCAAGCAGGGACACCAGTTAGGAGGCTGTTACTGGAATTTGGGAGGGACCTGCCGGTGTCATGAGCCAGGAGGAGAGGGAGGGGTGGATAAGGGGAGAAGTGGCCAGGGCTCTGAGTGTCTTCTGAAAGTAGACCTAGCAGGAGTCACTGATGGACTGGATGTGGGTGGGTGAGTGGGGGAAGGGAGGGGAGAGGGAGGGAAGGAGGGAGGGAGGGAGGGAGGGAGGGAGGGAGGGAGGGAGGGAGGAAGGAAGGAAGGAAGGAAGGAAGGAAGGAAGGAAGGAAGGAAGGAAGGAAGGAAGGAAGGGCGGGCAGACAGACTTCAGGGTTTGTAGCATAAGCAACAAGAAGGATGAGACCGAGAACACCGTGCAGAGCAGGTTTAAGGGGAAAGGCCGGAAGGTCGGGCTGGGATCCTCTCCGATCTGGAGGAGATGCTGCTGAAGCAATCCCAGGAGCCTGTCTGATGCGAGGAGGGGAGTAGGCAGGAGAGGAACGTGGGAGGTGACCAACAGTGCGGATGGTAATCACAGCCATCCAAGTGTATCAGAGAAGAGGCTGAAGGAGAGAAAGCAAGCAGGGAGCCACGCAGAGAAGGAGGGGAAATGTGGGGAGTGAGGTGCTCCGGAAGCCAAGTGAAGAAAGAACATGCCTCAAAGAGGTCTTCTCCTATCCGTTCTTTACAAATTATATTCAGTAAGGCTTTCCCGGATACTCATGCTGGGCAACCTGGGTCTAAAGAAGGGAGTTCCAGTAATTTCCAGATGGTGCCGGGGGTCTGGAGTGACTGCCTAGCAAGGCACTGGGAACGAAGCACACATGGGACCCTACTCCAGCTCCGTCACCACCTCTCAATCTGGTCACACACGGTGAGACACATCCTACCAGTAATGGGAGCATGGAGGAGTGTTCCAGGTCCCCTGTGTAAGGGTCCAGCCTGTTTAAGGGAAAAGGGAGTGTCCCACCTTTTCCTTCCCTTCAAGACAGCCAACCCTGGACATCTGTCCTCTCCAGTCACTGGTCTTTCCACAAACTGGGACCCTCTATTCCCATCGATGTAATGATCAAAATTTAATCCATGCTTGATCGGACACAGTGGGTGCTCAGGAGAGCAATTCCCTGAGACTGGCGAGCGCATGCTGACCAGCAGTGGGTATGTGGTTCCTGTCCCGCCTAAAGCTGCCTGCGTCCTAAACGCAGAGCGAGTCCAGGGCAGGGGCCCAGGGGCTCCCCCTGCCCTGCCGCTGGACCCGCATCAATGGTGCCATAGTAGCCAACGCTGCTACAGCCTGGAAAAGTCCCAGACAGGGTTTCGTGCTTTACATACACGAATCCTCCCCACCACCTACTTCACAGCAAGCACATGAGAGAAGTGTCAAGTTACTATTTCCATTTTACAAGTGAGGAAACTGAGGCACCAAGAAGTCAAGTCACCTAACCTGGCTAAGGTTACACAACCAGCTACTAAGTGCTGGGATTCACAGCAGGTATCTGACTCTAAAGCCGAAGTCACGCCCTGGCCAGTTTGGCTCAGCGGTTAGAGCACCAACCTGTGGTCCAGAGAGACCTGGGTTCGGTTCCCGCTAAGGGTATGTAACTTGGTTGCAGTTTGTCCCCGGCCCTAGTTGGGTTGTGTGGGTGGCAGCCAATGTGTCCCTTTCACGTCAATGTTTCTCTCTCTCTCTCTCTCTCTCTCCCTCTTTCTCCCTCCTACTCTATCTGAACAAAGAATGGAAAAATGTCCTCAGGTGAGGATAAAAAAATAAAATAAAATAAAGCCTGAGTCACTGGCTGTGCCTTAGCTTTCTGCAGCCTCTGTCTCATGGGTTATCCTGATAGTACTACCTGGGACCTCCTCCCATTCACCAGCTCCTGCTCCTGAGTGTGACATGGAATTTTCTACTTCAAAACTCATACACAAAATCTCCTTAAAGATTTGATCACTTTGATTGCAGATCTTGTACCCTAAACAAGATGTATATGAAGTATTTAATAATTGATTGCTCCAAATTTTCCAGGAAAAACCTCTCGATGAATATGGGTAAGGTACATAATCTTAGAGCTGAGTTTAGGAAGGGGCTCAACTGTACTCCCAGCTCCCACAGCGATGAAAACCTCCCGTCATCTCCGGGTACCTGTCTGGAGAAAGGGGTGCGGGTGCACAAATCCTGCTTCAGAACCAGATGCCGCAAGTGCGACAGGGCCAGGGCTCAGGGCTGTTCCGTGCGAGTCCCCTGGACACCGGGCTCCTCTCTGAGGGCAGAGTGAGGCTCAGCAGCAAACAGGATGACCTTGGGCTAGTGTTAGCAAAGCTTTGTTACCATATTTTTTTTTGCTCCCCCAGCAGGACTCAGAGCAAATCTACTGACTGAACATTCCAGATCATTCGAAAGTAACCTTTGGAGGCTCAAGTTTGTAAACCACCAACTTTTAATCCACTGCCTTTTCTAACTTAAGCCCGGTTATCATTTTCCAGACCTCAGGAAATCCACTCCTGACCCTTTATCAATTAGTCAGACAAGACAAACCTTTGAAGGGTTAGCATTTCGGGCTCATGGCAGCTGCAGAGAAGAGAGGGCTGGAAACCCATTTAAGAACGACGCTGGGTGCCTCCCTCCAGCAGCTCAGGCAGCAGCCCTGAGGTCACCCGAAGCTGGAGACAGAGCCTCGCCGTAATCCTCAGGAGGCTGGTTAACCACAGAGGCCCCTGCCAGGCCGGAGCCCAAAGCCAGGAGCACAACCTGAGCCTCCAGCTCGACCACAAACCCTGCCTGCAAGACCAGGGTTTGTGAAACAGTAACTCTGTGAGAGCAGCAGGGCCGGACCGCCCTCCACCCTCTAAACCTCGGGTGGGAACGCACCTCCTTTGATTGGCTGCTTCCCCACCACCAGGCCTGGTCCTCAGCAGAGGGATTTCCAAAACTGAGCCAGGGAAAGCTATTTAAAACGACTGAATGTGAGAACTGGAAGGGGCCTCTAGCACAGGCTAATGCAATGCCCTCACTTTATAGAAGAGACAGCTGAGACCCCAAGGGAAAGCTACAATGCCCCTCCCACCCCCACCCCAAAAACCTACCCAGCAAAACCTCAAGAAGACAGCGATGCAAAGAACAAGACAAGGGTTGGGTTCTCTGGGGGGGGGGGGGGGTAGAGGTCTGAGGTACAAAAAGGAAAACTGAGAGAACACCCTGTGCCCTTAAGGGCTGCATGGCTGCCAACACTGGACTTGCTGGGAGGGGACCCCAGAGCCGCTGGCTGGGCAATGGTTACAGTCCGCACAGCAGCCTGAGTCTATGTCCTAAACCTCGCGCATGGTGTTTGGAGGGGTCAGGGGCTGTCTCCCCCCGGTACCAACCAGGCTCCAAATCAGCCAGGAGGAAACAGTTGGGAAGACAGCCACAGGGGTGGAGAAGCAGGGAGGAGAGAGACCAACTTAGAAAGTCTAGAAGAGGATTCACGCAGCACAAAAAGGCCCAGCAGCAACCACAGGGGCCAAGGAGTCAGGAAATGCTGCCAGAGGAGTCAGCCCAGTGGCCAGACGGCCAGCTAGCGGGTCCACTCGGATGGAGGGGGCGAAGGTTTAAATTTAGCCAGGTAAACAGAGCTGCTGTGGAGAGGCCTGGGAGGAGCAGGGTGATCACCTGCGCTTCTCCCTGAAGGGAAAGTCTGGCCAGAACTGTCTGTTCTCCAGGCTCCGCCACAGGCTCGCGGGCGCAGTGAATAGGCTGCTCCTCCGTGATGGGCGGAAGGTCATCTTTACTTTAAAAAGTGGAGCAGATTAAAAACTATCAAGTCTTTTCATCTTTATCACAGTATCTACTCCCAAACCCTCTGCTGGATTTTTCTGGACTCCAGGATACAATCTGAAGATGCTCCACAAAAACAAACAAACAAACAAAAAAAGCAGCCAAGAGTGCCCTTAGGAGAGGGTGGGGAGGCCCCCATATTCTCTCCTCACCCGGGGATTTTTGTATCTGTTGTTCTTAGGAACCCTGAGAGACCTGAAGGAGTTACAAAACCACCAGGACAACAACAGACTCAGGACTGTGTTCAGGTGTGGGGCTGGAACAAAGGTGGAGTCGGAAGATTAGGAGATAAATGACAGGCAGTTTGAAAGGGCTCCGGGGAGAACACCATCAGAGGAGCCAACTGGAAAGCTTTTGTGGACTCGTTGAGTTTTATTTCAGAGGAGGCAAGAACTATTACTTCACATAAAAATTCCCTCCCCTGCTGCAGATGCCAGGCCGTGGCAACCCGGAAGCCAGCAGGACTATCCTAGAAGTACAAATGAGAACAGACTAGCCTGGTCTTCTGCCCTCTTGAAGACGTGCAAACAAACAGATCCTTCTGCTGCGACCCGAGTACCAGGCAGGGAAACACACAGGTGAAGACAATCCCAGGTTTCTTCACTGCACAGCATATGGCTCCCACCAAGCTGGCCAGTTCCCTTTAACTTACACTTTTGGGATAGAAAACTTTTTATTTCTTTTTTTCTTTAAGGACATTTTTTTTTCCCTTTTATTAATTTGAGAGAGAGAGGAAGGGAGAGGGAGAGAGAGGTGGAAACATCGATGAGAGAGAACATCGATTGGCCGCCTCCTGCATGCCCCCCACTGGGGATCAGGCCCACAACCTGGACATGTGTCCTGACCCAGAATCAAACCCGCGACCTCTAGGTGCATGGGTCAATGCTCAACCACTGAGCCACACCAGCCGGACTGATAGAAAACTTTTTAGAAAGGGGCTGTTTTAAGACATTAAGACACTCCTGGAGATAGTACAACTACCAAATGTACAAAAAAGAGGATTGGTTTCAGACACCCTGAGCAAACACCTACACACAACACCCTCCCTCATATAGTCATACTCAAATACACAAGAAAGCAGGGCCTGGGAAAGTAGGAAATCCACAGAAGGAAAGGGTCAGCAAGCTCCCCTGGTAGGTAGACCGCACAGTGTGTCACACGCCTTCTGTCTGATTTTCTTTAGGACAAGAAGTAGCTGCTGCTCAGGGCTACCCTTAGCTATGTACCCACATACTGTCTCTTTAGGTCCCTCTGCTCCACTCCCTCCCACCCTGTCAGCTCCAGCTGTGCCCTGGAGCGGGGAGAGCTGCCTCTTTGCCTGGGCTCCTGGGCCTGACAGCACCACGAAGAGCCCAGCTGCACCAACCCGCTCCCAACTGCAAAGAGGTCTTGGCATTCCCTTTCCTTACGAGGAGACACACTGGCTTCTTCTTGCTATTTATAACCACAGACCTTTTGTGTCACAGAGACAACAGACACTATTCTGAAATGGAGGAAAACCACCACTCAGCCGTCCACCTCTTATCGGTCGGTGTGTTTGCCAGGACTTGTGTGTGCCTGGACAGGTGTGTGGGCACAAACTCAGGCTGGCACCCACTCGCTCATGCCTGAGATTGGCAGTCTGGCCTTTGATACATAAACCCCTCAGGTACATCAGACAGCAACAAAGGCGGCTGGCACCAGGAAAGGGTCCTCAGGCTGTACCCACTGCTCCCAGGGCCCCATGTCGCCTTAGGGCCAGCCACAGAAGAGGTCCCCCTAAGCTTCCACCCATGTGCCCGCACAAATGCTGTTATGTGGCACGAAGTGTGTCCCTATCCCACTGACCCAGAGGTTTCCGCACTCACACGGATGGCATGACACAGATGTCCCATCACAGCTCTGTCAAGTGGGCACATTCTTGGTGACTAGAGCAGTTCAGGGACTGGTAATATGATCCTGAACCTTTCTCCTCCAGGTACCAGGCTGAAACTCTGCCCAGGGTGGTAGTAACTGAAAGCGGTTGCCAACGTGGCCAGGTGGCAAAAGCAGTTAAGAAGGTGGGGTGGGCTGTGAGTGGAGAGCCAGGCCCCCATTTGGAGCTGGGAACCCACCGCCCCTCCCCCAGCAACCTTAGCTTTCCTCTCTGTAAACAGAACCAATCATGCTTCAAACAAACTGAAGATCTCTCACAGCAGTCGAGGACGAAAATACCTAGGGAACCTGGCTCTGGCTGAAGTGCGTGGCCAAATACGCACGAGGATCCACGAGAAGGTGGGGGGAAAGGTCACTGCCCCCCTCTCCTAGGGCAGGAATAAATGAGCATAAAGGAGCGGAGGAGCAATGCAAGACGACTGAAACCTCAGACCACCGCTTAGGGCTTGACCTGCTCCGGGCTCAGGCAGGAATTCAGGCACCAAAGTAACACTTCTCCAGGGGCTAAAATAATCCAGATGTAGTCGTCGCGCAGTCTGGCTGACGCGGGCGCGGACCTCAAGCAGAGCCTTCCAGCTGGGCCCGGCCACACCAGGGAAAGTGAGCGAGGAGGTCTGAGGGGCTCGCGCTTCTCGGACAGGCGCTGGCAGGACCCCGGGGAAGTCCCTGCACACGCCGGAGGGCGGCACCTCCACGGCCACCTCCTCGGACGCCCAACCCTTCGGGGACCGGGAGCCGCAAGCGCAGGAGCAGCGGGAGAGGGCGAGGCACCCTACCCGGGCTGCCCGCGCCCCGCGCCGCGGCCGGCTGCAGGCGGCAAGCGGCCCCAGCTTTGTTCGCCGCCCCGGGCTGGGGACCCCCTTCCCCTTCCGCGCTCCCTGCCCCCACCTGACGGGGCTCGGGCGGCGCTGCGGACCCCGTTCCCAGCCAGCTCCACCAGGTCGCCCGGCGGAGAGCAGGGCTCCGCTCCCGGGACCCCCTCGTCCCCCCGCGCTCCCGGGGGCCGAGCGCCGGCGGCCGCCGAGGGGGCGGGAACCGGGGAGCTCTAGGAAGTTTAGGAGGCGGGAGCCGAGGAGGGGCGTCTCCGGGCGGCGAGGCCGGGGGCCGGGGGCTGGGGTGGCGGGGCCCGCGAGCGCCCCTTTCCTGTAGCGGGCGGCCGGCGCTTACCTGCATGTCCCGCCGCTCGTCGGGCTCGCGGGCTCCGGCGCCTCCAGCGACGGCTGCGCTGGGCTGGCCGGGCGCCGCGGTGCCGGGACCGGGAGCGGCGGGGCCGGGGCCCCTCCTCTCAGCGCGCGGGCCGCTCGGGCCGCTGCAGCGGACTCTGCATCCGCGGCCGGGCGCGTCCCGCTCTGGGGGTCCCGCCGGGGCGTCTGCCGCCCCCCGGGTGCTGGGGCAGCCTCCGCAGGATGCGCGTTGCCGGCCCGGGCGGCCGCGGCCCTGGGGGTGCGCTTGCTCCTGCCGCCGGGAGGACTCCCCTGCTCCGCGCCCGGGACCCCGCGCTCGGCCGGTGGGGAAGTCGGGTGCGGAGCCCGCGCCGCGCGGAGGGAGGCCCCGGACCCTGGGCGCCCGGCTCGGGTCCCGCCGTCGGTCGCCGCTGGGCTGCGCGCTTTTCTCTGGAGCTCGGGACCCCAAGAAGTTTCGCCCCAAGTCTGCTGCGGGCGGGCGGCGGCTGCGGCTCGGCTGCGAGTGCAGGGAGGGCGCCGGGCGAGCGGATCCGGAGCCCCACCGCCTCCGCCCCCGCCCCGCCCCCGCGCCTCCTCCCCGCCCCCGGCCGCCGCGCGGGCCCGGCTCGCTCCTTCCCACCCCGGAGCCCGCGAGCCCCCTCCCAGGGCTCCTCCCAGGCGCGGAGACCGTGACCTCCGCACCTGCCCCGCCGCCCGGGCGGACAGGACTTCTCTCTCGGCCTCTCGGCAGTGCGGCCTGGGCTTTGACGCGGGTGTGGATGGGGAGCTGCCGCCCGGCCCCCTGCCCGGCCCAGCGCAACCACCGCCTCCTGCTCCTGGAACTCGACCTGGTGCCCCGAGTGGACCGCTGGCATTGCCCCGGGCCAGCAGCCCCCGCGGGCGCCCCGCGCCCCTGCCAGGAGCACCCACCTCAGGGGCTGCGGACCTGGAGGCACGGAGAGGGGCGAGTGTTACATCAGTAGCTCTTATATTTACATCAAACTCTTGCACGCGCCTTATCCTCCTTTGAATCCCCCAAAGCAATAGAGTGATCTGTTATTTCCGCTTTACCAACCCCAGTCGGCCCTGGCCCTTTTCCTACAGCACCCAGCAAGGGCTCTCTGGGACAGGAAATCTGATGGGGGCAGGTGGGGCATCACACCAAGAAAAATGTTTCCAGTGCGTCCTCTCATCACTCCTATGGCAGCTTTAGGGTTGAATTTTCCCCCTGACTTTTAATGGGGAAACCAAGGCCCAGAAAAGTGGCACCGTCAGGCCATAGTCACTGAAGGAAGTTAGTGTCCTGAAAATATCACTAAAGTCCGGTTTTTAACCTCAAAGTTTAAATATTATTATTAAGGTTCCCAAGTCCTGTTAGTAGTTGTCTCCTAACATCCCTGGGTGACCTGCCTACAAGGGAGTTCGTCGAGGTCCCATGGGATGCAGGCACGTAAGTCCCAGCTGCCGGACTTTGTTCCAGACTCTGATAACCGGCCAGCCAGGAGCAGCCAGGAGCAGCCAGCCCCGTTTGAGGCCTGCCCTCCAAATGCCTTTTCTTACACATTTTGAAACCCAGCTCTTCCCTGAGTAGGAGGCTGCCCTGCTAAAGAAATTGCCTTTGAATGCAGTACAGTGAGGAAAAAAACAGCAGCAGAAATAATCCTGGGGTTTGCCTTTTCTTAATTAGTAACCAAAGAAGGCCACAGCCTGCCCCTTTCAGTGGGGAAAGGGCAGGCAGGGAGAGCGAGGGGAACAGAGACCAGGAGCCCACCACATTGGGTTGGCAATAAGGAGCTATTGTCCTCCGGTTTTTACAATAAAGAAACTAAGAGCTGTTTTAGCAAATACCAGACTAATTAGAAGGAAAAGCTTCCTTGCAATCGTGCTGGCTTGGGCCGGAGGTGCTGCAACTTTCTCACCTCACAGTGAATGGGGTTTATGAGACCAGGTCCTGCAACCTTAAATGAATGGTCTATAATTGCCATGCGGGGGAGGGTGCTACTTTCACCGAGGGGAGCTAGTTCAAGGCTTTATCTCTGGGGATAGATGGGACAGGGAGAAGAGCTGGTCTAAAGCAGGCATAAAAGCTTTGAATTCACTTTGTCAAATTAAAAATAGGCCCAGTTTCTCTCCTCAGAGTAAAGCATGGGTTCTGAGGTTAGGGTCTTCGTGGGAGGTCAAGGAAAGGCCTTGTCCAGGAGGCCCCATTCTTTCTGGAATGCAGTCTGGGAGAATCTGGGGACTCACTTCATATACATATTTATGGAGCCCTAAGCACACAGAGATGACCGAGACCAGTCCCCAGTCTAAAGGAGTAAGGTTGGGGTGGGGGACACATTTCTCATTGGGGGTCTAGAATGAGCACAAGAAGGGACAGCTTTTCTTGGTCTCCCACTGACAACCCAGGAGGAGAGCAGGTGACAGGTGACAGCAACCCCAGCTAATGTCCTCCACCTCCCACCATCTCGGTCCAAGATGAGTCAAAACTTGTGGCCCAGGAAGGGGAGCTGCAGTGCCCCCAGGAAAGGAGCTTGTGGCTGAGCAGCTGGGAAAACATTAGCGTGAGGAGCCCTGGGCCAGCCTCCCAAGGGAAGTGGTGAGCGCCCCATCGCTTGAGTCACCGAGCTGCTGGGGAGCCAGCCCTGGTGGGAATGAGAGAGAGCTCGCTGTGTTTTGTCTGTGATTGCTGGGTGGGGTCTCTTGCCTTCTCCCCTGACTAAAACATATCCCAACTTGGCATTTGTGGTTGAAACAAAGAAAGAAAAAACACACATTTGGACCTATGGAAATTCGTAATGATTCCTGCTCTGTTTATTGGAGACACTGTTCCCCCTTCCTTGGTCATGCCCTCCCAGGCCATCAGCCACACTTAGAGGGCTCTTCCAAGCCAGAAAGCCCGATGCAAATCCTGTCGGAAAGAATTCGAGAGAAGCCAGTCTCCTTCATTTCCTTAGCTCTCTGTGTCCTTCCTGTGGGGGTACATCTAGGGGTACCCTCCCGCCCTGGGGCTGTGCATTTTTACGGCAATTGTTTCTTTCCAGCCCAACACCAGGGAGAAGAGCTTCACTGTTTTTCCTGCTCCCCTGGGGCCAGAGGGAAGCGCCCCTGTTTCGGGAGAGTCTTCTTTCCATCCTAGTCAACTTTGCTGGCCCCTTTCAAAGGGGTTATTTGGGATGCACAGAAAATTTCTTGGGGGAACCAGCCTGATGAGCCTTTGAAGCCCAGAACAAGACAGAGAGGCAAAGCTAACAACCTTTCGTCCCAACAGAGGCACTTCACCTCTGCTGTCTGAACTATTCGGCGTTCATTTTGTGCTTCGTTATCTAGATGTCTTTCTAAAAACAAGGGCTTAAAAAACTGTTAGATTCTGACCTAAAATCCAAACACTGTCCGTAGATTACTCCATAGACTCCCAATAGCTGAGAGTTTGAAACGTCTGGATGAGGGGGATTCTAAGAGCTGAAGGCATAGGGTTGATAGGAAGGAAACTGCAGTTCACTTGTAGGGGGAAATGTTCGCACGGAGAATCCAGCAGCTGAAGGACTTTGTATAAAGGCAGAAGAAGGGTTAAAGTATTGACAGTCTTAACACCCGATATGTGCAGAGAACTTACCAGTTTATACAGTGCTTTTACATTTTTCTCTTAATTGAGATTCATCAAATGAGAATGGTGCCGCTCATCCCCCTTGGAGGCTCTCCTCTGACCGATTCTGCCCCACAGAGAGGCAGCTGTCCTCCACGCAGGGCGTCTGGCGTGGTCGCTGAGCAGGTGGCTCCGGCCAGCTCTCAGGGAATCCAGACTTGCTACCTTAGTGGTCTTGGGCAAGACACTGATCTCTCTAAGGCTGTTTCCTCATCTGAAAGGCAGGGGTGGTAAGATAACCTTCCTCATGGGAATGGAGGATTAAATAGGATAGTGCCCTGGCTGGTTTGTCTCAGCCGTTAGAGCGTCGGCCTGTGGGCCAAAGAGTCCCGGGTTCGATTCCGGCCAAGGGCACGTACCTCAGTTGTGATTCATCCCTGGCCCCGGTTGGGGTCGTGCAGGAGGCAACCAGTCAGTTGATGTGTCTCTCTCACAGATGTTTCTCTCTTTCTCTCTCTCTTTCCCTCCCACTCTGTCTGAAGATAAATGTAAAAATATCCCCTGGTGAGGATTTAAAAAAATAGGATAGTGAAGATAATGAAACCAAGAACCATGTTTTCCATGTAGTATGTACTCAATAAATACTAATAATAGTGTTATTAGACTATCTAAATGCCCTGATTTTCCATTTAGACAGTCTAATGTTACTCTCAGTCTTTGAACTGGATTTTTTTTTTTTTTCATCCTCACCCGAGGACATTTTTCCTTTTTTCAGATAGAGTGGGAGGGAGAGAGAGCGAGAGAAACATCGACGTGAAAGGGACACATCGAGTGGCTGCCACCCGCATGACCCAACCAGGGTACATGCCCTTAGCGGGAACCAAACCCGGGACTCTATGGACCGCAGGCCGATGCTCTAACCGCTGAGCCAAACCAGCCAGGGCAAACTCCTGGATTTTAACCCCATTTTTTCTCCTAAGAAAAGACAGAGTCCTAAATAGTTCTTTGAATGAATGACTACTTTACAAACATCTAGAATGAAGCAGTGGAGGGTGTCACTAAACACGGGCAAATCCAGAGTCTGGTGGGAGGGAAGAGCTCTGTCCTCCTGTCGGCGCCGCTGGTGCTGGTCCAGGCCCAGTGAGAAGGGACAGTTCTGACGCTGGTGCTGGTCCAGGCCCAGGGAGAAGGGGCAGTTCCGACGCTGGTGCTGGTCCAGACCCAGTGAGGAGAAGGGGCAGTTCCGACGCTGGTGCTGGTCCAGGCCCAGTGAGGAGAAGGGGCAGTTCTGACCCAGGCGGTCCCGGGAGTGGCCATGCCCGTGCCCCACGGAACAGAGGCCTTTGGAACCGAGTGCTGCTTGTCCGAGTCTAACATCCCATGTCCCCCTGTGTCCCCCTCTCGACCTTGACTGAAGTCCTTCCGTGTATTCCGCACTGAGGGCATTTTGGAGGAACGAAGACAGCGCACCCACCCTCAAGGGCCCTGTTTTCACGGTGGCCCAGGGTACGAGGCGATGGGAACAAAGGACAGATGCCCATGTCTGCGCCCTGGTGCCGGCCCTGGCAGCTCACGGCCCTCAGGACAGGTGGAGGCCGGGCTCGCCCGCGCTCCCAGGGGCTCTGGCCTTGGGCAAGCCGCCTCCCCTTCCGGGCCTGGGTGTCCTCACGGAAGGAATCTGTGATCGGTGTCCTCACCGAGGAATCTGTGATCGCGTCAAGGGGGAAATGGAGGGAGATGGATGTGCGGGTGGAAGGCAGTGCATTCGGCTTCATATACATTTCATTTGCGTGCCAGTGGGGCCACTCAAGTGTTGACAGCAAGAAATAGAGGACTGGAGGGGTTAGAGGTCAGGGGGCTGGAGAGGCTGTTGGGTGAAGTGAGCTGATAAGGCTGAAAGCCGGGCCAGGGGTCAGGCGGGGACGCGCGGGTGCGCCATCCTGCGGCCTAACCAGCGAGCCAGCGGGCTGCAGGGGGGGCAGGGCACGGGGCAGGCGGTGTGTCCCCACATAAGGGAGCCCTGGACGCGCTTGAAAGCAGAGAGGAGAAAGGTGAGGAGGCGGAGATTCCTGTCAGAGAGGGATGGGGAAAGCTGGGCGGACAGGGAGCTCAGTGAGGGGTTCGCACCCCAGAGCGTGAGGCACCCCTTCCTTCTTCCTCTCGAAACCGCCGCTCAGCTCGGCGAGGGCGAGCGCAAAGGCAGAGGAGAGGGAAGAGGGGAGCAGAGGTGCCTGCAACCGGGAGCCCTCCTGCAGGAGCATCACCCTGTGCGGAGGAGACGCCCTGTGCGGGGGCTAGCGGGCATCGCACCGCCATCGGATCCCAAACAGCTCCCGGGAGACTCCTAGGCGCCGATGTGCTCATTGCTGCTTCACTAGAACCTCCCGGGAGAGAACGTTGAAAACACAGATTCGGGGTTGCACCTCCCGCCTTCCACACATGCATGCCGTGGTCTGCAACCGTTAAGGCCTCCACGGTGATTCTGGTCCCCAGCCCGGTTTCAGACCCAGCCACGAGGTCACAAAGGCCCAGAACCCAGCGAGCCTCCTAGGAGGGGAGAGGCACTTGCTGGGACACAGTGCAACCCTGGAGAAGGCCGGGCCCTCCCCAGGCCCCGCGACAGGTACCAGTGAAGTCCCTCATGCTAGCCGCAGAGGGGGTGGGAGGGAGGAAGGGTGGGTAGACCCGGAATCGGCCTGGTTTTCCATCAGCCTGATTCCTTCTGACCTTGGCCTTGGCTTTGGCAAGGACCATGAGCGGTGTGCTCAGCCTGGATAAGACTGGGTTCTGGGTTCTACCTTCACCGTGGTGTTTGAGAGTTAACTTTTGCTCAGTGGTACTAATACGGATGATAAAGGAAATCCGTGGCTAATCCGAACAGCTCACGGTAAGTAATGGTTTGTCTCCTGACCTGTAATTATCATCAAAAGCATTCATAAACTGAATTCCGCTCTCTGAGTTGAGATGATTTGCCAGGCAGGTTCCTGTCTGAAGCACTTGTTTGGCTTGAGGAAAAATGGTTGTCCCACAGAGGCAAACAGTGACAAGTTACAATGTATCATTATGAAGGATGATTGTTAAACGGTTAGAATGTTAAATTCAGAGCATTCAGCCCAACACCCTCCCGTTCTCTGAATTCTTCATTCTACATAGTTATGCAGGTGCGTGGACCTTCATACGTAACTAAGGAGCATCCTGCATTAATCCCGAGGTTCTTAAACACGTTGATCAGTAAAAATGACTCAGAAACTAACAATCAGCTACCATGTTAATTAGACTCTCACATTTCTCCCTTCCTAGAAGTTCTCCTTGAGACTCCACGCATTGGCCATGAGGACGGTGAGACAGAGAAGGTGGTTAGCAAAGAGACTGAAATGACATTCAGGATTTCCTTTCCTTGCAAGATGCAGATACGGGCCTTAAACACCTTCGATGCTTAGAGGAGAAAGAACAGGAAAGTACCTTTGGTTTTCACAGCCTTAGTAGTGTGCTAGAGGTGCTGACTTGCATTTCCCAACCCCAAGTAGGTGGTGGGGAAACAGATAAGGAGAGAATGGGGCAAGAGTTGACCTGCCCGGGGAGGGGAGCATGCCGGTGACCTCACCCTCATGCACAGGCTGCAGACCTGTTTCATGCCCACACTCCTACCTCCCCTTTTAATTTCCTTTCTGCCTTTCTTGTAGCCTGGCAACCATACCTGTATCCCCACCTGCATTTCATTCGTGGGCTGCCATCTGTGGTGTGTTTTAAGCAGGAATTTCTGGGAACAGAAGAGCTACCAGATCCACAGCAGATGACCCTCCAGTGGTAGAATTTCAGGCACCAGGGCATCTGAGTGGAGGAGATTCTTCGGGGCTCTGGGGTCGGCGGGGAAGCAGACGGGAGCCTTCCCAGCCTTTAGATCTTCCCGCACAGGCAGCTGCCTGCCTCCAGGCCGCTCCCCAGGCTCTCTGCTCGGGCTCCCCACCAGCCCAGCCCGGGGCAGGAGGCCAGGGCTGCTGGCTTGGCTTCCTTAGTTTCAGTGCCCATCTGGGTTTGCAGTGAGTTACAGGGACAGGGTCTCCAGAAGCCGACAGTGAGTCCCAGGTAACCAAACCTATCCCCAGTTCGTAGGATTTTGCCTTCCTGGGAGGTGTTCTGAATGTACAATTGAAAGATGCCTTCATTCTAACAAAGGATCAGAATAAATCTGGTCACAATCAGTACTTTTGAACCTTCTTCCTTGGCACTTAGAGAATCCCCAGCATGACCCTGCTGGCCATGCTGGCTGATGACAGGGACCCAGGCAGAAGGAGGATGCTCACTTGTTCCAAAGACTGAGCACATGTGTTCGCATGGCGGGAGAGAAGAGCTACGCAGGCAGCTTGGCGGCTGGGCCGGGGCGAGGAGGGAAGAGGTTTCTCTGGGGCACAGCTGTCTACACACTGCCGGAAGTAGGCGAGGGGGGTCTGGGGCAGGGATGTTGCGTGTCCCGGGGGTGGGGGGTGCAAGGGGGCAGCTGGTGGGCATGCAGGGAGGCTTGCTCACTGCAGACACCAAGGGCTGGAGGGGCCCGAGCTGAGCTTCTACCCCAGTTTGAAACAAAGGATGTAATCTCAGCCTTGTCCTTGTCCGAGGCCAGGAGGAGGGAAGAGTAACCTGTGCAGGAGGGTGTTGACAATGAGCCCTCGGTGGCCACAGGTACAGTACCGCCACGCTGAGCACTGGGTTCCAGATCGTGCTGCCAAGAGGGTGGTGTGTCTTCTCCCACATGGGCAGCCCAGCACCCGCTCACCCCAACCCCCGCTGCGGCTTTATTTCCCATCTCAGTGGGGCCAGGGAGTGACTGGTGGCCGGTAGTAGTAAGGGGTGTTCCGGCAGCTGAACACACAGGTATAACCTTGGATCCTGGAGACGGGCCCCTGGGTCTTCACGCTAGGGCTGCTCCAAGGACTCAGGGAACTTCTGGACCTGGCTGTTTCCGCGACTCCCCATCTCTGCTCCAGAGGGCAGCTGAGAGAGGAGAGTAAGCAGGTGAAGTGCCGTTATCTGGTCCTTGGTCCCAACTTGGATAAGGGGAAGGAAATGTCCATCTTCTTCCAAGCCAGGCCCCGGACACTCCTCCTTTCTGGCTCTCCCAGGGAGCCCCTCAGGGTGTTCCAGGACCATTTACTCCAGGCCCAGGCCCAGAGGTCGCGTGGGGCTGACGGTGTCCTATGAGCTGGAGAGGGAACATTTTCTCCAGCAGAGCCCAGCACTGAACCACTGGATTTCAGTTCCCACGGTTATTGAATGGGGCTTTGTCAATTGCACCGCATCCTGTAAATGTTAGTTTATGTAGAGATTATCTTGGCATGTGGTGTGAGGAGGTATGTGTTAGCACCTGCTCGATGCAGGACTGACTTCTCCAGGAGCATTACAATAACCAGGACAACAATCATAACCAATGCTAATCAAGTGCTTACAGCGTGCTAAGGAATTTAATCCTCACAGCAACTCTACGAGGTCGGCGCAATGACTACCCCATTTTACAGATGAGAAAACAGAGTCCAGCAAGGCCAAGTTACCTACCCACAGTTTTGCAGCTAACTGGGGCCCGGGGCAGGCTCCACACAAGTTTAGAAAAGCCCATCTGGAAAGACGCTGAGGAGAATCCCTGCTGCTGTTCAGGCCAAACTCTCTGCCCCAAATCACCACATCCACCCTGCCTCCCCAGCTGCTCGGGGACGGACGTCCACTCCGGCCCTAATTTTGTACATATGGAGAGGAAGAGTTGGGCTGCAGAACTTGAGAGAAACGTTGGAAGATAACATGCTCTTTATATGTAATCTGTTCAAGTTCACAGTGAGACAGGAAACCATTTTCCCCAACGAAGACCCGAGGACAGGGCAGTTCTGTGATCCTTACCTCAGTCTCTCACACGTGGGGCCAGAGACACGTCGCCTCTAATGCAGCACTTTGGAGGTGTTTCTTGGAACTCCAGGGAACAAGACCCCTGACGTCTCCTCAGGCTGTGAACGGGTCCACCCATGGGAAATGGCCTCTGGGCACGTGGAAGGGCTGCTATTTCCTCCAGTTTAGTCTTACTGTTTTCTTTCTCTCCTCCACCAAACTAGAGGCTGCAAAGAAAGCCCAAGACCCCATCGAATCCCAGAGTGGGGAGCTCCCCCTAGTGGCCCAGTGGACCCACTTGCTGATGGCCCTTGTCTTGAGAAGTGAGTCCAGATCTGGCCGGAGAGGACCATCCACCTCTAGGAACAGAGCAGCATTCTCCACAGTGGACGGGAAGGTAGAAACAGCTCCGTGTCCATTGACTGATGGGTGGCAAACCAAATGCAGTATGAACATAAGGGGACCTGGTTAAGTCTTAAAAAGAAACAAAATTCTACCACAGCTACAGCACGGGTGGAACTTGAAGACATTTTGCTCAGTGAGATAAGCCAGATATAAAAGGACAAATATTGTATGATTCCCCTTGTGTACGAAACAGTCAGAGTCATAGAAACAGAAAGTAGGCTGGTTGCCAGGGGCTGGGGAGGAGGGAGCGGGTACCTCCTGTGAAGGGGTCGAGTTTTTGTGGGTGACGGACAGCTTCTGGAGTGGGGTGCGAGTGTGCCTAACACTACTGAACTGCACACTTAGACATGGTTAAAATGCTTAATTTTGTGTTATGCATATTTTACCATAATAAGAAAAAATAGGAAAAAAGAAAGAGAGAATGTGCTCATCCATTGTGTGTGTGTGGGGGGTGGGGGCATCTTTTTCTAGGTTCCTAAAAAAATTTCCTAACTCACCCAATTTATGTTGAAATTTCCTGTGCTTGTCTTAGCCTAGAATAAAATCTAGGGGGAATGTTGTGTCAAAATCCACCCCGTTGGGCAAAATAAAGCGGCAGGAATTGTTATACTTGATGTGAAAACTTACTATACCGAGTGGGGCAAAAGTAGGTTTACTGTTGTTTGTATGGAAAATAATACAATAATTAATAAATAATAATAGAGTTTTTCATACTTACTACTGCACATCTCCAGTTAGAGTCGAGGCAGCATGGTCTCAGTGGAAGGATGGACAGATGCATGGCACACAGTAGAGAACCAACTCAAACATGCCCAGTTGATTATTGCAAGATGTGCAAAAACAATTCAATGAAGCAAAATATAGTTTTTTTCAACAAATGGAGCTGCATAGATTAAAAATATGAACCTCAACCTAAACCTCACATTTGATATAAAAATTAATATGTTTATATCGCCTGGCCGGTGTGGCTCAGTGTTTGAGCACCGACCCATGCACCAAGAGGTCGCCGGTTCGATTCCCGGTCAGGGCACATGCCCAGGTTGTGGGCCAGATCCCCAGTGGGGGGCATGCAGGAGGCAGCCACTCGATGTTCTCTCTCATTGATGTTTCTATCTCTCTCTCCCTCTCCCTAAAAATAAATAAAATTAGTAAGTTTATCATTACCCACTAGGGAAAAGCAGGTTAAAACCACAGTAAGATATTACTACACATCTTTAAAATAGCTAAATAGCAAATGGTGACACCACCCAATGCTGCAAGGAGGTGGAGGAACTGGATCTCATTCATAGCTGGCAGGATGTAAAATGGAACAGCCACTCTGGAAACTAGTTTGGCCGTTTCTTTACAAACTAAACCTCCACTTACCATACAACCCAGCAGTCACACACCTGGGCACTTATCCCCGAGAAATAAAAACATATGTTCGTGCAAACACGCAGTAGCTCCACGTGTAACAGCGAAAGCTGGAAACCACAGGTGAAGCAAACACACCGAGGTATGCCCCTCCCGCGGAGTACTACTCAGCAACAAAAAGGAGCCACTGCTGCTATGTGCAACGATTTGGGTGGACCTCACAGTCATTCTGTTGAGAAAAGCCTGTCTCAAAGGTGACACTCTGGTTGATTCCCATGATAACAACAGTCTTGACATGACACATTTACACAGATGGAGAACAGATCAGTGATTATCAGAAGTTAGAGACAAGGTGGGAGGGAGGAGAATGGGAGAACTTTGTGGCGATGGAACGATTCTGTATCTTGATTGACAAGCATCTACACATATAACAAAATCGCATAGCCTGCCCACCCCAGCACGCACGCACACACACACACACACGCACACACACACACACACACACACTCTGAGTAAAGTGAAATTTGAGTAAGGTCTGTGATTGCACCATGTCGGGCTCCTGGTTTTGATTTGTTATGTAAGATGTGACTGTTGGCAGAAACAGGATGAAGGAGACCTCTCTGTACTATTTTTGTAATGTTCTGTGAATCTATAATCATTTAAAAAAAAAAGACAAAAAACCTTCAAGAGACAAGGAAGAAAGGAACCGTCACGGAGCATTTACCCGGAGTCAGCCCTCTCTGGGGATCACCTCACTCCATTGTCCCCGAGGTCCCGTGAAGTGCGTATTATCCCATTTCATAGACAAGCGACCAAGGCCCAGCGTGGCAGAATGGTGTTTCAAATCAAGTCTCTCTAACCTTAAAGCCTTTAGGAATAAGTGGAATAAATAGTCAAGATTCTGCTTTGCCTGCGAAGTCACCATCGTCTCGGAAATAAGCCCTGTGCACTTTATCTCAGTCACTCTTCCATGGATGACCCATCTCCCCAGGTTGTCCTGTTTGATGTCATCCATGGGAGCTAATCAGCACAAACCTCTACTTTCTGAAAGTGTACGTCCTTCTTTAAACACCACTTTCGTCGTCACGGTCCCGCTCCCGCCCGCAAACGCAGGTGAGTCCTGAAAGGAGGAACCCGGGGCTTGGTGCTGGGCACTCGAGGTTCTGCCCGTTGCGCGCCCTGCCCTCCGCACGAGCTTCCTCCTCCAGCTGGAAGAGTTTATGGCCCGTGCTGCCTCCCCACAGCCTTCAGAGCCCACTTATGCTTTCAGTCTTCTCGGCCCATCTGGAATCTGTCGGTCTTTGCTGACCCAGCGTCTCTGCCCACTGACCACCCGGCACCCAGGGGCCCGCCGTCCTTCACGCTCGGGGACCGAAGTCTCCACCAGGCGCCAGCACGGGCTTGTTGATAAGCGACGTGAACTCATCCCAGGTGGCCTTGTACTGATATTAAATGTATAATCTTTTTTAAAAAAATATTTTTTCTTTGCCCTGGCCAGTTTGGTTCAGCAGTTAGAGCCTCGGCCCAAGGACCAAAGAAACACGGGTTCGATTCTGGTCAAGGACACGTACATCTCTTGTGGTTTGTTCCCTGGTCTTGGTCGGGTTGTGTGGGAGGCAACAAATTGATGTGTCTCTCTCACATCCATGTTTCTCTCTCTCTCCCCCTCACACTCTATCTGAAGATAAATGGAAAAATGTCCTCGGGTGAGGATTAAAAATATCTTTTTTTTTTCTTTATTGATTTTAGAGAGAGAGGAAGAGAGAGATAGAAACATCAGTGAGAGAGAACATCAATCGGCTGCCTCCTGCACGCCCCCCACTGGGGATCAGGACCACAACCCGGGCATGTGCCCTGACTGGGAATCGAACCGGTGACCTCTTGGTGCATGGGTCGACGCTCAACCACTGAGCCACACTGGCCGGGCTTAAATGTGTATTTGTATGTTAGCTTTACCTCTGTGACCAGTTGGCAATTTCCTTAGCGTACACAGTGTCATGTTCTCATCAGCCCTTATCCCAGTTTGCTGACTGACTTTAAAATAGTCACTAATGCTGTGAGCTTCTTCTCATCCCATCAGCTGGGTACCCACCCTCCCCCTGGTCAGCTCTGGCTGATCCTGCCTCAGACACAGCCACTCCTGGGGTTGCTGCTGCCTTGAGTACCAGCCGTCGTTGACATCTTCTCTTTTTAATTTTTTTTTTTATTTAATCCTCACCGGAGGACTTTTTTTTTTTTGCATTCATCTCCAGATAGAGCAAGAGGGAGAGAGGGAGAAAGAGAGAGAGACACAAACTGCAACCGAGGTAGGTGCCCTTAGCAGAACTGAACCTGGGACTCTCCGGTCTGCGGGCTGACGCTCCAACTGCTGAGCCAAACTGGCCAGGGCTCTTTTTAAATTTTTAAATAGATTTTAGAGAGAAGAAGAGAGCACGAGGGGGAGGGGGAGAGAGAGAGAGAGAAAGAGAGAGAGAGACATGGCAGTTGCCTCCTGTAGGAGCCCTGACCAAGTATCGAACCTGCAACCTTTTGGTGTAGGGGTCAGTGCTGCAACTAACTGAGTCACACCAGCCAGGGCTTCTCCTTTTGCTGCTTTTGTGGAGAAGTTGTGAAGATGTGTGATCTCCTGGCAACACCCACCTCCGCTGGGATTCCTGCCTTCAGCAATCACTCCTCCCCTTGGGGCCGCCTTGGCCGCATCTGGAATGAACCGAGGCGCTGGCCAGCTGTGGCCATCCATCTCCCAGGGTGCGCGACAGAGGAAGGGTGACGGAAAACAAATGAGCTAGTGGCTGGGAAAGGGCTGGCTGCCGAGAGGGGCCTGACCTCAGGCCGGGAGCCCGTCAGCGCTGAGGTTCCGAGGGGGTGGCAGCGGGGCGTTGGTGTGCGTGGGACTCCGGACACGGTCACGGGAAATGCACTGTGTCCAAGTGGGGAGGGCCACCTCTCCTTTCTGCTCTTCGGGTGCTTCTCCAAGGGCTGGGCATCCTCAGGAGACAAGGGACATTGGGGTCATCTTCTCAAGGGGTGCCATCAAGGGGAAGTGTTCGGTGTCCTGAGCCTTGGCGCTCGGGAGTGAGACGGAAGGGCAGGGGGGCCGGTGCTTGGACGTGCACCATGGTCCCCCGTGTCCCTGCGGACCTCTGGCCCGGCAGGAGCAGACTCGGACCACAGCTCTGCAGAGTACAGCGGCTTGGCAGAGTGAGGGGGGACGCGGAAGGCAGTGTGGCCGAACACCCCCCCTGCCATGAGCGAGGTCCCATCCAGGGTGCAGAAGGAGTGGGTGGTTTCTCGGCAACGGTGTTCCGAAAGGCCCATTTCCCTCCTTCACCGCGGTGTACACACAGCTGTTACTGAGGACACCCCTCTCCCGGACCAGTGTGACCCCCTGTCCGAGACCAGTGTGACCCCCTCTCACCTCTCCAGTGTGGTGGCCGAGCTCCACTCATGCAGAGCGAGCCCGGCAAACTGTGGGGACCAGGCCACTTTCCAGAACTGTGGCAAGAGGGAAATGATGGCATCCCCAGATTTCTCTCTAGGCCAAGGTCAGCAAACTGTACCTGGGAGGCTGAACCCAGGCCCTGCCTATTTGCGTGTGGCCTGCAAGCTAAAAATGGCTTCTCCGTTTTTAAGTGGTTAGAAAAATATTTTTTTTATAAAAGAATAATACATCACTGCATGTGAAAATTAGGTGAAATGCCAGTTCAGGTCTACAAATAAAGTTTTATTGGCACACAGGTCTGTTTGTGTATCGCCGAGGCTGCTGGAGCGTGGCTGGGCAGTTGCCTGGGCCGCAGTGCCAAGACCAACACGGGCTATAAAATTTGCAGTAGAAAATAAAAACGTGGGGCTTCTTGTTAAAAAAAATTATTAAAAATTCCACAACAGCAGCTGTAGAGCATTAAACTAAGTGTGGTGACCCAGCTGAACCCAGGGTCCTGTGTGACTGCCCATGAATTTGGCCCTGACTAAAATTCTTAATATCTGACTCGTCACAGAAAAAGTTTGCCAACTTCTACTCTGGAGTTTCAAACATCAACATTAGGGAAAAAAAAAAAACCCAAAAAACAATTAATGTTAATCTCCATCAAAAAATTTTATAAAAAGTTATTAAAGTGTTTCCGGACACACTTTGAAAAGAAATGATTAAACACTAGGACCCAATATGGGTTCACTCACATCGACTCACGCTCTGTTGATTGGATTATCCGCTGAAGGAGGGGGCGGAGCGCGGGGGAGGCCAGGGCTTGGACATGCGCCATTCCTGCCACGCAGGCTGTCAACCTGCATTCCTGCCGAAACGTCGGGGAGAACCTGGGACAGTCTCTTCGTGCATGGGGTGAACATCTAAAACCGTAAACAGTTTTGAGTCTTCTTATACTGAAGATACCATGATAGCTCATTTGAAAGTTTATTCTATGTGCCTTACAATTGGGTTGAAAAGTCATTTGTGAAAGTTATTTGGGCTTTTTTCAAGCCATTTCAGAGGCTGTGTATGGAGTTGAACAGTATCCTCTTTTTTGTCAGATACAGTCATTGAATCCGCTGCCAAGGCAGAGAGCATGTCCGGTTCCAGCTCCGACATGGGGAACGGGTGAGCCCCTAATTCCCACAGATTCCAGCTGCACTTGGAGCTGTGGCGATTGGTCCAAGCGGATGTCAGTCTGGAAGCTGCAACACAGGCTTCGCCATCTCTGCTGGATGCCAGTAGCGTATGAGATCTGGCTTCCTTCAGGGACCCTCGTGGGGTAGCCGTTTTTAGGGGGAGTAACAGTATTGATCTTCGCTATTTCTGAGAACAGATTGATTCTTGTTGAGATAGAAAGGAATGGGGGGTGGGCTCTAGTTGACTAACTCTTGGGTTAACCTTGGGGAAGACTTCACTGCCTGTGGACAGGGAGGGCCCCCTGGCTGCGGGGACACTGTCAGGGCTCAGGCCGGACAGAACTGGCTGTAGGGGGATGACCCTAGCTGATGTCCGATTTGGCTGGGCCGGGTGGTCCCAGCTTGGATCCAGGTGCCGTCCTGGAAGGAGCCCTGGGTTGGAGAGCAGGGACCTGGGACCGCCACCAAGTGGCCATGGGCCCTTGACCACATTGTTTAGTGTTTCTAAAGCTCATTCTGTTTAAATGCAGAGACAAGACAGGGTTATTTTATTTTACTTTATTAATCCTCACGAGGATATTTTTTCCATTGATTTTTGGAGAGAATTTGAAGGGAGCGGGAGAAAGAAAGGAGAGAGAGAAACCTCTATGTGAGAGAGACACATCGATTGATTATCTCCTGCATGACCCCGACTGGGCCTGGGGATCAAACCTACAACCCAGGTACATGCCCTTGACCAGGAATCAAACCCGAGACCCTTTGGTGCGTGGGCCGTGGCTCTAACCGCTGGGCCACACTGGCCCGGGCAGGACAGGATTATTTTAAAGATCTTTTCCAGTTCTGACCATCTCTGAATCTATAAGGAAAAGTTTTCTAACATGGAAACTTGTTCAAAAATAGAACCGGCTGCCTTGGAGAGCAAGAGGGGCGTGTGCAGTAGAGGGGAAGCTGGGGCGACCCCACCGCTCTCGGGGTGCCCTTGATAAGAAGCAGCCCTTCCTTACTGCAAATACACAGTGAATTTCTCAGGAGGTTTCTTCTCTAAACCAAGCAAATCTAACGGAAGGTTAGTTTGCTCAGCCTGCTTGGGCCCTATTCCGGTCTGGACAATGGAAGACACACTCAGGTGCACTTTCAGAGCAGATGAGAGGCCAGAAGAGTCGCTAGGAGCCTGGGGCAACAGGGAGGGAGGGGATGAAGGTGGGCAGAGTGCTGCCCGGACACTGCCGACATTCCAGACACGGGAGCCCACGCTGGGTCTCGGGCTGAGCAAAGGAGCAGGAGGCCCAGGAAAGCTGGGGCCCAGGAGGCCAGAGGAGCAGCAAGCCGGCCGTGGCCAGGCCTGGGTGCCGGGCTGGGGCACTCTGGCTTTATCCTCGGCTAAATGGAGCCTTTGGAAGATTCCAGACCAGGGCGAGAAAATGATCAAAGCAGAGCTCAAGACTGCAAGAAATCAGTGTGCGGTAGCCTTTAAATTAGAAAACAATTTTTACTGTGGTAAAAATACATAACGTAGTATTTGTAATTCAGCTGTTTGTAAGTCTGCAGTGTGGTGGCATTAGAAGCGCTCACCCTGGTGTCTAACTGTCCCACTAGCTAGATCCAAACTTTTTCATCATCTCCAACAAAACTCTAATGTATGTCTGTATTTGTTATTTTTATTTAAAAAATTGTTTTTATTGATTTTCTTTTTATTTTAGAGAGAGAAAGGTAGTGATAGAAACATGATGTGAGAGAGAGACATCCGTTAGCTGCCTCCTGCACCCCCCTCCCCACTAGGGGGTCGAACCCACAACCTGGGCACATGCCCTGACCAGGAATCCAACCGGGACCTCTGAGTCCATGGGACCATGCTCAACTACTGAGCCACACTAGCCGGGCTCTATTTGTTATTTTTAGATGAATTTTTATTGTGATAAAATTTCCATCATATAAAAGTTACCATTTGAAGCATTTGAAGCGTATAACTCATGGCAGTAAGTGCACGCACAGTGCCCCCCCCCCCCGCCCCCCGTGTGACTTGCCTCCTCCCTGGACCTCCTATAAGAGGAATCATAGCTATTTGTCTTCTTGTGTCTCCTAATCACAGTATAATGTCCTCAAGTTTCCTCACGCTGCTGCGTGGGCCAGACTTTCCCGCGTAAGGCGAGTGATGCTCCGTCGGATGCGTATTTCGTTTTATCCGCCGGGCGGGCCGCCTTTGGCTGCGGCTGAGTCGCTGGAACACGGGCGCACGCGGCTCCCCCGGGCGCTGCCTCCCCGTCCGCGGGCCGCACACGCAAGCGGACTCGCCGGATCAGAGGGTGGTTTATGTTTAGTTCTTGAGGATCCACAGTACCATCGGGGGGTGGCCTTTGATAGAGCCCCACGATGGGCGGCATCCAGAGGCGAGGAGGGCGAGCGGGGCGAGCCGCGCTGGGGCCCGTGGGCCGGGCTTCGCGAGGCCCCGCGTGGGTCTGCGGCAGCGGCAGCCGGCCCAGCGCCTGCCCGTGTCCTTCCCGTTCGTGACGGGACACATTTTACTGGACACCGAGAATGCACCGGCCACTTCTCTAGGCGCAGGGATACCCGACGATGAGCCCAAGCGGGCCTGCGCCCCTGCGCATCTGTGGAACCCGTGCGCGGCCCCTGGGACACGCGTAGGGGCGAGCTCAGCGTCGGCGACAGAGGCTCTTCAGAAAGGGCGCGTTCCCTCCCGTTACACCCGGGGCTGCTTTGTACCGACTCGGAGCGTCTGTTCGGAGAGGGTCTCCGCAGACACCTGCCAGCCCGGGCGGAGGAGGGCCGAGGGCGGCTGGCCCCGGTTGCCCTGGGGACGAAAGCTGCCCGCGGTCAGCAGTGACCGGCGCGAAGCTGGAGACCACCACGGATGCAATCCTCAGGGCATCCCGAGAAAAGCTGGGGGAGACACAGACATAAATAAAGGAGTTGGGTTCAGGACACTTCCGCACCAACCTGGCTCGGCCGCCACCGTGGGGTTTAGTGTCGGGGAGACCCAGGCCAGTTTCTCCCCGGCGTTGCTGGGAACCCACCAGACCTGACACCGACTCTGGTCAGCGCCTGCCCGAGCAGCTCCAGCCTGCAGGTGAGCGCGGTTCCCGGCCCCGGGGTGTGCTGATCTGGTCGCGACACGTGGAGGAGAGAGGAAGATATTTTTGTGGTGAGATCTTTTTAAGCAAAGGGGGAAAGTGAGAGAGGAAGAAAATAAGGCAGCTGCTGGGAAAGGCTAGGCAGGTGCGGGTTGGAGGAGCTGCCCCTGGGGCCGAGTGGGAGCCGGCCTCGGCTTCCTTTGGCCACGGGCATCTCCGGCTGTCCAGGCGAGTGTGAGCGGTCACTGCAGCCTGTGAGCTGCCTTGGGCCCTCGATTCACGGCCCGGCTAGAGCACACGCCTCCCCTCTCTTTCTTAGGAGGGAGAAGTCAAAGAAACTCCAGGAGGAAGTCATCACATTTAATAGAAGCCCTGGTTTGCAGACACATATCCTGTCAAGAATATTTAATTGCTATTTACAGAGACTCCTACAAACACGTATATGGGAAATGACTGCAAGGGGAATAGATGGAGTCCTGCCAGACCCACCCCAGTCTCAGAGTTTGGAGGTCTCAGCGATTCTGGGCTCCGTCCTCTGTGCTCCCAGGAGATGACACCGACGAGATCTGCAGGAATGCTGTAGTCAGTCCCAGGTTGTGCTGATGACTTTTAACACCTTATAATAAAACCAGTATTTTCGCTAAGATAGGAAAGATCAGTAGGTCTCCTAAAGCTGTTCAGTCTAACTAGCCAGAACAGGATCAGCATGGCCCCGTGCCCACTAACTGAGCACCGTCACTGCTGAGTCCCTCGGAGGGCCCAGCTCAGAGATGGAGTGGAATGGCTTCTGTCCCAGGCACTGCAGAGACGGGCTCCTGTCCTTGGCAGCTGGGTCAGAGAGGGCAGATGAGGCACCTGCAGGTCCAGTGACACAAAAATCACGAGACCCTGATGGTGCAGAAATGTCCTTGGGAATAGAAACAGATCCAGGACAGGAGCTGGGCCAGGAGGGAGTGAAGTGCCTGAGCTGGGTAGGTCGCAGGGAAGACGACAGGAGCTGAAGGTGGGCAGGGGGTGAGAGTGGCCCCTTCCGCGCTGTGAAAGGTCTTCTGGTCGGTCCCCTGCCCTCTGGTCCCAGCCTGAGTTACACTGTTCACTGTTGATCCATGTCTTAGTTTGGATTCTTCACCTGGATTTAGAACTCCTTGGAAGCAGGGGTCTTATTTCTATTTCTGTGTCTTGTGAGCATGTCCCTGCCGTCAGGAAAGAGGCAACTAGTCTTTGGAGGAGAGGGTTGCCCTCTGGTCGGATGGAGAGGAGCCCGGCGGGTTAGTCAGTGCGGCTCCCTCCTCGTCTGACATCCCACTAAGCAGGCGATTCTGCCCAGTTCTGGGACTCGCCAGAGGAGATGCCATGAGTCCTGTAGGCATAAATGAGGCTCCATTTGTTAAGAAAATAGTATGAGGAAAGGTAGAAAACAAAAAAGAATCAGTAGCTTAAAGGCCTTACCTGGGCTCCCGCACCGGCCTCCTGGGCCCAGGGGCAGGGCTGAGCTGGAGCCCGGCCCTCCCCCCCATTGTCTTCCACCGCGATTCCTTCTGGATGAGCTCAGTGCAGCTTGTCCCAGAGACGGTCCAAGTTGGCAAGAGTTACACATTGGGCTGTTTGGCTTTTAATAAAGTTTATGATTTAAATCTTGTGCTCTTAACACCTTCTTTGTAAGCCTCAGAGGGAAACAAAAATGTTGAAGTTGTTTACTCATTTCCTTCGTAACATGGAGACCCTCACACTTAGCCAAAGCCTGTGTGTGTGCATGTGTGCGCGCGCGCGTGTGTGCGTGTGTGCGTGTGCCTGTTAACATAGAGCTAGGGTGTACGGCTGTATACACACACACACACACACACACACACACACTCAGAGGAGAGGAAGCTTTAAAAACATTGGCTGCGTTTCAGTCCCTGGCAAGTTCCCAAAACATCAATGAGCCCCTCTGCCTGCAGAAGTTCCTCTGAGGAGCAGACACCTGCGTTCGATTCTGAGCTGCCATTCCCTCAGCAAGGTCCACGAGGTGAGCAAGGAGCCTTATCAGAATTCTTGAGAGCCACTGGAAGGAGATAAAAGTCCCAGGACAGCACAGGGCCGAGCAGAGCTGGCACAGGGGACAGCAGAGCGGGTCATGGTAGGTCCTCAACAAGAGGCTCCCGAGCTCTGCTGCTTCCCTCCGTGGTTTGCACAGGAGGCAGCCGGAGGGACCCTGCCGTCTGGGTCTCTGTGCTCTGACCCAGAAACAAGCAACTTGGAGCCGGCTTGTTCTGACTCGTCCTGCCCACAGGGGAAGTTTGGTTCATAACAGATGTCCGTGCTAATATCTCAGGGACTGATACATGTTGAGTGACTCGGGCTAACACAGGGCAGGCTGTGGAAGCCGCTGCCGGAGCACAGAGCTCACAGAAGCCGACGTGAGCAAATCTGTTTGAACCACTGGACCAGCCGCACAGTGGGCATCTGGGGACGGAGGGGAGTAACAGACACACGCCCTGCCCTGAGGCCTTGGTGACAGGCAGAAGTTGCAGGCCAGGGGTTTGGGGTGGGAGGAAACAGAGATCAGTGTCCTCTCACTCCTGGGGTTGAACGGGGACACCTCGGGCGCCTTTTGCAAGTGTAGTCGTGTAGGAGGGCTCGGAGGTGCGGAACCAGGGTTTGTTTGTACGCGGCCTGAGCTCCACAATGACGTTCTGGCCAAAGTATCCACGTTGGGCTCCAGCCTCCCTGGTCTCTTTTGTCACAATGACTAACAGGCAGGGCAGACAAAGCTCGCATTCAAGAGCCCATCCCTGCAGAGGGTAACCGGCCCCAGCTGATGAGGCAGACACATTGGCATCTGGGTTTTTCCTCCTAAAGCAGAAGCAATATGATTGTTGGCATCAGCTCCCCTGGGGGAAGGGACTGCCGCCCATGCCCAGCACCAGGCTCCCAGGAAGGCAGTCCCAGCGCTTCTGACGGTGCCTTGGGGGGGGGGGCTCGGAGGGAGCCTGGAAAAGGGGCTGAGAGACGGTCTGCCATTTCCCCACAGCAGACTCCCCACTCCAGGCCCCCACATCCCCACGTCCGTTTCGGGAGGGTGTCGGACAGCAGGAATGGCCCTCGGAGAGGCTCTGTGAGAGTGTGATGCTCTCACACAAAGGGGATGGGCCCCGGGCCAGCCTAGCCCAGATATGGTGGGTGCTGCCCAGCAAACGCTGACCCACCCTCGGTGGGACAACTGCGGTGCCCGCTGTGGCTCAGGGGGGCCTGAGCGTCCCCTGCACCTGCACGGGTACCTTCACTACCCTTGTGAAGTGCGCAGCACTGTTTCCGTTTTATTTATTTCTTTTTCTTTTTTATTTATTTAATTTATTTTTGTTTCAGATGTTTCCCCTTTTCCTCCCATTGACACCCTCCTCCCATTCCCACCCTTTCCCCCAGCATTGTTGTTTGTGTCCATTGGTTACGCTTATATGCATATGAGTTCTTTGGTTTATCTGCACCTCCCCCCCCCCCCCCCCCTCCTCTGAGGTTTGTCAGTCTATGACTCTGGGTCTATGTCTCTGGGTCTATTTTGCTCATCAGCTTATTTTGTTCATTATATTCCACAAATAAGTGAGATCACATGATACTTGTCTTTCTCTGACTGGCTTATTTCGCTTAGCAGAATACTCTCCAGGTCCCTCCATGATGTCTCAAAGCTATTGTTTCTATTTTAAAAATGAGAAAACTGAAGGTCAAAGAAGCCCTTCTCCAAGGCCGCACAGCTCATGAGCACCAAAGCCCAGATGGGAGCGCAAGTCTTTCAATTCCTGGCCCACCTGCCTTCATGTTCAAGGTCAGGTTCCCACAGGCCAAGCCCTACTTGGCCCTAAAACCGAGAAGCCGGTTCTGTGCCCATCCAGCAGGCTGAGCACCGTGCTCCCAGCCCCCCTGCGTGCCCCACAGAAGCTGCCTCTGGGTGAGGAGCCGCGGAGCCTGGAGACAGGCACCCGAGTCGCACAGCAGGGGCAGGCCTCCTGTGGGCAGCTAGTGATGGGCGTGTCCAGGGAGGAGCCCAGCTGATGAGAAAGGCTGCCGGGCTTCTCGAGTTTTCTTCTCCCCTGAAGAGTCAGATGACTCCTAACAGCTGTGGGGGCGTCCTGACATCAATACTTATAACAAGGGAAAAGTGGCTGCAAACGCCTCCAGTCCCCTATTCACCCCGGAGCCTGCCCCGTGTGCAGGGCGCTGCCCGGCCCTGGCTGCTGGCCGCTGCTGCGGGAGGGGCGGGGGAGGCTGGAGCGCCGTCCCATGGACGTCCTCGTCTCTGGGTGTGTTCTCAGCACAAATGCACCGCGAGGCGTCCAGGGACACCCACCCACTAAAACGCGCACACAAGTCCAAGTTCCGAGTGCAGACAGATGCCCCCCAAAGCCTCGTTTCTGACAACTCTTAACAAAATCATAATAAAACAAAACTCAAGTTCAAGATGAATCAAACAGGCATCACCTCTCGAGTGTGAATCCACCAGAGGCCAGAGACCGCTTCTTGGCACGGAGAGCCTGCAGACCTGATGGGCGTTTCCAAGTCTCCCTCTCAAATGGAACACGGCTCAGGTCTCCGCTCACAAGGCTGGGGGCGCGGGTGGGGCGGGCGCCTGTTAGCTCAGGAAGCAGAGGGGACCGTCAGCGATGTCAGGGAGCCGGAGCAGTTGGAAGGCAGCCAGAGCGCTGGTTGCGCAGGAGCAGCGAGAGGCTGTGCATGTCCCAGTCACCCTGTGAGCTATCGCTTGTGGAAGGGTGGTAACTTCTTCCCCAGACGAAATGGCAAAAGAATGGTCTCAGTGGATGGGATGGGAGGGCTGACATGGAATTGCCGAGTCTTCAAGCCTCAGTCCTTCCCCACCAAGGGCCAGGAGAAGTGAGAACATTCAAGTGCTTCATCATCTGATTCTTGGAGAACACATGGTGCCCGGAGCCCAGCAGGGCATGAACTCCCGGTGTGGCTCACATCTATCCTGGACAACCGGGCAGATCGCTTCCCTCTTTCCTCTGAAACCCCCAACAGCCACCCGGCCCGGATGCCTCAGACCCTTCAAGGCTGCGAGTGTCCTCCTTGTCCCAGGTCACACAGCTTCCTATTTGGCTTTGAGCCTTTGATGATGCTGTGAGCTAATGGAAGGAACTGGAGAGAAATGTTTGGAAACAGACCCAGCCAGGTTTGAAGCCCAGTCCATCACCTCCCGTCTGGGTAGCGTTCTCTAGGCTGCGGCCTTTTCTTCACGGTCAGCGGCAGCTCTCAGGGTCAGCAAGGCTGCAGACTTTGCCGTGACGTGCCCTGGAGCCCGTTTTGATCAGCAATGTGTGGTGCGCTCCCGTCCAGAGCATTAGAGACCTCTCGCAACATGGGCCCGTCCAACCTTTGAATCCCCACGTCATCTCCTTCATGCTCCCAAGCCAAGCAGCATTTGACGCGACACTGGACTGCTTGCTACCCCCAACACCTCATGTCCTTTCCTACGCTCCTGTGTTTGCTCAGGCTGTCTTTTCTGCCCTTCATCCTTGAACTCGTTTGCTGGCAAAATTCCATTCCTTTCAAGGTCAAACTTGGAGGTCTATGATGAGCATTGCCTGCTCTTCTGTGCTCCCACAACACATCTCGTTAGGATTCGTGTCCTCCACTGGACTGTGAGCTCCCAAAGAGAAGTGGCCATGGTGGTGGGTTGAAGAACATAAACTCTGGAGACAGAGCAGGTTTTAGATTCCAGCCCTACCACTTACTAGCTGTAGACAGAGCAGGTTTTAGATTCCAGCCCTACCACTTACTAGCTGTGTCCTTGGGAAAGGTGCTCAGCCACTCTGCCCATGTATAAAATAAAGATAATAGTACCTGCCTCCTATGAGTGCCCTGAAGATGAGATATAACCTGGCACATGCTGTTATTATCTGTGTGCCTGGTCCCTGTAACACAGAGTGTGGATATTGAAGCAAGTGCTGCGGTGGGTTTGTGGTTACTTGGATCCAGGGCGGGGTGTGTGTGCGGAAGGTCCGTGTGTGATGGCTGAGCAAGTACAGGTGAAGGATGTAAATATATAATAGGAACATTTCAAACATATAGAGAAATAGAGAATAGTATAGTGAACCCCAGGTACCTGACGATCAGCATCAACCTTGATCAGCATCAGTATTGACTCATGGCCAATCTTTTTCTATTTCCTGCTCCGTGCCCCCTCCCCAGCACACATACTGGATAATTAAAGCAAATTGCAGACATGAAGAAAGCAATTTTATGCTTAACACTCTTATAAGAGCTTTCAAAAAGGAAAAACATCACTATTGATTGTCCTCACTACGTGTGTGGCGTGTGACCTCGATGAGGTGGCATGTTTTACCGAGAAAGGTTAACGAGAGGCTGAGAGGTCGAGGGCAGCCGAGGGCTCCAGGGTGAGTCCAGGGCTCTTCCCAGGGCATCTGGAAAAGCTCATGGATCTCAAACCAGCTTCCTCAGAACACTGCCTCACCCCGGGTGGGTGAGGGATTAAAAACTAACTAGTTCTTAATCAGCTTTGAGCCAGTTTGAGATAGTTCACCTCAAAAATCAAGTAACAGCCTGGCTGGTGTGGCTCAGTGGTTGAGCATCAACCCATGCACCAAGAGGTTGCTGGTTCGATTCCCAGTCGGGGCACAGCTCAGGTTATGGGCCTGATCCCCAGTAGGGGGCGTGCAGGAGGCGGCCGATCAATATTCTCTCCCATCGATGTTTCTATCTCTCTCTCCCTCTTCCTTCCTCTCTAAAATCAATACAAAGAAAAAAAATTTTTTAATCAAATAATAGTCTTTTTCCAATTCAGAGGAAAAAAACAAGCTAATGAATGGAATTCTCAATTGCAAGTTCTCCTCTCATATTTCCTTAAGCCCATGGTCTCTGTATCCATCTGTCTGCAACTGAGTGCTGGCAGACCACAGAGCAAGTAAGCACACAGTGGAAAAGATGAATGGGAAGCCCTGGAAACAGCTGAGCAGGGTAATCCGACAGCTTTCTGTGGACACGTCTGCGTGTGGTTGTGACTCTGCACTGCGCGGCATCGCACGTTCTGCTGGTAAACTGGACCCTGCCTCATGCTGAGATGGCAGCAGCACCGGCTTTCCGTCCTGTGAACGAACAGCCACGGGCTGCAGAGCGTGAGGCAGGGCAGAGCCGGGCACCTGGAGAGCCCACCAGGGACGCTGATGCCAAGTGCCAAGGCACAGTGGGCAACAGAGCTCACCAGGGAGGGAAGGGAGCGCAGCCAGCGGGCTGGTTCCTTTCTGGGGTTGACACGGAAATGAATCCAAGCAGAAAATGAATTCTCGTAAGAGAAGTCCCCCGGAGCAGTGTCTTATTGAGCGTCAGGCCCAAGACAAACAGCGAGGCTGGAAATTTTTGAAGCAGTTCTCTGGGCTAACTCTCACTGCTGGTACCCACGCTTCTGTCGGCCGACACAGCCCACCCGCCCCAGGGTAACACATCGGAGCACACCCAATGAGCTCGAATCCCAGTTCTGAACACCCTCTGGGGCTGTGACCCTCCTCACCGCTCCGCCATCTGAGCGGGAGCCGCGACACAGCCCTCGGCGGCGGTGCTTGCTCCACACTCCGGAGCAGTGAGACCAGAACCGCGGAGCCCGACTCCGGGCCCAGGGTGTAAGAAGGACAAGGGAGGTGGAAACTGACTTTAAAAGGCAATTAAGGGGCTGCCAATCCAGAGTTGAAGTGGGAACCTGACGGAGGCTCCCCGTCTCTGAGATCACCAGCCAGCCCTGCCCCCGGAGTGTGCGGCAACTCCTCTGCCTCTGGGATGGGCCCCGTTCTCCAGCTGCCCGGCGGCGGAGCTGACCTCTTGGGGACTGCTGGCCTCTCCCTGCTTTTCTAGCGTTGAGGCCACAGCTCACTTGAATGATCAGATTGGATGAAACTCAAAGAAAGACAGCACACAGTTTTTAAATAATTTTATAATTTCCGGATGGATTTAGTTTGTGAATAAAAAAGAAAAAAATGAACAAAGTGTTTACAATAATTATCAAGGCAAAGTTGACTATAACACAATTTTTTTTGTAGTGTCATTATCCTGTCAGTAACATGACTCTGGCCACACACGCGCACACACACGCGCACACGCACGCACACACTTGAAGGCAGCGGGTGCATTTGCATCAGACACCACCACTGCGGCTGCTGTCACCAAAAGGAACTCAAGCTACAAGGAACCGGTGCCCGGCGTCCCAGCTCCTCACTACAGGGTAGCACTTCTTTTCTGGAGCAGAGAGTGCGAGTCCCAGGGACACCCTGGTGGGGGCAGGCCCTGCACAGCAGCAGGCAGGGTGGGCGCTGTGCTGCCCGCAGGTGGCCTGGCTGCATGAGAGGTGACGCAATACTGTGTGGTGTGCAAACAGGCTGGGCTAGGGGGCTGCTCGGGCCCAGGGCTGGATTCCCTGCTTCAGCAGGGTTGACTTCCCTTCCTGACCGTGGCATCTCGGGGCGCCAAGTGAGACAGCCTGGGCCTGGGAGACCTGGGGTCTAAAAATCTTAAAGGGAAAGACTCTAGGACTGAGGCCAGAAGGAACTGAGATTTGAGAATAATTCCTTCCCTGGTCTGCAGGCTCTGGGCTGGCCAGTGCTGGGCCCATATGGGATGGTCACTGGATGATGTAGCACCGAGGGGGCAGGAAGGAGATTCTGTGGCCTGCACAGGGCTGCTGCCAGGTGTGAGGCTTCAGAGTCAAGCCCAGGTTGCCTCACAGTATTAGGCACACTGAGCTGGGACCAATGTGAGTGGTGGTGATGGGGTCACAAACTACGCAGGGTCCTGAGGATGTCTAGGAAACCGCTGGCACAGCTGGGACTCAGCCCCAGACCCTATCCCTTCTCCTCGGCCACTGCTCTCAGCTGGGCAGTCACCTACCTGGAGTGTGTCCTTGTGCTTCCCAAGCGGCCAGCCCAGCTGCCACGGAGCCAGCCTGGGAGGAGGGGAGGAGCCTGGTTGCCCCATAGTATGAACTCCTTTGACATGATATTGGTTTGCATTTTTTAAACACAGCTCTTTAATTTTTCAGTTCTACAACTACGTTTTAATATCTTAATAGTCTCAACAATGGACACAATGTAACTGCCCAAATTCTCTGAACCACACAGACAATATTGACAAGCAGAGAAACAGAAGAGGAGGTGGGAGGGGACGAAAACCCGTTCCCCTCAAAGCAGTCCCTAAAACCACCTCTCCTCCAAAAGAGTCAGGAGGAGAAACACCTACATGAGGGGTCACAGCACTCGTTAAACACATTGGGGAAAAAAAATCAGGAGACACTTGGTTACAGTTTTGACACTAAAAAGTTTGGAAACAGTTTTTGCGTAAAAAGAGTCAAGACAGCCATTTTGTTCAGAAGGATTTCCTTGTATGCCTTTTTCTTGCCCAAGTATTTCCTTAGTTCACAGGGGAAAATCTCCAGATTCTTTTAAAACGTTCAAGTCACTGTCCCGAGGAGCCCAGGGCCTGGCAGTGATGGACGGAGGGCGGCCTCGGCAGAGGGCAGCGTGCGGCGGCATCTGCTCTGTTCTCACCTCCTTCCCACAGGCGGAGCTTCTGCGGGGGGAGGTGAGGCCGCGGAGGCAGACATGAAGTTACTGATATTGCTGATACAGGGCCCCCTGAAGCTTAGCAAGTGTCACGTGAGGGTCACATTCAAGATGGTGACATAGTCCTTGATTTGCTCTTTCCTCAAAGACCCCGAGGGGTAGCCAGTGGGCCTATGCTTGAGTAATGAGGTCAAACAGGGGGGCAGGAGGCCCTGGGGTCAGCGGGACACTAGCAGCAAATCCAAACGCCAATCCTGACCGTAGTGCGGGAGGGGTCAGCTTAGCGGTTGACTAAACTGTGGTGCCTTCTTCCTTTCCTGGCACTCTGAGCGGTGGGCAAGCCAGCAGCTCCTCAGGGGAAACCAGACAGACCTTCACTGACCAAAGTGCCGAGTCCCACCCCACTACTGCCGCGGAAGGTGGTCGGGCTCCAGTCTGCCTTATTAGTACTTTTAAAGCCCAAGGGTAAGAAAGAGAGAAAAGAACTTAGATCTTTAGCTTGTAATGTACAAGGTCAAAGGTTAGAATTGAGATGGATTTTAGGATTCCCACTTGTATTTCTTAATATGTTAAAGCCCATTTAAAGTCTTTTCTATTTCAAATGGTTTCCAAGTCCTTTAAGTCTCAATTCAGATACTTCATCAAGAACTCGATGAGTACCTGGGACAGAGGTATATGAACAGACAAGTCACACTGCATTTCTTCAGTCATGGCTCCGTGCTGCAGCCCGCCCACTCTTCTCGTCCCCTTTATGATGATCTTTGTTTGGGGTACAGACCTTAGGGGTGCAGACTTGCCAATGGAATGGATGAGTCTGGTGAACATTACAGGCAACCTGCAGTGACTTTTCAAGGCTACATACAGACCTTTGGTAGTAGAGTGACCTTGTGAAACCTTATATGCCATAAGAAGTTCACAAAATGACGGTCCCTACGAGATGGGAATTGTGCATTTTGTAAATGCTGGCTCGATGAACCGTCTGAGCTCAATAGATATTCAAATGCTAGAAACTGTAATGACTTTGCTCCTACAACACAAATACAGGTCATGTTCACCTTTCAACTTCAGCCAGAGCCTATTTTCTTCTAGGACAAACAGTCCTCAGAACCATCTGAGATACCAGGAAGAATGAATGCGATTCCCTACTACGGTTCACAGAGACCAGACAGATGAGGTCTCCCCAGACAGTTTCGTCTCAGAAGCCCTTGTCCTGAGGACTCCCACAGGTTTTAGAGAGAGCGCAACCGGGGGGTGGGAATGAAAGGGGTGGAAAGAAGGTGCAGTGAGAGTCACACCAGAGTGGGAGGCGTGGAGTTTGACGGAAGAGGCCGCATCGGGACAGACCTGACTGACGCCTTCTCCTGCCAGACCAGCCAGACAACAGCCGGCCAGCGTCAGCCCAGGCCCTCTCGACAGGGCCTCTTCTGCTTTCTCTGTTCTGCTGAGCCCTGTGAAGGCTGCTATCACACCTTGGTTCGTTGCATTATGGTATTTAAAGTGAGATTCTAATACTCCAGCCCTAAAATACTGGGGGCTATCTACATGATTTATGAGAAGTGCAATAAATACATGGAATTGCGGTAATTGACCACAAATGACCACCACTTAATATCTAACCCCTGCGCCTCCACTCTGGCCGGCCTCGCTATCAGGAAGCATCTCAGTAAGAAGTTTATGAGCAGAGTCCATTTGAACCTTTGATAAGGAACACTCTACAGCTTCTCACCAGGAGAGACTGTTTTACAGCAGGGAGTCAGGGCAGCTGGAGATTTGACCATATAAGTTAATGAGACAGTCAAGGCTTGCTGGTGGGAAGGTACTGGACCGACGGCCGTGATGACTTTACAGGCAGTGTCGGATTCTTTGGGTGAGTAACTGGGGAAGGGCAGAGGAGAAAAATGCAAGACAAAGGCATTTAGCCCGGCAACTCTTATCAGAAGATGTGAGTGTCTGGCCACAGAGGTGGTCACAGGCCCACACGTTGGTTAAGTGGTCTATTTCTCGGTGCCTGATTTTTTGCAAATGCCACTGTCATGCTTGGGGAAAACGCCCTGCAAAATGCCAGTACCTTCAAGTGGATTTGTAACTTTGGGGTCAATTTTCTGCTCTGTGACATGGAGCCGGCCAAGTTCCACAAGGTGGACAGAGATGTGTTAAGAAAACACTCTCCACAGTCACAGCCCCCTGAATAGGACAGTCCACTCTTGCAGGGTAAAACCATAAACAAAGGTTCTGAATCACCACATGGGATCCTGCAGGCAAGTAAGTGACTCGGCCCCCAACCCTCCAATCCGTCAATTCCATTTTAGTGAGCAATGAGAAATGCTGATTTGTGGAAGATTTTTCTGGAAATGATACCTCCTACTAAGATGGTATCTTTTACTGCTTCAACTCAAGTGAGTATGTCTCATATAATCCTTTACACCTCTCCCTCAATTTCTTTTCAAGGATGAGTGCCTAACAGTAGGCGTTTCATAAATATTCTTTGACTGAGAGAATGGAGGAAGGAATGTGTGTGGGATGAGAAACATTCATCTGTGTCAGAAGGAGGTCCCAGGCAATGCACGGGAAGGTTCTAGGCGTGGAAATCAAGAGCTAAGCTTGAGGGGGAGAAGGGTCGTAACCTCTGGGCTACAAGGCTTGGAGCTTGGCGGTGGGAAGGCAGGAGCATTCTTTTGGGCTCAGGGCTGAGGAGAGAGATGCTCAGGAGAAAGCAGCCTGAGCCCGAGGAACGGTCACCTACAGAAGCACAGCTGGAGCTGACCGTGCCTCACGCCCGGCCCCCTCTCCCCACTGGAGACACATGATCTGACACACCTAGCGAAGGGCCGAAGCCTCATTCGAGAGAGACGCGGAGGGAGCTGTCTGCACCGTCCTCCTGCTGAGGGTTGAGAAGAGCAGGGACAGTGACCCAGACCGGGCTGGGCTCTAGAGTGCTCTGAGCCCTCAGGAGGCCTGCGGGCAGCTCCCCTGCACAAACGCTGCAGATGGACAGTAGACGAAGGCAGTACAAAGACGAGTCGGTGTTCTGTTTGTCCCTGTTCGCCCCCCCTCTTCCAAATAATATCTTCTGGAGAATTTGTTATCCTTGTAGGAGACAGCACCTGTGGTATGAGGACACTCCGCTCTCTCGGCCATGGGGAAGCGCTCTCTCCGTACGTTGAACTCCGAGCAGATTCCAGACTCAGCTCTCATGTCGAGGGCAGAGGCGAGAGGCTCCCTACTCCATGTCCCTCTGTGAGGGCAGAGCCACCAGCTTCCAGAGTTCTCCACTGTTGACGACTAGAGGGCGGTTCCTCCTGGAGCCATGGCCACTTACCTACCCACCCTGGACATCAAAACAGTAAGCGTAGAGACAACACCCAACGTGGACAGGCTGGGTAAGACAGCCGCTGTAGATGGTGCTGGAGCCGCACCTGAAGGACTAATCGGGTAGGATAGTTTGTAGAGTTTGCACGGGGCCCAAAAGTTCCTGGGTGCCTGTCCTCGTCATCCCCTTTTCTTGGCTCCTGGTTCACTCTGCTGGGCTGCTGGCCTGGCCACTCCCCACAACGCGGGGTCAGGATGACTCTTCCAGCGCGTTGACCACCTGCTCCAGGATGTCGGGGCAGTGGTCTGCTATCTGCTGCAGGATGGCGTTGGCAAACTCCTGCAGGTCTGCGTTGTCCCGCTCGCCTTTCTCTAACTCGTTCTGAAGCTGACAGGGAAAGGAAAGATGGATTTCAGGTAAAGCACAACAACCCTATTTGCTCTGAGTTAAGAATTACTCTTTATCAATAAAGACACGATATTTGCCAACAACATGGATGAACCTGGAGGACATTATGCTAAATAAAAAAAGCCAGACAGAGAAAGAAAAAAGACTGCATGGTATCACTTAAATGTGGAGTCTGGAAAAAGAAAAAAAATCGAGCTCATAAAATCAGAGAGTAGAATGGTAGTTGCCAGGGGGCTGGGGAATGGGGCAAATGGAGAGAGGTTGCTCAAAGGGTACAAACTTTCAGATATAAGATGAATACGGTCTGAGGATCTAAGGTTAAACATGGTGACAAAGTTGGTTACATCGTACTGTATGTATAACTGAAATTTGCTAAGAGAGTATAACTTTAGTATTCACATAAAGAAAAAACAGGACCGTCCGGCCGGTGTGGCTCAGTGGTTGAGTGTCGACCCAGGCACCAAGAGGTCACCAGTTCGATTCCCGGTCAGGACACATGCCCAGGTTGTGGGCCCGATCCCCAGTACGGGCATGAAGGAGGCGGCCAACCAATGTTCTCTCTCATAGATGTTTCTCTCTCTCTCTCCCTCTCCCTTCCTCTGTCTCTAAAATTAATAAAATTAATAAAAAAAAGAAAGAAATAAAGAAAGAAAAAAAGGACCTATGTGAGATGATGACTGTATTTCAATTGTGGAAATCCTATCACCATGTATATGTATATCAAACCATCATGTTGTACACTTTAAATATATCACAATTTTATTTGTCAATTACACCTCAACAAAGCTTAAAAAAAAACCGACAAAAGAGACACTTTTCATGTGAAGTCTTCCTGCATCTAAATTAACAACCAGGAATGTGTAAAAAAGTAAATATCATATGTCTTTTCAAGAAAATGAGGTCTAAAGAGGTCAGTGACTAGACCAAGTCCCAAAGGTGGTAATTTGCAGAGCCAGGACTCCAGCCCAGTCCTCTCAGTCCGGGTGGTATGTTCCCTCCACTGAGCCACAATGTCACACATATGCCCAGGTACACGGATGATCTCAGACAAGATCTTAACCTTGCACAATGGTCCGTGACCTAGGAAACTTATCATTTAAAAGGCTTCCCGTTTCTATGCACCACTTTTATTTAGTGTGTTAGATGACCCTACCTCAGGCCTATTAATTTTAGACATGACGTAGTCTTCTGTTTGTTTAGGAGTAAGTATATTTCTAACTTCTTAGTGTTTTAAACACCCTCTTTGACATGCCTTCAAGCATTAAACCAACATTTATTAAGGGCCTAAATTTGGTTCTTGCCCTGAAGACCCTTTAGGTTAATAAAAGAGACAAACGTGCAAACGTAATTACCACCCAGCACGGTAAGGGCCGTGACAGAGGCATGAACACACGCTACAGGGAAGAGGTGAGGACGACTGCTCCACGCTGGAGAAATCCGAGAAGCTGTTACGGAAGGCAACATGTGATCTGGATCTTGAGAGCTGAATAGGAGTTTGTCTAGGAGATCAAAGGCAGAGAGGCTTTCAAACAGATGAAACAAGTGCAGATGCATAGAACTATGAAAGAGCTTGGCACAGATCTGGGGAAGAGTGAGGCGTTTCAATGTGGTTGGAGCGTAAGGTAAGGAGACCGGGTGAAGAATGAGAGGAAACAAAGCTGAAGAGACAGACTGGGGCCGGATTGTGTATGTAAGGCTAAGGAGTTCAGATTTAATCTGGCTAAACCAACAACAACAATAATACAGGGAAGTCCAAGAGTTTTTAAACAGTACAGGGACATGATCAGCTTCATTTTCTTAGAAGATAGCTATAAAGATAAAACATGTTAGACTGAGTCAACAAAAGAATACGTGAAGGGAGGTAACTGTTACCAGCCCACATGAGAGTTAAGGAGGCTAAAACGAAGATGGGGGTCTGGGGACATGGAGAAGAACAGACGAATGTAAGACTTTGCAAAGGTAGGAGGCGGAGTTAAGTGATAGAGAATGGAGAATACTTTTGACAGCTCTAGCTGTGGTATTAGACAAATAAGATTGAAAATACAGGAGGCAGAGCTGGTTTTAGGAAAGGAGGGAAATTAAAAATTGAGTTTAAAGTGTAGTTAAGAACATAGGCTTCAGAGAGTTAGGCTGCCTGGGTTTCAATGTCAGCTCTGCCAATTATTAGTTTGTATGATCTGGACCTCTCTGAGTCTCAGTTTTTTCATCTGTAAAATGGGGCAATAACATTTATAGGTTGTTTTAAAGATTTAAAGAGTCATTTCTATAAAGAGCAGTATAATGCCTGACACATAGAAAATGCTCAATAAATGTTACATGTTATAATTATTGTTACTGTTGTTTTTATTAAATTGGTGAGATTACCCAAAAGAGCATGTAGGTTAAAAAGCAAAGAGAATCAAGTTCTAACTACAGTGTTGATAGAATCTAGATACTCTGAGCCAAGAATTAACATGATGCTTCTTAAAATATGTCAAAGAGCTGGGAATAGATTCAGCAATCTTCTTTCTGTTAAATGTTGACCAAAAGACCAAGAAATGCAAGGGCTAGATTTGGACCACACTAAGTCTTAGTGCATATCAAGGCCTGGCTGTTCATATAAATATGAATATGAATATGAATATAAATATAAATCTCTGAACGGAAAAACCAAGAAGGTCAGGTGCCTTGTAAATACAGCTGCGCAGAATATAACCCAGAAATACTGCCATGTAAAAACGCTACAACTCTTAAGTCTCTTCAATGAACTGAGGTCAACCACTCAAAGTAAGCGAGGAGAATGCCAGGGTGTGTTGCTTCAGATTATCCTGGGAATGTTCTGAACAACTCTGGTTTATATTCTGAGTCAGGTATCTGTACTTGACTTTCTACAACTCACATATTTATTTCCCATGAAATATTTCTTATTCTTTTTGGCTTCTGTTATGTTAAATAGATAAACAAGAAGTTACTAATGGGTACATTATAGTTTAATAACATTTTTCAGGGTTTTTTTTTTTGGATTTAAAAAGTACTGCACGTGCATTGTAAAACATTTAGAAAAGAAAAGCACAAAGAAAAAGTCACCTATAACATAAGCATCAGGAGATGACCATTGCTATATATTTTGTCATTATATATATTTTTTAATCCTCACTCGAGGACACTTTTTGATATTTTGTTCAGATAGAGTGGGAAGGGGGGGGGGGAGAGAAACATCAATGTGAAAGGGACACCCACACAAGCCAATCAGGGCCGGGGACAAACTGCAACTGAGGTACGCGCCCTTAGCGGGAACTGAACCCGGGTCTCTCCAGACCACAGGCCAACGCTCTAACTGCTGAGCCAAACCGGCCAGGGCTTGTCTCATATATATATTTTTTTTATCCTCACTCGAGGATATTTTTCCATTTTTTTGTACAGATAGAGTGGGAGGGAGAGAAAGGAAGGGAGAGAGAGAGAGAAACATCGATGTGAAGGGACACATCGAGTGGCTGCCACCCTCACGACCAACCAGGGCCGGGGACAAACTGCAACCAAAGTACGTGCCCTTAGTGGGAACCGAACCCGGGTCTCTCCGGACCGCAGGCCGACGCTCTAACCGCTGAGCCAAACTGGCCAGGGCATTGTCATATATTTTTTGAGACTTTATAAACTGATTTTGTTTTTACCTAAGTATAGTATAAATACATTTCCAAATCAAATCCTAAAGACTCTTTTTGGAATTTGGTAATTGATTCTAAAATTTATCCTTAAGTGTAAATATATAAGAAGAAGGAAGAAAATATTTTATTTTTTAATCTTCACTTGAGAATTTTTTATTTTTTTGGAGAGAGAGAAGAAGGAAGGGAGGGAGGAAGGGAGACAGAGCGAAACATTGATGTGAGAGAGAGAGAGAGAGAGAGAGAAAAGTACTGATTGGTTGTCTCCTGTACATGCCCTGATCGGGGATGGAACCCACAACCTAGGTATGTGCACTGACTGGGAATCAAACCTGCAACATTTTGGTGTGTCACCCAGCCAGGGCCCAAGAAAATATTTTATTTTATTGTTAAAATTTTTTTTCCCTTCATTGATTTTAGAGAGAGAGGAAGGTAGAGAGAGAGAGAGAGAGATAGAAATATCAATGAGAGAGAACATCGACTGACTGCCTCCTGCATGTCCCTGACTGAGGATTGGACCCACAACCTGGGCATGTGTCCTGACTGGGAATAGAACCAGTGACCTCTTGGTGCATGGGTCGATGCTCAACCACTGAGCCACACTGGCTGGACAAGAAAATATTTTAAAGAAAGAAAAATGATGTGGGATTTGTTCTACCAGATTATAAAACATACTACAAAAGTATACTAGTTAAAAGTATTGTATTGATAAAATTTGATCAATGAGATTTAGAATATGATCAAAGGGCATTAGAAATCAATGAATATTTTAGGTCTACGGGCCTTGTTTACTTAGATTCCTGCTTATACCATACATAAGCATAAACTTCAAACTGGCTAAAGATTTAAATTTAAAAATTATACTGTGAATACGCATTCTTCTCAAGTGCACATGAAACATTCTCCAGGACTGACCACACGTTAGGCCACAAAACAAGTCTCAATATATTTAAGAAGACTGAAATCTCATCAAGCATCTATTCTGACCACAATGATATAAAACTAGAAATCAGTTATATAAAACAATCTCATAAACAGGTGAAAATTAAACAACATGCAACTGAAAAACTGAATGATCAAAAAAGAAATAAATTCTTTGAGACAAATAAAAATTGAAATACAATACACCAACATTTATGGGATACAGCAAAACTAGTTTTGAGAGGCAAGGTCATAGAGATAAATGCCTACATTAAGAAAAAAGAAAGATTTCAAATAAACAATCTAACTTCACACCTCAAGGAACTATAAAATGAAGACCAAAGCACAAAGTTGGTAGAAGGAAGGAAATAACAAAGATCAGAGTGAAAATAAATGGCATAGAGACTAAAAAGATAATGGAAAAGATCAATAAAACTAAGAGTTGGTTTTCAAAAGATAAACAAAACAGACAAATCTTTAGCTTGACTTACCAAGAAAAAAAGAGAGAGGACACAAATAAAATCAGAAATGAAAAAGACGACGTTACAAGTGATACCACAGAAATACAAAGAATCATAAAAGATTACTATGAACAACTGCATGCTAACAAATTGGAAAACCTAGAAGAAATGGATAAATTCCTAGAAACATAAAACATACCAAGACTGCATCATGAAGAACTAGAAAATATGAACAAACCAAACTGAATCAGTAATTAAAAACCTCCCCCAAAACAAAACTTCAGGACCCGATGGCTTCACAGGTGAATTCTACCCCACATTCAAAGAAGAATTAATACCAATCCTTCTCAAACTATTCCAAATACAGAAATGGAGGGAAAGTTTCCAAACTCATTTACAAGACCAGCATTACCTGATATCAAAAACAGGCAAGGACACAAGAAAAGAAAACTGCAGCCAATATCCATGATAAACACTAATGCAAAGTCCCTCAACAAAATATGAGCAAATAAAGTCAACAATACATTAAAAGGATCATACACCATAATCAATAGAGATTTATTCCAGAGATGCAAGCGTAGTTTAACATCTGCAAATTAATAAATGTGATACAAGGATAAAAACATATGATCATCTCAATAAATGCAGAAAAGGCATCTGACCAAATTCAACATCCATTTATGATAAGAACCCTCGTGGAAGTGGGTATAGAGAGAATGCACCTTACCATAATAAAGGCCATAGATGACAAGCCCACAGCAAACATCATACTCAATGGTGAAAAGCTGAAAGCTTTCCTTTAAGATCAGGAACAAGACAAGGATGCCCACTTTGCCACTTTTATTTAACACAGTACTAGAAATTTTAGTCAGAACAATTAGACAAGAATAAGAAATAAAGGTGTCCAAATCGAAAAAAAAGTAAAACTGACACTATTTGCAGATGACATAACCACGGTACTGAAGGGTTGCAGGTTTGATTCCTGGTCAAGGGTATAAACCTGGGTTGCAGGTTCGATCCTGGCCCCAATCAAGGTCATGTGGGAAGCAACCAATCAATGTGTTTCTTTCACAATGATGTTTATCTTTCTCTCCCTCCCTTCCTCTTTATCTAGAAAATCAAGGGAAAAATATTCTCGGGTTAGGATTAAAAAAAAAAAAATGTCCATACTACCCAGAGCAATCTACAGATTCAATACAATCCCTATCAAAATTCCAATGGCATTTTTCAAAGAAATAGAACAATTCTAAAATTTGTATGAAACCATAAAAGACCCCAAATAACCAAAACAGTCTTGAGAAAGAAAACCAAAGCTGGAGGCATCATGCTCCCTGATTTTAAACTATATTACTACAAAGCAATAATAATTATAATTATTATTATGGTATGGTATTAGCATGAAAGCAGACACACAGATAGATTAATGAACCAAAATAGCGAGTCCAAAAATAAACACATACATATCTGGTCAATTAACTGATGACAAAGGAGTCAAGACTATACAGTGGGGAAGGGATAGTTTCTTCAATAAATAGTGTTAGGAAAACTGGACAGCCACATGCAAAAGAATAAAACTGAACTACTATATAACACCATACATGAAAATTAACTTTAAATGAATTAAAGACTTGAATGTAACACCTGGAATCTAAAAAATTCTAGAAGAAAACAAGCAATAAGCTCCTTGGCACTGGTCTTTGTGATGATTTTTAGATTTGATGCTAAAAACAAAGGCAACAAAAGAGAAATAAACAAGTGGTACTACATCAAACTAAAAAGCTTTTGCCCAGCAAAAGAAATAACTGAAAACACAACCTACTGCCCTGGCCAATTTGGGTCAGTGGTTAGAGTATCGGCCTGCGGACCAAAGAGTTGCAGGTTCGATTCCATCAAGGGCACGTACCTTGGTTGCAGTTCAGGCCCTGGCCCTGGTCGGGGTCATGCTGGAGGCAGCCAGTGGATGTGTCTCTCTTACTTCGATGTTTCGCTCTCTCTCCCTCTCCCCCTCCCACTCTATCTGAAGATAAATGAAGAAAATATCCTTAGGTGAAGATTAATAAAAAAAAAGGAAAGAAAAGACAGCCTACTGAGTGAGAGAAAATATCTGCAGACCATATATCTGATAAGGGGTCTGATATATATATAGACCTAAAGAACATTATGCTAAGTGAAATATGCCAGTCAGAGAAAGACAAGTACCACATGATCTCACTCACATGTGGAATCTAATGAGCAAACTGAACTAACTAGCAACATAGTGACAAGACTCGTAGATGGAGAGCAGGCTGAAGGCTCTGCAGGAGGAGGGGGCGGCACTGGGGGGTGGAAGGACTGAGCAAAAAAGAAAAAAAAAGAGAAAGGACTCATGGAAAGCAGCAACAGTGTGGTGATTGCAGGGGATGGGGGATAGGGATGCGGGTGGAGGTGGAGGAGGGTATAGGAGAGATGAATGGCGATAAAAAAAAGAAATAAAATAAAATGAAAATGTTTGTGATTTAAAAAAACAACAAAAACTCATACAACCCAATAGCACCCCTGCAAACCAAACAGTCTGACTAACCAATGGGCAGAGGATCTGAGTAGACATATTTCCAAAGAAGACACACAGATGGCCAACAGGTACATGAGAAGGTGCTCACCGTCACTAATCATCAGGGAAATGCAAATCAAAACCACAATAAAGATTTAAAAATATTTAGTATATTTCTCTTTTTAAATCAATTGATGAGAAGATAATACTTTGAACATGTTGGGGGTAAATATATTATTAATGTAGAAAAAAAACACACCACAGTGAGATATCACTTCACACCTGTTAGAAAGGCTATCATCATCCTGGCCAGGTGGTGCAGTTGGTTGGAGCATCTTCCCCTACACCAAAAGGTTGCGGGTTCAATTCCCAATCAGGGCACATACCTAGTTGTGGGTTTGGGCCATGTATGGGAGGCAACTGATCAATGTATCTCTCTCACATCCATGTTTCTCTCTCTCTTGCTCTCCCTTCCTCTCTCTCTCTAAAAAAAATCAATAAAAACATATCCTCAGGTGATGATTTAAAAAAAAAGAATGGCTATCATAAAAAAGACAAGAAATACTAAGTGTTGCTGAAGACACAAACGGAAGGGAACTCTTGTGTACTGCTGGTGGGAACGTAAACTGGTGCAGCCTCTATGAAAAACAGTATGGAGGTTCCTCAAAAAAGAAAAAAATCGAACTACCATATGACACATGAATTCTACTTCTGGATATTTATCCAAAGAAAATAAAAACACTAAGTGAAAAGGATATATGCACCTCCATGTTCACTGTAGCATTATTTACAATAGTCAAGGCATGAAAACACCCCAAGAGTCCACTGACGGAGAACGAATAAAAAAAATGTGATATACATAGGTACATAGATATACAAGCACACAATGAAATATTATTCAAGCTATAAAAAAGAAGGAAATTCTGCCATTTGCAACAATATAGATGAAACTTAAGGGCGTTGGGCTAAGTGAAATAAGTCAGACAGAGGAGACAAATACCATATGATCTCACTTATGTGGAACCTAAAGAAAAACAACAAAGAAACTCCACACTGAGATCATGGAGAAAACAGACTGTTGACTTCCAGAGGTTGGGGGAGGCAGGGGTGAAGGGATGGGGGAAAAGGGTGAAGGGAGTCAAAAGGTACACATTTCCAGTAATAAAATAAATAAGTACTAGAGATGGAATATACAGCATGATGATTACAGTTAATAATACTGTATTATATATTTGAAATATGCTAAGAGAGTACAGTTTAAAAGTTTTCATCACAAGAAAAAAGAATGTATAACTATGGGAGGTGATGGATGGTAACTAGACATTTTTTTTTTATCCTTACCCGAGGACATTTTTCCATTTTTTGTTCAGATAGAGTGGGAGGGAGAGAGAGAGAGAGAGAAACGACGACGTGAGAGAGACACATCGAGTGGCTGCCACCCACACAACCCAACCAGGGCCAGGGACAAACTGCAACTGAGGCACGTGCCCTTAGCAGGAACCGAACCCAGGTCTCTCTGGACCAAAGGCTGATGCTCTAACTGCTGAGCCAAACCGGCCAGGATACGAGACTTACTATGATAAGAACAGATACTACACTTGATCTTAGCCAAAAGGCTGAGAAGCGAAACTAGACTTACTGTGATGATTACTTTATAATACACAAATATTGAATCGTGATGTTATTTACCTAAACTATTATGATGATGTTATATGTCAATTATATCACAATAAAACGTTATTAAAAATTATATCATGAAAGTACTAGAAGCAAATTTGGGAGTATGTCAATTATATCACAATAAAAAGTTATTAAAAATTATATCATGAAAGTACTAGAAGCAAATTTGGGAGTATTTTTTATAATCTTGGGCTGGGTGACAGGTAAATGCCTTTTATTTTATATTTTGCAACAGACTGAATACTTGTATCCCCCCCCCAGTACATATGTTGAAATCCTAATCCCAGTGTGATGGTACTCTGATGTGGGGCCTCTGGAAGGTAACTGGGTCAGGAGGGTGAAACTTGCATGAACGGGAATACTGCCCTTACAAGAAGATGCTAGTGTCAGGATCGTGGACTTCCAGCCTCCAGAGCTGTGATAAATACATTTCTGTTGTTGATGAGCTACACAGTTGATGGTATTTTGTTATAGCAGCTGAACTAAGACAGGAGATAATGTGCTTTAAAAAAGCTATAAAAGGGAAAAAAGAAGTAAATTCGACTATATAGAATTTTATAATGATTATATAGAGAAAGAAGAGATAAATTTAAAATACAAGTGATGACTTAAGAAACACTGATAATAAATATGACAACAAAAAGACAAAGGATTGATGTCAATACACTGTAAAAGTGGTATTATAAGCCTAATAACAATAAAAGATGGGCAGAAGATATGAATAAAAAACTCACAGAACTACAAATGGCTAATAAGCATATAAAAATACTGATCTTCATTAATAATGAAAGAAATACAAGATAGTGTTTGTCCCCCTTTATTACATTGGCAAAAGTTTCAAAGATTGTTACAAATCAGTGTTGATAAGGATCTGGGGAAGCAGGTACTCATTATACTACTACTGGTGGGAATATAGATTGGTGCACAATATGGTCTCATCAACAAAATTTAATTGTATGTATCCCTTGATCAAATAATTTCACATTAAAGAGTATATTCTATAACGATACTAGTAAGAAATTCAAGAAAGCATGCACAAGTATGTTTACCAAGGCAATTTGTAAGAGCAGAAACTTATAAATGACCTTAGATCAAACAAGAAGTGAGAGAGACCTTCAGGCATGAAAGCAAAATAAAACTACTGAGTGACTAGTTTGAGTGAAGAACTTTCAGTTCTACCCTGTATATTTCTGTATTGTTTAATACTACAAGTAACATCAGTTTTATGATAAGAAATACGAATACAAGTATATAATATAAATATTCAAAGCTACCTGCATTTTTATTTATTTATTTATTTATTTATTTTTTATCCTCACCCCAGGACACTTTTCCTGTTTTTTTTTTTTTCAGGTAGAGTGGGAGGGAGAGAGAGGAACAGAGAGAGAGAGAGAAACATCGATGTGAAAGGAACACATCGAGTGGCTGCCACCTGCACAACCAACCAGGGCTGGGGACAAACTGCAACCGAGGTACATGCCCTTAGCGGGAACCGAACCCGGGTCTCTCAGGACCGCAGGCCGACGCTCTAACCGCTGAGCCAAACCGGCCAGGGCTACCTGCATTTTTAAATGTGTAATTCTTATCTTCTAAGACACTGAGAAGGAACACACAGAAATGTATAAAATATTCACTCAAAAAGGAATGATTGATTTGCCAAGGTAAAGGAATGAACTTCTGACACCTGCTATAACATGAACCATAAAAACATTAGGTGGAAGAAGCCAGTCACAAAGACCATATACTGTATGCCTTCACTTTTACAAAATGTCCAAACTAGGCAAATCCAGAGTCAGAAAGAAGAGGAGTGGTCGCCTAGGGCTGGGGTGAGATAGGGTAACTGGGAGTGAAGGCTAAGAAGTACAGATTTCACCCTGGACGGTTTGGCTCAGCGGTTACAGAGTTGGCCTGCGGTTCCTGCTAAGGGCATGTACCTCGCTTACAGTTTGTCCCCGGCCCCGGTTGGGTTGTGCGGGTGGCAGCCACTTGATGTGTCCCTTTCACGTCGATGTTTCTCTCTCTCTCTCCCCCCACTCTTCCTGAACAAAAGATGGAAAAATGTCCTCGGGTGAGGATAAAAAAAAAAAAAAAAAAAAAGAAATACAGATTTATTGTATTTCAATAAAGAAATATTGATTTTTATAGAGAGTGGAAGAGGAGGGAAGAAAGAAGGAAGGGAGGGAGAGAGACAGAGAGAGAGAGACGAGAGAGACAGATGGAGAGAGATAGAGAGAGAAACATTGATGTGAGAGAGACACAGTGACTGGCTGCCTCCTGCACATGCCTGGACCAGGGCTGGGGATCAAATCTGCAACCCAGGTACATGCCCTTGACTGGGAATTGAACCCTCAATCCTTTGGTGCACAGGCCCATGCTCCAACCACTGGATTTCTTTTTGAAATGATAAAAATGTTTGAAAATTGATTGTGGTGATGGTTGCACAATTCGGAGAACATATTAAACTGTACACTTTAAATGGGTGTATTATGTGGTGTGTGAATTAAATTTTAATAAAACTGTAAAAAACTACTGACTGAGCACTTCATGCAAAACACTGAGTAGTAAATGCCCACAGAGAGATATAAAGTGCTACTGCCTTCAGTTTGGGCAAAGAGGAGAGAGTGAAGGGGCCAGCGTCTTGAAGAAGGTGCCAGCTGACCCAAGGGGACAGGGAAAGGGGCATCCCTGCAGAGCAGTATGCGCCAACAGGGCAGATGGGGGAAAGGCACTGGCTGCTCACTGAAGTCCAGGAACACAGGAATCACTCGGTCTGGACAGAAGCAATGCCAGCTCTCTGAGTGACAAAGGCCCCTGGGCTGGCTGGGCTCAGGCACTATCCCTCCAAGGACCCTCCACCCCAGTCCATTACATGGCTGCAGGGAAGCCACACCTAGGGAACTGTGTTTCATTTCAGGCACCTCATTACCAGAAAAATGGAGACAAACTGGAATAAGTTCAAAGAAAAGTGGCAGGCATGACTAAGAAGCTGAAAGGATCCTTTTATGAGGCAGGATTAGAAGAACTAAATGGTAGACCTGACTAACTGCACACTCGGGGGAGGGAATGCGATTATGACCTACCAGTGTCAGAGGGTACAAACAAGAAGCCGGCAGAGGGATCAGCACTGCAGGAGGAAGTATAACTAAAGGTGCTGGGAAAAGATTAAGGGGATGAAAATAAAAAAACAACCAGAGGTAGACTATAAGGTTGTGCCTTTTCCAAGGTATAATGAACGATTTGCCTAGGAAAAGATGTTTAAAAAAAAATAAAGGGGATCAGAAGAATAAAAAAGTTTAGAGAAGGAAGTGTTCCTTCATTAGTTGTAGTTGCTTTCCATCTGGTAGGCCTTTCTCTGTTCCCCAGGGAGTATGCATGGTTTGCATTTTATCTGAAAGCAGTATTAAATGTGGGCATGGCGGAGCACGGAGAGATTTCATTGGCACTTGATCCATTATATGCTAAAATTTCCTGTCTGGGGGAAAAAAAATCTCAAAGATCAACCTTTCTCGTGAAACTGGGATTACTTTTAAAATGAGGGCTTTTATTCTGACTTTGAAATGCAAAACTCAGTCATTCTGAAGTCAAAAGAGTATAGGAAGGCGTTGTTAACTACTCAGACCGCTTAGGAAAGAAAGGCGACGTGAGGTAACACACTAAAACCTAGATGTGTTACACAGCACAGGTGTGAAAACAAATCCTGAAATGCATCGGTGCCTTGTTATTTGGAAGTGTTTTGTTAGCATGTGCATCAAATGTAAAAAAGGAAGTTTTGTATGGTTTCCATGTGCAGCAGGTCCTATGGATAAACCGGGAAGGGTATATTCCAGCTTCTGAAACTTAAATCTACCAGATCTCACCCAAGATCCTGCTCCCTCTCCTCCCCCACTCCATGCCTGCCTTCCCAAAGAGAGGCTAACACCAGAAAATAATTCCCCCAAAGAACAATCAAGTAATGTTTGGGCTTTAATGAAAATGCTTATTATATCCTAGTTGCAATGAATTAAATTCTTCTATTTTTCCCTTCCTTGTTAGAGCTACAAATCCAAACTTAGTACAGGTAAGACCTGGCAGTCCAGGGAGATCTTCCGTTTCCTGCCCCTGCTCTCTACTATGGGTAGGCCAACTCCATCACTGCAGCACCATGGTGACAGGCACTGCCGTTTACTTTCTTAAAAGCACCACAACCTAAAAGCACGTAAGTTTACACAATCCCTTCTCTGGATATGAACAATGTTCTGTGTATGTACTGAAATCTTTGCATCTGAAGACAAACAACCACAAACTTAAAAACACTTCCAAAGTAAATTACTTTCCACTGAACTGTAAAACGAGTGTGTTCTCACGGACCCTGTAAGCTCCGTCTGTCATCTGTGCATCGGATCTCGTCTCAGCACTTTCGTTTTCCTCCATATACGAGCTTTCTACAGCAAAGTCTTCCTCAAGCCGCTTGGGCACCTCCAGGTTTAGAAGCCCCTTTCCACTAAACCTTAAATTAACTAAGATAGTCTGGAGGGACTACTGGAATAATAAACATACAGGTATGAGATATAAAATAATGTGCTCTGCTGAAAGAAATGGGGATGTAAAACTATGGATCAGAAGGACCACAGGGCACCAAGTCTGGCTGCTGCAAACTTCCTGCCTGTGGGTCTGGTGGATTAGTGGCTCAGTACCAGCAGCCAGTGATTCCGAGGAAACTGTTACAGGTAATGCCGCCAGGAAACATCCCGCCTCAGGATGACCCCACACACTCCCTGTTTCTCCTTCTTCAGGCGAACCTGGGCCACCTTTCCATGGCCCGGTCCCTCAAATTAACTCTTTGTTTCCGATCTGTCCCCTCCCCGCTCCTTCACCAGGGCTTCCAAGGGCACCCTCATCCTGAAGAGACCTTTTCAATCTGCATCTCTCACGAGCTAGTACCAACTTTTCTTTTACCATCAAGAATCTCAAGAGAAGACTCTCCATGTGCTACCTGTTTCACATTTTCCTCCTTGACATCTTTCAGTTTTTGCTATTTCACCAAAATTGTTCTTTCAAAAGGTTACTACTAAACTAAGACCTCTACATTGAAAACTATACAACATTATTTAGAGAAATAAAAAATATTTTAGATTCCACATATAAGTGAAACCATATGGTATTTGTCTTTGCCCAACTTATTTCACTTAGCATAATACCCCTTAGATCCATTTATGTGTTTGCAAATAGCAAGATTTAATTCCTTTTATTGCTGCATAATATTCCACAAAAAAACAAAAACAAAAACAGACAAGCAGAAACAGAGACCAAAGGGATGGCTGTCAGGAGGGAGGAGGTGGAGGATGGGTAAAAGGGAAAGAGGAATATAGTCAATAAAACTGTGATAAGTTTACATGGTGATAGATGATTACTAGAATTAGTAAGGATTACACTGTAAAGTATAAAAATGTTGAGTCACTATATTGTACACCTGAAACTAATATAACCAATATAAGATTGTATACAAATTATACTTAAATTAACAAGATATATTAATTGGAGGAATGTAACATGATCATGGATTAGAAGACACAATATTGTAAAACTGTTAATTCTGCCCAAACTAATCTATAGAGTCAATGCAATCCAAATCAAAACTTTGCTAGATGTGTGTGTGTGTAAATTGACAAGGTGATTCAAAGTGTAAGTGGAAATGCTAAGGATAGCCAAAGAAATCTTGAAGAACAAAGTTATAAGAAGAACATAAAGAACTGTTATGAAAAAAAATTACTATAAAGCTACAGTTGTTAATACAGCTTGCAATAGGCACAAAACAGATATATAGACCAATGAAACAAAGAAGAATCCAGAAAAATAGGCCAAACCTGGGAATAACCCAAATGTCCATTAACAACTAAATGATAAATTGTGTTGTTTTCATATGATGAAATACCATACAGTAATACGAATGAATGAACCATATGTACATGTAACCTAATAGATGCATTTCATAAACATGATGTTGGTGAAAGAAGCTAGACACTAAAGAGTTCACACTGGATGATTCTAGGTATATAAAGTTTAAAAATAGGCAAAATTAATCTGTGGCGTTAAAAGTGAGTTTACCCTTGAAGGGTGGAGGAGTGACTTATGAAAGGCTTCTGAGGTACTGGTAAGGTTTCGCTTCCTGTTCCAGGTATTCATTATGAGTGTGCAAAAATTCATTGAGTTGAATACACACGATTTGTGTACTTTCTTGTGTGCATGTATACTTCAAAACTTAAATACCCCCAAAACACAAACCTCAGGATTACCTAAGACCACAATGTAATGGTCTTTACTCAGTCTTCATCCTGCCTGAGCCCCTTCTGTGATATTTGCCCCTGATAACACCTCCTTCTAAAACCTTGTCCCCTCTTGACTTTCTGGCTCTCCTCTGCCTATCCACATATTTGTTCTCACCTGCGCTGGTCCTTCTTTCTGCGTCCTCCCAAACATGTAGGGGGTCTTGAGGTCTAAGAGGTCTCTTCTTTCTCCTGCAATGTCTGCATGGATGACCCTGCCCAACTTCAGCTTTATAAAGAGGTAATAATAATAGCGGCTAACTTATTGGTCCTTTATTATGGTCCAGGCATTGTTCCAAGTGCTTTAGTACATTGATACATTTAATCCACTTTCTTTGCGAATTTAATTGTTTCTGTTGAGTTGTGCTTCTCTGGATTTTAAAACTTTTTATTTATTTATTTATTTATTTATTTTTTTAAGAAAATCCCTTTTATTTTAATTTTATTTTATTTATTTATTTATTTTTTTTATCCTCACCCGAGGACATTTTTTTTTTTTGTTCAGGTAGAGTGGGAGGGAGAGAGAGGAACAGAGAGAGAGAGAGAGAGAGAGAGAGAGAGAGAGAAACATCGATGGGAAAGGAACACATCGAGTGGCTGCCACCCGCACAACCCACCAGGGCCGGGGACAAACTGCAACCGAGGTACGCACCCTTAGCGGGAACCGAACCCCGGTCTCTCAGGACCGCAGGCAGATGCTCTAACCGCTGAGCCAAACCGGCCAGGGCTAAAACTTTTTATTTAGCACAGAAAATTCCATGCTTATACAAAAGAGAATAGTGTAATAACCCTTATTTGACCTAAATTTAAGCAATATCAAGGCATATAACTCTCCTGAGTTTCAGACTCACATTTTTCAAATGCCTGAGAAACATTTCTTTGTGAATGTTGCACTTATACAGTAAATCATACTGTTCATACTAGTTAATAAACTGTTCTTCTTACTTAACAAATGCTACAAATCGTTTTTCATGTGATTAAATATTCTTCTAAAACACAATCCTTCTGTGAGACTCCTGTCACGGCCCTTTCTGGCTGTGTTTCCTTTGCTTTAGGTTCTTCACCGATGACTGTCTTCCCATCACACCCCAATACAAGCTCTCCTGTCCTAACATCTTTGCTGACTGCAAGCTTCACAACCATGTCAGCCCTGGTTTGTGAGAGCAATCTTTCTAGAACACGTTGGACTAGGTTCCCTCCTCTTCTTCCAATGTCTCACATGATTTCCTACCTACAAAATATCCAAGCTTCTTTGGCACAGCAGCCACAATGTGGCAACCCCTTTCCAATATCCTCTCTGGATACATCTTTCGGTTCCCTTGCATTTGCGTTTACTTTGATGCAGCCCTCTCCTCCTGGAAGGTGGACAGTCCCACCTCCCACACACCTTTCTTCCCTGTCTTACTCATCTTTCACGGTGGAGCTCAGCTGCCCCCTTTCCCTGTGAAGCCTTCTCTACTCAGTGAATACCACTAAAGCATTAGTTTTGTCTGTTTCAAGAGCTGGCTCTAAGTTAATTCCCCAACTCTTCTGCAAACTTCTGGATGAATTCTTTTTTACATACCAATGCTGCCTAGCAAAATGCCCCCCACACTGCAAACAATCAAAAAATGACTGGTGAATAAAACTGAAGGAACAGATGCTAATTGATACATTTCCAAAAAGCCTTTGAAGATAAAAATGGAAGCATCTCCCGATCAAGACTGTCTGATGCAGACCTTATCACGGCATGTAAACTCCACACTGTAGCACCCACTTCCTTTCACATGTTCAAACTATGGAATACAGGACGAGTACAGGATACCAAGGTGGCCTCTGGCAGGAATTTTCTGGCTTTGTCTGCTGAATGTTATTATTATGTATTCTGTTCTTAGTAGCTTTTCTAGCCCTCCCTGAACTCAGAGTAGTAATATGATTTCTAGAGGGCCTTGAGCCAAGAATCACAAATGCAACAGCAACTCAATCTGAATTGAATTGCTCAAAGCAACACACATTGAAGTGTGTGCAGCAGAAGGGGAGAGCAGGTTCAGGGGAGGAATGGACAGAGGGAGCTCATAAGGACGGTGAGGTCTTTCAGAGATGATGTTATACAACCTCACACCCAACAAAAACATTGTTATGAAGGGCTGGCTGAAAGAAAACCACTTGAGCTCTCTTGCTTTCAATGTTAGGATAACTGTCAGGGAACAGAGAGGATGGTGTGAAGAATGATAAGGGACATAGCTGGGCTGGACGGAGGGATGGAAGTATCGCTGAGGGATGGGCTGACAACCAGGGAAACTGCCCAGCACAGGTCCGATTTTAGAATAGACACTACATCTCTCCATAGCTGAGTAAAGACATCAGGGAGAGCTAATAGAAATCTGTGAAATAAGAAAATCTTAAAAGAGAGAACATAGCCTTATGTCAAGGTAAACAACCCTCTATTCACTGTCACAAAAGATGAGGTATATAGATGGGTATAAAGAAGGGGTGGTTATGAGAGGTTACCGGATGAATTCAGTTGTGGCTGGCAGTGACTCAGATTCATTCCTTTCTGTAGAAGGTTTGGTGGTTGGCAGGAAATTACACAGAGATGATTGGCTTGATTTAAGTAGACAAGAATCTGAACTTGAGGTTTTTAACAGCTAGGTCCCAGGATGCACCAGCCATGAGGTCTGAGCTGTAAACTGGCATGATGATTGGAGCCTTTAGAGGTAATGGGACAAGCTGAAATGGTCCTTCTGTCCTCTCCAGATCTGGGCTACAGCTACCCAGCCCAAATCAGCAGGCTGTTTAACTACATTTGCTTAGGAGCTATGAAGACATAAAATAACTTTGAGTTTAGATTTTTGGATAACTAGAATTAGTGGAAATGTATTTTGCCATAACATCTGTTGACTAAAACATCAACTATAAAACAGACATGGTCAGCGGAATCTGAAAGCATAGTGGATAGTTCTTGTCCAGTATTTTGGTTGTTTTTTTTTTACTTTCTGGAATCCCTCTAACATTTAGTTTCAGGAAAAACTAAAGTTGTTCTTGAAGAGTTTGTCCAACAATTATTTCCCACTGATTAAGACTAATATTTCAAGTCTGAGCTTGCAGTTTGAACCTCCCTGCTTTCTTTCTAAGTCTGCACCCTCCCTAGCTGCTGGCTGTGTGGAGCCCGAAGGAGCCGCCGCCGGCCCGGGCCTCTGCACGGTACAGCGGGCGGTGGTAACAACCACGACACACCCCTGGGCCTTCCCCTTCCCCCTCCCCCACCTCGTCATGAACCCCTTTGCCAGGCAATATCTGAATTTGTTTTTATAAGAAGGAAAGGCTGTGGATGGTTAGGCCAAAAGTAAATAAGATGTTACTGCTCTTTCCTGACTAATACTGAACAAAGTCCTAAAAAAAATAAAAGTGTAGCTCCATCCACCAAGAGGGCCTGTAAATACACGATCCACAGTCTACGTTCACTGCTGAACAGGATGATGTTCCACAGTGAGCTCCTCAAGATTCCTGGTGATATACAGGAACTTCCTCCTCCTCCTCCCTCATGACAGAAATGTCAAGGTAGGAGGGAACCCCAAGTTCTTCAGCCTCTCAGGGAATGAAAATCTTACAGTTACTGTCTAGTGTGGTCAAGAGCACTTGATGACGGGCACGCAGTATACTGAACTCTCTAAATACTTACTGGATGAATGCTTGCCATACACCTTAGGGTAACTGGATTTTTATTTATTTATTTTATTTATTTATTTTTTTAATCCTCACCCGAGGACATTTTTTCCATTTTTTGTACATATAGAGTGGGAGGGAGAGAGAGGAAGAGAGAGAGAGAGAGAGAGAGGGAAACATCGATGTGAAAGGGACACATCGAGTGGCTGCCACCCGCACGACCAACCAGGGCCGGGGACAAACTGCAACCGAGGTACATGCCCTTAGCGGGAACCGAACCCGGGTCTCTCCGGACCGCAGGCGGACGCTCTAACCGCTGAGCCAAACCGGCCAGGGCGGTAACTGGATTTTTAAATGTTATATCATCATGTATTCAAAGGTTAAAAACAAATAACAACAAAAATAAATCAAGAGCTTCTCTGCTGGCACTGAAAATTCTGTAATGTGACCCTGGCAACTCCCTAGTTCCGAAGGAAATACAACAGCTAAGATGTTTAGTGAAGCTGTATCACTACAAGGCACATAATTTAGTTTTCTACACTAACCCCTCCCCCACAAAGTATCAAACAGCAGAACTGCTGACCCTACAAGCAGGCCCATTCCGAGACTCAGACCCCTACACCTGGAAGGGAGCTAACAACGGCCAGTCCAATCCTCAGGCCATACAAGAAAGACAACTGAGGCCCGAAGAGAGCAAGCGCCTGGCTGGGTTCAGACTGACAAGTATCTGCTCGGGGAGACGTATGTGCTGTCCTTCAAGCCCCCTAGGCAGCGGTTAGGTAACCAAACTCCTCCAGATACACAAGTTCTCCACACAGGAAAAGAGAAGTCTCCCACCTCAGAGGAAGTTTCCTGAGAAATCTGGTTTGGCTAGCTAACTACCAGACTTTTTGGATTTGCCATATCACTTGTTGTTGCTTATCATTCTTTTGAAGGGTAGATAGAATCAGTGATGACTTGGTGAAAAGTCAACAACTGAGAGGTCAAGTAACGCAGGTAAAAGCAGACAAATGAACTGGGTCAGTGGCAATCTACAGGGCTGACACCATGCTGCAAACACCTGTCACCCCAATGACTCTCCTTAGGTGTAGCAGGAGCTGGAACCAGGCACGCACACCGGCTGTACGACCCAGTTTTAGACAGTTATCTGTACATAACCCAGCACAAACTTTCGCTTCCTGACTATTCTATTATGTATTTGTGGATGTCACTAATGTACTAATGTCTTGATTTCTAACCTACTTATATGTCTAGACACTTCTAAAATGCTGGTTGCTTTCCTGCCCAAAGCATTCTTCCCTGGCTGAGATAATTTGTTTTTTTTTTTCTATGTGATATTCTGTGCCTGTAAGAACCTCCTAGGTTACCATCTTTCCTGAAAGGTTAAATCTTGACATAGGTGATAGACCTTCTCTGAACAGTGAGGGAGGGAGTAGGCACAGAAGGAGTATGGCAAGAAGGCAGAAGACAGGGCACAGAAGATAAAAGTGGGAACAGAAACTTACCTCCCACACCCAACAGGAGATTTCCACTGGTTTGACTGGCACCCACACATTACATTGAAGAGCCAAGAGTCACCTCTCATGTAAAAATGTTTCTGGATACCAATGAAACTGATGAAGCATCCCACTCAAAGAACAAGCCAACTGCTGAGTACAGTGATACTCGTATTATATAAGAGAGTTGACCCTCAAAAAAGGTAAATATGTTGGGTGATGAATATGTTAATTAACTCAATGAGGGCAATCTTTTCACAATGTATACATATTACATATCACCACACTGTATACTTTAAACATATTAAATTTTATTTGGCAATTACATCTCAATAGAGCTGAAAAAATAAAACAAAATGAAACAGAAAACAAGCCAGTCACCCATGTGGGGGACGCGCTTAGCTGGAGCACAGTGCGGAGCACAGGATGAGGGCCTGGTCTCCACAGGCTTTGCCAGTCCAAAGATGTGCTGAGGCAGAACTCGAGGCTTGAGAGAGTTAAAAACAAAGAACCAGATTTCCCAGCTAGGCAGAATTTTACTATGGTTGTCTACTTTGATTTGGTAATATCTCTTACAAAGCTATTAACTGACGTGAATAGAGACTTTCAAATTAAGGACCTGTCATTACCAAAACGGAGAAAAAACCTCCTTCTTTGCCAAAGGGATACATCAGAACAGCGCAGGGCTCTGGGAATCGCAGACACAGCCAGGCTAGTCAGCCAGCCCAGTGTATTTGGTTTGGCTCTCAGAAATGAAAAGTGTCAAAAGGGAGAGGATGAAAAAAAAACAAAACCCCAACAACTAAAAGGAAATCGAATGCTGAAACTGTCAGGGTGGTAAGAACAAGGCTCTGTTACGGCTGAAATGTAAGTGCTAAACCAGCACAAAGCCTAATCCGTGTCGAGCTAACCTCTCCGCCACGCAGGAAGAGGAGGAAGCTTCGTCCGCCCCAGAGGCCCGTGCTCAGTGCGCACGCTATATCCAGCTCTGCCAGCGGCTGACTCCAGCCCACAGTGCCTGCTGCTGGGGCCAGCGTGACGGGAGACTGGAAAGGCTTCCACAGGTAACTATGGATCTTGCTTGATTTTTTCTTCTTTTAGTGTCAAGCTGATACATTCCCTGGGTGGTGTCTCCTGACTCCCTCGTGAGATGAAAAAATAACCCTTCAGGGTGGTACAAACTCCTGGCCCGGTAATTCGGAAGGCCCACGGAAGCAGTGTCATTACTGACCACGGTGCTGGGGTTACGTGGGCTGCTCTGGGCGAGGCCCCGGGTACACATGACCGTCTCGTGGAGGTCCATGTGATGAGGGGCAAGCACAGTACAATGATGTGACAAGGGTCTGATGTGGCTGATATGGAGGGGTGGGGTGGGGTCTGGAGTTGCATGTTACTGGTTTTGGATTGCTATGAGGAAGAAAGTATGTGATGTGATTTGAAAGCTCTTGGGAAAGTTTGGGGTTGAAAGAAAAATATTCCCACAGCCCCCTGAAGCTCAGAGAATTTTTCGGTCCGTGTTCGTTCACTAGGTGAAGAAGGGTGAGAATGTGACTCCAGGGACGTTTCCCGTCCAGTTTGGCTCAATAAATGTTTAGGGCTCATCACACTTGTAAGCACAGTCCCCCAGAAAGTGTGGGCAAAGCCATGGCATTACAGGGCTCCAATGGCCTCACACAACTTTATTTTCACTTGGAGGGAAAGGCCAAACATGAGAAGGAAGGTCCGCACCAGAGGAAGTACTTCCGGGAAGTTTCATCAAGCCTCCTGGAAAGGAGGAGGATCACCAGATCTTTCGCTCTATCTTTCTGCCCTAGGAAGCAGCTGGAGAGGGAGGTGGGCTCACACTCAGAAGCAGCCAAGTGAGAAGGCAAGCTCTATGTGGGCAGGAAAAGATGGAGAAGGCATGGGTCACCCACTGTGCACACCCGAGGAGGCAAGTCCAAATAAACGGCCCTGGCAACTCCGCAGGTGGCTCTTTCCAAGGATCCTGGTGCCTGCGGGACTGCGCCTGTGGTCTGAGCTTCCCCAGGTAGGGCTCAGGAGCTTCAGCCGACAGCGCAGGGAACAAGAGAGATGCTGGCAAAGCTCCAGCCCTGAAGGAGGTCAAAGAAACCTCTGCATATTTTAATGACCCATTATTCACTTTTCTCTCCCAAAGAAAGTCACAGTGCCTGGTCAGCACACAAAGCCTGGAACAGACAAGCATCCTGCCTGTCAGTAGCCATCACTAATACACTGTCCGAGCCAGAGGGAAGTGCCCATGCAGCACCTGTGGGTGATTTAACGTGGCCGTGGGAGAACAGTTATGCCAGAGCCAGGCTACAAGAATGTTCTTCTAAGGCGTCTGCGAGGGTGAAGTAGTAGGATGAGGTTGGAAATGGAAGGACCTGTCCAGTCCCAATTCTGACACTCAGATTTATCATTTTGGGTAAGTCACTTCAGTGCTATGGCCTCAGCTTAGATTAGATGCTCTTGAAATTCTTTTCAGCTTTAATAATCTTTGAATAAATAGAGCTCATTCCTGATTAAATAACATTAGAACAGTGATTGCCAAGTAAGTGCCAGCAGGCTATTTCTAGATGGAGTTTTCAGCTCTCAAGAAGGCTTCTCTGTGTCTCGCTGTAGGATGCTGGAGAAAACGCAGTGCTTGGCTTTTCCAGGATTCCCTACCCTCCTGCTGGTTGCATCCTGACATTCACCTTGGTAAACATGCTTTCAGGAACAGGTGTCTATAGACTGAAGTCGAGGCTTAAAGACTTGCAAAGGTTGATGTCATTTCCCATAGGCTCTAAAGGTGTCAACTGAGTCAGAGGACCGAACGGGCAATGATGCCTTACCAGGCTGGGGAACACTGAGGAGATTAAGCTGGTTTTTAATCGGGCAGTTTTGTCTTTTTTTGGACTCTTCTTTCCCCAGTCACTCACTGATCTTCTCACCCTAGTGTCCAAGTTCCCTGGGCATACTGAGGTGGCAGTGACCACGTACTGTACCTAAATTTTAAAAGGTAGTGCCTCAAATGATGCTCAGTTCACAGGAATGAATGGAAGCAGTGAAACCTCAGGATTTAGGCAGGAGCTCTATCAAGCATCTCTTACTCCTTTTAAAGCACGACCACAGCACGCTTTTGTTACGTCGGCAACAGGGTGTCAATGTCTGAAGTTTGCCTTAGGGTTGACATTGAAAAAGGGTTATGTTTTTTTTAGTCTGATAACATTAAAATCATCATTTATCTTTAACAGGAACCCCATGAAAAATGGCATCAATCAAAACCTGCTCTTCAGGGCTACTCAGCATCACTGCCATTTATAGCATGGCCTGTTATCTGAGTGTTAGAATGAAAGGCTCCCTTCACCAGGACAGCATATGCTGGGCAGGGGCATTTGCTTTGTGCTTAGGTGGTCTTTTGTATAAAGAGGCAGACAAAGCAGTAAGATAGCACTTACACAGTGTAGAAGAACACTACAATCTTATCTCCAGAAAAGTCCTGATTGGATTCATTCACTAAACACTATGTCCATTACACATATTTTTAAGACAGATCCAGTTACTAAGTTCTTTTCACATAGTATTTGGGATTGAAGTCACCAGCCGGCCCCATGGCTCCCCTAGGGAATAAGCTGTAATTAGTGGGTGTAAGAGATTCTACAGTCATTTCCCCACCACCCACCTTTCAATTGGCAGGGCCCCGGGATTTATTTGGAATGCTGTTTCCAGAGTTTGTTTGGAAGTCAGTTGTCTGAAACCTTGAAATGATTACCTAAATAGTAGTTAGGGTCCCATTGGGCCCCATGAGACTACTCACTCATAATGTTAGTTACGGGTGGAATTATGCCCCTTCCCTCAACTCATAGGTTGACATGCTAACCCCCATAACCTTGGGATGTGACTGTACTGGGAGAGGAGATTTAAAGAGATGATTACGTAGAGATGAGGCAGTTAGAGTGGGTTCTTGTCCAATCTAACTGGTGTCTTGGTGTAGACGAGGAGATGGGGACACAAGAGACCCACCGGGAAGGTGCGTGCATGGGGGGAAGGCCCCAGGAGGACACAGCCAGAGGAGGCCATCTGCAAGCCAAGGAAAGAGACCTCAGAGGAAACCTTGACCTTGGACGTCTAGCTTCCAGAACTGTGAGAAAATAAATTTCTGTTGTTTAAGCCACCCAGCCTGTGGCACTTTGTTATGGCAGCTTTGAAAAGGAATACAATATTGTCATAGCCTACCACCATTCTTAACATTTTCTCTACTGGAAGATGCTCTGAGTTCTAACTCCAGACGTCAGAAACACCTGCACTTGCTCCAGTGTGCCCTGGCTCCATCTCTCCTGCACAGCACTGGACGGGGTTCCGGGAGAAAACCTTGCTTCTGCGGCAGTGGCTCCCACAGCAGGATGTTCTCATAAGGCGTACAGGAGGTTCTCTCAGAGGCTCGGGGTAACTAACAGCAACAACAGTTAGAGTAGTAGCTAGTGGCCGCAGTGGAGGGCCGGGCCATTCAAGTGGCAGGGCCTCTTTGGCCTAGGGAATCACACAGGCATGGAGGTTGTGGCAGTATTTCTCTCAACTCTCAGGGGAAGTAGGGCTTTATAGCTATGGGGCACAGGGGAGTCAGGTGGGAATAGCAGTCCTGTCTTTGTGTATGTAAACTGAAGACTGATTATATTTCAGGATACCCTTTAATCCTGGGAAGTCATGCCCCACTGGGAGAGGGGTGGGGTCCCACACTTTTTGCTTTTTTTTAAGTTTACACAGGTTTCCCTGGAGAATTACTGTTGCACTAGGAGCTTTGTATTCTTCACCGGTGCTGGGCAGAAGCATGGTTCAAAGCCCCTAGCATGCACCATACTAGATCCTGCCTAGAAGATATTTAAGATACTTCTACACTGTCTCAGCAAACCTTTGTGAAGAATTAAATAGTTTGGAAGAAACCTGAGGACAATTTATTTCAAATGCTCTGACTAGACTGGAAAACCGTCAGTTCCAAAGCTGATAAGCTCCACTGGCTTGAAGTCTGCAGTTCTTACATTGGTCATGTTTTTTTGGTATTCATAAAAATTAATTTTCTTCTTTGCTTAGTTGAAGAGCATTATCTCTGGAAGTTGATACTGGAGAGGACAGACCCATGTTTAATGTACTGAACTGTAATAATTGTCAAGACTCATTAAAATTTCAAGATGGTAAAGAACTGCTCCTGCAGGAGATCCGGGAGTCGGGAGTGCTGACCTTCTCCCAAGGGAGCACTTCAACCACAGAGGAAAATGTGCAAAAAGGGCAGCAAAAAAAATCAAGATCTCTCTGTAAATGCAAAGCTTTGTAATTAAAAAGATATTCCATATCCATATTTTAAAACTCTGCAGGGTCTAGTGTAAGACCAAGTAATAAAAACTAGACGGAAATAAAAGGTCCTTGCATTCACTGCTGCAGAGCCAAGGGCACATGAGGTCTGAATTCAGAGTAGGTGTTTCACGTTCAATTTTATTTAGTCCCATCAACTTGGGGGTAGACCAGTAAAGAGTATCAAGAGCTGTTCTAGTAAGAAGTGGAGGGAAAGACCTGTAGACAAAACAGAAACAGCAAAATGCCCCTTCTCTGAGTTAAGGAGGAAAATGGTCAGAGGGATCTTTCATATCAAAAAAGATTTGGTCTAGCTGGTTCTCTTAATACTCTTTCTCTCTCTTCACAAACAAGATGATTCTGCATTTAGCACAGAGTGTGTAGTTTTGCCCCTATTTAATGTGTACACCACAGGCTGCTCTTGCGATGGGAGTTAACTGCAATTAATGCTTAATATCTAATTTCAACTATGTGAAAGAGTTCCTTACCGCCTCTATTTTCACATCCTCATTTCCTCTTCCTTACCCAACTCAGCTTTAGGGAATTTTATCAAGAAGTAAGGTAAGCACATGATTTCACTTATTTGTGGAATATAATGAACAAAATAGACCCAGAGACATAGAAAGGAGTGCAGATTAGACTGACAAACCTCGGAGCAGTGGGGCGGGGGGGATGGATGAGATGAACCAAAGAACTTACTTGCATGTATGCATAACTAATGGACATAGACAACAATGCTGGCGGGGGTGTGGGGTGTGGGAGGAGGGTGTCTATGGGAGAAAAAGAAGAAACGTCTGTAACAAAAATAAATAATAAAAAATGCAAAAAAAAAAAAAAAGATACAAATCAACAGAATAGCATTAAAAGTCCAGGGAAAAAAAAGGAAGTAAGGTAAGTGCCCCAGCCAGTGTTACTCAGTGGTTAGAATGTCAGCCCAGGCACCGAAGGGTCTTGGGTTCGATTCCTGGTCAAGGCCATGTACCTGGGTTGCAGGTTTGATCCCCAGCCCTGTTCAGGGCATGTGAGGGAGGCAGCCAATCAATGTGTCTCTTTCACATCATGTTTCTCTCGGTGCCCCGCCTTCCTCCCTCCCTTCCACTCTCTCTAAAAATCAATGGCAAAAAAAAATATCCTCGGGTGAGGATTAAAAAAAAAAAAAAAAAAGTAAGGAAGCAGCTTTGTGTTCTAGGGTCAACTTAGCACCCTGTCAGCCCCTGTTCTGTCTTGTGGTGTCTGCCAAGCCCTTCCATATCTTCCCACTCCTTTGTTTGTTTGTTTTGAACAAGCTTTTCTCTGCCAGATTTTCAACAAGCAACCGGCAAGGTAATCTGCTCTTTGCATAGAAAGGTTAATGGCAGCTTTCAGAGGAAGGAGAAAGCGCCAGACTGTGTGAGAGTAGAGAGGAGAAAAAAAAATGAGGTTACTCCACAGGGTTATTCTTGTAAATTTGTTAAAACAAACTCTCCCTTTCCCTCTCCCTCTCTCCCTCTCTCTCTCTCTCACACACACTCACACACTCACACACATTCTTAAGCCCAGGCCTGATACAGACACACATTTATCTCCATGGCTCTGCAGTTCCTTCTGCTGGCTTGCTGGCCTCGCCTCTCTCAGCCTCTCACGCTCAGCTGCTCTTAGTTTTTTTGACAAGAATTCAACACTGGAGCTGAGGAAACGAGCTCAAACATCACAAAAAGAAGAAAGCCAGATCAGAAACATTCAGGCTGGGAACCAGAACAAAGTTTTTTATCCCACAAAGAACCATTCTTTTCTCTTTTTTATTTTCTCTCTCTGCTCCTCTTATCCCTTGCCCCCCAACAGCCCCTGTCTCCACCTGGCTCACGTGTGTGGTGCAGCAATCTGTACCAAATGCATCGAGAGAGCAGAATGGAGAGTCATGCCAGCTCCTGATTGATGCACTCCCTGAGCGAGGGAGATGACTTTCAGGTTCTGTGCCCAAGACTGCCCGGCAGTCACACCCTCTGGTTCACCACCCTGGAAAGAGGGGTACAAGCCAAACAGTGATTGATCAAAATCGAGAAAACAAATGGACAAAGGAATCCAAGGACAGGATAAGGTCTGGGCCAAGTTTTGGAACAATACTTCCCTGAAAATTAAAAATGGGACTGAGGGCTGGGAAAGGAAGCTGGAATCCAAAGCTCCATGACCCGAAGAGCAGGCTGGCTGATACCAATTCATTCCAGTGCAGTCGGCCCTGAGGGACGCTGGCATTCATGGTGGAAAAAGAGGATCTGTACTCTAGGGAGAAATTCCATTTTTAGCAGAATCTGCCCATCAGTCAAACTGCTTCAAAAAGCTCAAAAAGAAACTGATAGTGGGGTGTGGTTTTTCCCCTCTTTGTTTTAAACCATCACTGACATAGTAAAATGCACAGATCTTTAAGTGTACAATTTGATGAATTTTGATAAGATGCTCAATATTCTTAAGCATCTCCATTTCCAGAAGAGGATGGAAATCTGAAGCTCAGATGAACTGATTTAATTTTTTAATAACTTTTTAATTTATTTTCAAATTTCAAACTTATAGAAAAGTTGTAAGAATAATTACCAAAACCTCTCATACCCTTCACTCAAATTGCTAATATTTTACTACCTTTGCCTTATCATTCATCTCTCTCTTGATACATGGATATCAGTGTGTTTATATACATAAACCTATCTATTATTTATCTAATCTGTATCTATATCTATATAACTCTATGTATATGTTCCCTAATTGTTAAATTCAGGTTACTTACTATTTGGCAAGAATACCCACTTGTATTCTTCTCAGTGTATATTATCAGGAAGCAAACAATGTTGATTTGTTCTTCTACGGATGATGTTAACATTAGTCACTTGGTTTAGATGGTGTCTCCAAGGTTTTTCCAATGTAAATTAACTAAATAATTTTGTGCTAAATAATTGATACATATTTTTTTGTGTGTATGAAGAAATACTTTCAAACTGTGGGAATACCCTGTTCCCAACAAACTTTACCCACTAGTTTTCATATTCATTGATGATTCTAGTCCAGGTCAGTCATTACTATGATGGATGCCGAACAGTGATTCTCTAATTGCATCATTCCTTCTCCATTTATTAGCTGGCATTCTACTATAGGGCACGACTTTCCCCTCCTCCCCATTTATTTGTTTATTAATTCACTTCTTTATACCACTGTAGATTCTACTTCAATGGGTTATAATCTGTTACTATCATTTATTTTGCTGCTCAAATCTTCAAGATTTTGTCATTGGAAACTCTCACGTCCTTCTGACATATCCGCAACATCCTTGGAAATCTTTAAACAAACAAACAAACAAACAAACATCTGGTTGCTTCCCACATGTGCCCTGACAGGGGCAGGGATCGAACCTGAAACCAAGGTAGGTGCCCTTAACCAAGAATCAAACCTGTGACTCTGGTGCTCAGGATGACACTCTAACCACTGAGACATGCCAGCCAGGGCCTAACCCTGAATTTAATAAAAACATTTTCTTAGTACCAGATACTGTGTACCATAATAGTATTCTGTTTTGACACTACCTCGATCTATTTCTTTTCTTTTCTTTTTTTATCCTCACCCAAGGACATTTTTCCATTTTTGCTCAGATAGAGTGGGAGGGAGAGAGGGAGGAAGAGAGAGAGAGAGAAACATTGACGTGAAAAGGACACATCGAGTGGCTGCCTCCTGCATGACCCCAACCAGGGCCGGGGACAAACTGCAACCGAGGTATGTGCCCTTAGTGAGAACTGAACCCAGGTTTCTCTGGACTGCAGGCCGATGCTCTAACTGCTGAACCAAACTGGCCAGGGCCTCAATCTATTTCTTTAAAGAAAGCTTCTTTAGTGGTCCAGAACCATATGTAAAATGATATAAGATTTATACTTATCCAAACAATTTCAACAATGTCTCTTCCAATACCAAGTGACTAGAGGGCCTGGGTTCAGTAAACAATAATGAACAGAAAGACAGCCTGAGTAGCAGTATAATACCAATTATTTCAAATTTGTATCACACACTAAACACTATTATATCTTGTTTATGGAAACACATATGTGTATTCAAAGGGTAAAAATATGGAGTGTAAAATGCACACCAACTTAGGACAGTACTTGCGACTGCCGATGGAAAAGGAACTATGCAGCTGAGGAGAGATACAAAGACGACTTTCTATTTAGCATTAAGAATAATCTGAAGCAAATATAACAAAATCATATTTGTTAATTCTGAGTACAAAGGTGATGTTATATTAATCTCTACACTTTTTCTGAATGCTCGAAATATTTCATGAAAAATAATCTGGTACAACTACACACAAGAAAAAGAGGCTAGGGGCCATCACTTAAACTAAATATATATTATGTGAAAAATGGCAACTGTAGGTTTTCACAGAGGAAACGTTCTTCTGAAATCCTCTGCAAATATTTTTGTGACTTCTAAAATATAAAACTTAAGACTGCTTTCTTGGATTACAATACAGACATACAATAAAAGGAAGCTTGAAATTAAGAAAGCCCAGATATGACTAGAGATGTATCATCAGAATTTTTCAGGCTCAAGATTCTAGAATGAGGGAAATTTCCAAGATTAATATAAGACCAGGCTCATCATGCTGATTCTTAGTAAAATATTAACTGAAAATAATGATAATAGCAATAATAATGACCATCTTATTTGCATTATTAATTCTCACCATAGTACGTGGAGAGATGAACAGGTAGAGATTTAAGAACACTAAGATGAAAGATAGTCAGGAGAGGTAAAACAATACAAACCTAAGTCTGACTGACTGAAACGCGAGCCCCCAACTCCCACTTGCACTGGAGTGACATTAGTACAGGACACGAATGCACATGTGTCTGCCTGTTATCCATCCACCAAATCAATCCAATTAAAACTAATACCTCACACCCAAAGAACACTCTGAGTATAAAAAATTGGGGCAGACTTACAAAACTCAAAAATTAAGTCACTGCTATGAATCGGTTCAAGAATTTTTAAAAATTAAAAACAACAAAACACAAATCCAAGAGATTCAGAGATTCCAAAGAGAATTTTAGCCCAAATGTGAAAAACAAAATGACAAGCTGGCACATTATTTTCAAATGATTGAAAACAAAAGATAAAAATAAAATCCTGAGAGCAGTCAAGAAAAAAGAAACATGACAAAGGAAAAAGAAAAAGACAAGAATAGAGCAAGTTTTTCACCAGAAACAATGGAAACCAGAAGAAAATGGAACAGCATCTTTAAAGTACTAAAAAACAAAACCAAACTCAACCTAGAATTCTATACTTAGAGTAACTTTCAAAAAGAAGGTGTGTTATTTTGCTAGAGCTGCCATAACAAGATACCATAAACTATGTGGCTGAACAACAAAAATTTATTTTCTCCCAGTTCTTGAAGCTAGAAGTTCAAGATTAAGGTATTGGTAGGGTTGGTTTTTTTCTGAGGCCTCTCTACTTGGCTTATAGGTGGTTGCCTTCTTGCTGTGTCCTCACGTGGTTTTTTCTCTGTGAGCATACACCCCTGGTGCCTCTATGTATGTCTTAATCTTCTTTTCTTATAGGGACACCAGTCAGATTAAATTAGGGCCAGCCTCTCAACCTCATTTATAGGCCCTATCTCTATATACAGCCACATTCTAGAATTTAGGGCTTCAACATGTGAATTTTGGTGGGGGTGGGGGGTGTCACAATTTAGCCCATGCTCTGTAGTCCCCAAATTCATGTCCTTCTCATATGCAAAACACATTCACTCCCGTTCCCAAAGTCCAAAAGCCTTAACCCATTCCAGTATCAATTCTAAATTCCAAATCTCATCTAAATAAGTATGGGTGAGACTCAAAGTCACCCTGAGGCAAAATTCTTTTCTAGATGTGAACCTACGGAAACCAGACAAGTTACCTACTTCTAAACTATGATGGTGAAACAGACATAGACTAGACATTTCCATTCCAAAAAGGAGAAACTGAAAAGATGAGAGAAAGGGATCATAAATTTCAATCAAGTATAAAACCAAGCAGGGCACATTTCATTCGATTTTAAGGCTCAAGAATAATCCTCTTTGGGTGCTCTGTCCTCCAAGCCCTCTGGGGAGGCTGCTCCAACCCTCTGGCCCTAGGTGGCAGCCTGGCCTCCTAGACCTGTGCCCTCTGAGCTTTATACTTTAAGTATAAAGACACAGCTTAAAAGCAAATATATAGAAGACTGATCATGTACTCACTAATTTAAAGAGAGATGGAATGGTTCTATTAAATATCAGGCAAAGCAGATTTCAGAGCATGAAATAGTATCAGCTTTGAAGACATTACATAATAATAAGAGTCCATTTTATCAAAAAGACATAACAATCTTTAATGAGTATGCAGTCAATAACAGAGCTTTAAGGCACACAAAGCAAAAAGAGATAAGGTGAGAAAATTAAACAAATTAATAAGTTTAGTTGGTATGGTAGCCACTTTCTAAGAAGGCAAAGGAAACAAAACAATTCTGGGAAATCTTCAGCATTAAGTGCATTCAGGTTATATTTCTAGAGGCCAGGCAGTTTCAGATCATAGGGCAGGATGAAGTCTGAGTGGTTCCTGACATCAATAATCAGATTATCTAAAGCTACTAAATGGCACTGAAGGAACTGTCTTGAGTTGCCAAATAAATAATCAGCTGAATAATGAAGCATTCTCTACCTGCGTAGTAGTACGCTAGGCACTTTAGAAATACAAGACATGGTTCTGGCAGTTAAGAAACTTATCTAGATGGAGCATTAAGAATCACAAATTATGAAATACAAAATAATAAACTCACTAGATTTCATTCACTCATTTAAACTACTGAGCAAGTAACAAGTACGTGATGTGCTAATTTTAAGATTAAAATGATATGGCTCATGTCCTCAACAGACAGAGAGCTGAGACTGGGAATACACAGGAAGATAAGAAGTGTAAGTGTTATGGGTACTACAGAAGCCCTGAAGAGGGAGCAGCATCATGAACCTAGGTTTCAGGGAAAAAAAAATGCACAGAAGTCATTTCTGAGCTGAGTTTAAAAACTCAGATTCTTATTTAGGTATTACCTTGGGAGACAAGGCAGGGGTGGGCACTCCAGGCAGAATGATCAGTATGAACAAAAGGACAGAAACAGGAAAACTGTAAGTAGTTTAAACTTACAGTTTAAAAAACTGTAAGTGGCTGGATATACTTCAAGGATAGGGTAGAAAGGAACTGCATTTAAGAAAGAAGGTAGTGTGTGATAAAGAATGTGAACTTTATCCTATCTGCCTGCTTTCCTCTCTCTTTTATTCATTCAACAAATATTTATTGAATAGATACTATACTACAGGCATGTTCTTGGTACAGAGGATACAGGATTCAAAAGGATAGACAAGGCTCGTGCCTTGTCCTCATGGGGGTGCCACTTGGGGGAGCATGGTAGCAGTGAGATACACTGGACATCAGAGTTGAACAATGCACATGTCACAGAAGGCTCTACATCCCCCAAAGAAAAATATAAACAGAACACACACACAAAATAAACCACTATGCATATTTAGCAGTGATTCATATTTTATGTTTCTTGGGCTTCAAAAACTAAAGTCAAACCTTGATCACAATACTTTCACAGGCAAATCATTTTGTATTATTAGACATCATCTTTCTCAATAGCCTAGTTAGTCCCTTAAATTCCTTCTTGGGTAAGGAGACAGACTATTGGTTGTTTTCTCTAACAATCTCCAGCAGCTATAGAGAAGCTTACAGAAGGTGATGGTAGTTGCTGTATTCCTTTACAGCTGACCTAAGTCACTTGTTTCCCAGGGAATACTGATGAGGATAACTATTCCACACACCTCAAGTAGTAACTTCAGTTAACTGAAGCATAAACTCATTCAAGGAGAACCATGACAATATTACCACAATTCATGCAAGTAAGCAACATTGTTTTGAGGACTATAGTAGCGTGATTGTAAAATAATGTGCAATGGTAAGTCTGTTCATGAATTCCTGGTTTCATTCATTCCAAACTTTCTAAAAAGTTCTTGGTTTGAAATTTCCTGTCTTGGTCTCACCCTGAAGATAATTTTTCCCCTTAGAAAGCTGAGTTAAATCCTGGTCGGTGTGGCTCGGTTGGTTGGGCATTGTACCGTGTACCAGAAGATTGCTGGTTTGATTCCCAGTCAGGGCACAAGCCGGGGTGCAGGCTCAGTCCCCAGTGGGGGGCATGCAGGAAATTGATCAATGTTGTGCTCTCACATCTCTATCTCTGTCCCCCCCACTTTCTCCACCCCCCCAAAATCAATAAAAATATTTTTTTTAAAAGAAAACTAAGTCAGTCCATGTAGACATATTGAAAAAGAGAACTGAGCAAAAAAGAAAAACAAAAACAAAGTGTTTTCCATTTCAAAGACAAGCTGTTTTACAAAGAAATAATTTAAGGCTAATTAAGCTGTGATACATCACTATTGGTGTTTTAAGGAGCAGTGTCTTTCTGCAAAATTTCAAAGTAAAAGCTTCTAAAATTAACCCATCAGGCTTTCTGTTTCCAGTGGGTTTTCAGCTGCATTTCCAGTGCATGGTTATTCATATCAAAAGGACCTATTGGGATTCAATTTAATTCTGTCCTTTATACTTTTCTTCTTTCAAAAAGAAAAAACATTAAAATTTCTACAGCAACATCCTAAATTTGAGAGGTAGGCAGTATTTTTTCACGTCAAATGAATGAGGTGGATAACTAACTGGGCTGTTAAGTATGCCTGTTATTTAGGCAATACACACACCATGGGGAAGTAAGTGCAGCTCTTAGATTTCAGTTTGCATTTCTCCATCTGTGAGTTATCACTGCTATCTTTAACATCACACCATGGGAGGTTTTTCTTTCTTTCTTTTTTATCCTCACCCAAGGGCATTTTTGCACTTATCTTCAGATAGAGTGGGAGGGAGAAAGGGAGGAAGAGAGAGAGAGAAACATCGATGTGAGAGAGACACATAGAGTGGTTGCCACCTACACGACCCCAACCGGACCAGGGACAAACTCAACTGAGGTACATTCCCTTGGCAGAAACCGAACCCAGGACTCTCTGGTTCGCTGGCCGACACTCTATCTGCTGAGCCAAACCAGCCAGGGTGGTAGGTTTTGTATTAAACACAATTTTCTTCACGTATTATAAGTAACAAATAATGCTTAACAAATAGAAACCATTTGGCTGAAAAACAGTATACAGCTTCAAAATTCTGATGAAGAGTTTTAGTAAATTTACAACACTTAAATCAGAAACAAAAGGAACTTAGAATTAATGTTTTAGAAACTGTTCTCTTTTTCTATTTCTGTGTGTTTATTCACTTTTTCTTTCTTTCACTTTCCATGTCTGCTCTCTATCTCTATGTTCATCCTGTTTTCTCTGTTTTTTTTTTTCTTTTCTTTTTTTTATCCTCACTAGAGGACATTTTCAATTTTTTGTTCAGATAGAGTGGGAGGGAGAGAGAGAGAGAGAGAGAGAGAGAGAGAGAGAGAGAGAGAGAGAAAGAGAGAAAGAGAAACATCAACGTGAAAGGGACACATTGAGTGGTTGCCACCCACACAACCAACCAGGGCCGGGGACCAACTGCAACCGAGGTACATGCCCTTAGCGGGAACCGAACCTGGGTCTCTCTGGACCACAGGCCGACGCTCCAACCGCTGAGCAAAACCGGCCAGGGGTCTTTGTTTCTTTTATTCATAGTTTTTTTTTTGTCTCCAGACTAACCTTCTCATTTACTTATTGAACAGCAACAACAACAAAAATCATAACATGAAAAAAGAGAATCAGTGGAATTTTATAGGCAACAGTGAACAGAAAATACAGCATGGGGGGAGTAATAAACTAATTCATCTAATGGTTCTTTTCTTAAAAACGCAGTATGTTGTAATCCACAGTTCCCTCGAGACAAGTGAAGATACCTGCTGCTGACTTGTCAGAGAGAGATCCTTACCCTCAGACTTTTCTTCAGTGGCCATCACTTCTATGAAATAATGTAGGGCATGTGAACAGCCTGTCCTTAACCCTCTTCCTGCTAAATTAGCCCTTTCTGATACTTGAGCAAGTTATACTGGGGGAAGAACAAAGGAGCACTTCCTTCAAATGGTAATTCCTAATAGCTGATGAAGAATTAACTGTGGCTAAGAATCTTGAATATGAGCACTAAATTCCCCAAGGTAGCTCCTGTTGCATCAATCTACGCAGACGCTGAATTTTCATAGGGTCTTTCTTATCAAATTTCAGTGACTTACCTGTTCCTGGGTCATCTTCTGCAGCTCATTCTCCCAAGTTGCCTGGTCATCGTCCAAGTTATAGGAAGCTGGTGGAGTGAGCCCACGAAGGATCAGGGGGTCTCGGTCATGGCAGAGGGCTGTCAGGTGTCCAATATACAATTTTAATTTGCTTCTATTTTGGTCAAGTTCTAAGAGGGGCTGGATGATCTATGGTGGAAAAAAATGAGAAAAGTCAAGGTCATTCTGAAAGGAGAAATTCAAATATCTTTATGCCTCCCAAGTCAAAGAAAACTGACCAAGTCACTATTAAAATCTTCTGGATTATAAAAAGACACAGTTCCACATACTTGCACATTTAGTGTCACACCCACCCACCACCCTGTGAGACGGGTAGGGGGCGATGGCTTAGTGTATCAATGCAAGACTAAATTCCATACTTTGGCAGGGGATGAAGCACAGGACTGACTTGTTTTTACAGAGATGACATTGCTGATACAGACTCTAGTTACCTCACAGTTTCTCTTCCATTTATTTATGAGTGGGTTACAAAAAAAGTGCTAGTGAAATTTGCTCATCTGAAAGTCTGGACAACATATACTTTGTGTTCCTCCATCTCCAAGAATGGAAGAAAAAGTCTGTCTCTAGAGAAGGTGCATGTTTTCCTTGGCCAAGAGATGTGATGACTGAATTCATTACCAACCTGCCTCATCCTGGCTTAAGCTCCCCTCATTCATTTCACAGAAGCTATCTGATATTCTTTTTAAACAGTGATTGATAAATCCTTACATAACACCAAATACCTGACTCACAGCCAAGGACTCTAAAATTCTCTCAGTTGTAACACTGACTCTGTTTTTCTTGAATCTCTCTCAATCTCTCTCTCATATTCCCTTTGCCCTAGATGAACAACTGGAACAACTATTCCTTTAACTCCCTTCGGAACACATACTAAATGACAGGTGACTTCTGCCCTAGAATTTCACTTAACAGCTCTCATGACAGTAGTCTGGTCAGGTACTTGGTAGTTGGTCAAAGCCCGGGGTGTTTAGAAACAGTTGGGCCAGATCTCAGGACACCGAAATGTTAGAGCAGCATTTTCTTGATACACAGCAGCTGTGAGGGCTGCAAAACATGGCTAAAATTCTGGCAATTCTCAAAGTGTTCCCAAGGCTCACAAGGCAGAGGTCTGCACCTGTTGCATGTCACTGGGCTGGCATTTTCATCAACAGGACACCACTGACCTACCTAATGAATAAGGAGCTCAATAGTAGTCAATCAACAGAAACAAGGCCTGGTATTACTTTCAGCAGTGACACCGACTCCTCCCTGGCCTCCTCGGGGACTGCTCCTGCTGCTTTCCTTTCTCAGAGTTTAAAAAATAATAGTATATTTTAATTATGAAATCAAGACATATTTTACTCAGAAAAATATAGGGAAGAACTATAAAAGACAAAACAGCCTATAGACATTCCATCAAGAATACAATCGGAGGACTTCTGGTCAAGGTGGTGGCATAGGTAAATGCGGTACTCACCTCCTCCCACAACCACATCAAAATTACAACCAAACTACAGACCCACCATTATTCAGAACCACCTGAAATTTGGCTGAATGGAAGTCCTATAACTAGGGAATTAAAGAAGAAGCCACAAGGAGACTGGTAGGAGGGGAGATGTGGAATGCGCTGGTCCCACACACATGTGGCGGTTAAACACTGGGGGGATATCTCGGCTGTAGAGGTCACCCCTGAAGAGTGAGGGGTCCTAGCCGCACAACATCCCCCCAGCCCCTGCCCAGTGTCCCAGTGCCAGGAAGAAAAGTCCCCATAACTTCTGGCTGTGAAAACCAGTGGTGGCTGAGACTGAGGGAGACAGAGGGCTGGCTAGATTCCTAGGCAGTTCCTCTTATAGGGCCCATGCTCAGACTTACTTGGACTCACTCCCTCTGAGCTCCAGTGCAGGGACAGTGGCTTGAAAGGCACCAAGGACATACAGAGAGGAAATGCATGGTCTGGCATCAAGGCAAGAGCTGGGGTGGGGGTAGCTTTCTCTCAGACAGAGGTGCTGGCAGAGGCCACTCACTGTTCTTTTGATGAACCCCCTCTCCTCACATGGCTAGTAGGTGGGCATCATATCCGAGACTCCATTAACCTGGCTCACTGTTTGCCCTGTCCTGGTGATTTCCTGGGGCCATACCCAACCCAAGCTGTTTCCAGTGGCTTTTCCATACACATAGCCTGTCTTGGCTCATGCTTCAGATTTTCCTAAGTTCTCTCAAACAAGTAGCAATTGGTCTGTGTGTCCCATACCTCTCGCTAAGTAGCCCCAGGCTCAGCACTAGAGGCAGCTGGCCTTGGTTCATAGTTTGGCCTCACCTGGCACCTCCAAGCCCAGCACAAGCAGCAGCATGTAAAGATAGCTCTGTAGCTCATGTCAGGTGGCCCTGGGCAGAACACAGGTGGCAGCTGACCTTGGCCTGCACCTATAGGGAGGCCCTAGAGCCAGTGCACCCAGTGGACAGTTTCAGATCACATTAAAGCACCTCCACCCAACCACCTCCACAAGAGACATGCTCAAGGTGTGAACTCAGTGGTGCCAAAGCCCTGCTGAACTAAGTACTACTGTGTGGCGTGGGCCCCTGTACAGCTGATCCTCCATGGTAATCAGAGGTCAGTGGTCACAGCCAGTCCTTACAGCTGATAGACGTGGGGGTAAATACCTGTGACTGACACATCAACAGCAATTAAGGTTCAATTACAAGAGAGTGCACACAGTTCACACAGCGGCTCTAGGGCCTAGCTCAGGTTATCAGAAGGCTGTGCCACTGGACCCTACAAAACACTTACTACATTAGGCTACTCTAACAAGCTCAGTAGAAACAGCAGCTCTACCTAATACATAGAAATAACACAGGGAAGCAGCCAAAATAGAGAGACAAAGAAACACATCCCAAATGAAAGAACAGAACAGAACTCAGAAAAAGAACTAAATAAAATGGAGACAAGCAATCTACTAGATGCAGAATTCCAAACACTGGTAATAAGGATACTCAAGGAACTTAGTGAGGACCTCAAGAGCATAAAAAGGGACCAGGCAGAAATGAATACACTAACTAAAATGAAGAATAATTTACAAGAAATCAACAGTAGAGTAGATGAAGCTGAGAATAAAATCAGCAATTTGGAATATAAGGAAGTAAAGAACACCCAATCAGAACAGCAAAAAGAAAAAAGAATAAAAAACGGAGGATAGTGTAAGGAGTCTCTGGGACAACTTCCATAGTACCAACATTCGCACCATGGTGTACTGGAAGGAGAAGAGAGAGCAAGAAATTGAAAACCCATTTGAAAAATAATGACAGAAAACTTCCTTAACTTGGTGAAGGAAATATACATAAAAGTCCAATTAGCACAGAGAGTCCCAAACAAGATGAACTCAAAGAGGCCCACACCAAGACACATCATAATTAAAATATCAAAAGGTTAAAGACAAAGAGAGAATCTTAAAAGTAGTAAAATAAAAGCAGTTAGTTACCTACAAGGTAGATCCCATAAGACTCAGCTGATTTTTCAGCAGAAACCTTGTAGGTCAGAAGGAATTGGCAGGAAATATTTAAAGCAATGAAAAGCAAAGACCTACACCTAAGATTATTGTACCTAGAAAAGCTATCATTTAGAATAGGAGGACAAATAAAGAACTTCCCAGACAAGAAAAAACTAAAGGAATTCACCACCAAACCAGTATTACATGATATGTTAATGAGCCTTCTTTAAGAAGAAGAAAAAAGGTCAAAATGTGAACAGTAAAATGGCAATAAATACTTATCTATCAACAAGTGAATCTAAAAATAAAAATAAACAAGCAGCAAAATATAGAATACCACTGGAAACATTTTAGTAATTTTCTTTTAAGTTTTTAAATAATTTATATTAATCAACTTTTAATAATATCAGACTTCACGTTTGCTTGATATGCTGTTTATCCATTTAATGTTATATTGTGAGTACTATTTACAGTGTTGCATTGTTATTGGAAATCATGATTTTTAATGGTTGCTTTATAAATATACCACATTTTGTTTGTTTCTAATACTGTTTCCATGACAATTAAAAGAGAGAAGGGCCAGGGCTTAATGGCTAAAACATTCTTTAGCTTACTAAAGAGTCCAGAGTTCAGAGTTTGGGCCTATATGGTATAATACAATATAGAAGTTAGAGTCTGGCTAGACAAACCGGAGAAAGTGAATTAATGTAGCATTATATTTATTTCTTGAACTCTCTCACATACACACGATTCTATAAGAATATAGGTTAAACACTTAGGTGCTGGTGTGAAAGGCTCTGGGCTCCACAGAAAACCCGATGAGCAGGCTCACGCACCAGCCCTGTGCTGGCACTTCCTTGATAGGCATTGCTGTGACAGGCATATCAACACTGCCAGTCACTGAAGGAAGAGATTGGTTCAATAAAGCCGAGGATTTGGAGAGGGGGAAATTGAACAATTTTATACAAACAACATCGATCTCTCAAAAATTGTTATTTATTTAAAAAATTAAAAAAAAAATCCTCCCCCAAGGATATTTTCCCATTTATCTTCAGATAGAGTGTGTGTGTGCGGGGGGAGACACTGACGTGAGAGAGACACATTAACTGGTTGCCTCCCACATGACCCCAACCAGGGCTGAGGTCCAAACTGCAACTGAGGTACTGGGATTGAACCCATGACTGTTTGGTCCATGGGCTGATACTCTTAACAGTTGACAGGGCATAAAATATGTTGTATTGATTTTTTAGATATAGAGAAGGGAGAAAGAGAGAGAGATAGAAACATTGATTTGAGAGTGAGACATTGATTGGCTGCCTCCTGCACGCCCCCTACTGGGGATCGGGCCTGCAACCAGGGCATGTGCCCTGAGTGGGAATTGAACTGGGACCTCTCAGTCCATGGGGCGATGCTCAATCTACTGAACCACACCAGCCGGGATGTATTTTATTTTTGACAACAAATTCATATACTGTATAAAATTCAAAAAGAATTTCAAAGTACAATCTTTAAAGGCAATATTTTATTAAATGCATGTACACTTTGCACTTCAGGAATTAAACTGTATAGTCATGGTTCTACCACCACATCTCTCATGCCTCCAGGCAACAAGTCCTATTTTAATTTCCTTTTTTTTCAGTGTGGACTACTCTACCTTCTTTCATAGAAATGAAATGATTGAAAAATCACTTTTGGGATTTCCACTGGGTTTGTGAAACTTATTCCCATATTCTCTGTCATTCATTCTGTGTGTGTGTGAGAGAGAGAGACTGCCATCGCATCTAGGCAGCTAGTCAATTTAGCTAATTACTGTTTGGATTAGAAAACTGGCATAAAAAGGTATGACCACTGAGGGTAGGGGACAATGAGATAAGTGGTAATAATCAAAAGGTCAAACTTCTCATAGTAAAATGGAAAGACACAAGTTTACTATTCTGTAACTAGGGATAAAAAAATTGACGTTTTAGGTCCCTGTTCTTAATCAGAGATGAATTTCAAGCTGATTTAAAGGAATTCCATGCTGTAGTGTTAACTGTTTAGAAAACATGATAGTATTTTGTACTCTAATTTTTCAAAATCCAATTGAAAAGGTAAAAAATGATGAATTGGCCCTGGCTGGTTTGGCTCAGTGGTTAGAGCATTGGCCCTTGAACTGAAGGGTTATGGATTTGATTCCCAGTCAACGGCATGTACTTGGGCTGTGGGTTCATTTCCTGACCCTGGCTGGGGCGCGTGCAGAAAGAAATCAATCGATGTGTCTCTCTCACATTGATGTTTCTCTGTTTCTCTCTCTCCCCTCCCTCTTCCATTCCCTCTAAGAAAAATCAATGGAAAAAATATCCCTGGGTGAGGATTAACAACAACAACAACAAAAAGATGAATTAAAATTTTTCCTAGCCATGGCCAGTTTTGCTCAGTGGTTGCAGTTTTGCTCAGTGGTTGGAGTGTTAGCAAGCAGACCAAAGGGTAGTGAGTTCGATTCCCAGTCAAGGGCATGCACCTGGGTTGCAGGATCATCCCTGGTGTGGGAGGCAATTGATGAGTCTCTTTCACATCAATATTTCTCTCTCTCTCCCTCCCTGCTTTCCATTCTCTTTAAGAAAAAATCAATGGAAAAATATCCTCAGTTGAGAATTAACCAAAAAAAAATCCCCCCCCCAAGATAAAAATTCATTCTATGCAGTGTCTTTTTTCCCATGTCAAAGAGAATTGCTTTTTAAAAAACAAAACCAAAAAGCTACAACACTTACTATGTGAGAGTATATGAAACTGACCAACTAGCATAGCTCCCAAATCTGTCCTTAAAAAAAAAAAAAAATCACTTTGGCCTCTCTGAGAGGCCTCATTTAACCATGTCAGTCATGTGGGAAATGCCCTTATCTCTGCCCCCCCGACCCCCAATCTAACTTGGGTAGGCCACTTAGAAAAGAAATTGCATTTCCCACAAGGTAGGGCTGCCACTGCCTAATCTCACGAGGGAAGAGGACACTTGCCAAGGAGAAAGAGGATGGCTTACAGGATCCGTAAGTCATGTCTTTTGTCCACATACAACTTGAGTGCATTGGCAAGGTGTCTGACCCAAAACCATTATAAATGGGGCAGGCCACATTAGTTCTATAGCTTTGCAGAACTATAGTTCTGTATCTTTTTTTGGCAAAAAGAAGTTAAAAATGAACTTGTTAACATAAGCTCTCTTTGTATCACATATAATGCCAAAACAGCCATATTCCCCCAACAGTACATTTACCAAGTTGTTAAGGAAAGGAATTAAAATTATAAAAAGGGATGAGAGATTTTTTGCTTGATGTACTTACTGACAGCTTTGTTTTTTCTCGCAAGGATTTATTTATGTATTAAATCCTCAAATTAGCTTCAGAGACCAGTAATGGATGACATGTGGTGACAGAGGACAGTGATCTTCCCAAAGTGTTTATTTCAACCTCCTTTTCTCTTAAGTAAGGTTGGATGGCTAACGGTTTTTGAAGGCAGATGAATTGTTCCTGTATTGTTTGATACAGATTTAACTGGAGATTCTAAGTACTCCATGTATGTAACCCATTCATTTATGGGATCTGGATATACTTTCTGAGAGCATTTGGCTTTTTAATACCCGGACAGAATATGCAGAGCCAAAGGCTCCCAATGAGTTAATTCTATGGCCTGCTTTTCTCTTTCCATTCTACTGTTTCTGTGCCACTTATCTAAGCGTAGGTTAGCTGGTTGCTACACATTCTAGGAATTCACTTTGAGAGAAATGGAGTATCTGCATCATGAAGACTGGACAAGCAGGTGCTGAATATTATTTGGGACATAGGTATTTGCCCTTGGGCTACTAGTGCTTTGTTGTTTGAGATGTTATTTTTCTTTCTTTATTGATTTTTAGAGAAAGAGGAAGGGAGAGGGAGACAGAGATAGAAACATTGATGAGAGAGAACATCGACTGGCCGCCTCCTGCATGACCCCCACTGGGGATCGGGCCCACAACCTGGGCATGTGCCCTGACTGGGAATCGAACAGATGACCTCTGGGTGCCTGGGTTGATGCTCAACCACTAAGCCACACCAGTAGGGGAAAAGATGCTATTTTTTAAAAAGCAAATATTTACTGATCATTTCCTATGATTCTTTTGTGGCTAGTACACTGCCCTTAATTGGCTACAAAATCAACCTGTGGAAGTCTGCAGAGGCAGGTTAAACTGTCCGTATATTAACTGTATAAATGCTGATGGCAGTTTTGATTTCTCAGTTCTCATAGGTACATCAAGAAAGTCCCTGACCTGGCTGGTTTGGCTCAGCAGTTGAAGTGTTGGCCCATGGACCAACAAGTCTTGGGTTAGACTCTGGTCAAGGGTACGTACCTCAGTTGCAGTTCAGTCCCCAGCCCTGGTTAGGGTCTGTGGGAGGTGGCCCATCGATGTGTCTCTCTCACACTGATATCTCTCTCTCCCTCCCTCCCACTCTATCTGAAGATAAATGGAAAAATATCCTTGGGTGAGGATTTAAAAAAATAAATAAATAAAAATAAAATAAAATAAAGAGAAAGTCCCAGCACAACTAATTTATTAACTTCCCAGAGACACTATTCACTTAATGGTATTCTTGTCCAGAGGTCCCAGCAGAGAGCTAAAGTCTGAAAAATACAAATGGAGGCAAGGTAATACAATTCACAAGTCCAGTCTCAAAGTTTTTGTCCCCTTAACAACTAAGTTTATCTTGGTCCGTAATGTAGTTCACGATCAGGAAGACGAAGGATAGTGTTAAGTCTCTTCACACAGGTTTGGAGCTTTGTGTTATGTTCTCACTTAAATGCAGCTATTTTGTGAAACAATGGAGTTCTTTGAAAAAATATAGTAAACCCTCATAATATTGTTGCTATACTGATTAGACATACCACAAATCATGCATATTGACACTAAAAAGTTATTTAAGTCACTTAAACAACATTTAGTGAACCCCATTGTGCTATGCCATATCCAGTTTTAGCTGATAGGAACATTAAGAATAAGATGTGGTCTTAATTTACATTTAAAAAATCATGAAATAATAGAACTAATGTGTTGAGTGTAAATAAGAATTGTTTGGACAGACCAGCGGATGGGGAGGCCCTGGGATAGGGAAGCCCTGCATCTAAAAGAAGGTGTTGGGCCTCTTGGTGGTGAAGTGTAGCTTGTGTTGTCAATGAAGGACCCGGGGGCAACGGGAACTTAATCTGGGGGTCCTGGAACTGCCTGACTGCTGGTCAGTGACACTGGCTGGCTCCCCATGTCTCAGGAGCTCTGGGTGACTGTGCCAGTGGTGGTCAGGTCCTGGTACTCCGGGTACATGTTGGCGGTGCCACTGCGAAGTCGTAGCGCAGCCAGATGCTGAAGTTCTTCCCTGGAAGGGGGGAGGTTTCGAATACTTGCCCACAGCAGATGATTTCCCCTGAAGATGTCTTCATCGTCTTCAGCTGAGATACAAAGTACCAGAAGTGGGACTTGGCAATGACATGGTTAGGTGCCAAGATGCACATGCTGCAGAGAGGGTGGTGTGTGGCACTTGGGGTGGGCGGGCAGCACCCCACCACCTTGTACTCACAGCATGCCGAGGCCTTCACGGTTCTCTCTGCAGCCGTCACCACCCACAAAAGTGCTTTATCTTTGTTTTAACCTTAATTTTGAAGTTTACTTCAAGCAAACCCTCAAACTGCTAAATAAACCTCTTTGCCTTGTCTGATTTAGTCTTCATATATAAAGTTATAAAATTCAGCAAGTTTTTTATTCTTAATGGTCTCTGAGATCCAACCTTTTAATCAGCCTTCCCATTTGAAGCACACACAGAAGGATATTAATGAATTCCTAATGTTTTGGTGTTATGCTTCTTACTCATTTTTTGTTGTTGTTAATCCTCACCCAGGGATATTTTTCCACTGATTTTTTTTGCATTTATAGAACGGGAGGGAGAAAGAGAGGGGGAGAGAGAGAGAGAGAGAGAGAAATATCAATGTGAGAGAGACACATCAAGTGGTTGCTACCCACACAACCCCAACCGGGTCCAGGGACAAACCTGCAACCCAGGTACATGACCTTGACCTGGAGTCAAACCCATGACCCTTTGATCTGTGGGCTGATGCTCTAACCACTGAGAAAACTGGCCAGGGCTGCTTCGTTTTTTAAGTCCTCACCCAAGGGTACTTTCACTGAATTTTAGAGAAGGGGGAGGGAGCGAGGGAGGCAGATGGGGGGGGGGGAGAGAGAGAGAGAGAGAAGCATTGATTTGAGAGAGAAACATTGATAGGTTGCTTCTGTATACTGTACCCTCCCAGACCAGGGGCCAAACCCACAACCTAGGTATGTGCCCTGACTGGAATCAAACCTGTGACCTTCCTGTGTATGGGACAAAGCTCCAACTGAGCCACACTGGCCAGGGCTCCTTACTCATTCTTAATTGTAATAGAAAAAAATACATTTGAGACTAGCCCTTATTTTAAACTTCTCTTGCAAGAGATACACTGGACAAAAACAAGCCTTACCTGGTCTATATCCTCATAATGACCTATAAAGAAGTCAACACTTTGGAATAGGTTTTAAGGTACACCTATATCATCTCCATTAAAAAAAAATATTATAATTAACATTGAGAATCTGAGAAGTTTTAGTAGCTTTGTTTATTTATTTTCTTCTTTATTGATTTTAGAGAGAGAGAGGAAAGGAGAGAGAGAGAAATAGAAACACTGATGATTGAGAACATCAACTGGCTGCCTCCTGCCTGCCCCCCACTGGGAATCAGGCCCACACCCTGGGCATGTGCCCTGACTGGGAATCGAACTGGCAATGTCTTGGTGCATGAGTTGATGCTCAGCCACTAAGCCACACGAGCCGGGCAGATTCAGTAGCTTTAGAGTGAGTTTATGGGCTTAGCTAGAGAGCTACAGTCATGAAAAAAATTTCTATTATAACATAGCTGTGTTTCTTTTAGGAATAGGTCAATAAACTTTTAAGTTTCTGGAAAAATTAAAAGATAACCTAAAGTTAAAGACAAGAAATTTCAGAGTTCCAAATCCTAACCCCCATTTCAGAACTATCTTTCATGTATATCTATTTGATTCCCCAAATTTTATAGTGTGACCAGTTGTCTGATATTTATCTTTCAAAACTGAAATTAAAAAATCATGATAAAAGCAAAAACATCCAGAATGATGCTACTTACACTATAAATATTGACTAAGTATTCAGAATATTAGTTCTATACTAAGCAAATCCCTTCCTCAGCATCCCCTACAGATGACTTACTATTATTACTTGTTTAATTAATAAAATATTTGGACCAGGGAATCCCTTAGCATCCATTAACTTTCTCATTCCCTTTGTCTATGTATTGGTCACAAAGACTCCCTCTTTGATCAAATTTTAGTCAGGCTCCTCTTGAGTTTCTTCTCAACTAGGCCCTGACTTTGGGCTTTTCTGTTCATCTTCACACTGTCTAATTCTAGCAAGAACTCTGCCAAGTTGGTTTACCAAGAATCTCCCAGCCTCACCCTCACACACTGCTGGTGGGATTGTAAAATGGTACAGCCACTATGGAAAACAGTATGGAGGTTTCTAAAAAATTAAGAATGGAGTTACCATGTGACCCAGCAATCCCTCTCCTGGGTATCTCCTTGAAAAGTTTGAAAACATTTATTCATAAAGATATATGTACCTCTATGTTCACTACAGTATTATTCACAGTGGCCAAGACAAGGAAACAACTAAAGAGTCCTTTAGTGGATGACTGGATAAAGAAGATGTGGTACACATACATGATGGAATACTCCTCAGCCATAAGAATGGATGAAATACCGCCATTTGTGATAACATGGGTAGATCTTGAGAATATCATGCAAAGCAAAGTAAGTCAGATGGAAAAAGTCAAGAACCATATGATTTCACTCATGTGGGATATAAAACTGAAAGCAACAAACACACATTTAAAAATTCATAGACACAGACAACAGTATTGTGGTTACCAGAGAGAAAGGCGGTGGGGGAGGTAGAAATATATGGTGACAGAAGGAGACTTGACTTTGGGTCATGAGCACACAATGCAGTATACAAATGATGTACTATAGATCTGTACACTTGAAACCTATATAATTTTTAATCAGTATCATCCCAATACACTTAATACTATTTTTTAAAAACCCCCAGAATAGCCCATCTTCAATTTTGATCAAACTCAGTATCTAATCAGGTTCTTCCCCTTCCCTGCCCAAGTCAAGTGTGATCACTCTGGCCTGTCTTAAACAAGAATCCTGGTAGGTCTGTTTAGCCAGAATCCCCCCTTATCCCTGATGTTTCCCCTTATCAAGTGTCCAACCACTAACCACCAGCCTGTTCCTTGGCTATAGATTCTCACTTTTCCTTGCTGTATTCGGAGTTGAGTACAATCTCTTCCCTGCTACAAAACCCCATTGCAGTGGTCCCTATACCTACCATGATGGTCCTGAGTAAAAGAAAGACTGCCTTACTGTTCTTTAACAAATGAATAATAACTTTTTCTCTAATACTGGGTGAATGAGAGGAATAGTAAATACTCCTTTACCACTAGGACTCCAGGTCCAGGGACCTCTAGGTTGACAAGAGAACAATTCTGAGATAACCTAAATCATATTACAGCAGGTGAGACAGTGAGAGAAAGAGACAAAAGTAGTTAACCAGGTAAAAGCTGTGGGCCAACTAACAATATACAGTTCACAATCCTGAATTCCATTCCTTAGAGCTTCGAACCAACTTCTAAGGGGCCACCTATTTTTTATTATTATTATGTATTGTTTTTGGTCATTCAGCTTAGTGGTTAGACAATCATATACTTTACATAGTTAGCCCCTCAATATTTCCAGCACCCCAACTGGCACCATAGTTATCATAATATTATTGACTATATTCCCTAAGTTTTATTTATGCCCCTGTAACTATTTTGTAGTTACCAATTTGTGCTTCTTAGTCCCTTTACCTCGTTCATCAAGTCCCCCAAACTCCCTCCCAACTGGCAACCACCAGTTCTCTCTCTGTATCAATGAGTCTGTTTCAATTTTGTTTATTTTGTTCTTTAGATTCCTCCTATAAGTGAAATCATACAGTGTTTGTCTTTCTCTGACTGACTTATTTCACTGAGCATAATACCCTCTGTCTGGTCCATGTATGTTGTTGCAAATGGTGAGATTTCATTCTCTTTTTTATGGCCAAATAATATTCCATTGTATATATGTGCCAGAACTTTTTTATCCACTGTCTACTGACGGACCCTTGGGTTGCTTCCATAGTTTGTTATTGTAAATAATGCTGTAATGGACATAGGAGTACATATATTCTTTCGAATTAGTGTTTTGGGTTTCTTCAGATAAATCCAAGGGGCCATCTAAAAAGAAGTAACCAACCACCAGATACCACCACATCCTTCTTATGCATGAACTTTCAGGACTTGCTCAGCACCAATCAATAATAAATATCTCTTCCTTAAGGACTGTGCACCTATCCTGGAACTGCCCCTCCCTTCACCTTTCCCACCCCCTTATCTGTAGCCAGTGTAAATTCTTTCAAAACAACTTACTCCTTTCTTCCCCAAAACATAATGTATAAAGAGCCCATGAACTCCAGGACTGGGACATGTTGCCTTCTCCATCCAGCCCTGCTGCTGGTGGGTTAGGCTGCATGCCCTGGAACCTGTCCTTCATTGGCTAGTATTTGGCTTAATAAACCCTTTCTTTGCGAAAAGCTTTCTGCCGTGAAAGTTTTTGTTTTTTAAAATATGTTTTTATTGATTTTTTTAGAGAGAGAGAGGAATGGACAGAGAAATATAGAGAGAAATAGAAACATAGATGTGTCGCCCTGGCCGGTTTGGCTCAGCGGTTAGAGCGTCGGCCTGCGGTCCAGAGAGACCCGGGTTCGGTTCCCGCTAGGGGCGCGTACCTCGGTTGCAGTTTGTCCCTGGCCCTGGTCGGTCGTGCGGGTGGCAGCCACTCGATGTGTTCCTTTCGCATCGATGTTTCTCTCTCTCTCTCTCTGTTCCTCTCTCTCCCTCCCACTCTACCTAAACAAAAAAAAAAATGGAAAAATGTCCTCGGGTGAGGATAAAAAAAAAAGAAAGAAACATAGATGTGAGCGAGAAACATTGATCGGCTGCCTCCCATACGCCCTGCACTGGGGATCAAGCTGGCAACCTGGGTGTGCACCCTGATCGGGAATCGAACCAGGACCTCTCAGTCCTTGGGGTGACACTCAATCCATTGAGCCACACCGGCTGGGCTTTGTTATTTAACCAAGTTACTGAGATAAATAAATGTTAATCAAAACTCAGTACAAATATAAATATCTGGTCCTTGGAGTAACAATTCTTTCTAAAGCTTTCAGACTTAAAGGGCTCTATGGTTTGTTACAGTCTAGGTGTGTCTGAAAATTATAAAGGCCATGGGTTTTAAAATATGAAAAAAAGTGGAAGTCATTTTAAAAAATAACATGGGACCATTTCCTCTTTGTTATACAGCTCAGAAATCTGTTGCCAATTTTTCTTGAAGCATACATTACCACTCCAGCAACACAGAACAAAACATTCCCAATTTTGCCCTGGCTCTTTTGGCTCAGCGGTTAGAGCATCAGCCCATGGACCAATGAGATGCAGGTTCGATTCAGGTCAAGGGCACGTATCTTGGTTGCAATTTGTCCCCGGGCCTGGTTGGGGTCATGTGGGAGGCAGCCACTCGATGTGTCCCTTTCACATTGATGTTTCTCTCTGTCTCTCTCTCTTCCTCTCTTCCCCTCCCACTCTGTCTGAACAAAAGTGGAAAAATGTCCTTGAGTGAGGATTAAATAAAAAAACAAACAAACCTGCCCTGGCCGATTTGGCTCAGTGGTTGGAGCGTCCACCTGCGGTCTGGAGAGACCCGGGTTCGGTTCCCGCTAAGGGCACATACTTTGGTTGCAGTTTGTCCCCAGCCCTGGTTGGTCGTGCGGGTGGCAGCCACTCGATGTGTCCCTTCACGTCAATGTTTCTCTCTCTCTCTCTCTCTCTTCCTCTCTCTCCCTCCCACTCTGTACAAAAAATGGAAAAATATCCTCGGGTGAGGATAAAAAACAAACAAACAAACAAACCCCAATTTCTTGAACCAGATATAAAGAGAAAAAAACTCTATACTCGAATTTGTAAGGAGATAAGAAAAAGAGTTTAGAATAAAATAAATCTCGAAATCTGAACTACAGAGCTGCTAAATGCATTTCATTTATTGAAAACCCACCCTTATCTTATGCAGTATAATAAATGCTACTCAAACAGACAGAAGTGTGACGAGGGCCTGCCCACGAATGAGGGAAGGACATTTCCTGCTGAGCCCATATATTCGTGTACTCATGGAGGATGTTAAGGCTGTAGATATTTCAAGTACTTGCTTTAATACTTGCAAAGTTGTAAGATACATGAAAATAAGATCATTAACCAACAAGAGGGCAGACAAGTGTGTATGGATGAAGATGGTGCAGTTCAATGGGCATTACGTAGAGAGAAGGCTGTTATGAGGCACAGCAACTATTACAAGCTAATGAATCAGGCACACGAATTATGCTCCCTGAAGGGATGGTCAGATGAGACAGTGAGATAACCCGAATCAAGAAAGCCACCCACCCTACTAGAGTCAGAAATGCTATGAGCAGATGTGTGTACCAAAATTCTTCTTCCCTGCTGTTAAGAACTAATAAAGATAGGAAGGCATCTTGGATTCAGTTCTTGACTGGAGGCTTAGCGCTCCACAAGTCATTTACTGAATTTTTGTGAACAATGTAGGGGTTACATATTAGTGTGTGTATAAAATAAAATAAATACAATAAAATAAAATAGTGGAATGACTTCCCCTCTGTAAAGTTCCAGGGGTATACACTTACAAATAAGAAACGATAAGGGGAAAAGTCTAGGCATGGAGGAAAAGGCAAAAGAGGGTGAAGGGAAGTTACACTCTTTTGAGTAGGCAAGCCACATGAAGGCTGATGCTGAATTTAAAAGGAAAGACTTGGATCACTGGGTCAAATGGAAGTTCAATTTTTAATTTTTTGAGGTAACACCATATTGTTTTCCATAGTGGCTGCACCAGTCTGCATCCCGCTTCTAGGAATATACCCTAAGAAGCCTGAAACACCAATCAGGAAGAATATATGTACCCCCATGTTTGTAGCAGCACTATTTACAATAGCTAAGATCTGGAAACAGCCCAAGTGTCCATCAGTAGACGAATGGATAAAAAAGCTGTGGTACATATACACAATGGAGTACTATGCAGCTGTAAGAAAGAAAGATCTCATCCTTTGAGACGACATGGAGGGACCTGGAAAGTATTATCCTAAGTGAAATAAGCCAACCAGAAAAAGACAAATACCACATGATCTCACTAATATATGGAATATAATGAATATGACAGTCTGAGGAATAGGGTAGACCCAGGAACACGGAAGTAGGGTACAGACTGACAACCCTCAGAAGAGGGGGTGTTGGGGGGTAGAAAGAGATAAACCACAGAACTTATATGCATGTATGCATAACCAATGGACATAGACAACAAAGCCGGGGATGGGGGGGAAGGGGGGTGTCAATGGGGTGAAAAAGGAGAAACATCTGTAACAAAAAAAAAATAAAAAAAAAAATAAATAAATAAAAAGAAAAGAAAAGACTTGGTAGGCAGTTGTCATAAGCAAAAATGATGGCCTTCAGCTCTCTGCACGCCTGTGCACACGCTCGAGTGCTGAAACTGTACCTCATGCTCCACTCTGATCCACTGAGGTCTGATGCCTGAAGTAGCCCTGCTCTAATTTTTTGCTGCAGTCAAGCACAACAGCACTTCTTGGCATTATTGCATGTCTGCCAGACAGATAGATCTGAAAAACAGCAATGTGCTTGTTGCCTGCTGGGCATAACACAATGACAACCTTATTACAATATTTCTTTTTCTTCTCTCTGCAATGCAATATACCAAGTGCACTGGCGGTGGACAGGAAGGCCATGTGGAGTTGCCCAGGGTAAACAAAAGGAACCTCCTAACCTTGACAGTATCTCAAAACATAAGGGATAACATAACAAAGGATGTGAAATCTGAATTATGGGGAACACATCCATTGGCTCCTTTCACAGTCTACAGGAACAGAGAGAAGAAAAGAGCCAAGTATGATATCTAGTAACTAAGAGATTTGATAGCTTCTATAAAAGAGCTCCCTGTTTCTGGAGGACACTCTTTGTGATTAGCCGTTATTTCAAGGTCAGGTTAAAGGTGTGTGCGTGCATGTATACATGGAAGAGTTGGAGAGCAGACAGACAATTTGCCATAAGTCATATTATCGTTTCAACTCCAGCATCACATCTAACACAACAGACTATGCAGATATTCAGAAGTCTCATACTGTGGCCACTGAGTCTCATTCTGTATCTGAAGCTTTTGATAGACAGGCTCCTCATTAAACAGTACTTAACGAGAACTTGGCCTAAGAGGGTATACCGGTGGGAGGGAAGGAGAGTTTATCACTTGGAATGCAGGGGAAAATATAAATATATCTGTAGCTGTGTATAAATATCAGAAACAGGTATCTGTGTTATTTAGAGAAAGACAAGTTACAAACAGAAATTTGATCTCTTAATGCTAAAGTCGAAATAGTCAGGAAACAAACTGACAGGCCAGAAGCATTTACAACTGGATGTGTATAAAAATGCACATGCATCTGGCCAGTGTGGCTCAGTGGTTGAGTGTCGATCCATGCACCAAGAGCTCGCCGGTTCGATTCCTGGCCAGGGCACATGCCCAGGTTGTGGGTCCGATCCCCAGTGTGGGGGCATGCAGGAGGCAGCCAATTAATGTTCTCTCTCATCGATGTTATCTCTCTCTGCCTCTCTCTTCCTCTCTCTCCAAAATCAATAAAGAGAAAAAATGCACATGCATGGTTGCAGTGGTGAGGCGGCGCAAGGACAGGATGGGAGGAGAGATCTGAGCAGAGGGTCCCTAGCCAATATTTTCAGCTTTAGTACAGCTTTGAGCTCTACATAACTGAGAGGACAGAATGGTTCTGAATATTATAAAAGAACACTTCAAGAACTGAAACCATGTCAGGACAGGAGGCACAAAGGGTGTCTCCTTTTCTTCCTCTTTTACTATAAATCAAATAAAGCAAGGTTTTCAGTGAGCTAGCAGCTAATTTCAAGAAAGGTATGGTGTCCATTCCCTACCTACCACAGCTTTGCTTTGTCTCCATGCACTGTTCTTCTTTTCCTGTCCTCTCTGCCTCTTCTCTCTCCTCCTAACCTACCCACATGAAGAATTTTTATTTCCACCCCAGACACATACACCAAAAAATGTCATATATCTGAGAATCTAAGAGGGATCTTGGCTGCTCTGACTGAGTTGTCCTTCCTGGATTTATGTCTGCCATAATCAATGAGGAAATCATATTTAAAAAACAAATTCTTTCTGAAAATTTTATATACCATGAACAAATCCCATGGATTAACAATTTCCAGACATCACCCCTTTTACCTTGGGAGTAATCCAGGCTTTGGGTGGAAAAAAAGATTTGGGAAAAACAAAAACTAGGAGATTTTTTTCAACCCATTTCCTTTACTTGGGAATAAAAGCTCCCATAATCACTCAGTTAATCTCCCCTCCCCATCTCTAACAGTTATAATTACGTGGCATAACCCACTCTGACAGACACCACCATCTCCGCACCACTAGTCGGTGATGCCTAGGCAGAGCCTTACTGTTTCAGGATATAAGTGACTCTGACAGAAGAGGCTCTGCGCAGAAAGACCTGGCATCCTGTAAGTTCTGACTATTATATGCTGCAAGTTAACAGCCAGGGGAATTTGGGATTAAATAACCCAGGTCATGCCAACCCTTTCTGTGGGTCTCTAACCCAGTCTTTGGAAGAAGGGCCCATGTGCCCTGATTCCCTGGGATCTAACCCAGGGCCTCTCAGTGCTCACTGATTGTTCTGAAGTGCATGGAGCAGCCCCACTGCAGGGAGAGGGGCCGATGGTCAGAAAGGGCAAACTCTAGCATTTTGACAAAGCTGACAGGTCCTGAGAGAATACTTCTGAGTGGAAAAATAAGGTGCAGGCAGGCCGAGGGAGAAAGTTCCAAGGAACCAGAAACGGGGGTACATCTGGACTGACGCCTGTGAAGTTACATGATCTAACAGAGTCAGCAGGCTCCTAGCACAGTTGTAAAGTGACTTAATAGTGGGAGGGAAAAAGCTAAGTTTGTACAGAATCTTTACAATTGTTTTATGTACCAGGTCCTAGCCCTATCTTTTATACAAAGCTACCATACATGTGCACCCACATCCATATTTTGCAACCATTTATTGAGGAAATACAAAGGATACAGACCACGTTTCTGATGTAATCAGAGCACCTGATATGTGTCATGGTGTTTAGAAAATAGGAAACAGAATGAAAGAGCAAAACAAACTCTAGAGATCAAGCAAAGAAGAAAGGGGACAAGAAAATGAAGAAACACACCTTTTCTTCACCATGTTAATCTGTTCCTGTTAGTGCTTTCCCGTGGCCTCTTTTCAGGGAGCACGCTTTTGGTGTCAGACTTTAACTGTGACTAACAGGAAGGATAGCCCTTTCCATGCTTTAACCAATATGCCCAGGTATCTGCACCACACAGCTGGGGGGATTCTTCATACGTAGTTGCTCTGTGGGTTTTAGCAGCTATAATTGTCTCACACATGAGATGCTACTGCTGACAAGAAAGCCTTTCTTGGATCCTCCACAGGGAGCAAAGCCTCTGCCACCTTATTCATCTAAGCAGTAAGATCTCACGCCATTTGGTCTGATACACTTCTGCTATTCGTCTGCCTAATAAACCATCCACACATCATTTCCCAGATGTACCACTTCAAAGAACACTGCAAAGCCATCGTAAGGCTGACATGTGTAGCTCAGACTATGTTGTGAGTTCAGTGCTGTACATTCAGGATACCTGAAGATTTCATTAACATGCCCATCTCAATGATCATATATTTCTGTGCTCGAGGAGAAAGCATCAGGTTCACATGTTACTTAAAACACATGTATGTATACATGTACACACACACACACACACACGCACGCAGTGAGGTCTGCTTGGCAGAGGCGAGGCTCCTCTGAACTGGAACTCTTGCATCTTCTTGGAGCAATTCCAGCTGTACCTTCTAGGAAAGCACAGTTGTTAGTCTGGCTGCTTGCCTTATGTGCTCCCATGTTAGTTACTTCCCCCATGAAAATGCTTGTTAGCCATGGAATTAAATGAACTAAGGTAGGCCTCTGCATGTCATGATCTTAACTAAAAAATGTATCTACTTGTCAGTATTATTTTTGTATTAGTTTCAGGTGTATAGCTTAGTGGTTAGAAAATAATGGACTTTACAAAGTGGTCCCCCTGATATTTCCAGTACATGACTGGCACCATAGTTACTACAATGTTACATATAGACTCCCCATGCTGTACTTTACATCCCCATGACTATTGTGTAACCACCAATATGTACTTCTCAATCCCTTCACCTTTTTCACCAGCCCCCTAAACACCCCCTCTTCTGGCAACCATCAGTCTGTTCTCTATATGTGTGAGTCTGTTTCTGTTTTATTTATTTTGTTCTTTAGATTCCACATAAACTGAGATCATTTGGCGCGCGCGCACCCCCCCAACACACACACATATATGAATTTTATCTATGTGAACATTTCTCTGGCATAAGCAGCTGTGGCATCTCACACCTTACAGCACTACATTTCAAGCAGACACAGAGATCTCTATTCTTTAGTGCCAGGGAGGCAATGTGGCTGGCTGTGGCCATGACCATATACATAACCAACCCATTCAAACACTGCAACCATGAGCATACAGGCCCTTTGCTGATGATCATGTTACTTACTGGGCATCCAGTTTCAGAGACTGTGATGATAAAAGGATTTTTATCCAGAGGCTGCCCTCACCAGAGACAGATTTGTATCACTTATGTTATGTGCTATAAAATCTTTGCACTGTCTTGACGACTGCTAAGCAGTGCAGAACTACAGAGCAGTGCAGTGCAGAAGTTAAGAGCATGGGCTCTGGAGACAGACTGTCTGGCTTAACTCCAGCGTCTGCAACATTCTAGCTATGAGTCTTAGGACTAGTTACTTTCAGGATAGTATGTTTTATGGAGTTGTAATAGTCAGTATGTCCACCACATGCTAAGCTTCTTCAATAATTATTAACTATTGTTATTTTCAAGAATCTGCTTTACCATCTGTACAATGGGAATAATGGCGTTCATCCTTGTGAGGCTTTGAAGACATGTAAAAGACAAGTTAGCTGACATTCAGACCTTGAGGCCACCTTAAATTGTCATTTCACTTTGCTTCACATTCAAGGATTGTGGATGGTTAGATAATAGCAGGTAAAAGTGATGAAAAGAAAAAGAAGAGTTGGCTAAACAACACAATAGATCATGGGTTGGTAAATTACAGTCCATGGACCAAATCCGGCACTGAGAGCTGAACAGTTTTGATACAGTGTGTAGTTCACAAAGTGTAAAAGATTTACTATTTGGACCTTTACAAAAACGTTTGCCAGTCCCTACAATAGATTAATTCCAGATAACAGGTTAACTATAATACTTGAGATGAAATTCTTGTTTTTCTCAGATTAGATAAAAATAAATAATAATTAGTTTTATAAAAATTCAATTCATAATAAATATTACTTGCATGAATAGTAATATCAATACAAAATAAAACACTGGCTAGATAGAAAACTGGATTTGGTAGTAGGCATATAAAGAAAATTCACAGTTGCAGAAAGTTATAATGAATAAAATTTCATATAGACAAACCCCCTAATGAACAAAATCTTTATAAAATTTAAATATAGAAATGTACTGCTATGAAAATGATTAAAAATATAAGGATGTTTAAAAAGTTGGACATTTTCAACTGTATGTATGGAAAACTGATAAAGAAATGAATGGAATTAACTTAGTTTTAACCCCAGGAAATAGTCAGTGAAAATTTCTTGACAGTGGAATAACTTGACTTAAATGTTTATGAACAGGTCAAATATTTCCATTGAGTCAAACATGCTCAAGGGTAAATAAGTACGAAACACTAAGTGGGTCAAAACAGTATCCTGTACTCACTTTGAATACAGAACATAAAAGCTAGAGGATATTCTGGAGATCATCTAGGTCATCTACCCTCTTCCCCTTGTCCCACGTTCTCAATGAAAAATTCAAGACCCAGAGAGGTAACTGACTCGTACATACGGTCAGGACATAAGTTACTCAGTGTCCTTGCATCACAGCTTGATGCTTCTCACCTTGACTGGTTCCAGAACACACAGGCTTTATTTCATTGCTTTTTATCTGAATAGTTCTTGTGGGCAAGTTAACTTTCAAAACTATAACTGGGCTTTCAGATTGTGTTCTCTATTTTCTACAACAAAGAAGACTAAAAACAATTGAGAACATTTTCTAGAAGAACTAAAGCTTCTTCTTCTTCTTCATCTTTTTTTTAATCCTCACCAGAGGACATTTTTGCATTCATCTGGAGGGAGAGAGGGGGGAAGAGAGAAAGAGAGAAACATCGATGTGAGAGAGACACATCGACTGGTTGCCACCCACTCTGGGGCTGGGGACAAAGTGCAACCGAGGTATGTGCCCTTAGCGGGAACCGAACACAGGACTCTCTGGTCCGTGGGCCGACACTCTAACCGCTGAGCCAAACCGGCCAGGGCTAAAGCTTCTTGATAATAAATATATTTCCGCTTCTCAAACCCTTCTATTATTGTACCCACTCGGGCCCACAGCATGATTTTTCAGGATGAAGGAAAGCTCTTAACAGGACTTGTTTCCAGTATTCGCACCTTGCTGTCCATTCTCTACAGATTGGAATGGTACACTAAGGTCTCTGTGATCACCTGCTGCTCACTGCACCACTCTCATGGCCTGTCACCCCCAACCTCCACTCTGTGGCGGCTTTAAAATAAGTTCACAAATTCTTTGACATTCCTCCCTTCAAAAAGCAGAGCCTAAGATACTCTGTCCCATTAAATGTGGGACGGTCTTACTGACTCGCTGCTAAGGCATAGAATGTGGTAGAAGTGATGGTATATCTGATTCTAGGTCATAAAAGTCATTATGGCTTCCTCCTTGTTCTCTCAAATCACTCATTTGGGGTGAAGTCAGCCCTGTGTCACGAGGACATTCCACAGCCCTGGGCAGAGGTCCATAAGGTAAGAAACTGCAGGCTGTTGTCAACAGCCAGCATGAACTGTGGGTGAGCCATCTTGGAACTGCATGCTCCATTCCCAGAACTGGACAACCACAGCTCCACCTGACATCTTGACTATAATCCCTAAGAAACTCCAGGTGAGGACTGCAGATTAGTCAGCTGCTAAAGTGCTCCTGAATTCCTGACCCATAGAAACCACTGAAGACAAAAAAGGTTTGTTTTATGCTGCCAAGTTTTGGGGTAATGTGTCATGTAGAAATAGTAATTCGTACACAGCCCACATACTATCCAGAGTGAACTACCAAGATCACCCAAATGTGTTATGCTGTTCATGCTTCTGCACCTTTGCAAGTGCCACGTCACTGTCTAAACTGCATCTGCTTGGCAAACACCCCTCGTTCCTACACGAGGCAGCTCCCATGTCACCTCCTCTGTGAACCTTGGGTGAGAACTGGGTTTTTCTATTGCACCTTTTACATTTTTCTCTGTTGGAGAAAATCTGTTGTTTAGTATTTGTTTTGGGGTCTTGAGACATTTACTTTAATCCATATACCTAGTGCAGGGTAGGTATAAGGTAGACTCCCAATAAATAATTTTGGGAGTTAATTTTCTCATTTCAGTCCATTTTAAACCAAACAATAAAAACTTCAAACCACACTTATTAAATTATTTTATGTAAACTTAGGACCCAGATGTCAATGATAAGGAGTGTGGAAAATGTGTTTTTCAGTTTGTTAAAACATAAATTCAGAAATAAACATCCTGGTTTAATTTCTGAAAGATGTAACAATATGAATGCTAGATTTTAAATAGTGACCCACCAACAAAATGATTATGAGAATGTAAACATTTAAAATGTTTTCATTTAACACCAAAAGTATCCAAAGAAAAATCTGAATAACCTATTTTATGTTCCCAGGAAAAGAACCCAGAGAGTCTAAGAGCTTTCTAGGTTTGCCAAATCCCTCCTCACACAAAAGTTTGTGATTCTAGTTTTAAAACTGAGGAAGAAAAGATGGTGTATGGTCAGTGTTGACTATCTTTCAATGAAAAGAAATGAAATCTTGCTAACAAGTGGTTTGCCTTAAAACCTGAATTTTCACCAAAAAGAATCAGCCATCTGTTTAAAATATTTTAAAGACTAAGCCTCTATTTGTGCTTTGCTTTGATCTCCCAGGATAATAGGAAGACAGTGATACAGTCCAGCTACACCTCAATCAACTGTGCTCATTTAATTCATCCCAGAAATGCTGACTGCCAGATCCAGCTGGAAGCTTCAGCCTCGTCATCCCGGGGTCAGGAAGAAGGAAGAAGGCACATCAAGGGAGAAGAGCTCTTTTGTTTTGGTTGATGATGCATTTTTGTGTCCAAGAAAATATTCCTTTAACCCAAAACAGAGAATAATCCTAGAGGCAGAGAGAATGTATAGAAAATAACAAATTAGTGAGAAGCTGAGGATAAGTTAATGAAAGGAATACTGTAGAACCCTATGGTAACAAGAGTATTGTTTAATAGTTCATATAAAATGTGAATCAAATCATGTACTCCAAAATGTAACTTTCTAAAATAAAAATGTGATATAATAGGCAGGTGCTAAGCCTATCTTCCAAAACTGGTATTAAAAAAGGTTCTATCATATGTTAACTGGGGGCTGTGGGTAATGAACTTGATATATTCCACAAGTTATACTGGATATTGACTAGAACTAAGATCAGTATGGGAAACTGCTAAGTATGAATGATGTCAGATTGTAGGATAACCTCGTTAGGATACAGAGAAAATGAGAAGATTTAAAACAGCTACTACTAATGCATAGAACTTTAAATAAAATACATGAAACTTTTCTATAGGGTAAAACTCACCAGTTTTATATTCAATAAATATTTATTGAGCTCCATAGGATCCTACATTTTCAGATGACTGTGAAAAACAATGAAGTAGTAAATACTTTTTTTGCACTGTCAGGATATTTTTATTGTCCAGGAAGAATGTCTAAATCATAAATAATACCACAAACAAGAAGGCTAGCTCTTCCTCACATGTCAAGTGCTCATCATCATTAAGAAAAATTCATGAATTTGAGAGCTATATTCCAGAGATATTTAAAACACTATAATTTTCAGTCTAAAATAAATCAAGTGAGTCACAGGACAATGTCACCTTAAATCATTCAGCAGAAACTACAGAACTGTAGGATGTTCTTGTGGAACACTATAAATGTGATCTTAAAAATACATTAAGAGAAAGGTCTCTTCCACAAATTACTTACAACTTACTCATGTGGCCTAAGAGGTCTCTGCCTCCACAGAGCTCATGTAATCACTAAGCCTGTCAAGAATCACTTAGAACCACAGTGCAGAGGGGGTAGCTTTGCCTCTTTTCTATTGCCTGAAAATCACCTCAGGTCAGAAGAAAAAGTCACCTGCCACTATGGGGTGCTTCTTAAAGACAATGAGGTCTGACTTAACATTTGTGGATAACTTTCCATGCATGATACCTCAGAGTGGCATCTATTCTGTTGCTCGGGCAGTACTGGTGAACATGGCAGTTAAAAACACCTTCAGTTTTTTGGGACCTGCATATTTAGCTGTTTTGGAATACAGTTGTTTCCTTACTGAGTTTCAAATATAAGGCTGCTACAGTCATATCACACAAATGCACACAAAGACTGTCTGGGCTTTAAAACAAACAGTAGGTGAAAGAGGGTGTGAAGTATTCTAGGCAGGTGACCAGTTATCAAAGAAATCCCAGTTGGGAATAAAATATGTACATTTATCTGGAATACTCCTATGTTGTACCTCTCGGGGCCTAAATGTCCTAGCAGGCCACCAGGAGGGCAAAGGCAGCCACCTCACAGGAATGACATCACTTATAATACTTCTAAAGCAGAAACACGTTTTTATAAGAAAAAAGTGGAGCTCTTGGGTCCCTGCTTCCAAGATGACCAAAAAGTACTCTCAGTCCCAACTACTAAATACAATCCAAAACAAATGCCTTACCAAAATTATACATGTACCAAAATTATGCCAGTTTTAGCTTGTCTATTTCTGAGGAAAAAAAACTAAGACAGGAACAAGGGAACATTACAGTGAAACTTCTTTAGGCTGCATGAGTCTCCTATTTTCCTCCCTGAGACAGCCAGGCAGATGGTCTCTAAATACCTCGAGGATTTTTAGAACCAGAAACATCAACTGTTTTCAAACTCTCATATGAGTAAACTATTTTTTAAATATTTTTCAAATTGATTTTAGAGAGAGAGGAAGGGAGAGGGAGAGAGAGAGAGATGAAAACATCGATGAGAGAGAAACATAGATTGGCTGCCTCCTGCACAACCCCTGCTGGTGATTGAGCCTGTTTCCCGGGCATGTGCCCTGACTGGGAATTGAACCAGTGACCTCTTGGTGCATGGGATGATGATCAAACAACTGAGCTACACAAGCCTGGCAAATAAACTATTTCTAAAAAGAAGGTAACAGAATTGTTGTATTCTATGCTCTAATGTTGGTAATTGCTAAATCAAAAAATATTTTGAGCCCTGGCCAGTTTTGCTCAGCGGTTAGAGCGTCGACCTGCGGTCTGGAGAGACCCGGGTTCGGTTCCCGCTAAGGGCACGTACTTCGGTTGCAGTTTGTCCCCGGCCCTGGTTGGTCGTGCGGGTGGCAGCCACTCGATGTGTCCCTTCACGTCGATGTTTTTCTCTCTCTCTCTCCCTTCCTCTCTCTCCCTCCCACTCTATCTGTACAAAAATGGAAAAATATCCTCAGGTGAGGATAAAAAAAAAAAAAAAAATATTTTGAGCCCTGGCTGATCTGGCTCAGCAGTTAAAATGTCAGCCTGTGGATTGAAGGATTGCAGGTTTGATTCCTGGTCAAGGGCACATACCTAGGTTGCAGGTTGAATCCCTGACCCTGGTGGAAGTCATGAGGGAGGCAACCAATAGATGTGTCTCTCTCACATCGATGTTTCTCTCTCTGCCCTTCCTTTTCACTCTATCTAAAAAATCAATGAAAAAAATATCCTCGGGTGAAGATTAAAAAAAGAAAACAAAAACACTGAGATAAATGAAAATGGAAATGTATCTCACCAAAATTTATGGGATGCAGCAAAACCAGTTCCAAAAGGAAGTTCATAGTGATAAATGCCTACTTTGAGAAACAAGATCTCAAATACACATCCTAACTTAGTTGGCTGAGCATCATCCCATGCACCAAAAGGTCACTGGTTCAATTCCTAGTCAGGGCACATGCCCAGGTTACAGGCTCAATCCCCAGTAGAGTGGTGCAGGAGGCAGCTGATAGATGTTTTGCTCTCCCTTCCTCTGTCTCTAAAAATCAATAAAAACATATATTTCATCTATTTTTTTCTTTCTTTTTTATTAATTAATTAATTTTTGTTACAGATGTTTCTCCTTTTCCTCCCACTGATTTACCCTCCCCCTCCCTCCCTGCCCTGTCCCCAACTTTGTTGCCCATGTCTATTGTTCATGCATACATGCATATAAGTTCTGTGGTTTATCTCTCCCCCACCACCCCCTCTTCTGGGGATTGTCAGTCCATACCCACTTCCACGTCTCTGGGACTACCCCATTCCTCAGACTGTTATGTTCATTATATTCCACAAATAAGTGAGATCAGATGATACTTGTCTTTCTCTGTTTGGCTTGTTTCGCTTAGGATAATACTTTCCAGGTCCCTCCATGTAGTCTCAAAGGATAAGAGATCTTTCTTTCTTACAGCCGCGTAGTACTCCATTGTGTATATGGACCACAGCTTAATAAAAACATATTTTAACAAAGCCAAAATTTAGTACAAGGAAGGAAATAACAAAGATTAGAACAGAAATAAATGAAATAGAGACTGAAAAGGTAATAGAAAATAACAATAAAATTTAAAGATGGTTCTCTGAAAAGATAAAATGGAGCCCTGTGATTTTGCTCAGTGGTTAGAGCATTGGCCCACAGACCAGAGAGTCCCGGGTTCAGTTCCCGCTAAGGGCACATACCTCAGTTGCAATTTGTCCACAGCCACGATTAGGGTTGTGTGGGTGGCAACCAGTCGATGTGTCTCTCTCACATCAATGTTTCTCTCTCTCTCTCTTTCTCCCTCTCTCCATACTGCTCTGTCTGAAGATAAATGCAAAAATGTCCTTGGATGAGGATAAAATAAAAGATAAAATGGACAAACCTTTAGCTAGACTCACGAAAAAAAAAAAAAGAGATAGGACTCAAATAAATAAAATTGGAACCAAAAGAGGAAATTTTACAACTGATAACCACAGAAATACAAAGAATCAGGAGAGAGTGCTATGAACAATTATATACCAACAAACTGGACAACTTAGAAGAAATGTATAAATTCATAGAAACATACAACCTATCAAGACTGAATAATGATGAACTAGAAAATCTGAGCAGACCAATTACAAGTAAGGTTGAATCAGTAATCAAAAAACTTCCAAGAAACAAAAGTTCAGAACCAGAAGGCATCACTAGTGGATTCTACCAAACATTCAAAGAAGTAATAGCAATCCTTCTTAAACTCTTCCAAAAACAGAAGAGGAGGGAATGGTTCCAAATCATTTTGCAAGGATAGCATTACTCTGATACAAAAATCTTACAAGAATGCCACAAGAAAATTACAGGCCAATATCCTTGATGAACATACATGCAAAATTCATCAACAAAATATTAGCAAACCAAATGCAACAATACATTAAAAAGATCATACACCATGATCAAGCAGGATTTATTCCAGGAATGCAAAGATGGTTTAACCCATGCACATCAGTCAGTGTGATACATCACATCATAAAATTCAAGGATAAAAATATATGACCATCTCAATAGATGAAGAAAAAACATTTGACAAAATTCAGCATCTATTTATGAGTATCATCTATTTATGATACTCAACAAAATGGGTATAGAGGGGAAAATGCCTCAATATAATAAAGACAACCCCACAGCTAACAACTGTGAAAAGCTGGAAATTTTTCCAGCTAAGATCAGGAACAGGACAAGGATGCCCACTCTTGGCCACTTTTATTCAATATGGTATTAGTCAAGCCAGAGCAATTAGACCAAAAAAAAAAAAAAAAAAAAAAAGAAAGAAAAGAAACAAAAGGCATCCAAATTGGAAAGGAAGAGGTAAGAATGTTTGCAGATAACATGATATTATGTATAAAACACCCTAAAGACTCCATCAAAAACTGTTAGAATAAGAAAATCCATGATATTGCAGGGCACAAAATGAATACAAACATCTGTTGCATTTCTACAAATTAATAATGAACTATCAGAAATAAATGAAGAAAATAATCCCATTTAAAATTACATCAAAAGGAATAAAATATCTAGAAAAAAATTTAACCAAGGAAGTGAAAGATTGATATAATGAAAACTATAAGTCATTATTAAAATAAATGGAAAAAGACACAAAAATGGAAAGGTATTTTGTGCTTACAGATTAAAAAAAATGAATACTGTTAAAATGTCCATAGAGCCCAGAGAAATCTACAAATCCAATGCAATCCCTATAAAAATTCCAAAAGCATTTTTCACAGAAATAGAACAAAAACACCCTGAAATTTGTATGAAACCATAAAAGACCCCAAATAGCCAAAGCAATCTTGGAAAACAAATAAACAAACAATAAAAACCAAAACTGAGCCAGCAGCTTCACATTCCCTGATTTTAAACTATATGAAAAAGTTATAGTAATTAAAACAATATAGTGCTGGCATAAATACAGACACATAGATCAATGAAACAGAACAGAGAGCCCAGAAATAAACACAAACATGTATGGTCGATTAATTTGACAAAGAAGCCAAGAATACATGATGTAGAAAGAAAAGTCTCTTCAATAAATAGTGTTGAGAAAACTACAACCACATGCAAAATGATGAAACTGGACCACTATCTTATACCACACATAAAAAGTTAGCTTGAATGGGTTAAAGACTTGAATGTAAGACATGACATCTTAAAACTCCTAGAAAAAAACATAGGTGGTAAGCTCCCTGACATAGTTTTTGGCAATTCATTTTGGATTAAAAACAAAGGCACCAAAAGCAAAAACAAACTAGTGAGACTACATTAAATGAAAAAGCTTTTGTGCAGCAAAGGAAACCATCAATAAAATGAAAAGGTAACCTACAAAATGGAAGAAAAGATTTGCAAATCATGTATCTGAGAAGGGTTCACATACAAAATATATAAAACACTCATATAATTCAATAGCCAAAAAAATCAAACTACCTGATTTAAAATGGGCAGAAGATCTGAATAGACACTTTTCAAATAAGACATATAGATGGCCAGCAGGTGCATGAAAAGATGCTCAACATCATTAATTATCAGAGAAATGCAAATTAAAACCAAAATGAGGTGTCACTTCACACAGTTTAGAATGGCTATTATCAAACAGACAGGAAATAGCAAGAGTTGGAGAGGCTGTGGAGAAAATTCCATCATTGGCAGAAATATAAACTTGTGCAGTCACTATAGAAATCAATATAGAGGCCCTGGCCAGTTTGGCTCAGTGGTTGAGCATCGACCTGCGGACCAGAGAGTCCTGGGTTCGGTTCCCGCTAGGGGCATGTACCACAAAAAAAAAAAAGAAAAGAAAAGAAAAGAAAAGAAATCAATATAGAGGTTCCTAAAAAATTAAAACTAGAACTACTATAGGATCTAGGAATTCCACTTGTATTTATCCATGGAAAATGGAAACACTAAATAAAAAAAATAGCCCTGGCTGGTATGGCTGTTGGTTGGAACAATGTTCCATATACCAAAAGGTTGTGGATTCAATTCCCAGTCAGGGCACATGGCCAGGTTATGGGCTCAATCCCCAGTTGGGGTGGATATAAGAGGTAACTGATTAGTTTCTCTTTCTCCCTCCCTTCCCTTCTCTCTAAAATCAATAAAAACATATCCTTGAGTGAAGATTTAAAAAAAAAGATATATGCACCATCATGTTCGTTGCAGCATTATTCAAAATAGCCATGGAAACAACTTGAGCATCCACTGATGAATGAATGGCAAAAGAAACTCTGACACACAATGTGTGCAATGTGTGTGTCTGTGTGTGTGTGTGTGTGTGTGTATAATGGAATATTATTGTCATAAAAAAGAACAAAATCTTGTCATTAGTGACAACATAAATGGATCTCAAGGGCATTACACTATGAGAAATAAGTCAGAAAGAGACAAATACTGTATAATTTCTCTTACATATGGAATCTAAACAAAATAGAAAACAAAAATAAACTAAGCTAGATAAAGAGAACAGACTGGCGGTTGCCAGAGGCAGTGTGGCAGGTGGAAGAAATAGGTGAACTGTTTTTTCTTTAAAACTTAAATTAAATAATAAAAAGGAGAACGTAACAGAATTTTTGTGTTTTATGCTCTAAAAGGGTGTTGGTAATGGCTATTATAAGAAAGACAAGAGGTAAGTATTGGTGAGGATGAAGAAAAGAAAACCCTTGTGTGCTATTGGTAGAAATGTAAACTGATGCAGTCACTATACAGTATGAGGGTCCTCCAAAAATTAAAACTAGAACTATAAAACGATCTAGCAATTCTACTTCCAGGTCTAGATCCAAAGGAAATAAAATCACTATCTCAAAAAGATATCTGTACCTCTATGTTCGCTACAGCTTTATTTACAATAGCCAAGACATGAACATAAGTGTCCATGGATAAACAAATAAAATGTGGGGCTTATATACAATGGAATATCAATAGCATAAAAATGAAGGAAATCCTGCAATTTGTGACAGCATTGATGGACCTTGAGAGTATTAGGGCCTAGTAAAATAAGCCTCACAGAGAAAGACAAATACTATATGATCTCATATATACGTAGAATCTAAAAAACTGAATTTATAGATACAAAGAACAAATTGGTGGTTGCTAAAGGCAGGGGTTGATGAGATGGGTGAAGGGGACAAAGGTGCAAACTTCCAGTTATGAGATAAACAAGTCCTGGAGATGTAAAGGACAGCATGGTGACTATAATTAATAATAATATTGTATCATATCTTTGAAAGTTGCTTACAGAGTAGATCTTAAAGTTCTTACCACAAGAAAAAATTATAACTATGTGAGGTAATGGATGTTAACTGAACTTATTGTGGCTCATTTGGCAATATATACATATATCAAATCATTATGTTGTATAACTAGAACTAATACAATGTTATAAGTAAATTTTCTCACAATAAAATGGGAAAAGGGGTGTTGCTATGTAGAGAAAGATCTTTGGTTTGAATAAATACCAGGAAGTAGTTTAAATGTAACCAAAGTACATTAAAGACATATATTTGTAAAGTTGTCTTTTATGACCTACTCCAATTCTTCTATTCCCTCTCTATTAAAACCATCTTAAGTTGTATGTACATCAGATTATTATTTTTCTTCATATCTAACCCAGAGTGCCTACTTATTATGTCCGTATAAGGTTCTCCTTCTTGTTCCTTCCATATTAAACATTGGAAGGCTAGGACCAATGCATAGTTAACCTGGGAGATAACTAACTTCCTAAAGTACTTTTTATCCACAGCATCTCATCCTCTATGAGACTTCTAAAATAAGAATATTAAAAAGAAACACATATTTTATATATAAAGGAAGCAACCATATTATCTGATAATTTGCCACTCCGAAAATACTAGAAAGTCAATATTCAATGGGTATTCATTGAATGTCTATTATATGCCAGAGAACACTTACAGTGACCTTTACTGTCATGTTATACTGCTCCTTGTGATGTAAGACAAGCAAAGTAGATATCAAGACGAAGAACATTCCCAGAAATAAAGAGGGATATTTCATAATGAAGAGGTCAGTTTATCAGGAGTATACAATAATCATACATGGATACGCAAATAATAACAGAGATTCAAAATATATGAAGCAAAAATTGACAGAATTCAAAGGACAAGCAGAAGAATTCCAATTATACTTGAGGATTTAATACTCCTCTCTCAGCAATTAACAGACTAGATCCCTAGACTCCAACCACAAAATTTTTTTAGTAAAGTCACAGAAGATCTGAACTCCATCACGCACCTAGGCCTAATCGATAATTATAGAATACTATATGCAATAACTAAAGAACACCATTCCCTTCAAGAGCACATGGTATGTTCACCAAGATGGACCATATTCTAGGCCATAAAACAAAAGTCCCCCAAAATGTAAAATAATGAAAACAATACAAAGTATATCCTCTGATCACAATGGAATGAAGCCTGAAATCAATAACAATAAGATAGCTAGGGGAAAAAAACACCAAATTTTGAAAATCTACAAAAAAAGAAAAAATATTTTTAAACTAAATGATAATGAGAACATATTAACATTTGTGGAATATGGCTAAAGTAGATCTTAGTGAGAAATTTATAAACTAAAACATATATTTAAGAAAAAATAAAGATATAAAATCAGTAACTTAAGGTCCAGAATTAAGAAGTTAGAAAAAGAAGAAGGTAAATCCAAGTAGAAGCAAGTAAACAAGAAAGAACAGAAATTAATGAAGAGAAAACAAAAAGCAAAAACAGGTCACGAACTGGTTCTTAAAAAGATGGACAAAATTATTAAATCCCCAGATTAACTGATCGAGAAAAAAAGAATAAACCAATGGAAAGTAGTTACAAATTAGCCTAACATACATATGTTGTTACTAAATGGAATGAGAGTATGCCACCCCAAAATATACCACTTTGGCATAAAGAGCTGAAGGCACTTTGCTTTCTGCCCTCCTTTCTGTATTAAAGCAGGGCATGTTTCCCTTTGTAAAGGCGTCTCCCTCTCCTACAGGAGGAACAGAACAACTCGAGAAACAACTCTTACTATTTTCAACAAACCTTACTAATAACCCTTATTGACCATACATTTCTAAGTCACCAATCCATAACTTCTCTTTTCCCTAGAAAACCCAAATCCGTTTTCCTTTGTCTAGTGTATTCTTCCTCTGTTAAGATGGTATGTAAGCCCCAAATTCTAACTGCCTTGAGTCATATTTCTTTTGTAAGCTCTTGTACATTGAACGTAGTTAACCCCCCCCCCCCCCAATTAAGGTCTTTTATCAACTTGACTTACAGGTCCAGTTAGTAAATCTCAGAGGATTAGAGGGTACAATTTTCCTTCCCTACACTATAGTGGGGTCCCTTTCTACTTATTTAGATATGTTTTAAGGAGGAGTTTCTTATCAATAGCCCTCACTAATTTTTAATCAAATATCCTTACTCTTTCTCTTATAACTAAAAAACCCTTCTAGCTATTTTTCCTTATTGAAGGTGGGTCAAATTTTGGCATTGTCAGACTTACCTAGGTTCAAATCTGGCCTCTACTACCTACAGGATATGTGAGCTTGAATAAATTTGCTAAATTGTCGCTCTGCAGTTCAGATTCTTCAGCAGTAAAATAATGAGAATTGTGTGTATATTCTAAGATTGTTGTGTTGATTGAATGAGAATGCTTACAATGTGCTTATAAGCTTCAAGTAAATGTTGGGGACTTAGTAGTTTTCTTTAAATGGTAACCACTAGGATAATTTTCTTTTAGTCTATATTCCCAAATGCTCTTGTTGAAAGTAATTCCATTTTCCAAAATCTTTTTTTGGATTTGACATGGGTTCAAGTTGTTGGAGACCAGGAAAGAAATGAAGCGGCCTCTAAACCGTGTGCTGTGTTAGTTACATGTGAATGGTAAGAGACGGTGGCTTAAAGAAGGAGGGGTCTATAGAAGGGACTTTTCTGAGTAGGATATGCATAAAACCGGTGGAAAGCTTGGCATAATAATGGCAGGTGAGAGTTTTGGGCCAGCTAGAGAGAACCCAGGATAGAAAGATTAGTTGAGTAGGGAGTAGAACCCTCTGGAAAATCATGGAAAGCAGAAATAAATGAGGATTTAAAGTTAATTTTTGGGATAGAGAAAGGAGGGAAGAGAAGCCTGAAAGACAGAAAGCAGGCTGTGTACCTAGAAGAAACTAGCTAAAGACATTTCTGAGAGTACAGGAAATGTTAGTAAATTGGAGTTTATGTGGTACGAAACCAGTTTGAATCCACAGCTGGAAATTAAGAAACTCTCACTCAATCCTCCTATTTAAAGGAATACAAGAGCCAAGAGAAAGTAGAAAGAGAGAAGGGAGGGAGGCAGAGATGGAAGGGTTCAGGCTTCATGCTATAAATGATCAGTGTGTCTTCAGGTTGAAGACATTAATAAATAACATTAATCAAGCAACCATGATCTGCAACGGCACTGTTTTAAAGGCTTTATATTATCTCATCTAATCATCCAACAACCCTATGAGTTAGGTGTATTATTAGTCCCATTTTACAAATAAATAAAGTTAGGTAGCCTGGCCCCAAAGCCCACATTCCGATCAGGATCCTGCAGCATCAGAATGAGATGAAGAGGCAATCAACTCCGAACACAGTGATTCAGACAATGTTTAAGGGAAGCTGCCTGCTCTTTTAATCTTCTGCAAAGCTCGGCATGGAACTGTTCTTGTGAGCCACTCACATTTGTAGTTTTCTTACTTGAATTATGGGCCCCTTCTATTAAAATAGAAGCGTAGGTGGGTACATAACCACGAAATGAATGAAAGGACATTGCCATTCTATGCTTTAGTTGGGCTGGTTTGAGCACTAGCCCCTACATATCATATTCTCATTCTTAGCACCTTCCTTCAAGTTGGTTCCTATCTACAATTCTTTTTCTTTTCCCTTCCATTCACCCAAACTTCCCCCAATCTCCAAGATCCACTTCCTGTCCCTTCTTAATCTCTGCAATTCCAAATTCCTTACTAGATTCCTGAATAAAAGAATATCAGTGAATTGATGGCAGAAATTCACTTAGGCTCTTTTTAGTACGGGAAATTTCTTACTAATAAAGGCAGTTTTATTTCCTCACACAGGAATACAATTCAGTCCAACATCCAAGGAACTGGACTGAAGTGGTAGATTCCTTCTCTTTTTGGTAAGGTACGTGGGAAGAGCATGAACTCTGGAGTCAGTCATGGTTTTTTTTTTTTTTTTTTTAAATTATTATTTCTTTTCATCCTCACCCGAGGATATTTTTCCATTTATCTGCAGATAGAGTGGGAGGGAAATAGACGGAGAAAGGGAGAGAGAGAGAAACATCGATGTGAGAGGGACACATAGACTGGTTGCCTCCCAAATGACCAGATCAGGGCCAGGGGCTAACTGCAACCGAAGTACGTGCCTTGGACAGAATTGAACCCGCAACTCATTGGTCTGCGGGCTGATGCTCTACCACTGAGCCAAACTGACCAGGGCAGTCTTGGGGTTTAAATGTCTGCTACATGTTACCTGTGTAATCTTGGAAAATTACTTAACTTCTGTGAACTGGTCCCTCTTTTATAAACATGTTCTTAGGGCAGCTGTAAAAATTAAATGAGATGAGAGATATGAAAGTGTCTAACCCATAAGTGTTTAATAAATGCTTCTTTTCTCCCTTTCATTTCTCTGCAGCTAGGATCCTTATGCTTCTTGAGTTCTACTGGCTTTCCCAAGCTTTCCAGGAAAGAAGTGTCTCGTTAAAATCTCTGATTCACTTTTGAAAATACAAGGCCAAATTACTCCATGCCTATTATGTCAAAAATTAGCCCTGGTATTGGTCCCAATGGCTTAAACAACTGGTCCAATAAACAATTTGGATCATACTGACAAAATATTCCAATTCACTACCTCATTCAATTCTAAAAGATGATTTAACATCTCCTGTCTACAGATATATTCTCTAGAGACTGAAGAGACTTCCACTGTAGTACTAATGCAATAGAATAATTAAAAAATTTTTCAAACTGGTAAGGACAATCCAATGAGGATAGACAAAAAAGGAAATGCCCAAAGAAAAAGAGACACTTGTTTTAAAAACACTTATCGTAAAAGCTTATATTAACATTTACATAATCTTTAATTAAAAAAGAAAGGTTTCAAAACATACTGGTCCAAATCCTGTTTTAGGATGCTACAGTGCTGAGCTAATAGGCGTGCAACACATTTCCAGACTTTAGTCAGTGGAATGGTCTCATACCAAGACCAACTGCCAAGTCCCTTGGCAGGTATATCCTTTATTTGAGTGGTCTGGCATCAGTGTACAGAAACTGTCTCCATAAGATGAAGTCCAGAAAGATCACATGGTACCTACTATGCTCCAGGCTCTTCTTGATGGCTATGAAGCACAGGTTACTAGGAGAAAAGTTTCTACCTGAAGGATGTTAACTTAGCAGATAGAAAATATTTCTGAGCCCGGCCAGTGTAGTTCAGTGGTTCAGTATTGACCCATGTACCAAGAGGTCACCAGTTCGATTCCTGGTCAGGGCATATGCCCAGGTTGTGGGCCAAATACCCAGTGAGGGGCATGCGGAGGTAGCCAACTGATGTTCTCTATCATTGATGCTTCTATCTCTCTTTCCTACTCCCTGCATCTCCCTCTAAAAGCAATAAAAAAAAATTTTTTAAAGAAAATATTTCTGAATTATTCTCAACTCCCTTTCATTTAGCATGAAATCATAGGATTATATAACTGAATTATGACTTTCTTTTAAATTCTCAACATTTCTCTGTAGGTCTATTGTTTCTAGACATTTTCCTATCTCCCCTTTCAAAACTTCCCTTTCTTGTACTAGAAATGCTGATACTCAAGCTAACAGCCAGTTAATTCTATGCTCTTGGTTTCCATGTAAACTTTACTGTTTATCTGAATTTTGTGAATTCAGAAGTTAATTAATTCTATATATTTTTAATGAGGGCTTGCTTTATACTAGGCATTGAGATGATGGGAATACAAAAGTAAACTTTTCTAAGCCCCTGTCCTCATAAGGCCTACCTTCCACTAAAAGGGAAAAACAGGAAAGAAGAAAACTCAAATTCAATTCAGTTCAATTCACATTAATCTCCTATATGTTAAGAAATTTTTCTCCCTTAGGAAAACACTTTGACTTTTATAAAGAAATTACCTATAAAAGAAATTTAGTCATTGAAACTTTTCTTGAAAGAATCTGCTGTCAAGCAACCCTCCTAAGACACACAGAATGAAGTATTACCTCCACTTAGAAAAAGTGAGTGTCTTCTCTCCCCTCAGCCTATAGAAAATTCATGTGAAATGTATTTATATTGTTTGATAAGGTAATTCATTAATTTCAAAAGTTTGACATTTTGTTAAGAAAATCTGTTCTCTATAGAATTAGCAAGGAAATAGGTGAAGGAAACTCGATTGTAAGTCAAAACTTCTGCAGGGGTCACTCATGCATTTCTTTAGGTACAACCCTTACGATATAATGATATGTATAGCTCAAATTTGAAATACAGTATCATAGAAACGTCAGCTATAGCCTGCTAATTGCAACTGCAATATGTTAAACGAATGGCAATGAATGTTTTGGTGCAGTAAGCTCAATAGTGGATGATTGAAAAAACAAAATCAGTAGCATCTGAACTCCTGCTAAAAGTTATTCTACTATGGGAGAAGAGAAAGACAAATGGAGACTTCAGAAACAAATCTTTGTGAAGGCTTACTCATTTTTCAGTCTCCTGGTAAAGTTGCCTATGGGCCTTGTTTCCCATAACACTAACATGTTTCTTCTGATTGACTAGAAAGAGTGTGCAACTAAAATATAATTCTGTTCATGTTCACGTTCATGTATGTGCGGGAGGTGTTTCCTGCTAAGGTACGCCAAGAAGTAAAATAGAGTAGGCAGGTTCATTTAGAGAAGGGGACTGGTGAACTACATCCAACTACTGTATGGCCCTGCATGCTTCATGATGACAAATAACTACCCTTGTAGGATGTAGAATGGGTAAAGGGAATTCGCACACTGGTCTTCTCAGCTGTGGCTTGTCTGGCATGCAACATTCTAACCCAAAGAAATTTTGGTTGGTATTGTGCATGTCACCTTCTTTCACACCCTCAGGATAAAGTCATTTGAAAAGCTTCCCATCTTTACAGCATCTGCCCCTTTCCATAACTTACCTCATCATCCTTCTTGGCTGTGTTTGCTAGTGAGAGGACTACACATGTCCCCATCATCTTAAGAAATATAACACCAAGACACAGACTTCTCAAGGAGAACTGACTCCAAAAGAGTGAGATCACTAATAAGCATGGACAGTGATTCCAGGGAGTGCAAGGCCACCAATATGTGTGAACTTATTAATCATAATGATTATTTTTCCTAAGAAAAGGATTTCCTTAGTCAAACCTCCAGGGCATCAGATCAAAGGGAGACACTGCCACAGCTAGACTATGTTTTCCAGCCAAACGTCACAGAAAGGAGAATCTAGACAGTGTCCTGGCAACTGTTTAACACAGCAGCAGTCCATAACAGACAGGAAAAGAATCCTTTAGGCTGACTTTTTTCAAGTCTCCCTTCTCCTTATTTTTTAAGGACAGTTTGAGAGTGATGTCAAAACCCTAGGAGATATCCTTGGTAGGTACTCTGTAAGAATTATTGAACCTGATGGGTTGTTGTTTTTTTTTAAGACTATATATTTATATTTAATTATCATAAAAAGTATATTCCAAATCTACTGGCAGAGTATATGGTCAATTTTCTATGTCCAGTTTGATGAAAGTCTCTATAAACCTTACCAGGACACTGTATAGTCATACTATAGAGGATACTTTATTAATAAAATCACAACAGGAGAAATTTAGTTTTATGCCCTGGAAGTTCTCCCAAAATCTATTTTAAAATTATAAAAGTGACTATTAACACAAAAGAAGAAGGAAAAAAAAAAGCCACAAAACCCAAACCCCACTATGTCAGAAGCACAGCAAGACACACAGGAATCATGTGAAATGAGAAACCAGAAAGCACACCAAAAGATTTTATGGATTACAGAGAAACAAGATGTGAGAATAATTGTGTAAAAAAAAGAAAAATGAAAGCAAACAAACCAAAAAACATTTTTATAGTTAAGGAAAGCTGTTTCTCACCGTTCTGAACAAAATGGCTGAACTAAGATCATCTGATTGGCTATGCCCATATACCCTCCTCCTCATCCTATGGGGAGAGAGAGGACAAAGAGAACAATGCCCCAGAGCAGCATGGGAGTGAAAAAGAGTTGGTTAGTATTTAAAACAAAGACATAGGCATAAGTAGAAGAAAATGGTTTCTAATTTCTTGACTCTTTTTATATTTGATTCCAATTCCATAAACTACCAAAATTAGTAATTAGTTTGTCATTACACTTCTAAGCTCCCCCACCTTTCTGAGATGCTGTCTCTATCCCAGGGCTTGATCTGGGCCAAATGATCAAGTTGGAGACTTTTCTTTATTATTTGCCTTTTCTTCAACCTTTCTCCATTTGTTTGCCTCCCACTACTCTCAGGCATCCAATTACTTGTATTTTTTATCAAAACCAGTTTCAAGGAAAGGATCTAATACTCATCTTGTATACATTGGCATAAATGTAACCCCAGGTATCCAGAAGCAGGAGGAGAAAGCAAAATGACTTCTTGGCAGAAAAAGCCTGCTGACCTCAGGCAGACAGCTCTCCATTTTGTCTACATTAAAGATTGGCTTGCCTGAAATATAAGGTTTGCCTCAACTGGTTTAGGAAATGTCATCAGACTATGACTATACCTTCTGACTCCTAGAAAAAATTTGCAATTTGGATATTATTGCTGCTTTCATCTGCAATATTTCTTCTTCCTCTACTAAGACAACACCATGGCCATCATTTAGTGGAGATGTTTAGTGGGGGGTTTCCCTTGACTTTTTGATCATATGGATGTAATTATTTAACTGTTATCCCTCCCCCCACCCCCCGCCCCAGCTATATATTTTAAGATTGAGTGTGATGGAGATGTTGAAATCCTATTTTTGGCAATGGGATATGAGGTAATCTATTCACCACTCTCCCCCATCCATCATTTTCAAGATCTTGGGAGAGTTCCCTTCTTTCAAAAAACTAGTGTTGAATATGGTTCCCTTCAGACTCATCAATGCCTCTTTTGCATTGATGAGAAGTTGAAGGCAACAATTTTCCTTGAAATGACATATACTGGCGGGATCCACCAAGGTAAGGGAGTGAAGAAACTATGTCTCAACCTTCATATTTAATAGATGACCAGCAGAGACTTCATTGAGCTCACAAGACTCCTATTTTTCTAATAAGGCATTATTTCTTTAATAAGAAAAGCAGGACAGTTACAAATTAGTATGCATCTCTGAGAAGATTAAACATTTTTTTCTCAACCCAAATTCAAGTGGATTATTTATTGTCCTCAAATCTTTTGAATGACTCCTCTTAAAATACTCAGAATCATCCAACACCTTCCTGTACAGAAATGGAATCTGTATTTTTTTAAAAAGTGAAGGATTTTAAAAAACTGACTATTTCTATTTTTCTAACTTATACCCTAGAATCTGTAGCATGACAGTACAAAACACATCAGAATAAAAGCATATCAGCTTTTTATAAAACATTCAAGAGCAGACTTACCTGGTCTGGGGAGGGTTTATGATTGCTTTGATTGGAATGAGAGGATTTGAAGTGGTCGTCCTCATAGTTGTCAGCCATTAGCTTCATTCGATTTTGTGTCTAAGAGGAAATGATACACAAGGTTAAATTTAGATAAAAATTCTATGACACCATAAAGTACCAAATGCCTTAAGAATGTCATAAGAAAGGATAAAATTAATCCTGTCTGAAATAGAAGAAACAGGATTTCTAAGAATATTGGGGGGAGGGGAGTTTAGGCACAGCTATGGGCTGAATTGTGTTCCCTCAAAATTCATTTTGGAGCCCTACCCCCCAATAGGACTATATATGGAGACACAGTCTTCAGGAGGTATTGTTAAATGAGGTTACAGGGGTGGCCCTAGTCAGACAAGACTGTGGCCTTGTAGAAAGAAGAGGGATATTCCCCCCTCTTTTTCTCTCTGCCATGTGAGGACACAATACGAAGGCGGCTTCATCAGGCCCCAAAGAGATCTCATTAGGAACTGAATCAGCTGGCACCATGACCTTGGACTTCCCAGCCTCCAGAACTACAAGAAAACAAATTTCTGTTGTGTAAGCCACCAACTCTATGGTATTTTGTTATGGGTAGCCTGAGCAAACTAAGACAGGCACCTAAATTGGTAGAGGATTTGTGTGTGTGGGGGTTGGGGGTGGGGTGGGGGGGGGTAAAGAATAATCTCCTCAAATTAAGTACTTTAGCAATGTTTGTTTTTGTTTTTTAAAATAAAACCTGGATTATACTACAAATAGGATAGGACTCTGTAACTATTTTTTCACTTCATGATGTACAGATCCATCTTTCCATGTCATTACAAGAACTACTTTTTCTTTTAAACAACTACTCCATTTTTGGGATGTTATGTAACATGCAGACCATAAATATTAGGAAAAAAGTTATTATCTGTAAATGAAATTATTATATACCTAGAAAATCTCAGACATTCAACTGAAAAACTACTACAACTTACAATAAAGTTCAGTAAGGTGATCAGACAGAAGCTACACATATAAAATTCAATATCTTTTCTTTAAACAATCAATACATAATTCAGGTTTTGAAAATATGTCAAAGATTCTGAAATCCTCTTCTTCAGCCCTAGACGAGAAGTTAATTATTACCATTTCCTTTTTTCTCAATATTTACCAACAAGGAGGACTGGAATGATGATTTAATGTGATTGGTTAAGCACTGAATGCATGGATTTTTGTTGTTGTTGTTAATCCTCACCCGAAGATATATTCCCATTGATTTTTAGAGAGAGTGGAAGGGAGGGAGGAAAAAGGGTGGGGTGGGGTGAGGAGAGAGAGAGAGAGAGAGGGAGAAACATTGATGTGAGAGAGACACATCGATTGTTTGCCTCCTGCACGACCCCAATCAGGGCCAGGGATCAAACCTGCAACCCAGGTACATGCCCTTGACCAGGAATTAAACCCAAAACCTTTTGGGCTGTGGGCCGAGGCTCTAACTGCTGAGCCAAACCAGCCAGGGCTATGAATTTTACACACACACACACACACACACACACACACACACACACACAGTGGAACTTGGTTCTCAAGCTTAGTTCATTCTGGAAGGCTGTTCAAGAAGCGATTTGTATGAAATCCAAATCACTTTTTCCCGTTAGAAATAGTACAAATTGAATTAATTCGCTCCAGACCCCAAATTATTCCGTTTTAACCTTTCTTTTTTAATCTATAAACACACACTTTTCATAAATTTATCAAATCACCCCTGCTAGCCTTAAAGGGATCGCTCTCAGCACTCGTCCAGGGTGTCTTTCAGGAGGTCAGCATGTGGCATGTTCACTTTTTCACACATCACTGCCTCCGAATTGCTGTCACCAGCTAACTGCTTTTTGTTTATCCAAATCAACAACAGTTTTTCTACCTTTCAATTGCTTATGATCATTGTTTTTTCACACCCTTCCCAACATCAGCACTCTTGGTGACCTCATTATGTTTTAAAATTGTGCTAGTCATCCATTTTGCCAGCAAGAAAAGTAAAAAAAATCCCAAACAACAAAACAAAAGAACCTCACAAAAATACTCATAGAACAATTTTTCTGAGATGTTAACAAGGCAGAGTTTAGCTGTAAACTGACTCATACTGGCGCATTATCCTTTGTGACCTGAGAGATACTTTTTGTCATGCTGATGTATCAGCAAGAAAGGATTGAGAACATTTCTTTCCTTAAAAATGTTTTTTATTGATTTTTTAGAGAGAGAGAAAGGGAGAGAAAGGGAGAGAGAGATAGAAACATCCATGTGAGAGAGAAACATCAATCGGCTGCCTCCTGCACGCCCCCTACTGGGGATCGAGACCGCAACCTGGGCATGTGCCCTGACTGGGAATCGAATTGGAACCTCTCAGTCCACGGTGAGAACATTTCTTTCTTGAACAACTTGGGTAAGAACTGAATTGTTCAAGATGGGAGACTTTCGAGAACCAAGGTTAACCAAAATTAACATTTTATATATACATTATATACATATACATGTAAATATTACATATATAGAACATTTTACAAAATTCACTTTGCAGTACAAGCAATCAGAAAATGCAGGGTACATTATACATAAAATCAAATAGCAATATAGATTGCACTAATAAAATATTGTTATAAGCTGAAGTTTTAAAAACATTAAAAGTAAACTTGCTAATATCATATGATTTAAAGATTTCACTGTAGATAATCTGAAAAATAAAAATAAATCACATATATATATACAGCTTTGATCAGTGATAACCACTGTTAATATTTAAGTGTATTCATTGAGCCTTTTCCTATGAAAATAAAAAGTGGCATACTGTTCTGATTTATTCTGTGTCTATTTCTGCTACAATGTGTTGTTTTTATTTATTTTTTCTTTATTGATATTAGAGAGAGAGAGAGGAAGAAATAGAAACATAGATGACAGAGAACATCGATTGGCTGCCTCCTGCATGCCCCACATTAGGGACCAGGCCCACAACTTGGGCATGTGCCCTGACCAGGAATCAACCCCAGCGACCTCTTAGTGCATGGGTTGACACTCAACCACTGAGCCACATTGGCTGGGCACAATATGTTATTTTTAAAAAATATTTTTTTCTTTATTGATTTTAGAGAGAGGGGAAGGGAGAGGAAGAGAGAGAGAGAGAGAGAGAGAGAGAGAGAGAGAAACACTGATGAGAGTGAACATCGATTGGCTACCTCCTGCATACCCCTCACTGGGGATAGGGCCCACAACCTGGGCATGTGCCCTGACTGGGAATGGAACCAGCAATCTCTTGGTACATAGGTCGACCCTCAACCAGTGAGCCACACCAGTCAGGCTACAATATGATATTTTTAAAAATTACTATATCTTACAGTATATTTTGATATCTGGTAGGACATGGCGTCCTTACCCTCCACTAATTCTGCTTTAAATGTGATTGGGTTATTGTCAACACATTAAAATTAATGTGTTGAATTAAAAACATTTTGTCTGGTTCCATAAAAAACTTTATGGAGATTTTTCTTCCATATTTTTTCATGCAATGATGCCCGAGCAAGAGCTTTAGAGTCAAATTGCCTGGGCCTGAATTCTAGTTCTGCTTCTTACCAGCTATCTAAACTGGGGCAAACTACTTAAATAGTCTGGGCTTCAGTTTTCTTACCTTTAAAATAAGAATAATAATAGTTTCTCCCCATAACACTGTTACGAGGATTAGCCAATTGACCTAATATAAGCCCCTAGAAAGCTGCCTGGCAAAAAATCAACACCCTCAAAATTTTAGCTATTACCATCATTATAAACATTTTTATGTCATTAAATATTATTCTAAAATCTGGCTGCATAGTATTCAATTGAATGAATGTTTAACAAGTCCATATTGTTGGGCATTTCTTTCTTTATATTTTCATCTATTAATATATGCACATTTCTAAGCCAGTTCCTCCCTCTACTATAAAATGAGAGCAAAGGAAATAGGTATCAAGAATGATCTGTGATCTCAAATCTGTACTCTGAGATAACTTACAGTGACACTGAAAATATGCAGGATAATTATTCTTTAAAAAAAAAAGGAGAGAGAGAGAGAGATAGAAACATCAGTCAACGAGAGAGAACATTGACTGGTCACCTCTTGCATGCCCCCCACTGGGGATTGGGCCCAAAACCTGGGCATGTGCCCTGAAGGGGAATCGAACAGGCGACCTCTTGGTGCATGGGTCGATGCTCAACCAGTGAGCCACACCAGCCAGGCAGGATAATTATTCTTATGTCATGTGGTATTGCATGACAAATGGACAGTCTTATGCAAGGCAGCACTTGAAAAAGGAAGAAGGAGAGCGGAAAGGGCAAAGTGATGTAACCAGAAAGCGAGCAAAACATCTGCACATCATTCATTTGGTTAGGAAACTTGTCCATGTTGACTTTAATAAGAATGTGCAGTGAAATTATACTGGGTTAGTTATTTTCTTAGAACACTATGCACTTAATCTGTAAAACCTGATACCTAGTATAAGTTAAAAAACTTGCCCTGGCCGGTTTGGCTCAGCGGTTAGAGCGTCGGCCTGCGGTCCAGAGAGACCCAGGTTCAGTTCCCGCTAAGGGCACGCACTTCAGTTGCAGTTTGTCCCCGGCCCTGGTTGGTTGTGCGGGTGGCAGCCACTCGACGTGTCCCTTCACGTCGATGTTTCGCTCTCTGTCTCTCTTCCTCTCTCTCCCTCCCACTCTATCTGTACAAAAAATGGAAAAATGTCCTCGGATGAGGATAAAAAAAAAAAAAAAAAACTTAAAAAGAACCAATAAAGCACACACAAATCCATCTTCAAGGCAAAATATATTTCAAGAATTTCTTAGGAATGAGTATGAAAACCTCCCAAAAGAACTGATCACATTAGGCAGATAAGATCAAAGATCACTCATTTGATCCATCTAAGTGGATGGATAAGAATACTCATAAGAATTTCTCCATTTCTAAAAGACACGAAGATTATCAAAGTGTAGTGCTCCTAGGTCTAGTATTCAAAAATTTGGTGTGATGCCTGTTCTCTGCATAGTCATAAGGGCTGAGCACTAAATATTTTGATAGCTCACAGAGCAGTAGGTATTCCACAGATTATATAAATGACTCTCTGCTCTTAAGGAGAGCTCTCTACTTAAGATAAGGCCACAAAACAAGCAAAAGGAATAAGCACTTTATGTTTTACTGACCAAAAGGTACTCTCTATCCAAACACTTTCCCTCTTGAACCTGCCATGTGCATGTGCAGATAGTTAAGCTCCTTGGAACAAGGGGAGCTCAACTGAGTCTGAAGGAAGAAAAAAACCTATTGAAATAGACTTCTTCAGTTGTAAATGCATATCTGTGTATATAGGTATACATATCCTCCCAGAGAAAAAGGAGTTCATTGTTTTTTCTGTTAACCTTTTCTTCTAAGACTATGATGTCAATGCCCAAAGAAGGTGTTACAGAAACTATATTTCACAGAAAAATACTTTGTTAAGCTAAGAAACAGTACATGTCAGTATTAAAAGAAAAGGTTTGAATTCTGATCAGAGCTATCAATTGTTCACTAATCTTTGCTTTTCAGTTTGTAACAATGCTATTAACCTACCTAAATAAGTTTAAGAAATAATTACACTCAGAAATACTCTGAGATATTTTAGAAAACACATCATAAATACATTTTAACCTTACTAATTTGAATTATTTCCAATTATAATATTTAAGAAAATATTAAAATTATATCCATATACATTTGTTAAAGCTTGGAAAAATTTTATTATAGTGAATTTTAATTAAACTTTAATATACTGGTATTTGACATACAAAATGTTAAAAAGACATTCAGTGTTAGTTATAAATTTAACAAAATCTCAATAAATTACCTTTATTTAAAACTTCATTTCATGAAAAAATAGTCATTAATTATTCCTGAGTTGTTCTATGTGTTTGTCATTTTATACATATCTGACTGAAGATTGCCTTTCTAGCTTGAAAAGTTCCTTTCCCACTGGTTACACTGGAAGCCTGGGCAGAACTCAGGAGAAGCAGTGTGGTAGGAGGGGACAGCACCAAATCAGAAGAAATAACTGTGCTGAATTCAGCCCAACAGCTACCACAGTCACATTACCTTTACATCCCATTTTAATATCTCAACCGGAATGTTAGATCTACAGTAAAAGAGTGTACCTTCTGCCCTGGCCATCGCCCAGTGGTCAGAGCGTTGGCCTTCGCACTAAAGGGTCACAGGTTTGCCCAAACAGTGTGGCTCAGTGGTTGAGTCTCGACCCACGCATCAAGAGGTCGCAGGTTCGATTCCCAGCTGGGGCACATGCCTAGGTTGTGGGCCCAATCCCCAGCGGGAGGCGACCAATTGATGTTCTCTTTCATCGATGTTTCTCTCTCTCTCTCCCTCTCCCTTCCTCTCTTTCTAAAAAATCAATAAAAAAAAAATTTTTTTTTAATTAAAAAACAAAAACAAAGGGTCGCAGGTTCAATTCCTAGTCAAGGGCACGTGTCTGGGTTGTAGGTTCTATCTCCAACCCTGGTTGGAGCATGTGTGGGAGGCAACCAATTGGTGTGTCCCCCTCACATCAGTGCTTCCCTCTCTCTCTTTCTCTCCTTCCTCCTACCGCCCTTCCACTCTCTCTAAAAAGTAATGGAAATAATATCCTCGAGTGAGGATTAAAAAAAAGAAAAGTGTGTCTTCTACTGACTTTGTTTTGATTTTTAAATAAATCAGTCTGATAGTTTAATTTTGGTCCTGGTTAGTACTTTTAGTTTACTGACTGAAATGATGAAATTTATCATCTTGCAAACACTTTCTGTTATGCACCAAGAAAAATAAAACCAAAGCTACCAATTCTCCCCCATAATTGCCATGTATTTTAAAAAACTTATTATTATTTTGAATATTTTGTACTTTTATATAGTATAAGGTTTTTTTAAATCCACCCAAGGACATTTTTCCATTTTTTGTTCGGATAGAGTGGGAGGGAGAGGAAGGAAGAGAGAGAGAGAGAAACACTGACGTGAAGGGGACACTTTGAGTGGCTGCCACCCGCATGACCAACCAGGGCCGGGGACAAACTGCAACTGAGGTACCCGCCCTTAGTGGAAACTGAACCCGGGTCTCTCTGGACCGCAGGCCAATGCTCTAACCGCTGAGCCAAACCGGCCAGGGCAGTATAAGGCTTTATAACAGTAAAAGTCTACCTCCCAATCCTGACAGTTCCTCTATAAGGGGCTTACCACAGTTACCACTTGTATTTCCAAAGATTTCCTGGTTAAGTGTGCGCATACACGTGCACACATACACTTAGCCCTCCAACAAAGGGTAGCATACCCTATTCACTGTTCTGCACTATTTTTTCCACCTAACTACATCTTGAACAGTCTTCCCTATGTAAATAAATGGCTGCCTTGTTCTCTTTGCTGATCTGCATTTAGGTTATTTCTGATACTTCGCTGTTAACAAACAATGCTGTAAGGAGCAATCTTGTACATATGAGGAACCAACAAATTTAAATTGTCAGAACTAAGTAAAATTATGTTATATATCACACTTCCTCCAAATAACAGCCTTTCCCTAGTGTAAAAAGCCTAAATTTGTTTGGTCATATGGCTGGAATTGTTATCACGTCCAGGTCCCTAAGACATACACCTGGATTCACAGAAAGGTACAGGGGTGCGAATGGAAAGAACACCCATGTGTTTTTCCCAGTGATGGCATTCAAAATGTATATAGCTTCTGAAGGTGTTCTTTCAAATTGTTCTATTATTTCCTTTACCTTGTTTATTTTTTTACCAGTGTCACATATTTGTAAAGAACAGACACAGGACAGCATACAGCAAAGACGATGCAGGGAGCACTGTGAGCTCCTCTTTCCTTCCCCAGTGCTTCTTACGGTTCCAGATGGAACTCTCCCCACTTTGGGTGCTTTTTGTTTGTTTTTAGAGTTAGGGTTCGAGTTAGGGTTTACAGTTAGGTTTGAAGTTGGATATAGGAATTTTGTTAGGGCTGGGGTTGCGGTTAGGTGGGTTAAGGTGAAGGTTAGCGTTAGGGTTGAGTTTAGCTTAGGTTTTGGGTTAGGGTTAAGGCTACTGTTAAATTTAGGGTTAGGGTGATGGAGAAATTAGGTACAGGGTTAGGGTTAGGGTCCACCTGGTATTCTTATCTCCATGAATGTAGTCATTATTTACTGAGTTGCTCAATCTAAAAATCTCAGAATCATTCTTGACTCTACTTTCCCACCAATGAACCAGAGTCCTACTGAGTCTGTTTCCAAATACTATTTGGACTTATTTCTAACATTATTTTTGGCAACTTACATGTATTTTCCCTCCACCACCTTCCCTTCCTGACTTCTACTTAATGGGTCAATAAAATTTTTATGCAACCTTTTCCTTATTTTGAACTTTTATCTTCTATTTCTATTACATTATTGCTTACATGTAATATTCAGCATATACAAATTGACAATTCCAAAGTTATCAGATATCTATTCTCCTTCCTTTACAATACAAAGACTTTGTATAATATTCCAGTGGTCCCATTTATTATTTATTATTTTTATCACTGTTTTTAATCCCTCACCAAATTTGTCATTGTTATTAAATTAATGTTTATGCAGAATACTTATTTAGACTTGCCTACACATTCATTCTTATCACTCGCCAGCATTGTTTCTGGCATCTCACCTAATTTCTTTATTACTGAAGAAGTTCATTTTTAGTGAGTGAGCGTAAAGGTTTAACTCTCTTAGTGCTTGTCTGAAATATTATTTTGTTCATACTTTGGGTGTAGAATTTTAGGTTTACAGTTATTTTTCCTAACACTTTGAAGATATTTATTATCCAACTCTTTATGCCTTTTATTAATTCTATTGAATCTACTGACAATTTGTGTATCTGTTCTCTCTGGCTCCTTGTAACATGTCTTTCTCTTTGATGTTCTGCAGTTTCAGTAAAATATCTCTATGTGTGAATATGGGTCTTGCTCAAAACTGCAATGCTTTTTTTCAGTTTGAGGGGTCATGATTGCATCAATTCTGGAAATGTGTTTTTATCCATTCTAACAGGCCTCTCCTGAATTTTCTCTATGATCTTTCTTAAAACTCCTATTATAGGATTACTGTACCTTACATGCCTATTAATCTCTTTTTCATATTTTCTATTCTGTTTATCTCTGTCTGCATTTTGGATAATTTCTATAGTGTTAACCTTCTAAATCATTAATTCTCTTTTCAGATGTGTTCACTTGTCCACTACATTTTAAAGTAAATGACCAGACTTTTTGTTTCATTTCATATTATTTGGCAAATCTACATGTACTTTTTATTTTTTTAGTCTTCACCCAAGGATGTGTTTATTGATTTTAATTTTTAAAATTGATTTTAGAGAGGTAGGAAGGGAGAAAAGAGATGTGAGAAAGAAACATTGATTGATTGCCTTCCATACATGCCCTAACTGTGGACTGAACCCACAACCTAGGCTATGCCTGACCACAACCTTTTAATGCATTGGACGACACTCCAACCAACTAAGTCACCTGGCCACGGCTACATATACTTGTTTTTTTTTAATCCGCACCCAAGGATATTTTCTTAAATATCTTCAGATAGAGTGGGAAGGAGGGAGTGGGGGGGGAGGGACAGAGGGAGAGAGAAACAATGATGTGAGAGAGACACATCAACTGGTTGCCTCCTGCACGACCCTGACCAGGGCTGGGACAAACTGCAACTGACTGAGGTATGTGCCCTTGGCCGGAATCGAACCCATGACTCTTTGGTCCATGAGCTGACGCTCTAACTGCTAAGCCAAACCGGCCAGGGCTACATATACTTTTTAGTAGTCTATTTTTCCCCCAATGCTAAGTATGTGTCGAGCACTATTCCAAAAGCTTTAGGTAATTTATTAATTTAATCCTCAGGAGATACAATTATTACTTCAACTTTGTAGATGAAGAAACAAAGTCAAAATAACATAGTGAAGTTCATAGGCTGGAACTCTAATACAAACAGTGTAGCTTCACAGCCTGTACTTATTTTTATAACTAAAACAATTATATTTCCTATCGAGAATTTCTAAACACACACAAAAGGAGAAAACAGAAAGAATCCCCATATATCCACGTCTATCTTCAAAAACCGTCATTCTACTGCTCTACTTGCTTCCTTTATCCTCTCCCTTCTCTTTATTTGCTAGGTTATTTCTTCCTTTTTTAAAAAACTTTTATAATTGTAGACTCATATGCAGTTGTAAGAAGTAATAATTTTAAAAAAGCCCAAACAACCTTGAAACAGAAGAACAAAGTTGGAGGACTCTCACAGTAACTGAGATAGCGTGATTTTGGCATACGGATAGAAAAATAGATCAATGTAACAGAATGCAAGTCCAGAAATAAACTTTAACATTTATAGCCAATCAGTTTTTGACATGGTTAGCAAGACAATTTAATGGAGAAAGAATACTGTTTTCAACAAATGTGCTGGAAACAATGAATGCCCACATGCATAAACATGTGAGCCCTCTATCTTGCAACATATAAAAGAATTAACTAAAAATGGATCACAGACCTAAATGTAAGAGCTAAAACTATAAAACTTATAAGAAAACAGAGGAGTAAATATTCACGACCTTGAGTTAGGCAAGGACTGTGGAGATAGGACATCAAAAAAACACAAGTGGCAAAAGAAAGAGCCAAGTAAATTAGTCTACATCAAAATTTACAAACTTTATGCTGCAAACTATACCATTAAGAAAGTAAAAAGACAATCCACAGAATGGAAGAAAATATTTACAAATCATATATCTGATAAAGAACTTATATCCGAACCAATAATTTGGTGCTGCTAAGCAGAAATGTTTAGTATTCTCCCTTCAAATAAAAGACCGTTCCTTAGTAAATACATAGAAATTAACTTTAAATTATTTAATGCTTTTTATATAAAACAAAACATTTTATCCTGTTTGAGGAATAGCTAAGCAGGCAGAGGGGTGGTCTTCAAGAATGTTAAGTACTTTATTTATTTATTTATTTATTTATTTATTTATTTATTTTTGTTCAGGTAGAGTGGGAGGGAAAGAGAGGAACAGAGAGAGAGAGAGAGAAACATCGATGTGAAAGGAATACATCGAGTGGCTGCCACCCGCACAACCGACCAGGGCCGGGGACAAACTGCAACCGAGGTACGCGCCCTTAGCGGGAACCGAACCCGGGTCTCTCAGGACCGCAGGCCGACGCTCTAACCACTGAGCCAAACTGGCCAGGGCAAGAATGTTAAGTACTTTAGATAACAAGAATCAACATTCTTAAAGAAGTTTTGAGGGAATTTTATCATTTCTTTTTATAAAATTATGGTTCATGTATGAAAAGGGAAAGAATGGTACTGACCCAAAATATAAGTTAACTATAAATTGCACAGTCATGTACATTCACAGGAGTATTTATAATAAACCAAAGGGTATGAAAGCACTCAGATTCTTATTGGAAACTAAGGCCAAACTCTGTGATACCACCTTTTCTTTTTTATCTGTGAGAATTCATTTTAAAAGATGTTTCTGTACATATGTGCTTACACAGACTTTTATACGTGCTTCAATTGTTAAAAATGACATGTGCATTCTTGGTGTCTTTTCTATTCTCCAAAGTTACTTCTTTTTTGTGAAATTGAGCTAAATGGCTTTTAGATTTTTGTGTTAAGGGGGGGTGGAAGAGAAAAATGACATTTATTAAAATCAGGTCTTTCTAAAAAATGTTTAAATTATAAAAAAGCATCTTAAATTATCTCATATTTTTATGGTTGTTGAAATAACTCACTATCATATGATAAACTCAAGTATTTGAAAAACTGATTTCTAAAAATAAACAAGAAGCATCAGGCATAGATAGATTCTGATAATGAATAGACACCCATTAGTAAACATTTAAATTCCAAAATGGCGGCGGAGTGAACGGAAGCTACACAGACCGTCTCCCAGAACCAAACTGGAATTACAACTAAAACACAGACAAATCGACGGGAAAAAGCAACAGAAAAGCAGCTGGCGAGGAACATATAACCAGGGACACCGACTCGATCCTGGTAGGATTGAAAAGGCGCGAGACGGGGGCTGGGAGCCCACGGTCAGCAGCTCAGCAGCAGCCTCAGTTGTGAGCTGCGCCCTCGGGTCCACAGGCGGCTCCACAGCGCAGAGCCGAGACAGAGGCTAAAACAGCCACAGCCACTAACCTTGGGCTCCGGCAGAGGGAGGGCAGACTGGACTGGAACTGTGTGGGGACACTTGGGATTAGGAGGACACTCAGAGCTTTTGCTGAGTAGCAGTGATGCAGGATGGTGGCCATATTGCTCCTTCCCAGGGCTCTGGGGAGAGGCAGCAGCCCCTCCCTCAGAGATCCAACCCCACCCTGTGGGCCATTGAAGTGCAACAACCAGAATCTGCCCCACCCTTGTGAAATCCCCTTCTGCTGAGCACCTGAGGGAGTTTTTCAATCAACTGACAACCCAAAACTCATCAAGTAAACTCCACTGCTAGCCTCCAGGCAAAAAGCTAGAGGATAACAGTACCTTTCCTGGGCTGCAACTTTAACCAGGAAAGTAAGACTTGACAGTGGTGTTTAACGTGGGTCCTCTTTCGCTCATCTAAACCCAGGAGAGTGAGCCACAAAAAGCAGAACACCAACACCCAAGGGAAAACTTGACAGGCTCCAAAGCCCACAGTGATAGTCAAAATGGTGAAACACAGAAACAGAAGCCAAATGAAAGAGCAAGAGACCTCCACCGAAGATGAGATCAATGCGGAGCAATTAGGCATGTTAACAGAGCTAGAATTCAGAGCCATGATCTTGAGGAGCTCAACAGCATGAGTAAGGACATAGAGAGGCTGAAAATAAGCTAATTGGAAATTAAAAACCATCATGAAGAGATAAAAAATGACATATCAGAAATGAAAAACACATTGGAAGGTTTAAAAAGCAGAGTAGAGGAAGCTGAGGACCGGATCAGTGAATTAGAAGACAGGGTAGAAAAAAATCAACCAATCAGAAAAACAAAAGGAAAAAACGATTAAAAAACAGGAAGACAGCTTAAGAGAACTGTGGGACAACTGGAAACATAATAATATTAGCATCATAGGAGTCGCGGGAGAAGAAGAAAATGAGCAAGGGATAGAGAATATATTCAAAAAAATAGTGACAGAAAACTTCCCTAATTTGGTGAAGGAAGAAGGCATTCAAGTTCAAAAAGCACAGAAAGTCCCAAGTAAGAAGAACCCAAACAGGCCCACACCAAGACACATAGTAATTAAAATGCCAAAAATTAAAGACAAAGAGAATCCTAAAAGCAGCAAGAGATAAGCAACAGGTTACCTACAAAGGAAACCCCATAAGGCTCTCAGCTGACTTCTCACAAAAAACACTATAGGCCAGAAGGGAATGGCATGAAGTAATCAAGGTCATGAAAAACAAGGATCTGAATCTAAGACTACTCTACCCAGCAAGGCTATCATTCATATCAGAAGGTCAAATAAAGAGCTTCCAAGACAAAAAAAGGCTAAGGGAATACATTAGCACCAAACCAGCACTGCAAGAAATGTTAAAAAGACTGCTGTAATAGCAGTACAAATGGGAAGAAAAATAGAACCACACTAAACAAAACTAGCATTAAGTAGGTACATATCAATAATCACCTTAAATGTAAATGGATTGAATACTCCCATAAAAAGACACAGAGTAGCTGATTGGATAAGAAAGCATGACTCATCTATATGTTGTTTACAAGAGACCCATCTCACAACAAAAGACTCACATAGGTTGAAAGTGAAGGGATGAAAAAAATTTTTCCAAGCAAAGGGAAAGGAAAAAAAGCTGGGGTAGCAATACTCATATCTGATCAAATGGATTTCAAAATGAAGGCCATAACTAGAGACAAAGAAGGCCACTACATAATATTGAAAGAATCTATCCAACAGGAAGATATAACCTTGATAAACATATATGCACCCAATATAGGAGCACCAAAATATATTAAAAATCTTCTGGAGGACTTCCAAGGAGAAATCGACAGCAATACAGTCATAGCAGGAAACTTCAACACCCCGTTGACAGCACTGGATAGATCCTCTAGACAAAAAATTAGCAAGGAAACATAGACTTTAATGAAGCACTAGACCAAATGGATTTAATAGATATATACAGAAAATTAAACCCAAAAACTACAGAATACACATTCTTCTCAAGTGCACATGGGACATTCTCAAAGAGAGACCACTTGATAGGACACAAACTAAATCTCTACAAGTTCAAGAAGATTGAAATCATATCAAGCATCTTCTCAGATCACAATGGCATCAAACTAGAAATCAATTGCAACAAGAACATGCAAAGACATTTCAACACATGTAGACTAAATAGTATGCTATTAAACAATGAATGGGTTACCGAGGAGATCAAGGAAGAAATTAAAAACTTCCTGGAAACCAATGAAAATGAACACACAACAACACAAAATCTATGGGATGCAGCGAAAGCAGTTCTGAGAGGGAAGTTCATAGCACAACAGGCCTACCTCAAGAAACAAGAAAAATTTCTAATTGACTGTCTAACCTCACAACTTAAAGAATTAGAAAGCAAACAAAAAGAAAACCCCAGAGCAAGTAGAATGAAGGAAATAGTAAAGATCAGAGCAGAAATAAATGACATAGAGACTAAAAAAACAATTCAAAGGATCAATGAAACAAAGAGCTGGTTTTTCGAAAAGATAAACAACACTGATGGACACTTAGCTAGACGTACCAAGAAACAGAGAGAGAACCCAAATACACAAAATCAGAAATGAAAGAGGAGAAGTAACAATCAACACCACAGAAATACAAAAGATCATTAACAGCTACTATGAACAATTATATGGCAACAAATTCGACAATCTAAGCAAAATGAACAAATTTCTAGAAACACAGTCTCCTAAAACTGGACCAGGAAGAGATAGAAAACTTGAACAGACCAATAACAACTAAGGAAACTGAAGAGGTACTCAAGACTCTCCCAGCAAATAAAAGTCCAGACCCAGATGGCTTCAAGGGTGAGTTTTACCGAACATTCAAAAAAGAACTAACACCCATTCTCCTCAAACTATTTCAAAAAATTCAAGAAGAAGGAAGACTTCCAAACACGTTCTATGAGGCCAGCATAATTCTAATTCCAAACCAGAAAAAGACACTACAAAGAAAGAAAACTACAGGCCAATATCCCTAATGAACATAGACGCAAAAGTCCTGAACAAAACACTAGCAAATCGGATCTAGCAATATATCAAAAAAAATTATTCAGCATGACCAAGTGTAATTCATTCCAGGGATGCAGGCTGGTACAATATTCGCAAATCAATAAATGTGATACACCACATAAACAAAATGAAGACTAAAAAGCACATGGTCATATCAATGGATGCTGAAAAAGCATTTGACAAAATCCAGCATCCATTTCTGATAAAAACGCTCAGCAATGTGGGAATAGGGGGATCATATCTCAACATAATAAAGGCCATATATGAAAGACCTACAGCCAACATCATACTCAATGGGCAAAAACTAAAAGCATTTCCATTAAGAACAAGAACAAAACAGGGATGTCCACTTTCACCACTCTTATTTAACATAGTAATGGAAGTCTTTGCCATAGCATTCAGACATGAGGAAAAAATAAAAGGGATCCAAATTGGAAAGGAGGAAGTGAAACTGTCATTATTTGCAGATGACATGATATTATACATAGAAAACCCTAAAGACTCCATCAAAAATCTACTAGACTTAATAAAGGAATTTGGCAAAGTAGCAGGATACAAAATTAATGTCAAGAAATTGACGGCATTCTTGTACACCAATGATGAACTCACAGAAAGAGAAACTGAGAAAACAATCCCATTTACCATCGCGCCAAAGAAAGTAAGATACCTAGGAATAAAATTAACCAAAGAAGTAAAGGACCTATTTGCAGAGAACTACAGGACATTGAAAAAAGAAATAGAGGAAGATATAAAAAAGTGGAAGCACATACCCTGTTCATGGATTGGAAGAATTAACATCATTAAAATGTCCATACTATACAAAGCAATCTATAGATTCAATGCAATCCCCATCAAAATACCAACGACATATTTCACAGAACTAGAACAAATACTTCAAAAGTTCATATGGAACCAAAAAGTCCCTGAATAGCCACAGCAATTTTGAAAAAAAAAAAAAAGGACAAAGTAGGTGGGATCACAATACCAGATATCAGGTTATACTACAAAGCTACTGTAATCAAAACAGCCTGGTAATGGCACAAAAACAGGCATATAGACCAGTGGAACAGAACTGAAAACCCAGAAACTGACCCAAGGCAATATGCTCAATTAATATTTGACAAATTGGCAAGAACATACAGTGGAGTAAAGACAGCCTCTTTAATAAATGGTGTTGGGAAAATTGGACAGCTACATGCAAAAAAATGAAACTAGACCATCAACTTACACCATACACAAAAATAAACTCAAAATGGATAAAAGACTTAAATGTGACCCGTGAATCCATAAAAATTCTAGAAGAAAATGTAGGCAACAAAATTTCGGACATCATATGGAGCAGAATTTTCACTGATACATCACCTAAGGCAACAGAAACAAAGGAAAAAATGAACACATGGGACTACATCAAACTAAAAAGTTTCTTCACAGCAAAATAAACAATCATCAAAATGGAAAGGCAACCCACTGTATGGCAGAACATCATTGCCAATGATGTATCAGAGAAGGGGTTAATTTCCAATATATAGAGAGTGCTCATACAACTCAACAAAAGGAAGACAAAGAACCCAATTAAAAAATGGGTAGAGGTGCTGAACAGACACCTCTCCAAACAGGACATACAAATGGCCAAGAGACATATGAAGAAATGCTCAACATCACTAATCATCAGAGAGATGCAAATTGAAACAACAATGAGGTATCACCTCACACCTGTCAGAATGGCCGCCATCAACAAATTATCAAACAACAAATGTTGGTGAGGGTATGGAGAAAAGGGGACTCTAATACACTGGTGGTGGGAATGCAGACTGGTGCAGCCACTATGGAAAACAATATGGTGTTACTTCAAAAAATTAAAAATTGAACTTCCATTTGACCCAGTGTTCCCTCTTCTAGGAATATACCCTAAGAAGCCTGAAACACCAATCAGGAAGAATATATGTACCCCCATGTTCATTGCAGCACTATTTACAATAGCTAAGATCTGGAAAGAGCCGAAGTGTCCATCACTAGACAAATGGATAAAAAAGCTGTGGTACATATACACAATGGAGTACTATGCAGCGGTAAGAAAGATCTCTCATCCTTTGAGACGACACGGAGGGACCTGGAAAGTATTATCCTAAGTAAAATACGCCAAGCAGAAAAAGACAAATACCACATGATCTCACTTATTTGTGGAAATATAATGAACATAACAGTCTGAGGAATACGGTAGACCCAGAAACATGAAAGTAGGGCACAGACTGACATCCCTCAGAAGAGGGGCTGCGAGTGGGGGTGGGAAGAGATAAACCACAGAACTTATATGCATGTATGCATGACCAATGAACATGGACAACTAAGCCGGGGACGGGGCGGGGGTGGGGTGGGGAGGGGGGTGCCAATGGGGTAAAAAAGGAGAAATATCTGTAACAAAAAAATTAATAAAAATTTAAAAAATAAACATTTAAAAGCTTATACATTATACATATAATGCTACATATACCACTCCCTCCTGCCCCCCACCAAAAAAAACCCCAGGAACGGTAGAGAGAAGATGGCAGCTTGTTTAGGGGCACCGGGACCCAAAAATGACACAACAGGCAAGGTTGCTAGATTTTCTTTTCCCTTTTATATCCAGATTTGGAGCTGTAGAAACTGGCAACCTGGAAATGACAACAGTCACTGCCAACAAAAGCCTGTGTTCTCTAGCCAAAGACATCTGGAAAGAAAAAGGGCAGCCTAGCAAGATAGCAAGACATTAGGTAATAATCACTCTACTCTAAAGAACACGGGAAAAACTGTGACCCCATTGCCACCCATGTCAGCAAAGGTGAGCTGAGACTTCCCAGTCACAACTTCCCCTGTCCCCTGGGAAAAGTATGAGAGGAAGCCAAGGCTTTTATCTCCAGTTGGCAGTAACAAAGCCTGCCCTCCACAGTGTCAGTGGAGCAAGGGGTGGATGGAGGAGTGAATGGCCAGAAGAAGCCACAGAAAGTCAGGACTTCACTACTACACGGCAGTAAGGAGGCCACCCTCACTTTCCACCCCATGGTGCTTGTGCACATTATGTACTCCTGTCCCTCCCAGGCAGGGATACATCACTGGAGACTTGGTGGGAATATGAATACACATCTCTGCCTAGGAGTAACAAGAGCCCTTACTCCTTCGGTGCCAAAAGAGGCCAGGTGGGGAAACTGGACTTCTACCTCCATTAGGCCGTGATGAGGCAGCATCTTGTTCTTCCCCTGCTGGAGTGTGCCAGAGAAAACCAACTAACAAACAAACACAACAAAAGTTTATATGGAACCAAAAAAGACCCCAAACAGCCACAGCAATCTTGAAAAAGAAGAACAAAGTAGGAGGGATCACATTACCAGATTTCAGGTTATACTACAAAGCCACTGTAATCTAAACAGCCTGGTATTGGCACAAGAACAGGCCGATAGATCAATGGAACAGAATAGAGAACCCAGAAATTGACCCTAGACAATATGCTCAGTTAATATTTGGCAAAGGTGGCAAGAGCATACAGTAGAGTCAAGACAGTCTCTTTAATAAATGGTGTTGGGAAATTTGGACAGCTACTTGCAAAAAAATGAAGCTAGAACACCAACTTACTCCATACACGAGAATAAACTCGAAAATGGATAAAAGACTTAAAGGCAACTCATGAATTCATTAAAATTCTGGAAGAAAATGCAGGCAACAAAATCTCAAACATCATACGCAGCAGAATTTTTACTGATTACAACACCTAAGGCAACAGAAACAAAGGAAAAAATGAACACATGGGACTACATCAAACTAAAAAGCTTCTGCACAGCAGTAGAAACAACCATCAAAATGAAAAGAGATCCCACTATATGGGAGACCATAATCACCAATGATGTATCAGATAAGGGGTTAATTTCTAAAATATATAGAGCGCTCATACAACTCAACAAAAGAATGACAAAGAACCGAATTAAAAAATGGGCAGAGGAGCTAAACAGACACCTCTCCAAACAGGACATACAAATGGCCAAGAGACATATGAAGAAATGCTCAACATCACTAATCATCAGAGAGATGCAAATAAAAACAACAATGAGGTATCACCTCACACCTGTCAGAATTGCCGCCATCTCAAATCATTAAACAACAAGTGTTGGTGAGGGTGTGGAGAAAAGGGGACTCTAGTACCCTGCTGGTGGGAATGCAGACTGGTGCAGCCACTATGGAAAACAATATGGTGTTACCTCAAAAAATTAAAAATTGAACTTCCATTTGACCCAGTGATCCTGCTTCTAGGAATATACCCTAAGAAGCCTGAAACACCAATCAGAAAGAATATATGTACCCCCATATTCATAGCAGCGCTATTTACAATAGCTAAGATCTGGAAACAGCCCAAGTGTCCATCAGTAGACGAATGGATAAACAAGCTGTGGTACATATACACAGTGGAGTACTATGTAGCTGGAAGAAAGAAAGATCTTTTATCCTTTGAGACGACATGGAGGGACCTGGAAAGTATTATCCTAAGTGAAACAAGCCAAGTAGAGAAAGACAAATACCACATGATCTCACTTATTTGTGGAAATATAATGAACATAACAGTCTGAGGAATAGGGTGGACCTAGAGACGTGGAAGTAGGGTACAGACTGACAACCCTCAGAAGAGGGGGTGGTGGAGGGAGGGAGGAGATAAACCACAGAACTTATATGCATGTATGCATAACCGATGGACATGGACAACAAAGCTGGAGACAGGGCGGGATGGATGGGGAGGAGGGTGTTAATGTGGTAAAAAAGGAGAAATATCTGTAACAAAAAAAAAAAAATTAAAAAAAAAAAAATGGACAGAGGACCTAAATAGATACCTCTCTAAAAAGGACATACAAATGGCCAAGAGACATATGAAGAAATGCTCAATGTCACTAATTATCAGAGAGTTGCAAATTAAAATAACTATGAGGTATCACCTCACACCTGTCAGAATGGTCGCCATCAACAAATTGTCAAACAACAGGTGTTTGTTGGTAAGGGTTTAGAGAAAAGGGGACTCTAGTACACTGCTGGTGGAAATGCAGACTGGTGCAGCCACTGTGGAAAACACTATGGTGTGACCTCAAAAAGTTAAAAATTGAGCTGCTATTTGACTCAGTGATCCCACTTCTAGGAATATACCCTAAGAAACTTGAAATACCAATCAGAAAGAATATATGTACCCCTATATTCATAGCAGCACTATTTACAGTAGCTAAGATCTGAAAACAACCCAAGTGTCCACCAGTAGATGAGGGGATAAAAAAAGCTGTGGTACATGTACACAATGGAGTACTATACAGATGTAAGAAAGAAAGATCTCTTATTCTTTGAGACGGCATAGAAGGACCTGGAGAGTAGTATGCTAAGTGAAACAAGCCAAGCAGACAAAGACAAATATCATATGATCTCATTTATTTGTTGTTGTTGTTGTTGTTAATCCCCACCCAAGTATAGTTTTCCATTGATTTTTGGATAGAGTGGAAAGGAGAGAAGGGGGGGGGGGGACATCAGTGTGAGAGAGACACATCAATTGATTGTTTCCCACATGTACCCTGATCAGGGCCAGGGATGGAACCTGCAACCCAGGCATGTGCCCTTGACCAGGAATCAAACCCGTGACCCTTTGGTCCATGGGCCAACACTCTAACCACTGAGCAAAACCAGTCAGGGCAAGTATTGTTTGTTTTTTTAATCAAGAAAGGGTGTTGAATTTTGTCAAATACTTTTTACTCACCAATTGAGGTGACTATGTTTTTTCCCTTTGTTCTGTAGATGTGGGGTATTACACTGATTAATTTTTCTATTTTGAACTATCCTTGCATTCCAGGAACACATCCCTTTTGGTCATGGTGTCCGATTCTTCTACTATGCTGAATTTTGTATGCTAGCAGTTTGCTGAGGATTTCTGTGTCAATATTTATAAGGGATACTAGTCTGTAGTTTTCTTTTCTGATAATGTCTTTGTCTGCCTTTGTAATCAGGGTAATGCTGGCCTCATAGAAAGTATTTCCTTGTCTTCAATTTTTTTGGAAAAGTATGAGAAAGATAGGTATTAGTTCTTTTTTAAATATTTGGTAGAATTCAAAAGTGAGGCCATGAGGTCCAGAGCTTTTCTTTGCTGGGAGATTTTTGATTACTGATCCAATATCCTTACTAGTTATTATAGGCCTACTTAGATTTTCTAGTTCATAATTTAGTCTTGGTAGGTTTTGTGTTTCCAGGAATTTGTCCATTTTATCTAGGTTAGTCAATATTTTTGGTGTCCAATTTTTCACAGTACTTATAATCCTTTTTATCTGTAGAACCAGTAGTAGTGTCTCCACTTTCATTTTTTATTTTAGTAATCTGAAATTTCTCTTTTTCCTAGTTCAACTAGCTAAAGGTTTATCAATTTTATTGACTTTGAAAATAACTTTTAGTTTCATTAGTTTTCTCTATTGTTTTTCTATTCTCTATTTTGTTTTCTCTGCTCTAATCTTTGTGTTCTATAGCTTTGATGTTATGTTTTTATTTCCATTCATCTCTAAGTATATTCTAATTTCCCTTGTGATATTTTCTTTGATCTATTAGATATTTAAATATGTATTACTTAATTTCCACACTTTTATAAATTTTCCAGTTATACTTTTGTTACTGATTTTCAACTTCATCCTGCTGGGTAAAAGAAGACACTTTGTCTGATACATATCTTTTAAATATCTATTCAGATTTAATTTGTAGTCTAACATATGGTCTATCCTAGAAAATATCCCATGTGCACAAGAGAAGAATGTGTATACTGTTGTTGGGTACACTGTTCTGTATATATCTATTAGATCTAGTTAATTCACTGTGTTGTTTAAATCCTTTATTTTCTTACTCGTCTTTTGCCTGCTTGTTTTATCCATTATTGTTTATGGGGTTTTGAACTCTCCAACTATTATTGTAGATCTGTCTCTTTCTCCCTTCAATTCTGTCAGGTTTTGCTTCATATATTTTGATGGTTAGTAGATGTGTAATGTTAATGTTTGTTATAAGTATTCATTGTTTTATTACACTTCACTTTATTGTGCTTTAAGATACTATGGTTCATAAAAATTGAAGGTTTATTACAACCCTGTGTCGAATGAATCTATTGGCACCATTTTTCCAACAGCATTTGCTCACTTCATGTCTCTGTGACACATTTTGGTAATTCTCACAATATTTCAAACTTTTTCATCATTATTATATTTGTTATGGTGCTCTGTGATGAGTGATCTTTTTTTATCCTCACCCGAGGACATTTTTCCATTTTTTGCCCAGGTAGAGTGGGAGGGAGAGAGAGGAACAGAGAGAGAGAGAGAAACATCGACGTGAAAGGGACACATCGAGTGGCTGCCACCCGCATGACCGACCAGGGCCGGGGACAAACTGCAACTGAGGTATGTGCCCTTAGCGGGAACCAAACCCGGGTCTTTCTGGACCGCAGGCCGACGCTCTGCTGAGCCAAACTGGCCAGGGCCATTTTTCCATTTTTTGTTCAGATAGAGGAAAAGAGAGAGAAACATTGACGTGAAAGGGACACATTGAGTGGCTACCACCCGCACAACCAACCAGGGCCGGGACAAACTGCAACCGAGGTACGTGCCCTTAGCGGGAACCAAACCCGGGTCTCTCTGGACCGCAGGCCAATGCTCTAACCGCTGAGCCAAACCGGCCAGGGCGATAAGATGAGTGATCTTTCAAGTTAGTATTATAACTGTTTTTGGGGTGCCATGAACTGTATTCATTTAACACAGTGAACTTAATCAATAAATATTGTGTGTGTTCTGACTGCTCCACCAACTGGCAGCTCCCTCATCTCTTCCTCTCCTCAGACCTCCCTATTCCTTGAGACTCAACAATACTGACATTAGGCCAATTAATAACCCTACTATAGCCTCTAAGTGGCCAAGGGAAAGAAAGCATCACACGGTTCTCACTTTAAATCAAAAGCTGGAAATGAATTAAACTTAGTGAGGAAGGCACGTCAAAAAGTTTTGACAGGCCCAAAGCTAGACTTCTTGTGCCAGTTAGTTAAGTTGTGAATGCAAAGGGAAAGTTCTCGAAGGAATTAAAAGTGCTACTTCAGTGAATACACAAAGGATAAGAAAGCACAACAGCCTTATTTCTAATATGAAGAAAGCTTTAGTGATCTGGATAGATGATCAAAACAGCCACAACATTCTCTTAAGCCGAAGATTAACGCAGAGCAAGGTCCTACCTATCTTCAATTCTATGAAGGCTAAAAGATGTGAGGAAGCTTCAGAAAAAAGTTTGAAGCCAGCAGTGACAGGTTCATGAGGTTTAAGGAAGGAAGTCATCTCCATACCATAACAGTACAAGGTGAAGCAGCAAGGGCTGATCTGGAAGCTGCAGCAAATTATCCAGAAATATAGTTAAGATAATTAATGAAGGTGGCTATAGTAAATGACATATCTTCAATGTAGATGAAACAGCCTTATATTAGAAGATGCCATCTAGATCTTTCATGGCTACAGAGGAGAAGTCAATGCCTGGCTTCAAAGCTTCAAAGGACAGGATGACTCTCTTATTAGGGGCTAACACAGCTGGTGACTTTAAGCTGAAGCCAATGCTTATTTACTATTTCAAAAATCCTACTGCCCTTAAGAGTTATGCTAAATATACTCTGCTTGTGCTCTATAAATGGAACCACAAAGCCTGGATGACAGCCCACCTGTTTATAACATGGCTCACTGAATATTTAAAGTCCATGGTTGAGACCTACTGCTCAGAAAAAAAAGATTCCCTTCAAATATCACTTCTCATTGGCAATGCACTTGGTCACTCAAGAGCTCTAATGGAGATGTACAACGATATTAATATTGTTTTCATGCCTGCTAACATAACATCTGCTCTGCAGTTCATGGATCAAGGAGTTATTTTGACTTTCAAGTCTTATTATTTAGGAAATAACATTATTATTATTATTGAGGAAATAACAGCTGCCATAAAGAGTGATTCCTCTGATGGAATTGAAAAGTAAATAGAAAACCTTCTGGAAAGAATTTACCGATCTAGATGCCATTAAGAATATTCATGATTCAGAGGACGAGGTAGAAATATCTACATTAACAAGAGTTAAGAACCTGATTCCAACCCTCATTGATGACTTTGAGGGGTCCAAGACTTCAGTGAAAGGAAGTAACTGCAGATCTCCTACATGTGTTTAATGTGACTCTTAATAGACAGTTTGGTATTGGTTTTAGGTTTGCAATTTGGGTACAATTGTGAAGAACACATATGTATTTTAAACACAGGACTATCAATTCAATCTCTTTGTATATTTCTGATAAACTGGCTAGTTAAAAGCTAGGGAGGTCTTGAAAGTGCACATTCAAAATAGTTTTTTGGAGAGCCCCTAGTTTTAGATTTGACTATTAGCAGCTTGCAATTTTATACAAATCCAGGAAAAACATCATTTCTAATTCAAAATGCCCTATTCAGGAACATGATTGGCAATGCCATAAACTCTATTTTAAGCATTATCTAACATGAAAACCAACCACCACAAATACTGTTTTAGTACTAAAGTTCAACAATTTATGTAGTTAATTAAATTCTTATATTTTGTAAAACTTTTGAAATACAGGTGGAAAAATCCCTTGGACATCAGGTATAATACATATTCATTCTTCAACAGTCACTATTTTCTAGTAGCTTTTCAAGAACAGCTTTTCAGTCTCTCACCTTATGAGCTTGTCTTGAGAATTTATTGCAAATTTATTGATTTTTTTAAAATTAAAAAAATTCTGGTGCCAAAAACTATCTTAATAAATGTGTACTATTTTGGGGGTAAGATTTCCATATATCTATTTATATATGTCATATATATATTTATATATATAAACAGTAGTAGTATTTTAATACCAGAATTGTTTGTGATGGTAATTTAGGGTTACTGGCACACAGGTTTTCAAACTTGGCTGCTTAATAATCAGCCTATCTGATTTCAGATGCTCTCTGTGTTCTGCATCAGAACCCTCTGACCCACAGCTATTCATTAACCTAGTCAACAATTTCTAAGATAATTGTTGAAATGAGAAAACATGGTTTGATTGATATAAGATGGGGAACAGATTTTGACCTGTCAAAATATAAATTTATTTTTAAAAGCTGAGAGCAATCCTTTATGGTAGTTTATATATTTTCACTTTAATTTTAAATAAGGGTTGATTAAACTACTATTTATTATGAGTGAATTATGAGATCATTAATAATATGGCCGAAGGCTACTGAAATCTCTAATGAAAAGCACAGAATGATGGCAACACATTTTGGTGTGGTGATTAGCAGTGTCAACACTGAAGTGATATGAACTGTTTAGTCACTTATGAGCGATGTGACTGGGTAAATTACTAACTCCTTCAATCTCCTCTGTAAAATGAGGATAACTATACTTCAAAGGGCTACTGTAAAGATTAAATTAGTTAATTCAAGTAAAGCACTAAAACAAGGCCTAGCTCAATAAATGTTACATATTATTATCTATGAGATGACTAATGTCATGAATACTGTTTTCTAGAAAGTTATGTAATAGTATAGATAATTCAATTTGGCCATGTAAATTGCCCATGTAAAGGGCACTTAATGGGGAACCTTTTTTCTGCCAAGGGCCACTTGGATATTTATAACATCATCTGTGGGCCATACCAAACTATCAGGCTAATTTGGTGAGGCGTGTGATGTTAACTGGTATTGATTTCCGGGCCTTATATGGCCCGTGGGTCAGACATTCCCCACCTCTGCAAATAACAGCTAATGTAGTTTATTTAATATTGCTCCTCTTGGCCTTGAATGCAAATATCATTTGATTCCATATTCACTTGAATAAGTATCCACATTAGTTCAAAAGAGACCAAAAGAAGAAATAGGAGTATGTTTTGTGGAATATATTCATCTGACTAATTCCCACCAAGAGAAGTTTAGTGGGGGGAAGGAGAACCACACTAAACTAATCTTTCTAAATTTATGCTTAATGGGATCCTCAGACCAAGGTCAACGAACACAGGAAACACAATTATAAATCATACCACCTGAAAGACCTAGAAGAAGCAGAACACACACACACACACACACACACACACACACACCACAGACAACAGTGTGGTGACTGCCAGAGGGAAAGGGGGGGTAGAAGAGGGCAAGGCAGGGATAAACAGGGGCGGAAAGAGACTTGACTTTGGGTGGTGAGTGCACAATGCAGTGTGCAGCTGATGTTTTATTGAAGTGTACACTTGAAAACTGTATGGTTTTATTAACCAATGTCACCCCAATAAATTATACCCCCCCCCCAAAAAAAAGCAGCAGCAGAAATAGGAGGGGCACAGGCACAGGGCAGGAAACCTAGGTTGATTTATTTGCATTGAGACAATTCGAGAGGGATCAGGAAACTCAAAAGATTTATAATTCCCTGTGGCATCATAAAAGGCAATAGTCTGACAATAGTAAGGGCAAGTTAGATTTGATGCTAGAAAAGAAGGGAGGAAAGAGTCTTATCAAATTTTTGTGAAGATTTTCCTACATCTGGAATTGATGACAAAAAAGATGGAACAGATGGATGAAAGAAGACTGGGAGGAATCCAGATTTCCCCACATCTCCCAACCTCTGGACTTTACTTAACTCCAAGCAAGCAGAACTCATCAAAATAGAATCTATTTCTTTGTAGGATACAAATGAGGTTTAAGAGGGTGGTGAGTAACCAGGATCTTTTTTGCACCTTCAAAATAAAATACTTGTTACTTTAATTGAATAAGCAAATTTTTAGAGACAGATTTAAACAATCTTTACACATGTGATTTATGCTCTACAATTGCTTCTTTAAAAACTATTCCTAATGTCAGCAATTAGCAAATAATATAGCTTTAGGTAAACATACGGATTTGTCAAAGCATAAAAAATAACTTTAGAGCTCAAAATACATATTATCTATCTATCCAATAGATAAGAAAGATAAAACCCACAGAGGGAAAATAGGTTAGGCAGCTTGTGGCCTGGTTTATATAAAAAAACAAAAATCAAAAATTAGTTGCCAATATTCATATCAAGAGATTTATAGGTAAAGGGGATCAAAAAGTACAAACTTCGTTATAAGATGAATAAGTCCTGGGAATGTAATGTACAGCATGGTGACTATAGGTAACAGTGCTATATTGCTAAGAGAATAAATCTTAGAAGTTTTCATCATAAAAAACAAAAAACACTTTGTGACTGTGTAGTGATGGATGGTAACCAGACTTACTGTGGTGATCACTTCACAATATATACATATTTCAAATCATTATAACTAAAATAATGTTATAAGTCAGTTAGATCTCAATTGAAAAAAGAGATTTAATATAAAAATCTGGATTCTCTGGGGGGAAAATGGTGCTTGGATAACACAGGGCTCACATCTTGCATGGTCATGGCAAGCTGTAATTACAAACGGCTCCCTCCATATAAAAAGCATGCAGCCCCTATTTTATCACAGTCTCTCTCTCCTATTGTCTTACACACTTCACTCACTTTTATTTATGATAGCTGCCTGGCCCATGTAGCCCTAGGGATAGGTGCTATAAGGGATTTGAGTAGTCGTTTGTAAACTGTGAAATGATGTATATTACTTGATGTTGATATTACTGGTGAAAGTCATAGACTCAGTTATCAGCAGAGTTGGAGCTAGAGCTCAGGTCTCTTGACAGGCAGTTTAGTGCTATTTCTACTGTATCACACTGCTTCATACAAACAAGAAAACAAGACACCAAGAGTTACAGAATGAGAATTCCTATATTTGAAGAAACAGACACACCAGTGAGAATAATCGGGCTCTGAATAAACAAAACAACCGTAGTGTAAGTGAATAGTTTCTCTTTTTCTTTCCTCCTTTCTTCTTATGCTTCAACTTATGCCCAAAGGAGGATGAATGTGTGGATGAAAAAAAAAAAAAAAAAGCGCAGAATTGCTTTGCTAATGATAAGGAAAACAACTGATTTCATGCCTATAAAATTCCAAACTACAAAGATGAGTCTTGAAGTCAAGATTAAAGTAAAGATTAAGCTGAGGAAGTAGAAAGCAATTTCAGAGGTGAGGGCAGTAAATGGAAAATGCTTTACATCCAGCTCCTTTCAAATAAATCTGGATACCATCAACAGAAAAAATCTAGCTGATTTTAATGTCTGTAGTGGTTTAGAGGAAGAAGTATATACAGTGAACTTTAATATATAAAAATCTAGACTTGAAGGGAGATAGGATAATTGAAACGAGATTAACATTTTTATCTGACCAAGTCAATGAGGGCTGCTAAATCATTAAACATGTATTGAATTGTAATCTTATTCAATCACCTTCTAAAAACTGGAACTAGACAAAAGGTTTTCACCTTCTACGGTCACAAAACAGTAGCCACTATCAGGAGGCAGTGTCACAGAGGCCAGCGGAGAGGGTGACATCTGTGTATACAGCAAACACAGGAAAGCACTGTCAATTGCAACAGCACAGGGCTCCCCCAGCACCGCCTAACACACTGTCTTCTCCCAGGCACGTCTGCTCAGTCAAGCAAAGGTAGCTGGCATCATAAATGTGTGGTGAACAAATAGATACATGAATGCTCTCAAGGGCTGGTCTCATGATCCAGAATTTAAAGTGCCTAGTGACACGGATAAACACCTACTACATTTTACTTCCCACAAGCAGCTTCTGCGGCACTTGAGCTACTTGAACACTTGCTACTTGTTTTTCTCTTTGTTCACTAACAACTCAGGAGCTCTTGGTAGCTTTATTCATTACTATTCTCCTTTTATAGAATGGAAGATAGTTTTATTGTTCTCTCTCCAATTTTAGATGTCACTTTAAAACTAATTTTAATACTATGGTGAAAGGTTCTTCCAGTTGGGCCAGAACTGGTGACCAAGGGGGCTCCAAGCTGGAGACAAACAGCTAAGCAAGCCATTTTATAAAGAGAGCTTGCTAAGAGGTGGCAGAAAAAGTACTACTGTCCCCCAGTCCAACACCTCAGCACACACCATTTTTTGGTTTGAGACTGGTGTGAGGATGGTGCTAAGGCTGGTAGAAGAAATCTTGACGTTATAATGAGTACATACTCATGCACAGAGGGTTCCCTTTGTCTAAGCTAAATGAGAGGGGTTCAGGGAAAGTTCAATCCTAAATCCTGAAGTATCCAATCCTCAAGTTTGGGTGTAAGTGCAAGAAAAGGAGGGTGGCATCTCATTCTTTTGTCTGGTACCTGCCGAGGCACCAGACACATTGATGTGGCCTGTGCTTATCTGAGGAGGAAAAAACCCACTGATGTTAGACAGCAGGGTGGACAGAGAAGTACTGAGGCAGACTATATAGTCTCACTACTTGGCACGGAGACAATGCATGAGTTTCCTTTAGGTCAAGAGACAGAAAGCAACCAGGCTTATGTCTTCGGGTTACTACTTTGACCTTAGCAGTCAATGTTGGCCAGTGAAGCAGCATTTGAATACTGCAACAGTATCAGAGGACCCCACAACCAAAGGAGAAAGAAACAAGAGAAACAAAGAGAACAGAACTTGTCCCTTTCCCACTGCAGGCCACTAGCATGAGCTGAAGTAGAAAAGAAATGAAATGAGTTCTGATTTGTTGTCTGACCTATTTTTTGAGATTACAGATTTAAATAATATTGTCTGGATTCTCTTGCTCAGTGTTTTTGAAACTCATCCACATTGTTGTGTGTAGGTGGAGTTCATTCCTTTTCATTGCTGAGCAGTACTGAGTTGTACATACATCCCACAGTATGTTTGTTCCTTTACTGTTGTAGTAGCCAGCCTTCAGACAGCCTGCAATGACCCCATCTCCAGTCACTGAAACCACTGTGTTGTTCCCTCTCACACTGTGGAGGGAGGTCTGGGCTCAACAGAAAAGGTAGAGGCGACAGTAGTCACTTCTGAGACTACTTTATAAAAGACACTGCAGCTTCCATCTTGGTGGCTCTCTTCCTCTCTCTCAGATTACTTGCTCAGGAAGAAGCCAGCTGCCATGTCCTAAGTAACCCTCTAGAGAAGCCTAAATGATGTAGAGCCAAAAGCCACATGAGTCAATTTTAAAGTGACCCCTGCTGCCCCAATCAAATGTTCAAATAACTGTACACCTGGACAATGGCCCGATTGCAAACTCTAACGGACCTTGAGTGGGAACAACTAGCCAAGCTGCTCCCAGATTCCTGACTGTGTGACATAATACGAGTTTGTTGTGTTTTTGTTTGTTTTGTTTTGTTTTTGTTTTTTTAATTTTACTTTTGTTACAGATGTTTCTTCTTTTTAACCCCATTGACACCCTCCTCCCAATCCTCCACCACCCCATCCCCGGCTTTGTTGTCCATGTCCATCAGTTATGCGTACATGCAAGTTTTGTGGATTATCTCTTCCCTCCCTCCACCACCCCCTCTTCTGAGGGTTGTCAGTCTGTACCCTACTTCCACGTCTTTGGGTCTACCCTATTCCTCAGACTGTTATGTTCATTGTATTCCACAAATAAGTGAGATCATGTGGTATTTGTCTTTCTCTACTTGGCTTGTTTCACTTAGGATAATACTTTCCAGGTCCCTCCATGTCGTCTCAAAGGATAAGAGATCTTTCTTTCTTACAGCTGCATAGTACTCCATTGTGTATATGTACCACTGCTTTTTTATCCATTCGTCTACTGAGGGACACTTGGGCTGTTTCCAGATCTTAGCTATTGTAAATAGCGCGGCTGTGAACATGGGGGTACATATATTCATTCTGATCGGTGTTTCAGGCTTCTTAGGGTATATTACTAGAAGTGGGATCACTGGGTCAAATGGCAGTTCAACTTTTAATTTTTTGAGGTACCACCATATTGTTTTCCATAGTGGCTGCACCAGTCTGCATTCCCACCAACAGTGTACTAGAGTCCACTTTTCTCCACACCCTTCCCAACACCTGTTTGATGATTTGTTGATGGCGGCCATTCTGACAGGTATGAGGTGATACCTCATTGTTGTTTTAATTTGCATCTTTCTGATGATTAGTGATGTTGAGCATTTCTTCATATGTCTCTTGGCAATTTGTATGTCCTGTTTGGAGAGGTGTCTATTCAGCTCCTCTGCCCATTTGTTAATTGGGTTCTTTGTCTTCCTTTTGTTGAGTTCTATGAGTATTCTATATATTTTGGAAATTAACCCCTTATCTGACGTATCACTGGCAATGATGCTCTTCAATACAGTGGGTTGCATTTCCATTTTGATGGTTGTTTCTTCTGCTGTGCAGAAGCTTTTTAGTTTGATGTAGTTCCATGTGTTCATCTTTTCCTTTGTTTCTGTTGCCTTAGGTGATGTATCAGTGAAAAATTCTGCTGGGTATGCTGTCTGAAATTTTGTTGCCCACATGTTCTTCCAGAATGTTTATGGATTCACAGGTCACATTTAAGTCTTTTATCCATTTTGAGTTTATTTTTGTGTATGGTGTAAGTTGGTGGTCTGGTTTCATTTTTTTTTGCATGTAGCTGTCCGATTTTCCCAACACCATTTATTAAAGAGGCTGTATTTACTCCATTGTATGCTCTTGCCTCCTTTGTCAAATATTAACTGAGCATAATGTCTTGGGTCAATTTCTGGGTTCTCTATTCTGTTCCACTGGTCTATATGCCTGTTCTTGTGCCATTACCAGGCTGTTTTGATTACAGTAGCTTTGTAGTATAACCTGATATCTGGTATTGTGATCCCACCTACTTTGCCCTTCTTTTTCAAGACTGCTGTGGCTATTCAGGGTCTTTTTAAGTTCTATATGAACTTTTGAAGTATTTGTTTTAGTTCTGTGATATACGTCGTTGGTATTTTGATGGAGAATGCACTGTATCTATAGATTGCTTTGGGTAGTATGGACATTTCAATGATGTTAATTCTTCCAATCCGTGAACAAGGTATGTACTTCCACTTTTTTATATCTTCCTCTATTTCTTTTTTCAATGACCTGTAGTTTTCTGCAAATAAGTCCTTTACTTCTTTGGTTAAGTTTATTCCTAGGAATATTAAATTTTTTGCTGCGATGGTAAATGAGATTGTTTTCTCAGTTTCTCTTTCTGTGAGTTCATCATTGGTATATAAGAATGCCGTCACCCTGGCCGGTTTGGCTCAGCGGTTAGAGCGTTGGCCTGCGGTCCTGAGAGACCCGGGTTCGGTTCCCGCTAAGGGCGCGTACCTCGGTTGCAGTTTGTCCCCGGCCCTGGTCGGTTGTGCGGGTGGCAGCCACTCGATGTGTTCCTTTCACATCGATGTTTCTCTCTCTCTCTCTGTTCCTCTCTCTCCCTCCCATTCTACCTGAACAAAAAAATGGAAAAATGTCCTCTGGTGAGGATAAAAAAAAAAAAGAAAAAAAGAATGCCGTCGATTTCATTAAGTCTAGTAGATTTTTGATGGAGTCTTTAGGGTTTTCTATGTATAATATCATGTCATCTGCAAATAATGACAGTTTCACTTCCTCCTTTCCAATTTGGATTCCTTTTATTTTTTATTCATATCTGATAGCAGTGGCTAAGACTTCCATTACTATGTTAAATAAGAGTGGCGAAAGTGAGCATCCCTGTCTTGTTCCTGTTCCTAAGGGAAATGTTTTTAGTTTTTGCCCATTGAGTATGATGTTGGCTGTTGGTCTTTCAGATATGGCCTTTGTCATTTCGAAATATGATCCTTCTATTCCTACATTGCTGAGTGTTTTTATCAGAAATGGATGCTGGATTTTGTCGAATGCTTTTTCAGCATCTATTGATATGATCATGTGGTTTTTAGTCTTCATTTTATTTATGTGGTGTATCACATTTATTGATTTGCCAATATTGTACCAGCCTTGCATCCCTGGGATGAGTCCCATTTGGTCATGGCGAATAATTTTTTTGATGTATTGCTGGATCCGATTTGCTGGTATTTTGTTCAGGATTTTGGCATCTATGTTCATCAGGGATATTTGCCTGTAGTTTTCTTTCTTTGTAGTGTCTTTTTCTGGTTTTGGAATTAGAATTATGCTGGCCTCATAAAACGAGTTTGGAGGTCTTCCTTCTTCTTGATTTTTTTTGACATAGTTTGAGGAGAATGGGTGTTAGTTCTTCTTTGAATGTTCGGTAAAACTCCCCCTGGAAGCCATATCCGGGCCTGGGCTTTTGTTTGCTGGGACAGTCTTGATTACCTCTTCAACTTCCTTAGTTGTTATTTGTCTGTTCAATTTTTCTCTCTCTTCCTGGTCCAGTTTTGGGAGACTGTGTTTTTCTAGAAATTTGTCCATTTCGCTTAGATTGTCGAATTTGTTGCCATATAATTGTTCATAGTATCTGTTAATGATCCTTTCTATTTCTGTGGTGTCAGTTGTTACTTCTCTTTCATTTCTGATTTTGTGTATTTGGGTTCTCTCTGTTTCTTGGTGAGTTTAGCAAAGGGTCCATCAATCTTGTTTATCTCTTTGAAAACTCAGCTCTTTGTTTCATTGATATTTTGATTTTTTTTTTTTTTTTGGTCTCTATGTCATTTATTTCTGCTCTGATCTTTACTATTTCCTTCCTTCTACTTGCTCTGGGGTTTTCTTTTTGTTTGCTTTCTAGTTCTTTAAGTTGTGAGGTTAGAGAGTCTATTTAGAAATTTTTCTTGTTTCTTGAGGTAGTCCTGTAGTGCTATGAACTTCCCTCTCAGAACTACTTTCACTGTATCCCAGAGATTTTGTGTTTTTGTGTGTTCATTTTCAATGGTTTCCAGGAAGTTTTAAATTTCTTCTGTGATCTCCTTGGTAACCCATTTATTGTTTAATAACCTGCTATTCAAATGTCTTTGCATGTTCTTGTTGCAATTGATTTCTAGTTTCATGCCATTGTGATCTGAGAAGATGCTTGATGTGATTTCAATCTTCTTGAATTTGTAGAGATTTAGTTTGTGTCCTATCTTGTGGTCTCTCTTTGAGAATGTCCCATGTGCACTAAAGAATGTGAATTCTGTAGTTTGCGGTGTAATTCTCTGTACATACCTATTAAATCCATTTGATCTAGTGCTTCATTTAGAGTCTCTGTTTCCTTGCTAATTTTTTGTCTACAGGATCTATCCAGTGATGTCAGCAAGGTGTTGAAGTCCCCTGCTATTATTGAATAGCTGTTGATTTCTCCTTTGACGTCCTCCAGAAGATTTTAAATATACTTTGGTGCTCCTATATTGGGTGCATATATGTTTATCAAGGTTATATCTTCCTGTAGGATAGATCCTTTCAATATTATGTAGTGGCCTTCTTTGTCTCTAGTTATGGCCTTCATTTTGAAATCTATTTCATTAGATATGAATATTACTACCCCAGCTTTTTTTTCCTTTCCGTTTGCTTGGAAGATTTTTTTCCATCCCTTCACTTTCAACCTATGTGAGTCTTTTGTTATGAGATGGGTCTCTTGTAAACAACATATAGATAGGTCATGCTTTCTTATCCAATCAGCTACTCTGTGTCTTTTGATCAGAACATTCAGTCCTTTCATATTTAAGTTAATTATTGATATGTACTTATTTATTACCATTTTTGTTTAGCTTGGTTATATTTTTCTTCCTATTTCTTATACTAATTACAGCAGTCCTTTTAACATTTCTTGCAGTGCTGGTTTGGTACTAATGTATTTCCTTAGCCTTTTTTTGTCTGGGAAGCTATTTATTTGACCTCCTATTTTGAATGATAGCCTTGCTGGGTAGAGTAGTCTTGGATTCAGATCCTTGTTTTTCATGACCTTGATTACTTCATGCCATTCCCTTCTGGCCTGTAGTGTTTCTGTTGAGAAGTCATCAGAGAGTTATGGGGGTTCCTTTGTAGGTAACCTGTTGCTTATCTCTTGCTAATCTTAGGATTCTCTTTGTCTTAAATTTTTGGTATTTTAATTATTATGTGTCTTGGTGTGGGCCTGTTTGGGTTCGTCTTACTTGAGGCTCTCTGTGCTTCTTGAACTTGAATGTCTTCTTTCTTCACCAAATTGGGGAAGTTTTCTGTCACTATTTCTTCAAAAATATTCTCTAACCCTTGTTCATTTTCTCCTACTTCTGGGACTCCTATGATGCTAATATTATTACGTTTCTAGTTGTCCCACAGTTCTCTTAAGTTGTCTTCCTGTTCTTTAATCGTTTTTTCCTTTTGTTTTTCTGATTGGTTGATTTTTTTCTACCCTGTCTTCTAATTCACTGATCCTGTCCTCAGCTTCCACTACTCTGCTGTGTAGACCTTCCAATGTGTTCTTTATTTCTGATATGTCATTCTTGATTTCTTCTTGGTGGTTTTTAATTTCCAATTGGTTGCTTTTCAACATTTCTATGTCTTTACTCATGTTGTTGATTTCCTTACTCATGCTGTTGAGTTTCCTCAAAATAAAAACTCTGAATTCTAGTTCTGTTAACTTGCTTAACTGCTCCACATTTATCTCATCTTGGTAGAGGTCTCTTCTTCTTTCATTTGGCTTTTGTTTCTTTGTTTCACCTTTTTGGCTATGTCAGTGGGCTTTGGAGCCTGCCAAATTTTCCCTATGGGTGTTGGTGTTCTGCTGTTTGTGGTTCCCTCTCCTTGGTTTGGATGAGCAAGGGAGGACCCACGTTTAATACCACTGTCAGGTCTTTCTTTCCTGGTTAGAGGTGCTAGCCCGAAATGGTACAGTTATCCTCTAGCTTTTTGCCTGGAGGCTATCATTAGGGGTTACTTGAAGAGCCTTGGGTTCTCAGTTGAATCTCCCTCAGGTGCTCAGTGAAAGGGAACTTCCCGAGGGTGGGGCAGATACTAGTTGTTAATGAGTCTCAATTTTCACTTTTATGGCCCACCTGGGTGGGGTTTAATCTCTGAGAGAGGGGCTGCTGCTTCTCCCCAGAGCCCTGGGAAGGAGTAAGATGGCCCCTTCCTGCGTGGCTGCCACTCAGCAAAAGGTCTGAGTGCCCTCCAAATCCCGAGTGTCCCCACATAGTTCCAGTCCAGTCCGCCCTCCCTCTGCCAGAGCCCAAGGTGAGTGGCTGTGGCTATTTTAGCGTCTTTCCTGGCTCTGCGCTGTAGAGTTGCTTGGGAGTTTAACCCGCAGGCACTACTCACAGCTAAGGCCGCTGCTGCCTGTGGGCTCCCAGTCCCCCTCTTGCGCCTCCGCAATCCTACCAGGATCGAGTCAGTGTCCCTGGTTATATAATCCTCGCAAGCTGCTTTTCTGTTGCTTTTTCCCAACGATTTGTCTTTATTTTAGTTGTAATTCCAGTTTCGTCCTGGGAAATGTCTGTGTAGATTCCATTCACTCTGCTGCCATTTTGGAATCTGTCGTGTTTGTTGTTTTAAGGCATTAAGTGTAAGGTAATATTTACACAATAATAGATAACTAGACGATTTTGGTAACTGGGGATGGGGTGTTGTAACAAAAACCTAAAATGTGGGAGTGGCTTTGGAATTGGGCAATAAATGGAAGATGGAAGATAGAAGCACTGGAAATATTTCTGAGGAGAGCTTTAGTGAAAATCTAACATGCCTTGAATGGAGATATGGGCTTTGAGGAGGCTATAATGGGGTTTTTAAAAATAATATATGTTTTTACTGATTTCAGAGAGAGCAATGGAGAGGGAGAGATAGAAACATCAATGAGATAAGACACACAGATTGGCTGCCTCCTGTGTACCCCCAGAGTGGGGATCGAGCCCACAACCTGGACACATGCCCTGACCAGGAATCAAACCAGCGACCTCCTGATGCATGGGACAAGGCTCAACCAACTAAGCCACATGGGCCAGGCCTAATGGAGTCTTAAAGGGCAATGAGGAATATGTTATTGGGATCCTTGTAATGTAGTACCCTAACTTTTGCCAATATAAGCTGCTGTTATATGGGGAGTAAAATAATGTACCTAATAAACTAAGTGACCTCATTAAGGAGACTTCTAATCAGAGCTCTGAAGGTGTTACTTCTTGCTTTTAGATGAGAGATGAGAAATGAACTAATGTGGTCATCCCAAAGACAGCTTAACTTGGTCTTTTCATGTACATGGGACTTAACAAAGCCTGAATCTATTATTTTTAAGAAACCTCCCTACATATATTACAATAAATGAAAAATTTAAAAATTAGACCAAAATATCACACAACATATTACCTATATTAGTCAACATTTTGCCTGAAAATAACTATTCTTTATGATGCACTTCCTTCCCTTTGATAATTTGTCAAAACCATGAAGTCTCCACTAAAATTCATAGGTACAGAATACCCAAACTATGCAGTTTATTTCAGAATGTCATCTTATGGTCCAAATGCATTAATACAACAGTCAACAAAGTACACTCTACATTCATATGCTTACATTTTTAGTCTTAAGTTCCTGTCTCCATAAGAATATTTAGTCCTCGTTGATTCAGAAAGTAGGGAAGGGCAAGGGAACTGAAGAATTTCTCAGGCTCACCATTATAATATAGAATAATGACAACCCAAGACTTTACATTATATACATGGCTTGCAGGGGTGGGGAACATCTGGCCTGCAGGCCATATAAGGCCCATAAAGTCAATACCAGCTACATCATATACCTCACCAAATTAGCCTGATCAAATATAGCAGGTTAATTTTTTTTTTAAATCCTCACTTGAGGACACTTTTTACATTCATAGAGTGAGAGAGAGAGAGGGAGGAAGAGAAAAAGAGAGAAACATCGATGTGAGAGAGACACATCGAGTGGTCGCCACCCACACAACCCCATCTGGGGCCGGGGACAAACTGCAACCGAGGTACGTGTCCTTAGTGGAACTGAACCCGGGTCTCTCCAGACTGCGAGCTGACGCTTCAATCGCTGAGCCAAACTGGCCAGGGCTATAATAGGCTAATTTTTAAGATGATAATTTTGTATGGCCCTTGAATGATGTTATAAATATCCAAATGGTCCTTGGCAGAAAAAAGGTTCCTCACCCCTGAAAGGCTGATTTTCCAATCTTGTTGGCAAGAAACACCCATAAAGGATTTCATTCAAAAGAAAATGACTTTAAATGAGTAAGTAGCCTACCTACTGAAATTTTCTTGACTAGTAAAAAGGATTTTTCATATAGCATTTTTTTTTTTCTTTTAGGAAAAGAGAATAATAGATCCAAAATGGTGACTTTCATTAAAATGGGTCATACTAGGTGATTAGTATGTCCTCCCACTATTTTAGCTTTGTTCAGAAACAACAATAAGTTTGGTAAGAATCCAGTTATTTATTGGGCTCCCGCTTGGTAGTCCTAAACAGGTGGGTCAGGGCCTGGGCTAAGGATTTAAAAACCAAATCTGAGCATTAAAAAAAAATGTATGTGACCCATACTTTCATTCTTTAGAACAATGTTGAGCCAGTTCTTCCTAAAACTTAGTAAGAGCAAGTCACAGTTTTATACACAAACAATAGATTTATAATCTTTACTCAAAACTATGATATAGGTAGAAAAAGACATGTCAAACAAAATAAAATTATTTGAGCTTGGCTTGCTTAGAATGAATTTTAAAACAGCACTTTCTTTCACAGAAACTATGATTAGAAAACATGTGTACCAAAGTTGGAGTTGAAACATCTGATAACATTTTGTTTTAGTAACCCTCAGTACCAAACAAAGGAAATTTACTGAACTCTAAAAAAATGTATTCTCCTTTGGACCATGAATAAGCATGAGAAATTTTAATCTAAAGGATCATTGATCTGGAAGGTTCCAAGTTCCCAGAATGGTTATGATAAAAGTGCCTTTTCAGCCATAACTTTAGTTAACACATCATGCTAATAGACAGTAGCCTTCAATGCTATGAAGAGGAAGAGACAGATCACATATTTGTGTTTAAAGGTGAGCCAACGGTCAGCCCTCTAACATGAGAATAAAGGTCTAAAATCAACATAAGAAAGGCATTAACCTATACACACATTCTAGTCATTGAAAACAAGGGATTAAAATTAGCCCAAATAAAGAAAGCAAAAGACAAGTCCACATTATAGGATAAATTGTTTCTGAATGAGATATGTGGAAGAACATTGACCACTGTCATTACCGGTAACCAGCATTCTGACAGGGATGAGGAAGTATGAAGGAATGTATAAATGTGGCTTTATAGATGAGTGAATGCATACTAAGCTAGACTACAGTTAAGTGCCAACTCAAAGCACAGGCCGGTTTCCTGGGCCTAATCAGCAGTTGTCAGAGTTCTTAGCTCTACCTGAAGAAGCAATAAATGAGAGTAAAAGTATTCTACATGCATCATATGTAGCTCCTTATCAGAGACTAAAAATGGTGAACTAGAAAGCGAACAGAATGTAATAAAGATAGTCACAATATAATTAATTTAATACAGGTATTTTTTCATACTGTACCTATTGAAAATACTTGGGGCAACAGTAAAGTACCTCCTTTTCCATCAAGAACTTAGAGATTAGGGAAGCAAAGTGGCCTTATTAGGGTTAAACAAGTAAAATACACACAACACAACAGAAAACTAAGAAAGCATAGGAAAATACTTGACTGAAGAGTATAGGATCACCCCCAGTGCCAATTAGAATCACCTGGGTATAAATGCAAAGGAAGTATAATTGGGACAATGGGGAAAAACCCCGGGAACAGTGGAATGGAAAACCAGAGACCAGGAGCAGGCTCCGCTCAACTGTACAGATGAATCTAGACAATAGTATCTGTTTGGCAACCAGTTAGCTTCTCCACGTAACAGACACCTTTCTGGAGAATTTGTACCAAGAGAGCTTAACACACCACATAGCTCTGTACTTATATCCTGCTATTCTCAAGAAGATCTTGGTTCTCTCTTAAGATACTAATTGATCTTCAAAGTTCCCTAATAAAATAGGAGAGAGATACTACTGGGGGAAATAAAGCATAAACATACAACAACTCATCAAATTTTTTCTGTGTCCACTAAACAAGTATGTATGCATTATTGCCCTGGCTGGTTTGGCTCAGCGGTTGGAGCATTGGCCTTCGGTCCAGAGAGACCCGGGTTTGGTTCCCGCTAAAGGGCACGTACCTCGGTTGCAGTTTGTCCCCGGCCCTGGTGGGGTCATGTGGGTGGCAACCACTTGATGTGTCCCTTTCACTTCGATGTTTCTCTCTCTCTCTCTCCCCCTCCCACTCTATCTGAACAAAACAAAAAACATATATGCATTATTTATGATTCTCCAGGCCAACCTACTTAGCTTAGCTATCCTTAGTCCACTTATAATTAATTAATTCTTCTATAATGGAAATTGATAATTTGTTCAGAAAATATATAGTAAAGACTAAAATTGGTTTAGAGCTCTTAAAATAAGACAGATTGAGCAATCTAAAATTATGTGACAAATTACTGATAATTTTTTTGCTCAGTTTTCTTGTATAATATGAAAGATGTAAAACTTCTTTGCCAAAGTAGGTTGAAAAGTTGAAAATGCTTATGTGACAAAATACGTAGACATGCTGGATAAAGAAGCTGCAACAAAGGGAAGTCCCCAAGAGCCATGTTGTTTTGCTTGCCCTTGTATCACCAGCACCCAGGAGAGGGCCTGGCACATAGTAAGCACTAAATAATAATTGGTGAATGTTGCTAAATAAAATTAGAAGAATGTTTGGAAGATCTGTTAACAGCAAAAAATGTAGATCAAGGAAGAAGTTCCCGGTCAGCAGGGGAAGTCTCGAATTAACCAGCCCCAGAGTTCCACTTAGGAAGACTGATGTGGCAATGTAGGCTATCTATACTAAAGTACAGAACTGCTCTTCCTTAAACCTTTGATATCTAGGGTTGATTTGTGCTAGTAGATGATTAATGCCTTGACATTACCTTCTGTGAACTGGAACTACATTAAAATAATAATCTGTTTTCCTTACAGGAGGTCTTGTTAGAAACAAAACTGATGACAGAATTATGCAAACACACCAAAGAGGGCACATGAATGCTAAACATTACAGATAGCCAAATGTATGTAAATAAAAGATGTGAGGCTTTCCTGATTTAAAAAAATCTTTTAAAAACGCAACTGAATTTTTGGTGTATCCCCATAGATTTCCTGAGAGATGTCTTAATATCTCATCAATGCAAATAGTTGAGACCTGGAGGAGAATGGGAATACAGAGGTACAAAGATTCACAGATTTAATGCTGACAATAATTTTCATAATAAATTATGAATGAGAAATTAATATTTGATAAGAAAAGGTTAAAGCCAAAAAAATTTATATGACATAATTCAGAAGAAGCTATTGATTTTTTAAATAGCAACTAATCAACATTTTGGTCTTCTCATTATGAATTAACTGAATTATTTACCTAACTTTGTATTATCCTATTAAAGAAAATAGAGCATTGGTGATGGAAGGGAATTGGACTTTGGGTGGTGAACATACAATACGATAAACAGATGATGTATAATAGAATTGTACATCTGAAACCTATATAATTTTATTAACCAATGTCACCCCAATAAATTAAATTTAAAAAAACAAACATGTGCCTATAGAACTCAAGAGTTGAAAAGTTCATAGTGAATACCATCATTAAATGCTCAGTTTTCAGGGTAATCTGTGATTATGGAAAATTAATATTTCAGAGGTGGTTACTTCAGATTATTTTTAATTTACTTTAGAGTTTAAAGTAAAAGAGAGTTTAATAGTGAAGCAGTGAGACAGAGCGTAGTCTACTTCACAGGCAGAGTAGCTCCGATTATTTTTTAAAAGCATAATGATTTTCTCTCCAAAAAGCAACGCATCTGGAATAGCACCCAAATTAATGCAGTCTGAATCTCCAGTGGGTGGTCAGCTAAATATTCTTTAAGAACAACAGTGCTGAATCCATACCCTGAAATGATTCTGACTGGCTGTTCTGAGAAGGAGATGGTAATTGTTCGTTATGTCATGTTCACAGTTTAGCTGGTATCAGAGCTTAAGTGCATGATTCTCCTAACCCCATGTAAAGGTCAACCAGAGCGTCCACACAGGCTCCTTTCTGGATAGCAGGGTCAGAACACCTCTTCACTACCCATAGGTAGGGATCCAGGGACTCAAATTTCCCTCTATAATCACTCTGAATTTGAACAGTCTCCATATACTCAGGTTGGTCAAAGCTTTGGGGAGGCTGGCTCCTAGCTAGCTGGTGCTTTTAGTCGTGTTGTGCAGACTGCTCAAAGCAGGTGAAACTTGATGCGTTTCTGGGTGCATACTGTCTTACAGCATTTTTAGTCCCGAGAGAGTACTGCCATCGCTACATACGTAAAAGAAGCTGAATTATATTTTGTTGTTATTCTGTAGCTTCCATATTACTTCTCTTAGTAATTTGTAAAACAGGGACAAACATATTATTTCTTTTTGTTTCAGGTTCTTCACAAGCAGAAAAAAGGGCAGGGGTTGAAGTATAAATAAATACCTTTTTTTTTATATCTGATGGGAACAAATAAAAACTTGAAATAGCATTGTTTATATTCTAATTGCAACACAACCTTTCTAATGACCCATTTTCTGGAATTTCCACATAAGATGGTAAGAGTAAAAAGAGAATTAGGTTCTAATTCCACTTAATCTTTATAAAAAATTAGTCAAAAAATTTAATCTTTTGGGGTCTCAGGTGCTCTGTCTACATAATAAGATAATACTATCCATCGTTGTGGTGAGAATTAGATATATTGTGTAGAAAGTAACTGTGCCCTGTGAATTGTAGTCAATTGATAAGCGGTAGCCATTTTCATAGTTATTCCATTTTCCCGTAATTGTGAAAAGTTATACTGGTCAGGGATCTAAACAAGAGGCATGTATGCAAATGGAAAGGTCACAAAAACTAGAAAATGAGAGAAATAGAATGTATGCTTGGGAATTATAATTTTCCTAGTGATGACAACTTTGGACAGCTGGGCATTTATTTATTTTTAATCCTCACCTGAGGATTATTTATTTCCATTGATTTCATACCATGGAAAGGAGGAAGGTGGGGAGTGAGGGAGAGAGGGAGGGAGGGAAGGAGGGAAAGATAGATAGATGAGAGAGAGAGAGAAAGAGAGAGAGATGTGAGAGAGACACACTGATTGGCTTTCTTCTGCATAATCCCCGACCAGGGCCTGGGATCAACCTGCAACCCAGGTACATGCCCTTGACCAGGAATTGAACCTGAAACCCTTTGGTCCGTGGGCCATCACTCTAACTTCTGAGCCAAACCGAATGTAAGATTTAAGAAAGACATTTTAAAAAAATGCTACATTATAGTTGTAGTATTTTTTTAAAAATGGGTAGAAAAAGGAAGGATAAAAAAGTAGTACTGTCTTGTTCACCTAACTACTCCGGGAACTATGTTCTTCCTGAGAGGAGTAGAATACAATGTACCAGCTGTGGCAATCTGAACACGCTTGTCCTGTTGAAAATTAAAGTTATTAGACATGACTAGAAATGAGAGTGTGTCCCCTCCCTCAGAGCATGCGTCGCCTGTGGTGCAGTTCTCACCATGGAACGGCTGTTTTCAAAAGGGAACAGAAGTGGGGAGGCATCTAAGCGCTTTAGATTTGCTCCCTTATTTAATTTCATCCCACCCTGGGAGGTAGGTAATGCTATCCAAAATCTAAAGATGAGAAACACGATCTCAGAGAAGTCATCTGTCTAACTGGTAAAGGGATAGCTGAAGTAACAACCTCAGTCTGATTAGCTGACAGGCGGTTAACAGGAAGAAAGACATTTGTTTTCCATTAATATAATCTGGGACACAGTAGATGCTCAGTGAATCTGAAATGAATGGGCAAATAAATCACATAATGCAGGATGACTTGCTGAGGCTGTCAGCAGAAAAAGATGGTGAGGCCAGGGACTAGTACAGGATGGCTTTGCCAAATGGTTAGGGCAACCAGTATTCTAAGCACTAGACTGAGAACTTCTTTAAGGAGAATGTTGTGTCTTTATTCCCATTGTGCCTAGAAAATGTTGGAATAAAACCATCTATTGTCTGGCATTTAATCCTAATGCAGAGAATTACAAAACTGTAATTGTAAATGAGACCATCTGGATTCAAACCAAATCAGTTTAAGTTTGTAACCTTTATAATTTATAATGTTATCTTTGACTTTTAAAAACAGAAAAGAAACCATCTAGCTTGTCTTGAAAAGCCCAGCCTGGCCACGACACATCTGTATAGAGCACACAGGGGCAGAGCCAGACTTCACACTAACAGCAAATACAACATGAAGGTCATAAAATTCTAGAGGTGAAGAGAAGAAAATAATGCTGAGTGAAAGGCCATTTTGTGACAGCCACTGTGGCTAAACAGATTGTATTAATGCTTTTCAGGGTTCTATCAGTTTACATTAAATCCAGAGTAGGTGCTTGACAATCACAGTGGTGGTTTCTTCATGTCTTATAATCCGAACACCCTGGTTGGCACCCACCACAGCACATCTGGAGTTTGTTAGACAATCTTTAGTTTTTATGTTTTTCATTGGTCCTGGTTCCTTCCTCTGATGCAGCCTTTTCAAGTGCTGCTTTGCCATGGATGAGTTAAGGAAACAAGTTACCTTGGTGTGTGTGTGTGTGTGTGTGTGTGTGTGTGTAAATAAATTTGGACCATCTTAGAGGGAGACCCCAAAATCTATAAATCCCCTGCTGCTTCACCTCTTTCTGACACTAGGAATCACACATGAATGCCAACCGCTCATCAGGCAGTACCGGGTCCATTTATTGGAAAAACTGGTCAATGCTGACTGCTTCCTTATTAGAAAATGGCAACTTAGATTGAGGCACATTCCAGCAATTAAAGTACTAGAAACTTTAAATTAAAACAACATTGCTTGGCCAGTGTGGCTCAGTGGGTTGAGCGTTATCCCATGGACTGAGAAGTCCTGGTACTATTCCTGGTCAGGGCACATCCTGTGTTTGGGGCTCAATTCCCAATATGGGGCATGCAGGAGGCAGCTGACCGATATCTGTCTACAAACAAACAATGATGTCATATCCTTCTTCCAAAAGAGGATATCCTTGTCCTAAAGTTAGTACCCGCACTTAGAGAAATTAAAGAATCAAAATGTATTTGGTAAGACCAGTTCCTTCTTGCTCACAGCATCTCAGACACATTTATAAAAATTAAATTTATTGGGGTGACATTGGTTAATAAAATTAAATAGGTTTCAAGTGTACAATTCTGATACATCATCAGTATATCACACTGTGTGCCCACCACCCAAAGTAAATCTTCCATCACCATATATTTGACCCCATTTACCTTTTTCTAGCCCCCCTCCTTCTAGTAAACACCATACTGTTGTTTATGTCTATGAGTTTTTATTTGTTTTTCTTAGTTCATTTGTTGCTTTTAGTATTATATCCCACATGAGTGAAATCATAGGGCTCTTGATGTTTTTTATTTTGCCCTTTATTGATTTTAGAGAGAGAGGAAGTGAGAGGGAGAGAGAAACATCAATGAGAGAGAACATTGACTGGCCGCCTCCTGCATGCTCCCCACTGGGGATTTGGCCCACAACCCGGGCATGTCCTAACCAGGAATCGAACTGGCAACTTCTTGGTGCATGGGTCGATGCTCAACCACTGAGCCACACGGGCCGGCCGACTCTTGATGTTTTGTCTGCTTATTTCACTTAGCATGATATTGTTGCAAATAAGGTGTGGTACATAAATACAACGAAATACTACTCAGTCATGAAAAAAGATGAAATACTCCCAGACACATTTTGAGGGGGCAGATATGTGAAACTTTACATGGAAGGGAGACAGAAAAACACTGTTAGGAAAGACTCCTAAGAACTACATTATCTTTCTCCATACACAGATGATATCACTACAGAATATTCAAGGCATGTAGTTAGATGTAAGATATTAGGAATTTTTCAGTGACTCCTTTCTAACATTATAAATTCTTGTATTAATTGATATCATTCACTTTTACCTATTTGAAAACATACAGTCTTGAGAGCCAAGTATTCAAAAGCTACTGTGAATGAGATACAGTATTCTAGTCTGCTAGACATTTTATTTACTTTGTGTCTTAAGGTGGAGGGACCGTGAACTAGTTTAATCATGGTCTGTATTTTCAGGCATAACTACTACTTAAGAGAACTGATATTGCTAAATATATATACTCACAACCTAGTGAAAGCCTTTCTCAACAATATCTTCCTATTTCATATTATCAGTTCCCCTCCCTTTATTGAGGTATAATTGATGAATATAAATTCTACATAGCTAAAGTGTACAATGTGGTATTTTAATATATGTATACATTGTGAAATGAATACCACAATGCAGCTAACTGACATTTTCATCACCTAACACAACTATTTTTATGTGAGTGAGTGTGTGTGTGTGGTGAGAACACTTCAGATCTACTCTCTTAGCAAATTTCAATATACAATACAGTATTATTAACTGAAGTCACCATGCTGTACATTAGATCTCCAAAACCTTTTCATTTGTGTAACTGAAACTCTGTACCCTTTGACCAGCATCTCCCCAGTTCCCCCCATCCCTTAGCCCATGGCAATCAGCATTCTACTAATATTATCAGCTTTGATAAACCAAATTTCAGTCTTGAACTACCAGAAAGATGCCTTTAATAATAAGCATATTCTTTCTGTTCTACTTAACAGGCATCCAAATATTAGACGATGGCCTCTTTTTGTGACAAATTATTGTATAGGACAATCAAAAAGTTTTCTGTCACATGTAAATGAGCAATGGGTTGTTTCTTCTGGTCGTCTGTCTATTCTATACCATAGAAAAGGGACACCTTTTGGTATTTTTTCAGCTAAATCAGCCACATAAACAAACATAAAGTAGATTTCTAAGCAGTTTTAATACTAGTCTACAGATAAAATATCTTTACTGTATATTGATTCTTGTTAATTTGAACATTAACTATTATGCCCCAAATGCTATCAAATGATAACTGATCACCCAAAATAGAAAAGAAATTCCTTCACCTGAAAACCTCTTTCTTAGTCTGATTACTTTAGGCAGAAAAGCAAATCTAGGCAGCCTAACTGCAAAGAAAATGTGACCAAAAAAGCTGGGAACTATATTGGAAGACAGGATTGTGGAAGACACTGCAAATCATACAGGAATGGCCAGTGAAGAGCATTAATGATACAGAAAGGGACTCAGATTTAAAAATTCAGCTTTCTCCTTAATTTCAAAGAAGAATTTTCTCCCCAGTTTAAAAATTATGGTAAATATATATATAACATAAAACTTACCATTTTACCCATTTTAAGTATACAACTTCTGTCCGTAAAGTATATTTACACCGTTGTGCAAACATCATCAAAGGACAAATTTTTAACTTTTATTTTCACAGATCAAGGCCTTACAGAAATATTAATCATTAAATCTGGGGAGGGTTTAGGTTGAAAAAGAAAAGGGGAAAACTTGGCTCTTACCTTTAGAGCTTACCTAGCCCTGAATAATTGAAAATCGTCTAAATAAAAATATACTTAGTGCCTGCTGTAGTTGGAATCTGTTTGGATATAAAAAATAAGCCTTTTCCATTTCTAATGGGCAGAATTTCACTAATTTCATCCAGTCATTGCATTAAGTTAAAAAACATTCTCATCGACTTGTGACAGTTTCTAAACCAAAAATACTCTGCATTTCCTAGACATAGCCAGGTGTGTGAAGATGACAATCTCTGCTTATAAAGATTAACTATGCAATCTGCAGTATATGTACAATGCAATATATAGATGATGTATCATAGGATTGTACATTTGAAACCTATTTAATTTTATTAACCAATGCCACCCTAATAAATTTTATTAAAAAAATAAAAAAAGACGTAACAGTCCTAAAAATAGAAAAATTAATGATATACAAAGATCAGATGTCTACTATGAAGCACAAGACCTTAACACACAAGCTGGCGAAGACATGGGTAGAGCATGGTGTGAGAGCTGGCCCCACTGCCCCTCCTGGCATTTAACTTTACCTGCTGCTTGAGCTGCTGCACCAGACGATCCTTCTCCCGCTTTAGTGCAGCCACTTCCTCTTGGGTCTTTTTCTTAGAGGATGAAAGCTCCAAAAGAGCTATATTGGCATCTTTTTCACTAATGGCAGCCAGGAGAGCTTCTTGCCTGCGAAAAAAAGAAAATGCCAAAATTTTAATTTAATCCTCACAACAATTCTTTGAAGTTACTATTATTGTTACCCCCATTTTATGGGTGATGAGACTAAGGCTTAGTGAGTTTATATAGCTTGCCCATGTTGCTCTTGAAGCAGCCAGGAATCTCATTTGGGTTTTTCTGACTCTGTCATTATCATGTTGTTATACTGACATTTCAATAAAGAGTTCCTAGACATAGTTAAACCTAAAAAGTAAATAGAGTTAATGATTTTTTAAAAAGAATAATCTTATCTATACACTTTACCCATTTAGCTCATTTTTTATAACAATCAGTAGCTTCCATGCAAAATAAGGCATTATACTGAAAACATTTTTTTTTTTTTTCTTTTTTTTATCCTCACCTGAGGACATTTTTCTATTTTTTGTTCAGGTAGAGTGGGAGGGAGGGAGAGGAACAGAGAGAGAGAGAGAGAAACATCGATATGAAAGGAACACATCGAGTGGCTGCCACCCACACGACCAACCAGGGCCGGGGAAAAACTGCAACCGAGGTACGTGCCCTTAGCGGGAACCAAACCCGGGTCTCTCCGGACCGCAGGCTGATGCTCTAACCGCTGAGGCAAACCGGTCAGGGCTGAAAACATTTTTTTAAGATCCTCACCAGTGGACATGTTTTAAGTGCTTTCTAGAGAGAGAGGAAGGAAGACAGGTGGAAGGAGGGAGAAAAAGAAGGAGAGGAAGTAGGGGAGAGAGAGAGAGAAGGAGGGAGGGAGGGAGAAATGGGGAGAGGGGAGAGAAAGAGAGAGAGGGAAACATCAATTGGTTGCCTCCCATATATGCCCTGACTGGAGGGGATGGAACCCGCTTCTACCGACTGAGCCACTCAGCCAGGGCTGAAAACATTTTTATGTATAGAGTGTGTAACAAATTGTAAATGTTAGTAAATAGGATTTAGAAAATCAGCCATCTGTTTCTAGGACATTTGGAACATCTATAATTCTTTTTATCCCTTTAATACAAATAACTTTCCAGTCATGGCTTTGTTTGCCAATGATCTGCACACCTTGAAACATAATTAAAACTTTACAGATTCCTTGTAGTTTATCTAAATACTTTTTGGTGAATATGCAGCAGGAAAAGAAGGTGGGATTTAGTAGGGGGTGAACATAAGACATTTACAAAAGAATCAGAATGAAATTGTGAGCAATTACTCTCATTGTCTAAAATGCATTCCCCAATAGCTCATCTTTTATGTAAGTCATCTGTAAGAAGACAGATTTGATTTACAGGAACTATATATGTGACCTGAGCGTTTGACACAAGACAATGCTGAATCTGAGAATGCACTGCCCCAGTTTAACTTGGCTTCCCTTATTGTTAAGATAACTAGGCTTCAACAGCAGTCATATGGAAAAGGTTTAGTTTAACCACAAACTAGAAGACTATCTTTTGAATATTCTGACAAGGATATTTTGAATTCTGGATGGGCAGGTCTGGGGAACTCTGGACAAGAAGTACTGACAAAGGGAGGATGCAGATTAGTTTACATTATGGAAATGAAAATTTGTTTGACTAGTCTTTGCTCTTGGAAGGAAAGAAGATCCTCAGTGACCTCAGTATAACTTTCCACTGTCCCCACACCCTATATAATTCTGAGATGTGGCAGATGGCTTATCCCATGAAGCTCTAGTCAGCACCAAAGAGATAATGATAGTCTAAATATACCCACTGACCACTTGAAAAAAAATGTTAAGTGGTAAAATGAGCTCAAAGGTGAAGGAGTTCAAGATGGTGTCACAATGCAGTTTCCTGTTGATTGCTATCATCTGTTCCTTTTTGGGAAGCTCCAAGACTGACAAAGCTGAAAAGAGAAATGTGCTTTCTCAATTGGGGTACTGCATTTCTGTGCCCTGCTTGACACATTAAGCAGCAGGCAAAGAAAAGATGAATGAAAGGTAAGATTGTTCTATTCAATTAGATCTAGTCATGAGCACCTCTGTTGAATGCAAGATACAAAGGTGATGGGATCTCAGTTTTATTCTATGCTTAAGAAAAGCATCATAATATGGAACAGCAAAAATTATTCTATATTGTTGAAGCTTCTTGACTGAATTCCAAATACTTTTATAAACAATATGCTTGGCCAGCAAGTGTGGTACAGTTAATCTCTGGGATAAAATGTCATATTCCCCAAATGCAATATAACAGGTGACAATTCAGATTTTAAAATTTAAAACATAGATGTGGCACTGGGCGCTGAGCCACTGGAATAATGTCTTTTTAGTAAGAGTATACTTTGAAGTCTTTTTTTGTTTTACACACAATTCAAATAGAAATTTTATGTCTACTTATCTTTTATTGAGCATTGATAATATGCTATGGATTGCGCAGAATCAAACTTTCTCTCTTATACCCATGACTCTCACCCTCTAAAAATCCCCTAATAGCCCTGGCTGGGTGACTCAGTTGGTTGGAGCAATATCCCCTACACTGAAAGGTTATGGGTTCAATTCCTAGTAAGGACACATACCTAGGTTGTGAGTTCAGTCCCCAGGTGAGGCATGTACAAAAAGCAACCAATCGATGTTCTTTCTCACATTGATGTTTGTTTCTCTTTCTCTCTCCCTTCTCCTCTCTCTGAAATCAATAAGCATATCCTCAGGTGAGGATTAAAAAACAATAATAAACAAACAAAAATAAAGATAAAACTAAAAATCCCCTAATAGAGGAACATACTATCCTTTTCATTTTATTATTTATTTATTATTATTATTTTAAAAATGTTTTCTTTATTGATTTTAGAGAGAGAGGAAGGGAGAGGGAGAGATAGAAACATTGATAACATCGATTGGTCTCCTCCTGCATGCTCCCCACTGGGGATTGAGCCCACAACCTGGGCATGTATCCTGACCTGGATTCGAATCGGTGACCTCTTGGTGCCTGGGTTGATGCTCAACCAGTAAGCCACACCAGCCAGGCTATCCTTTCCATTTTAAAAGTATACTCTTGACACTGATTTCTACATGTGTATGTGCCTAAAAAGGTCAATTTATAGTCAAGAGAATAAAATGTTTTGATTACATATTGTACTTACAATCATGTAAAGTCTGGGTGACATCAGTATTTTTTATAGGTATATTAGTTTTTAGTGTTTTTTTGTTTTGTTTTTTAGTTTTCTGGAAAGGGATAGAAATAGCATTGTTCTTGAAATGGGCACCATAGGAGAGAACAAACTTAAAATTTCTGAAAGTTAGGCAAGAATATAAAAGCTAATAAACAGTAATACCATTTAACTTTTGGGGAATAAAAAAAATTGTCGTTCCTTTAATATATCTGAGAGAAAATACCATATGGAATAGTTGACCTTACGTAGTTAAGTTTTAAAGACAGCACTCAAAAGTGTCTAAACTAGAAAACTTTATTAAGAACAGATGGAATGGAATTCAGAATGAAAAAAGCAAATTGCAAAAGAATCTTATTTTAGTAGCTACCTACTCAGTGTAATTGCTTCTTTGAAAAGAGATATTTTCTGATAAAATTAATATGCATTCATTGAAGAAAAACTGAAAGATACAGAAAGCTGTAAAAAAGAAAACAAAAATATCAGAAATAGTTCTTTTTTAAATCAAAGTCAATTGCTTGAGATCTGGAATTCACTTATTCTAATTCTGATATGGTTTGAAGAAAATGAACCTTGATTGGGATTAATAATTGACTTTAAAAGGTTTACCAACTAAAGGCTATCCATAGAAAAGGAAGACTGGCTAGTGGAGCACATTCTGACTTCATTTCCCATGAGCCCCTAGGGAAGAATATAAGCAAATAAAATATATGGATGCCACAAACCCGCAGCAAAATAAAAACTGCAGTGCTTCTCCTGCCAAATTACTCTCCTTGTTCTGTGTCTTTTCCTCAGTTAAGAAAAATGGAAAATGTGGACATAGAACCTTTCAAAGTGATTAGAAATCCCCCACTGCATGACTAACATGCCGTATTACCTGCATAATCAGTAGGTAGTAGCTGAAATACAACTTTAAGTCATTAAAGTGGTCTATTCACTCTATCCCTGGTGCTTTAAACTACCAGAAGAGTTGAACCTGCCCTTTGACCTGCAAATTCTAATAGAATCAAGATGTCTCTAAAAGTATTCTGCTATGGAATTTGAGCTTCAAGAAATAGTAAGACCACCTCCTCTGTCCCTTTCCCAAATTTCAGAAACAGGAGGCAAAAATCCAAGGCAAATGAAGCTCAAAATCCTTTTGATAACTCCTGAATCCTTGAGAACAACACATTAACTTTCTTTCACTAGTCAATAAGAAACATAACCCTGTCCAGTTGGCTCAGCGGTTAAAGCATCTGATGCCTGCGGTCTGGAGAGACCTGGGTTCGGTTCCTGCTAAGGGCACGTACCTCGGTTGCAGTTTGTCCCTGGCCCTGGCTGGGTCGTGCAGGTGGCAACTCAATGTGTGCCTTTCACTTCGATGTTTCTCTCTCTCTTTCTCTCTCTCCCCCTCCCACTCCATCTGAACAAAAAATGGAAAAATGTCCTTGGGTGAGGATTAAAAAAAAGAAATATAGTCAATGTTGGAATGATGGTGTGTGTGTGTGTGAAATGTGAGACACAAAAGAAGTATGAATGAAGAGATATTACCAGTGTTTATTTTTCCCTCTTCCTCCAGCTGGGTATTTCAAATTGAATGATTTATTATCATGATTCATAATCCTGAAAACATCAGGAAAGAGATCAGATCAAAGCAAGAATGAGATCAGTAGCTTTCCACGTATTATTTATGGTCATGGACATGTACTCATAGTTTACTCTAATTTTAAGATAAATTTAAAATCTAGATTCTTTAAAAAATTAAATTTATTGGGATAACATTGGTTAATAAAATGATATAAATTTCAGGTGTATCACTTTATAATACGATATCTGTGTATACTCTACTGTGTGCTAACCACCTGAAGCCTGGTGCCCTTCGGTCACCATAGGTTTGACCCCTTTTACCTTCTTCGTCTTCTCCCCACCTCTCTTCCCTCCTGGTGACCACCATTCTGTTGACTGGATCTAAGGATTTATTTTGTTTATTTGGTTTGTTGCCTTTTGTTAAAATTCTAGATTCTTTTATTGATGCTCCCTTGATTCTGCTGCCTCCTTTACTTGTTATTTAACCAATTAAGTATCCAGAGGGAGTTATAAACTACTAGGATATCTCCTCCACTCTTTTAACTCATTTCCGAAGCCATTCTTTTGATTATTGTTTCTCCAAATTCCCTTACAGAGATCTCAGAGAGTATGGCAGATACATTACCTTACTTAAGCTCAGTGAAAACCAGTCTGTAGGTGATCCTTTGTGGGCAAGCCTGACTGAAATGACTGATACGTCAACCTTTGGTCCCTGAACATCTTCTGATCTCCTCTCTAGGTCACATTTATTTAGATACTACTAAGAAATATTTTTAATGTAAAATGTCAACGCTAAATAAAGTTTAACATCCACCATAACAAATTTCCCTTTCAATGTTAATTGAATCATCATATTCCTAGGTCCATAGACTGACAACATATAAATCACTTGATTTTTCTCTTTGCTCCCCACAACCAATTTTAAAGTTTTGTTGATTCTTCCTAAATAGTTGTTAATGAACCCAATGCCTTGTATCTTTGGCATGTTCACTCTCATAGACACTACCATACTGTAATCATGGATCTATATTATTCTTAAAACCCCTTCTCTGATTACCCCATCATTCTATACTGTCCAACTCTTTCAATCTCATTTTTATCAGGTTTCTTACAACACAAATGTTATGTCCTAATATTTGACAACCTATACTTTTCTATCTATTTCTTCCTTGTTCAGCAAGGCCCCTGTGTCACCGAGTTACTTGTTTTCACTTAGGTTTATGCTACTCTCTCTATCTGAAATGCCTACAGCTTTCTCTCCTTGCCTGACTACTAATTTCTCTCTATTCAGCATTTCCTTTTAGCAATAGATTATATTAAATAGACATTTACTCTATAAATGCCCTTCAGTTCTTCTATAGGTGCAGGGTCTCCTTCCCCAAATATATTACATTCATGGCTTAGGTCTTTAAATTTTTCTTTTGATGTTTTTATGAGTTTATTGGTATTCCAATTTATTTGCTTGCTAATTTTAAAATTAAATATTTTATTGTGGTAAAATATACATAACATTTACCATCTTAACCGTTTTTCGTTAATCCTTACCCAAGGATATTTTTCCATTGATTTTTAGATAAAGTAAAAAAGAGGGAAGAAGGGAGGAAAGAAGGGATGGAGGGAGAGAGAAACACTGATGTCAGAGCGACACATCGATTGGCTGCCCCTGCCTGATCCCAACTGGGGCTGGAGATGGAACTGCAACCCAGGTACATGCCCTTGACTGGGAATCGCATCTGCAACTCCTCTGTCTTCAAGCTGACATGCTAACCGCCGAGCAAAACTGGCCGGGATGACCATCTTAACTCTTCTTTAGTGTATGGTTCAGTAGTATATTCATACTGGTATGCAGCCAGTCTCCAGCACCCGTTTCATCTTACAACACCATCAGTAAGTATTTGAAGAGATTATAAAAATACTATGCAAATAACTTTGTTTTGAGTTGGGAGTATGTCCTTTTTAACGGTAGGATTGCAATATAAATAAAGAGATGAGACAGTAAATTATAAGTTCCATAAATCGGCATGGGCAGGAAATGCTGAAATACTATAGCAGACTAAGAAATCACTACAGGATGAGAATGGGGGAATAGAGATGGGCCTTATTTTGACAGAGATAATAAGAAAGTGTAAAAGCACAAGTCACATGTGAGGACATACTGCCTAACTGGATTAGATGGTTCCTACAGGGAAAGGAAAGAGAGAAGCTGAAAATGTGGCTTTGAATCAGAGTACAGATGGTCTGGAACAGCAGTAAGGGATAAACACAGGCTGTGAAATCCTTAAGTGTTCACACCAGAACTCAGTGGACAGAGGGTATGCAAAATGCTGAATAAGAAATGATTTAATTTTGTATATAATACAGAAGCATCAACAGTTCCAGAAAAGTAAAGCAAGGTTTTAGAAAGATGGTCTTGGAGGCAAAGAGGAGAGATCAGTTACTTCTGAAAGCAGAAAGGTCCAGATGCTACTGCTAGGGATGTATTTGAGTAAAATTCTTATATTACAAAAATTATTTTTAAAGAACAAACAATAAAATGCTGTCTGACTCCTGGATTCAAGACTCACAGATAGGACTATGATAACTTGCCGTACTATTCAATAAATATGAAACACAAGTATCACATTTAGGTTGTGATGTTTTCTGGAAAGTAACTTTTAAATGTCACCGACTTTAGTAGACTATCTTGGGCATCTGATTCCATGATGCTCACTAGGGTCCCACCTAGTGCAACATTCTTGCAGCAAAGCAGCCAGGCCTTGCACAGCACAATTTTGAATCCTCTCGTTTACTGCCTGTCTCATGTCTGTATCTCCTGAAACAAAACAATCTGAACCATATTAAGGAACACACTGACATGAGAATGGGTAGAAAAGTTATCTCAATATGAACTGACTTATTTTTAAGAAGTCCTTGGAAATAATAAAAATTGACATAATTAAGGCAGACACTGCTGGTTAGTTATAGCTCAGAGTAAATGAGGTTCACTGAACAGAATTTTGTATGGAAACCTTTATTCAGTTTTTCTAATCTTTTTTTCTGGAAAAAAAGGGAGCATTTTGATATATAGATTATGGCAAGTTTGGTGTGAGAGACAAGATTATGGCAAGTTTGAAAAACTTAGTTTTACTGAGATATTGATACTTCTGTTATGAAGCTTCTGCTTGCTTCCCAGACTTGCAAAAACTTGATGTTTGTATTTATATTTGTTCGGAAAAAAAACAAAAACAAGTATCTTTTCCATTTGTTTAAAAAGCATAAAAGTGAATTGTAATCCAATCTGCAAAGAAATAAAAAGCAGATCAGTGTTGCCAGGGACTGGATGTGGGGGCTGCAGAATGACTGGAAAGGAACACAATAACTCTTTGGCAATGTATTTTAGCTTGACTATGATGGCAGTTACACAGCATATACATTTATCAAAACTCACCATAGTGTACACTTAAAATGCAAGCATTTCATTGAATGTGCATTATAACTCAATAAAGTTATATTTAAATCATAAAAATTTTCTGAATAGGAATGTTGCACAGCAAACATTACAATAAGCACAATGTAATTTTCATTGCAGTAAAATATACATAACATAAAATTTACCATTTTAACCATTTTTAAGTGTATAGTTCTGTGGAATTAAGTATATTTACAATGTTGCTCAATCATCACCACGATCTTTCTCCAGAACTTCATCTTCTCCTATTAAAATTCTGTACCTGCCTAGCTGGAGTGGCTCAGTTGAGCATCATCCTGTGCACCGAAAGATTGTGGGTTCAATTCCTGAGCAAGGCATATAGCTGGGTTTCAGGTTCAATCCTACGTCAGGGCATGTACAGAAGGCGACTGATCCATATTTCTCCCTTCTCTCTCACACCTCACTCACTCTTCCCGCCTGCCCCGACACACCCTGGCAACCACCATTCTATTTTCTGTCTATGCATTCTAGGTACCTCATAAGTAGAACCATATAGTACTTGTCCTTTGTATTTGGCTTATTTCATTTAGCATAATGTCTTTAAGTATAATTTATTTTTCCAAATTTAAGTGATCTTGAAGATAAAAAATACACAATTTTACCACCATTCTCTAAATAAATCTCTAAAAATCTATCTCTTATTCAGTCAAGTTGGACGAGGAGGTGGTGGTGGGAAGAGCTAAATGCAGACGGACTGAACAGATGCAGAAAGGTCTGAGGTGAAGCACTGACGGACCAGTGAATGATGGCAGCCTCACTGGGGCCTGATGCTCCTTCTTGGTAAGTCTAGTTTCAAACTGTAATATATGGCTTTAGTGCTGCTAGACTGGATACAACTTAGAATTTCTGTGAACAATTTGCTACTTAATGTTAAATTTCATTTACTGTGATACTGAAAATCTGTTCAAGAAACCGGAGGTGATATTTATGAGTTCCAATATTTGGTTAAACTTAAAATAAATATTTAATTATAGAAAAGCCTGTCCAATCTTCTATAGGGCTATAAGACAATGACACCCTGAAGAAACATTAGCAACAGAATAAAAGCAGTTTGAAGATAAAAAGGTCTAAAACAAAGAAAGAACCTCATGGGGAAATAGGATGGCTTTCTTTTAAGAAATATTTCAATCCAGCTCCACTTCCATGAATATTCTAAATAAAATTGAGCTTCCCTGATTTTAAACAAGGTCCCAATAAACTCTGGACAGTCTTTCTACTCTCCATCTCTCTCCCCGCCCTGACCTCCTTGTTTCATACAAAGAGTCAGATACTAGTTTTAGCCCTTACTGTGCTGATTAACTGACAATGAGTAAATGTCTTTAAAAAACTACACCTTCAGTTTTTTAATGGATAGTCATTGTCTTATAAATTATATATTATGTGGTTCAATGTTCTAGAGTTTTGCTTTCCAGGAGGCACTTTCATAAAACAAATTTCATGTAAGTGAGATTTGTACTCCTGGCTGGGATACAATATGGTAGTGAGCCATCTTGGATTATGTGAATGGGGTAATACCCCTGAGACAGCAAAGCAACAGGGCAGGATGTCTCTGAAGCTCTGCTAACTTCACAGAACAGAATTACAATACCAGTTTGAACACTTACATGAAAAAGAAATAAATTCCTATGTGGTTTACTCTGTTATTTTTGTCAAAGCAGGTGAACATATATCCAAACTAGTTTTAAAAGAATGTTTTAAATCTGCTTAACATTTTGTACACATGAGGCGAAGTCTATGAAAAATCTATAAATAGTACAATAGAGAATATAACTGGAATCTAGAAACTAGAAGAGAAATGAAAGAAATCAGAATTAGCCTCAGAACACATTCTTTAAAAAAAAAAAAAAGGGCTAGAAGAGAAAGGAATACCTTGTAAGGATAACGTCTGCTCATTTGGTATGTCATTTTACTTATTGATTAGAATATGATCCACTCAAAATGTACAGTATCCATGTTAATTTGTAAAATAACGGCACATTATACCTTTATGTAAAAGAAATGCAGAACTATAAAATTAGTCAAATACCAAACTGTATGTAAAATACACTTATATATTATTCTCCATGTTTGAGGATTCTAGTAATGTATCTTTTATGATACTCAAATATGTAGAGACCAAACACTCCCTTCACTACACTATGTAGGTGAAACAGTATACCAGAAAGGAAAACTATTATTTAGGTACGAGGTTTAGACTATATTCTCTATAGTCACAGTTCATTAGAGTGAGTTGTCTCCAACTCTGGTTCAATGGAGAAGTGATCCCTGGATTCTACCTAATGACCACCTATTTCCAGAGAGAACTCATAAAAATAAAGAACATGTGTTTTACTTGATTGATTGTTCAGGCCTTCACCATGCTACAATCACTGATGCACATCTTAAAAAGAAAAAAAAAAATGTCTACTGAGTCTACTGACACTACTTTCTCCTAAAGCTCCTATGCCTTTTCTTTTCCCCTCCTGGTCAAAAGAATTTGAGGACTCCAATATAGTTCTAATGACAGTTTTGGATTCCTGATTTCCAGACAGCAGAACAAAGACCTATGTTTCCTTCTCCAGAAAATCACTCCCAAACACCAGGGCAACAAACAAACCCTATCTTTAATGATGTAAGAAAAGTTCTGTTATGACAAATTATAATATAAAAAGAGAAAATGGATAAGGAAATTTTCAGCACATGAAAATCAATCCAAAGTGCCTATGAAATGCCTATGAAAGGGAAGTAGATTTACCTGAATCCAAGAAGCGGTCAAGAATAATTAGGTCAATAGCTGTGGCAAGCTGCATAACTTAAAATAAACGTATCGACTTGTTTTACAAACAGTAGTTCTCAAACATTTAAGAAATGATTTAAAATGGAAGACTGTTTTTGCTCCTGACCTACTGAATTTGAATTTCAGGGAATGGGCAATCTATACTTTTAAGAAGCTCTCCAGGTAATTTTGAGTCACAGTACTTTACAGAAAGATAAACTAATTTCAAAGACAAAGGGCAAGGTAATAGGTATTCCTGATTTCCCACATCCTTGCCAAGACTAGGTTTTTAGCATTTGTATTCACTTTTCCTAATTCAATAAGTAATTACATAATCTACTAGTTCCACAGTGAAAATGGTCAGTTCGCTTAAACTCTTAAATTCTGATGATATTGGAGACAGATAATATTGACCTTTACTTGACTTAGAAATATCATGCAGAGAGGACTATTGTTTGAAAAACAGTTTAGGCAAGCATCTCATAATGTATTCTTAGGCAAATGTCCTCCTATGTTCATGGCAAGGGCCATCACAAGACAGATAGGTGAACTTAGGATCTGCTTTCTAAATCTCTGCCTTTAAAAATAGCTGGCAAGCCAAGGGGGGTTTTGTTGGGGATTTACTAAAATCCTTTCAAAATCCCTAGTGAATTATGTCTTAAACCCACTGATTTGTGTTGGAGATCTGGGGGGTGAGGGTGGGGGTTGGCAGCTTTGCATGAACCACAAGAGATGAAGCTAAGTAGGGGGTTCACAGTAACATCTGGGGATAATGTGCACAAAAAGATTTATACTGGTCTTTTCTTTCACATTGTCATTACCATTTCACAATGGTATGTCCTTTCTGTCTCATGGATGACAGTATAATACAAACAAAAATTTCAGAATACAGACCTCACCTATAAAGATGTAGTCCTTTCAAAATGTACAGTATACCTGTCATTGTTATAACCACATTTTTGGGCTATACCAGTGATTTTCAATTGGTGTGCCACAAAAAAAACTTTAAAACATGCAATACCTGACTATTTTAGTCAGGGGCACTGACCTCTTTCCTCTAGATTGTCAAAAAAAAAAAAAGACAACAGTTATACAACAATAGCTGTTAGGTGTAAATGAAATCAAAATTATGCTAATTTTTTTTCTATCAGATTGGCCAAAAAATTTTTTTGGTGTGGTGCAGAATTTTAATAATTAGTTTATGTGAGCCATGAGATAAAAAAGGTTGAAAATCACTGGGCTATATTATTTACTGTGTCTTCTTTTCTTAGGAAGTCTCTTTCCAAAGGAAAATAGTCTTCTTACATGTTTCTTAGCACTCAAACTCCAGAATACCTCCATTTATTTAGATGTCTGTTTTAAGAATTATTGAATGTTTTAAGCAATTAATCCCTGCACTTTGTCACTGTCCTGCAGTTTACATAACCTTTCCCAGTCATAGATGGATAACACGTCCATACCAGCTGTCCACACTGTGCTACTGTGGGGGCTTGCTTGCCTTTTCTTTAGCTTGCACTGCATTCCAAGTCTGTTTGCTATAATATTCACTAGAAGAATGACAATGGTATTATGACACTCATTTCTCCACTTTCTAGCACAATCAAGAGCTAAGGATGTCTGAACTTTACAAAATACATTACAACATTACACTGTACATCTAATATTTGGAGATGTGCCGAAGAAAAAAGTAGAAATGTTTACTCCAAAGAGTAAATGTCCAAGATAGTCTTCAAGCTGTATACGAAGCCTCTGAAAGCTATAGGAATATGTATAAACGACTGTCGGGATATGCCACGAGAGGACTAAAAACACTGGGGCTGCTGAGATCTTGAAGGTCATGAAAAGCACGGGCTGGCCAAAATAGATGAAAACAAACACTGTAATTCCTTACCTCTCTGTATTAATAATAATTCCTACACAGGTTTGGAATGAAACATCTGCTAGTGTATTCTATAGAAATGAGCAAGTGACTATGCTTGCATTTGGTAGATGAATTATTACTATTATTGTTATTATTATTGTCAACTGGAATGATCCCATCTTCTCTGCATGCTCCTTTAGAATCAAGCTGTTTGTCAAATGCCAGATATAATTTAAAAAGCATAATTACTATACTAATTTTTCAAATATATATGACACACAAACAGCAGACACAAAGAAATGGGAAATGCAGATTCTTCTGATAAAAGCGATGTTTTAAAAAAACTGGAGGTTCCAAAATGGCAGCAGAGTGACTGGAAGCTACACAGACCATCTCCCAGGACCAAACTGAAATTACAACTAAAATAAAGACAAATTGATGGGGAAAAGCAACAGAAAAGTAGCTTGTGAAGATCATATAAACACGGACACTGACTTGAACCTGGTAGGATTGCAGAGGCGTGAGAGGGGGGCTGGGAGCCCACAGACAGCAGCAGCAGCCTTAGCTGTGAGTAGCGCCCGCGGGTTAAACTCCTAAGCACCTCCACAGGGCAGAGCCGGGACAGACGCTAAAATAGCCACAGCCACTCACCTTGGGCTCTGGCAGAGAGAGGGTGGACTGGACTGGAACTTTGTGGGGACACTCAGAATTTGGAGGGGGCTCAGAGCTTTTGCTGAGTTGGAGCCACACAGGACTGTGACCATCTTACTCCTTCCCAGGGCACTGTGGAAAGGTGGCAGCCCCTCCCTCGAAGATTCAATCCCACCCACCTGGGGCCATTGAAATGCAAATTGAGGGTCACTAACAACCAGCATCTGCCCCATCCTCGAGAAGTCCCCTTTAACTGAGCACCTGAGGGAGTTTTTCATTCAACTGAGAACGCAAGGCTCTTCAAGTAACCCCTAATGATAGCCTCCAGGCAAAAAGTTAGAGGATAACTGTACCATTCCAGGCTAGCAACTCTAACCAGGAAAGTAAGACTTGACAATGGTGTTTAATGTGGGTCCTCCCTTGCTCATCCAAACCAAGGAGAGGGAGCCACAAACAACAGAACACCAACACCCATAGGGAAAATTGGGCCGGCTCCAAAGCCCACTGACATAGCCAAAATAGTGAAACAAAGAAACAAAAGCCAAATGAAAGAACAAGAGACCTCTACCAAGATGAGATAAATGTGGAGCAGTTAAGCAAGTTAACAGAACTAGAATTCAGAGCTTTGATCTTGAGGAAGCTCAACACATAAGTAAGGAAATCAACAACATGAGTAAAGACATGGAACCGTTGAAAAGCAACCAGTTGGAAATTAAAAACCACCAAGAAGAAATCAAGAATGACATATCAGAAATAAAGAACACATTGGAAGGTCTACACAGCAGAGTAGTGGAAGCTGAGGACAGGATCAGTGAATTAGAAGACAGGGTAGAAAAAAAAATCAACCAATCAGAAAACCAAAAGGAAAAAAGATTAAAAAATGGGAAGACAGCTTAAGAAAACTGTGGAACAACTAAAAACATAATAATACTCGCATCATAGGAGTCACAGAAGTAGGAGAAAATGAACAAGGATTAGAGAATATTTTTGAAGAAATAGTGACAGAAAACTTCCCCAATCTGGTGAAGAAAGAAAGCATTCAAGTTCAAGAAGCACAGAGAGCCCCAAGTAAGAAGAACCCAAACAGACCTACACCAAGACACATAATAATTAAAATGCCAAAAATTAAACACACAGAGAGAATCCTAAAAGCAGCAAGAGATAAGCAACAGGTTACCTACAAAGGAACCCCCATAAGGCAATCAGCTGACTTCTTATCAGAAACACTACAGGCCACAAGGAAATGGCAAGGAGTAATCAAGGTCATGAAAAACAAGGATCTGAACCCAAGACTCCTCTATTCAGCAAGGCTATCATTCAAAATAGAAGGTCAAATAAATAGCTTCCCAGGCAAAAAAGGCTAAGAGAATACATTAGCACCAAACCAGCACTGCAAGAAATGTTAAAAGGACTGCTGTAATTAGTAGAAAAAACAGGAAGAAAAATATAACCAAGCTAAACAAAAATGGCAATAAAGTACATATCAATAATCACCTTAAATATAAATGCACTGAATGCTCTGATCAAAAGACATCCAGTAGCTGATTAGATAAGAAAGCATGACTCATCTATATGTTGTTTACAAGAGACCCACCTCACAACAAAAGACTCACATAGGTTGAAAGTGAAGGCATGCAAAAAATCTTCCAAGCAAATGAAACGGAAGAAAAAGCTGGTGTAGCAATACTCATACTGTATCTGATAAAATAGATTTCAAAATGAAGGCCATAACTAGAGACAAAGAAGGCCACTACATAATATTGAAAGGATCTATCCTACAGGAAGATATAACCTTGATAAACATACATGCACCCAATATAGGAGCACCAAAGTATATTTAAAATCTTCTGGAGGACGTCAAAGGAGAAATCAACAGCAATACAATCATAGCAGGGGACTTCAACACCCTGCTGACATCACTGGATAGATCCTGTAGATAAAAAGTTAGCAAGGAAACAGGACTCTAAATGAAGCAATAGATCAAATGAATTTAATAGGTATCTTCAGAGAATTACACCCCAAAACTACAGAATTCACATTCTTCTCAAGTGCACATGAGACATTCTCAAAGACAGACCACATGATAGGACACAAACTAAATCTTTACAAATTCAAGAAGATTGAAATCACATCAAGCATCTTCACAGGTCACAACGGCATGAAACTAGAAATCAATTGCAACAAGAACATGCAAAGACATTTCAACACATGTAGGGTAAATAGCATGTTATTAAACAATGAATGGGTTACTGTGGAGATCAAGGAAGAAATTTAAAACTTCCTGGAAACCAATGAAAGGGAACACACAACACAAAATCTATGAGATGCAGCAAAAGCAATTCTGAGAGGGAAGTTCATAGCACTACAGGCCTACCTCAAGAAACAAGAATAATTTCTAAATAGACTCTCTAACCTCACAACTTAAAGAACTTGAAAGCAAACAAAAAGGAAACCCCAGAGCAAGTAGAAGGAAGGAAATAGTAAAGATCAGAGCAGAAATAAATGACATAGAGACCAAAAAACAAAAACAAACAACAACAACAAAAAAAACAATTAAAAGGATCAATGAAACAAAGAGCTAGTTTTTTGAAAAGATAAACAAGGTTGATGGACCGTTTGCTAAACTCACCAAAAAAACAAAGAGAGAGGACCCAAACACAAAATCAGAAATGAAAGAGAAGTAACAACTGACACCACAGAAATACAAAAGATCATTAACAAATACTATGAACATTATATGGCAACAAATTCGACAATCTAAGTGAAATGGACAAATTTCTAGAAAAACACAGTCTCCAAAAACTGGACCGGGAAGAGATAGAAAAATTGAACAGACCAATAACAACTAAGGAAGTTGAAGAGGTAATCAAGACTCTCCCAACAAACAAAAGCCCAGGCCTGGATGGCTTCACAGGGTAGTTTTATCGTACATTCGAAAAAGGACTAACAACCATTCTCCTCAAACTATTTCAAAAAAATTCAAGAAGAAGGAAGACTTCCAAACTCATTTTATGAGGCCAGTATAATTCTAATTCCAAAACCAGAAAAAGACAATACAAAGAAAGAAAACTACAGGCCAATATCCCTGATGAACATAGACGCCAAAATCCTGAACAAAATACTAGCAAATCGGATCCAGCAATACATCAAAAAAATTATTCACCATGACCATGTGGGAATCCCATGCCAGGGATTCAAGGCTGATACAATATTTGTAAATCAATAAATGTGATACACCACATAAATGAAAACCACATGATCATATCAATAGATGCTGAAAAAAGCATTTGACAAAATCCAGCACCTACTTCTGATAAAAACACTCAGCAATGTGGGAATAGAGGGATCACATCTCAACATACTAAAGGCCATATATGAAAGACCTATAGCCAACATCATACTCAATGGGCAAAAACTAAAAGCATTTCCCTTAAGAACAGGAACAAGACAGGGATGCCCACTTTTGCCACTCTCATTTAACGTAGTACTGGAAGTCTTAGCCACCACTATCAGACATGAAGAAAAAATAAAAGGGATCCAAATTGGAAAGGAGGAAGTGAAACTGTCATTATTTGCAGATGACATGATATTATACAAAGAAAACCCTAAAGACTCCATCAGAAATCTATTAGACTTAATAAATGAATTTGGCAAAGTTGCAGGATACAAAATTGATGTTAAGAAATCGACGGCATTCTTATACACCAATGATGAACTCACAGAAAGAGAAACTGAAAAAACAATCCCATTCACCATTGTGGCAAAAAAATTAAGATACCTAGAAAGAAGTAAACTTAACCAGAGAAGTAAAGGACCCACTTCTGGAAAACTATAGCACATTGAAAAAAGAAATAGAGGAAGATATAAAAAAGTGGAAGCACATAACTTGTTCATGGATTGGAAGAATTAACATCATTAAAATGTCCTTACTACCCAAAGCAATCTATAGATTCAATACATTCCCCATCAAAATACCAATGACATATATCACAGAACTAGAACAAATACTTCAAAAGTTTATATGGAAACAAAAAAGACCCCGAATAGCCACAGCCATCTTGAAAAAAAAAAGGACAAAGTAGGTGGGATCACAATGCCAGATATCAGATTATACTACGAAGCGACTATAATCAAAACAGCCTGGTTCTGGCACAAGAACAGGCATATAGACGAGTGGAACAGAATAGAGAACCCAGAAATGGACCCAAGGCAACATGCTCAATTAATATTTGACAAAGGTGGCAAGAGCATACAGTGGAGTTAGGACAGCCTCTTTAATAAATGGTGTTGAGAAAATTGAACAGCTACATGCAAAAAAATGAAACCAAACTATTAACTAACACCCTACACAAAAATAAACTCAAAATTGATAAAAGACTTAAATGTGACCCGTGAATCCATAAAAATTCTAGAAGGACATGTGGGCAACAAAATTTCAGACATCATACGCAGCAGAATTTTCACTGATACATCACTTAAGGCAACAGAAACAAAGGAAAAGATGAACACATGGGACTACATCAAACTAAAAAGCTTCTGCACAGCAGAAGAAACAACCATCAAAATGGAAAGGCAACTCACTGTATGGCAGAACATCACTGCTAATGATGTATCAGATAAGGGGTTAATTTCCAAAATATATAGAGTACTCACACAACTCAACAAAAGGAAGACAAAGAACCCAATTAAAAAATGGGCAGAGGAGCTGAATAGACACCTCTCCAAATAGGACATACAAATGGCCAAGAGACATATGAAGAAATGCTCAACATCACTAATCATCAGAGAGATGCACATTAAAACAACAGTGAGGTATCACCTCACACCTGTCAGAATGGCCGCCATCAACAAATCATTAAACAACAAGTGTTGATGAGGGTGTGGAGAAAAAGGGGACTCTAGTGCACTGCTGGTGGGAATGCAGACTGGTGCAGCCACTATGGAAAACAATATGGTGTTACCTCAAAAAATTAAAAATTGAACTGCCATTTGACCCAGTGATCCCACTTCTAGGAATATACCCTAAGAAGCCTGAAACACCAATCAGAAAGAATATATGTACCCCCATGTTTATAGCAGCGCTATTTACAATAGCTAAGATCTGGAAACGGCCCAAGTGTCCATCGGTGGATGAATGAATAAAAAAGCTGTGGTACATATACACAATGGAGTACTATGCAGCTGTAAGAAAGAAAGATCTCTTATCCCTTGAGATGACATGGAGGGACCTGGAAAGTATTATCCTATGTGAAACAAGCCAAGCAGAAAAAGACAAATACCACATGATCTCACTTATTTCTGGAATATAATGAACATAACAGTCTGAGGAAAAGGGTAGACCCAGAGACATGGAAGTAGGGTACAGACTGACAACCCTCAGAAGACAGGGTGGTAGGGGGAGGGAAGAGATAAACCACAGAACCTATATGCATAACCAATGGACATGGACAACAAAGCCGGGGATGGGGCGAGGGGGGATGGGGAGGAGGATGTCAATGGGGAAAAAAGGAGAAACATCTGTAACAAAAATAAAATTAAAAATTAAATAAATAAAAATAAAACAAAACAAAACAAAAAAAAATATTAAAATTTTTCTGCATAATAATGTTGTTATTTAATAAGAAACATTCATTCAAAAACAGTAAAGCATCATTTCTGCCTAATGAGTCACACACATTTACTTATGAAAGATACAGAAAAACAACTGAAAATATTATCTCAAAACAAGTTTTGTAATTTTACTATATGCAAACTAAACATGTTTTAAAACTTTGTGGAGTATTTTAACAAACATAGTAAGGATTTCAGAACCACAGAAAATGATAACTATTACTGTTTGTATTTCATATATAACCTCTAGATCTTTTCCTCCTCAACTGAGGATTTTCTCTCAGAGTTCCTCTGTTTTGTTTCATGCTATAGCAAGGCACACATTTTTCACATTTCTGAAAGCTGATCAATGGCATGAACTTTTATCATGTCCCATACTCTGGCTCAGCTGCAGTGCCTAACTGGTGCCTTCCTTACAGGGGTCATATTTTCCAAATTGCCATTGTCTGACCAGAGCCAGAGTAATAAAGACAAGATAATTTTTCCTATTATTCCGAGTCTGTCCCACAACCCAAATTTTCACCTCTAGCACACAGTTATTCTCAAAAGTTAGTCAACAGAAGTATGGCAAGAGACATTAACAAATGTCCCATGAAAAAAGATTTCCATGGTCAAATAAGAGGAACATTGGGCCTAACTGGACATAGAGAGTTTTATGGTACAGGTTACACATCTTAATTTTAAAGCTCAAACTACTGCCTGCAGGTCAAATCTGGTCCACCACCTGTTTATGTACATGCCATGAGCTAAGAATGGCTTTTAAAATTTTCAGTCGTTGAAAAAATAAAGAAGAAAATATTGTTTGTGACATAATACATATAATACTTTGTGAAAATTATTTGAAATTCAAATTTCAGTGTCTATATATAACACTAACAGAACACAAACATGCTCATTTGTTTATGTATTTTCTATGGCTGTTTTAGCACTACAACAGGAAATTTGAGTGCCTGTGACAGAGACTGATTGGTCCACAAAGCCCAATATATTAACTGTCTGGCTTTTTACAGAAAAAGTTTGCTAACCCTATTATAAACCATTTTCCAAACTTACCTGACCATGGGATACTTCTTCCTCATTTTCTCGATGGAACACCAATTAACAACTTGACACATACTAGTATTCCAAGAAAGCAGTTTGGAGAGTGGTGATTTAAGTATAAACCAAATGGTTCCTCAAAAGGATGAATAAAAGAGTATGAATGAAGTGGGTAAAAATTCACCATGATCAACAATGCCAGTATAATTAATTTAGAGCCAGATACTCTGTTAAGCACTTTACACGAAGTACTTTAATGCTTACAACAACCCTATAACGTTGAGACAGAACATATCTAGTAGGCAGTTGTATTGATGGACCTGGAGCCAGGCCCTGAGATGTGGATATGGGGATGATCAGCACAGAAGGTAGTTGGAATAACAGGAGTTTATGAAATCACCAAGATCAGAGGAGGGGCACACAGTAGTGGTAAAAGAAAAATCTATGAAGACCTGAGGGGGAATAGTTTTCTAGTTAGAATAAAGGGGAGAATGGTATTTTGGAAGCCAAAGAAAGTTTTAAGAAATAAGAAGTGATCAAACACTTTCAAGTGTTTATAGACAAGTCAAGACAAAGAATGCAAAATTTCCATTGGATATAGCCTTTAGAATGTTACAAGTTACTTTGGGAAAGCAGTTTCAGTATTGGGAGCGAAAGTCATACTGAGAAAGGTTGAGGAGGAAACAGCAGTAAAAAAGTGAAAAAAGTGGGTAATAAGACTTGATTGCTTCTCAAACCCTAAATTTTATCAGAATGAGAACTAGATCAGATTGACAATACATGTTTAAATGGTATTGAAAACTACATTTAAAAATTTTTTTTTCATATTTAAATCTTATTCTATAGTAAACACACATTGTTTTATACACGAGATTATAAATGTAAGAAGTTTTATTTGTATGTTCTTTGAAAAAAAAAAACACAAAAAAGAATAAAGTCAAAGCATGCTTTACTGTCCCTACAAACCCTAAATAATCTCTAACTATGTGCATTATTTTAAATCTCACAAATTTCTGTGATTACTATGTGCATGTGTTAGTGTACTTGAGGACACCTGCTTTAAGAGCCCAAGACTGAAGGTGTAAGAGAATGAGAAATTATTTGGGCATCTACTGACAGATCTCAATTTTGTGTTTTCTAAGACCAAGACAATGAATTTTAAGAACATTTTATTCTACTAAAGAGTTAAGTATATAAATTCGCAAACCATACACAATGACATTCAAACAAGTCACAGTTTGGCTCCAACCCAAATATTCCAACCTAATGCTTTACAGTCTTTGGAAATTATGATATTCCCCAAATACATGCCTCCTTTCTTGGTGCCTTTTTAATCCTTTTCACTTAAAACGCAGTCTTCTAATCCCTCTTGCTCCTGCTGGTTCAGCTCAGTTCAGTACACATGTATTAAATGTCTTCCGTGTGACAGAGAGTACACTAGGCATCAAGCTAAGATAAGGACTCAGTTTTAAAATGTTATCCTGAGAAATCTTGTAGGTAACTGGACTGGGATGCATGATGAAATCTTGTGGTGGATGGAGCCTCGTGAGGTAATGAGGTGGATGAAGCCTTAGGCTTTTTGAAGCTGAGTATAAATAGGGAATTTCTATATGTTGTGCTGTGTTAAAACAGGTGGCCTAATGGATCTAAGTAGTGATTTATCAACTGTTTAAAATATATAAAAGAAACTGGTTGTTTTCTTAGAAAAAGCTATTTGTAAATAATACTTGTAAAACTAGAAAATTAAACCCTCTCCAATTTGATTGGTTAAACATGTAGATACAGAAATTACTGCCCTGCTGGTGTGGCTCAGGGGTTGAGCACTGACCCATGCACCTAAAGGTTGCTGGTTAGATTCCTGGTCAGGCACATGCCCAGGTTGTGGGCTCAATCTCCAGGAGGGGATGTGCAGGAGGCGGCCAATTGTTGTTGATCCTTCTCTCTCTTTCTCTCCCTCTCCCTTCCTTCTCTTGCTAACAACAACAACAACAACAACAACAAATCAATAAAAAAAACCCACAGAAATTATTTTGCCCTACATTTCATTAATAATGCCTCTCTAGTAAAATAAGAGAATATTAAATTATTTAATTTAAGCATATAAGTCTTTGTATTCTGCATACTTTTGTTGAAAACAAACGTACCATTATTTTATAAAACATGTGTTTACATTTTTCAAATATCAAGAGACAGAGAAAACAAGCCACAGACTGGGAGAAAATATTTGTAAAAGACACAGCTAATAAAGGAGTATTATCCAAAATATGCAAAGACTCTAAATTTCAGTAATAAAAAAATGAATAACCCAATTTAAAAAAAGGCAAAATACCTAGATACTTCACCAAAGAAGATATACATATAAAAAGATGTTCAACATCATATGCCATTAGGGAACTGAAAAGTAAAACAATGAAAAACCACTACACATATTAAGAATGGTCAAAATCCAAAACACTGACAACACCAAATGATGGAGAGAATAAGGGAGACCCTCATTCATTGCTGGTAGAAAGGCAAAATGGTAGAGCCACTTTGGAAGACAGTTTGGCAGTTTCTTGTTCACAAAACTAAATATACTCTTACCATACAACACAACAAACACACCCCTCGATGTATAAGCAAATAAATTAAAAACTTAGGTCCACACAAAAACCCAGACAGGGGTGTTTGTAGCAGCCTATTCATAGTTGCCAAAATTTAGAAACAACCAAGATCTCCTTAAGTAAGTGAGTGTATAAACTGTGGTACACCTAGACAAAGAAATATTATTTGGTGCTAAAAAGAAATAAATTACAAAGCCATGGAAATGATTCCAAATATACAACATTCTGGAAAAGGCAAAATTATGGAGGCCATAAAACAATTAGTGGTTGCCAGTGGTTGTAGAGATGGACAGATGAATAGAGAGCACAGAAGATTTTTAAAGCAGTGAAACTACTCTATATGATACTACCATGGTGGACATGTGTGACTATACACTGGCCAAAACTCAAGAAATGTACAAAACTACGAGTGAACCATAATGTAAGCTATGGAATTTGAATGATAATGCTGTATCAATATACAGACATTGACTGTAATAAATGTACCATCCTGATGCCCATAGTTAATCATGGGGGAGACTGTGCATATATGGGAATGGGGGTATATGGGAATTCTGTTCTTTCTGCCCAATTTTGCTGTGAACATAAAACTGCTCTAAAAAAATAATGTTTATTAATGAAATAAAAAACATCCCACAACTATAGACATAATTAGTTAAAAGTCTCTGAGAGGAACAAAAGATGATACAGACTGTGAGAAAATATTTACTAACCACATATCTGACAAAAAGAGATGTATGCAGAATGAAGAACTCTTAAAACTCCATTGTAGACTTCCGGTCAAGATGGCGGCGTAGGTAAACGCAGTATCGCGTCCTCCCACAACCACATCAAAGTTACAACGAAACTACAGAACAACCATCATTCAAAACCGCCTGAAATCAAGCTGAATGGAAGTCAACTACGGAATTAAAAAAAAAAAAAAAAAGCAGCTACATCCAGACTGGTAGGACAGGGGGCAAAGGCGGCGCGCAGTGGCGGTGCGCGGCGGCGAGACGGGCTGGTCCCACAACCAAGTGTGGTGGATAAAAATCAAGAGGCTCCCGCGGCTGGGAAGGTCCTTCCTGAGGACTGAGGGGTCCCCGTCCCACACCAGGTGCCCCGTTCAGGGTTCCAGTGCCAGGAAGAGAATCCCCATAACTTCTGGCTGGAAAAACCAGCGGAAACTGAGGCTCAGGGAAGTTGAAGTGGCTGGAGCCCCAGGCGGCTCCCTAAAGGGCCCGCGCACGGACTTATCGGACTCTCTCCCTCTGAGCTTGGAGGGGAGGCAGCTCGAGGGGCGCCAGAGACATACAGGGAAGAACTGAGCTGTTTGGCACTGGAGCGAGGGCTGGAGAGGGGTCTTCCTCGGGGACAAACGTGCTGTAAGAGGCCTTTGTTCCTTTGGTGAGCCCTTCCTGGGGGCCGCAGACAGAAGCCATATCTGGGACTCCAGCAACCTGGCTCACCCTGGTAGCCCCGCCCTGCTGACTCTCTGAGGCCCCGCCCCGCCGCACACAACTTTCAAGCCCACCCAAGCTGTTGCCACTTGCTTAACCATAGGATTGGCCGGTCTTGGATCCTGCTTCAGGTTTTTCCTAAATTCTTTCAAAGGAGCAGCATCGGGTCTCAGCGAGCCCCATACCTCTCATTAAGTAATACACAGAAACAAACACAGGGAGGCAGCCAAAATGAGGATACAAAGAAACAGGTCCCAAATGAAAGAACAGAACAAAACCCCAATAAAAGAACTAAGCGAAAGGGAGATAAGCAACCTAACAGATACTGAGTTCAAAATACTGCTTATAAGGATGCTCAATGAACTCAGTGAGAACCTCAGTGAACTTAGGGAGGGCCTCAAGAGCATAAAAAAGGACCAGCTAGACATCATGGATACACAGTTAGAATTAAAGAAGGCATTAACTGAAATAAAGAATAATTTACACAGCTTCAATAATAGAGTATGTAAATCCAAGGAGCAAACCATCGATTTGGAATATAAGTAAGCAAAAAATCCCCAATCAGAACAGCAAAAAGAAAAAAGAATCCAAAAAAATGAGGATAGTGTAAGGAGCCTCTGGGACAACTTCAAGCGTGCCAACATTCGCATCTTGGGGGTGCCCGAAGGAGAAGAGAGAGAACAAGAAATCGAAAACCTGTTTGAAACAATAATGGCAGAAAACTTTCCTAAATTGGTGAAGGAAACAGACATACAAGTCCAGGAAGCACAGAGAGTCCCAAACAAGATGAACCCCAAGAGGCACACACCAAGACACATCATCATCAAAATGCAAAAGGTTCAAGACAAAGAGAGAATATTAAAAGCAGCAAGAGAAAGGCAGCTAGTTACCTACAAGGGAGTACCCATTAGGCTGTCAGCTGATTTCTCAAAAGAAACTTTGCAGGCCAGAAGGGAGTGGCAAGAAATATTCAGAGTGATGAAAACCTAGAACCTACAACCAAAATTACTCTATCCTGCAAAGCTGTCATTTAGAATTGATGGACATATAAAAACTTTCCCAGACAAGAAAAAGTTAAAGGAGTTCATCACTACCAAACCGTTATTATATGAAATGATGAAGGGTCTTTTTGAAGAAAAAGATAAAATGTATGAACAAACAAAATGGCAATGAATACATATCTATCAACAATGGAATCTACAAACAAAATGAACAGGTAGAACAGAAACATTCTCATAGATACAGAGAACATTTTGTTGGTTGCCAGTTGAGAAGGGGGTTGGGGGAATGGGTGAAAAAGGTGAAGGGATTAAGAAGCACAAATTCATTGCTAGACTGACAAACCTCAAAGGGAAAGGGGTTGGGGGGGTGGGAAGAAATAAACCAAAGAACTTATATGCATAACCAAAGGGCACAGACAATAGTGTGGGAAAAGGTGGGAGGGGGGGCGGGAGTGGGGAGGAGGGGGTCAATGGGGGAAAAATGTGAAACATCTGTAATACATTTTACATCCAACAATAAAGATTTGAAAAAAAAACCAACAAAAAACAAAAACAAAAAACAAAAAAAACCCCTCCATTGTAAAAAACAATCTAATTAGAAAATGGGAAAAAGACGAAGAGACATTTCACGGAAAGGATACACAGATGGCAAATAATCATGTGAAAGATTCCAATATCATTCTTCATTAGGGAAATGCAAATTAAAACCACATTGAGATATCACTATATACCCATCAGAATTGCTAAAACTGTTATACTCACCTCCTCCCAGGACCAAACTGGAATTACAACTAAAATATAGGACAAGCCACCTAAATAACCAACTGAAGACTAGCTGAAGAGCAGTCTTATAAGCAAGCATTTACAGGGAGATTCCAAGATGGCTGCAGAGCAGGTGGAAGCTACACATACCTCATCCCAGCCCCAAACTGGATTACAGCTAAATTATAGAGCAATCAACCAAGTGAAGGCTAGCTGAACTGAAATATAATAACTAAGGATTTACAGAAAAAACCACACAGAGACTGGTAAGAAGGGCAGTTATGCAGAAAGGGCTGGGCCCAACTCAGGTTGGGCAGTGGCTGAGAGGCTGGAGGTATATCACAGCTGTGATGCTCCGTCCCCCTAGGAGCACTGGGGTCTCAAGCCCATGAAGGGATCTCCAACCCAGAGCAACAAAAATGGGAGGAGGAGCCCATATAGCATCTGGTGGTGAAAATTAGTGGGGATTCAGTCCACCTGGGAGACCCACATACCACCTTCCCAGGGATGAGTACACCTATTGTTACAGCACCAGCCTGGGGAGTATACTGTCCATTCGCTGACTGTTGGCGAGGCCAGGTTGCCATACTCCGGCCCTGGGGAAGGGTCTGCTGGCTGTACCCAGCAGTGACTTTAAGGGCTCTAGTTTTCTCTGGAGTCTTTTCTTGGAGACTCAGACAGTGACTAATTTGTGTGGCTTAGGAAAGAGGGCCAGTCTCCCCCAACCTCTAGCACACAGCCAGCACCCCTCCCCCCATGTGTTGAATTGCTTGACTAGGCTGTTCTGATGAGTTAAGTGGCACAGGGGATCATAGTGCTGCACAGATCTGGGACTTTCAAACCCTGTTTCCAGGCAAAGCTTTTGTCCGGGAACCAGACTGGCAAGTGCTGGGGTGTGTGTCTACATTGCAGGGGGGTGGCGAGGGTCAGAGGCAAATCCTATCATTCTGCAAGTTCAGCCTATGCTACCCTGAGAAGAGAAAGATGTGTTTACCAGCCTCCTACAGGCTGCAGGCACCACCCCCAATGGGAGACTGTTTGCATAAGCTTGGACAAGTGTCAGATACCCTGGCACACTGGGCTCAGTTCCATGAGGAGAAGAGAGACTGGCTCAGAGCTGGGATATTCAAAGTATGAATTTCTTGGAGGCTACTGTCTGGGACCAAGACAAAGTACTTAACCCCTTTCTGCAAACTGAGCTGGCATCATGCACAATAGGAGACTCTTTTGACTTATCTTCCTGAGCCCACTGCTGCAGAGGGGACAGAGGGCTGCACCCAACTTGAATCTGTAGTGAGTCCCTCCAGGGGGAACTAGAGTTGAAGACTCTGGCAGAGACTGGGTAGTTTGGCTTTAGAGCAGGGGCCACTTTCCCTCATTGAGTACCTGAATGCATGATCTCCCAACAGAGGAACCACTAGCCCTGTCCTCCTAACCCAGTTACCTTGTCCTACTAAGCTCACAACCTGTGGGAGGAGCTGTGGATTGCGGCTAGTCTGAGCTCACCCTACAGTCTTCCTTTGGAAGGCTCTGAAGGAAGACCAGGCAATCTTAGGGAGAGGTGGAGTAGCTGACAGGTGGAAGTGGGCCTCAGGGAGCATTGGTTCTTTTACAGATCTGCCCCCAGTTCTAAACTGGAGGAAGCCGACCGTTCTATACAGATTGGCCCCCGTTGTGCACATAGGTCCAGCAGACATAGACATAAACAGTGAACAGCATGGTAGCTCCAGACAGGTATCCCAGGCTGGTTACACACCACGTCTGACATTGACCTGTACCTGAACCCCACTCAAGTGGACCCAGGATCAACACAGCCAGTGCTGGACTTCAGACCACATCAGAGCTCAATCCAACTAGTCACACAAGCGGCACACCCAAAAGGGGATTCTGGCAGGCACCAGACCCTGATAGGAACAATTTCACCTTAGAAGGCAGTCAATGCACTGCATCACATACATAATTGAAGTTTACCCTTATAGTCAGCCTGCCTGAAGGGTTGACTCCAACCACAAAAGGGACAAAAGCACTCAAGATTCAATTACAACAGGAGAGTACACATAACCCACAAGAGACATTCCCGGAGTATGGAGGTCAGGTAATCTGGGAGATTGTGCCACTGAGCCCAGCAAGACCCCTTCATCATAAAACCATCATAAGAAGTTTGGCAATCATAGCAGATCTACCTAATAAAAGGGACAAAATGGGGAGACAAAGAAGTATGTCACGCCCTGGCCAGTTTGGCTCAGTGGTTAGAGCGTCGGCCTGCGGTCCGGAGAGACCCGGGTTTGGTTCCCGCTAAGGGCACGTACTTCGGTTGCAGTTTGTCCCCGGCCCTGGTTGGTCGTGCGGGTGGCAGCCACTCGATGTGTCCCTTCACGTCGATGTTTCTCACTCTCTCTCCCTTCCTCTCTCTCCCTCCCATTCTATCTGTACAAAAAATGGAAAAGTGTCCTCGGGTGAGGATTAAAAAAAAAAAAAGAAAGAAAGAAAGAAAGCGAGCGAGCGAGAAAGAAAGAAAGGAAGAAAGGAAGAAAGAAAGGCAGTCATAAGGATGTTCACCAAACTTTAGAGCAGACTAGAGGTACATAGGGAAAACTTCAACAGTTAGAAAGTATAAGAAAGAAGCAAGCGGATCTGAAGAACACAATAACTGAAACGAGAAACACATTAGAAGGAGCATTTGAGATCTTGCTTCCTGGCATATGTTGTCACTTTGGCTCAAATAAAGTATAAAAATTATCTACAGGTCTGGATGTTTCTTAGGTTGACATTTACTTGGCTTATAGTGGCAGGAGTCGGAGGATGCCCATCCAGGACCACCTTGGGAGACCGGGACCAGTGCTAAGTACATTGTGCCCCAGCTGCTCCCTGTTTCGCATCAGGTGAACCTGGGTGAGACTCTTGGAACCCTGGGCCTCCTTGCTTTAAGTAGCTGGCCATGACTTTATATGAGCTGTTCATAGAATATCCTTTAGGTGGATAAGGATTGAGATGATCCAGGATAAGGGAAAAATAAATGGTTTGTGTATTTTAGGTTTGGCTTTTCAACTGGATTGCTTACTGAGAGTCTGCACAAAATCTTTGCTGCTTAAATGAGAGAATGAACTCTCTTTAGCTCTGAAATAGAAAAAACTTGCTTTCCTAACCTGAATAGCCAATGGAGTGATGACAGTTGTTCAGATGCTGCAAATCTGGAGTTCTGGAGATGGACGCCTCAAGAAGTCAGTGCAGTAATGCAGCTGATCCTGGAGAAGTCAGTGGGAACACCAACGAGAAGGGAAGGGTGCCTTGGAAGAAGTTCACTCTGAGAGAGAGGAGCCCATGACCCGGAAAGCATCACTGTTCCAGTGGTGTCCAGTAAGCTCTCACTGGCCCCTGCTCTGGTATTCTTAGGTGACTAAGAATCTTTGGGGAATTGCCTGAGAAAAAATTTCCTCTTGGGCATAAAGAAATCCTATAGAGATATTCACTGCTTTCAGCTCACCTAGAGACGTGCACAGAAAGACCAGTTTTCCCTAGAAGTTTGTTCAAACTATAGAGATCTCCAAATTAACATGGGAAGGTGTGACTCTAAGGCTGACAAGGCCCATGACAGTCCCAGTAATACTAAGATGGCTGAGATGAGGATCTTCTGATATTTCTAAATTAATTTTTGCATGTACATTTAGAAAAGAATGGCTATAAAATTAGGCATAATGACTGGGGGGAAAAACTATTAGAGACTATCTCAGAACTTAAAAAGGCCTTCTCCCTTATGCTAAAATGAAACTATGTTAAAGGACTTACAAGAAGAAAAAAAAAAGGAGAGAAATAAGTAATAAGATAAATGGATCAACCTATGATGTCCTTTAGGTGTCAACCCAATTCTTTGAGGTATTAAAAATGGCTGTCCTCAAACTAAATCTCTACAAGTTCAAGAAGATTGAAATCATATCAAGCATCAAGCATCTTCTCAGATCACAATGGCATGAAACTAGAACTCAATTGCAACAAAAACATGCAAAGACATTGAACACATGGAGGCTAAATAGCATGTTATTAAACAATGAATGGGTTACCGAGATCAAGGAAGAAATTTAAAACTTCCTGAAAACCAATGAAAATGAACACACAAAAACATAAAATCTATGGGATGCAGCAAAAGCAGTTCAGGGAGGAAAGTTCATAGGCCTACCTCAAGAAAAAAGAAAAATTTCTAAATAGACTCTCTAACCTCACAACTTAAAGAACTTGAAAGCAAATAAAAAGAAAACCCCAGAGCAAGTAGAAGGAAGGAAAAAGTAAATACCAGAGCAGAAATAAATGACATAGAGACCAAAAAAAAAATTCAAAGGATCAATGAAACAAAGAGCTAGTTTTTCGAAAAGATAAATAAGATTGATGGACCCTTAGCTAGACTCACCAAGAAACAAAGAGAGAGAACGCAAATGCACAAAATCAAAAATGAAAGAGGAGAAGAAACAACTGACACCACAGAAATACAAAAGATCGTTAACAGCTACTATGAACAATTATATGGCAACAAATCTGACAATCTGAGCAAAATGGACAAATTTCTAGAAACACACAGTCTCCAAAAACTGGACCAGGAGGAGATAGAAAACTTGAACAGACCAATAACAACTAAGGAAATTGAAGAGGTAATCAACACTCTCCCAGCAAACAAAAGCCCAGGCCCAGATGGCTTCACGGGCGAGTTTTACCGAACATTAAAAAAGAACTAACACCCATTCTCCTCAAATTATTTCAAAAAATTCAAGAAGAAGGAAGACTTCCAAATTCATTTTATGAGGTCAGCATAATTCTAATTCCAAAACCAGAAAAAGACACTACAAAGAAAGAAAACTACAGGCCAATATTCCTGATGAACATAGACGCCAAAATCCTGAACAAAATACTAGCAAATCGGATCCAGCAATACATCAAAAAAATTATTCACCATGACCAAATGGGATTCATCCCAGGGATGCAAGGCTGGTACAATATTGGCAAATCAATAAATGTGATACACCACATAAACAAAATGAAGACTAAAAACCACATGATCATATCAATAGATGCTGAAAAAGCATTTGACAAAATCCAGCATCCATTTCTGATAAAAACGCTCAGCAGTGTGAGAATACAGGCATCATATCTCGACATAATAAAGGCCATATATGAAAGACTTATAGCAAACATCGTACTCCATGGGCAGAAACTAAAAACATTTTCCTTAAGAACAGGAACAAGACAGGGATGTCCACTTTTGCCACTCTTATTTAACATAGTACTGGAAGTCTTAGCCACCACTATCAGACATGAAGAAAAAATAAAAGGGATCCAAATTGGAAAGGAGAAAGTGAAACTGTCATTATTTTCAGATGACATGATATTATACATAGAAAACCCTAAAGACTCCATCAGAAATCTACTAGACTTTTTATTATTATTATTTTTTATCCTCACCCGAGGACATTTTTCCATTTTTTGCTCAGATAGAGCGGGAGGGAGAGAGGGAGAGAGAGAGAGAAACATCGATGTGAAGGGACACATCGAGTGGCTGCCACCCGCACGACCAACCAGGGCCGGGGACAAAGTGCAACCGAGGTACATGCCCTTAGCGGGAACCGAACCCGGGTCTCTCTGTACCACAGGCCGACGCTCTAACCGCTGAGCCAAATTGGCCAGGGCAGAAATCTACTAGACTTAATAATGAATTTGGCAAAGTAGCAGGATACAAAATTAACATAAAAAAATCGATGGCATTCTTATACACCAATGATGAATTCACAGAAAGAGAAACTGAAAAAACAGTCCCATTTACCATCGCGGCAAAAAAATAAGATACCTAGGAATAAACTTAACCAAAGAAGGACCTATTTGCAGAAAACTACAGGACATTGAAAAAAGAAATAGAGGAAGATATAAAAAAGTGGAAGCACATAACTTGTTCATGGATTGGAAGAATTAACATCATTAAAATGTCCGTATTACCCAAAGTAATCTATAGATTCAATGCAATCCCCATCAAAATACCAACAATATATTTCACAGAATTAGAACAAATACTTCAAAAGTTTATATGAAACCAAAAAAGACCCCGAATAGCCACAGCCATCTTGAAAAAGAAAGACAAAGTAGTTGGGATCACAATACCAGATATCAGGTTATACTACAAAGCGACTCTAATCAAAACAGCCTGGTACTGGCACAAGAACAGGCATATGGACCAGTGGAACAGAATAGAGAACCCAGAAATGGACCCAAGGCAACATGCTCAATTAATATTTGACAAAGGTGGCAAGAACATACAGTGGAGTAAAGACAGCCTCTTTAATAAATGGTGTTGGGAAAATAGGACAGCTACATGCAAAAATGAAACTAGACCATCAACTTACACCATACACAAGAATAAACTCAAAATGGATAAAAGACTTAAATGTGACCTGTGAATCCATAAACATTCTGGAAGAAAATGTAGGCAACAAAATTTCAGACATCATATGCAGCAGAATTTTCACTGATACATCACTTAAGGCAACAGAAACAAAGGAAAAGATGAACACATGGGACTACATCAAACTAAAAAGCTTCTGCACAGCAAAAGAAACAACTATCAAAATGGAAAGGCAACCCACTGTATGGGAGAAGATCACTGCTAATGACACATCAGATAAGGGGTTAATTTCCAAAATATATAGAGTACTCATACAACTCAACAAAAGGAAGACAAAGAACCCAATTAAAAAATGGGCAGAGAAGCTGAATAGACACCTCTCCAAATAGGACATACAAATGGCCAAGAGACATGAAGAAATGCTCAACATCACTAATCATCAGAGAGATGCAAATTAAAACGACAATGAGGTATCACCTCACACCTGTCAGAATGGTCGCCATCAACAAATCATCAAACAAGTGTTGGCAAGAGTGTGGAGAAAAGGGGACTCTATTGCACTGCTGGTGGGAATGAAGACTGGTGCAGCCACTATGGAAAACAATATGGTGTTACCTCAAAAAATTAAAAATTGAACTGCCATTTGACCCAGTGTTCCCACTTCTAGGAATATACCCTAAGAAGCCTGAAACACCAATCAGAAAGAATATATGTACCCCCATGTTCATAGCAGCACTATTTACAATAGCTAAGATCTAGAAACGGCCCAAGTGTCCATTGGTAGATGAATGGATAAAAAAAGCTATGGTACATATACACAATGGAGTACTATGCAGCTGTAGGAAAGAAAGATCTCTTATCCCTTGAGACGACATGGAGGGACCTGGAAAGTATTATCCTAAGTGAAACAAGCCAAGCAGAAAAAGACAAATACCACATGATCTCACTTATTTGTGGAATATAATGAACATAACAGTCTGAGGAAAAGGGTAGACCCAGAGACATGGAAGTAGGGTACAGACTGACAACCCTCAGAAGAGGGTGTGGTGGGGGGCGGGAAGAGATAAAACACAGAACTTATATGCATGTATGCATAACCAATGGACATGGACAACAAAGCCGAGGATGGGGTGGGAGGGGGATGGGGAGGAGGGTGTCAATGGGGTACAAAAGGAGAAACATCTGTAACAAAAATGATAATAATAATAAAAAGGCTGTGCTTGTTTTATTATATTTTTGTTAATCCTCACCCAAGGATATTTCTTCCATTGAGTTTTAGATAGAGTGGAAGGGAGGGAGGGGAAGAGAGAGAGAGAGAGAAATATTGATGTGAGAGAGACATATCAATTGGCTGCCTCCTGCATGACCCCAACCGGGCCAGGGATCAAACCTGCAACCCAGGTTTGTGCCCTCAACCAGAAATTGAACCTGTGACCCTTTGGTCCATGGGCTGATATTTTAACTGCTGAGCCAAACTGGCCAGGACTGGCTGTCCTTATTTTAAAAGGCGGAAGGTCATTTGGAACTTAACTGGCCAAGGACTGATACAAATTCCCTGTGTCTGTCTATATATGTAATTTGTAAATGTGAGATCATTTTTTACCTCCGGATGTACTGTCAAAATTCATTTAAAAACAAGCACTTGTAAGAATTGGGTATTCTAAAATTCTCAGAAATATAGAAACAAACTTCAATACTTTTCAAGTTCATATGATCAAAAATTAATCCTTAGTAAATAAAACTAGCTTAAGTTTGTTGGTTCAACTAAAACAGACATGTATATATTTCACCTTGGTTTTACAAAAATAAGGCTGTGTTAATAACTTGATTTGATGTTCATGAAATTTTCTAGAGGTTATAAAATATTTCAGATATATTTGCCAATAAAACATTTATTTTCTACAGGTTATAAAATGTCTAAAATAAAGAATGCTAATTGCTTACTTCCCACTTTTAATTAGAAATTGAGGTCTTAAGGGTTAAAAATCTCAATATATGTAGAAATAATCTTGCAGTATTCCATAAGGGCCCCTGGAACACCTAAAAAGACTTGTCTCTTATGTTAAATTGAATGGGGAGCATTATAAAATAAGTGGTAAAAAAACTTCTAGGGTATATTTTTTGAATAAGCAATGGATGTAAATGAAATGAATAGTCAGGGCTATGGGAAACCCAAGGAGGCCGCTTGGTTCTTCCCTGCTCCCTGGCTCCCCATTTTTCGGTGTTTGCATTCCTTCATGCATCATAAGCTGTACTTAGATGAAGGAACTTACGATCTGACATTATTGAAAGGAGACATCTTTCACTACTGCCAAGGTCTGATAGAGTCACTTCAAGAAAATGCCAAGTTGGTAACTGCTTCCTTTCACAGCGAGCTCCCAGGAGACAAAGACTTTAAAGATCATTGACTGCCACCTGGGGATTTTTGTTTATTGGAAAGGACATCAAATAAAAGGCACTCTTCAACATTGTTGAAAGGGACCTTATTAGGCACCTAACCACAGATGGATATCTACCAGTCTCGGACACTTGCCTCTGTCTAAAACAGACTCACTTCTACCTAAGAGTTATCTAGGATAAGAAGTCACTGATGTCAGAGAAGGACAATAATACCAAGACATCTCCAAGGCCTGTATACCTATGGATTGATATTGAACTCAGTATCCATTCTGTTTAACTGTCTTACATGTATGCTAATAATATTAGTTATAATAATAGTTATAATTACTCTTTGGGTTTTTCTACATAGTCTATGATTATTATACACGTATAAGATAACAGTTAATACTCTCTTTATGGCTTGTGAAAATGTTATACTACATGCCAAACACAGAAAAATGAGACAGAAGGCAAAACTCGAATCATGACAGTTCAAATAACAGAAAAGACCCAATGATGACCATAAGACCCAAATGCCTTTCATTTACCTTCCCTTCTCTTTTTGGGAAAATATGGCCTCAAGTCACATCTCACTGCTGCATCCCCAATGGTCCAATGTTGATTCTGAGACTTCTTAGGAATGTACCTTCCTCACACTGTGAGACCACACTATCCGACCAAAAGGTTGGTCATCAATGCATTCTTTAGATTGATTTATGACCGAAAGGGGGAGTTATAGAAGAAAAAGGGGTACTGTAATAAATCATAAATTCTTAACTGGGCAAGTCATGGTGGGAAGTCATGCCCTTTAGGACATACAGGCTTATAAAGTCTTGGAGAAAGGTTTTTGAGCATGCCTGTCCTTTGCCTTTTTTCATCTAGGTTAATACACCTTTGAGATGCCAGAAGTAATACCTTTTGAAGGCATAACCACCTGTAGGAAAGCACACAATATTCTTAACTATCCTATAATCCAATCCCTGCATTCATTTCTCCCACTTTCATGTAATCTTTCTATGTTCCTTCCTTAATTTCAAATGCATAAAATAAGCTGCAAAATTGTTATTCTCCAGAGCATTTGCAATCTTGCTTACCAGCATATGTTGTCAGTTTGGTTCAAATAAACTCATAAAAATTCCTTAAAAAAAGAAAGGAATCAAAATAGCACATTAGCTAACACAGAGGAACAGATCACCTACCCGGAAGATAGACTAATGGAAATCAACCAATCAGAGCAGCAGAAAGGAAAGAGACTTAAATAAAACGAGGATAGTTTAAAGGGCCTCTGAGATAATATCAAGCACTCAATCTTTCTTATTATAGGGATCCCAAAAGGAGAAGAAAGACAAAAAAAAAAGGAAAGTTTATTCAATGAAATAATGGCTGAGAATATACCTAACCTGGGAAAGAAAACAAATATCTAGGTCCAGGAAGTACAAAGAGTTCCAAACAAAATGGATCCAAACAGACCCATACAAAGACATATTGTAGGTAAAATGGCAAAAGTTAAAGATAAAGAGATAATTTTGAAGGAAGCTAAAAGAAAAAAAAAAAAAAGAAAGAAAGAAAGAGCTACATACAAAGGAAACCTTCTGAGGCTGTCAGCTCATTTCTCACCAGCAACTTTATAGGCCAGAAGAAAGTGGCAGGACAACCATAATGTGCTGAAAGAAAGGAACCTATAGCCTAGAATAATTTATCTACTAAGGTTATCATTCAGAATTGAAGGAGAGATAAAGAGTTCACCAGATAAGCAAAAAGTAATGGATTTTATAACCATTAAACCAGTTTTACAAGAAATGTCAAAGAGTGTTCTTTAAGTAGAAAAGAAAAGGCTACAACCAAAAATAAGAAAATATGTGAATATGAAAAAACCTCACAGGTAAAGTCAAATATTCAATAAATACTGCAAATGAGGCATTTAAAAAGCTACTACAGCCCGGCCAGTATGGCTCAGTGGCTGAGTGTTGACCACAGGTCACAGGTTCAATTCCCAGTCAGGGCACATGCCCAGGTTGTGGGCCAAATCCTCAGAGGGGGGCATGCAGGAGGCAGCCAATCAATGTTCTCTCTCATCGATGTTTCTATCTCTCTCTCCCTCTCCCTTCTCTCTCTAAAATCAATAAAGAAAACAAAAAAATTAAAAAGCTACTACAAAGTTTTAAAGAAAAAAAGTATCAAACTTATTCAAAAGTCAATATGTAGAAGATATACAACACAAGAATATCTAAAATCTGACATCAATATCATAAAGCATGAAGAAGAATAAATATGTAGTGCTTTTAGAATACACTGACACCTGCATTTGAAAGTGCCTGTGGATTACACATGCCTTAGTCCTTGACAGTGCAGGGAGAGGAACTGCTGAAAGCGTTTCCCCATGTTTTAGAGGGTCCATTCTTGTCCCTTCCAAATGCTGGAACTTCAGTACATGTCAAAAAACAAAACAAAACAAAACAAAACAAAACACAAACAAAGAATACAATATACCCTCAATTTCGCAGACAATGATCTAATGAACTTTGGATTTAACAGAGAAATTTCCAGTCCTTATGTCATATGTGGAAATTAACACATTGTTAATTGTAAAATGCTTTTAACCAAGATTTGTTGATAGTTAAATTAACAGCTCATTTTTTGTTATTAATTCACTGTTATGTTTAACACATTTTAACAAATAGGTCATATGTTGGAAAAAACATTGCAATAATTTTGCTGACATAAATAAATATTACATATCTACAACCATAGTCTAAATATTTAAATCCAAGAGTAAACAATGTTTAGCTACAACAATTAGCACGTGATCACACTGTAACACATGTGGTAATTGGTCTGTTGTGGCATGGCCTGATTTTATGTAGTTTCAGGGCGGGGGCTGTGTGCATTTGTTTACTCATGGTGACTGGTGAATACATTCATTTACTTAGACCTATTCAGTATAAATTTAAAATTACAGTAATACATAAAGGAAACTCTTCTGTGAAATTAAACTTTTCATACACACTTAATTTTTAATTACACAAACGTGTCTCCATAAGTAAAAAGAGGTAAACTATTTTGTCAGTTTATCAACATACGCATTCAGAAAACCTATTTTATTATATAATGGACTTTTGGCTTTAATGGACACTCCCTCACCTGAATTAACCCGTTATACTGCGGTTTTGCTGTATATTGAGATGTAAATGCCTATCAGGTTAAAATAGACTGCTATAGATCTAGAATAGTATACATAAGCCTCATGGTAACCACAAAGCAACCCCCCCAAATATATATATATATATGTGTGTGTGTGTGTATACATATATATATATATATGCGTGTGTGTGTGTGTATATATATATATTTATAGAACAAAAAGAAAGGAACCAAAAAAATAAATAAATAAAGGAAAACAGTAACCCACAAGGGAATAGATCAAGAGAAGAAGAAACACAGGATAATTTTAAAACACAACCTAGCCCTGGCTGGTTTGCTCAGCGGTTAGAGCGTCGGCCTGCGGCCCGCAGAGACCCGGGTTCGGTTCCCGCTAAGGGCACGTATCTCGGTTGCAGTTTGTCACGGCCCTGGTTGGGTCATGTGGGTGGTAACGACTCAATGTGTCCCTTTCACGTCGATGTTTCTCTTTCTCTCTCTCTCCCTCCTACTCTATCTGAACAAAATATCGAAAAATGTCCTTGGGTGAGGATAAAAAAAAAGAAGGAAAAAAACCCACAACCTTAAAACAATGCACAAAATGGCAATAAATACATACTTACCAAAAACTACTTTAAATGAAAATGGATTAAATGATCATATAAAAATACACATGGTGGATGAGTGGATTAAAACACATGACCCATCTGCCTGGCCAGTGTGGCTCAGTGTATTGAGCACTGTCCCATGGACTGGGAGGTCCCGGTTCAATTCCCGGTCAGGGCACACGCCTGGGATGCAGGCCCGATCCCCAGTAGTGGGCATGCTGGAGGTAGCCAATTGATATTTCTCTCTCACATCGATGTTTCTATCTCTCTCTCCCTACACCCCCAAAATCAATAACAACATATTTAAAAACAAAACAAAACACCTGACCCATCTATATATGGTGCTTATGAGAGACTCACTTAAAACCAAAGACACATGCAGACTGAAAGTTAAGGATGGAAAAAGATATTCCATGCAAATATAAATGAAAAGAGAGGTGGAATAGCAAAACTTGTATCAGAAAAAATATACCTTAAAACAAAAAATGTAAAAATAGAAGGCAAAGAAGAACATTAGATAATTATAAAAGGGTCAATTCCAAGAAGAGGATATAACAATTGTAGATATCTATGCACCCAACATAGGTAGGAACACCTAAATATATAAAGGAATTATTAATGGGCATAAAGGGAGAAGTCTACAGTAATACAATACAGTAGAAGATTTTACTACTCACATTAATGGACAGAGACATCAGACAGAAAGTTAATAAGAAAATAATGGCCTTAAATGTCACATTAGATAAGATCAACTTAATAAACATTTACAGAACATTTTATTCCAAAACTTCAGAATATATATTTATTTTTCAAGTGCACATGGAACATTCTCCTGGAAAGACCACATATTAGGCCACAAAACAAGCCTCAATAAATTAGAGAAGACCGAAATCATATCAAGCATCTAAATAGCATGCTACTAAACAACCAATGGATAAAAGAGGAAATCAAACAAGAAATCAAAACCTATCTTAAAACAAATTAAAATGAAAATACAACTTTTTAAAATGTATGAAATGCAGCAAAAGCACTACTGAGAGAGAAGTTTATAGCTATACAGGCCTACCTCAAGAAACAACAACAAAAAAATCCCAAATAAACAATCTAACTACAACTAAATAAACTAGAAAAACAAACAAAATGCCGAGTAAATGGAAGGAAATGGTTAAAATCACCGCAGACACAAACAAAATAGAAATTTAAAAAGCAATATAAAAGATCAATAAAACTAAGAGCTGGTTGTTTGAAAAGATAAATAAAATAGACAAAAACTTTAGCCAAACTCAAGAAAAGGAGACAGCCCAAATCAATAAAATAAAAAATAAAAGAGAAGTTAGAATTGACAGCACAGAAATAAAAAAAAAGCATTAAAGAATACTATGAATAATTATATGCCAACAAATTTGATAATCTAAAAGAAATAGATCAATTTCTAGGTGTATAATTTTCCAAGACAACCAGAAGAAATAAAAATCTAAACAGCCTAATTAGTAGCAATAACATTAAAGTAGAAAAAAACAAAAACAAAAACAAAAAAACTCCCAACAAATAAAAGCACAGCACAGTACCAGATGGTTTCACAGCTGAATTCTACCAAGCATTCAAAGAAAAATTAATAACCATCCTTCTTAAACTATTTAAAAGAAATGCTTCCAAATTCATTTTATGAAGCCAGCATTACCCTGATACCATAACCAGATAAAAATACCACAAAAAAATAAATTTATAGGCCAATATCCTTGATGAACACAGATGTAAAAATTCTCAACTAAATATTAACAACCCAGATTCAACAATACATTAAAATGATATACACCACAACCAAGTAGGATTCATCCCAGGGATGCAAGGATGACTCAACATCCGTAAATCAATCAACATGATGCATCACATTAACAAAATAAAGTATATACACCATATGATCATCTCAATAGATGCAGAGAAAGTATTTGACAAAATTCGACATAATTTTATGATAAAAACTCAACAAAATGAATTTAGAAAGAACGTATCTCAACATAATAAAGGCCTTACATGACAAACCCACAGCTGGTATCATACTCAATGGTGAAAGGCTGAAAGCCTTTCCCGTAAGATTAGGAACAAGCCAAGGATGCCCACTATCACCACTCTATTTACAACATAGTATTGGAGGGCCTAGCCACAGCAATCAGACAAAACAAAGAAACAAAAGGCACTCAATTTGGAAAGAGGTAAGTAATGTTCATCATTTGCAGATGAAAGGATACTGTATATAGAAAACATTAAGACTCTATCAAAAATCTATCAGAACTAATAAATGACTTCAGTACAGTTGCAAGATATAAAAACCAATACACAAAAATTGATTCCATTTCTATACATCAATAATGAACAATTAGAAGAAGAAATTTATAAGAATGATTCCATTTACAATTGCATCAAAAAGTATAAAATACCTAGGAATAAATTTAACCAAAGATGTAAAAAACCTGCACTCTGAAAATTATAAGAGACTGAACATGATACAAATAAATGGAAAGATTGGAAGGATTAGTACTATAAAAATGTCCTTATTACCTACAATCATATATAGATTCATTGCAATCCCTATCTAAATATCAGTGGCACTCTGAATCTAAGAATTAGAACAATTAATCATAAAATTTATATATAACCACAAAAGTCCCGAATAACCAAAGCAATCTTGAGAAAGAACAAAGTAGGAGGCATCAAGATCCCTGATATCAAACTATATTATAAAGCTACAATAATCAAAACTGTATGATACTGGCATAAAAACAGACATATAGATCAATGAAACAGAACAGACATCCCAGAAATAAATCCTTGCTTATATGATCAAGTAGTCTACAACAAAAGGGGCAAGGATATATAATAGGGTAAAGACAATCTCTTCATTAAGTGGTTTGGCAAAACTGGACAGACACACACACAAAATAAAACTGAACCCCTTTCTTACACCATATACAAAAGTAAACTCAAAGTGTATGAAAGACTTAAATGTTAGACCTGAAACCATAAAACTCCTAGAAGAGAGAATAGTCAGTAAACCCTTTAATATCACTTTTAGCAATATCTTTTTGGATATATCTCCTTGAACAAAGGAAACAAAAGAAAAAATAAACAAATGAGACTAATATACAAACTGAAAAGTTTCTGCACAGTGGAGAAAACCATCAATAAAACAAAGACAGCCTACTGAATGAGAGAAGATATTTGCAAATGATATATCCAATAAAAGGGTAATGTCCAAAATATATAAAGAACTCATACAACTTAACACCAAAAAAACTCCCAAAGCCCAATTCTATTAAATAATGAGCAGAGGACCTAAATAGACATTTCTGTCAAGAGGACATACAGACATATCAAAAGATGCTCAACATCACTCATTATCAGGGAAATGCAAATTAAAACCACAATGAGATATTACCTCGCAACTGTCAGAATGGCTATCATTGCTAAAATCAACAAACAAGTGCTGATGAAGATGTGGAAAAAAGAGAACCCTGGTATGCTGTGAGTGGAACTATAAATTAATGCAGCCATGTATGGATACTTCTCAAAAAAATTAAAAACAGAGCTGCCATAAGATCCAACAATTCCACTTCTGGGTATTTATCCAAAGAAAACAAGAACAGTAATTTGAAAAGACATATGAACCCCTGTGTTCACTGCAGCATTACTAAGAAAAGCCAAGATATGAAAGCAACCTAGGTATCCATCAATGGATGAATGGATAAAGAAAATGTGATGTGATGTGGTGTGTGTGTGTGTGTAATAGAATATTAGTCACCAATAACATAGCACGAAATCTTGCCATTTGCAACACGAATGGACCTAGAGAGTACTAATGGTAAATGAAGTAAGTTAGACAAAGGCAAATACTGTATGATGTCATTTATATGTTGAATCTAAAAAACAAATGAATAAATAAGACATAACAGAAACAGACCCAAAGAACAAGCTGATGGCAGCCAAATGCGAAGGGAGTGGGAAGATAAAAAGTAAAAAGAAAGATGCATGGCTGTTGTGGCTCAGTTGATTGTCATCCATGCACCAGGAGGTCACTGGTTCTATTCCTGGTCAGGGCACATACCTGGGTTTCAGGCTCAATTCCTAGTAGGGGGTGTGCATGAGGCAACCTGTGGATATTTCCCTCTCATCGATGTTTCTCTCCCTATCTCTCTCTGAAATGAATAAAAACATATAAAAAAGAGAAAGAAAAGATAAAATGAAAAATTATGTTGTCCATTTTGGCTCAATATTTGGGTACCCATATAAACCTCAGTGCAAATCTAATAGAATTTCTCAGTGCTGGGGAATCAAGTTCCAAAAGCTAGGCAGAATTCCACTGTTAATGCAATACTGGTATCATAAGCTTAGATACAAAAGAGGATGACTGATCATTGGCTGAGTAGTCCAATGCTATATTTCCCAAACCAAAAAAGAAATTGCTTGAAAAACCTATGGGTAGCACTCTAAAATATTCAAGTCAATTCCACTTTATAGATGTAAATACAAGAAAAAATATTAGGAACAGGACTAAACAAAATTTCAGCTTTAAAAAAAAATTTATAAGCAATGAATCAAAGACCACAGCATACCAAATGTCCAAAGACACATTTCATTCCAAGGAGGATGCTGAACTTATAACGAGCTTTAGAACTGTACATTCCCTACAAAATAGGAAGCGATCTCTTGGATATGACATGAGCTGCAGCTTGCTCAGCCCTATCTCACTTTATGGATTTATGGCAATTTCCCAGGTAAAGATCCATCCCATCCCAGAAACCATGTGTGGCTTACATATTTGCCATTCCTACTATGGTATGGCATAAATAAATCATGGAGCTTGGGTCAGGACAGCCAGCTTGTAAAGTGATTCATGGAGCCAGCAACACCATCCCCTGGGACTGTGTACTTTATTACAGTAAACCTCAGAACAAGATACAATTTCCTGACTCAAGAAGCAGCTTTTAAATCAGGACACCTGGACAGCCCTGGAATCACTTAAAAAATACAATAGGTCTCAATTCACCACTGTTTCTCTGTGCTGGCGTGTACATGCCTCAAGCCTGTTCCTTTTAACACTAAACACTGAATTCCAAAGGCACCCCTTCTGAGTGAATTATTATGGTGACAAAACTACAGAATAAACTTAAATGCATCCCATCTTCTTTCCTTCTTTGTCTTCTGTTTGTCCCTGACTTTATTTATCTACTTAAAAGAATAATGCTTCCCATTATAAAATTTCCCTCCTAATCCTTCTCCCAGCCTTTATAAGTCATAAACCAGGAGGAGCACCTTTTGGTGTCTAAAATAAAAAAGCAAGGGACTATGAATCTCTAGATAACTTAGTAAGGATCTACAGAGTAGGGTGATCCTGGGGACAGAGTTAGAAGGGCATCCTCGGGCTTGAAGGCCTACACTGCAATCAGTGTGATTTATGTAGATATTATCTGTATTTTAAATGAGCACTGGCCATAGTTCCATACTCTTGTTTAAGGAAACTGGAAATATAACCAGTTATAAAGGTTATGTGTTTGCTGAACTCCTAAAGGCTTTTTACATAAAGCTCTAAGTACAATCACACAGCTATCTTTTATGTCCTCAGAAATTTGAACAAAATGCTTAGAGTGCTCAAACAAACCAAACCCATTCCCAGTTATCAAAAAGAACTACTTTTAAACCAAGATGCCAAACCGATTTTAGCTAGATATAAAACTACTAATCCTAATCAATTTCACTTTGGATTTACTGAAGCCTCCATGCCACAGGCCAGTCACACACAAATACTAGTTTATGCTTCTTCTCGTAGAAACCCTGGAGCAAAATACGTGTTGTGACTCTCTATTGTGACCATAGAACTGACGCCAATGCCCTGATGCCAACTGAGAGACAAATTTACTTTTATTCAATAAAGAGCTACTTGATTAATCGTTATGTTTTGCAGCCAACAATATATACAAAAAGCTGCAGTGCTTTTACTACATTCCTTTACAATGAGAAACAGGCCAACAGAAAATATGGGGTCTAGCTCATTAGCCTCTTCACACCTTCCCAAGGCATTGAAATGATTGGCCTGTACACAACCTGAGGTGTTAAAAAATGTGAGCATGGAGACTGGAGGTCAAGGTAAACTACAATAATTAAATCACAAATATGTGAAGGCTCAAAGCTTTCCAGTCAATCAAAGAGAGGAAAGAAACAACTGAGCCTTCTCAGCAACTACAAACATTCTGATGCCAATGTGATCTCTCATATATCTCAAGGGACACAGGTCTTTAAGTCCTGAGTAGGAAATCTAATCGTATTATTTTGTAAGAGAGGCATTTTTTCCCTTAAGCTGGTTCTTCATCAATGACCATACCATCCAACAAGTTTGCTAAAAAATAATTCACCAACAAAAGTTCTTTACTTAATATATATCTAAACTGCTGGAAACAAGAGATGCAGACATGTTCCTTCTTAATGATCTCTCTGGCTCACTTGTGCATCTGTGTCTTCCTAGAACAGACATCCAAACCAGGACGAGGCAGTGGCAGGTCACTTACATTGGTCATGGAGTTTTCTCACTAGGAAATGCATCAAACCTTTGTAGCCTGCCAGTGTAAATAAACACTGCTGACAACATGCTGTAAAATGAATCACACTCTAGAGAATCAACTAATTGGAGGGATATATGAGAAAATGGCATTTAAAAAAGTGTTTATTTCCAGATAAGCCTTAAATTCTTAACCTGGCAGCAAAAAGAATACTTTTGGTTGTGAATGTGAAAATTGATACCAATTGCAAAATTTATTTAGTATTTTGTAGGAAATACATTTTAAGGACCATCAAAATAGACATTTGAGTTTCATAAACTTTAATTATATAGAAATAACTACATTATCTCTATTTCCCTCTTCAAAGTGTTCATTTTGATTTGAGTGTATTAAAAAAAATTTTTTTTTTCTTTATTGATTTTTTAGAGAGGGAGGAAGGGAGAGGGAGAGAGAGAGAGAAACATCGATGAGAGAGAACATAGACTGGCCGCTTCCTGCATGTCCCCCACTGTGGACTGAGTCCACTGATTTGGGTGCATTTTAAATTGATAAGTTAAGTACACTTTGAAAAAAAAGTACCTAGCACTAATATATTAGTATTTTGATGACATATTTCAAAATATATATTTGAAAACTGCCAACAGTGAGTCTTGAGGAAGATGAATAAAGATGAGTAACTGCATTTGTCTCAATTCTATTACTATTTAAGCACTGGACTACAGAATACCATTCTCAATTGACCCTGACCCTCAAGTCTAAAAAAAACCCCAAACCCCCCAAAATTCAAAACCATCTATCTAGTAAATAAACAAATGTCCAATATACTCTATATCCCTTCCGTTTCCTCCTTTGTAAAGAGGGACCATGTTAAGTAGATATGAACATTAATAAATATTTATAAATAGCCTTGAAGAAATGTGAAGTGATAAAATGAAATGTAAAAATAAAAGACAGATTTTCTTTTTTAAGAACTTAAACCACCAAAACAGCTTTATTCTCTTTTTTAACTGCATGTGGAATGAAGTACACAAACCTCTAGGAAGAAGCTTAATGAACGTTGTTCCCAGCCCTGTGACCCTTGTTTACACATTTTTCTGCTCCACATTCATCCCATCTCAGGTTCACTCTCTGCTATAGATCCTCTGATGACTTAAAAAAAAAAAAAAAAAGAGGGAAGCTGAGGTGGAAGGGCCGCCTGCACTCGGGGCCACAGGCAGGGAGGGGGCAGGAGGCTTCTCTCCCGTGTGGATCCTCTGGTGTGGGAAGAAACCTGACAGGGCCCTGAAGATGTGCTGTACGGCTGCACTGGTAGGGCTTCTCCCTGGTGTGGATGTACTAGTACTGTGAGTGGTGCTCACTGAAGAAGGAGCTATGCTTATGGTGCAGCTACTCTCCTGGCACATGTACAGATTCTTCCTGGGGTGGATCCTATGATGCTAAATGAGGTTGGAGCTCTAGCTGAAGGCTTTCCCACATTCTTTTTTTTATTTTTTATCCTCACCTGAGGACATTTTTGCATTTATCTCCAGATAGAGTGGGAGGGAGAGAGCAAGGAAGAGACAGAGAAACATCGACACGAGAGAGACACATTGAGTGGCTGCCACCCACACAACCCCAACTGGGGCTGGGGACAAACTGCAACCAAGATACGTGCCCTTAGCAAGAACTGAACCTAGGATTCTCTGGTCCATGGGCCAATGCTCTAACTGCTGAGCCAAACTTGCCAGGGCTTTTCCCACATTCTTTACATTCATAGGGATTCATTTTGTTCTGTTGTTTTTTCTTTTTTATTGAATTTATTAGGGTGACATTGGTTAATAAAATTATATAGGTTTCAGGTGTACAATTCTATGATACATCATCTGTATTCTGTATTGTGTGTTTACCACCCCAAGTCAAGTCTCTTTCCATCACCATTTATCTCCCTGTACCTCCTTCTACTTCCCCCCATGCCCCTTTCCCTCTGGTAATACTATAACATTGTTCGTGTCTTTGTTCTTATTCTCTCCATGGTGAATTCTCTGGTGCCAAGCCACATCTGAACTGTGGATAAAGATTTTCCCACATTCTCTACAGTAGTAGTCTCTCTCCAATGTGGATTCTCTGGTGCTTAATAGCATTTGACTTCTGACTGAAGGTCTTGGCACATTCAGCACATTCATAAGATTTTTCTCCAGTGTGAACTCTGTGATATCTAATAAGGTTGACGCTCTGGCTGAAAGCTCTCCCACATTTCTTAAGGTTTCTCCCCATTTTGAATTCACTGGTGGATGAAGGCTTTCTTACAGTCACTCCATTCATAAGATTTCACCCCAGAATAAATGCTCTGATGTTTTACTATATCTGAATAGCATTTAAAGGTCCTGTCACAGGTGCTGCATTGATAAGGCACCCTTTCCAGTGACCTCTGCCATCTGTTGCAGAGCCTGCATTCAGGTGATGTCTGATATGGACAGACTGTTCTTATGGCCATTCTGTCATCCAGTTTCCTCATAAACAACTGGTCCCTGAAGGGACTGTCTGGACCTCTTTCCAGCTTCCTCATTTCCACAAAGGTCCAGAAATCCCAGTGCTTGGAGAGGCCCCCTGGCACAGTCCTGGCATCCTTTCTCCATGGCATTCCCCTTCTAAAGACACTTTCTGTGGTGTCAACCCTGTACTCTGAGCTCCTGGCTCAGCAGCTGAGGCAGTGCAGCCAGAAACCTGGTCACCACTTGATGCCTGTGCTAGAAAAGCTGTGTGTGCATCCATCAGGGTGTCCCTCTCCACAGAGTTCGAAAAACTCAGGCCTAAGCTCCCTTCCATGCAGAAACATCAAGAGTGGGGACACCTGTTGGCTCTGCTGTTGTCTTGTTCCACCAGGAACTAGCCCAGCACCTTCAACTGGTCCTCAAGGGTCTACAAGGACAGGTTTTTATCTGAGGAAAACCCTTTGGATGCTCTTCCAGTATCAGTAATTTCTATAGTTTAATACACAGCTAGACAGAAAATCAAACCTCCTCTTGCCAGTCAAGTCTACTTCTCACCCAGACCACATACTGTTACAGATTCCACCACGCAGTGTATAAAATCTATGACTTTTAGATACATGTATAAAGAGAGAATGTAAACATTTACTATGAAACATGAGCACTGGCTAGAAATTATATTTTCAAAATTGTATGAAAAAAAACTAAAGTCATTTAGGATTTAATGACAAAATATATACATGTATTTTGTTCCTAATTAAGAGTTTTATGTCAAACCAATATTTTCTTTTTAATCTTGTAATGTTTTGACATCACAGGGCAATTGTTCCTCTTGCTATGCAATAAAAAATTAGGCAAGTATTAAACTATGAAAATAAGAATAAAAATAAAAATAGAAGACCCAAATTTTTAATTCCATTTTGCTATACTAAAGTTATCTATATCTTAAACAGCTGTAAGTGTTAGACACTATAGATACAAGTTTAAAGAGAGAGAATCTCTGTACTTTTACACTACAATGACAGAGTTGAGTTGTTATGAGAGAGACCTTATATCCTACGAAGCCTAAAATGTTTTCTATCTGGCCTTTTACAGAAAAAATTTTGCTGACTCCTGTTATAGTCCATCACAGAAAGATGTGGGAGGGGTGAAGAGAAGCTAATTCTATCTTATAAAGTTATGTGGGCTTTGTAAGTGTGAGAGGTTGCATGTCTGTGCATGGGCGTATGTGAGGATTTTGAACGGGGCAATGGGAAGGGGATCATTAGATCCTAGTAACACTACCTTGAAAAAATTATTCATATTCTGTTTCACACTGAGGTCAGGGTCACCATGGTAACTCACTAAATTAAAGCATTTAGGCTTTTCAAACTATATTTCAGAGCTTCACTGAGCCTTACATTTTATGATTGTAGGTTAACTAGAGTCCCTTATTTTTTTCAACACTGCATGCTCCCTTGGCTTCTGTAAAATCACAATTTCCTGATTTACTATCTAACTCATATCATTTCTTCCTTGTCTCCTTTGCAGGATCCTTTTTCCTCCTCCACATGTTGAATGCCCTAGTGTTTCATCTTAGGCCCTCTTCTCATTTTATACAATTATTCATTCCCTTTTGTTTGAGATCCAGACCTACATACAGATAACCAATTATCTACTGGGTAGTTCTATCTTAATGTCCTGCATCTCAGAGGACCATATCAACGTCTACCTCGTTTCTCTCCCCTAGACATCTAACAGTCATCCAGAACTCCACTACTTCCTAACAACCAATAAATTATGCCATTTTTTAAGTATTTTCTCAGAAACCTCTTAAAACTCTTAAGCACTGTTTTATTTCAAGATCTAAACAACTCTAGATTACTACAGTTTTCATGACTTTAATTCTGCTCTCCACACCTCATTCTTCACAGCAGAACCATATACCTAAAATATAAACATGAATATCATATACAGGGTGGGACAAAAGTAGGTTTACAGTTGTGAGTACATAAAACACAAAGTTTATTCTTATATTATTATTTATTAATTATTGTATTATTTTCCATACAAACCATTGTAAACCTACTTTGGCCCAATCCTGTATATGCTCAAAATATTTAATAGCCTCCAACATGGCCCCAATGATCCTCACAGCCTGGTGATATTCACACCCTTTTCTAGCCTCTTTTATATACTAGTGCTGATATGTGAGGTCAATAGAAGATAGAGGAAGTGAAGTATATCACTTCCAAGATTAGGTTATAAAAAACAGTGTGGCTTCTGTCTTCAGTGCCCTCCCACTCTTGAATCACTGGTTCTGTGGGAAGCCAGCTGCCATTCTGTGAGCAGCCCTACAGAGAGGCCCATTCAGTGAAGAAACGAGGTATCCTGCAAACAGCCAGGACTCTTCTCAACAGCCATGTGAGTAAGCCATCCTAGCCATAGCTCCTGAAGCCACAATACTGCTTCAGATGACAGCAGCCCCAGGTGACACCTTAACTGCAACCTCATGAGAGATCTTGGGCCTGAAGCACACAGCTAAGTGGCTACTGAATTCCTGACCATCCAAGGCAAGAATTGTTTTAACCCACCGAGTTTGAGGTAATTTGTCATGTAGCAATAGATAACTAATAGAGAGAACAAGGGCCACATTCCTTAGCATGGTACATAAGGACTTAGTACATAAGCCATGATTAGGACTCTTCCGTTATCCATTCTAATTTATACTCCAACATTACTGAATTACTTGTAATTCTCCGAGTCTTGTTAACTGCTATCCAGACTGAAAAATCCTTTTCTGATATCATGACCTCTTAGAAGCTATCCCTGATCATCAATTTCTATCCCTCGTTATGTCTCATATCATTTGACTATGGCCAGAATTTTGTGCTGCCTTTATACGTGGTACATTACAGGGCCAGCTGCACAGCACAGCTGAATTGAGTTGATATGTAAATGGTAGAGTGTGGTCACACACAAGTAGCTTTATGTATATGCTCCCATTTTTTACCTTGATCATGTTTTAATATACTTATTTACATATGTCTCCTTAGAATCTAAAATAGGTATTCAATAAACACTTGGAAATAAACAGGCGTGTGTTAAATTTTGGATATAACCATATTTCACACTTAAAATGTACAATTTTAAAAAACAAAAATTGTTTTTAAAAACAGAACCTGCAATTATGATTCTCATTTCCTGTTTTTAACTATTATAATTATAAACTCAAGACACAAAGTTTTCAACCCTAGAAAAGGAAATGGCTATAGAAAATGTAGAGAATGTATTTTAAGCAATTCATATCCAAAACATATATATATATATATATATATATATTTTTTTTTTTTTGCATTGATTTTCAGATAGAGCAGGAGAGGGAGAGGCAGGAAGGGAGAGAGAGAAACATCGATGTGAGAGAGACACATCGACTGGTTGCCACACACACGACCCCAACCGGGGCCGGGGATAAACTGCAACTGATGTATGTGCTCTTAGCGGGAACCGAACCCGGGCCTCTCTGCCCTGCAGGCCGACGCTCTAACTGCTGAGCCAAACCGGCCAGGGCTCCAAAACAAATTTTGTTGTTATTGTTAAAAGAGCAAAACATACGGATTTTAGGTCCTGGGGTTTAGATTAGTGTTTCCCATCCCTTTCACACCATGAAACACATTAAAAATGATAATATTTGTATAGAAAACTAAGATAAAAGATGAGGCTGCTCTAGGCCCACACCTGAAACCTATTTGTAACAGTAGCACCCTGATTCATATAAATTGAATTTTCTTAGAATGCCTTTAAAATTACATATAACAATTTTGCCTAAGGTAGAAGATTTCAGAACTTCCTTCCCAATACTTAGAAGAAATAAACACAACACAGTAAAATCCTGGAAAACAGTCACTTGTGTGAACCAAACAAGACAAAGGATATAATTTCAACTTTAGCTGCAGGTAAGAAAAGAAAAAGAAAAATTCTGGTGGGGAATGGAGGAGTTCTTAACTGTATTCTAAGTCCAGAAACAATACCAAGGTCTGAAATGAGGTAATAAAACAGAGAATTCCCAGTAACAACCCCAAATTTGGAGAAATAAAGATTAAAAGGGTGAATTGACAGCTCAAAAAAGGAAAGTTGGGAGAAAGACTTATCTATAGAAGCCTCAGAACAGGCAAGAAAAACTACCAGGATATGTTGTTTTCTAGGGAGTCTAAAAAATTCTGCAAATGATCTAAACCCTATTCACGTCTACCATTATGAATACACCACATTTATCAACATCACAAAAGAAACAAAAAAATGAGCCCAGGTCCTCCAACAAAGACTGTGGAAGGCCCTGCCTGAGCACTATCCCTTCTCTCCACATTCCTGAGGAATAGAAAAGCAGACTGAAGCCAATTCCCAGCCCTTACACTATGTCTGAGAGGAGGGAGCAACCAGGTTTCAGATAGTTGGTACTAGAATAGGTATCAGGGAACATTCACCCACTTTACATTAGGAGGAATACATCCAAGAATTTCATAACCACCTGAGTAATTCTTCAAGAATAATGTCAAAATAAACATTATCGAGCATGCAAAAACAAAAATTAAAAAAAAAAGAGAAAAATCCAGTATCCATAAATTTTTCCTGAATAGCCAACTGAAGATAAATTCAATAAACAACAATTGAAGAATCAAAGCAAAGAGTTCAGAAAGGTAAAGAGAAAATGTGATAAAGAACAGGTGATAAGCACTAAAAGTAAATGTAGAACCTGGACTAAGCAAATTTGGGAATTATAGTTATAAAATAAAATATAAATGTCATAAATCTTGGCAATTCTGAAATAAAAATATATCTTTAAATACTAGTGAGAAAAAGCATTAATTTCCTTACTTTTTAGAACATGGGGTGAATTAATATTGATTAAATGTTGGAAAAAAATAACCTTAATCTCAATCTTTTTTTTTATCTTTGGGAGGATATTTAAGGAATTCTCCTATGTACAGTAAAAAATATTCAACTGAAAATGTATTTGTTCATCCTGTTAAAATAAAGTCAAATTAAATTAAAATTTTATTCATAGTGCATGTTATAATGATCTCATTTATTTCCTTCCTATATGAAAAGAATCAATACCCACTATAAATCATGATTTTTTCCTAAGCAGCTGATGTTCAGGCATGCTTTTTTTTTTCTTTCTCCTTTATACTACTTGCTGTTGCTTAAATTTTTAAAAAAGAGTAGATTAATAAATAAATACATGCATAAATAATTAAAATCCTCTGATTTGGAGCATACCATGAGGCATAAGAAAAGGCAGGTACTTTGGACTTCAACTCTGTCATGTACTAACTCTGATCTGAGACAAGTAACTTCTTGAACCTCATTTTTCTTATCTATAAAATGATGATACAAAAGCCTCAACGTCACAGTGTAGTTGTTAAACTAGAGACAGTTTAAAATAATACACCTCTGTTACAGCTGTGAGTCTGATATGTTAGGCACTTACCAAATGTTAATTTTTCTAGAGGACTCAGGTTGTGCTGACAAAAATAGAAAGAAGAAACCCAAATATACTTCAGGTTTTCTATTTCTCGCTGATTATATCTTTTAACCTTTAGCTAAGAGTCAAACAGATATGAGGTTTCACTTCCCGAGATTAGTGTGGCTAAGCACTGTTTGCTTTGTAACAACAAGATGACCAAAATGTACTGGAAGTGATTTCATAATATAAACTTCCATGCAGTTCCAGAGTCTTGTCTTTCCTCCTCTTGAGACAGTGATATCTTCTTGACTCAAAGCAAAGAGAATGTTATATTTAAAGTGTATTAAAAAAATTTCCCCAAACTGAGATTTTTTGGCAGAATCTATTGCACACTGGAAGTAAGGTTATGATTAGCAAAGAAAACCAATCACCACAGGACTGGATCAGTTACCTTAAAAACACACACACAACAAAAAACTACCCTCCCCCAAAATGAACACTCCCCTCTTTCAATCTCATAAAACTATTTCAACATAGTTATTGGTAAACAAAGATAAAAATGTTTTTACATATAAAATCCATAATTTAAAAGATAAGTTCCAGAATATAGTGCATTTCAGCAATTAGCATGTAGATTAGAAGCATTATTAAAGGGATGTCCAGCACTAACAGGAACTATTGATATGCTAATCTTTCCTAGTATTATTGAGAATAAAATAAAAGTATATAAGACTTTAGTTGGAAGGGAGAGAATAAAGAAGATGCATGACAGAGATGTTCAGAGAGGGTAGAAAGGAGAGTTAAGTGACTGAGTGATGAAACTGATGAGTTGAACAGCTATATAACTTCCTAAAAACAAAAAACAAAAAAACCTCAATATCAATACTAACCTAACTGTAAAGTTACAAGACAATCTGCTTCAAGGAAGATTGTCTGCTTCAACTTTTTATATCAAATACAGTGTTCCTGATGTAGCTTATGGAAATATTTTAAATTAAAAGGAGTATGATGACTAAACATTTTCATACCAAAATAATGAGAAGCGAAGTTCTAAAACTGTAAAACACAAAGATTAATACCAAAGCTGCTATAATATGAATGTCCAATGAAATAATTTTAAGTCCGTGATTCAGGTAAGAGGTTGAAATACTAGTTGTAACAAATGGTACTCTCTTTGAAGGGATGAAATCTATAATGGAAAAAAATGGTCACTTACTTATGAAGCTTATTTGCATAGAGCTCCATTGATCTCATGCTGCCTACACGAGACATCCACAGAAGAGCTGTCAAGTCTGCTTTAAGTTTAGGTGCTCTGACTCCTGTCAAAACTGGGACATTTTCTTAAAAAATGTTTCAAGCTGCCTAGTGCCAGGACTGGTTAGTTCAGGGGCTGGAAAGAACTGTATATAGCATGAGTGACAGGTAAAATGTCAGGCTACGTAGATATTGATATTTATTTCAGTAAAGCTCTATGAGTATGCTTAATTCTTAAATTTAGAGAGTATTCTGGTCTGGAATCTTATCCAATGGATTCCTTACTGGTCTTCTACTCTAGCCTCTCCCCATCCCAACCCATCCTTAATAGAGCCAGCATTATCTTCCTGAAATATGAATAGAATTATGTCACTTCTCTGCTCCCCAGCTTACAGAATAAAAATTGTAATTAGTAGCATACCAAGCTTTATCCTTCAGAATTCACTTGGAATATTTTTTGCATCAGCAATGCTAAATTTCTGATAATTCCTCAAATACACCTTAATATTTCATACCTCTGTGACTTTTTTATATTATATCTTTTCTATAAGAATACTGTCCATGTTCTCTTCTCTATTTTTCCTTTCAGAGATGTAGCTAAAGGGTCTATGAAGCCTGCCTTCACAATCCCAGGGGGACTTGGGCTTCTCCTTCTCTTCAAGCTCTCATTGAACCGTGTTCATGTATCTTTTATATTCCCAGAGTATATTATGATTCCTGTTTTTCATAGCTTTCATCTATGAATTCCCAAAACAGACCAGTAACTGGCACACACTGTTTACCCTTCTATGAAATATAAGAACTTAGAAATATTTTTCCAAAGTTCAAATAAAGTTCTGACTATCCTTTCAGTGATTCAGAAACAAACTTGTCACAGAATTACCTAAAGTATGCCAGGCTGATCTCAAAGCCTCCAATTCCATGCTATAACATGGGCCTTTGCTAAGTGATTTAAGCCAATATAAAAACAAAACAAGTACTTATGATTCCACTTATATGAGGCATCTAATGTAGTCAAATTCATAGAAACAGAAAGTTGAATGGTGGTTACTAGGGCCTGGGGGAGCAGGAAAAATAGAGTTGTTTTAAGTAGCATGAAAAAAATTCTGGAGATTGGTTGTACATCAATGTAAACATATATAACACTATAGAACTGTACATTTTAAGATGGTTAAGATGGAAAACTTTGTTTTTTAAATCTCAATAAAAATTGAAATAAGACAATTGCAAGTAAAAAATATAATGCCCATGGAAGTCTAATCTAGAGAAATGGCTAACACGTAGCAAACATTCCACAGTTTTTAATGACAAAATATGTTCAATAACTAAATTTCTCTAGTAGATAATATGTATTTCTGGGAAACAATTTATATCTCTGGAAATCTTCATGCAATCCCCAAATTCTACCACATATTTCCTCTAGTGTAGAATGAATAGAATTTCAAGGGAAAACAGAAATGTTAACATCTAATATTTTATACCAGTATGTATTTGTTCCTTTGGAAGAACAGTTAAAACATAGGTGGAATAAAATGGCAATATACCACTTAGAGTTAAAATAACAGGAACTGGAAAACACCATATTCTTAATAATAGGGGATAAAAAATAATTTATGGTATAGCATTCAGTGGAATATATTACTCCAGAAAATAATGCTATAGATCAACATTAGATGGTTTAGATTTTTGTACTTACTGCTAAGTAGAAAAAAATCTTTATCTGAAGAATCATACAAAAATAATTAGATCTAGGTAGGATTACACGTGATTTTCATTTTACTCTTTAAATATTTATGAAATATCTGAATTTAAATATATTAGCATGCACTCTTTTATAACAAGAAAAAAAACCCCAAAAAACAGACTTTCCACTTCGGTTCAAATCCAATGTTTCCTTGTTTATCTCCTTTAAAAGATTTATCCATTGTTGAAAGAAGAATATTGAAATACCCTACTCTTACTATATTATTTCCCCCTTCAGCTTAAAATAGTATTTACTTAATATATTTAGGTGCTCCTATGTTGGGTGCATACATAATTAAAACTGTTTTATCTTCTTGATGAACTGATCGCTTTATCATTATACAAGGTGCTCTTTGTCTCTAGTTACTGTTTTTGACTAAAGTCTATTTTGTCTGATGTAAGTATAATTACTGCTACTCTCATTTGGTTTCTACTTGCATGGAATATCTATTTTCATTCTTTAATGTTTAGTCTATATGTTTCCTTAAAGCTGAAGGGAGTCTTTTGCAGATGGTATATTGTTGGGTCTCATTATTTTATTCATCTAGCCATTCTATATCTTTTGATTGGAGAATTCAATCCATTTATATTTAGAGTAATCACTGTAAATAAGGATTTACTAATGTCATTTATTCATAGTTCTCAAGCTGTTTTGTAGTTCTTTTGTTCCTTTCTTCCTCTCTGGCTGCCTTCCTTTGTGAATTGATCATTTTCCATAGTGGTATGCTTTGATTCCTCTCTCTTTATCCTTAGTGAATTCTCTTGTAAGCTTTTGCTCTGTGATTACCATAAGACTTAAATAAAACATTTAATAGATAGGTCTATTTTAAGCTGAAACCACTGAACTTTGATCACATACCAAAACTCTATCCCTTTTCTTTTCTACCCTTATGTTTTCTGATGTCACAGGTTACCTATTTTTATACTGTGTATTCATTAACAAATTGCTGCAGCTACAGTTAATACTCTCGTCCTTTAATTTCAGAATTTTAATACTCTTATACCAGAGTTAACACACCTCCATATATACAGTATTAAAGTATTCTGAATTTGCTCATCAAGTTCCTTTTACCAGTATGTTGTGTATTTTCAAGTTACTAATTAGTATCCTGTCTTTTTATCTTTATCTTGAAAAACTCTCCAGCACTTCTTACAAGGTAGGTCTAGTGGTAATGAATTCCCTCACTTTTTGTTTGTCTGTGAAATCTTTATTTCTCCATTTCTCAAGGACAACTTTGAATGGTAAAGTATTCAATGGCTGGCAGGTTTCTTCCTTTCAGCACTTTGATTACATCATCCCATTCTCTCTGGCCTGTAGTATTCAGTTGAAAAATCCACTGATAGTTTTATGGGGATTCCCTTGTAAGTAATACATGTTTTTTCTCTTGCTGCTTCTAACAGTTTCTGTTTGTTTTTTATTTTTTGACAGTCTTATTATAAAGTTTCTTAGGATCTTTTTTTTTCCAGTTCTTTTAAAATATAATTGACTTACTACATTGTACAAGTTTAAGGTGTACAACCAATAACTAGACATACATATACTGTGAAATGATTGCCATGGTAAGTTTAGACTATATTCAGCATCTCAAATAGTAGCAAAAATGTATTTTCCTTGTGATGAACACTTTTAGGATTTACTCTCTTAGCAACATTCACACTATACAACAGTGTTAACTACAGTCATATTGTATATTATATCCCCAGTACTTATTAACCTTAGAACTGGAAGTTTGTACCTTGACTACCTTCACCCATTTTCCCACACCTCCAGTAACCACATACACAGTATCTGATCTCTTTTTTATGAAGTTAGTTTTTTTAGGTTACATATAAGTGAGATCATACAGCATTTGCCTTTCTCTGACTTATTTCACTTAGCATAATACCCTCAAGGTTCATCTATGTGGTCATAACCAGAACCTTCTTTTTATGGCTAACCATGAATATACCACATTTCCTTCATCTATTCACTTACTGATGGACACTTAGGTTGTTTCCTATCTTAGCTACTATAAATAATGTCCAAATGAACACAGGGATGCAGATAACTTTTTGAAATAGTTACTTCATTTCCTTTAAATATATACCTAGAAGTGGAGTTGTTGGATTCTATGGTAGTTCTAGTTTTAATTTTCAGAGGAACCTCCATACTGTTTTTCATAGTGGCTCTACTAATTTATATTTTATAACAGTGCACAATAATGCCCCTTTCTCCACACCCTTGCCAACACTTGTTATTGCTTGTCTTTCTGATGAAAACCATTCTAATAGGCATAAGGTAGTATCTTATCGTGGTTCTGATTTGCATTTTCCTAATGATATACCTGTTGACCATTTGAATATCTTCTTTGGAAAAATGTCTATTCAGGTTCTTTGCTCATTTTTTAATTGTACTAAAATTTTTTTTTTACTATTGATTTGTATGAGTTCTTTATATATTTTGGATATTAATCCCCTGTCAGATACATAATTTGCAAATATTTTCTCCCATTCAGTAGGTTGCTTTTCATTTTATAGATGGTTTCCTTTGTTGTACAGAAACTTTTTGTTTGATGTAGTCCCACTTACTGATTTTTGCTTTTGTTTCCTTTGCTTTTGGTGTCAAATCCAAAAAAAATCATCACCAAGATGATGTCAAGGAACTTATCTCCTATGTTTCTCTCTAGGACTTTTCTGGATTAAGGTCTTACTGTCAAGTCTTTAATCTCTTTTCATTGAATAAAATATCTATTTTGAATAGCAAATATCTACATTGAGTTGATTTTTGTGTATGGTGTGATTGTGGTTCAGTTTCATTCTTTTGCATGTGGCTGCCCAGCTTCCCCAACACCATTTATTGAGACTATCCTTACTCCATGGAGTATTCTTGGCTCTTTTCTCATAAATTAATTGATCATATATGCATGGATTTATTTATGAGCTCTCAACTCTGTTCCATTGGCCTATGTGTCTATTTTTATGCCAGTACCATATTGTTTATCATTGAATTCTTCAGCTCCAGAATTTGTTTGGTTCTTTTCCATTTCTCTCTCCATAATAAACTACTTGTTTTGTTCGTGTATCGTTTCCTGATTTTTTTGAAATGTGTTGTCTTGTAATTAGTTAAATTTCCTTAAAATAGCTATTCTGAATCCTTCATAGGGTAAATAACGGGTCTCCACGTCTTTGGGTTAGGTAACTGGAAGATAGTGTAATCCTTTGGTACGTTACCTTGATTTTTGAAGTTTCTTTGAGTTTTGCATTGCTGTTTTCACATTTGAAGTAGCAGCCATCTCCTTCAGTTTTCAGTTAACTGCCTACTCCAGTGCATCCAAATTCATATATTTTTTTCTCCAACAGAGTGCTGCATATTCTGTGAACCTGGGCTTTCACAAAAGCTCTCTTCTCTATGGGTGACTGTCTAAGTCAGTGTTCTACAGGGGCTCCCAGACCTCAGTCAATAGGGTCTGAACATGTCACTTTCGGGTATACAGCCAGGAATGAAGTCTGTCTTCTCTTTATGCAACACATGAGTGAGCAAGACTCTTTCCATGTCCCTTGGTATATGGTGGTGGATCCAATAGGAACTTTTGTTGGTGGATGGATGCCAGATATTTATTGTTGGGGACGAGGGGGACAAAAACAAGAAACATCTTATGCCGTCATGATGCTGATGTCATTTCTGTTTTTCCACTTTGAAAAATAAAAATATACTGCCGCCCAAAAGAACTGTAGAAAATATTTCAGATATCAGAAATTGCTTCCTACAGTCTAAATATGGCTCACATAAGTGCTTGGCTTTTGTTTTATTTTTAAATGAACTCGAATGCCTTTAGACTTTCCCACATCAGTCATTTCTATTACCTCTCATATCAATAATTTACATTATTTTCTTGGTCCTTGAATACATCTGAATTTGCTACAACAGGCTTGCAAGAATAAAAAAATTGGACCAAGAAACATGGCAAAATCCTCTCATTTATGTGACTGAACAGTGCATCCCCTCACGTTCAGGTAGCTGCTTAAAAATTTAGAGTCATCTCATAAATTCAAAAGCATGACAGCTTGATGGGAGAAGGCTAGTTCCAGTACAGTATAACACTAAGCCTGGAGGTCCCTCTGGTTTCACCCATCTTGACTACACTAAAAAATGTGAGCATTTGCATGTAAACTAGAAATCTAGTTCAGAAATCTGGGCTACTCAGGGCACATCACCACAGCAGAGTATAAGTATCTTTAGAACTATGTAGGATCAATGATTTAAACCATCCTTAATGCCTCCATTATCCTTTATACCCAATATCCAACCTACCAGAATGCCAAAGGCTCAACCTACAAAAGATATTCTAGATCTGTAAGCTTCAAAAACATAAATTAGACCATGTCACTACCCTGGTTAAAGTTCTTCAAGCACTTCCCACCCCTTTAGAATAAAATTCAAACTCCATTAAGGCCTTACATGTCCTGGGTCTTGCCTGCCTTTTGGGGCACACTCCAATGAGTCCCCTCATTTATTAGACCTTTATCAATGGTCTTGTTTCTTTTTTTCCAAACAACCCAAACTCAATCCTACCTTAGGGCCTTTGTATTGGCACCATCTTCTGCTTGAAACAATCTTAACCCAGACAGTCACATGGTTAGCTCCTTCTCAACAGTTAGGAGATAAAATTCAAGCAAGACCTAAAAGCAGCATTCCTGGACATCTAAAAATTTTCCCCAAATACCATCAAACCCCTCCAGTTATAAATCTCTATGAAGGAACACTTGTACTTTCTTGCTATTACTTAATCATTGTCTAAAACTATCTTATCTTATTTGTTTACTTATTTTATGTCCATTTCCCTCACTAAAATGTAAACTCTATAAAGGCAGGGACCTTATCTGTCTTGATCAGTTGTGTATCTCTTGATATTAGAATACCTTCTAGCACAAGGGATATTTGATAAATGGTGAACAAATTAATTAATCAATCAATCTTCAATAATGATATCATTTGTTAGTAGTGATCTGAATTTTCCAATTACCCCTTTTAGTCTGGTGTCTGAAAGTTCTTTTACTCCAATGGAGACTCCATCAAAGTGATACTAAATAAATACAAATAAAAAAATAACTTCACTGTTATGGGCTTATTTACTATTTGTGTTTCTTAAGAATCAATACCAGATGAGAGTATTCAAGAAAATTCCAGAAGAAATAACAAGAATGCAAACACACTGATAGATGAAGAGAAATGGAGGAAACCGCAGTGCTGGATACATGTAGCACAGGCTAATACTGAGATGGGAGCAGACCTTCCCCTGAAGTAGAAAAAACCAAAAACCAAAAACCAAAAAAAACAAAAACCAAAGAAATTCAGGACTTAAAGCCAGCATGTGTAAGGTAGAAATGAGAAGCCAAAAAGAAGGGGTTTCATTCAAAGTTTACCTATGGAATAGCTGTAATAGTGGTCCTTCCTCACTTTCTTATCCTCTTAAATAGGACAAGCGGCTTATTATTTTCCCCAGCTACAAAAATCAAGCAAGCAAGCAAAGTGAGCTGAATGAATCTCTCTATGACACTAAATAAACTACTTGGGGAGATACACAACTGCTCATGACAGGGCTGGTACTCCTGAGCAAGTTTTTCATTCTTACATTGTGGAGAGGTGGGGAGCCCTCAACCTAATAGCTGGATCTATGCCCACCCATCATAAAGAGATGCCTGCCGGTGGACAAGTTCTGTCTCTGCATACAAAAATACTTGTCAGCTGCATCATTCAGAGGAGAGGACCGGCAGGGAAGTAAACCTACAAACACCACCAAAGGAATCTCAATTCAGCCACCTACTGCAATCAACTCAGTTCTTAAATATGAATGGACAAGTAAAGACATCAGACATATGTGACAAACCTCCAAAATGAAAGAGAAAATAAACAAATATGCAACTGAGGTAGGAAGAAACATAATTCAGGAAACAGAAGAAAGTTTTTAAAAAGGTCTAATTACTGTTCGAGAAATTCAAGAAGATATTAAAGATCTAAAACAAGGCAAAGAACACTGAAAAAGAACATTCAGATGGTAAGAAAAGTTAAAATACTCATTATCAAAATTTAAAAAAAATTCAAAAGGATGACAATAAACTTAAGAAAATACCTCTTGAAATAAAGAAAGAAGAAAAAGAGTTAAAAAGGTAAAACAAATTGAGAATTAGTCTAGGGAAGTCCCAAATCCAACTGCTAGAAGTTTTAGAAGGTGAGAATAGTGAAAAGGAAAAGACATGGCCAAAGAACTAATAGGAAGAAATTTAAGAAAGACAGGGATATACTCCCCAAATCCAAATCCAAAGAAATACTTCTGGTCAAGATGTTTAAGTAAATTCATGTTTTGAGGCACAAAATCCATAGCAATGAGAAATAAAAAGCTATCTAGAAAGCCACACCTGGGCTCAAATACAATTTAAACATATATGCAGACCAAACTGCAACAGAAATACAAAGAGATATGCAAGGGCTTAAGCCACGGTTTACCAGGAATCTGGAATCAGCGGGTAGGCTGGGATGGCTGGGAATCACTTCTACTGTATAACGAGAACTAAAATGACTTTATGGGAGATGTAGGCTCATTACTTAAAACTAGGGTCCAAAATTCCCTATCACCCTCCCAAACTATTAACTGCTCCCTAGAATTAGGGCACAGAAAATCAAGAAACCCTCAAGAACAGAAACAGAACGAAGATATTCACTGGTGTTGTGACCTGATCTCTGTGAAAGTTCCAGCATTACGCTGGGCTAGGCAGCACTATTATACTGGAAATGTTCATGGTACCACTATTTTTAAGTGTCCCAAACTACACCATTCATTCAATGCTGATGGAGACATAAATTATTAGATAGGAACTTGTTAAATATATAAGCAGTATAGTCATACAATGTAATACTGTATACCATGAGATTAACTACATGTAACAACTTGAATAAAAATGTAAAGGGAGCCCTGGCCAGTTTGGCTCAGCGGTTAGAGTGTCAGCCCGCGGACCAGGGAGTCCCGGGTTTGGTTCTCGCTAAGGGCACGTACCTCGGTTGCAGTTTGTCCCTGGCCCCAGTTGGGGTTGGGCGGGTGGCAACCACTTGATGTGTCTCTTTCACATCAATGTTTCTGTCTCTCTCTCTTACTCCCTCTCTCCTTCCCGCTCTATCTGAAGATAAATGCAAACAACAACAAAAAAAAGTAAAGAGAAAGAATCCAGATACAAAAGAGCATTTATTTTATAATTCCATTTATATTATAATTCCATTTATGATACAAAAACAGGTAAATTAATATATGCTTTCTGAAGTCAGAATGCTGGTTACTCAAGGAAGCTACTGCTGATTGTAAAGATGGCTCTGGAGTCTGGTAATATTCTGTTTCCTGATCTAGGGCTGGGTTACATAAGTTCTCAATTGGGAAAAGGTAGATAGTGCAGTATATTTCAATAAAAAATTTAACACATAAGTTATTAAAATTCAAAACAAAAATTAAATAGTGAACACATCATTGGACATAGCTGAAGATGGAACCATTGAATTGGAAGACAGTATTTAAGAATTTAGAACACAAAACAGAGAGATAAAAATTAAAAATAGACATGAAAAATTATGAGACATGGAATAAAGATTGAGAGACTCTAATATAAGCCTACTAGATTTTGCAGAATAAAAGAATTCTAGGGAAAATGAGGGGAGAAAAATATTTGGCAAGATAACTATTGCTGATTTTCCAAAATAGAGGAAAAAGATGAGTCTCCAACTTTAAAGCATTGCAGAATGTCTTGTATAAAATTAATAAAAATAAAAGTTCAACAGTAAGAATTTAAGAGCTGAAGTCTAGAGGAGAAGTGGAGAGAAAGGTAGAGGTACTGATAACCTTATTTCACACAGAGGCTAGTCAAAGAGAGCCTATGAGAAACTGACAGAACAGAAATTGGAGTGTTTTTTTTTTTTTAATCCTCACCCGAGGACATTTTTCCATTTTTTGTACAGATAGAGTGGGAGGGAGAGAGAGGAAGAGAGAGAGAGAGAGAAACATCGACGTGAAGGGACACATCGAGTGGCTGCCACCGCACGACCAACCAGGGCCGGGGACAAACTGCAACCGAAGTATGTGCCCTTAGCGGGAACCGAACCCAGGTCTCTCCGGGCCGCAGGTCGACGCTCCAACCGCTGAGCCAAACCGGCCAGGGCCAGAAATTGGAGTTTTAAGTGCATGATTTAAAGTCACAAAGGTAACAAATAAGAGCACTAATGGTGATAACACTAGTACAAGCAATGGAAGAGTGAGAAAGGCAGCAGAAGTTTAAGTGAGATAAATCTTAAAACTTTGTAGTAAGAACTCAACAAGAAATAATAGTATGAGCCTAAAGTCTAGACTGATAAAGAAACCTAAAAAAAAAAAAAAAATTCACCCCAGGAGGTGTAACTAGGAGTAGTAAAGGTAGTGCTGTTGTTTTTCCTTACAAGTCCTTCTACACTATTTAATTTTTAACAACAGTCATATAGTATGTTAATTATATAGCATATCTCAGAGAAGAAAATAATAGAAAATGTTGGTCCTGTAAAAAGTGAAGTTGCTGTTCCTAGATGCATGATGGAAAATACTAGTCCTTAGAAATGAAACAAAGGATAGTGCTTACCACTTCAGCATTGAGTCCACTGCTTCTGGCTCTAAGGAAAATGTCTTGCTTCAGCCCTTATTCCACTATGCCACAGACTGCAAATTGGTACAGTGAGGATTAAGGATTCAGAGATAAACTTGTAAAAGATTCTGACAATCTTTAAGGAAAAGAAATCAAAATGTGTTTTTAGGACTACTGATAGCACATTAACTTTGGCTTATTTTCTCCAAAAGTATAACTTTTTGGGTCATGAATATCAAAGTAGAAGATTGATGATTTCATATCATAAGCAGGTCCCTGAAACCAATAAAGTTTATTTCACTTCAGTATTAGTTTGTATATTATGATATCAAAGAAAATATAAAATTAAAGTAACTATACACTGTGGTAATGATTAATGACTAAATACAGAAATAAGACACAGCCAGAGAAGCAAGCAGGAATGGGGAAGAGGAGTACACAAATTGATCCATATCAGGTGCTAGGAAAGAGATAAAAGGTAAGCCATATTTAAAAAAGAAGAAATGCTGAGTAAAAAGTATAATCCTTAGATTATTCTTTAACATCTATACATTTTTATTTATTCATTTTTCTCTCAATGGGGGAAAAGGAGGTACATCTGTAATGCTTCAATAATAAAGAAAAATGTAACAAAAAAAGAAAGGAATAAGTTATCGGTGTGGTCAACTATGATAATTACAATCGTTAAAAACCTAATTTGAAAAGTAAATGGGGTTGAAGAAAGTTAAAATATATATAATAGCCCTTTTACTAAATTGTCTTCTCCAACTCATGTCCTAATATTAAATTTACAGAGTTTAATAAAACATACTTATCAATAAAATCAGCTATCTTATAAGTGTTGTATTCCTGTGGCAGAGAACATGCTAATTATATACAGTTAAAAACAAAGTTACTAGACAAGATCAGCAACTTTGACCATACCTCTGAACAGAAAATCACCTGGCATCTTTTTCAACCTCTAATCTAGTTTTAAAAATCACACTATGGGTTCCTTGAAATGTGTCAAGGGAAGCCAAACAAGAAAGGCAATGTGCATCAATACAGACTCCTAGAACATGATACAAACCACTTTTACTCATAATGTGTGTGTGTGTGTGTGTGTGTGTGTGTTTTAATGTGGTTTTCTGTTTTTTTCCTTATCAAGTGTCCTAAATTTCTAGACAACTTTTACAGGTTAAAGACAAAAGGAAACCTGGATAGAAATAATAAAGTAATTTATTTTTAAACTTCCCAAAGCTAGAAAGGAAGAAAGAAAACCTACTATGCACCATACATTCCTAGTTATTTTCACATGTTGATAATATTCATTTTCATAAGTAATGAAAGTTGGTTCAAGGAGACTAACTTGCCTAAGGACACACCTAGAGAACAGGCAGCAGAGCCAGGGTTTGTGTCCAGCTCTACTTGACCCAAAGGTTTCCAGTAACCTTAATTCTTTTTTTTTTTTTAAAGAATTTTCTTCTTCTTCTTCTTTTTTTTTTATCCTCACTGGAGGACACTTTTCCATTTTTTTATTCAGATAGAGTGGGAGGGAGAGAGAGGAACGGAGAGAGAGAGAGAAACATCGATGTGAAAGGAACACATCGAGTGGCTGCCACCCGCACGACCAACCAGGGCCAGGGACAAACTGCAACCGAGGTACGTGCCCTTAGCGGGAACCGAACCCGGGTCTCTCAGGACCGCAGGCTGACGCTCTAACCGCTGAGCCAAACCGGCCAGGGCCAGTAACCTTAATTCTTTATATTTTTATTGATGGGAGACTTGCCAGCCCTGTGGTCATTTCCTAATTGAAGATCTTTCTTCTGGCATGTTGTACCAGCGCCCAGACAAGAGCTCCCTGCCTCCATCTCTGTCCTCCCTCATCCATTTCCCATAGTGTAACCAGAGTGATGTTCCTAAGCGATATAAACTTATTTTCATATCCTTGCATAATGACTCAAAATATAGGGAAAATGCCAAAATTTCTGGAAATACATAAATGTTTTTATAGTGTGCTCTAAGTTTCCCTCCTAACGTCATCATTCTAACCCACAATGAGCTTACTTGCTACTGTCCAAACACACCTATGCCTTTGGGAGTAGTGAGGACTGGCCTAGAATGCTTTTTCTCTTTCATCCACATGGGGAAAAAAATTTCCTCTGCTTTGAAATATAATCTGTCTCCACCAAGTACCTCCATTCACGCAGTTACCAGGCTGACAGCCCAGAATGTATTTTCTCCTCTTCTCTACCGGCAAAAATCTTAATCTTTAAAACTACAGCTCAGTTGTCACTCATCTCCTCTGTGATCTCCCCCATTTCAAATTCTCAAGGAGGTGATTCTTCCTTGGAGCTTCCATATAGTATGTCATGCAAACCTTTATAAAATATTATATCAGTTTGGGCCTGTCCTCTCTGTTGTAAGCTCTCAGGGTATCATTTACCTTTATTGCCTTCCCTCCAACACTTATCAGTGTCCAGCAGATAATAATTACTTAAGTTTGTTAAATGAATTAGTAAATCTGAAAAATGTGATGCTTTCATCATCAGTAAATACAGGGTGGGCAAAAGTAGGTTTATAGTTGTTCATATAGAAAATAATACAATAAACAATAATACAAAAATAAACTGTTTCCCATAGTCACAACCGTAAACCTACTTTTGCCCCACTCTGTATCACTGCTTCCTCATTGACAATGTAGTGGTTCCATTTTAAAGCAAAATACATCAAACCACAGGAGGTCAAACATCATCTTGTTTAGGATATGTGTGTGTGTGTGTGTGTGTGTGTGTGTGTGTGTGTGTGTGTGTGTGTGTGTGTTGCAAAGGTCTGGGGAGGGAGAGGAAGAAAGAAAAGATGGCAGGAGAAGGAGTGAATTAAGACAGCCTAGGATTAGTGTGTGCAGGCTCTTACAAAGAGTTGAGACTTTATCCTGTAGAAGATGAAGGATTTTTAAGTTAGGAAATGACACTACCATATTTACTTAGTGGAAAAATGTTTAGCAGCAGAATAAAGTCTGAAATTAAAAGGTGAAAACAGGCTGAAGACAGAGAATCAGTAGGTAATTTAAACAGTTGAAGTATGAAATGATGAGGGGCCTGAACTAAGGGAGCAAAGACAAAAAGGTGAACTGTAGGGGAAAGGAAGACTAGGTGAGAGGAGGAATCAAGCCTTCAAAGTTTAGGTAGAAATAATGATTTAAACTTTAGACATTCAAAAGTTTAAAATTCCTGTAGGACACTGAGTTAAAAATGTCAAACCGGCATATGAAAATACAAATCCAGAAGCTTCAGGATAAAAAGGTTTAGAAGACTAAGGCACACAGACAGAAGATGAAGCTGAAAAGGGAAAAAGATGAGCATCATCACCTGACATTTATTAAGTATATTTGATACACTAGGCACTATATGGGTTTCTACTACTTTCATTTTAAGGATGAGAAAACAGACAGAGAGTTACAGTATAATCTTGCCCAGTTTACAAGGCTGGAAATCGGTGGAGCTGGGATTTGAACCAAGCAGTATTGTTTCAGAGCTCCCCTTCTTTAACATACACTCTCAGCAGGAAAGAGAGGAAAGACTGCCCAGAGTGAGCGTGTAGATGGGACATGAGAAAGCTCCGGCCAGAAGGAACAACTACATTTAAGGAGTGGAAACAGTTCACTTCTACAATATTTATTAAGAATCTGCTATATAATAATATTGGGAGACATAAAGATAAATAAGAAGCAATTTACAGTCCAGTACGAGAAACATATTTACAAACAAAATAACTAAAATACAGAATAATAGTTCAACAAAAATGGGCTATTATCAAAGGATTAAAAGAAGTAGCTGAAGACAAGTATGAGAGTAAGGTATCAGAGAGTAAAAGGAAGGAAAGAGTTTCATGAAAAAAAAAAGGGGGGTAATTAATAGGGTAGGAAATACGTTAGAGCATCCACATAGAATGAGACCCCCCAAAATAATAGTTTGTTTCTTAACTCTGGTAAGTAAACACATTCTGAAATTTCATATTAAAAAAGGTGGTGTCTACAGTTAGGTATTTTCCCCCAGGTATAGCTTAGAAATTCCCACAATTCTAAACACTGCACATGACTAATTCAGTTGTCAAATACTTTAAAAAATGTAGGATCTAAGTCTCTCACTGCATTAGGTAGGTAGATATCAATTCAAGTATATGAGCCCAGGGACATTTATTCAGTCTTCTATTACAAATGTGGAAGCAGATGACGGACCACTTCTCAAAGCAAGTAAACCACAGAAAATGCTCTGATCATTGGTTCTATGAGGATTAGCACTGGTGACACGGTATGGAAAGAATCTCTTATTTCTAGGTATATGCTATTAATGTGGGAATGAGTCGTATATTTTACTTAATTTTATTAGCACAACAGGAGAGAAATGTTTCACACTGCATAGTGGGATACAACGAATTCAATAAAATTATGGAAAAGAAGTAGAAAATGGTAAAGAAAGGCAAACATTTATTAATGAATACCAAAGTGTTATTTATAAAGGCTTCTAAAGCAACTGTGATTTTGCGTATATCACCTAAAACCCTGGGTAAAAGACATTCTATCTGAAGTGCCCATGAAGAACATTCATCAAGAATAGAACCAACTTTAGAGGACTCGCATTTCTAGGAATAAAGCTAGTTTGCCTTTAAATTGTACTCAGAAGTAAAACAGAGAATTCAAAGCAGATGCTGCATTTTCTATGCTGACAATTCAATGTACAACTGATTAAAAAAAAAAAATCACTGACAGGCTCCATAGTGTATATATGAGCAGGCAGCTGCTACTTTTACAAAAAAGATCTTTGTCTCATATTAGAATATATAGCAAAATGAATTTAAGCTTGAAATAAAGATACACATATTTGTAGCAAAGAGAACGTCAATTGTTTAGTAAAAAGTGTTTTAGAAAAAAAAGACAGAAAATAGAAATAAATCTAGCTTGATAATAGCAGAAGTAGAAAGGCAACCAGTATAGTCAGTGTTCCTTATTCATGGTAGCTGTGGTCTGTAAAGCTACTGAGAACACTGAATTAGCAAATCCTGACCCACTGCTCCTAAGAAAGTGAAGGGTTCCTGCAAGCCTCTGGTTACATTTTCATCAACCAATCAAGACATGTGTATTTTTGTTTAAAGGCATCTTATTTAATATATATGGATGTTGACTCATTAACATTGAACTCATGGCTAATAGCACTCCAACTCATACCTAAAGGAAGCTTAATGGAAACACAAATACTTCCTCCTCCCTAAGGTACATCACAATCTTTGTGTGCTTAGGAACACTAGACAACACTTTCTGCAAAACTCTAAAACATGTGGCCTTAACAGACGGTGAAAAGGATGCTTGCTTACAGTATGAGAGCTAAAACCAAAAAGCAAAACATCAGTTGTTCAACCTCGGTGGCTAATGTGTATACAAGGCAAGTCAGAAAGTTTTGCCACTCTGTCCACATTCATGAATGTTTGTGAAAGGGTCATGAATACTGATTTTAGACTTACAAATAAATTTTAGCAAGTAGGTGAATTCGCAAATATGGAATCTGCAAATAATGAAAGTTGACTATACTTGTTACTCAAATATATTAAACAAAAACCAACTTTTATTTTCTACCCCATTTATCAATCCGGCTTCTTATTAGAGGACTATGATCTGACAAGGGGCCACCACTTTTCGCTTCCAGTTTAGAAAAGAAGCAATGTAGCTGCATTATCAAGAAACTAAATTAAATCTAAGGTGAAATACCTGAAGGATTCACTATGTTTCTATCACAACATTATTAAGTTCATGAATAAAAACTTGTAAAGAAAATTACAGATGAACTCAGTAACACTGAGCTTATGAATGGAACTGAACAAGAAATTGGCATTTATGATTCTTTACCTCCTCAGATTACACTTTAGATGGTAAGAATTCTCTTTTGCCAATTCTAAGATTAATTTCATTACTAGTGGATTCTTGAGATGGAAAGGTACAGTTCTGGTTCCATTTGTCAGTATTCTTCCAGCAAACCTAGGAGCTAAATTTTATATGTGAATACTCTGCCTCTGATTTCACATAGACAACTTTGTTTCTAAGAGAAATAAAAACGAGCTCAATAGTAATATAAGGAGTGAAAGTACTTACTAAGTAGAGATATTGAAAAGTTACAGCTTAATAAATCCTTAAGAGGTTTTTAAAGAGGTATTTAGAGTTCACTTTTCCATTAAAAAGACTGTCGAGTAAACACAGCTGCACTGAGGAGCCTGAGAAAAACATACACAGATTTTTAAAAATTACCATTTTAAATCTGGCCAGTGTGACTCAGTGGTTGAGCATCAACCCATGCTCTAAGAGGTCGCTGGTTCGATTCCTGGTCAGGGCACATGCCCAAGTTGTAGGCCTGATCCCTGTGGGGGGGCATGCAGGAGGCCTCCAATCGATGTTCTCTCTCATTGATGTTTCTGTCTCTCTCTCTCTCCCTCTCCTTTCCCCTCTCTCTAAAATCAATAAAGGAAAAAATATTTTTTTAAATTACCATTTTAAGAATGACAATAACTATCATTTAATTTGTGACAAGAGCAGAGTAACCTTCCCTTCCCTCTCTCCATTATTTTAAAAAAACACTTACATGCCAAGTGCTAGAAAAGATAAAAACAATGTGGCCTCGATAAATTCATAACATATTGGGAGACTACAAGTAAAGAGACAAGTCAAATATAATGTGGTTTATTTGTAATATCTCCAAACTGAAAACATCCAAAATTTTTATCTATGGTTGAATAGATAAATATACTGTCATATAGTCATAGACTAGAATACTACATAGCAATGAGAATAAATGAATTACAACTACATGTAGGGGTAGCAGAACACAGGAGGGAGATCAAGAGCTACACGTCAAAGAAAAATATTTCTGTGTGTGAGGGACATGAGGGAAAAGACAGGGACACTGAAGAATTTTAAGGAGAAGATCAGCATATCTGAATTTTATACCAATCATGATGGCAAGCAATGTGAAGCATCTATTACAATGAAACAAGACCACTTAGGAGGCAATTAAGAAAATCCAATAAAAAATTATCACGAAGGTACAAATTCTGGCAGTGGCAGAGGGGATAAGGAAAAGAGGAGAAATCAAGTAGATAGAACCCAAAGAACTCAGTGCCAAAATGACTATGAGCAGAAGGAGGAGACAAAGACGAGTCTCAGAATCATTTAGAAGGAAAAGATGACATTTTTTTCTTTGTAGTATATATTTTTTTGTAATATTAAAAAAAAATCTTTAACGGTTAGCCAAGTTTGGCAGCCACAGAAAGAATTCTAAAATAAAAATTGTAAAAGTTACCAATAAAGTATTTTCCAATGTTCTATAAATTGGATAGTTCTTCTATATTACATAAGTAGAATGGGAGACAAGAGAAAACTGCAGACCTGTTGCTTAATTGTGTATGTTGTAACCCACATGTAGAAACTATGTTTATAGATAAGGCAGCCCATGTGAAGGCTGACCTTATAAGGAAAACAATTGAAAACCATTGAAGTATTACAATATCTTCAAAGAGTCACAAAGGCTGATCAACAGAACTCAGATAAAGTAAAGAACACAGGAGAGTCCATTAATGTAGTGCTGTTCAAATAATAAAACAAGTGAAACAGAATATAAAATATCAAAATGATCTGCATGTAGAAAGACTTATTAAAAGCCCTGGCCGGTTTGGCTCAGCGGTTGGAACGTCGGTCTGCGGTACGGAGAGACCCGGGTTCGGTTCCCACTAAGGGCACGTACCTTGGTTGCAGTTTGTCCTCGGCCCTGGTTGGTTGTGCGGGTGGCAGCCACTCGATGTGTCCCTTTCACATCGATGTTTCTCTCTCTCTCCCCCTCCCGCTCTATCTGAACAAAAATGGAAAAATGTCCTCGGGTGAGGATAAAAAAAAAATGTTTTCCAGCAATATAAAATGCATTGTGTGTGTGTGTGTCTGTGTGTGTGTGTTACATGTTTAGATATTTGTAGAATTTGAGCAAAAGTTGTCTTAAGATTTACAGGAAATAAAGGTAGATAGTATATTAACTTTAGAATAAATTACAGTACTTCAGTATGCTTTTGAATATAAATTTTTGTAATATTTCAAGGGAAAGTCTAAAGAATAATCAGATTAAAACCCTATCAAGTCAATTTAAATCACCTGAACTCACTTTCTACTCTCTTAAGCAGTACATATAAAACGAGGGACTTTCATAGCTACACATTTATGTCAGTAAATAATTAATCTCTTATAACTACTGATCACCTTAAGTGTCAAAAATAATGGACTGGGTAATCTGAAGAACATCCAGGCAAACTGATGCAAATAAAAAAGAGGGAAACTAATGTAAAAGCTGCAAAATTTTAGGAAGAGCATAAGGGGGGTGGGGGTGGGGGAGCCCTGGCTGGTGTGACTCAGTTGATTGGGTATTGTCCTGTGCACCAAAAGGTAGCCAGTTCAATTCCTGGCCAGGGGTGTGCAGATGGCAGCTAAGCAATGTTCCATCTCACATCAGTGTTTTCCTCTCTCCCTTTCCACTCTTCTCTAAAAAAAAAAAATGTACACATACACATATACATATATGAAAAAAATTACACTTAAGACCTCTTCAATTCTTTGGAGTTGGAGACATAAGCTCAAGGCAGCTTGGATATCAATATAAACCACTTGAAATTAAGTTTCCAGAGAGATTCCAAAATGGCGGCAGAGTGACTGGAAGCTACACAGATCATCTCCTGGGACCAAACTGGAATTACAACTAAATTAAAGACAAATCGTCAGGAAAGGCAACAGAAAAGCAGCTTTCGAGGACGATATAACCAGGGACACTGAACTGATCCTGGTAGGATTGCGGAGGCGTGAGAGGGGGGCTGGGAGCCCACAGACAGCAGCGGTCTGAGCTGTGAGAAGCGCCCTTGAAATTAAACTCCCAAGAGGCTCCAGAGAGGGAAGAGCTGAGACAGATACTAAAATAGCCACAGCCACTCATCTTAGGCTCCGGCAGAGTGAGGGTGGACTGGACTGGAACTGTGTGGGGACACTTGGAATTTGGAGGGCTCTCAGACCTTTTGCTGAGTTGTGACCACGCAGGACTGTGGTCATCTTACTCCTTCCCAGGGCTCTGGGGAGAGGTGGCAGCCCCTCCCTCAGAGACTCAACCCCAAACGGTGGGCCACTGAAATGCAAATTGAGGCCCATTAACAACCAGCATCTGTCCAACACTCGGGAAACCCCCTTACACTGAACACCAGAGGGAGTTTTTCATTCAACTGAGAACCCAAGGCTCCTCAAGTAACCACGACTAGTAGTCTCCAGGCAAAAAGCTAGAGAAGAACTGAACCACTCTTGGGCTTGCAACTCTACCCATGAAAGTAAGACTTGGCAGTGGTGTGTAACGTGGGTCCTCCCACACTCATCCAAACCCAGTAAAGGAAGCCACAAAGAGCAGAACACCAATACCCACAGGGAAAATTGGGCAGGCTCCAAAGCCCACCATGATAGCCAAAATGGTGAAACAAAGAAACAAATGCCAAATGAAAAGAACAAGAGACCTCTACCAAAAAAAAGATAAATGAGGTGCAGTTAAGAAAGTTAACAGAGCTAGAATTCAGAGCCATGATCTTGAGGAAGCTTATCAGCATAAGTAAGGACATCAACACCATGAGTAAAGACATAGAAATGTTGAAAATCAACCAACTGGAAATTAAAAACCACCAAGGAGAAATGAAGAATGACATATCAGAAATAAAGAACACATTGGAAGGTCTAAACAGCAGAGTACAGGAAGCTGAGGACCAGATCAGTGAATTAGAAGACAGGGTAGAAAAAATATAACCAATCAAAAACCAAAAGGAAAAAACTATTAAAAAACAAGAAGAAAGCTTAAGAGAACTATGGGACAACTGGAAACGTAATAATATTTGCATCACAGGAGTTCCCAAAGAAGAAGAAAACGAGCATCAATTAGAGAATATATTTGAAGAAATAGTGACAGAAAACTTCTCTAATTTGGTGAAGGAAGAAGGCATTCAAGTTCAAGAAGCACAGAGAGCCTCAACTAATAAAACCTAAACAGGCCCACACCAAGACACATAGTAATTAAAATGCCCCAAATTAAAGACAAAGAGAGAATCCTAAAAGCAGCAAGAGATAAGCAACAGGTTACCTACAAAGGAACCCCCATAAGGCTCTCAGCTGACTTCTCACAAGAAACACTACAGACCACAAGGGAATGGCATGAAGTAATCAAGGTCATGAAAAACAAGGATCTGAATCCAAGACTACACTACCTAGCAAGGCTATCATTCAAAATAGAAGGTCAAATAAATAGCTTCCCAGACAAAAGAAGGCTAAGAGAATACATTAGCACCAAACCAGCACTGCAAGAAATGTTAAAAGGACTGTTGTAATTAGAAGAAGAAATAGGAAGAAAAATATAACCAAACTAAACAAAAATGGCAATAAATAAGTACATATCAATAATCACCTTAAATATCAATGGACTGAATGCTCCAATCAAGACATCCAGTATGACTCATCTATATGTTGTTTACAAGAGACCCACCTCAGAACAAAAGACTCACATAGGTTGAAAGTGAGGGATGGAAAAAAATCTTCCAAGCAAATGGAAAGGAATAAAAACCTGGTGTAGCAATACTCATATCTGATAAAATAGATTTCAAAATGAAGGCCATAACTAGAGACAAAGAGGCCACTACATAATATTGAAAGGATCTATCCAACAGGAAGATATAACCTTGATAAACATATATGCACCCAACATAAGAGAACCAAAATATATTAAAAATCTTCTGGAGGACTTCAAAGGAGAAATCAACAGCAATACAATCATAGCAGGGGACTTCAACACGCCGCTGACATCACTGAATAGATCCTCTAGACAAAAAATTAGCAAGGAAATAGACTCTAAATGAAGCACTAGAGCAAATGGATTTAATAAATATCTACAGAGAATTACACCCCAAAACTACAGAATTCACATTCTTCTCAAGTGCACATGGGTCATTCTCAAACACAGACCACATGTTAGGGCACAAACTAAGTCTCTACAAGTTCAAAAAGACTGAAATCACATCAAGCATCTTCTCAGATCACAATGGCATGAAACTAGAAATCAACTGCAACAAGAACATGCAAAGACACTGGAACACGTGGAGGCTAAGTAGCATGTTATTAAACAATGAATAGGTTACCATGGAGATCAAGAAAGAAATTAAAAATTTCCTAGAAACCAATGAAAATGAACATACAACAACACAAAATCTATGGGATGCAGGAAATCAATTCTGAGAGGGAAGTTCATAGCACTACAGGTCTACCTCAAGAAACAAGAAAAATCTCTAATAGACTATCCAACCTCACAACTTAAAGAACTAGAAAGCAAACAAAAAGAAAACCCCAGAGCAAGTAGGAGGAAGGAAATAGTAAAGATCAGAGCAGAAATAAATGACATAGAGACCAAAAAAACAATACCAACGATCAATGAAACGAAGAGCTGGTTTTTCGAAAATATAAACAAGATTGATGGACTCTTTGTTAGACTCACCAAGAAACAAAGAGAGAGAACCCAAATACACAAAATCAGAAAAGAGAAAGAAGTAACAACTGACACCGCAGAAATACAAAGGATTGTTAACAAATACTGTGAACAATTATATGGCAACAAATTCGACAATCTAAGCGACATGGACAAATTTCTAGAGACACACACTCTCCCAAAACTGGACCAGGAAGAGAGAGAAAATTTGAAAAGACCAATAACAACTATGGAAATTGAAGAGGTAATCAAGACTCTCCCAGCAAACAAAAGCCCAGGCCTGGATATGGCTTCAAGGGGGAGTTTTACTGAACATTCAAAGAAGAAATAACACACATTCTCCTTAAATTATTTCAAATAAATTCAAGAAGAAGGAAGATTTCCAAACTCGCTTTATGAGGCCAGCATAATTCTAATTCCAAAACCAGAAAAAGACACTACAAAGAAAGAAAACTACAGGCCAATATCTCTGATGAACACAGATGCCAAAATCCTGAACAATATACTAGCAAATCGGATCCAGCAATACATCAAAAAAATTATTCACCATGACCAAGTGGGATTCATCCCAGGGATGCAAGGCTGGTACAATATTGGCAAATCAATAAATGTGATACACCACATAAATAAAAGGAAGAATAAAAACCACATGATCATATCAATAGATGGTGACAAAGCATTCAATAAAATCTAGCACTCATTTCTAATAAATGCTCAGCAATGTAGGAATAGAGAGATCATATCTCGACATAATAAAGGCCATATATGAAAGACCTACAGCCAACATCATACTCAATGGGTAAAAACTAAAAGCATTTCCCTCAGGAACAGGAACAAGACAGGGATGCCCACTTTCGCCACTCTTATTTAACATAGTACTGAAAGTCTTAGCCATAGCAATCAGACATGAAGAAAAATAAAAAGGATCCAAATTGAAAAGGAGGAAGTGAAACGGTCATTATTTGTAGATGACATGATCTTATACATAGAAAACCCTAAAGACTTCATCAAAAATCTACTAGACTTAATAAATGAATTTGCAAAGTAGCAGGATAAAAAATTAACGTCAAGAAATTGACGGCATTCTTATACACCAATGACGAACTCACAGAAAGAGAAATTTAAAAAACAATCCCATTTACCATCGCGCCAAAAAAATTAAGATACCTAGGAGTACACTCTACCAAAGAAGTAAAGGACCTATTTGCACAAAACTACAGGACATTGAAAAAAAAAATGGAGGAAGATATAAAAAAAGTGGAAGCACATACCCTGTTCATGGATTGAAAGAATTAACATCATTAAAATGTCCATACTACCCAAAGCAATCTATAGATTCAATGCAATCGTCATCAAAATACCAACAGCGTATTTCACAGAACTAGAGCAAATACTTCAAAAGTTCATACAGAACCAAAAAAGACCCCGAATAGCCACAGCAATCTTGAAAAAGAAGAACAAAGTAGGTGCGATCACAATACCAGATATCAGGTAATACTACAAAGCGACTGTAACCAAAACAGCTTGGTACTGGCACAAGAACAGGCATATAGACCAGTGGAACAGAACTGAAAACCCAGAAATGGACCCAAGGCAATACGCTCAATTAATATTTGACAAAGGTGGCAGGAGCATACAGTGGAGTAAAGACAGCCTCTTTAATAAATGGTGTTGGGAAAATTGGACAGCTACATGCAAAAAAATGAAACTAGACCATCAACTTACACCATACACAAAAATAAACTCGTAATGGATAAAAGACTTAAATGTGACCCGTGAATCCATAAAAATTCTAGAAGAAAAAGTAGGCAACAAAATTTCGGACATCATACGGAGCAGAATTTTCACTGATACATCACCTAAGGCAACAGAAATAAAGGAGAAAATGAACACATGGGACTACATCAAACTAAAAAGCTTCTGCACAGCAAAGGAAACAATCATCAAAATGGAAAGGCAACCCACTGTATGGGAGAACATCATTGCCAATGATGTATCAGATAAGGGGTTAATTTCCAATATATATAGAGTGCTCATACAACTCCACAAAAGGAAGACAAAGAACCCAATTAAAAAATGGGCAGAGGAGCTGAATAGACACCTCTCGAAACAGGACATACAAATGGCCAAAAGACATATGAAGAAATGCTCAACATCACTAATCATCAGAGAGATGCAAATTAAAACAACAATGAGGTATCACCTCACACCTGTCAGAATGGCTGCCATCAACAAATCATCAAACAACAAGTGTTGGCGAGGGTGTGGAGAAAAGGGGACTCTAATACACTGCTGGTGGGAATGCAGACTGGTGCAGCCGCTATGGAAAACAATATGGTGCTACCTCAAAAAATTAAAAATTGAACTTCCATTTGACCCAGTGATCCCACTGCTGGGAATATACCCTAAGAAGCCTGAAACACCAATCAGGAAGAATATATGTACCCCCATGTTCATAGCAGCACTATTTACAATAGCTAAGATCTGGAAACAGCCCAAGTGTCCACCAGTAGACGAATGAATAAAAAAGCTGTGGTACACATACACAATGGAGTACTATGCAGCGGTAAGAAAGAAAGATCTCTTATCCTTTGAGACGACATGGAGGGACCTGGAAAGTATTATCCTAAGTGAAATAAGCCAAGCAGAAAAAGACAAATACCACATGATCTCACTTATATACGGAATATAATGAACATAACAGTCTGAGGAATACAGTAGACCCAGACACATGGAAGTAGGGCACAGACTGACATCCCTCAGAAGAGGGGATGGGGGGTGGGGGGGAGGATGAGAAGAGATAAACCACAGAACTTATATGCATGTATGCATGACCAATGGACATGGACAACTAAGCCGGGGACGGGACGGAGGTGGGGTGGGGTGGGGGGTGCCAATGGGGTAAAAAGTTAAAATATCTGTAACAAAAAAATAAATAAAAATTCATAAAAAATAAAAAAAAAAGATACAATCATCAAAATGGAGAGGCAACCCACTGTATGGGAGAGCATAATTGCCAATGATACATCAGATAAGGGGTTAATTTCCAAAATATATAGAGTACTCATACAACTCAACAAAAGGAAGACAAAGAACCCAATTAGAAAATGGGCAGAGAAACTAAATAGACACCTCTCCAAAAAGGACATACAAATGGCCAGGAGACATACGAAGAAATGCTCAACATCACTAATCATCAGAGAGATGCAAATTAAACAACAATGAGGTATCACCTCACACCTGTCAGAATGGCTGCCATCTACAAATCATGAAATAACAAGTGTTGGTGAGGGTGTGGCGAAAAGAAGACTCTAGTACACTGCTGATGGGAATGCAGACTGGTGCAGCCACTATGGAAAACAATATGGTGTTACCTCAAAAAATTAAAAATTGAACTGCCATTTGACCCAGTGATCTCACTTCTAGGAATATACCCTAAGAAGCCTGAAACACCAATCACAAAGAATACATGTACCCCCAAGTTTGTAGCAGCACTATTTACAATAGCTAAGATCTGGAAACAGCCCAAGTGTCCATCAGTAGACGAATGGATAAACAAGCTGTGGTACATATACACAATGGAGTACTATGCAGCTGTAAGAAAGAAAGATCTCTTATCCTTTGAGACTACATGGAGGGACTTGGAAAGTATTATCCTAAGCAGAACAAGCCAAGCAGAGAAAGACAAATATAAGATGATCTCACTTATTTGTGGAATATAATGGACATAACAGTCAGGAATTGTGTAGACCCAGAGACATGGAAGTAGGGTACAGACTGACAACCCTTAGAAGAGGTGGTGATGGGGGGAGGGAAGAGATAAACTACAGAACTGATATGCATGTATACGTATGACCGATGGAGACGGACAACAAGGCTGGGTTTGTGGTGTGGGGGATGGGGAGGAGGGTGTCAATGGGGATAAAAAGGAGAAACATTTGTAACAAAAATAAATTAATAAAAAAATAAAAATAAAAAAAATTAAGTTTCCAGCAGTCTTTTCCAGTTTTTTATTGTTTATATCCTCATCTTTGAAGTACAAATGATTTGGGAGGTGAAACGAATGGACTGAATCTGGAAGAAACACAATACATTTATTTGTTTTTTGTTTTGTTTTTTATCCTCACCCGAGGACATTTTTCCAGTTTTTTTTGTTGTTGTTGTTCAGGTAGAGTGGGAGGGAGAGAGAGGAACAGAGAGAGAGAGAGAGAGAAACATCGATGTGAAAGGAACACATCGAGTGGCTGCCACCCGCACAACCGACCAGGGCCGGGGACAAACTGCAACCGAGGTACATGCCCTTAGCGGGAACCGAACCCCGGTCTCTCCGGACCGCAGGCCGACGCTCTAACCGCTGAGCCAAACCGGCCAGGGCAGTATTTGTTATTTTTAAAACGCTGATTATTTTCTACTATGTGTACATACATATCACTAACTCAAAATTGATCTTTTTATAGGCCTTACCCAGAAGCTATCACTGGCTAAATTACAGTGGCTTATAAATTCATCAATTTTATACACACACACACACACACCAATGCAAGATGGTAACCTACTTGCCTGATAATGTAGTAAACCTGACCTAAGGATTACTCGTATCAACCACAGCTTCAGAAGAAGTGATTTCCTCAATCACTTTGTGACAGGTCTATTCTCTCTCTGTGTATATGTATCTATATACATACATGTATGTTAAAGAGCTCCTTCCTAGTAAAACAAATGGTTTACTTCTGCTTCTATATTTCCATTTAAAGAGAGTGGAATAGATAATAGACATTCTATGACTATGTTTAATCCCTCTAAACATTACCCCTCAAGATTTCATATTATAGGAATAACTCTGGGAAGAAATCTAAAAAACAATTTTCATGTATTCACATGCAGCATGTGCTGACCAGTGCATTATATACTTTCCCATACAACTTCTCATTCAATTTCATAAATCTATAAGGCAAGTATCTGCTAGTTTTATTTACACATGAAGAAACTGAGATTCAGAGGAAAATAAATGTTTATGCCTAAGGTCACACAGAGCACATTTAAATTTAGTTCTAACTTGAAAGCTCATGTCTTTTAACAGTACATTAAAGAAATATTTAGAAAATCGTCCTGAATAACCAACTGAAGACTAGCTGTAGAGAAGCCTTATAATCAAGGACATATAGAGTAGGCCATATGGAGACTGGTAGAAAGTGCAGAGGCACGAGAGGGCTGGCTGGGCTCTCACAGGCAGCAGCTGAAGTTCGGGAGGTAGGTATCAGCTGTGGGATTTTTCCCGAGATGTGTGAGTTCTAAACCAAAAGGTGGCTGCCCAACTCAGAGCACCAGAACCAGAAAAGGCACCCACATAACATCTGGCTGTGAAAAGCAGTGGGATATTGGTTCACCAGGGAAAGATGGCTAGAAATGCAGACACCCTCTTAAAGGGCCAACACAAAATTTTCTTCACAGCCATTCACCCTGGGCTCTGGTGGTAGGAAGGCAGAGAGGACTACAGCTGCATGAGGTGAGTCTGGGGATCATGGCTCTGGGGAGAGGGCTGAGAGGTCAGCTGCCAGGATCCCTGTGCTGAGCCATTCCCCCATGTTGCAGAAGCTTTCAGTTCTCAGGCAGAGCATTCTCTGCCAGGCAGCATCAGCCCTGGGGGGAAGCAACAGCCCCACCCATTGGAATCTCTCTTGCCCCACCCTATGGAGCTTAAGCCTTGCTAAGATGTACAGACCCAAAGCTCTTTAAAGTGACTGAGGCTAACAGACAGTCTGCCTACAGAGGCAGATCTTTGGGAGCTTTGAGACTTTTGCTGAGACCTGCGTCTGGGCCCTCGGTGTACAACTTGGTCCTTGCCACATGCACCTAGACCCAGCAGAGGGAGCCACAAGGTGAGGATTGCTAACAGCTCCAAACAGGTTTCCAGGCTCAGTCACAGACAGCTTCGGACACTGGCCTGTACCAGAGTCCCTCCGAAGTGGCCCAGAACCAGTACACTCAGTGACCAGCTTCAGACAACAACAGAACAGGATACAATATGATTCACAAGCAGCATATCCACAGAAAGATATTGGCAGGCACCAAACCTAGCTGAGGCAAATTCCATTTCATGTGATCAGCATCTGCATAATAGCTTGCATGCTGTGTTGGGAGTTGAGTGTTACTGTCAGCCAGCCTGAGGTTAAAGACCATGCACAAACAGGCCAACAGCAATCAAGACTCAGTTACAACAGGGGCCCTACATAATGTTCACAAGGGAATTCTTAGAGCACCCAGTTCAGGTGATCAGGAAGACTGAGCCACTAGGTCCTACAGGTCACTTAAGGCAACCCTATCAAGACCCATGTACATGCTGTCTTCAAGAGCCCTACCTCAGAACAAAAGATATACAGAGACTAAAAGTAAAGGGATGAAAAAAAAGAAAATTTGATGCAAATGGAAAAGAAAAAATAAAAAGTTAGAGTAGCAATACTTAAATCTGACAAATCAGACTTTAAAACCAAGGCTCTAGTAAGAGACAAAGGACACTACTTAACGATAAAGGTAGCAAGCCAACAAGAGGCTATAACCGTTGTAAACATTTATGCACACAACATAAAAGCATCTAAATATGTAAAGCAAATGTTGATGGACATAAAGGGAGAGACTGACAATAATACAGTCATAGTAGGGGATTTTAACACCCCACTGACATTAATGGATAGATATTTTTGATAGAAACAAGGAGACAGAAGCCTAAAATGACACACTAGATCAAATGGATTTAATTGATATCTGCAAAGCATTTCATCCCAAAGCAGCAGAATATACATTCCTGTTAAGTGTCCAAGAAATGTTTTCTACGATAGACTACAAGTTAGTACACAAAACAAGTCTCAATAAAGTTAAGAAGATTGAAATCATATCAAATATCTTCTCTGATCATTAATATGAAACTTGAAATCAATCACAAGAAAAAAAAAGGGAAAATACACAAAGACATGGAGGCTAAATAACATGTTACTAAATAATGAATGAGTTAACAATAAAATCAAGGAAGAAATCAAAATATACCTTGAAACAAGTGAAAATAAAAACACAGCAACACAAAATCTGTGGGACACAGGGAGAACAGTCCTAAGAGGGAAATTCACAGCACTGTAGGCCTATCTCAAGAAACAAGAAAAAGCTCAAATAAATAATCCAACTTTACACTTAAAGGAACTGAGAAAGAACAACAAAAAAGGCCCAGAGTGAGAAGAAAGAAGAAAATAATAAAGATCAGAGCAGAAATAAATGAAATAGAATCTAAAACAACAGTACAAAAGATCAATGAAACTAAGAGCTGGTTCTTTGAAAAGATAAACAAGCCTTTACCTAGACTCATCAAGGAAAAAAGAAAAAGAGAGAGGACCCAAGTAAATAAAATCAGAAATGAAAGAGAAGAAGTAACAACTGACACCTAAAAAGTACAAAGGAGTGGAAAAAAATATTATAAGATATTATATGCCAACAAATGAGACAGTCTGGATGAAATGGATACATTCCTAGAAACATACAATCTTCCAAAACTAAATCAGGAAGAATCAGAGGAACTGAATAGAGAGATTACAACTAGTCAAACTGAAGCAGTAATAAAAATAAAAAAAAAGCCTAACAAACAAAAACCCTAAACTGGATTGCTTTACAGGTGAATTTTATTTAACATTCAAAGAAGAACTAACCCTATCCTTCTCAAACTATTTCAAAAAGTTTAAGAGGTGGGAAGAATCCCAAGCTCATTTTAGGAGGCCAGCATTATCCTAATTCTAAAACCAGATAAAGACACTATAAAGAAAGAAAAATATAGGCCAACATCCCTGATGAACATAGATGCTAAAATCCTCAACAAAATATTAGCAAACAGAACCCAGTAATACATGTAAAACATCATACACCTAGATCAAGTGGGATTTTTTTCTGGGGATGCAAGGTTGGTGAGATATCTGCAAAATAGTAAGTGTGATACACCACATAAACAAAATGAAGTGTAAAAACCACATTATCATATCAATACATGCAGAAAAAGTATATGACAAAATCCAGCACCCAGTTATGATAAAAACTCTCAGCAAAGTGGGAATGGAGGGAATGTACCTCAACATAATAAAGGCCATATATGACCGACCCACAGCCAGTATTATACTCAATGGGCAAAAACTACAAGTGTTCCCCTTAAGATCAGGTATAAGGCAGGAATGTCTGCTTTCACCACTCTTATTCAACATAGTACTAGAAGTCCTAATGACAGCAATTAGACAAGAAGAATAAAAAGGCAGCCAAGCTGGAAAGAAAGAAGTAAAACTGTCATTATTGGCAACTTACATGCTATTGTATATAGAGAATCCTAAAGATTCCACCAAAACAAACAAACAAACAAACAAAAAAACCACTGGAGCTTCCGCCACTGGAGCCACTGAGAAGCAGCAGCCATGGTTCTGCGCTACCCAATGGCCGTGGGCCTCAACAAGGGCCACAAGGTGACGAAAAACGTGAGCAAGCCAAGGCACAGCCACCACCGGGGACGCCTCACCAAGTACACCAAGTTCATGTGGGACATGATCTGAGAGGTGTGTGGCTTTTGCCCCCTATGAGCGGCGTGCTGTGGAGCTACTCAAGGTCTCTAAAGACAAGAGGGCCCTGAAATTCATCAAGAAAAGGGTGGGGACACACATCTGTGCCAAGAGGAATAGAGAGGAGCTAAGCAATGTCCTTGCAGCCATGAGGAAGGCAGCAGCCAAGAAGGACTGAGCCCCATCCCCTGTGTAATAAAATCTGTTCAGGAAAAAAAAAAAACACACACACACACAAAACCCTACTGGAACTGATAAATAAAGTCAGAAAAGTAGCAGGATACAAAATAAATATCTAGAAATCAGTTGCATTTTTGTACACCAATAATGAACTATCAGAAAGGGAAACTAAAAATACAATCCCATTCACAATTTTTCAAAAAGAATGAAATACCTAGGATAAATTTAACCAAGGAGGTAAACGACCTGTACTTGAAAAATTATGACACTGAATAAAGAAATTGAGAAAGATACAAATAAGTGGAAGCATATGCCATGTTCATAGATAGGAAGAATTAACATAAAATGTCCACATTATCCAGAGCAATCTACAGATTCAATGCAATTCCTATCAAAATACCAATGATGTATTTCACAGAACTAGAACAGATATTCCAAAAAGTTCTATGGAACCACAAAAGAGTCTGAATGGCAACAGTGATCTTGAGAAATAAGTACAAAGCTGGAGAAATCACACTACCTGATATCAAACTATACTACAAGGCCATTGCAATCAGAATAGCATGGTACTAGCATAAAAACAAACATACACCCTTTTCTCCAATCTTGTAAAAAAAAAAGACATACAGAAAAATGGAACAGAATAGAGAGCCCAGAAATAAACTCACCCCTTTACAGTCAACTAATATTTGACAAAGGAGGCAAAAATATACAATGGGGTAAAGATAGTCTATTCAATAAATAGTGTTGGGAAAACTGGACAGATAGACACACCAAAATGAAACCAGACCATCTTCTTCACCACTCACAAGAATAAACTCAAAATAGATTAAAGACTCAACTGTTACACTTGAAACCATAAAAACCCTAGAAGAAAACATAGGCAGTAAAATCTCAAACACTACTCGTGGTAATATTTTTTTCTGATGTATCTCCTCGGGCAAGGGAAACAAAAGAAAAAATAAACAAATGAGAGTACATCAAACTATAAAGTTCTTGAACAGCAAAGGAAACAATCAACAAAATGTAAAGACAACCCACCGAATGGAAGAACACATTTGTCAATACATCTGGTAAGGGGTTAATATCCAAAATTTATAAAGCACTTATAAAACTCAACACCAAAAAAACAATCCCATTAAAAATTGGGGAAAGACCTGAATAGAAACTTCTCCAAAGAGATCATACAGGTGGCCAACAGACATGAAAAGATGCTCAACATCACTAATAAGCAGAGAAATGCAAATTAAAACCACAATGAGGTATCATCTCACACCTGTCAGAATGGATATCATCAATAGATTAACAGAAAAGTGTTGGCGAGGATGTGAAGAAAAGGGAACTCTCATGCACTGTTGGTGGGAATGCAGATTGGTGTAGTCACTGTGGAAAGCAGTATGGTGTTAACATCAAAACAATTAAAAATGAAACTGCTTTATGACCCAGCAATTCCACTTCTAGGAGTTTATCAGAAGAACCCCAAAACACTAGTACAAATAATATATACACTTCTATGCTCATTACAGTGTTATTTATAACAGCCAAGATTTAGAAGCAGCCTAAATGTCCACCAGTAGATGAGTGAATAAAATAGCTATGGAACATTTACACAATGGATACTACTCGGCTGTAAAAAGGAAGAAATTTTTATCCTTTGCTACAGTATGGATGGACCTGGAGAACATTATGCTAAGTGAAATAAGTCAGTCAGAGAAAGGCAACTACCATATGATTTCACTCTTATGTGGAATTTAATGAAAAAATTGAACTACCGAGCGAAATAGAGATAGACTCATAGATGGAGAGCAGGCAGACAGCTCTGGTGTGTGTGTGTTCATTGGAGGGGTGGGGGTGGGAGGGTTGGAAATGGAGGAATTTGGCAAAAAGGGAGAAGAAATTAGAGAAAGAACTCATGGCCATGACAACAGTGTGATGACTGCCAGGGGGAGCGGGGTGGGTGGAGGTGGAAGAGAGTATGGGGGGGATAGTGATGGAAAAAATAAAAGAAATAAAGCTCAAAAACAAACAAACAAACAAAACACATGGAGGAAATATTTAAATTATTATATAGGTAATACATTTACATGATTAAAAACTAAAAAATATTTAGCCCTGGCCGGTTTGGCTCAGCGGTTGGAGCGTCGGCCTGCGGTGCAGAGACCCGGGTTCCCGCTAAGGGCATGTACCTCTGTTGCAGTTTGTCCCTGGCCCTGGTTGGTCGTGTGGGTGGCAGCCACTCGATGTGTCCTTTCACATCGATGTTTCTCTCTCTCTCTCTCTCTCTCTCTCTCTCTCTCTCTCTCTCTCTCTCTCTCCCCCCCTCTCTCTCCCTCTGGCTCTAGCTGAACAAAAAATGGAAAAATGTCCTCGGGTGAGGATAAAGAAAAAACAAAACAAAACAAAACTAAAAAATATTTAAAAGCATGTATATGTGTGTGTATGTATAGTGAAAATGTCCCTCTAACTCTTGTCTATCATCTTGTTCCCCTACTACTCAGATAATAACATATTAAGTATATGTGTCTACATATGTAGTTCTTAAAGCCTCCTCCTTTAAAACATGGTAACATACTATGCAGTTTTCCATCTTGCTCTTTATTTAACAGTATCAACTAGAATTACAGATGTATATGTCATTTAACCCTACAATTCTGGTTCTGGGACTTTATCCTACAGATATACTTGTATTCATGTGAAATAACTTTTTTTTTTCTTTTTTTTTTTTTAATCCTCACCCGAGGACATTTTTCCATTCCTTGTTCAGGTAGAGTGGGAGGGAGAGAGAGGAACAGAGAGAGAGAGAGAAACATCGATGTGAAAGGAACACATCGAGTGGCTGCCACCCGCACAACCGACCAGGGTCGGGGAGAAACTGCAACCGAAGCACGCGCCCCCAGCGGGAACCGAACCCGGGTCTCTCAGGAACCGAACCCGGGTCTCTCAGGACCGCAGGCCGACGCTCCAACCACTGAGCCAAACCGGCCAGGGCTAACAGATTGTTTTTTTTTGTTTTATCCTCACCCGAGGACATTTTTCCATTTTCTGTTCAGACAGAGTGGGAGGGAGAGAGAGGGAGAGAGAGAGAGAGAGAGAGAGAAACATCGATGTGAAAGGGACACATCGAGTGGCCGCCACCCGCACAACCCATCCAGGGCCGGGGACAAACTGCAACCGAGGTACACGCCCTTAGCGGGAACCGAACCCGGGTCTCTCCGGACCGCAGGCCGACGCTCTAACCGCTGAGCCAAACCGGCCAGGGCTCATGTGAAATAACTTTTGTACAGGCTACTATATTTATGAAATTTTTGTATAATTACAAAATTATTTTTGTAGCATTGTACATAAAATAGCTAAGTGTTAGGAGTAACTTAAAGGTCCACCAATGAAGAAGTAATTAGATATAGTACTATGGAATACTATACTACTAGAGGAGTGAGTAGTAATATGAAAAGATATCACAGATATAAAAATAGGTCAGCAAAATTTAAAAGAAAGATAATACCATATATGGTATGTCTAATAGTGTGGGGAAATGTACACTCTCGTATACAGTTGGTGAGAACATATGTGGTAGAGACTTTTCTTAGAGCAGTGTAGCAAAGAGTATAAAAATAAAATATGCATTATGTTTTGAACTTGAAATTCCACTAAAAAAAATCTATCCTAGAGACACATGTAACATTCTTTGCAGTGTTTGTAATACTGCAAAACCAGAAATATTCTAAATGACCTTTAGCAGAGAAATTATTAAAATATAATGAAACATCGTCCTGGCCAGTTTGGTTCAGCGGTTGGAACATCGGCCTGTGGACCAGAGAGTCCCGGTTCGGTTCCCGCTAAGGGCACGTACCAAAAAAAAAAAAAAAAAATTAAAAAAAATATAATGAAACATCAATGGAACATTAAGCAGTTATTAAACAGAATATAGCAGATCTTTATGTTGACATTAAAAAATAACCATGACATACTCTTCAGTTAAAATATAATTGCAGAATAAATCTAACATTTCACATACACACATATATGTATTCAGAAAAATAAGATATAAAATAAAATAAAATGAAAACCCTCCCTCCACATAAACATAAACAGACACACACATATTCTACATGTTTTTCAATTTCTACAATAGTTTTAGCTACTTTGAAAATAAAAATATATTGCCCTGGCCAGTTTGGCTCAGCGGTTAGAGTGTCAGCCCACGGACCAAAGAGTCCCGGGTTCAGTTCCCACTAAAGGCATGTACCTTGGTTGCAGTGTGTCCCTGGCCCGGTTGGGGTCGTATGGGTGGTGACTAGTCAATGTGTCTCTCTCACATCAATGTTTCTCTCCCCCCCCCGCCTTTCTCCCTCCTGCTCTATCTGAAGATAAATGCAAAAAAAAAAAAAAAGTCCTCGGGTGAGGATAAAAAAAGAAAATAAAATAAAAATGTATTATAAGTAAAAAAATACAGGATTTAAACATGCCACACACATGTTCATGACTGTCAAACATTTGAAAAAAAGTCACATTATTAAATTGAGGCATTTATTTTCTAACAATAAACTCAACTCATGATGTTTCAGTGATGATACCAAAATGTAATTAATATATAAAAAGCTAAGTGGAAAGACAACATCTGAAAGAATACCTTATCACAATTAAGTCTTGCCAAAAAACTCAAGTGAGATATATATATATATATATATATATATATATATATATATTTTTTATCCTCACCCGAGGACATTTTTCCATTTTTTGTTCAGATAGAGTGGGAGGGAGAGAGAGGAAGAGAGAGAGAGAGAGAGAAATATCGATGTGAAGGGACACATCGAGTGGCTGCCACTCTCACTACCAACCAGGGCCGGGGAAAAACTGCAACCGAGGTACGTGCCCTTAGCGGGAACCGAACCCGGATCTCTCTGTACCGCAGGCCGACGCTCCAATCGCTGAGCCAAACCGGCCAGGGCTCAAGTGATATTTTTATTTTTATTATTTTATTTTACCAAGTGATACTTTTAGTAATATCAGTTTATGGGACTGTCCAGCTATGTATGCATGGACATTGATTGGTAAATTATTTGAAAGAAAAGAACATGTATCCTATGAAGCACCTAACACTGTTCTGCATACACAAAGGGCTTAGTACATAAATAGCAAAACGTAATGTAATTCTGTAAAACAGTAACTAAATCTGAGTCATGTGATATAGGTAATCACCTCTTTGGGTGCTTTCAAATAAGTAGCCAAATCAGAGATGGGGTGAGTCATTCAGAGAAGTTTAATTGGTATATAAAACAAAGCAGAAAGCTAACTATTTAATAAAGACAAATGCTATTCTTACAGCATACGTGCAAAAATATATACATACATAATATAAACAATATGGGATTCATTAAACATAAAAATTGATTCTTAAAATATTAGCACAACTTCCTGGCCAGAGTGGCTAAGTAGACCACGCATCATCCCACGGACTGACAAGTCCCAATTTGATTCCTGGTCGGGACACATACCTAGGTTGAAGGCTGGATCCCCAGTACAGGGCATGCAGGAGGCAGCCAATCAATGTTTTTCTTTCACATCAATATTTCTATCTCTCTTTCCCTTCCTCTCTCTAAAAAAATCAATAAAAAAATTTAAATTACTAGCATAACTGGATAATATCACTATCGACTTTTAAAACCAGGCAATAAAACTGACATGACTTGATATTAAGGGACAAAAAGTGAAAAACACTATGACTATGGAATATAAAATAGCAGAAATAGCAGAATATAAAATAGCAGACAGCTAGCATAAAGCAAGAATAAGGAAGTTCAAATATCAGGAACATGGAAGAAATATGGACCGAAAGTTCTCTTCTTTGGGAACTTTTCCCCCTTTTTGTTGGGGATGACATATTCTGACATTTAATTACTCCCATAGAGGAAATGTTCTTCTATAAACTCTTCTTCAAAATTACAAAGAGCTGAGAATTACACAGTAAATTTTTGGCAGTTAACCTGGGAGAGACTGTTGCTTGGAGCTGCTACACCCAAACACTAAGCTTCTCAGCAAACAGGGCCTGCTGTGGCCCGTAAACTAATCTCTGTGGAGGGCCCCACTGAGAGACCCAAATGTTCTATAGCTAGTGCCAACACCCCTCTCAAAGCTCTAAAGGTTCACTTGCAACTCTGCATAAATTGCCAGTTTCTCTTGGCTCCAGAGACAGCTTCACCTGCAGGGTTTCATTTTTCTGTTTGACACCTTAATGTTGATTTTCCTATGTACTACAAAAGAGCCCTCTCCAGTGCTTCTCACACAATTACACAATCACTCCATTGTAACTCTGGAGAGGATTAATGATTGGGTTTTATTTGATTGTAGTTCTGATTAATCCTGACTTTGTTTAATTTGTGACCTTTGCTGGAATCCCAAGGGCTGGGAATTAGAAAACGCACACTGTACCACTGTACTCTGAGCAGTTTCAGCTTGCCAATTTATTTCATGCCTCATTAGCCACAAAAGCTATGAAATTTTAGTCCAAAACCAGCTTCACAATTTTTCAGGGTATGGGTACAAAATTCTGTATGAGCTTTTCATTCTGATTTAATTATAGTAAGCCAATAATTAAGTCTATCCTGGTTATGCCCACAGGGTCCTAATTTCAATTGGCAGGTATCTCAGTAAAATATGAAACCCAGACAATCATCATGATGCAAATATCCTGACTTCTCAAAGATTAGAATTAGTTTTTGTGAAAAGTTGAAAATAACCTAACTTTTTAGATAGCAAAAACAATATTCTTTGATAAATTTGTCTTTGGAATTAAAATCAAATCCATACAAATAAATTTAACCTAGTTTGTGTTAAATCTTAAAGATATCACATCATGAAAAAGGAACTGTAGTTTTTAGCATTTACTATTCGAGAAGCAAGTATTTATACCATTTTTATAGATAATTTATAATACACAACATTCTATATAAAAGCTTTACCCTTTGGAGTTCTGAAAACCAACAAATTATTTATAAGAAATTGTAAAAGATACTCTTACAAAGATACTCCTGCTGATTAACTAAAAAGTTCATTAAAGAACTGAAAAATTATAATATAAATGTACACTGTTTCACTGATTTTTTGATGTAGGCAAGGCTCAAAGCTCTCCATATAAGCCAATGACTTAAATTCTGTATTGTCTTTTTTGTATCCCGTCCACTTCCAGTTTTGTTAAGTGGGGCTAGTACTTAAAAACATTTGAAAGCAATTTTAGTTTAAAACACTTTTAGATGAAAAAGTTCTGCCAATATTTATAATTATTTCATTTTTATGTAATTCAATGATTTTAAGTGACTTACTTGTATCCTCCTTCCAACACACCCAGCTTTAGTTTCATAGAAATATGTTTTCTTACAAATATGTCATTCATTTTATACAATAATAAAAATACATAATTGCAATATCAAGAATAACTAGAATAAACAAGTGTAGGAACAAACACAACTAACTTTTAGTAATCATACAACTCAACAGGTTAAGTGGGATATGCAGGGTATATTCCAGAGTAGTCTAACCGCTATTCTTGCATGCTATTAATCAGCATCTTTAGCAGAGTGAAAATAAAGCCTCAATTACTCTGGCAAGTAGGTTAAGGGTTAAGTGGAGGTTGGTCAAGAGGGCTTCTTATGTATTTAATAGCAGCGCTCAGTTAGCCAGAAGTGCCTGTTAGCGTAAAAAGATGTTTACCACTTCAAACTATGGATTTGTGTTTCTAGAGATAATATAACTGTTATCAGTTTTATAAAGTGCTGAGAGGTAGGAGCCATGATTCACTTTCCTGTCTTTCTGTACATTCCATTACACCATCTCTATCTATCTCTTATCTTTCTCTCAATATGCCAAGTGGGGAATGCAGAACATCATTAGGAAAGAAAAAAGTCAGAGGATAACTTTGGGAAGGGGTACAGCTTCATATTTTAAAATCTTATAGAAAAACTTCTGAGTATATGCTGTTTACGAAAACCCAATGAAGAAATAAAAGACAGAAGCAAAAGGCTTTTATGAAACTGCACCATTGGGCAAGTTTCATTTGAAAATACTTTACTGAGGTTTCACAATAGGTAAAATAGACAATACCAACATGGACAAATTAAAGCAAAAATTAATAAATGAACAAGGAAACCCACAACATTTTATTTTTTAAAAGTTACATATCTGTATCTAATTATCCTGCTAATATAATGTGTAAAAAAACTCAAAAAAGTTCATCATATTTTCTTTGAAGGAAACTTGTTTGACAGTAAATTATATATTTCCTAGAAAGCGCCATGCAATTTAATTACTACATAAAAGCAAGAACTGGCTGGAGTTTAAAGTACTTTATATCAATTTACCAGGTCAATCACTGTGCACTTGTCTAACATTTGGTTAGAAAAAGTTCCTTGAAGTAGAATTGTAGAGTGAAAAGGACTGTGTATTTTCAAAGCTTTTGATAATATGCCCAATTTCCCAACAGAAAGGTTTACTACTCTAGACTACGACCTCATAGTACTGGGGTATTTCATATCTGTCTCTGTGCTAGATGTTGGAGAAGAACATCTTTTAAATTTAAATTTAATTTTTTTTTGTCATAAATGAGGCTTAACATTTTGTTAGTTTTATAGGCTATTTGCATTTACATTTTTGTGAACTGCTTGTTTATGTTCTTTGCCTATTTTTTCATTAGGGCCAATATTTTCATTTCACAGATTAAGAAACAGAAGCCCAGGAAGATTAAATAACTTCCTTAAGGTTCCACAGTGAATTAATCATATTTCTAGAGTTAAAATTTTGGCATCTTTATTACACTGACAGGCAGAATGTTTAACATGTTAGCAAAGCAAGCTCAATACACCCTCTAGTCCACCAGCAACACCACAAAAAAAGGAGACAATTAAAAAAAAGGACCAGTTGATAGTTTTGAAAAAATACTAAAACAGGCATGGGAAAATTCAGAATGTTTTTGATCCTCTTTACACATATTTTGCTCAATGTTTTATAAAGTCAGAATTACATAAGGAAGGCAAGCAGTCTCTTTTCAGTGAGTTCCTCTGAAGGCCAGCTGAAGAATCTAATATGCTAGGCAAAATGGAGTTCTGAACAGGAGACTTGTGGCAGACACTGTGCTCCTGTTCAATGTGTATCCCATCATCTCTGTTTACTAATGAAATCTGGGTTTTGAAATGAAGAGTCCCTGCCCAATTAAAACATGTAATTTCCCAAGATTCTTTATAACTAGTATGTGGAGGACATGCTCCACAGTTCTGGCCAATAAGTAAAAGGAAATCTAGTGGGTGGGTCTTCAATAAAAGAGTTAGACTTAGTTGGAAAGTATTTTGCCCCTTGTATGTATGTTTCCTCATAGTCTTGTATATGCATGCAAGGCCTCAGTGCAGAGCATTTTAAAAGCATAAGAAGAAAAATCCATATTATAAATAAAGATAGCTCAGACCCTTTTGGTATCATGGAATCAATAAAACTGCCCTACATTGCCTAACTCCATACCTTTTGTTAGGTGAGAAAAATAAAACCCTATTTTATTAATATTTTCTTATACTTTATTGGAATAGGGGCATCATTTGGACTTTCATTAAAAATTAACAAAGACACCCTGGCTGGTTTTGCTCAGTGGTTAGAGCATTGGCCTGAGGACTGAGGGTCTTGAGTTCAGATCCTAGTCAAGGGTACGTACCTGGGTTGGAGGTTCAATCCCTGACCCTGGTTGGGGTCATGAGAGAGGCAACCAGTCAATGTGTCTCTCTCACATCGATGTTTCTCTCTCTCTCTCCCTTCCTCCCTCTCACTCAATCTGAAAATCAATAGAAAAATAACAACAAAACAAAGATAATCCTAAATAATATTAAAAATTATGCCGAAAGTAATAATTTAAAAAATAATTCTAGCATTTATATGTCAGATAGAGTTGAGAGAGTTAAGAAGACTAGTAGGAATTATCCAGAGATAATATGATAAATGCTAAAATAAAACTGACTGCAGTAGAAACACAAATAAAAAACTAAGAGACTTTGCAAGCAAAATGTTTAAAAATAGCACTGGCCAGTTTGGCTTAGTGGTGATGTAATCAACTCTCAGACTTGAGTTCGATTCCTGGTCAAGGGCATGTACCTGGGTTGCAGGTTCAATCCCAGCCCCAGTTGGGATCGTGTGGGAGGCAACCAATTGATGTGTCTCTCTCACATCGATGTTTGTCTCTAAAAATCAATGGAAAAGTGCTCAGGTGAGGATTAACAAAAAAACAACAACAAACAAAAACTTAATTTATGTGAAAGAATGGATCAACCCATAAATATGATAGATGATTCAAGCCTAAAAATAAATATGATGACAGAGAATTAATTATTTTAGGAGAAAAGAATCAACCAAAGTCAATGTACTAAATATTAAAAAAAAAAAAAAAAAAAATGACTGTTTTACTTCTCTGGAAAACAAATATATTTTAAGAATCATGCCCTGGCCGGTTTGGCTCAGCGGTTAGAGCGTCGGCCTGAGGTCCAGAGAGACTCGGGTTTGGTTCCCGCTAAGGGCATGTACCTCGGTTGTGGTTTGTCCCCGGCCCTGGCCTGGGTTGTGGGGGAGGCAGCCACTAGATGTGTCTCTCTTGCATCGATGTTTCTCTCTCTCTCCCTCTCCCTCTCTCTCTTCTTCGCTCTCCCTCCCACTCTATTTGAACAAAAAATGGAAAAGATGTCTTCAGGTGAGGATTAAAAAAAAAAAATCATGTCACCTCAATGGGTTATATGAGTTCCTTATATATTTGGGGTATTAATCCCTTATCAGATAGATGATTTGCAATATTTTCTCCCATTCTGTAGACTGCCTTTTTTCATTAGCTGTGCAGAAGCATTTTAGTTTGATGTAGTCCCACTTCTATATTTTTGCTTTTATTGCTTGTGCTTTTCCTGTCATATTTAAAAAATAGTTGCCAATAGCAATGTCAAGGAGTTTTTCCCATTTTTTTTTTCTACAAGTACTTTCACATTTTCAGGACTTAATCCATTTCAAGTTAATTTTTGTGAGTAGTGTAGAATAGAGGCCCTATTTCATTATTTGGCATGTGAATATCCAGTTTTTCCAGCACCATTTATTAAAGACTCTCCTTTCCCCATTGAGTATTCTTGGCTCCTGTGTCAAATATTAGCTGACCATATATGCAGGGGATTGTTTCTGGGCTCTCAATTCTGTTTCATCGATATGTATGTTTTTATGCCAGTACCATAACGTTTTGCTTACTATGGCTTTAAAATAGAGTTTGAAGCCAGGAACTGGGATGCCTCCAGCTTTGTTTTCTTTTTCAGAAGTGCTTTGGCAATTCGTGGAGACATTCATGGTTCATATAAATTTAAGGATTGTTTTCTCTTTTTCTGTGAAAAATACCACTGGAGTCTTGACAGTGATTGCACTGAATCTACAGATGATCTTGGGTAATATGGATATTTTAACAATGTTAATTCTTCCAATCCATGAACATAGATATCTTTTCATTTATTTGTGTCTTCTGCAATTTCTTTCATCAAGAATGATCATTTTCATTGTACAGAGTTTTCACTTCCTTGGTTAAATTTATTCCTAGGTATTTCATTGTTTTTGATGCTATTATAAATGGGACTGTTTTCTTTACTTCTTTTTCAGAGTATACTGTCAGTGTATAGACAAAATACTTTTGTATGGTGATTTTGTATTCTGAAATTTTACTGAATATGTTTTATTTTTGGTTCTAACAGGTTTTTGGGGGACTCTTCAGGGTTTTCTAGATATAAGATCATATCATCTGCAAACAAAGACAATTTTACCTCTTTTCTGATTTGGATGCATTTTATTTCTTTCTCTTGCCTAATTATTCCAGTTAGGCCCTTCCAGTACTGTAACTAGGAGTTGTGAGAGTGATCACACTTGTGTTGTTCCTGATCCTAGTGGGAAAGCTTTCAACTTTTCACTCTTTAGTATAATGTCAGTTATGGGTTTGGCATATGTGACCTTTATTATGTTGAGATACATTCTCTCCAATATGCTGAGAATTTTTATCACAAAACGTTGCTGAATTTTGTCAAATGCTTCTTCTGCATCTATTAAAATGATACGGTTTTTATTATCCATTTTATTAATGTGGTGTATGCCAGTTTTGTTTTGCATATGTTGAATCATCCTTGTCCCCTAAGGATAAATGTACCCATTTGAACATGAGGTATGGTCTTTTCTAAGTATTGTTGAATTAGGTTGGCTACTATTTTGTATCTGTGTTCATCAGAGATATTGCAGTATAATTTTCTTTTCTTGTAGTTACCTTATTATCTGGCTTTGGTATCAGGGAATGCTTGCCTTATAAATTGGTTTGTAAGCATTCCCTCCTCTTCAATATTTTTGGTAGTATTTCAGAAGGAATGATGTTAATTCTTTAAATGGTAGGTAAAATTCACCAGTGAAACCATCTGGTCCCTACATTTTGGGAGAGGCAGTTGGTTACTGATTCAATCCCCTTACTCATTATTGGTCTGTTCAAATTTTCTATTTCTTCATGATTTAGTCTTTGTAGGTTGTATGTTTCTAAGAGTTTATCTAGTCTAGGTTGTCCAAATTGTTGGCATATAATTGTTCACAAAGTCTCTTATGATCCCCTGTATTTCTATAGTGTCAGTCATTGTGTCTCCTCTTTTATGTGTAATATTGAGTCTGCTCTTTTTCTTAATGTAAAGGTTTTTCAATTTTATCTTTTCAAAAATCCAGCATTTAGTTTTGTTTACCTTTTCATAGTTTTTTTTTTTGGTCTCTATTTTACTTCTGCTCTGGTTTTTGTAAACTTTGGGCTTAGTTTGTTCTTGTTTTTTCTAGGTTTTATGGTGTAAAGTTAGATGGTTTATTTGTGACCTTTGTTTTTTAATACAGGCATTTTCACTATAAACTTCCCTCTTAGAACTGCTTTTGCTGCATCCCATAAGTTTTGGCAATTCTGTTTTTTGGGTTTTTTTTGCTTTTTACTTTTTTTTTAAATCCTCACTTGAGGACATTTTTGCATTTATCTTCAGATAGAGCGAGAGGAAGAGAGAAACATCGATGTGAGAGAGACACATTGAGTGGTTGCCATCCACACAACCCCAACCAGGGCCGGGGACAAACTACAACTGATGTATGTGCCCTTAGCTGAACCTGGGTCTCTCTGGTCCACGGGCCAACGCTCTAACCGCCTTGCCAAACCGGCCAGGGCAGCAATTCTGTTTTCATTTTCATTTGTTTCAAAAAAAATTTTTTAAATTTATTTTGATTTTTATTTTGACCCATTGGTTGTTCAGAAGTTTGTTGTTTAATTTCCACAAATTTGAAGGTTTTCCAGTTTTCTTCCTGTTATTGATATCTAGGTTCCTTACCACTGTGGTTGAAAAAGAAGCTTCATATGATTTCAATCTCCTAAATTTATTAACACCCATTTTGTGGCCTAACATATGATCTATTCTGCAGAATGTTCAATTTGCACATGAGAATGTGTATTCAATTGCTGTTGGATAAATGTTCTGCAGATATCTGTCAGGTGCATGTGATCTACTGTGTTGTTTCAGCCTAATGTTTCCTTATTGATTTTCTGTTTGTATGATATTTCTACTGTTGAAAGTGGGGATTGAAGTCCTCTACTATTATTGTATTGTTGTCTATTTCTCTTCTTAGATATCGGCCTTCTATGTTTAGGTGCTCCTATGCTGGGTACACAAATATTTACTAATGTTATGTCCTCCTGAGGCAGTGACCCCTTTATCATTATATAATAAACTTCTTTGTCTCTTATTACAGTGTTTGACTTAAAGTCTATTTTCTCTGATACAAGTATAGCTGTGCCTACTCTCTGTTTTCACTTGCATGGAATATCTTTTTCTATTCCTTCACTTTGAGCCTATTATGTGCCCTTAAAGCTAACGTATCTCTTAAAGGCAGCATATAGTTGAGTCTTGTTTGTGAATACATATACCACTCTATAGGTCTCAGGATTGGAGAATTAATCCATTTACATTTAAAGTAATTACTGACAGGTAAGGACTTACTAATGTCATCTTATTAACTGTTTTCTGGTTGTTTTGCAGTTCCCCTGTGTCTTTTTTCCTATTTTGCTGTCTGTCTTTGAGAACTGATTTTCCACAGTGGTATGCTTTGATTCCCTTCTCATCATCTTTTGTGCATCTACTGTAAGTTTTTGCCTTCCATTTCTATAAGGCTTATATAAAACATCATAAAGATATAATAGGCTATTTTAAGCTGATAATTTAACTTTGATTTGCAAACCAAAATTCTACCCTTTTGCTCCCTCACCCGTATTTTAAAATTCTGATCTCATAACCTACCTTTTTATTACTGTAGCTATAGTTATTTTTAACATTTTTATCCTTTAGACCTTTAATCTAGAGTTAAGTGAGTAACACACCACCCTTTTACAGTGTTAGAGTATTTTGAATTTAATTATATACTTACATTTAACTGTATGCTTTATATTTTCATACATTTTCAATGTTATTAATTAGCATTCTTTTGTTTCAGCCTGAAGAACTCCTTTCAGCATTTCATGTAAGGAAAGTCTAGTGGTGATTAATTCCCTCAGCTTTCGTTTGTTGGAGGAAATCCTTATCCCTCCTTCATCCCTGAAAGACAACTTTGCCCCCAAAAATATTCTTGGTTGGCAATTTTTTTCCTTTCAGCATTTTAAATATATCATCGTACTTTCTCTTAGCCTGCAAAGTTTTTGCTGAGAAATCTACACACAGACTTATGGAGGTTCTCTTATATGTAAGAAATATTTTTTGTGTTACTGTTTTTAAAATTTCCCCTTTGTGTCTTTCATTTTAGACAGTTCTATTATAAGTGTTTTTGAGGTTGTTTTGCGTTGAAATTTTTGTGGTGACCTGTTACATTCATGAATGCAAATGTCCAAATATCTCTGCAGATTTGGGAAGTTCTCAGACATTATGTATTTAATAAGCTTTTTGCTCCTTTCTCCCTCTCTGCTTTTTCTGGGAGTCCAATAATGCAAATTGTTTATTTTAATGGTACCCCATAATTCATGTAGGATTACTTCACTTCTTTTCACTCATTTTTCTTTTTTTCCCCTCTCACTACATGATTTCAAATGCATGTGTTATAGTTAAGGAATTCTTTCTTCCACTTGGTTGAGTCTACTATTTAAGCTCTCTACTGCATTCTTCAGTTCAGTTAATATAGTCTTCAACTCTATGAGTTGAAAAATTCTTTGTTGAATTTTTCATATGTTCACAAATTATTTTCCTAATTTCCTTTAGTTGTCTGTGTTTTCTTGTGGTTCACTGAATTCCTTTAGGAGGACTAGTTATTCTGAATTCTTTCTCAGACAATTCACAGATCTGCATTTCTTTAGGGTTAGTCCTTGGAGTTATATTAGTTTCCTTTGTTTCCTTGATTATTCATAATCCTTTTAGCCTTACATTGGTATCTGTGCATTTGAGAAAGAGGGCACCTCTTCCAGTCTTTACAGACTAGCTTCTGAAGGTGCGCCCTTCACCAGAGGTCGTCTGGGGTAGTCAGCATGGTGCTAGGGCCAGCTGGAAGTCTGGAACCTGTGTTCACAGAATAAGAAGCCTGGGCCACAGGAACCACCCGGGGCCATGGGAGCCAGGATAGGGATGTGCCAAAAGCCTGTGTTCATGGGAGCCCATCAGAAGCATTGGGTCACAGGAGCTGCGTGGATTTGTAGGAGTCCACAGGGAGCATTTAAGGTTACAGAAGCTGGCTTGGTGCTGGGGTGAATCGATTCTGGTGAAACTGAGTGCATACTTTATTCTCTTATTTCCAAGAGGAGGGTGACTCACTCTGTGCTAGGCTGCCTGGGCTTGCTGGAGGGGTGATGAGAGTAGTGTGAATCTACCTTTCCTAACCTCCTCAATGTGTTTTATTTCCATGCTTCATGCAGGTGCTGTAATATTTCATATGAATCCTTCATAGTCCTCTGAAGGTATTCTCATGCAGGGATAGTTGTTTAAATTGATGTTTCTGGCAGGGGCAAAAGTGCCAGAAATTCCTATGCCACCATTTTACTGACATCACTCTCATTCATCAGGTCTTAAATGCTACTTCACAGCAAAGATCACTGCAGATTAGCCAGACTCCCCATTATAAATTTTCATTTAATACTGTATTATTTTATTAACTAGATATTAATTAGATATAATTAAAGTATTTTTTATTTAATGTGTCCTCTCATCACTATGGTATTATATAAAAGGACTGAATACATCTTGTTATGTATTTATTTTAGGCCAGAGGTCATGAAAAATTTACTGATAAACTCTAACATTTAAGTTCAAGGAAATTTCAAGTACTTTTTCATTTTGTGCATGTGGAACACCACAAATAAATGTCTTTTGCTTTTCCTTAAAAATTCTTTATTTAAATATAATTGAATACAAGCTCTTTTTTCTTTATTTTGAGTTTTTACCTGCTTCTATTCTGCAACAACACTCTGGGATCCAAGGGAAAATCACTATGAAGTTACCACAAATATTTATGCAAAAAACTTATCGCTAAAAAAGAAAAAAATCCCAACTGCAAAAATAATACTATTGAGTAGTCACTCACTTTTCATCCTTTTCTACCCTTGCCAGAGCCTAGGACATTGCCCTACTAGTGAGCAAATACTGCTATTTTTAAAATAATGAAATAAGGTCTTACATATGTACTATGAGCATTCACTCAAATATGACCATTGGGATTTATCTACTGATATTTTGAACCACGTTGTCAGTATTCAGATGGGGTTTACAATGAACCAAAGCTACTACTGTTCACACTCCATTACATCTACAGCAGAATATGATATTTTCATTTGGTACTATTTATTAGTCTACAGTTCAGTTCACTTCTAGTCAATGGAATATACAGTGCTTTCTAAATTGAAAGCTCTTTTTACAGTACTTCTTTAAGAAGCTGACATGGAGGAGGAATACCACAAATGATATGATTCCTTTGACCTAAAGAGCAAGTAAAAGAAACTCAATTTTAAACAGAAAATTTGGGGCGGCTTAAAGGGATCATCAACTTACCTAAACTATAACTTGTAACTAAATGGATGCTCTGGTATTAGTTTAAAATGAAAACAAAATAAAATAAAACAAAACACCCACTCCACAGGTCTGGCACCTTCTTATGCTTTAAAAGTGAAAACAAAGATGTAATTACTAGCAAGATGCGACAGGGAAGGATCCAAAGCTAAACAGTGGTAGAATGAGAAGGAGCTGCTATAGCAAAGACATTCCTTCACACTAATGACACCCCAAGTTAACTGTAAAGGAAAGCAGTCGCTTCATTCAAAACTCAATGTGTAGTCCTGACCAGGTGGCTTAGCTGATTGGAGTGTTGTCCCACATACCAATAGGTGGCAGGTTTGATTCCAGGTTAGGGGACATACCTGGGTTTCGGGTTCGATCCCCAGTTGAGGCACATGCTGAAGGCAACCAATTGATGTTTCTCTGTCATATCTCTCTCTCTGTGTTTCTCCTTTCCTCTCTCTAAGATCAATAAAACAAACAAAAAAAATCAATTTGTAAATTATCTCAGTCCCAAGTACTAAGCAACAAACAATAAATATCCTACCTAACATTATTCTAGGGCTGTAGACTTAACAAAGCATTCTGTTGAAAACCACAAATTGGGGGTGAGAGGGAGTGAGTTGAGAAGGAAAAAGAAAATACATGATGACAATAGGCTTATTTCACAAAGAACTTCCTTTATGCAACACTTACTAAACTGACTATTTTCTTTACTGGCTCCAAATTAAGTGACCTCATTAACTTTCTTCAGGAAAATATTTTAATTTATCTTTACTTTCAATCCTAAGAAGCTGACATCTGCTAACACAGTACTTGTCTTAGTGATACAAGAGACAGGATACTAATGAACACAGGCATGTCACGAATGGTCTCTCGAGCTGCTCTTGCTCTGAAGCCCGTCAGCACGACCCAGAACGGTGACTGGGGAGAGGGTATGTGTCAACACTCTCTGCACATGAAATCTCCACAAAACAACCAGGCCAAAATATTTCTGTTGTTTGCATATTATGAGTACATGAAAGGTTGTGTGTGCTGTGCAGTTATTTGGATATTTTTTAACAGATGGAATAACAATGAGAGGAAAACACTCTTAATTAGAACAGATCGAACTAAAATAAAGACATAACACTTTTATTGCACTTCACTTCTTGTGTTTCACAAATGTTCCTTCTTTTTATGAACTGAAGGCAAGACCACCATCAGCAAAAATATTAAGACTTGCTTTATTGTGATACTTGCTTTATTGCGGTGGTCTGGAATAGAACCTGCAATATCTCCAAGGTATGCCTTGTTAAAGAAACTCTCAGATTAGGTACTCTTCCACATCTGGAAATGACTGACAGCTTTGAATTATATTACTTCATCACAGTAGGACTTCACCCCTAGCAAGAAGAGCTGCAGAATTGACTTAATAATACAACAATTTAATCCAGCCCTGGCCGGTTTGGCTCAGCGGTTAGAGCGTCGGCCTGCGGTCCAGAGAGACCCAGGTTCGGTTCCTGCTAAGGGCACATACCTCAGTTGCAGTTTGTCCCCGGCCCTGGTTGGGTCGTGTGGGTGGCAACCACTCGATGTGTACCTTTCACGTCAATGTTTCTCTCTCTCTCTTCCTCTCTCTCCCTCCTACTCTATCTGAACAGAAAAATAGAAAAAATGTCCTCGGGTGAGGATAAAATAATAATAATAATAATAATAATAATAATAATAATAATACAATTTAATCCAACCCCTAGTGTCTTAGAATTTTAGTACTGAAGGGGTTACTTATATTAAGGATGCAAAAATAAAAAATAAAAAACCAGACCTAGAAATAAAATGAAATGTCCTCCAGTACAATTTTACACGGGGAGATGGAAATACATAAGCACAATGTGACTGTCTTATCTCTTCAGGAAATTAGTAGCCAGAGGTTTATTCCTCCAGTTTCTACTTCAGTATTAATGGGCTGAGGAGTTACTACATGGAACAAGCCCCTTTAATATCACCTGGTCTACTTCCCAGCAGTCAATTCCACTCCCAGGATTGTCATGGCTCATTTAAATAGCACAGTGAGTTTCCTCTGTAAGTCTGCTCTTAGAGCTTACAGAGTTGAAGACATAATGAGATATGAAGGTGTTTATCATGAGGTAGAATGGAACTCTGAGCCAAAGCAACAGGAGCTGGATATCATGAGCAAGTTGGCAACAGAAACTTTTATTTTTCTTAAAAGCATACTGGAAAAATAAACTATTCTATAAGGTTTTAGTAAAAATAAAAGTTCTTAAGCAGAATTCACTCTCCACCTTACAGAAATTTAAGAGAACAGAAAACATTTCAGAAAGAGAGATGAAGAGGGGCAAGCACATCTTTCATCGATGCCCCTTACTAACTTTCCATATACAAGTTTGGTTCAAGAGAGTTGTAATTTACCTCCTCACCTCATAACAAATGGCACACATTTTTCAAGAGAAACTGTCTAAAGAGTAGCAATCAAAATCCTTGTTATGAATTTTTAAGATTTCAGGAAGGAAAAGTAAAGGCCAACAAAAATTAGAAAAGAAAAAAATGAGAAAAAAAAAACAAAACACAAACATACAAAAAATAAATTTGGTTTAAATTAGAACTTATACTTCTGATAAATACTATGAACCAAGGTAACAAAAAAAATCCCTCCACTCTTGTTTCAAACTCATGAACCTCAACCCACCCCCATAAAATAGAAAGTAACAATTAAGTATCAAGCATGAGCTAAAGCAGAAGTGCCAATGATGAAGAGAGAACCTGAAGTTCTCTCAATGAAAGATTAGTGGAGATGGCTCATAAGATCTAAAAAACTGAGTTATAGGCCTTAATAGGTAGGGACTAGGGAGGAGATTCCAGCATTCAGATTCTGGGGGAAATGGAAATAAACTGGGTATAAAGCTAAGAAAGTCACAAAGGTTGGCTCCATCTGCAAAATAGGGACTAAAAACACTCAGTCTACCAGCCCAAAGGAGCAGCCAGGAGGCCAGAACTATGTATGAGGAAAGAGCCACCCATGCATGAGAAATCATTGGTACATGGAAGATACAGGGAATTCCAAGCACAGAAACTCACATAATAATTGGTCTAGAAACAGTGAAGCACAGTTTCAGAGAAATTCAAAGTTGATTTGAAGAAATAAGACTCCCAAGGAAAGCAGCCCCACAGAAGGTGAGCACACAATCAATGATTAAAAACCATATAAGAAAACATATTCTCATGAAAGACAGTAAAGAGTTACAACAGATTCTGGTCAAGATGGCAGATTCAGTAAACGCTGTACTCGCCTCTTCCTATGACCACACCAAAATTACAATTAAGACACAAAACAATCATCCTTTAGAACCACCTCAAGAATAGCTGAAAAGAACTCCTATAAATAAGGATATAAAGAAGAAGCCATGTAGAGATTAGAAGGAGGGGCAGAGATATGAAACAAGCTAGTCCCACACCTATATTATGAAGGTTAAGAATTAAGAGTGGAGGTTCTGATCAAGAAACGCAGTACTTGGAACCTCCCACAACCACATGAAAATTACAACTAAATCACTGAACAACCATCATTCATAACCACCTGAAATCTAGCTGAACAGCAGTCCTACAACTAAAAGTCACATTGAGACTGGTAGAAGGGGTGAAGTCGGGGAATGGGCTAGTCGCACACCCATCTGTGGTGGTTTAAAATGGATCAGGAGGCCCTTGTCAGGTAGTTCTGTTGGTTAGAGCATCATCCTGATACGCCAAGATTGTGAGTTTGATCCTCTTTAAGGACACATACAAGAAGCAACCAATGGCCTGGCCAGTGTGGCTCCGTGGACTAAATATCATCTCATGGATTGAGTGGTCCCGGTTCGATTCCCAGTCAGGGCATATGCCCCGGTTTGGGGCTTAATCCCCAGGAGGGGGTATGCAGAAAGCAGCTAATAGATGTTTCTATCTCTCTCTCTCTCTCTCTCTCTAAAATAAATAAATAAATAAAAATACATTTAAAAAAATCAGCCAGCAAATAAATAAGTGGAAGAACCAATCAATGTCCCCCCCTTCTACTCTCTAAAATCAATCAATCAATGCAATCAGCAGGGATATCTAAGCTGTGGAGGTCCCCACCTAAGGAGCGAGGGTCCCAGCAACACCTCAGAGCCCCCATCCCAAGGTTCCTGTGTCGGAAAGAGCAGTCCCCATAACTTTTGGCTGTGAAAACCAAGGACTGTGGCTGAGGGAGATGGAAGGCTTCTGCAGTCCCAGGCTTTCCTCCCAAAGGGCCAATGCACAAATTTCCCTAGACTTCCTCACTCTGAGCTCCAGCACTGGAGCAGCCATTGAAAAGGCACCATAGACATAAGGGGAAAAACCGAATCATCTGGCTTCAGGGCAAGGACTGGATGGGCAGTTTCTCCCAGACAGAAGTGTAGGTAGAGGTCATTGTTCCTTTGCTGAGCCCTTCTCCACAAAGCCAGAGGGCTGGTGCTATATCTGAGTCTCCACCAACTTCACTAACACTGTTCACCCAGCCTTGGTGATTCTGATACCCTGCCCCAACAAACTTGCAGGCCCACCAAGCCACTTTTAGTGACTTTTCCAAACCAATGGCCTCTCTTGCCTCATTCTTTGGACTTTCCTAAAATCTCTCAAAGCAGCAGCATCTGGCCTCAGTGTACCTGTACCTCTTGCTAAGTGGTCCCAGGCCTGGCATTAGTGGCAGCTGACCCTGATTGGCAGCTTGGCCTCTCTTTGGTACCTATAAACCCAGCACAAGTAGCAGCCATCTGCGATTTCTCTGTAGCTTGTGCCTGGTGGCCCCAGGCAGGGCAGAGGCAATGGCTGACCTTGAACCTCCTGGGAGGCCCCAGAGCCAGTGCACCCAGTAGACAGCTTCAGATCACACCTGATTACCACCCTACCACCTTCACAAGTTTCACAATCAAGAGGGGAATTCTGTAGGCAACAATGCCCAACTGAAGCAAGTCCTGCTCCACAGGGTTGTCCCCTGCACAGCAGCTCCTACCTCTGTAGTTGTAACTTGTCCTCACAGCTGACTGTCCTGGAGTTCAATCCCTCTCAGTTATGTGGCAACAGCAATCTAGGCTCAACTACAACAGGACGGTGCACACAGAGATGCACCTGGAGTATCTAGCTCTGGTGAATGAGGAGGCTGTGCCACTGAGCCCTGTAGTAAACCTACTAGATAAGGCCACTCTATCAAGTGAGGGAGACTTAGTGGCTCTACCTAATACATAGAAACAACACAGGTAGCAGCCAAAATGAGACAAAGAAACAGGTCTCAAATGAGAGAACAAGAGAAATCTCCAAAAAAAGTACTAAATGAAATGGAGGCAAGCAAACTACTAGATCAGAGTTCAAAACAGTGGTTACAAGGAAGGTAAAGGAACTTAGTGAGAACTTCACAACATAAAAAAGGACATGGAAACCATTAAAGAAAAACAGAAATGAAAGATACACTAATATGAAGAATAAATTACAAAGAATCATCACCAGAGTAGATGAAGCAGAGAATCAAATCAGTGATTTGGAATATAAGGAGGCAGAAAACAATCAAAAGAGCAAAAAAGAAAGAAGAGTCCAAACAAACAAACAATGAGGACAGTATAAGGCACCTCTGGGATAACTTCAAGTGTACAAGAGTCACATCATGTGGGTGCTGGAAGAAGAAGAGAGAAAGCAAGAAATTGAAAACCTATTTGAAAAAATAATGGTGGAAAACTTCCCTAACCTGGTAAAGGAAATAAACATACAAGTTCAGAAAGCACAGAGAGTCCCGGACAAGATGAAACCAAAGAGGCCCACACCAAGATACATCATAATTAAAATGCAAAAACTTAAAGAGAGAATCCAAAAAGCAACAAGAGAAAAGCAGATAGTTACCTACTAGGGAGCTCAACAGAAACAACTGATTTTCAACAGAAACTCTGCAGGCCAGAAGGGATTGGCACAGAATACTCTAAGTGATGAAAAGAGATGACCTACAACCAAGATAATTCTATCAAGCAAAGCTATCATTTAGAATCAAAGGACAGATAAAGAGCTTTCCAGTCATGAAAATGTTAAAGGAGTTCATCACCACCAAACCAGTATTCTATAAAATGTTAAAGGGTCTTCTTTAATAAGAAGAAAAAGAAAGACTAAAAATATGAATAATGGCCATAAAAAGGAATGAAATCTTACCATTTGTGACAGCAGGGATGGACCTAAAGAGTTCAGTGAAATCAGTCAGTCAGAGAAAGAGAAATACCACAGAATTTCATTTACATGTGGGATATAAACAACATAAAAGAACAAATACACTGCTTGCAGGAACAAGCAAAATGTTCTCAGGGGCCATTGTTCCTTTGTTGAGCCTTCCCACAACCCAGCCTGGAGGCTCAAAAGGGCACCGAATCTGAGCCTCCATCAATCTGGTGAATATTGCTCTCCAAAACCCTGGTGATTCCCGGAGATCACACTGCACCTAATTCGTGTACCAACATGAACCTCGTAAGTAGTCTTAGCCCACACTGCAGACTTTCAAAAATCTCTCAAAGGTTCACAAAAATGAATCAAGCAGTGGCTGGCCTTGGCATGCCCTGTACCTCTTGCTAAGCATCCCCAAACTCAGTAATAGTGACAGTTGGACTTGGTTCACAACAAAGCCTCTCCCAGAAGCCTCCAAGCAGCACATCACTTGGCAGCTCCTACCATGTGGCCCGGCAGAGCACAGGCAGCAACTGGCCTTGACCTGCACCAAACACACTTCCAAGAGGCCCCAGAACAAGCACACCTTTACAATACACCAGAACAGGACCCAATTAGTGCCACAAATGACATACCAAAAGGGTGGACTCAGCAGGCACCAAAGCTCTACTAAAGTAAACCCCACTTCCTGGGGTCAATTCTTACATAACAGCTAGTACTCTATAGTCATGACCAGTCCTCACAATTGGTCAGCCTGAGGGCTAATCCCACCAACTGACAGGCCAACAACAATCAAAGCTTATCAACAACAGAAAGGCACACATAACCTAGATTAAACAATATCCTCTTTCTTCCTTCCAATAAATCAGATGATTCCCCAAAGCATACTGAAATATAGCAACCAGCAGGTAAATTTACAAGACTCTGTCATGCTCCCTAATATCCATACTTCTGCCTTCTTCCTTCCAACTTTTTTCATGTACTACCCTGTCTACAGCATGACTCAAAGATAAAGACCCCCACCTGCAGACCACAGGGTAGATAATGATTAGTATAAGACTAAAAAGGTAATTCTGTTTTCCCTTCCCAATGATGTGGCATGTGACTCAGTCTGAATGCTGAAGGGAAGTCTACTATGGGAGGAGGTAAGGCAGAAGGACTTCCAAAAAAGATTTCCTAAAATTTAAGAAAGAAACCTAGAACACCTGAAACTTGCATCATCCTCATACCAATCTATGGAAAAATCAACAAACACTCTCATGCCAGTATATCTGGTTAATGGAGAATTTTAAACATTTGTACTGTAGTTGTATTTATGCTTCCTTTGCCTACCTTTTATAGACTATGTTTTGTCACTACAATGTAATATTTTAAAATCAATACTGCATATACACCTCTGATTTTTTAAAATGTTTTTAATGATTTTTTGAGACAGAGAGAAACACTGATGTGAGAGAGAAACACATCAATTGGCTGCCTCCTGAATGCCCCATACTGGGGATCGAGCCTGCAATCTGGGCATGTGCCCTGACCAGAAAATGAACCAGGACCTCTCAGTCCATGGGACAACGCTCAATCCAGTAAGCCACACCCCTGATTTTATTAAATGAAATCACCACTCTCTGAAGAAAACATGGATTAAGGAGAAAAGCTCAAGAAACCAAAAGACTTTTATAATACACAAGGAGAAATTTATACATATCAAAATTTGGATATAGCTAATTAGAGTCTTAGAGAAAATTTTATCACCTTCTATAATAACTGAAAATATACAATTCAAGTAATTTTGGAAAAATAAACGTAAATATAAGAAAAATACAAGAAAATCACAATAGAATAAAAACTATTGAAGTAAACAAATATAAAACAGATATCAACAAAATCCAAATCGGGCACCTTAAAAAAGAAACATGAAGGAGACCAAGTTCTAGCAGCAATCAACAACAGCAACAAAAAGATACAAGTCACGCCCTGGCTGGTTTGGCTCAGCGGTTAGAGCATCGGCCTGTGGTCCGGAGAGACCCGGGTTCAGTTCCCGCTAAGGGCACATACCTCGGTTGCAGTTTGTCCCCGGCCCTGGTTGGTTGTGCGGGTGGCGACCACTTGATGTGTCCCTTTCACATCGATGTTTCTCTCTCTCTCTTCCTCTCTCTCCCTCCCACTCTACCTAAACAAAAAATGGAAAAATGTCCTCGGGTGAGGATGATAAAAAAAAAAAAAATACAAGTCACAAAGAGTATGAGTGAAAACAGGATATAAATATAGTGTAGATTTTAAAAGTACCCATCAGTCAGAAATAGCAGCACTGGGCTGTTAGGCAAGTAAGAAATAAACTTCTACTTTGTTAAGTCACAGAAAGTTTGGGGTGAGTTTTTTACCGCAGCTTGCGCTACACTAATAATACTAGTAAGGGGACACCAGGGTATATAACAGCAATATTTATTTTTTAAAATTGTCTTTTTAGCATACCACCAATAAAACGTTAGGGAATTTGACAAAAAAAAATATATATCTATATCTATATCTATATCTATATCTATATTATATATCATTCATGATAGCAGCAAATTAGGTATCTAGGAATAAATCTAGCATAGACATGTAAAGACTTGACTATGAAAAGGCATAAGATACCAATGAAGGCCATAAAAGAGAACTTAAATAAATTTCTAAATATGCCATGTTTGTAGATGACAAGACTCACTGCTGTAAAAATATCCAATTTTGCCTAAATTGGTCTATTAAAAAAAAAAATCAATGCAAATTCTTATCAAAGTCCCAAAAGGATTTTTTTATAAAAGAAATTGGTGTCATTATAAAATTCATATGACAGAATTCTAGATGATTTTGGCAAAGAACACTGAGGAGTTATTTGTTCTACTATACAGCAGAACTTAAAAGTAAAACAGTAATAAACTAGCCTAGCAATAGCAAATAGGTGAATGAAAAATTGTATAGAGCCCAAAAACAGACTCAAGCACCTATGGGAACTTACTATATTATATGGGTGGTACTATAACTGGCTTTCCACAGGAAAAAAACTAAACTAAAAATTTTTAAAAACTTTCTTTACACACACCAAACATTTCAGATACTTTGAAGACTTACATGTGCAAACAAAACTTTAACACATATAAAATGTTTCTGTTAAAATATATTCTCTCCTCCAGGATGTTTTATCAAAAGATGCACCCCATTCATACTGGCCATTTATGTTTATATTCACCCACAGAACTCAATACTCTACAAAAATTGTGTGTGTATATAAGTCTATGAGTTCTGCAAAGTTAGGAAACATATATAACCTCAATGAGTATTTTATCCACAGTGGTTAGCATAGCTTTGGAGCATGTAGTAGGTCTAGAAACAAGACGTAAATAGTGTAAAAAGCTCTAAAAAAAAAAACCCCAAATCAAACAAAATAAAGGGCAAAGTGCTAGGGGAACTAGTATTGCCTGGGAAGATTTAAGCAGGTTTCTTTATGGCCAACATGATTTGGTGTGAGCAATGAGAAAAGGGTGGAACTGTAAAAGGCAGAATTATGAAGAAAGCACTGAGAGAACAGGTTTAGCAAAAGCATGAAGGAAGGAGAATATAAATTTGAATAGTTAGATGTTTCTGGAGAGTAGAGAAAAGAAGTATAAAGGGTAGAAAGCCAGAAATATATCTAGAAACAAAACTATTGAGAATTGATTGACATACGGAGTTTCTAAAGGTTTCTAAACATAAGTGCAACATAATTAATGTTCCCAGTGAAAGTAGGAAATTTATTGCCATTGAGCAACTGGTTAGGAAAAAAAAATGTTTTCAATATACATATATATATATACCTGTATATTGGAAGGGTCATGACACATAGATAACAATGCTTGGTGGGGGGCGGAATAGGGAGGAGGGTGTCTGGGGAGGAGAGAAACATCTGTAACAAAAATAAATTAATAAAAAAAAAAAGGTCATGACAGTACTTTTACCCAGTTCACATTCAATTTAATAATCTGGATTACACTGCTCTCTCCCAAAGATGAAAAAAAGAAAATAAAAGCAAATGAAAGCAGAAACATTTGCTTTTATATAATATTATATTTCATGTTATGAGAAAGGGAACCATAGTGTTAAATAAATATTTCTTTTTATTTTTTTCCATCACCATTTATCTCCCCTCTACCCTCTTCCATCTCCATCCACCCATCTTCCCCCAGCAATCACCACACTGCTGTCCATGTTCATGAGTTCTCTCTCTTTTTTCTTTTTTTGCTCAATCAATCCCTCCACCCCAACAAACACCCCATCCCCAGAGTTGCATGCCTGCTCTCTATCTGAGTCTCTCTATTTTGCTTGTTCATTAAAAAAAAAGTTAAGAAACTTTATCTATACAATCACACTTTTATGCGAGAAATATCCTATTTTCAATGTTGTTCTTTTTACAATTTTACCCCCCAACTTCAGATTTTGACCACTGAATAAAGGTAATCAGACAATCCTGAGATTATAAATGTTTTATAAATGATCTAAGAAAATGCAAACACAAAGAAAATATAAACAAGCAAGAGAGTAAGAAAAAAACAAGAAACAATGAAAGAAAAAGAAAGATGTAGCCAAAGACAAAGGAACACAAACAGAACTACTATGTATTTGTGAGGCTTTAAAGACAACATCACACATGACGCCAGAGCCCTGATGAGGCAAATACATTTTGGTAGATCCGTTTCAGATGTGTACACTACCATCTGTGAGACTCGAACTTAATTTCGAGATCAAAAGTGTTTGCTATTTCTGCTAGCTAGTAACCACCTTGCTCTCTCTAAAAAGCAATAGTATCTCTTAGCAAAAAAAATGCATGGCCCCCACACACACTGAAAAGAAATAACTTCATTCAGGGTGGAAAATTATAGCAATGTCAACGGGGTGTTATAAGAATGTCATTATGTAGAAGAAAGGTAAAGAAGAGAGAAGGAATGGACCCAGCTACAATTGCTTTCACATGCATAGCAAAGATTTCCTCTGCTGAAAAATAAAGTTAATTTGTTTTTCCTCTGACAATGACTTATGTGTAAAATTGATGTGTACATCACAAATATTTTTCCATAGCAACTAATCCTAAAAAGGTATTTTTTATTTAATTTCTTAGACTATTAAACCAGAGAGAAAAGATAAACTCTAAACTAAATAATATTCAACCTGTTTTGAAGATCTAACTTGTATAAAAGAAACAACATAAAGCCTACTTAAAACAATCACAAAAAAAGACATTGAAGAGCCTCAGCAATTTTGAGAAAGAACAAAGATGAAGGTATCACAACACTGGATATGAAACTATACTACAAACCTGTTGTAATCCAAACAGCCTGGCACTGGCATAAGAACAGGCATATAGATCAATGGAACAGAACAGAGAGCCCAGAAATATACCCATGCCTTTATGGTCAATTAATATTTGATATAGGAAGCAAGAGCATACAATGGAATAAAGACATTCTCTTCAATAAATGGTACTGGGAAAATTGGACAGGTACATGCAAAAAAAAAAAAAAAGAAACCAGACCAACTTACACCATACACAAGAATAAACTAAAAATGGATAAAAAACTTAAATGTAAGTTGTGAAACCACAAAAATTTAGAAGAAAACATAAGTAGTAAGATCTTGTAGCAATATTTTTGCTAATATACCTCCTAGGGCAAGGGAAACAAAGGAAAAAATAAACAAATGGGACTACACCAAACTAAAAAGCTTCTGGACAGCAAAAGAAATCATTAACAAAATGAAAAGAGAACCCACTATATGGGAGAACATATTTGCCAATGATACATCTGAAATGGGGTTAATTTCCAAAGTATATAAAGAACTGATACAACTCAACACCAGAAAGACAATCAATTAAAAAATGGCAGAGGACCTGAACAGACACTTCTCCAAAGAGGACATACAGATGGCCAACAGACATATGTAAAGATGCTCATCATCACTAATCATCAGAGAAATGCAAATAAAAACCACAATGAGATATCACCTCACACACCTACCAGAATGGCTACCATCAATAAACCAAGAGCCCTGGCCGGTATGGCTCAGTTGGTTGAGCATCATGTCCTGCACCAAAAGGTCGCCAGTTCAATTCTTGGTCAGGGCACATATCCAGGTTACAGATTCGATCCCCAGTCAGGCTGCATGCAGAAGGCAACCGATAGATGTTTCTCTGTCACAATGATGTTTCTTTATCTCTCTCCTTTTCTCCCTCTCTCTTTTTCTAAAATCAATAAAAGCACTTTTTTATATATATATATATATATATTTAAAAATAAATCAACAAACAAGTGCTGGTGAGGATGTGGAGAAAAAGGAACCCTAGTGCATTGTTAGTGGGAATGCAAACTGGCACAGCCACTGTGGAAAACAGTATGGAGTTTCCTCAAAAAACTGCCTTTTGACCCAGCGATTCCACTTCTGGGAACATATCCTAAGAATCCCGAAACACCAACCAGAAAGAATATATGCACCCCTATGCTCATAGAAGCATTATTAGCAACACACAAGATCTGGAAACAGTCCAAGTGCCCATCAGTAGATGACTGAATAAAAAAGTTGTGGTACATTTACGCAATGGAAAACTATGAAGCTATAAATAAGAAGGAACTCTTATCTTTTGCAACAGCATGGATGGACCTGGGTATTATTATGCTAAGTGAAATAAGCCAGTCAGCGAAAGACAACTAACCACATTATGATCTCACTTATACGTGGAATATAATGAACAAAATAGGCATGGATACATGGAACAGACTGATTGCTGTCAGAGGGGAGGGGGATGTGGGGACTGGATGAAAGAAGGTGAAGAGATCAGGCAAAGAACATACATGCATGGACACAGACAACAGTGTGGTGAAGGCCAGAGGGAGAGGGTAGCGGGAACTGGGCGGAGGTGGGCAAAGCGGGGGAAATTGGGGGACAAGTGTAATAGTGTCAACAATAATAAAGAAAAAAGAAAAAAGATATACAGGAATTTAACCATCAGTATTGTTTATAAAATCTAGGGAGGTCATGTTTAAATAATAAATTTAAGAATGAAATGACTAAAAAATAATTAAAAAAAGAATTCAGATAGGTTTCCTCCTCCTAATGGCAGCAATAATAAGACTCCTTTCCTATACGTAAGAAGTCTGCAAAGTTCAAAGTTTCAAAATTATCATCTTTTATCATTACAGACTACATGAAAAAGGCATTGTTACACCCATTTTATAGGTAAGAAAACTGATTTCAAACAAGTTTAGTGACTTACTCAAGTAAAACTAGCCAGTTAAGTGAAGAGCGAGAATTCAACCCTAGATCTCTCCATTTCTCAGTCCAGAGCCCTTCCCACTCCACAATCTTTTCTCCACACCCTCTTGGCCTACTGTTGGTGTTTGGAAAACACTTTCTCCCTAACACACATCTCTGAGAGAAAAAGTGGTTTCTCCTTTCTTCTCTATAAACTCATCGTTTTTAATAATAATTTCTTCCAAATTAGGAGAAATAAGACATATCTAAAGCACAGACCTAAGAGGGACATTTTTAAAAATACATACTGTATGTATTTCTTTAGAAAGAATACTACTTCCATCCTGGCCAGTTTGGCTTAGCGGTGAGAGCGTTGGCCTATGGTCCAGAGAGACCCGAGTTTGGTTCCCGCTAAGGGCACGTACCTCGGTTGCAGTTTGTCCCCGGCCCTGGTTGGGTCGTGAGGGTGACAACCATTCGATGTGTCCCTTTCACATCGATGTTTCTCTCTCTCCCTCCCACTCTATCTGAAGAAAAAAAAAAGAAAGAAAGAAAGAATACTACTTCCTGGGAGATCTTAACCACTTCTCAAATGCTATCCAGTACTTGGAGTGTTTGTGGAGGCTTGACACAATTTCTACTCACCAAGGAATGTAACATTAGACAGTATGCCCCTAAGGGAAAGGGTGTTAGGATGGGAGGGCAGACCTCAGAATCTCCCATCTCATCTATATACACAGAATAGAAATAGGATGTAGGCATCTTTCTAACTGGGCTATAAAATTGCTAGCATTCTCAGTTGTCTGGTATATTCTGACACTAAAGAAAAGTCATAAACAGGACCCTGCATTTTGACTGGTTCCCTGGAGGAAGTCACACTCCTCCCTCAACATTTCATCCTCTGATGGGACATACAGTTGAAACTTTCTTTGTCAAAGAACAAAAGCTCTGCCTGACTTTTGAGCCCAGGGATCATGTCATATGCATTTATCTGTCTTCATGCCTCACTCAGTGCCTAGATACACAAAACTGGCATTGAAATTTACTGGAGAATAATTATAATTCAACTTTGTTGACAAAAATTTTTCTACTTAAGATGAATTGGGCAACTATCTAACAGCTGGCCTGTACAGGGTTTCCCAAGGTCTCACCCCTTGAGCCCATCACACACTAAAATCCTCTCAAACTAACATAGAGACAGAGAACATCCAAGATTAAAAGAAACATGAGAGTCTTGATAACCAAATGCACTGTGTAGGCCTTGTAAGTATCTTGATTTAAGCAAACTACCTGAAAACGCCATTTGGAGGCAAATAGAAATTTGAATATTAAATAAGATATAGCAAAGAGAGATTATTGTTAGGTAGAATAGCATTGTGGTTATATAAGAAAATACACTTTCTAAATTTTCAATCAAATATTTAGGGGTCTGTCATTTTCTTTTTTTGAGTTGTCCTTGCCTAGTTTTGGTATCAGGGTAATGTTGGGCTTGTAAAATGAGTTAGAAAGTATTTCTTCTTGTTCAATTTTTTTGAAAGAGTTTGCAAAGAATAGTTATTTATTCTTCTTTGAATGTTTGGTAGAATTCACTAGTGAAACAAGTATTTCACAATATTCTTGGACAATCCTTTGTATTTCTGTGGTGTCCACTGTAACTGCTCTGCTTTCATTCCTGATTTTATCTGAGTGTTTTCTCTTTTTCCATTTGAGTCTACTCAGGATTTTGTCAATTTTATTTATTTTTTCTTTCAAAAAACCAGTTGTTTCATTAATTTTTCTTTTGCCTTTTTGACCTCTATTTCATTTACTTCTACTCTAATCTTTATTATTTCCTTCCTTGTACTGTGGGCTTTAATTGTTCTGCCTTTTCCAGTTCTTCAAGTTTTAGTGTTAGATATTTATTTGAGATTCGTCTTGTTTCTTGAGCTAGGCCTGTAATGTGATAAACTTTCCTCTTAGTTCCACTTTTTCTGCGTCCCCCAAAATGTTGGTTATATTGTTGTTTTCATTTTTCTTTCTTTCTTTTTTTTTTTTTATCCTCACCCAAGGATATTTTTCCATTTTTTGTACAGATAGAGTGGGAGGGAGAGAGAGGGAGAGAGAGAGAAACCTCGACGTGAAGGGACACATCAAGTGGCTGCCACCCGCACGACCAACCAGGGCCGGGGACAAACTGCAACCGAAGTACGTGCCCTTAGCGGGAACCGAACCCGGTCTCTCCGGACCGCAGGCCGACGCTCTAACCGCTGAGCCAAACTGGCCAGGGCTGTTTTCATTTTTCTATATGTATCTTTTGAGCTCTTATTTCTTCTTTGACCTCATAGTTGTTCAGCAGATTGGTGTTTAATCTCCACATATTGGTAGTTTGTCCACCATTCTTCTTGTAGCTACATTTCAGTTTCATAACGCTGTGGTTGGAAAATATGCTTCGTATGATTTAATCTTCTTAAATTTATTGAAACTAGTTTTGTACCCCAACATACGATTTATCCTGGAGAATGTTCTGTGTGCACTTAAGAAGAATATATACAGTGGAACCTCAGTTCTCAAGCTTAATTCATTCTGGAAGGCTGTTCGAAAACCGAAGCATTTTTTTCCCATTAGAAATTATGTAAACTGAATTCATCCATTCCAGATTCCCAAAATGATTCCGTTTTAACCTTTCTTCTGTACCGTGCATTACTTTCAAAATTGTAGAAACCATAGTATTCTTTTTTTTAATGCTTCCCCCCACTTAAGCTTTATGTTATAATTGTTTAATGCCTTATTCTGAAATAGAATTGCAGTTTCCTGCTTCCATCTATCATCTTACTCTCAGTTTTGCATTCTTTTATCTTTTTGTTTCTGGTAGAAGAGCCCTTTAAACATTTCTTGTAGTTTAGGTCTTGTGGTGGTAAATTTCCTCAGCATTGGTGTTTGGAAAACCTTTTATTTCTCCTTCATAACTAAAAAAATAACTTTGCTGGATATATTATTCTTGGCTGGTGGTTTCTTTCAATATTTTGAATATTTGAAGCCACTCTCTCCTAGCTTGAAAGGTTTCTCCTGAGAAATCCATTGAAAATTCCTTATAGGTTACTGTCTTTTGTCTCTTGGCTACCTTGAGAATTCTTTTTTAGTTTTTTTAATCCTCACCCGAGGACATTTTTCCATTTTTTGTTCAGATAGAGTGGGAGGGAGAAAGAGGAAGAGAGAGAGAGAAACATCGACGTGAAAGGGACACATCGAGTGGCTGCTACCCGCACGACCCAACCAGGGCTGGTGACAAACTGCAACCGAGGTACATGCCCTTAGCGGGAACTGAACCCAGGTCTCTGGACCGCAGGCTGACACTTTAACTGCTGAGCCAAACCGGCCAGGGCTATCTGGCAATTTTTAAAGATCCAACATAGCATATTGTAGATGATACATTGTAAAGACTGTGTATTCCACTATTTTCTTCTGAACAGCAATGATTTTTAGTCTAATAGGCAATTCAGTTAATAGTTGATCTTGACCATGTATAGGCTTTGGATTTACCCTTTCTTAGGGTGATCTGCTGAAAGCTCAGGGTATTTCTCAACCTCTCTATCTTGGTGGGACTCATCCTCCAAATTCTACCTTCCCTACAGACTTTCTTGGGGCTTTAAGTTTTGTTAAGCTAGGTCTGTAGTAGGCTTTACTATAGGTCATGATCCCTACTCCTAAACCCTAGCTTTTCTGTTATTGCGGCAAAACGTCTGAAGTTTTAACAAGGATTTTGCTACTCTAACTGGGTTATAAGTCCAAATTCCCCAGTATTGCTCTATTTCTAGTATCACAATTCCTCTTTCATCCCCATATCAGCCAATCTCTGCTAAGGCTTGGATAGTCTCATCCAGTAAATGTGCCTAGCCCTCAGCCAAGAATTCATGGACAGCCGACCAGCAACTTCTTCTGATATCTGACCAGCAACTTCTTCTCAATATACTGTTTTTATATGTTACTTTTCTGATTTACTCAATGTTTACAACTACAACATCAAAGGATCTGAGGAGGTCACCTACTCAAAGAACTATATAATTTTTAAAACTAAAGGGATCTTAGCAATTTAGGAAATTCTTTCATTTCAGAATGAAAAGTCTACAGACCTGAAAAATTAAGTGAATTGGATTTTCAGTTGTATCATGTTTTACATATATTCAGCCTCATCACTTTCAAAGAGTTTTCATTATTTCATCTCACAACAACCTCATAAGGGGGTTCTAAGTATTATTATCCCTGTTTTATAGGTAAGCAAATTGGCTCAAAATGTAAACATATCCTTTGCTACAAAAAGCATCTTATAATACTCTTGTACTCAGGATCCTCTGATAGAAAAAAGTTATGATTAAATGGATGAATTACTATCTTCAACATTCAAAGCTTGAGGGAAGTTTTACCCATTTACAGAATGAGTAACTACCTATATGGTATTCTCTGAGGAATGCTGAAAGGGAAGATATTGAAAGGAAAAGATTAAAAAAAAAAAATCCTAAACCCCAAATACCTCTCATACTGGTATATTAACAGATTTTACTACAATGGGTATTGCAACTAGGTTAAGACATTAGGTTACCTACCTGTAAGAGTTAACCTTTTTATTGATTCATATATATTTAACAGAAGAGACTAGCCTTGACCCTCCACCTCCATTAGAGGAAAAAATTAAAAGAATAAAAAATAGGTAAGTAGTAATCCCACCCCTTTCTCCTTTGGGAGAAATAATGACCTATAGTCTTTTTTTGTTTTCATCCTCACCTGAGGACATTTTTTTTGCATTTATCTTCAGATAGAGTGGGAGGGAGAGATGGAGGAAGAGAGAGAGAGAGAAACATCGATGTGAGAGAGACACATTGAGTGGTTGCCACTCACGCGACCCCAACTGGGGCAGGGACAAACTGCAACTGAGGTATGTGCCTTTAGCAGTAACTGAACATGAGACTCTCCAGTCCGTGGGCTGACGCTCTAACCACTGAGCCAAACCAGCCACTGACCTATATTCTTAATTTCATCCCTGCACAGGTAAGGACATTCTGCCACACAAACCATATGTTGATAGGGAGAGACGAAGAATTATAAAACCTGGAAAAGAGAGGTACTTTGGGGACCTTTATCAGAAAAGCTCAGTTCTTCACTTGTACTTAAAGATTACTCTAGCCATTTGAGCCTTTTTTAAATGAAAACATCATTAGAGAGCATAATTTATAAAGAATGTGGTTTCTTCTGTTTGAAAGTTGCATCTGACCCTAAATGGCTAAAAGGTAGAATAGACTTAGGTTTTAAGGGAGGAGAAAAGGGAAGAAATATTTAGGGAATTTGTAATTGATTACAATTTAGGTCAGAAGAAAATAAAAATATTTGAAAAAAATATTTGTAACACATGTTGCTTCATCTTGTAAGAAGCTGAGCCATCATAATCAATGTTTAGAAGCTGGAAGAGCCCAGCCAGCGTGGCTCAGTAGATTGAGCATTGTCCCATGGACTGAGAGGTCCCAGTTTGACTCCTAGTCAGGGCACATGCCCAGGTTATGGGCTCGATCCCCAGTAGGGGGTATACAGGAGGCGGCCAATCAATGTTTTTCTCTCATATCAATGTTTCCATCTCTCTCTTTCTCCCTTCCATTCTCTCTCTAAAAAAAAAAAGAAGCAGGAAGAGGTAAGGAACTTTAACAGTTACTACATTTAATAAACACATTTATACCACTGTCCTATAACAACTCAGAGCTCCAAATAAACTACTAGTTCTGATGAGAAAAGATGTTAGGAACGGTTGAGATCACATGTTCTATAAGGTGGAGACCATAAGAAAATTGGATATCAGGATAGAAAAAGAGAAACTAAAGAATTAACCAAGACTAAGGAGAAAATCTCAAAGTCCCAAGGGATAGTTAATTATAGATAATACAAATGTTGCTTTATAATTTTAATTATGACTAGTCCCACTAGTGTTGTTTGTTTATAGCTATAGTATACAGAATACTTTTTCTTTTTCTTTTTTTTCAATTCAAGTGTAGGCAATTTTTATATTCATTTATGTGATTTCCTACAGACTATTTAAAACTTAGTATTTTAGGTCACTGTGAAAAATGCTTCCAACTCCACTTAAAGTCCTATATCATTTGTCTAATGACTCCAAAGGCATTTGGTGGAATTATAAATAAGTGTGGCTTTACAAAAAGTACACATGTTTATATCATTGCTAGGCTATAATTCGCATAATTATTTTCAATTTCTGGTTAATTTGGAAGACCATTATAAATCCGCAATTGGGTTTTTTTTAGATGCCAGCAACTCTACAATAAATTTTAAAATGAAATACTGCAGGATATCGTGAAATAAAATAATTTAAAATAAACTGTTTTAATTATTCAAGGTATAATAGATTGATCACCTAATTATTCCAATCCCAAAGAGTCTAAACTTTTTCCAGTAACCATTTTATATAGCTTTCGTAGTCCTAAGCATATTCTACTTTTTTCTCTTAACAGGCAAGAGTTTTTTAAATGTCAGAATTCAGATTATATTATTGGTCACTTTTAATGTACACGTAAAAATTTATGTTCTGTTTGTGGGAAGTTAGATCTTTCTTTAGCCAAAAGGCATCTCAAGAGTATATCATTTAGCCCACAGAGGTTTGGATTTCTCTGCCAACTTTAACAATGGGATGCTACTTATCAAACAGCTCTGGATTCTCAAAGGAACTAAAGAGCGCTTCTACCACTTCCCCTAACAAACCAGTTCTCAGAGTAGTCAAATTCATAGTTTGATAAAAATTTTATTCCAAATAAAAAATTAGTTTTTTAAGTTTTATCTGTAATGCCAACACAGGGTGAGACTGTAGTAGGAGTTGAAATGCAGGGTAGTTAAAAAATAAGTCAGCTCATCCAGAAATTTTTTTTTTTTTATCCTCACCCGAGGACATTTTTCCATTTTTTGTACAGACAGAGTGGGAGAGAGAGAGAGGGAGAGAGAGAGGGAAACATCAATGTGAAAGGGACACATCAAGTGGCTGCCACCCGCACGACCAACCAGAGCCGGGGACAAACTGCAACCAAGGTACATGCCCTTAGCGGGAACCGAACCCGGGTCTCTCCGGACCGCAGGTGGACACTCTAACTGCTGAGCCAAACCGGCCAGGGCTCATCTAGAAATTTTAATACTAAAGCTCATAAACTGAACTGATAACTCAAAGTTTATTATGGTTGTTAGAGCAGGTCTTTATTATTTCCCCCCTTCTCCCATTCATCCTTTCTTTCTTAGGGAAAGGGGCTAACATGAAAGTGGAATAAAAATAATGGCTAACAAAACCACAGCATGAGGAAAAGAAGAATTGATGTGGGAACTGCCAATAAAAACATTCCTTCTCTTTAGGGCTAGCTAACCAACTCGCATGTTTCTATTGAATAATCACTGGCAGGCAACCAAGTGAACAGTTTCACATCTCCCCAAACTTAAGGCCACCATTTTTCTGTAACAGATACTCAAAAATTATAATCATAAATGCTAGGGATGGAAAAAAACTATTAAGACATTCCTTTTGGTTTGACTAGGTCAGTATTATTCTGAAAAACTAGATTATTCTAGTGCTTTACTGAAGAATTTTCTATACAAATGGGCCAACAGCCTTTTCCTCATGAAAGACATCTTATTCCAGATTCAGAGTCACATGTATGCATGTTTTGGTCTCCTTTGCACATTGCATTGCCCTCATATTTCTTCTTCTATATTTCAAGTTCTCTGGTTATAAATGAACATGTCCTTTCACTTGTTCAATTATCAATAATTAACAATGTAAATATTTAAAATATGGTGGTTTCTGCCATGATTACAGAGTGAGAAATATGGTTGTCATTGCCTCGCCAAAAGTAAGATACTACCTTTCTCCTTTTAAATTTTGCTTAAATACTTTTCTGTTTTCCTACAAATCATCACCAGAAAATACTTATACAAGCTAATAATGCCCATTATTAAGTGTTCCCTGTGCCAGGCACTGTGCTCAGTTCTATATATTAATGCTTTCTTATGTTATTGTCATGAAAACTGTATGAAGCAGAAACAATTATTATTACCATTTTAAAAATGAGCAGACTGAGGTAGAGAGAGGTTAAACAACTCGATGAAGCCATAGAGCTCAAGGTAGCGGAGTCAGAATTCACTCAGGTTCTTTGATTCTGGGAAGTATGCTCTTAGTAGTTGCCATAAGTAATTAGAGGTAGATATCATGCAGAACTACTTGAAGGGAGCAAACTGTTTGTAAATTGACATTAGAATGAAGTAAATTCTGAGCAAAGTTGTAGAAATTGAGACACCCACAACCTTGGACAGATGATTAGCACAACTTGTTCAATATAGAGAGAGAGGAGCCCCGAATATAGCAGGAAAATGCCTATTTCATTGGTCAGCTTCATAGTGAAAAGGAATAGAAAGTTCACTACCAGAACCCACAATATGCCATTCATAGTGTTTTGTGTATTATTATGCTTAGGTTAACTGTATAGTTTTCAACTGAGGTTTCATTAATCATTACTTTACACTTACTTATATGCCAAACTTGAAAAAACTACATTTAAAAAATAGGGTTTTAATTCACTGTTCTAGATGAAAAGAACAGACTAACAATTGCTCCCCATACGGGGTAAAACTAAGTGGCTTGCTTTACAGGGCAGTACAAACACAGATTATCTGCTGAGAACCACCACTCTCTAGAGGATTAGGCCTAAAGCGCTGAAGTAATTTATTAAAAGGAAGGTATTAAACAACCATGATAAGTCTAAAAACGAAAGACAGAAATGGGGGAAATTTAAGTGCAAATTAAAGCATGAACTACTTTAAAACTTTAAGTTAGGTCCTGGACAGTTTAGTTCAGCAGTTAGAGTGCCAGCCTGTGGACCAATGAGTCCTGGGTTTGATTCTGACCAAGAGCATGTACCTCGGTTGCAGTTCATCCCTGGCCCTGGTGGGATCATGCGGGAGGCAACCAGTCAATGTATCCCTCTCTCACATTGATGTTCCCCTCTCCCTCTCTCTCTCTTCCTTCTTCCCACTCTATCTGATGATAAATAGAAAGATATCCTCAGGTGAGGATAAAAGACAAACAAAACAAAACAAAGCAAACTTTAAGATGGTAAACCTGAACAACACAAAACTTGTGGAAAATCTAAGAACATCATGATGCCACAGTAATAAATCCTGAGCAACTGAAGAAAGTGACATAAGAGATATGTCATCTGTTGGAGACAGGTTTTTACATTTCTAGAACTCTTATTAATGCTTATTAAATTTCTATACCACCTATACAAACTTCTCTATATACTTTAACCCTAACCCTAACCCCAAACCCATGCCTTATTGTATATAAGTGCTTGATCCTACCAAAAAATGTTTTACTAATCATAGTATTTTTCAGAAATGTAATCTCGAACCTAAGTTGGCAAGGGAAGTTCATAATAGAGTTTAGCGCTGTGGTACAAAAAAAAAAAAAATTACACACAATTCCTTTTGCATGGTTTAAAGTCAGGCATTCTTTAAAAAATTATTTTATATCTTTTAAAAGTCCTAATAATAAAAGAAAATTCTTATACAAATACACCACTATCTTGCTATAAATAATCATTTGAACTGAGTGGGAAAGATTTGACAAGTAAAATCAAGATATTAATACACAGAGAAAATAAAACAAACAAAATATACACATATACACTGTTGCTTTAGCAGAACCAGCTTCTGTTTACAAAAATTACATATGATACCATGTTTTCCCCTGAAGTATATCTATCTTTCTTTCATTTTCTTAATTATTTTAAGCCCTGATTTAATTTTCTTTTCAACTGTATCTTCTATCATGTTCTAAGAATGGTTCCGACCTCTTCAAATCAATGATTTTACTGTTTCTCACCTAAGAGTTATCTCTCCTACTCCACCTCCAAAATATCAAGCTTTGAGTTATACTACGAATGACAAAAAACTTGTCTTATACTTCTTTCACTAATTTGTTCCTAAGAGCACATTTGTAGATATTTCTCTAATGATGATACTCTGAACCCTAACCTCTCCCTATTCCCCTAGCATATCAATCTATTTCTGCTTCAAATATTCATTACTTCCAAGACCATATCATCTGTAATGCTTTGCTATAAGGTTAGAATCTCTTAACCTTGCACTGTGACCTACTGATCTGTAAGCACAGGTGACACCACAACATGTGCATCCTCAATTCCTGGGTTGCTGTCGTGATATCACAGTAATCATGTATCATGAAAATTCATACTAAGGTATGCTGGCATTCAACATTCATTGATACTTCAAAGTGGTAAAAAAAAAAAAAGAAGATATAATGATAGCTTAAAGCACTAGCTGGGCTGAGAAAAGTTTGTTTACATTAGGTCAGAGATTGTATATTTATGCAGAGAAGAAGGAACTAATAGAAAGTGAGCAAGGACTATGTCAGAAAAAAAACTAATGGAGAAAGACTGCAGAGGAGGGACCAGTGCTTAAAATCTGTGACAAAGGTGAAAAGCTAGCCCTATGAAGAAGAATATCTCCTCTGAGACAGAAGAGAAGGGAAAAAAACATACAGATAACTGCTGAGGTAAAGGTAACTGAGGGGGGAGGAAGGGGGAAAAGGAGAAACATCTGTAACAAAAATAAATTAATTAATTAAAATAATAATAATAATAATAATAATAATAATAAAAAGGTAACAAGGATCCCAGTTAAAATGAGAGCAGGATAATTAGGTGGGGTTGAGGGTTGGGAATAATAAAGGAGACAATATTACTGGACTTTCAAAAGAGATACTCTGAAAAGGAGGATCCAGAATCTTTTAGTCACAGAGAAAAAAAAGAAGCATCTATTATGTACTGTGTGTGTGTGTGTGTGTGTGTGTGTGTGTGTGTATAACAAAAGATTATTATCTCAGAAAACCAGAAGATGTGGGTGGGGTAAGTAGGAAAATAATGTATAGCAAAATTTTGCTAAAAGTGACCATTTTGTCAAAATTGACTGGTGAGTATGATAAAATGTTAATTGTTAAATATGGGAGATAGGTGTATGGAAGTTCATTATACTATCCTCTCCACTTCTGTGTACCTTTGGAAATGTTTATAATAAAGAAATATTTTTAAAAATTGCCTAGCTGTCATACGATGTCAGGACCAATAGTCATCTCAAGAGGTTTAACAATTTGACAAAACTTTCCAGAAGATTTCAGGAATTTCAGATACGGAATTGGATACAGATACATACACTACGAGACTTTAAAATTCAAAGAAGAGGAGTAGAATATAATTCTATTGGACCAGGATTTGTTCCAAATTTGTTCTAGGGAGTGAAAAATACCAGTTAGCATTAAAAGTGGGCTAAGAGTGCCAGGGCTAATAAACTGGGCCAGAATAAGAAATCAATGAGGAAAAGTTCTTCTGCGTAGTGCATGTATGAAGAATTAGATTTAAAACACTTACTTCATCTCCAGAACTTCCTCTAAGTGTTTCCTTCTCTCTGCTCGAAGATTGGTCAAATGAGTTTCCTTTTCTGCCAGAGACTGTTGAGTAGAGGACAGCTTTGCTTTCATGGACTCCAGTTCCTGCTTTACTTTCTCCATGGCCATCAGTAACTCCTCCACCTGTGACAGATATGGAAAAGAGAAAACTGAATCTCTTGATCAGTCCCAGTCAGAGGACTGGGCAATGGGCAACTCCTGGGTCCACAAAATTGAATGCACGCACACATCGACTGCTGCACTCTTTCTGGATCAGGCATATATATCAAGAAGACATAGAAAATAATAAAGTAAATCTCTGATCATCCCTCCACTATAATTCTTTTCAGTTTCAGTCAGAAAGAACTTCATTTTGTTTTTGATAAATGCAAGGATATACACGTTCAGGAAGGGACTCTCTGTCATGGACAATCCCTTTTAAAGAATTTATTTAGAAATGGCCCAGGAATTTCCATGGAAATAACAATACAACACAGATAAAAATATAAAGAACAAAATCACAATAAATATTTACAGAAGAATTTTAGGAAATAAGAGACATAAACTTGATAGCAACAGATTTAGTATAAATGTAAATGGTATTTCCTGTTTACACCATGAAAAAGAAATTATTTTTAAAGAAACAGAATGGAATCAGGTAATTTCTTGCTCTAAAGGCAGAAGTAGAGTTCTTTTCAAGGAAGGCAGGAATAAAATATATATAAAATCAGATAAAGAGAAGACAGAATGCTTAAAAAAGACCTGAAAAAAACACTCAGAAGATGACGACAGAATACTAAATCATGAAAAACTGAGAGTTAAATATGCACTTTACACTTATTTCCACTTACTCTGGGTGGTTCCCGAATCAGATTTAAATAAACATGTTCATATTAATTCGGAAGCAGAAAATATTTTGATAAATTACGTTATTACCCAAAACTAACTTCAACCAGTAATCAACCAGTCAACTGCACCAATCACGTGAGTTTTTCAGGTGGCTGCTTGCCACGAAATAATTTTGGTGACCATAAATTTTTTCAGAGGTAGAGGTGAGTGAAGGCAGAGATAGGGGACCTGCCATTCATTGACTCCCAATTTGTGTAACAGTAAAACTGAGAGGCCTCTGGAGGCAAAACTGCAGTATAACAAATCAGAGTTGTTAACAGACCCCTTTAGTGCCTCATACCTAACCAAAGTCTCCATGTTGACTGGTAACAGCTGCTAAACACTGATAATAAACAGATAATTTGGGCTTTTGCTTCTTTGTGTATCCTTTCAGAAGTCATTAACTGAATGTTCTCAGCTAATAGCATCTTCAGTCCCAGTTGCTGTGAGAATATACATATTCATATCCCAGATATGTATTCCTATATCTGCTACCTTTGCATAAACATGTATCACTGTCCACCCTTTTGAAAACTGCCAAATAAAGATGATTTCATTTTAACAGTTTAATGCATATAAAATCTTATCTAAAACTGAATTGAACTGATATATCAAGGTATGTTCTTATGACACAAAATCAGTAATGGACTGCACCTTTTATACAAGCTCTAATAAAGTGTGGAATGTGTCCATCTTTTATGAACTTATCTTAAACTATCTCAAAAAAATCTCCCTTCCATAACGTCTTTCACTACCCTAGGCAAGAAATAGGTATCAATTTCTTATATAACTTGGAGACACATTCTGCACATACACAAGCAATCATGTATAAATAACCTATTTTCCCCTTTCTATACAAAAGAAGGCCCACTCTACACATACTCAATATCTAAACTTTTTATTGGAATACAACATAAACACAGAAAAATACACAAATAATAAGTGTAAAACTTGAAGAGTTTTCTCAAAACGAATAAGCCTATGTAATCAGCACAGATCAATAAACGGAACATTACCCAGTACCCCAGAAAACCCCTCATATTCCCTTTCCAGATAAAGAGTAATTATAATTATTATTCTAATACTCTACATTAGTTTTGCCTATTTGTTGTTGTTTTTTTATCCATACCCGAGGACATTTTTCCATTTTTTGTTCAGATAGAGTGGGATGGAGAGAGAGGAAGAGAGAGAGAGGAACATCGACATGAAAGGGACACATCAAGTGGCTGCCTCCCGCACGACCCAACTGGGGCCAGGGACAAACTGCAACTGAGATACATGCCCTTAGCGGGAACCGAACCCAGGTCTCTCTGGACCACAGGCTGATGCTCCAACTGCTGAGCCAAACCGGCCAGGGTTTGCCTATTTGTTTTAATTTTATACAAATGAAATTACATAGTATATAATTCTTTTCACTCAGTGTTATGTCCATGAGATTCATACATGTTGTTGGGTATAATTATAGTTTTATAATTTTCATAACTGCATGATATTCCACTGTGCAAGGATAGCAAAACTTACTGAAGACACTTTTCATTAAAAAAAGTTTTTTATTTTAATGGAGTTTAATTTTTTCCTTTACATTCAGTTTTTTTTCTTCTTCTTCTTTTAAATCCTCACCAGAGGATATGTTTCTACTGATTTGGGGGGCGGAGGAGATGGAGAAAGAGAGAGGGAAAGGTCAATGTGAGACAGAAACATCAATCAGCTGCTTCCTATATGTGCCCCGACCAGGGATTGAACCCGCCACCGTTTAGTATACGGGCTATACTAACCAACTATGTCATACTGGCCGGGGATACATTCAGAGCTGTTAGTACACTAAAATAAAATATTGTCTACCTCAAGGACATGAGAACATTCTATTCTTACTTCTAAATCCTTTACTGGATTACATGTTTCACATTTAGATGAACAATATATATACAACTAATTTTTTAATATGGTATAATGATCAAACTTCATTTTTATCACTATAGATATCCAAGTGACTCAGCACTATAAAGAGAAGAACTTCAATAGTCATGGCAGGAAGGTACTTTAAGCCTATTTGGCAAAATATCAGAAATTATTAAAAGCATACTTACAAACTATAAAAAACATAATTTAACAATGCTTTATATTGCACATAACCAACATTAAATTTCATAAATGAGCAATGTGATATTTATATGCACATAAAAAGGAATATGCATATATTTATTTATACATCTATTTATTTATTACCCATGAACTTTGTTTAAGTCAGGTATCCAAATGTAATCCCTAAGCTCCTGTAACAGGCAACTACCATTCATAATTTTTATTACTTATTCCCTTGCATTTCTGTATTTTAACCTATGATGCATATATTCTAAAATAAATCACTACTTAGTTTTATCACTTTATGAACACTGTATAAATGGAATCTTCTTTCTTATTTCATCCAACACTATGTTTTTATCGTGTGTGTGTGTGTGTGTGTGTGTGTGTGTGTGTGTATATATATATATATATATATGAAGGCCCACTGTATGTGTATATTCCAGAAGCAAGAGTAAAACACCTATCTATTCATATATTCCAGAACCAAGAACAAAACCACTCAGGAGTTAAAAGCAATGACCACCAATAGCATTCAGTACCACAGCATCCAGATTATGGTTTCCCACTAAACTGAATGAGCGCCGATTCCAGATTTGGGGCAAGAAATGTACAGAGAAGAACTTTGCACATCTTATGCCAGAAAGCAGAAATAGGAATCATGACAAACAGGGATCATGACACAGAAACACTAATACAAAAACAAAACAAGAAAACACATCATAAGAAAGAAAGAAGAGCCCTGGCCGGTTTGGCTCAGCGTTAGAGCGTCGGCCCATGGACCAGAGAGATTTGGGTTCGGTGTCCGCTAAGGGCATGTACCTCGGTTGCAGTTTGTCCCCAGCCCCGGTTGCGGTCTTTCTCTTCCTTTCTCTCTCTCTCCCACTCTATCTAAAGATAAATGAGAAAAAAAAAAAAAAATAGTCCTCTGGTGAGGATAAAAAAGAAAACTATAGAGAAATATTCCTCAGAAATACAGATGTAAAAAAACAAAAAAAACTGGAAAATCAAGCCCAGGAATCTATCCCAAGAACGCAAAGCTGGTTTAACATATAAAGTTCAACGTAATAAACTATATTAATAGAATACAGGGCAAAAACCACATGATCATGTCAATAAATAAAGAAAAACATTTGACAATTTCTAACAACTTTTCATAATAAAAACACTAAACTAACTAGAGACAGAAGAAAACTTCCTCAACCTAACAGAGGGAATCTATGAAAAATCCACATCTAACATAATCTTTTTTTTATCCTCACTGAAGGATTTTTGTGTGTGTGTGTGTGTGTTTATCTTCAGATAGAGCAGGAGGGAGAGAGGGAGGAAGAGAGAGGAAGAAACATTGATGTGAGAGAGACACATCAATTGGTTGCCACCCACACAACCCCAACCAGGGCTGGGGACAAACTGCAATCAAGGTATGTGCCCTTAGAGGGAACTGAACCCGGGACTCCCAGGTCCACAGGCCGACACTCTAACCACTGAACCAAACTAGCCAGGGCATAATCTTTAATAAAATGCTTTCTCTCTAAGAGCAGGGCCAGAATGTCTGCTCTCATTACTTTCATTCATTACTGTACTAGAGATGACAGTAAAAAAAAAAAAAAAAAAAAAAAAAAATTAGGCCACACCAAAAATGAAAAGGCAACCACATTAAAAAGGAAGATGAAACTTTCTCAAGTGGAAGATGACATAATCTTATGTAGAAAAAGACCCTAAGAAATCCACTAAAAAATGTAATAAACAAGTATACAAAAGTTGTAGCCCGTAAGACCATCATACAAAAACCAATTGTATATCCACACATAAGCAATGAACACTCCAAAGAGAAAATTTAAAAAAAAAATTCCATTTAAAATAGCATCAAAATACTGCTATGAGAAATGTCCAAGATTTTACTGCCTATGTTTTCTTCTAGAATTTTTATGGTTTCAGGTCTAACATTTAAATCTTTAGTCCATTCTGAATTTATTCTTGTGCATGGTGTAAGAAGGTGGTCTAGTTTCATTTTTTTGCATGTATCAGTCCAATATTCCCAATATTCATTTATTGTATAGACTATCTTTACCCCTTCATATATTTTTGCCTCCTTTGTCTAATCTTAATTGACTATATAGGCACAGGTTTATTTCTGGGCTCTGTATTTTGTTCCATTGATCTAATGCGATTTCTTATAGCAATATTTTTTCTGATATATCTCATTGGGCAAGGGAAACAAAAGAAAAAATAAACAAATGGAACTACATCAAACTACAAATTTTTGCACAGCAAAAGAAACCATCAACAAAATAAAAAGACAACCCACTGAATAGGTGAACATATTCACCAATGATACATCTAATAAGAGGTTAATATCCAAAATTTACAAGAACTTATAAAACTCAACACCAAAAAAACCCAAACAATCCAACTAAAAAATGGGTAAAGGACCTGAATAAACACTTTTCCAAAGAGGACATCCCGATGGCCAATAGACATGAAAAGATGCTCGGCGTCACTAATCATTAGAAAACATGCAAATTAAAATGACAATGAGATACCATCTCACACCTGACAGAATGGCTATCATCAATAAATCAAGAAACAACAAGGGTTGGCAAGGATGTGTAGAAAAGAAAACCCTGGTCCTGGCCTATTAGGCTCATCGGTTGGAGCGTCGACCTGCAGACCAGAGACTCCCGGGTTCGGTTCCCACTAGGGGCACGTACCGCCCCCCCCCCCCAAAAAAAAAACTGAAAAGGGAATCCTGGCACACTGTTGGAGGGAATACAGATTAGTGTAACCACTGTGGAAAGCAATATGGAGTTAAATCCAAAAATAAAAAATGGAACTAAATGCCTTATGACCTAGCAATTCTACTTCTGGGAATATATCCAAAGAAACTAGAAACACTAATTTGACAGAATATATGCACCTCTGTATTCATTACAGCACTATTTATATTAGCCAAGATTTGGAAGCAACCCAAGTATCAATCAGTAGATGAGTGGATAAAAAAACTGTGGTACATTTATACAATGGAATAATACTTGGCTATAAAAAAGGAAATCTCACCCTTTGTGACAGTATGCATGGACCTGGAAAGCATTATGCTAAGTGAAATAAACCAGTCAGATCAAGACAAATACCATATGATTTCACTGACATGTGGAATTTAATGAAAAAAATGAACTAACAAGCAGACTCCTACACAGAGAACAGGCTGACAGGTGCCAAGGATAGGAGAAGCTGGGTAGAGGGTGTGTGTGTGGGGGGGTGTTAGAGGGATTAAGCAAAAAACAAAAAGGAAAGAAAAACCTCATGGACAGGGACAACAGTGTTGTAACTACCGGGGGGAGGGGGAAGGGGAAGGTGGAGGGGGGTATAGGAAGGAAAATGGTGATGAAAGGAGACTTGACTTGGGGTGGTGAACACACAATACAGTGTACAGATGATGTGTTGTTGAATTGTGTTCCTGAAACCTGTATAATTTTGTTACCCGGTGTCACCCCATTAAATTCAATAAAAAGAAAAACAGCATCAAAAAGAAGGAAATATTAGCCTGGCTGGTGAGGCTCAGTGGTTGAGCAATGACCCATGCACCAAGAGGTCGCCAGTTCAATTCTTGGTCAGGGCACATGCCCATGTTGTGGGCCCAATCCCCAGTGGGGGGCAGGCAGGAGATGGCCAATCTATGTTCTCTCTCATCGACATTTATATCTCTCTCTCCCTCTCCCTAAAGATTAATAAATAAAAAAAATTAAAAAATAAACAAAAAGGAAGGAAATATCTAGGCATAAATTTAACAAAAGAAATACAAGATACATAGACTGGAGATCACAAAATATTGTTTAAAGAAATTAAAAGAAAATTTAAATAAATGAAAAGACATCAGGGTCATGGATCAAAAGACTTAATATTGTTAAGATGGCAATACTCCCCAAATCCATCTACAGGTTCAAAGTTATCCCTATAAAACCTCTAGCTGTCCCCCCTCCCCCCCCAAGGAATTGACAAGCTGAACCTAAAATTCACCTGGAAATGAAAAGGAGCAAGAACATACTGAAAAAGGAAAATAAAGTTGAAGGACTCATACTTCTTGACTTCTTAAAAGACTACAAAGCTTCAGAGTAGCAGTGGCATAAGGAAGACAAAGAGCTTAACAGGAAAACATTGAGAGTCCCAAAATAAACACTAACTTTTCAGATCAACTGATTTGAGAAAAGTGTTAAGGCATCAGTGAGGCAAGAATATTCTTTTGAACAGAGGGTGCTTGCACAAATGCCCTATTCCCTCACATTTTAAATTTTCCATGCCATTAACTTCTTGACAAAAGTGTGTCATTTGTCCTATATAATATCCGGCATTTTGGATTCTGTTGACTTTTTTTTATGGTGCTATTTATGCTGTTCCTCTTGTCCTCATGTTTCCTTTAAACTGAAACTTGTATCTAAAGAATTCATTAGATTCGGGTACAATTTTTTTCTTTTGGTCTTTCTGACAATGTGTTTCACCAGTAAGGCTGTGCTGTTCATGATACATCACACAAAGAGACACACAGAAGTGTGTCTGTCTTACTTTCAGCAATAGCATTGATTAGTGGGTTCAGATGGCAAGAGCCTAATTTCTTCATTATAAATTTCTCAATCATTTACTAAATTCTTTTATCATTTCAATAATATTCAGTGAAGTTAAACATGTTTCATTTGTTAAGGGACCAGTCGTGCTTCTTCTTCCTTGAAACTATGTCAAATCTCTGTACACCAACATCCCCAAGCTTGTTTTTCTTATTCTTGTTGATTTGGAGGAGTTTGAAACATATAAACGAGAATCTGTTCTAGATACCAACCTTTCATCAATTATATGTGTAGCAAATCTCTTCTCCCAGTTTGTGGTTTATATGTTCCTTTCATCATGGTGTCTTTTAAAAAATTATTTTTAAAAATTTATTTCAGAGAGGAAAGAAAAGAGGGAGGGAGGGACGGGGGAGAGAGGGGGAGAGTAGGAGAGGGTGAGAGGGACAGGGAGATGGAGGAAGGGAGGGAGAGAGCGAGATTGAGATTTGGCATTCTACTTATTTATACATTCACTGGTTGATTCTTGTAAGTGCCCTGACCGGGGATCGAACCCACAACCTTGGTGTATTGGGACGATGCTCTAACCAACTGAGCTACATGGTCAGGGCCTCATTATGATGTATTCTGATGATCAAAAATAGCTTAAATTATATGATCAAATTTATTAAGCACTTATTTTTAGGATTTGTCACTTTATATTTCGCTTAAGAAATCCTTTCCTATATCCAAGGTCATATGATAGTTTCAACTTTTCTATTGCCTTCAGTAGTAGATTGAATTAGTGGTCCCAACTGTTCATTCCTCTGTAGTAACAATATATGCCAACATTACTGTCATGGCCTCATGACAGACAAAGTACACTTCTTTGACCCTACATTTTGGCTTGGCTATGTGAGTTGCTTTGGGCAATGGGATGTTAGCAGGTTGGACACAAAATGAGGCTTGTGACATGTGTGATTAGGTTGCATTTCCACCATTGTCAAGAAGACAATGTACCGAGTAGCTATTGCCTCTTAGCTGGGTCCTAGAATGAGCCACAGGGACCACACAGCCACCCTAGTCAGCAACTAAAGCACAGCCAACCACGTTAACCCTCCAATCTACGTGACTGAAAAATAAGTGTTTATTATCATATGTGTATTAGTAAGGGTTCTCCAGAGAAACAGAATAGAATACAGTAAATTGAATACAGTGTGTGTTTATGCATATATGCACACATATACATATACTGTATTCAACATATATCCTGTTGTTTCTGTTTCTGTGGAGAGCCCTGACAAATAAAATACATTAATGTTTATTGCTTAATATAATTCATTATGTTAACATCATACTATATTAACATATAAAGTATATTATAAAATATATTGTATAAGGAATTGGTTCATGTGATTATGGAGGTTGACAAGTGCCAAGATCTACAGAGTGAACAGGCAAGCTGGAAACCCAAGAGGGCCGATGGTGTCATTCTGGTCCAAAGGCTCGAGACCCAGGAAGAGCTGATGTTTCAAGTTGAGTCCAAAGGCAGCCAACAAGTAGTATCCCAGGGTGAACACAATCTGCAAAATTTACTCTTACTCAGCAGAGGGGAATCCTTTTTGTTCTATTCAGGCCTTCAACTGACTGGAGAATGAATAAAACAGGTGGAGAGTCACCCCCATTAGGAAGGGCAATCTGCTTTACTCAAGTCTACGGATTTAAATGTTAATCTCATCCAAAGACATTCTCACAAAAATACCCAGAAGAGAGTTTGACTAGATATCTGGGCACCCGTGTGGTCCAGTCAAGCTGAGAAATAAAATTAACCATCACAATTTTCTATGTTATTTTGTGATTGTCTGTAATACCATACCTGACCAAGAATATTTCAAAGAGTTTTAAAGTATTTCACATTAGTCTTTAATCCACCTGGAATTGATTGTTGCTTATGGTGTGAGGTAGAGGTACAATTTCAGTTTTCCCCATAGGGATATCCAGTGTCTCAATACCATTTATTAAAAATCCATTCTAACTTCACCTTTAACATTTATCAAATATGTTTCTATGCTTTCTATTATGGTCTAATGGTTTGCCTATTCCTGTACCAAAATTACATTGTCTTCATTGTTATAGTTTATAAGGCTTGATATCTTGATAAAAGCATCTTAGCTATTCTTGAACTTGTACCAAAAAAAAAAAAAAAGAGCCCTGGCCAGTTTTGCTCAGTGGTTAGAGCATCAGCCCATGGACCACAGAGTTCCGTGTCTGGTTCCCGCTAAGGGCACGTACCTCGATTGCAGTTTGTCCTTGCCCCCGGTTGGGGTCGTGTGGGTGGCAACCAGTTGATGTGTCTCTCTCACATCAATGTTTCTCTCTCTCTCTTTCACCCTCCCACTCTATCTGAAGATCAATGCAAGAATGTCCTCAGGTGAGGATAAAAAAATTGAGTCTACTATGTTCCAGGCACTGTTCTAGAACAGTTCATGCAAGAGATATAATTAGAACTTCAATGTCTTTCAAAAAGTTGTATAATTTTCCTCATAAATAGTTTAATGTTATTTATTCTCAGGCACTTTATATGCTTTTAAATATTACAGTAAATAGTATCTTTAAAAAATTATCTGTTTGGTGCAAATTATAGAAATGCAACTGATTTCTGTATATTGATACTGTCTCCAGTAGCCTTCTTAAATATTCTTATTTGTCTATACATTTTGTATTTACTATGTAGACAACCATACTATATCTGAATGATAGTACTGTCTCTTTCCTTCCAATCCTGGTAACATGTATTTCTTTTACTTGCCTTACTTCCCAGCCTAGAATGATGACAACATGCACTCTGTTCTATTCCTGATCTTAAAAGGAATGCTTAAAAGTTTTATCCATAAATAAGTCCTTTACTGGGTTAAGGAAACTCCTTCTATTGCAAGCTAGTTAAGAATTTTTTAAACTAAAGATTAATAGAAATTTTCTGCATCTCTTGAGATGATCATATGACTTTTATCATCTTTTAATATGGTAGATGATAGTAATTAGTTTTCTAATGATACCAATCTTAAAATCCTGAGATAAACTAAACTTCTTCAAGAATATTTTTCACATACCCTAATTTTTGATTGGCAATATTTTGTTTAGAAATTTTGCATTTATATTCATGGTTGAGCGAGACCTAAACTTTCCCTTTCCTGTATTAATTTTGTTAAGTTTCGATATGAAGTTATGTATCCTTATAAAATATGTTGGCGATTACTTGTTCCCTCTTTTTTAGTTTCTGAAATTGTTTCTGTTAGACTTGCTCCTTGTATGTTTATTAAAAATCACAAGTATAACTCCCTGGACTTGAAGTTTGTGGGAAAAAATTTATTACCAATTCTTTTTGTTCAGGTTATCTTTTTCATATTTTGCAAGTTTTGCTAAATTCCATTTTTCTTGGCATTTGCTCATTTGGTCTAAATTTTCAAATGTACTGGCCAAAATACCCTTGTATCTTTTTAATACCTACAGGACTTGTATGAGTCCTTTATCATTCCAAAGATTGTTTACAGTGCCATCTTTCTTTTACTTTTTCAGTCTCACCAAAGACCAGTCAATTTTCTTGGTGCTTTAAAGGACCAACTTTGGGCACTATAAATACTTTTTTAGAAAGTGTAGAAAGGTGGGATGTTTATTAGATTCTCTACCATGGGCTGCCATGGACCTTTATTTTTGGACTGCCAATATAAAAAAACAATTTTCGAGATCAACAGCTTATCAAGTACTTATCTTTAAATTCCCTGTCTAGCCTAGCTGATGTGGCTCAGTGGACTGAGTGGCGTCCCATGGATTGAGAGGTCCCAGTTCAATTCCCGGTCAAGGCACATGCCTGGGTTGCAGGCTCAACCCCCAGTAGGGGGTATATAGGAGGCAGATGTTTCGCTCTCACATCAATGTTTCTACCTCTCTCTCACTTCCCCCTCTAAAAAAATCAATAAAAACATATTTTAAAAAATAATTAAATTCCCTGTCTATTCATCCCAACATGAGAATTCCTTACTTTCTTGTCAACTTATGAATATATATTTTACTAACTATCTTCAATTATTTCTGTGGAGTTCTTTTCCCAGAGTCTAGTCTGCCACATTTACAGACATGTTTTCCCTTTTGCTCCATTCTTTCATTTATAGAATTTTGCCTGTTACTAAAACACAGTTTTCTTAAAGATTGCTTAATCTTCCCATCTATTTGAATGCCAGGCCCTAAAGGTATTTCTACCTCAGATCATACATTCATTCAAAAAAGTTTGAAAGCATGTTAGTATTTAAGGCAAAAATGGTACCATAAACCAGGATTTCCAAATAATCATCTGATTTGTGCTCTGGCTCTGAGACACAGAAAGTTTCACAGTCAGATTGAAAGACTTCACGCTTTCCGTTACTTTTTCCACCAATCCCAGAGAACACCTCCTACGATCTCTGTGTGGATATCTAGTCCGTCACATGCCTACCACACAGCAGTTATATAGTTTCAGGTATTGTCACTGAGAAATGATGGTAATGAAAGCTGAGTAGAACAAATACATACCACACTAAACAATAAAAAAATTCTCCACGATTTAAAAATGTGCTCGAGGTCACAGTACAATTTTCAAAAGCATATGTTTTAAGACATTAAAAAAACAAAAAGACCAGACCAGAGCTGGAATCCAAGTATGTAACTTAACTGCCTCCAGTAACGTATTAAGGAGAAAACACAGGGCTTGATAGTGTGCAGTGCCAGCAGGACCAGATGGTTTGCTTAAATCACAAGCTAATAAACTTTTACTCAAAATAAAAAGGGAACAAATTATGACTTTACCACAGACCCATTTTCCTTAAGAAAGCAAAGCAATTGGGTACTTCAGGTGCTGGCAAAGACTGCAGCTTCAAGTTTCCCTCCTCCTTCTATTCTACAACTAAAAGCAAAAAACTTTTTGTAGCTTCCAAGATGCTTACGGAAAATCTTGTTATAGTTTCTTGGGAGATTAAGAGGCATAAATCTCCAAAGGAAGGGGGAAAAAGTAGAAGAAAAAAGGAGTGGTACAAAAATAAAATTATCTAGAGGTTAAGCATTCATCATGTAAGTCAGATCTTCATTTGAGAAGTCTACTATTTTCTTAATTTCAAGAAAACTCTAGATTAAGACCTCCTTTGTTTTATGATTACAAAAAAAGTTACCAACCTCGAGGTGAGGAGCATTTTTGAAGTATTACTGAGAATGTATATACATATCTACATACATACACTCATAGATAAGTCAACCACCCTCTTCTAACAAACTCCTTTAGGTACCTCACAATCACTACTAATAAGAATGTGGATTTACAGAATTCCTAACAGACTTTTAAGATAGTGCTTACACTAGAAATCCCTTTTTCCCCAATATATTCTTTTGGCCAATGTATGGCAATTCTTTGACAAGATATACACCAATGGTACAGTATTTTATGAATATGGAATGGCTATAGCTATTGCAATAATAATAGTAATATCAACTTACATTATATAAATACTTTTATATACTCTTAAGTGCTTTATATGTGTTGGCTCATTAAATCCTCACAATGATGCTATGAAGTTAGTATTAGGTATTACTATTATCCTCATTTTTACAGAACATGAAACAGGTTTAGAGTTTAAGTGCTGTATGGAAGGTCATACAGCTAAAAGAGGCTGAGCCCGGATTCCAACCTAGATGTCAGACTTCATTGTATTCACAGATAATACCACTTTGCTACAATGTTATCGGTGTTCAAAAAGTCCTAAAACGGCTTTCCACAAGTATATCTAAAGAATCACTATGGGGAGTGTTCCCTTGCCCATTTGTACACCTTTCCATCCTTCTTTTCTCTTCTCCTCCAAAATACTGATTTCTTATTATGTGTCAGACAATATGTGTTATGCATTGAGGGCACAACAGAAAGCCAAAGACACATTTCCCTATCACTCTTGAGCTTAGAGTCCATACAGAGATATAGTAACTAATTAATAAAGGTCTTAAATAAATAATTATAAATTGTGAAGAGATATGTAAGAAGCTACAGGAAGCCATAACAGTAAAAAACATGTTTTGGGGGCCTAGGCAAAGTTTCCCCCAAGAAAGCTGAGAGAGAAGGGGGATTCCAGCTTCAGGTGCCAGCAGGTATAGTAGCCCTGAAGTGGGACAGCACATACCCACAAGAGAAGACAAAAAATATCAAAGTATCACAAGCACTGAGAACAAAGGGAAGAAGAGGACAATGTAGCAGGAGAGGGAGGAAGGGACCAGATAGAAAAGGATCTTGTAGGTCATAGTAAGTACTGTGGCTTTTATCCCAAAAGCAACATAAAGGTACCAAAGCATTCTGACCAAATAGAGGAGAAAGAAATCAGAATTACTAAAATAATGGACCAAGAAATCTAAGCTGAACAGAACGGGAAGCAAAGACAGGCGAATGAATTAGAATACACCAAGAGAGAAATAGGTTCAAATGACATTGAAAGATAGTTGTAGTGGTAATACTTGAACAAGAAAGCTAAAATGATAAAAAACAACAACAACAACAACAACAACTATGATTAGAGAGGAAGATACTTAGTGAGTGAAGCTGTAGGTAGACTAGATTACAACAAGGTCTATAATGACAGATATAGAACAAAGAAAGTCAACGGAGGCAAAGACCATTTGTTAAAACAATGAGAAGACAAAGTAACAAATGGGTGATCCATGTAGATTCTGAAGTCAGTGAAATAACAAAAGTCTTCAATGAGAAGCTTCAATGCTATATAGCTAAATAACATGAGCCTTGAAGAAGCACGGATTCTTATAAGAATGTGATGGAATAATAAATGCCCTGAAAGTATAACAGGAAACAAGGATGTGAGTCCTATCTCTAATCCTAAATTCAGGACGAATATTTATCACCAGAAAGGACTGCTGGAGTTTCCAGGAGAAAGGCCAAATTATACGTTAGGCAAAGAAGGTGAAAGATGGTTCAAGAAAAAAAACTAAGAACAAATGTGCCAGCGCCTGGCACAGAGTCCATACTCAAATGAATATCTGTTAAATGAATGAATAAAGATAGATGAGTTTGTGAATTTTGGTGACTTAGTGGGGAGGTGTTAAAGAGATAAGAAGAGTAGGAGAACTGGGTTCAGGCAAGGACTGAACAATATAGGAATGATGGTGCAATCGAGGACAATATGGGGCTTATTATTATTTTTTAAGACAATATCTAATAAAATCTAGGATGAGAGGTACAGTACAATTAACTCCACTAGGTTCTTTAAAGAGGGTGGTCAGTGGTTCTATTGGACCATAACTTCAAAATAAATCAGATGCTACCAAAATAAGAATTTAACAATTTTATTATTTCTTTTTTCTATTTATGCATATAATTTATATAATAGAGTTGATTATAATTTTCTATCCCATTCATTGAAAATAGAATATTCTAGCCCTGGCTGGTGTTTGCTCAGTGGTTAGAGTGTCGGGTTTGATTCCTGGTCAAGGGCACATACCTGGGTTGCAGAGTCAATCTCTGGCCCAGGTTGGGGGCATGTGTAGGAGGCAACCAATCAATGTGTCTCTCACACATCAATGCTTCTCTCTCTCTTCCCCGCTCCCTCCCTCCCTGCCACTCTCCCTAAAACAAAAACAAACAAACAAAAAATGGAAAAAATAACCTCGTGTGAGTAATATATATATATTTAAGTGATTCTGGAGGTAACCTAATAGAAACAGATGTTACTGACTTCAGCAGTACATTAAACTTAGGAATTGTCAGGTACTATTGCTATCTTTTACTCCTCATTTTATGAAGGAGCCATATATGAGTAGGAGTCACAGATACAGCACTGAAGGAGAAACCACAGAAACCCATATTTCCACAATTCAACTTTGGGATTTCATACACACACACACACACACACACATTGCTGCATTTCTCTAATAAGTCAACTCTACCAAAGGTTTGTGAGAAATAAAATCCACAAATGAGACACTTTAAATAATTAATATTTAATGGGTGAGGAATTTTCAAAATGTTTTTACTATCTCTCAAAGTATGGCTGACATTAGAACACTTAGCAATGCTACATATTGCTATAAAAGAGTATGGTTTATAAGTATCCACACGGTTAAGATTGACTTGTAGATGAGGTAAATTCACACCGATTGGCTGGATTTCTTCACTGGCAACCGCCTTTAAGTTTCCAGTAATATTATGCCGTGGTAACAAATCTTCAACTTCAGAGAAATTTTAAAAGAGTGGAAACATGACAATGCGAAAGAAATGCCCTTTTCAAGCCATCTCAATTTTCTCTTCTTTAAAAAAGAAAATCAACTCAGAGATCTTGGGTAGATAAAACTATAATAAGTACTCACCATTCCTAGATGAAGCCTGAAAAATCAGACATCACTAAAATGTGCACACACACTTTCAAAGCAAAGCAAAGCAAAGCAAAGCAAAGCAAAGCAAAGCAAAGAAAAGCAAAGCAAAGCAAAGTAAAGCAAACGTCCTTTGCTGCTATGACTCTCAGAAAGGCCAGTATTTAACTCACTGCCAACTCTATTTAGGTGATTTTTTGGTAACACAGTTTCAAAACTAGAACTAAAAATCTGAATTAAAGCACTGAAAATTATTTTTTCAGAAGACTGTTACTTGATTAATGTCTCCTATAATTTGCTTATTTTTAGCAACAAACAGGCTATACCAGAATCAAGTAAAACAAAAATTAATAATTTCTTGGGTCCACATAAACTCCATAGTTCCTCTCTAACTCTTGGAAGAAAGGACAGAAATAATGTAAATAACACCACATTTTCTTTCTCCAGCAGCAGTAACAAAGAAGATGTGGCAATCATCATTTTGCACTCTTCTGAATCTGGGTCTGAGACCTCTTTATATTTCATTAGGGTTTGTGAGAAATGAGTAATTCAGGAAAAGAAATACAAACAGAGGTGGAATGACAAGACTGTCCTTGAACTTTGAGCTCTGGTACATTCTTTCTGAAAACAATTTTTTTCCTACTTTGCTAGGAAGTCAGGGAAATAGAACAGAGTACATGGTAGGAAAGCTGTAGAAGTTGTTCAGGTTTGGAAAGAAATTTTTTTCTTGGTTCAAATTATTCCATGTGGAGAAAACATTATTTCCATTTTATTACAGAAAACAGCCATCCCCTCACTAGTATAAAGTCAGAGAACAGAGCATTTAAGGCCCTTTTGCTGAATTCAGATGAACAATTTGAATCAAACATTTCATACTGTGTTATCCTTAAGTTTGCAACAATAAAAATACAAGTTTACTGGCATTTTTAAGTAACAATTTAATCCTCCTCTGCATTGAAAAATAAATCAAACAGCTACCTAGAAGTAAACAGAATGATATTTAATTAATTAGAGACAAATTTTTGTGGACAAAACATTACTTCGATAGAACCCCTGGAAAATGGTTACCAAGAAAATATTAGCAAATAAATGACAACTATTTGACCTCATCAAAAGTTTACTATTAGCCAAAGGAGAAAAGTAAAAGGGTAGAATTACATGTCTGGCAACCCAAGGGCACCAAGGGGAAACTCGTATCACGTGAATGTGTGTATGTACACGCACACACACACACACACACACACATACACAGGATTACTGTGGCCATAATAATAAGGCTCAACATTTGTATGCTGCCTTTAGAGCCGACCAAAACTCTGTGGGATAATAATTTAGTCCACACAGACAAGGCTATTGAGGCTTAGAAACAATACAGAACTTAACCTAAATCACACTAGTAAACAGAAGAAATAAACTCTACATCACTTAACTTCTGGTTTATTTAATGCACTTTATGCTAAACTTCAATGCCTCTATATTCATTAAAGAGGGCAGAGATAAGAGGAAGAGCCAAAATAGACATGCCACACACATAAACTATCTGTAGTGTAGGATAAATCCTGCTGTGCACATTTCTCTAGGAAAATATGTTTCAATGAAAACATCCTGGAAGGTGCAGCCAAGGAGAACATAAACTGCATATAAAAATCAGTGGGAAGCCATTTGGCTCTCATGACTTCACCTTCAGCCATATCTTGGATGACTGCCTCTATCGTCCATAACTTGGTTTATCAAACTTCTCAGTAGGAGATAACTGAGAATAGGGGCCAAATACACCAAGAACTCATTACAAGCAAACTAAATATCATCTGTTATGGAGCTGCCACATAGATTCCAAGCCTGCTTCCCACCCAGTGCAATAGTGGTTATTCGGTTTAGACAGAAATGTATAAACATGTCTACTTTGAAAACCAGTATCTATAGACTCTGGCACTCTGTGGTTCAATTTTAGTGCCAAGGTTTTATTTCTTTTCCACTGCAGTTAATTTTTTCATTTGATTATAACATTTGAAAATATAGATGTGGCCTCTTTGTTGAATAAAAAGGAAAAAAATCAAGCTGAAATTCACAGACTGAACTTCTAGGACAATATCATCATGTACTATCTTAAAAAATTTCAAGAGGAAGAAATTATGATAAAAAAGACAAACACACATTTTTTAAAAGAACTATTGTTAGTAACTACTCATGTATATAGAGGTTTTTTTTCTGTCATACCATCACATGTGGTTATTTCCTGGGGGCTTCACTTTTCCTTAGTTGTTTTCTTTAGTTGTTATCTACTGACCCCATCTGGTAAAATCATAGAGGAAGCTATAGTGGCCAGAGCTTCTGCCAAGTCAACTTTTTAATTTTATGTAAAGAAAAAATTTTAGGAAATAAGGAAATAGGAGATCAGGGCAAAAGCATCTTAGGAATCTTAGTTTTTATTGTTATATAATACATAGAATGAGACGGAAAACATGTAATTAAGAAAAGGCCATGCCACTGAGTTATAATAACTATAAATTCTAGTTAATCGTCACTCTCATTTCACACCACAAATAAAATCTCCTTACTTTTACTGCCATGTTATTTATAAAGTTTTTTTTTTTTTTCTTTTTCAAGTATATTAAACATGACTCCAGCAAAGTGATATCTTTTAGGGCTTTCAATATTCTGGAAGAAAGAATTCATGTTGCTGCCTTTTCCTTGCTATTCTTGCTGATGGCTTGTTAGTATTCTGAACTTTTATTAAAAAGTTTATTAAAACTGAGACCATTTTTGGTTTTGTTTTATACAAAGATGGAATAATTATTTCAAAATTGTACCCAGCATAACCAAATAAGATTTTAAACAGTATACAGAATTTTAGAATTTTAACTACAGAGTTACTAAAAGTAGATAAATGTCAGTTTAAACTATGCAAATCAGCCTTGAGAGCATAGGTTTTTAATTGTAGGCCATTCTTACTATAAACATTCAGAATGTGATTCTATTAAAGGGGGCAAAAATACCAGGAGAAACTGAAGGAGAGTTTTAAAAAACGCATGGAGAGTTTCGTTCTATCCACCATCTGGCTTATTCCACATTTGTAAAGGTGGCCTCTACAACATTAATATGGATTTTCAACTCTTCTTTTGAACATTCATCCTCTGAGACATCTGAGTTTTTACACTTGCTGTTATTTGAACATACTTGAGTAACTTCCATTGATAAGTGGAGTAAAATGCAGAATAATATTGGGTTGCCATTACTACAGACTATATCATTCCTTTAACTTAAAGCCCATTTCATACATCTTTCTAAGATCAAAAGAAGGAGAAGTCTAAACATGGAGATTTCTGCTATGGCAGGGTACAGCCATTTAACTTCTTTCAACAAGCCAGAGATGGCAGAATTCTCTTTGAAGTGGCAGCCCTGTTGGCCTTTGAAGTCCCTTGTCAATTGCAGAATGGCTCTGGTGGGGTTTGTTTTGTAGCCAGCTGTCACCATGAAGGCAGACATGACGTATTTCCAGCGGTCTCACTTCAGGGTCTGTCAAGTGACTGATTTCATAACCAGTCACCATAACAAAGGAGATTCAAACTCATTGACATTACAGCAAGAGTCTACAATGAAACTTACTAGGTTCCTCTTGACGGAGCTTGATTTAAATACTGAAACGATCACACAATGGCAAGGAGAAAATTATTGTAAATTTAACTGTCACAGCTCCTCATATTCTTAGAACATTAAAAAGTACTCTCCATATGTCTGTCAACAAAATGTTTCATAATAACATCTTACTTTTTAAAAATGAAATATCTTTGAAAAATAGCAGCTTCAATCTTGCCCTGACAAAACAGCTCACTTCTTCAGAAATCAGTAAACTACTTAAAAGCAAAGTTTATACTGCTAACTTGCAACTGGACTTTAATTTATAAGACTAACTGATTCCACACAGTTCTGAGAAACATGTTTGCATTTGTAATAATTTCAGATTATACAGCTAATCACCTCAGAAACACACATCATTACTGACACAGAAACTAGTTTAAGACTTTTAAGGGGAAGCAAAGAAAAAAATCGAGATACATTAAGAAATTTCTATAAACTATACATGTAGCCAATTATAGCACTATATAAGGAAACAACTGAATAATATTATAAATCTGTTTTTAAGGTGGGAAAAGATGAGACAAATGATGAAAATGTTAATGACAAATTTAACACTGGAAGAAAATAAAGTAGGATCAAAAAGATTTTCTTACTAATTTGATGACACTTTATATCTGTTATGTAGAATGTTTGGAATTTACATGTTTTTATGAACATGGCTTACTGTTATTTCAGAGGTGAAGACTAGATGCTACATAAGACTTTTAGCTAGCTCCTATTAGCCACAAGATCAACAAGAGCAAAGCCAGAGAGCTGCTCTTTCATCCTATTAACCCATCTGATCTTCTTGCTTTCACGCTAAGCCCTGTTGAATCCATTTTCCAACTAGCAGCCACAATAATCTTTTAAAACCACAAATCAGAGGAAGTCATACCCTTTACTGGCTTCCAACACTCTAAAGAACACAAACTTCTAGCCACTACTTACATAAGGTCCTGGATACCTTGTGCTATTCCTGCCCATCATACTAGTTGTCCTCACACATGTCCAGTGTTTTCCCACTTTACTGCCATCACCCCATTTTCACATGGCAGGCTTCTTCTCACCCTTCAGGACCCAGGTTAAATGTTACTTTCTCAGAGGACCTTCTCTGAGTACTCAGTTGAAAACACATTCCAACTTCTCCAACCTCCACCAAATCATTGTCTGTTACAGAAAACCTGTTCTTATCCTTATTAGCACCTTGTGATGACTTGTAATTAAATGTTATTTGTTGGGTTAGTGTCTATATCCCACTGCGGACTGTAAACTATCTTAGAGGGGAGACCAGTTGTTTGCCCATCATGATATATTACCCAGGACTACCCCAGCACCACTGGATGCTCAATAAAGACCTGCTGAATGAGTGAGTCAGCAAGCAAACTCAGGAATAAATATTGCTCTCTGCTTAAAATGCTCCAATAGTTCTCCATTGCCTTAAATATGAAATCAAAATTCCAGCTCTGGCTGGTTTTGCTCAGCGGTTAGAGCATTGGCCCGTGAACCAGTGAGTCATGGGTTCGATTCCAGTTTGTCCCTGGCCCTGGTTGGGGTCGTGTGGGAGGCAACCAGTCAACGTGTCCCTCTCACGTTGATGTTTCTCTCTCTCTCTCTCTCCCTCCCACTCTATCTGATGATAAATAGAAAAATATCCTTGGGTGAGGATTAAAAAAAAAAAAACTGAAGTCCTCAAATAATGTTCCATTCAATGTTGTTTCATGATAACACTGACAAGATGCCATAGGAACTTTACTCTTGTTTATATGAATTAGCCTATGGTAAAATTGGTTTTGTTATACATAATTTCACTTAGTCACAGAACCTATCGATGACATTAAGTGAGGACTTACTGTATAAGATATGACTACACATGATTCGCCATGATCTGATTGCATGCAACCCCTCTCCCTTTGTCCCTCCCTCTCTCTCATGAATCTTGCCATTCATATCTGTCCTGAACTGTAGCTACTGATTACTGTTTAAAGCTCCCTGGATGCTCTCAGCTTTTACCTATGCTGGTCCCTCTACATGTAACACAATGAATATCCTTCACCTCTTCTTTGTCTAACTCATCCTTTTGAAGACTCACCTCATTCATTCATTAGCCATCTCCTCCACGAAGCCTTCTATGGACTTCTCCAGTCTGGATTACATATGCCCTTTCCTTCTATCCTGATAGCTCTCTATTCAGATCACTACCGTGGTACTTATCAAACTGAACCATAATTACAGTTTCATTCTTCAGACTTTCTCAATAAACTGCAAACTTCTTGAGGCAGAGGTTGTATCTATTACCTTTTTATTTCCAATGCTTAGTTCAGCAAGGTATTCAATAAATGTTTATAGAAAAGGTAGCATAAGTAAAAGTATCATTATTGTCTTTTGATCATTACTGTCATTCAATTTAAAAATGAGGGAAAAATTATTATAAATATTCAGATTAGTTCAGGTTTATGTTTATGAAACCAAAGAATTGTCCACTCAAGGAATAACTAAAAGTAAGAATGCAATGGGGAAGATTGGGATTGAAACTATAATTCTATTACCACACATCATCTTCTACAGGCTACCCAAGTACCAGTCTGCTTCAGTAGTGGTAACTGTTCTATTTGAAAAGCACTTGGGTATCATGGTGATGAGTATTGTGTAAGTGATTAGGAAGATTTGCAGCCAATAGACAATAGAGATTTTTATTCTTAATAAATCTTTAAGAATAAAAAAATGGGACACTTGACAGCAGCCACTGCATAAACTGAACTCCACTTGTTCATGTGTTTAGCTCTGCTTTCTATGCAACCACATCTGACAAACCAGATATAGTTGTGATTGATAAATCTGATTAGTAAAAAATGAAGATAGAAACACAAGAGAAAAATCCACTCCTTCAAGGGAAACAACCAAATAGGAGAATCAAGCAGGTGAATAATAATGAGGTATATGTCACCAACTGTATATTCCACAAGCAATGCCTTCTTATTTTACTTCGTGTAGCTATTTAACTGTATGATGCAGAGATGTTGGATCAAATTTAGATGACTGTGCTGCCCATTTTCACACTGAGAATCCGAAACTACTGACAAGGAGGGCCATGCCTGCCTCTCCTATCTGCCTTCTGGCTGGCAGAGAAGGAAAAACTTGCATGTTGAAGGAAGAAGCAGGGTAGCACAACGGTGAAATATAAAGTAACAGCCAAGCTAGTCCAAAGTGTCCTGCAGGCTATAAAATGCATTTTCATCGAGAGTGCCATTTTTTTTGGTAATCCTTAAAAATGCTAATTAATCTATAACTATCTGCAAATCATTGGTAAAACCTTATGATCTTCTAGATAAAGAATGTACACTTAATATATAAGCCAAATAATGTCAAAATGGCAATTTAAAATAAAAACCATAATTCATGTGCAAATGTTAATTCTACTGAGAGGACATATCTTGACTCCAAACATTCAAAAACATTTTTTAGGAACAAAATAATCCAACTTATTAAGCCACAAGAGAAAGTCTTAAAACTTTAAGGTCATTTAAAAAAAATCTTAGTTAGCTATCTATTTAAAAATGGCTCCCTCAAAAATAAATTTACTCTCGCCTTGGCCAGTGTAGCTCAGTGGGTTGGGTGTCGTCCCATGCACCAAAAGACTGCTAGTTCAATTTTGGGTCACAGCACATGCTGGGTTGCAGGTTCCATTCCCGGTAGGGGTGAGGGGACGTGCAGGAGGCAGCCGATCAAAGTTCCACTGTCACATCAATGTATCTCTTTCTCTCTCCCTCTCCCTTGCTCTTTCTCTCAAAATCAATGAAAACGTTTTAAAAAAATAAAATAAAAATAATTTAAAAATAAATTTACTCTCAAAGTATACCAGAGGAGACATTCAAAACGTTCTTTTCAAGTGCAAAAAGAAAAAAAGCATTTCAAAAATTTGAACTTCATAACAGCAGTGCTGAACTAAGGATATTGCTCTCTACCTCCTGGCAAATTCTGAGACTTGTTTAAGAGAAAAAATTTTGCTCATTTTAAGAAAATGGGTAAAGGGGGCTAAACATATGGTGACGGAAGATGATTTGACTTTGGGTGGTGGGCACACAATGCAATAGACTGATCATGTATCATGGATATGTACACTTGAAACCTATGTAGTCTTATTAAACATTGTCACCCCCAATAAATTTAAATTAAAAAGGGGGGGGGGGGACTCTCACATTCAACAAAATACAGCAGAGAGAAGTTTCAGGAGAAGAAACCCTGTAAAAAGAAACCCTGGGGTTTCCCCATGGGATTGTTCCCTTTCATCCCTCCATTTGCCAACATAGTTTAGAAGACATCTTCCTTCACTGGACCATGATACAAATTCTCCAAATTTGGGACACGGGCTCAATACAGAGCAGCATATATTTGGAACAAAAATACTGTAAGGGGATCCTGGAAAGAATATAGGAGAAGCACAAAAAATGTTTTCCTTGGAAAGTTTTTCCCTGCTATTATTTATTTTAATAAGAGATATGGTTCCCAACAATTTTACTTTGCACTTAGAGAAATCAAGAGATGCAGACATCGTCCTATTTTCAGAGGCAGTTTCTTCTCAGAGGCTAAATTTAGGCAACAGACAGATAAATTCTGGACCTGGGAAAGATAGTAAGAATAATGTCCCTAACGTAAAAAGGCTTTGCTCATTTAAGATATTTCAAATGAATACTTGATGTATAGAATTAATAAACAGTGGAGGTTAGAAAACACAAAAAGATAATAAGAAAAGATGATGAGAGCAGGAGGGAACAATGAATGAAGTTTACACAACCCAGAAGTATAGACATAAAAGCAGTTTCTTCATACCTTAAAATACTTAAAGCCCAAATGACTGGTCTCATGCAATATTTCACTCAACAGCTTCAGATAGGCAGTGAGTAGCAGAAGGGTGCAAAAAAGATAAACAGAAAAGAAAAAGCATGCAATTAAAAGCAAATTATAGCCCTGGCCGGTTTGGCTCAGTGGTTAGAGCGTCGGCCCGCGGTCCTGAGAGACCTGGGTTCGGTTCCCGCTAAGGGCGCGTACCTCGGTTGCAGTTTGTCCCCGGCCTGGTCGGTTGTGCGGGTGGCAGCCACTCGATGTGTTCCTTTCACATCGATGTTTCTCTCTCTCTCTGTTCCTCTCTCTCCCTCCCACTCTACCTGAACAAAAAATGGAAAAATGTCCTCGGGTGAGGATAAAAAAATTAAAAAAATAATAAAAGCAAATTATATATAACCAGTTTGGGAGATAGTTTCGCAGTTGTTTACAAAGTTAAGTATAGTCTTACCATACAATCCAGCAACCATTTATCTAAATGACTTGAAAATTTATGTCCATACATAATAGGCATAAATGTTTACAGAAGCTTTATTCATAATTTCCAAAAATTGGAAGCAATCAAGACATTCTTCAATAGGTAAAGGAACAAGCAAATTGTGGCACAGCCACACAATGGAATATAATTCAGAGATAAAACGAAATGAGTTCTCAGGCCTCATAAAGACATGGAAGAACCTTAAGTGCAGAGGCTAAATGAGAAAAGCTAGTCTGAAAAGCCTACATACTGTATGATTCCAACTATATGACACTGTGGAAAAGGCAAAACTTTAGAGACAGGAAAAAGATAGAGACTGGGAGTGGGGCGGTGATTAGGTGGAATACTGGTGATTTTTAGGGCAGTGATATTATTCTGTACGATATTGTAATGGTGAATACATGACATTATATATTTGGTAGAACCCACAGAACTGTACAACTCAAAGAGTGAACCAAAATGTAAACTATGAGCTAGTTAATAATGTATCAATATTGGCTCATCAATTTTAACAAATTATCACACCAATGCAAGATGTTAATAACAGGGAAAACTGAGGTGGAGAAAGGAGTACACAGAAACTCTCTGTATTTTCTGCTCAAGTTTTATGTAAATTAAAAAACTGATCTAGAAAAATTATAACCAGTTTACACAACAATAGCTTTAAAAAGAACACATACCAATAGTCTGTAGTCCAAAATGACATGTTCCATTATTAATTGCCAAAATTTCTACATGATCTCTGAGATGTAAGACTTATAACTAACTAATGATTCCCAAAGCAGAAAGAAATCTTTCCAGGAGGAAAAATGGGCGATATTTGGAAAATAAAGGAATGCATAAAAAGGTAAAATCAAGCTAAAAGAAGATTGCTTCTGATTCTGAACAATGGCAGTCACCATTCTGTCTCTGAAGCACTCCACTACCCAAACTCTATTCAACTGTATATCAGAAAATCCTCAAATAGAAAGTGGACTAAGGCATTTATCTGAGGACAGGGCACTTGAAGGACAGTCATTCTGTGAAAAGATCAATTTTCCTTTGGCTTTGCTAATGTCAGTCTGTCTTTCTATACTTGACACTAAAGAAACTATATCCTCATATTTAACAGTTATGAAGGGTTCCCTGGGTTACATACTAAAACATGTCTGCTTTGACATGTACCCTTCTTCCTTGCTGTACAATTACCTTAAGTCATAAAGGCAATGGTGGTCTGATCAAAGAGGTTCTCCCCCAAATTCATGTTACCCTATCAACTGAAGTTTTTACCTGTTTTAATATCTATATTTCTCCAAAACAGAATTGATCACTTAAAAATTAAATGACATGAGTCTCTGTGTGAGGCTAGTTCAAAGCCTCCATACACACTCTTATCATAGGACTTGAGATTAGAGACTTCATTGGTTAAAACCATTTCTTCCATTCACATTTAAGTTATTCTTCCTAATAAAAAGTTAAAAGCGACTTCCGGTCAAGATGGCGGCGTAGGTAAACGCGGTATCGCATCTTCCCACAACCACATCAAAGTTACAACTAAACTACAGAACAACCATCATTCAAAACCGCCTGAAATCAAGCTGAATGGAAGTCCTACAACTACGGAATTAAAGTAACAGCCACACCGAAACTGGTAGGAGGGGCGGAGGTGGACGGGCTGGTCCCACACCCACGTGTGGCGGATAAAAATCTGGAGGGCACCACGGCTAGGAAGGTCCTCCCTAAGGACTGAGGGGTCCCCATCCCACACCAGGCACCCCGCTCAGGATTCCAGTGCCAGGAAGAGAATCCCCATAACTTCTGGCTGGAAAAACCAGCAGGAACTGAGGCTCAGGGAAGCGGATGTGGCTGGAGCCCCAGGCAGCTCCTCTTAAAGGGCCCGCGCATGGACTTATCGGACTCTCTCCCTCTAAGCTTGGAAGGGAGGCAGCTCGAGGGGCACCAGAGACATACAGGGAAGAACTGAGCTTTTTGGCATTGGAGCGAGGGCTGGAGAGGGGGCTTTCTCGGGGACAAACATGTTGTCAGAGGTCTTTGTTCCTTTGGTGAGCCCTTCCCTGGGGCGGCAGACAGCCTTCCTATCTGGGACTCCACACTGGTAGCCCTGCCCTGGTGATTCCCTGAGGCCCCGCCCCGCCCCACCCCACCCAACTTTCAGGCCCACCCAAGCTGTTGCCAGTTGCTTAACCATAGGATTGGCCTATCTTGGATCCTGCTTCAGGTTTTCCTAAATTCTTTCAAACAAGCAGCGTCTGGTCTCAGATAGCCCCATACCTCCCGTTAAGTAATACACAGAAACAAACACAGAGAGGCAGCCAAAATGAGGAGACAAAGAAACAGGTCCCAAATGAAAGAACAGAACAAAACCGCAAGAAAAGAACTAAGCGAAATGGAGATAAGCAACCTAACAGATGCTGAGTTCAAAATACTGCTTATAAGGATGCTCAGTGAACTTAGTGAGAACCTCAGTAAGCTTAGTGAAGGCCTCAAGAGCATAAAGAAGGACCAGTCAGAAATGAAGGATGCAGTCAGAAATAAAGGAGGCACTAACTGAAATAAAGAATAACTTACACAGATTCAATAGTAGAGTACATAAACCCAAGAAGCAAACCATTGATTTGGAATATGAGGAAGCAAAAAACGCCCAATCAGAACAGCAAAAAGAAAAAAGAATCCAAAAACATGAGGATAGTGTAAGGAGCCTCTGGGACAACTTCAAGCGTGCCAACATTCACATCTTGGGGGTGCCAGAAGGAGAAGAGAGAGAACAAGAATTTGAAAACCTGTTTGAAATAATAATGGCAGAAAACTTTCCTAACTTGGTGGAGGAAACAGACATACAAGTCCAGGAAGCACAGAGGGTCCCAAATAAGATGAACCCCAAGAGGCCCACACCAAGACACATCATCATCAAAATGCAAAAGGTTCAAGACAAAGAGAGAATCTTAAAAGCAGCAAGAGAAAAGCAGTTAGTTACCTACAAGGGAGTTCCCATAAGGCTGCCAGCTGATTTCTCAAAAGAAACGTTGCAGGCCAGAAGGGAGTGGCAAGAAATATTCAGAGTGATGAAAAGCAAGAACCTACAACCAAGATTACTCTATCCTGCAAAGCTGTCATTTAGAATCGATGGCCATATAAAGACTTTCCCAGACAAGAAAATGTTAAAGGAGTTCATCACCACCAAACCATTATATGAAATGATGAAGGATCTTTTTTGAAGAAAAAGATAAAATATATGAACAAACAAAATGGCAATAAATACATATCTATTGACAATGGAATCTACAAACAAAATGAACAGGCAGAACAGAAACATTCTCACGGATACAGAGAACATTTTGTTGGTTGCCAGATGGAAGGAGGGTTGGGGGAATGGGTGAACAAGGTGAAGGGATTAAGAAGTACAAATTCATTGCTAGACTGACAAACCTCAAAGGAAAAGGGGTTGGGAGGTGGGAAGAAATAAAGCAAAGAACTTATATGCATAACAAATGGACACACATAACAGTGTGGGAAAAGGGAGGGGGGCGGGAGTGACGAGGAGGGGATCAATGGGGGAAAAATGAGGAACTTCTATAATACATTTAACAATAAAGATTAAAAAAAAAAAAAAAGTTAAAAGCAAGGGTATGAGGATCTAAAAAGGTATAGAAAAATACATTTTAAAAACCAGCAGCAGAACTCTTTAACAGGTCACCTTGAGAGAAATGCTCATGTGGGACTCTCATGTGTCACAATATGTCTATCTTTCATACTTGTTCTTAACCTTAACTTCTTATATCTTGAACTGCTCTTTTGAACAAGGCCAGGGTATAAAATAAATCAACTATTTGCTATTTAAAATTAACATCTTTAACTCAGAAATTCTTGTGTTTTTCCATTCAATTTAAAAGCAGGGTTGTGCCCAGTCTTGTAACAGACAAGTTCAATGGCATTACTTTTTTTTTTTTATCCTCACCTGAGGACATTTTTCCAATTTTTGTACAGATAGAGTGGGAGGGAGAGAGAGGGAGAGAGAGAGAGAGAGAAACATCGACGTGAAAGGGACACATCGAGTGGCTGCCACCCGCACGACTAACCAGGGCCGGGGACAAACTGCAACCGAAGTACGTGCCCTTAGCGAGAACTGAACCCAGGTCTCTCCGGACCGCAGGCCGATGCTCTAACCACTGAGCCAAACTGGCCAGGGCGGCATTTCATCAGATATATGAGCATATACTACATACATTTATCTGAAATCAGTCCCAAATTATTAATGCAGAGACCACTGCATTAACAAGTCAATTCTTATACAGCTATATTTCAATTCTCATTTAAGTCAAAGTACTCACACTTGATGAGTGTTTTTAAAACTGTATAGGCATACTTTATGTAGTTTCCTTAGACTACACTGCTTGGGTTTTACCTTTTGTTTAACCAGCTGCATTGCCAGTAATTGTATAAAATCGCAGACCTGTTTTTCAGCATTGGTCCTGGCTGATTCCTCTTGTGCTAGCACCATTTCTCGCTCTGCAGTTATCTGTACACTCTCTCTTAGTGCTTCTTCCAGCTCTTCAATTCTGTCATCCTTCTTACGGAGATTGTCCTGGAAAACGATGGAAGACTCGGTGAAGTAGACTAATTAGTTAACCCAAGGAGAGCCTATTTACTAATAAGGGCTATTTGTTTATTATAGGTTCTTCCCTTCAGAAGTAAATCCAGGCCAAAAAGATAGCATCATAGAAGAAAAAATAAAACAAGACAAGAAAGAAGTAAAGGAGGCTGAATAAGTATGTTATTAAGAGTAAAGGGTCAAGTTATTAAGCAAGAGAAACATGTGATGGACTTGTTCTCGCTAAGAGAGTGAATACAATTGTTTGCACAAGGCAGTACAGGTAGCAAGGGCATGATTATTTAGAAACACAAAGCTATTTTTGAACTACTCTCTAAACTGGCTTAAAGCCAGCTCTGATGAAGCTGAAGTAATAAGACTCAATGCCAAAGCATTCTCCTTCCCTGAAAAGTTAAGCCTAGATGAAAAAGTTAAGTAAACAGCATGATCTTTCAGATTATATTCCTCATATAGACAATTATTGGCAAACTAATTTTTAAAAAGAGAAATGAAAAAGTTTTCCTAATGAATTCAAGAAAGCAAAGTTTTCTCTTAATCTTATAAGAACAAACTGGGAAAAACAAAAAACAAAGGAGAAAAACCTGACACAAATGACTGGTCTGGCTAAGAATGAGTAAGTTAGTTAGCCAACCAAAATCTATTGCCCTAATACTCTAAACAAGTTTGAAAAGTAAATTTTGGGGAGGTAACTATAAATTTCTATCAGAAAGACAAGCAAAATCCTACAGGACTTTAACAGATCATGTAAGATAAGGGACCTTAGAATAAGAAGAATAAATTAGCAGTTTTCAAGTAGAATGAAAAACTTTACCCAAGAGGTTATTATAAGCATTTCCTCTTTAGATTCCTATAGAACCAGAAGATTAAGAATAACGTTCTATTTTATATTAACATATGAAACATAAGAACAAGATTTGCTAAACAATTTTCTAACTTTCACAATGCTCATATATAAGACATCAAAGGATTTTGACTTTTATCTATGCAATTCTCATTTAATTATACTGTAATTCACTTTTATAAGTACAAGGTATAAAAAAGTCCTTCGTAACAACTTTGTCCTCAGAAATCTAGAACTTGAAGTCTGTCTGATTTTGAAATGTCAGATTTTTCTTCCAACTTTTAAAGGAATGGCATCTATATTTAACAACCTTCCTAATAAAGCGTCCATAAATCTTTTGTTCTCTTAATTTTTCTCAATTTAAAAACAAATGATAGCCCAGCCAGTGTGGCTCAGTGGTTGAGCATAGACCCATGCACCAAGAAGTCGCTGGTTCGATTCCCCGTCAGGGCACATGCTCAGGTTGTGGGCCAGATCCAAAGTACGGGGCATGTAGGAGGTGGCCAATCGATGTTCTCTCTCATTGACGTTTCCTACTCTCTCTATTTCTCCCTTCCTCTCTCTCTAAAATCAATAAAGAAAAAATATTTTAAAAAATAAAATAAAAAATAAAAACAAATGATAGAAAAAAGAATATTCACATTTCAGTGATGTATGTTATGTTCGTGGTGTTTTTTTTTTTTTTTTAAGTTTTCATTCTTCTCAGAGATGTCATATAAAATACTTTGATTTAGTCCCATAAGTATATATGCAGATATATTCTGATATATTTTCTGATAAAGCTAAACATTCTGTTTTATGCAGAGCATTTAGCTATATCAGAAAATGCTCTATGTTGAAACCTTAATTCTTCCAATTTGCTTGCCATGGACATCAGAATACAGTGAGGATTTCTAAAATGATGCCAAGCAGAGAGAGACAAGGAGCAATGTCAGTAAAAACAAAGTCCAAAGTTATTTCTATTGATTCAAAGAAAATAAAAGGTAACAGAAGGACTATGTCAAAAGAGGTAAATGCAATGATCAGTTCATTCAGTCCTCTCAAATCTTCTGTACAATAACTGTATTGTAGTAATGTGGGATTCTGAATTACAACTGCTGGAAACAAAAAGAAACACTAGTGTTTCCATTATCAGCTTGTGACTAACTCAGTATTATGTTTTTGTCCAGTCTATATCCTTCACTTTCAAATTACCTTTTATAGATCTCCTAAGAAGCTTCTGCTATCCTAATCTCAATTGAGGCTGAAAAAGTTATTCCAAATAAATTCCCAGGAACTAATTTCAAGCAAATGGGTTTACCTGCACTTCTGCAATATACATTTTTTTTAGAGAGAGGATGATTAGTAATTTGTCATAATGCAGAGTCAGTGCAAGTTTTCATATTGAAAGGTTCCTCAAAATCTGTGGTAAAATCTGTCTATACCAGATGAGCTCAGTGGGCAAGGCCCTTTACTTAAGGAAAAGTCTTCTGGACTTAATGGCAGAGCCTGGTTCAAAATCTTTCTCCATTGTAAGGTTGAAGAATAAAAGCCAAGTGAAATCACAAATAAAATGAAAAGAAGAAGACTGTTAAATAATATTTGTGATATTACAAGTTGTATAACATCTCAATGTAAAACTATATTTGGAACCACCTGCTCTAAAGAAACCATATTAAACCAGGGCAGTAGCAAGAGAATGAAGACAGTAAATACCGGCATCACCTTCATCAACAGGCCACAACTACTTAATCCATCTAGTGAGTAAAATTTGTCTCCAGTTTTATTTTCAGAATTTTAATAGATATCTGCTAAGGTAAACCAAGGAAGTTTCCTTTGTACTGAACTACACCCTGAATCTATTTCATTTAAATAGCTTCACTTTAATATTAAGTTAATGCCAGAAATAAACAGAACCTTTTAGTTCTTCAAATACTGCAGCCCTAAATACACTGCTGGGTCATATTTATAATTATTCTTTCTTTTTAAATCCTCACCCGAGGACATTTTTCCATTTTTTGTTCAGATAGAGCGGGAGGGAGAGAGAGGAAGAGAGAGCGAGAGAAACATCGATGTGAAGGGACACATCGAGTGGCTGCCACCCGCACGACCAACCAGGGCCGGGGACAAACTGCAACCGAGGTACGTGCCCTTAGTGGGAACCGAACCTGGTTCTCTCTGTACCGCAGGCCGACGCTCCAACCACTGAGCCAAACCGGCCAGGGCTAATTATTCTTTCTTGTCCTCACTTTTCATGAAGATTAAATGCATTTTTTTGTACTTAGATTATATGTACTCTATTTTTTCCTAAGTGTAGAATACTAGAGAAAAGAAAAGATCTTAAAAAGTTTTAGAAAGACCCAAATTGATCACCCCAAAAGAATGAAAACTTGGAAGGCACTGAAATTTTTAAGGGCAAAGCAGTAAACTAAAAGACAATTGAAATAATGCTTTCAAAACTCTGAAGGAAAAATAATTTCTGATCTAGAATTCTTTCTTCAAATTATCAATCAAATGTGAGGATAGAATGCAAAGTCTGAAAAAATTTACATCACATTACAAACTTAGAAAGCTACTAGGATATGAGCTAACAAACTGAAGAACCTACAAAGAGGAAGACATGGATCAGGACAAAAGGGGATATACCACAAGTGGGTGGTGAAGGGATCCCTGAGGGTGGTAATAAGCCTACAGAAAAAGTACAGTTTAAAGTAGAGAATGGAAAGTCAAGGAAAGATGTTTCCCAAAATAAGTGAATGTACAGTTTACCTGAGTTAATTAATAATTGGGACAATATATTTTGCAGTAGTAACAATATTGGGAGGAATTACCTATAGCTCGAGAAAGAAAACTAGGAATAAACCAATGATATCTATACAAATAACAAATAAAACAAACAAAAAACCCAAAGCAATTATTACCACCAGGAAAAACTAAATGTAAAACTGGATATTACTGTATTAGAAAGATGGAAAGAGGGAAATGTGTGTGATGGCTCGTATAAAAGAGCTAATTCGTCATCGTTCATAACAAGAAGTTAATAGATAACTAATATCAAATAAGAAAAATAATAAAACAATATAAAAATGTCATTTGAAAAGGTGGCCGTAAACAGCAGAATAAACAACCAACAGCGATACCATTGGTTGTCTCAGGAGAGCAGGAATCAAGGTTAGATAAGAATGAGGTAGACGACTATTATTTATTATATGCCATGTAGTATTTATTATTTCACTTTGTACATGATATAAATATATATTGTTCTGAAAAAAAATGTTAAAACACTGCAAATTAGTGGGAATATAAAGAACTTCTGGAAATAATTAAACGTGGTGACTGTTTCAGAAACTGATACTCTAAACATATGAGTTAACTATTAACTGTGGAAAGAGAAAAGTAGACTGGGCAAACATATCTCAAGACAGTGCTTATGGCAAAAAAAAAAAAAATGTTTAAGAGAAAAAAACACGTATAAGCTGTAAGTCATTGTGCTCTTGTTTTTTTTGTTTATTAAAAAATCCTGTGCATTTCTTCATGCTAATAATTTGAGTGAGTGAGTCAAAATTATAAGAAATTCCTTCCCAGTCTTTAGGTAACCATGGAATATTCCAAATAACATTTTTTAGAGGACAAGATAATGCAGTCAGTTCTGCTATTATTCTGAATATTCTGAAGATACCGAACGTATAAATATCCCAATAGCAAATGTCCCAAAAGCTAAGAGCTTTCAAAATTGTTCCCTATACCCTTTTCTGTGCAAATAGTCCTCTCCCACCCCATCCCCCCATTTTGTTTTGTTTGTTTGTTCGTTTTCTTTATCATACCTAAAAAAATTGCAGTGAGTAGATTTTGGTGATAGAATCTGACATGAATTTCTAGTGACAAAACTGTTCATCTACACTATACTTAATGGTGTATTTTGGTTTAAAAGAAAAGAAAAATCTGTAATCTGTTCAATGCCTGAACTCTGAGTAGAAGTGAGTTATCACCAGCTTCTCTGAATATGTATGAGCCAACAAAATATCAGCTGGTAAAATACTGGACTTCAGAAACTGTGAAACAATAGAGTTGGCTTACTTCTGCTCTCAGGCTGGCTCAAGGAAGTACAGGACGTGCTGAAACCCCTGGGAAGAGCTTCTATACCAGGTAAAGCCTAGAGCCTTAACTAGACTTTCTCTTCTAAAAGTCTATATTCAGCAGTCTGCAAGTTAAACGATGAGGCAGTCATGCCATTAGGAGTCTGTAATCCAAAGCAATTCTAAAAAGAACCTCTGATATCCCTAACCCCTTCTATCCCTAGGATATTCCATAGGTTCGAAGGTTCTGAGGCATTCAGAAAATTGGATGACTTATTGGAACCAAATATAGATACAGATTAAAGCTAAGGTACGACATGTCACACTTAAGTCTATGAAAATCATTTTTGTAGTTTAAATGCATTATTGACTTGCTGCTAGCTTGGAATAAAGTCTTCTAAACTTCTTCAGCTAAACTCATTATTTGCGCTGTGGAACACAAAAACCACTAGCCACATGTAGCTACTGAGCACTTAAAATGTGGCTAGTCCAAATGTTGGTGTGTAAATACACAACAAAGTCCAAAGACTTAGTACCCACAAACAAGAATGTAAAGTATTTCATTAATAATCTTCATATTAATTATATGTCAAAATGGTAATGTTTTGGATATATTGGATTTAAAGTCCATTATTAGTAATGTCATCTGTTTCCTCTTAGTTTTTGTGAAGCTATTAGAAAATTCAAAATTATATACATGCTGACATATTTCTACTGAACAACACTGCTAGAGCAAGAATAAGTTTTACATAGTATGTCCATAAAAGTCTCTACAACACATCATGTTTCATATAGATTCATCACTTTTCAGAGCTCATAGCCTATTAGCACACAAATATCAGTTACATAGGTGAGAATCCTCATGGCAAACACTGCCTCAGCACTGAATTAGTGCAGGGATAACATTCATAAAATACGTTCAAAAGCACTTACTCTTCTGCCAACAGAGAAAACCGAAATGTGAATTTAAAGACAAAAAAATCATGCATATGGCAAATCACTTTAATACTTAGGATATTAAAGCGCCTGTATTAGTTGTTTATTGTTATATAACAAATTGCCTCAAAACTTAGCTGCTTAAAACAACAGTGAACATTTTTTATCTCAGTTTCTGTGAATCAGGAACTCAAAAGCAGCTTAGCCAAACAGTTCTGTTTCCAGGGTCTCTCATGGGGTTACAGTCAAGATGTCAGCCAGAATTCAGTCCTCTGCTTCCACTTACATGGTTGGCAAGTTGGTAATAGCTCTTGGCAAGGAGCCTCTGTTCCACTCTACAGGGCTGCTTGAGTATCATTATGACAGGTCGCCTGGCTTTCCTCAGAGCAACTGATCCAGAGCAAGGCAGAAGCGTGAATGTCTTTTATGGTCTAGCTTCAGAAGTCACATACCATCACTTCTGACATTTTCTACTGTCCACACAGACTAATTCTGACACAGTGTGGGAGGGGACTACACAAGGGAATAAACACTCCGATTTGGGGTCATCTTGGAAGATGGTTATCATAGTTCTCAAGTATGTAGCTCCAGTACAAGGAAACTAGATTATCAATGAACCAATGAAAAATTAAAACTGTGATTATCACGACTGCTTCTGAGATCTGTTAGGATAACAAGGCCTATACTATAAAGACACAGCTGTTGTTATAAGACTATGCTAAAATGGAACCCAATGATACTATATTATGATGGAACCCAAACCTACTTAAAATGTAAAGAGTGCCCTGGCCGGTTTGGCTCAGTGGTTGGAGCCTTGGCTTGTGGACAAGAGAGTCCTGGGTTCGGTTCCCACTAGGGGCACATACCGAAAAAAAAAAAAAGGAAAGGGCAAATATTAAGGAGCCTTTGCAAAATTGAGATATAGATCGGCATATCACTGAATATGAATTTATAAAAATATACATTCTCTCAGGAATTAGAGTAAAATTTGCAATCGAATTGAGTTCTAGTAGAAAATGTTTTCTTGTGATTGTGGAAAAATTAACAGTAATCCAACTTAATTCATTAATAGCTCAGTACTAGGAATGCTCAATGATATGCCAATCATTCGAAGCTCAACTAAAAATTATTTGGCAAGTGTTTAGAAAGCTATAGAGGTTTATTAATAAGTTTAGTCCTTACATTTTAGTGAAGTTCCTTTCTTTTAGGAATCAACTCATTCGTTAAGAAAATATGAGAATGAAATATTCATAGCCTTATTGGCCCAAATAAGTAAAGATTATCTTTAGATTTTGTTTCCTCATTAATTTTCATTGTAATTTATTCTACTCTTATGGGGAAAGGGAGGAAGAGTCACAAAATTTTGGCCAGAAATTAGACTAATTCAAAATTACAAAGAAGAGAATTATTTGTACTGTTTGGAGTTCATTAATGTGTTAGCATTCATTATTTGGAAGCAAAGTATTAAATTGGCAGCCTAGGGGGAAAAGACTAAAGAGAGAATGAGACTTCAATTTCATTCAACTGCTTAACTTGAAGAGTTCACTCTGTTTAACAAGTGCAGGCAAACCCAAATTTAGATATGTACTGTGTGCCACAGAAAGCTCACTAAACAGCTATCTGGAGACAGCAAAGAAACATGCTTTACCATTCTAAATAGTTCATTAATCTAAATCTAAATAATTAATCAATTAAATAATTTAAAAGCAATACCTTAAGAAATTTACTTCGGCTGCTATAAATTATGTTTGTACTAATCAAAACTAACACAAACCAGTTTCCTATCACTGAATTAGGTGCTGAAGCCTACTTATTATGCCAACTATACTTATTAACTGAGGTCAAATGAGACCACTTCATTCATAGAGTATAGGGATCAAAACAGGAGATCTGTGTGACTAGTTCTGAGAGGATGGCAGAGGACACGAGAGAGGAACCTGGAAGTTACCAAAGAATTCCTCATATCTATAAATGAGATTTCTATATTCACAAGATTAAGGCAAAACCTATGACAATTTTAACTATGCCTTCGTGCAGGCAAATGAACAAGACAACTAGACCCCTTAGCAAACCCCATACTACTTCTCCCCTAATATATTCCTCTGAACTTTGCTTCTTGACATCAACTCTGTGAACATTAAGCCACGTCATTGCAGCTGTAAGACTCTAGTGTCCACTGCCTTTCTTTCATGTCAAACACTGCATAAGAAAAGCAAAGGAAAAACAGCGATTAGTGCAGCCACTATGGAAAACAATATGGTGTTACCTCAAAAAATTAAAAATTGAACTGCCATTTGACCCAGTGATCCCGCTTCTAGGAATATACCCTAAGAATCCTGAAACACCAATCAGAAAGAATATATGTACCCCCATGTTCGTAGCAGAACTATTTACAATAGCTAAGATCTGGAAACAGCCCAAGTGTCCATCAGTAGACGAATGGATAAAAAAGCTGTGGTACATATACACAATGGAGTACTATGCAGCGGTAAGAAAGAAAGATCTCTTATCCTTTGAGATGACATGGAGGGACCTGGAAAGTATTATCCTAAGTGAAATAAGCCAAGCAGAAAAAGACAAATACCACATGATCTCACTTATATAGGGAATATAATAAACATAACAGTCTGAGGAATACGGTAGACCCAGAAACATGGAAGTAGGGCACAGACTGACATCCCTCAGAAGAGAGGGTGGGGGCGGGGGAGCTAAACCACAGAACTTATATGCATGTATGCATGACCAATGGACATGGACAACAAGGCCAGGGACGGGGCAGGGGTGGGGTGGGGAGGGGGGTGCCAATGGGGTAAAAAAGGAGAAACATCTGTAACAAAAAATAAATTAAAAATTTTAAAAAAAAATTAATCTTCTGGCCCGGCCAGTGTAGCTCAGTGGATTGAGCGTCGTCCCATGGACTGAGAGGTCCCAGTTTGATTACCCAGTAGGAACTGTGCAGGAGGCAGCCGATGGATGTTTCTCTCTCATATCAATGTTTCTATCTATCTCCTTTCCTCTCTCTCTAAAAAGTCAATAAAAACATATATTTAACCCTGGCCGGTTTGGCTCAGCGGTTAGAGTGTCAGTCCGCAGACCAGAGAGGCCTGGGTTCAGTTCCTACTAAGGGCACGGACCTCGGTTGCAGTTTGTCCCTGGCCCCAGTTGGGGTCATGTGGGTGGCAGCCAGTTGATGTTTCTCTCTCTTTCTTCCTCCCTCTCTCCCTCCTGCTCTGTCTGAAGATAAATGCAAAAACAAGTGTCCTCAGGTGAGGATAAAAACAAAACAAAACAAAAACCCCATATTTAAAAAAAATTAATCTTTTGTTCTCTTCAAACATCTCCCTCAAAATTAAAAGAAAAAGAGGCTCATTAATACAGTAACATACAAAGAAGCCACTTAATAAGGACAGACCTTATCAAGCTTTTCCTTTTTTCAGCAGAGGAAAGGTCACTATAGATGTCCATAGATTATCCAAGATAATAACTTCCCACATTCACTCATCCCTTTCCCAACTCTGACTAGGCCATGGTTAGGAAGGTCATTTATTTGAGTTAATTTTAAGATCTGCTTCCTTTGGAGGAAATACCACTTACCAGAAAGTCTTTACAGTATTTTAAAAGATATTAATGTTAACTGCTATCCATTATCCTTAATGTAAAGAGACAGTAATTCTTTATTACCTCAACCCCACTGCCTATTCTTCCTCCCTCTTCCCTATCCCCTAAGTATACATACACATGCAGAAGACTTCATTAAAATCATTCAACTTGTCAGAATTCAATTACCAACTGCTTTGGGAAGGGGTGGGTGGCGGGGGGGGGGGGGGGGGGGGGCGCGTGAAGCCAGATGCACTGATGCAGTCAATTTTAAGAAAAGAAAGCTAGCCTAATATAGAAACACAATTTGGTTCCATACCAACTACTTTTTATTTTAAGAAAATGCTTTGGATTAAAATATTTTCTTCCCTCTTCTCTTTAATGTCCCTCAAATATATCCCCCAGTTATAGCAGAACTCTAATATAATAACCTCAGTTGTTTTTTATTTGTTTCTTTGTTTTTTATCCTCATCCGAGGACACTTATGCATTTATCTTCAGATAGAGCAGGAGGGAGGGAGGGAGGGAGGGTGGGAGGCAGAGAGAAAGAGAAAAACATCGATGTGAGAGACACATAGACTGGTTGCCACACGCACAACCACAACTGGGGCCGGGGATGAACCACAACCAAGGTACATGCCCTTAGCAGGAACCGAACCTGGGACCCTCTGGTCCATGGGCCAACGCTCTAACCAGGGAGCCAAACCGGCCAGGGCCAACCTCAGTTGTTAAATGTTCAAGTCAGAACAAAAGCAGATGTATTTCGTTCAAGAAATAGAAACTATATAATACACATAAAATGATGCTATATATAAATAACTTTTACAAAGCATCTAGTACAAAAATCCCATATATATTAGCCAGACTGTCATCTTGAAAATTCTGATAGTTGGGTATCAGAAACTTGGTCAAGGACATGGGGTTTACCTAATTTAGGACATGTCTCCTCTGGTCAGTATGCTTATAAAAGGAACAAGCATACAACCCCCCCCCACCCCCAATAATCTTTTACTTAAAATAATAAATAACTGATGTAGTCCGTAAGAGGTTGTCTCTTGGATTTGAGGTCTTGGCAAAGGAGAGAGATATATGTATATATGCCTACTTCTGCTTCCTCTTAAAAATAAAAAGAACCTTATTGGTGAGTTCATTTTCCAAATGCAAGGGAGGAGTTTCCATAATAACAAAAGGGATAAAATCATTTTATTTCACTGAGGTGAGAACATAGTACTTACAGAACACAGAATTTTAGTGCCAAATATAACTTTAACCATTCATCATTTTATGGTGAGCATTCTTGTAATAAACTCAAAGGATGTGGCCAAAAGTTCCCATAGAATAGGGCTAAACCTAATTCTAGAAAATGGCTGAGCAGGCTATACATTATTAGTACTATCAATAAACATTGCTTCAATACATTTTATTGGCTATCAAATGTAACTGAATTTTGGCCAGAAAGAAAACTAAAACACATTTCAAACACTGCAGTTTTAAAAAATAATTTTAAAACCTGTTTTTCTCTTTTTCTAAATAGTAAAAAGTTGCATACATGCCAATAGTTTGAGCAGGTGCTTCACCTGACGAAAAACAATTTTCAAGTTAATTTTAGCAAGTACCCACAGACTTATACAATGAAACACTGATATGTATGTACACTTCTCTGGTATAATCCTAACTCCATTTAATACCTTGTTGAGAATACCATAAAAACGCACCCATGCCCATACTGTAGATAGAAAAAGTCCTGTTTTGCCAAGGAAAAAATAATAATTAAAAAGGGAGAAATTATATGAGAGTAAATCTTTAAATAGGTCAAGGAGAAGGTCTATCAAGAAGAAACTAATATTTATTTTTACAAAACAAGAAGAACATTAATGTATTAGAAGTATCTATCATGTGATGTATCTAGAAAGATGTGAGAAAATCTTAATTTTAAAAAAGGTTTTCTTAAATAATTATCCCCAAGATCAATGAGAAAACCAAGGATAAGAAGTCTTCATTTCAGAAAGGAAAAAAATCTTATAAAAATGGAAAAAAAAATTTATAGAGTAAATCAAATAAAATTTGAAAAACACAAATATTTCACTAATTCTGCATCTAAGAGAATATTCATATATATTCATATGAGCATATTCAAATATATATTTGCTTTCCCCTATATCTATTTCTATTGTTTTCACTTTCTTTGAACTTTATTCTTAACATCATTGGTCTCAGGAGAGCTGACTCATTAAGAGCCAAAATGTTCTTGTGGCAGTCCCATTAATCTCTCTGACAGTACCTTCTCTCAAGATTAAATTCAGATACATATCTTTGTTATAAATAAAAACAAAGCACCAAACCATTATTAATATGAGCCTCACTTCCAGTCCAGTCCACCTTTATTAAAATGTGACTAAAATTTGTAGTTTTGTCAAAAGACAAAGTGAGTGTTACTGCTCAAAGAATAAAAAATATATACAGTAAATATTCTCAACTCAGCGAAGAGAACATTTCCTTTGTTAAAATATGCAAGGCCTTTAAAGGGTAACCAAAGAAATTTTAGATTAGGATGTTAAATGTAATACCATCACACAAAGTTTTTTCTAAATCTGTAACTACATTTTTTAAAATTTATTTCTATTTTTTTATTTTTTATGTTTATCCTCATGTGAGGACATTTTTGCATTTATCTTCAGATAGAGCGGGAGGGGGAGAGAGAGAGAGAAACATTGATGTGAGAGAGACACATCGAGTGGTTGCCACCCATATGACCCCAACCGGGACTGGGGACAAACTGCAACAGAGGTACGTGCCCTTAGCGGAAACCAAACCCAGGACTCTCTGGTCTGCGGGCCGACACTCTAACCACTGAGCCAAACTAGCCAGGGCTGTAACTAAATTTTTAATTTTAATTATTTATGACAATTATAGCTGTAATTAATGAACAGCTACCTGTGAAAAACATTGTTTTAAGAAAATCAAAAAAGAAAATTTTAAAATAGCCCTTAATTAAGGCCAATACAAACTAGTCCAGAAGGGAAAAGAAGAATTATTAAATCACTCAAAAGCAATTATAAAACAATTAAGTATAATTTAACATATAGACTGAGGAATATTGGATAAGTCAATAATAAGAACAGTATAGACGTCACCAACAAAGCTTAATTTTAAGCCAGAATCTTTAAATGGTAAACTGGAAATCTACAGGAAAAAGATTCTGCATAAGCAGAAGAGCATCAATTAATTAGGAAACCAATAAACTGTATTTAAGGAACATCAACGCTATCAGCTTGCCTAGAATATAGTAGCTATGCTACTTGAGTATCTCACCTAACAATGAGGTTAGAAATGCAGTTGACCCTTGAACAGCACAGCTTTAAACTATGTGGGTCCATTCATATGTGGATTTAAAAAAATAAATACATTGGAAAAAATTTTTGAGATTTGCGACAATTTGAAAAACCTTGCAGATAAACTGCATATCCTAGAAATAAGCTGAAAAAGACTAAGAAAAAGTCAGTTATGTCATGAATGCACAGAGACAATTCATTTTATAAACAGATGATGCAAACTTATGGTATCAATAATTACAGTAATGTATTTTCTATTCCTTTTGATTTTCTTCATAACATTTTTTCTCTAGCTTACTTTATTGTAAGAATACAGTATATAATACATATACAAAATATGTGTTAATCAACTGTTTATGTTATCAGTAAGGCTTCCAGTGAACAATAGGCTATTATTAGCAGTTAAGTTTCTGGGGAGTCAAAAGTTATATGGGAGCCAATTGTTCAAAGGCCAACTGAACTTAAAGGTTTTAGAAGATGGGAAACTAAGGTGTTTGTGAATGAGGGTTCTTGACATCTATCAATGCAACCGCAAGCAATAAACATTTTTATAGAGAACCAATTATGTACAAAGTACCAAAACATGGTTCCCAAACTCAAGTACATGGGGAAAACAACACACAAAATCATTACCAACTCATACAAAGTAAGATAAAATAAAGCCTGAAATCAAAGCAGAAATAAATCTAATGGAATTACAACAGAGGGTGTGATTAATTTCAAATATGAGGATTCGGGCAGGCTTCACAAGGGAGAGAGCATTTGATCTGAACCTTAAAAGATGAGCAGGCTTTCAATGAAAGATTTTCTAATCCCCAAATCAGCATCAGTCTAATAAACTACAATTATGTTTCCATGGAATTATTTGGGAGGCTCTTGTTGCTGGGATTTACCTAGCTTCAGTCCTTCGTATAGCAATTACTCTAACACAACTTTTGGCACACACACACACACACACACACACACACACAAAGGTTATAATGAGCATATTTAATGTTCACAGAGAGGGTAAAAAAATATTTATTTGTCTCTATATCCTCACAGACTCAAAACTGAATTTAACTATATAGAGCAAAATTAATTCTTTTTTTAAAATTAATTTTATTTTTTAATTACAATTTACATTCGATATTTTGTATTAGTTTCAGGCATAGTGCATAGTGGTTAGACAATCACTGACTTGACAAAGTATCCTTCTTGATATTTCTAGTACCCGCCTGCCACCACACAGTTATTATGATACTACTGACTATATTCCCCATGCTGTACTTTACATCCCTATGACTATTTTGTAATTACCAATTTGTACTTCTTGATTCCTTCACCTTTTTCACCCAGTCCCCCAACAACCCTCCCCTCTGGCAACTACTAGTGTCTGTTCTCTGTGTCTATGAGTCTGTTTCAATTTTGTTTGTTCATTTATTTTGTTCTTTAGATTCCATATATACGTAAAATCATATAGTATTTGTCTTTCTCTGACTTCACTTAGCATAATATCCTCTTGGTCTATTCATAATGTCGCAAATGGTAAATTTTCATTCTTAAATTCTTGAGTAAGGAAAAGAAAGTTTGGCAAAACTAAATGCAGCATATCAACAGAAGACATAATCACCAATAATCACCAATATGTGCCTCATTGTCTTTATCATTCATGTCCTACACGCATGAATTATCAACTGGAATTGTTAAACAGTTTAAATGTGAGTATATATGGCCAGCCGGTGAGGCTCAGTTATTGAGTGTCGACCCATGCATCAAGAGGTCTCAGGTTTGATTCCTGGTCAGGGTACATGCCCAGGCTGTGGGCCAAATCCCCAGGGGGGTGGGCATGCAGAAGGGGGCCAATTGATGTTCTCTCTCATGGATGTTTCTATCTCTCTCTCCTTTTCCTTTCCTCTCTCTCTAAAATCAATAAAGAAAAATAAATAAATAAATGTGAGTATATATGGACCATGCTAGAAACACTTTATAAAACTATTGTATAATCAAGTCTTAAAATAGTCACATATATACCTAATAAGACTATAAGATCCAATGATCTTGTGAGAGATTCTTTTGTTGAGTATGTTCTTACTTTCAGAAAGTTGTCCAGGCTCACTGTGGAATTTTCCTGCCCAGCCCTGGAATCAACCACTTTTCCACGAGCTCTTGGTTCATTTCAGTGGGGTAAGGTATATAGAAACCAAAATCTGGTTATCCCTTTTTTTCTACTTCTACTTCTCTCCCCACAAATAGCTGTTCTCTTTGGTTTCTAGTCTACCCTTCCTGTTTTCTTTTGAAAATAAGATCACATATGTCTGTACTTTCCTATACTAAGAGCAGCAGGTTATAGACAGTTTTTTGTGCCCCTCCCCCACATGACAGAATGTTCTGAAAGATCACTCCATATAAGTTTATTAAAGATCTTCCTCATTTTTATTATTTAAATCCTCACCTGAGGATATGTTTTATTGATTTGAGAGAGAGAAAGAAAGGGAGGGAGGGAGGATGGGAGAGAGAAGGGGAGAGAGAGGAGAGAAAGGAAGAGGAGAGCGGAGGGGAGGGGAGGGGAGGGGAGGGGAGGGGAGGGGAGGGGAGGGGAGTGAAATATCCACCAGGTGCCTTCCTTAGATGCCCCAACCAGAATCAAACCAGCAACCTTCTGCTGTACTGGACAACACTCCAACCAACTGAGCCACTGGGCTGGTGCCCTCATTCTTTTTAAAATCTGCCAGTCTTGCCCTGGCCAGTTTGGCTCAGCGGTTAGAGCATCGGCCTGCGGTCCAGAGGGACCCGGGTTCGGTTCCCGCTAAGGGCGCGTACCTCAGTTGCAGTTTGTCCCCAGCCCTGGATGGGTCATGCAGGAAGCAGCCACTCAATATGTCCCTTTCACGTTGATGTTTCTCTCTCTCCCTCCCACTCTATCTGAACAAAAAATGGAAAAATGTCCTCAGATGAGGATAAAAAAATAAATATATAAAAGCTGCCAGTCTTCAACGTGTGGATTCAATGCCATAGAGGATTCAAGCACCCTCCAACCTATGACCAACTAAGTTGTCTCCAATATTCTGCAGTTACCAACAATACTGCAAAAATCCTTGTGCATATGTCAGATACATCTAGATGTTGGACAGCTGGGTCAATAAGTAACTATATATGTATAATTACAAGCCACATTAAAAATAATTTTGGGGAATAATTCTTAAGAAAGTAAAAGGGCTTCTAAAAACAAAAAGGTTGAGCCTAGTTAATACAGTTCATAGTAATAACTGTCCCAAACACAAAGGTAAAAAGAGGATACAATTGAGTGGCAATGTGGTATCTTAAAAAAGGGCATTCATAATTAAGACCAGGATAAACAAAAGCAGTGTTTAGAGTCTGTGGGAGCACTAGATTCAGTCCATTTGGGGGTATCATTTTCATTTCATATGTAAGGAATTTGTTTAATCTCTTCAGAATGCTTTAAATGTGTTGAGCCAAGAACAAAGAGCAAAGTAATTCATTTCCAAACTCACTTTCTGCCAAAAAAGAACACTTTTAGTTCCATTAAAGTATTCAAAAAATGGAAAATTGGAAAGAAATAGTTATCTTTTCAGAGCACTGTCAAGATAAAATATGGAATTTTGAATTAAAAAAAAACACAGTAAGCAAGGAAAAATGCTAAATTCAACTATCATGAATAAATCTCACATTTTATTGAACAAAAGAATAAATACAATGACTCCATTTATATAAAATGAAAACATGCAAAACTAACCTATACTTTTTGCTCAATATATAGACAGGTTGTAAAGAAAAGCAAAGAACAATAAAAGTCACAATAATGATTTTCTCTAAAGGAATGGGGGAAATAATGATTGGGAAGAAATACATATGTATGATTTCTGGAATGCCATTAATATACTTGAGATTATCACTCTGTATATGTTATTACATTGTGTTTGTGGCAAACTATAACTTCTACCAGAGTAAAGCCAGCAATGTACTTAACACCATAATTGACAGTCACTGAATAACAAAAGGTGAAAATAAACCTTCAAGTTTAAACCAAGTTTTAGTCTTGACAAACAAAAGAAAACATACTACGTGTTCGTTAACATGATAAGCAGGATTAATCTTCGGTTGTATCTGATAAAGATTAAATATTCATTACTCATCAAAGTTCAAAACATTAATTATAAATTATTTCTTTTTAACATAAGAATGAATGTATTTTAATCCCAGAATTATTATGCAGCAGTAGAAACATTAAAATACTAAATAATTCCTACCTTTTACTTCTTTTTCATGAAAACATCTCAATGGACCCAAATGTATATTCAGAAATTTAAAACACAAACAAAAAATCAGAGGAATTTTTAAAATACAACTGGTTTTCTACTATTCTACCCCCTCATGAATCTACTATTAGCCATTTCTCCAAGAATTGCTAACAGCTTTTAGTGGGGAATCATATTGAGAGGTCACAATCTGGATGCTAGGGATACTCACCACCACTGGGTTGTCATTTGCTACAAGGCAGTTAAGAAATGAGAAGCAGAGTTAGTAAAGGAACTGAGAACAGATACAAAGTCTTCTATTTGTAGTCCAGTGTTCTTTTCACTATATTTTAATGAATTATACCCATGTTTTGCATATGGCCATCAGCTATATTTTTTCATTACTTTAATCTTTAATATCTATCACATACTAAATCACCTTGGAAAAGTCATTCACCCACTCTAAATTAGTTTTTCTATATGTAGTACATAAATAAATAATCTGATTACTTATCTCTTGGATTATAAAAGGAGGAAATAAGAGATTGCATATAAAAGTGCTTTTATTGTTATCTAACACCTGACAGAAGACCAAAGGGTCACTGTGCGGACTTACAAGGCAATATAATTCTATGGCCATGCTATAAGCTTCCCCAACACAGGAGAGCAAAGACCATGAGGACTGGCCTGACAAGAAATGCAGGACCCCAGGAATCAAACCATATAAGCAACCAAAACTGCCAAAGAACCACCAGATAGCACATCCGCACTCCTGTAGAACAATGGTTCTCAACTTTCCTAATGCCATGACCCTTTAATACAGTTCCTCATGTTGTGGTGACCCCCAACCATGAAATTATTTTCATTGCTACTTCATAACTATAATTTTGCTATTGCTATGAATCGCCATTGGAAATATGTGTTTTCTGATGGTCTTAAGCGACCCCTGTGAAAGGGTCGTTCGACCCCCAAAGGGGTTGTGACCCACAGGATGAGAACCACTGCTGTAGACCCAATGTTCCTGCCCAAACCCACCAACCAAGAGTCCAAACCCACTGATGACAAAAGCTTCCCGCCAGTGGCTACATTCAAGGACGAGACTCCAGCTCCTAGGGGCTGCCATCACTGACCCAATACCCCATGGCTCAGTGATATGTAGCCCTTCCCTTTGGATATCCCATTCCTCGTCCTCTTTTCTTTTACATAAATCTAATTTTTCTTTATTCACCATCTGGGGTTGCTATTTAGCCTGCCCACACACCACACCACCGACTTTAACCTTTCAGGCACCTCTGGGTTTACAAAGGCAGACTAGTAGAAAACATCAAATGGGAGCCAGAAACAAGACACATGTTTAAGGGGTAAACATAAAGAAGGGCTTATCTTATAAAATATTTTCTATAATTTTAAAAAAACAATGTGGCCCTGGCCAGTTTGGCTCAGCAGTTAGAGCGTGGGCCTGCAGTCCAGAGAGACCCGGGTTCGGTTCCCGCTAAGGGTGCATACCTCGGTTGCAGTTTGTCCCCAGCCAGCCCTGGTTGGTCGTGTGGGTGGCAGCCAGTCGATGTGTCCCTTTCGCGTCAATCTCTCTCTCTCTCTCTCTTTCTCTTCCCCTCTCTCCTTCCCACTCTAACTGAACAAAAAATGGAAACATGTTCCCTGGTGAAAAAAAAAAATGTGATCCTAGTTCAAAAAAGGACATTAAAATGAAACCCCAGAAACAGACGAATTATTAAACAATTTCGTAAAACATAAAGAAGACAATTCAAACTTGTAAATAATGAAATAATTTCCTATAGTGTAGTGAAATTGTTAGCAATGAAGAAAAGCTAAGACCATCACCACACAAAATACTCTAAAATATTTTATTTTTCACTTTTTTTTTTTATCCTCACCCGAGGCCACTTTTGCATTTATTTTCAGATAGGGCAGGAGGGAGAAAAGAAGGAAGAGAGAGAAAGAAACATCAATGTGAGAGAGACAAATCAAGTGGTTGCCTCCCACATGACCCCAACCAGGGCCAGGGACAAACTGCAACAGAGGTATGTGCCCATAGCAGGAACCGAACCCGGGACTCCATGGTCGCAGGCCGATGCTCTAACCGCTGAGCCAAAAGAGCCAGGGCAACCCTAAAATATTTTAAATTAAAAAGCAAAAGTAGAGCCCTGGCCGGCTTGGCTCAAAGGTTAGAGCATCAGCCTGTGGACCAAAGAGTCATGGGTTCAATTCCGGTCAAGGGCACTGGTTCGTCCTGGGCCCTGGTCAAGGGCGTGTGGGAGGCAACCAATCGATTTGTCTCTTTTACATCCATGTTTCTCTCTCTCTCCCTCCCACTCTATCTGAGATAAATAGAAAAATATCCTTGGGTGAGGATTACCAAAAAAAAGTAAAAGTAGAAAAGGAACTTAGAACAACTTAAAAAAAAATTATAGGTAAATATTTATATGTTCTCAAAATGAGGGAAACTGAGCAAAAAAGTCATGGGAAAATGGCCATCATGGAAGAAAGAGATTTGCATTACTTAAACAAATGAAAATTTAATACATTTAAAATACTCGACCTCACTGATAATCAGGGAAATATAAACTAAAACAAACATTAAATATTTTCCACTCAACAGATTTAACGCACACACACACACACATACACACATACACAAAGGAGAAAGAAGAGAAAATTGACAGTGTCAATTATTGTTGGCAAGGGCAAAGGAAATCGGTATGCTGCTTTTTTTCAAAAGTTGGTGCATTTGAGAACATTTATCCTGTTTCTATAGGGTGTATGTATTTTATAATCAGTAAAAATTAAATAAAATGAAATGAAAACATATTAATTTGGATTTTCATGTCTGAAATAACTGGAAAGCCTAAAAATGGCTTCTACATACTAGATGATAACTCCTCCAAATCTCTCCAGCAAAGATTTCACAATCATGCAATTATGACATAAATACTCTACCATACCCAAGTAGAAGTTATAACGAGAGAAAAAAGAAAAAAAAATCTGGCCATGGCTTAACAGTCTCAGAAGTTTCAGAGGTTTCTAGCAAGTTTGTGGTATTCTTCTCTAAAACTGAAAACTTCATTCTGACAGGCTAGAGATCCAGGAAGTCTCAGAATCATGACAGAGTCACTTAGCTGTGTGCGTAAGATTACATAATTCAAATTCTCCAAGTCTTATTTTCTCATCTGTAAAATGTGCACAGAATCGCAGCCACACTGATCGCTGTGAAGTTTAGACACAGTGAATGCCCAGGGCCTAGTTTGAACGATTGGGCAGGTATCTGGCACTTATCGTATGGCCACTGCTACTATTGTTACTGAACCTGGCTTAACTTTATCTGTGAATAATTAGGTTCAAACAACAATTATTACTCCACTGAAGTAAAAAAAGTATAGTTTATACATCTTGCATGACAATGAAATGTGCTCTCTAAACTAAATTTTTAAAAAGAAAGGAAATAAAAAGGGAAGGAAAAATAGGAAAGGAAGGTAGGGAAAAAAACGGTGAAAAAAAGAATGGAAAAAGAAGTTAAAATATAGACACAAAGCAAGACCAGAAATGCACTTTAATAAAGAAAAATGGCAAATAGTTACACTGACTACTCTAAAGCTCAACAGTACCCACTCATTAAATTGGCACTGAACTTACCAATTAAGTGTGATCAACTTGAAGCAAGAGGAACTTTCTCCTATGCTGAGGTGTCCTCACAAAGCTGTGGAATAAAACTTGCCTTTTATACTTAAAGCCATCCTTTATTGCTAAATAGTTGGTCTGAGAGGAAGGCAGTAAACAGGGTTAGAAAGAGAAAAAAGAGGAGGATAAAGAAGAGAAAACAACATGCAATTCTGGATCAAGTCTCTTTACCTGATCCTGACAGATTCTCCCCTGTTCTCACCTGGAGTTGTGCGGAGCTGTCATTCAGACTGTCCTCCCTTCGCCGCGCCTCCTCTAGCATCTGGGCACTCTTCTTCTTTTCCACCTGTTCCTTGTGCTTCAGGTTTGCTACTTTCTTATTCTGGTCTTTCACTTGCCTGTTGATATGAGGGGAGAAAAATCAAGCTATTCATGTATATTCTTAGAAAAAATGTGTTTGTTTAGAGTTTTACAACACTGCCACCAAGGAATAGCTGAAAATCAACAAAGAATTCCTGATGCTAAACGGTTCCAACACTTTCAAGTGCTCTCCTACAAATAGTAGCAAATTGTTAACAACAATGTTTCAGGAACATGTATTTCAGCATGTACTTTATGAAATCCTAAAAGAAAAGGAGGGCATAGGATAGTTTGAAATGAAAAAGAAACCAAGTCAGAGATTTATTTTGGGAAGATGGAAAGAATCTCTTAACATCAATGCTATGAAATAACAGAATGCTGATTTAAGAAAGGTTTTATAAAACTCTTATTTTACTATGATTAAATCGTTCACACTTTCAAAAGGCTATATGCAATATATATGTAAATAAAAACAATACTAGAAATATCTGGGAACCCAGCTTAAGCAACAGAACATTATCTACTTCTGAAGCTCCCTATCCTATACCACTGTCTCCACACTAAGAATAGCCCACATTCTAAAAATATTGTATTTAAACTCCCCTTGCTTTTATTATAGCTGTGTTACATATATTGATCCTTTATTTTGTATGTTCCTGAAGTTTACATATAAAGTTTATTAATAAACTATTTTTTCTTTTCAATTTTTGAGACTCATACTGATCAATGAGTATAATGTTTTTTTACACCCTCAATTCTCAATGCAGCATAAAATAATATAGGGCAACTGCTTTAACACCTTCCTAAGCTGATAAACAACTGGGCTGTTTCATTTACTATTACAAGCAATGCTGCTAGGTTCATTCTGATATGCCTGTGCAAGAGTTTCTCCAAGGCATCAGCCATACAAACTGAGTTGCTAAGTCATGTAGTAGGTATACCTTCAAGTTTACAATTTTCCAAGAAGTTGTATTAATTTATACTTGAACCAGTAGTGCAAAACAGTAGCTGTTACACTTCTACATACCCACTAATACTTGGTACTATCAAGCTTTCTAAATTTTATCAATCTGGTAGATATAAATAAATTATATATCATACAGTTTTAAAATGTATGTTCCTGGCTACTGAGGCTGAACATCTCTTCATGTAATATTTGACTATTCCAGTTTCTACTTCTGTAAAATAGCTATTTATGTGTTTTGTCCATTTTTCAACTAGGATATCTTTTTCTTTTTTTTTTATCCTCACCTGAGGACATTTTTCTTTTTCTTTTTTTTTTTTGTTCAGGTAGAGTGGGAGGAGGAGAGAGGAAGAGAGAGAGAAACATCGATGAGAAAGGGACACATCGAGTGGCTGCCACCCACACGACCAACCAGGGCCGGGGACAAACTGCAACCGAGGTACATGCCCTTAGCGGGAACCGAACCCGGGTCTCTCAGGACTGCAGGCCGACGCTCTAACCGCTGAGCCAAACCGGCCAGGGCAGGATATCTTTTTCTTAACGACTTGTAAGTATTCTGTCATGTTCTGGATCATAATCCCTTATCTGTTTTATGCTACATAAATATTTTCTTCCAATTATGAATTATTTCTTTGATTATTTTATGATATGCTTTCATTTATAAAATTTAAAATTTTTAATTGTTTCAAATGTGCCAATTTTCTCTTTTATGGTTTGAAAATTTATGACTTTTTCATACGATCTTCCCTATCCCAAGTTCACAAAGATACTCCCTGAAAATGATGTAATTTAGTCTTTCACACTGAAGTCATTAATCCACCTGAAACTTATGCTCTGTATGGTATGAGGTAGAGACAAAATTTCATTTTCGGGTATGGTCTGAGGTAAGAATAAAATTTCATTTTTTTACATACATTGATAACTAATTATCCATATGCATTACTTCATATGCATTGCTACTTCGTATATTAAGTTTCTATATATATGGGTGCCTGTTGGTATCCTTGTATATTTTTGCACCTTTATTTATATTTTTTAAATATGCATTTACTGGTTTTTTTAGAGAAAGAGGAAGAGAGAAAAAAATAGAAACATTGATGTGAGAGATCTGCTGCCTTCTGCACACCTCCTACTGGGGATCAAGCTTGCAACTGGGGCATGTGCCCTGACGGGGAATGAAACCAGGACCTCTCAGTCCATGAGACAATGCTCAATCCACTGAGCCACAGTGGCCAGGCCATTTCTGTACCTTTATAAGAAGTCTTAGTATTTGGTAAGGCAAGCCTGCCTACCTTGTTCTTGTTCATGACTGTCTTGACTACTCTTGCTCCTTTAACACTTTCCCCATCTTGTCTAGTTCCACTAAACCAACCAACCACAGTAACCAAAATCCAATAGCAGCCTTTTGGGATTTGACTGAAAATGTAGCATACCTATTTATTAACTTGGGAAAAACTGACATTTTCATGCTCATGAATTTTTCAATTCATTTACATGGCATATTTCTCCAGTTACTCAGTTCTCCTTAAAAGGCTTTCAAAGAAGTATTAAAATTTCCTCAATAAGACTGGCATTTATTTTATCCATAGGTATTATCTTGTATGTTTTGTTGTCATTTTAAATTCTAGACATCATTTCAACATACATGGTTCCTTAAACAAAGTAAGCACTCTTTTATTTTATTTATTTATTTTTATTTGATTTTCAGGAAGGGGGGGGAGAGAGAAACATCGATGTGAGAGAGACACATCGAGTGGCTGTCACCCACACGACCCCAACAGGGGCCAGGGATGAACTGCAATTGAGGTACATGTCCTTAGCGGGAACCAAACCCAAGACTCTCGGGCCATGGGCTGACGCTCCAACCGCTGAGCCAAACCGGCCAGGGCACAAAGTGAGCACTCTTTTAAAAAATACTTTTCAACACTGTAAATATAAAAAGAAATAAACATATAATTCCTTATTATCATCTAATATCTAGTCCATATTCAAATTTCTCAATTTCTCCAAAAATTTTTTTATTAACACTGGATTGTTTGAATCAGAATCCAAAAGATTTGAAACACAATACATAGCATTGTGTTTGTTAAATCCTTCAAGTTTCTATTACAGAAAAGTCCCTCACCTCCTCGCCTGTCCCTGACTTGTTAAAGAATATGAGCTTTGGCCCTGGCCGATTTGGCTCAGCGGTTAGAGCGTCGGCCTGCGGTCCTGAGAGACCCGGGTTCGGTTCCCGCTAAGGGCACGTACCTCGGTTGCAGTTTGTCCCCGGCCCTGGTTGGTTGTGCAGGTGGCAGCCACTCGATGTGTCCCTTTACATCGATGTTTCTCTCTCTCTGTTCCTCTCTCTCCCTCCCACTCTACCTGGACAAAAAATGGAAAAATGTCCTCGGGTGAGGATAAAAAAAAAAAAAAAGAATATGAGCTTTGTAAAATGACTCACGTTTTGCAATGTCCCTTTGTTTCTTCATGGTATCATTTGTTTCTTTACCACATGCTTTTTTGTTTTAGATATTGAAAGTTAATTTTAAACAGATTCAGTTTCAACACTTTAGGTCAAAAATGCTAAATAATGGTGTTGTATACTTCATATTGTCGTACTAATTACTGATCAGTGAATACTCAGAATGAAGGTAGTGACAGCCTGGTCTCTTCTGTGTGTTAGGTTCACCCTTTCGTCAACTTTGATGTAACGGTTCCATGCACTAATGAACTTCCCCTGAAAACATTATTTCAATACTTTTAGATTAAATTTTCTAATATTTTCTTGCTGGCATGTAGATATGCACCTGATTTCTGGCAAACTTGGTAAATGTTCCTGCTCATTCTAATAATTTTTCTATAAATTCTTTTGGGTTTTTTATGTAGACGGTGATATATAATAATTATGTTTTAGAATCTTTACATTTTCCTTTTTCCTTGTCTTATTGAATTTGCTAGAAGTTCCAGAACCATGATGAAAACAAGTAGTGAGAGGATTTTTGTCTTTCTTCTGATTGTAACAAAAATGATTCTTACATTTCACCATTGACTATTTGATATTTGCTGTAGTATGATGATATTTGCTGTAGTATTTTCTTTGGAAACTTTTTACCTATTGCTTCTCTGCCAAAACTGTCTGTTGTTTTAGTCGTCAATGAGTGGTGAATTTATTGACATACTTTTGAGACTTTCTAATGTCAAACCAATTTCATCATGAGATAAACCCTATTTTATATTTTGCATGATATTTACCTCTATAATTTATTTTTACTTCTTTCCTGCTCAACCAAACATTTATAAAATTAATTTAAAAATCTGATATTTTTATTATTTTGTGTAATGAAGGTTTCTCAGAGAATATAGTTAATAATATTATCTAAAACAAAACTGTGAATCCTCTGTATAAGGTTTCAAAACACACACTTTTGGATAATTTGGATATGATTCTATTTACGGGCAAAAAAAAGGTTTTTTAAAAAATAATTTCTAAATACTTCCTCAGCATAGAATTTTGATTATGAGAAATTATTCAAAATTAAATAGTAAATTAATGACATTGATAAGTCATTCTCTGATGGAAGTGACACTAATACACTATTACAAAGTCACAATTCAGATCTTTACTTTCTGCCATCTTACATACGTATACAGAAAAATTCAGGCACAGAAAATATAATAAAATAAAGCCAGTTACCATGGGAAGAAATAAAAATGGAACTAATGTGTATATTTGATTCTCCTCGTGTAATTTTCTGTGCTAATATTTCTAATTTTATTAATCTGGTATCAATATCAACTAATAGAAAAAGTAGGTTGAGATCTTTGCATTAAAAAACACAAAGGTAAAATTTTGTTTTCATGAATCAACTGCTCTTTTTCAAAATGAATTCCTTGTAACAGTGGTTTATTACATGCAAATATTTTGCTCTCTGTTTTAAGAGAGAAAAAAATTCAATGTTGTACAAATTCTTTTCACTTTGCATCTGTAAATTATTCCATATGGTGCTGGCAACCACGAACACCTGTAATGGAGTCTGGTTATTTCCAGCAATAGGTCACACTGAGTAAGAAACCTAAAAAACAAACAAACAAAATGACGACTATATTTTGGTAAATGGTAGATGTTATAGGCTAAACTTTTGATCCAATCAAAGTCAATTTCATTCTTCAGCACATTTTATCATAATTATATCTGAGAATAACTGGCTCTTTTTGCTCATAACTTTATCCCCAAGTCACAGGTATTTTTATTTGTATTTGTCTATTTGGAAAATATTTTTTATTTTATTTTTTTTAATAAAGATTGGGAGAGAAAGAAACATCAATGTAAGAGTGAAACATCATCAGCTATTTCCTGCATGCTCCCTATCAGGGATCAAGTCTTCAACCCAGGTATGTGCCATGACCAGGAATCGAACCAGCAACTTTTTGGTGCACAAGACAATGCCCAAGCAACTGAGCCACACCAGCCAGGGGTAGGTCAGGGTATTTTTATTTTTTATTTTTTTGTTTTGTTTTGTTTCTAATCATCCCCTGAGGATAATTTTTCAAATATTTTCAGATAGCATGGGAGGGGGGGAGAGAGAGAGAAACATCAATGTGAGAGAGACACATCAACCGGCTGCCTCCCGCACGACCCGGATCAGGGCCAGGGAAGAAACACAACTGAGGTACGTATGTGCCCCTGGCTGTGATTTTTTTTTTTTTTTTTTTATCCTCACCCGAGGACATTTTTTCCATTTTTTTTGTTCAAGTAGAGTGGGAGGGAGAGAGAGGAACAGAGAGAGAGAGAAACATCGATGTGAAGGGACACATCGAGTGGCTGCCACCCGCACAACCGACCAGGGCCGGGGACAAACTGCAACCGAGGTACGTGCCCTTAGCGGGAACCGAACCCAGGTCTCTCAGGATCGCAGGCCGACGCTCTAACCGCTGAGCCAAATCGGCCCCCCTGGCTGTGATTGAACCCATGACTCTTTGGTCCCCAGGCTGACGCTCTAACTGCTGAGCCAAACCAGCCAGGGCGGTCAGGGTATTTTTAGTTGTGTTGAAGAAAAGGGAATAAAAAATCCATTGCTCTGTCCTATCCCCACCATCACCCCATTTGTGTGTGTTTAAAAATTTTTTTTTATTTTAACCTTCACAACACTTGGCATACAATTTCTTTTTCTTTTCTTTTTTTGTTTTGTTTTTTTATCCTCACCAGAGGACATTTTTCCATTTCTTGTTCAGATAGAGTGGGAAGGAGGGAGAGGGAGAGAGAGAGAGAAACATTGACGTGAAAGGGACACACCGAGTGGCTGCCACCCGCACGACCAACCAGGGCCAGGGACAAACTGCAACCTAGGTACCTGCCCTTAGTGGGACCGCAGGCCGACGTTCCAACCGCTGAGCCAAACCAGCCAGGGCTCGGCATACAATTTCAATGCTTACCTCCATTAACTCCAAAAAGACATAATAAAATGCTAAGTAAAAACTATAGAATATCACCTGGCCAGTGTGGCTCAGTGGCTTGAGCGTCAACCCATGGACTGAAAGGTCCTGGTTGGATTCCCAGTCAGGGCACATACCTGGGTTGCAGGCTTGATCCCCAGTAGGGGGCATGCAGGAAGCAGCCAATTAATATTTTTCTCTCACATCAATGTTTCTATCTCTCTCTCATCCTCTCTCTAAAAAAATCAATTAAAGATTGCAGTTTGTCCCCGGCCCTGGTTGGTCATGCGGGTGGCAGCCACTCGATGTGTCCTTTTCACATCCATGTTTCTCTCTCTTTCCTTCCCGCTCTATCTGAATAAAAAAGTGGAAAAGTGTCCTCGGGTGAGGATTAAAAAAAAAAAAAAAATCAATTTAAAAAAAAAGAATGTCGCCCTGGCCAGTTTGGCTCAGAAGTAGAACGTTGACCCGTGGACCAATGAGTTGCGGGTTCAATTCCGGTCAAGGGCACGTACCGCAGTTGCAGTTCATTCCCGGCCCTGGTTGGGTCCTGTGGGAGGCAACCAGTTGGTGTGGCTCTATCACATTGAGGTTTTTCTCCATCTCTCTCTCCCTCTCCTCTCCCTCCCTCCCACTGCATCTAATAATAAATGGAAAAATATCCTCAGGTGAAGAATAAAGAATAAAAAAAAAAGAAAAGAATGTCTTAAAAACAAACAAAATCCTACAGAATATCAGCTAAATATAAGCATGTTCCAAAGCATATGCAGGGGGAGGCAAAAGTACATTTACTGTTGTCATATGGAAAATAATAAATAACAACATAAGGATAAACTTTCATGTATGCACAACTGTAAACCTACTTTTGTCCTACCCTGTATGTGTGAGTATGCAAATGCATAATCAAGAAAAATAATAAAAAATTAAAAAGGAAAAACTTAGGATATTGTAATTTTTCTCTTTATGGATTTTTTGTAGTTTCTAAGTTTTTTACAACTGTCATAAAACATTTTTCAAATATTTTAAAGTTTTTAGAAAATGAGATACCTCAAAATAGAGACTTTATCTGTATCAGACTAGAGAGAAAGAGGCCCAGTAAGGCACATGTAAATCTTATTTATTTATTTATTTATTTATTTTTATTTATGGTCTTTTTTTCCATTTCCTATTCATATTTTCAATTTCCTTTCTTTATAACTTAGTTTTTCAGCTATTATTTCTATATTTTTACTCCACAGACTAAAGGGTCATTAAATATGAAACTAAAATGATTTTAATGAAATCAGGCACCAAGGAAAGTATAGAAAATTGTGAGAGGATTAAAACAATCCCTTTCCCCTGGTTTCTCGCCCACCTTCCTGCACGGTGTGTGTGTGCACCTGCAAGCATAAATGCATGTACAGTCCTGAATTCACAAACTAGAACAAATGCATACACAACTTTCTTGCCTCGCTAATACCCTTTCCAATACTGTTTTCTCAGGGAAAAGACACAAAAGGCAGTATCACCAAAACATGTTAATAAAAATGGGGGGATGTTTCTTGAATACATATTGAGGAATAAATACTCTGTGACATTAGAATCTGCAAAACAGAATTTCCTTCTCTTACTTATAAATAGAGCAATATATCATTTGATTTAAATCTGAGTTTACAAGAAAACCCATACATGTTAGTAAATCCATACCTGAAAGTGCTACCAGAAAGAAAAGGACTTCATGGTTTAATATAGACTTTTTTAACTCTCTCAGACTGCCTCTGTATCTGAATTAATTAATTAGAGTTAAATTCAAAGTGAGTCCTGGCCGGTTTGGCTCAGCGGTTAGAGCGTCAGCCTGCGGTCCACAGAGACCCGGGTTCGGTTCCCGCTAAGGGCATGTACCTTGGCTGCAGTTTGTCCCCGGCCCTGGTTGGGTCGTGTGGGTGGCGGCCACTCGATGTGTCCCTTTCACATCGATGTTTCTCTCTCTTCCTCTCTCTCCTTCCCGCTCTATCTGAGTGAAAAATGGAAAAATGTCCTCGGGTGAGGATTAAAAAAAAAAAAAAAATTCAAAGTGAACTTACATCATTTATTACTCTTTAAGCAGGAAAAGAGAAGAAATGAAAGAGATTCACAAATAATTAATTAATGCTTTAAAATTAGATTCTCAGTTTTTGAGTTCCTATTATAATAAACAATGAAATGATGAATAGATTTAACTCTCTCCACACAGATATGAATAAATTTAAGTGTACGAAGTGAGAAAATCAAAGATGAAAAAAGGAAAGAGTTTAATTTCTATTGGTCTCTGCCACGGGAAGTTTTATAAAATGTGGTCCACCATCTTGCTATTCAAACTGTGATGCATGAATTCATCTCATCAGCATCACCTGGGAGTTGTTAAAAATATAGAATTCTCAGACTCACACCAGATCTATTAAATCACAATCTGCATTTTACCAAGATCTCTAGGTAATAGAAACACACACTCAAGATTAAGAAGTACTGGTCTACTACACAGGCAATGCCTTGCAGGCCCTACCCTTACTTACTTAGTTATTGTTCCCTCTGCCTCTGTTTCTTAAAATCCACCTCAAATTTAGGTAAATCTGTTAGGTCATAACCACTACCAACCCCACCCCCAAACTCCCCTATCACGTTAACTAAATGTATCATATGGCACATCAGTTTGTTCCCCATATTAGGGTGATCCACATTCATGTCTTCTTATACCTATACAAATGACTTCTTAGAGTTTAAGGTCCAGGTTTGATATATTTTCATAGTTCACAATTCCCAACATAGTTCCTCATGGTGTATAGATGCTCATTAAATATTTGTTAATTAAATGCATAAAAAGGAAACTAAGTATATCCCCTTTACCGACAAATCTAATGAAAATATGTCTCAGAAGGAAAATATAATTTATTTATTCCAAAACCATGTAAGCACTGAGAAACAAATGCCTTCCTTATCTTTCAAATACCTAACAAAATTAATTAAGAAAGGAATTAATCTTCTTTGCCTTCCTCAAAACTTATTCCCACTCTATCTAGAAACCATCAATATTTTTGTCAGAGACTATACTTCTACTGGCTGTTTTACTTTGTCAAGAGAAATACATACTGCTAGTGTAGTATGAAATCCTACCATAAAAATCTCACACACAAATTTAAGAAAAAATAGAATGCTGGTATAGTCAAGTTTAAAGAAATACATAGTAAAAATAAAATTTGACTCACATATTTTAATTAGAGAACAGAAGTTTAAGCTAGACAGCTAAAAATACATTAATTAAGAAGCAAAATGAGGACTTCCAGTCAAGATGGCAGCATAGATAAACACAGTATCACGTCCTCCCACAACCACATCAAAGTTACAACTAAACTTCAGAACAACCATCATTCAAAACCACCTGAAATCAAGCTGAATGAAAGTCCTACAACTACAAAATTAAAGAAGCAGCCACATCAAGACTGCAATCAAGACTCAATTACAAGAGAAGGGTGTAAAGTCTACACAAGGAGTGCACCTCAAGGGCCCAGCTGGGAAATCAGGGAAGCTGTGCCATTGGACCCTACAGGACACCTACTACAGGCCACCCTAGGAAGTGCAGGAGACATAGCAACTCTACCTAATACATATAAACAAACACAGGGAGGCAGCCAAAATGAGGAGACAAAGAAACAGGTCCCAAATGAAAGAACAGAACAAAACTCCAGAAAAAGAACTAAATGAATGGAGGTAAGCAATCTAACAGATGGAGAGTTCAAAACACTCCTTATAAGGATGCTCAGTAGCCCTGGCCGGTTTGGCTCAGCGGTTAGAGCGTCGGCCTGCAGTCCTGAGAGACCCGGGTTCAGTTCCCGCTAGGGGCGCGTACCTCAGTTGCAGTTTGTCCCCGGCCCTGGTGGGTTGTGTGGGTGGCAGCCACTCGATGTGTTCCTTTCTCCTTTCACATCGATGTTTCTCTCTCTCTCTCTGTTCCTCTCTCTCCCTCCCACTCTACCTGAACAAAAAATGGAAAAATGTCCTTGGGTGAGGATAAAAAAAAAAAAAAAAAGGATGCTCAATGAACTTAGAACTTCAATGAACTTAGTGAGAACCTCAGCGAACTTAGTGAGGGCCTCAAGAGCATAAACAAGGAACAGTCAGAAATGAAAGATGCACAGAAGGAGGCACTAACTGAAATAAAGAATAACTTACACAGATTCAATAGTAGGGTAGGTAAAGCCAAGAAGCAACCCATCGATTTGGAATAAAAGGAGGCAAAAACACCCAATCAGAACAGCAAAAAGGAAAAAGAATCCAAACAAATAAGGATAGTGTAAGGAGCCTTGGCGATAACTTCAAGCGTGCCAACATTCACATTTTGGGGGTGCCATAAGAAGAGAGAGAACAAGAAATGGAAAACCTATTTGAAACAATAATGACAGAAAATTTCCCTAAATTGGTGAAGGAAACAGACAAGTCCAGGAAGCACAGAGAGTCCCAAACGAGATGAACCCCAAGAGGCCCACACCAAGACACATCATCATCAAAATAAAAAAGGTTCAAGTCAAAAAGAAAATATTATAAGCAACAAGAGAAAAGCAGTTAGTTATCTACAAGAGAGTTTCCATAAGACTGTCAGCTGATTTCTCAAAAGAAACTTTGCAGGCCAGAAGGGAGTGGCAAGAAATATTCAGAGTGATGAAAAGCAAGAACCTACAACCAAGATTACTCTATCCTGCAAAGCTGTCATTTAGACTCGATGGCCATATAAAGAGTCTCCCAGACAGGGGGAAAGCTAAAGAAGTTCATCACCACCAAACCATTATTATATGAAATGTTGAAGGGTCTTCTTTTTTTTTTTTGGTACGTGCCCCTAGCCACTAGGGCCTAGCGGGAACTGAACCTGGGACTCTCTGGTCCGCAGGCCGACGCTCCAACCTCCAAGCCAAACCGGCCAGGGCTGAAGGGTCTTCCTGAAGAAAAAGATAAAAAATATGAACAAACAAAATGGCAATAAATACATATCTATCGACAATTGAATCTACAAACAAAATGAACAAGCAGAACAGAAATATTCTCATAGATACAGAGAACATTTTGTTGGTTGCCAGATGGGAAGGGGGGTAGGGAGAATGAGTGAAAAGGGTGAAGGGATTAAGAAGTACAAATTGGTTGTTAGACTGACAAACCTCAAAGGGAAGGGGGATGGGAGGTGGGAAGTAATAAACCAAAGAACTTATATGCATATATACATAACCAATGAACACAGACAACAGTGTGGGTAAAGGCAGGAGGGGGGGCGGGAGCAGGGAGGAAGGGTCAATAGGGGAAAAAGGAGGAACATTTGTAATATATTCAACAATAAAGATAAGCTAAAAAAAAGAAGCAAAATGATATCACTAAAGTATACGTTATATATAAACATTTATATTAAAATGTTGCATACAGAAACAACACATACATTGTGTGCACACACAGTCTCTCCCTCTCCTACACACAGTCTCTCCCTCTCCTTCTACCATCCCGAGAGTAACACCATTCACATTCAGTTAATATAAAAATTAAAATTTAAAAATTTCATATTACCACCTATATACCTACCTGGGCTTAAATATAAGAATTTCAGCCCTGGCCGGTATGGTTCCATGGTTAGAGCGTTGGCCTGTGCATCAAAAGATCCCAGGTTCTATTCCCAGTCAAGGGCACATACCTGAGTTACAGGTTCAAACCCCAGCCCTGGTCAGGGTGCTTCTGAAGGCAAACAATTGATGTGTCTCTCTCACATCAATGTCTCCCCCCACTCCACCTCCTCACCTCCCTTTCACTCGCTCTAAAAAAAGCAATGGAAAAAATATCCTCAGGTGAGGATTAACAAAAAATAAATAAAAGAATTTCAAGACAAACCTGCCAAAAAGTATTCAAGAAACTAAAAATAAAATAATAATAGTTTTACATATTATATCTAATTTAAATGTTTTTGGATTATTTCAAAGTTGCTTTAAAGGAGAATTTTATTTTTACGGATTGTATACCTAACAATCTAAAGAAAATAAGCCATAATAAAAAAGAAAACAGATATCAATGTAGACTGTAAAATCATTAACAAAGTAGGGTTTTATATAAACACTTTTAACTTCTCAAAAAAATATCTTAAATTATCCATTCAACATGTTTTAATTAGCAAGGGAATAGCATGATAATTAGTCCCATCTTACACTTAATTTCATTTATTTCCATGTTTGTTCTCACTACCACCCTGATCTCCTCTAGAGCAAGGACCTTACTTTATATATTTCCACAGATATTAACAAGGCCTGTCTTACAGCAGTTACTCAATTTACTGAAGTGTTTTAATAGAAGTTTTTTTTGTTAGTTCTCGGAATAACTTTATTATCGTTAATTCAACAAACATGTCATGAAAGCTTGCATGTGCTAGATGTTATCTTTGGGAGTATAGCAGTGAACAAAAAAGACAAAAATCTCAGTCCTTACTGAGATTACAGTCTATGGGGAATACAAAGAGTAGAAGTAAAATACACAGAATGTTAGTTGGTAACAAATCCAATGGGGAAAAAAAAGGAAAGGAGAGTGGGGATTTTAGCGGTGAGAGGGTAAGAATGCAGTTTTAAATAAAGTGCGCAGGAAAAGCCACACTATGAAGGTGACATTTAAGCAAAAGTGTAAAGAAAGTGAGGAAGCCATAGATACTGAGGGACGGAGTGCTTCACACAGACAATAGCAAATGCAAAGCTCCAGATGGGGGTGAAGAGGCACAGAAACAACATTCTAGAAAGGAGGTCAGATAGGTAGTAAAGGGCCAGACCCTCCAGCAAGGGTTGGCAAACTTTTTTTGTAAAGGGCCAGATAGAAAATAGTTTTACACTTTGTGAACCATATTTATATATACAATTTTGTCACAGATTCTTTGTTTTTTCTAATTAATTAATTATCTTTTGTTGTTGTTGTTACAGAAGTCTCTTCTCCCCCCCCCCCCATTTTAAAATGTAAAAACATTCTTAACTGGAAGGCTATATAAAAATAAGGTGTGGGGATAGCCAGAGTGAAAAGGGGGAAGGGGGTAAGTGGAGGTGCATGAAGAGGGGGAATGGAGATGGAAAGAGATGGAGGGACGACAGGTGCACGATGCAGGGTGCAGATGGCATTTTATTGAGTTGTACATTTGAAACCTCTATGATTTTGTGAACTAATGTCACCCCCAATATTCAATAAAAAAAATAAAAACCAGTATGCATTCTCAACTCAATTGTCAAATTTTTCTAAAAAGAGCTGGCCTTCACTTATTCATTTAGCACATACTGAATGCCAACCTAAGGCCACACTGTTTGTTTGTTTTTGTTTTTGTTTATTTTTTTAGGGAGAGGGAGAGAGAGAGAAATACTAATGTGAGAAACACTGATCAGTTGCCTCCCATATGTAACATACCTGGATCAAGAACCAAATCCAAAACCTGGGCATGTACCCTGACAGGGAATTGAACCTGCAACCTTTTTGGTATATGGGACAATGCCCAACCAACTGAGCCACATAGTTTTAAGAAAGAGAGCAGAATACAACCTCGTTGCCCTCACAGAACTTATTTTCAAAAGGGGAAGGCAGACAACACTAACAAGCATCTATTGCAATGCAAGTGACGTGTGCTACAAAAAAATAAAAACAGGCAATGTAATAGTGACTGTGGATATGACAGGATAGTATGTTTGGCTACAGTGGTCAGGGAAGAAGGAGATGCCATGAAGAATGTGAAAGTGAGCCATGTAGAGATCAGGAGAAGAGAGAGAGAACATAAGTGCACATGCTTTGAAAGAACTTGGCTTAATATAAAACAATAACAACAACAAAAACATGATAAGGTGAAGGGGAAGCAGCAGGTGGTGGGGTCACAGAGGTGGCAAGAAGTCAGATGATGCAGAATCTTATTAACCACAATAACAGAAGACCATGGCCAGGTTTTAAGCAAGGAGTGACAGCATCTGCTTTAAGTTTTAGGAGTTCAGTCAAGCTGCTATGGAGAAATGACTAGCAGAGAAGCAAGATACAGAAGCAAAAATACCAGTTAGATAGCTACTGAGGCAGTTTGAGCAGGAAATAATGGTTCATAGCAGGAGGTAGAGAGAAATTTCAGATCTATTTGTAAGATGTGATAGGATTTAGTGATAAATTTAATGTGGGAAGTGGGAGGAAAGAAGAATCAAGAATTAGTTGGTGATTTATTTCTCATTTATTGGGAATAAATTCTCACTTATTAGGGAATAAGTTCTGAATGGGATAGAAAAATAAAGAGATTTGTTCTGGAAAAAGTTATATACATCCTATAATTTATTAGCTATTATTCCAGAGGCTCTAACTAGTGTGTGTGTGTGTGTGTGTGTTTGAAATTAATTAATCTGGGAGCTCTCCATACATGGTTGATATTGAAAGCCATGAGCTAAAAGACATAATCTGAGAAGGTATCTGTATAAAAGAGAATGTGGCCGAGAATGAAGCCCTTCTGGGATCTAGGAGAATATGGTGGAACCAGAAATGAAAAGAAAAAATGACAAGTGAAAGAAGGGGGGAAATAAGGAGAATCTCCTGTCAGACATGCAAAATGAAAACAATGTTTCAAGGAAGGGAGAGTGAAGAGTGCATCAAGGTAAAGTAAGATGGTGACAGAGAGTGATTTTTGGACCTTTGAGAGAGAGAGAGAGAGAGAGAGAGACTGATAATTCTAACAAATGCAGTTTCAGGGAAGTGACGGAAATAGATTTTATTTTTAATCCTTACCCAAGGATATTTTTCTATTTATCTTCAGATAGAGAGAGAGGAAGGGAGGGAGGGAGGGAGGGAGGGAGGGAAAAACATCAACGTGAGAGGGACACATGGACTGGTTGCCTCCCTTAAGACCCTACCAGGGCTGGGCATGAACTGCAACCAAGGTACATGCCCTTGACCAGAATCAAACCTGTAATTCATTGGTCTGAGGTCCAACGCTCTAACCGCTGAGCCCACTGGCCCGAGGTGAAAATAGATTTTTAAAATAGATAAAAATAGAAGCCTGCTTTGATAAACTTGAAGAAAGGTAAGGAAATGCAGACAGCAATTACAGTTAATTATTTTAACAAGATCTGCTGAGAAAAAATAGGGAGCCAGCTAGAAAGAGATATTACATCAAGGAAGGGCTTTTAAAGACGAAGAATGGAAATTTTAAGGCATACTCATGATAATGAACCAGGAGAGAGCAAACTTTTGAAAGTAAAGGAGAGAAGGATAAATGAAGGAGAGGCAGGCATCCTTGGTATTTGAGGACTTGGTTTTACTGCAGTTGTTGCCTGTTTTCCAAACTGTGCAAAGATAAGAATCCAGCACTATTGGTATATTCAAAATCAATTTATAAAGTCTGAAATATAGCCGACCAAGGATACAGCACAACACTATGACTATTGTGCCATGGAATCTAAGTATGTGGCAGAGAAACAGAGAACCAAAGAAAATCCCTGCCTTAAAATGCTGGCTTGGCTTTTTAGACTTATGACAGAATAAATATACTGCCAATTGTTTTCACTTTTTTTTTTTAAAGTGGGGGAGGATGCTCCTGATCTATGTTGCTCACTCTGGATTTCTGTCTGATTTATTCATAGTAACAGAGAAAAGCATCAAGCATTTTTATTGAAAACATTCATTTCTTTTATGCATTAGCTTAATTTCTATCCCTGTCTAAAACAGGACATACAACCTTAGATTTTTGAGTAAAATTTTGGTACTATGAAAAATAAACATATATATCCTCATGCCCCACCTCTATTTTTTCTCCCTTTTAAATGTTATTCTTCCCCAATATTCCTATCTCATTTAATTTTCTTCTTCCTTTCATATTTTTTCTATTTATACGCCTAAGTCCTCAAAATCAAGCAGGGGTTCAACCTGTCTTGGTGGAGACAGACCTATGGAGATGGCTTGACCCCATGACCTAGGAAAAGTATGTTCTAGCATTAACAGAACAAAGAAACAGATAATAAGGCTTTTTATTTCCTGCTGTTCTGTTTTTCTCTGTCAGTATGAAAAGTACTTTTATAGATATTAGTCATTTACACCCCCCCACCAGGTCATATTGCTGATGAATGCTCTGAATACTACATTTAAATCATATTGTACAACAGTGCATTAAATTGTATATGCTGAGTACACCATCCACAGTTTTTCCCCTGGTGATTTCACAGGGTTCAGTTTAGTAACTAATTTAACTTGGACATTACACTATAACATGAACAATGTAGAAGTAAGAGTTGAAATCTACTGTGGGAATGAAGGCATTATCAAAAGTATTAATAGAAAGCAGATATATTAAGTAGATAATAGTGAGAGCTTTTTTCTGTTGCAAATAAACGGTACTGATCAGAAAACTTTATAGTGGTTTTCGTCATAAATTCTGGTTAAAATATAATGAAAATCATTAAATTAATTGGGTAGAAGATAATTACTAAAGGATTCCCCTGAAAAGTAAGGAAAGAATAAAATTTAAAGTTTCAGATTTCATTAATAAAGGATGAGCCTAGCCCAGCCAGTGTGGCTCAGTGGTTGAGTGTCGACCCATGCACCAAGAGGTCGCCGGTTCAATTCCCAGTCAGGGCACATGCCCAGCTTGTGGGCCCAATCCCCAGTGGAGGACATGCAGGAGGTGATCAGTTGATATTCTCTCTCATTGATGTTTCTCTCTCTCTCTCCTTCTCCCTTCCTCTCTCTCTCTCTCTCTAAAATCAATAAAGAAAAAAATAAAATAAAGGATGAGCCTAGAGGAAGACAGGGAGGCAAAAATACCAAAAGTGTAAATTATAAACCTAAAAATTGACAGGGCAATTTATTTTCATTATAAAAACATTTACATACCACTCCCAAGGGTCCCTTAATTAACAGAACTCTGATTTTATGTAAAACATGATTTAATTATAAAAATTCAGTATGCAGACATATTAAAAGTTTAGTTTACATTCCCGTTTTCTGTTTTTATTGGATTCAGACAGTCTACATAAAACCCCAATTCCTTTAATAAGCACCAAAGATCTGCAAAATCATCTCTATTTCTATTACTCCCTCACATAGTAAATTTTGTGTTTTGTTTTGTTTTTGCCTTTTCAGATGTCTTAATGTCCTTACCCTTTCCTTTGCCCTGTTTTGCAGGTGTAGCAGGCCATCATTTGAATTTTGCTTCAGAAAAGGTAACATTATATATTGAGTCTACCATGTTCTTTTCTCATTGGCTCATATCAAGTACCTCAGTAACACTTGAGGACACAAGATCATAACCATAAAAATAGATGATGCAACTACATATGCCATTTATTTATAAGATATTCACCCAGCCCTGGCCAGTTTGGCTTAGCGGTTGGAACACTGGCCTGTAGACCAGAGAGTCCTGGGTTTGGTTCCTGCTAGGGGCACGTATCAAAAAAAAAAAAAAAAAGATATTCACCCAGATGATCCAAAATATGCACATAAATAGTGGTTTTGGTTGTAACTGAAATGAAAATACAAAATTGTAACATCTTTAGGGTAAACTCATAAATCTCAAAACATGTTCATGATCACCCACGGATATAAGGACCATTGATGAGAATACAGTGATGAAGAGGATAAAACCAAAGGTTTTACGGATTAGAGAACTCTGGATTAAATATTGACTCACCATTCATTACCTATGTAATCACTAGCATCTTTAAAATTCAGGGTTTTGAAAAATTTTTTCAATTTGATACAGGAATAATGCCCATCTCTCACAGAGTTGTTATAAAGAGTAAGATAATATATGAAAAGTGCTTAGCATAAGATTTGGCACACTGTTAGTAACTTTCATTCCACCCCACCCCCAACCCCCGCCCAACACGTATACATACATTTGCCTTATTATATTTTCATATGTAAATTTAAATATCTAAATTTCCCATACATTAACCTCCAGAAAATCATGGAATACGCTTCTTTTATCACTTGAGGGATAGCATGGAGGAGGTGAATGTGTGTGTGTGTGTGTGCGCGCATGTGTGTAGGTTAGTTATTGAATGTTCCATGTTTAAATCTAACACTATAATAGATATAACACTAAAATAACCCTGTAAGTTACTCATTATATACCAAGCACCTTAGTGTTTATCATTACATTATTTCATTCATTATCTTATTCAAAACACTTTTATGAGGTTTTATTAATTCTGTTTTATAGATAAAAAGACCAAACCTTCAATAAAATTCAGTAATTAGCTCCAAATCACAGGTTTACCATCACAGAACTGGCACTCAAGTCCAGGTCTGCCTAACTGAAACTACCATACACTTAACAGAACAGATACAAAGGAAGCTAAAGGTAAACAAAGCCAAATAAGCAAGAAATCTGCTGTTTATCCTATGTGTATAAGACTTTTGTAGGTAAGTGATATACTCAGATTTTGAAATTTTGGAAAACAAACCAAAGGGGAATTTTATGAGGGGGTAGGGAGGTCAAACAATTAGCCATTTTACAGTAATGAAGAGAAGAATCAATCTGACTGTGCCCTGAAGTTGCATCAAAAAACTGAACTAATAAGAAGAACAGACAAGATAGCATGATTTAATTTAATTAACCTCCTCTAAAGTAGGTAATAATAGCCTGTGGTAAGTTTTCTTCTCATAACACATTCTATAAAAGTTGTTTTGATTATCTCCAAATTAGGTCAGATCATCATGACCACTTCTCTAAACTCGTATTCCTTGCCTCTAGTTCTCTTATAAAGTCATCCGCAAAGAACTTTCCTTTTTACATTTCGATTTCAACATCACATTTGAAGTGAATCAATGTTCACTACCACTTTCAAAATAGTTAAATTTAACACACTTCTTAAGTGTTTTTTAATTTAGAAATTCATAATAACTAACAATGGAATGTTTACTACATAGACCAAATAGGTAGCTATAGCATCTTAATAACATCTTTTGTATCCATTGGTGACACATATCCCAGGCACACCAGAAACAAAATAACCCCACCTTAATGAAGGAAAACAAAAAGAAAAAAATTTAAGTAGACACATTTCTTCATGCCTATAACAAAGGTAAAATTCTTCAATTCCATTAGCCTTGTACCTTAAATACGAATTTTACTTGTGAAAAGAAATAAACTACTTTAATATTATTTTTATTATGCCCTAAAATCTGTCATCGCAGACAAGAGCCAGATGGCTAAAGTAATACAACGTGCAACGTGACTGTCAAAAAAAAAACAAAAACATCAATGATGGCTAAATACCTTAGCTTAATTCTTTTAAAGAAACAAAGGCAAGCGTGCATGCAAATAAACCAAATCACCTTGTAAATCTATTAGCTGCCAGTTAAGATCACTGGTTTTCCCTTCTGTTTCTCCCAGTCCACAATCTCAAATTGTGAGACCCTGAAGTCATATATAAATATATATATATATGAAAATGGAGATTGGAAGGAAGGTTTCTGTCAAAGTATAACCTATCCTCAAGTAGCCAATTGTTTTGAAGTTTGCAACTTTCTCATCTCCTTTTGTTCCACTCTCAATTTCTTATCACCTTGTTATGCTGCTCAATGTGTTTTTTTATCCATATAAAGTGACAAGGTAACAGGTGCCAATGAAACAGCACTTTTGCTCTAATATTCTGGAATTTTAACTTGCTTCATCTACCTATGTCAGTATGACACCTCTGAAGGCCTTTAACGGAGGCAAGGGTGGCCTTGCTATCCTGAAAACAATGGAAAAAGATTTTTATAAAAAGTTCAAATATGAGCTGGTGTAGGTAAATCAACAGAGATAATGTTAAATGTTGGTAATTTCTTTTATAAGAGAAAAAATCAATTCGAAAATGTTAACTCATAGCTGGTGTTGTAAAGCTTGCCTTTAAGGCTAGCTCCCCAGATCAGCAGCATCTGAGCCACCTGGAAGCTGGCAGAAATACAAAAACCCAGGCCCTACCCAAATCACAGTTACATTTTAGCAAACTCCATTCAATTTGTATGACAGGAAAGTCTGAGAAGCCCTGTTCTAAAGTACAGATGATGTATCATAGAATTGTACACCTGAAGCTTATATAATCTTATTAACCAATGTCACCCCAAGTATGTTAAATTTTAAAAAATTTAATGGAAAAAAACATAAAGTAGATGGCCAAATAAATCACATTACCTAATATCTAAAATATAAGATGTGTTTTGGAGTTGTTATTTGAAATAGGAGTTCCATATAATTTTAAAGAAAACAAAATAAAACAGTCACTGGTGGTAACAAGGCAGTTGACCAATAGTATAGAAGACAGGAACATTTTTCAAAGACATGAGAAACATCAAAAGTTAAGAAAGATGTACAAGAATAAAAGCAAAATAAGCTTAAAAAAAAGGTCAATGAGATAGTAAGAGATGTAGAAGAAAACTGTCACATAAACTACAAAAGAACAGTTTCTAGAAGGACGAGAGGGAGTCAATAATATCTAACGCCACAGAAAGGTCAGTTTGACCAAGACAAACAAGGTCAATGAATTTAGCACTTAGTAACATGTAAGTTTGCAAGGTGAAAAAGGGAGATTTGAGTTTAACTTATTTGAAACTTGTTTGCTTTAAATACTGAAGTTTTCAGGAATAACAGTTTCACTTTTTAAAAGTCCACAAGAAGAGCAATGCAGTATTGATTGCTGGTACTTTGTGTTAGGAAGTACATCACTGAAGCAATTTTAGCACAGGAGTGAGAGAATCCAAATTACATTGGTTTGGAAAATAAATGGGAAGTGTGAAAGTGGAGGCAGCAAGAATAAATGATTCTTTTCAAAAGCTGTGCAAACAGAAAAAATGTAAAAGAGTAAGATACTGTAGTAAATTAAAGCCAAAGAAAAGATACCAGGAAGGATATTTACATTTCTTTTTAAGGACTAGGGGAAAGTAGGATATATGTTTTATGTTTGGGAGAGTCCGTGGAAAAAAAGAGAATAGATATAAAGAAATAAGGAGAAGGAGGATCTGATTTACGGAGCAAGTTTTTGAAAACTAGTAAAAGGGAAGGGATAGGAAAAGAACAGGAAGATATAGCCTTAGCAAAGGGCTATGACATTAGTTCCACTGAACAAAAGGAAGGTAAGATGAGTGAAGACAGAAATTTCAAGACTGCCAATACCCTACAGCTCTCTTTATTTGGTAAAGCAGGAGAGGTCATGACTAAGACAGAAGGAAAGAAAAAAGTATAGATCTAATTGAAGAATCGCCTTCATGAATTAGATTGCTATAAGTAATTATGCAAGAGGGTTTTATTTTGTGTGTGTGTTTTAACATACACCCACACAAATTGCTTATTTTTAAAAGACTTGAAGGTAAGGGGACTTTTACAGAAATATTGTTAAGATTTGCAATTTAAATGTTGAGAAGAGCCAGTCCGTGTGGCTCAGTGGATTAAGCGCTATCCCATGGACTGAGAGGTCCTGGTTCAATTCCCAGTCAGGGCACATGCCCAGGTTTTCGGCTCCATCCCCAGAAGGGGGCGTGCAGGAGGCAGCCAATTGATGTTTCTCACATCCATGTTTCTATCTCTCTCTACCTTTCCCTCTCTCTCTAAAAATCCATTTAAAAACATTTTTTTAAAAAAATTTAAATACAGAGAATATCAGGGAGTAGAAACTGGAAAAAGAACCTTTTTCAAAAAAGCCTCAACTTCATCTTTCTATCTATAACAGAAATTTTAGCACCCAGAAAGATAAGTGGAGTCTTCAAATATCAATACAGAAGAAAGGTGTTCTTTTCTCATTTTTTACACATACACAACTTTGCACTGAAATTCTACCTTGCACTTTCTATTAACACTGGCATGAATCAATAAAATCAGTATAGTGTTTTGAAGAACCTGAACTGTTTGGCATCATGCTATGATAACCTGAATCAAATAGGACTCCATGAAAAAGGTAAAATGCAGTAATCATAATAGATCCATTTATTGATTGCTTACCTTGTACCAGACACTGTTCTAAGTGCTCTTTGTATTAACTCATTCAATGTTTACAACCCTTAAGATTATATTCCAGCCCTGGCCGGTTTGGCTCAGCGGTTAGAGTGTCGGCCTGTGGTCCGGAGAGACCCGGGTTCTGTTCCTGCTAAGGGCGCGTACCTCGGTTGCAGTTTGTCCCCGGCCCTGGTCGGTCGTGCGGGTGGCAGCCACTCGATGTGTTCCTTTCACATCGATGTTTCTCTCTCTCTCTGTTCCTCTCTCTCCCTCCCACTCTACCTGAACAAAAAATGAAAAAATGTCCTCGGGTGAGGATTAAAAAAAAAAAAAAGATTATATTCCAATTTTACAGATGAGAAGTCTGCCTAAGAAACTTAAAGCAATCTGGGGTTTCGCAGCTCATATTCTAATTCCTAGGCTACAGTGCATGTAACATAAAGAGCTCTGAGACTGAAATGAGAAGATCTGGCTTCAAATTCAAGTACCATCACTTATTAGTTGGTTGACCCTAGAGACATCATGCTCCCTAACCACAATTCCTCACTAGAATAACCTGTCCTGGGTAAACTCATATGTTAGTTATAAATCAGAGACAGGTATCTTTCAAAATAAATAATATATATGATGTTATTATTATTAGAAAAGAGCTGCTACATAAAGTGCATATGGTATTAACAATATCATTTTCTGAACCCTATCAGAAATTCTCACCTGAATTTACATTGCCATGACTCATATGTAAAATGAATAACTTTTAAAATACAGGTTTCCAATTATTTTCTGCCAACTTCTTATCAATTTACTTACTAACGAAGATATAAAGCTTCTACCATAGTGCCTCTGACACATTTAGATAACAGAAGTGGTGGTGGGTGTTTTTTTTTTTTTAATTAATTTATTTATTTTTGTACAGATGTTTCTCCTTTTTTCCCCACTGATAATCCTCTCCCCCTCCTGTGGTGGTGGTTTTTGTTATCACTCGTTCTACCATCAGCAGAATCACAAAACAACCCCAACATTTAAAGATATATGTGTAGGTTTGTGTATGTGAAATAATTAAAAGGTTCTTATACAAATTCATACTGTGGCAACTTTCCCTCCATCATTCATGCTGCACTTCACCCTTCTATTATTAGCGAGAATGTGTCCAAGGACATTTTATATAAATTAAAACAGTATTTTTTTCCTCCTCACTCTCCTGGTGGTTTTCATCTTCATTTCTCTTCCAGTCAAAACATGGTCAGTCTGATTCTTAATCTGACTACTTTTACTATCTTTTGAAGCAAAGAGTTTTGAGTCCATTCTGCTGGTAAACCTAAAACTACTGACATTTATGCACCCACAACTATATTTCTAAGCATCACTTTCTGGGGATAAGTTCTATCATTTTCAGTTCAACATAATGTTAGCATACAATCCTCTAGCACATGTCTTTGTTTTTGTACAATCATACTGACCTTGAGGTGAGACTGAAGTAAACAGCAAATCCAGGAAGAAAATGTGAAAGAGAAAGTTAGAAAGAATTAATAAGGACAATATTCAAAAATAATATTATTCATAGACATAGACAAACATAAAGCACAGGATTAAAGAAGGGGAAGGAGTCATAGATTTTGCACAGGCACTAGAAATTAGTAATTTCAGATTTTCAACTCTCAACAAATGTATTTTTACATTAGTTACATCACTTTAATGTAAGTTTCTAAAGAAAAAAATCTTATCTAAAATTTACCACTTCCTGGGGCAGGGGAAAATTTTTCTTGAACACACAGAAAGAGAAGAGAAGGTTAGCGCTCCTCTTTCCATGTAAGTACCTAACTGATACAAATAATGTTTCTCATTTCAAACCTACCAAAATCTACCTCAAATGGTGCAATCTAAAAGCAATAAGGAAGACAAATATAAGGCTCTAGAAACGTCAATTCATTTCCAATACTGCTCAGCAGTAAAAGAACAAAGTAACCTTGCTTAATATTCCTACACAGCATGAAACCTCTGTGGTTCAAAATTGCTTTTTATAATAACAGGCAGTTTACCTTTTTAAAAATTAACCAGTCTCACACTGAAATTACTATTATCCTCCAAATACTTAGATTTTTAATGGCCAGTGCCATCCAGATTGTCTTAAGGATCTAAATTTTACCTTAAGAGAATTTCTTGAATGCAAGCACCGTTTCAATTTGTACTTTAATTTTTTCTAATGTTTCAGTACTTAAAATGAGCTTTTAAAAGTCATAAAAATAATGAAAAGAGATTTATTATCCCCATTATATAAGATAAAAAGCTAAAAAACCAAGAAAAAAATTAACTTCCTCACAATCACACAGGGAGTAAGTGGGACATCCAGGAGAAGAACATAGGTCTGCTGACATACGACCTGGGCATACTGCATATATTCTGTGATGCTCATAGATTCCTATCTATAACAATCCAAGACTCTCTGGCATATATAAAACTGTGTAGAATACAATGTTCAAAGTCAAAAAGAGGCCAATCTCTAAATGATTGTTTCCAATGATCTTTTTATTTTTACTGGTAATGATTCGGTAAATTAGAATAATTTTAGATCAACAATGATACAAAATGAAATCTATAGATGCAAGGCTTTATATAAGACACGGGTAAATACATTTAAAAAACTAAGCTTATTCCTGTCAACAGTGAGCAACTTTAAGAATCTTTTTACCTATTCTATAGTTCATGAGTCATATTTCACTTTAGCATCAAAGTATAGCTTTTGGGAAATAAATTTAGAAGAAAAATATACACATAAAATAACTAAGTACTATAATTCTAGTGTTTATATTTTTAAGTAAAAATTTAAGGTAATCACTAAAACTCCTATCAAGACTGTAGTAACAAATTATAAAATGCTGTGCCCACAAGAAACTTTGGGAAGATGACCTAATAGAATTGACAATGTAAAGCTGTGAAATGTATTCTTCTTTTAAATAAAATCAGTGAGATTCATCAATAAAAACCTCTTCATTTTTATTACATAAAATTTCAGATACTGGTATTCTTTAAAAGCAAATTAAAAACTAAAGAGGCCACAACCATGAGCCATGAGATCCAATCCTAGCAACTATCCTCCCTGATATCTCCAACTACCACCAGAAAAGTTCTTTCTCTTACATATACATGCACACAAATGATACCCCGAATTAAATCTCACTCCTGGTACAATAAGAAAAAGACCCCACTTCTGGTGTTCCAGTTCAGTTCAGTGTATTGATCTTGATTCCTCTCACTTACCTAAATCAGGTTAAAAGCTACTGCTTTAAGCAGTTCTGACAATTTATTCAGGGGCTAACTACCTTGAGCCTAAATCCTGAACAAACTGGGAATGCTCTTGCTTTAAAAGATGGTTAGCAAAGAAAATAATATTAACCATGACAAAACAGGAAAACTAAGTTCCCTTCATTATACTTACAAGACTGGACCAAGAATGTGTGTGTGTGTGTGTGTGTGTGTGTGTGTGTGTGTGTGTGTGTACACTCATGTATATGAATGAATAACAGGACTGATCTCTGGTTCTCTTGCCTTCTTCAGAATAGTTACAGTAGAAATACAATATCCCTGCTTTCCCTTTTCATTTAGTATTACTACCTACGCTAGAGTTTTAGGACCTGAAATTAGCAGCCTATGATCCAAAATTACCTGCTAGCCTTCCAACAAAACTATCAAGCCATTATTATTTAATATTGGTCTCAGAAATTAAAAGACCAACTTAAGAGTCTAAAGTTGAACAAGAAGCCCCTTTTCTATGATAATCCTGGGGCACACATTAATTGGGTAGTGTTAGGTATTACTCTCCAGGAGAGCTCAACCAGACCTTGAATTGAAACCTCATCACTGAAACTTCTAGCTCCTGGACAAGCTGTGGAAGAACGCCTCTGCCAGCATCATCGACAAATAACTGCTCTTTGTTGGAGCTTTAGTATTCTGGGGCCAGAAGCTATCTCTTTACTGAGGCCAGACTGATAGAGGGGCTAAGAGTCAGACATGGGGAAAAACTGGCACCTGGCAGTAAAGCAACCCACATGCTAGTCTGAAAGTACCTGTCCTCTAAGAGGGCATTCCAGCATGGGGGAGCAGGGGAGTTTCATCAAGACTCTCAAGTGAACAGCTTCTGCATCATCTTGCTGTCTATACCCTCCCCTTCCAGGAAGTGGGCTCATTAATGAAAACTGAACCAAGAGGTTAAAAGGACAAATGGTAGAAGAGGCAGACTCTGGAATTCTTAAGCACAACTCTACTACCACCTACCTATGTATTTTTATAGGACCAGCCATTTAATCTCTGGCCTCACCTCCTTATCTTTATTTTAAAAAATCTACATAAGAGTCCTTTCCAAAAACAAACAAAAAGTCATGATGCAAGATGGGGTAGGTAAAATGAACACCTATAAATATTATTAAACAAATTATACTAAAAAATAGGGGCATCTTTCTTAGAAAGTAAGATCTACCTGATACATAACAAATGAAACATATGAGGCTTACAGAGTTCCTATAGGAAACCTCCACCAAAAATATATATCAGATTTGCTTTTTAATGTTTCTACTAAAGGACAGAAAAAGAATTGTTCACTGAATCCAAATGAGGTATGAATAATGTCCACATTTCAAGGTTCAATATGGCCACTTCTGCCATAATACAAATTTATTTTCAGAAAGTCAAAATATATTCCCTTTTAAACTATTTGCCTGACTAGGGGCAAAAATCAGCTTTATAATGCCCCTTTCAAAAAGTGATGGGATGAGATCTTTTCCAGGCATTTGGGTAGGGGTCCAATGAGGAAAATAAGACTAAAAGAAGGAAAAGTCAGATGGAAACTTTTGTGGGGATATCTGAAAATAATGGAATAGCAGAATAATGTATGACTGGCTTAACTGGTACCCTCAAATAACTGCCTTATTTTAAAAGAGTCAAAATATGTATAGCAAGAGTATCACTCCTGATTGCAAGAAGTTAATTCAAACAGTGAGGAAGTTATTTTTTGATTCATAAGGTACTAGGTAGACAAAGAGCTCCCCACCTTGGTCAGGCTCCTAAACTGCTTCTGTTCTAGCACATTCAATCCGTATCTGACTTCTCAAAACTTTAAATCTTTTCAAAATGATTGCCTCTACTACTTAAAAATAAGTTTATAAATAGATGTTAATAGTTTGAATGCAAGTAACAGAAAATGCTGTTTCAAAATGTTTAAATGGTAATAACAAAAAGTCTAGTTTCAGGAACAGTCCACTGGGTTCTGGCTCCGCTTCTCTGGCTTTCCTGACTCTCACCCTCTGGTTCTCTTGCTGGCTTCATTTCAGGCTGAGAGCAGGTAGCTGCAGCTGTTCTAGTCATCACATCCAGACATGCTAATGTCCAAAACAAAGGGCCATCATTTTTCTTGCAAGTCTTCCTGATAAAAAAATCATTCCCCAGAAGCCTTTGGATTCTCCTGGATTGTGCGCTCGATGGGAAAGAGAATGCTATTACACTGACTGACTTAAATGAACCAGGATCCACTCCTGGAGCTGTGAGTGTAGTTGTGCAAGATAGAAGAGAACATGGATGCTTGATTGTTATAATCAAATTTATTCTCAGCTCTAAACCAAAAAAAAAAAGGCAGAAAACGAAGGCAAAACGAGGGGATTAAAGTGTAACGTATGAAGTAAGTTTAAAAGGCGTTTCTCAGATCTGAGGGGCTGGGTGTAGGGATGGGAGACATTTGCTGCAAAGAATCTGAGAGAACTGCTAGGGGTGAAGAAAATATGGTGCAGTGGTTGCACAGGTGTACATATTCATCAAATTTCAAACAAAAAATAGGTGCATTTTATTATATGTAAATTGTACCTTAATAAAGTAGATTTCTTTAAGGAATTCTGAGGACTTTGAAAGAAAAGAAACCCTCTTTGAAGTGTCTGCTCAAATATCACTGCATCAGAGGTCTCTCCTGATCACCCCATAAATACAGCAACAACTCAAATCCTCACACTCCCTATTCTCCTGCTCTGCTTTATATTTTCCATCATATTCATTGCCCCTTGACATTTACAACTTTAGTTTTTATTGTCCATTTCCTCCCAACTAGATTATAAACTCCATGAAGGCAAAGATTTTTTTCTGTTTTGTCCCCTGTTGTGTCCACAGAGCCCAAAACAGTCACCAACAAATAGGAGCCTCTGTAAGAAATTGACTCTTTAGGATATGGAGAGAAGAATTAAACTCACAAATTAGGGATTATTTTCAAGAGCTTGATAACTATCATATCAACAGTGGTGTTTTTAGAAATGCATATTTAAAGGGAGATGCAAAAGGAACAATTCATAAAAAGAATTTACAGGTTTTCAAAGATAAAAGGCTTACAAGAAAGTATGTCCTTTCTTCTCATTTGCTAATCCCTCTGCTAAATTTTAAAGAACCCCAATATGAAACCTATATCCATTAAAATGCCAGTTTTTATATCCCCACAAATTGGGAAACATAAGAACTCCACATTTTCTATTAATTATTTAGGTTATACAACAATAGATTCTATTATTCTTTAGACCAATGAAAATTTCTAACTTTGATTAACCAAAGGCAATCCTTGATACCTAAATTATATGAAAACCAGAAGATAATTGCCATTCTCTAAAGGTAAAAGTTTTTAAATGATAAATTGAATCTAATCTATATAACCCACATATTAGAGAAGACTGAGGGTTTCTGCTACAAATACCAAACTCTGTGGATTCATTCATTTCTCTGTACAGTCGTCCCTTGCCATTTCACACTTCGACTTTCGCGGCCTCACTCTATCGTGTTTTTTTTCAAATACTATATTTGAAAAAACCGCAACAAAGTGAAGCTGTGAAGGTCGAAGCGAGGGACGACTGTATATAAAGAAAGAATCCTACTTTGCGGAAATTCACTTTTCATGGTGGAGTCTGGAACTGATTAACCGCGATAAATGAGGGCCGACTGTATTATGAAGTAAAATACAACATATGGCATGGAAGATTAATTCTCCCAGTGGACTGCCATGGCATGAGGATTCAGGTAAAAGGAATAGCATGAGTGAAAAAGTAGACAATGAACAATTCTTTCAGAAGTCTGAAAAAAATGCTAATATCAGAATTCTATCAGAATTTTAGTACATTACTAAATATGTTAAACATTATGCCAAAGAAAAGCCTACTCATGAATCTTAAACACACACACACACAACAAAACAAAATCTCTAATATGCTCGCTTTAGAACTTTTCAATTACATTCAGGGTTCCTGAATCCAAATTGATCTAGTTGTCTAAGGACATGTCAAGTTCTAGTTTTTTATTTGTTATTGTGGGTTTTGTTTTGTATTTTCCTTAAATTGACCTATACAGACTTCCAGAACCGCTGGATGATGACTTTCTTGAAGTGTCAACTTGGCTAGGCTACAGGACCCAGTTACTTAAACACTAATCTAGGTATTGCTATGATGGTATTTTGCAAATATAATCCAAGCCTGTAATCTGATTAAGTGAAGCAGATTATCCCAAATAATCGGTGTGGGCATAACTTAGTCCTTTGGAAGGCTCTAAAAGCAGGGCTGAAGTTTTTCCAGGAAAGAAAAAATTCTGCCTGTGCCCATGTCCATGGGATTTCTATCCTGCTAGTGACCTCTTCCTGACAGCTTGCAGTACAGATTTCATACTCACTTAGCCAGTCCCCAATAATAATGCAAGACAACTACTTGTAATAAGTCTCTTTACATATGTGTGTAGATATATAAATAGACATATATGTAAAAATATACATAATATGCTAAAATTTTCTGAATGAATACACACACACATATATGATGTACATCATATGTATGTATGTTTATATGTATGTCTCTCTCCTACTGGTTCTACCTCTTTAGTTGAAATCCAAGTGATATATACCATAGTTTGAGATATGAATTTAGAAGTAGTACTTCTTAGATTTAGTTAGGAAAAATATTTTGTATTTGCAGATGTATGGGTGGACTTATATAATCCTTTTCTAAAACTGCAGTAGGTCAAGACAGTGGTACAGCACTAACTCATCTATGACAGGAACTACTATAAGAGCAATGTAAGGGACTGTTTATTTTTCTCAAGGCCACAAATAGGTCTGAGAATGTTTCATGAGGCATTCTAAACTTTTTAACATAGGATATCTTTACATAAGAAGTACTAGAAAATTTTCAAAGAATACTAAGAATTTTCTTTAGTTCAACAATTATGACAATCTGTCTTTACTTTTGCACTTAGAAGGTTGCTGAACACCCTTTAGAAATGAATTCCAAAACCATGAATTATGGTGCAGCATACAGTTGCATCAGCTAACTGGACTTAAAGGGCATTCCAGCATAAGGACAACCACATAAAAGTTGGGCTAGAAACAAACACTATGAAAATTATAACCGACAATATCAGAATCTTACCAGAAAAACATGCACTTGATCCACAAATAATATACCTAAGAAGTACAGTTCAACTTGACATATAACTGGCTGTTTTTTAACTTTGATCAAGCATAATCCCCAGCAAGCCCCAGCAGTAGTAATGGCAGCAGTAGCAATTCAGTTAGTAAGAACTGTAGCCTTACATAACACTCATTTTCCTGAGAAGTCCCAAACCAACCCCCTGAGAGTACAGGGACAGAAACCTGGTGTGGAAGGTACAAATTGTGGGGGACTGGCTTTCTGAGAAACAACATGGCCAATAGGGAACACACATATAAACATATAGATAACCAAAACCCCATTCCTTGGCCGATTTGACTCAGCAGTTAGAGCGTCTGGTTCAATTCCTGATCAAGGGCATGTACCTGGGTTACCGGTTCAATCCCTGGCCCTGGTCTGGGTCATGCAGGTGGTAACCAATTGATGTGTCCCACTCACACTGATGTTTCTCTGTCTCCCTGACTCCTGCCCTCCCTTCCAGTCTATCTAAAAATCAATGGAAAACTATCCTCAGGTGAGGATTAACAAAACAAAAAAATCTAATGGAATAGGATCATGATACGACAAATCAAAAGACAGGTGAAGAAACTCAAATTATAAATTATGGGGCCATAGATACTCATACACAAGAAATAGTGGAATGGCAACACAAGAAGCAAATAGTGAGAAGCATAGCAGCCACACACATGCACCTCAATACTAAATCTGGGAACAAAAGGCATTGTATAATCCCAACTATCCTTGACTGTTTACACCTATCTTAAACTATGTTGCTCAGTAACAAATTACAAACCAATACTCAAAACCTGAGTTTTAAAACTATTTCATTTTTTTGGTTAGTTGCAAAGAAACTTTGTGTCAAATCCTAAAATAACAACCTTGCAAGATCAGTGATTTATAAACCGTATGTTACATTCCACAGAAAAGTAGATCATTTATAACTCTTTCTCAGAATGAGAGCAATACAGTGGCTAATAAAAGCTATCTGGTGTGCTCTGGATATCAAATATAGATTTAATCCTATTTCTTACTCTCATTCAAATCATGTCCATTTCCCCAAATCATTATTGGGTCCAAAATTAATTGAAACGTTTTTCAAGCAAGCAATAATTTCAACATAGATTTCCAATACAAGAAATTAAACCAAGGATTAAAACATTATCAATAAATTTTTTTTCTAAAATAATATTTAGTGAGAATTCACTAATCTACTAAAAGTATCATATTTAAAAATCTATGCAGCATTGCTGCTGATTTCAGGCTGATACAAAAGCAAAGAGAGGCATGTATTCATGAGAGTGTGTAAAGGGTATGTGTGTGCACATGCATACGCATGCATGGTGGAGGGAAGAGATGCAGTGCAAACATGAAGAAAGACATACAAAAACACACATAATCTAATTTTGACACTCTAGTACCTGTTAATTTTAATGTAAAAAATTATCCATTTGTCTTAATAGAACCAGAAAATACAAATAAAGTTGGTATCAAGATAAAACAAGTAAATGGGTAATCAGCCCATGTTATTCAACACTTTTAGAATAATGAAAGAGAACTGTGAGGGTTGAACTTATTTTTGTTTCTTGAAAATCAAACATCTACGGATATTAGAATAAAAAATAATAATAACTTCTCCAGGAAAATATCAGGTTTACCACTAATCCAAATGTTGAAAACTTAATAAACAACTTATGAAAGTAGTCTAATACTTCCCAACCTTCATGAAAATAAAAATAAAAATATTCTTAACAATCAGGCTCCAAGGAGCTACATGGATTAGTGATTCATTCTGTCACTGCCAGTCTCTCTGACTGTTCAGAAAAATATGGATGATTAATAAAGTTCTACTGAAAGAACTGTTTCTACACACTTGTATATTTATGTTAACTATATGGTGGGTGTAAAAGAAGAGGTCAATAGGCATATGTTTAATCTTTAGTGTAATGCACTCTAAATGAGAAAAAACAAAAGATAATATATATACATATATATATATATACACACACACATATATGTATATATATGTATATGTATATATATTCATTTCAAGAGAACTGTCTGGTTGGATCTGTTCAAATACAGCACACTTTGAAGAATTCAAAGTCAGAGCTCCATAAATATCATATCCAAAGTCTCCTAAATTGTTCTCAAAATGTCTTCCTTCTTCTATATTTGGCTTATGCACTGATGTAATAGCCTACCTTTCTACAGTGCAAATTGTTAAAGTAGAAAAATGCGTATCTATACCAATAAAAAAATAGTAACTCCCTGAACTTGAGGCTCATTTGCTCCTTAGATAGATAAATAATTAAGACGCAAGGAGCTTGTTGTACTCTCGATTAGCCAGTAGAAAATTTGAATTTGTTACTCGATGAATACTTTCTAACCAATAATGATGAGGTCCATAGTTTCCCAGTTTATTTACATTATGTGTTGCCTTTTAGAAACTGCAACAATGAATTTACACTGACTGAGAAAAAAGTAAATAAAGTTAAAATCAAGCACTCATGAACCTACATTCGGAGAGGCAGATATATTGAATAGCATGCCCTCAAAAGTACATAACTATAGTTTTAAAACCATACTTTAGTTTTTCAAACATAATAAAACCCTGTTCAGCTTTCCTTTCCTTACCTTTCCAACTCAGCGATCTTCTTATCTTTGTCATTCTTCTCATTTTCCACCTCCTTCAAGATTTCTAAGAGGCGGTCAACTTCTGCCTGGGCCTTGCCAGATTCATCTTTGTACCTGGCAATCTCTCTCTCCAGTTGCTGTATTCGGTCACTCATCTCTGGACTAGCTCTGGCTTCCAATGTTGCCTCATGTGCCTACAAATAAAAGTGTTCAAATTCTATCAGATATACATACAGTGAAGTGGGAAAACCATGTCCCAAAAAACTATTTATATGTCCATTTCAATAAGATATTATCAAATATATAGTAGCTAGTCTTCAATTTATAAAGTTTTTCTCTGCCTAAATATTACATTAACAAAATCTACCTTTATACCTCAAGGAACTAGAAAAAAAACCAGTTAGTAGAAGAAAGGAAATGAAGATCAGATCAAATAAAATAAAAATTAAAAAGACAACTGAAAAGATCAATAAAACTAAGAGTTGGTTCTTTGAAAAGATAAACAAAATAGACAAACCTTTAGCTAGACTCACCAAGAAAAAAAGAGAGCATTCAAAGAAGTAGAATCAGAAACAAAAGAGGAATTACAAGTGATTACAGAAATACAAAGAATCATGTAAAATTATTTACCAACAAATTATTGACAACCAAGAGGAAATGAATAAATTCCTATAAACATACTATCTTCCCAAACTGAAAAATAAAGAAACAGGAAATCTAAACAGATGCTTAGTAGTAAGGAGATGGAATCGATAAACACAAACCTCCTGACAAACAAAAGTACAGGACCAGAAAGCTTCACTGAATTCTGCCAAACATTCAAAGACTAAGTACCCATGCTTCATAAATGCTTTAAAAAAACTAAAGAGGAGGGAATGCTTCCAATCTCATTTTACAAGGTCAGCACTACCCTGATATCACCAGGCAAGAACACTATTAAAAAAAACAGATGTCCTGAGGCAGGTTTGGCTCAGCAGTTAGAGCATCGGCCCACGACCAGAGAGTCCCGGGTTCGGTTCCCACTAAGGGCCTACACCTTGGTTGCAGTTTGTCCCCGGCCCCGGTTAGGTTCTTGTGGGTGGCAACTACATGATGTATCTCTCTCACATCGATGTTTCTCTCTCTCTTCCTCCTTCTCTGTCTGAAGATAAATGTAAAAATATCCTCAGGTGAGGATAAGAAAAAAAACAACAGACTAATAATTCTCATGAACAGACATAAAAATTCTCAAGAAAATAACAAATCGAATTCAACAATAAGTTAAGAGGATCATATACCACGATCAACTGAGATTTATTCCAGGAATACAAGGATGATTCAATATCCACATATCAATCAATGTAATATACCACATTAACAAAAAGAAAGATAAAAATCATATTATCTCATTAGAACAGAAAAAGGATTTCACAAAATTCATCCATTTATGATTTTTAAAAACTCTCAACAAAGCAGGTATAAACGAAATGTACCTAAACTAAATAAAGGCCAAATATGACAAACCCACAGCTAATATCATACTCAATGGTAAAGTGCTGAAAACATTTCCTCTCTGATTAGGAATAAGACAAGGATGTCTACTCTTACCACCGTTATTCAACATAGTATTGGAAGTCCTAGGCACAGCAATTACGCAAGAAAAACAAGTAAAAGGCATCCATATTGGAACAGAAAAAAATAGAATTGTCACTATATGTAGATGACATGATATTATATAGAGAAAATTCCAAAGACTCCACCCAAAAATTGGAATGAATTCAGTAAAATTGCAGAACACAAAATTAATATACAAAAATATGTTCTGTTACTATATACAAACATTAAACTACCAGGAAGAGAAATTGAGAAAACAATCCCATTTACAATTGCATCAGAAAATAAAATACCTAAGAATAATTTTAACCAAAAAGGTGAAAGACCTATACACTGAAAACTATAAGACGCTGATGAAAAAATATTGAAGACAAAAATAAATAGAAAGATATTCCATGCTCATATATTAGAAGAATTAATATTGTTAAAATATCCATATTACACAAAGGAATCTACAGATTCAATGCAATCCCTAACAAAAATCCAATGACATTTTTCACAGAACTAGAACAAATAACTCTAAAATTTTATGGAACCACAAAAATCCCCAAGTAGGCAAAGCCACTTTGAGAAAAAAGAACAAAACCAGAGATTATCCTGCTCCCTAATTTCAAACTATCCTACAAAGTTATAGCAATCAAAACAGTATGATATTGGTATAAAAAATACATATAGATTAATGGAACAGGATAGAGAGCCTAGAAATTAACCCATGCATATACAGTCAACTACCACACAACAAAGAATCCAAGAATATACCATGGGGAAAGGACAGTCTCTTCAATAAATGATACAAAAAAAAACTGAACTGCTACATACAAACAAATGAAACTGGACTACTATCTTACACCATACTGAATTAACTCAAAATGGATTAAAGATTTGACAAAACCATGAAACTCCTAGAAGAAAACACAGGTAGTAAGCTCCTCGACATCAATCTTAGTAATTTTTTTGGATCTGATTCCAAAAGCAAAAATAAACAAGTGGGAGTACATCAAACTAAAAAGCTTCTGCACACCAAAGGAAACCATCAACAAAATGAAAGGCAAACTACTGAATGGGATAAGATATTTACAAATCCTATATCTAATAAGGAGTTAAACTCCCCAAAATATAAAGAACATCTATAACTCAATAACAAAACAAAAAATGAGAAGATCTAAATAGGCCTTTCATAAGACATCAGATGGTCAACAGGTACATTACAAGATGTTCAATATCACTAAATCATCTGGAAAAACAAATAAAAACCACAATGAGTTATCACCTCACACCTATTAAAACAGTTATTATAAAAAAGACAAGAAATAACAAGAATTGGTGAGGATATAAAAAAAAGAACCCTTGTGCAGGGTTGGTGGGAATGTAAACTGGTGTAGCCATTATGGAATGTAGTATAACTATGCCTCAAAAAATTAAAAATAGAACCACCATATGATCTAGCAATTTCACTTCTTGGTATCCATCCAAAGGAAACAAATACAGTAATTCAAAAAGATAATATGTACCCCAATGTTCACTGCAGCATTATTCACAATAGCTAAGATATAAAAACAACCTAAGTGTCCATCAGCAGGCAAACAGATACATATATAATGGAACATTACTAGCCATGAAAAGAATGAAATCTTGCCATTTGCAACAATATGAATGGACATGGAACATTATGATAAGTGAAACAAGGCAGACAGAATAAGGCAAATAAATACTACATGATTTCATTTACATGTGGAATCTAAGAAAATAAAACAAACAAATGAAAAGCAAAACAAAACCAGATTCCTATATAAAGAAAACAAATTGATGACTGCCTGAAATGAGGGCAGTTGGGGCTGGGGGTAGGGGGGTGAAGGAAAAGACTTCCAGATATAAAATAAATACATAAATATAAACACACACAGAGAGAGAGAGAGAGAGAGAGAAGAGGAGAAGAGAATATTATTCAGCCATAAAAACATGGAGATATTCCTACCATCTGTAACAACATGGATGATCCTGGAAGACATTAGGCTAAATAAAACGAGCCAAACTCAGAGAGATGGTGTATAATCTCAATTATACTTGGGATCTAAAAAATTGAACTCATAAAAGCAGAATACAGAATGATAATTGCCAGGGGCTGGGATGGGGGAAATGGGGAGACATTTATTTTTATTTGTAATAGCTTTATTTAGATCAGAATTACAAAATAAGAACAGTTAGTATAAATTATGTAGTATCTTAGTCCATTTGGGCTACTCTAACAAAATACAACAGGCTGGGTAGCTTAAATACAGTAATTATTTATTTCTCACAGTTCTAAAGGCTGGAAGTCCAGGACCATGGTGCTAGCATGGTTCAGGTGTGGGCCTTTTATCAGTTTCAGGCTTTTCATCATGTCCTCACATGGTAGAAGGGGGTAGAGAACATTGTGGAGTCTCTTTTATAAAAGCACTAACAAACCCCATTCATGAGGGCTCCATCCTCATGACCTAAGCACCCCTCAAAGGCCCTACCTCCTAGAACCAAGGAGACAATGATTAAAGGGTACGAACTTTCAGTTATAAGATCAGTCAGTCCCAGTGATTGAATGTACAGGATACTGACTACAGTTAGTAATACTATAGTGCATACTTGAAATCTGCTAAGAGAATAGATCTTAAAAAGTGTTCTCAACAACTTAAGTGTCCATTAATAGATGAATGCATAAAGAAAATGTGGGGACTTCGGGTCAAGATGGCAGCATAGGTTAACATGGTACTCACCCTCCTACCACAACAATATCAAAATTACAACTGAACTACAGAACAACTATCATTCAGAACAACCTGAAATCAAGCTGAAGGGAAGTCCTACAACTAGGGATTTCAAGAAAAAGCCACACCAAGACTTGTAGAAGGGGAAGAGATGAAGAACAGGCTGGTCCAATACCAACGTGTGGCAAATGAATATGGAGAGGGATATCTTGGCTGTGGAGGTCCACCCTGATAAACCAGAGGTCCCATCACCACAGCAGGCCCCCAAGCCCAGGGTTCCAGTGCTAGGAAGAGAAGTTCCCATAACATCTGGTTGTGAAAACCAACAAGGATTGTCGCTGAGTGAGATGGAGGGCTTCTAGAGCCCCAGGCAGTTTCTCTTAAAAGGCTAGTGCACAGACTAATTCAGACTCACTCCCTCTGAACACCAGCACCGGGGCAGCAGCTTGAAAGGCACCAGAGACATATGGGAAGGAACTAAACTGTCTAGCATCAGGACACGAACGGGGGTCAGGTTTCTCTCAGACAGAAGTGCTGGCAGAGGCCATTTTCCCTTTGATGAGCCCTCCCCCAACAGAGGCACGCACCATATGTGAGACTCCATCAACCTGGCTTACACTGTTCGCCCCACCCTACTCCCCACTTTCAGGCCCATCCAACCAGTTTCCAGTGGCTTTTCCATACAAATGGCTCATGCTTCAGATTTTCCAAAAATCTCTCAAACAAGCAGCATCTGGCCTCAACAAGCCCCATACCTCTCACTAAGTGGTTCCAGGCTCGCCACTAGAAGCAGCCAGCCTTGGTTCACAGCTTGGCCTCCCTTTGGCACCCCCAAGTGCAGCACAAGTAGCAGACATCTGCAGATCACTTTGTAGTTCATACCGGGTGGCCCTGGGCAGGACATAGGCGGTGGCTGATTTTGACCTGCACCTCCGGAGAAGCCCAGAACTAGCACACCCAGTGGGCAGCTTCAGATAATGTTGAAGCACTACCACACAACCACCTCCATAAAAAATGGGAGAGGGGGGGACTCAGCACGTATCAGAGCCCTGCTGAAGTAAGTCTTGCTCTGTGAGTTGGGCCCCTACATCACTGATCCTCCAAGAGAGTCAGAGGCCAGTGGTCAGTGGGCACAGCCAGTCCTTGCAGTTGATCAGCCTGAATAAATCCCTCCCACTGATGTGCCAACAGCAGTCAAGTCTCAATTACAACAGAAGGGTGTACAGTCCACACTAGGGTGCACCAGCTGGGGTAATCAGGGAGGCTGTGCCACTGGACCCTACAGGACACCTACAACAACAGGCCACTGTACAAAGACTCGGAGACATAGCAACTCTACCTAATACATAGAAACAAACACAGGGAAACAGCCAAAATGAGAAGACAAAGAAACATGTCCCAAGTGAAAGAACAGAACAAAATTCCAGGAAAAGAACTAAACAAAATGGAAATAAGCAAGCTAACAGATGCAGAGTTCAAAACACTGCTTATAAGGATGCTCAAGAAACTTAGTGAGATCTTCAAGGAACTTAAGGAAAACTCCAAGGATCTTAGTGAGAACATCAACAACATGAAAAAAGACCAGTCAGAAGGGAAGGATGAACTGAAATAAAGAATAATTTACAGGGAATCAATAGTAGAATAGGTGAAGCCAAGAAGTAAACCATCAAATTGGAATATAAGGAAGCAAAAAACACCCAATCAGAACAGCAAAAAGAAAAAAAGAATCCAAAAAAATGAGGATAGTGTAAGGAGTCTCTAAGACAACCTCAAGCATACCAACATTTGCATCATGGAGATGCCAGAAGGAGAAGAGAGATAGCAAGAAATTAAAAACCTATTTGAAAAAAATAATGACAGAAAACTTCCCTAACTTGGTGAAGGAAACAGACATACAAGTCCAGGAAGCACAGAGAGTCCCAAACAAGATGAATCCAAAAAGGTACACACTAAGATACATCATCATCCAAATGCCAAACATTAAAGACAAAGAGAGAATCTTAAAAGCAGCAAGAAAAAAGCAGTTTGTTACCTACAAAAGGAGCTCCCATAAGACTGTCAGCAGATTTCTCAAAAGAAACTTTAAAGGCCAGAAAGGAGAGTTATTCAAAGTAATGAAAAGCAACAACCTACAACCAAGATTACTCTATCCTGCAAAGCTATTATTTTGAATCGATGGCCATATAAAGAGTTTCCCAAACAAGAAAAAGTTAAAGGCATTCATCACCACCAAAACCAGTATTATATGAAATGTTAAAGGGTCTTCTAGAAAGAGAAGAACAAAAATATGAACAATAAAATGGCAAAAAATACATATCTATTGACAATTGAATCTACAAACAAAATGAGGAAGCAGAACAGAAACAGACTCATAGATACAGAGAACTTTTTTGTTGCTTCCCAAATGAGAGGGGGCTGGGGGATGGGTGAAAAAGATGAAGGAATTAAGAAGTACAAATTTGTTGTTAGACTGATGAACCTCAAAGGGAAGGGGGGAGGGAGGGCGGGAAGAGATAAACCAAAGAACTTCTATGTATATATGCATAACCAATGGACATAAATAATAGTGTGGGGAAGGCAGAAGGGGGGCAGGATTGGGCAGAAGGGGGCCAATGGGGGAAATAAGAGAGGGAAATTTGTAATACATTCAACAATAAAGATAAGTTTAAAAAATAAATAAAGAAACACAAAATGTGGGAATGTCATATATAAGGAAGTTTGGGATGTTAATGAAATGCTGTTCTTGACAGTTACCACTCAATACATCTAACAGCTTTACCTTCAATATTTAGGTATTAAGTAAAAACTTATTTCCACCTTTTTAGTGAGAAAAACACACACGCAACTATCAAATCTGAATTGGTTACAACTAGAACTTATATGCATATATGCATAACCAATGGACATAGACAACAATGCTAGGGGGTGGTGATAGGGAGGAGGGTGTCTGAGGGGCAAAAGGAGAAACATCTGTAACAAAAATTAATTAATTAATAATGAAAAAAATAACCAGAATTTTTAATCTCAAAAAAAGTATTTCCCTACTTATTTAAAAGTAATGTTAAAATACTGGATTTTCGCCCTGGCCGGTTTGGCTCAGCAGTTAGAGCATTGGCCTGCGGTCTGGAGAGACCCGGGTTCGGTTCCCGCTAAGGGCATGTACCTCGCGTGCAGTTTGTGTGCGGGTGGCAACCACTCGATGTGTCCCTTTCACGTCGATGTTTCTCTCTCTCTCTCTCCCTCCCACTCTATCTGAACAAAATATAGAAAAATGTCCTCGGGTAAGGATAAATTAAAAAAATAAAATAAATTAAATTAAAAAAAAATACTGGATTTTCTTCCTTTCATTAGCTTAAGGATATGATTTTACTTTTTATTATACCCTATATGATGATTATGCGAGTACCATGTTGAATACACCCAATATATGAAAAGAGAACAACCTGAAGTCTCAGGAGTAGGCCGTACCCCCTTTTTCATTAATAATCATATGAACTGGACACAGCTAATATAACAGCTCAAAAGTCTCAGTTCCAGTTCTTACAGAGTTGACAGCTCAGAGATAATAAATAGAAAAGTGCTTTGAAAACTATAAAACTGCCATATAAACCTTAGAGAAGCATAAATCAGAGACATGAATAGTAAATATCTATATCATATCCTAATATTCACCAGTGTGAGTCACTATTGTTGTTACATCATCTCCATCTAGGAAGCCTGATGCTAATGGAAGAAAATATCAGATAATTGAAATTATTACATTGTGGCCTAATATTTCATCCATAAGGAAGCTTCATATTTTAATCTTACTCTGAATTGTCAATTTTATAAGAGTCTGGGGATTCTCAGGAGTAAAATAAAAGAGGATAAAAATTCTAAGATAATTAAATCAAGGTATAAATGGTATTTTGAACTTTAGGGGATTATCACTCCATTGGTAAGTTAATACATATGCACATTGTAGAGTTTTCTGCTGTTCTTAAGTTATTTAAAGCAAAGCAAGAAAATGGAAAATTTTTCTTAACCTTTTTCAACTGTGATTCCATTTTCAGACATTCCTCCTTCTTCTGTTCCAAAGCAATCTCTAGTGTCTTTAGTCGTGAGTCCTTTTTCAGTCCTGAGGAAGCCAGGGAAGACGCATGCTCTTTCAGATCCAAGAGTGAAGCCTAAAAAAAGCAACACACATTTAGAATAAATACTAACTATAAACAAAATGGAGATTTACATTTTTAAATTTATATTCTTGGTGGCTAGTAGTTTCTTTCCATTACCATATATTGACATATTTCTATTTCAAGAACTGAAATAAAAAACAATGCTGACTTTAGCATTCAAATCCTAACTAAAATAAGATGAAGTCCCAAGAAATATCCATTGAATAATGGTTTACTGAGTTCTATCATTATTCATATCCATTCCCACAAAATAAATGGAAGTAGATCAAGATTTGTGAATACAAGTAGTCAATCCCAGTAGCTACACTGACTTAAATATAAATACTTTCCCCTTTTCGAAGAAAAATTCTACTAGGAACTTAAATTTCCATACATTTTCTTAAAGATATTAGAAAATCCTGAGGATGTTCCTAAATCTCATGCATTATTACCTGATCACAGCATTAGCCATTTTTGCTATTTATGTCACATTAACAGGATTCCTCAAAAGCAAGATCAAAATAGATTAAGTCACCTAATTGGTCAACATTTAAGATTTCTCTGCCAATTTGCGTTGTTCTCCTTTTGCATATTCCTTTCATCCATCACCCTTTTTACAATTAGCACAATACCTCTCCAAATATAACTGGGCTTCAGTTATTTTAAGATCTTTAAAAATGACATTAACAAGTAACAAGTCAACTCACAGCACACTGAAAAAGATAAAATATAGGGCCCAGCCAGCGTGGCTCAGTGGTTGAGCATCAACCCATGCAACAAGAGGTTACCAGTTCGATTCCTGGTCAGGACACATGCCCAAGTTGTGGGCTCAGTACCCAGTGGGGGACATACAGAAGCCAGCCAATGGGTGTTCTCTCTCATCAATGTTTCTATCTTCTCCCTCTCCCTTCCTCTCTCTCTAAAATCAATAAAGGAAAAAAAACAAAGAGATAAGATATAAAAAATAAATTATCCAATCTGCTATGTCTCTGCAAAGCTTCCTTAAATACACTATAAGTTCTTCCCAAAAAGCCAACTATAAGAATATTAAGAAAATCGTCCATCAAATACTTTTTTATATGTATTATGTAAACACCAACAACATATACACACAATGCACTGATAAAGCAAACCAAATAATTCCATTTTGGTGATCTTAACCTCTTTCTCTGAGAGGTCGCCTTGCAATAGGCTGACTTTTTCTTTCAAGTCTTTCAGATCTTTTTTGTAGTTATCAATTTCCTCTTGCTTCTCTCGCTCATCCCTGTCCCGCTGTTCTTTTAAGCGTTCAATTGTCCGCTCCTATTGAGAGAGCACATCAATGCATGAGAAAATTCCTTTCAAACTTATACCATATGCCTATAATTCAACTTTTAGCTGATAAAATTTCACATTTCCATCCCCCATTCAAAAGACAGTGACGCCCTGGCTAGTTTGGCTCAGCGGTTAGAGCTTTGGCCTGCAGACCAGTGAGACCAGGATTCGGTTCCCACTAAGGGCACGTACCTCGGTTGCAGTTTGTCTCTACCCGGGTTGGGGTCGTGTGGGTGGCAACTACTCAATGTGTCTCTCTCCCATTGATGTTTCCCTCTCTCTCTTCCTGCTCTATCTGAAGATAAATGCAAATATGTCCTTGAGGATAAAAAAAAATTTTTAAAGACATTGACAAACTGTCAATAATTTACTTTTTAAACAATTCATTCTTCCTACCTATCTTGCTATAAACAAGATCTGGCTTTGTTATTTTTAGTCCCTTAGGTTTCTTTTCACATTATCTTAACTAGTATTAGATATCCCTAAAGTACGTATTCTTTTGGAATAATCCCATTTATTCAACTCCCAAATAACTAAAACATACACACACACACACATACCATAAAGACAATAAGTAACAAATCTTTGTTCTTTGTATATAATTTACATGTTGCCTACAAGGCAATGGAAACAATTCACACACCGAAAAAAGGGGAGGCTGGGGAGATTGTGATATATTGAGTTTAAAACATACAAAAGGGTAAAGAAAAAAGAAACCATTAAAGCTTTTTGTCAACAGATACTCAGAAAGTTTGAAAGTCAAGTAATTTAAGTATATTTCTAGATATTATTTATGAATATATTCAGAAATCAAGCTTTGGTTCCTGACAGGCACCCTAAAGTATTGTGAGTCTAAGAGAACTAAGAAACAGTGACCCTAGTCCTTTAAAAACATCTCATTAAAATACTCCACTAAGATTCCTTAAACGTCCTTCATTAACTGGGCAGTATAACTTTGTTATACTGGGCTACTCTTTTATTTAGTTAACCATTACTGAAAATCTGTTTTCTCATAAAAGCAAAATGAAGTAGCAAGGCCAAGACTAGTAAAACAGCAAGTATATTAATTGTATTCGTAATTAAAACCCACAAATATATTAGGAACCAATGCGACATAGTAAAGGGGAACTAATTATATATCGCTTCCGGATGGTCAGTGTCTAGTATTCCCACATCTCCAAATTCTAACTGACCATGTAAATAAAAACAACTTTTCACCCAGCCAGTGTGGCTCAGTGGTTGAGCAGCGACCTATGCACCAAGAGGTCACTGGTTTCCCGGTCAGGGCACATGCCCAGGTTGTGGGCCCAATCCCCAGTGGGGGGCATGCAGGAGGCCACCAAGTGATGTTCTCTCTCATCAATGTTTCCATCTCTCTCCCCTTCTCCCTTCCTCGTTCTCTAAAATCAATAAAGAAAAAGTTTTTTAAAATAAATAAATAAAAATAACTTCTTTTTCTTCACAAGATCCTAAATGGGGAACATTTGGCTAATTCTAGAAACTTCAGCCACTGCCCTCTAGTGTATAATCCATCTTGCCTAGGAAAAGATACTTAAATTGGTAATAATAAAACAGATATTCTTTTCCTTTATACTATGTATGTAAGCAATAATACAGGGAGCTCTTTTCCCTTTGCCCAAAGGAATTTCTTCTGTATTCTATATCCAAGTCCAATCACTAGAAAAAAATATCAGATTAATGAGAAAGCAGAAGAAATGTGTCTCTGAACAGTCTGGACAAATCACTCACTTTCTCAGCCAGGGCTTCCTCCAAAGTTGTCAAGGCAGTGTCGGTGTTAGTGGTATCAGCCTGCAAGGATTTGACTCGTTCTTTCAAGCTGCTCATCTGCTTTTCCTTATCTCTGAGTTGCTCCTGAAGATTTTCAATCTGAGTGTGTATATACATTTAAGGAGGAAACAAAAAAGAAAGTAAGTACAGTCACAACAAGAATAATTTTAAGTTGGACACAGGTAGATCAGGACTGTCTGTGAGTGTGTGCCCTGTAAAAATGATGTAATCGTAAAGGTTTCAGAACTGCAAGCAAAACTTTATACCCAGAATTTATAGCCGTAACAGAGAAAGATGCACACATGAGTTTGGACACACACGCATATACATTAATCTCTAAAGAAATAAGGAAAGTAGCTAGGGAGAAAAGACCCCAGCACATACAGATCAGGATGGAGAGGGGAATTATAGAGAGGAAAGCAGTGAGAAACTAGATTACTTCCCAAATGATAGTGTAAATGCCAAGAGGGATACCTTCACAAAGACTACAGGGAGGACCGAGAATGGACATAAACAATAAGAAAAACAAATCAGTTGTATAAAGGAAAAACTGTGTGTGCATTTTTCTATAATAATTTTTTATTTAATCTACTGGGGTGACATTGGTGAATAAAATTATATGGGTTTCAGGTATACAATTCTACAATACATCATCTGCATATTATATTGTGCTTACCAACAAAATACTGTTCTTAAATGCTAGGGTTAAGTCAGATTTTTAAATTATCTTCTATCTAAACAGCAAGCATTTTCAATGAAAACTCTTATTATAGTTTTTCCTTCCTTCACAGACATTTATATGCATTCATTTACTCATGCCAGACACTAGTGATACAAAGAAAAATGAACATCCCATTACGTAGCTGAATCCATGCTGTGGATGGGTTATGTGCCATCCTAAACAGTAAAAATTCTATTATAGACAGATGAATTAGAAATTTTAAGCAAAGAAATAATCTGGTCAGTTCTGTATTTTAGATAGATAATTCTGCTAGCTATGAAGAAGAAACTTAAGGGGACTTGCACAGAGACATGGAAAATAAATAGGAGACTGTATCAATTCGGGTAAGAGATTTTGGAGATAAAATGAGCTAAGAGAGATAGAAAAGAAGAAATGGGTTTCAGAAACATTGTGGAAATAGCATGTTATCACAAAGAAACTTCAAATACACATAGTGAAGAGTATGAAGCAAAAGTATGAAGGAATTGTAGAGAGATATTCTTAATAAACTAAAGAAAATAAAAAATAAGGCAATTAGAACTCACAAACTTTATTCATTCATGCAACACATGTTTGATCCCCTGCTATATACCAGGCATTTTTCTAGGTGTTAAAGATATAGAAATAATCACAACAGACAAAAATCCCTACCCGCAAAGAGCTTACATCCTACATAGGATACAGCATGGCCATAAGTACCACGGAGAAAAATGAGGCAGGATGATGTAATCATATTCTTCTCTTGAGCTAATACTAGAACTAGCTGCTTTATTCTACATTTCTTTCAAAAAGTAATAAAAATGTTATCTCCTTTGGGAAGACTTTCTTGCTCTTATCCCCCTAAGAATAAGATGATCACTGTATTCCATCACACTTATATATATTATATCTACACGCACACATACCCCTCCATTCTTTCATCTACCTATATATTTATCACATTTACCTCCACTCTTACATCACCTATACATCAGAACACAAATTCCTAACCATATGTAATTATTTGTTTTATACATATCTCCACAAGTAGACTAGGTCCTGCCATTCACCCCAGTTTTCTATTTTCATATCTGGCACACATTAGGTCCATAATAGATATTGGTTAATTAGTCAGTAAATGAATAATATAGAAACTTGGACTTTTATAACTGTATTTAGGCACACACATAAACTCATGCCAAGAAAGGAACTACAAAAGAACCATAGATCCAAGCTTAATATAATTTCCTGTATTAATCAATTTCATATAAGCTCTTTAAGTGCCTACTTCATTCCACAGAGGAAGAAAAAAGTTCCTGTCTAGAGTTGATGAGAATTCCACAAACAGAACAAATAAACTAAGCAAAAGATTTAATAAATTTAGAATAGGGTGCCATAAATACTATAAGGCTTGGATTTTTATTCTTTAACAAAGAAATAATAATACAGGTGAATCACTGATCAGCCTGAAATGGGCTCCAGTCTTTTCAATAAAAGTCCAAAGCCTACCAAAAAAGGAAAGACTATCACAAATGAAGAGCATTAGTTTCCTTTAGTTTAATCAGACACTACTACTAGAATCTCGTATGGATTAATATTTAGGTTGATCTCACAACTACGAAAGAGCATTTTGCCACTCAAAAATCTAGTGCAGCCCTGGCCAGTGTGGCTCAGTGGATAGCATGTCAGCCCACAAACCAAAGTGTTTGGGGTTCGATTCCCTGTCAAAAATACATACATGGGTTACAGACTCAATACCTGGCCCCAGTCGGGGCAAATGTACTAGAGGCAACCAATTGATGTTTCTCTCTCTCTCTCTTTCCCCCTCCTCCCTCCCTTTCAATCTCTCTAAAAATCAATGGAAAAAATATCCCTTGGTGAGGATTACCAACAACAACAATTTTTTTTTTTTTTTAATCTGGTGCATGCTTCATTACATACAGAATGTAATGCCCTGGTGTTTACATGTTTAATCAGCTATACAGGTCATTCTAGTTGCCTTATTTTTTACATAAGCCTTATTTTTTAAAAAAATATATGATCATGCTGTTGATTAAACTTTCTTGCCAAGAAAGTGCAATACAAAAACCATTACTTAAAATGAAATTACACAGAACCAACAAAGTTTTATATACAAGAAAACAGATACTTGTTTTATGAACTCAACTAAAATACAAATAGCTCTTACATGCATAACAACACCTTTCTTTGTCCTCTGTCATTAGCATCTAAGAAAGAAATTAAGAAATTGTATGATTTACATGTAAGTAAACTATTAAAGGAATCCATTATTCTTTTTTTATTATTTCTTTTTATTTTATTTATCCTCACCCGAGGACATTTTTACATTTTTTGTTCAGATACAGTGGGAGGGGGGAGAGAGAGAGAGAGACATCGAGTGGTTGCCACCCACACAACCCAACCAGGGCCGGGGACAAACTGCAACCTAGGTACACGCCCTTAGCGGGAACTGAACCCAGGTCTCTCTGGACCGCAGGCCGACGCTCTAACCACTGAGCAAAACCGGCCAGGGCGGAATCCATTATTCTTTACCAGCAAAAACTTTTCCCAATAATACTCAGGTTCAAAAGCTACTAAACAGGCAAAATCCCCATTATCAAGCTTTCCCCAAACTACTTTCTTCTTCAGTTACCCAGGTGCCTAAACAGACTGTTGTTGGGCAGGAGGGGAGGAAAAGAATGTCTATTCTTAGACTCCTATTTACTTGTGAAGAGGAGGAATAAACACTCCATAGAGAAAGGCACTGACAAAAGGAAGAAAGGACAGTGGACACTAAAAATACCTCCTCTGGGCAAGTTGCCATCAGCAGGATGACTTGAAATAGACATGTATGTGCAAACTAGCTGCATAAGCATGGAACAAACCCAAAAGATGCTGTGTGTGATGTGTGGGAGGAAAGGCACACAAAAATATTTTTCCTTTATCCTGCTTCATGATGGGTAACAGCTGAGCCCTACTGAAAGCTCCTGTTACATATCTTCACTTTCCTTGTTATTCAAAATTGTGCTTTTCTGATCAAGTATCTCTGGTTTATATGTGTTGCTAACCAGCTGGTAGATGAATGTTATGCCATTACTGTCTTCTTTTTCACTAATCTAATATTGAGGTTGTAAAAGCTGTTCACGCTGATAGTCCCATATCATATCATAGAATTTCAGTATTTATCATGTAATTTCAATATAATTTATAGTGGACATCTTATTCTATACTAAGTTTAATTATCCACAGGATCTGAAATATATGACTTACAAAATGTTTTGAATACAACAGCTAAAAGAAAAACTGAATCTGTTATCCACACACTTGAATAATAATGATAAAGATGACTGTTTGGAATAATGCTAAATGGAACAATACTCCTTTAAATATGCTCAGACTATCTTTAAAAAAAAAACCCACAACTCTCCATTTTGTAGGAACAGAAACCACAAAATACGTAAAATACCAACATGATAATAAAAACAAAAATAATAATAATGGTAGTGGTGGTGAGGAGGAGGTGGTGGTGATAACAGGAACCACTAACATTTTAAAAAGAAATAGTAGTTGTGCTGGCCAGTTGCTCAGTGGTTAGAGCATCAGGCCGTGGACCAATGAGTCACAGGTTCTATTCCAATCAAGGGCAGGTACCTAGGTTCATCCCTGGCCCTGGCTGGGTCATGCGGGAGGCAACCAGTTCTATCCCATTGATGTTATTCTCTGTTTCTCTCTCTCCCTCCCATTCTATCTGATGATAAATAGAAAAATATCCTTGGGTAAGGAATAAAAATAAAATAAATATTAGTATGTTATGTGGCAGGCACTGTTGTAAGAACATGTAAGCATCACCACAAAACTATGAAAAAACTACTAGCCAATCTAGCTACACAATCCTACCCTTAATCACTATGCTATAAATAATATGTCTTATGATAAAAAAAAAGGGGGGAAAGCCTGATTGACCCATGCACCAAGAGGTCGCTGGTTCAATTCCCGGTCAGGGCACATGCCCAAGTTGTGGGCCCAGTCCCCAGTGGGCGGCATGCAGGAGGCAGCCAATGGATGTTCTCTCTGATTGATGTTTCTATTTCTCTCTCCCTTTCCCTTCCTCTCTCTCTAAAAATCAATATAGAAAAAAACAATCACACAAAGGTGACTCAAGCATCTTTCCATAAACTATTCCTTGTTATTAAAGAGCATTTATTAATAAACATGGTATCTTATTACTACAGTCACTTAAAATGTTATCCCCTTCTTAAGCAGAGAATAAAGGGAGTACCAAATTACTGCAAATGCAAGAATACATCCATCTTCCAAGGGAGGAACATATATCATAACACAATTCACTAAAGCGGTCCACAGAGCCAAAGACACCTGACAGCAGGATTTCAGCATAATGATATTATTAAAATAGTGTGTATAGCCTGACTTTCAAGGAGTAGAAAGAAGTAAGCCAACTTATTTATATACATTGATTAAGGACTACTTGACAATAAAATAGCTAAAAAGTTTTTCTTTTACTTAAATAACTCATTTTTAATAATATTAAAAATTAATAAAATGATTATTGCATAAAATTATATATTTTCAATTCTATAGCCTTTTTTCTACTTTATGCATACCCTTGCTGATACAGAAAGAAATAATTAAGCACCTATTAGCGTGTATTCAATTTCTACATGAGTAGTTCTGTAGAGATTGAAGAAACTGGTGTTTATTCTATATATCTGTGTCCTTGATGATAAATAAGGAGGGGGAGGAGTATCCAGGTTTATACATACAGTTTATTATCACAGAGAGAACTAAAAATGAAGAATTCAAGAATGAAATATTTTTAAATAACCATTTAGAGAAAGAAAACATTTTCCTTAAAGAGACCCCCCTAGTCATAATAATATAGTTCTGTTAAATGGGTTGAAAAGAAAATAGAAACAACATAATTATTACATTAGAGTCTTTCTCCTTCTCGTACAATTTTTATTTTACAGAGAGAGAAAAACCAATGAAACCAGAGGTAGAATAATGCCGAATGCATGCTACATGTGAGTTAATCAAATCTGCATACCAATTCCAAACTGGCACAGATTTCTTGACATCTTTTGTTTTGGTTTATATCAGTACTGCCAGTTGTCAAAATCTATCATGTTACACTGCGGGTGAATTATTCCTCTTAGTCAAGTGGAACTGATTTGTCTGCCTTTGGGCCCTAATCATGGAAGGTACAAGAGACTTCCTTCATTTACAATACAGTTCTAAGGACAAGAAATCCCAAAACACTGCTTACAACCACCCAGCTACTTTAATCATTTAAGGAAAATAATTGTTTGAGGATGATGCCTCCACAGTTCTAAGCAGCCATCAGCATCAAATTTATCATGTGAAGCAAGTTATTCAGATAGGTTCTCACCTTTTATCTTCTTGGTTAATAATGCCTTTCAGTATTAGTGGTAGGAGTACAGCGTGGATGAGCTAATCAGCTGGCATAGAGAGATCTATAGTAATTAATAGTATCTACAAAGAAGAAATCCCTTAAGTACCCTAATGTCTAGGCAATTATTTGTCTACCACTCTACACCCTGGAGAAATGTACAAACAAGACACAACTATAATTTATCAAAACAAGCAGATTTTTCCCAGACAATTTACAGGGTTAGGCAAAAGTAGGTTTACATTTGTTTGTACGGAAAATATTAAAATAATAAATAATAATTCAAGAATAAACTCTGTGCCCTGGCTGGTATGGCCCAGTTGGTTGGAGCATCATCCGTGCACTGGAAGGTCACAGGTTTGATTCCTGGTAAGGGCACATACCTAAGTTGTGGGTTCAATCCCTGGTTGGGGCACATTTGGGAGGCAACGGATTGATGTATCTCTGTCACATCGATGTTTCTCTTTCTTTCTCTTTCTCTCTCTCCCCTCTCCCTCTAAAAAAGAGAACAAACTGTTTTGTTGATTCACAACTGTAAACCTACCTTTGCCCCACCCTGTACACTGGCCTCTAAATTTTAGTTGCCAATCATGTATATCCAATGATTAGAAGACAAAAGAGTAATAAAGTAATGAGAAATTTTAAGTCATGTTTTAAACTCAATTTAGGTTGTTAAAATCTTCCATATCTATGTTCTCAATTACTGTTTTATGGCCCTTAATAAGTCCAGAAAAGATTTTGATTGGCAATCAGTTATTTCTTTGGTTCCATTTCCCTCTCAATTGTATTCTCTCATTGTAAAAGTTTTGGAGTGGATTGCTGTAATGAATAAACACCTAGCTATGTCACACTGGGCAAGTTACTTGATCTTTCTAATTACCTGTAAAACAAAAGATCCACTGATATCCTTTTTAATTCTAAAATACAACTATATTTTTATAATAGGGAAAATGAGAACATTTAAAAAGTAATAAACTTCATCAGAATACTACTATATTTTATCTTAAAAACTGTTCAAAATGAATTATACAGGAAATGTAGGTATGAGCTTTCAGAAAATACATTCACAGTGCACTGCTCCAGCAGATATTATTAATTGCTGGGAAGGAAAATAAGTTCCTTAACAGACTTGCTCATGGGACAGATAATGGATCTAGGGACCTCTTACATCAAAATGACTAGAAAATATGAAGCAAAAGCTGATGAGACCAAACGTTACTGCCAGTCCAAATCTGTGTTGTGGCCATTTATAGAAATGGCTCAAATACTTCTTTTTGTATCTGGCAGGCATATATAAAAACTTGACAGACCTTCCTGTACTAAACTGTTCAAAAAACAAAGAGGATCCATAAATCTGCAATGACAACCCTTCTGAGACAGCAGCAATAGTGAGACCACTTAGGACTTCAGTTCACATTATATACATGTGAATGGTATCCCTTGAGTTGTACAATAACAATGGTTATCTAGATAGAAGTCTTAGATCTAATAGTTCACTACATTTTAGTATTTAGTATCTAGAACCCAGTATTTTAAAATAACTAAGGCAGACAAACTAGGCTTAATTTTTTTAAAATAAAGCAACCACTGTCCCTTTGGATTATTTATTAACAATAACAAAGTTGAGAAAAATCAAATAATTAATAGTACAAGGTTAACTAAATTATATATGATCTAGATAGGATATTATAAAACTAATGTAATTCAAATACATGAGGATTAAATCAAAGATATTTCAGGGGATCTTATCAAATTTAATAAAAATTTCCTCATAAATTTGGATTTCTATCTGTATAACTCTTCTAGGAAAAAAATGTGTTAGGAGAAAAAAGTAAGGAGGTCTGCAATTACAGGCAGATAAAAGATATAACGGACAAAATACATGCCAGGTGCTTAAAGCTATTTTCTGTCTGGTTAGGGTGTACATATTGGTATGGCAGAGAGAAGGAAGAACACAAAAAGTTAACTTCATCCAAGTTTGATTTAACAACTTCTTGAAGTGGTTATCTGAACTTCTCAACTAGAGTTGACAGGTACCTGGGCATCTCTCCAAATGGCCATTCTCACAGGTAAGAAGTCAGTGCAAGTTAATTCATGTCAAATTATAAGCAGTTTTAAGCAGAAGAAAATATTAACTGTGCATCAAAACTTTGATCAAGCCTTCTATTTTCCAAATCCTTTGTCCCTTTCTACTTATCTTGGTATTTATTACTCTGAGAAGTTCCTGCTATACTGTCTCCTGAGATACCACTAAGAACAACCTTTGTCACAACAGAGATCTTACCGTTCCATACTGACTTGTTAACTACCATTTCTCAAGTTTAAAATGTAGGGTCAGTCAGAACAGAAGTCAGGGCATTCTGAACTAGAGCTTGCAATACTCTGAGAATATTGATATAGCATACTATCAATAGAAAATGATACAAACAAACAAATCCTGAAATTATTCAGTAAGTTACCTAAAAGTCCAAAGAGCCCTGGCCAGTTTGGCTCAGCGGTTAGAGCGTTGGCCTGCGGTCTGGAGAGACCCGGGTTCGGTTTCCGCTAAGGGCACGTACCTCGGTTGCAGTTTGTCCCCGGCCCTGGTTGGGTCGTGTGGGTGGCGACCACTCGATGTATCCCTTTCACATTGATATTTCTCTCTCTCTCTCTCTCTCTCTCTCTCCCACTCTATCTGAACAAAATATCGAAAAATGTCCTTGAGTGAGGATAAAAAAAAATAAAATAAAATAAAATAAAAAAATAAAAGTCCAAAGAAATGTTGTTTTAATAAAGGTCAAAATTACTTCTATGTTGTATAAAGCATTACGACAAAAGCCTTTAAATAGTTCTTGTTTATAGTATGCCCTAGAACTAATAAATAAAGCACTTATGCAAAGGATATGTTTTCTCAGGTTCCATCTTATTGCCTCTAAGATAATGTAGGTAGAACAAGTTTCTACATTTCCCCGGAAGAATACAAGGCTATTTAAAAACACAAACATCCTTATCCCAGGGATGCAAAGTTGATTCAACATACAAAAATAAATCAATATAAGGTACCATATTAATAAAGAACAAAAACCACATGCTCATTTCAATAGATATAGAAAAAGCATTTGACAAAACCCAACACCTTTTCATGATAAAAACACTCAATAAACTAGGAATAGAAGGGAATATACTAAACCTGATAAAAGGCATCTATGAAAAACCCACAGTGCCCTGGCCGATTTGGCTCAGCAGTTAGAGTGTTGGCCCATGGACCAAAGAGTTGCAGGTTTGATTCCAGTCAAGGGCATGTACCTTGATTGCAGTTCGGTCTCCAACCCTGGTCGGGGTCAAGCAGGAGGCAGACAACTGATGTGTCTCTCTCTCTCTTTCTCTCCCTCCCTCCCTCCCACTCTGTCTGAAAGTAACTGGAATAATATCCTGGGGAAAGGATTTAAAAAAAGAAAAGAAAAACCCACAGTTAACATCATACTGGTGAAAAATGAAAGCCTTTCCCCTAAGATAAAGAACAAGATAAGAATTTTTACTCTCACCACTTCTATTCATCATTGTACTCGACAGTCAGGGAAGAGCAATTAGGTAAGAAAAAAAAAATACTGGATAGAAAGAAGTATAACTTTCTCTATTTGCAGATGGCATAATCTTATATATAGAAAATACTAAAGAATCCACTAAAACACTATTAGAGCTAATAAACAAGTTTAACAAAGTTGCAAAATCTAATATCAATATTCAAATATCAGTTGTATATCTGTATACAAAACATAATTAATCTGAAATGAAAATAATTCCACTTATAATAGCATCAAAAAGAATAAAATATTTAAAAATAAATTTAAAAAAGTACGATTTGTAAACTTAAAACTACAAAACACCAATAAAAGAAATTAAAGATGATGTAAGTTTAAAGACATCTTGTGACAATTGAAAGACTTGATATTGTTAATATGGCAACCCTCCCAAAACTAATGAACAGATTCAACACAATCCCTATCAAAGTTCCAAATGCCTTTGAGGGATGCCCCCCTCCCAAAAGCCAAAGCACTCTTGAAAAGAAACAAAGGTAGAGGATTCACAGTTCCTAATATCAAAACCTGCTACAAAGTTACAGTAATCAAAACACATGAATAAATATATAAATCAATGAAACAGAATCTCAAGTTCAGAAATGAATGAGTCTATGGCCTGCTGATTTTCAGCAAATGTCCCAAGACGACTTAATAGGGAAAGAAGAGTCTTTTCAACAAATGCTGATGACACAATCGAATATCCACATACAAAATAATAAAGTTGGATCCCTATGTTATAGCATATACAAAAATTAAATTGGAAGGATCAAAGACCTCAATGTAAATATTAAAACTATAAAATTCATAGAAGAAAATGTAGGAAGAAATCTTCATGACTTTCAAGTAGGCAGTGTTTTCTTAGACATGACGCTATATCTAAGCATAAGCAACCAAGAAAAACAAAGATAAATTTAGACTCATCAAAATTTAAAACTTTTGTGCCTAAAAGAATGATACCAAGAAAGTGAAGAGATAACCTACAAAATATTGCAAATCACATATCAATATGTTGGAGCCTCCAGAATACATAAAGACTTTCTAGAATTCAACAATAAAAAGATAATAATTCAATTTAAAAATGGGCATAAGATTTGAAGAGACATTTTTTTCAAAGATATACAAATGATCAACAAGCACATGAAAAGATGTTCAACATCATTAGTCACTATGTAAATGCAATCAAAACCACAATAAGATACCAATGCATACCCATTAGAACAGCTATTTTAAAAATGAAAATTAACAAGCATTGGCAGGAATATAAAATTATGTAGCTACTTTAGAAACAGTTTGGCAATTTCTTATAAAGTTAAATATGAATTAACATAAATTCCATTCCCAGATATATATCCAAGAGAAACGAAGATATATGCATACAAAACCCCATGCATGAACATTCATAGAATCATTATTCATAATAATCTAAAAAGTGAAAATAACCCAAATTTCCATAAACTGATGAATAAGCAAAATTTAGTATATTTATTACAATGGAATATTAGTTAGCTATAATAAGAAGGAATAAAATACTGATACTTGCTACAACATGAATAAATCCTGAAAACATTACACTGTTTTTTATTTGTGTGTGTGTATATGAATAAATATATATATACATATATATATATGTTTTTTTTTCTTTTCTGAGAAAGAGAGGAAATGAGAAGGAGAAAGAAAGAGAAATATCGATGAGAGAGAACATCGACTGGCTGCCTCCTGGATGTCTCCCTACTGGGGATCGAGCCCACGACCTGGGCATGTGTCCCGACCAGGAACTGAATTGGCGACCTCTTGGTACATGGATCGATGCTCAACCACTGACCCACACCAGCCATACCTGAAAACATTACATTAAAGAAACCAGACACACTGCCCTGGCCAGTTTGGCTCAGCGGTTGGAGCATCAGCCTGCGGACCAGAGAGTCCCGGGTTCAGTTCCTGCTAGGGGCACATACCAAAAAAAAAAAAAAAAAAAAGAACCAGACACAAAAAACACATATTGTATGATTACATTTATATGAAATGTCCAAAATAAGAAAATCCATAGAGACAAAAAGTAAGTTAATGGTTGCCAGAAGAGAAGGGGTTGCAACTGCTAATAGTAAATTTGCCCTGGCCGGTTTGGCTCAGCGGTTAGAGCGTCGGCCTGCGGTCCCGAGAGACCCGGGTTCGGTTCCCGCTAAGGGCACGTACCTCGGTTGCAGTTTGTCCCCGGCCCTGGTCGGTCGTGCGGGTGGCGGCCACTCGATGTGTCCCTTTCACATTGATGTTTCTCTCTCTCTTCCTCTCTCCCCTTCCCACTCTACCTGAACAAAAAATAGAAAAATGTCCTCAGGTGAGGATAAAAAAAATAAAAAATAAAAAATAAAATAGTAAATTTTATGGTATGTTAATTACATCTCAATTAGGAAAAAAAAAGGAACACCCATCCAATTAACCCCTCAGTGCTAGCTTAAAAGTCAAAATTCCACAATATCAATAAAATGTGAAACTACTTAAGCCTGAGATTTATCCTGCTTTATTCCCCAAATAACATAAACTGATTTAGCCAAGTTTGTGTTCTTAACAGACTTAAAAACTATTTTGCATTCATTTTATCATCTGCACACATATTCAGTCTGATTATCTTCTAGATGGCAGTTTTTTTTTATGTTAGATCACTAATATGCAAATGTTTTCCTCTCTAGACAGTTCTGTTTCTCATCTAAAGTGAATATGCAAAGTAAATATGCCTTCTGCTGTCAATCCGTCCTTTCCATACACCTTATTCCCCTGTAGCCTTTTCCTATTAATTATTTTCATACCCTGTGATAATTTATAAATCGGGAAAAACAATTTTAAACTGTTTAGAATTCCTTCTGGTTTGAGGTGACTTCTCTTGGGAGCAATGAATGGTATAAAAGCCCTATGAATAACAGATTAAAACAATTAGTTGAACATAGAAATAGAAAAATTCCTCTTCATTCTAATAATGCTATAACATCATAAGACAACTAGAATAAGAAAAATAGAATAATAAGAGTCTTATCACTATACCACACAAAAACACTCACCCTCATATTCTCAATCCTTTATCTAATGTTTTTTTCAATGGGATCAGATATTTTCCAAAATGGCCACAATATTTCCCACATGACATGCTCTTCTGCAATGTGGCATTGACACTCTTTCATTAAGATGTAGAATCTGAGGAAGTAGAGTCTAGTCTATGTCTTGATCACCCTGAATCAAGGGCAGTCCTGTGACTATTCTGACCAAAAGAATATACAGCAAAAGGAATCCTTTGCCACTTTCAAGCCAAATGCTAACGTAACCCTTAACTGGCCAGGCAGCTTCTGCTTCTATCATCTATGACTGGAAGTTAGATGCCACATCAGAAGTGTGACTAATCTCATCATGCTATGAGATACCCAGGGCATGTGCAGAAGCCCTGAGACAAAAGATGCCATGTAGCCACACAGCCAGAGGCCAGGAATACCTAGGCAGAATATGTGCAAGTGAAGAAGCCATTTGAATAGTGGATTATCCAACTGCAGGCACCCCCAACTATCACCAAAGAAATCAGGGACAAAGTACCCAAGAGAGCAAAATAAAATTATACACCTGAAACTTATATAAATTTATTATCAATGTCATCCCAATAAATGTAATAATATTTTTATTTTTATTTTATTTTATTTTTTTAATCCTCACCCGAGAATATTTTTCCATTGATTTTTAGATAGAGTGGGAGGGACAGACAGAGAGAGAAAGGGAGAATATTACTGGTGTGAGAGAGGCACATCGATTGGCTGCCTCCCACATGACCCTGACCAGGGCCAGGGATCGAACCACAACCAAGGTACGTGCCCTTGACCGGAGTCAAACCCATGACTCTTTGGTCTGTGGGCCGACGCTCTAACCACTGAGCCCAACCAGCCAGGGCAAAATTAATAATATTTTAAAATAAATAAAGGATAATTTATAGCAAGGTAAACTAAGACCCCTTATATAGGGAGTAACTTTTCAGCCATTATAAAATGTCACTTGTATGTTCTCTTTTATCGATGTTTCTGTCTCTCTCTTCCTCTCTCTCTAGTATCAATAAAGAAAAAAAAATTAAAAAGCATTCTCTATTAACAAATTGAAAGCTAAATTAGACTTTGAAAGCTCAGCTATCTACCTCCATACGGTTTGCCTGAAAAACAGAAGGCAAAAAATTTATATAAAACAAGGCAAATCCACAGAGTTATATTCCCCAGTAGAAATATCATCAGCCATCAGACTTAATTCATCATGCAGTTTTTTTCAATAAAATGGTATTTCAAGAATTTACCTATACATATTCTCCATAAACAACAAGATTTAAATAAACTGAGTTATATTAAAAGTATAGGTAAAAGAAAGAAAAGGGAAAATTCTAATGCCTATGTATATTAAGTTTCCAACTTAAAATTTGATTGGGACCCGACTTGGTCTTCTCTTACCTTCTTTAATGCTGAATTAAAAATAATAACATTTAGAAAACACTGCAATTAATCCTTATGAAAAATAAAACATTTAAAAACAAAATATTAATTTTCTCTGAATAAATTAGTAAATATTGTTTTTAATGATAAAACATATTCTCCTTTCCATTTTATGACATGGAAAAAATGAAGAAACCACAGAAAACTACATATATATATATATATATATATATATATATATATATATATGAAGAACCCACTCTTTTGTACTTCCTACCCAAAACAAAATAGAGGAGACTGAAAGAACCAATCTAGGAACTCCCACCCCACCTCCCAAAAAAAACATCTAATTTTATAACATCAATCAGTTTTCTGATACTGTTAAATCTAAACTCTACATACCAAAACCTAGGAAACTAGAGAAGCAAGCAACAAAAATAAACAGAAGTTACAGAAACACAGAAGGGAATGATGATAACATCTGCATCAGCAAATTAAAACTCCAAGCTACATTATCATTTATAATCAATCAAGAAGCTGTACAATTTTAACACAGATTTTCAATGCAGCTCAGATTCAAATGCTCAATTACATTTTCTAGGTCAGTGATTTATTATAAAGATAAGAAATTTACTGTAACACAAACTACTTTAACCCATAGAGAAGAACCCTGGGAAGGAGGAGCCCAATGCTAATCCCATTGTATAGCATGCCTAGCCATCTGCTATTGTCCTGTTTCTTTCTCTGACCACAGGGTTATTCCAGTACATACAAATACATACACTACCTAGAAAGCCAGAAGACTATGGGTGGTAAGTGAAGCTCAGACAGAGTCAAAAATAGTCCAGAGTATGTGACTCACGATCTAGCCATTATCACAGCTGCTACTGTTCTCAGAAGATAATAATGTTCTTAAAAGTGCAAATCTAATATGACAAAAGTAATGCCAAAGCAGTATATTATTTCCTGGTATTCCTTCTTACATATTAAAATATTTAAAGATTACTTAAGTATACAATTATAAATAATATTTGTGAAAAAATAATTAGAGAATATCGATGCCAAAGAACAAGAAAAGAATGAAAGCAGAGTTAACTTATCCCTCTTTTTCATGTGTCTGAATCAATAAGCAAAGTAGGTTAAGTGTTGTGCAGAATTAAGACATCTCTCCAGGAGCATCTGAAGTTCTACCTGAAAAGTTATATTGCAATATCCTACTGCGGATGAATTTCTCAAATTTTTGATGAAAAAAATCTTCAGGACCAGAGGGAAGAAAAGTTGAATTCTATTTATTAGTCTCCTAAACAAACTAACAGGACAATAAAAATGAGTATATTTGCTCAAAACTTTCTCATTATGTAATACTGCCAAAAAATTTTCCCAGTGCACATGTAATATGAGAGTTCATAATAAGAAAAAAAAAGGTACTCATAGACAGAATTCTACCAGAAGTTTATAAGAATCCATATTACAAAATGTTTGAAAAACAGAAGTGAAGTCCAAGGCATGACATTCTGGAAAGGAATATTACTCCACATTTTCATTCACACTGTTCTCTTGGCTTGGGTTGTCTCATTCCTTCCCCACCTACCTAGTAAATTTTCATTCATTTGCAAGATTCAGCTCCTAAGACTTTCTCAGACTCTTTTCATACACAGTCAAATCTAAAACTTCTTGCTTTGTTACCCACTGCACACCATTTGCATCATAATTTCTTTAATTCCCACAACTCTGAGACTCAGATCAGAAATCACATCATATTTGTCCTTGTACCCAGCACAGTGCCTGGCATATAGCAAAAGGCACTACACTGAATGAATGAAGATAGTTTAGGAAGACTGGCCAGACTGGGAAGCCCACATGAACATAATTTTTTTATTGATTTTAGAGAGAGAGGAAGGGAGAAGGAAAGAGAGATAGAAACATCATGAGAGAGAACATCAAATGACTGCTTTCTGGATGCCCCCCACACACACACTGGGGATTTGGCCCACAATCTGCGTATGTACCCTGACCAAGAATTGAACCAGCAACCTATTGGTGCATGGGTCAATGCTCAACCACTGAGCCACACCAGCCAGGCAATAGGACTATAATTTTTACTGTGCAACTATAAATGTACTCAGTAAAGGGAAAAAGAAAAAAAGCAAAGAATATTCCAGTGTACACAAATATATATACATTGCTTAGAAAACTAGGAAAATATGTGGGTGGTGGTGATCCTGAAATAGTCAAAAATAGTTGAGTATATCATGTGCCTCATTTTCCCATCATCACCATTAGAAACAATTATATGGAGTGACCAATCCAACTGACTCAGATATTTTTTTAATCTTCACCCGAGAACAAGTTCACTGATTTTTAGAGAGAGAGAGAGAGAAACATTGATGTGAGAGAGAAACGATGACTGGGTACCACACACACGTACTCCAACTGGGGCTTGAAATGGAACCCTCAACCTAGGTATGTGCCCTGAGTGGGAATCAAACCCACAAACTTTTGGTGCATAGGATGATGCTACAACCAACTGAGCCACAAGGACCAGGGGAACTCAGATTTTTTTAAATCCTCACCAGAGGATATTTTTCCATTTATCTTCAGGTAGAGTGGGGGGTGGGAAACACTGATGCAAGAGAGACACATTGATAGGTTGCCTCCCACATGACCAAGGGGTCCCGGGTTCGATTCCAGCCAAGGGCACACTCCTTGGTTGTGGTTTGTCCCCAGCCCCAGTTGGGGTTGTGTGGGTGGCAGTCAGTAGATGTCTCTCTCTCACATCAATGTTTCTCTCTCTTTCTCTCTTCCTCCCTCTCTCCCTCCAGCTCTATCTGAGGATTAATGAAAAAAAAAAAAAAAGTCCTCGGGTGAGGATTAAAAAAAAAAAAAATATATATATATATATATATATATATATATATATATATATATACTGAGTAAATTCGTTCAAGACCCCCAAATGATTCCCCATTTAAACCTTTCTTACATATAGTCCATGCCTAATGTATTGTTTAACCCTATAAACAAACACTTCTTTTCAAAAATTTATCAAACCATCCCCTACTAGCCTTAAACAAATCACTTTCAGCACTCATTCCAGGGGTGTCTTTCAGGTCAGCATGCAGCGTCTTTGTCTTTTCACATATCGTTGCCTCTGAGATGCGGCAACTAGCTAACTGCTTTTTGTTTATCCAAATCTAAAACAATTTTTCTTTTCTTTTTTTTATATGTTTTTATTGATTTTTTAAGGAGAGAGGAAGGGGGAGATAGAAAATCAATGTGAGAGAAAAACTTCTATCAGCTGCCTCCTGTATGCCCCCTACTGGGGATGGAGCCTGCAACCCAGGCATGTGCCCTGACCAAGACTCCAACTGGGACCTCTCAGTCCATGGGATGATGCTCAATCCACTGAGCCACACCAGCTGGGCTACAACAATTTTTCTATCTCTTCAATTGCCTGTGATCATTGTTTTATGAGTACTTTCCTACTACTAGTAACATTAGCACTCTTTTGTTGTTGTTGTCAATCCTCACCCTAGGATATTCTTTCCATTGATGTTTAGAGAGTGGAAGGGAGGTCAGGAAAGGGAGGAGAGAGAGAAAGAAAGAAACATCAATGGCTCACATCAATTGGTTGCCTCCTACCCACACCTTGACTAGGCTGGGGATCGAACCTGCAACCCAGGTATGTGCCCTTGACCGGGAATCGAATCTGAAACCCTTTGGTGTATGGGCCGACATTCTAACCACTGAGCAACATGGACCAGGGCAACACTAGCACTCTTGATGGCCTCTTTATGTTTTAAAATTGTACTAATCATCCATTTTGCCAGAAACAAAAGCAAGAAAAACACAAAAATATTCACAGAACAATTTCCTGAGATATTAAAAACATGAGGTTTAGCAATAAGTGCATTCTCTCCTTTGTAGCCTGAAAGATGCTTTTTTGTCAGATAGGGAACCAAAGTTTTGTTCAACAACCAAGACATTTTTTTCTGTGAACAACTTCTTCTGTTTCAGATAGGAGATGTTTGAGAACCACCAAGGTTAGACTGAATTAGCAAACTGAATCCAGGAATTCAATATAAAAATCATACACCATGATCAAGTGGGATTTATTTCCAGAATGCAAGGCTGGTTCAATATTGCATATCAATTAACATGATACACCACATAAACAAAATGAAAAGTAAAAATCCTAGGTTCATATCAATAGATGCAGAAAAAGCATATGATAAAATCTAACATTAATTTATGCTAAAAAAAACAACAACTGTTAGCCAAGTAGGAATAGTGGGAACATATCTGAACATAATAAAGGCCATAATGACAAACTCACAGCTAACAACATATTCAATGGGGAAAAACTAAAAGCAATTTTAAGATCAGGAGCAAGACATGTAGGTCCATTTTCACCACTTTTATTCAACATAGTACTGAAAGTCCTAGCCTTAGCAATCAGACAAGAAAAAGAAGTAAAAGGCATCTAAATTAGAAAGAAGTAAAACTGTCGCCCTGGCCGGTTTGGCTCAGCGGTTAGAGCGTCGGCCTGCAGCCCTGAGAGACCCGGGTTCGGTTCCCGCTAGGGGCGCATACCTTGATTGCAGTTTGTCCCCGGCCTTGGTCGGTCGTGCGGGTGGCAGCCACTCAATGTGTTCCTTTCACATCGATGTTTCTCTCTCTCTCTCCGTTCCTCTCTCTCCCTCCCACTCTATCTGAGCAAAGAATGGAAAAATGTCCTCAGGTGAGGATTAAAAAAAAAAAAAAAAAAGAAGAAGTAAAACTGTCATTATTTGCAGATAGCATGATACTATATAGAGAATACTAAAGATTCCACCAAAAAACTATGAGAACAAATGAATTCAGTAAAGTAGCAGGATATTCAGAAATGAACTGAATTTTTATACACCAATAACTATCAAAACGAGAAATTAAGAAAACAATCCAATTTACAACTGCATCAAAAAAGAAAGAAAATACCTATGAATAAATTTAACCAGGAAGGTAAAAAACCTATACAGTGGAACCTCAATTTTCTAACTTAATCCATTCTGGAAGGCTGTTCAAACACTGAATCATTGTTTCCCATTAGAAATAATGTAAATTAAATGAATCTATTCCAGACACCCAAATGATTCTGTTTTAACCTGTCTTATATACAGTACATATCTAATGTACTATTTAATCTATAATACTTTAGAAACAAAAAGGACATTAAATATAAATATATATTTAACAAAAAGGAAATTAAAAATTTAATAATAATCAGCAATAAAAGCAAAAATACACAAAAATATTCATAGCATAATTACCTGAGACGTTAACCACATGAGGTTTAGCAGTACACTGACTCATACTGGTGTATTCTCTCATTTGTGTGTCACCTGACAGATGTGTGACTGATCATACAGGTATCAGCATGAAAGGGTTGCCAGGTTAAGAAGTGAATTGTTTGAGATGGGATATGTTTAAGAACCAAAATTTGATTGACCTCAGAAAACAGTAAGACTCTGAAGAAAGAAAATGAAGATACAAATAAATGGAAGCACACACTTTGCTCATGAATAGAAAAAAACCAACATCTTTAAAATGTCCTTACTTCCCAAAGAAATATACATATTTAATGAAATTCCTATCAAAATACCAATGGCATTTTACACAGAACTAGAACAAAAAAAATCCTAAAATTTTATGGAACCACAAAAGACACCAATGCTAAAGAAATCCTGAGAAAGAAAAATAAAGTAGGAGATAGCATGCCATCTGATATCAAACTATGCTACAAGGCAATAGAAATCAAAATAGCATAGTGCTGGCATAAGAAGACACATACATGAATGGAAGAGAATAGAGAGCACCGAAATAAACCCATGCCTGTATGGTCAATTAATATTTGACAAAGACAGCAAGGACATACACATACAGTGGGATAAAGACAGTCAATTCAATAAATGGTGTTGTGAAAATTGGATAGATACATATAAAAAAATGAAACCAGAACACCTTCTTACACCAGATACAGAGGTAGGCAAAAGTAGGTTTATAGTTGTTTGCATGAAAAAATACAAATTAATAAATAATAATACAAGAATAAACGCTGTTTCTTGTGCTCACAACTGTAGATCTACTTTTGCCCACAAGTACAACAATAAACTCAAAATAGATTAAAGACTTAAATGTAAGACACAAAACCATAAAACTCCTACAAGAAAACATAGATAACCCTGGCCGGTTTGGCTCAGTGGTTAGAGCGTCGGCACACAGACCAATGAGTCTCAGGTTTGATTCCAGTCAAGGGCATGTACCTCAGTTGCGGTTTATCCCTGGCATTGGTCAGGGTCATGCAGAAGGCAACCAGTCGATGTGTTTCTCTCACGTCAATGTCTGTCTGTCTGTCTGTTTGTCTCTGTCTCTCTCTGTCTCTCTCTCTCTCTCTCTCTCCCTCCCTCCGCTATCTGAACAAAAATGGAAAAATATCCTCAAGTGAGGATTAAAAAAAGAAAACATAGAAAATAAAATTCATGACATTTTTCTTAGCAATATTTTTTCTTATACAGCTACTCAGACAAGAGAAAGAAAACAAAAAATAAACAAATGGCAGTACATTAAACTAAAAAGGTTTTGCACAGCCAACAAAACCATCAACAAAACGAAAAGATAACCTAATGACCAGGAGAGCATATATGCCAATAATACATTTGATGAGGGGTTAATATAAAAAATCTATAAAGAACATTAACATCACAAAAAACAAACAACCCAATTCAAAAATGGGCAGAGGACCTGAATAGACACTTCTCCAAAGAGGACATACAGATGGCCAATAGACATATGAAGAGATGCTCAACCTCACTAATCATCAGAGAAATGCAAATGAAAACCACAATGAGGTATCACCTCACACTTGTCAGAATGCCTATCATCAATAAATCAACAAACAACAAGTCCTGGAAAAGATGTGGGAAAAGGGAACCCTCATGCATTGTTAAAGGGCCTGCCAATTGGTGCAGCCACTATAGAAAACATTGTGCAGGTTCCTAAAAAACTTAAAATAGAATTACCATATGACCCAGCAATTCTACTTCCTGATATTTATCCAAAGAAATCCCAAACACTAATTCAAAAAGATATATGCATCCCATTATTTACAATAACCAAAATATGAAAGTAACCTAAATGTCTGTTGATACACAACTGGAGAAAGGAGATGTGGTAGCTCTATAGAGTGGAGTATTACTCGGTCATAAAAGAAGAATAAAATCTTACCATTTGTGACATGGATGGACCTAGACAGTATTATGCCAAGTAAAATAAGTCAGACTGAAAAAGAAAACTACCATATGATTTCACTCAGGTGGAATCTAAAAAACAAAATGAGCCCTGGCCGGGTAGCCCAGTTGGTTTTAGCATTGTCCGGATACACCAAGATTTCAGGTTCAATCCCCAGGCAGGGCACATACCAGAATCAACCAATTGCCTGGCCGGTGTGGCTCAGTGGATTGAGCATCATCCCATGGAGTGAAACATCCTGGTTTGATTCCCAGTTGGGGCACATGCCTAGGTTGTGAGCTCGATCCTGGGTAGGGGGGCATGCAGGAGGCAGCCGATCCATGTTTCTCTCTCACGTCAATGTTTCTCTCTCCCTTTCTCTCTCTCTAAAAAATCAATAAAAACATATTAAAACAGAAAAAAAAAAAAAGAATAAACCAATGAATGCATGGGTAGGTGGAACAACAGGTTGATGTGTGTGTATGTGTCTCTCTCTCCCTCTCTCTCCCTCCCATTAATAAATGAAAATTTAAAAATAAATAAATAAAATTAACAAACAAAATAGAAACAGACCCATTGATACAGAAAACGAACTGATGACTGCCAGATAGGAGGGGTTTGGGGGGACTGAGTCAAAAAGGTCAAAGGATTAAAAAGTACTAGTTAGCAGTAACAAAATAGTCATGGGGATGTAGAGTATAGCACAGGAATATAATCAGTAATATTATAAAAACTATGTACAATATCAGGTGGATACGAGACTTATTGGAGGAAATCACCTCGTCAGTTATATAAATGTCTAACCATTATGGTGTACACCTAAGACTAATAAAATACTGAATGTCAAATGTAATTTTTTTAAATTATAAATTAATTTCATAAAGAAAAATAAAAAGTATTGAAACTAGACATAAGTGATAGTTACACAACATTGTAAGTACACTAAATGCTAATGAACTGTATACTTTATTATGATTTATTCTGTTATATATACATTTTATCTCAATAAAAAATAAATACATTAAAAAATTAATTTTAAAAAATGTTTTAATGCTTATTACCATCTAATACTCCCAGTGGGGAAGTGATGTAATGGTAAAAGTTGAATTTTGAAGACCAACATTGTGTCAAAATCTGAAGCTATCACTTCTTAAAAGCTAAACAAATTTGTACGAATTATATGAAGTTTGTTCTGAATTTGTTTTGGTTTTGGTGGTAGGAATAGGAAGCATAGGGGATAGGATGCCAAGGTGTAAAAGTGCTTCATTAGTGAGTACTGAAATTAGTTAATGAGTCAAGACTAACATTTTTCATCTCTAAGAAATGGAAGAAGACAGTTCAGAGCATTTTCATGAAGTTAGAGTCAAGTCTATTTCGTGAACGTTTTAGCAATAGCCTTTAACAATCTAGAACATATGTGGACACAGATGAATGTGTATACTGAGTCACATGTAAAATATATTTCTTCTGTCTAAAAATTTAAGATAGAGCAATCAATATGTAAAGCCACTGCCAAACAAATGGAAGGATTAAACAAGATTATAGGTGTAAAGTGGCTAGCATAAGTATTGCCATTCTGTTTTTGGAAACTATGATTATTTCAGGATAGTAAGTTTAAATTCTAACTTCTAACCTCAGTCACAGTGAAACACTAAAAATGTTTACCTGGTTAAAAATAAGACTTGCTACTTCCAAACAACTTTTAGGTTGTAACTTATATACTTGTATTTGGCAAAATTACAAATGCATAGCCTTTTCACCCAGCAATTTTACTTCAAGGAATTTACCTCCAAATATACTTCACATATGTATAAACTAATTATGTACAGTACTTGTTAACTGTAGCATCATTTTTGGTAAAAGCAGAAATTTTAAGCAAACTAAATTTTTACCAGTAGAAATCTTGTTCAATACATTCTAGTACATCCATAGAGTGGTATCAGTAATGGCGAGGAAATCCTTGGAAGGAGTTTCAAAATATAACAGAAAAAAGGGAAAGGAACAGGCAATTAAGAATGGTATTATCTGGCCCTGGCCTGTTTGGCTCAGTGGTTGGAATGTCAGCTTGCAGTCCAGAGAGACCCGGGTTCTATTCCTGCTAAGGGCACATACCTCAGTTGTGGTTTGTCCACGGTCCCGGTTGGGGTTGTGTGGGTGGCAACCACTCAATGTGTCTCTCTCACATTGATGTTTCTCTCTCTCTCTTCCTCCTTCTCTCCCTCTCACTCTGTCTGAAGATGAATGCAAAAATGTCCTCGGGTGAGGATAAAAAAAAAAAGAATGGTAACATCTGTATTAAAAGCAACATTTTTGCTCTGTATATATTATGCATAAAATGTATCAGGAAGAAAACAGAAACAGGTAAACATAAAAAAGGAGAGAATATATATATTTGATATATATTTGCCTGTGTATATGTAGACTGTTTCTAGAAGAATATATAAGAAATAGGTAAGGGGAAGCAAGCAGCTGTGAGTAAAGGGTGAAAAGGACACACACACACACACACACACACACACACACACACGTTTGGGCAAAAGTAGGTCTACAGTTATGAATACATGTAACATAGTTTATTCTTGTATTGTTATTTATTAATTGTATTATTTTCCACACGAATAAATGTAAAATTACTTTTGCCCCAGTCTATATATAGGGTGTCCCAAAAAATGTATATATAATTGAATAATTATAAAGCCAATGTTTATTAAAATACATTTCATTTTCAAAATGTAATAGAATATGCAGACACCTTAAACACATTTTAGGGGGACAAACTATGTATGCTTAAAAATTTTAAAGAAATTAGCATCGATTAACAAGATATATTTAGAGTGATCAAATTTTTATGTTTACTTATAGAAAGCAAATGGAAACCAAACTAATATAATATAGGACAAATACAGGACACAGTCCTCTATACATAAAAGAAAAGCTGAACTCTAGGTTTAGTATAGAGTTTTATTCCTTGGCTATTGTTAGAAGTTAAAAATAAACAAAGACAATGTCAAATATTTCTAATCTATCACCTCAGTGTAGATGAATAATATCTACCAGTGTCTACTAGGACTGCTACTTTAATTAAGCTAATGGTGCTTTTCTTACTTATTCCAGAGTTAGCCTTTTTCCAATAATGATTATGGTAAAAAGAAAAGAAATTCTTTCTTTCCTTGACACATGTAGAATATATGTTAATTACAGTAGTATGTTTTCTATTCAAAGTAATACTATTATTAATCCCAAGTGCATATATGATACTAATTCACGTCATTACAGTTCCAATACGGTAGAAGAATGTCAACATAAACATGTTGGCAATTTACAAGGCACTTTTCAGAAATAATAGCATGCAATATACTACTGAAGATACTAATAGTGTTTACTTAAAACTTTTAAAAATTGAATTTGCAGAGTAGTTTCAACAATTTACCTATTGCAACAACAGTTTGAATTACTAACCACAAAAATATAAACAGAAGAATGAGAAAGAAATGTTGCCAACATTTAGGTGTAACTCAGTGGCGTGTATATATGATATATGCCAGATGAACGCAGAACACCTGCAGCTTACCTTCTTCTGAAGAACATTAACCTTCCGCTCCTTCACATCCAGCATGTCCTTGAGGTCATGTATCTCTCCAGCTTGTGTTCCCTTCTCCTCAGCCATATCCTGAATTTGTTTTGTTTTCTTATTCAGCATGGTTTCCTTCTCTTCCAAACGCAATCGCAGAGCATCCACCTAAAAATGGAAGAGTTTTTTAAATTGATAAATGTAATTCCTTTCAAATACATGTGTATAGTTGCCTAAATTATACTTATAGAGCAAACTTTTATTAAAATCAAATAAAATACCATTCTAAACATAATTATTACTATTTAGAAATTAACCCTGAAATTTTGTGAGCACTTTTTTTTTTTTTTTTTTTTTTTTTTAATTTTTATTTTTTATCCTCACCCGAGGCAATTTTTCCATTTTTTGTACAGATAGAGTGGAAGGGAGAGAGAGGAAGGGAGAGAGAGAGAGAAACATCGACGTGAAGGGACACATCGAGTGGCTGCCACCCGCACGACCAACCAGGGCCGGGGACAAACTGCAACCGAGGTACGTGCCCTTAGCGGGAACCGAACCCGGGTCTCTCTGTACCGCAGGCCGATGCTCTAACCGCTGAGCCAAACCGGCCAGGGCTGTGAGCACTTTTATAAGAAAAAAAAATTTACATCAGTTAAATTACCATCAGATGATAGCAAGACAAATAGACCTGACTCAAGGGGACAAAATGGAGACTTGTTATAAAGAGGTTGGCTACTTCTTACATAAAAGTAGCATAATCTAGAACTATGTTTCTCAAATTTTATCTACATTAGAATCACTTGGAGGGTCTAAACAGATTGCTAGTCCTAGCCATCAGAGTTTCCAATTCAGCAGGTTTGGGGCTCAAGAATTAGTATTTCTAATTTCTAAGTTCCCAAGTGATGCTACGCTGCTTTAGAAAATCTAATATTAGAAACAAACCACAAGCATCATCAAGCATGACACTTGCTGTATGAGATAACAATCTAGCTATAAGCCATGATGCTTTTAGAACATGATGCTTTTAATACGATTAGAGATCTGTACAATGCAAAGCAGCCCTGGCCAGTTTGGCTCAGCGGTTAGAGCATCCGCCTGCGGTCCAGAGAGACCCGGGTTCGGTTCCCGCTAAGGGCGCGTACCTCGGTTGCAGTTTGTCCCTGGCCCTGCTTGGTCGTGCGGGTGGCAGCACTTGATGTGTCCCTTTCACATCGATGTTTCCCTCTCTCTCTCTCTCCCTCCCACTCTATCTATGCAAAAACTGGAAAAATGTCCTCGGGTGAGGATAAAAAAAAAAAAAATGCAAAGCAAAGGTCTACTTTCAGACCCCAAGACTAATCAGCTGAAGTCTGGCATCCCTGAAGTTTAACTTTTGTTAGATGTAACTGTAAAATAACTAGAATTCTAATGATAGCACTTATTTTTAAATCTATCCACAGCAAATTTCATTAACCATACTCATACACCAAATTTTTTTTGTTTTTTGGTTTTTGCTTTTCCACTGAGGATTTATAATTCAGCAAATAGTTACACATTTGATTATATTAAAAATGGGAGGTAGATTTCTTTCACATTAAGATAGTGTTGTTCAACAGAAATATGAGTCATATATGAAAACCACATATAAAATTTAAAATTTTCTAACAGCTACATTAAAAAGGAAAAAAGGAACAGGCAAATTTAATTTCAGTAATACATTTAATTTAATATATCTACAATGTTGTCATTTCAAACATGTAATCCATATAAAAAACTATTAATGAGCTATTCTGCATTCTTTGCTTCATGTTAAATCTTCAAAGTCCACGGCATACTGTAATTTACATTTATATTACATCTCAGTTGAGACTAGCCATATATTTTTTTATATATATTTTATCCTCACCTGAGGACATTTTTTGATATTTTGTTCAGATAGAATGGGAGGGGGAGAGAGAGAGAGAGAGAGAAACATCGATGTGAAAGGGACACATCGAGTAGTTGCCACCCACACAACCCAACCAGGGCCGGGGATAAATTGCAACTGAGGTACGTGCCCTTGGTGGGAACCGAACCCGGGTCTCTCGGGACCGCAGGCCAACGCTCTAACCGCTGAGCCAAACCGGCCAGGATTAACCATATTTTGAGTGCTCAATAAACACATATGGCTGTGGCTACCACACTGTGCAAATCTAAGATATCAAATATATTTCTATAAAACATCTTAAATCTCGAATTTGTCCTGTATTATTTGTTGTGTGAGTATACATTAACCCACAATAAAAAAACAGGTACTATGAGTAATGATTCACATTTACAGTAAAGCAAAACTCTCAGAAAAGATCTAATACTATAAAACTAAACTATAAGGTATCTGAGAACCAATACTGTGTGTACAGTGGTACTGACTGCTCAGTAAGTATTACAGAAAATTTCCTAGGTGACCAGTCTCATTTGAGACTGTTCTGGTTAAGTCATAAATTATATCAAACAACACTGAAAATGAAAACGTGTAAATTAACCAGCTTTCACTCTGCTAAACTCTATTTCTACCAACCACTTAAATGCTACCAAGCCAGAAATTGAGGAAACAACCAATTTTGGTCCACTTATAATTCTTCTCAAGTTCTATTAATAAATACTCTTTCACGTCTAATATTCCTTTAGTCTACTTTAATAAATAATACATGGTTAACCAGATTATATTCTGGAAAGGTCCACCTAAGAACTTTCAAATTCTAAAAATCATATTTCTGAAGCAATTCTTTTCTTTTTTCTATGCCTACTAAATTTATCCTTTGTCCACAAGGTAACCTTTGAGCTATCTCCCTATCTTTCTTGTTATCTCTATTCTGTTTTCATTCGTTTTTCTCCCAGCCTGAGCAATCCTTTCACACACAGACTCATATCATCTTCTTTGTTTTTAGTCATATTTATTTTACAAATATTAACTTCTATATTAAACCTTTTCATCATTCTACATTGACTTCTGAACTTTTCTGCATATGGTCAGACATATGCTTGCCAACCTTATATACACTATATTAAAAATCCTCACAATTCTATCTTTAAGCATTATTTTCTTCCCTCGAATTCTCCCTGTGGAAAATCTACTCTTCCATGGCAACCTGGGAAACTGGGGCTTGGAGAGGATAGCAAGCCTAAGATCTCATAGCTATATATAAGTTATGGGCAGGAATTTAAGATTAAATGCTCTGTCTCCATTATCTTAACCACTAAGTCTGTACTACACTCCTCGCCTTAAAACTAAATAAAAAGAGTATATACTGTATGGTTTCATATATGTAAAATTCTAGAAAATGCAAACTAATCACAGTAATAGAAAGCAGATAAAGGGTTGCATGGCAATGAAGGAGGAAGAAAGGGGTAGTGGAAAATATGAGGGAGGGGCAGGAGAAAGGGAATACAGAGAGGTACAAGAAAACTTTGGGGACAATATTATCTTGATTGTGGTTTGGTTTTACAAACATGTAAGTTTTGGTCAAAACTTACCAAATTGTACATTTTAAATATATGTAGTGTATGTTATGTCAATACATTCATGAATTTTTTTAAAGCAAAATTAGAAAGAATGGTAATTGTGGTATAGGAATAAACCAGTAGACCTCTGCAACAGAACTCAGTTATAGACCCACACATAGGGTTCCACAGCGGTGACACTGTAATCAGTGATGACAGGATAGAGTAGTGAATAAATTTTTAGAAAACTAGCTATCATACTAAGAGCAGGGCAAAAATCCCTAATTAATATCATACACAGAAATGAATTCTGGGTGAACTGAAGGTTTATATAATAGAGTCAGATCTTTAAAACTTCTAAAAGAAAATATAAGAAAATACTTTTAGTTAGCATAATGTTCTAGTCCTTTTTATGGCCAAGTAGTATTCCATGGCGTAAATGTACCATGGCTGTTTTATCCACTCATCTAATGATGGACACCTGGGCTGTTTCCAAATCTTAGCTATTGTAAAGAAGGCTGCAATGAACATAGGGGTGAAATAAGCCAGTCAGAGATAGACAAGTACCATATGATTTCACTCATATGTGGAATTTAATGAACAAACCAAACTAACAAGCAAAATAGAGACAGACTCATAGAGAGCAGGCAAATAGCTCTAGTTAGGGGGTAGCTAGAGATCGGGGAGAGGAGGAATTGAGCAAAAAAACACAAAAAAACTCATAGACACAGACGACAGTGTGGTGATTGCAGGGGGAAGTGGGGTTGGTGGAAGTGGAAGAGAGTATACAAGGGATAAATGAAAGACAAAGAATCCTTTTAGGACATCGAGGCATGAAAGGATTTTTTTTAAGACACAAAAAAGATACATCTTAGAGAAAAAAATACTGGTAAATCCAACAATGTTAAAATTTAAAACTTTTGCACATCATGATACCCTTTTTTAGTGTTTGTTTTATTATTTTATCTAACAAATCTGATTGATGGTTGCCAGAGGGGAGGGGAACTGGATCAAAAAGGTGAAGTGAATAAGAAGTGCAAATTGGCTGACTGGTTTGGCTCAGTTGTTAGAGTGTCGGCCTGCAGATCAAAGGGTCTCAGGTTCAATTCCTGGTCAAGGGCACATGTCTGGGTTGCATGTTCAACCCCCAGCCCCAGTCAGGGTCATGCAGGAGGCAACTAATCGATGTGCCTCTCTCACATTGATGTTTTTCTCTCTCTCTCTCTCTCTCCCTCTCTAACTCCCTTCCACACTCTATCTAAAAAATATCAATGGAAAAATATCATCTGGTGAAGATTAACAACAACTGAAAAAGTACAAATTGATAAGTCACAAAATACTCATGGGGATGTAAAGTACAGCACAGGGAACATAGTAAATAATATTGTTAATAAATATGTATGGTGCCAGATGAGTACTTGAAATATTAAGGGGAATACTTTGTAAAGCATATGATTGTCTAACCCCTCTGCTGTACATCTGAAACGAATACAAAATAATATTGAATGCAAACTATAATTTTAAAAATAAAATAAATAGTCCTGGCTGGTTTGGCTCAGCGGTTAGAGCATCGGCCTGCGGTCCAGAAAGACCCAGGTTCAGTTCCCGCTAAGGGCATGTACCTCGGTTGTAGTTTGTCCCCAGCCCTGGTTGGTTGTGCGGGTGGCAGCCACTCGATGTGTCCCTTTCACGTCAATGTTTCTCTCTCTCTCTCTCTCTCTCCTCCTCTCTCTCCCTCCCATTCTATCTGAACAAAAAATGGAAAAATGTCTTCAGGTGAGGATAAAAATAAAAATAATAATAATAAAATAAAATAAAATAAAATAAAATAAATAAGTAAAATGTAGATATTTTGTGAACTGGCCAAAATTAAATGTGACCCAATATTAAACTTCAATTTTCAAAATTTACGACCATTTATAATCATTCCAAAAAATTAAATACTTAAGTAGAAATCTAACAAAACACATATAAGATCTATCTGTTGAAAATTACAAACATCTAATGAAAGATATCCAAGAAGAGCTAAATGAGTTCTTCCCCTGAATACTATATGAAATACAAACTTGACATGTATCGAGATAATAGACTACTGAAAGTTTTCCTTGGGAACAAGGAAACAGAAAAGAATATTTAGCAGTGATTTTAAAAAATATGTTTCACTGACAAATAGCAGAACTGCAATAAGTCAAGCCCAGTGAACTCAAGAAATGTTACACTAAAAATTTCCAATTTGGGTGCCTAAAAACCTCACAGCAAGAATTAAAATCCAATGCAAAGCAAAGTTAAATAACATGATTACCATGGAGTTCTCCAATGGTCCTTTCTAAAGTGCAAGATAACAAGTCTTTAAGTTTCCCTAGGTTGCCTTTCATGCAATGCAGAATTTAAATGTGCTGGTCCAGAGATCTGAGATAAAACAACCACAAAAACCACTTAGCTACTACGAGATTAATTGCTCTGAATCCCAAACTGATCCTTTGGTTTGGAGTGAACCAAAATTCATAGTATAATTTTGTGTGAGGTCCTTATTTCTCAAACCACAAAAAACATACTCAGGAAAGCACATCAGAGACAAGCAAGGCACAGTCATCGCCCTAACACCATTCCTGGCAGGAGGAATAAGACCTTATTTATTCCCATCAACTGAGCCGGAGGAACAGTGTCCACCCAGTTTACCAAACACCAAGGTCTGTGGCAAACAGGTTATGCCAAATTCAACACAAACAGAAGGCTTTTCTCAACAATATTTTCAATAAACACAAACAGAAAAGTGGCTACCTTGCTGTGCTGGCCTCTCACTTCTGATCATAAAACTGTTAATTATCTCAACCTATCTTCATCTTATTATTTTTTACATCAATAAACAGATCTGTCTAAAGGCAGTAATTATTGCATGGAAATAATGACTTGTTTCCTATAATTCCTCTGATAACTTTACCAATATGACTCACTCCCTAATTCACTGACCACACCTTTTCAGTTTTCTTCACTGGATCCCCTGTCGATTCCCCCTCTTCACAACTCATTTTATACAACTTCCTCTGGAGAAACCAACTCAATTTTAAGGCTTTAACCACCACCTCCATGACAGCTTCCAAATCTTTATTCCTAGCCCACGCAGTTCTAAAAACCTGATATTCTAACAAAATTTTCTACTTAAACCAAATCTTCTATTGAATATTTAGTTTAGAAAAAGACTTTTTAAAGAATCTTTTCTTTTAAAGGACCTTTAAAAGATCACCTAATGTGGCCAAACAATAAGATAAGTTAAATCTGAGTGGTATCTACTACATTATTTTCTAAATTTTTCCTGTATTTGTCAATATTTCATAACATTTAAAAAAATTAAATAATGAGCCCTGGCCAGGTGGCTCAGTTGGCTGGAGCATTGTCCCATAAACACAAAAAAAGTAGTGAGTTCAATTCCTGGTCAGGGCACATACTTTGGCTGTGGGTTCGATCCCCAGTTGGGGTACATACGAAAGATAGCAGATCAATGTTTCTCTCTTATATCAATGTTCTTCTCTCTCACTCTCTCTCTCTCCCCCTCTCCCTCTTTCCCATCCTCTCTAAAAATTCAATAAACAGCCCTGGCCGGTTTGGCTCAGCGGTTAGAGCGTCGGCCTGCGGTCCGGAGAGACTGGGTTCGATTCCCGCTAAGGGCACGTACCTCGGTTGCAGTTTGTCCCCGGCCCTGGTTGGTCGTGCGGGTGGCAGCCACTCGATGTGTCCCTTCACATCGATGTTTCTCTCTCTCTCTCTTCCTCTCTCTCCCTCTCGCTCTATCTGTACAAAATATGGAAAAATATCCTCAGGTGAGGATAAAAAAAAATAAAAATAAAAATTCAATAAACATATCCTCGGGCTAGGATTAAAAAAGAAAAATTAAATAATCTAAACTCCGAATTTTAAAGCTGAGGAAATCAAAGCCCAAACAACATGACTTGCCTAAAATAACTAAGTATAATTTCCTACCACCACATTTCTCATTGTTCCCATTCAGAAAGGAAGCTGAGTAAAGGACACTGGGCCATGCTGTTGATAACATACACAAGTAAACCTTTTATTTTTTTTAATTTATTTTTTATTTAAGTATAGTTAGTATACAATCTTATATTGGTTGTATTAGTTCTAGGAATGCAATATAGTGTTTCAACATTTTTATACTTGATAGTGTCATCATTCCACTAATTCTAGTAATCATCTGTCACCATGTAAACTTATCACAATATTACTGACTATATTCCACTATCCCTTTTCACTCATTCCCCCATCCCTTCTGGTAACTAACTCTTTGGTCTCTGTTTCTATGTGTCTGTTTTTGTTTTATTTTATTTGTTTGTTTGTTTTAGATTCTACAGAGAAGTGAAACCACATGATATTTGTCTTTTTTTTTTTTAATCCTCACCTGAGGATATTTTTATATTTATCTCCAGAGTGGGGGAGAGGGGGGGAGAGAGAGAGAGAGAAAGAAAGAAACATCAATGTGAAAGAGACACATTGATTGGTTGCCACCCACACGACCCCAACTGAGGCCAGGGACAAACCACAATGAAGGTATTTGCTCTTGGCCGGAATTGAACCCAGGACTCTTTGGTCCGCAGGCTGACGCTCTTAACTGCTGAGCCAAACTGGCCAGGGCTGATATTTGTCTTTTCTCTGCTTGATTTATTTCACTTAGCATAATACCTTCTAGATTCATCCATGTCAAAAATGGCAAGATTTCATTCCTTTTTATTTCTGTGTAATATTCCAGTGTGTGTGTGTGTGTGTGTGTGTGTATCTCACATCTTTATCCATTCATCTATCAATGGACATCTAAGTTGTTTCCATATCTTGGCTATTGTATATAATGCTGCAATAAACACAGTTCTGGAAACACTTCTCCAAAGAATACATAGATGGCCAACAGACATATGAAAAGATGCTCAACATCACTAATCAACAGGGAAATGTAAATCAAAATCACAATGAGATACCACCTCACATGAGTCAGAATGGCTATTATTAAAAGGTCAATAATACGCTGACAAGGATGTGAGAAAAGGGATCCTTTGTGCACTGTTTGCAGGAAGGAAACTGGTTCAGCTCCTATGGAAACAGTATGGGGACTCCTCAAAAAATTAAAAATAGATATACCATATGACCCAGAAATTGTACTTCTGAGTATTTATCCAAAGATAACAAGTAAATCTTTAAAAAATGTTATTTCAACAGAGTGCACAGAGCTCTATTTGAAGCCTCATACCTGATAAAAAGCTGGAGCTCAGAGAAATATCTAAAAGGCCATTTTGCAGTACACAGTTTATTGGTACTTTGTTTACCAAAAAAAAAGCTGCACATTTATATCTTAAAAACCAATGTCAACATCATCTCCACCTACTTTCCCTTGAAAATTTATGCCAGACAAAAAAGATACAAATTGGCCATACATAGTGTATACTGTAATAAGCTATGTATCCCCAGTGTAAATATTAATACTCTTGATCTCTGCAAATCCAATAAAGCAGTCAGCCAACCTAGCTCTATCTTGACCCCTCTAAGACAACACATCAGAGTAATACTTCCTGGTATCAGAACAGATCAACTAAGCCTTAAATATGAAAACCGTTAGAACCACAGAGAATTTCCACATTGGAAGGACCCTTAAGGTCACCTGATTAAATCTCTCATTTAAAACCTGAATCTCTTCACATAGAAAGAAGTCCAGTTAAGACTGACAAACCTCAGAGGAGGGGGGTGGGGGGAGGGAAAAGATAAATCAAAGAACTTATATGCATGTATGTGTAACCAATGGACATAGACAACAATGCTGGGGGCAAGGATGGGGTTGGAGGAGGGTGTCTAGAGAGGAAAAAGGAGAAATATCTTCAAAACTTAATTAATTAATAAAAAATAAAACTAGAATCTCTTCATACAATATCCCTTTTAAGCAGGCTTCTCTAGTATTTTAATACCTCCAGTGAAAAACAGGTACATGGTTCCTTTCTAGAGGATGCCCACACTCTGCTTTTAACAACTGTAGTAGAAAAGATCTCTTTTCTAGAAGTAAAAAAAAAAAAAAAAAAAAAAAAATTTTTGTAGTTTTATCCATTGGCCCAATATGACCCCTTAGGCCACATTCTGTTTCACATAACAGCCATTTAGATACATGTAGACTATCACATACTCCAAAGAACATTTATTTTCCACGCTAACCTTCAAGTGTTCCTTAACATGCCATGGTGTCAGATGCTTTGAATCTAAGCATGTTTATATGTGCCAATGTCTCTTAAATCGTTGTACCCAGAACTCAATATTTTAGGTGTGATCTAATTACTTCATCCTTATTTCCAGGCAATTCTTAAAAAACTTAAGATTGCATAAAGTATTAAAGGTTTTTTGGGGGGGCGGGGGGTGACAGCCACTATACACATATTAAAGGATTACTTAAGTAGATTATTGTTTTTGCTTATTTTGGTTTTCATGGTTTTGTTTCGTTTTGGGTTTTGCTAACTCTTTGTTGGAGAAAGAGAGGGTTACAAAACTAAAGATTTTTTACAGTCATCCTTTTATATTTTATTCTGCTTGACTTAGTCCATTATTTTGCTCTTTAAAGATCTTTTGGATTGCTGAATTTCTTATTAACATGCATGTTATGTGCTCCTCTCCCATATTTTTTTTTCAACCAAGTCATTAATATAAATACTTAACAAGGAAGAGTCAAGGTTAGAGAGAGACAAGATACTGCTAGAAACTTGTATATAAGTTAACATACATCATTAAACACCATCCTTTGAGAAAAGTCATTTTACAGTTATGAAGAAATCTAATTATCATTTTATCCAGCTTATATTTCTTCATCTTATTGAAAGGAGTGGGAGAGAATAGAATAATAGAGAACTAATCACAGTAGGGTGCTAGCCATAGTTGTTGAACATCCTTGCTCTGTTAATCATGATTGCTTTGTTCTGATTAAAGAAAGCTCATCTAACTTGGCTGGGGGACTGTACGCCCTAGGAGTTTACTTCAGGAATGCTGTCCATTCTCCTTACCCGAGAACTACCTCTCCCCTCCCCCCCCCGCCCCCGCCAATCATGGAAAGATTAACAACCTTGGAGTCTTGAATTTATTGGGATGACACTGATTAATAAAATTACATATAGGGTTCAGATGTACAATTCTATAATACATCATCTGCATGTTGTATTGTGTGTTTACACCCAAAGTCAAGTCACCTTCCATCACCATTTATCTCACCTTTACTCTCTACCACCTCCCCCAACCCTCAACCCTTTGGTCGTTAGGCTGACACTCCAACTGCTGACCCACACTGGCCAGAGATCTTATTGTGCTTTTAATTTGCATTTCCCTGATGATTAGTGTGTTAAGCATCTTCCTATATGTCTATTGTTTTGTTTTTTTGTGGGGTTTTTTGGTATTTTTCTTTATAAATTTTGGGTATTAACCTCTTATCAGATGTATCAATGGCAGATATTTTTCCCATTCAGTGGGCTGTCTTTTCATTCTGGTTTTTTTTTTTAATTCTTTATTTTTAAATTTTTTTTTTCTTTATTGATTTGAGAGAGAGAGAAAGGGACAGGGAGAGAGAGATAGAAACATTGATGAGAAAGAACACTGAATGGCCGCCTCCTGCATGCCCTCCACTGGGGATCTGGCCCACAACCTGGGCATGTGCCCTGACCGGTAATCAAACCGGCGACCTCTGGGTGCAAGGGTTGACGCTCAACCAGTGAGCAACACCAGCCGGGCCTCATTTTGTTGATGGATTTCTTAGCTATGCAGAAACATTTTAGTTTGATGTAGTCCCATTTGTTTTTTTTCCCTTTTGTCTCCCTTGTCAGAGGAAATATATCAGAAAAGAACATTTCTAAAAGAAATATCTAACATTTTACTGCCTATATTTTCTCCTAGGATTTTTATGGTATTGCGCCTTACATTTAAGTCCCTAATCCATTTTGAGTTTATTCTTGTGTATGGTGTAAAAAGGTTATTTTTTTGGGGGGGGCAAGTATCTGTCCAATTTTCCCAACACCATTTATTGAAGTCTGTCTTTACACCACTGTATGTTCTTACCTCCTTTGTCAAATATCAATTGACTGTATAGGTGTGGGTTTGTTTCTGGGCTCTTGATTCTATTCCATTGATCTGTGTCTTGTTTTATGCCAGTACTATGCTCTTTTGACTACTATGGCCTTGTAGTATAGTTTGATATCAGGTAGCATGCTTTCTTCAAATTTCTTCTGTCTCAAGATTGCTGTGACTATGGTTCCATATAAACTTTTTGAATATTTGTTCTAGTTCTGTGAAGTACACCATTGGTATCTTGATAGGAATTATGTTAAAACTATAGATCACTTTTGGTAGTATGGAAATTTCATGATGTTAATTCTTCCTATCCATGAATACAGTATATGCTCCCATTTACCTATGTCTTCTTCAGTCTCTCTCTTCAGTGTCTTATAATTTTCCAAGTACAGTTCTTTCATTTACTTCCTTGGTTAAATTTATTCCCAGGTCTTTTAATTTTCTTGATTCAACTGTAAATAGAATTGTTTTCTTAGCTTTCCTTTCTGATAATTTATTATTGGTGTATTTAAAAAAAGCAACTGATTTCTGGATATTTATTTTGAATCCTGCTACTTTACTGAATTCATTTATCAGTTCCAGTAGTTTTTTGGTATACTTTTTAAGGTTCTCTATATACAGTATCATGTCCTTTGCTGTTTTTACTTCTAATATTGGCTCAGGATAGATCAAATTCCACAGGTGATTAAGAAATTTGGGGTTGTAAATTCATTCTAAGCAGGGTTTTTATCTATGGGAATCTGTGTAGACTAGGCTGAAAGTATGTCCCCTAAGAGCAGCTATGTACATTCAAACTTAAAACAACTTGAAGACTTTTTCCTCCAACTCAAAGGCCAGGTGAGGCAGTTTCTCATATTGTCAACTAATGCTGGTAAGAGACATTTTTTTCTATTCCACCTTTTCTCTGGAGAGTCCTGAATTCATGCAAGCACCTCAGTTTCAAACTCCTACCCCATTTAGGTCCAAGGTCTATCTGCAATCCACATGTCACCATTAAAATTTAAGTCCCATCCTGGCCAGTGTGGCTCAGATGGCTGAAGCATCGTCCTGTACACCAAAAGGTTGAGGGTTCAACTCCCAGCTGGGGCACATACCCAAGGTGCTGGTTGGATCCACAGTAGGGGTGTGTACAGGAGGCAACCAATTGATGTTTCTCTCTCACATCAGTATCGATGTCTAGCTCTCTCTCTAAAATCAAGAAAAACATATCCTTGGGTGAGGATTAAATGAATAAATAAATAAATAAAATCCAAACCCCTTGGTTACCAAAAATAATAAACCCTCAGAATAACTCTAGTATAGAGTCCTTGTTGACAGATGCGCAAGTGTTGAAAGGAATAAGGAAAAATACAAATATCTGCCTTGTCACAGAGATCAGCCAAATCAAGGCTGAGATAAGTGTAGTAATAGACTACATACAGCTTACCCTCGCAGTAGTTACAGAGTCAGAATTACTTTCAAACTTTTATCAACTTAAAGAACTAAATTACCCTCATTCCTCAATTCAATTAAAACACTGATCCATGGAAAGGTCTACCATTACTTTATTTTATTTTTCTATTCATGTCTAATGTCTATTCCCTCTTTAATATGCAGCCACTCTAATGTGTTTAATATGTTCTTGAATATGCATGTATCTTAGAAATATAGTGGCTTATTTTTATATACACATGTTACTTATATAAGTGCTATATATCTCATTCTATTCCTTACTTTAAACAAAATACACACACACACACACACACACACACTTGGTCCTGTGAATATTTCTAGATGACTGTTTTTCACTTTCACATAGTATTTCATAGTATACATCTACTATATTTTACTTATCTAATCCCCCTAGTAATAAACACTTTGGTTGCCTTCAATTCCCTGTTCTGTAGTGACTATCCTTCTACGTGTCCTCTTGTCAACCAGTGGAAAATTTTCTCTGGGGAATATATTTAGGGGTGGTGTTACCGAGACCAACTATGCCATCTATGTTTCTGTTAGCCCAAATCCTAACAAGTACTGAATACTATCTCATTTTCTAATTGTTATCACTTTGATGAATAATATGTAATATTTCATTGTCTTTGAAATTTACGTTTCTCTGTTTACTAGTGAGACTGAGGATCTCCTGCTGTATCTGTTAACCACTTAGATTTCCTTGTCTTTTAATTGCCTATTCTAATCCTCTCCTCCCTCTCTCCCTACAGTCTCTCTCTTTTCCTTACTGGTCTGCAAGCATCCTTTTGTTAATTCTCTCTCTCAATCTTTTGTACCCATTTGGTACCCACCTGTCACCCATTTGTGTTTCTTTCAATGGTGTTTCTTTCTTGAACAGAAATACTTAGGTGAAATAAGCCAGTCAGAGAAATACAAGTACCATATGATTTCACAATATGTGGAATTTAATAAACAAACTGAACTACCAAGCAAAACAGAGACAGGCTCATAGATAGAGAGCAGGCAGACAGCTTAGGGGGTGAGGGGTGGAGGTAGATGGTTGGTTAGGGGGATGTGGAAGAGGGCATGGAGGTGATAAATAGTGATGGGAGAAAATAAATAAATAAAAATTTTAAATGTGATGGAGTCACTTAAGATGTCCTGAGATATAACACTTTCACTGATTTAACTTTATAGTTTCTCCTTCACATTAAGGTCTTTAAGCAATTTGGAGTTCACTGTTTAATCTGGTATAAGGTGGGTGGCCAACTTTATTCTCCCTATAGTATGTATTTTTTCTAACACTTGCTCAATTCTAACTAGCTTATGATATTCCCTCCAAATACATGTGTCTGATTTCAAATTCTCTACTGTTTTTCACTGGTCTCTCTACCCATTCCTATGCCTGTACTATACTGTTCGGGGGTACAGTGTTTTTTGTTTGGTTTGGTTTATGGCTCTGTGGTATATTTTCAGACCTAATAGGACAGGTCTCTCATTTTTCTTTTTCGTCACTTTAATATTATTTGTCCATATATTTTTTAATTTATGAACAAAAAATAACATAACATAAAATTTGCCATCTTAACCACTTTTAAATGTTTAGTTCAGTACATTCACATCGTTTGTACAACCAAACTCCAGAACTCTTTTCATCTTGTAAACCTAAAACTCTGTACTATTAAACAAACCATTCTCCCCTTCCCCAACCCATAGCAACCACAATTCTACTTCTATCTCTATGAATTTGACTTTTCTAGGTATCTCATATAAGTGGAACCATACATCTTTTTGTGACTCATCCATGCAAATTTTAAAATATAAAATTAATTCCAAAAACAAACAGGTGCCCTGCCGGTTTGGCTCAGCGATTAGAGCGTCGGCCCGCGGACTGAAGAGCCCCAGGATCGGTTCCCACTAAGGGCACGTACCTCAGTTGCAGTTTGTCCCCAGCCCCAGTTGGGATTGTGTGGGTGGCAACTACTCTATGTGTCTCTCTCACATCGATGTTTTTCTCTCTCTCTCTCTCTTCCTCCCTCACTCCCTCCCACTCTATCTGAAAATAAATGCAAAAATGTCCTTGGGTGAGGATAAAAAACAAAACAAAAAACAAATAAGGTATTTTAACTGGAATTTCAAAAAAATGGGAAAGATTCTACATATATACATGTTAATTTTATAAGCTTATCATGATCTACATCTCGCCAAACAAGACAATGCCCCATCATCACTGTGAGTGATGCCAACTCACCATTTGAAGGGGGAAGTGGTGGTGGCAGGAAATAATCACCCCCCTCCCCCGAGCATCTGGTATAATAATCAGCACCTCTACTCTGCAAGAGTTCTTTTTCTAAAGCTATCTTCCACCTCAGGTATGAGTGGATGTGGAAGGAAGAGGGAGCATTCAAAAGCTGGTCCATCTACCTTCACAAGGTTACCCTGTAGCACCTGCCCCCAACACTACCCCATAACTCATATGGGGCTATGCACTGTTCCCAGTGGTGATGGGGCAATGATCCAACCAGACAATATGAGAAACGGTCACCTGAATAATATCCCAACCCAATTCACAACACCCAGTCCTCTTTTATTCTGAGTTGTTTTTATATGTATATATCGAGTGTCCCCCAAAAAATGTATACACAAATTTGAATAAGTATAAAGCCAGTGTTTATTAACATACATTTCATTTTCAAAATGTAATAGACTTGCCCTGGCTGGTTTTCTCAATGGTTAGAGCATCGGCCTGCGGACCAAAGAGTCACGGGTTTGATTCCAGTCAAGGGCATGTACCTCAGTTGTGGTTCGGTCCCTGGCCCTGGTCAAGTTGAGTAGGAGGCAACCAGTGTGTCTCTCTCATGTCAATGTTTCTCTCTTTCTCCCCCCCTGCCCTCCCTCCCACTGCATCTGAAGATGGAAAAATATCCTCGGATAAGAATTAAAACAACAACAACAAAAAATGTAATAGACTCTACAGACACCCTGTATACATTTTTTGGGAAACTAAACACACACACACACACACACACACACACACACACACACGACAGGGTAAAAGTAGGTTTATAGTTGTTCATATAAAAAATAATAATTAACAAATAATAATACAAGAATAAACTCTGTTTCACATTCTCACAACTGTAAATCTATTTTCAGCCAATGCTGTATGTGTGTGTGTATTCATATATATATCCCAATCACTTTCTACTGTACAATTTTAATAGTTTTCCTATTTATTTTAATGCAAAAAAAATTGTCAAATTCTTCAATTTTGCTCACTTCTGCATTATCTCCAGGATTGAGTATGGGAGAGAGACCCAACCTTTCTATTTTATTCACCACTGTATTCCCAGTGCCCAGAAGAGTCCTTAGCAGACATCTAAGTTATTAGATAAATAACTTTTGAATGAAAAAACAAATCAATCAATACATTTTCTCTTCTTTTCTGATGTCATAAAAGCATTGCTTTGTTTTTCTGAAGTTATATATTACCATTATCAAAAATTATGGGCTATATTCTTTTCTCATCTCTGCCATAATGTATTGTTTCCTTTTCTCCCACCTTTCTTTGTAGCTAGCCCACAACCTACCAATCAAACAAGAGTCATAGTCTCTACAGATTACCATAATTAGAAGAATCATAAAATATATATTCTAGTCTCAAAACTAATACCAAATAGGCCCTGGCTGGGTAGTTCAGTTGGTTAGAGCACTGTCCATATACACCAAGGTTGTGGGTTCAACCTCTGGTCAGAGCACATACAAGGATCAACCAATGTTTCTTTCACTCGCTCTCTCTCCCTCTCTCTTTCATGCTCTATCTCTAAAAATATTTTTAAAAACTAGTAACAAATAGTTGTATAGGCCTTCTGCATGTCACTTACCCTCTCTGCAACTCAGATTCCTCACAGGGAGGCATTATGATAAAAAAAAAACATAAATCTTGGGAGTTTTAATTGACTGGGTTCTAAATTCCAGGTAATCAGGCAATTAAGTTATGCAACCTCAATCTCACTAACCTTCAATGTGCCCATCTATAAAATGTTACAACAATTCTTATTTCATAGAAGGTTACTGTGAGTATTAACTGAGAAAATGAACAAAAGTATTTGCACCCTTCATGGTACACAGCATTCAACACTAGATATTATCATAGCAAAATGTACTCGTCAAACAACAACATCCAAACTCAGTGCCTAAACACACGAGAGCTAGGACAGTTCTTTACTTTGTACTGAAATCTGATCCCCTGAACTCAACTATGAAAGAAGAACCACTTCCTCTAAATATCAGTAAGATATAAATGATAATGTCCACCTATAATAAATAGAATTCCAAAACTCAATGTTCTGGAGAAGACAAACTGGTACCACTTTAAGGCAATAAGGTATTCATTATTTTAATTTCTTGATATAATCAGTTCTGCTCTGCACATTGAGAACTCAGCCAGAAAACAAATTCAATGAAAGTTCCAAGATACATCATTAAGATTTAGGAACAAAAGGCACCCAAGACGGCGACAGAGTAGGTGGATGTCACACTCACTTCCTCCCTGGACCAAACTGGATTTATAGAACAATCAACCTGAATAATCAACTGAAGCCTAGTTGAACAGAAGTCTTTTAACAAAAACTTTATAGCAAAAGCTATTATTTACAGATGACATAATACTGTATATAAAAAATCCTAGCCCTGGTTGGTTTAGCTCAGCGGTTAGAGCATCGGCCGGCAGACCAGAGAGATCCGGGTTCAGTTCCCATTAAAGGCATGTACCTAGGTTGCAGTTTGTCCCTGGCCCCAGTTGGGGTCATGTGGGTGGCAACCACTCGATGTGTCTCTCTCACATCAATGCTTCTCTCTCTCTTCCTCCCACTCTATCTGAAGATAAATGTAAAAATGTCCTTGAGAGAAGATAAAATTAATAAAAAAAATAAAAATAAAAAATCCTAAAAGTTCCATAAAAAAAAACAACCCCACTACAACTGATAAATGAGTTCAGTAAAGTAGCAGGATTCAAAATAAATATCCAGAAATCAATTGCATTTTTTTTTTATCCTCACCTGAGGACATTTTTTCTATTTTTTGTTCAGATAGAGTGTGGGAGGGAGAGAGAGAGAGAGAGAAACATCGATGTGAAAGGGACACGTCGAGTGGTTGCCACCCACACGACCCAACCAGGGCCGGGGACAAACTGCAACCGAGGCACGTGCCCTTAGCGGGAACCGAACCCGGGTCTCTCAGGACCGCAGGCCAACGCTTTAACCGCTGAGCCAAACCGGCCAGGGCTCAATTGCATTTTTATTCACCAATAATGAACTATCAGAAAGGGAAGCTAAGAAAACAATCCCATTTACATTGCATCATAAATAAATAAAATACATAGAAATTAATTTAACCTAGGATATAAAAGAATATAAAATTATAAGGCATTGAAGAAAATACAATTAAGTGGAAGCATATACTGTGTTCATGGATAGGAAGAATTAACATCATTAAAATGTCCATACTACTCAAAGCAATCTATGGAGTCAATGCAATTTCTATCAAGATAACAATGGCATATTTCAAGAACTAGAACAAATACTTCAAAAGTTTATATGGAATCTGAACAGCCTCAAAGGGTGAAAAAGGTAAAGAGGTTAAGGAAAACAAAAACAAAAAACTCAAAGACAGAGACAACAGAGGGTGGGAATGGTAGAAGAGCATAAGGGGCACAAATGATGATGGAAGGAGACTTAACTTTGGGTGGTAAACACACAACACAATGTACAGACGATGTATTATAGATTGTACACCTGAAAGCTATGTAATTTTTTTTTTTAATCCTCACCTGAGGATATTTTTTCCACTGATACTTAGAGAGAGTGGAAGGGAGGGAGGGGTGAGAGAGTAAGACACACAGATTGGTGGCCTCCTGCACAGAGCCCCAGCTGGGGCCAGGGAATCAAACCTGTGCTCCTTCTGTGCGAGGTCCAACTGAGCCAAACCAGCCAAGGCAAAAGCTATATAATTTTATTAACTAAAGTCACTCTAATAAAGTCAATAAAAATTTAAATAATTTAAATTTTTTTCAAAGAAAAGATTTAGGAACAAGAAAGTAGACATAAAATAGAAAAATTCCAGAAAACATTATAACCAACATTGAAAATCCCTGGGTTACTAGTGAGATTGGCCCCAAGTGTCAATCAAAAGTAATGTGTTATCCTGGCCGGTGTGACTCAGTGAATTGAGCATGGCCTCATGGACTGAGAGGTCCCAGTTCGATTCCAGGTCAGGACACATGCCTGGGTTTCAGGCTCACTCCCCAGTGGGGGGCATGCAGGAGGCAGCCAATCGATGTATCTCTCTCACATCGATGTTTCTATCTCTCTCTCTCTCTAAAACAATCAGTAAAAACATATTTAAGAAAAAGAAGCCCTGGCTGGTTTGGCTTGGAGGTTAAAGCATAGGCCCGTGGACCAAAGAGTTGCGGGTTCAATTCCAGTCCAGGGCACATACCTTGATTGCAGTTCATTCCTGGCCCTGGTCGAGGTTGTGTGGGAGGTAGCCAATCAATGTGTCTCTCTCACATCAATAATATTCTCTCTCTCTCTCTCTCCCTCCCTCCCACTCTACTCTAACTAGAGATAAATGGAAAAATATCCTCAGGTGAGGATTAAAAAAAAAAAGTAAAACAACTCATCCAAAATCACATAACTAATAAATTAGAAGGTTATATTTCAAGCCTAGGTCTGACTCCAAAGCCCATGCTTTTGACCACTATGTTACTAAATTCAGATCACCTCTATGAAGGCCAACAGATTAAAAAAGATGTTCATAAAAAGAAGCAATTCTGTAGATAATGTATACTGTACACTGCCCAACACAAGAGGGCCTCATTCCCTGAAACCTGAATAAGAAAAGAAAATTAGGTCTTTTTCAATATCCTTTTTTTCTTTCTTTTTTTTATCCTCACCCAAGGACATTTTTCCATTCTTTGCTCAGATAGAGCGGGAGGGAGAGAGAGGAACGGAGAGAGAGAGAGAAACATCGATGAGTGGCTGCCACCCGCACGACCGACCAGGGCCGGGGACAAACTGCAACCAAGGTACATGTCCTTAGCGGGAACCGAACCCGGGTCTCTCAGGACCGCAGGCCGACGCTCTAACCGCTGAGCCAAACCGGCCAGGGCAATATCCTTTTTTTCTTAAAGAATTTTTAAAAAAATTTTAACTCCTTGATCCATGTTATTTTTCATATGTTCTGAATTTAGTAATTTGAAAATTAAATTAAGGTCTAGGGACTGTATCAAACAAAAAAGCTTCTGCACAGCAAAAGAAACAACCATCAAAACAGAAAGGCAACCCACTGTATGGGAGAGCATAACTGCCAATGATACATCTGATAAGGTGTTAATTTCCAAAATATATAGAGTACTCATACAACTCAACAAAAGGAAGAAAAAGAACCCAATTAAGAAATGGGCAGAGGAGCTAAACAGACACCTCTCCAAACAGGACATACAAATGGCCAAGAGACATATGAAGAAATGCTCAACATCACTAATCATCAGAGAGATGCAAATTAAAACAGCAATAAGGTACCACCTCACACCTGTCAGAATGGCTGCCATCAACAAATCATCAAACAACAAGTGTTGGTGAGGGTATGGAGAAAAGGGGACTCTAGTGTACTGCTGGTGGGAATGCAGACTGGTGCAGCCACTATGGAAAACAATATAGTGTTACCTCAAAAAATTAAAAATTGAATTGCTATTTGACCCAGTGATCCCACTTCTAGAAATATACCCTAAGAAGCCTGAAACACCAATCAGAAAGAATATATGTACCCCCATGTTCATAGCATTATTTACAATAGCTAAAATCTGGAAACAGCCCAAGTGTCCATCAGTAGACAAATGGATAAAAAAGCTGTGGTACACATACACAATGGAGTACTATGCAGCTGTAAGAAAGAAAGATCTCTTATCCTTTGAGATGTCATGGAGGGACCTGAAGAGTATTATCCTAAGTGAAATAAGCCAAGCAGAGAAAAACAAATATCACATGATCTCACTTATTTGTGGAATATAATGAACATAACAGTCTGAGGAACAGGGTAGACCCCAGAGACGGGGAAGTAGGGTACAGACTGACAACCCTCAGAAGAGGGGGTAGGGGTGAGAGATAAACCACAGAAAACTTATGTGCATGTATGCATAACCAACAGACACAGACAACAATGCTGGGGACGGAGGGGGGGGGGAGGGTGTTAATGTGGAAAAAAAGGAGAAACATCTGTAACAAAAATAAATTAATAAAAAAAAATTATTTAAGTCTAGGATAGCTGCAGAGAGAAAGACAAAAATCAATTAATATCAAATTATAAATCAAATTAATATCAAATTATAAAAATATATGAAAAATTTCAGAGTTGATTCAAACTACCTATTATGAGTTCTAACATGAGAACGTTACTTGGTAAAAACTGACTCTTGTCAAGTGTCACACGATTAATTTAAGAAAAAAAAGTAAAGGCTAGTAAGTAGACATATTATCTTCATATAATCATCCCAAATTTAAAGGGAAATTAATTTTTACAGTGTTATATTTTAGAATGAAACACATAATATTTGAGCCATTGTCCTAGTAACTTATAAGGTAATCAATGAAATTCAGTTACTCCCATAATGGCTAAAAACAAACATAAAAACCATTCAAGAATAACCACAAACACAGTCTTTATTCTCTACGGTACAAAAGACCAATCATAAGCCCATCTGTGTGAGACCTAGTTAATAAAAACATTATTTGAGAGGGATATAAAGAGAAGAAAAAGTCATTTATTAGAATGTGACAAGCTTTTAAATGTTTGCATTATCATTAACCAACTGCCTGGTTCTCTGGTTCACACACCTGCCACCTCCATCCAAAGCTATCACAGTAGCAAACTTGGAAGTAGGCTCATGTCTAAAACACTCGCACCCTCTTCTGACCCTTTGGGAGTACTGCATGCACACCAGTTACTGAGTGAAAAACTCTAATAAAGCCATAAATTAGTAACTCTGCAAGAAACATTCTCCAGATCATTCTTATATTTTAAATTCCCTAAATGAACCTAAATTTAGCTTAATAAAAATATAAAATAGCAGCTCTTCAACATAAAATTTGTGTCCATGAAAAGAAAATCAACTGTTTTCTTAACATTTTAAAAGTTTGTATATTAGCTGATTTTTATTACAGAAATTACCATGATGACAATAATTAACATACAAAGATCGTACTGTGTGTGCCAGACACTGATGTAAATAAATTAATTTAATCCTAACAACAACTTTAAAAGGTAGGCACTCATCTTACAAATGTGTAAAGTGAGGCACAATGAAGTTAAATAACATGCCCAGGATCATGCACCTGGTAGTAAGTGGTAAGACTAAAGTTCAAATTCAGTAACTGTGACTTTTATTAACTGTGAGACTTATTTATACCCAAAATATCCCTCTGAGGTAGAATGGAGTTGATATGATAACAAAATGAAACATGACTGAAATACAAAAAATTTAAGTTGTAAGGAAAATTACAAATAAGTCATCCAAATCTCTCATTTTCAACAAAGTCCCAAATGATACAAAAATATTACATGAAATAGTTTTGGTCACTTTCACATTCCTCCTCCCTTGAAGAGTCTGATCTTCTGGTGTCTATGATGTTTTTATGCATTATTTTTATTCCCCATTCCTTTTCTCCATCAAACTATGCCCTTATTTATCCATGATCTGTTTCTTTAAAAGAAAAGAAAAAAACTAATCCATACTGTATGCGTTATTTTTCTTCTACAAAGCAGAACTACTTACCTATTCCTATCTAAATTCCCTATTTCATTGAGATCTTTAAAAATATTTCCATTAAGACAGTAAATCCAAATAGCATAATCAATTCCTTCTCATTGCAAATATGATATTCTCATCTGCCTGGAAATATTTAGAGTATTCCTACTTGAAATGAGGGCTGAGACTAGATAATCTAAGATTTCTAAAAATATGCCTGGCTGATATGGCTCAGTGGTTGAATGTCGACCCATGCACCAAGAGGTCACCAGTTCAATTCCTGGTCAGGGCACATGCCCAGGTTATGGGCTCAATCCCCAGTGGGGCGTGTGCAGGAGGCAGCCAATCGATGTTCTCCTTCATCGATATTTCAATCTCTCTCTCTGTCTAAAATCAATAAAGAAAAACATTTTTTTTTAAGATTTCTAAAAATAACTTTATTTTCAAACAGGATATAAAGGCACATTATCTAATGATCTGTAGTTCAAAACAACATCTATCTAGAACATTCCTAGATTCCACAGTTCGCCTACTTAAAACTATTTATAATATTCAAAATTAAGAACATTTAATAATCCAAAAATGGCATAACCAAGCTCACTGCCATTCATGACCAGAAAATTCAGCATGGGTGAGAACAAAGGCTTTTCAGATTTTTTTTTACAACTATGTTTTCATCTCATAATATTAATTTTAAGTATACTTAGAGAAAGTCCAAAGTATTAAAAACATATAAACTGCACCAGTTTTAATATGCTAGATTCAAACACAAAATGGTTATATTTTAGTACAATAACTGATCACAATGCTAAAGAATTAATCATAACATTATTCTTATCTCCCAAATTTAAGCATAACAAAAACAGCACAGGTAATACATAATGAAAAGGTGCCAAGAAACTCCCTGCAAATCCCAGAACTCTTTTTAGCTTACCTCGGTCTGCAGAATGGCAGCCCTTTGTTCCTTAGCAGTCAAGGACTCCTTCAGCACTTCAATGTGTTGCTTACTGTCGGAGAACTGGTTCGTAAGTGTTTCTAGCTTTGTCTGCAGAGCTAGTAGTTCTGTGTCTTTTCTGGAGAGCTCCTGCTTCACCTGACCAATCTACAGAAGAAAACAAAACACTGTAAGAAAAAAAAGAAATGAAACAACCACCTCTGATCTGGATCTTTGACAAATCTAAGTCACAAGATATGAAACTAAAAGCAGCATTAATTTTATTACAGGACACAGTTCATCTCTTTGCATCACCCAATCTTAGACAACCCCACCACCACCACACACACACACAAAAAAAATAACACACAAAAAAAAAACCCACAAAGCTTATTTGACTAATAGGGAAATTTCCAATTTTCATTTATTGTCTCCTAAACATTTTTTGAAATCCCTTAGAAAAGAAACAGAAGGAGAAAAATCCCAACTCAATTAGATTACTATGATATAGTAGTAAGGATATAAACAACACTGTTCTAATAAAAGTTTCCATTTTATGAAGTCGGACCTTTTCAGAACATAAAGCAGAATTAGTGTAATGTAATTCAGAAGGAAAAAATAAACCTCCAAATATTGCTATTTAAGGTTAAAATGAAAAGCTGCCACTGCTGTGTTTTTTATTTTTTGTTAAGAGTTTTCTCATTCTCAAACAAAGTTTAGGTTAAATCCTTATCTTAAAAGCTACTCTGTATTATAAGGCATTATAAATAGGCGCTTTTTAAAAAATCCTGTAATTTTGATGAGTTGGGAGTACTGACCTAAAGAAAGATTCCATCTACAAAATTAAATCACCTACAATATGTCACTCCGACTAAATGGAGAAGACCTCAATAGAGAATGCATAAATCTCATTCTGTAAGAAACTATATGTGTAATTTGACAGAGTAGTCCATAAACCAATAAGTGCTATTCATTCGCCTATAAATTTCTCTCATCTTAACTTAGAAAACATTTATTTCTAACATCTCCTTTGCATTTCTGTTTCTAAAAAATTTGTATCAGTCTTTCATTCTAAATGTTAAGTCAAATTAGCAGAAATCAGATCTGCTTTTACATTATTTCTACTGCCTAGGAAAATAACAGTGCATTGAAAGACAGAGTAATTACTGGAAGTATAAATATGATAAGAAGTAAATAATTTCAGTATCACTGATGAAATGAAAGTACTTTTTATTTCTTTAAATTCAATATATGTAAAGTATTGTATTGTAATAACCTTAGATATAATGGAAAAACCTTTTCATAATAGTTTTCCATGAAGAAATATAAAATAAATTTTACTTTAATTAAAATTAGACTTTTAAAAAACCCTAAAAATAAAATTCTAATTTACTCTTCTGTTTTGCAAGACAATAAGCATTTTTCTCATATGCATGAAATCTCCATTTATAGATATAGTTTTCATTCAACAAACATTTGTGTAGTTACAGCATGCAAAGTATTTGAGGATAGTAAGGCCATCAGTGGAAGATAATAGTAAATGGCAACTATTTTCATCCTGTTGTATAGATGTGTACCAGGAGTTACCACATATTGTAATAGTAGAGTGTCTTCCATGACATCCCTTTACCAACAAACATCAAACATTAGTATTATCCTATCCCTGACACAGAAAATACACTGAAAACACACTGGCAGTGCGAAGGAATATTTGGGAGAAATGTTCAAAGTGTTATCACTTCCTCAGCTAAAGAACTATAGCTTAAAGATTACTCAAATTTCTAGCTACCTCTAATCATGTGATCAAAAAATATATAAAATCTAGTTTCCTATCATCTGCACTATTAATCTTCAAATAATGTTATAGTAACCATAAAGACTGAGAAAGGGATGAAAATATTCTAAGTGGAAAGCAGAATAAAGAAGCACAAATTCTGCTTAAAAGTTAGGAATACAAGGCTTTGTAGTTACACATGAGGATGACTGTGTCTTTGAGTAATTATTTTACTTCTCTAAGCCTTGGTTTCCTAATCAGTAATAAGGAGAAAGTAAACCAGTGCCACTGTGTTGTTTAGAGATCAAATAAAAAAATGTACAGTATGTGATTAGCCTGTTGTTTGACACTAAAACAATGACTTAATAGTAGCTGAGAAAAAAAAAGAAAAAAGCTATGGATCAAACTCTCCTCTAGACAATACATGCATGATTACCACAAACCAAATTAGGCCCTTTCAGACAAAATGTTTCACTTCTCTACCTATCCTATAAAGTGGTTCATAAACAGCAAACACACCGAATTAGCATAAGGGTTTTTTTTAATGCTGCATTCCAGTCTTATCCTACAATTATTTTCAGAAGGGTATTTTCTGACACTGGTGTGAAAACGTGTGCACAGCCCAGTAGAGTGCAGCAGAGCGAAGAGTTTACCAGCACAGCTTGTGGAACCAGATTACTCATGTAAAAATCAAACTCCGCCTCTTACAAGCTGTGTTTCCTAAGCACCACTCTGTTACTTCAGTTTCCTCATCTATAAACTGCAGATGATAACAGACCTACCTTAATAGGTTATAAAATGCTTATAATAAGTGCTCAAGTATTTTGAAATGAATTTTAAGTTCTTTAGAAAGAAAGACTGAACTAGATTTGGAGACTTTAAATGAGTTTCATGCTAATTCTAATGTATTAGATAACTCTAAATAAGCTCATCATTTTCTATATATCTGTTCTAAAGTAACATTTGTTGCAAAATCACCATATGGAAACTTAAACGATGATGTCTACATATGAAGGTAAAGCACTTTACTCAAGAATTTCAAATTCGAATAAATACTAGGTAATGAACCTAGAACATCTGCATATACCTAAGAAGAAAAAGAGACTATTATTCATGTAAACTATCAAGTCTCTAGTAATAGGAAAGGAGTTGAGAAAAACCAAGCTTTGAAGTACCATCCACACAGTGACAACAGCAACAATAAAGAACCAGGTACAGGGCTTCCAGGGCACAGGAGGGCTCAATGCACACAGTGACATATGGTTCAAACTACTGAACAAGAGTTGGTTAAAGAGCAGAGCAGGCTGGTTAGTGCCAGTACTGGGCAAAGCTGCCAACCATAGAAAATGAAAGTATAAGCCACCCAGAAGCCAGAGCTAGCAGGGTCCCACTGTGGGATCACTGCACACGAAAAGGTAAATCTTACGGCAAAGACCTCAGCCTGAAGACCAGCCGCTCTCTTTTTCAGCTCCTCCCCTTGAGCCTCTTTCGAACTTAGTTCCTCCTTCAGTTGCTCTACCTGTCACGACATTGTTATTCTTTTTTATTTATGTGTCAACTTAGGTTTTATCTGCTTTTGAGCCAGAGCAGTAACTGGAAATAACAATAACATAATACAATCAAATCTGTTTCCCTAATTCCTCTTCAAAGGACCCCAGATGGTTTCTCTATTTTCACAGGGTTTTAAAATTAATTGGAATGTGCTCATCCACAAATCGGAAGCACAGGATATTTTGTTCTCAAATTAGGGTGAAAAATCCACACTAACAGAAAGTTTGGATATATGAATTTTTAAGTTTCAAATTAACATGAAATTGGCAGTAGTCATGTCATTGACAACAGATTCTTAATATAATAGATGAATATTCTAAAGATTTATATGCCAGGTATGGTACCATAATAAGAACTCAGAAACTGGAAGGGGAGTTATAATTGGGTCATTCCCTTACAATTTTCACTTCTGAGAATTCGGGGAACTAATACAATTGAGATATGGCAAGAGGGAGGAAGATACTTATTTTCTATACATATTTTATAATTACAATTATGATTTTTAATTATACCACAACAAACTGGATAAACTGACAACTGTGATAAACTAAATCCTCCAATGTGCCTAAATGGTTTATAGAAAGAGAATCACACTAAATGGTTTTAGATCTAAGGAAAGAATGTTGTAACTGAATTTTTAAGTATAGACTAATATGCCTCAGTGCTACCTATCTTACTTTACATATACCTGAGCATACATGGAATACAACCTGATACAAATGTATCTTCTCCAAGGGATAGAGCAAACGGCTTTCCTTTATGGAACTGTATTTGAAAGAAAAACAAGCTTTTATTTAAGCCATATCTAGGGGAAAGGCGGGGAAGGGTTCAGCCTCTTAAGGTTTTGACTTTTAAAATAATTCACAAGCCCTGGCCTGTTTGGCTTAGCGGTTAGAGCGTTGGCCTGCGGACCAGGGAGTCCTGGGTTCCCATTAAGGGCACATACATTGGTTGCAGTTTGTCCCCAACCCTGGTTGGGGTCGTGTGGGTGGCAACCACTCGATGTGTCCCTCTCACATCGATGTTTCTCTCTCTCTCTCTCTTCCCCCCTCTCTCCCTCCCGCTCTATCTGAAGATGAATGCAAAAATGTCCTCAGGTGAGGATTAAAAAAATAAATAAAATAAAATACTTCACAAGAGGTAGAGAATTAGATGTCTCACATTGTGAGAAAACTTTATCTGGATGTAATTCTACTAAATCATCTCAGCAATACTGATAGACATGAAATGTTAAACTGTAATAATACATACTTTTGCCTCATACAGGTAATTTTGTATTAAGTGAAACCTTTAAATAACTAGAGAACATCTGTAATTCTGACTTTAATTCTAGGCAAGTTCACTTGAAAGAATTATTTTAGAAGTATTCTTCCCTGAAGTCTGGTAAAACAGTGTTAAATTCTTCAGCATCACTAAGGACACAGGCATAAGTATCAATTTTTCAAACCCTTTTTTAAAATTACAATATCACACACCATTACCTTATTTTTCATGAATTTAGAATGACTCCGATAGACCTCCATTTGCTTCATTTCTTCCTCCCGTTCTTCAGTGCTCAAAGCCCCATTCGATTTCAACATCTGAATTTCCTCTTCCAAGTCTCGGAGCCCACGCTCCATAGAGGAAATTTTTGAATCCTGAGGACAATGAAAGATTTAGATATTAAAGTATTCACAAAAAATCTTAGAAATGTTAAATTTAATAAAAATAAACATGCAGGAAAATTGCTGTCTAGCAGTTGATACCTTACTTCTAAAATATATCTTTTATGGTAATTTGGGTGGCAGGAGGAGGACTCCTGTCTGTAATGATTTTTCCTCTATCTCTTCCTCTCATCTGCACCCTTACTTTTTTTTTTCACACAAATGGATAAGTTCATTATATTTTTCTGTGAATGTCAGACAGGATTTTAATAATTAATAGTGTCAATATTTTTAATTCCAAATATTAATAGCATACATATTTTTAGCTTCTTTTTTTTCTTCTTGTTGTCTTAACAAATTTATTTTCACTGCAGAAAACTGTTCTTTATAAATTATTCTTATGAATATTTGCAGTTATCCAGAATATGGGCATCTTACAAGTAGGAATAAACATGCCATGCAGGTCATTTGCCAACTAATCTGTTGTTTCTTGAGGAAATTTTCTACAATGTAATTGCTTGTCTGCTGGCAAAATGGGCAAACGTGGAGTTTAATTTGGCAATTTCTCAACAAGACGTACTTTTGAAATTTTGGGGAAAAGTTTTACTTACTTATAATGGAAGAATTCCTTCTAGAAGGTATAAACATTATAAAAAGCACATTTTAGATTCTAACTTATTTATACACTTCTGAGTATAAACACTGAGGTAACTCAAAATCAATACCTATGAATCTCAACCATCATCTGCACCCTTTCCATTAAAGGTAAGAGAATTAACTAAAGAAGTAAAAGCAATGGAAACCTGGTTAAATTTTCTTTGTACATTATGGTCAACAAATATCTAGTGAAATTTTTTGTAATATTAACAATAAAACCTTTTCTAGACATAATATCTTATCATTTTACTTGGTGATCCCCTAAAAGGTTTATCTCTGCCTACAAAGGAGGGGGACAATATGTAAGAGGGTTTCAAAGATTTATACAATAATGTTATAACTATATATATAATAATTATGATTTTATAACATATCCTTACAGAAAAACAAAGCTAAATAATTACATTAAGATTTAGTTTATCATACTCGTATTATCATACTCGTAATCTTTTTCTCTATACTGCTCCATATATATAAAATATTTTATAATAATCTTTTAATAATCACTGTCCTTGTAAATCATTACCACCACAATATCACCTCCTAGAATATCCTTTTATATTCAATGTCTTGGTTTTGTTTGTGACAATATCTAGTGATTACTTTAGATGTCATCAGTTACAGAAAGATCACGTTAGATGTTGTCAGTGACAAAAACTCCTACGAAGAATGAATACATTTATATCAATAGTTGCATATGCTTAGTCACTTAAGAAATAAATATCTTAGAGATCATCAATTAAGTATTGCTTTATTTTATTTGGAATTTTAGAGAAACCGTTCCATTAGAAAATAATTTTGAGAATGAGAATGACCTCCTGTTGCACTTCAGCTCAAGGATTGCTAGCCTACGTTCCTTGTTATCATAATTCTTAGAGCATGCAGATAAAAGTTAAAGGATTTGGCATGAGACAACTATAATGAGCTATTTTTAGGTTCAGGGGAAAGGAGGAGCATGTATTCTTCTGTCTTGCCGTTATATTACCTTTAAAATTATCCCAACAGAGAAAGACAAACATCATATGATCTCACTTATTTGTGGAATATAATGAACATAACAGTCTGAGGAATGGGGTAGTCCCAGAGACGTGGAAGTGGGGTACAGACCGACAATCCTCAGAAGAGGGGTTGGGGGAGAGATAAACCACAGAACTTATATGCATGTGTGCATGAACAATGGACATGGACAACAAAGCTGGGGACAGGACGGGGAGGGAAGGGAAGGGGGGAATCAATGGGGGGAAAAAGAAAAAATCTGTAACAAAAATAAATTAATTAATTAAATTCAATAAAGGAAAAAAAAATTTTAAAAAATTATCCCAACAAAAAATTTCCTTTACAAATCTATTCATATTAAACTTATATTTACTCCAAAACTAAATGTATTAATCAGTATAATCAAAGACATTCTAAACCTAAGCCAGGATTTTTATTTACTCATTTAAAATTATTGGGTGTCAGGAAACTACTTCAAATGCACTATGAAAATTCACTTTTGAGATTACTAAAAATCATCCTGGAAATATCAGGATGCAGTCCCTCAAGAATGACTAAATTACTAGGCATATGCATGTGACTGACCTGCAAATGAAAGAAAGTGAAATGTGGTTCACCTCTGACACTGGCGTGGGTGGCAATGAAAGGGGGCTAGCAGAAGGAGGGAGTGTATTTCTAGCACCACTGGTGCTCTACACAAGGCAAAATAGCCGTCAGTTAATAACTCCAGCTCTGCACATCACACAGATTCCACCTCTACAAAGCCCCTACAAGGAGCTTGCCAAGAAACATCCATCTTCTACCCTAACCCCAATACAGATAGAGAGGCAGCTCTTTACCAAATCAGCACCCCCACTATCAAATCATGCAGCATAAAAGCTTCTCCCCAGAAAGGGACCACAACTGCAGCCCTGAAAGCCATAGGCATGTGCTGACTGTCCAGAAAAAGAACCTGCCAGGCTACTCTCTGAAATCAATGCAGAAAATTAATGCCTGATATGCTCAACTAGTTCCAGCACCAACTCAACCAGTGCTCAGGCTGGGTTTATTTGAGGTTTCTTACTCCTAGAATGCATAATAATTAAGTAAATAAATTCCTAATCATCATACTATTATATACTTCCCCAGCCCTGGGTCTTCCAGCATTAATCAGTCAATCCCACTAAGCCTACTAAAATCCTATTCCTTATTAAATTTCCAATTCCTCAATTTTTTTTCCAAAGTTGTCTCCCTATTCTAAATAAAACATGGCTTTCCCAAAAGATATAACTTCCCCAAACTCTCTCCAGTGAAGATCACTAATCCGCCAGCACCACAAAGGATCAAGGGAAAAGTGTGAGCATCCTGGTTCCTCAACGCTGTTCCCCTTTATTTTGAGCTCATTATTTCAAGCTCCTATTCACTCCACCTTCTCACTACTGCCATCAAAAGACTTTCCAGTCACTTGTGCCCATTTTTTTAAATCCTCACTTGAGGATATGTTTTTATTGATTGTAGAGAGAGAGGAAGGGAGGGAAGGAGGGAGAAAGAGGAATGGGAGGGGCAGGGAAAGAAAGAAACATCAATGTGAGAAACATCGATCAGATGCCTCTCATATGCGCCCCGAACAGGAATCAAACCCGAAATGCTTTTGGTGTACAGGACAAAGCTCCAACCAACTGAGCCACCTGACCACGGCCACTCCTACCCATTTTAAGAAGTCTTTGGCACCAATCTTCCCTTCAAATCCCTCTTGCCACCATCCTAGAATTTCAATGTCTGAATTCTTTGATGTCCTTAATTCCAACGACCACATCCTCTTGTCCATTTTAGCTATCCAGTTTATAGGACTACACTCTGGATCCTATTGTCACCCAGGACTCTTTTCCCAGGCCTGTCACACCATGACTCTCATCTGCGGTTCTTCAATGTCACAAAGATCTCCACTTCCCTAACTTTTACATCATCTCCCACCAGTGAGTCCATTCTAAATTCTCTTTGTTCCCATCTAGGCTACGTTCCTGGGCTGATATCCAAATTACTCTTTCAACATCACTCTCAAATCATCTGCATCCCAACAATTCTGTTATATCTATCCAACAAAATTCTAACCCTAGAGTCATGCAGTAATTCTTCCCTGCTCCTCCACTGCTAAAGGAAAAGGGGGGGGGGGGAGAGAGAGAGAGAGAGAGAGAGAGAGAGAGAGAGAGAAGCATGAGAGGGAAGAGGAGTAAAGAGGGAACAAATGAAAAGAAGGAAGAGGCAGGAGATGGGAGGAGGAAGAGGATAAGAGGGAGAAGAAAACGAAGAGGGAAGGAAGGAGAAGGAGAAAAATTACATCATCTTGAAGATGGTTGTTGAACTCTTTCATTGTCTATCAGTTATTTTTCTTTCCCATTTCCCCCAAAGACTATTCTAGATCTTCATAATTCTCTCAAGCTTATCACACTCTCAGCAACTTAACTATTTCAGTTGTGATTTCAGCATAATGTCCACCTGCCACCACTGAGCCAGCAGAATCTCAGAACTTCTTACTTCTTAGCAGAATGACTAAAGGGTAATAGGACTTAAATAGATCCACTACCAATTAATACCATTACACTTTCCCATTTTGTCAAAAGGTGAACAAAATAATTTTGTGAATGTAGGTACATTCATGTCTTATGTTTTAACAAGAATCGGGAAATAACGTATAAATAACCCTGTGGGAAATGTGAACATTCAATTAAACTTTTCTAAAGGTTCTTTGCAATATTATGTTCAAAACGACTAATTGTCTAACTATAAAGAATCCAAAATCTACTAATTTGGAAGTGGTAAATCCTTTCCCCATGAGAATAAAGATGTACATGATATAAACAAGGTTTTAAGAGGAAATCATACAAAGTAAGAGAACAGTTCTTCTAATAACTATACTTGAGAAGCATCTATTTATAGATAACTTTATATACCAGAGACTAAATACTCTTATCATATCAACAAATATTAAATGAAGGGCGACAATGCAAAACACAATGTCAAACTTTTTCAGGGATATGAAGAAGTTAAAGAATACGAGAGAGAAAGAGAGAAGTGTCCCTATCCATAAGAATCTTTCAACTTTATTAATAACCTGTTAATTAAAAAAATAGTAATAATAGCAGCAGCAGCTTACATTGATTGAATATTTACTATGTGCCAGGTCCTCTTCAAAGTGTTTTACTATTTTTACTAATTAAACCTCAAAACAACCTACAGAATGAGTATTATTATTATCACCTTTTATCGATTAAGATATTGTGTAGAAAGGTTAGGTAACTTGCTGTGTCATACAGTTGACCAAGTATAGCCAGATTTTGAATCCAGGGAATTTAACTCAGAAGACAAGCTCTTCATTGCCAACAGCCATACCGCACAGCCTAAAAACTGCTAACTACTCATTAACATAAAGCATTTATTTACAAAGTATGACCATGGAACCCTGAGGGTGTCACCCAGACCCTTTCAGTAAGTCTGCACAGTCAAAACTATTTTCTTAATAATACTATCACTTGCCCTGGCCAGTTTGGCTTAGCGGTTAAAGTGTAGGCCCGCGGACCAGAGAGGCTCAGGTTCGGTTCCTGCTGAGGGCATGTACCTCAGTTGCAGTTTGTCCCTGAACTCGGTTGGGATCATGTGGGTGGTAACCAGTCGATGTCTCTCTCTCACGTTGATGTCTCTCTCTCACGTCGATGTTTCTCTCTCTCTCTTCTTCTCTCTCTCCCTCCTGCTCTATCTGAAGATAAATGTACAAATGTCCTCGGGTGAGGATAAAAAATAATAATAATACTATCACTTTATTTGCCTTTTCTACTCTGTAACATTGTCACTCAAGGTATAATAAAAGCAATGGTGAGCAAAACTGCTAGCGCCTTAGGACAATAGTCAGTAGCACCAAACCATAGCACTCATTGTATTCTTTAGTGTCAGGCACTCACAGAAAAAGAAGAGAGAAAAAAATTTTTAAAGACTGCTTAACTTAATGTCCTGTTACTTCATTACTTTCAATAAATCTCAACCCTTGAGTACACATCTTTTTTAACATTCTATGTGATAAAATGGGAAGGAGCTAGGTATTTCTGCTGCAAGGAGTAGGATGATTGTTCCCAGGAACCACACTTGTGTGCGTCTTTGAGTTGCAAGCTGAATTAGCGACTTTTTTTTTATCCTCACCTGAGGACACTTTTCTATTTTTTGTTCAGATAGAGTGGGAGGGAGAGAGTGGAAGAGAGAGAGAGAGAGAGAGAAAGAAACATCAACGTGAAAGGGACACATCGAGTGGCTGCCACCAGCCCAACCAACCAGGGCTGGTAACAAACTGCAACTGAGGTACATGCCCTTAGCGGGAACTGAACCTGGGTCTCTCAGGACCGCAGGCCGATGCTCAAACTGCTGAGCCAAACCGGCCAAGGCTGAATTAGCTACTTTTTTCATAGAAAACTATTTTTACTGGAAAGAATAACAGACAAACTATGGTTACTCAGACTTGATATCTGGCATATATTTTCTTTAAAATTAAGGAAATGGGCCTATCATTTTAAGAGTATAAAGGGGTCCTGAGAGCAAAGGTTTGAGAATAGCTGACTTAAAGAAATTCTGGACAACCCTTTTGGTCCAATTTGAGTTATATGCTACAATAAAAGGAACTGAGACGGATGTTCTTTTAAAGTGTCATTTTCATTAAGTCTTACTATTTATTTTTAATTTACAAAATGAGTAAATTATTATTACATACCACTTTCTAAAATTCATACATGACAGTGTCTATCACTTACATGTGTAAAATAACTCATAAGATTATTAGATTCTCACTTACCTTCATTTCAATAACAGTTTGCAGAGCTTTTGTCTTGGCAGAATCAGGGGCATTCTCAAATCTTCGATGCATCTCCTACACAAGAGAAGAAAAAAAAAAAAAAGAAAGAAAGAAAATAAGTGTCCTCTTTTTCATTCTCATTTTAAAAAGGGGGGAAGAAGGAGTAATTGTGTACAAAAGATGATCACTCGAGCCTAGTAAGACACACTGATCCTTCTGTCTCCCTGACCTTTCTCTGTGAAGCAAGTAACCCACAGACTGCAATTCAGGTTAACAGAGCATAGGAGGGTCCCAATCTCTGAACTTTAAAACCAGTCACACAGACCGTAGCTACTATAACAGTTGAAACTAGCATATCCCTAGGTTGTCAATCTCCTACATGACTGAACGATATGTAATCAGAACTCTAAATGATCCAAAAAGGGTATAAGAAATCTTCCCTTTTTAAAAGGAGAAAAAAAAAAAAAAAAAACAGTCACAATCAGTCTGCAATGCACAAGCATTCCTGCTAACAACATCCTTTCCATGGCATCCACCCCCTAGCTACCTGTAATGAAAACCTCTCTCCCGTGGGGGCTGCAAGTAGAAAGAAAAAGACAAGACTGCTGAACAAGTTTCCTAAGTAGTTCATGTTTAGAAAATGTCAGAAAAACATCGCTATTTTTTAATCCAAATTTTAGTGAGTCAGGTTCTAGAGGAAAGAAGGCAATGGTAGTGATATCATAATTAGGGTCTCCAAGGATCACCCTGAAGTTACCAGAACATCTTGGGATATTTTCTCATTACATTTTGTAAACGTCTCTGAGTTAGTCACTACTTCCAAAGTATTCTGAGAGAGACTCTAGTTACCACAAAGAATATAGAGATAAATACTTTCCAAATGAGAGTGCTTAGCCATAATAAAAAGAAATGTATAATATTTTAATTATACCTTTCACTAATTTATTCATTCTTGCCTGACCAGGAAGAATGGTTTGAGAGAATTAGAAAATAGAACTACAAACTTCATTGAGTTATCTATTCCTAAAAGAGTAATCCTAATGAAATGACAAAAGTTCTAAATTATAAACTGTCAACAGTTTAAACATCCAGTCATTTCTGAACATCCACACCCGCCTCTGGCTGCTACTAATATGGCGCAAACCACTATTAACATACACCACCCTTTCTGCTACCTCGCTCCCTAATTCAAGCCTTAAATATTCAACTAGGTATCCCACTTATAACAAACACCTCAAACTCTACATGAACTCTTGGTGGTGCCCCCAAAACCTGCTCCATCCTTCCAGTTACTCAGGTCAAAAACCAGTGAGTCTTCTTAACGCCTTCCTTCTTCTTTCAAGCCACAACCAGTCAGGAAATCCAGTTAACTCTCTCTTCAAAACATATCCAAAATCCAAGCACTTCTTGACATCTCCACTGCAACCACCTGGAGTGAGCCACTAACCAAAATATACCTTTTAATCCAACAACTTCCTAATCAGGCTCCCCACTCTTTATCTTGTTTCCCCAGTCTATTCTCAACAAAGCACTCAAGAGTGCCACTTTTCAACATAAATTTGATCTTGTTACTCCTTTGATCAAAACCCTGTCATGCCTCCCCATCTGACTCAAAGTAGAGCCACAGTCCTTTAGAAGCCTACAAGACCCCACCTCTTACCACTCTTCCCCCAGTCACTAGGCTCCAGCCACACTAGACTCCTTGCTGTTCCTCAAACATGCTAGGCATTCTCCAGTTCCTTAGGACCTTTACACCAGATGTCCTTGTTGCCTAAACTCTCTTTCTCTCCTTAAAGTCTTGGTTCAAATATCTCTTCTATGTTATTAGGTTTATTAGTTGTGATAATCACATTGTGGTTATAAAAGAAAATGTCCTTATATTTCAGAGATGTGCACTCAAGTCTATAGAGGTAAGTTACATCCTGTTAATAATTTGTTTTAAAATCTTTGGTGAAGAAAAGAAAAAAATGGATACATGAAGCAAGTGTGGCAAAATTTTGGAATATCTGAGTGATAAATATATTGAGATTCATTATACTATTCTCACTACTTTTATGTTCGCTTGAAATCTTCCATAAGCAAATTGTTTAACATTCTCAGTGTAACCTCCCCTATTTTAAAACTTAAAATTAACAGAACCCACATATCCTTTTCCCTTTACCTTACTCTACTTTTCCTTTTTGTACAGCACTTATCCTCAATCATATTATGTAATTTGTTATGCATTATGTTTATTATCTATTTCCCTCTAGATTCTAGAAGAATGTAAGCTCTGCCAGGGCAGGGTCTTTGTTTCATTCACTGATGAATCCAAAGTGCCTACAACAGTATCTGGTACACTGGAAAGATCCAATCATTATCCTTTCAAGGAAAATCTGCAAAATCTGTGTCTCTAGCCCTGTAGTAGATGGACATCTATCACTCTCTTGCTATGTGCTATTTGATCTCCTTTCCACGTTTGGGACTCCATATTTTAAGGCAGAGTCTACCTCCCACAACAGAAGCTAAAAACGCCACATTTTTGTTTTCCCAGCATTTCTTGTGGTTAAAGCCCAAAAACATGACCTGATCACCCCAATCCAACATATACATCACTTACTTTGAATCAGAATCTTATAATATGAATAAAGCAGCAACATGAATATTTAGAGACAATCTGGCACTGAGTGGCAGAGGCAGCGGTTACCTCAAGCTTCCAGACTCAGGAACAGCAGAGGTTCCAGTGGTTTAAACAATGTCAGTGATGGCAACTGAACAAGCTACTGTGCCTGTGCCCTGCACCAACAGCAGTCCTATCCTCTCCAAACCAAAAAAGGAGCATGACTGAGGTGAGGCACTGTATTTGGCTATATAACTTCTGACCCAATTTGTTAGCCCACCTAGGAATTCTGGGACCTACATACTCATTCATTTATTCACGTCAGGAACTATGCCAAGTTTGGGATATATAATAGTAAGAAATAACAAACTTGGTCCATTTTTTCATGGAATTTTTAGTCTACCATGAAAAAATAAATTTTAATCAAATAATTACAAAACAATTCATCAGAGTCAACAATGACCTCCACATTGCTAAAAGCCATGATTTATCCTTAGTCTTTGGCTTACTTAATCTATGAATAGCATTTGACATAGTTGCTCAAACCCTCTTCCTTTAGTTTCCAAAACATGACACTCTCTTAAGTTTTTCCTCTTATCTTACTAATTCATTTTCTGCCTAACTCCTCAGGAGTGCCTTAGGCATCAATCCTTAGTCCTCTTCTCTAACTTACTAATTTCCTTGGTGTTCTTATCCAGTCTCATAACTTTCAACACAATCCACTTAATAATGTCTCCTAAATTTTACCTCCTGCTGAAATCCACACTTGTATATATATCACTGCCTCCTTAGCATCTTCAAGTGTATATCTAATAGATATCACACTGTTAATATGTCTAAAACTGAACTCCTAATTTTCCCCCTTAAACTTGCTTCATCTTTTCCCATCATGATTTTTGGCATGTGTCCACCCAGTTGTTCAGGCACAAAACTTAGGAGTCTCCTTTTTCTCACACCTACATCCAAGCCATCAAGAAATCCTGTTGTCCCTATTTTCAAAATGTCTCCAGAAATTAAATGTGTCTTACTACTACCTCCACTACCATAATGATCTGAGCCACCAGTCTCTCTTACCCAGATTATAGCAAATCTCCTGAAGCCAACTTCCCTACTCACAATAGAACAGCTAGAGTTTTTTTAAAACAGAAGTCCAACATGCCTGATATCATCAAAAGCTTCTCATTTCACTCAGTAAAAGTCACAGTCATTACACTGGCCCAGAAGTCCTAAAGTGACCTGGCCCCGTTACTTGTATGGCTTCATCCCTTACCTTTCCCCCTTGGTCTCCAGACATACTAGCCTCTGTGCTTTTCTTCAATACAACTTGACTTAAGGCCTTTGCATTCACTGTTTCCTTTGCTTGACTCTCTTCTTCCCTTAACTATTCAAGTCTGTTCAAAAGTCAAACTCTCAATGAGGCCTATTCTTATTTATTTAAAATTGGAATTCACCTCTGACATATACTTCTATTTTTGCTCAGCATTTATAACTTTCTAATAGCACATTACTTATTATGATAAACATAACTGTCTCAGGGATCTTTTTTTTGTTTTTCATTCCCCAATATATACCAAGCACTCAAACCAATACCTAGCACAATGGTATACTCAAATAATTGTGAAATGAATCATTTTTAAAGAACTGTATGATTCATATGTGAAAAACGTTAGGAAAAAAAATGTCCACAGTAACATAACAGAAAAATGTGAGGGATCCTGATCAACTCTAGAGATCTTGGAAAGTTTCCTAAGGAATACTTGAGAGCTGAAGAGTGAGTAGGAGTTAAAGTGGGCATAGTTCAATCAAAAGGGGAAAAACTCGAAGGTATGTTCTCAACCAACTAACAAATGGAAGCTGAGAATCTGGAATTGCACTGCATGCTGCTCACATAACCCTGAAAATCTTTGTAAACGCCAAAGTACACAAAAAGCCTAGCCTTAAGACTGCTGGTCTACACGAGCTCTCATTCCTTCTTCACTTCCTATTCACTCTTTTGTTTTAATTGTACACTATTTCAGACATACAAGATCCCTTTTCTACTCTGGCTTCTACCTCTCCATTCAAGCAACTCCTCAAAATCACCAATAAATCCAGGTTGCCAAATCTAATGGACACTTCTCTGTCCTCATCTTCCTAGAACTCTGAGGTATTCAAAGCAGTGGCTCACTCCCTCCTATATACACATTTTCTCTTGACTATTATGACATCACAGTCTTCTTTTTCTCTCTATCATTCCAGCTGCTCCTTCTCTGTTTCTTTTGTAGGTTCTTGCTTCTAAATTAGACCCCAAGTACTATAGTGACCAGCGGATCAGTCCTAAACCCTTTTCTCTTTTTCATCTAAACTCTCTATCTACTACAATGCTTAAAATTCAATTGAGATACTAGTGAATTTCTAGGTCTGTCTACTGCTCTAATTTCAAGACTCACATATCCAACTGCTCATTTGATATTTCTCCTTAGATGTCTAACAGGGAACTCAAACTTATTTTATAAAAAAAAAAAAAAAAAAAAAACCTCTTGATTTTCTCCTCCCTAACCTGGTGAGTCTGATGACATATGACTCTTCCCCATCTGGTTAAATATGGCACTACCCTTCCAGTGGCTCAAGCCAAATACCAGTGTCTTCTTTTATTCCTCCCAGATATTCATTTCCCACAAGCAATTCAACAGCAGATCCTAATTGTTTTATGTTCAAAATATTTTCTGAATTTATCAATTTCACTCCATTCCAAATCTAGTTTAAGACTAGATAACTACAATAGCCTCTAGTTAGTTTTTTTCAAATTCCTCTATTTGCAAGAAAGCACCAGGGTAATCTTGATAAAACATCAACAAATCATGACACTGTTCTGCTCTGAATGCTACACTGAGTGCCCCATTTACTTCTCACTCCCTACAAAACAACACTGTATGACCTTAATAACTGAAAGAAAACTGGCCTTCTGTCATAAACTATTTTAAAATTAGACAAAATGAATAAAATAACTATTTACAGACTTTGAAAAACAAACAACATAAGGACTATGATCCTTAAAAGAAAAGAAACAAACAAGGTAATGGCCCAGACTTGCTATCTAGTATGTAATGCAAGGAGAGAAAACCCAAACAGAAAACAGCAGTCTTGCGGAGCTCAAAAGACAGATCAATGTGTAAGTCTTCTAAAGACAACAGAAAGGTGCAGAGCAGAATAACACAAAGAAGAATGCTAGCCAGAAAGGCAGCAGTGTCTAATCTTACAGGGGTCCCTTGAGTCTTTGGCCAAATACTAAGTGTGCATGCACAGGGCAAGACTCCACAATGTCAGACAAAGAACAACTACTGAGGACAAAATAACTACACAGAGTTATGCATTAAGCAACTACCTGTATTCACACGGAACTGGGAAAAAATTCAAGTTCCAAATACCAAAGTAGAGAGCACATCAGAGGTACTTAGTAGAGATATCAAAAAGGCCAAGCTTAGGAGTAGAGCTCATCTAGTTCCAGAGAGAAGGCTATCTATACCAACCCTAACAGAGTGTTTTAAAGCAAGTCTTAAAAGGATCAAGTTAATTCACAATTACATTAAATCTTGCAAGACAAAACACTTCATTAAAGAAGACAGTAAAATCTAGAACACATTAATCCAGGACGAAATCTGAACACATTAGTTCAGGCCACAATAATATCTCACCTGCATTAAAACAAACAATTCATCAGCTTCTTCCCAGCCTCCAGTTTGTCCACATTTAATCAATTCTCTACACTGTAAACTAGGTGATCAACTGGGTACACAGGAGATATTTAATAGTATTCGTTCAATAAGTGAGTATAAAACTTTAAAATGTAATAAAATGAATCCTGCTAACTATAAATAATCTTTAATAAAATCCTATAACCTATACTTTGCATTTTTCATTTGATAGTTCTGTATCTTCTTGAAAGTATTAAAACTGTGGGGGTTTTTTTAAATACCTCATAATTCAGATACTGAACTAATTTAATTAACCTATTTCCCATTATCTAATTCCAAATTAGGTAAATTTCCAAATGCTTTAAGGTGAAACTATTATAATTTCATTTTTAACCTTAGCAAACAAAGAAAACAGAAATTTATTTGAATTTAAAAAATCCTCCTATGCTAAGGAACTTAGATGCATTTTGAACCATTTAGGAATAAAGCTTTCCTATTAAGACATTTTTAAACCTATCAATCATAACAAATTTCCACTGAGAGGCCTACACATTAAAGATCATTATGAACACATCTTGCAGTCAGTGAGCTGATAACACTCCCTGTTCCCAGTGAGCACACCAAGCCTCTGACTCATGCACTGTTAATAATGAAAAGAGACTGGAAATAGAAATGAATGTACTATTCAAACAAATATAAGAAGTAGAATATGTTATCTGCTCACTTCATTTCGCTTCTTTTAGCCTGAAAATTTTCATTCAAAAAATTTTTAAATACAGGTAAAATTATCTGGCTCTTGTCACATTGTCAACTGAGATAGACAGTGAAAAATGTGTTCATCTTCTCTCATTAATTTACTGAAGAATAATGACTCGAGTTAGAAAATAAACATTAGAAACAAAAGAGCATATTTCTCTCTTTCTTTAGTAGTTCCTTTAAGTAAGTCAACCTTTATTTACACAACTGAGAGAAGGGAGTATTTGTGACTGAAAAGTACTACTTATGTCTTTTCATTTCTTTAAGTTTCAGGTATCTGCCTCTAAAACCCTTGGTTCAAGGGTGGAAGCTCCACATTGCTACTGAAGTCCTTTCATAGATTCGATCCTCCACCCAAGTTCTAGGTTTACTATACTCACAATAAAGAGAAGACAGAAATAAAGAAGGGAAGGGTAAACGGAAAGAATCCTCACTCCTGTATCTTAACTCAGCCAATGTCAGACAGCACTGTACTTTAATCTTTTACCATCTCTAGTAATGGCATTAATCTGAGAAAATGTATCATTTTCTGTCAAAATGGAAATGAGGCACAAATGACAAAAGTAAGGGAGGAGAAACAATCTGAATAAATAAGATACTCATTTTCCAAAATCACTACAACAGGGCAAACTAATTAGGGACTCCTTTCTCTGATTCTTCCTATTCTTTGTTTGTTATTTCTAGTGTTTTCTCTATATATATATATATCTATTAATTTTTCCCCTCTGCTTATACTTTACAATTGCCTATGATACAGTCAGGCATTCCGTAGATATGCTGGTTAGATTCAGTATTCTTACACTAGAACCTAGTCAAATATTAGGACTTTTAACATCAAATATTTCTGCAAACCTTAACATGATAACAGTTGTACTAACAAGGCTTATTGATTGAAATATGAGAGAAAAAAAAAAAAAAACTAGTATGAATGTAATAATGTTTTAATACAAATGTATTTTAGCCATCACAACAACAACTACATTTTTAAAAATGGAAACACATGTAGGTCTAAAATACATTATTTGGCCTATAGACAATACTTTATATGCATATGAATTACAGATCCAATTACTGCCAATAGACTGAGAACCAAAATTTGGGTCTCAAGCTTTGGCATATAACAGAATCACTTATAAAGCTTGTTAAAACTCCATATGCACAAGCCCCAAGCAATAACAACGTCTTGCCTGTAATTCAATATTTGTCCAATAGAGGTCTTCACTCTTCTATCAATCGAAGGAAAGGTACTACAGTAAACAAAATCTAAAATGAAGTAGTCACATAATATAATTTTGGTAAAAAGAGAAAATACAATGCTTAGTTAAAATATTTTTTCTTCTTTGGCTTTGGGAGGGTATCATGTTCATAAAAAATGACAAACTGATCACAAATATTACTGGACATAAATGCCATTTTTATATTACTGTTTCATCAAATCTAAGATGCCACTGATTTTAAAACATTGCAATTTTTTTTATCTGCTGGAAAGAAAAGGAGGTAAAGCCTCCAGATAAATCATGACACAAAGTTTTATTATTTAGAATTTTTATTTTATACTGATTGAAAAGTTCTTTCTTATTTAACCATAGAGTTTAATCATGTATCATTCTGAACTATTTTTATGACATTCTCCATACCAATAACTTTTTGTTTCAATGTTGACTCACAGTGCAATATTCTGAAGACACACTGAACAGCAAATTAAAGTCAACAATAAATACCAACAATGCTCACACCATCAGCTAAAGTGAAACAAAATGAACAGCTACGACTACGTTTGTGAATGCACAGGCAAACAAACTTAACAGGACTGCTGTGTTGCTGACAAAGATTGTAAAATGCCATCAAAGATAAGACTTAACTCAATTTCATATTGTTAAATGGGAAAAACTGAGTCTTAAAAGTGATATACATTTTTAAAAGATGGACAATACTCCAGTAAGTAATAAAACCTATGATATCCTGGCATTGCCAACTCACAATTCTTTTTGCCTTTCATGATACACTAGTGATATAATGTACAACAGTCATTTCAAGTCACCATTTGCCGAACACAGATTAGAGCTATTAAACTCTTTAGACTTTCTTAGTTCACTTTTGACTATTTCTTTCCCATCTATTCTCAACACAACCAGAGTAAATTTCAAAATCTAACCTGTATTTTATCACTCCCTTGATTAAACATTGAATGGTTTTCTCTTGTACTTTGAATAAAATTGTTGTATTATCTGCAAGAATCATGAAGGCAAGTGTTTTGTTTTCTAGAGGGCATGGGTCTTCTTTTATTCACTGCTATATCCCTAGTGCTTTGCACATGCTTAGTGCCCAATAAATATCTGATGAACGAAATAAATGAATCTGGCCATAACTACCTCTTCAACCTCTCATTTCATGCCAACCTTCCCATTATAAAACATACTTTTGCCCTCTAGCCTCCTTGCTATTTGCTCAAAACTCTTTTCCATAAAGCCTTCGAAATTATTAACCCTTCTTCATGAAATGATTTTAACCAAATGCTCAGCAAGCTTGTCTCCTTGTCTTTCTCTGGATCTCCCTTAAAGGGCACCTCCCCAAAGGTGCTTACCCTGTTTACAAAAATCCCCTCCCCCAACATCATTAGATTCTACTCAATTTGTTTACTTTATCTCATAATCATCAGTTTACTGTCTCCCACCAAACTTTTAAGTTCTAGGAGGACACAGATCATGTATTATATGGCATGAAAAATATATACACAGTCCCTATCACAGGATTAAATATATATTAGAGGCTCAATAAATATTTGTTGACTACATGAGAAAGGAAAGGTGGTACCAAGTGCCTGTTGTAACACTTTATTGTTTGGGAAACAATCTTTATGTATTAGTCTAATCACATGTAACCAAGCTGTACTCTAAATTATCATTTCAACTTTTGCTAAGTGTATTTTCTAACACAGGCAAATTTAATTCTTTAAGATTCTTGCTATGTCAATGAAAGAATCTTTCCTATCTCAAGAATATATTAAAATATATTACATTTTCTTCCAGTGTCTTTATTTCTTAAAACTAGCTCTTCATTTCATCTGAAATTTAATTTGATGTAACTATGTAATTGTTTTCCAAATGATGGTCATTATTCCAAAACACTCATCATATACTTAAAACTATATTATTTCTGTATTCTATTCTGTTTCATTGATCTACCTATCTACTGCTGTGCCAGTATCACTGGGTTTCAAAAATATATATCATGATCTGCTTAAGTAAGTGTTCCTGCATTGTTCTTGTTCCAAATCAACTGCAAAATCACTTGGACATATTTCACAAATATTCCCATTGGAATTATATTGAATTTATAGATTTGGGGAAAAGTGACATCTTTTTTTTCCAGACAGAGTGGGAGGGAGCAAGGGAGGGAGAGAGAGAGAAATATAGATGGGAGAGAGACATATCGAGTGGTTCCCACCCACATGATCCCAACCGGGGCGGAGGACAAACTGCAACGGAGGTATGTGCCCTTAGCAGGAACCAAACCTGGGACTCTCTGGTCCACAGGCCGATGCTCTAACCGCTGAGCCAAACTGGCCAGGGCAAAAGTGACATCTTTACATTAACGTTCCCATCTACACTGTAATGAAAATTTAGCCCTATCCATCCCATTACCATTACTGATGCTATTTATTCCATTTTATTATTCTAATTTCACTGCCTAACATGTCCAGGATAATGTTAAATAATCATGAATACAACCACTGTTGACCTCTTCCTAACTTCAATAGATGTGTCTAGTAAATGTTACAGTAAGTATGATGCTGGTTACTAATTTGAAATGTGTTTATGCCCTGGCCAGTTTGGCTCAGCAGTTAGAGCATGGGCCCATAGACCAACGGGTCACAGGTTCAATTCCCCATCAAGGGCACGTGCCTGGGTTACAGAGGTTTGATTCCCCCACCTGTTTGGGGTCCTGCGAGAGGCAATCACATCAATGTCTCGATGTCTCTCTCTCTCTCTTCCTCTTCCTCCCACTCTATCTAAAAATTAATGTAAAAATATCCTCAAGTAAGGATTAACAAAAAAAATTTTTTAATATGTTTATAATATGCATTTATTGTGCTATTCCAATCATGCTGTAAAAGTATCTGTCAGTTCTTATTTTTAGTTCATTGGTTAAGTTTGCAATAAAAATGTCTGCAACATTTATCTAATGTCCTTAAGACAGCCATCAATCACCGAAAGGTTCTCTTTTCCTTTTACCTATTACAAAGTATAATTGTGTGTAATATATTGAACCATTCTAGCTTTCCTGGAATAAACTCCTTTGGTCAGAGTATTACCCTTTTATCATAATGCTGACTCCATCTGTTAATGTTTTATTTATAATCTGTATCTACACACATAAGCAAAACTGGTTTGTTTTCTAACTTTTATCAGGTTTAAAATCTAGTGGTCACACAGGGAATAAAAGCTGGAAAGGCTATTCTCTCTGTAAGCGCCAGGTTTAAATTTCTTTGCCTACTTTTCAACATATGCGACTAAAATTTCTTGAGCACCCACTGTGTATTTTTAGACACTAGCACTATAAAGATTAAAAGACACAAAAAAATTAAGTGAACAATGAAGAAACACACATGTAAGTATACTATAACATGATTGGTCCATCTATATATATGTATAGAGCTGCAAAAGGAAGACTTCACAAAAGAATTAAAATTTGAGCTAAATCTTAACCGTAATAATAGAAAGGAGAACAAACTTTCTAAACATTTATTTCTGAAACAATCATTTCCATTTGCTCTTAAATAACTTTAATTTGTATGACTGTTTCCTATAAGATAATGCTATACTGCTAATGGCAACTAGAATTGTGTGTTGGTATGATTAACAAGGCCTATATTTCTGCCCCCTCCCCCCCGTATTGAATTTATTGAGGTGACACTAGTTAACAAAATTATACAGATTTCAGGTGCACAATTCCACAACTCACCATCTGTACACTGTATTTTGTGTTTACCACCCCAATCAAGTCTCCTTCCATCACCATTTATCCCCCTTACACCCTCTTCCCCCTGCCCCCACCCGTCCCCCTCCCACAGCAATCACCACTGTTGTCCCTGTCCAGAAGATTTTGTGGTTTTTTTTATCCTCACCCGAGGACATTTTTCCATTTTTTGTTCAGATAGAGTGGAAGGGAGGGGGAGAGAGAGAAACGTCGCCGTGAAAGGGACACATCGAATGGTTGCCACCCGCACGACCCAACCAGGGTGGGGGAACAACCTGCAACTGGGGTACATGCCCTTAGCGGAACTGAACCCGGGTCTCTCTGGACTGCAGGTCAACGCTCTAACCGCTGAGCCAAACCGGCCAGGGCCAGAAGTTTTTTTTTCCCCTTCTTCTTTGTTGCCCAATCTCACCACCACCACCACCACCACCACCACCACCACCACCACCACCACCACCACCACCACGCACGCAACTCAACACACCCCCACCCCCGACATCTGTCAGCCTCCTCTCCATCTATGAAACTGTCTCTGTCTTGCCTGTTAGTTCATTTTGGTTCTTAGATTCCACATGAGTGGAATCATATGGACTTGTCTTTATCTGACTAGTTTGTTTCACCTAGCATAACGCTTTCCAGGTCCATCCATGCCATCTAAAAGAGTAAAATTTCCTTCTTTTTTTTACAGCTGAGTAGATCCCATTATATAAATGTACCACAGCTTTTTTATCCACTCATCTACTGTTGGGACACTTGGGCTGCTTTCGAATCTTGACTAATGTAAATAACACTGCAATGAACATAAGGGGTGCATAAATTTTTCAAATTAGTGTTTCAGGTTTCTTCAGATAAATTCCCAGAAGTGGAATTGTTGGGTTATAAGAGAGTTCCATTTTTCATTTTTAGAGGTAAATACATACTGCTTTGCACCAAGGCTGTACCAATCTGCAGTCCCAACAACACTGTACGAGGGTTCCCTTTTCTCCACATTCTCATCAACATGATGTTTATTGATTATTGATGGTAGCCATTCTGACAAGTATCAGGTGATATCTTATTGTGGTTTAATTTGCATTTCTCTGATGATTAATGACATTGAGCATCTTTTCATGTCTTTTGGCCATTAGTATTCCTCTATGGAAAAGTGTCTATTCAGATCCCTTGCCCATTTTTTAATTAACTTGTTGGTTGGTTTTTATGTTGTTTTATAAGTTCTTTATAAATTTGGGGTATTAACATCTTACCAGATGTAACAGTGAATATGTTATCCCATTCAGTGGTTGTGCTTTCATTTTGTTAATGGTTTCTTTGCTATGCCAAACCTTTTTAGTCTCACTTATTTTTTCTTTTGTTTTCCTTGCCCAAGGAGATTCATCAGAAAAAATACTGCTATGAGAAATGTCTGAGATTTTACTGCCTATGTTTTCTTTTAGGATTTTTATGGCTTTGAGTCTAACATTTAACTCTTTAATCCATTTTGAGTGTACTCTTATGTATGGTATAAGAAGGTGGTCTGGTTTCATTTTTTCTCCACACATCTGTCCAATATTCCCAACACAATTTATTGAACGGATGATCTTTACCCCATTGTATGTTTTTGCCTCCTTTGTCAATTAATTGACTATAAAGGCATGGATGTATTTCTCAGGTCTCTATTGTTTCACTCATCTATATATCTGTTTTTATTCCAGTACCATGTCCTTTTGAATACTATGGCCTTGTAACATAGTTTTATATCATGTATCATGATTATTCCAACTTTGTTCTTCTTTCTCAAGATTGTTGTGGCTATTACAGATCTTTTGTGTTTCTATGGAAATTTTCAAAATATTTGTTCTAATTCTGTGAAATCTGCCACTGATTACTTGATAGAAATTGTATTAAATGTATAGATTATTTTGGGTAGTATGGAAATTTTAATGATGCTAATTCTTTCTACCCATGAACACAGTATATGCTTCCTCTTACTTTTATCTTCTTCAGATTTTTTCTCCAATATCTTATAATTTTCCGAGTACAGGTCTTTTACATCCTTGGTTAAATTTATTCCTAAGGATTTTTTTTTAAGTAATTGTGAATGAGATTGTTTACTTAGTTTCCCTTTCTGTAGTTCATTATTAGTGTATAAAAATGCAATTGATTTCTAGATATTAATTTTGTATCCTGCTACTTTACTGAATTCATGCATCAGTTCCAGCATTTTTTTGGTAAAATCTTTAGGGTTCTCTATATATAGCATCATGTCATCAGCAAATAATGACAGTTTTACTTCTTCTCCAATTTGGATGCCTTTTATTTCTTTTTCTTATCTGACTGCCGTGGCTACAACCTCCAGTTCTATGTTGAATAAGACTGTTGAAAGCAGACATCCCCAACCTTATGTAAAACACTTGCAGTTTTTCCCCATTGAGTATGATGTCAGCTGTGGGTTTATCACGTGTGGCCTTTACTAGGTTGAGGTATGCTCCCTCTATACCCACAATGCTGAAAGTTTTGTGTGTGTTTTTTTTATCCTCACCCGAGGATAGTTTTACATTTATCTTCAGATAGAGTGGGAGGGAGAGAAAAAGGGAGAGAGAGAGAAATATCGATGTGAGAGAGACACATCAATTGGTTACCACCCAAACGACCCCAACCGGGGCCAGGACAAACAGCAACTGAGGTACATGCCCTTGGCTGAATCGAACCTGTGACTCTTTGGTCAGTGGGCCGACACTATAACCACTGAGCAAACCAGCCAGGGCTGCTGCTGAGAGTTTTTATCAAAAATGGGTGCTGGATTTGATCAAATGCTTTTTCTGTACCTATTAATACGATCATGTGATCTTTATCCTTCATTCTGTTTATGTTTTGTATCATGTTTATTGATTTGCAGATATTGTACCAACCTTGCATTCCCAGAATAAATCCCATTGGATCCGGTTTGCTAATATTTTGTTGAAAATTTTAGCATCTATGTTCACCAGGAATAGTAACCTATAATTTTCTTTCATTAGAGTGTCTTTATTTGGTCTTGGAATTAGAATAATGCTGCCCCCATCGCCATCACCACCACCACCACCAAAATGAGCTTGGGTGTCTTCCCTCCTCTTGAATATTTTGGAATGGTTTGAGAAGAATATGTGTTAGTTCTTCTTTGAGTATTTGGTAAAATTCACCTGTGAAACCACCTGGTCTAAAACTTTTGTTTGTTGGGAGTTTTTTTAAATTAATGCTTCAATTTCATTAGTTATAACCTGTCTATTCAGAATCTCTGATTCTTTCTGATTCAATTTTGAAAGATCATATATGTCTAGAAATACATCCATTTCTTCCAGATGGTCCAATTTGTTGGCATATACTTGTTCATAATATTTTCTTACAATCCTTTGTATTTTTTTGGTGTTAGTTGTTACTTCTCCTCCTTCATTTCTGATTTTATTTATTTGGATCCTTTCTCTTTTTCTCCTGATGAGTCTGGTTCAAGATTTTTCAATCTTGTTTATCTTGTCAAAGAACCAGCTCTTGGTTTCATTAATCTTTTATCTTTCTGTTTTAGACTATTTTTGTTTATTTCTACTCTGATATTTATAATTTCCTTCCTTCTATTCACTTTGGGCTTTATTTGTTGTTCTTTTTTAAGTTCCTTTAAGTGTAAAGTTAGATTGTTTATTTGATATTTTTCTTGCTTCTTAAGGTAGGTTTGTAATGCAATGACTTTCCTTCCTAGGAATGTTTTCATTGTGTCCCCTAGATTTTGGGTTATGGTCTCGTTTTCATTTGTTTCAAGATATGTTTTTCATATTTTCCTTGATTTCACTGTTAACCCATTCATTATTAAGTAACATTATTTACTCTCCATGTCTTTGTGTGTTTCTCAGCTTTTTTCTTCTGATTAATTTCCAATTTCCTACCATTATGGTCAGAGAGGATGTTTGATATGATTTCAACCATCTCAAATTTATTGAGACTTGTTTGTGTCCTAATGTGGTCTATCCTAGAAAATGTTCCAGGTGCACTCAAAAGGAATGTATATTCTACTGCTTTAGGTGAAATGCTCCGAAGATATCAATTAAACCCATCTGATATAGTATGTCCTTTAAGGCCACCATTTCCTTGCTGATTTTCTGACTAGAAGATCTATCCATTGATGTCAATGAGGGGTTTTAATCACCTACTCTGACTGCACTACTGTCAGTTTCTTTCTTTTTTTTTTTTTTTTTATCCTCACCCGAGGATATTTTTCCATTTTTTGTACAGACAGATAGAGTGGGAGGGAGAGAGAGGAAGGGAGAGAGAGACAGAAACATCGACGTGAAGGGACACATCGAGTGGCTGCCACCCGCACGACCAACCAGGGCCGGGGACAAACTGCAACCGAAGTACATGCCCTTAGCGGGAACTGAACCCGGGTCTCTCCGGACCGCAGGCCGACGCTCTAACCAACCGCTGAGCCAAACCGGCCAGGGCTGTCAGTTTCTTTCTTTATGAGATTTGCTTTACATATTAAGTGCTCCTGTTTGGAATGCATAAATGTTACAAGGAATATATCCTCTTGATGGACTGATCCCATTAGCATTATGTAATGTTCTTGCCACCCGCACGACCAACCAGGGCCGGGGACAAACTGCAACCGAAGTACGTGCCCTTAGCGGGAACCGAACCCGGGTCTCTCCGGACCGCAGGCCGACGCTCTAACCAACCGCTGAGCCAAACTGGCCAGGGCTGTCAGTTTCTTTCTTTATGAGATTTGCTTTACATATTTAAGTGCTCCTGTTTGGAATGCATAAATGTTTACAAGGAATATATCCTCTTGATGGACTGATCCCATTAGCATTATGTAATGTTCTTGTTTGTCTCTTGTTATGTCCTTTATTTTGAAGTCTATTTTGTCTGATATAAGTAGTGCTACACCAGCATTTTTGTTCTTTTGCATTTGTATGAAATACCATTTTTTATTTCTTTGCTTTTAGTCTTCTATTCTGAAGTGGGTCTCTTCTACAGAGCATATATATGTATGGGTTTGTTTTCTTATCTATTCAGCTATCCTATGTCTTTTGATTGGAGCATTTAAGCCATTTATATTTAAAGTGATTATTGATAGATATGTAATTATTAACATTTTTTTCTTTATAGCTATATTAATCTGGGTGTTTCTTCTCCTTCTTCTTTTTCTTCCTCTTTTTAAGGAAGACCTTTTAACATTTCTTTAATACAGTACTGATTTGGTGGTAATGAACTCCTTTAGCTTTTTCATGTCTGTGAAATTCTTTACTTCTCCTTCACTTTTAAATGGTAGTTTTGTTGGGTAAAATAGTCTTGGTTGTAGGTCCTTGTTTTTTTCATCACTTTGAACATTTCATGCCAATCCCTTCGGTTCTGAAATGGTTCTGTTGATAAATCGTCTTATGAGAGCTCCCTTGTAGGTAACTGTCTTTCTCTTGATGCTTTTAAGATTCACTCTTTGGCCCTGGCCAGTTCGACTCAATGGTTAGAGCTTCGGCCCATGGACCAGAGAGTCCTGGGTTCGGTTCCTGCTAAGGGCACATACCTCGGTTGCAGTTTGGGGTTGTGTGGGGGGCAACCACTCAATGTGTCTCTCTCACTTCCTCTTCTCTCCCTCTCACTTTATCTGAAGATAAATGCACAAAACAAGCCTCTGGTTAGATTCACTCTTTAACCTTTGGCACTTTAATTATGATGTGTCTTGGTGTGAGCCTCTTTGGTTTCACCTTGTTTAGAACTCTGTGTTTCCTGGACATGCATGTCTTTTTCCTTCATCGGGGTAGGTTCTGTCATTATTTCTTCAAATAGGTTCTTGATCCCTTGTTCTCTCTCTTCTTCTGGTACTCCTATGATGTAGATGTTGTAACACATCATATTGTTCCAAAGGTCCCTTAAACTGTCCTCATTGTGTTAAATTCTTTTTTCTTTTTGCTGCTCTGACTGGGTGTTTTTTCTACCATGTCTTCCATATTGATGATTCAATTCTCAGCTTTATCCAACCTACTATTTATTCCTTCCAGTGTATTCTTCATTTCAAATATTGTCTTCTTTTCTTCCTGGTTCTTTTTTATGGTTTCTGTGTCCTTTTTCATGCTGTTGGTCATCCTTATAACCATTACTTTGAACTCTGTATCTGATAAACTGCTTGCCTCCATTTCATTTAGCTCTTTTTCTGGAGACTTCTCCTGTTCTATTATTTGGGCCCTCTTTCTTTGTCTCCTCATTATGGCTTCCCCTTTGTGTTTGTTTCTACATATTAGATAAACCTACTATGACTCTCTGTCTTTGTAGGGTGGCCTCATGTGATAGGTGTCCTGTGGGGTCCAGTGGTACAGTCTCCTTGATCACCTGAACTGGTGCTCCAGGAATTTCCTTGTGTTGGTTATGTGAGCTCAGCTGTTGTCACTGAGTCTTGATTGCTATTGGTCTGTTCCTATGCAGAATCAACCCTCTGGCTGGCTAACTGTGAGGATCCAAATGATCTCATTAATATATAAAGTTTTTAAAATAAAGTGAGAGAGAGTTGGGTGGTTTTTTGGTTTTAGAAAGAAAGTGGAAAAGAGGGAAGGAGAGGGGAAAGAGAAGGAAGGAGGGAGAGAGAAACATCAATTGGTTGCCTCTGTACATGAACAACAGAATGGTAATTTCAGGGGTGGAAGGGGATGATGGTAGAGGTCATAGAGTGGATAAAAGGTGATGGAAAAAATAAAGTAAAACTATTAAAAATAATAATAAAATAAAATGCAAAATAATTTAAAAATGAAAAAATAAACTGAAAGAAACATAGGATGTGCCTATAACATAGAAATTAACAGAAATTTTTCTAAAACAGTACTGTATGCTGTAGTAATTTGAAGAGCACAGCATATGCACTACTACAGGTTAATTATAAGAATCTAGTATATGCTGTTCGGAGGATCAACTGGTCTAATCATTGTAAAAGACAAGATTATTCAAAGTTTCAAAAGTGTAGACACTCTTTGAGCAAAGTTATTTATAGGAATTTATCCTTACAAATTAATGTACAGGGATATATGATTAAGGATAGTGCAGCAGTTTCATAATACAACTGTGTCTAAATGTTCAACAGTAAGAGACATTCAAATAAATGCAATGAAACATTATAAATGTATTTGAAATTACAAAACTCTACATGTACTGACAAAGTCAAGACAAATTATTAAGAAAAGCAGGTGACAGTACATTATGCATTGCTGCACTATCTAATACAGTAGCCACTAGCTGCATGTAGATACTTAAATTTAAATTTGACTAATTAAATTTAATGTTAAAGTTTTAAAGTCAGCTCCTCAGTCATGCTAGCCACATTGGACTGTGGCTAAATAGTCACAAGTGACTAGTGGCTGCCATATTGGACTGTGCAGATAGAGAATATTTCTATCATCACAAAAAGTTATATTAGATAATACTGATGAACAGCTTGCAATCTTTTTAAGGAAAATAAATATAGAAATGATGAAAGAATGTATACATAATAAAAATGACTAAAAATCTACATATAATTAAAATTAACAGTTATCACTAAGTAAAGATACCCTGGGTCTAAAGTTTTTGCTATTCTATTTTCGAATTTTACAGTAAGAAACTACAATGGATTTTTTCTGTGAATTGCTTAAAAAACAGTGAATTTCTTTTTCAAAAATAAAAATGTCCTCACTTAAAATATTATAGATTTTTGCCCTGGCCAGTTTTGCTCAGCGGTTAGACCATCAGCCTGCAGATCGAGGGGTTGCGGGTTTGATTCCTGGTCAAGGGCACATACCTGGGTTGCGGGTTCAATCCCCAGCTCTGGTCAGGGTCATACAGGAGGCAACCAATTGATGTGTCTTTTCTACATGTGTCTCTCTCTTTCTCCCCGCCCCCCTTCCCTTCCTTCCATTCTATCTAGAAATCAATGGAAAAATATCCTCTGGTGTTGAATTTTTAAAAAAATCAGATTTTTTGCAAAGGAAGATATTATAGAACAAAATATAAATTTAAAAGTATTCTTTTGAGGAATATTTCATTTTTCCAACCTCCTTCTTCACACTTCATTTAGAAAGGAATTACACTAGCACTAACACAATTCTAAGTTCTTTTTTTCCCTATCCAATCTGAAAGTTATCTGAAGTCTCTGACACATACACAGCTGTCAACTTTTTTAATTCAATAAAAGATTATCTATGCCATCTTAAAATGTAGCATTATCTAAAAAAGTGAAAAATTATCAATAGTCACAGTGGCCAGCTGAAGTCTGAGTTTACTCTCTAAAAAATAAGTGACAGTGTGCTAATATGTCATCCTAGCTATGCCCCCGTGGCGGCAAATGATTTTTATCACTTATATTTTACAGCAAGGCAACAGTTTCCATGGAAACCACAAGGCAAACATCTGTTACTGCTGCCAAGGACTTTATGAAAACACCTAAACTGAAGTTACTGTTTACTTTCTCTTATATTAATATTTTTAAAATGAGTAATAGTTGCTGCTCCAATTCTGGTTTTGTTGTGTGCATCTCTCTGAACAAATCAAAAGATGTGTTACAAATAAAGAAGATTCCATGCCCCTCTAGCAACAAAATGAGTCTACAGAAACCAGGAGATGGGAATAAAAGATTCAGAGTTTTTCCAAGCCAGTATATATCCCAGTAAATGTCATCCCAAACAAGAGAGCAGCCCTGGCCGGTTTTGCTCAGTGGTGAGTGCACCGGCCCTCAGACCAGAGAGTCCCAGGTTTGGTTCCCACTAAGGGCATGTACCTCGGTTGCAGTTTGTCCCCGGACCCGTTTGGGATCTTGTGGGTGGCAACCCAGTCGATGTGTCTCTCATATATCAATGTTTCTCTCTCTCTCTCTCTCTTCCTCCCCCTCTCCCTCCCGCTCTGAAGATAAATGCAAAAAATGAACTCGGGTGAGGATTTAAGAAAAAAAGAAAGAGAGAGCAAATCAGAATGGAAACCAGTGAACCACTTAAAAACCAAAGAAAAAATTCCCTTCCACTAGCTCAGTAGAGCATATAAATTTATCTAGACTAAGGTGCTAATCATGATAAAAAGTAAGTTATAACAACTGAAAAAAATGGTCACTCACCTCTCTCAACATATTGTTCTCTTTTTCCTTCTGTTCCAAAAGGCTTTCTAGGTGGTGGACATGCATCTCTGCTTCTGCCAGTCGTCTTGTTCTCTCATGGTCTTCTTCAGTAGCCTTGGCAGAAAGTCCTTTGCTCTGCAACATTTCTAGAAGCTTCTTGATGGATTCATCCCGAGCATTCAGGGTTTGCTTCTGAGTCTCAATACGCAGTTCCATTTCCTCTAGAGTCTTTCGAAGAAGAAACAGCTCTTTGGCCTGTCTTTCATGTTCAGCATGTAGCCTCTGGAAGTTCTCCTCTGTCAGCTCTGCCACACAAGGTTCACCAGTCCTGCTGCTACTATCTTGCTGAAACAGCTGGTTCAGGTCCCTTTGGATCCGTAATTCATCCTGTAGAGCCTGAATTGTCATTTGCATGTGCTAGAAACAAGACAAAAAAGAAAATCCCACATCAGCTTTCTTCCTCAAGAAGCAAAAAACAGAGCAGACTGGGGAGTCAGAAAGTAACCAGCAGGGCTCTCAAAACTCTGCATTTGGCCAATCAGTATTCACGTTACTAGGTATTACATTGACTTAAAAAATAATTGAAGTAATCTGTAAAATATCAGTAATTTGTAACTTGTGTTTATTTCCAAAAGGAAACAAGTATGGCAGCTCCTCACTTTGCATAAGCCATGACAAAATAAAGACACTGTTCAAAGTAACTAAGGTATTACTACACAGAACTGAGGAGAGGGTAGGGAAAAGACATAGGAAATCCACACGAATACAAATACATCATATAAAAAATTTCACCAGCCCTGGACGGTTTGGCTCAGCAGTTAGTGTGTCAGCCTGTGGTCCAGAGACCTGGGTTCGGTTCCGCTAAGGGCATGTACCTCGGTTGTGGTTTGTCCCCGGCCCTGGTTGGGTCATGTGGGTGACAGCAACACAATGTGTCCCTTTCACATCGATGTTTCTCTCTCTCTCTCTCTCTTCCTCTCTCTCCCTCCCGCTCTATCTGAATAAAAAATAGAAAAATGTCCTCAGGTGAGGATAAAAAAAAAAAAAATTTCACCAAATAAAAAACAAAAGACATCAAAACATAATATGACTTTTAATAATTTACCATTATATTTACACATTAAATAATAACTACTAGTATTTAATGAGTACTTTCTACATGCCAGATTGTGCCAAGCACTTTTTTTCACATAAATTTTTTTCTTTATAGATTTTAGAGAGAAAGGAAGGGAGAGGGAGAACAGAAACATCAATGAGAGAGAACATCAACCAGCCGCCTCCTGCATGTCCACCCCACTGAGGATTTGGCCCACAACCTGGGCATGTGCCCTGACCAGGAATGGAACTGGCAACCTCTTGGTGCATGGGTTGACACTCAACCACTGAGCCACACTGGCTGGGATGCCAAGCACTTTTTATGTGTTAATTTATTTAATCCTCACTATGAGACATATACTATTATTTCAATTTTGTTGATGATAACACTAGGCTTACAGAGATTTAAATAACTTGGCCAAGATGACACAGTAAGTGACAGAGCTTAGATTCAAAACAAAGCAATTCTCCCAGTCCACTGAAACTAGTATTACTCAAAGGTAATCATTCAAAGCTTTAAAAAAGTGTCCAACAATAGATGAGTGGATAAAAAAAAAGCTGTGGTACATATACACAATGGAATACTATGCAGCTGTAAGAAAGAAAGATCTCTTATCCTTTGAGACAACATGGAGGGACCTGGAGAGTATTATGCTAAGTGAAATAAGCCAGTCGGTGAAAGACATGTAGCACATGATCTCACTTATTTGTGGAATATAATGAACATAACAGTATGAGTAACAGGGTAAACCCAGAGATGTGGAAGTAGGGTACAGACTGACAAACCTCAGAGGAGGGGGGGAGGGGGAGGGAAGAGATAAACTAAAGAATTTATATGCATGTACACATAACCGATGAACAGAGACAACAAAGCTGGGGACGGGGTAGGGGGAGATAGGGAGGATGGTGTCAATGTAGAAAACAGGAGAAACATCTGTGACAAAAATAAATTAATTAAAAAAAAAAAGAATGCTTTGATCCAATTTATCCTGAGTTCTAAAACTTTTAGTTAGAAAAAAAGAATATTATGGATACATGAAAATGGTCATCATTACAACAAATAATACATCACAGAGAACTGAATGCATGATTTGTCAAAATGACTAGTTGGAAAATTAGCAGTATTGTACCCTATTATGTTCAATTAAGGACAATTTTTTTTTCTGAAACATGTAAATATATAAACTTCATTAATTCAAGATGCAAAAGAGCTCTTAAATTCTTACTGAAGTCATCTAAGTCAAGCTTCCAGCTTCCTCAGGCTATTTGATGCTGTAATCTGTGCTAAAACAGTCCTGTATAAGAATAGCACTTATCAGTCTGATCTGCAATTTATATCTTTGTGTGTGTCTTCAATAAAAACTTTCTAGGACTTACTATTATCAGCTTTTTACTCTGAGGTACAACACAGCACTTGGTATAATCAGTATTCAAATTTTTGATGAAAGACTGACAAAACAAATTTTGAGAAACTGTTTTGAAAGTAAATGGCTACTGGACAATAGATGCAAACCAGTACTCTGGAAAATTTTATCTTTCCCCTCTAATACAATGAATTACTTCTTTACCAGCTAACACAAATCCATCTTAAATTTAATCTGGCCAAAATATAAAACACAATCCTAATAAAAAAGGTTAATTATATATTGAGGTTATTTATATTTGATCTGAAGTAAAGGAAGGTATTTTCAGATAATTAACAGTCAACAAGAATCTTTCACACTTTTAGTACCATACAAAGCACACAAAAAGCATAAGAGTTCCTGTCTAAAAACAAAGTTTACAAATTGGTAAAACACAACAATTATATACACATTCTCACTCACCTGCACTATACCCTATTATACATTTTAAATTAAGAAGAATTTTCAAAACAGAAAAATGGGACACACATAAAACACTTATTCTATATGTAGTATATTCAAATAAAGTTTAAAACCTATAAGATCACTATGAGCTGGACTTATAAATCTTTAGTATGAAAAGAAAATGTTCTAATTTCTAGTATTTTAGAAGACACTTGATAATTTAATGAGTCTGAACCCCAGAAACTGAGACAGAGAAAGAGCCTCTAAGGTAATTCCTTTCTTCTGATAGTTAGCCTAGTTGTCTTTCAATTGATGACAAAGATTTATTTCCTGTACAACAAAGCACACTGTAAACTCTCAAATATTACACTAAAGCCAAGTTCCCAGACAAATTTAAACAACATCAAGAGACACACTACAATGCAAGAAACAACCACACCAGAACTCAAAAGGATAGACTAACTAAATTGGTTAACATTCTCACCCTTTACTTTGAGCTTATTCTCATCTAAAAAAAAAAAAAGATATTGGAGTCAAGAAAATAAATAAGAAATTACACTAGAATTTTAGCTAGCAGCTACTCTCTGCTATTGAATCCAGAAAAAATAAGAATATCTATTGCTAGGCTAGCACAATCAAGAATGGAAGTTAAAGAACAAACAAAAATGCTATAAAAATGGGAAAATCCTAAGGTTGTAATATATATGGGTTCATCAAGATAATCAACAACTCAAGTAATAATAAACTGCTATTTTTTTCTTTTTATCCTCACCCAAGGATACTTTTGCATTCATCTTCGATGTGAGAGAGACACATCAACTGGCTGCCATCCACACAACCCCAACCAGGGCAGGGGACAAACTGCAACTGAAGTACGTGCCCTTAGCGGGAACTGAACCCAGGTCTCTCTGGACCATGGGCCAACGCTCTAACCGCCGAGCCAAACCGGCCAGGGCAATAAACTGCTTTTAATACAAGTTCTAGAAATTCCAAATAGCTTTTGGTTACCCTAACCACATACTATTTATTATTTACACCTTAACCTCTTATGAAGTCTCTGCCCTCTCCCTCTCTTTCATGCCTACCTAAACCCTACCTGTCCTTTCATTCTTAGATCAGGCATCATCTCCTCTAGAAAGCCTGATTTCCCAATCTGAAAGAAAGAAAAGCAGAAAGAGGAGGAAGGAATTGGCGGAGGAAGAAAAGTACAGGAAGAAAAGATAGCACCCCAATGAGAAATTATGAAAGTAAAAATACCATACTAAGCCCTGTCAAGATTGAAGAGATTCATTCCATTAAAAATAACATCAAAATAAGGGTTTTTTTTCATCTTAAAAGTAACTGACCAGCAAAAGGATGCTATAACAAACATTTCTACAGTGTTTAAAACTTGAGAATGCTCAGCAGTAACAGAGCCATTGCAGAACTACAATGAATCATAAAAATAGTGTTCATTCCAGCAGCATTTTAAGTGTCAAGCTAACTTCTTTCCTAATTCTCTACAATCCAAAATTTTCAAACACCTGCAACAAAAGTAAATGAAGTTAACAAAATTCCCAAATCTAGTCACTTAAATACTAGTAAATGACTCAACAACAAGAAAGAAGGGTAAAGCAAACAGAGATAGGTGCAACCAATCAGCTATGAAGTGTTAACAGCCAACAGTGGCAATGCCATTATTGGAAGTGGATTCTTCTGAATAAACAGACATTGTAGACAAGATGCTTGGCTGTGTGAAGGCAGTCCCTGCTGACATTCAGCTGCATGTAAGTCCTGTTGATAGGGGTTCATGTCTGTGTCAAGCAGAGCTATATCAGCACTAAAGTCACTGTGTACCCAAAGCTTATCAGAAGCTATAGAATTTCTTCATTATTCCCCCTTCCTTTTCCTCCAGAGAGACAGAAGAAGAAAGTCTGATATTGAAAAGAGTACAAAAAGATTATAACCTTACAATCTTATGGAGAAAAGCATTCATATACAGAGCTATTAAGATGCTTTCACATATACTATTACCAAAAAATTTAAAGTTGAGATGAAGCCCAACAAAATTATTTACAGAAATAATTCTCTCCGGGGGAAGAAAATACCATAAAACATATACAACAACATCAGTAAACCAGAATGAACAGACCATAATTATTCGCATCTCTGTTCAACATATATTTTTAGTAATATACTTTCCTATAAAGATAAAATCTAGAGGCTTCCAGTGAAAATGGTAGAGTAGGTAACACTGTGCTCGCCTACTCCCATGACCACAACAAAATTACAACTAAATTATAAAATCACCACCCTTGAGAACCAGCTGAAGATTAGCTGAACAGAACCCCTAAAACTAATGATGTAAAGAAGCCATGTTGAAACTGGTAGGAGGGGCAGAGATGTGGAACAGGCAGGTCCCATAGCCACGATGCGGTGGTTGGGAATCAAGAGGGATATCTAGGCTGCAGAGGCTCCCCATGAGGAGCAAAAGGTCCCAGCCCCACATGAGGTTCCCCAACTTGGGATATGTCAGTGTAAGAAAGAGGAGTCCCCATAACATCTGGCTGTGAAAATCAGCATTCACTGCATCCACAAAGGATAGGAAGCAGCTGGAGACTGAGGTAAATCTCTTTAAAAACCCACAAACAGACTCACTAGCTCAGAAATTCACTTGTTCTAAGCTCCAGTGCAAGGGCAGCAGCTCAAGAAGGACCAGGGACATACAAGGAGGATTTAATGAAAAAACTTCAGGGTAAGGGCTGGAAGAGCAGGGGTTAGAGCAACTCTCTCTGGGGACAGAAATGCTGGTAGGTGCCACTGTTCCTTTGTGGAGCTATCCATCTACCAGCCAACACAGTATAAGCAAGAGCCAAGTCTGTGCTCTCCATTAACCTGGCTAAAACCACTCACCCTACCCTGATGATTCCTTGAGATTCCACCTCACCTAACTCACCCACTAAGTTTGACCTTCTAGACTCCTCTACAGGAGCGACCTGCTTCAGATCATACTATACACCTTTCCAAAATCTCTCAAAGGTGCACAATGCCTAAACAAGCAGTGGCTGGCCTCAGTGTGCCTTATAGCTCTTAATAAGCAGCCCAAGCAGAGTAGAAGGAGCAACAGGTCTAAAATTGCACTGCAACTGCCATCAGGTGGCTCCAAACCTGGCATAAGCAGCAGCCATCTTGAGCTGAGACACAGTTTCAACTAAGCAGCCGCAACCCTGGCACAAGTGACAGCTGGCCTCAGCTCATATTGTGGTGCCCACCTAGGCCAACCCACAGAAAGTGACAGTCGGCCTCCGTTCACAACAGAGCCTCTCCCAGGTGCCTCAAGTGCAGTTAAAGTGGCAACCAACTGCAGATCATGTAGCTACTACCAAGAGGCCCCAAGCCAGATACAAGCATCAGCTGACCTAGGCCTGCACCAAACCATCTCCCAAAAGTCTCTAGAGACCACACCACACCAGCGTACCACTCACCCAGCTCCAAAAACAATGCTCCTAAAGGATGAAAGTGACTGACACCAAAGCCCCACTAAAGTGACTCCCACTCTAAGGGGTTAGATACCAAACAGCTTGTCTGTTGTAGTCACAACCAGCCCTCACAGCATATCAGTCTGATGGTCAATCACACCCACTGATGAGTCAGCAGCAATCAAGGCTCAGTCAAAACAGTAGGGCACACACAACCCACACAAGGAACACTCATGAAGAACCCAACTCAGATGACCAGAAAGAATGAACTACTTGGCCCCACAGGTCAACTTATACATAAGGTGCCTCTGTCAAGTACAAGAGACATAGCAGACCTACCAAATAAATAAAAAACAAAAACAGGGAGTAAGCCAAAATAAGAAGACAAAGAAATGCATCCCAAATGAAAGAACAGAACAAAACTCCAGAAAAAAATAAACACTAGACGAAATGGAGGCAAGCAATACACCAGATGCAGAGTTCAAACCAATGGTTATAAGGATTCTTCATGAAATTAAAGAATAGATGAACTCGCCCTGGCCAGTTAGGCTCAGCGGTTAGAGCGTCCACCTGCGGTCCAGAGAGACCTGGGTTTGGTTCCCGCTAAGGGCATTTACCTTGGTTGCAGTTTGTCCCCGGCCCTGGTTGGTCGTGCGGGTGGCAGCCGCTCAATGTGTCCCTTTCACATCGATGTTTCCCTCTCTCTCTCTCTCTCTTCCTCTCTCTCCCTCCCACTCTATCTGTACAAAAAATGGAAAAATGTCCTCGGGTGAGGATAAAAAAAAAAAAAAAAAAGAATAGATGAACTCAGTTAGAACTTCAACAAACAGATAGTAAACATAAAAAGGACATATAAATCATAAAAAAGAACCAATCATAACTGAAGAATACAATATCTGAAAAGAAATATACACGAGAAAGAAATATCAAATCAGATGAAGCAGAGGATCGAATCAGCAATTTGGAAGACAAGGTTGTGGAAAATGACTAATAGGAACAGCAAAAACAATTTGTTTCTAAAAATAAGTACAGTTTATGCGACTCCTAAGATAATATCAAGCATACCAATATTCGCATCATAAAGGTACCAGGAGGAGAGAGCAAGGGATTGAAAACCCATTTGAAGAAATAACGACTGAAAACTTCCCTAAACTGGAGGCCCAAACCAAGACAAATCATAATTAAAATGCTAAAGGTTAAAGACAAAGAGAGAATTTAAAAACAGCAAGAGAAAAACAGTTATATATACAGAGGAGCTCCAGTAAGACTATGAGCAAATTTCTCAACAGAAACTTTGCAATCCAGAAGGGATTGGCATAAAATAGTCAAAGTGATGAAAGCAAGGACCTACAACAAAGACTGCTCTACACAGCAAGGCTATTATTTAGAATTGAAGAAAAGATAGAGTTTCCTAGACAAAATAAAGCTACCAAGTTCATTACCACTAAACCAGTATTGGAAAAAAAAATGTTAAAAATACTTCTTTAAGCCCTGGCCAGTTTGGCCCAGTGGTTAGAGCATTGGCCTGCGGTCCAGAGAGACCCAGGTTTCGTTCCCACTAAAGGCGCATACCTCGGTTGCAGTTTGTCCCCAGCCCTGGTTAGGTCATGCAGGTGGCAGCCACTTGATGTGTCCCTTTCACGTTGATGTTTCTCTCTCTCCCTCCCTCTCTCTACCTCCTACTCTATCTGAACAAAAAATGTCCTTGGGTGAGGATAAAAAATACTTCTTTAAGAAGAAAAGATAAAAAATATGACTTGAAAAGTATTGGAACAAAGAATTCTCAATAACAAAGGAAAACATTTAGCAAAAGCAGTGGATCAACCAACGATATTGGTAGTACAAACACTAAAAGGCAAAAGTAAGAAGATAGTGTATAAATACAACAATAAATTAAGAACTATAAACACACACACAAAAGAAGTAAAAAAGCTGGCAAAAACATAAACATGCAAGGAGTAAAAACTGTAGCAAATTTACAAAGTGTTAAAACCTATGTGACCGTCTATAAACACAGCCTGCTATAAACATAGACTGCTATAAACACAGCCTGGTATAAGACTCAAACTGAAAGTAAGGGATGGAAAAAGATATTTCGTGCAAATTGAAATGAAAAAAGGGCTGGTATATCAATAATTATATCAGATATTAAATAAAATAGACTTTAAAACAAAGACTATAACAAGAGATAAATAACATTTCATAATGATAAAGGGATCAAACTAACAAAAGGTTATAACCCTTAAACATCTACGTATCCAATGTAGAAGCACCTAAATATAAAAAGCAAATTCTGACAAACAAAAAGGGAGAGATCAACAATAATACAGTAATAAATAGTAGGGGACTTTAACATGCTACCATATAACCATTTTCCTAGGAGGAAACTTTTTGTGGAAATGGATTAAGTTGCTTTAAAAAAAAAAGCAAAATGATTGTGTATTCAATTCCATCCATAAGGAATAAAGGCAGAGTATTTTAAAAGAAAGTTATTAATTATGAAACTGCTTTAGTCTACAAAGCCCTAGCTTCATTTTGGAGGCATGAGAATTTTTTTAACAAAGAAAAAATTCTAACCATAGAATCTTCTCTCTCTGAAAGAGGAATGCAAGAAGAAACAGAAAAGATTGAGAAGAATTTTAATTTCTCTCCTCTTCTCACCCTATATCCTAAAATGGCATCTTACCCTAAGAATCCCCACAAAAAGCAACCACTTTAATCTTAATGCCAAAATTTTTATCTCAAAGGTTCCCATAAAGCTATTTTCGAGATAAGGACCCTAAAGATTTGAAAACAACAATGATCAATAGCTTCAATAGTTTTCCCCTTGTCCCTTTCATATTTATTGCAAAAAAAGAAAATAAACAAATACATTTCCTTTTGTATCAGGTATTTGAAAAATAAGAGTCATAGAGGAATTCCTGGTTCAGGTACTACTGTTTAAAATATTTTTAAACTATACATATGAACTTGGATAGATGCTCCCATAGTTCTTTTTTCTTACAGTTTTTACAAGTTCTTTGATCCTCATGGTATAGGGAATATTGGCATTTTAAATAACGCTACTTATTTAACCAAATATTGAAGGACAGAGAAAAAAAATTATAAAGTATAATTGCTCACTCTTGGAAGAATATTTTAGTAGCCATTATGTGTCAGGCATTATGCTCCTTGCTAGAGATACTATGGTAGGTAGCCATAATAAACATGATCTGTGTACACATAAGTGCAGGTAAGATAAATAACAGTAGATAAGATAGTCATTAATCAAAATGTACATATACACACACACGATTATAATTGCAAACAGGGATAGAAGCTACAAATTCAAGGTAATAAGAGAACACATAAAAAGATCTGACCCACCTTGGGAGGTCCAGGGAAAGTTGACCTAAGAAAGTAATTTGGGAACTAAATGAGATTTAAAGAATGAGTTAACTTTTGTTAACCATTTAAAGACACTTTCCTACAAGGAGAGAACAACTTATGTGAAGACCCTAAAAAGGAGGGGGCATGGCACATTTGAGGAATTAAGGAGACTGAAGCACAAAGGACCTTAAGAAAGTGTGGCACGAGTTTCAATGGACTTTAAAGGCATAAGGAGCCACTGTAAAGTTTTGAGCAGAGCACAATTGCCATCATGATCACTAGTATTTATCAAAGGCTTGCCATGTGCCAAGCGCACATTACTACATTAAATTCTTATAACAATCACATGAGGTAAGAATTATTATAACCATTTTACAGATGAGGAAAGTAAGGTTAGGAGAGACTTGGGAACTTGCCCACAGTCACATACCTAGTGAATAACTGGATTCAAACATCACATGTGTACTTTTAAAAACTAAAACTGGCTGCACATTAGTGAAAAATAGAAAAACTGAAGAAAAATTAGGAGACTATTGCAATAATCTAAGCTAACAATGATGAAGACCAGACAATGATAGTAGCAGGAGGGGTGAAAAAATGGATGACTTGAAGAAATATTTAGAGGGGAAAAAATCAACAAGATTTTTTTTGGTTCTCTGATGGAGCAATTTTTTTCTGTCCTTTCTTCTAATTTGCTGATCTGGTCCTTGGTGTCCTCTAATCTACTGTTTATTCCTTCCAGTGTATTCTTTATTGTTGCTATGTCATTCTTCATTTCCGACTGGTTGTTTTTCATAATATCCAGGATCCCTGTGCTGAGTCATTCCCCCATGCTGCAGAAGCCATCTTTATCAGGCAGAGCTTTCCCATTAATGCAGCTTTAACATGGAGGGGGAAGCAATTGCGCTACTCACTGGAAACCCTCTGGAGTCACTCTGTAGAGTTTATATCCTGCTGAGGACTACAACTTGAGGTGTTAGTAAAAGCAGAACTTGGTCAAGAGCTTGGTTCTTTTCACATGCACCTAGACCCAGCAGAGGGAGCCACAAGCTATGATAGCTCCAAACAGGGTACTAAGGGCCAGTCACAAACAGCATCTGGCACTGGCCTGTACCAGAGACCCTCCAAATAGACCCAAAACCAATAAACCCAGTGGCCAGCTTCAGACAACAACAGAGCATGATCTAATAAGCTTCATGAGCAGCATATCCACAGGAAGATACAAGCAGGCACCAAACCCTACTGAAGCAAATTCCGCTTTGTGTGATAAATATATGCACTGCAGCCTGCACGCTGTGTTGGGAATTGAGCCTCACTGTCAGCTAGCCTGAGGGTCAAGCCCAAGCACAAACAGGCCAATAGCAATCAAGGGTCAGGTGATCAGGGAGACTGCGCCACTGGATCCCACAGTTCACCTAATACAAGGCCACTCTACCACGATTGGGAGTCATAGATGATCTACATGATCATATAAATAAACCAAAACAGGCAGCCAAAATGGGGAGGCAAAGAACAAGCCCCAAATGAAAAGAACAAGATAATTCTCCAGAACAAGAGCTAAATGAAAAGGAGATAAGCAATTTATCACATAGAGAGTTCAGAGTAATAATTATAAAGACACTCAACAGCATGAAAGTAATTAAAAAACAGGACAGTTTAAGGGAGCTGTGGGATGTTAAACATAACCATGTTCACATCACAGTCTGGGAGAAAGTTGCCTCTCCAGCTCTCGCCCCAATGCCAAACTAAGTTCTTCCCTGTACACTCTGGTGCCTTCAAGCTGCCTCCGCCATGCTGGAGCCTCGAGGGAGATAGTCCAAGTACCTCGATGCAATTGGCCCTTTAAGAGGAACTGCCTGGGGCTCTAGCAGCCTCAGCCTCTCTCAGCCTCAATTCCTACTGGTTTTTATAGCCAGAAGGTATGGGGACTTCTCTTCCTGGCACTGGAATCCTAAACTGGGATGCCTGGTGTGGGACGGGGACCCCTCACTCCTCAGGGAGGACTTTCACAGCCGAGGTATCCCTCCTGATTTTTATCACCATCCATGGTTGTGGGACCAGCCCTTCTATGCCTTAATTTTGTAGTTGTAGGACTTCCATTCAGCTAGATTTCAGGCGGTTCTGAATGATGGTTGTTCTGTAGTTTAGTTGTAATTTTGATGTGGTTGTGGGAGGAGGCGAGTACTTTGTTTACCTATGCCACCATCTTTACCAGAAATCCCACCTATGTCTTTTGATTAGAGCATTTATTCCACTTACATTTAAAATAATTATTGACAGGCATGTGCTTATTGCTACTTTGGTTGTTGTCATTTTTCTTCTCTGTTCCTTTCTTCTTCTTTTGATATCTTTTGATTTGCTAGTTTTATTTAGTGTTTTATTTCTTTTTTCTCTTCATTTTTTTGTATCTTTCGTAGATTTTTATTTTGTGGTTACAATGAGGTCCATATATATCCATCTATATCTATAGTAGTCTTTTAAGTTGGTGTTTAATTAAGTTCAGATGCATTCCACAAACACTATTTTTTGTTATTATTAATCCTTACCCAAGGATAATTTTTCACTGATTTTTAGATAGAGTGGGGGGGGGGGAGGTCAGAAACAGAGGGATGGGGAAAAAGCAGAGGGACAAGGAAATAAAGGGAAATAAAGAAAGAGACAGACAGACAGACAGAGAGAAACACTGATGTGAAAGAAACACTAATTGGTTGCCTCCTGCGTGACCTCAACCAGGCCAGGAATCAAACCTGAAACCTAGGTATGTGCCCTTGACCAGGAATCAAACCCATGACCCTTTGGTCTGCAAGCCGAAGTTATAACCGCTGAGCAAAACTGGCCAGGGCTACAAACACTATATTTTTACTGCCCTCTCCATGCTTTACATTTTTGACATATTGTGTTATATCTTTTTGTTTTGTGTATCCCCTATTTGTTGTAGTTATAGTTGATTTTGCTACCTTTTGTTGTTAATCTTCATCTGAGAATATTTTTCCATTGATTTTTACATAGCACGGAGGGGAGGGAGGGAAAGAGGGGAAGAGAGAGAAACATCGATGTGATAGAGACACATTGACTGGTTGCCTCCTGCACGTGCCCCAACCAGATCGGGGATTGAACCTGCAACCCAGGAACATGCCCTTGACCAGGAATTGAACCTGCAACCCTCTGATCGGTGGACCAATGCTCTAACCGCCAGGATGCTCTAAATCAGCCAGGATGTGAATTTGCTACTTTTGTCTTTTAACCTTCATGTTAGCTTTTTGTATGGTTGACTCCCTATGTTTATTATATATTTGCCTTTACCAATGAGATTTTTTTCTTTCTGTATTTTCTTATTTCTGATTACAGCCTTTTTGTCCTGCATAATGAAAATCATTTAACATTACTTGTAAAGCCAGTTTAGTGATGGTGAACTCCTTCAGTTTTTTTTGCTTGTCTGGGAAATTCTTTATTTCTCCTTCAATTCTGAATGATAATTTGGCCAGATATAATATTCAAAGTTGTAGGTTTCTTTCTTTCAGCACTTTATATATTTCTTGCCAATCCCTTCTGGCCTGTGAAGTTGCTACTGAAAAATGGAGTTTCTCAGTATGTGACTTCTGTTTTCTTCTTGCCACCTTCAAGACTGTCTCTTTATCCTTAACTTTTGCCATTTTAATTACAATATGCCATGGTGAGGAAACCTTTGGTTTCATCTTGTTTGGAATTCTCTGTTTTCTGAACCTAGGTCTTTGTTTCCTTCCCCAGATTAAAAGAGTTTTCAGTCACTATCTCTTCAAATATATTTTCTGCCCCTTTCTCTCTTCTCTTCTGGACTCCCTATAATGTGGATGTTAGAGCACTTGATGTTCTTCCAGCTGTTCTTCTATCCTCATTTAAAGAAAAAAAAATTTTTTTTCATTTTGCTGTTCTGATTGGGTGATTTCCTTCTGTTTTCCAGGTCACTAAGCTGATCTTCTGTATTAACTAATCTGCTGTCAATTCCTTCTGATGTATTTTTCATTTCAGTTATTATACTCTTCATATCTAATTGCTTTTTTATTATATTTTCTAACTCTTCATTGAAGTACTGAGTTCCTCTAGTCTACTCTCAAGTTTGTTGAGCATCCTTATAACCACTTCAGTGAATTCTTTGTCAGATAAATTACTTATCCCCATTTCATTAATTTTCCTCTGGATTTTTTTTGTTGTTGTTGTTCCTTCATTTAGGCCATATTCTTCTGGCCCCAGTTTGTTTGACTTTCTGTGATTTTTTTTTTCTATAAGATTAAACAGCTCCCTCAATCTTGAAGAAGTGACCTTTGAATAGACCATGTACTGGGTGGTTTGGGTGGGTTGGCTGCATTCAAGGAGGCCATGTGGGGTGCCCGGTGTGCCACATGACCAGCAGAAGTGGGTTCCAGGGAGAGCAGTCTGGCATACACATGTGCAGCAGCTCCCAATGATTCTGGCTGTCCATGTCCAGAGCAGATTTGGGGCAGGATATGCTGATGTGTGAGCACTTCCTTGCCCTTCTGATCTGGGCAGGGGTGCCCAATGTGCATTTAGCATGCTATGTTGCTTTCTTTGTCTATTGCCTGTGCCAGGTCTGGGAAGAGCTGCCCTGAGTCTTACGGCATCCCACCAGTTCCACACTGTGTTCATATGGGGCAGCCCTGTGTGCAACACAGCACTTTTCTAGTTCCGCACTTTCTCTGTATGGGGGAATGCTATGTGCTCACAAGACTTCACCTTACTAGTTCTGCACTTTCTCCAGGCAGGGCAGGTAGCCCCACATGCCACACAGCAGCATCCTACTATCTCCACACTTTCTCTGTATGTGGCAGCCCTGCATGTAGGTACCACAGTGTTTTGCTAATTTTGCACTCTCTCTGGGTAAGGGAGCCCCACATGCACACATAATCTAGTAGGTGTGTGCAACTGCATCCTGCCATACCCACTGAATCAATCTCAGGGTTGAGGGACCATATGCACATGTGCTATGGCACCTTCCTGTTTCATTGGCCCTCAGTTGTCTCTTAGGCAGAATTGCTCTAAATATAAGTGTCTATTTGATGTGTTCTTGGAAGGGGGCAAGCTCAGCTCCTACACTGCCATCTTGAAACAAAATGAACCATTTTAAAGTGAACAATTCAGTGGCATTTAGTACAGTCACAAGGTTATACAACCACCAACTTTATCTAGTGTCAAAATATTTTCATTACTCCAATGTAAAACTCCTTACCCATTAAGCAGTTTCCACTCTTCCATCCCCTCAGCCACTGGCAACCACCAACTAGTGTTCTAGCTCTGTGAATTTATTGTAGGTATTTCATCAGTGGAATCAAACAATATGTGACCTTTTTTATCTGGTTTCTTTCATTTAATATAGTGTTTTGGAGGTACATTCACACCATAGCATGTGTCAGAACTTCATTCCTTTTTATGTCTGAATAATATTGTTTTCTGTATATACCATACTCTGTTTATCCATTCATCCATTGATGGGCATTTTAGACTATTTCCACCTTTTGGTTATTGTGAATTATGTATGCTGCTATAAACATGTATATAAATATACTAGTTTGAGAATCAGTTCTCAATTCTTTTGGGTATAAAACTAAATATTCAGGGTCATATGGTGTATCTATATTTATCATTTTGAAGAACCTCCAAACTGTTTTCCACAGTGGCTGAATCATAGTACATTCTCACAAGCCATGTACAAGGGTTCCAATTTCTCTACATCCTTGCCAACCCTTGTTATCCCCTCCCCCCTTTTGTTCCCTCACTATTATAGCCATCCTAGTGGGTGGGAAGTAGTACCTCAAGTGTGACTGTGATTTGCATTTCCCTAATGACTAATGATGTTGAACATCTTTTCATTGGTTTGTACTCATAATCTTCCTACATGTGAGGAAATCCCATTGCTATGAGTCCTGCTTCCACAATGTAAGAGAGAAAACTCAAATTCCCACACTTCCTTGTAATTAAACCCAGGTATGTGATCCAGACTCTGCCAACAGGGCTTATGTATATAAGATATATAGAACTGAGTAGAAACAGACTCTATTTCCATTTTTACTGGTGCAGATGGTGACAGATGAATGACTCCAGCTCTAGGAGATGGGAACAGCAACAGTTTCCCAATGATTACAAGGTCAATTCTTGGCTCATAAGTAACATAACGCATCAACTGAAGTATTTCCTCTAGGATCCAGTGAAGCAATGGCAACAGTGGAGGTTTCCTCATCAGCATAGTGTAGAGCACTGTGGAAGCTGAACCTCATGCCTAATTCTCTGTCCCCACCAGCAACTCTTATGAGCTACTAATAAACTCCTTTTCTATTTTATCATTATTCTGAAAGAAGCATTAGATTTATCCTACCTAGCTCCACACCAAATACCTAGAATAAATGTCAGGCAGTTAGACTGAGGCAGATCTAGTTAAATCTAAAAAAATTTCCTAACACTTAAGATGTCTACCAAGTCTTTTAAATTGAATAAATTACCTTAAAAAAGTAAACAAGTAGTCACTGCAAATATAATGTTCATATTACATCTGTCAGGGATAATGTGAAGGTGGATGGAAAGTTGAACAAGACAACCTTTAGTACTTTTTCTCCTCTGTATTTCTACTATGTTTATCATACAATTTAAAGATCAAAATCACACCTTTCAGCCCATTAAATTTCACTCAAATACTTACTAATTTATCAGCAACTAATTCTAGCTTTTGCCATGTAATACTTCATAAAAACGTTCAGACCAAACCTTATTCTTCATTATCTTTTACTTTATTATATAACAAAGAAATTAGAGGTAAACAAAAAGACAGAAATCCATAATCCTACTCATCTGAGACAATATTTTGGTGGCTATCCTTCAAAACATTTTTCCTTTGCTGAAATTCACCTATACAAAAGATTACAGCCCAGCCGGTGTGACTCAGTAGATGAGTGTCGACCCATGCACCAAGAGGTCACCAGTTGGATTCCTGGTCAGACCACATGCCCAGGTTGTGGGCCAAATCCCCTGTGGAGGGCACACAGGAGGTGGACAATCAACGTTCTCTCTCATTGATGATTCTATCTCTCTCTCTCCCTCTCCCTTCCTCTCTCTCTCTTTGAAATCAATAAAAAAAAAAAAAAAAAAAAAAAGATTACAGCCCTCACCAGTTTGGCTCAGCAGTTAGAGCATCGACCCACGGACCAAAGAATCGTGGGTTCCGATTTCCATCAAGGGCACGCACCTCAGTTGCGGTTTGGTCCCCAGCCCTGGTTGGGGTCGTGCAGGAAGCGACCAGTAGATGTCTCTCTCACATCGATGTTTACCTGGCTCTCTTTCCCTCCCCTGCCCACCCCTCCCTCCCTCCCACTCAATCTGAAGATAAATGGAAAAATGTATCCTTGGGTAAGGATTTTAAAAAAAAAAGATTAACAATAAAAATAAACAGCTAACATGTAATCAGTGCTTACCACTTGCCAGTCCCTATTCTAAATGCCTATGAATTTTAATTCATATAATCCTCACACCTCCATCATGATGCACAATTCTTATTTTCATTTTACAAATAAGGAAATCAAAACACAGAGAAGAAAAGTAAACTGCCCTAATCACTTGGATAACAAGTAACAGAACCACCTATCAGTCTAAATCCATAGTTTGCACTTTAACATTATGTTGTAATGACTCTATACTGCTTCCAAAAAAAAAAAATGACCATGGTATATATGCCACATATATAACATTCCCCTAATATATTATGAATATGTTTCCATTTTACTAACTTTTTTAAATCCTGAAATTGTGGGAAATACACTACACATTTTAAGATATGTATATCTTAAATGTTTAAATCTACATATAAAATGTCAAAATTTAAAGAAATTCTTAACATTAAATAATATCTCACATATATGAACAAGTTGTACCTCAGTGAGTAAACAGCTTACTCTTATGATCTTGAAGCTAGTCGAGGCCAAAATACTCAGAATTCTGCCCCTCCAAAAATTTACCTTTATAAAACTCTCTTGCTATATATATAAATTTTGTGATAACATGATTTTAAACTCCTCAAATGTATATCTGTTTCTCTCTTCTTTCTTCCCCCTCCCTTTTTCTTCAAAAACAAAAACAAAACCTCAAAGCACGCAGTATACTACTGGTCATTTATAGTAGGCACTCAATAAACCTTTATCGATAGACTGTTTAAACAATGCTATGTTGAAACAGAGAATATACAGAAACAAAGGTCCTTTCTCTCATTAGGAAGCCATCCTTGTAGCTAGGAGATGGGAACAGCAGCAGTTTCCCAGTGATTACAAGGTCAATTCTTGGCTCATAACACCCACAAAGCAATCCACCCTGATAATACACAGTAACCTACCACAAGAAAAACAGCTAGCACTACCACCCACTTTGCCTAAATGCTGAACTTTGACTGCACTACCTAAGGTCAGGTCAATATGCAAACAGGAAAGGTACAAACTAAGTGAACTTCTTAAATAAAAGGGATGGGGCAAGAATCCTAGTGACATACTAGTGAAAGGCAAAAACAATTATCTTAAAGGGCTAGCAACATGCAGTTCCTAACCAATTCCAATTGCTCATTTTACTACACAATGTGCCCATGTCCTGTAAAATCATTTGGCCTTAGGAGCAGCATTTCTACAAAGAAGAAAGTCAATTACCTTAGATCTCAAAGTTTGGCTACTCTTCATGAATTGAGAATTGCGATATTTCAAATTTTGAATATGTAATTAATTATTGCAAACATTTTAAAAATGAGCAAATACCTACAAAGTCAAGGTAACTTAAAAGACCACACTTCCATTTTCAAAGAAGAAAAACAAAAGAGGTGATTTCCAGACAGAAGAGAAGAAATACCCAGACTGTATGGAAACTGAAGCAAACACCTCAGTAATTTGCAAGGTCTCTGCCTTAACTTGTCTTCTACTACTGGCATATACTTAATATATGAGCTGCAAATACAAACTGACTCTCCTATTAAAAAAAAAAATGGAAAGAATTATTTTCCCAAGTACTTTATGAGCGAAGATAAAGAGTTCTAACAAGAGGGAACAGAAAGGAAAGCAAATGGGGAAAAGCACTGGAAAGTAGAAACAAACAAGTGTGACAACAGGATAATTACAAGAAATGGGATATGAAGAATGGGTGAATAGGTAGAAGGGAGGGGAACAAGTTGAAGCTATACAAGGATTTTCATTTGACAATAAGTTTATACTTTCCAAAGAGACGCACAAATTCCTCACTTCAAAGAGAAGTGAGGAAAAATCACAGAAGCCAGCAAGTTCAAGGAATCCTGATAATAAGTTCAAAATAAAAAGATACATACAGGTGACTAATAATCATTTTTCCTCACAAAACAAATATGGCTGGGGAGATCTCTACCATATTGAAGCAATTATTTAATGCATGACCAAAAGCTAGGCAAGACTAATCAAAACTACCTTAACTGTTACAGAATCAAATTGATGACACTGACTATAATAAATTCAGTATTTGTTGAATGAATAATACCATCGATACTTTCTTCCTCTCGACCCAAATATTTTTGCAGAACGTCAGTTAGCTATATTTAAGGAGAACAAGCTGTTTTAGAACTGAACAAATGATACAGTTATCTCCTCAGGTTATAAATTCCTATGTTTTCACAACACTGCCAAACTTTTTATTCCACCATACATAGCAGCTGACCTTTCTGCTGCCAGGTTTCTAGACACAGAAGTAAATTCAGCTTATTAACTCTGTGAACTATTCAAGTAATATAAACAGAAAAGAGGATAAAATGTCTACATCTGATCATTTCATTTGTAAAAATATGTAAAACTTTTGTTTTAATTTTTTTTTTCTTTATTGATTTTAGACAGAGAGGGAAAAAGAGGGAGAGAGAGACAAAACTGATGAGAGAGAACATCAACTGGCCACCTCCTGCATGCCCCATACTAGGGATATGGCTCACAACCTGGCCATGTGCGCTGACCAGGAATCGAACTGGCAACCTCTTGGTGCATGGGTTGATACTAAACCACTGAGCCACACTGGCTGGGCAAAACATGTAAAACTTTTTAATGTTTTCTCAGATTGAGCATATAATCTAGACTGTACTTTTTTTCTGCCCTTATTTCAATGTGCTACCTAAAAGACTGATCAAACAAACTAAAAAAGCATAGTTGCCTCCAAGATTATAGTAGTTTAACCTAAAAAGCACTGATCTCAAGCCCACAAAGTTGCCATATTTCACTCCTTGCACTCAAATGTATGAATTAAGATTCAGCAGTCTATTATGACCAAAAAGAAAATGTTAATTCATAATGAGTATTTTTCCACATACCATTAACATGTGCTAATTCTAGGTAATGGATACACAGTTTTGAGGTTTTTTCATTATGTTTTAAGTGTTCTGGATATATGAAGAAAAGATAAACCTAAGTCTAATGTTCTAGGTTTCAAGCTTGGTTGACTACATTAGTGTTTCTTCAAGTGTGATGCCTAGACAGAAGCATAAACATCATCTAGGAATTGTTAGAAATACAAATTCTTGGTCCCCACTTGAAGCCTACTCAATCAGAAACTCTGAGGGTGGGGCCCAGCAATTTGTGTTTTAACAAACCCTCTACATAATTATGATCACACTTAAGTTTGAGGACCATCAGACCAGATAAAATATCTTACCATTCACCAAAAACAGAAAACAAGAGAAGCAAGCTGGGGCAGAGGATAAAATTAGGATAAATAAAGAGGCTTAGTGTTTTACCAATTCACCTTCTTTTCCCTCCTTCCTGCCATCCCCCTAGGTTACCACTGACTTCCTTATTTCTAACTTCACCCAGAAAATTCATTTAGCACTCATGAATATATGCTTCTTAGTCTATTTACATTGTACTTGTTGAAATTTCTCAATTCTTATCCCAAAATATAATACACTATGATTACAATACCTGGGAGAGTGTTTTAAAAATACTGATGCCCAGGGTCCTATCAAATACCAAATAAATCTGTTTTGGGGAAGTGGGGATGGCCAAAGTATCTTTTGAAAACTCCTAGTAAATTCTAGTATGCAACCAAAACTGAAAGTCACTCAGTCGAAATGAAATTTTTGCCTATATTTCCAAATATAATGAGAAAACTACTTTTATGAGAATCACAAAAGGTATATTTCTCAAAATGATATTCAAGATAATCTTCAGTGATACATACATATACGACCTTTTAAAAATAGCTGTATATCTTTTTTGGAGAGGTGTCTATTTAGGTGCTCTGCCCCTCCCCTTTTTTTATCTTTATTGTTGAACGTATTATAGATGTTCCTCATTTTTCCACCATAGATCCCCTCCTCCCCACTCCCGCCCCCCTCCCAACTCCCTTCCACCTTTTCCCACACTGTTGTCTGTGTCCATTGGTTATGCATATAAGTTCTTTGCTTTATTTCTTCCCACCCCTCAACCCTGTTCCTTTGAGGTTTGTCAGTCTAGCAACCAATTTGTACTTCTTTGTTTTTTGTTTTTTTTTATCCTCACCTGAGGATATTTTTCCATATTTTGTACAGATAGAGTGGGAGGGAGAGAGCGGAAGGGAGAGAGAGAAACATCGACGTGAAGGGACACATCGAGTGGCTGCCACCCACACGACCAACCAGGGCCGGGGACAAACTGCAACCGAAGTACGTGCCCTTAGCAGGAACCGAACCCGGGTCTCTCCGGACCGCAGGCCGACGCTCTAACCGCTGAGCCAAACCGGCCAGGGCCAATTTGTACTTCTTAATCCCTTCACCTTTTTCACTCATTCCCCCAACCTCCCTCCCATCTGGCAACCAACAAAATGTTCTCTGTATCTATGAGAATGTTTCTGTTCTGCCTGTTCATTTTGTTTATAGATTCAATTGTCGATAGATATGTATTCACTGCTATTTTGTTTGTTCATATACTTTATCTTTTTCTTCAAAAACACCCTTCAACATTTCATATAATAACGGTGTGGTTATTCCTTTAGCTTTTTCTTGTCTGGGAAAGTCTTTATATGGCCATTGATTCTAAATGACAGCTTTGCAGGATAGAGTAATCTTGGTTGTAGGTTCTTGCTTTTCTTTTCTTTTTTTTTTTTTTATCCTCACCCGAAGACATTTTCCCGATTTTTTTTGTTCAGGTAGAGTGGGAGGGAGAGAGAGAGAAACATCGATGTGAAAGGAACACATCAAGTGGCTGCCATCCGCACGACCAACCAGGGCCGGGGACAAACTGCAACCGAGGTACGCGCCCTTAGCAGGATCCGAACCCGGGTCTCTCAGGACCGCAGGTTGACGCTCTAACCGCTGAGCCAAACCGGCCAGGGCGGTTCTTGCCACTCTGAATATTTCTTGCTACTCCCTTCTGGTCTGCAAAGTTTCTTTTGACCTGACAGTCTTATGGGAACTCCCTTGTAGGTAACTAACTGCTTTTCTCTTGCTGCTTTCAAGATTCTCTCTTTGTCTTGAACCTTTTGCATTTTGATGATGATGTGTCTTGGTGTGGGCCTCTTGGGGTTGATCTTGTTTGGGACTCTCTGTGCTTCCTGGACTTCTATGTCTGTTTCCTTCACCAAGTTAGGGACGTTTTCTGCCATTATTGTTTCAAATAGGTTTTCGATTTCTTATTCTCTCTCTTCTCCTTCTGGCACCCCCAATATGCGAATGCTGGCACACTTGAAGTTGTCCCAGAGTCTCCTTACACTATCCTCATTTTTTTTGCACTCTTTTTTCTTTTTGCTGTTCTGATTGGGTGTTTTTTGCTTCTTTATTGTAAGAACGAGGTGGAACGAGGCGGTGCAGGGTCTCCAGAAGTGCAGGTTTATTGGAAATTAGCCTGCCAGGCTACCTCTAAGGAGAGAGTAGCAACCGACTTGTACAGACTAGGGATTTTTAAACTCAGGGCTGAGGGGGTAGAAGGTCAGCCTAGGAGACGTGGCCGTCTTTGATTGGTCAGGCCTGAGGTCTCCTGAGTTCTTGATTGGTCAGGGGCTGGGGTCTCCTGAAACTTGTTTTTCTTATAAGCGACCATCTGCAGTTTGGGTGGGTTAGGGTGGCTCCCATTTCGTTCCGGCTGGCTGAAGTGATGGGTTTTGGTTTTCTGGAATTAGAGGCTTAGGGCAAAGTTAAATGATAAGAGTGATGGGTTTTGGTTTCTTGGAATGAGAGGTTTAGGGCAGTAATATGGAAGTTAAGATCTAACACTTATATTCCAAACCGATGGTTTGCTTCTTGGCTTTACCTACTCTATTACTGAATCTGTGTAAATTATTCTTTATTTCAGTTAGTGCCTCCTTCATTTCTGACTGTGCATCCTTCATTTCTGACTGGTCCTTGTTTATGCTCTTGAGGCCCTCACTAAGTTCACTGAGGTTCTCACTAAGTTCATTGAGCATCCTTATAAGCAGTATTTTGATCTCAGCATCTATTAGGTTGCTTATCTCCATTTTGCTTAGTTCTTTTTCTGGGGTGTTTTGTTCTTTTCTTTCATTTGGGACCTGTTTCGTTGTCTCCTCATTTTGGCTGCCTCTTTGTGTTTGTTTCTGTGTATTACTTAGTGAGAGGTATGGGCCTATCTGAGACCAGATGCTGCTTGTTTGAAAGAATTTAAGAAAACCTGAAGCAGGATCCAAGACAGGCCAATCCTATGGTAAAACAACTGGCAACAGCTTGGGTGGGCCTGAAAGTTGGGTGGAGCAGGCCTCAGGGAATCACCAGGGCAGGGCAACCAATGTGAGCCAGGTTGCTGGAGTCCCAGATATGGTGGCTGTCTGCTGCCCCAGGGAAGGGCTCACCAAAGGAACAAAGGTCTGTGACAGCACTTTTGTCATGGAGAAAGCTCCCTCTCCAGCCCTCACTCCAATGCCAAACAGCTCAGTTCTTCCCTGTATGTCTCTGGCGCCCCTGGAGCTGCCTCCCCTCCAAGCTTGGAGGAAGTGAGTCCACACCTGAGGACATTTTTCCATTTTTTTTTTCAGATGGAGTGGGAGTTAGAGAGAGGAAGAGAGAGAGAGAAACATCGACATGAAAGGAACACATCGAGTGGTTGCCACCCGCACAACCCAACCAGGGCCAGGGACAAACTGCAACCAAGGTACATGCCCTTAGCAGGAACTGAACACCGGCCTCTCTGGACCGCAGGCTGACGCTCTAACTGCTGAGCCAAACCAGTCAGGGCCCCAACACCATTTATTAAAGAGGCTGTCTTTACTCCATTGTATGCTCTTGCCACCTTTGCCAAATATTAATTGAGCATAATGTCTTGGTTCAATTTCTGGGTTCTCTGTTCTGTTCTGCTGATCTCTATGCCTGTTCTTGTGCCAGTACCAGGCTGTTTTGAATACAGTAGCTTTGTAGTATAACGTGATATCTGGTATTGTGACCCCTTCCACTTTGTCCTTCCTTTTCAAGATTGCAGTGGCTATTCAAGGTCTTTTTGCCAAGTGATATATGAAGAAATGCTCAACGTCATTAATCATCAGAGAGATGCAAATTAAAACAACTATGAGGTATCACCTCACACCTGTCAGAATGGCTGCCACCAACAAATCATCAAACAACATCTACTGGCGAGGCTGTGGAGAAAAGGGTACTCTAATACACTGCTGGTGGGAATGTAGACTGGTGCAGCCACTATTGAAAACACTATGGTGTTACCTGAAAATGGTACAAATTGAACTGCCATATAACCCAGTGATCCCACTTCTAGGAATATACTCTAAGAAGCCTGAAACACCAACCAGAAAAACTATATGTACCCATGTTCATAGCAGCACTATTTACATTGCTAAGATATGGAAACAGCCCAATTGTCCATCAGTAGATGAATGGATAAAAAAGCTGTGGTACATATACACAATGGAATACTATGCAGCTGTAAGAAAGAAAGATCTCTTATCCTTTGAGACAACATGGAGGGACCTGGAGAGTATTATCCTAAGTGAAACAAGCCAAGCAGAGGAAGACAAATATCACATGATCTCACTTATTTGTGGAATATAATGAACAAAACAAACTGATGAATAAAATAGGCCCAGACACACAGAAAGGAGTATGGTTCAGACTAACAAACCTCAGAGGAGGGGGACGGGGACATGATGAGATGAACTTAAGAACTTATATGCATGTATGCATAACCAATGGACATAGACAACAATATTAGGAGGGTGGGGGGTGGGAATGGGAAGGAGGGTGTCTAGGGGGCAAAAAGGAAAAACATCTGTAACAAAAATAAATTAATAAAAATCGGAAAAAATAAAAATAGCTGTATATTTACTTTTATAATTTTTAATTACAAGTAATATATTTTCCATGTAAGAGTGAGAGTTTCATGCTAAAATAAGATTCCATTTTTTAAAAGTCAATATTTTTAAAAACACTAAATTAAGAATAGTACAAAGGACAGGATAAACACTGCAAAGATGGTAAGTAAACAAAATAGTTTGATTAACCTTGACCAAAATGCTTATTAAAAATATAGATTCCTGAGTCCTACCCCAGCAATCCTAAACCACAAACTTCAGGAGTGGGGTCCAGAAATTTACATTTTTAACAAGTGCTCCCAGGTGATTGTTATTCACTTAGGATTGAGAAATGCTCTAATAAGTATTTGAGCCTTCTGCCACTAGGCAGAGAATAACCTTGGATGTAAAAGGCAAACCTCTCATTCCATTCATTTTACTAAGACCACTTCCTGGTCTCACAGAAGAATGAGCTCCACCTACATCTACTGAGTGAGTTAGAAGTACAGTTTCTGCCTTAAGCCTTAGATCCTGCCCTGGCTGGTTTTGATTAGTGGTTAGAGCATCAACCCTTGGACCAAAGGGTCACAGGTTCAATTCCCGGTCAAGGTCATGTAGGTTCAATCCCTGGCTTCTGTCAGGGTTGTGCAGGAGACAGTCAATCAATGTGTCTGTCTGACAATGATGTTTCTCTCTCCCTCACTCCCTCCCTCCCTCCCTCCCTTTCACTCAGCGGTTAAAGTATAGGCCTGTGGACCAGAGAGACCCGGGTTTGGTTCCCACTAAGGGCACGTACCTCAAATGCACTTTGTCCTCAGCCCCAGTTGGAGTCATGCGGGTGGCAACCAGTTGATGTGTCTCTCTCACGTCAATGTTTCTCTCTCTCTCTTCTTCCCTCTCTCCCTGCCACTCTATCTGAAGATAGATGCAAAAATGTCCTCGGGTGAGGATAAAAAAAAATAAAAAAAAATCAATGAAAAACTATCCTCAGTGTGGATTAACAAAACAAGAAAATGGACTTAGATCCCATCCTAACTTTCTATTCCACCCCTTTCTTTCAAGTCTCCCAGAATTCAGAGCTCATTCTAATTTCACTCTCTTCTTTTCATCTTTCTCCATCCTCCTTAGCAACAACCCTGTCTTGAGTATTCCCATTTCAATATGACTACCTCCTCTTCCAAGCTCATTCACCTTTCCAGCTACCCTGTGAAGCTAAATCTTAAAAAATGTCACAAAATACTGGTACAATCTAATCACCCGCAGGTTATATTTGTACTCTCAAATTCCAATAATAAACAATCTCTATCCATTTAAATTGTATTATGACATGATTATAAACCACTTCACTAGACAGAAACTGAAACAGATCCCAATTCACATACCATTAGTAGTAGCCAGTAGTTCTCAACCTTGGCTACACATCATCATTATCTAGGGAGCTTTTTAAAATCTCCACATGGAGGCCATGCTCTAGCCCAAATTAAATAAGAATCTCTTGAGGTAAGGGTGAGACCAAGCCTCTCCACCATTCCTCCCCCCTTAATTTTCTCAAGTGATGCCAACATGCAGCCAAAGCGGAGAACCATGAGCTAGTTTTTCAGCTAAAAAACTAAGACAGATCTGGAAACTATCTGCAATGGGTGAGCAACACTGTTACAATTATTGTACTAGATTCACTCAGTCAAATACAAGAGACTCTCATAGAACAGTGACTTTTGAGGAAGAAATTCCAACACTAATGAAGGCAATATGCAAGTATTTGTTTATATTTATTGTAAGTATTTTTTGTCAAGAAATACCCTGTATTTATTTACTCTGACCTGGTAGGTGTTTTTTAAAGCCAAACCCCATACCTCCAAATATGAACAGAAGTAAACTGGCTTATATTTAGACCAAGATAATGCCATTTATGTCCACCAATGGACAAGGGAGATACTGAGCAAGACAGTTAAAATGAACAGATATTACTGTTCATTCACATGTACCAAAAAGCATATTCAAGTATAAGTTCAATACCACAAACGACAATTTCAATTGTTTTTGGAGTCTCTATAATATAAATCCCTTTCATGATTATATTCAGCAAAACTAGATAAATTCATACAATATCTTGTACAAACTGCAATCTAATATAAATCTTTAAGTATGTGAAAAATCAGATTTTAAAACCTGTTTTATAATAAATATGCTACTAAAAAAATACACTGTACAACATCAAGTGAAAATATATTCTAAAAAAAGGAATAAAATTCACTTTGTTCTTGGTATGACAAAGAAATAATGTTTAATTTTAGAAAGCTACAATTCCTCTAATAAGTGAACACTTGGCAAAGAGAGTTAAATTGTATCTACTTCCTGCCATAAATGCCAGCAGCAAGTACATCCAATTTCAAGTTCCTTTGAAGCCAAGGAGTGGGCAGAGGACAATCACAGCCAAAATGGAGAACACATGGTATTCATTCTTTGAAAAAAAAAAAAAAAAATCAGCAATGAACTACAACCAGGAGGGGAAGCCATCTGTCACAAGAAAAAGAGGTGGCTATAGTGGTCAAGGACTAAAACGTCCACCTCAACCTGAGCAGAGTCAAGTTTTAGATTTTAATTCCAGATAACTCTTGTAATAAACAACAGTTTTCAAAATTATTAGTGTCAAATTATGAATGGAATGGGTAAAAGAAAAAACTACCAACATTGTAATTCAACCAATACTGTAAACTCTTATCTTACTATTAGGAAGAGCAACAACACAGTAAATAGAAACCACACATGCAACAAATCAGAAACAAGTCAACACCTGAATAAATTCTATTCCCTCTAGTACAGAAAACAATGGCAATTTTACTTGCATTATATTCCTAGCCTATTAACATTTTCCCCAAATTAAAAATAAGCAACTTCCAAATAGGTAAAAGTGAACCACAAGTAAAATATTCAACTTTTACCACTGCCCTGGCCCCTTCACCTAATCCGCCCCCCTCCAACTACCCTAATCACCACCCTCACCCCTGCAAAGCACTGTGGTCCATTCTTTAGGTTTCCATCTTTAATAAGGTAAACTCACTGGGCAATTAAATATATGTATTTGAAAAAAATGAATCTTAAGTGTCAGTCCTATCTTCTGTATGATCTTAAACCCATTAAAATCCTTTTCAGACATAGTAGGATTCTAGGCTTCAGAGGATTGCAAAACTAAGTGAACATTAGTTACCAACATTTTTAAATCTCAAAAGGTGAAGCTTAATTCAAATAAAATGTAGCTAGTAGACTTCAATTTCCTTAAATTAGCACTTTATACTGTCATTAAAATGAATAAAAGCTGTTTTTAAACAATACAGTATTTGTGAAATTAGAATTAATCACACTAATTCTAGTTCAGTTACTTACTTGCTAATATTCCTTCCTTCATTTAAGCAGTTTTTGTAACCTCACTTCCTCCCCTCAAAACCTTCTTCTCAGTAAGAAAAACAGTAATTTCCTCTAGAATAAATTAATCTAAATATCCAACTACTGCCCATTTAACTGTTCTTTGGCATACAAAGCCATATATAGTCTGAAAAAGAATGGCCAGAAAATTTTTTAATTTTTTTTTTTTTTTTTTAATTACATCTCTGAAGACCCTTTTCTTTCTTTATTTATTTTTTTATTTTTTTATCCTCACCCGAGGACATTTTTCCATTTTTTGTTCAGGTAGAGTGGGAGGGAGAAAGAGGAACAGAGAGAGAGAGAAACATCGATGTGAAAGGGACACATCGAGTGGCTGCCACCCGCACAACCGACCAGGGCCGGGGACAAACTGCAACCGAGGTATATGCCCTTAGCGGGAACCGAACCCGGGTCTCTCCGGACCGCAGGCCGACGCTCTAACCGCTGAGCCAAACCGGCCAGGGCGATTTTTTAAATTAAACTATGTCTGCATATTTCAATACAAGTTTAATTTTTTTTCAAACAAGTTTAATTTTTTAAATATATTTTTATTGATTTTTGGAGAGAGAGGAAGGGAGAAAAAAAAAAGAGACAGAAACATTGATGAGAGAGAAACATAGATCAGCTGCCTCCTACACACCCCACAATGGGGATCGAGCCTGCAACCCAGGGATGTGCTCTGACCAGGAATTGAACTAGTGACCTCTTGGTACATGGGTTGATGCTCAACCACTGAGCCACACCAGCTGGGCACAAGTTTAATTTTTAAATCAATGACTTGAGAGGTATGCCTTATGTTCCTAGGAACAACATAATAAATACTTATTTTATGATGATGGTGATGAAGAACAGAATAAAGTTACCCTCCACCAAGTTAATAATGCAATTTAATATTCTAATTATACCAAAAATGAAGTCAATGTATGGCCCAGAAAAGACAAATTAATTTTTCAGAAGTTCTATAAGTAGGACATCAATAAATAGATAATCTCAACAGGACATCAATAAATAGATAAATCTCAATAAGCAAACCTCTTGGAAAAATCCAGAGTCGAACAAAAAAATGTACATATGTCATGAAGTAATTAAAGTTGATGTCTGCATTCAACTATTCAATGATAACATTTGAGCCACTATAGAATAAGGCTACTTCCCTCTTTTCTAAAATAATTAAGGTAAATGTGAAGAATACATTCAGTGTCCTGAAGTGTCCTCTCTATTTCTTTTTTCTGACAATCCAGTACAGTAGGAAGGAGCACAGACAATGGAACACACTATGTGGGCTTAAATCCTGCCAATACCACTTAACAGCTATGTGACCTTGGGCAAGTTACTTATTCTTTCTAAGCTTCAGTTTCCATACCAGTAAAATAAAGACAGTACCTACATCATTAGATTGTTATGATGATTAATAATATAGGCAGAGAGCATATAAAACAGGACTTGCTCCTTAGTAAATAGTAGTGGTAGTTGTAGTAGTAGTAGCAATAGTAGTGGTAGTCTGTTAGCTATTGTACTTACGAACCATTACTACTTGTTAGCTGTTACTGCTACCACTTAGGAGTAGTTGTGTTAGCTATTACTAGCTATTCTGTTATCTAAACCAGATGTCAGCAAACTTTCTCTATAAAAGGCCAGATATTAAGTATTTCAGGTTTAGAGAATCATATGGACTTTGTCTCAACTATTCAGCTATTCCAGACTTTATTATATGAAGTTTGGATTTCATATCATTTTAATGTGGCACAAAATATTATTCTTCTTTTGATATGTTTCAGTCATTTAAAAATGTAAAATCCACCCAGCCAGTGTGGCTCAGTGGTTGAGCATTGACCCATGCACCAAGAGGTCACTGGTTCAATTCCAGGTCAGGGCACATGCCCAGGCTGTGGGTTTGATCCCCAGTGGGGGGCATGCAGGAGGTGGCCAATCGATTTTCTCTCTTATTGATGTTTCTATCTCTCGCTCCCTCTCCCTTTCTCTCTCTCTAAGAAAAAAAAAAAAAATGTTTTTTTAATGTAAAAACCATTCTTATCTTGGGGGGGATGTACAGATCGTATAGACAGAAACTGGCCCACAGGCCAAATATGATGATCCCTGCTGTAAACCAATGCTTCTCATCCATGAACAAGTTTCCACCAATCCTTACTAAAATTGTCACTGTAAGATTAAAAGCTATACATTTTCTTGGGAAGAACTGTCCTATTCTCTGAGATTATGCAATTCTAACTCCTTGGTGTTAAAATGTTTGTTTGTTTTTTCTTTCATAAAATGGCACTAGGATGGGAGAGCATAATTGCCAACGATATATCAGATAAGGGGTTAATTTCCAAATTACAGAATGCTCATACAACTCAACAAAAGGAAGACAAAGAACCCAATTAAAAAATGGACAGAGGGACTAAATAAAGACCTCTCCAAACAGGACATACAAATGGCTAAGAGACATATGAAGATGCTCAACATCACTAATCATCAGAGAGATGCAAATTAAAGCAACGAGGTATCACCTCACACCTGTCAGAATGGCCGCCATCAACAAATCATCAAACAAGTGTTGGCGAGGGTGTGGAGAAAAGAGGACTCTAGTACACTGCTGGTGGGAATGCAGACTGGTGCAGCCACTATGGAAAACAATATAGTGTAACCTCAAAAAATTAAAAATCGAACTCCTATCTGACCCAGTGATCCCACTTCTAGGAATATACCCTAAGAAGCCTGAAACACCAATCAGAAAGAATATATGTACCCCCATGTTCATAGCAGCACTATTTACTATAGCTAAGATCTGGAAACAGCCCAAATGTCCATCAGTAGACAAATGGATAAAAATGCTGTGGTACATATACACAATGGAGTACTATGCAGCTGTAAGAAAGAGCTCTTATCCTTTGAGATGACATGGAGGGACCTAGAAAATATTATCCTAAGCGAAACAAGCCAAACAAAGAAAGACAGGTATCATATGATCTCACATATTTGTGGAATATAATGAACATAACAGTCTGCGGAATGGGGTAGTCCCACGTGGAAGTGGGGTACAGACTGACAATCCCCAGAAGAGGGGGTGGTAGGAGAGAGATAAACCACAGAACTTATATGCCTATATGCATGAACAATGGACATGGACAACAAAGATGGGGACAGGGCAGGGAGAGAGGGGGAAGGGGGAATCAGTGGGGGAAAAAGGAGAAACATCTATAACAAAAATAAATTAATTAATAAAAAATATAAATAAATAAAATGGCACTAGGAATATAGGGTCATTTATTCTTTTTTGTCTTTATCTGACAATCCCATGCCAGGCCTCAACCCCCACCATTTCCTACAATGTAGAGAGGAGTTCGATGTCATTGTTTATTTTTTATTTTACTGGTGTGTGAAATCCAAGTTTGGGAATCATTAATGTAAAGCTTTCTACCTAATCAAAACAAGAGAATTACAGTACTTCTCTAAGTGTCATTTATACATGCTGATACAGACTGATTATTTAATCAAATTACATCTTTACCATCTGCTCAATTGATCACCTATATCTCTTTTCTGTCCTTTCTCTTAATGTTAACTCCTTCCTAGAAGTCTTTGGATCCTATGAAACTCATATTCTCGTGAAAGTTAAATCTTCTTCATAGAAGGCACACAGTTTAAAATATTTGCGGAGAGTTTTGGGTCCAACTGACTAGCCAGAAACTCACCACAGAAAGAAAGTAGAGCAGTTAAAAAATTATTTCCAGAAATATTACATTCCTTTTGGGAAAGCACTCTATAATTCATGAATGAGTCATTGTGGAAATAAAAATGTTAAATAATGGATATGACGGTAACTGAAATTCCTGAGAGCTAATTACCCTACTCAAAGTTTCTGGTAGCTCCTTCAGGAATATTAGGCTACCCTGGTAGTGATTAGTTATCCAAATATTCAGTGTGACCCACTTTCTAGAAATAGTGTATAGGTCCCATGCTATTATTTCTGTTCTCATATAAATTAACTTCGTACTTCAAAATATACAATATTATGTGTATTTATAAAATATCTGACTTGCCCAGCCGGTGTGGCTCAGTGGATTGAGAGTCACCCCATGCACTGAGAGATACTGGTTCGATTCCCAGTCAGGGCATATGCCCTGGTTGTGGGCTCAATCCCCAGTAGAGGGTGTGCAAGAGGCAGCCGATCGAGGTATCTCTCTCACATTGATGTTTCTATCTCTCTCTCCCTTCCTCTCTAAAAAAAAAAAAAATTTTAATATACATACACAGATATCTGACTTGATTCTAATTCAATTAACATTTATTAATGTCAGGTAGTCTTGTGCATCATTTTAAGCAGATTATCTTCTTTAATCTCATTTAACTATCACAATGACTAAAAAAACATTTTCTCCATTTGACAACTGATGAAACGCACAAGAAGGCTCTTTGTTCTTTATATGCAGACACTGATTTTATGCTGCCTATCTTGGAAAGAACATTAATAGTCAAGTATTACTAATTCCCAGGTGTGCCTAACTTAGTTATATGAATCAGTAGAATTAGGGCCTTAAAATCAAGGTGAAGAGACTCTAAGAGAATTCCATTAAAATAACTGACAAAAACAATCAGATAATTTTATAAGACAATCTCTAGAGCAACGTTGTCCAGCTCTCTGCGCTTTTATAGATGAGAAAACTGGGTCCAAAAAGATTAAACAATGTGCCCATGGTCATATGCCCAGTTACTGAGTGGCGGAGCCAGGATCAAAATAAGAATGCAGATCTCCTTTTATGAAATTCAGTGTCCTATTGACTACACAAGTGATTCTTAAGCTCATCAGACCCAATGCCACCTGTCCCCTTTTTATAACAAATATTTGTAAAGTGCTTGTAAAGTGCCCTCTACTATCCTGATTTTTTTTTTCCCCCAAAACTAGTGCAGCTTTATTGGCTCAGGCGACAGACACTCTCATTGTCCGGCCTGCCCCGTGCTTCCCGCCAAAACGCTGGCGGCACATGCCCGGTCCTTCCGGCAGCCAGAGGATGATCTATCCTGAAATTCTTAATCTCACCCTCACATGCAATAAAACTAATATAACATTCTATGAAAGAAAAGGCATTTTCTAAAATAATATCTGTGTTAATATGTAAATGCTACAGACAGCTACACCAAAAGAGGCTGTACGCACAAACAGAGGCTGAATAGGTGATTTCACTGGCCGACAAGGTAATGCTGCTGTTGACGTAATTTCCTAAAATGATAAAAACTCTAGGTAACATTCAAACAAAACAAAGTACAATCTTCCATCACAATACACATTAGTTCCACTACTAAAAAATTTAGTGTATATTGCAGCCATTCAATAAATGCTTATGTAATTATGTACATTATGTAGTTAGGATCTAAGCTCAGGTCATTACAAACAGATTTTTCACCTACACAAACTTTTTTTTAATCCTCACCCAAGGACATTTTTACATTTTATATTCAGACAGAGTGGGAGGGAGACAGGGAGGAAGAGAGAGAAAGAAACATCGATGTGAGAGAGACATATCAACTGGTTGCCATCCACATGTCCCCAACCGGGACTAGGGACAAACTGCAACCAAAGTACGTGCCCTTAGCGGGAACCAAACCCAGGTCTCTCTGGTCCGCAGGTCAACACTCTAACCACTGAGCAAAACTGGCCAGGGCCACCTACACAAACTACCAGCAAGACACTTGAAAATCATATGAAATGAGGGAGAACTTTTCAATATACAGGGCTTCCCTAAACATTGCAGGGTATCTAATAACCGTAGGCCCTCTCTATCCTAAATCCAAGAGATGCATTCTGTCTCCAAGTTATTTGGTGGCTAATCTTCCCACAACTTTTGAGAACTGATATACTACATCTTCAAAATAAATACTGTACCCATCTTCAGAAATACCAAGGAAACCCAGCTAGGATGACTCAGTGGATTGAGCATCGTCCCATGGACTGAGAGGTCTCTGTTCGATTCCGGTTGGGGCACATGCCTGGATTGTGGGCTGGATCTCCAGTAGGGAGTGTGCAGAAGGCAGCCGATTGATATTTCTCTCTCTCTCTCTCTAAAAATATCAGTAACGAGAAAAAATAATACCAAGAAAAATTCAGGAACGTATCCACTACCACTTAAGTAGCTCCTCTTTTATCTGTTTTGTATCTCTTGAAAATACTCTGTACCAAGAGAAACATGTCTTAGAGAGAAACAAGAAATAAACCTATGAATTAACAGGATAGGAAGGACTGGAAACACTCATTAAAGTATGCTTCTCCCCTAAGAATTTGGCACCTATTCTAAGTTTCTATACCCGTGAAGAAGAGAAGAGCCATGTGGCAAGAATAAATTACTAATTATTCAGGTTATCAAATCTATGAAAGATAACCAAAACTTAAAATATTTTCTGAATATATCCTTCCAATTTCTCAGATTTTTAAATCCTACACAACAGTTTTCATTTAGCTCCCAAAAATGGTTTCCTTTGAAACAGATTAATGCTGTAGGTTTATAATGTAAATATAATATGATCATGTAAAACAATGTTTTTAATACTATGCTTAAATATTTATCTGCTAATGACTTGGAAAAGCAGTTTTGCTTTCATTCTAATATTATCTCACACCAATAACAGAAGTGATACTGGTGTTCAAAGAAAAAAAAAAGAATATATATTTATACCTGTCCAAAACTCCTTACCCCAAACTGATAAACTCTAACATACCATCATTTATAAATGACAATGAAAGTACCTGCCTTAAAGACATGTATCTCTTTGTAGATTTCACAAAATATGAAAAAACTCAATATAAACAATGAAGAAACTTAACCTGAACAAATATTTCCTTCAGTTATGCTTTTAAGACACTATAAAAATGAAGCACAACATTTCATCATAAAGTCTACAGCATAAAGGAAAATCAGAGGTTAACCTGTCCCAATCCCTGTTTCAGAGAAAAAAAAAAAGTATAACAAAATGGTGACAACCTCTCATCAAATCTTATGCTGGCAGTATCAGAAAATAAAAATGCATAATCTCTCTTTTTTATCATACAGAGAATTTTAAAACCAAATCAAAATGAAACATACAAACTAATAAGCCTAAGCATACACAAGGTAACTTTAGCAGAAGGCAGCAGGTATCATGGGTTCAACTCTCAAAAATAGCTTCTTTTAACCTTAATGGGATGGGGAAAGGAATATACTGTATTCCTCAAACCCAGACTAGGTAATAAAAAGTTACATAAAATTTTCCATGGGAATGGTTTAATATAAAGTGCCTGCCAATATTCTTAGTCTTTAAAGCTGAGCCATCTCTTTCAGAATTTTACAATGCTTTCTAATAGTTAAGCGATGGTAATATAGATTACCACTGTCAAGGAATTCTTGATAATTTTCTCTCTTCTTTTTCAGGGCAACAAATCATAATGTTCAAGCACCTCTCACAAGATCATTTTTTTTAAATCCTCACCCAAGGATATGTTTTTATTGATTGTGGAGCGAGAGGAAGGGAGAGAGAGAGAGAAACAATTATGTAAGAGAGAAACATTAGCTGCCTCCCGCACACACACCCCGACAGGGTATCAAATCCTCCACCTAGGTATGTGCCCTGATAGGGAGGGAATTGAACCTGAGATCATTTGGTGTATGGGATGATGCTCCAACCAACTGAGCACCCAGGCCGGCGCTCACAATTAATTTTTAAGGACCTTAATTTTTAAGGTCCTCCTTCATTTAGGGCTATGAATGTGGTTGTATTAAACAGCTCCCAGAGAGTGCGAGAACAAAATTAAATATTAGGAAGGACACAATTACAACCAAAAATTGATGAATATATCCTTTACCTCTTTTAATTCTCCACAGTAAAAACTGGGTAGTTGATGAGGCAAAGAGGAATCCTTACCACAAAATATTCAATAAAAAAAATAGTTACTAGTTAGCCAACTATAACTACTGGCTAAAAGAGCACGCCCAAGGAACCTCTCCAAGGACAAAGAAATACATGCCATCAACAAAAAATAAACATCAACAAAGAAACACTGGATCTTTTGACCTAACTCTTTCTTTCACTGATGTTCCTACTGAGGGTTACCATGTTATTTCCAGAAATCTATTATCTTTGTAACCATTTTATCCTACAAAATAAGACAATTTGAAAAGAAAAAACCAGGAGGAAATATATGTATTCTTTAAATATATCCCCTATATCACTAAGTCACTTTAATTTTAATGTTAATTCAGGGGTCAAAAAACTCAAGAAAGCAAGTTACCACCTTCTAAAGTTTTCACATTGCTTTCAGTTTTATTCCTAGTTAAGGCAACTCACCAGAAAAATATAATAGTGCAGAGTACGTGCTCATTATTTGTTAAATCAACAAGTAAATATTAAATATTAAACATTAAAACTAGTATTTAATAACAGATGAACACACCTTCATGGCTTGCTAGAAAAAGGGTGGCCTTTCTAATCTAGTTAACAACTGAGAATGCACAACCCAAAAAACATTAACAACAGATCTGAAAGCAGGATTTTTTATTCAATGTCCATGGATAAATTCATTCCAAAACTTTGATGAAACACTCTTTCGGCTTTCTAGAACAACAAAGCTTTATACTGTTATTTAACACAGCCTGGGCTGAATTTTGGGCAACGAGATTTTATCTAGTCTTTTCTCATTACTCAGTATTACTGAAGAAATAGTGTAATTTCCTAAACCACGACAAAGCAGCAAAAGCCTCAATGTCAGAGACCATAACATGTTTTACAATACTGAACAAATAAAAGAAAGGAACATTAGCTAAAGAATAATCTAGTCTTAGTGGCAACCTCTTATCAGAGTCAGTCCTTTAGGATTATAGTCCCTTCTGCCTGAAACATTTTACCCCAGACAGTCACAACATTCAGGAATCTCTTTGCTCAACTAGCATCATCTTCAAAGAGGCAGAAAGCACCTGTGTTATATACTGAACTACAATGGCTGTCTCAATTCAGAGTCCAGAGTGCTAACCATTACACCATGGAACTTACTGGCTGTCTCAATTCAATGAACACCTTTTTTTTTTAATCCTCACCCGAAGATATTTTTCCATTGATTTTTTTTTTTTTAGAGAGAGTAGAAGGGAGGGAGGAAAGGAGAGAGAGAACATCATCAATGTGAGAGAGACACATCGACTAGTTGCCTCCTGAATGCGCCCCGACTAACCAGAGCCAGGGATCGAACCTGCAACCCAGATACATGCCCTTGATCATGCCCTTGATCAGGAATCAAACCCTTTGGTGCATGGGCTAACGCTCTAACTACTGAGCTACACCAGCCAGAGCAACACCATTTTAATTTAAAAGACTAAACTGAAAACCTATGATTATTCAGTCTTGAGTATAAGGCTGATTTTTTAAATAAATAAATGAAACAAACCTGTCACTTCAAACACAGTAACTTCCAATATTTCTTGCTATTGATAAAATTCTAGCTTTCAAGTGAAAATTAGAATTTCTGAAAACTTGTATCTTTAGGAAAACATCAAAACTTCGAGAAAATTTTGGGAACTTGGTGAGTTGACAGCTTACCGATGCTTAAAGACTTTTCTAATGAAAAAGGAAGCAATATTTTAAAACGTGCATTTTTTAAATTTGTCTTAATAAAATGTGTCAACATTTGGAAGATCTTCAAACTCAATGAATCAATATTTTCCAAATGACCTATATGCCATGTTAAAATGCAGGAAAAAGGCCCTGGCAGGTTTGGCTCAGTGGTGAGAGTGTCGACCTGCAGACCAATGATTCATGGATTCAATTCCAGTCGAGGACAACACATACCTCAGTTGCGGTTATCCCTGGCCCTGGTCAGGGTTGTGCGGGAGGTAACCAGTCGATATGTCCCTCTCACACTGATGTTTCTCTCTCTCTCTCTCTTTATCTCTCTCTCTCTCCCTTCCTCCCACTCTCTCTGAAAATAAGTAGAAAAAAAATAAAAATAAATTTAAAAAGGAAAAGAAACTACCACTTGCTGATGAAAATGTCCTAAAACTGGATTATGGTTATGGTTGAACACCTTGGTAAATTTACTTAAAAAGTAAACCACTGAAGTATACACCTAAAACTGATAAATTTTATGGTATATAAAATCATACCTCAGTAATTTATTATGTTATAAAAAGAAACAGCCCTGGCCGGTTTTTCTCAGTGGTTAGAGCGTCGGCCCACAGACCAGAGAGTCCCGGGTTTGGTTCCCATTAGGAGCATGTACCTCAGTTGCAGTTTGTCCCTGCCCTAGTTGGGGTAGGCAACCCCTTGATGTGTCTCTCACATCAATGTTTCTCTCTCTCTCTTCCCCCTCTCTCCTTCCCGCTCTATCTGAAGATAAAAGAAAGAGAAAAAAAAAGTCCTCGGGTGAGGATTAAAAAAATAATAATAATAAATTAACAACCACTTGTTGAATTCTTGTATGGTTTCAAAATTATCCACAATTATTTTAAAAGGCTTTAAAAAATACTCCTGCCTTTTCCAGTTACATATTTATGTGAGGCCTGAGTCTCTTCATATACCTCAAGCAAAACAACAAATTGTGGCAGATCACGGAACATAGAAGCACACATGAGAATCTGCTATCTTCTATTGAGGTAGGCATTAAAGAAACATGCAAAATGATTTTAAAATGGTATTTATTTTTACATTTAATGGGTTTATCATTTTTAAATATATTAACAAATATTTTTAAAATTTTTATTTTAGTCTCTAATGCAGCAAATACTAATAAAGCCTACACAAACAAAAGTTGCTTGGGGCTCCGTAACAATTTTTATGTGTACAGGAGTCCTGAAGCCAAAAAGTTTGATAATTACTGCTAACGGAGAGCTTATCTAAGACCAGAGCAGTTATACAAGGGTTATTTCAAAGCAAAATAGATCCCTGCATATCACACACTCTGAAAGTATATAATCAACCAGCCAATGCTAAGAGATGATACACAGTGTGCACGCCAAGGCTGAACTATTTTTCAGTCTACAAGCTCTCCATAAATGAAATGAAGCTGGACAGGTGTCATTTCAACTCGGTACTCTCCACCAACTGTCAAAATGTAACACAACTTACCATGAGCCTATTAGGTAGAAAAGACTGCCAGAACAAAGAGAAAGGGAAGTAGTTTCAATAACCATTAATGCTAATAACATGGAAAAATAAAAGGAACAGATCTATGTTATACACTAACTTTTCAACTCCAGAAAGGAAAATGAATTTTAGAAAGCATATGACAGCACAGAAAATGAGAAAAATGTATACAGTTCATAAAAGCATTTCTAATCTTGTCCATAAAGGAAGAACTGAACATTTTCAATACAAAGTCAAACATTTCCTTGCTGAAAGCACGTTTTTTGCAATATTTCTCTCTTTAACAAATTTACTCCAAATTTATCATTGAAAGGAGCATGACCTTCAGTGAACTTGCTGTTAAATAAAATAAAAGCTATCTCTTAGCAGAAGTTGATGTATCACAGAAATATAAACCATTATTCTTTTATATATATATTTATAAATATATATATATATATATATATATATATATATATATTTTATCCACACCTGAGGACATTTTTGCATCTTTAGATAGAGTGGGAAGGAGAGAGGGAGGAAGAGGGAGAGAGAAACATCAATGTGAGAGAGACACATCGAGGGGCTGCCACCCACACGACTCCAACCACCAATGGGGGCCAGGGAAAAACTGCAACCAAGGTACGTGCCTTTAGTGGTAACTGAACCCGGGACTCTCCAGTCTGCAGGCTGACACTCCAACCACTGAGCCAAACCAGCCAGGGCTAAAATATATTTTTATTGATTTTTTTTTTTTTTTTTGAGAGAGAGAGAGAGAAACATTAACAAGAGAACACCAATAGGCTGCCTCCTACACGCCCCCTACTGGGGGTTGAGCCCGCAACCTGGGCATGTGTCCTGACCAGAAATCTAACCAGTGACCTCTTGGTGCATGGAACCCTGCTCAATCCACTCAGCCACATTGGCTGGGCTAAACCATTACTGATCATCTTTCATGAATAGTGACTTTCAGGAACTGAGAGAATCATTCAAGTTATCTGTCTTCAAAGAAAAATACCACAACAAAGATAGAAGCCCAAAACACAAAAATAGCTGGATAAGAAAATACATATAAATCATGTACCATTTAACGGTTTCTCGCTTCCTCTCTACTCCTTATTCCCACAAGTAGAGACATATATGTAGCTTGTGATACTGAGTCAACTAGATCACTACATTTTCCAACATTAACAAACATACATATAACAGCATCCATTTGCACATACCTAAGATCACAGTTAACTTGTCTCTTATTTCCAAATTGTTATGAAAAATTTCTAATCAAATAATTAAAACTATAATCATTTGTTACTTTAAATCTAATTCCACTTTCTAATTTCTATCAATTTTTCATCAATAGCAAAAAACACTTCCCCATGGTTCATTGTAATATTCTCTCCTGTCATCATAGTCCAAATCCATATATCTCACAAAAATATCTCATGGATGTATGCCTTCTTCTCCATTCCTAGTACCCAAATTAATCCAAGCCTTGTGCAACAAACTCATTTGTTTTCCCTGCCTTCCTTCCTTCAATCCACTCTGCTGACAGCATTAAAAGCTGCTCCTATTTATTGTTTTTGTCATTCATTCCCTTCTTCAAGAATTTCCACAGCAACTTCCTATTACTTTCTTCAACTTCTTCTTCAAATAAGTCAAATTAAGAAAAAAATTACCTTTTAAAAGACAAACTAAATTATATCTTAATAAAGTTGTCATAAAGGGAAAGAGGGAGGGAAGAAGCAAAGGATGGAAGGATAAAAAGGAGTGGGAAGAATGGTGGGAAACTCTAAATGGTTCTCCATGAAGTATCACTTTACTCCATACCATTTCAGGCATTCAAGACTCAGAGCACTCACATAGTTGTCAGAGGCAATCTGGCCTCCCAATAACCACTCTAGTAATGGTCAAGGACTACTTTGTGAAATTGACTCTACCATCAAATAGATGTAGTTTTGTTAGAAAATATATTCCTCCATGGAGTCAAAATCTAAACTCCTAATACAGTTACTTGCACTCATTTTTCCAGTGTTAGCCTTCCAAAGAAAATACCAAACAGAAAAGAGAAAAAAATTCCTTCTATATGGCTGCCTATCAAAAACACACAGTATAAATAAAACGTCACACATTTTGTCTTCTTTACTGTCCTCAACCATTTGTTATAAAGCATGGTTCCTATGCCCCTCAAATACTCTTCTGGGCAAATAAAGCACCATAACATAATGTCAAGTTCCAAAGCGGCAAGATTATAAAAAATAAAATGGAACTATGACTGCCCTTGTTCAATATTAATGTAACTAAAAATTAAGTTCATATCCTGGCTTCTTTTGCACAAGAGACTAAAAAGTGGGTTTCCCAACTGATATTTAAGCTGCTATCTGCAAAGTCAGCAAATCCCTAAAAACAATTTTATTTCATTGGGATGAAACCACACACTAGATTGTACTGTGAAATGCAAGAATCGAGAGGAGACCCCCCCACACACAAAAAAAGACTGCAGTCCTCTTATTTCCTCACAAATAAGCCTTCTCATGTATTTGTGCATCTTTTACTAAATTCATTGAATCATTTTTCATAGTACTCTATTACATTTCAGATAAGCAAGCTTACCAACTCTACAAGAAGCCAATTTCCAAAACCATTTATATAGGCTGCATATATGACAAGATCCAATAGATGGGTAGCTTAAATTTCTGTAAGTTACACATGTGAATAAATTTTGCTTCTCAAAGTGATTGATAACTCCCCAAAAGGAATATATCTACTTTATCCCCAAAAGGAACATATCCATTTTACATCATCTGATTTAATTTTCTCAGGGCATTCTGTCTGTACCGCAGGCCGACGCTCTAACCGCTGAGCCAAACCGGCCAGGGCTCTCAGGGCATTCTGTATAGTGCCTTTAACATATCCCATATCTGAAACACCAAAAAAGATAAAATCTATCTGAAAAATAAACAAGGCTACTGATTTATTCACAATATTCTGAATAACCATTCATAATTCATCTCTATGTTAAATCAGACTTATCAAACAGAAAAGTTAAACAGTCCAAGACATAGATCCCAGATTTTAAGATCAGACTTTAAAAGACATTGAAACAATTAGCAACCTCATGAAAAAGCTTGTTTAAATCCAAATAATAATGGCTTTACCATGTGACAAACCAAGTTACAACCTAAAATTATAGTATAAAAATGTTAATAGTGAGAACAAATGACAAAACAAAGATTCACACAGGGTAAGTTTATCTTTTTATATTTCTGAACTTAAAATTATCTTTATATGATCCCGAAATAAATAAAACCAAAATTAAAAAATCTGAATCCTGAATAAAATCAGACTCCAAAAAGGAAAAGAAAAAAAAAATACACAAAGCAAAACATTAAACTCACTTGACACACTAATATTAAACAGAATGCTTTTTGACCACACAAAATGTCAATGAAAGTGCTTTAAAATAATTATTTTTAAAACAAGCTTCCAAATAAACTCAACATATAAAAATATTACAAGGCATAATAAGAAAAAGATAAGTATGACAATATCTTGTTAGATGTTGGTTAAAATAAAAATATAGGTCATCTAAAGCCTTAGCTTCGCCATTCTAGCAAGCTCACAGCTGGATTTTTATTCTTCATCAAGCAAACATATACTAAAAGCCTTTTTCTTGTCAATTTAAAAAAAAAAAAAAAAGACCTTTCCTGTTAAAACCTATTTTGTTCCATCTCTCCAACCACCAATATCTGAAAGTTCAGTAACAAAAGGAGTACGAGACATAAAAACAGTTGGGTATTTATTTTAGAAACAACCTTCCTAAAGGACTCCATAATAATGAACCATACACATTAGGCAATTCTAATAAACATATTTTTACATTTGATAGGATTCTAGACCAAGACCTCTGAGGCCCAAGCAGATTAAACAATTAGAATGCATCTAAGTCCCCAGTCTCAAACTGAAATGGGGAAATTTGTTTAATTATTATAAATTCTATTAAACCAATCTTCTTTGTAAAGTGGAAAATGTCTGACCTTGAGGACTATAGAGGGTATAATGAATGCAGAGTTTAATTAGGGCCCACTGCTGGCTCACTATAATCTATTAATTAGTGTTCTCAGTTCTCCATATCTCACTGCAGTGTTTCACTTTACTTTAAAATTGCACCCTTCAATTTTTGGACCAAAGATGTACAATTTTAGGATTGTGTGATAATTATAGTGGGTGCAGGAAGACTATATTCCTGCCAACCTTGGTTTTAATTAGGGCAAGGGGCGGAATCTAAATAAGGCAGTGTTCACCCTCCTTCAGCGCATATGGTTTTTTTGGCACCATAGTCCTATGGGCTGTTTCACTTCACAGGACTGAAGTGCTGAGTCCATATTACAGTCTTTTAAGAAGATTCAAATATTTGCCTTTGTATGTAGCATGAATATTAGGAAAGAAATTGTTGTTGCCTTTTATCCACACAGCTTTTAAAGTGTGGACATAATTAGCTGCCTTAAATTTTTTTAAAATAAAGAAATATGCTAATAATTTTTTCCTCATTCAAGCAGACATTTCCAAGTTGCTTAATAATAAAAACTATCTAGGTGAAAGCTAGCTAATTCAGTGACAGATCCAATAACCTCAATTCAACTTCTACCAAAATCCACTTTTAATTTTATTTATATGTATACACGCACACGCACACACATTTATATACACACATGTGTACACATTATATTTATATTTACACACACACACAATCTATTATTAAAAGGTAAAACTTTTATTTATTTATTTTTTTTTTTTTTAAGATTTTTTTTTTATCCTCACCCGAGGATATTTTTCCATTTTTGTACAGATAGAGTGGGAGGGAGAGAGAGGAAGGGAGAGAGAGAGAGAGAAACATCGACGTGAAGGGACACATCGAGTGGCCGCCACCCGCACGACCAACCAGGGCCGGGGACAAACTGCAACCGAGGTACGTGCCCCTAGCGAGAACCGAACCCGGGTCTCTCCAGACCGCAGGCCGACGCTCTAACCGCTGAGCCAAACCGGCCAGGGCTAAAAGGTAAAACTTTTAAAGGAAAGTGTTTATTCATGTATAACTTTACACAATATTTATAAGTTATAGCTCACTTTTTGAGTCTATGGAAATAAACTGTGATTTTTATATTAACAATACATTTGAGATTGGATAATATTTAAGTATGATGCACTATGATGCTTAACTATCTAAATAAAGTACCTCATATCTGAGCACTGATTTGCCACCAGAACATACTCCAAATTTATCAGTCTCATTTTTACAAAATTAAAAGAACCTAATATCCACCCCAGGAATACAGATCTAGTTTCTAAGACCCATGGTACATTGATACTTTACCACAAGACTAAATTAAGCATGCAGGAGGCAGCCAGTCGATGTTTTCTCTCATTGATGTTTCTCTCTCTCTCTCCCTCTTCCTTCCTACTCTCTCTAAAATCAATAAAGAAAAAATATTTTTAGAAAAAAGTATTCCTCAGGAAATACTTTGAGTTTCAGTCTTCAAGACTTTAATTTTTTTTTTTTTCCTTTACTGACTTTAGAGACAGAGGAAGGGAGAGTGAGAGAGAACATTGATTGGCCACCTCCTGCATGACCCGCACTGGAGATTGGGCCCACAACCTGGGCATGTGCCATGATCAGGAATCGAACCAGCAAGCTCTTGGTGCATGGGTTGATACTCAACCACTGTGTCACACTGGCCAGGCCTGAAGAATACTTTTTTTTTTTTTCTTTACTAATTTTTAGAGGGAGAGGGAGAGAGAGATAGAAACATAGATGAGAGAGAACATCAACTGGCCACCTCCCTCATGCCCCCCACTGGGGATCAGGCCCACAACCTGGGCATGTGCCCTGACCAGGAATCAATCTAGCAATCTCTTGGTGCATGGGTTGATGCTCAACCACTGAGCAACAGGGGCCAGGCTTGAGGAATACTTTTTAAAGGAATACTTTTCCTCTTAGGAGACTTGGAGATTTAAGTACAATAAAACTTTCAGATTCTGTGTAGTAACAAATTAAATTTAGTCACTGGTTAAAAAGTAAAAGCATTTTGTATGTTAATTATACTTAATTTTAAAAAAGTAAAAGCAAAGCGGTTTGAAATTATATCTGAGAAAGAATAAAATTATCATAATTTCTAATTACTTGAACTCTCTTATTCAAATGAATTCAAGGTTTAGTTTTTTTTTCCCTCACCCGAGGACATTTTCCCATTTTTTTGTTCAGGTAGAGTGGGAGGGAGAGAGAGGAACAGAGAGAGAGAGAGAAACATCGATGTGAAAGGAACACATCGAGTGGCTGCCACCCGCACGACCGACCAGGGCCAGGGACAAACTGCAACCGAGGTACGCGCCCTTAGCGGGAACCGAACCCGGGTCTCTCAGGACCGCAGAACCGGCCAGGGCTCAAGGTTTAGTTTTTAAGTCATATTATACCATCAAATAAATATAAGATTTTTAACTCTGTGATGTTAGGTAAATTAACTAGTACAGACACAACAGTATATAGGCATTAAAATAATTATTTAAATATATATCATAAGACTTTAATATACAGTAGAAATGTTGGCTAATAAAAGGTCAAGTCCAGCAGATGTGGCTCAGTGGATTGAGCGTCATCCCATGAACTGAGAGGGTCCAATTCCATTCCAAGTTAGGGCACATGCCCATGTTGCAGGCTCAATCCCAGTAGGGGGTGTTGATCAATGTTTCTCTCTCACATCGATGTTTCTCTCTCCCTCTTTCCCTCTCTCTAAAAAAAAATCAATAAAAAAATTTTTTTAAGTCAAAACGTAACACCTACAATATCCCATTCATGTAAAATTTGTATGTGTGAATGCACAGAGATAGTTCAATAGGGAGAAATAACAAAATGTTAACAGTGGAGTAGCAAAGTTATAGATGGGAAGATCTGGGGTAAAATTTGCTTTCTTATCTATGTTTTTCTGTATTATTTTTATGATTAAAAAAAAGCCATTTGAGCTTGTGTTTGGTGGTGGGTCGGCGGCGGCTGCAGCAAAAGAGTTTGGCGCGATGTCTCACCATTTTACTGGTACAGCCTACCAAGAGGCCAGAAGGCAGAACTTATGCTGACTATGAATCAGTGAATGAATGCATGGAAGACATTTATAAAATGTATGAAGAACATCTGAAGAGAATGAATCCCAACAGTCCCTCTATTACATATGATATCAGCCAATTGTTTGATTTTATTGATGATCTGGCAGACCTCAGCTGTCTTGTTTACCGAGCTGATACCCAGACATACCAGCCTTATAACAAAGATTGGATTAAAGAGAAGATCTACGTGCTCCTTTGTCGGCAGGCCCAACAGGCTGGGAAATAGTTGTGTTGGAAGCACTGGGGGTTGGGGGTGGGCTTGGAACACAGGTGTGTACAGCGATCTGTAGTGGAAGTTTTGTATTATAGTAATCCTGTTTCCATTTTGGTACATTCTAGCCAGGATTGAATGTGTTAGATGAAATGTGAGGATCTTGCTCAATCTGAACTTCCATCACCCCCTTTTTTTTCTTTTTACTTAAACATTATTATGATTTAGAAGGAAGTTTTTCTTTGTCAAGTTAATGTTGGTTCCAATCGTTTAAAAACTGTTCATATCTACTTTATAACATTCACTGTACTAACCCTTCTTCAAGTTTGGGTGGGGGGTGGTAATACAGTTTAATTATGTCCTAAGATAAAGTCATGTAAAACAAATAAATGATCTTTAGTTACAAAAAAAAAAAAAAAGCCATTTTATTACTGAAAAAGTCTGGGGCTTTAACATACAAAACAAACTAACTAGATATCTTCTTCAAGTAACCAAAGCAGTAGATCTGAATGCCTGAGCTGAGTATTATTAATAGAATAGTAAAACAGTCAAAAGAAGTCTTAAATTAGATTTACTTCATCAGAGACATAATTCCTTCTTCACTTCTTAGTATCATTCAAGAGCGCTGCAGAAATCCAAATAAGTTTATTACTTTCTTCATGATTTTTATTAATTTAACCCAAAAATAAAGTCTAATACCAACAATAAGGTAGCTACTAAATTCTCCTTTAAGAGTATAGGAGAATTTGTTTAAGAAGACAAATAATTCAAACTTGCAAGTTTAAGAAAAGTTCTAAAAATGTTTTAAACATAAAGCATAATCAAGATTTTAACTGCTGCAGATTCATTATGATTTGTCTACATCTTTGTAGTCATGTCACTAAATGCAACATGGCTATGGCCAAAATATCAACTATAACCTGGAAGAGGACAGAAAAATAATAAATGAACGTTTCATATATCTAATAAGATAGCATTTAGCTCTTAAACTGCAAAGCCCATAATTACGCCTAATTATCTCATTTATTTTCTAGAAGCAACCAATCATACCAAGTTGCTTTTCTTCCACCTTAAATTTGTTAAAGAGCTAAAAAAAAGAAAGATTTTTAAAAGTTACATAAGCATCCTGAAGTTAGACGATCATGAATGTCCCCAGAAAGAGCTGTTCCTCACTGTTGCTCAGAGGACATGGCAACAACAACAAAAATCAAAGCACAGGACCAAATCTGGAAAAGGCGAAGAAACAGAGGACAGAAAATACTAAATTAAATAGTAATCAGGACGACAAATGAACCAAGAAAGAAAAAACCTAACAAAGAAAAAGGAAATGGCTCATTTCACTTATACAAATGAAGTCAGACTAGTAAAAGTAAACATAAAACTAACCTGGTTTTCCTCCTGCACAACTCTATACTGTTCCTTCCACACAGTAATTTTGGAAGCTTCATCTTTTCTGAGGGCTCGCTCTTTCTTCAGTTCCGGGCTCCAGAAAGTCTTGATGCTATTCATTGAAGAACTTAATTTGCTCTCTTTTACTTCCACATCCTTCCGCAAGAGATCATTTTCCCTTAATACTTCCTTCAGCTGTGTCTGCAGATCCATGATTGTGTTATCTCTTGCCTGACGGAGAGAGTGAGGAACAGTAGATGCCATACTCACAGGAGGGAGGTGATGCTCTCCAAATGCTATGGTGTCACTAGCAACCCCACTGCTAGCTATATTGGGACTACTGCCCATAGCAGTCATCCTAACACCGTAAGGCAGACGTCCCCCAGAACGGCCAAGTGTCATGGTGCTTTTAGGTGTCTCTGAACCTACATTTTCATGGTCACTTAGGTACATAGGGCCAGATGTGGCATAGGCAGCATTTAAGGACTGGATATTCTCCATTGAAAGGGTTTTCCCACTGCCACCTCCAACACTGCTTCCAGAACTCCCTCCTGTGCTATTGGTTCGACGATGACCCAAGCGAGGGGAACGTGGAAGCCTAGGTGAACGCCCAGGGCTCTGGTTGCTTGGTTCCACCTTCCCAACTGAGCGAGCACTTCCATACATGGCTGCAAGATGAATTTAGATACCAGGAAAGGTATAAAGCAGAAAACAAAATATGGAACTCCGTGAGGTTTCTTTATGGCTGTAAGTTTGCTTAAGGCTAATCAGAAATAACAGGTCCTCAGCTGTCCAGTGTTGAAGAAATATCTTACACCATATCTGCAATGAAAAGATCACACAGTAAATCCTCTAATAACCATTTCCCTTCTGAGAAACTTTTCATTACCCTCACTTGAGGAAGAGCTCCCTTCTATCTTCTATTTACTCATGCATTTAAAATTTGTTTACAGGACAACTTATTTCATAGTAAACATTATTCTAAAAATATTTCACGTTTAAAAACTGAATACTGAAACCATACCATGAAAATGGAAAAGAAAAAGTGATTGGCAAGGAAAAGATAAAACTGTTTGAATATATCATTTTCTAATTGGAAAACTCAAGGCTATAAAATGAATAGTTATTAGAACTAATAATAAAACTCAATAAATTTGTTAAATAAAAGATCAATAGCAATACTTTCCTGCACATCAGTAATAACAATTACAAAATGCAATTTTTAAAAGTCCATTCACAAGCCCTGGCCGATTTGGCTCAGCGGTTAGAGTATGGGCCCGCAGACCAATGAGTCACAGGTTCTATTCCAGTCAAGGGCATGTACCTTGGTTGCGATTAGTCCCCGGCCCTGGTTGGGGTCGTGCAGGAGGCAGCCACTCGATGCGTCCCTTTCACATCAATGTTTCACTGTCTCTCTCTTCCTCTCTCTCCCTCCTACTCTATCTGAACAAAAATGGAAAAATGTCTTCAGGTGAGGATAAAAAAATAAAAGTCCATCCACAATAGCAACCATAAAAACAATTTGATATAAATTTATATCATAAAAATATGCATGTATATTTTGAATTACAAAACATTACTGAAAGAACCCCTGAACCAAAGGAAAGATATCCACGTTCATGGATAACATAAAACACTGTAAAGGTAGTCAAAGGTAGTCAGTTCTTCCCCAACTATTTCAAATCCCAATGAAAATCTCTACAGGATTCTTCACATAACAAGTTGACTCTAAAATTCAAATAGAAAATAAAGGTACAAGAATAACCAAAACAACATGAAATAAAAAAACAAAGACGGAATATGGCCCTTAAATAGCAGGATAAATTACAGGTCCACAATCCTTTATTTGCAACCCAAAACTCCAAAAAGATCTGAAAATAGGTTGTTGTTTTTTTTCTTTTTAATTCTCTTAGCAGCAAAACCTAACCTGATCTAAGGTCACTTATTCTTTTTTTTTATCCTCACCCGAGGTCATTTTTCCATTTTTTATTCAGATAAAATGGGAGGAAGGGAGAGGAAGAGAGAGAGAAAGAGAAACATTGACGTGAAAGGGACACATCGAGTGGCTGCCACCCGCACAACCAACCAGGGTTGGGGACAAACTGCAACCCAGGTACGCGCCCTTAGCGGAACCGAACCTGGGTCTCTCTGGACCGCAGGCCAACACTCTAACTGCTGAGCCAAACTGGCCAGGGCTTATTATTTTTATGTATATCACTTATAAAATGTAGGATTATAGGATACTGCCTAATGCCTACTGAGTTCTACTGGGAAAAAAATCTAGACTCCAAAATTACATCTGACCCCCCAGGATTTCCCATAAGCACTTATAGACTTTTAAAGCTATATAAATTTAAAATGTATAGTACTGGCCCAGAAATATGCTAAATTATATGTGAGTTTAGTATACGCTAAACCCAAATCATTCCATAATGGAGTATGAACTAGTACTCTTCGAAAAAAAATAAATCACACTACTTCACACAGTACACAGAAAAAAATTCTATGTACATTAAAAATATAAATTCGAAAACTATTAAAAGTGTCAGAAGAAAACTTAATATCCTGTGAACTAGAGTTATGGTAGGGCTTCTTAAATAAGAAGCCAAAAGCAAAAAGCATTAAAAAAAAGAAGTAATACATTTAATTATGTCAAAATGACAAAATATTATACCAAAAAAAAAATTACAAGCAAAATTCAAAGGCAAACCAAAAACTAGGTGAAAAATATATCTGACATATGTATAAAAAATCTGTATACAAAATATATAAAGAATTCCTACATGAAAAATGCCAAATTTGAAAGAGCAATGATTAGAGGGGAAGGGAACATATTGTAAGAGGAGTTTGGGGGAAGGGAGAATATCTGTGGAGGTTTTAGCTTCACATGTAAATTTTTATACTCATACTACAAAAAAGCTTTAATTTTTAAAAAAGGAAAATATAGGAGGGTATCTAGGGAGAGAAAGGGAGAAACATCTGTAACAAAAAAAAATTAATGAAAATTGCAAAGAAAAGGAAAATACAGCCCTGGTTAGTTTGGCTCAGCGGTTAGAGCATTGGCCTGTGGACCAGAGTCATGGGTTCAATTCCGGTCAAGGGCACATACCTCGGTTGCAGTTCGGTCCCTGGCCCTGGTTGGGGTTGTGCAGGAGGCAACCAACTGATGTGTCCCTCTCACATTGATGTTTTTCTCTCTCCCTTTCCCTCCCTCCCTCCCACTCCACCCAAAGATAAATGGAAAAATATCCTTGGGCAAGGATTTAAAAAAAAAAAAAAGAAAAAGATATTCATATTCTACAAGTATAATTAAAACAAATTTTAGCCCTGGCCAGTTTGGCTCAGTGGTTAGAGCGTCGGCCTGCGGTCCAAGAGACCCGGGTTCGGTTCCCGCTAAGGGCACGTACCTCCATTACAGTTTGTCCCCAGCCCTGGTTGGGTCGTGCGGGAGGCAGCCACTCAGTGTGTCCCTTTCATGTAAATGTTTCTCTCTCTTCCTTCCTCTCTCTCCCTCCCACTCTATCTGAACAAAAAAAATGGAAAAATGTCCTTGGGTGAGGATTAAAAATAATAATAATAATTTAAAAATCCATATCATAGATATCTTACTTTCCACATTTCTGTCTAAGATAAACTAGATTTCTGTAGTTTCCTAATATCATTCTACCAAAGAATAGGCTTAGGTCAAGTAACAGATTTCAACATATTAAATAATACTTCCAAAAATCCATTGTTGTGTAGAATTGATCTTATTGGTATTTCTTGATTGAAAATGCTACCCGATGCTCTAGCTAGTGTGGTTCCACGGTTAGAGCATAGGCCCGCACACAAATGACCTAGGGTTCGATTCCCAGTCAAGGGCACGTACCTGGGTTACAGGTTCAATTGTCAGCCCGTCAGGCTCATGCAGGAGACAACAAATCGATGTTCTCAATCACTGTTTATCTCTCTCTCTCTCAATCTCTCCCTCCCAAATAAATAAACCTATCCTTGGATGAGGATAAAAAATAAATACAATAAATTTAAAAAATAAAACATGGTGTACAAAAGGCCAAAATAAGTAAAACCAACAAAATAAGGAATAGTAATTCAGCCTGAACTACCACGCCATCAGAATTTTAAGCTGCCACACTCAATTTAAAAATTCCCAAGTGTGCTTTGTGAAGAACTGTATTTTCATGTAGTCAAGTAACTAAATCACACTGAATAGGCTAAGATCCAATAACAAAAATTCACAAGTTTTCAACATTAACAGGTGCATTCTGATGTTCAAGTCATTTTCAGACCCAAAATAGCATATGCATGTAGAGTCTTTGTTATTATCAGAACTACATTCATTTATAAAACAAAAGAAGGAAATTCACTAGCTCTGTCTAAAGCCCTCAAACTGGCTTTTATATTTTTAATCCTCACCCAAGGATATGTTTTGATTTTTAGGGAGAGAAAGAGAGAAGGAGAAACATTGATGGGTTGCCTCCTATATGTGCCCCAGCCAGGGATCAAACCCACAACCTGGATATGTGCACTGATTGGGAATCATACCCTCAAGCTTTTGGTGATACAGGTTGATGCTTCAACTGACTGAACAACCCAGCCAGGGCTCAAACTGGCTTTTTAATCTTAAAAGCTTCAGGAAAGACAGTGTTCAAAATAAATGAATTTCTTTTAACAATATGCCAGAAACACAATCACAAAATAATAATTCTTGTACTCTGAAGGGCTGACCAAAAAAAAAAAATTGACCAAAAAAAAAAAAAGTGCCCTGGATGGTTTTGTTCAGTGGTTAGAGCATCAGCCCACAGACCAATAGGTCGTTGGATCAATTCCAGTCAAGGGCACATACCTCAGTTGCAGTTCATGCCCAGCTCTGGTTGGGCATGCGGGAGGCAGTCAATGTGTCCCTCTCACGTTGATGTCTCTCTCTCTCTCTCTCTCTCTCTCTCTCTCTCTCTCTCCTCTCCCTCCCTCCCACTCTATCTGATAAATAGAAAAATATCCTCAGGTGAGAATTAAAAAAAAAAAAGTTATTCAGTATCTTTCCATTGATTTAAAATCTATTATGACAGCCCTGGCCGGTTTTGCTCAGCGGTTAGAGCGTCGGCCTGGGGTCCAGGGAGACCCGGGTTCGGTCCCTGCTAAGGGCACATACCTTGGTTGCAGTTTGTCCCCGGCCCTGGTTGGTCGTGCGGGTGGCAGCCACTCGATGTGTCCCTTTCGCATCAATGTTTCTCTCCCCCTCCCCCCATTCTGTCTGAGCAAAAAAGGGAAAAAATGTCCTCAGGTGAGGATAAAAAAAAAAAATCTATTATGACAGAAAGCAAACCAGTGCAAGCCTGAGGATGGGGATAAGAGGGTAGAGTGGATAATAAAGGAGTAGGAGAGAACTTTTTAGATCATGAAAATGTTCATTATTTTAACTGGGGTAATATTTTTACAGGCATATACATGTCAAAATTCATCAAACTATATACTTTAAATATGTTCAGTTTATTGTATATAAATTATACCATAAAAGTTTAATTTAAAAATAATTTCACATTCCAAACTCCCTAACCCATGATTAATCCAAAAGAAACACTTTCACTGACTACACACCTGTAATCCTGGTTGGAGAAAATCATGCAGCTTTTCAGTTTGAGCCCAACAATTTGCCCCGAGTCCGACAAGTCCCTCAGTTAGCTTTCTATCCAGTATTTTGTTAACTCTCTATCTAGTATCTGTTGTGATTATTTTAAACCTTCTCCCTCTGCCTATGAAACAGAACACAAGTCCTGACTCAGAGACAAAGAACTTTTTACTCACAGAACAGCAAGCAGTACAAACATCAAGTTTGCATTGGTTCCCTATTATTCCAAAGTCCCACCAGATGTTACAAAGGGACCCAGAATAGATGCTAGATATGGAGTGGGTTTGCATCATAGCTGAGGAACATTGAGCTTAGTGAATCCACCACTTTTATAGTAAGCAGTAAGTAAGCCTGCTCTCTCCTAATGGGAGACATAAATTCTTTGATACTATTATCCTGTAATTAGCTAGTTATTAATAATAGAAAAGGAGCAAAAGGGAGGCCAGACATTATGGACATATCATTTCGGCAGCTTTACCAGGAAGCTGTAATTTCGCACTCCCCAGGGGACCACGGTGATTACTGGTAGAAGGAACTGGACAAATGGGAAGATGGGTGCATACGCAGTGAATCGGGGTGAACAGGGAAGGTGCTTGTCATTCAAACCTGGGAATAGAAATCATTGGCTAGAAGAATTGGGGCCAAGGCAAGCCCCTGAAACTTTGGGAATACATAATCCCCTAGACAAAGAAGCTTGCACTCTTAGCTCTCTTGCATTCACCGGAACGGCCCCCAGCCATGCGAAGTCCACATGTGACGGACCAGTGTACTACAACTAGGAACACAAACTAAGCTAGTCTGATGCTGGATTAGATTGTGTCCCAACATGAAATTCTGGACACTGGCTGTGATTTCAGCTCTGCTGAAAACAAAATGGAACTTCTATGGTGGGACTGAGGGAAAAGGGACCTTGGAAACTTAGGGGTTTGATTTCACAGAAATAAATCTTTCTACAGTATCTCATCCTCCCGGGCGAGTCTCTGAAAATTCCTTTTCTCGGATATCACAAGAAGCCCACTCTCATTAGCAACAGGTGGGTACAAGGACCTCTTCTCACCAGTAACAATACTTCCTTCAAGAGGGGACGCAAAATTTTTCTCTCTCTTTGAATGTGGACTAGACTTAGTGATCAACTTCTGATGATGTATCATTTCCAAGCCTAAATCACAAAAGACAGTGGGCCTTCTGTCTTAGTTACTTTCTTGGACCACTGGCTTGGGGGAAACTAGCTACCATGTTTGTAAGGATATTCAAGCTACCTTACAGAGCAAGCCACACAGTGAGGAACTTAGATCTCCGGCCAACAGCCATGTGACATAGCTTGGAAAGGGATCCTTCAACCCGACTGAAGACTCAGCTGACATCTTGACTGCAACCTCATGAAATACCTTAGCCAGAACCACTCAGCTAACACTCTTCATCAAAACTGTGAGATGTTTGTTTTCTTAATCCAGTAAATTTTGAGGTGACTTTTTACATAACAAGAGATAACTAATACAGTATTGTATCCTAAAACGTGTTTCAAGTCTGTATATGTATACACATGTGCATACTGGATTACAATTTAAAATGAGTTTCCTTTTATAGATTCGAAACACTTCTCAACACCACTGCCAGAATGATCTGCTGATACACAAATTCTCCAAGTAGGTCAGGAACCCCCAGAAGTCTCTAGGGACTTTTCCGGAAGTCCATAAGAGCAAAAATATTTTCATAATATTATGACATTACTTGTCTTTTTCACTATACATTATCACAAATGTATAGTAGTATTTTCCAGAGGCTACAGGACATGTGGTATTATCTCAATGATAGCTAATGGAATGTCTGCCTGTGTATACTTATGTAGTAAAATTTTCTCATTTTTGCCCTGGCCAGTGCGGCTCAGCAGTTAGACCGTCGGCCTGCGGTCCAGAGAGACCTGGGTTTGGTTCCCGCTAAGGGTATGTACTTTGGTTGCAGTTTGTCCCCAGCCCTGGTTGGGTCGTGCGGGTGGCAGCCACTCAATGTGTCCCTTTCACATCGATGTTTCTCTGTCTCTGTCTCTCTCTCTCTCTCTCTCTCTCCCCCTCCCTCCCGCTCTATCTGAATAAAAAACAGAAAAATATCCTTGGGTGAGGATAAAAAAACATTTTCTCGCCCTAGCCGGTTTGGCTCAGCGGTTAGAGCGTTGGCCTGCGGTCCAGAGAGACCCGGGTTCGGTTCCCGCTAAGGGCACGTACCTCGGTTGCAGTTTGTCCCTGGCCCTGGTCGGTCGTGTGGGTGGCAGCCACTCGATGTGTCCCTTGCACATCGATGTTTCTCTCTCTCTCTCTCCCTCCCACTCTATCTGAACAAAAAATGGAAAAATGTCCTCGGGTGAGGATTAAAAAAAAACACACACAAAAAAAACAAAAAAACATTTTCTCAGTTTTAGTTTCTAATATGGCAAATAGTAATAGATATAGCCTTCATAAACAAAAGCCATTTAGGGTCTTCATTAATTTTTAAGAGTGTAAAGGGATGCTGGAACAAAAAAGTTTAAGGACCACTGCTATAAAATTTAAATATGACATAATCGCACACACCAACATACATCCTTTGATGGCTTCCCAAAATAAGAATCTAAATTCCTCAGCTGTGCATATAAAATTTTTCATGATTTGGGCTCTGCCTACATCCCTCTAGGCAGGTTACTTCTCAACCACTTCCCTTTGCATGTGACAACTATGATCAAGTACCCAAAATTTACTGAAATACCATGCTCTCTCTTGCTTCCATGACTGTCCTCTTCCCCAAAAACTAGCTAACTATTACTACTCATTCTTCCAAATTAAGTTTAATAGTCACAATCCTACACAAACCCTTAACTCCCTCAGTCTTAATTTAGATGCCCCTCTTATGGAACCAGGAGCTTTTAAAATAGTAGCATACTTACTATGTTCTGGTTAATTACTTTAAAGGCAAAGGAATGTCTCATCTGCAAAACCTCGTACAGTGCCCAATACAAATCAAGCATGCAATATATGTTTGCTGAATCTACATTAACATAAATGCAGTAAAAATATTTAAGATAGTTCATTATCCATTCAGAAGGTGGTAATAATCTTGACATTCATTTATGAAAACTTCAACTAAATGCAATATAAGATAAATATAATGAAACATTTTTTATCATTTCCTTTATTTTAATAAACTTCATTTTTAACCATAACCAAATTTCATAAATTGACAACCTCCCTCTATATACACTGTTACGTATTTTTGACCTCTAATACTATGCCCTGAAAAGCATAAAGAAACTTACTGGATGCTCAAGGTTTCAATTTTCTTTTTTTAATTAACTGTTCTTCTTACATGAATAAAAATAGGAAATTCTGTAGCTAAATCTTAACTCCAAGAAGACAGCATAAGCTCAATAAGAACAAACTAATGCCTTTCATCTTCTAAGAAAAAAAAATGTAAAATTCACACAATAGAGCCATCATAAGCAGAAAATATGCCTATGGGCACAAACCTGCTCTCAGTGCTGAAAAACCTCTATTCAACAATCTGTTAATATTATAGAGCCACAGACTTATTAAGTACTTAAAATTAGTTTTCTTATCCTATGAATCTAAAAATACTAAAAAATATCAGCACAGTATTTAAATCTCAAGTTTGCCCAGATTTATGTTTACAAAAATGTCCTAAACTCTAACTCTCACAAGGACATTACCAGAAATCTGGTTTATCTTAAATTTGGTGTTTGTGAACAACACAGTTCTACCAACAACTCATATTTCCACATTCTCATAACAAAATTATGTGGGGCTTTCCGCTTTTCATCAAAGCATTCTTAACTCAAAAACAGCCTGAAAGTCTCAAAATACTGGGTTTCCCTATCAACATAAGGCACAGGTGTTTCTCAGAAAGAAAAAGTCAAGCCCGCCCTGGATGGGTTCTCAGTGGTTAGAGCATCGGCCTGTGGTCCAGAGACACCCGGGTTCAGTTCCCGCTAAGGGCACGTACCTCCATTGCAGTTTGTCCCTGGCCCTGGTTGGGTATTGCGGGTGGCAGCCACTTGATGTGTCCCTTTCACGTTGATGTTTCTCTCTCTCTCTCTCTCCTTTCCACTCTATCTGAACAAAATATGGAAAAATGTCCTCGGGTGAGGATTTAAAAAAAAAGGTCAAGCCTGGCCGATGCGGCTCAGTGGTGGAGCATCAACCCATGCATCAAGAGGTCGCTGGTTGGATTCCCGGTCAGGACACATGCCCAAGTTGTGGGCCAAATCCCCAGCCAGGGCATGCAGGAGGCAAGCAATCGATGTCCTCTCTCATCACTGTTTCTCTCTCTCTCTCTCTCCCTTCCTCTCTCTCTAAAATCACTAAAAAATATATAAAAATATATAAATAAATAAATCAAGAAAACTAAAATTAATTCCATTTTGTTGATATATACTTATAAGCAAGTTTTTTTCTGACATACAAAATAATCAACATTTAAAGGGATTAGGTTTATTTTAAAAACAATAAAATCTTTTGACTTCCCCAAATGAAGTAGAATGTCAAAAGTTAAAAATACAGTTCCAAATCATGAAACAACAGTGCTCAGAATACATGGACATAGTAGTTTTTAGATTATCCTCCTTAATAATGTTGCCCTTTGTATTAAGGCATATTAGTGACACTATGCTCAAGTATGAAACCTAAAATGTGACCTGATCTTTTCTACAGAGTAAGTGTAAAAATTTGCAGTAAGAAAAATACAATGAATAGATCTTAAATACATTTCATCCTAACAAGCACTCTATGAAATAACTCTTACTGTGCTCCTGAGGTTTAGTCATGTAGTGACCAGTACGAAAGCCCTGGGCAGACTGAGCTCCACTATTTAAATGTATAGCTTTCAACAAGTGAATCTTTCAGAGCTTCTGTATTTTCATCTATGAAATAGACATAATATCTTCTTCAAAGGATGGATAAAAGATCAAATCAGTAAGTATAAAATATCTTGTACTTAATAGGTTTCAATAAATGTCAGTCATTACATTTCTAGACATTTATCTGATATATTTGCACACAAGTGGAAAAACTATGTAAGAATAAACTATAGACATCTTTGAAATAACAAGATTCTGGTAATCACCTATATAATTATGGGAATACTGTGCAGATATTAAAAAGAATAAGAAAATCTGTATGTACTGATAAGAAAAGAAATACAAGTTATACAAGATACATTTTTAAATTTATAAAAAGAGGAATACAAGATCATAGGGAAAGATGGGTTTTTACATTATTCTTTCCTATACCAATTGAAGTTTTAATATGAATTACTTTTATAACTTAGAAAGTAATTATAGAATCACACTTATTTGCACTACTCATTTTTGACAAAAGTGCAAAGGCAATACAGTAGAGAATGTGAGGCAATTATGGTCTCCACAACAGGAGATCTGAACAGTACATTTTCATGACCACCACAGCCCATTCCTTGCAATACATAATTACTTCACATGGGGACAGGAAGCAGTTTCTCCATGATTCTCATAGGCCTCTGTTCTTGACAGGAATCATAGAAAAGGCAGGTTCTGGAACAAACCACAGCTGCTGTTCGTCTGAAAAGCACAAATAATACTCATTTTCTACCTCCTCTACTCTTCTAAATTGCACTCACCCTCAGTTTTCATCTCAGCAGATCTTAGTGGTTTATCCAACGGCAACCCAAACTTCCATTCCTAAGGGTCCGAGGCCCTTGAAAATTATATTCATCTCACATTTCCATTCATAATTAAGATGGGGCAAGAGAGTACCAAAAGGTACCCAACTGAATCACACAGGTTCTACTAGATGCATTATTCCCTGCCCCCATTATGTTCATAATGGGAAAAATTACAGTCTAAATGTCTAGCAATGAGGCATTGGCTATATAAGTTAATGTACCACTATAAAATAGGTTATTACCGCCCCGGCCGGTTTGGCACAGTGGTTAAAGTGTCAGCTGGCGGTCCAGAGAGACCAGGGTTCAGTTCCTGGTAAGGGCATGTACTTCGGTTGCAGTTTATCCCCAGCCCCAGTTGAGGTTGTGTGGGTGGCAGCCAGACGATGTGTCTCTCTCGCGTCGATGTTTCTCTCTCTCTGTTCTTCCCTCTATTCCTCTCGCTCTATCTGAAGATGAATGCAAACGTGTCAAGTGAGGATAAAAAATAAAAGTAATAAAATAAAATGGGTTATTACCTATAATGGGTTGAATAGTGTTCCCCAAAAAATTCATATCCACAGACTTATGTGACCTTATTTGGGAAACAGGGTCTTTGCAGATGTAACCAAGTTAAGATGAGATCATACTGGATTATGACAAGTTCTAAAGTCAATGACTAGAGTCTTTGTATGAGAAAAGAGATTCAGTTACAGACATACTCATAAGAAAGACCATGTTAAGATGGAGGCAGAGATTGGGGTGATGTAGCCACAAGCCAAGGAACACCAACCAGGAGCCACCAGAAGCCAGAAAGAGGCAATGAAGGATGCTCTCTAGAGCCTTTAGAGGGAGCAAGGCCCTACCTAAACTGATTCTGGACTTCTAGCCTCCAGAACTGAAACAGAATAAATTTCTGTTGTTTTACGTTGCCAAATTTTTAGTAATTTGTCACAGCAGACCTAAAAAACTACCCTCTAATTGTAAATGGCGATGTGGCTCTATACTCAATTATACAGAAAGATGCTTATGATCTATTGTCAAACCAAAAAGAAAAAAGTTATAAACAGATTTCACCTGAGGTGGGTTTTTGGGTTTTTTGGGGGTTTTTTTCCTTTTTTGATTATGGAAGGGTATACAACTCTGGGTCGTATGGTTTCTGGTGACCTCACTTTCTCTCCAAATAGTAAATATTTTTCGCACACACTATTTTTATAATCAGGACAAAATAAAACTATGTTAGGGATTGGTGGTATAAAGATATACAACAGAAAGGGTATAGTGCCTCAAGATAAGGCTCTGGATACTAAACTTCCACTACCACTTCTAGAATAAAGCCAGAATGGTTTCCTTACAGCCAAATTCAATGGATTCTCTTTACTTCTACTACACCTGACACTGCTGACCACTTCCATCTTGAAACTCTTATCTGAGTCTCTCTAATACTACTCTTCTGGTTTCCCTACTATCTCTCCAAGCCCATTCGTTTTTTCATACATTTTACTGTCTCCTCTTCCTCTACCTACCTTTGAAACGCTGGTATATACATTGGAGTTCTGTCTTCAAATGTTGTCATCTCCTGTTATTTTACTTTCCCTGGGCAATCTCATCCACAACCACTGTTTCAACTGGTTTCAACTATTACCTATTTTAGGTAGGTACATATTTCAGTTTAGGTTTTCTTAATCAATATTCCCAACTCTGGCCTCTCCCTTGAGCTGCAGACTTACATGAAAAACTACTCACTGTACATATCTGCCAAGATTTCCCATAGGCAATTCAACAGTACTACCTATACATACATTTTCCCTAAAACATGCCCCTCTCCTCCTATGTTCCCTAGTTTGATAGAATTCATTTTGACTCCTCCTTTTTCACTCCTCTATTCAACTCCCATTAACTAATCAATCACTGTGTATCACCAATTGTTATCTTTCTAATAAATTTCCTTTAGCTTCCTATAACCTCATCCTGTCTGGCCAGTACTATCACAACGTAATCTCCTAAATAACCTCCTTGCCTAAACAACCTTGCATCTTTCCAATCTATTATTTATAATTTTATTTTCCCAAGCCAACTTATTTAAGGGATATGAAATTATCTTCATCAACGATAGCAGTTATTTTGATAGATATTCTCAAATTGAGGGTAGGGGACATATTAGAAACTCCAGAGGCCAAAGGGCCATTTTTCATTTGATAAAAGCCCTATATTTTAATACCCTCTCTTTTCTCCCTCCGTGCCCCACTGAGAATCAATATACCTTGTATGCTTTTTCATTTTTGTTCCAGTGTTTTTAACTGATATAATTCATATACAATAAAATTCATCATTTTAAACCATACAATCTGGCTATTTTTAGTATATTTACAATATTGTGCAACCACACTATCTAACTGGAGAACACTTTCACCATGGCAAAAAGAGGCCCTCCTTACCCATAAGCAGTCACTCCCCACTTCCCACGCCTTGGAAATGTATATACTTCTGTCTCCACAGATTTATGTGCTCTGAACGTATCCTATAAATAGAATCAACCATACAATATAAGGCCTTTTGTGTCTGATTTCTCTCATTTAACATAGTTTTCAAGGTTCACTCACCTTATAACATGTATCAGTAGTTCACTCCATTTTATGGCTGAATAGTATTTTGTTGTATGGATAGTCTACATTTTGTTCACCTATTCATCAGCTAAAGGACATTTGGGTTGTTGGTATTCTGATTAGTGCTACTAAAAGCATTCATGTACAAGTTTTTGTGTGGATATATGTTTGCAATTCTCTTGGCTATACATATAACTAAGAGTGCAATTGTTTGGGCAATATAAATACTCCATTTAACTTTTTAAGGAAATGTCAAACTGTTTTCCAAAGTATCTGTAACATTTTACATTCTCATTAGGGTTTCTTCTAATTTCTCCATATCCTCATCAACACTTGTTAATATCCATCTTTTTTATTATAGCCATCCTAGAGGATATGAAGTGTTATATTAGTGTGGTCTTGTTGCTATGATTTTTCATTTAAATACTATTCTCCAAAAAGTCTGGAGCCAAATATATTTGGTGTCCATTCTGACACTATCTGTTACTAATACATTTAACCTGTGACATTAAATATTACTATTAAATGAATAATACATGCATGTAGAAATAAAAACTCAAACAATGAAAAGTAAGTCTCCCACCCCCTCAGTCCTCTTTATTAAAGATTACTTTTGATTATTCTGCTTTTAATTCTATTAGATACCTCATAACTCTTATTTAACTTTAATTACTTTTTTTATTAATTGATTTCAGGAAGAGAGAAAGGGAGAGAGAGACAGGGAGAGAGAAAAACATCAACCTGTTGTCCCACCCACCCATATATCCATTGGTTGACTCCTGCATGTGCCCTGATCTGAAATCGAAACCGCAACCTTGGCACATCAGGACATTGCTCCAACCAACTGAGCTACCTGGCCAGGGTTAAATTATTTACGTTTTTCTTTGCAGCATTTATTACCATAAAATATGCAATTTGTTACACTTCTCTGTTCTGTTATCATCAGTCTCCTTCACTAGCATGAAAGCTCCATGAGGATAGTAAATATTCCCTTATCTGTTCACTACTGTACCTCAGCACTGAAATGGAGCCTGGCACACAGAAGGTAGTTTTGACACAGGTGGTCAAAAGTAGATGTGAATTTGTAATACAAATAAATAATAATTAATAAATAATACAAGAATAAACTCATGAATTCACAACTATATACCTACTTTTACCCAACCGTGTATATTAAATAAAGAAATAAATATCTATTTCTTGTAATCTAAACCTTTTTTTAAATATGTTTTTATTGATTTTTTCAGAGAAAGAGGAAGGGACAGAGAGATAGAAACATCAATGTGACAGAGAAACATTAATTGGCTGCCTCCTGAACACCCACTACTGGGGATCCAGCCTGCAAACCGGGTATGTGCCCTGCCTGGGAATTGGACTGGGACCTCTCGGTCCATAGGACAACGCTCAATTCACAGAGCCACATGGGCCAAGTTGTAATCTAAATCCTTAAATACCTTTTTTTTCTTTTTATTTATTTTTTTAAATCTTTATTGTTGAATGTAGAATGTATTACAGATGTTCCACATTTTTTTTCCCCCACTGACTCCCTCCTCCCCACTCCCGCCTCCCTCCCGCCTTTTCACACACTGTTATCTATGTCCATTGGTTATGCATATAAGTTTTTGGTTTATTTCTTCCCACCCCCCAGCCCCTTTCCCTTTGAGGTTTGTCAGTTTAGCAACCAATTTGTACTTCTTAATCCCTTCACCTTTTTCACCCATTCCCCCAAACCCCGTCCCATCTGGCAACCAACAAAATGTTCTCTGTATCTATGAGAATGTTTCTGTTCTATCTGTTCATTTTGTTTGTAGATTCCATTGTTGATAGATATGTATTCATTGCCATTTTGTTTGTTCATATATTTTATCTTTTTCTTCAAAAAGACCCTTCATCATTTCATATAATAACGGTTTGGTGGTGATGAACTCCTTTAACTTTTTCTTGTCTGGGAAAGTCTTTATATGGCCATCGATTCTAAATGACAGCTTTGCAGGATAGAGTAATCTTGGTTGTAGGTTCTTGCTTTCCATCACTCTGAATATTTCTTGCCACTCCCTTCTGGCCTGCAAAGTTTCTTTTGAGAAATCAGCTGATAGCCTTATGGGAACTCCCTTGTAGGTAACTAGCTGCCTTTCTCTTGCTGCTTTTAAGATTCTCTCTTTGCCTTGAACCTTTTGCATGTTGATGATGATGTGTCTTGGTGTGGGCCTCCTGGGGTTCATCTTGTTTGGGACTCTCTGTGCTTCCTGGACTTGTATGTCTGTTTCCTTCACCAAGTTAGGAAAGTTTTCTGCCACTATTGTTTCAAACAGGTTTTCGATTTCTTATTCTCTCTCTTCTCCTTCCGGCACCCCCAAGATGCGAATGTTGGCAAGCTTGAGGTTGTCCCAGAGGCTCCTTACACTATCCTCATTTTTTTGGATTCTTTTTTCTTTTTGCTGTTCTGATTGGGCGTTTTTTGCTTCCTTATATTCCAAATCGATGGTTTGCTCCTTGGATTTACGTACTCTATTATTGAAGCTGTGTAAATTATTCTTTACTTCAGTTAAAGCCTCCTTCGTTTCTAACTGTGCATCGATCATTTCTGACTGGTCCTTTTTTATGCTCTTGAGGCCCTCACTGAGTTCATTGAGCATCCTTATAAGCAGTATTTTGAACTCAGCATCTGTTTGGTTGCTTATCTCCATTTCGCTTAGTTCTTTTATTGGGGTTTTGTTCTGTTCTTTCATTTGGGACCCGTTTCTTTGTCTCCCCATTTTGGCTGCCTCCCTGTGTTTGTTTCTGTGTATTACTTAACGAGCGGTATGGGGCTAGCTGAGACCAGATGCTGCTCGTTTGAAAGAATTTAGGAAAACCTGAAGCAGGATCCAAGTCAGGCCAATCCTACGGTTAAGCAAGTGCCAACAGCTTGGGTGGGCCTGAAAGTTGGGTGGGGTGGGGCGGGGGGGGGGGGGGGCTCAGGGAGTCAGCAGGGCGGGGCTACCAGTGTGAGCCAGGTTGCTGGAGTCCCAGATATGGCGGCTGTCTGCCGCCCCAGGGAAGCGTTCACCAAAGGAACAAAGGTCTCTGACAGCACGTTTGTCCCGGAGAAAGCCCCCTCTCCAGCCCTCGCTCCAGTGCCAAACAGCTCTTCCCTGTATGTCTCTGGTTCCCCTCGAGCTGCCTCCCCTCCAAGCTTAGAGGGAGAGAGTCCGATAAGTTCGTGCGTGGGCCCTTTAAGGAGCTGCCTGGGGCTCCAGCCACCTCAGCCTCCCTGAGCCTATTCCCACTGGTTTTTCCAGCCGGAACTTATGGGGACTTCTCTTCCTGGCACTGGAACCCTGAACAGGGCACCTGGTGTGGAACAGGGACCCCTCAGTCCTCAGGGAGGACCTTCCCAGCCGTGGTATCCTCCTGATTTTTATCCACCACACGTGGGTGTGGGACCAGCCCAAACACCTCCGCCCCTCCTACCAGTCTCCATGTGGCTGCTACTTTAATTCCGTAGTTGTAGGACTTCCATTCAACTTGATTTCAGGTGGTTTTGAATGATGGTTTTTCTGTAGTTTAGTTGTAACTTTGATGTGGTTGTGGGAGGACGCGATACCGCGTTTACCTACCCTGCCATCTTGACCGGAAGTCCTAAATCCTTAAATACATTTCTTGAGTCTCCCCATAAACAGTGAGAAATTTTGTTCATAATCCTTCTTCCCAATTTTTGCTTGGTTATAGTTTACTTTTACTTTTTCTAATGATTAACTTTATAATTTTAACTAATACACTTTAACTTCTGTTTTTTTCTCTATCAAATTTGAACTTTCAAATCCCCACCTCAGTATAAGATGAGGAATCTATAATGCAGTACACCTAGCCAGCCCCAGACAGGTAGCTCAGTTGTTTGGAGGGTTATCTATTGCAACCAAAAAGATTACAGGTTCAATTAGATGTTTCAATGTTTCTCTCACTCTCCCTCCTTATCTCTAAATAAAAAAATTTTTTAAAATCAATAAACATATCTTGGGGTAAGGATTAAAAAAATATATACCCAGCTACATTCTATTAATCAAATATACCATTACTTTTATACAGTAGAGGTGTATAACATGTATTTTTTTTTACCTATAACTGTCTTTTCATTGTCTACAAACAATTCTATAAACAGAAAGCCAATTAATAATTTATAATATGATAATAATGTAAATATGACTCACTGCAGAACCAGGTAGTAAATGGAACTAGAGAGCACACAATTGTGTTTGTTCCCTTCCTAGGATTTACTACAACCTATAATTACTTTCTTTAGATGTTTTGTTTATATTTCTTACTATACCATAAACTCTATGAAAACAGGACTGTTATACACAGAAATACAACCTGTTCATTAATGTTCATTAATGTACCACCCACAGCCCTTACTATTATACATGGCACATAACATGCATCCAATAATGATATGTTTAAAGATAGACGGATACTTTGTGAAAGGGGAGGGGAGTAAAAAAAGAGAAGAGGTCAGGACATCAAGGATGTCAAAGCCAATTGACTTTAGATATTAAATATCATTACATAACATCCATTCTCCAACATCAACCTCCAGTAGAGTTAGAAGAAGGAAATAAATCTGCATATCCTATAAACCCTACCAGTCCAGCAAATTCAATTAAAAAATTAGAATAAGAAAGTAGTGTCCTATTTCTGTTATTTTATAATTTTTACAGTAAACACATTGCTTTTAATAACTCATTTCTTATTTTTAAAAGCCTTCAATACATTGGTGAGAATGAGATATTGGGTTTTTCTCCCTTTATTCTTTAATAAAGTTCCTTCTGGAAAACTTCAATTTTAACTCCAAACAGGAAAATTACTTTTTCTATCCCTTAAAAAGAATATAAAGATGTCCATTAAAAAGGTAGTAATAAAATAATCCACTTCAAAGCCTCCCAAATGCTGCTGAGACAAAACAGAAAAACATGGAATGTGGAAGAGGAATAGCTATGGAGGTCAATTCTTTGCAATCTAAGGTTTTTAACATCTAAATCCTACTTCCTATATTCATTACCAAATTGCCATGAGGTCTTAAAATAAAACAACAACAAAACTGAGTTCACACCTGGCCACTACTACATATTCACACCACAAAGCCTGTCAGCTAGGTCAGGAAAACCATAAAAAGACAAATACTAGAAAATTCCAGAATCACTTTTCCCTGCAAGAAAAGCATTGGTCTCAAATACATACTGACAGAGAACACCAGACAGCCTAGCCTCACCACACAGACACCCATATACTCCCACTCAGAATCCTGGAGTATACCCAGGGGCCTAAATATAAAAATATGTCCACATACAGTGATTATATTTAGCCTTTAATCTTCACTCTTCCCACAAACAGCTACAAGCGTAACCTGCAAATGCAAACAGTCTCTCACTCCTTTCTCACAGATTAGAAGGATAATAGCTCTTTACAACCCAAGTCTCCAAAGAAACACCAAATATTCATAAATCAAACAGAAGTAGAAAATCCTTTAATGGCAACATGGCAATCTACTTCAAATTACATGTAACTGGATAGGTTGACATAGATGTGCTACGACATATTTATAAGGTGAACTAGAAAATATAATACATCAGCCATTAGCTATTTAAAGCATTATAGGTGAAATTCTGACCTAAATCTAAATCTCAAAATTACTAGTCCAACTTACTGTGATGGGTTATACTAATCACTAATCAGAAAATGAGTTGAATATTATAAAACACTATATTTCGCCCTGGCCGGTTTGGCTCAGCGGTTAGAGCATCGGCCTGTGGTCCCAAGAGACCAGGGTTCGGTTCCCGCTAAGGGCATGTACCTCGGTTGCAGTTTGTCCCCAGCCCTGGTTGGGCTGTGTGGGTGGCAGCCACTCGATATGTCCTTTTCACATCGATGTTTCTCTCTCTCTCTCTCTCCCTCCCACTCTATCTGAACAAAATATCAAAAAAAAATTGTCCTCGGGTGAGGATAAAAAAATAAAATAAATAAAAAAATAAAAAAAATTTAAAAAAACACTATATTTCAACTTTTTTTTTTTTTATCCTCACCTGAGGAAATTTTTCCATTTTTTGTTCAGATAGAGTAGGAGGGAAAAAGAGGAAGAGAGAGAGAAACATCAACGTGAAAGGGACACATCAAGTGGCTGCCACCCGCACAACCCAACCAGGGCCGGGGACAAACTGCAACCGAGGTACGTGCCCTTAGCAGGAACTGAACCCGGGTCTCTCTGGACCACAGGCCGACGCTCTAACCGCTGAGCCAAACCGGCCAGAGCTGAACAACTTTTCTTAAGTGAAATGCTGACGGTCGTCCTATGTTCAACCCAGACCCCTGGACCCACAGCATAACTGGTAGACAGCTGTCCTCTGTCCCACCCAACACATCTAAAACACCTGTTTCCTCCCAAAGCCATTCGACCTGCCCATACAGCCTCTGGAAAAGGCACCCCTGGTGGGCCGAACAATTGATCTGGGAGTTACTATGTCTGATTCCTCTTTCTCTCACTAAACCCTGTGCACGGCCAGCGCATGTCAGCCTGTCAGTTCTGCTTTTCAGATTCCAAGTGTTTCATCCTGCCTCCAACCACCCCTGCCCTAAGTCAATCATCATTTATACCTTCTAGGAATAATTTTTCTCATGCACAAATCTAGCACAGAAATCACCACCTTGGGCACACTTCTCCGGTGGCCTTCTTGCCTCCGTGGTTCCTCCTGGCACACACTGTGCCCTCCTCTGGGGATGGGACAGGACCCCTGGGCTTGCTGGTCCAGTGGAAAGGACTCTGTTAAGTACCAGATGGGCTGAAAGCGAAGCACAGCTGAGGGTGCCTGGGCATCTTAGTAGCCAAAAAAGCGAAAAGTATCGTGAATAGTGTTTTGATCAGATCAAAATGTTCCTGCATCAAAAGAGCCACATTATTGCATTAAAATGTTCCCAGTATCAGATTGCAAAGGTAGAAACTTTTCAGGATGGAAAAGAGTTCTGTTGACTGTGGTGGTGATCTCATAGGGGTATATACCTATCAAAACTCACCATGTTGTGCACTTTTAATGAGATCAGTTTACATAAATTATATCTCATTAAAGTTGTTATAAAAAATGTTCCCTGCCCGGCCTGTGTGGCTCAGTGGTTGAACATCGACCTATGCACCAGGAGGTCGCCAGTTCAATTCCCAGTCAGGGCACATGCCCAGGTTGTGGGCCTGATCCCCAGTGGGGGGCATATAGGAGGTGACCAATCGATATTCTCTCATTGATGTTTCTCTCTCTCTCTTTCTCCCTTCCTCTCTCTCTAAAATAAATAAAGAAAAAAAGAAAAGTTACATGAATTTGCATACTCTCACCTAAAATGCTCTATCATGGCCTATCTGCCTACAAATCTTTTTTCTTTTCAATCCTCACCCGAGGACATTTTTTCATTTTTTGTTCAGACAGAGCGGGAGGGAGAGAGAGGAAGAGAGAGAGAGAGAGAGACATCGACATAAAAGGGACACATTGAGTGGCTGCCACCCGCACCACCAACCAGGGCCAGGGACAAAACTGCAACCAAGGCATGCGCCCTTAGTGGGAACTGAACCCAGGTCTCTCGGGACTACAGGTCGATGCTCTAAACCTCTGAGCCTAACTGGCCAGGAGTATATCTCAACATTTTTAAAGATTCTGTTCATAAATGTCATTAGGGGCAAGAAATAAGCTGCTACCTTAGGCACTCTATGAAAAGATTAACAACAGATCAACATTTTAATACCATTCAAGTACAATTGAACAGAATCTATCAAATAAATTTTAAATGTGCAAACCCTCTGACCTAGAAATCTCTCTCTTAAAATTATTCTCTATAAGACATATTTCACAGGTTCAAGGATATACATGCAATGCTGTTCAATTACAGTATTATTTGTACCAGCAAAAAAAAAGAACTTAAATTTCCATCAACAAGAGACTGATTAAATCTGTTAAGTAAATGTCTATACCTGACAAGTTCCATAAAGACATCTATACTATATTGTAAAGTAAAAAAGAAAGCAAGTTATAGAACTGTATAATACAATGCAATCAGTAAACAGAAGTATACAGTACATATGTATGTTTGTATATACACAGAAATTATTTGGATATAAGAAGCTATTTCTGAAAGGTCAGATGCAGCCAATTTTTCCCTTGCATGTATACTTCTTTTCTTTCTTTGTAAATAGTTTTAACAGTGAGCACATATTATTTTTACACACAGAAACACACAAAGTCACTATAAATTAAAGACTTAAATAAGGACTTCAACCATTCACCAATTACATGGTAATTACTGGGCAAAGCCCCAGGCTGATAAAGTCTCTGAGTAGCAGTGGGTTGGGGAAGGTGTGACCCACAAGTTAAAGAAAGCAAGCACAGACGTCTCTGCTTCTACCCTCAGCATGTAGCTTATTAGGTTTCTAACACCAGGCATTCAGGTTGTATGACCTTAATCTGATTCTCCTAAAGACCAAAAATTACAGAACCATGTGGCTAAAGCAGCACTGTTTTGGTGACATACCTACCAAAAACAGCACCTCTACTAGGAGCAACAAGGACACTGAAAAACACCTGTCAGTTGCCATTTCATTCTTTTTTTTATGGGTGAGGGATGAGTAACTCAGTTGCAATCAACTTAATTGTGGTTTTTAGTAATTCTTATCAATCAGTTAATTAACTTAATTGTCCGGTCTCAGCATGAGTTCTCAGCATGACAAATATCTTGTAAAGACAGATACTTAGAAGCAAATACTAGGTTTTAATCATAGCTGTTCTCTACTTACATCAGCAATCTGTGCCACTTAATAAGAGTCAAGTTAAAGGTTGTGTAGCCTTCCCCAATGACTCCAGTCCTCACTGATATCCTGATTTCTTAAAGTCCTAAAACATTAAAAATTACTTGTATTGCAGTTATGTTATCTTTTATTATATACCCACATCTCAAACATTATGATCAGTTCAACACAAAGTTCAACAAATCCTACCAGATGGATTACACTGAGTGAACAAACACAGTGAACTAACTGATGCACAGGTTCATAAAAGCCCACATCCACAAACCTAAATTCCAAAAACTTCTGAAAACCCCAAAATTTTATACCTAATTTGGTGGTAAAACCACACCTGAACTAATGCAGAAATACCTGTTTGATAGAGTTGGGAGGCATCCCCCCACACCTTGCTAGGAAAGTTAGATAAAATATAGTATATGCATCTCATATCAACTTTCTTATATTTGAGACATTCTGTATTCTGGACAAAAAGATATTGGATATAGACCTGTATTACTGAAAAAAATTAAACATCCACATCATTATAAAAACATATACTCAGGCAGAGCTACACAAGGAGTTTTTAACTAGATAATTTTTTATTTCTAAGCTAGTAATTATACAATTCTTTTAGAATGTACAAAATATTTCCTAAATTTTAAAATTATAAGTGAAAAATTACAGGTACACAATGTTTTATTTTCTTCCTTAAAATAATAAAAACAGCCCTGGCCAGTTTTGCTCAGTGGTTAGAGCATCTGCCCATGGACCGGAGAGTCCCGGGTTCGGTGTCTGCTAAGGGCATGTACCTCGGTTGCGGTTTGTCCCGGCCCTGGTTGGGGTCGTGTGGGTGGCAACTACTCAATGTGTCTCTCTCACATTGATTTTTTTCTCTCTACATGCAAAAATGTCCTCGGGTGAGGATTAAAAAATAATAATAGTAATAATAAAAAGCAGTTGAATTCAAAGTGTGTGTTTTCTTCCTTAAAATAATATGAGCATTTGAAATGCAGCAGTATCTTTTGAGTCAATAATTCCATAAACAGGAACCAATATCCTGAAATGATCCAAAAGTAGAGAAAACCAGCTACATTACAAATTATGATATACTAGCTTTATTTGTACCATTCAACTGAGAAATGTTTAAGTGAAATGTTTATGGTTTAACATGCCACCTATAAAAATATATTTACAACCAATGTCTGACAAAAAAGTTTACAATACAGTAAATGAGAGTGGATATACATTTAACATACCCTTGACTTTGCAAATATACATATAAGAAAAGCAAAAGAATGGGAGAAAATGTGTTCATTTTCTTCTTAATAGTTGTCAAAATTTTCCAAATGGGTATATGTTTCATTAAAAAGAAAAAATGTTGAAAAGATTTAAATAGAAACAAAAGAGAAAAGGCACTGTAATTTAAGGTGAGCATTTCTTACTTTTGGGCCTGCTCTCAAAATCTTTCCTAACACAGCACTTCCACCTGCCACCACCAAATGTACTTGGCACATAATTATCACACCTATCTGTTGGTACTAAAGGCATCAATATTTCCATAATTTGCAATAATCAGATGCAAAATGTCTAATATTGTTTCAGACCTCAGTGAATATATGGAAAATACTATAAAGAAGACAGCAAGAGTCCCAAGCACACACTAGGTATACAATGCATTGGCAGGGGAGGGGGGCATTGTAAAATTATTTCTTGTATTCTCCAAAACATTTGAGAAATGGCAGACTGCCAGAAGAATGGGCAAGATGAGCCTTGAGAAAAAGCTGAGATAAAGAATTTGCAGACCCATTAAAAGTCATAATTTCTTTCTCATTATCTCAAGAGTTCATTTTTCCCCTACTTGTTACCATGACTCTCAAAATAAGCTCTACCAAAGATTTTTTTTTTTCACCATAACTCTTTACATGGATATACCCAAATGTAGAATTACAAATTTTGTGTAGGTACTATGAAATCACAAATGTAAGAGTGTCCAAAGAAATTCAAACAGAATCCATTACTTCCTGAATTAACTAAGAAAAAGAGAAGACCACAATACATTTCTAATTTCCAAACTTAAAATAGCTTTCTATTGCCCTGGCCTGTTTGGCTCAGCAGTTAGAGCATCAGCCCACAGACCAGAGAGTCCCGGGTTTAGTTCCCACTTACGGCATGCACCTGGGTTGCAGTTTGTCCCCGTCCCAGGTTGGGGTTGTTGAGGGTGGCAACCATTCGATGTGTCTCTCTCACACATCAAGTTTCTCTCTCTCTTCCTCCCTCTCTCTCTCCCGCTCTATATGAAGATGAATGCAAAAATGTCCTCAGGTGAGGATCAAAAAAAAAAAATAGCTTTCTATTACAAAGTCTACTTAAGTGAAATTTTACAATAGAAATATACTACACTGGCCCTGGCCGGTTTGGCTCAGCGGTTAGAGCATCGGCCTGCGGTCTGGAGAGACCCGGGTTCGGTTCCCGCTAAGGGCATGTACCTCGGTTGCAGTTTGTCCCCGGCCCTGGTTGGCTGTGCGGGTGGCAGCCACTCGATGTGTCTCTTTCACGTCGATGTTTCTCTCTCTCTCTCTCTTCCTCTCTCTCCCTCCCACTCTATCTGTGCAAAAAATGGAAAAATGTCCTCGGGTGAGGATAAAAAAAAAAAAAGAAATATACTACACTGCACATTTAAAAAGATAAAAAAAAAAACTTTCACATCATATAAAGCACTTAACATAGTATGGGGATAATAATGAGAACTCATCAGTATAAACAAGAGGTAGATTTCCTCTATCTTACAATATACTTGTTTCTAACTCAAAGTTTAAGAAATTAGAATACAGCTTACAACAACCTATATAATTAAAATAGGTTTCTATTTCACCCAAAGAAAGAATAAATTATTTTTTTAATTTTTTTATTGATTTTAGAGAGAGAGAGAGAAACGTCAATGAGAAAGGACATCGACTGGCCGCCTCCTGCATGCCCCCCCACTGGGGATTGGGCCCACAACCTGGGTAGTACTCTGACAAGGAATCGAATAGGCAACCTCTTGGTGCATGGGTCAACACTCAACCACTGAGACCATCAACCAGATGAAAGAATAAATTATTAAATTGAAGGTACACTGCACAAAAAATAAATGGCAACTTAGAAATGAGGTTACATGGTATTATATCCTTTAACCCTTCCAGCAAACCTTTCAGGGAGAAAGATTTTTTTAATCACATTTCTAGATGAGGAACTAAGGTTTAAAAGGCTCAGTAAGTTGCCCAAGATCACACAACACTACAATATGCTGCATACTTATCTACTATTTTACTATCACCAGTTACATTTATAGATTTTTTAAAATAAAGCACAGAGCCCTGGCTCGTTTGGCTCAGCGGTTATGAGGATCAGCCTGTGGACCAGAGTCCCGGGTTCAGTTTCCACTAAGGGCACGTACCTCGGATGCAGTTTGTGCCCAGCCCCGGTTGGGGTCGTGTGGGTGGCAACCAGTCTATGTGTCTCTCTCATGTCGATGTTTCTCTCTCTCTCTTCTTCCCCCTCTCCCTCCCACTCTATCTGAAGATGGATGCAAAAATGTCCTCGGGTGAGGATAAAAGTAAAATTAATAAAGCACAGAGAAGTTAATGCTGGTTTGTCAAAAATCACAAACCTGTTTATCTCCATGTTCCTCACAGTCCCTGCCATCTACCTGTGTTTTTACACCTCATTCCTGAGCTAGACCTGAATTTCCATCCATCAAGTGAATACCCTTGGTTATTCCAAAGGTGTAATGTCCAATATGGGTGACTACCAGTCACATATAGTTGAGAACCTGAAATGTGGCTACTGAGATTATGGAACTAAATTTTAAACTTCATTTCACTGTAATAAAAAATTAAATTTAGGGCCCTGGCCAGTTTGGCTCAGCAGTAGAGCATTGGCCCCCAGGAGTCCCAGGTTCAATTCCGGCCAAGGGCACGTACATCGGTTGTGGTTCTCGGGGTCGTGCAGGAGGCAACCAGTCGATGTGTTCCTCTCACATTGATGTTTCTTTCTCTCTCTCTCCCTTTCTCTCCCTCTCTCTCCCTCCCATTCTATCTGAAGATAAATAGAAAAATATTATCAGGTGAGGATTAAAAAAAATCAAATTTAGGGACTGCTGGTCAAGGTGGTAAAGTAGGTAAATACTGTGCTCACCTCCTCCCATCAATCAAAATTATAACTAAATTAAAAAACCACCACCCTTGAGAACCACCTAAAGATTAGCTGAACAAAACTTTACTGAGGATATAAAGAAGCAGCCACATGGAGACTAATAGATAGGGTAGAAAGAAGAAACGAGCTAGTCCCACACCCACATGTGGCAGTTACAAATTGACAGAGATAACTCAGTTGTAGAAGTCCCACCTGAGGAGCGAGGGGTCCCAGATCCACACTGAGCTCCCCAGCCCAGACCACCACTACCTGGAAGAAGAGTCCCCATTACATGTGGTTGTGAAAATCAGTGGGGATTCTGCCCAGGTGTGAAGGAAGGGCTGCTGGAGTCCCAGGCCTCCTTAAAGGGCCAGAACAGAAACTTACTCACTGACAGAAGTATTTTCTCTGAGTTCCAGTGCTAAGCAACAGCTCCAAAAGTGCCAAGGACATTAGGGGAAGGAATTAAAATGTCTGAGTGAAAGGGGTAAAGAAGTACAAATTGGCAGTTACAAACTAATCAGGGGGAAATACAGTCAATAATATTGTAATAACTATGTATAGTGTTGAGGCTGAGGGGGCTAGTACTAGAGACTTACTGGGGGACCACTTCCTAAGTTATATAAATGTCCAACCACTATGCTGTACACCGGAAACTAAAATAATATTGAATGTCAACTGTAATTGAAAAAAATAAATAGAAGTTAAATTTAAAAACTAGTCATTCAACGTAGTTACTGGAAAACTTTTAATCATGTCTGGAACTAGTTGGGTATGTGAATCTACTTTTTCAACAGTAAATTTTATAGAAATCTAAACACAGATCAAGTATTTCTGAGAAAAACCTAGCATCTGAATTAAGATAGGCTGTGCCCTGACTGGTTTGGTTTGGCCCAACGGTTAGAGTGTCAGCCCGAGGACCAAAGAGTCGCAGGTCTGATTCTGGTCAAGGGCACATATTTCGGTTGTGGTTCAGTCCCTGGCCCTGGTCGGAGTTGTGCGGGAGGCAACCAATCAATGTGTCTCTCTCACATCTCTCTCTCTTATCTCTCTCTCTTCCTCTCTCTCTGTTTCTCTCTATATATCTCTATCTCTATCTGTCACTCCCACTCTGTCTGAAAATAAATGGAAAAATATCCTCAGGTGAAGATTAAAAAAAAAAAAAGATATGCTGTATCACCATCCCTCTAGCTCAGTGCTGTCCAATAGAAGCTTCTCTAATTACAGAAGTGTCCTATATCTGATGGTGGTGGTGATTGTGTATGACTCACAGAATCCCTTAGGATATTATGGAGCCAGAGTTATTGGGAGACTAGAGAATACCATCCATTATTTTGACTTTTCTCTGAGGGAAAGGTACAAAAATCTTTAGACCAGTGCTGTGCAACAGAACTTTCTGTGACAATGGAAATGCTGTATATCTGCACTGTCCAATAAAGAGGCCACTAGTCCCATCTGGTTATTGAGAACATGAAATATTGCTAGTGCAAATGAGGAACTGAATTTTAAATCTTATTTCATTTAAATTAGTATAAATTTAAATAGCAATATATGGCTAGTGACTACTGTATTAGACAACACTGCTTCTAGCCTACCTTCTCCATCTGAAAGTCTAGGAGTCACCTCAGTCCCTTCCATCCCCATCAACTGTCCTTTCCCCTACAGAAGTCTACACATACACATACACTCACAGGCACTGAATTACTCAGTCTGTGTCCTTAAAGCTTTCAATTCTGTATACTTCTCTATCTCCACTAGCACTACTTTCCTTTTCAGGCTTTAAAGAGATGAGGCCACTGCCTCCTAGTTGATCCTTAGATTCTGGAGAGGGGTAAAAGCCAAAGACAGAAAAAATGAATACACAACATACAGATGAAAAATGAAATACAGGAGATAAATTACCCACAGAAATTCAAACATTTAATAAGTAACTAGAAAAAGGTTCAACAAAGGTGACTGAGAGAGCCCAGAGACCCAAAAAGAAAAACTGAAGTATAATCTGAAGACCCCAAAGAAGTGAGAGTTTTACAAAGGAAGGAGAAATCAGATATTTCAAAGACTGCAGCAGTCTTGAAAATAGCTCTGAATGATTTCTGCCTCCTAGTATTCATGCTCTTATAAGATCTTCTTCCCTCACCCCCTTGTGTGTGTTGGACCTAGTAACTAACTCCCTTCTAATGAACAGAATACAGCAAAAGTGATAGATTAGGTTCCAAAAACACTCTGGCTAGTATCTCCCCTTCCCACCTCCTCCACAGAGTTCTCAACCTGAGAGAAGCAATATGCCATGTAGCTAGTAATACTATGCAGAGATATAAATGGCAAAGAGACTGATTTCTCCAGCAAACAGCCCACAAGGACCTCAAACCTGCTAAGAGCCATATGAGTGAGCTTAGAAGCAGACCCTCCCCCAGTCACCTTTGAGATGACTGCAGTCCCAGTCAACATCTAATTATAGCCTTATGATTGATCCTGAATCAGACACATCACACCCAGATGATGCCTGACCCACAGAAACTGTGCAACAATAAATGTTTACTGTTTTAAGTTAGGTTTGGGGGTAATCAGTTGCATATCAATAGACAACCAGTTAGTAACCCCAGCAAAAGTTTTCAGTGAAATTGTGGAGACAGGAACAAGACAGAAATAGGTTGAGAAGAAAACTGAAGGTAAAGAAATTGAGATGTATAGCAAATATAGATAATTCTTTCAAAAAAGTTTGGCTATAAAGCAAAAAAAAAAAAAAAACATAGAGCAAGAGTTAGAGGAAATATGAAGTTGGATTAAGAGTTTTTTTGTAAAGATGAGAAAGACTTTTTTAAGTTTAAATGATAAGAAGAAGCCAATGGGGTGGAAAAATACACTCTCAAGGAACTTCATTATCAAGAAACTCCTCTAGCCCTGCCTGGTTTGGCTCAGCGGTTAGAGATCGGCCTGCGGACCCGAGAGACCCGGGTTCGGTTCCCGCTAAGGGCACGTACCTCGGTTGCAGTTTGTCCCCAGCCCTGGTTGGGTTGTATGGGTGGCAGCCACTCGATGTGTCCCTTTCACATCGCTGTTTCTCTCTCTCTCTCCCTCCCACTCTATCGGAACAAAATATCAAAAAATATTGAGTGAGGATAAAAAAAAAAAAAAGAAAGAAACTCCTCTATAAGTTCTTACTACCTCTCTGCCCTTACTGAAAACTGGCTTTCCCAGAAAAACCTCTTTTCATGCAGCCCTTTCAAGTAGAAGCTAGTAAGTCTCTCATACTCCACACCAAACATTGGAAAATGAGGCTGTTTGTTACCCATCTTTCTTCCAATGCCACCTCCAGACCATCATTCCTGAACCCTCATGTAAAATCCTTGTTACTCTGATTCTCCTGCTATTCAACAGCACAGTCTTCTACATCTGCCTCTTTACTACAAGTTAATAACCACCTGGACATCCTCCACACTCAGTGAAGATATGCTGGCAACTAGTTCACACTGCCACTATCTTCTATGCCACCACTCCTGGGTCATTTCAGTACACCCACGGATGAGTCATCTAACACCAGTTCTTCAAACCCATCATCCTCAGTAAGCAACTCCCTAATCTCTGGGTATAGCCATTTACAACCAGTTGTGAAGTCACTTAGTTGCATTATTATCCATTCATTCATCGAATATTTGGTAAGTATCCATTATTTTCTCAATAGAGTACACATGACGTATAGTCCCTGCTCTCATGAAATCTAGGGCATATTTTTTCATATTTTCCACAAAGGCAGCATGAAAAGATCCAGCTGAAGTCTAGTTACATTACAACTACATTTCCTTTATTTATCACTCTAAGAACCACGTCAATTCCAGAAAACTAGAATTATTTCTGATGTGACCTAGTGAATTCATGCTGAATCCTAGTGATCCCTTTTCCCCTTGACAAGGCTTCCAAGGGGAAGGCTTTTAAATAATCTATTCTAAAATATTGCCAGTGTTCAATATTAGATTAATCGATCTATAAATGTGTAACGGTGCTGCCCAACATAGTCACTAGTCACAATGGCTATTTAATTTCAATAAAATTAACAATTCATTTTCTCAGTCACACTAACCAAAGTTCAATAGGAACATGTGATGAGTGGCTTCTGTACTGAATGGTGAAGATAAAGAACATTTTTATCGTCAGAGAAAGTTCTACTGTACAATGAGGGTCCAACGTTTTTGGCATTCACTTCCTTCCTCCCAGAAAAAAACTCAAAATGGTGTCATTTTCCAGTCTCCTGAAAACTCTCTGGGGCTCCACAATATACTGAGAAATTGCATTCCATCATCACCATCACCATAATCACATCAACACCACCTAATCACCATCATAAGAGCAGTTAATTTTTATTGAGTACCTACTATATTCCAATCACGGTATTGAAAGCTTTATGAGTACCACCTGCTTTATTCTTCACAACTGAGTTTTAGGCAAAAAAGTACCTCACTCGAAAATTTAGACAATAAAGTAAACTATCTATGGATTGCTGTTACAGCTAGGAAATGACAGCAATCCATAGGGAGTTTAGGCAAAGTAATAATGTAATGACTGCCCTGACCAGTGTGGCTTAGTTGGTTGAGCGTCGTCCTGTGCACCAAAATGTTGAGGGTTTGATTCCCTGTCAGAGCAAATGCCAGGTTTCAGTCTCTATCCCCAGTAGGGGGTGTGCAGGAGGCAGCCAATCAATGTTTCACTCTCACAAATGTTTATTTCTCTCTCTCCTTCTCCCTTCCTCCCTCTCTAAAAGTCAATTTTTTAAATCTTAAAAAAAGTAAATAAATAATGTAATTATTTTGCCTTTTTTGGACAACAGGCTTTTTAACAAAAAAGAGTGATACTAAAACTTCACACTGTGACCAGACAGTCCAAACTACTTCAGATCCCCTAATCTGCCCTACAGCTTTCTTGCCTACGGGTTCTGTACAAGCTGTTCCCACTACTTGCATCCTTTTTATTTGGCCAAATCCTACTTATCCTTCCTTAAGATCTCATCTTAGATCTTCCCACAATCCAATTTAGGGATCCATCCCATGAGCTGATGTAGAAAACCCTGTATGTCACCAATTGAAGACCACAAATTACAAAACTCCTTAAGAATTAGGAACCCTGTCCCTTATTTTTCATGGAATCCATCTGGCCTAGCCCTGGAACATAAACGGTACTCCAAAAGCATTTGATAAATGGAGGAATAATGGAAATAAAACGCTTAATCAAATCATTTCACAAGTATTCACTCAACCAAACAAAGCATTATCTAATTTGCTTTTACACAAACCTATGCTTCTATTCAATCACAGAATATAAAAAGTGCACTAAATGGCTTCATTTCCATTTAGTTGGTAACAAAGTATATCACAAACATTTTTCCCACATAATATGAAAAACAAAAGGTCAGGGAGTGACTGCTAAAGAACAGAGTGATAAAAATGTTTGAAAATTGATTGTCATGATGGTTGCACAAACAAAATTGAATTGTACACTTTAAATAGAATTGTATGGTATGTAAGTTATCTCTCAATAAAGCTATAAAACAATGTAAATTATGAAAACAAATATTAAGCCTGCAAAAAAAACCCAGAAGATAAAATACTTGTATATTTATGCAATTTTAAAATAGCTAAATGCCATATTATTGCACAAAATTTCACTGGTTAGTAAAAACAATAAACTGGAAACAGTAATTGCCTTCAGAATAACTGGATGGGACAAGAAAGATTTACTTTTCCCTGTGTACTCACTTATACCTTATGATTTGGTACATGTACTGCCTATTTTAAAAAATAAGTGTACACAAGATTAATAAAAACAAAGTCACATCTCTCCTTAGTGCAGCAAAAGTATATAGTCCCAGGCTGCAAATTTTGTTCTGAAAAGAATAAAGATTAAAATATATATGTGTGTGTGTGTGTTGTATTTAAATCAAACATATTTAAATCAAATATATATATTTTAAAATATATATGTTAAGTTTGTTTGTTTGTTTATTTAGTTATGTATTTATTTAAATCAATCCAGGAATATTTGGCTATTTATTTATTTATTTATTTAAATCAATCCAGGAATATTTGGCTCATCTCACACTAAAAAGCATTTAGTCATTTCTGTGGTATTAGACATTATAATCAAGCAGAATATTCCTTTATCCAACACTCTGACACATCTTTTAAACATGAATTAGTTATCACACCCTCCTTGAAAACTTCCTTTCCTTCACTTCTAGTACATTACACGCCCTGGGTTTTCCTAAGTCGATGTCTCTTCCCAATTTCCTTCCCTGGGTTCCTCATTTCCCCAGAAGATATCTAGAAGATAAGTTTCATGAAGGCAGGGGTTTTTGTCAGCTATTTACTACTGTATCCCCCAGTAGCTAAAAAAAGTACCCAGAACCATACTTAATAACTGTTAAATGACTAAATGAATAGTGCCCCAAGACATACTGAAGGCTTACTGAAGAACCATAGAAATCAATTACATTCTACATAGCCTGTATTTTGTTTACTTTATTACATTTCTCTGAAAATTGATAATTGATGTACTTATTATTTGATTATCCAAAATACTTCATTCCCTGGTCTTTCTCCATTAATGTTTTTGATACAGTATGTGTAAAATGCACATTTAGCAGGTCTTATACTACTTCTAAAAGCATAAATGTAGTGTAGAAAAAGAGCAGCTGTTGCTATTAGAACCTTCACTTTTATTTTGTTTCCAGTGTAAATGTTGAATTAACAGACTGCCATACTTGTCTGACTTTAGTTACAGAAAATAAATAAATAAAACACTTCAACAGACTCAACAAGGATATCACAGCAAGTGACATTTCTTGAAAAATAAAATGTAAGGGGTTTTACTAATTCGAAAGAATATATGCACCCCTATGGTTCACTGCAGCATTATATACAATAGCCAAGATTCAGAAGCAGCCCAAGTGCCCATCAGTAGATGAGTGGATAAAAAAGCTGTGGTACATTACACAGTGGAATACTACTCTGCTGTAAAAGGGAAGAAAATTTTACCCTTTGTGACAGCATGGATGGACCTGGAGAGCATTATGCTAAGTGAAATAAGTCATTCAAGAAAGACAAGTAACATATGGTTTCACTCATATGTGGAATCTAATGAACTAACAAAATAAAAACAGACTCATAGAGAACAGACTGGCAGCTGTCAGAGGGGAGAAGGATTTCAGGGGCTGGCAGAAAAAGGCGAAGCGATTTTTTTTTTAAAACTCATAGACAGTATAGTGACCACCAGGAGGAAAGGGGGTTAGGGGGAAGGTCGAAGAGAAAAGGGGGATAAATGGTGATGGGATGGTGAACACACAATACAATATACAGATGATATATTATAGAATTGTACACCTGAAACCTATGTAATTTTATTAATTAATGTCACCCCAATAAATTCAATTTTTTTCAGGCATTAGAAATTACCAAGAGAAACAGATCACTTCTACCTTTACAATGTCCCCAAATCATATGATTTTATTTCCACAAGAAGAATCACATCTCACTGTCAGCCATGCAAATGGCTTTTTAGCAGTATACCTAAAGTTTCACCTGGAATCTTCACATTTGTCCCCCTGTGCACCCACTTAAATTGAAGTATAATTTAAAACCCAAAACTAGATGTGTGAATTTTAATTTTTTCTTTCCAAGTAACTAATCCAAAATCAAAACTATTCCTTGTACCAAGTTACTGTTTGATGTCTTGATACAGTTAATTAAATATTTTATTCATAATTACCATTGGACCATGCCCTTTCTCTCTTAACAGTTACTGTATCATCTGTTTCCTATAAGTCTCTTCAAGCAGAAGTATTTGCTAGAAGATAATAGTCTGCTCATTAAATAGGCATGTTAAAAAAGGCAATGATCTGCAACTACTGACATCTGTATATTTCTCTCTTGGGTTACAGGAAAGCACTTCTCTGGCTATGTTCCCAAATAAATTGAGTAAGCCTCAGGAAAGTCACTGCTTAAATTCCATTTCATGACTGTTTCTCTTCCTCCATAAATGAATTATTGAGAGCCATGCCTGCTTCCATCCATTACATAATACATGCCCATCACAGGACCTGTTTCTGAGCAAGAAATAGCTTACATGACACTGATAGGTAAGGTCAGTGAATACTGTAATCTCATAGAGAGCAGGGACCCAGAAAAAAAGATTCTGATTTAGTGTGCTAAGTTGTGAAACACTGATGCGAAGAATACTGAACACTGTTTACTCTTAGAAATATCTCCCTATGAAGTGACACATGCCCTCAATATGTTATTAAAGAGCATTTTTAAAGCATTTGATTCCAAAAACATTTCTAAAAAACTGAGGGGGTCTACTGGAAAAAAATTATTCCACTCAAGTTTTACAGTGTCTAATAAAGCCCAGCCAGTGTGGCTCAGTGGTTGAGCTTCGACCCATGTACCAAGAAGTCACTGGTTCGATTCCCAGTCAGGGCACACGCCCAGGTTGTGGGTCAAACCCCCAGCGTGGGGCATGCAGGAGGCGGCCAATCGATGTTCTTTCTCTCTCGTCAATATTTCTATTTCCCTCTCCCTCTCCCTTCCTCTCTCTCTAAAATCATAAAGAAAAATAACTTTAAATAAAGTGTCTAATAAAGACACTAAAGAAATTAAGAAACAAAAATCATTAACAGTGTTGAACACAAAATGTCTAAATGTCAAGGTTTATTGAAAAAAACGAGCTGTAAAGGATCGATGCGCTTTAAAACAGTTAGGCATTTTTCATATAATTAGCTCCGAGAGAACTGTTCAAAGTGTTCATTTTATCCATCCAAATCTGTCAACCACAACCACCTGTCTTCCAAAGCAACCACCTGATTCTCAGGCCTTCTCTTAAGGGGCCGGTTGGGGTTTGTAAATGAGGTGGTAAAAAGATCTTTTCGGCAAAGAAAAAAGACTGGAAGGTAACAACACCTTTAAGGATGTAAGTGTGATGATACCTATTTCCCTAATATTACTACCTGAATGAAGTTGTCTTAACCTAAGATCTCACTCTTCTTGAAGGGTGTAAAACTTCAAACCCATCCACGCTCACAATTTAGCCACCCGGAACCGAAGCAGAGGAATTCTCTTCCCTCCCGACCCACCCCGCCAGGAGGAAAAAAAGAAAAATAACCAAAACCCTAAGTAGAAATGTGAGACCTACACCTAGTGCAATAGCTTCTCCAACTGCCTCAAAGACAACATCCACAGCTCATCTTCCTTTTGAAATACAACGGTTCCTCTCCCATCTTACCATTTCCCAGAAGGGGGAAAAAAAAATCCTCTTCTTCAACACTGTACATCAATCACCCAAACCCACAGATCCAACCTGACCGCACCCCACCCTCCGCATGGCTCCCCAATTTCTCCATCTCGCCACCACCTCGCCCGCAACATCACGTCTCACCCACCTTCCACCATCGGCTAAGCGCCCAGAACCCCTATCTCCCACCCTGCCCGGTGCTCCCCACATATATCGCTCCGCTCCCGCCCGATCCCGGAGCTCGGCTGGGTGGAGACCTCCGGTGGGCTGGGGTGGGTTGAGATGGGTTGGGGGTGGGGTCCACCCCTCCCCGGACTTCCCTATCTCCAAGGCAGGGACACAAGGGGAGGGGGTCCAGAAGCCTCACCTACAGCTCCGCCCCTCCCCGGGGGCGCGCTGCCCTGCCCTAGCCAGGGCCGTGAGGAAGAAGCAGAGTAAGAAAAGGCAAGAGCCTCAGGGCCAGCGACAGGCAGGGAGCTCTGGGTCCCGCCCGACTTCCAAGCTGCCGCCACCGCGGCCGTCTCACCCGGCTCAGGGTTGCTGCTGTTGCTGCTGCCGCCGCCCCGGCGCCGCCACCGCCGCCGCCGCCGCCTCAGCCACAGCCACAGCCACAGCCACAGTCACAGCACCGCCCGGGCACCCGCCGACGTCACCGCGCCCCGCCCCCTGCGCGAGACACCTAGCCCCGCCTCCAGGCCTCGGCCGCGAGACGCCACGAGCTCCGCCTCCCCGTAGCCCAGCCACCTCGCTTCCTCGCGCCCTCCCGGGAACGCGACTCCGTAACCTGCAGGCCTCGGCGCCCTCCCGGGAAGCCGGAGTAGGGGCTGGGAAGCGAGCGTGACTCAGGCTCCGGCGGTGGCTGCGCGCTGAAGCTGAGTCACGGGCGCGGGGCGTCCACACGTCCACCGCCCCCCCTCGGCCCCTGCGGCCACAGGGGCGCAGAGCCGGAGCCAGCTCGGGAAAGCGGCGGTAGGTGGGAGCTAGGAAAGGCGGTGTTTGTCTCCTTCTGCTTGCCGTAGGAAGTGGACGGGCCAGGCCCGGAGAGCGGAATGTGCCTTCCCAAACCTTAGAGCCGCCCCACCCCCGCCTTGGCGGGCCCGTTACACAACCCGGAGACCGCTGCCGTAGGAGTAGTTGTAAGGATTGGCAGTGCCTTCCCGGCTGCGCTCCCACGGCCCCAGTGGGCAGCCTTTGTCCGAAGAAAATTGGCTTTTACCCCACCCGCAGTTTCTGCGAAATGTGGCTCCTGTGGTAGCAATATGATCTGAGACAGCCCTGGGGAAAGAACTTCGGTGTCGCGGGAGACCCACGCCAGTGCAGGTCGTTTTCCTGTGGTGGTTACAACAGAAGAGAAGAGCGTGGGCGGACATCAGTGTCCACAGGCAGTCCCTGCAATGTGCCAGGTGCGGTGCTACAGTGTCTGTCTGAGTCCTCACCACAGCGAAGCGAATCTACCGGACCACTGGTACCGTATTTCAGGCAACCCAGTGTTCCCGAACTGTATCGCAGTCGGTTTCTTTTGCTGGAGCCCTACAGAGAGGGTGACCGGATCCACTAATTCAAAAATGTGTCTCCAAACCAAGAGTGCAAGAGTGATGCGAATTATATGTATTCCCAGCCTTCTAGTAGTTATTAAAATGTTAAGATGCTCTTGAAAGTTGAATCATCATTTTACCCCTACTTACCCTCCACCACCACCCTTAACCAGTTTATAATTCCTCATAATGCCTCTCGTATTTTCCCGTCTCTGCTCAGTATTCACATTCATTCATTCACCAAATTCTACTGGTTCACTCTGCCCAGGCTCTCTTGATTGTTCCTCCCATGAACATTATTGCAGTTCCCTGTCCTGCTGTATAGTCGCCCCCTTCAGTACATTCAACATATGGCTACCAAATGTTAGACTGCCAAGTAAGCACCCTAAAATATTTCCTTTTCTTGGACATCTGGCTGTTTACCCAGGAAAAGCCATCCCTTGACTGTTCTCCAAGAGAAATGAGTTATATCTTTCTAGTTTCCATTCTGCCACTTTCTACTTGTGTTACCTTGGAAAATCACTTTACTTCTGGATCCTACTTTTCTTAACTGTAAAATGGGGTGTGAACTAGATGTCTAAAATCCATCATATCCCTAAAATGTCTGGATCTGGAGAGTTAAGATGCTAAACACTGAGTTATACATACACAGGAATATTGTCAATATCACAGACTGAGAATTTTGGTTTATTTTCAGGGTTTTTGTTTTGCTTTGCTTTGTTGTTTTTTTTGCCATTCCACTGGTTGTTTTTTCTTATTTCCTACTCTGCCCCGGTGGTTGGTTTTTTTGGTTTTTTTTTTTGAAACCTACATTTAGGAAGTCTTAAAGCTGGCTAACTGAGCACATGCCTTCATTGCCTTTTCTTCCTAAGACCCCATTAAAATGCTTGGAATAAAAAAAAAATCATACAATCCCATAGAAAATGGAAAAGGGGAGGGGCATAATTTTTTTAAACTACACACCAAAAGTAAGAGCAGTCTGACTAAACAAAATGGAAGAAACCATAATGTGTAATAGGTACACAAGGTGCTGCAGCCAAGGAAGTGATTTAGAGAGACTGAAATTTGGAAACACAAAACAGCAAGAGTGAGGAACAGGGCTGAAGAGAGAAACTAAATAAAGGTCTGTACATGGAACAGCACAATAGCTAGGCATTTATCCCAGCCTAAAAATCAAGAGTTTTCATAATCTCCAGGGAGGAACCTGGGCAGCTATTTGAGCATTTAATGACTAAGAGTAAGCATTCTTCATTCTGGCACAATAGCCCATTTCCTGCTCACTCAACCTAGAGTGAACTTATACAAGTTGGCAAGACCCTCCTAAGTTCACAACATTCCTAATCAGCATTCCAACTACCTGTTCTTAAGTATGAACAGAAAACCAAGGATTATTAGATATTTAAGGGAAGTCTCCAACTTAGAACTTAAAAAAACTAATTAGTATGCCCATAGATGTTTAGAACACCTATGAAACAAGAATAGTATATTCAAATGAAGAAATCCAAGGATAGAAAGCAGGTCTTGAAATTAGAAAAATTGCCCTGGCCAGTGTGGCTTAGTGGTTAGAGCGTCCCTCACACAGAAGGGTTGAGTGTTTGATTTCAGTCAAGCCCACATACTTGGGTTGCAGTTTCAATCCCCAGCCCCTGGTGTGTACAGAGGCAACGTATAGATGCCCACTTTCTCCCCCTCCCTACCCCCCTTCCACTCAAAAAAAAAAAAAAATCAATGGAAAAATATCCCCAGGTGAGGATTAACAAAAAAAAGAAAAGATAAAGAATTGTAAAGAAAGTAAAAGAAATATGCAACTGAAGTTTATTTTATTTATTTTAATATTAAATTTATACTTTATATAATATATTTACAGTATATTAATTTTTTATTTTAAACAAAATAGAATACACAAATTGCAAGAGGAAATATAAGAATTCACAACAAAACCCTTTATAAAGCGCTCATGTCATTTATCAGAAATCACACCCACTCAGATATAAAGGCCTAGACATTTATTAAGAATTAAATATACTAAAATCTTCATTATCAGAGCCATTACTCTGGATTGAGTAAACAGCACAAATTTGCAGCATTTTATAACAATTGAGAGTTGAGTTTCACAGAATGTAATATCTGTTACCCTGTGCCAGAATATTGTATTGCTGATTAAGTTCTTTACCTCACTGAGCTCTATGTTCTTCTAGATAGTCTTAGTTTCTCATGCATATAAATTTAGTTGGCTATAGGCAAAAATAAAATCTCTCATATCTATTTTCTAATTTTCTTTGAACATGTATCTTAAAAAAAAATTTGGATATTTAATAAAATTGCATCATGATAGAGAGAGAGAAAGAGAAAGAAAGGAAGGGAGGGAGGGAGGAAGGGAGGGAAAGAAAGAAAGAAAGAAAGAAAGAAAGAAAGAAAGAAAGAAAGAAAGAAAGAAAGAAAAGAAAGAGAAAGGGAAGTCCCAGGTCTTAGGCTAGATTGGAATGGAAGGATAGGAGTTACGGGACAGAAATCTAAAAAAGAGAATTTCATTGAATAGTTAATTACTGTAATAGAAAGCTTAGAAAATATTGTTTTCTGGTATTCAATTTTTAGATCCAACCTATTAATAAATTATACTCTTGCTATAAGTAAGGTGTAGTTTATAAATTATACTAATGTTGACTGTACCCTAATTCCTAAATACCAATTCCATATCCCCCTCCTCACTCCTCCACTCTCCCACTTGTCACCCTGGCAACTACCCTTCTACTTTCTGTCTTTATGGTTTGGGGACAATGAAAAGGTTCTGAAGATGATGGTAGCGATGATTGCAAATCAATGTGGATACACTGAATGTCATAAAACTGTAATGGTTAAAATGATAAATTATGTATATTTTACAATTAAAACATTTTTTATCTTTTGTACTTCAAGAGCAATGTTTTGGACTGAATTGTGCTCATTCAAAATTCCATACCCCTTCCCAAAAGGACAGGGCTCCAAGAGCTTCCAAGTTGGTGAATATGTGGAGGTGTGGGGAAAGTAGTATGCCTGGAGAGGTCGTGTAAGTTCTGCACCCTTTTCCCATTCTTTTCCCTATGTAACTGTTCCATCTGGTTTTCCTGAATTATATTCTTTTATAATAAACGAGTAATCTAGTAAGTGAAATGTTTATTTGTGCTGTGTAAGCCACTATGGCAAATTAATTGGATCCAAGGAGGGCATCATGAAAACCTCTGATTTATAGTCAGTTGTTCAGAAGTACAGACAACAACCTGAACTTATGATTGGCATCCTGAGTTGGAAGGAATCATTGGAGCCTCCAATTAGTAGCCAGTTGGTCAGAAGCACCAGTAATAACCTGCCTTTGGAACTGGCATGTGAAAGTATTGTAGGACTGAGCCTTTAACCCAGCGATTCTCAGCCTGTGGGTCGTGACCTCTTTGGGGGTCGGATGACCCTTTCACAGGGATCACCTAAGACCATCGGAAAACACATATTTTCAATGGCAATTCATAACAGTAGCAAAATTACAGTTAGGAAGTAGCAACGAAAATAATGTTATGGTTGCGGGTCACCACAACATGACGAACTGTATTAAAGGGTTGCGGCATTAGGAAGGTTGAGAACCGCTACTTTAACCTGTGGGATTTGATGTTATCTCCAGATAGATAGTTTCAGAATTGAATTGAATTTAGGACATCCAGCTGGTGTCTGGAGAATTGCTCCTTAGTGGTATTGGAAAACCCACTCCTCGGTATATGTCAAAGAGAATTTAAAACATATGTCAGCCTGGCCCATGTGGCTCAGTGGTTGAGCATCGGCCCATGCACCAAGACGTCGCCAGTTCAATTTCCAGTCAGGGCACATGCCCAGGTTGTGGGCCAAATCTCCAGTGGCAGGCATGCAGGAGGCAGCCAATCGATGTTCTCTCTCATCAATGTTTCTACCTCTCTCTCCCTCTCTAAAAATCAATTAAAAAAAAAACATACATCCATACAAAAACACAAAGATGTATATATGCATGTTATGGCAGTGGAAACTAAATCATGAACAAATTACCCAAAAAAAATAATTTTAAATAAATTGCTGTCTTGCAAGAAAATAAAGGAATTGTCCTCAAAGATTGTGGCTTATAAACAACAATAATTTATTTCTCACTTAATTGAAAATTGATAGCTGGAGGAAGAGGCAGTCAGCTGCTGTAGCTGTGCTCTAGGTACAAGTCAAATTCAAGTCAGTTCTGTTTATCTCTTCTTCAAGTCCCAGACTATAAAGGAGCAGTAGTCACCTGGATTATATTTTCCTCTTGGTAGAAGGCAAGTATACAAGAGGCTAAGACTCAGAAACTCATTTGAAACCTATGCTCAGATGTGTCTTAAGTCCTATGTGCTCACATTGCATGAACTAAAGCAAGTCACATGGCCAGGCCCAACATAATGGTGTGGGAAAGTATACACTTCTCTTGGAATAGAGGGAGGGAAGAAAAAAGGGAAGGAAAAAATATGCCCTTTTCTTTAAGAAAACTTTCTAAAAATTGTGCACACACTTCAGCTTATATCCTATGGTAAAAGCTTAAAATGTGGTCATTTCTTGCTCAAAGGCAAATTGGAAATATAGCTTTTATTGTGGATGGTCATGTAGCCAGTTAAAATTAAGAAGTTCTATTACTTAAAAAAGGATAAAATGGCTGTTGAAAGATAACTACCAATCTCTGCCAGAAACTTCGAAAAATTTACTAAAATTTAAAAACTTAATAGACATATTAGATGCACCTGAAAAATAAATGAAGTGGAAGACACATCTGAAGAAACTACCTGGAATACAGCACATAGAGACAAGAAGATTTAAAAAAGAAATGGCAGATGGAAAAGGCAATTTTCTAATTTAAATCTATTTATAGTCTCAGAAGGAGAACTGAGAAAATGGAAGTAAAGTTCTATTCATATATGTAATGGGTGAGGAGTTTATCTAAATGATAAAAGACGTAAGTCTACAGATCAGAAATCACTAAGAATACTAAGTAGGGTCAGTAGAAAGACATTCAACCAAGATACATTGTAGTGAAATTGAGAACATAAATGACAACAGATATTTTCTTGACAACACATTTTAAAATCAGTTATGTTAGTTTCCTAGGGCTACAAAGTGCCACAAATTGGTTGGCTTAAAATAAGAGAAATTTATTGTCTCACAGTTCTGGAGGCTAGAAGTGTAACATCAAGGTGTCAACAGGGCCATGCTCCCTCTGAACCGGTAGGGCAGAATTCTTCCTTGCCTCTTGTTCAGTGATTTCCCAGCAATCCTTGTCATTCCTTGGCTTACAAGTGGCAGCACTTTAGTCTCTGGTTTCATTATCACATGGCATTCTCACTTTTTCTCTTCTTATATGGGCACTAGTCATATTGGATTAAGAGCCCATATTTTGCAATATGAATTTATCTTAACTAATTATGTCTGCAATCAACCTATTTCAAAAAGGTCACATTCTTAGGTACTGGGGATTAAGGCTTTAACATAACTATTTGAGGGATACAATTCAGCTCATAGCACCAGATAAATAAATGATCACTTTACTTACAAAGAAACAGTAATTAGACTGACAGAAGATTTATTAACACAGGATAGAAGCCAGAAGATTAGAATAGTATCCTCAAGTGCTGAGAGAAAATAACTGACATCTTAGAATTGTGTATCCAGTAATACTATTTTATAAGATGAAGGACAAAATAAAGACATTTTCAAATAAACAAAAGCATAGTGTTTATTACCAATTGATCTTCATTGAAAGAAAATCTAAAGATATTTCAGAGGAAAACTAATTCTAGAAAAGGTTCTAAAAGATGGGAAGTTGGTGATTAAAGAAATTAGTGAACATATGGAGATATCTAAGTACACATTGTTTGTTTTTAACTTCCCAAAATGTATTGAAGAAGAAATAATAAGGCTGAATGCTCCTATAACAAGAAAATTCTATATCAAAAACTCTTCCACTGCCCTGGCCAGTTTGGCTTAGCAGTTAGAGTGTCAACCCATGGACCAAAGAGTCACAGGTTTGACTCCAGTCAAGGGCACATATCTCAGTTGTGGTTTGGTCCCTGGCCCTGGTCAAGGTCATGCAGGAGGCAACCAGTCAATGTGCCTCTCTCTCTCATTGATGCCACTGTCTCTCTCTCTCTCTGTCTGTCTCTGTCCCCCCACCCCCGTCTGAAAATAAATGGAAAAATATCCTCAGCTGAGGATTTAAAAAAAACCAAAAGGTTTTACAGATCAGTTCTACAAAATATTCAAAGAACAATTGGTTCCAAATGTATTCCAACTCCTACAGAGAATTAAAAAAATAAATAAATAAAAGATTAAGAGCCCTTGCCAGTATGGCTCTGTGTTAGCCTGATCACCGAAGGGTCTCAGGTTCAATTCTTGATTAAGGGTACATACCTGGGTTGCAGGTTTGATCCCCAGTCCCAGACAGTCAGGGCTCTTGCAGGAAGCAACCAATCAATGTGTCTCTCTCACATCAATGTTTCTCTCTCTTTCTTGCTTCCACTCCTTTCCTTCCTCTTACTCTCTCTAAAAATCAATGGAAATCACCCAAAGGTTAACAACAACAACAACAACAACAACAACAACATAATAATAATAATAATAAATTAAGAAAGAAAATGCTCTCACTACAAATCATAGTAAAGTTAATAAATATGTTTTCTCAAGCCAGACAAAGAGTATAAAAACACTAAGTTAGAGAACAGAGATGGTGGTGGAGTGAATGGAAACTACATAGACCATCTCCCAGGACCAAACTGGAATTACAACTAAAATAAAGACAAATCATCAGGAAAAATGAAGAGCAGCTGAAAGAGAGCCTGTACAACCAGGGACAGAAAGAGGACGCCAAATCAAGCCTGGTAGAAACTGTGGAGGTGCGTGGGGGCAAGCTGGGAGCCAACAGACAGCAACTAGGGCTGTATTAGTGGTTTGAGCTTCCCGCTGAGAAAGCAGGGGGTTTTTAAAGCACCAAATCAACTACAGCCTCTCAACTTGGGCTCAAGCAGAGGGAGGGCAGACTGGACTGGAACTGTGTGGAGAGAGTCCAGGGCTCCTGGCTCAGGAGAAAGCTGAGAACTGGAAGGGAGGGCACCAGGAGTTCTGTACTGAATCATTTCCTCACAGGACAGTAGCCATGTTACTCAAAGAGGCCCCTTCCCAGAGCCCTGGGCAGAAGCAACTGTCCCTCCTGCAGGAATTCAATACCACCAGGCCAGGCCAGAGAAACTTAAATTGAGGCTCATTAACATCTAAAGGCTGATAGTGAGCAAGTGCCCCACCTGCTGGAAATCCTCTTACAGTTGAGGGACATGTCATTCAGCTGAGGGCTACTAAATGAGGTTTATCGAGTAACTGAGACTAATAGCTTCCAGGCAAAAAGCTGGAGGATAACTGAACCTTTCCTTGGCTTGCAAATCTACCCAGGAAAGTAAGACTTGACAGTGGTGTTTAACATGGGTCCTCCCACACTTATGCAAACCCAGTAAAGGAAGCCACATTCAGCAGAACACCAACATTTATAGGGAAAATTTGGCAGGCTCCAAAACACACTGAGACAACCAAAATGGTGAAACAAAGAAACAAACCCCAAATGAAAGAACAAGATAATTTGATAGGAGAAGAAATAAATGAAGTTGAGCAAGGTATTAGAAAAAGAATTCAGAGGAATAATCATGAGGACGATCAACAGCATGAATAAAGATATAGAAGCATTGAAAACCAACCAATTGGAAATGAAAAATGCAATAGCAGAAATAAAGAACACATTGGAAGGAATAACCAGCAGAATAGAGGAAGCTGAGGACCAAATCAGTGAATTAGAAGACAGGATAGAAAAATATCACCCAATCAGAAAACCAAAAAGAAAAAAACAGGAAAATAGCCTAAGAGAACTGTGGGACAACATGAACTGTAATAACATCATAGGTGCGCCCGAAGAAAAAGAAAATGAGCAAAGGTTAGAGAATATATTTGAAGATATAGTGGCAGAAAATTTCCATAGCTTGGTGAAAGAAAAAGGCATACAAGTTCAAGAAGCACAGAGAGCCCCAAGTAAGAAGAACCCAAAGAGGTCCACACCAAGATACATAATAATTAAAATGCCAAAAGTTAAAGACAAAGAATCCTAAAGGCAGCAAGAGATAAGCGACAGATTACCTACAAAGGAACCCCCATAAGGCTCTCAGCTGACTTCTCAACAGAAACACTACAGGCAGAAGGGAATGGCATGAAGTAATCAAGGTAATGAAAAACAAGGATCTGAATCCAAGACTACTCCATCCAGCAAGGCTATCATTCAAAATAGAAGGTGAAATAAAGAGCTTCCCAGACCAAAAAAAAAAAAAAAAAGGCTAAGGGAATACATTAGCACCAAACCAGCACTCCAAGAAATGTTAAAAGGACCGCTGTAATCAGCAGAAGAAATAGGAAGAGAAACATAACCATAGTAAACAAAAATGGCAATAAATAAGTACATATAAATAATAACCTTAAACATAAATGGGTTAAACATTCTGATCAAAAGACACAGGGTAGCTGAATGGATAAGAAAGCATGACTCATATATATGTTGTTTACAAGAGACCCACCTCACAACAAAAGACTCACATAGGTTGAAAGTGAAGGGATGAAAAAAATTTTCCAAGCAAACGGAAAGGAAAAAGAAGCTGGAGTAGCAATACTCATATTCAATAAAATAGACTTCAAAATGAAGGACATAGCTAGAGACAAAGAAGGCCACTACATAATATTGAAAGGATCTATCCAACAGGAGTATATAACTTTGGTAAACATACATGCATCTAACATAGAAGCACCAAAATATATTTTAAAACTTCTGGAGGACTTCAGTGAAGAAATCAACAGCCATACAATCATAGCAGAGGACTTCAACACCCCACTGACATCACTGGATAGATCCTCTATACCAGTGGTTCTCATCCTTCCTAATGCCGCGACCCTTTAATACAGTTCCTCATGTTGTATGTGGGTGTTTCTGCATGCGGGTGGACCCACCTAGAGACGAATAGAGGACTGGTGTCTCAGTTCCTAAGACCATCAGAAATATGTGTTTTCTGATGGTCTTAGGGCCCCCTGTGAAAGGATCATTTGACCCTCAAAGGGGCCGCAACCCACAGGTTGAGAACCACTGCTCTAAACAAAAAATTAACAAAGATACAGTAACCCTAAATGATGCACTAGATCAAATAGATTTAATAAATATCTACAGAGAATTATACCCCAAAACTCCAGAATTCACATTCTTCTCAAGTTCACATGGGACAATGTCAAAGATATATCACATATCAGGACAAAAACTAAGTCTCTACAAGTTCAAGAAGATTGAAATTATATCAAGCATCTTCTCAGATCACAATGAAACTAGGCATGAAGCTAGAAATCAATTACAGCAAAAACATGCAAACACATGGAGACTAAATAGCATGTTATTAAACAACAAATGGGTTACCAAGGAGATCAAGGAAGAAATTAAAAACTTCCTGGAAACCAATGAAAATGAACACACAACAACACAAAATCTATGGGATGCAGTGAAAGCAGTCCTGAGAGGGAAGTTCATAGCACTACAGGCCTACCTCAAAAAACAAGAAAATTTCTAATTGACTTTCTAATCCTACCATTTAAAAAACTAGAAAGCCAAAAAAAAAAAAAAAAAGCCCAGAGCAAGTAGAAGAAAAAAAATAGTAAAGGTCAGAGCAGAAATAAATGACATAGAAACTAAACAAACAATTCAAAAGATCCATGAAACAAAATGCTGGTTCTTTGGAAAGATAAATAAGATTGATGGACCCTTAGCCAGACTCACCAAGAAACAAAAAAAGAGGACCCAAATAAACAAAATCAGAAATGAAAGAGGAGAAATAACAACTAACACCACAGAAATACAAAGGATCATCAAAAAATACTATGAACAATGATATGCCAACAAATTGGACAATCTAGGGGAAATAGACAAATATCTTGAAACACACAGTCTCCCAAAAATGAACCGGAAAGAGATAGAAAACTTCAACAAACCAATAACAACTAAGAAAATTGAAGAGGTAATCAAGAAACTCCCAGCAAACAAGAGCCTAGGTCCGGAGGGCTTCATGGGGGAGTTTTATCAAACAATCAAAGATCTAACACCCATTCTCCTCAAACTATTCGAAAAAATCCAAGAAGATGGAAGACTTCCAAACTCATTTTATGAAGACAGCATAATTCTAATTCCAAAACTGGATAAAGACACTATAAAGAAAAAAAACCACAGGCCACTATCCCTGATGTGAACATAGATGCCAAAATCCTTAACAAAATCTTAGCAAATTGGATCCAGCAATACATTAAAAAAAATTATTCACCATGACCAAGTGGGATTCATCCCAGGGATGCAAGGCTGGTACAATATTTTCAAATCAATAAATATGATACACCACATAAACAAAATGAAAGATAAAAGCCATATGATCATATCAATAGATGCTGAAAAAGCATTGAACAAAATCCAGCACCCTCTTCTGATAAAAATTCTCAGCAATGTGGAAATAGAGGTATTATATCTCGACATAATAAAGGCCATATATGAAAAGCTACAGCCAACATCATACTCAATGGGCAAAAACTAAAAGCATTTCCCTTAAGAACAGGAACAAGACAGAGATGCCCACACTTGCTACGCTTATTTAACATAGTACTGGAAGTCTTAGCCACAGCTATCAGACAGGAAGAAAAAATAAAAGGGATCCAAATTGGAAAGGAAGAAATAGAACTGTACAAAGAAAACCCTAAAGACTCCACCAAAAATCTACTAGAGCTAATAAAAGAATTTGGCAAGGTAGCAGGATGCAAAATTAATATCAAGAAATCGATGGCATTCTTATACACCAATAATGAACTCACAGAAAGAGAAACTAAAAAAACAATCCCATTTACCATTGCAGCAAAAAAATTAACATACCTAGGAATAAACTTAACCAAAGAAGTACAGGACCTGTTCTCAGAAAACTACAGGATATTGAAAAAAGAAGATATAAAAAAGTAGAAACATGTATCTTGTTCATGGATTGGAAGAATCAACATCATTAAAATGTCCATACTACCCAAGCAATCTATAGATTCAATGCAATCCCCATTAAAATACCAATGATATATTTTATAGAACTAGACCAAATACTCCAAAATTTTATATGGTACCAAAATAGACCCCAAATAGCCAAAGCAATCTTGAAAAAGAAGTACAAAGTAGGAGGGATCACAATAATGAATATCAGGTTATACTCAAAGCCATTGATCAAAACAGCCTGGTAGTGGCACAAGAACAGGCATATAGATCAATGGAACATAAAAGAAATTGACCCAAGCCAGCTCAATTAATACATTATATATTTTTGGTACCTGCCTCTAGCAGGAACTGAACCCAGGACTCTCCGGTGCGCATTCCAATGCTCCAGCCAAACCAGCCAGGGCATGCTCAATTAATACTTGACAAAGGTGGCAAGAGCATACAATGGAGTAAAAACAGCCTCTTTAATACATGGTACTGGGAAAATTGGACAGCTACACGCAAAAAAATGAAGCTGACCACCAACTTACACCATACACAAGAATAAACTCAAAATGGATAAAAAAGACTTAAATATGACTCATGAATCCATAAAAATCCTAGAAGAAAAGGTAGGCAACAAAATTTCAGACATCACAGGCACCAGAATTTTCACTGATAACAACACCTAAGGCAGAAAAACAAAGGAAAAAAATTGATGATGGACTACATCAAACTAAAAAGCTTCTGCACAGCGAAAGAAACAACCATCAAAATGGAAAGCGAACCTGCTATATGGGAGAGCATAATTGCCAACAACACATCAGATAAGGGGATAATTTCCAAAATATGTAGAGTACTCATACAACTCAACGAAAGAAGACAAAGAACCCAGTTAAAAATGAGCACAGGACTTAAATAGACACCTCTCCAAAGAGGACATACAAATGGCCAAGAGACATATAAAAAAATGCTCAACGTCACTAATCATCAGAGAGATGTAAATTAAAACAACTATGAGGTATCTCCTCAGACCTGCCAGAATCATCAAACAAGTGCTGGTGAGGGTGTGGAGAAAAGGGGACTCTAGTACACTGCTGGTGGAAATGCAGACTAGTGCAGCCACTATGGAAAACAATATGGTGTTTCCTAAAAAAATTAAAAATTGAACTGCCATTTGACCCAGTGATCCCACTTCTAGGAATATATCCTAAGAAGCCGAAACACCAATCAGAAAGAATATATGTACCCCTATGTTCATAGCAGCACTATTTACAATTGCTGAGATCAATCGCCGTGTCCATCAATAGATGAGTGGGTAAAAAAGCTGTGGTACATATACACAATGGAATTCTATGCAGGTGTAAGAAAGAAAGATCTCTTATCCTTTGAGACAACATGGAGAGACCTGGAGAGTATTATCCTAAGTGAAACAAGCCAATCAGAGAAAGACAAATATCACATGGTCTCACTTATTTGTGGTATATAATGAACAAAACAAACTGATGAACAAAATAGACTCAGAGACATAGTAATAGGGTACAGACTGACAAACCTCAGAAGGTGGGTGGGGAGGGAGGGGTGGGAAGAGATAAACCACAGAACTTATATGCTTGTATGCATAACCATGGACATAGACAACAATGTTGGGGATGGGTGCGGGGGCAGGGCCCGGAGCAGGGAGTCAATGGGGGGAAAAGGAGAAACATTTGTAACAAAAATAAATTAATAAAAAAAATTTTTTAAAAGAACTATAGCCCTGGCCGGTTTGGCTCAGCGGTTGGAGCGTTGGCCTGCGGTCTGGAGAGACCTGGGTTCGGTTCCCACTAAGGGCATGTACCTTGGTTGCAGTTTGTCCCCGGCCCTGGTTGGGTTGTGCGGGTGGCAGCCACTCGATGTGTCCCTTTCACGTCGATGTTTCTTTCTCTCTCTCTCTCTCCCCCTCCCACTCTATCTGAACAAAATATCGAAAAATGTCCTTGCGTGAGGATTAAAAAATAATAATAATAATAAAAAGAACTACAAAAGTGAAAAAATATTTTGACAGTCGATTTGGCAGACACCATCTTAACCAAGTAATTGAACTTAGCATCATAATGATGGAATAAAATGACATTTTATGCCTTCATGTGGAATGCAGTGAGAAGTTTAAATCATCTATTTTGACTTCTTGACTACAAAATTGTTTGAACTGAATCTAATCATGAGGAAATAATCAATCAAAGCCACTGTCAAGATCTATGAATGTCCTACCCTGACTGGATGGCTCATTTGATTGGCGTATCAACCAAAAGTTTGCATGTTCAATTCCTGGTCAGGGCACACACCTACTTTCAGGTTTGATCCCTGATTGTGGTGAGTATGGGAGGCAACTATTCCATGTTTCTCTGTCTCACACATACCCTTGCTCTCTCTCTAACATCAATAAACATACCCTCGGGTGAGGATTAAAAAAAAAAAAAAATGAAGGTCCTGAGGTTTTACCCTACTTGTAAAGTAACATATCAGCCTGTCACAGTTTTATGATGCTGGCAGAAGCTACAAGATCCTGGGTGGGTCAGAAACAAAGGACAGTTTCTCACAGCAATAGGATTTAAAGTATCATCATTTTCTTGTGCCAGTTTCCCAATACTCAGTTCTTAGAGGATGATACAAGAGTAAGGTGAGATTCCAAAATGGCAGCAGAGTGAATAGAAGCTACTCAGACCGTCTCCCAAGACCAAACTGGAATTACAACTAAAATAAAGACAAATTGACGGGAAAAAAAAAAACAGCAGAAAAGCAGCTTGCAAGGATCATATAACCAGGGACACTGACTTGATCATGGTAGGATTGAGGAGGTGCAAGAGAGGGGCTGGGAGACTACGGACAGTAGCAGATTTAGCTGGGAGCAGCGCCCTCGGGGTTACACTCCCAGGCGGCTCCACAGCACAGAGCCAGGACAGAGGCTAAAATAGTCACAGCCACTCACCTTGGGCTCCGGCAGAGGGAGGGCGGACTGGAACTGTGTGGGGACACTCGGGATTTGGAGGGGGCTCAGAGCTTTTGCTGAGTTGTAGCCATGCAGGATGGTGGCCATCTTACTCCTTCCCAGGGCTCTGGGGAGAGGCAGCGGCCCCTCCCTCAGAGATTCAATCCCAACCCAAGTGGTCAATTGAAATGCAAATTGAGCCACTGTATGGGAGAGCATAACTGCCAATGATATATCAGATAGGGGTTAATTTCCAATATATATAGAGTGCTCATACAACTCAACAAAAGGAAGACAAAGAACCCAATTAAAAAATGGGCAGAGGGACTAAATAGACACCTCTCCAAACAGGACATACAAATGGTTAAGAGACATATGAAGAAATGCTCAACATCACTAATCATCAGAGAGTTGCAAATTAAAACAACAATGAGGTATCACCTCACACCTGTCAGAATGGCTGCCATCAACAAATCATCAAACAACAAGTGTTGGCGAGGGTGTGGAGAAAAGGGGACTCTAGTGCACTGCTGGTGGGAATGCAGACTGGTGCAGCCACTATGGAAAGCAACATGGTGTTACCTCAGAAAATTAAAAATTGAACTTTCATTTGACCTAGTGATCCCACTTCTAGGAATATACCCTAAGAAGCCTGAAACGCCAATCTGAAAGAATATATGTACCCCCATATTCATAGCAGCACTATTTACAATAGCTAAGATCTGGAAAAAGCCCAAGTGTTCATCAGTAGACAAATGGATAAAAAAGCAGTGGTACATATACACAATGGAATACTATGCAGCTGTAAGAAAGAAAGATCTCTTATCCTTTGAGACGACATGGAGGACCTGGAAAATATTATCTTAAGCAAAACAAGCCAAGCAGAAAAAGACAAATACCACATGATCTCACCTATTTGTGGAATATAATTAACATAACAGTCTGAGAAATAGGGTAGACCCAGAGACGTGGAAGTAGGGTACAGACTGACAATCCCCAAAAGAGGTGGTCATTGGGAGAGGGAAGAGATAAACCACAGAACTTATATGCATGTACGCATAACCAGTGGACATGGACAACAAAGCCGGGGATGGGTTGGGGGGGATGGAGAGGAGGGTGTCAATGGGGTAAAAAAGGAGAAACATCTGTAACAAAAATAAAATTAATAATAGTCTGTAGCAAAAAAAAAAAAAAAAGAGTCAGGTGATGCCTACACATACTGTGGGTTGAGTTACTGAGAAAGCAATCCCAAACTTAGGGAACCCACATTTTGTATAATGGGCTGTAAGCAAACATGCCTGACTTTTGCCTTAGCGAGAAAAGTGACTTTATTACACTGGATAATAATAAACAAGCCTGTCCTGATGGGAGACATTTTCACTAGCTTCCAAGGCTATTCACTATCCACAAATCTTTGAAGAGATAATCCAGAAGAAAAGGACAGTTAGTGCCTCTGCTAACATTTATGAAAAAACGTGGGACCATACAGAACTCTGTTCAGTAGCCAGTGTGTGAGACAGTCTACAAACTACCCCAGAAGCATGAAAAATGTTAAGGTCCTAGCAAATGTTGTCAGTGTCCTGCCCATATTTCTTCAACTTTCCTACTTCAACATGCTCTAGTGGATGTCTCGCTCCCAGGTTTTGCATTTCTTTATCTGAAGGCTTTTTTCATAAACCTCTGCCTAAGGCAGGCCAGTGGGAAATTGGCCCCTAAAAGAGCAGCCCTTGATCAAAGACTGGTAAAGGTTAGCATATAAATATTAAGGTTTCCCTGCCCTCTGAGTGGGATGACTCTGAAATACATGTTTTAAATAATTCCCTGAATTCTCTAACAGTATAAAGCAGTTTCCTCAATGGCAACTGGCTTGATAACACACCCTTTTATTGTCTGCTTTCTTTCCCTTTCTCACGTCCCCACTAATTTACTAGTGTTTCCTGGGATCACCTCCCAAATAAACTATTTGTACTTGAATCCTGTCTCAGAGCCTGCTCTGGTAGAACCCAAAATAAGACATGTCCACATGGAAATGTCAAATAGGCAGTTAGATAGGAATCTGGGAGTCAGAGGAGAGATTCAGGCAATTTGTGAACCATCGGCAAAGGGTGGTATTTGTTCTAGTTATCTATTGCAGCAAGAAAGATTACCCCAAAATTTAGTGGCTGAAAACAACCTTTTCTTTTGTAGCTCATAATTTTGTGGATCAGAAATTTGAGTCTGTCTCAGTGGCACTTCTTTTGTTCCACATGGAATCACCTAAGGTCACTCACTCCATGGTATTCAGCTATGAGATGAGCTTGAATCCACCACAGCGTGTAAAGCTATGAACAAAGATGAGAACACCAAAGGTGTGAATGGGGATGAAGTCCAAGCACTGAAAGTTCCAATGTTGAGAAATCAGTAAGCTGAGGAAGAACCAGCAGTAGAGATTGAGGACTATGTCATATGCTGCTGATAAATCAGTAAGATGAGAATTAAGGGGGGGACCTTGACAAGAGCAGTTTATTTCAATGGTCGAGTTGAAAGTTGTTTGATTGGTTAAAGAGAATGGGATGGGTGGATATGTAAGTTGTGAGTATTTGCAATTTTTTAGAGAATTTCTGTTATAAACAGAAGTGGGAAAATTCTTCAGGCACTGTTGGGGAAAGTGAGGTCAACCTTATGCTCCCACATACCTTTGTCCTATTCCTAAATTCCATCGACATCATCTACTTCTGGTCACTTCTGGTTTGGGACTTGTAGGTGAAGGGGGCATACAGGCTGGTATAATAGTTTTGGATTCTCCTTTATTACCTATTTTATTTCAAAATTGAAAGATAACTAAACTTGCTTTTAGTATCCCCTAAATAATTTTAAATCCAAAACTGCAGGGAGAAATATGAGAATGGTTTTTAGTCACTATATAGCCATATACAGTATTCCCAACTGTACCCTTTGTAGTTGAAGATTTTCACAACTGATAAATGTCTATATTGTGTAGGTTAAATAGAATTTGCCACAATAAGGTTTATAGTTGTAGTTTATGTTGAATTATATAACCACAAATATTGGAAGGCAGTACAGTGGAGTAGCTATGGGCAAGGACTCTGGAATCAGACTGCCTAGGTTCATATTATGGATTTACCTCTCCATGTTTTAATTTCTTTGTCTAAAATGGAGATAATAATAGTAACCATCTCATAAAGTTATTGTAAGAATCAAATGAGAAAATACATGGGGCCCTGGCCGGTTTGGCTCAGCAGTCAGAGCGTCGGCCTGCGGTCCAGAGAAACCAGGGTTCAGTTCCCACTAAGGGTGCATGCCCCGGTTGCGGTCCCCAGCCCTGGTTGGGTCGTGCGGGTGGCAGCCAGTCGATGTGTCCCTTTCATGTCGATGTGTGTGTGTCTCTCTCTCTTCCTCTCTCTCCCTCCCACTCTATCTTAACAAAAAATGGAAGAATGTCCTTGGGTGAGGATTAAAAAAAAGAGAGAGAGAAAATACATGGGAAGTGCTTAAATTAGTAAGCACTTAATATGTAGTAAGTACTGCATAGGTTAAACCACTATTATTATTGAGCAGTGAATCAGTTAGGGATGCTTTCAGGTGTAAGAAAATACCTAATTTACAGGGGTGTAAATAAGAAAGGTTTGTTTCTCTCATATGGGAGGCTCCTTGGAGATAGGTGGTTGCTAAAACTGGTTCATTTCTACAATGCCAGAGTTTGGCCTCTCTTCAGTTCCCTTGGATTTTCCACAATGATTGAAGACCACCAATCATCACATTGTCAAACAAAGGCATTCAAAGCAAAAAGCAGGGGACAAGAAAGGGCAGAGTTTTCCTCCTCCTATGCCTTTCTCTTATAGAGAAGGAGCCACCTCTCTGTGTTTTGTGTTTTATTTTGTTTTCCAAGATTGTTTAGTTTGAGAAAGTCCCCTTGCCGAGAAATGGAGGTCCTGGCAGTTGGAGATCAGGATGCCCTAAGGGCACTGCTGTGGTACAATCAAGGGGTACAAGCAGAGCACCTGCTACAGCTGCTATGAGGCAGCTGAAACCTTACATGTTCAAAAACAAACTTTTGATTTCTATCCCCCAATTTGTTCTTCACACAGCTTCCTCATCTCAGTAGATGGCAAATCCATCCTTTCAGTTGCTCAGACTGAATGTTAGAGTCCTCCTTAATTCCTGACACCTCAGACTCATTAGTTAATAAATGCTGCCAGCTCCACCTTTAGACTATGTCCAGAATCAACCCCTCTCATCACCCCTGTTGCTACATTAACCCGTCTCACCATCAATTCTTGCCTGGATTATGTCAATAGTTTCCTAACTGGTGGTCTCTGTGATGTCTTCTCCCCTCCTGCCATCCTTTTCAAAAGCCAGATCATACTATGTCACCTTCTTGCTCAAAACCCTCTGGCAGATTCCATTCTCACTCAAAGTAAAATCCAAATTTTTATAATGGCCTGTAATTCCTACAAGATTTGATCCTCTCTGACACTTTGACCTCAGCTGCTACTCTCCTTCTAGCTCATTCAGCTCCAGTTGCACTGAGTTCCCAAGCATGCTTCCTGACCCCTATACAAAGCAGCCATCTCTCCATGTACTTATTCCCCGACACCTTGCTCTGTTGTAATGTTTCTTCATCTGACATACTATATATGCATATTTATATGCATAGTATGTACTATGCTTATTTTGTTGTTTACTTTCTATCTCCCCCACTGAAATGTAAGTTATATAAAGGAAAGGAATCTATTTTATTCCATTTTACCCCTAGTGCTTGGAAGATAGTAGGTACTGGAAAAAAACTTGCTGAATTAATAAATAAACAAGGAAACAATATTAGACATTTGGGTTGTTCAAGCTTTGTACATACAAAGTTTTGTGCATATTTCTTCCATATTTTATTATTTGTTTATATATAGCCCCAAAATAAGATTACTGAATAAGAAGGTAAAAACATTTTTTGGTTTTTAATAAAAATTATCAAATGACTTTCAAAAATAATAAACCAATTATATAGAGGGTACCAGCTCTATGATGCCCTTGCTAGGTATTACACTTTTAAACTTTTCCACAAATTCTATAGAAAAGACTGTCAGCCATGGCCAGTTTTGCTCAGCGGTTAGAGTGTCAGCCTGTGGAGCAAAGAGTCATGGGTTCGACTGCGGTCAAGGGCAGGTAACTTGGTCGCGGTTCGTCCCCTACCCTGGTTGGGGTCGTGCAGGAGACAACCAGTTGATGTATCCCTCTCACATCAATGTTTCGCTCTCTCCCTCCCACTCTATCTGAAGATAAAATAAAAAAACATATTCTTGGGTGAGTATATATAAAAAAAAGAAAGGACTAGCAAAATGAATTATTTTTCCATATTATTTGAAACCATCATAGGTCAGGGTGTGTGCAGGAGGCAATCAATATGTCTCTCTCACATGGATGTTTCTCCCCTCTCTCTCTTTCTTTTTCTTTCTCTCCTGCTTCCTCATTCCCTTCCACTCTCTCTAAAAAGTCAATAGAGTGCGGCTGATGTGCCTCAGTGGTTGACCGTCAACCTATGCACCAAGAGGTCACCGGTTTGATTCCCGCTTAGGACACATGCCCAGGTTGTGGGTCTGATTTCCAGTGGGTTCTCTCTCATTGATGTTTCTATCTCTCTCTCCCTCTCCCTTCATCTCCACCTTCATACTAAAGTCAATAAAGAGAAAAAAAGTTAAAGAAATATATAAGTATTCATAATACATTTATATTAAAAAAAGAATCCAGTGACCACACTAATTAGCAAAATGAGATAATAAAACAACAAAAGGAATGTGACTCTAGAAAGAAAGACTTAATTACCATTATATCACTGAAAGTGTAGGTGGAACATATAAAGAAGACATTTCTCAGTTCTCACTGATGTGACATGTAAGTCAACAGAATGGAAGCAAAAGTTTCTAAATTAAGTTATTGAAAGGGTCAGTAATGTTTTAAAGGGTAAAGGTAAAAGTTTACAAAAGGCAAAAACTGTGGAAATTGTGTTGATTGAATGACCTTTGCTCAGCTTTTTGTTGAGTACGGATAAGGTTTATCTGGATTATCCGCAAGACAATGGATAACCCAGCAGATACCTGACAAGATACCAGACCAGTCCTACTGTGAAGTGGACAACAGGCAGACAAAGTACATCAGCAGGGACTGCTGGAAGCTAAAAGTAGAGTATATAACAACACTCCAACCCAGATTCAAGGCTGAACCCTTTTCAGCTTAGCCCACCTGCACCCAGGCACATACAATAAAGCAATTTTGCTCTACATTGGCCTTGTGTTGTGGATGTGATCTCCTGCCGGCTCAGACCTTTTAGTTATCACCAATATATATAGATACAGTGTCTAGTAAAACTCTACATAGTTTTTTTCATTGTACTTCTCCCAGATTTTGTATTTCATACTCAATATTGTAAAACCATACTAAAATTCTTGTAATGCTAGCAATTATAAGAAAAAGTATTCCATTGTATATATATTGTATATTGTATTCCATACATATATATTAAGTAAAATATTTTTATATTTTTTATATATTTGACAAGAATAATACAATTAGGGCAATCCCACCAAATTCTCATTTAAATAAAATTATTGATCATTATGCTTTGGGTATGAATCAATTCTCATTGTTATAATGTTAAATACTTCTAGAGTGGTGTTCCTGGGACGCAAAAGACTCACTAATTCTTCTTTTTTCAATCCGCACTCGAGGATATGTTTCTATTGATTTCAGACAGAGAGGAAAGGGGAGAGAGAGAGAAACATCAATGTGAGAGAGAAACATTGATTAGTTGCCTCCCATATGCATCCCAACCCACAGGATTGAACCCACAACCCAGGTATGTGCCCTAGCCAGAAATCGAACTCACAACCTTTGGTGTACGGAATGACACTCCAACTAACTGAGCCACCCAGCCAGGGCTCACTAATTCTTCTTAATTTGCTCAACAGATATTTATTGAATTCTACTACGTGCAAAGTATAGTTCATGACAATGAGGAGGCAGGGGACAAACTCGCTGCCCTCACTGGACTAATCTTCTTACAGGAAAGACAGACGTAGGTCTTGCCTGAGCAGAACACAGCTTTAAACATGTGCTGGCTTTCTACATTACCAGGAATGTGTCAGAGCTTTTCAAATTCCCTAGCTTTTTCTTTCAAGCTTTAGGCTAACCCAGTGATTTTCAACCTTTTTCATCTCATGGCACACGTAAATTAATTACTAATATTCTGCGGCACACCAAAATATATAGGTATAATTTTTATTCCTTCACACTGGGTGGCTTTTGTGTTGGCTGTTGTCACTTTTTAAAATTTGACAATATACAGGAAAAGCGATCAGTGCCTCTGACTAAATAGTCAGGTGTTGCACGTTTTAAAATTCTTGTGGCACACCAGTTGAAAAGTGCTGGGTTAGCTTATGGTTGCTTTGATATTATCCACCAGCCCAGGCAGCATGGAAGCTAAACAGTTACCTCTGAATATTTTCTACAAATACCTCTGGGGAAAAGATATGTGAAGGCAGCCTTGCAAGTGGGTCTTCTAGGGAAGTACCAGACAGATCAAGCGTGGAATGACCAAAAACAGATTAAAGCCAACAGGAGGCAAAAAACAAAAACATGAGTCATATAACAGAAAACTCCAACATAACTGTGACTTAATCAAGAAAATTATTTTTCTCTTGCATAAAATAAGAACAGAGGTAAATAATGCAAAGATCGTATGGCAGCTTTACAGTATCATCAAGCACCCAGGCTCCCATCATTCTTCTTTGCCATTTTTAGCTCATGGTTTCTAGTCTCAGGGTCTCCTCAGAGTTTAATATATTTACTCCAGGAGTAAAAAGTTAGAAGCACCCTGGCTGGTTTGGCTCAGCGGAGAGTCAACCTGCAGACCGAAGGATGGTGGGTTTGATTTCAGTCAAGGGCACCTACCTGGGTTGCAGGTATGATTCCTGACCCCAGTTGAGGTCGTGCAGGAGGCAACCAATCAATGTGTCTCACATCAATGTTTCTCTCTCTCTCTCTCTTCCTACCTTCCACTCTCTTTGCAGGACCCAAGCATGGCAGACTGGTGCTGTAACAGTAAGATAACTTGATCTCTCCTGGCAGGTCTGACTCAGTAGTTTGAGTGTCGACCCTCAGACCAAAGAGTCTGGGGTTTGGTTCCCGCTAGGGGTGCGTACCTCAGTTGTGGTTTGTCCCTGGACCTGGTTGGGGTCGTGTGGGTGGCGGCCAGTAGATGTGTCTCACTCACATCGATGTTTCTCTCTCTCTCTCTCTTCCACTCTCTCTTCTTCTCTCTCTCCCTCCCGCTCTGTCTGGAGATGAATGCAAAATATTCTCGGATGAGGATTAAAACAACAACAACAAACAAACAAACAAAAAAGATAACTTGATCCTGGGAAGGTGGCATCTGGGTCCCTAGCTGATTCACTTGTCTCTCAGGCAGACTGAATCCCCACTGATTTTTACCACAAGATGCTATTTGGGCACCTCTTCCCTTCTCTGCTGCTCTTGGTTGGGGATCCCTGTGTGGGGTTGAGACCCCATGCTCCTGGGGGAAGAGAGTTTTGCAGCTGAGAAATCCCTCTTGCTGTGTCCACCTTTCTTACCGGTCTCTATATGGCTTCTTCTGTGAATCCTTGTTTATAATCTTTCAGTTCAGCTAAGCTTCAGTTGGCTATTCAGATTGATTGCTCTATAATTTAGCTGTAAAACCAGTTTGGCACTGGGAGCAGGTGAGTGTAGCTCCACTTACTCTGAAGACATCTTGGAATTTGTGTGTTTTCTTTTGAAAAATGTCTACATGGTTCCTCTCCCCACTTTTTTCTTAATCCTCACTCAAGCATATGTTCTTATCGATTTCAGAGAGAGAGAAAGGGAGAGAAAAAGCAAAAGAGAGAGAGAGAAACATCAACCGTTTTCCGTACACACCCCGACTGAGGATCAAACCCACAACCTGGGTATGTGCCATGACTGGGGATTAAACCCATGACCTTTAGGTGTATAGGTCTATGCTCCAACCAACTGAGCCACACCAGTCAGGGCCCTCTCCTCATTTTAAAATTGGACTATTTGCCCTGGCCAGTTTGGATCAGCGGTTGGAGTGTCAGCCTATGGACCAGAGAGTCCCAGGTTTGGTTCCCGCTAAGGGCATGTACGTCAGTTGCAGTTCGTTCCCAGCCCGGTTGGGGTTGTGTGGGTGGCGGCCACTCAATGTGTCTCTCTTGCATCAATGTTTCTCTCTCTCTCTTCCTCCCCCTCTCCTTTCTGCTCTATCTGAAGATAAATACAGAAAAGTGTCCTCGGGTGAGGATAAAAAATAAAATTGGATTATTTGCCTAGCCAGTGTGGCTCAGTGGTTGAACAACAACCCATGCACCAAGAGGTTGCCAGTTTGATTCCTGGTCAGGGCACATACCCAGGTTGTGGGCCCAATCTCCAGTGGGTGCTGTGCAAGGGGCAGCCAATTGATGTTCTCTCTGATCAATGTTTCTATCTCCCTCCCTCTCCCTTTCTCTCTCTCTAAAATCAATAAAGAAAAATAAATAAAACTGGATTATTTATTTTTTTGCTAATGAGTTATATGATTTCTTTATAATTTTGGATATTAAGCCCTTATCAAACATATAGTGAGAAAATATTTTCTCCCATTTCATTAGTTTGATGTAGTCCCACTTATTTATTTTTTCTTTTCTTGATTGTGTTTTTGGAAGTTTTTTTTTTTTTTAAATGAAACATAAAAACTAAAGACATTAAAGTGACAATTTATGATGTTGTCTTTAAGTCATTTATTCTCTCTCCCCCTCAATCCTCCCTTCCCACACTGCTCCCCTCTCCCCCAATAAGCATTTATGGGTTGATTAACTACTCTGGAATTCAGAGTCTTTTTTAATCCTCACCCATTTTCCATTTATTTTGTTTTGTTTTTTAAAAAATATATATTTTTTATTGGTTTTAGAGAGAGAGATAGAAACATCGATGAGAAAGAGTATCAATTGGCTGCCTGCTGCATGCTCCCCCCTGGGGATTTGGTCCACAACCAGGGCATGTGCTCTGACCCGGAGTCAAACTGGCGACCCCTTGGTGCCAAAAGCAATCAAGAGTCAATTACAACAGAAAGTGTACAGCCCCACAAGGGGTCTACCTCAAGGGCACAGCTGGGGTGATGAGGGGAGCTGTGCCACTGGAACCTACAGGACACCTACTACAAGAGGCCACCCTAGGAAGAATAGTAGACATAGCAACTCTACTTAATACAGAGACGCAAACACAGGGAAGCAGCCAAAATGAGGAGATAAAGAAACATGTCCCAAATGAAAGAACAGAACTCCAGGAAAATATCTAAACAAAATGGAGGTAAGCAATCTAACAGATGTAGAGTTTAAAACACTGGTTATAAAGATGCTCAATGAACTTTAGTGAGGGCCTCAAGAGCATAAAAAAGGATCAGTGAGAAATGAAGGAGGCGCTAACTGAAATAAAGAATAATTTACAGGGAATCAATAGTAGAATAGGTAAAGACAAGAAGCAAACCATCAATTTGGGATGTAAGGAAGCAAAAAACACCCAATCAGGCCCTGGCCAGTGTTGCTCCGTGGTTAGAGCATCAGCCCACAGACCAGAGAAACCTGGATTTGGTTCCTGCTAAGGGCACATTCCTTGGTTGCAATTTGTGCCCGGCCCCAGATGAGGTTGTGTGGGTGGCAGCAAGTTGGTGTGTCTCTCTCACATCGATGTTTCTCTCTCTCTCTTCCTCCCTCTTTCCCTCCTGCTCTATCTGAAGATAAATGCAAGAATGTCCTCGGGCGAGGATAAAAAAAACAACAACACCCAATCAGAACATCAAATAGAAAAAATAATTTTGGCCCTGGCCGGTTTGGCTCAGCGGTTAGAGCGTCGGCCTGCAGTCCTGAGAGACCCGGGTTCGGTTCCTGCTAAGGGCATGTACCTCGGTTGCAGTTTGTCCCCGGCCCTGGTTGGTTGTGCGGGTGGCAGCCACTCAATGTGTTCCTTTCACATCGATGTTTCTCTCTCTCTCTGTGTTCCTCTCTCTCCCTCCCACTCTACCTGAACAAAAAAATGGAAAAATGTCCTCGGGTGAGGATAAAATAAATAAATAAATAAATAAATAAATAAATAAATAAATAAATAAATGAAAAAATAATTTTGAAAGATGAGGATAGTGTAAGGAGCCTTTGGGAGAACTTCAAGCATGCCAACATTTGCATCATGGAGGTGCCAGAAAAAGTGAGAGAGCAAGAAATTAAAAACCTATTTGAAACAATAATGACAGAAAAATTCCCTAATTTGGTGAAGGAAATAGACATACAAGTCCAGGAAGCACAGAGAGTCCCAAACAAGATGAACTCCAAGAGGCCCACACCAAGACACATCATCATCAAAATGCAAAAGGTTCAAGACAAAGAGAGAATCTTAAAAGCAGCAAGAGAAAAGCAGTTTGTTACCTACAAGCGAGCTCCTATAAGACTATCAGCTGATTTCTAACAGAAACTTTGCAGACCAGAAGAAAGTGGCAAAAAATATTCAAAGTGATGAAAAGCAAGGATCTACAACCAAGATTACTCTATCCTGCAAAGCTATCATTTAAAATCGATAGACACATAGTTTCCCAGACAAGAAAAAGCTAAAGGAATTCATCACCATCAAACCAATATTATATGTTGTTAAAGGGTCTCCTTGAAGAAAAAGAAGATAAAAAATATGAACAATAAAATGGCAATAAATACATATCTATCAACAATTGGATCTACAAATAAAATGAACAAGCAGAAAAGAAACAGACTTATAGATACAGAGAATATTTTGTTGTTTTCAGATGTGAGGGGGGTTGGAGGAATGAGTGAAAAAGGTGAAAAGATTAAGAAGTACAAATTGGGCCTGGCCAGTTTGGCTCAGCAGTTAGAGCATCGACCCACAGACTGATGAGTCTCGCGTTCAATTCTGGTCAAGGGCACGTATCTCGGTTGTTGTTTGTGCCTGGCCCTGGTTGGGATCACATGGGAGGCAACCAGTCAATGTGCCCCTCTCACATTGATGTTTCTCTCTCTCCCTCCCACTCTATCTGAACAAAGATGGGAAAATGTTCTCGTGTGAAGATTTTTTTTAATCTTCTCCCGAGGACATGTTTTTTGCATTTATCTTCAGATAGAGTGGGAAGGAGAAGAAGGAGTCAGAGAGAGAGAAAAATATTGATGTGACAGAGACACATCAACTGGTTGCCACCAACACAACCCCAGCTGGGGCTGGGGACAAACTGCAACTGCAGTACGTGCCCTTAGCGGGAACCAAACCTGGGCCTCTCTGGTCCGCGGGCCGACGTTCTAACCGCTGAGCCAAACCAGCCAGGGACTTGTGTGAGGATAAAAAAACAACAACTACAAATTGGTTGTTAGACTGACAAACCTCAAAGGGTAAAGAGGGGTGAGTACGGGAAGAGATAAACCAAAGAACTTATATGCATAACCAATGGACCCAGTCAATAGTGTGGGGGAAAGCAGGAGGGGATTGGAAACGGGGAGAAGGGGGTCAATAGGGGAAAAAGGGGTGACATCTGTGATACATTCAACAATAAAGATAAGTTTAAAATAAATAACCTGGCTGGTCGCTCAGTGGTTAGAGCATCAGCCAGCAGACCAATGAGTCGTGGGTTTGATTTCAGTAAAGGGCACTTACCTTGGTTGTGGTTCGTCCCAGCCCTGGTCGGAGTCATGCTGGAGACAACCAGTCAATGTGTCTCTCTCACATCAATGTTTTTTTTTCTCTCTCCCTCTCCCTCCCTCCCACTCTATCTGATAATATGTAGAAAAATATCCTCGGGTGAGGAATACTACATAAATAAATAAATAAATGCAATATTTTTTTCTCAACTGTTTTAAAGTTGTAACCTTTTACCTCTAAATATATCCATGTATGTATGTATATATATATTTAAACCAAATATATATTTTTACATAGCTCACACATAATTTTCAAAATCAGGAAATCAATATCAGTATAATACAATTAGCTAATTTACAGACAGCATTCAAATTTTGACAATTTTTCTAATACTGTCATTTATAGAAAAAGAAAATTCCATATCACAATCTGCATTCAGTTTTCATGTCTCTTTAGTCTTAAATCTGAAACAGTACCTCTGGTCTTTTAAAAATGTAGAAGTAGCCCTGGCCGGTTTGGCTCAGCGGTTAGAGCGTCGGCCTGCGGTCCAGAGAGACCCAGGTTCGGTTCCCACTAAGGGCACGTACCTCGGTTGCAGTTTGTCCCCGGCCCTGGTTGGGTTGTGCGGGTGGCAGCCACTCGATGTGTCCCTTTCACATCGATGTTTCTCTCTCTCTCTCCCTCCCACTCTATCTGAACAAAAAATGTCCTCGGGTGAGGATAAAAAAAAAAAAAAATGTAGAAGTAGATATACATATATTTATACTCAGAAATAAAGTATACATCTTTCAATTTCAAAGCTAATATTATACTCAGTTGATAAATAACAAAAACAATCTTACCAAAGGTAGAAACAAGATAAAAATGTCCTTTATTACCAATATTATTTATTATTCTTTCAAAGTTTTTTTGGCAGTGTTATTTAAAACGGGAAGACACATAAAAACAGAGCTAGGGGATAAGCACAATCAATGACAAATGGTTTGATTGATTTAAAAGAAAAATCCAAGACAATTAAGTGAAAAGTTATACAAATACAGCTGAGAATATAGGTAATACATGGAGCTCAATTGTTTTTGTCTCTCCTTCACTTGGATTCATTTTGCTGGATATGGAATTCTAAATTAAATGTCTTTTTCTTTTAGTGCTTTAAATATCTCACTCCATGCTCTTCTGATTGCTTTATTTATGATGAAAAGTCCTGTGAAATTTTTACCCTTGTTACTTTATAGGAAGGTGACTTCCCCTCTCAGTCTTCTTTTAAGATTTTCTCTTTGTCTTTGGTTTTCTGAAATTGTGTATGGTGTAAGTTGGTGTTCTAGTTTCATTTTTTTGCACGTAGCTGTCCAATTTTCCCAACACCATTTATTGAAGAGGCTGTCTTTACTTCATTGTATGCTCTTGCCACCTTTGTCAAATATTAATTAAGCATAATGTCCTGGGTCAATTTCCGGGTTCTCAGTTCCGTTCCATTGATCTATATGTCTGTCCTTGTGCCAGTAATAGGCTGTTTTGATTACAATGGCTTTGTAGTATAACCTGATACCCAGTATTGTGATCCCTCATACTTTGTCCTTCCTTTTCAAGATTCCTGTGGCTGTTCGGGGTCTTTTTTAGTTCTATATGAACTTTTGAAGTATTTGTTGTAGCTTTGTGAAATATGTTGTATTTTGATGGAGATTGCATTGAATCTATAGATTGCTTTGGATTGTGTGGACATTTTAATGATGTTAATTCTTACAATCCATGAACAAGGTATATGCTTCCACTTTTTTATATCTTCCTCTATTTCTCTCTCTCTTTTTTAAATCCTCACCCGAGGACATTTTTGCATTTATCTTCAGATAGAGCAGGAGGGAGAGAGGCGGGAAGAGAGAAAGAGAAACATAAACAAGAGAAAGACACATTGACTGGTTGCTACCCACATAACCCCAACCAAGGCCAGGGACAAAGGTCAGCCAAGGTACATGCTCCTAGCGGGAGCCAAACCTGGAACTCTCTGGTCCATGGGGCAACATTCTAACTGCTGAGCCAAACCAGCCAGGGCTCTATTTCTTTTTTCAACGTCCTGTAGTTTTCTGAGAACAGGTCCTTTACTTCTTTGGTTACATTTATTTCTAGGTATTTAGTTTTTTGCTGAAATGGTAAAAGGGATTTTTTTTTTTTTTTTAGTTCTATTTCTATGAGTTCATTATTGGTGCACAAAAATGCCATCGATTTCTTGATGTTAATTTTGTATCCCGCTACTTTGCCAAATTCATTTATTAGCTCAAGTAAAATTTTGATGGAGTCTTTAAGGTTTTCTATGTACAATATCATGTCATCTGAAAAGAATGACAGTTTCATTTCCTCCTTTCCTATTTGGATCCTTTTTAATTTTTCTTCATGTCTAATTTCTATGGCTAAGAATTCCAGTACTATGTTAAATAAGTGGTGAAAGTGGGCATCCCTGTCTTGTTCCTGTTCTTAAGGGAAATGCTTTTAGTTTTTGCCCATTGAGTATGATGTTGGCTGTAGGTTTTTTATATATGGCCTTTATTATGGCAAGATATGCTCCCTCTATTCCCACATTGCTGAGAGTTTTTATCAGAAATGGGTGCTGGATTTTGTCAAATGCTGTTTCAGCGTCTATTGATATGATCATATGATTTTTATCTTTCATTTTGTTATGTGATGTATCACATTTATTGATTTATAAATATTGTACCAGACTTGTATCCCTGGGATGAATCCCACTTGGTCATGGTGGATAATTTTTTTAATGTATTGCTGGATCCGATTGGCTAATATTTTGTTAAGGATTTTGGCATCTGTGTTCATCAGAGATATTGGCCTGTATTTTTCTTTCTTTGTAGTGTCTTTATCTGGTTTTGGAATTAGAATTATGCTGGCCTTATAAAATGAGTTGGAGGTTTTTCTTCTTCTTGAATTTTTTGGAATAGTTGAGGGCAATGGGTGTTAGTTCTTATTTGAATGTTTGGTAAAACTCCCCAGTGAAGCTATCCAGGCCTGGGCTTTTGTTTGCTGGGAGAGTCTTGATTACATCTTCAATTTCCTTAGTTGTTTATTGGTTTGTTCAAGTTTTCTATCTCTTCCTGGTTCAGTTTTTGGACACCATGTGTTTCAAGATATTTGTCCATTTCATCTAGATTATCCAATTTGTTGGAGTATAATTGTTCATAGTATTTGTTAACGATCCTTTGTATTTCTATGTTGTCAGTTGTTACTTCTCCTCTTTCATTCCTGATTTTGTTTATTTGGGCCCTCTCTCTTTGTTTCTTGGTGAGTCTAGTTAAGGGTTCATCAATCTTTTAAATTTTTTTTAAAGAACTAGCTCTTGGTATCATTGATCTTTTGAATTGTTTTTTTGGTCTCTATGTCGTTTATTTCTCCTCTGATCTCTCTGATCTTTACTATTTCTTTCCTTCTACTTGCTCTGGTTTTCTGGTTTTGTTTACTTTCTAGTTCTTTTTTGTTTTTTATCCTCACCTGAGGACATTTTTCCACTTTTTGTTCAGATAGAGTGGGAGGAAGAGAGAGAGAGAGAGAGACATCAATGTAAAAGGGACACATCCAGTGGCCACCACCCGCACCACCAACCAGGGCTGGGGACAAACTGCAACCGAGGTACGCACCCCTAGCAGGAACCGAACCTGGTTCTCTCTGGACTGCAGGCCAACGCTCCAACCGCTAAGCCAAACTATCCAGGGCTACTTTTTAGTTCTTTAATTGGTAGGATTAGAAAGTCAATTAGAAATTTTTCTTGTTTCTTGAGATAGGCTGTAGTGCTATGAACTTTCCTCTCAGGACTGCTTTCACTGCATCCCATAGATTTTGTGTTGTTGTGTGTTCATTTTCATTGGTTTCCAGGGAGTTTGTGAACTACCTTTGAGAATGTCTCGTGTGCACCGGAGAAGAACGTGAATTCTGCAGTTTTGGAGCATAATTCTCCGTAGATATCTGTTAAATCCATTTGATCTAGTGCATCATTTAGAGTCTTTGTATCCTTGTTACTTTTTTGTCTAGAGGATCTATCCAGTGATGTCAGTGGGGTGTTGAAGTCCCCGGCTATGGTTGTACTGCTGTTGATTTCTCCTTTGAAGTCCTCCATAAGTTTGTTGTTTTTTTTTTTATCCTCACCAGAGGACATTTTTCCATTTTTTTTTGTTCAGGTAGAGTGGGAGGGAGAGAGAGGAACACACAGAGAGAGAAATATCGATGCGAAAGGAACACATCGAGTGGCTACCACCCGCACAACCGACCAGGGCCAGGGCCAAACTGCAACCGAGGTACGCGCCCTTAGCGGGAACCGAACCCGGGTCTCTCAGGACCGTAGGCCGACGCTCTAACCGCTGAACCAAACTGGCCAGGGCCTCCATAAGTTTTTAAAATGTATTTTGGTGCTCCAATATTAGATGCATCTATATTAACCAAGTTTATATCCTCCTGTTGGATAGATCCTTTCAATATTATGTAGTAGCCTTCTTTGTCTCTAGTTATGGCCTTCATTTTGAAGTTTATTTTATCAGATATGAGTATTGCTACCCCAGCCTATTTTTCCTTTTTGTTTGCTTAGAAGATTTTTTTCCATCCCTTCAATTTCAACCTATGTGAGTCTTTTGTTGTGAGGTGGGTCTCCTGTAAACAACATATATATGAATCATGCTTTTTTTTTTTGTATTAGTTAATTTATTAGGGTCACATTGGTTCACAACCCCAATGCAGGTTTTATAAATACAACTGAACAAAACACCATGTATGCACTGCACCACATCATGACGCCATTACCCAAAGCAAAGTCTCCTTCTGTCCCCATTTCCCCTGCTTTGCCCTCCTCCACCTACTCCCCACCCCCTTTCCCTCTGGCTAACATCACACTGTTGTCTGTATCTATGTATATGCTTTTATAAAATTTTTATTGTTCAATATATTACAGATGTTCCTCATTTTTCCTCCATTGACCCCCTCCTCCCCACTTCTGCCCCCTTCCCGAAAACCTCCCACACTGTTGTCTGTGTCCATTGGTTATGCACATAAGTTCTTTGGTTTATTTCTTCCCACCCAGCAACCCCCTTCCCTTTGAGGTTTGTCAGTCTAGCAACCAATTTGTATCTCTTCTTTTTTTAAATTCTCATCTGAGGACATTTTTCTATTTTTTGTTCAGATAGAGTGGGAAGAGAGATAGAGAAACATCAATATGAAAGGTATACATCGAGTGGCTGCCTCCTGCACTACCCAACCAGGGCCGGGGACAAACCGCAACTGAGGTACGTGTCCTTAGCGGGAACTGGACCGCAGGCCAACACACTAACCGCTGAGACAAACCCGCCAGGGCCAATTTGTACTTCTTAATCCCTTCACCTTTTTCACCCATTCCTCCAACCCCCCTTCCATCTGGCAACCAACAAAATGTTCTCTGTATCTATGAGAATGTTTCTGTTCTGCTTGTTCATTTTGTTTGTAGATTCTATTGTCGACAGATATGTATTCATTGCCATTTTATTTGTTCATGTATTTTATCTTTTTCTTCAAAAAGACCCTTCAACATTTCATATAATGATGGTTTGGTGGTGATGAACTCCTTTAACTTTTTCTTGTCTGAGAAACTCTTTCTATGGCCATCGATTCTAAATGACAGCTTTGCAGGATAGAATAATCTTGGTTGTAGGTTCTTGCTTTTCATCACTCTGAATATTTCTTGCCACTCCCTTCTGGCCTGCAACGTTTCTTTTGAGAAATCAGCTGACAGTCTTATGGGAACTCCCTTGTAGGTAACTAACTGCTTTTCTCTTGCTGCTTTTAAGATTCTCTCTTTGTCTCGAACCTTTTGCATTTTGATGATGATGTGTCTTGGTGTGGGCCTCTTGGGATTCATCTTGTTTGGGGCTCTCTGTGCTTCTTGGACTTGTATGTCTGTTTCCTTCACCAATTAGGGAAGTTTTCTGCCATTATTGTTTCAAATAGGTTTTTGATTTATTGTTCTCTCTCTTCTCTTCTGGCACCTCCAAGATGGGAATGTTGGCACACTTGAAGTTGTCCCAGAGGCTCCTTACACTATCCTCATTTTTTTGGATTCTTTTTTCTTTCTGCTGTTCTGATTGGGTGTTTTTTTCTTCCTCATATTCCAAATCGATGGTTTGCTTCTTGGCTTTACCTACTCTACTATTGAATCTGTGTAAATTATTCTTTATTTTAGTTAGTGCCTTTTTTTTTCCTGACTGTGCATCTTTCATTTCTGACTGGTCCTTTTTTATGCTCTTGAGGCCCTCACTAAGTTCGCTGAGGTTCTCACTAAGTTCATTGGGCATCCTTATAAGCAGTATTTTGAACTCAGCATCTGTTAGGTTGCTTATCTCTATTTTGCTTAGTTCTTTTCCTGGGATTTTGTTCTGTTCTTTCATTTGGGACTTGCTTCTTCTTTTTTTTTTTAATTGATTTTAGAGAGAGGAAGGGGGGAGAGAGAGAGAGAGAGCGAGAGAGAAACACTGATGAGAGAGAACGTCAATTGGGCGCCTCCTGCATGCCCCGCATTGGGGATCCGGCCCACAACCCTGGCATGTGCCCCGACTGGGAACCGAACCAGTGACCCTCTGGTGCTTGGGTTGACACTCAACCACTGAGCCACACCGGCAGGGGTGGGACTTGTTTCTTTGTCTCCTCATTTTGGCTGCCTCCCTGTGTTAGTTTCTATGTATTACTTAACTAGAGGTATGGGGCTAGCTGAGACCAGATTCTGCTTGTTTTAAAGAATTTAGGAAAACCTGAAGCAGGATCCAAAGCAGGCCAATCCTATGGTTAAGCAACTGGCAACAGCTTAGGTGGGCCTGAAAGTTGGGTGGTGCAGGGCCTCAGGTAATCACCAGGGCAGGGCAACCAGTGCGAGCCAGGTTGCTGGAGTCCCAGTAATGGCAGCTGTCTGCCACCCCAGGGAATGGCTCACCAAAGGAACAAAGGCCTCTGACAGCATGTTTGTCCCAGAGAAAGACTCCTCTCCATGCCTCACTTCAATGCCTAACAGCTCAGTTCTTCCCTGTATGTCTCTGGCACCTCTCAAGCTGCCTCCCCTCCAAGCTGAGAGGGAGTGAGTCCGATAAGTCCGTGCATGGGCCCTTTAAGAGGAGCTGCCTGCGGCTTCAGCTGCCTCAGCCTCCCTGAGCCTCAGTTCGCACTGGTTTTTTCAGCTAGAAGTTATGGGGACTTCTCTTCCTGTCACTGGAACCGTAAGTGGTGTGCCTGGTGTGGAACGGGGACTCCTCAGTTCTCAGGGAGGACCTTCCTAGCTGAGGTGTCCTCCTGATTTTTATCCACCACACGTGGGTGTGGGACTAGCCCATCCGCCTTTGCCCCTCCTAACAGTCTCAATGTGGCTGCTTCTTCAATTTTGTACTTGTAGGACTTCCTTTCAGCTCGACTTCAGGCGCTTTTGAATGGTGGTTGTTCTGTAGTTTAGTTGTAACTTTGATGTGGTTGTGGGAGGACGTGATACTGCATTTATTTATGCTGCCATCTTGACCAGAAGTCTGAATCATGCTTTCTTAACCACTTAGCTACTTCGTGTCTTTTGATTGGAATGATTAATCCATTTACGTTTAAGGTTATTATTGACATGTACTTATTTATTACCATTTTTGTTTATTATGGTTATAGTTCTCTTCCTATTTGTTCTGCTGATTACAGCAGTCCTTTTCAACATTTCTTGGAATGCTGGCTCGGTGCTAATATATTCCGTTAGCCTTTTTTTTTTTTTTTTTTTTTTGATCCAGGAAGCTCTCTATTTCTCCTTCTATTTTTAATGATAGCCTTGCTGGATGAAGTCGTCTTGGGTTCAGATCCTTGTTTTTCATTACCTTGATTACTTCATGCTATTACCTTCTGGCCTGTAGTGTTTCTGTTGAGAAGTCACCTGATAGCTTTATGGGAGTTCTTTTGTAGATATCCAGTTGCTTATCTCTTGCTGCCTTTAGGATTCTTTCTTTGTCTTTAATTTTTGGCATTTTAATTTTTATGTACTTTGGTGTGGGTCTGTTTGGGTTCTTCTTACTTGGGGCTTTCTGTGTTTCTTGAACTTGAATGCCTTCTTCCTTCACCAAGTTAGGAAAGTTTTCATCACTGTTTCTTCAAATATATTCTCTAACCCTTGCTCCTTTTCTTCTTCTTCTGGAATTCCTATGATGCGAATGTTGTTATGTTTCCAGTTGTCCCACAGTTTTTAAGCTGTCTTCCTGTTTTTTTCATTGTGTTTTCTTTTTGGTTTTCTGATTGGTTGACTTTTTTCTACCCAGTTTTCTAATTCACTGATCTGGTCCTCAGCTTCCTGTACTCTGCTGGTTATTCCTTCCAATGTGTTCTTTATTTCTGCTATGTCACTCTTCATTTTAAATTCATTGGTTTTTAATGTTTTAATATCTTTACTCATGGTGCTGAGCTTCCTCAGTAACATTGCTCTGAACTCTACCTCTGGTAACTTACTTAACTGCATTTCATTTATCTCATCTTCAGTAGAGTTCTCTTCTTCTTTCATTTGGGGTTTGTTTCTTTGTTTCACCATTTTGGCTATCTCAGTGGGTTTTAGAGCCTGCCAAATTTTTCCTATAAATTTTGGTGTTCTGCTGAATGTGGCTCCCTCTACTGGGTTTGGATGAGTGTGGGAGGACCCATGTTAAACACCACGGTCAAGTCTTACTTTCCTGGGTCAATTTGCAAGCCCAGGAAAGGTTCAGTTATCCTCTAGCTTTTTGCCTGGAGGCTATTAGTCTAAGTTACTTGATAAATCTTGGGTTGTAGCTCTCAGCTAAATGAAAAACTCCCTCAGGTGTTCAGGGTAACAGAATTGCCAGAGGGTAGAGCAGGTGCTGGCTGTTAGAGCCTCAATTTGCATTTCTTTGGCCCAGCTGAGTGGTATTATATTTCTGAGAGACGGGCTGTTGCTTATCCCTAGGGCTCTGGGAAGGGGTTCTTTGAGTAAGATGTCTACTGTCTTGTGAGGGAGCGATTCAGAAAAAACTCCCAGTGCCCTCCAAATCCTGAGTCTGTCTACACAGTTCTAGACCAGTCTGCTCTCCCTTTGCCAGAGCCCAAGGTGAGTGGCTTTGTCCCGGCCACCTGCGCTGTGGAACTTGCTTGGGATTTTAATCCTCAGGGAGCTGCTCATAGCTGAAACAGCTGTTGTCTGTGGGTTCCCAGCCTGCCCTCTTGTGCCTCCACAGATCCTACCAGGCTCAATTCAGTGTTCTTTTTTCCTGTCCCTAGTTATATGGGTCCTCTCCAGCTGCTTTTCTGTTGCCTTTTCCCAATGATTTGTCTTTGTTTTAGTTGTAATTCCAGTTTGGTCTTGGGAGATGGTCTGTGTAGCTTCCATTCACTCTGCCACCGTTTTGAAATCCTTGGATGTATTCTTATGCTTGTTGTTGTTTTTTTTCTTCCCTGTGCATTTCAATTTAGGGAGTTTCTTTGACCTGTCTTCTAGCTCAGTGATTCTTTCCTTGGCCATGTCCAGTTTACTGATGAGACCGTTCTTCATGCTTCATTTCTGTTACAGTATTTTTCTATCTCTAGTATTTCCTTCAGATTCCTTCTTCAAATTCTCATCTCCCCTCTCACATTACACATCTGTTCTTGAATGTAGTCTAATTTTTTATTTTTTAAAAAAATATGTTTTTATTGGTTTTTTAGAGAGAGAGGAAAAGAGAGAGAGAGAAAAAAACATCATCAATGTGATAGAGAAACATCCATCCGCTTCCTCTAGCAAGCCCTCCACTGAGGATCAAGCTGACAAGCCAGGCATGTGCCCTGACTGGGAATCGAACCAGGACATCTCAGTTCATTAGATGACATTTAATCCACTGAGTAACTCTGGCTGGATTGTAAGTCTACTTTTTTCATTAAAGCATTTAGCAAATTAGTTATTAATGTTAATTAATAATTATCTTAAATTCCATGTCTGATGATTGCAACATTGTTTTTTTCTCTGAGTCTTATTCTGATGCTTGTTTTGTCTCTTCAGACTGTAGTTGTTGGTTTTTTTGTCTTTGCATGCCTTGTAACATTTTTGTTTAAACTCAAATGTATTCTATTGAGTAACAGAAGCTTTTATAATAGGCCTTTGGTGTGAGTATTTAGATAATCTTGCTAGGATTTTGTCTGTATTTAATATTTGCTGTAGCTATAGATGCCAGAGACTCAAATTTCTCTAGTGTATTTGTTTTTGTCTCACCTGTTGGCTGTGAGCTTCACTAACTACCATTCCTCAGAGAATCTTGTCATTGCAGATCTTTCAGCTGAAATCCCCTTTTGTATCCTGGAGCCTGGATGGTGTGGTAGTAAGGTGTTTCAGGGAAGGGAAAATGTTTTATAATCTTTTGACTAAATCTCAGTTTTTTCACTGTGCCTATATCCCTGGGTAGTGACCTTCACAGGTACTTCTCAGTTTTTTCTATCCCTTAAATAAGCCTGAAAGACAAAAGAAGACTAGAGAGGACTACAGTGGGAGAAATGCCACCTGTAGTATGTAAGGTAAACTTCTGGTGAAGTCTTTTCCCCCAGAGAACAGGCATTTGTTAAGGAAAATGCTTTGTGTATATTTCACAGAGATTATTCTTTCCCATCTCCTGTCTAAACCAGAAGTGAATCTTTATAATTCTTCATCATGAGAACTGGGTGGAGTTCCTGAAGGTAAAATCCATGAAATGGTGGGTGTCCTTTTAAGGCTGATGTTTTCAGAAGTTTTTTACTCACACTAGTTCACACTAAGACTCAGGCAATTTATCAAAATTACCATCTAAATTCACCTATCATTTTTTGGCAGCACAGGCTTGCTCCACATAAACAGATCATAGTGTGACACTTTGGATTTGTCTGTCTCCAAATTTCAGAGTGCTGGTTTGTTCTATAAATTCAGTTTTGTGATGGGCCATGAAGTGTTTGTTGATTTCAGTTTTTTTTAGCTTTTTCTTTTAAGACAGAGCTGATAATTTCCAAGCTCTTTATACATCAGAACTGAATCTAAAAATAACTCTCTTCACACACACACACACACACACACACGCATACCTTGTTTTATTGCACTTCGGATATTGTGTTTTGTTTTGTTTTTTCCATTTTTTGTACAGATAGAGTGGGAGGGAGAGAGAGAAAGAGAGAGAGAGGGAAACATCGATTTGAAAGGGACACATCGAGTGGCTGCCACCCACACGACCAACCAGGGCCGGGGACAAACTGCAACGGAGATACATGCCCTTAGCGGGAACCGAACCCAGGTCTCTCCGGACCGCAGGTGGATGCTCTAACCGCTGAGCCAAACCGGCCAGGGCAGGATATTGTGTTTTAACAAATGTATCAGCACCATTTTTCCAACAGCATTTGCTCATTTTATGTTTCTGTGTCACATTTTGATAATTCTTATAATATTTAAAGTTTTTATTGTTATTATATTTGTTTTGGTTATCTGTGATCAGTGACCATTGATGTTATTATTGTCAATGTTTTTGGGTGCCATGAATCATGCCCATATAAGATGGTAAACTTAATCTATAAATGTCGTGTGTGTGTGTGTGTGTTGGGGGGGTAAGAGTATTTAAATCCTCACTTGAGGATATGTTTTTTTTTTTTTTTTTTTAATTAATATGTTTTTTAAATTTTATTTTAGAGAGAGGAAGGGAGAAGGAGAGAAAATAGAAGCATTGATGACAGAGAAACATCTATTGGCTGCCTCCTGCATGCCCCCCACCAGGGACCAAGCTCACAACCTGGGCATGTGCCCAGACTGGGAATCAAACCAGAAACCTCATGGAACATGGGAGATGCTCAACCAACTGAACCACACCAGCCAGGCAAATGTTGTGTGTGTTTTGACTTCTCCACCAACTGGGCTATTTTCCCTCTTTCTCCCTTTCTTCAGGCCTCCCTATTCCCTGAAACACAGTTGTAATTAGTCCAACTGATAACCTTACAATGGCTCTAAGTGTTCAAGTGAAAAGAAGATTTGCATGTTTCTCACTTTAAACCAAAAGCTAGAAATCATTAAGCTTAGTGAGGAAAACTGAAAGAGACTGAAAGCTAGGCCTCTTGCATCAGAAAAGTAGTGACGTTATGAACATAAAGGAAAAGTTCTTGAAGGAAAGTAAAAATGCTACTCCAGTGAATACAAGAATGATAAGAAGGTGAAACAGCCTTATTGCTAATATGGACAATGTTTTAGTGGTCTGGATAGAAGATTAAACTAGCCACAACATTGTCTTAAGCCAAAGACTAATACAGAGCAAGGACCTGAGTCTCCTCAAGTCTATGAAGGCTGAGAGAGGCTAGAAAGCTGCAGAAGAAAAGTTTGAAGCTAGCAGAGGTTAGTTCATGAGGTTTAAGGAACATTTCTATAACATAACAATATAAGATGAAATAGCAAGTGATACTATAAAAGCTGCAGTAAGTTACCCAGGAGATTAAGCTAACTAATGAGTATAGTTACAATAAACAACACATTTTCAACATAGAGGAAACAGCCTTATATTAGAAGAAAATGCCATCTAGGAATTTAAAGATGGAAAGGAAAACTCAATGCCTGGCTTCAAAGCTTCAAAGGACGGGCTGACTCTCTTGTTAGGGGCTAATGCAGCTGGCAACTTTAAGTTAAAGCCAATACACATTTACTATTCTAAAAATCCTGGGATCTTTAAGAATTATGCTAAAGCTACTCTGCCTGTGCTTTATCAGAGGGACGACAATGCCTGGATGACAGCACATCTCTTTATAACATGGTTTACTGAATATTTTATGCACAGCATTGAGACCTGCTGCACAGAAAAAAAGATCTGTTTCAAAATATTACTGCTCACTGAAAATTCACTTGGCCACTCAAGAGTTCCGATGGCAATGTACAAGATCAATGTGGTTTTTTTTTCAGTATGTTTAAAATTTTTTTTCATGAGAATTATCATTTAAATTAGGTCTTTTAACTTCTGCTCAAGATGGCGGTGTAGGTAAACACGGTATCACGTCCTCTCACAACCACATCAAAGTTACAACTAAACTACAGAACCACCACCATTCAAAACCACCTGAAATCGAGCTGAATGGAAGTCCTACAACTACGGAATTAAAGAAGCAGCCATATCGACACTGGTAGGAGGGGCAGAGGTGGACGGGCTGGTCCCACACCCACGTGTGGTGGATAAAAATCAGGAGGACACCTCAGCTGGGAAGGTCCTCCCTGAAGACTGAGGGGTCCCTGTTCCACACCAGGCACCCCGTTCAGGGTTCCAGTGCCAGGAAGAGAAATCCCCATAACTTCTGGCTGGAAAAAAACAGCGGGAACTGAGGCTCAGGAAGGCTGAGGCGTCTGGAGCCCCAGGCAGCTCGGGGGCCTGTGCACAAACTTATCAGACTCTCTCCCTCTAAGCTTGGAGGGGAGGCAGCTCGGGGGGCACCAGAGACATAGAGGAAAGAACTGAGCTGTTTGGCATTGGAGCGAGGCATGAAGAGGAGTCTTTCTCCGGGACAAACATGCTGTCAGAGGCCTTTGTTCCTTTGGTGAGCCCTTCCCTGGGGTGGCAGACAGCCGCCATTACTGGGACTCCAGCAACCTGGCTCACACTGGCTGCCCCTCACACAGGTGAGGCCCTGCCCCACCCAAGCCGTTGCCAGTTGCTTATAGGATTGGCCTGCTTTGGATCCTGCTTCAGGTTTTCCTAAATTCTTTAAAACAAGCAGCATCTGGTCTCAGCTAGCCCCATACCTCTCGTTAAGTAATACATAGAAATAAATACAGGGAGGCAGCCAAAATGAGGAGACAAACAAACAGGTCCCAAATGAAAGAACAGAACAAAATCCCAGGAAAAGAACTAAGCAAAATAGAGATAAGCAACCTAACAGATGCTGAGTTCAAAATACTGCTTATAAGGATGCTCAATGAGCTTAGTGAGGGCCTCAAGAGCATAAAAAAGGACCAGTCTGAAATGAAGGATGCACAGTCAGAAATGAAGGAGGCACTAACTAAAATAAAGAATAATTTACAGAGATTCAATAGTAGAGTAGGTAAAGCCAAGAAGCAAACCATCGATTTGGAATATAAGGAAGAAAAAACACCCAATCAGAACAGCAGAAAGAAAAAAGAATCCAAAAAAATGAGGATAGTGTAAAGAGCCTCTGGGACAACTTCAAGTGTGCCAAACATTCCCATCTTGGAGGTGCTAGAAGGAGAAGAGAGAACAATAAATCAAAAACCTATTTGAAACAATAATGGCAGAAAACTTCCCTAACTTGGTGAAGGAAACAGACATACAAGTCCAGGAAGCACAGAGAGCCCTAAACAAGATGAACTCCAAGAGCCCCACACCAAGACACATCATCATCAAAATGCAAAAGGTTCGAGACAAAGAGAGAATCTTAAAAGCAGCAAGAGAAAATCAGTTAGTTACCTACAAGGGAGTTCCCATAAGACTGTCAGCTGATTTCTCAAAAGAAACGTTGCAGGCCAGAAGGGAGTGGCAAGAAATATTCAGAGTGATGAAAAGCAAGAACCTACAACCAAGATTATTCTATCCTGCAAAGCTGTCATTTAGAATCGATGGCCATAGAAAGAGTTTCTCAGACAAGAAAAAGTTAAAGGAGTTCATCACCACCAAACCATCATTATATGAAATGTTGAAGGGTCTTTTTGAAGAAAAAGATAAAATATATGAACAAACAAAATGGCAATGAATACATATCTGTCGACAATAGAATCTACAAACAAAATGAACAAGCAGAACAGAAACATTCTCATAGATACAGAGAACATTTTGTTGGTTGCCAGATGGGAGGAGGGTTGGAGGAATGGGTGAAAAAGGTGAAGGAATTAAGAAGAACAAATTGGTTGCTAGACTGACAAACCTCAAAGAGAAGGGTGTTGAGGGGTGGGAAGAAATAAACCAAAGAACTTACATGCATAACCAATGGACAAGGACAACAGTGTGGGAAAAGGCAGGAGGGGGTTGGGAGTGGGGAGGAGGAGGTCAATGGGAGAAAAATGAGGAACATCTGTAATACATTTAACAATAAATATAATAAATAAATAAAGAGATGGGAGAAAAGCAAAAAAAATAAGTAATTTAAAATAAAGAACACTGTGTCATTTTTAAGGTAGGAATGCTCTAAAGAGAAGTGAGTCATTAATGCTTGTCTTTATTCCTTAAAGCAGTTGAAACCCAATCAGTTACATAATTCAGGCTTAATTTTTATATTAGAATGGTAACATTAATGGCTCAGTGTGCCATAATAACAGTTTCAACATAGACTATTATATTTCATATTTTGAGCATGGGACATAACTCAAGTGAAAATGCTTCTGGCCAGCCCTGGCCAATGTGGCTCAGTTTGTTGGGTGTCATCCCATGCATGGAAAGGTTGCTGGTTCAGTTCCCAGGAAGGGTATATGCCTGGGTTGCAGGCTCAATCCCCGGTAGGGAGCATGCAGTAGGCAGCTGATCTATGTTTTTCTCACACATCAATGTTTCTCTTTCTCCTCTTCTTTCTCCCTAAACATTAAATTTAAAAATCTATTCTAAAAAATGCTTCTGGCCAGCCTTAAAGCACTTTCTGTCTTTTTTTTTTTTTTTCATTGTTGATAGTATTACAGATGTCCTCCATTTTTTCCCCCATTGCCCTCCCCACTCGGCCCTGGCCCCAACCCAGGCCTTCACCACATTATTATCTGTGCCCATGGGTTATTTATATATGCATATATGTTCTTTGGTTGATTTTTCCAGCCCCACTATTCAGCTTCACTCTGACAGCTGTCAGTATGTTCCATGAATCCACGCCTCTGGGCCTATTTTGTTCATCTGTTTATTTTGTTCAGTAGATTCCACATATAAGTGATATTTATCTTTCTCTGACTGATTTATTTCACTTAGCATAATAATCTCCAGGTCCATCCATGCTGTTGCAAATGGTGACTTCCTTCTTTTCTACAGCCACATAGTATTCCATTGCATAAATATACCACAGCTTTTTTTTTTACCCATTCATCTACTGATGGCCACTTGTGTTGTTATCAGATCTTAGCTATTGTAAATAATGCTTCTATGAACATATGAGTGCATATATTCTTTCTGATTGGTGTATCGGAATTCTTAGGATACATTTCTAGAAGTGGGATCTCTGGGTCAAACAGCAGTTCCATTTTTAATTTTTTGAGAAAACCCCATACTGTTTTCCACAGTGGCTACACCAGCACTGTACTAGTGTTCCCTTTCCTCCACATGCTTGCCAACCCTTGTTATGTTGATTTATTGATAGTAGCCATTCTGGCAGGTGTGAAGTGATACCTTATTTTAGTTTTAATTTACATTTCTTTGATAATTAGTAACATTGAGCATTTTTTCATATGTCTATTGGCCAGCTATAAGTCCTCTTTGGGGAAGTGTGTATTCAAGAACTTTGCCCATTTTTAATTGGATTGTCTGTCTTCCTAGGTTTGAGTAGTATAAATTCATTATATATTTTGGAAATTAACCCCTTATCAGATATATCATTGGTAAAAATGTTCTCCCATACCATAGGTTCCCTTTTCATTTTGTTGATGGTTTCTTTTGCTGTACAGAAGCTTTTTAGTTTGATGTAGTCCCATTTGTTTATTTTTCCCTTTGTTTCGTTTGTCCTAGGAGTTGTATCAGCAAAAATACTGCTATGTAAGATGTCTGAGATTTTACTACCTATATTTTCTTCTAGTATTTATATGGTTTCATGACTTCTTTTTTTTTAAATCCTCACCCTACAATATTTTTCTGTTTATCTTCAGATGTAGTGGGAGAAAGGGATAGAGGGAGAGAGAGAGAGAAACATCAATATGAGAGAGACACATTGACTGGTTGCCTCCCAGACAACCTTGACCGGGGGGGATGAATTGCAACTGAGGTTCGTGCCCTGGACTGGAATCAAACCCACAACTCATTGGTCCCCAGGCCAACGCTTTAACGGCTGAGCCAAACCAGCCAAGGTTCATTACTTACTTTGAAGTCTTGTATCCATTTTGATTTTATTCTTGTTTATGGTGTAAGTGGTTAAGTTTCTTTCTTTCTTTTTTTTTTTTTTTGCATATACCTGTCCAATATTTCCAACACCATTTATTGAAAAGGCTGTCTTTATTCTATTGTATGCTCTTGCCTCCTTTGTCAAATATTAATTGACCATAATCGTGTGTGTCAATTTCTGGGGTCTCTATTCTGTTCCATTGATCTATATATGCCTGTTCTTGTGCAAGTACCAGGCTGTTTTGATTACAATGGCTCTGTAGTATAGTTTACTATGAGGTACTATGATACCTCCAACTTTGTTCTTCTTTCTCAAGATTGCTGAGGCTATTTGTGGTCTCTTTTGGTTCCACATAAACTTTTAGAATATTTGTTGAAGATCTGTGAAATATGATATTGATATTTTAAAAATTTTTTTCCTTTACTGATTTTTAGAGAAAGAGAAATGAGAGGGAGAGAGAAAAACATCAATGAGAGAGAACATCGATTAGCTGCCACCTGCATGCCCCTCACCGGGGACTGGGCCCACAACCTGGGCATGTGTCCTGACCGGAAATCGAACTGGCAACCTCTTGGTGTATGGGTCAATGCTCAACTGCTGAGCCACATCAGCTGGACAACATTGATATTTTATTAAGGATTGTGTTGAGTCTATAGATTGCTTTGGGTAGTATGGATATTTTAATGCTGTTAATTCTTCCAATCCTAAACACAATATATGCTTCCAATTATTTGCATCTTCCTCTATTTTTTTTTCAATGTCCCTTAGTTTTTCAAATATAGATCTTTTACCTCCTTGGTTAGGTTTATTTCTATGTATCTTATTTTTGTTGTTGTTGCAGTGGTAAATGGGATTTTGTTTTGTTTTGTTTTTTAATTTCTCTTTCTGAGAATTCATTATTGGTGTACAAATACTATCAACTTCTGGGTGTTATTTTTGTATCCTGCTACTTTGCCAAATTTATTTATTAAATCTAGTACTTTTTGGTGGAATCTTCAAAGTCTTCTATGTACAATACCATGTCATCTAAAAATATTCACAGTTTCATTTCCTTCTTTCAAATTTGGATGCCTTTTATTTTTCATTCTTGTCTGATCCCTGTGGCTAAGACTTCTCATACTGTGTTGAATAAGAGTATTGAAAGTGGACATCCCTGTCTTGTTCCTGTTCTTAAGGCAAATACTTTAAGTTTTGGCCCATCAAGTATGATGTTGGCTGTAGGTTTGTCATATATAGCCTTGATTATGTTGAGGTATGGTCTCTCTATTCCCACTTTGCCAAGTTTTTATCAAAATTGGGTGCTGGGTTTTGTTGAATGTTGTTTCTGCATCTACTGATATAATCACATGATTTTACCCTTCATTTTGTTAATGTGATGTGTCACATTTATTGATTTCTAAATATTGTGTGAGCCTTGCATCCCCAGAATAAATCCCATACCTGGCCATGGTATATGATCTTTTTACTGTATTGCTCGACCCAATTTGTTAAGATTTTGTTGAGGAGTTTGGTGTCTATGTTCATCAGAGATATTGGTCTGTAATTTTCTTTCTTTGTAGTGTCTTTATCTGGTTTTAGAATTAGGATAATGCTGCCCTCATAAAAAGCCTGGACGTCTTCCCTCCTCTTGAATTTTTTGAAGTAGTTTGAGGAGGATTACTGTTCGTTCTTTCTGAATGTTTGGTAAAATGCCCCTGTGAAGCCATCCAGTCCAGGATTTTTGTTTCTGGACTTTTGTTCTGTTTGATTACTGCTTAAATTTTATTAGTTGTTATTGACCTATTCAGGTTTTCTGAATCTTCTTGATTAAATTTTGGAAGATTGTATGTTTCTAGGACTTTGTCCATTTCACCCAGGTTGTCCAGTTTATGGTTGTTTATAATATTTTCTTACAATCCTTTGTATTTATGTGAAGTCAGTTGTTACTTCACCTTTTTAAATTTCTGATTTTATTTATTTGGCTTCTTTCTTTTCTCTTCCCTCCTCCTCCTCCTCCTCCTCCTTCTTTTTCTTCTTCTTCTTCTTTAATGCTCACCTGAGGACATTTTTGCATTTATCTCCAGAGAGAGAGGGAGGGAGAAAGGGGGGAAGGAGAGAGAGAAACATCAATGTGAGAGAGACGCATCAAATGGTTGCCACCCACACAAACCCAACCAGGGCCAGGGACAAACTGCAACTGAGGTACGTGCCCTTAGCAGGAACCAAACTTGGGTCTCTCTGGACTGCGGGCCGATGCTCTAACCGCTGTGCCAAACTGGCCAGGGCACTCTCTCTGTTTCTTGATGAGTCTATCTAAAGGTTCATCAATCTGTATACTTTTTTAAGGAACCAGCTCTTGGTTTCATTGATATTTTTCATTGTTCTTGTTAGACTCTATGTCATTCATTTCTGCTCTGATCTTTTTTTTCTTTAGTGATTTGAGAGAGAGAGAGGAAGAGAAAGGGCAAGATAGAAACATGCTCCCCCACTGGGTATGGACCCACAACCTGGGCATGTGCCCTGACCAGGAATTGAACTGGTGACCTCTTGGTGCATGGGTCGACACTTAACCACTGAGCCACACCAGTTGGGCTGCTCTGATTTTTTTATTTCCTTCCTTCTACTTACTATGGACTTCTCTTTTTGTTCTCTTTCTAGTTCTTTTAATTGTTGGGTTAGATAATTTATTTGAACTTCTTGTTTCTTGGGGTAGGCCTGTAATGCAATGAACTTCCCACTCAGCTGTGTCCCATAGATTTTTGGTTGTTGTGTGTTCATTTTCATTTGTTTCCAGGAAACTCCTTTATTTATTCCTTGACGTCATTGGTAAACTATTCATTGTTTAATAACATGCTATTTAGCTTCCATGTGTTTGAATATTTTTAGTGTTTTTATTGTAGTTGAGTTCTAGTTCCTGCCATTGTGATCCAAGATGATGCTTGATATGGTTTAAATTTTCTTGAACTTGTAAAGTCTTATTTTTCTAACATGTTGTCTATCTTTGAGAATGTTTCATGTGCACTTGAGAAGAATGTATATTCTGCAGCTTTGGGATGAAATGTTCTGTAAATATCAATTAAATCCTTCTGATCTTGTGTGTCATTTAAGGTCACTGTTTCCTTGTTGATTTTATGGTCTGGAAGATCTATCCAGTGATATCAGTGGGGTGCTAAAGTCCCCAACTATGACTGTTTTGCTGTCAATCTGTCCCTTACAGTCCTCCAAGAGTGTTTTGTTGTTTTTTTTTTCCTCACCTGAGGATATTTTTCCATTTTTTGTACAGGTAGGGTGGGAGGGAGAGAGAGGAAGGGAGAGAGAGAGAGAAACATCAGCGTGAAGGGACACATCGAGTGGCTGCCACCCGCACAACCAACCAGGGCCGGGGACAAACTGCAACCGAAGTATGTGCCCTTAGCGGGAACCGAACCCGGTCTCTCCGGACCGCAGGCTGACACTCTAACCGCTGAGCCAAACTGGCCAGGGCCCAAGAGTGTATTTTTAATATATTTAGGTGTTCCTATATTTGATGGATATATGTTTACCTGGGTTATATACTCTTGCTAGACCAATTCCTTTAGTATTATGTAGTGACCTTCTTTGTCTCTTGTTATGTATAGTTTTTGTTTTGAAGTCTATTTTGTCAGATAAAATATTGTCACCCCATTTTTTTTCATTTAGATTTGCATGGAAAAATTTTTTTTCATTCTTTCACTTTCATCCTGGTTTGCCTTTTGTTCTGAGATGGGTCTCCTATAGACAGCATATATATGGATCATGTTTTTTTTATCTATTAATCTACTCATGTCTTTTGATTAGAGTATTTAATCCATTTACATTTAAGGTTATTATTGATAGGTACTTATTTATTGCCATTTTTTATTTTTTATGCCTGTGTTCCTCTCTTTCTCTCTCTGTCTTTTTTCTTCTGCTTATAGCAGTCTGTTTAACATGTTTTGTAATGCTGGTTTGGTGGTAATAAACTCCATTAGGCTTTATTTTTGTCTGAGAAGCTCTTGATCTCACCTTCAATTATGAACAATAGCCTTGCTGAATAGATAATATTAGTTTCAGATCCTTGCTTTTCATTTCTTTGAATACTTCATGCCATTTCCTTCTGGCCTGTAATGTTTCTGTTCAGAAATCAGCTGACAGCCATATGGGAACTCCCTTGTAGGTAATTTGACTGTCTCTGTCTTGCTGCCCTTATGACTATCTTCATCTTTAACATTTGCCATTTTAATTATTATGAGTCTTGGTGTGAATCTCTTTGGGTTCATCTTGATTGGGACTCTGTGTTTCTTGAACTTGTGTGACTTTTTCCTTCACCAGGTTTGGGAAGTTTTCTGTCATTATTCCTTGAAACAGGTTTTCTATCCCTTGCTCATGTTTTTTTCCCTTGGTAACCTTATTATGTGGATGTTGTTTTGTTTCATATTGTCCCCAAATTCCCTTAAACTGTCCTCATGCTTTTTAAGTGTTTGTTTTTTTTTTGTTTGTTTGTTTTTTGCTGCTCTGTCTGACATTTTTCTACCTTGTCTTCTAATTTGCTTGTTTGATCCTCTGCAACCTACTGTTAATTCCTTCCAGTGTATTCTTTTTTTTTTAATCCTCACCCGAGGACATTTTTCCATATTTTGTTCAGATAGAGTGGGAGAGAGAGAGAGAGTGAGAGAGAAACATCGACGTGAAAGGGACACATCAAGTGGTTGCCACCTATATGACCCAACCAGGGCCAGGGACAAACTGCAACTGAGGTATGTGCCCTCAGTGAGAACTGAACCTGGGTCTCTGTGGACTGCAGGCCGATGCTCTAACCACTGAGCCAAACCGGCCAGGGCTAGTGTAATTCTTTATTTCAGCTAGGTCTTCTTTATTTCTCACTGGTTTTGTTCATAGTTTCTATGTCCCTTTTCATTCTGTTGAGCATTCTTACAATCATTATTTTGTACTCTGTTTCTGATAAATTGCTTGCCTCCATTTAATTTAGCTCTTTTTCTGTAGATTCCTCCTGTTATTTCATTTCAGGCCTGTTTGTTTCCCCATTTTGGCTGTTTCTTTTAAGAAAAATCCTCACCCAAGGATATTAGCCCTGCTTGGCACTCCAATCTTCTTCTTATTATTTTTATCCTCACTGAAGAATATTTTTCTATTTATCTTCAGATTGAGTGGGAGGGAGGGAGAAAGACGAAGAGAGAGAGAAACACTGACATGAGAAGGACATGTCCACTACTTGCCTCCTGCACAACCCCAACCAGGGCTGGGGATGAACTGCAACCAAGGTACATGCCCTTGATCAGAATCAAACCTGTGACTCTTTGGTCCGCAGGTCAACTCTCTCACCACTGAGCCTAACCTGCCAGGGTGGCACTTCAATCTTTCAGTGATATTGCCCCAATGGTTGGTGTATCCATCCAGGCTCTGATCAGGCCAAATGTTCAAGTCCTCCATGTTGCCAGATACAGCCATAAGGGTTTAGATTTCCAGCCCAGAGCTGTTTCCTTGCCTCAGGTCACAGAGGGCAGGACAGAACCAGCTGTTCTGTAGGTGTGGAAAGGGGTGCCACCTTTGCATTTGAAGTGGGTAGGACTGATTTTCTTTCCTGAGCCACATTGTGCAGCCTCCATCCTGCTCTCCACCAAATGGTCTTCCAGAGAATAAAGGATCCCTCACATTTACTGCTGCGTCACAACCATCAGTTGTCCCCAAGTTCTGCCGCATGGCCCCTCCTGCAGACACAGATTGGGGTGAGCTTCCCAGGTTGCTATTTTAACAAAGGAATTGCTCTTCTCTTGGGGTGGTATGGTCTGATTCTCCCCGGTGGACCAAATCACCACTGATTCCCACAGCTTGATGCTATGTTGGCTTCCCTTCCCTTCTTTGTTGCTCTTGACTGGGGATCCCTGTGAGGGGCTGAGACCCCATACTCCCAGGGTATGGGGCTGTGCTACTGGATTTTCTCTCCAGCTTTCCCTTGGGCAGCTGCTGTGCAGTTGTGTGAGTTCGCTCACCCTCTTTGTGTCTCCTTCTGTCCCCTCTCCATGCTCCCCTCTCAAGTTATTTCAGATCACCTATAATTCAACTGGTTTTTTCAAGCCAAATGCTCTGCAGTTTAGCTACAAGTCTGGCCTGGTGCTGGGAGCAAGCAGATGGAGCTTCCCACAACTCTGCAGCCATCTTTGTTTACTTCAATAATGGTAAGTCTTAAACTTGACAACACTTAGATTTGATGAATCTGGTATCTCATTGTTTACCCCATGAGATTATTGTAAAGACTATAAGAATTAATTGAGTCCCACTGGTGTTGCTCAGTGGTTGAGCGTTGACCCATACACCAAGAGGTCACTGGTTCAATTCCCAGTCAGGACACATGCCCAGGTTGTGGACCCAATCCCCAATGGGGAACATGCAGGAGGAGGCCAACTGATGTTCTCTCTCACTGATATTTCTATCTCTCTCTCCCTCTCATTTTCTCTTTCTCTTTAAAATCAATAAAGGGAAAAAAAAAAAAGAATTAATTGAGTTAATATATGTAAACTGCTTATAACCAGGCCTGGCACAAAGTTAGTGGCATGTAAGTACTACTGTTATTATATTCTTACATACTTAGTCATTATTAATTTCAACTGCTGCACCATCTAATCTAGCTTCTAATAGGGTGTCTGTCATAAGTGGTAAGGCTATGGGGATTGCAAAAAGAAAACTGGGGGTTTCTCCAAGGTGAAAATAATATAGCCTTGGAAATTAGAAATTAATGTCATTAAAACAGGGGGAATCAAATGAGAATACAGTAAGTTTTTGTAGAACCAGACTCTTTAAACTCTGCTCAATGAAACTGAATGCAAATGAAAAGATTCTGGAAATAAAAACATCAAGGTTATGGTGGTGACAGTTTCTGTGCTGACCCACATTTCTGTTCTGCAATTTCACTGTCTGGCAGAAGTTCCACCATTTTCAAGTTTAATCACTTGTAAAAGACTCACTTCATTCTAAACAGTGACTGATTCTGCAGCAACAGGAAGAGAGCCAGTGTTTTTCCAAACTTCTTTGCCTGCCACTGCCTCAAATCCAGTTAAATAACTTTTCTCAGGGGGTATATTAGTTGCAGAAAGATATTTTGCATTGAAGCAGGGTAGTTCTGATCCTGTCTGGCTCCATCTCAGAACCACTTGTTTGGATATTCAGCCCATGGTGGGCTTTGTGGAATGATAATTATTAAAAGAATGCAACTTGGAGATTTCCGCTTGACAACTGCTACTTCGAGTTCTCAAAGCCTCTTTTTTCCTCATTGAGAAATAGGCAGTAGAATGTATAGAAAATTAAAGGCTACTTGAGTATACTGCTTTGGCTGAGACCACAACTATGTATTAATTGTCTCCTGTATGTCAGCTACTGCCTTTCAACAAATAGTATTTGGGCTATCATCTATTAAAATTCACTAGTCTCAGACTTCCAGTCAAGATGGTGGTGTAGGTAAATGCGGTACTTGCCTCCTCCCACAACCACATCAAAATTACAACTAAACTACAGAACAACCATCATTCAAAACCACCTGAAATCAAGCTGAATGGAATTTCTACAACTATGAAATTAAAGAATAAGCCATGTAGAGACTCATAGGAGGGGTGGAGGCATGGGCGGGCTGGTCCCACACCCATGAGTAATGAATAAAAATCAGGAGGGATACTTCAGCTGTGAAGGTCCTCCCTGAGGAGTGAGGGGTCCCTGTCCCACACCAGGCCCCCCCAGCTTAGGGTTCTAGTGCCAAAAAGAGCAGTCCCATAACTTCTGTAAAAACTAGCGGGGATTGAGGCTGAGCTTCTGAAGCCCCAGGCAGTTCTTCATAAAGGGCTCCCACATGAACTTACTCAGACTTGCACCCTCCAGGCTCCAGCATAGGGGAGGCAGCTTGAAAGGCACCAGAGACATATGGGGAAGAACCGAGTCTTCTGGCATTGAGGCGAGAGCTGTAGGGCAGCTTTCTCCCAGACAGAAGTGCTGGTGGAGACTGTTGTTCCTTTGGTGAGCCCTTCCTCCACAAGGCTGGCAGATGGCCGTCATATCTGGGACTTCAGCAACTTGGCTCATACTGTTTGCCCTGCCCTGGTGATTCCCTGAAAACCTGCCCCACCCATCGTTTGGGCCCACCCAAGCTGTTTCCAGTGGCTTTACCATAGGAATGGCCTGTCTTGGCTCCTGTTTCAGATTTTTTTTTAAATTCTCTCAAAAAAGCAGCATCTGGCCTCAGAGAGCCCCATAACTCTCACTAAGTGACCCCCAGGCTTGGCACTAGGAGTAGCCAGCCATGGTTCATACCTTGGCTTTGCCTGGGCACCTCCAAGCCCAGTATAAGAAGCAGCCACATGTAAATCACTTTGTAGCTTATGCCTGGTAGCCCTGACCTTGCCCCAGAGCCAGTACACGCAGTGGACAGCTTCAGACCATGGCAAAACACTACCACCCATCACTTCCACAGCAGCATAATCAGGGAGTGGACTCAGTGGGTACCAGAGTGGGCCCCTACCTAGCTGGTCCTCCGAGGTAGTCAGAGGTCAGTGGTCGGTGGGCACAGCCAGTCCTTGTAGCTGATCAGCCTGAGTAAATCCCTCCGACTAAAGTGTCAACAGCAATCAAGACTCAATTACAACAGAAGGGTGTACAGTCCACACAAGGGGTACACCTTGAGGGCACAGCTGGGGTAATCAGGGAGGCTATGCCACTGGACCCTACAGGACACTTACTACAATAGGTCACTCTAGGAAGCCTAGTAGAAATGCAACTCTATTTAATACATAGAAACAAACACAGGGAGGCAGCCAAAATGAGGAGACAAAGAAACGTGTCCAAAATGAAAGAACAGAAAAAAAACTCCAGGAAAAGAACTAAATGAAATGGAGATAAGCAACCTAACAGGTGAAGAGTTCAAAACACTGGTTATAAGGATGCTCAATGAACTTAGTGAGGGCCTGAAGAGCATAAAAAAGGATCAGTCAGAAATGAAGGACGCACTGTCATAAATGAAGGAAGCACTAACTAAAATAAAGAATAATTGACAGAGATCCAATAGTTGAGTAGGTGAAGCCAAGAAGCAAATCATCAATTTGGAATATAAGAAATAAAAAAAACACCCAATCAGAACAGCAAAAAGAAAAAAGAATTTTAAAAAATGAGGATAATGTAAGAAGCCTCTAGGACAACTTCAAGCGTATCAACATTTGCATCATGGGGATGCCAGAAGGAGAAGAGAGAGAGCAAGAAATTGAAAACCTATTTGCAAAAATAATGACAGACAACGAAAACTTCCCTAACTTGGGGAAGGAAACAGATATACAAGGAAGCACAGAGTCCAAACAAGATGAATCCCAAGAGGCCCACACCAAGACACATCATAATTAAAATGCAAAAGGTTCAAGACAAAAAGAGAATCTTAAAAGCAGCAAGAGAAAAGCAGTTATCTACAAGGGAGTTCCCATAAGACTGTCAGCTGATTTCTCAAAAACAACTTTGCAGGACAAAAGGGAGTGGCAAGACTTATTCAAAGTGATGAAAAAGCTCGTTACTCTATCTTGCAAAGCTATCATTTAGAATCAAAGGATATATAGTTTCCCAGACAAGAAAAAGCTGAAGAAGTTCATCATCATCAAACAGTATTATATAAAATGTTGAAGGGCCTTCTCGAAGAAAAAGAAGATGAAAAACATGAACAATAAAATGGCAAAAATACATATCTATCAACAACTGAATGTACAGACAAATTGAACAAGCAGAACAAAAACAGACTCATAGATACAGATAACATTTTGTTGCCAGATGACAGGGAGGTTGGGAGAATGGATGAAAAAGGTGAAGGAATTAATAAGTAAAAATTGGTTGTTAGATTGACAAATCTCAAAGGGAAGGGGGATAGGAAGAGATAAACCAAGGAACTTATATGCATAACCAACGGACACAGACAATAGTGTGGGGAAGGCAGGAGGGGGTTGGGAGTGGGGAGGAGGAGGTCAATAGGGGAAAATAGAGGGGACACCTGTAATACACTCAACAATAAAGATAAGTTTAAAAAATGAAAATAGTTGGGGAAGATGGTGCCCAGCAGTTCTGGAGGGAGGGTGAGTGTGTGAGAGAGTGAGCAAGTGTGTGAAAGTGTGAGTGGACATGAAGGTGGACAACCAAATCCCAGCAGTGCATTGCCGCGGAGCAGAAAGTTCCTGTGCTGTGGACTGGAGCAGCCCCCTACCACGGTAAGCTGCCCTCAGAGCGCTTCTCCCTGTGCTGTGGGGAGGTCCCACCATTTGGAAGATCCCACGTCTTTCCTGGGAGGAGGCAGTGAGAGAGGCTAGGGCCCAGGAACCCGAGCCCACAAGCACACCTGGCACCATCCCACCAGTGGACACTCTGTGTCAACACATACCAGTGCACAGTAGTGGAGCTCCCAAGGTACCAGTCATGTAAGACACGTACAGTCGGGAGCCCAGCACCATCCCCCATTGTAGCAGCCAAATCAGAGTCAAGATATACCCCCAGCAACAGAGGCTGGAAAACAGACATCCATCCCCAGGCAACAGAAGCACAGACCAGCAGCTGAGACCCATCCCAAAAACTACAGCAAAAGCTGAGCAGGAGTTGAGATCCACTGGGCAGCAGCACTCCCCAGCTGCCAGCAGCGGGGCCTGGGGCTCCACAGAGGCCTGTGTGGTCCCGCAGCTCATAAGAGCAGGGGGAAGCCTGAGCCCCAGAGAGACTGGTGTGATCCAGTTGCCTGCCCGCAGGAACTGCAGGGTGTGAGGGCACCAGAGAGGCCTGTGCAACCCAGCAGGGACTGTGCAATCCAGTTCCTGCAGGACCTGTGGGCTGCTGAAACACCAGAGAGGCCTGTGCGACCCAGCAGGGACTATGCTATCCAATTACCCACGGGACCTGTGGGGTGCTGAAGCACCAGAGAGGCCTGTGTGACCCAGCAGGGACAGCGCAATCAACTTACCCACGGGCCCTGCGGGGTGCTGAAGCACCAGAGAGGCCTGCGCAACCCAGCAGCCCATAACATAGGCATAGAGCCAGGTCCCCAAAGGGACTGTGTGATCCAGTTACCCGTGGGACCTGCAAGGTGCAGAGGCACCAACCAGAAAGGCCTGTTCTACCCAGCTGTGCACAAGATAGGCTACAGGATGTGAAAATAGAGGCAGAGTGAATAGAAGCTACACAGACGATCTCCCAGGACCAAACGAGAATTACAACTAAAATAAAGACAAATCCTCAGAAATAAGCAACAGAAAAGCAGCAGGATGGGACCATATAACCAGGGACACTGGTAGGATCTGCGGAGGTGTGAGAGGGTGGCAGGCTGGGAGCCCACAAACAGCAGCAGTCTTAGCTGTGAGCAGCGCCCTTGGGGAATAAAGACCAAGCCCGCTCCACAGCACAGAGAGCCAGGACAGAGCACTAAAATCCTCATAGCCACTCACCTGGGGGCTACAGCAGAGGGAGGGCAGACTGGGCTGGAACTCTGTGGGGACACCCGGGATTTGGAGTGCACTCAGAGTAGTTGCTGAGTTGCAGCCACAAAGGACAGTGGCCTATGTGCTCCTTCCCTGAGCTGTGGGGAAAAGCAGCAGTGCCTTTCGCCCCCACCTCCAGAGATTCAGCCCAGGTGAGGCAAAGAAATGCAAATTGCGGCTCATTAATAACCAGCATCTATCCCACCCTCTGGAAATCCTCTTATGCAGAACACCAGGGCTACATTCCAAGACACTGAGTAGCTGAGACTACTAGCCTCCAGGAAAAAGCTAGAGGATAACTGGACCTTTCCTGGGCTTGCAAATCTACCCAGGAAAGTAAGACATGACAGTGGTGTTTAACGTGGATCCTGCCTTGCTCATCCAAACCCAGGAGAGGGAGCCACAAACAACAGAACACCAACACCCACAGGGAAATTTGGCAGGCTCCAACATCCACTGAGATAGCCAAAATGGTGAAACAAAGAAACAAATCCCTAATGAAAGAACAAGAGAACTTTATCGAAGATGAAATAAATGAAATGCAGCTAAGCAAATTATCAGAGGTAGAGTTCAGAGCCATGATCTTGAGGAAGCTCAAGAGCATGAGTAAGAACATTAGCACCATGAGTAAAGATATAGAAACACTGAAAACCAACCAAGTGAAAATGAAGAATGACAAGGCAGAAATTAAGAACACATTGGAAGGATAGGAGTCCCCGAAGAGGAAGAAAATGGGCAAGGGTTAGAGAATATATTTGAAGAAATAGTGACAGAAAACTTTCCTAACATGGTGAAGGAAGAAGGCATTCAAGTTCAAGAAGCACAGAGAGCCCCAAGTAAGAAGAACCCAAACAGGCCTACACCAAGACACATAATAATTAAAATACCAAAAATTAAAGACAAAGAGAGAATCCTAAAGGCAGCAAGAGATAAGCAACAGGTTACCTACAAAGGAAACCCCATAAGGCTCTCAGCTGACTTCTCAACAGAAACACTACAGGCCAGAATGGAATGGCATAAGGTAATCAAGGTAATGAAAAACAAGGATCTAAATCCAAGACTACTCTACCCAGCAAGGCTATCATTCAAAATAGAAGGTCAAATAAAGAGCTTTCCAGACAAAAAAAAGGCTAAGGGAATATATTAACACCAAACCAGCACTAGAAGATATGCTAAAAGGACTGCTGTAATTAGTAGAAGACATAGGAAGAAAAATAGAACCAAAATAAACAAAAATGGCAATAAATAAGTACAGATAAAATATCAAAAAATGTGAATGGTTTGAATGCTCCAATAAAAAGACATAGACTTGCTGACTGGATAAGAACGCATGATTCACATATATGTTGTTTACAAGAGACCCACCTCACAACAAAAGACTCATATAGGTTGAAAGGGAAGGGATGGAAAAAAATCTTTCAAGCAAAGGAAAAGCAAAAAAAAAAAGCTGGTGTAGCAATACTCATATCTGATAAAGTAGATTTCAAAATGAAGGCTGTAACTAGAAGCAAAGAAGGCCACTACATAATATTGAAAGAATCTATCCAACAGGAAGATATAACTTTGGTAAACATATATGCACCCAATATAGGAGCACCAAAATATATTAAAAATCTTTTGGAGGACTTCAAAGGAGAAATCAACAGCAATTCAATCATAGCTGGGGACTTCAACACCCTGCTGACATCACTGGATAGATCTTCTAGAGAAAAAAATTAACAAGGAAACAAAGACTCCAAATGAAGTGCTAGATCAAATGGATTTAATAGATATCTACAGAGAATTACACCCCCAAAATACAGAATTCACATTCTTTTCAAGTGCACATGGGACATTCTCAAACACAGACCACATGTTAGGGTACAGACTAATTCTCTACAAGTTCAAGAAGACTGAAATCATATCAAGCATCTTCTCAGATCACAATAGCATGAAACTAGAAATCAATTGCAACAAGAACATGCAGAGACATTTGAAAACATGGAGGCGAAATAGCATGTTTTGAACAATGAATGGGTTATCATGGAGATCAAGGAAGAAATTAAAAACTTCCTGGAAACCAATGAAAATGAACACAGAACAACACAAAATCTATGGGATGCAGTGAAAGCAGTTCTGAGAGGGAAGTTCATAGCCCTACAGGCCTACCTCAAGAAGCAAGAAAAAGTCCCAACAGACTATCTAACCTCACAACTTAAAGAACTAGAAAGCAAACAAAAAGAAAACCCCAGAGAAAGTAAAAGGAAGGAAATGGTAAAGATCGGAGCAGAAACAAATGACATGGACACCAAAAAAAACCACCAAAATAAAACAAAACAAAACAAAAAAACAATTCAAAGGATCAATGAAACAAAGAGCTGGTTCTTTGAAAAGATAAACAAGATTGATGGACCCTTAGCTAGACTCACCAAGAAACAAAGAGAGAGAGAACCCAAATACACAAAATCAGAAATGAAAACGGAGAAATAATAACTGACACCACAGAAATACTAAGGATTGTGAACAAATATTATGAACAATTATACAGCAACAAATTCAATGATCTAAGTGAAATGGACAAATTTCTACAAAACACATAGTCTCCCAAAACTGGACCAGGAAGAGATAGAAAACTTGAACAGACCAATAACAATGAAAGAAATTAAAGATGTAATCAAGACTCTCCCAGCAAACAAAAGTCCAGGCCTGGACGGCTTCACGGAGGAATTTTACCAAACATTTAAAGAACTAATACCCATTCTCCTCAAACTATTTCAAAAAATTCAAGAAGTAGGAAGACTTCCAAACTTGTTTTATGAGGCCAGCATAACTCTAATTCAAAAACCAGAAAAACACACTACAAAGAAAGAAAACTACAGACCAATATCCCTGATGAACACAGATGCCAAAATCCTGAACAAAATAGTAGCAAATCGAATCCAGCAATACATTAAAAAAAATTATTCACCATGACTAAGTGGCATTCATCCCAGGGATGCAAGGCTGGTATAATATTTGCACATCAATAAATGTGATACACCACATAAACAAAATGAAAGATAAAAATCATATGATCATATCAATAGATGTTGAAAAAGCATTCAACAAAATCCAGCACCCATTTCTGATAAGAACACTGAGCAATCTGGGAATAGAGGGATCATATCTCGATATAATAAAGGCCATATATGAAAGACCTACAGCCAACATCATACTCAATGGGCAAAAACTAAAAGCATTTCCCTTAAGAACAGGAACAAGACAAGGATGCCCACTTTTGCCACTCTTATTTAACATAGTACTGGAAGTCTTAGCCACAGCAATCAGACAAGAAGAAAAAACAAAAGGGATCCAAACTGGAAAGGAGGAAGTGAAACTGTCATTATTCGCAAATGACATGATACTATACGTAGAAAACCCCAAAGACTCCATCAAAAATCTATTAGACTTAATAAATGAATTTGACACAGTAGCAAGATACAAAATTAACATCAAGAAATAGCATTCTTATACACCAATGATGAACTCACAGAAAGAGAAACTGAAAAAACAATCCCATTTACCATCAGGGCAAAGAAATTAAGATACCTAGGAATAAACTTAACCAAAGAAATAAAGGACCCATTTGCAGAAAACTACAGGACATTGAAAAAAGAAATAGAGTAAGATATAAAAAAAGTGGAAGCACATAACTTGTTCATGGATTGGAAGAATTAACATCATTAAAATGTCCATACTACCCAAGGCAATCCATAGATTCAATGCGATCTCCATCAAAATACCAACGACATACTTCACAGAACTAGAACAAATACTTAAAAAGTTCATATGACACCAAAAAAGACCTCGAATAGCCACAGCAATCTTGAAAAAGAAGAACAAAGTTGGAGGGATCACATTACCAGATTTCAGGCTATACTACAAAGCCACTGTAATCAAAACAGCCTGGTACTGGCACAAGAACAGGAAGATAGACCAATGAAACAGAATAGAGAACCCAGAAATGGACCCAAGACATTATGCTCAATTAATATTTGACAAAGGAGGCAAGAGCATACAATGGAGTAAAGACAGCCTCTTTAATAAATAGTGTTGAGAAAATTGGACAGCTACATGCAAAAAAAATGAAACTAGACCATCAACTTACACTATACACAAAAATAAACTCAAAATGGATAAAAGACTTAAATGTGACCTGTGAATCCATAAAAATCTTAAAAGAAAATGTAGGCAACAAAATTATGGACATCATATGCAGCAGAATTTTCACTGATACATCACCTAAGGCAATAGAAACAAAGGAGAAAATGAACACATGGGACTACATCAAACTCAAAAGCTTCTGCACAGCAAAAGATACAATCATCAAAACGGAAAGGCAACCCACTGTATGGGAGAGCATAACTGCCAATTACATATCAGATAAGGGGTTAATTTCCAATATATATAGAGTGCTCATACAACTCAACAAAAGAAAGACAAAGAACCCAATTAAAAAATGGGCAGAGGAACTAAATAGACACCTCTCCAAACAGGACATACGAATGGCCAAGAGATATATGAAGAAATGCTCAACATCATTAATCATCAGAGAGATGCAAATTAAAACAACAATGAGGTATCACCTCACACCTGTCAGAATGGCCACCATCAACAAATCATCAAATAACAAGTGTTGGCGAGAGTGTGGAGAAAAGGGCACTCTAGTACACTGCTGGTGGGAATGCAGACTGGTGCAGCCACTATGGAAAACACTATGGTGTTACCTCAGAAAATTGAAAATTGAACTGCCATTTGACCCAGTGATCCCACTTCTAGCAATATACCTTAAGAAGCCCCAAACACCAATGAGAAAGAATATATGTACCCCCATGTTCATAGCAGCACTATTTACAATAGCTAAGATCTGGAAATAGCCCAAATGTCCTTCAGTAGACGACTGGAAAAAAAAGCTGTGGTACATATACACAATGGAGTACTATGCAGCTGTAAGAAAGAAAGATCTCTTATCCTTTGAGACGACATGGAGGGACCTGAAAAGTATTATCTTAAGTGAAACAAGCCAAGCAGAAAAAGACAAATACCACATGATCTCAATTATTTGTGGAATATAATGATCATAACAGTCTGAGGAATAGGGTAGACCTAGAGACATGGAAGTGGGGTACAGACTGACAATCCCCAGAAGAGGGTGTGGTGGGAGAGAGATAAACCACAGAACTTATATGCATGTATGCATGAACAATGGACATGGACAACAAAGCCCGGGAGGGGGTGGGGGGGATGGGGAGGAGGGTGTCAATGGGGTAAAAGAGGAGAAATATCTGTAACAAAAATAAAATAAAAAAACTAAAAAAATTTTTTTAAAAATTCACTAATACTTTTCCAAGCATTAAGTTCACTCCTGTTATAACTTCAGTAGGGTTAATCAATGGAGGAAGGGTGATAGGATGGGAGAGTCTCTCCTGCTCCAGGATACCAGTGGGCTATAGAAATGAAGGATCAGTAAGCTCTGAAAGTAGTTGCTCCTCTTTCTGCTCCACATCCCTCTCTTCTGGCCCTAAAAGCATAAGAATTCAGTCCTCATTACTGTGGAGTGACAGCCCAGGTAGGATAGATTGATTTTCAGTATGGCTGCTTTAAGTGGGTGCTTGAAGGCAGTTCACAAAACCATCAGCTGTATTGGAAGAGGGTAGAATTTGTGCTACTCACAGGAGTGTGTTCTAAGACTATGGAATAATGCCCCTGTTATGAGGTATGACTCAACTGTCCTATTTCTATGTTAAAGACTTATGCTTAGAATAAAGTATAAAGTATAATTTTAAAATTCTAGAGCATCTTAGAAGATGTTTGATAAACACTAGGTGTTTTAATATGGCCAATTAGATTATTGTGAGGCAACTTGAGGAAGTATCAGTATGTCAATCTGCTCTGAAATCATGTAGGTGGTATTGAGGGTACATACTAGAAGAAATAAAGAATGCCTCAGCTGCCATTTAAACCTATATATTTTTCTGATTATAAAAAATAATACCTGCTGATTATGGTGGGAGGGGATAAAGAAATGTGTAAGTTTATAGCAAAAATAAAGTCGCCCATATTCCTACCATCCGGAAAAATCTGATGTTTTCTTTGTCTTTCTTTTTTTTTTTTTTTTAATCATCCTCACCCGAGGACATTTTTTCATTTTTTGTTTAGGTAGAGTGGGAGGGAGAGAGAGGAAGAGAGAGAGAGAAACATCGATGTGAAAGGGACACATCAAGTGGTCGCCACCCGCACAACCAACCAGAGCTGGGGACAAACTGCAACCGAGGTACGCGCCCTTAGCGGGAACCGAACCCGGGTCTCTCCGGACCACAGGCCGATGCTCTAACCGCTGAGCCAAACCGGCCAGGGCTTCTTTGTCTTTCTAAGAAATGAATATATACGTAATACATGTGATACTAAATTAGTATCATATTGCACGTGTAGTATTTCATTTTATTTTATTTTATTTTTTTTATGGATGATAATCTCTTTTTTTTTCCTTTATTAATTTTTAGAGAGAGAGAGGAGAGGAGAGGGAGAGAGAGACAGAAACATAGATGAGAGAGAACATTGATTGGCCACCTCCTGCATACCCCCCACTGGGGATTGGGCCCACAAACTGGGTATGTGCCCTGACTGGGAATCGAACCGGTGACCTCTTGGTGTATGGGTCTATGCTCAACTACTGAGCCATACCAGCTGGGCGCACGTGTACTATTTTAAAACTTTTCATTTGTAAGTTATTTCAAACTTATAAAAAGTTGTAAAAATAAAAATAGCACAAGCAATATCCATATACCTTTTACCTGGGTATGCTTTATAGTTAACATTTTACTCCATCTGCTTTATCATTTGTTCTACCTATTTATATATCTATCTGTCCATCATCTATCCATCTATAATATCTTTTTTGTTTGAATTTTCACCCGAGGATATTTTTTCCATTGATTTATAGATAAAGTGGGAGGGAGGAAGAGAGAAAGAGAGAGAAGGAAACATTGATTGGTTGCCTCCCACACAATCCTGAGCTGGGCCGGGGATCGAACCTATAACCAAGGTACATGCCCTTGACTGGGAATAGAATCCCTGACAACTCTAATTGCTGAGACAAATTGGTCAGGGCCATATATAATTTAAGGGTGAGTTGCATATATTATGGCTTTTACCCCTAAATATTTCAGTGTGTATTTCCTAAGAATAAGGATTTTTCTCTAACATAACTAAGGTTCTCACCTTTGTAAATTCATTACTTTACATTGACTTAAGAATTAAAAAATGAACTTGATCTAATAATCTACCATCCACATTCCATTTTTGTTAAGTGAGCAAAAAAAATGTCCTTTATAACATTTTCCCCCTCCAGTCAGGTATTACATTTGGTTGTCAGATCTCTTCAGCCTCTTTTATTCTGGAACATTTTAATAGCATAGACTATCTTTTCTGACACTGACATTTTTTGTTGTTAATTCTCCCTGAGGATATCCACTGATACTTAGAAAGTGTGTGTGTGTGTGTGTGTGTGTGTGTGTGTGCGTGTGTGTGTGTGAGAGAGAGAGAGAGAGAGAGAGGAGAGAGACATATCAATAGACACATCAATTGGTTGTCACCCTCATAAACCCAACTGGGTGACGAACTGCAACTGAAATACATGCCCTTAGCGGGAACAGAACCAGGGACTCCCCAGTCCTCAGTCTGTGGCTCTAACCAATGAGCAAAACCAGCCAGGGCTTCTTGCTTACTTTTAGTAAGTTCTGATAACCCACTTCTATCGGACCAGCCATACTTTAAAATTTTTATTTTATTTTCTACTTCCAGAAGTTTAAAAAGTTTTTGTAGGTACTTACATGTATCCATGTTTACAATTTATTTCTCCGATTTTATACTTAAAAAGCTCTTCTTCTTTCTGAGGTTTGATATTCATCCGTATATTTTGTCTATCTGTATGTTTCAGATTTTACCTTTGCATTCAATTGTAATTTATTTTAGAGTGTATTTTGAAAAGGAATCTAATCCAAATATTTAACTAACTGTTCCAACACCACTTTAAAAATAAGCATTCCTTTCTTGTTTGACTTGAAATGCCACCTTTATCAAATACATTATTTATGCATTGGGTCTGATTCTAGGTTTTCTATTCAGCTTCTGACAGTGTTACTGGGAAGATTAGTACAGAAAATGACTGGCCCTGAAGTATTTGTGCTCAGATAATGAACAGTTTAATTAAAAGGGGTTTATTGAAACAACCAGTTTGAAAACAAGAGGACTGTTTTGTTCTTAGTACTTAATTTAGGGGTGTGATGACTAAAATTTTAATCTTATTTTTGAGCACTGCTAATAGGATGTGCAATCATCACTCAATGGCAGGCACAGTTCCAAGGAACATTCTAAAGTACTCCCCACAAGGCGTCATACATTCATTTCCCTTTGGTCCTAGCTAATTTAAGAAGTTATCAGGTGATGAGTGGGGATGTGCCTCGGTTTGCTGAACCTGTCTCATAACCATTTCTTAGTAAGACTTAAAAGCATCGTTTTCTTTTCTTGCCATGTCCCTAGTGTGCACGCATAGGTATTGAGAAGTTTCTCCCCTGCCCCACTGCAGGATTCCAACACAGGAATGGGTTTGTGAAATCCAGCAGGAAGGCACGGAAAGAATGGGCCCTAACAGGTTTTAAGCGCATGCCCGGAGCTGGCTCACCCGCCCGCCAGGGGGCAGCAGAGGTCTGGGCGCCGTACAACCAGAGGAAACGGTGGGGGACCGGAAGCAGAGGGAGCAACCAGAGAGGGGCTCAGAACGTAGATATCAGCATCGCGCTTCCAGCTTGCTTTACGGCTTTTGACAGATTACTTTGCGGCTCTTCTCCTTTTCCGGTTTGATTTAAGGCTCCTCCTCTGTCCTTCTTGTCCCCTCCCGGGATCACTGTCGATTTGGACCCTCTTCCCAGAATCCCCTTGCACTTCCTTCCCAGTCTCCTCTGCGCGGCTCTATCTAAACCCCCATCCCCTTTCCTTTAGCCTAGACTGAGCTCCCTGCGTGCACCGCGCGCTACCGAGGCGCGTAAGTGGGGAGGGACGCCCCGTGGGGTGGTTCCGGTTGGGGGTTGTGGAGCTAGGCCGGCTCAGTTTCCGAGAAGAGCACCAGAATGGCGGTTGAGCTTTTTTTGTGGGTCCCAATATAGTCATCTTGAGTCCATAGGCCAGTAGTAACGTACAGTAGGGGTTCAGGATCACGGCTTCCAGAGTTTAGTTTGGAGGAACAGGGGTATAGGAGACTAGCACCGACTCCCTAACGGAACCCCAGAATCCCGCCGCGGGATGAAGGCAGCCCATTGTTAGCTGCGGCGGTGCCGGGAAGGCCGCTTGTTGACCGGAGTGAGGTGCCGAAGTTTGTGTCGGTAGCCGAGCGGCGCTGGAAGGAGTGGCTGCGGTTTGGAAGGAATTTGACATTCGGTTGAGCCGCGTATTCAGCCTTTTAGATTTTTTTTTTTTTTAATCGAGATACAATTCACAAAGGAGCAAATATGTCCTTTTAAAGTGAACATCAGTATATTCACAAAGTTGTGCAACCACTGTTATCTAATTCCGGAACATGTTCGTCACCGTACAGAGAAACCCGGAGCTGATTAGCAGGCATTTCTCGTTAACCCTACCCCAACTCCAAGAATCTTTTTGTGTCTACGAATTTGCCAGTTCTAGACATATCACATAAGTGGAATCATACTGTATTTGTCCTTTGTGCTTGGTTTATTTTACTTAGCATGATGTTTTCAAGGGTCATCCATGTTGTAGCGTGTGTCAGTACTTCACTCCTTTTTATGGCTGAATAACAACATTTCTCCGTTAGTTTGTGAGTGTTAGGGTCGTCGTGCCCCCCCTTCCGGTTTTTGGCTTCCTAGACCTTTTAAGGTCAATTCCTCCACAGAACGAACTCTCAGTCTAATTTTGGGATTGGGTCAAGTATTTCAGTGACCTCGGTTTAGAGAAATTTGTATTTTTAAGGTCTTCTCAATTCAGCACTGATTAGACCATTAATTGCAGTGGTGACAAGCAGAAAAATGTTTGTGTGCAGTTCTCATTAGAAATGCTGCTGTGCAATGTATGCCATGACCTGTTACCTTGTGTATGAACGAACTGGGTGTGGTTGGAGATGAGTGTATGAAAATGTAACCAAGATAGCTGTGGGAGAGTAGTTTTACCCCAAAGCGACAGTCGATCTTTTTATTCGTTAGGTCTGCATTTACGAATTTATCTACTGGCTAAGATTTCTTTGAAATACCAAATTGATACTCAGGGCACTTTTGCAGATGGGTAGAGTACCGAAAATTTTGAGTTGTCCAATGATCCTGTTCCCAGTTGAGGTTAAAACAGGCGATGCTCTACCTTCTTGTTTCAACTCTCATACAGGAAATGAGAGTCCTTGTTGTGGGTATATTTAGTGCCAGGTGTTTTTTTCTTCACATTTTGTGCTTTTTGTTGGTGATTTTACTGTATGGAAAGGCCTCCAAGCATATTGCTGAAGTGCTGTCTGTTAAATGCAAGAAAGTTGTGATGTGCCTTGCAAAGACAAGCTTGTTTTAGATAAACTTTGTTCAGCACTGAATTCATTGTTGATGAATCAGTAATATATGTTAAATAAGATGTCTTTAAACAGAAACACACATGAAACAAGGTTATCTACTGACTGGTGAAAATGTGTCCAAAGGCTTGCAGGAATCTAACCCTGTATTTCTCCTAGGAATAGTGGTTCAGTACTTGATAATTCAATGTTCATGGTGACTTTATAGAATATAACTACTATGAATAATGAGAAATTACTGTATAACCATTTTAAATATTCAAGGACAGAAAGCCTAGTGTGGATATATTTAATCTTTGTGACTAACATTTTTCTACTTAAGGTATACATTTTTGATACCAGATAGGCAGTTTTGAAGTAGAGAGAAGCTAAAATGCTCTTTATATTATGTGCTGTGTAGGGACTATGTTAAGTGCTGGAGATTCGGTAGTTAGTATATGGCCCCTCTGTTCTCAAATGCCTGGATTAGGATTATGTGTGATATGTGATTTGACATATGTCCAAAATGCTCTGGGAATACAGGATTAATTCTATTTAGAGTGTAGTGAGGAGATGACATTTTGAGACCTAGTTCCTTCTTTTTACTTAAAAAATGTTTTTACTGCTCTTGTTAATTTTTTTTGTCATAAAAATTATAGCAGCATGTACATAACTGAAAATAAAAGGAAAAAACCCTTGATATCCAATCCTGCTGTTCTTGATCCTCACCTATCAGAGTCCTGTCAATTCTGCTTCCTGTAATACATATTCAGAGTCCATCCTTTCTTTACATTTCTATCATCTTTGAGCCTTTATCATTTTCTTTCATGATTGTTGTAACATAGACTCCTAACTGATCTCTTCCTCAATTATTCACTGTTGACAAAGAGCTTTCTGAGGCTTATATATCATTTTAGTGTTCTCAGCTTAAAATTTCCATTGCTTCCCCATAGTTTACAAACTAAAGTTCCAAGCTTTCATTTAATTATTTTTTGTTAATCCTCACCCTAGGATATTTTTCCATTGATTTTTAGATAGAGTGAAAGGGAGGGCTGGAGAGAGAGAAACATCGATGGGAGAGAGGCATATTGATAGGTTGCCTCCTGCATGACCTTGACCTGGGTCAGGGATCCAACCTGCAACCCAGGTATGTGCCTTTGACCGGGAATCAAAACTAACACTCTTTGGTCTGTGGGCTGATGCTCTGACCATGGAGCCAAACTGGACGGGGCTCAAGTTCTAAGCTTTTAAAGATGGATTCTATTACCCTTCATGATTATGCCCTCTCCTGTCTTTAAAGATGAAAAGAGGGCCCGGCTGGTGTGGTTCAGTGGTTGGGCGTCAACCCATGCACCAAAAGGTTGCTGGTTCAATTTCTGGTCAGGGCACATGCCCAGGTTGTGGGCCCAAACCCCAGTGGGGGGCATGCAGGAAGCGACCAATCAATGTTCTCTCTCATTGATCTTCTATGTCTCTCCCCTCTCCCTTCCTCTCTCTCTAAAATCAATAAAGAAGAAAAATGATAGAGGTTAGACAAAAGACGAAAATTTCCTTATGTAATATGCTTCATTCTCTCTTATTTCTTCCTGCCTTCTTCCACATGTAATTAGAAATGCTTTTAGGTAATAAGAGAATGGATAAGAATAAAAATGTTTCCCACTCTTGTTTACCTTTTTTTAAATAATAGGTTTTAAGTGATTTTTTAGAGATAGAGCAAGGGAAAGAGATAGAAACATTGATGTGAGAGAAAAAAGTCGATTGCTTCCTGCTTGCCCCCTACTGGGGATCGAGCCTGCAACCCAGGCATGTGCCTTGACCGGGAATTGACCCAGCAACTTCTTGGTGCATGGGTCGATGCTCAACCACTAGACACACCAGCTGGGCAGCATATTTAATTTCTAAAGAGATTATCAGATTTATTTCCAAAATCTTAAAACTAATAAGGCTTCTAGAAACTATGAAGACTATCTTCATGAACTGGGGGTGTACAAAAGGTTTTCTTAGGTAAGACTCAGAAAGCAATACTCACTTGAAATATATATAAATGGGATTACATCAAAATTTAAAACTTCTCTTCAAAGACAACTTTAAGAAAAGGAACAAGCAAGTGCTGACACCTGTCTGACAAAGGGCTGATATACAAAGTATATGAAGAACCATTAGGTTCGCCCTGGCTGGTTTGGCTCAGCCCATGGACCAATGAGTCGCGGGTTCGATTCCAGTCAGGGGCAGGTACCTCGGTTGCAGTTCGTTCCGGGCCCTGGTGGGGTTGTACGGGAGGCAACCAGTTGATATGGTTCTATTACATCGATGTTTTCCTCTATCTCTCTCTCTCTCTGTCTCCCTCCCTCTATCTGATAATAAGCAGAAAAATATCCTCTGGTGAGGAATTAAAAAAAAACCCATTAGGTTCAAGGCCTGAGACTAATGGTCTGTGGCCTGTTGCTTTACCCTCTGGATCTGCAGCTCCATCTTCAGGTTATTCTCACCTTTTCCATGAAGGGTAGCATATGTTTATCACCCTGTTTCCTGCCAACAGTGTATGAGAGTTCTAATTGCTTCACATCCTTGCCAACTTTGGGTGTTGTCAGTCTTTATTTTTAACCATTCTGGTGGGTATTGAGTGGTTTGTCATTATGGTTTTAATTTTAGTTCTTGATTAGAATGTTGTTGAGTGCTTTTTCCCACACTTTTGTAAAATGCCTGTTTAAATCTTTGTCCAATTTCATTATTGAGTTGTAGGAGTTCTTTATATATCCTTTTAATATCCTAGATATTAGTCTGTTGTGGTTGCCTATTCATTTTCATGGCTTTTTTTTTTTTTTGATAAGCAAAGTTTTATATTTTGATGTAGTCATATTTGTCTTTTTTTTTTTTCCTCCTTTTATAGTTAATGGTTTCTGAGTACTGTCTGAGAAATCTTGGCTAGTTTCAGGTTATAAAGACATACTTCTCTGTATTTTCTTCTGGATAGTTTATTGTTCTAGCTTTTATAGTTAGGCCTATGATCCATCTCTAGTTTTTATGAATGGTGTGAAATGTTTTGTAAAAAATATTAAAACATTTTTCATACAGTTTGTTGTTCCAGCATTATTTGTTGAAAACGCCATTGTATTTTGTTAGTACCTTTATTGAAATTCATATATTTTTAGAAATGGCAGCTGATTTCTGGACTCTCTTTTCTGTTCCTTTGATCAACCCTTATCAGTAAGTACCACACTGTTGTAATTACTAGAGTGTTAGCATAAGTCTTGAAGTCATATAGTGTAGGTCAGCAACTGTGTTGTTGTTTTTCAAGTTTGATTTGGATAATTTAGATCCTTTGCATTTTCCATATAAATATTAGAAGCATCATTTTACCCAAAAAAGACTAATAGGCTTATGATTGGGATGACATTGAATCTTTAGATCAATTTGGGAAGAATTAACATCTAAACAGTATTGAGTCTTCAAATATATGAACATGGTACATCTCCCTTCTTATTTAGGTCTTTTAAAATTTCTTTTAGTACTGTTTTGTTTTCAGTGCAGCAGTCTTACACATCTCTCATTAAATTTACTCCTAAGTGTGTTTTTAAAAAAAACTCCATTGTAAATGGAGCCATCATTTGTATTGGTACATAATGTGCCATTTTTCTCTGACTGCTTTCAAGATTTTCTCTTTATTTTTGGTTTTTAGCAATTTGTCTATGATATGTTTAGGTGTGTTTTTCTTTGTATTTATCTTGCTTCGCGGTTTGCTGAGCTTTGTAAATGTATACATTTATGCATGTCACCCAACTTGGGAAATTTCAAGCCATTATTTTTTATTTAAAAAAAATTTTTTTTTTAATTGATTTTAGAGAGAAAGAAAATGAAAGGGAGAGAAGATAAAAATATCGATGAGAAACAGCATCAACTGACTGCTTCCTGCATGCCCCCCACTGGGGATTTGGCCCACAACCTGGGCATGTGCCCTGACCAAGAATCAAACTGGCAACATCTTGGTGCATGGGTTGACGCTCAACCACTGAGCCACACTGGCCAGGCAAGCCATTATTTTTTAAAATATTTTTTTCCCATTGTCTTTAACCTCTTCTTTTGGGACCTTAATTATATGCATGTTAGGCATTTTGATATTGTCCCACAGAACCCTGAAGCTCTTTCATTATTTTTAGTCTTTGAGTTCACTGACTCTTTTTTATCTCTAATTTTGCATTTTGTGAATAGGATTGACAGTTGGGATGACTTATGAGATTCCTTGTTCAAGGGTGGTTCCTATTTGCGGGGTATGGTTATATGTCCTTTGATTTTGAAATTTTCCCTTGTATTACAGGATCCCATATATTCCCTCTTTTTCCCTTCACAGGACAGTTTCAAAGGGCATCTCGCCTTACTTTCAACCTCTTCTCCCCAGAAACATTGACTTTCAAGACTGCCTCATTGAGTTCTAGACTACACTGGTCTACCAGAACACTTTGTCAGTATCTTTATACTTAGTGTGGGTTTTCTCTTTCCAGGAGTGATTTTAGTTCTACCTAGGCTCTCCATCATCCTCTTCTCTCTTCTATGTATTTCCTTTCCCATCTGGGGCCCACCTTGCTTTCCTTAAAGAGTTTGGACGAGAGTTTGAGAAATATTTCCACCAGAAATTGATGTTTAGTTTTTATACTTCCATGCTACTTGAAGTTTATAGTATTTTCAGTCTTCTAATTATGTTAGAAGATAGGGATATTTGTGGTTTTATTGGTCTGTATAGTTTTTGGAGGATGCATTGAGATATTTGGATTTATGTAGCACCATAACTTTGACTGTTAGGAAGTCTTGCCTAACATTTTATTTTGAAAAAATTGAAGCCTTCAGTAAAGTTACACAGTGAATATGGGCATACACTAGATTCATAAGTTTGTTAGTTTGCTTTATCTTTTTCTTTTCCTCTCTTTGCATGTGCGCACACATACACTCACATTTTATTGAATGATTCGAAAGGTGCAGAAAACATGCTGATTTACTCTAATACTTTATCATATATCTCTTACATAACTATGATAAATTATCACACTCAATAGGTTTAACAATGGTAAAAGACCATCATATAATATGCAGTCCATCATCAAACTTCCCCATTGTCCCAGTAATAACCTTTATAGTTTTTTTTTCTTATCTAAAATCTTATCAAGGATCACACCATGCATTTTAATTGTCTTGTCTCTTTAGTCTTTTTTTTTTTCTTTATTATTGGTTTTAGAGAGAGAGGAAGGGAGAGGGAGAGAGAGATAGAAATATCGATGAGAGAAACATCAATTGGCTGCCTCCTCCATGCCCCCCACTGGGGATGAGGCCCACAACCTGGGCACGAACCCTGACCAGGAATCGAACCAACGACCTCTTGGTGCATAGGTCAGTGCTCAACCACTGAGCCACACTGGCTGCTGTGCTCTTTAGTCTTCTTTAATCTAGAAGACTTTATTAGACCTTTTTTTTTTTTTTACTTTGTTTTGTTCTTTGAGACATTGACACTTTTGAAGAGTCTAGTTGTAGATTTGAACTTGTCTGATTATTACCTCATGATCAGAGTCATGATTAGATTGGTAGAATACTGCCTAAGTGATGTTGTGACCTTCTCAGTTCATCCTTCAGAAAACACATGGTGTGACTATTATAGGTGACATTATGGTTGATTACTTGATTACGTGGTAAAGCTATCTTTTGCACGCACATATCCTCATCCCCCACATTTTATCTTCAAGTGCAAGTAGTTTATTTGGGAGACGACCCCAGGTCATACTGGTAGCGGAGAGAAAAAGTGAGGTGAGAAAGAAAAGTCATTCAACAGAGGTAGTTGTCAAGCCAGTTACCACTGGTAGGCAATGAAACCTAATTTCACTGAGGAACTCTGAGCCAGTACAGAACTAAGCTCAGTGTTATTTCACAGAATGGGCAAGAAATCTAGGGTCCTTACACACCAACTCCTGTCAATCATTGTTTGAGGCTGCTTCCAGGGTATCAATTCTCTGGTGCTTCCAGCTTAACATTAATAGGTGCAAAATGGGCCCTGAATGCCAAAGGAAGCCTACAGGTAAAGAGATGCACTTATTGGCATTTGGAAGTTAGACCAGCGTGCACTATTGTAAGAGCTGAAGGGATAATTGGCAGAGCATTCATAGTGTCTGCTGTACTTGCTTACCCTAGAACCTGGAGCTTGATGCAAAAGTTTACATGCCATTATGTTTTCAGGAAGTGCAATTTTAGTAGGCAGAAGTGAGGGAAAGGGGGATTGAGGAGAGATGGAAGATTAAGTCAGTTCAAGGGTACATTTCCAAGTTGGCCACCCCTTAGTAACAAGTACAACTGATTGCTTGATTTCCTAAAGCTGTCTCCCAGGAGGATGTGTAAAGTATTGCGTCCCAGGTCAATCCACCCAAAGGAAGGAAGGAGATTTACCCTTCAGCTTCTGTATCTTATTGGTAAAAACTTTGCCCCATGGTACATTTACTCCCCAAAGCTTTCAGATTGTGCATGTGTGGGCATTAGGCGGGCCCCACAGGTTCTCGCACCTCAAAGTCAAGAGGGAAACCAAGGGTGGGAGGTGAAAGGCATCCAGCATGAGCAAGAAGTAAGGAACCGCCCTGGCCGGTTTGGCTCAGTGGTTGGAGCATTGCCCTGAGGACCAGAGAGTTCCGGGTTCGGTTCCTGCTAGGAGCACGTACCAAAAAAAAAGTAAGGAACCATTGGTTGTGCCTGTGTGCAGTTGGTTAGAACCAACATATTTATGGTCTGCCTAATTAGCTGGGATGAAAACAAGTAATTAGGGACCACAGGCAAGGCTGAGAAGACTTGAGATGCTGCTACATAAAATATGCCTGATACATTTGGATTCTACACAATCACTTATAAAAAAAAAAAGACAACAGTCATCTCTTGCTGGTGAGGATCTAGCCAAAATTTACTTCCACTCATAGTTTTTGATATATGATTAAAAGTTTCTATAAAAGAGATATTTTACGTTTTTGTCATCCTCACCCAAGGATATGTTTTTATTGATTTTTTTTTTTCAGAGAGAGAAGAAGGGAGGAGGGAGAGAGACAACACATCAATGTGAGAGAGAAATGATTGGTTGCCTCCCACATACACCCTGACCAGGAATCAAACCCACAACCTGGGTATGTTCCCTGACTGGGAATTGAACTCGAGAGGTTTCAGTGTACAGGACAATGTTCCACTGAGCCACATTGGCCAGGGCCCGAGGATATGTTCTTAGGGATTTTTAGAGAAAGGAAGGTGGGGGGGAGAGAAAGAAAGAGCGAGAGAGAAACATCAATGTGAGAGAGAAATTATCGATCAGTTGCGTCTTGCAGGCACCCCGACTGGGTGTTGAACCTACAACCTAGGTATGTGCCCTGACTGGAAATCGAACCCACAACTTCTTAGTGTAGGGGACGATGCTCCAACCAACTGAGCCACCTGGCCAGGACAAGATTTTAATTTAGTAATAGGAGAATAGTTATAAACAATTTATAAAGGATGGCAGAGCAGTAAGCATTGTTTCCAAGTAGAAACTAGAAAGGTGATTCCATGTTTTATTTTTTGGGCAGATAAGGGTTGTCCTTTTCTTCAACAAAAGGTTGAATCTTTTATGATATTGTTTAGAAAAGTGCCAACAAGTTGCTTTTTATATGTAAGAAGTATAACTCTTGCCTTATAAAATTAGTTTTAAAGAATTAAATAGACTTGGCCAGTGTTGTTCAGTGGTTAGAATGCCTGCTTCCCACCCCCACCCCACCCCCTGCCCCACCACCACCACACACACACACACACACACACACACACCATAGTGTACCATTCCTGGTCAAGGGCATGTACCTGGGTTGCAGGTTCAATCCCTGGCCACTCTCGGGGTGTGTGTGGGAGGCAACCAATCAGTGTGTTTCTCTCACACCCATGTTTCTCCCCTTCCCTCCCTTCACTCTCCCGAACCTTTCCTTCCACTGTCTCTAAAAATGAACAGAAAAAATATCCTCAGGTGAGGATTAATAACAACAACAAAAATAATAAATATACTTTGTCTGTATAGCCTGCAGTATGTATTTCACTCCTTCCCTCGTCTATTCATTTTATTACTAATCAAACATTTCGGTTTTGTTCCTGACCCCCTACTGTACATAAGGTACTGTGCTAGTCACTGGGGGTGCCAAGATGAATCAGAAGGAATCCCCCACCTTCTAGGACAGTGGTTCTCAACCTTCCTAATGCTGCAACCCTTTACCCCCAGTCATAAAATTATTTTTGTTGCTACTTCATAACTGTAATTATGCTACTGGTGCGACCCACAGGTTGAGAACCGATGTTCTAGGAGCTCATATTGGAGTGGGGGAAGATGGGTGTGGCAGAGATGGTACTCACCAAATATTCAGCTACTTTCTTACATTTCCCAGCCTCCACTGCAATTAAGTTGGGGCCATGTGACAAGTTCTGCCCATTTATGGCCTACGGCCCCTATGACCTGTTGTGACTTCTTCAACTTTCTCTACCCCTGCCACTATGACCTTGGAGGTCACATGTGCTACATGACACAGCTACAAGATGGACAAGGGCACCAGACTGCATTAGATCTTATATGGGATGAGATATGAACCTTTAGAGATATGAATCTTTATTGTGTTAAGCTTTTTTTTTTATTATTATCCTCACTGAGGATATTTTTGCATTTTTCTTCAGATAAAGTTCGGGTGGGGGGAGAAAGAGAAACATTGATGTGAGAGACGCATCGACTGGTTGTCTCCCACATGACCCTGACCAGGGCCAGGGCCTGAACTGCAACCGAGGTACATGCCCTTGACCAGAATTGAACCCACAACTCTGGTTCACGTGCGGACACTAACCGCTGAACAAAACTGTCCAGAACTATTTTTTTTAGTGGTAAAATATACATGTATAATTTATTTAACCATTTTAAAGCATGCAGTTCAGTGGCATTAAGTCCATTCACAATGTATATTCCCTTTTTGTTTGTTTTTTGTTTTTAATCTTCACCTGAGGATATTTTTTTCCATTGATTTTCAGAGAGAGTAGAAGTGGGGAAGAGAGAAAGAGAGAGAAACATTGAAGTGGGAGAGATGCATCAATTGGTTGCCTCCCGCATGTGCCCCAACTGGGGCCAGGGATTGAACTTGCAACCTAGGTAGGTGCCCTTGACCGGCAGTCGAACCCATGACCCTTCCGTGGGCAGGCCGATGCTCTAACTGCTGTGCCACATCAGCCAGGTGTCATACCCTTTTGTTTTTAACAAATAATCAGACAGGTGCTCATTTGAGACTTTGTGAATATCCTGTTCCCCCACAACTTTTAGCATACAATGATGCATCTTGTTGGAGGCTGCTATGACCACATCATTTTAATATGATAAATTTATGAAGTTGATTTTATTAATATTCCCTTTTACAAGTGAGGACATTTGTAAACAGCACAGAGCTGTTAAGTAATTATGGAATTTAAGTAACTTAAATTGTGGATATTGAACCACATCTGACTGTAATGTTTAAAGCATACTTTATAGCAGGCGTTGGCACACTGTGGCCTGTGAGTCAAATGTGCCACCTTTTTTTTGTAATAAAATTTTATTGAGCCACAACTATGCCCAATCATTTACATATTGTTTATGGCTGCTTTCCTAAGCAGTTGTGACAGAGATCAGATAGCCTGCAATACCTAAAATATTTACTATTTGGGCCTTCACAGAAAAAGTTTGGTGATTCCTGCTTTATAGAATAGGTATTTACATTTTTTATGTTTGTTTTTATTAAAATAATACCTGCACATGTTTGAAAATCAAATAGTGCTAAAAGCTTTATTTTGTAAAAGGAGATTCCTGCTGCACTTTACTCCTTCCCATTACCACTCAGACAGACATGCGGCATGCTTTTAATGGTCTTTTCTGGCCTTTACAGTTACAGTCTAAATAATATCTTTATTCCATTATTTCTTGATGTATCAATTTTAGACCCTAATAATTAACCTAGTTTAGCTCACTATCCTACTATTTAGTGCTGTATTATAAATAAATTTATCATTCTTAACTGAACTGTAATGTTTTATGATCATTTTAGTTTTCTGCATTTTCCACATGTTGTACGTAAGAAAATTACTGTGAATTTTAGCAATAACTAACATTTATTTAATACTTCATATGTTCCAGACACTATTTGAATGCAGTTTCATGCAGCAAATAAAGATTAAATAAATCTTGCCCTGGCCAGTTTGGCTCAGCAGTTGGAGCGTCGGCCTGCAGTCCAGAGAGACCCGGGTTCGGTTTCCACTAGGGGCACATATCTTGTTTGGTTTGTCCCTGCCTCTGGTTGGTCGTGTGGGTGGCAGCCACTCGATGTGTCCCTTTCACATTGATGTCTCTTTCTCTCTCTCTTCCTCTCCCTCCCTCCTACTCTATCTGAACAAAAAATGGAAAAAATGTCCTTGGGTGAGGACATTAAAAAAAAAAAAAAAGATTAAATAAATCTTTATAGTACTATTATTATCTCTATTTTCTACATGAGAAAACAACATTTAGAGACATTATGCGATATTTTCCCCTTGGTCAAGCACCTAGTGGGCGATAGAGCCAGAAACTGACATTTAAAACTTGAACTCTTTTTTATTTTTAATCCTTACTCAAGGATATTTTTCCATTTATCTTCAGATAGAGTGGGAGGAGGAGAGAGAAAGAGAGAGAGAGAGAGAGAGAGAAAGAGAGAGAGGGAGACATCAATGTGAGAGAGACACGTTGATTGGTTATCTCCTGCATGACCCCAACCAGGGCCGGGACCGAACCACAAACCTGCCCTTGACTGGAATCAAACCTGTGACTCTCTGGTCCAAGGGCTGACACTCTAACTGCTGAGCCAAACTGGTCAGGGCAGAACTTGAACTCTTAAACATTATATTAAAATGCCACGTGGAGAATCATACCTTTTTTAAAAAAAATAATTTTTACTGATTTTTTAGAGAAAGAGGAAGGAGGAGAGAGAGAGAAACATTGATGTGAGAGAAAAACATCCATCAACTGCTTCCTGCACACCCCCTACTGGGGATCGAGCCTGCAGCTCAGGCATGTATCCTGACCAGGAATGGAACCGGGGCCTCTCAGTCTATGTGACGATGCTCAGTTCACTGAGCCACCCGAGCTGGGCGAGAATCAAACCTTTTTACAATCATATTTATAGTTCTATTAGTGAATCCGAAAATTTATAACATAAATTTGCTGAGACACCAACTTTGAATCTGATTTAATACAAGTGTAGGAATAGTCAGAAAAAATGGGTCAGCCAGTTGCAGGTGCCTTTCTGAGAGTAATTCTGTTTTCTAATGGGTTATAGATTTGCACAGCCTCAGTCTAATGCACTGGCTCTCAAACTTGAGCTTGCATCAAAATCACCTGGTAGGCTTGGTAGAGCACTAATTCCTGGGCCTCATGTCTAGTTTCTGATTCAATAGGTTTGGGGTGGAGCCTGAGAGTTTACATTTCTAACAAGTTCCAGGTGAAGCTGATGCTCTAGGAGTCTTCTGTTACCTTTTCTTGCTCTTTAATTGTTTCATGTCTATTAGTCTTCTCCACCAGCTGGCTTGTTAGCGCCTGGCAAACAGTTCAGTTACTATGGCTTACATTTTTTTGTTGACCCCACAGAGGCCAGGGTTGAGTTGTACATGTAGTAGGTGATGATAAGGTGATTACTCTCCCTTAGAGTGTTTGTAATTTAGACTTTTTCATTTATGAATATTATAGTTGTAATATGTGTTTATAATACATTCTCATTATAAAAACCCCCTTTATTAGCACTATCATCCTAGCAAAATTTTTAGCAGAAAAGTAGAAGCAGCCTCTAAAAGAATTACAGGGGATGTGCGTCTGTAGCTAAGCACTGAGGAACTTAGTCCTTGAATGGGTCAGTGTTTACAAGTATGTAAATAAAGTGACTCGTGGGATGTTGTATATGGATGTTTCATCTGATTTTTTAGTAAGGGCTCTTGCCTTTTGACTTTAGCATTCTTTGAGCTCTTTTAAAAATCTTCTGTTTATATAGAGGCCAACCAGAATCAACATGTCTGGGACTGAGGAAGCAATTCTTAGAGCCTTTGACAGCCATCCCTTTTCTGCTGGCGGCAACTCTTTATTATGCTTTGGACAGGTAATGGTTTGGGTTTTTCACCCCTGCAAAGAATGAAGTTAAGTGAAAAAGATATCAGGAAGCAGTTTGTAGAGCACCATCGTGTACACATGTAAACTATTTTATTAGTTTTTCCTTTAGATGTATTATTTGGGAGCTTTTGATGAACTCAGGGCAGTTTGGAACTTTAGCATCAAAAGACTAATAGTAGTGGGGATTACATTTAGCTTTAAATTTTATTTAGTTATTGGATAGATTACATATTCATATGATATAACATTCAAAATGAAACAAAGATTATATGTGAACAGTTTTACTATTTCCCTATCATTCCTGCCCACCTTTCACCCAGTTCTCTGTTTTGGAGGCATCAAAGTTCTGGTGTCATTCTATGTAGAGATACCCAGTGCATATAAAAGAGCCTCATTTTGTCCACCCAAATTCTGTCTTTCTCTTTACTAGAGATGTTTGTATTTATTTCATCTAAATGGGGTAAGGGGGAAACATCCAAGGGGACAAAAATCCAAACAAGTAGTAGTATATTTATCTGTGTAGGATGGGAAATTGTTCAGTTGAAGAATAGGCACACAGCTGTTGAGAAGATACTGGGAGACCCCTGTCGTGTTTTCCCTCCTCTCCTCCTTTGCCTGCGTCAGTGTCATGCAGACTCAGAAGTGGGAGTCTTTAGTTTCGCAATTCTGGCTTGAGAAAGTTTGTAGGGATGGTAGTAACATCTCAGGCAGTGGTTCTCCAAATGTGGTTCAGTGGCCCCTGGGGATCCACGAGACCTTTTCAAAGTCCATGAGGTCAAAATTATTTTTATAATAATACTAAAATACTACTTGCTTTTTTCACTCTCATTCTCTCATGAGTGAACGGTGGAGTTTCCCAGAGACTGAATAGCAGTAATAACATCATTGCTTTGATGGCTAGTGAATGTGTGTCTTAAAAATGTCTCAGTTTTTATTCCTCATATTGATAGATATAGCCCACATAAACAAAAGCTCTTAGGGTCCACAATACTTTTTAAGAGTGTAGTAGAGTGTGAAGACCAAAAAGTTGGAGACTTGCTGATTGATATAAAGAATGTTAGAAATGTCAATTTAATTTTTATTCTGGATTGTAGTACCAGTACACAGCAGGAGAGTACCAGGCCATCCAGAATGCTCTGAGGCAGAGACTGGGCCCAGAATACATAAGTAGCCGCATGGCTGGAGGAGGCCAGAAGGTAGGAGAGTTTATGTACCTGAACAGTGGGTGCCAATATAGCTGACTTCTCAGATGATCTTGCCAACTTCCTCTCTGGGTCCTCATGGATTCAGAAGGTCTCTTGTTCACTATTACTGATGTTTCCTAGTACCTTTGGGAGGGCATGGCTTCTAGCCTTCATTTTCATCAGAAATGACCCAAGCATTGTCTTGAGGATTATATATCTGCCATCAGGATTTTTACACAATCCTTTAAAAATATGTCTCTTGCCATTTGTTTCTAATTTTAACTTTTGTGTATGTTTTTGGTTTTCTGTAACATGTCAGCCTGAGATGTATACTTTTTTGGAGACTGCTAGGCAAGTGGATATCTTTACCCTTGAGTCTAATCCCTCCAGACAGAACATTCATTCTAATTGGCTCCTTCAGGAAAGACCTTTGCAATAAGTTCACTGAGAATTTTCCTGGAATACTTAAGGGCAATTTTGCCAAAAAAGCTGGTAAGGAATAAAGTAAATTTTTATCTACATATAAATATGATAAGAAATTTTAACAAGTTTTTTTTTTTCTTTCTTTAATTTGTTTTCCAGGTGTGTTACATCGAAGGTCACAGGGTAATTAATCTGGCCAATGAGATGTTTGGTTACAATGGCTGGGCACACTCTATCACACAGCAGAATGTGGGTGAGCAGTGGTGACTTCTTCATTTCCCTTACTTGGCACTGTCTGATTTCTGATCAGAGTATTTTGTGGGTGAGGATGTTGGGTAGATGTATTTGGTTATCAGCAGGAAGAATATGGGTAAAGCACAGGGATCAGTATCTTCTACTGGTTTTCTTTCTCACCCCTAGATTTTGTTGACTTTAACAATGGCAAGTTCTACGTGGGAGTCTGTGTTTGTGCAAGTCCAGTTGAAGGTGAGGGTGAGGAAATAGATTTGCTGCCTCTAAGGCTTGGGAGGGTGATGAGAGAGAATGAACAGGTAGGAAGTCTCTGGGCTGTGGCACAGCCAAGCTGGGGAATAGGCCCCAGAGCTGGGTCTCAGCCAGTGTTCCTCAGGATGGGGGTATTCAAAGGTTTTTCCCCATGTTGCTCCTAAAAGAAATTTGAAAAACTATTCTCTGTCATTTTGAAGTTGGCACTTCAAAGTTGTCACCATAAATATAGTTGCAAGAGTATATTTTAGGCATATTGTAAAATTTGACATTCTAAAATAAATCTGTTATATCTTTTTACAATGTACCAAGTGATTCTAAATATCATAGAGGATTAAATACTGTCATCCATTTAAAAAGATACATGCACAAGCTATTCTTTTAAACAAGTTATTTTTTATGTTTTTGTTATTCCTCACTGGAGGATATTTTTCCATTGGTTTTTAGAGAGAGTGGAAAAGAGAGAGAGAGAGAAAAAAACATCGATGTGAGAGAGACACATTGATTGGTTGCCTCCTGAACAACCCTGACCAGGGCCTGGAATTGAACCTGCAACCCAGGTATGTGCTCTTGACCTGAATCAAACCTGTGACCCTTTGGTCTGTGGGCTGACGTTCTAACCAGTGAGCCATACTGGCCAGGGCAAACAAGTTAGTCTTTAATCATAGGAAATTTACATGGTTTCTTCTTGAACTCATATTTCCATTCTATTTCTACACTGGCTTTTATTATAATATAATATATATTTGTCATTGAAATTTTTTTTATTAATATCTCACCTGAGATAATAATCCTCACCTGAGGACATTTTTCGATATTTTGTTCAGATAGAGTGGGAGGGGGAGAGAGAGAGAGAGAAACATCAACGTGAAAGGAACACATTGAGTGGTCGCCACCCACATGACCCAACCAGGGCCAGGGACAAACTGCAACTGAGGTACATGCCCTTAGTGGGAACCGAACCCAGGTCTCTCCAGACCACAGGCCGACGCTCTAACTGCTGAGCCAAACCGGCCAGGGCTTTATTAATATTTTTATCATACTTCCCTGCTTCTGTGTGTGTGTGTGTGTGTGTGTGTGTGTGTGTAAAATTAAAAATTCTGGCCCTGGCCCGTTTGGCTCAGCAGTTGGAGCATCGGCCTGCGGACCAGAGAGTCCCGGGTTCGGTTCCCTCTAGGGGCACGTACCAAAAAACAAAACAAAAAAACAACAACAATAAAAATAATATTAAAAATTCTGGTAAATTTTAGTGACCTGAAATCTCTAAATAATAAAAAATTTATTCTGGATTGAGTGACTGTTACAGGTATTGTTAGCATACAGTTGATTAGTCAACTGTGCTTATGTGGAAGAGACATAACTCCCATCAACATTTGTATTACTATTATTCATTCCTAGAGAGAACATTCTATTCAGCATTAATTCTATTCTGGCTTTTTATTTTTATAAATAGTACTGAAAAACCGTATTTAGTACTATAAGTGAGTAAGTGGAAAGAGTTTTGTTATAGTGTCATTCGTTGCTTTGAATGCTGTCTGAGTTATATTTCAAAAATCATAGAGTGCTATCATCAGAAATTATATTAAATTCTCTAGATGTGAACAGCTTGGTCAGGTGCACTTCACTGCTGAAGTGGATGACTCATGACTTGCGAAAGGATTTGCTGTCCAATCATTATAGTCTGTTAAATATAATATTTAAAATATTCCTTTTGTTTGGTGTCCCAGAAGTTTTTATTCTTCTTTAGTGAGATTTGGGGTGGATTGGATATGTGCATTTTTTATGTGAAAGAGGAAGTGGGGAAGGAGAATTGTCTTGACCACAGCCACATTTTCAAGCAGATCAAGTCCAGGAAATAGTACTGAAATTGATTCTCTTAAACTCTCTGTGCCTGTGTGCCCTTTAGCAGGCCCCTGGGGTCTATGTACCCAGTGTGAACGCTGCTGCTTGAGGAAAAGAAGAGCTTAGAACCAGAGACACAGCTGCAGCTTTTCATGTTGGACTTTGAACTCCTTTTCTACCTCCAGGATGGTTCATATCATGAAGATGTAAGCTATGGTGTTAGTGAGGGCCTCACGTCAAAGGCCTTGTCCTTGGAGAAGGTAGAAAAGAGGCAGTGACGGATGGGCTGAAGCGAGCCCTGAGGTAAGCAAAAGGGCTGGAGTCTAATCTGCTTCATTTTAGTTCCTGTTTCAAAGCAGTGTTGGTTTTTTTTTTAAAAGGTACTATATTCACATTGTCCAAAAATCAAAATATATGTGTCACTCCCTGTCTGCTCTGCTTTCCTACTCCCGTGTTTTCCCAGTGCTACAACATGCCTAAGTCTCCGCTTTGGGGAGTAAGTGGTAGAATACTATTCTCTGTTCTGTACTTGATTTTGCGCTTGCTTCCTTTCCACATGAGTACATAGATAGTTTCCTTGTTCTCTTTAACACACCTAAACACTTCTTCATTGTGTACATGTCACGTAGTTAACTTATTTACATAGAGCAGGGCTATTAACCTTTTTGGGTCATAGATACCTTTGAGATTTGAAGTGAATTGTATCACCAGAAAAGTACATGTATAAACATGTACTAAAATTTTGCAATACCATAGCCTATAAGAGAGTGTGTATATGCCAGGTAAAGAACTTTAATCATGGAGAATTGAGCCCCTAAGTGTGAGTGGCCGGCCCATTGTTGGGGAATTGGAGCAGTCGTGGGTAAAAAAGATCTCTGCTCTGGAATTTGTGCTCCATGTCAGGAGGTAGCTAATGGGGTTTTGTAAATGGTTTCCGAGTCTTTCATATTCATTGCCTCTCATTGAGGACAGGGATTTGTGACTGTTATGCTCACTGCTGTATTCTCACAACCTAACCGTGAAGGAACATGGCAATTCTCAATAACCAGTTTTAAAGGCGTATTAGCGTCCATTTCCTCTGCTGCCATTGAGAAGCAGCTTGCTCAGAGTTGTAACTCTGTTCTCTGATGTTTACATACAACAATTCTCAATCCTGTTTCCCTTTTTTTTCCTTACCCTTAGAAGCTTTGGAAATGCACTTGGAAACTGTATTCTGGACAAAGACTACCTGAGGTCACTAAGTAAGCTTCCACGCCAGGTATGTTAGAAATGGATGAATGGAATGCGTTGCAGTAAAGATATACCTAATTCTCTTGTGTCATGGGTTGAGTATTTGGGGACAAAGAGAGAAGTGAAGACTCAGCTCCTTAGAGGGTCTGGAATATGTATTTCAGATTTCGTTGACTATCAGAGCTTGCAGGAATGAATTACCTTGTTTCACAGCTGAAGAAATTGAAGCCTAGAGAATTTATGTTACTTCTCTCTTATGTAGAGAGCACTGCGGTTGGGAATGGTCTGTGAAATCTTAAAAGGAGCCATAGCCCACTGTCATTTCATGGAAACACTCAGAACCTCCCCTGTTCAACCTTCTTGCTTTTCCTTAGTTCTGCTGTCTTTCAGATGTAGATCTCTTGTTTCTGTCAATGCCTGTCCCATGATCTGAGCATTTGCCTTTGGAGAATGGGGTCCAGAGCGTTTCTGTTGCTTGGGGGAGTGTGGCCGTTTCTCTGAGGTCCCTCTAGTACTGCCACCTGGGGCAGCATTCCCTCTCTTGTACTTGAGGGGTTCTTTTTCCTGTGGAGCCCCTAACAGAGGTATGTGTCAATGGCATCTGTCAAAACTCCATTTATTTCCTTTTTAGAAATCCTTTTTATACATTATTATATATGCTCAGCTTGTTTATATTTTGTTAAGGATTTTTTTGCATCTATTTACAACAGATAGTAGTCAAGGTTTTTTTCTTTTTTTATTATGATAAAAAACATAAAATTTACCATATTAAACATTTTTAAGTGTACAGTACAGTAGAGAAACAGATCTCTAGGACTTTTTTGTCTTGTAATACTGACACTTGGTACTCGCAAATCAACTCCCCTCTCCCTCTTCTTCCAGCACCTGGTAACCACCATTCTACTCTGTTTCTATGAATTTGACTACTTTAGATGCCTCTTATAAGTGGAAACATACAGTTGTTGTTCTTTTGTGACTGGTTATTTCATTTAGCATAATGACCTCAAGGTTCATCTGTGTTGTAGCTTGTATCAAAATTTCCTTTCTTTTAAAACCTGAATAAACCTGGCTGGTGTGGCTCAGTGGTTGAGCATCAACCCACGCACCAAGAGGTCGCCGGTTAGATTCCTGGTCAGGACACATGCCCAGGTTGTGGGCCTGATCCCCAGTGGGGGACATGCAGGAGATGGCCAGTCAGTGTCCTCTCTCATCAGTGTTTCTATCTCTTTCTCCCTCTCCCTTCCTCTCTCTCTTTCTAATATCAATAAAGGGGGAAAAAAGGCTAAATAATATTCCATTTTAAGTATGTAGTATCATATTTTTGGGTTGCTTCTATTTCTTGGCTGTTGTGAATAGTGCTGTTATGAACATGGGTGTGAAAATACCTCTTCAAGACTCTGCTTTCAGTTATTTTGGCTACATATCTGGAAGTAGGGTTGCTAGTTCATTTAGTAGTTATATTTTTGAGGAACTTCCATTCTGTTTTCTATAATGGCTGCACCAATTTGCAGTTCATCTAACAGTGTACAGTACAAGGGTTCCAATTTCTCCACATCCTCAAAACACTTGCTATTTTCTTTTTCTTTCTTTCTTTTTTTTTTTTTGATAGTAGCCTTCCTAATGGTTGTGAGGTGGTATCTTATTGTGGTTTTGATTTGCATTTCTCTGATGATTAGTGAAGTTGAACATCTTTTCATATGCTTGTTGGCCATTTGTATATCATCTTTGAGAAGTATCTATTCAAGTCCCTTGCCCATTTTTAATTTGGCTATTTGATTTTTGTTGTTGTTGCGTTGTATTTCTTTTTATATTCTGGATTATTAATCCCTTATCAGAGATGGGATTGCAAATTTTTTTCTATTCCATAGGTTACCTTTTTAAAAAAATTAATTCTAACCTGAGGATATTTTTTCCATTGATTTTTAAAGAAAGTGGAAGGGAGGGAGGGCGGCGGGGGGAGAAAGAGAAAGAAAGAGAGAGACACATTGATTGGTTGCCTCCCACAGGTGTCCAGGGCCGAGAATTGAACCTGCAACCCAGGTGTGTGCTCTTGACCGGGAATCGAACTTGGAACCCTTTGGTCCGTGGGCCGACGCTCTAACCGCTGAGCCACACCAGGGCTCCATCGGTTACCTTTTAAGTTTTCAAATTTAATGTAGTCCCATTTGTATATATTTGCTTTTGTTCATCATGTTTTTGGTGTCATATTCAAGAATCATTGCCAAATCCAATATCATGAAGTTTTCACCTATGTTTTATTTTATGAATTTTAGATTTTGGGGTCTTAAGTATAAGTCTTAAATCTGTCTTGCTTTTGTTTATTTGTTTGTTTAACTTTTTTTTTTTTCATGCTCACCCGAGGATATTTTTGCATTTGCCTTCAGATAGAATGGGAGAGAGAGAGGGAGGAAGAGAGAGAAACATCGACATGAGAGAGACACATTGACTGGTTGCCATCCACACGACCCCAACTGGGACCGGAGATAGACTGCATCCGAGGTACGTTCCCTTATCGGGAACCGAACCCGGTACTCTCTGGTCCATGGGCCGATGCTCTAACCACTGAGCCAAAGCAGCCAGGGCTGTTTTACTTTTATTAGCATTTATTTTTATGCTGAATTTACTCCTGGGCCATAAGTGTTTGTTTCTTCTGGAATATCTTTTTTTCCTGTGCAATCTACCTGTTCTGGTTTAGGAATAGTCTGCTCCTTTTTCACTGAGGATCGTCTCAATGTGCCCATGAGCTACATAAGTTCTGTGCTGCATCTTAGGAGTTTTGTTCACCTGGATGTGCTCAATGACCAGTCTACATTTTTCACACTAATGACAGTACTGATCTGTTATTATTAACTAAAGTCCATACTGTATGCAGATTTCCTTAGTTTTTTCTATCCTAGGAGATGACATTACACTCTTGTCATGTCTCCTCAGGCTCCTCTTAGACTTGCCTTGATTGAATGACTTTGATAGTTCTGAGAAGTGCTAAAAGTATTTTGTAGAAAGCCCCTTAATGGGGTTTGCCTGAAGTTTTTCTCATGATTAGGCTGGGGTTATGGGTTTTTGGAAGGAAGGTCATAGAGGTAAAGTGCCGTTTTTAATCACATCAAGGGAACATACTATCAACATCACTAATCACATTTGATGTTGACCGTGGTTACCTGGTTGAGGGAGTATTTTTCAGTTTTCTCCACTATAAACTCACTGTTTTTCTCCCCTTTTCTAATTGTTCTCTGAGAAGGGATGTCACTATGTGAGACCACACATAGTGGTGGGGAGTTAACTCCACCTCCTTGAGGAGAATAGATTTGTCTCTTCTCTCCCATTTTTTATATAAATATTTATATCAGTATAGACTCATGGGAATTTATTTTATACTTTGAGTTTTAATTCCATTATGTGTTATTTTGTTGGTCAAATTGGTCCACTTGAATCTTTGACATATTCCTGTCGTGTTTTTTTTTAGCACTTCTGTACTTTCTGACACTAAAAGATGCTTCAGACTTATCTTGTAAATTTCCTGCCCCAATTCTAGAATCTGACATCTTTCAAGGAGCCTTGGTTTCTTTTATTGCAGAATGGTATTTACTTATTTACTAAAAAATTTTAGTCCGGCCGGTGGTTGAGCGTGGACCCATGCACCAAGAGGTCACTAGTTCGATTCCCAGTCAGGACACATACCCAGGTTGTGGGCCTGATCCCCAGTGTGGGATGTGCAGGAGGCGGCCAGTCAGTGTTCTCTCTCATCAATGTTTCTGTCTTTTTCTCCCTCTTTCTTCCTCTCTTTCAAAAATCAATAAAGGAAAAAAAAATTTAAATGATTTCTTTAGTTATAGTTGACATTTAAAATATTAGTTTCAGGTGTACGGCATGGTGGTTAGACATTTATATAACTTACAAAGTGATCCCCTGATAAGTCTGGTAGCCCCTGACAACATACATAGTTATTACAATATTATTGACTATACTTCCTAAGCTATATTTTACATCTTTATGACTACTTTGTAACTGCCAGTTTGTACTTCTTAATCCCTTCACCATTTTTACTAGCTTCCCAGCCTCTCCTGCCCCCCGCTTCTCCTATTCATCTGGTAGCCATCAGTTTGTTCTTTGTGGCTATGAGTTTGTTTCTGTTTTGTTTTTTAGATTCCCCATATAAATGAAGTCATGATATTTGTCTTTCTCTGTGTGACTTATTTCACTTAACATAATACCTTCTAGGTCCTCCATGTTGTTGCAAATGGCAAGCTTTCTTTTTTTTTTTTATGGCTGAAAAATATTTTATTATATATGTATCACATCTTCGTTATCCACTTATCTTTTTTTTTTTTCTTTTTTTAATCCTCACCAGAGGATATTTTTCCATTTTTTGTACAGATAGAGTGGGAGGGAGAGAGAGAGAGAAACATCGACGTGAAGAGACACATCGAGTGGCTGCCACCCACACGACCAACCAGGGCCGGGGACAAACTGCAACCAAGGTACATGCCCTTCGCGGGAACCGAACCCGGGTCTCTCCGGACCGCAGGTCGACGCTCTAACCGCTGAGCCAAACCGGCCAGGGCCATTATCCACTTATCTATCAGTAGTCACTTAGGTTGCTTCCATATCTTGGCTATTGTGAATAATGCTGCAGTGAACATTGGGATGCATTAGTATCCTTTTGAAGTAGTGTTTTGGATTTCTTTGAGTAAATGCCCAGAAGTGGGATAGCTGGGTCAAATGGTAGTTCTATTTTTAATTTTTTGAGGAGCCTCCATACAGTTGTTCATGGTGGTTGCACCAATTTGCAATCCTACCAATAGTGCACAAGAGTTCCCTTTTCTGTACATCCTCGCCAACACTTGTTTTGTTGATTTATTGATGATACCAATTCTGATAAGTGTGAAGTGATAATCTCATTGTGGTTTTAATTTGCATTTCTCTGATGATTAGTAAGCATCTTTTCATATATCTTTTGGCCATCTGTTCACATTTTTGGAATTGTTTGAGGAGGATAGGTATTAATTCTTCTTTGAATGTGTGGCAAAATTAATTTATGAAGCCATCAGGTCAATTTGTTGGCATGTAATTGTTTATAGTATTTTCCTATATATTTTTGTATTTCTGTGGTGTCTTTTGTCACTTCTCTTTTATTTCAGATTTTATTTATTGGAACCTTCTTTTTTCTTGATGAGTCTGGTTAAAGGTTTATCAATTTTGTTTGTCTTTTTAAAGAATCACCACTTGGGCCCTGGCCAGTTTGGCTCAGCGGTTAGAGCATTGGCCTGCGGTCCAGAGAGACCCGGGTTCGGTTCCCACTAAGGGCATGTACCTTGGTTGCAGTTTGTCTTCGGCCCTGGTTGGTCGTGCAGGTGGCAGCCACTCGATGTGTCCCTTTCACGTTGATGTTTCTCTCTCTCTCTTTCTCCCCCCTATTCTATCTGAACAAAAAATGGAAAATTGTCCTCGGGTGAGGATTAAAAAAAAAAAGAATCACCACTTGGGCCCTGGCCAGTTTGGCTCAGCGGCTGGAGCGTCGGCCCGTGCTCCAGAGAGACCTGGGTTCGGTTCCCGCTAAGGGCACGTACCTCAGTTGCAGTTTGTCCCCGGCCCTAGTTGGGTCATGCAGGAGGCAGCCACTCGATGTTTCCCTTTCATGTTGATGTTTCTCTCTCTCTCTCTCCTTCCCACTCTTCTGGACAAAAAATAGAAAACTGTCCTCGGGTGAGGATTAAAAAGAATCACCACTTGGTTTCATTGATCTTTTGTATTGTTTTCTTAGATTCTATCTCATTTATTTCCTCTCTGATCTATATTATTTCCTTCCTTCTACTCAGTTGGGCCTTTGTTGTTCTTTTTCTAGTTCCTTTAGATGTAAGGTTAGATGGCTTATTTCAGATTTTTCTAGTTTCTTGAGGTAAGCCTGTATTGCTAGAAATTTTCCTCTTTGAACTGCTTTGGGTTGTTGGTTTTTATTTTCATTTGCCTTAAGGTATCTTTTGATGTCTTTCTTGGTCTCATTGTTAATCCAGTCATTGTTTAGTAGCATGTCATTTAGCCTCCAGGTGTTTGTGTGTTATTCAGTTTTCTTATTGTAATTGATTTCTAGTTTCATACAATTGTGACCAGAGAAGATGCTTGCTATGATTTCAGTCCTCTTAGATTTATTGAGTCTTATTTTGTGGCCTGACATGTGATCTGTCCTGGAAGATGTTCCATGTGTGCCTGAAAGAATGTATATTCTGCTACTTTGGGGTGAAATGGCCCAAATACCAATTCATTTTATCTGGTCTAATATGTCATTTAAGGCCACTGTTTCCTTGTTAATTTTCTGTCTGAATGATCTATCCATTGATCTTAATGGGGTGTTAAAGTTCCATGCTGTGACTGTTTTACTGTCCGTCTTTCCCTTTATGTCTATCAGTATTTGCTTTATATTTTTAAGTGCTCCAATGTTAGGTATGTAAATGTTTACAAGGATTATATTCTCCTCTTGGATTGATCCCTTTATCATTATGTACTATTCTTTGTATCTGTGTGTCTTTCGATCTGAAGGGGGTCTTGTAGAAAGCATATGTAAAGGTTTTGTTTTCGTGTCCATTCAGCCACTCTGTGTCTTTTGTAGTTATTGCCATTTTATTCATATTTTTTATCTTTTTTCTTCTTCTTAAAGAAGACCCTTTAATATTTCTTCAATACTGGTTTGGTGGTGATGAATTCCTTTAGTTTTTTCTTGTCTGGGAAGCCCTATGTCTGTCCAATTCTAAATGATAACTTTGCTGGGTAGAGTAATCTTGGTTGTAGGTTCTTGCTTTTCATCACTTGCAATATTTCTTGCCACTCCCTTCTGGCCTGCAAAGTTTCTGTTAGAAATCAGCTGACAGTCTTATGGGAGCTTCCTTGTAGGTAGCTAACTCCTTTTCTCTTGCTGCTTTTAAGATTCTTTTTGTCTTTGACCTTTGGCATTTTAATTACGATGGATCTCAGGTGGGCCTCCTTGGGTTCATCTTTTTGGGATTCTCTGTGCTCCCTGGACTTGTATGTCTATTTCCTCTGCCAGGTTATTTCTTCAGATAGGTTTTCAATCCTTTATTCTGTCTTCTCCTAGTAACCCCTATGATGCAGATGTTGGTACACTTGATGTTGTTCCTGAGGTTCCTTACACTGTCCTCATAATTTTATATATATATATATTTTTTGTTTTTGTTCTGATTAGGTGTTTTTCATTGTCTTATCTTCCAAATCTCTGATTTGATCCTCTGCTTCATTTGATCTTCTATTGATTTTTTTTTTTTTTTTTTTTTTTATAAATCCTCACCCTAGGGACATTTTTCCATTTTTTGTTCAGGTAGAGTGGGAGGGAGAGAGAGGAAGAGAGAGAGAGAGAGAAACATCGATGTGAAAGGGACACATCGAGTGGCTGCCACCCACACGACCAACCAGGGCCGGGGTGGCTGCCACCCACACGACCAACCAGGGCCGGGGACAAACTGCAACCGAGGTACATGCCCTTAGTGGGAACCGAACCCAGGTCTCTCTGGACCGCAGGCCGACGCTCTTACCGCTGAGCCAAACCGGCCAGGGCTGATCTTCTATTGATTTTATCTAATGTATTCTTCATTTCAATTATTGTATTGTTCATTTATGACTTTTTTTTTACGGTTTCTGTCTCTTTGTGTAAGTTCTCACTGAGTTCATTTATTCTTTCCTAAGTTCTTTGAGCATAGTTATAACCAATGTTTTTGTTTTTGTTTTTTAATTTGTTAATCCTCACCAAGGATATTTTTCTATTGACTTTTAGATAGAGTGGGAGGGAGGGAGGGCGAGAGAGAGAGAAAAACATTGATGTGACAGAGACACATCGATTGGTTGCTTCTCACATGACCCTGACCGAGGACAGGGATTGAACTTGCAACCCAGGTGTGTGCCCTTGACTGGGAATCGAACCCATGAGCCTTTCTTTGGTCTGCAGGCCAATGCTCTAACCCCTAAGCCAAACTGGCCAGGGCATAATCAGTGTTTTGAACTCTGTTTATGGGAGCCTCCATTTTGTTTAGTTCTTTTTCTGTAGTTTTGTCCTATTGTTTCATTTGGGACATGTGGGGTTTTTTTTTCTCTTCATTTTGCCTGCTTCCCTCTATTTGTATGTATTACGTAGATCTGCTATGTCTCCCAGTCTTGGCTTGGTGTCTCTATGTATTAGATGACCTGTGGGGCCCAGTGGTTCAGTCTCCCTGGTGACCAGGTGCTTCAGGCTGTCCCTTGTGTGGGCTCTGTGTAGTCTAATGTTATAGTTGAACCTTGATTGCTGTTGGCATATCAGTGGGTGGGCCTAACCCTCAGGCTGCCTGGCTTTGAGGATTAGCTGTGACTACAGTGGAGATGTTGTGTGAGGCTGACCCCATGGAATGGGATTTGCTTTAGTAGGGCTCTGACACCTACTCAGTCCACCCTTTTGGCATATCATTTGTGGAGCTAATTGGGTGGTGCTCTGGTGTGGTCTGAACCCAGCCATGGTGTGTATTTGTTCTGGGGCCTCTTGAGGGGGGCTCTGATCCAGGCTAAGGTTAGCTGCTGCCTATGTCCAGCTTGGGGCCTCCTGGTGGGAGCTACAAAATTGGCCGTTGTTATCTGTCTGTTCTGGGCCTGAAGACTCCCGGGAGAGGCTGTTCTGTGAATGGAGGCCAGCTTCCACTAGTGCCAGGCTTGGGCCTCTTTGCTGGAACTTCAGGTCATGCTGAGGCTAGCAGCTGCTTGTCTGGGGTTTGTGGACCTTAGAGAGATTTTAGGAAAGTCTGCAGCGTGGGCCAAGGCTGGCTACTTGGGTGTAACAGCTGCTGAAAGAGGTTTGGCCAGTGTGCTACTTGGGTGTAGAATCTCAGAGAATCAGGCTGGGTGGTGGTTGAGCTCAACAGACAGTGGCCCCTGCCTGCACTTCTGTCCAGGAAAGAGCTGTCTCTCCAGCCCTTGCCCTGAAGCCAATTCACCTCCCCATAAGTCTGTCAGTTTTCAAGCTTCTGTCCCTTGGTTGGAGCTTAGGGCAATTGTTTTGAATGAGTGAGTCTGTGCTTGGACCCTTTAAGAGGACCCCTGGGTCTACAGCAGCCAGCAGCCCCCCTCCCTCCCGTCTCACCCAGAGAGTCCCAGCTGGAGAACCTGGTGTGGAGCTGAGATACCTTGCTCCTCAGGGGAACCTCTGCAACAGAGATATCCCTCCAGATTTTTTTTTTATAGAGTGGGAGGTAGGATGGAGAGGGGGCAGGGATTGGGGGGGGGGCATTGATGTGTCTCACATTGATTGGTTGCATCCTGCATGACCCAGACCAGGGCCGAGAATTGAGGTACGTGCCCTTGACCTGAATCAGATCCGATACTCGTTGACCCGTGGGCTGACTCTCTCACTGCTGAGCTAAACTGGCCAGGGCTCCCTCCCAATTCTTTTTATTGTTTGTTTTCAGGAGGGATCAACAGCAGCATCTTTATTCCCAGAAGCAGCGGCTTTATTCAATACTTCTAACCACTTTTATAGATTTGTGCAATGGGACAGGGCAGTGCGTGGCGCATGTGTCGTAGGCTTTTGCTGTGTCATGCTTTTGTAAGAAAACATGGTCTGCGGCCTCTCTCAACAACAGGCCACGTTCCCAGGCCCCAACATTCCACCCGCTAGAGGCTGGGGTGTCGGGATTTAATCCATAAAGCATTTCCCTGTATGCAGACCCCACAACAGCAGTACAGGTCGCAACACATAACCAAGAGGCCTCCAGTGAGGCCTGCAAGGGCCGTGCCCTGATGCATGGTGAGTCACTGCTCCTTCTTTCAGGCCTCGTTTCCACAGGTCCTGCTACATGTCTTTCCCCAACAGGGGTCGGTGGCCTTTAAGCCACTCCCGGCTGCCCAGTGAGGCAGCTATAGAGCTAGGCCGCTGTGTACCGCCCAACTATCGGTGCACACATGCACACGGCCGGACTCTTTCATTAACACTATCGACATACCTTGTACTTTGGCCCGTTGACTCGAATGTCCGGCTCCTGTATCATACCAAAAAGTATCCGTAGCCGGTTGCAGGGCCACCACCATTCACCTCGGCAAGAACATCAGTATACTAGGCATCTGCCGGAGGGGGAGGCTTTCCCTCCTCAAAAGGGCTGGGCTTCCCTCCACCTCGGCAGAGGGCTCCTCCCATTCTGCCCTAAACTGTCTAGGTCCCAGCAAGGAGTGCAGCTCCTGTGTCAAGGGGCTGGTAGCGAACCGAGCCCTCTGTTCCAAGTCAGCTCCCCTTTGTCCAAGTAGGAGTTTAGGCCATGCCCGTGCATTGTCGAGTAGCCCAAGACCGTAACCACCCCTCTACCGGGTAGGTGGTTTGCACTGTGACAGGACAAGGACCAGTGATACTTCCACTGGCTAACAGGGTTGCATACACCACCACCAACTGCTTAATAAGGGAGTGATGACTCTCAGCTCTGTTCAAGGACCAGAACCCAGTAGGACTCTTTCGAGCCCCTTGTTTCTGCCAGAGACTCCAGCCAAACTGCGAGTCGTCCACTTGTATGTCAGGAGGAACGGCAAAGTCGGACCCACGACTCTCAGCGTCTGCACCTGGGCCACTGTCTGTTTCATGGCCAGAAACGCTTGCTCCACCGTAGGAGACCAGTCCCAGGCCTCCCCCTTCCGGGCCATGTGGTGGAGGGGTTTCATCAGCATGGCTAAACGGGGTACAAAGGTTCTCCATAACCCTAGCAGTCCCAAACGTGTCTGCAACTGTTTCACTGTTTCTGGTCAGGGATAGACCTGCATTTTATTTATAATTGCCTCTGGCATGACCTTCGTCTTACCCGAGCAAACAACACCCAAGAATTTGACAGAGTATCCAGGCCCTTGCACTCTGTCCTCACCCGCCAGGGCTTCCCAAAGGCTGCGAGCTCCGGCTTCTAGCTCTCACCCTGCCGACTGTGCCAAGTGTCAGAGACCGGGCTGCAGGGGAGGTTTCGGCAATGAGATACCCAGGGTAAAGAAATTCGCAGAGCTGGCATCAGGAGGGATCAACAGCAGCATCTTTATTCTCAGCAGCACAGTGGCAGCCCCCAAATAGGCCAGAACATTGGACATACAGTTCACTCTTTGTTTCCATACGGAGGGCAGAGCTCAGTGTGGGAGGTTTTCCTGGTTGCACTGCTTTGCACCGGGTAGGGCAGGGGCGTGGGTGGGCACGCACAGTGTGGTGAATTTCTTATCCTTTTTGCTGGAATCTTTTAAAAAGAATTTAAAAAATTCTGGTACAGTTGACATTCAATATTATGTTAGTTTCAGGTGAACATCAGAGTGGCTAAACATTTAGATAATTTATGAAGTGATCCCCCCATAAGTCTAGTTACCTACCTGGTACCATACATAGTTATTACAGTAATATTGACTATGTTCTCTATACTGTTCTTTACATCCCGATGACTGTTTTGTAACAGTCAGTTTGTATTTCTTAATCCCTTTACCCTTTTCATCCACCTCCCTAATCTTCCTCCCATCTGGCAACCATTAGTTTTGTTCATTGCATCTATGACTTTTTGTTTTGTTTTGTTTTTTAAGATTCCACATATAAGTGAAATCATACGGTATTTGTCTTTCTCTATTTGACTTATTTAATTCGTATAACATCCTTTAGGTCCATCTATGTTGTTACAAATGGTACATTTTCATTCTTTATGGCTAAAAAATATTCCACTGTATATTTATGTACCACATCTTTATCCAATTGTCTGTTCATGGATACTTAGGTTGCTTCTATATTGTATATGGCTATTGTATATGAAATGTCCTTCTTTGTTATAGCCTTTGTTTTATAGTATATTTTGCCTTACATAATTATTGCTATCCCCAGCTTTTATTTCATTTCCATTGATTTATTTTTAAATATGTTTTTATTGATTTTTTTAGAGAGAGAGGGAGAGAGAAAAACATTGATGTGAGAGAGGAACATTGATCAGCTGCCTCCTGCACTCCTCCTACTGGGGATCGAGCCTGCAACCTGGGCATGTGCCCTGACCGGGAATTGAACCAGGACCTCTCAGTCCATGAGATGATGCTCAATTCACTGAGCCACACCAGCCAGGCTATTTTGTTTTCATTTACATGAAATACTTTTTCCCATCCCTTTACTTTCAGTCTGTGTGTCTTTTGATCTGAAGTGCATCTCTTGTAAACAGCATATAAGGGTCTTGTTTTTTTATTCATTCAACTACCCTGTGTCTTTTGATTGCAGCATTTGATCCCTTTACATTTATGTAGTTATTGCCATTTTATTATTCATATTTTTGATATATTTTTCTTCTTATAGAAGTTCCTTTAGCATTTCTTGTAACTCTGGTTTGGTGGTGAACTGTTTTAGCTTTTTCTTGTCTAGGAGCTGGAATCTTGTCTTGGTTGCACATTGGACTCAGTGCTTTTGCTTCTGAACCGCTCGGTGGAGTTCTCACAAAGATGTCCTAGTCTGTACGATGCTATTAACTCAGTGTCTCTGTAGGTGGGGAAGGGCCTGCAGCTTTCTAGTCCACCAGTTTGCTGACATCACTCTCTATTTCTTTTCTACTCTTATTTTTTTTTAATTTTTTTTTTTATCCTCACCCGAGGACATTTTCCCATTGTTTGTTCAGATAGAGTGGGAGGGAGAGAGGGAAGGGAGAGAGAGAGAGAGAAACATCAACGTGAAAGTGACACATCAAGTGGCCACCACCCGCACGACCAACCAGGGCTGGGGACAAACTGCAACCGAGGTACATGCCCTTAGTGGGATCTGAACCCTGGTCTCTCTGGACTGCAGGCCGACGCTCTAACCGCTGAGCCAAATCGGCCAGGGCTGCTCTTTTTTTTTTTAAATAAAGTTCTTAAATGATGTGCAACACACACCCAGAAAAGTACATAGACCATAATGGCACAGCCTGATAAATGTTTAGACATGAACACACTTGCCTCCCCAATACGGAAAGAGCATTACCAGCATCCCAGAATCCCATTCTCCCCCTTCACTCTTTGACTTCTCTTTTCAGAAGTAATTACTGTCCTGACTTCTGACTTCTAGCCTCGTAGATTATTTTTTCCTGTTTTTGAACTTCAGACAAATGAAATCATACAGTTTGAACTTTATAAAAATTGATTGAAGTGTTGCCCTTGCTGGTTTGCTCAGTGGTTAGAGCTTTGGCCCGCAGACCAGAGAAACCCAGGTTCGGTTCCCGCTAAGTGCACGTACCTTGGTTGCAGTTGGTCCCCGGCCCCAGATGGGCTTGTGTGGGTGGCGGCCAGGCGATGTGTCTCTCTCACATTGATGTTTCTCTTTCTACCTCCTCTCTCTCCCGCTCTATCTGAAGATAAATGCAAATATGTCCTTGAGTGAGGATAAAAAAAAAGTTAAAAAAAATGGAAGTATTAAAAAGTACATAGAGACATGTAGAGAAGTGCACATATCATAAAAGGTGCAGCTTGATGAGTTCTAAAACTAAACACATCCACATAACCGACACCTGAATCAAGACAAAACATGCCAGCATCCCAGGAGTCCCAGCTGCATCCCTGCAGTCACCGCCAACCCTTCCCCTTCTCGGCACTTCCAAGGAAACCACTTTTAATAACAAAGATTAGTTTAGACTGTTTTGGACTTCTTGGAATCAAACAGTTTTGTGTCTAGTTTTCATTCAGCATGTGTATGAGATTCATTCATGTTGCATGTAGCATTTCTGTTGCCGTGTACTTTTTTGTTGCATGAGTATCCCAGTTTTTCCCCCATTCTGATTTTAATAGACCTTTGAGATTTCTGTAGCTTTTGGTTGTTTTGAATAGGGCTGCCGTTCGCATTCTTGTGCGTGTCTTTTGGTGTGCACACACACTCATTTATCTAGGGGATGACTGGGTCGGGCCAGAGGACAGTCATGCCCTTGGTTCTGGTTTTGCAGGGTGATGTCCGAATTCACACTCCCGCGTCGCAGTATATCAAAGTTCCAGTTGTTCCATTTCCTCAGTAGCACTTAGCATCGGCAGTCTTTTAACATTTTTTCAAAGCTCATTTCTTATTTTTTTCAATTTTTTTATTGCGGTAAAATATACTTAATAGAATTTACCATCTTAACCATTTAAAGGTGTGCAGTTCAGTGGCATCAGATACATTCATTATGTTGTGCAGCCATCACCACCACCCACCTCTGTAACTTTCTCATCCAGTTGAAACTCACTGAAGAAGAGCTCTCCACTCGAACCCTGCGGCCCCTGGGCACCGTGCCCTCTGCCGGACCGTGAGGACTCTGCCTCACCAGGTGGACTCGGATGAATTTGTCCCTTTGTGACTGGCTATTTCACTTGAAAGAAGGTCCTCAATCCATGTTGTAGCATTAGCTAATTTCTTCTTAACCTGCTCATTTACTTTTCCATGTACATAAGAAATTTCACAGTATAATTTTCATTTTCACGTTATCGTTCTCAAAATGTATTCAACTCAGTCCCTCATTTTCAGTTATTGTATCAGCCTCCGCACGAATCGAGAGAGAGCTCTGGGTTTCCACGGCGCCGTGCAGGCTGCTCCTCTCGCTGGTCGGCTGCGGCACAGGCCGCCCGGCTGCGACCTGGGTCAGTGCCCTTCAAGTTTCTTCTCGTCACCTGAAGGGCGCTCAGTGACGCCACAGCACACCTGAGGCCTTTCCGTGCCGAGTGTTGTGTTTGCAGGAGGAAGTTCTGGCAGAAAGGGCAGAGAAGGTGTAGGTTCCACAGAGACTGTGATAATTTACATAAAAAAAGAGAAAAAGTAGACAGCACCGGACAGATTTAGTTGCCAAGGATTCAAATTAGATTTTACACCATTTGCCCTCAATCAAAACTAAAGTAAGATTCCTTTATATCAAAATGTCATTAATACTGACTGGTATAAAGTTGAAAATGAAATTGTTTTACTCCTCATGTAATTAAAAATGTTCCTTGAAGTGTTGGGTCTTTTGTTTTAGCTCCTCAGGACTAGAAGGCATGCTGAATAGAGGCTTGTCATCCTTTCTAGGAGTCCGGATCCCTAAGCAGGGAAGGGGGGGGGAGCGGCTGGAGGAAGTTACCCCCCTGCCCTTTCTTCCCTCATTAGCTGCCTCTTGAAGTGGATTTAACTAAAGCGAAGAGACAAGATTTTGAACCATCTGTAGAACAAGCGAGGTACAGCAGCTGCCGACAGAACATGGCTCTGGGACCCCCAAAACCACAGGAGGTGACCTCCCCTTGCAGACCCAGCCACTCAGACGACCCCCACATTGTGATACAGGGGGATAAGGACAGCAGCTCCCGGTATGGGGCCTAAGTTCCCCGCCTTCCTCTTCTGCCTTCTCATGTAGCCTCACCCCCAGTTCTACCTTCAGAGCCACATGTTGCACTGTGTGCCCCTCAGGAACTCACTGCCACCTTGTCGCTCTTCGGTGCAGAAGCCTAGCGCCCTCGGCTGCGGAGAGCGAGGCCACTTACCAGCGGAAGCTCCGGCAGAAACAGTTGCAGCAGCAGTTCCGGGAGCAGATGGAGAGACAGCAGCAAGTTCAACGCCCTGCTCCGAGCACTGAGAAAAAGGACCAGGGTTTGTGACAAGGATGGGAGCAGCGCCCCGGGGAGGTGTAGTCTGTACCCCAGGAAAGGCTTGTCCCCAGGGCCTGATCCTCTGCCAGCAGGGTGCTGGGGTCCCCGCCGGAGCTCGGTGGGACGTCCCTCCTTACACTGGCAGAGCTGAGTCCAGAAAATTAAGACAGTGAGCCCCTGCCTTGTATTTCCCCGTTTCTGAAGACACGAATCTTTCGGGTTGGGGGAAGTGATGGGCCTTGGCAAAATCTGAAGTAGAAGTGTCATGGTACAGAGTTGTTTTTCCAGTTACCCATGACTGTCCCTGCAAAGCCTTTCTGAGTTGTCTTTGAGTATAAGGCAGATCTGCACTTGACAGTAATGGGAGCTCTGGGCAGTTCTCTCTATGAACTTGCTTCCCAGGCCAGATTCAGCGGGACTGGCAGGTCCAGGTGTCTGTGGAGTCTTTCCCAGAGTAGAAACAGGGAGGGCTGATCCCAGATCAGCTGCGTTTTTAGCACAGCTTCTCCCTAAGAATTATGACGTTCACAGAGGACTTGCTCCCATTAACGGTCCCCTCAGCACCTAGGCTGAAATTAACAAAGGGGGAAAAAAATACACCCACAAAACAAAGTTACTGTGCTGGGGATGTTCTTATTAAGGATTTTTCTAGATCTTTAGCTTCCAGTTGCAGATGTCCCTGGGGATGGGGGGGGGCAATGTCCTCCGGGCCTTTGCCCCACCCCTACTCACCACTGTTTATATTGTTTTTCTATAGTGAATTCCTACTGAAGACTTTCTTGGAACAAGGGTTATGGCTTTAAATAGTAAAAACTAGACCAGACCAGATGTCTTCTAATAACCCTTCTATTTTTTCCTCTAGAGGAGAAATAAACTGTTTCCCCCAATTTGGTAGGGAGAGAAAGGTTATTGTAACCTTCCTATAGATGTTTAGGTGGGACTGGTCTCAGGAATCTTGAGTTCTGCTGGCTGCTGGGACCAGTGTAGCCCGGGCGCCCGGGCTGTTCCCTGTGACTGAGCTCTGTGGTCTGCTCTGCAGCGGAGCCCGCGGCGCCTCCGAAGCACAGCACTCCCAGGGCCGGCGGTGCGGAGCCCCTGGAGCAAGACCTCCTTGCAGGTGGGCAGGGGCTGACGGGATGCTGAGTGTTGCTTAGGAAACATCTATGAAATGCTTGTAAGTTACTGTGTGGGTACCTTTGGTGGTTACGAATGCATTTTAAAAGAGGCTTCTGTTTCATAGCCCCATGATTTTAGGAAAAAGAGGACCCAGAATGGGTTGGCGGTTCTGACTGGCAGAACAGAGTCATCTCCTCTATTGCCCCAACCTAAGAGAAACTTCAGTGTACCTTTAGGGGTTGGGGACAGAACTTCTAGAAACTGTCACAGGGCCCCCATAGCATAGGATTTCTTTCGACCTGTTTTTCCAGGGCTTTATGTGAGAACACTTCCTCGTTTGTTGATGCTACATTTTCCTGTGATCCTGCAGACAGTTTTGATATATGGGATATGGCTCCAGATGCAGGGGGCGGTGTTGCCGATCCCTTGTCTAGACCAGAGCCGCACCAGACTGCTGCCACACCAGTCCTGAAGAGCCAGATGGTGACCCGGAGCAGGACCCCACAAAGCGTTTGCCACCAGAATCCACAAGCAAAATCCGAACCTTGGCACCTCCAAACTCCCAACATCAACCAACACATGACAGGTAGCAAAGTGTTTTCGGAACAAAAAAATGAAGGGAGAACCTGGGCTTAATTCTGTGAATTGTAAAGGTGGAATTGCATTACATTTAAAAAGGTTGGGTGAGTCATGACAGAGGAATAGCAGTGTAAGAAAATAGAAGATAATTGGTTTGAGAGCCAGAACTTGTCCTTTGGGTCCTGGTGGGAAGCTTAGGCGTGACTGCATTCAGGGCTTTTCCTGGGAAAAGTGGGCCTGTCATTATTGTTGCAACTGAGTCCAGAGTTAACAGAGGGATCTCTTCTTCATAACAATTTTAATTCTTAGGTTTTTGGTTTAAGTCAGGATCATTAACTAATACAATTCAGAAATTACTAGCTGTGAGTTTATTTTAAAACCATGGCAGCTATATTTTAACACCTTTTTCTCATATAGGAAACTGTGACTCCTATAGGAAGAACCAGGACACAAAGAAAAGAAAATTGGATCTATCTTAACAGAGGCCCAGGTCACATCACCGGACTGTCACAGGAACTTGAGAAAACTTTTTAGCCACTGCTCACCAATCCTAGGGAATGAGCTTTATTTCCAAGGATTTACCTTGCTTAGTTCTGAACTTTTCCAGAGGATTTGACTGGAGCCTGCTGCAGATAAAGCCGAGCAGTTGACAAACAAGTACTTTAAAAATGCCTGTCGCACACTGCAGTAGGCTTTGGGGAGATTAAATACTTTTTCTTGGATTCTTGAGGCTCTTCATTTTTTATTCCTATTATGTTAATAAATGTGTACAACTTTTAGGAAACAGTGTTGGCTGAAAGTAATATAAGCCATACTACCAAGCACAAACTTCTAATTGCCTACACTAAATCACTAAGCGACTCTGCCTTCTTTCATGTCAGGGCACCAAGTTCTAAAGTTGCCCACATGAGGACCGTACATGATGCCTAGAACAAAGCCTGGAGTGGTTGTTTTACTCCTGGGCATCGATCCAAGGCCAAAGAAAAGGTATTTCAAGAGCGCAAAATAGCCCTGGCTATTTTTCTCAATGATTAGAGCTTCGGCCTATGGACCAAAGAGTTGCAGGTTTGATTCTGGTCTTCGGCCTGTGGGCCTAAGAGTTGCAGGTTTGATTTCCCAGACCCTGTAGGGGTCATGTGGGAGACAACCAATCAGTGTGTCTCTGTCACATTGATGTTTCTCTCTCTCTCTCTCCCCCACTCTATGTAAAAATAAATGGAAAAATACCCTTAGGTGAGGATTAACCCCCCCCCACCCCCGAGAAAGCACAAAATAAATCCATTATTTGGTAACAAAAGAGAAAATACAAGTAGCTGTTTATAGTTCCCCATTTCAGACATGTGATACAACCCACCTTAACATAAACTATTTTTCCATTGTGCTTAGATGCTTTATAATTCTTCCCCTCAAATAATGGGTTTGCAAGTTTACTTTTTAAGGTGCATTTTGGGCTGTACCTTTTATCTGATCTTGAAGCAGTAGCTGTTACTTCTTTCTGAATAACACCCATTTGCGAGAAGCTGGGAAACTAAGGCAAGGAACTCTTAAAAACTAAGAAGGCAGCCATCCATTTCTACTCTGGGAAGACGCAGAGGCAGTGGCGTACCCTGATTTCCCTTTACCTGTTGTTGGGCAGAGTTGGCCATACCTCCGTCTTTGATTTTGATATCCTTACCATCTCCTTCAGGATAGATATCACCATTGTCTGCAGCATAACCGTGGTTCAGGTCAGAATTGCCACCAAAAAAGTCCTTGAAGTTAGGAATCCAGTTATAAATTGCACACAAAACAGAGCTAATTAAATTACGAGAAAGGAATGGGCTGGAAATGAAATCCCACAACTCAACAAAAGCCAGTTTGGTTTATTTGAATGGTTTCATTAAATAAGTCTACAAAGGTTATAAACTGAAGCACAAAGCGCAATCTTACAAGAAGCGCAACACCCAGAGTTAGTGCAAAATGTACAATTAACGGCTGCGGAGAAACCCAAGGTTTGAATTGTTTATTCAATTTTTTTAAACAGTATACATTGTTAAATAATGTTAGGAAAACATTTATAATTCAGAAAGATTTTTTAATGTGGAAAAAGATACTCAAAGTGTACTATTAACACAAAAATAATTTAAACATTTCAGTAGCTAGTTCATTCCTCTAGGCTTCAGTTATTTCATCCACAGGAGGGGAAAAAAATCAACAGTAAATAAAACCAGTTCTTACTTTTTTGTGAGTGAAGAGATCTCAAAATTATTAAACCAAAGTAACAAACAATGTGCTGCATTCGGTTTGCGTGTTTCTCTAGTAAAAAGTATTGTTTTGTCTTAGGTGGTCCGGTTTTCATTTACTTGGCCACCTTCTTTGTTCTATCCTTACTCTTCCCATCTCCCCAAGAATTCTAAGTAGAGAATGAATAAGTAAACAGTTTGGAAGGAGGGCTTGGAACCCCTGCCCTTTTCACGTCTACACTCCTAAGCCCTTCGTCTCTCACTGGCATCTTGGGGCCCAGGCTAACTTAAAGAGAAGGGCCCGTGAAGGAACAACAGGCCAGGAGAGCCAGCCGGGCTCTTCCATTGTGGTGATTCCTGGGATGTGCCATTGAGGTGGGTAAATAGGTTGGAAACGTCAATTTTCCAACTCAAGAGTCAAGACAAGAAGCACCCAAAAAATTAAGAGTCCTAGCTTTTCCCTCAACTTCAGAGATAATAGAGACCCCAACATAGCCAATTAGGAGAGTATTTCCTGAAAGCTCTGAAAATAATAGAACTGCCCATTACAAGTAGGCATAGCACTAAATAATACTGGTTGGTTGCAGTTATTACTTAAGGAGAATATCTGTTAATATGAAATGTGAGAAGAGCAGTTGTAATTGCAGAAATAAAGGTGGCACAACAGATAATGATCCTGCAACCATTTGGACATTACACAGGAGAAGAGCAGGAGGAATAAGCATTCCTTTCCACAGTGCTTAATGCAGATGTGGGTCCACTTTCCACAAAAATACAGTACCCACGCTGAGCAATGCCTGGTACATCTGCAACAAGAGGAGAGCAATCCAGACAGATTTTCTTAGAAGCAACTTTCTCCATCTGTGACACTTCTCACTATCACGTTTCCCAACTTCAAAACCAGCTCCCACCTGCTTCCCAAGTTCAGCCGTTTCTTCTAGGTGTGTTCAGGCCCAGCTCAAATGAGTAAGGCTCACGGCATCCACTGGCCAGGCATCACATCTTTAAAACAAGTTTGTTCTCCCACTCTGTAGTCTTTTTCTTTCACTTATCGCACACCACCTTTAATCTTTTAAATCGCCCAGTTTTGTTACAGCACCCCTTGTCACTGTTCCTGAAACAGAACTTCCTACTTTCAACCACTGATGTCAATTTAACTTCTCACTCTGCTCACCTTACACCTGCTCTAGCAAAATTGTTGAATGACTTAAAAAAAATACTCTCTCAATTTCCCTTTGGCATAACCCGCTGCTGGGGTCACATGGACCTTAGAATTCCTTCCACATGCCCTTTGCTGATCTGGGGTCTGATGAGAAGTTGATGCTAATGGCAAAAGCAATAGAAGTCCAAGGCACTAAAATATCCAGCAAGCAATACTGGGAGAACAGAAGTATTCAAGTACGTAATTTATACAATTTTACATTCACATTTATTTATCTAATACAATGGAAATACAAAGGAAAAAGTTAAAGTGTCTCAATAAGTAAAGGCTAGAGCTAGCTTTTTTTTTTTCAACCTTTTAAATCTTTCATATTTTCATCTTAAAACTACTGTTGTCCAACAACATTTATATATCACAGTGTTTCCACATCAAAACTGATGGCAAAGTTACATGTCCGCAGGGAACTTTTTTTTCCTAGTTGCTAATGCTGCAGTCAAAGCTGCTAATATCATTTGCTTAAAGCACTAATGACCTATCATAAGAAAGGGCTGAAACCTCAGTCTCCTGGTGTTTTTCACTGGGTTCTAAAGAGAGAAAAAAGAAAGAAGAGAAAGGGGAAAAGTGGAGAAACAGGGTAGGAGAGAGCCCAATACCTTTTTTGCCTCGTGGCTTACATTCTTAAGGGAATAAGGGGCTTAGGGTGGATACCAAAATTAAGAGCGCCACCCACTTGAAAATACAGATGGGGTTTGGTTCTCCCTTGAGTGCTCTAGTCGCTTCCTGATGAAAGCCCCCCTTCCTGGCCCTCACTGGGGGTGCAGGTGAACAGGAAAGCACACCTTGAAGCTGCCCCACCACAGGAAAGCCGCTCTTTCCTTCTTGTCCTGCTCATGAATGGCGCAAGGGGAGGAGGACTCTCCATTCATTCTGAGGGCTCTAAGCGGTATCAAAAACATTCCTTTCCGGCAAGAAGTAGTTAAATGCAGCACTAGTAGTTAGTATAAACCTACCCCCACCACTCAGCACTCTCTTTCTGCCCCCTACTCAGTTAAAGTCTCTAGGTCTAAGTGGTCCGCAGGTTGGAACCTGGGGGGTTGCTGATGGATTTCTGCAAGTTGCTGATGTTGAAATTCTGTAGGGAGGCAGATCCCACAGGCTGGAACTGCCCGAGTGGCTGTGGCGCAGGGCCACCCGTCCCACTCCACTGAGCGCCAAAGGGGGGGGCTGGGAAACCGTACTGCTGTGGGGGGCACATAGACTTGGTGAAGTGACCTAGAGAGGTAGCTGATGCTGCAGGGAGGGGGGCAGAGCCACCCAGGTTCGAGGTCATGGAGATGCACAGCTGTCCAGGTGCAGAGAACTTCCTTGCCATCCCAGGGCCCTGAAAACAAAACAGCTTGTCGTCAAGTGTGGTGTGGGCGTAACACACAAACGTGAGATGAGCAGTACGCAAATATTTTATCACTGGGACTGTCTTAATCTTACAAAACCTTTCGTAATAATTATTGGCTCTTCGCACTTCACCAAACGGGTGAGAACACCCACTCTGAGTGGAAGTGGGTGGTGTCTGTGTGTGTGTATAGGCGCAAAGGGTATTAAAGGAAAAGGGAAAAAAAACTGAGGTGACCAATGGGGAGCGAAGGATTCAGGGAAGGAAAAATGTAAGGGCACCTGGGTGACTTTTGTCTCACTTTTCTAAAAGTGTTAAAATTAACAAGCTACTAAAGGTCACGGCCCGAAATGTCAAACACTAGTCCAGGTCGTTTATATCATCTTGGACTCACGTGCTAAGCGGCTAAATGGGAAACTTACCTCGTAATTCATATGTCCTTTACTTCCTCTTCTGCCTGAAAGATTCATGGCATCTCGGGCCCAATTGTCCACCAACTTGTGCAGGTCATCTGTGAATGTGCCCTTCCTGCTGGAGGTCATGGCAGGGGGCTGAGCCTGCGTGGCTTGGCTGTTCACTGCTCCTCCAACAGTGTTTGTGCTGCTGGTCCCTAGAGTCAGAAGAAGCAACAGAATGGAACCATTACGTGGTGTTTGAGTTATACTTTAATGAACAGGAAAAGCTTCACAGAATGATGAATGGACAAGCCACAGAATGGGGAGAGGATGGATTGGGAAGCCATGTAAGAAAGGAGGATTCCAAGGTCTTATTTAACCAAATGTTTTGCCATAACAGGGTGATGAAACCAGATTCTCTTCAGGAGCTGCAGGTAAGGCTACAGGACTCAGGACAATGGTCAGCACAAAGGGCAGGGCCCTCTCTAGCAGCCTGTTCACAGAGCATCTGCGTATGGAAACTTCCTGCCGGTAACCGGTCCCAGCACTGCACCGAGGAGGGAAGTGTGGGATGGTCAGTGAGGCTAGTTGCTCTAGAGTGTTGCAAAACACAGGGCAAAACAAAATGATTTCTTGATCACTGGGGCAGGGATCAAGGAGGAGTTATAGAAATGCAAAGATAGGTGTTTGGCCCGGCCGGTGTGGCTCTGTGGATTGAGCATCATCCCATGGACTGAGAGGTCCCGGTTCGATTCGTGGTCAAGACACTTGCCTGGGTTGCAGGCTCGATCCCCAGTGTGTGACATGCAGGAGGCAGCCAACTGATGTTTCTCTCTCACACAGGTGTTTCTATCTCTCTCTCTAAAAAAAGATTAATAATTTTTTTTTTTTTAAAGAGTTTGGCCCAGGAAAAGACAGGGTTCCCAAACTATGTGGACACTGCCACAATCTTTAGCTATTCTTGAATAGAAAGAGGTGGTAAGAGAAAACACCATGCTCTGTTCAAAAAACTTTTTTACCTAGACCCGTAAACACAAATTTGTAAACATAAACTTGGGAGGAATGAAGGCTTCAACCTCTCCCAATGTCTGAGTGAAGAACCAAGATTACTTGTGAGGAAGGTTTGTTTGCCTGAATCTTTCAACTCCAGGCAGGCGTGCTACTCCTGAAGACGACCTCAGTTTCAACTGGCTCAAGGGTTCTCAGCCCTTCCACCCCCTTCCCAGAAGAGCAGGCACTCTCGTGGAAGAAATGGGAACATTCAGCTGAGGCAGGGATGCAAAAGGGAGGAGGAAGCTTTGAGGTATGATGGAGGAATTCTAGTTCTATGGTTTGACGAGAAAGAAAGGAGTCTGTGTCCTGCCTGATTTCGGCTCTGCTGGAGGGCACACTGCAGAGTATGCGAAGAGGCACGTGTCAGGGAAGAGGGAGAGAAGAGTCATGATCTTGTTTGTTTACCCTCACCCCACCTTCTTACCAGATTTCACATTGGCTGCAGAATAAATAAAAGCTACTAAGTAAGTGGGAAGCCACTAGGCGTTGAGATGTCCAGGGAACGCTGGGGCTCGGTAAATGCATGCCTTCTGCTCTCAAGGCCGCAGCAGCACCAGAGCACAGCAGCACACCTGAAGCAGCTCTGCCACTGAAAAGCCCTGATCCATTTCTAGCCCAGTTTGCACCCCACTACCCAGGGGACGGCACACACAAGCATGTCTGTACTCGAGAGACAGCTAATTCAGAGGTGAAGCTGCAGAGGAAGGTCACATGCTTCTTACCACCAAGGCAAGACATGAACTACCGCAGTGTGTGCCATCTCCCCTCAGTGCCCGCTGCAGTCCCAGGGATCGCTCTCGCACAGACAGTGTGAAGGGGAGAGTGAGCTCCCCTACGGGACGGGGAACCCAAGTGGAAAGGGGTACAAGCGCAGGAAACAGCCTTCCTCGAAGAGCAAGAGGGAGACAGTGGGGTGGGAGCAGAGGCAGCGGGGACGCAGTTGCGATGTGAAACCCGAAGGTAAGCGCGTCACATGCACAAGGACTGCCGTCCTGTCGGAGTGACCACTGCTGGTGAGCGTGACGGTGAGTGAGACGGTCAAAACAAAAACCAGACGTGATCCCAAGTGAGCAGAGCTGTGAAAGCCAAATACAAGCAGCTCGGTCAAGACGAACACGGCTCACTCACGAAGCCCGGCACACCTCTCTAGTCTCATGCTGTTGCCTTTCATGCTGTGAGGCCCCTTTATAACCAGATTTCGTTTCTCAGTTTAATCTATATTACACAATACTGGATTCTGAAAGTGAGGCTTATACCCTGAGGGAGCGTCAACCATACAGCTGACCTTCTTATTTTGGCTTCTGAAAGCAGGCTTTCCCATTAAAGAAGGAAGCAAACACATCCCTTTCTGACCAGAAATAAACTCCTGGGAAAAGTTGACCATAAAAACTAGGAGAACACATAGTCTATTTAGTCCATTTTAGTAATAAAGTGATTAAAAACATTGGTAATACAGATATTTCTGAGAACACTGTGTGCCTTCCAGAGTATACGAATCTGTAAACCTTTCTCAGTTCTACTGAAAAGCTTTCAAAAGTAGTGTATGCTGAACCACCCAAAATCTTTTTTCACTTTCTCCTGCTATAATACATTTCCCCACCCCATGCCGCCAGACCCTAGTAACAATAACCTATTAGTAGCTACAATTTACTGCCCAGTATGTTTCAAGTATAGTGTTTTCTGGTTGACCCTCTAAGTGGCCTGTAAGGTTGTTGAACTATCTGCACGTTAATGAGAAGCCACCAATCTGAGAAGTCAAACTCGACAAAGTTGTGCTTCTCGCCTCACCAATCCAACAGAGGTGGGGTACAGGCTCTCGCAGGCTTTGACCACTGTTGATTTTCCAGTGGTTGGCACATACTTGTTGACTAATTCTTTCCCAAAGGAGTCAGGAATCCTTGATCTCTATATACATATCCATGGGCTTATCAAGCCATAACTATCAGAGAGGTAGGCTCACAGGGGGTCATTACTGAAAACATTGACTATGAGGTGATTTCTTAATCTGGAAGGATAGCCAGTGGTCAGCGAATAAGCATGTTAAAGAATACATGAGAACAGGTGCAGAACTAGAGAGATGGAAGTTGGGAATCAGGGAGTTGTGAGGCGTCAAGGTTCAAAGAACTCATGGATAACAGGCTTTGCAATCGAGGACCAAAAATAACAGAAAAAAGATAATTACTACAGAGCTGGTTGCAAGGACAGACTTTTTTCACCATCTTCCCTGAAGCACAAAGAGAGAGCAATGTGTTAAAAATAAAGAAACATCAGTGTAAAATATTTAGAATCTCCAAACAGCACACAAAATCCCAGCAAGAGAAAGCAGGAGGGGAGACAGATTGGTAGGACCTGGAGCCCTAGCCACAGATGTAGTTCCGTGGGATGTACCTTACTGGCTGTTAGCTTTAACTTAGTTAACTGATGGACTGTGGTACCTGGCTGACAAAAGCGGAATTTCCATACCCAATCTTTGTATCTACCCTGCATTAAGGTTCTGGGATAGGAAGGAGCTCCAGTTTTTCAGATCTCACTGCTTGAATTTCAAATACCCAAGCAGTCTTTCCATTGACCCTGTCTCACTTTCTGTTTCTCCTGCTGGGTTGTTAAAAAGCACTCAATTAAATGCATTAGCAATTCTACCAAAGTAGGTTAACAGATTACCATGGTTACAGTTTTCACTTCATTTAAATTGACTAATATATTTCCACATCCTACACATATATACTAACGCTTTCCCCTCTAGAAAGATCTTTAAAAGTATATGGAAAACAAGCAACTTTTGAACATAAAGCATTAAGGCAAGCCATGCTTCCAAATCATTATCTATTCTGAGAACATAGAATAATGCATCCCAAACTAGTAAGACCTCCATGCCTATAAGCACCTGGTTTTTCTTTCCACATTTGTTTTAAATCTGCCACTTGCAATTTGTTCAACAAGGCTTATAAGATATACTGTATACTGATATGCTTTCAACAAGTGTAGGGCCTCTCATTTTAGACCAAAAGGAAGCGATAAGATTTAGTATTTCTAAATATTTTCATTTGAACAACAGTGTAGTAACACCTACCTTTAAGTGTGATGAGAATTTATTGAATAAATTTGAAGTGTACCTGTCATATTACACTTTAGAAAAAAGCCTTGGTTCTCTTTATTCCCTCTTAAATATTTCAGGCTGTATAACACTTGTCTCCACTATTAATGTCTTTTCATCTTTCTAGCTGGACACATAAATTAAATGTGTGTTTAAGCGTCAAGATGCTAATATGCTTGGTCCAGCCTAGTTTAACCAAAAAGTAATTGATCTGAATGCTCAAAAATCACACATGCTTAGAAAACTACCAAACTGGGTAATGCCTTCCACACCCTTTGTCATGTAGCTCTGGTCTAGTGATATGTGAGGCCCGAGGACCTCTGAACCATTTTCAGAGACAGTGATGGCCTTAGCACATGCATTAAAAAGCACGCCAATAACCACATCAGAAGTTTGAGGCCTTAACAGAGATCTTTATTCAAACTCTAACAAAGGTTTTCTACTTGAGCCCTACTTCTGTTTTTTAAATTTTATTTCAATATACATTTCTTGGCCAATCAGAGGGAAATGATGTGTGCTTCCCCAGTGCGGCCTGTTTCCATGTATGTAACTTTATCTGATCAGTACAACGATCCTAGAAGACAGGCATCATCTTCATTTCACAGATGGGGAAGATGGGCTGGAGAGGTTGGGAGACTTGCTATTGTGTCTTGTGCTTAAGAAGAGAGCTGGGAAATCACAGCTCACAGCAATTAAGTTAAAAAGACCATTTTTGCTTGCAGGTGCGGGGATTTGGTCTTTAATCAAAGAAAGGCTTTATGAGAGTAACTACACTGAAACCTTTTCAACATTTGATCTTATGAAGTTAGAAGGTAGTGCTGGTGAAAGGATCCAATAAAGACATTCTAGCATCTTTTCAATTGATAGATGGTTAGGCTTAATTGACCAGAAAAAGATTCCAACCTCCTCTGAAAAATAGAAAAGTACGGCATAACTTTTACCTACTGCCAGGATCTAAGTGCATCAGTGGTCAAGATGCTTTCTGACACTTCTGATGCTAAAGCAAGGGCAGTACTGAACAGGACTGAAGTTCAGTCTTCACTATTCTTTCTTTAAAAAAAAATTTACTGATTGATTTTAGGCAGAGGGAAAGGGGGAGCGAGAGGACGAGAGAGAGAGGGAGATAGAGAGGAAGAGAGAAAGAGGGAGAGAGGGAGATAGAGAAAAACACTGACTTGTTTTTCCACTTATTTATGCATTCATTGGTTGATTCTTGTATGTACCCTAACCGGGGATCGAACCTGAAACCTGGTGTATCAGGATGATACTCTAACCAACTGAGCCACCAGCAAGAGTCCAGTCTTCATTATTCTGAAGGATCCAGAAATCTATAGCCTGACACCATATCTACCCTGTTATGGATCTATAAAGAAGCAATTCTATTAGAAAGTTATTTTGAAGTTTATAGAAACCTATGGTTACTTCTACACCTTTTATCATAATTAACATAGGGACCCAAACTTCTGACGTTAACAGTAGTTCAGCCAAGCCACTGAGTAGATGATATACAGACAAATGAAAATGGACTGCATGAAATATCAGATCCAAGCAGCAGAAAAACAAGGGCGAGGAAGGAGTAAAGGTGTTACACACAAAGAGCCAAGCAGGGCGTACTCAGAAATCGGGTCCTCCTGCCACCAGGTTTGAATGTCACCTGCTCAGATGCACAGTTAAACTTCGCACAGCCTGTGGGAGGGGAGAAACAGGGAAGAACAGAGAGAGAAGAGACAGAACACAACTACAAGATGTTAGAAACTTGAGGCTGGAGTGGTGAAATGCGCTACAATGGCACACAGAAGAACAAGCTTCTAGGGAAAGGTCAAATATACAGGACAGAAAAATTAGGCCTTGATTCCCTCCATCTGCAAAAAGCCGAAGCTTTTCGCAGTGGGAATGCTACCTAGTTTTCACTCTTACCAACAAGTACATTTATCTTGTGAAGAGATAATCCAATTTTAGTATATTGTGACAAAAGTACCTAAGAGCTACTTATCCTTATTTTTTCCGATTCTTTTGTACCCAGACACCCAACTCCCTTCAATGCTTGTTCTAAGGTTACAAAAACTCTTTCCTCTACAGGCATGTTTTGAACAATCATTAATAAACAAAACTATATTTGAAAAGTAGGTAATATACATAAAAAATTGAGTTGTAGGGCTATTCATCTTAGCATGCTACTCCCATACTTAGAAGTGAAAAAAGGCTACACTAGCTAATCCTGCACATTAGCTTTCAGAACTTGCTAAAACTCCTTAGAATTTAGTGCAGAAAATCTAAGTCCAGTCCTAAAGCATAAGTTGCAAATCTCATATGGGCCCTTCATATAGCTCACAGGCCTAGCTGTTTTCCCTTGAGAAGAAGCTATCTCACCTGATAGCAGTGATGAGTGCACCTAGTCTAATCATCACCCTCACCCCTTCAGCCCAAAGATCCTTGGAAGTGCACAGCACACAGGTGAAGCTCTGGTCAACTGGTCTTCTAACTCACGTCAACAACAGGTTACTCATTAGGCTTTTGTCCTGGATAAGGCAGTATTTCCATTTTAATGTTTCTGGAAGATGATGGTTGTTTTGGTCTCTTACCTTGACCTGGAGCAGAAAGGCTTGGTACTGAAATGGCACCCTCACTGGTGAAGGCTGAATAGAGGTTGTCACTGGAGGGAGATGGCTTAAGGGGCTGTAATAGTTGATTCTGCCCCGTCTCTGGGATGTTGCCAGGAGGGTGGAGGGTTTGCTGAGGGTGCAAGACTGAAGCTGCACTCTGACCAGATAGATTACCTGCCAGAAGATAAAGTGGCATGAGAAAACACGCACAGCTTTCCCAATGCACTTAATAGGCGCTGTCCTTATTCCTCCAATTTGTGTCACTGGGTGATTAATGGCATGAGAATCAACAGTTAATAGGGCCATAGGAAACTATCCCGAAACATTTTTAGTTTTAGAAAACCTAAATGGATCACAAATCTGAGCTGAGTAAGATTAGAATATGTAATGAATACGAGAATTCCATTTTGCAGTTCCACAACTGTCTTTTTTCATACCTACTGTACAACAGAGTTGGACCATGATACAAATAGGTTTGGCAAGCAGTGTCTGCTTAATCTGTCTTATAAGCATGTGTCAGATCAAGTACAGAAGAGATGTCAAAAAATGATGTAGATGGCTATGATAAGGCATATTAAAAGAAAAAAATTTTTTTTCTAGTTCTTTATTTTAGAGAGGAAAGGAGAGGGAGAAACACTGATTTGCTGTTTCACATATTTATGCAGTTATTGGTTGATTCTTATATGTGCCCTGACCAGGGATTGAACTCACAACATTGGTGTATCGGGACGATGCTCCAACCAGCTGAGCTACTCAGACAAGGCTAGTAATGCATATTTAATATTATTCTTGGTAGGTGGCCTTCAATCACTAGTCAAGTGTCTTGAAATTGGCTAATCTCTTTGTTCGTTGGTAACTAGTAGAATAAAGGTATACTCCAAAAAATGTAAAATTTGAATTAGAAAAGTTTGGGTCTCAGAAAGCTTCCAGAAAATGGAAAGCTACTAAGAAATTTGCAACTTCTCTCCAACATATTTATATTAGATCTGCAGAGCAAATATGAGGTATAAATTTATTTCAGACTTTTTCACTTTTCAACTAATTATCTGTTAACATTATCATAATTTCACCAAAGGGTAAAAGCTATCAAAATTAAAATAGACCTATAATTCATTATAAGAGATTATAATTTAACTATTTTTTAGTTATAAACACTAGAAAATTCTTTATTTCAACATAGGTAAATGAAATAAAAACTTTAATCAAGGAAATTACCACTAAAGACATAGTCCAATATCTATATGAAATTTACATTCATCCCAGTTGCAGTTATGACCAATCATTTATTGAAAAGAAGAATCTATATGAACTTAGTACTAAGTGCAGATCAATGTACTTTCTTCCAACTGCCCAAGAGTTTGTGGAAATATGAGGTTTCAGTTACCAGGCAAAGCAAAATATTTTATCCTTAAGAACAATTATAAATGAAGACTACCAATAGACAGCAATATAGATTACAATGGCATAGGCCATTGTACTCAACCAGTCTACTTTCGTAGACTAAAAAAGAGGTACTCTAAATATGAGTAGAGAATTCAAGGAATTAAGAATATTAGGAAAGTCAATCATACTCTTTTGAAATTTAGCAAAAACAACAAATGTTTAATAGGTTATATATGCTGCTGGAGACAGAAATAAAAGATGGGACAGCCATGGCTGACCTGGTCCAGGGCTTTTTACCTGAAGGCTGGGGGCTTTTATTCCCCAATGAACTGACGCGACTAGATTTGCTGCCTTTGCTTTTAGTGGGTCGCCTTCTTCTCCCTGAAAGCGGGGCAGCTGGGGGAATAATGACAGCAGGGGGGACCTTGCCCAGTTTGGTATACAAAGATTCAATTTCATGCTTCTGGCGACTCTGCAGGTCTTGAATCTCTTTGAGATGTCTATGAAAGATAACCAAACAAAATTCAAAAATATTAAAACCACCTTTGTTTAAACAAGAATTAACCACATATTCTTTAACCTCCATTCAAGCATTTACTCACTTTTAAATTTTTGCCCCAAATGTACTCAATCTAATTTTTACTACCTTGAGATTCTAGTTTGTCAACTCATCTTGCTGGCCTCCATTACTCAAGCCAAACCCAACAAACTCCCAGTCAACAAATGGTTGATGAGGTGTTGGGAGGAAAAGTATTCCTAGCTTTTGTGGCTATACACAGGAGTACTATACCAGAATTTGCTACTCTGATCCAGTTTGTCAAATATGACCAATAAAATATTCCAACATAATCTACATTGGATTCATTTGGTAGACTAATAAATAGCTAAGATTAGGTTAATAATGACAGAAAATGCTATTAATAAAAAGTAATAATATGGTAACAATAATACAAAGGTACTGAGAAAGCTCTACAACTAGAAATGCTGTGGGTCCTTAAGAGCACAAGAGACCCAATGAGAACAACATTCAGATAACTAGCTTTTCTATCATTTTCTCCTTAATAGAAATGAGACATAAGCATATCACAGTGAAAAGTATACTAATATAGGCACCAGGAGTTAAGCCTTAATTCTGCCATCATTCTTTCATAGAAGAAAACATACTTACTTTTCTCGTAGTCGTCGCAGCTCTAACTTTAAGTCTTCATCTTCAATATCTGACTCGTTGTCACTACTCATGTAAGAGGAGTTGAGTGAGTTACTAAGGCTTTGACTTAGATTTTGGATAGGAAGGCTCCTTGAGCTCAGTTGTTGGGGGGAGCGTGGACTACCTGAACCATCATCCACATCCCTACTTAGGAAGGCAGCTTCCAAGTCAGAAGATGGCCCATTCAGATGTGAAGGCTCTGAGAGTTCAGGCTTTTCTTTCTTTGGTATCACAGCAGGAAGAACAGCTTGTTCCAAATCCATAAAAGGAGGAGATGCCACTGGTCCCTCTTTCTTTGCCTCAGTGATCTTATCTTCAGTTCTTGATACAGAGAAACGACCTACTTTGTCTGCTGTAGTTGTCACCTGAAAACGTCCAACCTTGGTAGGCTGCCCAGTTTCTGACTTTGCTTCTGAGGCAGGAGTTCTGTGGGCACCATCTGGCATATCTGAAGAGATACCATGGATGGCCATCCCATTAGGTCCTGGCTTCACCAGGGTACTCTCTGGACTACTACTTGACAGCACTGAGGACTCTGAAGTGCTGGATTCAAAATGAACAGACTTTGCATCTTCTGACTTATTTTTACCCTCTTTCTGGGTATCATCCATTGCAACTGAAACCTGATAAAAAGAGACCAAAGTGAGATTGAAAAAAAAAAGTTCCCAATATTCAATTTTTAGACTGGACCATAAAAAATAAAAAATAAATTTAAAAAAGGAATCAATTTATTTCCTAGACGTAAGTAGGCTGATTATCTGTTTACATAGTTCCTCCTTAAAAAAAAAGTTTGTATTGCTTTTTTTAGAGAGAGAGGAAGGGAGAGAGAGAGAGAGAGAGAAACACAGATGCGAGAGAGAAACACTAATAGGCTGCCTCCTGCATGCCCCCTACTGGGATGGAGCCCTCAACCCAGGCAAGTGCCCTGACCAGGAATTGAACAGGGACCTCTCTCAGTCCACAGGACGACGCTCAATCCACTGAGCCACACCAGCCAGGTTAATCCCTCCATTTTTTATTATGAAAATAAACAGAATACCATTCATTATAAAAAACATATCTATATTGAGATACACAAATTAGATATAGATTCTGAGTGGCTGGCTAAGCTTACTAAGTAAATTACTTTCATATCTTATGCACAGAATTCACATTCAAATCTTAGTAAAAATATAAATAACTGGTCATGGAATCTTGGGGGTTGCTTGTGAATAAGAAAAACTGCAAAGATGAAATCCAATAAATGTTAAATGCCAGCTAGGTTTTAAGAATCAACACAAGTGCTACCCTCATCTCCAAGTGCTATCATGAGAATGTGAACTGAGAAAAAGGCCTACTATAAAGGGCTCCTGGTGGTTAATTGGGCTCAAAACAAAACAAAACCAGAGCTTAGCAGCCATTTCTACATAGGGGCTCTCAGGCAAACTGTGCCTCAGGGAGACGCCTGCATTGAACCACCTGCCTCTGCACTACGTGCCCACATTATTTCTGTCATCTGAGCCAGCCTTTATAAAAGAGTTCCTGGAATCCTATTCTAACCAATAGGACAGAAGCTTCCCCACCCAATCAGAGCTGAGCAGATATCAACTTCGTCATCAACCAATCAGGGTTGCTCTATTCTGGCCAATTAGGAGAGTTCCTTTTGGACCAAACTATGAGGATCTGTAGTCATATTCTTCATGAGAATGGACCGACCAGGGACCATAGGTGGGGACTTCTGTCTATATGTCAGCTCCCTTCTGGCTCTAGGAGCATACACTTTCCCTTTCCACCAAAGACTGAAAGGTGTGTTTCCCTGGTTGAAGATATCTCGAGGGGGCAGAGTTGACTGGCATGAAGCAGAGCAGACCAGCAAGGAGCAGGGCTGTCTAGCCAGACAGGGGCCAGCCGCAAGGCTGCCTCATAGCCATGCTGTTTTCACAGCCACGCTATATCACAATTGAGCTATTTTGCACTGAATAAAGTTTCCTTCTTCACCACACCCCAAATTGGGGATTCCTGTTGCTGTTGAATTGGTACCAACCACAATCGGTTGAAAAGAATTGGAAAGTAGTTGTTAAAGGAGTAATAAAAATGATATTCAAAGCTTGTTTGGCACTGTATGCTAACAGCCAGAAAATGTTTTCTTGTTGGGCCAACTGGAAAAATAAAATGAAATATCACTTGGTGCTGACCCAGTATTTTAACTTCAGAAATTAATCCTAAAAAGATTACCCTAAACATAGAAAATATTTTTATATACAAAGATGTTTACTGTTATTTTCCTCATGATGCTGGAAAAGCAACCTAATGACTTCATTAGATGGGGGGAAAGCTACAAAATATCATTCAGAGTTCAGAGGAACCAGGGCAATTTTAGGTATACACAAGTACAGGAAAAAATACATACCAAAAAGCAATCCTGGGGAGGGTGGAAGGATAGGCAGATGGTATCATTATCTATTATTTATCTACTGTTCTAAGTATTCCATATTTTCTTTAATAGCATTATTATTTTGAAGAGGGGAAAATATTAAGAGCTATAAAGTTCTATACACAAGAAATATATTATCAAATTGACAATTACCTACCCAAAAGGTAGGTAATAATTATGATAAATATACATTCTCCCAAATAGGGGAATAAAGAAAGGAAAAGTGACTGCCTTACCTGAAATCGCCCCATCTTAAAAACACCAGTTCCCGAACTAGTTGCTTTGACTTGCGACACTGGAATAAATAAATGGAGGAGGAAAAGAACTTAAATTAGCATTCTCTAGTTAGCTTATTTTCCCTTTGGCCAGAAGTATAGCAAAATTAAACTATAGATCAGATGAAAGTTGTTAAAGGCAAGGAAAATTTCCTTACCTCCTTTCCCCCTTAGGCTTTGTCCAACAAGGGGAAAATTATTGTTTGCTCTCCTACAAGATACCTTTAGTATGAAAGATTATATTGTTTGGGAAAAATTGTCAAAGCCTGAAAGTTTACCATTTACCCTTTACCCTTTACCTTTACTTGTACACATGTACGTTGATATGACTGTTTGAAGGAATTAGTTACCTACAGAAGTCCCCCTTTATCCACGGGTTTGCTTTCATGGTTTCAGTTACCCAAGGTAATTTCCAGATATTGAAATTGTGAGAGAGAGAAAACATGCACATAACTTTTATTACACAGTATATTGTTACAGTCGCTCTATTTTTTATTAGTCATTGTTGTTAGTCTCTTACTGTGCCTAATTTAGAAATTAAACTTTATCATAGGTATGTATGTATAGGAAAGATCATAGTATATACATAGTGTTCCATACTATCAGCAGTTTCAGGTATCCACTTGGGGTTTTGGAATGTATCTCCCCACGGAAAAGGGGGGAGTACTGTATAACCAAAGAAGCTTTGCAGCTTAACTACAATATATATTTTTAAAATCCTCACCTGAGGATATTTTTCCATTTATCTTCAGATAGAGTAGGAAGGAGGGAGACAGAGACACAGATACATCGATCGGTTGCCTCCTGCACAACCCCGACCAGGGCCGGGGACTGAACTGCAACAGAGATACATGCCCTTGACTGGAATCGAGCCTGAGACTCTTTGGTCCAAGGGCCCACGCTCTAACTGCTGAACCAACCGGGTGAGGGCAGCTTAACTACAATATTAAGAGATACTGTAAAACTAAGGTTAACAGGCAGTTATACTCAGTTATTCATTCTTTAACTCAAAGAGATAAACAAATGAAGGAAACAATGAGATTTTACCTAGGATATTAAGACCCATTTTTAAATGCAAATCAGCTACACAGAAAGGAATAGGGTTCAGAATGGCAAGCCTCAGAGGAGGGGGGCAGGGGTGGGGTGGCGGATGGTTGAAATGAACCAAAGAATTTATATGCATCTATGCGTAACCAATGGACGCAGACAACAATGCGGGGTTGGGGGGGTGTCTATGAGAGGAAAATGAGAAATATCTGTAACAAAAATAAATTAATAAAAATGGAAAAAACAAATTAGGCACAGTAAAAGATTAATAATAGCTAATAATAAAATAATTATAACAATATTCTGTAACAAAAGTAAAAAAAATAATAAATGCAAATCAGCTATGGCAAATTGGTTAGGCAACACTTAAGCAAAATCCTAGAACAGGACAGTAAAGGTGCTAGAATCATTAATATGTAGTTCTGAGTAACTTTAAAGCCACCTAGGTTCTCTCCAGGGACAATTACTTGTTCGAGTTTCTTTCTAGAAATAATATACAATCTATCGACACTGGCATTTTCCTTATTTCACACAACCAGTAGAATACTGATTTTGGTATTTTCATTTAATGCTATAACTTAGAGATCATAAAAACGTTTCATTGTTTTTTTCTTATTCTTTTTTTTTTTCTTTATTGATTTCAGAGATAGGAAGGGAGAGGGAGAGAGAGAGATAAAAACACTGATAAGAGAGAACACTGATTGGCCACTTCCTGCATGCCCCTCACTAGGGATCAAGCCTACAACCTGGGCATATGCCCTGTTCAGGAATCAAACCAGCGGACTCCTGGTGCATGGGTCGATGCTCAACCACTGAGTCACATCAGCTGGGCAATGTTTCATTCTTTTTAACGGCTGCACAGTGTTGTACTTTATATACGTAACATATATAGATATGACGTATTTTAAAACACGGTACCACATTTTAACCAGGTTTCTACTGATGAACATTTAAGTTATTCAAACTTCTTGCTATTATAAAAATGCTCTAGTAAATATTTCCTTATAGATCTGTGGAATAAATACCAAAGTATGGAAGTGTCAAATCATTTCCATTTAAAACTTTGACATACATAACTAAATTTATTTTCAAAAAGGCTGTACCAAGTCACCGGTGGCATTACACTTTTCAGTTTACAATGAAAAATGGGAAGTGCTATCATTTGTAGTTTTACTTTGCATTTCTGCTATCATAAAGAAAGTTAAGTATTTTCATACCTATGTTTCTTTTTTCTGTATCTTTTATTTTTTGGTTCATGCTTAATTTATAGAACTCTTTATATTAGCAAAGTAGCCCTTTATGAGATATGAATACATGCACACACATACATTTCCCAGTTTTTCATTTATCTTTGGACTCAATGGCATGTTTTTTCCATGCAGAAAAACTTAAATCTATTACCACTTCTGGGCTGGGTACTAAGAACAGAAACATTTTTCTCTATATATGAGAGATCAGCAAGCTACAATGCATGAACCAAGTTCAGTTCACTGCTTGTTTTTGAAAACAAATTTTATTGGAGCACAGCAAAACTCACTCATTTATGTACTGTCCATTGCTGTTTTGGATCTACAATAGATTTGAGTAGTTGTGACAGAGACTATATGGCTGGCAAAGCCTAAAATATTTACTTTCTGGCCCTTTACAGAAAAAAGTTTGTTGAACCTGTTCTAGACAGTTAAAAAGGAAAATATTCTTTTTGTCTCCTAAAGTACCACTTTATGGTATAATTTTTCATCTGTGATCCATTTGGAATTTATTTTGGTCTAAGGCTAATGATCACTGCTTTTTTTCCAGATGGCTGTCCAGTTGTCTAAAACCATTTACTAAAATACCCCATCACTTTCTCTATGATTTAAGGCCACCTTTCTCATACTCTATATTCCCTTGTAGTCTTTCTATTTCTAAACTGTATCATTTGTTCCAGTGATTTTCAAGTCACTTATTTTAAAACAAGAAAGCCAATTCCCTTGAAAATATTTTGAGAGGTTTTAAGTGAAATTTAGCATTTAAGAAGGACAGGAAGAAGTAAGAGCATTCAGGTTATATGGGGAAGTACATTTATGTCAGGTATTGAGAATAGATATATTATAAAAGGGAAAATTAATAGTAAGCATGTGCTATACAAAAATCATATTGCAAAAGTATAGCTCACATTAAAGTATTTTCACTTTTAAACTTGATTCTGAAGGAAAAGGCAACAAAAAAAAAATGGAATCTTTAAATTTCCCAGGTTCTTGATTGATGATTTAGTGAAGAGACTTACTACAAAACTTCAGAACAGCAGTAATTGATATGAACTTATGGCTAAGGACATGATGATAAAAGTCCTAATAAAATATTTAAGTTGCTGATAAAGATTATTTTTACAAATTAAGTTGGAAATATGCCTTACTAAAGAGATTATATTTTATGGACATGCTAATTTTAATGACTCTAAAAATATATTAAAATAATGCTTAAACTGATTAATTGAAATATTTTACAACTGTATTTCTACCATCTATGCTATTCAAGTTTATTTCTATCTCTATACATTCAGTGACACAAAAGCCAAGAAGTTATCAATAAATTAACTGTTATATATGCTTAAATCTCATCTCTCTTAGCAAGGAGATAGCCTAGCCAATAACAAAGGGCCTTATGCTAAGAAACTATCATTACCCTTTACATGCTCTTCCTAAAAAAAACACTAAAAGATTTATTAATTTGCTAATATTACATGCTCTGGATATTAGTATCAATAGTCCTTGGTCATGAAATACATAAAAATAACAGTCTCAAGTACACCCACATTCTCAAGAATGTGTCTTTGAAATAATAACCTTTAAAAAATCAGTTATAGGGAGGTTTGGAAGTGATCATATAAGAGGAAGAAGGATGCTTCTCACCATCGTTCTGAGGCCGTGCTCCTGCTTCTGTAACTGATGTTGGAGCCGCCACGGACACAGGCTGCAAAACACACACACACAGATACCACAAAATCTTTAGCTTCAGTCACTCTTAAACTTTTGTCCTACTGCCTTTCCTCTGGCCTTTATAAAGGGCAAAAAGAAAGACAGCATATGTGAAGAAACACTTATGTCTGAGGGAATTTTCTTTTTTATTTAACAGCCCCAAAATAAGTCTAATGTAAAGAAAGAGATTTTAAAGAAGAAATTGAGTCTTAACCCTTCTATATTGCTTACTTAATTTTTCTCATGGCATACTTGAGCATAACTTGAATATACATAGAAAAGTAGTTTAATCAGATTATTGTATCACATGCCTAAAAGAAAGAAGTTAAAACTTCAAATAGCTTCCTTCAAAGCATAAATACAAAATCCATATGAACTGATCTGTGGTATAATTTTAACCAGAGATAAATAAAAGTATCTTTCAAATCAAATCTTTGCCAGTTAACTCTGGGTCAGTGCTAATTTTTCATTAACCTGTCTCATTTCTGTTTACTGAAATAAGCAGAGACTAAACAGGTGTTCAAGGTATTAATGGTCTAGGTTATAGTTTATGTTCTAGGACTGTAATATATTAAGGTTATCAAGATTTTCAAAACTTACACCAGCTGTAGATGTCACCGCAGTAGTCTCTGGACTAAGTGCTCTTCTCAATTGAGCATCAAGATCTTCCAGAGGTTGCTGGAACGAAATGAAAACAATCACAGTAAGTATAGGTCTTTGGCATATTCAGAGCCCCTACATGTAGCCCATTTATATAGGACATACTGTTTTACGCTTCATATTGACATGACATAACATGTCTATTCACTGAATATAAAACAATATACTAAGTTCAACTTAGTTATAATGCTTGATTTCTCAGTCTCTCAAAATTTTATGTCAACCTCTTAAGCCTTAGAGAAACGGTTACATTTATGTTTGTACAGTTTCTAAGTCTTCTTTCTTACCTTTTTGTTTAATGTTAAAGTGACAGAAAAGTTGTCTATTTGTTCTTTCCTTAAAAATACATTCTGAAAAATATATCAAGATCTATTGGTAAATTAATTGTATCACGTTCCCTATCTTCTTTTTCAGTTTGGTACATCTTTCTGAGAACATGTCCTTACAAATAAAAGATGACATTAATATATTCTGTCACTATCAAGGAATACAGTAAAATCTCAATATAACAAACTAATTCAGGCAAGTGGGTATCATTTAAGCTGAGTCCATTATATAATTAAGTAGGTTTTCCAAACACGTATGTTAAAAAAAATGACAAATTAGTTTACCTGTTTTTACTTATGTAGACATGTTTATGTCATTAAAATTAAGTATGTATGAAAAGTTTAATTACAGTAATTTTAAATTTATATTGAATAGGTCTAGTAAACGTGTACATTCAGTAGTCACTATGAGTGAACAAATGCACATGGCTGCAGTGTGGCTTAGTGGTGTGGGAACACCAGCCAACACTCACTGAAACTGCTGCAGAAAGTCATGCCACACGACAATAGAACCAATTTCCTCGCACAATGCAGTGTCATCAAGTGTTAATCATTTGCTGAACGTGTTTACAAGTGGTGACTCTTGACTATAGTTGTAGATATGTAATATTTATTTATGTTGGAAAAATTATTACAGTGTTTTTTTTTTCCAACATATGGCCTAATCATTAAAACTTGTTAAAAATAACAGCGAATTAATAACAAAAAAATTAATTACAGGCAAATCTTGGTTAAAAGCATGTTAAAATTAACAGGGCATTAATTTTCACATATAACTTATGTACTGGAAATTCTGTCCATTAAATCTAGGTTCACAAAATTGAGGTTTTACTGTATTATTCTTTTCTTAAGGTCTTTGTTAACAAACTACACTCTTATACCCATCCTAAAGATGGCAGCAAGGAGGAAATGGAGGTCTGAGTATTCTGTCTTTTAACCAGGCCTTATTACCATCCACCCCAAGGCCATAACTTTTGCCCTTTGCCACAGTTTCTTTTTTATTCCTCACCTGAGGATATTTTTCTATTTATCATCAGATAGAGTGGGAGGGAGGGGGAGAGAGAGAGTGAGAGAGACAGAGAGAAACATTGATGTGATAGAGCCACATTGACTGGTTGCCTCCTGCATGACCTGACCAGGGCCAGGGACAAACCACAACCGCAGTGCCCTTGACCAGGCCCTGTGCCCTATGGCTCATTGGTCCCTGGGACAACACTCTATCCACTGAGCCAGACCAGCCAGGGCCCTTTGCCACAGTTTCCAAACTTCCATTTATCTTGGCTTCTATCAACCTATTCTTATGGTCTTTACGTACATTTTCCCCTGTCTATAGGTAGGTACTATCCACTTACCCCTCCACAAGCCTTATTGCTGTTTCTCATCACACTTAGAGCTCTCTTAGGAATTTGAATACATGTTTTTAATGAGAAAATAGGTTTAAAACTCCCAATTTACAGGCTTGCATATGCCTTCCCCCCCCCCCCCCCAAATTTAGTGGCTGATGGAATAGATTCTCTGCTGGAGTTATTATATTCTACTGTATATTTGGGATTAAAGAAGTAGAGATAAGTTCAGACTTCTCAAATTAGCAATTTACTATGTTTTTCTTATATATAATTCTAAAATATATCCCTAATTTAGTTTCAATGTTTACTAGGCTTGACCCACACAGAGCCTTTTCATGGTTACAGTGAATGCATAATGAATATTTCCTATGGGAATTCAACTAAATGTGTAGGGTGGAAAAGGAAAGAAGAAGATACTGCAGGCAATTCCGACCACCATCCTACCCAATAGGCAGAACTGAGTATGTGATAGGAATCTCACATTCAAGCCAGTGGTCTCAGTTTCTCTATGAGAAATCTCATGTCACCTGAGCTATGTGATTTTTGTCTTTAAAGATATAACCTATTTTTCTCATGAAACGTCACCCTTTATATCCACCTATTATGTAAGCCAATTCCTTAATTAGGTGATCATTAAAAGAAATGTCAAATTCAAGAAAAAACTGGTTTTACTAAACTCACAGAAAAACTCATCAATTATTATTATGGTACCCTTTTCTAAGAAACTTTCAAATTTAATTTTGTTTACATGTAATTTTTTATTTCCATGATGATCTAGAAGAAATTATCTCAAACTTAAGATGCAATTTCACTATTCTACTAAAGTGTGAATGAGAGAAGGAGTTATATTTGTCGGGCAATATGTCAACTTGGCCATTTTCTTCCTTCGTAAGATATAAAAGAAAATTAATATTAAACGTTTCCTGGATGGCCCAGCCAGTGTGGCTTAGTGGCTGAGCATCGACCCAGGCACCAAGAGGTCACCGGTTCAATTCCTGGTCAGGGCACATGCCCAGGTTGTGGGCCAAATCCCCAGTGGGGGCATGCAGGAGGCAGCTGATCGATGTTCTCTCTCATCGATGTTTCCATCTCTTTCTCTCCCCCCCTTCCACTCTCTCTAAAATCAATAAGGAAAAAAATAAAATAAAAAAATAAATGTTTTCTGGATGACTTAAAGCAATATTACAAACTAAAGAACTATGAAGCTTCTTACTTTAAGTAGGGCTTGGGTCATTAGCTACACTGTTTTAAAAGAAAGTTGTTAACCAAACAGAAGTCAGAAGCCAAGATCCCACAATGGAGAATTTAAATAAGTTTTGTGAAAGAAAATATGGGCACAAAAAGAAATCTGCCAAGTCTTGGGGCACCTGAGTTAGTGAAGGTCCTGGAAGAGGTGGCAGCTGCTCACTGGATGGAATACCAGCTAGAAGATCCGTACCCACTGGCAGCACCTATAGAAAATAAAGGGAAATTCGAGTCTATGAGATACTAAGATGTAAAGATTGCATACCAGAGAACAAATCAACTAATTCAAACTCCAGAAGCATAAGAATAACATGTATCTAATCTAGTTAAGGCATGCTTGTCACCTAGGTTACTCTCTGGTATCTATCTTAAATAAAAGACATTATATGATACTATTACAGGGGTAACTGTGACATACCAATAAAATGAACGGTAAAATTTAATAAGGTTATTCTCTAGGGAAAATAGAAAGAACAAAGATTGTGTGGACATGAGAGGCACAGTTCAGATATTTTTGAACCACTGACTGGGTACAGTATAATCAGGCTTTTTCAAAAACAAATAAGACTTTTCTGAGAAAACTAAACAGTTCAGAAATAACCAAGGGGCAGGTCTGATAACAAAAGGCACCAGAAATCCAATACTATCAAGTAATTTGTTTTTTGTTTGAGTGAATCCTCTATATTACCCTACTGTAAAAACAATCTCACATCAATGGCAACGCATACAATATAGTAAAGAAAAAGTACAGTCCTGTTACTTGGAGAATATCAGAGAGACTAGAGATGGCAGAATGAAAGGAAATCCACCAAAGCAGAACTAGAAAACACCTTGTAGTTATTTTATTCCTAGGATTAGATTCATTTCTCCTCCTTTGTATCAAATTTATTACCAACTTCTAATTTTTTATAAACCCTATATTGTACATGTGTAGAGTCTAAGCAAAGCAGAACATTTGCTGCATTCTCATTAAAATGAAGATTATGAACTGCTGTTACTATGTATAAAGCATTTAGCTCTCTTTTGGGATACAGATTCCTTCATTTTGTACCAATTAGGAAGAAATGCCTAATTTTACTTATTATAAATTCTTAGAAAATCATGCAGTATAATCAACCCCAAAATCCTACTATATTTCAAAAGGAAAAATATCTCATGTTCAATGTACATATACCCTACAATCACCTTCAATCAATTTAATAAATACCAAGTGCCTACTATCAGCTAGCTATTTTTATAATTTAATTTGTAATTTGCAAGGCTGAGCTGAAAAAAATGTACTTATTAGAAGGCAAAAGAGTGGTCATACTTATCAAATTATTTCAAAGCAAGAATCTTACTGGAGCCTTCGTTAAAGGTGGTTTTGATGGAGCAGTTCCAGGTTTCACTCCTGGTGTAGTGCTGACCGAGGCTGAAACATAGCTGACTGGAGCAGAAACTTGCCCAGGTGTGACCACTGGTATGACTGGCAAACTAGTTGTTCCTAATGGCAAACTGGTTGGTGGTAAGCAAGTACTTGTAGTTGAAGTCATGAGTTTGCTGGGTGCAACAGCAGTGGTTGGGATGCCTGGCGTGACATTGGTCTCTACTACTAGTGATGTGTCCAGTGAGACAGAGGCATGTTGAGTTCCAGAAGAGCTGTGTTCACTAAAGAGAGACCGCAGCTTTTCCTCTAGAGTCTTTATGTCATCAATCCCAGGAGCTTTGGGCTGTGTATCAGCATCTATTTCAGGACAGTGTGTATGAGGCTGGTTGGGAAGCAAAGCTGGTTGAGGATGACTATGAATTAGTGTCTGCTGTACAGCAGGCACACTGGCAACAGACTGTACCAAGGGTGGGATAGTAGGTACTTGGGGTAATAAAGGTGCAGAAGTAGGTCCTGCTGCTTGGGGAAGGACAGGAATAGAAGCTACAGCTGAGGGAGCTGTGACCAAAGGATGTACCCCACCAGGTTGAGAAATGGTAGATATTCCTGCTCCAGAGGAAGAGGAAGATGATGCAGAGAGGGACAAAGCCAATCCAGTTGTACTGCTATGAGATGTTTTATCAAGTGAGTGTGCACTAACCACCACTGTTTCAGCTAGAGTAGGAGCGGAGGTGCTGCTGCTAAGCTGAACAGATGGCTGTGAAGCTATGCTTGGGAATGGAGTAGTGGTAGAAACTGAGGTTAATGCAGCTGCCCCTGTAGTACTGCCTGCTGACTGCTGAGATAATACAGGTGGAAGCTTAGCCCCTGGGGCAGCAGGACTGCCCACTGCAGAGGCTGAAGTTGTTGAAACTGTTATAGAGGGGGAAGTGCCTATACTAGAAACAATGCTCCCAGATGTGGAAGCCTGAACTGACTGGGATGTTGCTGATGTTGAGACAACTGTAGGTACTGTGATGCCTGAAACCACGCTGGAAAGTACTGGTGATTCTTCAGACACAGGTGGTACAGGGAGATCACTTGAAGTTACACTTGTGTAGGTGGCAATCCCTTTTTCAGTGGGCACTGTAATCTCAGACTGAATTACTGATGTGGAAATGTCATTAGGAGGGCAGCTAGTTACAGGGACTGATCCTGAAGTTGTGGCTCCTGCTGTGGTTGAGACTCCAGCAGTGCTACCCATGGAAGGAGGTACTACTGGGAAGGTTGGTCCTGAATGACTAAAGTTGGGAGGTGCTGTACTGGGTCCTTCTGTCATCTGGGTATTTTTAAGTTCAGAAAAGGCCTTCTGTAGACTAAGGGATGAAGCAGAGTGAGACAAGTTCATTCCAGCACCATGAGACGTAGAGGCGGCAACTGCGAAGGAAAATAAAAAATTCAAAATTAGTACATTTTTAAAGGGTTGATTCAAAAGATTGTCCTAACAATCTATTTTTGGATTACCAACAATATCACATACCAATAAGGTTTAAAACCTGTCCCAAGGAAATGATAGGCTCTAAAACAGCAAAATAGCTTGATCAAAGTAAGTCAGTGTATACGAATATCTATTTCTGGAAAAAAACATGAAGTAACCTCAAAGCATATATACTCCTACTAAATGGAGAAACACATATTACTGTATTTACACAGTATCTATTACATGGGCTGCATCTAGTAAATGGCTGTCCTTTCTGACTCTTTTTCTTTAATCTTTTCTATTCATCACCTATTTCCTTCCTTTATACATTTATCTGTTGGTTATAATCCCAATTTTCTACTCTTCTTTATTGTCTATGTCATCATTTGAACTACTGCTAGATAACCAAGCTTCCAATATAGCAGAGATGCTGTAGAATGTATAGAAGTATGTGATAGAAGCAATTCCTTACCCGTATCTGATATTTCACTGGTGAAAACATTTGATTCTCGTAATCGACTTTCTGGCACAGGACTCACTATAAACCGTCTTCCAGCAGAATGAACAACTTGAGTTAAAGAACTGGCAGGAATTCCTGGTTTAAAATAAACAAACCACTTAATTGCACTTTTGAAAAAAATTGTTGAAAGTATATATTGTCACTGACATAAAGATTTCAGATTTCATTATTAGTATAAAACTTTTTCAGTCAAAGGTAAGAGCAAACATGGAAAGAAAAGAAATTCACCTATTTGTTGTGGCATGGAAGATGCAGGAAGTGGTTGTTTGAACTCGCCTTCCAATTTCTACAACAAACAAAAGTAATTCAATTCATTCTCAAAGGTAATCTGAATTAGGCAAAGCAAAAGGCCACATGCCAAGAGAATATAAGTGTTTGATAATCTTAGTCAGAGGTGTAATGATATCTCTGGACACTTCACATGGTAAATTATATTTTAAATAAACAAACCTTTACTATGGGAATGGTGAACCTACCTGAGAACCTGAAAAGCCATAGTCATCCTTTTCCTGTAGACTCTCCAATCCCTGGTCACCCTCTGGTTCCACACTGACATCCTCACTGAGCATTTCATCAGCTTTTTCAATAATTTCCCGCACTTGATCCACGAAAGACTCTCTCTCTATTGCTAGAATAAAGTCATTGTTCACCTGTAAAAGAAATGTGATGTCAGTCTGATTAGTACAATGTTTCTTAAGCTTTAAGTCATTCGATCACCAATTTCTTGACTTCTGCCTTATCTACATGCCACCTATAATACTATCCACTTGATATGTAAGTTCTTCAATACTAGTTGGACATATCCTAGACAAAAACATCCTAAATCACAGGTTTGGTGTACTAGTTATATTCACATAGAAATAAATGCATGTCAAAACAGATGACAAAATACTGTATATATGCCTAGGGCAGTGGATATTTAGATCAAATACTAAGGCAAAACTGGAACTCAAATGGAGACGTACCATAATAGTTGCTATCTCCTCGGGGTTGTCACCATCTAAATCAAATTTGAATGTAACCATTTTCCGATTGTGAGTCTCTAATTGACATTCTACTACCCGATCTCCTTTATTTGAAACCTAAAAAGAAAAAAGAAAAGGTACTTCGTATCTCAGAAGACTATATTCACTTTTGTTACTGAACTTGAGAAAGTAAAGAAGATTATCACTTGAAGTTAAGCCTGATGGTTACTACTACTCCTAGCACTGGTATTCTCTCTCTTAAACTGGTAGCAAGAAAACCTTAAAAAAGAAAAAAATCAGCCTTTGAGATGCATACGCATCTTCCACTGAAGAGTTTGAAAGAAATGTAAAGTCTTTATTTTACAAATTAAAACTGTTCTTTTTCTAAAAGGTAAATAGATCCTTATCACAGAAATATTGAATTTAACAGTATCATTTGAGTGATCAGAAGATCCTACATTTCATCAATACATCGGAGCCTTAGAAATATTTAAATAATATTCACTGTATGAAACCCACAAATCAGCAATACTTACATTCAAAATTCTCAATTTTGGGCGCGAAGTCTTTTCATGACGAGAACGACTTCTTACAGATTTTCGATAATGCCGTTTTGTAGTTCTCCCTTCATGCCTTCCACTGGATGATGGGACATTCTCATTGCCATCACTCATACCTGACGCAACATCTGAATGTGCACTTCAAAAAAAAGTTCAGTTTATAATTTGAGTTAAAGTTTTGATAATTTGAAGTTTCATACTATCCTACCTACCAGTCAAAGATAGAGAATTTTACTTTTACATACCTGTCTATAGAAGAGACCAAAGTGGTAGGCTGGGTAGGCTGTGGCTGTGCTACTGAAATTGGCTCTGGAGGAGCAGCCTGAGAGACTCCCTGAGTACTCTGTGAATAGAAAGAATAATTTAAAATCCTGGCAGTAATAGATGTATTATTATTCACCATTCCCAAAATGCTACTTTTTTTCCTTTCTTATCCCTCCCGTAAGTCTTAGAAGCATTAAATTTACTAGTAATTTTCAATATTCAGCAAATAGAGACAGTGGTCTTAAAATTCCAAAGGAAGTTTCTAAAGCTGGTATCTGGTATAGACTGCATGGTGTGATACTAGCCAACATAGTTGCTAAGTAGTGAGAAACTACAATTTGCCATGCAGTCAGCATCTTTCCAGAAGTGTGCAATAGGGCAGGCAGAGCAAAGTGCAAAGATGATTCAGATCTTTCTCCTAGTAGGGCAAAAATGATTACTGGGAGCACAGCAGGATAAGATATTCTTACGACTGCCAATGGCAAGAATTTGTGAAAGGAGAATAATGGCTAAAGTACTAGCTAGAGAAGTGAAGTGCTAATAGGGTTAATCTTCTCCAAGGCACACTCACTTCCCAACAGAACAGCCAGTGGCAACAAGGCCCCCACAATGGCATTTCATTCTGCTGTAAGAAAAAGTCATTCAGAAGTTAGTTTGAAATCATCTCCAAATGAGTTCTAAACCAGGAAACCTATGTTTCTCCTTTGTAATTTTTATTCCATTAGGTATATGTTTTAGACATAAACATGCAGAAATTCCATTTACCTCCAGAGCTGCTTGCTGGGAGGATGTAGTGGGGGCTTGTGCTAAACTCACTGCTGGTTGGGACACTTGAACCTGTCCTCCTATACTGCCCACAGGAACTAAAAGATTTGATTCCATATAAGGCTGCACCACTGTAGGAAAGTAACCTGGTGTAGCTAATGCTTCTGTCGGCATGGGAGGGGATAAGACTGTAGAAGGAATGCAAACAGAAGCCACGCTGGAAGAGGGAGCAATATTTGAATCTCCTGGGTATTGTGGTGGCAATCGAGGTGGGAAGCCCTGTGACAGAAACGAGGAAGGTGAGTTAGTGCAGGTCGGGTCATCAAATTAGCAAAACAGCAGCGAGACATGCAAAAACAAACAAACAAAACAAAACAAAACAAAAAGAATGCACATAGTAAAGAAGAATAGTAGCCACTCTTTTCCTAATCACTTAAAGATGATTATTGATATGAAATGATAGCCTGATTTCAATTTAGGGGACAGGACTCTACAACTGTACTTAAGTTGCTGCTGTTGTCCCCCCCCCCCCCCCCGGAGATTATTTAAATACTAGGAATAGACATAATTCCTTCTAGCCATTTTTAAATGGAAGAATACAAAAGCTCTTCAAGGTGTCAGTCATTCCAGTCATATCATGACCTGCTAATCTAAATCCAAACCCTGATGCTTTTTACTGATACTATGTTGGCTACTCTTATTTATTCTTCCTATTAGAAAAGCAGCCTGACGTACTCTTTTAGTAGCCATATCCAGCATTCAGTTGGCTTATACTGAGTCTTAAAGGGAACCATTTTTCTCCTAAGAGGTGTTTTGAGAAAAATGGAAATGAATCATTAGGCATAATCATGCTATCCTTTCTCAGAATTTTACTACTTTAGCTTCTCTAGGTGAGATCAGCAACTATTGTTATTGCTAATTTTTCTTATATTCAACTACTAGATTTTTCCAGTCCTTCATGGTCTACTATTAGAACCAACGTTCTGGTGCCCTCCCTTTTTGCTAGCCAACACAATACCTGGTACAGAACATCTCCAGAGGTAAGTGGAACCTCAGCAGCTTGTCCAAGGTTAGCTGGTATTCCCATGGACTGAACTGCTGGCTGCAGAAGCTGTGGGTGAACCTGACTTGGCAGCTGAGCCACAGGCTGCAGAAGGGTTGGAAGCTGACTAGAAGCCACAGTTGATCCCCCTGGGATCGCAGCTGCTGTAGCCGATGAAGCCAAGGTGAGCAGAGGCTGATTAATGCCAGCTGCAATTGTCATGGGAAGGGTGGAGAAACCTGTCTGAGCCGCAGACACATGAGGAGCTGATAAAGGAATTTGAGAGACAGAGTACTGAGAGAGTAAGGAAGGAGGGAGTGGCTGTCCCATAGGGAGGAAATGAGCACCAGAATGGACTGGAACAACTGAGGGTTGTGTTGCAACTGGGATCTGAGGTTCGCCTTGGATAGTTGGTGCTGGCTGGGAAACTGGAAGCTGAGAAGGTAAAGAAAAACAAAACAGATAGATTTAAAAAAAAAAAAAAAAAAAAAAAAAGGCAAAGCCACCAAAAGCAAGATTTATATATTAGCCAAAAAGAATGAAAATTTAAAAAGAAACCCTGCATACATTAGTGTAAGTTAATATGCCACATAAAAATAGGGAAAGGATAGCAGGGTACAAAGAGGCCGATACACTGGCTACTGCTCCAAATCTTTGTAGAAAAGTTGGCTAATGCTTCATTATTCAATAAAAAGAATGACCCTTCCACAGACATTTTTGTTTGTTTGTTTATAGCTTTGAGATCTTTTCCATACCATAATTCATTGATATGTTTGCTGTCACTAAATTGACTGCTATTACAATAGTTACCAAAATTCAAATAAATTTCTTTCTTCCCAATGGAATTAGATTTCATCTATACTGCCTGTAATACAGGCCTATAAAAGTAAGTATAATTACCATATTTCACTGATTCTAGGATGCAATCATCCCTCTCCACCACCTTGTCATTTTAACATTTGTGAAACTGAGATATAGCTTACAATTTTAATGGTGTGCCAGTACTTAGTGATACATAAAATGATGGTTACTTTTACAATTGATAGTATCTCAGAGCAAAAAGCATGACAGAAACAATACATTGTGCCAAAATACAAGCACAACAAGCCCCAGTGTTAAAGTTGAAAAAAGGTCATTCACAAGAGTTTACCCTCTACAGGGCACTTTTCAAGTAATTGGAAGGCCATCTTGGAAAAAACATCATTCTTGTATAAGGGATTTTTATGACTTACTGTCAGTAGGTAACGAGGGACAAAACAATGCATAAATCTACATGAAAATACAGCATAGTTGCAGACCTGGAATATTAGTTATGTAGCTGACACAATTTTGGAAAACGTCACATTAATGCATTAGTTCTACCTCTTGTCAATAAACCTAAAAGTTAAACATTTTTAAATGTTACTGTTCCCAGTATGTATCCATTTACATTAAACAATACATATGCACAAAAGGAACAATTTGTCACTTCATTTTTGCAGAAAAAATAACCAACTTCAATATTTCACCATCAGAGACAGTAGAAGCCTATCCACATGAAAGGACAGTTACATGAAGTTCCCTTTTAGCATACTTTTAGAAATTAAGTGTTTACCTGTTTTCCAGCTGTTACTTGAGGCAACACCTGTGGAGCCTGAGGCTGACTCACTGGCTGTGCAGTAGTGGCCTCACTGGAGGTTGATGTCTGTGGAAGTGAATACTGCACTGTCTGTTGAGGGGGGGCTGTCTGCTGTATTCCCTGCTGCTGGGAATAAAATATTCAGTTTTATTTCAAGTCATTAATAGCATGTTTTTAAGGAATTACGTTTGCCTAAGGCTTTCAGTGTCTTCAGATGATGAAGATTTTAATAATCAAGACATACACAAAGTCATCAACTCCCCTTTATATTTCTCCTTTGCCTCTGGAGTTCTTTACTTGTGATGGTACCACCAAGAACTAACCAATGTTTAAACCTGAGTCACCACTGGCTCTTCATCCAACATTCCATTCCCTCTTGCCTCAATAGCAGGTCTTTTATAAAGATATTTGGATACTATGTCCAAATAGGTATTCCCTCCTCCACCCAACTCCCCCTTTTGTCTTATTTCTTGGTATCAGTTCTCACTTTGGTCCTCAATTAAACTAAGCCAATCTCCTCCTCTAATCTCTTTCCATTAATCTATTTTATAAACTGTATAATTAATTTACTTGAAAAATAGCTCTGATTATAGCTCTGATTACAAAATAGTGAGAAAAGCACTGTATTTGGAAGTTTAGCTTTATCAATTACTAACTATAATATCTTAAGAGATTGTTCATTTTACTACCAAAATAAAGTTTCCTTCTTTGAAAATAAGGACATGGTCACTCAGGTCAAAGCAGGACAATGGGAATAACATTTGGGAATCAACCAAGTGCTGGGCACTCTGGTATAACACACCTAAACTTAATGCATGACACATAATCATACCCAAATACTAAATTTTGTTATAAATGGCCCCCTTTTGTGTAACAAAAATCTGAACTTCATAGCTGATTTTCAAGATTTTCTAATATCTATAACTAAGTTAAAAAAGTTAATACAAAAACAATACCTATTTATAATAAAAATTTTAATCAATACATCAGATTATAAAGTTAAGTGAAAATACCTCAACCTCATTTCTCAGTGGCAACCACTATTAGTGGTTTGGTGCAACATCTTTATGATTTTTCTTTATTAAAACAAAAACATGTCTATTATATAATGTTCTCCAACATGTTTTCATTTCATGCCATCAATGTCCTAATGATGAATATTTTTGTTGATTTTTAAGCAAAATAAAATCACCTGTGATCATGTTCATTTTATTCTTATTTAATTATTTTTGATAATGTATTCTTTTTTTAAATATGTTTAAAAATGTTTTTTATTAACTTATTTTTGTTACAGATGTTTCTCCTTTTCCCACCAATCCCACTCCCAGTATTGTTGTCTATGTCCATGGTTACGCATACATGCATATAAGTTCTGTGGTTTCTCTCTTCCCACCCCCCGCCCTCCTCTTCTGAGGTTTGTCAGTCTGTGTACCCTACTTCTGTGTCTCTGGATCTATTTTGTTCATCAGCTTGTTTTGTTCATTATATTCCACAAATAAATGAGATCATGTGGTATTTGTCTTTCTCTGATCGGCTTATTTCGCTTAGGATAATACTCTCCAGGTCCCTCCATGTCTTCTCAAAGGACAAGAGATCTTTGTTACAGCTGCATAGTACTCCCCTGTGTATATGTAACACAGCTTTTTTGTTGTTGTTTTTTCTCCTCACCTGAGGACATTTTTGCTCTATCTTCAGATAGAAAGGAGGGAGAGAGGGAGGGAGAGAGAGAGAGAGAAACATGGACGCGAGAGAGACACATCGAGTGGCTGCCACTCATATGACCCCAACCACGGCTGGGGACAAATTGCAACTGAGGTACGTGCCCTTAGCGGGAACCGAAACTGGGACTCTGGTCTGCAGGCTGATGCTCTAACCACTGAGAAACCGGCCAGGGCTACCACAGCTTTTTTATCTACTCAATTTCTAATGGACACCTTGGCTGTTTCCAGATATTAGCAATTGTAAATAGTGCTGCTATGAATATAGGGGTACATATATTCTTTCTGATTGGTGTTTCAGGCTTCTTAGGGTATATTCCTAGAAGTGGTGATTTTTTTTGTGTGTACAATCACATTGACTAATAATAAACACATCAGCCAACCAGGTATTGTTGAGCACAGTAGCTTGGCCCCAGCTTCGCATAAACTTGCCTCATGAAACCAGTTTAAGACAGCCTATCCTGACTGTACTATCTCTTGGACATGGGGGCTAAATAAAATAATTTAAAAAAAATTCATGAACCTTAATTCAGGTAAGAAATATCCGAAGACTCTACATATGTTCCATAGAAGAAATTATTAAGTAGGGTAGCTCATGAGCTTTTTTGTGGCAACAAACTAAGTCTTCCAGTAGAAAGAAATTATTTTTAGTACCTAATACCACTAGAATAGACTCAACAAAAACATGAAAAAAGCAACCCTTTATTCATTATATTTCAGAAACTCATGAAATAAAGTAAATTTCAGCTAAAATACATTTCTTGCCTGGTTCTAATAAAACTAGAGATATAATTTCCTAAGGGGTTGTGACCTGACTATGTAAAACAAAAATCACATCTAAAATGGACTCTACCCATATCGTACAGAAGGTTTACAATATTTCTTTTTTTAATTTGTGGAACCCCAGTAGCTATAACAAATAAATACAGTTTGTTGGGTACCTCTGCAGAATCTTAAGTCCCTATGTAATGTTAATATAGAAGAAAACTATAGAAATCTTAAATTCTGGCTTGTAATTTTTAGTTCTATCCATTTACAGACTATATTACCATGGAAAAATTAAATATTTTAAACCGCATATACTTGGCTCAATTTTATGACTCTACTTAACTTAAACATCATGCTATATTTAAAATAAGTCACAAGCCCTAGCTGGTGTTGCTAAGTGGTTAGAGCGTTGGCACGAGCACCGAAAGGTCTCAGATTCGATTGTTGGTCAAGGGCATGCACCTTTGCAGGCTTGATCCCCGGCCCCATTTGGGGCATGTGCAGGAGACCAGTTGATCTCTCTCTCTCTCCCAACCCCCTTTCTAAAAAAATCAATGGAAAAAATACCCTCGGGTGAGAATTAACAAAAACATAAAATAAAACAAGTCACAAAATAAAAGTTTAAAAAAAAAATCACATACACAAGATTAATTTTTGTTTGTACTGCAAAGCTAGCCATTTAGCCATATTTTTTTTCCCAGAAGAGTCAACCACCTAATTCTTTTACCCTGATATTTATGGAATTATTCTCTATTACCTGTGCATACTTTTCTCACCATTGAACTCAATGATTTGTTTCACTATCTTCTTCATTTGGACAGAGATGTGTGTGTGTGTGTGTGTGTGTGTGTGTGTGTATGCCTAAATATAGTAAGATATGTAACAAATTCCCTTGAGAAGGGAAAAAGAGAGCACACACTTATATTTGCTCAGTTTATTGGTGTTGGGTCTGTGTCCAAAGATACAAATTAGGAGACTGGTATCCATCATAGTGCTTATATCCTCATCCAGCTTTATATAACTTCTAATTTATATTCTTATTGGGTGTTGTTAATAAAATTAAAGTAGAATTTGTTAAAGTTGGCAAAAATGTGACTACTCAACTTAACTATAAATATACATACATTTAAATACTTGTCTGGAAGAAAGGGCAGGAGCAAGACAAAGCATGTAATTCCTAGCACTTAAATTCTATAAGATAGCCCTGGCCGGTTTGGCTCAGCAGTTAGAGCGTCGGCCTGCGGTCCTGAGAGGCCCGGATTCGGTTCCCGCTAAGGGCACGTACCTCGGTTGCAGTTTGTCCCCGGCCCCGGTTGGTCGTGTGGGTGGCAGCCACTCGACGTGTCCCTTTCATGTCGATGTTTCTCTCTCTCTCTCCCTCCCACACTCTATCTGAACAAAAAATGGAAAAAATGTCCTCAGGTGAGGATAAAAAAAAAAAAATTCTATAAGATAGAGGTATCGGTCACAGAGTTAAATGTATACATAATCAAATTAATCTTGTACAAGGAACATCTGATCTTAAACTAGTATCACATCATCACATGCTGGATCAAAAGCAGGCAATTTGTAATAAGAATTAAAAGCTTTGGCCTTGGTGGGGTGGCTCAGTTAGTTGGAGTGCTGTTCCCTACACCAAAATGGTTGTGGGTTTGATTCCTGGTCAGGGCACATGCCTAGGTTGCGGGTTTGATCCCCAGTCAGGGCATGTATGGGAGGCAACCAATCGATGATGTTTCCCTCTCCCCCCCACTCCTTTCTCTAAAGTCAATAAGCATACCCTCAAGTGAGGATTAAAAAAAGAAGAAAAAGCTTTGTTTCAAAAATTAATAGGAATAGAAGGCAATTTTTAATTTGGCAGTTCAAAAACACACTTTGTAGGAAACTATGTAGCAATGAAATAGTTCATCATGAAGTTTATGACATAAGTAGTAACTATTTTTTTTTATTTGAAAGAGTTAATGAATATTCAGTTGTGCCCAAAACCATTATTTCCATGCAAATAATTACTACTAATATCAGTGGTTGTTGCTCATAAAAGAACAAGTCATATATATATGTAGAAACAAAATTGATATTTTTTGTATTATTATGTGTAGAATTATCTCTTTAAGAAAGCAAGTATATCAGCATCAATAATTCTTTTAAATTTTAATATCTCTAATCTAGTAGATAGTTCAAAATTACATCAAACAATAGAGAAGATTTTCTAAAATGTTACTGAACATACAGTTATGCCTCTTGATTTTCCGTTCAAAAACTTAGCAAGCCATTTACATCAGAAATTTAATTAAAGAAAGATGTAAAACAGTGTATTGGCTACTGCTAATCTACAAAATACAGCAACGAGTTGTTCTCACCTGCTGAGTATGTTGTATGGGTTGGGAAGATGAAATCCCTGTTACGCTACTTGAGGTTGGCTGACCCTGGCTCTGCCCCTGTGCCTGAAGAAAAAAAGTAAATACAACAAATCAGAGAAGCTCTAAAGTAAATGTATAGAGAAGTCAGACTTTTGCAATAAATATTAAGCTCCTGAGAGTTTGCTTGAGTAAGATGAAACATTAGCTTGATAAAGCATATATGAAGAGACCACTGGGGAATCTTTTATAAGAAAAGGTTAGAGAAGAACATATTCTGATCCCATGCAAAAAAACCACGGATAATTAAACCTAACCACTTCTGCTCAGATCATAATTTTAGCTGGCAAAAATGCAAGATTCACAATACAACTGTTATTGACAATAATCAGGAAAAAAGTAGTAAGATTATCAATGTTAAAAAAAACAAACACCTCTGTATATGAACAATAAAAGAAAAAAGGGCATTTGATAATCCTAATTTGGTTCCTTTTGCTATTTCTAGTAGTGCCATGGTGACTTTATTTAAAAATGTAAAAAAATCTGTTATCAGATTTAATTCTCAAATGGGCAATTTTGCCTCACACCTCAGGAACATTTGGCAATATCTGGAAACATTTTGGGTTGATGCAACTGGGGAGGTGGCTGCTACTGGCATCTAGTGGGAAGAGGCCAATGATGCTGTTATACATCCTACAATGTGCAGAACAGCTACCTAAAACAAGTAATTATCCAAACTAAAACATCAATAATGTTGAATTTAAGAAAATCTGACCTATAAAAGTCTGAGTTAAAATAACAGAACATGAAAAAAATGAATGCGGGACTTTACAGAGGTAAGTTAAGTAAATGAAAAGGCCCACCTTTGTTGTTCTATTTCAGTTTTGAGGTTTCTTTGAAGGTTACTTGGATACAACATAACATTTCACCACATCGTAACCACTATAAGTGTTCATTGTTTCTGCAATGTCTGAAAATTAACTGATTCTTGAAATTTTATTTTGGAATGTTTAAAGTAAATGGCTGACAGCACATTAAGATTTATAGTATGGGCTGACAACTAGTGTAATGATGTGAGTATAATTTTCCAGTTTCTGGATCTTTTTTATCCTTGGCACTATTCTAAGTAAATGATACTTTAGGTGCACTTTCAGGGTTGTTTATGCCCACGTAGGAAGAAAGTACGAAGAAAAACATATAGCACTTTATAAAAGAGTGGAATATTTAAAAGATCCAAACAATGCCTTAAATATACAATTTCCTAGTTGCCTAGATAAATTTTATAAGACTTATATGTGTGATAAAATGTATCAAAATATATAAAATAGTTAATACTGACTCCACTTCTCAAATTCTATTATGTCCATTACTTGGTCTTTATTTGCAAGACTGCAATAGCTCATAAACATAAATAACAAATGTGTTGATGAAAACACCTAGGCCTGAGATAATGTTCCTTAGCTTGCAACATATACCACAAATTCTTAAAACAAATAGAAAAAAAGAAAACCCAGCACCCACACTAGATTCTAACTGAGTTGGTAAAAATTAGAATTAGTCAATTTTATGGATTAACATTTTATTTGGACATATACAGTGACTTGTTCGATTGATGCCTTTAAAAAACAGGCATCTTAATTTTGTTAAAACAAATTCCTAAGATGTTGCCTTTCTTTTAAAATCCTTCCACGGTAATAAAAATTCTGTGTATTGTTAATTCTACATTTAAAAAGTGTATCTTTTTTATTTTATTTAACTAGCCATGTTTATTTCTAGGGAGAAAGAGATAGTTCACATTAGTATTTATAAATAATCAACGCTGAGTCAACTTTACATTATAGACATTTGCATTTTTACTACTAGTTTTAAATATTCTATCTATGGATAGAAGTAACTGATTTTGACAACTGACTAAAATTCTAGTTTTTGTGTACTCTTTTCCAAGGGTTTGCATATATTATAGGTAAGTTAGGCAGCTTCTCTTTCATATTCTGGTCTTAAATACAAGTAGTTTATAATACCGCCAAATGGAGAAATTCTACTTATAAAATTAAATAATATTCCTCATAAATGAAAAAGGAGGGATAGAAAACTTAAATGTAATGGTGCATAGTAGGGTAGTTTAAAATAGTGGAAATTTTCCTATAACCTGTGGATGGAGTGCAGATCCTCCTGAAGAATATGAGGCAGATAAAACCTGCTGAGATGTGGTTCCTTGGGGGAAACAGAAGAAAAGTGGGGATTCTTGTAACACTGTCTGAGGCAGACGGATAAAGGGTAATGAGACGTCAGAGCCAAAAGATGCAGTTGCTCCCCCTGTAGGGGGAGGTGATTGAAAATCACTGGGGTCTGAAGAAGTAATTTGTGAGGAATCACTGGAATATTCTGGGCTTCCTATTGGCCAGTTCTGTCCCATAGGCTCTACCACAGAAACGGTCAATTCTGGGGCATGATAATTACGCTGTTCTTCAGTCACAGGCTGCAGGCGGCCATGTAATCCAACTGATTGAGGAGGTAGTTCTTCCTGATTCAAGTCCACTGCAACCTGTCGAGTTCGGTAAGCACGCTGAGATAAAACTCCCCCTCCTTCTCCTGAAGAGGAGCTTGGAGCGTGAACATGAAATTCAAATACACAATTGCTTCTGCTCTCATTGTTATGAGTTAACACAGCAGGCGCAGAATGAGGAACAAAGACAGGGTGAAATTTCAAACGTGTAGCATCTGTACTGATAGGTGCAGAAATACTAGAGAGGGGAGATCCTGGACTCAATCCAGAATCTAATCTTAAATTCTGAAGGTGTCCTACCAAGAAAGCCTGTCCAGATGGAAATTCAAAGACAGAACTTGAGGAAGGGCCCCCGTGTACTGGCTTCTGTTCAGGTATCTGTTTCATAGGACTTGACAATATTGGTGAGTTGTATGGAATACCCTCATACTGTTCTGCCACCTGGGCCTGGTACTGTACCCCAGCTAGATACAATGCTTCCTGAGGAACGAAATAGTGAGCTTCTTCTGGAAGTACTAGTCCAGGTCTACAGTCACTGTAAACTTGAGGTGGTTCAACCATAGGATTGACCTGTATCTCACATGGCTCTCCAGTTATTCTACTGGCTGTAGTACCCAGCATAACTACGGCCTCTGGTGTCCAGTTAGTTGGGCTGCCACCAGGTGGAAGAAGATTGTGGCCAACAGTCCTCAGCAGGGGTTGGAAGTGGTGAGTTTGGGCTTCCAGGAAGGAGGTGCTCTTACGCCGCTGGGAAATGGCCACCTTCGGTGGACAGGTGGGAGGTGGTGAAAAAGAAACTGGACGTTCATGAATAGTTGGGAAAAATATCTGTGATTCTGGGTATGTTGGGGTCCCCCCACACGGATGCACCATGGACTGAGGCTGTATCAACATGAATAAAACAAGTAATTCATACATTCATATGTAAAATTACATTTGACATGCACAACTGGGTAGCTTTGTGTAACCCTATGTAATGGTTACATCAAATTTATAATTAATAAAGAAATAACAATACTTGTAGAAATTATGTGCATAGTAAAAATCCATTAAATACATCCAGGGTCCATGTAATTATTCTGTGGGACTCTTTGCATCAGATAAAAGCTGCTTTTCCACAATTTTCCTTTCTCAAAGGAAATGGAAGAATTTAACTTTCTAAGTGATTATTCTATTTTTACCCACAATTAATATTCTTACTCTTAAGACTTAATATAAATTATATCACTGGAAAAAGAGTTAGAGTTAAAGAAAGAAAAGGTAAGGGAAGACAATAAACCCAACAATTTTTAAAAGAAATGTGTTTCAATTGAAGTTACTGTACAAAGTCTACCTATAGTCTATATTTTTATTATCCTCTCCTGTTAGAGGCTTCAGTGTTTTCTTATCAAATAATCGTATGTCTTCTAAGTAGAAATAAGAAGAGATTTTTGGTGGATAGTAAAAAATACACATCTTGACTAGGGACAGTGATGTCTTTCTCTGGTCTGTCCCAAACTAGATAGTTAATTTTACTACATGAAACATGTGTGACAGATGTCATATTATTAAATGTCCACTTTTCTGGTCCTAGTTAATGGATTAATAATTTGGTGGCCTAATCAGGAGAAAAGAATCATAAATAGCAGCTGACTTGATTTAACAGCACTTTTTTGGGTCACAGAAGCAGTTCTAGATTTAAAACTCTAAATTTAGAATCCTACCTTGCCAAGTGCAAACAGTGCACACTTAATAATTCACTTCCATGGGCTCTTTTTAAAAAGGGATCAGTTTCATTTTTTCAATAGGGAAGAACCCAATCAAGTTAGCAAAATAGCTCAGTTGTTACTTCTTCACAACATCTAAAAGAGGAGTTCTATTAGTATTCAAAAGCTAAAAAACACTATATTGTTAATCATTCTCCTAGGTAAAAATCCGAATATTTGGATGTTGCTAGATCAGAATGTGAACTATATTCTCTATCTGGAAAAGCAACAGCAAGGTCCCACAGTGTTTAAAACTTTAAAAGATAGATCTTTTAATAGGCATAAATGGGGCCAAAGAAAATCATATTACTATAAATGTGACTAATATATTCATTAGAATCAAGATCCCAAACTAAGAAAAAAATTTTCATGGCCATTTAGTTTGCTGACACATCATTTTAAATAGCTAAGAAATTAAAACAAACTATCACTCTTCAATTATTATTCAATGACTATGGGAATAAACAGACTCATCCAGTTTCATTAGCATCTGAGGAGAAAACATGTTTGGGTAATGTTTGTTAAAGAGAAAATTTACTTTGATTAAGCCAACAATGAGTTTAAAATTAAATAATACACATATTCTTTACTATGAAAATGCAAGGATTTGTATATGTCAGTGGGGGATAGGAGAATATAAAAAAAAGTTAAACTTTATTGTACACACACTTGACATATGTCAAGGGTGTGAAAAGCATTCTCTCTCATTACCTCCTTGCTTTTCCCCCCTTAAAGCCTTATGACAAAAATATTTCCTACAGGAAAAACTGGTACCCTAAAGCATTACATATTACTAAGTTTAGACCTGTTCTTTATTTAATTTTTATGAAAATTCTTGATGCCTGGATGTATTCATTGGTAATAAATTTTCATTTGTCAGGAAGTTTATGGTTACATACAGTACTGACAAAGAGGGAAGGCAGGCTGGAGCGTCGTTGCTTGCGCTGAGAGGCAGAGTGCATAGGCAGGACACTCTCCAATGCTTTACAAAGCTTTTCGGCAAAAGTTTCCTCAGGGGCAGTCCGAAGGAGGGAAGGAGAAAGAGGTGCAGACACCACTGGTGGTGGGGTGGAAGGAGCACTGGGAGAGATGCGGGACAGAGAGGGAACAGCAGAAAGATGGGGAACACAAACCGACATGCTACGGCCACGACGAGGCTAAACAGAAAACAAACACACACATGAAAAACAAAGTACTTTGAAAACAAAATAACCAAATGTACAATGATAATAGGGCATAGCTGACAAAAGGAAACATTATTTCTCCTCCAATTCCACAAAGCCAATTTTTTGGGGAGAGATATAATTCCAGAAAGCACACCTGGCTGATCACATTTATTTCTCTCTACACTGTGGGTCAAGTACAGGTTTTTTTTTAATGAACAACCATGATAATGATCAATTATCTCTCTAAATATTCTAAAATAACCAGAATTGTTAAGAGTGTATGAATAAGAATGAGCGACTGAGGTAGAACATACAAGGTAAACAATGAATGTTGGCTTGAAGTTTCTGCAAACTTCTTAAAATTAAACAAGAATGAATTCTATTAGTTTAATGCACATTATAAGATGTAGAAGATTTTAAGTCTGGATTACTTCGCAGAAACTCTGGAAGCCTCAGAAGAGGTTTCTCAATTCTATTTGAGAAGGCATCAAATTTTAAAAGCTGTTGTATTTTATTTATTATACTCGCCTATCTTTATCTGTAAAGGTAAAAAAGTCATTTTCTACTAGAAAAAGCATTATCTTTCTAGTAGTAATTCAGAATAGATATAGGAAACATTCTGTATTTATACAAAAGTAGTTAATGGAAAAATATCTTAAATGGGAATCTCTAAAAAATAAATTTTTTCAGGTATATTAGAGATTCAATTTAGGTTTACAAAGTTTAAGGCACCTTAACATAAAAGTTGTATTATAGCTACAAAGCAGTACCTCTAATACTGTAAGGTTGTCCTGAGCAATAATTTATTTCCTTTCAGATATTGTAAACTGCAACACCACCCCCCTCCCCAAAATTTGGCTGCACAGAATTCTACAAGCCAAATTTATGGCCCACCAGCAGCAAGTATGTAAATATCATCATATGATTACTTAGTTTCATTCCTGGTTCTATTTTTCTCCACCCTTGTTTCTCTTTTATTTTAATTTTAAAATTCTACTTATAATTGATATATTATTATGAGTCACAATAAAATCTTTCTGGAATAAGAACAAAATTATAAAAATTCTAAGTCCTCAATATTTAATCACTCTTCATGACACCTCCACAGAATACTGTCATTAAAAGGCAAGACTTCAATAACAGTCTGCTTTAAGCGTGTCAATAAATATAGCTATGTTTGTGGCTCAAATATTTAAAATTTTCATAAATGATCATTCCATTTCCTTTTCTAAAGTAGCGACCCAATGTTCATAACCCTGTAATAAATGGGTGAAGCCAATAAATTAAAAATAGTTTTCAAAAAGTGTAGTGTGATGACACAGAAAAAAAATCAATTATAACAAGAGTAGAAACTGGCAAGAAATTCTAACAAATAAAATTGGTCAGATCACAGAAATACATCTATACCGTCTTTTTTTAAGTTCTTCTAACCCACCTAATTATTTTAAAGATCAGAAAAGTAGATTGTTAAAACAGTACATTAGTAGTTTTGTGTTACTGTGGCCATTCATTTTGAGAACTAGCCAATGGAGGACTGATGAATGGACTCTGAAATAAACACCTTTTATCCCAAGCTGTAGGATAAAAGACTAGAGCAAGCAGAAGTATTTTCTTAACAGAGAAAGATTTATTTAATGAAGAGCAAGAGATGCACAAAATTCAGATTAAAAGCTTTCTGAGAAAGGGAAAATCTACCTGCCTAAAGATCTCCTAAACAAGTGCTATACAATGATCAGTTATTCTCAAATTCCTTCCTGAGCCAGATGGTGTATTTTATTTACCTCTGAAGACTTCACAGAGGGTCATCAAAAGAAATGGGATACTATCGAATGATGTACTTTAACATTCTATGAGAAGCAAAAGTAGCTAATGTAAAACATGGGGTAATAATGTGTATATATCTGTATGTATGTGTTTATGTACATATATAAGATATCTCAGGAAATAATCTCCATAAATTGATTCTGAAAATAAATCAGTAAGAAAACAGATACCAAATAAAGGAAAAAAGCAAATGAACATATAACAGGGAAGGAACTTGTGTCCAAGACAGATTTTAAGGAGGAACACACATAGCAACTGATGATTAAACATAAGCGCTAAATTAAATGGTCATACAAATAAAGGATTCCTTCACTCTAGAGTACTCACATGCAGCATTCTATAATGGTCTGAAGGTCTTACCTGTGTTTTATACAATAAAAAAAATCTTACAGAAAATACTTAGTAATCTTTTAATAAGTAGGCTTTTGAAAGACTCTCCTCACCCCCCAACCCCAAAACATTTGTATATCCAACTTATGCTGCTGTTAACATTTGTATGTCCAACTTATGCTGCTCTGAACAGTTTTAAATCTAAGGGCTAAAGAGAGCATTATTTTTAATCAAAGGTAGAACAATCTAAATCTTGTACATAGCTGAACCTGCCTGAACTACTTTTAATACACTCTATAATAAACCTATTTCCTTCAGAAATAGACCATTTATAATTTCTACTTCAGACTCATGCAGTTATTTGGATACCAGAAAGAATTTGAACTTAACACATTATCTATTGGCTCTCATTATAGGCTTACACACCCTTATGCTGTTACTTACCATACTTGAAGGTGGATATACTCCATGGGGCTGAGATTGTGCTTGGACAACAGAAGCTGGGTGCCCTGGGAGTGTTCCAGTAGAATGTGCCTGTTCATGTTGGGAACCATATGAAACTGTCTGTTGACTGCTCACTCGAGATTCTGTGAAGACGGAAGATCCCTGACCACTGTCAACAGTCCCATCAGCTGAAGGAGAAATAAATTGCCAAAAAACAGCGAGACAAATCACAAAATGGAGGCTCACATTTTCCCCATCACAATCCAATGACTTTAGAATCAAATAGCATTTATCACAGACCTAAACTAAAAAATAAATACTAATTATTTTACTAAGTACATTTCTAATGTTTAAATGAGAGATCCACATGGAAAAAAGTTTTAATGTCTTTAAAAAAAATCTGGCTATCACAGACTCTTATTATCTGACAAATAAGGGAAATAAAATGGATTATTGTTAGTCAGCCTGAAGTATGGCATAACTTTCAAAGTCATGAATTTAGAGATCAGTGAGTTCTTGGTACTAAACAGGTAACTCTATTAATTTCTAGCAATCTCATTAGTTTCCAGTTTATACATTATTCACCTTTGCTAAAAGAGCTAAACCATGTTAATGGGTTTAATTATAAGTAGTTAACGTCAACTTGTTCTTTTTCATTATTAATTATATTTCATTTTAAGGAATTATGAAAAGTGGAAATCTACAAATTGAAATTTCTAGGATGAAGGAACCTGTAAACTCTTATAGCTTTTATCACATTTCCTCACTGCCCCATCCTTCTTTTCTATTAGTCATAGATATACAAATAGAAAGAAAAGGTAGATGGCAACCATTTCAAACTTATTACATGTTGGATTCATAATTCAAAACCAAGAGGGCAGTGCAAAACCATTAATAAGAAGATAAAAAGTCAATTAGGAGTGTCCTTAGCTTATATTTGTCCACTTCCCAAAATACTTACATAACACAGATATACTAGGTTGTTGGTACTGTAGTTGTTGATGTTGGTCTGCCTCAGGTTCTTCAGGTTCTACTTGTGTAGAAACTGAAGCTGAAGTGGCAGAGGCGGTAGGTATGCTAGTGCTAGCAGAGGGGAGTTGCTTGATTCCTGCCTGGGAAGCACTTGGTTGCTGTTCTCCTTGCTGTAAGACACTTTCTTCCTGCTTTTTCTTTTCTTGCTCCTCCCGCACCAACTGCCGCTGCTCTCGTTTTCTCTTAATTAATGACACTCTATCTTTGATGGCTTTTGCCATGGTCTTGTGATCACCTTCACAGACATACCCAGACTCTACCTAAAGGATAAAAAAGTACATTAGAAACTAGTAGGATATCAAAAGAAAAAACAAATATAAAACAAAAAAGGGCACTTTTAAGAGAAAAGTAGAGAAGGGAAAGAAAGGACTCTCTAAGATTTAGTCTTAACCAAATTGCAAAATTACTGGTCTACATTATATATTTCCCCACCATTTTTTGTTGTTGTTCAGACAGAGTGGGAAGGAGAGAGAGGAAGAAAGAAAGAGAGAGAGAAACATCGATGTGAAAGGGACACATCGAGTGGCTGCCACCCTCACGACCCAACCAGGGCCGGGGACAAACCACAACCAAGGTACATACCCCTGGCGGGAACTGAACCCGGGTCTCTCGGGACCGCAGGCCAACGCTCTAACCACTCAACCAAACCGGCCAGGATTTCCCCACCATTTTTGTAGATAATCATGGGGTGGGTGCCAGGATCTTTGTAGAAATCTGAGGGTTAAGTGTACCTTCACTTCTTATAACAACAAAACAATGGGAAATCTAAAACTAAAAGGCAAATAAGCCCATTTGATTCTACTCACTCTACTTCTCTTTCACTAGGCAACTACTTAATCAGATAAAACAACTAGTAAATATGGGAAGGTTAACAAACAAACCGCAAACAGTATAAAAAACTAACAAAAATAATCTTTTTCATACATAGGCAACTACTATTGATGGTTCTTATAAACTCTAGTACATATTTTATAAATATCTTTGCATATAGTAAATGACTATTTTAGGCCTTATAGCATGCCTAAAATTGGTGAAGTGTTTCACTTTTGAAAAGTGGTATTTTACAATACTTCAAAAATAATTCAGCGAAGGCTATACCTAGTTTAATTTGAAAACTCTCTTCAAAGTAAAAACAATTTATGATCTATTTATAGGGTTTATACAGATGACTGACCAAATTTAGAAATGTAACTTCTCATTCTAATTAAATATGCTTTCACACACTAGGAGTTGTTCAACATTAAACTTTCAAAATGACTTCAAACATATTCTAGTTTCATTCTATTCTATTCTATTCTATTCTATTCTATTCTATTCTACTCTATCCATCCATACCTATACATTTGTAAGCCTATATATCTTTTCCTCAAATAAAAATAATTTTGGGGCCATTAATCAACATAATTTTATATCCATGGCATATACTACATACACTGCTTCATAAATTGCTTTTCTGCTCGACAATATCAATATACATAAATCTGCATCAATTTTTAAATGGCTGATTAGTGTTAATTTACCATTTCTTGAGCAACATCTTCTGGCACATCTCTGTCCAAGTCAAAGGAAAACTCAATAGCTTCATTGTCTTTGTATTTTCCCTTTAATTTCTTAATATCTTCAATACGTAGCCATAATTTAATGGCTATCTTTTCTCCATCATCTTCTTCTGCTAATTCTACCCGCACCCCTGTTTCCTCCTGGAAGAAGGCATGGTTCAAAAGGTCTTTGATAGAATATCTTAGAGAAGGAAAAAAACAAATAAAAAAAAACACATAAAGTACCATTAGATTGAAAAGATATTTTTCAAGTGTGGCTGATTACTGTTATGTTTGGAATAGTGAAAAAAGACTATGACCAAAAACAAAGTAAATTTTATAACTCATTTTTACATTGCTCCAATTGAGCAGTGATTATAGAGTTTTAATCTCCGGTTATAGAACATCATAACAATCTCATTTATGAATAAAAACTGAAAGTGTTACTTTTTAAATCTAATCTCAGTTAATAGTGTACTAACAATAGTAAGTAATACAAAGAGTATCATAACTTTGAAATACCACATAATCATTTATATAGCATTTATAGTTAACAAAAAAATCCTCAATATATATGATCTCATCTGATCCTTGACCAACATCCAATGAGATATCCCAATTATTAGGATATGAAAGTTCAAACAGGTTGAAAATCTTGCTCATAGTTATAAAAGTAGTAAATGGTGTAATTAAAACTTAAAAATAAATGTTTTGATTTCAAGTTCATTGCCTTCTACTACAGCAAGCTTTATTTACACTCCCGCCCCTCCTAAATTCTCTTAATTCTTTGTTCAACAATTTGTGTACTAGGCAAGTAGAAGTCTGATTGTGGAACAGTCTTCTTTAGATAAATTGTCTCAAAATACCAGTAATCTAGTAAATGTTCCATCCAGAAAAGAAACAGAGTAATATGTTTGAAGACTGAAAACAAATATTCCTTTGTTTATAGTAAAAAAAAAAAAGTTCTTAAAGAGATTAAAGACTCTCTTTACCAATCAGTGTATATAAAAATAGAAACCCAAATTAAATTTCTACTAAAAAGCCTTAAAGATCATAATGTTAAGCTCTTCCAAATAATGAAGTTCTGAAACGAGTATGAGACTGGAGAAGTGAAGATATGGAATTCGTTAATTTGGTTGATATACCTGATTGCTCACATTCTTCTGAAGGTAGACTATGCTCAAGTTACAATTTATATTTGTACTGGCTAATCTACTTTTGCGGGGGGGCAGGGGGGTGAAAGAGGATTATTTTTCAAAAACAGACAATGGACCTTTGCCATGCCTAACGGGTGATGAATCAGCTATATGGCAGATCAGATACTTGCCACTCCTCTGAGAAAAGTCCTCTGTGAATACAAATGACTAAGCCAGATCTCCTCCTAAGCTTTGGGCAAAGTCATCTCTTTTTACTCAAAGGAATTTTGATGTTTTGCTCTTCTTTAATTCTGGCATAATAAAAGCAAATCAAGACCTGTATAGTTGAGTTGATTTTAAAGAGCCAAGATTTTATTTCGCCTTTTAGAATTCAATGGGTAAAAAACTAAGGACAGATTTGCTGCATTAGAGATTGAACCATATTGAGTTTTATACATCATGCTGAGGTTATATGTAAATATCACTGAATGCAGATGTTTCAGGTAATTCTGGTTTACTTAAACTATATCAAACCACAGTTTTACAACATTTCAGTATATCAAAATTTGAATACTACCTTCAATAGACAAAACTCTAATTTTAAAGATATTATGGCATGAATGGAGAAACTAATCATAAGTGAAGTACTGAATACACCTGAGATTGAATGTTAAATTCAGAGCATGTTATATTTTAGGTTTTTGTTTAAGCAACAGGTCAAGAGGCAACTTACCTTTCATCTTTGTTTTGCCGAATGCATCCTTCAATAATTTCCTTCACTTCAGGAATCGCTACTTTGTCAAAACTGGCCGGCTTCACCCCCTGAAAACCATTAAAAAACAGTGACAGAAACACATTAATAAAAGTAGAGCCTTTGAACTTTGACTTTCAATCGACTCTTATGGTTCCATTAGATTGCCTTCTTATTAACCTGGCTTTTTTCTGATTTGTCTGCAAGAGCTGGTTCATGCAGGCTGAGTTGAGTAGTGGCAATTTAACTCACAATACAACAAAAAGAATCAGATGGGGGTGGGAGGAGGGCACTTACTTCCATGGCTTCTATATGTGGCTAGAGAAAATTTTAGAATGTTGTCAACATTTGCTGCTGTGTTTCAAGTAAGAGAAGTTATTGGCTAAAAAGAAGGCCAAATATTCTAATTGGTTAGAATATCTTTTGTCCAACCTTGTTCCCTAAACACATTAATCAACACAGCATTTAACTGTTTTGAACAGTGAACTCATGTGTGGGCATGAATTCACACGCTGAGTTTGGCAGGTATTTTATTATCACATACTCTAACAAACTCAGCAAGTATAAAAGGAGTTAAGGATTTGGACTGGTTTGGCATGATAACTGAAGAGCAAACTCATGAAACTCATACATATGAAACATAAATAAAAAGTGATATATCAGGCCCATATCAAAGACAAACTGTTCAATTACTTTCCGAAGAAAAGTCAATACCATGATTACATGTAATCACGTGATATTTTAGAACCTTCATAAAGTATAACTTCTTTGCAAATAAAAATTTCAGCACTGTGTTGAAAATATACCTAAGACAGAAGAATAACAAAATACCCTATCTGAGAGGTGTTGTGGAAAAAGCATCTCTTTATCTATTCCCAACTGATCTAAGTAATCACATGAATTGAGCTGAAGTAGCTACACTGATACACTATCCAAGTGGAACCAGATGTCTATAAACACACAAAACACAGGGAAACAGGGCAGAAAAACTAGAAAAGTTAAAATGCACATAAATTCTAATCTATAATCCCAGTGACAAGATATATTAAACAAAAATTAGTGATAATTTGATAGATCACAGAAATGCATGTAATCTCTCATAGACTGAAATGAAATATAGTTGACCCTTGGACTATGTGTGTGTTGGGGTGGGGGTTAGGAGTGATAACTGCCCTGGGCAGTTGAAAATCCACTTGTAACTTTTGATTTCCCCAAAACTTAACTACTAATAGCCTGCTGTTGACCTTATCAATAACTTAGCTGATTAACACATATTTTGTATGTTATACATATTATATACTGTATCTTATAATCAAGTAAGCTAGAGAAAATGTCATTAAGAGAATCATAAGGAAGAAAAAACACATTTACAGTACTATACATATTAAGAAACAAAAAAAACAAAAAATGATGTATAAAGTGACTTGCATAGTTCAAAGCTGTGTTGTTCAAGGGTCAACTCAACATTAAATGGCTAGCTCGAAAAAGTCTTTAAATACTAGAGTTGTAGTGAAATAATTCTCATTATTTACTCACCGCATTAGTCAAAAATCCTAATTTGGAGGAGTCTGCCCCTATGACTAACCTTAGTGCTGATCCTAAAATTAAATCAATGTATTTAAAAGCTTCACTTCTGAGTAATGACTACAAAGATCACAATTAGTATTTTCCTTACTTTTTAAATCCAGCAAATTAAGTTTTCCCAACTGGTCTTTGATTTGACATAATAATTATAATGAAAACAAGAAAATAATGCTGCTGAAGCAAAAAGCTGCTTTAATTAAGCACAGTGGTATGGTATTTCAAATTAAGACTTAAGAAAATAGGAACTGTTTTAAGAAAATAAATGGATGATGCACACTAAAAGTTATCTGGTAGAAACACTGGATTTTTTTTTTATATTTGTTTATAATTTTCTACAACATGTAAAACTGTATAAAAGCAAATTTTAAAAATTATATTTATAAATATAATGCGAACAAAAATCTAAATACTGTGTACTAAGTTTGTAGAACATTCACTATTGGCGGAAAATTATCTGAAAGACTATTTTTTGGTAAAACTGGACACTAATACATAGCTGATTTTTTTTTTCTTTTAATCCTCACCCGAGGACATTTTTGCATTTATGTTCAGATAGAGCAGGAGAGAGAGAGGGAGGAAGAAAGAGAGAAACACTGACATGAGAGAGACAAATCGACTGGCTGCCGCCCATGCGACCCCAACTGTTGCCGGGGACAAACTGCAACCAAGGTGCATGCCCTTAGCCGGGTCTCTTTGGTCCACAGGCTGATGCTGTAACCAGTGAGCCAAACTAGCCAGGGCTACATAGTTGATTTTGCATGTAAAAACATTCCAAATGTTATAGGAAAGTGGCTAAAGAGAATATACAATATGATTAGGAAATGTTCCTTCTTCCATAAACACTCTTATTTTAGAGGAATAAAGTGTGGCCTTCTGGCAGTAAAACTCTACATATTAAGGTAATAAAATACACATACACTGATTATATTAAAAGACTCTTCTATTCTAAGTTAGCATAAGCATATTGGAAAGATGAAAGAATTTAACAGAGAAGTTGAATTGAGAGTGAATTGGACAAGTAGACACAGCTGAGCTTCAGATTCCTTGTCAAGCAAATGAGAATACCTACCTATACAATTCACCTACCTATAGTCACAGCAGCTAGAATCAAATGTGATTTCTAGGCTGAAAGCTCTTTGAATTATTAAGTTTGCAGATCTAAGGCCACTTTGGAGTCCAAAGGCAATCACCAAAGATAATAAAATTTAGGGTTAAAAGGAAGCAGAGAATTCTCTTAAATAATAATCACCAAGATCCACTGTGAACCTGTTTTCATCCTGTCCTCTAGTTAATCCTATCCATGCAAACATATATACATTCATGATTTTACAAATAAGAATTCTTATTTACAAACAGAAATACTAGTTGAATAAATGAGATCAATAGCAAAACCAGCAACTGTGCATTATATAACACCTTAAATCTACTAGGTTAAGCTACTTTCTCAACCTATAGCTAAGATTTTCGTATGCAATACCAATGCGATACAGCACATACATTTTAGAGGAATGTAGTTTGGCCTTCTGACAGTAAAACTCTACATATTCAAATGTCACTGGTGCCTTAAAAAATGTATTGCAGATGCCAAGGTAGCCCAATAAAATGGAGACACACCTTACCAGTCCAGCAGCTGGTATTAAAAGATTAAGGCTGCTTACTGTTACTCACTTAGATCATGAAAAAAGTAAAAAGAAATGTCACCAGCCAGCTACCATCAAGAAATCAGGATTATCAAAATATATAGCAGAAATTCTGAATCATTTAAGAAATTCTGAATCATGCCCTGGCTGGTTTGGCTCAGTGGTTAGAGTGTCAGTCCACGGACCAAAGAGTCACGAGTCCGATTCTGGCCAAGGGCACATACCTCAGTTGCGGTTGGTCTCCAGCCCTGGTTGGGGTCGTGCAGGAGGCAACCAATTGATGTGTCTCTCACACCGATGTTTCCTTTTCCTTCCTTTCCTTCCTCCCTCCCTCTCTCTCTCTCCCCCTGCCCCCACTCCTTCCCACTCTATCTGAAGATACATGAAAAATATCCTCAGGGGAGAATTAAAAAAAGAAGAAGAAATTCTGAATCTTTTAAGAAGCAAGACTATACAGGGACTGTGTATTTCAAAAGACCCAAAAATGTAAAAACGAGTATAAAATCTCACGACCCTTAAAGAAAAGTCACCTGGGACACAGAAACAGGTACAGGTTTTCATATACATCATACTCACAGACTTCTTGTTCTTAGGAGATGAGAAAACTCAATGAATTTTCAAAATTTTTTATAAATAATTTTTAATTTTAGAGAAGTTGGTTGAGGGGGTGGAGAGGTAGTAAAGAATAAAGGGGCCAAATATATGGTGACAGAAGATTATTTGACTTTGGGTAGTGGGCACAAAATGTAGTATACAGATCATGTATCACAGAAATGTGTATTTGAAACCTGTATGGTATGATCTTATGGACCAGTATCACCCCAATACATTTAATTTTTTTAAAAAGTTGGTTGAGATTATTCTCGAACATGATTTTAAGCACCAGACAAAACAAACATGTTTAAATGATAAAAGACTTCACCTTTTTTCATTTTAGTTCATATACTTAGAGCCTAAAAAATCTTCTGTCACCTCTTTTCTTTACTCCCTGATTTAGCCCTACACAGTCCTATTCTAGTCCTGTTCTGACCAATAAAAGCAAAGTTTTTGCTCACCTGTTGTGACTGAGGTTCAAAAACACAAAACAGAACAAAATAATGAGGTAGATTAAGTTTAGCTAATACTTTACACATACATAAAGAATAGTTAAAGACACACACTCTCTTATTCCATTCTTCCACAGCCAGCAACCCACTGGCTCTAGAAATATTCTTGCTCACTTTTGTAATTCACAGGATCTCTCTCTAGGCAGTAGTGCCATATTGTGTGTTTTTTTTTGACATGTAACAGTAGTAGCATGTTTCTCTGCATTAAACAAAAGTACTTCTTTTTAAAATTTTATTTCCAAATAGAGTGGGAGGAAGGGGAAAGGGAGACAGGGAGAGAAAAACATCGATTGGTTGCCTTCTGCACGACCCCTAAGATCCACAACCAAGGTATATGCCCCTGACCATAATTGAACCTGTGACTCTTTGGTCTGTGGGCCGACGCTCTAACCACTGAGAAAAACCAGCCAGGGCAAAGCAAAAGTACTTCTTGAACATCTAATAAGATATTTTAGGGATTATACAAAATTAGTTATTTTCTTAAAAATACAAAGGCCATTTTTGTGCAATCTTAAATGGAGTACAAAAAAAATAATTGTACAAGAGTTGATATAAGATAAATGATTATAAAATATGTTGTTTTATTTGAACTAAAAAAAAAATTGAAAACATATATTTGCATTTTATAGACTTCAAGTTTTTCTTTGAATTCTATATACTTATGGTTTGCCAACTAATCTGCTGAAAAAATAAAGGTGAGTCATAATATAGTATTCTTCTGGCTCAATCTTCCAGTTCTTAAAAATTGTCAGCACTTACTTCTTAAAAGCTTAAGTTTCAAAAGTGTTAAGGTAAAAATTAAGTATTCTTTTATAAAAGTAAAACTTATCCTAATCATTCAGAATTGAGGAAAGCCTCCTTCTTCCTCCTCACACAAAATATAGTGTTAACTAAACTATAAAACCTTAAATATTTTAAAAAGCATTCTGAAATCAACAATTTCAACACTTCAACTGAGGTTTTCTACACATACCACCAAATAACTATATATCTATATCTTTTGTATATTAAAAATTCGTACCCACCTCATTTACACAATCCTTTTGAGGACAACAGCAGCAATGAGAATTTACGATGACAAACACTGAGCAAAAATCTTTCTTTGTAAAATCCATTAGGAAAAGCAAAATCGACTTCTTACAGTTAGAGAAAAATGAGGGGTGAAAAATGGATAAAATATAAATTAAGAGAGTAAATTAGCCCACAGCATAAGCAAGGCAGACATCAAAGTCAGAATGAAGCATAATTGCTTGTTTCACACTAGCCATGCTTCCCCGACTCTCAAATATGAGTTTGCTCTACTCAGTCAACAATATACTTATTTTAGATTGGTCCTTTTAACAAAACTACATTCTACACAGTCGGGAAACTATTCTGCTACTATTCTTCCTGATTCTCTTCTCCTCCAACAGATCTTTGGACAAGCAAAATGAGATTTTTATTTGCTCAAAGCTCCACCCATTATGTCCACAAATTCTGCCTCCTTGACATCAAAACCTACACTAAAAATCTATCTAAATACTCCCTTCCCCCTAAATCATGTTGAAACTATGCTTTTTAAAAAAAATGGGGACTGAATTCAATGATCAAACTGTAAACTCAGAATATGTAGCCAAAAGTACACTAGACAACAAAATCATAATCCTTCTCAGTTTAATTTCTCATAAACCAAGTCCATGTAAACTGGGCCATATCCCTTAAACTCACTTGAAAAGTACAGATAATAGTTCCTCTGTTTACCTAATTAAAAAATGGCAATATTAAGGTAAATGCCTCATTACTCTCTCATGGTACATTAAAAAAATTGGTTCACAAAAGTAGTAAGAATTTATTCTTTTCCTTTCCCTTCTACTAAAAAGCCTCAATATGCATATCTACTTAAAGACATTTTCATTTGTCAGAAAGAACTCATGGCCCAAATAACTCCTTATTTGATTTTAGTGATTAAGAAAAGGTTTTGTTCATGGCATTAATAAAGACGGTAGAAAAAATGTTGTTCAGCCCAGCCAGTGTGGTGGCTCAGTGGATTGAGCATTGTCCCAAGGACTGAGAGGTCCTGGCTTTATCCCCAGTGAGGGGCACACAGGAGGCAGCGGACTGCTGTATATCTCTCACATCGCCGTTTCTATCTCTTTCCTCCTTCCTTTCTCTCTAAAAAATTAATTAAAACACATTTTAAAAAAAGAAAGAAAAAATGTTATTCACTGCATTGTTTTAACAGGCAACAGAATAAAATCCTATCACTTGTAATTTGGTAAGCTTGAATTCCCATCAAGACAGTGGGTACTAAGGCTTCAATTACTAAACAACAGTAGCATAAGATAAGGGCTTGGAAGCTATTTGGTTAAAATACTTCTACTCTAAAGGCTAGAAGGGACTAAGAATTCTAACAAGCTAATTCTTCTTCTTTTTTTAAATTGATTCTAGAGAGGAAGGGAAAGAGAGAGAAACATCGATCAGCTGCCTCCCATACCCACTCTGACCAGGTAAACCCACAACCTGGCTATGTGTCCTGACCAGGAACTGAACTGTCACCTTTTGGTATACAGGACAACATTCCAACCGACTGAGCCACACTGGCCAGGGCCTAATAAGCAATTTCAAAGTAGTTACCAATGATCTCTGGCTCAACACAATTCATTACTACCAAATAGGTAGTCTAGGATGTCAGATATTGGTTAGAAATATAGCAATGTGGTCCAGTATTACCTCTAACTTAAGTGTTTGAGCAAGCCTGTCTAGGATTATGGTTAGTTAAATGAAAATGTAAGAGCTAGAAAACAGGTGCCTTGTTCCCTGCCTGCTTCATAGGTTTATTAGATAAGATGTGGGCAGGTTTTTAAACTTTACTGAGAAACAAACAAAACCAAAATGAGGTAGCTTTTTTAGAACGAAGGTATAATGTAGTCACAAATATCTAGATTTATAAACACCGGACTTTTCTATATATCAAAATGAGTTTTCAACATATATACAATAAAAATACCACTCACAAACAGGTAACAATTTACATGTCTAAACTCTAATTCCTCATTCAGAAAGTATGCTTTTCTCTGGATTTCCCCATTTCTTTCAATAGTATCATTTCCATGTTCCAGAACAGAAAACAGTCATTCTTGAATGCTTCTTCCTACAATATTTAACTACTATTATTGTCTATGAGCTCTTTAACAAAGATAAATGTTTTAAACTGCTGGTAAACTGTTTTGCAACTAATATTCCTATTATCCTCTCCAACAGCCACGCAAAATGTGATTCTTATTGACTTGTTACCTCTCAGAATTATTGTTTCTTTTGTATAACAGTTGTGACTACCAAAGTCCAAATAATCAAAACTATAATAACCTCTTTAAGCTTAGACAAATTTAAGATGGGCCTCACTGTTTCCATTCGTTCCATCTCTAATTTGCACTTTACATTGTGGCCAGTCAACTATCTGGCTTCATTTAATCATCTGATATTTAACCATTTTCAAGCACCTGACATCATTTAACTCACATCACACTGCTCAAAAATGGCTAACAGTTCACATCTATAAGATGGCCATAGAATCACAGATCTAAAAAGAATCCCCCACTCCTGTTCAAACATAACAATGATGGGACAGAAATTAATACCAAGGCAAAGTTAGAATTAACTCATTAATCCAACTGGCATGTATCGAGTGTCTAGTCTAGGCTAGTCTAGTAGGTATCAGATCTACATACACTGCATTATCTTCAGCACCTAGAATAAAACAAATGGAGGCTATATTCCAATGGGTGAAGCAAGAACTAGAATCAAAGTTCCACAATGTCTAGGGTTCAATGTTACTTCTAGTCCACGTTAAAATGCTTTTAATGTCTTTAATCGGGTATGAAAAGCTCTCACAATCCAACTTCTACATAATTCTCTACTCCTATCTACACAAGATTAAGTCTAGTCAAACTGGCTACTTGTTACTTGTTCACTGAATAGTTAATGCATGTTTTCACCAACAAGATTTTTCCTACTGCACCCTTTTTAAGTCAACTGAGTCCTACACTTCTTTCAAAATATACCTCAAATCATATACAATGAGAAGGCTGAAGTATGACTCTTTTGGCATATGAGTTATTTACAAGAAACTCAGTACTATTATAATGTACTTAAATATAGAAAGTATCTTTGTATACCCTATCCATTTTTATTCAATAGTCTAATGCTTTGTGAATTATAGATTAACATTCACTGTGGATAAGTAAAACCAGGTTTTCTGGGAAATTCTGAAATAAGGATTTCCCAACTGTTCTCTAGCACCTAAAACACTGAGACTGATTGATACCCAGAACTGCTTGGTTTAAGATTAACAGTCTGATTAATATTAAGAAACCTTAATCTTAATCAAATCACAGTAGAGTAATTGAATGACTCTGAAAATCATTCACAATGTTCCCAAGATACAGCCCATAATACACAATTTTCTTTTACATGTATAATCCAATTTTATTGAATGGAAACAAATAAAATTTATAAAAAATAATTCAGACAATTCCAGTGGATTTAGATCTCTGAGCTAGCAAAAAATTCCAGCTGCTAAAAAAATAAATACGTTTTCCTCAACTTTTCAAACCCTGTCTAATCAGGAATCAGCCTCAATTGTTTCTGGGGGGAAAAAAAGGTGAATGCAATCTGTTATATAAAAACTAAAAGGAATTTTGTCCTAACTGCTTTAATTCTGTTTTTCCCAGACAGAATGTCCAAACCTTGCAATCCAAAGGCTAATAGAATCAGTGACAAAGTCAAATTACACAAACAAAGTAATTAAAAATCCCCATTATTTCTAACTTGGTTGTTATGAAGCTGGATTCAGCCAGATTCTAACTGATATGAACCATTAGTTTAGAGGAATTTGAACATACCTTATGATCCCATTGGAAAACAAGCCTCTTCAAACTCCCTACCAAATCCAGCTAGTTCTATCAAAGAAAATTAATTTACCCCACAATTCCTCAAGGCTCATTATTCTCTGATATATGAAAGCTTTTATACTGCTCCAACCTAAAATGCACCATCCTTCATATATCCTTCATTGACACTACTGTTTACTAAAGTTTCTAGTCTTTTAACAGTGGACAAAATTGTGCCAAGTATATTACTACTCTTATTTGGATCTTCTCGTTACCAATGGCAGAGATTTTCAAGATAGCTGATTTTTTTCTCCTTTCAACAGGGATCATTAATCCTTTACACAGGACTCAAAACTGCTACCCATGTACCCCAAGTTTTTTTCCCCTAAGGTCTAGAAAAAAAGGTTAAAAAAAACCCCACAAAAACAGGTAAAGAAAATAATTTCAAGGCTTATATTCATGTCATGTTAGTGATGCTTGATTTCTGACATTATTATTATTATTATTATTATTACTATTTCTCCTGCATTTCCTTAGGCAAAATGCTTAACTTCTGAATCTATTTTCTTACCTGTGAAGTGAAGATATTATCTACTTATTACTTACCTGGACACAAAGGATTCAAATAAAATATACGTAAACACATTTGCAAGGCGATTGGCAACAAGCAAGATTACAAATAAATGTAAGCTCATTTGCTCTCATTTAAAACTTAACTTTAAGTTCATTAAAGACATTTTAATCAGTGCAATTTACTGAATGTCAGTGGATAAAAAACTAGAAGAGACAACTTATTTCATACTAAGCATGTTATAATGATGTTAATGACAGGAATGGCAATACCTAATTAAGTACTGATTGATAAGTGCATGTCAAGCACTTTACTACATTCTATATCCTTAATCTTCATAAACACCTTAAGCTCTGAGAAGTTCAACAATTTGCTTAAGTCAAGCAGACCCAACTCTAGAGCACATTTCCTCTATAGGCAACATAAAATTGTGTTTCACTCCCTATAATTCTGTATTCACTTCATAAATACTGAGTGCCTATGACCTGCCAGTTTCTAAACACTAAAGAATACAGCAAAGAACAAGTCAAATAAAACTCCCAACCCATAGAATTTGTATTATAATTGAGGCTTTAGATAAATATTGTAAGGCTGTGATAAAAGCCAGGAAGGAAAATAAAACCACAAAGGGACAGAAGTAAAATGTGTGGACACTTAAGAATGTATTAGATAGAGTGAGCAGGGAAAGCCTCACTGAGCAAGTAACACTTGGACTTGAATAAACTGCATGTACAGTCGTCCCTCGCCACTTTGCACTTCGACTTTCGCAGCTTCACTCTACCGTGGTTTTTAAAAATATATTCATTAAAAAGTTGATCAAGACAGTGAAAACAATACAGCACGCGCTCGGTTGTCTGAGTCAATTATACACTCCTGTATTATAATTAAAATTAAAATTACTGTACGTATGGACTGTAGGCCTATGTATTCGAGCACCCAGGAATCCTTCAACACCAGGTACAACTGCTAGAGTCTGGAACGGATTAACCGCAATAAACGAGGGACGACTGTACAGAACAATGACATATAGCAGTTTACCATCAGTGCACTACAAAATATGATTACTAAACCATAGCCTACATTTATCCCCTTCACATCGACACTTACACAGACAGGTTTCAATGCCCTAAGGTCACAGACTGACATCACTGACATTTATGGATTCAGTAGAGCATTTTGATGTGAGCAGGGGATCTAGGATCATAACTCTATTATTCTGTAGATATGTAATCTTGAGCTAGCCACCTGGGCTTCAGACTGTTTATTTATAAAGTGTTCATAATAGTAGTATCCTCCTAGAGTTGTTGGAAGAATTAAAATATACAATACATGTAAAGTGTTTAATGTAATGTCTGGCACAGAGGTATATATTTATTAATATCCACCTGCTATAAGCTGCTATTTGCACAGCAGTGTACCACAGCAGGGTCAGAAATGTTGCAATAAATTGATCTGCAGAGGGAAAAAGAAACCTGTACTTGAGAGACTCAGTTCTAATGGGGGGACAAGAGTTAATATCAATATAACTATTATTATAGTAATAAAACAGAGGGAGAGTATGGTGGGAACATAGAAGAGAGAACAATATTGGCATTACTTTCTTCTAAGAATCCTAGAAATACTTCTGGTAAAGAGTGCCAGAGGACTGAGGATACTGGCTTATACCTACATACAGATTTGCCTGAGCATCTCTGTCATAGAAGGTCAATAAAACTCTGTTTAAATATACATCCTCAGGAATGCTATCTTTGAGCCTCTCAAAAAGATCAAAACCTCTTACTTCATTATGTCTATAAAATCCATCCACTTTACTGTAATTACTACACTTCAGTGTTTACCTTCCCTACTAGAAAATGGGAGGAACAACAAAGCATGTTATTTTATTCACTGCTGTATCCCTAAACTGGCACAAAGAAGACACCCAATGAACTGATGTTAAATAAGTGAACAACTGTTGAAAAAAAAAATTTTTAAGTGAGAACTAGAGCTTATGGTTCAACTGACCAGAGTTCTGTGATCTTCAGACCTAAAAAAGTAGCTCTGAGTTGTTAAAGATGGACTCTTCTTAACTTTTCCAAGTTATTGCTAAACTTATAGAAGGCTTTGTATTTAGGAAGGGGGGGGCAAATTATTGATGACTTATCAGTTATACATAGTAAATCGGGGTTGGAAACCAAAAAATCTGAATCTATAATCTCTCAATGAACAACCAAGCATATTTCATTAATAAATGTGCAATAGTTAGGTAGACTAATGCTAACAAATACTTCTAAAAAGTTAGTAAAATTACATCCGAAGCAGACTTAAAAGAAAGTACAATACTTCAAGGCTTATTTCAACAGTCGTTACTATTGTTTATATAATCATATAAATCACTGTATAATCTAGGCATTTACTTAAATCCTCTATTTATTTCAGCATTCCAAACAGGAGAAAACTTTAGGAACTTAAAAAAAGACATAGCTCTTTTTATTCTTCACTGGAAGCCAGAAATGAAAGTTGGTAAAATCAAGAAAGCATTACTCAGATAAGGAATATAATCGACCGTACAAAATAATGGAGTGTAGATAATACTGAATGCATATGCTTGCAGTATACTTAGAAACTAAGGATTATAACACAGTTGCAACTGACTTAAAGAACTCCTCAAGCTTTTTATTATTTTTTACATCCTGGCTTATTATGCTGCTTTATTAAAAAGCAACTCCTGAATAAGACAGAAAAAAATGTAATTAAATAGGGTTACTTTTCTTAGTCAATGTGGATACTTGGTAAAAAGGTTCTGTGAAAATGAAAGGATGAGAATTTATTCAAATAACATTTGGTATTACATTCTTTACCCTGCTTTTTATTTTTGTAACCAAAAATAAGTTACACAGACCTGAAAGGGACCTCAGGAGATCGCTGTTTCAGTTCACACTTTTCAAATTTTAATGCATACATGAATCATCTCTGAATCTTGTAAAGTGAAGGTTTTGATTCAATCCGTCTGGGATGGGGCAAGAATTTTACATTTTTAACATGTGCTCCAAGAATGAGGATTTTGCTGGTCTGGGGACTGCACTTTGCATAGAAAAGATCTAAATGTGAGTGATTCTCAAAAGTGTGGTATCAAGACCCCTGAGTATCCCCAAGATCCTTCTAGGGGCCTACAAGGTACTTCCTTTTCGAAGGACATATCTGTGTGAGGCCTGATTTTCTTCATACACTTCAACCAAAACAATGTATTGCAACAGACTGAATATAGAAGCAGGTATGAGAATCTGGTTGTCTTCTTTTTGACCAGATATTAAAAACATCTGCAAAATATGAAAAAATGCCACTCTTTTCACTACATTTTAAAAATAAATTTTGGGGAAAAAAATTCTTTTTGTAAAACATCCTTGATATCAACATATACTGGGCTTATTAAGCTATTTCTTCTTTTTTTTTTTAATCCTCGCCCAAGGAACGCTTTTTTTTTTTTTGCATTTGTCTTGAGATAGAGTGGGAGGGAGAGAGGGAGAAAGAGAGAGAGAGACACATCGAGTGGTTGCCACCCACACAACCCCAACCGGGGCCAGGGACAAACTGCAACCGAGGTATGTGCCCTTAGTGGGAACTGAACCTGTGTCTCTCTGGACCGCAGGTCAACGCTCTAACAGCTGAACCAAACCGGTCAGGGCAGGTTCATACAATTGAACAATGAGAAAAGGAAGAAAATATAGAACTAAAGGGAATAAAACCTGTCGAATATAACAATAGTGGCATATCCATACAATGGAATAGTATTCAACCATAAAAAGAAATTAAGTACTGACTCATGCCACAACACAGATAACCCTTGAAAGCATTAGTGTAAGTCAAAGATAACACAAAAACAGTCCTGGCCAGTTTGTTCAGTGGTTGGAGCATTGGCCCACAAGTCAAAAAGTCAAAGTTTGATTCCTGGTCAAGGGCACATTCGTCGGTTGCAGGTTTGATCCCCGGACCTGGTTGAGGTTGTGTAGGAGGCAACCAATCAATCTCTCGTCTCTCTCTCTCCCTTCCTCCCTCCCTCTCTCCTTCCCCCTCTATCTAAAAAAAAAAAAAAAAAAAAAAATCAATGGAAAAATATCCTCAGGTGAGGATTAAAAACAAAACAAGGTAACACAAAAACAAACAAAGCATAATACAAAAGGACATATATTTTGATTCTATTGGTAAGAATGTCCACAATAGACCGATCAAATCCATGGGGGAAAAAGTATATTATATGAATCCAGGGGCTGGGTGGAAAGGGGAATGGGGAGTGACTTCTAATAGGCATGGGGTTTCTTTTTTTGGAGAGTGATGAAGGTTCTGGCATTAGTGGTAATGACTGCAGATATACTAAAAACCACTGAATTGAACACCTAAAATGATTTAAATGATAAATTTTATCTAAAACAAAACAAAACAAAACAAAAATACTGACAACAGGGTAAATACTCCACTAAGAATATAGAAACAGTGGCATTGGTCTTTCTAGGTTCTATAATTAAAATAACACCAAATATTCCATTCATTTGAGAGGGATTTTCTTCTCAACTGAGCTGGAATTTGCATTTGCAAATAAAGATGCATTTGTATTTTAGACAGTGTCTAAACTACTTTTTCTTAAAAATCAATTTGTTTTCTTTACTTTTATCAAATAATTACTTACATAAATTTTTATCTAATATTATGGTGGTGCTGTGCCTGACACTCTGAAACCTAGTGCTTTTAGCCCTGAGCCTCTACTAAGTACCTTTTTAATCAATAGTGTTTAGTCATATTTTTCACCTACTCATCCTACAAAGTCCTTATTTATAATCAGTTAATCATATTTGCTGGATTAGGTGTGTAACAGGGATACATTTTAGATAACTGGTTCTACCATATAATTTAACTTGACTTCTTTAAATAGCAGAGTTATTTTTATACTTCATTTTATATAAAGAAACCTGTAATTCCATGATCCCCTGAAACATTTTAAATACTAACCTTTGTTTAGAAAAATGATCATGAAGTGAATTCACAAGATTAATCAAAGACTCTATCACTAAATTATAGAGAAAGCTTAATCAATGCCTAGTCAATGTTTCTAACAGAAGCCTACAAAACAACTCAGTCATTGTCTGCTGGTACAAAATGAAGTCTACCCCAGTTTCAAATGAGAAATACTGCAAGAGGAACAAAAAGGCTGGTTGCTGAGAGAGATAGCAGAGAATGTTTTAAAATATGGCTACCTTACGTATACTTTATTCTGCTAGTCTGTTCGGTATCAAAACATTCACCATTGTCAGAAAGTAAATAAACCCTTACGCTTAAAATCCAGAATGATCACCTCAAGCAGTAACACTGGGTTTAAGATATTATTCTTATACTAAGAATAAGTATGGCCAGTGAAAATAGTTGTTACATTAAAATCTCTTATGTTTTCATCAAAGAATTAAAGTGATAGTTCTACTCTTAACAGAGAGACCATCTACCAATTTTCAGAGCTAATAATTTAAGTAGCTACTTGGCTATACCAAGTTTCATATATATATATATATATATACACACACACACACACACACACACACACACACATATACAAAAGATGGCCAATAGCATTTTAATAACAGAATATTATCACCATATTTGCAGCTTAGAAATTACTTACAGAACTCGTTAAAGGAAAAAATTTTAAGAAGTTCTGGTAACATGTGTTAAGAGCCCTGGCCGGTTTGGCTTAGCGGTTGGAGCACTGGCCTGTAGACCAGAGAGTCCTGGGTTTGGTTCCTCCTAGGGGCATGTACCAAAAAAAAAAAAAAAAAAAAAAAGAAGAGGCATGCCCGGCCAGTGTAGCTCAGTGGTTGAGAGCACTGACCCATGCTCCAAGAGGCTACTGGTTCAATTCCCGGTCAAGGTACATGCCCAGGTTGTGGGCCCAGTCTCTGGTAGGGAGCAAGCAATAGGCAGTCATTCGGTGTTTCTATCTCTCTCGTCCCTCTCCTCTAAAAATCAATAAAGAAGAAGGGAAAAAAAGAATAAGAGGCAGCAGCTTTTTTCTATTAAGAGCCAGATAGATAGTATTTTAGGTTTTTGACCCATACAGTCTGTTGCAAATATTCAATTACGTCACTGTAATATGTAAAAACAGACATAGATAAAATAGGAACAAATGAGTATGGCTGGATTTTAAATTATTTATGACGCTGAAACAGGAATCTGATATAATTTTCACATGTTATGACATATTCTTCTTTTAATTTTCACCATTTAAAAAAAATTTAAAAACTGCCCTGGCCAATGTGGCTCCATGGTTAGAGAGTCTGCTTGTACACAGAAGGGTCACAGGTTTGATCCCTGGCTTTGGTCAGGGCGCATGCAGGAGGCAACCAACTGATGTGTATCTCTCACATTGATGCCTCCCCCCAATCTCTGTAAAAAATATATAATAATAAATGGAAAAAATACCCTTGGGTGAGGATTAACCCACACAAAAATAGTAAAAACCATTCTCAGTTCAGGGTGTACAAAAATGAGCAGTAGTCTGGATCTGGCCTATGGATAACAGTTTGGTAATCCCTGCTTTAGAGTATGATGAAATGAAAAAAAGCAATAGACTGTAAGTTAGTAAATGAAACACACAAAACATTCCACATACAAATTGTAAATTTTATAGTCCTAAAATTTAAAGTTATGTATTTAACCACATATTCAGGTTTGATGTTCAACATAATCAGGTTTGATGTTAAGTTAGAGCTTATCTTCTTAAGAAGATATGTATTTATAATAGGTATTTATTTTCATTTTATTATTTATTTTTGTAAATTTAAATAGAATAAATAGCAAACATTTATAAAGTGCTAAGCACTATTCTAAATGCTTTACATTAATTCAGTATTTTAACTCATAAGTAAAACAATCAATTATAAATAACATTTAATGATTCAGATCAACTGAAAAGCTCACCTCAGAGAACACAAAGATCATTATGCAGTGAGGCCCATCAGATTAAATCTTGTGGGGAAAGTCTGTTTATGTACAGTATGAGAATTCACTGTATAGCAAAAGAGCAGGCAGAGAAGGTAAACAGCATGTACAAATGGGTAGGAATAAAGGAAAGAATGGGGCACATGTACAAGATAATAAAGAGAACTCGCTTAACTAAAAAAGTGTTTAGGTGGCCCTGGCCAGTTTGGCTCAGTGGTTGGAGCATAGCCCTGTGGACCAATGAGTCATGGGTTCGATTCCAGTCAAGGGCACGTACTTCGGTTGCGGTTAGTCTTTGGCTCTGGTAGGGGTTGTGGGGGAAGCAACCAGTTGATGAGTCTCTCTCACATGGATGTTTCTCCATCTGTCTCTGTCTCTGTCTCCCTTTCCCCCTCTCTCCTTACCTCCCACTCTATCTGAAGATAAATGGGAAAAGATCCTTGGGTAAGGATTAAAAAAGAAAAAAAAAAGTGTTTAGATGAAGATAAGGAACTGCAAAAAAGAATATTAAAAATTTGTATATCCTTTGATAGAACAAGGAGTCACATACTTGAAGTTTCAAGCATTCTAAATAAAATAAGGGGGGAAATCATCCAGTAATAGCCCACCCTATCCCCAAAGAAAAAAAGAGAAAGTGAACATTATTATGCATTGAGGGAAGAAAGGGTAATAATAAAAAAAAGACCTGGCCCTGGCCTGTTTAGCTCAGTGGTACAGCTTCAGCCCGTGGACCAATGAGTCCCGGGTTCAATTCTAGCCAAGGGCATGTACCTTAGTTGCGGTTCATTCCTGGCCCTGGTCGGGATCGTGCGGGAGGCAACCAGTTGATGTGTCCCTCTCCCATTGATGTTTCTCTCTCTCTCCCTCCCACTCTATCCAAAGGTTCTGAAGATAAATAGAAAAAATAACCTCAGGTGAGGATTACTAAAAAGAAAAAAGAAAAAAAAACAGCCTGAACTTAGAATACAGGCACAGAACTCGAACAAACAGGCAAAGCAAATGAACTTCCTAAGAGCAAAACTATAGAATAATAATTAAGATACTTATTAGAATTATCTGAAGGCTAAAAACCCTACATTTCTCCTGTCTGAATTGAGGATCAATGCTTTAGAGAGCCCTATTATGAATTAGAAACTGGGGTGGGATGGGTATGTGGGTGTTGATAAATGTAACAGTAAGGACTCAGGACAGAAACTTGGAAATAGTAACAATAATCACATATAAACACACACACCCCCAAAAGAGACATTATAGGAATATTCACAGCAATTATAATTAATGAGGTAATCAAAGATTTCTCCCATACTTTATTTATGAAGATATAAAACTAATTTGATCTACCTAATACAAAGGTTTCCCATTAATTTTTAGAAATATACTAAATGACCATTCTAATCAACTATCCAAATCTAAATAATTTAAAATCACATCTCCTAATTTATCAAAATCCAATAAAATTACATCACTAAAAATGAGATAACTAGATGCTACATGACTCTTAATGTAATATAATATGAAATACAAAACCACATATTAATTATTCTTGCAAAAAAATTTTTTTAACCTGATTTTTTTAATACATCCTGACTGGGAATCAAACCCACAACCCTTTGGTGCACGAGTCAACAACTCAACCAACTGAGCGACACTGACCAGGACTCACCTAAATTTTATCAATCATTTGGAACTAGTTGTCTTAAATTTATTTCTCTTGGGGACCCCCATTACACTCTTAAAAACTGAGGACCCCATAGGCTTTAGTTTATATGTTATATTATTGCCATTTACCATGTTAGAAATTAAAACCGGGAAAGTTTTAAAATATTAATGCATTAGAAATTATAATAAATCTCATTAAATATTAATAATATATAACCTTTAAAATAAAAAACCCAGTATTTTCCACACAAAAAAACTTAGTGAGAAGAGTAGTATTGTTTTACATTTTTGCAATCTTTTTCATGTACGGTTTACAAGACGACAAATGGATTGTCATATCTGCTTCTGTATTTAATCTGCTGCAATATCATACATCATTTAGTCTCTGGAAAAATACACTGTACACTTTTGTATAAATGAGTGAAAAAGACTAATTATTTTTGTATTACTGACACCCCTCCACTACTTTAAAATAAATTTCTGCTTACAGAAATGCAGAAGATAGAATAACAAGTTAAATGACATCATAAGGAAGCAAATCGATAAATCCAGAATGTGAAACAGTCCTCAAAACAATTCATCTAATTCCATCAACAAATCAATAGAACACAGAAAAAGAAAGTGGGGACAACAGTTCTCGTTAAAGACACATAACAGCAAAATGTTTTCTGTTGGCCTTGATGGACCCTATTTTGAACACAGACTATAAACAGACATCTCTAAAACAACAGAAAAAATATCTGAACGGGTTAGAGTATCAATGATCCAGAAATTACTGTAAATTTTTTCAGGTATAGTATAATTATGTAAGAAAAAAATCTTTAATTTTTACAGAAGTATAATGAACAATGAAGTACATAGTGGTGAAATGCAACAATGAAATAGAGAAAAAGGACAGATGAAACTTCTTCTGGTGCTTTATATTATGAACCTAGCAACTACGCTTCAGGTTTCAATTGGACAACCCTAGAAAATATCTTTTGGCAGAGATGAATTACCATGTGTAATTTAAACTAGAGTAAGGTTTAAATTTGTACCTTAAACACTGTGGGTACCTATAAATGATTTGATAAATTAGTATATCAATTTTAAGCCATTCAGAGAAAAAGCATGTGAACAAATCAGCTTAGGTTAAGAGCATTATCTTAACTCAAATAGTAAGCTTTATGGCGGGAGAAAATGAGAATTTACATATCTCATAATGAATATTTAAATGAATGCAAGGAGGGTCCAGGATAAACTGGTTGTTCTTTGAGCTTTATGTTTGCTCTTACTGTATCATGAGCAATAAATAACTCAACTCCTTCTTCCCCCAGCACCTCAGTATGCTTTCACTATTGCTCCCTTCTGCATGGTTTGATGTTCTCCAGCTTGGGATTCCTTCTTTTTTTTAATCCTTACCTGAGGATATTTTTTCCTTTTATCTTCAGATAGAGTTGGGGGGGGGAGAGAGAGAGAGAGAGAGAGAGAAACATCGATGTGAGAGGGACACATCGACTACTTGCCTCCCACATGACCCCTACCAGGGTCGGGGACCAAACCGCAACTGAGGTATGGCCGGAATCGAACCCGCAACTCTTCGGTCCGCAGGCCGATGCTCTGACATCTGAGCCAAACCAGCCAGGGTTTGGGATTCCTTTTTAATGTGACCTAAGCTCACCAGTCAGTGAGAGGAAGACTTACACTGGTCACACGACGGTAGATTTGCGCAGCATTCTGGCACTCTGAGTAAGGGTATTCAGACGTGGCCATCTCAAGCATGCACATCCCAAAGGCATAAACGTCAACAGATTCATCATATTTCTCTTCATACATCTCAGGAGCCATGAACTCTGGGGTACCTTAAATTAAAAGAATGATTCAGACTCAATTCGAGTAGAAGCTGCAGATGTTACTCACCCGGGGAAGAAGCAGAGGAGTTGACCTGTGAGAGAGAATAAAGTAGAAGAGGGAAGGAAGGAGGGGTATTAGAAAGGGGAATAAAATCTTAGTCTGTTTTATCATATATCTTATAGATCTTCCACTGCAAGCCCTTCATAAAAGAAACTAGAACGGGGTTATTGACTATTTCAAATGGATTACTATTGTACCAAGTCAAAACAGTCTTTAATAATAAAGATAAAGTGATATAATTCATATTGAAAATGAATGAAAAAGATGAGAAACTAGCATGGAATAAAGTAGACATGATGGTATTTCCCTATAAGACAGGACAATGGGTTAAAAAAAGATCAAAATACTTGTCTGCCCCCTACTGTACGGTAGCTGTAAGGTTAACATTTAGCAATTTCCAGAGACATTTTTGGTTGTAACTAGGGGGAGGACAAAGGGTGTGCTACTGGCATCTAGTGAGTAGAGGCCAGGGATGCTGCTAAATAACCTTACAATGTACAAACAGGCCTTAGAATAAAGAAAAAAGTTGATAAAACCAAACTTTTAGAATGAACTCATATTTTCACACTTTAAAATAAAGTTTTAATAGGCAGATTATTTTTTAATATACATAGATATCCAACAGACTATTTTGGAAAATACATATCAATTGTTTCTTTTATGTGGAAAATAGCACACTATATCTATTACATAAATAAGTATATAATACTAAATATCAACAGAATGTCCCAATAAGATTGATAGTTATAAGGTTTTGTTAAAAGTTCACCTTAATTCTTTGTACATAATTTACAAAAACATCAATAGTTTTCAAGATGATTCTAGAAGCATAAGAACTACACATCTCATATGTGGAACTGATTGCTTCCAAAGTTCAAGTTATGAATATTTGACAGTTTATTTTATTTAATAAAAGCTCTGACAGGGTCAGGCTTCTAAATAAAAGGAATGTCAGAAAGCCAGTTAGGCTGCAAGGTACACTTGAAACATACCTATCACGCTCTTGGCAAAAGAAGCCCGCTTCAGAGTTGCCAGACCTAAGTCTCCAATTTTGACGGAGCCTGTAGGGCCAGTGATAAAGATGTTGTCACACTTAAGATCTCGGTGAATAATAGGTGGAGTTCGAGTATGAAGAAACTGAAGTCCTTTAAGAATCTGCCGGCACCAGCTTCGTAGAACTTTGATCTTCATCACCTTAAACCTTTTCAGGTATCTAGAAAAGGCAAGGTATACCAAACAGGTTATCAATGATATGAGTTTACTGCTTTGAAGAATTCCATTAAATTCTAGCATATCTGAGACAGGAATATCAAATTTAGAACATTAAGATCCAGTAACCTTAAAGCTTTTTAATACTTTTAGGAAGGTTAAAGGGGATGGGATAATAAGTGGTTGGTAAGTAAAGTCTGATAACAAAGCACACAAAAAAATTAATTCATTAAAATTAAATCCCTATTAAAGTGATTTAAAAGTTAAGAGGTAGAGTTCAACTTCTTGTAAATGGTGGAGCAATTCTTATTGGGTGCAGATATAATTATAAACTCGAATAAAAATGTATACAAAACAACTACTTGTAGGCTCTGGAGAGCAATCAAAATCAGGCATAAATTAGAAGGGAGTTCACATGAGGAAAAACAGAAATTACTGCTTTGAGCTTCCTACTCTCTATACCTTTTAAGCTAAGGGAAGGCTCCAGTTCGATTATGCAGGTCAGCTCAAACCTGGATAGAAACCTATAGCCTTATTAGCTCATAAAAATAAGTACAGAATTCAAGATGACCACAGCATCTAGTACAGTGCTGACCAATAGAACTTTTTGCAATGATAGTCTATTCAATACAGTATCCGTGGACATGTGAGTATTTGTATTTAAATGGAGACTAATTAAAAAAAAAAAAAATTCCATTTCCCAGGTACACCAGCCACACTTCAAGTCCTCAACAGTTGCATGTAGCAAGTGCCTACCACTGTGAAAGGGCATATTATAGAACATTTTCATCACCACAAAAAGTCCTATTGGACAGCACAAATCTAAAAAGTAAAAGGAGGAAATCCCAGAAAAGAAGTATAGAAGGGAGCCTCATATTCTGCTTATTCACTCTGCCCAAACCTCTTGAGATATGACTTCTGAAATATGTATATGTGGGGAAGATCCTGACCAACCCAGCTAATGCTAAAAGAATGGAACAGAGATGTCGGTTGATGATGCTACCTACCCACTATAAGGAAATAAAGGTTGGAGATTGAGTTCAGATACTCATTTTATCTGTAAATAGTCAAGAAAAACATAAAGAGCACTAAAAATGGTAAATATAAAAGATTACATTTTCCCTTACTATTTTAAAAATACATATGACTAGTTAAAGGAAAATTCATAATATCATATATAGGGTCTATAGAACATATAAATATAACATTAAAATTACAGCATAAAGAATAAGTACCAGGAATAAATGAAACTATATTTGAGAAAGGTTCCTTTGTTTCACAAGAAATTATACAGTATCAACCCAAAGCATATTGTGAAAAGTTAAAAATATAACTGCAATCTCTAAAATAACTGCTTTAAAACATAACCTTCCCCTCCTACACACACACATGGATGTTAACTAAAAAGCTAATACAGGAACTAAAATGAAATTCTATTCATTTCATAAGGAACACTAATGATGAAAGTTGCTTTTATGGTTTAAGAAAATATCAGATTCTGATTAAGGTGGCAGAGCAGGTAAATGCAGGACTTGCATTCTCCCAAGATCACATCAAAATACAACTGAACTACAAAACAATCATCGAGACTAGCTGAACAGAAATCTTATAACTAAGGATATACAGAAGTGAGGTCAAGACTGGTAGGAGGGGAAGAGATGTGAAAGTGGCAGGTTCCATACCCATATGCAGTAGTTAAAACTTGGAAGGGAAACCTCGGCTGTAAAATTCTCCCCTGGGGAGCAAGGGGTTCCCAGCCCCACGCCCATGACTCCAGTGCCTGGAAGAGAAGTCTGCATAACTGGCTGTAAAGACCAGCAAGGATTGTGGCTGAGTAAGATGGAGGGCTGCTGGAGTCTCAGGTGTTCCTCTTAAAGAACCTGCTCACAGACTAACTAGGACTCACTTACTCTAACCTTCAGCACTGGAATGGCAGCTTGAAAGACGCTAGGGACATAGGGGAGGAACTGAATTGTCCAGCTTCAGGGCGAGGCTATAGGGGCAGCTTCTTCCCACACAGAAGTGCTGCCAGAAGCCATTGTTCCTTTGCTGAGCTCTCCCCCTGCAGGTGCAAGTGGGAGCCATATCTGAATCTCCATTAACCTGGCTAACACTATTTCCCCCATTCCCAGAGGACCCGCCCTATCCAACTTGCAGGCCTGCTCAAGGCACTTTTAGTGGCTTTTCCATACAAACAGCTAATGCTGTGGACTTTCCTAAAAACTCTCAGAAGGACCAGACAGTTGGTTGAGTGACAGCCACTGGGAGGTCACCAACTGAATTCCCAGTCAGGGCACATGCCCAGCTTGCAGGTTTGATTGCCGTAGGGGGCGTGCAGGACGAGGCTGATCAATGTTTCTCTCTCTCTCTCCCTCCCTCTCCTGAAACCAATAATAAAATATATATATTTAAACAACTCTCAGTAGTTCACAAACCCCACACAAGTCGCATCTGACTTGTGTGTGCCCCAACCCTCTTGCTAAGTGGCAGCAATCCTCAGTTCACTGCTTAGCCCCTCCCAGGCACCTCCAAGCCCAGAATAAGCTGCAACAATCTGCAGATCACTTTGTAGCTAACTACCAGGTCAGGTGGACCTAGGCAGGGCACAAGCTGCAGCTGACCTTGGCCTATACCTCCCAAGAGGCTCCAGAATAAACACACCCAGTAGCCAGCTTCAGACAACACCACAGTACCACCCAACCACTTCCAAGGGCAGACTCGGCAGGCAACAGAGCCCTGCTAAAGCAAAAGCAAATTCTGCTCTTAGGGTCATCCCTTGAACAACAAAAGCAAATTCTTCTCTTAGAGTCACCCCCTGCACAACAACTCCTCCTCTGTAATCATGGCCGGTCCTCACAACCAATCAGCCTGGGGGTCAATCCCTCCCACTAATATGCCAACAGCAATTAAGTCTCAATTACAACAGGAAGGCACACACAACCTACTCAAGGGACACACCTGAAGCACCAGGGTCAGGTGACAAGGAAGACTGCCCCACTGGATCTGACGGGACACCTTCTATGTAAGGCCACACTGTAGCAGCTCTACCTAATGCATAGAAACAAATAAAGGGAGGCAGCCAAAATAAGAAGACAAAGAAACATGCCCCAAATGAAAGAACAGATCAAAACTCCAGAAAAAGAACTAAACAAAATGGAGACAAGCAATCTACCAAATACAAAGTTCAAAACACTGGTTATAAGCATGCGAAATGATCTCAGTGAGAACTTCAATAAAAAGATAGAAAACACAAAAATGGATATAAAAAAACATAAAAAAGAACCAGTCAGAAATGAAGACTATAACTGAAATGAAGAATACATTAGAAGGAATCAACAGTAGATAAGATGAAGCACAGGATCGAATCAGCAATTTGAAAAATAAGGTAGCAGATAACACCCCATCAGAAAGGCAAAAAGGAAAATGAAGATAACCCAGCCAGTGTTGCTCAGTGGTTTGAGCGTTGTCCCATGAATTGAGAGGCCCTGGTTCGATTCCTGGTCAGGGCACGTGCCTGGGTTGTGGGCTCGATCCCCATGCAGGAGGCAGGCAATCAATTTGTCTTTCTCACATCGATGTTTCTATTTCTCTCTCCCTTCCTCGCTCTCTCTAAAAAAAAACAACAATAAAAACATATTTAAAAAAAAAAAGAAAAATGAGGATAGTTTAAGGAGCCTCTGGGACAACATCAAGCATACTAACATTCATATCATAGGGGTAGCAGAAGAAGAAGAGAGAGCAAGGAATTGAAAACCTATTTGAAGAAATAATGACTGAAAACTTCCCTAACCTGGCAAAGGAAATAGATATGCAAGTCTAGCAAGCACAGAGTCCCAAACAAGATGAACCCAAAGAGTCCCACACCAAAACACATCATAATTAAAATGCCAAAGGTTAAACAAAAAGAGAGAATCTTAAAAGCAGCAAGACAAAAACAGTTAATTATAAAGTAGCACCCATAAGACTGTCAGCTGATTTCTTAACAGAAACTCTGCAGGCTAGAAGTGACTGGCAAAAAATATTCAAAGTGATGAAAACAAAGGATCTACAACCAAGATTACTCTACGCAGCAAAGCTATCATTTAGAATCAAAGGACAGATAAAGAGCTTCTCAGGCAAGAAAAAGCTAAAGCAATTCATCACTACCACACCAGCATTACAAGAAATATTGAAGGACCAGGACCCGGACCCGCACCCGCACCCGCACCCGGACCCGGACCCGGACCCGGACCAAGACCAAGACCAAGACGAGCAGGAGGAGGAAGAGGAGGAAGAGGAGGAAGAAGAAAAAGATTGAAAATATGACTAATAATATGGCAATAAACACACATCTATCAACAACTTTAAATGTAAATGGATTAAATGCTCCAATCAAAAGACTTAGGGTTGTCTGAATGGATAAGAAAACTAGACCCTTACATGTGGCTTTCTATAAAAGACTGACTTCAGACAGAAAGAGACAGACTGAATGTAAAGGGATGGAAAGAGATTATTTAATGACAATGGAAACAAAGTGGGAAAATAGCTGTAGTAGCAATACTTATACCAGACAAAACAGACTTCAAAACAAAGGCTATAACAAGAGACAAAGAAAGACCCAGCGATTCCACTTCTGGGTATTTATTCGAAGAAAACCAAAATACTAATCTGAAAACATATACATTCATATGTTCATTGCAGCAGTATTTACAATAGCCAAAATATGGAAGCAACTTAAGTGTCCTTCAATAGATTAATGGGATAAAAAAAGTGATGTATATATACAATGGAATACGACTCAACCATAAAAAAGAATGAAATCTTGCCAACTGCAACATTAATAAACCTAGAGGGTATTGTGCTCAGTGAAATAAGTCAGACAGAGAAAGAAAGATACCATATATTTCACTCACATGTGAAATCTTAAAAAAAAAAAAACAGAATAAACTCATAGAGAATGGTCACCAGATGAGGCATGGCTTAGGGGGATGGGTGAAAAAGGGGAAGGAATTAAGAATTACAAATTGGCCCTGTCCAGTTTGGCTCAGTGGTTGGAGCATCGGCCTGCGGTCCAGAGAGACCCGGGTTCGCTTCCCGCTAAGGGCGCGTACCTCGGTTGCAGTTTGTCCCTGGCCCTGGTTGGTCATGCAGGTGGCAGCCACTCGATGTGTCCCTTTCATGTCGATGTTTCTCTCTCTCTCTTCCTCTCTTCCCCTCCCACTCTGTCTGAACAAAAAATGGAAATATGTCCTCAGGTGAAGATAAGAAAAAAAGTACAAATTGAATTACAAAATATTCCTGGGGGTGTACAGTACAACATAGGGGAATATAGCCAATAATATTGTAATAACTATGTATGGTGCCTGGTGGGTACTAGATTTATCGGGGTGATCACTTAGTAAGATATATAAAATTACTATGCGGTACACTAAAACTAATATTATACACATCACCTGTAATTAAAAAATAAAATATTTTAAACAAATAAATAAATATCAAAACACAATCACCTCTGAAAGGTGAGGGAAAGGCTGCCAGGGAAGAGGCATAAGGGCATTTAATGAGATACTGCATATATTCTCACATCTTTACATGGTTACATGAATAAATTATTTTGTCAAAACTCATCCAATGACACAATGATAATTTATGCTTTTCACTGTATATAAATTTTACCATAAGGAAAAATACTGGAACTTTAATGAAATGGGTGAAGCATACTAATGTCTGTAACCTATTTTGCAATAAATAAAATTAAAATAGATTGATAGGAGAATGATTTGATGAATATATGTTAAAGCAGATGCAGCAAAAGTTAATAAATTAGAGAATCTGGGCAGTGGTTATGTATGTGTTCATTTGGGTAATTCTTTCAACTTTTCTGTGCAATTGAAAATTTTAATAAAAACATGCTTGGGGAAAAGTTGATGCTGGCTTGTATCTCACACCTATAAAATAAAGTATATAAAATATAAAAGATTATTGCAAAGCTTGTATCTTATAACTCTCTAAAAGTGTTTAGAATTAACTGGAATTTTCCATGTAAACAATTACATAAGGTGTAAACATGGGAATCTTTCTTTCTTTCTTTCTTTCTTTCTTTCTTTCTTTCTTTCTTTCTTTCTTTCTTTCTTTCTTTCTAATTTTATGCCTTTTACTAGTTTTTATGCTTTACTACAATGGGCAGGTCCTCTAGAACAATGTAAACGGTGTAAATAAGCATCTTTGATTTGTTCCAAATCTCAGGGGTAAACGGTTAAGTAAGACAGTTGGTTATGACTTTAGCTATAGGTTTTTCCATGGATGTTCTTTATCAGTTTGAGGAAGTTCCCTACTCTTTGTACTTTGCTAAGAGTTTTTAGTCATGAATAGATGTTGGATTATCAAATACTATTCCCACATACTGTATATTCATGAAGGACACTGCTCTAAATAAATTTCTTTTGCTATAGTATCTTAGGGTTTGGTATTAGTGTTATGCTGACCTTATAAAATGAACTTGACATTAATTCTTCACCTCTATTTTTTGAGAATATTCAACACGCTGGATCCCCCGCCACACACATTTTATTATGATAAAATACACATACCATAAAATTAAGTACACTCATACGTATTATTGTGCAATCATTACCACCATCTCCAGAAAATTCTATTCATCTTGTAAAATTGAAATTCTATATACATCAAACAATAACTCCTCATTCCCTCAGCTCTTGGGCCCTGGCAACCACCATTCTACTTTCTGTCTCTATAAATTTGACTACTCTAGGTACCTCATATAAGCGGAATCATTCAGTATTTGTCATTTTGTGACTGGCTTATTTCACTTAGGATAATGTCCTCAAGGTTCATTCATGTTGTAGCATGTGTCAGAATTTCCTTCCCTTTTAAGGCTGAGAAACAGCCCAATGCAGCCCTGGCTGGTGTGGCTCAATGGTCAGAGTGTCAACCCGAAAACCAAAGGATTGAGGGTTCGATTCCTGGTCAAGGGCATGTACCAGGGTTGCAGATTCAATCCCTAGCCCTGGGTCGGGATGTGTGCTGGAGGCAACCAATCAATCGATTGTGTCTCTCTCACATTGATGTTTTTCTCTCTCTCCCCCCACACCCCTCTTCCATTCTCTCTAAAAAATCAATGGAAAAAATATCTTCCAGCGAGGATTAACAAAAACAAACAAGCAAAACAACAAACAAACCAAAAAAACAGTTCACTGTACATGTATACCACATTCGCTTCCACTGTTGGACACTTGGAATACTTCTACCTTTTAGCTATTTGTGAATAATGCTGCTATGAACATGGTATAAAAATATCTCTTCAAGACCCCTTTTCAATTATTTTGGGTATAAATCCACAAAAGGAATTTTTGGGTCATATAATAATTCTATTAATTTTAAAAATTTGGGGTAAAATTTGCATATAACATTAGTTTCCGGTGTGTAAAATAATGCTTCAAAATGTGTATGTATTGAGAATGACCACCACAATATGTCTAGTTAACATCCACCACCACAGTTACAGATTTGATTCCTTGTGATAAAAACTTTATAGATCTTTTAGCAATTTTCAAATATATAATACAGTATTATTAACTATTGTCCCCAAGCTGTACATTAAGTCCCCAGGATTTATTTATTTTATAACCGGATGTTTGTACCTTTTGCCCAGTGTCACTCATCCCCACCCCCTACCCCACACTCTCCCAAACCCAGCAACCAACAATCTGTTCTCTGTAACTATGAGTTTTACTGTTGTTGCTGTTGGTTTGTTTTAGTTTGAATTTTTTTGGTATTAGTGGTATTTTTTGGCTTGACTGTTTTCTAGATTCCACATATAAGTGAGACCATACTATATTTGTTTTTCTGTCTGTTTCACTAGGCATAATGCCAACATGGTTCATTCATGTTGTTGCAAGCAAATGGCAAGATTTACTTCTTTTCATGAATGAATAGTTTTCCACTACATGTATATCCATCTTTATCCACTCATTGGACACTTAGGTTGCTTCCATATCTTGGAAATTATAAATATTGTTGCAATAAACATGGGGGTACATATGTCTTTTTAAGTTATTGTTTCCATTTCATTTGGATAAATGCCCAGAAGTGAAATTGCTGGATCATTTGATAGTTTTAATTTTTTTAGGAACCTCCATACTATATTCCATAGTGGCTACACCAACATACATTTCCAAAAACAGTGCACAAAGGTTTTTTCTCCACACTGTCACCAAAACTTATTTCTTGTCTTTTGTATAACATTCACTGTAACAAGTGTGAGGTGGTATCTCACTGTGGTTTTGGTTTGTGTTTCCCTAATAACTAGTAGAGTGGAACATCTTTTTCATGTACCTGTTGGCCATTTGTATATCAAGAAATGTCTATTCAAGTCCTTTGCTCATTTTTCAAAGTTGTTTGTTTTTATGTTATTAAGTTTAGGAAGTTCTCTATATATTCTAGATATTAATCCCTTTTGAATTATATGATTTTCAAATACTTTTTCCCCAATTCTTTCTGTGATTGCTTTTTTACTCTGTTGATAACATATTTTGACACACAATAGGTTTTTTTTTAATCCTCACCCGAGGACATTTTTTTACTTTATCTTGAGATATAGAGTGGGAGGGAGAGAAAGAGGAAGAAAGAGAGAGACATCGAGTGGTTGCCACCCACACTCCCCCAACTGGGGCCGGGGACAAACTGCACAATAGGTTTTTAATATTCATGAATTCCAATTTTAAACTCACTGATTTTTAAAACATTTGATCTGGCATACATTTCAGGCTATGCTAATAACCAGAGTCTCCTCCACTTTTAGTAGAGAGTATTAAGTTTCTTTTTACTGATAAGGATAGTTGACCCCAAGATCACAGAGCTAATTTCAAGACAGATGGCAAGTGAACTCTTATGTTTGTGCTACTGCTATTGCCTGACTGGCTACTCTATCTCTAATCTTTTATGTATACTGCCATCAGATAAATCTTTCTAAAGAAATGCTAACATAGCCCTTGGCACACAGTAGGTGCTAAAATGTTTTCCAAATTATTCAATGCATTGTATCCCTGCTAGATCATAATCCATTCCAATGGTTTCCTACCACCCTTAAATTAATAAAGCACAGACTAATCTTTTGCTCTTTCAAAACTCTCTACATTTTATCTCTAACATATCAACTGGAGCCTTTTTTGTCATTATTCCTCCATAAACTTTCTGTTTTTAACCAAAAGAGTTAACCTATATGACCTTTTATTTTCCTTTTATATAATTCCCATAGCATCTCTCTACTTACAGAAAAGCTATCTATCCTTTAAAGCCTAATTTTAATCCTATTACTTTGACAAGGACCTTCAAGATTACACTAGCCAGTAGGAAGTGATACTGTCTTCTCAACTATTAAAATAAAAATTACAAAAATTATTATTCCATCATAAAAAAGAATGAAATCTTGCCATTTGTGACAACATGAATGAATGAGCCTTGATGACATTACACTAAGTGAAATAAGTGAGACAGAGAATCAAATAACAAAAAACAAGCTCACAGATATAGAGAACAGACTAGTGGTTACCAGATGCAGCGGTGGTGGTGGGCCAAAAAAAAAAATGAAGGAAGTCAAAAAGTACAAACTTCCAGTTATAAAATAAAGAAGTCATGGGGATATAGATGTAATGTACAGTGACTATAGTGAATAATGCTATATTGCTTATTTGAAAGTAGCTAAGAGTGATATTAAAAGTCGTCATCATAAGAAAAAAATCGTCACTATGTATGCTGACAGATGTTAACTGGACTTACTGTAGTGATCATTCTGCAATATATACAAATTCTGAATCATTATATTTTATACCTGAAACTAATAGAATGTTGTATTGTCAACTATGCCTCATAAAAAAAATTAAAAATCATTAAAAATTTTGTTATTACTATTTTATATTAAAATAGGAATATTATCAAAAACCACCACAACCAAACTAAAAAAAAAAAAAAAAAAAAGTGACAATCAGGCATCATCAGTGCAGAAAGAACACAATTAATTAATTGACAGATAGACAGATAAATGATCCTCCTGATACAGCATTTTTGAGTCCTTCATTACAGTTCACTCATGCCCAATCGCACTGAAGAAAAGCCTAGTAGTTAAAAAGTCCCAGCTTCATAACCATAGCTCCTAATTAGCTTTTCAGTGCTGAAATAGTTCATATAAACTGACAAACAAATCATGGTTAAATGAGAGTGATTATGGTACCTACCCCACAGAACTGGAAGACTAAATGCTAAGAATAATGGCTGTCAACTATTAGAGTATAGGAAATTTTATATTTGAATCTTAGTCCAAGGATATGTTTCTATTGCTTTTAAGAGAGAGGAAGGGGAAGAGAGAGGGAGGGATAGAGAGAAAGAGAGAGAAGCATTAATCAGTTGCCTCCCATATGTCCTCCCCTCCAACCAGGGATTTAACTGGCAACCTAGGTATATGACCTGATTGGGAATTGAACCCACAACCTTTTGGTATACAGGACAATGCTCCAACCAACTGAGCCACCCGGTCAGGGCAAGTATAGGATCTTTTAGTTCAACAAAAAGAGAATAACAATAAAGAGATAGAAATAATAAAAAAGAACCAAGTAGAAATTCAGGAGCTAAAACACAATAACTGAAATGAAAAGTTTACTGAAGGGTTTCAACAGCAGATTTGAGAAGGCAGAAGACAGAAGATGCAAACCCGAAAAGAAGTCAATTAAAATTATCCAGTCTGATGAGCAGAAAGAAAAAAGAGTAAAGAAAAAATCCACAGAGCCTAAGAGACAAGAGACCTGTGGTATATCACCAAGTAAATCAACATACACAAAATGGGATTCCCAAATAAGAAGACAGAAAAGAAGCAGAATGAATATTTGATAAAAAATGTCCACGAACTTTCCAAATTTGATAAAAGACACGAATTTACACATCCAGGAAGCTCAACAAAATCCAAGAGATCCACAATGAGACACACTGCACTCACACTGTTGAAAGCAAAAGACAGAGAGAATATTGAAATCTTCAAGAGAAGCAACTCCTCATGACCAAGAAACTTGGTAAATATGGTGGTTGCACAACAACATAAATGTACTAAATGCCACTAAATTGTATATATTATTTATTTATTTACTAAATAACACACTTTATTTATTTATTTATTTTAGAGAGGGGGGAAGGGAGAGACAGAAACATCAATGTAAGAAACATCAATCAGCTGCCTCCTGCAAACCTCCAGTGGGTACTGAGTCTGCAACCTGGACACGTGCCCTAATCAGGAATAGAAGTGGAACCTCTCAGTCCCTGGGACCATCGACCATGGCTCAATCCACTAAGCCACACAGGCAGGGCTATTTATTTATTTTTATGTTTACTGTTAAGAGTATTACAGATGTCCCCTCCCCTTTATTCACCCATTGTCCCCCTCCACCTGGTTCCCGCTCCACTCTAGGCCTTCATTACCCTATTGTCTGCATCCATGGGCAATGCATATTAGCATATAAATTATCTGGTTTATTTCTTCCTGCCCCTCCTCCCCACTACCCTCTGAGATTCCATAGTCTGTTCCGTGTTTCCATACCTGATTCTATTTTATTCATCAACTTATTTTGTTCATTAGATTCCACATATAAGTGAGACATGATCTCACTTGTACATGAATTGTATACTTTAAAAAGGACGATCTTATGTTAGTAATTTCACCTCAATTAAAAAAAAAATCTAACTTTATTTCCATCACCTGAATGAAATTTTCTAATCATATACTCCCATCTTATTTTTTTGGTATGGGTGTTTGTTTCTATTTAAGAATTTATACATATGTGAAACAAAGGTAGAAACTCAAAAGGTCCAAAAAAGCATATATTTTGGAACTACTTCCCATCCCTTTTGCCTCATTTGCCTCTCCAAATACTACCAATGTCCCTAATTGTTCTGTATTTTTCCAGGTATGAATATAGACTTGCTTTCAATCTATTTGCTTTGCACTATATACACATCCTCAGTCTGAGCCATCCTCTTCTCAAATACTGTTTTGCTCATTCTCTTGATTTTTTTTCCTTCTAGAGTAAAATTAAATCTAATTCTCATTCCATTTCTTCTTTTTTCGTATTTTCCACCGTTTTCTGCTTTCTGATTTCTTCATATTTATTCTTGTCTTTCAATCTAGTCTGCTGTTTAACCTAAGCACTGAAGTTTTAATTTTAATGACTCATTTCTAGTACTTTGTTATTTTCTAATTATGCCTGAACTTTTATTGATGAAGTTATATTTCTTCATTATGGTTTCTATTCCTTCTTTTATCACTTTATATCAGGGGTGGGGAACCATTTTTCTGCCAAGGGCCATTTGGATATTTATATCATTCACAGGCCATATAAAATATTTGGTCAAACATTTAATTAACTCATCCCTAATGTGATTGTTGGAACTGCTTCTCTTTGGTGAGGTGTGTGATGTTAGCTGGTACTGATGATGTTGCTATTTACAACTGCTTTTCCAGGTTTGCATTGGTCAGTCTTGCGATGGTAAGTTGTGAAAAGAACTGCTCGCAGTAGTAAGTTGTTCCAAACACAGGTGCTTATTTCAATGCCTGTCTCCTCAAAGTGGTAAATTCATCATTGCTTATGTAACATTTATAGAACGCAAGCAATGGGAGGTTGTTGTACCTAGTTTTCAGCTCATCAATACTTTGCAGCTGAATGATTTCGTGCTGTAGGTTATCAGGCACATCAGCTGGTTCCACATTGAACTCTGTAGCATAGATGTTCAATTCTATTTGTTTACTTTCACGTCCTTGAATCTTTAATTAAATGCCTCAATTAGTTTTGCACATTTACCAGTATATTCAAGTGTGGTAGAAGGCTTTTGTCCTTACAGACTGAGGAAATACACCCTGTTAATTCCTTTCAAGTTACACTTTCCACAGCCTTAATTTAGCTTCAAATGAGTTCACATTTGAAAGCAGGGAGCTGAGAAGCTGGTTGGGACCCTGCAGCTTGACATTCAGCTCTGAGAGTTTCTTGGTAATATCTGCCATGAATACCATATCACACAGCCACTTGCTATCATTGAGTTTCCTTAACAGGTTTTCTCTTCATCTCCATGAACTGCTTGACTTCATCCCACAGTTTGTAAAACCTCATAAGCATGTTCCCCTGACTCAGCCACCGCGCTTCACAGTGATAAACAAGATCACTGTACTGAGTCAAGATCCTTCAGTAACTCCTTAAACTGGCAGCTGTTAAACCTTCTGTTTTTAACAAAATGTCAGTACTGTTCACATCACATTGTTAAGCTGCAATGACTGTGCACAGAGACGTCCTTGGTATATGATGCAGTGGCATATAATTAAATCACTTAGACTGAGACGATTCAGTTCTTTCTTGATGAATGCAAATAACCCTTTTTGCGAGCCAACCAAGGCTGGAGCTCCATCTGTAGTAAGGTCACTTAACTTCTCCAATGTTAGCTCAAGTTTTTTCATTGATAAAACAAGTCTCTCAAACAAGTCCTCATCTGTTTAGTGCCATGCATGGCTTCCAGTGACAGCAGTTCCTCTCTCCTGTCAAACTTTGCAGTTATTCCACGAATGAAAACAGCCAGTTGGGCAGTATTTGTTATGTCTGTTGTCTCATCACAAGCAAGAGAGAAAAATTGGAAATCTGCAGCATCCTTCACTGTTTTTTCAATATCTTGTGCTAAGTCAGTAATCTGATCTGAGACAGTTCTCCTAGACAAACTAACACTCTGAAACAATTTTACTCTGTCTGGTGCTAACAACTCTGCAGCAGCTACCAAGCACTCTTTCACAAACTTGCCTTCTCTCTACATGAGGCCTTAGCTTCGGTGCTATTAGTTCACTCACTACATAACTCATTTGAATAACGTCTCTGTCATAACAAGGCCCAGTGAAAGTGGCTTGTTGAGATTCCAAACCCTGCTGAAGAGCATTGATTTTATCCAGATGCATTTGGCCTCCCTATTTATTGAGTTTAGCATGTTTGAGCAGTAGTGACGTTCCAGATTGACCTTTTTCATTACTGCTGACACATCACCACTAACTAGGCACACAAGTTTGCCCTTGACTTCAACAAAAAATAATTATTTGTCCATTTTTCTTAGAAAGATCGACACTCTGCATCAACTTTTCTTTTCTCAGTAGTTGGCATTTGTAGACATCACACCACTTAAGTTTTAATAACTATCCAGTGTGTGTGTCACCAGCGACATGATTTTGCTTTGATCGCTCGCTGTTCTAATCCTGCATCTTGGATTTCAAACATATCCAATGTTCGTATCATTGACTCTTAAGGTCTTTTCTGTGTACTGTAATTTCCTTAATCTTCATCTGAGATTCAGTTTTTGCAAGGACTGTTGATCGTGGATGTGTAGATAAAGTTGGATTAGACTTTTTTTGCAAGGATTGTTGATTGTGGATGTGTGGATAAAGGTTGGTGTCGAGCCCTGGCCAGTTTGGCTCAGTGGTTAGAGCGTCGGCCTGCGGTCCGGAGAGACTGGGGTTCGGTTCCCGCTAAGGGCACGTACTTCGGTTGCAGTTTGTCCCTGGCCCTGGTTGGTCGTGCGGGTGGCAGCCACTCGATGTGTCCCTTCACGTCGATGTTTCTCTCTCTCTCTCCCTTCCTCTCTCTCCCTCCCACTCTATCTGTACAAAAAATGGAAAAAAATATCCTCGGGTGAGGATAAAAAAACAAACAAACAAAAAAAAAAGGTTGGTGTCGAAAATGATCCATAGTTTGCCACAGTGTGTTAACACTTTTGCAATGTGTACATTCCCGGCTTGCCTGACACTGACTGTCCTCTGAGTCACCACAATACAGGCAGATGGGCCACAGGCAGAGGAGAAGCATCAGTGTGTCCCATCATGTACTTGTGTATCCTGTCAATCCCATAATGGACATTCCTTGCTTGTCCCTCAAAATTTATGTTATTATTATAATTCACTTAATATCAATATATGTTGCTATGAAAAAAAATTCCTAGATTTTATTGAATTTTGAGTCCCGCCTGTGGTTGCCTTGGCAGGGCCAGACCAAATGATTTCAAGGGCTTTATACGGCCCGCAGGCCGGACGTTCCCCACCCGTTTTAGTGCAATATACCCTTTCGGTTGTGTATCTTTGTACTATCAATACCCAAAATAGTTTTATTTGTCCTGATTATAAAAAGTGTGCTAATAGAAAAATATTTATTATGTGGAAAGTGAGATCACCAGAAACATTACTACCCAGAGTTGTATACCCTGCCAACACTAGAAAATAAAAAATGAAAAAAAACAAAAACAAAAAACACCTCAGGTAGAATCTGTATTTATAACTTTTTTCTTTTTCTTTTTGGTTTGGCAATAGATCACACACATCTTTCTCTATAATTAAATATAAAGCCACATCATCATTTACAATGAGATGTTTAGTTTTTTAGGTTTGCTATGACAAATTACTAAAAACTTGGTAACATAAAATAACAGAAATTGATTTTCTCAAGTTCTGGAGGCTAGAAGTCCAAAATCAGTTTAGGCAGGGCCTTGCTCCCTGTAAAGCATAGTTCTCAACTTTCCTAATGCCGTGACCCTCTAATACAGTTCCTCGTGTTGTGGTGACCCCCAACCATAAAATTATTTTCATTGCTACTTCGTAACTGTAATTTTGCTACTGTTATGTCTTAGGTGACCCCTGTGAAAGGGTCGTTTGACCCCCAAAGGGGTCGTGACCCCACAGGTTGAGAACCGCTGCTCTAAAGGCTCTAGAGTGGATCCCTCATTGCCTCTTCCTGGCTTCTTGTGGCTCCTGGAAACCCTTGCTGTTCCTTGGCTTATAGCTGCATCACCCCAATCTCAGCCTCCATCTTTATATGCTCTTTCTTATGTGTGTGTCTATAACAGAATCTCTCTTTTCTCACAGAAAGACTCTAGTCATTGACTTTAGAACCTACTATAATCCAATATGAACTCATCTTAACTTGATTACACATGCAAAGGTCACAATAAAAACCTTACACCGCCTGGCCAGTGTGGCTCAGTGGTTAAACATCGACCCATGCACTAAAAGGTCACCAGTTCGATTCCTGGTCAGGGCCCATGCCCAGGTTGTGGGCCAACTCCCCAGTGGGGGGCATGCAGAAGGCAGCCAATCAATGTTTTCGTTCATGAATGTTTCTATTTCTCTTTCCCTCTCCCTTCCTCTTTCTCTAAAATCAATAAAGAAAATACATATTTTTTTAAACAAACACCTTACACCACAGCCAGGCCAGTGTGGCTCAGTGGATTGAGCTTTGTCCCATGGACTGAGAGGTCCCGGTTTGATTCCCGGTCAGGGCACATGCCCACGTTTTGGGCTTGTTCCCTGGTTGGGGGCATGTAGGAGGGGGTCGATCAATGTTTCTCTCTCACACTAATGTTTCTATCGCTCTCTCTCCCTTCCTCTCTCTCTAAAAAAATCAATAAAAACATATTAAAATAGACACATACCTTAAACCACATAATTTATACTAGTTTCCCGTCTTGAGTACAAATAGATACTGAGTACAAAAAAAGAGACCTGAGATTCCAGAGGCATACTCCAACTCTTACCTTAAAACTCTTTATAATAGGGAACAGGGAATTTCTGTATTTGATCTATCTGTACTGCTAGAAGAGATAATAGGTCTAGCTGTTTTGGTTTTCAATTTTTGAGGCTATGAGAAATAAAATTACCTAGTGATAATGTTCACAATACAGTATTTGATACAATAGTTGCATAGGTGCAGCAAAAACTGCCCAATACAAAGTGATAAAATAATGGGTAAAACTTCTCAGTGAGTTTCAACCTCATTTTAACCACTAGAGGGCTACCTTAATGTCATTTGATTTCTGATCCCTTAGCCATTCTATTTTAGAATCACCAAGTACTATGACTTAAAATAACTATGTTTATTCTGCAATAACATCTCATTTTGATACTTACCAATAAATAATTATAAAATCACATTATACACCTGAGAACTTTATAGGCAGGAAAATGTGCTAATATACTAACAGTTGAAGGGCCAAAAGTAGGCTAACATAAGAAAATTGAAAGTATATCATACTTCTTGGTTAGCTTTTATATTGATGGACTTACGTTTTAAGTGTTCCAGATGTCATAAGTTCAGTCACCAAAACAATGCATTTCTTTCCTTTCACCGTGGATTCCCAGGAATCATAGAATCGAACAATATTGGGATGCTGAAGACCCTTTAACATTTCAGCCTCTTCTTTAAACCTCTGTCTCTCAGACTTCGTTAACTTTCGATCCTAAGATCAAAAATGAAAACAAGACGTGGTTTAAAATAATAAAACACCAAGTTACGGTTAAATTTAGATGGTAAACATGTACTAAATTATAAAGATCAAAGTGTTAAAACAGAAACACTGTTTAACACTAAGTTTACTAATAACTAATAATTTCATCAGCCTATGATTTGAGGGTGAAAAAACAGGCTAAAGTATATTTAAGAAAACTTTAGGTTATAAAATCATGCTTGAGATTATTTTAGTATCAGTAGTATTAATGTATGCCTCAGACACAGTCTCAATTTGTATGTTCAGTTAACTTATCACTTCCGAAACCAGTCATCTATTGCTAGAGATATTCAATTTAATGCCATGAAGCAAGTATGGATTTGGGGGGTAGAAAGGTCTAAATATAAACTCCAGTTCTTTTTTTGCTTTGGTTAAAATTTCCTTCATGAATACATGAATACATACCTTCATCTCACAGGACTGTTGTAAGAATTAAATAATCTACTGGGTATGCTTTCATCACGTTTGTTTGTTTGTTTTTTTATCCTCATCCGAGGACATTTTTTTGATCAGATAGAGTGGGAGAGAGAAACATCGACGTGAAAGGGACACATCGAGTGGCTGCCACCCACACGACCCAACCAGGACCAGGGACAAATTGCAACCAAGGTACATGCCCTTAAAGGGAACTGAACCCGGGTCTCTCCGGACCGCAGGCTGATGCTCTAACCACTAAACCAAACTCGCCAGGGCTCATCACATGTTTACAGCACCTGGCACTTCACAGGTTAGTTCCTATCTGAGATAAACTGGGGAAAAACACTTAATATGTTGTTTTTCCCTTAACAAGGTCCTATATATACAAACTCTGAATTGTCATGTAAATTAAAATTGAAACTCTCTCTCTCACATTAATATTCTGTCAAAAGAATACGTACTTTTAACAAAATATTCCAAGTATACAATAAAGTAATGTCTCCATCATACAGTTAAATAATTAAACATCACAAACATAATTAAAAGCCCCCTATGTAATTAGATTGCCCTTCCCATCACAGTTCCTTACCCTTGAATAACAACTACCCTGAATTTGAACATACCATTCCTGTATAGGTTTTTACACTTTATATGAAATGTTAAATTTTCATAAATAATGTTATAGCATGTGTATTCTTTGGAAACTTGCTTCTTTACCACTCAATACTGAGATCATCCATGATGGTATACAAGGAGACATTACAAGACATCTACCATATTATTATAACTTGGCTCCATTCATTATTATTGCTACACAGTTATCCACTGTCTAAATATACAGGGTGGGCCCTGGCTGGCTTGGCTCAGTAGTTAGAACATCAGCCCGCGGACCAGAGAGTCCCGGGTTTGGTTCCCCCTAAGGGCATGTACCTTGGTTGCAGTTTGTCCCTGGTCCCGGTTGGGGTTGTGTGAGTGGCAACCGCTCGATGTCTCTCTCACATCGATGTTTCTCTTTCTCTCTTTCCCCCTCTCTCCCTCCTGCTCTATCTGAAGATAAATGCAAAAAATGTCCTCAGATGAGGATTTAAAAAAGTGTATACACACACACACACACACACACACACACACACACACACGGTCGGGGAAAGTAGGTTTACAGTTATTTGTATGGACAATGATGCAATAATTAATAAATAATAATACAAGAATAAACTCTGGTTTCATGTACTCACAACTGTGAACCTACGCTTGCCACACCCTGTATTAGATTTATAAAATCTATTAATGAATCTTAAAGTTCTTCCCCATTTCTTTGTTATTATAATACTGTAATGGTGTTGCAGTTAATCTTGGATATACATTTAAGGGTGTCTGTAGGACATTCATTCTCTTTCTTTTTGTTAACCCTCAACGAGGATATTTTTCCATTAACTTTTTCTTTTTAGGTAGAGTGGGAGGGAGGGAGAGGCAGGGAGAGAGAAACATCGACCTGTGAGAGACACATCAATTGGTTGCCTCCTGGTGGCGAGGGATGAACCTGCAACCCAGGTACATGATCCTTTGGTCCATGGACCGACACTAACCACTGAACCAAACTGGCCAGGGTTCTTTTTTCTTTTTAAATTGATTTTAGAGCAAGAGGAAGGGAGAGAAAGAGAGAGAGAAACATTCATTTCTTGTTTCACTTATTTAAGCATTCATTGGTTGATTCTGTTATGTGCTCTGCAACCTTGGCATATCATGATGGTCTAGCCAACTGAACTACCAGGTCAGGCCAGGACATTCATTCTTTTTTTTTTGGTACGTGCCCCTAGCAGGACTCTCTGGTCCACAGGCTGACGCTCCAACTGCTGAGCCAAACCAGCCAGGTTAGGACACTCATTCTTAAACTTGGGATCCACAAAACCCTTTATGGCAGGTTTGTGAACATATATGAAAACAAATAAACCTTTTATTTTTCACTTACCATGAACTGAAATTTAATATCTCCTTTGAATTATTAATGTATACACCTAATAACATTCAGCAGTACCTGTGATTTTTGTTACTAACTGACCTAGATTATTCATATCACATAACAGTGGTTGCAGATTATATCAAAATAGCATTTACACAAATCATTACTTTCAAGATATGACAAGTATTAAACTTTCAGTAGGTTTTATTACCATGCATTAATAATGTATACTATATCACAAATTTAAAAATTTTTGATAACTATTCAATATTAATTTCCATTATAATCTTATGTATTTTATTGTATGAACTTCAAATATTATTCTAGCTTTCACCAGCCTTCAAAAAAGATCTGAGGCATAAAAAAAATATTAAGAACAACTATTAGGACATATGGCTAACAGTAGAATTGTTGGATCATAGGGTATAGGCATCTTTAATTTTCATAGGTATCAACAAATTGCTTTTCAAAGTGATTGTACCAATTTACTCTTCTAATGATATAGTCGCCAACAATTAGTACTATCAGACTTTAATTTTTGTCAATTTGATGAGTGTAAAGTTATATCTTGTTGCTTAGATTTTTAGAATCAATAATAAGCATAAGAAGCTTTTTTTGTCTTTGTAGATTACTTAAGATTCCTCTTCTGTAAACTGTCCAATCATATCATTTGTTGCTTTATCTTATTTGTAGGAGTTCTTAATATATTCTAGATACTAATCTTTTACTGATTTTATGAGTTACAAATATATTTTCTAAATTGTAGTTTGTATTTTCACCTTCTTTATGATGTCCTTTGATTCACAGTTGTTATTTCACTGTAGTTCAACTTATCTATCTTTTTTACTTTGTGGTAGGTGGATTTTATGTCTTCAGTAATTCTCCCAGATAGTGAGACTATAATTTTTCTTTTACTTTTTAAATATAAATTTGTTTGCCACACTTGAGAATTTATGTGTTGAGGAATTTACCGGCTTATGTAAAAATAGGACTAGCTATTACTTTTTTTCTATATCAACCAGTAATCCCAATACCACTGATGAACAATCCATCCTTTCCATATAGGTGCAGTTTTATTTTTGAATTCTATATTCTGTTCCAATGGTCTGTCTACTCCTGCACTAATAACACTGCTATAGTTTTAAAATAATTCACACCTGGTAGGAACACTTTCTATAGCACCCTCCCCCAATTTATGTTCTAAATTATCTTGCTTTTATTCCCATGAGAAGACTTTTATTATTTTATTTATTTATATCCTCACCCGAGGACATTTTTCCTTTTTTTTTTTTTTTGTTGTTCAGATAGAGTGGGAGGGACAGAGAGGAAAAGAGAGAGAAATATCGATGTGAAAGGGACCCATCGAGTGGCTGCCACCCACACGACCCAACCAGGGCCGGGACAAACTGCAACCGAGGTACATGCCCTTAGCGGGAGCCGAACCCAGGTCTCTCTGGACCACAGGCCGATGCTCTAACCGCTGAACCAAACCGGCCAGGGCAAGACTTTTCTTTTCATAACACAGAAATCATAGGATAAGCCAACTAAAACTATCAGGTTATCAAAAATTTTAATTAAAGGCATATTACTTGGAATGACACTGTATAAAACCCTTTTCCCCAAGTAACGTATATAGATTTTTAAAACTTTGACATATAACTTGCCTACTATTAAAAAAACAAACAAACACTATTCTAAATCATCCTTCCCCATCTTATACATTATTCCCCCCAATGTTTTAGTTCTATCCTATTACTCCTTAAGTAGGCACCATTATAATTATTAAACAGTATATGCTTATATATCTTTATTCACCATTCCACTTTGCTACTTACTCCCTTCTCTGGGTTCAATTTTCTTCATTTTTGAAATAAATTTTTCAAAATTCTTTAAGTAAACATCAATTAGTGGCATAATCCTAGGTTGTTCGAAATATTTATTTCATCTCTTGAATGATAGTTGAGATGGATATAGAATCATAAGTTGGTTTATTTTTCTTTCAGCACTTTTAACATATTGTTTCATGGTGCCTTGTATCTACTGTAGCTGTCAGTATAAGTGTCTTCCTTGTAGGTTATCTGCATTTTCTCTCTGGTTACTCTAAACAATTTTTATTATTTTAAATTGTGCTCTGCACCTTCACTATCATGCATATAGTTTTTTAGGTAAACACATTTAAGTATTTGTCTTTAAGTCAGAAAAATTCTCAACTATTATCTCTCTGAATATTGCATCCTCCTTTTCTCCATTCTCTTCTTTGTAAGATTTTATATGTGTGTTAGTTTGTATATATTATGGGGGGGGGGGGGGAGTGAGGAGGTGAGAGAGACAGAAACTTTGTCCTTTATATCTTTTCATTTCTCTCTCACTTTTCATTTCTTTCTCTCTGCTACCTTCTGGACAATGTTCTCTGGACAATGTTCTCAGATCTACTGTCTTATTTACTAATTCTCTCTTGAGTTATATCTAACCTGCTTATTTTATTACCTCTTAAATTTTTAGGTACAAAGGACATGTGGCAAGGTCTCAGCCCCTGATCCAGAAATTAAGAGATGAACACAAACCAGGTGTACACTCTCAACTGACCTTACAAGTCTTGGAAGGCTAGATATATAGGTGAGAGAGGTATATATTTGAATATCCACGAGGAAAACAAAACATAAAGTCAAGCAGCCAGTCATTAAAAGTACCCACTGAGGGTCTTGATAAAGGGAATTCTGTCACCACTCCAGTCCCTACTTTCTCCCTAGCATCCTAAACAAAGCTAGGGGGATAAAAGATTGGGGTGGGGGTGGGGGCACTTACTGAAGCTTCAGTAGGGAAGGAATGCTCCTGCCATTGCACCATGCCCAAAGCCTGGAGGACAGATTTTCCCCTTCCCCTCAGTTGTAATCCTACATGTGGGATTGTGAATGAGCCATGATTACTGACAGCTCAATTTGCAATGATCTCCTCCCATCTCCACACTCCATGCCTGTTTCATGAACAAGCAGGTTTTCCCAGCATCCTCCTCAGAATTTCTTCTCTCTCTGGGTCCTGCTCCATCTCTAAATTATCACTGCAAGATTGGCCTCTCTGGAAGTTCCATAAAAGCTCCCTTTCACAGCCTTTTATCACTTCATTTCACTCCCAACTGGAGGCTACAACCGTCCACAAAGTCACATACCTCATCCACTAAGACTAAGATGCATGGCAGCTTAGGTATTTCATCCTGGGTTATCCTTCCAATACATTCCTTTCCTGGAGGACAGACAGCCAATGGACAAGTCAAAGCAACTGGGGCCAGATGACTGAGGAAGGATGGTACTTTTCATTTAGTTTTTAATCATGAAGCATTTTCATTTCTTGAAGCTCTGTTTGGGTCTTTATCAAATCAGCCATTCACTACTCCTTCCAACACCACCTTGATGTTTTAGTTTTTAGCCCGTTCTCTTATAATATAACTTACTTTACAGACTCAGTTCAATACCATCTTTATCTCAGTTACTGGAGACCTAATTTTGCCTACTGTTTTAGCTGCTGATACTCACTTCTGTTGGTTTGTTTCTTCATGTGATTATCTCAAACTGTGATCTGTTTGTTGGAATATCCTCAGTTGTGAATTTATCCCACTATCTTCTAGTTTGTCATTTCATTTCATTTTCCTCTTCAAAGAACAACTATATTGGATCTCAATTCCAATAACTGCTTGAGCTTGAGACTTCTATCCTCAGATAGACAGTAAAACTGTGCCTCTTAGTTAACAAGCTTGGCAACTGTCCCAGAAAAGCCCTAGTGTCAATTCACACTTTTCCTGCTCTGGTTTTACGTTTCTTCTTAGTTTTCAGACCTTGGAGATTATCCTTACATTCGAATAAATTCAGCTATGCACTAAAAATAATAGGTTTTTGTTGTTCTTTTCATCAAAATTTCAAAATAATAGTGTTTTACAGTAGCACGTTTTCAGCTTGCTTAGTTTTCCCTTTACTGACAATAGGGTTTCCCAATGTTTTTTAAAAATCTTGTTCACCATACATTCTTAAATGTTCTTCATTTAAGGGAAATTTATACAGAAAAAAATAAGAAAAATCTAGATCGCTTGTTGACTCACTTATCTATTATGAACCTTACAATAGTTGTATTAAGAAAACTTATTTTAAATAAATTGTGAAAAGTTAGCTCAGTTTCAAAGCAATTAGAAGACAGTAATCACACAAACCAAATGAATTATATTCCACCTATCATTGAGTGATATTTAATTTTTATATTTTAATATACTACAGTCTACTCAACTGATTATCTTGATAAATACTCTTATCTTGTGTAGCACACATTTATTTTAGTTTTAGTAATTTTTGTACACCTTCATAAATGTTTACTTAAATATTAAATAATATTTAGGTACACTATGTCAGACAACAGGATATGATGAACATCACAGATGATCTCTGCTATCCTAGACCTTACAGTGTGCAGAGGCAGAGACATTAATTTTTTGAAGTATGATGAAGAGAGAAGCATTGAGTACTTTGAGAGCATATCATAAAAGACCCAATTCTTTGTTCACAAGTATGCATTAACTAGAGTTAGCTAGCCTTTTAAATAAAAGAACCACTATCAGCAGGTTACCTGAAAAATTAAGTGAGATCCTAGGTATGTAAGCATCCATAGTTCTAGTCACATACTACTTGAGATGCTTAAGACCTTTTGCTAAAGGCAAACTTGGGAATGTAGGATAGACTGGAGGAGAAAAGACTCAAAACATTAGTAAGAGTAAGCTATAAAATTTTAATTAATTTATTTAAATGTGTTTTTTCACTCATAGTTTAGAACTGCTGGAAAATATATCAGACCACTGTAGCTGAAACTTGGAATACATATTATATGGGATAAGGTAGTATATAGTGCTTAACAGCGACAACTTAGAAAGTTAACTTCTGAATAATTTTCTATATAGGACTTTCACATAATTCTTTATATGGTTTAAAAAACTTACTGAACCTTCTATTGTAAATGTTTTCTCTCAATCAGTATATGTAATTTTAGACAGAAATTGTCACTAGATGTGAACTAAGACTGTAGCATAAATCACTCTATATTGTTACTTAAAGTTTAATTATAATTTAAAATTTCCTTTAAGATTGTTCCTATCATGTCTATAATTCCAAATTTTTAACAATGTTCTAAAGTGCACAAGGCTTGTAAATTCTTTCTGCTGAAAATTTACTCAAAGTAATTTATGTCTTTCTCTACTACCACTATCCTATTTCAAGCCATCATCATCTCTTCTAGATTCCTGCAAAACCTACTAAGTCGTTTCCTCACATCTAATCTTACCCTGTACAATATATTTTCCACTTTGTTCTTATACAGCCAGAATATTTTTATATCACTTTAATCAATTCTAAAGTATGCCTACTAATTCTTAGAAATACAATATTTCACATTTTAACACCTCTAAAATTAGAATGCCATACTATTAAGAGTTTCAGATTCAATGAAATATTATATGCCATAACTCTGTTTCAAACTCTTTACTGGCTTTCTATATCCTTTAGGATAAAGGTGGAAGTCATTGTGACCTATGAGGTCCCACACTGTACGATTCTTGCCCACTCTTTGAGCCTAATTTTTGGTCACTCTAATCTTTTCCATCCTCAAACATGCATGCTTCTTCCCACTCAGGTCCTTCAATCCAGGATGCCCTTTATCCATCTATAGTTGCCTACCTAATGACCAGTCATTGTTCAAAGATCAATTCATTTCCTCAGGAGCATTTTCCTTGACTGCCCCTCACTATAGGTTAAATCATCCCCCCTCCACAATGATATGTTTTCATAAACTATGTATATGCCTCTTTCAGAGCATTTAGTCACAAAATAATATTAATTGAGGATTATTCTAAAAGCAGTGACAAATCCTTTTTCAGTGTTCCTTAGAATCTTTGCATAAGGACTTGTTCAATAAGCATGTGTTGAATGAATCCACGAATGTGCTTTCCATAAAAATTAGTTTGTGTATGTATTAACAAGCAGTCAGCATTCCCCCAAGGATAAAAGAAATTCCTATTCCTAGGATTTTAAAAGAAAGGTGAGAATTGAAATTGGGCCTCTGAGTCTTAATAAATCTAACAAAACTCAAAAACAATGACCAATTTGCAAAAATCAAAGCTGTTAGTTGCCATTTTTGATTTTTAAATACAGTATGTAAAAGCTCATTGTAAAAAAGATGCCAACTACTTATTTATAGCAAAGTATAAATAAAGAAGAAAAACAAACAAACAGGATCTTCTTCCTCACCAAAAATCTACCATTTTTTCTTAATACACTAAATGGCCATCTTAAAACTCTATCGGAGTAACATTAACTTTTATTTAATTTTGTATATAAGTCATTTATACTGTAAATAGAAGTTATTTTATATAACGGACATTTTTATCCTCTTTGAAATTATTTATGATTTTAAGGGGTTTGAGAACCTTGCTTAAATCTTTAATATTAAAAGTATTTTTTAATTTTTATTTATTTATTTATTTATTTATTATTTTATCCTCACCCGAGGATACTTTTCGATATTTTGTTCTGATAGAGTGGGAAGGGGAGAGAGAGAGAGAAACATCGACGTGAAAGGGACACATCAAGTGGCTGCCACCTGCACGACCCAACCAGGGCCGGGGACAAACTGCAACCGAGGTACTTGCCCCTAGTGGAAACCAAACCCAGGTCTCTCCAGACCGCAGGCCGACACTCTAACCACTGAGCAAAACCGGCCAGTGCTAAAAGTATTTTTTTTAAAAGAAATATAGTTGGGTGGGTACAGATTATCAACTAAGTGGGGGAAATAACCCAAACAAATAATTTGGTGTTTCTTCCAATAACTTGTCAACATCTCAGAGAACATTATTTTGACATCCAAAAGAATTTTTAAGACAACAGTAAATTAGATCAAAATTAACATAAGCATCTAGACCAGTAAGAGCAGCTGGGGTTTAAAAAATTTTGCCAAGTGTTTGCTATTTATTAGCTGGCTGTTTTATTTCTGTTCTCATTAGATATCAGAAAAACCTTGTAAGATAGGTAATATTACTTTCTTTTAACATATGAACAGACTTAAAAAAAAATTAGCATCTCCCTCAAATTTACATGAAAAGCAGAACCAAGAATTAAATGAAGATTTGATTTAAAGCTCATGTTCTATTCACTATACAAGACAATCTTAAAAATTTATAAAGCTTCTAAAACAATTTTCTTCTTTGAAAAGACATATTGATATTTCAGTTATTAACTAGAAATCACAAAAAGGACTAAGTACTTTACTAAATTACCAAAGGTAAAATAAGAAGAATATATCTTGTTTAAATATTACCAACTTATTATGAAGACAATGATAATCAAATGAAATTTAAAACAGATTAGCCACTATTGCTTTTTAGTAGTTTTCTCCCAGCATTATCAAACTGGATAGTCCTGGGGGCTTGTGACAGTATTCCAACTGCAGCATTCATTACCTTCAGTGCACACTAGAGCTGATGTAGCCAACTCACTCTATTCATTTCATTCATTTCTTTCCACCTACATAAAATTGTTTTGACAGGCTAAATGAACAAAACCAAGGATCATGTCATATGACTTCCCATAACATGTACAGTTCCAGGCTGCTGAGAGTTTGGGCGGGGGGGGGGGGGGGGGGGGGGGGGGGGGGGGAGCAACAACTGAAACAATTGTTCATCTCAATACTATCCAAATAGGAGTGCTCAGTAGAGCTATTTGCTGATGCAATTTCTTCTTGGGTTAGAAACACAATGTTAATATTTGGTACAATGGCCTTACAGCAATGTACACATCTTCAGTTCCTTGTTTTTAATAAGTTACTGTATTTTAAGCATCCCCAAGAGGCATTTTCTCTTTATTCCTACATTTATTTCAGTATTTTCTAAAGGAGCAATCCTGTGTCCAGGAGCAAAACTTCCAAATAAATTGTGACTGAAACAATGAGATTTCATTAATTAAACCTGAAATATTCAATAATTAAAGCTAAGATCTGTACATAAGAAAATATCTGGCCCTCAAGTATTATTAACATTTAAATGCCAGTAGCATTTTATTTTTAGCAATATTAAAAATGTTACTAACTTAAGACCTTATATGATAAGTTTACATATCGAAATATGGGTGGAGAGAAGTGCCTGAAATTCTTTGATTAAAATATTTTAGGTCAATATTGGGGTGCTCCCTCCTTATCGTTTTCTGCACCACACTGACTTAGCAAAGACCTGGTTATCTATTCCATCGTTTAAAGTGATACTAATTACTGGGTGTTGGGATATAGAAATAAAAACTTGTCTCCAGGCAGAGAGAACAGCAGTTTGAAACACTGCTTTCCAACCAATCATGGGTTTCAATTCCATTTACAGGGGGAAAAATTCTTTTAAAAAATTATTCTGTATTTTGAAAGTAACCATATAAAAATTACTTAAGTCTGGCATATCTCTCACAGGCCTACATGGTCTAATAACAACTCAAATATCATACTTCTTTTTATACTTCTAAATACTTCTATCTACTAAGTATTTTGCCTTTTCATCTACAGGTAACTTGTCTTCTTTTGAAACTCCAGAATAACTAAAGATTGAAAGCTTGGGGAAAGAACTAATAGAAGCAAAATAAATGATTCTCATGCAAAACCGCAACTGTTAACAACAAACATTTAACAGGATTTTAAGGTGTTTTGAAATACAATATGAAAATTAAAATGGATTTTATGTGGCCAAATCAACAGAGTAAACTACTAATACAAATTTCTTTATGACTTTCCAGTCTGGCACCCTTAGAGAGGAAGTGGGTCTATCCCAGAGAAGAGAGTCTGTATCATTACATTTTCCTCAATAGTTCAATAGATATAATTATGGGGGGTGAAATCTTCTAAGAACTCTTCTGACATAATACTTGTTTCAAAAGGACAAAATGGTCATCAAAAGAATAGTAAAAAAGAACCAAGTTGTTTACAAACTTCTCCATCCATCCCTTCTTCGAAATCTAGCTTAAGAAAAATGGGTGTGTTCTAAAACCAGAAGTGTACTAATTTATACAGTTCTATCATTTCCCCCCCAATTTTTATTAATTTACTTTTGTTACTCCTTTTTCCCCCATTGACACCCTCTTCCTGTTCCCGACCCCCCACCGCCCAGCATTGTTGTCTATGTCTACTAGTTACGCATACAGAACAAAAGTTCTGTGGTTTATCTCTTCCCTCTTCCCTCTTCCCTCTCCCCCCATTCCCCTCTTCGAAGGTTTGTCAGCCTGTACCCTACTTCTAGAATGTCTCTAGGTCTATTTTGTTCGTCAGCTTGTTTTGTTCATTACATTCCACAAATAAGTGAGATCATGTGATATTTGTCTTTCTGATTGGTTTGTTTTGCTTAAGCATAATACTCTCTAGGTCCCTCCATGTCATCTCAAAAGATGAGAGATCTTTCTTTCTTACAGCTGTATAGTATTCTATTACACTTACATATATACCACAGCTTTTTTATCCACTCATCTATTGATGGACACTTGGGTTGTTTCCATATCTTAGCGATTGTAAATAGTGCTGCTATGAACATAGGGGTACATATATTCTTTCTGATTGGGTGTTTCAGGCTTCTTAGGATTACAGTTCTATCATTACACATCCTCCACTTCATCCCCAAATCTGGGCCACAAATATTAGTTTGGGACCTAAGAGGTTCTCTCCATGCCCCTCTTCAGGAGGGGCACAAAAGACAAACATAATTCAAAAATATCCAGAACATGGCACATATAGAAAGCTTTATGTTAATTCTAAAAATATAGCAGATGCTTATAATAGCTGCATCACAAAAAGACAGTAAACACATTTAGTCCTAGGCAAACTATTTTCATTAAAATGATTTACAATATCCATTGTAAAGCAAAACTCAGAACACTATCTAGCCATTCATATAAATTCAAATAGTTTTTATTGAAATAGATTAGATTTACCTGAATGTGAAAGAAATTAACTTAACTGAGACTTACACTAAAACTTTATAAAGAAAACAAACAAACAAAAAAACCCAGAAGAGGACAAGAAGAAAATTGAATGTGGAAGGGAACAAAGATAGAAAAATTATTGCTCATTATAGAAAGAAAATTTTACACTTCGAAGACAACTGTTACTCTGTAGAGAATAGAGGTTGAAACAGTTTCCAAAGTAAGTATGTATGTATGTATGTATGTATTTAATGGGCTAATGAAAGGATGCCAAAAGGGGAGGCTAACAAAACAAAACTGAAAACTCAAATGGAATTATTAGCATGGAAACTTAGTGGATTATCCTGTTAAGAATCTGCCACCACAGGAAAACATATGTGGTGGGTGCACATCACAAAGATAGAATCCCATCAAAGAATTCACTGAACTTGATACAACTGTTTCATTTTGTTCAGAAATAAATCAATAAAATAAAGTAGTATATAAGAACATAATGCAGCACTAGCAAGTGTAGCTCAGTTGGCTGAGTGAAGTCCCATGCACCAAAAGGTCATTGGTTTGATTCCTAGTCAGGGCATGCCCAGGTTGCAGGTTCAATCCCTGATCAGGGTACACTGAGAGGCAACCAATCAATGTTTCTCTCTCACATTGATGTTTCTCTCTTTCTTCCCATCTTCACCCTCTCTTAAAAAAAAAATCAATAAAAACAGATTTTAAAAAACACAGTGTATTAGCTTTTCAGTGTGTATAATGAGGTAGTCACTTAAGGAAATAAAACCAAATTAATAATTTTTTAACTTTTTTTTTTTTAACAGGAGGGAGGACTCCAAGCATAATATATCCATTCTTTAAAAAAAAAAATTTTTTTCTTTATTGATTTTAGAGACAGAGGAAGGAAGAAGGAGAGGGAGATAGAAACATCAATGAGAGAGAACATCAAGTGGCCTCCTCCTGCATGCCCCCCACTGGAGATTTGGCCCACAACCTGGGCATGAGCCCTGACTGGGAATTGAACCAGTGACCTCTTGGTGCATGGGACGATGCTCAACCACTGAGCCACACCAGCCGGGCTACTTGAAACACTTTATGTCAAGTTTTCTTCTAGGATTCTTTCATTATCAGCTCAATCTTAACGTCTCCTTTTTTTCCCATATCCACTTGGGAGTCAGGGAATAAATATTTCAACATTACAGGAAGATCCAGAATTCAGCAAGCAGTACGCTTCGAAGAGTTAGAAAAACAAAAAACAGAAAGCCTGATTTGCACAAGTGTACTTGCCTTATCAGAATTTTATGTTGAGAATAAACACTTGATATCCTCATGGCTTGGCAAGGTCTGACTAGTTCAATGTAATGTTTTACTAATTTTGGAACTCAAATAAATATTTCTTAGAAATAAAAATAAAACCATTCCTCTCTCCCTCTCCCCAAAGCTAGCCACCATCTGGAACATGGCATTTGTCACTCCAGTGTGTATTTTTATAGTTTTACATCATATGTACACATTCATGAATGATACGCTGTACCGTTTTACATATTTTGATTTTTATGTAAATGCTGTCTCTGAACCTTTCCTCAATCTTGTTTTGCTTATGATCTTTTTAATGAACTAATTTCCTATCCCAATAGAAAAACCTTCCTCAGAGTGTCCCTGACTAAATAAAACATACACACTTGCTGGAAAAAGCAGCAGTAACTATGGATTTTCAAAGTAACCATAATTTATCTAACTATAGTTTGCAATATATAAAATTACCCTGTGAATTAACATATTTTTAGAAACTGCTTGTCAATCAGGGGGAAAAGAATATACACATTTTCTTTTAGCTAAATCTTGTTCATAATTTTCAAAATATGGATTTGTGGAGGAAAACTCTGATTTATTGAACATACCCACCTAACTTTACAAAATTAGATCTGACTGCAGTTTACAAATGATTTTGGGCTGGCCGGAAAGTTTCCCTGATGAAAAGTGTATCAGTTGCTGCTTCAAAATTTACTATACATCTGGACAATTAAATTTCAGTTTATTTAGACTCATAATACCTTCACTTAGAAACAAATATAATTCTCCAGACTAAACCATTAAACTCTACCATTTAACCTCAAAACTGCCATAAGATATCAGTTCTAATTCCATACACTTCCAGACTTATATTCAAAGAGTAAATAAAAATTAAGTAAAAGTTATTTTTCTATTGCTTTCTTGTATTTCTAGAAGGGGGGGGGGATTGAAACAAAGTCAGATTTGTTTAGTTTTATGGTTTCAGCAACAAGACAAAGGCACCTCTATAATCAATGACAATGGAACCCTACATTATTAACTAATATGTTATTCCTCCTAAGGTTAGCTCTGCAAAAACAAACTCTTACTTAAATTTTATATAGGATTATTATGCACTATGCTCAAGCACATACAATTCCAAGTATGAGAAAGGGTGTGGCACTTGCACCTGAGAAACTAAACTCAAAAGGGGTTTGGAGTGTGGAGACTTCAGGATTTTTTTCAAAACAGAAATACAATGAACCATATTATAAGGCTGAACCAAATAAAATTGTGATTTTTGTCAGTCATAATGGTTGAATACAGGCTATCTCATATGAGTCAACCTAATGTATGACTGAATTATTTTCCTTTTCATGTCTTCTCCCAGTGGTTTGGAAGATACCTTATTTAATTCTATCAGTGCTTACTTTAAGTTGTCCAACAACATTCTTTAACTTACATCTAGTATCAGGATAACTGGAGTGCCTTACATTTGAGTTCAAAACATGTTTATCACCTTTCTTACCTACTTCTTATTGTTAATCTGGAGATTGATTATTACTTCCTTTCTGATGCCATAGATTACTGGTCACAATAATATGATATGTACATTCCTGTTATAGCAATGTTTCCAATTTTAACCATTTCATACATATTGTCAGTCATAAAATGACTTCAGTTCTTGATGCCTTAATTCCTATTTCAATAATGTAGTACCTTTAAACACAGCAGATGCCATGGTCTTCATCTAATAACATTGAAATGAAGAGTCTGAATTTAGAGCTTTTAAATAACAGTATTTCTCTACATGGATAGTTCTAAAATGCCCTTCCCCCAACCTCTCAAGTTCAATTATTTTGCTAGAATGTATCTAAGATGTGAGTCCTTTTTTGATTTTTGACTAGAATGAAGTAAGTTCTTTCCTTTCTGTACACAAAAAAATATTTTTAACTTAGGAAAGTTTGCTTATCTACCAATTTTATTGGTCCATTAGAAATACCAATTATCGTCTACGGCCATACCACCCTGAACGCGCCCGATCTCGTCTGATCTCGGAAGCTAAGCAGGGTCGGGCCTGGTTAGTACTTGGATGGGAGAAATACCAATTATCCATATTGTTCTCTCTCTCTCAACTCACTTATCACATCATTATTCTTTCATTTTTTATCTGAATTCTGAAAGTATCTTCCTCAGCACTAATCTGATTTACTATTGCATCCGCTCTCTTTTTATTCTCCCACTAAGTTCAAGGTGGATGTAAATTCTGCTACTGTTTTCTTAAATTGCCTTCTTTATCCCTCAAATATTCTGATTTTCTTTCTCACATGTCATAAGCCAATCCTTCATGCATCTTACTGAATATATTGGCATTTTAATTTATACTTCTGGATCCTGCATTCTTCTTCTGAATTCTTAGTACCATGCTTTTTTCTTTGGGCTCCTTCTCAAACAAAGATAGATCTTCCACACTTGGTGTTTATGGCCCTACTAGCTGTCACACATGTGGAAATCAAAGTCCCTTTTCATATTTACAATTCTGATATGCATAAATAGTAATATTATTGCCAGTTTCTAGTAAGCTTTTATCTAGTAGATGTTTCTCGAACTTCTGCTCCTTGCCTATCATCTCAATAATTTTTTGCCAAAACCAATACTAGCTATAATATTTACTTCATATTTTTTATTTACAACACACCACTACACTTAACTATTTTAGCATTCCTCTTAGGCAACTACTATTGCTACTTATTAAAACAAATTGTTAATTCATATATTGGTTAAAAAAGGCTTTTTTCTCTAGAAGTACACATACCATATTTTGGACAACAATGCCCAAGAACACTACATACATACACAATAGCAGGTATTACTTATGTGCCCTCTCCCCCAACCACTGCATTTACAGATATGCTAACACATAGAATATTTGTGAGGGACACGCCACAGGCATGGAAAAAGGATATTTGCCTCATTTATATAAGAGGAAGTTAATGGCTGCCCAGGTCTGACTTGCAAACAAATAATGGGGATAGATAAGATTTTTTTCCCCCTGCTGGTGGGCTCCATTCCAAAAAACAAAAGTTGATATATATTCGATGTGCTAAAATCTAAATAGCATTTCTCTATCTGGTTCAATCTGCCTCATTATTAGTACCACTCATTCCCAGGTCTGTATGCCTACTAATTTTTTTATAGTAATGTAAAGCGTTTTCATTCATTCCTGATTTCATAATTATTTTAGAGAGAAAAACAAGAAAGGATGTATATGAAGATGCTAGTCACCTACCATCTTAAAATTCCCCCTCCTCGCACAAACACTAAATTTCCAGCTTTGCTAAGCAAACAATCAAAGAGCTATACAACTGACACCAAGGAACAAGTTTGTCACACCATACAGAAAGGTGATTCAACATCATAACATCATTCAAGAAGTTTGCAGAGGGTGACAACTCAAGATGGCAATATAAATATCTTACTACTGTTATCTACTTTCCCTCTAGACCCTACAAAATGATAACCCAAGAAAGTTATGGAAATAAATACTAAACGCAAATGGCTACATTCTAGCCCAAGAAGTAATAGCCTAGAATATAGTTCCTAAGAAGGGAGCACATTCTTTCCACAAAAAGACCGAGACCCAGTAAAACAGAAATAACACAAGATTAAAACAAGAAATAAAAAATTTGTAGGTCAAACTAATCAATGCCCCTACGCTTCACTGCACACAGAAAAATGCTCAGCCAACAGTTTACCTTTGGTGGGAGGGGAAAAAAATTATGGTTCTAATCTAAAGAAGTCAAAGCAACTACTGGGGCATTTAAAGTAGAAGTTAGCATCCCAAACAAAATTCCTCATGTTCCATTATTTTAGGGGCTCCCTGACTACTCAATGGAGAGCAAAGTCTGACAGTTAATAAGCCCACCCATATTCAGAGCTCACAGTAAGCCTCCTTTTTTTTTTTAAGTATCACCACACTTAAGAAGTATCTGCAAAGATAAAATTCCCCACCCCGTGAAAAAAAGCAGGTGGAAAGGAAAGATTACCTCAGAGAAACAAAAAAGTGCAGGAACTAGCTCTGGTCGATTTGGCTCAGCGGTTAGAGCGTCGGCCTGCAGTCCAGAGAGACCCGGGTTCAGTTCCCGCCCTGGTTGAGTCGTGTGGGTGGCAGCCACTTGATGTGTACCTTTCACATCGATGTTTCTCTCTCTCTCTTCCTCTCTCTTCCTCCCTCTATCTGAACAAAAAATGAAAAAATGTCCTCGGGTGAGGATAAACAAAATTTTTTCAAATGCAGGAACTAGAATACACTTAAAACAAACAAACAGAACCACCATACCCCTCTGTTAAGGAGCAGAGTTTTTGTTTGGAATGATGAAAAGTTCTGGATGTGGTAATGGTTACAAAATACTGCGTGTACTAAATATCACTGAATTGAACACATAAAAATGATTAAAATGGTATATTTTATGTTATATTTTTATCACAAAAATATACTATTGAAATGGGGGGAAAAATAAGAGCCATGTAGCAAGAAACCTGAATCCTAAAGGGAAGGTAAATGAACTTATTCTCTCTCTATAAAATAACACAAACTTATTGCCAAATGAAAAGGTGATCAAAGAGGATGAAGCCAATAAATTCAGAGTAAAAAGGAATTAAAACTGAATCAGGTAGTTATCAAAATTTTTTTCTGGATTTTCTGATTTGTTTGGTATTAGTTCTTTCAAGTTTATAATATGTTGTGATTTCTCCTCTCATTCTACATTAATATTCATTTTAATAATGTCTTTTAAAAATTATTTTTTAGAATACATTAAAAATATTGTGACTATAAAACAGTAACAGGAAATAATGGGGAGGGGAACTAAAAGAAACTCTTAGAAATTAAAGATATTGCTCACGAAATTAAAAATTCAGCTTAGGCTGGCAAAAATAATGCCAAATCAAGATGGCAGACAAGGGACTGTAGGCACAGGCAGGAAGGTGTGGGGAGGGAAGGAACACAGTCATTAGCAAAGTTTTAATATACAAATAAATGTTACAGAAAAAGAAAACAGAGAAAAACAGATGAGTGGAAATTATACAAGAATTAGAACACTTCACAAAGCAGAGATGTCCATTAACAACCCAACACAATAGATGGCAGAGGAAAAAGTAAAAACAAAACAAACAAAAAAAAAGGAAGCCCATTCCTACAAGACAAGTTTCCAAAATAAAAACATAACCAGGGGATGGGGAAGAGTATCAGAAGTGTCATGAAGAAATAGCATATTAACAAAATCCTAAGCCAACACAGATTTTTTAAAAGTAATTTCACATATATAGAAGCATATGAAGTTTACCATACATGCATACTTTCTTATTAAGCAATATACATAAAATTTTTTAATTAAGAAAATGAAAGAGGAATACAAGGGATTCAGGAAACAGTAGACTGTTTTGGTATACTTAGAACAAACGGTCTACTTAAGAGAGCAGCAAGTCCAGAATAGAGGTACAGAAAACTGAAAGAATTCTTTGGGACGTCAGAAGACTCAATATATGGGATGAGATGATGAAACAAGACTTTAAAAATGTGATTAAAAAAACATTCACTGGAAACTACAAGCAAACCAGAAAGCATTACAAAAGTAACTGTCCCCATACTACCTGGCTCAGAGATAAATATGGACAGCCATAAACACTTGATTCTCACTTTTAAACATTTTTACAGCACAAAAGACAAAACATTACTAAATTCAAAATACATACAATGGATGGTAAGATATTACAGTCATGCATCACTTACGGATGGGACTTTCTGCAAAATGCATTGGCCGTACAAACTTACACAAACATAGATGGTATAGCCTACTATACATCTAAGCTACAAACCTGTATAGTGTGTTACTATAAGGAATACTTATTCCGGCAATTGTAACACAATAGTAATTATCTGTGTATCTAAACATAGGAAAATGTACAGTACAAATAATGTATAAAAGATTAAGTGTATTTGCATGTGCATGTGAACTGGGGCTACCAGGGGAAGGCTGTGAAGAGAGAAGCCCAATGTAATAGGTAGAGTAGGGAAGGAGGAAGGGAGAGAGGGAAGGAAGAGAAACGGAGAGAAAGGGAGAGCAGAAATGGAAAGAGACCCAGAGAGATACAGAGAAATAATAAAAGGGAGGGGGGAGATAGAGGAAGGGATGGGGGGGAGGGGCTGGGAGGAAAGAACCATAAAAAAAAACTTAGGGCAGAGAAGTGTTTGTGCTCACGAGTGTGTGAGTGTATGTGTGCAAAGGAAGGCTCCCAGGCTCCCCCTCCTCTCCTGTCCTATCACCAACTGCAGACCCCAGCTGTGGGTACACAGCATGCTGAGCCTCTTCTATTTAAACCACCCAGAGCTAGCAGTGAATACAACATCTTAGTTGGGTCCAGTCTTTTCTTTCAACATCCCAAATAAACTTTTTGCGTATAATCCATTATAATCTTATGATCTCTTGTTGACAGAAATATCATTATGTGGCACAAAACTGTAGAACTGAAAAGAGGGTAAGGGTGTATCATCTGCATCTTACTAAGCAGACAATAGAAACAACAATCTTTGATGGAACAATAGCTACGGCATGGGTAGATTATCAAAAATTGTATTGAAACCAGTTAAATTCAGATGTCTCCATATCACTATTAGGGTTGCTACTGTATTATCACAATCTTTTTTTTTAACCTAATTTTCCCTTAAAAAATCCATCTTATAATAATAAAACTTAAATTTATAGTAAAAAGAAAATTTTTACTGCTGTCACTGAAAACCAATGATCTGATGCTTGCCTTATATAAAAGGTAACTATAAAAATGGGAAAATATTCCCTGGCCAGTTTTACTCAGTGGTTACAGCATGGGCCTATACACCAAAGTGCCAAGGGTTCAATTCCCGGTCAAGGGCGCATACCTGGGTTGCAGGTTCCATCCCTGGCCCAGGTTGTGGCACATGTGGGAGGCAATTAATCTGTGTCTCTCTTACATCAATGTGCATCTCTCTCTATCCCCACCCGCTTCCACTCTAAAGATCAATGGAAAAAAAATCCTCAGGTGAGGATTAACAAACAAACCAAATAGGAAAAATGATACTAAATTAACTAAACTGTTCAGACTTTACTGGACACACGTGCATCTAAAGATGAAAATCAAAGTCTTAAAGACTATTGCAAAAAAAAATATAGCACTTTTAAGGATAGGTCCTTTAGGGATTCAGAGCAGGGTTAAAATTTTTTACTGTGTGTTTTCATCGTCTTACCATGTGCTTGGTATTCCTTTTACTTTGTTTTGTTTGCTTTGATTTTTAGTGTTAATGGTGGTTTTCTGAAAAAAAGAAAAACAGAGTAATGGGCCACTTCTGTTTTATTCTTATTTCTTTTATAAATGTAAATAAAGAATAAACAAATCAATGACCTAAAAATAAAAATCTATTGTGTAGTGAGTGAAAACAAACCAATAGCAATCAAGTGGATACAATCAATAATACCCAAGTATAGCAAAGAGATAGAAAGAAATTAATTTATACATGGGAGGATTCATTAAGGAAAAGTATTTATTATTATTATTATTATTTTTATCCTCACATGAGGACATTTTTCCACTTTTTATTCAGATAGAGCAGGAGGGAGAGAGAGAAGAGAGAAACATAGACATGAAAGGAACACATCGAGTGGCTGCCACCCGCAAGACCCAACCAGAGCCGGGGACAAACTGCAACTGAGGTACATGCCCTTAGTGGGAACCGAACCTTGGTGTCTCTGGACCACAGGCCAATGCTCTAACCGCTGAGCCAAACCGGCCAGGGTGAAAAGTCTTTATTTTTAAATAAATATGAATTTATTAGGAATTCAAAAAAACATGCACATGGAAATTAAAAAAGACAGTGTGTATATAATTTCAAAATTAAAAATTTACAAATTATTTAAATATATAATTTGAGAATGAAAATGGTAAGACAGGGTGCTAGATAAACACCAAAATCTCGGAGCACTTCACACACAGTAAGATTTATATTATATATTAATTTCTTTTACTCCTCACCTGAGGACATTTTTCCATTTTTGTTCAGATAGAGTGGGAGGGATAGAGAGGAAGTGAGAGAGAGAGAGAAACATCCATGTGAAAGGGACACATCGAGTGGCTGCCTCCCGCACAACCCCAAACAGGGCACAACCCCAAACAGGGCCAGAGACAAACTGCAACCGAGGTACGTGCCCTATCAGGAACTGAACCCAGGTCTCTCTGGACTGCGGGCTGACGCTCTAACCTCTGAGCCAAACCGGCCAGGGCTATAATATATTAATATTATAGAACATATGGCACCACTGAAATTTTTAAAATATCTGATCAGATTTTCATCTTCAAAAGATCAAACTGCCATTGGTATGGAACACATATTAGAGAAATGTACTTACTTAGGGGTGATGAAATGTTCCAAAATTGATTGTTGGGATAGTTGCACAATTCTGTGCAACTAAAAACTACTGAATTGTATACTTTAAATGGGTAAATAGTACGGTATGTGTATTATCTCCATAAAGCGGTTAATTAAAAAGGTAATGGCAGCCCTGGCCAGTTTGGCTCAGCGGTTAGAGCGTCGGCCTGCGGTCCGGAGAGACCCGGGTTCGGTTCCCGCTAAGGGCACGTACTTCGGTTGCAGTTTGTCCCCGGCCCTGGTTGGTCGTGCGGGTGGCAGCCACTCGATGTGTCCCTTCACGTCGATGTTTCTCTCTCTCTCCCTTCCTCTCTCTCCCTCCCACTCTATCTGTACAAAAAATGGAAAAATATCCTCGGGTGAGGATAAAAAAAAAAAAAAAAAAAAAAAAAAAGGTAATGGCAAATATTAGCAAATCCGATCCAGCAATACATCAAAATATATATGTATATATATTCATCATCACCAAGTGGATTCATCCCAGAGATGCAAGGATGATACAATATTCGCAAATCAATAAATGTGATACACCACATAAACAAAATGAAAGATAAAAACCATATTATCTTATCAATAGATGCTGAAAAAGCATTTGACAAAATCCAGCACCCATTTCTGATAAAAATGCTCAGCAATGTGGGAATAGAGGGAGCGTATCTTGACATAATAAAGGCCATATATGAAAATCCTACAGCCAACATCATACTCAATGGGCAAAAACTAAAAGCATTTCCCTTAAGAACAGGAACAAGACACGGATGTCCACTTTCATCACTCTTATTTAACATAGTACTGAAGTCTTAGACACAGCAAAAGACATGAAGAAAACATAAAAGGAATCCAAATTGGAAAGAAGGAAGTGAAACTGTCATTATTTGCAGATGATATATTGTACATAGAAAACCCTAAAGATTCCATCAAAAATCTACTAGATTTAATAAATGAATTTGGCAAAGTAACTGGATACAAAATTAACATCAAGAAATTGACAGCATGCTTATACATGAACAATGAACTCAAAGAAAGAGAAACTAAAAAAAAAATCCCATATACCATTGTGGCAAAAAAATTAAGATACCTAGGAATAAACTTATCCAAAGAAGAAGTAAAGAACCTCTTCACAGAGAACTACAGGACACTGAAAAAGAAATAGACGAAGATATAAAAAAGTAGAAGCAGCCCTGGGCAGTTTGGCTCAACGGTTGGAGCGTCGGCCTGCGGACCAAAGAGTCCCGGGTTCAGTTCCCGCTAGGGGCACATACCAAAAAAAATAATAATAAGTAGAAGCATATACCTTGTTCATGGATTGGAAGAATTAACATCATTAAAATGCCCATACTACCCAAAGCCATCTATAGATACAATGCAATCCCCTTCAAAATACCGACGACATATTTCACAGAACTAGAACAAATAGTCCAAAAGTTTATATGGAACCAAAAAATACCCCAAATAGCCACAGCAATCTTGAAAAAGAAGAACAAAGTAGGAGGGATCACAATATTGGATATCAGGTTATACTACAAAGTGACTGTAATCAAAACAGCCTGGTACTGGCACAAGAACAGGCATATAGATCAATGGAATAGAACAGAGAACCCAGAAATTGACCCAAGTCATTATGCTCAATTAACATCTGACAAAGGTGGCAAGAACATATAATGGAGTAAAGACAGCTTCTTCGATAAATGGTGCTGGGAAAACTGTACAGCTATATGCAAAAAAAAAAAAAAAATGAAGCTAGACCACCAACTTACACCACACACAATAATAAACTCAAAATGGAAAAAAGACTTAAATGTGACTCGTGAATCGATAAAAATCCTAGAAGAAAATGTAGGCAATAAAATTTCAGACATCACACGCAGCAGAATTTTCACTGATACAATGCCTCAGGCAAGAGAAACAGGAAAAAATGAACACACGGGATTGCATCAAACTAAAAAGCTTCCATACAGCAAAAGAAACCACCATCAAAATCGAAAGCAAACTCACTATATGGGAGAGCATAATTGCCAACAATACATCATATAAGGGGTTAATTTCAAAATATATAGAGTACTCATACAACTCAACAAAAGGAAGACAAAGAACCCAATTAAGAAATGGGCAGATGATCTAAAGAGACACCTCTCCAAACAGGACATACAAATGGCCAAGAGACATATGAAAAAATGCTCAGCGTCACTAATCATCAGAGAGATGCAAATTAAAATGACTATGAGGTATCACCTCACAACCTCTCATAAAGGCTGCCACCAATAAATCATCAAACAACAAGTTCTGGCGAGGGTGTGGAGAAAAGGGAACTCTAGTACACTGCTGGTGAGAATGTAGACTGCTGCAGCCACTACAGAAAACACTACGGTGTTACATCAAAAAGTTAAAAATTGAACTGCCACATGACCCGATGATCTACTTCTAGGAATATACCCTAAGAAGCCTGAAACACCAATAAGAAAGAATATATGTACCCCTATGTTCATAGCAGCACTATTTCCAATGACTAAGATCTGGAAACAGCCCAAGTGTCCATCAACAGATGAGTGGATATAAAGGCTGTGGTACATAAACACAATGAAATCCTATGCAGCTGTAAGAAAGAAAGATCTCTCATCCTTTGAGATGACATGGAAGGACCTGGAGAGTATTACGCTAAGCGAAATAAGTCAATCAGAGAAAGACAAATATCACATGATCTCATTATTTGTGGAATTTAATGAACAAAACAAGTTGATGAACAAAATAGACCCAGAGACATTGGAGAAGTAGGGTACAGACTGACAAACCTCAGAAGAGGGGAATAGGGGGAAAGGGAAGAGATAAACCATAGAACTTTTATGTATGTATGCATAACCATGGACATAGACAACAATGCTGGGGACGGGGGTGGGGGAGGGTGTCAATGGGGGAAAAGGAGAAACATCTGTAACAAAAATAAATTAATAAAAAATAAAAAGTAAAAAAAAAAGGCAATGGCAAGTTAAATCTTTCCTAATACAAACAATCACAGAGTAGATTTGAGAGCAGTTATATTTAGTCAAACCTACGGTCACTCTAATTCAGTGTTCTGTCTCAGTGCCACAAAAGAAGTGGCCCATTTCTTTTAGAAAGACTGTGTAGAGTACTAAAGTCATTCTGTCACTCAATACAAATCTCTATTATCTTATCATCCTCTCTTTTTATTTGGAATAATCAGTTCCAATGTTTCTATCCATGGAATAGAAAAACACTGTCCTTATTTTTGTCCTAAATTTACTATTTAGCTCTTTTGTGGGTGTCTTATTTTAATATATCATGGTTAGGAAAGCCAATATGTTTTCTCATTTATAATTTTACAGACTTTTCAGGTCATCCAACTTTGGTAGGCCCTTCAAGTTCTTCCATAAACAGTTAACAGTTTGGTATATCAATGGTTCTAAAAACTAGAGAGAAAAAAACTAATTTGTTCTTCATAAAATAACCCTTTAATCATTTGGTGACAATCATCATTGCCATCATTGCTAGGCTCCCTAAAGATTTAGAGGGTTTGCTAATTTTGCTCTATTGCTATTGCTAAATATTTATTTCTTAGGTATAGGAGAATGACATAGATGTTTCCTGGCCTAGTTTATTAATCACAGTAGCTAGCACATGTCAGTTTACCAAGACTAAGGAGTCCATATGTAGTCTCATTTAAGCTTTGTAACAACCCTGAAAGGTAGATGTTACCATTATCCTCATTTTACAAATAAAGAAAACAGAGGCTTAATAAACTAGCGAATATCTGAATCCAAATTGTCTCTTTTCCTCCGAATTCCACAGGACCTGATAAGATCTCCATGAGCTAGAGTTAAAAATAAGTCACAGAATAATATGCTGACAATTTTTTTTCCCAATGTGAATATGTAATTGTTTAAATACATGGAGAAGTGGAAGCACATACCTCTGGGCAAAGGAGTGAAAGCTAGAGGGTAGGGGCAATGAAGAAGTTTTAGGTTCTGCTATAAACATTTACATATGGCTTTAATATTAAACAATGTAAACTAACTGAGAAGTAAAATTTTAAAAATTAAACAATGTAAATGGTTTCCTATTTGTATGTTTTTTTTTCCTTAGTAACAATTTTACAAATATGGAAAAACAGTTTTATAATCAGAACTAATATACATACTACGTTAGTACTGTGACAAGTTCTTTAACCTTTAGACTTCAGCCTACAACATACATTATTCCCACCCCATCTCTTTCATGTGGCTAATTTCTTCCTCCAGAAAACTTCCTTAACAAGCTCTCTCATTTTGGGGGGAGTGGAGGCAGGAGATAGCAGCAGTGTTTAGGTATTACACCAATACAATTAATAAATTCCCATCCTTAGGTCTAGGTGGGGTAAAGAGCAGGCAGGTAGGCAGTTTGGTGTAATGGGAAATCCCATAATTCCTCTCTTCCATTGTGGATACTCTGGCTATAGGTCCTGGGTAGAATAAAACTTCTATCCCCATTGGTGCCTAAAGGTGGAGTGGAAGTACAGCTGACCCTTGAACAACATGGGTTTGAACTGCTCAGGTCAATTTATATGAGGATTTTTTTCCCAATAAATACACAATTAACCCTCCATATCCCTGGGTTTGCATTCACAGATTCAACCAACCACGGATCCAAATCGTATTTTCACTCCGAAGTTGGGATCCTCAAATGCAGGGGGCTAACTAAGCACTCTTCTATACCACCTTATATAAGGAACTTGAGCATCTGGGGATTTTGGTATGCACCCGGGTCCTAGAACCAATTCTCCCTACTCCCATCCCAACAATACCAAGGACAACTGTGGTTAAGTTTTAGGGAAGTCAAAAGTTATACCTGGGTTTTCAGAGAGTTTGATATACCTATCCCCCACGTTGTTCAGGGTTGACTGTATTATGAAGTGTTTTAAACCTGGACTAATATGTATAAAAATAAAGAGACCAAAATTAGTCTTTTAGTCTTTTTTAGTCTAATTTGAGACTAAATTTAAGATTAGAAATGGAGCCCTGGCCAGTTTGGTTTAGTGGTTAAAACGTTGGCATGTGGACCAAGGAGTTGCAGGTTCGATTCTGGTTGAGGGCATGTACCCTGGTTGCGGTTCAGTCCCTAGCATGGTTGGGGTCCTGTGATAGGCAACCAATTGATGTGTCTGTCTCACATCAATGTCTGCTGCCGCCCCCTCCCCTCCAACTCTCTCTGTAGATAAATGGAAAAATATCCTTGGGTAAGGGGGTAAAAAAATCATAAGACAACTGTCTATAGAATCTTAATATAACACACTTTCCTTAGTTTTCCACTACATCTGCAATTCATTTCCTTAAACAATCTGACTTCTAAATCTAGTTCGACTAAGCAAAGTGATTTGAAGAAGATCACTTAATCTTCATCTCTAAAATTAGAACAAGATCAGGCAGAGAGAATCAAAAGATTGTACTCAAGTTCCATTTAAAAAAAAGAGACAGAGAGAGAAGAAAATGAAGACAGGGAAGAGAAGGGAGGGAGGGAAGGAAGGAGTGGAAGCGGGGAGAGAGAGAGAATAAAAACTAAACAAGCCCTGGCCAGTGTGGCTCAGTTGTTAGAGTGTTGGGCCATAGGGTCATTGGCTGGATTTCCAGTCCAGGGCATGTACCTGCATTTCAGGTTTGATCCCTGGCCGGTCAAGGCTTGTGTGGTAGGCAACCAATTGATACATCTTCTTTCACATCAATGTTTCTTTCTGTCTCTCCCTCTCCCTCCCTCCCTTCCACTCTCTAAAAACCAATGGAAAAAAATATCCTCAGTTTAGGATTAACAACAACAAAAAATGAAACAAACTAACACTTAGACTGTATCTCTCTCCCAAAATTAAAAAAGAAAGTTAACACTTAAGTTTGGGACATCAAAAGATTTGTCATTTTAAAACTGATGAGTAGTTTCCTATAAGGCCTTTATCTCATAAAACGTTTCATTCAACTAAACTAGTTGTTGCATGTTCCTTTTAAGTAAGTCCATGACACAGCTCTTACACACACATACATAGGTCAAGATAGATTCCTAGGGAAATATGTTAGACATGCTTAATTATTCTTAGAAAGGAAAACACAAGCAACAATGAGGATGGCTTAGAAGGATAAGGAAAAAGTCTTCCTACTAATCTCCTCTTGTCTATAAAACTCAGGTTAGAAATCACTTTATTCAAAAAGTTGTTTTCTTCTACTCTACTACTTTCTCCCCATCCCTCAAGACTTGAGTTAAGTAGCAGGCATTGTCAACTGTCTTCCAGCCATTCCCTAACACACTTCAGCTTTCTAACCATAATCACTCATTTGATTCAAGTACCAATCCTGCGCTAGAAAAGTATAGGCCTTATCTCTGGTCCAAGGGAATAAATGATGATTTCCCTAAGCCAATCATAGAGATCCCACTTCCAGTATTTGATTTAGGCATGAACATGATCACAACTCTGGCCAGTGAAACATGAGACATCTGAAAGAAACTGTTTCTTTTGCTGCTGAATGCTGTGTAGGATGCATGTGATAACTTGGGAATAAGAAAATAAGAGCCTTAGTCTGAAATACACGCTGAGAATGGCAAAGAGATCTTTAATGCCATAACTGAATTAACCTTCTGGAAATGCCCTACTTCTTAAGAAAGATTATTAATTTTTATTGATTAAAATTAAATTATTTTGCAGTCAAAAATATCCTGAACTCAATGCTTTCAGAAGACACTTTATCAAAGCAAAAGTAACACAAAAAATACAATCACAGGACTTTTCACAAACATTATTTGCAACATAAAGGCAAAGAATAGCTTCTTGATCTTTACAGTGTCTACATTGAGAGAATATCCTCAGTATGTGTTCCTTGAATAACTGCCCTACTGAATGTGTATAAGGTAGGTAGGAGATGGGGCTAAAAATGTTGGCTAGAGCAAGACTAAAAAGCTGACCAAGCTAAAGAATTTAGACTATCTTTTAACAGGCCAAGATTTCACAGAATGGTGTCACACGGAGAACTGTTCTGGCATGTTAAAAGACATAGTAACAAGAGTATCAAATATATTTGGAAAACATCGGTAAAACTAAGTTATACAAGTTTCTACAATGCAGGACTTCTTATAAACCTACAATATGCAATATGCATTCTCAACCCCCAGATCTCAGTCAGGAAAATGCAACTTTAGGCAATAGCAAGTAACATGAAACTGAAGCTTTGTTTCATAAAAATGAGCCTGGTGGCAGTATTGGAAATGACTGGTTTATATGTATGATTGGATGGGGTAGTGTGGGTACATGCACAAGGGTAACAGAGCTGGATGCCGATTGTTTCAATTATCAACATGAGATGATGGTCTAATTTAAGGCAACAGAGATGAAAGGAGAAAAAAGGGCGACATTTCTGAGAAAAGACAGGGTTTAATGAAATGGGAAGAGACAGAGCTGAGTTATAACCACATAGTTCCTACCCTAGGGAAATGGAAGGCAAAGTGATACAATTATCCTGAGCATTGAAGAGAGAAAGGAAGACTAATATAGGTAGTAGAATTGAGGACAGAAACTAAATTTTATGACTAGTAGGGTGTATCATTTACCACACCATACTATATTGGTTAACGGTTATACTTTATTTAATTTTAACAGCAAAACATTTTGTGGTTTTTACTTTATTCTTTGATGTTACTATCTATACATAGTATACTGTCATGCTTCTCACTTAATTACTAGAATGGAAAACCACTGTGGTTTTGTGCTACATTTTTTTCCAGACTTATAAAGCTTATCATAAATCAGCAGCCTTGTTTGGTGCCATCAACAAAAATGTACCCTCTCCCAAAGTTATGGACTGCATATGAATCTTACCTCCTAACCTCCCTATCTATTTCTAGTACAGTTTCATTACTCTTCTCTTCACCCCTGATTTCACCAACAAAAATATAATGTAAGCTCAGTATTCTTTTGCATTATGTCTTAATTGAAGAGAACATGTGGTCTTCATCTCTGAACATTCAACTTAAGTAGTCTCACAGAAAGTGTTATAGACAAAGGTTAAAGTCTAAACAACTATTAACACTATTGGCACCAAAGAGATGTACATCATTTAATGTTGGTCTCATACATTTTATGTATGTAATATATTTCAGACACTGTGTGAGTATCAGCTTTAGCTGGCTATTCTAGGAACAGTTGTTTCCAGTACTAACATTATAGGTCCTTTTCACTTGGAAGTCAACAAATGACCCACATTTCATTTATATTTATTTATATTCCCCCCGAGCCCTTACTCCTCACCACCTGAGGATATTTTTCCATGGATTTTTGGGGGTTTTTTTGATAACGTAGAAGGGAGGGGGAGGGAGGGAGGGAGAAAAAAGAAACATAAACGTGAGAGAGAAGTGGACTGGTTGCCTCCCACAAGACCCCAGAGCTAGGATTGAACCTGTAACCCAGGTACTTGACCTTGACCCACAATTGAATCCATGTCCTTTCAGTCTGCAGACCAACGCTCTAACCACTGAGCAACCAACCAGGGCAAGGTATAACTATAAATTGTATTGTGCTGGAAATCTGGATAATGCTCAATTTCCATGTAGTATTACAAACAATTACTTTTGTTTTTAATTTCAAGAGGCTGATGGATAAGGACAATCAATCCTGAGACAGTATGACCATCTAAAACAGTTTAATGTGTCCACTTGGCTACAGAGCCCACTTATTCAATCAATCACTAATCTAGATGTTGCTGTAAAGGTATTTTGTAGATGTGGTTAATACCTACTATCAGTTGACTTTAAGTAATTAGGAAACTATCCTCGATAATTGGGGGGGGGTCTTCTTGTCAATCATTTGAAAATTAGTAAGAGCAAAACTGAGCTTTCTGAGGACGAAGAAATTCTGTCTCAAGACTGTAGTATAGGTCTTGCTAGAGTTTCCAACCTGATGGCCAGCCCTGCCTTGTGGATTTCAGACTTGCCAGCCCCAACAATCATATAAGTTTATTCCTTGAAATGAAATAAATCTGTAATATGTGATATTGTGATTTAAAATAAGAAATATGTATTTGACACAGAACTCGTAAAACCTTTGGAATTTCCTAAGTGATATAAACAATTTAAAAGGCATCTTTTGTTATGTTTATGATGTGACTGTTGGAAAGCCTCTAGATAATCTAAGAATGGTGGTTGATTGCTAGGGGAACCACCCACGTGATTAAAATATTGAAACTTTCAGCCGCCCCCCACCACCCCACCCAGCACAACCTCCTGGGGAGGAGAAGGGCTGGAGATTGAGTTCAATCACCAATGGTCAATGATTTAATCAACTGTCTATGTAATGAAGCCTCCATAAAACCCCAAAAGGACTGGGTTTGGAGAGTTTTCGGGTAGGAGAACATGTGGAGATGTAGAAGGAGTGAAACACTGGAGAAGGGTTGGAAGCTCCATGCCCCTTCCCCATACCTTGCTATCTAGCTGCTCTTGAGTTATATCCTGTTAATAAACTGGATGTTACTAAATGTTTTCCTGATATCTATGAACTGCTCTGGTAAATTAATCAAACCCAAGAAGGGGACTGTTGAAACCTCTAATCTATAGCCAGCCACCGAAGCACAGGTAACAATCTGGGCTTGCAACTGGCATCTGAAAAGGGAGCTGGAGCAGTTTTGTGGAACTGAGCCCTTAACCCTGTGGGACTGGTGTCAGAATTGAGTTAAATCATAGAACACCCAGGTTGTGTCAAAGAATTGCATGGTGGTGTGAATATCTCCTACTCCCACTAATTTTTTTCTCTGGAGAACTCTAATACACTATTCCTCACAGCCAAATTACACACACACACACACACACACACACACACACACACAACATTTAATTAAAGCATTCAGATAACCATGACACCATCACACCATCCATGATAATAATATTTTTTTGGCTAAACCTGTCCAGAAGTTAAGGAGGGGATGGAAGGAGAAAGAGAAAGAACACACAAAGGTAAAAATGAAAGAAATAAAAGTAGAAAACTCAGCTGAACAGAGATAGAACAGAAGATAGACTTGAGAACAGCCCACATACATTAAAGAATAATAAAACCAGAATTATAAAAAGGATAGAGATGAGTTTCTTAAAACAATACGAAATCTACAGATTAAGCGACAGGCAACCACTGGGATCCCCAAGAACTATGCTAATTAATGCAGTTTTAAGCTTTTATTAATAACTAACTAATAATGATAACATTTATTGATCCCTTACTATGTATCTGTGCTTTACATATATTTATTAGCACAGGTAAACCTAACAAAACCCACGTGAAGTAGGTACTGTTATGATCCTCTCTTTAAGGATGGAGAAATAGAGACACAAGAGAGTCACCATCAAAAAGTAGCGAAGCCAAGCCAAGATCCAAGCACAACCTATCTTAATCTAGAATCTGCCCTCTTTTCATTATACAATACCACCTAAGAAATAAGAAAATAGCCCTGCCCAGTTTGGCTCAGCGGTTGGAGCATCGGTCTGCAGACCAGAGAGTCCCGGATTCAGTTCCCACTAGGGGAACATACAAAAAAAAAGAAAGAAGAAAAATAATATTGTTTTTTAAAACAATCAAGTTCTAAAATGTTACATTTCAAAATAAATTTTAGCTTAATCACTTGAACAATAAAAAATATGTAACATACAGACCACTAGGGATTAAAATGCATCAAAGAAAGTCAGGCTAAAGAAAGAAAAGGCAGCCCAGCTGGTATGGCCCAGTGGTTGAGCATCAACCCATGTACCAAGAGGTCACCAGTTCGATTCCCGGTAGCGGCACATGCCCAGCTTGTGGGCCAGATCCCCAGGGAGGGGCATGCTGGAGGTGGCCAATCAATGTTCTCTCTCTCTCATCGATGTCTCTCTCTCTCTCTCTCTCTCCTCTCCTCTCCTCTCTCAAATCAAAAGGAAAAAAAAAAAAGAAAGGCAGAAATAAACACTTAGAAAGCAGGAAGAAGACTGACTCCAACAAATCAGTTATCACTGCTATAAATGTGAATCGGTTAAAGTTCTCTGTTAAAAGAGAGCAGGCTTTCCCCCCACCTTTTAAATCTATCTAAGTATTGTTTACAAGAAACATTGAAATTAAAATGATACAGGAAGGAAGAAGATGCAGAAATAAATGAGATAAATGCTAATAAAAGAATAACAATATAAAAAGGGAAATTTAAGTAAAAAAATTGAGACAATACATATTTTATATTGATGAAAGGTACAATTATTTAAGTATAGTAAGTCTTCACTTAACCTAGTAAATAGGTTATACAACTTTAAGTGAAACAATATGTAACAAAACCAATTTTACCATAAGCTAATAGAAACAAGAGTTAAGTTCCTATGACATCTCATCAACATTATTAACAAAACGACACTGAATAAAACAATGTCGTTCGAGGACCTGCTATACAAGAGGTACTTCTGAGCACCCACCTCAGGTGAACAGTGAGAATATGTGACTGGGCCCAGCCCCATGGGACACCTACTACATAAAGCCACCCTGCCAAGACTGGGAGACTATCTGAACTACTTAATACATAGAAATAAACACAGAGTAAGCAGCCAAAGTGAAAAGACAAAAAAAAAATGTCCCAAAGTAAACAGGTCAAAACTCCAAAAAAAGAACTAAATGAAATGGAGGAAAGCAATCTACCAGATACAGAGTTCAAAACAACGGTTTTAAGGATGCACAATGAGGTTAGGGAGAGAACAGATGAACTCAGAACTTCAACCAAGAAACACTAAACACACAAAAAGGACATAGAAACCATTTTTTTTTTAAAGTGAGAAGGAATCACCAACAAAGGAGATGAAACAGAGGATTGAATCAGCGATTTAGAAGACAAGGTAGTAGAAAACACCCATAAAAACAGCAAAAGGAAAAAAGGATAAAGAAAATGAGGATAGTTTAATGAATCTCTGGGACAACACAAAGCATACCAACATTCACATCATAGGGATTACCCGAAGAAGGGAGTGAGCAAGGGATCAAAAACCTTATTTGAAGAAATATGACTAGAAACCTCCCTAACCTGGCAAAGGAAATAGGCATACAAATCCAGCAAGTGCAGAGAATTCCAAACAATATGACCCCATAGAGGCCCACACCAAGACACATCATAATTAAAATGCCACAGGTTAAACACAAGAGAGAATCTTAAAAGCAGCAAGAAAAATCAATTAGTTATATACTAAGGGAGCTCCCATAGACTGTCGGCTGATTTCTCAATAGAAACTTTGCAGGCCAAAAGGGATTGGCACGAAATATTTAAAGTAATAAAATGCAAGGAAGTACAACCAAGATTACTCTACCCAGCAAGGCTACCATTTAGAATTGAAGGAGAGTAGAGCTTCCCAGACAAGAAAAAGCTAAAGATCATCATCAAATCACTACTACAAGAAATGATTAAGAGATTTCTTTAAGAGATGAAAGGGAAATACTATCATAATTATGAATAAAATTAAAAATAACTACATACTATCAATAATTATTTTAAATGTAAATGGATACTGCTCCAATCAAAAGACACAGGATGGCCAAATGGATAAGGAAAGAGCATTTCACCTCAAAGCAGCAGAATACACCTTCTTTTCTAATGCACATGTAACATTTTCCAGGATAGTCCACACTAGGCCACAAAGCAAGTTTCAAGAAACTTAAGAAGATTGAAATTATATCAAGCATCTTCTCCAATCACAATGGTACGAAAGTAGGAATCAACTATAGGAAAAAAGTTGAAAAACACAAACACATGGAGGTTAAATAACATGCTGCAACAAATGGATTAATAACAACGAGATCGAGAAAGAAATTAAAAGATACCTTGAGCCAAAATATCCAAAGAACTCATACAGCCCTGGCCAGTTTAGTTCAGCAATTAGAGTGTTGGCCCACTGACCGGAGAGTTGCAGGTTCTAGTCCTGGTCAAGGGCATGTACCTGGGTTGCAGATTGATCCCCCTCCCCTGGTCAGGGTGGTGCACAACCAACCTAATGTCTATCTCTCTCCCCCTCCCTCCTACTCTATCTAAAAATCAGTGGAAAAGTATCCCTGGTAAAGATAAACAAACAAACAAACAAAAAAGAACTCATAAAACTTAATATAAAAATCCAATTAAAAAACGAGCAGAGGATCTGAATAGGTATTTCTCCAAAGAGGACAAATGACCAATACACAAAAATATTATGGTTTTAATATGCATTTCTCTGATGATTAGTGACATTAAGATAAAGTCTCTCATTACAATTTTATTGCCATCAAGTATTCCTTCGATTTTAATTAGATTTCTAAATTCTAATTAATTTCACAGATTTGAGAATCCCAAAGTGATCCCAATAATTTGTTACAGTTAATGCCGGTATTGTACCTATTAATAAGGGACTAAATAATAAAAAGCAGAAATAAAACTAACAAATCATTAAATTATTTACATTGAAAACCAGCAACTGTAGAATTTTACATGTGCCTAAGTTAAGCTATTATTTAAAATCATCATCATTTATTCCCTTCCTAAGAATGAACACTGTTCAAAGCTTGTGTTATGATTAACAATGGCAGGAGGTAAAATTCATATATAGTCACTATATTTTCATTTTGTGGCAAATATTTAATCAACTTGCTGCTTGATTTAACTAGCTAACTAAAAACAAAAATGATCTCACTTCAAGTTTATACTCTAAATCAAGTGTTTTTTCAAAGAGTGGATTGTAAATAGCCTTTTTATAATGAACAGAAAATATATCTCATCCCTAAAAAGGTTAAGTATTTTGTGAAACTTTTGTCTTTTTATATATGCATGTACTAGGTTATAATGTAAAATTTAATCTTAGAATGGATCTCACTCAAAAAGGTTTGAAAGCAACTGCAAAATGGTCTATCTACTAAACATTTAGTAACTGAGGGAGTGTTAGGAGGAAATCAGACTGAATCAAAATAAAAACCCTCCTTTTCAACTGTCCAAGAGGATAAACTGAAAGGATCCTTAAACAATTTCGACCACTCACTCTTCTAGTAAGACAACATACTTACTCAAGGTCATTCCTCTGTAGTTAGCATTAGAACCAAGTCTCCCATTCTAATTCTCTTTGCACTAAATTTGGCTGCAGAAAGACACTTTTAAAAACAATATCAGCATTTAAGTACCAATTCTGAATTTCCTATTTTGGTCTCTAATAACTAAAAGAAATTGCTGTTTAACACACACAATCATTTCCTCAAGTACTACTCTACCAGATTAATGACTGTACCAGCTCTCCCATTAAAAGCTTTTTCCAGCTAGTTACTTGGTACTTAGCTTTTAATGGCACTTTCCTTTTCCCATTATGCTCAGCGGTGCATGCAATACGCTAGCTTTAGGAATGCAACACATTGCTTTTGAAAATGCATGGCTGGGGCCATAATATAACTTAAATTTTCCTAAATTTCTATATTCTGTCCAAATTTTAAAACCAAAGTATTATAAAATCTAAGTAAGACTGTATTTTTGTAATCTGTGTGCCTCACTCAATATTAGACATTACAAATATTTTAAGGGTTCTCATTTTTAAAACAGTAAAACTTTTAAGTTGATGCAAAATTCTTCATTCCAGCCTCTTGACAAATAAATCTGTTATCAACAATTGGAGTCAGTAAAAAGAGAAGTATGTAAGGACTGAACACTAAACAAAGGTGATCTCTCTACAAAAAGCTAAAAAAAAAAAAATTAAACACTGCAAGTGGGAGCAGATTATCACTGCTTCATAAATAAAGCAAAGATTAATTTCTACATCCTCTCCTTGAGCCATGATAAAGTCACAACATTACTTGCAAAGAACCCAAAAAGGTACCTCAAATTATTTCTATAAAAAACTTAATTGTTTACCCTTAAACAACTCTGTTAATGATTACCAACAAATTTCCAAATTTTAAATTTACTAAACATTAGAAATGGCAGATATGAAGTTATTTCTTCTGACTTCTGAGAAGAAGTCAGGAATTTCAAACAAATGCAGGGAAGAGGAAACAGAAGCTGACTGAAGTAGTGAGTGTCCTTTACATCCAAAGAGAAAATGTCTTAGTTATTATTTATTTCTCAAGCCTGCAATATATAGTAGGAGAGACATTAAAATATCCAGTATTTTTATTCCACAGTTCAGTCAATTCACAAGACTGTATATGAATTTTTCTCTTAGAAGACTAAGGGAATTTATAAATAACTATATGTGTGTTATGAGTATATTTGTATACTATATTCACAACAACATAACCTAGATTATTTTCCCAACTGGGAATTCTAAATCTGAAAGCCAAGTACCACTCACATGCCAAATATGAGCTACCAAAGTTCATTCACTAATTATTATAAAATATAATGAAAATAATTTGAAAGTATTATTCAACTCTTGAAAAAGAGTAACAATATGATCATCACTGTTAAGAGAAATATAATCTGTGGCAGTTTTAACAGAAGAGAATAATGTCCTCCTGAACTGGGGGGGGGGGCGGGGGTCAGACTTCATCCATTGTTTAAAAAATACAAACCTAGCCCTGGACGATTTGGGTCAGCATTTACAGCATCAGCTCATGAACCAAAGAGGCTCGGGTTCGATTCCCGGTCAAGGGCATGTACCTGGGTTGCGGTTCAGTCCCCAGCCCCAGTTGGGGTCATGTGGGAGGCAATCAATCAGTGTGTCTCTCACATCTTTATTTCTCTCTCTTCCCCCTCCCTCCTCCCTTTCCACTCTATCAAAAAAAAAAAAAAAAGAAAAAATATCCTCAGGTAAAGAGATTAAAAAAAAAAAAAAGGTGCAGGAAAAAGCATTTCACAAAACCCAATATCCATTCATAATAAAAACTTTAAAAAGAAACCTAGTGGTTTTCTTAAAATCTTTCATTTTTTTCCATGGCTTGGTTATGTTAATCTCTTTAAAAAGTGGCCATGTCCTGTCCCCTATTATTTTATTAAGTCATTCATAATTTCAAGCCCTGATCACAAGTGTTAGCACAATGAGTGTTTCCTTCCAATTTCCACAAATCACTTTTAAATAACAAATAACTCACCCACTATGATAATCAAGTAGTTACAATGTTAACTCTTCTAGGTTTAAATGTAATATCTTATTTAAATATCTTGCCCTGGCCAGTTTGGCTCAGCGGTTAGAGTGTCAGCCCACCGACCAGAGAACCCCGGGTTTGGTTCCTGCTAAGGGTATGTACCTCAGTTGGGGTCATGTGGGTGGCAACCAGTCAATGTGTCTCTCTCGCACTAATGTTTCTCTCTCTCTCTCTCTCTCTCTCCCCCCCCCCTCCCCTCCTCTCTAACTGAAGATGAATGCAAAAATGTCAAGTGAGGATTAAAAAAAAAAATCTTACCACTAGCATATCTACATAAATCTTAACATCTTTATAAGATTTTTTAAAAACTCAAGCATCAAATCTAACTGTTAAATACTATAATAGCCCTCTTCTGATTTCCCTCAGCCCAAGTAAACAGTGTGAACAAAATTTAACCCTAATTATAAGCAACAATATGAAATCACTTAAGTTGGAAGTAATTCCAACTTAAGTTAAATCATTAGGAAACCATGAACCAGCTACTTACAGATTTCTAGCAAGAGCACTAAATAAGAAGTGAGGTTTGAAATCCTTCTAAAGCAATTAACAAGATATCCATCGCCAAGTTTTGAATTATGTTTGAATCATATTTACCTGTGGCTACAACTCAAAATTAAATACCACTCAAAGCTTAAATTTAATAGTCCAATTCTGCCATGTCTCAACAAGACACAAAGACAGATGAAAAATATTGTAAATTTTTGGAAGCTAAAGAGTCTAAAAGTTTCCTGAGTCTGTGGTAAATTATTTTTTTAATAGCTACCATGTAATATTAATATGTTTCACTGAGCAACTACAGTGAACTTTGATACTAAGTATTTATCACTTATCATTTCAAAATAAATACCATACTTTTGCAGGCATAGATTTCACTATTTCTCTTCAAATCAAGTTTTAATATCATACTACTTGAGAGATTACACAGCTGGGTAATAGTTCCATGGTAGACTATATCTAGCTCTATTTCAAAATTCTAGTAAACTATGTTTGGCTCAAAGTAACACAAGCATCTAATTCCATGATAAAATCTTGTCTTTCATGCAGAAACAAATCTAACTCTTCAGCTATTTAAAAACTGCAAATGAAAGGCACAGATGCTAACTGATTTTATCCAATGAGAATAGTAACTAAAAGTAACACTGCACATCATGCAATAAGTATAACTATGCACATAATTCTCAACACAACATAAAATAGTAGTAATAAAAGGTCATTTAGTCCAATCCTTTATCTTCATCACTTCTGAAATGAGTACCTACTCTGTATGAATAGGTCTTTGTAAATATTCTAGTTAACAATTATGACTCAAACACAGAATTACTGGTTAATTTTCTGCATTTACTAAATGCAAGAAGACAATCTGAAAAGGTTACACGTACTGTATGATTCCAACTACAGTCAGCCCTCGTTTTTTGTGGTTAATCAGTTCCAGACTCTACTGCAATAAATGAATTTCCACAAAGTAGGATTCTTTATTTATATACAGTACACGACATTCAGGAAAAGGCAAGACTATGGAGATGTAACAAAGATTAGTGGTTGCCAGCAGTCAAGGTGAGAGAAGAATGAATAGGCAGAGCACAAAGGATTTTTAGAGCAGTGAAAATAGTTTGTATGATATAATGATGCATACATGTCTGTTCAATCCCATAGAATGTACACCATATCAGGAGTGAACGCTAAGGAAAACTACAGACTTTTGGTTATCATGTGTCAATGTGGGTTCATCCTTGGTTTTAAAAAAGTCCTGTTCTGGTGAGTGACTTTGATAATGGGGGAGGCTGAGGCTCGCATGTGCGGGTGGGAACAGGGCATACATGGGAAATCTCTTACCTCCCTCTCAATTTTGTTGTAAACCTAAAACTGCTCTAAAAAAAATTGTCTTGCTCTTTTCTGGTATTGACAGCTAGAGGAACCATGAATAATCAAGTCTACCTCGACACCCTCTAGGAGCAGTGCGGGAAGTCCTGCATAGGAACGAATACAAGCACCAGGAGTTTTTTGAGAGGGTGTATCTGCAGACCAGCTTAAAAAACTGTGACCCTCAGAAAGACAGATGCTTCTCGGGCACTGTCAGGCTTAAATCCACTCTCTGCCTCAAGTTCTCCATGTGCATTTTGGGGGCCCAGCAGCAGCTAAAGCCATGGATATCCCACACATGGACATGGAGGTGCCGAAGGAATTCAACAAGAATAAAAAACTGGTCAAGAAGTTGGCCAAGAGGTATGATGCCCTTTCAGCTTCAGTCTCTGGTCAAGCAGATCCCAGCAACCTGGGCCCAGGCCTGAATAAGGCTAGCAAATTCCCTTCTTTGCTGACCCACAACGATAACTAGTGGTCAGAGTTGATGAAGTGAAATCCTCAATCAAGTTACAGATGAAGAAGGTGCTGTGTCTGGCAGTGGCTGTTGGTCAGGCGAAGATGACAGATGAGCTTATGTACAACATTCTCTTAGCTGTCAATTTCCTGGTGTGACTGGAAGAATTCCAGGCTTTATACATCAAGAGCACCATGGGCAAAGCCCAGTGCCAGTACTAAGGCTCAGCTTAATAAACTGTACTGCTATCCTTAAAAATGATAATAATGTCTTATGAAAAACACACACACATATTGTACTGTTAATACTCAATTCCAAGAATTGAAGATTTGCCAAAAATATAACAAAGGGTCATTAATTTTGATGTGAAAAATTTATGAAAATTGATTAGGACAGAAAAGCATCTGAAAGTAGACAAAAATATCCAAAGACAAAAGAGGATATATAATTCCTTATCAAGCACATGGGGGAAATTTCTGATAAAATATAAACAGTGAAAACATTTTAAGATAGTAATATTGATAAATGAGGCAGTGAAATTAGAACTCTCACTTGGGTCACTGAGAATACACACAGGCATACCTCTATTGGAAAACACTGTGACAACATGTAAAAAGTAAATGTTCATACTCTTAGAATTAACAAATTCATTTCTGAAACTTAATGCTAAGAATATAGTTCTAAACAGTAAAATCTGAGGTATTAACTTTGTTTTGTTCACAAGGCAATAGATAAATTTCTTTCCCCTTTTCCAAGCCTTTGTGGTCCCTAGCCTTGGGGTCTTTTGTGTTATTTTAGAACCAGCAAGTAGAAGACAACTCCCTTAGCTAGGTTCTGTTAAAGAAAGCCCAGTCTCAAAGAAAAGAGTTCAGCTGGACTTCACCTGAGAGGGAGGGGATGGAAGGAATGAAGGAAGTTTTAAGAGACAGAAACTGGGGGAAAGAAGGGGACTGGAGGATTTGCCCCGAGCAAGACCAATATCCTCACCCCACTGAGAGTTGCAAGGGGGTTGGGGGGAGGCTGATGGAGACACAATGATGGTGAGAACTTTAAGAAAATTCTGCAAAAGGTGCTCTGTTAACTTGGCCTTCAAAAGAATTTTCCAGGCTTACCTAAATGAGCATGTCAATGACAAGCAGTATAGCTAGAAGACTGAAAAACCCTTTCCAGATAACATTCTGGACTGTATGAAGCTATCCAAGGATTTGGGGGTGGGGAGTGGGTAAGGATTTGTGCAGGGGAATAATGACCATCTAAATAAGGGAGGACACAACAGATTAAGTTTTAGTAAAACAGGACTATGACATTTCGTAGTTACAACCATGACTCATGCCTACAGTATAATAATAGACAAAAATACAATACCTGACAACACTGTGGATAAATCATGGCATTTCCGCATAGGAATTATCATATACCTGTTAAAAGTATCTATACTAATTCTTAAGTTGCAATGAATTATAAAATTATCATCATATAAGATTATACACATACATAAACCTATGATCCCAGCAGAGCCTAAGTTCCATGAGGGCAGGGGTTTTTCTCTATTTTCCAACTAAGACAGTACCTGGCCCATAGGAGCTTAACAAATATTTGTGGAATAAATATGAAACATTTTTGTTATGCTCTAGAGTAGACTTATCTGGAAATTTAAATAAAAGAAGCAGATTTATTTTGTGTGGATAGGAAGTAAGAAAAAGCACACTAAGGCTTTTCCCCTCTGTAGTTTAGTCAATACACAAAACAAAACTTCCCCAAAGAACTTTCAACGTGCAGTTACTAAAATCCCTAAATCGTAGTTTTTAAAAACTTTCCAATCACAGTAACATGTTCCAAAAGCAAAGTATTGATTTAAAATATTCTGACCATGACCAAAAGCATAAGGCAGTGAATGAACTTTCTAAACAAACACTGAAAGTGAAAGAGATAATCAGCTTTGCATTATATCACCTATGACTTTTACGTTTCTGTTCAACGTGATCAGATTTAGTTGTAACTAATGTTGGCATTTGTGGGCCAAACACTCTAATTCATTTTCTCTTATTGATAATTAAAAAGAAACAATAGCCCTGGCTGGTTTGGCTCAGCGATCAGAGCGTCAGCCTGCCATCCAGAGAGACCCAGGTTCGGTTTCTGCTAAGGGCATGGACCCCGGTTGCAGTTTGTCCCCGGCCCGGGTTGGGTTGTGTGGGTGGCAGCCACTCGATGTGTCCCTTTTATGTCGATGTCTCTCTCTCTCTCTATCTGAACAAAAAATAAAAAAAATGTCCTCGGGTGAGGATTAAAAAGAAGAAGAAAGAAATAGCCCTGGCCAGTTTGGCTCAGCGGTTACAGCATTGGCCTGCGGTCCAAAGAGACCCGGGTTCGGTTCCCACTAAGGGCATGTAACTAGGTTGCAGTTTGTCCCCGTCCCTGGTTGGGTTTTGTGGAAGGCAGCCACTCGATGTGTCCCTTTCACATCGATGTTTCTCTCTCTCTCTTCCTCTCTCTCCCTCCCACTCTATCTGAACAAAAAATGGAAAAATGTCCTTGGGTGAGAATAAAAAAAAAAAAAGAAAAAAAATACATACTCAAGTAGAAATTCAAATGTTATACATCCTAACTTTAGATCAAATGTTAGTTCTGAAAATGATATCACACTTCATTTTAATACAAAGTATCAAAAACAATTTGTAACAATATACAAACAACATTATTAGTTTTCCAACTAAAATTTCCAAATTTTAACATAAGAAATGTTTTTTTTCCCTATGAGGTTAAAGAAGGCAAATTATGCCACCACACAGCCTCATCACAACTATGTAAACACACACCAACTACAATTACAATATACAAATAGTATTTGTTGGTTTTTTATTTTAAAATCTCTCTCTTTTTTTTAAATCCTCACCTGAGGAGAGTTTTGCATTCATCTTCAGATAGAGCGGGAGGGAGGGAAAGAGGGAGGAAGAGAGAGAGAACCAGCCATGTGAGAGACACACATCCACTGCTAGTTGCCACCCACACAACCGCAACCCTGGCTTGGAACAAACTGCAAACGAGCTACGTGCCCTTTAGCGGAAACTGAACACGGGTCTCTCAGGTCTCTCTGGTCCATGGGATGACGCTCTAACCGCTGAGCCAAACTAGCCAGGGCTAAAATCTCAAATGTTTAAATGGGAAATAATGCTTTTGCTATGCAATAAAACAGGCAAACTGTACCACTACTCAGTATGATCACAACTATGAAAACAAAAATCAATCACAAAGACATTAGACTGTTATAAATGGTAATAATGCTTATCTCTGGATGAAGGCATTGACTGTAGGTTATTTATTTCCTTTCTTCCCTATAATCTCCTAATATTTAATAAAAAATTTAATAAAAATTTTTCTTAAAAATGTTTTGTGTGTGTGTGTGGAATTTAAGAATGGTCACAAAAACTAAGGTGGAAATAAATGAAGTTTGTAATTCAGGAAACTGAATCAAAATCAAATTAGCATTTAGCTCTAAACAATGACTATCAAAAGGCCCTTCTACAAAAGAAAAGTAGGCTTCTGTGGTCATTAAATTACCTTATAGAGTTTGAAAAGCATTGTCTTGGAATCTCAAATATTTTACAACTTTATTAAAGCAATTAGCTGTATTCTCACTAATATTTCATCCTTATTTATTGTACAGGAACAATTAGTCAAAGAATTAACTATTTTGGAAAAATGTAATGAAAATAAGTAGTTGACGTACAAATAGTATCTCTTTAATAAGCAAAAGATACCAAAAATCAATTTATCTTATTTCTCAATATCATTAAAAGATGAAATTGGGCACTAAATTGGTCAACAAGTTTAAGGAACAACAATGGTCATAAATTATTAAAGAATATAAATAAAGCAGCAAGTCCACAAATTCAATATACATTCCAACATGCATTAGCAGCTTATGTGAAATATAAAATAGCCAAAAATATGTACAAAATATCTCAAAATACTTTTTTTTGGCAGCAACTAAGCACTGAAAGGAAAGAACCAATCATAAGAAATACAATTTCTGCTAGTAAATAACAAAAGACAAGATAAAATTTTAAAGGACTAAATGCCAATTTTCATAATAATCAGGTATTAAAAGCACCAAAAAACCAAATTGTGCTCAGCAATAGCAAATCAATTACAGCTTGTAATGAATGTTCATGAAAGAACCCTCAAAAAAGGAAGTTGCTAAGATAATATATATATATATATATATATATTTTTATCCTCACCCGAGGACACTTTTTGCATTTATCTTCAGATAGAGCGAGAGGGAGGGGGGGGGTAAGAGAGAAAGAGAAACATAGATGTGAGACACATCGACTGGCTGCCACCCACATGACCCCAACCGGGCCGGGGACAAACTGCAACTAAGGTACATGCCCTTAGCGGGAACCGAACCAGGACTCTCCAGTTCACAGGCTGACACTCCAACCGCTGTGCCAAACTGGCCAGGGCACTAAGATATTTAACTCAGTGCAGCATTAGCTCTTTTATTTTATTTTTCTATCCTCAACTGAGGACATTTTTGCATTTATCTTCAGATAGAGCGGGAGGGAGGGAGAGAGGAAGAGAGAGAGAAACATCGACGTAAGAGAGACACAGAGACTGGTTGCCACCCACATGACCCCAACTGGCCTGGGGACAAACTGCAACCGAGGTACGTGCCCTAACAGAAACCGAACCCAGGACTCTCTGGTCCATGGGCCAACGCTCTAACACGAAGCCAAACTGGCCAGTGCAGTATCAGCTCTTTTACATCATTTCATCTTAACAAAACAGTTTAGGTCAAAGGTGGCCAACAGAAATAAAATGTTAGCTATGCATGCAATTTAAAAATTTCAAGTAACAACATTTCAAAAAGTAAAAAGAAATAGATGAAATTAATAATATACTCATTTACCCAATATATCCAAACATTTTCTTTTCAACATGTAATCAATTTGTAATTGAAATATTTTAATTTTATACACTAAATTTTATACTGTTTTTATACTAAATCTTGAAAATCCAGTACATATTTTTACACATCGCATATCTTCATTTGAATGCTAAATTTTCATCAGAAAAACTTTAGAAAACAAATACTGAATCTGATACTAAGACTCACAGAAGTTATCTGTATTTATAAGAGATTATTTCAGATGTGGATGAAAGGGGGAAAAAAAATCTCCTGAATTACTGCAATATTTCCTACAATGACAAAGTAAATGCTGGGCATTTTATAATGACCTCTTTCCCCCTAAGGCTAAAAAGCTGCATCATATCCCCAAAAGCAACAGCAAAAAGAATGTAGAAGGACAGAGAGTAAATTAAGAGCTAAGACACTGCCTACTCTAAACTGTTTTTACTCTCAAAACTTTTAACAACAAATGCATGTTTTTCAATAAAGTTTTCAATTCACTGGACACCAATTGGGTGTCCTATAATTCATTTCTGACACTCTAACTACCTGAAGTTAGCACAAACCCCACAGCTTAAGGACTCAGTCCCACAAGACTACCCTGACTTCATATGTTTCACTAGAGCTGCCACCTGTACTTCTGATTGTCAGACTAAAAATCAGGGGTTCCCATGACCCCGACCTCAGGTTTGATAATTTGTAGAGTAGCAAACAGAACTCAGGAACAGCAAAAGGGAAGAGAAGCATAAGGCAAAGTATGGGAGGAGGGCCACAGAGCTTCCATGCCCTTTCAGGTGCATCACCCTCCCAGTACTTTGATGTGTTCATTAACCTGGAAGCTCTCTGAGCTTTGATGCTTAGAGTATTTTATGGAGATTTCATTATATAGGCACGACTGATTAAATCATTAGCCATTAGTGACTGATTCAATCTGCAGCTCCTCTTCACCTCCCTGGAGGCATGGATGAACATTCCAACCCTGGTGACTAGCCCCTATACTGAAGCAATCTAGCCACAACAGGAATATTTTGAAAAACTTTCCATATTTTGAGGTGAGATCTTTCGTGCCCAAGTACAGACTACCCCTTGTATAGCCGGGTACAGGACAGTCTGACTTCAAAGAACCATTCTAGTCTGAAGAACATCCAGGAATCCAGGCCTATGAGATGATATGTTTATTTTTATTGGTCTCTTCCATTAGGTACAGAGGCAAATAATATCAATGAATAGACTAAGAGTTTTACCATCTTGTTAATACAAAGTTTTGCTACTTCCAGAAGAAAACTTCAATTATCTAGAAAGCTTACTGGAGGTGAAGTAACATCTTATTCCCATAACAATGCTGAATTAAATTAAACATTCCAAAAGATTTCAAAAGATAATTATGAATTTTAAATGAGATTCCCATTTGGAGCTCATACAATCAAGAGAGCCAAATCTTTCTCAATAATAGCATATGCCAAAGTAAACAGTACACAGAAGAAAAAGAGGTAACAGATTTTTTAAAATCAAGGTTAAAAAGTCAATTTATACTATCAATATCAAGAACTAAGTTAACAAACTATAACTTCAATCTCCAAAGTAATAAAACTAAATCGTGTGGATATTATACAATAACAATTAAAATGTCGATCTATTCATTGGTACTCCAATATCTTTAACTCTGCTTTCCTGTTGAGTAAAAAATTTAGGAATTTAGAAATCCGATTAATTCTTACATGGTAAAACTTGAAAATGATCCATTTTTACACATTAGATGTTATCTAAAGTCCACTGACAAAAAGCCTACTAACATTATAGTCATTCAATTTGTCTCTATTAGATGGAAATTTGATACACATAGACTACTAGAAATAACATTCCTTCTCCTTCAATACTTAAGTCTAAACAGAACATTCTCTACAATAACCAATGTAAATAGCATGTAAAACTCAACACACCAAGAAATAAAACAAACATGCTATCACCCTTCTTATAGAATCAACATATGTAGACTGGCTAAAAGGTCGTTTAAGTGGAGCTATATTTCATGAAGTGCAAGTATAAAAGGCATAATATGCTCAATGACAAATTATAATTGCTAGAGAGCAAAAGGACTTAGAACTCCACTAGAATTCAAACTCTTCTTTCTGGTTTAACTAAAGTCTTTTGCAGTGGAAAGAATAAGGATGCAGATATGCCATGTGATCTTAAACAAGTGTTTAAGCCTGAGTTAGTTTCCTCATATATAAAACTGAGAAAATATCTGCATGTACTGTTGTGAGAATTACAAATAATATGCTGTGGGCACAACATTGTGCCTGTCACAAAAAAAAGGGCTCCTATTAGGTAGGTATTAGTAATTATTAATATCTTTCCAAACACCGCAAAAAGACAAGGACTGAAGAAAATATATGCAATATTTAGGCTTTTTGTTGTAGAAAGGTCTATTTTGACCATATTCTAGAAACAGTTTAATTCAGAACCTTTCTTGTAATGGAATTATAAGAAATCTGGCTGTGAACAAGGATGGTCATTTCAGAGAGATGCTCCATTTATAAAGTATATATCACCATACTGATATGCAAATGCAGCATGAATGCCAGATTATAAGAGAGAAACAAACTTTAAAAATCAACACATTGTTCCCAGTGCTTAAGTGAGTATTCTGTAAACTAGTTGATAAATGGCATAAAATATAAAAACTTATCTGGACTGAATTCAACTTTTCACAAATAACTAAATATTACATTTCAATGCTTCAACTTTTAAAGACCTTTTCTTGCTCACCTATCCACCTATCCTTAGTAACATCTTCTACTTACCCAATATTTCTTGCTCTATATTCACTCAAACTTATCTAAAGAAATTACCTACTCTGTCTCTACTTCCTAACCTTCCTCAGCTATTCCTTAAATCCACTGCAGATTTTCCACTCTTTTGAAACTGTGGGATCAACAAATATTTGTAAGAAATGTAACTTAATGTTAATCTGTCAATTCTGTATGTATATGTGAGTTTGTGATAACATCCTTTGTACATCTTTTCCAAAAAAGGAAAGGCTATTTTTCTTTATTACTAATAGAGGATACATGTTTTAAATGTCTAACTTAGGTCATAAAAAATATAGATACCACCCCTTGCCCTGGCTGATTTGGTTCAGCGGTTGGAGCATCGGCCTGCGGACCAGAGAGTCCGGGTTCGGTTCCCCCAAGGGGCACATACCCCTACCCAAAAAAAAAGTACCATCCTGTATATTCTTTATGGTTTGTGAATCATATCTCAATAAAGCTATTTATACACTTACACACACACACCTTGCCCTAGCTGGGTGGCTCAGTTAATTAGAGCATTGTCCCATACAACAAAAGGTTGTGGGCTTAATTCCCAGTCAGGGAACATACCTAGGTTGCAGGTTTGATCCCTGGTTGGGGCGCATACAGGAAGCAATCGATCATAGATGTTTCTTTCTCTCTCTCTCAAAAAAGTCGATGAAATCATATCCTCAGGTAAGGATCACACACACACACAGAGGGAGAGAAAGAGAGAGAGAGAGAGACTTCATGCCAAGATCTAGATACAGATTCCAAAGAACTTTCTGCAATAATGGAAATGTTCTATATCCATGCAATCTTATATGGTAGCCACATGTGGCTTTTGAACACTTGAAATGTGGCCAGTGCAACTACAGGACTGAGTTTTAAATTGTATTTCAAAATCAATAAAATTCTATTTCATTTTAATTAATTTAAATTTAAATAGTCACATGAGGCTAGTGAACAGTGTACAAATTTAGGATATTACCATACTTACAGATTCTATTTTTGTACTTCTTCCTTACTCAAACTAGTTCAGAAATCTAAGATATCACCTGTGACTTACATCTACTTATGTTTCTTCCTTACTCAACCTCCCTTCTCACTTAGATAATCCTAAATTTTGTTGTTAATTACTTAATAGCCAAATGCAATATACAATTTCAATAGCCTAATCTCTACACTTCTTTTCTACTCCTTCCAAAATTCATTCTCAACAATTATTGTTAAGCAAATTGGACTTCTCTGCTATATTTTCTTGAATTTTTATTCCCTTGATATTATCATTCTTCTAGTGTTTTATTAGTCTAACCCCTGGGCTCTTTTCTTCATCCATTAGTTATTCTTAATTTGCCTTAGGACCATTATTCTCCCATTTCTTCCTTTATGTCTTTCTCTTGCTATATATATCCTTTATTTCTTCCTCTCGCTGTGTGTGTGTGTGTGTGTGTGTGTGTGTGTGTGTGTGTGTGTGTGTGTGTGTATCCTCTCTCTAAATGATTTCACTTACTTTCATTATTTCAGCTATGACTAATACAGATATTTAGGAATCATCAGCCTCTACCTCTACCTCAGACCTATTCTTTGAGGTTCAGTAATATAACTAACTGACAACTGAACTTCTTCCTGAAGGTTTCACAAGTACCTTAAACTCAACATCTCAAAAACAAACAAACAAACAAACAAACAAACAAAAAACCCTCTTCTTTCTCATTTTCTGTCAATTGGCAGCACCATCACCTAGCCTGACCCTCTTATTCATCCTTCATTTTCCCTACAAATCCAATTATTCACTAAACTCTGCACACTTAATCTTCTAAATATTTAAAGATGCCATTCTTTATTACTTCCCTTGTTCAAGCCCTAGAAATCTCATACTCATACCCTAACTAAATTCTACGCATCCTTGTTACTCTTTTTTTTTAAATCCTCACCCGAGGACATTTTTCCATTTTTTGTTCAGATAGAGCGGGAGGGAGAGAGAGGAAGAGAGAGAGAGAAACATCGATGTGAAGGGACACATCGAGTGGCTGCCACCCGCACGACCAACCAGGGCCGGGGACAAACTGCAACCGAGGTACATACCCTTAGCGGGAACCGAACCCGGGTCTCTCGGGACCGCAGGCCGATGCTCTAACCGCTGAGCCAAACCAGCCAGGGCCCTTGTTACTCTTTAAATCCATTCTCCATAATTACTAATATGCAAATCTAACAATTTATTTCTTTGCTTATAATTCTTTAGCTACTCTCCACTACCTAGAGCCGAGTATTGTGTGGGAGGGGTGAGTGGAGAGTCCAAAGAGCATATAAATATGAGAACACCTGGGAACTCTTCAGCATGTAAAACAGATGATCTGTTGTATTTTCCAAATTTACCTTAATCCACAATGACCTACCAGTCCAAGTAAAGAAAGCATCCACATAGAGATAAATATATCAGGTTATTAAGCAAAAACTACTAGCCATTCAGATGACCCTGTCATTATCCTAAGCAATCTGTTTACCTCTATGTACTAATATAGAAAATGTGCACATTAATAATTATTTGATACACTAATTAGTTTCATATCTCACTGTTTGGTTTATATATAAGTTTGTGTTTGATTAACATAATACCATCTACCGCATACAAACTGACAAAAAAAAATCATCTGTGTTTGAGAAGCTGAACCATGGCTACACAAGACATCTACAGAAATAGTGTGGTTTTTCTTAACTAAACTGAATATGATGATATAACAACAAGATTTCCAAACACTTGTTCTTAAATTATTCTGACATTTCTTAAGAATTCTTAAGCCTTCTCCAAAGAAACACTAAATGGCCGATGATGGCAGATGGCTTGTGCTCCAGAGGGCCAGGAGGCCATGGGGCTCTGGAATGGGAGGCTCCAGGTGCTTCCATGGAGGATCTGGCAGCAGCATCTGGGGCTGAGGTCTTTCACCAAGTTGGGCCACCTGGTCAAGGATGTGAAAATCAAGTCCCTGGAGATCCATCTCTTCTCCCAGCCCATCAGGAATCTGAGATCATGGATGGTTTTCTAGGGGCAGCCCTCAAGGACAGGTTTTTAAGATTATGCCAGCAAAAACACACCCATGCTGGCCAGAGACCTAGTTGAAGGCATTTGTCACCATTGGGGACTACAAAGGACATGTCAGTCTAGGTTTTAAGTGCTCTAAGAAAGTAGCCACTGCCATCCCTGGGGCCACCATCCTGCCCAAACTCTTTGTCCCTATGCACAGGCTACTAAGATCCTCAAGCCCCACACTGTCCCTTTGCAAGATGACTGGGCACTGTGACTATGCTGGTAGCCTCATCCCCACCCCTAGGGGCACCAGTATTGTCTCAGCCTGTGCTCAGGAAGCTGCTGATGGCCAGTATCAAGGACTGCTACACCTTGGCCAGGGGCTGCACTGCCACCCTGGGCAACTTTGCCAAGGAAACCTTCGATGCCATCTCCAAGACCTACAGCTATCTCTCCCTCTGAAAACAGACCGTGTTCACCAAGTCTTCCTGACCATTAAAAAAAAATTCTTAAATTCTTGGGAAAACTGTATTTGTTCATGAAGACAAACAGCTTATTTGAGGATTCTTTTCTAAAAACCATTAAGCACATTAATTTAGCAGAGCACATTTATTTATTTTCTTTATTAATTTTTAGAGAGAGAGGGAACGAGAGATAGAAATATCGATGAGAAAGAACATCAATTGGCTGCCTCCTGCATGCCCCTCAGTGGGGACTAGGCCCACAATCTGGGCATGTGCCTTGACCAGGAACTGAACCCGTGACCTCTTGGTGCAGGGGTCGACACTCAACCACTAAGCCACACCAGCCAAGCACAGAGCACATTTAATATGTTAATTTTCCAATGCCCTGATTCAAGTCATGAAATCATAAAAGTAAATCCTATATGAAACTCCATCTGAAAAACCTAAATATAAATTAAGGTGGAGATATTATACAATCAATTAAGTCAACCACAAAACCAAGCAACTTACTGACTTTTCCTCTTGTAGATGTATCAATACCAATCTTTTTAAAAACACATACAAGTTTGCCACCTGTCAAAGTACAGTCCTCTTCCAAATAAAAACAGTCCTAAGAAGAGCCTCTGGCAATTTCTCTTGAATCTAAAAAGCTATTTCCCTTTTGTGTTAAGATTTAATAAAATTCTTAAGTAGACAAAGCAAAAAGCTCATAAAACCCAACTTTAATTAAGATATTTTAAACATTCAGCCAATTTGTAACATGTGACAACATATAACCTTCAAAATGGATTTTTTTAAAGCACCACCATCCTTTTCTTACATTGTATATAACACAGTTTTCAAAAGTACCTTCACATAGTATTTCAGTTGATCCCCCAAAATCCTGTTATGTCGGTAAAACATATTACTAAGTCAGCATTACAGATTAAGTTCCTTACTCAGGGTTTGGTAATTGGGTAACCTAGAACCCAAGTGCTCTTCCTTGGAGCTCTTTTCCATCATACCAGTACTGTTTTATACCATACTGAACTCTTCAATACAAGATTAGAGACTCACCCTGGCTGGTTTGGCTCAGCAGTTAAGAGTGTCGGCCTGCGGTCCAGAGAGACCCGGGTTCGGTTCCTGCTAAGGACACGTACATCGGTTGCAGTTTGTCCCCGGCCCTGGTTGGGTCGTGTGGGCGGCAACCACTCGATGTGTCCCTTTCACATTGATGTTTCTCTCTCTCTCTCCCACTCTATGTGAACAAAATATGGAAAAATGTCCTCGGGTGAGGATTAAAAAAAAAAGATTAGAGACTCTGCTGTGGACCAAAGAAAGGCAAGGAATATGGATAAAACAACCCTGAGTTCTACAATTATTTTTAACTTGATAAAAGGTAAAGGGCTTCAAATCAATTTGAAGAATATTTTAAGAATGATCCTAAAAAAAAAAAGATTTTAGCAAATTCTGGAAACTAGTAAATCAGAAAGGCTGGCATTTGGAAAATGACAGGTTGTAAAATTAGAAAGTTAGGCAGAAAACAGGTAAAGCCAAAAAATTTGAAAGCATTGATGACACCATGTTCAACTCCAAACTTCCTGCTCTAAGAATGGTAGCAACAGTAAAGAGTTTTGCTACATGATTTTTCAAGCATGAGTGCAAACAAATCAAACAAAATCTTCAGATACTTCAAAAACAATAGCCTAAGAGATGCTGTACCATCATAGTTAATACGTATTTATGTGCCAGGCCCCGTGCTAAATGTCATATATATGTATGTGTATGTATGTATGTGTGTGTGCGTGTATATATATGTATATAAATTTATATATAATGACTCTATAAAATAGGTACTTATTACATTTTATTTACAGATAAGAAAGTTGCCCAAGATGTCATAGTCATTAGCTGAATCAGGCAGTTTAGTTCTTAATTACTATTATACCACGGAAAAATTGTGTCTAAATTCAAGTCATGCTAAGTCTTACCTATTCCTACAGAGTAGATTGGTCCTATGTTTTAAAAAAACACAAAAACCTCAAATTACATGCAAGATGCTAAAAATAAACAAATATAAAAAACTGGCACAGTAAAACCTAATAACTGTATTATTATTAACATTCTCAGAAATTTAAATTTGAGCATAACCATTCATGCTACATTTACAACTTTATCTGAAAACCTTAAAAGTTACCAGAAAACCCAAACAACAAGTTTAGGATGATTTATGAAAATGAGGGCCCAGTTTTAGTTGAATGTTTCCCTAGGGTTTAACTAGGATGATTTTCAAATCACCAGAATCTTGCACTAAAATCTGAATGTCAAGAAACAAACTCAGTCACCAGGCAACAAGATTTCCAATTTGTTTTACAAAAAAAACAACAACCTCTTTCCAAGTTCTTACACTAGGAACAACTATGATAGTAAAAGTCAGAAAAAAAAAATTAAAGGTAAATAAAAGAAAAGGAAAACATATATAAACCCCTAGAACTAGGTAAAAACTAACTACATCATTAAAAATCAACCTAAATATGGCCTAGCTGGCTGAAGTGGCTCAGTGGATTGAGCATCACCCCATGGACTGAGAAGTCCCAGTTCAATTCCAGTCAGGGCACATGCGGGGTTGCAGGCTTGATCCACAGTAGGGGGCGGGCAGGAGGCAGCAGATTGATGTTTCTCTCTCTCCTTCTCTCTAAGAAAATCAATAAAAACATATTAAAAAAAAAAAAAATCAACCTAAATGTAGTTCTCAATTCCTGTACCACCAAGGTTACTTCCTACACCAATAAACCTACATATATTTTAAATCAAATCTTACCTAACCAAAATTATCCTGTCTTTAATTCTATTCTGCCCTGTTTAGAAGGGACAACAGATTGTTTCAAACAAGTCACCAATCATTCTGCATAGCAGCTACCCTTGCATTATCTCAATTTTGCCCATCCTCAACAGGGGCTCTGAGAATTAAAAACCAACCAAAACAACAGAAATTCTAAAGACTGTTCCCTGAAATCTAGTTGTGGAGTTGCAAATTCTCATCCAAAAAAACAAGAGTGTGGCACAAATTTAAAAAGTAAAGGTAAAAACAATCCTCAATAGGCAAATGCAAAGATTCCGTTCAATCAGTTTTGAAGAATTATTTTAAGAACCATAGCAAAGAAATAAGTTATGGTTTCTTAATCACAGAACCACATCCTATTTCTAAAGCACTGCTATTAACTTACTAAAAGCCAGAGAAAAGCAAGCGCTAAGTATATTGGAGCTTTAACAAAATTTATGATTTGACCTCCCCTTTCAGGTATGGAGACAATCTCATCAACAAATAAAGTGAATATATCAAATGTACTCTGTATTTAGAAGCAACTTCGAAGAAAAGTGCTTAAAGTAAATAAATTATTCCTAAATCTACTTATCAATAAGTTTTCTTAAAGCCAATCATGCTGTTTCTTTCTTTCTTTTAATCCTCACCGGTAGATATTTTTTCCATTGATTTTTAGAGAGTGGAAGGGTGAGGGGAGAGGGAGAGAGAAACAATGTCTCTCTCATATCAGGCACAAGCCCTGACCACAGCCGGCCGCATATGGACCACGATCTGGGATGAACCGGCAACCCAGGTACCTACCCTCGACAAGAATCAAACCCAAGACCCTACGGTGTGCGCATGCGCCCACGCTCTCACCACTGACCCACACCAGCCATGGCTAATCATGCTGCTTCATAAAAACAAGATGCCTGCCCTGGCCAGTGTGGTTCAGTTGGTTGGAGTAGAGTCCAGTACACCAAAAAGTGGTGGGTTCAATTCCAGGTCAGGGTTGAATCCCAGGTTGGGGCGCATAGGGGAGGCAACCAGTCAATGTTTCTCTCTCTCTTTCTCTCAGTCTCTCTCTCTTCCTCCCTCACTCTCCCTATCTAAAATCAATTAAAAACAAAAACAAGATTCTCTTCTAGAACAGCAATGTAAAACTCTGCAAAGTCCAACATAACATTTTCTTACCAAGGCATGTCATTTTGCATCTTAAAAGGTCACACTTATCACTTAAGATCCTGCTATCAAAACATTATCTATGTATTATTAAAGAATTGATACTTGTTTTAATAGATAGCTATGTGTACGTACTTTGACTAAAAATAAGCTTGATGGAAACAAGTTTGATTTATATACCATACTTACCCATTCTCCATCCCCAAAAGCCTATTTCTTCCTTTGAAGTGATAAAATCAATACCCACATCAGATGTCATAAATCTGATGACTTCGACAACAAAAAAGAATTGCTTCGAGATTTCCAACATTTCCCAAATTACCATGTCCTAACAGTTTGATTTGTGTTCTTTATCAATCAACCCAAGTAAGTCATTTACCTGCTCTACGATTTCAAGTTCTTTATTTATCAAATAAGTGTACAGATTTCTTCTGGTTTTAATACACTAAGATTTTTAACTCAACAACTGAACACAATGTTTGTCCTGTCTTCCTACAGAAAAATATGTATACTAGAAGTATGCATTTAGTAGAAAGAGCTTTCCTTTCTTCCCAATACTTAGGCAATCCTTTGGCTTGTTCTTTAATTTGGATCTAAAAATGAAAAACTCAAACACTAACCCACTTGAATAGGTTACTAGAAATATGTCCTAGTCAAAAAAACAAAAACACTGCCCACTTACGACTATAAAGGATCCTGGGGCCAGGATAATCACATTTTTAAGAAACAAAATGAAAAATTATGGAAGCAGGGTCAAATGGCATTTGGAAGTTTCTAAACCAGGGTACCATTCAATGAGCTAGAGGTTCTGCAGCCAAATCCCGATACTTGGTTTGATCATGTCCATGGACAAAAATCCAAAAAGTCATGAGTTCTAAGAAAAACTAAGATGCTTAGACATAATTCTTACTGTGGTATTAGAAACAAGTGTTTTCCACTGTACCATAATAAACTATCAGAAAACTCTAGGCGATAAAGAAAAACGCACACATAGAAGTCTTCAAAGTTGAATAATTGAAACTACCAAAATTAATCCATAAAGTGCTCAACATTTATTTGAGTCCACTCTTAAAAGGATAATGTAACCAATTAATGAAAACAATATATATTCAAATATATTCTAGAACAGAAGAATAAAATCCAGAATCAGTAGCAATAGGCACCTTGGGTACAAAAAAGAAATAGTTGTCTGCCTGTAAACTAAATTTTTGCCTGTAAACCAAAAGAAATCAGACCTAAGCTTTTAAGTAAGAATGACCAGTAGGAATAAAAGTATAGTTTGACAAGCATTTTTTTAAAAAGTTCTATTACTTTCCAACTCTAAACCACTATAAAATTGAGTAGCTATTTCACAACGTCTTATAAGTTCTAAATCACTAACTGTAAAACCTAAAAAATTATGTTCCAAAGAACCTGTCAGTTTTTAAGTTTACTTCCTTCCACATGTTAATTCTCCCTTCACATTTCATATGGCCTTGGTCATTTGGAAGGTGACAAATAATTAAGTTTTATTAACATGAATAAAACAAAATTCCTAGATCGTTCAGTTACTTTTATATCCTATTTCAGCTTAGTCCATTTTCTTGGCAAGAAGAATATGGATAATGGCATTCTTCATTTTTTTAAAAAGCTGCCTTTTTCATTCAGAGTAACTCTGCTTCTTCCAATAACCTATGTTCACTTCCTGATGAGGAAATCAAGCTGCTACAGGTCAAGCAACAAGTAGCCCAAACCCAGCTATGTATTTAAACCTAGAATATACTTGTCAACCAGAATGACACACCATTATTTACACCATGGAAACCTCCCTGAGAGGTTAAAAAGGAAGCATTTGACTCCTATGGCCTCTTGGGGAAGTTTGACTTAAAAATCTTTTATAACAAAATTCAAACAATAATTTTGTGTGTTCACTGTACAGTGAATGGGCTGAAGACATATTAGTTTTAATTAACAATGTCAGATCACTGCTAGCTACCATAGGCTTAAGCATCATTAAGTAGTATAATATCAAATACTTATTGTACCTTACTAGTACCAAAGCATTTAGCCAGAGAAGAAAGTCTTTTTTATAGTCGTTGTTAAAATGCCTGTGCAACCGCCAACTAAGATATAGCCAAAAGAAGGTCATTCATGAACAAGGTCGTTCTTATTAAAGAAGACCAGCCTAATCTCAGGGATGGAAAGACACATGTAACATACCAGCAACTCATCTCTGCAGAGCCTCTGATGAGACTGAAACTGTACAAGTCAAGAAGACTGTACTTTCCTAATTCAAAAAACGTCCCCACTAATTCCAAGTTTCCTGCCAGGTACTCTAAAACAATAACAAGTAGGCAATGCGTTTGTACCAACGATTTCCACCACTCCTTCCCTAGCAGCAAATCTCGTTGGCTATCAATAATTCCTGGTGCATGCCCCCAAATCTAGTTTCAATCTCTTTCAAAAGTTGGCTTCTCCCCACTCAAAATGAACAGTTAGAGAATGAAAAGTAAAGGGTGAACTCGATAAAGTGGCTTAACCGATCCACATTTGGGATCCAAACCACCATAAAATACAGTAGGTGGGGCTATACCTGCAGTTCACACCAGGCGACCTCCACAGTGGTTTCAGTGTCCAGTCCTTTGTAGACCGTCTTAAAGGAGCCTCTGCCAATTTCGATGTCAAACTTGAGAAAGCGGCCATCAGTGGACATTCCCACGGCCTTGGTCTCCAGCTCTTCGATATCATCCTGTTGCTGCTGGCTCCGTTCCTCTTGCGATTCCTTGGCGCTGCTGCCGCCGCTGCCACTTCTCGCCGACGGAGGCTCCTCTTTGCTCCCCACATGGTCCGGCTGGGAAATTTGGCGGTCTTTGCTGATATTGCTGGGGGCAGTCGTGGCCGCAGGGCCCGCGGCGGCGGGTTCCCTAGGGGCAGCAACAGCAGCGGGAGGCAGCTGGGCTACCTCGGCAGCGGCGGTCGCGGTCAAGGTCTCCTCGCGATGGGGCTCCGGTGGAGTCGTCTGTGGGACCGCCGCGGCGACGCTGGGCTGAGGGAGAGCGAGCGGGAGGCCGGGCAACTCCAGCGCAGTGGCGTTGGAGTCGCAGATGACGCTGCGGCGGAAGAAGCGGTGCTCGGTGGTGGTGGTGGTCGCAGCCGCCCCGCGGCTGTCCTTGTCCATGGTGTGGCGGCGACGCCGGTACTCCTCAGTCCTACCTGTCCCAGCGTCGGCCCCCGCCGTGCCCAGTTTCTCCCCAACTGAGGAATCGGAGCTGGAGCCATTCTTGGGGGAAGGCGCAGGCGGCGAGAGGAACAGGGAGCTGGGAGCGCCGCTCTGCTTCTCCGCGGCGCCGCCAGACATGGTCGGTCGGCGGGAGCGAGGCGAGCCGGCTCGACTTTGTGAAGGAGAGGGTGAGGGGCCGACCCCGAGGGGCGGTGAAGGTCTGCAGGTCCCGCTCCCACGGCTCTCGCTCCCGGCGGGCTGGGATTAAACCCGACGACTCCTCACTCAGCACTGACCAGTCGCCCCGAAGGCGAGGCGGGACACCGGGCCCTGCTGCGACGGCTGCTTCGGCTCACAAGGCGGGCTCGTCGGCGGGCTATCGAGGAGCTGAGCCACCGGGGTTAGCGCCTCGCGATCCGCATCCATCCTGCGGCAAGCGGCGGCCGGGAGGGCTGGAGCAGCAGCGGCGCCGCAGTCATGAGGGGCAGGGCGAGGAGCCGGCACCGAGGAGAAGCGGATGCGACGGATGCGGCGGCGGCTCCAGCTCCCCGCCGCCACCGCCGCTGCGCGGGCTGGGCGGGCTAGGCCCGGAGGGCGGCGGCGACGCGAGGCAGGACTAGCACGGACTCCCGGTCGGTGGCAGCTCCAGGGCCAGCGGGTGGGAGGGGCCGAGGAAGGCGAGGGAGGGCCGGGCCCGGGGGCTCCGGGACAGTCAGTCGGTCGCCGCCTCCCAAACGCGCCCCCAGCGAGGGGGACCAGTCTCACAATGCGTCCATCGCCCGGATGTGAAGGGTCGAAGCCTTGGAGCCTCGGTGCCTGAGGAGCGGGCCCCCCCTTCCCCGAGGCCTCCCCGCCCGCCCCGGGCCTGACAAACCCCGTCTCCTCCCGGGCCGGTGCCGGGGGCTGACGGAGGGAGGGAACGGTGGGGAGGGGAGGGCCGCTCGCCGCGGGGCCCGAGCTCCGCTGCTTCTCTGGGCGGAGAGCAGAGGAGACCGAAAGGACTGGGTGAAGGGGGACAGGGAAAGAAAAGAGTAGTCACCCCGACAGGCACCTTCTGTCACCGAAGAATGGAGTGCAGAGCGGTCGAGTGTGAAGAAGCGCGTCCACCAGAGAAACTCGCCGCGCTAAATGGCGCCGGGAGTCTGAAGGCTCCACACAGCCCGCTCGGACCCCGCCCCCCACCGCCCGGGGCAGCCCCACCCCCACCCACCTCACTCGTAGGACTCTCGCGCAGGCGTGCCAGTACCGAGGCTCCTGGGACTTGTAGTTTACCCGTTTAAGGAATGAAAGGGGCTCCGGTGGAAGGAGCCTACGACTGCCGTGATGCCCTGCGGCTGCTTAATTTGATGCCTCATGGGAGTTGTAGTTTTCTTTTGGAAACCGCCCCTTCTGGAAGGTCTGATGGGAGCGTCACAGTGAATCGCTAAACCCCATCCTTAAATCAGCGCTAGCTGGGAAAATCATTATTTAGGGATTAATTGTGGAAGAAGGGAACGAAGGAAAAAAAAAGAAAAGGGAGACAGGCAAGAGGAGAGATTCTCATCCATGCTCTGCTGAGGCTAGAGGGAGCTCTTAGGGTTGCCATGCAAAGAAAAATGATCTGTTGTTCATCTTTAATGGAGAAAGCTGCAGAAGTGTTGAGTGACTGTGGGGTGTGGGGGTGGAGGAGAAAGGCAAAGCAGGAGAACCAGAGCCGGAGCTCAGCCAGAAGAGCTAATGACTCCTTCTGTAGGGTAAAAGAAACTTTGTGGATTGCGCGTGAAATTAATATTGATTAAATGGGTTGGGGAAGGAAACAGAATTATCTTCTATCCTCCGCCCTTCCATAGCAATTAAGATAAATTGTGGGCATTCTCAGCTCCAGCCCCAAGACACATTCTGGCTCTCAAAGATGGGCTACCCTACTGAAATCAAGGACCATAGCGAACTCTTTGCCAGAATAAAATGAACGGTGCGGGGAAGGGGGCTGAATTTTGAGTTTTTTACCACAAACCTTAGGGAGCTGAGTTGACTTCCATGTAGTTTGTTGAAACAATGTCCATCTTTACTTTGGTGGCTTAGAAAAACAACATCCCCTCTTTTTCTAGAGGTGCATGAAAATACACATGTAATTTATACCATGGCTTTGGACATAGAAGAAATCTGGATCCATACAGTTCACAGTAATGAATGCTTCTCTTGAAAGCATCTTTGGGCTCCCTGGACCCCTTTGCTTCTCGCAACTACTCAAGATTGTACATGTGATTAGCACTAGGGGGCACCAGACAAAGTTGGAAGCCATGCTAGGGAACCAGATGGCAATGTGAAGTCTAAGCCCAACGGGTAAGAGCGGGAAGCGCTGAAACGTACGCAACGGCATCAGAGCAACCACACACTTCTCCCTCTCATCAGCGCCCACTGTGGAACAAGCTCAGAAGCGCACAGTCTAGCCGAGGACCACGCTAAGACTATGTGTAGTTTGGAAGCAACTTAACAGAAGCTTGGTCGGTTAGCACTAGTTTCCTAGGAAATGCCCACAACTTATCTGGATGAGTTCCACTTAGAGAAGTTTGCTGTACAATCCATATTAATTTATCTGATATGTAAAATAGTTACACTCGTTTACAGTATTTATCAAAAGCTACACTTTCAGATATAAAAAAAATGTTTTAAAATCAATGGTTGTTAGGTTTCATGAAGCTAGCAGATTGTGAACATTTTAAAGTACAAATTCAGTAAGAGGGACAACTCTAGTACTAAAATATTAGAGTTCCATTTTTTAGAAAATATATCCTTCACTTGTTTGCTATGGTAAAAGTAAATTTCATCATGGTATATGTAATTAGTGGTTTGGCTCCAACCCTAAATTTAATGTAAAGCAAGGGAAGAAATGACTTTAAAGTACATTTTATTGTACTTCTTGAGGCAGATTCTTAGAACTTGCTCAGTCATTGCTTTTCTAGGAAAAAATAGTCTGATTTGAAACATAATGCAACTAATTATAAATTGTTGAGTTAAATGGGGATCAGTAAATCACAATGTTCACATGTTGGCACCACAAAAAAAAATGATGCTATTTCTGTGTGAATGGTCATTAAAATACTTTATGATTGCCTGTTCCTGTTTACTGGGCACTGAAACTTTGACCACACTGCATTGGACACAAGTCCCTTGACAATCATCATGTCCTATCAACAAGTTATTTCAACCAGGAACAATTAAATTTATTGTAAATAATTAACTTGATTTAGAGCCCTACTTGCCCACAAGGCAGATTTTCCTACTTATGTAACATTAGCTTTACTATGAAAACAGGTACAACTTTAAGTTGAATATAACTACATTGTGTACAATGGTTAGATTTAAAGGATAAACTGTTTATTACAGACACTTTTTGCTTCGTTCTCTTTTTAATGCTTACCAACTTTCAATTAACATATTTTCTGTTACTCATTAATATCATATCCCTAATAGTGCTTTTCCTTTCTCTGTCATTTCAATTATTAAGTAACGAGCTGATCCCTCTATGATCTATATAAAACATTGAATGATATAAGTAGAGGTAGCAGAAAGAACCCAGGATACAATGGTGAACTAAACTCAGAGATTTGATTTCCTGACAGGTGGGTCCATAAAAAGAATACATGTATTTTATTTTCTCTCACCATGTTCTTTATTCACTTCAGTTCTTGTTTATTATCTCACGTAGAATCATGTTTCTTTCTATTTCCCAACCATTCACATTTTATATTAACATAGTCCCTGTCCTTTGTAATTGGCTAGCAATGAAAGCCAGAGCCAGCTTTGATTTAGACAGTGGCTGAACACAAAAAATTTACCTTATTTCATATGTGGCATAATTCACAAGGTAGCTTCTTGAAGTGTATGGGGAAAAGTACTATTTTGAGAGCTTTTTTTTTTTTTCTCCTTTCCCTAATTTCCCATGCTCCTTTGTCTTGCCTGTGGATAATTTTTAATTTTACCTCTTTGTTGTCTGGAACTCAAGGAAGATTGAAGAATCAGGCAGTTAAACAATGAAGAACAGAGTTTTTAAAAACTTTTTTATTATAAATGAAATAAAGGGGGTGGGACTTGCCCTATATAAAAGCATATTATAAAACCATTAAGGATAAATCTGTATAGTATTGAAATAAGCATTTATAATGGAAAAAAGAGTGCAAGAACAGTCTCATATATGTGTGGGAATATAATATATGAGGAAAATGGCCTTTCAGGTCAGTGGGGAAAGGTGATAAAGTGTTTGGACAATTAGCTATTCATTTGAAAAACAAATTAGGGTAGATATCTACCTCACACCATTCACAAAATTAATATCCACATAGCTGAAAGAGCTAACTTTTAAAAAAGAGCTCTAAGAGAACAAGGACTTCAGAGAACAACCATAAAGAAAAATAGTTGACTATATCAAAATTGACAATTCTGTTCAATGAAACACAAATAATAAACTGGCTGAAGCTGTGTAACAAAAGACTAATATCCAAAATATATAAACTAACACCTTGAATCACTAAGAAAAAGACAACGCTAGAGAAAAGGAGGTGAGGATATGAAGACAATTGAGACAGGAGGAAATGCAAAGGACAAAAATAAACTTGAAAAATTGCTGAAGCTTAGTAACTAGGGAAGTGCAAATTAAAATAAGGTATACATTTTTCCCTCATAAAATTAGCAAAATTATTAAGGATTTATAATATCAAGTGTTAGAAAGATTGTGGAGAAACTCAGGTGCTGTTAATGATAACATAAATTAGTACAAGTCTTTTGAAGGCAATTTGCTAGTGCTTATTAAAATATACAATGTGCATAGCCTTTGACCCAGCAGTTTCCTTTCTTGTACCTACCTTAAAGAAATACTTGTGGATGATTACTTCAGCAGTACATATACTAAAACTAGAACAATACAGAGATTAGCATGGCCTCTGTGCAAGGATGACACACAAATTTGTGAAGCATTCCATATTTAAAAAGAAAGAAAGTACTTGCAGCCCTGGCCAGGTAGCTTAGAACATTGTCCAGATATGCCAAGGTTGTGGGTTCGATCCCTGGTCAAGGCACATACAAGAATCAACCAGTGGGTACGTAAATGAGTGGAACAACAAATTGATGTTTCTCTCTCTCTTCCTTCCTCTAGCTCTGAAATCATTAAGAAAAAAAATACTTGCACATATGCATTAAAAATATAAGATCTACAGCTTTATCTGTTACAGAAAGAAAGAAAGAAAGAAAGAAAGAAAGAAAGAAAGAAAGAAAGAAAGAAAGAAAGAGGAAGGAAGGAAGGAAGGAAGGAAGGAAGGAAGGAAGGAAGGAAGGAAGGAAGGAAGGAAGGAAGGAAGGAGTAATCTGCATGTACAACTAAAAGAAAATAGTTAAACTATGATATATCCAATTTTGGGAACACTATGCAATAATAGAAGAGAAGGAGGTAAATATATATTTGGTGGTATAAAAATAATAAGTGAAAAACTCAAGTTGCTGAATAATATGCACTAGATAATATGTTGCATTAAAAAAGTATGTCTGTGTATTTAAATGCACAGAGAAAAGCCTGGGCAGTATACCCCAAAATGGGGTACTCATGGGGAGTAACTCTTAACGGTATTGTATAAATTTCTTAATACATTTTTGCTTAATGCAGACATTTTGAAAAACATAGAATAAGATGTGAAAGGAAAAAACATCAGCAATTTTTCTATCCATAGATATCAGCCTTTGATATTTACACATCTTTCTTTCCAGACTGATAAAAAGAGTTTATAATTATGTTATAAGCATTTTTAATGCCATTAAATATGCTTTGAAAGCATCATTTTTTTTTTTTTTTTTTTTATCCTCACCCGAGGATATTTTTCCATTTTTTCTACAGACAGAGTGGGAGGGAGAGAGAGGAAGGGAGAGAGAGAGAGAAACATCGACGTGAAGGGACACATCGAGTGGCTGCCACCCGCACGACCAACCAGGGCCGGGGACAAACTGCAACCGAAGTACGTGCCCTTAGCGGGAACCGAACCCGGGTCTCTCCGGACCGCAGGCCGACGCTCTAACCGCTGAGCCAAACTGGCCAGGGCTGGAAGCATCATTTTAATGGCTGTGTAGTATTCCATCATTTGACATTATAATTATAAGTTTATTAGATCATCTTGAAGAAACATTGGGGAAAATATGTAAAAATGGGAACCCATATCATGTTCCAGCCCTTAACAAGCCCTCAAAGGAAGAGACTTACCAGAATCACCTAAGAATCTATTAAAAAATATATCCGCTGAAGTGTTTCACTACCACCGCCCCATTCAACCTAGTTTTATTTCTGTTGAGAGAATTTATTGCAAGCAGACTTACACTATAAGAAAAAAATTTTTTTAACTCTTCAAGAAAAGAAAACATTGACAGATTAGATTTTAATTTGTTTTTCATTATTGATTTTTTAATATTTGTTTTTAGAGAGAGAGGAAGGGAGAGGGGGAGAGAGAGAGAACATTGATTGGTTGCCTCCTGCATGCCCCCCACTGGAGACTGGGCTCACAACCTGGGCATGTGCTCTGACTAGGAATCAAATAGTCGACCTCTTGATGCATGGGTCAGTGCTCAGCCACTGAGCCACACCAGCTAGGCTCCAGCAATATTTTTAACAAAAGATGATTCATCATGTCCAAGTTGGATTTATGTAAAGATACAACAATCAATTTATACAAAAACAATCAGTGTAATTTGCCATATCAACAAACCAAAAAACCCCCACCATATGAGCATCTCAACAGATATATAAAAAACATTTGACAAAACTCAACAATTCATTATTTTCAAACCTTCAGTTGACTATACATGAAAGGAAACTTTCTAGTGTGATAAAATACGCTACAGAAAACCTGGCCCTGGCAGGTTTGGCTCAGCGGTTAGAGCGTCGGCCTGCAGTCCAGAGAGACCCGGGTTCGGTTCCTGCTAAGGGCATGTACTTCGGTTGCAGTTTGTCCCCGGCCAAGGTTGGGTTGTGCAGGTGGCAACCACTCGATGTGTCCCTTCACGTCGATGTCTCTCTCTCTCTCTCTCTCCCCCCCCCCACACACACTTTATCTGAACAAAATATGAAAAAAATGTCTGTCCTTGGATGAGGATTAAAAAAACAAAACAAAACAGAAAACCTGGAGCTAACATCATCTGTAAGAGTGAAAGAACAAATGTGTTCTCTCTGAGATGGCAGACAAGTTAAGAATATTCACTTTGCATAACATGATACTGGTGATACCATCCAATGCAACAAGAAAAAAGTTGAGAGGCACGCAGACTATATAGAAAGATGTAAAACTGCCTTTATCCATAGATATGATGATGATGTACATAGAATATCCTAAAGAATATTTTTTTAAAACCCTACTAGAACCAATGAATGACTTAACAAGGATATTAGATATAAGGTCAACATACAAAAATCAATTGCATTTCTATATACAAGGAATGGACACTTGAAAACTGTAATTTTAACAATATATTACTTGACTTTCTCATTTCAGCAATATTTTGGTGATTGTCCCCCTGCAGAAACATTAATTTGAATAAATATTTACATGCAAAAATACCTTCATAAGACCTAAGAATTCCAGGTAGGGGTTATAGCATCTGAGTGGAGCACAGAAATAAGAAAAAATGCATTGGAGAAGGTAGGAAATACAGTTTTACATTACTCCTGTTACCTTTCCTCAAGCCCATGCACACAGTGAAGAGAGAAACACTCTCCCCGTGGGAGGAGAATGAACACTCAGCTTCACTGCATACTCCAGAACTAAACCCACACCAGTGCCATACTGACCCCTGTGGCTCCAGGCCTCAGAACCAGGGTCCACGCCGACCTCAGTAGAATTCTATACTGTTCGTCCACCATCACCCAGGCAACAGGCCTAGCCCTACAGGCCCAACATCACAGACCTAGACACAAGGCCTGTCTCTATGAACTCAGGTCCCCAGACTCCCACCATGGACTTAGGTCCTAGACCAAACCTGTGGATCAAAGTGCCAGGCTCAACACAGCAGACCCAGGCTCCAGGCCTAGCCCCCATGAAATCAGTACCATGGTTGCTCCCTTAGACCAAGGAACCAGGCCTGTCCTGCTGCTGACCCAGGCACCAGACCTGCCTACTCCAAGACTCCAGAAGCAAACCCACCCACACTCATACTGGAAAACTCACCCAGAATCTCTTGTGATCTGACTGTTAAAGGGCTTTACCTGCCAAAACCAGTCTGTAAAGATTGAAAGAGGTATCTACTTCTTAAAATGTATATCCATCAACACAAGGTCATAAGGATCACAAATGATCAAGAAAATATGATATCACCAAAGTAAACAAATAAAGCTCCAATAACTGACATGAAATAAAATCTATGAACTATCTAAAAAAAAAAAAAAAAAAAAAATGAGACTAATCCTTCCTTTTAAAGAAATTCAGTGAATTACAAGAAGACGCAAAGAGACAACTAAATAAAATTAGCAATATCCTGGATATTACACCAAAACAAAAACAAAACAAAGCAATAAAAGCAAAAATAAACAAGTGGGACTATATCAACTCTAAAGCTCTGCATAGCAAAGGAAAGAATCAAAAAAATTAAAAGGTAAGCCCTTTCATTGGCTATGCCTCACAGGCAGCCCGCCTTGATCCGCACCTCAAACTTTCTTATAATCTCTCCAAGGTCTACAGGACCCAGCCAGGCAGTGGATGGCCTTAGTGTGTCCTGTGCCACTTGTTAAGCTGCCCCAAGGTTGGCACAGGTAGAAGTCAGTCCCAGATCACAGTATGATCTTTTCTACGTACCTCTGGGCCCAGCACAAGGAGCTACCAACTACAGATCCCTTTATAGTTCCTATCAGGTGGCCCCAGGGCAGGCACAGCAGCAACTGAACTTGGCCTGCATCAGAGCCCCTCCTGAGAGGCCCCAGAACCAACACACTGAGTGACCAGCTTCAGACCAAAACAGAGCATCACCCAATTAGCTCCACAAATGGTGCACCCAAAGGCTTGGCAGGCACCAGAGCGCCACTGGGGCAAATTCCACTCCATGGGGTCAGCTCCTTCTGTCGTTGTGGCCAATTCTCACAGCCAGTCAGCCTGAGGGTCAAAACCACCCACTGATGTGCCAACAGCAATCAAAGCTCAGTTACAACAGGAGAACACATACCACCCACACAAGGAACATTCCTGGAACACATGGCTCAGGTGAACAGGTTAACTGTGTCACTGGGCCACACAGGACACCTACTACATAAGGGCACCCTGCCAAGACTGGAAGATGTAGCAGATCTACCGAATATATAGAAACAAACAGTGAAGCAGCCAAAATGAGGAGGCAAGAAACATGTCCCAAATGAAAGAACAGGACAAAACTCAAAAAAAAAGAAACTAAATGAAATGGAGAAAAGCAATCAACCAGATACACAGTTCAAAACAGTGTTGTAAGGGTACTCAATGAACTTAGGGGAAGAATAGATGAACTCAATAAAAATGTCAACAAAGAGATAGTAAACATGAAAAAGGACATAGAAACCATACAAAAAGAACAAGTCAGAAATAAAGACTACAATACCTGAAATGAAGAATACACTAAAAGATTAGATGAAACAGAGGATCAAATCAGATATTTAGAAGACAGAGTCATAGAAAGCATCCAATCAGAACAGCAAAAAGAAGTAAAAAAAAAAAAAATGAAGATAGTGTAAGGAACCTCTGGGACAACATCAAGTGTACCAACATTTGCATCATGAGGGTTACCTAAAGGAGAAGAGAAAGTGCAAGGGATTGAAAACTATTTGTAGAAATAACTGAAAACTCCCCTCACCTGGCAAAAGGAATAGACATACAAGTCTAGAAAATGCAGAGAGTCCCAAACAAGATGTACCCAAAGAGGCCCATATCAAGACACATCATAATTAAAATGCCAAAGGTTAAACAAAGAGAGAATCTTAAAAACACCAAGAGAAAAGCAGTTAGTTACCTACAAGGGAGCTCCCATATGACTATCAGCTAATTTCTCAACAGAAACTTTACAGGTAGAGTGATTAACATGAAATATTTAAAGTAATGAAAAGCAAGGACATACATATACAAGAATAAATGCAAAATAGATTAAAGACTTAAATGTAAGATTCGAAACCATAAAACTCCTAGTAGAAGAAAACATAGGCAATAAAATTCTGACATTTTTCTTGCAATTTTTAAAAATTTATCTTTATGTTTGGCCAGTGTGGCTCAGTGGTTGAGCATCGACCCATGCACCAAGAGTCTCCGGTTCAATTCCCAGTCAGGGCACATGCCCAGGTTGTGGGCCAAATACCCAGTGGGGGGCATGCAGGAAGTGGCCAGTCGATGTTCTCTCTCATCAATGTTTTTATCTCTCTCGTCCTCTCCCTTCCTCTCTCTAGAATCAATAAAGAAAACATTTTTTTAAATTTATCTTTATTGTTGAAAGTGTCACAGATCCCCCACTTTCCACCTCCTCTTATAAATATTTTTTTTTCCTGATATATCTCATCAGGCAAGGGAAACAAAACAAAATAAATAAATAAATGGGACTACAACAAACTAAAACGTTTTTGCACATTAAAGGAAGCCATCGACAAAATAAAAAGACAATCCACTGAATGGGAGAACATATTTGCCAATGATACATCTGATAAGGGGTTGATATCCAAAAATTATAAAGAACTCATTCATTTAACATGAAAAAACAAACAAACAAAAAAAACCTACAAACAATCCAATTAAAAATGGGCAGAGGACCTGAATAGACACTTCTCCAAAGAGGACATATAGATGGTCAATACACATGTCAAAAGATGTTCAAGTCACTAATCATCAGAGAAATGTATATTAAAACCACAATGAGATATCATCTCACACTTGTCAGAATAGCTATCATCAATAAATCAAAAAATAACAAGTGTTGGCTAGGATATGGAGAAAAGGAAACCCTTGTGCATTGTTGGTGGGATAGCAAATTGGTGCACCACAATGAAAAACAGTATGGAGGTTCCTCAAAAAATTAAAAACAGAACAACCTTGTGGGTATTTATGTGAAGAAATGCAAAAACACTCATTCTAAAAGAAACATGCATCCCTATGTTCATTGCAGCATTATTTACAATATAAAGGCAATTCAAGTGCCCATTAGTAGACCAGTAGATAAAAAAGCTGTGGCACATATCTGTAATGGAATATTACTTGGCCATAAAAAGAATGAAATCTTACCATTTGCAACAACATGGGTGGACTTAGAGGGTATTGTGCTCACTGAAATAAATCACACAAAGACAAATACCATATGATTTCACTTAAAGAAACAAAGTAAACTAACAAAACAGAAATAAACTCCTAGATACAGAGAAAAGAGGTGAAGAGATTAAGAAGTACAAATTGGCAATTATAAAATGATCATGGGGATGTAAAGTACAGCATAGGAAATACAGTAAATAATATCATAACTATGTTTGGTGTCAGGTGGGTACTAGACTTATTGTGGGGGATCACTTCAAAAGTTACATGACTAACCACTATGGTGCCCACCTGAAACTAATATAGCATTGAATGTCAACTCTAATTGAAAATATTAAAATTAATATTTTTAAAAGACTTACTATGAAGCTGTAGTAATTAGTGTGGTACTGACATAAAGACTGACAAATGATTAATGGACCAGAATAGAATGCCAGGACACCAGCTGACCAAGGTGCCGAGGTAATTCAATGGGAAAAAGTAAAGTTTACAACAAACAGTGCTGCAATAATTGATGGCCATATGGAAAAAACGAACACAAAAATAAACTCAAAATAAATCAAACACTTAAATATAAGAATTAAAAGTATAAAAGTTCCAAAAGAAAACTAAGTAGAAAATTAGTGTGTTTGGGTTAAGCAAAAACAATTTAGGAACAAAAAGCACAAACTATAAAACAAAATATTGTTAACTGGATTTTATGAAAATAAAAAAAATGTTTTTTTAAAGGAAATCTTACAAAATTAAAAAGTCCATTGATTGGAAATAAATATCGCAAAACAAATAAAAGAGAAATGTAAACAAAATATGTAAACTTTTAATAATTCAGCACTAAGGTAAACAGTGTAATAAAAATTGTGCAAAAGCCCTGGCTGGTTTGGCTCAGCAGTTGGAGCATCGGCATGCGGACCAATGGGTTGCAGGTTCAATTCCGGTCAAGGGTATGTAACTCGGTTGTTTCTCCCCCAGCCCTGGTCAGGGTCGTGTGGGAGGCAGCCAGTCGATGTGTCTCTCTCACATGGATGTTTCTCTCTCTCTCCCTCTCTCTCCCTCCCACTCTATCTGAACAAAAATGGAAAAGTGTTCTTGGGTGAGTATTAAAAAAAAAAGTATGCAAAAAATTTGAACAGCCCTGGCCGGTTTGGCTCAGCAGTTAGAGCATCGGGCTGCAGTTCGGAGAGACTCTGGTTCGGTTCCCCTAAGGGCACATATCTCGGTTGCAGTTTGTCCCCGGCCTTGGTTGGGTCGTGTGGGTGGCAGCCACTCGATATGTACCTTTCACGTGGATGTTTCTCTCTCTCTCTCTTCCTCTCTCTCCCTCCCACTCTATCTGAACAAAAAATGAAAAAAATGTCCCCAGGTGAGGATAAAAAAAAAAGATTTGAACAGATATTTTATCAAATAAAATAAATGAATGATAGATATGCACATGAAAAGATGTACAACTTTATTAGTCATTAAGTAAGTGAAAATTAAAACCACAATGAAACATTACCACATGCTCTCTACAATGACTAAAATTAAGAAGACAGAGAATACTAAGTGTTATTGAGGATGTAGAGCACCAGGTTCTCTCAAATTTTGGTAGGAATACAATGGCACAGCCAGTTTAGAAAAGAGTTTGACTTTCTAATAAAGTTGAGCATACACTTACCATATGATCTAGCAATCCACCATTAGATATTTTACTCAAGAGAAATGGAAACATATGTCCACACACAGATTTATATGGAAATTTTCATAGTAATTTTATTCATGACAGCCCAAAGTGTAAACAAACCAATTTTCTATCAACAAGTGAATGGGTAAGTAAATTGTGATATTTCTATATAATGGAATGCTACTGAGCAATATAAAGAAACAAACTACTGATACATACAATAATAAGAATGAATCTCAAAAAGCATTTTGCTAAGTGAAAGAAGCCAGACGTAAAAAACTGCTGACTTCTTTATATGTCAATCTAGAAAAGGCAGAATTAGAGTAACAGATTAGTTCTTGGGCCAGAAGTTAAGGGGAAGGGATTGACTGCAGAGGAGCAAGAGGGAGATTTTCGAAGTGATAGAAATGTTTTCTGTCTTGATTTTGGTAATGGTTTCATGAATGTATTCATTCAAAATTCACTTTAAATGGCTGATTTTTTATTGTACATACACTATACCTCAATAAAGCAGACATTTTTTTTTTTTTTTTTTTAAATCATCCTCACCCGAGGACATTTTTCCATTCTTTGTTCAGATAGAGTGGGAGGGAGAGAGAGGAACAGAGAGAGAGAGAAACATCGATGTGAAAGGGACACATCGAGTGGTCGCCACCCGCACAACCAACCAGGGCCGGGGACAAACTGCAACCGAGGTACATGCCCTTAGCGGGAACCGAACCCGGGTCTCTCCGGACCGCAGGCCGACGCTCTAACCGCTGAGCCAAACCGGCCAGGGCTAAAGCAGACATTTAAAACGGCATATAATTCTACCAAAATTAATAAAATATAGTCTATAAAACATCCTAATCTGTTTACAACTATTTGTCTTAAGACCCAAGAGATGTAAAACATATACCTAAAAAGTTTATATAAAAATGAAATTACTGCCCTGGCTGATTTGGCTCAGCGGTTAGAGCGTCCGCCTGCGGTCCAGAGAGACCCGGGTTTGGTTCCCGCTAAGGGCATGTACCTCGGTTGCAGTTTGTCCCCGGCCCTGGTTGGTCGTGCGGGTGGCAGCCACTCGATGTGTCCCTTTCGCATCAATGTTTCTCTCTCTCTCTCTTCCTCTCTCTCCCTCCCACTCTATCTGTACAAAAAATGGAAAAATGTCCTAGAGTGAGGATAAAAAAAAAAAAAAAATGAAATTACTAGTTCAGTTAGATAAACCTCTGAGCAGTGGTCATTTTCATCCATTTCGACAGTTTGGAGAGATAGCAATAACTATGAAGAAAAAAGAGTGATAAGAATTATGAACATAATCTCTGCTCATCTTCTGAGTACTTTCTTACCAATATATAGAAAGATAAGCTTTCCAACTCCTGTGATCTCTCTTAAGAATTTACTTACATTATTTAGTCATTTATGATCAAAGAAAATTCTGTGTACTACTCTAATATTCATAACTTAATATTCAGCGATAACTTTCTGAATCTTAAAATGATTATTTTACTGAACATACTTTGCTTAATTAACCTCCACAACCAGGTTTACTCTGCAACTAGAAAGAGCATTTAACAAATTCAGTAACAAGAGCAATAATATTATTGTCTACAAAATGTCTGTACTTGTTTGAACCAATTGAAGATGTTGTAAATTTGCTGTCTTAGAATGATTGAGAATTAGGAAAAGAGCTCTAAGTTCTACATTGGGTTATGCTCTACAGTGGAGAGAAGTATGCATTCTTTTTTCTGTGCATTTTATTTATTTATTTATTTATTTATTCTTTTTTTTAATCTTTATTGTTGAATGTATTACAGATATTTCTCATTCCCCCCCCCCCATTGACCCTCTCCTCCCCACTCCCACCTCCCTCCCGCCTTTTCCCACATTGTTGTCTATGTCCATTGGTTATGCATATAAGTTCTTTGGTTTATTTCTTCCTACCCCCCAAACCCCTTCTCTTTGAGGTTTGTCAGTCTAGCAACCAATTTGCTCTTCTTAATCCCTTCACCTTTTTCACTCATTTCCCCAAACTCCCACCCATCTGGCAACCAACAAAATGTTCTCTGTATCTATGAGAATGTTTCTGTTCTGCCTGTTCATTTTGTTTGTAGATTCCATTGTCGATAGACATGTATTCATTGCCAGTTTGTTCATATGTTTTATCTTTTTCTTCAAAAAGACCCTTCATCATTTCATATAATAATGGTTTGGTGGTGATGAACTCCTTTAACTTTTTCTTGTCTGGGAAAGTCTTTATATAGCCATTGATTCTAAATGTCAGCTTTGCAGGATAGAGTAATCTTGGTTGTAGGTTCTTGCTTTCCATCACTCTGAATATTTCTTGCCACTCTCTTCTGGCCTGCAAAGTTTCTTTTGAGAAATCAGCTGACAGGCTTATGGGAACTCCCTTGTAAGTGACTAACTGCTTTTCTCTTGCTGCTTTTAAGATTCTCTCTTTGTCTTGAACCTTTTGCATTTTGATGATAATGTGTCTTGGTGTGGGCCTCTTGGGGTTCATTTTGTTTGAGACTCCCTGTGCTTCCTGGAATTGTATGTCTTTTTCCTTCACCGAGTTAGGGAAGTTTCTGCCTTATTGTTTCAAATAGGTTTTCGACTTCTTGTTCTCTCTCTTCTCCTTCTGGCACCCCCAAGATGCGAATGTTGGCATGCTTGAAGTTGTCCCAGAGGCTCCTTACACTATCCTCATTTTTTTGGATTCTGTTTTCTTTTTGCTGTTCTGATTGGGTGTTTTTTGCTTCCTTGTATTCCAAATCAATGGTTTGTTTCTTGGCTTTGCCTACTCTACTATTGAATCTGTGTAAAATATTCTTTATTTTAGTTAGTGCCTCCTTCATTTCTGACTGTGCCTCCTTCATTTCTGACTGTTTTTTTTTAATGCTCTCGAGGCCTTCACTAAGTTCATTGAGCATCCTTATAAGCAGTATTTTGAACTTAGCATCTGTTAGGTTGCTTGTCTCCATTTTGCTTAGTTCTTTTCTTGGGGTTTTGTTCTGTTCTTTCATTTGGGACCTGTTTCTTTGTCTCCTCATTTTGGCTGCCTTCCTGTGTTTGTTTCTGTGTATTACTTAACGAGAGGTATAGGGCTATCTGAGACCAGATGCTGCTTGTTTGAAATAATTTAGGAAAACCTGAAGCAGGATCCAAGACAGGCCAATCCTATGGTTAAGCAACTGGCAACAGCTTGAGTGGGCATGAAAGTTGGGTGGGGCAGGGCCTCAGGGAATCACCAGGGTGGGGCAACCAGTGTGAGGTAGGTTGCTGGAGTCCCAGATATGGCAGCTGTCTACCGCCCCAGGGAAGGGCTCACCAAAGGAACAAAGGCCTCCAACAGCACGTCTGTCCTGGAGGCCTCCTCTCCAGCCCTTGCTCCAATGCCAAGCAGCTCAGTTCTTCCCTGTATGTCTCCAGCACTCCTCGAGCTGCCTCCCCTTCAAGCCTAGAGAGAGCAAGTCCAAGTAAGTCTGTGTGCAGGCCCTTTAAGAGGAGCTGCCTGGGGCTCCAGCCGCCTCAGCCTCCCTGAGCCTCAGTTCCCACTGGTTTTTCCAGCCAAAATGTATGGGGATTCTCTTCCTGGCACTGGAACCCTGAGCGGGGCACCTGGTGAGGGACGGGGGCCCCTCAGTCCTTAGGGAGGACCTTCCCAGCTGAGGTGTCCTCTAGATTTTTATCTGCCACATGTGGGTGTGGGACCAGCCCATTAGCCTCCACCCCTCCTACCAGTCTCGATGCAGCTGTTTCTTTAATTTCGTAATTGTAGGACTTCCATTCAGCTGGATTTCAGGTGGTTTTGAATGATGGTTTTTCTGTAGTTTAGTTGTAACTTTGATGTGGTTGTGGGAGGATGCAGTACCGCTTTTACCTAAGCCACCATCTTGACCGGAAGTCCAAAGTATGCTTCTTTTAAGACAGTAATAGTAGTCCTTAAATAGTAGTCTCATTTTTATCCAATTTACTTACAAAGCTCATAAAATTATACACAATACAAAGTAATAGGGGGGACAATAAAAAAAAAAGGGACCCAAGCCATCCAGGTCAGTAGTGGATGAAACCTTAGCAAATTTGCTTGGACCCTTCATTGAATTGAATTAATAATGTTAGTATTCCATTTTCAGAATGGAAGTTACCTCAACCTACTCCCTTTGGGACTTCTTGTGAAGTTTCTTTTTTCTTCATTTTTAGATAATTTTTATTTTTCAATTACAGTTGATATACATTATTATATTAATTTCATGTATACACCCCAATGATTAGATATTACATAACTTACTAAATGATCATCCTGATAAATCTAGCACCCATCTGACACCATACATAACTAATATTAAAGGGTGTTTTTTTTTAAGAAGAAGAAGAAAAAAAGAAGATAAAAAAAATATGAACAAGAAAATGGCAATAAATACATATCTATCAATAATTGAATCTAAAAAAAAACAATAAACAGGCAGAATAGAAACAGACTCATAGATACAGAGAACATTTTGACACTTGCCAGATGTGAGGTTGACTGGAGGGATTGGTAAAAAAAAGTGAAGGGATTAGGAAGTACATTATAGAATAGTTAGCAGGATGTAAAGTACAGCATGCAACAGGAGAGCTCACATAACCCACACAAGAGACGTTCCTAGAGCAGCCAGGAGACCAAGGATACTGTGCCACTGGGTCCCTTATGATACCTATGACATAAGGCCACCCTACAAACACTGGGAGTTATAGCAGACCTATCTAATACATAGAAACAAACATAAAGGGGCAGCCAAAATGGGGAGAAAAAAGAAACAAGCCCCAAATAAAAGAACAAAAGAACTCTTGAGAAAAAGAGCTAAGTTAAATGGAGGCAAGCAATTGATCAGATATAGAGTTTAAAGTAAGGGTTATAAGGATGCTCAAGGAACTTGATGCAACAGCATGAAAAAGGACATTGAAACCATGAAAAAGATACGTTGGAAATGAAGACACTATATCTGACATCAAGGATACACTGGAAGGAATAAAAATTATGTTGGATGAAGCAGAGGATCAAATCAGTGATTTGAAAGAAAGGTAGAAAAAAATAAATGCCCAATCAGTTCAGGAAAAAAGAATAAAAGAGAATGAGGATAGTTTAAGGGAACTTTGGGACAATATAAAGCATCACAGCATCTGCATTATAGGAGTACCAGAAGGAGAAGAAAGACAGCAAGAGATCAAGAACCTACTTGAAGAAATAATGACCAAAAACGTCCTTAACTATGTGCAAGTTCAGGAAACACAGAGTACCAAACAAGATTAATCCAAAGAGACCCACACCAAGACACATCATAGTCAAAATGTCAAGGTTAAACACAGAGAATCTTAAAAGCAGCAAGGGAAAAGTAGTTAACTATCTACAAGGGAGCTCCCATATATCAGCTTATTTCTCAACAGAAATATTTCAGGCCAGAAGGGATTGGCATGAAATAGTCAAAGCCATAAAAAGCAAAGACCTACAACCACAACTACTTCACCCAGCAAGGCTATCACTTAAAATTGAAGAAGAAAAAGCTAAAGGAGTTTGTTACCACCAAACTAGTAGTATAAGAAATATTAAAGGGCCTGCTTTAAAAATAAAAGAAGAAGAAGAAAAAAAAATTAAAACCAGGGCAACAAAGATAGAAGAATAAAATGGAATTAAATATGTATTTATCAATAACCACTTTAAATGTAAATGGTGTAAATGCTCCAGTCAAAAGACATAGAGTAGCCTGGCTGAAGTGGCTCAGTTGATTGAGCATTGTCTCATGAACCAAGAGGTCACTGGTTTGATTCCTGGTCAGGGTACATGTCCTGATTGTAGGCTCGATCCCCAGTAGGGTGCATGCAGGAAGCAGCCAATTGATGTTTCTTTCTCTCTCTCTCCCTCCCACTTCTTCTCTCTCTCTAAAATCAATAAAAACATATTTTAAAAATAAGACATAGGGTGGAATGGATAAGAAAGTAAGACCCATATATATGCTGTCTACAAGAGACATACCTCAGAACAAAAGATACACATAGACTTAAAATAAAGGGATGGAAAAAGATAGTCATGCAAATGGAAATGAAAAAAAAAGCTGGATTAGCAATAATTATATGTGACAAAATAGACTTTAAAACAAAGGCTATAGCCCTGGCTGGTACGGCTCAGTTGATTGAAGCATTGTTCTGTACACTGAAAGGCCAGGGGTTAGATTCCTGGTCAGAGCACATACCTAGGTTGAGAGTTCAGTCCCTAGCCCTGGTCAGGGTATGTGTGGGAGGGAACCAATTATGTTTCCTTTTCACATTAATCCCCCCCTCTCTCTCCCTCCGTCCCCCTTACCCCATCTCTAAAAATCACACTAGATCAGAGGGAATTAATTGATATCTGCAGAACAGTTCACCCTAAAGCAGCAAGAATATACATTCTTTTCTAGTGCACATGGAACTTTTTCTAGGATAGACTACATGTTAGGACACAAAACAAGTCTCAACAAATTTAAGACAATTGAAATCATATCAAGCATCTTCTCTGACCATAATGGTATGATATTACTAGAAATCAACCACAAGAAGAAAACTGAAAAACATTCCTTCCTAGTCATGGAGGCTAGGAAGGAATAAAAAAATACCTTGAAACAAATGAAAATGAGAATACAACATCCCCAAATCTATGGGACACAGTGAAAGCAGCCCTAAGAACAAAACTCATAGCATTACAGGCCTACCCAGAAACAAGAAAAATCTAACTTCATACTTAAAGGAACTAAAATAAGAACAACAACACAGCCCAAAGTGAATAGAAGAAAGAAAATAAATATCAGAGCAGAAATAAATGAAATAGATTCTGAAAAAAATGATACAAAGATCAATGAAACCAAGAGCTGGTTTTTTGAAAAGATAAACAAGATTAACAAACCTTTAACAGACTCATCAAGAAAAAAAAAGAGGGGACACAAGTAAAATCAGAAATGAGCCCTGGCCAGTTTGGCTCAGCGGTTAGAGGGTCAACCTTGCGGTCCAGAGAGACCCGGGTTTGGTTCCCGCTAAGGGCGTGTGCCTTGGTTGCAGTTTGTCCCCAGCCCTGGTTGGGTTGTGTGGGAGGCAGCCACTCGATGTGTCCCTTTCACATCGATGTTTCTCTCTCTCTCTCTCTCTCTCTCTCTCTCCCTCCCACTCTATCTGAACAAAAATAGAAAAATGTCCTCAGATGAGGATTAAAAAAAAAAAATCAGAAATGAAAGAGGAAAAATAACAACTGACACCAAAGAAATACTAAGGACTGTAAGAAAATATCACAAACAACTACCTGCCAACAAAATAGACAATCTGGAAGAAATGAATAAATTCCTAGAAACATACAATCTTCCAAAACTGAATCAGGTAGAATCAGAGAATCTGAATAGACAGATTAGACCTAGTGAAATTGAAGCATTAAAAAAATTTCTAACAAATAAAAATTCTGGACTGAATGGTTTCAGAGGTAATTTTACCAAACATTTGAAGGACTAAACATCTATCCTTCTCAAACTATTCCAAAAATTTAAGAGAAGGAAAAACTCCAAATCTCATTTTACGAAGCTATCATTATCCTAATTCCAAAACCAGATAAAGACACTACAAAGAAAGAAAATTATAGGCCAATATCCCTGATGTACATAATGCTAAAATCCTCATTAGTGAACCAGATCCAGCAATACATTTAAAAGATCATACACCATAACCAAGTGGGATTTATTATAGGGATACAAGGTTGGTACACTATTCACAAATCAATAAAGGTGACATACCACATAAACAAAATGAAGAATAAAAACTGCACGGTCGCCCTGGCTGGTTTGCCTCAGTGGTTGGAAAGTCAGCCCGTGGACCAGAGAGGCCTGGGTTCGGTTCCTGCTAAGGGCATGTACCTTGGTTGCAGTTTGTCCCTGGCCTCGATTGGGGTGGTATGAGTGGCAACCACTCAATGTGTCTCTCTTACATTAATGTTTCTCTCTCCCTCCCACTCTATCTGAAGATAAATGCAAAAAAAAAAAAAAAGTCCTCAGGTGAGGATAAAAACAAAACAAAACTGCATGGTCATATCAATAGATGCAGAAAAAACATGTGATAAAATACAGCACCAATTTATGATAAAAACTCTCAGCAAAGTAGAAATAGAAAGAACCTACCTCAACATAATAAAGGCCATATATGACAAACCCACAGTCAACACTATACTCAATGGGCAAAAACTAAAAGTGTTTCCCTTAAGATCAGGAACAAGTCAGGGATGTCTGCTTTGTCCACTCAGTATAGTACTGAATGTTCTAGCCACATCAATCAGACAAAAATAAAGAATAAAAAGAATCCAAGTTGGAAAGGAGGAAGTAAAACTGTCATTTTTCACAGATGACATGATCTTGTACATAGAAAACCCCAAAGATTCCACCAAAAGCAACTAGATCGAATAAATGAATTCAGCCAAAGTAGCAGGGTACAAAATTAATGTTTAAAAATTAGTGGCACTTTTGTACACCAATAATGAACAATCAGAAAGAGAAATTAAGAAATTGATCCCATTTATTATTGCAACAATAAAAGAATAATGCACTTAGAAATAAATTTAACCCAAAAGGTAAAAGACCTGTACAGAAAACTATATGACATTGAAGAAAGAAATTAAGAAAGATATAAATAAGTGGAATATACCATGTTCATGGATTGGAAGAATTAACATCATTAAAATGTCCATACTACCCAAAGCAATCTATAGATTCAACACAATTCTTTTTTTTTTTTTTATCCTCACCCGAGGACATTTTTCGATATTTTGTTCAGATAGAGTGAGAGGGAGAGAGAGAGAGAGAGAGAGAGAAACATCGACGTGAAAGCGACACATCGAGTGGTTGCCACCCACACGACCCAACCAGGGCTGGGGACAAACTGCAACCAAGGTACATGCCCTTAGCGGGAACCGAACCCAGATCTCTCTGGACCGCAGGCCAATGCTCTAACCGCTGAGTCAAACCGGCCAGGGCAACACAATTCTTATTAAAATACCAATGGCATATGTCACAGATCTAGAACAAATATTCCAAAAATTTATATGAAACAAAAAAAGACCCTGAAGAGCCTCATAATTTTGAGAAGGAACAAAGTTGGAGGTATTACAGTACCTCTGATGTCAAACTATATCACAAGGCCATATGAATCAAAACAGCATGGTACTGGGGAGGGGAGGGAGGAAAAAAAAACGGCATGGTACTGACATAAGAACAGACATATGAATCAATGGAATAGAACAGAGAACCCAGAAATAAACCCATGACTCTATGGGCAATTTATATTTGACAAAGGAGGCAAGAACATACAATGGAGTAAGGACAGTCTCTTCAATAAATGGTGTTGGAAAAAATTGGACAGGTACATGCAAAAAAAGAAAACTAGACCACCAACCTACACCATACACAAGAATAAACTCAAAATGAATAAAACACTTAAATGTAAGTCATAAAACCATAAAAATCCTAGAAGAAAACATAGGCAGTAAAATCTCAGACATCTCACAACACCTAAGGCAAGAGAAACAAAAGGAAAAATGAACACATGGGACTACATCAAACTAAAAAGCTTCTGCACAGCAAAAAACAAAAACAAAAACAAAAAAAACAACCATCAAAATGGAAAGGGATTCCACTATATGGGAGACCATAATCGCCAATGATGCATCAGATAAAGGGTTAATTTCCAAAATATAGAGAGTGCTCAAACAACTCAACAAAAGGAAGACAAAGAATCCAATTAAAAAATGGGCAGAGGACCTAAATAGACACCTCTCCAAAAAGGACATACAACCCTGGCCAGTTTGGCTCACCGGTTGGAGTGTCGGCCTGCGGACCAGAGAGTCCAAAAAAAAAGGACATACGAATGGCCAAGAGACATATAAAGAAATGCTCAACATCACTAATCATCAGAGAGATGCAAATTAAAACAACTATGAGGTATCACCTCACACCTGTCAGAATGGCTGCCATTAACAAATCATTAAACAACAAAGTCCCCCTATGAAAAGGGGACTCTGGTACACTGCTGGTGGGAATGCAGACTGGTGCAGCCACTGTGGAAAACAATATGGTGTTACCTCAAAAAAATAAAAATTGAACCGCCATTTGACCCAGTGATCCCACTTCTAGGAATATACCCTAAGAAACCTGAAACATCAATCAGAAAGAATATATGTACCCCTATGTTCATAGCAGCACTATTTACAATAGCTAAAATCTGGAAACAACCCAAGTGTCCATCAGTAGATGAGTGGATAAAAAAGCTGTGATACATATACACAATGGAATACTATGCAGCTGTAAGAAAGAAAGATCTCTTATTCTTTGAGATGGCAAGGAAGGACCTGGAGAGTATTATGCTCAGCGAAACAAGCCAAGCAGAGAAAGACAAATATCACATGATCCCACTTATTTGTGTAATATAATGAACTAAACAAACTGATGAACAAAATTGACCCATAGACATAGAGGTGGGGTACAGACTGACAAGCCTCAGAGGAGGGGAAGTTGGGGGTGGAAGAGATAAACCACAGAACGTATATGCATGTATGCATAACCAGTGGACATAGACAACAAAGATGGGGATAGGGCAGGGGGGGGGGGGACGGGGAGGAGGGTGTCAATGGGGGAAAAAGAAAAACATCTATAACAACAACATTAATTAAAAAACTAAAAAAAAAACAAAACTCAGACATCTCATGTAGCAATATTTTTGCCAATATATCTCCCAAGACAAGGGAAACAAAGGAAGAAATAAACAAATGGGACTACATCAAACTAAAAAGCTTCTGCACAGCAAAAGAAATCATTAATAAAATGAAAAGGGAACCCACTGTATAGGAGAACCTATTTTCCAAAGATGCATCTGATAAGGTGTATCCTTAATTTCCAAAATATATAAAGAACTTATACAACTCAACACCAAGAAGGTAAGCAATCCAATTAAAAAATAGGCAAAGGACCTGAATAGACACTTATCCAAAGAGGACATACAGATGGACAAAAGACATATGGAAAAATGCTCAGAGTCACTAATCATCAGAGAGATGCAAATTAAAATAACTGTGAGATATCACCTCACAACTGCCAGAATGGCTACCATCAAAAAACCAACAAACAAGTGCTGGCAAGGATGCGGAGAAAAGGAAACTCTAGTGCACTGGTGATGGGAATGCAGACTGGTGCAGCCACTATGGGAAAGAGTATGGAATTTCCTCAAAAAAGTAAAAATGGAACTGCCTTTTTATCCAGACATTTCACTTCTGGGAATATATCCTAAGAATACTGGAACACCAGTTTGAAAGAATATATGCACCCCTCTGTTCATAGCAGCCATTATTTACAATAGCTAAGATTTGGAAGTGGCCCAAGTGCCCATTATTAGATGAGTGGAAATAAAAGCTATGATACATTTACACAATGGAATACTATGCAGCCATAAAGAAGAAGGAAATCTTACCTTTTGTGACAGTGTGGATAGACTTGGAAATTATTATGCTAAGTGAAGTAAGCCAGTCAGAGAATAATAAATACCATATGATCTCACTTATATGTGGAATCTAATGAACAAAATAAATTGAAGAACAAAACAGAGGCATAAGTACATAGATCAGACTGACAGCTGTCAAGGGGTGAGGGGTGGGAGAACTGGATGAAAGAAGATGAAGAGATTAGCCAAAGAACATATGTGCTTAACCCATAGATACAGACAACAGTGTGGTGATGGCCAGAGGGAAGGCAGGTGCTAGGTGGAGGTGGGCAAAGGTGGGGGGAAATGAAGACATCTGTAATAGCATCAACAATTACAAAAAAATAAAAATAAAGTACACTCCAGGTATTTGCTCACACAAGCTTTCGATAAATGCTGGTTGATATGAAAAAAAATTTTTTAAGACTTTTATAGACAAATCAATTATTTATTTATTTAATCCTCACCCCAGGATATCTTTCCATTTATTTATTTTTTTTTTAGATAAAGTGGGAGGAACAGAGGGAGAGAGAGAAACATTGATGTGAGAGAGACACTTTGATTGGTTGCTTCCCAATGACCCCGACTGGGGCTGGAGATTGAACCCGCAACCGAGGTACATGCCCTTGACCAGGAATCGAACCCTTCGGTCCACAGGCCAACACTTTAATCGCTGAGCCAAATGAGCAGGGCACCAAATCAATTTTGATTCAGTTTTTTTAATGAGAAAAAATGTGTTACCTCTCAGACTCCTGTGATAATGACTATTGCCTAAAGTCAAATAACATTCCGAAAAAGATTGAGATGTTTTCAAGTGCACAGACCTTTCAAGAAGTATCTGCTGGTCATCAAGTTACATGAATGAAACATCATGTAATGACTTGTAGAAAAACACACCAGGTAGCCATGGGGATTATTAGTGACATTCCCACCTGTTGAAACCTTATTCCCACAATTGGATATAAGCCTGCTGAAAATAAGGTCTGTGTCTCATAATGAATTGTCTTCTACAATATCTATGAGGGATGTTAACTGTGATTAATTTAAAATGTTAAATGGGCCCAGCTGGTGTGGCTCAGTGGTTGAGCATCAATCCATGCACCAAGAGGCCATTGGTTTGATTCCTGGTCAGGGCACATGCCCAGGTTGTGGGCCCAGTTCCCAGTGGGGGGCATGCAGGAGGTGGCCAATCGATGTTCTCGCTCATCAATGTTTCTATCTCTCTCTCCGTCTCCCTTCCTCTCTCTCTAAAAATCAATAAAGAAAAATTTTAAAATAAATAAAATGTTAAATGTAACCTTATGTATCCAAGATCACCCTTACACACATATTTATACACACACAAAAACTAGGTTTTCAATACATTCTGTTCATTATAACAGAAAAAGATATACTTTTAAAATGACATTATTTTTTACTTTACAGTTCAGGAAACATTCTTATTTATTTATTGCACTCTTTTAAAAAATAACTTTATTTACAATAGCTAAGATGGGGAAACAGTCCAAATGTCCATCAGTAGACAAATGGATAAAAAGACTGTGGTACATATACACAATGGAGTACTATGCAGCTGTAAGAAATAAAAAGCTCTTATCCTTTGAGATGACATGGAGGGACCTGGAAAGTATTATCCTAAGCAAAACAAGCCGAACAGAGAAAGACAAGTATCATATGATCTCACTTAATTGTGAAATATAATGAACATAACAGTCTGAAGAACAGAGTAGTCCCAGAGACGTGGGAGTAGGGTACAGACTGACAATCTCCAGAAGAGGGAGTTGGGGGGGGATAAGCCACTGAACTTATATGCATGTATGCATGATCAATGAACATGGACAACAAAGCTGAGGACAGGGCGGGGAGGGAGGGGCAGGAGGGTGTCAATGGGGGATAAAGGAGAAACATCTGTAACAAAGATAAATAAATAAATAAATTTAATTAAATAAAAAATAACTTTAACCTTGACCAATTTTGCTCAGTGGTTAGAGCATTGGTCTGTGGACCAGAGAGTCTCGGGTTCAATTCTAGTCGAGGGCATGTACCTGGTTGCAGTTCGGTTCTGGTCGGGGTCTTGAGGGAGGCAACCAGTTGATATGTCTCTCTCACATCAATGTTTCTCTCTCTCTCCCCAACTCTATCTGAAGATAATGGAAAAAAGTATCCTCGGGTGAGGATTAAAAATAAATAAATAACTTTGTTTTCTCATTCCAGTAGTCTACAGGTTCTTATTTAAAAATTTAGAAGATAAAGATAAGCAGGGTTCTTTCTCTCGGGAGCATGCCTGCCCTTTCCCTTCCCCCTCTTTCCCCCCCAAGGTATGTTACCCTTGCCTTTCTCCTACACTCCCAGGGCCCTTCTTTCGCCTCTGTAATTTGTTTCCAGAGTCCATGCAGCCTAGCCGGCTCACTTCTACCACCTCTGCAACTGTCTAAATAAAATTTCTCTTATAACTTGATAAAAAAAGAAAGATAAGCAAAAATAGGAAAGACCACTCATAATTCTACTACAGAGATAACCACATTAATATTTTGATATGTTTTCTTCCAATATTTCTCTATGCTTTTATGTGTGGGTGGGTGTATATTTCTTCTTCTTCTCCTCCTTCTTTTTCTTTTTTTTAAATCCTCACCGGAGGATAGTTTTCCATTTATCTTCAGATAGAGTGGGAGGGAGGGAGAGAGAGAGAGAAACATTGACGTGAGAGGGACACATTGACTGGTTGCCTCCCGCATGACCCCAACCAGGGCTGGGGACTTACCACAACTGAGGTACGTGCCCTTGACTGGAATCAAACCCATGACTCATTGGTTCGCAGGCTGACGCTCTAACCACTGAGCCAAACAGTCCAGGGCTCTACTTTTTAAAAAAATATACATGCTGCTTTATATTTTTACCTAACAAAATAGTTATATTTTAATAAGATTATTATTAATATTTTAACTTACAATATCATTTAAATGACAGTATAGGCTTTCATCACATGACGAAACCAAAATTTGTTTAAACACTATCAAGTTGTTACTAATATTTTGCTGTTATAAATAAGGTGCTTTGGGGAGATCTGTCTCTATTCCACGGTCTGTAAGTGGAAGTTCCGTGCAATGGGGAATAGAGATAGAATAGGGTAGAAAGGTGAACTGACTCCACTATCACAGAGACCTCCTTCCTCTCTCCCAGGCTTGGCACAGTAACAGATCTCCTTTAAGAAATATTTTTTTAAAGTATTATTTAAATAATAAATATAAGATACAGAGCTTCATTTTCTTTACCTCTCCATTCCAGCTTGACTCTCCCAGTTTGCCCTAACGCATCTTATACTTATTCCTCCCTTCCAAAAATTGGTTACTCTCTTCACACTAATACTAATGACAGTTCACTTCATAAAAAGACCACTTCAAAGTTTATGCAATCTGATAATCCTGTTGTATTTTATTTACATGTAGAAAATTTATGATTGGACTGAATATTATCACTAGAGCATTCTCTTGAGTTGGGGGGAAGAACAAAATGAACTTCTTAATGAGATTCTCTTTGTTTTTAAAAAAAACAAAGCTTTCGTTTTTGAGAAAAGCTTTGTGTTTAAAAGGCTTTTTTAGAGGTTTCGTAATGAGCCCAATGAGAAATAGTTCAGTAAATAGGTGTTAACTAGACTTATTGTGGTGATCATTTCACAATATATACAAATATCAAATCATGATGTTGTATACCTGAAACTAATATAATGTTGTATGTCACTTATACCTCAATAATAATAAAAAGAAATAGTTCAGTAAGGAAAGAGAGATGACCTGCCAGGCTATGTTGTTTTGGTCACATGAAGGCCCTCATGACCTTTTTTCCATGACCACTGAGAATAACAAGAGTTGACAATGGGGAAAAGGTGGGGAAGGAAATAAGTAGGAAATTGTGACAAATAGACATGAGAGCCAAGCTCTATTTTAAAGGTCAACAAATCCATTTAGATATTTTGATACCTTGTCAGCTTCTAACACACTATTAGCTTTTAGTATGTATTTAATATTAAGTGGAGTTTTTTAAAAGGTCTTCCCAGTCAGTGTGTATTCCCCCCCCCCCCAGATAAAAATAAATGCACCGGGGGCAGTCGATGTTGTATTAAATAAAGTATGACCTGCATAGTCTTGACAGTAGTTCATTCCACAGTTAAAAATCCCTCATCAACAATAGTCCCTGAACTTGCAGCTGGCAATTTATGTGACTTTTAATTTAAATGAGGCCAGTAGTCCTAATTTGAGCACTTAGTTTAAGATTAAATAGTTTTGCCCTGGCCAGTGTGGCTCAGTTGGATGAGCACCAAAAGGTCTAGGCTTTGACTCCTGATTAGGGCACATGCTTGGATTTCTGATCCCCATTGAGGGTGTACAGGAGGCAGATGATCAATGTTTCTCTCTCGCTCTCTAAAATCACTTTTAAAAATAAAGTAAAAAACATTTTCTAGCAGGGTTTACAAATCCGTGTTTTTAAAAGGTGATGTGCAATGGTATAGTCAAACTGGTTATTTTACTGTAGTTTTATTTCTTAAAGTGTGTTCATTTGTCTTTAACGGGTTATTGCTCAGGGCAGATAAATTCTAATAGCATTTTTGTATTTTCCTAGTATCTTTCAAACTCAAAGGTTTTCGCATAGTCATACTCTTATTTTAATTTTTTCACAATCTCTCTGAGGAAGGGAGGAGAGTGGGTTAAAACAGATGGGGAAAATGTGATACAGAAAAGGGAGGAGTTTTGCCTGACCAGCCAGTGACTAAACTTAACTAGGTTCTCTAATGTCCAAATTACTCCGTCTAGACCAAGGCACTGGATCTTAGCAAATCTTAGGATTTTTTCCCCCTCGTATTTACTGGTCAGAAACAAACTTACCTACCTCAAAACATACTTTTCTGGGCAAATAGCAAGTGCTAAGGGTGCTCTATTCATTCTCTTTGACTGTAACATGAAACCAGGGTAGAGATCCTGAGAGAGGAAACTAAATTTGCAGATAATTATCCAAGAGTTTTCCTTACACGGAATCTGGGATTTTACAAAACAAGGCTGTATAAGCACATGAATTCTCTAGAAAACTGAGTTCAAACCTTGACTGTCACATAGTAGCTACTTAACTCAGCAAGTACCTTAACCTCGCTCAGCCTTTTTCCTACTTCATAGAGCTGTCAGGTTAAATAAGTGGACATAAAAATTTTAGAACAGTCCTTGGCTGTTAAGTAAATTCTATTACATAACTACTATAACTATTATATAACTACTCATTATTATTAATGTGGTATTATTTGCACAAATCTTCTTAAGAATGCAACTGTTACATAAAATGATAAATATGTATCAACCCTTATGTAAATGAACCCCTTAATAATCTTCATTTCCTTTTCTGATAAGTGTTCTAACCTAGTTAATCAAGGAAGTGCCATTAAGACATAGTGTCTTTTTGTTTTTATCAAGGCTCATTATAAATGCATTAGTGTTGTTTTTATGGACCAGATAGAGACATGTGAGTTAAAAGGTATCAAAAGAATGTGGCTGTCATATTGGAGGGAGGTCTGCAGGCACATGCCACAAAACCCTGTCTTTGACCTGCACTATTCCACAATTTAATCAATGCCTTCAACAAATATTAAAAGAAACACCAATTAAATTTCAGATGACATGAGACTTAGAGGGATTGCTGATTAATACCATGAGCATCAAACCAAGGTTTTAGAAGATTGAGCAAAAATAATAAAAATATAATTTTACAGAGATAACTATACATTTAAATAGTTATCTACACAAATACACTTTAGAGATATTTCATTAACAACAACCAAATAAAGGAAGGAAGGAAGGAAGGAAGGAAGGAAGGAAGGAAGGAAGGAAGGAAGGAAGGAAGGAAGGGAGAAAGGCCACCATTTGCCAAAATTATCAGGCTAAACACTCAAGTGAACAAACCTAATATAAAAGAAACCTTAGACTTTTAGACTTTATTATTATTAAATTAAGGAAGGCGACAGACCTATTATACTCCATAAATACCATTTAATAACTGGGGTCTATGGATAGGCTTTAGACAACTCAAATTCCCTGCCTGGCCTATGCAAATGGAGAATTTTGTGTCTATATTCTTTTAGGGGAAAAGGTGCATCGCATCACTTTTAGTGGACTCCCAAAAGTGTCTTTGACTCCTCCCTTGTCAAAGAAAAATAGCTTATAAACCACTAATCCATTCTACAGTGTTCAGTTCTGAGCACTATTTTCTTTTTCTTTCTCTTTTTTTTAGTTTAATTGTTTTTTTATTATTATTTAAATTTTGTTTTTGTTACAGATGTTTCTCCTTTTATACCCCATTGGCACCCTCCTCCCCATCCCCCCCGCCCTGTCCCCGGCTTTGTTGTCCATGACCATTGGTTATGTATACATGCATATAAGTTCTGTGGTTTATCTCTTCCCACCCCCACCACCCCCTCTTCTGAAGGTTGTCAGTCTGTACCCTACTTCCGTGTTTTTGGATCTACCATATTCCTCAGACTGTTATGTTCATTATATTCCGTATATAAGTGAGATCATGTGGTATTTGTCTTTTCCTGCTTGGCTTGTTTCACTTAGTATAATACTTTCCAGGTCCCTCCATGTCGTCTCAAAGGATGAGAGATCTTTTTTTCTTACAGCTGCATAGTACTCCATTATGAATATGTACCACTGCTTTTTTTAGCCATTCGTCTACTGATGGACACTTGGGCTGTTTCCAGATCTTAGCTATTGTAAATAGTGCTGCTCTGAATATGGGGGTACATATATTCTTTCTGATTGGTGTTTCAGGCTTCTTAGGGTATATTCCTAGAAGATGGATCACTGGGTCAAATGGAAGTTCAATTTTTTAATTTTTTGAGGTAACACCATATTGTTTTCCATAGTGGCTGCACCAGTCTGCATTCCCACCAACAGTGTACTAAAGTCCCCTTTTTTCCACACCCTCGCCAACACTTGTTGTTTGATGATTTGTTGATGGCTGCCATTCTGACAGGTGTGAGGAGATACCTCATTGTTGCTTTAATTTGCATCTCTCTGATAATTAGTGATGTTGAGCATTTCTTCATATGTCTCTTGGCCATTCGTATGTCCTGTTTGGAGAGGTGTCTATTCAGCTCCTCTGCCCATTTTTTAATTGGGTTCTTTGTCTTCCTTTTGTTGAGTTGTATGAGTACTCTATATATTTTGGAAATTAACCCCTTATCTGATGTATCATTGGCAATGATGTTCTCCCATACAGTGGGTTGCCTTTCCATTTTGATGATTGTTTCTTTTGCTGTGAAGAAGCCTTTTAGTTTGATGTAATCCCATGTGTTTATTTTTTTCTTTGTTTCTGTTGCCTTCAGTGATGTATCAGTGAAAATTATGTTGCGTATGATGTCCGAAATTTTGATGCCTACATTTTCTTCTAGAATTTTTTTGGATTCACGGATCGCATTTAAGTCTTTTATCCATTTTGAGTTTATTTTTGTGTATGGTGTAAGTTGATGGCCTAGTTTCATTTTTTTCCATGTAGTTGTCCAATTTTCCCAACACCATTTATTAAAGAGGCTGTCTTTACTCCACTGTATGCTTTTGCCACCTTTGTCAAATATTAATTGAGCATATTGCCTTGGGTCCATTTCTGGATTCTCTGTTCTATTCCACTGGTCTATATGCCTGTTCTTGTGCTAGTACTAGGCTGTTTTGATTACAGTCACTTTGTAGTATAACCTGATATCAGCGTCTATTGATATGATCATGTGGTTTTTATTCTTCATTTTATTTATGTGGTGTATCACATTTATTGATTTGCAAATATATACCAGCCTTGCATCCCTGAAATGAATCCCACTTGGTCATGGTGAATAATTTTTTTTATGTATTGCTGGATCCGATTTGCTAGCATTTTGTTCAGGATTTTGGTGTCTATGTTCATCAGGGATATTGGCCTGTAGTTTTCTTTCTTTGTAGTGTCTTTTTCTGGCTTTGGAATTAGAATTATGCTGGCCTCATTGAATGAGTTTAGAAGTCTTCCTTCTTCTTGAATTTTTTGAAATAGTTTCAAAAGAATGGGTGTTAGTTCTTTTTTGAATGTTCAGTAAAACTTCCTCATGAATCCATCTGCGCCTGGGCTTTTGTTTGCTGGGAGAGTCTTGATTACCTCTTCAATTTCCTTAGTTGTTATTGGTCTGTTCAAGTTTTCTATCTCTTCCCGGTCCAGTTTTGGGAGACTGTGTGTTTCTAGAAATTTGTCCATTTCGCTTAGATTGTCAAATCTGTTGCCACATAGTTGTTCATAGTAGCTGTTAACAATCTTTTGTATTTCTGTGGTGTCTGTTGTTACTTCTCCTCTTTCATTTCTGATTTTGTGTATTTGGGTTCTCTCTCTTTGTTTCCTGGTGAGTCTAGCTAAGGGTCCATCAATCTTGTTTATCTTTTCAAAAAACCAGCTCTTTGTTTCCTTGATCCTTTGAATTGTTTTTTTTTTTTTTGGTCTCTATGTCATTTATTTCTGCTCTGATCTTTACTATTTCCTTTCTTCTACTTGCTCTGGGGTTTTCTTTTTGTTTGCTTTCTAATTCTTTAAGTTGTGAGGTTAGATAGTCAATTAGAACTTTTTCTTGTTTCTTGAGGTAAGCCTGTAGTGCTATGAACTTCCCTCTCAGAACTGCTTTTGCTGCATCCCATAGATTTTGTGTTGTGTGTTCATTTTCATTGGTTTCCAGGAAGTTTTAAATTTCTTCCTTGATCTCCATGGTAACTTCTTCATTGTTTAATAACATGCTATGTAGCCTCCATGTGTTCAAATGTCTTTGCATGTTTTTGTTGCAATTGATTTCTAGTTTTATGCCATTGTGATCTGAGAAGATGCTTGATATGATTTCAATCTTCTTGAACTTGTAGAGATTTAGTTTGTGTCCTATAATGTGATCTATCTTTGAGAATGTCCCATGTGCACTTGAGAAGAATGTGAATTCTGTAGTTTTGGGATGTAATTTTCTGTAGATATCTATTAAATCCATTTGGTCTAGTGCTTCATTTAGAGTCTCTGTTTCCTTGCTAATTTTTTGTCTAGATGATCTATTCAGTGGTGTCAACAGGGTGTTGAATTCCCCTGGTATGATTGTATTGCTGTCGATTTCTCCTTTGAAATCCCCCAGAAGATTTTTAATATATTTTGGTGCTCCTATATTGGGTGCATATATGTTTATCAAGGTTATATCTTCCTGTTGGATAGATCCTTTCAATATTATGTAGTGGCCTTCTTTGTCTCTAGTTATGGCCTTCATTTTGAAATCTATTTGATCAGATAAGAGTATTGCTACCCCAGCTTTTTTTTGCTTTTTGTTTGCTTGGAAAAAATTTTTCCATCCCTTCACTTTCAACCTATGTGAGTCTTTTGTTGTGAGGTGGGTCTCTTCTAAACAATATATAGATGAGTCATGCTTTCTTTTCCAATCAGCTACTCTGTGTCTTTTTATGGGAGCATTCAATCCATTTACGTTTAAGGTGATTATTGATATGTACTTATTTATTGCCATTTTTGTTTAGTTTGGTTCTATTTTTCTTTCTATTTCTTCTACTAATTACAGCAGTCCTTTTAACATTTCTTGCAGTGCTGGTTTGGTGCTAATGTATTCCCTTAGCCTTTTTTTTTTTTTTTTTTGGTCTGGGAAGCTCTTTATTTGATGTTCTATTTTGAATGATAGCCTTGCTGGGTAGAGTACTCTTGGACTCAGATCCTTGTTTTTCATGACCTTGATTACTTCATGCCATTCCCTTCTGGCCTGTAGTGTTTCTTGTGAGAAGTCAGCTGAGAGCCTTATGGGGTTTTCTTTGTAGGTAACCTGTTGCTTATCTCTTGCTGCTTTTAGAATTCTATCTTTGTCTTTAATTTTTGGCATTTTAATTACTAGGTGTCTTGGTGTGGGCCTGTTTGAGTTCTTCTTACTTGGGGCTCTCTGTGCTTCTTGAACTTGAATGCCTTCTTCCTTCACCAAATTAGGGAAGTTTTCTGTCACTATTTCTTTGAATATATTCTCTAACCCTTGCTCATTTTCTTCTTCTTCAGGGACTCATATGATGCGAATATTATTACATTTCCAGTTGTCCCACAGTTCTCTTAAGCTGTCTTCCTGTTTTTTAATCGTTTTTTTCCTTTTGGTTTTCTGATTGGTTGATTTTTGTCTACCCTGTCTTCTAATTTACTGATCCGGTCCTAAGCTTCCTCTACTCTGCTTTTTAGACCTTCCAATGTGTTCTTTATTTCTGATATGTCATTTTTGATCTCTTCTTGGTGGTTTTTAATATCCAATGGGTTTATTTTCAGCATCTCTATGTCCTTACTCATCCTGTTGAGCTTCCTCAAGATCATGGCTCTGAATTCTAGCTCTGTTAACTTGCCTAACTACTCCACATTGATCTCATCTTCGGTGGAGGTCTCTTGTTCTTTCATTTGGCTGTTGTTTCTGTGTTTCACCATTTTGGCTATCGCAGTGGGCTTTGGAACCTGTCAAGTTTTCCCTGTGGGTGTTGGTGTTCTGCTGTTTGTGGCTCCCTCTCCTGGGACGACCCACGTTAAACACCGCTGTCAAGACTTACTTTCCTGGTTAAAGTTGCTAGCTTAGGAAAGGTACTGTTATCTGCTAGCTTTTTGCCTGGAGGCTAGCAGTTGAGGTTACTTGAAGAGTTTTGGGTTGTCAGTTGAAAAACTCCCTCAGGTGCTTAATGTAAGGGGATTTCCCCAGGGTGGGCAAATGCTGGTTGTTAGTTAGCACTTCAATGGCCCACAGGGTGGGGTTGGATCTCTGAGGGAGCGGCTGCTGCCTCTCCCCAGAGCCCTGGGAAGGAGCAAGATGGCCACCATCCTGTGTGGCCACAACTCAGCAAAAGCTCTGAGCGCCCTCCAAATCCCGAGTGTCCCCACACAGTTCTAGTCCAGTCTGCCCTCCCTCTGCCGGAGCCCAAGGTGAGTGGCTGTGGCTGTTTCAGCCTCTGTCCGGCTCTGCGCTGTGGAGCCGCCTGGGAGTGTAACCTGAGGGCGCGGCTCCCAGCGAAGGTCTCTGCTGTCTGTGGGCTCCCAGCCCCCGTCTCATGCCTTCACAATCCTACCAGGATGGAGTCAGTGTCACTGGGTATATGGTCCTTGCAAGCTGCTTTTCCCTGTTGATTTGTCTGTGTTTTAGTTGTAATTCCAGTTTGGTTCTGGGAGACGGTCTGTGTAGCTTCTGTTCACTCCGCCGCCATTTTGGAATCCTCTCTGAGCACTATTTTCAAAGAAGAAATTGATAAAAACAACAACAATAACAAAAAAAATAAAACAAGTGCCAGTTAACAGAGCCCAGAATGGCAAATGGCTTGGAAATCATGTCCTATAAAAACAGTTGAAAAAACCTGGGAAAAAACATGAGTAAGAGAATTTGTGTTAGTGGACATAACATTATTCAAACATCTACAGGATTTGTGTATGTGTAAAATGGATTAGATTTATTCTGTGTGGCACCAAAGATCAGAAGAGTAGAAATTACAAGGAGATAGATTTCAGATTAATATAAGCAAGAATTTGCTAATTATTTAAACTGCCCTAAATTGAAATCAACTGTTGTGATGAGCCAGTGAACTCCTTGTTACAGGAAATGTTCAGCAGAAGCTGATAAATGATCTTTAGTCAGTGCTACTAAAAGGTATTTTCATATTAGACGGTAGGTTAGTCTAGATGACCACTAAGGACTCTTTATACTCTAAGTTTCTTTTATTCCCTGATCATTGTCAATGTTACTCAGATTTCTTACACTATCACCTCCTCTCACCATCCCCAAATAAGAATAAAATCTGTTTTTAGCCCTGGCCGGGTAGCTTTGTTGGTTAGAGCATTGTCCCGATGTGCCAGAGTCGTGGGTTCAATCCTCAGTCAAGGCACATACAGGAGTCAACCAGTGGGTGCATGATGAGTGAAACAACAAATCAATATTTCTCTCTCTTCCTTTCTCTCTCTCTAAAATCAATCAATACATTTTTTAAAAAGTGTTTCACCTACTTTTTTTTGGGGGGGGGGGTGGTTAGTTACATTTAATGGAGTATATAAAACAGAACCTTCCTAGAGAAAACAACCAGTAACTTAAATAGAATCATACAACAGGCTCTTAGAAGAAACTTGAAGAGCCCTTAGAGATAATCTGGTCCTATGCCCCAGTGCACCCCCTCCTTTAAAAATAGGTAATGAAACTGTGGCCTAAGGAAGCCAAATTATTTGTCCCAAGATTCAGACATTCTTCTACCAGCCAGGCATATCAAATCTACAGTATTACTTTGTAAGTTGGCAGGTGTTTGTTAGGTAAAAACGATTCCCAGTCCCAGTAGGAAATTAATAATATTATAACATTACATTATTGTATACCAACTCCTTTTCATAATTCAGGTTCATATTAGACTGTTTGTGGATTATTTATATCTTTCTCCTCTCTTCTTAGCTTGCTATCTTTTAAGCTACTTATATATTTGGTAAGGAGTCAAAAATATAAAGAAGCTTGGGGGAAAATGAAGGGTGAAATGCTAAGATAAAAATTACTGGCTAAAGAATGGCCGCCATCAGTAGTCCCAGAGACGTGCAAGTGGGGTACAGACTGATTATCCCCAGAAGAGGGGGTGGGGGGAAGAGATAAACCACAGAACTTATAAGCATATATGCATGAACAACAGACATGGACAACAAAGCTGGGGAGAGGGCGGGGAGGGATGGAGAGGGGGAATCAGTGGGGGGAAAAGGAGAAACATCTGTAACAAAAATAAATTAATTAATTAAAAACAAAACAAAACAAACAAACAAAAAAATGGCCGCCATCAACAAATCATCAAACAAGTGTGGTGAGGGTGTGAAGAAAAGAGGACTCTAGTGCACTGCTGGTGGGAATGCAGACTGGTGCAGCCACTATGGAAAACGTTATAGTGTTACCTTAAAAAGTTAAAAATTGAACTGCTATTTGACCCAGTGATCCTACTTCTAGGAGTATACCCTAAGAAGCCTGAAACACCAATCAGAAAGAATATAAGTACCCTTATGTTCACAGCAGCACTATTTACAATTGCTAAGATCTGGAAAGAGCCTAAGTGTCCATCAATAGATGACTGGATAAAAAAGCTGTGGTATACATACACAATGGAATACTATGCTGCTGTAAGAAAGAAAGATCTCTCATCCTTTGAGATGACATGGAGGCACCTGGAGAGTATTAGGCTAAGCAAAATAAGCCAGTCAGAGAAAGGCAAATACCACATGGTCTCACTTATTTGTGGAATATAATGAACAAAATAAGGTGATGAACAAAATAGACCCAGAGACACAGAAGTAGGGTTCAGACTGACAAACTTCAGAGGAGGGGATGGGAGGAGGGGGGAGAGATAAACCAAAGAACTTATGCATATAAGCATAGCCAATGAACATAGACAACAATGCTGGGGGACGGGGCGAAGACGGGCAGGAGGAGGGTGTCAACGGGGGAAAATGGAGAAATACCTGTAACAAAAATAAATTAATTAAATTAAAAAAAATTTTAGTTACTGGCTAAAATTGGAATTTTGGATTATTTTTGGATTTTATTTTTCCATGTTATCTCTTTTCCTGTTATTAATCCACAACAATACATCACATGTTTATTGATAACCTATTGTAATCATCCAAATATCCATTAAAGGGACTGTATAAACTATGCTATACCTCCACTGATTTTGCATTAAGCTTAATATATCCTTGAATAAGGTTAATGTTATGGTCAAAATATCATTTTTCTTTGTTAATGACAACATGAAATGGAAGCAATCTTATAGCTGGGCTCAGGTGTCTGTACATCACATTTAGAGGATAAAATTAACTCTGTTCTGAATATTCAATAGGTGATTAGTAAATTTCAAAACTATGTGTAAAATGTTGGTGAAGGACCAGGATGAATTTATCAAAATGCTTAATTAAATAAAATGAACATCATACAACCTACAGCTAACATCATACTTAATAATGAGAGACTGGATGCTTTCCTCTTAAGAACTGGAACAAGATGAAAATATCTGCTCTTGCCAAATCTGTTCAACATTGTATTGGAGGTTCAAGCCAGGGCAATTAAACAAGAATGGGTTGGAAAGAAAGAAGTAAAACTATGTCTATTTGTAGATGATCTTGTATATAGAAAATCCTAAAGAATCTGCTAAAAAAACTAATTGAACTAATAAAAAAGCTAATAGAACTTGTCAAATTCAGCAAGTTTATAGGATATAAGATCAATATACAAATATTGATTGTATTTCTATACAGTAGCAATGAACAAACCAACAATGAAATTTAGAAAACAATTACATTTACAATAGCACCAAAAATAATAAAATTATTATGAATAAATTTTGCAAAAGAAGTATAAAACTGCTGGGCCAGTGTGGCTCAGTAGATTGAGCATTGTCCCATGGACTGAGAGGTTTCAGTTTGATTCCTGGTCAGGGCACAAGCCAGGGTTGTGGGCTCCATCCCCAGTGGAGGCAGCCAATCGGTGCTTCTCTCTCACATCAATGTTTCTATCTCTCTCTCCCTTCCTCTCTCTCTCTCAAAAAAAAAAAAAAAAATCAATGAAAACATATTTTTTTAAAAAGAAGCGTAAAACTTATACTCTAAAAACAAAACATTGTGAAAAGAAATTGAGGAAGACCTAAATAAGGAGAAAGACATCTTGTTTATTGATTGGAAGACAATATTGTTAAGATGGCAATATTCTCCAATTAAGTCCCAAGTGGCTTCTTTGTAAAAATTCTAAGTTGATCCTAAAATTAGTATGGAATTTCAAGGGAATAGCAAACTCAATCTTGAAAAAGAAGAGGTAGGGTGGTATGCGCATACAGATATACATATAGGTCAATAGAATAGAATTGAGAGCCCAGAAATAATAATCCCTTACATTTGTGATCAGTTGATTTTCAATGAGAATGCCAAGACCGCTTGATGTAAAGAATAGTCTTTTCAACAAATGATGCTGTAACAACTGGATAGCCACAGGCAAAAGAATTTAATTGAATACCTACTTTACACCACATATGAAAATTAACTAAAAAAAAAAAAAATCATAGACCCGAATGTAAGAGTTAAACTTTTAACACATTTAGAAGAAAACACAGAAGCATATCTTTGTGACCTTTAGTTAGGCAATGGTTTCTCGGATATGACACTAAAAACACAAGCAACGACAATAAAAAATAAATATATTGGACTTCACTGTTGGTAGAAATGTAAAGTGATGTAGCTGCTTTGGAAAATAGACTGGCACTTCCTTAAAAGGTTAAACACAGAGTTACCATGTAATTCCAGAAGTTCCTTCTGGATTTAGACTATTTATATATTTCACGAATGGAGATAAGAGGATAAAGAAGCTTAGGAAAATTCTACTCCAAGGTACATACCCAAGAAAAATAAAGCATAATTCCACACAAAAACTTGAATATGAATGTTCATAGAAGCATTCTTCATAGTAGCCAAAAAAGTAGAAACAACCCAAATAATCATGAAATAATGAATGGATAAATGAAATGTGGTATGTCCACACAATGGACTATTTTTCAAAAATAAAAAAGAATGAGATACTAATACATGGATGAACTTTGAAAACGTTATGGATAATCTGCCATTAATCGCATTCAGTATAGTTGTGATCTCAGATATAATTTTCATTTCTTTTATAAAAAATTTTATTGCCCTGGCCGGTTTGGCTCAGCGGTTAGAGCGCCAGCCTGCGGTCCAGAGAGACCCGGGTTCGGTTTCCGCTGAGGGCATGTACCTCGGTTGCAGTTTGTCCCTGGCCCTGGTTGGGTCGTGTGGGTGGCAACCACTTGATGTGTCCCTTTCACGTCGATGTTTCTCTCTCTCTCTTTCTGTCTCTCTCCCTCCCACTCTATCTGAACAACAACAAAAAAAAATTTTATTGATTGATTGATTTTATAGAGAGGAAGGGAGGGAGACAGAAAGAGAGAAACACTGATTTGTTGTTTCACTTATTTATGCATTCATTGGTTGAGTCTTTTTTTTTTTTTTTTTATCCTCACCCGAGGACATTTTTCCACTTTTTTTTGTACAGACAGAGTGGGAGGGAGAGAGAGGAAGAGAGAGAAAGGGAAACATTGATGTGAAAGGGACACATCGAGTGGCTGCCACCCGCATGACCAACCAGGGCCAGGGACAAACTGCAACCGAGGTACATGCCCTTAGCAGGAACCGAACCCGGGTCTCTCCGGACCGCAGGCGGACGCTCCAACCGCTGAGCCAAACCAGCCAGGGCCATTGGTTGAGTCTTGTATGTGCTCTGACCAGAAATTGAACCCACAACCTTGGTGTAAGGAGATGATGCTCTAACCAATTGAGCTACCTGCCAGGGCTAGTTTTTACTTCTAAAAGTTTAATTTGGGACTTTCAAAATATCTTTCATGTCTCAATATATTTAATTTTTCTCCTAGCCTTTAAACATATGGAATAGACATATATATATGTGTGTGTGTATACACACACACACACACACACACACATATAATTTTAATATCTGCATCAGTCTGGGTCAATTTGATTAATTACTTTCTTCACTGAGGGCCATATTCACCTGCTTCTCAGTATGCCCAGTAATTTTTTTTTATTAATGCCATTCATCGTGAATTTATCTTGTTAAGTGCTGAATATATTTGTAGTCCCATAAATATTTCTTAGTTTGTTCTGGAGCATGGGTATTTAGAAACTGCTTGATCCTTTCAAGTCTTGCTTTTTAAAATTTGTTAGGCAGAACCAGAGCAGCATTTAGTCTCAGGTCAATTTTGCTCCACAATAGAAGATCCTTCTGAGTACTTAACTCCCTTTGAATTATGAGAGTTCTAAGCTGGCTGGTGGGAACAGGAACTATTCTGGCCCTACATGAGTTCTACTTACTATTCCCACAATACTTTCAGGTAGTTCTTTCCCAGGCCTTGAACAGATTCCTCACATAATGTGTTCATGAATATTCAGCTGAATACTTGAGGGGAACCCTCTAAAGATCTCTAGATTTTTGTTGTTAAGTCACTTCTTTCTCTGTGTGTAGTTCTTCCCTCTCTGGTATTCTACTTTACAAACTCTAGGTGTCTTGGTCTCTCTGAAATCTCAGCTCCATCTCCTCACCTCAGAGAATCTGCCAGGCTCTACCTAGATTCCGCCTTTCTGTGCCACCATCTCTCAAAGCAGTGAGCTGGGCACTCATCGGACTTACCTCATTTATTTCCCATCTCTCGGCAGTCATTGCTCACGGTCTGATATCCAAAGTTTTAAAAATGGTTATTTGTTTAAAAAGAAAGAAAATGTCTTTTTGGTTTTTTTAATCCTCACCTGAGGATATGTTTATTGATTTGAGAGAGAGAGGGGAAAGGAGAGAGAGAAACATTGATGTGACAGAGAAACATCAATTGGCTGCTTCCCATATGCACCCTGACCAGGGTTCAAACCCACAACCTACTCTGACCAGGAACTGCACCCACAACCTTTTTGGTGCACAGAACAACACTCCAACCAACTGAGCCCCCAGGCTGGGGCAAAAGAAAATAGTTATTATTTTATTTTATTTTTTAATAACTAAGATATTTTCTTTTTTTTTAACACAAATACATCTATTGATTTTTATTTATTTATTTATTTTTATCCTCACCAGAGGACATTTTTCCATTTTTTGTTCAGATAGAGGGAGAGAGAGAGAGAGGAAGAGAGAGAGAGAGAGAAACATCGATGTGAAAAGGACACATCGAGTGGCTGCCACCCGCATGACCAACCAGGGCTGGGGACAAACTGCAACCAAGGTACGCGCCCTTAGCAGGAACCGAACCCAGGTCTCTCTGGACCACAGACTGACGCTCTAACCGCTGAGCCAAACTGGCCAGGGCAATATATTTCTATTGATTTTTAGATAGAGAGGAAGAGAGAGGGAGGGAGAGAGAGAGAGAGAAAAAAAATATATCAATCGACTGCCTCCTGCACACCCCTCAATAGGGATCAAGCCCGCAACCCGGGCATGTGCCCTGACCAGGAATCCAACCAGCAACCTCTTGGTGCATGGGTCAATGCTCAACCGCTGAGCCACACCAGCCAGACTTAAACTTTTTGTTGTTGTTGTTGTTAATCCTCACCCAAGGATATTTTTCCATTGATTTTTAGATAGAGTGGAATGAAGGGAAGGAGAGAGAGAAACCTTGATGTGAGAGAGACACATTAATTGGTTGCCTCCTGCACAACCCCTACCAGGGCCAGGGATCAAATCTGCAAAACAGGTATATGCCCTTGGCCGGGAATCAAACCTTCGACCCTTCTGTCCTCTGGCTGATGCTCTAACCCCTGAGCCAAACCGGCCAGGGTTCTCCCTCTGTCGTTTCCTCTCATTTATACGTCTATTCATTGGCCACATTCTAGTGGAGGTCATGGCCGCTGTCAGTGCTAGAGCCTAACCTTGACAGCCAGCATACCAAGGACAAAGAGAGAACTTTTTTTGCCATCTCCAACTTAGATAATTTGATGGAAAGAGTGGCCTAACTTGGATGTGTCCTATGTGTATGTATTAGCCACTCAGCCCTGGAGGGTACATTACAAAGATTGACTCAACAAACAACAACAAAAAGTACACCATTGTATATATAGGTTTGGGCACGTGTAAATATTTTCCTGAAATAACTTCTTAGAAATTGCTGTGTCAAAGGTTTTAGAGAAGGCTTTTTTCATACTGTCAACTTTTCCACCAAAAGCTTTATACCACTTTACCCTCCCATCGACAGTGAGTTGTGGGGCACATTTCCCTTCATTATTACCAACACTGGGTATTCTTTCTTTCATTGTTGCAAAGCTGACAGGGGAAAGTAATATTCACTGTTACTTTAATTTGAGTCCTTTGATTAGTTCTGAAATAAAACAGTTTTCCTAGACTTTCAATTATACAGTACGTATTTAATGAGTGCCAACTATGTGACAGGCACAGCTCTGGACGCTAAATGTTTATTAGCCTTTTCTATTTTTTGTTTTGTGAGTTGCCTTCGCTTTGGTTATTTTTCTACTAGGCATTTGTCTCTTTCTTATTGATCTGTAAGATCTGTTTATTGCAAAGTTTTTAAAGTTACTCAATGATCTCCATTCTGTCACAGTATTTTCAATGTGTCACATATACAACTTTTAATATGTTTGTGTTAAATCTTTTATGTTATCTGCCTTTGATGGTGATAGTCTTCTTAATTTTCAGCTGGTCGCATTTGGTATGTTAGCCAGTTTCTGTTTTAGATTCACCAAGTCATGTGTAAAAATCAGCTTTTGGCACATATCTCTTCTAGACTTTAATCTACTCCTACTTCTTATAAGATTCCCAGGGCTATAGGCAGCAATTCAAAACATGGTTTCTCCCAAAAGGCTAATTAAGAAAGGGAGTAATTCTGTGTTTACTAAGTTCATCACAACTTGGCTTATACACAGATATTCTATTTTATGATGTTCTCTAATGATTAATTTAAGAAAATCTATGAATAGTGATACCATTAAGTCAAATTGCAACACATTACTTTCTATTTAGGATCTTTTAAATTTTGTTGTGCTCTGATCTGCTAGCTAACATTTCCTGGTAGTCCCAGAGAAAAGCAGAACAATAGAATCTACAATGTAGGCGTATAAGAGCTGCTTTTCTTATATAGACTCACTTTCCTTTTAATCAAGTATCCTGCATATTCAGCCATAGTGATACTGTTAATGACCTGGTTATTACTAACAGGAAAGGAGTACAGGCGAGACTGGATAACATAGACATGTCATTTATATAGCTTTGCCAGGAAGCTGCAGTTAACACTCTCCAGGTCTGTTCCCCACCGGCTGATGGGGAAAGAGACTGGACAAAGGCAATTTAGACGTATCCCCAGTAAAGTCTGGGTGATGTGGGAAGATTCTTACCTATTAGTTACACCTAGGGACAAGTCAGTGACCAGATTAAGTGTAGCCACTGCAAGGGAGTGAAATCTGAGATACATAAACTTCTGAACAAAGGAATTGCTTTCTCTTGGCCTTTGGTTCTCTTGCACTCCTGGCTCTCCTGTTGCAGGGGGCATACTCCCCTGGATTTGCCCACGTGGCTCACGGCCATGTTGGACCCATACAATGAACTGATTGACTGAATCTAGCCTGATGCCTGATGTTTCATCGGACTCAGCTTCACCATGGAATGGAAACTTTGGACACTGGCCCTGCTTCTAGCTCTCCTGAAATCCCAGCTGTATGTCCTCCATTAATGGACTAAGGCAACTGGGACTTTGTAACCTGAAGAAAGTAATTTCATGCAAACAAAAATCATTCATTCTCCTGTTCAAGTTTTAGAAAATTCATTTTCTCAAGATGTTGCAAGAGCCCCACTCTCACTAGTGTCAGAGAACTGTATTTCTCCTGCAACAATAGTAACTGACTGGAACATAAAGACCGTGGTTTCTTGGCTATGTTAAAAGTGGCCTCCTAGGGTTTGCTGGCAGTTACCCAGCCCCAAATATAATTATTTTATAACCTGTAAAATACACAGAAATTTTCTTCTATCTTTTGCTTGGCAAAATTAGTATTCAATATAACTTTCTGCAATGATATAAATGGTCCATATATCTGATGTTCAAGATGGTAACCATTAGCCACATGTGTGGCTATTGAGGCGTTGGAATGCAGTGAGATTGAGAAATTAAAATTTTAAAACTTTTATTAAGTTTTAATTTAAATTTAGATATCCACACGTATAGGGTTATCAGATTTAGCAAATAAAAATATAGGATGCCCAGTTAATTATTTTATAAATTTGTATTTATGGATTGATTTTAGAGAGAAAAGAAAGGAGAGAGAGACAAACATCAATTTGTTGTTCCATTTATTCATGTACTCATTGGTTGACGCCTATGTGTGCCTTGACTGGGGACCAAACCTGCAACCCCGGCTTATTAGGCTGTCGCTCTAACCAGCTGAGCTACCTGGAAAGGGCCCCAGTTAATTAATAATTTCAGATAAGCAACAGATGATTTATAGTTTGAATTATATCCAAAATTTTGCATGGGACACATACTACAAAATTATTTTTTATTTATCTGAAATTCGAATTTAACTGGATATCTTATATTTTATTTAGCAACCTTATACATGTGGCTAGTGGCTACCATATTGGACAATGCAGATATGGATAAATTGTCCTGTTTATTACAAAGTTTTCAAAATTACTCAAAGACTTCTGTAGGATTAAATCAAGGAGGAAAATTGTTATAGTCATATTTTGGCAAGAAAAAATACCCTGTCTTCTGAAAGGGGGCCATTAGATGCCAGGGCCAAGACTATCAAAACAAGTAAATTCAAATCAACAGTCATTTATTAGATGCCTTCTGTGTGCAGAACAAATATTCAGTTGTATACTCCAGTATGGCCATACAAATTGCTTAAGACCAGTGTCCCTTTGAATTTATCGGTGCCTGTGCTGAACTGGGTGTTAATTATTTTCAAAATTATCCTTGACTGGGAGGGAAACAAGGAGGGATGTATTGATATCCTCTTCTCCAGGAATTTATAACATAGTAGTAAAGCAGACACCAACTTTAAAAACAAACAAAATAAAACAAAAGCCCTTTAATTTGAGACAGACAGTAAGTAATATATATGAGGAAAACACTATGGGAATATAAGGTGCAATATTGTGATTTATAAAAAACAGCCCTGGCTGATGTGGCTCAGTTGGTTGGAGCATTGTCCTATGCATCAAAGGGTTGTGAGTAAGGTTCCTAGTCAGGGCACATACCCAGATTTCGGGTTCGATGCCCCATTGGAGCACATACAGGAGACAACCGATCAATTTTTCTCTCTCACATCAATGTTTCTCTCTCTCCTTTCCTATCTCTCTAAAATCCATAAAAAGCATATCCTCAGGTGAGAAATGTGTGTGTGTGTATATATGTGTGTGTATATATATATAGTCTTCATTCACAGTTTCTGTCTCACAGCTCCCAGAACTCTTGGTATTTTTATTGTGTTCACAGTGGAAAAGGTGTTTTCTGTTATGCTGATGAGGCAACTTTTGGAAAGCCCCAGGTAACCTAAGGTTGGGGGCTGGTTGCCTGAGAACCAACTAAGTGATTAGAGGATTGGAACTTTCAGTCCCATCCCCGCCTCTAGGAAGGGTAGAAGGGCTAGAGGTTGAATCAGTTGCCTATGACCAGTGTCTTAACCACTTATGACTATGTAAGAAAGCCTCCATAAAAACCTTCGAGGACTTGGAAGGTTGGAGAGTTCTGAGTTTGTAACCAATGGAGATGTGAGAAGAGTGCTACATAGCTATAGAGGGCACTTCCCACATACCCTGCCTTATGCCTCTCTTCCGTCTGGCTGTTCCAGAATTATTTCCTTTTTTTTTTTTTTAATCCTCACCCGAGGACATTTTTCCATTTTTTGTTCAGATAGAGCGGGAGGGAGAGAGAGGAAGAGAGAGAGAGAGAAACATCGATGTGAAGGGACACATCGAGTGGCCGCCACCCGCACGACCAACCAGGGCCGGGGACAAACTGCAACCGAGGTACGTGCCCTTAGCGGGAACCAAACCCAGGTCTTTCTGGACCGCAGGCTGACACTCTAACCACTGAGCCATACCGGCCAGGGCAAGATGGCCATCTTTGTGCATGTATATTATAAGAAAAATTTCCCCACTTTCTGCAAAGAGAGCTGAACCACCCCTCAGTCAGGAATCTTAAACCAATGAAATGCAATTCAATTAAAAGAGACCTGACCTGACCAGTGTGGCTCAGTGATTGAGCATCAACCCATGCACCAAGAGTTTACCAGTTCAATTCCTGGTCAGGGCACATACCCAGGTTGTGGGCCAAACCCCCACTGTAGGGGGGCATGCAGGAGGTAGTCAATCAATGTTCTCTCTCATCAATGTTTCTATTTCTCTCTCCCTCCCCCTTCCTCTCTCTCTAAAAAAAAATAATAATTTTTTTAAAAAGATAAATGTATTGAGTACCTACTTTCTATAAAGTCTATAATTCCAGGCTACTGGGTTCAGTTTCCAGGTATACCAATCTATTCATTGCATTTCCCTAATTTCTGTAATCAAGAAGAAATGCATAGATTTTTCCATCAGCCATAAAAATAGCTGGATTATACCCTGAGGGTCACCCAGTCCTTTCTCTGCCTGTCTACACTGCAGAAAGTTGACAATTACAGCATAATCTTTCTCTCCCATTTCCAAATCTCAAATCCTAGAAGAGGTTCTGTTAGGTAGGATAGATAGCTGCTAGGGCAAGAGGAGGAGAAAGAAGGAAGGAAAAAGGAGTTTATCTCACCCGCTGAACAAAGAAGTCACAGTCTTGAGACTTGCCAAAATAAAATTGCCAGATTTTCTCATAAATTCTGGGAAAAGCCACAGCAATGTAAAGGGAGGACCTTGAAATCTAGTCTGTTGCCCAAGATTTCTGGTAGGGGAACATTGAAACCTATAGTGGAGAAGTATAAAACCCTTGAACCCCTAGTGGGCAGGGCATTAAGACTAGCTGAGTTACCTGCTTGTGCTTTATGCCAATTGTATTCTTAATAAATTTTCTTGTTTTGTTTCAAGACTGCTTTCCGTCACTCATCTGAATTCTTCCTCATGAGCGTGACAAGAGCCAAAGAGAAGAGAGCCCCCTCTGACTTGGGTGGCTCTCCAGTAACATCTTTCTGGTGCTGTGACTCAGATTGCTGAATCTCCTGCTTTCACTTTGTCAGTGACACAGGAATGCAGTAAGTTTTGTTCCCAGCCAGGGAACACTTTATGCATGTGTGTTAGTTTTTTGGGGGGAAAAGTTGGGAGAGCATAGGCATAGGGAAATAGGCAATTGAAATAAAGTTATGTCCATTGACAAACATGAAGGATAAAGATGAGTACCTTAGGCTCACCTAGAGTCTGAAGAAAAGGGGCAATTCCTACCCCTGATTTGAGTCTCAAATGTCCTTACATGAGTAAGGGCCTTGCAGAGGTGTCTGGGGTTGAACCCTAAGACACACAGGGGCCTCAAAGGGACTTCTATTTCACTTGTAATTAACTGACTGGCTTGTCTGGGGACACCCACATAAGGGTTGGTCACCCAGTGCTCCAAGCCCTCCTGATTGTTTTAGATGGCAGAGAGAGAAACTGAGATATGTAAGAGTGTGGGATAACCAGAAAGGTAATGGCTTCTGGGAGCTCCGCTCACAAACAGTACACAAAGACCCACTATATCTAAACACTAGCTCATCTGTTTGTGGACATAACTGCTAAAAGAATAAATTTAAACCACTGTTTGGTCACTAAGCTGCTGCAACTCTCTGTACTATCAGGCTTTTGGATTTTCTATCTGCGTTTATGCTCTTTCTGTAGGGGAAGAACTTGCTGTGTGTGCGAGGCTGCACAGTATAGACCTCACTGGGGGCCCTACAAGTTTGCAAAATATTGCCCTATGTTGGGAGAGGAGGTCCCTTCCCTTGCTTATTTATATGAACATTGTAAGGAAAGACACTGGCCAGAAGCTATTAACTGACAATTATCACTGTTGTGTGAGCAGAGGCACAGGTAAGGCACACCCTGGTTGAATAAATTGAAGCTAACATCTTACAGTTATTTGCCAGGCTGATCAGGATCCTTTACTCCACCACATTAATTGGGGGGCTGGTTCTGTATCAATTACGTAATAAATTGGATAAAAGAACCTTCTTCATATACATACTCTGGGCTCTAATACCTAACTCTAAGACCCAAAGACAATTTGTTAAATATTTTGAAAAGGCTGACAGGTGCAGCAGGAAATGTTGGCTTTGTTCTACTGAACCTTACCAACATTTAGGAAATATCAGTAAATTATTTGCTTGGATATGGACAAAGGAAGGGTTACCCACTCAACTCAGGCATCTGTTATGCATGGCTCCGCAGGACCCATGAGACTGGGAAAGTGGGCAGGAATGGCAGGAATTCAGACACTCCAGTGGACAAATATATTGGATAGCAAATTCTTTTGAGGAAATGAGAATATTGCAAGAATCTAGAAGGGTCCCATGTTTACAATGGCTAACAGGACTAGAAATACTGCAATTCTTGCTCCAGTAGGGGTTTTGACAGGAAAAATGGATCAGTAACTGGTGGCACTGTTGCCTAAATAGAATAAGAGTGTACCCAGAGGTATAAGATCTCCCTCTGTGGTACAGAGAATAAGGGGCTGGATGCAAAGAAGGTTTTAAGTTCAATGGAAATAGAGACATTAGGAGGGGCTCAGGAGACCGGCATGGAGTCGAGTCCCCTGTCTGAGTGGGGTAAAATTTATTCCCAGGGCATCTGGCTTGTTCCCTGGTCATTGATAAGGCCACCCTCAGGGCACAGGGTAAACACATCCATGGTAACTGAGCCAGGAATTTGGATCACACAATAAGACTAAGTAAGTCTAGAAACCCATGCCTGAGAAGGGCCACCTTCTCCAGGCAGTGGAAACAACATAGGAGAAGGAACAGGGACTCCTAGCCTCTCCTATGATCTTCTCTATCCTCTTTCAGAAGGGGAACCAAAATTCAATATCACACGATTCACCTCTGGGATGCATCCGGGGGGAAATTTGACTCTCTGGACTTAAAAAGAAAAAGATTAATTTTCTTTTGTAATACAGTTTGGACCCAATATAAATTAGGAAATGAGGAAGTTTTGCCTGAAAATGGAAGCCTAAATTATAACACAATCTTGCAACTAGACTTATTCTGTTGAAGGCAGGGCAAGTGAATTGAAATACCATATGTTCAGGTCACCATGGCCCTGAGGAATAACTTCAAAATGTGCAAAAACTGTAGGGTAGATCCTGTACTTCTAGCAGCCATAGCAAAGATCCTGAAGGTGAATGTCCATCTCCACCCATGGTGCCTCAACAACCTACTGTCTCAGAACTAGCATCACCCTCTACTGAATCAACCAGTTGCGGGGGAGGACGAAACAATAAATTCCAAAGGAAAGCAAATAATATCATCTCGATTCTTCCCTTTAAGGGAAGCCTCAGGATGAGAGGGAATAATAAGAATTCAGGTTCCATTTAGCATACAAGACTTAATGGGCATAAAGGACAGTTGTGGAATTTTACAGATGACGCTGGCAAATTTATCCAAGAATGGAAAAAGCTTACCTTAATGTATGATTTATCTTGGAAGGATGTTAATCTAATCCTCCAAGAAGCCCTGACCACCTCAGAAAATGATAGCAGTAAAGGGAAGGCATTGGCCTATGCAAATAATGTACATAGGCAAAATGATAACTATGCATTAGGAATGGAGGCCACCTCCTATTCTAATCCTAATTGGAACTATGATTCAGAGAATGCGAGATGGGCCAGAGGTCACATGATTTTTTTGCCTCTTGCAGGAAATAAAAGCCTCCCAAAAGAAACCTGTTAATTAGAATGGACTGGCAGCCATTGACCAAGGGCCCAAGAAAATCCCACCTCCTTTGTAGAAAGGCTAAGCGAGGCTTTCATTAAGTACATCAATCTGGATCCTAATGCTTCAGCTGGAGCGAATGCCCTGAAAGACAAATCTGTGACTCCATCAGCCCCAGATAGTAAAAGGAAACTACAGAAATTAGGAATGGGACCAGCTACCCCATGGAAGAGATGTTAAGAGTAGCATCTTAGGTATTTTACAACAGAAATCAAGAGGAGGAAGAGAGGGCTTTAGAAAAGAAAAACCGCAAAGAGAGAAGACAGGTCCAGCTTCTCGCCACCCTCACCGGCCTATGAGGGCAGAGGCCGATGATGCCATGGAAAAAAAAGCCCAAAAGTGCTCTTTCCAGCAACTGCCATAAATGCCAGGAGCCTGGACACTGGAAAAGGGAGTGCCCTAGGAAGGGGCCTCCTAAAAAACTGTGCCCCCTCTGCCACAAGTTCAGCCACTAGAAAAGGGGTTGTCTTTCCTACCCACACAATGACCTTGAACTGAAGGGTCCCTACACTCCAGTGGCTCCTGCTAAGAACATCATCATAGAAGGGATGGAGCCAAGGGTAACCCTCAAAGTGACAGGAAGGCCCATTAATTTTCTTTAGGACAAGGGAGCCACCTTCTCTGTGCTGACATCCTACTGGGGATCCCTATCTTTCATCAGCAGCATTATACAAGGGGTAGATGGAAGACCCAAGGCAAAATACTTTACACCACCCTTAAATTACCTATGGGGAATGACTACTTTTGTGCACCAATTCCCAGTTATGACAGAATGGCCTGCTCCTTGTTAGGGAGAAATGTTTTAAATTGTTAAAACCTTAGTGATTTTTTTTCAATAGATACCAAGAGGCCCATTCCAATTATGATCTTACTTGTAAAAAGAAGAGCAGCTGAAATGGGTATAGACACAGACCAGGAGCTTAACCTCCAGGTCTGGCCCCTGGGAACTTCAGGCTGAGCCCACAGGGCAAAGTCTGCCATGATCAGGCTGAAGGATCCTAACAAATTTCCAAATAAACAGCAATATCCTATAAATCCCGAAGCAAGGGAAGCCCTACAAAAGGTTATTATGATATTCCTTGTCACGGACTGCTGGTTCCTTGAAATTCCCCCTGCAACACCTCCATCCTACTTGTTAGGAAAAAAGATGGAATGTATAGGTTGGTCCAACTATCAATGAGGTTATAATTTCTATACACCCCGTAATACCAAATCCATATACAATTTTGGAAAAAAAATTTCCTCTAAAACTCAATAGTTCTCAGGGTAAGACTTGAAAGATGCTTTATTTTGTATCCCATTAGACCCAAATTGCCAATTCTTGTCTGCCTTTGAATGGACAGACACTTGGGAACATAAACAACAGCTTATATGGACAGTTCTTCCCCAAGAGTTCAAAGATAGCCCACACTTATTTGGACAGGCCTTGGCAGAGAAGTTAAAAGACCTATCACTTGAGGGAGGGCAGATAGGTCATCCAGTATGAGGATGACCTACTAATCTGTTCTCCTAGTGAAGAATTGGGGCACAGACATGTAATCCAAACACTAAATTTCCTGGCCAAGAGACATAAGGTCTTTAAAAATAAGGCTCAAATCCTTCAACAGAGAGTGGAATTAGCTAGGCCTTGTGCTAACTCCTGGGTAAAGAATGTTGTCTTCAGAAAGAATCCAGCCTATCCTGGGTATTCGGGAGTCTACCATCCAAACACAGCTATTGGCCTTTCTAGGCCTAACAGGATACTGAAGACTATGAATTCCCCTCTAGGAGACCCTAAACGAAATCAATCAGCAGGAAATACCTAATTTACAATGGAGAAAAGATCAACAAAGGGCATTTGAAGGCCCAAAGAAGGCCTTGACTCAAGCTCCTTTTTTGAGTTAGACAGGCTTTGAAAAACCCAATTGTATGTCACTGAACCACAGGGGATCACATTAGGGGTTTTAACACAGGCCTTGGAACCTACCAAGAGGCCAACTGGCTACTTCTCAAAAGAATTGGATACAGTAGTCCCAGGCTGGCCCCACTCTCTCAGGGTGGTTGCGGCAGCTGCCTTGCTCTTAGAGGAAGCTTTTAAAATATCCTTAAGACAAGAAATTGTTCTATATAACTCTCATCAAATAATACCTTTATCAAATACCAAAGGGCCCCATTGGCTTACTAATATTCCCATGTTATCTATCACCTTGATTGAAAATTCTCAAGTGAAAATGGAGAATTGCACAGTCCCGAATCCAGCTACCCTAATGCCCATGTCCAATTCAAACACAAAACATAACTGCTGTGAGGTCACAGGTGAGTCTATATGCAAGCAGACCAGAACTCATGAGCGAGCTCTTCTAAATCCAGACGAGGTTTGGTTTTCAGATGGAAATAGCTGTATGAGAGGAGGAACACTATGCTGGACATGCCAGAGTCTCCTCACATAAAACAATAGAGGCCCGGGCTTTACGAGCGGGAACCTCAGCACAGCTGGCAGAGTTAACAGCTCTCGCAGGAACCTTAGAATTAGGGAAAGAAAAAAGACAATATATATACTGACTCTAAATATATGTTCTTTTTTTTTTTTTTAATTAAAGGCGAATACTTTCATTCATATACTGGCATTTACAGATTTATCTCACTGAACAAAGAAATAGAATTTGAAATGGAAACAGGCCACAGTCAGGAAACAATTAGTGTTGCTTTCTCATTTTTTCACCCTCTTTTGTTAAAATTGAGGTATAGTTGACATAGAACATCATATTATTTTCAGGTGCACAACGTAAGATTTGATATTTGTACATATTGTGAAATAATCACCCCAATAAGTCTAATTAAAATCCATTACCATATAGTAACACCATTTTTTCTTGTGATGATCTTTTAAGATCTCTTTTAGCAACTTTAAAAAATGCAATACAGTATTATTTTGTTGTTGCTAATCCTCACTGGAGGATAATTTTTCCATTGATTTTTAGAGAGAGTGGAAGAGAGAGAGAAATATCAATGTGAGAGAGACACATTGATTGGTTACTTCCCACACAACCCTGACAGGGGCCAGGGATCAAAACTGCAATCCAGGTACATGCCCTTCGCCAGGAATTGAACTGGAGACCCTTTGGTAAATATGCATTCTTAGTACTGCATGCCCATACAGCTATTTGGAAGGAAACGAGGATATTTAAATGCCACACAAAGCCCAATAAAATATGGAAGATATATCTTGCAGCTCCTCGAAGTAGTACAACTGCCCGAGAAAATAGCAAGTGATACACTGTCAGGGCATCAAAAGGGCACAGATGAGATTACAATAGCAAATAAGTTCACTGTTCACACTGCTAAGACTGAAGCCACAACAAAAAGCCCCATATTGGGAGCCTTGATACCTCAATAAACTTGAATAACTTTCTACCTCAATACACAAAGGAGGAGATAGACTGGGCTCAACAACATGAATGTAACAGACAGAAGGGGGTGGTATCAGAAGGAAGGCCTTATATACCTTCCCCAAAATATTCAGTGGAAAGTTATTAAAGGCTTACATGATTCCTACCACTTTTGTGGAGACAAACTAATGCACTGCTGTTCATGTCTGTTTACTGGGAAAGGGCTACAGAAAACTGTCAGACAGAGAAGTGGAGGCTGTCCTCTTTGTGCTATAAATAACCCTCAGGGGTCAAGACAACATGCTCCTTTAATTGAATCAATACAAAGGAGAGGGGCTTACCCAGGGGAGGACTGGCAGCTGGACTTATTCAAATGCCTTTATGTCAGGATTCAAGTACCTATTGTTCTTTATAGACACCTTAATGGGATGTGCGGAGGCATTCCCCACTAGGATGAAAATGACTCAGAAATTAGCTAAAATGTTGTTAAAATAGCTTTTGCTACGATTTGGACTTCACATGTAAGCCAATGGGTTACTAAGGCTCTAGGCATCACCTGGCATTTACAGTCCACTTGGAGGCCTCAGTCATCGGGCAAGGTTGAAAAAGCAAACCAAACTCTAAAGAGAGCAATAACAAATCTACCAGGACACCCATCAAAACAGGCTGTCAAACCTTAGAGAGAAGAGGGAGGAGCACAGGAAGAGATACACCAAAGAACTTACATGCATAACCAATGGACAAAGACAACAGTGTGGTAAAGGGGTTGAGGAACAGGGAGGAGGGTTCAGTGTGGGGGATGTATGTAATACTTTCAATAGTAAAGATACATTTAAAAAAAGGGGGGGGACTTCAAATACTCCCAATCACACTACTGAGAACGAGGTTAAGTCCAACTCCACTGTTAGGATTAAGTCCATACAAGACCTTATTGTGGAAGGCCCTTTCTTAGTGCTCATCTCTTGTTAGATGAAGAGCTGAATCAGGTTGTAAAATGTGTCACCTCCTTGGCTAGTTTCCTATGGGCTATTCAAAAACCTGGACTAGAGTCAGTACCTCCAACCACTACAACCCCTTTATATGAGCCAGGAACCCAAGTTCTGATAAAAACTTGGAAAGAGGGATCTGCTGCAGTCCAGCTCACCCTTAACTGGAAAGAACCTATCCAGTTATCTACTCCACCCCCATGACAGTTAAGGTTCCGGGAATAGCCAGATGGATTCATTATTCTAGGGTGAAGCCTTATCATCCAACTGAACAAGAAACAAGCAAATCGAGGGACAACTTGACCTAAGAACCCATAGAAGACATGTGGCTACTCTTTAAGAATTCTAGATAAGTAATGATTGATAATAATGTCTTAAAACTGCCTTTGTTCTGGCATATTATCCTCCTTCGAATTTTTTTTTATTATTATTATTTTTTTTATCCTCACCCGAGGACATTTTTCCATTTTTTATTCAGATAGAGCTGGAGGGAGAGAGAGGAAGAGAGAGAGACATCGATGTGAAAGGGACACATCGAGTGGCCACCACCCACACGACCCAACCAGGGCCGGGGACAAACTGCAGCCAAGGTACATGCCCTTAGCGGGAACTGAACCCGGGTCTCTGTGGACCGCAGGCTGATGCTCTAACTGCTGAGCCAAACTGGCCAGGGCCAAATTTTTAAAAAATAATACTAGGTCAGTGCATGAGGACTTGCTCACTTCCTTCAGGGTGGAATTATTTCTTTGTAAACCTTGACCACATAATCTGAATAATGATAGAACTTCTATGGACTATCCTTTCCATGGACTATCCTTTCCCTGTTACTCTGTCTTAAACCCACAACCAATACCTCTTCTTTTATTAAACCCCTACAGACAGCTGTTAGCTCACTAGCTAATATTCCCCACGATTACTCTTGTTGGAATGTCTGCAGGCACTAGGCCAGTCTGGAGAGGCATAGCTGGCTTCTCTACAACTTTGGGCTCAAACACAGGGATTCAACTCCTTCTGCACACCAGGACTTATATATATCTACTACCAAAAATGGTCTCACTCACCCTGTTATAGGACCCATTTGTATTGGGGTAAAATTCAAAACTCAGGCTCACCTCTGTCTTCATTTCCCAGATTTCCTCAAGGGCACCCTGTGAGATCTCTAAGCAACACATCTTGCAACTTGACTGTTCAAATACACTTCAACAACTGAACACCCTCTCCTTTATCAGACCCTTCCGTATATGTACATGTCTCGACTCACTCCTTCACCAAATATATCTGTTTCTCAGAGACAAAATTATCTGGAGGATTCTGTCTGAGAAGACCCCTAAGTTGTTCCCACCTGACTTTAATGGCCAGTTTTTATTGGGGAAGTGCAGGAACGGACTGTTAGGCAGAGTAGGTAGCTGCTAAGACAGAAGAAGGGGAAGGGGCAAAAAGGGGAGAAGTTTATTTTACCCACTGAACAAAGAAGTCAGCAGTCTTGGGACTTGCCAAGATAAAATCACCAGATGTTCTTATAATTTCTAGAAAAAGTAACAACAATGTAAAAGGGGGACCTTGAAATCTAGCCTGTTGTCCAAGATATCTGGTAGGGGAACCTTGAAACCTATAGGGAGTAAAAGTATAAAACCCTTGAACCCCTATCAGGCAGGGCACTAAGACTAGTTGAGTTGCCTGCTTGTGCTTTATGACAAATGTATTCTTAATAAACTCACTTGCTTTTGCTTCCTTAATACATTCATTTGCTTTGTTTCAACACTGCCAGTTACTCATCTGAATTCTTTCTCACAAGTGTGACAAGAGCCAAGGAGGGGGAGCCCCCTCCAACTCAGCAGCTCTCTGATAACAGTTATTCTTATTTTTTCCTCTATTACTACTCTTTGAAAAGTATGCCAATTTAAAATTTCCCATAGATTTTGAATAACATGACTCCTGGCTGCACAGCAGGTTATAATGGATGGGTTCTCAGAGCTGCAGGCATTTGCTATTGATATTTACAGTTGAGTCCCCTTCCAAATGGACTTCAGCAAGGGAATTACCTTGCACAAGTTTACACTCCCTCCCCCAGGCAACCAGAATCAAATGACTGTTTAATAGAGGATACAAAGGCCAAACCTTATTTTATTTGGGACAACATTTCACTGTTATCCAGTATCCCACAGGCTTAGCTAAGGCCTCTGTCACAAAGGCCTCAACTTCTCCCTCTGCCCAATTCTGCTTCCCTTACTCTACACAGGTATTGTTCCTAAGAGTGCTCCCTACCAAACAAATAAACAAAACACTAAAAACAAAAAAGCCCTGCATGCCTATCTGCATCTAGGAGTCTCTTTTGGGGAACCCTTGCCAAAGACATAGGTTGTTGAAATATCGCTAAAGTAACCTTCCAGATTCATCAGCAAACTTCTAGATTTGTTGAGATTGGCTTTTTCTATTACTTGGGGGAAAATGTAGCCTGAACTGCCTTTTTCCAGACAGATGGGTGAACTTCATACAGGCAAAAGACTGAGCAGTTTCTGGAATGCGAGAGGAACTTTACATTAAATGGGATGACCAGCGTGGCAGGTGCCTGCAATTAATCTTCCCATTCTTTAGTAAAATACAGATGGCCCAGTAAGATACACAGATTTTTGCACAGTCTTAGGCTAATCCATTGCTAGCTACAAAATAGTCATTCATTACAGTGAAGGAATCCTAAAAACCAATTTTATCCTCTACTAGGAATAAGGACTTCCTCTGTCTTCCAGTAAGCCTTTTGCTTCTTCCTCTCCCAATTACTTTTGCAAGACTAAAAGCTGCTCTTTGGAATCTTGGGAGTGGACCTTAACACCTCTGATTCACAAACACTCAGTCCTGTGGAATTTGACTAACATATCCTATTGCCAGCTGTTGCCCATTTATCTCTCCTTTGGCTTTGTGCTTTCTTTCAACTTAACTGCAAAGTGGGAAATGAGAATAGAGTAGAGAGTAGTGCTGATATGCATGGAGTTCCTACTATGTACCCAACACTCTAATGGATACTTCACATTATCTCAATAAACCTCATAATAACCTTATAAGATACATATTATATTTATTATATTATATTATATTTAGATATTATATCTCTATATATTTATATCTGCCCTCTTTCCTGACACACACAACATCAAGGTTCAAAGAGTTATGTTATTTATTCCTTGAGATGTGTAACCTCTCCTCTTTAGTAAGTTATCATTCTCAGCTAGGTTTGCATAGGATTGTGAAACAGTGTCCTAGGGTAACTCTGTTACTAATTTTAGTATTGGTAGAATTTGGTTTCATAGTGGTCTGGAGGCAGATCTAACCCCTGAATGTCCCCTGATTTTGCTTCTAAATCCTTTACAGTGCCAATACTGTAGGTCAGAGGTATCTGAAACTGAGGTGTCCTAACAGCTGACCAACATTCTTGTTGTATCATTGTTTAACTAATTAATGAATTCATTTAATAAGTATTTATTGCATCTTTACTGCCTACAGTGTGCAGGAAGTATTATTAGGGAATGCTATGGCCCAGTAATGAAGAGCATAGACTATTGAGTTTGAATCCAGGCTTCATTGCTTAGTGACCTACCAGGTATCTGCTGTACCAGATAGTAATCTTCAAGGTCCCTATGTTTTCCACTTGTAAAATAGAGATAAAGAATAGTTCATTGAGGGTAGTTGTGGATTGTCCATGTGAAATAGAATTGTCCATGTGAACAATATCATCGTAATTAGCTAGTTAATATTAATAAAGGAAAAAAAACAAAGGTAAGTCAGACATTGTAAACATGGTCACCAGGAAACTTCACCAGGAAGTTACACCTTCACACAGCATTGTTTCTCTGAGGGGATTTACACCCCTCCCTTACCCCTGCAGTACTGGATTGTTGGGGGGAGAAGGGGAAGATAGGCACAAGTGCAGTAGAAATTGGGTTGGCACAGGGGAGGTGCTTACCTGTCAGTCTAGCCTGGGGAACAATAGATTAGCTAGGGGGTGGACCCCATCTGAAGTGTGAGAAATCTTGGAAAGTCAGTTGGTTTGAAGAAGCTCCTGGTTAAAATCCCCAGACAGAGGTCCCTCTCTCTTGTTCTCTCTCTTGCTCTGTGACTCGCACTTGCCTATGCGTTCACAAGTTCTCTCTCATAACCACGCGACCTTAGCAGCCCGACGGCCCACTGACGTGCAGACTGCACACGCAGGATGCTGGACTGGACTGGACTTTAACATGGAGCAGTAACTATGGGCAGTGGCCTTTATTCTGGCCCTGCGGAAGACACAGTTGGTCTTTTTCCATGGCGGGACAAAGGGAAATGGGACATTGCAAACCAGGGGTTTATTTTCACCCGGATAAATATTATTCATCCTCCCATGTGAGTCTCAGGAAATTTTTTTCCTTGTGACATCCCAAGGACTCCACTTCCAATGATAACATAAAGAGCTTGGCACACAAACAACTGCTTGATCAATGGTAGCTATTCTCCTATAGGGGAAACATGGAAGCACAGAATCTAGGAGGGGATATAAGATTATGCACAAATAACATAAACAAAAATTTAGAAAGTGATGCATGAAATAGAGGTAGAAATCATGTACGGTATACTAAAATTTTAGAGGAGGGCCTGGCCGCTGTGGCTCACTGGTTGAGCACTGACCCATGCACCAAGGGGTTGCTGGTTCGATTCCCGGTCAGGGCACACACTCAGGTTGTGGGGCCAACATGCAGGAGGTGGCCAATTGATGTTCCCTCTCATCGATGTTTCTATCTCTCTCTCTTTTCCTCTCTCTCTAAAATCAATGAAGAAAAAATATTTTTAAAAATTTAGAGCAAGGAAAGATTACTTCTAGGTGAGGAAATCAGAGAATGCTTCTTGGATAAAATAACATTCCAATTGATGGGTGATATATACACTATCCAGTACTAAATCTGTGAATGGCATGCTTGTAAACTAGTAAGTACTACTGAAAGTCTAAAATGATACCAAATAGACTCCTGGAGCAGATTTCTGGAATATAGCATTATGAGGCTGGCCGCCCACTGAGATGCCTGTGAAATCCAAATAGGCAATACACATCCACCCCACAGATTCTGCTTTCCCGTTGGTTCCATGAGGATCATTCGTACCCAGGCAAGACTTCTGCCTAGGTATCTTTGATCAGGAGTAGCTGTGGAAAAGACTCCAAATTAACGACTATCAGCAATATATTAAGTGCCAACTATGAGCCCTAAACTATAGTTTGAAAAACGATACCAAAAAAAAAAAAAAAAGATGTGATCACCTTGCTCAAAGGGGTTTGTATAGTCTAGGTTAAAAGATAAGAATCAGCCCTGGCCGGTTTGGCTCAGCGGTTGGAGCACTGGCCTGTGGACCAGAGAGTCCTGGGTTCAGTTCCTGCTAGGGGCACGTACCAAAAAAAAAGATAAGATTAACATACAAAATGATTTTTTATAACATTCATTGTTCTTTCTCTGTTTTTTAAAAGCAATACAAGTTCACTGTAGAAATTACAGAAAATTATGTACAAGAAAAGCAAACTCATCCCAAATCTCACTACCTACGATTCACCATAGTTAAAAATTTTAATTATAAATTTTTACACCCCTCCCATGCCACCCCCGCCTCCACAGACAGGCATACTGCCCCTCACCTCACACTTACTCATAAGAGGAGGTTCTTGGGCAAGTAGATCATAAATTCTCTCATTTCCTCTTTCCCTTCTGGAGATGTCTGCCTGGGAATGTGATTTGGCTTAAAGTACAGAGAAGGGTGTGTGTGTGTGTGTGTGTGTGCGCGCGCGTGTGTGTGTTAAAGCTACTTCAGGTTCTCAGTGTAGCCATCAATCAACAGACAGCTCTGTACAGGCTCTGTTTCTCGTGGTAGGCCTCTTGGCCTGTGTTACCACATAATGTGAGGGGAGAGGAAGTGGCTGACACAGCTCTGCACAAAAAAATGTAAAGCTATTCCTATGTGGGCAGGGCAGGTTCAGTAAATATTATCTTGCATATTGGAAAACGGTTTTCCTCCATAATGTATTTCCAATCTTTACTGTATTTGAGAGTTAATATTCATTGGGTTTGCCTGTGTGTGCGTATTTGTGTGTATGGGCGCTTCTGCATGACTAAGAAGAAACATTCTGCATCTCTCAATGGCAATGAGATCTTAAAAAGAACTCACAGCCCACGTTGGTGGTAATCTAGACCTGAGACCCGAAACTAGGAGCCATACAGTGTTGGCCAAGACAGTGTTTAAATCGTAAATTAGTATTCATTGTGAAACCGGCAGGTGATCTTATGTAAAATTTTGAATTTCTAGCTTATATTGCAAGAAAGAAAAAGAAAGGAAGGAAGGATGGCAGGAAGGAAGGGTCTGGCAATCCTGGGTTCTTTTTTTTTTTCTCTTTAATTAAGGAAATTAGCCATTTGGGAGTCATATTTTTTCCCAGCTGGTTATTCATCTTTTTAAATTTGTTGGGTTGTTTTTTTTTAATTGTTTGTTTTATTTCTGTGCAGAAGTTTTAAATTGTTATGTCATCAAATGTATCGATAATTTCTTTTATGGGTTTTGAATTTTATATCTTGCTTAGAAAGATTTCAGTCACCTGTTTCTATAGTTTGCTAGGATGGCCATAAGAAAGTATCACAACAGAAATTTATTTCCTCTTAGTCCTGGAGGCTAAAAGTCTAAGATCAAGGTGTTGGCAAGGTTGGTTTCGGAGGCCTCTGTCCTTGGACTGGAGGTGGCCGCCTCTCCCTGAGTCCTTACATGGTGTTGCTTCTGTGTGTCTGTGTTCTAATTGCATCTCTTGTAAGGACAACTGTCAGATTGGATTAGGACCCACCCAAATGACCTTTATTTTAATTACCTTTTTAAAGACCCTATCCCCCAAAACAGTCACAGTCTGACACTGGGAATTAGGTCTCAAAGATATAAATTTTGAAGAAACACAATTTAACCATAACATAAATTAAGATTATTTTTAAAAACTTTCCTATGCTTCTTCTAGACCCTCTATGATTTTATTTTTAACATCTAAATCTTTGATCCATCTTGAATTTGTTTTGGTATAAGGAATGAGGTGGGGATCAGATTTTTTTCTAGACATGAGTTAAGTATTCCAACTTTATTTATTTTTTAAATAATCCTCGCAGGAGGATATTTTTCAATTTATCTTCAGATAGAGTGGGGGAAGGAGGAAAGAGAGAGAGAAACAGCAACATGAGAGAGACACATGGATTGATTGCCTCCCGCTTGACCCTGACCAGGGCCACCCAACCGAAACAGAGGTACGTGACCTTAACTGGAATCAAACCTGCAACTCTTTGGTCCGAGGGCCAATGCTCTAACTGCCGAGCCAAACTGGCAGGGCCAGCTTTATCTATTAATAATCATTTCCCCAAAATCTTGAATTCAATCTTTATCTTATACTCAATTGCCATGTATATTTGGGTGGTTTTTTTTTTTTTTTTTTTGGATACTATTTGATACCACTAATCTGTCTATTCCTCTGTCACTATCAGACTTTTAATTATGGTAATGTTATATTTTAATCTCAAAGGGCTAATCTTACCGTTATTTTTCTTTTTCAGAATTTTCATCACTAGTTTTGCATATTTGCCTTTCAGCAAATACTTATCTAGTTCTAAAAATATTCTAGTAGCATTTTTATTGGGGATAGGGTCAAATATATAGATGACTTAGGAAGACTTTACATGCTTATATTAATGAGACTTTACATGTCTATATTATTTCTTAGCATCCTTTCCTCTTTTGTACCGCTTGAATTTTTAACCATGTACATAATATTATTTTTTATGATTAGGAAATTCATTTCCATTCTAAAAGAAAATTTAAATAAACGAATATAACAGGGGTAAACAATGATCAGCAGAGATAAGTTTTCTAGAGGAGCCGTTTGGAGCTCCTTCCAATTCTAAACCCCACAATTAGATCCTCTCTTTTGTTTACGGATAAGTCTTGCTTTCTGACCGTGAGAACAAAATAGATCCAACAACACAGTTTGACACCATCTGCGTGTTATACTAATGAAAAATGTTAGCGCTTCCCTCTGCTCTGTCTCATTTTTGTACATTCAAAAGATATACTCTCTCAAAGGTTGTGTAGGCTGAGAGAGGCAGACGGTAAACTCGGCAGGTTTCCCTATCAGTCCCCAGCCAAGTCTGTCATTGTCTGACTAAACTGAAAAGGGTCAGGTTTCTAGTGACAAAGGAGCTGCTTCAGATCCTCCTCCAGGCTCACCAGCAACCAGCTGCTTTCCTCTCACAAGGTCAGGTGTCTTCCCTGACCCGCCTTAGGGGGTACATGTCAGCCCAAAGAGGATCTGCAGCAAACAGTGCAAGCACTTCAACTGGGTCTTTATGTCTTTAATGTAGTAAAAAACTAAATCAGGAGGTTGACCGCTTTTTAGGGGTCATTTCTAATGTTACTGCTTGTTCCCAAGTTGAGTAAAAGCCTACTGGTACTCCTATTTTTTCTTGCCCTGACTGACTGACTGATTGATTTCACTCATTCAGCCATTCACATCCAGCACATGTGTGAGGGTGGCCATCCAGAATGTAAGTCAGAACCATGTCACTCTTCTGCCCTTAGCCCTCCACTGATTTTTTTTCACCTTACTCAGAGGAAAAGGCCAAGGCCTTACTGTGGCCAGTGTCTGGCTCTATGTGATCTGTTCACCAACCCCCAGCATCTCCGACCTCATCTCCAGCTTCTCTCTGTCATTCACTCTACTCTGGCCACACTGGTCTTGGAACTCTCTAAACTCAACCACGTGGCTCACTACCTCCTTCAATTCTTTATGCAAATATCATAATTTCAGTAAGGCCTTTTCTGGTCACCCTACCTAAAATTGTAAGCCCTGGATACCCTACTTCTATTTCTGGCTTTATTTTTCTCCCTAGAGCTTACCACCATCTAACACATTGTAGACTTAGTCTCTTATTTAGTATCTATCTCCCTTCCAAACTCCCCAACCCCCTCCCCAGGATGTAAGCTCAAAGAGGGCAGGAATTTTTGTCTGTCTGGTTCACTTTTGTAACCCCAGAGTCTAGAACAATGCCTGCTATCAGGGCATTCATCAACATTTGCTGACTGGGTGAACAAATTAGTAATCACTCTAGGTTGGCATCAAGGACATCAACCCATCTTCCAGCTACCTTTCCCTAAAGCCAGAAGCTTTTAGAGTCTCTAGCTCTGTCTCATAGAGTAAGACTAACTTTCAAGGAGCCATTATGTTAAGATTTGGGGACTCCCAGAAGCACCATTCCCCTTAATAGAACATTTTTCAAGGAAACTGCCCTATCTGCAGAGAGAATATTAAGATCTCTTCAAAAAGAAAGGTAACAAACCAAATCTAGCTTTATCTACATTAAAACTTTTCTTTGGTCAATGGGAAAGAATCTCTTCTAGCCATGATACATTTATTTATCGCTCACTTACTGTAATTTGATGCATAGCTCTACTGAAATGAATTGGTTTCCCAGTTCCCTTTGTGAGGGGGGAAGGGTGCTCATGTATTTATTTATTCAACAAATATTTACCGAGGGCCAATTAGAGGCAAGATCTGTATACAGTAATGGAGATAATTCTTGCCTTCATGAAACGTACAGCCTAATAAAAGTGATAGACAATAAACTGATTAGTAAATATATAATTACAAACTGAGAAAAAACACTATGAAGGTAAAAGAGTCCTGTAATAAGTGATAACGCAGATGGACCTTGTTACAGGCAGGGAAGGTCTGTCTGAGAAAATAATATTTAAGCTGCAATTGGAGGATAAGAAGTCCTGGCATGCAGAGAGACAGAGATTTCACGTGTTCTCAGAACAGAAAGGAGGTCACAGTGGCTGGAGCACAGTGAACAAGAAAAGGAGCACAAGGATGGTGAAGATGTGGACAAGCTAAGGCTAGATCCTGGGTCCCTTTGTAGGAGTTGGTGAGGAGTTTTGGTTTTGTCCCAAGTGCATCATGAAGGCACTCAGGAGTAATTCAGCAGGTGAGGACCTAATCCAGCTTACTTTTTTAAAAGATCACTCTGGTTCTTCAGAATATGGTAGCCACTAGTCTCTTATGGCTATTGAGCACTTGAAATATGGCAAGTCAGAATTGCAGTGCACTCTAAATATAATATATACATGATTTGGTATATGTAAAATTGTACATTTAAAATTACATAAAAAGTGTAAACCGTCCGGTTGGTGTGGCTCAGTGGTTGACAATCAACCCCCGCACCAAGAGGTCGCCGGTTTGATTCCCGGTCAGGACACATGCCCAGGTTGTGGGCCAAATCCCCAGTGGGGAGCATGCAATCGATGTTCTCTCTCATCAATGTTTCTATCCCTCCTTCTCACTTCCTCTCTCTCTAAAATCAATAAAGAAAAAAAATTTTTTAATGTAAACCATCTCATTAATTTTTATATTGATTACATATTGAAATGATAATATTTTGAATATATTAGGTTCATAACATATATTATTAAAATTAATACCTGTTTCTTTTAGGTTTAATGTAGCTTCTAGAAAGTTTAAAATTACATGTGTGTAGTTGTATTATATTTCTTTCTTTCTTTTTTTAAATCCTCACCTAAGGATATTTTTCTATTTATCATCAGATAGAGTGGGAGAGAGGGAGAGAGAGAGAAACATCCATGTGAGAGAATCACACCGACTAGTTGCCTCTCGTACAACCCGACCAGGGCCAGGGACGAACTACAACTGGAATGGAACCCATGACTCATTGGTCCACGGGCCGACGCTCCCACCACTGAGCCAGACCGGCTGGGCCTCATTATATTTCTATAATATTTCTATTCTGCTCTGGCTGTTATGAAAAACAGGGAGCAGCAGAAGAAGTGAGAAGACCAGTGATGTGGCTATTGCTGGAATTTAGAAATGATGGGCTACTTGGCATAGGGTGCAGTCCTGGGGGACGGAAAGCAGAAAATACCTCTGAGGTATGGTTTTTGGCTGGGGGTTCTATGGAACTTACTGGTGAATCAAGGATGATTCCCACATTTCTGAATTGAGCCACTGGTTATATGATGGTGCTATGTACTGAGATGAGTAAAACTAGGATAAAGTTGGTTTGGGGTGATAAGGGAACCCCATGCCCCATTTTGCACATATTTTTGTTGTTGTTAATCCTCACCCTAGGATATTTTTCCATTGTTTTTCAGATAGAGAGAGAGGGAGAGGGAGGGAGAGAGGGAGACACATTGACTGGTTGCGTCCTGTATGACCCCAACCAGGGCTGGGAATGGAACCTGCAACTGAGGTACGTGCCCTTGACTGGGAATCGAACCTATGACTCTTTGGTCTGCAGGCCGATGCTCTAACCACTGAGCAAACTGGCCAGGGCCCCATTTTTCACATATTAAGTTTGAGATACCTGTGACACATGTCAAGCTGGCAGATAGTGATCTGAGACTGGGGCTCAGAGGAGAGGTTTGGATTAGACTAGAGAGAAATAGTTCTCAGCCCATATAGGTCCATGGGGTTAGGAAGGTGGTATAGATAGACAAGAGAAGAGAGCCCGAGGACCATGCCCTGGGTGGGTTAATCAATTCATATACCACAAAGACTGTTAGAATGTGAGTAAAAGACCAGGGGCCTGCAGAGGAGAACAAAAATGAACAGAGATCTAAGAGGAGAACACAGAGGCTGTGGTGTCATTGAACCAAGAGAGGAGCTTGACGAAAGAGAGGGATCTCAGCTATGGCAAATGCTGCTGAGAGATCAAACGGGAAAGCACAGAACAGTGTTCACCGGTTCAAGCAACAGGGAGCCATATACTGTTAAGAAGCATTACAAAGCCATTTTCAGTGGAGACGTGGGAACTAAACAAGGTAGTAGGTGGGAGGTGCAGTAGTCGCTCATGAAGACTTAACTCTTCCAGAAGTTTGGCTCTGAAAAGAGCAGAAAGGAAGGCACCTGGAGAGAGATGAAGAGTGAAGGGAGGCAGGAGTGGAGGAATGATAATAGATGGAGTGAGATTAATGACACAGGACAGAGAAGGGATAACCAAAGGAGCAAAACCCTTCAGCAGTTGAGAGGAGATCTGAGACACAGGTGCAGGCAGAGAAGGATTTATCCTGAAGCTTATGAAGCTGAGGCCCCAGGGCTCCTCACTGGCATGGGCCCCTTCAAGACCCAGTGTTTATTTGTAATTTTGTATTCTTTTTTCTACAGAGGGCCCTCAAATTATAGAGACTTCAGGCACCTGCAAAACCTGCTTTTGCCTGGCATTGAGGAATTGACTTTTGATAGGAGATGAGATATCCCTGTGTTTATCAAACTTTAATGATGACAGTAAAATAAAACAATGAAAAAAGCCTCAAGGTGCCCCAACATTTATTAGCAGAATCCCTGGAATTTGTGTCCCCCAGTCTGAGGATCAATGTTCTGCTTGGGACATTCACATACTTGATTGGGAGCTGAGATCTACAGCTGACCTCACCTGCACCATGTACAGTGGGGCTCCATGGCTTTGCAGCTTGTACAGACACATAGGAGCCCCTGCCTGGAAAGACCCTCGTTTGGGTTAATGCTCAGCTGTCACTGCCTTGAACTTCCTCATAATACTTGAACAAGGGTTTCACTTTCTCATTCTGTACTGGGCCCTGCAAATTCCATAACTAGTCCTGACCAAGTGTTATCCTTGATTTTTAATTATTTTTTAAAATATGTTTTTATTAATTTTTTAAAGAAAGAGGAAAGGAGAGAGAGATAGGAAGATCGATGCGAAGGAGATACATCGATCTGCTGCCTCCTGCATGTCCCCCACTGGAGTCGAGCTCAAAACCCCGGTAAATGCCCTGACCTGGAATCAAACCGGGACTTCTCAGTCCATGGGACGACCCTCAATCCACTGAGTCACAGTGACAGGCATAGCTGTTTAAAATTTGAGATACAATTTACACACCATGAATACTTCAGGCACCTGCAATACTTGGTTTTGCCCTGTAGGGATGAAGGGACTGACTTTTGATTAAGTGTTACTTAATCAGGACCTCGGTGTCTTCATCTTCACATGACCATAATAATAAATCTCACTTCTTAGGTAGGTGGTATGACAATGAAGACAAAGTTCTGTGAGCTCCTCCAAAGAAGTGATTCTTCTCATTAGGAGAGCTCTCATACTGTTCTTGCATGCCCCTTCTTAGCATGCTTAGGTTTCTTGCAGCTGCTGTTGAGGCTTTCTATTCATGACCCACACCAATGTGATTTTTTTCTTCCTTTCACACTAACAACCTTTTCCAAATGAGGCTTAAATATATTGATCACATCCTTCTCTTTCTCTAGCTATCTCTGCTTGGTAGGGTTTGGGTCCATTGGTGATTGACCTATATATATGGAAGGTATAGCAGATGAAAATCCAAGACTCATTTGGCCAAAGTTAATGCTTTTGGTCCCCTCCTTCTCATGAGGGAGCCTGAGACAACAGCTCAGCAGAGTTAGCAAGAAAAAACAAAAACAAAAAAAGACAAAGAGAGTCAACTCTGTTTCTAACATTCGCAGAACTCAATACTCAAATGCAGACAAAGAAACAACTTATAATTTATGCTAACAAACTTAAAATCTTATGTCCTTCTGGCTTGGTAACTATATTTTCATAATGTTGGATAGATTTAAATTTAGCATGTTTGGACTCCTTGGAGTTCTTGCTGGAACATAATAGTGTGAGGTGAGCCAGCTTCCTGTTTTCTCCATTTCTTTTCCCATTCCTGGCTCAGAATGTTTGGAGGGGATAATAGATTAGCCACAGAGGGACTGAAGGCAGAGGGGATAGAGAACTTCCAAATCTCACCCTTGAGTTGAGCTGGGCTTATGAGAGCATCTTAGTTTTTATTATTATAGGGATTCATTTCTCAGTATTGGAAAAGATGCAAGAATGCTCGGGTCAAGTGAAGTAAGGGTTCAGGTTGCATGCCCTAGCCTCTGCCCTGCACATCGCTGGGTGCAACCTCACTTGCTTGTTGAGGTCCTCTCTCAGGAATGGCTGCCCAGCAGGACTGGGTCTCTTTCAGTGGGCTTGACAAGACCAATGCAAAGGTGCGAGTAAAGAAGGAAAGGCATTGCAGGAAGTTTTGAATAATTTGTCCTGAGAAACTGTATTTCCCAATCATTCTACAGGTTCTATGTTCCTTTATGAACAGGATTAGGCCCTGACTGATGTGGCTCAGTGATTAGAGTGTTGGGCCTCACACCTATGGGTCATGGGTTCAATTCCTAGTCAAGAGCATGTACCTGGATTGCAGGTTTGATCCCCAGCCTGGTCAAGGCTTGTGCGGGAGGCAACCAATAGGTGTGTCTCTCTCACATGGATGTTTCTCTCTCTCTCTCTCTTCCTCCCTCCTTTCCTTCTACCCTCTCTAAAAAATCAGTGGAAAAAATTCTCAGGTGAAGATTAACAATAACAACAAAGATAACAGGATTAGGTGCTTCCTATCTGAACATAAGGCAAAGGTTGGTGAGCCAAGAATTTCCAGAGGAAGTTGTGGTGAAGAGAGAAGTAGTGGACACTACTGTGATAAATGGATGACTAGACTTTGAAGGTATCTCCAGAGTTCCCACCCTAACAAGAGTAAACTTTGGCATGATGGTAGGCTACTTTCAGCAGGATGGTAAACAGAATTTAGCCAAGCTCCTGAGAGTTGCCTGGCTTTCTAGTATTTGTGTCAAAGAGATCATGAGAAGCAAAGGGAGCTGCCAGGGGACATCATACTGCCAGGTGAAAAGACTTTCTGAGAACAAAGTCAACACAGAATAAAACAAAGCCAAGAGACTCAGGGAGACAGCAAGCATGAACAAACTGATGACCATGGACCCAACCTTGCCGGAGATCAGTAACCCTTAACATTTCTAGACAATAAATTCCCCCTCTACTTTTTTTTTTTTCTTCATGAGTTACTATAGGTTGGTTTTCTGTTACTTGCAAATGAAAGAGTCCTGATTAACTCCTGAAGCAAGGCTCCACATACATGGTTGGAAAATTGAGTTGAATAGTACAGGGGAGATCCGTCAAATTATGGCCCATCTGTGAGCATGGTATAAATTGGATACCACAGCCCGGCCGGTGTGGCTCAGTGGTTGAGCGTAGACCCATGCACCAAGAAGTCGCCAGTTTTATTCCTGGTCAGGGCACATGCCCAGGTTGTGGGCCTGATCCCCAGTGGGAGGCATGCAGGAAGTGGCCCATCAATGTTCTCTCTCATGGATGTTTCTCTCTCTTTCTCCCTCTCCCTTCTTTTCTCTCTAAAATTAATAAAGAAAAAATAAATTTGATACCACACTAAATAAGAACTGATAAACACTCTCTGGGAATCTGTATAAACACTTGACCGGAAGGATCAGGTAAGCCATTCCTTCTAATTTCACTCCTTCTTACACTCTGTCCATTCCCCACAACATACACAAACCAACAACTGCCTGAATTTCTCCAGTGTGGAAAGTAAGGAAAGCAAAGAAAGCCACAGATATGTCTACCAACCAGCTGACAGTAAGACAGTTTTAATTACTGATTCCCAGGACAAAGGGCATATTGTCTTAATTATATGGTCACACACAAATAATTAGTGAGTTCCCATTAGAGGTAAGGCATTGGGATAAATACTGTGGCAGATGCACAGTAGAAAACATTGGTCCTTCCTTCAAGGAGATTATAAGGTTAACTGGGTAATAAAACCTAAATAGTGAATATAGAAAGTTAAAAAAAAAACAACAACACGTGTTTGAAGAATAGTTTGGTAGTTTGGCAATTTCTAAAAAAGTTAAACATGGAGTTACCATTTGATTGAGCAATTCCATTTCTTGCTATTTACCCAAGATAAAAAAAAAACAAAAACAAATGTCCACACAAACATTGTACATGAATGTTCACAGCAGTACTATTTGCAATAGTCAAAGGTGGAAACAACCCAAATATCCATTAGCTGTGGAATGAATAAACAAAATGTGGTATAGCCATACAATGGAATATTATTCCACCATAAAAAAAGGAATAAAGTATTATAGTACAATATGAAATATAAATTTTATCTTTGTCCCTGGTTTCTGACATAGAGCTTTATCTAAACCTCTCAGAATTTCCCAAGTGATAGGAGAGATTTTTGTTATTCACAAGCCCCTTTCAACCACACCTGGGTTTATGCTAATGAGTTAACTCTTGGTGGGCCCCTAGATAGCTTCAGTTTGAGAGCTGGCTGTGAGGAAGACCAAGTCATGATTAGAGAGTTGATATTTTAGCCCCATTTCCAACAACCAAAGAGTGAAAGGCAGGAGATTGAATTCAATCACCAATGGCTAACGATTTAATCAATCATGCCTACATAATGAAACCTCCATAAAAAACCCCTAAACAATGGGGTTTGAAGAGCTTCTGAGTTCGTGAACACATCAAAGTGCTGGGAGGGCAGAGTGCCCTGAGAAGCCACGGAAGCTCTGTGACTCCTCTTGTATTTTGCCCCATGCATCTCTTCCATTTGGCTGTTCCTGAGTTGAATCCTTTATAACAAACAGGTAACAGTAAGTGAAGTGCATTCCTGAGTTCTATGAGTCAGAGTCATTCTAGTGAATGTTCAAACCTAAGAGGGGAAACCCTGAATTTGTAGTTGGCTGGGCAGAAATGTAGGTATCCTGGGCACTCCATCTGCAGCTGGTGTCTGAAGTGGGAATAGTCTTGTGGGATTGAACCCTTATCCAGTGGGATCTGACCCCAACTTCAGGAGTTACTGGCAGAATTGAATTGTAGGATACCCAGCTGGTGGCAAGGAACCAGTTGATGTCATGAAAAAAGAACGTCAGAAGTATTTATACATGCTACAGCCTGGATGAACCATGAAAACATGCTAAGTGAAAGAAGCCAGACACAAAGGCCACATATTGTATTATTCCTTTAATAGTAAATGTTCAGAAAATACCAGAATTTATAGAGACAAGAATTGATTAGTGGTTGCCAGAGACTTGGAGGAGAGGAGAATTGAGAGCGACTATTAATGAATATGGATTTCTGTTTGGAGTGATGAAATGTTTGGGAATTTGATAGTGGTGATGATTGCACAATTTTGTGAGTATAATGAAAACCACTGAACTGTACACTTTGAAAACAAATAAACTTTATTTTTAAAAGCAAGGGAAAGGGGTGTAGCAAAGTTATATATGAGAGTTTATCACAGTATCTCTCCTTGAATAAAGCAATGTATTGTGAAGGAGGCACTATAATGACAAACGGGAGAAATGTTAGCTTTTGGTCAATTGACAGTGACTTCAAAATAGCTGATTCCATTATAGTGGCTATTTCCAAACTATTGTCTTGCTTAACTTAATATAGACACCAAATATTTCTGTCTTAATCACATAGCTAAATCCTTGTCAACTCCCAACATTAACTTCCCTCTCAGTCTTACATCAATAAAGCATGTGTTGTTTTTGACATAAAAAAGTACAAGAGATATAAAAGAAAAACTAAGGTTGTTGTATTAGCATGTGTTCTTCCTGGAAAGCAAGTACAGAGACCAAGGCTTGAGTAAAAGTGTTGGGGTGGGGTGGAGCATCAGTAATCCCATGGAATTAAGGAGAGTAAAAGTGGAAAGGAGGGAAAGTCAATACAAAGGTGTATTCTCAAAATGGTTGTTGTAGGAAATTGAGTCTCTCTCTGAAGGACTTTTTGAGGAGCTATGTTGAATGGTCTCACAATTATCCACCTTGGAGTCGGAAGAACTGGTTCCTGATCCCATTCGTCAAGGTTTGCCCCACCAGTCATTGACTCCCCTGCATATCTAAGTTGTGTGGGTTTTGTCAGTGTTCCTCACCTCAGCCTCTGAGTTCTGAGGCAGAATATAAGAATTATGCCCAAGAAAAGTTTGTTGTTCCTTCATGAGACTTATACTATTGGCTCCCCTGGTTCTCAGACCTTCGGATTTGGACTGGAACTATACAACCAGCTTTCCTGGACCTCCATCTAGCAGATGGCTTATTTTGAGGAGTCTCAACCTCCATAATCATATACTCCCTTCAATGATATTATACTAGAAGATATTGAATGCATATAAAATCATGCCTAACATGAAATTCTTAACATGAAGTTATGAGAGTAATAATGAGCTATTCAGCTATAGAAGTCATAGGAACCTCTTCCTTGGTTTCTTAGATTGCTCTTTCTGGGGAAAGCTAGCTACCATGTTGTGAGCACACCCAAGCAGCCCTGTAAAGACCCTACAGAGAAGCTGAGGCTTCCTGCCAACAGCCAGCACCAATTTGCCAGTGATGGAGAAGGTGCAGTCTAGGAAGTAGGCTCTTACCAAACACTAACTATGCCACCACAGTAATATTGGACTTCCAAGCATCCAGAACTGTGAAAAATAAATTTCTGTTTGCAAGCCAAAATATTTTCTTTTGGCTGGAATAAAATGTGGGCCAATTAATAATTTAATAAATATTATAACATCTTAAATTTACACAATGCTGCCCTGGCTGGTATGACTCAGCGGTAAGAGCGTCGCCCGCAGACCAAAGAGTCCTGGGTTTGATTCCAGCCAAAGGCATGTACCTTGGTTGCAGTTCATCTCTGGCTCTGGTTAGGGTTGTGTGGGGGGCAACCAGTCGATGTGTATCTCTCACACCTTCTTTCTCTCTCTCTCTCTCTCGCTCTCGCTCTCCCCCTCTCTCCCTCCCTCCTACTCTATCTGAAGATAAATGAAAAATTAATATCCTTGGGTGAGGATTAAAAAAAAAAAAAGAATGTCCTCAGGTGAGGATTAAAAAAATATATTTACACAATGCTAATGTCAAATGTATTTCAATTTTTAAAATTAAGACAAATTTAAAATATTATAGACAATAAATGCTAAGAGATCAATACAAGAAGGAATCACATCAGGCTCAGAAAATGTAGAGCATCATGAAAGGGTGAAACTTAGATTTGTAATATTAACATAGCTCTAGTATTAGTTACCTAATCTTGTTACCATATTTACTTACATATAATGTACTTTACTTGAATATTGCTTACAATTTAAGTAATTCTCATTTTTTTTCTTTTTTATCATAGCAGGGAACCTAAAAACACAAACATAAAAGACTGGGAATGGACAGTCTTTTCAACAGATGGTGCTAGGAAAACTAGGTATACACACTCAAACGAACAAAGTTGGACCCTTGCCTTTCACCATATGCAAAAACTAACTCAAAAATGAATAAAAAACCTAAACATATGTGCTATAACTATAAAGCCCTTAGAAGAAATGATAAGGAACATTTTCATAACATTGGATTTGACAATCACTTCTTGCATTTGACACTAAAAGCACAGGCAACAAAAGAAGAAGTAAATAAATAGGACTTCATCAAAATTTTAAAAATTTGTATGTCAAAGAACACTATGGCCCTGGCTGGTTTGGTTCAGTGTTTAGAGTGCTGGCCTGCAGACGGAAGGGTCACAGATTCAATTCTTAATCAAGGGCATATACCTGGGTTGCAGGTTTGATCACCAGCCCTGGTGGGGGTTATGTGGGAGGCAACCAATCGATGTGTCTCTCTCAAATAGATGTTTCTCTCTCTCTCTCTCTCGCCCCTCTCCCTCCCTCCCTTCCACTCTATCTAAAAATCAATGGAAAAAATATTCTTGGGTGAGGATTAACAAAAAAAGAAAAAAAGAACACTAAATAAATTTATTTTGCTATAGTATCTTAGGTTTTGGTATTAGTGTTATGCTGACCTTATAAAATGAACTTGACATTAATTCTTCACCTTTACTTTTTGTGAAAATTAAACACACTGGCTTTCCTCAAAACATTTAATTATGATAAAATTTACCATTTTTAAGTCATATTAAGTAGACTCATTATTGTGTAATCATTACCACCATCTCCAGAAAATTCTTTTCATCTTGCAAAATTGAAATTCTATACACACCAAACAATAACTCCCCATTCCCTTAGCTCTTGGGCCCTGGCAACCACCATTCTACTTTCTGTCTCTATAAATTTGACCACTCTAAATACCTCATATAAGTGGAATCATTCAGTATTTGACATTTTGTGACTGGCTTATTTCACTTAGGATAATGTCCTCAAGGTTCATTCATGTTGTAGCATGTGTCAGAATTTACTTCCCCTTTAAAGCTGAAAAACTGTCAATTGTAGCCCTGGTTGATGTGGCAAAATTGTTAGAGTGTCAGCCCACGGGCCAAAGGGTTGAGGGTTTGATTCCTGTTCAAGGGCATGTACCTGGGTTGCAGATTCAACCCCCAGCCCTGGGTTGGGATGTGTGCAGGAGGCAACCAATCAATCCATGTGTCTCTCTCACATCAACGTTTCTCTCTCCCCTGGTACCTTCCACTCTATCTAAAAATCAATTTAAAAATATCCTCAGGTGAGGATTAACAACAACAACAACAACAAAAAGAACACTATGGCTCAGTTGGTTGGGGTGATGTCCCATGCACTAAAAATTTGCTGGTTGGATATCTGGTTAGAGTACATACCCAGGTTTCAGGTTCAATCCCCTGTCAGGACGTGTTGGAGAAGTAACTGATCAATGTTTCTCTCTCTCTCTCTTCCCCCTTTCTCCCTCCCTCCCTCCCTCCCTCCCTCCCTGTCTCTAAGATCAATTGAAAAAGAGAGGGAGAGTGAAAAGACAGCCCAAAGAATGGGAGAAAATATTTGCTAACCATATATCTGATAAGGGATTTGTATACAGAATATATAAAAAATGTCTACAATTTAACAACAACAGCAAAAAACACTACCCAACACAAAAGGGCAAAAGACTTGAATAGATATTTCTTCAAAAAAAGATATACAGATAAAGCAGATACACAGATGGCCAGTAAGCATATGAAACGATAATTAGCATCACTAGTCATTAAAAAAATACAAATAAAAACTACACGAGATACCACTTCCCACCCATTAGGATAATTATTATATTTTTTAAAAACTAAAAATAATAAATGGTGGCATGGATGTGGAGAAACCGTAATTCTTGTACATTGCTGATGGGAATGTAAAATAGTGCAGCCACTATGGAAAACAGATTGGTGGTTCCTCAAAAGCTAAAGTTAGAATTACCATATGATCCAGCAATTCCACTTCTGGGTGTACACCCAAAGGAATTGAAAGCAGGAACTCAAACAGACATTATGTACCATGTCCCAGACAGAATTGTTTATAATAGCCAAAAGGTAGAAACAACCCCATGTTCGACAGATAAATGAGTAAAAAAATGTGGTATATACATACAGTGTAATATTATTTGACCTTAAAAGGAAGGAAATTCTGACACCTGCTACAAGAATGAAACTTAAAAACATTGTACTATGTGAACTACACCAGATACAAGAAGACAAATATTATATGATACCATGTACATGGGGTACCCAGAAGAGTCAAATTCGTAGAGACAGAAAGGAGATTAAGAGGTTATTAAGGTCTGGGGAGGGAGGAATGTGGAGCTATTGTTTAATGGGTACAGAGCTTCTGTGTGGGCTCATAAAAAAAGCTTTGGAAATAGATAGGTATGGGTGATGGTTGCACAACACTGTGAATATAATTAATGTCATTGAATTATATACTTAAAAATAGTAAATTTTATATAATATGTATTTTGCCACAATGAAAGAAAAAAGTACTGGAAGGAAGGAAGGAAGGAAGGAAGGAGGAAGGAAGGAAGGAAGGAAGGAAGGAAGGAAGGAAGGGGCAAAAGTTCTTCAAAGAGAACCTTTCAGCAACATCCAGGGCAAACCTGTACCATCTTAAATTAATAAAGCAATTTTAGGGGCCTATGAAACAAAGTGAGTTTAGGAGCAGGACTGATCATCTGTACCTGTGTGTCAAATGGGGCATCTACAGCTGCAGTGCTGCTAGTGACAGTGCTTTGAGAAAAATAGTTTCGAATTAGGCATTTGGCTAGGGTTGCTCTGAAATTGAACCCCTACAAGGTTGAGCTTTCCCCGGACTTGTTTGTTTGGCTCTTCTTTTATTGTCATGAGCCAAAGCCATAGCCAGATCCCCACCTGGCACCGAAGAATTCAAGAGAGACTTTGATGCACTATTACAGAGTCTCTTCAGCTTCTGCCACTGGCTGCTGGACTCCACAGTCTGCTACCACCTGACTAATGATACTGCTGTGTCATCTTTGCTTTTAAAATGTCATTCTATGAGCCCTCCTAGGCAGGACTTCAAGAACCGTTTTTCTGGTTCTTCCTGTTTAGCACCTGCTATTGTGATTGCCCTCTGAGATTCACAACAAATAGTTTTTCCCTCCAGTTTCCTTTGCCTGTGGCATACAACCAGCTCTAGCTAGTTTGCAGCCACGAACCCATGCACTCTCTCCACTCTTCCCAATTCCACCTTCAGATGATCTTTGTAGGACACAAGAAGTGCCTGTCCCTGCAGCCACCACATGGCAAGGCTTGTGCTGAGCACTCCTGCATTTGGCACTATTTCCCTGAGAATTTCCTGCTTGTTCTTTTCCATAGTTCTTCAAGGCTTTGTCTTTCTTTGGTCATATCTTGCAGGGAAGAATTTACTTTTCTTCAAAGACTTACACTGAGGGGGGATCTCAGATCTACAACTGTTTTCAGAGAATTGTGTATGCAGAAAAAAGTTTGAGAAATGTTTTCTAAATGCTCCCTTTCCAAAATTTAATTCTGATATCTTGCCACATAAAAGTTTTTTTTTAATTGTGGTAAAATACACAAAACAAAATGTACCATCTAAACCAGTTTTAAGTGTACAGTTCAGTAGTGTTGAGTACATTCACACTGTTGTGCAACCAATCTCCAGAACTCTTTTTATCTTGTAAAACTAAAACTCCATACCTACTAAACAGCAACTCCTCTAGCCTCCTCCCCCAAGCCCTTAGCAAGCACCATTCTACTTTGAGTCTCTATGAATTTGACTACCCAGGTACCTCATGTAAGTGCAATCATACAATATTTGTCTTTTTGTAACTGGCTTATTTCACCTACCATGATACTTTCAAGGTTCATCCATATAGTAGCATGTGTAAAAATTTCCTTCCCTTTTAAGACTGAATAATATTCCATTGTTTGTCTACACTACATTTTGTTTATCCATTTATCTGTCCATGGACATTTGGGTTGCTTCCACCTCTTGCCTATTGTAAATAATGCTGCTATAAACATGGGTGTATAAATATCTCTTCGAGACCCTGTTTTCACTTCCTTTGGATATAAACCCAGAAGTGGGGCTACTGGATCATATGGTAATTCTACTTTTAATTTTTTGAGGAACTGTCATACTATTACTGTAGTTAGCTAACTATTAATGGGAAAGGAAGCAAAGGGGAGACATTGTTGAGCATATTCAGCTGAAAAACAGAGGCTCATTTGCTTCTCCAGGAAGCTACAGCTTCACTCCCTGCCTCCCCCCACCATGGAAGAACTACTGGGCCATTCCCCAAAAATCACTGGGGGAAGGAATAGAACAAAGGGGAAAGTAAACACATGTGCAATAAAGTCAAAATGGTGTGTGTGGGGGGGGGTACTTAATCATAGAGGCCTGTCAGTCTAATCTGAGACAAAGATCATTGGCTAAGGATAGGCCCCAATGCAGGCCCACAGGCAATTTGGGAAGCTGATTGGCTATTTTATTTAATTAATTTATTTATGTATTTATTTATTTATTTATTTTTAAATAATTTTTCTTTATTGATTTTAGAGAGAGAGGAAGGGGGAGAGATAGAAACACTAATGAGAGAGAACATTGATTGACCACTTCCTGCACATCCCTCACTGGAGATTGGGTCCATAACCTGGGCCTGGGCCCTGACCAGGAATCGAACTAGCAACCTCTTGTTGCATGGGTTGCCACTCAACCACTGAGACATGCCAGCCAGGCTGATTGGCTTTTTTTTTTTTTTTTTTTGGAACATCTTAACCATTTTTATTTTATTTTTTAATTATTTTTATTAATTTGTTTTTTTAATTAATTTATTTATTTTTGTTAACAGATGTTTCTCCTTTTCCCCCCACTGATTCCCCTCTTCCCCTCCCTCCCTGCCCTGTCCCCAGCTATGTTGTCTATGTCCATTGTTCATGCATACATGCATATAAGTTCTGTGGTTTATCTCTTCCCCCCAACCCCCTCTTCTGGGGATTGTCAGTCTGTACCCCACTTCCACGTCTCTGGGACTACCCCATTCCTCGGACTGTTATGTTCATTATATTCCACAAATAAGTGAGATCATATACTTGTCTTTCTCTGTTTGGCTTGTTTTGCTTAGGATAATACTTTCTAGGTCCCTCCATGTCACCTCAAAGGATGAGCTCTTTATTTCTTACAGCTGCATAGTACTCCATTGTGTATATGTACCACTGCTTTTTTATCCATTTGTTTACTGATAGACACTTGGGCTGTTTTCAGATGTTAGCTATTATAAATAGTGCTGCTATGAACATGGGGGTACATATATTCTTTCTGATTGGCGTTTCAGGCTTCTTAGGGTTATTCCTAGAAGTGGGATCACTGGGTCAAATGGCAGTTCAATTTTTATTTTTTTGAGGTAACACCATATTGTTTTCCATAGTGGCTGCACCAGTCTGCATTCCCACCAGCAGTGTACTAGAGTCTCCTTTTCTCCACACCCTCGCCAACACTTGTTGTTTGATGATTTGTTGATGGCAGCCATTCTGACAGGTGTGGGGTGATACCTAATTGACTATTTTTAAAAAGCTTCTGGCACTGGCCGGTTTGGCTCAGTGGTTAGAGCATCAGCCTGCAGACCAAAGAGTCGTGGGTTTGATTCTAGCCAAGGGCACGTACCTCAGTTGCGGTTAGTCCCCAGCCCTGGTCAGGGTCATGCAGGAGGCAACCAGTCAATGTGTCCCTCTCACATTGATGTCTCTCCCCTGCCCCCCACTCTATCTGAAGATATTTGAGAAAATATCCTCAGGTGAGGATTAAAAAAAAAAAGCTTCTAGTTCCTCCCAAGCCTGAGAGTACATAATTCCAGGTGAACAACGAATCTCTCCCTCTCTCTTACCCGCACTTGCCCGGACGTTCTTGCATTCTCTCTCCATAGCCACGTGGCTTAGCAGCTGCGTGGCTGACTGCCACGTGAACTCCAAATGCAGGCTCCAGGCTGAAGCCTAGATACCGCAGCACAGCAACGATTGCAGCTGGGAACACAAACTGAGCTAGACAGATGCTGGACTGAACTAAGCTTTAATATGGCACAGAATCTCTGGACATTGACTCTATTTCTGGCCCTGATTTTCTATGGCAAGACAAAAAGAGATGGGAAACCGGGGAACTTCTGTAATTTTGCTTCCCGAATAAATTTTGCCACCAGACCTCATCCTCTCTTGTGGCTCCCTGGAAATGCTTTCCCTTGCAACACCGCATGAAGCCCGCAGCCACCGGCAGCAATACGGTTCCGTACAAGTTTTAGAGGATAACAGAAATATCCAGAAATGATCAATAGAAGAATCTGAATTAAAGCGATGCAAGATGATAAGTCTGGCATTTTGAAATTTTATCATTAATATTTTCTTATTTCTTGGCTTTTCTCAACCCCTGTCTCTTTCCTTTCATTTTAGTTATGGAGTGAAGATTTTATTTTATTTTATTTTTTGAGTGCTTGAGGCTGGCAATTGTCTCAGTTTATAAGAGAGTGACTTCGGGATAACAACTGAGGAAGAAAGGGAGAGGAAGCAGAACTGAGTAGAAGGAGAAGTTAAGCTGCAATGTAAGCCCGATGACAGCCTCATTCAAGCCCAGTTTTAGCTCTGGAACTAAAATTGGTCATCAAGTCATTCCATGTGTTTATACCCTCCTTGGACATTGGATATGGATTGCCTTAGAAAAAACATGACCTTGAGCTTAGGGGTTCACCATAGCTGAGGCAATACACAAAAGATGAGCATAAGCACGTGAAGGGAACCAAAGTCTTGCCACCCTGAAGCTGCCCTTTTGGGATATTGATTTTCAGCTGCTTATTAAGAGGACTCAGAAAAAAAACTTTGACCCTCCCTCCTTTCCTGCCCAAGAGATTCAGACAAAGAAAGCTGCACCAGGAATGAGATTTTAGGATGTTTGCCTTAGCCTAATTTGAATTAATTATAGTAAAGAAGAATACTTTCAGGCAGGCACCTGTTAGCTAGATACCTGCTGTGTCTTACTGTTTTTGAGTGTCCTAGCAAGAATTGCCCTGCCAGGTCTGTTTTTGGTCTCCCTCAACTACCTGTAAATCACCCATTTTCACTTCTGAAATCTAATGGTCTAACCCACTCCTCTTCCCCACTTTTCTCCTTTGTCTTAAAAATGTCTTATATGCTGCCTCACTGTCTTTGGAATTTCCATGCCTACTTGAAAGAGGGGCACTTCCAGCCCTTGTCACACTAGCCATCAAGTGTCACAGAGGAGAAACCTGTGACTGCTAGAGTACAATGAACTGTCAGTAGTACACAAAATTTGTCTTGATTCTGTGACAGACTGAAGACTGTGACAATGTGCATAAAAATCACAAACTTTTCCAGTTAGAACATAAAAACAAACAGGAGTGATATCTGTAATACTCTCAACGATAAAGATTTTAAAACAAACACACAAAATGAGAGTACCTTCATGTACTTAACTGACAATGGTCTTGAATTGTTCTTACTCCACCAGAGTCCTGCCACTACCCCACCCATGTAAGCTGGACCTCTCCTCCCCAAACATTTTGGTTCTGCTATGCTCATGCTGAGGACTCGGAGTCTACAGAGCGAATCCCACCCAAACCCATCAGAAGGAAGTTCTCTTTGTCAAGTATGGTCTGAGTTCCAGGCCATCTTTGCGTTCTTAGTGTGTGTATGGTTCTGCATTGTATTGGATACTACATTCCTCTTTGGGCTTCCCAGCATTACAGCACATCTTTGAAAAGTGGCTAATCTGAGAAAACTTGGAACCAAAGGAGAAGAGCAGGAACTGAGCCCCAAGTTTAGAGCCCCATTTTAAGCCACTGTGCCAACAATGGAAGCATTATTCTCAACAGCAGGACACATTGTTCTCTGGCTACAACAGAACGGAGATAAACAGCAACGGCGAGGCCCCTGCCCTCTTCCTCAGAGCCTGGGTACTGAATGTGAGATCAGTATTAGTACAGAGGGTGCTGGCAGTTGATGGAGGTGGGGGCACACAAGTCACTTTTTAAACACAAAATATCTGCAAGGAAACAGTAGGGGAAGGTTGAGATGTTACAATAACAATGATCACAAACATTTCCCTATATTCTGGGTATGAAGTAACTAGAGAAACAACAAAGTTTTGCATATAATTTATACACATATATTTGAATTTGCCAAGCCTTATGTAGTCTTGGAGTCAATTTTCAACTTTTTCTCTTTGTCTTCTTCTTTTGATTTTTTTCAGTACTTTCCTGCACTTTACCTCCTCAGATTCCCTACAATATATAGTCGATTCTCGTTGTTCACGGTAGTTATATTCTATGATGTCACAGCAAACACTGAATACTGAATCATTGCTCCTTGGGGAAACACAGGGTTAGGGTCCTACTACTCTGGTCACAACATTTTCATCAACTGATCATTTTGAAAACATCTTATTTAATACATATTATTGATTCGTCAACATTGAACTTATGGCCAACAGCCCTGTAACTGATGCCTGGACAAAGCCCATCTAACATGTATTTTCTCCATGGGGTACATCACAGTCTTCTTGCACTTAGGACCCCAGAGAGCACTTCAGCCCTATACTCGGAGACCTTTTTAAACAGCGAAATCGCCAAGAAAAACACAAAACTGAAAAACACGGCACTAAATGGACCTTGGAAGGCCCTGGCCTGTTTGGCTCAGTGGATAGAGTGTTGGCCCAAGTACTGAATGATCTTGGGTTCGAATCCCAGTCAAGGACCAGTATCTGGGTTACAGGTTCGATCCCCAGCCCCGGTCAGGGTCATGCGGGAGGCAACCAATCTATGTGTCGCTCTTACATTGATGTTCCTCTTTCTCTCTCTCCCCCTCCCTCCCTTTTCCTCGCTCTAAAAATTAATGGAAAAATATCCTCAGTTGAGGATTAACAAAAAAATAAAAAAATAAATGGGCCTCGAATAGGATGTTTACAGAATGAGAGCTGAAACAAGAAGGTGGAGTGTCACCTTGTTTGACCTCAGCTGAGAACGTGCATGTGCTTTGGGCAACTCAAATTTTTCGCAGTTCTGAACATGCCCATGCCTGACTTCAAGAGCACTGCTGGGATTGCTCGTGGGGTTACGAATACATTTTAGTATCAAGAAGACGAATTCACAAATACAGAATCCTGTAACTGTACGAATTTGCAAATGAGAATGTTTTGTTGGTGACATCTTGCCATGAGACCATACAAATATGACACTGCCACATTCCTTAACTCCTCTCCATTTAGAACATGTACTTGGAGATGCTTATCCATTATTTAACACATATTAGCTCTAAAGCCATTGATTCGCAAAGTATGAACCTGGATGGAATGGCAGCATCAGCGTCACCTGGGAACTTGGTAGAAATGTAAATTCTTGGGCCGCACTCAAGATCTACAGGATCAGAATCTCTGGGGGTAAACTCTAGCAATATGGATTTTATAAAGCCCTCCAGGAGATTTCGCCGCACCCTCAGGTTTGAGAACTCTGCTCTAAACCATGAAACTCATCTGGTCCCCCTGGTGGCTACTGGTCTATAGTAGACCTGATTCTTTGTCCTTTGGTGTGGACTCAGAGCTCCGCGGAACTGCGGTCAAATCTTGCTCCTCCCTCTTATATTAGGAAGGCCTTAAGTTACTTAAATACTCTGACCCTCCAGTTTTCTCATCTGAAAAGATGTAAAGATGAAAAGAAATAGCAGATGAGAAAGTACTAAGCACACAAAGGCCCTCAGTAAACATTAGCATTCTTTTATTTCTCTCCCTTTCATTACTCAATCCTGAATAAAACATGAGGGATGAAGGAAAAAAAAATCCCAGAGAGACAGTTTTCTTTCTTTAGAATAGAATAGAGCTTGGGGATTTTAGCTCAGAGAAAACAATTATTATTGTCATCATTCTCTCTCTCTCTCTCTCTCTCTCTCTCTCTCTCTCTCTCTCTCTCCCCCTCTCTCCCTCTCTGTAAGGAAAGCTGGTAAGCTAGTACTCTGGTCTGAGTGTGGCTACAGAGGGAAAACACACCAAAGCAAAGTTCTTCAAAGAAAACTCAGATTATTTCACTCAGTTCCTTTACCTTAATATACAATTAAAAAGTAAGGCTCTAGTTCAGCTGGCGTGGCTCAGTGGTTGAGCATTGACCCATGCACCAGAAGGCCACTAGTTCGATTCCCAGTCAGGACACATGCCCAGGTTGTCGGCCAAATCCCCAGTGGGGAGCATGTAGGAGGCGGCCAGTTGATGTTCTCTCTCATCAATGTTTCTCTCTCTCCTTCTCACTTCCTCTGTCTCTAAAATAAATAAAGGAAAAAAAAATTTTTTTTAAAGTAAGTCTCTGAACTCATTACATTCTTCCTATTTCCCTTCTGTCTTCTACCTCTATTCCCAGCAACTTCTCATTCTGTTCTTTTAGCCTAAGGAACTAAGAATTACCTTCAGTTGCCTTGCTAGGATCCTTAAAGACTTTACTTGAAAAACAATTGAATACTGGCTACTGCCAACACCCCTCCTACTTCCCCCAGATATAGCTGAGGGGGATTTCAGGTCTCAACTTGCCAGCCCGTCATCTTGAGTCATGCAGTCACTAAAATCAGCATACAGCCCAGCAAGTTGTTCTGTTCAGAGACTGTAATTGTGCATAGTGGAAGGATTTTTTTCTTTGAAATTGCCTTTTCTGGTTCCTTCATAGGATTACAGATCATGCTCTTTGTTTGCCTACAACAACACTGACTTCCGGTCCGTAAACTCTATTTGGAGTCATCTTGTAGAACGGCTGTTGCTGCCAATGTATAAAATAGTTTGTCCTAACCTTGATTCCTCTCCCCTGAACACTGGTAATGTTCAATAGGTTAACCAACATTTACAATGAGGAAGAGTGGGTTGTAATCTTGGAAGTTTGATGGTAAAAACCAAAGGGAATTTAATGGTAAATTTGTTGTGTTAATGATGTGACATTATCTTATTGTGCTGATGTTCTAAGCCAGGGAAATTCCTTAATACAAGTTTCAAGATACCTCACTAGTCTTTCTCACTCCAACCCACCTTTTTTTTTTTTTTAATACTTCAACTCAGACTCTGGTTCAGCTAGACAAACCTGATCGCCTTCTTTCCCTATGCAATTTTTTTCTCTGAAAAACAGAGTTGGAGAAAGCTGAGACCCAGAAAAGAGAAGTAATTTATCTAGATAATGTTTTGGTCTGGGGCTCTTTCTCCAGCATCATACTTGTCATTTCTACTCTAAGCCTTTACCGTAGGCTTTCCATATTACCGTATTACCCCAATCTTGCTTTCTCCTTTCTACCAAAGCCTGTCCTCAAATCTTTAAAATCTTTCTTGACAAATTTTCTCGTCTAAGAAATCAGACCTTTCTAATGCACATCTGGCTCCGACCATCCCCTTTACCTCAAGATCCTCTTTCTCTTCCTGACATAGAATTACAGACTACAAGGTCACAGAAATTTCTGACAATCACCCCAATTTTTATAGAAAAGGACCCCAACTAGCTAAGTCATTAGTCTGAGATTACAAAGCCAAGTCTAGAACACAAGTCTTTGAGTCCTTAGTTCAAGATTCCTTTTTAATACATGGAAATATCTATTTGAGCTTCTTTTCTCTATTCATATTCTTATGTCTTCTCATGAGATCCATCCTTTTAATTTCTTTGTTACCATTACCCATCATCATAATTATAGTCGATGTCATCACTCAGCCATTGCCAGAGCACAGTGCCAGTGGGCACTGTATCACCATTACTGACTGCCCAGCTCCTTAACTCTTTTTCCTTCTATCCCAAATGACTCTATTTTTATCACCCTGTGAGAATCCATTGCCATCAAGCCTCAAGGATAACAGAGTTCACGCAGGGAAAGAGATTTCCTACCGAAGCAGGAAATCTGCTCTTTTATTTGAAATACAAAATATCAAAATACAACTTGCTAAATTGAAAGAGCAGGAAAGATGGGGACCATAGGAAAAATAATTTCACGGAAGTTGACCCAAGTCTTGTCTATTAGAATTCACAGGACCCAATACCAACTAGTGTGAAGATGCCGAATTTCAGAGGAGTCTGTTATATCATGGCTGCAATACACTGGACAGCGATGAACTGACTCAAGCGGGGCCAATCTGATTCTCTTATGGCAATTTAGAATCGAGGCCTAGAAACACTGGTACCTGTCCTTTAGAGGCTAGAATTATGAAGTGATATAAAGCTAAGGCCCAGATGGCCATCCTTGATGAAACTGTGAAAGAGAATGAAACAGGACTTCAGAGAAGCAAAGATGAAACACTCAAGGAAATGGGCAACAATCCTGGGTCCTGATTCCCACTCCTGGTTCCACCTCTTGGTGGTCTGTGAGAAACCCAGTTAGCCCACCAAAACCCTTCTACTTCTGCTTATTCCTTTCTTTCCCCTTGGCTTGAATCAGTTGAGCAGGTTTCTTATGTAACCAAGAAGTCTGGACTAAGACCCTCCCCTTCTTCACAGAACTGAAAGATGAACCAGGCAATTGCATATGGAAAGGAGGTCAAGGAGAGGGTTGCAAAGACTTGGAGACATTGTCTTCTTCTCTGTAGGGGGTAGTGCTTTTCAGCCTGTGATTTTCTATGAATCAGATCTCACAATCATAGATATTTTCTTTTGCCACACCCCCCACCCCCATCCAGGTAAACACAGCAACTGTTGCCAACCTTCAGCCCTCACGAAACTTCATGTCCTCTCATGCACTTCCTTCTGAAGAACCTAGGGGACACTTTTGTTTATTTAGGGAAAGAAATGAATTTAAAGCCTTGTTTAAGTGAAATCAACTTGTCTTTGGCATTTTGCCTCTGTCTCTGTTGGAAGGTAGAAGGGTACGTTGTGGAGAGTCTCCAACTTCATTCACTAGTGTACTAATTTTATGATTTTTGACATTTCTACATACCACTTGTATTATACTTTTCTTCTTCTTTTTTTAAAAATCCTCATTAGAGTATATGTTTATTATTGATTCTAGAGAGAAAGAAAGAGAGAGAGAAGGAAACATCAATGTGAGAGAGAAACATCGATCTATTGCCTTCCGTACCCACCCCAACCAGGATTGAATCCACAACCTGGGTATGTGTCCTTACCGGGAATCAAACCCATGACCCTTTGGTGCAGGGGACGGTGCTCTAACCAACTGAGCCACACTGGCCAGGGTTGAGTTTTCTTAATATTTTTTGAAATATACTTAAAGTTTATTTGCTTATGCTCACCTATAATATTCATTAATGAAATCATAAGTTTGCTATGCATATTATATTCTTCTAATATACATTAAAATGTAAAATTATCACAATAAAAACACATTTTTACCACCTCAGATCATCTCACGTGCACCACCGTAGGAAACATTATTATAGTGTGGGCGTTGAAGTCAGACAGGCCTTGTTGAGGTCTCAGCTCTGCCACTTACTACCTGTATGACCTTGGACAAGACACTTAATCTCTCTTAACTTCAATATCATCATAATCAGCATGTTTTCCTCAGGATTTTGGTGAGGATTAAATGGGATATGTTTAAATATAGTGTGTTTCAACTGCTTAGCACAATGCCTAGCCCACAGTAAATACTCGGTAGATACTAACTACTACTCTGTACCCTCTGGTTCTGCTCTTTGTCTACTCCGTCTTATTTCCTTTCTTCTCTTCTCAATCTGTTTGAAACAGGCACCAGCATGAAATAGGTTTGCTTCCTGAAGTGTACGGAATTCATATAAATCCCTTCGAAGTCCAGAATAGAAAGCTGAGTGTGGAGCATCTGTTAGGTGCAGGTTTGTTGTGTCAGTGATGTGGCATTATCCTATTGTGCTGATACGACTGCGGTCATGCTATTGTTTCTATAGAATCTCATTTCCAAGGCGATCAAAGCCCTCATGAACATTTTCTAACTCATCCCTATTAAGTGTGAACGAGTGTTACCTCAATTTTCAGGTGGGGGATCAAGACCCCAACAGGCCTGACCCGGTTACTCAGTAACATAACAGCAGAACCACACAGAAGAATCCAGGACTCCTATTCAGAGGGAAGATATGGCCTTACTGCAACATTCTCTGTGCTGACATGGAAGGCGTGCACGGAAGGAGCAGGGAAAGTGCTCCATGCTCATGATGATGCTCCAGCAAAGAAATGGAGCATACTTCACCTTTCAGGTTTAACCACTAGGTATCCTTACTTAGCAATTCTTAAGGTAGTTTTCCTTGAATACTACTTTGAAAACAAGGTCTTAGTTGATCATATTGCCATTCTGCTCCTCAAATTCCTGTCCGTTATAAAATCAAGCTGGTCTTGAAATGCTGAAAAATAACTATGTCTGAAATTAACCCCGCCCCCATCACCACATCACCCTAGTCCCACCCTGGAGACAAAGATTCCATTCCTGTATCACAAGCCATTACCTGTCTGGGGAACTGGTTTCCCCCATAGCCTGTCTTTGATTACACGCTTGCTAATATATAATATTTCGATTATTTGTTTCTTTTTAAAATTTGTGTTTTCTTTTAATTTTGATAATTAAAAAATATATAAGAAAGTAATTCTTTCTCTTTTTTTCAAAATAGAACATTGATGAAAGTTAGAGTTGGAAGAAATATCACATTATACAGACATGAAACCAAACCCTAATGAGGCCAAGTCATACAGCGAGACAATAACACTCCTAGAAATAGAACTGAAGTACCCTGTCTCCAGGCACAAGCTGTTTTCACTACTGAGGTGGTTTCTTTGCTTACATTTACAAGTTTGGGTACCTTACTGAGCCCTTTGAATTACTGAGCTCTGTGTTTTTAATTGGGATGTTTAGTATAAAAGGCTGTGTGGGAAGAAAAGGAAGAGATAGTCATGGAAACACCTGCTTTAGAATATGAAGTAGACCCAAAAATATGTATCCACAGAGAGAACCCCCTGATTATACTGATGTAGGTGATCCAAACTGATCCCAGGTTATAGACTGACCTGGGTTATGTCTGGCTTTTACTTAACATTGAGGCCATGCTAAGGACTGATGAGCAGGTGTCCCCTGCAGCTGGGGTCTCTTTGCTGAAGGAGAAATGAAACAGTCCACAGAGAACTTGAAAAGGAGGTAGTATGACACAGCATTCGCCCTTTATTTACTTTTGTTCTGAAGAGGTTTGAGGTTGCTTAAACAAAGGGCATGCGTACAATAAAGTCAGTATCAGGACTGTTTAAAGTAAGAATAAGCAAACCAAGAAGGCTATCATACGTACTGAATATATTTTTGTCTCTAAGCCTCCTGGAAACCATAAAAAAAAAACACACAAAAAAAACGGAAACAAGTTGTAAAGAAAGGTTGATGCCTACCAATTATCCACAATAGAATGAAATTTTTCTGGAACTAAATTCTTAAAATATTTTTTCACACATAAGATCTTATTTTAAGGACTATTGTGCAATATAATAGACAATGTCCTAGACAGTAGCTTTACAATAAATGCAGAAAATTTTCATAGGACTGTTTCCTGTAACAAGTTTGGATTGGAGTCAAGATTATTATAACAAGGTCTAGTGGCTACAGCATTAGATTAATCTATGATGAAGAGCCAGATATTTATTATTTTTGGGCCACAGTTTTCTATCCTACAAAATGAAGGAGAAGAGGTAAGGAATCCTATCAAATTCATCTGGGGAGTTTATTCAAAAGGTATATGCCTCCTATGTTATCCTATCCTCTACCCCCTTGCTTATCAAATGTCTTGTGAAAAGTTATTCCAGATGACTTTTTAAAAAATATATATGTTTTTATTGACTTTAGAGAGGGGGCAGAGAGAGAACTATTGATGTGAGATGCATTCACGAGGTAGCTGTGAATGCCTCTCCACTGGGGATCAAGCCCAAAACCCAGCTGACTGGAAATTGAACTAGTTACCTTTTGGTTCATGGGACGACACTCAACCAACTAAGACACACTGCTTGGGGTGACTTTTTTAATACCAAAAAAACTAATGGGAGTAATATAATACTTATGTACTTACCTCTCAAAATGAACAAATTTAGTCATATATTTTTTAGGCCTTAAAAATTAAAAAAAGGAATACAGCATTATAGATCAAGATGAAGTCTCTATATCAGTTACAGTGGGCTAGGCTATACTGCAGTAAGAAACATACAATCGCTGACAAAGGCAAACGCAGTATCACCTCCTCCCACAACCACATGAAAATTACAACTAAACTACAGAACAACCACCATTCAGAACTGCCTGAAATTGAGCTGAATGGAAGTCCTACAACTATGGAATTAAAGAAGAAGCCACATTGAGACTGGTAGGAGGGGTGGAGGCAGAAGGGCTGGTCCCACACCTACCTGTGGCGGATAAAAATCAGGAGGGACACGATGGCTGGGAAGATCCTCTCTGAGGAGTGAGGGGTCCCCGTCCCACACTAGGTCCTCGGTTCAGGGTTCCAGTGCCCAGAAGAGAAGTCCCCATAACTTCTGGCTGTAAAAACCAATGGGAACCCTGGCCGATTTAGCTCAGCAGTTAGAGCGTTGGCCTGTGGTCCAGAGAGACCTGGGTTTGGTTCCTGCTAAGGGCACGTACCTTGGTTGCGGTTTGTCCCCGGCCCTGGTTGGGTTGTGTGGGAGGCAGCCACTCAATGTGTCCCTTTCTCTCTCTCTCTCTCTTCCTCTCCCTCCCTCCCACTCTATCTGAACAAAAAATGGAAAAATGTCCTGGGGTGGGGATAAAAAAAACCAGTGGGAACTGAGGCTGAGGGAGTCTGAGGCTAAGGGAGTCTTAGGCAGTTCCTCTTAAATGGCACATGCACAGACTTACTCGGATTCACTACCTCCAGGCTCCAGTGCTGAGGAGGCATCTTGAAAGGTACCAGAGACATATACTGTAGTGAAGAACTAAGGTGTTTGGCAATGGGGCAAGAGCTGGAGGGGCAGCTTTCTCCCAGTGCTGGTGGAGGCCATTGTTCCTTGGGTGAGCCCTTCCCTCACCGAGCTGGCAGACAGGCGCCATAGCTGGGACTCAGCAACCTGGCTCACACTGGTTGCCCCACCCTGGTGATTCCCTGAGGCCCTGCCTCACCCAACTTTCGGGCCCCTCCAAGCTGTTTCCAGTGGCTTTACCATAGGATTGGCCTGTCTTGGATCCTGCTTCAGATTCTCCTAAAATCTCTCAAACAAGCAGTATCTGGTCTCAGTAAGCCCCATATCTCTTGTTAAGTGGCCCTAGGCCTCAGGCCTGGCACTAGAAGCAGCCAGCCTTGGTTCACAACTTGGCTTTTCCTGGACACCTCCAAGCCCAGCACAAGAAGCAGTCATCTGCAGATCACTTTGTAGCTTATGCCGGGTGGCCCCAGGTAGAACACAGGCAGTGGCTGACCTTGCCCCAGAGCCAGTGCACCCAGTGGACAGCTTCAGACCACATCGAAACACCACCACCCAACCACCTCCACATGTGATATGCTCAATGAGTTGACTCAGTGGGTACCAGAAACCTGCTGAAGTAAGTCTTGCTCTGTGTGGTGGGCCCCTGCATAGCTGATCCTCCAAGGGAGTCAGAGGCCAGTGGTCAGTGGGCACAGCCAGTCCTTGCAGCTGATCAGCCTGAGTAAATCCTTCCCATTGACATGCCAACAGCAGTAAAGACTCAATTACAACAGAAGGGTATCAAGTCCACACAAGGGGTGTACCTTTGAGGGCCCAGCTGGAGTAATCAGGAAGGCTGTGCCACTGGATTCTACAGGTCACCTACAACAATAGGCCACCCTACCAAGCCTAAGAGATATAGCAACTCAACCTAATACATAGAAACAATCAAAGGGAAGCAGCCAAAATGAGGAGACAAACGTGTCTCAAATGAAAGAAAAGAACAATTCTCCAGGAAAAGAACTAATGAGAATAGAGATAAGCAATCAATCACCTGCAGAGTTCAAAACACTGGTTATAAGGATGCACAAGTTTCCCAGATAAGAAAAAGCTAAAGGGGTTCATTACTACTAAACCAATATTATATGAAATGTTGAAGGGTCTTCTTGGAAGAGAAGAAGAACAAAAATATGAACATTAAAATGGCAATTAATACATATCTATCAACAATTGAATCTACAAACAAAATGAGCAAGCAGAACAGAAACAGACTCAAAGATACAGAGAACTTTTTGTTACTTGGCAGATGGGAGGGAGCTGGGGGGATGGGTGAAAAAGATGAAGGAATTAAGAAGTACAAATTGGTTGTTAGAGTGATGAATCTCAAAGGGAACGGGGGAAGGAGGGCAGGATGAGATAAACCAAAGAACTTCTATGCATATATGCATAACCAATGGACACAGACAATAAGGTGGGGAAGGCAGGAGTAGGGTGGAAATGGGGAGGAGGGGGTCAATGGGGGGGAAATAGAGGGGTATCTGAAATACATTCAACAATAAAGATAAGTTAGAAAAAAAAGACAGAAATATACAATCCCACAATTTTAGTGGCTGAAAACAACAAAGGTCTATTTCTCAATCATGATGCATGTTTACTGTGGGTCACTTGGAAACTCTGTTGTGCATTGACTTCACTCCAGCACTCAAGCTGATCAAGTAGCCTGAAACAATGAAATATGAAACACTGCTAGTCGCTATAGCCAAAGGGAAAAGAACATAGTAAACTGTGCATATGGTTCTTAAATCTTCCATTCAGAAGTAACACTTCCACTCACGCTTCATTGACTAGGGCAAGTCCTATGGTCATGTACTTCAAAGAATGTGCCTAGAAGGAAATTAAGAATATTCATATATAGACCCAATGACTGTCCCAGTCCCCTTGGCTTCTCTTCTCAGATCTATTTTCCTCTCCATTCAGAGGCAGCCACTATCAAGAATTGGGTGCATATCTAGACCCCGTTTTATATTTTTTACTACAAAAGAAGCATTTTTATAAATAATATACAGTGTTAGTTTGTGCATTTTATAAAATATTTGTCAATGATATCATACTTTTAGAATGTCTTAAATTTTTAAATTATATTTTGTTTCAAGGATTTGTCTATGCTGAATCATGCAGATCTGTTTCATTTATTTAAATTGCTGCATAGAATTCCATACTATAAATACACTGTGATTTGTTCATTTCTTCCCTTACACACGAACAAACTATTTTCAATTTTTTTTTACTATTACTGGTGGTATGGTATTGTAAATATGTTTGACAGAGTCCCTGGAAGCCTTTCTCAATTGAGTTTAACAAGACAAAGCCTGATATCATAATGTAATCACTGTATAGAATGAATTAACTTCCCTCCTATGCATCTAAAGTGATACTAGTTATGTACCATCCTTGGGAGAGTTGAGAAAATAGTCACTCAAATAATTGCTCATGTTCTCTGGTTCAGCTAAAGAATCCTATTTGAGAAAGGCTGCTCGGAGTATAACCTAGAAGTAGATTGCAACGTCTTCGAATGTGGACATTTTCAACTTTCCTAGATATTGCCAACATATTCTCCAAAATAGATCCTGTAATTTCTATCAGTTGGGTATGACAATTCTCCTTTTCCTGCATCTTTTCCAACATTTGCTATTTTCAGACAGTTTACTTTTGGCCAGTCCCATGGGTATGAAATAGTATCTGACTGTCGTTTTCAGTTGCATGTCTCTGGTTACCAGTGAAGTGGAATGTTTTTTCATATTTAGCAATTGAATTTTTCTGTGCATCACCTGTTCAAGTTCTCTGCCATGGCATAGTTGTGTTTTTCCTGTTAATTTATAGTAATTCTTTATACCTTTTGGATCTAATGCTTCCTCTATTGCATATGTGGCCATCTCACTTTGATTCTGGTATATCTTTCACCTACACATCACCCACCATGGCCACTAAGGTCACTTCTATCTCTACCATTTAATGTATCTACGTCATGACTTAGCACACATATACATATACATATACATATACATATACATATACACTCAAACCTAAGAAACTTTAATCCAAACTACAAAGAGTTCTTCTAAATATATATTCCTTTTATCCCTAAATAACCTCTTCCTGGAAAAGAGGACATATTCTTAATTTTCCTAAGTTGCAAAGAACTTTTGAATGGCCAGATCTGGACAAGGCTATGTTAGGTTAAGCACCATCATTGTTACTCAAAGATCAGCAAGTCCAAATGCTCTCCTCATAGAGGACTTCTTTGACCTAGTGGGCAGCAGACCTGTTTAAAATAAGCTGACCAGTCCTTCAAATGAGACCAGATTTGTGGTTGTCTGTAACAGACCAAGGTAGGGCAGTCAATGGTGCCCTGTGCTCATGAATTGGCAGTGGTGTCTTGAAAAGGAAACATTAGCTTAAAAACATTCTAAGAGCAAAAATAGTGTGGTAATTATAGGAGTAAGTGGAGAGTCAAATTTTTCCTAAACCATCATCATTATCAAAATAGACGATGTGATAGAGTGTGTTAAGATCATGAAGTTATTTATGGTATTTCCCCTTTTCTCTTGTCTCCAAATATTTTATAATAGACTTATATTAATAATTCAAAAATCATGAGACTCAAAACCAAAATGTAACCCACAGTAATTACAAGGATTCTCAGTTTCTCAAGTAGGCGTTCACTTCAAGTTGGGGGAGAAATCAAAGGCAGAAACATGTAAGGGTCTTTCCCATTGGTAAGCTTTTCAAAGTAAATTTGAAAGTGTTAGAAAACTGTAGCTCACCCAGGATGGGGAGGAAGTGGCCAAATGCAGTAACTGAGAAGGGTAGAGAAACAGTACTGGTGATGGAGGGGAGGAACAGATGGAGCAAGGAAGGAAAACGGTGGTTCTGCCAAGTTTAAGGGGGTTCAGAATAGGTTTTTCTGCCTGACTTAACTAGGCGAGAAGGTACAGCGGAGAGAATTGGCGAAGATGTGATATAAAAATGTTTCGTGTAAGCCTTGGTTCTGCTGTTAACTAGTATTTGACCACAGGCAAGTTGCTCGACCTCATCTGAGAAATGAAGGTGACGCCCAGGGTTGTCATGAACCCCAACTGCAATAATATCTGTGAAAGTACTTGGTAAATGTTGAAATTTCTAACTCAGGTTAGTTATCAGTAATAAGAAAAGGACTCCAAAGGAATGCTAGTGAAGAGCAGAGAGAGAGAGACAGAGAAAAGCCCCAAGCCAGCCTTGGCCGGTTTGGCTCAGCAGTTAAAGCGTCGGCCTACAGTCCAGAGAGACCCGGTTTCGGTTCCTGCTAAGGGCATGTACCTCGGTTGCAGTTTGTCTCTGGCCCTGGTTGGGTTGTGCGGGAGGCAGCTACTCAATGTGTCCCTTTCACATCGATGTTTCTCTCTCTCCCACTCTATCTGAACAAAAAATGAAAAAAATGTCCTTGGATGAGGACAGAGAGAGAAAAGAAAGGAAGGAAGGAAGGAAGGAAGGAAGGAAGGAAGGAAGGAAGGAAGGAAGGAAGGAAGGAAGGAAGGAAGGAAGGAAGGAAGAAAGAAAGAAAGAAAGAAAGAAAGAAAGAAAGAAAGAAAGAAAGAAAGAAAGAAAGAAAGAAAAGAAAGGAAGGCCCAAGCCAGAGCAGGAAGGGTGGCCATGACAGAGAGAGCAGGGACCGTGCACAGGACATGGGGACCTAAACCATCCCTGTTCCTTCCTGATTCATGGGGATGGACTTGGGGTTACAGATCTTCAGGACACAGGAGTTTGGGTGAAAACACTGCACATGCACTATATATATTTAAAGTCTAATGTTATTTCTTATTAAATCTCTTCATACTACATTGCGTTGAGAGTGCTTGCCAGTAAAGGTCACCATGGCATCTAGAAAGGTATCTTCTGATGGGTGGAAACAATACCAAATGAGGAGGAATTTTTCCTACCCCAATACCCTTCATCTTCAGGGGGCGGGAGGGGTGACACCACCAGCTCCTGTTAAAGAAGAAACTGAACTCAGGCTGGGGTTCCTACTTCAGCTCCTAAGACTCCGTTGACCTTGGGGACAAATAACTACCTGAGTATTCTTTCCCTCCCATACCCTTAAGGTTGTGGGTTGCATTTTGTAATTTTTTTTTTCCCCTAAAAGGTAGCTGTACACTGGCTTTCTTTTAACCACAGTTCATCAGCCAAGAGAAGAAAAAAAAAAAGATTGACGTGGGAGGAAGTGTGTACAATGTTAGGCCTTACTCCTCTCCAAGTTCCTGATCTCAGGCACCACAGTCAAGGTTGTAGTTTACTTTGAGGAATTAAGGCCTCCAAGGAGTCTAATTGCAATGACCTAAGCTTGGCTCTTGCCTTAAAGATCCCTGGCTTTGGGAAAGGCCTACCTATCAGGTCCTTTCATCATTACACCATTGAAGTGGCTCTTAGGAGCTCCATATAACAGATATGACTACTGAAACCTAGGATGATTAAGTAAATTTCCCAAAGTCTGGAGTGGTATATTATAAGATTTCTATTATTAGCTTCAGAACTGGCTCTTTTTAGGTGTAGCTCAGTGATTGTCAAGGGGCAGAGGGGAATGCACTCTCCCTATTAGTGTGTGTGTGTGTGTGTCTGTCTGTCTGTCTAAGGGGGAGGCTGAAAATTATATTCTATGTAATAATATAATTTGTTCTTGAAAAATAAACCCAATTGCTTTCGTTTCGCAAACAAGAGAAAGTGAAATTGACAAAAGTCTTCTTGGCTATTGGGAAATGCAAAGACAGCTTCTTTCATGAGAAGGACATTCAGAGCAAGAGAATGAGATGTTTATGTTCTATTTATCAGATGGGTTTGCCTCATTGGTGCTTTCAATTTAATATAATCTTGCAATGAAATTATTTGCAATACTCAATCATCTAGAACTTCAATAGTTCTCACAAATAACCACTATTTTTCTCCTATATTTAATTACATAGCCTATGGTCTAAATTCATATGTTGAAGTTTTAACCCCATAGGTGATGGTATTAGTAGGTGTGGCCTTAGGGGGAAAACTAGGTCATGAGGGTGGAACCCTGGTGAATGGAATTAGTGCCCTTATAAAAGAGATCCCACAGAGCTCTCTAGCCATTTCTACTATATAAAGATACAATAAGAAGTCTGTAACCTGGAAAAGGACTCCCACCTGACCATGCTGGCACCTTGATCTCAGATTTCCAGCCTCCAAAACTGTGAGAAATAAATTTCTGCTATTTATAAGATACTCAGTCTGTGTTATTAGCCTGAACAGTCTAAGATACATAGGGGAAAATAACACTCATGATATAAAATGGAAAAGATTGCAATATATTATATATATAGCATAATCTGGACTTCATTAAATTATTTTTTTTTACTAATTTATGAGTTAGTATGAGAGGCAGTGTGCTGCAGTTGAAGGAAGCATGGCCTTGCAATAAGATAGACTAAGATATGTGAGCCCTGGCAAGTGTGGCTGAGTTGGTTGGACGTCATCCCATGCACCAGAAGGTTACTACTTCAATTTCTGGTCAGAGCACATGTCCGGGAGGGGGCATGCAGGAGGCAGTTGATCGATACTTCACTCTCACATCAATGTTTCTCTCTCTCTCCCTCTCCTTCCCTCTATCCCTAAAAATCATTTTTTTAAAAATTTTAGAAAAGAAAGACTAAGGTGTGAATATGGTCTCTGCTACTTACTAGCTATAAAAACGTGGGCAAGTTATATAAACTCTCTGATCTCCAGTTGTTTTATCTGAAAAATGGAGAAAGAATTACATTTATTTTGAGGAAGTTAAATTAAATTAGAATGAATTTATGTAAAATACTTGACACATAGAAATCAGTCGATAAATGATTTTCTCATTATTTTGAGGAGGGAATATAAAAAGCCAGCTTCATCAGCATACGACGGTGCGGTCACACAGGGCCCCGTGCTTGCAAAGCCTCTGTACTTGGTATAATGCTCTGTTGTCGCCATCTTAGACTTTGTACAACTTTTTGAACAAGAGGTTTCACATTTTCATTTTGCACTGGGCACTGCAAATTATGTAGCTGGTTCTGGGAACACACACACACACACACACACACACACACACACAGAAAAGATTGAAAAGCAATAAACCAAAATGTTAACAGTGTTTGTCTTTGGGTAGTTTTATTTTTATTTTTTTTCTTTATTGATTTTAGAGAGAGAGGAAGGGAGAGGGAGAGAAAGATAGAAACTTCAATGAGAGAAAATATCAACTGGCTACCTCCTGCGTGCCCCCCACTGAGGATTTGGCCCACAACCTGAGCATGTGTCCTGACTGGGAATTGAACCGGTGACCTCTTGGTGCATGGGTCGACGCTCAACCATTGAGCTACACCAGCCCGGCAATCTTTGGGTAGTTTTAAGAGTGGTTTTTATTTTACCCCTCACTCATCTGTACATTCTATGCTTTCCATAACAAACATATATTACTCTTTAATTAGGAAAAAAGGTAAATACATGTAATTGGTAAAATTGTACTCCCCATTTTGCAGATGAATGAAACCAAGGTAACAAATAGGAAATGACTCACCTGCGATCACAAAGCAATTGATGTCATGTTATGACAAGTGCGCCGGAAACTGTACTTCCAGTTCTATACCCTTTTACTGGGGTCTGAGTTACTCACAATTTTTCTAACAAAAATCCCTTTGGGCATCTGAGTTGGTTGGGGAACCCAGCACTCTACTAGGCAGAAACCCAGGATCACCCACTCTGTGTGCTCGTCTGCTGGGCCAGCTGCTATGGGAGGTCTAGAAATAGAAGCCATGACCGACCGGTGTGGCTCAGTGGTTGAACATCGACCCATGTACCAAGAGGTCACTGGTTCGATTCCCGGTCAAGACACATGCCCTGGTTGTGGGCCCAATTTTCAGTGGGGGATCATGCAGGTGGCAGCCAGTTGATGTTCTCTCTCATCGATGTTTCTCTCTCTCCCTCTTCCCTCCTGTCTCTCTAACATCAATAAAGATAGATAGATAGATAGATAGATAGATAGATAGATAGATAGATAGATAGATAGATACCATGATTCCTGTTCTCAAAAAACTTACTAACTGGTTGTATTTGAAACAGTGATGTAAATACAGTTGTTCAGACTCTAAATGTTGCTAAAAACAACAGGGGGAGGAATTGGCTGTCAAGGAGCAACTGAGAGCACCTGGCACAAAACCTTTTCAGCAGGGCTGTTCGCAAATTAAAAATGAGGGATGCTGGACTTTTGCTCCTTTCAGTGTCCGCCAGCTGCCCTCTGTGAAGGTGTCTGAAGGGAGCCCGTGTGAAGGAGAAGTGGGCATAAGTGTGCAGGCTCATTTGTTTGCATATTCTATAGTTTGCAGGTTTCCTTAGGTAAACGTTCATTGAGAACATTTCTTTACTTCACAGCCACAGCAGCTCAAAGAGCAGCTCGCCCCCACACTCTGATTTTTCCCTTCTGCACTTTCTCTTCCCCTTCTGTTTCTCGTTGCAAGTCATCCAATCAGAACCTCCCCTGTCCCGGGGCCCAACTTGAGGGTTTTGTAAAAGTTCATGCATTTTATCCCTGCTTCACCTAACCCTTCCTCCTCTAAGAACCAAACTGACAGTTTAAGTTCCTCTCAGCAGCATAGTAAATCTTTGTGGACTAATATATTTAAAGGACCTCTAGAGCTCATCTCCGGCAAAATTGTCTTAGCCCAGACTAGAGGCTCTGGGTGAGATAAAAGGAGAACAAGAGAAAAACACAGGAGGGTTTAACAGCTAGGCTTACACTGGTGATCTCCATATGAAAATTCATAATAGCTCCATTTAATGTGTTCTTCTTACTCTGTGCAAGGCAGGAAATTTGTTTTATATCCATGACCTGATTTAGTTCAATCCTCACAATGATCTTTTTTTTTAATCCTCACCTGAGGACATTTTTGCATTTATCTTCAGATAGAGCGAGAGGGAGAGAGGGGGGAAGAGAGAGAGAAACATCGATGTGAGAGAGACACATCGACTGGTTGCCACCCACACGACACCAACCAGGACCAGGGACAAACTGCAACCGAGGTATATGGTCTTAGCAGGAACGAAACCAAACCCGGGTCTCTCTGGTCCAGAGCCGACACTCTAACTGCTGAGCCAAACCAGCCAGGGCTCACAATGATCTTTATAAATTAGAAACTATGATCCCCATTTTTACAAGGGGAAAAGAAACAAAAAGTAACTTGCTCAAAAACACAACTAGTCAAAACCCATAATGAACCCTATCAGTGTGGATGCACCAATCAGAACAAATGTACCACTCTGGTCCCCAGTGTTGATGGCACACACACGCACCTAGTAAATAGCAGGACCAGAAGTCAAAAGCAGGTCTTTCTCCTTGGTCGATAATGAGTTATTGTCATCAACATCCGGTTTAGTTCCACTGCACAGATGGCAATAACGATAGGGTGTGTGTGTGTGATCTCATTGTAGATCACACTGTTGTGTATGAGTGTGTGGCAGGGGTTGGGGTATATGCTAAGCAGCAGCATGTGGAAAAGAGAGAAAGAACTGAAAAGAAGAAATCTTGAATTGAGTCCTGGCTCTGTCACCTCATAGCTGCATGATCTTGGTTTTAGTTTCCTCATTTGTAAATAGCAACTGGGTCATTGTGAGGGTCAAATAAAATAAAATACGTACAAAGTACTTTGAAATCGTAGCAACTATTCCCATATTAGTTGTCTTATGCACACACACTCACATATATACATCCACATGATTAAAAAGATAAACAGGAAACTTCTAATTCTCTAATCCACCTTCACCACTAAGCTGCCTCTGTCATCTACAAGGCAGAGAGGTTAGATCAGTACCTCCATCTCTAAGGGTTTTTTCAGTATCGAAACTCTGATTTCCACACTCTACTAAGAACTCTACTGCTGTGTTGTCTGAGCCTCCCCCAACCCCCAACCCTTCCCACCTGTCTTACAGCCCTGGAACTTCCAGCCTTCGTCTTCCCCACATTCCAACCCTGAGTCCTTTGTGCTTTTTGGGAAAAGGTGCAACAGCAACACTCAGCCGTCACTGTCTGAGGACTGTCAGTCAAACAGGCCCCGTGGACCAGCATCCGTCTGCTGCTGGGACAAGTGGCCACAATTTTGACTGTGCTTTTTATGTCTTTTTTTTTTTCAATATATCATTTCAAGACTTGAAAAATGCCACACAATTTTGCATGACTTGTGATTGCCCAGTCCTAACACACTCAGGGCCCTTAGAGGCTTGTAGACCATGTCACCTGCTCAGAATTCTAGGAGTCCCCAAGAGGTACCTTAAGGGGTAGCTTGAGAAATAGAGGGTGGGACAGCCAATTGAAGTGGACATGACTCTAGGGTCCCAGAAGTTTCATTTTAATGTGCTTTATATTAACTTCTGAATAAGATCTCGTTATTAAAAAGGGTTCCTTTAATTTAAAAGCTTTGAAAACCACTGATGTCTCTCTTATTAAGAAAAGATCAGCTATTATACCCATCACTCTCTTAAGCTACCATAAGAGTTCCAGGCACTTTAACTTCATCACAGAGGTAAGAGGTGAAAAGTGTTCCCTATCAACATGACAAGGCTCTGTTATTAATCATTCATTGAACAGTGAGTCACAGTTAAAATCCCCGTACCCTGAATGCAAAAGACTGAAGGGAAATTTTACTTACCACAACCAAGAGCATCCCCAGGTCTCAGGGGGCATTCCCACGAGAGCTGTGTGACCTGAGTTCCTATTTATGTCAAATCAGGCTTTTGCTAATGAACATCTATCAAGAGATGAGCAGTCAGAAACCCCAGAAGAAGGGGTCGGGGGGGAGGAGGGGAGATAAGCCACAGAACTTATATGCATGTATGTGTAACCACGGACATAGATAACAATGCTGGGGGTGGGGAGGGGGGCGGGGCAGGAGAAGGGTGTCAGTGGGGGAAAAAGTAGAAACATCTATAACAAAAATAAATTAATAATAGTAAATATATATATATATATATATATATATATATATATATATAAAAGAGATGAACGGTCAGATGGGAGTATTAAATAAGTGATGATCACAGCTCAGCAAGGTTTTTTGTTTCTTTATTTTATTTTTTTCCCAGTCATTATTTATCTCCCCTATACCCTCTTCTACCTCCACCCACTCCCTTCCCACCTCCCCCCAAATCACCACACTAACGTTTTGAATATACTGAATTTTGGTCTAGAGCTCCACTGTCCAATATGGTAGCTACTAGCTATTTTAATGTAAATATATCTAAATGAAGTAAAATTTAAAATTCAGATCCTTGGTCATGCTAGCCACATTTCATGTGCTCAGTACCTACATGTGGTCAATGACTGCTATACTGAATAGTGAGGATGGTTTCCATCATTGCAGAAAGTTCTACTGGACAGTGATAGAGTCAACCAATCTAATTCTTAATTATCTACTTCACCAATCGGGGCCCCTCATTAGGCCCTGCACTGGTATCCTCCTCCATGAACAACCCTCCCTCCCCCCAAAAACAGTTTCCCTTTCCCATTCCTCCTGGCCCTGTGGTTCCTGGAGCCCTGTGTTTGGAAGTAACTGAATGAATATGTAAATGAGCATACCTGAGTTTGCAAGCATTTTCTGAAGTATGCCTTCATTCTCACTTTGGTATCTTGTTTGACTTGTATCTGCCCCGCCCAGGTTTCACTAGCAGAGGTAACAGAGAAAACTTTTCTTAAAATTGTTCTAATTACGTAAATATTCTGTTAGGGATCCTTAACTTTTACATACTAAAATTCAGACCTGGATCTGAAATCTTACACTGTTACACAGGAAGTGCTTAATACAAACACACATTAGAAACAAAATTTAAGAGTTGAAGGGATCTTAGAAATCATCTTTTGACAGCTCCACTCTTCACAAAGGAGAATGTGAGATCCAGAGAAGTTCGAAGACTTTCCTAAGAACACACAATGAGTCAGCACACACAGGAACTCAGGTCATCTGGTTTCCACCGTAGGGCTTTACTCCCTGTTCAGCATTAAGATCTCATTGCTGCCTTCAGCACCCTACAACAATTTGTGCCTTCTACATAGCAAGACTCCCCTTGGGACTCATTGTCAGCCCCACTCCATGACCACTTTCTGAGTGGCTCTGAGTGTTTACTTATCTATAAGTTCAAACATGTTTTTAAAAAATTCTTCCCAAGCCCTGGCCGGGTTGGCTCAGAGGTTAGAGCGTCGGCCTACAGACCAGAGAGTCCCGGGTTCGGTTCCTGCTAGGGGCATATACAAAAAAAAAAAAAATTTCTTCCCAAGAGGTAGTTTCCCGAGAACTGTCCCTTGAACTTCACACTGTAAAAGTCACCCTAGCCCTGGCCAGTTTGGCTCAGCGGTTGGAGCATCAGCCAGAGAGTCCCGAGTTCGGTTTCCGCTAGGGGCACATACCAAAAATAAAATTAAAAAAATGTAAGTCACGACTTCCGGTCAAGATGGCGGGTAGGTAAACGCAGTGTCGCGTCCTCCCACAACCACATCCAAGTTACAACAAAACTACAGAACAACCATCATTCAAAACCGCCTGAAATCAAGCTGAATGGAAGTCCTACAACTACGGAATTAAAGAAGCTGCATTGAGACTGGTAGAAGGGGCGGCGGGGAGATGGCGGGGGGACGGGCTGGTCCCACACCCACGTGTGGCGGATAAAAATCAGGAGGACACCTCGGCTGGGAACGTCCTCCCTGAGGACTGAGGGGTCCCCGTCCCACACCAGGTGTCCGCTCAGAGTTCCAGTGCCAGGAAGAGAATCCCCATAACTTCTGGCTGGAAAAACCAGCGGGAACTGAGGCTCAGGGAGGCTGAAGCGGCTGGAGCCCCAGGCAGCTCCTTAAAGGGCCCGCGCACGGACTTATCGGACTCTTTCCCTCTAAACTTGGAGAGGAGGCAGCTCGAGGGGCGCCAGAGACACACAGGGAAGAACTGAGCTGTTTGGCACTGGAGCGAGGGCTGGAGAGGGGGCTTTCTTCAGGACAAACGTTCTGTGAGAGGCCTTTGTTCCTTTGGTGAGCTCTTCCCTGGGGCGCCAGACAGCCGCCATATCTGGGCCTCCAGCAACCTGGCTCACACTGGTAGCCCCGCCCTGCTGACTCCCTGAGGCCCCACCCCACCCCACCCCACCCAACTTTCAGGCCCACCCAAGCTGTTGGCACTTGCTTAACCATAGGATTGGCCTGTCTTGGATCCTGCTTCAGGTTTTTCCTAAATTTTTTCAAATGAGCAGCATCTGGTCTCAGCGAGACCCATACCGCTCATTAAGTAATACACAGAAACACAGGAGGCAGCCAAAATGAGGAGACAAAGAAACAGGTCCCAAATAAAAGAACAGAACAAAACCCCAAGAAAAGAACTAAGCAAAATGAAGATAAGCAACCTAACAGATGCTGAGTTCAAAATACTGCTTATAAGGATGCTCAGTGAACTCAGTGAGGGCCTCAAGAGCATAAAAAAGGACCAGTCAGAAATGATCGATGCACAGTTAGAAACAAAGGAGGCTTTAACTGAAATAAAGAATAATTTACAAAGATTCAATAATAGAGTACGTAAATCCAAGAAGCAAACCATTGATTTGGAATATAAGGAAGCAAAAAACGCCCAGTCAGAACAGCAAAAAAAAAAAAAAAAGGAATCCAAAAAAATGAGGATAGTGTAAGGAGCCTCTGGGACAACTTTAAGTGTGCCAAAATTCGCATCTTGGGGGTGCCAGAAGGAGAAGAGAGAGAACAAGAAATTGAAAACCTGTTTGAAAAAATAATGGCAGAAAACTTGCCTAACTTGGTGAAGAAAAGAGACATACAAGTGCAGGAAGCACAGAGAGTCCCAAACAAGATCAACCCCAAGAGGCCCACACCAAGACACATCATCATCAAAATGCAAAAGGTTCAAGACAAAGAGAGAATCTTAAAAGCAGCAAGAGAAAGGCAGCTAGTTACCTACAAGGGAGTTCCTATAAGGCTGTCAGCTGATTTCTCAAAAGAAACTTTGCAGGCCAGAAGGGAGTGGCAAGAAATATTCAGAGTGATGAAAAGCAAGAACCTACAACCAAGATTACTCTATCCTACAAAGCTGTCATTTAGAATTGATGGCCATATAAAGATTTTCCCAGACAAGAAAAAGTTAAAGGAGTTCATCACCACCAAACCGTTATTATATGAATTGATGAAGGGTCTTTTTGAAGAAAAAGATAAAATATATGAACAAATAAAATGGCAATGGATACATATCTATCAACAATGGAATCTACAAACAAAATGAACACGTAGAACAGAAACATTCTCATAGATACAGAGAACATTTTGTTGGTTGCCAGATGGGAGGGGGTTTGGGGGAATGGGTGAAAAAGGTGAAGGGATTAAGAAGTACAAATTCATTGCTAGACTGACAAACCTCAAAGGGAAAGGGGTTGGGGGGTGGGGTGGGAAGAAATAAACCAAAGAACTTATATGCATAACCAATGGACACAGACAACAGTGTGGGAAAAGGCGGGAGGGGGGCGGGAGTGGGGAGGAGGGGGTCAATGGGGGAAAAATGTGGAACATCTGTAATACATTCTACATTCAACAATAAAGATTTAAAAAGAAAAAAAATGTAAGTCACCCTAGCAGTAAAGAGAAATAGGAACCTTTTCCATCTAGACTGACTAGCCTTCATGTACGAATAACTTCAGTATTGCAGCCAAACGTCAGAAGCACTCTTCACTATAGCTCAACTTTCCAGGTCTGTGTCTCACAATGGCATGTATTTTGTGTTGTTATATCCCCATGATGTTTAACATATTATCCTTGCAGTAGGGGGGCCAGCTGTTACCTCTCAAGTGAGAATTAGAGTTGAAAGACATGATCTAGAAGATTGGACATAGTTGTGATCATTAGAACTCTAGATTCTCTTTCTGCTTATAGTCTGGAACAAAAGTCAGCAGACTCTTGCCCTGGCCGGTTTTGCTCAGCGGTTAGAGCATCAGCCTGCGGTCCAGAGAGACCCGGTTCAGTTCCCGCTAAGGGCACATACCTCGGTTGCAGTTTGTCCCCGGCCCTGGTTGGTTGTGCGGGTGGCAGCCACTCGATGTGTCCCTTTCGCATCGATGTTTTACTCTCTCTCCCTTCCACTCTATCTGAACAAAAAAATGGAAAAATGTCCTCGGGTGAAGATTAAAAAAAAAAAAAAAAAAGTCAGCAGATTATGATCTATGGGGCCAAATCTGGTCCACTGTTTTTGTAAATAAAGTTTTATTGAACACAGCAACACTCATTTGTTTACATATCATCTACAGCTGCTTGATGCTAGTTGCGACAGAAACCATATGGCCCACAAAGGTAAAAAATATTTACTCTCTGGTCCTCTGCAGAAAAATTTGTTGATGCCTGGTCCAGAGTCACAGTAGATAAACCACTTTACAAATCCTGATTGCCATTTACTTCCAAATGATGCATAAGAGGTCCTAATCCAGAAAGATCTTGCCAAACCAAAACCATTATTATTGTGAATTACAACTATTTCCTTTTAAAACCAATTATCAATAGAGAATATGTGTGTGTGTGTGTGTGTGTGTGTGTGTGTGTGTGTAAAGGATGATCAGGATTGTCATAACAGGAATGCAAAGAGAAAGAAATAGTTGATTTTTGCTTCTGACATCTTGTTTTCCAGCAAGACAATATTTCTGATAGTAAAGTTTAATTGAGAATGAGGATTTTCGTCCGGCTGATGTGGCTCAGTGGTTGAGCGCCAACCCATGCACCAAGAGATTGCCGGTTCAATTCCCGGTCAGGACACATGCCCAGGTTGTGGGCCTGTTCCCCAGGGGGGGCATGCAGGAGGCGGCCAATCGATATTATGCCTCATTGATGTTTCTCTCTCTCTCTCCTCACTTCCTCTCTCTCTAAAAATCAATTAAAGAGAAAAAAAATAGAGAATGAGGATTTTTAAAATTTTTTTATTTTTTCTTTAAAGTGTTATCATAGAGTTCCTCACAAGGCACATCTAACAGGAAGAGAAAGAAGACAAAGTCCACCTTTTCTGACCCTAGATTGGAGGGATTATGGGAAGAAGGAAAGCAAAGAAAGAGAAAGCAGTATTCAAACCTGTGCCTCAGTCTCTCTGTCTGAGCCAAGTGGGGGATAAGCGCATGGACTCCGAATTGGAATGCCTGGGCGAGGTTAAGCCGCGTTTCTGTTTCCTGGTCTGTAAAGCAGGGGTAATAGTATCACCTATATTGCAGAACTGTTGTGAGAACTGAGTGAGTGAGTTGTACTAAAGTGCTTAGAATAGTGCTCATTACGTAGTGACGTTGCTATGGGAGATTGGAGTGGTGGGTGTTACTGATGGATTTTGAAGGAATGCTGCTGAGAGTGGGCTCGACATCTCTCTCCCACTGTGGAGTCTGGAAGATCAACTCAAAGGCTGTCCCTGAACCAACCTGGAACAGCCACGTCAAAGCAAACTCTTTACCAAAAGTGGGGCTGAGTTGGCCTTTCTCCAGGACTGTCAGCAGTTCTCAGTCCCCAGTGCCCGAAGGGAAACAGGAGTGTTAGCTGAGAGTCTGGTAGGAGAGTTTTCAGAGAGGATTATTTTAGAGGGGTGGAGCAGTGAGCTGGTACCTCTGGGATGGGAGCACATGCAAGTCAGCAGATCTCAGGATGGTCCACATCACCATGGGAGCCAAGATAGGGCAGAGAGTCAACAAGGGAGCCCCCTGGGTCCTTAAGAGCAGACAGAGAATGTGCCGTGACTTATCCTGACCAGAGAGCAGCTACGAAGGCCAGCAGGAGGCCCAGGAGCAGGCCACGTCTCTCCTCAGCACCCATCAGTTCAGGGGGCAGCCCAGCCCGCCCAGCAGCTCCACTGCAGAAACTCGCAGAGATGGACAAGCCACAGGTACATCCAAGAGCCATCACCTCTCCAACACCAAGCATACATAAACCACACCCCTCTTCTATGTGCGGAGACGCCATCTTTGGGGAAGGTGGGTGGAAATCTGAAAGACTGACCATTCTATCGAAGCTGAATTCTTTACCACTTAAATTAGTTCAGACTGAAATATAGTTCATCCTCCCTCTCACCACTTGTCCAGCAGGGTGGGGACTTATAGAGACATTCTATCATTTAACAGATATAAAGAAATTGCCCCTGTTTGGCTGGTGTGGCTCAGTGGTTGAGTGTCGATCCATGAGCCAAGAGGTCGCCAGTTTGATTCCAGGTCAGGGCACATGCCCAGGTTGTGGGCCCGATCCCCACTGGGGGGCATGCAGGAGGTGGCCAATTGATGTTCTCTCTCATCGATGCTTTGCTCTCTCTCTCTCTCTCTAAAATCAATAAAGAAAAAAATATTTTTAGAAGGAAATTGCCTCTTTTTTTACATTTGGATGTGGTGAGAGTAAATTTGAGACTTTGTTCCTCTCTCCCCAGCCATCACCACTTTTAAACTGAATTGGATAACTTTCCTTTAACGCTGCCTCTCATGCACTCAGAGACATACACACCCACACAGACACACGCTGCTGTCTAAAACCAGCTCAGGAACGGCCACAAGAGTTTGAGGCTCTGAGGCAAACAACAGAAAGAAAATCTTAAAAAAAAAAAAAAAAAAGACTCACTCCTGGTAGTTTTATTTTAAAACAGGGGGAAATGCAACTACTTACACGAACAGAATTTGAAGGTATAACTTTTTTCCTGCTCTCTTTCTGGCTAATCAAGGGAGAAAATGAGGCCATCAACCAACCTGTCAATAACGATGTGTTGTTTATTTACTTTATAGAATAAGGTTTGTGTTTTGGGCTTATTAGTTAAACTACAATTTAAAAAAATTTAATGATAGCCCTGGCCGGTTTGGCTCAGCGGTTAGAGCGTCAGCCAGTGGACCAGAGACCTGGCTTTGGTTCCCGCTAAAGGCACGTACCTCTGTTACAGTTTGTCCCCAGCCTTGGTTGGGTCGTGTGGGTGGCAGCCACTCAATGTGTTTCTCTCTCTCTCTCTCTCTCTCTCTCTCTCTCTCTCTCTCTCTCCCCCCTCCCTCCTTCTCTCCCTCCCGCTGCATCTGAAGATAAATGCAAAAATGTCCTCGGGTGAGGACAAAACAAACAAAAAAATTAAATGATAAGCCCGGCTGGTGTAGCTCAGTGATTGAGCGTGGACCCATGCACAAGAGGTCGCCAGTTCGATTCCTGCTCAGGGTACATGCCCAGGTTTGGGACCGAACCCCAGGGGGAGAGCATGCAGGAGGCGGCCATTCAATGTTTTCTCTTAGCACTGTTTCTATCTCTTTCTCCTTCTCCCTTCCTCTCTCTCTAAAATCAATAAAAAAAATATTTTTAAAAAATAAAATAAAATAATGTAATGATAGAGGGAACATAGAAAGAAACAACAGAAGTCCCTAAGCCTGAGTCTTGGGAATATGCTGGAGGCCATCCCTACTCAGGGACCCTACTAGGCTCCCCCATCGTGAAGGCAGATAGCATTCTCAGGCTGTTTATCAAGTTCCAAGCTCAAAACAGTCTGGGTGACCTCAAATGGCTCCTCTGGACTGGAGGGGCATCGGGGCCACTGCAGAAAATGATGCTGTCACTCCAATTCAAAAGGCTACCTATCAATGTGCCACATGCCACCTTTGGAGTACATATGCACGCTTCTCTCTCTCTCTCTCTCTCTCTCTCTCTCTCTCTCTCTCTCTCTCTCCTCTCTCCTCTCTCCTCTCTCCTCTCTCCTCTCTCCTCTCTCCTCTCTCGCACGTGTATGCATGTGTACACTTCTCCCAGGCACGGAGGCCAAGGCATCCCACATCAGATGAATGAATAGCAGGTCTGTCCTGCCAGCTGTGCTCTCGCCCACCCAAAGGAAGCAGCAGAGACTCAGACAGCAAAGCCTGGAGTAGCCCACACAGTCTGTCACGGGCACTCGGTACGTGGGAAGGCACTTGAGGGAAGCAAGATGGAATCAGAAAGAGAAATCATCGATCTTCAAGTAAGTTCTCTCTGAGAGAGAGGAGACGGGGAGCTGAGGCGAAGTTGGGGAAAGAAAGGCTTAATATTTTAGTCACTTGATATTCTCCCCCTCCCAATTCTCTTTTATACCTTCCTTCTCCAAAAGCTTCTAGACTTTATCTCCTTGTTTTCTCTTTCTCTCCATTTCCCCGCCTGGTTCTTTCCTTTTTTAAATATGTGAGAAACGGGATTGTTTCAATCCCTCTTGACCCCTGCTTCCTTTTGTCAGTCAAAGAGCTAATTAGATTCGTGTTACGAGAAAATGACTTCACATTCTGTGCAGCACTTTTCCCCAAACCCCAGGACAGCGGAGTTATTTGAGAGATGCCGGGCAGTTCTCCGGAGACAAGGAAAAATATGAGTTTGGGGGTTAGAAAGAAAGGCAGCCGGCCAGCTTTGCATTTTGCAGGTTGGAAAAAAACTGGAGCCATTCCTTGGCTCTCTGCACAAAGCCCTGCTGTGTAGGGCTGTGTCTCAATTGGACGGTGTAAGAAAAGAACATCAGTATAGTCTACTTGAAGGAGGCAGAGACGTGTGTCCCTCCCTACCTGGGATAGGCTTGCAGGGCATCAGGTTCCAGTCCACACCGTGAGGGAGGGAAAGGGGTGCTCTGGTGAGAGGAGAGTCAGGTTGCAGGAGTCGGCACCCCCAACTGTTCGTTGAACAGATTTGAGTCAACTGTTCGTTGTATGATAAATTCTATAGCAATCACAGGGGTTATATGATAAAGTCTATAGCAATCACAGGGGTTGCATGATAAAGTCTATAGCGATCACAGGGGTTGTATGATAAATTCTATAGCGGTCACAGGGTTTGCATGATAAATTCTATAGCGATCACAGGGGTTGTATGATAAAGTCTATAGCGATCACAGGGGTTGCATGATAAAGTCTATAGCGATCACATGGTTTGTATGATAAATTCTCATGGTGTCTGACAATGAAAGTGGGGAAGGACAATTGAGATCAAGCATTTTGGTTATCAAATATGTTCTTCAAGCAAAATCTTAAGCAGCAGCCCAGTATATGCTTCAGATTCAGGAGAAGCTGCTGTGTGTCAGGCAGAATGTGGGTGCCTGGCAGAGCCTCAGCCTCTGCCTCCCAAATCCCAACCCCTGAATCACAACCAGGGAAGTTCTAGCATTACTTGGAGTACTGCGTCAAAACCATCCATCTAGTACAACCACATACCAGTGTCATTTTCCTTGATTATCATCCAGCCCCACACGTGAATCCACCTCAGGGCTTGCTGGTCCCTCTGCCTGGAATCCTTTTTACTTTGCTTGGTTCCTAGTACATTCAGGTCTTGGCTCAAATATCACTGCCTCGAGGAGACCCACCCCACACCCACCCTCTCTACGGGAACCCTCTTCCCAATTTGATCTTATTATTTGTGTTATTTCTCCCACAGCACTGCTCACTTTTTGATGTTACATTGTTTATTGATTGATTGCTTACTATAATCTCACTAGCATATAAACTCCAGTATAGCAGAATCTTTGCTGTATCTCTAGTGCCCAAGGTGAGTGCTCGATACATAGTAACTGCTCAGAAAGTACTTGTTAAATGAATGTGTTGAGGAAGCCATGAGTTAGATAGATCACTAATAGGCATAAGGTCACTCAACCAGAACATGAGAGTCAGGACTCTAACCCATGGCTTCTGATGCTTCATCTAGTTCTTGCTTTTACTGCATCTGTAGTAGCTAAGGAAACAGTCTTGCTCATTTGCAGTCTATGAAGAACAAGTTTCCTATGTACTGATGAACTAAACAATCCTGAGTTACAAGGTAAGGGCTCTGCATTTGAAAGGTTCAGAAAGAAAGAGGAGGTAGGGCTAAGAACAAGAAAATTACCAGCCAGGTCTTGGTAAATGTCTATTTCTGGCAGGTAACTGAAGTGTTGGGGTACCTTTCTCCTTTTCATTAGAGTTATTCTCTCTCCCAATATATTCTGTTATTCTGGTATCTTATTCACACTTTCCTTTGATCATTTATATATTTGGTTGGTCAGAAGGTTATCCATTAGTTTCTACAACTTCCCCTCCAGCTCCAGATCATATTAGGCCTTGAATCTTCTTTGAAAACTGAGTCACTGTGATCTTCTGAGAAGAGGGTGAGCTTTGGTTACGGACAGGTGGAGGTCTCTCCCCGAGGAGCATGCTTTTACCTTCTCCCAGTGTGGCAGCTGCTGCATGAAAACCAGAAGAAATACATGGAAAAGGCCTTAGAACATTATGTACTAAATGAAGTTTAGTTCTTCTTCTGTTTTTGTTTTTGTTTTTTTGTTTTTTTTTTATCCTCACCCGAGGATATTTTTCCATTTTTTGTACAGATAGAGTGGGAGGGAGAGAGAAGAAGGGAGAGAGAGAGAGAAACATCGACGTGAAGGGACACATCGAGTGGCTGCCACCCGCACGACCAACCAGGGCTGGGGACAAACTGAAACCGAAGTACGTGCCCTTAGCGGGAACCGAACCCGGGTCTCTCCAGACCGCAGGCCGACGCTCTAACCGCTGAGCCAAACTGGCCAGGGCTCTGTTTTTGTTTTAAATCATTTTCCAGGGGTGGTAAGAATCTACTGACTGTAGCTAAGTCATTTCATTCATTCATTCATTCAACTAATAGATACTGATTAACGACTTTCACTCTATACTTGCTAGGAATGGAAAAGCTATCTTAGTTAATGAGGTCATTATAGTGGGTTGAATTTTTGCATAAGCTATATAATGTTGCTCTGTTTTATAGCCCCAAGACAAATTCTTAAACTTGTAAATGCATTATCTATTTCAAGAAGAACAAGTAGAAAACTTGTTAATGATGTACTGTTTTCCATCCTGAATACCTTAAAGCCCAAATCCAAACAATAATGGCACAGTATTTAAACCAGGGCAACTTTCTCTTTTTTAAATTTTTATTGATCTTTATTGTTGAAAGTATTACAGATGTCCCTCCTTCTGTCCCCCACTGACACCCTCCTCCCTACTCCTGCCCTTCTCCCCTTTATAATCTTGATCTTGGAGACTTCATTTATGTTAACTATAGTGATTAACTCCTATTGATCACTATCCCATCACCAAAACAAAACAAATCAAAGAAAGAACAAATATTTACTGAGCTTCAACACAGTACTAAATAACAAATAAAACATGATACCTAGAAGGCTCATCATTAAGTGGAAAAAATATACACAATTATACAAAGAAACTCTTTAGTTAAAATACTGTTTTCCAAAAATATGATTCAATTATCACCAATGGGCAATAAAAGCATTACCAATGGCTGATAATTTCTCACTGTAATGGTAATCTTTATAGTTTTCATGTGAACTACAAAACCATAGCAAATATATCAAACCTGTGATTTCAAAAATTGTATTACTTAGGATGAGGCTAAAGGAAGTGGCATGATATATTTAAACAGCTTATTCAGACTTTGTGAATGAAGTGGACACACCCTGAATATTTTAATGATTTTATTAGTCGTCACTGTTCAGAACTGTGGCTGGCTTGGATGAGATGAATCACAGGTGCACGTGTCTGTGCATATTGCTGTTTTATTCTCACTACATTGAAATCACAAAAAATGATTATAGCAAAAAATGAAATTGGGGAAATTCCTATCTAAAAAACATTAATTTAAGCCTCTATAATTAGTGTTGTGGGTATTGCCCTAGGTCAAAACCTATTAGATTGGGATGCTTACAAGTGGTACAATTGGGTGTAAAAAAAGATTGACATAGCCCAGCCGGTGTGGCTCAGTGCACTGAGCGTCGTCCCATGAACTGAGGTCCTGGGCACATGTCGGGGGTTATGGGCTCAATCCCCGGTAGGGGGTATGCAGAAGGCAGCCTATCAGTGTTTCTTTCTCACATTGATGTTTCTATCTCTCTCTCTCTAAAAAATCAATAAAATCATATTCTTAAAAAAAAAAAAAAAAGATTGACACACATCACTCAAAGCAAGTTTCTTCTACCAGGTGACTGCCAAACTGCTCCTCTCCTATAGCTGTGACCTCCAAGTTCTGCCCTTCCCCTGCCCTGCCAGAGAGCTAAGGCTTCCTGAGTCTGGACTTGACTAGTTCTCCATCTTTTCCCAACTCCCGAGTCGGAACGTATGACGGGTTGAGGGAAATCCCTTGCTTCCCTTTCAGCCAGTCTTGCAACCCCATCCCTAAGTGCAGAGTTCAAGCCACTTGCCTCACTCCTTCTCAAGGGAGCTCCTCTCTGCTCAGTCTTTGCCGAGACAGACCCAGGCCTTCCCTGCCTTTTTCTCCCTGTGCCGAATGTTGAGGGAGATGTGAAGATGGTCAGAGGTGGTCTTCTAGTGGAGGAACTAAGACTTGTATGTGCTGAATGCAAATGTAGAAAGGGTTACGTAAGGGAAGAAAGAAATGGAATGCACCTGTAAAGGTGAAAGTTACTTATGAATGCAAGGAGAGCTGCAGATGAAGTATTCTGGAATTCTTTTCAGACGGAAGTTCCAGAAAACAATTTGGTAGCATGCAACAGGAGACTTCAAAATGACCCAGTCATCCCTCTTCTAGAATCAGCCTAAGAAAATAATCAGACAAGTATTCAGTTATGTAAGGATGTTTATTGGAATATTATTTATAGCAAAAAATGGATTATCCAACATAAAGGAATGGTTAAATAAACTCTGGTACATCTATAAATAGATATCATGAAATAAATGTTTTTCAACGTTTAGGAAGATTATTTAAAGGAATACCAAAATACTAATTATATGTTAAATTTTAAAAGTAGGATGCATAAATGTATAAACATCTGATACCAATTTCTTTAAAAGAGAATGTACAGCCCTGGCTGGTTTGGTTCAGTGGTTAGAGAGTCAGCCCACGGACCAAAGAGTTGCAAGTTCAATTCTGGTCAAGAGCACGTACCTCCGTTGCGATCTGGTCCCTGTCCCTGATCAGGGTCGTGCGGGATGCAGCCAGTCGATGTGTCTCTCTCACGTCAATGTTACCCCCCTCTCCCTCACTCTCTCTCTCCCCCTCCCACTCTATCTGAAGATAAAAGAAAAAAATATCCTCAGGTGAGGATTAAAAAAAAGCATGTACAGTAAATACACGTAAGAAAACTATTCACAAGAAATACACCAAAATGTTAATACTGGTTATTTCTGGATTATGAATAACTTTTTTTTTCTTTTACTTTTATTTTTACTTTTTGTTTCCTCTACACACTTTTTACCAACCCATATATTATATTTAGAATAGAAAAAAACCTGTAGTTTAAAAAAGAAAATTAGAGAAGCAGATGTGCCTATATGCAAATGAACACATTTCTGAACATGGGCCTTAGAGGCATATATACATAATCCCTGTCTCTGATTACCATAGCAAATAAACAGCTGATGAATATTTTTTATTATTGTTATTGATTTTAGACAGAGGAAGGGAGAAAGAGAGAGAGAGACAGAGAGAGAGATTGCCTCCCACATGTACCCTTACCAGGAATTGAACCTGCAACCTGGGCATGTGCCCTGACTGGGAATCGAACCTGCCACCTTTTGGTGTAGGGGACAATGCTCCAACCAACTGAGCTACACCAACCAGGGCTGATGTGACTTTATTTTGATCCTCACCTGAGGACATTTTTTTTTTTTTCATTTATCTTCAGATAGAGCAGGAGGGAGAGAAGGAGGAAGAGGGAGAGGGAAACATCAATGTGAAAGAGACACATCGGCTGGCAGCCACCTACACGACCCCAACCAGGCTGGGGACGAACTGCAACTGAGGTACCTGGCCTTAGCGGGAATCAAACCTGGGCCTCTCTGATCTGCGGGCCAACACTCTAACCACTGAGAAAACCGACCAGGGCTGATGAATCTTTTTTAAGTAGGTACTCTTTTTTTTATCGTCACCGAAGGACATTTTTGCATTTATCTTCAGATAGAGCTGGAGGGAGAGAGGGAGGAAGAGAGAGAAAGAAACATCAACATGAGAGAGACACATCGAGTGGTTGCCACCTACACAACCTCACCCGGGGCTGGGGACAAACCAAAATGGAAGTATGTGCCCTTGGTGGGAACCGAACCCGGGATTCTCCCATCTACAGGCCGACGCTCTAACAGCTGAGCCAAACCGGTCAGGGCAGTAGGCACTCTTTTTAAGTGGTTGTTTCAAGCTGAATATGCTCCAAGAACAGACTCTAGAAATGTGACATCCTGGGGTAAGACTTCAGACCACTGAGTTTCTATAGTGCCCCTTCAGAGATACAACATCAGGCACAAGTAGAAGGAGGTGAGGTGGTTGCATCTCTGATTTAGTTTGATCTTATACCTGACAACTTCAGTAGCATGTCTTCCTACCACCTAAAGAAAAATACAAAAATCACTTGTATTAAATAGATAGATACATAAGATAGCTAGCCAGCTAGATAGACATATAGATGATAGAAGAAGGGCTGGGGATGATTCTTGGAGGAGATAGGCAACTTTAAAGGATGGAGAGGACTTTGACTCGTGGAAGTATTCCAGTAGTGAGAACAGGGTGAACAAAGACTGGAAGCAGGAAAATACAGGGCATATTTGGAAAGGACAAATAGTCCATTTTGTCTAGATTATAAGGTGAATGGAGGAGAAAGAGTGGGAAATATGATTAAGGTAGGTAGGAACCAGATCATGATGGTCCTTAAAGGCTGAGTTATCCTCCTCAGGGACAAACTGATCCATGACTTTTCTCTGGAGAAGCACCTGGGCTCTCAGGTGGAGGTCGTGGAAAGAGGTGGGCAAGTAATAAAAAATCTGCCTGTGCCACCCAATACCTAATGCCCCTCCCAGATTTGTACTTCTAAATGGGTCCTGCAGGGGCCATTAGTCTCATAGACCAAAGGCCTTGTTTGATAGAGGAGAAAACTGAGGTCCAGAGACGGGTGATGTTTAATTGGGCCTTAGAATCCCACATGATCTGCCCAAAGTCAGCCACGACATTGAGCAGAGTATCCAATGGACAATAGAAAAACTACTCAATTGACACTGTATATGTTGACAAGTTCATATATTAAATTTGCCATGCACAGTGGAAATGTCTTTCTTTTTTTTTGGTATGTGCCCCTAGCGGGAACCGAACCCGGGACTCTCTGGTCCACAGGCCAACGCTCCAACTGCTGAGCCAAACCGGCCAGGGATGAAAGTGTCTTTCAACTACAGATGTAATCTAACCCTCTCAACTACCCAATGTCATTGCTCCACCTCTAATGGATGAGGAACTGAAGCTCTGAGAGGTCAAGTACAAGATCACAGAGCAGAAAAGTGGCAGGGCTAGGACTCAACCCTGGATTTTCTTTTTGCTACACTCTAGCTCAGTGGTTTCTAAGTGTAGTCCCTGGAACAGCAGCAGCCCATTACATGGGAACTGGTTAGAAATGCAAATTCTCAGTCCCCACTCTAGACCTACTGAGTCAGACACCCTGGGGACAGGCCCAGCAACCTGTATTCTAACAAGCTCCTGGTAATTCTGATGTACACTGAGGTTTCAGAACCACTGATTAGATACATGGCTGACTGAGGCAGGGGTGGAGGCTCCAAGACTGGCCTTTTCCCTCCTAGTTAGTCCTAGATAAGCCAAGAGGTAGCACTTGCACCAGACCTGGAGTAACGCAGATGCCCCTGCTCCCAGGATCAGGCAGGGATGTTGGCTTCAGGGTAGAACTGAGCTGCCCACCACATTCTGCAACACAGTCCTGGCACAGGCCTCAGCCAGAGGAGGGGCTGCCAGGCACCTTTTGAGAGCACAAAGGATCTAAGCCTCACAAATCTAAACTTCCGTTTCAAGGTGAGGTATCACCGGTCACTGCTTCTACATGCATGCGGTGATTTACACCTACTCTGATGAGAGATGGTTCAGATTACTCCAGCCTAGGAAAGAGGTGTGTTAGACAGGGCTACGCCACTGAGGAAGTGAAGCATAATGAAGGACACAGGCAAAGATGGATGTCTCTCTCCTGTCTCCCAGCCCTGCTTTTCATGGGAGGGAGAAAGCAACTGTAGGCAAGAGTGGGACTTCCCCACAGGGCACAGGGGTACAGACACCTGGGTGGGGAGCACTTCCTTTCTGCAGAGGCAGAGGGGGAGAGAGTAGAGGGGCGTAGTATTCCCAGAGTCTGCCCAGGGCCTTGGGGACAGGAGTCCAGAGGGAAGAGGGCGGTGCTGAAACATCAGCCAATGGGAGAGAGTTACATCTGCAATCTGGAGCATCTCCGGCAAAAGGGCTACCAGTGTCCTGAAACAGTGAGCCTCCGGGCTGCAAGTTCAACAGGCTCCATGCCAAGAGAGTGGAAAACCCCTAGGCCTCTCCAGAGGTGAACTCCCTGTTTCCACAAGCCCCCTCCAGGGAACCAGGAGTTGTTGACCCCCAGGTGCGAGGGTCAGGCTTTGGTCTTTGTTTTTGTGTGCTTGCTTTGTGCCCTGGGCACAGAGTCCAGGGACCGATCGTCTGCCCGGATACACATTTTCAGTCCTAATCTGCACGTAGCCAGGCTGGTCTCATTCACACAGCCAGGACCTTTCCCCTTCAGCTGCATTTTCCTAGAAGTGTGACCGCCCAGTGTTGTGATTCAAACAGGGCTCAGTCCCTAGGGATAGCAGGGCAGGGTGGGGTTGGCAGTGTTGGACCTTTAATGCCACACCCTGTCTCCGTCTCTCTGGTTTACATGGTAACATCCAGAATTTAATGCCAATCCTCACCCCTAGTTGTGAACTACTTCAAGAGGGTTAGGGGTGAGGGCGAGGAACAGAAATCTTGCAAAGCCTGTGGCTTGTCCTGGTTGCCACAACAGAAGCTCTGTTAACCAGATCCTGGGCTACTCCAGGCAATCACTGGAAGTCAGTGCCTTCCTAGCCCCACAGAGCATCCAAGCTACAGATCTCTGGCTTCCAGTCTCTTGAGGAGCAGTCAACAGGATAGAAACTCCAATTCCTCTGCTGAGATTTCTCCTCTCCTGGCAGTTGTAGGGGTAGCTGGAAGAGGAGGCAGGGTGGGATGGAGGGGTACAAATGATAGACAAGCTTTCTGTTCCGTACGATTTCCACTGGTGTTCCTAAACCCCAGGAGTTCAGTATTGCCTGTATGTGCTTTCCACAGTGATAGCAGGCAGCAGGGGGTATAAGTGTGAGACAGAGAGATAGAAAGAGATGGAGAGGAGAGAGGAAAAAGGAGAGAGAGAGAGAATGCATATGAGAAGAGACAGAGACAGAAATGAGACCTGTTATTTTGTTTTCCATTCTCCATGTGATCGGCAGTATTTTTCCTCCTCCCTGAAGAAGTCAGCCTCCTCCCCCACCATCCTGATGTGACCTACTTATCTATTCCCCTTAGAGGGAGGTACCTTGGAAGGCATCCCAGTCCAGGGCAGTTCTGTCTGAGTCTCAAAGAGACAAGCTCTGAAGTAAGTGAAATCCAGAAGCTGTAAAATCATGAGGCAAGGTAGTGGGGAGGTTAGGCAAGGCTGGGGAAGAAGGAGAGTAGATGTTGGAGCCCCGAGAAGAGTGTTCAGTGACGTGCTCTTGAACATCAGATCTCTTCATCCTGTGACTACGGTGAACAGGTTTTGAACCCAGCAAAAAGCAGTGGAAACAGTCAACGTTTACTCCTAGAGAGAGTGCTCAAACAGAATCAACATAAAATCCCGGTTCTTGCAATTTTCCTGCTTTCTGCTCCTAGTTCACTGAGCTATCTCATTTCTGAGCCCCAGTTTTCTTATCTGCAAAATGGGGACAATAACATCTACGTCAGAAGATTGACGAAAAGATTAAATGATTTACTCCACCCTCGGTTCCCTCCTAAAGAAAACTCAACTAGGTCTCGGATCAATGGGATCAATGGCACATATATCATGACAACTACCATTTAAATATATCTATTTTGTGGGAGACACTGTATACAGTTTATCTCAATTCTGTGAGGAATGTATTATGACCAATTTATGAATAAAGAATCCGAGGCTCAGCCCTGGCCGGTTTGGCTCAGCGGTTAGAGCTTCAACCTGAGGTCCAGAGAGACCCAGGTTCAGTTACTGCTAAGGGCGCATACCTTGGTTGCAGTTTGTCCCCAGCCCTGGTTGGGTCGCACGGGTGGCAACCACTCGATGTGTCCCTTTCATGTCGATGTTTCTCTCTCTCTCCCTCCCACTCTATCTGAACACAGAGGACAAATGTGCTCGGGTGAGGATAAAAACAAAAACAAAAAAAGAATCTGAGACTCAGAGAAGTTAAATCACTTATGCAAACTCACACAGCTAGCAAGTAGCAGAGCTGCCTGACTCAAGACATGTGCTCTTAAATACCTCCCCTAGACTGTCACATCATCTTAATGACAAAGGAGTTGGCAAGACCCTTGTCCCCAAATATTAAGTAAATTTAGAATGCTGAGTCAGATTGGGCCCCAGAGAAATCAAAGAATAATTGGGTTGCATAATGCTATCATTTTATGTTAATCTTGGCAAGGAGAGCTTGTCTTGCCGTCTGGAAGACTATAAACGCCTATCTGGTCTCCAGCCTCCGAGCCATCAGTCTGGCCTCCCTCCAGTCCATTCTCCTCATGGTAGCCACAGAGAACATTCTCCTGCTTCTATCACTGGTTCCCAGCTGCCCTCAGGATTACATCCAAACCCAGTGTGGCCAGGGCCTGTCCTGTCCTTGGTAGGCCCTAGGCTTGAAAGGCCCTACCCTAGTTTTTATCAAATGTATTAAAATATACCTATATCACTCACCAAATGTGAATTTTTTTAATGTAAAAATTTTGGAAGGGTTTTTCACGATGGAAGTTTAGATGGATTAATTTAAATGTTTAGTTTTCATATGTAGGCGCCAATAATCTCTTTTCAGTTCTCAAACAGTCCTCAGGACTATGTGTATGATGCCTAATGAGTGAAACAGCCCTGTATGTGGCCCCTGTCCACTTCCGCTGCTTGCCAGGCTTTTGTAAATACTGTTTCCCTTGCCAGGAATTTAGTTTAGCCTTCCTTCTACAGCAGTGCCCTGCTCATACCATTCTCCCCTCCCTCCATGCCCAGACTTTATTTATTTTGATCTAAGTTCATAGATGCCTATTCTCTCAGCTTCTTTGTGTGGGAAATAGGAATAGGAATAGTAATAGTAATAGCAATACCTACCTCATATGGCTGTTAAGATAAAATAAATAAGTAAGTACACCAAAGTCTTGCTACACAAAGTATGATTCATGGACCATCACTTGGGAGCTTATCAGGCCCCACCCCAGACACACTGAATCAGAATCTGCAGGTTAACCAGACCCACAGATGATTTGAATGCACATAAGTGTGAGGGGCACTGCACAAAAGCACTTAGAACAGTGATTTTCTTTTTTTTTTTTTTAATGAAGTTTGGTACTTTTTTGGTATTTTTTCTTTCTTTTTTTGAGAGAGAGGAAAGGAGAGAGAGAGAAAAACATCAGTGTAAGAGAGAAACATCGATTGGCTGCCTCCTGCATGCCCCCACTGGGGATGGAGCTGGAAACTGGGCATGTGCCCTGACTGGGAATTGAACCCGGGCCTCTCAGTCCATGAGACAGCGCTCAATCCACTGAGCTGCACCGGCCGGGTTTAGGACAGTGATTTTCAACCCTGTTCAATCTCACGACACACATAAACTACTAAAATTCTGAGGCACACCAAAAAATATATTTTTTGCTAATCTAACAAAAAAAAGGTATAATTTTGATTGATTTACAAAAGAAAAGTAATTAGCTACCCTTTTGCTCCAAAGTGACTTAAAAAAAGCAGGTCCCTATACTTGTATATAAGGATTTCTGGTACCAAGAATTAACCAGTCAGATACAACCTTATTATGCTATGTGACCAATAAGATATAACTCTACTATATGACCTATCTATTTATGATTCAGACAGGTCATTCACACCAGACAGCTATTGTTGTGTTGGCTGTTGTCATTTTCTTTATTTGACAATCTAAAGGAAAAGAGGTCAGTGCCCCTGACTAAATAGTCAAGTATTGCATGTTTTAAAAATTCTTTCTGGCACACTGGTTAAAATCTCTGACTTACAACAATGCCTGTTACATTGTCAACGATTAGTGATAGCCATTGTTATTGTCATGATTGCTAAAGGGTTTTTAACCTTGCCCTCAGTTTTCCCTCACACTTACTTGTAACTTCAAAACTCTAGTTCAGTGGTTTACAAATGGAGTTCCTGGGGAACACTGGTATCCTGGGACCTGGACCATGGCATTTTAGTTGAATGCTGAGGTTACAGTCAAGACAGGGTTCCTGCATTCAGGGAGCTTCCCTCCAGGAAGGAAATAGATAAGGAGATAGGCAACTGCAATATGTGGTGTGGTAAAGGCTACCAAAAAAGAATGCACAAGTCCTATAGGAAGCAGCTGACCAGGCTTGTGGGTCAAGGAAAGTGCTATTTATTCTATGACCTGAAAGATGTTTCAGTAACTCAAGATTTCTCCCCAAAGTGACAAAATGGTCTCTACTTAAAAGTGGACTGACTGCATCCAGGTGTATGATGACCCAGGAAGGCCTCTCACGTTGCTCTAGGAAGTATCTACGGCCATTGTTGTCTGCTCCCAAAGCAGACAAGGGAACCGCGGGGGTTTGAGTCTAGACACTACTTGGTATCCAGGTACAAGCCCCTTCACTTAGAGAAAACTTTGGCTTCATTGCAAACCAAACCCTCAGTAGCTGTAAAATTCTTAATCTCTCAGAGCCTTAGTTTCCTCATTTCCAGAACTAGAGTAAGGATACACCTCTCTAGGGGGTTCTTGTGAGGATTAAGTGAGAAGACAAAAGTAAAGTTCCAGACGCAGAGATGGGGCAGAATCACGTGTGCCTTCTCTTCTCCCTTTCCCCAGGGCGTGCACCCTGTAGCAGCTGGGTGTACTTAGGCCTGAGGGCTGGAGCTTCTACACTGCAAAACATTTCTTCTTACAAGTACCGCCCTTCCTTCCCTCCCCCAACCTGGGCTGGCTAGAAGGCTGAGATATGCAGCAGTCTTGTCCGTGAGCAAGCTGGAAGGGACCGGGTCACTTAGGGTAACATGTGGGGTGCTTTTGGAGGGAAGAAAAGGCCACTGTTTCCCGGAGCCCTAACCAACCCCTGATGGATGTTCTGAAAGCTCCTGAACAGACCCAGCACAGTGCGGCCCCAGCGAACGTCGGGCAGCCTGCCTGTCCTTAAGTAGTGCAATCCCTGGCAGAGACCTTCACAGATGCATGAATATTCTTTTCATAAGGAGAAGGCTGAGTCCTCTGAATGCATATTCCGGGGACCTAGCCTTCCCCCAAAACTGGCCCCGGAAAGGCCAGCGAGAGCTGAGCGGAAAAGGCCGAACTGTCCCGCATCGGCTGATTGACCGGGAGGAGGCGGGGCAGGCGGGACCAGGGGCGGGGCAGGCGGGGCCAGGGGCGGGGCAGGCGGGGTCAGGGGCGGGGCAGGCGGGGCCCTAGGACAAGCGATGGCTGGAGGGCCGCCCCACGAACACTAGATCAGCTGACTCTGGCTCGGCTAGCTGCTAAGGGGGAAGCGGGCCTAAGGATACCCTTCCCCCATCAGCCCTAAGGCCTGCCATGCATTTGGCCTTGTGCTTTTGTAACGTGGCTTTATCTCTTCCTTCCCTCCGCTGAAGATCGAGCGCAGTCCTCACCCTGTTCTAAAGCAAAACAACTCCCTCCCACCCACCAGCTCAGCTCAGCCTTTGTCTCTGCACCGGCAGTCAGGCTGGCTTGGGGTTGGTGGAGGGTAGGGAGGCCTCTTCCTGCCTCTCCCCCTCCCTAGCGGACTTGCAGAAGGGGGTGGGTGGAGCCCAGTCGGGACTATTTCGGTTCCTTCTTCTCAGATGGGCCTTTGGTTTCCTGCTAAGTTTCCCCCAGCCTTTCCTAATAGCTACCGTTTTCTGAGCACTTGCTTTATGTCAAGTAGGCACTTTACATAATTTTTTTTTTCTGGTATTTCAAGGTAACTGTGTATATTAACCCCATTTTACAGATGAGAAAACTTGAAGTTCAGAAAAGCCAATTTGCTGAATGTCACAGCTATTGTAACTGGTTCAACTGGTATTCACGTTCTAGGCTGGCTGACTCTGAACACTTTAACCCACCCATACTGTCCAGATGAGGTATATGCCAGGTCTATGTTATAGAGTGTGGTGGTCCTCTAAATTCTACCCTAAAGTCATATTGTCTTCTGTTAAAGAACAAAAATTCAATTGAATAAATTTGAAGATATAATTGGCTTCATTGAGTGATTCATGAATGGGGTAGCATGCTATCCAGCAGGCAGAGCTGAGCATACAATATGGAAGGCTTTATAGGCAGAAGCTGGGTGGGGACAGGAAAGTTATTATGGTCGGGGAATGCAGGTTAAGGCTACAGTAATATATCAGCTCACACCTGTCAGAATGGCTATCAATAAATCCACAAACAAGTGTTGGCAAGAATGTGGAGAAGGGGAAGCCTTGGTGTACTGTTGGTGGGAATGTGGATTAGTGCAGCCACTGTGGGGGGCAGTATGGAGGGTCCTCAAAAAATTAAAAATAGAACTGCCTTGTGACCCACATTTCACTGCTGGATATATACCCAAAATACTAATTCAAAAGAATGCATGCACACCTATGTTCATTGCAGCATTGTTTACAATAGGCAAGATATGGAAGCAACCCAAGTGCCCAATAGATAAGTGGATAAAAATGTTGTGGTACATATATACAATGGAATATTACTTGGCCATAAAAAAGAATGAAATCTTACCATTTGTGACAGCATTGATGGACCTAAAGAGTATTATGCTACGTGAAATAATTCAGTCAGAGAAAGAGAAATACCATATGACTTCACTTATATGTGGAATCTAAAGAATGAAAAAAATGAACAAACAAAACAGAAACAGAGTCCTAGACACAAAACAGACTGATGGTTGCAGAGAGGAGGAGTTTTGGGAGACTGATTGAAATGGGTGAAGAGATTAAGAAGTACACATTGGTAGTCACAAAATAGTCATGTCGGTGTAAAGCACAGCATAGGGAATATAGTAAAAAATATTGTAATAACTATGTATATGGTGCCACCTAGGTACTGGAAATATTGGGGTTGGGGGCACTTTGTAAGGTATATGATTATCTGCTATGCTGTACACCTGAAACTAATACAAAATAATATTGAATGTAAACTATAATTGAAAAATAAAATTAGCCCTGGCCGGTTTGGCTCAGCGGTTAGAGCGTCAGCCTGTGGTCCAGAGAGACCCGGGTTCAGTTCCCACTCAGGGCGCGCACCTCGGTTGCAGTTTGTCCCCGGCCCTGGTTGGTTGTGTGGGTGGCAGCCACTCGATGTGTCCCTTTCATGTTGATGTTTCTCTCTCTCTCTCTCTTTGCCTCTCTCCTTCCCACTCTATCAGAACAAAAAATGGAAATATGTCCTCGGGTGAGGATAAAAAAAAAAAGAAAAAGAAAATTAAAGAAAGTTATTAGCAAAAGAAAAGAAAGGATTGTTTCATTACTTTCCCTTATGAGAAGGGATCATGTCTCAACAGGCAGATTGCCTCAATTTCATTGAGGGGCAAGGTGCAGAGGGCCCATATGACAGATTACCTCCTTAGTACCAACCAGAAAATTCCAGATTGACAGAATAAGATTACTTCCCAGAGAGGGTTAAAACTACAATTAAGTCAGATACCACATCTAGGTTCAGTGTCATGGGTTTAGCACAAGTGACTTCATTTTGAGTCTGTAGTTTTCTCTTTGAACACATCCAGACTAGGAAATAATCTAACTCTACGGCAATATTAGAAAAGATTTCCTCTAGAACTTGTTTCTTTAGCACAGGGATCTAAGCTAGTGCTCTGGAATTCTTTCCTGACTTCCGGGAGGAGCATCCTAGCTTAGGGCACATTCCTCCTTCCATTCTCCTGACCCTTTGCTACCCTCTAGATTTATTCATGGTGTTGCAAATGGTAAGATTTCAAATGGTTCAGATGGTGAACCCTGCAGAGAAAAACAAGGCATTCTATTCGTTCAAGGCCTCACCAATTGGAACTCACCTGCAAATCACTCATAAATATCGTCAATCTAGAGAAGGGGAAATTGAGACATGGAGAGCAACTCAGTGCAGTTACTATCCCGTGCTCAGGGTGCTGAGAAGAACAGCAATCTCCCAGGTCCTAACTTATGTGCCCTCAAAGAATAGACACATCTCATGTCCCCAGAACAACTCCTTCTCAGGAACTGGGTAGGAGTGTTTAAGAAGGTATAAGTGGTAGCTTTGAAAACCAGAGAGCATTGTACACATGGAAGACAGAGGTTCTGTTTTGATGAGACACCAGTAAGGCAATGTCTGGTTTTTGTTATTTAAAAATAGTACAAGCAATTTGTCAAATAATTCCACCTAGTGAATGTAATTACATAAGAGCAAAGTCTGAAAACCACCTCAAGAATTCATGCCTTAAAATCCCTAGACACAGGGTATGCAACAGTTTGCAAGGATCACTTCTTAGCCCCATCTCCAACCTCCAGCCCTTTGTCCATCTGGTCTGCAGTAGGGAGAAGTCTGCAGCTTTGGAGCCACAAAGAGCTGGGGTGAGCATGGCTCTCCACTCACATATGAGTAAACAATACAAATTGGACATTAAAAAATATATACTGTTAAAAGGGGAAGAGAAATAAAAGTTACCAAGCCCTTGGTATTAGTTAACGACTAGTTGACCACTGAAGGTCCTGAAGCTTTTGAAAGGGAGGTCTCGGCAGCCACAGTCTTGTTTGTCCAGGTTATATTGTTTTAGAAGAACTACACTTTAGTTTTTCTCAGGCCAGAAGCCCTAATATTTACCTTATTTTAAAGCTTCAGTTTCCACATTTGTAAGATAAGGAAGTTGGAGTTGACAGCTTCTAGGCTGCCCCCAAGTTGGGAAACTCCTGTTTCTGCAATGCCCAGATATTTTCATTAAGTGATGCTCAACTCCTCCATCTCAATAATGTGTTAATCATCTGACCAACTGCTCAGCTTTCCTGCTTTATGAGATCATCACTGCCAGTTCCAAGTGCATTTGGCTGCCAGAGAGCAAACATTCCATGTGTGAACTGGGGATACATATGCTATGACGATAGATCTGGCAAATTTGAGGCATGCTGATTTAATCTAGAACAGCACTAAATGTGGTACAGTCTCCAACACAACAATGGAGACCTGGGGCCTGGGGTAAAGCCTCTGAATTTACTTTCAGGCAACATCAGTCTTAGTGCCTCAGGGTTTTGAGGAGCCAAGAACCAAAGTCCTAGAAACCTTACCCCTACCTAGGATCCTCAGAAAGTTACCAGGTTTACACCCACCTTTGATCACATAGGATTCATTATACCTGGACCATCATCAGCCTGGTCCATTAAGTTGAGGTTCTACTTGATACGATGATCCACAGTTGGGGCTAAAACTCTTCTCAGGAGGCACTTGAGGAAATCTATGTATATCACATGACTTAATAAAGTCATGGCAAATGGTCATGATCTCAAAGTGACAACCCACACATACTTTCCAGAAGGCATCAGTATCTCCTTATAGGTACCCCAAACCTTCAAATCTATAGATGAAGCAAAAGGTTAAGTGAAGAATTGATTTTTTTTTCTTTTTTGTTAATTCTTACACAGTTTTCTGAATGCCACCATTGAGATGTACAAAAGATATAGAAACAAAGAAAAGAAGAGAGTGGTAGGGAAAGGGTCTCATTTATTGAACATCAGCCTAGGGGTTAAGAATTACAGGCACTGGCAGAGGGGGTAGATGAAGGTGGGCAAAAGTGGGACAAATGGAGACAGAAAGAGACTTTGCTTGGGGCAATGGGTGCATGATGCAGTGTGCAGATGATGTTTTGTTGAGTTGTACACTTGAAACCTGTATAATTTTGTGAACCAATGTCACCTCAATAAATTCAATTAAAAGAGTACAGGCACTGGAACTAGATTGCTTGGGCTTGAATCCTAGGTCTTCCGCATCCTGGCTGTACTATCTAACCGAAGGCAGATTACTTAACCTCTCTGTGCCTCAGTTTCCAATAGGACTATTATGCGGGTGGAATTAATAAATTTATATAAAACACTAAGAACAATGCCTGCCCGTATAAGTGCTACATAAGTGTGACTTATAGGGGCAAGTCCTATATTAAGTGCCTTACACATGTTATTTGTTTAATCTTAACAATTCCTTTAGAAAAGAAAAATACAGGAAATTACTGAGTTCTACTATACTAGTTATAACAATGTCTGGGACTAGAGGTATGTATGAGGAAAGAAATACACAGATACATAGACCAAGCTCTGGTTTCTTCTACTAATCCCTTCTATATAAAGAGTTTCATAATGTGCCTGATAGCTTTTTAATTTTTGGCACCATAATACGAATTGGAGATCTCTCCATGTTAGAATATGTAGTTCCACCTCATTCTTTTAACTGCTCTATAATATTACATAGTATGTAATATTACACATTCCATCTAGTTATTGTGTATCGAATGTTTACTTGTGTACAGTACAGGATGTACGAGGAAATAGAGGAAGCAAAGCAGCATAGAGCATAGTTCCCCAAGAAGCTTATAATTTTGTGGGGAAATTCAGGACTTAGATGAAATAATCAGAGACCAGTACAAGAAGATATATAATAAATTAGTAAATCGAATTTAAAACTAAGTGTCAGTGCTAGTGATTTAATAGGAAATAACATTGTATATAACAATGGAGCTGAGAGCCTGCCTCCTGGAAGGCCTGGCTGGGACAGAGAACAGATTTACCCATCAGTTCTTCCAGCCTCTTGAAAAATTACTCAAGACGAGAAGGACAAGTCTGCACTCCCTTAACAAGCTGCAACACACAGCACGCTGGTGTCTCAGCTGGAGGTGGAATGCAGCAGGCCTAGGTGTTCTGCTGCAACCTACTAGGCATGTAGGCAGCACCTTCGTTCTGAAGCAGTGCAGGAGATTGTTCTCACCTCCTTCTTCTGGTAAAGGCTCGTGTTATTCTCCTTGAACCTCAAGTGGTGCAGACCCCTCAAGGCACAGTGACTCTACTTCAGAAGTCAGAATGGGTATTCTCTTTTTTGCTGCCCACAGACCATTGTTTGGCCTCACTTCCTTTGGAAGAATTCACAGGGTTGTGAGAGCATTGCACCATAGGGCCAAGCTGGGGACATTCTGTGCTTAGGTATTCACAAGCTTTTGCAAAGGCTGTATTTCTTTTACTCCACCCCTAAGCACTAATCACCACCTAAGTCAGTAACACCTGGTTGCCACAGAGAATTAGATCATGTCAAAGCCCACACTTGACATTCCTTCTGCAAGGCCCAACCCAACAGCATTTTAATACCTTAGTAGGAGTAAACCTTTTGACCCCATCCTTGACCACTTATACTTCTATACATGCCTTTCTCTCTATACTGATGGGATACTCAGTAACAGAAAAATATTGCCCTGGCTGGTGTTGCTCAGTATCAGCCTGCACACCGAAGGGTCTTGGGTTCGGTTTCCGGTCAAGGGCATGTACCTGGGTTGCAGGTTCAATCCCTGGCCCTAGTTGGGTCATGTGCGGGAGGCAACCCATAAATGTGTCTTTCTCACATTGATGTTTCTTTCTCTCTCTCTCTCCCCTCCCTCCCTTCCACTCTCTCTAAAAATCAATGGAAAAATATCCTTGGGTGAGGATTAACAAATAATAATAATAATAGAAAAATATTTACTGGACACTTACTATTTAGCTCTGTATAAAGCATGGGGTTGGGAATATTGCAGGAGGGAGGATTATAAGAAAAATGAGACATGACCCTACCCTTGGAGACTTAAATTCTTGATACACACAAGAACACAGCACAGTAAATCCTGAAGTGGTCAAGGCAGGTGGCATAGACAATATGCCTCACCCAAATCACCTCCCAAATAGTCACCTCTCAGCTCTTTCTGGCATGAGTTCAGCAAAACAGGATGACCCAGGGTAGCAAACAGATTAACATTTTTCTCAGAGTCACAGAAAGTTGTGTCCCCCGATCACTTGGAAACCAAAATAACTATTCCATTTTTAACTCTAACTTTTTATTTTCCAATATGAAAGAACAGAAAGACTAGTACAATGAATGTCTTTAAACTCTTTACCTACCTTCACCAATATTGCCATATTTACTGTATCTCTTTCTTTAGTACAATTTCCCACCCTATCCAACCCATTTGAAAGTCAGTTGTGAACATCATCCCTAAATACTTCGTTATATCTTCTAAAAGATGTAGTCTCCTACATAACTCTAATATCAGTATCATGCAGAAGAAATTTAACATTGTTATACAGTTCATATTCACTTCCTAATTATGTAACACCAGTGCTCTCTATAGGCTCTTCCCCTTTTGAAAATAAAATCAAGGATTAGTCACTGTATTTGGGTGTCCTATCTCTTAAATCTCTTTTAATCTATAACAGTACCCTAATCCCCATTTTTGTCTTTTCCTCATCTTGACATTTTTGAAGACTGCAGATCAGTCATTTTGGAAAATAATCTACCATTTGGATTTGTCTGATTATTTCCTTATGATTGGATTCAGATTCTGTTTCTTTTTTAAAAAAAATATTGTGGTAAAATATCTGTACCACAAAACTTACCATTTTAACCATGTTTAAGTTGTAATTCAGTGGCATTAAGAACATTAATAATATTGTGTAATCATCACTACTACCGCTATTTCCAGGATGTTTTCATCATCCCAAACAGAAATTCTGTATCATTAAATAATAACTCCCCATTTCAACCTCCCCTCAGCTCCTGGCAACTATCATTCTATTTTCTGTCTATGAATTTGCCTGTTGTAGGCACCTCATATAAGTAGAATTTGTTGTCTTGTGTCTGGCTTATTTCAGTTATTATAATGTTTTCAAGTTTCATCTGTGTTGCAGCATGTATCAGAATTTTCCTTCTTTTTAAGGTTGAATTATATATATATATATATATGTGACATTTTGCTTATCCATTCATCTGTCGATAGACAATTAAGTTGTCTTCAACTTTTGGCTATTGTGAACACTGTTGCTATAAACATGGCTGTACAAGTATCTGTCTAAGTCCCTACTTTCAGTTCTTTTAAGTATAGACCTAGGAGTGGAATTGCTGGATCACATGATAACTCTGTTTAACTTCTGGAGGAACCACCGTACTCTTTTCTACAGCATCTGCATTCATTTTATATTCTCACCAGCTTTCCATTCTTTTTTTTTTCACTTAAATGCCCACGTTTATTATACTGAAAAGAAATTATAATTTATTTATATGTACCCAAATGCTTTTTTAAAAAAAAAAAGTAGTAAAATAAATCATTATTTGTAAATTCCATGAGGATAATTGATTAGAAAAAAATTATGCTCTAGGTAGAAAAGTTTTCTTCAGATGCTTCAATGTGTGGATCTCTCAGGAGTACCTGTATGTTGAGCAGAGACTCCTTTGTTGAGTTACAGCTGTTCAACTTGTTGAAATTTCAAGGGGATCTCTCACCGCCATTCTTCTGATGTCACCTAACTTTTACAGCTTCCAATTCTTTTTTTCTTTTGTTTTTCAATCCTCATCTGAGGATATGTTGAGAGAAAGAAACATCAATATGAGAGAGAAACACCAATCGGTTGCCTAATGATGCACCCTGACCAGGGATGGAACCTACAATCTAGGTATGTGCCCTGACCAAGAACTGAATCTACAGCCTTTTGGTGCACAGGCTGATGCTCAACAGAGCCACCCATCCAGGGCCCAGCTTCCAATTCTAATGAGACTCCTGGTTTCTCTGCATCCTCACCAACACTTTTTTCTTTCTTTTTCTTTTCTTTTCTTTATCTTTTTATTGATTTTTAGAGAGAGAGGAAGAGAGAGATAGAAACACCGATGAGAGAGAACATTGATTGGTCGCCTCCTGCATGCCCCCCACTGGGGATCAGGCCCACAACCTGGGCATGTGCCCTGACCGGGAATCGATCTGATAACCTCTTGGTGCATGGGTAGATGCTCAACCACTGGGCCACATCAGCTGGGCTCTTTCTTTCTTTTTTTACAATAGTCATCCTAATGCGCAAGAATTGGTATGTCATTGTGATTTTCATTTGCATTTCCTTAATGACTAATAATGTTGAGTATCTTTTTATGTGCTTATTGACCATAGCTTTTTTTTTGGAGAAATGTCTATTCATATTGTCCATTTTTGAAGTGGGTTCTTTGTTTTTTTAAGTTATAGTTCTTTTTGTGTTCTGGATATTAATCACTTATCAGATATATGATTTGGATATATCTTCTTCCATTCTGTGGATTGTCTGTTCACTCTCTTATAGCGTCCTTTGATGCGCAAAAGTTTTTAATTTTGATGAAGTCCCAAATTACCTATACTTTCTTGTGTTGTCTGTGCTTTCAGTGTCATATTCTAGTAATCAGTGTCAAGTCCAACATCATGAAGATTTTTCTTTGTTTTCTTCTAAGAGTTTTATAGTTTTTGCTCTTAAGTTCAGGCCTGTGAATCATTCTGAATTAATTTTTGAATGTGGTGTAAGGTAAAGGTCCATTTCATTGTTTTATGGGTGGGAATACCCAGTTTTTTCAGCACCATTTGTTGAAAAGACTGCCCTTTCCCCCATTGAATGGTCTTGGCATGCTTGTCAAAAATCAATTATTTCTATGCTCTCTTTTCCTTTGGTCTATTGTCTGCTACGCTCCATTTTAAGAAATATATGGTTTTTTCATCCTCTTTCTCATGTTTATACCCATTCCCTCAAAGAAAAGGAGAATGAGGAGAAATGTCTTAAAGGCAAAATAATTTAATACTTGGTGTACTGGATTTGAATGCCAGGAAGCATGCAACATCCTGGGGTGCCCAGTTTTCAGCAAAGCATCCAAATCCTCCGTGATGAGCACGCACTTTATTCTGTCTTGAACTCATTCCCTTGCTATCTGAGGCACAACCATTCTCTAGAGTTTTCCCTGTGTTACCAGACTTAAAGGAAGCAAATATGCTTGCAAGTCATGTTGTTTTGAAATCCCACAGGAGCCCTGGCCGGTTTGGCTCAGCGGTTAGAGCGTCGGCCTGCGGTCCTGAGAGACCAGGGTTCGGTTCCCGCTAAGGGCACATACCTCGGTTGCAGTTTGTCCCCGGCCCTGGTCGGTTGTGCGGGTGGCAGCCACTCGATGTGTTCCTTTCACGTCGATGTTTCTCTCTCTCTCTCTCCCTCCCACTCTACCTGAACAAATAATGGAAAAATGTCCTCGGGTGAGGATTAAAAAAAAAAAAAGAAATCCCACAGGATAGGAGTGAGACTGATTTTGTGTATGTGTTTAGCCTTTAACTCATAGAATAAGGTGGACTGCAATGAATCAATAGTTATTTATTGAGCACACTTTTTAAAAAATTTGATCGGGAATTTTATTTTTAGTATTTTTTAAATTAATTTATTTTTGTTTCAGATGTTTCTCCTTTTTCCCCCATTGGCACCCTTCTCCTGATCCCGCCATTCCCCCCGCCCCCCAGCATTATTGTCTATGTCCATTGGTTACACACACACGCATAGAAGTTCTTTGGTTTATCTCTTCCCTCCCTTCCCGCCCCACCATCACCTTCTTCTGAGATTTGTAAGTCTGTACCCTACTTCTATGTCTCTGGGTCTATTTTGTTCATTATATTCCACAAATAAGTGAGATCATATAATATTTGTCTTTCTCTGATTGGCTTATTTTGCTTAGCATAATACTTTCCAGGTCCCTCCATGTCATTATTGAGCACAATGTATATGGGGCCCTATAACATAAAATTTATATACATGGTGGCTTACAATATAGGTGGGGAGGCTATATCTATCTATCTATCTATCTATCTATCTATCTATCTATCTATGACTTGATAACTAGTTGGAGATAGAGGAGAGAAAGAAAAATTGAAATAGCTGGTAAAAATTTTTTGCAAAGGTAGGACCTTTTGGTTGTTAAAGAAGAAGAGTACATTTAGATTCCGGGTTTAGGATGAATACTGATGTTAAAATGCAAAGGCAGGAATGAGTAAGCTATCTGGGGACAGTGAGAAGGCCAGGCTGACTAGATCAGAGGGTATGTGTGGGAGTGCTCTGGAGAATATGTGGGGTGGGGCTAAATTATGTAGGATTTTAAATAACTAGGCAAAGAAATGTGCATTTGATTTAGTAGACAGTAGGGCAGCTTTTAAAGTGCTTAAATGACACGGTTAATTTTTTCTAACAGAGGAATGGAGTACTGTTGTAGGTAGGTTGGCCCAGGGGGGGATGTGGGAAAAATTATTAGAGAAGAAGAATCAATTCAGTTTTCATACGACTTCCCTGGAAAGAAAAGCAGTAGATCTTTGCCCTGAGTCCAATTCCAGACTGAGGTATTTCCCAAAACTTCTTCTTCAAATCCACTGTTAGAAAATACGCTGGACCTCAGATTCTATGAGATTTTGCCCAAGTTCAACCCGGCCCCTAACCTTTTGTGTTAATGGCATAAACTTCCCACTCTTGGCTCCACTTTGGTTTGGCACTCTCTCTAGATTGCTTCACTGTGGTGCCGTGTTTCCAAAGCATCCACGATACAGGCAAGGCTATAATTTTACTTTCCTTATTTTTGCAAAACGTCAAGTTTTCTAAGGCTGTTAGTGAATCAAATGGAATTGTCTTTGTTGAAAAGGTACATGAACACTGGAAGACAGTGTAGCTGACCTTTAAATTTTTTTTTTTTTTTTTTTGGTACGTGCCCCTAGCGGGAACTAAACCCAGAACTCTGGTCCACAGGCCTACGCTCCAACCGCTGAACCAAACCAGCCAGGGCAGTAGTTGACTTCTGAGCCTTCTCCATACTTCCCCCTCTCCTCCCCTAGATGCTAAGCCTCGTCAGGGCCTAGTGCTTTCTCTTCATTCAGTGCTTTCCCACAACAGGTGGAAATGACCTGTGATGCACACGGGGTTCAGGCTGCTCAGCCCCAGACAAGTAGGCTAAATCTTGCCAGCTGACATTTGGGAAGGTCACTGGAAAAGAGAGGTAAAGCAGGGTCCCGTGAGCTAGATCAGGGGAGACAAGGACAGCCCTAAACACTCCAGTGCAGAGTCTGGACAATGGCATGTGAGGAGCCTCTGGGTTGATTTCCCCTGTGGTCAGAAGCTGCCGGCATTTTTACCCTCCCTTCCTGGTCTCAACACTCCCAGTACTGGAATTTCTTCAGATGACTACCGTGTTTGGTTTTTAACCAGGACAAACAAAGAAAAGAGATTTGTTTTCCTGTCTGCTTTTGCTGAATGGAATCTCTGATTCTACTTACTGGTCATGCTTTAGACACCGTGGGGATGTTTAGGACGTTAATCTCTGTGCACACGGGACTCCTAACTTTACTGAATCCTTTTCCATATCCTGAAGCTGAGTATACATTTCATCCCCCCCCCCCCAATAAAAGCCCTTCAGTCTATGGGTAATTCTACAGCCAATTCCCAACTAATATTCTACCCACAAATTGTTATTTCAGCTGAACTTTCTCAAACTTGAGCATCCTTACCAAATATTTTGGGCTTCCTCACAATCTAGTCATCTTCTCATCTGCATGCCTTTATCTAATTCTGAAGTGGTGAAAAATCTCCTCTTATTTTAAAGGGTGTACAGTAAGCTCAGCCCTGTAGGGGTGTTGCAGAAATCTGCATAGCTAATTCCAGCCATCCGGCAGTTTCAGGTAAAATTTCCAAGAAACCTTGGAGCTTTGGTGGGTTTTGGTTTTTACACCTTCTTTTTACCGTAACTGAAAATCAGTGAGGAGCAAGAAAAGGGATTGGGAATCACAATGACTAAGAACAACATGCACACACAACACAAGGAGAAGCTTTGCACTTCCCATTTCTGATCCAGGGCTCAGGAGATAGAAGCAAGTCCAGGTGAGTAAATTCACAGATGCCCGTGCACGTCCGGAACATTCCCCAAGGGTCATTAATAACTTTCAAGTGGGGGCGTGGGGGCGTGGGGGCGTGGGGGCCAGTCTTCCGTTTTGGGTTTCTTTCAGAACGTTTGTCCAGGGAGCATCCTGCTCTGTTATATGCATACTCACTGCAGTCTTCAAGTTGCTAGGCGGAGAACAATACTCAAGTGCCTGCATTGGGTTAGAAACAGAAATAGGCCTGGTCCCAAGGCTATGACACGGATGGTTGCCGCGTCCTCCCCTACAGGCCCTTCTTGATTTTGCCTCTCCTTCTCCACCCCACCCAGATCCCCAGAGCTTAACGCCATCCTCACTCAACAGTTGAAGGCATTTTTTAACGTTTTCAAATGTACCCTTGATCCTTGTACAAATTTAAGAAACAGCTCTTTCCCTTCCAGAACACCGGGCATAAAGTGGATGGTCTCCCTCCTCCCTCGCGCTCTTGGGTTTGGTCAGCTGCTGAGTGGGGGCCTCTCTGAAGGGAGCCCAGCCTTTGAGTGAGGGACCCTAGTGGGGTGCAAGGGCTGTGCTCCTTGGGGATTTGCATTTTGCAGGCTATATTTAGAGACAGCTTTCCTGCCTCTAGAAAGCAGTGGCCCACTCTGGCTGTAAGTATGACTAGAGAGTCATTTTCTTTCAAAGATTCTATTTTCAGGTGTTTACTATATCCTTCAAAATGAAAAAAAAAAAAAGCGGCCTTGCAGGCAGCGGTCCCCAGTGCATTCTGTCTCCTGAGGAAGGAGCCTGGGGGTTGTTTGGTAAAATTTCACTCTGCTGTCTTAGACTTACCTGAAGACAGGAACTAAGGTAGGGCCTTAGGGCCAGCAAGACTGGAAGAGTCTTGTTGTCATCAACTAGCCAGGCAGTGAAGTTTGGAGTAGGTTCATTGTATACAGACCTCGAAGGCAGGATTCCTGAGTTATGTTCCCATTTTCCCTCTTATCGGCCCTATGCTACTTTCATCCAGGCCGTGTCGCACGGTGGCCAGTGGAGCCAGACTGCCTAGGTTCAAGTCCTACATTATGGTTGTGTGACCTGTTTGCTCGTTGTGTAAACTTGGGCAAGTTCCTGAACAATGGTGCCTACCTCATAGGATTATTGTGAGGATGAAATGAGTTAATACATGCAAAGTGCGTATTAGAATAGAGACTGGCATATATTATAGAAGCATGACTGTGATTATGTTTTTTCTTTCCTTGTCTGTAAAATAAGGATATGCTATTAATTGTTATGTTGGTCATTCTGTACTTTGGACAGAAAGCGCATCCACTGTGGGCTAGCACTGTATGTGACGTTATAAGGAGATGTAGAGGAAAGGGAAGACCTGGCTCTTACCCTCTGGGAGGGGAAGGGAGACTCCTCAGAGAGATTCTCAGAGAACATAAGAAAGGAAAAGAGCCCGGCCAGTGTGGCTCAGTGGATGAAAAATCGTCCCATGGACTGAGAGGTCCCAGTTGGATTCCTGGTCAGGGTACATGCCCGGGTGTGGCCTCGATCCCCAGTAGGGGGCGTGCAGGAGGCAGCTGATCAATGTTTCTCTCTCACATCACTGTTTCTATCTCTCTCTCCCTTCCTCTCTCTCTAAAAAAATCAATAAAAACATATGTAAAAAAAAAAAAAAAAAGAATTCCACACGTTACTTTTCCTTATGGAAAGTGTCATGACAACAGAATCTATCAGAGGCTTGGGGACCCATGGTTACTTCTCCACTCAGAACAGCATATCAGCTTAGCCTGAGGATCAAAGAAAACTCTGGAGGGATCATGCAGGCCTCCAACATACTCAGCCTTGACCTTTGGACTGCATCTCCTTGCCTTAGTGATTGGCCTATCCCTGTGGCCAATCCTCACACCCCGAGGCCTCCTGTTTGGCACAGGGTATGGAAGGACTTGACCTTTTGGACTGGGATTTTGGCAAGGGCCTCTTGAGCAGCTGATGGGCTCCTGTCACTGGGCCCAAAATCTGCCTCAGGGGATTCTGGCTACACCTTTGAGCCTGGCCCCATTCTCAGAGCCTAGGCTCTGGGCATAGTGATGCCATCTTTAGTGTGCCTGTGGCATGCTCTGGCTGTGCCCACCAAGTCGCCCCACCTCTCTTGAACCCCCAGCCCATTCTAGGCTTTTATAACCAGAATCCTCCTTGCTTTTCCTTATCCATCCAAATCCGACCCGAATCTATAGGTTCATGTCAGTCTTTCCTTCCCTGACTGTCCAGCTCACACCACCAGCCTCACTGTCCCAAGCTTCCTAGTTACCTATTCTATTCCTTTGGAAATAAGAAATGTAATTAATTATAGTTCCCCAAAATATCTGAGTATCTGCTTAATTGCAAGACATGGCGGCGGGGATGGGGGTGGGAGGCTGTCGAGAGGGCAGTGTCGAGAGTGAATATATAAAATTAGTAATGGACAGATTGTCTCCTACCCAGAAGTTTAAACTCTAAGGGGATGGCCTAAAACATGGTTCGATGTTAATATTTAACTAAATAATAGTAGTAATAAACTATTTGGGGTCCTTGCTATGCGCCAGTACTGTATTAAGACTTTACATGAGCTATCTGACCCGTAATAGTACTCCTATGAGGTAAGGCTATTTATGCATCCTGCTTTACAGGTAAGGCAACCAAGATGCAGAAACGTTCGATATTGCCCAGTGTCAGCTTTTGAGAAAGCCAGTATTTGAGCCAGGTAGTCTGACCATTGTTTGACCTTTTCTGTTTGAGTATAATCTTTGTTTTTGTTGTTTAATATGTTTTTATTGATTTTTTTAGAGAAAGAGAGATAGAAACATTCATGAGAGAGAAACATCGATTGGCTGCCTCCTGCACGTCCCCGAGTGGGGATCGAGCCCAAAACCTGGGCATGTGCCCTGACCGGGAATCCAATCGAGACCTCCCAGTCCATGGGACAAGGCTCAATCCACTGAGCCACAGTGGTTGTGCAGAGTGAAACTCTTTGAAGGCAGGCACCTGTCTCATCCTTCCCCACAGCTCCTGTGGCACTTAGCACATCCTTGCTTTGCAGGATAGAAGGCAAACATAGTAAGTACTCAGTCAGTATTCAGGGATGCCATGGTTAACAAGCCCTGCAGCAGAAAGAAGGGACCGGCCAAGGTTTCTTAGTTCTGGGGCAACACAATTAGGAAAAGAGACCGGTGTCTGGGGCCCAAATACTGCCGTGACCTAACTCTTACTGCCTTCCTGCTAACCCAGTTCTTTCCCCAGGCCTAGACCACGGTTACCACAGCGACATCCTGCTGGTCATTAGGAAGGCTTCATACAAACACCTCTTCACACCATAGACATTAAGAACAGGCCAGAAGTCTTAGTGACTTCAGGTTATATGTTTACCAAGACTGGGGAGTCCCAAACATTGCCTGGAACTACAAATGTCTTGTCTTGAAGACAGACTCATCCTGTTCCCAAATCTACCAGCCTCCAGCATTCCTCGGGATCCCTCTCCGTATCTGCCAAGTTAGAGTGAGTATACATCTGAGAACAGAGAGTACTTTGAGCAAGAAAATATCCATCTTCATTCAAAAGGACAGATTCTCGCCCTGGCCGGTTTGGCTCAGCGGTTAGAGCGTCGGCCTGCGGTCCAGAGAGACCCGGGTTCGGTTCCCGCTAAGGGCATGTACCTCGGTTGCAGTTGTCCCCGGCCCTGGTTGATCGTGCGGGTGGCAACCACTCGATGTGTCCTTTCACGTCGATGTTTCTCTCTCTCTCTCTCTTCCTCTCTCTCCCTCCCGCTCTGTCTGAACAAAAAATGCAAAAATGTCCTCTGGTGAGGACAAAAGGACAGATTCTCTGAAGTTCAGTGAAAATCTTACATTGTAGTTACTCACCTGTCATTTTATCTGTTTCTTTCTTTTGATTGCCTACTTGGTATAAGAAGCTATCTCTGCACTAGGCACCCACAGAAAAACTGGTTTCCTGCCCTCCAGCAGCTTATAATCTAATAAAAGAGGCAATTCTAGCTTTATACACACATATCGACAATGTGAGTCATATGATAATCATTATCATCTTAACCATTTATTAATTGCTTACTCTTTACCTCTGTGCTAATAAGCGTTTTAACAGACTTTATCTCATTCAATCTTTATAACAAATCACATTTTATATATGATCACTAAAACTCTGAGACATTCGTCTGTAACAGAGCTGTAATTCAAGCCTAGGTTTGTTGGACCTCAGAGTCTGCTTCTAATAACTACACTGTACTGCTCCCCTTGAGAGGACCAAACAGAAAGTACCAATGGAAAGGTACTTTTTGGCTTAGTTGACCAGAAGTAGCTTGGTGGAAAAGTTTCCTGTAGAAGTCTTCTCCAAATGAGATAACCCAAACCTTTCTTGGAAATGTTTTCACCAATCTAGCCCCACAGAACTACCAAATTAATCTTTCTAAGATATAGCTACGATCATCACGAACTCCAAGGCACAGAAACGTTCAACGATCCCCTAAAAATCCCAAACTACTCTCAACACTGACATTCAAGGTCCTCCACTGGCCATGTCCATTCTGGCTTTCCAGCCTTCTCTCTTTCCACTCCCCTCCCCTGTGTTCTCACCAAATACACTACAGTTTCTCTTGAGCAGCATGGGGGTTAGAGGTATGGGCCTCCCGTGCAGTCCAAAATCCATGCATAACTTTTGACTCCCCCAAAACTTAACTACTGATAGCCTATTGTTGACCTTACCTAGAGCATACACAATTCATTACCACATATTTTGTACATTATATGTATTAGGTATGGGGTCCTTATAATAAAGTAAACTAGAGAAAAAAAAATCATAAGAAATAGAAAATACAATTACAGTCTGGATGTATTTCCTATGCTGCATGTAGGCCCACCACTTCCGCTTCCGGGTCTCTCTCCAGGTCACCCCTTCCACCTAGAATGCCTTTTCCTCGTCCTCGGCTCCCCATCCCGTAACCCATCCTTTAATGTCCAGCTTAAACATCACTTGCTATGTGATAGTTACCAAGATAGGGTAAAAAACAAACAAACGAATATATATATATATATATATATATATATATATATATATATTCATACATTGTGGTTTATTTTTTAACTTTTCAATTAGAATTTCAATATTATATTGTATTATTCAAATGTACAGCATAGTGGTTAGACAATCATATACTTTACAAAGCAATCCTCTGATATTTTTCAGTACCCACCTGGCACCATACACAGTTATTACAGTATTATTGACTATATTCCCTATGCTGTACTTTAAATCCCTGTGACTATTTTGTAACTGCCAATTTGTGCTTCTTAATCCCTTCATCTTTTTTCATTCAGCCCCCAAACCCCCTCCCCTTTGGCAACCATCAGTCTGTTCTCTGTGTCTACAAGTCTGTTTCAATTTTGTTTGTTCATTTATTTTATTCTTTAGATTCCACATATAAGTGAATTTATACGGTATTTTATTGTGGTTTATGTATGCATCTTATTTTCTCCACTAGACTGCAAGTTCTTGAAACCAGAATTCAAATCATATTTATTCTTACATTTTCCATACTCTAGCACATCTTTATGTTCCCCCATATCCCAGCATCCTAACCTAATGAGAGCTCCATAAATATCTATTGGATAAAGTAATATCGAAAATCAAACAATAATGTTAGAAACCAATGGAACCCCAATAAATTTAATTTAAGTAAATAAATAAAAAGAAAAAGAATAGCATTAAACTCACCAAAGATTAAATTAAATAATAAAATAATTAGATGGGGAATCTGACTGTGTAGGGTTCTTCCCTGCCAATCTTCCTTTAAATTGCTCATACCCTTACACAACCTGTGAAGATATCTAGACAACTGTAGTTTTAGGGTCCTGAAAAGCCAACACAGAATTGAATCTAGCAGGATAAAACTATAAAGAACAATGAATCATTTGCATAGTACATTGCAGAGGAAAAGGACAGAACACAGAGTTCAGGATGGGGGTAGAGGAAGAGCTGTAATAGCAATGAATTTCATTCTTTGAAATATTGCCCAACATCCTGGTTATTGGGGAATTTACCTTCCTTGCCTGGTACAAACTGTGGCCTCCCTAGCCAAGCCTGGCAGCCTAGACTCTTGCTGGTGGACCTGTTGGTTTTCCCCTGAGCTCCCCCAGGCCCTCTCATTCATCTCAGGGCTCTGGTTGGATACAAACTAAGTGTAAGGATGGATGCTCTTGGGCCAGCTGAGATTGGACTCAAGTTGGTAAATAACCACTGGGTTTTAGATCCAGAGCTATGCTTTGTGTGCGTAGGAAAAACCTCCCCAGATTTGGGCTCATCCATTCAGGGACTCACAGAGTTAAGCTGGCTGAGTGGGCTGCCTCAGCAGGAAGATGAGCCCTAGGAAAAGGTGTCTTCACACAGGAAGGTAAAAGGAAAGCTGCCCCGGTGGGTAAGTAGGAGGACGGGTGGAGCTGGGAGATCCTTCCAAGAGAGGAGGGCAGCTTTCCATTTAAAGGATTACAGGTCTGCAGGCCCACAGTTCTTAGGATGGAAGCTTATAAAAACAGCACTGTCAGGAGAGACTCTTCACTCTCAAGTGGGCTCTGACCTTGAGGCGGCTGACCCTTTGAGATGTTCCCTCTTAGAGCATGCAGCCTTTACTGATCCAGTCTTTCAAAATCTAAGAAGCCTATAATAGCACTTGGGTACAGGTACACTTAGAGGTCCCATTAAAAGTCCTGTGGACCCTGGCTGGTTTGGCTCAGCGGTTAGAGCGTAGATCTGCAGCAGAGAGTCCTGGGTTCGATTCCCACTAAGGGCACGTATCTCTTTATCATCCCCAGCCCCGGTTGGGGTTGTGTGGGTGGCAGCCCGTCAATGTGTCTCTCTCACATCAGTGTTTTTCTCTCTCACTTCTTCCCTCTCTCCCTCCCACTGTATCTGAAGATGAATGCAAAAATGTCCTCGGGTGAGGATGATTAAAAAAAAAAAAAAAGTCCTGTGAGACTTTTAGAGCTTATATCTATGGAAAACCAAGAAAAGGTAATTTTTTTTTCTTTATTGGTTTTTAGAGAGAGAGAAAGGAAGAGGGAGAGAGAGACAGAAACATTGATGAGAGAGAACATCGACTGGCCGCCTCCTGCATGCCCCTCACTGGGGATCAGGCCCATAACCTGGGCATGTGCTCTGACCAGGAATCAAACTGGCGACTTCTTGGTGCGTGGGTCGATGCTCAACCACTGAGCCACACTGGCCAGGCAAGAGAAGGTAAATTTAAACTTATTGAAAGCAACCCACACAAGAGCAGGATTTCCTAACCTGGGGTGCATAAATCCCCAAGGAGGTGTATGGCAAATTCAGGGGTGGAAAACCCATTGAAATTGTGTGTGAAATTATATATGTATGTGTAGGTGTGGTTGCATTTCTTCTGGAACAAGGGTCCATAACCTTTATCAGATTCTATCAGATTCTATCAGACCTCCTGAAAAGTGAAACAAAGCAACAAATATTTCTAGAGGATAAAGGTGGGAACAGGGTGTCTGGGGAATTCGGAGGACATTCCAGCTCCTCCCACTTCCCATGTGTAGCAAGCATGTGTACCGCGGGAAACAATGACAAATACAGGGAAGTGACAGGTCACTTTAAAAAAAAAACCCTCCAGCTCGGTCTCAGTGGTTGAGCATCGACCCATGCACCAAGCAATCACCCGTTCAGTACCCAGTCAGGGCACATGCCCAGGTTGTGGGCCAAACCCCCAGTGGGGGGCATGCAGGAGGCGGCCAATTGATGTTTCTCTCTCATTGATGTCTCTATCTCTCTCCCTCTCCCTTTAAAAATTAATAAAGAAAAAATTTTTTCAAAAGACCTCCAACCATTAAAATCCTGAGGCTTTCCCACATTTTCTTATAAAAGTTATCTTTCTCTCCCTAAGTAACACTACTCTTTCTTACCGTCCCTCTTCCTTCCATTTTGTCTTCACTGCTACAGGAGAGCTTACTCCAGCAATAGCTATTTCTTCAGCAAGATTAAGGTTAGAAGGGGAGGGGTGCTTGTTTGTCAGGCTGGAACGAGGCGCCGTGGTCCAGGAAAGGCTGAGTATGTCTTTCATGTGATTCAGTAGTTGCCAAACTTTTCAAGCTTATAAAGCTGAAAACTTCAAAAACACCTTTGGATTCTTCCAGGGAATTGTAATTATACTTTTAGTATCCGTGAATAAAAAATTGCATGCTGATAAAAAGCTACTGTGCATGAAATAATCCTTAGATATGTATTTTTAAAATGACAGCAGTATCTGTGTGTGTTTGAAAACTAGCTCAGCACCTCCCTGTGAGATGAATTATTTCTTTGGTTGTAGGCAGTGTTTGGTGTGTGTCTGGACCCAAGGACCCCATGTAGTAACCGAGGATCCTCTCCCCTTCCAACAAAGTGGGAATCCCTGGTCTAATTTAAGCTCTTCACTTTATAGATGAGGAAACTGTGGTCTAGGAAAATGCAGTTCCTGGTGAGGTCGGATGGAATCCATTCCAGAACCCAGCTTTCCTAATTATCTCCTGGTCTTTTTGCAGGATGCCCAGGCAGCTGCAGAATGCTCTTAGGGCATCCAATCTCCCAATGGCCCTGGAGCGCCTCCTCTCCCGCACCCGCAGCCAACACTCTTCCCTCACTGAGAAGTCTCCAGGGGCACCTGAGGGAAGAAATGACTTGAGGGATTTTCAGATCTGGGAAACAATCAAACGAGAGTCTACTGCAGCACCAGGTCTTGGCAATAAATCGGGACACAAAACTATAACAGTGGCTGTCATGGGCTATCAGTGCCAGCCATGGGTTCATCCCAACCTTATTCAGTCCTTACAACAACCCTGTGACTTAAGTATTATTATTATCATCTTCATTTTACAGATGAGGAGACTGAAGGTTAAAAAAAAAAGTGAATGACTATGGCGCATAGTTACTTAAGGCTTCAGAGATACGACCAAAGCCAAGTCTAAATCAGACCCTGCGATGGTATACAGTATCACATATACAGTATTATATATACAGTACTATGCTATACAGTGCTATGCTGTGCAAGGCTGACTAGGCTCAATTCCAGAATCCTCTTTGAGATTAAATTGTTTTGCTATCCCTTTATTCAAGGAATCATCCTAAACCCAGTCCCAGCTTACCAGTAATGTGAAAGCCTCTCTCTTCCAGGAGACCGAAAGCACCTTTGCCACATCTTCCAGGGACCCAGGTGGGCTCTATGGACAATACTCAACCCGTGAGACCAGAGGCACTTATTCTTTAAAATTCTGATTCTTGCCTGGCCGGTGTGGCCCAGTGGTTGAGCGTCGATCCATGCACCAAGAAATCGCCAGTTCAATTCCCGGTCAGGGCACGTGCCCAGATTGTGGGCCTGATCCCCAGTGGGGGGCATGCAGGAGGCAGCCAATTGATGTTCTCTCTCGTTGATGTTTCTATCTGTCTCTCTTTCCCCTTTCTTCTCTCTCTAAAATCAATAAAGAAAAAATTATTTTAAATTCTGATTCTAGCTCACAGCCCACTACAAGGGAGGCTGGAAAGGGTGAGTTCCTATGCTCATTTCTGCCTCTGCCCAGGCTGTTCTCCATCCTGAAACGCTCCCTCCCCAGGTCACTAACTATTCAGAGTACCAGCTAAGATCCCCTGCTTCATGAAGCCCTCCTGGACTATATGACTCCACACTGATTTTTCTCATTCCTTCTGGAGCTTTTTCTTTTTGGCCTTAAGCACAGCTTCTTCCTTTTGACTCTTTTGACTCATGCGTGAGAGTCTTAGATCCCCACCACATTCCTTGAAAGCAGGAGCCAAACGTATTCTGTGTTCCCTACCCTAAGTGCCCAGCTGGGGGCTGGACATACCGTACACTGCTGATAAATATCTGCTGAATTAAATCTGATGGTCCTTAGAACAAATGTCCTCCTGGACCACTTATTCTGGTGACAGCTTTCCTCCAAAGTAATTGCTGTTCTCCCTCCCCCACTCCCTACCCAATTCCCCACGAGGCTCCTGAGCTTTGAAAGCACTGGGATTTGTTTTTGCTGCCTTGTCAGCCTGACCTTTCTGAGATTCTTTTGTCTGTGAGGCCCACATGGCTGTGCCTGGAAGACGTGAGTCCAGTTTTTCTGCACCTGAGCAGGGCTCTCATAAGGCCATAAGAGACCATTCAAGGCTTTGGCAGCTCAGCCTTTTAAAACCACCTGAGTCTAGGCAGTGGGTTAAAGGCAAGACACAGAGAAAGGTGTGTGCACTGTTCTTCCACACTCTTGTCACTTTCTCAAGGGCTCTTGTTAACCAAGAGTGTTTGCCTGTTGCTCCCCTGGGAGGCTGAGAACCTCTTTATCTCTTCAGACTGAGACAGAATGTCTGGGGTAAGAGGCAATTCAGTTCCTGATCCAACACCGCTGTCTCCCCAGAGCCCAATCCCCTGGCATTGGGACTGAGCAGGCCCTCCGGCCACAGTGCTGTCAGACTGACCTTCACTGGGTTAACCTAGACTGCTAACTGAAGCCTGAGCAAGAACGCACCCTCCGAGCCTCAGTTTCTTCATCTGTAAAATGGAGGGGTGGGCATTGATCCCTAAACTCCTTCTTGCACTAATATTTTGGAGTCCTAAAATAGTCCTGCCTTCCCAACCCTTCCCCCACCTCAACCCCTACTCCACCCAGAATCCCACAGGATTTTAAACCACACTGCAGTCAGGGCTGAACCTTGACATTGTTCAGCTAGGAGTTTCTATAGGTTGGGATTTTTTATTGACAGAACAGGGTTGCCTCCATCAGTACCCAAGAAAACTACAAAAGGGGACAGAGGGACTTTTTATGACATTTAACATTAGATCGATAAATCAGATTCTCTTCTAGTTACCTTTGGAAAATGTTTTATCCCTTTCCAGCTAATAGAGTACTATTTTTCACTGAATAATTTTTTAAAATATTGATTGATTGACTGATTTGAGAGAGAGAGGATATATGCACAAGCAATCGACATGGACACTAGGCTGAGGAAGGTAGAGGGGGTTGGGAGCAGAAAGGAGGGGGAAAAGGGGGGACATCTGTAATACTTTCAACAATAAAAAAATAAAAATAATTTAAAAAGAGAAAGAGAGAGCAAAACATTGATTTGTTTTTCCACTTATTTATGCATTCATTGGTTGCCTCTTGTATGTGTCCTGACAGGGGATTATACCCACAACCTTGGCATATCGGGACTATGCTCTAACCCACCGAGCTAAGCCAGGGCCACTAAATAATTTTAATAACAATAATATGTGAAATTTTTACCTCTTTACAGGTTATAAATGGTTTTACATCTATCTCATTTTTATTTTTATTTTTTTATCCTCACCCAAGGATATGTTTTCATTGATTTTAGAGAGAGAGGAAGAGAGAAAGGGAAAGAGAGAAACATCAATCGGTTACCTCCCACAGGCACTCTGACCAGGGATCGAACCTGAAACCTAGGTATGTGCCCTGACAGGAATCAAACCCACAACCTTTTGGTGTACAGGATGATGTTCCAACCAACTGAGCCACCTGGCAGGGCCAGTATCTCATTTTAAAATCCTCATGACAACCCCATGTAGAAGACAGGGATTAGTTATTATTCCCATTTTGCAGACCAGATAAATGGGTAACCTAAGTTATCCAACCAGAATGATTAAGCTGAGATTGGTGTACTGTGTCCTAAATAGAAACCATAGGGACCTAGAAGCCAGGAGCAAATGCATATCCTTTTAAGGACACTTATTTTACCATGAGAGACTCAGTGTGAGCATTTGAAGAAGCAGCTCAGTGATACACACATTATATGCAAATAATATGTAGACTTGGTTCTGGAGTTTCTGAACCAAGAGATTGCGGGTACCTCGCAAAGGGATGCTGTAGTGCTCATTTGGTCCTTCCCACAAGCAAGAGCCAGAGAAAGCAGAGGAGATTGTGAAGGAAGAGGATACTGGGCAGTTTCCAGCTTGCTTTGTTCTTTCTTCTGATCGTTTTTGTGGGGGAGAGAGAGAGTGAAAAGGGAGGTAGGAATCTTGGCCAGTCAAGGCCTTGAGAAAGAGGGGAAAGCTCCCTCTGTACGGCCCCTTCCCCTTCCTTTCCTCAGCCCACAGCTCCTGCCTGGAGCTAGGCAGGATGGCGAGCCCTCTGGAGATCTGTTTCCTCCACGAGGCCTCCGCGAAGGACGGCAGGGATGGAAGTGTGCAGGGATGGAAGTGTGCAGGGATGGAAGTGTGCAGGGATGGAAGTGTGCAGGGGCGGGAAGCCCAGGCTGCCATCCCTCCCACACACCACAGGGCTGATTGATGAAGGGCATGACCTGCCGTGACTCAGGCTCCCTTCTAGAAAGCGGCAGAGTGTTCATTCTTCTCTCTAGAAAGGAAAAGACTGAAAATGGTGACCAACTTATACTACATCCTCACCCTCAAATTGGGCAAAGGAAAATGAGAGGATCCTTAAGCCGGTGAAGCAGGAACTCCATACTCACGTCTCTGCCTGGAGAGGTACATCAGTTGAACTCCACCGACCTCTTCTGTAGCTTTAGATACTGCGCCCTGGGCCCAGGCAGAAAGTACAACTACTCGGAGGCAGGAAGGGCACTGGGTGAGGCAGGAAGAGCTATTTGTTTTGGCTTTCCAAGGAAGACTTGCTGATCCGAATCCACTGGGCCACTCCAGGGCTAGCATCAACATTTCTTAGAAAAGAAAACCTCTTTGACTGCTCTTACCAAAGGCCAGGAACGTCAAACAAATTACCTTGTTTGATCCTCACAGTATCTCTGTAACAGAGGAACTAGTCTGAACTTTATTTACCTCGGGGAGAAGGTCAAGGTCACAGAGCTAGGAGGTGGAAGATCCGGGACTGGTGCTCAGGCGGGGGACCCCGAGCCCGCACTCCCGGCCAGGGCACACCACTGCCTCCGTGCGACAGGCAGGTATGGGCCGAGGTCTCTGGGCGTGAGACCTTTGATGCAATGCCCAGAGAGAGTGACCAGCCAGGTGAGGCTCGGGGAACTTGAGAGGATAGCCCTTTCCTACAAAGAGGGCCCGGCCTCGCTGCTCCACCGCGGTTGCCCAACCTCTGTGGCTAAACAAAGAGAGCTGAGGTGAGGAAATCAGAACATCCTGGGGAAAGAGCAAACAGAAAACATGCCAACACCATGGGACCTGGAGGCCGAGGGGCAAGGGCACCCTGTGAGCCTGGCTGAGGGCTGTGCCCAGAGCCCCCGCATTTGGCCGTCACCTCCACCTGCAGTGACCTCCTTGGGAGCTCGGGGAACTCTGAGCAAAAGCACAGGGGCCAGACTTGTCCTTTTATCCCAAGGAGCTTGAGAGCTTTACAGACACCCCTTAATTACAAGCCCAGGAAAAAGGGGAGGTGAACTGCGTTGTGGCCAGGACACTTACCTCATCAGCTATTGTGGAGATAGGTCTGGGAGGCAGAAGGGAGGCTGGGGCTGGGGGTGTAGAGAGATAGGGGTTAGAAGGCTTCTCAGCATGAGGCCAGGGCTTTACTGCCAGGGAGAAGCCTGGGAAGCCGTTGCAGGGACACCATGCTTTGGCTGCCACCTGTTCCTCCCCACTGTCTTTCCTCTGACGCCCTGTTAGCATGTGCTGTGGCTAGAGGACTCGGGACGACAGCAGGGTAACGCACTGTCTTCATGAGATGCAGGCAATTTTAGCATCGCAAGTGCCGGAACCCTCGTGTTTGTTTTGGAAGATGAGTGCCCAGGGGCTTTTAATCCTTTAATGGAGTAACGAGGGAATCTTGTCTCCGGAATCAGGTCACAAAAGAGGCTGCTGTACAGAAGGGTGTTCTCTATTGGACACATTTTAAAGGTATGAAGAGAGGACGGTGCAGTTTCCTGACACCATTCAGAAGTCTAGCTTCTGATGTACAAACTGGTAGATAGACCCATTTCATAGTCAAGACGTCCCTGTTCTTGGCCTCCTTCCTGTTTGGAGGGGGTGCAGGGGTGAGTTTCCTGGCGAATCCTTGGACACGGTCATTGTTGTCCCTGGGACCAGTCAATCGCATTTTTCACTGTGAGGAAGATTCTCTGCAATCCCTTCCCCAAAACTCTGAGCTGCCACCACCCAAAGGTCCAGACACATACCCTCCTAAGATCAGTCGCCGTCTCCATGACAATAATCTCTAGTATAGACATTATATCTATAATAGACATTATATCTCTATATTTCTACTCCACAATAAAATCAGAGAGGATTTTATTCAGAGAGACCATGGACCTGCAAAGTCTTCCTGGAATCCCTGCGTGGCCTCTACGGTAGTGCGAGGGATATGCGTGTGCGAGCTGAGCGGGAGAGATCAGACCTCAGGCTTACGGCTTCCAAGCTTAGGGCCACAGCCTCCCCGGCCCGGGCAGCTTCCTAGTCTTTGCATGACAGCTGTTTGTTTCTCTAAGGGCGCTGACAATGCATGCCACCCGGCATGTGGAGACACAGTCCTGCCCTCGGGCCTCTGGGAACCTGAGCTAGAGAGACACTCAGCTCTGGGTGCAAAGGCAGGCCGAGCTCTGAGACGTGGGGCCCCGGTCTCCTTCTCTGAGGACGAATTGAGCGAACCAGACCACTGCTCTGAAGAAGGCAGCACTTAGGAGTAACCACGGTGTCCTTTGTTGAGGGTAAAGGAGAGACAGGAATCAGGTTAGAGCCCAGGCACTAAAACATACTACAGATGGGGGTGGGAACCGTGGCCTAAGGCTAGTGGGAAACAGTGGAGGTGGAGGAGGAGGGAGGACAGGCCCCTAGAGGAGAAAATCAGAGGGCACGGCTGGGAGAAGAGTGCCATCTGCTGAGCTTCCCATGGGCACCATGGGGCACACCACCCCTCCCCCACCAGCCCAGCACTGACTGACCCAAATCAAGCCCTGCTGAGCAGGTGCCCATGGAGGAGTCTGGAAAGTAAAGGCCAAACGGATCGGAAGGCCTGATCCTCGGGAGGCAGCATGACATGGCCTGAGAGACACAGATAGGGTTTCAACCAGACCGGCCGGATTCCTTTCCTGGTATCATCATTCCTCCCAGCTGCGGGTCCTGGGCAAGCTGCGCTACCTGTGTTGTGTGCTTACTCTTTCTCAACCTCGCCTTCCTTTCCTGGAAAATGGGTTCTTAGAGGGTTTAAATGAAATAGTAGCTGGAAAGTGCCTGGCATACGGTGGAGGTACACTCGTTTCTCCATGCCTGGAAGAGGAGTCTTCATTCTTTAAAATTCATGGTGAGATTTTGAATTAGAGGGAATGACACAGAAAAAAAGGGGAAAGAGTCATTTTGCATTTTTCCTAGAAGCCACAGAAATGACAGGTTTGATACAGCTGTCATAGTTTGCTCATCAGCATGTGGGAGCTGTTCCTGGGTGTCAGAGCACCCCCTAAAATCAGGCCAGCCAGGAAGGGCAGGGGAAGAAGAGAGAGCCTGGGGTCCGGGGCTAGGATTCCAGTCCAGGCTGTGCCACTGAACTGTGTGGTTTGGGGCACAGCACTAAACCTCCTTGACCACACTTTGCCTGATGCCTTTTGCCCCTTTTATCACAGATTTGGAATCTGTGATTCCATGAGACCTGCTGAGCACCCCTCGCAAAGTCCATGGGTTGACCTGCTAGCCCATCAATCAGGCAATCAATCCTTCAGCTCATTTAGTTCATCTCAGAATCTTGTATTGTTGCAATGATGGAAGAATCTAGTGTGCCAGGGGTTGGGCTGCAGAGGGATGGGTCTCTTTCCTTGCAAGAATACCCAGATCTTTACAAGGATCAGAAGAAACTTGTGTACTTTTGATTACAGGTAACAGAAATGAGCCCAAAGCATCTAATACAAAAAGGGCTCTTATAAGGTGCCAGGGTCTCCTCCAGAAGCCATGTGCAGAGGGATTATGAGGGTCGTACAAAGGCCTGGAACCAGAAAGCTGGAAGTCCATACCAACCCAGGCAGCTTTCACTCTGTCTCCCTAGGGATGCCTGGCCTCTCGTTTCTGCTTCTCCCTGTGCATCTTGGTGTATGTAATCAGCTGGATAGCAACAGTGAATCTTATTTGCAAATTCATGAAAAAAACACTTTGAGTGGCTGGCCCTGCTTGGATGGAATATCTACCCCTAGTCCATTTGGCATTCATAGGCCACTATAATCTCTTAAGTATAATCTCTCTAGGCTACCTCCTGGGTGAGTAGAGTTGCGGGAATCTCAGAGAAGAGGAGGTTGTGACTGCCCTGACCCCCCAAACGGGGTTGTGTTAGATAGAATACAAGTTTGGTTGCTATAGCAAAACCCCAAATAATAAAGGCTTAGACAAGATAGAAGTTTATTTCTCTCCTGTGTGTAACAACAGTCTGAGTGCAAACAGTTCAGGGATAATATGATGGCTTCCCGGTGTTAGGGACCCAGGCTCCTCCTAGCTTGTTGCTCTGCTCTTATGATATTTGACTTATGTGGTTGAAAAAGGCTCACCACAATGTCCACATTCTAGTCAAGGCAAGAGAGGATAGGGCATGGGCCTTCCTCTCAAGGGCACAATCGTTCCTGCTAACTTCTCATTAACCAGAACCTGGTCATGTGGACATTCTGTAAAAAACACTGGGAAAGATTGTCTTTAGCTAGGTGGTCAAGAACCCAGTCAAAAACCCTACCATCCTGCAAGAAGGTCAAATAGATATTGGGAGATGACCTCCTACAATGAGCAACAGTGGCCTTGGTCCCTGGAAACACACCAAAGTTTTTGTCTCTCCTGACTCTAGCTTTGGGAGGAGGATGTGGCCAAGGAAGAGATGTGGCAAAAACCTGGGAAGAACGTCAACATGGAGAAGCTTAGGAAGATGTGACCAGGAGGAGCTTAGACTAAATAATTTCTCAAATTCTTCTGCACTCTTAACACCACTTCAAGTAAGCATGGGGTAGATGTACCTCTTCCCCTATCCTAGAGTACAGAAAAGGAAGTTCTTAGGATAGATTGCAGAAGTGAGAGTTTTTAAGGAATGGATTTTCAGTGCTGCAGTTCTTGTAGGTCTGGCTCAGCTCTGCTCAACAAGAGCGAGTTGAAGTCATTTCCTTTAGGTGCTAGACACACATATTATGTTTCTGCCTAGCAACCCCATCCTGCAGCTGTGCTGAGCAGAGTAGCTCAGAGCAGCTAATCCACCAGCAAAGCTGTGCTGAGCACCTACTGTATGCAGGGCACTGTGCTGATTTCTGCAGAGGAGCCCATGGTGGAAGAAGGTGTATCTAACAGAAGAAGGTGCTCACTGACCCCCTTCCTCTCAGCCACCAGAGTAACCTTATTTTTAGCTGAGGTCTTCCTGTTCACCAGTAATTACTTATGGGGCAAGAGGCTTCAGTTCCAACTCAGCGGATGGGGTAATGAGTCATGATGCATATGGTAACTGTGGCTTTGCTGACAGCGCATTTGCCATCTCAGTACTGCACCCTGGGCTTTTGGCACACAAAAAAAAGAGGGTTGCCTGTGGGGGCTGGTTTCCAGTCACTTGACAGCATTGGGTGTGTGTGTGTGCGTGTGTGCGTGTGTGTGCGTGTGTGCGTGTGTGTGTGTGTGTGTGTGTGTGTGAGCTTGGGATGGGGAAGGCAGACGGGTGGTACAAAATGACTGTGGGAAGCTAAGAACTCTCAGTAGACCTTGAAGTTTTTCATCACAGTGATGTCAAGATGAGGTAGGACAGTTGTGAGCAGAAAGAGCCCTGAGCTAAGAGTCAACTTGGGGTCGCACTCTGGCTACAACTGAATTGAGTGACATTCCGTGTTCAAACATCATTTACCCCATTTAAAAAAAACAGGGATAATAATTGACCTGCTCAACACCGAAGGAGTCACAAAATGAAAGAGAATTGGACTGTGAGCCTCGCAAAGGCAAGGTCTGTATTTTATTGTCTCTGTGTCGCTTCAGCACCTGGCAGGGCACTCGTGCACGCAGTGACTCTTCGGGGAATCACTGAAACCACCTGGCCCACTTGACCTGTAAGGATACTGACACCCAGTGAGGGACAGGGACTGGCATAAGGTCACACAGGCTACCTGGGAAGATGAAGCATGGAAAGCACTCAGCACCTGACACGTGCTCTGCATCAATCAGCATCAGCACCCTATCTTTCTGAATGGCAGCATCAGGATTAGAATTCAGATCTTTGAACTCTGACACCTCTGCTCTCGCCCCTCACCATATTGCCTCTGAGTTATAGGGCTAAAATCAGATAGCTTGTTAAGGTTAAAATGGTCTTCGTTAGCAGGAGAGCTGTTTCTGACACCTTGTCCTCCAAGGGCATCTGTGCCCATGGTTTGAGTACAATGGTTAAAGAACAGGGGTTCTGGAGCCAGACTGCCATTGACTAGCTGTGTAACCTCATTTAACCTCTTTATACCTTAGCTTTCTCATCTGTAAAATGGGGATTAAAATTGTGTTTAACCTCACAAGGCTGTGAGGAGTAAACGAGTTAAATAAAATGCTCAGGAAGTACATAGTAAGCACATTATTGTTTGCTGCTATTCAATGTTAATGTTAAGCTTTTGTTGCTGTAGTGGTGGCGACTGAGTTGGTAACTATAATTGGCCTTCACAAGGACAGCCATTTGACAATATAGGAATTTGTTATTTTTGAATAGGATAAGATTTCTACAGGTGTTTTAAAGGACTGGGGACTCTTTTGTGTAAATTCTTGGAGGGCTGGGGTGCTTCTCCAGTAAAAACTTTCAAGAATTGAGTACAGTGCCGTACAATTGGGGGACAATTAGAAAGCAATGACTGCCCTGGCTGGTTTGGCTCAGCGATTGGAGCATTGACCCATGGATCAAAGAGTCCCGGGTTCGATCCTGGTCAAGGCACATACCTCGGTTGCAGTTCGTCCCTGGCCCCAGTTGGGGTCGTGTGGGTGGCAACCAAACGATGTCTCTCTCACATCGATGTTTCTCTCTCTCTCTCTTCCTCTCTCCCTCCTGCTCTATCTGAAGAAAGATGAGAAAATATCCTTAGGTGAGGATTTTAAAAAAAAAAAAAGAATGCAATGACTAATAACTCCTGGGGAGGTATACACCTGGGATAGCATCCTCCACCCACAGCTGAGATGGGCACCAGCTTTCTGCAAGCACATCTCGTTTTTTCTTTGAAATCTTTAAAATCCCAGCTTCTATTCAGATTTCCTCAGCATTGGACAGTCAATGGAACCCCCAAGCACAAATAAGGTGGCTGAATGCCAGGGGACACGAGTCAGGAAAACTATGTGAGAGGCAGCCTTGCCCTGCCAAGAATGGGGTACCATTTCCTACCCCTGCCCCGCAGTGGCCCCCCAACCGCCTCACTTCCCATCCCCCTTGCACCCCCAGTCCTATGGGCCACAGGTTTCTGCCTGAAAAAGCAACCAGGGCTCTGGCCAGTTTGGCTCAGTGGTAAAGCGTCGGCCTGCGGTCCAGAGAGACCAGGGTTCGGTTCCCTCTAAGGGCATGTACCTTGGTTGCAGTTTGTCCCCAGCCCTGGTTGGGTCGTGAGGGTGGCAACCACTCGATGTGTCCCTTTCACGTCAAGGTTTTTCTCTCTCTCTCTCTCCCCCTCCCCATTCTATCTGAACAAAAAATGGAAAAATGTCCTCGGGTGAGGATAAAAAAAAAAAAATTTTTTTTTAAATTAAAAAAAAAAAAGCAACCAGGAGCTGCTCACTTGGGATGTTTCCTCCTGACTACTTTCTAGGTGCTGGGGCAGAACGCTTGCCCCACCGAAAAGGTGGCACTAGCTCAGCATTCCCCAGCCAGGCGTCATCGCGGATGCTGAGTGTCAGTCACTCATTCGCGGCCAATTGCTTCACCTGGGAGGTGGTTTTTCTCAATGGTTTCCCATGTCAACCCTGGCCTTACTAACCTGACAGGCTCCTGGAGTAGAGCTGAAACTTGTTTTCTGATATACATGTGCTTTCTCCCTTTTAAGTTGTGTGCCTCTTTTGTTTTTTTGTTTTTTAATCCTCACCTGAGGATATTTTTACATCTTCAGACAGAGTGGGAGGAAGGGGGGGAGAGAGAGAGAGAGAAATATCAATGTGAGAGAGACACATTGACTGGTTGCCACCTGCACGACCCCAAGCGGGGCAGGGACAAACTAAAACCGAGGTACGTGCCCTTCGCTGGAATCAAACCTGGGACTCTGGTCCACAGGCCAATGCTCTAACTCCTGAGCCAAACCAGCCAGAGCTGTGTCTTCCTCTTTTATAATTTGGTTCAGAGCTACCATTTGCCACGATCCCAGGAACCCTTCCCGAGATTGTCATTCCAAAGTTTTCCTGGTTTCATCATCATCATCATCATCATCATCATCTGCAGAATACCTTACAGAGTACCTATTATGTAATCCAAGTATTTCACATATTATCTTTAATATGCCTGGTACCCAACCTTGCAAGGAAAATATATTAGGACAGTGCTTCTCAGACTTTTTCTAAGAATGATGGGATTTTAAAAATGTATTTATTGATTTTAGAGAGAGAGGAAGGGAGAGGGAAAGAGAGAAAGATCAATTTGTTATTCCACTTATTTATACATCCATTTGTTGACCCTTGCATGTGCCCTGACTGGGGATTGAACCCACAACCTTGGCGTATTGGGACTGTGCTCTAATCAACTCAGCTACCCGGGCCAGGGCTGCTTCTCAGACTTTAATGTCCATATAAATTACCTCAGAATCCTATTAAAATGCGTATACTGAGTAGGTCTGGGGAAGCCTGAGATTGTGTATTTCTACAGCTCCCAGGCGATACTGACGCTGCTGGTTCAAACTCCTTGAGTAGCAATGATGCCAGGAGGAAACTTTTGTTTGCAGGTGAATGAAAAATAAAAGTTTACCCCTGGCTGGTGTGGCTCAGTTGGTTCAGTGTCGTCCCCATGCACCAGGAGGTCGCAGGTTTGATTCCTGGTCAGAGCACATGCCCAGGTTCCGGGCTCAGTCCCCAGTAGGGGGCGTGCAGGAGGCAGCGATGGGTGTTTCTATCTCTCTCTCTCTCTCCCCCTCTCTGAAATGAATAAAAACATATTTTTAAAAAATAAAAGGAAAATAATTTATTACCAGAGTATCAGGTGTCTCAGAAAGCAAATACAAGATTAAAAATGGGCCTCAGGCCCTGGCCGGTTAGAGCATCGGCCTGCGGTCCAGAGAGACCCGGGTTCGGTTCCCGCTAAGGGCACATACCTCGGTTGCAGTTTGTCCCCGGCCCTGGTTGGTCCTGCGGGTGGCAGCCACTCGATGTGTCCCTTCACGTCGATGTTTCTCTCTCTCTCTCCCTTCCTCTCTCTCCCTCCCACTCTATCTGTACAAAAATGGAACATATCCTCAGGTGAGGATAAAAAAAAAAAAAAAAAATGGGCCTCAGGAAGAACTGAAGCCAGAGAGGACTCTCTTGGTCCCCTGACTGCTTTTTTCTTGCACTTATCTTATTGCTTCTTCTTCCTCTGTTCCTTCCTTTCTTCCTTTCCCCTCTGTGCTGATTAGTGTGAGGCAACTCTACTCACGGTCCCGTGGATTCTATGTCTTCTTCTTGTTTAATTTCTTCCCTCGTCTTGGTCGTGCAAATCTTCAGAAACTTTTTAAGGAAGTGAACAATGGAAGTGAAATTTTTGCTTATGTAACAGAAAGTGTCTTTATACTTGATCAATAGTTTGCTCCAGTATAGAGGTCTAGCTTCCAGAGTGGTTATGTGATACCAATACCATTTCAATTTAGCCTTTGTATCTCATATCTGAAAGCTTTTAGATTCTCCTCTCTGACCTCCAGGGTTCTGGAAGTTCATGATAATGTGCCCAGGGATGGGTCTTTCCACATTCATTCTACTGGACACTTGATGAATTATTTTGACCTAGAAAATTATGCCCTGCTGCAGGAAAAGAAAAAAATTGTTGATTATTTATTTATTATTCCTTCCCCACTCCTCTCTTTGTTCAATTTATCTGGAGCTCCTGTTAATAGCAAGTTGGATGTCCTGGTCTGTTCCTTTCATCTTCTTAGCTTCTGGACCTCATTTTCCATCCTTTATCTCTGTGTTTTACTTTCCGTGAAATTTTACAAACTTCTTTTCTAACAATCAAGTTGAATTTTAATTTTTTATTTCATATTTTTAATTTCCAAGAGTTCCATCTTTTTATTCTCTGGACATTCCTTTTTTTTTTTTTTTTTAACAGGGTACTGTTCTTATCTCATGTATGTAATAGCTTCTCTTCTGTCTCTAGAATATTATTGTTCTTTTCCTTTTTGAACTCTCCTTCTCTCTATTTTTCTCTGTGTTTCTCATTTCTTTGTTTTGGTCTCTGTCTTCCATGTAGGCTTTTTGTTTACATTAGTGAGACACTAAGCAGTTGAATGGGGAGGGAACTAGGTAGGTAGTGACAGGTAGAAGACCTCTTCATTGTACCCTTTTGTTTTTTTGTTTGTTTGTTTGTTTTGTTTTTTTATCCTCACCCGAGGATATTTTTCCATTTTTTGTACAGATAGAGTGGGAGGGAGAGAGAGGAAGAGAGAGAGAGAAACATCGATGTGAAGGGACATCGAGCGGCTGCCACCCGCACGACCAACCAGGGCCGGGGACAAACTGCAACCGAAGTATGTGCCCTTAGCGGGAACCGAACCCGGGTCTCTCCGGACCGCAGGCCGACGCTCTAACCGCTGAGCCAAACCGGCCAGGGCCCTTTTGAAAATTTTGAATTCCGAGCCGGTTTAGTACAAAGTCTGTACAAAACAAAACAAAGCTCTTTAAAGTTTGTTTTGAGCTTCATGTGCATAGGTATAGCTTGTCCACTGGAGAACTTCGCTGTAGAGACATAGAAATGGGATGTCGAGAAACTTTTCCTTTGAGGGGACTTCCAAATATTAGTGTTTAAAAGGCTCTCTCTGAGCCATTAAATATTTTCTGATAAGAATCTTCTAGACTCCTATCCGGGGATAGGTGTTGGGGGACTGCACAAGCCTAGCTGAGAGTTTTTTTTGAAAGAGAGGGGCAGGAAGGCTAAATATCTCACTGTTCAGAATCCAGATTTTCAGCCAGGTGCTTCGACCCTCTCCCAACTATACAGGCATACCTCCTTTTATTACGTTTTACTTTCTTGCACTTTGCAAATACTGTACTTTTTTTTTTTTTTTTAACAAATTGAAGTTTTGTGGCAACCCTGTGTTGAGCAAGTCTGTTGATGCCATTTTTCCGACAGCATTTGCTCACTTCATGTTTCTGTGTCACATTTTGATAATTCTTGTAATATTTCAAACTTTTTAATTATTATATGTGTTATAGTGATCTGCAATTAGTACTCTTTGATGTTACTATTGCAATTGTTTTTGTGGCACCACGAACCACACCCATATGATGGTGAACATGTGTGTTCTGACTGCTCCACCAATCACCCATTCCCTGTCTCCCTCCCTCTCCTCTGGCTTCCTCATTCCCTGAGACAGAACAGTATTGAAATTAGGCCTATCAACACCCCTTCAGTAACCTCTAAATCAGTCGTTCTCAACCTTCCTAATGACGTGACCGTTTAATACAGTAGTTCCTCATGTTGTGGTGACCCCCAACCATAAAATTATTTTGTTGCTACTTCATAATTGCAATTTTGCTATTGTTATGTCTTAGGCAACCCCTGTGAAAGGGTCGTTTGACCCCCAAAGGGGTTGCGACCCACAGGTTGAGAACTTCTGCCTAAATGTTCAAGTGAAAGGAAGATTCAAGCTTATCTCAATTTAACTTAAAAGCTAGTAATGACTAAGTTTAGTGAGGAAAACATGACAAAAGCCAGAGAGCCCAAAAGCTAGGCTTCTTAACCACACAGTTAGCCAAATTGTGAATGCAAAGGGAAAGTTCTTGAAGGAAATTAAAAGTGCTACTCCAGCCCTGGTCGGTTTGGCTCAGCAGTTAGAGCATCTGCCTGAGGTCCCAAGAGACCTGGGTTCGGTTCCTGCTAAGGGCACGTACCTGGGTTGCAGTTTGTCCCCGGCCCTGGTTGGGTCGTGCTGGTGGCAGCCACTCGATGTGTCCCTTTCACATCGATGTTTCTCTCTAGCTTCCTCTCTTTCCCTTCCACTCTATCTGAACAAAAAAATGGAAAATGTCCTCGAGTGAGGATAAAAAAAAAAGTGCTACTCCAATGAACTCACAGGTGATAAGAAAGCGAAACAGCTCTGTTGCTGATATGGAGAAAGCTTTAGTGATTTGGAGAGAAGATTAGATAAGTCACAACATTCTCTTAACCCAAAACCTAATCCAGAGAAAGGCCCTAACTCTCTTGAACTTAATGAAGGCTGAGAGAGGCAAGAAAGCTGCGGAAGAAAAGTTCCAAGCTAGCAGAGGTTGGTTCATGAGGTTTAAGTAAAGAACTTGTCTCCATAACGTAGCAGTGCAAAGTGAAGGAGTAAGTGCTGATGTAGAAGCTGGACCAAGTTATCCAGAAGATGTAGCTAAGATAATTAATGAAGGTGGCTACACTAAACAACTGACTTTCAGTATAGATAAAACATCATTCTATTGGAAGAAGATGCCATCTAGAACTTTTATAGCTAGAGAGGAGAAGTCAATGCCTGCTTTCAAATCTTCAAAGGACAGGCTGACTCCCTTGTTAGGGGCTATTGCAGCTTATGAGTTTAAGTTGTAGCCAATATTCATTTACCATTTAAAAAATTTTAGGGGTCTTAAGAATTATGCTAAATTTCCTCTGCATGTGCTCTATACATTGAACAATGAGGTTGGGATGGCAGCACATTTGTTTACAACATGGTTTACTTAATACTTTAGGCCCGCTGTTGAGACCTACTGTTCAAAAAAAACACCAATTCTTTCAAAATATTACCACTCATTGACAATGCACCTGGTCACCCAAGAGCTCTGATGAAGATGTACAATGAGATTAACATTGTTTTCATGCCTGTTAATACAACATCCATTTTGTAGCCCATGGATCAAGGAATAATTTTGACTTTCAGATTTTATTATTTGAGAAATATATTTCATAAAGCTGTAGCTGTCATAGATAGATCTGGGCACAATAAATGGAAAACCTTATGAAAAAGGATCCACCATTCTAGATGCCATTAAGAACATTTGTGACTCATGAGAAGAGGTAAAAATAGCAACATTAACAGAAGTTTGGAAAACACTGGTTTCAGTGCTCTTGGGTGACTTTGAGGGGTTCAAGACTTCAGTTGAGGGAAAAAAAACAGCAGATGTGGTGGAAATATCAAGAGACCTAGAATTAGAAGTGCAGCCCGAAGATGTGACTAAATTGTGGCAGTCTCATGATAAAACTTCAATGGAAGGGGATTTGCTTCTGATGGATGCCCAAAGAAACTACTCCATTCCAGTTCCTGAGATGGGAACTACTCCTGGCGAATATTCTGTGAAGATTGTTGAAATGACAACAAAGGATTTAACTTGTTACATAAACTTAGTTAATAAAGCAGCAGCAGGGTTTGAGCGATTGATTCCAATTTTGAAAGAAGTTCTACTTTGGGTAAAATGCTATCAAACAGCATCACATGCTACAAAGAAATTGGTCACGAAAGGAAGAGTCGATGGATGCAGCAAACTTCTTTGATGTCTTATTTTAAGAAATTGCCACAGCTACCCCATCCTTCAGCAACCACACCCTGATCAGTCAGCAGACATCAGCGTCAGCAAGTCTCTCCTCCACCAGCAAAAAGGTTCAGATAACGGTTAGTAGTTTTCAGTAATAAAGTATTTTTAAATTAAAATATGTACATTGGGTTTCTTTTAGACATACTGCTCTTGCACACTTAACAGACGACAGTAGAGTGTAAACATAACTTTTATATGCACTGGGAAACTTAGTGTTACTTATTTTATTGCAGTATTTGCTTTATCATGGTGGTCTGGGACAGCACCTGCGGTATCTTCGAGGTCAGCCGTACACACAATGAAGCCTGAAAGCCTCTAGTCCAGTGGTTCTCAACCTTCCTAATGCCGGGACCCTTTAATACAGGTCCTCATGCTGTGTGTGGGCGTATCTGCATGTGGGCGGACCCGCCTGGAGACGGATAGAGGAGTGGTGTCTCGGTTCCTAAGACCACGGAAATGTGTGTTTTCTGATGGTTTTAGGCGACCCCTGTGAAAGGGTCGTTCGACCCCCAAAGGGGTCGTGACCCACAGGTTGAGAACCACTGCTCTAGAGAATGCTTCTCAAAGACCAGTTTTCAAATTTCCATTCTGTTAGGGACCCACATGTAGGGCACATATCTCCCAATTTAAAAAAATTTGCCATAAAGCTACAGTAAGTATGGAATCAAGTGTTATATGGCATAAGGATAGATATATAGATCAATGAAATAGAATTAAGAGTCCAGAAATAAACTCTCAGATTTATGACTAATTAATCTTCAACAAGAGTGCCAAAACAATTCAGTGGAAGAAAGAATAGTTGTTTCAGTGAATGTTGCTGGGACAACTGGACATTCCGACTCAAAAGAATGAAGTTGAACCTCACACTGTACGCAAAAATCCACTCAAAATGAATCCTAGACCTGCCATATCTGGGACTCCAGCAACCTGGCTCACACTGTTTGCCCCACTCTGGTGACTCCCTGAGGCCCTGCCCCACCCAACTTTTGGGCCCATCCAAGCTGTTTCCAGTGGCTTTACCGTAGGATTGTCCTGTTTTGGCTCCTACTTCAGATTTTCCTAAATTCTCTCAAACAAGCAGCATCTGGCCACAGCAAGCCCCGTACCTCTCACTAAGTGGCCCCAGGCTTAGCACTAGAAGCAGCCAGCCTTGGGTTCACAGCTTGGCTTCACCTGGGCACCTCCAAGCCCAGCACAAGATGCAGCCATCTGTAGGTAGCTTTGTAGCCCTGGGTAGAACACAGGCAGTGGCTGACCTTGCCCCAGAGCCAGCACACCCAGTGGACAGCCTCAGACCATGTCAAAGCACCACCACCCAACCACCTCCACAAGCAACACACTCAAGGAATGGACTCAGTGGGTACCAGAGCCCTGCTGAAGTAAGTCTTGCTCTGTGCAGTGGGCCTCTGCACAGCTTGTCCTCCAGGGTAGTCAGAGGTTGGTGGTCAGTGGGCACAGCCAGTCCTTGCAGCTGATCAGCCTGAGTAAAACCTACCCATTGATGTACCAATAGCAATCAAGACTCAATTACAACAGAAGGGTATAAAGTCCACACGAGGGGTGTACCTCGAGGGCCCAGCTGGGTGATCAGGGAGGCTGTGCCACTGGACCCTACAATACACCCTAGGAAGCCCAGGAAACACAGCACCTCTACCTAACACATAGAAACAAACACAGGGAGGCAGCCAGAATGAGGAGACAAAGAAACAGGTCCCAAATGAAAGAACAGGAAAAAACTCCAGGAAAAGAACTAAATTAAATGGAGATAAGCAATCTAACAGATGCAGAGTTCAAGACACTGCTTATAAGGACACTCAGTGAATTTAGTAAGGGCCTCAAAAGCATAATAAAGGACCAGTCAGAAATGAAAGATGCACTAACTGAAATAAAGAATAATTTACAGGGAATCAATAGTAGAGTAGGTGAAGCCAAGAAGCAAACCATCGATTTGGAATGTAAGGAAGCAAAAAACATCCAATCAGAACAACAAAAAGAAAAAAGAATCCAAAAATATGAGAATAGTATAAGGAGCCTGTGGGACAACTTCAAGCATGCCAACATTTGCATCTAGGGAGTGCCAGAAGGAGAAGAGAGAGGGCAAGAAATCGAAAACCTATTTGAAATACATCTGTAATACATTCAATGATGACAGAAAACTTTTCTAACTTGGTGAAGGAAACAGACATACAAGTCTAGGTAGCACAGAGTCCCAAACAAGATGAACCCAAAGAGGTCCACACAAAGACACATCATCATCAAAATGCAAAAGATTAAAAACAAAGAGGGAATCTTAAAAGCAGCAAGAGAAAAGCAGTTAGTTACCTACAACAAAGCTGCCATAAAGCTGTCAGTCGATTTCTCAAAAGAAACTTTGAAGGCCAGGAGGGAGTGGCAAGAAATATTTAAAGTGATGAAAAGCAAGGACCTACAACCAAGATTACTCTATCCTGCAAATCTATCATTTAGAATTTATGGCCATATAAAGAGTTTCTTAGACAAGAAAAAGCTAAAGAAGCCCTGGCCGGTTTGGCTCAGCGGTTAGAGCATCCACCTGCGGTCCGGAGAGGCCCGGGTTCGGTTCCCGCTAAGGGCACGTACCTCGGTTGCAGTTTGTCCCCGGCCCTGGTTGGTCCTGCGGGTGGCAGCCACTCGATGTGTCCCTTTCACATCGATGTTTCCCTCTCTCTCTCTTCCTCTCTCTCCCTCCCACTCTGTCTGTACAAAAAATGGAAAAATGTCCTCGGGTGAGGATTATAAAAAAAAAAAAAAGAAAAAGCTAAAGAAGTTCATCACTACCAAACCAGTATTACATAAAATGTCGACGGGTCTTCTTGAAGAAGAAGATAAAAAATATGAACAATAAAATGGCAATAAATATATCCCTATCAACAATTTAATCTACAAACAAAATGAGCAAGCAGAACAAAAACAAACTCACAGATACAGAGAACATTTTGTTGGTTGGCAGAGGAAAGGGGGGTTGGGTGAAAAAGATGAAGAGATTAGGAAGTACAAATTGGTTGTTAGACTGATGAACCTCAAAGGGAAGGGGAGAGGTGGGGCATGAAGAGAGAAACCAAAGAACTTATATGCATGTATGCATAACCAATAGACACACACAATAGTGTGGGGAAAGCAGAAGGGGGACAGGATTGGGAAGGAGAAGGTCAAGTTGGGGGGGATCATCTGTAATACATTCAACAATAAAGATACGTTTAAAAAAATGGATCATAGGCCTCAATGTAAAAGCTAAAATTTAAAAGCTCGTATAAGAAAATGTAAGAGTAAATCTTCATTAGGAAAAGCTCTGTTAGATATACCAAAGCACTATTAACAAAGGGAAAAATAAATTGAACTCATAAAAATTAAAAACTTTTGTTTGGGGCTTCTGGTAGAGATGGTAGTGGAGGTAAATGAGGTACTCATAATCTCCTACAACCACATCAAAATTACAACTAAGCTACAGAACAGCAATCATTCAGAACCACCTGACATCTAGCTGAACAGAAGTGCTGTAGCTAAGGATGTAAAGAAGCCTTATTGAGACTAGTAGGATGGATGGAGGTGCGAAAATAGCTGGTGCCACACCCACGTGTGGTGGTTAAAAAAATCAGGAGGGATGTCTTGGCTTTGAGGTCCCCTCTGAGGGGTGAGGGGTCCCAGCCCCACACCAGGCTCTCCAGCCCAGGTTTCCAGTGCCAGGAAGAGAAGTCCCCATGACTTCTGGCTGTGAAAATCAGTGGGAAGTGTGGCTTAGTGAGATGAAGGCTCCTGGAATACCATGCATTCTTTTTTTTTTTTTAAGAGAGAGAGAAGCATCGATGTGAGAGTAACACATCGACTGGCTGCCACCAGCACGACCCCAAATGGCGCTGGGGATGAACTGCAACCTAGGTACATACCCTTAGTGGGAACCGAACCTGGGACTCTCTGGTCCGTGGGCTGACGCTCTACCGCTGAGCCAAATTGGCCAGGGCCATGTATTCCTCTTAAAGGGCCCGAACAAGGACTTACTCAGACTCACTCACTCTGAACTCCAGTGCTAGAACAGCAGCTCAAAGGCTTCAGGGACATATGGGGAGAAACTGAATTGTCTGGCTTTAAGACAAGGGCTAGAGGGCAGCTTTCTCCCAGATAGAAGAGATAGAAACCATTGTTTCCTTGCTGAGCCCTTTCCCAAAGAGCTAGCAGGCAGGTGCCATATCTGAATCTCCATCAACCTGGCTAACACTATTTGCCCCACCCTGGTGATTCCCTGAGACCATGCCCCAATTGATGTGTTTCTCTCACATCAATGTTTCTCTCTCTCTCTCCTTCTCTCCCACTCTATCTGAAAAAAAAAAAAAAAAAAAATCAATGGAAAAAAATCTTCAGGTGAGAATTTTAAAAAAGAAAGAAAAGAAAAAGAAAACCTATCTGAAAAAAATAATGATGAAAAACTTCCCTAACCTGGTGAAGGAAATAGACATATAAGTCCAGGAACCAAAAGAGGCCCACACCAAGACACGTCAAGATTAAAATACCAAAGGTTAAAGACAAAAAGAGAATCTTAAATTTTTTTTTTCTTTGTTGATGTTAGGGAGAGAGAAAGAGTAAGGGAAAGGGAGAAAGAGATAAATACATCGATAAGAGAGAACATCAAATGGCCACCTCCTGTATGCCCCCCACTGGGGATCAGGCCCACAAACTGGGCATGTGCCCTGACTGGGAATGGAACTGGCAACCTCTTGGCACATGGGTCAACACTCAACCACTGAGCCACACTGACTGGGCCTAAGAGAGAATCTTAAAAGTAGCAAGAGAAAAGCAGTTATTTACCTACAAGGTAGCTCCCATAAGACTCTCAGCTGATTTTTCAACAGAAGCTTTGCAGGTCAGAAGGGAGTGACAAGAAATATTTAAAGTGATGAAAAGAAAGGACCTACAACCAAGATTACTCTACCCAGCAAAGCCGTCATTTAGATTTGAAGGACATATAAAGAGCTTCCCAGACAAAAAAAGCTAAAGGAGTTCATCACCGTCAAACCACTACAAGTATGTTAAAGGTTCTTCTTTTTGAAAAAGAAGAAAAATATTAAAAAAATATGAATAATAAAATGGCAGATACATATCAACAATTATTTTAAATGTCCCATTCAAAAGACATACAGTTATTGACACTTACATATGCTGTGTACAACAGATTCACTTTAGACCAAAAGATACACACAGATTAAAAGTAAAGGAATGGGACCTGGCTGGTTTGGCTTAGCTGATTAGGGCCTCGGCCTGAAGACCAAAAGGTCATGGGTTTGATTCCCATCAAAGGCATGTACCTGGGTTGCAGGTTCAATCCCCGGCCTCAGTCAGGGTTGTGCAGGAGGCAACCAATTAATGCATATCTCTCACATTGATGCTTCTCTGTCTCTCTGTCTCTCTGTCTCCCTCACTCTCTCTGTCTCTCTGTCTCTCTCTCTTTCTCTCTCCCTCCCTTCCTCCCTCCCTCCCTTCCACCCTATCTAAAAATCAATAGGGAAAAAAATCCTCTGGTAAAGATTAACAACAACAAAAAAGTAAAGGTCTGGAAAAAAATACTTCATGAAAATAAAATTTTAAAAAATGTGTAAGTAGCAATCATTATACCAGACAAAATAGACTTTAAAACAAAGGCTATAAAAAGAGACAAAGAGCCTGGCTGGTGTGGCTCAGTGGTTGAGCGTCAACCTGGGCACCAAGAGGTCACCAGTTCCATTCCTGGTCAGGGCACATGCCCAAGTTGTGGGCCAAATCCCCAATGGGGGGGCATGCAGGAGGCAGCCAATTGATGTTCTCTCTCATCAGTGTTTCTATCTCTCTCTTCCTCTCCCTTCCTCTCTCTCTAAAAATCAATAAAGAAGAAAAACTTTATAAAAAAAAAAAAAAGAAGTGGTGCATATGTACAATGGAATATGATTCAACCATAAAAAAAAGAATGAAATCTTGCCATCTGCAACAACATGGATGGACCAAAGGGTATTGTGCTGAGTGAATTAATTCAGACAGAGAAAGACACATGCTAGATGATTTTACTTATATATGGACTCTAAAAGCTAAACAAACTAACAAGCAGAAAATAAACAGACTCATAGATACAAAGAACATTTTTATGGTTTCCAGATGGGATGTGGGTCAGAGGTAAAAAGGTGAAGGGATTTACAAGTACAGATTAGGCCCTGGCTGGTGTCAGTTGGTTGGGCATCATCCCATGCACCAAAAGGTCAACAGTTCAACTCCCTGTTGGGGCATATGCCCGGTTGTGGGCTTGATCCCTGGTGGGGTGTGTGCAGGAGAGAGTCGATTGATGTTACTTTCTCATTGATAATTTTATCTCTCCCTCTCCCTTCCTCTCTCTCTCTAAAAAAAAAATAAGAAAGAAAAGTACAAATTGGTAATTACAGAATAGTCACCGGGTTGTAAAGGACAGCACAGGGAATATAGTCTATAATATTGTAATAACCATACATGGTGTTAGATGGGTACTAGATTATTGGGGTGATTGCTTTATAAGTTCTATAAATGCCTAATTATGGGGTTGTACACCTGAAAGTGATATGACATTGAATGTCAACTATAATTTAAAAATAAAATTATTTTTTAAAAAAGATAAGAAAAACTCGTTTGGAATGACATCATCAAGAAGTGAAAAGAGAACCTACACAATTTGAGAAAATATTTGGAAATCATGTACCTCTAAGGGAGTTGTATCCAGAATGCACAGAAAACTTTTACAGTATAGTAAAACAACAACCCAGCTTTCACATGGTCAAAGGGTCTAAATAGACATTTCCCAAAGATGATATACATATGGCTAGTAAGCACATAAAAAGATGTTCAACATTATTAGCCATCAGGGAAATACAATTTCAAAACCATAAGATACCACTTCATACTCACTGGAAGGCTATTGTCTAAATGACAGAAAACAAGTGTTGTTAAGAATGTGGAGAGATTGGAAACTCACATACTATATGTGGGAATGTAAATGGTGCAGCCACTTTGGAGAACGACTTGGCAGTTCCTCAAAAAGTTAAACACAGACCATATGACCCAGGAATTTCACTCCTAGGTATGTACATTCACACAATAAATGAATGTTCAAAGCAACATTACTTATACTAGACAGAAAGGAAAACAACACATAAGTTTATCAACTGAAGAATGGATAAATAAAATGTAGTATATGCATGCAATGGAATATTAATCAAGGGTACACAGAAATGATACATCAACATATACTATGACATAAATAAATTTTAAAAACATGAAGCTAAGCAAAAGTCACAAAGGACCACTTCTGTGTGATTCTAGTTATATAAAATGTCCAGAATAGGGAAATCTGTAGAGACAGAAGGTAGATTAATGGTTGCCTCTGGTGGGGTTGGGGAAGAGAGGTGAGGGAATGGGTATAGGGTTTCTTTTTGGGTTGATGAAAATGTTCTAAAATTGATTGTGGTGATGGTTGCATAACCCTGTGAATATACTAAAAGCCACTGAATTGTACACTTTAAATAGGTAAATTGTATGGTGTGTGAGTTGTATCTCAATATAGATATTATAATGGAGTTTCTGGAGTAGTCCACTGTCTACCCACAGGTCTCCAGTGCCACTGCCCTGGAATTGGAAGTCTCCAGCACACCTTATGCACAGTGCTCCTCAGTTATAACTGCATTAGGAGACCAAATCTGGGGTCACGTCACGTATTTGTTCTTAATTTAATGGTTATTTAAGGGATTGCTACTGGCTTTATTAGGTGATGTACTTTAAAGTGATATTTACTAAGTCAGACAAATTCATAAACTATATCTGACTTTACTCTCTTATTCCGTCTAAAATGGTTTCTTTTATTTTTTAAAAGACATCCTTTGCCCTGGCCAGTTTAGCTCTGTGGTTAGAACATCTGCTCTTGGACCAAAGGGTCTCAGGTCCAATTCCCAGTCAAGGGCACATACCTGGGTTTCAGGTTTAATCCTCAGCCTGGTCTGGCAACCCATCTCTCTCTCCCTCCCTCTCTCCCTCCCTCCCTTCCTCCCTCTCACTCTCTCTGAAAATCGATGAAAAAATTATCCTCGGGTGAGGATTAACAACAACAACAACAACAAATATATATATATCCTTTTATTAATAGCAAATAATACGAAAAGCACCTCCCTCCATGGAAGTCTGGGAATGCATTCTAAATGAGGATGCAAACCTGGTTCATTCATTTATTCAACAAATATTTGTCAAGTATTCACTTTGTGCTGGCTACTGTGCCAGATTCTACAAATGCAATGGTGAAAATTGCAGAGGTGAGAGCTAAATAAATAATCCTTTAGGTTAATGTCATCTTCTTTCAAAGAACAAAGATTTTCCTACCAGAGGAACTGGTGGTGTTTTGATTATTGAGGGATTAAGAAAAAAATGTCTACACATCCTTCCCCCCAGCCCCCCCACCCCCGCCGCCTTTGAGATCTAAGGTTGAGTTTTTTTCTAAACTTTTTAAAATCCTCACCTGAGGACATGCTTTTATTTATTTGAGAGAGAGGAAAGGAGAGGGAGAGAGAAACATTGATCGGTTGCCTCCCGCACGCACACTCCCTGACAGGGGATTGAACCCGAAACCTGGGTATGTGCCCTGACCAGTAATCAAATCTGAAACCTTTTGGTGTATGTAACGAGGCTCCAACCAACTGAGCCACACCGGCCAGGGATCAAGGTTGAGTTTTTTAAAGTTACATAAATATTAGAGTAACACTAACAAATGAAAAAAAAAGTTTGATAAAAATTCTGCCACCTGACCCCCATCGATCTATTTTCAAACTGTTTCTCCATTTCACTTTTTTTTTTTTAAGTTTCTAGTTCCATTTCCCCTATTGCTTTGACCACCTCCATTGCATGTCTCTCAGAGGACCCAGTTCAAAGGACCTCCCAAGACTCTTATTAAGAAATTCAGACCTGAGGCATTAAAGGTTGTGGCAGCCAAGACCCCCCCAAAGGAGTAAGTGCGAATCCCATGCCAATTTGCTTCTGGGCACATTTCTCAAGACTCAGATACACCAGGGCTCTGCCAGGCTGTCTACAAAAGCTGGGGCTGATGCCTGAGATGTGTAAACTTCTGCATTGGAGACGTCCTGTGCTCAGAGACCAACAATGTGAACACAATATGGCACCAGCAAGTCAGAGGGGGACGTCTTGGGAAAGACTGTGAATCGCCACCCAGGTGTGCTGGGGTGGAAGTCTGACCTAGGCGAGGAAGACAGGCAGCAGACCAAGCCGCAGCAGCAGGTGTGAGGACCTCTGTGTTTCCACACTCAGGTGGGACTGACTCTGCTGAGGCAAGTGGGGTCCAAATGCCAGCAAAGCCACAGACAGGCTGTGAAATTGACACGTCCCTTCATCTTTATTCAGCTGTAAATGGAGATAATAATCCCTACCTTGCAGGATGTTGTGAGGGTTAGAGATCATGTAGTGAAGTCTAGCACAAGACTCTGATTCTCAATGGTGGCTTGCATTAGGTCTAGGACTCTCATATTCTTTGGGGCTATGATTTCCCCCTAAATTTCTAGAATTTAGCTGTGTCCTCATCTCTCAGTGAGTAGATTTTTAAAAAACTCTTACAAGTCTTCTTTTACAATATGACTACAAAGTAATACATGTTTATCATAGAATCTTTGAAAATTTCAGAAAAACAACACAAAATAATTTATAATTTGCCCTGGCTGGTTTGGCTCAATGGTTAGAGCGTCAGCCAGCAGACCAAAGAGTCATGGGTTTCAATTCCAGTCAAGGGCACGTACCTCGGTTTTGGTTTGGTCCCTGACCCCGGTAGGGGTTGTGCAGGAGGCAGCCAATCAATGTATCTCTTTCACATCGATGAGTTTCTCTCTCTCCCTCTCTCTCTCTCTCTCTCTCTCTCTCTCTCTCTCTCTTTCTCTCCTTCTCCCTCTCCCTCTCCCTCTCCCTCTTCCTCTCCCTCCCACTCTATCTAAAGATAAATGGAAATATATCCCCAGGTGAGAATTTTTTTTTTATTTATAATTTGACCTCTTAGAGGTAACTACAATTAACATGTTTATGTATAGTCTCCCAGTTTTAAATACTAATGTCCCATAGCATGATTATACCACAATCATTCTCTATTGTTAGTTATGTCCCGTTTTCACTATTCATTATGAATAGTACCATCATGAACATTCTTAAAGTTAAGTCTTTGCACACATTTCTGATTATTTTCTGAGGATAAGTTTCTAAAATGGAACTACTACTGCAAATGATACACACATTTTTAAGGCTTTTGAGACACACTGACAAATTAACTGAGAAGGAAATACTTTTTAAATTTTGTTTCTTCTATTTTAATATTTTTCTCTCTGCATATAAAAAGAATATATTCTTGTCAAAAATTCAAGCATTGTAGAAATATATATTAAAAAGGATTCAAAGTTCTCCTTCATTCTGTGTTCTAGAGATAATTGCTATTAACAGTTTGGTACTTGTTAACAGTACTTTGAATGACTCCAATTAGATACTGACGTGAAATTGATGACCATGTTTTAAATTTATCCCTCATTGTTCCTCATTTCTCACAAACCCAGGCTGAATCATGAGTGAGCTCCTTCTTCAAAGGTGACCTGTGGTGGGTCCATACATTCATACCCTCCCCTTGGCACATCCCAGTCTGGTAACCCAGGCAAGCTCATGCCCTCTCTGGAATCCACTGCTGCTGAGCAGAAAAAGAGCAGGAGGGGGTCATCAGCTGGAGTTGTGGAGATATTCACCTAGTGAATGTAGGTTCTGGCACTCACCCTCTTTTTTTTATCCTCACCCGAGGACATTTTTCAATATTTTGTTCAGATAGAGTGGGAGGGAGGGAGAGAGAGAGAAACATCGATGTGAAAGGGACACATCGAGTGGTCGCCACCCACACGACCCAACCAGGGCCGGGGACAAACTGCAACCGAAGTACGTGCCCTTAGCGGGAACCAAACCCGGGTCTCTCCAGACTGCAGGCCAACGCTCTAACCGCTGAGCCAAACTGGCCAGGGCATGGCACTCACCCTCTTGATGCCCAGGGGGAAGTGAGTGAAAGCACCTGTGATGTAGCCAAGTCTGGAATCATCCTTGGGCACACTAGAAACAAGTCATTGGCAATATACTATCTGTGCAGACCTACGCACACGCAGAATGAACAGCCATGCGCTCACACACAGTGTCAGTGCATAGCTTCTACATGCCAGCACCTCACTGTCTCCCCATCTATTAACAAACTCATTTCTCGACAGAAAACTTATCTTCAGATGCTTGTGAACTGTCTCTGGAAGGGACCTCCCACCTACATAAAAAAGCCCAGAGTTACAAAGAAAATTTTATTTGTGATAATAAAAGGTTCCTTATACTAGCAGGACCTAACATTATACTAGAAGGAAACACACAAAGGCTTTGGGCCCTCTGGCCTTCAGTAGTCCTGCATTCCTCCCAGACTAACCACACCCCAGCCCATCCACACGTTCCATCAGAGTTAGCTCTATTTTCAGAGACAGGATCCTACGACACTTCTTAATGCTAATTGTTAATGGCAAACCCAGCTAATAAATTCTCCTCACAGGCTTCTAAGATCCCATCTCCTCCATGAGATCTTATTGGCTATGGCAAGAAAAGTAGGAATTTCAATGAGCCCTGTGTCATCTCAAATTACACTTTTCTTGAGGCTTCTTCAATTCATCATATGTGTATATTATCCCCTTGCTTTTATGTAATATGAATATGCACAGCCTTTATTTTGTGATTTGTCTGACCTGTTTTCACTTGTCCATTCCTTATAACCTTTAAGTCTGTCAGTGTCAGACAATGTCCTCGTGTGTTACTATGTTCTCAGTACAACCCTTAGTATCCCGAGTCAACAAAATGGAAGCCTATCTGTAAGTGATCAGATGATAATAACAATATTAAGATTTATTGAGTGCTTACTATGTGCCAGGCATTATTGTAATTACTTTACATGCATTAATTCATTTAGTCCTCACAACAACTTGATGAGGAAAGCACTACTGTTATTTTTATTTTACATGTGAGGAAATTAGGGCACAGAGAGGTTAACTGACTTGCCCAAGGTCACACAGGGGGTAGAACTAGACAGTACTCATAAGCTCATAAACTCACAACCTATAACCATTAACACTTTAGTGTTTAACATTCTTGTTTTTTCCCTGTGTATATAAAGGTATTTTAATTTATTTTAGAAAATAGAATCATAAATATACTGAATAGATATTGTTTGTCTTTGTTCAGGGTATAAATTTGCAATATCTGTGGCATGCTTTTTATTTATTTATTTTTTCTTTATCGATTTTACAGAGAGAGGAAGGGAGAGGGAGACAGAGATAGAAACATTGATCAGAGAGAATATTGATTGGCCTCTTCCCGCATGCCCCCTACTAGGAATCAGGTGCACAACCTGGGCATGTGCCCTGACCTGGAATTGAACCGGTGACCTCTTCCTACATGGGTTGATGATCAACCACTGAGCCACGCTGGCCAGGCTGTGGTATGCTTTTTAATTTTAAGAAATTTTTCATGCAACAGAATTTTAATATTTTTGATACCTATTAATCTTTTCCTTTGTGATTTCTGCCTATTTAAAAAAATTTTAATTTAAGTATAGTTGGTATACAATATTATATTTGTTTCAGGTGTACAACATAGTGATTCAACATTTATATACCTTACAATGAGATCACTATACTAAGTCTAGTAATCATCTGTCACCATGCAGACTTATCACAGTATTATTGACTATATTCCCCTTCACCTTTTCACCCATCCCCATGTACTTCCTTCTAGTAACCATCAATTTGATCTCTGTTTCTATGAGTGTGTTTTTGGTTGTTTGTTTTTAGATTCCACATGTAAGTGAAATCATATGATATTTGCCTTTCTCTCACTGACTTATTTCACTTAGCATAATACCCTTTAGGTCCAACCATGTGGTTGCAAATGGCAAGATTTCATTCTTTTTTATGGTTTAGTAATATTCCATTGTATATGTACCACATTTGCTTTATCTATTCATCTATCAATGGACAACTAGGTTGCTTTCATGTCTGGGCTATTATAAATAATGTTTCAATGAACAAAGGGTACATATATCTTTTATAATGTGTTTTCATTTTTTTTGGATTAATACCCAGAAGTGAAATTGCCATATGGTACATCTTGTTGCAGTTTTTGGATGAATCTCTATATTGTTTTCCATAGTGGCTACACCAATTTGCAGTCCCACCAATAGTGCAAAAGAGTTTCCTTTGTTTCACGTCCTCACCAACATGTGTTATTTGCTGACTTTCTGATAATAACCATTCTGACTGGTGTGAGGTGGTAACTCATTGTGGTTTTGATTTGCATTTTTCTGCTGATTAGTGATGAGTATCTTTTCATATATCTGTTGTCCATCTGTATGTCCCCTTTGAAGAAATGTCCCATCATGTCCTCTGCCCATTTTTTGATAGGATTGTATATCCTTCTATTTACTTGTGTCCTCTTCAATGTCTTATAGTTTTCAGAGTACAGGTCTTTTTTCTCCTTGGTTAAATCTATTCCTAGGAATTTAATTCTTTTTTAAAACTATTTTCATTGATTTAAAAAAAAATTTTTTTACAGCATTATTTATAATAGCTAAGATATGGAAACACTTAAGTGTCCATCAATAGACAACTCTTTCACTCCATTCTCCTCTGTTCTGCCCTGCCCTTCTATACAGGATTAGCGAGACATCTTTGGTTTTTCATCTTCAGTGTTTTAGCTCCAGCTGGAGAAACACAGCCTTCAGTTGTTGGTGGAAAGGGAAAGTGCTCTTTATTTTCATTGATTTTTATAAAGAGAGGAAGGGGGGAGAGAGAGAGAGAGAGAGAGAGAGAGAGAGGAAAGGAGAGGGAGAGAGAGAAACATTGATGTGAAAGTAACATCGATTGGCTGCCTCCTGCATACCCCCTACTGGGGATCAAGCCTGCAACCCAGAATGTGCCTTGATCAGAAATTGAACCAGCAACCTTTTGGTGCATGGGATGATGCCCAATGACCTGACCCACACTGGCCAGGGTGGTATTTTATTATTTTAATGCAACTGTAAATGGGATTGTTTTCTTAACTTCTGTGATTGTTCATTATTGTCTGTTTTTTTGTATCAGGGTAATGCTGGCTTCATGGAGGGTGTTTAGAAGTGTTCCTTCCTATTCAATTTTTTGGGAATAGTTTGAGAAGGATAGGTATTAATTCTTCTTTATATGTTTGTTAGAATTCACCTGTGAAGCTGTCTGGTCCTGGGCTTTTATTTGTTGAGAGGTTTTTTTAAATGACTGCTTCAGTTTTATTGTTAGTGATCAGTCTGTTCAGATTCTCTCTTCCTGGTTTAGTCTTGGAAAGTTGTATGTTTCTAGAAATTTACCTGTATCTTCTAGATTGTTCAATTTGTTGGCATATAATTGATCATAGTATTTTTTAACGATCCTTTATTGGTTCTGATTTTATTTTTGGGGGCTCTCTCTCTCTTTTTTGCTAGATGAGTCTAGCTAGAAATTTGTCAATTTTATTTATCTTTTCAAAGAACCAACTCTTAGATTTAATCATCTTTTCTATTTCTTTTTAGTCTCTCTTTTGTTTATTTCTGCTCTTATCTTTATTTTTTTCCTCCCTTCCACTTACTTTTGGTTTTGTTTATTCTTCTTTTTCTAGTTCTTTCAGCTGATTGTTTATTTGGGATTTTTCTTGCTTCTTGAGGTAAACCTGTGTGACTATGAACTTTTCTCTTAGAGCTGCTTTTGCTGCATGTTTTGTAAAGTTGTATTTTCATTATTATTTCTCTCAAGGTAGTTTTGATTTCCTGCTTGATTTCCTTTTTAATTCATTAGTTGTTTAGTAGCATGTTGTTAAGCTCCATGTATTTGTGTTTTTTTCTAGTTTTCTTCCTGTAGCTGATTTCTAGTTTCATGCTACTGTGGTCAGAAAATATGCTTGATATAATTTCAATCTTCTTGACTTTGTTGAGGCTTGTTTTGTGGCCTAATATGTGGTCTATCCTGTAAAATGTTCCATGTGCTCTTGAGAGAAATGTGTAATCTGCAGTTTGGGGATGAAAAGTTCTATAAATGTCTATCAATTTGGTCTAATGTGGCATGCATTATTTTTTATTTCTGCCTTTATGTTCATTAATATTTACTTCATATACTTGAGTGCTCCTATGTTGTATGTGTAGATATTTACAATTGTTGTATCTTCTTCTTGGATTGACACCTTTATCATTAGGTAGTATTCTTCTCTGTCCCTTTTTACATTCTTTGTTTTAAAATCTATTTTGTCTAATATAAGTATTGCTTCCCAGCTTTCTTTTTGTTTCTACTTGCATGGAATATTTTTTCCATTCCTTTACTTTTAGTCTGTGTTTTTTGAGCTAAAATGAGTCTCTTGTAAGCAGCATATATATTGGTCATGCATTTTTATCTAATCAGCCACCCTTTGTCTTTTGACTGAAGCATTTAGTCCATTTACACTTAAAGGAATTATTGACAGATATGTTCTTATTGCTGTTTTGTTCATTGTTGTTGATCTTCTCTGTTCCTTTTTTCTCTTGAATCCATTCCTTTTGATTTGCTTGTTTTCTTTGGTGTCTTGATTGGGCTTCTTTCTTTTTATTTTTGAGTATTTTGGTAGGTTTTTGATTTGTAGTTATCATCGGTTCATGTATATATTCAGCTATACCTATAACAGTCTCTTTTAAGCTGGTGTGTATGTTCAAAGGCATTCTAAAAGCACTACATTTTCACTCCCTCTTCCATGATTTATGTTTTTTTTTTTTGTTTGTTTTTTTTTGTTTGTTTGTTCAGGTAGAGTGGGAGGGAGAGAGAGGAACAGAGAGAGAGAGAGAAACATCGATGTGAAAGGAACACATCGAGTGGCTGCCACCCGCACAACCGACCAGGGCCGGGGACAAACTGCAACCGAGGTACATGCCCTTAGCGGGAACCGAACCCGGGTCTCTCCGGACCGCAGGCCGACGCTCTAACCGCTGAGCCAAACCGGCCAGGGCTGATTTATGTTTTTGATGTCACAGTTTATATCATTTTGTTTTGTGTATTCCCTGTCTATCTATTTTAGTTATAGTTAATCTTGCTACTTTTGTCTTTTAACCTTTATATTGGCTTTTAAGAGGTTTATTCACTGTGTCTGTTATATATTTGCCTTTATCAGTGATACTTTTTTCTTCCCTCTACTTTCTTATTTCTGTTTATGACCTTTTCTTTTCTGCATAAAGAAGACCCTTTAACATTTCCTGTAAAGCTGGTTTAGCGGTGGTGAACTCCCTCACTTTTTACTTGTCTGGGAAACTGTTTATCTCTTCTTCAATTCTGAATGATAACCTTGCCAGACATAATATTTTAAGTTTTAGATTTCTTTCTCTCAGCACTTCAAATTTTCCTGCCACTTCCTTCTGGCCTGTAACGTTGCTGCTATAAAATCAGCTGGTAGCCCTATGGGCTTTCCCTTGTATATGACATGTTACTTTCTTCTTGCTGCCTTCAAGCTTGTCTCTTTATCCTTAACTTTGCCATTTTAATTACAGTATGTCTTGGTGTGAGCCTCTTTGGATTTGTCTTGTTTGGAACTCTGTTTCCTGGACCTTCTCCAGATTAGCAAAGTTTTCGGTCATCATTTCTTCAAATATACTTTCTTCCCATTTTTCTCTCCCTCTTCTCTCTCTAGAATCCCTGTAAAGAAGATGTTAGGGTGCTAAATGTTGTTCCAGAGGATTTTTTTTTACTATTACTATCCTCATTTCTTTCTGTACCTCAGGCCGACGCTCTAACCGCTGAGCCAAACCGGCCAGGGCACTATCCTCATTTCTTAAAATATTTATTTTACTGTTCTGATGGGGTGATTTTTTTACTATTCTGTCTTCCAGATCACTAACCTGTTCTCCTGAATTAACTAATATGCTGTTTGATTTTTTTCTAATGTATTCTTCATTGCAGTTATTGTGTTCTTATAATTTTTTTTTTTTTTTTTTTTTTATCCTCACCTGAGGACATTTTTCTATTTTTTGTTCAGGTAGAGTGAGAGGGGGAGAGAGGAAGAGAGAGAGAAACATCGATGTGAAAGGGACACATCGAGTGGCTGCCACCCGCACGACCAACCAGGGCCGGGGACAAACTGCAACCGAGGTACATGCCCTTAGCGGGAACCGAACCCGGGTCTCTCGGGACCGCAGGCCGACGCTCTAACCGCTGAGCCAAACCGGCCAGGGCAGTTATTGTGTTCTTTATCTCTGGTTACATTTTCTTTGTTGAAGTGCTCTCTGAGCTCTATTGTACTCTCAAGTGTGTTTAACATCCTTATAACCATTTCTTTGAATTATTTATCTCCGTTTTATTAGAGTTTTTTTTCTCTGGGTATTTTTCTGGTTCCTTCCTTTGGAGACATATTCTTTTGTTTCCCATTTTGTTTGACTTTCTGTGTTTGTTTCCATTACTTAGATGAAATAGCTATATCTCCCAATCTTGAAAAACTGGCCTCTGTGTATACTGTGTGCTGGATGGTTTTGGCAGGCCAGTGGTAGTCAGGGAGGCTACCTGGCCAGAGAGAGTGGGTTCCAAGTGGGGCAGTCTGGTGTATGTATGCTTCCTTTCCTTTCTGCTTTAAACAAGGAGGCCTGGTGTGGATTGGATTGCCCAATGTGCATGCATTCTCTCTGTTGCTGTAATTGTCTGTTGCTCAAACCAGATCTGGGAGGGCCTGCTCTGAGTTCAGGCATTGCAGTGCCCCACTACCTCTGCACTTTCTCCAGGGGGGCATCCCTGCATGCATACACTGCCACACCTTGCTAGTTCTGCACCGTATCTGGGTGGGGCAGCCCTACATATGGGCACACATGTGTGTACAAGAGTGCCCCACTATCTCCAAACTTTGGAGTGGCAGCCCGGCGTGCAGGTACCACAGCATTTTGTTGCCTTTGCAATCTTTCCAGGTGGGGGAGCTCTGTGTGCACACACAATCCAGTGGATGCACTTAGAATCCCGCTGCACCCACTGGATCAGTTTCTAGGTGAGGGGAACCCATTTACACATGCTATGGTGCACTCCTATTCCTGCTGGATCTAGCTTTGAGAGGGGTGGCTAGGGATGCATGACAGCAGCCCTGCAAGTCGGCCAGAGAAGCTAGATAGAGTGCTCATTAGCTATCCAAGTCCAGGGAAAATGTAAACAATAACCTCAGTGGTTTCTCCATTCCTGGATAGTTCCCAGGGAGTTCTCATGATTCCCCAACCTTCTCTATTTTCTCTCTCTCTCTCTCTCGTTTGTTATACAGAAGCTATTCAATGAACTCTCAGTGGTCTCTCAGGAGAAATTGCTCTAAATGTAGGTGTACACTTGATTTTCTTGGCAGGGGTGAGCTCAGGATTTTTTCTTGCCATTTTTTTTAATGCTTAGAAAATCTTTAAGCTTTTTATTTAAAAAATTTTTTTGGAGAGAGAATGAGGGAGAGAGAGAGAGAAACATCAATTTGTTGTCCCACTTAGTTAAGTATTCATTGGTTGATTCTTGTATGTGCCCTGACCAGGGAGGTAGAAGAGGATCAAACCCACAACCTTGGCATATCAGGATGATGCTCTAACTGAGCCAGGGCAACTTTTTCCATTTAAAATAATAATCTCTTCTCCTATTATATTTATAACATTTTTATCAGTTTTACTTTTGCTTATTTGTATTTTCTTTTTGTTTTTTTCTTGATTACATTTACAGGGAATGGTTTAATTGTACTTTTTTTTTTTCCCAGAAAAAAGTCAATTCTAGAGGTTTATTTACTAAATCTATTGATATTCTGCTTTGTAACTCACAAATTTCCAGAATCATCTTAATTTTATTCCTTATTTCTATTTTTCTTCGTTGTGTTTTATTGTTTTCATAACTTTTCTGAGATGAATTTCAGTTTGTTTATTTTCATCATTTTTTTCTTTAATCCAAGCAGCATTTATCTGGTTTTTAAAAATTGATATTTAGAGAAAGGAAGAGAGAGAGAGAGAAACATTGATGTGAAAGAGAAACATCAATTGGTTGCCTCCCATATGCACCCCAGCTAGGACCAAACCCACAACCTGGGTATGTGCTCTGACTGGGAATCAAACCCTCCACCTTTTGGTGTATGGGACAACCTTCCAACCAACTGAGCCACACCAGCCAGAGCCTGGCAGCATTTACCTTTAAGAGTTTTGACCACGTTCCATAATATGTTATGATTCTACTAATTAACTAAACAGTCCAATTGATTTTTTTAAAAACAGATTTTTTGGAATACAAGTTGTATATGACATCAACTCTCCTGTTTAAAGTTCAGTGGGCTTTAATATATTTAGAGAGTTGTGCAACCACTACCATATTCTAATTTTAGAACATTTTTATTACTCCTATTATCAGTTACTTCCCATTCTTCCCTCCTCCCTGTCCCTGTTAATTGCTACTCTACTTTCTATTTCTACCAATGTACCTAGTCTAGACATTGCATGTACATGGAATTATATAATATTTAGACTTTTGCATCTGGCTTCTTTTATTTAGCATAATGCTCTAAGTTCATCGTGTTATAACATGTGTAAGTGCTCCATTCCTTTTTAGCAGAATAACATTCCAATTTATGGATACACTAAATTTGATTTATCTATTCTTTTTTTTTTTGTTTTGGTATGTGCCCCTAATGGGAACCGAACCCAGGACTCTCTGGTCCGCAGGCCAGTGCTCCAACCGCTGAGCCAAACTGGCCAGGGCTGATTTATCTATTCTTTACCTGATGGTCGTTTAGGTTTATTCTATTATGGCTACTGTGAATACAAGGCTGCTATAAATATTCACATGCAAGTTTTCATGTGGACATATGTTTTGATTTCTCTGGGGTAGCTGTCTAGGAGTGGAATACCTGGGTCATATGGTAACTCTATATTTAGCCTTTTGAAAGATTGCCAAGCTATTTCCAAAGTGGCTGCACCATTTTTACATTGCTATCAGCAGTGAGAGTTTCACTTCACATCTTCACCAATATTTGGTGTTTTCAATCATTTTTATTGTAGCTATTCCAGTAGGTGCAAAGTGGTATCTCATTAATTTTCAATGGAAACTTATGATGACTAATTATGTTGAATATTTTCTTTTGTGCTTATTGGGTGGTCATGGAGCTTTTTTAGACAATAGTCATTTTAAATTGAGTTATTTGTCTTTTTTTTTTAATCCTCAATCGAGGACATTTTTTTCATTTTTTGTTCAGATAGAGTGGGAGGGAGAGAGAGAAAGAGAGAGAGAGAAACATCGATGTGAAAGGGACACATCGAGTGGCTACCACCCACACGACCAACCAGGGCCAGGGACAAACTGCAACCAAGGTGCATGCCCTTAGAGGGAACCGAACCCAGGTCTCTCTGGACCGCAGGCCAACGCTCTAACCGCTGAGCCAAACCGGCCAGGGCTACTTGTCTTCTCATTCACTGATTTTTAAGCGTTCTTTATATATTCTGGATATTAACCCCTTATCAGATACATGATTTGCAAATAGTTTCTCCCATTCTCTGAGTTTTCTTCTCACTTTCTTCATGGTGTCATTTGAAACACAGATGTTTTTCATTTTAATTTTTTTTCTTTTAGCACTTATATTTTTCTTGTTATAACTAAAAAATCATTGCCTAATCCAAGGTCACAAAGATTTACTTCTATATTTTCTTCTGGTTTATACTTTTAGTTCTTAAATTTAGGTCTATGACTCATTTTGAGTTAATTCTTTGTGTATAGTGTGAGGTCAGGATCCAACTTTATCCTTTGCTTATAAATATCCAGTTGTCCCTGTGTCATTTGCTGAAAAGATTATTCTTTCCTTATTGGATTGTCTTGGCACCCTTGCTAAAAGTCCATTGATCATAAATATGAGCATTTATTTCTGAACTCTCAGTTCTTGTCCATTGATCTATGTGTGTATCCTTATGCTAGTAGTCTTTCTATTTATTTATTTGGGTGACATTGGTTAATAAAATTATATAGGTTTCAGGTATACAATTCTAGAATACATCATCTGTATATTGTATTGTGAGTTCACCACCCAAAGTTAAATCTCCTTCCATCTCCCCCCATAACCTCTTTTACCTCCCCCTAACCCCCTTTTCCCTCTGGTAATCACCATACTGTTGTCTGCATCTATCCAGTAGTCTTGATTATGGTGTGACTGAATTTATAACTTATTCTTTGGAATATGAAATTGTATTTAAAAACATACTTTTAAACTTTCAAGTTTATAGAAACTTACTTTAATATTCAGTTTTATTACATTGTGGTCACTTAAACTTTAATTTGTGGTTTTATTGCACTATGGTTTAAAAAAGGTAAGAATTTCATAAGGTATGGAACCTAATGTATGCTTATTTAGGCTTGTGAATTATATTTAGAACTGCCCTGTCCAATACAGTAACCACTAGCCACATGTGACTAGAATTGAGCAATTCAAAATGTGGCTAATGTGACTGAGTAACTGAACTTTCTATTTTTTTTTTAACATTTTCATCACCCTCAATATATTCCTCATGTCCACTAGCTATCGTCATTCCCACCCCTACCTCAGGCAACCATTAATCCGCTGGCTGTTGCCGTAGATTTGCCTATTCTGGATATTTCATATAAATGAAAACATACAATTTGTAGTCTTTTACATATGGCTTCTTTCATTTAACATAGTGTTTTTGAGGTTCATCCATGCAGCATGTGTCAGTACTTCACTCTTTTTCATTGCTGAATAGTATTCCAATATATGAATATGTCACATTTTATTTATGCATTCACCAGTTGATAGGCATTTGGATTGTTTCAATTTCATTTAATTTTAATTAAAATATGAAAGCAGGTAAACATTTTTTCTTTAAGTATAACTTTATTGCATTGCTAGAACCACATTTCTCTTTAACCTTTGAAAAGGTTATATATTAGTATATGAATTGAGATGTGCTGTAGCATAAAATACATGCTGAATTCTAAAGACTTAGAATTATGAATATGCTTCAAGAAATAAAGCAGAAGACTAAGAGGAGAAAGAAGGAACAGAGACTATCTAAATAAAATTAAATGATTAAATAACAAAACAGTTTCTAGACGTCTAAAATTCGGTCCTGAACACCTCCAGCAATGATAGTAATCCCCTTGTATTTTTTGGCCGGCACCGTGCTGTTCTGCGTGTATGATCTCTTTTCATCCTCAGCAACCAGTGAGGAAGGGACTATCATCTGTTACCATTTTGCACTTGAGGAAACTAAGGTTCAGAGAACTCCACTTGTCCAAAGTCCCTAGCCAGCGAGAAGAAAAGCCAGCTTTGACCCCATTCTGACTTCAGTCCGTATTTTTATCCATTAAAAATGAATGGAAAGGTCACCAGGAATGTAAACAGGGCATGTGTTTGGCTACAGCCTGGCCTTTAGGTTTAGGAACATTGGAGGGACGAGCAGAGCAAGAGGGGCAAGGGGATGACTTGGTAAAAATAGGGGTCTCTTTTCTCAGAGCGACTAGTTATCTCCCACGCTACACCTGTCCACTGAGCAATCCACTCTTTCAGACGCTGTCCTGTGACAATGAGGCCTGGGCTCGGCCCCTCATCCTGGAGAAATACCTCAGGACAAAGCGCTTGGCCTTCAGAGGCAGCTCCCACAAAGCTTGGCAGCACCCCCAGCCCAGCTCCATGATAAGATAAGACTCGCTCAGGGACCTGGGGGAAAAAGCTAGCCTGGTGACGCCCCACTGCTCCCTCAGTGACGTCTGTCCACAGCCGACACCATCCCTCCAGGGACTCAAGGCTCAGTCAAGAGGCCTCTGTTTAAGACCAGCTCCATGGAGCTCCATCCACAGCACCGCTCCGGAGGCTGCTGCAGTCCGTCGGCCCCGCGCTCTGACCACGGCAGCCGGCGCGTCAGCATTCAGCTTCAGCAGGGGAGTCTTAGCAGTGACCAGGGAGAGAAAGAAGGACCTGTGTCAAGACAGCCAGCAAGCCAGGCTGTTGACGTGTGGGGCTGGGCACTGAGGGTGGCAGGGCTATTTCTGCCCCAGCAGAGTGCTGTCAGCAAGGAGGATGTGAGCAATGAGGCTGCAGGCAGTGCCACTCGGGTCTTGCTAAGGTCTGGGCTGCAACAGCCTGAGGACCTAAAACTGCCTTCACTGATGGTTCACAAAAACCACGGGGAGGTGAGGGGCCCTGATGACTCTGACATCCAGAGACAGGAGCCAGAGAACATGGAGACCACCACACCATGATGAGACCATCACCCATTATGATCTTTTTTCCTCTCCCATCTCCCTATAATCTTGAGCATAACGCATTGTTCGCTGAGTGCTTGGAAGGGATATTATCCCAGGTTATGTTCAGCAGTGAGCATCAGTCGGAGAGGACTTTTGCCCCTGACAGGCTTCCAAAGGCCCTGGTGCAATGGCCCCGGAAGACTATTGTAACTGGCATCAGCAAATAGATATGTGCAGAAGATTGCCAAAGGTGCCAAAGGTGCCCCCACTTTACACAAGAGCTGCGTTCCTGGGGAGTTGCTCATTAACTGAATCCTCCTGGGACTGGGACTCTGAGGGCGACATTCCAGGCTATGAGTGCACAGGGGTTGCCACCCAACCCAAAACAGAGTGTCATCCTTTACCCCTCCCTTTCCCACACCCTCAGCACCCAATCATTCACCAAGTCCTGACGGTGCTACTTCCTTAACCTGTCTTTGGGCGGTCCCATTGCCATACCCACTGTCCCTGCTGTGCGTCAGACCCATTGTGTCATCCTGGGACTCCTGACTCTCTCTAATCCATTTCTCTGCTGCCTCCTTAGTGGTCCTTCTGAAATGCTGCTGTAAGAATGTCAGTCATTGAAGAAAACCTTTTTATTGCTCCCCACTGCTCTCATGTTAAAGTCTAGGTATCTTATCAGACCTCCTGGTCTGCTCCCCCGCCCCCCGCCCCCCCCCCCCCACACACACACATGCATACCTCTCCAGGCTTCTGCCTTCTGTCCACATGAGGGACCACTTCAGTGCTGAGCTTTGAGCCTACTGCATTTCCTCTGAGGTTGCTGATACCTTATCTGCTCACCTTTCAAGCCTCTGCTCCAGTGGCCGCTTCCCCAGCCCAAGGGGCCTGAGCCCAGAACACACTTCTCCCCTAGCACCTTCCACACCTGATGGCTCCCACTAAGTTGCTTGAGGGCAGGAGCTGTGTTCATCAGTCTCCATACCCCCAACATCCAGCATCAGTGCCTGGGACTCGGCAGGTACACCGAGTACATGCTTGTAGAATAAGTGACTAAACAAGGAAGGGTGTGGCTCTTTACTGATTTATCATATATTTAATATTATCTTCATTATATTTTTATGTATTATAAAAGGATGATGTGTTCATTGTCAGAAATTCAAATTGGGAAAATATATAACTTAGAAAGTGAAAGTCTTTATTGTGATATAAATGTCTTCCATTTTTTTTCTATGCTTATATTAATGCATAGTAATATAAAATAGATGTTTTATTTTGTTTAATTTTTTTTTACCAATATAAGATCATATTATATTTGTAAGGACTTTTTCCTCCACTAAATATACTTTATATATCTTCGCATATTTATACATAGGGATCTACCGCAATCTTTTTTAAGACATGTATTATATTTCATTGTGTGGATAAAATGCACTTTAATGAGCATTTTCACTGGAAAAACTCCCAAAGTGGACCTATTAGGTAAATTTTAATAGATAGTTGCCATATTGTCCTTCTAAAAATATTTCAATAATTTGAATGCAATTGGCAGTAATTTACATTTACATTCCCACTAAGTATGTGAAAATGTCTGTTTAGCTACCTCTTCACCAACATTGAGTATTATCTGTCAATTAAATCTTTGCCAATGTAATAAAACACACACACACACACACACACAATATAGCTATTCGTGATGTTTCTTCAGTGGCTTGCTGGTTCATATTCTCTATTTTTCTGTTAGGTCCACTTTAAAGACCACAATGTACATAAGGGGAATCAGTCTTTTGTCCTACGTGTTGCAATTTTTTCCTCATTTGTTTTTGTCTTCTGACATTTTATGGTATGTGGCTGTGTAGGGAGCGGCCAGAGCACAGAATCTGAAGTCAAACTACTTGCTAATCCTGGTTTTATCTCTAATTCACTAGTTGAATGACCATGACTTAGTCAACCTCTTGTTCCCCACCTATAAACTGAGAAATAAGAACAGCATTTAACTCATGGGATTATTATGAGAACAAAATGAGTTAATGTGTATAAAATGCTTGGCGTAGCACTTGGCATAAAATAAGTTTATAGGGGTCTCTATTATTATTGTCATTATTGTGCATTCAAATAGTGTTTTAATTTTCATGTAGTCAAATTTATCGATCACTTATGGCTTTTGGATTTCAGGTCATGCTTATAAAGGCGTTCTTCCTTCTAAGATTAGAAAAATATTCATCAAGGCTGCTATTTAAAGGAGTCTGTGGAGAATCCCTTTGCAATATGTATCTCCCTCCACCCTCCATTCTGTTGTCCTGTAAATAAACTGGCTGTTCACACACCAGGATTTTTTTAAAAGGGGAGAACTACCTGTGTTTCCATCATGTGCAAGCACTAGGCAAGGTTGCCTTGCGGCCCACTGGTTCAGGACGTGGACCATGCTGGCTGTAGTTTCACGTCTAGAGTGGGCCTGGGCAGGTCGTCCCTCCTTCATAAACTAACCAGCTTCCACGGTCAGTGAGTTCCAGCCTCACGCCAGGGTTCCTACGCCGAGGGAGTTCCCAGTCCAGTCATGGATGGAAGTGTCATCGAAGGCTACATGGTGAAAATAACCTGCTCGATGGGAGGAAGAGCTTACCGGGCAGATGGCAAGGAGGGGCCCAGAGAACATTCCAAGCAGGGGACAGGATGTTTAGTCCCTACTCTACAAATACGCGCTGGCCTACACCTCGTCCGACCCCGCTCCCTCTACGCGAAGGCACGGGGGCAGGAAGGACTGGCGGGGTGTTGGAAAGAGGTAGTGAGAATATCAGACTAAGACTTTTCATCTCAGCGCTAGAATTTAGCAGGTCAGCTGGCCTTAAGAAAGTGACTTCACTCCTCGGGGCCCACTTTACTCATCCTTAATATGCAGCCTCAGCTTGTGTCTTTAGGCAGCTGTGCAAATTCTGTAAGATCACACACGAAAACGTTCTGTCTTGCACAACTGAAAGACTTGACACCCTCAGGGCATGTTGTGCAGTTAATTTAACACTGAAGTTGTTCCAGCCTCGAGGGCTTCACTGTGGGCTCAGCCTGAACTCATTCCCAGGCTCAGCCTGAGCCTGCTTCCTGCAAGGGTAGAGCTGCTTGTTGGATCCCTACCCGTCTGTGCTCTCCTCAGCCTTGACCCTGACCCTCCCTAGTCTTTTCGTGGACTCAGGTCAGGACTCTACTCCAATACTCCTTAACCCTGACAAAGACACTCCACCGGAAGGGCTGAGCCTCCTACCTTGATAGGTTGTTTGTAGCAGGATTAGAAATCACCCCCTGGCACCTACTGTGCACTTACTGGCCTTGTTTTTCCCAGGCATTGGCATGGGCCCGTCTCTGTCCCTGGCAATTTTACCATCTGCTCACAAGTAAGGGCTACGCGTTTAGAGGTGGGGAGCATACACCACTCCTCTCCACACCCCTACAGCCAGTGAGTGGTGTCTTCCCGTGGGCAGCAGTGTCCTGGAGGTCTGAAGACCACTGTAGAGGGCAGTCCCACACCCTGGGCCTACCATCTAGGGCAGGGGGCACCAAAAAAGGCACCTGACTGTTAGGGAAAGGGCACTTGATAGAAGTTATGGAAATTTGTCTTCTGGTTTCAGCACAGTCTGGTTGTGTGACCTTGGACAGGTCCTTTGCCCTCTCTGGTTCTCAGTTTCCCCATTTGTAAAATGAGAGGGTTGGCCCCAGAAACTGAGGCCCTGTTCGCAGACAAACGTGTGCACAGTTTGAGGTCAAATGCCTTTAAGTGGGGCCAGCACTTCCCCGTGAGAAGCATTTCCCACCACTCCCACCTCCCCACTCCTGCAGCCTCTGAGCTTGTGTTCTCTGCTGCTCCCCCATCCTGGCCCTCAGGAAAGTCTCTGGTGTTTTGGGCACCATTATTTAAGAGGCAGAACACGCTACTGGCCACAAAGGGAAGTGTTAAGTACAGAATCTGGCTAGGTTATCTCACCTTCTGGAGGCCAACCTTGACCCAAGATGCAAACAGTGAAGTAGTCGCTGGGTTTCCCAAGGCCTGTGGTCTTCCGGGCAACAAGAAACCCTAATGCTTTTCTCCTGCACTTACTGGTAGCTTGGGCTGGCTCCACAGGGCCTGTTCAGACGGCCCAGCACTGAGAAGGGTCCCTGCTTGGTTTAATGCTCTGGTGTGGCCATCTTGAAATTCTTAGTAACTTTGACCTTGGGGCCCACATGTTCATTTTGTATTGGGCCTTGCAAATTACTGTGGGTTACATTAATACCCATTTGGAAACCTTTTACCAGTGTGTTTACCAGTCTCTCCCATTAGGGCATTGGTTCCCAAGGCAGGGACTCTGTGATTACCAGAGGAAGAACATTCTGAAGAATTCTTCTTATCCTTCGAGATCCAGCGGAGATGGCATTAATGCCCACGAGGTCTCCACTAAGGTCCCCAGATGGATGTCCTCCTGCGTTCCCACTTCGTTTGTATGTTTCACATGGCACCCGTCCCTTCCTGTAGTTCACCCCAACCTCCCTGTCGAAATGGTCCCCTCTGTGCCCTGACTTGCCTAAAGTAGGTAGGTGCTCGTTACATGTTTGCTGACTGACGGAAAGCAAGCAGAGCTATCTTCTCGGAACAGTGCAGGGCACTGCCCACAGTGGGTATTCAATCAGTGCTGCTGAGTCATCCACAGCGCAGGCTGGGCTGTCACCCCGCAAGGCCATGCCCTTGCCTCAGCCAAGGCGTCACATGGACCACCGTCTCCTCTTCCTACAGTGAGGGTGCAGCTGCTGAGGTCCAGAGCAGGGCTTCCGAACTACGAGGTCTCCCGGTGTGGAGCTGGAAGGGGACCGTTGTGACACACCCCTGTGGTTCCAAATTGCCCTCCGGGAAAATTAGACTAAGAACCCCTGACACTTGCAAACCACTTTCACAAACATTCTTCTCAAACTGCTCTATAAGCCAAGACAAATACTGAAATACTGATTACATGGTTGTTGTTTTAACATTTTTTCTTTTCCTTTTTTTTTTTTAAACCCTCACCTGAGGATGTTTTTAATTGATTTTTAGCAAGAGGAAGGGGGAGAGAGAGAGAGAGAGAGAGAGAAAAACATTTATGTGAGAGAAATATTGATCAGTTGCCTCCCACACGCACCCCAACCAGGAACCAAACCCGCAACCTAGATATCCGCCCTGACCAGGAATCGAACCCGCAACCTTTTTTTGGTGCACAGGACAATGTTCCAACCAACTGAGCCACCGGCCAGGGCTTAACTTTTTCTTTTTTACTGCACGTAATCATTGAGGAAAATTAGAAAATACCGATAAAGCAAAAAGAAAAAGAATACTTCAGATCCTAGAGCCTAGAGATGACTTAATATTTTAGTGTATATCAGATTTATCTATGAATATAAACATATATCTTTAAAAGTGGGATGATAGCCCTGGCCAGTTTGGCTCAGCGGTTAGAGCGTCCGCCTGCGGTCCGGAGAGACCCGGGTTCGGTTCCCGCTAAGGGCACGTACCTCGGTTGCAGTTTGTCCCTGACCCTGGTTGGTTGTGCGGGTGGCAGCCACTCGATGTGTCCCTTTCACATCGATGTTTCCCTCTCTCTCTCTTCCTCTCTCTCCCTCCCACTCTGTCTGTACAAAAAATGGAAAAATGTCCTCGGATGAGGATAAAAATAAAAATTAAAATAAAAAAAATTAAAGTGGGATGATAATGCCCTGGCCAGTATCGTTCAGTGGTTAGAACATCGGCCCAATCACCAAAGGGTCTCAGGTTCGATTCCAGGTCAAGGGCACGTACCTAGGTTGCAGGTTTGACCCCAGCCCCAGTTGGGGCACGTGTGGGAGGCAACCAATCCACGTGTCTTTTTCACATAGATGTTTCTCTCTCTCCCCTCCCTTCCTTCCATTCTCTCTAAAATATCAATGGAAAACATATCCCCGGGTGAGGATTAACAAAACTAACTAAATAAATAAAAGTAGGCTAACACTACCACTGTTTTTGTAATATCATTCCCATTTGCCAGGTGGTAACAGGGGTCCCAGGTCACACAGCTGCTGGGGCAGTGCTGGCACTGAGCGTCCATGCCCCTGAACCAGGCTGCTGCTCAAACTCCGAAGGCGCCGGAGAGATTGATGCCTCCATCCTATGGCCGTGGGAACGAAGCGCAGCCCCGAAGTGTTTGCTCTAACTGGGCTTAGGGGGTCCCACAGTTCCCCATGGGTCAGGCTGGGCTGGGCGGGGCCTGGCTGCGCAGGAGTCCCCACCTCTGCAGAACTGGACTTTGCCTTGTAGTAAATAGTCACAGGGACAACAGGGGTCAGCTGTCAGGCAGGGGGCCCAGAGGGAGCAGGTGCCAGGTGGCAGGATTCGGCTGTACAGGACTGACCCTGGAGAGCAACTGGATATCTGTTTGGTGGCCTTGGAGGACTCATGCTCTTTGTATTTTTAGAAAGGGAGTGAGGAGACAGCAGTGACCAACAAGTGCTTTGTTGCCCCAGGCACTATCCCGGGCTGGAAGAAAGGTGCTTCCAGTCTGGTTGGGGGCCAGCGGCTGAGGCAGGGCTCACCTGCTTGCCTCTCTGGTCAGATGCTGTGTTAGGCAAGAAGAAAGATTTCCCCAGGGCTCTGACCTTTCAGGAAGGTGATAAAGAACAAGAGCTAAACAGGGGCTTGCAAAACAGCACGGTGGTTAAGGGTGGTTAAGCGTTTGTGCTCTGGCCTCAGACAGACCTGGGCTCAAGCCTTGCGTCCCCTATCTCTAGCTGTGTGACCTCAGGCCAGTTACTTAATCTCTCTGAACCTACAGTTCCCCTTGTGCCGGTGCAGGGTAAATACTGAATAAATGCAGTTATTAAAAGAAGCTGCACACCTGGAAGAGTTCTGGAGTGTGGGCTAACATAGCACCCACTGTGGATGTTGTTCTGGAGAGTTCCGCATCCCTCTGTGTATGGAGGCCAGACCATACACCAGCTCCTGGCAGTGAGGGGGGAGGGGTGGTATTCTCTCCTTTTACAAAAGAGGAAGCTGAGAAGCACAGAGGCTGAGAGAAGAAGAGAGAAGAAATGGCCAGACTCAGTTCCCCCTTGATGCCAAGGGCAATGCCAGCCATTCACCCAACCTTTATTTTCCCCAGACCCTGGCCCATATCGGAGCTGCTGCTCAGAGTGCAGGAGTTGGGGCTGGGAGAATGTGGGGTTTTGCTGCTTTCAAGTCATGGGGAAGGAAGGAGAGAGGTGTGGGAACCCAGGCGAGATCTGCTGGGCCCGGACGAGCAGAACAGGGGACTCCTAGGGCTGGGGCTGGGGGGCAATCTCCACAGGGTGCTTCTGAGCCCCGGCCTCCCTGGATTTGCTAATGCCAGCAGGAGCCATCTGCTGCAGAGCTGGCCGGCCCTTGAGGCCTGTTTCCCACCTGGCTTTGATCTGGGGTCTCTATCTTGATTTCACCTGCCCCTGGAGCTGCAGCTGGGCTGCTTCCAACTAGTATAGAAGTGCCTCTTCCTCCTCTGCAGCCTGTCTCGTCTATGCCAGGACCTGGACACTGCCAACCACAAGGACCGCAGACAGACACACACACACACACACACACACACACACATACCAACACACACACACACACACACACACACACACGAAGTACTGAGGGGAGCTGGGAGTCCACATGCCCATGTAAGACAGCCATTTACTGGCATCCCCCAGAGGGCTCCATATAAGAGGGCCATGGAGCACAGCTCACCACGGCCCTGCTTCTTAAGCCCCTTCTGAATAAATATAGGGGGTGACAAATGCATCATTCATTCATTCAGCATGCCAGGCTAGGTGCCAGGCTCTGGGATATAGCAGTGAACAGGACAGATAAAGTCCTTGTTCCCGTGAAGTTTATCTACTGGGAAAGGATTGAAAAGGCCTTTTTATCTCCCAGCTTCCCCCTTCACACATTTTGTTCCCTGCTAAGTCTTGTCATTTTAGGGGACCAGAGGAACAGGGATATAGGGAAGGCAGGGATCTTTGTTGTACCCTAGATGCCCAGCACATGATAGGAACTGAAAACATGTTTGCCCGACTGAACTGAGTAGGAATGTTGGCAAGCTCTCCGCAGGGCTGGGTGGGGTGGGAAATTCACCACCTTCCCTTTCCCATCTCCGCATCAGATCTGATCTATTTCATGAGGTCTCCCTCACCTGGACTATGGCCAGAGACCGTAGCCACAGTTCTTATTCAAATCGTCTGAAATTCCAAAGGAATAATTCTTGCCTTTTGGAAATCTAGTGGGAACATACAAAACTCATACACACCATTATGTAGAATGTTGGTATTTTGTGATTAATTGTTCTGAAAGTTATTTTTACTTAACCTGTGTTTAGGCTTCCTATCCTGATTTAGCTTTCACCACAAAATCTAGGTTCTATATATAAAATTTAAAAAAAGACTCAGTAAATGCTTCTGAGGGAAGACATGAGGAAGCTCTAAGATAAATGCATCCGACCCTTATAAACAGCCCATGACCAGCAGCCGGGCAGCAGCGGGCACTGGGGAGACCAGCTGTGGGAGCGGGTTGGCTGCTGGTGCAGAATACTGAATACTGTCCAGTGGAAAGGCCTAGATGGATTACCTAAACATACTTCAGAATGGTGTCCACCTTTGAGTTTACACAACCTGCGCTTGCATGGTGGAGTGGTTCAGGACGAAGGCTGCAGACGCTGCCTGTGATCCAATCCCAGCTCTAATACTTAATAGCTGGGTGATCCTGGGCAAAATTACTAAATTGTCCTGAGCCTCGATTTTCTCATCTGTAAAACGGTTGTGTTAAAAGAATTCAATGCCAAAATCCATATGAATGTGTCTAGCACTGAGCTTAGAAGATAGTAAGCAGCCCAACCGGTGTGGCTCAGTGGCTGAGCGTCGACCCATGCACCAAGAGGTCGCCTGTTCGATTCCCGGTCAGGGCACAGCTCAAGTTGTGGGCCTGATCCCCAGTGGGGGGCATGCGGGAGGCGGCCAATTGATGTCCTCTCTCATTGATGTTTCTATCTCTCTCTCCCTCACGCTTTCTCTCTCTCTCAAATCAATAAAAAAAAAAAAAATGGAAAAGAAGATAGTAAGCAGTTCAGCAGAATAGTGCAGACCAGTGGGCCCTCAAGCTTGAGGGTGCCTCAGAACCACACGGAGGGTTTGAAGAAACACTGATGGCTGGGTTCCACCCGAGTTTCTGACTCAGGTCTAGGGTGTAACCTGAGGATTTACATTTCTAATAAGTTCCTGGGTGATGTTGCTGCTACTTCAGGGACTGTAATTTAAAAACTATTGGTATGCAGAAGGAAGAATATAGGGTTACGATTTTGACACTGAGACCACCCCTTGATATATGGTGACTTTGGACAGGTAATCTCTTTGAACCTCAGTGTCTTCACTTGTAAAGTGGGACTATTAATACCCACTTCATGGCGTGTGCCTGGCATACAGTGTTATCATTATTTAAGTATCATTGATTAAATTTTAGCTCAATGTTGGCCCTTGAAAGATGAGTCAGATTACAAGGAGCAGAGATGGTCTGGGTGGACTTGGGGAATACCTCTGGGAGCCCCAAAGTAGGGCCTGGAGCAAAAGCACCCAGAAGCAAGGTGCTAATTCTGAAAGTACTCTTGTTTAAGGTATGTTCTGAGAGAGAGCAGAAAAATTCTTTGGAAATTTCTATGTAAAAAATCCATGATTAACTTTGGACCCTAACAAATGAGTGTTTCCTAAAAGCTACTGACATGGTGACCTCTGCAGAGGAGGTGGAAATTGCTTCCTAAGGAATAGCAAGCAGGTCCCATGAGGTTCCTATAGCACCTCCTAAAGCCTTCTCGTCTCTCCTACACACTGTTTCCCTTGATATGTAGTCCTCTTTTGTTAGAGAGAAACCCTGCCCACCTCCTGGATTCATAAAGAGATCCAAGCCCTTGAGTTCCTAGCCCCTGGCAGGTTGAGCTCACCCAAGGCCCACGGAGCTGTCTCCTGGGGGGCCCCTGGTGGCCGACGGAGGCACTGCAGGCTGCTCCCACGTGCTCTGTCGTGCTGCAGCTGTGAAGCCTGGGTTTGCAGCTTGGGGTGAGGGCTGGGGCGTCACAGCAAGACTATGCCCAGGGCTCCAAGGAGATTTCTGGGCTGGTTGGGTGTTATAACCAGAACAGCATGCAAAAGACACCCCACCCAAGGTGGATTAGAGACTGTTGATTTTTAAGGGCGAGATTCACTGCTCTTGGCCCTGGAAGGAGGCAGTCAGAGCACTTGCCCCAGACAGAGGCCTCAAGAGTCCGAGCCTTTGCAGGTTTTGGCCTGAAGACCAGTGACAGCTTCCAGCCTGAGTCATTCATTCCCTGAGACAGGATACCAGGGAAGAAAGGGCTATCCCTGGGCCAGGGGCTTTTATTTTAAAGGCAAAGATTCACTGTCCAGAGCCAACTCCCCTCAGCTAGAAGCCATTGTGCCTGAACCCCTCCCCCCTTTTTTTACCCATTTTGAAAAATGTCTTTGAAGTAACTCTTTCAAATAAAAAAGTCAATCATTTATCATGTATTTAATGTGGCAAGACACTGAGCCAGGCACTCTGGGGACCTGGGAATATGGAAGATGGAGTCCCTGAAGTAAAGCAGGCAGTTGTGGGTCATGGAGAGAGGTCTAAACAAAGCCCTGGCCAGCACAGAGTGGGACAGCCTTTGCACAGGGCCTGTGTGGAGTGTAATGGGGACAGGGTCTAGGAAGGAGGGGAGGCTTCCTTGGGTGCGGGGGTAGCATGGGGAAGAGAGGCCTTAAGTTCTGGAGCAGAGGGTGGGGTGTGTTCAGGGAACAGTGAGTAATCTGGTGTGGCCCAGTACTGCTGCGCATCAGGGAGCCGGCGCAGGCAGAGCCCTGAGAACGGTTAGCTCTCTGCCCCATCCCCCGTGGGAGGAGGAGCAGGTACCAGGCTAGGGAGGTGGGTGGACTTAGGTTGGGAGCGTCTGCACTGCTCAGTCCCAGCAGAGAGCGTGGCGACCCGGTGTAGGCGGGCTTGTCTGAGAATTTCCTCCCTGAGAAGTAAGCCTAGTGCAGCTTGAAGGTGAGGCTTATGGGGGCAAGAAGAGAGGGTGCCCAATGGGGTAGAGAAGAGGCATTTCAAAAACCACGGGGGTTGCTGAGAAGTCAAAAGTTGCCTTTGAAATTTGGGCTGGGACAGCCCCTGAATCAGAACATATTGTTTTAAATGCCTCTGTGCCCACAGGTGGGAGTATAATCCCGAGTGGGATATTTGTTTTAATACTTTAGTTTTCAAAGCACATTCATCCACATTATCTCATTGATCTCTTTAGCAGCGTTTTGTGCTAAACAGGGCAGATATTATTCCCATTTCGCATACAGAGAAAGTAAGGCCTGAGTGAGATGAAGTTATATCGTCTGCTTTATTTTAACCACTGGCCTTTTGGGGGTGCATATTTGTTTTTGCTTTAAATTTATTTTATTTTAGATAGTTCAAATAGTCACATGGCTCAAAATTCAAAAGGTACAGATAAAAGTCTGTCTTGTCTCCACTCCGTTCTCCCAGGATGCCGCTTTCGACTTTGGGTATAGTGCCCTTTCTGCCGCAGCAGTGCAGGGGCTCAAGGACACCGCCCCACTGCAAATTCAGGAAAACCTAATGCAAGGTCCATTCAGGTAGAGCTGTTACACTTTCTCTTAGCAAGTATATATGTGTATGCTCATGGGACTATTTAATTGTCTTCTTTCATCTTGAGATTTTTATGTTTAGATCCCAAACTCTTGGGAGCCAGGAAGTATGTCTTCAACTTCTGCGAGGTAGCAGAGTAGGGGTTAAAATGACAGGCTCTGGCCCGGCCAGTGTGGCTCAGTGGATGAGCATCGACCCATGCACCAACAGGTTGCCAGTTGGATTCCCGGTCAGGGCACATGCCCAGGTTGTGGGTCCAATCCCCAGAGGGGGGCATGCAGGAGGCGGCCAGTCGATGTTCTATCTCATCGATGTTTCTATCTCTCTCCCCAATTCCTTCCTCACTTTCTAAAATCAATAAAGAAAAAACAATGTTATTTTAAATAAAAATAAAATAATAGGCTCTGGCACCCAGAGAATTGAGATAAAAACTGTGCTGTGTAAACTTGGGCAAGTTAGTTAGGGTCTCTGAGCCTCTGCTTTTTCAACTATGATTACCATGTCCTCACGAGGACTAGACACGATGGCTCACATCTTGTGTTTAACCCTATGCCAGGCACAAGGTGTGTACTCCGTACGTGGGAGCTACTATCACTCCCAGTGTACTATGAGCCTACTGTGTGTGTGTGCACAGTATGACACACCCAGGTACCCTTTCAAACCTAATTCCAACAGAGAATTAGAGATCTTAGGCACCCAATTAAAAGCAAATTGGGCCCTGGTCGGTTTGGCTCAGTAGTTAGAGCTTTGGCCTGCGGTCCAGAGAGACCGGGGTTCAGTTCTCGCTAAGGGCACATACCTCGGTTGCAGTTTGTCCCTGGCCCTGGTTGGGTCGTGTGGGTGGTAGCCACTCGATGTGTCCCTTTCGCGTCGATGTTTCTCTCTCTCTCTCTCTCTCTCTCTCTCTCTCTCTCTCTGTCTCTCTCTCTCCCCCCCTCCCGCTCTATCTGAACAAAAAATGGAAAAGTGTCCTCAGTTGAGGATTAAAAAAAAAAAAAGCAAATTGGCACAGTAGGTCACCCAAATCAACACTCTTACTGGGCTGGGATCTGCCCTTTCTCTTTATGGGAAACCAGGTTTCCAAAGGCCTGGCTCATCGCCATCCCCTTTTCAGGGGAGACCTGGCTTTTCCAGATGGTCATTTTGAGACCAGCAAAATGGCCAACAGGCCACTGCCCCTCTGAGCGTACTGTGTCTGTAGCCTTGGGTTTGAACAGACACACAGGGAGACTGCCACATGGCTGTTCTCAGGGCTGTCAAGAATGACTCATTGGAGGGTCACCAATGCTCCAGGACAAAGTGACTCACTGGATCTGCCCCTGGGCCTGGCTCTACTGCTGCCTGACCTTTGCCTCTCCCAGGGAACTGTTCTCAGGCCGTGTTAATGCTCCACTCAAAGGAGGGGCTTCCCCACCTCTACAACACTCTTTGTTAAGAGGGGCCCAAGAAATCTCTTATCCAATCCCCCTCATCTCACAGAAAAGGAGCCCAGTGATAGGACCAGACTTGCTCATACATCTAGTTCGCAGCAGAACCAGGATTTGAACCTGGGCCCGAGGTGACTTCTGTGATATTCTCCCGGTTGCCACAAACCCCTACCTCTGGGCTGGCTCCTTCCCCACAGGCTGCAGGTCTTAAACTCTCCGAGCAGTGGTTTCCACAGGCTTCTGGTAGGACACTTACCCCTTTGAAATCTTGTTCCCAAGAAATGTCGAATGATTGCGAGCCTGTGGTCCCCACTGACCATCATGTCAATAAACAACGTAAACATTTGTTTACTTTTGTGATAAAAGCATTCCTTTCCTAGCCAACAAGTTTCGTAAAGAAACAAAAAATAGTATAAGCCAACAAGGATTAAAGGATAAATAATTGTCTGGCAGAACGATGGAGCAATCCATGACTTCAAGAGCTGGGATCCACACCAACCTGGGGAGCTGGGGCTTGGCAGGAGAGCTGTTACCCAGGGAAGTCTGGGCCGGAACCAAAGGGAAGGCTGAGGAAGAGTGGGCGAAATGGTGGTGCTGGGACAGGCCTGGGAGTGGGGCAAACTGGGAACCAGGTGGAGGGTGTCTGTCACGTCCCTAACCCCCTTGCGTCACCCTGACCCCATCACTAAACCCTTGTTGCCCAGAATCTCCATGTGCTCCAGAAGGGAATCCTGGATCTACTCCCATCTCCCCCACACCTGCCCCTGCTCCAACCTCATTTCAACCTCAAGTCCCCCTGGGTGTTCAGGTGTCATTCATTGGTTGGCAGAATTTGAACAGGTTGCCTTTCCCCAGTAGGGACCCTGGAGTCTGGCATGGCCACCTGCTCTCCTCCAGTAAAAGTGGAGGGGCTGGGTGGGGTGGACTGGAATAAGACAGAATATACTGACAGACAGAGGGTCCTTGAGAGACAGATCTCAGGCTGGCAAAAAATGAGAAGAGCTTGGAGTTCTGTCTTTCCTTTGGGGGAAGAACAAGTCTCATTCGGTTTCTCCACGGCCTCCAGAGAGGAGCTTTTCCTCCTGTTTCGTAAATGTGGAAACTGAGGCCCCGAGTGCTAAACCCAGAGGCGGAGCTGTGCCCAGAAGCCAGCAGACCTCCTCCCTCCAGCCACTGCTTTGAGGAACCAGAGGAAGGGGGCCAGGAGCTGGGGCAGGGCCGGTGGGTTTGAGGGGAGGGGAGCCCCAGAGCTGGCAGAGCTGCCCTGGAAGCTGCTTCAGGCCTGGGGACCTCCAGAGCTGCCCTGAGCCCAGGGAGGGGGCTGGGGCCGGGGAAGGGAGCAGGCAAGGCAATGACTCCAGTCCTGAGAAATACCAATGACTCACGCTGGGTGGCTCCGCATGCCAGCCCAGCCCACATTCCGGGCCTTTGTTCCCGGCTGCCCGGGGCCCGGTCTTAAAGGGCCAGCTCCGAGGCAGGCAGGAGAGAGGGCCGCCCTGCCCATCACCCGACCTACCACCCCTACTGTCCTCTCCTGACCCCTTGTTGGTGTGCTCCTGATTTCTGGGCGGTGGGTAAAAAGGGTGGCACCCTGTGGGATTTGGGGGTTCATCCAATTGAATCCTCAGGCTGTAAGGGAGGACCCTCAGGTCACTTCAGCAAGCCCTCTGCCTCAGGGCAAGGCTCCACCTAAACTGGCCAAGAAGGATTAAGGAAACTGTTTCCCACCCTTTCAAAGCAAGTTTTTCCAGGGTCTCACAATCAGGCCCCTTCTAACCACAATCCCACGCGGCAGGTTGTGCTGGTTCCCCACCCCGTCCGCCCGATCTCAGTACTGGTTTATCCTCAAACTCTCGCTGACACGCGTTTGGTGGGTTTTAGGTTGGCCTGTGCAGACTTGTGAGCCAGGCTTCCTGCAGGGCCCCCAAGGGGTCCAGGTTTTACACCAAGCCCAGCCTATCAGTGGATTCCTCTGGGCAGAAACAGCGTCCTACCACCGGGGCCCAAGCCCGGGTGCCCAAGCCACTTCTTTAGATGCCACGCGCGCCACCATGTGGACATTCTGGAGAACTGCTGCCTTCAGGAGCTGGGGCGGGGGGGAGGGGGCACCCTGCAGAGCCTCCTAGCACCGCAGCCGTAGCGGACTCAGAAGAAGCATCCTCAGTTATGAAGCAATCCTGAACTGGCACAAATCACAATAAAAGCAGTTAGAGAGGAATTAAAGAGGAAAGGATGAGGTTCTAAGATTAGTTTAATAACAAAAGCCTAGAAGTTCTAATAGAAGTTACAAATAGCAACTTTTTTGGTTGAGGCTTGGGAACATCTCTGTGTCCCCCTGTACCCACCCCCTCACCCCCTCAAATGTCCAATGTGAACATTTCAGAGAAAGGGTTTTCTCCCTTGAAGCTTTCATGGTAATTTCACAACTTACCAGGTCTTGAACGGAGAGCTGGGTGTGGAAAAAGGAGAAAGTGCAAAGCTTGCTGCTGGGCAGACCGAAGCGGAGGGGGGGAGGGGAGTGGGCACAGCCAAGGGGGAGGCCCGGCTCCTGGGCAAAGCACTTTGAACTGTGAAGAGGGCTCAGGCTGCTCCACAGACTCTCACTTAATATGTCCCTTGAACCCAGGATGAACCATTGCCAGTTGGGCTAGGACCCCAAGGCTAAAACCTGTGATCCTAGCCCAACTGGCCTTGGCACCCCTGGCACTAACCAACCAGGCCAGCTGGCCCTGAACAAACCCAGCATCCAGGAGCATCCAGAACCCTCGGAGACCCACCCCATCCACCCACCCATCCCGCCACCCCCTGAACAGATACCCTGCTGTGGTCCTCTGCTGAGGGAGTTTTCCTACCCCAGGCTGTACATCTCTCAAAGTCCTTCCTTCCTCTCCTTCCTCACTACTACTCGGGGTCAGTTCCTTGTTACCCTGACCCTAAATCAATACCATACCTTTTGACAGGTCTCCTGCTTCTGGGCCCTCCTAGGCCAATCATCCCAAGCACCACCCCTAAATAAATCTCCCTAAAATGTACCCACGTTCTCTTGAGGAATTGCAGAGAGCCTGTAGCTCTGGGTCTGAATTTCCTGGCTCACCCCAAGATCCAACCCATGTGCCTGCTTTAGGACTCCATCTTTTGGAGTTACTGACTTCTTGAGCACAAGGGCTTTGTTTTATATTTCAAAATCAAATTAAATGTAAATTATGTATCAATAAATCCTAGCCAGAAAAGAAAAGGATAAATTAAGAGCTTTTAACACACGTGTGTGTTTTGATTTGGGACTGAGTCTGACAGCCTGGTGCAGACGGGCTGAGTGGGGTCTGAACCCATCTCAGGGCCCTTTTGTTAAGCTGTGCGCCCTGCCTTCAGGCCACAGCGCTCTGGGAGAAGAGGTGCTTTTCCTGCTCCACCCAAGCCTCCTGCTATTGTCTTCTGAGAGGCTTCCCTCCCAGAGGGAAACAGAGGGCCCTGGGCTAGGCCTGGCCTAGGGAAAATTAGCAAAAAAATGAATAAGGTACATTTCACAAGTAGGGGAGACTCCTCCCGGCTTTGTTCAGATGACTGTGTGAAGGTGTGAGGGAAGGGCCACCCTACCCACTGTGACATATACACTACAACCTATCATTTCAGAGTTTTCAGGCCATAAAACAGGAGGGTGTTAACTGCCCTCAGTTGGTTAGAAGAGAGCTTTAAAAACTTGACCTGGCTGGTTTGGCTCAGCGGTTAGAGCATTGGCCTGCTCTCCAGAGAAACCCCGGGTTCGGTTCCTGCTAAGGGCATGTGCCTCAGTTGCAGTTTGTCCCCAGCTCTGGTTGGGTTGTATGGGTGGCAGCCACTCGATGTGTCTCGTTTATGTTGATTTTTTTTTTCTCTCTCTCTCTCTTCCTCCTACTCTATCTGAACAAAAAAATGGGAAAATGTCCTCAGGTGAGGATAAAAAAACAACAACAAACTCCCTTCTTTCCAGTCCCTCAACTGCTTCCCTTCTAGTCTCCCCAGTAAGCCTGTGCTGTCTCCCTTACAGCCTGGGAACCCCAACCCCAGGAGCAGCCAGCCCATCAACCTGAACCATTATGCCACCAAGAAGAGCGTGGCAGAGAGCATGCTGGACGTGGCTCTCTTCATGTCCAACGCCATGCGGCTGAAGACGGTGCTGGAGCAGGGGCCGTCCTCCCAACACTACGCGACCCTCGTCACCCTCCTCAGCATCTCTCTGCTCCTGCAGGTTGCCATCGGAATCCTCCTCGTGGTCATTGGTGAGCCCAGGCCTGGAGTTTGCCTTGGTGCCCCCCTAGTGGGAGATGAACCCCAAGAGTCTCCTGGTACCACCCTGCATTTGCACATGCCAACTTCTCAGCCATGCACTAACCTGGTGTTAGCCCTCTGCACCTACCAATGCCAAAGTAACACCTACACAGCGATGACAAGCGCCTACCCTACCTCTTGGTGTTCCGTATAGTGGCCGCTCCACAATACTGCTGAATGACACCTGCTTGTAGCCGACTCCCCTATCACCTTCCGTGTGAGCACATCCCCACTCTTAGAAGACCCAGTGCAAGTTCCCAAACCCCAACTCTATGACGCACCACATGGACACCCACACGCTGGTCAGTGAGGGAGGAGGCAACGACACCACCTCCCTTGGTGTCTGCCACATGGATCTCTGAGATGCCAGACTTTCTCTGAACTCTAGTGGGTTGTGTAGGGGGAGCTCCAGGCCATGGCCCCACCCTGACTTTTACCTCTCACTCTCCACTCTCCCCAGCGCGGTGGAACCTGAATGAGGTGGAAAAGCAGTGGCGGCTAAACCAGCTCAACAACGCTGCCACCGCCTTGGTCTTCATCACTGTGGTCATCAACGTCTTCATTACAGCCTTTGGCGCACATAAGACAGGGTTCCTGGCTGCCAGGACTTCAAGGGATCCTCTTTGAACCCAGCTTGGGACCCAGGTGAGGGGAGACGGGAGGTCCTCAGGCCCAAAGGCTCCCCAGGCGGCCCTGTTCTCACCTCGGGGTTTAGGGTAAGAGAGAAATCCTTGCCAAGCAGGAAGAGAAGGTAGGTCTGGGACAAAGAGGGAAAGTCGGAAGGAGCTTGGATGGGGACTCAGAAAGGCCCCCTGTGCTGCTAAGGGTGCTTCCCCTTTAGGTTCGGCGCGGGTTTTCCATGGCCTGAGATGGGGGAGGCTCTGCCCCTCCAGCAAGAGGCACGTTGCAGATGTGGGACTTCTCCTTGGCACTGACCAGCAGTCCTTGCTACTCAAACTGTGGTCCCTGAACCAACAGCAACAAAAGCTTGCTGGAAAGGTTCAATCTCAGGCCCACTCCAGCTGAGTCAGCACGAGCATCTTGAGAAGGAGCCAGGGGAATGGAGGGCACAGGGCCGTCTGAGAACACTGCCTCACAGCTTCTTCTCTGCTCCCCGCAGGGGCCGGAGCTGGGGCCGCTTCCGCCTTTCCTCGCCCGTCTGCCAGGCTGACGGGCACCTTCCACAGCCCCGGGGAGCTCCTGAAAGGGTGACGTAGATGCCTGCTTCCTACCATAGCATCTGAGTGAAGATGGGATATGTTGCTGATCTGAGTGAATTCCATCTTGTCTCAAGTCCTGAGCTCAGACTGGGATAGTGCCAACCTTTCCTCCCAGCAGCGCCTGTCTACCTTAGGTCAAGTCCACCCAGCTTACAGATTCTGGTTCTGACTCTACTCCACTCCTCCCCTTTGCCCCATCCACTCCCAGGCCGATTTCCCAGGTAAAATGGAATGATTTCTGTCTATAAAAGTTTCTGCAAACCCACTGAAGTCAGTCTTTATGTCTAGCTGCGTCTGAGCTGCCGTCTCCACCTGTGTCCTGGAAAGGGCTCAAAGGAGCAAACTCTAAGCCCGGACGGAGAAAAAGCTTTTAAATCACTCCCTTTCTGGGTTGTGCTGAGTCAGCCTTCCGGCCCCACGTGCCTTGGGCCAGTTGCCATCTGCTACACCTACGGCAGAGCAGTCGATTCTAGATCAATGCTCATGTGCACTTCTTTCAAAACCTACTATAAACCTATGCTAGCTTTGTTAGCTCATCTGAGGCATGTGTTTAAGGAATACAGACACAATTGGATTTATGCCTGCACCAAATGTAACCAGGGAGGTCAGACTGCACCTATAAGGCATCAACAGGACATCCCCAGCTCAAGCAGAAAAGATTTCTAGATTGTCTGCTATTTTAGAATAAGCCATACCTCAGCTCCTCCCTGATGTTCACCTAAACCATTCTGGCCCTGTTTCTAGCCTTATTCATCCAGGGTGTCCACCAGCCTCGCTCCACTGAAACCACCAACTTCCATTAATCTGCCAAACAGAAAATGCCTGGTCTAACGGTCAGACTGGGTGCTCCTCCTACAGGAGCTATGTTGTCCCCTTTCGGAGGGACTCACAGCAGAGAAGGCTGTGTGCCACACAGCAGGCACCAGACGGATGGTAATGGGTGGAGAGTGGTGTAGAAGGGCCCTTGGCATGTCCTTCAGAGGCCTGATGGCCAAGGGACAGAGACGTGAAACCTGGGGCCCTTGGCCCAACCCTCTCCCACCATGATAGGCAACAGGAAATTGCAAGAGCCATTCTGTTTTCTATGAAGATGCTGTATTTAATGATTCCCCCACCATCCCAGCCCCTCCCCCACCCTAGACATTTCCCTATAGAGTAGGAGCCCTTGCCAGGTCCCCCCCTTAAGGCAGACGGTGTGGAGGTAACAAACACCAGACAAGGCACTGGCGGGGCAGAGGGTGTGGGCAGGACAGGGGGCTGGGCTGGCTCCTGATCACAAGTGAAGCAGGAGGGCGGTTTGGGCTGACTCAGGCCTCCCAGTGAATGCCCAACGATGGAAGTGGCCCAGACAGAAAACTAGCACCTCTGCTGGCTGGCCGGCGACTGTAGCTCTTGCCTACTCCCTACAGACCATTCCCAAGGGCAGTAAGCAGGACCAGGAACCCGAAAGAGCCACAGCCCAGGGGGCAGGTATGGGCATCCATAAGCCACTGAGTCACTGAAAGTCCTAGTCCTTCCTGATTTCTTAAGATGGAAGCAAGGATTCTCTTCGAGCTCGAAGGTTCCCAACAGGCTCCATTCTTCCCTATGCCAAGTGTATGCTCTTGGTGAATACAGGGCCTACCAGGTAGACCCTCTAGATGCTGTACCTTGGACTGATGGTCACAGCATGGAGCTCGGGCCCTGCTGCACCCCCCCATAAGCCCTTCCTCACAGCAGGGAGCCCTGTGCTCGCCTCCCTAAACAGCCACTGGAGTTCAGGGTCCAGTGTCCAATGCACCATTGGTGAATTCAGCAGCAGCGGCAGAGACAGCAGCAGTAGAAAAATCCCCACCGCAAAGGCACCTGGGGATCATTAGTGCAAGATAAGTGCATGATCATCAGGTGACAGAAAGGACAGCCTAGACTACAAAGGCCAAGAGCTATTTTCCCTGAACTACCCACTTTTCAGTTCCTCCTGGCCCCGCTCCCTCCACTTGGGGAAGAGATCTCAGAACCATGTCCTCACCTCCCCAAACCTGTCACCCTGCCGCGTCCTACCCTGTCCCTGTTTTATGGTTCCGTTTCACCCACACCCCTTCCTCTTCTGCCACTCAAGGCCCTGGTGGGGGCTCTCCCTGCGGGATGGCAAGTCGGGGGAGCTGGGCTGTGAGGGCTCAAAGCTTTCCACTTCCCTCTGCATCCGCTCCTGCTAGACTCTGCCCCCCTTCTCAGCTCAGTCATGGTCACTCACACCACATCCCCTTTCCTCTCTGCCCCTCCACCTTGCCTGTCCCGCTCGGCCTATGTGCAGACACCGGGAGGAGCCCACCGCCCGCCACGTCTTTGCTCCCAAACCCCCGTGACACCAGGAACACGATGCCAGTTCTCGTCCGCACGGAGGAGAAGGTTAATGCCCTAGTGGGTGGCCAGCTGTTCCGTGGCGACCTGGCAGAGATGTGCGTGTCTCTGGAAGGCGAGCCCGGGCAGAGCAGAGGAAGTGCTCCACGCGGGGCCAGCTCTCTGGTTATGTCAGCTGCTGGGTCACGGACTGAGGGACACAGCTCTACACAGGAGTGGGTCTGAGGTACGCAGGCGGGGACATGCCCTAACGGCACCACTCCATCCCCCTCTCGTGGTCAATGTTGGGTGCTGGACGGTTACAGTTCTGCTTTTCTGATAAAAAATAATAACAAACCCCCCCATAAAAGATGTCCAGTAGAAGAGTTTCCAGTTCCTGGTCACTGCTCCTGGAGGAGCCCTGGCTGGTTGCAGGAAGGCACCTGGGGGACTCAGGATGGTGTCACTTGAGCAGGTCCCTTCCCTCACCTAACTGCACAGCCCTCCCGGGAGCTGTTCCACCTGGGAGCGGGAGCGAGCAGCCCCTCCTGGCCGCCCCGCCCAAAGTCCTCTCTGGAGGCCCGGCCGATGGAGGGGGCCCTCGGCAGCCGTCGGTGAGGGGGCAGCTCCCGGTGGAGTGGGGGTGTTCGTGCTGAGGCCTCTGGGGCCCAGCCGCAGCTTCTGCTCCCCTCCGCTTCCCCGGCAGGCAGCGGGGTGCTGCGGGAGCAGCTGCAGGTCAAGGAGCAGGAAGTGGTCGGTCCAGTGGGCCACCCCCGGATTACGGCATCTTCATCTGGCGGCGGTTCCACATGCCTCGCTTGGAATGGAAGCGGTGGAAGAAATTCCTGAGGGAGAGACGCTCCACTTCCAGGCCCGCTTGGAGGATCCTGGGGGGGAGGGGCAGGATGAGCCACAGAAGCACAGGCGGCAACTGGGCTCTACACCTCCAACACCCGTCCCTGATTCCTGTCCACCCCGGGCCGGAGCAGGTGGAGCGCAGAGGGGCTCTGGAGCCAGGCAGCCTGCTCCACACTGTCAGTCACATCCTCTCAGCCTGCTCGCTCATCTCTAGAAAGAGGATAATAATGATATATACACACTGGAGAGGGGTGGTAAAGACTAGAGATGGTGCCCAGCACAGGTCCTGGCCCACACCGACGCCCAGTACCTGGCACTCAGCCAGCAGGGGGCACATCCCAGTGTTGACACGGAGGCAGAGGCTGGAACAGGCCTCCTCCCCCGCCCTCCTGTCCCTTTCCCCACGCACAGCCCGTGGGGAGGGAGTCCCTCTCACAGAGCGGCCTGGACTAGGGGCATGGGTGGAAGTTACTGGAATCTGGGCAGTTCCTTTCTCCTTGGGCCTCAGGAGAGGCAGGAGGGTTGAGAACTGAACCGGAAGTCCGCATCCGCCCGGCCTGGCGGGAAGATGGGGCGGAGGTGACCCCTAGTCCAGGCTTCTGTCCACTGTGGGAATCTGCTGGGATCTGGCTTTAAGAGAGCTGGGCTGTCTCACACAAGCTCCCTCGACCCCCCTCCTCCGTCCTTAAACCCTCTGGTATTGCCGCCCTCCTTCCCTTTCCTCCAGGGAGAGCGCGTGCACACATCCCGCATGTAAGCCTCTGACACGTATTAGTTGCGTGATTTGGGACAAGTTATTAACGTCTCAGGACTCAGTTTTCTCTCCTGGAAAATGGAGCTAGTGACCCACCTCACAGAGGTGTGGGGAGGATGTGAGTCACCTCGCAGTACAGCAGCCCAGTGACTGGTGGCTGCGTCTTGCCATCTCTCAGGAGGAAGTGGACCTCTTCCTTGTCGAGGTCCCCACTGCCCAGGTGCTCCCGACCTCGCCCTGTCCACCGGCCCTGGACACTGTGCCAGCAGTGACACCCTTTCTTTCTTGGGTTCCCCCCACTCTCCCTTTGCCCTCGCCCCTTAGGCTCAACTCCCCGAGTATCATCTTTCCCTCCCCTTCTTTTGGCAGCAAATATCTTGAAAGAGGAATCTCATGCTAACACAGCCTCCACTGCCTTACCACCCACAATCCGCTACGACCTGGTCCCGGGCCAGCCAGCTCCCTGCCCGTCTTTCTCTGAGGCTTTTCATACATGTGACTATTTCCTCCTCCCTGAAACCCCCTTCTCCCCAGGCTTCCAGGGACCCAAAACCTCCTGGATGGCTTGTTGCCCTTCAATGGTCCCCACTTCTTTTGCTGGCTCCAAAGTCTTCCCTGCCCCTTTGGCCTGTCTTGCATCCAGCCCACCACTTCCTGCACCTCCCCGAGGCCGGGCGGAGGGAGAGAGCGCCGACCCGGAGGATGACCTGGAGGAGGCAGCCGTGTGCTCTCACTGCGACTTGTTTGCTGCTCAGAACACTGTCATTTACATTTGTTCAGAACAGTTTTTGCTTATCCCCTGACACTTTACCAAGCACTTTCCACACCAGCCCTGTGTCAGAGACAGAGGTAGTATCCTCCCCTTTAACAGACAAAGAAACTGAGTCTCAGCGAGGGAAGCGGCTGGAGCCCAGTGAGAGACAGAATTTCCTCCAAGTCCAGCGCCTTCTCCTGCTCCTGGGGGATCCGCAGCCCAGGGACGGGTTTAGGATGCTGTGCACAGTGCCCTCCTCAGAGCGCCTGCAGATGGAATCCCAGCAGACCCCCTCCCCAGTCACCTGTCCAGGAGCTCCCAGTCTTCCCCACCCCAGCGGTCTCGGAACTCCTTGGTGTTCATGCCTCCGATCCTGTCTAGGTCTGACTTGTAGATGCCAAGCAGTCCAAATCCATTCACCTCCCAGTAGCCTGCGGACAGACAAGAAGCTCCGGGTGAGGTGAGCCAGGGGCCAGGAGGAGGGAATAAACAAGACCTCTAGGTGGCGCCCCTACACCCTTTTCTGGAAGACTGATGGGGGTGGGGCTGCAGTTCAAGACTGTCTCATCTAGGCAAGTCCCTTGGCTGTTCTGGGGGAAGCCCCTGAGCCAGGGTTCCGGGTCCAGTGAAAGCAGCAGTCCTACCAGGGAGTGACCAAGGGCTGGTGGTGGCTCTACAGCAGGATCTCCCAGCTAAGGGCACAGCAGGGTGCTGGTTCCCTGCCCATGTCCCGCCCCGGAGGCGGGCCCTATCTTTCCATCTTTGTATCCTCACAGGGCAGAGTCTGGCACACAGTAAATGCTCAATAAATGTTTGATGAATGAATGACGGGGAGGATGGGGCGGGCAATGCTCATCAGTGGGACGCTGATGCTGTGGCTGTCGGCATCGTCCTCGGGCTCCTCTCTGAACTGTCCGGGTGAGCAGAGGAGCAGGAGGGCAGGGTGGCGGCGGGGGGGTGGGGGGGTGGGGGGTGGTGACGCTGCCGGGGTAGAAAGGCCTGTTTCCAGCTCTGGGGTGAAGAATCAAGGCCGGAGAGGTCTTTCCTACCCTCCCTAGCCCGGGGCAGGGCTCACCCTCAGGCCACTGGGGGGTGGCCCCACAGTGCAGCCTCATCACCATGGGGGCGAAGGCCATCTTGCCCTCCACACAGTGTTTCCGGATAGTATCAATGATTCCAGCTGGGAAGTAGATGTGGAGGTCGCAGAGGAAGATGATGCTGTGTGGGTCCTGGGGACAGATGTAGGAGGATCAGCGGACCCTCTGAGCAGGGCGAGGACACCACGCCACTCTCTAGGACAATCCTCTGGTTCTTTCCATTTGCATAACTGACAAACTTCCACCAACCTAACTACTGGGCAGAGTTCCACGATACTGGGCATCAGAGTACAGTTCTTACCACCAGAAGGTAAACTCGGACTCCTCCCCCTACTCTTCGAGGACTCCAAGGACTCTGGACAAATGCTCTACTGTCATCTGCTTAGTGCACCTGGCAGCACACCAGAGGACCCCCGTCTCCTCTCCCTCCTCCCTGAGGAGCCCACCGCCTTACACAGCCCAGTGGCTCTCTGCCTCGTAACCAATCCTCAATCACATCTCCCCAGCCCCTCCCCGTCCATGCACCTTCACCAGGTCTATGCCAGCCTGAAGTCCAGCTGAGCGCTCGAAGTTTCCACTTAGCTTCATGTACTGGTAGCTGCAGGGGAGGAGAGAAGAGAGGGGCTGAGCAGGAGCACGTGGCCGTGGTGGTCTCTGAAGGAAGAGAGCAGGCACAGAGGAGCGATGATGTGCTCCGGGAGCAGGGTTATGGGCAGAGACTGGGACTCAGCGAAGCTGCCCCGGACCCAGCAGTGCTGAGACTTTAGGACCAGGGTTCAGGGTGCACTCCAGCCAGGAAACCTCCTCACCTCCTTGGGTGCAGCTTGGACCTTTTCAGGGCCATCTCAACATCCATGTCCTCACTGCTATAGTCAGTGATGATGATGTTGAAGTACGAGTCGCCGGTGACCTGGAACAGCTTCTCCATGTCTCTGATGAATTGCTGCACCCAGCGCGCCTGGTTCTTCACTACCCCAGCAGGGCAGGCAGAGAGAAAGAGGCAGAGGTAACACAAAGAAGGGCATGTCCACTCCTGTTCCTGCAGGAGTCGGAGTCCCAGCAGACCTCCGCTCGGGGCAATGCAGCTATGGGAACCAGCAGCAGTACAAAGACAGGCGCTCACCACCGAAGGGACCTGTACACCCTGCTCCTGCACAGCCCCCAGGCGGGGCCTCGACATTAGTTCTCGCATAGCAACCCCTGTGCTCTCATACGAGAACCCTGAAGTCCATCCGACTTATTATCACCCTTTATTTCCTGTCCTACCCCACTGCTTCACTCCTGTCTGCTACATGGTCCCCTTTCTCATGATAAAAACCAACTAACATTCTATCAAGTACCCCCTCTGTTGTATTTCCCCAGACCAGCTCTAAACCCCACAACCCCAGTTAATTATCAAAGCCGACCCTGAAACTTGGTACCGCAGAAAGAGCAACGGCCTCGAGTCAGTATCTCTCCCCAGCTCCCACGCTTTCTAGCCACGTAAACTGAGACTAGCGACTTTTCTCGTGTGAGCCTCAGTTCCTCCCCTGTAAAGTGGCCATTTTCACAAGTTCCTTAAGAGCAAATCAGTGAGCAGAGACCTGGGCGCACACGATTACTCGTAGGACCCCTGCTCCACTGACAGTGCCCAGGCTCGGCTGGAGGCTCACCAGGCACGATGAAGTGGACCACGGCTCGGTGATTCCAGGAGAAGCCCTGGGGCCAGCACAGCTTGGGCTCTGGAGCGCGAACGTTCAAGACGCGTCTCCGGCGGTTGTGTGGGCCCCACACCAGGCCCTGCAGGTTCCGGGCCTCGGCCTCTTCCCCACCAGCTGGATCGATGCCCTGCCAGCCTCGAGCAGACACGTACTCAGAGAGCCGCACCAGGCGCTGGCCTTGCTCCAGCAGCTCAAGCTCCAGGAGGTAGCGACCCCCACGCAGATGGTCCTGACGCTTCTCCACATTCACAATGCGCCGTAGCTGGTATCTCCTATGGCAAAAGGGTGGAGGGACTTGAGCAATTCGGTCCCCTCTTGTGGGGTCGCGTACATGGTGTGGTAGAAGCCCACAAGGCCGATTGTCAAGAGACCCTGGTTTTTGTCCTAGCTTTGCCATTGGCAAAGACACTTATACAAGATGCTTAACCCCTCTAGTGTTCCCTGCCTCCATCTTTATCTTATATTTGTTGTTTTGTGTGTGTGTGTGTGTGTGTGTGTGTGTGTGCGCGCGCGCGCGCGCGCATGCACGTGCCTCCATCTTTAAAAGTACCTATTGAGCCCTGGCCAGTTTGGCTCAGCGATTGGAGCATCGGCCTGCGGACCAGAGAGTCCCGGGTTCAGTTCTCGCTAGGGGCACATACCAAAAAAAAGTACCTATTGAACTGGAATGATCTCTAAACTGTTTTTTTTATAGCTCTGAGATAGTATATAAGGTGAATGAGTTTCTTTTAGAAGTTGACCCTAATTAATAAAAAACTCTGTTCAATCAACAGTGCATTACACAATTAGATAAATGTTGATTGGTTGGCTCAATAGCATTAGTCACAAGGAAAATGCAAATCAAAACCACAGTGTGATACCATTTCACATCCATTAGGATGGTTACTTTTTAAAAAAAGGAAAATAAGCGCTGACAAGGATGTAGAGAAACTGGAGCCTTCATACACTGATAATAGGAATGTAAAACAGTGTAGCTGATTTGGAAAACAGATTGGTGGGTCCCCAAAATGCTAAACATAGAATTACCATAGGACCCAGAAATTCTACTCCTCGGTGTATACCCAAGAGAACCGAAAACATGTTCACACAAAAACTTAGTACATGAATGTTCATAGTAGCATTGTGTTCATAATAGCCAAAAAGTGGAAACAACCCAAATATCAATGAACTGATGAATGGATATACAATTTGTGATATATCCATACAATGGAATAGTATATAGCAATATAAAGGACTAAAATATGCAATACATTCCACAACATGGATGAGCCTTGAAAACATTTTGCTAAGTGTAAGAAGACAGACGCAAAAGGCCACATATTATATAACTGCACTTATAGGAAATGTCTAGAATAGGTAAATCTATAATGATAGAGCAGAGTAGAGTAGTGCTTGCCAGGGACTGGGAGGAGGGAGAAATGGGCTATAGGGATCCTTTAAAAAGTGATAGAAATGTTCTAGAATCCGACAGTGGTGATGGTTATACAACATTATAAAAAACCCACTGAACTGTACATTTTAAATGGTAAGTTAAATGGTATGTGAATTTCATCTCAATTGAAAAAACGTTGATTAGTTAAATGAATGAAATCACAAAGAACTCAGCCATGTCTTCTGCTGTAGCCCTTCTAGCCTATATCTGGGGTTCCTATTAGTCTCTTTTAGCCTCAATTTTGCCTGATCTGTCTTTTTACAAGTTCCTTCCCTGGGAGAGGGGACCACATTTGCCAGGTCCTCCCAGGCTCTTGGGCCAGGAACCCAGGCATTTCAGAACCTTGCCCGATAGTGGGACAAAGACCTGACTGGTCCAGGTCACCTCCAGGGCAGGGGCTCCAGGCACTTGTCCTTCCCAGGAGTCTGCAAGAGAGGGACCTGCTACAGCCCCGAGGTCCCTCAGCCCTGGCCCCAGGAGAGCCCTTTACCTTACCCCCGGCTCCTCTGGTTGAGCTTCTTTAAGAAGACCCGTGTGACCTCGAGGGCCTCCTGCTCCGGAAGCAGCAGGTTGCCGGATGTGTTGCAGCTCAGGTCGATCCAGTCGGTCCTCAGGGCTTGGAAGTCGAGGTTCTGTGCACTGAACGTCTGGTCCCAGTTTACCACTGGGTCAAACATGGGCACATATTCAAACACCTCACTCATGTCCTCTTCTTCTTCCTCTTCTTCGCCCTCTTCCTCTCCCTCCACTTGTCCTTCCTGGCCTGCAGCTGCAACCACCTCCTCCTCCCCAGGCCAACCCTGCCTCGGGGCCAGAGGCTCCATCCTGTCAGCCCTCCTCTGCTCTGCAATGTAAGACTCCACTTGGTTAAGCCACTGGGACTGCCCTAAAGTCTTCCTGGGGCTGTCACCAGTGGGCCTTTTGACTGGAGGCAAGTTCCCCGCCAGGTGCCCAGGGGGCCACTTGTCAGGCTGAGGTGGCTCTTTGCTGGGCTGGGGTCTGGGTTTCCTCCCCCTCTTCTCTGCTTGCTGGCCTGGGATGTTGCTGGTCTTCGCTGGGAGGGGCGTGGTAGAGTTCTGCTTGGAAAAGGGGGACAGCAGCCCCTCCCGGGGCCGAGCCAGGAGTTTCCGCAGGCTTCGGAGATGGTAGTCAGTGACATCCTGCCCAGGGGTAGAGCTGGGCGCTTGTTTTCCCTCTGGCATCCCGGCATTCCGGTCATTAGGGGCGGGGGACTCCTCTGCCACCTCTCCATACTGAGACTCTTCTAGAAGGCCTTCCTCAAAACCTGTTGTTAATAACAACCATTCCTCACGTCAGAGTTCTCACCTTTCCCCAAAGCTGAAGGTTACCTGTGATACTCCAAGGGGTGTGGGCCGGGTATGGCATCTGGGCTCTGCCCCTCACTGTGTGACCTGGGGCGAGTCACTCAACCTCAGTAACTTGTTTCTTCATTTGCAGGGAACAGTGATCCACCTTCCCAGGGTTGTGTGCAGCTGGAGGGGTATGAAGTACACAAAGTGCCCAGCAGGCGCCTGGCACAGGTGAGATCCCAACCAATGGCTCTAACCAGGCCTGAGGGCCCCAAGAATAAAGGGCACAAGAAAACAGTGCTTCTCTGTAGAAGAACTTCTCAAACGAGGGCTAGGGACAGCCCTCGGGCGGCCCAAGTAATCTCCTCCAGGTGACCCAGCCTACAGTCCTTGCAGAGCATGTGCCTTGATATGGACAAGCTGGGAGCACTGCTCTGCGCCCTTGGGTGTGGGAGGAAGGGCCCTGAGGTTTGGATTTTAAGCTCCTCAGGGCAGCGCTGGCATGTTCTGAACTTCTAGAAACAGACCATGGCCTCCCCTCCCAGCCTGACCCGGAAGTCTCAGCTCTCATCTGTACCTGGCTGCTGCGGCCCCTGCTTCTCCGGCTGGTCAATCTTGATGTACTCCTGAAAGCTGGACCTGCAGGAGGAAGGGCGAGACGTGGCACCGCTGCCCTGCAGGCGAAGCCTGAGGCTCTGCTGGGCGTGAGAGTGGGTGTGTGCGTGTGGGAAGGGCCCGGAAAGGGGGCGGCTCCTCGGGCTGGAAGGACACGCGTAGTCCCTCCCGCAAGCTCCCCTGACTCCTGCAGAGAGCCACCTCCCGGCCTCGCTCAGTGCTGCTCACCTGTCCTGGTAGAAAGTGCTTTCCTGGTAGAAGCACTTGTTATAGGTTTCCATGTGGCTCAGGCGGGTGTAGTCATTGGGATAAACGAAGGACAGGTGAACCTGGAGGTAGAGAAAGAAGCAGCAGGAGAAAGAAGGTGGGATCTTGGTAAGAAATCAGCCAACCAGAGTTGCCTCCCACCTCAACTCCCCGGCTCCTAGGGACCTGCCCGGTTGGGGGAGAAAGGCTGCCCGGAGCTCGCAATGAAACATCTGCTAACTCAGACCAGGATTCCACTCCACTCTTATTTTTTCACCCTCGCCCAAGGATATGCTTATTGATTTTAGAGAGAGGGAAATGGAGAAAGAGAGAAACATTGATGTGAGAGAGAACATTGACTGGTTGCCTCCTGTATGCACCCCAACTGGGGATCGAACTCACAGCCCTTTGGTACACGGGACAATGCTCCAACCAACTGAGCCAAACCAGCCAGGGCCCACTCCACTCTTCACACCTCCTCTAGGGGCCTCTGGACTTAACGTAACCCCTGAGCTGGCTGGCTCCCCAGTGCACGCACCCCTCATCTCGAGCCAGCTCATTCTCCCCGGCTGCGGACCCTGCCCTCCTCCCCCGCCGTCTATCCTCTCCTGCAACCTCCCACCACCCTGGAACAACCCCTTTTATTTACTAGACTGCTTTTTGCCTCCCTTAAACATAGCTCAAGGCGATCACCACCCTAAACCTTCCCCATGATGCCCCAGCATCCTGCCTCCAGCACTCCCTCGTAATCACCCCTGGATCTGGGCACGGTGTTCTGCCCCTCCAGGTGCCACACAGGCTGGAGATTCTCTCTAGTTCCCCTCCACAGTTCACTTCCCCAGGGCCTTGTCTATGAGTGTAAAATGTACTGCAGGCTGGCTGGCGGACAGGGCTGGCCCTAGCAGCGAGGTTGTGCGGCCCATGGAGCAGACAGTGTAAGGAGCCTCGTGCCAGCCCCCTCGCATCATCACTCTGGCAGAACTGGTGCCCGAGGCTTCCTAAAGCAGAACTCCACTCTCGGGCTTTGCAGGGCGGTCCATGTGGGCCAGAAGCGACTTAGGATGCTAGTTCTCCCTGCCCAGGGACCCGTGAGTCCATCCTGTCTACTGGGATGTGACATGGGGGGTGGGGGGAAGTCAGCTTCAGCAACCCCCGTCTCAGCCGTAGGCAGGAAGGCCTCTCCCACTCCTGCCCCCTACTCTCTGGGCCCCAGACTTACAAACCGGAGGCCCTGGTAGCGCTGAAGGGGGAGCCCATCCACCAGGTAGCTGGGTTTGTAGGGACAATCAGGCAGGACGTGGCGGAGATGAGACTTGGGGATCAGAGGCACTGAGGACAATAAGGGAAGAGGGATGAGGATGGGGGGTGGGAGCCTGAAATTGAGGCTGGCTTAGAGCCATGGAGGCTCCTGGCCGAGGGGTGAGGACTGAAGTCCTCTGCCCTGAGCAGACACCTTTGCATACACGGGAGGCAGCTGTGGTCAGTCCGTGGCCACTGGCTGAGGCGGTGGCACTCATGGAGCCCTTGGTGGCAGAGGACTCAGACAGTCCCTAGTTCAAGGCACAGTATAACGTTGGGATTGCTGGGTTCAGGGTCTTCCAAGAAGCCACTAGGCCTCAACCCCGTGCAGTGCAGGAACAGAACTTCCTTCGAGAAGCAGGACATGATGTTGTCATCTTTTAAAAGATACACACTCCCAGGAGTTTAAGGCTCGAACCCCTTAGTGGGAACACGTTTCTCTCACTGGGTGACGAGAGCCGGAATCCGACAAGAAACTGCGATATCTGTGACTGCAGAGGGGTGCACAGGGAACTTCGGGGTTCTAGCTCTCTTTCTAGTGCTGGGCGGTACTTATGCAAAGGTGTGTTCTCAATGATTTGTATAATGTCAAGGTGTACCTGTACGTTTTTGTACTTTCTGTACCCATGTTATATTTCGTACTACAATCTTCTGGGTTTGGGGACGCTGTTGTAGAAATGACAGGTCTCCTGTGTCTCCTCCACCCACACCATGGACCTGGCAATGTACTGTCCCCAGACTGGGTGACAAGTGTGGAGCCGAGGCCTCACCTTGATAGAGGGTGTCCCGAGGGTCAGGCCGGAGCATGTCTGCGGGGGGCTGCTCGTCTGTGGGAAGAGAGTCTGGGGAGGTTGTGTGGCTGGCTGCTGTCTGTGGGATGTGGCCCACCTCATCCATCCGCAGGAACGTCTCATCTGGGGAGGACGGGGCAGAGGGCAGCTGTGAGCCCCAGAGCAGACCCAGCCCAGAGCCCAGGCCTGCCTCTCTGCGGGGCCTGGAAGAGGCTCCGTCAAGGCTCCGTGTACCCCCAGGGACAGTACAGGAGGTGCACAACCCTCTTCCCTCTAGCCCTGCTCCCCACAACTCCTGGTTTCAGCTGTTATCTCTCTTTGACGCCCTCCACTGGCCTCAGGACTAGCCCACACCACAATTTTTGTGTGAATTGGAAAAAGAAACATCTTCCTCAAAATGTTTTACTGCGCCCTGGCCGGTTTGGCTCAGTGGTTAGAGTGTTGGCCTGCGGTCCAGAGAGAGCCGGGTTTGGTTCCCGCTAAGGGCATGTACCTTGGTTGCAGTTTGTCCCCGGCCCCGGTTGGGGTCGTGTGGGTGGGAACCACTCGATGTGTCCCTTTCACGTTGCAGTTTGTCCCCGACCCCGGTTGGGGTCGTGTGGGTGGCAACCACTTGATGTGTCCCTTTCACGTCGATGTTTCTCTCTCTCTCCCTCTCTCCCACTCTATCTGAACAAAAACTGGAAAAATGTCCTCGGGTGAGGATAAAAAAGAAATGTTTTACTGCTATCTGCTGGAAACTTGTCATTATAAGCGTTTAATGTATTGAACAAAAACATATATAACACTTGCTAAATAATAAGCCAGGCATGTTCTAAGCATCTTACAAATAACCCATTTAATCTTTATAACACCACACAGCTTATGTAGTAGTAGTATTCCTATGTTACAGATAAGGAACTGTGACAAAGAAACTCTAAGTCATTTGCTTAAGATCACACCGCTGATAAGTGGCAAAGTTTGAACCTAGGCAGTCTAGTCTCAGCCAGCGTCCTCTGCAACAGACAGGTCAGCAATGCCGACCGTGAGCAGGGTGACCCCAGTGCTCCCAGCAGCCCTGCTCCTCATCTGAGACTTGGTTGCCTGTCTCTGCCTCCTGGGTTCATTTGTTTCCAGCCCCAAATAGAGCTCTCCGTCTACACCCACGGCTGGTTACCTCTGGTCCGTCTTCCTAGTTTCCTACCTGAACTTTGCTATGGGTCTCTTTCTCCTCAGTTCACAATGAATCTATGAATTCCAATTCTCCCCTTCTTCTTGCGGCAACATAGCACCTCACAACCTGCACCTTCTGCCTTGACTTTGTGGCCTCTTCTTTGGGTCACCAGCGACCTCCTCCCACTCACCATGCACATTCCACACAGGGACCCTCTCCTGTCTTCCCTTCTGTCTCCATCCTGCCCCCTTCCCACATACACACTCCCCTGCCTTCCCACTCCCTGCCCGGCACCTGCCTTTCCCTTCCTCCCTTAGGGTTCTAGCCCTGTCTGCTCTCTCCACTCAGGGCCCAGGCCCCACCTGCCAGGTGGCAATTTCTCGGTAGGATCTCCGGACAAGAGCCTTGCTAAGAAAATCATGAGCAATACATAGTGCGATGGAAGAGGTCGTTTACTGCACGTTTAAAGCAGGGGGGGAGTCTCCTCTCCTCTGCCACGGCTTGGAAAGAACCACGGTTGCCTCACCTGGGCAACAGGAGGCTGCCTCACTCAGGCTTTTCATCTTCAGTGAGCCTCATGGTCTCTGGATCCCCTTGAGACTATACACAAAATATTGTTTGTGTGTGCACAAGGGAATTTTTCTGAGGCAAGGGCTCAGAGAGCTTCTATCAGGTTTTCAAAGGGGTCCCTGACCCGAGAGTTAAGGACCTCTGGGTCCTTACATTCTCTGGGTCCTCAGGGTCCCTTTATGTTCTGGTCCTGTCTCTTTTTTTTTGTTTGTTTGTTTTGTTTTTTGTTTTTAATCCTCACCCGAGGATATTTTTTCCATTTTTTTGTAAAGATAGAGTGGGAGGGAGAGAGAGGAAGGGAGAGAGAGAGAGAAACATCGACGTGAAGGGACACATCGAGTGGCCGCCACCCGCACGACCAACCAAGGCCGGGGACAAACTGCAACCGAAGTATGTGCCCTTAGCGGGAACCGAACCCGGGTCTCTCCGGACTGCAGGCCGACGCTCTAACTGCTGAGCCAAACTGGCCAGGGCTGTTCCTGTCTCTTCACACCCAAGTTCCACGCACCTGGAGCTGTAGCCTCCACACCCACCCCTCCCCTGACCCACCTCCCCAGGTGGGCTGAGCCTCCCGTGTGGGCACCTCCCGGCTTCCGTCTCGGGTGAGCCTACTCACTTGTGAATAGGGACAGGGAAGGGGAGTCAATGATGGTGAACTTGGCTCCAGGGTCATTCCGTCGCCACTGGAAGAGGAAAGAGGGTGGACGTGGAAGGCTGGAGGTGGCCAGATGAGAAGGGTTCCAGGGACAAGGGAAGAGGAGGGGCTAAGCGGGGCTGGGAGAGGCAGGAACAGGGGGACACTCACGGCGACTTCCACGTGGTCGGTGCCCTCGTCATTCTGCTTGTGTAGCACCTCAAAGTAGTACCTGCGAGAGGCTGACAGGCTGGCCGAGGAAAGAGCAGAGAAACAGAAGGCTGTCTTCGGCCGTGGTCATCTCTCCCCCGCTTCCCCTGTGCCCGCCGCGCCCACCTCACCCACCACCACACTCCCTTGTCCTTCTCTCCCTGCTCTTAAGAGTCCCAAGGCCTTGCCTTTGAACCACCCGCGTGAGAGTCCCCACTCCACTGCTCACTAACAGTGTAACCTAGTTTTCTCTTCTGGAAGATGGTGATGATAATAGCACTCATTTCACAGGACAATAGGCAGAATAAAAAACATAAAGTAAGTAACCCTTAGAGAGTGTTACTGTGTGCCAGGCACCATTCTAAGTTCTCTCTATATATTAAGCCACGTCAGCCTTGCTTGTCCATGAGAACACTGAGACAGAAATCTTGGGTAGTTTGTCCAAGGTCATCGAGGTAATGCGGAGGGGTTGGGATTTGGACCCAGTGTTTCAGAGTCCGTTGTTAGCTGTTACACTGAATTACACCACAGGGGCTGGTGCATAGAGTGCCCTTTGCAACGTAGACAGTGTTGTTATCAACATAGATAGTATTGCCATCAGGCCGATGCATGTTCTTGCTTGTGCGTGTGCCAGCCACCAGGTGGTGCTCTGGAGTTGGGCTAAGAACCCCGTTCCGGCTTGTAAAGGCGATTCCAGCCACTATTAGCTGGAAAAGGCCTTTTCTTCCCTCCAGTGGACCAAGGCACCCCGGCCACTGGGACCTTTCCATAGCATGGGCAGAGCAGAGGGGTGCAGGCTGTAAAGCTGTGGACATTTCTGAGTATGGAGAAAATGTGAAAGGCAAGGACTGAGAGAAAGGACACCTAGTTTTGTTTTCCAGTCCTGAATGTCATTAAATAGCTGTGAGACCGTCATTAAGTCACAGCCCCCTCTGGGTCTCAGTTTCTTCATTTGTAAAATGAGGAAGGATGAGCCAGATGGTTTCTAAATCAAAGACTTAATTTACCAAAATCAAGGCACACTGAGCCTTGGGAATAAGGACGGATGCAGAGTGGAGGGGACACGGTGAAGGACGGATGCAGAGTGGAGGGGACACGGTGAAGGACGGATGCAGAGTGGAGGGGACACGGTGAAGGACAGATGCAGAGTGGAGGGGACACGGTGAAGGACGGATGCAGAGTGGAGGGGACGCGGTGAAGGACAATGCAGAGTGGAGGGGACGCGGTGAAGGACGGCTGCAGAGTGGAGGGGACACGGTGAAGGACGGCTGCAGAGTGGAGGGGACGCGGTGAAGGACGGATGCAGAGGGGAGGGGACACGGTGAAGGACAGATGCAGAGTGGAGGGGACACGGTGAAGGACGGATGCAGAGTGGAGGGGACACGGTGAAGGACGGATGCAGAGTGGAGGGGACGCGGTGAAGGACGGATGCAGAGTGGAGGGGACGCGGTGAAGGACGGATGCAGAGTGGAGGGGACGCGGCGAAGGACGGATGCAGAGTGGAGGGGACACGGTGAAGGACAGATGCAGAGGGGAGGGGACACGGTGAAGGACAGATGCAGAGGGGAGGGGACACGGTGAAGGACGGATGCAGAGTGGAGGGGACACGGTGAAGGACAGATGCAGAGTGGAGGGGACACGGTGAAGGACGGATGCAGAGTGGAGGGGACACGGTGAAGGACAGATGCAGAGTGGAGGGGACACGGTGAAGGACGGATGCAGAGTGGAGGGGACGCGGTGAAGGACAATGCAGAGTGGAGGGGACGCGGTGAAGGACGGCTGCAGAGTGGAGGGGACACGGTGAAGGACGGCTGCAGAGTGGAGGGGACGCGGTGAAGGACGGATGCAGAGGGGAGGGGACACGGTGAAGGACAGATGCAGAGTGGAGGGGACCCGGTGAAGGACGGATGCAGAGTGGAGGGGACCCGGTGAAGGACGGATGCAGAGTGGAGGGGACACGGTGAAGGACGGATGCAGAGTGGAGGGGACACGGTGAAGGACAGATGCAGAGGGGAGGGGACACGGTGAAGGACGATGCAGAGTGGAGGGGACACGGTGAAGGATAGATGCAGAGTGGAGGGGACACGGTGAAGGACGGATGCAGAGTGGAGGGGACGCGGTGAAGGACGGATGCAGAGTGGAGGGGACACGGTGAGGACGATGCAGAGTGGAGGGGACCCGGTGAAGGACGGATGCAGAGTGGAGGGGACGCGGTGAAGGACGGATGCAGAGTGGAGGGGACGCGGTGAAGGACGGATGCAGAGTGGAGGGGACGCGGTGAAGGACGATGCAGAGTGGAGGGGACACGGTGAAGGACGGATGCAGAGTGGAGGGGACGCGGTGAAGGACGGATGCAGAGTGGAGGGGACGCGGTGAAGGACGGATGCAGAGTGGAGGGGACGCGGTGAAGGACGGATGCAGAGTGGAGGGGACGCGGTGAAGGACGGATGCAGAGTGGAGGGGACGCGGTGAAGGACGGATGCAGAGTGGAGGGGACACGGTGAAGGACGGATGCAGAGGGGAGGGGACGCGGTGAAGGACGGATGCAGAGTGGAGGGGACGCGGTGAAGGACGGATGCAGAGTGGAGGGGACGCGGTGAAGGACGGATGCAGAGTGGAGGGGACGCGGTGAAGGACGGATGCAGAGTGGAGGGGTACGCGGTGAAGGACGGATGCAGAGTGGAGGGGACGCGGTGAAGGACGGATGCAGAGTGGAGGGGACGCGGTGAAGGACGGATGCAGAGTGGAGGGGACGCGGTGAAGGACGATGCAGAGTGGAGGGGACGCGGTGAAGGACGGCTGCAGAGTGGAGGGGACGCGGTGAAGGACGGCTGCAGAGTGGAGGGGACGCGGTGAAGGACGGCTGCAGAGTGGAGGGGACGCGGTGAAGGACGATGCAGAGTGGAGGGGACGCGGTGAAGGACGATGCAGAGTGGAGGGGACACGGTGAAGGACGATGCAGAGTGGAGGGGACACGGTGAAGGACAGTTGGCTCTGTGCCGTGGATTGGCCTCAGCACTTGAGGGAGGTTGGGGTTTCTTAGCTGCTCTTGAGGATGTCCTGACTCCCTACTCACCTCACTGGCTTGGAAATTTGACTCCGAAATTTCCCAAACTCTCCAGGGGCCGTCCACTCCTTTCCAGTCTAGAAGGGAGGAGAGGGAGAGTGAAGAAGGAGGAAAACAGAAAATATGAAGGATGAGAGGTGGTGAGTGAATAAAAAGGAAGGAATGAGGAGAAAAGTGGAGATGGAGAGGGAAGAGAGGAAGGAAGATGACGAGCGATGATGGGAGAGAAAACAGAAGGGAGTTAAGGAGTGACCGAGTGACCCATGCAAGAAGCACCTCCACCCTTCCCAGAAGGACCCCCGCACCCTGTGCCCTTGGTGAGTCCTTAGCACTGAGCAAAGGCCTCTTGAACCAAAGGATGTATGTGGTGGGAAGACCTGCCTGGGGTCTTTCCTCCACCTCAGCCGGCTTCTTCCTCCTCCCTCCTCCTTCCTCTGATCACCACTGTGTAAAATGTGATGGAGTGAGGGAGAGGCTGCTTCTGCTCCCACCTCCTTCCGGAGCGATCACACCGATACTAGCGGTAGTCTACCGACAGAGGCTGGTGCGGTTCACGCCTGGCACCTGTTACCGAGGGGCGGCTGCTGGGCTGAGCGGGCCCTACCTTGCCCACACTGGCCAGCAGCTGCAGGCCTGAGACCTGGTCATCATGGCTCAGCCAGAATTCCGCATTGTCGTCTGCAGCGATGGCAAACTGGATCATCCCTGGGCGGTGGGGGAGAGGCCAGGTGAGAGCAAGAACATCAGGGTCAGGACTGGAGGCCGGTGTTACGGTGTGGTCATTACATTCTCTGGGGGGGCGGGGGCGTGGCTTCCCTCCTAAGAGACACTGTGAAGGTGGGAAGGCTGGGGAGAGGGGAGCTAGTTCCAGACTCCACAAGTCAAGGAGTGAAGATGGCCTGGGGGTGGGGTGGGGTTGGGGCTGGATGAGACCTCACCTGGACTCAGTTTCCCCTCTCCCAATGTACTAACAGGGTCCCAGTGCAGATTTAGTTCTCAGCTACAGGCTCGAGCTCTCTGGATACCCTAAAGCTCTGGAGCAGGAAGGGGGAGGGTGGGCACCCGCTGGCCTCACCGTCGGTGAAGGGGTGCAGGTAGCCAAAGATGCGGAGGCCATAGTTGGTCCATTTGGGGGACACGGCCAGCTTCCTCACAGTTGTGCGGATCTATGCCAAGAAAGAGGAGGGAAACTGTTACCCAGAAAAAGGAAGAGGGAAGTGAAGAGACTGGTCAGAGCGGGAAGGAAGACCAGGAAGGGGGGAGACAGAGCGGAGCGGGCATGGTGTGGTATGAAGTGCTGTCCAGGTGACCCTGGGCAGTGCCCAGCCAGCACACCGGTACCTGGCGGCCCTGGGTCAACCAGATGGGGAGCCACGCGAGGCTCCCAGGCCGAAACAATGGCGAGCGAGCGCGGCAGAGAACGCGAAGGGTCTCTAGGCCGGAACCAGGCCGAGCTGTGCAGAGAGCAAAGCAGGGCCCACAAGATGAAGGACAGAATGCGAACCCGAAAAAAAGATGAGGGAGACAGAAGATGGAGGAAATAAGAGACAGAAGTGGGCAGGAGGGAGGGGCGGGGCGGGGCCACAGCACTCACATGGGGGTACAGTGGGAAGTGGAGGTTCCTCCTGAGCTGCTGGGTGGAACTGCCACACCAGTCTTCAAACACGTGCAGGTTGGCGTGACCCCGGAACTGCGTGGGCAGAGAAGTGGGTGAGCGTGAGCGCCCCAAACCTGCCCCCACGTCCCGCAGCTTGAAGAGGCTGCGTGCAGAGAGGAGGCTCGGCACCACAGCCCAGCTTGGGTGTGCCCCTCACTGCGAAGGTCGAAGGTCGGGGCCCACCCTTGGCACCCAAGGCTTTTTTCAGGCCTGGTCCTGAGGCTTGGGTCCGTTTTTCTGGCCATGCATATGTACACACGTGTGTACACACATACACGTGTGTACACACTCACGCACACTCCCAGCTCTTTCCACGCAGGAAGGGGGCTGGTCTGCATTCCCCAGGCGAAGGGGAGTAACAGCCATGAAGAGAGGCAGGGACGACAGAGGGAACTGGGAGGAAGTGCCAGGCTGGGGTTTCGCAGACCTGCCCTCTCCCCTTCTCCGAAAGCCCAGTGAGAGGAAAGCCCCACAGCTGTCTGCGCTGAAACCCCATCCGCCCGTCTTCACGCTGGGGCTCCCCTGTGGGGAGGCAGCTGGGAAAGCGCGCAGGAGCTCTCTGGGGACCCATCTGCAGCCGGCCGCCCACTGCCCTCAGGAGCTCCAAGCCTCGCCGGCCCAGCCTCGCCTGAATCCTGGACCAGGTGCCCGGCAGCCCTGGGAAGTGGGAGCAGAGGGTGGATTCTCTCCTCGTCAGGACCGGGCACGGAGGCCTGGACCAGAGGCCCCTTCCAAAGGAAGGCCTAAGGCCGCAGCAAGTACTGTGAGTGGGTGGAGGCCTGCAGCTGGAGAAGGGAGGGGAAGCCTGGGGATACTGTCCCAATTGGTCCTGACAAAGAGTTTCAGATTACCCCATCTCAGCTCTTTTCTCCTCCCCTCCCCCAGAGCTTAATCTCCAGGTTGTAGGAGGTGGGACCTCAATTACTGTATACAAACAGACCCTGCCCTTCCCTCCCCATTGTGGCTCATCAGTTATCAAAATCTAAGCTGCCCGTAGGAAAACAGAGGAGGAAGCCCTCCCCCTGCCCCCCACCCACACTGGGAGCCCAGATAGAAGGGACATACGGTCTCCAGCAGAGATCTGGGGGGGGAGGGGAGGGAGAGAACCTGGGGGTGGGGGAGAACGTCTCAACGGGAATGCCAGAGGGCTGAGCCGAGCTGGTGGGCGCCCGCCTGGGGAAACACTGGCTCACAGCTGGGTCCAGAACAGACTCAGGACAGCCCTCCATCCCCATCCCTTCGGCAACTTGGCACCTCCTGGGCGTGCTGGCCTGGTCAACGCTAGGAATGTGGGATCTTGGGAAGCAGCCATCACTCTAGGGAATATGAGTGGGGGGCTGGGAGGGGTGGGGGAGAGAATGTAGGCTGGGTGGGTGGGGGGCGGGCGAAGGCTTCTTGGAAGGGAAGAATGGGTACATTGTGCTACTTCTGGAGAAATTCCTTAAGTCCCGCTTACAAGACTCCGTGTCTCCTGCCAATGGCCTCCTCACTGCCCCTTCCTGGGACTTCCAGGGCAGTGTGCACAGATCACAACACAATGTGGAGGGAGCGCACACCGCTGGGGGAGCAGCTGCTCAGACCAGGGGCCACAGGCCTCCCTCTCCTGGTGGCCCCCAGATGCTGCAGGAAACCGCAGGCGGGGAGGTGGGAGCGCAGAAGGAGGACTGTCCATCTCCTCGGAGGTCTAGGCCGCACTCAGCATTAAGTCGGCCCTCAACCATGCTTGGCCCACCCTCAGGCTGTAGACGGGGAGTCTCTCAGGGACCAGTGGGCACCACCTTCCTCCCCAGGCCCAGAACGGTGACCCTGCCAGGATTTGTGTCTCTCCAAATTTTGGAGGCTTTGTGTCTGGCAGGGATGTGGGACTGCAGCTCATCCGCAAGGCCACTCACCCACCTTCCGTTGTCCAGCAGTGGCTAAGACCCAGGGAAGGAAGGGTAGCGGGCACTCCTGCTGCCAGAGCACGGCCACCGCAAGGATGGACTTGGAACTTCACTTACAACTAGTGGAAAAAAATGTCTGTTGGGACCCTCTCATTTTAGAGGTGAGACTATCAATGCCCAGAGAGGTAAACTGACTCCCCGAGGACACACAGCAATTATCCTTGTAGAACTGGGGAGGGTGTCTTGGAGGCCGGGTGGAGGCCAGTCTGGCGGGTCCACACTGGGCTTGCCAGGCCCGGGCAGAGCCTCCAACTGGCTTGAAGCTCCCCCACCTCCACGACTCTTCGCACCACCTGCAGAACTGCTGCTCTGGAGCTTCCCAGGGGCTTCAGAACACAGCCTCGCCCTGGCATGACTGACCTAGCTTCCCAGCCTCACCTCACACGGCTCCCTGTCCCACACCCACACTCCTCCCGCAGCACTGGACAGCCCCTTCCTGTCCCTCCCTCCTGCAAACTGCAGCTCATCCTTCAAGGCTCCTCACAAATCCTCTCCAAGGCCTTCTCCCGCCTCTGTGTTCCCTGCATAACTTACTTATTTGAATGAGTAAATGCTTGGAGAAGTTAAGCCCAGAACCATATGTTCCTTCATTTATTCTATAAGCACAAATTGACTGTTTTGTACCAGTTAAAGATAAAAAGAGATGTGGTCCTCCAAAGAGGTGTGGTATGCAAAGGGAAGGGATGCAGAGAGGTGGGATGCAGAGGGGTGAGATGCAGAGGGGTGGGATGCAGAGGGGAGGGATACAGAGGGGTGGGATGCAGAGGGGTGGGATGCAGAGGGGAGGGATGCAGAGAGGTGGGATGCAGAGGGGAGGGATACAGAGGGGAGGGATGCAGAGAGGTGGGATGCAGAGGGGAGGGATACAGAGGGGAGGGATGCAGAGGGGAGGGATGCAGAGGGGTGGGATACAGAGAGGAGGGATACAGAGGGGTGGGATGCAGAGGGGTGGGATGCAGAGGGGTGGGATGCAGAGGGGTGGGATGCAGGGGGGAGGGAAGCAGAGGGGTGGGATGCAGGGGGGAGGGTTGCAGAGGGGTGGGATGCAGGGGGGAGGGTTGCAGAGGGGAGGGGTGCAGAGGGGAGGGGTGCAGAGGGGAGTGATGCAGAGGGGAGGGGTGCAGAGGGGAGTGTTGCAGAGGGGAGGGATGCAGAGGGGTGGGATGCAGAGGGGTGGGATGCAGAGGGGAGGGGTGCAGAGGGGAGTGATGCAGAGGGGAGGGGTGCAGAGGGGAGGGGTGCAGAGGGGAGTGATGCAGAGGGGAGGGGTGCAGAGGGGAGGGGTGCAGAGGGGAGTGTTGCAGAGGGGAGGGATGCAGAGGGGTGGGATGCAGAGGGGTGGGATGCAGAAGGGAGGGAAGCAGAGGGGTGGGATGCAGAGGGGAGGGATGCAGAGGGGAGGGATGCAGACGGGTGGGATGCAGAGGGGTGGGATGCAGAGGGGTGGGATGCAGAAGGGAGGGAAGCAGAGGGGTGGGATGCAGAGGGGTAGGAAGGCAGACACATCAGCTCTGCCTTTTGGAAAGGTTGGAAGCCCCTCATGGGATGTGAGCTCACTCACTGGCTGTCCACTGTGCCTCACTGCTGCCCCGTCAGTTCACACCTGCACAACCAGCACAGCTGGCTGCTGTTCAACCTTTGGGGCCGTCAGGCCTGGCCCTGGGGAAGCACAGAGGCTGGACCACAAGACCCTAACACAGCAGGACAATGAGAGCACTGGTTCCTGTACACCAGTCTCCTGTTCCAAGTTTCTAGATACTGGAGCCGCCCTTGCTTCCCCAGTCACACCTGTTCGCTGAGCGAGCTCCGCCTTGGAATCCAGAGCTCCAGACTCCGCGAAGGGAAGAGGCAGCTCAGGATTCTGAGGGAAGGGGCCAGGGGCCCACTTGGTGAAATCCTAGATGGTAAAATTCCCCATCTGAATAGATGATGTGTAAACGAATGGAGATGCCACTTGCATCTCACCAAGGTAACCCAAGTGCATGACGGTGGTGGTTCTGAGCTCAGAATAAAGGAAAGTCTGGTCCACGCAGAACCTTGTACACAGACGTTCGCAGCAACATTATTCAGGATAACTAAAAAGCAGAAACAACCCAAATGTCCATCCATCGAGGAATGGGTAAGTAAAATGTGGCACATCCACACCGTAGAATATTATTCCGCGATAAGAAATGGAAGGACTAATCTATGCTACACCACGGACGGGCCCTGAAAACGTAATGCTCAGTGAAAAGAGCCAGGTACAAATAGCCACACGTTATGTGATTCCATTTATACGAAATGTCCAGAACAGGTAAATCTAGAGAGACAGAAAGTAGATTCATGTTTTTATTTATTTTATTTTTATTTATTTTTTTAATCCTCACCTGAGGACACTTTTGCATTTATCTTCAGATAGAGCGCGAAGGAGAGAGGGAGGAAGAGAGAGAGAAACATGGATGTGAGAGAAACACATCGACTGGCTGCCACCCACACGACCCCAACCGGAGCCGAGGACAAACTGCAACCAGGGTACGTGCCCTCAGTGGGAACCAAACCCGGGTCTCTCTGGTCCGCGGGCCGACACTCCAACCATTTGTGTTTAAATGGGTGAATTACGTAGTATATAGATTGTACCTCAATAAAACTGTAACCACCACCCCCAAAAGGAAAGCTTGAGAAACAATCTGCATCCCAGCCCTCTCCTCAAGAGACGCCGCCTTACCAAAGGCCGCACGACATGACCTACGAAAATTCTGACTGGCTTTGATCGGATTCTGTCTTCACCAAATTCTCTTTCTCATAACTCTTTTGATTTTCCAGAGCAAGCATCTTGACTAGAAGACAGGGTTTTGGTCAAAGGACCGACATATTGACTGATAAGTGAACAGATCATCACTGAGGTTTAATTAGTGGGGTTTGCTAATTAGTGTCTTGTGATTTGGGTTGACATGAAGAAGTTTTGAAGGCGGTTACCCCATGAAGGCCAGCTCCCCCTCACCCACCGCCATCCACTCTGATGGCCTCTCTCTGGAATGCCCAACCAGAATGCCCAAGGGCTGGCTGTTTTGCTTTTGAGGGTGACTTCTGGCCCGAGAGGCTGAGTGGCCAAAGTCTGGGGCAGGGAGACAGTTCAAAGAAGAGACCGTTGTCAGCCTTCTTATGCTCTTCCTTGCTCGCCCCAGAGCAGGGCTGTGCTTGAGCCATGCTACCCCAAAATGCATAGCTAAAACTATAGGTCAAAAGAAGGGAGACAGGTAAGGAGATGGGAACAGAAAGGTCCCTTTGACGGCTGGAAGTGAGTTGGAACCACTGTGCAGCTGTGTGACTGCAAATGGTAGTTATTTAACCTTTCGGGTCTTATTTTCCTTGTCACTAAAATAAGACGATTGGGCCAGTGACTCCCTGAAGATCTCTGAAGACTGTAATGGGGATTTTGAAAACTATGTTCCATAGTAAATAAAAGAAAGTCAGCCCTGGCTGGGTGGTTCAGTTGGTTGGAGCGTCGTCCTGTACACCAAAGGTTTCGGGTTGGATTCCCGGTCAGGGCACATACCTAGCTTATGCGTTCAATTCCCACTTGGGGTGTGTCTGAGAGGCAACCGATCGATGTTTCTCTCGCACTTGGCTCTATCTCTCTCTCTCCCTCTCCCTCTCTAAAATCAATAAAAACATATACTCAGGTAAGGATTAAAAAAAAAATCCCTGGGCCCTGGCCGGTTTGGCTCAGCAGTTGGAGTGTCAGCCTGCAGACCAGAGAGTCCCGGGTTTGGTTCCCACTAGGGACATACACCAAAAAAAAAACCCAGCCCTGGCTGGTTTGGCTTAGCAGTTAGAGCGTCAGCCCTTGAACCAAAGGGTCACGGGTTTGATACCTGGTCAAGGACACAAATCTGGGTTGCAAGTTCAATCCCTGGCCCCAGTTGGGGTCTTGTGGAAAGCAACCAATCAATGTGTCTCCTTCACATTGATGTTTTTCTCTCTCTCTATCCCTCCCTTCCATTCTATCTTTAAAAAAAAAAAGGAAAAATAACCTCAGGTGAGGATTAACAAAACAAAACAAAATAAAGTCAATGGAAATCAGGTATTTACTACCAAAAGGTCATACACTCTTACTAAAAGATCAACTATTTCTTTAATAAGTTAATCCTGTATTAATCACTATTTACTATCTCTTCACTATTGCCCATTCTTGATGGGCAAAAAAAGTGGGTAAGTTAATGATTAATAAATGCAGAATTTTATGCGGTAATAATCTTTCAAAAACAATTGGTTTATCAAGAAAAATGATCCAAAAAGAAAAGAAAAACGATCCTGTCACTATAAATAAACCACAAGAACATTTATAGCATGTGACAAATAGTTTATATCACTAACTGATAAACTAATTTATAAACATTTTATATAATTTATGAACTTATATTGCTAATTTATGGACAGAAAATAACCCAATGAAAAATGGGCAACAGATACAAATATTCGATCCAAAGAGAAGAAATCCAGTAGTTGATAAACATGAAAAGATGAATAAAAAAATGATCCGAACTGTTCTCAAAGGAGAGAAGGCTGGATCACTGGACCAATGGTCTTTAAGGCACCTTCTTTTCAAAATACTATCTGTAGGTGGGGAGGGCATAATTACCTGATGATGTCACCTAGTACAAGTGTCCCAGTGTTGTAATCCATCCTCTCTCAGGGCTTTAAACAGAGACAGTTTCACGGGGAGAATAACCTAATCCCAATGTCACATTTAGCACAATGGGTAGACTAGAAATTTAGCACATGCAAATGGGTAGACTGGAAATGAAATCACCCAGGCTGAAGAGATCAACTCATGATGAGGAAAGATAATTCGTGGTGGAGAAAGATAATGGGCTGGCCAGGACCACCCAGCCCAGAAAAGTAATCTATGTCCACAGGCCTTGGGACTAAGAGACACTGGGTTGTGGACCAGTTGTAAAATATGAAACTCAAATCTAAAATGTTCACCCCAAAGCACCATGGTGCTAAGGAGTCTTGGCATAAGCATTTACTCAAGGAAATCAAGCATGTTAATTAACCTCCCTGAGCTTCAGTTTCTGACCAAAAGAGAAAGCATCTGTCAAGTGCTATATAAAGAAAAGGTAGCACGACTGGCTGCGACAACTTTTATTCACAAGTTTAACTGCTTCCTATAAAATTTTTCTAAGTGTATGTTCCTTAAAACACTGTTTGCATAGTGTATGTTCCTTAAAGCACTGGTTTCATAGACTATTAATAGATGTTTTATGGAAAAAGCAATTCAGGAGGCAAATGAGTTTGGTACATGCTGAGCTAAACCAAGTTAAACAGATTACTGCGGAACTTCTCAGAAAGTTCCATGTGCTGATGTGTATTTCCAAGAAGTGGATGCAATATATAGCTTTTAAACCTAGTTTAACAATGGACTCCTCTCTTCCTGGAATATCTTATGGGACTTAATGGTTGAAGAAAGACAGTTTGGAGAGCCCATCGTTAAGATGGGGGACGGGCGTGGACTTGGCTTCCCTGACTGAGCCTTATCTTTCTCGCCTATAAGGATAGTGATTCTCTCCTCCAGGCCCCAAAGCTGATATGAGATGGCACACAACGCCTGGCACATGGTAGGCCCATAGCAAATGTTATCTCTGCTTCTCTAAAGGAAGAAAATCAAATGAGCCTGGAACCTTTATTTTTTTCTTTCCCAAATTAGGTAAAAAATTTTAACAATAACCACTGGAAAAAATTTTTCTGGGGTCTCTGGAGTTACCTGTAAAAGCTATATTTTAGCTTTTACACAGAACAAGGATAGCAGAAGAGGGATAGCAGAGTCCCTTACCTCTGAGAGCCAGGGGACAACCTTATTCCACTTCAGGTAGCTCCTGTTGCTGCCCCCGCCTGGCTCAAAGTCTTGGTCCTGGCAGAAGAGTGAAGAATGAACTTGGTGGGAGCATTAGGGTGAGAACAGGATTCAGGGCCCCTTGAAAATGCCTCAGGGAAGTGGGGGTCAGGAGACACAGCCCTGACTCCAAGAAGTTTATCCACTTGAGGGACACTATTATCATTTACACTGTATCCCTCAGGAATACATCCTCGCAGTTTCATCAACATATACTACCGAGGTTCTTTTACTTTTCTGCATTTTTTTTTAGTTCTCCCATATGGAAAAAAACTTTTTTCTAATTAGATCAGGCTCTTCAGAGGGCAAGGACCTTGCCTCCCCTTCCTTAAATCCCCCCAGGACTCTGCCCAGATTTGTCACTCATTTGTTCTAACAACTGGGAGCCCCTTGGGGACAACCCAACATTCCCTACTGTGCAAGTCCACAGGTTCGGTTTGGTTCTGGTCCATTCTTAGGGATCCATATCTGTTCTAGGCTCAACCTCAGGGCTCCAGGCTAAATTGAATGGCAATTCCCCTAATCGCCTCTCCCCCACCCCCACCCCCGCCACTGCTCCTGCCTCACTAGGGACCCTTGGTCCAAGAAACACTACGGGAAAAATGCTCTATTACAAATCTATCCCCCAACTATTTGCAAGGTGTGTGGGGGTGGGGTCTGTCTATCACATCACCTCTGACTCTTAGAAGCAAGGATCTGGGATCATAACTAAAGTACCAGCCCAGTCTTCATGCTTCCAAGAGGCAGGGCATGCTGGTCCCACCTCAAGCCCTCTGTTGCTTCTGGAGAGCGAGCCCCAAACCCGGAGGGTCAGACAACGGCATCTTGAACTATGCAATGCACATCTCTGCCCGCCCCACCAGGAAATCCTCTGATGCCAGGCTGCCATCCCAGGGACTCTTCCTCCTCTGCCTCTCTTACCACCGAAAAGCAGGTTTCCTTCAGGCTCTAAGAGCAGGGGCAGCGAGGCCCCAGGGGAACCGACTGGCCCTGCCACATACCTGGAGGCCCAGCCTCTGGGGATGGTAGAACTGAAGATTTGGATCCACAGCTGGAATGTTCCTGTTGGCCAGAGCCTTGGCCAGTTCTTTCCAGCTGCCATACCCTATGGAAAGGAAAGAAGAGAGGAACAAGGTCAGCATCACCTGGAGACCTCATAAATCCATCAGATTTAGGGGGAATCATCTTTCCTTCTGCTGTTCCTCAACCCTCTTCATACGGTGGGTATGAAGGGTGAGTGGTGGTGTTGGGGAACATTACAACCCTGGCCACGGTCAGTTGGGCAAGAGAGAGGAAATGAGCTAACATCCCATTTGATTTGCTGTCTTCCACAAATGACAGGAGCCAGGCCAGGTGCAAGCGGAGCACTGTCCTCCCCCTTGTAACCCGGGACAGGCTGCTTCTTCCCCAGTTGCCATGGAAGCGGATTTCTCCCAGAAGCTGCTGTGGGAAAATGGTAGTGATGGGCAGTGGAACTAAGCTTCCCTTGCACAAGCTCCCTTTCCTGCTCAATCTCTTTCCTGCGAGCCCAGAAAAGAGTGTGATATCTAGTTGGGAAGCCACCCCCCCATCCCCACCCAAGGGTACTACTTTAATCCCTGGGTTGCTGGATAGAACCAGAGCTGGGGGAGGCAGGAAAGGGTGGGCCTGGGACTTGGTGTGTGTCAAACAAACTCATCAGATTTGAGGCCTAGATATTCCTGGATTGATCGGGAGGCTGTGCGCGACGGGTGCCTGCACCCTGACCGCTCTGGGACGGGTGGCTTACACACGTCTGGGAAGGCAAACTGAGGAAAGTGAGGGGTACAGGAAACTGCTGGGGTACATGCATGCATTCACAACCAAGCAAAGACGCAAGGCGCTGCACTGGGGTGAGGGTGGGGGATCAGAAGTCAGCAGTTGCGCTCTTCACTGGGGTCAGAGCTACCTACACGTCAAGGAAACGGCTTGGACATGGCTGTTAGACTTTGAATATGTGGAACCAGACCCCTGTTAGCCATGAGTGGAACCATAGACTATCAAGGTCTGGCAGGCTTCCAAGATCATCTAGTCATTTTAATATGAGAAACTAGGACCCTGGCTGGTCAAATGCCCACTTAGCAAACAGTGACAAGGCTAAGACTGGAGCCCGAGTGTTCAGATGGATTTTCAATGAGCTGCTGCTTTTTCTGCCACAGCGCCATGGAGACACTCCCATGATAGCACAGTCGGCACTGCCCGCAGGAGTTAGACTAACATCTCTGATCCCTGGGAGCCAACAGCTGGCTGAAAGCAGAAGTGTCACAGGAACCCCTGTGCAGGCACCAGGACAGACACAGACAGCCAACCAGACACAAAGGAAATAGCACAACCCACAAATATGGGCCCACAGAAGGTGGACATCAATGTTTTTTGTAATAGGTTTTTATTGATTTTTTTAGACAGAGAGGAAAGGAGAGGGAGAGAGAAAGACAGAAACATCAATCGGCTGCCTCCTGCACGCCCCTCACCAGGAATAAAGCCCACAACCTGGGTATGTGCCCTGACAGGGAATCGAACCAGCGACCTCTTGGTGCATGGGACGATGCCCAGCTGAGCCACACCGGACACCAATGTTTTGCATGAGTGTTTATGTAGTTGACTCTAGGAGGACGTAGACTATGGAGTGTGGGGGTGCTTTTCTTACACAATTTTGTGTGGCCCTTCAGTGTTTCCTAAGCACCTCACAGGCATGCTCTCACCGAGCCTTACAAGAATCTATGAAATAGGCCAGGTCTGATTACTCCCATTTTACAGATGGGGAAAGAGAAGCTCAGAGTTTAACGTCACAGAGTTAGTTAGCTGTTTCAAAGCCAGGTTCAGAACAGAGAGCCTCTCTGTCTTCCAAGCCAGCATTTTCTCATTCTGCCTACACTCGCTGCTGTGGGCATTTCTGGCCCAGGGGCCTCAGCTGGGCATCTGTGCCTCTGGGTTTCCGCACAGACATCAAACCTCTGCTCGTGTCATGTTTATCAGGACTTCGGCAGGTTTATCCCTCTGCCATCAAGGTCTCTCCTGTTTCCATGGCTGGCCAGCTGGCGGTCAGAAACAACAGGTCAGATTAGTTAATGCAGGGGGGTGTTCTGGGGAAGCAGGATTCTGGGGCCAGTAAAGTGAGGTGAGGCTGTGGGGGTGAGGCAGAAAGAGAACAAATGCCCCAGACTGACACCCTGGACTGCTGGATGAGCTCAGGAAAGAGCTGTTTTTCATCTGCTAACCCCCACTCAGCCACGTCTAACATAAGAGCCCCATCCCGTCCCGAGCCCTAGGAGCTGCTGGCCACTGGTTGAGGGTTCAGGCGACTGGGTGGAAAAGTCACACTGTGGGCCGGGGAGGGCAGGCCCTGCTTGTTTCTGCTTCTGAGTGACTGGGTCCTCTCTTCCTTGACTTTGCACTTATGACTAAAAAACCATCTATTTCAGACAAAGTTGTGAGGAAATAATAATAAAAATGCTTTTTGCCTCATCAGTGGGAGTTAAAGTATGTCTCAGATGCACATGCTTTCTCATACATTCCAGTCAAATTCTTTGGACTCTTGAAAGTCACACCAAAGTGAGACAAGTTACCCTCAGGTCAATGAACGACCACTGTGGGTCTTCAGCGTGTTCTCTCCTGGCGTTTGCTGGTGACTGACAAAGCCCCTCTCCTTCACCACCCCTTTGCAGGCTCCTCTGAGCCCCCCTGCAGACGAGGCCTCGTCCTTGCACCCTGTCCTGGGCCTGCCTAGCCCAGTTTTTAGCAAGAATCCCCATACCCTTGATGTCTCCTCTTAGTAACTGTTCATGCACTGACCCACTAACTGCTTCTTGGCTATGGATCCCCAGTGTCTTTGCTGTGCTCAGAACTGAACTCAGTTCTACATTGAAGTCTCTCTCCCGCATTGTGATAACCGAACAAAATCTGTCTTTATCACCTTTAACTAGTGTCCAGCTCTATTTCTCTTTATATGTTTTTTAAATTGATTTTTAGAGAGAGAGGAAGAGAGAGGGGAGAGAGATAAAAACATTAATGAGAGAGAAACATCAATCGGCTGCCCCCACTGGGGATAGAGCCCGCAACCTGGGCACATGCCCTGACTGGGAGTCAAATCAGCAACCTCTTGGTGCATGGGTCAATGCTCAACCACTGAGCCATACCAGCTGGGCCCAGCTGTATTCTCTCTTTTTTTTTTTTTATCCTCACCCAAAGATATTTTTCCCATTTTATCTTCAGATAGAGTAGGAAGGAGGAAGAGAGAGAGAGGGAAAGAGAGAAAAACATCGATGTGAGAGAGACACATCGACTGGTTGCCTCCTACACAACCCCAACCAGGGCCGGGGACCTAACCGCAAGCGAGATACGTGCCCTTGACCAGAATCAAACCTGTGACTCAATGGTCTGTGGGTTGACGCTCTAACCACTAAGCAAAACCAGCCAGGGCCCAGCTGTATTTCTCTTTATTTTATTTACTTTTTTTTAATCCTCACCCGAGGACATTTTTTTCCATTTTTTGTTCAGATAGAGTGGGAAAGGGACACATCAAGTGGCTGCCACCTGAACGGCCAACCAGGGCCGGGGACAAACTGCAACCGAGATAAACACCCTTAGTGGGAACCGAACCCGGGTCTCTCTGGACCGCAGGCCGACGCTCTAACTGCTGACCCGAACCGGCCAGGGCTTAATTTTTTTATTTTATTTTATTGATTTTAGAGAGAGAAGAAGAGAGAAGGAGAGAGAGATAGAAACATCGATGATTGAGAACATCAACTGGCTGCCTCCTGCATGCCCCCCACTGGGGATCAGGCCCACAACCCGGGCATGTGCCCTAACTGGGAATTGAACCAGCGACCTCTTGGTGCATGGGTCGATGCTCAACCACTGAGCCACACCAGCCGAGCTGTATTTCTCTTTAAAAGAAGGTAAGAAGCCCTGGCCGGTTTGGCTCAGTGGTTAGAGTGTCGACCTGCGGTCCAGAGAGACCCAGGTTTGGTTCCCGCTAAGGGCATGTACCTCGGTTGCAGTTTGTCCCCGGCCCTGGTTGGTTATGTGGGTGGCAGCCACTCGATGTGTCCCTTTCACATCGATGTTTCTCTCTCTCTCTCTCTTCCTCTGTCTTTCTCCCACCCTATCTGAACAAAAAATGGAAAAAATGTCCTCGGGTGATGATGAAAAAAAAAAGAAGGTAAGAGATGGCTCTCTCAGTGAACAAGGACAAACCGACTGTGGGGGGAACGGGGATCACTAGGGTTAAACCTAACCATGTCCTACCCCTGGGTCACAGGTGAGTCCAGGTGGCTTTGAAACACCTGGAATTCAACAGCCCAGCCTTTAGAAATTGAAAGAGTAGGAAATTCCCTTTTGCGAACTTCACAGTACAGTAGAAAGACAAGCGTCGCTTTGGAGTCAGAAAGGTTGAGTTGTTCACCCCCCACTTAGAAACAGTGACTACTCGAACAAGTAACTTCACCACTCTGGCCTTGGTTTCTTCATCTGGACGGTGGGGATAAAACCACCTGCATGTCAGACCGAGTGTGGTGTCTGACTCACACAGTAAATGCTCCGTAAGGATCCTCTCCCCTAATGATTTCTGACTTTAGGACTCGGGAGTTGGAAGCTGTGAGTTCCAGCCCGTTTGTAAACGGCCAGGAGCTCTTCCACTCTCTTCTCCGTGTGCTTACCGAGCAGAGAGGTAAGCAGAACTGGGGCCAGCAGTGATTCAGTAGTAGAGCAAAACATCACGTCCTGTGTTTCACGGGTACTGCTTTCTGTTCCCCCAGCCCACATCCACCCCCCCACACACACTCAGTACTCACCAAGTGCATGTCACACGTGAGACAATGAATGGGCACTTGGCAATGCCCTTTCCCCTGCCTTTTCCCCTGTGCTAACCCAGCCAGTGGACACCCAGGCATTGCTTAGCCCCCTTGGGGAACATGGAGCCAAAGAATGTGCTGATTTAACTACTGACGCTTGTCACTTGCCCTCTAGTAAGTGAACTCCTCCTGCTCCTGGCCAGACCTCTCCTCCCAGAGTGCCAGCTGCCAGGGCCTGTTTCTCCTGCAACAGGTGTCACATTCGTGCCAGGAGACAGACACCCTGATCTCAGGTGACAGATCAAGCACCACCCTGGGCCTCACATTCTGCCCTCACAAAGCTGGGCTATCAAATTCACCATCAGCCGGAACTTTGCCAACACCCGTCCTCTGTGTAATGTGGACTCTTCAAAGGCCTGAAGATGATCGTGTTGGGTCTTTGGGGGAAATATGACATCCATGTGTCTTGATGCTTTTTTTCAGAGGCTCTCCCAGACATTAATTCACTGCATCTTCACAGCCTCCCTGTAAACTGTTGTCATCTCCATTTTAGAGGTGAAGAAACAGAGAGGTGAAGTCATCAGCCCAAGGTCACAGAGTGAATAAGATAACCCATGTAAAGGACTTAGTGCCTGGAACATGAAAAGCACTTCATGCACTGCAATTTATCATTTTATTATTAGTCACGGTGTTGCAGATCCGAACCCGGCATTCATTCCTCCTGACCTCTGGTTCGATTCTCTAGTTGATTTGTTATGTGATCAACCGGGACGTTCAGACCAGGAAGAAAGGAAGCCTCTTGCTGCCCGGGCAGAGTTTGGATCTTGAAAGCGTAGCTGACAGGACTTGCTGACGCATTGGATATGGGGAGAGGAATCGAGAATGACTCAAAGATTTGTGATCTGGGCAGCTGGACAGCTGGAGCTGCCATGTACTAAGACGGGGAACCTAGGGTGCAGAGTCAAGAGTAATGCCTGAAAGTCAATGCCTGAAGCATCCAGAGGCAGAGGCCATGGAAACAGTATTTCTGAAGCTCTACCTCCAGTCTTGGGGCAGGGCTCCTGAGATAAAACTCTGCAAGAAGGGGAGGACTGACCCTGCCAGGGCCATGGGAACGTGGGGTTGAAGGAGGAGCCTCGTAGAACTGGCCCCACAGGCTCTACAGGTGTAAAGGACCAAACATCCAGGTGAATGCAGACAATGTGCTAAGAAGCCCAGCACAGGAACAGAGAAAAGGTGATGAAACCCAGAGGACCTGAACAGAGATGGAGCCCTTGACCTTCTAGAGAACAGAAGGTTGTCCAGGGAACAGGAGGTCGTGACACCCAGGCCACAGTTCCACAACTGCCAGGAACCAGCACTGAGTCCCAGGACAGAAAAAAGCAGGGACTGTGAGAGCCGGTCACACAGGCTCAGCAGAACAAAGCCACTGTGGCTAGAAAACAGCAGGGCCTGGACCCCGCCAGAAACCTGAGGTGGCACAGACAGCCAGGGAGGAAGCCAGGGACCGTCGCCTGGGAGGGAGTCTCTGAGGCAAACCCAAAGCTCCATGGCTGTGTGGCATAACCTTTCCTTTCCAGCCCACAACACCCCAGGGAACTTGATGCAAGAGAAAGTACTACTACTGTAAGCGTAATAGTTAACATTTTACATGTCACACATATGTACACTTATATTTATATTAAATCAAAGGTAGACTATTTTATTTAATACAACAACCCTTCAGGAAAACCAGGCTGAGAGGTAAAAATCTTGTTGAAAGTCACAATGGTACTAAGTGACAGAGGCCAATGTATGTGAACCCAGGACAAAAGCCTGTGACCTTAGTCCCATCACTCTCTACTGGATGTGCTTGAGCATTTTTGTCCACCTCTACTGTTGTTACCACCTGTGTCAGGTATCATTTAGTCACCAGTCACCCCTTCCCAACTGCCTCCCACTCACCCACCCACAGCTTCCACACACACACTCCGGACTGCTCCAACTTGGCCACTAACACGCTCTGAAAAGCCAAAGAAAAGCAAGAGGGAGTACGGAGACCCGAATATCCCAAAACAGCTAGAAAATTGGACATGAAACATCTGAGCATAGACCTGCTGCCCTGGTCCTGGTTTCTGCACCCCTTCCTCCCAACCTTAGGGAAACAATCCGGCTGTGTCTGTGGACAGGGGCTGGCCAGGATTCTCAGTGGCTGGGTCAGCACCACCTCGCTCTCCCACACAGCACAGGTGTTGAGGGGCGGGGAGGGGGCAGCAGGAGAGAGGTGGAATTCTGATGTCTCCCTAAGTCCTCTTTGATGAGTAGACAGAGATGGGTGGGGCCCTGATGAGCCTCTTGCCCCACAACCTCCCCCTCCCCAAGCTGGGGCTGCTCAGAGCCGGGCTCAGGAACTAGAACAGCCGGCTGCTGCCCAGCTCCCTGCCAAGCCAGCGTGCGCTGCGGTGATGGTGGTGACTGCCGGCAGGTCGGGGCTTGTCAGCAAATGCAAGAGACTGTACCTGGTGCCCGATGAATGCCTCCTCATGGGGCCCCAGAGGGCATCAGAGCTCTGCCAGGGATATGCTTGTGTCCCGGCCCTGCTGGCAGTGTTTCCTGCTCATCCAAACATCCAGGTTCTAGTACAAACCTTGAAAGGGGTAGGTGAGGAGAGGAGCTCGTGAGCAAATGCCCTGTCTAGTCTGCTGCAGCTGCTCTGGGACCTGGGGTCTGTCTGGACACAGCCCCGCTCAGTAACTTTCCATTCCCCAAGCCAAGGATTTGATCAGTAGAGGCCCCAGAAATGTTGGCCGGGCCCCGAGGCACCTCCAGCATATGTCATCAGCACCATCATCATCATCATCATCATCACAAAAAGCAAACCCCACAACATCTAAGGCCCCGTTTACTAGTCAGTGACAGAACAATTACAGCAGCAAACACAGTTCTATCCAAGGGCAGTTTTGTTGTTGTTAATCCTCACCTGAGGATATTTTTCCATTGATTTTTAGATACAGTGGCAGAGAAGGAGGGAGAGAGAGAAACATCGATGTGAGAGAGACACAGTGATTGGCTGCTGCCTTCCGAACAACCCTGACTGGGGGCTGGGGATTGAACTTGCAACCCAGGTAAGTGCCCTTGACCGGGAATCAAACCCGAGACCCTTCGGACTGAGGGCAGACGCTCTGACTGCTGAGCCAAACTGTCCAGGGTGGCAATTTTGACTGAAGACCCCTGAAGAAATGGGATGGCTTCAGAAAAACCTAGAGATAAAGGGTCTGGGATTTCTAAAACAGGCCCAAGCCCACTGAAAGATGCTTTAATCCTCTGGCTGACCTAGCCAAGGACCACTCCGGTGTTTTTAGGATCCCTCTCAACCCACTAGACTGGGACACAGGCAAGCTTTGGAGGAAGATGTGGGCTGATCCTTCCCCTTCCTGGAGTCTTTCAAAGAGGGATTTTAGTGGTGGTCAAGAGTAAGCACTCAGCAGGTTGAGGAAAAACAAATAAATCAATCAACCACCTGGCATTTACTGAGCACCTGTTGTATACTCAGTACTGTGCCAACTGCTGTGATAGAGGCACAAACAGATGTGTAGCTCCCTCCACTCCGAGGAGCACTTAGGGCAGATGTCTGGTAAATGAAGGGACCAACACATCTGCGGACTCATACTCTGCTGTGGCACTCATGCCCTTGCCCACTCGCCCGTTCTGCTTTATGTAACAGGCGGGCGCCTACTGGACAGCGGGGCTAACGATATGCTGTCGCTCGATGACCTTCCAGACTTGCAGGGACCCAGGCACAATGCTCGGCAAACATTTTCTGGGATAAGAAAACTGGTCTGCAGGGTCCCAAAGAGTTCAGGAGAGCCCTGGCCGGTTTGGCTCAGCGGTTAGAGCGTCGGCCTGCGGTCTAGAGAGACCCAGGTTCAGTTCCCGCTAAGGGCACGTACCTCGGTTGCAGTTTGTCCCCGGCCCTGGTTGGTCGTGTGGGTGGCAGCCACTCGATGTGTTCCTTTCACATCGATGTTTCTCTCTCTCTCTCTCTCTCTCTCTCTCTCTCTCTCTCTCTCATCCTCTCTCTCCCTCCCACTCTATCTGAACAAAAAATGGAAAAATGTCCTCGGGTGAGGATTAAAAAAAAAAAAATTCCAAAGAGTTCAGGAGAAGCAACACAGAGCAAAACCCTGATTCTTTAAGAGGGCAATGGAGTATTTCAGCAGGACTTGCCTGAAGATCTGACGCCGCCACGAGAGGTTGGAGCCATGGTGGGACAACAGGCTAGTCGCTAGTCAAAAGCCAGTGTGCTTTCCAGGTGGAAGGGGGAGCCATGGTGGCCCAGACCCCAGGAACTCTCCTTCCCAGCTAGTGGAGGTGGTTCTACCCCAACTTGAGGGAAAGGGGCAGTTTCCATAGTTACACTTCTTGGAGGACATTCAGAGACAAGAGGGTGTCATAGAAGGGAAGAATAGGAATTAGAAGGAAAAAATCCAAAGACCAGAAAAAAGACCAAAAGGGATAAAGGACAAAGGTTGGGGAATGTGGCTTTAAAAAAAGAGAAAAGAGAGCATCCCCTAGCCCGTACTGACACAGGAGGGGAGACATGGGACATATCTGACAATAACTATGGTCACTGTGAAGGCTGTGGAGTGACCACAGTAAAATGCCAAAAGGGACTTAGGCAGAGAACACCACTTGACAAAGCACTCCTCCTACTTGAACACTTAACCCACTCACAGGTTAGCACCATATTCATTTAGCAGGGGATAACCACAGCAGCTAACACACGCATGAGCCCGGGCCAGTCAGCATGCTAAGCACCTCACATGCATTATCACATTTAATCTTCCTTAACAAGCCTTTCAGGTGGGTGATGACATTACTCCCATTTTACACAGCAAACGGAGGCCCTGGGCAATCAGGAGGGTACCTATCTGCCCAAGACCTCACTACCTCTAGATAGCAGAGCTGAACATTTTCAAACCCAGTTTACTTGACTCATTTTTTTAAAAATGTCTTAATAAGTATCTTACAGAGACCCATTTGTTTGTTGGGGAAAAACAACAACAAGGAACTCAGGAATAACTAGGGACTGTGAGGCCAAGCAAGTTTTCTAGGGCAACACAGGGCCGGTCTGGGGCCAGAAGCCAGGAGCCACAGCCTCCCTCCCAGCCCTCTCGCCCCGTATCTCCTCTCAGAACAACGCGCTCTTTTAAGCATCTTATTGAGCCCTTCTCTTTTCGGCATCAGGCTTGAAAACAAGTAAGATCCACTGTCTGCTCTGAAGGGCTGCCAGCAGATTTGTGAGGTCTGATAAAGGTGACTTGCCGAAGCCAAGCCGAGGTTGTTGTAACTTGCTCTCGGGAAGGAGAGGCAATGAGTGGGACAGGAAAGGCATGGGGTTTGGGGGCTCTGCTTTCTTCCTCCCCACAAAATACCATTTCAATGGAACCTCAAGGGTTAGACCACACTAAGGGGAGGGGAGGGGCCTAAGCTGTATGTTAGCCCCCATCCCTGAGTCAAACACCCCACCACGATTCATCCACCTGTTTTTATATCAGAGTTCTTTCATATTCTTGGCCTCATTTTTTTTTTCTTGTTTTTTGGTTTATCCTCATCTGAAGATATTTTGCCATTGATTTTTAGAAGAGTGGGAGGGAGGAAAATAGGGACGGGGAGAGAGAGAGAAAGAGAGAGACATTGATGTGAGAGAGACACATCAATTGGTTGCTTCCTGCACGACCCCGACTGGGGCTGGGGATCGAACCGGCAACCCAGGAATGTGCCCTTGACCAGGAATCGAACCCACAACCCTTTGGTCCGAGGGCCGACGCTCTAACCACTGGGAAAACTGGCTAGGGCTTTTTCTTCTTTTTAATTGATTTTTTTTTCCTTAGAGAGAGGGAGGGAGAGAGAGAAACATCAATCTGTTGGTCCACTTATCCATGCATTCACTGGCTGATTATGTGCCCTGACCAGAGTTCAGACCCACAACCTTGGTGTATCAGGATGACGTGCCAACCAACTGAACTACTTGGCCAGGGCAGTCTCAATTCTCCTTTTTATCCCAATCCCATGAGTTATTTCTGTTTTGCTGATGGGGACACAAAGACCACAGATAAGTTAATGGACTTGTCTAATGTCCCAGGAAGCCAGTGTTAAGGTCAGGCTAGAGCCTAGGTCTTTGATTCTTGGCTCAAGGCTCAGTGCATCACAGCACCATGCTCACCTGCGGCTACTGGAATTAAGTGGGCTACAGGGCGGGGATGTCTGGGGAGGACTCTGATGGACCCCAATCTAAGCAGAAGTTGAAAATTGGCACTGTGCTGGCAGGAATTAGATCCTGTTTGTTAATACACTCCCACTGTATAAATCAGTTGAAATGAGCAGCTGCAACACATCCCAGCTTCAGAGAAGGGTTAAATTACCTGGGCCTGATTTTATATTTCCATTGTATAAATCAGGCACTTGGTGCATGTGGAGTGAGTGAATGAATGAATGAATGAATGAATGACAAGGAGAGTTCCAGGAGGGGCCTGATGTATCTATCATCATAGAACTGATTTGGTGTCTTCTGGCCAGAGACTGAATGAATGACAGACACTGGTCCTAATAGTCTGAAAAGTTAACCAGCTGAAGGCTGTCCTCAGCACCCTGTGGCATTCGCAATGGCACAGATGTCAAAGTCACAACCCAAAGGTGCCTCTCTCTAAGGGAGTTATTTAAAAAAAAAAAAAATTATTTTTATTTTTTTAGAGAGAGAGGACAGGAGAGATAGAAACATCGATGTGAGAGAGAAACATTGATCGACTGCCTCCTGCACACCCCCTACTGGGGATCGAGCCCAGAACTCGGGCATGTGACCCAACTGGGAATCAAACTGGAACCTCTCGGTCCATGGGACAACGCTCAACCCGCTGAGCCACACCAGCCGGGCAGTAAGCTCTTTCTTTAAAGAACTCTTGCTCTCTTTTTTAAATTTTAATTTCTAGCCCTGGCTGGGTAGCTCAGTTGGTTAAAGTGTCGTCCCAATATGCCAAGGTTGCAGGTTTGATCCCTGGTCAGGGCACATACAAGAATCAACCAATGAATGCATAAATAAGTGGAACAACAAATTGTTTCTCTCTTCCTCTCTCTCTCTAAAGTCAATTTAAAAACTTAATTTCTAGATGAATGTGTCTGTGTGTGTGTGTGTGCACTAAAATATAATAAACATAAATTTGCCATCTCTACCATTTTTAAATGTATAGCTCATTGGCATAAGTACATTCACATTGTTAAGCAACCATCACCACCATCCATCTCCAGGACAAACTGAAACTTTATACCCATTAACTACTAACTCCTCATTCCTCTCTCCCCTGAGGCCTGGGCAACCACCATTCTACACTGTCTCTATGCATTTAACTCTGCTAGACATAAGTAGAACCATACGATATTTGGCCTTTGTGTCTGGCTTATTTCATAGCATAATATCCTCAAGTTTTATCTATGTGGTAGCATATATCAGAATTCCCTTCCTTTTTAAGGCTCAATCATATTCCACTATATGGATAGACCACATTAGATTTATCCATTCACCCATCAATAGACCCTGGGGTTGTCTCCGCCTTTTGGCTATTGTACATAATGCTCCTACCCACATGAGTACGCACAAGTATCTGTTCGTGTCCCTGCTTCCCCTTCTTTTAGTAGGGCACTCTCCTCTAAACTGCTAAACTCGATCCATTCTTCCAGAGATAAAAGCGGGAGCTGAAGGCCAAGGCGGGCCAGCGCAGGGCCAGACATGGTGGCAAACCACGTGTTTGAGGATGCAGGAAGTCTGGGGGAAAGCAGGGAGGAGGAGGAGGAGTGTTGACTGGGTTGGATCAAGCTGGAGCAATCCCAGCAAACACGAATGGAGGAATAGAACTTCTGAGTGGGCCCAGGGTAGGGCTTTTCCCAGGGATAGTGATGCCCTAGTCAAAATTTCCACACATCCCAGCTTCGGAGAGAGGTTTAAGTTACCTGGGCCCCTAGAAACTCCACCTCAGTGCTGATACTGCTGCCTGAATTGTTGGTTACCTGTCCTCAGTGAGATAGGTACAGAAATCAGAGTAAGCATTTCGAACCTTTTAGTGCAATCTGACATTGCAGCTACATCAACATGGGACAGTGGCATCATCTCACCAAACATAACAGACCATTCTGGTCCTCTGGAACTCCGGCATGTGTTGCAAGCTGCATAATGTGTAGAATAATTGTGTCAGTCAGTGACAGGCTGGGAACTAAAAAACAGAACTAGAAAAACAGGTCCTTCACTAGAGTTTGTTGCAGTTAGCATCATGGGTCTGCCCTCCTTTCTCTTTCCCTCCCTCCCTTCCTCCCTACCCATCTTCCTTCCTAATTTAGGCAGAAGGTAATTTTGAGCAAGACTAGAGTAGCTCACAGAATCAAAGAGAGAAGCTCACCACCAGGCCCCAGAGAGGCCAAGAGCCAGGTCAGTGATTGGAATCTCAGCAGCCAGCCAATGACTCAGTTCCAAACACCTCTGTGTGTCCCTGCTCAGAATTCAGTCTGGGCGGCCTTCGCTTGGGTCAGGTGTCCCTTTGATAGCGAAAGGGTGGGGCTTGTTTCGAGGGCGAGATTCCTGCAGCTCCATTAGAAGAATAGGTGGAGGGTGGGGTGGTTTTACTGTGGGGACTTTCTGAGGCTTCTATGCCAAAACAGCTCGACTCTGAATAACTGTTATTCCTAAAACAAAAGTGGGACTTATCTAGGAGCCATTGTATTTTTTAAGCAGGATCACATAAAATGCAGATTTAGCTGAGTATTAAAGACGCAGACACTTGGAGTTAGTTCTAGAACACTTAAGAGACTTGACAGAGTATGTGGAAGGTAGGAGAGCTGATTATTTAGAATATCCTCAGGAAAAGTGAGCTACAGACTCATGCAGACAGATGATGATCAAAACACATTTCTTGGAAAGAGGAGGCAAAACAATCATCTGTCAGAGCATTTGAAAGTAATACCCCACTAATGCATTTAACCTTGGTTAGGAAAAAAACAAAACAGAAAATGTAAGAACTGTCACAGTCTGGGGACCTGAGACGCATCCGTGTAAGCCCCAACAAGGTACATTTCACAGCCGAAGGCTGGAGCACTGGGGTCACTGTCTGAGGTCACAGAGCAAGTCGGAGGCAGAACCAGGACTGAATCCCAGGTCTCCTCTCTTCTGGTTCAGGCTTCCATTGGGACCACATAAAGAACCTGCTAATGTGTGAGGTTGTCCCCAGGTTACCAGGAGCGGTAACGGAGCGCTCTGTTGTTTGGAATCTTAGGACTGAGCACAGCCCCTCTTGTGGAAACAGGGTCGTGGTCTAAAGAGCCGGCCTGGAGAGCAAGTTTCTCTGGGTATTTGAGAGCGAGGGTCCGGACCAGCTCTAACTCTAGAAGGGGTTGTTGTACACAGGAAGCTTTGGGCTCTCCAGAGGCAGAGGCGGTCACCTGCCTCTGTGCCCCCGTTAGCCACAGCTTTAAATACGGATGTTCATTGAGGAACTGTTTCATTGAAAGACCTGTTACTGTTTTCCTTACTAAAATTTGTTCTCCAAGCACATTTATTAAAAAAATATTCAACCAGCATACATGGAAGCATCCACAAGCACGTTAAACACTCCTTTGCCGTACTATCCATTAACATTCTGCATGGAAGGAAAAAGTACCCTTTTCTCTGAGTTAACAACCGCTTTTTAAAATAAAGGAACAAATCAAGTACACTTGAGAATAGAGAGAGATGTAGACTCGGTAGGAAAGAGGCTAAGTAGGAGCACCAGTAGTCAGCTTGGTTGGTATTATCTGTTCACTGGACGGCGGTATGATTGTTACAACACCTACTTTAGCTCAGACACTATCGGTCACAATACCACAGGATAATCCCTGCCAGTCTACTCTTTCCTTCACAAATGCAATGTAACGCTGACTCCCAAGACAGCTGATTAAACTTGTGAGTATATGGTTTTTATATCCCATACAGTCAAAGCACTATGTCTCCAGGGAAAAGTGCAATAAATACAAAAGTGAAATTTCGATGAAGTCACCCGGTTATTTGATGTGTCAGCGATCATATTTTCTGAACCCCAAATCAGGCCTTGTCGTCTGACCAAGGCAATGGAATGTCTGAAACAGTTCGTCTCTCCTGGAAACCCAGGCCGAAGAGTCACATTGTGTATTTGACACTAAATGATCAGTTTCACAGATCTCTATTGTTCTTAGTCTCACCCAACTTGCTAAATTCGCTGGTGAAATGACCAGCCAGGCCTGATCTATACAACTCCATCTAGCCCGTTCATAGTTGGTCTAACAGGAATGTTGGTTAAAGATGTACACGTAGTTCAAGAGGATGAAAGTTCATTCCAAGACCCTCTCTCCCATGCCCTGGCCCCTGCACTGCCCTCCACAATGTCTTCCACCACGCTCCCCCTTGAGCCAGCAGGCTGGTCCAGCTCTACCACCACGCCCGACAGGAGTGACAGCTGGCCCACACCATGCACAGAAGTGGGGACAACACAGAGCCACTGCTAGGTCAAATGCAGTTTGAAATTCCCACACACAGAGGGGGCAGAAAGCCAAGAATAGGAAAGTTACTAATCCGGCAAAGAAAATGTTCCAGGTAAACTTCCCTAGAATTATCATGAGCACTATTAAAAGCTGAGTGAGCAGCTCAGCTCTATTCGCTTTTTGCCAAGGAGGCTGAGCTAAGAAGCAACAGCCACTCAACCTGAACGTGTGTGCCTGACTTGGCTTAAAGAACCTCAGTGAACCCGCAAATGAACAAGGTCTGGTGGGAACCAAAGTGGAACTCTGGGATAGCCAGAGATGAGCTGACAGAAATTGGACAAAACTACTCTAATCCTACCAAAAAAAATGTAGGAGAAAGTAAAAGACAGAGTGCTTTAGAGAAGAAACCAGTGTTCAGGAAAACTCCAAAGATGAAAAGCAAGAGGGAGACATACTACCACGGAGCCGCGTGCTGCTAACAGCTTAATATTTCAACATTTCTCATCTGTGCGACTCTCATTTTACCTGTGTGATACCTAAACGGTTTCTGGAACTTTCTCCTCCCGGGAGTACTTGTGAAGACAAGTGAGGCACAGAGAACTTAGATTATTTTTTGGCTTCCTGAGCATAAACTTTGATATTTAATGACCTGTGATAGCGGTCGGTATCCTAGTAATACATAAAACCCTTGGGAATCTATTAACTGTTTAGCAAGCCCGGGTCTTAGGGGAATATGTTTTCCATCTTTCAAAGAGCCTGTTGTAGTCAGTTTGCAGGAAGATGCAAATACTCCCCTGAGTGGGCTGAGGCACTGAGCTAGGTTTCCCTGGAGTTCCCCACCATACAAAAACAGGTACAGCTTTCTCACAAAGACTGCACAGTCTGTTATTTATTTTGAATTGGCTTTTTGGATCAGTTTATTTGAGTTCTGATGGTTGTACTAAATGGCTCATAGTAGGAAGGAGGATTTTAAAAAGAAATTTTAAAGAGGAAGCTGCATGAGCAGGCAATTAACTGCATTTATTGAGCATCTAGTATGTATACATAGCTGCTTTGCCTGGCTCTGGGTGCGTGATTGATCAAGTATTATGTTCAGAATCAATTTCCAGCAAGAAATACATGGAACTGAATCCCAGCCCTGCCACTATCTGTGTGACCTTCAGCAAACTCCTTAACCTCTCAGAGGCTCAGCTCTCTCAATCCCCACCTCCCCTCATTCAGTTAGAAGAGTAATTAGGTCCATGAATGAATTAAACTAACATGTTTCCCACGTAGATAGACAACAGACAATTCCTTTAGTATTCGTGGTACTAGCTCTTTACTCTAAGCTGGGCATTTTACATTCGTTAATTTCCAATGCACAACAACCCTGTAAGGTATTACTTGCCCCATTCTCCTAGTAATAAAACTGAGGTTTAAAGAGTTTATAGGATTTGCTCAAGATCCCGTTAAGTGGCCACACTGGGATTCAAACTACTTCTGTTTGGTTCCAAAGTCCACGGTCTCCCCAGTGCTGCCCAGTTAATCCTCACTGCAGCCCTGTGAGGTAAATACTACGGCGTCACATTCACAGTGAGGAAATGGAGGCGAAGGAACCAGCCCAAGTCTGAAGAGAAGTCACAGCGGGCAGCCCTGCCATGGCTGTTCATGCGTGATAGGGCTAGATTCTCACACCAGGGCTGCAGCCCCCCATGCTTTTTCCGCAACACAACTCTGCTTCACGTATGCAGTTTGGGTTTGGTCACATGACATGGTGCACAATGAAGCCCTAAAGAAGGCCCTGGAATTCAGAGAGGAGGAGCCTGGTGAGCAGGGAAGACTTCATGGTGAAGGGGGTCTGCAGCAGGTATTTGGGGAAGTAGGTGGAGTTGCTAGGTCTGGGAATGGAAGTAGGTAACTGGCCTTGTGGAGACCTTTATGTACAGGGCAACCTGGCTTGTTTCTGCTCCATCTGTCTGCTCTAAGCCCCACCCAGGCACCTGCTTTGGTTCCCCGACTGGAACCCACTAGATATATTACATGTGCATGTGTATGAAAATTATCTTCTCCCCACACGTTTTATCTGTTACACCTGGCACATGGTAGGCACCTGTTGAATGAATGATGTCATTGTTAACAGTATCCATCTAGTTTCACACAATGGTTAAGAGGAAGAACTCTAGAGTCAGTGCCACGGTAGTTCTAGCGATGTAATCTTAATCTCTAAACCTTGGTTTCCTTCTTTAAAATAGTGATATTAGTAGGATTTACCTTACGGGTTATTATGAGGATCAAGTGAGAGTGGCAAAAATGCTCAATAAATACTGGAGGTGATAATACAAATAATGAGTTAATACATTTAGAATTTACTATGTGTCTGGCAGTGTGCTAAACATTTTTTGTTGTTGTTAACCCTCACCCGAGGATATTTTTTCCATTGATTTTTATTATTATTATTATTTTTATCCTCATCCGAGGACATTTTTTGCATTTATCTTTGGAGAGAGGGCGGAGGGAAGAGAAAGAGAGAGAAAAACATTGACGTGAGAGAGATATATCGACTGGTTGCCACCCACACAACCCCAACCGGGGCCGGGGACAAACTGCAACCAAGGTACATGCCCTTAGAGAGAACCGAACCCGGACTCTCTGGTTCACAGGCCGACTCTCTTAACCGCTGAGCCAAACTGGCCAGGGCTCCATTGATTTTTACAACAGTAGAAGGGAGGGAAAAGGGAAGAAAGAGGGAGAGAGAGAGAGAGAGAGAGAGGTTGCCTCCCACACAAGCCCTGACTAGGGCTGGGGATTAAACCTACAACCCAGGTACATGCCCTAGACCAGGAATCAGAACCTGCGACCCTTTGGTGTGTGGGCCGACGTTCTAACCACTGAGCAAAGCTGGCTAGGCCATGCTAAACATTTTACAAATATTACCCCATTTAATTCTCATAAAAACCCTTTAAGATAGGTACTATTTTTTTTATATCCTCATCCAAGGATTTTTTTTTTTTTTTTGCATTTATCTTCAGATAGAGCAGGAGGTAGAGAGGGAGGAAGAGAGAGAAAGAGAAACATCGATGTGAGAGAGGCACATCGAGTGGCTGCCACCCACACTACCCCAACCGGGGCCGAGGACAAACTGCAACTGAGGTGCGTGCCCTTAGTGGGAACCGAACCCGAGACTCTGGTACACAGGCCAACGCTCCAACCACTGAGTCAAACCAGCCAGGGCAGTCCTATTATTATCTCCATTTTACAGATGAGGAAATTGAAATGTAGAGGTTAAGTGACTTGCCCAAAGCCACTTAGCTTATAAGTGGCATAGCCAGGATCTGAACCCCTGGTCTTTGCTTCCAGCAGCTGTTCTTATCCACTATTTTGCTTTGACCACAAACTCTTCCTATGCATGGTTCCGTATGTTTCCTAAAAATTCCAAGTGTTCACCACAGCCAGTGAACTACAGATATCTACAGATATAAATATACAGGGTGGGGCAAAAGTCAGTTTGCAGCTGTTCATGTGGAAAATTATTAATACAATAATTAATCAATAATAATACAAGAATAAACTCCTGTTTCACATACTTACAACTATAAACCTGCTTCTGTCCCACCTTGTATAAAGTATATCCTCTCCTTCTATTTCCCCCACCATAACTAATGTTAAATTAACAGTTAAGCAGACTTCCACCGCTTTCTGTTTGCTCACATACTAACAGAATTTATTAGCTGTTTGTTTAAGAAGATAGGTACATAGTACATGTATTACTCTGGAACTTGCTTTTCTCTAGGTCAAAACATAATTTATGTTTTTTAAATAGCAGCAATAATATTCCATGGTATGGCTACAGCACACTTTAGCCAACAATTTTCCTACTGATGGACATTCCACTGTTTCCAAACACTGCTTCAGGCACGTGTGGCTGCTACGATTTCCAGAGATCAGTGTCAAGGTGAGATACGAGGTCAAGTATATTTTTTAAATTTCAGTAATTAACATTACTTTTCAAAAAGCTTTGAAAATGACTCACAGTGTCACCAGAATTATTTTTATTTTTTAATTTTTTTCCTTTGTTGATTTCAGAGAGAGAGGAAGTGAGAGGGAAAGAGGGATAGAAACATCGATGAGAGAGAACATCAATTGGCCGCCTCCTGCACGCCCCCCACTGGGGATCAGGCCCACAACCTGGGCATGTGCCCTGACCGGGAATCAAACTGGCGACCTCTTGGTGCATGGGTCAACGCCCAACCACTGAGCACACCCAACGCCCAACGACCAGGCCCAGAATTATTTTAAAATGTTTATTTCCAGGCAACTTCATCAGCAGCACATAATATTTAAATTTTGGGTCCTGGCCGGTTTTGCTTAGTGGTTAGAGCATTGGCCCACAGACTGGAGAGTCCCGGGTTCGGTTTCCGCTAAGGTCTCGTACCTCGCCCTGGTTGAGGTTGTGTGGGTGGCGACCACTCAATGTGTCTCTCTCACATCAATGTCTCTCTCTCTCTCTCTCTCTCTCTTTCTCCCTCTCTCCCTCCCAGTCTATCTGAAGATAAATGCAAAACTGTCCTCAGGTGAGGATAAAAAAATAATAATAATAAAAATAAATAAATAAATTTTTGCCCATATGATGAGAGTATATAAGATGGACTTATATTATACTTATTATTTGTAACTTGCTTTATTCCTTCAACAATAATGTCAAAGATATCTTTTAAATAGTTTAAAACTTTTTATGTTTATGTCATACAATTTAACTGGGACAGTTGATCTAGGAAAGAAATGGGGGTGACGACGGTGACCCACCTTAATTGGCAAGAACAGGTAGAAAGTATTTTAAAACAAATACAGCCCTGGCCGGTTTGGCTCAGCAGTAGTACGTTGACCCATGCACCAAGAGGTTGCCGGTTCAATTCCTGGTCACAACACATGCCTGGGTTGTGGGCCACATCCCCAATGGGGGGCATGCAGGAGGCGGCCAATCGATGTTCTCTCTCATGGATGTTTCTATCTCTCTCCCTCTCCCTTACTCTCTCTTTAAAATCAATAAAGAAAAAAACATTTTTAAACAAATACAGAATCACTTCACACCCACTAGGATAACTATCATCAAAAAGGCAGACAATAACAAGTGTTGGTGAGGAGGTGGAAGAAACTGGGGCACTCACACACTGCTAGTGAGAATATAAAGTGGTGTGGCCACTTTGTAAAACAGTCTGGCAGTTCCTCAGAAAGGTAAACATAGTTACCATAATTCTACTGCTTGGTATATACCCAAGAGAAATGAAAACATTGTAGCAGCAATAATCATAATAGCCAACAAGTGGAAACAACCCCAAATCCATCAACAATGAGAGGATGAACAAAATAAAGCATTATTCAGCAGTAAAATGAAATGAAGTACTGACGATACACACTGCCACGTGGATGAGCCTTGAAAACATTGTGTTACAGAGAGAAGCCAGACACAAAAGGCCACATATTGTATGATCCCATTAATACGAAATGTTCAGAATAGGCAAATCCATAGAGAAAGAAAATAAATTACAAGTTGCCAGTGCTGGGGGGGTGACTGTTAAATGAGTACTAGGGCCCTGGTCGGTTTGGCTCAGCGGTTAGAGCGTCAGCCTGCGGTCCAGAGAGACCCAGATTCGGTTCCCACTAAGGGCGCACACCTCGGTTGCAGTTTGTCCCCGGCCCTGGTTGGTCGTGCAGGTGGCAGCCACTCGATGTGTCCCTTTCACATCGATGTTTCTCTCTCTCTCTCTCTCTCTCTCTCTCTCTCTCTCTCTCCCTCCCTCCCTCCCACTCTATCTGAACAAAAAATGGAAAAATGTCCTCAGGTGAGGATAAAAAAAAACACACACACAAAATAAATAAATGGGTACTAGATTTCTTTTGGCAATGATAAAAGTGTTCTGGAATTTGATTGTGGTAATGGTTGCACAACCTAGTGAATATACTAAAACCACTTTTAATTACTTTAATGAACAAATAACACCCCCATGGCCTCTATTTCGATTTCTACCCCAACATCTGGGTCGCTATTCTCCCTCTTCCAAGCATCTCTACCCACAGTTCAATTATCATGATCCCTAGAGAGCAGGCAACAGGTTTCTTTTCAAAGCTGCCCAGGTAGGGTTTGTAGATAGCAAGTGCCCCTCCCTCTTAGACCCAACCCCCTCCTCTTTGTACCCAGATCCTTTACTCATTAAACCAATTACATTAAATGACTCACGTTGCACCCTAGGGCATGAAGTGTCTGACTCACAAAAGAGCCTGACTTGCACTTGAAAGGGCCTGCTTCCTCTCCTCTCAGCCCAGCTCTCCTTACCAGCCCCTTCCCTGCCCCCCCCAAAGCATTTCTCAGATCTCAAGAAGAAACCTGAGGATCAGTGGGAGTTGCTACTCCTACCACAGTGCTTTCTCACCCCCAAGGAAGCACACACCAACCCCTCAAAGAATTGAGACAATAGTCATCTTATTTCCATCACTTACAAAATCGGCAGCTGGCATCTGGGCAAATAAATGCTTGGAGAATCCCCAGTTCTTCCAAGACTTGTCACGTGCAAAACTGCCAGGAGGGTATCTGAAGCCGGGCCTTCGCTGCTACATTTTAGCCCCACACAGCAGTACCCCACTGATATTTCTTTGGGTGTTCCAACCCTGTCAAAACTTGCTGGAGTTGGATGTGTTGGGGATGACATGCAGCTAACTAGCTGAAGCAGCCTGGGCTCATCACTTATCTTATCTGGAAAGTAAGGATAAGGGTCTAGATGATTTTTGGCAGGCTCTAAGAAGGGTGAATATCAGATCAATAAACCCTGACTGAATTCACCGGGTCCTGGAGGGAACAAAGATATGTTGAAGAAGGTCTCCGTCTTCAGGGAAGACTCCATCAGTCTAGCAGGGGAATAGACTGACACCTAAGTGGATAATTTCAGTATAACGCACAAGAGGTGAAATAGTACAGAGGCTCTCCAGAAGTGTGGAGAAGAGGCTCCCACCACCCATCCCACAGTGCGCTCCTCTGTCCCGCCGCCGAGGGCACTGGTGGGGACACACATCACGGCTGGCAGGAACTTCGCCAGGCCACAACCCAGTTCTGCTCTCAGCACCTCCTTCCAAACACCACCTCAGAGGCATCCCGCCTGACAGCGTTTAATCCAGAAGGAAGGTGTGACTTGAGTCAGATCCTGTCCTGGAGTGGAACCACATCCTCTTGCCACCAAGACCCAGGCATTTCCGCCTTTGTGTATTTATACAAGATTCTTAAAATAGGTCCCAGCAAACAAGAGCAGAGACCTGATTTGGGTTGATGCATTCAGCATTTGGGAGAGTAAAGACTCCAAGGGCAAAGTTGCTATTTTTTCTCCTTTTCCATATCTGGGTTTCAGGATCATCCAAGTCCTCCTCCCCCCAAGTCGGTGTTGCTGCCCAAGTTTCTCCTGCCCTGGAAACCTCCCTCCCTACTGAGCTCTCCTTGCTGTCAGTTTCTAAAGCCCAGTGGCCCCAGGCCGCCTTCTGATGCTCATTTATTATTAAGCAATTGCATTTTGCAAAGTACTTCTTAGCTACAGCCCTTTTGCTCATCAAGCCTATCTACTCACTCCTAAAAGGGGTCTGAGTTCTAGAAGGGAGGGGCGGCGAAGGTACAGTGAAGGTCAGTAGGTGCCAGTGTCCTCAGCCCCCATCAGCCTCAGGACAAGTTGTCCATCATCTTTGAAGTGTTGGCAAGCAGTGTCGTGGGAGTATCTGTCTCAAATGCCTGCTGGGACCTGGCAGAGATTCCGCACCGGGTGAGAAAAACCAGCTGTGTTGTGTCTCCACATTCCCTGTGTGGAGAGTTCCCTAGCAAGGTGTGGGGAGCCTGTGCCTCTGCCCAGCCGCTGCCCAGCTCGGTCACACCGTCCTGTCAGCCTCACTAGGCTGCATGGGAGCAAAGGACTTTGGCTCCCGGGATCTTTTCGGAAAAATGACTTATTCTATTTTGCAGTGTGGAAAGCCTGCTGGGGGGCTTTGTGGGATGAGACAAAGAGGGTTGTCTATTTCTTTCCTTACTGGGCTTTAAGTGTCCAGTCTTAAAAGGAGTGTGTTTGAAATCCCTTGTCGGGAAGAACCGCTGTGTAGAGGAGAGGTCAGAGGGAGAGGCCAGGGCTGAGTGGTGAACTTGAGACTGGGGGGCAGGGGTGATGTTTAAGAGAAACTGTCTAAGGCGGATCAGAGAGTGTGATTTTCCAAGGGACACCTGCAGAGAATCAAACCTGAGTTAAATAGGCAAAATTTAAAAATAAAAAAGTCAAGTCATTTTTCACATCTCTTCAGTCATAGTCGATGATCATCAGAAATTTCTTTCACAGGCTAACTGACACCAACACTCTACTCGAGCACCCCTGACAGGTGGCCTCTGAGCCGGGGCTGGACGGGACCCGGAATGTCCTGCCTGTCAAAGGAGTCGGCCCCACAGCTGGGTGGTTCACACTGTTACTGAGTTCTTTTCTTCTGCAGGGCCTCCCAGATAAGCCCAGCCCTTTTATGGGAAAGCACTTCAAGCTGAGACTCAAACCTTCATACATGTGGAGCCCTGTGTGGGAAGGGGGGTGAAAGGTGAGGGGTGGGGGTGGCTGCGCCAGTAGGACCAGGCCACTTGGTTTCTTTCCTTTGAGCTCTGTCAGTTCATTTACATCTGAGGTATCTGCCTCTGATAACCAGACAGCACCTAGGCCTCGCGACACTGTCAGACGGGCTCTCTGCCAAGGGCAGTGTAAATGACGGCGGTAGAGCCACTCAACAGAACACTGGGGAGATCTGAAAAGGTGTGGAAGGCCTCACTCACCAGCCCTGAAAGATGTAAAACATAGAGTTACAGTAAAACCTTGATATAACTAACGGACTAATTCGGGCGAGAGGGTGTCCCTTAAAGCCGAAAGTCCATTATATAATAAAGCAGGTTTTCTGAATGTGTAAGGTTAAAAAACTAACAAATCAGTTTGTTTACCTGGTTTTACTTATGCAGACATGTTTGTGTGATTAAAAATTAAGTCCGTATGAAAAGTTTAATTTCACCGAAAAGTTTTCCATGAGTATTACTGTAATTTTAAATTTGTCCTGAATAAGTCCAGTGAATGCTGCACTCAGGAGTCACCACGAGTCACCCTGGGGCGTGGCTTAGCACACGTGGGAACATGGGCTAGTGCCGATTAAAATTGCTGCAGAAAGTCATGCCACATGACAACAGAACCAATTACTGAGGGTGAGGCAGTGTGATCACTTGCTAATCATTCCCTGAACATTGTTTACGAGCGATGACTCTTGTATTTAAATATGTAGACTATAGTTGTAGCTATGTAATATTTAGTTATGTTGATGAAATTACTGCAATTTTTTTTTCCAACATTAGGCCTATTCACTAAAATTTGTTAAAAATAACAAATAATAAATAAACCCCTGTTAATTTCATTAAACAAATCTTGGTTAAAAGCATTTAAAATTAACAGAGTGGCCTGTCCAGTTTGGCTCACTGCTTAAGCATCGACCCATGCATCAAAGAGTTGCCAGTTCCATTCCCAGTCAGGGCACATGCCCAGGTTGTGGGCCAGATCCCCAGTGGGGGGCATGCAGGAGGCGGCCAATCGATGTTCTCTCGCATTGATGTTTCCATCTCTCTCTCTCTCTCTTCCTCTCTCTCTAAAATCAATAAAGAAAAAATATTTTAAAAAATTAATAAATACAATTAGCAGGATGTTAATTTTCACATATGACATACAGACCAGAAATTTTGTCCATTAAATCCGAAGTCCGATAAATCAAGGTCCACAGAATTGAGGATATACTGTATATGAAAAAAGTTGCTATATATATTACAAAACAAAAGCTATCAAAATTTTTTTTTCGCCCTGGCCGGTTTGGCTCAGCAGTTAGAGCGTCGGCCTGCGGTCCGGAGAGACCCAGGTTCGGTTACCGCTAAGGGCACGTACCTTGGTTGCAGTTTGTCCCCAGCCCTGGTTGGGTCGTGTGGGTGGAAACCACTTGATGTGTCGCTTTCACGTCGATGTTTCTCTCTCTCTCTCTCCCTCTCACTCTATCTGAACAAAATATCAAAAAATGTCCTCAGGTGAGGATAAAAAAAAAAAAAAAAAAATTTTTTTTTTTCAACTGTCACAGCCAAGAGGAGACTAAGGAGATGTGATGAATAAATGTGCTATGATTTGTGGGTGGGATTCTGGACCCCCACAAGGAAATTGGAATTAAGTATGCACTTTAGTTAATAATGTGTCCATCAATAGTGGTTATTGTGACAAATGTACCATACTTATTGTAATAAAGGAAACTGGGTGTGAAGTAAATAAGAGCTCCCTGTACTATCTTTGCAATTTTTTATAAGTATAAAACTATCCTAAAATAAAAGCTTTATTTTTAAATGTGCTTATGTCTATCAATACAGGGATTTATATGTGTACAAGTGTCATATAAGCATAGAAGAGAGAAAGGCATATTAAACTTTTTACAGTTATTCCTTTAGGTGTCTTCCTCTGGGAAGACACTGTTTACATTATATGTTTTTGAATTTTTGTTTTGTTTTGTTTTGTTTTTTATCCTCACCCGAGGACATTTTTTGATATTTGGTTCAGATAGAGTGAGAGGGAGAGAGAGAGAGAGAAACATCGACGTGAAGGGACACATCGAGTGGCTGCCACCCGCACGACCAACCAGGGCCGGGGACAAACTGCAACCGAGGTACATGCCCTCAGCGGGAACCGAACCCGGGTCTCTCCGGACCGCAGGCTGATGCTCTAACCGCTGAGCCAAACCGGCCAGGGCATATGTTTTTGAATTTTAAAAAATGTTTTTAAGTAGCAGAAAAGAGATGGGAATGAAAATACAGGAGAATCAAAATGGGGAAGTGCCATATTCCCTTGTTCCTGTAATAGGATGAGGGTTGGGCTAGGTACCAGGAAGCAGAGGTTTAGGTCCTTGTTCTCCCACTAGCTTTGTGATCCCAGGCACCTTCTCTGACCCTTCATTTTCTTATAAAATGATGACATTTAAGGATGGTTCCAAATGTGACCTTCTGTGATCTGATGATAAATACATGCAAATGAAAACTTCATACCGCTAACAGATCCATCATGGGGCCCTTTCAATAGTAAAGCCCCCCTAATGCATTTAAAATATATCAGTCCCTAAAAAAAAATTCTGAACTGAATAGAATTGTTCAGCGACATATCTATAAGCATACTATATCTATGCCGTTTTGGAAGTTTAAAAAAAAATGAGAAAGACAAATTGGGTTACAGTCTGATTTATAAAAAAAAAAAAGCATTGGCTGATGCTTAACTGGCTCAAATCTATGCAAATGAAAGAAGACAAAAAAAGATGGATGGAATTGCAAATGGCAATGCTCCCACTTGTCACTGATCTAGGGCTCTTCATGGGAGAGGGTTGGAAATCCTTGGCGGGCTCCACAGAGCTTTGTTTCTACCTCCCCATTCACCTCATCCAACTCCTATCAACTCCAGATGCAGGACAATTTGAGAAGCAAACCTATTCAGACCCCTATCTCTCAGAAGATAGCAATCCTGAACCTGGTAACGTGAAACAAGGGTCTTCAGGACACTCTCCCCCATAACAATGAAGTGTGTCGGGGAGACAATATCTCATCCAGTGGGAACATTCTAAAAATGGGACGAGGAAGCGTGAGAAAGGCCAGAAATCGCAAAAGCCAAAGCATAAGATAGAGGCAAATTTCTCCCCCAGGCAAATTTCAGCAAGAGCCAGTTCTTGATTTGGGGTTTATCCAAAGCAATTCTCCAATCAAGAAGGATGGGGGAGGGGTAGAGAGGTGGTGTAGACTTGCCTTCCTTTCCCTGGCTAGGCTTGTAGGAATCCAAGGATGGAGGCTGCAGTGGGAACAAACAGGAAGGGAGCATGTTGTGACAGCCATGGGTACCATTGCCATTTCTCTGGGGGAGGTCAGCGTGGTGGTAACCCATCCTCCTCTTTATTCTTTCACCTGATGTCAACTTATTTCAGAAAGAGAGTCAAGTCCCAAGTTGTCTCAAAGAAGAGCTACCAAATGTCTAGCTAAGCCATTGGTTACATAGTGCACAATATCTGTTAAACCTTATGATGGCTTCTTCATAAGACATGTGGGATGTGTACATGCATGTAGGTTTTGAGGGGAGGTGTGGGGATTGAGGGCAAAGACTTAAAGAAATAGAAGATTTAGGAATTTATCCTAACTTTTAGGAGTTTATATTCAAATTTGAGAATACTACACTAATACAAAAGATAAAAATTAGTCCTGACCAGTATGACTGGGTTGGTTGGGCATGGTCCCATGCACCAAAAGGCTGCTGGTTCAATTCCCATTTGGGGCACATGTCTGGATTGTGGCCTTGATCCCCAGTAGGGGGTGTGCAGGAGGCAGCCAAGTGATGTACTGCTCTCACATCAATATTTCTCTTTCTCTCTCCCCCTCCATTCCTCTCTCTCTAAAAGTCAATAAAAATATTTTCTTAAAGATAAAAATTAGTTTTTTACAAAAGTACCAACAGGCCCTGGCTGGTCAGGCTCAGCGGTTGAAGCATCAGTCCACAGATCAGAGAGTCCTGTGTTCGGTTCCTGCTAAGGGCACGTGCCTCGGTTGTGGTGTGTCCCCGGCCCGGTTGGGGTTGTGTGGGTGGCAACCAGTCGATGTGTCTCTCTTGCATCGATGTTTCTCTCTCTTTCTTCCTCCCTCTCTCCTTCCCACTGTATCTGAAGATAAATGCAAGAATGTCCTCGGGTGAGGATAATAAAAAATAAATTTAAAAAAAAAGTACCAACAGATATAAGTTAGTATAGCACAAATTAGTAAGTGAACAGAGGACATGGAATAATGGAGTGATTAGAATTAAACAGAGTTAATCTTAGAATGGTAAGGTTTTTTTTTACTTTATTTTTTTTTTTATCCTCACCCGAGGACATTTTTCCATTTTTTGTTCAGATAGAGCGGGAGGGAGAGAGAGGAAGAGAGAGAGAGAGAGAAGCATCGATGTGAAGGGACACATCGAGTGGCTGCCACCCGCACGACCAACCAGGGCCGGGGACAAACTGCAACCGAGGTACGTGCCCTTAGCGGGAACCGAACCCGGGTCTCTCTGTACCGCAGGCCGACGCTCCAACCGCTGAGCCAAACCGGCCAGGGCAGGTTTTTTTTTACTTTAAATAGTTTTTTATTTTTCAATTACAGCTGACATACAATATTATATTAGGTGTACAACCCAGTGATTAGACATTATATAACTTACCAAGTGATCATACCCATCTAACACCATACAGAGTTATTAGAATATTATTGACTATATTCCCTAAGCTGTACTTTACATCCCTGTGACTATTCTGTAACTGCCAATTTGTTCTCAATCCCTTCACCTTTTTCACCCAGCCCCCATCTCCCTACATTCCTGCAACTGTCAAAATGTTCTCTGTGTCTATGAGTGAGTTTGTTAGTTTATTTTGTTTTTTTAAATTCAGTTGAGATATGTATTTATTGCCTTTTTATTATTCATATTTTTTGTTTTTTTTCTTCTACTTTAAAAAGATGCTTTAACATTTCATGTAATACTGGTTTGGTGGTGATTAACTCCTTTAACTTTTTCTTGTCTAGGAGGTTCTTTATATGTCTTTTAATTCTAAATGATAGCTTTGCTGAGTAAAGTATTCTTGGTTGTAGATCCTTGCTTTTCATCACTTTGAATATTTCTTGCCAATCCCTTCCAGACTGTATAGTTTCTGCTGAAAAATAAACTGACAGTCTTATGGGAGCACCTTCATAGGTAACTAACTGCTTTTCTCTTGCTGCTTTTAAGATTCTCTCTTTGCCTTTAACCTTTGGTATTTTAATTATGATGTGGCTTGGTGTGGGCCTCTTTAGGTTCATTTTGTTTGGGACTCTCTGCACTTCCTGGACTCGTATGTCTATTTTCTTCACCAGGTTAAGAAAATTTTTCATCATTACTTTTTTACATAGGTTTCAATTCCTTGCTTTCTTTCTTCTCCTTCCAGCATCCCCATGATGTGAATGTTGGTATGCTTAAAGTTGTCCCAGAGGCCCCTTCAACTATACTTTTTTTTTCTTTTTGCTGCTCTGATTGGGTATTTTCTGCTTTCTTATCTTCCAAATCGCTAATTTGATCCTCTGCCTCATCTACTCCATTGTCAATTCCCTATAATATACTCTTCATTTCAGTTCATGTATTCTTCATTCTGACTTGTTCCATTTAGAGTTCCACTTTTATGTTTCCTATCTCTTTGTTAAAGTTCTCACCAAGATCATCTACCCTTCCCCTAAGTTCACTGAGCATCCTTATAACCAGTGTTTTGAATTCGGCATCTAGTAGCTTGCTTGTCTCTTCTTTTCATTCTTTTTTCTGGAGTTTTGTTCTGTTCTTTCATTTGGGACATGTTTCTTTGTTGCCTCACTTTGGCTGCCTCCCTGCATTTGTTTCTATGTACTAGATAGAGCTGCTATGTCTCCAGGGCTGGTAGAGTGACCTGATGTAGCAGGCGTCCTGTAGGGTCCAGTGGCACAGCCTACACATTCACCAGAGCTGGGCAATCCAGGTGCATCAGTCCCCATCCCTGTGTAGTTGAACCTTGATTGCTGTTGGCACATCAATGGGAGGGTTTCACCCTCAGGCCAATTAGCTGCAAGCACCATGTAGGATCAGCTGTGCAGGGGTCTACCCCACAGAGCAGGATTCACTTCAACAAGGTTCTGGTGCTCACTGAGTCCACCCCTTGAGTGTGTCACTTGTGGTGGTGGTTGGGTGGTGCTTTGACATAGTCTGAAGCTGTCCACCAGCTGTGCTGGCTCTGAGGCCTCCCTATAGGTGCAGGCCAAGTTGCCTGAGGCCACCTGGCATGAGCTACAAAGACATCTGCAGATGGCTGCTACTTGTGCTGGGCTTGGAGATGTGCAGGAGAGGCCAAGCTGCAGACCAAGGCTGGCTGCCACTAGTGCCAAGCCTGGAGCCACTTAGCAAGAGGTACAGGGCACACCGAGGCCAGATGCTTCTTGTTTGAGAGATTTCGGGTAAGTCTGAAGTATGAGCCAAAACAGGCCATTCATATGGAAAAGCCATTGAAAACAGCTTGGGTGGGCCTACAAGTTGGGTGGGGCGGGGCCCCAGGGAATCACCAGGAGTGATAGCCAGGTTGCTGGAGACTCAGATATGACACCCGCCTGCCAGCTCTATTGGGAGAGGGCTCAGAAAAGGAACAATGGCCTCTGCCAGCACTTCTATCTGGGAGAAAGCTGTCTCTCCAGCTCTTGCCCTGATGCCAGACAATTCATTTTCTCCTTGTATGTCCCTGGAGCCTTTTGAGCTGCTGTCCCTGCACTGGAACTCAGAGGGAGTGAGTTCAAGTAAGTCTGTGCTCAGTCCCTCTAAATGTAATGCCTGGGACTCCAGCAGCCTTCCATCTTACTCAGCTACAATCCCTGCTGGTTTAAACTCTTTAAACATACCCAGCCTAGGCCGTCCCTGAGATGAATGTGCTAACCCTGGTAGTCAAGGCAGATAGAACTTTGGATTTAGAAATCACACCTAGATTTTTTCATTCCCTTTCTGCCACTCACTCCTGCTGCCACCTTCAGTGAGTGGTGAGCCATTTTCTGTTTTTTTGTTTTTGTTTTTGTTTTTTTTAGAGAGAGAGAATAAAAGTCCATCTTGCCTCAGGATAAGAACTTAGTCTCTTTATGATATGCTTCTCTACCTGGGTCACATGCACATATGAACCTAGCTGTGCTGTCACCTCATTACACCTGAAATCCATTTTCTGTTTCAGTTTCATGTCATAAAATAATAGCCACTGCAGATAAAAAAAAAAAAAAAATGCCCTGGCTGGTTTGGCTCAGCGGTTAGAACGTCGGCCTGCGGTCTGGAGAGACCCGGGTTCGGTTCCCGCTAAGGGCACGTACTTCGGTTGCAGTTTGTCTCCGGCCCTGGTTGGTCGTGCAGGTGGCAGCCACTCGATGTGTCCCTTCACGTCAATGTTTCTGTCTCTCTCTCCCTTCCTCTTTCTCTCCCTCCCACTCTATCTGTACAAAAAATGGAAAAAAAATATCCTCAGGTGAGGATAAAAAAATAATAATAATAATAATAATAGCCACGGCCCTTTCAGGGGGTGGGGAAGCATTATATACATGAAATTTGTGCTCTATGGCCCATGGAGGAAAAAGGTGCTAAAATCAATTCAAACCAGTTCTGCTTCTTAGTTTCCAATATAAAAACAAACCTAACCTAACAGTGGTCGTTGTTATACAGTCTATGTTTCATTCTGGCCTGTGCAGATATCAGCATGTACAGAAATTCTATCAGTGACCCACTGCTTGTCACACGGATGGAAAAGACCAGCTTGGCAGGACACCAGTTCTGCTCACGGTCTTAGCTTGCTTCCCCTCACTTTTTAAAAAAATTGATTCTAGAGAGAGAAGAAGGGGGAGAGAGAGAAACATCGGTGTGTTGTTCCACTTACTTACGCGTTCACTGGTTGATTCTTGTATGTGCCGTGCCACAACCTTGGCGTATCGGGACAATGCTCTAACCAACTGAGCTATCCAGCCAGGGCCAGCTTGCTTCCCTTTGATCTCAACAGGGCACCCAGGCCCCTCTTCCCCTCCCCTCCCACTGCCCATGATTTTATAACTGTGACTGGACAACCGCTTTCATTTCCTCCTTCTCTCCATAAAACTCATTGACTTCTGGCAGCTTTCGGATTTCAAAGATATTAGGGGCTTCTGGTTGTAGGAACAGCCCCCTCTGGAAATCCTCTTCTGTCTGGACTCCTGGTTTTCCTCAGTTCCTTTCTTCCCAACTCATCCTTTCTTCTCTGGTTGCCTTTCTGAAGGTTTCCTTTTTTCCTGGGGAGGCACAGGAGACCAAGGGGGGACCCAAAGGAGAAGTGAGGGCAGTGGAGACATGCTTTACTTATTGTTATCTTTGGCTGTTGTGCAACAGGTTAATCTTACTGCATCTTTTCTTTGTAACTGCATTATCCAGGTGGGGGAATTAAAATCTCATTATCTCAGGGCTGTCTGCTCAGCGTTAGATAATGTAGCACTCGATAATACAAGGCAGGCTTAACTATCACCTTGGCCAAACATCCTGGAGTACAAAAAAGTTAGCCCCCAGGCAAAGTCCCAGAGAAAGGGACATGACTAGGGGAATGGGCTCTGGAGTCATATCGACCTGTGTCTGACCTTGGCTTTGCCACTTATTAGGGACACATCCCTGGACAAATTCTTACCCTCACTGAGTTTTGGTTTTCTCAACTGAAAATTGGAGCTAATAAGATATAGCAGAATGGAACTGAAAGAAAACTTCAAGTAGAATCACAGAGCCAGACAGTATTTTTTGAATTAAGGATCACAACCCATCAGTGGTCCATGAAATCAATACAGTAGGTCACAAACAGGATTTTTTTTTTTTTTTTATCCTCACCCGAGGACACTTTTGCATTTATTTTTCAGACAGAGAGAGCGGGAGGGAGAGAGAGAGAGAAACATTCATGTGAGAGATACACATTGAGTGGTCACCACCGACACGACCCCAACTGGGGCCAGGAACAAACTGCAACCGAGGTACGTGCCCATAGCAGGAACTGAACCCGGGCCTCTCTGGTCCGTGGGCCGATGGCTCTTACCGCTGAGCCAAACAGTATTTTTTTTAATGAAAGATATGGGAACATTTGAAGTCTCCCTCCCTGGCATATGTTATCAGTTTGACTCAAATTCATAAATTTTTTCTTAAAAGGTAATAATAATTTTTTTAAAAATGAAAGAAATGTATCACAGTCATCCCACATAATGTAAGTATTGTGCTGTTAAAATTTTGTTTCAGTTGTATCTACAACATGTAAGGGTGTGTGTTTGTACTGCCAATGTAAGGTGTACTTTTTTCATGGACCATTGACATGGAAGGATCAGCTGAGATCTGGGAAGAGCTAGCAGGTGAGGTCACATGTGTCTCCCACATGGAATACCTGTCTGAAGCTACACATGTTGGCCTAAAATTCAGTCATTCTTTTTTTTTTTTTAATTTTCATTTTCTTTTGTTATTATTTTTATTTTACTTTATTATTGATAGTATACATGTCTCCCATATTCTCCCTTTCTTCCCCCTTCCACCCAACCCCCACCCCATCCCAGGCCTTCCCCATGCTACTGTCTGTGTCTATGTACTATGCATCTATGCATATATATTCTTTGGCTAATCTTATTCTTCTTGAACTAACTACCCAGCTCCCATCACCACACATACTTCCCTAAACTCCCTTCAGATGTCTTCCTCCTGGTCCTTCCCCCAACCCTGGGCCTTCAGCTAAGCATCTGCACTGGCTGGGGCGTGGCTATGTCTCCCCAGTCAAACCATAAGCTCCCCAGGGGCAGGCTAACAGCTTCTTATCCCTTTCTCAATGGCTGGCAGTGTGTGCTCTGCACAGTGGGAGCATTCATCAGTGGGGGGGGGGGGGGGACCCGGCTTTGTGGACAGAGAAGGGCAACTGGGTCCCTTTAGACTCTGATTCAATAAACATTTATTGAAGGCTCACACCATGCCAGACATCATATTAAATTTCAAAGGAACCCCAAGGGATGGCAGGGAGGGCACAAATTATTATCTCAACTTTAAGGGCGAAGAAACTGAGGTTCACCCAACAAGTAAGGATTTGAATGCTAGTCCAATTTTCTTATTATTACCTCATTCATTCATTTGTTCTTTCAACAGATAATTAATGCCTACTACATGTTAGGCATTGTGGCCCCCATGAAGACAGATGAATGGATCCTGAACTCAAATAAGAGGTAACAGACACTTAAACACATGAATTTGGTAAATGCTTGGAGAAGAGGATATAGGGAGAGGGCTAGGTTTCAGGCATATTTCACCATTACATGGGAGAGGGGAGAGAGGGGGCTAGCGATTATTCTATTTTACTTAAATTCAAGTCTATAGTGTTGGGCTTTCTTGTTCTTTCCTTTTATTTTTAACACTGACTATGCATTCATTTGATGATTTTGAAGTTGGAAGTAGGCAATCAACAGGGTCAAATGCTGCAGAGCTGAGTGGGATGAAGGCTTAGTAAGAGATCAATGGCTGTGGAATTGAGGTCTACCAAGGTTCACAGACCTCAGGTGACTTGCTTGATAATCAAGGGCTTTAACTGCTTGGTAAACAGTAAGGAGGGAAGAGCAGGATTTGGCCATCAGGAGTGCCAGCGGGGGTGGGGAGAGGAAGAAGAGGAGAAGCGACCTTGGCACCTTGGTGTCTTTCATATGACAAGCTCCAAGTTCCTTAAAGACATAATTCACTGCTCCACACAGCAAGGAGGAGTTAGCAGCAAGCCTGAGGTTCGTTTTACAGGTCAGAAACAGACAAGAAAAAATGCTTTGTGTAAGAGCTTGTGGAGGATTTGATAGCCAAGCAGAGAAGTCACGGCTCCCAGGAAACTGGGCTTTGAGGTGCAGTCAGAGGGAAGAGGGTGTGAGAGCCGCGGCCCTGCCCAGTGGTGAGCAAGGAGAGCTGAAGACCTTGGCAGTTGCGGGGCGTGGTCACTAAGTAGGTGGTGGAGAGGAGTGTGGATGAGACAGAACCAGGAGGCAAGGCCGACTGTAAATCAGGAAATCAGGGAAGACTTGTGGTCCTGTGAGTCACTGCAGACACTCCCTACAATTCCCAGGACCTCACAGCGGAGAGAACATCAGTCAGCAGCTGCAAACCCAAGAGCCGCTGCATCTGTCCAGGAGTTCCTACTCAGGAATTTGTTTAAACACAAAGGAAAGAGTGCCTGTGGGCATCGCTCCTCCTGGAACAACGGCAAGGATTATCCCACTCTCCACGAAGAATCCCACTCCTTCATTTCCTTCCCAGACTGGCCTCTCTTCCTGAGTCTTTTTCTATCACTTCCTCTTTTTCCTCCCATTCCTCCCGTTCTCCTTTGCCTCTGTCTGTCTCTTGGCCCCCATCTTCCTTGTCCTTTTCATTCAGAATTGATGCAACACTGGGAGCAGAACCCCCAAGGCCGTGCTACAGTATTTTACCTCCAAGAGGGCCCCTGAGGGCACAGTTATGAGGCCCTGAGTGCAGGTGCCTACTAGAAGAGGCACTCAACAGTGACAGCTGCTGAAAGGAAGAGATCTGAGAACAAGAAAGCAGGAGGGTGCTGGAGGCCCAGCTCAGGACACAGGAAGCCCTGTTAACAGGTGGCTTGTACAAGGTCAGCCAACTGGGTCCATGCCCTAAAGGGATGTGAGGAGGAAAACACTCATAAACAAGCTTATCTACCTAGACCAGATCTCCCCTCCTGGAAAGGAAACCCAATCCTTGTCCCATGTCTGGTTTATCCCAAAGCCCAAAAAGGTGTGCAGGCTTCTTCTGCTCTTGTCCTTTGCCCCAAGTGGCTAAGGAGCATTCACTGGTTCACATGGGCTCATCAGTCAGTCCTGGGTACCAACGTCCTCATAACACACACCATGCACGTTATCACTTACATATGGCGTGCTTCATTTACTTAAGACACCTGATCGGACCCTAAGTTTTTGACCCTCCTGAGCTAAACATATAAAGGTCACAAGGACCACAGTCAGGCTCAAGCTTCCTGAAGGAACAACATCAGTAAAAGAGCCCTGTCCTCAGATTCTACATTCTTGGGATCTCTTGGCTGGTTCCGAATACCCCCACCAGATTCTGTGTCTTCTCACCACCACAACGCTCCATTGTCATGTCCTAGATTCACCAACTTGCCACTTAACTGGATTTCCCAATTCCACTGTCCAGGAGACACCACCATGGAAATTCGTTTAGGGCAGGGCAATGCCTCCTTGAATGTCTAGCTTGCTGGAAGGAGCTTCTTTAAGGATGGACTTGGAAACATTCAAGAAGACAAAGTTATAAATGCTGTCTTATCACTAGGAATTTTTCAACTCTGGTGTTTTGGGTCTTCTAACCTAGCCCCACATATCTGCTTTCCTTAGTTTGTTATTCCAATCTGGACATTTTCTTTTTCCATTCATGCCATTCCAGCCATACCTGCCTCTCCCTACTAGCTGAGCCTATGACCTCACACCTGCAGGAATCCTTGCTTCCTGAGAGCCAATTGAAAATCAACAACATGGGTGTGGACAAACATACAAAGAATATATCAAATGAAATGAAATCGGGAAGTCAACAGTAAATGGGGCCACAGATGTAGCTATTGAAATTCATCATGTGTGAGAGAGCATAATTCTAGTGCATGGTAGGTGGGCACTGGTTTGGAGCATCCAAAGTGGGCATTGTGTGACCTTGTAGTAGTCTGAAGTATCTAGTCTTTGGGTGGCAACTGGACTTGGGTGGAAAGGATGGTGTGGGAGCTGCAGAGGAAAGCATCTCATTCAGGCTAGCTCATGGTACCCAATTAAAAGCAGCATCAAATGGGAAGAGGGAAAACAATCTCTCTTTGGGTCAACTGTGGGGCACTATTAAGGTATTAGTAAGCCCAGGGGAAAGCTCGTAGCAAGTAGCCAGGGCGTGGGGGAGGGGGCAGTAAAACTGGAAGCGAGCTGAGGCAGGTCCTTGAATTGTTCAGCACTACGCAGGAAATCTGGGGTAGGTGTGAAAGTGGAGGGGTGGGAGTGGGACGAGTCTAGGAAACCCAGCGTACACTGCACTCAGGAGGGGACTTAAGGATCACAGTGATGGAAACAGACCAGGGAGTGCTTAGGATAAGAAATTAAAACACTTCAGAGGATGGCTGTGGCACTGAATAAGAAGAGGTACAACAAGACACTGGGTTTGGGAACACTGGTGACAAAAACAAGAAAAATAAAATGGCTACATCCTGATTTTGAGATGAGGTGAAGGTGTAAGAATGGAGGGGAGGCCCTGGCTGGGCAGTTCAGTTGGTTGGAGAGTTGTCCCAATGCGCCGAGGTCATGGGTTCGATCCCTGGTCAAGGCATATACAAGAAGCAACAAATACATGCATTAATGAGAGGAGCAACAAATCAATGTCTCTGTCTCTGTCTCTGTCTCTCTCTCTAAAAAACAAACAACAATAACAAAAAACAAAGAATGGAGGAAAGGCCAACTATGGCAGGGAAGAAGCCACCACCTGGTTCAGTGCTCAACAAGAATGAATAAAGGCAGTTCCTCAGAAAGTTAAATTCCTGGATATATACCCCAAAGCACCCAAGACAGGTATTCAAACAAGTGTCTGTCCACTATTCACAATAGCCAAAGGTGGAGGCAACCCACATGTCCTTCAACAGATGAAAGGATAAACAGAATGTGATACATCCATACGCTCAGCCCAAGAAAGGAATGAAGGGCTTCATAACAAGCTACAATATGCATGAATCTTGAAAGCATGCTAAATGAGAGAAGCCAGACACAAAAGGTCACATATTATATGAATCCATTTATACAAAATATCCAGAACAGGTAAATCCATAGAGACAGAAAGCAGATTAGAGACTGGCGGGGGCTGGGAGTGAGAGGAATGAAAAGTGAGTGCTTTTTGGCCAGAGTCCTTTGGGGGTGATGGACGTGTTTTAGATAGAACTAGCCTGAGGTGACAGTTGCACCACACTGTGGATGTACTAAATGCCACTGAACTGTACTCTTTAAAAGGTCAATGTTACCAGAATTTCCCTTCAATTTAAAAAACGAATAAAGAATAAATGAAGGCTCAAGGGAGTCTAAGGAACAGGCTGAGAGATACCAGAATAGAAAAGCAGGGACTAGAGATAGGAAGGAGCTGAGTTACTACCATTTGCTCTCTAGTTCCACGGCGCTTGATCTTCTGCCATGGTCCTTGACAGGAGGCACGGCGCAGCACCTCTAGGGGCATATTTAGCTTTCTTCAGAACTCTCAGGGAGCTAACAAATTCCAACTTTTCTCTACCCCTCAAGAAAACATATTGGAATACAAGTGAGAGAGAAGAGTGTGCAACTTCTTTTACAGGAATGGATACATACATAAACACAAAATATACACTATCAGTAAAATATATAAATGTATACTTTTAAAATGTAAATCATTATAAATATTGATATTTGTGTAATTCTTAGCAACCAAGTCGCCCCTGCTTCCATTATTTCACAGGGATACAATGCTAAGTAAAGACAAGAAAGCTACCCAAGGGCAAGACTTAACCCTCTAGCACAATCAGGGTGACCGTTAGCCAGCCTGATGCCTTTGTGCCCTTCCTCCAGGCACGCAGCTTGGTAAGTGGAGCTCATGCTAGATGTTGGTCCCCACTCACCCCTGGGAGGGGAGCATCTGTGTAGTATACAACCTGTTCAACTGAGCACAGGCCTGGAAATACAGTAGGTTCTCCCAGGTGCAAAAAATAGGAAGAACCCCAGCTAGTATGGCTCAGTGGTTGAGCATCAAACATGCACCAAGAGGTCGCTGGTTCAATTCCCGGTCAGGGCACATGCCCAGGTTGTGGGTCAAATCCCCAGTGTGGGACATGCAGGAGGTGGTCAATCAATGTTCTCTCTCATCAATGTTTCTATCTCTCCCTCTCCCTTCCTCTCTCTCTAAAATCAATAAAGAAAAAAAATGTTTAATAGGAAGAAACTTAGAGGTAATCACATCTCACCTGTGGCATGTTTGAGGTCTAGATAACTCTTCCGTTTCTCAATTCAGCTGGAACATTTGGGGAAGGGAACACTGGTCAACTGAATTAAGGTTTATAATGAAAGTCAAGGTGGCTAAGGGAAAGAATTCAGGAGGAATAAGAAATCGCAACAAGGCAACAGGAAACCCTCCCCCAGTAAGGTAAACCCCTAAACCATTTTAGAAAAGCAGTAAACTGAAGTGATTAGGAGCATGGGTTCTGAGGACAGATTGACCTGGTTTTAAATCCTGACTCTGTTACAGTGTGAAAGTGTAACTTTGGGCAAATTATTTAACCACTCTTGAGACTCAGTTTATTTAACTCTAAAAGAAAAATAGTACCTACTTCACAAAGAGGCTTTGAAGATCTAAACGAGCGACTGCATGCAGAGTTTCACACTGTGCCTGGTACACAGAAAACACTCCCCAAATGCTAGCTATTACTAATATTCCAGCACCATGTTCATCGCAGAGCCTGAAACTAACTAAAATGCTAGGTCTCCTTTTATACCCCCAGATTTCTTAACTCCTAACCAAAGGGGCTAGGTAGGGGCTTTCACAACAATCCCAACAAAACAAGTGAAATCTGAGTCTAATTCCTGAAAATGCTCTGATTAATGAATGACTCTTTGTTTCCAAAGAAAGACCACACCACCACCTTAGGCCACAGCCTGTCTTTCCAGCTCACTCTCCCATCACTGCTCTCAGGAGCCCTGTGTGCTCCCGTTTTTGGTGTTCATGCCACTTGCTCATCAACATGGCTGGTGACAAGGAGCCCATCTGGGTCTTCCTACATCCCTGTCCTAGTGCCTCAGCTTCCAATACTACTCACGGGTGTCTGGGAGAGAGAAAACCATATCCTTCAGGACGTTCTCCCCACAGAAATTATACCTGGGTGTTGGCTTCCATGCCTTAAGCTAGGGCTTCTTCCGAGCCTGCGTGGCTTCTATGGAGTGGTGGGAAACGGTGGAAGAGGGAGAAGACCACGGAGCCCAAGGACTCACACTCCTGAACTTGACGTTAAAGCTGAGGGTAAAGTTAAACAGAATTCTATTTAATATAAAGGGTTGACTTTGAAATGCCAGAGGCTGCAGTGTGAACTTGACATTTTAAAGAGTGGAACTTCACACAGGAGACCTAAGGCTAAGTGACCTATGGAGAAGCGTGAGCTGCCTCTCCAGCTAGTACTCCACTGCCGGACCAGCAGTGCCAGGGCATCCATAACCCACCACTCACCTCTGTGGCTACTGTTAGTTTTCTGTTTTTGTCTTTGTTTTTTTTATTTATTATTTTTAAAATAATAAATATCACCCAAGGATATTTTTCCATTTACTTTCAGATACAGTGGGAGGGAGGGAGAGAGAGAGAGAAATGTTAATATGAGAGAGACACATGGATTGATTGCCTCCCTCATGACCCCGACCAGAAGACCAAACTGAAACTGAGGTACGTGCCCTTGACGGGAATCAACCCATGACCTCTTTGGTCCGCAGGCTGACGCTCCAACCGCTGAGTCAAACTGGCCAGGGCCACTATTAGTTGTTTTTAAAACTAGCTCCAAATCTTGATTTGTGTTTAACTTAGGTGGAAAGTTTATCTGAGGCTATGTAAAAATACTAGTGGATAAAGGCAGGGACTGCTAAGGAAAGTGGCTGAGATACTAACATCATTTTTAAAGTCTTGCTACATTTAATGGTGAATTACTGAGTGCTTTCCCTCTAAGATCAAACCAACATTGTATTTCAAAATAGTACTGAAGTTCCTAGCCTTCACAATAAAGCAAGAAAAAGAAATAAAAGGCATAATGACTGGAAAGGAAAAAATAAAGCTGCATTTACTCTTTTTTTTTTTTTTTTACATGCCCTTAGCGGACACTGAACCCGGGTCTCTCTGGACCGCAGGCCGATGCTCTAACCGCTGAGCCAAACCAGCCAGGGTCATTTACTCTTAACTTAAAGATTATGTACCTAGAAAACCCAAAAATTGACAAACTATTAGAATTAATAAACTAGCAAGATTGCAAGATACAGGGTCAGTATACAAAAATCAAGTGTATTTACTATATACTCTCAATAAGCACTTGAAAATGCAATTTAAAATACAGTATCATTTACAATAGTATCATAAAACATTTATTATACTGGAATAAATTTAGTGAAAGATGTGTAGGGTAAGTTGGAAGACTTACACTACAAAATGTTATAACTTACAATAAAGTGGCATCAATTAATAAAGTGTGCTCTGGAGGAGATACAAACATCCATAGGCTGCAGCTCCATGTCTCCAGACCTTGCCTGACCCCCCTCCCCCAAAATAATAGTGTGATCATACTGGTGTCAAATTTGAACTGCTTGAATAACCCACTAGAAAGTCCAGAAACACATACACACATATTTCATTTTCAATAAAGATTCCAATGCAATTCAATGGGGAAAAGAACATGGGGATTCTCTCCAAGGGTGTCAGAACATATAGATATTTGCATGGAAAAAATTAACTATAATCCATATCTCACATCATACATAAAAATTAATTCACAATGCATCACAGGCCTAAACTCAAAAAATAAAACTATACATTTTCTAGAAGGAAATATTTCTCTAAGATAATATCTTAATAATCTTGGGAGAGGCAAAGATTAGACAGAACATAAAAATTAATTAGACAGAACATAAAAAACCTAAAGATAAAGAAAAAAAAATTAATTGGGTCTCATCAAAACTATAAACTTCTCATGAAAAGACAAAGAAAAAGCCTTGTAAGTGGGAAAAATTGTATAAAATATATCTGACAAAGGACTAATATCCAGAATATTAAAGAAATTCCTACAAATCAGTAAGACAATCCAATACAAATTTAGCTAAAGATTTAAAAACTTCATGAGCTCTGGCCGGTTTGGCTCAGTGGTTAGAGTGTCGGCCTGTGGTCTGGAGAGACCCGGGTTTGGTTCCCACTAAGGGCATGTACCTCGGCTGCCGTTTGTCCCCAGCCCTGGTTGGGTCATGTGGGTGGCGACCACTCGATGTGTCCCTCCCAGTCTATCTGAACAAATATCAAAAAATGTCCTCGGGTGAGGATTAAATAAATAAATAAATAAATAAATAAATAAATAAATAAATAAATAAAAACTTCATGAAAGACTAAAAAATGGTCAACAGCAAATGGCAAGGTCTTCATCCTCACTTGTCATCTAGGAAATGTAAAGTAAAACCATAATGAGATACCACTTCATACCCATCTGAATTACTAAAATTAAAAAGATTGATAGTGCCAAATGTTACCAGTGATGTGAACCAGCTATAATGTTTATTTCTTGCTAGTGACAGTATAAAATGATACAGATACTATAAAAAAAGTTTGGCAGTTTCTTACAGAAATTAAACATACACCTACCCTATGAGCCAGCAATTCTACTCTTATAGACCCAAAAGAAATAAAAGCAAAAGTTTACAAAGTCTTGTACAAGCAAGTTTAGAGCAGTTTATTTATAATAGCCCAAACTGGAAAGAACTCAAATTTCTATCAAGAGAAGAATGGATAAACAAATAATGGTTTAGCCAAAATATGGAATACTACTTATCAATTAAAAAAAAAAATTTTTTTTAAAAAGAACCCTGGCCAGTTTGGCCCAGTGGTTAGAGTGTCACCCCTGGACTGAAGGGTCTTGGGTTCGATTCCCAGTCACGGGCATGTACCTGGGTTGCAGATATGATCCCCATGCGAGAGGCAACCAATCAGTGTGTCTCTCTCACATTGATGTTTCTCTCTCTCTCTCCCTCCCTCCCTTCCACTCTAAATATCAATGGAAAAATATCTGTGAGGATTAACAACAACAAAAAAAACCTGCCCAGCCAGTGTGGCTCAGTGAATTCAGCATCCTCCCATGGACTGAGAGGTCCTGGTTTAATTCCCTGTCAGGGCACATGCCCAGGTTGTGGGTTCAATCCCCAGTAGGGGGCATGCAGAAGGCAGCCTATTAATGTTTCTCTCCTTCCTTCTCTAAAAAATCAATTTAAAAAAAAGATCAACATAAGCAACACCATGGACAAACCTCAAAACCATTTCTAGTGGAAGTACCATGCACAAAAAAGTACATACCAGATGACTCCATTCATATATGAAGTACAAGAACAGGCAAAGCAAATCTGTTAGGGAAACCAGAGCCACGGTTGCCTCTGAGAGGAATTGATTGAAAAGAGGTTTTCGGGAATATTCTGGGGTGGTTGAAATGTTCTATAGTCTGGTTTGGGTAGTGGTAGCACAGGTGTATATGTTGAATTCTGTGTGCAATTAAGATCCATGCATACTGTTGTATGTAAATGATTCCTCAGTAAAGAAAAACACTGCAACATATACAGGAATTTCAGAGACAAACAGGTATTTTGACAGGTAGAAATTTATTGGGAAAACAAGATACAAACACAGACACAGGCTTTGTGGAACTCTTGCAGAGACAATTAGGATGCATGAGATATATAAATCAGATCAGGGTGCCACAAATCCTCAAATCACAAGGGACTGAATTCCTTACTGCTTAAACTTGTCTGTTTTCTGTTTGTGTGTTTTTTCAGAAAGAGCTACCCTCCAGATGGTCCCTGACTTACAATGGTTTGACTTACAATTTTCAACTTTATGATGGTGTGAAAGTGACAGGCATCCGGTAGAAGCTGTACTTCGAATGTGATCTTTTCCTGGGCTAGCGGTATGTGGCAGGATACTGTCACACTGGGCAGTGGCACTGAGCTGCAGCTCCCAGTCGGCCACGTGATCAGACGGTAAACAACCCATACTCTACAGTGTCGTATTAACAGCAATTTACAATATTTTGGACTTACAATGGGTTTATTGTGATGTTACCCCGTCGTAAGTTGAGGAGCTTCTGTATTTAGAAAACGGGATTTAGATGAGGTTAGTCTAAGAGTCTGAGAATGTGGGAATGGTGTAGCCTAGCAGGCTTATAGGAGCATATAAGGAGGTTGAAGATAATGGCTGGGGAAAATGTTCATTAAATCTGGCCAATAGGAGTCTCCATTTCCAGTTCTGTTCACATATTTGTAAAATGAGTAGGCTTGCCCAGGTTATCTTTGAGATTCCTTTTAACCTTTGGGTTGAAACCCTGGCTGCAGGTAAGAATCATCCAGAAAACTTTTGGAAAATACTGATGCCTGGGTCTTGCCCAAAACCAATTACATCAAAGTATGGGAGTGGAGTTGAGCATCCATTTGTGTGTGTGTGTGTGTGTTTTATAACTCTGGACCTAGAGGCACAGGCCAAACAGACCCTTGCCACATCCTCTTTTAAATTAATAAACTTTACCTTTAAGAGCAGATTTAGGTTCCAGTAAAACTGAGCAGAAAGTGCAGAGTTCCTGTATAAAACACCCACTACTTCCCCAACTATCAACACCCCCACCATAAAGGTACACTGATGAACCTAGGCTGACACATCCTTGTCACCCAAAGCCCACAGTGTACATTCTATGGGTTTGTACAAATGTATAATGCATGCATTCACCATTACAGTACCATAGAGAAGTCTCATCACTTCCCTAAAAATTCTTTGCACTCTGCCTATTCATGCCTCCCTTCTCTCTAAACAAGCAGTTCTCAACCCGTGGGTTGCGACCCCTTTGGGGGTCGAACAACCCTTTCACAGGGGTTGCCTAAGACATAACAGTTGCAAAATTACAGTTATGAAGTAGCAATGAAAATAATTTTATGGTTGGGGGTCACCACAACATGAGGAACTGTATTAAAGCATTAGGAAGGTTGAGAACCACTGCGAGTCTAAACCATAGTGATCACTGATTTTTTTCTGTCTCCATAGTTTTACCTTTTCCAGAATGTCAAATAGTTATAATCATACAGCATGTAGCCCTTTCAGATTGGCTTCTTCCACTTAGTAACAGGCTTTTACTTCCTCCATGTCTTTTCATAGCTCATTTCTTTTTAGTACACTGCCTGGGTATACCAGTTTATTGAACCATTCATCTACTGAAGGACATGTTGGTTGCTTCCAAGTCTTGGTAATTATGAATAAAGCTGCTATTTTAAACACCTGTACACAGGTGTTTGTATGGAATGAATGTAAGTTTTCAACTCTTTTGGGTTAATACCAAGGAGCGTGATTGTTGGATTATGTGATTAAGAGTTATGGCCCTGGCCAGTTTGGCTCAGCGGTTAGAGCGTCGGCCTGCGGTCCCGAGAGACCCGGGTTCGGTTCCCGCTAAGGGCACGTACTTCGGTTGCAGTTTGTCCCCGGCCCTGGTTGGTCATGCGGGTGGCAGCCACTCGATGTGTCCCTTCACGTCGATGTTTCTCACTCTCTCTCCCTTCCTCTCTCTCCCTCCCACTCTATCTGTACAAAAAATGGAAAAATATTCTCGGGTGAGGAAAAAAAAAGAGTTATGTTTAGTTTTGTAAGAAACTGCCAAACTGTTTTCCAAAGTGACTGTACCACTTTGCATCCTCACCAGCAATGAATAAGAGTTTCTGTCACTCCACATTCTGACCAGCATTTGGTATTGTCAGTGTTTTGGATTTTGGCTATTCTTACAGATGTATAGTGATATCTCACTGTTTAAACTTCAAGTTCCGTAATATTCTATGATACAGAATATATTTTTTTCATATACTTACTTGTCTTCTGAATGTCTTCTTTGCTGGGCTATCCTGTTCAGGTCTTTTGCCCATTCTTTAATTTGGCTGTTCTTTTTCTAAGTATTGAATTTTTAAAAATATGTTTTTATTGATTTTTTTAGGAAAAAAGTAAGGGAGAGAGAGAGATAGAAACATTGATGAGAGAGAGAAACATCAATCAGATGCCTCCTGCATGCCCCCTACTGGGGATCGAGCCCACAACCCAGGCATGTGCCCTGACCGGGATTTGAACTAAGACCTCTCAGTCCATGGGACAACTCTCAATCCATAGAGCCACACTGGCCAGGCTGATTTTAAGATTTCATTGTACATTCTGGATAACAGTCCAATATCAGATGTGTCGTTTGCAAATATTTTCTTCCAGTCTGTGGCTTGTCTTCCTCATCTCTTGACTGATTTTTGCAGAGAGTAAGTTTTTAATAGTAATGAAGTCCAGCCTATTAATTGTTTCTTTCATGGATTGTGCCTTTGGTGTTGTGTCTAGAAAGTTATTGCCATGCCTAAGGTCATCTAGGTTTTCTCTCATGTTATCTTCTAGGAGTTTTGCATTTCCATTTGGGTCTGTGATCTATTTTGAGTTGTTTTTTGTGAAGGGTAAAAGGTCTGGTCTGGATTCATTTTTTTTGCATGTAGTTGTTCCAGCACCATTTGTTGAAAAGACTCTTTACTCCCTTGTATTGCCTTCGCTCCTCTGCAAAAGAGCAATTCACTATATTTATGTGGGTCTGTTTCTGGGCTCTCTGTCATATTTCATTGATTGACTTGTCTTTTTTTTTTTTTTTTTTGTCAATACCACACTGTCTTGATTACTACTGTCGCATGAAGTTGGATGCCCCCTGCATGACTCCAGTCGGGGCCGGGGTCAACCCTGCAGCCCAGGTACTTGCCCTTGACTGGAAATCAAACCCGAGACCCTCTGGTCCGTGGGTCAACACTCTGATCACTAAACCAAACTGGCCATGGCTGATTCAATTTCTTTAACAGATACAGGCTTATTCAGATCATCCATTTTTTATGTAAGTTTTTAGCAAATTGTATCTCTGAAGGAATCAGTGCATTTCACCTAGGTTATTCAATTTGTAGGTAGAGAGTTGTTTATAATATTCTTGCATTATCCTCTTAATGTCCATGGAATCCACAGTGATGTCCCCTCTTTCATTTCTGATACTACTAGCAATTTGTGTCTTTCTTTTTTTCTTAGTTAGCCTGGCTAGAGGCTTTATTGATCTTTTCAAAGAACCACTAGCTTTCAGTTTTGTGGATTTTCTCTACGGATTTACTACTTTCAATTTCACTGATTTCTGATGCAATTTTATTATTTTTATTGCTTATGTTATAATTACTTTATTCTTCTTTTTCTAATATCCTAAGGTGTAAGCTTAGATTATTGATTTTAGATTTTTTTTCTAATATATGCATTCAATCAATGCTATAAATTTCCCTCTAAGCACTGCTTTCTCTGTATCCCACAAATTCTGATAAGCTGCATTCTCTCGTTATGCATATGCTGTACCTTTTGTAGTTGTTCCACAGTCTTTGGATAGTCTTTTTTTTTTCCCAGTCTTTTTTGTCTTTGCTTTTCATTTGAGAAGTTTCTACGATCATAACCTCAAGCACAGAGATTCTTTCCTTGGCCGTATCCAGTCTACTAATGAACCCGTTTAAAAGCATTCTTCATTTCTGTTATGGTGTTTTGAGCTGTGTATTTTCTTTATTATTCCTTCTTAGAATTTTCATCTCTGATTCCATTATCCATTTGTTCTTGCATGCTGTCTACTTTTCCATTAAAGCCCTTCGCACATGAATTATAGATTTTAAAATTCCTGGCCTGATAATTCCAACATTCCCACCATGTCTGACTCTGGTTCTGATGTTTGTTTAGTCTCTTCAAACTGTGTTTTTGCCTTTTAGAATGTCTTGTAATGTTTTTTATTGAAAAGTAGACATGATGTACTGGTTAAAAGGAACTGTAGTTAATAGGCCTTTAGTGATGGATGTGTCAGTAAACTGTGGCAGGAAGGCAAGGGTTCTACAGCCCTGTGCTTAGGTCTCAATTTGTTGGTGAGTCTGTGACCCTCAAATGAACTTCACCAGTGCTTCTTAGTTACCACTCACCCTTAGGTGGGACAGTATGGCTCAAGTGGGCTGGAGTTGGGTATTTCCCTTCCCCCAGCTAGGTTAGGCTCTGATAAAGTCGTTTCTCCTTGCGGCAGGCCCTGTTAAGAAGAACAGTGCTCTGGCTTATTTCACGGTAGTTCCTTTCGCTTTCCCCTGTTGGAAGCACGAGGGGATTTTTCTCTAGTATTCACTACGAGGACCTGGCAGAGCTCATGGAGGTATGAGGGCTCCATGACTGGGCCCCCTGAAGTTTCTCGTGGTTTTGTTTTGTTTTATTGAGATATAACTGACATATAACCCTGTGCACATTTAAAATGTGCAACCTGTTGATCTGACACATTTATAAACTGCAGTATGATTAGCGCCAAAGCGTCAGCTAACACTAACACCTCTATCATGTCACACAACTACCGTGTCTTTTTTGTGGTGGGAACAATTAAGATTTAGCCTCTTAGCAACGTTGAAGTTTATAATACAGTATTGTTGACCATAATCACTATGCTGTGCGTTAGATCTGCCCCCTGAACTTCTTAACTCTCAGACTTGCCCATGCTGAGCCTCTAGCAGTTTGTCAATTACAGTCTAGGTTTTCCAACTTTGGCACTGGTTCCCATTGAGGTTTATGCTCCACTATGTTTTGTTTTAAAATTAACTATATTTTTAAGTGTAATTTATATACAACAAAATGTGCTCATTTTAAGTGAACAGTTCCACCTTATCCCTTTGCCTCAATTATTTTTTAAGCTTCCTAGATGATCTCACATGTGGCCAGGGTTGAGAAAAAGTACTCTGTCATTCTTAGTTGCCAGCTAAGGCCTTGGAACTATCGATTCAGGGTTTTTTGGTGTGTTTTTTTTACTTATTTCTTGGTCTTGGTTTCTTTTTTATAAAACCCTTACCTGGGGATATTTTTCCATTTATCTTCAGGTAGAGTGGGAGGGAGGGAGAGAGAGAGAAACATTGACGTGAGAGGGACACATTGACTGGCTGCCTCCCGCACGACTCGGACCAGGGCTGGGGATGAACCGCAACCAAGGTATATGTCCTTGACCAGAATCAAACAGGTGACTCTTTGGTCCTTGGGCTGATGCTCTATCAGCTGAGCCAAACCAGCCAGGGCTTGGTCTTGGTTTCTTAACATCTCTTGTTCCTGGAAGGAACATCTGTAACACCACCCTACCAGCGGGGTCTCAATTTGCTGATTCCTAATGTTATAGAAGTAGGCTCAAAGTAGAGATAGAAAATGTATTTGAATGGTCAAGTAACTCATCTATCCTTCACTATTGAGCCTGTACCCATTTTCCAAAGCTGGTTTCTCCCTACCTTTCTCTCAACTTCAGCTGCTTTGTGACTATAAGACCTCCTTCCTCCCCTGCCCTCCCTCCCTAAGGAATGTCGTAGCCTCTTCTCCCATCAGACCAGGTTCCTCATCATGCTCTTGGCACACCCTTCCTTATTCCTTCTGCCTTCATCCTTCCTCATCTCCATCTAAGTCCTCTGCATCATTTAAGTCCAAGTTCAAATCCCCCCTCCACCACAGAGCCTTCCTCCCCAGCCAGATCATGTGGCAGTTGAGCACAGAATCATGCCCCCGGTGCCCTCAGAGCTCACCTTGTTCTAGTTGCTTTAAACAATCGAATTCAATTAAACAAACAGGGGTCAGGTGAGGGCTTTCTTTGACGAAAGCATAATGCTAGGTTCTGGGCAACAGAGTGGTGACTAAAACACAAAACAGACATGGTGTCTGCTTTCACATGACAGACTCTAAACAAGTGTAGTAAGCCTTAGAGGTGAAGCTTACCTGGGTGCTGGGGAAACCTATCAAGGGGATGTACTGTTTCTGATGTGCAGATGGGTCTGCGCAAGAACATCATAGCTCTTGGAATACCAAATGTAGTTCACAATTCTTTGTATCCTGTAGCTTCATATACCACATGATCAAATGTTTATTAGCCAGTCCTGAACTCACAGAACAGGTACTATAGGAAAGGCAGGGGGTCATTATAGGCGGCAATATAGCACCAAGCATTTTTTTTTTTTTCATTTTCTCCTCTTTCCTTTCTACCTCTTTATCTCCTTCCTTCTCTGTTCCTTGTCCCATTTCTGGTCTTCCCTGACCTAACCCTGAACCAGCCTGGGACCCAGGGCATTCTGGTCAGGTCAGTGCTCAGCTATGTACTCCCTTACCTCTTCTTCGTTATCTATTTCTTAGCTCATCCCATCTGGAGAGAAAAGTACAGACCTAAGGTTTTCTACTTTGGCTACCCATTAGCATCACCTAGAAAGCTGATGCTTAGCTCTCCCTCCCCTCAAATCAAATTATTAACTTAAAGTGAAGTCTTGATATAGATCGTTCTTATAGCTCCCCAAGTGACTCAAATGGCAGCCAGACCAAGAACCATTGCAACAGACTAAGGTTTTAAAAGCCTCCACCTTCTCAGCTGAAGGTGATGGCCTCCAAAGATAACCATGAAGCCTGGCATGGACCAACAGGATGGCATCACTCGCACCAGGAGCAGGGGAAAGACAGGTCTGCCTATCTCTAGCATCTCAGCGCCAGAAAGACTGTCACTCACAAAGTCGAAGCCAGCATCCGGGCTGGAAACGGAAGTCGGGGAGAAGAGATTTGTTCATAGGCATGCAGAGAACGAGGAGGCAGAGCGCCCCGTAAAGTAAGCGTCGTGTGCCTTTGATGGCGTAGAAGGAAGCTTACAGGAGGGAATAGCTGCAAAGGAGCTGGCACAGCATTAGTTCTTAACAAATGACAGCTTTTACACTGACATTTTATTTCAAATTATTTACACAAGAAGGAGCAGCAAGTAAAATTAATTCCATTTCATAGATTGGAAAAAAGAGGTTTAGAGAGTAACTTTCCTGCCTTTCCATCCCCCACCTCAACCCCACCCCCAGAGGCCAGCTCACTGTGCAAGTCAACTCACCGCCCCCCCCCCCCCCACCATGGCAGTGTAATGGCTAAGATGTGAGCACTCAAAATTAACTGCAAAGATTACTCACCACAAAACCCTGAACAGGTAAGTAACCTTTCTTAACTTCACTTTTCTCACCTGTAAAATGGGAACAATATAAAGGTTCCTGTCCTCACAAGGCCATTGAGAACGGTAAATGAGATTGTGTTTCAGTGCACAAGCTTGACCTATTATTATTCCAGCTGTCATAGCACTTATCACTCTTTTTTTTTTATCCTCACCAGAGGACATTCTTTGCATTTATCTTCAGAAAGAGCGAGAGGCAGAGAGGGGGGAAGAGAGAGAGAGAAACATCGATGTGAGAGAGACACATTGAGTGGTTGCCACCCACACAACCCCAACCGGGGCCGGGGACGAACTGCAACCAAGGTACGTGCCCTTAGCGGGAACCAAACCCGGGACTCTCCGGTCCACAGGCCGGTGCTCTAACCGCGGAGCCATACCGGCCAGGGCACTCTTTCATGTAATAATGATTTACTTGTCTCTCTCCTCCCTACCTAACTCCCCAGGCCATTTATCTCTAGCTTGTAAACTCCCTACATTTTTCAATCAGTTCTGAAAAGAATTTTATCACACATATAAAGGAATCCACATGAATGGTTTAAAGAACTGACACCTGTGTACCCATCATTCCACTTAAGAAAATGACGTATCAATTCCTTGGAGGCTTTTGTGTCTCTCTCGGCAAAAATAACCACCTTTCTGAACATTGTTTCCTTAGATTTTCTTTATCAAAAGTAGATGAATCCCAGTAACTATTTTTCATCTTTGTATCCCCAGAACATGGAACTTTGGAGACATTCAGTAAACGATGGGTAAATGAATGACTGTCCTAACAGAACTAGAACCAGAACAGGGTTTTGTGCTGTCTAGCTTTGGCAAAGTTCTCTAAACCTCAGTTTCCTCCTCTGTAAAGAGGCCAGGTTCCATGCTCACTGAGTTCCCTTCCGGCATAAGTCTACGATTCACCCAGGAGATGTTTCCTCAGGCTGGGAAGCTACTGGAGAAAATATCAGAGCATCCCAACTGCTGTGCCAGGGCCCGCTAGTGGGCTTCAAATGGGTAACAGATGTTAAAGTATCAATCCCTTGAGTTCCAGGGGCAGCAGAGCCCTAGGGCTGACTGCATCCAACCACAAATACTCTTATCTCTTTACCCCCATATATATGCTTTTTAAAAAATATTACCCTTTCCTGTCATTTGCTCTGTGTGCCAATAGGGAAAAGGTTGACCGCACTATATTATATTATGCTGGGTGGGGGGCTAGATTCAGCCTACAAATCCAGGACATTTGGTGGACACTCTCTTTCCCCTGTTCAGAGGCCACTGGCCCACTACAGAGGTGCCATACCAGTAGTTTCTGGCCTAGAGACAGCTGGGGAGAGATGGAGGGGAGAAATGTCTCAATGCAAGAAAGAGAAAGGAAGCCTTGAAGAAAGGGGTGCAGAGGAACCTTGCCCCAGGCTTTCCTTGCAGCTGAGGCAGAGAGGCAGGAATGTGCCCACGAGAGCAGACCTGGAGGGCCGCGTCCAGGGCTCCCTGCAAGGAGACTCAGAACTCCCCACAGGCGGCCCAGCCCAGCTGCTGCCCAGCCACAACTGTTGGCAGGGAGTCTCCAGGTCTAAAATTAGCCTCCAGCTCTCCACCCAGGCAGTTCCACCACTCACTCTGGCAGACAGGGCCCTGCGGTGAGGTAATGACTGAGAGTCGTCTGTCTCAGGACAGCAAGGGGTTAGGGGAAGGCAGCACAGAGCACAGTCCGCTGCCCCATCATGGTCAGCCTCGGGCTGGTAGCTGGAGGCATGAAAAGCAAGAGCACTTGTGTGTATGGAACTTGCTTTTTGCTTTGCCTCTGCTTTTCCTCTTTGTCTGCACCTACAAGGTACACCCTGTCCTATTCTTAACTCAAGGAACACACAAAAAAAGGAAAGCAAACTTTTACTGAGAGTTTTAAGATGTGCCACGTTTTCAATTTTGCCAACACAGCCTTGTGAAGTCAAGATCACTATTCCCATAATACAGAACACCAGGGAATGCTCATCAAATTAGTTGACCTAAGTCGGCAACCCTGTGAGGAAGACTCCAGAAGTGCTCGCTCCCTTCTTTTGGAGGGGAAGTGGGCTTTCGGGGGGGAAGGGGAGTCTCTAAGGCAAGCTCCCTCCCAGAGGCAGAGCCTGAACCCCTAACTCCCTGACGCCCACCTCTAGTTCCCTCAACTTCTGATGGTCTGGTCAGGAAGCCTGTGGCTGAAGCTGCCAAAATAAGCGGCCAACCCAGAAGCCAATCACTGGGCAGATGTCCCTCCCACCCCTGGGCTGAGCGCACAGTGGTGTTTATGTGATGGCTGCCAGGAAGCAGGGAGGGGCGGCGAGGCTCTGAGTGGGGACTAGTCCATGGTCCATAGCCTGAGAGGAGGGGTGGGAGGGCTGTGAGAAGGATGACCGTGGTCACCAGGGACTGTGGAAATGCCCCCAAAGTCATTGAATCCCACCAGCCAAAAGTTTCCCAGAGATCCTTTCCCTAAGGACCATTAGCCAGGGCTCATCCAACCTCAGCCCCTCCCTCACTCCCTCACTATGGAACCTGTCCTATCTCCAGGTGAGTAGGAGAGGGGACAGTGAGAGGAAGGGGGGGAATGGCGACTGTCTCAGGGATGAGAGCTGGACCCAGGGCCAGCTCCCAGTCCTGACTACATGAGGAGGCAGGGGTAGTGTGGCCAGGATTTGAATCTGGTATCGTCTCTGAGTCTTTTCCAGTCTTTTTATAGCTACTTCCAGCTGGGAATCCTCAGTGCTGGGGCAGATACCCTTTTCTCTGGGAATAATGTCAGAGCCAGAGGGGACCAAGGACCCAACAGCCAAGCCTTCTCATTTACAAATGAGAAAACTGAGGCCCAGGAGGCAGGACTGACGTGCTCAAAGTCACAGAGTCAGTTCCTATCAAATTCGAGTCTAGAGCCCAGATCTCCTGACTCCTAGCCCAGGGTTCCTAGCCCTAGCCATGTATTTAGGAGAAAAAAAGAAGTCTAAGTTCCCTTCTAGCTCAAATACACTATGATTCTATAACAGGTTTCTGTTTTCCTCCTCTGCGACAACAGACCTCAGTGGGTCATACAATTCACCAGGGACTCTTCATGCTCCTCGACCAAACATGCTGGTTTCTTCTTAGACCTTCGGGACCTCTCATCTGTACCTGGCACTGTTGCTCACTTTTTTCCTTATCAAGACTTTTTAGAAGTATGATCCCCTCCTCCATATATCTCTAACTGTTCATTTCGTCTCCCTCATTGGCTAGTTGTAGGTAGTCAAAAGTATCCCCAGGCTTATCCCCTTCCACTGCTGAAGATGCCCAGTCCTGTCCCCTTACCCCAGCTCCAGCAGTCCCAGGAGCATCCACTCACTGGTCTCGTGGAAGGTTCTGAGCAGGAGAAGACAGTGACACCATCAGAGCCCCGCCATGAAACAAAATGCCCTCAGCAAGATTTAAGTTCCTCAAAAACTATTCTAGACGACACAGGATGAAGGCCTGCTGAGCTTCTGAACCATCCCCTATACCTTACCTAGGGCTGACAGCCAGCACACTGGAGAGGGAGCCTCCCAGCTCCTTCAGCAGGCTTAGCAGGTATGTCTGTGCCAGCCTCCTTCTGCCTCTCAGATTCTCCTCTGCACCAAGGAGGGAGCAGGCTGTACCTTCTGTCTCCTAGTGAACTCCAGGAGTCATCCCGCCGATGGGTGTCATTCCTCAACCCCACTGCTCCCTATGCATCCCACACATAGGTTGTGGCAAAGGACACCTTCCCTAGCAGGTGGAAAGGGCTTGTCTTCCTTCAGGAGAAGTAGCAACCTCTGATCCTAAAATGTGACTAAGTTGCAGCCTAAGTTGCCCCAAGTTCCCAAGAGAAAGGATCCATGTGGAAACAAGGTTCTATTGTTCTCCCTCGCCTTCCACTCCTTCCCTCACATGATTGGCTCACGAAAACCCGGCCAGCCAAGGGAAGTGTTTACTACCCTGGAACTTTCCAACCTTCCTGGAGATATAAAGGAGCAGAAAAATATAGAAAAACAACTCTTTCTTGTGGATTTTTTTCCCTTGGTTTTAGAAGAAACAACTATGGATTTTTTTTTTTTTTCTGCCTCTCAGGCCTTCCAATTTCTAAATATATCAAGTATAATCATTTTGAGCCAACCAAGTTATTTACAATATGTGTTTATCTTGCTTAACTAACAGAAAATGACTTGAGATTTGTATGGGATTCTTAAAATAGTTCCTAAGTGTTTCCTTAAAAATATTATATTTCCATTTCCCAAAAATCGAACCTCCCTAATTTTTGTATCAAAAAATACCTTAGGCAGCCTGTGCACATGCTTTCTTTTTCAAAGTGGTAAATACAAACTTTCAGTTTAATAAGTTTTTTTTTAATCCTCACCTGAGAATATTTTCCATTGATTTTCAGATAGGGAGGGAGAGAGGGGAGAGAGAGAGAGAAACATCGATGTGTCTCTCTCACATTGATTGGTTGCCTCTAACACCACCCCAACCAGGGCTGGGGATGAACCGAGGTACATGCCCTTGACCAGAATCGAACCCGCCACTCTTTGGTCTGGGGGCCGACACTCTAACTGCTGAGCCAAACTGGCCAATTTAATAGTTCTTGCTTCCATAACAGACAGGTTGTATTTCAGCCAGCTTAGTGGCAAGAAACATAAAAACACTTACAAACAGGTTATATGCATGTCATATTGCTTGGATGGGTAAAAAAATATATATATTCAATTAAAATGTCACCATTGTAGCATGTTCCTTATACAAATATTTTCTGATTTGTATGCATCAGAGCAAAGTTCAGTTCATACTCAACATGCTTGAATATTATTTTTTTCACCTCCTCTCTGTACTCTTACAAGCATGTTCTGAAGCCCCTTATTGTTACCTCTGCATTTTTTCCTTCAGTTTGCCATCCCTTTCATCTATTACCCCCTACGTAGAATAACCAGCAAGGGACTTCCATTTGCTGACTGGGACTAGGATTATGAAAATACCAGATCTCACTCACTTGCATCTTTCTACAGAGATGAGAATAAAAGAGAAGACAACAGTTTTCTTAAAAATGTACTTTTCTACCAAAGGGTGTCATGACTCCTGAGTTCCAAGACGCTTCTGGTTTAAAATCAACTTCATTTACTCCTATTCCCCATTCCTCCTCAACTCAAGGAGGTAAGAGAAGAAATCGTAATTCCACTTCTCCTTTGTTTTTCAAAAGAAGCTCTAGAAACAGAGGGACACACCTATGAAGACAAGGGTCACCTACAGGCCAAGGAGATAGGCCTCAGGAGAAACTAGATCTGTCCACCTTGATCTTGGAATTCAGCCTCCTTAATTGTGAGAGAACAAATTTCTATTGTTTAAGCCAACCCCTCCCCCCAAATAAAAAGAAGTTCAACACTTCTTTAGCAGTATGGGCTCTGTTCTGGGGATGGGACAGAGAAAGGAACAAAGGGACCTGTTAGATGAGAAATGTCAAGTGTTGGCCTGCCCTTTGCAATGTAGAATTTAATATCAACAAGAAGTTCTTTTGCAAGTAACCCTCATCCATCCATATCAATAGAGCGTGTCACTGGAGAAATTTCAGAAAACCCACAGATCACCCCCCAATAGCAGCTGAGTTGGGCACATGACCCACCCCCAGCTAGGTGGCAATAATTTCAGCCAGCTTACTGGCAAGAAACATAAATAAACTTACAAACAGGTTATATGCATGTCAGATTGCTTGAATGAGTAAAAAAAAAAAGGGGGGGGGGGGGCTCATGAAACTCAGACATTAAAAGGAGCATTCTTAGCCAATAAGAAAGGAATGAGCAACGGCAGAATGGCTAGTGGTGCGGCGTGCTGAACAGAGCACTGCCACAGCATCCCGAGGCAGGCTGTTAAAACTCTCTTACATTCTTCATTGGTAAAATCAGGAGATTGAGCCCTGGCCGGTTTGGCTCAACGGTTAGAGTGTCGGCCTGCGGTTCGGTTCCCGCTAAGGGCATGTACCTTGGTTGCAGTTTGTCCTGGCAGCCACTCGATGTGTCCCTTTCACGTCGATGTTTCTCTCTCTTTCTTCTTCCTCTCTCTCCCTCCCACTCTCTCTGAACAAAAAATGGAGAAAAATGTCCTCAGGTGAGGATTTAAAAAAAAAAATCAGGAGGTTGAGCAAAGAGATGTATTTTAATGTCCTTTTTTGTTTTTTACATTTATCTTCAGACAGAGTGGGAGGGGGGAGGGAGAGAGAGAGAGAGAAAAACATCACTGTGAGAGAGACACATTGATTGCTTGCCACCTGTACAACCCCAAATGGGGCCGGGGACTAACCACAACCGAGGTACGTGCCCTTGGCCGGAATCAAACCTGGGACTCTTTGGTCTGCAGGCCGACGCTCTAACCCTCTAACTGCTGAGCCAAACTGGCCTGGGCTCAATGTCTTTTAAGAGGCAACTCAAATCAATTTGTCGTGACTGCAAGGCGAGCTATTTGAGAAAGACTGAGACTGCATCTGGGCTCAGTTCTATTGGTGATGTCAGCCATTGGCCTGGAATAGGAAATGCAGGTATTTTCCATCTTAGATTTTTAAAACTTCTGAGATCCATTCTCGTCCTAGGATTCTTTATGGAAGGCAATATCCAAATCCAGTCAAAGAGAGAAAAGGGGGCTCTGAGAGCTGGTTAAATGATAATAAACAATAATAGCAACTAATACTCATTAAACATTACGTATCAGGAACTGTTCTAAGTCCTATAGATGCATTATTTCACTTACTTGTCACAACAAACACTCAGTGAGGGAGGTACTATTAATATTTCCATTTTACAGATAAGGAAGTGAGGCATACTAAGGCCCAGGGATCTGCTGATGAAGGCACAGCTTACTTAATACTGGGGCTGGGATTCGAACTCAGGTAGTCTGACTTCAGAGACTCGCCCTTGACAAGTATGCTATGATGAAGGAAGAAAAGGAAGAGTAAAGGCACTAGCAGATGGAATGGAGGACACAACGGCAACCTCAGACGTTAAGGCAGAAAGGATGCTGCTCCTACGGAGGAAGGTGGGCACCGTGAAGGCTGTGCAGGCTCCGTTCAAGGTTAACCACCTGCCTTTCCCAAGCACGCCAGCAATGCTTGTGGGAAGCAGAGGGCCATGACCAATACTTCAGAGCTATCTTTGGCTTATCTAAACAACCTTGTTGGAGTACACAAGACTGACCCAGATGAAGTAGAAATAAAAGAAAATATCTAAAAGATAATCAAAGAAAATATCAACTGTGAGTGTCAGATCACTGAAGTGCAACAAAACTTCCAAAGAGTGAGGTCAGCTGGGACTGAAATCACGGAAGAAGGCTTCAGAGAAGAGATGGGATGATGGGCAGAGTTTTGAAAGGCAAGCAAAAGGAGTATCATGACACTGGAAGGCAGCATTCAAGAACCTGAGAGAAGACTAGTCCAAGGTAGGCAGACCCCAACTCAGGTTCTCCAGGGACAAGTGAGGGTGAAATGAAGCCATTGCTTTCTGGATGGTTACTTCTAGAGTTTAAATACACTCTTCTGCATCTCCCAGCAAAGGGACTGCTTCCTGGCTGTCTTTCTCGCACCTAACATTTGTGCCCTACAACTAGAGTAAAGGGATTTAATGGGGAGGATGCCCTTAAGTCAAACTGAGAACTTACCATGTAACAGGTATTGGGCAAAGCACTTAGGCAGAGTTCTTGACTCAGGATCCATGGGGAAGTGGCAGGGGCCCGTGAACCTCCCCAAAAAAGTATGCAAAATACATAAGGGGGCAAGCAAATTTCTGGGGAGAGAGTCCACAGTTTCTTCATCAGATTCTATACATACATATAAGCCACAAAAGTTAAAGAGTCCCTGCACCAGGATGATAAAAGGGGAAAAATGCCCAGGTCCAGCATTGTAGCAATTCACAGTCTCACGAGAGAAGACAAACACAGACACAAATAACTCTGGTGCAAGGCAGACTTTGATAAGTGCACTAATGGAGGTACCCAAAAAATGCAGAGAGGGAAAAGGAGAGCAGAGTTCATTTCAGCTGGGCTGTCAGTAGGACACCCTCTCACCCCAACCTGGCGCTGAGATCCAAGTTTGTAATGAGGAAAACAACCAGCCTTACCGTTTCCCAGGCCCAGACAGAGCCTCTGGCAGCACCTCTTTCTTTGGTACTCCCAGTGGAGTTGAGGCTGGCTCTGTTCCTGCCAGGGAGGTGAAGGAGGACACTGTTTTCAGGACAACGGGAGGCGGTAGGAAGAAGCACATCCTGATATGAGCAATGACCCGGTTCTCCATTTCTTTCCTTTCTACCCAGCCCCCATTCTCTGAATTCCTGAGGCACTTGTAATCCCGACACTCAGTCAGTACTGAATCCCTAACCATGTCCTTTATCCCTAAATTACAGAGACCCCTTACTCTCCAAGCCAGTCTTTTCTCTTACCTCTCCATCCAGAAACTTTGTGCCATTACCATATTTCATTTTCTTCCAAAAAATCATCACCATCTGGAATTCTTATCTATTTTTATGTGTTTATGTGTCTTTTCCTCGTGAAATGTAAGCTCTGTGAAAGTACAGCCTTTACATTTCTGGCTCCCTTCTATGTCCCTAATCCCTACAACATTGCTGGCAACATCTGAGTGCTCAGTAAGGATGTACTGACTGACTGTCTCCTAGTGCCTCGGTATCCAAGTCCCAGAAAGAAAAGTGTAAGGAGAAATGACGGCACTTGTTTTCTCCTGAAAACATTTTTGAGATGCTTGTTGTGCAAAACAGCCTTTAATTAAAATGGTCATGGCAGAATGTAGCCAGGGAACCATGTGTGAAACCCAGAATTGAGTCTTCTTTCGCCTTCTGCATAAACTCTATCGCCAAATTCTGTCACTTGCCTTTGATAGCTCTCAACTTTCTTGTCACCCTTCTCAGCTAGGCCCTCATCACCCACACCTTAGGTCACTGTGAGAACCACCTGAGTGGCCTCTCTATCTCCAAGCCATCTTGCAAACTTCCAAAAGCTTAATCTACCTATGGTCATAATTCCTAGGACATAAAAGGTGTTCAATAAATGTTTGAAGAATTAAAATATGAATCAGTGGATGGATATAAGAAAACACTCCCTTCTACCATATCCAACCCCTGCTCTAAAATGTTTCTGTTGCTCTCTACCAAGTCCACACTCAGCAGCTTGGCACTCGACACTCCAATCATGTCACAACCACCTTTTCAACCTCATCTCCTTCATACCGTGGGAGCCTCTGCACGATAGGATTTGTGTTCCCTAAACTTTTACTTAGCTTCTGCTATATTCCTCCAGTGGAAATATTCACCTTTGATCACACACACACACACACACACACACACACACACACACCAATAATCATAGACTACTGGAGCTGGAGGAGGCCTTAAAAATTCAAGCAAGCCCTGGCCGGTTTGGCTCAGGGGTTAGAGCGTCAGCCTGCGGACCAAAGAGTCCCATGTTTGGTTCCCGTTAAGGGCACGTACCTCGTTGCAGTTTGTCCCTGATCCCAGTTGGGGTCGTGTGTGTGGCAACCAGTCAATGTGTCTCTCTCACATCGATGTTTCTCTCTCTCTCTCTCTTTTCCTCCCTCTCTCCCTCCCGCTCTATCTGAAGATAAATGCAAAAAATGTCCTCGGGTAATAAAGAAAAGAAGAAAAAAAAATCAAGCGAAAGGAATTCCTTTTGGGAACTACAGCAAAATACAAAGCAGTGGTGGATAAAATATGTCAAACTTCTCTTTATTTACATAATTAACCTCTCCACAATGTAAGGGAAATCTCCAGGGGCCAAAGGAATGACGTTGTGAGTGTCAGAACAGCAAGCAGACGCTAACACTTCGGCAGCCCCTTAGTTAGGGGCAACTGACAAACTTTATATAATAGATTAGATCAAACAACTGTGTTTTAAATTATTAAAAACAAAAGACTAATACGGTATTTTTAAAAGAACCAAATTTGAAATAGAGCCAAATAAAACTTATATTTGAAAACTAGTCATTGAATCAAATGAAAAAATGGGGTAGATGTCTCTCCCTCCATTTCTCCCTCAAATGTCTTCCTGTTTCTTTGTGCCTGTGCAATGTCCCCGCCTCTGCTGCTGGAAGTCCACCTGCGATGGGCCCCTCCTCCTCCTGTCCCTTTCCTCCCGCCCTCAACTCGGCTGAAATAGAAAAGAAAACCAAGAACTGAGAATATACATTAAGACTTTGTGCCCTGGCCGGTTTGGCTCAGCAAATAGAGTGTCGGCCCACGGACCAGAGAGTCCTGGGTCCGGTTCCCGCTAAGGGCACGTATCTCTGTTGCAGTTTGTCCCCAGCCCCGGTTGGGGTCGTGTGGGTGGCAACTACTCGATGTGTCTCTTTCACATCGATGTTTCTCTCTCTCTCCCCCTCTCTCCCTCCCACTCTACCTGAAGATAAATGCAAAAAAAATGTCCTTGAATGAGGATTTAAAAAAAGTTTTTTAAAAGACGTTGTCCCTGGTTCATGAGGAAATCCTCAATGTCCTCCTTGCCCGCAAGTCTCTGACTCAGAGGTGGCGCTGAGCAGAGTGAGGAGATCAGCTGGTGGGGAGGGAGGGCTGAGAGAGGGTGCGTATGTGCACAGGCCTGCATGCCTCCATTTGAACCCTGGGTTGGCAGGCAGGGTGGAAAGGAGTGGATCAGAGGATTTGTAAGAAGATCTCAGCGGAGAGGCCTTTAATCTTTGAGGCAACTGCTTGTATGGAGACCATGTTGTGAGATGACCTTGGAGACCAAGTAGCCAGAAGCACTGGGATGGCTGCCACCTCTTAATTCAGGCAACTGAGTCTTGAAAGACCAGGGCCAAAATGTCAAAGACTGACTGTCTTCTTGGCCCATTGTGACCCTGGAGAGGTTCCGAACCTAGCCCTGAAAGAGGCATCCCATTCCAAAGGTTAGGAAACTGAAGCCCTCTAAAGAAAAGGGCCCTGCCCAAGAATCCTCCCTAAGTCCATCACAAAGGCAGAACTGAAACTGAGCCACCCGCCAGTGTTCCTGCCTTCCAGTCCCAGGCAGGAATCCTCAGAGTACTGACACATGCCGCCGAGGGACAGGCTAGCTTTTCCCAACTGCTGAGCTTCTGTGACCTGGAACATCCCCAAACATCTCTCACTCTCCGCAAAATCCTTGCCTTCTAACCTACCCCGTCCCTCCCCAGTGCAAATATTTGCCTGGGATCCGAAAGGAAGGATGGAGGCAGGGCTGAACATCCAGGACAGAAGGGTGGTTAAAGAATGTGTACTTGGTGTCAGGTGCTGGCCATGGGTGGCCCGGAGACTGCTGAGGAACTGGTCGCAGCGGGGTCTTGGACTGAGAAACTGAAGCAGCACTGGCAAAAGGGTAGCTGATAAACGTATCTATCCACTCCTGCCTGCACAGCCATTCTCTAATTCTACCAGCATTCACTGAGCTCCTAATGTATGCTCCTCTTATGTTAAATCTAACTGGGCACCTAACATGTGGTAGACTCACTAAATCTTATTTAGTTATAAGAAAGGCTCTACAGAGAAGGCATTAGAGCCCTGTTACCCAGATGAAGCACCCGAGGCTTGAAAAGGAGGAAGTACCTTATACAGAGTCCTGACTGGTAAGTAATAGAGCTCAGATTTGAACCCTGCCCTGTCTTCAAATTCCTTAATTTTTTCCAGCAGCCATCAGTGCTTTTTATCTCACTTAGTTCTCCATAAAAACGTAAATGCTCGTCCGACTGGTGTGGCTCAGTGGTTGAGCGTCGACCTATGCACCAAGAGGGCGCTGGTTCAATTCCCAGTCAGGGCACACGCCCAGGTTGTGGGCCAAATCCCCAGTGGGGGGCATGCAGGAGGTGGCCAATCGATGTTCTCTCTCATCAATGTTTCTATCTCCCTCTCCCACTCCCTCTCCCTTCCTCTCTCTCTAAAATCAATAAAGAAAAAGAAAAGTAAATGCTCCATGAACATTTTAGTTTGTTTTAAAATGAATCACTTCTCCCTGGCCGGTTTGGCTCAGTGGTTAGAGCGTCAGCCCGCGGACCAATGAGTCACAAGTTCGATTCCAGTCAAGGACATGAACCTCGGTTACGATTCATCGCTGGCCCTGGTTGGGGTCATGCAGGAGGCAGCCACTCAATATGTCCCTTTCATGTTGATGTTTCTCTCTCTCTCTCTCTCTCTCTCCCTCCCTCCCTCCCCCCCCTCTCTCTTCCTCTCCCTCCCTCCCACTCTATCTGAACAAAACTGGAAATATGTCCTTGGGTGTGGATTAAAAAAATAAAAATATAAAAATAATCACTTCTGCAGTCATTCAAGATTTGCAAAGTAAATAAAAATTGAAAAATACACATCACTCAATTTCTTGGGTATTTAGATATAAAATTGTTGGTCTGCCCACTATGTCATTTCTCCATTCCCACCCCACCTTTCTTTCCCCCGTTCCCATCCTTAGGCCCTCCTCCTGGGTCCTGATACCATAAAGCACAATTCTACCTGCTATGGAGTGGGACACAAGCTTGGTCTCTGCTCCACACCACAAAACAGTTGAAAAGAAATGGGTAGAGGACGCAGGTAACACCTCTTTCTTGCACTTGTTTTCTCATCTGTTAGTAATGGGCCTGGATCTCTGTTTATGACTTTATGCATCTGTAAGCCACAAGCTGGGCGGTAGCCACGGTGTCCCCATGAGCCTCAGTGGATAGGAGTCCACATGACAAGCTTGAGCTTCCTGGTCTTCCTGGCCAATCGCCTGGGTTGTTTCATCAGTACTGTCAGGGGTGCCCCAAAGTTTATTGAATTTTCCCTGCATTTACGTCATTGTTTAAAATAAAGGTGGCTCAGGCCCCAACATCTGTCAGTAAATTCCAAGCTTTTGATATTCGTTTCACACATAAGAAGGTGGAAATTTATTTTTGAATGTCATTCAATTTTTCAATACCTAAATAAATTAAAGACACACACACATACACGCAAATAATTTTTAAGCTTTTTTTTTTATATTGTAGAATTCTTGTTTAAGGTATTTCAGAATCCAGCATCTGGTTATCACTGCTTATAATCCTTTTTTTCTTTTTCTTTTTTTCCAACAGTCTCTGGTCAGCATAGTGGGACTATGAATTTCTTCTTCATACTTTTATGCATACCACAGCGCTTTTACTGATTTATTTTATGCCTTGGTTTGGTAAAAAAAAAAAAAATTAAAGTGGCTTACAAGGACCATAGAATATAAGATGACATAAACTAGAAGTAGTTTTTTTTGGGGGGAGGGCAGTGAAAAATAAAGGTATAGGCATAAAATTGATACCAAAATGCAGATCTTAAAATCTTTTACACTTTTTGCCCTGGCCGGTTTTGCTCAGTGGTTAGAGCATCAGCCTGCGGTCCAGAGAGACCCGGGTTCAATTCCCGCTAAGGGCGCGTGCCTCGGTTGCAGTTGGTCCCCGGCCCTGGTTGATCGTGCGGGTGGCAGCCACTCGATGTGTCTCTTTCACTTCGATGTTTCTCTCTCTCTCGTCGAAGTTTCTCTCTCTCTCTCTCTCTCTCTCTCTCCCCCTCCCTCCCTCCCTCCCACTTTATCTGAGCAAAAAATGGGAAAGAAAAAAAAAAACTTTTACACTTTTCCCCAGATGCACCATAAATTGAACTTTGAAGCTTTCTAATGCCCAACACGAAGAGAGTAGCCTGAGTGGTGTCACAACTTACACAGTCAATAAAAATTAAAACAAATTGTTCAAAAGGAGCCAGCTATTTGTAATATTTTGGGAGGGTTCTCACACACAGAGGGAGCAGAGTTTCTCAGACCCATCCTTGCAGCAGCTCTAATGGACAAGTTCACAGGGGCCGGTCTTCCTCGGCCACTTCCTAAGTTAGTACATCTATGCTGTGGTGTGACTGAAAGGGGCACAGGGGGCTGCTGGGGCTCGTAATGTTCTGTTTCCTCAACAGGGTGTTCATTACACAAGTATGTTCATTTTGTGGAAATTCATCAAGCTGTACACTTATATGTGCACTTTTCTGTACATATAAGATACTAAATGAAAAGTTAAACACACACACACATACACACAACCAGGAACCACAAGGGCAATTTGCATCCTTTTCTAAAAAACTGGTTCATAGTTAAGAAATTTTTAGTCCAGCCAATGTGGCTCAGTGGTTGAGCGTCGACCCATGCACCAAGAAGTCGCCAGTTTGATTGCTGGTCAGGGCACATGCCCAGGTTGTGGGTCTGATCCCCAATGGGGGACATGCAGGAGGCAACCAATCGAAGTTCTCTCTCATTGATGTTTCCATCTCTCTCTCCCTCCTCTCCCTTCCTCTGTCTCTTAAATCAATAAAGGAAAAAAAAAATCCCAGTCAGTGTGGCTCAGTGGATTGAGCGTCCCATGGACTGAAAGGCCCCAGTTCAATTCCTGGTCAGGGCACATCTCTGGGTTTCAGGCTAGATCCCCGGGGGGGGGGGGGGGGATATGATTGGTGTTTCTCTTTCACATTGATATTTCTCTCTCTCCTTCCCCCTCTCTCTAAAAAACCAACAGAAATATACTTAACAGAAATAAATTACAGCCCTGGCCGATTTGGCTCAGCAGTTAGAGCATTGGCCTGCAGTCCAGAGAGACTGGGGTTCGGTTCCCGCTAAAGGCACGTACCTCAATTGCAGTTAGTCCCCAGCCCTGGTTGGCTGTGCGGGTGGCAGCCACTTGATGTGTCCCTTTCACATCGATGTTTCTCTCTCTCTTCCTCTCTCTCCTTCCCACTCTATCTGAACAAAAAATGGAAAAATGTCCTCAGGTGAGGATAAAAAATAAATAAATAAATAAATAAATAAATAAATAAATAAATAAATATTACAAGGTAAAAATAATACTCATTCTTGCTTGTCTTGTGGATACTTCTAACACTGAACGCAGCACTTGTTAGAACCTAAGAGTCTGTAAAAATTTAAAGATCTATCCATCATGCTTTGCTCAGAATATATAACATATTCAGCCCAACGCCCTTTTTTTTTTTTTAAATCCTCACTCGAGGATTTTTCCATTTTTTATTCAGATAGAGTGGGAGGGAGAGAGAGAGAGAGAGAGAGAGAGAGAAAGAAACATCGACGTGAAAGGAACACATCGAGTGGCTGCCAACCAGGGCCAGGGACAAACTGCAACCGAGGTACGCACCCTTAGCGGGAACTGAACCCAGGTCTCTCAGGACCGCAGGCCAACGCTCTAACCGCTGAGCTAAACCGGCCAGGCCCAACGCCCTTTAAATACTCTTTCCTAACTATTCTCACCTCTTCCAGTAGTGTTTTTTAATATCACATAACATATAAATCTATTAACTGTGGATCACAGGGTCAAAGAAGGATTGTCTGAAAGCACAAAATGTTTGGTTGGCCTAGTTTAGACCTCATTACCCTTGGATATAAGGAAAAGTGCTCATGGAAAATAAAAGGGTAGATTTTGAGACTAGTGGAACTTGGTAGAGAACTAGACAGTGAGCGGCCAACTCTAAGAACAGCCTCTAGGCCCCGTTCCAAAGCAAACTCTGCTATGGCGGCTATGCTGCTCTGCTCCATAAAGCTCGGCACCAGAGGGCAAGACCAGGCTCCGTGGCCTGGAAAATTACTGCAGTGCAACTACCAGCAGCTCCTAAAACCAGCACAGAAGAGGTTGCTTCAGAAGACCTTGTGCTGCAAAGCAATTAGAACCACAGAGTGCGCCTGAACAACTCCCAGCACAGGAAGCAGCAAGCAGTCCGGCACCACCCAGCAGGTGAATGGGGCCTCAACTCAGATTGAAGGGCCCTCCCTGGGTGGTGGGTAGGATAGAGAGCAGCTATGTGGCTACAATTCTGCTGGCTACGTGGGAACAGGGAATGAAGAGACCAGGGAAAGGAAACACCATGTCTGCATCCCTGGTACACAATGGTAGGTCCGAAGAAAACACATTTATAATAAAAAAGCATTGATAGACCTGGCCGGTTTGGCTCAGCAGTTAGAATGTCGGCCTACAGTCCAGAGAGACCTGGGTTCGGTTCCCGCTAAGGGCATGTATCTCAGTTGCAGTTTGTCCCCAGCCCTGGTTGGGTCGTAGGGTGGCGACCACTCAATGTGTCCCTTTCACATCAGTGTTTCTCTCTCTCTCTCTCTCTCTTTCTCTCTCTCCCTCCCACTCTATCTGAACAAAAAGTGAAAAAATGTCCTCAGGTGATGATTAAAAAAAAAAAGCATTGATAGCTTAATTCTTATTATCCTTTGCATTTGTGTTTACTTTTTTTTTTTCTTAATTGATTTTAGACAGAGAGGAGGGGAGAGGGAGAGAAAGATAGAAACATGGATGAGAGAGAACATTGATTGGCCGCCTCCTGCATGCCCCCCACTGGGGATAGGGCCCACAACCTGAGCATGTGCCCTGACCAGGAATCGAACTGGCAACCTCTTGGTGCATGGGTCGACACTCAACCACTGAGCCACACCAGCTGGGCTGCATTTGTGTTTAAAGGCTATTGTTTATATGTACCAGGAACAACAATTCCTAGGGTCTATTCTTAGATTGGTCACTGGTAAACAAAGTATCTGCCAATGGAAACGTGCTCAGAAATTCTGAGCTCTTCCATCCATAACCAGAAGGTATTTATTTGAGTGCCTAGTATGTGACCAGATTTGAATACTAATTTGAAGTTACACACAGAAGCTGCGTAACCAGAATGGTGGCACAAAGACAGGTAAATAGGACACAAGAACAGGAGCCAGAGGGTCCCTGCATGGGAAAGAGGACCAACCCAGCCAGGGCAGCGAGAAACAGAGTCCTCGGCCACAAGGCACATGTGAACCAGTTGTACTTCCTTTCTGCACTCGCCTGCGCTCTGAGTTTCAACACTAAGCTGCACCACCCCTGTTCTGCCCACACATCTGTCTCATTTGTTTCTCCCCCTCTCCCTGCCTGCAGCTCAGATTACTGTTCTGCCCCAAGGTACCTCTGTTACTGGAGGGTTTGTATCCTTTCCAAAGGGGAATGGCTGGGGCGATCCCAGGAGCTGAAGTGTCTGCCTGACATCTGTGGGTGTGGCTCCCCAGCCCACTCAAAGTCAATTAGAAATCACAAAAGCCAACTAGAAAAATGTGTTATAGATTGAAGACAGTGAAAGCCGATTAATTCCTGAGCTTGAGAACACTTTGGGGTTCATCAGGTAAACCTGGCCCTTAAATGCCAGACCCAGAAAGAGGCTGGTGCACGGGGTCATTCCACCCTGGCTTTGTGCCCAAACTCGATGTCTGGGCTCCAGCACCAAGTTGGTCCCAGCAGGTCAATTATAGAGTAAAGAACCTAGAAACCATTTTAGTCCAGACCACTCCCCGCAGGCAGGACTTAGCTAACTCAATCTGAACAAATGGGTATAACTCGTTAAAACCTGCCAGAATGGAGAGTCTTTAACTTCCAATAATAGTCTGTTCCCAGGGCTGCTTTTCAGCTGGTACACACTGGTATAGCTGTACCAGTTATCAAAATACTGAAATACTTATGAACATGTACATAAGTATATACAGTGACTAACTACCCCAGACCCTCTGAATGCCCCACTACCACCCTGACCTGTCCCCAGGAGAGCTTTATGACTCAGCAGCTAACAGGCTAATGCCAACCACAGCAAGAGACCTTCAGTACTCTGTTCAGGCACCACCATCCCTAACAAAGTATTGTTAAGTTGTTTTACTGTTACCCTTGCCTGTTCCATTCCATATGGCTACCCTACTTTAAAACAGTCAACTGCTTTTATCTATAAATGCCTTTCTTTTTTGTTGTTGTTGTTAATCCTCACCCTAAGATGTTTTTCCATTGATTTCAGATAAAGTGGAAGGGAGAGAGAGAGCGGGGAAAAGGAGAGAGAGAGAGAGAGAGAGAGAGGGAGAGACACCATTGGTTGCTTCCTGCATGACCCAGGGCCAGGGATTGAACCTATGACCCAGACCAGGGCCGGGAATCGAACCTGCAACCCAGGTATGTGTCTCTGACCGTGAATTGAACCCACAACCCTTCGGTCCACCGGCCGATGCTGAGCCAAACCTGCCAGGGCTACAAATGTTATTTTTTAAGGTTGTTACTCAAATTCTTTCATAATACAGCACGATTCCATATTCTCCTTCATACCCTTTGCTGCACCAAACCAGAGTCTCAACATTCCCAAACACCGACTTCCCCTGTCTCTGAGTCTTCGCTTACACTGCTCTTTCTGACTGAACAACCTTCTCTTTCCATGTCCGCTAAAATCTTACCAGCTCAAGATCTCCTGAAATGTCACCATTTCCATAAAATTAGTTGAAAGAGCTGTGTCCCATTACCAGAAGTGTCACAGCAACATCTAGATTCTACATCTGTAAAACTTAAAGACTGTTTCATATTATAATTCTTTTGACATGTGTACCCAAACTCCTCCCCTAGAAAAAGCCGTTGAGAGGGCAGAAACTATAACCTTAGTCATCATTACATCTAAGTGACATCGCACAATGCCTTGCTCAAGGTATGTGCCAAATAAACATTTGTTTAAATGAGTGAGTGAACAGCTCTAATTATTTTGTCCAAGGGACCCATTTTCTATCCATTAATGATTTTGGTTGTTTTTCTCTGAAGTTACTCCAGTTGTGGTTGTATCTTTTTTTAACATGTGGAGCCCAAACTGCACATCATCCATATCTTAAACCGCTGAGCTACTCCATAAAGATGAAGCAGAAAGCCTGCTCCCTGTCATTACTTCACCACTCTAGAGTTTGTGACTGCCACCTCTCCATGTATTTCTTCCAGCACCAGATGGATGTACCAGCCACACAGGGACAGGCAAATGAAAGGTTCTTTAATGAAGGGTGGCCTTCCAGATGACAGGAAAGCTGGTGGTGGAGTGAGCTGGCAGGGACTGCTAGAGGGAGGAGGCAGGATGGCTCGTTGGGAGCAAAGCCAAGATGGGACTCCAGTTGCTGTGGACAAGGCCACGGGTACAGCCCTGGGAGGGGACATCTTACTACCCTAGTTGCTGTGGATTTGCCAGGGTGTAGAGGAGGGAATATGCTGGCCACCCCCTTGCTACCTCTCTACTTCCTAATTCCTCCTCCTCTGTTCTCCCTTCAGAGAAATAGCTCTGAGCTGAGAGTAAGCCCTATAAGGACAAGAGGACTTTGATACAAAATGTCTGGGCTTCTTACAAACAAATAAGGATGGAAGACAAGGAGCCAGAAACCACAGCCACTGTCTAAATCTCATTCCAAAAGGAAACCAGGGAAAAAGTAGAACATAATGGGATGGCCAGGGTGAAAAGCCACCCTGTAGAGCAGATGGGTTTCAGGGTTCTAAGTGATCCATCAGTGTCCATGCTTGGACTCTCATTAAAAATGACAGTTAAGCCCTGGCCGGTTTTCTCAGTGGTTAGAGTGTCGGCCCATGAACCAAAGACTCTCAGGTTTGATTCCAGTCAAGGGCACCGTACCTCAGTTGTGGTTCGGTCCCCGGCCCTGGTCGGGATCATGCAAGAGGCAACCAGTCGATGTGTCTCACGTTGATGTGTCTCCCCCCCCCCCCACTCTATCTGAAGATAAATGGAAAAATATCCTCGGGTGAGGATTTAAAAAAAAAACAATAAGGTGCCCTGGCCAGTTTGGCTCAGTGGTTAGTCAGCCTGTGGACCAAAGAGTCAAGAGCAGGTACTGGTCTGCAGATTTGATCCCTGGCCTAGGTCAGGGTAATGTGGGAGGCAACCAATCAAGTGTCTCTCTCATATCGCAGTTTCTCTCCCCCATCCCCCTTCCACTCTGTCTAAAAATCAATGGAAAAATATCCTCGGGTGAGGATAAAACAAAAAAAAATTAAAAAAACAAAATGATGGTTAAAGAGAAGAAAGCCAATTCTGGAATAGGAAGCTGGGGACATTTTTCTGGAGAAGAGTCAGTTTGGAAAAGGAAACAAAGAATAAGGAAACCCAGTCCGAGTTAAAATTCATCTAGAAGGGAAATCAAACAGACCCAAGAATTGATGGCTAAGGATGAGACAGCCAGAGGAGACAGAGTGTGAGATTCTGTTTATGGCAACTGCTTCTGGTCTCAGAGAAGAAAGCATGCTTGAGATAAAAGTATGTGTTGGGGGGTGGGGGGGTGGGGAGGAAGAAGGGGCACAAAACAACTGCCTTCCTCTGTTTTTAATTTGTGCAGAGGATCCCACTGGCCACCACATTAATAAAATTGAGACGAGGTGGCCCAAGGAGAAAAGAAGGAAGACCCTTCCCAGGGCCTCCCACCTGCACACACTCCAGCTGGACTCATCCACTTGGCACTATGAAGGGTATGGAAGGGTAGGATTCACTGTCTTTCAGAAGGAAAAACAAGGCTCCAGGGAGGGAAGAACTAGCTGTGGGAAGGCAGATGGGTCATCAGAAGGAAGAACTCTCCAACTTAGAGCTGTGGAACTGCCTTCCTCATGATGTGCTGAGCTCTCTGGCCCTGGGAATGATCAAGAAGGGGAGATCATGTAACCTTAGTAACAAGGAGACTGAAAGAAACCTTGGAGATCATTTGGTCCAACTTCCTCCTTCTACCTGAGATGCTGCCATTTTCCCCTTGATTCCCCGACTAATTAGTTACAGAACCAGGACAGAAACCCCAGTTTTCCAACTCACAAACAGAATTATTTCAGCTGCCATACAGTGAGAGATTCCACCATAGACATTATCTCTACCCTGAACCAGCTCAATTACTGACCCTAGTGATTCCCTCTACTTGGCTACAGGAGACAAAGCACCACACCCAACTCTGGGCAAAGCAGCTGACGCAAGGACATATCAGAGAATTTTCTCACCAGTAATTTCATCAGGCATTCCTTCAGTTTCCTAAGAGGGGAAAGTGCAGGCATGGGAGAAGATGTGCTAGAACAATGAACTTCTCTGCCCCTTGGGCTTGGAAAGGAAACTACAGGTTTCCTTTCCTCCACTCCTTCCAGTTATTACATTGACCTTTTACACTGCCTGACACTTTCAGAGTTTTACTTGTTAGTTCCATGAATAGAAAACTGAAAATCACCTTGGATACCCATGCCTATTGAAGTAAAGAGAATCACCTTGGAGAGGGAGAGAGAGAGGCCATCCCCTCTCCATCTTCTTAGGAGGAAACTGAGGAACAGAAAAAGTAGCTTTGGCTAAGTTAGAAGGCATTAAGTGGTCCATTGTGCTGTCCATTGTTTCCTTGAGCGGGGTCTGGGAGTTTGGTAAAGTCCGTAGAGTTCCCAAGGAGGGTTTCATTTCAAATAACTAGTTTAGGATGGCCAGGCTAGGAGAGGGGCCGGCTCAATGAGAAGACAGGAGACCTGGAGGAAGAGGAAGGGGCTGGGAGGGGAGGGGAGTGGCGTGGCGTATGGGAAGCGGGTAGGAGAGGTGGCTCTAAGAGAGATTGTTAAAATAAAGCACCGCAGAAAACGCACCAGCAGAGGAAATGGAGCCAGCCCTAGAGAAGGCGATAAGCAAAGTTTGGGCCGCGCAGACTAGAGCGCGCGGCCTCGGTGAGGACGGCCGAGGGCATCCCCGACACAGATCTACAGCCCGCGCGTGGACTGCGCGTGTCTCCTCCTGGGGGACTGCATGCCTCGCGCCGCTGGAAGTACCCTAAGTCTCAGCCAGCACTTCCACGGGGCGGGTGGGAAGCCTCTCTTCCCGCCGCCCTCCGAGGGGAGAAGCAAGCAGCCCCGAGGATGCCCCGACCCGGGGTAGCGGGTGGCCAGGCCCGGGGTCGGCCCTTCCTCCGCGACTAGGCAGCGGGGCGGCGCCGAGCACCTGGAGACGAAAACGAGTTCAAAATCGGGTCTGAAGACGAGAGGCGAGGCTCCCCTGTGCGGGAGCCAGCGGTTCTGCCCTTTCCCACCTCCGTGCCCTCTCCCGCCCGGTGCTACTTACTCCGGTTCAGGGGGTTCCCGCCGACCTGGGCCGATGCCACCAGTTCCAAATAAAGAGTCCAGAGCCCCACGGACACCAAGGCGAGCACCAGGAGCAGCCGGAAGCGCCGCCGCAGCAGCTTGACTGGGAGCAGGAGTAGCAGGAGCAGCGCGGCGCGGGGACTCCCCATGGCGCTGCGCCCGGGGGGCCGCCGCCAGCCCCAGCCCCCCGGCCGGGCCCAGCGCCCCGGGCGCGCGGGGTCCCAGCCCCAGCCCAGCGTCTCAGGGCTGAGCCGAGGCCGTCTCCCCCGGCCGCGCTCCAACGGGGCGCGGGCTCATGCTCCGCGCGCCAGGGGTCGGGCAGCTGCGCGAGTGCCGCGCGCCGGCCCCAGGTCTCTCCAGGAGCGGCTCCTCCTCCGCGAGTGTCCTCCGAGCGCGGTCTCCTCTCCACGCCTCTCCCTGTCGCAGGCGCGCTGCCTCCCTCCCAACCCGCTGGCTCGCTGGCTCGCTGGCTCGCACACACTGCCCACCCGGAGGTTCCCTAGGTGCGCGCCAACCCGTCTCTCCTCTCTCCCTCTCCGGCTTTCTCCCAGTCTGGCCTCTACAGCTCACCCACCTGTCCCGCCCCCGCTCAGGCCCCGCCCCCAGGGCGCAGGTGGGCCCCGCCCCCGAGGAGCCCTGGGAAAGGGAAAGAGTCCCTCTGCCCTTCCTGGGGCAGCAAGAGATGAGGCCAGGGGATTAGTTAGTAATTGGCGCTCCCGCCGACTAGAGATGGGTGGAGTATAGGTGGGGGCGGATTATGATCTGGGCTCCGCATTACTGAAGGAAACTGAGGTACCTCCTAGGCACTGCATGGCATTGCTCCCCAAGCAGAAGTGAAGCTGGGTAGATGCGGAGCTCCGATGGGGGCTCGTGTTGGGGTGATGCTTGAGATTTTGGCCTCAGAGCCTTTCGTGGCCTACATCGACCCTACTCTCTACTTTAGGTAACAAGAGTAGACATGATATTAGGCTATGGCCACTTAATTCAGCCCTAGTTTCCTCTTTCAGGACGGATTTGAAGACGCTTCCCTTCCAGCCTCAACCACATCTCTGGGAGGCACTGGAGAGTTATATGGCCCCCAGGTGAACCCCAACTAACTTTTTCCAGACTGGGATGAAATAGCTGTTGGGGAAGAGTAGATGGTGGAGGGTTCTGCAGCATTCCAGTTCTCTGCCTTCAGGCAGTAAAACATTGTCTGATGTAAATGAAATAATTAAGGTCCGGGGGAGCAGAGTGAATTGCCTCAGGTCATTCAACAGGTAATAATGCTGTTTTATTGTCGACTATTACTCCTGGGGAAAATGATTAGCAGGTGATGGAGAAAGTGGAGGTACAAAAGCGTTCCGGATATTTTAAAATCAAATGGATAAGATGCAAATATTTGTCCAAGACAAGTTCACAGAATGGAGTGCTATGTTTTTCCTTCTCTCTGGTCCCACCTTAGTTAATTGTACAATAGTCCAATTGTCTCTACTGGACTATTGTAACTTTTCCTGGACTAGCTTCCTGGACTTCAGGCTCCCTCACCCTACCTTAGCCATCATCTCCACTACTACCACATAGTCTTTTTTTAAATTTGTTTTTTTCTTTATTGATTTTTAGAGAGAGAGGAAGGGAGAGGATGAGAGAGAGAGAACATTGATTGGCCACCTCCTGCACACCCCTCACTGGGGATTGGACCCACAACCTGGGCATGTGCCCTGACTGGGGAACCAGTGACCTCTTGGTGCACGGGTTGGTGCTCAATCACTGAGCCGCACTGGCTGGGCCAGATAGTCTTTTATTTAAATCCTCACCCAAGGATATGCTTAGAGAGAGATCCTTTATGCACCCTGAGATGGAACATGTAACTTATGTATGTGCTCTGACTGGGAATCGAACACACAATCTTTTGGTGCACAGTATAACAATCCGACCAACTGAGCCACCTACTAGATAGTCTTTATAAAAATCTCTTACACATCTATATACCTGGTCAGAAATATTTAATAGCTCCCAGTGCTTACGGATTAAAACACAAACTGTAAATCTGAATTCAAGGTCTTCCAAAACCTTTTCCAACTTTGTGACCACCTGAAACCTGCTCCAGCTATAATGATTTTTTTCTTGTTGGTCAGGTTTGACCCTTTCTTTAAGGTCCATTTTGGGTTCTATGAAGCTTTGTTGGATCGGCCCCATCCTGAGCAACCCCACCCTCCTGAGAGCTTTAATAGAATTTACAGTGGTCCCACCTGCTGATATATTCAGACTCACTTTTGAGTATAAATCTTATTCCCCCAATTTCACTGTGAGGCTTCAAAAGGGGGAACTTTGCATCCTCAGTTTGTATCATGTCAGGGAGACAAAATTATCCTCTACCCTTCAAGTTTTTCTGGCTGAACAAATAACCAAATTAACACAAGACAGACTAGCAGGAAAAAACACATTAAAGTTGAATAACATGTACACCTTCTATATATATGGGAGATACTCAGGAAAACTGAGTAACCAAAATGGTGGAAGTTACCACCTTTTAAATGTCACCTTCAGCTGAAGACAAAGATGTTGGGGGAGGAGAGTCAGTTATGGGAGGCCACCAGGACAAGCACAGTAACCAAGGGTAAGGCTGTTAAGCAGATGTAAGGCCAAACCTTCTCCTGTGATAGCGAGGGCAGGCCTGGTACAGTGAAGGGGACACTCTTACAAATGGAGATTTCCCTTACCAATGTAAATGTCCTTTTACAAAGGGTAACTTTTACTTGGTTTTCAGACTTCTCCCAGGTCTCCTGTTTCATAAAATTAACCAGTCTGAAATAATCAGTATCCCAAAGTGGCATATTTTAGGGTGGCACACTCTGCTCCTCTTCATAGCACAGTGCCCATTTGGCATTCACTGATGTTTGAGGATGAAGGGAGTACTTGGCATGAACAGTGCTCCAGAACTTTCAGTGTAGTGGTTTAGCAAAAGGTGAACCTGAAGGACAATTCTCTAGTAATAAATAGCCCCAGGGAAATGTCTCTGGGACGTTCCAACCGCAGCTGTGTGCGCTTCCCTTGCTCTTTCTCTTCAAAAGACCAAGTCAGGAGCAGCCAGCATGAACAAGCTTGGCTGAGGCAGGTGGGAGGTGACCAGGGTCCCTGTCAATAGAGTCTCTCTCTCAGTGGGGACAACCAGTCTGCATAACTAGATGGAAGGCTGAGTCACTTTCAGGCAGTCACTTCAATCAACCAAACCCTTGAAGTATCTATTATGTGGGAACCGGGAGAGATGTAAAGCAGAGAGCGTGCCTTTAGTTGAGGAGAAAAGATATCCCACAGAAAAACAAATCTGACAATTTAAAGGCTGAATTCCCGGTCCAAAAGTGAATTTCAAAGAAATTCACAAAAGAAAAGAGATCACTTTAGACCTTCTAATTCTGTGCCCTTCTCTTATCACGTTATAGCTTTTTTTTTTTTTTTTTTTTTAGTTTAAATGCATTTTCTTTTTAGACAAACTACATGACATGATTTTCTTTCTTTTCTTCTTTATTGATATCAGAATGAGAGAGAGGGGAAGGGAGAAAGAGAGAAAGAGAGAAACATCGATGAGAGAGAACATTAATTGGCCGCCTCCTGCATGCCTCCCACTGGGGATTTGGCCCACAACCTGGGCATGTGCCCTGATCAGGAATCAAACTGGTGACCTCTTGGTGCATGGGGTTGACGCTCAACCTCTGAGCCACACCAGTCGAGTTACATGATTTTCTTAAAAACAATGCCTTTGCTTCAAATAAATCAAAGTCAAAATAAATGAGTAGCTCAAAATAACATCAGTCCCATTGTCCTAGTCCTGGTGTGTGAAGGAGAGCAGCAGCAAGATATGATGACAGGAGATAGATCCAAATTGCCAAATTCATTACCATTTTCCAATTCTAAACCATCCTTAAAGAAAATTATATATGGGGTCATACCATCCTCATGGTGGGCCAGCGGAGCAACCACGCTGCCTGAATTCATGTTCTCACCAATAAAACACTGGTCGTTTTGAAATGAGCAAGAATGTGCACGATTTGTTCTGCAGCCCCTATCATAAAAGGCTTTACTTCTTCAGGCTTCCCTCTGATTGATTTCATGTAATCTTTGGTATAGTTCTCATAGCCTGGTCTTTTGTGAAGCTGGTTTCCTACAAGTGATGGTTCTTGACAGTGTCAACACCCGTGATGACTGTGCTTTGGGTACCTTTGCCCTCAGGCCTTCAGCAGAGGCATTTCCACCAATGAGTGAGTCATCCTTGTTACCCTCTGTGCTACTGGCCATCTGCCCCTCCACCTTCAGGCACAGCCTGTCTGCCATCTCCTGGATCTTGTAGATGTCAGAGAACGTCTCATCATGGCTGATGAGGTCCTAGTAGATGATGGTGAGGGAGGCTGGAAGGAGACAGGGACGCTGGCTTAACAGGAGTCCAGAGCTCGAAGCAAGCACAGTGCAGTCGAAACAGCACTCAGGGGGATCCTTGAACAGATTATTCCTTTTGCTGCTTATGGTGAGAAGGTCCAGGGGTGGAAGGGGTAAGGAGGCCATGAAACCCTGTGGCTCTACACTCTCCCTGTTCTATTTTCTTTCCTGCTGTGGTTGCCTCCTCAGCGCTAAGACAGACCTCACACGAGACTGCTTGCTCCAAATCCCTTTTTGACTCCTAGTAATTTCACAGCCACAGAGGATCTGGACTTTGAGACTCAAATTCCATTCTCAGTCAATTGAACTACCTGTCATCCTCCCTCAGTTCCAGAGACAAGCATGTGGGTGGAGGTATTCATGGTAACAAAGTTTGGTGGCATAATATTGCCACCAATGTCTGTGCATTGTTGTGTCAATTTAACTGGATGCTCACTGGTGGTTCTGAGGATTTTCACTGTCCTTTTGCTCTCCCACTTCAGCCCTGGCACCTGACTCGGAATGGCTCAGGGTCACATTGTAGAAATTGTACCTGATGAGAAAAATAACTTCTATCATGTCAACTGTAAAACAGATAGGATGGGCTCTGGTCTTCGGCTTATCAAGAATGTCAGAGTTGCCCTAGCCAGTTTGGCTCAGTGGTTAGAGCGTCGGCCTGCAGTCCAGAGAGACTCGGGTTTGGTTCCCGCTAAGGGCACGTACCTCAGTTGCAGTTTGTCCCCGGCCCTGGTTGGTCGTGCAGGTGGCAGCCACTCGATGTGTCTCTTTCACGTCGATGTTTCTCTCTCTCTCTCTCTCTGTTCCTCTCTCTCCCTCCCACTTTACCTGAACAAAAAATGAAAAAATATCCTCGGGTGAGGATTTAAAAAAAAAAGAATGTCGCCCTGGCCGGTTTGGCTCAGCGGTTAGAGCGTTGGCCTGCGGCCCTGAGAGACCCGGGTTCGGTTCCCGCTAAGGGCACGTACTTCGGTTGCAGTTTGTCCCCGGCCCTGGTTGGTCGTGCAGGTGGCAGCCACTCGATGTGTCCCTTCACGTCGATGTTTCTCTCTCTCTCTCCTTCCTCTCTCTCCCTCCCACTCTATCTGTACAAAAATTGGAAAATATCCTCAGGTGAGGATAAAAAAAATAAAAATAAAATAAAAATAAATGTATCTTTAAAAAAAAAAAAAAAAGAATGTCAGAGTCAGCTCCGGCTGGTTTGGCTCAGCAGTTAGAGCGTTGGCCCTCTGACCCTCCGAAGGGTTGCAGGTTTGATCCCCGGTCGGGGTTGTGCGGGAGGCATCCAATCCATGTGTTGCTCTCTCCCTCCCTCCACTCTCTCTAAAAATCAATGGGGAAAAAATATCCTTGGGTGGGGATTAACAACAACAACAACAAAAAGGAATGTCAGAGTCAGGTCAAACCACAAAGGTTCTTCTCCCAAATTGCAGAGACTTTGTTAGAGAGGTCAAGCTAAGCTTTCTAAAATGGGCCAAGGCTAGCTGAGGTACCAGAAAATTCTGATTTGTAAAGAATTCAAAGGAAATGGTGTCCAGTGATCATTGGGTATGCTAGCAGAAGTCTTGTATCCAGAGCAATTTTTATTCTAGTCTATATGGATATCAGAATGTAAGTAACTCCATGGGCCCAGTACCACCCTTCCCATTTCCTAGAACCTGACAACTACATCATAATGTGGCACCTCTGAGCTGACAGAGCATTTCTACATCTATATCATGTGTTCTATTTCTCATGACCAAGTGAGAATAACAAACAAACTTCATAAGCTTCAGTTTCTTAAGATGACCTGCACCAGCTTCACCTGACCAGTAAGTGATGGAATCAGAACTAGACCCAGATCTTTAGCCTTTGGTCTTCTCTCCATTGTACCCAGAGGTCTCCTTCTCTGGCCTGACCTTCCATAATCCCCAATGCCCATACAGACCCTCACCTCTTCTTTTTTACTTCAGGAGTTTCTCTGCTATTCAAATGTATCTCATGAAGATATCTTGGTAGTGGAAATTCTGATGATCAGTCAAGGAGGGTCTCTGGGCCATCACGAAGCCAATGTTTTAGACTGAGACATGGAGGATTGAACTCCTTTGAGAGAATTTCTAAGAGAGAAAAACAGTGCTAAAGCTACCCCCAAGTGCCAAGGTCATCTTGGCAAGCATTTATTTATCTCTTTCAACACATGTAAATCATTCAGACCCAAAGCTGTAGTTTCACTGATTTTATTTTATAGATAAGAAAATGGGCTTATCCCATCTGGTGTGGCTCAGTGGATTGAGTGTTGCCCCATGGACTGAGTGGTGCCAATTCGATTTGCGGTCAGGGCACATGCCCAGGTTGCCGGCTGGGTCCCCAGTGGGGGTGTGCAGGAGGCAGCCAATCAGTGTTTCTCTCTCACATTGATGTTTCTATCTTTCTCTTAAAAAAAAAACAAAAAAAAAAAACAATAAAAACATATTTTTTTTAAAAAGGAAAGAAAATGAACTTAGAGATTTTATTTTTATTTTAGTGTGTGTGTGTGTGTGTGTGTGTGTGTGTGTGTGTGTGTTAATCCTCACTTGAGGATATTTTTCCATTGATCTTTTAGAGAGAGTGGAAGTAAGAGAGGGAAGGGAAGAGACAGAGAAAGAGAAAAACATCAATGTGAGACACACTGATTACAGTCAGAGAGAGAGAAAGAAACATCAGTATGAGACACATTGATTAGTTTGCTCCCAAACGACCCGGACTGGGGCCAGGGTTCAAACCTGCAGCTCAGGCATCAAACCTGCAACCTTTTGGTCCTCGGGCCAATGCTCTAATCACTGAGCAAAACCAGCCAGGGCTGGGTTTAGGGATTTTAAATAACTTGCACGAATGCCCTTGCCAGTGTGGCTGAGTTGGGCATCATCCCATACACTGAAAGGTTGCTGGTTTGATTCCCAGTCAGGGCATGTGCCTGGATTGTGGATTTGATCCCCGGTTGGGGCACTTGCAAGAGGCAGCAGATTGATGTTTTACTCTGACATTGATATTTCTCTCTCCCTCTCTCCTTCTCCCTCTCTGTATCTCTAAAAATCAATTAAAAAAAAAAAAAGTGATGTAGGTGACTTATATCTTAGATGGAACTCAAACTCAGGCTTTCTACTTCAGATCCAGCGTTGTTGCCCCCCACTCCCCTCCCCCCCCCCCCCCCCCCCGCCGCCCTTTACACATGTTGTTTCCCTGGAAGTTCCCCTGGAGAAATATATTCACCCTGGAAACTCTGAGCTCACTCTCAGTGCATCTATAACTCATCCAGCCACATGACAATTCTCTTCCTCCTCCTCCCCATCCTCATCAATGCTGCCTGCTTTGCTCTTGATTGAAGAGATCTTTTTCCTGTCCCTTTCTGCCATGAGTCCATCTTTTACAAATCTTTCTGTAGAGTACTCTTTCTGTGGAGTAGATTCATTTTTCTACTGTGGAGGCCAATCCCAGGAGAAGATGGAAACTCTCACTGAATACTTCTTATTGGCTGCTTTCCTTGATTTCCAGTACAGTTGGGCCCTTCTGTCTGGATGATGGAAAGAATTTTACGAGCCCTGACCAACACCCCTAGATTATCTGTTGTTATAGAACTAAATGAGTTTGTTCACCTGTGTGCCTCAAAGCCCAATCAGGAGTTGGCAGTCAAGAAAGTAAAGGTTTATTTATAAGAAAATGGTGCCAAACCTAGAGTCACAGGTGCGCTTGTGCAAGGGAGAGGGAGGTGGGTAAATCAGGGAGCTGGATAAGGCCAGCTTGGATCAACAGGCAAGAAAGGAGAAAGGTCATATTAAAGAAATGAAGTTTCTGCGTGCTTGGGCCATCTGTGATCCTAAATATTTGCATACTAGATAGGGAAACAGGTAAATATTTACCATCCCATAGAAGATTATGTGCAAGATTGCATCATGGAGAGTCAAAGAAAAGATGGAGAGGGGGCAGAGATATTATGCTGAAGGGCCAGAACAAAACACATTGGCTAGAAAAGATCCCAGGCAATTCACCTCCTGAGAGCTTAGGACTCCATCTTCCTCTCACGCAAACGCGTTGTTGATACAATCCTCAAGCATGATGACCCAGACCAGAATTATATGCTTCTAAGCTTAAGTTTGGCATCAATGGCTGGGTCTTGCTCCCCTTTCCACTCTGCAGTGTGAGTGCCTCTAATTATTCCAACCTCTCTTCCTGCCTTCCTCCCCCAGGGAAAAGGATTCCCCAGAAAGTCAGCAGACAATTATCCGTGTCAAAAATTAACTTTGACTTGTGGCTTTTTCAACTGAGTAATACCAATTATTTCCCTCCACTCAGGTTTGCTTTGTTGCTGGGAAACCTGCAAAGAGAAAGGGTGAAGAGCATTCTTGGTTGCTCATTAGCTGGTGCTGAGAGAGAGGCTAAATGAGCCTTCCCTGAAGCCCCACCTCTCTCTGACCAGTAAACCCCACCAGAAACACATTCTCACCCTTCTCTAGAAAGACACTCTCCTGTCTGCAGCCTGCCGTCTGCTACTGCAAGTAATGGTGGAAGGCTGGTAGATGAAGCTAAGGTATAAAGACCCACCACTCTGAACAGCTTCCCAAGTGTTGACACGTTTAATGTTAGAAGCTGTATGGCTTGCCACACTCCAGGCCCATGGTCCTTGGTGCCCATACCTCTGAGTGAACTCTTGGTACTTCTTTCTCTTCTCCCAAGGATACATCCCTCAGGCTTGGTCCCCACAAGTACAAACACACACAGATGTACACATACTCCCTTCTGTGAGGCTGCACAGATGGTAGACTGAGGGGCAGCTTTCTTTCATGCCTTAGCTCTCTGGCACCACCTTCTGCAGCACTGAGGGTGTTCTTAGCATTTTCAGGATAAGCGTCAGGTCTCTAGGCTTCTGACTTCACCACCTCTCCAGTCCCTAACAGTGCTTGTTGGTGACCAGCTCTGTTCTACATTCTATAATCTGCAGTAATGGAAATGTTATTTACCATTCATCTGAGGCTCTGACTCTTCTAGAGCCCATTCATTTAAGAATGCGTTACCCTAATAAAGTAGAAATGGAGTTTGAATGTTCCCTCCCCTGCCTCAAACTGAATGCACTCACCTGCTAGGATGGTTGCAGGCAACCCGCCCAGTAGACGGCAGGGCTGGATTAACCTACCTTATGGCTTTGCTAGGGGAGAACAATGATCCTAAAGGCCAGTACATGTGCAGAGTGCCACAAAACAGCTCAAGTGCTCAAGCCCAAGACCGACTTTCTGAAAACCTTCTTTGTCTAAGTTCATAGGTCCAGGCTATAAACTCTGGTGAGAGCACCCCAGCCCTGCCACTTAACACTCAATCACTGTGGCATCTCAGCAACATGTCTCGGTTTCCAGACGGTGATGCTGGGCACTGATGAGAGTCAGAGCTGTTGGTTTCGGGTTTCTCAGCCTTGTTATCTAAGGACCGGCTGCTTGGGATTTGATCAGGGCTGGTTTGGGAGAGAGGCAGACGCCGTCTTTTCCCCAGAACAGACTACTCTTTGAGCTCTGCCGCCACCCGGACTGGGGATGGAAGAAAGAAAACAAAAATCCCCACTGTATGTGGTTGTCCGGAATTTAACTTGGCCTTGGAGAGGGAAAATGAAAGAGCAACATTGCTCCGCCACTCTCAACGCCCTCTGCAGGCAGCAAACCTCATTGACGCCGAGGCCGGCAGGACTGAGAAGGGGTTAGGTTAGGGTCTGGACAAGAAAAATTTCTGACCCTCTCAGCAGTGAAGGAGCTCATCTCCTTCCTAGGACAACACTGAGCGCCGAGTGAAGTGTCTGATTTCAAGTCAGTTTGCAAAACATAAATGAAACAGAATGTTCTCATCTGGCTAAGCTACGAGGAAAGGGGATGAACCTAGTTCAGTGATTTGGAACAAGGGTGGTCAGTGAAACTATCATGTTGAGGAAGCTTTGCTTTGTTTTCCTGCTCCCTCCTGTGTTAGCTTTACGCGAGGTCTGTGTGGCGGGAGGTGGTCAGGGCAGGCGTTTGGCAACCGGAACGGTGTTTTGGAAAAAGCAAAGTGCTGAGTTCTTCCTAAATGTTCATATAGCCCTGGCGCTTCTGTCTTCTGCTTGACAGATTCCACTCTTCAACCAGGCTTCGTACCCTCAAAAGAGGACTGTCAGTGGAGGTCAGTGAGAGATGTGCATGGAAAACCTTGCATTCTGTCACCCCAGATCTTTTTAGAAAAACTCTTGATTTTTCTTCAGAGTATTTAGAAAGTGAACTCAGAGACTTCAAATCAGTCTCTGAATTATTTTTCCCATCTAGGTCAGCTACCCTTTGCTATGCAATGTCCAATCCTGTGTTATGTTGGCTTTCTAGGTTGAATATCTTGCCTTTAGGTAAGTTTCCCTTAAATTCCGTAGTGTTCTCAAGGGTGATTACTCCCAATTTTAGAGACCTCTAGGAAAAGAAACACCAAAACATTCTCACCATTAGTAGTTGGAGTCATGGAAAACCATGAGATCATGTAGAGAGGACATGAGTGACTAGTGGAGAGAGCCCAAGTCAGGTTCAGCAACACGAACGAGACACAAAAAGAGGGCTCAAGGATAAGGAGTGGGCACGCCCCTCAGACACAGGCGACAGACGGCACAGAGAGCTAAGAAGCAGAGCAGGGGATCAGTGCAGATGTGCACAGGGCAGCACCCTCAAATGCCAGTGCCCAGGAGGTAAGGCTGGGAGACCAGCTATGATGCAGCAGGAGTCGGGAGGGATGAACTTGAGAGGGGTCTAGTCTGACTGAGTTTACATAAAATACAGAATCCTAAAGGTGTTATAGAGGCTGTAGGCAGAGAACATGTAGAGAAAGAAGAGCTTCTTACGAGGTCATTTTATTAAGGGAAAGGAGTTCATGGCTCTGCCACATAAAGAAAGGAAACAGCCCTGGCCAGTTTTGCTCAGTGGTTAGAGCGTTGGCCTGCAGACCAGAGTCCCGGGTTCGGTTCCCACTAAGAACACATAACTCAGTTGCAGTTTGTCCCCAGCCCCAGTTGGGGTCGTGTGGGTGGCAACCAGTCAATATGTCTCTCTCTCTCTCTCTTCCCCCGTCTCTCCCTCCCGCTCTATCTGAAGATAAATGCAGAAAAGCTCTCAGGTGAGGATTAAAAAAAAGGTGTTGGGGGGGAAACAGAGCTGTTTGCACGCAGAGAACATAGCTATTCTCAGCGGAAGCTTATCAGGTATAGGAGATAACAGGGCCGGAATGGGGAAACCACTCTAACTTAAGTAAAAGAACTCCACACCGACCAGTTCAATCGACTCATTTTTCAACCTGGGGCCTAATGAAATCTTATAAAAGTCTTCATGATAATACTGCATTAGATTCATTCAGGTTCTAGATCCCTTATTTAATGTTTAACTGTCCCTTTCCAAAGGACAAGGCAAGGTTGCCAATTAAGAGGTTCTGGATCAGTCAACACAGCAATATCAAATTGTACTGATTTAAGATTAGCCCCGATGCTGTTAAATACTAAGTGCTTAGTGAATATGACCATTATGAGTCAAAAGGGGGGGAAATGTCACAAAACGAACACAAGGGCCATCAGAATCAGCATGATGCAGTTTGGATTCACTGGGATGCACAAACTACAGACTCGCCATGTCCAATGGAGTGGCTGACTGTGGGGAACTGGCAATATGTACACAAGATTGCTCTGTATTATTTTTTATACATGAACCTACAAGTATCTAAGATAGAAAGACACAGCAGTTCCCTCTTATCCTCTGGGGGTATGTTTCAAGACCCCCAGTGGATGCCTGAAACCACGGGCAGTACTGAACCCTATATATACTGTGTTTTTTCCTATACATACATACCTATGATAAAGTTTAATTTATAAATTAGGCACAGTGAAAGATTAACAATAATAACTAATAATAAAATAGGACCATTATGCCCTGGCCAGTTTTGCTCAGTGGTTAGAGCGTCGGCCTACAGACCAGAGAGTACCGGGTTCGGTTCCCGCAAAGGGCACATACCTCAGTTGCAGTTTGTCCTCAGCTCTGGTTGGGGTCGTGTGTGTAGCAACCAGTCGATGTGTCTCTCTCACACCGATGTTTCTCTCTCTCTCTTCCTCTGTCTCTCCCTCCTGCTCTATCTGAAGATAAATGCAAAAATGTCCTCTGGCGAGGATAAAAAAAAAAATAGAGCCCTGGCCGGTTTGGCTCAGCGGTTAGAGCGTCGGCCTGCGGTCTGGAGAGACCCGGGTTCGATTCCCGCTAAGGGCACATACCTCGGTTGCAGTTTGTCCCCGGCCCTGGTTGGTCGTGCGGGTGGCAGCCACTCGATGTGTTCCTTTCGCATCGATGTTTCTCCCTCTCTCTGTTCCTCTCTCTCCCTCCCACTCTACCTGAACAAAAAATGGAAAAATGTCCTCGGGTGAGGATAAAAAAAAAACAAAAACAAAAAAAAATAGACAATTATAGCAAGGTACTGTAATAAAAGTTATGTGAATGGTTGGGGGCCACTGTTAAGTAAAATTAGGTTTACCTAAGCATAAGCACTGTGACACCATGACAGTCAATCTGAAAACCGAGATGGCTTCTAAGTGTGTACAGCCTGGATATACTGGACCCAGGGGTGACTAATGTCCTAGGCAGGATGGAGTAGAATGGCAGGAGACTTCCTCATGTTACTTAGAATGGTGCACAATTAAAAACTTATGAATTGTTTACTCTTGGCATTTTCCATTTAATTTTTTTGGACCATGGTTGTCCATGGGTTACTCAAACTGGAAAATGAAACCACAGGTAAGGGGGCACTACCGTACATTGATAGATAGAAAGATGGATAGAGGTGAGTTGACTTTTCAAGCCTATCATTTTATAATAAATATTTGTACAAACTAAAAAATACGTATTTAGCATACAGTTTGAAATGACTCTATTACAATAACCTAACTTCCAATATTAATTGAGTCTATTTCTCAAATTCATATTCTTGGTTGTTGGTTTGTTCATGTGTCAATACAACATATATATATATTTTTTGTTAATCCTCACCCAAGGATATTTTTCCATTGATTTTTAGATAGAGTGGAAGGGAGGAGAGGGGGAGAGAGAGAAACATCCATGTGAGAGAAACACATTGTTGCCTCCTGCACAACCCAGACCAGGCCAGGAATTGAACCTACAACCCAGGTACGTGCCCTTGACCAGGAATCAAACCTGTGACCCTTAGGTCCACAGGCCGACATTCTAACCACTGAGCAAAACCAGCCAGAGCTCAATACAACATATTTAATAAAAAGAAAAGGAGAGAGACTGTTTCAGGTTTGTTTTTGTTTTTTTTCTCTTTTAAGTCATGTAGCCCAAGAACCAAAGGAGAAGAGATGCCAAGATCAGCAAACAAAAGCAGAAATAGCTCTGGCAGATTTGGCTCAGCGTTTAGAGTGTCAGCCCGCGGACCAATGAGTCGCAGGTTTGATTCCGGTCAAGGGCATGTGTCTCGGTTGTGGTTCGTCCCTGGCCCTGGTCGGGTTGTGCAGGAGGCAACCAGTTGATGTGGCTCTATCACACTGATGTTTCTCTCTGTCTCTCTCTCTCTCCCCCTCCCTCCCACTCTATCTGATGATAAATAGAAAAGTATCCTCGGGTAAGGAATAAAAATAAATAAATAAATAAATAAGCAGAAATAGCTGCCACTTGAAGATTAACCTCCCAGAATCTGCTACGGCAAGAGCAGTGGGTTTCTCAGAAGCAATCTTATTACACACACACACACACACACACACACACACACACACACAATTTAGGATGTGAATTATTATCGTCTGGTAGTTTAAAAAAAAAGTACATAATTTCTAAAATGAGGGCTGTCCTCCACAATAACACGGGTCGACTGTGATGTCACCTGAGATGGGAGGTGAGAAGTCATTGCTCTACGTATCCAGGTTGTGTTCACACTTGCTCTTTGTAGGGCTAACTTGAAACTAAACCACTAGTCAGTCCAGGAGTGGACTACTTCACAGGTTAGGCCATAAAGCAATATTTTAATGTAGAGACTTAAAAAAACAAAACAAAACAAAAAAAAACCACCCTTGCAGCAGGAACCCACTTAGGTGGCACCAATCTTGAGTTCCAATGAAACAGTACATCTACAAAATGAAAAATGATGGTCAGTTATTGCTTTAGCTTGCACCTCTGGTTTTTTTGCCATTCCAGTCTTAATACAAATTTTGACCTCACTGTTTCGAAGAAGAAGAAGGGGACGGGGAAGGAGAAGAGGAAAGGGAAGAAGAGGAGGAGGAGGAGGAAGAGAAAGAGGAAGAGGAAGAAGAAACAAAAATTCTTTTGAAACATTTTTTCTGCAGTGTCTCTCTTCACTTAGCAGCCAAATCCTCCCTCCAGCTCCACCTCTTCACCTGCTATTTTTCCTGCTGGTCTGCCTATTGTACATCCGGTTGGCTCTGTGCCTTACTTACCTACTTGGGAAGTTAAGAAGGTACATGAGCAGACTGTGACTTGCTACAATCCTAGACATTTTTCCATTGGCAGTTACTTTAACTCAATAAATTCCTCCCTCGTTAGGACCTATTCCTTACAATTCTATCACTTACCTCCTAACAGCTCCCCCCAATCTTTCCAAATGTTCACTCTTCTCATCAAGCTCCCCATCATATCAATGCCCATCTCTCTTTCAGTGGCTGGCATGATTTTAGTTCCTCTGTAAAAATGAGGCAATCACCCCTTATCTTCTTTTATTACCTCCATCAACACTGGCTCTCATTCTCCTCCAGCATCTTTTTCACAAACATCCCTTCTCTCCCACCCCTTTATCTTCGGTACATTTCTCTGCCTTTTTCCTTTCAGTTTATAAATATGATTGCATCTTCTCCAACCTAAAACCATCAAAAATCCTATCCTTGAACTTATCAACTCCAAAGCTACTTCCATTATCCTCCTTGCCTCCTCTTGCAACCTAATATGGGCTGATATCCATCTCTACTTCACCGAAATTGCTCTAAATTCACCTGCTACAAAATCGCTAAATCTCAATTCTAATTTACCTGGGTTTTCTGCCAAGTGACAATACTCAATTCTAATTGATGTTATTATTATTTTTTTATTTTTTATTTTTTTTTGGCAAAGTGACAGTACTGCCAGCCTCTTACTTCTTGAACTTCTCATTCCTCTTGGTTTCCAGAAAACTTGTTTCCCCCTCTTGGCCCTCTTTCTTATTCTATGTTTCCCAACTCTGATCTCATCCAAAGCCTAGTTTGGATCATTGATTTCAATTATCTTCTATATACTAATAATTCCAAATCTCTATCTTTAATGTTAACTTCTATTCTGACCTCCCTTATCACTAATCCCTTACCTCAAATTTACTGGAAACCAGAGACATGAAAAAATGCTCAACATCACTAATCATCAGAGAGATGTAAATGAAAACAACTATGAGGTATCACCTCACACCTGTCAGAATGGCTGCCATCAACAAATCATCAAACAACAAGTGCTAGTGAGGGTGTGGAGAAAAGGGGACTCTAGTGCACTGCTGGTGGGAATGCAGACTGGTGCAGCCGCTGTGGAAAACAATATGGTGTTACCTCAAAAAGTTAAAAATCAAACTGCCATTTGACCCAGTGATCCCACTTCTAAGAATATACCCTAAGAAGCCTGAAACACCAATCAGAAAGAATATATGTATCCCCATGTTCATAGCAGCACTATTTACAACAGCTAAGATCTGAAAACAGCCCAAGTTTCCATCGATAGATGAATGGATAAAAGAGCTGTGGTACATATACACAATAAAATACTATGCAGCTGTAGGAAAGAGATCTCTTATCCTTTGAGATGACATGGAGGGAACTGAAGACTATTATGCTAAGTGAAACAAGCCAATCAGAGAAAGACAAATATCACATGACCTCACTTATTTGTGGAATATAATGAACAAAACAAATTGATAAACAAAATAAACCCAGAGACACAGAAATAGGGTACAGTCTGACAAACCTCAGAAGAGGGGGTGGGAGGGGGAGATAAACCACAGAACTTATATGCATGTATGCATAACCAATGGACATCAACAACAATGCTGGGGACGGGGTTGGGGGGGGATCGGGAGGAGGGTGTCAAAGGGGGAAAAAGGAGAAACATCTGTAACAAAAATAAATTAATAAAAAACGTTTGCTGGAAACCTAGTGCTTTTTATATATGTTAAATCTCAGTTAATGCTGTCATTATATACATGGTTCCCCAAGCCAGAAACTTTGGATTTAGAGAATTATCCTTAACTCTTCCCTAACCCCTCATATTTCAACCATTACAAAGAAGTGATGTTCACTCTACTTCTAAATCTGCCCTTTCCTCTTTATTCCCAGTGTCTCCCTTTAGCTTGGGCCTTGAATTTCTATTCTGGATAAGGCAGTGGTTCTCAAGCTTCCTAATGCTGTGACCCTTTAATACGGTTCCTCATGTTGTGGTGACCCCCAACCATAAAATTATTTTCGTTGCTACTTCATAACGGTAATTTGCTACTGCTATGAATCGCCATCGGAAATATGTGTTTTCCGATGGTCTTAGGCGACCCCTGTGAAAGGGTTGTTCGACCCCCAAAGGGGTTGTGACCCACAGGTTGAGAACCGCCTGGATAAGGAATGTCACCATCTCCTTTCTTCTGTTCCTGTATGAAGTAAGCTGTGACAGTACCATCTGCTCTGTTGCAAATATTACAGTAAATCTCAGTAGCCCAAGTAGTGTGGTGTGGGTGGGGAGGCAGTGAGAATCACAGGACTGGACCAAAAACAACATAGTCAGAGGCTATTTTGCTGTGAAAGAAACCACATACATTTCAATGGATAAAAAGGTGACATTAAGTGACTCATATATAGGTTAGAAGAGAACATTTATTTGTTTTATTTTTTAATATGTTTTTATTGAATTTTTTAGAGACAGAGGGAGGAGAGAAACATCGATGTGAGAGAGAAACTTCGATCAGATGCCTCCTGCACACCCCCTGCTGGGGATTGAGCCCACAACCTGGGCTTGGGCCCTGACGAGGATTAGAACCAGGACCCCTCAGTCTATGGGACATCATTCAGTACCTTGAGCCACACCGCTGGGCTGACTTTACAATATCATATTAAATGAAATTTCATATATTTCCTATGTCCTATATTACATGACATTGTCTCCAGTCCTTGCACTTCCCCAACATTCCATTCTTGCATCCCTTCACACATGTCCTTCCACCAAGAATGCCCAAACTCTTGTCTGACTCTCAGTTCACTTTTACAATTCAGCTCAAATATGGTCTCATTTAAGTCACCTTCTTTGCTGCTTTCTATCCCTATGCACCCATAGCACTTACCTTCCCATCAGTCTTTGGAGCACAAAGACTGTTTTCATGTTCTCTATAAACTTAAGATCCAGCACAATTTCTGATACATACAAAACACCTCAGAATAAAATGTGAAATGAAAAAATAAACGGTATTCAATTCATGTTCAAATTTGACTAACAATGGAGGGCACTTGATATGAAGTCGATTGAAGCCAAAATATAGATAATAGTTAACTGTAATTATTATTATTATTATTTTTTATCCTCACCCGAGGACATTTTTGCGTTTATCTTCAGATAGAGCAGGAGAGAGATAGGGAGGAAGAGAGAAACATTGACATGAGAGAGACACATCGAGTGGTTGCTACCCATACGACCCCAACCGAGGCCGGGGACAAACTGCAACCAATGTACGTGCCCTTACAGAAATCTCTAGTCCGTGGGCCAATGCTCTAACTGCTGAGCCAAACCGGCCAGGTCATTAACTGTAATTAAATGCCTGCTGTATACTAGGCACAAAACTAAGCCATTTCATGAACTTTAAAAATTATACAACCTGTGCGCTGGCCAGTTTGGCTCAGCAGTTAGAGTGTTGACCTGCAGTCCAGAGAGACCTGGGTTTGGTTCCTGCTAAGGGCACATACCTTGGTTGCAGTTTGTCCCTGGCCCTGGTTGGGTTCTGTGGGAGGCAGCCACTTGATGTGTCCCTTTCACATCGATGTTTCTCTCTCTCTCTTTCCCTCCCACTCTATCTGAACAAAAAATGGAAAAAATGACCTCAGGTGAGGATAAAAATATATACAGAATACATATATGGAATAAAAATATATATATACAACCCATGCCCTGGCTGGTTTGGCTCAGCAGTTAGAGCTTTGGCCCGCAGACCAAAGAGTCTGGGTTCGATTGTAGTCAAGGGCACGTACCTCAGTTGCGGTTCCGTCCCTGGCCCTGGTCGGGGTCATGCAGGAGGCAACCATCAATGTATCTCTCTCACACAGATGTTTCTCTCTCTCTCCCTCCCTCCCATTCTATCTGAAGATAAATGGGAAAATATCCTCAAATGAGGATTTAAAAAAAAAAGTATATAACATATATTTATATAAAATATAACATATAGCCCTGGCCAGTTTGGCTCAGCGGTTAGAGCGTTGGCTTGCGGTCTGGAGAGACCCGGGTTCGGTTCTCGCTAAGGGCACGTACCTCGGTTGCAGTTTGTCCCCGGCCCTGATTGGGTCGTGTGGGTGGCAACCACTCAATGTGTCCCTTTCACGTCGAAGTTTCTCTCTCTCTCCCCCTCCCACTCTTTCTGAACAAAATATCAAAAAATGTCCTCGAGTGAGGATAAAAAAATAAATAAAACATATAATTTTATAAATGTGTGTATATATATACAACTCATAAAATTTATATATATATATATACAACTCATAAAATTTACCCTTTTAAAGTGTACAATGCAGTGGCTTTTAGTATATTTAGTTATGCAACCATCACCATTAATTCTAGAACATCTTCATGACCCCCAAGAGTAACCCTGCACTTACCAGCAGTCATTCCTCATTCTGAACCCCTCTTCTCAGCCTCTGGCAACCACTAACCTACTTTGTTTCTATGGTGACTTTGTTCCTATTGTGACTTTTCATGTATATGGATTTATACAATGTGCGGCCTTGTGTGTTTGGCTTCTTTAACTTGGCATAATGTTCTTAAGGTTTACCTATGTTGCAGGATATGTCTGTCTCATTCCTTATTATGTCTCAATAACATTCCATTGAATGGATGTACTGTATTTTGTTTACCCATTCACCAGTTGATAGACTTTTGGGTCGTTTCTACTTTATGGCTTTATGAATAAATGCTGCTATGAACACCTGTGTCCAAGTTTTTGTGGGGATGTATATTTTCACTTATCTTGGGTATATACCTAAGGAGTGGAATTACTGAATCATATGGTAACTGTTTAAATTTTTGAGCAACTGCCAGACTGTTTCCCTAAGCAGCAGCACCACTTTACATCCCATTAGCAATATTTCAGGCTTCCAGTTTCCCCACAACCTCATTAGCACCTAATACCTTTTGTATTATAGCCATCCTAGTGCGTGTGAAGTGGTCTCTCTTTATTGAAGTCCATTTTCCTAATAACTAACGATGTTGAGCATCTTTTAATGTTATTGGCCATTTATGTATATTCTTTGGCCATTTTTTGTGCTGTCCTTTTATTGTTGAGTTGTAAGAGTTCTTTATATATTCTGGATACTAGATTTTGTTAATTTTCACAATCACCCTGCTGAAGCTGGTAGATTCATATTTTACAGATGAAGAGATTAGAGCCTTGAGAGTTTTAGGAAGAGGCATGATTGAATCTACTCCTGTGGTTCTCCAAAACCCAGGTAGGCCCTTTCACTACTCTGTACTGCTTATTGGATTATATGATCTCTAAGATTCCTTCTTACTCTGAACTTCTGATTCAACAGGGCTTTGTATTTTTCCCAGCATCAAAACAGCAAGTCATGACCCTGGCTGGTGTTCTCAGTGGTTAGAATGTGGGTCCATGCACTATAGGGCCGCATCTCTCTCATATCAATGTTTCTCTTTTTTTAATTTTAATTTTATTTTTTATCCTCACCCGTGGAAATTTTTATATTCATCTTCAGATAGAGTGGGAGGGAGAGAGAAAGGGAGAGAGAAACATTGATGTGAGACACATCAACAGGCTGCCACCCACACGGCCCTGGGGCTGGGGACAAACTGCAACCAAGGTACATGCCCCTAGTAGGAGGCCAAACCCAGGACTCTCCAGTCCACAGCCCGACGATGCCCTAACCGCAGAGCCAAACCGGCCAGGGCTGAATGTTTCTTAATTCCCCTCCCTCCCACTCTGTAAAAATCAATGGAAAAATATCCTCAGGTGAAGATTAATATACAAACAAAAAAACCCATCCACTATAATACACGCCTGTAAAGCTTAGGACTGGTCCCTCTGGGAATTTCTGTCCCAAGTTATTAGTGAAAAAAACCTGATCTGCTAAAAAAGGCAGCATCACCCGGCTGGTGTGGCTCAGTGGACTGAGAGTTGTCCCACGGACTGAATTCCCAGTCAGGGCACATGTCTGGGTTGTGGGCTCGATCCACAGTAGGGGGCATGCCAGAGGCATCTGATCGACGTTTCTCTTTCACATTGATGTTTCTCTCTCTCCCCCTTCCTCTAAAAAAAAAGAAATAAATAAAAACATTAAAAATAAATAAATAAAAAAGGCAGCATCTCCTACTGACCATTTAATTACCATTTTCCTTAACACAAATATAAAAACCTGAGTTCTTTACATTGCTTTGTCCTGGGTAAATCACAAGATGACATACTAAGCTAAGACCAACTAATTTCCCAGAGACTGTCCAGGTACACACATGCTTATTTTGCTTCAAATGCATAGCAATTTGCCTAAAAGAGGATATAGATGGAAAAAATGGATAAGGTCTTGGTGCCATCACCTTTAGTACTATCTTTGCTATCTCCAACACCAGATGACTGTAAGGAATATGTTTAGGAAAACTTTAATGCTTGTAGAAGACTGCAGAGACCATGGAACAAGAGTCATTAACCAAGTATAAATGTGGTTTTAAGATGAAATTATAAAAAACTCAAAAGAATATTTTCAATTACACATTTTATTGAAAAAATAGTTCATTAAAAATATATACATTTAAAAAAACTTGTTATTGGTACAATAATGAGTTTTCCATACAAGGACCATTTAAGTTTTACTCACTCTTACCAAAGTGGCACCCTTACTCTCCTAGATAATCATTTTGCTTAAGAGTAAGGTCTATATCGCCCTCTGGTGAACCTTCATGAGACTGGGTGTCCAGAAAAGTAATTCAGGCCTCAATGCAGAATCACCGCCTATTCACACTTGCCAGTTGTGATTTGCAGCCTCTTCCCTCTGCCTTTATCTCCTCAAGGAAAGTGTTCCTCCTAATGACACTCAGCCACACTCATAGCAAATATGCTTTCTTCCTAAGTTTTCATGGTCACTGTTTTCTTAAAAAACAAAAACCTCTCACCCTGGCCAGTGTGACTCTGTGGTTAGAGCACTGGCCCTTGCACCAAAGGGTCAAGGGTTCAATTTCCGGTCAAGGGCACATATCCTGGACCTAGTTGGGGCTCATGTGGGAGGCAACCAATCAATGTGTCTCTCTCACATTGATGTTTCTCTTTCTCTCTCTCTCTCTCTCTCTCTCTCTCTCTCTCTCTTTTCCCTCCTCTCCACCCCTCCCCTTCCTTCCTTCCACTCTCTCTTAAAAAAAAAAAAAAAAAAAATCAATGGAAAAATTATCCTCGGGTGAGGATTAACAAACAAAACAAAAATAACCTCTCATTATAAATGGGAAAAATAATGTGGGAACATCTCTAAGTAATTTAGGTTATAATACAGACCAAAAAAAGAAAAGGTTAATAGGACAGCAAAAACGATAAAGTTTAGCATGCAAGAATGGCTTTTTAGTGGTCCCTGATTCTCTACCCTGTCTTTATAATAATAGATACCACCATTCTAGTCAACCCTGCCACGGTTTGTGGGAGATGATGACATTTTTTCAGATTTCAAAAAGCAGACTCATTACAGACAAGGGCCATTTCTAAAAGTAAACATCAACAGAGTCTAAGTTCATTCTCTAGACCAAATACTTTGGACTTCAGGTTCTTCAGTTCTCCTTGTATCTTATGAGCCCGTCTATTGCTGTCACGAACCTCACACAGAATGGCAAGATCCTGGTTTGCCCGGGCATTAAGTGTTGCCTAGAGATTTGAAAAAAAAAAAAAAAAAAGAAATGATTACAGGATGTGCCAGAGGAGAGAAATCAGTCATAAAGACCAGGCTATGCTGGCTCCTTTTTAAGACACATTTGGTACATAAGGTAAAGTCAATCCTTAGTTTTAGTAACTAACTAAAAGATGGTAATGTAGAGTAAAATCAAAGCAGAAAAGGCAGGAAACTCTTTGTTTTCCATAGAACAGTAAAGGAGCCTTGAGATAGAGATCAATAAACAACGAGCAAAAAGAAGAGACCAATATAAACATCACTTAAGTCTGCCAAAGAAAGTACCTCTTCCTTTTTATAATCATCTTTGTTTGGGACAGAGTGATCATTTAGGATATGCAAACAACTGGTTAAATCTCTGTAAGATGGCTCTTGAGGCAACTTTTTTTCTAAATAAAGCTGTGTCTGGTAGAGAAAAATTATTGTATTACTCAATTACTCACTTTCCCTATTTATAAAATAGACAAAGCTCTTTTAATTTACTTTTTGAATCTGGAGGGATGGAAATTTCCGTTAAGTTTAACTTAGATAAAAATATAATGATGGGGGAAAAAAGTATAATGATGCAGTCATTCAATTATCTTGACCTATTTTCATCTTCCCTCTAGTATGTTACAATTTTAGTAAGACTTAATGAATGCTGATCCATTAGTACCTACCACCAGGGAAACAACACATCTTTCTTCTGAGGAACCCTCATGACCTTCTTTTCTCACTTGTACCCCTTTTCTCCCTTTTAGTAATTCAGTTTTAGCAATTACCTTATAGAGCATTTGCTCCAAGTCTTTTAGTTTCTGCCGGAGAGCCTTAACATCTGTCTTAAAGCCTTCTACTTCCAAGACACGCCGATTCTCCAAGGCCTCATAGCGTTTTGTCATTACCTGTAAACGCTTCCCCATCTTGTTGGAGCGGTCCTACACACAGGGAAATGGGAAGGCATATGAAGATGAGGGAAGCATTCCCTGAGCCATCTGATTTCCCACACTATCATAAGTGGCAGAGATTTTTGTACCTTAAAGATCTCTCTCCTCGCTCCCTCTTCCTCACGAATTCGGGCAAGTTCTTCTTCTAGGGAAATACACTGCTGTTGGTACATGTTGGACAGCTTTTTCTCTTGTAATAACTTATCCTTTAGAGACTTCAGATCAAAGGGAAAAAAACACAATACTCAGTTCTACAATTTAGGTAATTCAAATAGCATTTAGGTAAAGAAAGAAAGAAATGAAAGGATGGCCAAAAGTACAAATGAGTTAAGTAACAAGATAGCAAAGAACTCTGGAGAACATTTGAAAGAGGATTCTCTCTTAGCCTTTTTCTAAAGTGTACAGAGTAGAAATCCTTTAAAGTAAAACAAATATTTTTGGCTATGTGAAGAGTAGATAATAGAGTTTAGAACTGTCCCAAGTAAGACATAAGAACATAGTCAGCCCTTGTATCCGCAGGTTCCACATCCATGGATTCAACCAACCATAATATTCAGGGGGGCGGGGGGGAGGTACCCTGCTGCTGACAGGTACTATGAAGTTAGGCCTACTAAACATGTACACACTTTTTTTCTTGTCATTATTCCCTAAACCAGCAATTTTCAACCTTTTTCATCTCATGGCACACTAACCAATTACTAAAATTCTGCGGCACACCAAAATAGATATTTTTTGCTGATTTTATCAAAAAACAGGTATAATTTTGGTTCATTCATACCAGATGGCGATTGTTGTGTTGGCTGTTGTCATTTTTTAATTTGACAATCTAAAGGAAAAGAGGTCAATAAGTACTCTTGACTAGATTGTCAGGTATTACATGCTTTAAAAATTCTCACTGCCTAGACAGTGTGACTCAGTAGTTGAGCGTAGACCCATGCACCAAGAGGTTGCCGGTTCGATTCCTGATCAGGGCACATGCCCGGGTTGTGGGCCCAATCCCCAGTGGGGCCCAGTGCAGTCCAATTTATGTTCCCTCCCATTGATGTTTCTTTCTCTTTCTCTCCCTTCCTTTCTCTCTAAAATCAATAAAGAAAAAAAAATTCTTGCAGCACGTGGGTTGAAATTGCTGCCCTAAACAATACCATATAACAACTATTTACACAGCATTTACATTGTATTAGGTATTATAAGTAAAGATGCCTTCAAGTATATGGGAGGATGTGTGCAGGTTAATACAAATACTATGACATTTTATATATGGGATTTCAGCAACTGTTGATTTGGGTGTCTGGAACCAATCCCCTGATGATACCAATGGACTACTGTATATGTTTGGGACACATTTCTGAAGTTCTTTAAAAAGAAAGAAACATCACCCTGGCTGGTTTTGCTCAGTGGTTAGAGCATCGGCCTGCGGTTCAGAGAGACCCAGGTTCAGTTCCCGTTAAGGGCATGTACCGCATTTGCAGTTTGTCCCGGCCCTGGTTGGGTCGTGTGGGTGGCGACCACTCAATGTGTCCCGTTCACATCTTTCTTTCTCTCTCTCTCTCTCCCTCCCTCCCTCCCCCCACCTCTCTCTCCCACTCTATCTGAACCAAAAATGAAAAAATGTCCTCGGGTGAGGATAAAAAAAAAAAAGAAACTTCAACACTTCTACATGTCCCATTGAGCAGTCAGAATACTTCCTTATACACAGACCTAGGGGAAGAGCATTAGTTTAAAGGCCTTGGAGTATGGTCAAGGAAAAGAAAGAATGTCATGCTTATAGAGAAATAAATAAACAAGGAGGAAGTGATACAAAGGAGGTTGGAGGAGAGCGTAGCAGCCAATCATGGAGGCCACCCCTCCAACCTCCTTTTATACCACTTCCTTTTTGAACATACATACTCCAGGGCCTTTAAACTCGCTCTCTCTCTCCCTGGAATGCTCCTCCCCTAGATCTAACAGCAAGCTCAGTCCCATTTTTCAGGTCTCAGTAAAAAACATCAGACTTAAGCAAGTGTCCCTGTGCTTCTCCATAAAAATAGACTTCCAGCAACTATATATAATCTCCATATAATCCTTTTAAGTCCTTAATACCATTTTTTCATAATCTATCATTTAAAAAAATGTTTTATTTACTGATTTTAGAGAGGGAGGGGGAGGGGGAGGGAAGGAGAAAGGGAGTAAAGGGAAGGGGGGACAGGAGAGAGAGAAAGAAAACTCTATTTGTTGTTTTATTTATTTATGTATTCATTGGTTGATTCTTGTATGTGCCACTAACCAACTGAGCTACCTGGCCAGGGCTGATAACCTATCATTTTCTTGGTTGGTTGTTAATCTTTCTGTTCTTTCTCACCCATTAAGATGTAAATACCATGATGGCACACCTGGTGGAGCTTGTTTACAGCTGTAGCCCAAGGCTAGACCATAGTACGAGTGTATTAAATATTTGTTGAATCAAATGAATGAATCAATTGACTGATCGATCAATCGATTAATGAATCAAACAATCGCTTAATTTTCAAAATCTCCAAACACTACAATGATAAACTATTCTTTGAAACCTGTTTCTTGAGGTTACGGCTACATCAGCTTCCTGGACTAGATGGAGCTTGTATGATAATTCTTAGGTTCTTTGGAATTATCTGAGTCCTTTCAAATTCTTGCAGGAAAAAAAAAAAGAATTTCTGTAAGATACACAGAAATTACCTTAATATATTCATTTTGTTTACGATGACTCTCATGAACTGGCCAAACTTTCCCAATTTTATCTTCTTTCTTCTTATACTGTACCCTGTATTGCTTAATCTTTGATAGCAAATGATCCTTTTCAAGCATCCAGGACTTCTCTTTATTTTGGTTTTCAAATCTGAGTTGCAAAAAGTCTCTGGTGCTCTCGTAGAGCAGTTCTTGGGTGTGATGGAGACTATGAAAGAAAGTACAAAGGTGGATGTGAGATGCTTACATAGCACATACAACAGTTATTCCAAACAAAGGAAAGATAAACGTTCTCTAAAAATTGTACAATATATAAATTCTGTAAAATATTAGCAGTTTTAAAAAATGCTTAATCTGATCGCTGGTAATCACACATGTTTTACCGGACAAAGTGTAATGTATTTACCTATGTTCACTGATTCACAGACTGGTTTTTACAGATACTTTGCCAAGTGCTAATTTCAGGTTAGATAATTAGAAAGACTACAGAAGTATTTACGCATAGCCTTCTTAAGTATGGACTATTCCCAGGCACTAGACTTTAAAATAAAGAACTCAGCCCTGGCAAGTGTAGTTCAGTCGTTAGAGCGTCAGCCCATGTACAGAAGGGTTGCAGGTTCAATTCCTGATCAAGGGCAAGTACCTGGGTTGCAGCACATGTGGGAGGCAACCAATTGATATTGATCTTTCCCTCCCTCCCTCCCTCCCTCCCTTCCACTCTCTTTAAGAATCAATGAAAAAAATATGCTCAGGTGAGGATGAATAACAGCAACAAAAAAGAACTAACTCATGGTGTTCAGACTGAGCATTAACACAAATTCTAAAATGTCAAAAACAGCTCTGTGTTGGTTTATTATACTGTGCTCTACATGTAAACTGTATTAAATCTTGTCTTGTTTTCAAGATCAACTTCCTCTACGTAGTCATCTCGACAACTTCAGGCCATTTACTTACTCCACTGTCTGAAATTCCTTATCAGTTTAAATTTAGTCTCCTGTGTTCTAATTCAACTTGCTTATAAACTGTCATGATTTAATTGTCAACATGCATGTTTTTCAACCTGAGTGAAAGTATATACTTATTTATCATATATATATATATATAAAATATATGTTTTCATTGATTTGAGAGAGAGAGAGAAAACACTGATGTGAGAGAGAAACGACGACTGGTTGCCTCCCACACACACCCTGACTGGGAATCGAACCTGCAACCTGGGCATGTGCCCTGACTGGGAACAGAACCGGCAACCTTTTGATGCACAGGATGACGCTCAACCAACTGAGCCACACTGGCCAGGGCATTTATCATATATTTTTGCCCTGCTACCACCAAACTGTGTAGGACAGTAGCAACTAATAGACATACACAAAGTACTAAACAGATTCCTGCTGACTGAGATTTAGAAATAGAATATCCTAGAAGTAAGCAACTCATCAATTTAACATCAACACTTAGAAAAATACTGTAGCATATAATTAAACTGTTTGCAAAGAGCATTAAATACTGTGAGGCAATCACTATCATTTTCCACTGAACAAATAATGTCAGATCCACTTAGTTCTTTTCATGAGTAATAGGGTACACAGGTAAGAGGACAGTGATAGAATAATGCCAGGCACAAAGTAGAGGAACTGTCAGCAGATTAAAAATAAATAAATTACATATGTATATGTGTGTATAAAGAGGGAAACAGTGCCCAGCTGGTGTGGCTCAGTGGATTGAGCATCGTTCCATGAACTGAGAGGTCCTAGTTCAATTCCCGGTCAGGGCACATGGCTAGGTTGTGGGCTCGATCCCCAGTAGGAGGCATGCAGGAGGCAGCAAATTGATGTTTCTCACATTGATGTTCCTCTCTCTCCAAAAAAATCAATAAAAATATATTAAAAAAAGGAGAGAGTAATTTAGTTACCATAAGGTTATCTCTTGTTTTTGATGTGTTATTTTATTCTATCTTACATTATGTTCTCAATTACAAACAAGGAAAGTATGGTCTTGTTAATGTACAATGGCTGAAAGTGACACCAAAGGGCAGTCATCAATGGCTTTGAATTTCATGCCATTTGATATCCTTAGGATGACATAATGGAAGGAACTGATCATATGCTCAGATATGCAGATGATGCTAAACTAGGATGGTTATTAATATTCTGGAAGACAGATATACAATTACAATTTGCTACAATAATTAAAAAATACTATTTCCTTAAAAACAAGTCCGGTGAAAAGTGATGGTGATATACATAAGCACAAAATACCTAAAATAAAGCATTTTCTAGCATGTATTGGTCAGAAATTTTAGAGTATCACATTCAATTTTTTAAAATGTTTTTTTTGTCCTGCCAGTGTAGCTCACTGGTTGAGCATCGACCCAGGCACCAAGAGATTACCGGTTTGATTCCCGGTCAGGACATATGCCCAGGTTGTGGGCCCAATCCCCAGTGGGAGACATGCAGGAGGCGGCCAATTGATGTTGTCTCTCATCGATGTTTCTATCTCTCTCTCCCTCCCACTTCCTCTCTCTCTAAAATCAATAAAGTAAAAAAATTTTCTTTTTTATGTTTTTATTGATTTTTACAGAGAGAGAGAGAGAAACATCGATTGGCTGCCTCCTGCACACCTCCTACTGGGGATCAAGCCCAAAACCCGGGCATGCACCCTGACTCGGAATCGACCCGGGACCTCTCAGTCCATGGGACAACACTCAATCCACTGAGCCACACCAGGTGGGTGACATGAAAAAATATTTTTAAATTTAGGATGTTTAACACAGAGGAGAGGTGGTAAGACGCAACTTGATAAGCATCACCAACTATTCAACAGATGTTTATCGCATACCTATTATGTAGACAGGGCAAGACCCTGGAGGAACAAAGACATAATTACAATAGGTGATGATATGTGTCATCATAGAGGCATGTTAATCATTATGGAAATGTGGAAGAGGAAAAATTTAATTCTGCCTGGGGAAGTTTTCAGAGGAGTAACACTCGAAGGAAAGTACCTGCCACATAGCAAGTGTTCCCTAAACGATAGATATCATTAGTTTGGCTGAAGGACAAGGTGAACTATAGCAACAGGAAAGGATAGGTGAGACTGAAAGGTTAATTTAGTGCCAGAGGAAGTTCCTAATAATTTATGTTAAGGTATCAGGGCTCTATCATACGATAAACAGGGAGCTATCAAATGTTTTTGATAAATCCTAATGGAGGAGCTACCAGTAATAGTGAGGAAGACTACTGAATGAATACAAAGGGACCAGTGACAGGAAGAACACTTACATTACTGCAACAATTTAAACAAGAATATAACTTGAACCAATACAGTAAGAATGAAAGGGCAGAGAATGGATTTGAGAGGCTTCTTAGGCTTGCACTCAATAGGGTCTGGAATTAGGGAATAAGAGTGGGGAGTTGAAGATAACCCTGAGGTTTCAAGCCTAGGAAACTGGATGTGACGTCATTAAACTAAATGGGAAAAAGAATTAAGTACCAGGTTTGAGATGGGGGAAAGGATGCTTGTTGGGAGAAAAAAAAAAAACAGATTGGTTTCAATCATGGTCAATTTGAGATGTTCAAGCATATTCAACTGAAGATGTTCTACAGTACAGGTCTGGCCACTGGAACCAGACAAAAGGTTGAGGTGGGTTAGATAGGTAGAAGCACCAAACACCCAAACACGACAGGTGTTACAGAAATCAAGGGAGATTAACTTCAAAGACAGAGTGATCGGATTTGCCAAATATGCAAAAAGATAGTAATTACAATGAGGACTATAAAGAGATAACTGGTCAGAGAAATTAAGAAGTCAGTGATGACCCTGGAAAGGGTACGCTTAATAAAATGATGGGGATGAAATCACACTACAGAAAGGTAAGGAAAGGCAGGCAGGTAAGAAACAAAAGCAGTGAGTACAGAGAGTTTTTTTTTTGGACAGGTATGTTAAGTCCTATTTTTCCATATTCATAAAGGGCCGAACAAAAGAAAAGAGCCTTACTGTACTGAGTCAGATAATATATCAGTGGATAAGAGAACATTTCTTTATCACTAAGATCAAGCTGAAGCACTAAAATGGGTTAAATGAAATACCTACCAGCTCGTCAAGAAAAGAATCAACAGCATTCCTGGAAAAGCCTGGATACCTACCTACCTAGAGGTGGGTGTGTATGCTAAAGATAATTTTTTCAAGGTCCCTGTCAGTTCCATGACACCAGGCTGCTAAAAGCCCAGGATGGTTAACTTTTAAGCCACTCAGAAAATTTAAAAATCTGTTAGGTACAGCTTTCTTGAACACTCACTTTTTGGTAAGCTCTTTGATTTTGTCCTGATTTCTTTGGTGATGAACTTGTATTTCCTCAATGCGGATCCGTCTATCCTCCATGAGCCCTTCAACTTGCTCTCTAGAAAGCTTGGTCTGTTCTTCCAGCTGAGCCTGCAGGGCCTCCACCTAGACAGGTCAGAAAGGGTGAGGCAGCCACTCTTGCCCTGCTTCCTCCAACTCCGTATTTCTAAAAGTGAGCCTTTTTGACCTGGCCGGTTTGGCTCAGCAGTAGAGCATCCAAGGACCGACGAGTCACGGGTTCAATTCTGGTCAAGGGCACAGACCTCGGTTGCCGTTTGTCCCTGGCCTTGGTATAGCTCATGCAGGAGGCAACCAGTTGATGTGTCTCTCTCACATTGATGTTTCTCTCTCTCCCCCTTACTCCCACTCTATCTGAAGATAAATAGAAAAATATCCTCCAGTGAGGATTAAAAGTAACCCTTTCTCCAGAAAAAAAAAAACAACCCCCCCCCAAACAACAACAAAACAAAAGCAGAGCAGCAAAACAAATAGAAGAAAAGCCTCAGCAGGCACTCCTCTTTATTCAGTGAGTTGTAACGTGATTAGACCACACAAGAGCAGATTGTTTACACACAGCAAAGCATCTACATCACACAGAGTGCCAGTTTCCCCTAGCTTAAGATTCTCACTCTTCATTATCTCCTTTTTAAAACTTTTTTTTTTTTAATCCTCACCCAAGGACATTTTTCCATCTTTTGTTCAGATAGAGTGGGAGGGAGAGAGAGGAAGACAGAGAGAGAGAAACATCGATGCGAAAGGTGCACATCGAGTGGCTGCCACCAGCACGACCAACCAGGGCCGGGGACAAACTGCAACCGAGGTACATGCCCTTAGCAGAACCGAACCCGGGTCTCTCCGGACCGCAGGCTAATGCTCTAACTGCTGAGCCAAAGTGGCCAGGGCTAAAACTTTGATCACTATTGCCTCTTTAAGACTCCTTAGTTGTACAGCAATAGAATGACTCTTTTCTTTATTTAAAAAGTGGAGCAAAATGAGTAGTATAATATAATTTCCTTCTCCGAGTTTGGCTGTCATGACTACAAATGGAGATACTGGCCAAAGACAGAAACTGTCATTTAAATCAATAGAACCCCCCTGATAATGACAGGAACTGGAGTGCATCTAGATGAAAAATCGTGGTTGCAAATCGTGGTTGCAAATGATTCACTACTTTCCTAGACTTAGAACATATGCACTAAATAAACTGACATACCCCTCAAAGGTTGATCTATCAGCACAGACAACTGCAACTCTCTGTGTAATCCCCAGGCAACCACAAAGGGAATTCTTACTGTATAATGGTTTTGTTGGGTAGGGCTCAGCAAATAAACTGAGTAAAATGAAGGTTCAGAATAGCATCTCTAGAATGGTTAATATAGACTAATGGTTTTAAAATATAAGCTTCTAGCCCTGGCCGGTTTGGCTCAGCGGTTACAGCGTTGGCCTGTAGTCCGGAGAGACCCGGGTTCGGTTCCCACTAAGGGCACGTACCTTGGTTGCAGTTTGTCCCCAGCCCTGGTTGGGTCGTGTGGGTGGCAACCACTCGATGTGTCGCTTTCGCATCGATGTTTCTCTCTCTCTCTCTCCCTCTCACTCTATCTGAACAAAATATCGAAAAATGTCCTCGAGTGAGGATAAAAAAAAAAAATAAGCTTCTATAAAGTATGAATAACCTCAGTTTTCTTAATCACATGATGCCTATATGTAACATGTATGCAAGGAGATGCTTATCTGACAGTGAAGGCATGGTATACCAAGCTAAGCTTGAGGGTACAATAGAAACTGTTTTGGTCTGCCAAAATAAACTCTTTACCTGTAGGATGAGTGTTTGTATGTCTCTTTGGTACTGCTTAGAACTTTCTTCCTTCTCTCTCATTGCTGGTTTTATTTTGCTTACTTTAGAATCTAAAATAGAAAACAAAAATAATAAAGACTTTTATTTGGCTTTTCTTTCTGCTATTCAAGTATCAGCATTACCTTTGCATAGGAGTTTAGTTTCATTTACCTGTAAGAGAAGAAAAGGAAGAAAAAGGAAAACAAACAATAACTTAAATGCTTGATTTTTCAAATAAAGGAACTCTACTAGGATGTCACCTGGATAATATTAAACATCTGTGTCTATTTTCTTTGTAAAATCTTATTTAATCAGAAAGGGTAAGGAATAAAAAAAAAAATCTATACATTTTGATTATGATATATCACCGTTTTTAAAAGACAAAATTATTGTTAAAATAAGCAACACTTAAATTGCATCAAACAAAATTTAATTCCTTAGATAATTCAAGAGCTCATGCTAAGAGAGCAGATCTTAAAAGTTCACACCATAAGAAAAAATGTATAATTATATGGTGATGGATGTTAACTTGATTTACTGTGGTGATCATTTTGTAATATATTCAAATATCAAACTGTTATGTTGTACATCTGAAACTAATATAATGTTATATTGTCAATTATATATCAATTTAAAGAAAAAGAAAATTAAGTTCCCATTAAAAAAGAGAGAGACAAGATGACTGAGGCTTAGAGAGGCTAAGTAATATTCTGTGATTCTAGAAGTTGTCCAAGTCAGTTTTACAAATTATCACCATAAGTATATTAATTATATATTTTTTATTTCTACTCCACTAAAACATCATGGCGTCTTGGCTCGGTAGCTCAGTTGATTAGAGCATTGTCCCAACACAACAAGGTTTCAGGTTCAATCCCCAGTCAGGGTACACATACAAGAAGCAACAAATAAATGCATGAATAAATGGAACAATTAGTCGATTTCTCTCTTTCTCTCTCCCTTCCCCCCTCTCTAAAATCAATTAAAAACACAAACAAAATAAACAAACAAACAAACATCCTGGAAAGGTAAAATAACAAAACAACAAAAAAACACCTCAGTAAGATCTCAGCTTACCAGAGGCATCATTATGAACATTCATTATTACTGTATAGTAGAAAAAAACTTCTAATGATTTGCACTGTTCTTAAATTCTGCACTAATGAGAATTTATACTATGCTTGGTACCTCTTCTGAAAGCTGAAGATTCATTCTGTTCACATATATTTACGGCCTGGATAGTCTTTTGGAGAATGCTGACCTGAAAAAGTTAAAAAAAAAAAAAAAAAAAAGGTATAGCAATAACCTTCCTATATATGTAATGTTTCATCTTTTAGCTTGAGCGCCACAGATAAACAATATTCATAAATTAAATTACTCATATGAGGACCAAAGTGGACAAAGTAACAAATTGGATAAAACCCAGAGTTGGTGATATAAAATAAACAAAGAAAACTTTCAGGGTAATTCAGTAATATCTGCTTTAAAACAAGTGATCTTTGCCCTGGCCGGTTTGGCTCAGAGACCCACATTCGGTTCCCACTAAGGGCACGTACCTCGGTTACAGTTTGTCCCTGGCCCTGGTTGGGTCGTGACGGAGGCAGCCACTAGATGTGTCCCTTTCACATCAATGTTTCTCTCTCTCTCTTCCTCTCTATCCCTCTCACTCTGTCTGAACATAAAATGGAGAAATGTTCTCGGGTGAGGATAAATAAATAAATAAATAAATAAATAAAATAAAATAAAATAAATAAAAAAGTGATCTTTGACAAGGGCCTTTAGGAAAGTAATGTACACAGAAGTATACATATGTAGATATGTATAAAGATGCTCAATGAGGCATGGTTTAGATACATAAAAAATGTAAAGAGTATATATACGTATATTTCTGTATGAATGGAAAAACAGCTTTAACTCTGGGATATACATTGTGGGAAACTACCACTTTTATATGATAGATTTCTGTGTGTTTGTTTGTTTGTTGTTTTTTTTTTTTTTATCCTCACCAGAGGACATTTTTCCATTTTTTGTTCAGGTAGAATGGGAGGGAGAGAGAGGAACAGAGAGAGAGAGAAACATCGATGTGAAAGGAACACATCGAGTGGCTGCCACCCACACAACCGACCAGGGCCGGTGACAAACTGCAACCAAGGTACGCGCCCTTAGCGGGAACCGAACCCAGGTCTCTCAGGACCGCAGGCCGACACTCTAACCGCTGAGCCAAACTGGCCAGGGCTGTGTTTGTTTTTAATAAAGACCGCACATTGTTTGTAATCAGTATAAATAAAAATTAATAAAGAGACTTGAATATTGAAACTTAAGTCTGATCCCAACTTTCCTCTCTAATTTCATCCAAAATATCTATTCCTCTGTGCTTTAGATTTCCAAGTAGTGAAATGGGTAACCAATGCTACTTTCCGATAAATTTTTTTTTATGGTACGTGCCCCTTGTGGGAACCGAACACGGGACTCTCTGGTCCTCAGGCTGACGCTCAACCACTAAGCCAAACTGGCCAGGGCATACTTTCCAATAATTTTGAAGAAAAAGAAGAAAATCATAAAGCACATTGTAATTATAGAAAATGCTCTGAGAACTTAAGTAGACATGGGAGTATGATAACTAATTCTCTTTCTCACTTATTTAGCAAGCACCAAAATGACTCTGATTATGGACCTGACACTGTATTCTGTGAAAGCCATGTTTACCATGCTATCTATACCAAAGATTACTTACTTTGTTGGGAGGCTCCTTATAAAAATAGGTCACTTCTCCAGTGTCTGTTCCCACAAGAGCCAAGAGATTCTGAATCTTTTTCTTATCTTCTAGCTCCCTGCAATTCTCAAAGAAAGTAAGCACACATATCCAGAGTAAGTAAATTTTTGTTTAAAGGATCTTTCTTTTGACTTATTTTTAAAATAACAGTAACCACAAATTAAAATTGAATAGGATTTATCCAGACCACAGCACTAATTTTTAAAACATCAGGTACTTGCCCTGGCCAGTTTGGCTCAGCGGTTAGAGCGTTGGCCTGCGGTCCAGAGAGACCTGGGTTCGGTTCCCACTAAGGGCACATACCTCGGTTGTAGTTTGTCCCCGGTCCTGATTGGGTCGTGCGGGAGGCAGCCACTCAATGTGTCCCTTTCACGTCGATGTTTCTCTCTCTCCCTCCCCCTCCCTCCCATTCTATCTGAACAAAAAATAGAAAAATGTCTTCAGATGAGGATAAAAAATAAATAAATAAATAAAACATCAGGTACTTATATTTAGGAATTCAGAGAGAAAGGAGCAGAAACTAATTTCTTAAGTTAGTTCTAGAAAAGCATGATAGTGGGTGGTGGGGTATACGGCTCAGGTTCTCTTCTTCGGACTGATAGGTTCATTCTCCCAACTACCAGCAACACTGCAGGCTGATGGCTCACAGCTGAATCTTTCTCCAGAACTGACATCAATCAAGGGAGTGCCTTGGCCAAGTGACAGCCTGCACCCAGTGCCTGACTAAGGAGGGGTACAAAAGCCCAATCCCCTTGTTTCAATTCAGGATATATCTGAAAGTCCACCCCAACTCTAGGGCACTCTGTGACATTGGCTGAGTCTGGCTGTAATTGAATCACAGTTCAACTTCTGCCCAATCAGACTTTCCTTATTACCTCATCAATAGTTATTCTTTTTTTTTTTTAATCCTCACCTGAGGACATTTTTCAATTTTTTGTTCAAATAGAATGGGATATAGAGTGGGAGGGGGAGAGAGAGAAAAACATCGATGTGAAAGGGACACATCGAGTGGTTGCCACCCGCATGACCCAACCAGGGCCGGGGATAAACTGCAACTGAGGTACATGCCCTTAGCAGGAACCGAACCCGGGTCTCTTTGGACCACAGGTTGACGCTCTAACCGCTGAGCAAAACCAGCCTGGGCAATAGTTATACCTGAGAACACCCCCTATTAACATCCTGCAAGTAAATTTCCATTGCAGTCTGTTTTCCAGGGAATCCAACCTAAGACAGTTTATATCAGATATAGACCAAGAAGTAAACTCTACAATGAGACTTCAGAGCCAGTGATATGGAGATGATTTACGGAACATATTTTTAACAGCAAGACAGATTGGGGGACTCAATAGGTCCACAGGGTAGAGCTTAAACAAAATAAATCAAAGAGGGAAGGACACTGATGGCTATGCGCCCTGTAAAATCACAATCTCTGCACATTTTCCACACCTCAGCCAGTTTTAAGACCCAAAGACTATTACCTGATGGAAGAACTGGGTCTCTCAGAGGTAGGACCTGGTGAGACCACAGAGAGTGCATGTAAGGATTCCCCTGGTCCTTCCCCAAAAGGTCTATGGCCATTTATTCAAGTAATTGTACACTGGAGAAAAAGAAATACCCAGGGATTGCAAAGATTACTAGATATATGGTCTGAGCTGACATCGATACCGGGTGACTGGAAGAATTATCATGGCACTGGGGCATACAAGAACCATGTAATAAATGGAATTCTGGTCTAGGTCCAACTCACAATGGGTCCCGTGGATCCAGACTCAATAAGTGGTCATTTCCCCCATCTTCAAATGAGTAATGAAATGAACAAATTTGGTAGTTGGCAAAACCTCCAAATTGGTTTCTGGGCTTCTGGGTTAAAATAAGTGGAAGCCTCTGAAACTGCCCCTCCCTACTCCAAGATGGTAAATAAAGACCTAAAGGATGTACAGACGAAGGTCTCCATCAAATCCTCATTTCATTCACAAGTTTGACTTATGCAAAACCAGATGGATTATGGTAGACTACTACCAAGTAGGTCCCAATTTCAGTCACTGTGCTAAATGGAGTATTTTTGCTAAAGCAGATTAACTTGGCCTTAGGTACACGGTATGTGGCTACTGATTAAACTCATGTATTCCTAGCCATTCCTAAGAGAACTACAAGCAGTTCTTATTCATATGGGGTGAACAACAGTATACTTTTATAGTCCTTCTCTAGGACCATGTTAATTTTTCTGCTTTCTATCAAATTTGTCTGAAGGGACCAGGATCTGGCCATTCTACAGATTACATTAGTTCACTATTGGTGATATGATATTAAATCAGACTGGACAGACAAGAAATGACAAGTGCATTAGGACCTTTGATGAGATACATGTGCTCCAGAGGGTTGAAGGTAAACCCTACAAAGCGTATCAGTGAAGTTTTAGGGGTCTGTTCTAGGCATGCCAGAATTTTCCCTTCAAAGTCAAGGACAAATTATTGAATCTCACACCTACCATCACCAAGAAGGAAGCATAATGCTGAGGGCTATTCAGGTTCTGGAGACAACATGCTCCATACTTTTGAATATTGCTCTGACCCATATATCTAGTGACATGGAAGGTGAGCTTTCAGTTGAAAAGAAGTTCTGCATTAAGTCAAAGCTAAAACCATTAAGGTGATTGAATGATAATCAAAAATCCTAGACCCGATGGCTTCACTGGTGAATTACACCAAACATTTAAAGGTATTCCCTGACCAGTTTGGCTCAGCAGTTAAAGCGTCAGCCCACAGACCAAAGAGTTGTGGGTTCACTCCGGCCAAGGACACGTACCTGGGTTGTGGTTCGTCCCCAGCCCTGATCGGGTTGTGAGAAAGGCAACCAGTCGATGTGGCTCTATTATATTGATGTTTCTCTCTGTCTCTCTCTCTCTCTCCCTCCCTCCCACACTATGATGATAAAATAGAAAAATATCGTCAGGTGAGGAATAAAAAAAATGAAATAAAATAAGGTCTAACACCACCCCAGCCAGTATGGCTCGTTGGTTGAGTGTTGACCCATGCACCAAGAGTTTGCCAGTTCCATTCCCCACACATGCCCAAGTTGTGGGCCCAATCCCCAGTGGGGGGCATGCAGGAGGTGGCCAATTGTTCTCTCTCATCGATGTTTCTCTCTCCCTCTCCCTTTCTCTCTCTAAAATCAATAAAGAAAAATTGAAATAAATAAACAAACAAAAATAAGGGTCTAAACCAATCACTCCCAAACTTTTCAAAAAACTGAAAAAGAGAAAACACTTCCTAACTCATTCTATGAAGCCAGCACTGCTCTGATACCAAAGTCAAACAAAGACAATATAAGAAAAGAAAACTACTACTGACCAATATCCCTTATGAACACTGATGCAAAAATTCTCAACAAAATACTAGCAAACCAAATTCAGCAGCATACTAAAAGGATTATACAGCATGATCAAGTGGAATTTATTCCTGGAATGCAAGCACAGTTCAACCTGAAAACTGATCAAAGTAATATACCACATTAACAGAATGAAGGGGGAAAAATTATAATCATCAATTGATACCAAAAAAATGCACTGACAACATTCAACACCCTTATATGATATAAACACTCAATAAACTAGGAATAGAAGGAAACAACCTCTATAAAATAAAAGCCCTGTATGAAAAACCCACAGCAAACATCATACTCAATGGTGAAAGACTGAAAGCTTTCCTCTAAGATCAAGAACAAGACAAGAATGCCCATTTTTGCAAACAGTTTTTTTAAATGTATTTATGATTTTTAAAAGCGAGAGAGGGGGAGAGAGAGAAAAACATTGATTGACTACCTCCTGCAGGCCCTGAACTGGGGATTGAGCTCACAACCCGGGCATGTGCAACTTTTTGGTGCATAGGAAGATGCTCAACCAACTGAGCCACACTAGCCAGGCCAAGGATGCCCACTTTTGCAATATCTATTTAACATAGTATTGGAAGTGCTAGCCAGAGTAAGCAAGCAAGCAAAAAAAAATATATGCAAACTGGAAAGGGAGAGGTAAGATGACCTCTGTTCACAGATGACATGATTATATTATGTAGAAAACTCTAAGATATGGAGAAAACACTAAGGGTTGCACCAAAAAAAAAAAAAAAATCAAACAAAACCAATCCCAAAACACAACTCTTAGAACTGATAAGTGAATTCAACAAAATAGGAAAACACAAATTCAACATGCAGAAATCAGTTGCATTTCTATACACTAACAATGAACAATTAAGAATTAAATTTATAAGAGCATCAAAAAGAATAAAATACTACTCAGCTGGTGTGGCTCAGTGGTTGAGTGTTGACCGATGCACTGGTTAGATTCCTGGTCAGGGCACATGCCTCGGTTACGGGCTCAGTCCCCATTAGAGGTTGTACAGGAGGCAGCCAATCAATATTTCTCTCTCATTGATGTTTCTATCTCTCTCTCCCTCTCCCTTCCTCTCTCTCTAAAAATCAGTAAACATAAAAAAATAAAAATAATTTAAAAAAAGACTAAAATACTTAGGAATTAACTTAAGTGAAAGGCTTCTACACCGAAAACACTGCTGAAAGAAATTAAAGAACACATAATAAATAGAAAGACATCCCATGTCCATGGATAGGAAGACTTACTATTAAGATGTCAATATTACCCAAAGCAATCTACAGATTCAGTACAATTCCTATCAAAATCCCAATGATATTTTTTGCAAAAATAAAATAATCTGCCTGGCTAGTGAGGCTCAGTAGATTGAGCATCATCCCATGGACTGAGAGGTCCTGGTTTGATTCCCGATCAGAACACATGCCCAAGTTGTGGGCTCAATCTCCAGTGGGGAGCATGCAGGAGGCAGCTGATCAATGTTTCTCTCTCACATCGATGTTTCTATCTCTTTTTCCCTTCCTCTCTGTCTAAAAATAATAATAAAAATTTTAAATCCATCCTAAAATTCATATGGAATCTCAGGAAACTCCAAATAGTCAAAACAATCTTTAAAAAAAAAAAAAGGTGGCCCTAGCTGGTTTGGCTCAGTGGTTAGAGCATTGAACTGCGGTCCAGAGAGATCCGAGTTTGGTTCCCACTAAGGGCGTGTACTTCAGTTGCAGTTTGTCCCTGGCCCTGGTTGGTCGTGCAGTGGCAGCCACTCGATGTGACCCTTTCACATGGATGTTTCTCTCTCTCTTTCTCTTCCTCTCTCTCCCTCCCCCTCTATCTGAATAAATATGTCCTCGGGTGAGAGTTTAAAAAAAGTTTGAAAACTCATAATTCTTTATTTCAAAACTTACCACAAAGTTCCAATAATCAAAACAGTGTGGTACTGGCATAATGAGAGACAGACAATAAAATAGAGAGCTCAGAAATAAGTCCCACATATATAGTCAAATGACTTTCAACTTTCAATGGGAAAAGACGGTCTTTTCAACAGATGGTCTAGGAAAACTGAAGATCAATATGCAAAAGAATGAAGTTGTTTACCTAACAACACATACACAGATTAATTCAAAATTGATCAAAGATTTAAATGTAAGAGCTAAAATTATAAAACTGTTAGAAGAAAAATATAGTGACATTGGTGGCAATGATTTCTTGAATATGACACCAAAAGCAGAAACAACAAAGAGAAAAATATACAAATTGGACTATATGGAAATTAAAACTTGTGCATCAAAGAATACTATCAACAGAGTAAAATGACAACCCTCAGAATGGGAGAAAACATTTACAAATCACTCATCTTATAAGGGATTAATATGTAAAATATATAACTAAACAACAATAATAAAACTTTTAAAAGTAAACACGAAAAGAAACAATCCAATTCAAAAAATAGCCAAAGTACTTGAATAGATATTTCTCTATGAATGACCAATAAGCATGTGAAAATGCCCAATATCACTAATTATGGAAATGCAAATCAAAATCACAATGAGTTTCCACTTCACACCCATTATGATGGCTATTATTTTAAAAAATAGAAAACAAGTGCTGTTGTGCATATGAAAAAAGTAATACCCTTGTGCATTGCTGGTAGGAATGTAAAATGGTACAACTAGTATGGAAAACAGTATTATGCCTCAAAAAAATTTAAACATAGAAATAGTATTTGATCCAGCCAGTTCCACTTCTCATTATTTATCCAAAGAAAGCCAGAACACTAACCCGAAAAGACCATATGCATCCATGTGTTCACTGCAGCATTATTTACAATGGCCAAGATATGGAAGCAACCCAAATGTCCATCAATAGATGAATGGATAAAAAAGTGATGCATATATGCAATGGAATATGACTCAGCCATAAAAAAGAATGAAATCTTGCCACCTGCAACAACATAAATAGATCTAGAAGGTACTGTGCTTAGTGAAATAAATCATACAGAAAAAGAAAAATGCCATATGATTTCATGTATATATGGAATCTAAAGAATAAAATAGCCCTGGCCGGTTTGGCTCAGCGGTTAGAGCATCGACCTACGGTCCAGAGAGACCCGGGTTCGGTTCCCGCTAAGGGCACGTACCTCGGTTGCAGTTTGTCCCCGGCCCCGATTAGTCGTGCGGGTGACAGCCACTCGATGTGTCCCTTTCACGTCGATGTTTCTCTCTCTCTCTCTCTTCTTCTCTCTCTCTCTCTCTCTCTCCCTCCTTCCCTCTCTCTCTCCCTCCCACTCTATCTGAACAAAAAATGGAAAAATGTCCTCGGGTGAGGATAAAAAAAAAAAAAAAAAAGAATAAAATAAACAAGCAGAATAGAAACAAACTCATAGATAAAACATTTTGAAGGTTGCCAGATGGGAGGGGATTTGGGGGATGGGTGAAAAACATGAAGGGCTTAAGAAGTACAAATTGGTAGTTACAGAATAGTCATGGGATGTCAAGTACAGCATAAGGAATACAGTCAATAATACTGTAATAACTGTATATGGTGCCAGGTGGGTACTAGTTTTATTGGGTTGATCACTTCTTAAGTTAAATAAATGTCTAATCACTGGGTTGTACACATGAAACTAATATGATATTGTACATCAACTGTACTTGAAAAATAAAAAATCATTAAAAAAAAAGTGTACTATAGTGGATGCTGTGGAACACTACTCAGATGCCACCTTCAGGACCAAGATACCTATCCCTCAGGAACTGCCTTTGGCTGAAGGGGGCTGCCTCTCCCAAGTTTACAGCCCCTCCCTGGTGGCTGCCTAACTCAAATGACCCATCACTGTGGAAGTACTAAAGTCTGACTTCTTTGTCTCTGAAAGGGCGTCCCAGCCTCAGAGCTCTCTGTAGGGTTGACTAAAGCCTGTTACCACTGCATAACACTTCAAATTCTTCCCCTGCTCAAGTCTTCTCATAGATGCTATTCTTGAGAACCTCCCTACTAACCAACCTGCAGGCAAAACTCCATCTCAGAGTCTTTTTCCTGGGAAATACAACCTAGAAGAATTACCACAGAGAAACTTATTTAGTGTAATTTAGAAATATAACTCCCACATTTCCCTCCTCCTACTTGGTACCTGATTCGCAGTCGGTCATTTTCTGAGTAGAGGCGCAAAACATGTTCCCGTTCCTGGAAGAGGCAGACTTGCATATCACTTAGAGCTTTCTGTAATTCAGCAATCTCTTCCTCCCTCTGCTGTAAATCCCACTCTAGTTTGTGCTGGGAAAAAAAAGAGTTGAAAAGATAATGAGTTTTGCCCGGCCAGTGTGGCTCAGTGGATTGAGTACCATCCCATGGACTGAGAGGTCCCGGTTCGATTCCTGGTCAGAGCACATGCCCAGGTTGTAGGCTCGACCCCCAGTAGGGGGTGTGAAGGAGGCAACTGATTGATGTTTCTCTTTCACATCGATGTTTCTATCACACTCTCCCTTCCTCTCTAAAAAAATCAATAAAAACATATATTAAAAAAAAAGAAAGAGCCCTGGCCAGTTTTCTCAGTGGTTAGAGCATCGGCCCACGGACCAAAGAGTCTTGGGTTCAGTTCCCACTCAGGGCATGTACCTCGGTTACTGTTTGTCCCCGGCCCCGGCTGGGGTCATGTGGGTGGCAACCACTTGATGTGTCTCTCTCACATCGATCTTTCTCTTTCTCTCTTCCTTCCTCTCCCTCCCGCTCTATCTGAAGATACATGCAAACGTGTCCTCGGGTAAGAATAAACAACAACAAAAAGAAAAGATACTGAGTTTCACAGGAGTGTCTCTTATTGGATTATGGAAGAGCGAGTATTTGTAGAAATATTACAATGTGGTTTCACCAATAAAGACTTCAAATGATAACAATAAGTTGTATATACACTTGAATTTAAAAGCTACAGGGCGAGTATGATGTTTGCACACAATGTCAAAGCTTTCCTATCGTCTTTTTACAGACTACAGAAACTAGAATGCCAGATCATTCACCTGTTCTAGCCACACTTTTAAAATATGTTTTAATTGATTTTTTTATTTTTATTTTTTTATGCTCACTCGAGGACATTTTTCCATTTATCTTTAGACAGATTAGGAGGGAGGGAGAGAGGGGGAGAGAGAGAAACATTGATGCAAGAGACACATCGACGGGTTGCCTCCTGTGTGACCCCAACCAGGGCCGGGGACAAACCGCAACGGAGGTATGTGCCCTTGGCAGGACTCGAACCTGGGTCTCACTGGTCTGTGGGCTGACGCTCTAACCACTCACTGAGCCAAACCGGCCAGGGCTTATTGATTTTTTTAGAGAGATGAAGGGAGAGAGAGAGAGAAACATCGATTGGCTGCCTCTTGCCTGCTCCCTATCGAGGATGGAGCCCAAAACCCAGGCATGTGCCCTGACCAGTTATTGAAAAAGGACCTTTCAGTCCATAGCACGATGCTCAATCCACTGAGCCACACCGGCCAGGCCTAGCCACAATTTTAAAAAAATGCTTTCTATTCAATAAGCAGTATGAGATTTTAGAACACAAAGATAAAAAGGTATGTTTCCTGCCTAGAGCTGAGGAATTTTGTGGAGAGACAGACGTGCAAACAGTTGAAATAATTATTTAACAGAGGAACATGTCTGGTAAAATGGTAGAGGGGTAAAGTACAGCAGGAATAAATCTCTGAAGCTTTTTTTGGAAGTCTGAGACTACCATCAAAAAGTTGAAACTTGGGCCCAGCTGGTGTGGCTCAGTTGCTTGAGCTTCGTCCCATCCACCAGCAGGTCGTAAGTTTGATTACCAGTCAGGGCACAAGCCTGGGTTGTGGGCTTGATTCCCAGCATGGGGAATGCAGGAGGCAGCCAACTGATGTTTCTCTCTCTCTTTCCCTCTCCCTCCACTCTCTGAAATCAATAAAAACATATTTAAAACAAAGAAAAAGAGTGCTGAAACTTGGCCCTGGCCAGGTGGCTCAATTGATTGGAGCATCATCTCATACACCAAAAGGTTGTGGGTTCGATTTTGGATCAGGGCACACACCTAAGTTTCAGGTTCCATCCCCAGTTGGGGTACATATGAGAGGCAACCAATCAACGTTTCTCTCTCACAGCAATGCTTCTTTCTTTCTCCCCCTTCCTCTCTCCCCCTTCCTCTCTCTCTAAAATCAATAAAAAGCATATCATTGGGTGAGGATTTAAAAAAGAAAAAGTTGCCCTGGCCAGTTTGGCTCAGCGGTTAGAGCGTCGGCCTGCGGTCCTGAGAGACCCGGGTTCGGTTCCCGCTAAGGGCATGTACCTCGGTTGCAGTTTGTCCCCGGCCCTGGTCGGTCGTGCGGGTGGCAGCCACTCGATGTGTTCCTTTCACATCGATGTTTCTCTCTCTCTCTCTGTTCCTCTCTCTCCCTCCCACTCTATCTGAACAAAAAATGGAAAAATGTCCTCGGGTGAGGATAAAAAAATAAAATAAAATAAAATAAAAAAGAAAAAGTTGAAACCTGAAACATGAAGAATGCTAGAGACAAGATGAGGGTGAGTACTCTCAGGGAAAAAAAAAACAAAACAGTAAATACAGAACCATCAAAGAGTCTTAAATGTTGGACAACTACAAGCGTTTCAGCATTACTAGAGTGAAAAGAGGCAGACAGAAGAGGTATGAGACTGGAGGCTGGCATACTGTTTAAAGAGGATATTGTAATAATGTAAGTGAGCTATAACAAGAGTTTGAACAAGTGTTGAGGAAATATGATGAAGATACTGGAATGAATTAAGGGATATTTAGAAAGCAGAATCAATGGAACTTACTAAATGATTGAATATGAGAGCTGGGCAGAATTATAGGCAATCATACCATTTAGTAAGACAAAGTTGAGATAAGAAATGGAGGGAAGGAAAATGATATGTATGTGTGCAGAGTTGAAAAGGAGATTAGCCCTGGCTGGTTTGGCTCAGTGGCTGGAGCATCAGCCCACACACCGAAGAGTTTCGGGTTCAATTCTGGTCAAGAGCACATGCCTTGGTTGCGGTTCATCTCCAGCCTTGGTCGGGGTAGTGTGGGAGGCAACCGGTCAATATGTTCCTCTCACACCGGTGTTTCTCTCTTTCCTTCTCTCCCACTCTGTCTGAAGCTAAATAGAAAAATATCCTCTGGTGAGGATTAAAAAAAAGAAAGAAAGAAACAGAAAAAGGGAGATTACTTTAGATATAAACACATTAACATGGAGCTCAGTAGAAAAGACTCGGGTTAGCTATTTTGGATGTTATCATTCCATATATAGTAGTATGGATAAAAATAAGATCATTTATGGTGGAATCTGCAAGAATGTTGACATTAAAGATTAAGGAAGGGGAACTGTTAATGGAGACTGATAATTAAGATAAAAACTGGGAAAGAGCCCAGCCAGTATGGCTCAGTGGTTGAGCATCAACCCATGCACCAAGAGGTCGCCAGTTCGATTCCCGGTCAGGGCACATGCCCAAATTGTGGGCCAATCCCCAGTGGGGGGCTTGTGGGAGGCTGCCAATTGATGTTCTCTCTCATCAATGTCTCTATCTCTCTTTCCCTCTCCCTTCCTCTCTCTCTAAAAATCAATAAAGAAAAATAAATTTTAAAAAACCTGGAAAAGAAATATGACACAGATATCAAGAAAGGAAGAGACTTTTCAGAAAGCAGAGGTCACTATTGACAGATACTGCAGAGGTCACCAAGAGAATAGATCATTTTGGCAGAAGGGACCACAAGAGTAGTTCTAGTGAACAGTAAGGAGAGAGACCAAACTGCAGTCACAGAGTCATGAGTGGGTGATAAAGTCAAATAATTCTAGAAGTGGGGCTAGGAAAAGAAAAAGCTATTTACATAACAGAGTAGTTAGAGGGAAAGCACAACTCAAGAATTTTTTTTTAAGTCGGGAAAGACTTGAGTATGTTCATACACAGTACTGAGGAGAAAAAGCCCATGTTAAAGACGAAGTTAAAAATAAAACCAGGCCCTGGCCAGTTTGCTCAAAGGTTGGAGCGTCAGCCGTGGATCAATGAGTCCCAGGTTCGATTCCAGTCAAGGGCATGTAACTGGGTTGCAGTTCGTCTCTGGCCCTGGTCGGGTCATGCGCGAGGCAACCTGTCGATGTGGCTCTATCCCATCAATGTTTCTCTCTCTCTCTCTCTCCCTCCTTCCAACTCTATCTGATAATAAGTAGAAAAATATCCTCGGGTGAGGAATAAAAAAAATAAAACAAAACAGTCCTGGTGGGTGTGGTTCATCCTACACCACCAAAATGTTGCTGGTTCAATTCATAGTCAGGGCACATGCCGAGGTTTCCAGTTCAATCCCTGGTTGGGGTGTGTGTGGAAGGCAACCAGCTGATGTTTCTCTCTCACATCAGTGTCTCTCCCCCCCCCCCGCCTCTCCCCCTAAAAGCAATAAAAATATATTTTAAAAAAATAATAAAAAAAATAAACACAAAGAGAAGAGAGATGCTAAAGAAGGGTTTCTTAGGAGGAAAAAGGGATGAGGGCCAGGGAGTGTTGGACCAATTCAGCCTGAAGAGGCTGTGACATCCTGCCCCTGAAGCAGTAAGAAGAGCAACAGACACATGTAGGTGACAGTGTGGATGAGTGGGAAGGAGTCATGCACAACAGCTGGCATTTCCTCTGTGAACCAGGAAGCAAGGTAGCCTGAGGAGAGACCGGTAAGATGGGGTTGCAGGCTGCAAGAGAGTAGGGAAGGTACAGCACAGATGGGGAGGGAACAGGAACTGACTAGGGATAGGTGAGGAAATTGTTGTGTAGTGACAGGATACAGATAATTTGTTTATTATGTATTTATTTTATAATGATTTGGGACCTTTCTAGGACAGTGGTTCTCAACTAGGGGCAATTTTGCCTGTGTCCCAGGAGAAATATGGCAATGTCTGTAGGCACTTTTGATGGTCAAAACTGGGGGTGGGGTTAGGGTAGGTGGGTGTGTATGTGTGCTACTGGTATCTAGTAAGTAGAAGCCAAGGATGCTGCTAAACATCCTACAATTCATGGGATATACCCCACAATAAAGAATTACCAAGGCTGCCCTGGCCGGTTTGGCTCAGCGGTGGGAGCATCGGCCTGCGGTACAGAGAGACCCGGGTTCGGTTCCCGCTAAGGGCACGTACCTTGGTTGCAGTTTGTCCCCGGCCCTGGTTGGTCGTGCGGGTGGCAGCCACTCGATGTGTCCCTTCACATCGATGTTTCTCTCTCTCTCTCCCGCTCTATCTGAACAAAAAATGGAAAAATGTCCTCGGGTGAGGATTTAAAAAAAAAAAAAAGAATTACCAAGGCCAAAATGTCAGTAGTGCCAAGGTTGACAAACCCTGCTCCAAGAGACTAGGATTCAATTATAGCTAGGGTTTTAGATATGTAGGTGGAGCAAAAGAATAAGCAAGGGATCATGTGCAGGCAGTACAGATTTACTGAAGTGAAGCATGATGGGATTCAGGTTAGAAGGGAAGGATATAATGTCAGAAACTGATATACAACATTTGGGAAACTGAAAAGTCAAGGAGCCATGGAGGTAATAATAAAGTCAGGTGTACAGGAGTAAAAGAACTAGAAGCATAAGAGAGACTGAGATGTCAGAGTTTAAGATTTTAGAGGTGGAGCAGTTTGGGGGGATTATGGTCCAATAAGGGACCCAAAGTAGGTAGCTTAGGCTGGGGTAGAAGGGAATTGAAAAATATTTGCTGGTGATACAAGCTGGCACTTCTAGATGTTCTCTGTCATGAATACACTTAATCAGAATCCTAAAACGGCACGCATCATCTCTTTTTTACCTGTCCTTCGCAAGCTTCTTTGTATTGTTCCAGTTTCTTCAACAGATCTTCATTTTCTGCCTCACACTCAGCCATCTTCTTTTGATAATATTCCAGAAGCTCCTGAGAAGGGCAGAGGACAGCCAGACGATCTTCAATGGAAGGCAAAGGAGTTGACTCCACTGAATCTGAGAAAGACACTCCCTTCCACCTGGTGGAACCACTGAGGCCACATGCAGCACCATGTTTGGAAAGAGTTGTTGGCCTATGTGAAATTAGAAAGGACTTATTCGTTAAACTATCTTAACATTTATAAAACATAATTTCTTAAAGAGATGTTTATGTTCTTAAAATGTATATAATTAATTTTTAAAATTCATTAAAAAAATGGAACATCAAGTGAGACCAGATAATAACAGTTGGAAAGTTTAATACTATAAGACATACACCAACAGGAACAATTATACACTGCTGAAGTATAACTTGATGAAACTACAGATAATGATTTGGCAAAATCTAGTAAAACTGCAATTTCTCTTGTTCTAGGAAACTCATGCACATATACACAAAGTGATATATAAGAAAATGTTCATAGTAACATTATACAAGAGCCAGCATTAGGAAATACAGCCAAGTTATTAATCACACAAACACATCAGATCCTAATCACTACCACTGGAGACATTTGAATTACATTAGACCAAGACTAGACAAGATATAAGGGTAATAAAAGGTTGGACAAGAAGTGTTTTTAAGCTAAAACAATGAAAGTTAGAAAATAACTGAAGCTAAAGTGAAGAAACCCTCATGTGAAAATTAATCCCTTTTGGCTAACTAATGGCAATTTACAAGGTAACAAAACAGACAGCAGAGTGAAGAAACTTGATAGCAAAAGCCAAGTTGTAGTTAATGAAGATTATGATCAGCACTTATAATAAGTGAGCATGTATAGAAGAGATATTCAAATGTATTTTTAGCCTGGCCAGTGTGGCTCAGTGGTTGAGCATCAAACCATGCAACAAGAAGTTGCCAGTTCGATTCCTGGTCAGGGCACATGCCCAGGTTGTGGGCCAAATCCCCAATGTGAAGGTGTGTAGGAGGCAGCCAATCGATGTTCTCTTTCATCAATGTTTCCTTCTCTCTCCCTCCCTCTCCCTTTTTCTCTCTCTAAAAATCAATAAAGAAAAAAAAATTTTTTTAAATGTACTTTCAGCCCTGGCCAGTGTGGCTAGTTGGCTGGAGTGTCCATCATCCTACACACTAAGATGGCGGGTTCAATTCCCCAGTCAGGGCACGTACAGAAGGCAATGGTTCGTCAGAGAGCGAATTCTCTCCCTTCCTCTCTTTAAAATCAATTAAAAATAAATAGCTCTCGCTGGTTTGGCTCAGCAGTAGAGCGTCGGCCAGCGGACCAAGTCACGGGTTCGATTTCAGCCAAGGGCAGTACCTCGGTGGCAGTTTGTCCCTGGCCCTGACCGGGGTCATGTGGGAGGCAACCAGTTGATGGGTCCCTCTCATGTACATGTCTCTCTCCCTCTTTCTCCCTCCTACTCTATCTGAAGACAAAGAGAAAAATATCCTTGGGGGAGGATTTAAAAAAAAAAAAATGTGCCCCGGCCAGTTTGGCTCAGCAGTTGAGCGTTGGCCTGCAGACCAGAGAGTCCCGGGTTCAGTTCCCGCTAGGGGCATGTACCACCAAAAAAAAAATTAATAGCCCTGGTTGGTTTTGCTCAGTGGTTAAGAGCTCTGGCCCAAGAAGCAATGAGTCAAGGGTTCGATTCTGGTCAAGGGCACATACCTTGGTTGCAGTTCATCTCCTGCCCCTGGTCGGGGTTGTACAGGAGGTGGCCAGTCGATGTATTTCTCTCACAACGATGTTTCTCTCTCTCCCTCCCTCCCACTCTATCTGAAGATAAATAGAAACATATTCTCAGGTGAGGATTAAAAAATAACTAATAAAATAAAATGTACTTTCAGCTAACATGAAGAAAAAAAATCTAATATTGTCTCAATCATTAAAAGCTCATGAGAGCCCTGGCCAGGGTGGCTCAGTGGACTGGGTGTTGTCCCACCTACTGAACGATTGCCAGTTTGATTCCCGGTAAGGGCATAGGCCCAGGTTTCAGACTCAATCCTGCAGGGTATGCAGGAGGCAGCTGAGCAGTTTTACTCTCACATCGATATGTTTCTCTAAAAATCAATTTAAAATCTATAAAAAAAAAAAAACTCGTGGCAAAATAGTCTTTTACTTGATGTTTCATGTTTTCCAAGACAGTTGCCTTATAACAGAACTGGGGAATAGTTGATGAGCTAAGAGGTATTTCTGATATTCTGCAGATGGGAATCGTGGCAATGAGGATGAGGAAGACATGTCATGCAGCAAGGTGACAGCAGAACCAGAATTCCAAGTCCCATGTATATGTTGGTTTTTTCCCTCTGTAATCTAAAGTACACTGCCACCCTTCTAGGACCACTAAAACTATGTAGATTCTGGTATTCAGATTTTTAAAAATATTTTTATTGATTTCAGAGAGAGGGAGAGATAGAAACATCGATGAGAGAGAAATATCAATTGGCTGCTTCCTACACAATCCCTACTGAAGATCAAGCCCGAAACTCAGGCATGTGCCCTGACCGAGAATCAAACAAGCAACCTCCTGGTGCATGGTACGATGCTCAACCAATTGAGCCACACCAGCCTGGCTCTGGTATTACCATTTAGTATGTCCTATGTCTTAACCTAAATTCAACATAATAAGAATAGAGAAATAAGTCTAATATAGTTCAAATCCAGAGTTTGGGTGTATGCTTCCAAAACCTTCTAATTCCTAAACTAACTTGCACTAAAGCTACAGAAGTCTTTTATTTTTATTTTTTCCTTAAAGCCTTAACACACTTAACATTTGCTTGTCATAAGATTAACCATGTTTTACTTTTCCTCACAAGAACATAATTATGAAAAGGGAACTTAACAGGAAAATTTTGAAAAGGTAACACAATTTTTTTCTTTTAGTAGTCCTTGGGTAATTATGACAGAATAAGTTCCACTTTTGTTTCTTTGAACAGAAAAATGGTCCAAAGTTTTGTTTTTAATATCTGCTTCTGCCTCCCCCTCTATCAGATCGGCTTCCTCCACGGCCACCACCCCTTGGTGCTCCACGGCTGGAACTGCTGTAGGAATCATGTGGAGGAGGGTACCCCCTTTCCATAGAAGGGGGAAGCCCTCTTTCTTGTCTGCCAACCCGATCACGAGCACTTGAGTAGAGATCATTCTGGCTGCTTGAGTAACTATCTCGACTTCCACCATATCCATCACGTGAGCTGCTGTAATCATCATAGCGACTGCTTCCACCATAAGAAGATGGGGGCCCTCGGGAAGGTGGAGCACTACGTGAATTACCATAACTGTCATATGAATCCCTGTAGGAACCACCACTTGGATGATCTGAATAGTCACGATCACGAACATAGCCATCTCTATCACGATAGCCTCTTGATGGATAGTCATCGCGTGAACTAGAATGACCGTAATCACGATAACTATAATCTCTTGGTGGTGGTGCATAATCTCTTGTATCATGAGAGCTTGGGTAATCTCTGCTTGAATAGCTCTCTTTAGTATAATATCCATCATTTCTTGGGGACAAATAAACATCTCTACGAGAAGGCAGGGGTTCCCTTCGAGGTGGGCCTCCATAACTATCTCTCCCACATGATACAGGAGCTCTCCCTCCCATTCCACTGCTGCTGCAAACTGGTCCTGAAGGAGCAGATCTTTTAGGAGGAGGACCCCCGCTTCTCGGTGGTGGTCCTCTTTTTACTGGAAGTGGTCCCCTGAAAGAACTCATGTTAAAATTCATGGAATAGCCACCATCATCTATGTACCCTCCACGTGAGAAAGGTCCCCTGGTTCCTCCACTTTCTCCTCTTCCACCTCTAAGACCTCTTGGAGGGCCTCTGCTTCTTGGAGGTGGAGGTGGTCCACGTCTACCACTTTCAAATGATGGTTTAGTGGCTTGTTCTACCTTGATGGCTTTTCCATCTAAGGACTTTCCATTCATGTCTCTGGCTGCATCCTTAGCATCTGCTGGGCTTTCAAAAGTAATAAAAGCAAATCCCCTCGATTTGTTGGTTTCACGATCTTTCATCAAGAGCACTTCCACTATTCGTCCATATTTGCCAAATACTGCTTCAAGGGCTTTCTCATTTGTTTCTGTATTGAGGCCGCCAATAAAGAGCTTTCCTGGGCGATCAGCTTCAACCATTTTTCCCATCTGGTGAGAGTTGAGGGGTACGATGGTTTTAAGCTCCTACAAGCTCGCCGACAGGAGCTTCCTAGCTGCTCAGCAGGTGGGAGGGCCACCAGCTCTGAAGACAGAAGAGAGAACCGGCTGGAACTACTGCGCCTCTCTCTCTTTTTTTATTAAATTTATTATTTGGTTAGAAGAAGTCTTGATTCTTTAACAACTCAAAAAATAAGCATATGTCTTACTTTCTGCAGACAGGGGTACATGTAGGGGTAAAGTTCATGCTGTTTTTTCACACCTGTCAAACACAAAAATTCAGAATGAGAGGGCAGGAACAGAACAAAACAGTATAGAACATACAGATTGCTTCTATCTCCAACATTACATGTGCCAGCTGGTGAGAATGTAGTGATTTAAAATGTACAGTAGTATGTACTAGGCCCTGGCCGGTTTGGCTTGGTAGTTAAATCATCGGCCCGCAGACCAATGTGTTGCAGGTTCAACTCGTCAAGGGCACTTAAAAATAAATAAAATAGCCCTGGCCAGTTTGGCTCAGCGGTTAGAGCATTGGCCTGCGGTCCAGAGAGACCTGGGTTCGGTTCCTGCTAAGAGCGTGTACCTCAGTTGCAGTTTGTCCCCAGCCCTGGTTGGGTTGTGCGGGTAGCAGCCACTTGATGTGTCCCTTTCATGTCGATATTTCTCTCTCTCTCTCTCTCTCCCTCCCACTCTATCTGAACAAAAAATGAAAAAAATGTCCTCAGGTGAGGATAATAAAAAAATAAAATGCAGTACTATTCCTTTTTTTTTAAATCCTCACCCAAGGATATTTTTGCCTTTATCTTCAGACAGAGCAGGAGGGAGAGAGGAAGGAAGACAGAAACATCAATGTGAGAGACACACCGAGTGGCTGCCACCCACACGACCCCAACTGGGGCCGGGGACAAACTGCAACTGAGGTACGTGCCCTTAGTGACAACCGAACCTGGGACTCTCTGGTCCGCGGGCCAACACTCTAACCGCTGAGTGTAGTACTATTCTTTGAAGTAGTTTTGGTCCGGCCAGTGTGGCTCAGTGGTTGAGCTTTGACCCATGCACCAAGAGGTCACTGGTTCAATTCCTGGCCAGGACACATGCCCATGTTGGGGGCCTGATCCCCAGTGGGGGGCATGCAGGAGGCGGCCAATCATTGTTCTCTCTCATTGATGTTTCCATCTCTCTCTCCTTCCTCTCTAAAATCAATAAAGAAAAAAAAAATTTTTTTAAGTAGTTTTGAATCCTGAAGTTCTATGACTTCATTATTCATTATTTGAATTTTCGTAAGGTATTCTTTGTCATTATTATTTTCAAATAAAATGTGAATGGCATTTAATATTTAGATGGATAAGCACAAAAAGAAAAGCCTCCTTAGTATGAAGGTCATCTGCAACAATGCAAAACAAACTTACAATCCTTCTGCTGAAATTATAGGAGAGGATGATGCAGAAAATTTCTAATAAGCAAGAGATAGTAAGTGGAAATTAAGGTAGAGGACCCATTATGCTAAATTTAAGATAAATACAAAGCCATTGATATTATCTTTATTTGGTGTGCTGTATCTACTGTTTTAAAGAAAGAAAAAATATTATTTATAAGCTTTAATTGATGAGATTTTTCTTTTTTTTTAGAGAAAGTTTATTTAGAAAGTTACAGAAATAGTAGAAGTGAGCCACTGGGCTGAGTAGGCTCAGGAAACAAGTTCCAGAAGCAAAAAGGAGCCCTTGGAGCTTAGGAAAGAGAAAGAAAAGGTGAAGAGCTTGGGGGGAAGGGAAAGGCACTGCTGCTCCTGTGCTCTTGAGAGCTGCTCCTAAGATAGATCTTACATTCCTCCACTTTGAATAATCTTATCTCAGAGATTTACAGGAAGATCAACCTCAGGGAAGGAATACCAAGGTGAGGGAGGGAGAAGGGAAAGAGTGGGAGAAAAGAAAGGCAAGAGGGTGGTAGGGAGAGAAGGGAAATGGGAGAGGTTTCCTTTTTTTTAATTAGTTTTGAAGAAAGCTTTCTTATCATCATGGTTTGTCAGTCCATTCTGATTTTGAGCCAGTCAAGAGATGATGTAATGTCCTGTTCTACCTGGTATATATCTGCTTACAATCTTCAGTCCTTTGAAGAAGACTTTTGTGAAAAGGAGCAACAGATAGTCATTATTGCTAATTCTATAACCATTTTCCTGCTAGGAACTCCAGAATGCCTCCCCTTTAGCCCTTGAAACCTTTTTTTCATTTGGCTTCCAGGACACGTTTCTGGTTCTCCTCCTTCTTCACAGGCCATTGATTTTTAGTCACTGCTAGTTCTTCCTTGTCTTTATCTATACTTATTGCCATGAAGTCTCATGGTTTTCAAGTGTACACCTCTAGTCCTCTAGAGGCTCTCCATTCCAGATTCACACATATCTCACCACCTACTTTGTATCTCTACTTGGATGTCTAATAGGTCTCACAAGCTTAATAAGTTCAAAACTGAGCTCCTCATATATACCTCCTACCACCAAATCTGACCACCTCTCAGAATTCTATGTCCCAGTAATTAGCAACACTATTTTGTCAGTTGTTTAGGACAACAAACTTAATAGAAATTTTATTCCTTTTTTTGTCTTACAATGCTACACTCAATCCATTAGCAAATCCTACTGGCTCTACCACCAACATATCTAAAGTCTGACAACCACTTATGTCAATAATGCCCTGGTCCAAGCTACTATAATCTCTTGCCTGGATGCTTCCACTCTCAACTCCATCTGCTGCAGTCTCTTCTCAACACAGCAATTAAAGTGATTATTTAAAATGTCGAAACACAAAACTCCTCTGCTCGGAAGCCTCCAGTAACTTTTCATTTTGCTCAGAGAGCCAGTCTTTAAGACAGCCTATGAGGTCTTACATGGTCCGGCTATCCCATTACTTTTGTGATCTCATCTACTACTCTCCCTCTTGCTCATGGCTCCAACAACACTGGCCTCTTTGCTGTTCTGCAAACATGCCAAGTGAACTACTTCAGAGCTCCTGCACCTGCAGTTCTCTGCCTATGATGCACTTTTCCCTTTTACCTACTACATGGCTTTCTCCCTCTCCTTCAGGGCTTGAATGTTGCCTTCTTGGGGAACTCCTCCCTGACGTTGTGGCATTCCCTCACCCACCTTCTCTGTTTTCATTTCTCCACAACACTTGTCATATTTTACTTATTGACTCACCACACCAGACTGTGGAAACTCAGTAAGGGAGGCATTTTTTATTTATTTATTATTATTATTTTTTAATCCTCACCCAAGGACATTTTTCCATTTTTTGTTCAGATAGAGTGGGAGGGAGGGAGGGGGAGAGAGAGAGAGAGAAACATCGACATGAAAGGGACACATCGAGTGGCTGCCACCCGCACAACCAACCAGGGCTGGGGACAAACTGCAACCGAGGTACACGCCCTTAGCGGAAACCGAACCCAGGTCTCTCTGGACCACAGGCTGATGCTCTATACGCTGAGTCAAACCGGCCAGGGCGGGTGGCATTTTTTATCTACTGTGTTCACTGTTGCACCCCTAGTAACTAAGAGTGCCTGGTTCACAGTAGGTGCGCAATACATTTTTTTTTTAATCCTCACCTGAGGATTTTTTTTTTTGAGAAACATCAATTGGTTGTCTCCCATAACCCAATTGGGGATCGAACCCACAACCTAGGTGTGTGCTCTGACTGGGAATCAAACCCACAACCTTTTGGTGTACAGAACAATGTTCCAACAGACTGAGCCAACCAGCCAGGGCTCAATACATTTTTTTAAAATAAATAAAATTTAAATCCTAAGTATGAATTTGACTATATTCAACATCTTTTTCTTCTACTGTCCAATCTAGCTAGAAAATGTTTCTGCCCTGGCCAGTTTTGCTCAGTGGTTAGAGTGTCGGCCCGCAGATCAATGAGTTACGGGTTTGATTCCAGTCAAGGGCATGTAGTTCAGTTGTAGTTCGTCCCTGACCCTGGTCATGTGGGAGGCAACCACTTGAAGTGTCCCTCTCAGGTGGATGTTTCTTTCTCTCTCTCTCTCTCCCTCCCTCTCTATCTGAAGATAAACAAAAATATATATATTTGGGTAAGAATTTAAAAAAAAAATCTGTTTCTGCTTTTGTTATTCTATTTGCTTTCTACCAGCCAATTCTTCAAATATGCCATCTCTCTTTTATTTTCTTTTTTTTTTTAAATCCTCACCTGAGGATATTTTTTCCATTTATCTTCATATAGGGCGGGGGGGGGGGGGGACATAGATGTGAAAGGGACACATGTATTGGTTGCCTTCGGCACAATACCGACCAGGGCCAGGGATGAACCCCAACCGAGGTACATACCATGCCCTTGACAGGAATCGAACCCACGAGTCATTGGTCCGCAGGCCAAGCTCTAACCGCTGGCTGAGCCAACTGACCAGGGTTTATTTTCTTGTTTAAATGATCATTTTCCTTCTTCAAACTCACCTCCTTCTACAAAACTTCTCCAAATTGGGCCAATTTGCCTCTTGTAGAAAATAACCTGGAAAATAAAAATGGTAATTGGGTTGGTAGGATAGGATTACAGATGACATTTTTAAAAACAGCTTTATTGAGCCCTGGCTGGTGTGACTCAGTTGGTTAAGCATCATCCTGTGCACCGAAAGGTCACCAGTTCAAAACCCAGTCAGGACTAGTATGCGGATTGTGGGTTTGATCCCTGGTTGGGGTGTGTATGGGAGGAAACTAACAGATGTTTCTCTCTCACACTGATGTTTCTGTCTCCTCCTTTCCTCTCTCTCTAAATTAAATAAAAATATTTGTTTTAAAAAGAAACAGCTTTATTAAGATATAATTCACATTCCATACAAGTCATTTAAAGTATATGATGAATATATTCACAGTTAATTGTACATTTTCATCACTTCAAGGAGAAATCTTAGTCCTGGCCGGTTTGACTCAGCGGTTGGAGCGTTGGCCTGTGGTCCAGAGTGACCCAGGTTCGGTTCCCTCTAAGGGCGTGTACCTTGGTTGCAGCTTGTCCCCGGCCCTGTTGGTAGTGCGGGTGGCAGCCACTCCGATGTGTCCCTTTCACGTTGATGTTTCTCTCTCTTTCTCTCTCCCTCCCACTCTATCTGAACAAAAAATGGAAAAAAATGTCTTCGGGTGAGGATTTAAAAAAAAAAAGAAGAAATCTTACATCCTTTACCTATCACTCCTGTGCTCTACCCCACCTCTGCCCTAAACAACCACTAATCTACTCTGTTTCTATAGACCTTCCTATTCCGGACTTTCATATGAATGCAATCATATAGTATGTGGTCTTTTGTGACTGGCTTCTGACACTCAGCATAATGTTTTCAAGGTTTGTCCATGCTGTAGCATGAGTCAGTACTTCATGCCTTTTTATGGCCAAATAATATTTCATTTTATAAATATGGGTGACATTTTAAAGATAAATATCACTGTTCTAAAACGATTTAAGAGAAACTTGGAACTTTAAAACAGCCTTCCAACCTGCGATCTCTCCTCCCTCATTCCCATTCCCTCTTTTAGACTACTAAACTACAAAACGTTGTGTACGCTCAAATTTACTTTATAATTTCTAACAATCTGACTTCTACTACAACATATGAGCTAAACCTGCTGTTCTTGGTCAGCAGACATACAAATTAATAAACTGAATTGCTCTTTTGGGTTCCCATCTATCATTCAACAAATCACTCCTTGATTTGTATGCTTAATTTGTCAATGTTGACAACCCCTTTTTAAAAATATTGCTTTGCAGTTGAGAGCGTGGACTCTGAAATCAAACAGATGTGAGTTTGAGTCAAAGCCTAATTAGCTATGTGATTTCAGGTAAGTTATTTAACCTTTCCAAATTTCAGTTACTTCTCAGAAAATAGGGAGAATAGCATATATGTTATAGGTCAGGGTAAGGACTAATTGAACTAATGAATAAAAGGGCTGAGCACATGGTCTGACACATAACAGGTACTCAGTAACTGCAGATTATTATTTTTACTAAAAGTGTTCCTTCCTTTGTTCAAAAGGTTCTGCCTTCAACTTTCTTCACTACTTCCTCTATCCACTTCTATGGAAATGTCATTATCTTCACTGCTTTTATGAGTACCTCTATCATTAAAACACTACCTGGCACAGAGTAACAACTCCTTTTTGAATGAACAAATAGATCTCTTTCAATCTCCTGATTTAAATTTCCAACTATGTAATGAACACTTTCACCTATATGTCACATTGGAGCTTGAAATGTTTAAGAAAAAAGAAAAATCACTTAAATCACATATTTTTCTAACACCTCAAAATGAACACCTCCTAAACCTAATACATCATTGTTTTCATCCAAACATGCTCCTTCTGACTTTCCTATTTTAGGTATCAATTCAGTACCTTCCAAGCAACCTAGACTTGAAAATTTTATTTTATTTTTTTTATTTTTTATTTTTTATCCTCACCCGAGGACATTTTTCCATTTTTTGTACAGATAGAGTGGGAGGGAGAGAGAGAGAGAGAAACATCGACGTGAAAGGGACACATCGAGTGGCTGCCACCCGCACGACCAACCAGGGCCGGGGACAAACTGCAACCGAAGTACGTGCCCTTAGCGGGAACCGAACCCGGGTCTCTCCGGACCGCAGGCCGATGCTCTAACCGCTGAGCCAAACCGGCCAGGGCTAGACTTGAAAATTTTAATTCACTATTTCATTACTACTTCTCTTGACTCTCTCATTCAACCATATAAAAATCATCTATATTCTATTTCTACAATAACCATGCTAATTCAGGATCTCTTATCCTCTTACCCACTCTACTACAATGGTTTCACTGTTCTACTCACCCATGGTCTCCCCTTGAGATTTCAAAAAAATTTTTTTTCTTTATTGATTTTAGAGAGAGAGGAAGTGAGAGGGAGAGAGAGAGAAACATCAATGAGAGAGAACATCAATTGGCTGCCTCCTGCATGCCCCCCACTGGGGATTTGGCCCACAACCTGGGCACATGCCTTGACCAGGAATCGAACTGGCGACCTCTTAGTGCCTGAGTCAACCACCGAGCCACACCAGCTGGGCTTGACCATCTTCTTAAACATCATAAAATTCATCAGTAGCCCCTCAGCCAAATGCATTAAATCAATCTCAACCTAGAGGTCACTGCTTTCTATCTAAGGACCAAACTTATCTCTCCTGCCTTACTTCTCTAACCATACAATAGATGTCCAGGTAACTTTCTTGCCTCCATTCCTTTGTTCCTCCAACTGGAACACAGCTCGCTCCACTCTCATAATTTCACTTAATGAAACCCAGTCTGTACATAAAAACTCAAATACTACCTCCTTCATCTCTTTCCTGCATCTCTCCATCCAAAATGATCTATCAAAATAACCTCTAACTGCAAAAGAACTGCATTTGTATTCTCTAAAAGTTAACATATTAGAGTTCTTCATTGTTCTAATTTCTCCCATGGTAGTGCATGCTCCTTGCAGGTAGAAATTGTGCCTTAGCCTTTATTGTATCCCCCCGTCCCCGCAAAATGGCCTTGCCCTGGCCACTCAGTGGTTAGAGCGTGGCCTACAGACCAAAGGGTTTCTTTCCGGTTTGATTCCCAGATCACGAGCATGTACTTGCAACCCGAGCTGGATCCGGCCCTGGCTGGCGCACGTGTGGGAAGCAACGAATACACATGGATGTTTCTACCCCACCCCCACCCCCCTTTCACTCAAAATCAAAAGGAAAAAAAAATATCCTTGGGCGAGGATTAAAAAAAAAAACAAAAAAAACCTACCATGACCTTGCTTACAGATAAATGGGTTTCAGCTACTTTCGATTCCTCTTTCTCTGCGATATCCTCGTTTAGGAATACTTTTTTACAGCCTGTCTACTTACAGTTAATATTTGTTTGGCACTCTGACATTTATTTTAGCTACGCCTATAACAATTCTGTTAAGTGTTTTTTATTATCCCTTAATTTAACAAAGAGATTGAGGCTTCATATACACTAGAGTAGGGTGAGAGAATACCGGAATCCATCTCCAGGACGTCCTAATCCTGTATCCCTTGTTCAATTTCAGCCCATTCTCCATTCCCTCGTCGCTACAGCTCCCCAATGCTCCAGCACCCGGAAATCTTTCTCTTTGCAATATGTAATTTTCCTCTTCCGGTCCCCAGGCCTCCTGACGACCCCCCCCCACACACACACACACACAAGCATTTCAGGCTCACACCCCTCTCCCGCACTGCTTTCACAGTTACTTCTCCCTCACCAGGGTTTTCTTTCTGAGAGGCCCTGGCCTTGCCGCGCGCCGCAAAACCTAGGACTATACTCACGCCACACTAAAGCCGCCGCGTCTCGGAACCCAACGGAAAAACAAAAGTTAAACCAGGGAGCGTCGCGGCGCCTCTGAGCGTGCACGAATCCGTCCAATCGCCCACAAGTTTACATGGCCCTTTGGATTGCGCACCAATAGGAAGGTTCTTCACATAGAGGCCCGCCTCATTCCCGCCCACCCTCGCTGGCGTCTTACCGCGCGGAGATCGCTGGGAAACGTATTTTATTTCTGCACGCAGCTCTGTTCGAAGAATGTAACCAGGATGTAAGCCTCATCTCCCAGTATGTTTGGCATCAGAACGAAGTAATTCTGAGCACCCCCAGTTTATGCTTCCACTACTACTTTGTTTTCATTAAAAATGATGCAGAAACACGATGCATAGTCATGGAAAGGATCACCGGATTATTCTGTGTTGTCATGTACAAGCTTATTTTAAGTAGGTGAAGATAGTTTCTCTTTCAAGGCCCTGGTTCCCTAAACCAAGAGAGGGCCGGTGGTTTAATTTGTACAACCAGGGGATTATGTATATAAATGCCGGTATTTTTGTTATTTAGCAAACTCTAATTTCCTGAGAGGTGTGAGAAATTGGCTAGCCAATGTGTGAGAAATATAAGCTAGCCCTGGCCAGTGTGTCGCAGTTGGTTGAACCATTGTCTCCTGTAACGAAGGATCAAGGTTCTATTCCCAGTCAGGACACATACCCAGGTTGCAGGCTCAATCCTTGTTGGGTCACCTAGGGAAGGCAACCAATGGATGTTTCTCTCACACATCACGTTTATCTTTTTCTCTCTCCCTTTCTCTCTCCCCCTCCCTCCCATCCTCTCTTTCTAAATTCAATTAACAAAATAATAATAATAATAACCTAGTTCAAAAAGCAGTTGTGGCCCTGGTCGGTTTGGCTCAGCGGTTAGAGCCACTGCCCACTGACAGGAGATTTCCGGTTGGGCTCCTGCTGAGGGCAGTACCTCCCTTGTGGTTTGTCCCCGGTGTTGGGGTCATGTGGGTGGCAACCGCTTGATGTGTCTCTCTCATGTTGAAGTTTCTCTCTCTCTCTTCCTCCCTCTCTCCCGCTCTATCTGAAGATAAGTGCAAAAATGTTCTCAGGTGAGGCTAAAAAAACAAACAAACAAAAAATCTAGTTGTTGTCTCATCTTTTCGGAAAAGCAATGTGTCCCAGGAGTAGTGGGAAAGGAACTTTATTCTTTATTTTTTTACTATTCTGTTATTTATTGATTGATTGATTTTAGAGAGAGAGAGAGATTTGTTATTTCACGTATCTGTCCATTCATTGGTTGATTATTATATGTGCCCTGATGGGGGACTGAACCCACGACCTTGGCTTATCAGGATGATGCTGTAACCAGCGGAGCTACCTGGCCAGGGCCAGGGGAAAGGAACTTTAGTCTCAGACAGAGCTGCAGCTACTGCTATGGAAAAGCTGAGACTCTTTACTGGTGTAAGACCGAAGGATGTTTGAAAGAAACTTGCCATGTTCTCCTAAATCTGCCTTTTTCCCCTTTTGTGATTTTCTTTGTTAGTTACAGTAAGATCTTCCCAGACAACTTAGTTCCATATTTTTGTCTCTCTTTTGGCCCCTACATTAAAAAAAACCCCAAATCATGGTGATCTTATCTTCATACCGGTTCTCAAATATATATCTTCATATTTATTTCCACTCCAGATCTCATTACCTTTCACTTGAGCGCCTACAGTAAAACTTTTTTTCTCATTAAAGTTGGTTTTTGCCCTGGCCAGTTTGGCTCAGCGGTTAGAGCGTCGGCCTATGGTCCAGAGACCCGGGTTCGGTTCCCACTAAGGGCGCGTACCTTGGTTGCAGTTTGTCCTCGGCCCTGGTTGGTCGTGTGGGTGGCAGCCACTCGATGTGTCCCTTTCACGTCAATGTTTCTCTCTCTCTCTCTTCCTCTCTCTCCCTCCCACTCTATCTGAACAAAAAATGGAAAAATGTCCTCCGGTGAGAATAAAAAAAACAAACAAATAACTTGGTTTTGATGAGCCTCAATATTCTGTGACAGATTTTTGGTCAAGTTGTTTCCATTAAAAAGTACTGATTTTAGCCCTGGCCGGTTTGGCTCAGCGGTTAGAGCATCGGCCTGCAGTCCAGAGAGACCCGGGTTCAGTTCCCGCTAAGGGCACGTACCTCGGTTGCAGTTTGTCCCAGGCCCTGGTTGGTCGTGCGGGAAGCAGCCACTCGATGTGTCCCTTTCACGTCGATGTTTCTCTCTCTCTCCCACTCTCTCCCTCTCTTCCCCTCCCACTCTATCTGAACAAAAAATGGAAAAATGTCCTCCTGTGAGGATTAAAAAAAAGTACTGATTTTAAAAACTAACCACTTAACCCTGGTTGGTTTGGCTCAGCGGTTACAGCGTTGGTCTGCGGTCCCGAGAGACCCGGGTTCGGCCCCCGCTAAGGGCACGTACCTCGGTTGCAGTTTGTCCACGGCTCTGCTTGGGTCGTGCGGGTGGCAGCCACTCGATGTGTCCCTTTCACATCAGTGTTTCTCTCTCTCTCTCCCTCCCACTCTATCTGAATAAAAAATGGAAAAATGTCCTCGGATGAGCATTAGTTTATATATATATAAACTAATCACTTAAAAACTGCCACACACACGACAAAAAACCCCAAATGGTCCACAAAACATTCTCCTTTCCTTCTGAAGGTTTTATGATACATTGTAATCATTAACCAGTCTTTTACTATTAAACTTACATGGCCAACTGAGACAAACAGTTCTGAGATTGTTCTTCCACCACTGCTTAAGACTGGAGTGGCAGGTATTGAGGATAATATTCATTTAGCCTTCTGAGCTTCCTGGGCAGACTTGGTGACTTTCCCAGCTCCAGCTGCCTTCTTATCCACTGCTTTGATGACACCCATAGCAACTGTCTGTCTCATGTCATGAACAGCAAAATGGCCCAGAGGAGAATTCTCAGAGAACCTCTCAACACATGTATGCTTGCCAGGAACCATATCAATGATGGCAGCATCACCAGATTTTAAAAACTTTGGGCCACTCTCTGGATTCCCACCTACTTTACCGCAACATGGCTAAATACGTTAAGAAAACTGGAATCGTCGGTAAAATGGGACCAGTTATGGTGCCTCCCTAAAAATGGTGAAGAAAATTGAAATCAGCCAGCACGCCAAGCACACTTGTTCCTTCTGTGGCAAAACCAAGATGAAGAGACGAGCTATGGGGATCTGGCACTGTGGTTCCTGCATGAAAACAGTAGCTGGTGGCGCCTGGACCAACACTGCCACTTCCGTCATCACAGTAAAGTCTTCCATCAGAAAACTGAAGACATGGAAAGACCAGAAGTTCCATAATTTGAAACATCGCTAGCCTATAATAAATGGGTTAATTTATATAAAAAAAAAAATAAAAATAAACTTTGGGCCATCTTCCAGCTTTTTCCCAGAATAATGATCAATCTTCTCTTTCAGATCAGCAAATTTGCAAGCAGTATGAGCTGTGTGACAATCCAACACAGGTGCATATCCAGCACTGATTTGGCCTGGATGGTTCGAGATAATCATGTGAGCTGTGAAACCAGCTGCTTCCATTGGTGGGTCATTTTCCTGTCACCAGCCATATTGTCACAATCTTTGATAGATGCATTCTTTAAAAATGTGTGTGTGTGTGTGTGTGTGTGTGTGTGTGTGTATTTAGATTTTAGAGAGGGGGGAGAGAAACTTTAATCAGTAGCCTCCCATGTGCACCCCCAACCAGGGATCAAACCCACAACCAGGGTATGTGACCTGATCAGGAAGCAAACCGGTGACCTTTTGGTACATGGGATGATGCTTAATCAAGTGAGCCACACTGGCAGGGGTGACAGACGCATTCTTGACATTGAAGCCCACATTATGCTCGGGAAAAGCTTCACTCAAAGATTCATGGTGGGCCCTGGCCAGTTTGGCTCAGCGGTTAGAGCATCGGCCTGCGGTCCTGAGAGACCCGGGTTCGGTTCCTGCTAAGGGCACGTACCTCGGTTGCAGTTTGTCCCCGGCCCTGGTCGGTTGTGTGGGTGGCAGCCACTCGATGTGTTCCTTTCACGTCGATGTTTCTCTCTCTCTCTCTGTTCCTCTCTCTCCCTCCCACTCTACCTGAACAAAAAATGGAAAAATGTCCTCGAGTGAGGATAAAAAAAAAAAAAAAGATTCATGGTGGCCCTGGACAGTTTGGATCAGCTGTTAGAGCATTGGCCCTCAGACTGATGGGTCTTGGGTTCAATTTCTGGTCAAGGGCACATACCTCTGTTGCAGGTTCGATCCCCGGCTCTGGTTGCAGTTGTGTGGGAGGCAACCAGTCAATGTGTCTCTCTCACATCAATATTTCTCTCTCTCTCCCTCCCTCCCTTGCAAGGCAGAGAGAAGGTAGAAGGTTGATATTTATCATCCCTTCTCTATTGTTATTATTTATATTTTTACTCTCACATCTAGGTTGATAATAATAAAGAGGTCTATATTATCTGTCCTCTATAAAGTTATGTGTGGTATAAAAAATTATTGATCAAGTTCTTGGAATAGCCCTGGCCAGTTTGGCTCAGCAGTTAGAGCATCAGCCAATGGACCAGAGAGTCCTGGGTTTGGTTACTACTAAGGGCACACACCTCAGTCACAGTTTGTCCCAAGCCCTGGTTGGGGTCATGTGGGTGGCAACCAGTCGATGTGGCTCTCTCACACTGATGTTTCTCTCTCCCTCTTCCTCCCTCTCTCCCTCCCGCTCTATCTAAAGATAAATGTGCCCTGGCCAGTTTGGCTCAGCGGTTAGAGCATCGGCCTGCGGTACAGAGAGACCCAGGTTTGGTTCCCACTAGGGGTGCATGCCTCGGGGTTGCAGTTTGTCCCCGGCCCTGGTTGGCTTGTGTGGATGGCAGCCACTCGATGTGTCCCTTTCACATCGATGTTTCTCCCTCTCTCTCTTCCTCTCTGTCCCTCCCACTCTATCTGCAAAACATTAAAATTAAAAAAATATATTAAAGATAAATGCAAAAATGTCCTTGGGTGAGAAGTAAAAAAAAAAAAATTCTTGGAATATATTTGGGCTAATCTAAACCAATTATGAGAGAATACTTCACCCAGTTGTTTTTAAATCCTCACCTGAGGATATTTTCCCATTTATCTTCAGATAGAGGGGGAAGAAGGGGGAGAGAAAGAGAGAAAGAGAAATGTCAATGTGAGAGAGACATATCAATTGGCTGCCTCCTGCACAACCCCCACCAGGGTTGGAGACAAACTGCAACAGAGGTACATTCCCTTGCACAGAATTGAACCCGCGACTCCTTGGTCCGCAGCTGACGCTGTAACAGCTGAGCCAAACAGGCCAGGGCCTGTTTTAATTTTTTTTTTTTTTAAATTTTAAATTTTAAATTTAGAAGCTCTTGGTACATTACTTTACATATTACACAAATATTTTGGTAAAACAGACTCAGAGATTCAAATCACTTGTTTTACTTAAGTTATTTTTTTTTGGTACACCTTGAAAGTTCCACTAGTTATTCTATGGAATAAATTGAAATCGCCATTTAACCCTATTTGCAGTAGAGGATATCAAATTAAAAACTGAACCATAATCCAGAAAGATAGCAAAGAACCTTATAAACTGAAAAATACTGACTATTTTTCTTGAAGCAGTAATAAGATGTTCTTTGATACATAGCCATGGCCTTACTGCTGAATGGAACAATGCACAAAGCACCTAGTCTTGTGCTTGCCTTACAACAGCCCTTTGTCTGCTCAGAAGAGAAGAGTAGTTGATTAGGAATCCATTAAAGGCCTTTAAATATAAATAAAATTAGAGTACATAATACTAATATGTTGGGTAGACATAAGCTGTGGGCACTTTGAGGGAAGATAGACATAGACTACATCAGAGAATCTGATTGGAAAGTAATTGCTAATACTTTAATTAACGGAAGACAATAGATGGTGATCATTCACAAATAGTTTCTGTAGACCTTATTTTTATGTTCAAGTATATTTACTCATTATCTTAAAGAAGAGGTAAAATAACATTGTTAATTACATATGAGAATATGTAAAGCTTTACAATTTTTTAAAAAATAGTGGAACTTTAAGGAAATGGTGAAGCTGATGATAAAGAAAGGATTCTAGCCCTGGCCAGTTTGGCTCAGTGGTTAGAGTGTCGGCCGGCGGACCAGAGAGTTCCGGGTTCGGTTCCCACTAAGAGCACATGCCTCAGTTGCAGTGTGTCCTCGGCCCCAGTTGGGGTTGTATGGGTGGCAACCAGTCGATGTGTCTCACATTGATGTTTCTTTCTCTCTCTTCCCCCCTCTCTCCCTCCCGCTCTATCTGGAAAAAAAAATCTTAAGAGAGTACTCTACCGCTCACTCGGCTGGTGTGGCTTAGTGGTTGAGCGTCAACCGATGCACCCAGAGGTCGCTGGTTTGATTCCTGATCAGAGCACATGCCCAGGTTGTGGGCCCAGTTCCCAGTGGGGGGCGTGCAGGAGGTGGCCAATCAATGTTCTCTCATCGATATTTCCATCTCTCTCATCCTCTCCCTTCCTCTCTCTCTAAAAATCAATAAAGAAAAAATTTTTTTTAAAAAGGGACTCTCCCCTGTGAAAGAAATAGGTAAACTATAGAATCAGTCTAATAGTATAATTAGTATGAGGCAGTATTCCAGGAGAAGAGAAAGAATACATATACAGAAAAGCTTTGCTTAAGAGACTAAATTTAGGGGGTTGGATAAAAAAGTTGAAGGGATTAAGCAGGATAAATGGGTAATTATAGAATAGTCACAGAGGTGTAGGTTACAGTATAGGAAATATAGTCAATAATATCATGATAACTATGTATGGAGTCAGTTGGAAACTTGAAGCAACAAGGGGACCATTCTGTAAAGTACATTATTATTTATTTATTTATTTTTTATCCTCACCCGAGGATATTTTTCCATTTTTTGTACAGATAGAATGGGAGGGAGAGAGAGGAAGGGAGAGAGAGAGAGAAACATCGACGTGAAGGGACACATCGAGTGGCTGCCACCCGCACGACCAACCAGGGCCAGGGACAAACTGCAACCGAAGTACGTGCCCTTAGCGGGAACCGAACCCGGGTCTCTCCAGACCGCAGGCCGATGCTCTAACCGCTGAGCCAAACTGGCCAGGGCTAAAGTACATTATTTTTTAATCATGTTTCTGTACATCTGAAACTAATATAGTATAATATTAAATGTAAACTGTAATAAAATATTTTTAAAAGTTAAAAAAGAGAGACTACATGTTTTTATTTATTTATTTAGTTTAATCCTCACCTGAGGATATTTTCTCAAATATCTTCAGATAGAATGGGAGGGAGAGAGAGAGGGAGGGGGGAAAGAGAAACATCTATGTGAGAGGGACACATTGATTGGTTGTCTCCCACATGACCCTGACCAGGGCCAGGGATGAACTGCAACTGAGGTGCATGCCCTTGGCCAGAATCGAACCCGTGACTCTTTGATCCACGGGCCAATGCTCTAACCGCTGAAACAAACCGGCCAGGGTGAGAGACTAATTTATACCAGAATTTTGAACATAGTGACTAACAGATCTTGCCTTTAAACATTAAGATATATAAAAGGAAGGGATTAGTTCAATAATGCATGGTGGCATTTCATAAGAATTTGGAGATAGCATAAATTTCAGGTCTATATTATGTTCAGTGACTCTGGTAAATAAAGAAATCTAAAAATTTTAAATATCATATTTCAAATGATGATTGTTTATTAATGTCATGATAAAGGAAGAAGGAATATTTTATACTTTTTTATTTTTTATTTTTTTTTATTATTATTATTTTTATCCTCACCCGAGGACATTTTTCCATTTTTTTGTTCAGATAGAGCGGGAGGGAGAGAGAGGAAGAGAGAGAGAGAGAAACATCGATGTGAAGGGACACATCGAGTGGCTGCCACCCGCACGACCAACCAGGGCCGGGGACAAACTGCAACCGAGGTACGTGCCCTTAGCGGGAACCGAACCCGGGTCTCTCAGTACCGCAGGCCGACGCTCCAACCGCTGCGCCAAACCGGCCAGGGCTATACTTTTTTATTTTTATAAATTTCTTTTATTAATGTGTTTTTTAAAATGGATTTTTATAGAGAGAGGAAGGGAGAGGGAGAGATAGACACATTGATGAGAGAGAAACATCATTTATCAGCATACCCTTCACTGGGGATCAAGCCTGAAATCCCAGCATGTGCCCTGACCAGGAATCGGTGACTTCTTGGTGCATGTGACGACGCTCAACCATCTGAGCCACACGGGCTGGGCAGAAATATTTTAAATTCTAGCTTTCCAATTTTTATGGTTCATAAAAATTGAATCTCCCTCTCTCCTATTCTGATTTGTCCCCTATGAAGTAGATAAACCCAAGCCCCACTTAAAAATGAGTCTTAAGTATATGATATATGTATTCCTATTAATTGAGCCTGTTGACTTTTACTTTCTGTAGTTTGTAGTACAATAACAATTTTTGTCTGTTTTCTAAATACTAAATCTGGTTTTTCTAGTTATAAGACCTTTCCCAAACCTTATTTTGATGCATATTAAGAAGCACTGATTTAAAGTGATGTTCAGCCCAGCTCGTGTAGCTCAGTGGTTGAGCATTGTTCCATGCACCAAGAGGTCGCCAGTTCATTCCCTACAACATGCCCAGGTTGTAGGCCTGATCCCCAGTGGAGGGCATGCAGCAGGAGGCCAATTGATGTCCTTTCTCATCAATGTTTCTCTCTCTCTCTCTCTCTCTCTCTCTCTCTCTCTCTCTCTCTCCCTTCTTCTCTCTCTAAAATCAATAAAGAAAAAAAATAAAAATAAAATAAAGCGATGTTCAAACATAGCACTGGGTGGGAACAAAATAGAAATGTTTATTGAATTGAATTGTTGAACTTAATTGAATTCAATCACAGATCACCAAATGCAGAATAAACTGTCATTATTTTGGCTTAAATGAATTTAAAGGTTTGTTAATGATATATTATTTCTTGCAATGTTAAAGAATGTAAAAGAATGCCCTGGCTGGTTTGGCTCAGCATTTGGAGCATCAGCCTGTGGACCAGAGAGTCCTGGGTTTGGTTCCCACGAGGGGCACATACCAAAAAATAAAAATAAAAAAAAGATAAAAGAATGTAAAAGAACCCATTTTACTGTATTTTTAGAAGAATCTAGTAATGATACAGTGTGAAATTTTATTGCATATTTATTTTAATGTTAAAAAATCATAAATGGGTAAAAAAAATTCCATTCAAGGACAATGTTGATTACCATTTTAATGTAACAAAGTAAAGATATTTTATTTGTAAAGCTTTAGATTCCACATTGCCAAAATTTAAGAAATTACAATGATCTAAAAAGGTGAAATATTTATTTTATTTTATATTTTTTACAGAATCTCAGCATTTTTATTTGTAGGGAAAAAAAACAAATTTTCATCACCATCAAGGTGTCAAAAGAAATTAGGTAATAAAAGCAAATATTCAAATCCTAAAGTCACCTAATGCTTTTCTCCTAATTTCAAATAGAAAACAACAATGAAAAAAATGTTCTCAGATTTTGAAATCTCTCTAAACAATACCCAGGTGCAAGAAAGCAATAGATTTCTTTCATCTCAGTTATAAGTTTAATATTCTAAAAATGTCTTTCTTCCAGGGAAAACTGAACTGATCAATTACAGAATTTAATAACGCAATTTCACTTCACCTAGTCTAAATTCCGTGTGATTAGTCTAAAACCATCCTTAAAAGACAGACTTACTCTTGTTTATACAATAGTGGAGTAGCTAATCTAGTATTTTAGAAACATTACTATCCTTTATATTAGAGTTCCTTCCCTAGTGGTCTCCTTTGTAATAGTCTGAAATAACATATTCCTTACCATAAATGATATTTTAGTAGATAAATACTATATGAAGACTAATAAAAAAGTCTCTTTCAAAATAAAATATCTAGCCCTCTGTATACCAAATTGGAACTTGAAAGGTAAAGAATGTACATATTTTCAAATATACAAATTATGTGCTAAAGTAAAAAATATAAAATGTCCTTTAATTCACAGCTCTGTTGGTGCTGCTGTCAGTGGGATGTATGCTAGGAGACTGGTCCTCCTTGCTGAAGGTTGTTCCTACCTGTTTCTAGTAAGGCTGTTAGTTTTTACCTGCATCTTCTTTACAACTGGCATCACACTGCAGCATGGATTAGTGGAGGACAATGATGAATTGCTCCCAACTTCTGTCATAGTCTTGAATAACAATACTCAAATTTAGAACCAAAACATTTCTAGGGCCTGATTCTGGAGCAGGCATCTCCTGCACATCCTCAAGCTCTCCCCAACACCCCAGGACTCTGATGACAAGTTTACTAGTGGACACTTACAGTGATCCAAAAGCCACGGATCAATGCATATTCTATGAAATTATGCTTGCATGCCACAATTCTGATAACTTCCTTCACTTTATTATTTTAATTTTTTTCCTTTATTGATTTTAGAGAGAGAGGAAGTGAGAGGGAGAGAAAGATCGATGAGAGAGAACATCGATTGGCCGCCTCCTGCATGCTCCCCACCGGGGATTGGGCTCACAACCTGAGCATGTGTCCTGACCGGGAATCAAACTGACGACCTTTTGGTGCACGGGTCGACGCTCAACCACTGAGCCCCACCGGCCTGACTTAACTTTCTTCACTTTAAAATTTTCAATACACACTGCACAATTCTCAACATTGACATTGATTTCCTTTCCTCCATGGGTTATTATGAAATGGAAGCTGCCAATAACTTTCTTGTTTTTTTCCCCTTGGCTCTGACTTCCAAACTGTGAGCCAGAATATAGGATATTTTACTATACTGCATATAGTAAAATATTAGTGAAAAGGCTAAATCTTTATTTTTTGTTAATCCTCACCTGAGGATATTTTTTCCATTGATTTTTTTTTTTTATCTTCACCCAAGGACTTTTTTTTTTTTAACATTTATCTTCAGATAGAGCAGGAGGAAGAGAGAGAAACATCGATGTGAGAGAGACACATCGATTGGCTGCCACCCACACAACCCCAACGAGGACCAGGGACAAACTGCAACCAAGGTACGTGTCCTTAGCAGGAAGCGAACCCGGGACTCTCTGGTTTGTGGGCTGATGCTCCAACCACTGAGTCATACTGGCCAGGGCATATTTTTTCCATTGATTCTTAGTGATAGTGGAAGGGAGGGAAGCGTGGGAAGAGAGAGAACCATCCCTCCTGAATGCTCCCCTAGGGGCAGGGGATTGAATTTAAAACCCAGGCATGGGAATTGAACCCTTTGGTTCCTAGACTGATGCTCTAATGGCTGAGCCAAACAGGCCAGGGTGAGATGAACATTTATTAATGAGTTTTGAATAAAGCAAATTGCCCTCCATAATGTGGGTGGGCTTCATCCAATTAGTTGAAAGCTTAACTAGAACAAAAAGTGAGCCTCCCAAAAACAAGATGGCATTCTCCTGCAGACTGCCTTCAGATCTTATCAGTATTATCAGTGCTTCTGGGCCTCTAACCCTGCAGGCGTTGGACTTGCCAGCCTTCCTAAATTACGTGAGCCAAATATTCATAATAAATTTCTTTCCATCTATATAAACATTCTATTGATCTTGTTTTTCTGGAGAATGTTAACTAATCCAACATGTAATGGCTTTATTATTTTTATTTTTTAATGAATGTTTTAAACTCTTAGTTTTAATTTATAATATAGTAAATATCCATACTATATAATCCATATAAACAATATCTTATTAGCATTCTCAATAATTTGTAAGAGTTTAAATGAGTCCTGAAACCAAAATGTTTGAGAACCACTGGTAAACTATATTTAAAATAAAATGTCCTTTCTTTAAAAAGTTAGCAATTTTATTTTATTATTTTTTTTGCTCTCTAAAACTAGCCCTCCCTCAATTAATCTAATTTATGAGGCTTTATTGCACTTTTTAAAAATCCAGAGACCAGCCTGGCTGGTGTGGCTCGGTGATTGAGCATCAACCCATGCATCAAGAGGTCACTGGTTTGATTCCAGGTCGGGGCACATGCCCGGGTTGCTGGCTTGATTCCCAGTAGGGGACGTGCAGGAGACAGCCAATCAATGATTTTATCTCTCCCTCTTCCTTCCTCTCTCTAAAACTCAATAAAAACATTTTTAAAAAATCCAGAGACCACAGCCTAACTAATGATTACCACAGTTAAGTATTCATTTTATTCTATTCTAGCACTAAGGATAATGAATTTTAGAAAAATACACACTACTCTAATATTATTTAATTTTTTTCTCTGAAAGGTTAATTTTGAGAACTATTTAAATAATGAAAACAACACTTTTATTTTTATTATTATTATTTTTTTGTATCCTCAACCGAGGACATTTTTGCATTTACCTTCAAACACAGTGGGAGGGAGAGAGTGGGGAAGAGAGAGAGAGAAACATCGATGTGAGAGACACATCGACTGGCCACCACCCACACGCCCCCAACCAGGGCCGGGGACAAACTGCAACCGAGTACGCGCCCCTTGCAGTAACCGAACCCAGGCCTCTCTGGTCTACAGGCCAGTGCTCTAACCTCTGAGCCAAACCAGCCAGGGTGAAAAACAACACCTTTAAACTATAGCTATACTCACCTATTCTGCCCAAGACCCAAATACTTGACAGTCAATTTATGATGTGCAGAATGCCATCATAGGGGCTAATAAAACACAAGTTTCAGATCTTTACAACAGTGATTCTCAAAGGGGTGGACCTGAGGACTGAGGGTAGTGTTTACCTACGCTTCTTGAAGGTAGCATCAGAATTTGCGGTGGGTGCAACTGGAAAAGGTTTTTACTGCCCTTCTTTTACAGACTTACTGCTAGTGTGAGTGACCGCTACAGATTTCTCAGGAGTATTAAGGCAAACAAAAATGACTGAGAACCATTACTCTATAACTTTATAGTATACAGGGGATATACTTTAAAATATAAGTATAATTTAAAAGAGTAACAGGAAATAAACAGGAACAATAAAAACTTTTGGGACTTCTGGTCAGGATGGCAGCGTAGGTAAACGTGGTATTGCCTACTCCCACAACCACATCAAAATTACAACTACAGAACAACCATCATTCAGAATTGCCTGAAATTGAGCTGAATGGTAGTCCTACAACTACGGAATTAAAGAAGCAGCCACATCGAGACTGGTGTGTGGGCGGGAGGGGACAGGCTGGTCCCACACCCACGTGCGGTGGATAAAAATCAGGAGAGACATCTCGGCTGGGAAGGTCCTCCCTGAAGATTGAGGGATCCCCGTCCCATAGGTAAACTCCCACAACCACATCAAAAGTCCTCGTAACTTCTGGTTGGAAAAACCAGTGGGAACTGAGGCTGAGGGAGGCTGAGGCTGTTGGGCCACAGGCAGCTTCTCTTAAAGGGCCCTCACATGGACTTACTTGGACTCACTCCTTCTGGTCTCCAGCATTAGGAAGGCAGCTTCAAAGGCACCAGAGACTTACAGGGAAGAGCTGAGTTGTTTGGTATCAGAGCGAGAGCTGGAGGGGCAGCTTTCTCCTGGACAGATGTGCTGTCACAGGCCTTTGTTCCTTTGGTGAGTCCTTCCCTGGGGCAGCAGACTCCGCCATATCTGGGACTCCAGCAACCTGGCTCACACTGTTTGCCCCACCCTGGTGATTCCCTGAGGCCCCACCCTACCCAACTTTCTGGCCCATCAAAGCTATTTCCAATGGCTTTACCATAGGATTGGCCTGTCTTGAATCCTGCTTCAGATTTTCCTAAAATCTCTCAAACAAGCAGCATCTGGTCTCAGCGAGCCCCATACCTCTCATTAGGTGACCTCATGCCTGGCACTAGAAGCAGCCAGTCTTGGTTCACAACTTGGCTTTTCCACTAAGCCCAACACAAGAAGCAGCCATCTGCAGATCACTCTGTAGCTTATGCCGGGTGGCCCTGGGAAGAACACAGGCAGTGGCTGACCTTTTCCCAGAGCCAGCACACCCAGTTGACAGCTTCAGAACACTTTGAAGCACCACCACCCAACCACCTCCACAAGTGACACACTCAAGGAGTGAAGTCAGTGGGCACCAGAGCCCTGTAAAAGTAAGTCTAGCTCTGTGTGGTGAGCCCCTGCACAGCTGATCCTCCAAGGGAGTCGAGGCCAGTGTTCAGGGGCACAGCCAGTCCTTGCAGCTGATCAGCCTGAATAAATCCTTCCCATTGATGTGTCAACAGGAATCAAGACTCAATTACAGCCCTGGCCGATTTTGCTCAGTGGTTGGAGCGTTGGCCTGTGGACCAGAGAGTCTCTGATTCGGTTCCAGCTGGGGGCACGTACAAAAAAAAAAAAAAAAAAAAAAAGACTCAATTACAACAGAAGGACGTACAGTCCACACTATGGGTGCACCTCAAGAGAGGTTGTGCTACTGGACCCTATAGGACACCTACAATAAGCCACCCTACGAAGCCTAGGAAACATAGCAACTTTACCTAATACATAGAAACAAAGAGGGAAGCAGCCAAAATGAGGAGACAAAGAAACATGTCCCAAATGAAAAAACAGAATAAAATTCCAGGAAAAAAAAAACTAAACAAAATGGAGATAACCTATCAATCAGATGCAGACTTCAAAACACTGGTTCTAAGGATGCTCAAGGCATTTAGTGAGAACATCAATAACATAAAAAAGGACCAGTCATAAGTGAAGAGTCCACTAATGGAAATAAAGAATAATTACAGGGAATCAATAGTAGAGAAGGTGAAGCGAAGAAGCAAACCATCTATTTGGAATATAAGGAAGCAAAAAACACCCAATTGGAACAGAAAAAAGAAAAAAGAATCCAAAAAAATGAGAACAGTGTAAGGAGCCTCTGGGATAACTTCAAGCATATCAACATTCACATCATGGGGGTGCCAGAAGGAGAAAAGAGAGCAAGAAATTGAAAACCTATTTGAAAAAATAATGACAGAAAAATTCCTTAACTTGGTGAAGGAAACAGATATACAAGACAAGAAAGCACAGAGAGTCTCAAACAAGATGAACCCAAAGAGGTCCACAACAAGACACATCATCATCAAAATGCCAAAGGTTAAAGACAAAGAGATAATTTTTTTTTTTTTTTTGTACATGCCCCTAGTGGGAACCGAACCCAGGACTCTCTGGTCCGCAGGCTGACACTCCAACTGCTGAAGCAAACCGGCCAGGACTAAAGAGATAATCTTAAAAGCAGCAAGAGAAAAGCTGTTAGTTGCCTACAAAGGAGTTCCCATTAGACTGTCAGCTGATTTCTCAAAAATAAAAAACTTTGCTGGCCAGAAAGGAGTGGCAAGAGATATTCAAAGTGATGAAAAGCAATGACCTACAACCAAGGTTACTCTATCTTGCAAAGCTATCATTTAGAATTCATGGCCATATAAAGAGTTTCCCAGACAAGAAAAAGCTAAAAGAGTTCAATACCACTAAACCAGAATTATATGAAATGTTGAAGGGTCTTCTTGAAGGAGAAGAACAAAAATATGAACAATAAAGTGGCAATAAATGCATATCTATCAACAATTGAATCTACAAACAAAATGAGCAAGCAGAACAAAAACAGACACATAGATACAGAGAACTTTTTGTTGCTTGCCAGATGGGAGGGGGCTGGAGGGATGGGTGAAAAAGATGAAGGAATTAAGAAGTACAAATTTGTTGTTACACTGATGAACCTCAAAGGGAAGGGGTAGGGAGGGTGGGAAGAGATAAACCAAAGAACTTCTATGCATATATGTATTACCAATATATGGACACAGACATTGGGGAAGGCAGGAGGGGGGCAAGATTGGAGAGGAGGGGCGGGTCAAAGGAGGAAAAAAGGGAGTACATCTGTAATACATTCAACAATAAAGATAGGTTAAAAACAACTTTTGGGAATTTGTGCTTATACTGAGGGTCTATCAGGGCCTTGCTGCTCTAATAATGTTAAAGCAGACCATTATATTTTTATTTTTATATTTTTGTGTTAATCCTCACCTGAGGATATTTTTCTATTGCTTTTTAAAATATATGTAGAGGATGGAAGGTGAGGGGAAAGAGAAAAACATTGATGTGAGAGAGACATGTCCATTGGTTGTCTCCTGTATGCACCCTGACTAGGGCTGGGGATCTAACCTGCAACCCAGGTATGTACCCTTGACTGGGAATTGAACTCTTGACCCTTTGGTCCCTGGGCCGATGCTCTAACTGCTGAGCCATACTGGCCAGGGCAAAACCATTATACACACACACACACACACACACACACACACACATTTTTTTTTAAATCCTCACCCAAGGATATTTTTCCATTTATCTTCAGGTAGAGAGAGAGAAGAGAAAAGGAGAGAGAGAGAAACATTGATGTGAGAGGGACACATCCACCAGTTACCTCATGCACGACCTCAACCAACAACCAATTGCAACCTAGGAATGTGCCCTTGGCTGGAATTGAACCCGGGACCCATCGGTCCACAGGCCAACACTCTACCACTGAGCCAACCCGGCCAGGCATATATTTAAATTTATTTATTTATTTTAAATATATTTTTATTGATTTTTTTTTTTTATCCTCACCCGAGGACATTTTTCCATTTTTTTGTACAGATAGAGTGGGAGGGAGAGAGAGAGGGAAACATCGATGTGGAAGGGACACATCGAGTGGCTGCCACCCGCACGACCAACCAGGGCCGGGGACAAACTGCAACCGAGGTACATGCCCTTAGCGGGAACCGAACCTGGGTCTCTCCAGACCGCAGGCGGACGCTCTAACCGCTGAGCCAAACTGGCCAGGGCATATTGATTTTTTTTTTTTTTTTTTTTTTCCTCACCCGAGGACATTTTTTTTGTTTTGTTTTTTGTTCAGATAGAGCGGGAGGGAGAGAGAGGAACAGAGAGAGAGAGAGAAACATCGATGTGAAAGGGACACATCGAGTGGCTGCCACCCCCAGGGCCGGGGACAAACTGCAACCGAGGTACGCGCCCTTAGCGGGAACCGAACCCGGGTCTCTCAGGACCGCAGGCCGACGCTCTAACCGCTGAGCCAAACCGGCCAGGGCTGATTTTTTTTTTAAGAGAGAGAGAGAGAAGGAAGAGAGAGAGAAAACATCGATGTGAGAAAGAAACATTGATCAGCTGCCTCCTGCACAGCCCTTACTGGGGATCAAGCCTGCAACTTAGGCATGTGCCCTGACCGGGAATCGAACAGGAACCTCTCAATCCATGGAAAGATGCTCAGTCCACTGAGTCACACTGGCCGGGCTAAATTTATTTTTATTTATTTATTTTAATTTTTCATTTATTAATTTGTTTTTGTTACAGATGTTTCCCATTTTTCCCCCATTGACACCCTCCTCCCCTTCCTCCCCCACCCCATCCCCAGCTTTGTTGTCTATGTTCATTGGTCATGCATACATGCATGTAAGTTCTGTGGTTTATCTCTTCCCCCACAAACCATCCCTCCTCTGAGGCTTGTCAGTCTGTACCCCACCTCTATGTCTCTGGGTTAATTTTGTTCAGTAGTTTGTTTAGTTCATTATATTCCACAAATAAGTGAGATCATGTGATATTTGTCTTTCTCTGCTTGGCTTGTTTCGCTGAGCATAATACTCTCCAGGTCCTTCCAAGCCATCTCAAAGGATAAGAGATCTTTCTTTCTTACATCTGCATAGTATTCCATTGTGTACATGTACCACAGCTTTTTAATCCACTCATCTACTGATGGACATGTGACTTATTTTCAGATCTTGGCTATTGTGAATAGTGCTGCTATGAACATAGGGTTATATATATTCTTTCTGATTGGTGTTTCAGGTTTCTTTTTTTTTTTTTTTTTTATTTTTTTTTATTTTTATTTTTTATCCTCACCCGAGGCAATTTTTCCATTTTTTGTACAGATAGAGTGGAAGGGAGAGAGAGGAAGGGAGAGAGAGAGAGAAACATCGACGTGAAGGGACACATCGAGTGGCTGCCACCCGCACGACCAACCAGGGCCTGGGACAAACTGCAACCGAGGTACGTGCCCTTAGCGGGAACCGAACCCGGGTCTCTCTGTACCGCAGGCCGATGCTCTAACCGCTGAGCCAAACCGGCCAGGGCTGTTTCAGGTTTCTTAAGGTATATTCCTGGAAGTGGGATCACTGGGTCAAATGGAAGTTCAATTTTTAACTTTTTGAGGAAACACTGTAACATTTTCCACAGTGGCTGCACCAGTCTGCATTCCCACCAGCAGTGTACTAGAGTCCCCTTTTCCCCACACCCTCGCTAACACTTGTTGTTTGATGATTTGTTGATGGTGGCCATTCTGACAAGTGTGAGGTGATACCTCATAGTTGTTTTTTTTTTTAATCCTCACCCGAGGACATTTTTCCATTTCTTGTTCAGGTAGAGTGGGAGGGAGAGAGAGGAAGGGAGAGAGAGAAACATCGACGTGAAGGGACACATCGAGTGGCTGCCATCCGCACGACCAACCAGGGCCGGGGACAAACTGCAACCGAGGTACGTGCCCTTAGCAGGAACCGAACCCGGGTCTCTCCGGACCGCAGGCCGACGCTCTAACCGCTGAGCCAAACCGGCCAGGGCTCTTGGCCATTTATATGTCCTGTTTGGAGAGGTGTCTAGGTAGGTCCTCTGCCCATTTTTTAATTGGGTTCTTTGTCTTCCTTTTGTTGAGTTGTATGAGCATTCTATATATTTTGGAAATTAACCCCTTATCTGATGCATCATTGACGATTATGGTCTCCCATATAGTGGGATCCCTTTCTGTTTTGATAGTTGTTTCTTTTGCTCTGCAGAAGCTTTTTAGTTTGATGTATTCCCATGTGTTCATTTTTTCCTTTGTTTCTCTTGCCTTAGGTGTTGTATTGGTGAAAATTCCGCTGCATATGATGTCTCAGATTAAATTAAGTTTTAAAATATTTATTGTTCAAAGTATTACTGATGTTCCCCCCAATGACATAAACATTATATTTTAATTCAATGTTTAATAAAATGAATTATTTCAATGTTTCTTGTTTTGTACTTAGAATTTCATTATTTTTCCTTTTTTGTGATTAATATGGTTGTCCAGATTTCAATAGTAAAAAATCTCAAATTTTGTTGTAAATCATCATAATTGTATGTGCAATGAATCACACCTTTCTTTTTCTTTATCTCTTTGCAATATAATGTTGTTGCTCTTCCTGTCAAGGCCAACACCCTCTTGAATCAGGACTTGCCTTATTTATTTATTTATTTATTTTTAATTTTTTTTTTATTGATTTTTAGAGAGAGAGAAGAAGGGGAGGGAGAGATAGAAACATTGATGAGAGAGAACATCGATTGGCCACCTCCTGCATACCCCACACTGGGAATTGGGTCCACAACCTGGGCATGTGCCCTAACCAGGAATTGAACCGGTGACCTCTTGGTGCATGGGTTGATGCTGAACCACTGAGCCACACCGGCCCAGGCTCAGGCCTTGTCTTATGACTTGCTTTCACTAATAAAATGTCACAGAATTGACTCTGTACATTTTGGAGTCTAGATTTTATGCCTAGGATTCTACTCACATACTCTTGGACTACCATGACCACCATGCTGCTAAAAGACCCCATTCACCCTACCAAGAATGAGAAGTCATATGAATTGAGGCTTCCCAGACAACAGCCAGCACCAACTGCCTGTCATGTGAGTGAATCATCTTGGATCCTCCAACTCAGTCAAGCTGTCAGATAACTGTAGCTTTGTGAGGGATCCTAGGTCAAGCCTTAAGAACACCAGATTACCAACCCACAGAACTGTAATAATAAAGTTATAATTTCAGCCACAAAGTTTTGAGGTGATTACACAACAAAGGCTAACCGAAATAGTGCTATTCCCTGAACGTGTTTGTGTATGAAGTTTAGACTGGTGGGTATAAGTAACTGGGCATCAATTTTTGTGGATGCTGTAATCAAATGGAGGGATATTATGTATATCACATCCCAGTAGAGTCTCAAATAAAATTTATTATATGTAAATGTAAGATGAGGCAATGAGGCACAGGGCAAGTTTATTGGGTGAATCTATTAATTCATTAACTAATTCACTCAACAGATAATCATTGCACACATTCTAAATACCAAGCAGTATTCTAGGAGTTGGGACAGACACTGCCCTTGCCTTCGTATAGGTTATAGTCTGATGAACAAAGCAATTAAACAAGCAATTTCAAGAAGTTTGATAGGCCCAGCCAGTGTGGCTCAGTGGTTGAGCGTCAACCCATGCACCAAGAGGTCACGGGTTTGATTCCTGGTCAGGGCTCATGCCCAGGTTGTGGGCCCATCCCCAGTGGGAGGCATGCAGGAGGTGGCCAGTTGATGTTCTCTCTCATCGATGTTTCTCTCCCTTTCTTCCTCTCCCTCTAAAATCAATGAAGAAAAAATATAAAAAAATATATAAAAAACAAAAAGTTTGATAAGAAAGCCCAGGTTGCTGCTGACTAACCAAACTCTGAGCATTGGGGAATGCTTTGCAGGGGAAGTAATCTTTAAACTGATAGATGAAGGATGAATAGAAGTTAGTCAGAAAGGGGAAGAGGAAACTGTAGGGTGGGGTCAAGAGAGTATAAATATGTTTTAACAAAGGAAACATTATCTGTTTCCTGAAGGCTCAGAGGTGAGAGAAAGCATGGTGCATTCAAACTACCACAATAACTTCTGTGCAGTATATGGAAAAGTATAAGCGATGACACTTGGGAGTAGGACAGCAAACAGTCAAGAAGTCTGGAGACGAAAAATGACAAGACTGCTTTTAGACAAAGCAATGTGACAACTGAGTAGAGGGATTTGACAGGGGCAAGACCTGAATGAGTTGTTATAGTTCATGCGAGAGAGAACTTAAATTAGGGAAGTGATAAAAGGGATGGAGAGACATGGATGAATTTAATATTTTTAGGCGACAGAATCTCCAGACGTGCCACACGGATTGTATATGGTAGTAAAGAAGCAGGAGTTGAGGATTATTTTTAGATTTCTGACTCAGGCAAGGAGTAAATGGACGAAATCATTCATGGTAACTGGAAACAACAACGGAGAGCTATGAGTTCAAAGTGCTTCAACTTTACCAAGTGGAGTTGTCTAGCAGATAGCCAGATACATATAACCCATGAGAGAAGCCTAGGCTGGAAATACAGATTTGGGAGTCATCAGCCCCAGTTGGCAGCTTGGGTCCTGGGGGAAGCTGAGCGTGCACAGGGAGTATGAGAACAAGCCCGGGGCGTTAGGCCTTCCTTACAACAAATATTTAATTCTAAGAACGACACTCTCACGGTTTCTTTAGTCATTTCCCCATGACGCCCCACAATTTGAGGGAAGTGGAGGTGGAGACAAGCAGGGTCAGAACCGTTGCCGTAGCTTTTACAGCAACTTGAGGAAGCATTAGGGAGTGTGTGGTGCTAGAGGAAAGTGGCTGTTGTTGAGCTTGATGTCTTGGGTGTTGGCAACAGTTGGAAAAGCAAGGTCAAAAGCCGCAGCTTGTGTGGACAAAAAGCAATTCTGCCAGCCGGTTAAGATTTGGGGCATGGGTTCCACCCGCACTTATCAATGGCGATGTGGCGAAATAAAGTGGCCGAGGTTGTTGTCAGAGGCACGCAGAGTCAAGAGGCTAAAAATAAGAGACTCTGAGAAGATTCGTTACTTGGAAAAAGGCCGACAAATTAAAAACAAAACGAAACAAAAAGACGGCCGTGAAGCTGCAGCGAGGTGGGGCGGCCGAGGCGAGGCCCGGCGGGTTTGGCCGTCCATTTATACAAAGGGGAGCGGGCTTACCCCCCGCCCCCGGACCCCCGCGCGCCGGAAGCAGAACCTTTGCACTCTGGCGCATTACACATTCCTCCGCGCCGGAAGAGCGCGTCGCACCTCATTTCCGAGGCTTCCCCCTCCAAAGGAGAGATCATGGGACCTCCGAGGTGTGCCGGTTGAAGTCATCGGACAGCGCGGAACTTGCACGGACAAGGAGACAGGGACCAGCACCGAGCTGCCGGGAAAGAGAGGAAGGAGGGCGGTGCGGCGAGGCGTCGTGTCGCTGCGGAGGGATTCTGTTCTTGGGGCGGCGGAGGGATTTGACAGTACGTTAACTTCCGGAAAAGTCCTAGCCCTGTGAGGAAAAGCCCCGAAGGAAACAATAACAAACGAAGGAGGAAGCGATTCTGGGGTTCCTGTGTCGAGTGCTTCTCGTCCGAGAAGATGAGCGTCGGCCCCTGTCAGGGGACGTGAAATAGTTCGGTGGGCTTCAGCCGGCTTTTGTCCACCTGTTCCCCCCGCCGGGGGCCCCCTGGGTCTTGCCATGGCGGCCGTGGGGTCGGGGGGCTACGCGGCGGAGTTCGTGCCGCCCCCGGAGTGCCCGGTCTTTGAGCCCAGCTGGGAGGAGTTCACAGACCCGCTCAGCTTTATCGGCCGCATCCGGCCTCTGGCGGAGAAAACCGGCATCTGCAAAATCCGACCGCCCAAGGTACCGGCGTCTGAGGAGAGGGATGAGAGAGGGGGGAGTCGATACCCTGGCTTTAGTTTCCCTCTTCCGCGGCTTCTGTCGTTTCATAGTCCCCCTCTTTTACTTCTCAACAGCTGGGGGCTAAGTTTCGGAGTGTTTTTGCGTCGGTTTCTTTTGCGGTCTTCACGCACGCTGCTCCACACGAGAGGGGAGCCCCTGGGCCTTTCCGCTTAGAACTTGGGAACTGGTCTTTTTCTGCTTGGTTCGTGGGCAGGGGTAACAGGAGGCCGTGGGCCTTTCGTGGCCGTTGAGGTGTTTGAAGTCTTAGGGCATGGTCCGTCTTACAGCCCTTACTACCTACCGCCCAGTGCTGGAAACTGCTCTGTCGGCTATTTCTTTATCCGAGCCCCATTAATGTTTATTAATATGCAGGCCTCATCTCAGGGCTAAAGTTTCTTCAACAGTAATCTGAGCTCTAGTTGTCCCCCTAGGATGGTATCACCAAACAACAACCCCAGACTAATTACTACTGCAATGAAAAAGCCTTCCCTGGGGAAGGGAAGGAGCAGCATTTATTTATTTTTATTCTTACTTTTAAAATGTAGAGGTTTAGGAAGGATTTTTCAGTGATAGACGTGGAAGAAAAAAAATTGAAATCTTTTGATATAAGGAACGGTGGATCAAAGATTTACAAATCGCAGTTATTGCAAATAATTGGGTTTGCTTATACGTTAATTCCCTCAGTGGTTAAGGTAAAGATTGGGGAATTAATGCCCCAAGACACTGAGTGATTTGTTCAAGGTCAAAAGATTCTTTACCCATTAGACCAGTGCTTTTCAAATAATGTTCCTGGTGCGCCTGCACCAGGGTCAGCCGAATGCTTGTTAAAATGCAGATCGCTAGGCCTCATTCCCAGACCAGAATCAGTTTCAGATCTAGAATCTGCTTTTCTAGCAAGTACTTGCAGATGGTTCTTAATACACATTAAAGTTGTGATCCATTGCCTTAGTGCTTCTTAAAGGGGCACCTTGCTTTATGTTTTGTCTACTAATAATACAAATAAAATGTTAAGTACTGTTACCCATGTCGTGTTTTAAAAAGCATCTGCTCTCACCATATATTACCATGGTGATGTTCACCACAGTGAATAAAAAGAGTTTGGATGGGCAAGAGGAAAGAGGAGCTAATTTAGCACCTACGGATTATGTCAGTTAATATTCTTTGAAGCCCTAGTAGGTAAATAAAGTCTCATTTTACAGATGAGGCAAGTCTGGATCAAATGTATGATTTTGGGCAAAGTAGATTTTGAACCTAGATCCATCTGTTTGTTTCTAAAACCCCAGACATGCTGCTCACATTATGTTAAGTGAATTTGATTAAGATTATAGACTATCAATTGCAAGTAAAGCATTTACAGATAAATGCTATGGTGAGTGATACATGCATTGCCATCCTGCAAAAGTTTTAATTCTTTTTCTATAGAAATTAACCTAATATTGGCCAAACCTTAAGCACCTACAGTTTTTCCTAACCCACATTTTTATATATTCTATTACTTTAATGAAGTAGAAATTCTTTTCAAGGTTCCTTTTGGTAAAACAAAACACTTTTTTTTTTTTTATTTAAAAAATTGTTGAAATAATATACCCACTTTTTGTATGTCACCCTACTGAAAACTTAATTTCAATATAGGTGAGTTTCTTTAGTTTCCAAGTTAAGATAACATTTTTTGATTACTCAGGTTTTTAAACAGATTAACTATTATTTAGGCCAAATTGAGCTATGTTCTCTAGAACCCTACTTGCATTGTGCTATCTCATTTAGTTATACTACATCTTCAGTCTGGAAATTGTCTTTGTTCTGTGGGTTTGCTTACTTTTTCTTTAATATTTGGATGCCCAGAAGCTGGGCTTTGAACAAGATACTTATATAAAATAGACTGTAAGGTGCTATGTCACATTATACATGAATGAAAAAACATATTACCCAAATATGTAAGTACTTTAGAAATTACTTTTAAGCCTTTAGTTGTACTCTTTTTTGTTTCTTTCAAGTTCTGTTTTCTTTTTACTTTGTAAACCTGGATGTTTATTTGATATTGTATTGAAATACATGACTTCACTGCTTTCTACTTGAGTAATTGGGAAAAACATAATTGTGGGATATAAATAATGGTACTTGTGAGATTTGAGGATTTATAGGTAAAAATTTGATACTGAGAATACTAGAGATAAGTAATTGGAGACAAGTAATATTTTACCTAAAATATTACTTTTTCTGTCTCTATAATAAAGACTTATTTGTTGTTTTCTTGTCATCATGATTTGTGACAACTCATCCCCTAAATTAAGGGAAGGAATAATGCATTCCTTGTTTATATACTAATATGCTTAAAAAAAAAAAACCTTTCTATTTAGGATTGGCAACCTCCATTTGCATGTGAAGTAAAAAGCTTTCGTTTCACACCCAGAGTCCAGCGCCTGAATGAACTTGAAGTGAGTATTTATATTACCATTGCTGCTGCCGGATTCATTGAGCGGTTCATGTACCAGGGTTCAGAGTTAATGTTAATTGGGATTGAATGGAAGGAAGTTTCTGATTTAAAAAAAAAACTCTTTCGCCCTGGCCGGTTTGGCTCAGCGGTTAGAGCATCGGCCTGCAGTCCTGAGAGACCCGGGTTCGGTTTCCGCTAAGGGCACGTACCTCGGTTGCAGTTTGTCCCCGGCCCTGGTCGGTTGTGCAGGTGGCAACCACTCAATGTGTCCCTTCACATCGATGTTTCTCTCTCTCTGTTCCTCTCTCTCCCTCCCACTCTACCTGAACAAAAAATGGAAAAATGTCCTCTGGTGAGGATTAAAAAATTAAAAAAAAAACAAAAAACTCTTTCAAGTAGTTATTACTGTTTTTCCACTTAAATGGGATTATGGGAAATTATCTCTAGCCATATTTTTCATAGTTGAAATATCCAGCTTAGTTAGTTTCAGAACTATGGAATTTTCTTTTTAAGATTAAAAAAATTTTTTTTTTCTTTATTGATTTTTTTTTTTTTTTTTATCCTCACCCGAGGACATTTTCCCATTTTTTTGTTCAGGCAGAGTGGGAGGGAGAGAGAGGAACAGAGAGAGAGAGAGAAACATCGATGTGAAAGGAACACATCGAGTGGCTGCCACCCGCACGACCCAACCAGGGCCGGGGACAAACTGCAACCGAGGTACGCGCCCTTAGCGGGAACCGAACCCGGGTCTCTCAGGACTGCAGGTCGACGCTCTAACCGCTGAGCCAAACCGGCCAGGGCTCTTTATTGATTTTAGAGAGAGAGAGAGAGGAAGGGAGAGGGAGAGAGAAGTAGAAACATCGATTGGCCACCTTCTGCGTGCCCCTTACTGGGGATTTGGCCCACAACCTGGGCATGTATGTACCCTGACTGGGAATCGAGCTGGTGACCTCTTGGTGGTGTACAGGTCGATGCTCAACCATTGAGCCACAGCGGCCGGGCAGCTCTGCAATTCTTAAGTTGTACTTGCTTCAGCATTTATTTTACTAATTTTTTTGATTATTAATGTTGATAGATTGTCTCCTGTGGTCTTTGGAAAATAGTTTTTTAAAATTCTATCAAAACATTTTTCAGAGGTTTTTGGCGTTTTTTTTTTGGCTTTAACAGTACTTTTCCAAAAGAATAAATTTTTTTAATGTTTTTATTTGTTATTTTTGTTAATCCACACCCGAGGATATTTTTTCCTACTGATTTTTAGAGAGAGTGGAAGGGAGGGAGGGATTGGAAGAGAGAGAGAGAAGAGAAAAGGAGAAACATCTGTGTGAGAGACACACATTGACCAGTTGCCTCCTAAACTCACCCCGACCAGGGGTCAGGGTCAAACCTGCAAGTCAGGTATATACCCCTGACCAGGAATCGAACCTTCAACTCTTAGGTGCTTGGGCTGATGCTCTAATCACTGAGCAACACTCACCAGGGCCAGAAGAATACATTTTTAATTAATTTTTAAAATAAAATCTTTAATTAAAATTAACCTGGTTTATTAAGCTTTCCCTTTAAATATTACTAATCTCTCTATTTAAATAGTATTGTTCTTCTTTGCCAGATTTTCAGAAGATTTTTCAGTGTGCTAGAAAACTGTTTCAGCACACAAAAGAGAAATCTTAGCTAAAGCTTAATATGTCATACTGAGGCTTTTTTTTCCTTGATGCTCCTAAAACATTGTCTGAGGTTTTAATATATATCTTTTCCTTTAATCGCTTGTAATTAGGTGCTTGATAAAGGATCCTCATATCAGCGAGGTAGAGAGTTGGTGTACCTTAAGAAAGCATGTTATGTATAGATGAAATGGCAGAATACTTAGAAACAGAATAATTCAAACTAAATTTTCTGGCTAGCTTAAAGTTAAGCTAACTTCATCCAAAAAATTGCTTTGGTTGATAGTATGAGAACCATTCACATACATTAGAGTTAACATCTTTGCCTTAATGAATACAGTTTATTAGAAATATTTTGCTTCTTGCCTGGCTGGTGTGGATTGAGTGTCCTCCCATGGACTCAGGTCCTAGTTTGCTCCCCAGTCAGGGCACGTGCCCAGGTTGCGGGCTTGATCCCTGGTAGGGGGTGTGCAGCAGATAGCTGAGCGATGTTTCTCTCTGACAAAGATGTTTCTCTCTCTCTCTGAAAAACCAATAAAACATTTTTTAAAAAACTTTTTTATCTTTATTGTTGAGAGTAATACAAATGTTCCCCTTTTTACCCCATTGCCCTATTTCACCCACCTAGCCCCAGGTCATCACAACCCTACAGTCCGTGTCCACTGGTAATGCATATATGCATTATAAGATCTTTGGTCAGTCTCTTCCAACCACCCCTCCTTCCCATCGATCTGAGACTCCTCAGTCTGTTTTCATGCCTCTGCTTCTATTTTATTCATCAGTTTATTTGGTTTATCAGATTCCACATATATGTGAGATCATGTGATATTTATCTTTCTCTGAATGGCTTATTTTGCTTAGCATAATACCCTGCAGGTCCCTTCATGCTGTCTCAAAGGGTAACAGATTCTTCTTTTTTACAGCTGCATAGTATTCCATTGTGTAAATGTACCACAGCTTTTTTATCCACTCATCTACTGATGGAAACTTGAGCTGTTTCCAGATCTTAGCTATTGTGAATAGTGCTGCTATGAACATAGGGGTACATATATTCTTTCTGATTGGTGTTTAGGGATTCTTAGGATATATTCCTAAAAGCAGGATCCCTGGGTCAAATGTCTGTTCAATTTCTAATATTTTGAGGCAATTCCATACTGTTTTCCATAGTGGCTGTACCAGTCTGCATTCCCACCAGCAGTGTACTAGGGTTTCCTTTTCTCCACATCCTCACTAGCACTTGTTGTTTGTTGAATTAAAAACATACTTTAAAAACAGAAATATTTTGCTTCTTTATTATTAGCTTACTTTACAAGGTTGGACTAAGCAATAATGGAAAATCTGAATTCTGTAGAGAAGTGAGTAACTTTGTTAAGTGAAACATTTATTTTCAACCGTGGTATAGTTCTTTTGATTTCTGTATTTTAATAATCTTAGGCAATGACCAGAGTGAGACTGGACTTCTTGGATCAACTAGCAAAATTTTGGGAACTTCAAGGATCTACTTTGAAGATCCCTGTGGTGGAGAGAAAAATCCTGGATCTGTATGCTTTGAGCAAGGTGAGGCTTTTACTTGGTTTTAAAAATTGGAGCCCTGGCCTGTGTGGCTTAGTGGTTGGAGCGTTGGCCCAAGGGTTTGATTTCCAGTCAAGTACAGGTACCTGGGTTGCAGGTTCCATCCCGGCCCCCTGTCGGGGTATGTGTGGGAGGCAACCAATAGATGTGTCTCTCTCTCATCAGTGTCTGTCCAATTCCTTTTGGTGCAGAAGGAGAATACTAGTAATAAAATATATCTTGTTTAAGTACGTAGAGAATGTATTGAAAATATGTTGATTAAAGGTTAAATTTGATTGTCCTGGGGTTTATTGCAGTATTGTCTTTTCCTCTCCATGGACATCCCTTTCCCCTAACCTTTGAGAATGCTTATAAAACTGAGATTTAAAGATGAAAGGCAGACAGGTTTTGATTTGTAGTTATTTTGTTTATAATACTTTTGTTCCCTAAATGTCACAGTGAGATTGCTGTCTCTCACCACATGAACATTTTTTCTTTATATTGAGATGTGACTTAGAATGCACTGCACAAATCTTAAATGTCAATGGGATAAATCTTTATGTATGTGTACACTCATAGAACCACTGCCCAGATCAAGATATAGAACATATATAGCACTCTAGTAGGCTCCTTTATCACCCTTCCAGTCAGTACTTCTCCCCAAAAGTAACCACTATTCTCATCTCTAATGACTATATCATTAGCATGGCATTTTACTTTCTAGCAAGAGGCTCAGGCTGAAAACTATAAAAAACACTGAGAGTTCTGATATTTATTTTTCCTTTTTTTATTTTTGTTTTTGCATTTATCTTCAGATAGAGCGCGAGGGAGAGAGAGAGGAAGAGAGAGAAACATCGATGTGAGAGAGACACATCAACTGGTTGCCACCCACACAACCCCAACCCGGGCTGGGGACAGACTGCAACCGAGGTACGTGCTCTTAGTGGGAACCGAACCCGGGACTCTCTGGTTCACAGGCTGACGCTCTAACCACAGTGCCACACTGGCCAGGGCTTTTTTCCTTTCCTTAATTCTCACCCAATGACATGCTTACTGATTTTAGAGAGAGGGAGTTAAAGAGAGAGAGAGAGAAACATCAATCCATTGCCCTGCCTTACATGTCCCACCTGAGGGATTGAACCTGTTACCTACTTGTGTGCCCTGACAGGTAATTAATTGAACTTTTTAGTGTACTGGACAACATTGCTACCAACTGAACCACACCAGCCAGAGCCAGAGTTCTGATATTTTTAGGTTGTTAGATATGCCCTTTAAAAAAAATTTTTTTTTTTTGCCCTGGCCGGTTTGGCTTAGCAGTTAGAGTATCATCCTCCAGACCAAAGAGTCGCAGGTTCTGTTCTGGTCAACGGCATGTATCTCGGTTGAGGTTCGATTTCTGGCCCCGGTTGGGGTAGTGTGGGAGGTAAACAATCGATGTTTCTCTCCTCACATTGATGTTTCTCTCTCTGTCATTTTCTCTCTCTCCATCCCTCCCTCCCTTGCACTCAGTCTGAAAACCAGTGGAAAAATATCCTTAGGTGAGGATTAGAAAAAAAATGTTTTGCCTAGCACATGAAGTGTATCTTTCAGCTTGTGTTGTAGACATGATTTTGACTACTTTTTTTTTTTCTTTATTGATTTTTAGGGAGACAGGAAGGGAGAGGGAAAGAGAGAGAGAAACATTGATGAGAGAGAACGTCACTTGGCTGCCTCCTGCATGTCCCCTAATGGGGATTTGGCCCATAACCTGGGCATGTGCTCTGACCGGGAATTGAACCGGCGACCTTTGGTGCATGTGTCGATGCTCAATCACTGAGCCACACCGGCCGGGCGATTCTGACTATTTTTTAATGGGAAGCAGATTTTCAGTTTTCTGAGTCATTAAATTGTCAGTGTGATAGTTTCCTGTTTTGATTAAATCACTTTTTGTTTAAAAATTTTTTTTTCTTTGTTGATTTTAGGGACAGAGTAAGGGAGAGGGAGAGAGATGGAAACAGTGATGAGAGAGAACACTGATTGGCCGCCTCCTACGTGCCCCCACTGGGGATTTGGCCCACAATCTGGGCATGTGCCTTGACTGGGAATTGAACCAGTGACCTCTTGGTGCATGAGTTGATACTCAACCAAGGAGTCACACCGGCCAGGCAAATCACTTTTTCTTTCTCCCTTGTTTTTGATCATAAAAAATGTTACTTGGAATGACTGTAATTTAAGGGAGTTTTACATTAACAGTGAAGCCCGGCCAGTGTGGCTCAGTGGTCGAGCATTGATCCATGCACCAAGAGGTCACCAGTTCAGTTCCCCGTCAGGCACATGCCCAGGTTGTGGGCCAGATCCCCAGTGAAGGGCATGCGGGAGGCAGCCAGTTGATGTTCTTTTTCATCAGTGTTTCTGTCTGTCTCTAAAGAAATCACTAAAGAAAAAAAATTACATTGACAGTGAACTTTTATTAGTGCAGCAAGGAATGTTATTCTAGCCCTTAAATATTTTTTTTTTTGAAGAACAGCATTCTCCTTTCTCTACTTTTTTGTTACCATTCTCTTCAGAGCTAATCACTTTCAATTGTGTTAGCTGTATCTGCATTTGATCTTTATATTTCCAAATAGTATGTTCATTATACTACTTCATTTTTCAGTTTTATTTATTTTATTTTATTTTTTTATTCTCACCCAAGGATATTTTTCCATTTTTTGTACAGATAGAGTGGGAGGGAGAGAGAGAAAGGGAGAGAGAGAGAGAAACATCGACGTGAAGGGACACATCGAGTGGCTGCCACCCGCACGACCAACCAGGGCCGGGGACAAACTGCAACCGAAGTACGTGCCCTTAGCGGAAACCGAACCCGGGTCTCTCTGTACCGCAGGCCGACGCTCCAACCGCTGAGCCAAATCGGCCAGGGCGAAAAACAACTTTTTTCCTTAAAATATATTACCATGTTTTTGATAGATTTTTATCAACTGTGGGAAACTAACCACAGACCTGATAATCTTTTTTAAAAACAACCCAGTCATTGTAAAGAAGACACAAGACTTACTGCAGAAGTATTTTTCCAAGGAATTAGGAAAGAAAAATTGCCTGTATTCTCAAGTCAGAGACTTTGAAGCAAAAATATGATCCCAATGTAGAGTTTATGAGTTTGCACTTCAGAAATTTGGCATTCCTTTAAATTATCTCGTGGAAGTTTTGTGAAAATTCAACAGTAGAAAAATTCACAGTCTGCCTTATTGTAGACATGAAATGTGAACACCTGTTTAGATATTAGCATTAACTAGACCGTGGTGACCTAGATTGGTCACAGTAATGCTCGTAGTCGGATCTCCATATTTGCCAGGAAAAAGAAAATCACTAACCTCTTTTGAAAACAGTATTTAAAATGTCACAGTTTCAGTATTGCAATTATCAATGTAAAGTACATTTTATGCTTATTAAATTTTTCCCAATTAATTAAAAAAAATTATTGCTGTGACTTTATACAAATATTATAAATATTATTTGTACTTGAGCCTTATAGTGTGCTGTGATTATTTCCTTATACCAATTTTTATTTTCCTCATAATTAATAATCCCCCCTTTTTTCATTTTATACATTTTGTTTATAACTGTCAAATTTGTTTTCAGATTTTTCAGCAGAAGTACAAATTTCTCAGTATGCTTTTACCCATCAGATAACTCTACTGGTTTCATTTTCTTGGAGCCATTCCTCTGGAGTTTTCTTTCCTGTTCCAATCCAGACTGGTTGTTTTTTAAGGTCAGCTGTCAGCCTGGAATTTCATTTCACTACTATCTTTCTGGGAATTCCCTTTGCCTCTCCATGTTTCAAGTCTTTCTTTTAATTGGTTTACTTCTATTTTTGTGGAACATTTCTTCCATTGGTTTAGTGAGCAAGAAGGTAAATAGGATGTAAAGTTTTTGCTTGTCTAAAAATGTTCTAACACTTTATTTGTAGTTTGGTGGTGTTTAGAAGTCTAAATTGTAAATCATTTTACTTCAGTATTATGAAAGCATTACTCCATAATCTTCTGGCTTCCAGCGTTGCTTTTGGAAAGAATGATACTATGTTAATTCTTTTTTTTTTTTTTTTTTAATCCTTACCTGAGGATATTTTTTTTCATTTATTTTCAGACAGAGTGGGAGGGAGGGGGAGGGAGAGAAAACATCTATGCGAAAGAGATACATCGACTGGTTGCCTCCTGTGTGACACCGACCAGGGCCAGAGACTGAACCGCAACTGAGATACGTGCTCTTGACCACCGTCCGATGCTCCAGCTGCTAAGCCAAACCGGCCAGGGCAAATTCTTGTTCCTTTCTATGTGATTTTCTTTTTCTTGGAGACATTAGTATCTAATCTTTATTCCCAGTGGTTGATGTTTCACAGTGATATTCACTGGTGTGTATTTATTTTTGTTCAGTATTTTTATTGCCCTTGATAACCTCTATAATCTGAACTCCTGTCTTTGAGTTCTTATGACTTCTCTTGTATTCATTTTTTTGGCAGTTTCTTCCACTCGAACTCTTTTATTTTTTTAATATGTTTTCATTGATTTTTTTTTTTAAATCCTCACCTGAGGATATTTTTCTATTTATCCTCAGATAGAGTGGGAGGGAGAGAGAGGGAGATAGAAATAGAAAGGGAGAGAGAGAGAGAAACATCTACGTGAGAGGAACACATTGACTGGTTGCCTCCTGCATGACCCTGACCAGGGCCGGGATGAACTGCAGCCAAGGTATGTGCCCTTGACCGGAATCGAACCTGAGACTCATTGGTCTGTGGGCTGGTGCTCTACCACTGAGCCAAATTGGCCATGGCGATTTTTTTTTTTTCCAATTTATTTTTATTAATTTATTTTTGTTACAAATGTTTTTCCTTTTTCCCCCATTGATACTCTCCTCCCCAACCCCCCCCCCCACTCCATCCCCACCTTTGTTGTCCATGTCCATTGGTTATACGTACATGCATATAAGTTCTGTGGTTTATCTCTTTCCACCACCCCCTCTTCTGAGGGTTGTCAGTCTGTACCCTAATGCCACCTCTCTAGGTCTACCCTATTCCTCAGACTGTTATGTTCATTATATTCCACAAATAAGTGAGATCATGTGGTGTTTGTCTTTTTCTGCTTGGCTTATTTCACTTAGGATAATACTTTCCAGGTCCCTCCATGTCATCTCAAAGGATAAGAGCTCTTTCTTTCTTACAGCTGCATAGTACTCCATTGTGTATATGTACCACTGCTTTTTTATCCATTCGTCTACTGATGGACACTTGGGCTGTTTCCAGATCTTAGCTATTGTAAATAGTGCTGCTATGAATATGGGGGTACATTCTTTCTGATTGGTGTTTCAGGCTTCTTAGGGTATATTCCTAGAAGTGGGATCTCTGGGTCAAATGGAAGTTCAATTTTTAACTTTTTGAGGTAACACTATAACGTTTTCCCCAGTGGCTGCACCAGTCTGCATTCCCACCAGCAGTGTACTAGAATCCCCTTTTCTCCACACCCGCGCCAACACTTGTTGTTTGATGACTTGTTGATGTTGGCCATTCTGACAGGTGTGAGGTGATACCTCATTGTTTCAGGGAGATTTTTTTTTTTTTTAGAAAAGAGAGATGGAAGTGTTAATGTGAGAGAGATACATTGATCAGCTGCTTCCTGCAGGTCCGCTACTGGGGATTGAGCCTGCAACAAGGGCATGTGCCCTGACTAGGAATCGAACTGGGGCCTCTCAGTCCAGTGACCCACACCAGCCAGACTGAACTCTTTTAAAAGTTGGATGTTAGATTGATAGGCTGATGTTAGACTATTAGGCTGATTAGACTATTAGACTGATCCTATAGTTTACTTATTTCGTTCTTAGGATAGAGTCCTTTATTTTCAGACTCTTCTGAGAGTAAATCTTCAGTTTTTGCTGAGGTTGGAGAGGGATAGTTGCCTTGCTGTGTTTAGTGGTGGTGGACTATTTGCTTTTATACAGATTTTCAGCCAGTCCTGTTCTTTGTTCATTGCCATCCCTAATTTTAAAGGTACTGCTGCTTCCATTTCATAAGCCTTTTCAGCTTCTATGTTGCAAAAGCTTCTCCTTGGCTTTCTTCTGTTGCAGGTGCTTGGTTTTTGTTTGTTTATTTTATTATTTTTTTGCTGACTAGGTTATCACTTATACAACTGCTTTCTCTTGGCCTATTTGTTCTTTTGGGATTATGCCTTTGTGTTCCTTTACTGTTTTTTTTTTTTAGTGGAGTTTTGAGAGGGAACTTTTAAGTATACTTACGACTACTTTATTTCTGTTATAATTGTCCCTTGCTAGCCAGACTAGGCATTGGACTGAAATTTTGGCCTTGATTGACATTACTTTTCAGTCAAATTTTGATTAATTTCTTCTCTTCACTGTGTTCAATTTAAGTATATGCTATGTATCTTTTTTTTTTTTATCCTCGCCCAAGGACATTTTTGCATGTACCTTAAGATAGAGTGGGAGCAAGAGAGGGAAGGAAAGAGAAAGAGAAAAACATCAATGCGAGAGAGACACATCGAGTGGTCGCCACCCACACGACCCCAACTGGTGCCAGGGGCAAACTACAACCGAGGTGTCTGCCTTTATCGGGAACTTGAACCAGGGCCTCTCTGGTCCACGGGCCAATGCTCTAACCGCCCAGCCAAACCGTCCAGGGCTAGGGCACATTTTTCTATTGACAGTATATGATATATTTCATTGTAAATGTCTGGAATAAATGGTTTATTTTTAAAATTTTTTTTTTCTTTATGGATTTTAGAGAGAGAGGAAGTCAGAGGGAGAGAAAAATAGAAACATCGATGAGAGAGAACATCAGTTGGCTGCCTCCTGCATGTCCCCCCTGAGGATCAGGCCCATAACCTGGGCATGTGTCTTGACCGGGAATTGAACCAGCATCCTCTTGGTTCATGGGTCAACACTCAGCTGCTGAGTCACATGGGCCGGACTAAATGGTTTATTTTTGAAATTATGTATGGTAATCCTTGAATCTGTCAGCTGAATAAGAACAAGTGTAAGGCTGTGTGTTTATATAAGATTAGCGCTGGTTAGATTGTTAGCTCTATCTAAAACACCACCTTCATTGTCTTCTTCACTACAAAATTTGAAAATAAATTTTCTTCTCTATATAATTTTTCTGGTTAGCTCTTAAAAGAGGGGCTTCTCCGAGGGTATGATAAAAGAAGCTGAAGAATTAGAGATGTATTCAACTCTTGTGTATATGAACTTGGGTGTGTTTCTACCAAGCTTTCAGATATTTCACTAGTGGGAAATTTTGCTTTGGCTATATCATCTTTGTCTATAATAGTATCCCAGACCACAAGAGTTGAAAACTTTTTTCACTTATTTATAACGTGTACACCCCCTCCACACACACACTTACCTACACACATAGACATTTTTTAAGCACCTTTTTTTTTTAAAAAAAAAATTAATTTGGAGAGAGAGAGAGAGAAACATTGATCTGATGTTTCACCCATCTATGCACCTATTATTTGATTCTTGTATATGCCCCGACCAGGGATTAAACTGCGATCCTGGTGCATTGGGATAATGCTCCAACCACCTTATCAGGGCCACAGAGACGTTTATAATACAGCTAACATTGATATGGCACTTATCATGTGCATCCCCCTCACACTTGCCCACACACACACAGCTAAATTTGATATAGTACTTACTATGTCTTGATGCCTTTTGTGTCATATTTCATTTGTCTCCACAGCAGCTTTATAATGAGGTGTAGGTACTGTTACAACTTTTAAAATAAGGGTGAAGAATCTGAGATGCAAATTATTTAACTTAAACAAGGTCATACAACTGTTAAGTAGCAGAGCTGGGATTTGAGCTCTGACATTCTGGCTCCAGAGTATATGCTCTTAGCTTTTATTTATTTATTTTTATTTTTTTTATCCTCACCCGAGGACATTTTTCCATTTTTTGTTCAGATAGAGTGGGAGGGAGGGAGAGGAAGAGAGAGAGAGAGAGAGAGAGAGAGAAACAAACATCGACGTGAAAGGGACACATCGAGTGGCTGCCACCCGCACGACCAACCAGGGCCGGGGACAAACTGCAACCGAGGTACGTGCCCTTAGCGGGAACCGAACCTGGGTCTCTCTGGACCGCAGGCTGATGCTCTAACCGCTGAGCCAAACCGGCCAGGGCTATGCTCTTAGCTTTTAATAAAATGGTGGTAAGCTATACATAGCATAAAAATAACCATTTTTAAATGTACAATTTAATGGCATTAAATACATTCACAATGTTATACCACCGTCACTAGTATCCATTTCCAGAACTTTACTCCTCCGGTCTCCCCTGATAAAACCTCTATTCTTCTTTCTCTATGAATTTGCTTACTCTCGGTATGTCATGTAAGTGGAATTATACAAATTTCATTCTTTTGTGTTTGTTTTTTTTTTATCCTCACGCGAGGACATTTTTCCATTTTTTGTTCAGATAGAGCGGGAGGGGGAGAGAGAGAGAGAGAAACATCGATGTGAAGGGACACATCGAGTGGCTGCCACCCGCACAACCAGGGCCGGGGACAAACTGCAACCGAGGTACATGCCCTTAGCGGGAACCGAACCCAGGCCTCTCTGTACCGCAGGCTGACGCTCCAACCGCTGAGCCAAACCGTCCAGGGCCATTCTTTTGTGTTTGATTTATTTCACTTAGTATAATGTTTTCAAGGTTCATCCATGTTGTCACATGTATCAGAATTTTATTCTTTTTCTAGGGCTGAATAATATTTCATTGTATGTGTATATCACATTTTGTTTATTCATTAATCTTTTGCTGGACATTTGGGTTGTTTCCACCTTTTGGCTGTTGTGAATAATGTTGCTATGAACAGTAGCAACTGTTTGTCTGAATCCCAGCCTTTAGTCCTTTTAGGTATATACCTAGAAGTGGAATTGCTGGATGATGTGGTAATTATGTATTTAATTTTTCTCTTAACCTTTTTTAAAATACATTTTTATTGATTTTTTTAGAGAGAGAAGAAGGGGGAGAGAGAGAGAAACATTGATTGGCTGCTTCCTGCACACCCCCTCATCTGGGATTGAGCTCACAACCCAGGCATGTGCCCTGACTAGGAATCAAACCAGGACCTCTCAGTCCATGGGACGACGCTCAATCTACTGAGCCATACCAGCTGGGCCTCCTAACCTTTTTTTTTTCTTTATTGATTTTAGAGCGAGAGAAAGGGAGAGAAGTAGGGAGAGGGTAACATCCATGTGAGAGAGACACCTCGATTGGTTGCTTCCTGCAAGCACCTTGACCGGGGCTAGGGATTAAACCTGCAACCAAGGTACATGCTCTTGACATGGGGAATGGACCCATGACCCTTTGGTGCGAGGGCCAATGCTTGTACCAGGGAGCCACACAGGCCAGGGCCTCTATTAGTTATTTTTAAATGATAGCAGTATAACCCTGGCCAGTTTGGCTCAGCAGGTGTAGTGTCGGTCTATGGACCAGAGAGTCCTGGGTTCCGTTCCTGCTAGGGGCACTTACTAAAAAAATATATATATACATATATTATATATATATATATGTATTATATATATATATACATATATTATATATATATATACGTATTATATATATATATAATAGCAGTACAAATGAATTGGAGAAGCAATTAAATCTGTCTTTGTATTTGGAGCAATTGATATCTGTACTGTAGAAAAATAAATTCCATTGTCCTATATGATATTAGACATCTGTTTTCATCCATTACTAAATTCCTTTTTCCATTTCTAATTGCATATATTTGTCTATTCTTACATTGTCCTTTGAACTTGTTTTTACATCTTATTGGTCCCTTCATAATTAATAAAATTAAAATCTTTGATAACATGAATTTATACAATATTAAATTTATTGGGGTGACATTAGTTAATAGCATAGCATTGTATCTTTTTTATTTTTTTTTTATTTTTTTTATCCTCACCAGAGGACATTTTTCCATTTTTTGTTCAGGTAGAGTGGGAGGGAGAGAGAGGAACAGAGAGAGAGAAAGAGAAACATCGATGTGAAAGGAACACATCGAGTGGCTGCCACCCGCACGACCGACCAGGGCCGGGGACAAACTGCAACCGAGGTACGTGCCCTTAGCGGGAACCGAACCCGGGTCTCTCCGGACCGCAGGCCGACGCTCTAACCGCTGAGCCAAACCGGCCAGGGCTATAGCATTGTATCCTAAAAAAAATTTTTTTTTATTGATTTTAAAGAGAAAGAGAAATATCAGTGAGAGAGAACATCAATTGACCGCCTCCTGCATGCCCCCTACTGGGGATTTGGCCCTCAACCTGGGCATGTGCCCTGATCGGGAATCGAGCCGGTGACCTCTTGGTCCATGAGTTGACGCTCAGCCACTGAGCCACACTGGCCGGACTTCTAACTCTTTTGATACAGTAAAATACAGTAATGTATATTCAAAGAAGAAAATTACTTTGAGTTCAAATAACGATGTCATGGTTCTTTTTATTATGTTGTCAGTGAAACTGGAAACTGTCTATATTTTTAGAGAGTGAAAGATGTATAATATCAGCCTCTGGAAGATAGGGGGCTTTGATACATGCATATTATATACAGTGCCAGGTTTGATGTGCGTATTCCGCCAAATTGGCCAGTTTATCTCATTACTTCCTATGTTAGTACATTCTGTGCTACATTTCAGTAAATCTAATATTATAATCTGATCTTTATTATTCTTTTATAATCTTCATGTAAAACTATTCTTCTTTGAAAAATTTTAGCCTCTGTTTCAAAATATCCTCTGAATTCATTGTTCACTTGACATTTTTATTAAAATTTATGTTATTTGGTTCATTTTCTAATTTCAGGAATTATGTTTCTTTTGTACTGCATAATGTTTATTGTTGTGTTTATTTTTGGTCTGTATTTAATTCTTATTTTATATTTTGAGTTCCTTGAGAATATGGAGTACATATATGTGTATAGTTTTCTCAAGGTATATAATGTACAAAATGTAAATTCATTAAATGATTTTGAGTGCCTGATTCATTTAAGGTAGGCATAATAACATTAATTAAGTAATAAAGTTTAAAACTTCTAAAAATCATTATCTCATTCCATACTTTACAATGTTGACATGTTTCAGTTTTGTCAGATATTTATTGAAAGGAAATTTGAAATCTAAGCCCAGAATAATTTATGTATTTAGCAAGCAAGATGTGGAGTTAGAGTACATGAATCTACCTTATTTCCCTAAATTTTTACTTTCTTTTCAGATTGTTGCCAACAAAGGAGGTTTTGAAATGGTCACCAAAGAAAAGAAATGGTCCAAAGTGGGTAGCCGCTTGGGATATCTGCCAGGAAAAGGAACTGGGTCTCTTTTGAAGTCACACTATGAAAGAATTCTCTACCCATATGAGCTTTTCCAATCTGGTGTCAGCCTTATGGTGAGATGAATCTTTTTTTCCCCCAGGAGTGGGTAAATGCAGTTTGCCATGTGTAAACTTTAGACTGTGTTCACCATAACAAGTTAGCAGTTAGCTATGCATAGCAAGTTGAAAAAGACTTCTCTAGGTACCAAATTTGGGGGAGCAAGGTATAGTATAGTTTTAAAAATCAGCTATTTTTGGTGGTTTACAAGACAGAAGCTAAGGAAAATGAAAGCTGTTTATCATTTATTTAAAATAAGCCCTTTTGCTTAGGCTTCTTGAAAACATCCTCCTCTTTGTTTCATGTATTTTTTAACAGCTTTATTGCAGTACAATTTACATTCCATAGAAGTTACTCATTGTAGATGTACATAGTCAATAAGCTTTCATAAATTATAGACCACAATCTAGTGTTAGAATACTTCCATCAGTCCAAAAAGTTCCTTTGTTTCGTTTGTAGTTGGTTCTTGCTCCTATGTCCAAACCTAGACAATTTCTGACCTACTTTCTGGCTCTATATTTTTGCCTTTTCTAGAAATTTCACATAGATGGAATCATACAATATGATTTTGTGTCTGGCTTCTTTCACTTAGCCTAATGATGGTTCATCCATGTTTTAGCATGTATTAGTACTTCATTCCTTTTTATGGCTGAATGATACTCCATTATAGGGAGATACACATTTGCTTATCCATTTACTAGTTGATGGACAGTTGGATTATTTCCTATTTATGGCTACTATGAATAATGCTGTGAATATTCAAGTACAAGTCTGTGTGTGGACATATGTTTTCATTTCTCTTGGGTAGATACCTAGGAGTGGAATTGCTGGGTTATATGGTAAGTTTATGTTTAACTTTTTAAGAAACTGCTCAATTGTTTTCCAAAGTGACTGAACCATTTTGCATTTGCATCAGTAATGTAGAGGCTTCCAGTTTCTCCACATCTTTGCCAGCAGTTGGTATTGTCAGTTATTTTGCTTATAGCCATTTTAGTGGGTGTGTAGTGGTATCTCATTGTGGTTTTAATTTTCATTTCTCTAATGACTAATGGTGTTCTGCATCTTTTCGTATGCATATTAGCCATTCATATATCTTCCTTTATGAAATGTCTGTTTAAATCTATTTTATTGGATTGTTTTTCCTCTTCTACTTGTTCTGAGTTCACTGTATATTCTAGATACAAGTTCTTTATCACAAAACAATTTTACAAATATTTTCTCCTAGTCTGTAGTTTATCTTTTCACTTTATAAAGGTGTCTGTTTGAAGAGTAATTTGTTGATTTTTTTCCTCCCCACATTTGTGGATTGTGTTTCTGTTGTTAACAGCTAAGAAATCTCTAACCAAGACCAAACAGGGTTTCTTCTTTGTTTTCATCTAGAACTTTTATAGTTTTAGCCTTTTTGTTTAGGTCTTTGGTCCATTTTGAATTTTTGTGTGTGTACAGTATAAGGTAAAGGTATATAAGTTTTTGATGGACAGAGGGGTGTATGAATGTCCAGTTGTACCAGTACCATTTGTTTAAAAGACTACCCCTTTCCCATTGATTTACTTTGGCACCTTTGTTGAAAATCAGTTGACTTTAAATATTTGGGTTTATTTCTGGTCTCTGTTTTGTTCTTTGATCTATATGTTTACCCTAAGGTCAATACTATGCTGTCTTGAATATTATAGCTTTTTAGTATGTTTTTTTTTTTTTTTAAAACCTTCTATTTATTTATTTATTCATTTATTTATTTATTTTTCTTCTTTACTGAATTTTTTGGGATGACATTGGTTAATAAAATTTATACTAAGTTTTGATACCCAGTAGTGTAAGTTCTCAAACTTTTTTCTTCTTTTTTCCAGAATTTCTAAACAACTTACATTTCCACATAAATTTTAGATTTAGCGTCTCAATTTCTACAAAAGCCTGCTAGGATTTTGATAGGGATTGTCTTGAATCTATAGATCAATTTAGTGGGAGAATTGTCATCTGGTTTCATATAGTATTAGGGATTTATTGGAAATTTATTGTTTTCCCCGAGTCTCAAATCTGATCTCTTATTAGTGAATCTGCTCTCTTTCTGTGCTCTGATTCTTTAGGGTGTACAAATGCCTAATTTAGATATTAAGGAAAAAGTGGAGCCTGAGGTTCTTGGCACTGATGTCCAAACTTCCCCAGAACCAGGCACAAGAATGAATATTCTGCCAAAGAGAACAAGACGTGTCAAGTCTCAGGTATCAGTTTCCGTGGGCCATTTTTAACAGGAATTTTAAATGCATTGACTGTGCCTTCTGGTTATAGGAGATCATTCACATACTGTTATTCATTAAAACTTAAAGAGACCTATCTTTCTATTACTTTTGAGATGATTGGGGAAGAAATTACAAAATTCAATCTGATTTGATTTAGAAAGCTTTCTGGTAATTTTGAATAATTTTTGATAGGAATGGAAAATTAGAGTGACTCTGGATATTGTAGGGTAATTTTATAGACATGCTGATGAAATGGTTAGCAGAAATGAGAGGAGTAGGAAAGAGTGGTTTTATATTTCACTTGTCATTCCTTTAAAAACCGAGTATAAGTTTCTTAGTGTCTGGGTCATTCCAGTGTAACTTCTTTAGTGTTCTTGTAACCTAAAATAATTTCAAAGCCTGATCAATGCATCAGAAGAAAAGTGCCCTAATTTCTTTTTGTCTGTTCTCCCTTACTATTCCCATATCTTTGTGGTCCCAAAAGTTGTGTGTTTTTTTAATCCTCACCCAAGGATATATTTTTATAGATTTTTAGAGAGGAAGGGGGAGAGAGAGAAATATCTATGTGAGAGAGAAACATTGATTAGTTGCCTCCCGTACGTGCCTCAACCTGGGATCAAACCTACAACCTTTTTGGTGTACAGGACGATGCTCCAAGCAACTGAGCCACCTGGCCAGGGCCCCAGAGTTATATTTTTAAAGGTTCTTTTTTGTAAAGACAAATCTTTTAAGCTGGGACAGTGAGGTGCCCTTAGAACTCTGAGATATGGTTCATTTAAATTAAACATATGAGTAGATCGAAATATAACTTGACTGGATTGTGATGATTGATTTTAACTTATCTAAAAATCATTGTGTTAAAAGAATGGAAATGGTTTACACTGAAAGTGAAAATCAGAGAAAGAAGATAGTTCACAACAAGAGACATTGTATCAGGGATGGTAAGGAGTCTTGCCACTGGAGAGGCAGGCTAGTTATACTTTATCCTCAGCTTAGGGGACATTTCTCTTTCATACCATGTCTCCTTCTCTTGTTCTGAGTTTATGCTTATTAAGGAATCTGTTGTAATCATTTAGCTTCTTAGGTACTTTTTGTTAATGCGCCCGGAAGATGTTAGAGAGAGGGGGATAGGGCGAGGCCAGTGGGGCCGGGGACTTCAATGTGAGAGAGACACATTGATTGGTTGCCTCTTGCATGCACCCCTATTAGGGCTAGGAATCGAACCTGCAACCCAGGTATGTGCCTTTGACTGAGAATCAAACATATGACCTTTCTGTCTGCTGACTGATGCTCTAACCACTGACCAACCAGGGCCTTCTTAGGTACTTTTTTTTTTTCCTTTATTGATTTTAGAGAGAGAGGATGTAAAGGGGAGAGAGAGAGAGAAACATCGATGAGAGAGAACACAGGCCGCCTCCTGCATGACCCCTACTGGGGATCGGGCCCACAACCTGGGCATGTGTCCTGACCAGGAATCAAACCGGTGACCTCTTGGTGCATGGGTCTACACTCAACCATTGAGCCATACCAGCTGGGCAAATTCTGCATATTTTTTATTTTTTATCCTCACCCGAGGACATTTTTCCAATTTTTGTACAGATAGAGTGGGAGGGAGAGAGAGAGAAACATCGATGTGAAAGGGACACATCGAGTGGCTGCCACCTGCACGACTAACCAGGGCCGGGGACAAACTGCAACCGAAGTACGTGCCCTTAGCGGGAACCGAACCCGGGTCTCTCCAGACCGCAGGCCGACGCTCTAACCGCTGAGCCAAACCGGCCAGGGCAAATTCTGCTTATTTTTAATTGCCTTTTTTTGTTGTTGTTGACCCTCACCTGAGGATATTTTTCCATTGATTGATTTTTTTTTTCTTTCAATTTTTAAGACTATGAGAGGAGCGGAGAGAGAGAGAAAAAATCATCAATGTGAGAGAGACACATCGATTGATCGATTGGTTGCCTCCCATACAACCCCAACTGGGGCCAAGGATCAAAACTACAGCCCTGGTACGTGCCCTTGACCAGAAATTCAACCTGCGACCTTTTGGTCTGCAGGCCTATGCTCTAACTGCGAACTGCCTTTCTTTTTTCTTTTTGGTTAATCCTCAACTGAGAATATTTTTCCATTAATTTTTAGAGTGGAAGGAAGGGAGGGAGAGAGTGAAACATCAGTGTGAGAGAGAGACATCAATTGGTTGCCTTCCGCATGACCCTGACTGGGGCTGGGGCTGGGGCTGGGGCTTGAACCTGCAACTCAGGTATGCACCCTTGACCAGGACTTGAACCGGGAGACCCTTTGGTTTGTGGGACAACGCTCTAACCACCGAGCAAAACTGGCCAGGGCCTGCCTTTCTTGATACAATAGTAGGGACTACATAGAATGGTATTGTAATAATTGTCACTGGAGTCAGATTGGTTGATATCAGACAGAAACCTGAACCATTTCAGGATTTGCAATTAAGAATTTCTTAGCTGCCCTGGCCAGTTTGGCTCAGCGGTTAGAGCGACGGCCTGCAGTCTGGAGAGACCCGGGTTCGGTTCCCGCTAGGGGCACGTACTTCGGTTGCAGTTTGTCCCCGGCCCTGGTTGCTCATGCGGGTGGCAGCCACTCGATGTGTCCCTTCACATCGATGTTTCTCTCTCTCTCTCCCTCCCACTCTATCTGTACAAAAAATGGAAAAATATCCTCGGGTGAGGATAAAAAAAAAAAGAATTTCTTAGCCCTGCTGATGTGGTTTAGTGGATTGAGCGTCGTCCCATGGACTGAAAAGTCGCGGTTCGATTCCTGGTCAGGGCACATGCCTGGCTTGTGGGCTTGATTCCCAGTAGGGGACATGCAGGAGGCAGAGAATACATGTTTCTGTCTCTTCCTCTCTCTCTAAAAAAGCCAATAAAAACATTTAAAAAAAATAATTTTTTAAACTCGTATCTATTATCATTGCCACTTTGCCTCATTTCCTGTTTTCTATTTCAGTAAGAAAGGAAAAGGCTTTCTGGTAGAACTCCAACTTCTTGCCCCACACACAAAACTTTTGGTACTCATCTCTGCCTCTTTTCTGTCGGCAAAGTGTACCTTAATTCAGAGGTTATGATTCATAATAGCAGAGTAACAGCGGTGTCAGGATGCTCTCATCTTCAGGTTCTAGAATACCAGATGACAGTAGCTTAAGCATACACTGTTTTCACATAAGGACATATTTCACATAAGATTTCGGAGATATAGGTAGTTCTAGGATTGATAGCAGCAACTTCTCATTGTCTTTAAGGGTCCAGGCCTCTTTCCATCATTTTGCTTTGCTTTCTTCATTGTGTGGATGATGTAGCTCCTCCTGATTGCAGTGTGGCTGCTGTACAGTCCAGCACGATGCTTTCACCAGACTCAGTCTCCTAGCAGTAGGGAAGGAAGTTGGGCAAAAGGGCTTACTTTTTGACAAGCTTTCTCTTTAATTAGAATATGAAAATATTTTCCAGAGTTTTCCAGTAGATCTTCCTTATGTCTCATTGACTAGATCAAGATAACATTTCCATCTTTAGCTAGGTCATCACCAATGGCATTGGCATAATTGGCTTATAGCAATCATAGTCATCTGTTGGGATGGGAATTTTGCTCTTTAATCAAAGTTGGTGTCCATTAGCAAGTTAGAAGTGAGGCTTTCTGTGGAGTTACTACCTATATTATACCTGTTATTACCAGTAATGTCTGTCTCTGGACAGGACCTAATTGACAACTGTGCTTGTATGGAAGATGGACTTTGTTTTGTGGAAAGGAATCTAGGTATTGCATAGTGTTTTGATGATGAGTGCTCACCTGTTGTAATGAGGCAGCAAGTAGAATTAGAGAAGAAATCAAATAATACTTTCTTTATTTTGAAGAGGACCTTGAAACTTTTCTTTGGTAAGAAATAAATGTATGAATCAGAATAATTAGACTAACGTGTTTTATTTATTTTTTTTAGTCAGAATCTGGAGACGTGAATAGAAACACAGAACTGAAGAAACTTCGAATATTTGGGGCTGGGCCTAAGGTCGTGGGCCTGGCAATGGGAGCAAAAGATAAAGAAGGTAAAATCTGTTATTTTGTCATGAAATGAAATAAGGTATAACAGTGTGGTTTATAGCAAGATTCAAATGATATTTGAATTGCAGTCGGCCTCGGGATTTTTCTAAGACTTGTAAACTTGCTACATGGTTCCTAGACAAGTCACCTTTTTTATCTTAGATAATCTTAAATTTAAGGTGTGAGGGAGCCATATTAGGTTGACTTTTTATACTTTTGGGAGAAGGAAATTTTCCTCCTTCATGTCTAATAATGTGACAGAAACTTATTGTAGTTTCTGAAGGCCAGTTTATGAGAGAATGGTGGTTAATGGTTCTCAGCTGTGATCTAAGGCTTATGACTTTTAAATTCAAAGAGAAATAGAGGGTTGTCTGGCCTTTTATATCAAAAGATAGTGGGAAAGACTTATGACTTAAATTCTAACTATAAATTTTGATATTTTTCTATAAGCTGTGACAAATTATTACACTTCATTTAAATAAATTCTCTGAGGAAAGCCTGATTACTCTCTCAGCATGTTTGAAACTTTCTGTGAGTAAAATTACTAATGCAAAGATCAGTTTCCACTTTTTCTGTTTGTACTTGTCACTTTTAAAACTCAATTTAACTAAGATTGTGTTGAATATGTTTTACTGTGTAAGAATTTAATGAAATGCTATAATCACAAGTCATATTAGCTATACATTTTATGATCTCAGTAATTAACTCATAATTCAGATTGTGGACTGAACTCTGTAGGATCAGATAATATTGTTTCATTACTTTCAAAATGTTCAGTATTATAGGACTTACCGAATACATTATAATGTTTATCATTACCCTTTTAAGAATTAAACACTTTAATTATCTTTTCCATTCTTGTAATTATTGTATTGGCTGGCAGTGATCATAAAACTAGTCTCAGATTAGTCCCTGAAAAGCACTATATGTATTCAGTATAGAATTAGTAGTTAAGCTCTCTGGAGTTTGATTGCCTGGCTTAGAATCCCAATCTGCCATTGACTGGCTGTGTGATTTTACGCAAGTTATCTAACTTCTATACCTCAGAGTCTTTATCTTCAGTGGGGGATACTAGTTTTCTGTCTCATAGTGTTGTGAGATTTTAACTAATTTAAGTAATTTTAAATAGTGTCTGGTTCAGAGTAAGCTCTCAACATTAGTTTTTACTATTATATAACTATTTTTATTTTAAGATGAGGTCTCCCGAAGACGAAAAGTTACCAACAGGTCAGACGCATTTAACATGCAAATGAGACAACGGAAAGGAACTCTCTCTGTTAACTTTGTAAGTGTTCTGAGATGTGTCAGGAGGGAAAGGATTTATTTTTATTTAGTTTTGCACCTTTTATCTTGCTCTAGTATCTTGGTATGCTATTCAGTTAATTCATTTGGTTAGAAGACTTAATGGTAAATCTGAAGTTGCAGCTTTGGTTATGTAATGTTAACTTCGCTTTGTCCAGTATACATGGGCTATTCCCCTAAGTCGTAGTCCTTGTGAGTAACTAAGAGAATGAATATAAATCTAAATCCTTGAGCAGTGCTCAGTATTCATTCTCTAATAATATTTGTATATAAGAAGGGTGACATGGTGTATTTTAACTCTATAAATTGACTTTCAAGTACCCTGGATTTTTACTCTTTATTCTGATAACTTGATATGCTCTTATTAACTTGCTGATAGAAGCTCTGAGGAAATTTTATGAAAAGCTATTTAAGTACAGTTATTTAAATATTCAGGATTTAAGTTATATTTACTTTTTAGTGTACATTATTTTGTTTCAATTAAGGAGTTCCTGGTAAAAACTTAATATTACTTATTATAGAAAATAGACTTTATTTTACTTTGTTTTTTAACAGGTTGATCTCTATGTTTGTATGTTTTGTGGTCGGGGAAATAATGAAGATAAATTGCTTTTGTGTGATGGATGTGATGACAGCTATCATACATTTTGTTTAATTCCCCCACTACCTGATGTGCCCAAAGGAGATTGGAGGTGTCCTAAATGTGTTGCTGAGGTACGATGTACAGTTTCTTTTTAAACTAAGAACAATAACACATGTATACACATAGTAAATACATTCCCAGAAGCTTCTTCTTCTCTTTTTTTGTTCTTCAATGTTTAAAATCTCCAGGATTTTTTTTTTTTTTAATCCTCACCCGAGCACATTTTTGCATTTATCTTCAGATAGAGCGAGAGGGAGAGAGGGAGGAAGAGAGAGAGAGAAAAAAAATCAATGTGAGAGAGACACATCCAGTGGTTGCCACCCACACAACCCCAACGGGGGCTGGGGACAAATTGCAACCGAGGTATGTGCCCCTAGCGGGAACCGAACCTGGTATCCTCTGGTTTGCTGAGCCAAACCGGCCAGGGCAAGGATTAAAAAAAAATTTTTTTTTCTATATTGATGTTAGCGAGGAAGGGAGAGAGAGAGAGAGAAACATTGATGAGAGAGAACATTGATTGGCTGCCTCCTGTGTGCCCCCAGCAGGGATCGGGCCCACAACCTGGGCATGTATTCTGACTGGGAATCGAACTGGCGACCTCTTGGTGCATGGGTCGATGCTCAACCACTGACCCACACCGGCTGGACTAAAATCTCCAGGATTTTTTAAAGAGAGATATTGAATGGAACTGTAAAAATTGTACTGTGATAGCTTGCCTTTCAAAGCCTTTTTTTTTTTTTGGACTATGGTTCAACAATTCTGTTTATTGCTGTAGATGACTGAAAATTTTGCTCAGAATGTTCATATTCTTGGAAAACAGTAAAAATGAAGAAAGGCTGTATGTTATTTATTTTTCTATTTCAATTAAAGATTGAAAAGCAGGCATGAAATTCTAAAACTTAGAAAATTATGCATTCAGTTTTCATGCTACCAAATAAACTGTTATCTCTTAGCATGTTTAAATTTTGATTTGATTGTGTGTTATTCTTTTTTTTTTTTTTATCCTCACCCGAGGACATTTTTCCATTTTTTGTTCAGGTAGAGTGGGAGGGAGAGAGAGGAAGAGAGAGAGAGAAACATCGATGTGAAGGGACACATCGAGTGGCTGCCACCCGCACGACCAACCAGGGCCGGGGACAAACTGCAACCGAGGTACATGCCCTTAGCGGGAACCGAACCCGGGTCTCTCTGTACCACAGGCCGACGCTCCAACCGCTGAGCCAAACCGGCCAGGGCTGATTGTGTGTTATTCTTATTGAAAGATTATAATGATGTCCTTGTCATGAAATGCCTAGTCTATTCACTTTTTTATTTAAAAACATTTTTTTTTCTTTATTGATTTTAGAGAGAAAGGAAGGGAGAGGGAGAGACAGATAGAAACATCGATGAGAGAGAACATTGACTGGTTGCCTCCTGCATGCTCCCTCACTGGGGACTGGGCCCACAACCTGGGCATGTATCCTGACTGGCACACCTCTTGGTGCATGGGTCGACGCTCAGCCACTGAGCCACACCGGCCAGACATCTTTTTACTTTTTTAACAAAATGTGATAGACTGTTGAAGGAAAGGAGTTGACTGGTTTTATCTAGATGTATTCAGAGATCTTTTATGGCCTTTAAATTACTGCTTATTATTCTCAAAGTTAGATGATTCAGAAGCATTTCTTACGCTGAGTATTTGTGTTGATATTTGTCATGGTGATTGATAGTGTGAAAAAACCATTCTTCTAGCTAAATATTCTAGCAATCTGGTGGATACATCTTTATCCATTATCTCTCCTTTCTCCATGAACATTTATATTCTCCACAGCTAGGTGCACTGATATACTGAGAATGACAGGCATCCCTAGGCTTGATAACAAGTGAGTAGTCCTATAGGTGTTTGTCATAGTGCCAGAGCTTAATGCCAACTCCAAAGTTTAAATATGTCTTATTACCACTTTTCTACTGGAATACTGTGAAAAATGCAGTTGAGGTCTAGAACATTAATTTCTAATTCCATATTGCAAGCAATTAATACTCATTTTGCTGTCTGTTGATTGGATTAGCTTCACTTAGGGAAATGATCAAAGAAGGTAGTACCTGAGAGTCATAATACTTTGTTCAGTTCTGTTTCAGTGAGTTAATCTTAGATACTTTTTCTTCCCAGGAATGTAATAAACCTCGAGAAGCCTTTGGATTTGAACAAGCTGTAAGAGAGTATACACTTCAGAGCTTTGGAGAGATGGCAGATAATTTTAAGTCTGACTATTTCAATATGCCAGTCCATGTGAGTATCTGTCTTTAGGTCAGTTTGAGAAGGTATGAAGTCCATAGCTTTTGGTTTGCTTTCTACTTACATTATTTTGTAGAAAACAGGGAAGCATGTAAAAGATGATAGACCACCACATTTAAAGACTAGTGGCCTGGCATCTGTTTCTGTTTCTTCCACTCTAATGTGGTAGTGTGCACTTTCTTGTTGAGAAATATTCTTTGATCTTTGAATTGTTTATTAGCCTTCTGTGAGTAGTCCTTTACGGAAAGCATGGATTATGTGGTAGTTGCTGCTTTTGTTTAGTTATTTGTAATGTGAGGTTTGCTTTGTTTCCTAGGGGATCTTGGGCTTTTTAAAATCCCTATAAAAATTTTGCCAAAGCTATTAAAATTAAACCTTGATTTTTGTGTTTCCTTTTTCCTCTTTGATGTCCTAGGCCATCTTTATCCTTTAAAAAAAATTTTTTTTTCCTTTATTGATTTTAGAGAGAGAGGAAGGGAGAAGGAGAAGGTGATTAAAACATCTATTGCAGAAAACAGAACGTCGATTGGTTGCTTTCTGCATGCCCCCCACTGGGGATTGGGCCCACAACCTGGGCATGTGCACTGACTGGTAATCGAACCGGCAATCTTTTGGTTCATGGGTTGACGCTCAACCACTGAACCACACTGGCCAGGTTCATCTTTATCCTTGTTAGTAAGGAAGCAGTTTGCAAAAAAAGGCAGTTTAAGTTCATTATGTTTTTCTGGACATCTAAGTTATCTTTAGTTTCTCCCTAATCTCAGTGGAAAAAGCTAGGACCTTGTCTTTTCAGCTCTGGGACAGGATAAGGTTTTCTATTTTAAATTTCTATTCTTTATTGATTTGAGAGAGAGAAGAAGGGAGAGGGAGAGAGAGAGAGAAACATCCATGAGAGAGAACATTGATCAGCCACCTCCTGCATCACCCCCCTCCCCCCGGGGGGATTTTGCCCACAACCTGGGCATGTGCCCTGACCAGAAGTTGATGCTACGACCTCCTGGTGCATGGGTTGATGCTCAACCACTGAGCCACACCGGCTGGGCAGGTTTTCTATTTTATAGTGGGTTTGTGTTCACTTGACCTGTGTATTAATGTATAGTGGATTCTGGTTGTAGTGAGTTACTAATATATAATCTTTGTTTTCCTTGTGTAGATGGTTCCCACAGAACTAGTAGAAAAGGAATTCTGGCGTCTGGTTAGCAGCATTGAAGAAGATGTTATTGTAGAGTATGGAGCTGATATTTCCTCAAAAGACTTTGGAAGTGGATTTCCTGTAAAGGATGGTCGTAGAAAGATGCTGCCAGAAGAAGAGGTGCATAGCAGATAGTAGTATTCAAACTTCTTCTCACTCCTAGCTGATTTAGTCTTTGCATAGTAGAAAACTATTTTTCTCATTAATCATAAGGGACCATGTGTGTTTAAAATATTAAATATGTAAGAATTGGACAATATCTTCAGTTATTTTTTTTTATCCTCACCCGAGGACATTTTTGCATTTATGTTCAGATAGAGCGAGAGGGAGAGAGGGAGGAAGAGAAAGAGAGAAACATTGACTTGAGAGAGACACATTGACTGGTTGCCACCCACACGACCCCAGTCAGGGCTGGGGACAAACTGTAACTGAGGTGTGTGCCCCTAGCAGGAACCGAACCCAGGTGTCTCTGGTCTATGGGCCGATGCTCTAATCGCTGAGCCAAACTGGCCAGGGCAATATATCTTCAGTTGTTTTGTTTTTTTTTATCCTCACTCTAGGACATTTTTTGATATTTTGTTCAGATAAAGTGGGAGGGAGGGAGAGAGAGAGAAACATCGATGTGAAAGGGACACGTCGAGTGGTTGCCACCCACGTGACCCAACCAGGGCTGGGGACAAACTGCAATCGAGTTATGTGCCCTTAGCGGGAACCGAACCTGGGTCTCTCTGGACTGTAGGCCATTGCTCCAACCACTGAGCCAAACTGGCCAGGGCCATATCTTCGGTTTTAAAAACAAATTCAGAGTACCTTTAAAAATTATTTAACTTTGTAATTCAAAAGCAATTTAAATGCATGGGTTTGGATTTATGGCAAGCCCATCCCCCTGGGTCTCTCACAGTGCTCATGCCACAGCAAACTGGCCTTCAACCATTACCTGGTCTCTGCTCGTAGGCTGCAGGCACTTAAGCAGGTTACGAAGTGGAAGAAAAAAATAAATAAACCCAATTTAACTAGTTTAAAACTTCAACCTTATTTAAATAATTCTTCTTTTTTAAAAATCCTCACCTGAGGATACTTTTCCATTCATTTTAGATAAGAGTGGAAGGGAGGGAGGGAGTGAACAGGTAGGGAGAGAGAGAGTCGGAGAGAGAGAGAAAGAGAAACATCGACATGAGAGAGACACATTGATTGGTTGCCTCCTACACTACCCCAACCATGGCTGGGAATCAAACTCAAAACCCGGGTATGTGCCTTTGACTGGGAATACGAATCTGCGACACTTCAGTTTGTGGGCCTACGTTCTAACCACTGAACCAAACTGGCCATGGCCCATTTAAATAATTTTACTCTTTCTGTTTGAAAATCTAGAAGGTGAATTAAGATTTTTAAAAAAATCATATTTCATTGATAGGTCTGCAATTTAGTTTCCTTCAGTACTTGAGCCAGATATGTTTTCAAATATGCATTTAAATAATAACATGTAATAGGAGATGATCTCTATGTATAAAGCTGAATTAAGGTGATCATTTATTTTTTTCTCTTTACTTTGGTCCTTTTCATTTTTTTCCCCCTCTATTATTGGCACTGGTTAAAAGTTTTTTTTTTTTTTATCTCCTATTAAAAGAGTTACACAGAGTTTTTTAAAAAGTTACATATTGCAGAAGGATTTACAATGGAAAGTATAGCCACTTCAGCTCTTAGGATTACTATTTGCATATCTTTTTTACTTTGAAGCTGTACCTTGGAATCTGAAGTGTCTGTCTTGTAGACAGTGTGTGACAGGATCTTGCTTTTTTTTTATCCTCAACCAAGGACATTTTTCCATTTTTTGTTCAGGTAGAGTGGGAGGGAGAGAGAACAGAGAGAGAGAGAGAGAAACATCTACGTGAAAGGAACACATCGAGTGGCTGCCACCCGCACGACTGACCAGAGCCGGGGACAAACTGCAACCGAGGTACGCGCCCTTAGCGGGAACCGAACCTGGGTCTCTCAGGACCGCAGGCCGACGCTCTTACCGCTGAGCCAAACCGGCCAGGGCGAGCAGATATTTTTTATAATACCATTTTAATTCCTTTGGGGCTTGTTGAGCTATATATTTTTTAGTTAATTCGTGATTCTAAGAATTATAATATGCACTTTTTTTTTTTAGAAAAAAGAAAGCTTTTGACACTGAATCTTTAACTTATCACAGTCTACTTTGCGTTAATACTGACTTAATTCTGGTAGATGTAGCAACTTTGAAACAGTGTCCCTTCATTTTCTACTCTCTTTTGTGTATTGTACATTGTATGTACATATTGTATAAACACAACACAGCAATATAATTATTACTTCAAATCATCTTTTTTTTTAATGTAAGAGAAGGAAAAAATACACTTTTTTACATATTTACTCAAGTTTACTATTTCTGGTGCTCTTCTTTTTTTTTTTATCCTCATCCGAGGACATTTTTGCATTTATCTCAGATAGAGCAGGAGTGGGAGAGCGGAGAAGAGAGAGAGAAACATTGATGTGAGAGAGACACATCAACTGGTTGCCACCCACATGACCCCAACTGGGGCAGGGACCAGTTGCAACTGAGGTACATGCCCTTAGCAGAAACCGAACTTGGGACACTCTGGTCTGCAGGCTGACGCTCTTAACCACTGAGCCAAACCGGCCAGGGCTTAAGATTTTTTTTTTTTAGAGTGAGAGAAAGGGAGAAGGGGACAGAGAGAGAGAGAGAGAGAGAGAGAGAGAGACACACACACACACACACACATCAATCAGCTGCCTCTTGTACACCCCCTGCTGGGGATCAATCCCGAAATCCAGGCATGTGCCCTGATTGGGAATTGAACCAGCAGACCTTTCTTGTGCATAGGACAACTTCTGACTAACTGAGCCATACCGGCCATGGCTCTTCATTCATTCTTGTGACTCAAAGTTACCATTTTCTTTTGGCCTGAAGGACTGCATTTATTTGTAGTACAGGTCTGCTGACAGTGAATTCTTTCAGTCTTTGTTTATCTGGGTATGTGTTTATTTAGCCTTCTTTTAGTTTTTCAAGAATAAATGCTTCTCAATTTGTTTTTGCCTTTGGTAGATTTTTAGTGCCTTGAAATGGTTATTTTGATAATTTTATTCAAATTTATCTTTGTTTTCTGGGAAGAGAAATTGCCCAACCTCTTCACATTACCATTGTTGGAAGTCTTTTGCAATTAAAAGTTTCCACACTGGCCAGTTTGGCTCAGCGGTTAGAGCGTCGGCCTGCGGACCAGAGAGTCCTGGGTTTGGTTCCTGCTAAGGGCACCGTACCTTGGTTGCAGTTTGTCCCCAGCCCCGGTTGGGGTCCTGTGGGTGGCAACCACTCGATGTATCTCTATCACGTCGATTTTCCTCTCCCTCTATTCTTCCCTCTCCCTCTCTTCCTCCCGCTCTATCTGAAGATAAATGCAAAAATGTTCTTGGGTGAGGATTAAAAAAAAAAAAGTTTCCCTCTTACCCAAATTTACAATCTGACAGAGGAAGATTCTATTTTATGTTCTAGTGTATCCTTCCAGATACAGTGTATCTATACAAGCAGTTATATATGATGCATACAGAATTACATATTTCTTTAAAACAGAACTGGGATTATATTACTTACATGGTTCTGTACCTGGTACCTTTTTTTTTTCAGTCCCTTCATTACCTACCCAGTTTATTCATGGTACCATCTCATTTTTTGTTATGCTAGCCATTCAGAAATATGTGAGCACTTAATATGTGCTGAATGAAGTTTTAATTTATCTTTCGCTATTTGATCAAAAGTTGTATCTTTAGGGTTTTTCATTATTGATTCTTTTCCTCCTGTGATGGTGGAACAGAGGTTAGCATAATCAGATTAGTATAATACTGATTTGAGAACAAACACTGGGTTTTAATAAGGGAGAAAGAATGTTTATAGTGGATGGAGAACATAGATTATATATGGATTTTTGTTTTTATCCTCCCTCACCTGAGGACATTTTTGCATTTATCTTCAGATAGAGCAGGAGGGAGAAAGGAAGAAGAGAGAGAGAGAGAAGCATTGATGTGAGAGAGACATGTCAAGTGGTTGCCACCCACACAACCCCAACCAGGGCCAAAGACAAACCACAACTGAGGTATGTGCCCTTAGCGGGAACTGAGCCCAGTATTCTCCAGTCCGTGGGTTGATGCTCTAACTGCTGAGCCAGACCAGCCAGGGCTGGATTGTTTTTATTTTTTAAAATATACTTTTATTGATTTTTAGAGAGAGAGTAAGGGAGAGAGCGATAGAAACATCAATGTGAGGGAGAAATATTAATCGGCCGCTTCCTGCACGCCCCCCATTGGGGATCGAGTCCGAAACCCAGGCATGTGCCTTGACTGGGAATCGAACCATTGACCTTTTGGTCCATGGGACGATGCTCAACCACTGAGCCACACTGGTTGGGCAGGGCTGGATTGTTTTTATATAAAGAGTTTTCAGTGTTGGAATGTATGTGTTCAATATCACTGAATTAAAACTGGTTTGTATAACTATCTTGCATCAATCTTAGTTTCTTTATACCCTTCTATTGGCAAAGGGTAGGCAGTTTATTACTTTACTCTGAAAATGACTGTACTAGAATAATAGATAACTACTAGTTTTTAACCAGTAATTGTACATTTTGTTGAACTTCTGTATGGGGGTAGCCTTTTGATATCTGATAGTATGCTTCTTCTGGTATCATGGCTTAGTGGAAAAGTACTTTTGAAGTTAATAGATTTGTCTTATGAATACAATGTAAAACAGGGCTTCTGGGGAATAAAGATAGCATAGAACTTGAAACCTTGGAAACATTTTTTTGAAAAGTTTTTTTTCCCTTTATTGATTTTAGTAAGAGAGGAAGTGAGCAGGAGAGAAAGATAGAAACATCGATGAGAGAGATCATCGATTGGCTGCCTCCTGCATGCCCCCCCACTGGGGATCAGGCCCACAACCTGGGCCTGTGTCCTGACCGGAAATCGATCCAGCGACCTCTTGCTGAATGGGTCCGATACTCAACCACTGAGCCACACTGACCGGACAAGTAGTATTTTATTTTTAAACCCTGTATTATAGAAAGTCTCAGATGTATAAAATTAAATATAATAATGTACTTCCCCTCCTCCCTTAGTACCTGACATCTAGGTTACAACAGTTATCAACCTTTCTATGGAAGGTAGTTGGATTCTGTTATCTGTTCTATGTTCAGTCATTGTGATGTCTTATATCACATATCCTCTGGAAAATTCACACTGCATTCCCGCAAGAATGATAGTGAAAAAGGCAAATAACGTCTTAGAATTATGAAAATAGTTTGATTTTGCAGAGCCCATGAAATAGTCTTGGGTTCCCTAGACCTAGCTTTGAGAACTGCTTTCCACAAACATAAGAACTTTAAGTCTACCTCATATGGCTTTAGGGTAGGTATTTGAAACTCAGTGTTCACTGCTTATATTAAGTTAGAATCTCTATGGAAACTCAGACACCTGCTTTTCTTTTTCATTGTGGCTTTGCTTCCTTTCTCTGTTTCTGGAAACTGGAAATTCTTTTTTCTTTTGAGTTCATCTATGAAACATGTTTTTATTGTTAAAATTTATCTAGTATTTCATTTTTTCAAATCTTTATTGTTGGATGTAAAATGTATTACAGATGTTCCACATTTTTCCCCCATTGACCCCCTCCTCACCACTCCCGCCCCCCTCCCACCTTTTCCCACACTATTGTCTGTGTCCATTGGTTATGCATATAAATTCTTTGGTTTATTTCTTCCCACCCCCCCAACCCCTTTCCCTTTGTGGTTTGTCAGTCTAGCAATGAATTTGTGCTTCTTAATCCCTTCACCTTTTTCACCCATTCCCCCAAACCCCCTCCCAACTGGCAACCAACAAAATGTTCTCTGTATCTATGAGAATGTTTCTGTTCTACCTGTTCATTTTGTTTGTAGATTCCACTGTTGATAGAGAATGTATTCATTGCCATTTTGTTTGTTCATATATTTTATCTTTTTCTTCAAAAAGACCCTTCATCATTTCATATAATAATGGTTTGGTGGTGATGAACTCCTTTAACTTTTTCTTCTTTGGGAAAGTTTTTATATGTCCATCGATTCTAAATGACAGCTTTGCAGGATAGAGTAATCTTGGTTGTAGGTTCTTGCTTTTCATGACTGAATATTTCTTGCCACTCCCTTCTGGCCTGCAAAGTTTCTTTTGAGAAATCAGCTGACAGCCTAATGGGTACTCCCTTGTAGGTAACTAGCTGCCTTTCTCTTGCTGCTTTTAAGATTCTCTCTTTGTCTTGAACCTTTTGCATTTTGATGATGATGTGTCTTGGTGTGGGCCTCTTGGGATTCATCTTGTTTGGGACTCTCTGTGCTTCCTGGACTTGTATGTCTGTTTCCTTCACCAAGTTAGGAAAGTTTTCTGCCTTTATTGTTTCAAACAGGTTTTCAATTTCCTGTTCTCTCTCTTCTCCTTCTGGCACCCCCAAGATGCGAATGTTGGCTCGCTTGAAGTTGTCCCAGAGGCTCTTTACACTATCCTCATTTTTTTTGGATTCTTTTTTCTTTTTGCTGTTCTGATTGGGGATTTTTTGCTTCCTTATATTCCAAATCGATGGTTTGCTCCTTAGATTTACATACTCTATTATTGAAGCCGTGTAAATTATTCTTTATTTCAGTTAATGCCTCCTTCAATTCTAACTGTGTATCCATGATTTCTAACTGGTCCTTTTTAATGCTCTTGAGGCCCTCCCTAAGTTCACTGAGGTTCTCACTAAGTTCAATGAGCATCCTTATAAGCAGTATTTTGAACTCAGCATCTGTTAGGTTGCTTATCTCCATTTCGCTTAGTTCTTTTATTGGGGTTTTGTTCTGTTCTTTCATTTGGGACCTGTTACTTTGTATCCTCATTTTGGCTGCCTCCCTGTGTTTGTTTCAGTGTATTACTTAACAAGAGGTATGGGGCTCGCTGAGACCAGATGCTGCTCTTTTGAAAGAATTTAGGAAAAACCTGAAGCAGGATCCAAGACAGGCCAATCCTATGGTTAAGCAAGTGGCAACAGCTTGGGTGGGCTTGAAAGTTGGGCAGGGCGGGGCCTCAGGGAGTCAGTAGGGTGGGGCTACCAGTGTGAGCCAGGTTGCTGGAGTCCCAAGTATGGAGACTGTCTGCTGTCCCCGGGAAGGGCTCACCAAAGGAACAAAGGCCTCTGACAGCATGTTTGTCCCCGAGAAAGCCCCCTCTCCAGCCCTCGCTCCAGTGCCAAGCAGCTCAGTTCTTCCCTGTATGTCTCCGGCGCCCTTCGATCTGCCTCCCCTCGAAGCTTAGAGGGAGAGAGTCCGATAAGTCCTTGCGCGGGCCCTTTAAGGAGCTGCCTGGGGCTCCAGCCGCTTCAGCTTCCCTGAGCCTCAGTTTCCGCTGGTTTTTCCTGCCAGAAGTTATGGGGACTTCTCTTCCTGGCACTGGAACCCTGAGCGGGGCACCTGGTGTGGGACGGGGACCCCTCAGTCCTCAGGAAGGACCTTCCCAGCCGTGGGAGCCTCCTGATTTTTATCCGCCACACTTGGGTGTGGGAACAGCCCGTCGCGCCGCCCCTCCTACCAGTCTGGATGTGGCTGCTGATTTAATTTCGTAGTTGTAGGACTTCCATTCAGCTTGATTTCAGGTGGTTTTGAATGATGGTTGTTCTGTAGTTTAGATGTAACTTTGATGTGGTTGTGGGAGGACGTGATACGGCGTTTACCTACGCCGCCATCTTGACCGAAAGTTCTATCTAGTATTTCTAGATGAGTTTATAGTGGGGGATGGTGGTGTTGAATTTCTGTATCATCTCAGTCTTTAGTGTTGCCACAATTCAGGATTATGTATCTCATTATGTCCTTAGTATCTGGCACCATTCTAAAAATATAATGATAGACCTTTTGGGAATTTATGCTACTGGGGATAAAATAGAACTTTAATAATGACCTATTAAAATGAGTCTCACATTATTTACTGGTAAGCTGGTGGGAGTAATAAAAAGCCTTGTTTATATTCTTCAGAATAAACCAGAGGTATCTGAAACAAAGGGAAATCTAAATACCACCTAGGTAGGAGATAGGATTAAATACTTAGGTCTATCAGTTACATGTATTAGAGAGCAAAGAGCACAGATTCTATGGATTACCTGAGTGTAAAAAGAAAATTTTTTACTTGTTTTTTTAAAGACTCCTTTGAGATTTCTTTTGGGCAGTGGTCATTTCTGATCTCTCATTTACATTAAAATTTTTTTTTTATTTATAGGAATATGCACTTTCTGGTTGGAACTTGAATAACATGCCTGTCCTAGAGCAGTCTGTTCTTGCACATATTAATGTAGACATCTCAGGTATGAAAGTGCCATGGCTCTATGTGGGAATGTGTTTCTCTTCTTTTTGTTGGCACATTGAAGATCACTGGAGCTATTCCATCAATTACTTGCACTGGTATGTATAATCTTTGTTAACAGCATACATACTTAGTACCTTTTTAAAAGTTTTAATAATCTTAGAGTAAATTATTATGGAAAGCTGAATTTAAAAGTATTTTTCCTGGCCGGTGTGGTTCAGTGGATTGAGCGTCATCCCAAGGACTGAGAGATCCCAGTTTGATTCCTGTTCAGGGAACATGTCTGGGTTTCGGGCTCGATCCCCAGTAGGGGGCGTGCAGGAAGTAGGGAGCATGCGGGAGGCACCCAATGGATGTTTCTCTCTCACATTGATGTTTCTCTCTCTCCCTTCCTCTCTCTTGCCAAAATCAATAAAAGATATTTTTTTTAGAAAAAGTATTTCTTATCCAAAAGTTGATAATACATTACGGAGAGAAGTATAGTGGTCTAAGGGTACAACATTTCAGATACCTTCCCTTTTAAAGTATGTGCAGGCCCAGGAGCTTAGAGTTTTAAACCAAGTCATATCTGTTTGGTATTCATGAAAATTACTTGGCATATTTTTTTTTTTATCCTCACCCAAGGACATTTTTGCATTTATCTTCAGATAGAGTGGGAAGGAGATAGGAAGAGGGAAGAGAGGGAGAAACATTGAGTGGTTGCCACCCACACGACCCCAACCTGGGCCAGGGGCAAACCGCAACTGAGGTACGTGCCCTTAGCGGGAACAGTACCCGGGCCTCTTTGGTCTACAGGCCAATGCTCCAACCGCTGAGCCAAACTGGCCAGGGTTATCTTTTGATGTAAATGAGGATGTTTAAAGTTTATATACTTAAGATCTGACTAAACCTGTATTTGAAATGTTCTAGTAATTTTTTTCTTTTTATATAACATTTTCCCTAAAAATGCCTAAATTACATGTATATTCATTAAGTTATTTTGTTGAGTTTATTTTTATATCTCACAACTTACCTAGTTTCTTGTCCCGTATTATGATCTTTTTTTTTTTTTTGGTTAATCCTTACCTGAGGATATTTTGCCATGGATTTTTAGATAGAGTGGAAAGGAGGGGGAGAGAGAGAGAAACATCAATGTGAGAGAGACACATTGATTTGTTGACTCCTGCATGGCCCCAACTGGGGCTGGAGATTCAACCTGGAACCCAGGTATGTGCCCTTGACTGGGAATCGAACCCTCAACCATTTGGTCCTTTGGCAGATGCTCTAATTGCTGAGCCAAACCAGCCAGGGCCAGTATTAATGATCTTAACTAAATTATACTTTTTCTGTCCATTTTGAAATAACTACTTAGATCACACTTGCAGTAGAAAACTTGAGTGGTTTTTATTCTCTGCTTTATCACTATGCTGCTAGCCACATGTGGCTGTTTAAATTAGTTAAGATTAAGTAAAATAAAAAATTTACTTCTTTAATTGCAGTAACCACATTTCAAGTGCTTTATAGTCACATATGAGTAGGGGCTCTGGTATTGGCCAGTACAGTTATAGAACATTTTCATCATCACAATAAGTTCTGTTAAGTTCTAATAGCACCATGAATTGTGTTGGGATTAAGAAATTCAGTTATTCTATAAATGGCATGAGTAATTAAGTCCATTTCCTAAGAGTACAACTTGGTATTATAAATAACTCTAGTGCACTAAAGTCTAGTACATTAGAGATGCCAAATTTTTGGTCCTTAAGATTTATAGATAGAACTCTATTCAAGGTTTCCACAATTTCTGTTCTTTTCTTATTTCCTTGGATAGTAAAATTGAACTCAGTTGAAGTTATATAAAGGTATTCTAGAGAGCATTGAATTTTACTTAGATCATTGTAGGAATAATTAGAATGTTCAGTGGATCTGTGAATCAAGGAAGTATGTCAGTATCCTTTGGAACAGTGTGTACTTTTCATATAGTGTTTTTCCTACACCTTAAAGAGTTCACGTGTTTTGAATTGCTCGTTTAATAGTGATAAAAATGTATATTATTATTATGAATAATAGCACAGATTTGAGATAGATGGTTGTCAGGATTCATGGTTTATAGTCTGTGACCATGAAAGAAGACAATTATAATTTAGTGGATTTGAATCAGAAACCATGGCTTCATTGGCTCCATAACTTTCTACCTGGCTAAAACAGTTTATTTCTTTCCTAGGGGGGAGCCAAAGACATGGTATGGTGTGCCATCTCATGCTGCAGAACAACTGGAAGAGGTGATGAGGGAGCTGGCTCCTGAGTTATTTGAATCCCAGCCTGATCTTCTGCATCAGTTAGTCACCATCATGAACCCAAATGTGCTAATGGAGCATGGTGTGCCTGTGAGTCTTTTTGTGTCTCCCTTCAGTGTTTTAAATTTAAAGTTATTTTTAGCCTTTGATTAGATAGAGTTGCAACAAATGTTTTGTTTTATAACTGGAAGTAAAAGATCATATCATTACTATTATTTTTTTATTCTCACCCGAGGACATTTTTGCATTCATCTCCATATAGAATGGGAGGGAGCTAGGGGGAGAGAGAGAGAAAAATAGAGAGAGAGAGAAACAGCGATGTGAAAGAGGCACATCGAGTGGTTGCCACCCACACAACCCCAGCCAGGGCCAGGGACAAACTGCAACTGAGGTATGTGACCTCAGCGGAAACCGAACCCAGGACTATCGGTGGGCTGACGCTCTAACCGTTGAGCCAAACCGGCCAGGGCACAAAAATCTTATATTCTTTATTATTCCTATTTTATCAAAGTTTAAACATATATATATATTTTATATATATATATATATATATATATTTTTTTTTTTTTATCCTCACCTGAGGACATTTTTCCATTTTTTGTTCAGATAGAGTGGGAGGTAGGGGGAGAGAGAGCGAGAAACATCGATGTGAAAGGGACACATCGAGTGGCTGCCTCCCACACGACCCAACCAGTGCTGGGGACAAACTGCAACCGATGTACATGCCCCTAGCAGGAACCGAACCTGAACCCGGGTTTCTCTGGACTGCAGGCCGACGCTCTTAACCGCTCAGCCAAACTGGCCAGGGCAAAGTTTAAGTATTTTAAGTGGTAGTTCCTAGTAACTAATGCTTATTCTTTTGGAGATCATATTTTATATAAAGATTTCACTGCTTTTTTTCTACGTGAGACGAAATAAACATATATGAATACCTTTTCTACTTAGTTTTTAAAATGATTATTAAGTTTAAGCAACTAACATCTGATAAAATATAAATATAAATTTGTTACATACAAATATTCATCATAACCTAATGAGATTAGATTAGTGGGAGTGTTACTCTATCTTTTTTGTTTTTTTTTCAATCCTCATCCAAGGACATTTTTCCATTTATCTTCAGATAGAGGGGGGTGGAGGGAGAGAAACACCGATGTGAGAGACACATTGATTGGTTGCTTCCTGCATGACCTGTACCAGGGCCAGGGACCAAACTGCATCCGGAGTATGTGCCCTTGACCGAATTCAAACCTGTGACTCTTTAGTTCACATCTTATGCTCTAACTACTGAGCTAAACTGGCCAGGATGTATCTTATCTTTATACAGTGAATTTATACTAGAATCTGGAACTTTCCAAAAGATACATAGTATTATAAAATGAAGTGAGATTTAGGAAAACTAAATTTTGGGGATATTTCCATATTTATATGAGCTCATCAATTAGTTTATTTGCAGAATACTATCTAAGAGTAGGAGGAAGTTCCATTCTTTAAAAAAAAATTTTTTTTATTGATTTTAGAGAGGAAGGGAGGGGGGAGAGAGATAGAAACTCTAATGAGAGATAACATCAGTTGGCCACCTCCTGCATGCCCCCCACTGGGGATCCGATCCGGCCCACTACCTGGACATTGCCCTGACCGGAAATCTTTTGGCGACCTCTTGGTGCATGGGTTGACACTCAACCATTGAGCCATACCAGCTGAGCAGAAGTTTCCTTTTTTACCTCTGTTTATAGCGAAAGAATAAAAGGAATTAAACTCTCTTAATTGTAAAAATTTTATGAAGGTACTAGAAACTGGAAGCTTAGTGAGAGTAACATTTTTTTGGTTGAGAATTTCTTTTGGCTGCTAATTTTTGTCATGAATTATAACTTGTTATCAGTGACTCTTTTAAGAAGGTGTAATTCTGACTGCTTTTTTTTTCTTTTAATCCTCATCAGAGGATTTTTTTAAATTTATTTCGGATAGGGAGGGAGGGAGAGAGAGAAAGAGAGAGAGAGAAACCTCGATGTGAGAGAAGACACATTGACTGGTTGCCTCCCACACGACCTCAACCAGGACTGGGTATGAACTGCAGCCCAGGTTCATGCCCTTGACCAGAATCGAACACAAGACTCTGGACTGTGGGCCGATGCTCTAACCACTGATCTAAACCGGCCAGGGCTCTGGCTGCTTAAACATGATACTGTTTTCTGGTATGTGTAGGTTAACATTTTATTGTTTTCAATTTTAGAAAATGCCTCTGAAACCAACTGATCAAATCTATTTTCCCTTTTTTGTTGTTTTTATTTTCTTTTGTATCACTGTTTTGAATTTGCATTTAGGTGTACAGGACCAATCAGTGTGCTGGCGAGTTTGTTGTGACATTTCCTCGTGCCTATCATTCTGGATTTAATCAGGGCTACAACTTCGCTGAAGCTGTGAACTTCTGTACTGCTGACTGGGTCTGTTCTATAGCAAGTAGCTGTTGTACGTCTACTAACATACCTGGAAAATGCATCCTAGTTGTCATATTTCCTTAGTTGGGGAGGGAAAAGTTAATGAGTATTTCATTTGAGACTGGAGTAGTTGTGGTAATTTAGAAAGTTCAGAGTTTTCATTTTGTTTTTTGTTTGGAAGATTTCATAGTTCTTAATCATAATTATTTTCCCCATTCTATTTGAATTTTAAATGGGCAGTTTATGTTTTCTGAATAATTTCTGAGAGAATATGCTTCCTTAAGTCTTTGCTTTCTCTGAGTATTTTGGGATTTTATAAAGATGACCAGATCTTCTCAAGAATACATTCTATTGTAATTTCAAATATCTGGCTCTGTGCTTTTATTTTAAAATATCCCTTTATTATTTTCTTCTGGTGAACAATTTGGTGTTTTTGTTCTCTCTGTCATTTATTCTTTTCTATAATCCCTTTGTTAAAAATTTACTTTAAAGAGCAACTATAATATTGAGATCTCCATGGGCTGTAACTTCTGTGTAAATAATAATGCCAGTAATTGCTATTTTGCTTTTGTATGGGGTAATTATCAAAAAATAATCAGTTATAATTGTGTCATGCTGGTTGAGGAAAGATTGTAAATTTATAATACACTCTGACTTTTAAAAAAATTATTAAAATTTTTTTTTTGTTACGTATTTTAGAGCAAAAGGAAGGAAGAGGGAGAGAGATAGAAACATCAATGAGAGAGAACATTGATTGGCTACCTCTTGCATGCCCCCCACTGGGGATTTGGCCCACAACCTGGCATGTGCCCTGACTGGGAATCGAACCAGTGACCTCTTGGTGTATGAATTGATGCTCAACCACTGAGCCTTATCAGCCAAGCTATACTCCTTGACTTTAATTTTCTTTTAGTGATGTAATTTTTCTGTCATCTCTCTTAACATTTGAGGGATATTCTTTAGTAATGTTGGATCTTATGTTTTCTGTGGGTACTTTATTAAATTTCATGATTAACCATTTCTGTTTCCTTGGCTAATGAATGAAATGATATAATGAACAATCTTTAGAAAAAAATTTTTTTTAGAGAGAGAGGAACGGAGAGGGAGAGAGAGATAGAAATATCAATGATAGAGAACATCAATTGTCTGCCTACTGCATGCCCTACACTGGGCACTGGGCCCTCAACCCGGGCATGTGCTGTGACTGGGAATCAAATCAGGGACCTCTGGTTTAAAATTTTTAATAAACCAGGTGCATGGGTTGACGTTCAGCCTGAGCTCAACCTGAGCCACACTGACTGGGCTAATGAACAATCTTATTTGATCTAATAATTTTAAACTTTAGGCTTAGGAAGCAGCAAGAGAAAAACCAAATTTACAACTTTACCTGTGGTTTTATTTCTATTTTAAAAATTCAGCTAACATTTACTGAGTGTTTATGATTTATTTGCTCCTTGGCTATGTGTAGGGTGGATAATGTATATGATTCAGAGATTAATTATAGATGGCTCCTGCCTTTAATTTGCTCACTATTATTGATATTTGACTTTGGGCAGCTTTTAAAGTTTCACTGTGCCTATGTCTTTTCTGTTTTAAATGTTTCTGTTAACTTTTTAGAGTGAGAGGAATAGAGAGAGAGATGGAAACATCAGTGAGAGAGAAACATTCATTGGCTGCGTCCTGCATACCTCCCACTGGAGATTGGGGCCACAACCTGGGCATGTGCCCTGACGGGATCGGACAGGGAATTGAACTGGGACCTCTCAGACTATGGATGACTCTCATTCTACTGAGCCACACCTGCTGGGCAAGGGCCTATATTTTTTTTACCTGATATGTAAAGATGCTAAGATTTACTTAATAACCTTAAACCGGTGAAATGATATACTTAAGAGTATACTTGATACTCTTTTTTGTTTTTAATCCTCACCCGAGGACATTTTTCCATTTTTTGTACAGATAGAGTGGAGGGAGAGAGAGGAAGAGAGAGAGAGAGAGAGAAACATGGATGTGAAAGGGACACATCGAGTGGCTGCCACCCGCACAACCAACCAGGGCCGGGGACAAACTGCAACCGAAGTACGTGCCCTTAGCGGGAACCGAACCCGGGTCTCTCTGGACCGCAGGCCGACGCTCTAACCGCTGAGCCAAACCGGCCATGGCTATACTTGATACTCTTAAGATGACTGTGATACAAGTGTTAAATGCAGTTTGTTATTCTTTCTTTTTTATAATAAAAGAGAGGATCTGGAGAGTAAATAGTGGTTCTGTTCTGGAATATGCTATAAACAAGTTTTTTAATTTGAGAATCTTGTCTTATTTTCAGTTGCCCATTGGACGTCAGTGTGTCAATCATTACCGACGGCTAAGGCGCCATTGTGTCTTTTCACATGAGGAACTCATTTTCAAAATGGCAGCAGATCCAGAATGCTTAGATGTGGGGCTGGCTGCCATGGTGTGCAAAGAATTGACTCTGATGACTGAAGAAGAGACACGATTAAGGGAGTCTGTAGTACAAATGGTGAGTTTGCTGACCACATTTCTTATATTTGATACTGCTTATGTAATATAAAATATTAAAAAATACTTTTGTATAAAAGTTCATTTCATCTTTCATCTCTTTACAAGTTGAAGACCAAAATTACTAGTTTGGAAAAGGTTTCATATTTTTATACTTGACATGTTGGTTTCTTCAAGTTAATAAAGTTTAAGAATCTTTATGTCATAATCTCTAGATTTTTAAAAATGGAGTTCTATCAGATAGAATTTCTTAGGTATATATTTATATTTTTTAAATCTTCTATATAGCCTGGCTGGTGTGGTTCAGTGGTTGAGCATCGACCCGTGCACCAAGAGGCCACTGGTTTGATTCCTGGTCAGGGCACATGCCCAGATAGTGGGCCTGATCCCCAGGGGGGGACATTCAGGAGGCAACCAGTTGATGTTCTCTTTCATTGATGTTTCCATCTCTCTCCCTCTCCCTTCCTCTCTCTCAAATCAATAAAGTAAAAACAAATATCTCCTATATAGCCCTGGCCAGTGTGGCTCAGTTGGTTGGAGTGTTGTCCTGTATACCAAAATCTTGCAGGTTTGATCCCCAGTCAGGGCAAATAGGGAAGGCAACCAATCATTGTTTCTCTCTCCCTCTTCTTCCGTCTCTCCTTTCCTCTTCCACCCTTTTTCTCTCCCTCCCTCTCCCTTCCCTTCTCTCTCTCTGTTAAATCAATAAGCATATCTTTGGGTGAGGATTAAAAGTAAAACATTAAAAAATGTCCTACATAAATTATTAAAAAAATTTTTTTAATTGTTTTAGATAGAGAGGAAGGGAGAGAGAGAGAGACGTTGATGAGAGAGAACATCGACTGGCTGCCTCTGCATGTCCCATTCTGGGGATTTGGCCCACAACCTCGGCATGTGCCCTGACTGGGAATTGAACTGGCAACCTCTTGATGCATGGGTCGACGCTCAACCACTGAGCCACACCAGCTGGGCTAGTGTCATTTCTTTAAACAAGAGTGTTCAAATTCTTCTTTTGTCTCTGAGCTTTGTAATTGAAATGAAAGTTATATATCTGGTGATTGTAGACTGTCCGTCACCAGAAACATTAACTTGTAAATTAACCTGTCTTTACCGCACCCCCGCAAACCCCAGGTAATTTAACGAGTAGAATCTAGAACTGAATAACCAAGGGTTGGGATTTTAAATGCTTAGAATAAACTAAACATTTATTGCATTGAAATGGAAAATATATGGGGGAAAAATCTATGTCTTCAGCCTCATTCTCCTTAAAACTCGCTTTATATACTCTCACTGGATTTGTGACAAGCTCCCTTCTGCTCCTGCACAACTACTTTCTCTACTTAGATATTCTGTTTTTTTTAAAAAAATTATTAAAATTGATTTTATTTTATTTTTTTTTGAGAGAGAGACGTTAGTGTAAGAGTGAAACATTGATTGGCTGCCTCCTGTGCATACCCTACGAGGGGATCAGACCTGAAACTTGGGCATGTGCCTTTATTGGGATTCAAACCAGTGACCTCTCAGTGCCTGGGATGACACTAAACCAACTCAGTCACACCAGCCAGGGAAACATTCAGTATTATAAGAAATAAAAAGTATAAGTGAATATTTCTTATGAACACAGGGTGCAAAATTCCTCAATAAACTATTAGCAAATTGAATCCTATGATGTATAAAAAAAATTATGCACAATGACCAAGTGGGATTTCTACCAGGAATGCAAGGCTGGTTCAACATTCAAAAATCAGCATAACCTACCACATCAATGTGGTAAAGAAGGAAAAAAATAACATGAGCATACCAATAGATGCAAAAAATTTTTTGACAAAATCCAACACCTATTCCTGAAAAAAATTTTCAAGAACTAGAAACTTAAGGGAATGTCTTCAACTTGATAAAAAGTTATCTATAAGCTGCTCTCTCCTCTGCGTAGGATGGGACAGTCGCCGTGCAGCTAATAAAGCTCTCTTTATTTGTACCCCACCCACCCAAAAAAGTTATCTACAAAAAATCCTGCAGTTTACATCACACTTTCTCGTCAGAAACTTTCCCACTAAGATCAAGTAAAAGGCAAGAATGTCGCCTCCCATCACTCCTTTCAGTACTGTTCTAGAAGTTGTAACTAAAGCATTAAAATAAGAAAAGGAAGTAGGTATACAAATTGGGAAGGAAAAAAAACTGTCTTTTTCCCCAGATGACAAGATCATCTATGTAGAAAATCTGTAAGAATGTACAAAAAAACCTCTATTAAATAATAATAGCAAGGTTACAGTATGCGGTTAATATACAAAAGTCAATTTACCATGCTTTCCCTTTCCAGGAGTACCCTGGCAACTTTCCCTTCCCCCTTGTCCTCCAGAGGCATGCATCTACTAAACTCTAAGGGACCCCAAGAGATTTGTAACTAGGGCAGCAGTGGACAGCAGCAGTTTATCCCAGACAAACCCCCTGAACCTGTTCCCAAGGCCCTCTTTTTTCTGACTTCTAGTGATCTGAAGCAGACCAGATTGGGCTTATTTGCCAGCCATTTCTTTCTTTTTTTTTTTTTTTATTGATTACTTTTTGTTACAGATGTTTCTCCTTTTTTCCCCCACTGATTCCCCCTTCCCCCTCCCTCCCTCAGATTGTTGTCCATGTCCACTGTTCATGCATACATGCATATAAGTTCTATGGTTCATCCCTCCCCCACCTCCCCACTTTTTAGGGGATTGTCAGTCTGTACCCCGCTTCCGCGTCTCTGGGACTACCCCATTCCTCAAACTGTTATGTTCATTATATTCCACAAATAAGTGAGATCATATGAAATTTGTTTTTCTCTGTTTGGCTTGTTTCACTTAGGATGATACTTTCAAGGTCCCTCCATGTAGTCTCAAAGGATAAGAGATCTTTCTTTCTTACCGCTGCATAGTACTCCATTGTGTATATGTACCACAGCTTTTTATACATTTGTCTACTGATGGATACTTAGGCTGTTTCTAGATCTTAGTGATTGTAAATAGTGTTGCTACAAAGATGGGGGTACATATATTCTTTCTGATTGGTGTTTTATGCTTCTTAGGGTATATTCCTAGAAGTGGGATCACTGGGTCAAATGGAAGATCAATTTTTAATTTTTTGAGGTGACACCATATTGTTTTCCATAGTGGCTGCACCAGTCTGCATTCCCACCAGCAGTGCACTAGAGTCCCCTTTTCTCCACACCCTCGCCAACACTTATTTGATGATTTGTTGATGGCGGCCATTCTGACAGGTGTGAGGTGATACCTCATTGTTGTTTTGATTTGCATCTCTCTTGATGATTAGTGATGATGAGCATTTCTTCATATGTTTCTTAGCCATTTGTATGTCCTGTTTGGAGAGGTGTCTATTTAGTTCCTCTGCCCATTTTTTAATTTTTGTCTTCCTTTTGTGGAGTTGTATGAGCACTCTATATGTATTGGAAATTAACCCCTTATCTGATATATCATTGGCAATTATGCTCTCCCATACAGTGGGTAGCCTTTCCGTTTTGATGATTGTATCTTTCGCTGTGCAGAAGCTTTTGAGTTTGATGTAGTCCCATGTGTCATTTTCTCCTTTGTTTCTATTGCCTTAGGTGATGTGTCAGTAAAAATTCTGCTGCGTTTGATGTCTGGAATTTTGTTGCCCACAGTCTCCTCTAGGATTTTTATGGATTCATGAGTTACATTTAAGTCTTTTATCCATTTTGAGTTTATTCTGGTGTAGGGTGTAAGTTGATGGTCTAGTTTCATTTTTCTGCAAGTAGCTGTCCAATTTTCCCAGCACCATTTATTAAAGAGGCTGTCCGTACTCCACTGTATGCTTTTGCCACTTTTGTCAAATATTAATTGAGCATATTGCCTTGGGTCCATTTCTGGGTTCTCTATTCTGTTCCACTGGTCTATATACCTGTTCTTGTGCCAGTACCAGGCTGTTTTGATTACAGTGGCTTTGTAGTATATCCTGAAATCTACCCCCCAGCCATTTCTTGTTTCACTGTCCCCAGGTTTGTTTATTTATTTATTTTTATTATTTTTGTTACAGATGTTTCTCCTTTTTCCCCCTTGACACCTTCCTCCTGATCCCCTCCCAACCCCAGCATTGTTGTCTGTGTCCATTGGTTATACATATAAGTTCTTTGGTTTATCCCTTTCTCTCCCCCCCCCATGCCCCTCCTCTAAGGTTTGTAATCTGAACCCTACTTCTAAGTCTGTGGGTCTATTTTCTTCATCTGCTTATTTTGTTCATTAAAGTACACAAATAAATGAGATCATGTGATATTGTCTTTCTCTGATTGTCTTATTTTGCTTAGCATAACACTTTCCAGGTCCCTCCATTTCATCTCAAAGGATAAGAAATCTTTGTTTCCTACAGCTGCATAGTTTCCATTGTGTATATGTATCACAGCTTTTTTATCCACTCATCTATTGATGTGTCCCCAGCTTTCATAAATGTCCTCTAAATATTAAAAAAAAGTCGGTCTTAATTGACCATAAAGTCATGGATTTTCCTGCTTCTATTCTGTTTTATTGAACTGTATGTCTGTTTATATGCCAGTACCATGCTGTTTTAATTACCATGGCCTTGTAGGATAGTTTGATACCAGGTAGCATGATTTCTCCAAGTTTGTTTTTCTTGCTCAAGATTGCTGTATATGTTCAGGGTCTATTTTGGTTCCATATACATTTTTGAAACATTTGGTCTAGTCCTGTAAAATCTGCCATTGGTGTCTTGATAGGAATTGCATTGAATTTATAGATTGCTTTGGGTAGTATGGACATTTTAATGATGTTAATTCTTCCTATCTATGAACATGGTATATGCTTCCATTTATTTGTATTGTCTTCAGTTTCTTACTTCAGTGTCTTATAATTTTCCAAGTGCTGATCTTTTATATCCTTGGTTAAATTTATTCCTAGGTATTTTACTCTTTTTGAAGCAGTTGTTGAATGGAATTGTTTTCTTAGTTTCTTTTTCTGATCATTCATTTGGGGTTTATAAAACTAACAGATTTCTGGATATTTATTTTGTATCTTGCTACTTTACTGAATTTATTTATCAGGTGTAATAATTTTTTTGGTGGAATTTTTAGGGGTCTCTTTATACACTATCATGTCATCTGCAAATAGTGACAGTTTTACTTTTTCCTTTCCAATTTGGATGCCTTTTATTTTTTTCTTTTTGTATGATTGCTATGGCTAGGGCTTCTTACTGTGTTGAATAATAGTGGTGAAAGCAGACATTTCTGTATTGTTCCGGATCTTAAGGGAAACGCTTTTAGTTGTTGTCTGTTAAGGATAATGTTGGCTGTGGGTTTGTCATATGTGGCCTTTATTATGTTGAGTTATGTTTTCCTGTTTCCACTTTGCTGAGAATTTTTATCATAAAGTTGCTGGATTTTATCAAATGCTTTTTCTGGCCCTGGCCAGTTTGGCTCAGCGGTTAGAGCATCGGCCTGCGGTCCGGAGAGGCCCGGGTTCGGTTCCCGCTAGGGGCACGTACTTCGGTTGCAGTTTGTCCCCGGCCCTGGTTGGTCGTGCGGGTGGCAGCCACTCGATGTGTCCCTTCACGTCGATGTTTCTCTCTCTCTCTCTCTCTCTCTCTCTCTCTTCCTCTCTCTCCCTCCCACTCTATCTGTACAAAAAAAAAAAAAAAAAGTTCAAATGCTTTTTCTGCATCTATTGATATGATGATGTGATTTTTATCCCTCAGTTTGTTTATGTGGTGTATCACATTTATTGGATATTGTACCAATCTTGCATTCCCAGAATATATCCTACTTGGTTGTTGTATAAGATTTTTTTTTTTTAAATATGTTTTTATTGATTTTTAGAGAGGGAGGGAGAGAAACATCCATCAGTTGCCTCCTGCATGTCCCCCACTGGGGTAGAACCCGCAACCTGGGCGTGTGCCCTAATTGGGAATTGAACCAGCAACCAGCAACCTCTTGGTGCATAGGACAATGTTCAGTCCACTAAGCCACACTGGCTGGTCAAGATAACTTTTTTAAAATTTTTGTTTTCTTTATTGATTTTAGAGTGAGAGAGAAGCAGAAATATTGATGAGAGAGAACACTGATTGATTGCCTCCTCCATGTCCCCCGCTGGGAATTTGGCCCACAACTTGGGCATGTGCCCTGAGTGGGAATTGAACGGGCGACCTCTTGGTGCATGGGTAGATGCTCACGCACTAAGCCACAGTGGCTGGGCAAGGCAAGATCTTTTTTTTTAATCTTCACCTGAGGATATTTTTAAATTTATCTTCCGATAGAGTAAGAGGAAGGTAGGGGGAGAGAGAGAGAAACATTGACGTGAAAGGGGAACATCAGCTGGTTGCCTCTTGTAGGACCCTGACCAGGGCTAGGGACAAACTGTAACTGAGGTACATGCCCTTGACTAGAATTGAACCTATGACTCATTGGTCTGTGGGCCAACACTCTAACTGCTGAGCCAGACTGGCCAGGGCAAGATCTTTTTAATATATTGCTTGATCTGTTTTGCTAATACTTGGTTGAGAATTTTAGCATCTGTGTTCATCTGGGTTATTGGCCTTTAATTTTCTCTTTTTGTAGTCTTTATCTGGTTTTGGAATTAGGATAATGCTGGCCTCATAAAATGAGCTTGAGAGTCTTCCCTCCTCTTGAATTGTTTTGGAATAGTTTAAGGAAGATTGGTGTTAGTTCTTTGAATGTTTGGTAACACTTGCCTGTAAAGCCATCTGGTCCAGAACTTTTGTTTGCTGGGAGGTTTTTATTACTACTTCAGTTTCATTAGTTGTAATGGGTTTTTACAGATTTTCTGATTCTTCTTGATTCAGTGTTTGAAGATTTTATGTTTGTAGGAATTTATGCCATGCAGATTGTCCAGTTTGTTGGCATATAGTTGTTTGTAATATTTTCTTACAATCCCTTATATTTCTGTGGAGTTAGTTGTTACTTCTCTTTTATTTCTGATTTTATTTATTTGAGTCCACTCTCTCTTTTTCTTGATGAGTCTGGTTAAAGATTTGTCAGTCTTATTTATCTTTTCAGAGAACAAGCTCTTGATTTCATTAGTGTTTTGTATTTTATTTTTAAACTATTTTGTTTACTTCTGCTCTGATCTTTATTGTTTCCTTCTACTCACTTTGGGTTTTGTTTGTTGTTTATCTAGTTCCTTTAAGTGTGAAGTTAGATTGCTTATTTATTTTTTGTTTGTTTTTTTATCCTCACCAGAGGACATTTTTGCATTTATCTTCAGAGCAGGAGAGAGAGAGAAACATCGATGTGAGAGACACACATTGAGTGGTTGCCACCCACATGATCCCAACTGTGGCCAGGAACAAACTGCAACCAAGGTACGTGCCCCTAGTGGGAACCAAACCTGGGTCTCTCTGATCCCACGGGCCGATGCTCTAACTGCTGAGCCAAACCGGCCAGGGCTGTTTGTTTCTTTCTTAAGATAGGCCTGTAATACTATGAATTTTGCTCTTAGGACTGTTTTTGCTGTGTCCATAGGTTTTGGGTTGTTGTGTTTTCATTTTCATTTGTTTTAAGGTATCTTGATTTCTTCCTTGATCTCTTTGTTAAACCAATCATTGTTTAGTAACGTTATTTAGTCTCTACAACTTTGTGTTTTTTTCAGGATTTTTGTTCTTGTTATTGATTTCATGTTTTATATCATTATGGTCAAAGAAGATGCTTGATATAATTGCAAGCTTAAATTTATTGAGACTTTTTTTGTGACCTAACATGTGGTCTATCCTAGAGAACGTTCTGTGTGCACTTTTATTTATTTATTTTTTTATCTTCACCCAAGGACATTTTTCCATTTTTTGTACAGATAGAGTGGGAGGGAGAGAGATGAAGAGAGAGAGAGAGAGAGAAACATCGACATGAAAGGGACACATCGAGTGGCCGCCACCCACACGACCAACCAGGGCCGGGGACAAACTGCAACCGAGGTACGCGCCCTTAGCGGTAACCGAAGCTGGGTCTCTCAGGACCGCAGGCCGATGCTCTAACCACTGAGCGAAACCGGCCAGGGCTCTATGTGCACTTGAAAAGAATGTATGTTCTGCTGCTTTGGGGTGAAATGCTCTGAAGATATCCATTAAATCCGTCTGGTGTGTCGTTTACCTACAAGGGTATTTCCTTGCTGATTTTCTGTCTGGAAGATCTATCCATTGATGTCAATGGGGTGTTAAAATACCCTACTATGACTATTACTGTTGATCTCTCTGTTTATGTCCATCATGATTTGCTTTGTATATTTAAGTGCTCCTATGTTAGGTGTATAAATGTTTACAAGGGTTATATTCTGTTGTTGGATTGACCCCTTTATCATTATGTACTATTTTTTTTCTCTTATTACAGCCTTTGTTTTAAAGTCTATTTTATCAGATATAAGTATTACTACCCCGGTTTTTTTTGTTTTCCATTTCCATGAGCATGAAATAGCACATTCTTTTACTTTCAATATCTGTGTATCTTCTGAAATAGGTCTCTTGTTTACAGTATATATATGGGTCTTGTTTTCTTATCCATTCAGCTACCCTATATCTTTTATTTGTGGAGCATTTAAGCCATTCCAATTTAAAGTGATTATTGATGAGTATGCATTTATGCCATTTTGTTCCTTTTAACTGTTCATCTGTTGTTGTTGTTCTCCTCTTCCCTCTCCTCCTTCTCCTCTTCCTTCTTCATATACCTTTTAACATTTCTTGTAATACTGTCTTGGTGGTAATGAACTCCTTTACCTTTTCCTTGTCTGGAAAGCACTTCTTTTTTTTTGTTAATTTTATATAATAGCTTTGCTGGGTTAAGTATTCTAGCTTGTAGTCTGTTGCTTTTCATCACTTTGAATATTTCATGCCAATCCTTCTAGCCTGGAATATTTATGTTGAAAAATCAAATGACAGTCTTGTGGAGCTCCCTTATATAACTTTCTTTCTCTTTCTGATTTAAGATTCTGTCTTTGTCTTTAACCTTTGCCTTTTTTTTTTTTTTTTTTTTAATCCTCACCCGAGGACATTTTTTCCATTTTTTTGTTCAGGTAGAGTGGGAGGGAGAGAGAGAGAGAGAGAGAGAGAAACATCGATGTGAAAGGGACACATCGAGTGGCTGCCACCCGCACGACCAACTAGGGTTGGAACAAAGTGCAACCGTGGTACGTGCCCTTAGCGGGAACCGAACCCGGGTCTCTCGGGACCGCAGGTCGACGCTCTAACCGCTGAGCCAAACCGGCCAGGGATAACTTTTGCCATTTTAATTATGATGTGTCCTTGTGTGGTCCTCTTTGAGATCATCTTCTTTGGGACTCTGTGCTTCCTGGACTTGTTTTTTCTTTTCTTATGTTTTCCCACTGGGTTAGGGATATTTCTCATTATTTCTTCAAATAGATTCACGATCCTTTGTTTTCACTCTTCTCCTTCTGATACCCCTATGGTGCGGATATTGTTAATGCTTTATGTTGTCCCAAAGGTCTCCTAAATTGTCCTTGTTTATGTTTTTTGGTTTTTTTTTTATCCTCACCCAAGGACATTTAAAAACTTTTTCTTCATATAGAGTGGGAGCGAGGGAGAGAGAGAGAGACACATCGAGTGTCTGCCACCCACCAACCCAACCAGGGCTGGGGACAAACTGCAATTGAGGTATGTGCCCTTAGCGGAAACTGAACCCGGGTCTCTCTGGACCGCAGGCTGACGCTCTAACCTCTGAGCCAAACTGGCCAGGGCCTTGTTTATGTTTTTTCAATTATTTCTTTTTGCTGCTCTGATTAAGTGTTTTGTGGTACCTTGTCTTCCAAATTGCTTATTCTGTTGTTTTTTAAATCCTTGTAGTGTATTCTTCATTTCAGAAATTGTATTTTTCATTTCTGACTGGTCTTTTTTTTTGTTTCTGTGTTTTTTTTATATGCTGTTACAGTTCTAAGTTCTTTGTGTTTCTCACTAAGTTCATTGTATTTCTTATTGAGTTCCTTTCGCATCCTTATAGCCATTTTTAAATTCTATATCTGGTAAATGTTTGCCTCTGTTTTATTTATGTCTTTTTCTGGAGAGTTCTCCTGTTCTTTCATTTGGGGCATGTTTTTTGTTTCCCCATATTGGCTGCGTCTTTGTGCTTGTGTCTATGTATTAGGTAGGTCTCCTATGTCTCCTAGTCTTGAACGGGTGACCTTATCTGTTAGGTGTCCTGTGGGATCCTGTGGCACAGTCTTCTTGATCACCTGAGATCGGTGCTCCAGGAATGTCTCTAGTGTAGGTTTGGTGTATCTTCCTGTTATAATTGAATCTTAATTGCTATTCGCTCCTTTGTGTATGGGTTTGACTCTCAGGCTGGCTGGCTGTGAAGATCAACCTTGACAACAAGTGTACGAGCTTCTTTGTAGGTGCTGACCCCACTAAGTGGAATTTGCCTTAGTAGGGTCTGGTGCCTGCCAAGATGTCCCTTTGGATAAGCAGCTTGTGAAGCTAATTGGATCCTGATCTGATATTGTCTGAAGCTGGCCATTGGATATGTTGGTTCTGGGGCCTCTTGGGAGGGTCTCTGGTGCAGGTCAGTGTCAGACTCTGCCTGCGACTGGCCCTAGGTAACATATTTGCAGCTACAAAATGAGCCACAGTTCGTGGCTGCTTCTGCTGAGCCTGGGTGTGCATGGGAAATACCACGCTTTACTCCAAGGCCTGCTTCCACTAGCACTACTTCCAGAGGCAGGTCAGCAAAAGACTCAAGGCACCCTGAGATATGCCTCTGCCTGCTGGCTGCCTGTTAGGCTCTGCCACTGAAAGAGCCTCTGGTGGTACTCAAGTTGATGAGGGTTCTCAGTGAGTCACCAGGTAGGAGCTAGTGGTTCATCAGATTGATATGTTTTCAAACTCGGTGCCAGTGCTGTATTTGAGGCCACTTAGCAGATGTCCCAGATACCAAGTCTAGCTGCTATAGACCTTTGTGGTGGGGTAGGGGTGAGACCAGTACAGATTATCAGGCTCAAACAAACCAAGATTTGGTCATGTGAATGGAGAGCTCTGTACTGGTCTGTCAGGCATGTGAAGGAAAAATGACCTTGCCTGGAAGCCCGAGATGAGAAGGGCTGGGGCAGCAGGAATTAGAGGGGGGGGAGGGGGGGGCTAGAGGACCTTCCATGAGGAAGAACCCAGGTTGGATTGGGGGAAGCTAGAAAGGTGATCCATGCCTCAGTGCCATACCACTCAGTCTATTCTGGATTCTGTCCATACTGCCAGGTGGTGCCACCAGGAGGTGAGAGTGTGGGGTCACTTGGAGCCTAGATAGTGGGGCCAGAGGTTCTTTCATGGGTGGGGGAGGTGCCATTCAGGTTCACAGTAAAGGGAGGGGTGGCCCCTACCCTAAAACCATATCACTCAGTTACTGACACCCCCTCAGTCTGCCAGACCTCTACACCCCAGCCCATGCAGCTGATTCCTCAGCAAGGCATGAGCTCTGCAGGGTGGGGTTAGAGGAAGTCAATAAGGTGCGGCTATTGCTTTCCATCAGGCTAAAACTGTATGGAGGGGAGTGCTGCACTCAAGAAAGATCATTTCTGTGGTGTGGAAGCATGAGTTGGTACAGGATCCTGATGGTTGTCTCCTTAGCTCTGTCCTCAGATCCACAAACCCCAGTCTCCACAGGACTCCAGTCCACGTTCCACCCTCTGCTCTCTCTCTGGATGAGTGGCTGTCATTGAGATTTTGTGCATTGGCCCTCTAAGAGGGTACCTTTGTCTCTAGCAGACTCCTGTTTCTCCCCAGTGGACAGAATTTCTGCCGATTTTCACAGCCAGGTGTTTTGTGGGTGCTTCTTCCTGGGTCTGGTGCTCTGGGCTGGGGAGCCCAGCATGGGGTTCATTTTGCAACTGAGATTTCCTCTAGAATTTTGGCCACCACTTGTGGGAGCTGGGCCAGACCTTTTCACAGCTCTGCCCTTCCTACCAGTCTCGATATGGCTTCTCCTGTAATTCCTTGGTTATAAGACTTATATTCCAGTATTTTTCAGTTGGTTACTAAGGTAGATTGTTCTATATTTTAGTTATAATTCCAGTTTGGAGGAGATGAGTTTAGCTTCCACCTATTCTGCTGCCATTTTGATCTTTCTATGTGTTTCTTGTGTGGGTTTTTATTGATTTGTTTTAGAGAGAGAAGAAGGGAGAGAGAGACATATCAGTGTGAGAGAGAAACATTGATCAACCGCTTCCTGCATGCCCCCTACTGGGGATCAAGCCTGGAAGTCGAGCATGTGCCCTGACTGGGAATCAAACTGGGACCTCTTAGTCCATGGGATGATGCTCAGTTCACTGAGCCACACCGGCCAGGCATTGTGTGAGTTTTGAAAGCTTGTGTCTTTCAAAATATTGGTCCCCTTCATCTAGGTTATACAATTTGTAGATGTAGAGTATAGTATTCCTTTATTATCCTTTTAATGTCCATGAGATCTGTAGTGATGTCCTCTTTCTCATTGCTGTTCTTAGCAATTTGTGTTCTCTTTCTTTTTTTCTTAGTTGGTCTGGCTAGAGGCTTATTGATTTTATTGCATTTTTCAGAAAACTAGCCTTTGGTTTCATTGAATGCATAAATAAATGGAACAGCAAATTGATATTTCTCTCTCTCTCCCTCCCTCTCCCTCCCTTTCTCCCTCCTTTCCTCCTTCCCTCCCTTTCTTTCTAAAATCAGTAAATAAAAAATTTTTCCAACTACTATCACTAAAACATAGATATATATGTGTGAGTTGAAAGAACTGGGTTGTGCCTGGTTTAAATGGAAAACGTTTGCTCTCATAGTGGAGTTAGTTTTATAAGTACTTTGCTCAAGTAAGTAGAAACTGTAAAGGGAGCCATTGTGTATTTTAAACGGAAGTCCTTGTAAACTGCCACTTCAATTGTTCTTATTTTCTTTTTTTCTTCTTCCTATCCTCACCCGAGGACATTTTTGCATTTATCTTCAGATAGAGCGGGGGGGGGGGGGGGGGGGGGCGGGGACACACATCGATGTGAGAGAGACACATAGAGTGGCTGCCACCCACACAACCCCAACTGGGGCTGGAGACAAACTGCAACCAAGGTATGTGCCCTTAGCGGGAACCGAACCCAGGACTCTCTGGTCTGCGGGCCGGCTCTAACTGCGGAGCCAAACTGGCCAAGGCTATTCTTGTTTTCTTAAACTGGCATACTGATTGACTTCCTTTTATTTATTTTTTTATTATTTTAATTTTTTATCGATTAAAAATTTTTTTTTCCTTATTTATATTTTTATAGAGAGAGGGAGAGAGAGATAGAAACATTGATGAGAGAGAACATCTATTGGTCACCCCTTGCATGCCCCCCACCGGGAATCGGGCCCACAACCTGGGCATGTGTCCTGACCTGGGCATGTGTCCTGACCGGGAATCGAACCGGCAACTTCTTGGTGCATGGGTCGACGATCAACCACTGAGCCACACTGGCCAGACTTTTTATTGATTTTAGAGAGGGATGAAGGGAAGGAGAGACAGAAACATCGCATACTGATTGGTTGCACTCTGATTGAGGATTGAACCTGCAACCCAGGTATGTGCCCTGACTGAGAACTGAACGCACAGCCTTCTGGTGCACCGGATGATGCTCCAACCAACTGAGCCATACCAGCCAGGGCAGTTAACTTCCTTTTTGATGCCTTGCTGGAGTAGATTATATTGTGATTTGCATAGTTTAAGTAATTTTATACTTCTTTATGTTTGCATATGATTGTACATATCAGTGTTATTTTCACATCAAAGATTACTAATGCATCTAGTTCAAAGGTGTTTTGTCCCTAAGGACAGTAAGTTATTTTCTTGTTTTAAAGAGACTATAAAACCACATAAAACAAATATGTGGCTTTATGAGTTTATTATATGGTAAACTTTGTTGTCATCACAATTCTGGTCAAGAAATAGAACTCTGTCAGCCATTCAAAAGAATCTCCCAATTGTCACTTTACTGACTATTCTGACTTTAGTAGTAACAATTTTCTTGCATTTTAAAAATAGTTTTATCAGTCAAATGTGCATTCTTAGATACCAGGGTTTAGTCTTGCCCATTGAAAAAAATTACTAATTATTATTTTTAGAAAGTATTTTGTTGAAATACCATTGTACCTCTCATGTTTATTTCTGAAGTCAGAGATTTACCCATAGAAGAAAATTTAGGGCCTGGCCAGTTGGCTCAGTTGGTTGGAGCGTTGTCCCAATACGTTGAGGTGGGTTCTATCCCTGGTCAGGGTACATAAAAGATTCAACCAATGAATCCATAGAAAAGTAGAACAACAAATTAGTGTTTCTCTCTCTCTCTCAAATCAATAAAAATAAAAATTAAATAAAAAAATTTAGTAAGTTTTTTGATGCTTGAAAGACTAGAAAGACTTGATCTAATGACATTAATTATATTTCAGGGTGTCCTGATGTCAGAAGAAGAAGTGTTTGAACTTGTTCCTGATGATGAGCGACAGTGTTCAGCATGCAGAACAACTTGTTTTCTCTCTGCTCTCACATGTTCTTGTAATCCCGAGCGGCTTGTGTGTCTCTATCATCCAACTGATCTGTGCCCCTGCCCCATGCAGAAGAAATGTCTTAGGTATCCAAAAGTTTCTTGTAAAACTTCCATTACCCTCTTTAAAAACCAAGTGTTAATGTTGCTCTTCATAGATCCTTTTCCTGTGTCTGGGCTGGTAACTTTATCTATCTGCCTTCCTGCTTGAGGACCAGTCCTTTAAAGTTGGCTGTGTCCTGGCCAGTTTTGCTCAGCAGTTAGAGCATCAGCCCATGAACCGAAGGGTCTCAGGTTCAATTCCTGATCAAGGGCATGTACCTGGGTTGCAGGTTTGATCCACAGTCCCAGTGAGGGTCTTGCAGGAGGCAGCCAGTCAATGTGTCTCTCTCACATCAATGTTTTTCTCTCTCTCCTTCCCTCCACTCTAAAAAAAAAAACAACAAAAAACTCAGTGGAAAAATATCTTCGGGTGAGTATTAGCAAAAAATAAAATAAAATAAAGTTGGCCCTAAACTTGGAGACTAATACTGGTTTCTTTATCAGTTGATTTCTCATGATCATTATCTGTGGGCTTCTTTGGTTTTCTCTTTATGTGTATCAAGAACCCTTTTCTCTGGCCATGATTGTACTTAAATTTGATTTACTTTCATGTTGGTTTTTGAAGTTTTTATTTTCATTTTGTTTTTAGATATCGCTACCCATTAGAGGACCTCCCGTCTCTGCTATACGGTGTGAAAGTCAGGGCACAGTCCTATGACACTTGGGTCAGTCGTGTTACAGAAGCATTATCTGCCAACTTCAACCACAAGAAAGGTTACATTGAAATTGTTGTCATTTTAAAGAGGCCATGTTTTACGTGTTTTTTTCCTCTATTAAGCAAAAATTCTAGGCTTTATATGAGATGTGAGACTAATGGGTTGGTTGGTTATCATAATTTTTGAGAATCTTTTTTAAGTTAAAAAGTTGATGTAAAATGGAGTTGAAAACTAATTTGCACTAGATACATATTTTGGGGAACCATTGTTACATTTGGACTAGCATTAAAGGCTTATTGAGAAAGAAAAACTGCCTTACCCGGAGACATTGTCTATAAGAATTAGGAATAAGCTTTTATTGCATTGGTGAGGTTTTTTTCACAGCTGTAGTATGTTTTTGCTAATAGGTTGATGATTCACTTGAGAGAGGTTAGTGAAGATTTACTTACAACTTTTTATGTCTGTGGTCATAGTATATTGCTTTTCTATTTATTTTTGCAGATTTGATTGAATTACGAGTAATGCTGGAAGATGCTGAGGACAGGAAATATCCAGAGAATGATCTCTTTAGAAAACTCAGGGATGCTGTAAAGGAAGCTGAGACCTGTGCTTCTGTGGCTCAACTTCTTTTGAGCAAAAAGCAGAAACATAGGTAAGACTAAGAAGTGTTCAGTTCTCTAAAGTTTTCCTTTTTCTTCCCAGGGTAAAAGCCAAAATTTTAACTTGCCTTTGAGGCCCTTCATCATCTTTGACCTCTTGTTTCCATGTCCCTCACTCCTCCAGTAATGCTCTAATTTGTGTCTCCTACTGTTTCCTTTCTTGCTTGCTTCACTTTGCAACTCTCTTCTTTTTATTGTTCATACTCACCAGAATTGCTCCAGATTAGTGCTTTCAAACTCGCTTCACTCTCCTTGAAGTTCTCTTCCCCTGATACCCAGGTGCCTTGTCTTTTTTCAAGTCTTTTCAGATGTCACATTCTATAGAGGCTTTCTCTGACAGTCCTTTATAAAATTGCAACCTTCTTATGATTTTGCTTTGTTTTATTCCTAGCCCTGTCACCTCCTGATATACTGATTTACTTACTTTATTTGTTGTCTATCTCTTTTCTTTCCCAACCCCACTAAAATGTATGCTAGACTAGAATGCCAGGGATTTTTTCATTGCTATGTTTTTTGGTGCTTAGAACAATGCCTGACACACAGTGGGTTTGTAGTAAATATTTGTAAATAAATATATAATACAATAATCTGAAAACAGGTGGCAGCAAAGAGTAACCTTGATCAATGCAGGGGAAGCTGTTATTAAGGAGCACAGAAGAATTTGCCCTTGATTTTCATGTAATTCTTATGTGTTAACATTTTCTGTAGTGTTTCATACCCATTCCAAAACATTCCTTGTATCTGAATGGCTTTTTCTATAGCAATTCACATTAGGTTTTAAATTATTATGCATTTTTTATCTACCGTTTTATCAGAAAACCCTTCTTAGAGACATTGATCAGCGAATCTTCACCTGTCATTGGGTCACTGACCCCCTTAGAAAATCTGGTGAAAGCCTAGGGAACCCTTTTTTTTAAAAGAAAAATACACATACAAATAAAATTTTGAATCAGTTTCAGAGGTTTTATTGTCTCCTAAGTCAGGTTAAATGCCCTTGTTCCTCATCTTAATTTTCTTGAAATAGAGGATTCTGTTTTATCAGTGAACTTACTGTTTTTCTGTGAGGAATTTATTGAATGTTTAAAGTAATACTTGTAAGATTGGAGGAACTGTTACTTGGGACAGTTGAATCTTTGAGCCATTAACTATACAGCTAAAAACCTAATTTGGAAGTGATCACCATTGCAAGAGGGATCTGTCAAACATAGTATTCTTGGGTTGCTGGAGTGAGAATTACAGAGAGATTAGAAAACCCCTTTGATATCAGAATGACTGTGAATTTTTCTTATTTATATCTCAATATTATTTTACATTAGGCAGAGCCCCGATTGTGGGAGGACTCGGACCAAACTGACAGTGGAAGAATTGAAGGCCTTTGTCCAACAACTTTTTAGTCTTCCATGTGTCATCAGCCAAGCTCGACAAGTAAAGGTGAAGTATTACATTCTTTAATTGAGTAATATCCCTTGTTCTAAGAGCACAATTTTGGGTAAACAGAATAATGTGTCTGGACTCTTTTTTTGTTCTGTTTATTTTCTCACATAAGTGCTACTATTTAAGGTTTTTTAGTAGGCAGTAAGAATCTCCTGATTTCATTCTTAGCCTCTAATTCCCATTTCAAAAGTCTGGAATAAAGGTTTTTTTTTTCTGGATTGATTTTTAGATCAGAAGCCCTGCTTAACTTTGTTTTCTCCTTGACTTTATTTCTAATTGTGCGATATATTAGGAGTTTCAGCCCTTTTTATACTCTTGGTCCATTAAATATCACCTATATCCTGTTGAGTCCCAAATCTCCAACTCTAATTGACATTCCTCTTTTCTACAGACTTGAATATCCAGTTTCCCTTTGGAAGACTAAAAGTCATCTTAAAAGTTTTTAATGAATCAAAATCCTTGATTCCTTTATTTCACTTATAGCCCACATCCAACCTCTAAACGAGTGCTACTATTGTCTCCAAAATGTATCCCAGAGTAAACCATTTGTCATCAATTCCATTGCTTAAATTATGCTCTAACTTGGCAGACTCTTTCCTTTAGATTACTGCAACTGCCTCTTAACTGATCTCCCTTCTACTCTTGTCCCTGACAGTTTATTTTTCATTTAGTAGCCAGAATGGTCATGTGAAATATATATCAAATCATATCACTTCCCCATGGTTAAAATCCTCCAGTGATCAACCAAAGCATTAGCATGAAATCCAAACTCATAGTCTGCAAGGCACTATGTAATTTGACCTCTGCTTATTCTTCAACCATATTTATTCTTCATCCATTTTACTCCCCATCATACAATTTGAAGCAAAACACCAAGCTCATTTCTGTCTAAAAGCTTTTGCAATTATTATTTTCCCTGCCTGAACTACTCTTTTCCCAGCTGTTCATAAGGTTCCCATGTCTACCTTCTTATATTTATTTTGGTTCATCTGTCTGTCAGACGACCATTGCAGAGTAATATGCTGCCCTTCTGTTCATTCTCTGTTGTGTTGCCCTATTATATTTTCATAGCACTTGAAGAAACTAACATTTTATTCATGTATATTGAAATGTACGTTCATGGAAGACAAGGGCTTTATGTTTTTGTTTAATGCTGTATGCCTAGAAAAGTGCCTGCATTTAAGTTAGAAGTCATTACATATGATTTAATTTTAATGAATCATATTTGAAAAGTAAGACTATAAGTAATTATAGGGAAGCATATTTATGCTCTTAATTATCATATCTATTTGGTGCTATCATGATGAGATTATTAGATAGTCTAGAATTTAATAATTTTGACTATCAAAACTATGTCTATTCTATTGCCTATCAAATATATTTATTACATATTCATTTTTTGTCTTTTAAATTTATATTTATTTTTTTGACCTTTTCAGAATCTGCTGGATGATGTGGAAGAGTTTCATGAACGTGCTCAAGAGGCCATGATGGATGAAACCCCAGATTCTTCCAAACTCCAAATGTTGATAGACATGGGCTCTAGTCTCTATGTGGAGCTACCTGAATTATCCCGACTAAAGCAAGAGCTACAGCAGGCTCGATGGTTGGATGAAGTAAGACTGACTCTGTCGGATCCACAACAAGTCACTTTGGATGTCATGAAGAAATTGATAGACTCTGGAGTAGGGTTGGCTCCCCACCATGCTGTGGAGAAAGCAATGGCCGAACTGCAGGAGCTCCTTACAGTCTCTGAGCGGTGGGAAGAAAAGGCTAAGGTCTGCCTACAGGCAAGGTGAACACATATATTGGTGACTGTTGCCTCTTTAATAACTAAGCCAGATAGTAGAATGGAAGGAGGAATATAAGGGTCTATTTCATTAAATATTTTGTGCCTTCCCTCACCAATCACTAAGTTATTAAATGAGTCTACATATAGACAGTTTGAAATAACTGTACATACTATATGCAGAATACTTTCTTGGGTACTTTAAATGACACAAAGTAGTATTTTGTTTAGAGCCTTCCATTACTGATATTATAGTTAGGAGCTAAGTATTATAAAGCTTATTGCAGTATGTTATTATCTGAGGAGTAAAGTGCTATAGGACTTCAAAGGGGAGATATCATTGTTAACTTGGATGGTCAGAAGAGAATCTTGAGAGAAATGTAAGAACTTAGGTAGAACCTTGAAAAATGAGTAGGATTAAAGTATAAGGAGAGGCGAGAGAAATGTCATAAGCTAAGCGTAAGGTATGTAGATAGGGAGTGTTCATATGACAAAAGTTAAATGGGCTTTTTTGGAGTGGAGGATTTATACAGGAAAGTAGTGGGAGATAAGAATCAGGCATAAGAATGTTAAGCATTTGCATTAGCATTGGCACCTCCTTGGATTTGTGAGATTTAAATAGAGCATATTTGACTGTGTATCAACTAATTAGACTGTAATGTTCTTTTTCTTTTATTGATTTTAGAGAGGGAGAGGGAGAGGGAGAGAGAGAAACATCGATGAGTAAGAACACCGATTAGCTAAGCTGCCTTCTGCATGCCCCCCACCGGGCATCTGGCCCATAATCTGGGCATGTGCCCTGCCTGGAAATTGAACTGGCAACCTCTTGATGCATGGGTCGACACTCAGCCACTGAGCTACACCAGCTAGGCATTGACTGTTACGTTCTTTATGGAAGTCTTTTTTTCCGCAGCTAAGATTAGTATTTATATAATTTCTATTTTGAGGATGAGAAGCTTAGAGAGATCACATAGTTATTAAATAACACAGCTCAAATTTAAAGCCTTTTCACTTCATTCCAAAGTCTACATGTACTTAAGCACATTTTTAGACACTTACTTTGAATGGATTTGGTAGAAAAGTCTTAGATGATTTAATTAACATAGTTCTGCTCAGCCAAAAAAGGCTCCATGTATATTGGATATTTTGTTCTCCAGATGCTATGGAGAATACAAATTATAGCTTTTCCTATATAAAAATTTTCTGATCATCAGATTCATGACACTTCCAGGAGGTGGGAGCATATTAAATGGGAACAAGGAAGTAACTTTGTAATGTAAAACTATGATTTGGTGTATCTGATGCAACTGATTATAGTCAAATGAATGAAATTTGTAGTAATGTTTGAAAAATTTCTTTTTCCCATTTTTCTACATACAATTATTCTCCAAGTTTTGGTGATTTTGCCTCCAAAATGTCTTTCATATCTTTCATCTTCAACTCCATCATCACTAATCTAGTTATAGTACTCTTATATTTTCCTTGATCTTCACAATTCAGTAAGTACGTAAAGAGTATCTGCTACATTCTAGGCACTAATTTTAAGTGCTTTAGACAAGTAGGCAAAAAGATACACGAGGTCCCTGCTCTAAAATAGAGCCAGCATTTTAGTGGGGAAGTCAGTTGAATAGTGAAGGAATGAATGAATTTCAGATATTTAGTGTCATAAGGAAAATAAAATTAGTAAAGAAGTAGGGGGTGATGGGGTTGGTGGGAATGGTGGGAAGTACAATCTTCCCTTTTCTAACTCCTATCAAAGTTACTTTTCTGAAACATTCTTAATATTCTTCATTTCTTAGTATTTAACTACTGGTAATTTTTTTTCTTTAAATTTTTAAAAATTTATTGATTCTTAGGAAGAGGGAGAGAGAGAGAAATATTATTTTTGTTGATTCACTTATGCATTCATAGGTTGATTCTCTTATATGCTGATTGGGGATCGAACCCACAACCTTGGCATATCAGGATGACACTCTAACCAACTGAGCTACCTAGCCAGGGCCTGACCATTTTTTTCTTAACATGCTCCTTTTTTGTCTTTGGGCATCTCTCTCTGCCTCTTTTCTTTCTTTCTCTCTCTCTCTCCCTCCCTTCCTCCCTCCCTTCCTCCCCTTCCTCCCTTCCTTCATTTATTTTATTTATTTTATATTTATCAGACAGAGTGGGAGGGAGGGAGAGAGAGAGACAGAGAGAAACATCGACATGACAGAGCCACATCTATTGGCCGCCTCCCACACGGGGATAAACCGCAACCGAGGCATGTGCCCCTGACTGGAATTGAACCTGCGACTCATTGGTCCGTGGGCCGGCACTCCAACCACTGAGCCAGACTGGCCAGGGCTCTCTCTGCCTCTTTGATAATAACATTTTCTCAATATTCTGGCCTAGACTGCTGCTTTTCTCACTTTGTACGTCTCCCTGTAAATTTCTTGGCTCCATTTACCATATTTATACTGAGTAGTTTCAAATTCTCACCTATAACACAATGTTTTAGAGATATCATTTGCCTATTAGATAATTCCATTGAATGTTTCTCAAATTTCCAAATTTGAAATTGGACCCATTAATCCCTTCTCATAACCTCTTCCTTTGTTCCATTTTTCTTTGAATTATATATACCATTTTATATTCATTTGAACAAGCCAGTGCTTTGGAATTTAACTTTGATCCCTGCCTTCTATTTTCTTCTTTTTTATTTTTATTTTTTTTATCCTCACCCGAGGATATTTTTCCATTTTTTGTACAGATAGAGTGGAAGGGAGAGAGAGAGAGAAACATCGACGTGAAGGGACACATCGAGTGGCTGCCACCCGCACGACCAACCAGGGCCGGGGACAAGCTGCAACCGAAGTACGTGCCCTTAGCGGGAACCGAACCCGGGTCTCTCCGGACCGCAGGCCGACGCTCTAACCGCTGAGCCAAACTGGCCAGGGCCTTCTATTTTCTTATTATCAAACTCAGTTAACTACCAAGTAATGCTGATTCTATTTCCTCAATTTCTCACTTTCATTCTTTTTCTTTGGACTGCTATCATAGGTGAGCTGGATCATAGCAACAGGTGCTATCTGTGACTCATCCCTCTCTAATACATTCTCCACACTGCAACGAGTGTTTTCCTAAAATGCAGTTGTGACTATTTGACTCCCTTGCTTACAGCTCTTTAATGTTTCCCATTCCCCTTGGAATGAAGTTCAGATTCCTTAACTTGATTTATAAGGCCAGTTGTAATCTAACTGCTGAGCCAAACCGGCCAGGGCTAGGCCAGTTGTAATCTAGCCCCTTGCTTTAATAACCTCTCCTCATCCCATGCCATTCTTCCACTTGCATTCTAACATAGTGATCGCCCCTACCCCCACCCCCACCCCACCAGTGCCTCAGACATGCCATGTTCCCCCCCCCCCCCCCCCAGGACATTTTTCCATTTTTGTTCAGGTAGAGTGGGAGGGAGGGAGAGAGTGAAAAACATCCACGTGAAAAGGATACATCAAGTGGCTACCTCCCACACAACCCCAACCGGGGCTGGGGACAAACTGCAACTGAAGTACATGCTCTGAGCGGGAACCGAACCTGGGTCTCTCTGGACCACAGGCCAGCGCTCTTAACTGCTGAGCCAAACTGGCCAAGGCACCATGTTCTTTCTTATCTCTGGACCATTGCACCTTTTGTTCTGTGGAACAGCTTTCCTCTCTGCTCATCCCCTGTGGTGCACTCCACCACCCTACCCTCTCTCTGGCTCAAGCTTTTCTGACTTTTATTCAAAAAGGATAAGAAAGCTTAGAGGTCACTTCTGTGAATCTTTCCTTCACCTACCACGTCAGTTAGGTCCCCCTGATATATATCCTGTTAGAATCTTTTTTTTTCCCCAATCCTCACCTGAGGACATATTTTTCTATTTATCTTCAGATAGTGTGGGAGGGAGGGAGAGAGAGAGAGAGAGAAACATTGACGTGAGAGGGTCACATTGACTGGTTGCCTCCTGCACGACCCCGACCAGAACCGCAACCAAGGTATGTGCCCTTGACCGGAATTGAACCCGTGACTCATTGGTCCACTGGCCGCTACTCTAACCACTGAGCAAGACTGGCCAGGGCTCCTGTTAGCATCTTTACTTCCCTCTGTCATAGCACTTACAGTGCATCCAACTCTTTATTAATAATCCCCTTTCACAGCATTAAAAAGTTCCGTAAGGCAAGGACAGTGCCTAGTACATAGGATTCATGGATGACAGAACTTCCCATCCTTAGTAACTTCCCATTGCTTACCTAAAGAAATTCATGGCTCTCAAGATCTCTTATTCTGTTTACATTTTTCTTTCCTCCCAAATACCCTACTTCTTACTCTTACTCTTATTCTTTTCTCCAGTCTTTACAGTATCCCTGATCCTAAAGTAGACTACCAACTCATTTTTAAAATGTTTCTTGTCTTTGTTCATTATATTCTTATGTTTGTTTGTTTTTTCTTTAGCCTTTCACTTGACAAAAATCACACTTTCTTAAGGCCTAGCTCAAAGCCCTTCTTAACCCCCATAGGCAGAATTAATCACTACCTCCTATGGTAATTTGTACTTAGTTCCCAATACATGCTTATCTTGTATTCTGATTAGTTGAGGGTAAAGGTCTTTGTGTAACTAAATGTTAATGAATGTAATTGATTTAAAAGTACACTGTCAACATGAATGGATTTCTAGACCATTGTTTTCTACATTGCTATCTAAGATGCGTCTTCGACAATTTCACATATTGTGGAGAACCCAAGTGGAGGCAAAAAGAATGTGGGGTCTGAGACATCACTATTTCAGGTGTACTATTTACTACATGACTTTGGGGAAAATAAAAGATCTTTAAGTTACAGTTGTATCTAAAATGGAAATGTAATAGCTGTTTTGCCTCCCTTATAGGATTGTGGTAAGAATTAAGGGAAATCACGTATATGAAAATTCTCTACACATTCTAAAGTGTTATATAAATGTTGGTAGCAGTTTGACTTTTCCTCATGCATCTGCCCTATTTTTTTTGTGTTTTCTTAGACCACGGCACAGTGTGGCAAGCTTAGAAAGCATTGTGAACGAAGCTAAGAACATTCCAGCCTTTCTACCCAATGTGCTGTCCCTGAAAGAAGCCTTACAGAAGGCTCGAGAATGGACAGCTAAAGTGGAAGCTATTCAGGTAAGGAGCCTTTTGAATTCACTTACCATTCAGATCATGCTCTCTCACAGATGAATCCTTTTTTTTTTTATATCCTCACCCGAGGACATTTTTTGTTCAGATAGAGTGGGAGGGAGAGAGAGAAACATTGACCTGAAGGGGACACATCAAGTGGCTGCCACCCACACAACCAACCAAGGCCGGGGACAAACTACAACCGAGGTACGCGCCCTTAGCGGGAACCGAACCTGGGTCTCTCTGGACCGCAGGCCGACGCTCTAACCGTTGCGCCAAACTGGCCAGGACCAGATGAATCCTTTAAGCCTTTAATTTTTTAGAATAGAATAATCATAATAAAATAATTACAGTACTTAAAATTCACTTGATTTTATAATTCAAATTAAATATTACCAATTTAAACATTACTTGTTTGTATTGACTCCCTGATGTAAAAGATGACAGAATGAAATAAGTGCTAGAGATAAAAGTATACTTGAATACATAATATATCGCCTGAATTATACAAACCATTAGCAGTATTTACATACTTGGGACATAAGTGCTCTTTATTATAGAGCTACATTGAAAGAAAAAGGAATCCATCTCTCTTCTACTGAACTGTTGGACCAAGAAAGAACATATTCTAGATGTCAAGCTCTAATGACTTCTTTTTTGCTTTCTTTCAGTTGATTTTTATTTGGAACCTGCTTAGCTGCCTTTTTTTGTGTGCTGTTTTTAAAAATTACCTCCAACTTCATCAGGATAGCTCCTCTGTTTCATCTTTGACTTATTTTGGGCAACTGGTTGTTCTCACATGTTTGATAATCCTTAGTTGGCTATATATTTATGATTGAAGGACTCAGTCAGCAAGTACAGGTAGCTGTCTTATGTCCCTCTAATTTTGAAGGACTTTTCCTCCACTAAACCCTTCCCTTTAGCAGGAGGACTGACTTGTAGACTCTAAGTAAATGGACAGCTTCTGTTCACAGCAAACTCTTCTGTAGGATACATAGCTTGGGAGAAGGCTCTGTCTAGGGTTAGTCAGAAGGTGTTCTGTAGTCAAATGGCTACAGAAGGATTAGTAGTAAATATGGTATTTCTTGACCCGATTTGTATCTGTGCTTTCTTTTCTTTTTTAATTAACTGTCTATTCTTATTCTAATACCATAGTGGTTTAATTATACCATTATAATATCTCAGGACAAGAACCTTCTTACTCTATTTAAAAGTTTCTTGTGTGTTTATTTTTCCATTTTTCAGAATAACTTTCAAAATGAATTTGTAGGCAGATGAGTCAGTTAATACATGGGAAATAACCTTTTAATGGAATGTCACTATTTAGCACATAATATTTATGCCTTTTCTTCATACCCTCTGAATAACAATAAATGTTAGGAGGATATGTACAGTTTCTTACAGGAATGCTAACATTTTTGTCTGCTAGGAGATTCATCCAATCTAAGATATCACTCTGAATTAATATCTACAGGTTGCCAACCCACTTTAGATGTTCTTACCAAGACCCTGGAATGGATTGTTAACCCTCTCACCTGTAATGATTTAATTATTTAGTGAATTTAAAGCAGTATGCAAGTTCTAAAATGAGTGACTTTATTACATGGAGATGTAGAAACACTGTGACTTAGAAGGAAAATTTCTATTCTCAAATGTGTTTGTATAACACAAAATGGAGATGGTTATCAGAACTAAAACACTGTTTTGTAGTGGTTGGAAAAATTGTGAAAGACTTTGAAACAGGCAAAAGAGATTACTAGATGACCTTTCAGAGGGATACTGGATGTTGTCTAATGGACCCTCCATGATTATCTAATTCTAGGACTTTATGCCTTAGAAAATCTTTGACCAAGCTATTTAACAACTCTATCAATTATTATTATTTTTTGTTAATCCTTACCAGAGGATATTTTATTCTTCAATTTTTTTTTTTTTTTTTTTTTTTAGAGAGAGTGGAAGAGGGGTGGGGGAAGAGAGAGAGAGAAAGGGAGAGAGGGTAACATTCATGTGAGAGAGCACCTCGATTGGTTGCCTCCTGCAAGTGCCCTGACAGGGGCCAGGGATTAAACCTGCAACCCAGGTACATGCCCTTGACACGGGCAATGGAACCCATGACCCTTCAGTGCGAGGGCCAATGCTCGCACCACTGAACCACACAGACCAGGGCCTCTATAAATTATTTTTAAATGATAGCCGTACAAATGAATTAGAGAAGCAATTAAATTTGTCTTTCTATTTGGAACAATTGATATCTATACAGTAGAAAAATTAATTTCATTGTCCTATATGATATTAAACATCTGTTTCCATCAATTAGTAAATTCCTTTTCTCATTTTTAATTACATATATATATGTCTATTCTTACTTTGTCCTTTGAACTCGTTTTTACATGTTATTGATCCCCTCATAATTAATTAAATATTCGACAACATGAATTTACACACACTTTAAATTTACTGGGGTGATATTAGTTAATAGCATTATATACTTTCTTTTTTCCCCTTTATTGATTTTAGAGAGAGAGAGAGAAGAAGGGAGAAGGAGAGAGATAGAAACATTGCTGAGAGAGAACATCGATTGACCACCTCCTGCATGCCCCCCACTGGGGATTGGGCCCACAACCTGGGCCTGTGCCCTGACTGGGAGTTGAGCCGGCGACCTCTTGGTGCATGGGTTATCACTCAGCCACTAGCCACATCTGCTGGGCTATCCTTTTCAATGGTACAATTCTATATGTTATCTATATATTGTATTTGCACAAGCTTTTCTCTTTTTTTTTTTTTATCCTTACCCAAGGAAATTTTTCCATTTTTTGTTCAGCTAGAGTGGGGGAGAGAGAGAGAGGGAAAGAGAGAGAGAGAGAGAAACATCAACATGAAAGGGACACATCGAGTGGTTGCCACTCGCACGACCCAACCAGGGCTGGGGACAAACTGCAACCGAGGTATGTGCCCTTAGCAGAAACCGAACCCGGGTCTCTGGACCGCAAGCCGACGCTCTAACCATTGAGCAAAACTGGCCAGGGCTGCACAGACTTTTTAAAAAGTATGTTAGTCACTGGCAGGTTTGGCTCAGAGGTTGGAACGTTGGCCCACAGACCATAGTCGTGGGTTCAATTCCAGTTAAGGGCATATACCTTGGTTGTGGTTTGGTCCCTGGCCCTAGTGGGGGTCCTATGGGAGGCAGCCAGTCTATGTGTCTCTCTCACATTGATGTTTCTCTTTCTCTCTCTTTCTCTCCTCCCCATGCTGCACTCTATCTGAAGATAAATGGAAAAATATCCTTGGGTGAGGATTTAAAGAAATAAAAGAACATTAGTAACTCTATTAATTCAAGAGATATAATTAGGTTTAAAGAATTTTTTTTTAATGTTTATATTGATTTTTTTTTTTTTTTAAGAGAGAGAGGAAGGGAGAGACAGAAACATTGATGTGAGAGAGAAATATCGATCGGCTGCCTCCTGCACACCCATTAGGGATTGTGCCCGCAATCTGGGCACGTGCCCTGACTGGGAATTGAACCGGACCTCTCAGGTCATGGGACGACGCACAATCCACTGAGCTGCACCAGCCAGGCAAAGAATAATGCTTAAAAAATATTCACTTTAAACTTTTTTTTTTTTTATCCTCACCCGAGAACATTTTTTCCATTTTTTGTTCAGGTAGAGTGGGAGGGAGAGAGAGGAACAGAGAGAGAGAGAGAAACATCCATGTGAAAGGGACACATCGAGTGGCTGCCACCCGCACAACCGACCAGGGCCGGGGACAAACTGCAACCGAGGTACGCGCCCTTAGCAGGAACCGAACCCGGGTCTCTCAGGACCGCAGGCCGACGCTCTAACCGCTGAGCCAAACCGGCCAGGGCTTCACTTTAAACTTTTTATAAGGTTTTCTGACAATATATTTTCAGACTCCATAAGTGAATGCGAATTGTGTGAGAATGTACTTTTGTTTTCCAGAGTGGCACCAACTATGCTTACTTGGAGCAGCTGGAGAACTTATCTGCTAAAGGGCGCCCTATCCCTGTACGTCTTGATGCTTTGCCCCAAGTGGAATCACAGGTAGCAGCAGCACGGGCATGGAGAGAACGGACTGGGCGGACCTTTCTTAAGAAGAATTCTAGCCATACATTGTTACAGGTAAAGAATAGTTTACTTTGTGGATACATACTTCAGCATTCTCATCAGAATTTGATAATTTAACACTTACAGGTAATGGTATTATTGGTGAGGGTTGTTTTCACTTTATCTGGTCATGATTATACAAGTGATTCCTATTAGGTAATACCAGATGTTGACTAGAGATCTGGAAACTATGGAAAACTTATTTCTCGTTCATCCTGTGCTATGTCCAGAAAAAGCAATCAGTCTGGATCTTGTCTCTGTTGTTTGTGGACTCTGTCACTGAAAGATGTTCTTTCTCAGAAGCACAAATTTAAATACTCATTACCCTTTTCATCTCGAGTATTTTAACATAGTAGTCGGTCAGGATGGCAGTATAGGTAAACATGATACTTGCTTCCTCCCACAACTACATTAAATCACAACTCAACTATAGAACAACCATCATTTATAACCCCTGAAATCCAGCTGAATGGAAGTTCTACAACTAGGGAATTAAAGAAACCACATCAAGACTGTTAGTGGGGCGGAGACATGGAACAGGCTGGTCTCACATCCATGTATGGTGGGTAAAAATCAGGAGGGATATCAGCTGCGGAGGTCACCCTTGAGGAGCAAGAGGTTCCAGCTCCACCCCAGGCCGTACTAGTACCAGGAAGAGAAGTCCTTATAACTCTGGCTGTAAAAGCCAGTGGTAATTGAGGCTGAGGGAGACAGAGACGGCTGGAGTCCTGAGCTGTTTCTCTGAAAGGGCCCCATGCCAGAACTAACTTGGATTCACTCTATTTGAGCTCCCAGCATGGGGACAGCAGTTTAAAGGCACTAGAGACATACAGTGAGGAAATGAATTGTCCAGCATCAGCAAGAGAGCTGGGGTTGAGGGATAGGTTTCTCCCAGACAGAAGTGCTGGCAGGGGCCATTGTTCCTTTGATGAGTGCCCTGCCTGTCCCCGTCCCTTCCCAAGCTTGCAGGTGGGTGCCATATCTGAGACTGCATCAGCCTGGCTCACACTGTTTGCCCCACCCTGGTGATTCTCTGATGCCCTACCCACCCAACTTTTGAGCCCACCCAAGCTATTTTTTTTTTAAATCCTCACCCAAGGATATTTTTCCATTTTTTTGTCCAGATAGAGTGGGGAGGAGAGAGAGGAAGAGAGAGAGAGAGAGAGAAACATCGACGTGAAAGGGACACATTGAGTGGTTGCCACCCGCACGACCCAACCAGGGCCGGGGACAAACTGCATCCGAGGTACGTGCCCTTAGTGGGAACTGAACCCGGGTCTCTCTGGACCAAAGGCCAATGCTCTAACCGCTGAGCCAAACTGGCCAGGGCCAAGCTATTTTTTTTTAATTGATTGATTGATTTGAGAGAGAGATATCTATTTGTTCCACTTATTTATGTATTAATTGGATGATTCTTTTTATTTTTTTATTCCTCACCTGAGGACATTTTTCCATTTATCTTCAGATAGAGTTGGAGGGAGAGAGACACAAAGAGAGAGAAACATCAACGTGAGAGAGACATATTGATTGGTTGCCTCCCGCATGACCCCAACTAGGATCAGGGACCAAACCACAACTGAAGTACATGCCCTTGATCAGAATCGAACCCGCAACGCTTTGGTCTGTGGGCTGATACTCTAACTGCTGAGCCCAACTGGCCAGGGCTATTGGTTGATTCTTGATGTGTGTGCCCTGACCAGGAATCTAACCTGTAACTTTGACGTGTTAAGTTGATGCTCTAACCAACTGAGCTACTTGGCCAGGGCTCACACTGTTTCTAGTAGTTTCTCTATACAAATGGCCTGTCTTGGCTCATGCTTCAGATTTTCCTAAAATATCTCAGAACAAGGAGCATCTGCCCTCAGTGAGCCCCAGACCTCTCACTAATTTGGGTCTGGGGCACTAGTGGCAGCCGTCCTTGGTTCACAGCTTAGCCTCGCTGGGGCACTTCTAAACCCAGTATAAGTCATGGCCATCTGCAGATTACTTTGTAGCTCATGCCTAGTCCCCTGGGCAGAGCACAGGCAGTAGCTGACCTTGCTCCGCACCTCCCTGGAGGTCCCAAAGTCAGTGCATCAAGCAGACAGCTTCAGACCACGTTGAAGCACTAACATTCCATCACCTCGGTGAGTGACACACTCAAGGGATGGACTCAGTGGTAGAGCCCTGCTGAAGTAAGTCCTGCTCTGTGGGGTTGGCCCTGGCACAACTGATCAGAGGTCACTGGTCACAACCAGTCCTTGTAACTGATCGGCCTGGAGGTAAATCCCTCCTATTGACCTGTCAACAGCAATCAAGGTTCAACTACAATAGGAGGGTGTACACAGGGCACATGGGGGTACCCAGCTTGGGTGATCGGTGTTGCTGTACCACTGGACGCTAGAGGACACTTACTACATTAAGCCATTTACCAAGCCTTGGAGACGTAGCAGCTCTACCTAATACATAGAAGCATACATAGGGAGGCTGCCAAAATGAGGAGACAAAGAAACATTCCAAATGAAAGAATAGAACAGAAGTCCAGAAAGGAATTAAACAAAATGGAGACAAGTAATCTACTGGATGCAGAGTTCAAAACACTGGTTATAAGGATGCTCAAGGAACATAGTGAGTACCTCAAGAGCATAAAAAAGGACCAGTCAGAAATGAAGGATGCACTAACTGAAATGAATAATTCATGAGGAATCAACAGTAGAGTAGAACACCTAATTAGAACAGTAAGAAGAAAAAAGAATCCAAAAAATAAGGATAGCCCTGGCTGGTTTGGCTCAGCGGTTAGAGCGTCGGCCTGTGGTCCAGAGAGTCCCGGGTTCGGTTCCCGCCAAGGGCGCGTACCTCGGTTGCAATTTGTCCCCGGCCCTGGTTGGTCATGCGGGTGGCAGCCACTCAATGTGTCTCTTTCACGTCGATGTTTCTCTCTCTCTGTTCCTCTCCCTTCCTCCCATTCTACCTGAATAAAAAATGGAAAAATGTCCTCGAGTGAGGATAAAAAAAAAAAATGAGGATAGTGTAAGGAGCCTCTGGGGCAACTTCAAGCATACCAACAGTCTTATCATTAGAGTGTCAGAAGGAGAAGAGAAGGAGCAAGAAATTGAAAACCTATTTGAAAAAATAGTAACAGAAAACTTCCCTAACTTGGTGAATGAAATAGATTCAAGTCCAAGAAGCATAGAGAGTCCCAAACAAGATGAACCCAAAGAGGCCCACACCAAGACACATCATAATGAAAATGAAAGCTTAAACACAAAGAATATTAAAAGCATCAAGAGAAAAACAGTTACCTACAACAGAGCTGATCTCTCAACAGAAACTTTGGAGGCCTGAAGGGATTGGCAAGAAATATTCAAAGTCATAGAAATCAAGGACCTAGAACCAAGATTACCCAGCAAAGAAGTCATTTTACTCAAAGGATAAAGAACTTCTCAGACAAGGAAAAGCTAAAGGAATTCATCACTACCAAGCCAGTATTATATGAAATGTTAAAGGGTTTTTAAGAAGAAGGAGAAGGAAAAAAAAAAAGAACAATTAAATGGCAATAAATACGTTTCTATCAACATTTGAATCTAAAAAACCAAAATAAACAAGCAGAACAGAAATAGATTCATAGATACAGAGGATGTTTTGACAGTTGCCAGATGGGAGGAGGGTTGGGAGGATGGATTAAAAAGGTAAAGGCATTAAGAAGTACAAATTGGGAATGTAAAGTGCAGCATAGGGAATATAGTCAGTAATATTGTAATAACTATGTATGGTGTCAGATGGGTATGAGAGTTATTGGCATGATCACTTAGTAAGTTATGTAATGTCTAATCACTGGGGTGTACACTTGAAACTAATATAATTATGTTAACTATTTGAAAATAAAAAGTGATTAAAAAAAATAAACATAGTAGTTAAGGGCATAGGCTTTGGAATATAATAGTTTCATGTTTGAGGACTGGCTCCCTAATTATTAACTCTGTGTCTTTGGGCAAGTTGTAGCCTTTCTGAGCCTTAGTTTCCCTTGTTTGTAAAATACAGAGGGTGGTTATGAGAATTGAATTAGATAATGTGTATCAAGTCCTTAAGAAAGTGCCTAGGACTTGGTGAGTAGTTAGTAAATGGTTCTTTTATTATTTTCAGTTTTAAGTTTTTTCTTTTTAAACCAGAGCTCAGTATTTTCTTTTTAAACCAGAGCTTTGTTTTTGTAGGTGCTTAGTCCCCGAACTGACATTGGTATATATGGGAGTGGTAAAAACAGAAGGAAAAAAGTAAAAGAGCTAATAGAAAAAGAAAAAGAAAAGGATCTGGACCTTGAGCCTCTGAGTGATCTGGAGGAAGGCTTGGAGGAAACCAGAGATACAGCTATGGTGGTAAGAAATTATGATATGCATCTTGACTTTGCATGGTGAATACAAAATTCCGTGAAGGTATTATCACTGTTTTTATGTTCTTAAACTCTACTTTTTTTGTTATCCTCACTGGAGGACATTTTTGCATTTATCTTCAGGTAGAGCAGGAGGGAGAGAGGGAGGAAGAGAGAGAGAGAGAAACATCATCATGAGAGAGACACATCGAATGGTTGCCACCCACACGACCCCAACAGGGGCCGGGGACAAACTGCATCCAAGGTATGTGCCCTTAGTGGGAACCGAACCTGAGACTCTCTGGTCCGTGGACTGACGCTCTAACCGCTGATTCAAACCAGCCAGGGCTGTATTTATTTTTATATTCTTCCTTTGGCTTTATGGTTATATGTATTTCACATAGTTTTTATTTTTTTTTATCCTCACCCGAGGACACTTTTCCATTTTTTGTTCAGACAGAGCGGGAGGGAGAAAGAGGGAGAGAGAGAGAGAGAGAGAGAGAGAAACATCGACGTGAAAGACACATTGAGTGGCTGCCACCTACATGACCCAGCCAGGGCTGGGGACAAACTGCAACTGAAGTATGTGCCCTTAGCAGGAAACGAACCCGGGTCTCTCTGGACCGCAGGCCGATGCTCTAACTGCTGAGGCAAACCGACCAAGGCTATTTCAGATATTTTTTAATATTTATTATCAAAGTATATAAAAAGTTTACTATTCTATTCTTTCCCTGAATTTATCTTTTTCATATCTGTTTTTTATTGTTGTTTTATTTTATCTAATTTTTTAGATTAAAATTTTTTTTTTGTAATTCTCACTTGAGGATATTTTTCCATTTATTTTTATAGGGAGGGGGGGAGAGAAACATCGATGTGAGAGAGACATTGATTGGTTGTTTCCCTCTTGACCCCAACTGGGGCCGGGGGAATCAAACCTGAAACCCAGGTACGTGCTCTTGACTGGCAATCAAACCCTCGACTGATGCTCTAACTGCTGAGCCAAGCCTGCCAGGGCTTTTTAGTTGTTTTAATAGTTGTCTAATATTCTATCAAATTTTCTATAATTTGCCGAACATTTTTAGTATTGAACATTTGGTGGTTACTGTTTGCTATTATGATACTAATAAAATGAACTTCTCTTATAGCCTTTTTCTTTGTGCAAATTTTTTACTACATTTGATTTAGGAATGGGATTACTAAGTTAGAATTTAATAGCATTTTGTGATGCTTCTTACTATTGTGCTTTTCAAAGCAATTGTATCAGCTTACTAATACCTGCTGCTGTTTAAAATATCTCCCTTCTCCTAGTAGCATTCAGCAGTATAGTGAGTGTTCAGTAAAATATTTGTAGCTAATTAGAATTGTTTTTTTTGTTTTTTGAGAGTACGAGGAATGTGTTAAGATTACTATGGGTCTGAGGAAATAGAGAAAAAAGGAAAATGAATTTGGCCTATATGTAATAGTAAGGAGTTGCATGTGTCTTTACTGCCTACAAGTGATCCTATTTTTGTTTTTAATTTTATTTTTCAATTACAGTTTGCATTCAGCATTATTTTATTCTAGTTTCAGGTGTACAGCATAGTGGTTAGACAGTCATATACTTTACAAAGTGTTCCTCCCAATATTTCAGGTACCCACCTGGCAGCATACATAGTTATTACAATATTGTTGACAAATGATCTTGTTTTGAGGCCACTGGAAATGATTTCTCATTAGGGAGCCTGCCTAACAGGTCAGTCTTGCCAGACAAGTGGAATAGGAAATTATTTCAAAATGTTTCAAAAGTTTGAAAATTTAAAAAGAAAATTCATTGACAGTGTATTCATGATAATTAAATTTTGTTTTGTTTTCATTTATTTTTTTTTATTCTCACGCAAGGACATTTTTCCATTTTTGTTCAGATAGAATGGGAGGGAGAGAAAGGAAGAGAGAGAGAGAGAGAGCGAAACATCGACATGAAAGGGACACATCGAGTGGCTGCCTCCTGCACAACCCCAACCGGGGCCGGGGACAAACTGCAACCGAGGTACGTGCCCTTAGCAGGAACTGAACCCCATGTCTCTCTGGACCGTGGGACGATGTTCTAACTGCTGAGCCAAACCAGCCAGGGTTTGTTTTCATTTACTTTTGAAATGAGTTACATAAAATCTCGTTATAGTTGGTCATCAGGCTGTGTTATTCTACTCATTCACAAGTTGGCGAGGCCTTCTAGAAGGAAATAAAAATTGATTTGTGTACAACTTCCTCCCAGGGAATGAATTACACAGAAATGGGAAACTAGTATTCATTGAGTGTTTACTTTGTGCCAGGCACAAAGTTAGGCATTTTGATGTGTTATCTTATTTAATCCTCAAAACAACAGTATGAGGTTGGTGGTATCCTCATTTTTCAGAAAGTTGAGATTTAGAAAACCTGTTCCCCAGATCAATAATATATAAATACAAATAAGAGTCAGGCTTCATACGTATTGCTTGACTTCAAGGCATACTGTCTAATTTACCCTACAGAAGAATTCAGTGTACTCTGCTGATGAAATCGTCAAAAACAATAGCACTTTGCCCATTTCACAGACAAGGAGTGTTTGCATGGAAATGTCAGGCTGCCTCAAATTTTAGGAAATGATTGACAACTGATTTGTTTTTTTTTTTGAAGGACAATGCTTTGTCACCATGAGGCCACAACCTGGAGATGATCCCTTAGCCTTGAGGATTTGGTATTTTTGGATATTTTACAGTGACACCTTTCTATTAAATATTTGTTGTGTACAGGTAGCAGTTTTCAAAGAACGGGAGCAAAAAGAGATTGAAGCCATGCATTCCCTCAGAGCAGCCAATTTAGCCAAGATGACAATGGTGGACCGCATAGAAGAAGTAAAATTTTGCATTTGCCGCAAGACAGCCAGCGGGTTTATGCTGCAATGTGAGCTCTGCAAAGACTGGTTCCATAACAGCTGTGTTCCCCTGCCTAAGTCAAGTTCTCAGAAAAAAGGGTCTAGCTGGCAGGCTAAAGAAGTAAAATTCCTTTGTCCTCTTTGTATGCGATCTCGAAGGCCAAGGCTAGAGACTATTCTGTCACTCCTAGTATCCCTTCAGAAGTTGCCTGTGCGGTTGCCTGAAGGAGAAGCCCTACAGTGTTTGACAGAACGTGCTATGAGTTGGCAGGATAGAGCACGGCAGGCCCTAGCCACAGATGAACTGTCTTCTGCCCTGGCCAAACTGTCTGTGTTGAGCCAGCGTATGGTGGAGCAGGCAGCTCGAGAAAAAACTGAAAAGATCATCAGTGCAGAACTCCAAAAAGCAGCTGCCAATCCAGACTTACAGGCAAGTTTAAGATTTTCTTTTCCTATTTCATGAGACAATATTTAATATTTGTCAGTTTGTAATAGTAAACCAAATCTATCTTACCAGTTCGTTAGAAAGACCACAGTAAATTGCCAGCAACTATATTATCCATAACAACTTCTTTTTACAAATACCCATAGGATTTTCTTTGAATATATACCTAGGTCATTTTAGTGAAAAATTACCTGGAAATATCATTCAGGTGAACCTTGGATAGTCAAATAAGAGCCCTGTTGGACTCTGTTAGCTGTTTTGCAAATTCCTTGCATTTTGGTAGTCATAATTACATATTACCCATGTTTATTTAAGTGTCTCTCTGTTCATCCTGGACTTGTTGGTTGTTTAGGGACACTTACCCAGTTTCCAGCAGTCTGCTTTTAATCGGGTGGTGAGCAGTGTATCTTCTTCCCCTCGACAAACAATGGATTATGATGATGAAGAAACAGATTCTGATGAAGACATTCGGGAGACATATGGCTATGACATGAAGGTAATTACATGGCCAGGTGTGTGGGTACATATGTGATCACTGGCATTGTTAAAAAAGTAATTTAATACTGATGTTTGAGGCCTGAGAGTCGAAGACTAGCAACCACTACTCTAGAATTTGCTAAAGAGGATGAGCTTTGCTTGGAGGGAGATTGGTAACCAATGAAAACAAAACATCACAAGTATTACATGATTTCAAGGCTGGGGATCAAAACCATGGTTTGATATGGTTGTACGCAGTAGTCCTTTTTTGTAAAATTTATATGGAAGTCTCAGCCAATAGTTTCCTCTTTGGTTGGAGGTGTTGGCAAGGTCAGAAACAAAATTATGGATTTTATGGTGTTAGTAATGTATTTGACAGTATAGAAGAGTGGAAGAATGATGGCAAGACTTTCGGTAATTCAAAGTGTAAAAGTTGCCTTGATGTAGATATTTCCACATTAAAAAAATTATAATCTAGAGTATTTTCCCATAGAGCAAGCACTTATGAAAAATTTATTTGCCAATTTATTTGCAGTTGGCTTGGAGATTTTTCCTTTTGTATGATATCCCCTGATTATGGCCATGAATTCATCCTTAAGATAGTTTTAATTTAATGTTTTTGCTTGAGGAAGAACCCCCTATTGGTTTATGAATAAGAATACATAATAATGTAGAAAAATAAAATCAGTCATTTGCTCTTAGTTATTGTAGCATTTAAATGTTTAAAACAAATGGTTTGTACTTTGTGTTGTTTACTTAATTTTGTATGTAATATTCTGTGATTACCATTAAAATACTCTGAACAGCAATTCAAGAAAATTATTACTTATGAAAATATATATTTAATGAAGCAGTTTGGCACAGATCTTTTGTGATTGTGTCTGGGATAACCTTCTTTCAGATGTTCATATAATTATTTCTTTTTAAGGCATATTATTTACCTTTATAGAAACTGTTTATTCATATTATAGTTTATATTTTACAAATGCATATAGGTGCAGAATTATACACCAGAAAGGAGGGTATAAAACAGCAGTAATTATCTCCCAGGAAGTTTTTTTCTTGTTGTTGTTTTTTTTTTTTTTAATTAATTAATTAATTAATTTTTAAAATTTTATTTTTGTTACAGATGTTTCTCCTTTGTAACCCCATTGACACCCTCTTCCCCATCCCCCCGCCCCGCTCCGTCCCCGTTGTCCATGTCTATTGGTTATGCATACATGCATATAAGTTCTGTGGTTTATCTCTTTCCACCATCCCCTCTTCTGAGCGTTGTCAGTCTGTACCCTACTTCCATGTTTCTGGGTCTACCCTATTCCTCAGACTGTTATATTCATTATATTCCATATATAAGTGAGATCATGTGGTATTTGTCTGTTTTGCTTGGCTTGTTTCGCTTAGGATAATACTTTTCAGGTCCTTCCATGTCGTCTCAAAGCATAAGAGATCTTTCTTTCTTACAGCTGCATAGTACTCCATTATGTATATGTACCACAGCTTTTTTATCCATTCGTCTGCTGATGGACACTTGGGCTGTTTCCAGATCTTAGCTATTGTAAATAGTGCTGCTACGAACATGGGGGTTACATATATTCTTTCTGATTGGTGTTTCAGGCTTCTTAGGGTATATTCCTAGAAGTGGGATCACTGGGTCAAATGGCAATTTAATTTTTAGTTTTTTGAGGAAACACCATAGTGTTTTCCACAGTGGCTGCACCAGTCTGCATTCCCACCAGCAGTGTACTAGAGCCCGCTTTTCTCCACACCCTCGCCGTCACTTGTTGTTTGATGATTTGTTGATGGCGGTCATTCTGGCAGGTGTGAGATGATACCTCATTGCTGTTTTAATTTGCATCTCTCTGATGATTAGTGATGTTGAGCATTTCTTCATATGTCTCTTGGCCATTTGTATGTCCTGTTTGGAGCGGTGTTTATTTAGTTCCTCTGCCCATTTTTAAACTGGGTTCTTTGTCTTCCTTTTGTTGAGTTGTATGAGCATTCTATATATTTTGGAAATTAACCCCTTATCTGATGTATCATTGGCAATGATGTTCTCCCATACAGTGGGTTGCCTTTCCATTTTGATGGTTGTTTCTTTTGCTGTGCAAAAGCTTTTGAATTTGATGTAGTCCCATGTGTTCATTTTTTCCCTTCTTTCTCTTGCCTTAGGTGTTGTATCAGTGAAAATTCTGCTGCGTATGATGTCTGAAATTTTGTTGCCTACATTTTCTTCTAGAATTTTTATGGATTCACGGGTCACATTTAAGTCTTTTATCCATTTTGAGTTTATTTTTGTGTATGGTGTAAGTTGATGGTCTAGTTAAATTTTTTTGCATGTAGCTGTCCAATTTTCCCAACACCATTTATTAAAGAAGCTGTCTTTACTCCACTGTATGCTCTTGCCACCTTTGTCAAATATTAATTGAGCATATTGCCTTGGGTTCATTTCTGGGTTCTCTGTTCTGTTCACTGGTCTATATGCCTGTTCTTGTGCCAGTACCAGGCTGTTTTGATTACAGTCTCTTTGTAGTATAACCTGGTATCTGGTATTGTGATCCCACCTACTTTGTCCTCCTTTTTCAAAGTTGCTGTGGCTATTCGGGGTCTTTTTTGGTTCCATATGAACTTTTGAAGTATTTGTTCTAGTTCTGTGAAATATGTCATTGGTATTTTGATGGGGAATGCACTGAATCTATAGATTGCTTTAGGTAGTATGTCCATAATTTTAATGATGTCAGTTCTTCTAATCTATGAACAAGGTATGTGCTTCTACTTTTTTATATTTTTCTCTATTCTTTTTTCCATGTCCTGTAGTTTTCTGCAAATAGGTCCTTTACTTGTTTGGTTTAGTTTATTCCTAGGTATCTTAATTTTTTTGCCATGATGGTAAATGGGATTGTTCTATCAGTTCCTCTTTCTGTGAGTTCATCATTGGTGTATAAGAATGCCGTCGATTTCTTGACGTTAATTTTGTATCCTGCTACTTTGCCAAATTCATTTATTAAATCTAGTAGATTTTTGATGGAGTCTTTAGGGTTTTCTATGTATAATATCATGTCATCTGCAAATAATGATAGTTTCACTTCCTCCTTTCCAATTTGGATCCCTTTTATTTTTTCTTCATGTCTGATTGCTGTGACTAAGACTTCTAGTACAATGTTAAATAAGAGTGGCGAAAGTGGACATTCCTGTCTTGTTCCTGTTCTTAAGGGAAATGTTTTTAGTTTCTGCCCATTGAGTATGATGTTGGCTGTAGGTCTTTCATATATGGCCTTTATTATGTCAAGATATGACCCTCTATTCTCACATTGCTGAGCGTTTTTATTAGAAATGGATTCTGGATTTTGTCGAATGCTTTCTCAGTGTCTATTGATATGATCATGTAGTTTTTGTTCTTTATTTTGTTTATGTGGTGTATCACATTTATTGATTTGCGAATATTGTACCAGCCTTGCATCCCTGGGATGAATCCCACTTGGTCATGGTGAATAATTTTTTTGATGTATTGCTGGATCCGATTTGCTAGTATTTTGTTCAGGATTTTGGCGTCTATGTTCATCAGGGATATTGGCCTGTATTTTTTTCTTTGTAGTGTCTTTTTCTGGTTTTGGAATTAGAATTATGCTGGCCTCATAAAATGAACTTGGAAGTCTTCCTTCTTCTTGAATTTTTTGAAATAGTTTGAGGAGAACGTGTGTTAGTTCTTTTTTGAATATTCGGTAAAACTCCCCCGTGAAGCCATCTGGGCCTGGGCTTTTGTTTGCTGGGAGAGTCTTTTTTTACCTCTTCAAGTTCCTTAGTTGTTATTGGTCTGTTCAAGTTTTCTATCTCTTCATGGTCCAGTTTTGGGAGACTGTGTGTTTCTAGAAATTTGTCCATTTTGCTTAGATTGTCAAATGTGTTGCCATATAATTGTTCATAGTAGCTGTTAACGATCTTTTGTATTTCTGTAGTGTCTGTTGTTACTTCTCCTCTTTCATTTCTGATTTTGTGCATTTGGGTTCTCTCTCTTTGTTTCTTGGTGAGTCTAGCTAAGGGTCCATCAATCTTGTTTATCTTTTTGAAAAACCAGCCCTTTGTTTCATTGATCCTTTGAATTGCTTTTTTTTGGTCTCTATGTCATTTATTTCTGCTCTGATCTTGACTATTTCCATCTGCTTGCTCTGGGGTTTTCTTTTTGTTTGTTTTCTAATTCTTTAAGTTGTGAGGTTAGACAGTCAATTAGAAATTTTTCTTGTTTCTTGAGGTAGGCCTGTAGTGCTATGAACTTCCCTCTCAGAACTGCTTTCACTGCATTTCATAAATTTTGTGTTGTTGTGTGTTCATTTTCATTGGTTTCCAGGAAGTTTTTAATTTCTTCCTTGACTGCCTTGGTAACCCATTCATTGTTTAATAACATGGTATTTAGCTTCCATATGTTCAAATGTCTTTGCATATTTTTGTGGCAATTGATTTCTAGTTTCATGGCATTGTGATCTGAGAAGATGTTTGATACGATTTCAGTCTTCTTGAACTTGTAGAGATTTAGTTTGTGTCCTATCATGTGGTCTATCTTTGAGAATGTCCCATGTGCACATGAGAAGAATGTGAATTCTGTAGTTTTGGGGTGTAATTCTCTGTAGATAGCTATTAAATCCATTTTGTCTAGTGCTTCATTTAGAGTCTGTTTCCTTGCTAATTTTTTGTCTAGAGGATCTATCCAGTGGTGTCAGTGGGTGTTGAAGTCCCCTGCTGTGATTGTATTGCTGTCGATTTCTCCTTTGAAGTCCTCCAGAAGATTTTAGAAGTTCTTTTTTGTATCCCAATACTTGCTTATTTTAGAGAAAGGCAAGTTAAGCACTTAGATTCTTATATTTTTTTCTTCTCACCCTTGTTAATACTTGGGTGGCTTGAGCTTTAGTGGAAATAAAGTAGATTTTGTCTTAGACTTTAGTTTGACCTAATATCAGGTAATATGAAGTAATATCTCTTTCTATATAAAACACATTTCTCATTGAGAGACCATTCCATCTTTCCTGCATATTTGTTATTAGTGGGACTGAATTGTAATTTTCCTCCTTTTCCCCTCCATATAAGTTATTTGGTTTATCAACCTTTACTTTCTTTTTTTTTACTCCTCACCTGAGTACATTTTTGCATTTATCTTCAGATAGAGCAGGAAGGAGGGAGGGAAGGAGGGGGGGAGAGAGAGAATAAGAAAGAGAAAGAGAGAGACATCGATGTGAGAGACACGTTGACTGGTTGCCATGCACAGAACCCCAACCTGGGCCGGGGACGAACTGCGAACTGCAACAGAGATACGTACCCTTAGTGGGAACTAAACCCAGGCCTCTCTGGTCCACGGGCTGACTCTAAGTGCTGAGCCAGACCAGCCAGGGCTCAACCTTTACTTTCAGTTTATCTGTGTCTTCATATTTATTTATTTTTTTCCTTTATTGATTTTAGAGAGAGAGGAAAGGAGAGGGAGAGAGAGATGGAAACATTGATGAGAGAGAACATCAATTGGCTGCCTCCTGCATGCCCCCCACATGGGCCCACGTGCCCTGACCAGGAATTGAGCCAGTGACCTCTTGGTGCATGGGTCGACGCTCAACCACTGAGCCACACTGGCTTTATATTTAAAATGTGTCTCTTGAGATACCACCATATAGTATGGTCCTTGTCTATATTCTGCATATATATGTAATTGTAAAATATATAGTTGAGTATATATATGTAATTTAAAAATATATAGTTCAGTCTTAGGGTTTTTTTTTTTTTTTTTTTTTTTTAGTAATATCATGTTCTGTCTTTTAATTGGGAGTGTTTAGTCAATTTACATTTATTGTAATTGTTGACATGGTTGGGTTTAAGTTGACCAACTTACTATTTATTTTTTATTAAGCTTTCTTGATTTTTGTTCCTCTGTTGCTCTTTTTACACCTTCTCACCTTCTTTTGGGTTAATTGAAGTTTTAAAAACTATTTTTGTTTTATTATTTATTGGCTTATTGTTACACCATTTTATTTATTTTTTCCAGTGATTCCACTAGGCCTAACAATGCATCTTTAACTTACCAAAGTCAATGTTGTACCTCTTCAAATTTCATATTTAGGGAAATAATTTTTTAAAATTTCTTGTTACTTATTATTACTTTCCTTCATTATCTTCTGTTTATCATTCTTTCCATTTTGAAAGTGTGACAAAGTTTCCTTTTGAATTACAATGAAATGAGTAGAGCCAAGGTCTGAAAAGACAATTCCAATTTTAGTCAGTGAGAAGCAACATCTGGAAAGTAAAGTAGGGAAGTATAGTACTACAATCATGTACCATCTGTTGCATTTTATAACTTAAATTCTTGCCTGGCCGGTGTGGCTCAGTGAATTGAGCTTCGTCCCATGGACTTAGAGATCTGGGCAAGGCACATGCCCAGGTTGTGGGCTCGATGCCCTGTAGGGGGCCCTGCAGGAGGCAGTTAATCCATGTTTCTCTCTCACATAGATGTTTCTATCTCTCTCTCCCAAAATATCAATAAAAACATTTTTCAAAATTTTTGAATAGGGAAGAAGACAATGAACTGCTATTCCTAAATTTTCAGTTTGTGCATTGTCTTTCAGAATCCTGTTATGAAACTTTTTAAGTATCCTGTTTAATTAAGGATAATCTCATGATAACAATAGATGTTCCTCTTATGTACCCTACAAAGAGAATCAGGTGTTTTAAACTTTTTTCATTCTCCTATCTCACGCTTCTATAATCTTTTTTGGGGGGGTGGTACTCTACACCAGGGGTTTGTAAATATAAAAACTTTTATTGTAAAATAATAAATATATTAATGTATATTAATGTATAATAATATATAATAATGTATAGTAAATATTTTAGGCATTGAGAGCCACATCTGGTCTCTATTGCATATTCCTCTTTTTTTTAAACAACTCTAAAAATGTGAAAACTATTTTAACTTCCATTTCATACAAAAAACTGGATTTGGTCCACAGTTTGTAGTGTGCCAGCCTCTGCTGTACACATTTGTCCTTTTCCTTCTGCCTCCCTTCTGCCATTAGAGAAAATTAAATGGTTTGAACAGTGAGAAGGGACTTGATCTTACCTGTTTTGTTTTCTGTTCTGGTCATCATTTGAACTGTGTGCTTTTTTATTGTTTACCCTGGCAGCGGCAACTGTTCCCAGTTTCTAGTTGTTTTTTTCACCTCCTGAAAACCAACCACATCATATTTTATTAAGACAGCAGAACTAACTGGCCAGCGCTTCTTACTCAGAGATCTGGATCCCAACTCTGCAAGGCCCTTCCTCTGAATATTTAGGTTCTAGTAACCCCACTTTCCTTTGTTACCTCAAGTCCTAGGATGACAACTCTTTCTTGCAATTATCTTGGTGTTTATCCTTTTGCCTTTCAAGCATTTAATGTACAAGGTATGGCAAAAGTAGGTTTATAGTTGTGAGTACTTGAAACAGTTTATCCTTGTATTATTTATTAATTCCTGTATTTTCCATATGAACAACTGTAAACCTACTTTTGCTATACCCTGTCCATTTTGTTGTCAATCCTCACCCAGGGATATTTTTTTCCATTGATTTTTTATTTATTTTTTTTAGAGAGAGTGGAAGGGAGAGGGGGTGGGAGACACATCAGTGTGAAATAGACATGTTGGTTGTCTCCTGCATGTGCCTCTACCGGGCCAAAGATCAACCTGCAACTAAGGTACGTGCCCTTGACCGGGAATTGAACCCTTGACCCGTTGGTGCATAGGTGAACACTCTAACCACTGAGGCACACCAGTTCATTTTATTAAATACCTGTTGAAATACCTGTGATTTCTGTCTTTCTGATTTCACTGTATTAAAGTTGTACATGTGAGTTTATGAAAATTAACCATAGGGGAGAATCATATGAGACCTAATCACAACTGTTAGAATTGTATAATTTGAGTATTGTCAGGCTCTTTATTTATTTATTTTTTTATCCTCACTCGAGAACATTTTTGCATTTATCTTCAGATAGAGCAGGAGGGAGAGAGGGAAGAAGAGAGAGAGAGCAATATTGATGTGAGAGAGACACATCGACTGGCTGCCACCCACACGACCCCCAACCGGGTCCGGGGACAAACTGCAACCGAGGTACATGCCCTTAGCAGGAACCGAACCCGGGATTCTCCAGTCCAAGGGCCACTGATGCTGAGCCAAATCACTGAGCCAAATCGGCCAGGGCTCAGGCTCTTTATTGTGTTAAAATAAGAGCAATTGATAAGCTTCTAGGTTTGAAAACCTTTAGAGAGGATTAAATGATTTGTATCCTTAAGATATCATATCTAAACTTTTCTTCCCCTCCTAAGCCCATTTTATTTTATTTTCAAAGGGTCAGAGTTTCTTCTTGTGGGTATAGGAGTTTTTATGAGTTACGAACTATAGAAGGTAAATTATTTAATTGTCATTTTCTGTAGCCTTATTATTTCTAAATTATTTTTGAGCTTTACTCTTTGCCTTTTGGCTTGAAATTGCGGTTATTACTGTTGTTTTCCCCCAGTGGGCATTTTTAAATCTTATTTAATATCATATTTCATTTTAAATTCATATTTTTAGTATGTTTTATTAGGAATTTTAACCTGTAGGTCTGCATTTAGATCCTTGTCATAGGATAAGTTAAATGTTTCTAATTCTGAATATCCCTCTTTGTTTCTTCAGGACACAGCCAGTGTGAAGTCCTCCAGTAGTCTGGAACCCAATCTTTTTTGTGATGAAGAGATTCCCATCAAGTCTGAGGAGGTGGTCACTCACATGTGGACAGCTCCTTCATTCTGTGCAGAACATGCTTATTCTTCTGCTTCTAAGAGTTGCTCTCAAGGTATTACCCTTTAAAACTGTGTGGAGAAGATAAACCTGAAATCAGTGAGAAAAAACCATTGTACTAATCAAGACTATGAATCCTGCCCTGACTGGTTTAGCTTAGCAGTTAGAGCATAGGCCCATGGACCAAAGGGTTGAGGGTTCAGTTCCCGGCCAAGGGCACATACCTGGGTCGCATGTTTGATTCCCAACCCATGTTGGGGTCATTCGGGAGGCAACCAATTGATGTGTCTCACATCGATGTTTCACTCTCTCTCCCCCCTTATTCCCTTCCACTCTGTCTAAAAATTAGTGGAAAAATATCCTCAGGTGAGGATAAAAAAAATAAAAATAAGATCGTGAATCCTTCTTAAGTACATATCTTTGCCATGAAATACTACTAGAACCTGAAAATGCAATTTTGGTTAGGAGAAGCCAGTCCCTGTTTGCATTTTCTGTCGTCAGATGATAAGAAAACTTGCATAGAATTAATGAATCCTAATTAGAATAATTTTAGAGGCCTTCTAGTCCCATCTCTCATTTTTATAAAATTTGATAAGAAGGAATCATTTAACCTTTTTTTCGTTCATTACCATTTCTTAAGGAACTTGCTGCCTTTTAAGAATACTCATTTTAGCCCTGGCCAGTTTGGCTCAGCGGTTAGAGCTTTGGCCTGCGGTCCGGAGAGACCCGGGTTCGGTTCCCGCTAAGGGCACGTACTTCGGTTGCAGTTTGTCCCCGGCCCTGGTTGGTCGTGCGGGTGGCAGCCACTCGATGTGTCCCTTCACATCGATGTTTCTCTCTCTCTCCTCCCACTCTATCTGTACAAAAAATGGAAAAGTGTCCTCGGGTGAGGATAAAAAAAAAAAAGAATACTCATTTTAGCCCGACCAGTGTGGCTCAGTGGTTGAGCATCAACTCATGCACCAAGAGGTCACCAGTTTGATTCCTGGTCAAGGCACATGCCCAGGTTGTGGGCCATATCCCCAGTGTGGGGGCATGCAGGAGGCGGCTGGTCAGTGTTCTCTCTCATTGATGTTACTATCTCTCTTTTCCTCTCCATGTCTCTCTCTCTCTCTCTCTCTAAAATCAATAGAGGAAAAAAAATCCCTGGCCGGTTTGGCTCAGCAGTTGGAGTGACGGCCCACAGACCAATGAGTCACGGGTTTGATTCCGGTCAAGGGCACAAACCTCGGTTGCGGTTTGTCCCCAGCCTGGTCAGGTTGTGGGGGAGGCAACCGGTCCATGTGGCTCTAACACGTTGATGTTTCTCTCTATCTCTCTCTTTCCTTCCCTTCCATCTGTCTGATGATAAGTAGAAAAATATCCTCAGGTAAGGAATAAAAAATAAAAGAATACTCATTCTAATTTTGGAAAGCTTTAATTGTTAGAAAGTTCTTCCTTTCCTTGGTACATAATTTTGCTGTTATATTCACTTTTTCCCCAGTGAAAATAAGTCACACTGCTTTAGGTTACATTTCTGGAAAATGGGGGGAGGGGGGGAGGTGTTCATTTCTTCATAGTAAAATTCAGAGTTTTACAGGATAGCATATTACAATGGACCTTTGAACAATGCTGGGGAGTGGTTAGGGCACTCACTCACCCTGCTGCTGAAAATTAGCATATAACTTAAATCAACTCTCTGCATACACAGATTCCCAATTTTGGATCAAAAATAAAGTTGACCCTTGAATAAGGCAGATTTGAACTGCACAGGTCCACATATACGTGGATTTTTAAAATCTGCATTTAAGTGGACACACAGTTATCCACGTATAAGTCAATCATGACCCATGCAGTTCAAATCTGCCTATTCAAGGGTCAGTTGTGTTTGTTGTTCATTAGAAAAATAATCACTTAACTTATATAGGGCAGGTATATGCTTAATCTGTTAGTATCCTTGAAAAGGGGGAGAGCATGGGTTAAGAGATTCTTTTTTATTCTTTTTCTCCTCCAGTCACAGGGTAAACAAATATAAGGAACCAGATTTTTACTCTAAACTAATTTTTTAGAGTGGGCATTAGAATCCTCACTTTCATACTGATGCAGTCAATCCAAATCTCTAAAGTATTGGGGGAAGAAGAAGCATTTCACCTAAGAATTTACTTTAGAAACATTGCATTTTTTTCATAGTTTTTATTTTTGTCTTATATTTTTTTTGGAAGGTTCTAGCACCCCGCGAAAACAACCTCGGAAGAGCCCTTTGGTGCCCCGAAGTTTGGAACCTCCAGTGTTGGAGTTGTCACCTGGAGCTAAAGCCCAGCTAGAAGAACTTATGATGATTGGAGATCTTCTAGAAGTATCTCTAGATGAGACTCAACATATATGGCGGATTTTGCAGGCCACACACCCACCCTCTGAAGACAGATTCCTGCATATCATGGAGGTATGGATTTACGCTTGCTTAAACTGGTTGTAAAACTATTTAGAATGCCCAAGTTCCTTAGAGGTACTATCAGTGCTGGAAAGGGGAGATAAGGTTGAGTGGGTAGTATTTTGGCTGTCTTACTTTATGATTAAGCCAAAGTAGATCTACTTTATGGTTTTCTTTATTGAGAGTTTATGTGATATATAATTTTGGGGGGGAAATAGACATTTTTGCTAAAAAGAAAAGTGGTTATTGAAAATCAATTTAGAACATTTTTTTTAGCCCAGACTCTCATTCAATGGCCCAAAAGTTAGGCAGGGGAAAATATAGTGGTTAAAAAAAAGAAACTTCCCAAATGTTGGCTCATGCTGCCAACTTTCCTAAAAATCCCTCGAGGAGCATCTGACCTCGGTGTGTCCCATACCTCTTGGTTAGTGGCCCTACACTCGGCACTAGCAGCAGCCAACCTTGGTTTTCAGCATGGCCTACCCTAGGCAACTTTAAGCCCAGCACAAGTAACAGCCATCTGCAGACCACTTTGTAGCTTATTCCAGGTGGCCCAGAGCAGGACACAGATGGCAGATGACCTTGGCTTACATCTCCTGGGAGGCCTCAAAGCCAGCACACCCAGTGGATAGCTTCATACCATGCCAAAGCACCACTTAACCACCTCCACAAGCAACACACTCAAGAGGTGGACTCAGCAGGCACCAGAGCCCTGCTGAAGAGTCCAGCTTCATCGGGGTAAGCCATGGAACAGTATGTCTTCCATAATGGTTGCAGAAAATCCTCACAGCCAATTGGCCTGGGGGGCAATTCCTCCCATTGACATGCCACTGGCAATCAAGACTCCAACTATAGTTGAGGTACACACAGTCCACATGAGGAGCACATCTGGAATGCCTAGTTCAGGTGACCGGGGAGGTTGTGCCACCAGGCCCTACAGTATACCTACTACATAAGGCCACCCTGCCAAGACCAGGAGACATAGAAGCTCTACCTAAGACTTTGAAACAAACACAGGGAGGCAGCCAAAATGAGAAAAAGAAACGTGTCCCAAATAAAAGACTAGAACAAAATTTCAGAAAAAGAACTAAATGAGACCATTTATCAGATGCAGAGTTAAAAACACTGGTTGTAAGGATGCTCAAGGATCTCAGTGAGAACTTCATCAAAGAGGTAGGAAACATAAAAAGAGATAGAAAATATTAAGAAGAACCAGTCAGAAATGAAGACTACAATAACAAATTAAGAATACTTTACAAGGAATCACAGTGGAATAGATGAAGCAGAGGGTCAGATCAGCAATTTGGAAGCTAAGGAAGCAGAAAACACCCCATCAGAACAGCAAGAAGAAAAAATAATTATAAAAAAAAGTTTAAGGAGCCTCTGGGACAACTTCAGGTGTACCAACATGGACATAATGGGAGTGCCAGAGGAAAAGAGAGCAAGGAATTGTAAACCTATTTGCAAAAAGAATAATGGAAAACTTACTTAACTTGGTGAATGAAATAGACGTACAAGTCCCGGAAGCATAGAGTTCCATACAAGATGAACCCAAAGAGACTTACACCAAGTTCCATATAAGGTGAACCAGAGAGAGCCACATATTTCATATGTGAAATACCAAAGATAAAAACCAAAGAAAAATCTTAAAAGCAGCAAGAGAAAAGCAGTTAGTTACCTACAGGGAAGCTCCCATAAGATTATCAGCTGATTTCTCAGCAGAAACTTTGCAGGCCAGAAGGGATTGACAAAAATTATTCAAAGGGATGAAAAGCAAGGACCTACGACCAAGTTTACCTAGCAAGGCTATCATTTAGAATTGAAAGACATATGAAGAGCGTCTCAGACAAGAAGAAGCTAAAGGAGTTCACCACCACCAAACCAGTATTACAAGAAATGTTAAAGGGTCTTTTTGAAGAAGAAGAAGGGGGGGTAAAAAAATATGAATAATAAAATGGCAGTAGCCTGGCCGGTGCAGCTCAATGGATTGAGTATTGTCCCATGGACTGAGAGGTCCTGGTTCAATTCCTGGTCAGGGCACATGCCCAGGTTGCAGCTTGATCTCCAGTAGAGGGTATGCAGTAAGCAGCTTATCGATGTTTCTCTCTCACATCGATGTTTCTATCTACCTCTCTCTCTAAAAAAATCAGTAAAAGCATATTTTAAAAAAATATCAATACATACATATCTATCAACAATTACTTTAAATGCAAATGGATAAAAAAACATGTTCCAATCAAAAGATATATGGTAGCTGACTGGATAAAAAAAGAAGACCTTTACATATGGTGTCTACATGCATCTTACTTTAAATCAAAAGACACACACAGATTGACAGTAAAGGGGTGGAAAAAGATACTTCATGAAAATGGATACAAACAAAAAAAGCGGGGAAGGTAATACTTTAACCAGACAAAATAGACTTGAAAACAAAGGCTATAGTAAGAGACAACGAAGGACCCAGCTATTTTACTTATGCGTATTTATCCAAAGAAACTCAAAACACTAAATTGAAAAGACATATACATTTGTATATTAATTGCAGTTATTAATAGCCAAGATATGGAAGCAACCCAAGTGTCCATCAGTAGATGAATTAATAAAGAAGTGGTGCATATGTACAATGGAAAATGACTCAGCCATAAAAAACAAAGAGCCCTGGCCGGTTTGGCTCAGCAGTTAGAGTGCCAGCTTGCAGTCCAGAGAGACCCGGGTTCGGTCTTGCTATCTGTAATAACATGATAGACCTAGAAGGTGCTGTGCTAAGTGGAATAAGTTAGAGAAAGGCAAATGCTATATGATTTCACTTACATGTAGAATCTAAGAAATAAAATAAATGAACATGCAGAACAGAAACAGCCTCATTGATTACAAAGAACATTTTGACCGTTGCTAGATGGGAGGGGGGTTGGGGCTGAAAAGGGTGAAGGGATTAAGAAGTACAAATTGGAAGTTACAGAAAAGTCATGGGATATAAAATACAGCATAGGGAATATAGTCAATAGTATAATAACTATGGCCCGGCTGGTGTGGCTTAGTGGTTGAGTGTCGACCCATGTACCAAGAGGTCGCTGGTTCGATTCCCAGTCAGGGTACACGCCCAGGTTGTGGGCCAAATCCCCAGTGGGGGTTGTGCAGCAGGCGACCGATCGATGTTCTCTGTCATCGATGTTTCTATCTCCCTCTCCCTTCCTCTCTCTCAAACAATTAATAAAGAAAAATAAAAAAATAGTGTAATAACTATGTATGGTGTCATATGGGTACTAGATTTATTGGGGCGATCAGTTCATGTTGTATAAATGTCTAATCTCTGGGTTGCATACCAGAAACTAATAGAATATTGTACATCAACTGTAATTGAAAAATAGAAGTTAAGAATAAAAAATTATTTTAGTAAATGAAGATTCTTTAGGAAATGGTTATATAGAGGTGGAGCAGGAGAGTCCGCATTTATCTATTATATTTGCATAGTAGTTTTGATATATACAGAGTGTTTATATATCCATGATCTCAATTGATCCTCACCATAATCCTGAAGGAGAGAGTGAAAAGTATAGACAGGGCAAGTATTTAGCCCTTCTGCATGTGACGAAATTTATGATCCGAGAGGTAGAAACTTGCCTAAGGTCACGTGGTAAAAACAGAGAGACCTGGTTTCTAACTCTGGCATTTGATTCCTAGTATTCTTTTCATTATTTGTTTCCATGGAATGGAATGCTACAATGTCACCAGTAGTTGATAGAGATAACTCTTAGCATACTATAGTTTAGTTGTTTTCGAAGTTATATCCAAGGTATAGCCTAATATAAATAATGTTTTCCAGTCTACAGAGCATTTCTTCACATTCATTATCTCATCTGATCCTTTTATTTTACATTTAAGGAACTATTAAGTATTCAGGGGTTAAATAATAATCTTCAAGATGTGATAGACTTAGACATAATGCATTGGTATTTTTGGATGTGCAGATTTTTAGGTTCCTATCAAAGATTTTCATTCTTGAATCTGTGGAAAAAATCTCAAGTGTTATTTCCTAAGTAATTATGTAACTTATATTTTCCGTATTTTTTTCAGCCTCCCTCCTTGATCTTTGTTACTAGACAAACCTTTACTGTTAAAATTTTAATACTTATTACACTGGCATATAACAGCAACAATATTAGGAATTTGAAAAGAAAAAAATGATAATATGTTGCTTTGTTACATCAACTATTTTCTAGCTCTTGCCAAAGTCACTACATACCCTTTGTAATAAGATCATAGTGTAATTTTATATGTTTTGATAACATTTCTAATAACTTCTTTTATTTATTTTATTTTTCAATATTTTTTAAAGAGAGGAAGGGAGAGAGAGAGATAGAAACATTGATGTGAGAGAGAAACATCTCGATTGACTACTTCCTGCATGCCCCCTACTGGAGATTGAGCACACAACCTGGGCATATGCCCTGACTGGTGATCGAACCAGGACCTCTCAGTCCATGGGCCGACATGGATGGTGCTCAATTCACTTGAGCCACTCTGGCCGGGCTCTAAAAACCTCTTAACCACCAAAAATTTATTAATTGAGTTAATAAAGAACTAAAGTATTGGTAAATGAAGACCAAAAAAGTAATTACATAATTTAATATACATTTAGCTTTCAGTGTTATGGTTTCATCTTTGTTTTTTTTTTTATTTAAATCTTTATTGTTGAATGTAGAATGTATTACAGATGTTCCACATTTTTTCCCCCATTGACTCCCTCCTCCCCACTCCCGCCTCCCTCCCACCTTTTCCCACACTATTGTCTGTGTCCATTGGTTATGTATATAAGTTCTTTGGTTTATTCCCCCCCCCCCCTGCCCCCAGCCCCTTTCCCTTTGAGGTTTGTCAGTTTAGCAACCAATTTGTACTTCTTAATCCCCTCACCTTTTTCACCCATTCCCCCAAACCCCCTCCCATCTGGCAACCAACAAAATGTTCTCTGTATCTATGAGAATGTTTCTGTTCTATCTGTTCATTTTGTTTGTAGATTCCATTGTTGATAGATATGTATTCATTGCCATTTTGTTTGTTCATACATTTTATCTTTTTCTTCAAAAAGACCCTTCATCATTTCATATAGTAACGGTTTGGTGGTGATGAACTCCTTTAACTTTTTCTTGTCTGGGAAAGTCTTTATATGGCCATCGATTCTAAATGACAGCTTTGCAGGATAGAGTAATCTTGGTTGTAGGTTCTTGCTTTTCATGACTCTGAATATTTCTTGCCACTCCCTTCTGGCCTGCAAAGTTTCTTTTGAGAAATCAGCTGACAGCCTTATGGGAACTCCCTTGTAGGTAACTAGTTGCCTTTCTCTTGCTGCTTTTAAAATTCTCTTTTTGTCTTGAACCTTTTGCATTTTGATGATGATGTGTCTTGGTGTGGGCCTCTTGGGGTTCATCTTGTTTGGGACTCTCTGTGCTTCCTGGACTTGTATGTCTGTTTCCTTCACCAAGTTAGGAAAGTTTTCTGCCATTATTGTTTCAAACAGGTTTTCTTTCTTTCTTTTTTTTTTTAATCCTCACCCAAGGATATTTTTTCCATTTTTTGTACAGATAGAGTGGGAGGGAGAGAGAGAGAGAAACATCGACGTGAAGGGACACATCGAGTGGCTGCCACCCGCACGACCAACCAGGGCCGAGGAAAACTGCAACCGAAGTATGTGCCCTTAGTGGGAACCGAACCCGGGTCTCTCTGGACCGCAGGCCGATGCTCTAACCGCTGAGCCAAACTGGCCAGGGCTCAAACAGGTTTTCGATTTCTTGTTTTCTCTCTTCTCCTTCCGGCACCCCCAAGATGCGAATGTTGGCACGCTTGAGGTTGTCCCAGAGGCTCCTTACACTATTCTCATTTTTTTGAATTCTTTTTTCTTTTTGCTGTTCTGATTGGGCGTTTTTTGCTTCCTTATATTCCAAATCGATGGTTTGCTCCTTGGATTTACGTACTCTCTTATTGAAGCTGTGTAAATTATTCTTTATTTCAGTTAATGCCTCCTTCGTTTCTAACTGTGCATCGATCATTTCTGACTGGTCCTTTTTTATGCTCTTGAGGCCCTCACTGAGTTCATTGAGCATCCTTATAAGCAGTATTTTGAACTCAGCATCTGTTAGGTTGCTTATATCCATTTCGCTTAGTTCTTTTCTTGGGGTTTTGTTCTGTTCTTTCATTTGGGACCTGTTTCTTTGTCTCCTCATTTTGGCTGCCTCCCTGTGTTTGTTTCTGTGTATTACTTAATGAGCGGTATGGGGCTAGCTGAGACCAGATGCTGCTCGTTTGAAAAAATTTAGGAAAACCTGAAGCAGGATCCAAGTCAGGCCAATCCTATGGTTAAGCAAGTGCCAACAGCTTGGGTGGGCCTGAAAGTTGGGTGGGCGGGGCCTCAGGGAGTCACCAGGGCGGGGCTACCAGTGTGAGCCAGGTTGCTGGAGTCCCAGATATGGCGGCTGTCTGCTGCCGCAGGGAAGGAACAAAGGCCTCTGACAGCACGTTTGTCCCGGAGAAAGCCCCCTCTCCAGCCCTCGCTCCAGTGCCAAACAGCTCAGTTCTTCCCTGTATGTCTCTGGTGCCCCTCGAGCTGCCTCCCCTCCAAGCTCAGAGGGAGAGAGTCCGATAAGTCCGTGCGCGGCCCTTTAAGGAGCTGCCTGGGGCTCCAGCCGTGTCAGCCTCCCTGAGCCTCAGTTCCCGCTGGTCTTTCCAGCCAGAATTTATGGGGACCTCTCCTCCTGGCACGGAACCCTGAGCAGGGCACCTGGTGTGGGATGGGGACCCCTCAGTCCTCAGGAAGGACCTTCCCAGCCGAGGTGTCCTCCTGATTTTTATCCGCCACACGTGGGTGTGGGACCAGCCCATCACGCCTCTGCCCCTCCTACCAGTCTCGATGCAGCTTCTTTAATTCCGTAGTTGTAGGACTTCCATTCAGCTTGATTTCAGGCGGTTTTGAATGGTGGTTGTTCTGTAGTTTTGTTGTAACTTGGATGTGGTTGTGGGAGGACGTGATACTGCGCTCACCTACGCCGCCATCTTGACCTCTTTTAAAATACTTCTTCTTCATCTTTGTTTTTAATACTCTATATTTTTCTATGTATCTTCAGATAGAGTGGGAGGGAGGGGAGAGAGAGACAGAAACATCGACATTAGAGGGACACATCAACTGGTTGCCTTCTGTACAACCCCGACCAGGGCTGGGGACGAACTGCAACTGAGGTATGTGCCCTTGACTGGAATTGAACCCATGGGCCAATGCTCTAAACACTGAGCCACACTGGCATGGGCTGTTTTCTTTTTTTTTTTTAGGTTAATCCTCACCCAAGGATATTTTTTTATTCCATTTATTTTTAGATAGAGCAGAAGGGAGGGAAGGAGAGAGGGAGAAACATTGATTTGTTGCCTCCCCATATATACCTTGACAGAGAATTGAACCTCTTTTATCTGAGGGCCGACGCTTGACTGCTGAACCAAACTGGTCAGGGCTGTATGTTTTCATCTTAAACAGTGATGCTAGAGATTGTATTAATGTATGCTAATGAGGAAATGTTTTGCCCTTTTTTCCTCTAGCATGCTAAAAATAAGTGAAGATATTTTATTTAGGACTTGCCCTTATTTTCTACTATTGATTGTCTTCATTGAATATTATTATATTTGCCTTCTTAAAATGTTTTAAAAATATATTTAGAATATTTATTGTGGCATAATGAACACAATACAACATTTACCATTATAACTACTTAAGTATACAATTCAGTTGTATTAATTACATTCACAGTGTTATGCAATGATTTCCAGAACTTTTTAAACATCCCAAACAGAAATTCTGTACCTATTAAACAATAAATCCCATTTTTTTCTCCCCCAGTAACTTCTATACTTTGTGTCTATATAATTTGACCATTCAAGATACCTCACATAAGAGACTAAAACTGTTTTTTAATGTCTTGCCTGAAAAGTGTTTCTAATTTTATATTTTTGAAGGATGACAGCATGGAAGAGAAACCATTAAAAATAAAAGGAAAGGACTCTTCAGAGAAGAAACGGAAACGGAAGCTAGAAAAAGTAGAACAACTTTTTGGTGAAGGAAAACAGAAGTCCAAGGAGTTAAAGAAAATGGATAAGCCTAAAAAGAAGAAATTAAAATTAAGTGCAGAAAAATCAAAGGAGCTGAACAAACTGGCAAAGAAACTAGCAAAAGAGGAAGAGAGAAAGAAAAAGAAGGAGAAGGCTGCTGCAGCCAAAGTTGAACTTGTGAAAGAGAACACTGAGAAAAAGAGAGAAAGAAAAGTGCTAGACATCCCCTCAAAGTATGACTGGTCAGGAGCAGAGGAATCTGATGACGAGAATGCTGTGTGTGCAGCACAAAACTGCCAAAGGCCCTGCAAAGACAAGGTGAGTTCTAACAAGGCGTAGGCAAGTATGAGAGAGGACAAGGAGCTACAGGCATGGAGATGTATGTTTAATGTAATGATAGTCTGGTTTTGATCCTACAGTCCGGGCTTCTGAAATAATATGTTTTCTACAGTTTCTTTAAACTGTTTTGAATTATGAGGCTCTTAGGTCATTATACTTAATAGAAATGTTGTATTTTAAAAATCATATTTTTGGTGAACATAATGAGGCAAGAGCAGAGAGGAGCTATGGGATAACCCGGGGCGGCAGTGTATTTCATATACAGTTGGCAGAAAAAGTTTTTGAATAGTCTTACGCCTTCCCTATAGGGTCAGTCAGAGAACTAAGTACTTCGATAGTTAGCCACAGTGGCCTGAAAAAGTCCTGGGCCAGTATTAGCTAAGACTTCTGGCAAATTGCATTAAGATTTGTTCTAATGATCTAAAACTAGGGGTTAAATCTTCCCTTTTCAGTCTGTGTCTTGTCCACACTCAGGCCTGTGTTTACTTTCCTCAATGGAATATGATTTTTTGAAATCCCTTGTGAAAAACAAGGCTTCTAAAGGTAATGTTTAAAATTTTAGTCCTATTAAGTATAGTAATTATATGTCGTGGCCATTCTTTAGGTAATATTGATGTTTTGAGAAAGATCAGTGGACTTTATGAAAAAGCTCAGTTCATAAAATGACTGGAGGCATCTATTACAGCTCTTATTGAGATTATTAGTAAATTAATAGTTCTAATTTTATTATACTCAGTAGTATACCACTTGGTATTTAGAATTTTAATTGCTCCTCAATTTGAATACATGAACAGAACACATACAACTGCATTATTATTCCCTCACTTCCCTCAGTCAGATATCGTTAGAGCTTGAAGAGGTCACCTTGTCCAGGGTTCTTTATTTTATAAATGATGTGACCAAAGTCACAGAGCTAATTAATGGCAAAATCAAAAGTAGAGCCCTTACCTGACCCCATGGACCAGGTTCTTTCCACTAATTCTCACCTCATCCTTAAATTGAGATATAAGTAGAGAAACACATTCCAAAACTTAATAACACTTACATTTAAATTATGCTTATTAAAAATGTTTCACTCATTTTTGGAAAATGAATATATAGTATAATATATAGTCTGACCTTCTAAGGACAATAGTTATATTTTTTTGTGTTCCCCTCCATTCCTTTTTTCATATAGTTTACTTCATATCATGTCATACTATTTATTCACTTCTGAATCTTTATTAATTTCATAAGCATTTTTATATACTGTAAATATTTTAAAGCATTTTAGTAGGTATATATGTGTGTATTGTTTTTATCTTTCATTTTGAATTTATTCTCATCTGAGTTTGTTTATTAAAGAAGCTGATGAAAGGTTAACTCTTTCTCATTGGGTATTAGCAACTCAGTGTTGGCAGAACCTTCTCATTTTTCTTTCTTCTTGAACTAATTTTATGGCAGTTTTGGAACTGACAGCAAAAGATGGTGTTTCATTTTCAAGCTTTCCTATTATCCTTACAGTGTTTGTGTCCATCATATAAACCTTTTATCCTCTCTTTTTTTCTCTTTTCACTTAATAATCTCCTCTCTCTGCTCAGTGTTTTATATATGGCTTAGTTCATTTATTATTATCTTCCTGTAACATATAAACACTACACACAGTTTTTTTTTTCCATCTGTTATAACACTTTTATAATACTTTTTTTTTTAAATCTTCACCTGAGGATATTTCTCCATTTATCTTCAGATAGAGGGGGAGGGAGGAAGGGAGGAAGAAAGAGATAGAGAGAAACATCAATGCGAGAAAGACACATCAATTGGTTGCCTCCCACATGACCGCAACTAGGGCTGGGGATGAACTGCAATCGAGTTATGTGCCCTTTGTTGAAATCAAACCCAGGACTCATTGATCTGTGGGCCAACGCTCTAACTGCCAAGCCACACTGGCCAGGGCTATAATACTTTTTTTAAAAATTGATTTTTTTAGAGAGAGAGAGAGAGAGAGAAACATCGATTGGCTGCCTCCTGCTGGGTATCTACCCCATAGCTTGGGCCTGTGCCCTGACCAGGAATTGAACCAGCAACCTTTCAGTGCGGGACATACCCAACCAACTGAGCCACACTGGCCAGGGCATAAAAATTTTAAATTAATTTGCTCATTCTCAGGGTTATGAGAGAATAGGTGAGATAATATCTACAAAAGCACTTGTTAATAAAAAATGCAATGTAGCCCTGGCCATTTTGGCTCAGCGGTTAGAGCGTCGGCCTGTGGTCCCGAGAGACCCGGGTTCGGTTCCCGCTAAGAGCATGTACTTCGGTTGCAGTTTGTCCCCGGCCCTGGTTGGTCGTGCGGGTGGCAGCCACTCGATGTGTCCCTTCGCGTCGATGTTTCTCTCTTTCTCTCCCTTCCTCTCTCTCCCTCCCACTCTATCTGAACAAAGGGTGGAAGAATATCCTCGGGTGAGGATTAAAAAAAAAAAAAATGCAATGTAAGTGTTAAGATATGATTGTTATTATTCTAGCCGGGTGACTCAGTTGGAGCATTGTCCTATACACCAAAAGGTGGCAGGTTCAATTCCCAGTCAGAGCACATACATACCCAGGTTGTGGCGTTTGATCCCCAGTTGGGTGTGTGTGGGAGGCAAAACAACCAATGTTTCTCACATCAATATTTCTTTCTCACCCTTCCTTTCTCTCTCAAATCAGTGGGGTGAAAACAAAAACAAAAAACACATATCCTCAGGTGAGGATTTAAAAATAAATAAATAAATAAATAGAAAAGATATAATCAGTATTATTAAATGAGCCCTAGGACTTGCTCCTAACATGTTATTTTTTAAGAAATCCAGAAAGTTACCAATAGTGTGATAGAGTAAATGGTGATTTAACACTCAGAGAAATTGCCTGTTTAAAACTGTTAAAACATATACAAAAATGAGCAGTATGTGCCTTAACCTGTCATTAGCTCACATTAAAAAAAAAGTAAATATGAATTTTTATAATGTGTTTAAATTTTTTTTCCTTTATTGATATTAGAAAGAGAGAGAGGATGGGAGAGGGAGAGAGAGATAGAAACATCAATGAGAGAGAACATCGATTGGCTGCCTCCTGCATGCCCCCCACCGGGGATTTGGTCCACAACCTGGGCATGTGCCCTGACCGGTAATCGAACTGGCGACCTCTTGGTGCATGGGTGGACACTCAACCGCTGAACCACACTGACCAGACAATATATTTCTCTTTTAAATACACATTTCCCAAAATTCAAACTCAGTAACCTATTTGTTCTATAATGTTAAACCTCTTATTAGTTAATATTTATATATTTATTTATTTAATTTTTTTATATTCCTCACCCGAGGATGCTTTTCTATTTATCATCAGGTAGAATGGGAGAGAGAGACAGAGACAACACTGTGATAGAATCACATCGACTGTTTGCCTCCAGAGGATCCAACCAGGGCCAGGGATAAACTGCAACCAAGGTACGTGCCCTTGGCTGGAATTAAACCCGCAACTCATTGGTCCTCGGGCTGATGCTCTAACCATTGAGCAAAACCGGCCAGGGCTATTTATTATTATTTTTTTATCCTCACCCGAGGACATTTTTCCATTTTTTGTTCAGATAGAGCAGGAGGGAGAGAGAGGAAGAGAGAGAGAGAGAAACATCGACATGAAGGGACACATCGAGTGGCTGCCACCCGCACGACCAACCAGGGCCGGGGACAAATTGCAACCGAGGTACGTGCCCTTAGCGGGAACTGAACCCGGGTCTCTCTGTACCGCAGGCCGACGCTCCAACCGCTGAGCCAAACTGGCCAGGGCCGGCCAGGGCTATTTAAAAAAATTTTTTTTCATTATTGATTTTAGAGAGAGGATGGGAGAGGGAGAGGGATAGAAACGTCAACAAGAGAGTACATTGATTGGCCACCTCCTGCATGCCCCCCACTGGGGATTTGGCCCACAACCTGGGCATGTGCCTGGACCGGGAATTGAACTGGCAACCTCTTGGTGCATGGCTTGATGCCCATCCACTGAGCCACACCAGCCGGGCTTATTAGTTAATATTTAAACAGCTCATTGCTCTGAAATTTTTTAAAAATAATTATAAGTTTATAGTACATTCTCCACAGGTAATGAAAGGGGAAATGACTATTAGAACTTAATATACAATAAGCCATATTCTGTATTCTTGAGTTTTCAGGTTGCTACATAGTCTATCACCCATGTGGCAAAATCTTCTGTGGATTCCGTCGACATTCCAAACTTGAGTTTACTTTTTGATCCTGAGGGCCTTTTCTTTTCTTTTTAAATCCTCACCCAAGGATATTTTTTCATTGATTTTTCTGATAGAGTGGGAGGGAGAGGTAGAGGGAGAGAGAGAAAACATCAGTATGAGAGCGACACACTGATTGGTTGTTTCTTGCATGACTCCGACCAGGGCTGGGGACCAACCACAACCAAGGTACGTGCCCTTGACTGGAATCAAACACGCAACTCTTTGGTCCGTTGGAGAGGTAGGCCTTGGAATGGACCTCTATCCAAAATCATAAAAGGGAAAATGTTGTCGTCCTTATTATTTTTTCTATTGATTTTTAGTGGAAGGTTAGGGGATGGGCATCGATGTGAGAGGCACACATCATATCTATTGGTTGCTTCCTGCATGCATGCCGATTGTGGCCAGGGTTCGAGCCTGCACCCAGGTACATGCCCTTGACTAGGAACTGAATCCGAGGTCCCTTGGTGTGTAGTCCGATGCTTTAGTCTCTGAGCCACACCAACCAGGGCTGTCTTCCTTATTTGAAAGAGAATGATAGATTTAATTTTGGGAAACTGAAAGCTAGTGACTGTAATGTAGAACTAGGTTTTAAAAGACATGAGACCATTTTTCTTGGGGGCAAATACAGATAAATTGGCAACTTTCTTATCATGAATGGGACTGGAGTGGATTAAGAGGTTTGAAGATAGGAGTAGAGTTATCTGTTGGGTCAGGGGTGGCATCATAAGCAGGATAATATCTCAAATCTGGGCAGCTCAAAGAAATACAGTTTATTTTTCCAATTCCCTTTGCCACCTCCAAATAGCCAAAATACTTATCCTGAGTTCACCTACTACTAAATTAGCACTTTATAAACTTTCACCTGCTTATAGGAGCTTTATTTTTATTTTTTTGCACAGAAGTTTTTATCTCCCTTTTCTGTCTCTGATATAGTTTGCCACACTAGGAACATTTTGATTTACTATTTTCTTTTTTTTTTTTTTTTTTTTATCCTCACCCGAGGACATTTTTCGATATTTTGTTCAGATAGAGTGGGAGGGAGAGAGACAGAGAGAAACATCGACGTGAAAGCGACACATCGAGTGGTTGCCACCCACACGACCCAACCAGGGCCGGGGACACACTGCAACCAAGGTACGTGCCCATAGCGGGAACCGAACCCGGGTCTCTCCGGACCGCAGGCCGACGCTCTTAACCGCTGAGCCAAACTGGCCAGGGCAATTTACTATTTTCTTTATTGCAGACTTCAGGAGCTAAATATTATACAAGAACCCAGAATTTATTTTAGGAAGGAATTGTTCAGTTGCTCTCGTTTATGGAAAGCAGTATCACAAAATGCCAGTGATGATCAAATTTAGAATATGTAAGAATTACCTGGGGGCTGATCAAAAATGTTGTCTGTTGGTTTGTACCCTAAGATATTTTGAGTCTGTAGGTTTGGGATGAGTCTGAGCTACAGTTTTAGCAAACACGACAGGCCACTGAGATGTAAGTGGTCTACACATTTTGAGAGGTAGTGCTGCTGCAAGCAGTTATTTCAAGATGCAACAGTTTTGCGAAAGGTAAGATAAGGAGGAGAGCCATGAAACTGATATTAAAAAATGCCTGCAGGCCCTGACCGGTTTGGCTCAGCGGAGCATCAGCCTATAGACCAATGAGTCACAGGTTCAATTCTGGTCGATGGCACGTACCTCGGTTGCAGGTCATCCCCGGCCCTGGTCGGGGTTGTGAGGGAGGCAACCAGTCATTGTGCCTCTCTCAAATTGATGTTTCTCTCTCTCTCCCTCCCACTCTATCTGAACAAAAATGGAAAAATATGCTCGGGTGAGGATTAAAAAAGAAAAAAAAAACTGCCTGTAGGATCCCAGGCAGTAACTAGGTGTTTTGCCATATATTATTTCATTTGTTCCTCTAAATAATTCTATAAAGATGTTATCTCCACCTGGCCAGTGTGGCTCAGTAGTTGAGCATCAACCCATGCACCAAGAGGTCACCGGTTTAATTCCTGGTCAGGGCACATGCCCAGGTTGTGGGCCTGATCCCCAGTGTGGGGCATGCAGGAGGTGGCCAATTGATGTTCTCTCTCATTGATGTTTCTCTCTCCCCCTCTCTCTAAAATCAATAAAGAAAAAAATAAAAAGATGTTATCTTCATTTTCTAAATGAGGAAATTGAGCTTTAATGGGATTAAATGACTTGCCTCAAATTATACACATCAGAACTCCTGGCTGAATTCAGTAATTTTTATTTTTATTTATTTATTTTTATCCTCACCCAAGGATATTTTTCCATTTTTTGTTCAGATAGAAGGGGAGGGAGAGAGAGAGAGAGAGAAACATCGACGTGAAAGGGACACATCGAGTGGCTGCCACCTACATGACCCAACCAGGGCCGGGGACAAACTGCAACCGAGGTACGTGCCCTTAGCAGGAACCGAACCCAGGTCTCTCTGGACCACAGGCTGCCGCTCTGCCGCTGAGCCAAATCAGCCAGGGCAAATTCAGTAATTTTTATACTACAAAACATAGCTTCTTAAACTCTAGAACTCTAGATAGCATAGGAACAATGAAAGCAGAAAGATTATTTTGACAAATGATTTCTCCCATCCTTTATTATAACTCTAAAACTACTAACACAATTATCATAGTTTTGACAATTTTTTTATAGTACATGGAAATTAATTTTGAAAACTACTTACTTTCCTTGAAACTCGTTTACCTAGCCAAAACTTTCTTCCCCTGTTCTTTCTTGTGAACTGTGCTGATTTAATCACTTTATACTCCTTACCTTGCTCTGATATCTGATAAAGCTCATTGTTTTAAGTGGCTTCCTGTGTTGCCAAGTGAAATGATCAGCTTCTGTAGTGTGTACTGCATCTGCCATGACATCAGCTTTAAAAACTACCACAATCACCCTGCAAATAGAAAAGCCGAAAATCACCTTTATTAACTCTAGGCCCAAGGCTTAAAGTCACCAAATAACAGTGCCTCTAGTCTCCGATCACAATATTCTCTGAAGGGTCACAGTTTGCCTGGCATTTGCCATTGACCTAGCAGTTATCTAGACTTTAATTTTAAACACCAGAATATTGACCTGTGTCTTTCACTGTTTTAATTGGTTAATTTGTATTTATCTGATATTTGCTAACTTTTTATAGGGAGTTGTATTTGTAACGGAAGAAGAGAAGAATAAAAAATATTAGTTTTAAAAGTGGCCTATGTGACTGCTTTTCTAAAAAGGTATTTAATGCTCTTAGTACTTTGGCTTATCTCTTTGAAATAAAGCTAATAGACAGGATTGCCTTCACATTGTTGTAGTCTTCCTTTCTTGGCTGATAATTGCATTGCCTAGAAATTGTTAATACTAGCTAAAACTACTTGGCTGCTCTATTAGACGTTTCTTTTTTGTCAAGTTTTTCTCAAACATGTTTCTGCCTTCCGAGGAGAATCAGCTATTTATGAGGTAATGCAGTACCTAAGAGGCCTAATTTTGTGGACATACTTTGGTAAAATATAAGTTGAAGGTATTGGCTTACCAGTTTCTTTCTTTAGAAAAGAACCCCATAAGAAATCATTGTCTATCTCTGGACATCCCAATTGTTGCTATCATTAAAACCAAGAAAGCTCTTTGGTTTGCTTTTTATTTCAGGCCTAGTGATTATGTAATCTAAACATTTCCCAATCTTGTCTCCTACAGGTGGACTGGGTACAATGTGATGGTGGCTGTGATGAGTGGTTTCATCAAGTTTGTGTGGGAGTATCTCCAGAAATGGCTGAAAATGAAGATTACATCTGTATAAACTGTGCAAAGAAGCAAGGGCCAGATAGCCCAGGTCAAGCACCAGCTTCTTCCTTCATAATGAGCTACAAAATACCAGTGGAGGATCTTAAGGAGACCAGTTAGCAGATAATGAGTTAGTTTGGGATATGGGAAAATGGACCACATTAAGACCTTAGTCATAACGTTGAGTGGTTTAGATCCACTCACAGTGTTGCTTCCAAAGACGAATGGCCTTCAGAGAAAGTCCTTGTAGTTGACTTCCTCTTTGCATGGTCTGTGTGATCTACATTCTCTATCAACACATCTGTGCAGAGGGTGTCTTCTTTGGTACAGCAGCCAATGTTTCAGTTCATGTCTCCTTTGAGTATGGTTTGTTACATTAAGGCCAGGCATTTGATTGAGCTCCAGGGTGGCTAGTTGGGATTAATACATTGGTGTGCCATCAGGGAATGTAGGATGTGTCTTATGGCCAGTTGATATTAATTAGAGGTTTACCAACTAGAGATAGCACCATCTGACAGTGCTGATTTGGATCTCCTTAGTTAGGATAGTTAAGAGGAGTCAGAGTACAACTTGCCCCCCACAATTACCTGGCATTTAATGCCCTACAAATACAACTAGGAGAGGAACAGGGCCAAAGTTAACTCCTGTTAGAAGTCATGGGATGGTAGCACAGTCTAGACCTTAGCTACTTGTGCTTGTTTGCACCAAGAAGAAAATCCCACATGAGAGGCAGATATCTTCCTAAGGAGGGGGATGTCTTGTAGTTGAGAAATCTGACTAGATTGTGTTCTGGGAAGAAGAGCTTTTCTTATTTCAAGGCAGGGAGCCTGTTTTGGCTTAGAGAAGTCTTGTTATCTTGGGTCTACATGTTAGAGAAGAGCAAGTATATGGTTTCAGGCTTCTGTAAAAGAAAAGACAAGTTAATGTTTTACTGAGCCACAGTGATGCATGCTTTTTGGGGAAACCTTCATTCACAAGTATACTAGATACCACCAGGCTTCAGGCATGGCCATGAGCAAGACCAGCAAATAACTTTTTGCCTTGCAGCCCTGACGCCAATGTCTGCTGTTTCAAGTACTGGCAAGTTCTGATTGTGGCCCACACCAGATGCTGTTGAATAATGGCTTCATCAGAGGATGTGGGATTGTAGGAACGCTGGGTGATGAAGTTGTTTTAGTAAATCCATTTTTTTAAAAAGAAAAAAGGACTTGTTTTTACTTTTTTCTAAATGTCTCTGACTACTGACTGTTCTATAAATAGATTATTTTTCCTTTTTTAATATACATATATGAATATATAAATATATATATTTACTGTTACCAGCAGCATATGACAGAGTTCCAGCAGCAGAAATCCATTTGGGGGCTTGCTTACTCTTTTTTGCTTTTTAATAAAGAGATCCCATTCCTCCTTGTAGTACAAGGAGTTAGCACTTCCTCCTCCATCCCAGCCTAACCAGATCTTCCGTTTTGTTTTTGTTCAAATAAATAATTATATTTTCTTTGTGCATTGGGACTTGTCCCTGTCTGTTGGGAAACTTGGTCTTACTATATCTATGATGGCTGTTTTGTTTTGTTTCTGTATGTGAATGTTTGAAACTATGGTGCTGTGTCCTCTTCCCTCCTGTTGTGTTCTCTGTTCTTGTTAAGGTATTAGGTGAACTGTATGGAAACTCTTATTAGAAGGGGACTAATTTTTTAAAGAAAAAAAAAACAAAACAAAGTAAAAATAGTGTTTTGTCTTTACTATCCTGTGTCCCTTTAATTTGATTTTAAAATTTTGTTTGACTGAAATTCATCAGTTTTACTTTTAAAGGGGGCAGGAGCAGGGTGGACCTAAAGAATAGCTTCTAATCTCTTTCCCATTTCACACCAGTTGGTTTGAAAGAAACGTCTTCTAGTAACTAGAAGTGAAATGTGCTGTCCAGTCACAGTCTGAGTGGGTGTGAGATTCAACTCAAACGGCATCTTACTAAAAAAACACAAAAAGCTTTTCTATAAAGTCCAGTTTTTGTAAATGCTGTATGTTTCAACACTACCTATTTTTCAGTCACTCTTCCCTTAATCTGTAACATTTCAAGTGTTTTGACCTGTTAACAGGTTCATAAGGGTTGTTGCTGTGCGTGTGTCTTGAGAATCTTGTCTCAGGTGTGTGTATGATTTAAGATTTCAGTGGATATTGCAGGATAACTAACCAATTTCATAAGCTTTAGTTTTGCCAAACTATAAAGATACTAAGAATGTCATTTGGTTGATGTTCTAGAAGAAAGCACAATATTTTTTGCCTTTTGGCCTTCTCTGTAAAAATTCTCAAATACTTGTGGGTTAAAAATTGAATGCAATTTTAAGTGATGACTAGAGTACGTTAAAAAATATCCCATTTTTCCTTCCTAGTCACCCGTTATCTACTCAACGTCAGTGGAGCGGCATAGGATGCTAAGAAAGATGGCTAAGGTGCTTTGTTTCTTGGAATATGGTAGATGGATATAGGTGGCTGTTTAAGGAATGCTTTATGTTCTTAATACAACATTTGCCTGCTAGAGACCTGAAAGAAAAATGCAGGACAGTCTCCAGCCATGAATAATAGCTTCCTGTTTTTCTTCTGACACTTTGAAACAATACTTTAATGGCTACTGTAGGATTTTCTGTATTTGAAAGTAACAGAGGATTTGCTTTGACTCTTGACCATAGATTTAGACATAGGCTGAGATGAACAGGTGAAACTAGTTTTTTTCAGAGAGAAGAGAAAGAAAAATTAACATACAAATATTTTGGAATTAATAGATTCATTTATTTAAAGAAATTCTGATGCTAACAAAACATTATTTTTAGTTAGAGGAAATTACTATTTACAACTTATTCCATTCTTCAGTATTGTAACATTTTATATTAAAACGGACTTAAGCCCTGGCCGGTTTGGCTCAGCGGTTAGAGCATCAGCCTGCGGTCCAGAGAGACCCGGGTTCGGTTCCTGCTAAGGGCACTTATCTAGGTTATAGAATGAACAAATGTTAGGTTTTTGATCGTCTCAAAGGGTGGGTAATTAGAACTATGCAAATCCCCAAATTTACAAGTACAACTGAAGCATTGACAGTGGCTTTCTTTTTTGGGAAACAAGGGGCATTGTGTATTTCACTTTGACAGTTACTGCAACAAAGCCATGTTGAGATGTAGGCGCTAGGCTCCCTAAGTTGCTGCAACTTTGCACTGCATGATTCAAATTTGTGCCTCAATAAAATTACAAATTACTGTATATCATACTTTGAATAATTGAAAAGGCAAACCTTAAATCTGATTCCCCACAATATACGTCAATAATAAAAACCCTAGCAAAGGCTAACAGACTTATAATATTAGCACAGTTTTTCCTGTGCTTCACTTCTGTACTTCTCTGCTTTTGTCTTTAGCAAGTATCTAAAAAATTTGTTTTTCTTAACTTTTTGAGTGAAAGAAACTCCCTGCTTGTCAATATTTTGATTCTATAATCAAAAGCCCTTCTTTTAAAGGGTGAGATTATTTATCTTTTAAAGGAAAAGGTGACAATTTGGAGTGGGATTTGTAAATTGTGGGAAAATTAAGCTGTTAAAGTCCCATGTATAACCAGGTTCAGTAAAGGTTTATGTTTGAACAGGTGTGTAAGTAAGTTGATTTTACAGTAGGTCCTTAAGTATAAAATTTAAAGAGTGGGCAATTGATTTGCTGTGCCCCTCTTTTTTTTTTTTTTAGTTAAAGTATATCATTACTTTTGGATATGGGTGTGTCAACTGGTATTTACAGCATGAGAAGGAAAGAATGGATGTTAATAAATTTTGGAATTGCAGTCTTCTGGATTGGATCATATCCAGTCACCACTATGCAATGAATGATATGCACTGGGAAAGGTTAGGATGGGTTTTTAAAGATGTATCCTGCTTATTATTACTTTTGCAGTACTCCAAGATATCTGAACAGAAATGTCTTTTGTAAACCTCAAGACCCTTCATTGGTTATTCCCTTATATATTTATTTATCTACTAGTGAGACACTTAAATATAATATGGATTTTAATTTGCCAGGGTTTTTGGTGGTGCCTTATGAAAAGTATAACCAGATTTCTTTTTTTATAGCATGTTTTGCATTTTTTTGTTCTCTGAAAGAATATTAGATATGGTTATCTGCATTACATCTAAAAAATAAAGAACATTTTTGTGTGTGCTCAGGTTCCCCCTACTCCGTCATTTACATTGGTGGCAACTCTATATGGTAACCAAGTAAAGGTAAATTTTAGTTAATGACATACTAATGATCCTGAGGAAAACTAGCAAGTATTTGAGAGCCACTTCTAACCTGTGCCAAACCAGTTTCTAATATTGCATTTGCTCTCTATAAAATAAAAACAGGCCTCAAATATGATCAGTAGTGTGATTAACCTACTGCATTTCTAATAATAGTATTCTCAGAAAGTGTGAAGTTGGAGGATTTCTGAAGATTTCATCTATTTTCGGCAAGAATCCAGTGATGACCAGCAGACATTTCCCCACCTTTGATTCTTGAACAATTTATTCATTTGAAGCAAACCAGTAATTTGGAAAATGAGGAAATACAGTTGACCATTGAACAACATGGGTTTGAATTGTACGGGTCCACTTATACACAGATTTTTTTCAACAAATATTGTACATGTATTTTCCTTAGTTTCTTAATAATTTCTTTAGCTTTATTATAAGAACACAGTATATAATATATATAACGCACAGAGTATGTGTTAAGTTTTGGGGGAGTCAAAAGTTATGTATAGCTATTTAACTGCACAGGGGGTGGGCACCTCTAACCCCAGCATTATTCAGAAGTCAGCTGTACTTTACTTGGACTCCTAATGCTTAACACTATTTTGAACTGCAACTTACTTCAGAGAAGTAAATAGCACTTTCCCCTCATTGCCAAGGTTACCAGGCTATCCAACCATTTCTGAAAATGTTAAGGTTTGCTTGCAGTGGAATTGTCCACAAACGTGAAGTGTGTGACTGTATGCATATGTTGGGGAGGAGTATTAGTGGGAAGGAGGAGAAAGTCTGGTTCTCTTAATTTGGAGAAGAATTTTTTTGCCAACAAAGAAAGACACCTGAAATTTTCATAAGGTTACACATTCTTTTGTTCTTAAAAATTGTGTGGGATTCGCCCAGTTTAAATCAAGCATTTCTTGCAGCCTTGGCACTGTAATTGATACCAATAAATTGACAATCCAGAATCTCTTTATGGAAAGGTTAGCCATTAATTGGGAAGTCACACATGTTATAAGTAAAGAACAATACAAAGAATATAGCCAAATACCGCATTGTGTGAATAAACTTGGGAAAAATACTTCAGGTGCCCTGGCCCATGTGGCTCGGTTGGGCGTCATCCCCATGCACCAAGAGGTTGTTAGTTCAATTCCCAGTCAGGGCACATCCCATGTTGTGGGCTCAATTCCCAGTAGGGGGCATGCAGGAGGCAGTCAATCTCACATTGATGTTTCTTCTCCCTCTAAAAAAAAAAAACTTTAAAAAAATAATAATAAAAAAAGAATGTCTTGGTGATACTGGCAGATGAAACTTGTGTTAAGGAACCCTGATGAGTTGTAAGACATAAGAGGTGGTCGGAATTTTCTGTAGTTTAAAAACAAAAACTTCAGAACCCCAGATGAAGACTTCAGGTAAAGAACACAATTTAAAATCAAGTAATCCAGGTTTTACGGTTCTTTGTATGACCTTATGTTAGTTACTTAGCTTTTTTGAGTCTTGTTTTTCTACGATGTGTGGGTTAGTTTATATGGATACAAAGATATTTAAGATGAGATATTTAACACATCACCTTGAGGGGTGATGAGTTTTAAGGATGTTTCTTAATAAAACTTTTATAGAATTTAAAGAGTAAGATATAAATGGATTTCGGACATGTAGTCCAAATCCCCATTCAGTGATAGAAAAGTCTATTCAGTACTCCTGAGGAGAGAACAGACAGACTATATTGAATATCTAGTCTCTTTTTTAAGCATTGGCCATTAAAATTCATATTAGAGGTCACCCACTGTCTTACCTTCACTTTGGTCAGAATTGTGCAGTTCAGGAAGCACTTTCGTGTGTCCCCCAAACCAGCATCTTGACATTCTATTCAGTGCCGAACTCTGTGAAGGTAAGGTGAGTATCCGATACATTTTCACAGACCTAACTGTGACACTCTCCTCCTGAATTGACCTGGTCTTCATAATCTTTCTCCCCACTCAAAGCATAGGCCAGTTTCTTCTTCATACTAGGCTGCACCCTGCTGAAACAGGCCACCTGGACCCTGGCAACTTCAGTCTTCTTCCTGGCTTACCCTTGCCATTCTCTCTACTTGGGGCTAAGCTTTGTTGAGACCTAAAACAGATTCTCACTAATACTCTTTGGAACTGAGAACAATTCAAGCACATTTAGCCTTGGGTAGTGCTCAGCTTCTGCTTCGTAACAAACTCACTCCAGAGTGCCAATTGGAACACTGAGGATGGTTTAATTCACTTTGCTTCTCATCCCTGCCACCATCTAAAATAGAAGCCCGTCCAGTGATCAGCCCTCTCTCCTCATGTCTCCAATTTATTTTCCCATTGCTACCTTTCCTGCCAATTCTTTGCATTATAAAGACCTCACTTCCCTATTCCTTTATAAACTTGAATATTTTTTCATTAACTGGAATCTGGCTCTAAGTCACACTTCCCTTGGGATTATTTCAAGTGGAGGGTGCTCTCTTTACTATTACAAAGTGTGAATGGGTGGATTGTAGAGGCTGTTGCCCCTGTATTCTTGACTTCTGTTGCTACGCTGAGGCCTCTATTCCGCTGCACCATGCATCCTCATCACTGTCATCTCATTACATTCACTGAGGACTTGGATGGTTCATGGGCATGTCTACCCCTGGGCCTTCCATCATTCTGGGCCATATCATTCATCACAAAAGACTTTACAGTTTCTGGACCTCCACTTTAAATAATCATATTTACACCAGTTAGCCAACCAATTTCAAGGCCATACCTTGGACTCTGTCAAAAACGAATTTCTGAAATGTTATATTTTAAGATCCCATTCATACTACCATGGTGTGTAATGTCTTTTGATATCTCTCTCTATATATATATGTGTGTGTGTGTGTGTGTGTATACACTCTGACCTCAGGAAACCTCCACTTCCTTAATCACTTTTTTCTTCCACTCTGCCCATTCACTCTAGCTTCACCCCCTTTCTTCTCCATTTGGCATAGACTCACCCATGGTCTGTTGTTTCCCCACCCCTGCAGAACCTTGTCTCTGGATCATCTCAAAGCAGTTTAGTGCCCCCAGTGGTCCAACAACCTTTTCCATTCTTAAAGGCTATTGGTGACTCATCTTGTCAAATCTCTATGCTGTCACCTCTCTTCCCTCAGCGGAGGCCTTCCCTCTTCACACTGAGGAAATTGAAGCTTACAGGAGAGCTCTAAGCTTCTCTCATCACTTCTACCACCAGCATTCTCATCTGTCTCAGAGAGGTGTCTGTTCTCTGGTCAACACTGAACGTATCGATGAATGAGCAAGTAAGTGAGTCCCATCCCATCTTAACTCCTTAGAGACCTGTTCCATCAGTCAGTCCCTCTCTTCTTTATCTTCAGTGTCTCGTCTCTAACTCATTTAACATATAAACATGCTAGAATCTCCTATATTAATAATCTCTGTTGAATCTGTCTTCCCTCTTCTGCCCTCTAATTTCCTTGATAGCCACGCACCGTTTGTTCTATTTTCAAATCACTCCTTAGTCTACTGTAATCTTGATTCTACCCTCTACATTCCACTGAAATTACTCTTATTAGAGTCATCAACTACATATTGTTAAATCCAATGGACACTTCAGTTCTTACTTGACCTCTCCAGCATTGACACTATTGTTTTCTCCCTTTAAAAAACTTCATTGGCTTCTTGGCCACTGCTTTTCCCTAATTGTTCTTCTCTCTATCTGCTCTTCAATCAGTCTCTCTCTTTTTTTTTTTTTTTATCCTCACCCGAGGACATTTTTCCATTTTTTGTACAGATAGAGTGGGAGGGAGAGGGGAAGAGAGAGAGAGAGAGAAACATCGACGGGAAAGGGACACATCGAGTGGCTGCCACCCGCACGACCAACCAGGGCCGGGGACAAACTACAACTGAAGTACATGCCCTTAGCGGGAACCGAACCCGGGTCTCTCTGGACCGCAGGCTGACGCTCTAACCGCTGAGCCAAACCGGCCAGGGTAATCAGTCTCTTTTTAAAATTAATTTATTTATCTTTATTGTTGAATGTATTACAGTAATCAGTCTCCTTTTTACCTTTTAAAATGGTGTCATTAGAGGTTCTTCTATATACCCTCCTTGGATGCCCGCTGTACCCAGTAACTAGCACAGTACCCTGTATATAGTAAACATTCAATAAAGAACTTGAATGAATGCTGTTTCATGCCTTTGTTCCTACCTAGATAGTGTTTTTTTCTTTTATTATGGAATTTATTGGGGTGTCATTGGTTAATACATTTTTAAAAAATCTGACTTAATTTTTAGTTAAGTCTCCCAACATATTCAAATTTATATCATATTCTGTCATAAATTCAGTGTTCCTGTTCTCCCAGTAAACCTTGGACACCAGTGAACCTCACCTAATAAAGTATGTCCTTTCATCTTAGCAAACCCTCCCCAATCACCTTGATGGTGACATGAAAGAACTGTAATAAGGTCATAAACCCTCAAGTTCAAAATCATCAATAGCAATGTAGCTATTTAAAGGAACCTCAAATTATGAAATGAAAATTTAATAAAATGTAACAGGACCTTTCCACAGGTATCCTTGCAATGCTGACAGCCATTATAGACTTCATGATTTTGATTTTAATGACAATGCAGAATTTAACTTGAATAATCTTTGAGAAGAACTGAGAGCATGAGATTTTCTGTAGTAGGAATTATCTTAAGTATAGCCTGTTGTGAGAAACAGTTAAACAATGTATCACTTGACCTGGCCACATTCAATACATGTGTATGTTTTCTCTCCCATATGAAATCTCTCATGACCCCAAAGGTATGAACTCATTCCTTCTATTTGATGAGAAAGTTTAACACATTCCTTCTATTAATAAGTTTTCTCTCCAGCAGGAATTCTAACATTACATTAGGCTCGGTTTTGGATAAAAGCCTTGTGATGGTACCCACTATATTTATGTGTTTCTTTCAAAGATGTACATTCTGGAATCTAGTTTGTTAAGTGTGAGCCTGGTTAGAGGCTTTGCCAAATAACAGGACTTTTACACAGTTCCTGTTCGGTATAGATGATTTGATGTTGAGTAAGAAGTGAACACACTTGAAGGGCTTTGCCATGCACATTACAGTTGTGAGATTTCTCTCCACTGCCTGCCACTTGCCACATACATTACATTTCTATGGGTTCTTTAGATATAAATTCTCTGGTGTCTAGTGTGGTGTGAGACGTGATTAAAAGGTTTGTCACACTTGCCCTGGTAGGTTTGGCTCAGCGGTAGAGCATCAGCCCGCAGACCAATGAATCATGCCTTGGATTCAGGTCAAGGGCAACGTACCTCGGTTGTGGTTCATCCCTGACCCTGCTGGTAGTCAACCAGTTGATGTGTCCCTCTCACGTGGATGTTTTTCTCTCTTTCTCCCTCCCTCCCACTTTATCTGAAGATAAATAGAAAAATATCCTTTGGTGAGGATTATAAATAAAATTAAATAAATAAATAAATGGTTTGTCACACTCATTACATATATAAAGGTCCCTGTGCAGAATGAATTTTCTGATGATTAGCGAGATTTCAGCTTCCTCTAAAATTCTCCCCACAGTCATTACATTTATAAAGTTTTTCTCCAGTATAAGTTTTCTTATGTTGCAGGAGGTTTGAACGCCCAGAAAAGGCTTTGCCACACTCATTACCTTTGTAAGTTTTCTCAACAGTATGAATTTTCTGATGACTTGGCATGTTTGAATTTTGACTACAGCTCTTGCCACATATGTTATATTTATATGGTTTTTCTCTGGTATGGATGCTCTGATATCTAGTAAGTTTTGCAAATTGGGTCAAAACTTTCCCACACTCATTACATTTCTAAGGTCTCTGCCAGGGATAAATTCTCTGATAACTAGGCAGGTTTGAGCTTTCTCTAAAAGCCTTCCCACAAACATTACATTTATAAGATTTTTCACTAATATGCATTTTCTGATGCTGGCTAAGTAATAAGGATGCATAAAAATTTCCCCATGTTGGTGTTGGCACGAAAAGGGATTCTCTAAAGGGGTGAAGCAGAACAACTATTGTTTAAAAAAAAGGGTTTTTTTCCTTTTTTGCTTTTAGAGAGAGAGGAAGTGAGAGGGAGAGAGAGAAACATTGATGAAAGACAACAACAATTGGCCGCCTCCTTCATGCCCCCCACTGGGGATTGGGCCCACAACCTGGGCATGTGCCCTGCTCAGGAATTGAACCGGTGACCTCTTGGTTCATGGGTCGATGTTCAAACAGTGAGCCACACCAGCCAGACCAGAAAAATTATTGTTAATAAACTGCTCAACTTGATTACTTTCATAAACTTTCTCTTCAGTTTGAAACTTCTGAGGTTAAGTTAAATGTGACCGAAACCTTAATGCAATTCTATTTTCAGAACATTTTATGTACTTGCTTCCTGCATTGATTATATTATTATTTAGTTTTAACAAATCTTTTTTATATGACTTACGTTTATAATATTGGTAAGTACTTCTCCTTATTAAAGCACTCTGATTTAGAGAGAAATTATTCCAGGATTTGTTACGCTGTTGACCTCTTCTACCAGTGAGATTTTCTCATTTGGGTGTACTCACATCTTTGTAAGTTGTTTCATCATATCCACACTGGCTCTCTAACTCATGCATATTTGGCTGGACTTCCCTGAAATCAAAATCCTTGATGTCATTATTTTGTGTTTTTCCATCATCAATGTTTAGAATATTCTCCTGTGTTTCTATTCTATTTGATGATAATTCTTTGGTCACATATCTAACAGATACTGATTTCTGGAAAGATGTTAACCTCACCCAGAATGAGCGGGTTCCTGCAGCTCTCCACATCATGTCCCTGGCCCAGTCCCCTGTGCAGGGTCCGGGCATCCCCACTGCTCTTGGAGAAGTCAATGTCCATATCCTATAGATCAACTGTATCTAGGAAAGAGTTATTTCTGGCTCCTCTTTCTTTCCTCTTCCTCTAGGATCCTTTCTTAGGTAAGATCAGTTTTTTTTTATCCTCATCTGAGGACATTTTTATATTTATCGTTAGATAGAGTGAGAGGGAGAGAGAGAGAAACATCGACCTGAAAGGGACACATCAACTGGTTGCCACCCACACGACTCCAACCGGGGCCAGGGACAAACTGCCACCAAGGTACGTGCCCTTAGGGGAAAACTGAACCCGGTCTGTCTGGTCCATGGGCTGACGATCTAACCGCTGAGCCAAACTGGCCAGGGCATAAGATTAGTTTTGATAAACCAATCTGTGGACAGGGAGTCAGGGAAGGTATTTTTAATATTCAGAGAGTCCTCAAATCCAGAATGTTGAGAACAGGGTGGTCTGGGGCCATGAAGTGCGGGTTTCAAACAGAAAAACCAAAAGTTGTTCACTTGAGTGTTGCAGGCCTGGTTAATAAAATGGCATAGGTTTCAGGTATATAATTCTATCTGTATGTTGCCTCCCTATACATTGTCGTCCCTCTCAATTTATTATTTTATGTTTGGATTGTCATGCCATCACCTACTCTTTCCTTACTACCTTCCTCATTCTTCAAAATTCAGCTCCTCTCCAAAACTCTTCCCTAAATCTTTCAGATTATGCGTAATCTTATTTAGATGCTCTTTCGTAGAGTTCTTATTCATTAGATGGTACAGCAGTTCTCAAAGCATGGTCTCTGGATCTTGGGCCCTACCCCTGACATCTTGAATCAGAATCTCCCAGGCAGAGCCAACAATCTGCATTTTTTTTTTAATCCTCACCCAAGGACATTTTTGCATTTGTCTTCAGATAGAGCTGGAGGGAGAGAGGGAGGAAGAGAGAGAGAGAAAAACACTGATGTGAGAGAGACACATTGACTGGTTGCCACCCACACAACCCCAACCGGGGCCAGAGACGAACTGCAACTGAGGTACGTGTCCTTAGCGGGAACCAAACCCAGGACTCTCTGGTCTACGAGCCGACACTCTAATCACTGAGCAAACTGGCCACGGCAACAATGTGTGTTTTAACAAGCCCTCCAGGTGATTGTGATGCATGCTAAAGTGTGAGAACCACTACATTGAGTTATATTCACTGCATTTATATTTCCGGTACCTAGCACAATACCTAGAACAAGATTATTATAAAGATCTACCCTCACAAAGAACTGAAAGCCATCTTCCTGTAGTCTCACACACTAATCCTGATTCTTTTGAGGATATGAAAAATTATTTCAACTGCCTTTTTTGACAGCCCTTTAATATTTGATGATAACCATTTTTCTACCTCCCCAACCCTCATCTTCAATCTGCTGGTTTAATATAAATTCTTTCTCATGTGCTATGACTTTGAGTAACTTCAAACTCAAACTCAAACTCATTGAATTTATCTGAACAAACTTCAACTTAGTATCTATCTTAAACATATATTCAGAACATCCTTTTAGCTTTCAAGCTACAATAGAAAGGTGAAACTGTCTGTGAGGTCACCCCAACAAGATGGAGTTAACAATGAATAGGATTAACATTCCATTTGTACAGTTGGAGGTATACTACGGGAACAAAACGTGATCCAAAGCTCTGTACATTCTCTATGTCAAAGAACCTTGAGATAGCATTAAAGTAATAACATTAAAGTAATTCTGTGAAGTGGTTTCATACACCTGAATGGATGGTTCCCAGCCCTGGTGGTACATTAGAATCATCTGGAGGGCTTTGAAAACCATGCCTGCTACTCCTGCCCCAGACTCACTGAATCAGAGTATCTCAGAGTGGAGCCCAAGCATCCATATTTTTTTAAACAGCTTTATTGAAGTATAATTCACTCTTTTTAATGGATAAGTCACTGATTTTTAGTAAATTTACAGAATTGTGCCACCATCACCACTTCCAACTTTGTTTCCATCACCCCAAAAAGGAACTTTATGCCCATTCAGAGTTGGGTTTCCCATCCCAACCCTAGGCTGCCATGAATTTACTTATGTCTCTACAGTTATGCCTTTTCTAGACCCAAGTATTAGGATTGTTAGAAAAGCTTGCAGTTGATTTTAATAAGGAGCCAGGTTTGAGAACCCCAATTCTAAATTCATTCTAAGGAATGTTAATGGTTTTTAAGCAGTTTTACATATTTTCCTGTGTTCCCCCCCCATGCCAGCACCATCCTATGTACAACTATCATTAGTATGACAAGATTATTAATGTGACAATATAATTTAATAGACCATTCTATTATTTTTTCTGTGTACCTTTTAGCATTTTTCTCTATAATCAAGGTATTTTCAAATATCTCCATTCTGCTTTCTTCCCTTTGGCCTATAAATTACCAGCAATGAAAATTATCTCAGGAGCATTCTTCTGAGATTATATAGGTTCCAGAAATGATTGCAACATATTGGTGTTGACCCCATCTGTAAAGTCATTTTTTTTTTTTTTTTCATCCTCACCTGAGGACATTTTTCCATTTTCTGTTCAGATGGAGTGGGAGGGAGAGAGAGGAAGAGAGAGAGAGAGAGAAACATCGACGTGAAAGGGACACATCGAGTGGCTGCCACCCGCACGACCAACCAGGGCCGGGGACAAACTGCAACCGAGGTACGTGCCCTTAGCGGGAACTGAACCGGGTCTCTCTGTACCTCAGGCCGACGCTCTAACCGCTGAGCCAAACTGGCCAGGCTGTAAAGTCATTTTTATAAAGTCTTTCTCATTGAAGATTTCTTCACTAGATGTTTTGCTGTCTGACTAAATTCTCTGCCAAAAATTGTTGCTTCATAAATACATTAATATTTACAAAACTTTTGGAGAAAATCTATTTCTTGGTTTTAAAATATATATACATGCACATTTGTTTAAAAATACTAAAAAGAAGAAATAAATGAAAAATTATCCCTCAAAAAATGACCACTGTTAAGATTTAACCAAATTTACTGTCAGAGAACTATCTGTATATTTATGTATGCATATATACAAATATGAACATAAATGAGGTCACACTCTATGTAGGTTTTTTTTTTTTTAATCCTCACCCAAGGACATTTTTCCATTTTTGTTCAGATAGAGTGGGAGATAGAGAGGAAGTGAGAGAGAGAGAGAAACATCGACATGAAAGGGACACATTGAGTGGTTGCCTCCCGGACAACCCCAAGCAAGGTGGGGACAAACCACAACCGAGGTACGTGCCCTTAGCGGGAACCGAACCCGGGTCTCTCTGGACCACGGACCGACGCTCTAACCACTGAGAAAAACTGGCCAGGGCTATGTAGTTCTTTTTTTTTTTAAAAAAAATATTTATTTATTTATTTAATTTAATATTTTAGAGAGAGAGAGGAGGAGGAGGAGGAAGGATGAGAAAGAGAAAGAAAGAGACAGAAACATCTATTTGTTTTTCCACTTATTTATACATTCATTGGTTGATTCTTATATGTGCCCTGACTGGGGATCTAACTCACAACCTTGGCATATCAGGACGACGCTCTAACCAACTGAGCCAACTGGCCAGAGCTCTATGTGCTTTTTTCTATCTTGTATTATTATTATTGTTTTTAACTCAATGAGAACATTTTGTGTAAGGCAATGAGTAAAGATTTATATTGTTTTTAGTGGTTATATAGTTTTACATTAAATGGAATCTATTTTTAAGAGCTATGCATAGTGAAGACATTATTTCTTTGTCTTGTATTGCAAATTTCTTTACCACTTTGTAAGCTTTTTAACCTTACTTATATTTTTTTCTTTATAGACATTATTAAATTTTATTATATAAACTTAACCTTTTAAATTGTATAATTCCTGGTTTTTCTGACATGCTAAGAATGACCTTCTCTTCTACAAGATATTAAAGACACCTTCATGATTTTGCTTAATACTTTTATCATTTTATTCTTAAAAAAATTTTTTTATTGATTGGTTGATTTGAGAGAGATAGAGAGATCAATTTGTTGTTTCACTTATTTATGCATTCATTGGTTGTTCATTGGTTGATTCTTATGTGCCCTCACCTGGGACTAAACCTGTAACTTTGGGGTATTGGGACGATGCTCTAACCAACTGAACTACCCAGCCAAGGCTGTTATACTCTTGATACTAAGTCTTCATTTCATCTTGAATTGGTTATTGTGAGGAATGCCAAGTTTTTTTAGATTATTCCTTTCTTGAGTACATTTTCTAAATTTCGTACAACATATTCTTTCTCTCTTCTAAGTAGTTGAGCACTGGCCTTGCATTTTCATGCATGTGTAAATATAGTCATTCCAAAACCTCTACTTTGCAAACACAACTTTACATATGTGTATACATTCAATATACTCACTGCATTAGTTATCTAATGCTGTGTAACAACAATACCACAAATTTAGGTGCTTAGAACAAGACACATTTATTACCTCAAAACTTCTGTGGGTCAGGAGTCAGAAATGCTGGGTCCTCTGCTTCAGGGCCTCAACAAGGCTGTAATCAAGGTGGTGTTTGAGGTTTGGTTTCATTTGAAACTTGGCTGGGAAAGAATCCCTTGCAAGCTCATGTGGTTACTGTAGCATTTAGTTCTTTGTGGGTCATCATACTGAGGGCTTCAGTTTTTCACTGGCTGCTGGCCAGAGGCCCCTCCTCAGTTACTTGGCTCATGCACTTTCTCAATGTGGCCACTTGTTTCCTCAAAGCCAGAGAGGGAGAGAGTCTCCTAGCAAGACAGATGTTACAATCTCATGTGTACATGACATAATCACATACATCCCATAGTCTTTTTTCTTTTTTCTTTTGCTTGCTTATATTCTAAATCACTGATTTGATTCTCAGCTTCATCTTCTCTACTGTTGATTCCCTGTAAATTATTCTTCATTTCAGTTAGCAGTGGTTCTCAACCTTCCTAATGCCGCAACCCTTTAATACAGTTCCTCATGTTGTGTGTGGGCGGATCTGCATGTGGGCGGACCTGCCTGGAGACAGGCAGAGCGGCGGTGTCTCGTTTCCTAAGACCATCAGAAATATGTGTTTTCTGGTGGTCACAGGCGACCTCTGTGAAGGGGTCGTGATCCACAGGTTGAGAACCACTGAGTTAATGTATCCTTCATTTCTAACTGGTTCCTTTTTTTATGGTTTCCATGTCCTTTTTTATGCTATTGAAGTTCTCACTAAGTTCATCTACTCTTCCCCTAAGTACATTGAGCATCCTCATAACCAGAGTTTGAACTCTGCTTGTAGATGGCTTGTCTCCATGTGCTTTTGTTCTCTTTCTGGAGTTTTGTTTCGTTCTTTCTTTTGGGACATGTCTTTTCATATTGGCAGCCTCCCTGTTTTTGTTTCTATGTACTAAGTAAAGCTGCTATGTCTCGTGGGTTTGGAAGAGTGGCCTAAAGTAGTAGGTGTTCTGTAGGGCCCAGTGACACAGCCTCCTGTTCACCTGAGCTGGGCACTCCAGGTGCACTCTCCTGCCCTTGTGGGCTGAGTATACCCTCTTCTTGTAGTTGAGCCTTGATTGCTGTTGGCACATCAGTGGGAGGCTGATTCACTGCAAGGGCTGGCTGTGAAAACTGTGGAGGATCAACTGTACAGGGGCCCACTCCACAGAGCAGGACTTACTTCTGCAAGGTTCTGGTGCTTGCTGAGTCTACCCCATGAGCGTATCACTTCTGGAGATGGTTGGTGGTGCTTTGATGTGGTCTGAAACTATCCACCGGGTACACTGTCCTTGGGGCCTCCCAGGAGATGCAGGCCAAAGTCATCCATGACCTGTGTTCTGCCCAGGGCCACCCAGCATGAGCTACAAAGTGGTCTGCAGATGGCTGCTACTTGTGCTAGACTTGGAGGTGCCCTGGGGAGGCCCAGCTGTGAACCAAGGTTGGTTGTTGCTAGTCTCAAGTCTGGGTCTGTTACTGGACTACAGGGGTCTATTTGCCTGTGTGCATCAAAACCCAATAAGACATGAACAAGTGTTTGCAGCCCAGAAAGCAAGGATTTGTTAAGGAGATGGTGCCGTACCCAGGAAGCGAATGTTTAAAATAAAACTGGCTCCCTAATGGCTTTCAGGGGATGGATTATATAGGAAAAAAATTCATTAATTGTGGTGACTAATAGAGTTAGGGTTATGGTCTCTACTGATTGGTTGGTGCTAGGGTAGGGGTAATTGATCATTACATTTGGTTCTGATTCAGCCATGGAGTTATTCTGTCCAATTCCTCAAGGATTTGTTCTGTGGGATCATTCCACTTTCCTATGTCCAAAGCTAAAATATAACTGAGGCCAAGACAGTATATTTAGTTTGATTGAAAACTCTGTCTCTATATTTAATAGACCCAGGACCTTGTTTCTAAGATTACTGGATGCTGATCAGAACCTCATTGTCCTGAGGACTTAATGATTAATCAAAGGAAAAGGAGGTGAGTGAATCAGAGTATTAGGGGAGGCTAGTTTGAGTCAAAGGAAAAAATAAATTTAAAAAAAATCCAGATTAAAGAAAATAAAGTTTCTGCATGATTACAGGGCCACTTAGTGAGCTACATATGGGGCACGCTGAGGCCAGACGCAGCTTGTTTGAGAGATTTTAAGAAAGTCTGAAGTATGAGCCAAGACAGGCCATTTGTATGGAAAAGCCACTGGACACAGCTTGGGTGGGCCCATAAGTTGGGTGGGGTGAGGTGAACAGTGTGAGCCAGGCTGATGGAGACTCAGATATGGCACCCACCTGCCAGCTCTGTTGTGGGGAGGGCTCACCAAAGGAACAGTGGCCTCTGCCAGCACTTCCGTCTGGGAGAAAGCTGCCCCTCCAGCTCTCACGTTGATGCCAGACAATTCAGTTCCTCCCCATATGTCTCCGGTGCCTTTGGACCTGCTGCTCCAGCGCTGGAGCTCGAAGTGAGTGAGTTCGTGTGTGGGCCCTGGAAGAGGAACACCTGGGACTCCAGCAGCCCTCAGTCTCACTCAGCCAAATCCTGCTGGTTTTCACAGGCAAAACTTATGGGGACTTCCCTTCCCGGCACGGGAACCCTGGGCTGGGGAGCCCTCACTTCTCAGGGAGGACTTCTGCAGTTGAGATATCCCTCCCAATTTTTATCCTCCCTACATGAGTGTGGGATCAGCCCATTCCATGTTTCTGCCCCTCCTACCTGTCTCTGTGTGGCTTCTTCTTTACATCCTTAGTGGTAGGACTTCTGTTCAGCTAGATTTCAGGTGGTTCTGAATGATGGTTGTTCTGTAGTTTAGTTTGAATTTTGATATGGTTGTGGGAGAATGCGAGTTCTTCATTCACTTATGCCACCATCTTGACTGGAAGTCTGTTCATATCTTTTTAAATGTCTATGCAAAGCATTCTTTTAATATTTATACTACAATCTGGATGAAGAAATCAGATTTTGAATTTTTCAATTCATAAGATTCTCAGTATACATAGTTAAGAGTCTTTGCAAATTTGTTTCCTCTCTGTACATTTTTTTCCCCCTGAAGCCTCATGCTTTTGACGGCTGTAAGCAAAAATTGCTATATTTCCCAGTCCCAATTTTCATTCAATGTGAGGATTTCCTCATCATTGAAATTACTCTGTCTCTCCCGTGCATCTTTAGAGTCTCTATTTTGTTCCTAGGGATGTAAGTTGGGAGTTTAGTACATTGACTTCTTTTTTGTTTTTTAAAAAAATGTGTTAGGCCCTGGCCAGTTTGGCTCAGCGGTTAGAGCGTCGGCCTGCAGTCCGGAGAGACCCGGGATCAGTTCCCGCTAAGGGCACGTACTTCGGTTGCAGTTTGTCCCCGGCCCTGGTTGGTCGTGTGGGTGGCAGCCACTCGATGTGTCCCTTCACGTCGATGTTTCTCTCTCTCTCTCCCTCCCACTCTATCTGTACAAAAAATGGAAAAATGTCCTCGGGTGAGGATAAAAAAAAAAAAAATGTGTTAGTTTCTTTCTTTGTTTTTAATGTTTAGAGAGAGAAGGAGAGGGAGAGATAGAAACATTAATGAGAGAGAAACATTGATTGGCTGCCTCCTGCACCCTCTTACTGGTGATTGAGCCTGCAACCCTGGCATATGCCTTGACCGGGAATCAAACCAGCAACTTCTCCGTGCACGAGTGGACACTCAACTACTGAGCTATATCCGGCCGGGCGTAAATTTATTTCTTTATATGTGGTATGAAAAGATCAGAGACAAGAGAAGAAACTGGAAGCAGAATTCAGAGTTTTAAAGTATCTTATCTTAAGTTTGTAAACTAGTAATTCCTTTCTAAGGTGGTAAGACTGTTATCTCTGCTACTGATAGCCAATAGCTATATATCCACTGCCTACAGATTTGTTTCTACCTCAGGAAGAGCATGAGTCGGTGGTGGCTTTGTGTAGTTTGAAGTTCTTTTATAGGGTATATTTAATATTCTAGTGCTCTAGGTTCTATGGAGAAAAAAAAACCATATATAGCCCTGGCCGGTTTGGCTCAGCGGTTAGAGCGTCGGCCTGCGGTCTGGAGAGACCCGGGTTCGGTTCCCGCTAAGGGCATGTACTTCGGTTGCAGTTTGTCCCCGGCCCTGGTTGGTCGTGCGGGTGGCAGCCGCTCGATGTGTTCCTTTCACGCCGATGTTTCTCTCTCTCTCTGTTCCTCTCTCTCCCTCCCACTCTACCTGAACAGAAAATGGAAGAATGTCCTCGGGTGAGGATAAAAAAAAAAAAAAAAAAAAAAAAAAAAACCATATATATATCTATATCTCCTAAATAATATCTTTGAATTACATAGCCCTAAGATTTCCAGGCATCCTAATGTCAACTTTTCCATACTTCTGCTGCCAATAGGATAGTATCTAAACTGTTCCTAAAAGATGGCTAATGCTTGCATAAAAGATGTGTCTGGGAATAGTATGTATAAATATCCTAGTTCCATCTTGTTTTTCCTAATATTACCAATCCAGCTACTACTGTACAATTAATATTTGTTTACCAAGCAGAGACTTTTCTGTCTGTGAGAGGGCTGCCTTGTGTGGGTGGTACGGAGACTAAGGGAGGTGAATGGACAGGCAGAGGGAGGAGATACTGTGCTGAGTTCACGTGAAATTCCCAGTTCCCAAGGTATTTCTCTGCTAAACTGCGTCTTTCCAAAGCTTCTTCTGTACCCTCTCTGGTTAGCAGAGAGGGGATGAAAGAAGGAAATTTTGTTTTAATCGAAAGAACAGGAATTTGAGAACTAAGGTCAAGATGAAGAAAAATAAACAGTATGTTAATGATACTGTTAGAATATTTTGATGGAGTTATAGACAAAGCTGGAACAAAATGTGGAAAATTCTGGTATTAGGGCCTGTCTACCAGAAATTGAGGTGTGGAGTGCTCCCTCTCCCCACCCCCACCCCCACCCCGCCACTATCGAGTCATTTCTTTCCAAGTGATCAGTAAATATTGCTTTTATAGCTACTATGGGGAAGGGGGAAACTCCCCTTTGCCTCCTCTGGCCAGATAATCAAGTGAAAAGAAGGCAGACTGACAAGAGAAACTCAAATTTAATAGTGTGCACTTATATAGGAACCCCCACATCCATGAAAGAATCAGAGACTCCACATACACGAGATAAAAAGAGAGGTTGAGGGATATAAAACATCCTGAGCTAAGGATGAGGTAAGTTGCGTTGGGGGTTTCAAAAGGTCATTGCAGGCCCTGGCCGGTTTGGCTCAGCGGTTAGAGCATCGGCCCGTGGTCCAGAGAGTCCTGGGTTCGGTTCCCGCTAAGGGCACGTACCTCAGTTGCAGTTTGTCCCTGGCCTCGCTTGGGGTCATGTGGGTGGCAACCACTCAATATGTCTCTCTCATTGATGTTTCTCTCTCTCTCTCTCTTCCTCTGTCTCTCCCTCCTGCTCTATCTCAAGATAAGTGCAAAAAATGTCCTCAGGTGAGGATTTTAAAAAAAGAAAACAAAAACTAAAGGTTATTGCAGGATGATAAGAGCAGACCTTTTAGTAAATAGAAGTTGGCTCTGCTCTACAGATAGGTCAAAAGAAGTTATCTCTGATAGTCTCTTATGTACAAGGCTTTTCCTTGTAATTCTTCTAGGTAGTTAAGGGGGTGGGGTGGGAGTGGGGTGGGGGTGGGGCCAGAAATCTCTTTTGAGCCTGAAGCTAAAACTGCCTTTAGTTCAAAGTAATCTAAAAGTAATACGAAAAGCAGCGGAGGCCCAATATCGAAGTGCTGCAGGTTCTGGTCCAAAGAGCAGGTGGTGAATGAGGCAGCAGGAGGGCAGAACAGCCTCATCAGCAGGCAGATTAGGTACAGAACAGAGATCTACGAAAACCAGAATGGAGGGCCATGCGACAGGATGAAACTCACTCTCACAGGCCTGCCACAAGGGAGGGAGGAAGTCCACAGCGGTCATGGGAGATTATGGTGGGTACCAAGTAAAAGTGCGAAAAGAGTGCATGGGGAGCCCTGGCCGGTTTGGCTCAGCGGTTAGAGCATCGGCCTGCGGTCTGGAGAGACCCGGGTTCGGTTCCCGCTAAGGGCATGTACCTCGGTTGCAGTTTGTCCCCGGCCCTGGTTGGTCGTGTGGGTGGCAGCCACTCGATGTGTCCCTTTCACATCGATGTTTCCCCTCTCTCTCTTCCTCTCTCTCCCTCCCACTCTGTCTGTACAAAAAAAATGGAAAAATGTCCTCAGGTGAGGATAAAAAAAAAAAAAGAGTGCATGGGGAGCTTCCCGTGTTCACATGGCACAAGGTGAAACCATACCTGTATTGCTTTAAAGTAGCAGTACAGGTTCCCAGAGCAGAAAGCCAGCACGGATTCCTTCTGCATTCATGTTTTTAAAATGCCCTCAGATCGAAATGACTAAACAAGGTAGTGTTTATGTCAACTTGGGAAGTTGTGTTCAGGAGTGGGTAGATCTAGGTTTTGTAGGACCTGAAGTTTAGACAATAGTGGGGGGGGCCTCCTTTCCGAAAAATAGTGCAAAACTAGGAACTGAAAAAGTAGGCACAGGGGATTGGAAAGCACCCGTGCAAGTGAGGGGCCCTGAAACGTGACCTTTATTAACTTCATGATATACTTGCCTCTGCCGGGTGAAGCAGAGGGATCCGGGAGAGACCCGAGTTCAAATCCTAACTGTGTTACTTAGTAGCTTTGGAATCTTGGGTAATTTACTTCCCTTTGAAGCTTAGGTTCTTACCTACAAAATAGGGACAGTGTTAATCTTCCTGGATTGTCAACGAAGACTAAAGAGGAGAATGTATGTTAAAGCACCTAGCCCAATGCCATACCTGCAAATATTGATGACTTTACGTGGTGCTAACTTTTGGTAGGTATGGTTGTTGATGAAGAAATGAACATTAATTTATTCTGGTCATTATCGTTTAGAGCTTGTTAAAAAAGAAACAACAGGCCTAAAATGGAGTCACTTGTGCTAAGCTCCGTGTCAGTGAAATAAGACTTAGTAACTCACCTAATTGTAGTTCCAGACTCTTCCAGGAATGTGACCTATAAGCAGTCAACCTGGAATGACCTAGTCAGCACTGTTGCCAGTGGAAACGGTGTCCTCTCACGGAATCACTAGGAAAGCATTTCAGGGACCCACGTAGGGGGAGGTTGTGGCCTGGTTGTAAGATTTACCGAAGAAGCTGGAGCAACCACAAAGGAATGTCTTGAATTCAGCTCTGGTGTTTTATCTCCATCTGTTCCACCTCCGTGAAAGAAGTTCAGCCTTGTCTTCATCAGGCCCCTTACACAGGCCAGTGTCCAAAAGTTCTGTGCCCGGTCAAAGCTCACTGCATGGCTGTCCCCATTCGGCCTGCATAGTTCGATCCCAGCTGCTCCCTGGTGGGCTGGTGCTGTGTGGCACTTGGAGTCCCAGCTGCTAGACCCTCATGGTTGCTATGGAGACAAAACTCACAAACAAATGGGGGTGGGAGGACTTTGTTTAGCTTGGGTTATATTATCTGGGCTTGGGAAGAGCCAGGTGCCCTTTCAAACTAACCAATCAACTTCCCAATCTTTTGGGATTTCTGATGGGTCCATACCATAACCAATCTATTTCCTAGATCTTTAGGGGATGGGAATGTGTGTGTGGGGGTGTTTTATCCAATCCGATTCTTTCACCAGGCTAGACAGACAGGCCTCTATGGTCGCAGTCTTGGCTTCTGTGGGGCATGCCCAGCAGAGGAATTTACCCCTTATTGTTCTAGCCTCCCTCCCCTGCATGGATCTGCGGGAATGGACTGGATGGGTGGTTCCCTGGGGAGTGTGTGAAGCTCTAGCTTCCTAGAGAAGCACACCCAATATTGGGTTCAGCTTCTCAGTTTATTAGGCTTAATTTTTAAAATTTTCACCTGAGAATATTTTTCTATTTATCTTCAGATAGAGAGGGAGGGAGGGAAAGAGAGAGAGAAAGAGAAACATCGATATGAGAGAGACACATCGAGTGGTTGCCTCCCACAAGACCCTGACTAGGGTCAGGGATGAACCGCAACCAAAGTACGTGCCCTTACGACCTGGCTGTGACATCTGTCACCCCATTGATCGCCAGGGTTGATTCGGCTGATCTGGCTGGCTAGGCGGGTGTCTCCCTCCTCCCTCAACCGATCCATGGCAGTCCCTCCCGAAGCTGCGCGCTCGGTCGAAGAGGACGACCTTCCCCCCAGAGGAGAGGTCCTGTCTTCGGTCAAGGGTATACGAGTAGCTGCGCTCTCCTGCTAGAACCTCCAGACAAGCTCTCAAAATACGTGCCCTTAACCAGAATTGAACCCATGACTCATTGGTCCTTGGGCCAATGCTCTAACCACTGAGCAAAAAGACCAGGGCTATTAGGCTTAATAATGTCAATTCCCTTTGCTCTCTTCCTTTATTAATATCTAGCTACCTATGCTAATAGCACTAGTCAGGTAATCTGCATGGCAGACCCCTGTCATCCCTTGAAAGGAAGATGACCTTGCCTGAAACAATCCACTTCCTTTTTCCTCTACTCCTTTCTGCCTTTAAAAACCTTCTATTTGGGCCCTGGCCAGTTTGGCTCAGCGGTTAGAGCATCGGCCCGCAGTCCAGAGAGACCCAGGTTCGGTTGCGGTTTGTCCCCGGCCCCAGCTGGGGTTGTGCAGGAGGCAGCCACTCGATGTGTCCCTTTCATGTTGATGTTTCTCTCTCTCTCCCTCCCACTCTATCTGAACAAAAGTGGAAAAGTGTCCTCGGGTGAGGATAATAAAAAACAACAAACCTTCTATTTGGGCTCTTTGCAGCTTAAGGAAATAGAGAGGGAGAGGACACTTTCAGCACCTGATATTCTCAGACAACTCCCCATCTAAGTACTAACCAGGTCCAAACATGATTAGCCCTTGTCAACAGCTTGTGTGCCCAGAGAGCCCACACCTGGCCTCTAGGCCCAGCAACACTGAGTGGCTTGCTGCTGTTTTTGACATGGGACCACCCTGTGCCTTCACTCGACCCCAACCTCTTTGTTTCAATAAGGTTGGAGTAGGGTATATGCGTGGCCTGTGATTTCCATCTTAGAGTCGGGTAAATGGGGACCCTCACCCACTTGTGGAGCCAGAAGCTCTTCTGGATCTCGGATTCCGTTCTCTCCATATCTCGAATCGCCCCCTCTCCAGCGCAGGAGCACAAGCTTTACTCTTGGGGTACAGGTCCCAAAGCAGCATAGGCAGTCACTCCACTGGGTGTCAGGCAGGCCTTCTGAAGTGCAGGTTTTGTACCGTAGCACTGGGAGTTCTCCCTGGCATTGGGGAAAGAAAAGCTCTCCTTCTGGTGACTGGATTGTCCAAAGTGCAAGGGCATTTTTATTTTTCGTGGGAGTTCAGGACCACTCCTGAGGGGCAGGAAGAATCCCGCAGAGGGAAAGAAAGACCCAGGGACACCCTTGTTTTGTGGGGTGTGTGTCTGGCCTGGTTGGGGCGGTGACAAAAAGAGAGGGAGGCCAAAGCCCCAGCGCCTGCGTTCCCAGGCAGGCCTCCCATCCCAGGACTGCCCAGGCCCTACCGCTTAGCTTCTGCAATGAGGCAGATGGAAGTCGGGGTCGGTGGTGTTCGGACTGGTATGGGAGCAGATACTGACGGAGGCCTCACAGCACCCCAAAACCTGATACCTTGCCTTCAGGCCTATTACCACTGCCCCCCACCCCCCACGTGCACAGGCCCTCTCCCAGATCTGCTCTGGCTGAACCTCCTGCCTGCCTCTTTCCCTCCTCCTCAGGTTTGAAGGGACAGGAAAAGGGCACCTCCTTTGGGGTGTGGGGTTCCCTCCTTCGCAGGGAAGGTGCAGTGCCTCAACACATGGTTTGCTCAGTTTGCTCCCTCCCCAGAGCAGGAGCACTGCCTTCTCTCGGGGTGGGGGATTCCCAAAGTAGCAGGGGCTCTTCCCATCTAGGGGGGTGGTGAGGGCAATATGGGCTCTGGAGTTTTGGGTTTTCTCCATAGCGGTGGTTTCTCTTCCAAGCATGGGGGCTTCTGTCCCCCTTCCCGGCACTGGTATTTCAAAGTAGCCCTGGGCTCCCCCTTCCCAGTGCAGGGGTTTTAGGACCACCCCTATGGGGCCCAGGGCTCCGTGGGGGTGCACCCTTCCCTGCCCTCAAGGGGACAGACACACTCAGGTGATACCATTGTAATTAACCTAGTTATTGACAACAGGAAAGAAGCAAAGGGAAGGCCAAATATAGGCATGTCATGTGGGCAGCTTCCCCAGGAAGCTACAACTTTGCGCTCCCCAGGGAGCCACTGATCTATTCCCCAGGAAGGAACTGGACAGGGAAGGTTGATGCATGCCCAGTAAAGTTGGGGTGACACGAGGAAGGTGCTTACCTGTCAGTCACACCTGGGAACAGGTCATTGGCCAGAAAAGGCATGGCCACTGCAAGGACACAAATTTGTGATTTTTAATCCCCTAAAAAAAGGAGTGCACGCTCTTGGGCTGTTGGTTCACCTGGGACTCTTGTTGCCGGGCGCTGTCTCTCCTGGCTCCCCTGCATTCGCCCACATGGCTGTGTGGACTCACACACACACACACACACACACACACACACACACACACACAGTGGATGATGGACAGCAGCTAGGCTCATGCTGAACTGACCTGGCTGCAACCTGGAACAGAAACTCTGGACACTGGCTTTGCTTTAGCGCTACTGAAACCCCAGCTATACTTCTATGACTGACTGGTCTAAGGGAAATGGGACTTTGAAGACTCAGGGATGTGATTCCATGCAAATAAAAACCACTCATCCCGTACTAGTCTCAGAAAATTCTTTTTCTTGAGGTATTGTGATGAGTCAATCCCCAGCACTCAGTGGGGAAGGGATACCTCAATTTCCCCAATAAAATTCTTTCAGCAAGTTGGGGAGGGTGAAGGTAGCTCCCTTCGCAGAGTGGGGTACATCCTCCTTATTAAAAAAGAAAGACAGACAGACAGACAGAAAAACAAACACTTAAATTTCATATAGCTCCTGGGAGCTCCTTTCTACTTGCTAGATGGGATGTTGCCTGATTCATGAATTTTTTTTAAAACTTATCTTTATTGTTGAATGTATTACAGATGTTCCTCATTTTTCCCCTATTGACCCCCTCCTCCCAACTCCCGCCTTTCCCCACACTGTTGTCTGTGTCCATCGGTTATGCATATATACATATAAGTTCTTTGGTTTATTTCTTCCCACCCCCCAAACCCCTTCCCTTTGAGGTTTGTCAGTCTAACAACCAATTTGTACTTCTTAATCCCTTCACCCTTTTCACCCATTCTCATGAGAATGTTTCTGTTCTGCATGTTCATTTTGTTTGTAGATTCGATTGTCAATAGATACGTATTCATTGCCATTTTATTTGTTCATATTTTTTATCTTTTTCTTCAAGAAGACCCTTCATCATTTCATATAATAATGGTTTGGTGGTGATGAACTCCTTTAGCTTTTCCTTGTCTGGGAAACTCTATCTGTCCATTGATTCTAAATGACAGCTTTGCAGGATAGAGTAATCTTTGTTGTAGGTTCTTGCTTTTCTTTTTTTTTTTTTATCCTCACCTGAGGACATTTTTCCATTTTTTGTTCAGGTAGAGTGGGAGGGAGAGAGAGAAACATCGATGTGAAAGGAACACATCGAGTGGCTACCACCCGCACAACCGACCAGGGCCGGGGACAAACTGCAACCGAGGTACGCGCCCTTAGCGGGAACCGAACCCGGGTCTCTCAGGACTGCAGGCCGACGCTCTAACCGCTGAGCCAAACCGGCCAGGGCAGGTTCTTGCTTTTCATCACTCTGAATATTTCTTGCCACTCCCTTCTGGCCTGCAAAGTTTCCTTTGAGAAATCAGCTGATAGCCTTATGGGAACTCCCTTGTAGGTAGCTGACTGCTTTTCTCTTGCTGCTTTAAGATTCTCTCTTTGTCTTGAACCTTTTGCATTTTGATGATGATGTGTCTTGATGTGGGCCTCTTGGGTTTCATCTTGCTTGGGACTCTCTGTGCTTCCTGGACTTGTATGTCTGTTTCCTTCACCAAGTTAGGGAAGTTTTCTGCCATTATTGTTTCAAATAGGTTTTCCATTTCTTGTTCTCTCTCTTCTCCTTCTGGTACCCCCAAGATGTGAATGTTGGCACACTTGAAGTTGTCCCAGAGGCTCCTTACACTATCCTCATTTTTTTGGATTCTTTTTTCTTTTTGCTGTTCTGATTGGGTGTTTTTGCTTCCTTATGTTCCAAATCAATGGTTTGCTTCTTGGCTTTACCTACTCTACTATTGAATCTGTGTAAATTATTCTTTATTTCAGTTAGTGCCTCCTTCATTTCTGACTGTGCATCCTTCATTTCTGACTGGCCCTTTTTTATGCTCTTGAGGCCCTCACTAAGTTTGCTGAGGTTCTCACTAAGTCCATTGAGCATCCTTATAAGCAGTGTTTTGAACTCAGTATCTGTTAGGTTGCTTATTTCCATTTCGCTTAGTTCTTTTCCTGGAGTTTTGTTCTGTTATTTCATTTGGGACCTGTTTCTTTGTCTCCTCATTTTGGCTGCCTCCCTGTGTTTGTTTCCATGTATTACTTAATGAGAGGTATGGGGCTATCTCAGACCAGATGCTGCTTGTTTGAAAAAATTTAGGAAAACCTGAAGCAGGATCCAAAACAGGCCAATCCTATGGTTTAGCAACTGGCAACAGCTTGGGTGGGCCAGAAAGCTGGGTGGGGTGGGGCCTCAGGGAATCACCAGGGCGGGGCAACCAGTGTGAGCCAGGTTGCTGGAGTCCCAGATATGGTGGCTGTCTGGCGCCCCAGGGAAGGGCTCACCAAGGAACAAAGGCCTCTGACAGTGGGTCTGACCAGGAGAAAGCTGTCTCTCCAGCCCGCACTCCATTGCCAGACAACTCAGTTCTTCCCTGAATGTCTCTGGTGCCTTTCAAGTTGCCTCCCCCACACTGGAGCCTGGAGGGAGTGAGTCCAATAAGTCCATGTGCGGGCCCTTTAAGAGGAGCTGCCTGGGCTCCAGCTGCCGCAGCCTCCCTGCGCCTCAGTTCCCGCTGGTTTTTCCAGCCAGAAGTTATGGGGATTCTCTTCCTGGCACTGGAACCCTGAGCGGGGTGCCTGGTGTGGGACGGGGACCCCTCAGTCCTCAGGGAGGACCTTTCCAGCCGAGGTGTCCTCCTGATTTTTATCCACCACAGGTGAGTGTGGGACCAGCCCGTCCACCTCCGCCCCTCCTACCAGTCTCGATGGGGCTGCTGCTTTTTTTTTTTTTTTATCCTCACCCAAGGACATTTTTCCATTTTTTATTCAGACAGAGTGGGAGGGAGAGAGAGGAAGAGAGAGAAACATCGACATGAAAGGGACACATTGACTGGCCGCCACCCGCACGACCAACCAGGGCCGGGGACAAACTGCAATCGAGGTACGTGCCCTTAGCGGGAACCGAACCCGGGTCTCTCTGGACCGCAGGCCGACGCTCTAACTGCTGAGCCAAACCAGCCAGGGCTGGGGCTGCTGCTTTAATTCCGTAGTTGTAGGACTTACATTCAGCTCGATTTCAGGCGGTTTTGAATGATGGTTGTTCTGTAGTTTAGTTATAACTTTGATGTGGTTGTGGGAGGACGTGATACCGCGTTTACCTACCCGCCATCTTGACCGGAAGTCCCCTGATTCTTCAATTGTTGGATAAAGCCAATTGAATCTTCAAATGTACTCAGTTGAATTTTGTTTTTTGACAAGATCTAGTTCTTGGAGACGGAGGAAAATATCTTTAATTCATTTAAATGTTTCAAGTATCCATTGAGTGAACTGAGCACTCGCAGGCTTTTTGCTATATTCAGGAGATGACATTGTACCATCTTAGAGTAGCTTTCGTTGTAGTGGTGCTAGGTCTGGATTATAACCACTGATACCAACACTGGGACAATAGTAATTCTTGGAATGACTGCAGTTGCTGAGAGAAAGAATCATGGGCAGATCCAGTAGGAGGAGAATGATCAAACTGACTCTTCTTTCCTTTTACAGCCTGAGAACAGCTGAGGAACATCCAGAGCTGAAATGAAACCCAGAGATGAGCCCTGGCCAGTTTGGCTCAGCGGTTAGAGCGTCGGCCTGAGGTCCGGAGAGATCCGGGTTCGGTTCCCGCTAAGGGCACGTACTTCGGTTGCAGTTTGTCCCTGGCCCTGGTTGGTCGTGCGGGTGGCAGCCACTCGATGTGTCCCTTTCACATCGATGTTTCTCTCTCTCTCCCTTCCTCTCTCTCCCTCCCACTCTATCTGTACAAAAAATGGAAAAATATCCTCGGGTGAGGATAAAAAAAAAAAAAAAAGAAACCCAGAGATGATCCGGTCTTACCCTCTTGTTGTGCACCTGAAACTCTGAGGACTAGAAAGGTGAACTGACCAAGGTCATGTGTCTGATTGGGGTCACATCCAGGACTAGAATTACAGAGTTCTACTTCCTAGGCTATCCACTCCCCACCATCACACTGACATCTGCACTTGCCTTGTTCTCCATTTATGCTCCCTCTTTTTGCCTTCCCCCTCCCCCCAAAATGGTCACCTAGAAGACCACCCTATTCCAATAGTTGCTTCTTTAGGTTTTTGCCTCTTAGTCGACTAGTATGTAGAGGCCTTCAATTGCTGAATTTCGTGGTTGGTGGAAACCAAGAATTCAGTCAGCAATGCAGAGCTATTGTTGACACAAACACAACACTAGCCAGTCAAAGGACAAATCATGAAGTTCTGGACACTCCAGCTTGACGGGTCGTTAGGAACTTGGAGAGCATCCAAGGAGGAGCAGTGACCACAGTGGGTGAGGTAAGAAACAGCACTTAAGAAAGATGAAAGGATTGGTGATTATTTATCTTGGAGAGGGACAGGTTGAGGGTGGCTTTTAAAAGAGTGTCAAGCTCTGGCCAGTGTGGTTCGGCTGGTTGAGCGTCATCCTGTGCACCGGAGGGTTGCTAGTTTGATTCCTAGTCAGCCGGGGCCCATGCCTGGGTTGTGGGGATTGATCCCTGGTTGGGGACGTGCGGGAGGCAGCCAATCGATCGTTTTTCTCTCATTGATGTTTCTATCTTTCTCTTCCTCTCCTTTCCTCTCCCTCTAAATATCCATTTTTAAAAATCTTAAAATATAAATAAATGAAAGAGTGCCAAATACAAGATCAGTGTAGTACATCTTCCTTGAGGACTGTGTGAAAAATAAGACAGCGGCAGCAAGAGAAGTTAGGCTTCAGAGGTTTACAACTGGCTGCCCATTAGAACTACCCAGGGAGCTTAGTTTTTGCCCAAAGACTGAAACTGCTCTTTTTAGATATTGTTACCCCGCCCTAATCCCTCACTGTAGCTCTGGCTACAGTGTCGGGATGTGGGAGCCCTGTGGAGAATTTCTCCACTCACTTAGAGCCCCTGATCACTGTTAATCAGCCAAGCGCTTCCTGCTGAGACCAGTTACATAAAAGCTGCAAACTCTCCCCTCTGTACTCTGAGATTCAGACAAGAAATCAGGGAAACAGGGATCAGAAGAAACTGGATGCAATTGGAAAAGAACAACAATGAACTTTCTGGAGTGAAAAAGAAAAGGTATGATTTTCCTCCCTTGACAGGGAGGGCAGAAGAGTGGGGGAGGATTGTCGAACACATCCTGACAGGAAAGAGAGCCTTCTGATTAGATTTTAGAAATATTCTTCATGTCTGATGCAATTTTCAGTGAAAGCAACATTTTCCTTGTCATTTCAGTACTCACTTCTTGTGGGTTCGTTTTAATCTCATGGGCCAGCGATGGCTCAGATAAACACAGTGCCAAGAGCTGGGCTTGTTAGCCTTTCTTCCCGACCGAGTTAAAGGGTAGCATGGTAATTACAAATAATGGACTTCAGAATCTTACACGCCTGAGTGCAAGTTCCGGCTCTGCCATTTTCTAGTTACCTGACCTTACGCAAGTCGTTTAATTCTCTCTCAGCCTGTGTTTTCTCATCTTCAAGAGGCCATAACAACAATCGCTGTTTCATAGGCCTGTTCTGAGGGTAGAACGAGATGGTGCCTGTGCAGCAATTAGCACAGTGCCTGGCATGTTGAAGTGCGTAATAAACGTCAGTAATGGTGACGATCGATGGTATTAATATTCTTTGCCATAAGTTTTATCACACTTATAGAATTGAGGTTAATTACCCTATCTGAAGGCAAACACAGCACAAGAGAAGACTCACTAAAGTTTTCAGTAACACCTGTGGTTCCCGAATGTGCTATCCCAGCACATTTCATGGCAAGGTCAAGTTCTTGGGCTGCAGTCGTCAGGGAGCAAACCATAATCTTAAAAAAACACAACTTTTATTTTAAATTAATTTTAGCCATACAGAAATGATGCAAAAATAATACAGAGAATTTCCATTGATCTCACCCAGCTCCTCTAATGTTGACATAGTACAGTTGTTGGAACCAGGAAATTAACATTGGCTGAGTACTACTAATCTAAAGACCTTATTCAAGTTTTATCAGTTTTTACACTAAGATCCCTTTTCTGTTCTAGCATCTTATCTAGGATTCTATCCAGAATTCCATGTTCACGTAGTTTTTTTTTTCTTTCCCTTAGTCCCCTGGAGCCTAAAAATGTTCCTCAGTCTCCTTGTCTCTCATGATTTTGACCCTTTTGAAGAGAAGTGATCAGTTATTATGTCCAATATCCCTCACTCTGGGTTTGTCTTATGTTTTCTCATGACTGTGCTGAATTTTGTCTTCCTGCAGGAACACCATAGACATTTTGCTGTGTCCTCCTTAGTACATCATCTCACTGTTAGGCCAGGAGCACCCTGCCATCGGAGTGCCTCTGTAGAGATGGCCTTTCATTGTTCTTGCTTATCAGAACATTCTGTTCATCTCACCTGCCCCACATCCCCCCCGTACGGGAACCAGACCCTCCGCAGTTACGGTTGAGCAACCGTTACCCTGTTTGCCCGGTCTTTGTCCCTGCACCCTCCTGAGGAGCCCGCCCCAAAAAACTCCATATAAACGGCCAGCCCCGGCCAGTTTGGGGCTGACACCATTTGGACTCAGCCCGTCTGCTTTGCAGATGCCCTGAATAAAATTCTGTGCCTGCATCACGTTGGCCTCGTGCATTCCTCCCTTGGTGATCCAACATTTGGTGCCCAAACCCAGGAGGGTTCAGCGAGTGGGGATCGGGCAGCGAGCCGGCTGGGACACCTGGGTGTGCTACTCGGAGAGCAGAGGGCAGTGGAAGCTCATCCTGGGCTACCCTCCGAATCCCACCAGGGGCTCTGGCGTCAGGCTGGCTATGCCTCTCCCCCGCCCTGCAGGCCCTCTCCAGACAGCCAGGGAGGATGCCGGACCGGGAGTGTGTCCCTTCTGTTGCTGACCACCTGATCAACAGTGGCCGATTCCCTGGGGGTAAGTGACCAGCCTCTCTCTCTCTCGTCTTCTGTCTCCCTCTCTAGGGGTTAGTGACCAGCTTCTTGCTCATACATGGCTTGTCACTCACCTCTCACATCTCGAAGACCTTGTGCAAGGTCAAGAGACCCCCATGGCCTTTTGGCCTTGGATTCCTCTAACTGGGGACGCCTGGCTTAGTAGACTCCCACTGACCCTCATGGTACGATGCATCCGACCTGGGACACCTGTCTGGCCTGGTGGTTGCCATCTCCTTTCCTGGCTTGTCATTCACTCGCCTCTCTCAGAAATTTGCCATGGGCAACACCCAGTCTGTCCCACCCAAAACCACCCCTTTTGTTGTCTCCTTAAGGCCCTTGACCAGCTTGGACTTGCAGGGGTCATTAAACCCAGGCATCTCATTTTTTATTGTAATACCGCCTGGCCACTGTACAAATTGGATGATGGCTCCCAGTGGCCTGAAAATGGCACTTGTGATTTCAACACCTTGTGTGATCTGGATAACTTTTGTCACCGCAATGTGAAGTGGTCAAAGATTCCTTATGTCCAGGCCTTCTTCACCCTTCAATCCTGACCCTCTCTGTGCCAATCCTGTTCTACCTACCAAATTCTCCTTACTCCTACTCCTAACCCGTCTGACTCTGACTCTAACTTTGAGAGAGCAGATGTTTGCAGGGTGACCCACTGGTCTCCCTACTGCCGGCAATATTGGAATAAACGCTCGTCTATGATTCAACCTTGTCTCTGCTTAATTGGCTCAAGTAGTGACAGGCAGCCTGGGCCCTCTTGTTGTCTGGTTTCATTTTTTGGTGACTCTGGTGGGATCACAGACAGAACCCCTCTGTGGTGGGTACTGGGGATCCTGTTTGCTGCCAGGACTGGGAGTTTCAGGGGCTGAACTTTTCCTGTTTTGAGTCTTGGCCATGGCCTCCACAATTCCCGTCGTCCCTCCTAAGGTCGAATGGAGCATTCTAGCTCAGTAACTCTGTAATTCTGTAACGAAGGCGTCTGCTGTCTGTTGCCTCTCATCTGGAATGAGCCTGCTCAGGTCCTGGTTGCAAGTGATCTCTCACGGTCCTTGGCGTGGTCTCCGAACACGAACCTGATCAGCTTAGGGTGGAAACATCCTCTGCACGGTGCAGGGCATTCTGTCTGATGTCCTGTCTGGCTGTACACGCAAGAGGGCACAGTAAGCCACAAAACTTTCACTTGTCTGTTGTGCACACTTGTATGTTAGGGTAATTTTGTTTTTGTCTTGTTGCTTAATTGGTTTAAAGGTGGGGGCACACACCATTTGGCTGGGTGCCGCAGCTGCGAGTGGTGGGCTGACCTGCGGCAGGGATTGCAGGAACTTCCCAGCAGCCGCCCAGGGGTGTTTTTTTGTCTTGGTGAATATCCCTGCTCTCCCTCTCAAGGCATCAGCCCCAAGAACACTTAGCCAGGAAAAGAAAATAGATCTGTTGTGTTTAAGAGCTAGTAAGAGTTCTTGTCTGTAACATACGTTGGTTGGGGATGTGCTTTGCTTGATTTCTTACCTGTTGGGGACTTGGCTCGCACTTTGCCGCTTTATGAACACAGGGAGTCAACCCTGCCTCTGCTGTTTGGACTTTGTGCCGCTCAGACCTCGCGAGGGCCATTTTGCTGTGCTGGTTGGTGTGAGATAATAGTCTGAAACTAGTGTCCCAGTCCTTCCTTTTGAGAGCACTCATTTATTTACTTTAGATGTTGTTTCTGTTTTGAAATAGGATAGGATTTCTTCTTATGTGCAAGGTTTCATGTTGTTATATCATAATGATTCTATTCAGAAATATCTAAATTAATGGTTCAAAGAGGGGGGAAGGTCTCACTCCCTTCCCAGAGAGTAGAAGAAAAATGCGATGAAATAAGTCTTTTTTTTTTTTTTTAAATGATCCTCACCTGAGGATATTTTTTCCATTATCTACAGATAGAGTGGGAGGCAGGGTTGGGGGAGAAACATCGATGTGAGAGAGACACATCGATTGTTTGCCTCACGTACGACCCGACCAGGGCCAGGGACCAAACAGCAACCAAGGTCCATGCCCTTGACCAGAATTGAACCCGCAACTCTTTGGTCCACGGGTGCCAAACTCAGCTCTAACTCAGTTTGATGCTCTAACTCAGTGGTTCTCAACCTGTGGGTTGCGACCCCTTTGGGGGTCTAAGGACACTTTCACAGGGGTCACCTAAGACATAACAGTAGCAAAATTACAGTTATGAAGTAGCAACGAAAATAATTTTATTGTTGGGGTCACCACAACATGAGGTACTGTACTAAAGGGTCGCGGCATTAGGAAGGTTGAGAACCACTGCAAACTGCTGAGCCGTTCAGGGCGTGAAATAAGTCTTTTAAACACTCCAAATCATCCTCCTGGAGGCCCGGGAGCCACAATGGTCCTGGGACCAATGGAAAATTAATACCACCCCAAAATCCTGTGCAGGCTGTGTAAGCAGCAGGGGCCAGTGCCCCATATTAATGTGAAGGTAAAAAAAAAAAAAGGTACTTTTTGCCCTGGCCAGTTTGGCTCAGTGGTTGAGTGTCGGCCTGCAGACCAGAGAGTCCTGGGTTTGGTTCCCGCTAGGGGTACGTACCAAAAAAAAAAAGGTATTTTTATTTAAAAAAAAAAATTAAATTAATTAATTTATTTTTGTTACAGATGTTTCTCTTTTTCCCCCCCACTGATTCCCTCCCCGCCCTGTCCCCAGCTTCGTTGTCCATGTCCCTTGTTCATGCACACATGCATATAAGTTCTGTGGTTTTTCTCTCCCACACCAACCCCTCTTCTGCGGGTTGTCAGTCTGTACCCCACTTCCACATCTCTGGACTACCCCCTTCCTCAGACTGTGCAAGCTGCTGGAGGCCTGGGACCTGCAGTGCCTGGAACAAGCCTCAGGGCCTGTTACCCGCCCCCACCCCCACCCCCACCCTCTTCTCCACCCTCCTAGAAGTAGCCAAGGACACTAGATAATTAAATAGCTCACTTTTGAGCACACTAAAGGAATATAGTAACCACCAAGAATCAGATGAGTAATTTAAGTTTGAGATATATTAAAAAATATATTTTTTTCTTTATTGATATTAGAGAGAGAGAAAGGAAGGGAGAGAAAGAGAGAGATAGAAACATGATGAGAGAGAACATCGATTGGCCGCCTCCTGCATGCCCCCCACTGGGGATTTGGCCCACGACCTGGGCATGTGCCCTGACCAGGAATCGAACCAGCAACTTCTTGGTGCATGGGTCGATGCTCAACCACTGAGACATACCAGCCGGGCTCAATTGATACTTTTTAAAGTTATTAACATAAAATACAGGTCTATTTTGCCTGGGTTTGCAGGAATAAGTTTGTTATTGATCTCTGTACAAAATTTGTCAAGAAAATGAATTGGGTAATAATTGACTGTTTTTTAAGAAGTAATAAATAAATATAACTAAAATGAAGGGTTTTTGATAAAACTTTTCAGTAATAATTATATATACTAAATATAGTTTTCCACAGTCTTTGGTAACTTAAACATTGGAGATCTGTTGGGTTAAATGATCAAAATGTCAAATATCGCCCAGGCCAGTTTGGCTCAGCGTTTAGAGCATCGGCTTGCAGTCCAGAGAGACCTGGGTTCAGTTCCTGCTAAGGGCATGTACCTCGGTTGCAGTTTGTCCATGGCCCTGGTTGGGTGTGTGGGTGGTAACCACTTGATGTGTCCCTTTCACATCGATGTTTCTCTCTCTCTCTCTCCTTCCCACTCTAGCTGATCAAAAAATGGAAAAATGTCCACGGGTGAGGATTTAAAAAAAAAAAAAAAAAGTCAAATATCTAGGTATTTAAAATAACAAGATATTACAATGTTAGTTAATCTGAGTTTGCCTACTTTTGGCTTCTTATTACAGAGCAGTTAGAGGATGGATTTAGATCTGTCAATGAATATCTTATATGAAAAAAATGTCTCTTGAAAATGTAAATGTATTTTCCAATGGAAAAAAAAGGGGACATATTTCTGAAAGTTAGGAAATGTGTTCATAAATTTGCCATTCCTTAAGGTATTAAGAATAACTGTCACAGGCCAGAAGTGTGGCTCCAGAAGCTTTTCAGGCCCACCAGATCCTTCTACCTTCCCTCAAACCTTCCCTATTCAGTTCAAAATGCTTATAGATAGTTGGGTTCAGGAAACCAGTGTCCTAGGGGAAGCTTCAAGAAATCTTATCTGAGAGACTTCCAGTCAAGATGGTGGGTAGGTAAATGGTATCGCCTCCTCCCACAACCACATCAAAGTTACAACTAAACTGCAGAACAACCATCATTCAAAACCGCCTGAAATCCAGCTGAATGGAAGTCCTACAACTACGGAATTAAAGCAGCAGCCACATCCAGTCTGGTAGGAGGGGCGGCGGCGGCGGCGCAACGTGCTGGTCCCACACCCACGTGTGGTGGATGAAAATCAGGAGGACACCTCGGCTGGGAAGGTCCTTCCTGAGGACTGAGGGGTCCCCGTCCCACACCAGGCGCCCCGCTCAGGGTTCCAGTGCCAGGAAGAGAATCCCCATAACTTCTGGCTGGAAAAACCAGCGGGAACAGAGGCTCAGGGAGGCTGAGGCGGCTGGAGCCCCAGGTAGCTTCTTAAAGGGCCCGCGCATGGACTTATCGGACTCTCTCCCTCTAAGCTCGGAGGGGAGGCAGCTCGAAGGGCACCAGGGTCATACAGGGAAGAACTGAGCTGTTTGGCACTGGAGCGAGGGCTGGAGAGGGGGCTTTCTCAGGGACAAATGTACTGTAGGAGGCCTTTGTTCCTTTGGTGAGCCCTTCCCTGGGGCGCCAGACAGTCGCCATATCGGGGACTCCAGCAACTTGGCTCACACTGGTAGCCCCGCCCTGGTGACTCCCTGAGGCCCCGCCCCGCCTCACCCCACCCAACTTTCAAGCCCACCCAAGCTGTTGCCACTTGCTTAACCATAGGATTGGCCTGTCTTGGATACTGCTTCAGGTTTTTGCTAAATTCTTTCAAATGAGCAGCATCTGGTCTGTGCGGGTGGCAGCCACTCGATGTGTTCCTTTCACATCGATGTTTTTCTCTCTCTCTGTTCCTCTCTCTCCCTCCCACTCTACCTGAACAACAACAACAACAAAAAATGGAGAAAGGCAGCTAGTTACCTACAAGGGAGTTCCCATTAGGCTGTCAGTTGATTTCTCAAAAGAAACTTTGCAGGCCAGAAGGGAGTGGCAAGAAATATTCAGAGTGATAGAAAGCAAGAACCTACAACCAAGATTACTCTATCCTGCAAAGCTGTCATTTAGAATCGATGGACATATAAAAACTTTCCCAGAGAAGAAAAAGTTAAAGGAGTTCATCACCACCAAACCGTCATTATATGAAATGATGAAGGGTCTTTTTGAAGAAAAAGATAAAATATATGAACAAACAAAATGGCAATGAATACATATCTATCAACAATGGGATCCACAAACAAAATGAACAGGTAGAACAGAAACATTCTCATAGATACAGAGAACATTTTGTTGGTTGCCAGTTGGGAGGGGGGTTGGGGGAATGGGTGAAAAAGGTGAAGGGATTAAGAAGTACAAATTCATTGCTAGACTGACAAACCTCAAAGGGAAAGGGGTTGGGGGATGGGAAGAAATAAACCAAAGAAGTTATATGCATAACCAATGGACACAGACAATAGTGTGGGAAAAGGTGGGAGGGGGGCGGGAGTGGGGAGGAGGGGGTCAATGGGGGAAAAATGTGGAACATCTGTAATACATTTTACATCCAACAGTAAAGATTTTTTTAAAAAAAGAAGTTGCTGCATTTTTTTTTTTATTCTCACCCGAGGACATTTTTGCATTTATCTTCAGATAGAGCAGGAAGGAGAGAGGGGGGAAGAGAGAGAGAAAAACATAAAAAAAAAAAAAGAAATCTTATCTGAGGCATCTTTTATCTAATTATTTATTTTTAGTATTTGTATGATTGTTTTATTTTATTTTTTCTTTTTTTAAAAATATGTTTTTATTGATTTCTTTAGAGAGAGAGGAAAGGAGAGAGATAGAAACATCAATGTGAGAGAGAACATGAATCTGCTGCCTCCTGCACACCCCCTACTGGGGATCGAACCCGAAACCTAGGCCTGTGCTCTGACTGGGAATCAAACTGGGACCTCTCAGTCCATGGGTGGATGCTTAATCCACGGAGCCACACTGGCTGGGCTGATTGTTTTATTTATCTTTTCTTTTTCTAAAATATTTTTTTATTTATTTATAAACTTTTTTTTTTTTTTAAATCTTTATTGTTGAATGTATTACAGATGTTCTTCACTTTTCCCCCATTGATCCCCTCCTCCCCACTCCTGTCCCCCTCCCACACTGTTGTCTGTATCCATTGGTTATGCATACAAGTTCTTTGGTTTATTTCTTCCCACTCCCCAACCCCTTTCCCTTTGAAGTTTGTCAGTCTAGCAACCAATTTTTACTTCTTAATCACTTCACCTTTTTCACCCATTCCCCAAACCCCCTCCCATCTGGCAACCAACAAAATGTTCTCTGTATCTCTGAGAATGTTTCTGTTCTGCCTGTTCATTTTGTTTGTAGATTCAATTGTTGATAGATACGTATTCATTGCCATTTTGTTTGTTTGTATATTTTATTTTTTTCTTCAAAAAGACCCTTCATCATTTTATATAATGACGGTTTGGTGGTGATGAACTCCTTTAACTTTTTCTTCTCTGGGAAACTCTTTATATGATCATCGATTCTAAATGACAGCTTTGCAGGATAGAGTAATCTTGGTTGTAGGTTCTTGCTTTCTATCACTCTGAATATTTCTTGCCACTCCCTGCTGGCCTGCAAAGTTTCTTTTTTAAAAAAAACAAACACTTTTTTAAAAAATTTTGTTTTTGTTATAGATGTTTCTTCTTTTTTACCCCATTGACACCCACCACCCCTTCCTCCCTCACCCCATCCTCGGCTTTGTTGTCCTTATCCATTAGTTATGTGTATATGCATATAATTTCTGTGGTTTATCTCTTCCCTTCCCCCCATGACCCCCTGTTCTGTGGGTTGTCAGTCTGTACCCTAATGCCACTTCTCTAGGTCTACCCTATTTCTCAGACTCTTATGTTCATTATATTCCACAAATAAGTGAGATTATGTGGTATTTCTCTTTTTCTGCTTGGCTTGTTTCACTTAGGATAATACTTTCCAGGTCCCTCCATGTCATCTCAAAGGATAAGAGCTCTTTCTTTCTTACAGCTGCATAGTACTCCATTGTGTATATGTACCACAACTTTTTTATCCATTCGTCTACTGATGGACACTTGGGCTGTTTCCAGATCTTAGCTATTGTAAATAGTGCTGCTATGAACATGGGGGTACATATATTCTTTCTGATTAGTGTTTCAGGCTTCTTAGGGTATATTCCTAGAAGTGGTATCACTGGGTCAAATGGTAGTTCAGTTTTTAATTTTTTGAGGTAACACCATATTGTTTTCCATAGTGGCTGCACCAGTCTGCATTCCCACCAGCAGTGTACTAGAGTCCCCTTTTCTCCACACCCCTGCCAACACTTGTTTGATGACTTGTTGATGGTGGCCATTCAGACAGGTGTGAGGTGATACCTCATTGTTGTTTTAATTTTCATCTCTCTGATGATTAGTGATATTGTGTTCAAGTTCAAGTTCAAGTTCAAAGTTTCTTTTGAGACATCAGCTGACAGTCTTATGGAAAGTCCCTTGTAGGTAACTAACTGCTTTTCTCTTGCTGCTTTTAAGATTCTCTCTTTGTCTTTAACCTTTTGCATTTTGATGATGATGTGTCTTGGTGTGGGTCTCTTGGGGTTCATCTTGCTTGGGACTCTCTGTGCTTCCTGGACTTGTATGTCTATTTCCTTCACCAAGTTAGGGAAGTTTTCTGCTATTATTGTTTCAAATAGGTTTTCCCTTTCTTGTTCTCTCTCTCCTCCTTCTGGCATCCCCAAGATGCGAATGTTGGCATGCTTGAAGTTGTTCCAGATGTTCCTTACACTAGCCTCATTTTTTTGGATTCTTTTTTCTTTTTCTGTTCTGATTTGGTGTTTTTTGCTTCCTTATGTTCCAAATCAATGGTTTGCTTCTTGGCTTTACCTACTTTACTATTAGATCTGTGTAAATTATTCTTTATTTCAGTTAGTGCCTCCTTCATTTCTGACTGTGCATCCTTCATTTCTGACTGGCCCTTTTTTATGCTCTTGAGGCCCTCACTAAGTTTGCTGAGGTTCTCACTAAGTTCACTGAGCATCCTTAAAAGCAGTATTTTGAACTCAGCATCTGTTAGGTTGCTTATCTCCATTTCGCTTAGTTCTTTTCCTGGAGTGTTTTTCTGTTATTTCATTTGGGACCTGTTTCTTTGTCTCCTCATTTTGGCTGTCTCCCCGTGTTTGTTTCTATGCATTACTTAATGAGAGGTATGGGGCTATCTGAGACCAGATGCTGCTTGTTTGAAAGAATTTAGGAAAACCTGAAGCAGGATCCAAGACAGGCCAATCCTATGGTTTAGCAACTGGCAACAGCTTGGGTAGGCCTGAAAGCTGGGTGGGGTGGGGCCTCAGGGAATCACCAGGGCGGGGCAACCAGTGTGAGCCAGGTTGCTGGAGTCCCAGATATGGTGGCTGTCTGGTGCTCCAGGGAAGGGCTCACCAAAGGAACAAAGGCCTCTGACAGCATGTCTGTCCTGAAGAAAGTCCCCTTTCCAGCTCTCGCTCCTATGCCAAACAGCTCAGTTCTTCCCTGTATGTATTTGATGCCCCTCGAGCTGCCTTCCCTCCAAGCTTAGAGGGAGTGAGTCCAATAAGTCTGTGCATGGGCCCTTTAAGAGGAGCTGCCTGGGGCTCCAGAAGCCTCAACCTCCCTGAGCCTCAGTTCCCGCTGGTTTTTCCAGCCAGAAGCTATGGGGACTTCTCTTCCTGGCACTGGAAGCCTGAGCGGGGCACCTGGTGTGGGACGGAGACCCCTCTGTCCTCAGGGAGTGTAAGGAATCGGGGAGCCGCCAAAAAGATTAAAAGAGACTGGAGAGCCAAACAGCCGAATATCTAGATCAGGCTTTTTTGGGTACACTCTGGGCTGGTTCACAGACTCCGGGGGTCGAGTCCTAGAAGCTGCGCCCGATGCTGAGGTCTGCAATTTTTATATCTGCCTGATGTGTAATAGGGTGTGGGTCTATAAGCCGGGGGCAAACAGTTCCTGGAACAGGGCAGGGGTTAAGGTTGGGTAAGCGTGGTAATGGTCGAGCAAGTTGCCTGGCACCAGTCCCCAGGCTATCAGACTGGGAGGACCTTCCCAGCCGAGGTGTTCTCCTGATTTATATTTGCCACACGTGGGTGTGGGACCAGCCCCCCCACCCCCCCACCCCCCACCATCTGCCTCCGCCCCTCCTACCAGTCTCTATGTGGCTGCTTCTTTAATTCTGTAGTTGTAGGACTTCCATTCAGTTTGATTTCAGGCGGTTTTGAATGATGGTTGTTCTGTAGTTTAGTTGTACCTTTGATGTGGTTATGGGAGGACGTGATACTGTGTTTACCTATGCCGCCATCTTTACTGGAAGTCTTAAAACAATTTTTCTTTATTGATTTCAGAGAGAGAAGAAGGGAGAGGGAGAGAGAGAGAGAGAGAGAGAGAGAGAATTGGTGAGTAAGAACATCGATTGGCCACCTCCTGCATGCCCCTCCACTGGAGATTGGGCCCAACAACCTGGGAATGTGCCCTGACTGGGAATCAAAGTGGTGACCTCTTGGTGCATGAGTCGATGCTCAACAAGTGAGCCACACCAGCTAGGCTTATTTTTTTTCTTATTGTTGAAAGTATTACAGCTGTCCCCTCTTTCTTCCCCCAATGACCTCCTTCTCCCTGCTTCCACCCCTCTCCTGCTTTCCCCAGGCTATTGTCTCTGTGCATTGGTTATGCATATATACATATAACTTCTTTGGTTATCTCCTCCAAACACCCTCAACCCCTTCCCTCTGAAGTTTGTCAGTCTGTTCTCTACTTCCATGTCTCTGGATCTATTTTGATTGACAGCTTACTTTGTTCATAATATTCTATAAGTAAGAGAGATCATGTGGTACTGTCTTTCTCTGACTGGCTTATTTTGCTCAGCATAATACTCTCCAGGTCCCTCCATGTTGTCTCAAAGGGTAAGAGATCTTTCTTTTGTCCATAGATTTTGGGTTGTTGTGTGTTCATTTTTATTGATTTCCAGTAAGTTTATTTCTTCCTTGATCCCCTTGGTAACCCATTCATTGTTTAATAACATACTATTTAACCTCCATGTATTTGAATGTTTTTGAGTGTTTTTATTGTAATCAATTTCTAGTTTCATGCCATTGTGATGTGAGAAGATGCTTGATATGGTTTCAGTCTTCTTGAATGTGTAGAGACTTAGTTTGTGTCCTAACATGTGATCTATCTTTGAGAATGTCCCATGCACACTTCAGAAGAATGTGTATTCTGCAGTTCTGGGATGTAATTCTCTGTAAATATGTATTAAATTTATCTGTTCTAGTGTATCATTTAGGTCTCTGATTCCCTGTTAATTTTTTGTCTAGAGGATCTATCTAGTGTTGTCAGTGGGGTGTTAAAGTCCCCTATTATGATTGTATTGCTGTCAATCTCTCCCTTAAAGCCCTCCAAGAGTTTTTAAAAATATATTTAGGTGGTCTGATATTGGGTGCATATATGTTTACCAAGGTTATATCCTCTTGTTGGATCAGTTCTTTTAATATTATGTAGTGGCCTTCTTAATCTTTTGTTATGGCCTTCATTTTGAAGTATATTTGATCAGATATGAGTATTGCTACCTCAGATTTTTTTTCATTTCCATTTGCTTGGAAAAATTTTTTTCATCCCTTCACTTTCAACCTGTGTGAGTCTTTTGTTGTGAGGTGGGTTTCTCTTGCGGACAACATATATATGGGTCATGCTTTTTTATTTATTCAACTACTCTGTGTCATTTGAGTGGATGATTAGAGCATTTAATCCATTTACATTTAAGGTTATTATTGATATGTACTTATTTATTGCTATTTTTATTTATTATACCTATTTTTCTCTCTCTATTTCTTCTGCTTATTACAGCAGTCCATTTAACATTTCTAGCAATGCTGGTTTGTTGCTACTATAATAGCTTTTTTTTTTGGTCTGGGAAGCCCTTTATTTTACCTTCCATTTTGAATGATAGCCTTGCTGGATACAGTAGTCTTGGATTCAGATCCTTGTTTTTCTCTCTCTCTCTTTTTTTTTTTTTTTTTTATTATATCCTCACCCGAGGACATTTTTTTATTTTTTGTTCAGATAGAGCGGAGGAAGAGAGAGAGAGAGAAACATCGACATGAAAGGGACACATCGAGTGGCTGCCATCCGTACGACCCAACCAGGGCCGGGAACAAACTGCAATCCGGGTACATGCCCTTAGCAGGAACTGAACCCGGGTCTCTCTGGACCGCAGGCCGACGCTCTAACCGCTGAGCCAAACTGGCCAGGGCTCAGATCCTTGTTTTTCATTACCTTGAATACTTCAAGCCATTCCCTTGTGGCCTGTAGTGTTGTTGTTTTTTTTATCCTCACCTGAGGAAATTTTTCCATATTTTGTTCAGATAGAGTGGGAGGGAGAGAGAGAGAAACATCGACCTGAAAGGGACACATCGAGTGGTTGCCACCTGCACGACCCAACCAGGGCCAGGGACAAACTGCAATCGAGGTATGTGCCCTTAGCAGGAACCAAACCTGGGTCTGTCTGGACCACAGGCCGACACTCTAACCGCTGAGCCAAACTGGTCAGGGCTGGCCTGTAGTGTTTTTGTTGAGAAATCAGCTGACAGCCTTATGGGGACTCCTTTGCAGGAGCTGTTACATTTCATATTGTCCCACAGTTCTTTTTTAGACTATCCTACTGTTTTTTAATTGTTTTTTCTTTTTGGTTCTCTGATTGAGTGATTTTTTTCTCCTCTGTCTTCTGATTCACTGATCTGATCCTCAGCTTCCTCTACTCTGCTTGTTATTCCTTACAATGTGTTCTCTTTTTTTTTTTTATCCTCACCTGAGGACATTCCTCCATTTTTGTTCAGATAGAGTGGGAGGGAGAGAGAGGAAGAGAGAGAGAGAGAGAGGGAGGGAGAGAGAGAGAGAGAGAGAGAGAGAGAGAGAGAGAGAGAGAGACAATGACATGAAAGGGACACACTGAGTGGCTGCCTCCTGCACAACCCCAACCAGGGCTGAGGATGAATTGAAACCAAGGTATATGCCCTTGACTGGAATCAAACCCGCAACTCATTGGTCCACAGGTTGATGCTCTAACAGCTGAGCCAAACTGGCCAGGGCCCAATGTGTTCTTTATTTCTGCTATGTCATTCTTCATTTCCGATTGGTCATTTTTCATTATTTCCATATCTTTTCTTATGCTGTTGAGCATCCTCACAATCATTACTCTGAATTCTATATCTGATAACTTGCTTATCTCCATTTCATTTAGCCCTTCTGGAGAATTCTCTTGTTCTTTCATTTGGGATTTGTTTCTTTGTTTCACCATTTTGGCTGTCTCAGCAGGGTTTGGAGCCTGCCAAAATCTCCCTGTGGGTACTGATGTTCAGAAGATTGTGGATCCCTCTGCTGAATTTGGATGTGTATGGAAGGGACCAGGCTGAACACCAATGTGTGGTCTTACTCTCTTGGGGAAAAGTTGCAGACCAGGCAAGGATTCAAGTATCCCAGAGCCTCTGCCTTCATGCTGACTGTTAGTTTAATCACTTAATGAGCCTCAGGTTGTAACCCTCAGCTGAATGAAAACTCCCCCAGGTGGGCAGAGTAAGAGGATTTCCAGCAGGTGAGGCAATTGCTTCCCCCAGGGCTAAAGCTGCTTTGAGAGGAAAACTCTGCCTGAAGAAAATAGTTTCTGCAGTGTGGGTTAATGATTCAGCACAGGGGCCCTTCACAGCTCGGTCCCCAGAGCCACGAAACCTAATGACTGCAAGCTGGGCCCAAGGCTCAAGGTGCCCAGAGACTTGTATCTACCTGCAGGCTGGATGATAGCCTCTGACAGTTAATGAGCCTCCTCTGACAGTTAATGAGCCTCAGGTTGAAGTTCTGTGCTAGGCACTGACTCCTCCAGGCTGGTGGTTAAATTAAAATGGGTGGGGCTCCCCCCCCCCCCCCCCGCCCCATCCTTCCTGGCTATAGCTGCTGTGGTAGGAAAACTCTGCCTGAGAAAAATGGTTAATGGTTCAGGCCAGGGGCCCAGGCAGCTACCTTCACAGCTCAGTCCCCAGAACAACCAAGAGCCAGGCACAAAGCTTAAAGCATTCAGAGACTTGTTTCTGCCTACTGGCTGGCTAGTAGTCTCTGACAGTTAATGAGCCTCAGATTGCACTTTTCCCAGCCAGGTGGGGTTAAATTCTAAAGGGTGGGGCATTTGCTTCCCCCTGGGCTAAAGCTGCTCTGATGGGAAAAGACTGCCTGACATAAATGGTTTCTGTAGCGTGAGAGAATGACTCAGCATAGGGATCCTGATGGCTTCCTGCCCAGCTCTCTCCCCAGTGAACCCCGACTCTACTCATGCAGCTCCAGTCCAGTTGGCCCTCCCTCTGTAGGAGCCCCAGGTAAGTGGCTGTAGCTGTAATTTAGTGTGCTGGCCCTTCAGGTGGATGCCCGTGTTCCCAGCACCTCTCCCTGCCAGACAGAACCTCTGCTCCGATGTTTCTCACAGCCAGGCGTTATGTGGGCGCCTTTCCTTGTTCCACCACTCTGTCCTGGGGAGCCACCTGGGGGTGTTAACCCCAGGCTTCTCAGAGGGAACTTCTCACAGCTAAGACAGCCCTCACCTGCTGCTGTGGGAGCCCACGCAGCTCTCTCACACCTCTGCTCCTCTTACCAGTCTCAATTTGGGCTCCTCTCTATGTCCCTGGTTATAAGGGTTCTCTCCAGCTGGTCTTCAGTTGGTTATTCCAGGTGACTTTTCTTCTTCTTGTTTTTTTTTTAATCCTCACCTGAGGACATTTTTTCATTTTTTGTTCAGATAGAGTGGGAGGGAAAGAGAGAAAGAGAGGGAGAGAGAAACATCAATGTGAAAGGGACATCAATGTGAAAGGGACATCAAGTGGTTGCCACCCGCACAACCCAACCAGGGCCGGGGACAAACTGCAACCGAGGTACGTGCCCTTAGAGGGAACCGAACCTGGGTCTCTCTGGACCGCAGGTCAACGCTGTAACCGCTGAGCCAAACCGGCCAGGGCTGATGACTTTTCTTTATTTTAGTTGTAATTTCAGGTTGGTTCTGGGAGATAGTCAGTAGTAGCTTCTATTCACTTTGCCACCATTTTTTCCTTCCTCTGAGGCATCTTTTAAAATGCAAGTTTCTGAGAGGTAACTTTATAGAAAGGAAAAACCTTAGTTGTCTGAGCAGATCGATTTGCTTATTTCAGCTGTTAAACACTGATTGCTAGACAAGTCTTAAGCAAACCAACTTTTGGCCTTTTATTACAAAAAGCCAGAAAATAGATTTGAAGGTGTTACTTATTTTTTTAGTTGTCATACAACTAAGAGTTAAGAATTTTAATTAGTAGGAAATAAACTGAATAATTTTGGTGATAGAAGGTATATGACATGACTTTTTTTTTTTTTTTTAAGAAAGGGTGTTTTAAAGTTGTTTTTTTCTGAATGAGTTAAGAGGAAGCAAATTAAGAGTGATTAGGAAAGTCACAGAAGGTTTGTGCAAGTTGAAGAGGGTTTGTTTAAAGGGAAGAAGCAGAAAGAGAAAGAATTAAGGCAGTAAAAGTAAAAATGGTAAGAAAGATAAAAGAAAGGGACAGGAAAAAAGGACATTGAAGGAGAAATACTCAAGAAGGGAGATGGAAGTGGAAAGAAAACAAGAAAGAATACGAGAGGCACATAAATAGATACCCAAGTGGACTGTTCCAGGAAGCTCTATTTAATTTTTCAAAACCAATTGTAATTTCCCCAATGGAACCCCCAGGTACAATTTACAGTGGGAAACAAAATAATTGATACCTCAGTCTGATATACTTTTATTTGTAATTCTGAGTGTTATCTTAAAATGTTGTTACAAGATAAGCAAATTCCTTTGTCAGCTGCATTATAATAAAATCCATAACCATGTCATTTTAAATTTGTTTTTTTTTGTTTTGTTTTTTTGGTCACTTATCAACTGTCACTGTTTTGTTATAATGCATTTGCCAAGATATTACAGTCGTCTCTTGCCACTTCGTGCTTCAACTTTTGCGGCTTCATTCTATCATGTTTTTTTCAAATATATGCATTAAAAAGATGATTGAGCCCTGGCCAGTTTGGCTCAGTGGTTGCGTAGGCCTGTGGTCCAGAGAGACCTGGGTTCGGTTCCCGCTAAGGGCACGTACCTTGGTTGCAGTTTGTCCCCGGCCCTGCTTGGTCATGCGGGTGGCAGCCACTCCATGTGTCCCTTCACATCGATGTTTCTCTCTCTCTCTCTTCCTCTCTCTCTTTCCCGCTCTATCTGAACAAAAAAATTGAAAAATGTCCTCGGGTGAGGATTAAAAAAAAAAAAAAAGGTGATTGAGACAGTGAAAATGATACAGCGCATGCTTGGTTGTCTGAGTCAATTATACACCCCTGTATTACAATTAAAATTAAAATTACTGTACATATGGACTGTAGGCCTATGTATTCAAGCACCCCCGCAAATCCTTCAACACCAGATGCAACCGCTTGACCACTCCTTGTGTGTGTGCAATAACTTTTTTCCAAAAAATCGAGTGTGGTGAAACCAAGCCAATCAGAATGTGCTGTTCCTGATTGGCTATCTTATCCTCTTCCTATCCTGGCTACTGATTGGCTTAGCCTCATACAAGTTTGCTTCTCTCATTCACACTTCTACATTGCTACGTATGGGAAGCATCTTTGCTCTTGTGTTTGTGATTTCTGAGAACTTTTTTCTAAGCCCCATGATGGCTCCTAAATGTGCTGCTTCTTCTAAGCCTTCTGATGTTGAAACTAAGTGCCGGAGGAAGATGCTTACCATCCAGGAGAAGGTGAAACTCTTGATTATGATCAAAGATGGCAAGAAAATCGTTCAGGTTTCCCACCATTACGACTTGAATGAGTCTACTGTTCGCTCCATCCGTAAAGATGAAAAGAACATCTGTGCAACGCTACTATCTCAACAAGGCAGCAAAGCACGCTGTGACAAGTTGTAATAAGTTCATAGTGAAAACGGAGTCTTCCCTACTCTTTGGATCAGTGACAGCCCCAAGAAGAACATTCCATTGGATTCGCTGGTCATCCAGAAGGCAGGCAGCTCTATCAGTGCTTTATGGTGGACGAACCTCAACCAGGACCCTCTTCTGCAATGTTCATGGCGAGCAAGGGTTGGTTCGAGAAGTTCTAGAAGAGGTATCATCTGAAGAGTGTCGTTCTCCACGGAGAAGCTGCCTCTGCTGACCAGCCTGCAGCAGAGGACTACGTGAACAACACATTCCAGAAGATTCTTGAGGAGGGTGAGTATCATCTAGAACAAGTGTGCAATATGGACGAAACAGGACTATTCTGGAAAAGAATACCTTCCCAGACATTCATTTTCAAGGATGAAGCCAAGATCCGTGGCTTCAAGGCATATAAGGATCGTGTTACTATTGTTAAATATTGTTATGTGTGGAAATGCTGAGGAATTTTTGCTCAAGCCTGCCCTTATCTACAAGGCCAAGAACCCTAGGGCCCTGAAGAATAAGAACAAGAACCTGCTGCCAGTGCAGTGGATGCACAACGACAAGGGCTGGATCATGAAGGACCTGTCATCAGACTTGTTCCACGAGTGCTTCATCCCCCAAGTCAAGCTGTATCTCGCGGAGAAGGGACTCGAGTTTAATGTCCTCCTCCTCATGGACTATGCTGGAGTCATGCGCAAGACCTATCCTACAATGGTGTGTGGATCGAGTTCCTTCCTCCTAACACCACTTGGCTGATCCAGCCCATGGATCAAGGCATTATTCATGCAGCAAGGCCCTCTACACACAAAACACCCTGCAACACCTCGTCAAAGGCATGGACCTTGAGGAGAACTTCTTGCTGAAGGAGTACTGGTGGCAGTACACCATCACGACCTGTCTGAAGAACATCCAGGCCGCGTTGAAGGACATAAAGTCAGAGACCATGAAGGCCAACTGGAAGATGTGGCCTGAAATTGTCCATGACTACAGAGGATTCACCCCAGAGGATGTAAGCAACTGGGAAGTAGATAAGGCAGTTAGGCTAGCCTGGATGCTGGGAGGAGAAGGTTTCACGGATATGACCCACGATGACGTGGATGAGCTGCTGGAGGCACATTCGGATCCCTTAACTGACAAGGATCTGTTGGAGATGACTAAGTCTGCAAGTGAGGAGGAGGAAGAGCAGCCTGGGGGTCAGGAGGAGGAAGTTGGCCTTACACTCGAGCGTCTCTCGCCAGTCGTGAGAACTATTAAGGTAGTACAGGACATGATTGGCGAATGGAACCCACAAATGATGCGTGCGCTGTGGTTCTGGAATGCACTTGATGGAGCAATAGAACCCTACAGAACCTCTTCACGCGTATGAAAAGACAGCGCCAGCAATTGCCTATCACGTTGTTCTTCAGCCACGCACCCAGACACCCACTGCCTACTCCTAGTGCTCCTTCAGCAGAAGACGACGACGCACCTGCTGAAGATACTGCGCCACCTGAAGACTCTCCTACTGAGGTCGTGCCTGCAGAGGAGCAGTGACCTTGCTTTTCTTTGCTGTGCAGGACATCTCTTCATCTTCATCGCTTCATCATCTAACAAGTTGCACTATTTTCATAGGTTAGTGGTTGTGTGTAAGAACTGTGTGTGTGTAATTAAATGTACAATAATAATATGATATTTGTAACATCTAATATGTCCTATTTTCTCTTATTTTGTCTAATATATTGGGTAATACGAGTGTAATGGATGACTAAAGGGCATTATTTTATGTCTAGAGGGCTCTAATAATGTGAAAAAATGTATTTAGAGCCTGGTCGGTTTGGCTCAGCAGTTACAGCGTCGGCCTGCAGTCCAGACAGACCTGGGTTCGGTTCCCACTAAGGGCACGTATCTCAGTTGCAGTTTGTCCCTGGCCCTGGTTGGGGTCATGTGGGTGGCAACCACTCGATGTGTCTCTTTCACGTCGATGTTTCTCTCTCTCTTCCTCTCTCTCCCTCCCACTCTATCTGAATAAAAAATGAAAAAATGTCCTCAGGTGAGGATTAAAAAAAAAACATATTTAGAAGGTCGTAAACAGGTTTTCTATGTTCTGTGAAAATATTCGATTTATATACTGTATAAGGAATCCTACTTTGCAGAAATTCATTTATTGTAGTAGAGTCTGAAACTGATTAAACGTGATAAATGAGGGCCAAAACTGTACATCTTCTGAAAGATCTGACTTACTTTACATCACATATCTCTGAGAATAAACTCTCAGATAATCCCATTAAACTAAATGGAAATTACTAGGACCTGGGGAACATCTGCATTTATGGAAGTACTGGGAAGAAAAATCAGGAGAAACAGAATTTGATTATGGGACTGAATGAACTAAAAGTAATTGTAGTTTGGACTGAATGAACTAAAAATAATAGTTTTTGTAATTCTTTTAAATATTGCTGATTTTTAATCTTTTTGTTTTCCAGACATAAGGAAACTTGTTTCTTTTCTTAAATCAGTTTAGTAAATTATACTTTCATAAGCAGTATTGAGGCATTTGTATTTTTCTCCCTACTTAATCCCTCTGGAATTTGGAAGCTCTTAATGAGTGAGTATTATTGTTTTCATGGCAATGTGTTTATTTGCATGAATCCAATAGGAATCTGATTTCTTCATAACAGGACACATAAAGCCAGTTTTCAATGGTGGTTTTATTAGCAAGACTTTGACTGAAATGTCATGTCTGAGAAAGACATGCCAGGACTCTGGATATCACTAGAAAGCTTTAAGGAATGAAGATTGACTTTGAAGCTGAAAAAGCCCCTTGAAGACATGGCCTGGTACATGGCTTGGCCATGCGGTTCATGGCCATCTTTCCAGGTAAGGAAAGAAGGTTACTTGCCTGAAAGATGGTGAAAAGGAACCTCAGCATCTTTGGGAACCTCAAAGACTTGAGGACACAGCCCAAATCTGCAGGAACCTTGGGCACCACCTGATGGCAATTGTGGCTTTGGCTTCTCTGCCCTGAGGGGCTGACTGTTAACTGCTCACTAGAGCTAGATCTAAAGATTTCTTATCAGCAAATAACATTCTAGCAAAGTAAAATTGGAGAAAGCCTGTGTGATCAATCTGATCTATTGATACTCTTGTGTTTATGCAAATAACCAAACCAGGCTAGAACTAGGCTTAATACAGTCTCTTTAACAGGAGGGTGCTCTTAGGGAGAGAAAAATTATGTTTCAATGAAAACCACAGTTATGGGTATTGAACTCCAGTGCAGTTACCTGTCTTCAAACTTTTGTTTATGGCTGTGTCTGTGTGTGCCATACATGCCTCAGCCCCTGATGGCCACCACAATGTTCTGACTGCAGACAGTCTGTCAGACTGTCACTGTATGATTTTATTCCAGCTGAAGCCTTACATCTGAAGATCTTCTCAACTGGTTTATGATTTAACGTATACAAAAACCTTTATGCTTTGTGTTCTGTTGCATAGCATATTCACCCATGTCCATGTTTACCGAATTGCTTACTCACACAGTATAGGCCTCTGTCTCTTCCTAGGAGAGGAATGCTGCTTTAGTACGAATCAGTCTGGTATAGTTAGAGACACACGCAAAAAACAAAAAACAAAAAGACAACCCAGCCCTGGCCAGTATGGCTCAGCAGTTAGAACGTCCGCCTGCAGACCAGAGAGACCTAGGTTCGGTTTCCGCTAGGGGCATGTACCTTTGCTGCAGTTTGTCCCCGGCCCCAGTTGGGGACGTGTGGGTGGCAGCCAGTCAATGTGTTTCTCTCACATTGATGTTTCTCTCTCTCTCTCCTGCTCTATCTGAAGATAAATGCAAAAATGTTATTGGGTGAGGATTAAAAAAAACCCAAAAACCAAAAACCAAAAAAAAACTAGTTGATTGAGCCTCAAAAATTCGGCAACAGCTCTCAGAGTCTTGGGGCTCATGGTTACAAAAATTAAATTGGACCTCTTGGCTCCTTCCTTTAGCAGGACCCCTATTAATGCTTCTCCTTGTTCTTCTTTTTGGTCCTTGTATCCTGCGCCAATTTTTTTTATGTCTCCAGAACCGTGTCTGGGCCTTCACCAACCAGTCCATTGGCGAGAAGATGCTCCTTCACTCATCAGTCCGATACCAACCCCTCTCTCAAGTTCCAGAAGGCCAGGACTGCATTCCAGCACACTATTATCGAAGTCCTTCCCGCTGTGACCCTAGCGCCCCCTCCCAACAGGAAGTAGCTACAGAAAAAACAACTTCTGCCCCCATCCGTAATAACAAAAGGCTGGAATGTTAGGCCAGGAGCACCCTGCCATCGGAGTGCCTCTGTAGAGATGGCCTTTCATTGTTCTTGCTTATCAGAACGTTCTGTTCATCTCACCTGCCACACATGGGAACCAGAGCCTCTGCAGTTACGGTTGAGCAACTGATATCCTGTTTGCCCAGTCTCTGCCCCTGCACCCTCCTGAGGGGCCCGCCAAAAGAGCCCGCCCCAAAAAACTCCATATAAACGGCCAGCCCCGGGCCAGTTTGGGGCTGACACCATTTGGACTCAGCCCGTCTGCTTTGCAGACGCCCTGAATAAAATTCTGCGCCTACATCACGTTGGCCTCGTGCGTTCCTCCCTTGGCAATCGAACACTCACGAAGTTCATGATGCTGATATTGACGATGTTGACCTTGGTCACTTGGCTAAGGTGGTTTCTACCTGATTTCTCTTCTGTGAAGTTACTGTCTTTCTCTCTGTAGTTAATACATATCTTGGGAGAGATACTTTGAGACTATGTAAACTCTGTTCCTCTTCAAACTTTCACCCACTAATTTTAGTATTCATTGTGAATCTTGTTTACAGCAGGTATTACAGTAGTATTTGTCTAATGGTGACTTACTGTTTCTCTCTTTCCTTATACATTTTTAAATTGAATTCTAGTTTTCAGAAAAGCTTTCTTTCTTATTTATTTATTTATTTATTTATTTATTTATTTATTTATTTATTTATATTAGCATGAACTCATGAGTGTACTTCATTCTTTGGGTTATAACCCAGTACTATCATTATTCGTTTTGTTGCTCAAATTGTTCCACTTTTAGAAAACCATAATTTGCTGTCCAATTGTTTATTCCCCTTGCTCCTGTCTTGCCTTTCAGTGTGATATTTGAAAAGAGATCCAAAAGGACAATAGGTTTCTCACCTCTGTGGTGAAACAAAACTATGGCTATTTTTTTTTTTATTCTCACCTGAGGACATTTTTTTTTTATCCTCACCTGAGGACATTTTTCCTTTTTGTTCAGATAGAGTGGGAGGGAGGGAGGGAGGGAGGGAGAGAGAGAGAGAGAGAGAGAGAGAGAGACATAGAGAGAGAGAGATTGACGTGAAAGGGACACATCGAGTGGTTGCCACCCGCACGACCCAACCAGGGCCGGGAACAAACTGCACCCGACGTATGTGCCCTTAGTGGGAACTGAACCTGGGTCCCTCTGGACCGCAGGCCGATGCTCTAACCGCTGAGCCAAACCAGCCAGGGCAGAACTATGCCTATTAATGTAAAGGTCCCCAGAGAAGCGGAGCCACCACTCCCTACAGCAACCCGTTCCACTGCCGAAACTGATGCTGTTTGGAAGTCTATCTGAAATGAATCATGCTCCTTCTTCAATGTATTTGTTCTTGTTGCACTCCTACTAGAGACAAAACCTTGCTGGGAGAGTATATTATGGTGTATGATCATTTAAATGTGTCCAGGGTTAATTTGATAGGAACCAGACCTCAAAGCCTGCTTTCTCCACGGTCCACTTTATTTCACACATGTTGGGGGGCATGCAGCCGTCAGTTAACCTTACTAACCATCTCCAGTGAGTCTTAAAATATATGTAGCCTCTTTAATAAGAATGCTTGAATGTTGATTCTACTGTGACTGGTGTCCAGGTTTCCTGATCCTGCAACCAGGAGACCACAGGGTGATGGTGGCTAGTCCTGCCTGGTTGTGCTAACCCTCGGACAAGCAGTTGTGATGAGCTGTACTAACACTCATCTACCAGTGGTTCTCAAACTTTTATTTATTTATTTTTCCTTTATTGATTTTAGAGAGAAAGGAGGTGAGAGAGACAGAAACACAGATGAGAGAAAACATCAATTGGCCGCCTCCTGCACATCCCCCACTGAGGATCAGGCCCACAACCTGGGCATGTATCCTGACCGGGATTCGAACCAGTGACCTCTTGGTGCATGGGTCGATGCACAACCCCTGAGCCACACCGGCTGGCTGGTTCTCAAACTTTTAAAAACTATAGTCAGCCCTGGCCGGTTTGGCTCAGTGGTTAGAGCGTCCGCCTGCGGTCAAGAGAGACCCGGGTTCGGTTCCCGCTAGGGGCATGTACCTCGGTTGCAGTTTGTCCCTGGCCCTGGTTGGTCGTGCGGGTGGCAGCCACTCGATGTGTCCCTTTCACATCGATGTTTCCATCTCTCTCTCTTCCTCTCTCTCCCTCCCACTCTGTACAAAAAAAAAAAAAAAAAAAAAAAGGAAAAATGTCCTCGGATGAGGATTAAAAACAAAACAAAAAAAAAACAACAAAAAAAAACTATAGTCAATCTAGGCAGGGCAAAAGACCTACCACATCCATTCCTATGTTACAGAGAAAAAGAAATTGGGGATAATAAGGATTTGGAGATAAATAAAATAACAGTCAACATGGTAATTTGGCAGCAGTTATGTAAAAAACAATAAGATCAACAAGTAAAACCAAACATTCCTTAATACAAGAGCAACTACTCAAAACACACTCAGGCTGATCCTGATGGTGCCTGTTGAGCCCGGGTCTTTCCTGGAAACTGGAGGTTCCAACTGTTCGCATGTGTGGGACACAGGAAGGGCCGTGCTCCGTTGCCAAAGGCTGTGTGGTGTCCCAGCTCCCTAGGGTACTGAATCTGAGTCCCCAGTAACTCCAATTACCTGGTAATTTTAGATTACAAGTGCCAGATATGTCATTAGTAAGTACCATTCACTGATAAGTAAAAATGGCAGGTAATGGCACTGTCTTTGAAGATGGACTTTTTAAAATATATTATTTTTTTTCTTTATTGATTTTAGAAAAAGGAAGGAAGAAGGAGAGATAGAAATGTCAATGAGAGAGAACATCAATTGGCCGCCTCCTGCATGACCCCCACAGGGGATTTGGCCCATAACCTGGGCTTGTGCCCTGACCGGGAATTGAACTGGCGACCTCTTGGTGCATGGGGTGATGCTCAACCAGTGAGCCACACTGGCTCGGCACAAGATGGACTTTTTTGAATGAATTTGCAGCCCTGGCAGTTTTGGCTCAGCGGTTAGAGCATCGGCCTGCAGTCCAGAGAGACCCGGGTTTGGTTCCGCTAAAGGGCATGTACCTCGTTTGCAGTTTGTCCTCGGCCCTGATTGGGTCGTGTGGGTGGCAGCCACTCGATGCGTCCTTTTCACGTCGATGTTTCTCTCTCTCCCTCCCACTCTATCTGAACAAAATAGGGAAAAATGTCCTTGGATGAGGATTAAAAAATAATAATAATAATAAATGAATGAATTTGCAGCCTCTCTCAGAAGACCCTTTTGGTCTGTTGCTTTATTGTACGCGGTTAAATCGGATGGATGGATGGTTATAAGGGGAGGGGGGAAGAGGCAGCTGAAACATAATGACAATCTCCACCAGGCTCCCTAGGTATTACGATGTGCTTCCTGTCCCTGCTTCCATGCCCTAGAGATGGATGAGGGCTGAGAGAGATGGAAACTTTCTTAGACTCTGCTTTACCTTCCTTTCCACTCTTCTGGGTCCTTTCAGGCACATTGTAATACCCCATTCAGTCGTCGGCTCCAGCCTTACCTCTGACTCTTCCCTACTATCTGGCCTGAGCCCATCTTTCTCTGAGGTCTCCCATCCCTTTCAAGAAAACATCCCTGCTCACTGTGAATAGTTCCTTAAGGATAAATAATAGCTACCTTTAGAGGGCTTGCTATGTATTAGGCCCTTTACCTATAGGACGTATTATCTCCTGAAACCTCACACAGCCTTGCAAGGTAAGGAATAGTCTACCCTTTTTGTAGATGAGACAACGAGACTTGCAGAGGTTGAACACCTTGCTCAAGGCCACAGACTGGAAGGTGACAGAGGCCGACTGGCAGCCCCTTCCTGGACCATCTGGCTCCAAAGCCTAAGCAGTTTTCCACTGCACCGCACTCGGGCAGGGGCTGAGCCTGGGCTCTTCCCCCGGCCCTCCCACTGCACTCCGGCCGAACGAAGAGTCCGCACCACGGCTGCCCCTGGGCTGCTCCCGCCTCAGCTCAGCTCCCCTGCCTACCTCTGCGTCCTCTTCACAGCCAACTCCTCACTTAGGGTGGGTTCAGGGCTTTGCTTTGTTGTAAACATTGGCAGCTTCTGTTCTTTCTTGGTTTAGAAATTATTTAACACATTCTTTAACAATTCAAGCAATACTGAGTTTAAAAAGCTAAAGTGAAAAATGTGTCTTTACATCATCTGACTCCAACCCTACTCTCCAAATGTAACTGCCATGAACCATTTGATATTTTTTTTCAGATGTTTCTATATGTATATAAAGTGTGTGTGTGTGTGTGTGTGTGTGTGTTTAGGAAGTTTTTGTGACTTCTTAGAGTTCCCATAACCTATGTCTCTTTTATTCTAAATCCTCATCCATTCCAAATTGTAAACTGGACAATTGAAGATAAATGTACTGTTAAATTAATCTATGCGGACTTGACCAAAGAAACACCTATTCTTGATGATTTAGGGTACACTTGAGTTAGAGAAAGGGATGGAAGGCAGGATCCCCCTAGAGACCCCGAGGTCGCTGAGGGAAGAGCATGTGAGCGACCGGGAGGAGATCATGCACCAATAAGCTCACAAGCAACTGGCCTGACCTGCCAGGGTGCACACACACCCGGGGCTGTGAAATCACTCACGTGTGAGTTGTCTGGTGCCAGGGGAGGGGAAAGCAGGGGAGAGGGAGGCAGGAGGGCAGAATGTGGGCTGGGCCAAGTCTAGAGTTACAAGTGCCACAGGGGAGTTGGAACCACACTTTAAATAGCCAGCACCTTCCCCATTTCCCTTAGATAATTCTTCTCCCTCTGACTGGACCTCTGGCAGCAACTGCAAGAAGGTCGGTAACATTTTCTTCTCTTCTTTTTCTGTTTCTGGGTCTCAGACTACAGGTTGGTGGGATCCATAGGACTTACCAAAGGATTTTTTGATGCTCTCCTAGAAAATGTTTCTGACATTTATGTGTGCATATGCAAAGAGTACATCCTATTTACTTTCTGAAACTTCGGTGGCTGTTGACTTAAGGGACAAGGTGATTTGGGAAAGAGAATCCTAGATTGGGAGGAAAGACATTTGGGTTTAACTGTAAGAAAATGAAGGCTTTCTTCTCTGTGCAATAAGATCGAAAGATAGAAAGGACATAAAAATTTTGACAGAATTGAAGGAAAATAAAAATCTGAATGCCCGCAATTCTACTAAGTGCCTTCATATATATATATATATATATATATATATATATATATATATATATATATATAATCTCCTCGTTTAATCCTTACAGTTTAACATGTCCTGTCATTCTTACTGCTACAGACGAGCAAACTAAGGCTCAGAGTAATTGTTTTCCCCGAAGCCGGGCAGTAAGGGGTATGGCACAAAGCAAAACTCTGAATCCAGGCTTGTTTCCCCCTGTCCTTTCCACTGCACCAAGCTGCCTCTGGGAAGCTGTGTCCTAGTGAGGTCAAGGGACGCAGGACAGGGCTACGGTTTCTTATGGGGTCTGGGAGGAGGGAGAAGTGACGAGAGATGGTATTCTATCATTGGAAGACATCCATCAGATGTTAGAGGAGGCCCAGAACCCGCACAAGACATTAGACAACCTTCTCTAAAGGACTGAGGGATCTTCTTGGAATCAGCGGCTCGAGTTTCTCCTTCTTAGCCCACAAATAATCTCTGGGGTCCATAACCTAATTTATCAAATAAGCAAAGGTGCCCTCTGTCCCCTGACATTCTGGATCCCTCTAGTAGCTCAGCTAGGGAGGTAGGGCCTCAGGAGAGCCTGTGCCCAGAGGGGGCTCCTGCTGAGAAAGTTCCATTAACATAAACTTCTTGAGGTATAGAAAGAAGTCCACGTGCCCACTTTTCCAGGAAAGGGGCCACTGTACGCAGTCAGGGGAGAGTCATTAGAAGATGCTTTTATTAGATATGTTGATGAGTCTAGGCAGCCAGTGCAGTCAAGGGATGTCATTGAAAGAACAGGAACAGAGTGGCTTCCAGTCCTGGCCATGCGATTCACTGACCTTATGGCCACAGACACGCGATTATACCATTCTAGGTCTCTTCCTTTACAAAGCAGAGGTAAGACTGCTTGAAAGGTTAAAGTTGGTGGTTCGAGGTGTGTGGGGAGACCAAATAGCAATCTCAGTTGGTGAACAAAGAAAAATTGGTTTATTTAAAGAAAAGGGGATGAGGGATGGGGTGTTGGGTTGATGATGGTAGCCCCTAGGAGCTGGAGTCTCATCCTTAAATGCAGGGAAGTTTTGTCGTCCGCGGGTTTTGGGGTCTCGGTTGGTGGGTTTGGGCAGGGGGTTGGGTCTACAGGAATGCCGATGCGCGATCAGGTGTTTCTTTGGTTCCTGGTGTCTGGCAGCATTTCTTGTCTGGCCAGTTCTTCTGTGGCGGGAAGTTTGGTCTTTGTTCTCCTGTAGTGGGGAGGCTTGCAAAATGGCTGTTAGGAATTACATGACCTTGTAAGTCCTCACACTGCTTACCTCTCAGGGTTGCTGTGCAGATTAACTAAAATAGACGTATATAAAGTGCTTAGTCCATAGTAGTTGCTCTCTTAATATGAGCCAGATCCTATCTTGTCCTCACTCTCAATAAGAGTCTAGAATAGGGCAGTGAAGGGTTTAGAATTCTTGTTCTTTATTCATTTTGTGCTGTCTTCTCTACTGTAACAGTTTTCTAAATTTGTCATCGTCTTTCTCTTATGCTGATTTCAGAGAGAGATGGGAGGAGTAGCTGGAAAGATCAGCTCATCTTATTCAGAGTTCCTGGTCCCCTCAACCTCTCTCATTGCTTTGGAAGGAGTTTTTAAAAAACTGGTTTACAAAATGAAACATGTTGTCTGATTAAAATGCAGAAAATATAGACAAGGGGGGAAAAAGTGCCCCTATAATCCAATCACAGACAGAAAAAACATTTTGCGGAACATGCAAAATCTTTCAATCTTTCAATTCATATGAATATAAAATGTTTTCCAATCATATTGTATGACCTATTGTATAACTGTTACGAACACCTTTTCATTCATTACACTTCTTCTGCAACATAATTTTAATGATTGAATAGTAGTCCATTGTGTTTCTGTGCTGTAATTTAGTAGTCTATTTACCATTCTTGAACATGTATGTACTTTCTAATTTTTGCTGTTTAAAACAACGAACATCCTCAAACCTAAATCTTTACCCAAAGTCACAAATTATTTCCTTAGAATAAATTTCTGCAATGGAAATTGGTGGCTTTGAGGATAAAAATCCCCAGCATACAGAATAGAGAAACTGAGGCACATGCTAACACCAGCAAGGGTAGGTGCAGGGTGGCAGGGAGAACTTAGACAATCCTGAGCTCGTATGACTTCTTCCATGTCCACAAACCCCAACCCAAGAGAGCTGTGAGTGGGGGCCACGTGGGCACTTCAGTGTCCATCTCTCTTCCTGAGACAGGGAAGGAATAAATGTTTTCAGCAGTGGTCATCCAGCCTTCACCCATAAGAGATGCTAAGGAGTCTGCAGAGAGGGTGTAGGAATTCACTCTCTTCCGGTGCATTTATTCCCTTGAAAATTTGCTGGTGAAGGGTGGGGGAGGGCTTTTCTCCCAGAGTTCCCAACAGTGACACAGTGCCTGCTTGTCTTCCAGGTGGGATGGATAGCCAGGTCCCGGGCACAGCCAGTAATGGAGACACAAAACCAGTGTACCCAGCCATGGAACAGGTGGAGGAAGATGGCACTCTGGAACGGGGGCACTGGAACAACAAGATGGAGTTTGTGCTGTCCGTGGCCGGGGAGATCATTGGGCTGGGCAATGTCTGGAGGTTTCCCTATCTCTGCTACAAAAATGGGGGAGGTGAGAGTTACTGCACCACCCCACCAACCCCTGGCAGGAGGATGTCGCCATCTCCCGCACTTCCTGCTCCTCTGGGGAGTCCCACAGACACACAGAATGCTGGGGCTGGAAAGGCCCTTCCGTAGCCATCAGTAAGCACCGCAGGAGACTGAGGCCCAAACAGATTCCAGCTTCCCCGGGGGTTTCTGCTGTAGCAGGGCATCCTAGACATACGAGTGCAGGCTTGGAACCAGATGGACCAGGGTTTGGATCCTGCCTCCGCTCCTTATGCTCTGTGTCATCTGGGGCACGTTGCTGGAGTCCGCAGAGCCTCCGCCACTGCACCTGGGAATTGAGATAGTAATATGTGCCTTTCAAGGTTGTTGTAAGGATTAAAGAGAATGTCTATCAAGTGCTCAACAAACGGTAGCCATGTCGAGGATGATGTGGACACCAAACTGTCCCATGGCCTTGAGATTCCTCGGTCGTGGCTTTGTGTCTTCCTCCTATTCTCCTGGTGCCATGACACGCTCTTAGCCATTCACTGCCTAACCCCCAGCAGCGCTGTACGCTTTGATTCCAGTCGCTCTTCCTTTATACCTTTCCCGCTGAAAAAGTGGGTGCACGAGGGGAGCAGTCACTCTAACTCCAGTTCTCTGTTGGCTTCTCATTCCCCTCCATCCTCACTCCTGGGGTAACTCGGCTACCCCCACAGCAGTGGTGGTGATTTCCCTACCCTTCCAGGGACTCCCAGATGGCCGTGGGAAGCCCCGAGGGATTTCTCAGGCACCTAAGGCTCTGGCTGAGCAGCGGAGTAGGAAGCTCTCCTTGTGGATGGTTAGGCTCCCAGGTCTGTTTTTTTTTTTATACTCACTCGAGGACATTTTTCCATTTTTGTTCAGACAGAGTGGGACGGAGAGAGAGGAAGAGAGAGAGATAGAGAGAAACATTGACGTAAAAGGGATACAAAGAGTGGCTGCCTCCCGCTTGATGCTGACCAGGCCTGGGGACAAATTTGCAACCGAGGTACGTGCCCTTGACCGGAATCGAACCCGCGACTCATTGGTCTGTGGGCTGACGCTCTAACCACCGAGCCAAACTGTTCAGGGCCCAGGTCTGGTTTTGAAGTGAGGCTGCAGTCTGCTAGAGGAGGGAGAAATGCAAAGGCAGGTCACGGGAACATGCTGAGGGGAGCAGTAATTTCACGGGCCACAAGGATTGGGCAGTGCCCGGATGCAGCACCTGCCATTTTGCAGGGCAGTAGGAGCCTCTGAAAGGCACCGAACTCAGTCTCACAGTGTTTTGGAGACAGAGAACCTACAACACAGAGTGGAGGTGGGAGGAAGGGGGGCGAACTCAGAGAGATGCTCTGAGCCCACAGGGTTATTCTCAGGATGTGGCAAATGGGGACTGGCCCTGGGGTTGGAGGTTAACTTGTATTTTTCCAGAGGGGTGGGAAGGGCTGATATGGCTTTTCTCTCCAAGAATTTCTGGCCAGCAGCCTGAAATCACAGGACTTTGCTCAGTCTGCATTGTGAAGGAAGGAGGGAGGTCTTTCCACTTTTGACCTAGCCCTAGACACCCCACATGCTTGTTTAGGAATTTAGGCCTGAGCACTCTCCCTTCAGAGAACTGGGTGGAGGGATGGGGCTGGTGGGAGGAGGAGGAGTCTGGGGCCTAAGCTATTGAGACCCTGTATCTGGAACCTGGTAACCAGCTTAGCTCCTCACGTGGCAGAAAGCTTGGGTGGTGAGCAGCTTTCCCCAAGCCTCTCTGGAATTGGGTAAAGGTTGGCCTGGGAATTAGCAGAAACGGTGTGAAGAGGAGGGACAGAGTGGTTTCCACGAAGGGGATGTAAGAGGCAGCAGACGCGCACCTGTGGAGGTGTCGGGAGTGTTTGGGTCTGAGCTCTGCCTCAGGGCTCTGTGCAGACCTGGGAGCGTGTGTCTGGGCCTCAAGTGGAAATGCAGACCCAGGAAGAAAAGAGTGGCCAATACCCTTGGTTTTTCACACGGGTGCCTGGCGGGGTGGTAGACAGAGGGGTGTCTGCTGTGGCCACTCCCTCCCTGAACAGAGCCTGCCTTCCAGTGTGCAGGTCACGGTGGACAGTGGAGACACTTTTAGGGGTCCTGGATCCAGTCAGGTTCTCTGCATTGAATCCTTCCATCACCACCCACAATCGCTTCCCTTGGTCAAGCGCGGGCCCTCGGACGCCTGTTCCCTTTCTCCTGCTGGATGACAGCAGCTGGAGGGAATGTTCTGTGGGGCTTCGGAGGGAGAGGCTGATGCCCATCCCGGGACACCAGGTCCATTACTGGAAAGGCTCCTTTGCTAAAGTAAGGGGGGGTCCAACCAAGGACACACATGGTCATTAGAGGAACCTAGACATGCCTATTTTTCTGGTTTGGGATGTTCCCAGTGGCTTAACCCCTCTGTCATCATTTAACTCCTGTCACCTCTCAAGCAGTACAAGCTCTTAGGGAGAGCGGCCCTAACACTTCTTGCATCGCCTTGTCTCTGTCCAGAAGAGACTGCCCTTTGCTGCCCCCGTGAGGGAGGAGGGTGGAGAGAATGGAGACCGTTTAGACTGGTTTGACCCCTTTTCTCCTGATTTAGTGGTTTTATTTAAACCCATGGTCCTCAGACTGGGGCTTGGGCTCTCGGGGGGTGAGGGGAGTGTCCTGAGTAGGTTCAGGAGAAGATGCTGGGTTTCTGGGTGTCCCGTGCTCAGGTCACGCATGCCGTCAGCCTGCTTCCTATACACAGCATCCCGTTGCCTCCAACTTCATAGCTTCAAACAGCTGCTTCTGTGCTCAGGGGTGAGGATAAGCTGGGGACTTTATTATGATGAACATTTGTTCAGTGGAGAGGTCAGGGGTGAAAGATTCCCCAACGCATAATTTTAGTTCCAAACTAAAAATGTAAGTGATGTCTTCTGTGTCCCCTGCAGCTCTAATACTTGGTAGAGCCAATCGGAAGTGAGTTCCAGAGCAGGAAAAGGGCTGAGATAAGATAATGAGAAAACAACAGGCAGACAGTTGAACATTGTAGTTGCAACCCAGAGAAGCTGAGAAGGAGGTATACAGAAGCCTACCCCACCCTGGCCGGGTTGCTCAGTTGGTTGGAGCATCGTTCCATACACTAAAAGGTTGTTGCAGGTTTGGTTCCTGGTCAGGGCATGCCTGGGATGTTTCTCTCACATTGATGTTTTGCTCTCTCTCTCTCTAAAAGACAAGAAAGAAAGAAAGAAAGAAAGAAAGAAAGAAAGAAAGAAAGAAAGAAAGAAAGAAAGAAAGAAAGAAAAGAAACCCACCTGAAATCAGAAGCAACTAGCAGGCTTTTTAGGGGGAGAGATGAGAGGGATGCTTTAATCTCCTAGAATAACACCCCCCTTCAGGACCTCTGGCCAGTGCACCCCGAGCACCTGCCCCATCCTAGTGGCTTTCTAGACTCTCCAGTTTCAGTCAGTCGCCCTGTCACAGAGCCAACCACCCTGACCCTGCCACTCAGCAACAATGACTGAGTACCTACCATATGCCAGGAATTATTCTGTGTTGTTAGGATGCATTTATAAATAAAAAGACCAATTCCCTGTCTTTGTGGGCTTATATTCTAGAGGAAGGAGACAAACAATACACAATAAACATAGAAAGTAGGAAAATTATACAGTTTATAGAAGTTAAGATGGCAATGGAAAAAGACCAAGTAGAGCTGGGTAAAGGGGACCAGGAGTGTGGGTGGCTTGGTCACACTGAGAACACTGGAGAGTTGGCCACGTGGGTATGGGGTGGGGGGCTTTAAGCAGAGGCAACAGAAGGTTTAATGGTCCGAAAGCAAGAGGCTGACTGGCTTGTTTGAGGAGCCGCCAAGAGGAGAGTAAGTAGAAGGTGGGGTCAGAGAAGTACAGGGAATGGGGGTGGCAGATTATGGAGGGCCTTGTCAGCTGTTGTAGGACTTTGGCTTTCCTCTAGTGACATGGGGAGTCATGGCAAGGTTTCAAGCAAGAGCGGCATGGTCTTCCATCTTTAAATAATCCCTCTGGGTGCTGTGTTGAGAACTAATTATAGGGGAGTAAGGACTGAAGCAGACCAGTTACAAGGCTAAAGATGGTTGGAGTCAGGCTCGATCCCCTTCCATCGGCTTTCCCCGAATCCCCAGATCTGGGTGCTTCAGAGCATCGGCCTCCCAGCTGGAAGCAGCCCAGCTCCCTGGGTCCTCGCCGCCAGGAGACCGAGCCCCCACACCCAGGACACCGGGGCTGGAGACCGCATGAGAGAAGCGCAGAATCTGACACCTCTCAGCACCACCGCTGCCTTTCCTGCTCTAAGCAACCCAGCAGGATTTGAGCCTGAGCAACTGGAAGGAAGGAGCTGCATTTAGTGAGATGCAGAAGTCCACGAGAGGAGCAGGTTTTTTGTTTGTTTGTTTTTTTATCCTCACCCGAGGACATTCTTCCATTTTTTGTTCAGATAGAGCCAGAGGGAGAGACCGAGAGAGAGAAACATCGACATGAAAGGGACACATCAAGTGGCTGCCACCCGCACGACCAACCAGGGCCGGGGACAAACTGCAACCGAGGCACATGCCCTTCGCGGGAACCGAACCCGGGTCTCTCTGGACCGCAGGCTGACACTCTAACCGCTGAGCAAAACCGGCCAGGGCTTTTTTTTTTTTTTTTGGTTCGTGCCCCTATCAGGAACCGAACCCAGGACTCTCTGGTCTGCAGGCCGATGCTCCAAACGCTGAGCCAAACCGGCCAGGGCTGAGGAGCAGGATTTAAGAGGAAAATAGGGAGTTGAGTTTTGGGAATGTCGAGTTGAGCTATCTATTAGATATCCAAGTGGAAATGTCAACTAGGCGTAGCATGTGTGACAGAGATCTGGACTGATGATACCAGTTTGAGAGTCATTAGACTTCGATGGGGTAAAAAGAGAGGGCAAGGGCCTGTAGAGATCTGGGGGGAGAGGAGGAGCCAACAAAAGAGACAGAAGAGGAGAAACCAGCAAAGGAGGAGGGAACCCAAGAACATTAAGTGTTTTGGAGGCAAGTGAAGTAATGTTCACAGGGAGGAGGGGGAAAGAACTGACCAAATGCCACCGATAGCTTCAGAAAGATGAGGAAGGAGAATCGATGATGGGATTCCGCAGTGTGGAGGTCACTGGTGACTTTGTAAGAACAGTTACAGTGGCATGTGGGGCAAAGACCGGTTTAAGATCATGCGAGAGCGAAGAATGAGAACTAGGAAATGTGGGTTGTTTTGGCAAAACTCAGGAGCAGGTTAAGTTTGTCTCTTCTCTCTGTAGCCTCTCTCCTGGGGGAGGTAAGCCAATCTGAGCTGCACAGGGGTAACCATGTGCCCTGCGTATCCAGCGGCGGCGGGGACAGGTCATGACTGTTGAAGTTGCTGAGAAGCTGCCCATTTGAATTATTTCCCCAGCTCTCCACCCTCAACTGCATGGAGGGAAAAGCAAACATGATCTTCTACCAGGGTCTGTCCCATTAAAGCTCCAGCCACAGGGATGGGGAGACTTTGGATCACCCAGGGCACGCTGTGGGGAAGGTGGTAGGAGAGGGTTCGGGCAACACAATTCGAATCTGCCAGGAGGGAATTTAAATTGCTTGTCTGCCAATCTCAGTTCATACAAAAACAAATCATCAGCCAATCATTTTATACTCAATGTCTCAGTCCAGGCTGCTGAAAACCAGAGGCAGAGGTCACCTGTGCTGAGAATCTTTTGTTCTTGCAAGTCATAGCCACCAGCTGGAGGCCACCTCATATGAGGACAGGTGCTTCCTTCTTCCTTGCCCCACTTCCCACCTGGTCCCTTCTCATCTTCAGTCCCTAAACACCCAGCCCCTGGGTGCTTCGGAACATGGTCCTTTTAGCTGGAACCTCTCCAGCTCCTTGGATCCTGGCTGCCAGCAGACTGAGTTCTTCAGCCCCCAGAAAGAACCACAACAGAATGGACCGCAGATGGACCTCTCAGAACTAGGGAGCTTAGAGGGTAAGGAATGTGGGGGAAGGGCAGCAACCTCAGCTCTACCTGCAGGGAGAGAGCATAGGGACACCCTTGTACAGAGGACTAGATGACACCTGACATCAGGGAAAACTGTTCTCCTTGATGCTGTCTGTAGATACTAAAGAATAAAGAGAAACATGGAGCACATTCTCTTTGTAAGAGTACAGTAGCATATGACAATCTGTTCTGAGTGAATTACTTGCTGCCCAGTGCTGGACAGACTGTCGATTGAAGCATAATTGCTGCGTGCTCATTGCTGTGTTGCTCATGTGGCCTATGATCAATTTATGTCTTTAAAAATGTCCTTGGGTACATTACAGGTTACACCAGAGTGTGCTTTTTTTTTTTTTTTTTTATCCTCACCTGAGGACATTTTTCCATTTTCTGTTCGGATAGAGTGGGAGGGAGAGAGAGAGAGAGACATCAATGTGAAAGGGACACATCGAGTGGCTGCCACCTGCATGACCCAACCAGGGCCGGGGACAAACTGCAACCGAGGTACGTGCCCTTAGCAGGAACTGAACCCAGGTCTCTCCGGACCGCAGGCCGACGCTCCAACCGCTGAGCCAAACCGGCCAGGGCCAGAGTGTGCTTTTGAGAGGATGGCCAGCAGAACGATGGATGGGATGGACATGTGGGCTCTCCCATCCCACAGGGGAAATTTTGGGGAAGGAGATGAACATGGTGGATGTGGGGGAGCAGCAAATGACTGAGAATGTGGACTTCCATGTCTGGTATTAACTCCGTCTTGCAGTGGTAGTGACTGGGCTTGGGTGAAGAGAGAGCCAGAGTGTCTCACAGGACGCCCCGGTCTGCACTTGGGTTCCTCTTGGGCTCCATCCTACTCCTCACTCCTTCCCCACTGTAGGGCCAGTGGCTCTGACTGCTGGGTGTGGACCTTGTCCCTCGGGCAGGTGCCCAGGTGCTCAAGGAGACGGCAGAGTAGGAGAGCGGAACAGCAGTTACACATGGGCTTAGCCTCTTGGGACAGAGCAGGTCGCATAAAGATGGGGAGAAAGGGCTTGTGCTGGGCTGAAAACTCTGTCTGTCTGTCTGTCTGTCTCTATCTCTCTCTGCACTGTTTCCAACCCTCAGCAGTGACTGTCATATCATCCATTGGGTTATCTCTTTTCTAATTTTCCCCTCCAGCCCAACAAGCCTTGGATTGGTTTATATACTCAGACTAATTGTTTACTATCTTAATTTCTTTGCCCTTGTGGTAATTAAGTCCCTCCCCCTCTCAGTGCCGAGCTACGGATGCAGAGATGGGGACAGTGAAGGACTGGGGAACTTTCCTCCCCATAATCTTCTGTTTTAAACAGTTTTATTAAGGTATAATTGACTTACAATAAATCGTACATATTTAAAGTATACAATTTAATAAGTTTTGATACATGTATACATCCTTGCAACCATTGCCACAATCAAGATGATGAACATATACATCTTATTATATGAGTATACTACAATTTCTTTATCTATTCCATTGATAAACATTTTGGTTGTTTTCAGGTTTTAACTATTACAGATAAAACTGCTAAGAACATTTATGTACAAGTCTTTGGATAAAGATATGCTGTCATGTCCCTTGATTTTCCAAAATGGTTGTACCATTTACATTCCTGCCAGCAGTGTGTGAAAGTGTTTTGTTTTTTTAAAAATTTTTTTCTTTATTGATTTTAGAGAGGGGAAGGGAGAGGGAGAGGGAGATAGAAACATCAATGAGAGAGAACATCAATTGGCCGCCTTCTCCATGCTCCCTATTGGGGATTTGGCCCACAACCTGGGCATGTGCCCTGACTGGGCATTGAACTGGCGACCTCTTGGTGCATGGGTTGATGCTCAACCACTGAGCCACGCCGGCCGGGCCCTCACTGTCATTTTAATTTGTATTTTCCTATGGCTAATGATGTCGAGCACTTGTTCATGTGCTTATTTGATCCTGTATGTCTTCTTTGGTGAAAACCTATTCAAATCTTTTAACCATTTAAAAAAACAAACAATTGTTTGTTTTCTTACTATTGAACTTTGAGACTTCTTTATATAGTCTGGATACAAGCTGTCTCTCAAATATGCATTTCAAAAACATTTTTTTCTCATTCTAACTTCTTTTCTTTTTCCATATTGTGAAAGCAATATATTCTAAGTTTCAAAGACTTGACACGTTCTATAGAATCTCTTTCATTAGTAGAAGGAAACTCACCTTGACAGTCTTCTGCCCGGTAGGACTGGGTGTCGAGGGCGGGATGACAATACGTGCAGTCGGTCTTGTACACTGCGTGTTAAGTCTGCAGTGTCAGACGATGGAAGGGACGTTCCCTTTTCTTACAAGCAGGGCAGTCGTGGCAGAGCCCTGCTAGAAGACGCTGTTGGTGTTCTCACTGGTTTTGGAGGCAGGCAGTATTGCAGTTGTCAGATGAGTGAAGGGACCATCTGGCTTGGTACCTTTTGCATTTGGATGGAGAAAGAAACATTTTCCAGCAAATTTACAACTGGGGAAAGCTTTGCCATGTGGAATAGGGTGGTGGTGAGCACAGTCCTCCCGGTTCTTACAGTCAGGCCGGTGCCTGCGGCGCTCCAGTAGTTTGTCCGGTTTCTGCGCTGCGCGCAGTTCGCTGGTCTCTGCTGCGCTGAGCTCAGGGTCTGCCGCTCCTGGATCCGCCTGCAGCCGGGATAACAGGTGCCTCTGCTGAGTTCCTTGACTTTTAAAAATATGATCTCCTTTTGTTTCCTCTTTTTTTCACGGGGGAACTTATTCTAGAAGTCCTGCTTTGGCCCTGGACCGTTTCTGCCAGCAATTCTTCTTGAGAAGTTCGAGTGCTGGGAGCAACTGGAAGTGTCTATTTCCGGGAGGCTGTAGAATAGTTCATTGTCTTTGTTACAGGTCCTTGAGCTTCAGATACAGCCTTCAAAATGAGATTCTTGTTAACTTGTTTAGAAGGAGGAGGTGAGGGTCTCCTCTGGGCTTTGCTGGCACGGACGCGCTGCCGGAGACCTTCCTGTAGGGGACCCACAACCATCTTCCTCCTCCTCCTTCTCCTCTTCTCTGTCATGATTGAACATTTTTATTTTAACAACTGAACTCACCACCGGCAACATTCTCTTCCGAAATGTTTTCCCCTCAATACTCATTTTTTTCTGCAGATGGGAGTGTAAGTATCTTCTAAGCTGTTAAACACGTCTGTCTCACACAAATGCCTGATACCTTTTGCCATTCTGTACATCGAACTGCTTGGCAGCACAAATACTGTTTTGCTCCTGTTGAAATTGTAGTGTGTTGAAATGAACACCACCATCTGCAGTTCGACTTGCAGGTGGTCGATCAATTTCAATAGCAGGGTGAGAGGAACCATATGTACCTGTCACTGTAGGTTTTTTCTGAGGTAAGGGATCCTGCTGCACAAAACTGAGGTCTTCATCAACGACATCATCTGGTTCCGGCTTAATATCCATCACATCTTCAGAGGGTGCTGGCTCCCTCAGGTTTCACGGTTGACATTAGAGAGTTGCAGCTCCATCACTGAGTCTGTCTGCCATGAGTGGTTTTCTGCTTCTGTGAACCTCAAGAAACTCTGGAATCTCTTTTCCAGGGTCTAGTGCTAGAAACTGTTGGCCACCATCACCATAATGGAACCAGGACAACTTCTTGAACCATGGCAGAGGCAAATGCCAGAAAACCTCATTCCCTATGCGAAATAATTCAACATACACTTCTAATTCTTGCAGTTTCCCCTAAATGGCACTCTGGATCTTGTGGCTGATTTCAGTGCAGGTCTCCATGGCTCAGCAGCGGGCAGCCAGCTCAGCACTGCCTGGTACCTGGCTTAGCCCAGCCCGAGCCAGCCCCCAGCCCCCAGCCCCCAGCCCGCAGCCCCCAGCCCGCAGCCCCCAGCCCGCAGCCCCCAGCCCCCAGCCCCCAGCCCGAGCCAGCCCCCAGCCCCCAGCCCCCAGCCCCAGCCCGCAGCCCCCAGCCCGCAGCCACCTCTGGCTCTGTTTTTCTTAACGGTGTCTTCAGAAAAGTAGAAATTTTACATTTTGATGAAGTCCAGTTTAATCAATTTATTCTTCTGTGAATCTTGTTTTTGATGTCACATGAAAGAAATCTTTGTTTACCCAAGCTTATTTTTTTTCTAGACGTTTTCTAGTTTTTGGGTTTACATCTAGGTCTATGATTCATTTTGGGGTTAGCTTTTGTATATAATGAAGGTATGTATTAAAGTTCTTTTTATTTTATTTTTTTTTTAGTGTATGAATATCCACTTGTTCCAGCATCATTTGTTGAAAAGACTATCTTTTATTTATTTATTTATTTATTTATTTATTTATTTATTTATTTATCTATTTATTTTTTGGTATGTGCCCCTAGCGGGAACCGAACCCGGGACTCTCTGGTCCGCAGGCTGACGCTCCAACCGCTGAGCCAAACCGGCCAGGGCCATCTTTTACTTTTTTTTTCAATGGATTGCCTTTATTCTTTCATTGAAAATCAGTTGTCTATATACGTGTGGGCATGTTGCTGGATTCTATTCTGTTCTGTTGAATTATTTATTTTAACACCTGAACCACACTGTCTTGATTATTATAGCTTTATAATAATATGAAAATAAGGTAGAGTTAAGCCTAAATCTTAGTTCTTCTTTTTCATAGTTGTTTAGCTATTTTATTTCCTTTACATTTTCATATGAATTTTAGAATCAGTTTGTCAATTTCTGCAAAAAAGTCTTCTGGGATTTTGACTGGGAGTGCAGTGAATCTTTAGATCAACATGGAAGAATTGACATCTAAGTAATAGTGAGTTTGCTGACCCATGAATAGAAGGTCCTCGAAAGCAGTATGGTTCAGACTGACAAATCTCGGAGGAGGGGGAGGGGGTGGGGGTGGATGAGATAAACCTAAGAACTTATATGCATGTATGTGTAACCAATGGACACAGACAACAGTGCCGGGGCAGGAAGGGATAGGGAGGAGCATATGTGGGAAGAAAACGGAGAAACATTTATAACAAAAATAAATTAATAAAAATTGCAAAAAAAGAGAAGGGAACTATGCCTCACCATTTATTTAGGTCTTTATTTTATTTTATTTATTTATTTTTTAAACTTTTTTCTTCTTTATTGATTTTTAGAGAGAGAGAAAGGGAGAGGAAGAGAGATAGAAACATTGATGAGAGAGAACATGGATTGGCAGCTTCCTGCATGCCCCCCACTGGGGATTGGGCCCACAACCTGGGCATGTGTCCTGACCTGGAATTGAACTGGCGACCTTTTGATGCATGGGTGGATGCTCAGCCACTGAGCCACACTGGCCAGGCCATTTAGGTCTTTAATTTTCTCTCAGCAATGCTTTGCAGTTGTGAGCGTACTTATCTCACATCTTTTTTCTTTTTTTGATATTTTGTTCAGATAGAGTGGGAGGGAGGGAGAGAGAGAAACATTGACATGAGACACATCGATTGGTTGCCTCCTGCATGACCTGGAACAGGGCCGGGGTTCAAACCTGTAACCCGGTACATGACCTTGACTGATGCTTTAACTGCTGAGCCAAACTGGCCAAGGCCATTAATTGTTTTTTGAATGTTAAAACAACCTTGTATTCCTGGAATAAATCCCACTATGTGATGTATTATTCTTTTTATATATTGTTAGATTTGACTTGCTGAGATTTTCAGAAGTTTTGCATCTATGTTCATATGAGGTTTTGTTCTGTAGTTTTCTTCTCTTGTAATATCTTTGTCTGCTTTTGTTATCAGGATAATGCTGGCTTCATAGAATGAGTTGGTTTTCCTTCTTTTTAAATTTTCTGGAAGAGTTTGTGCAGAATTGGTGTTATTTCTTCCTTAAATGTTTGGAGAATTCACTAGTGAACTCAGTGGGGACTGCAGTTTTCTTTGTGGGAAGGTTTTAAACAATGACCAAAAATTTTATTTAATAGAAATAGGGATATTGAGATTATATATGTCTTCTTGAATAAGCTTTGGTAGTTTGTATTTTTAAAGAAATGTGTTCATTTTACCTAAATTGACATAAAAGTATATATATACATATATTTTTTTATCCTCACCTGAGGATGATTTTTGCATTTATCATCAGATAGAGCAGGAGGGAGAGATGGAGGAAGAGAGAGAGAGAAACATCCACGCGAGAGAGACACATCGAATGGTTGCCACCCACACGACCCCAGCTGGGGCCAGGGACAAACTGCATTCGAAGTATGTGCCCTAAGTGGGAATCAAACCTGGGACTCTCTGTCTGCGGGCTGATGCTCCAACCATTGAGCCAAACCAGCCAGGGCTCATATATTTTCTTATTATCCTTTTACTATCTATAGAATCTGAGGATACCTTGCTCATTTGTCATATAGGTCATTTGTATCTCCTAAAAGTTTTTCAATTTTAGTGATTGAAAAGAACCAGCTTTTTTTTCATTGATTTTTCTCCATAGTTTTTCTCTTTTCTATATCACCGATTTCCACTCTGATTTTTATTATTTCCTTTTACTTAGAGTTTCATTTGCTTTTATTTTTCTCATTCTGAAGGTAGAAGCTGAAATCATTGGTTTGAGACTTTTATTTTATAACATTTGGTGCTATAAATTATCCCTCCAAGTATTGCTTGAGCAGCATCTCACAAGTTTTGATATGTTGTGTTTTCATTTTGCTTAATTTAAAATATTTTCTTATTTCCTTTATGATTACTTCTTTGTCACTTGGGTTATTTAGAAGTGTGTTACCTAATTTCTAAATATTGGGGAATTTTCCAAGTATATTTGTCTTATTGATTCCTAATTTGGTTAGAGAACATACTTTGCATGACTCGAATCCTTTGAAACTTATTGAGACTTGTTCTGTGGCCCAGAATATGGTCTCTCTTGGTAAATATTTCAAGTGTACTTGAAAATCATGTATATTCTGCTGTTGTTGAATAAAGTGTTTTATAACTGTCAAGCAGGTCCAATTGATTAATGTGGTTTTCAAATATTTCATATTCTTATTGACTTTCTATCTACTTGTTTCATCAATTATATAGAGCAGGATGTTGAAAATTTGGACGAGAGAGAAACATAGATATGAGAGAGACACATTTATTGGTTGCCTCCTGCACGACCCTGACCAGGGCCAGTGATCAAACCTCTAACCCAGGTATGTGCCCTTGACTGGGAATTGAACCCTCGACCCTTCGGTCCATGGGCCAATTCTCTAACCGCTAAGCCAAACCAGCCAGGGCCCATCCTTTTAACCTATTTATGTCTTGATATTTATAGTGCATTTCTTCTAAGCAGCATATTGCTGAATCTTGCTAGTTTTTTTTTTTTTTTTAAACCAATCTGACCATCTCTACCTTTTATTTGGGATGTTTAGACTACTTACATTTAAATGCAGTTATCCATATAGTTAAATTTAAATTTTTTACAATTTTATTTTTCAATATCAGTTAACATTCAACAGTATTTTAGTTTAGTTTCAGGTACACAGCACAGTGGTTAGACAATTATATAATTTGTCAAGTGATCCCCCTGATAATTCTAGTAGCCACCTGGCACCATACATAGTTATTACAGTATTATTGACTGTATTTCCTGTGCTGTGCTTACATCCCCGTGACTGTTCTGTAACTACCAATTTGTTAGTTAAGTAAATTTATCATTTTATTATTTGTTTTCTATTTGTTCTACCAGTCTTTTCTTTCCATTTTCCTCTCCTTCTCCCTTCTTTTAGATAAGTGATTTTCAACCTTTTTCATTTCATGGCACACATAAACTAATCACTAAAATTCTGTAGCACACCAGAAAATGTATCTTTTGCCAATCTGACAAAAAGATAAGTATAATTTCAATTCATTCACACCAGATGACTATCTTTGTGCTGGCTGTTGTCATTTTTTTATTTGACAATCTTAGAGAGAAGAGGTCAGTGCCCCTAATTAAATAGTCAGGTATGGCATGTTTTAAAAATTCTTGTGGCATCCCGGTTGAAAATCACTGTTTTAGATTAATGAGATATTTTTTTTATTATTCCATTGTCAGCTTTCTTTCTTGCTGGCTTATTAGTTATCACTCTTTGTTGTGTTATTTCAGTGATTGCTTTAGGTTTTGTAATACGCATCTTTAACTTACAACAAACATTTTACCTTCAAGTGATATACCACTTTACAAATAAGCACCTTGCAATCCAGTAAACCCTCAATCTTTCTGACCTTGGTTTTACAGACTTCACACGTTTAAGGGGCAAAATTTCTGGTCTGTAAAATGTGACAATTAACACCCTGTTGATTTTAAAATGCTTCTAACCGCCCTGGCCGGTTTGGCTCAGTGGTTAGAGCATTGGCCTGTGGTCCAGAGAGACCTGGGTTTGGTTCTTGCTAGGGGCACGTACCTCGGTTGCAGTTTGTCCCCGGCCCTGGTTGGTTTGTGTGGGTGGCGGCCAGTCAATGTGTCCCTTTCATGTTGATGTTTCTCTCTCACTCTCTCTCTTCCTGTCTCTCCCTCCTACTCTATCTGAACAAAAAATGGAAAAGTGTCCTCAGGTGAGGACAAAAAATAACAAAACAAAACAAACAAACCAAAAATAAATAAAATGCTTCTGACCAAGACTTGTTTATAATTAGATTAACAGGTTATTTTTTATTACTAATTCACTGTTTTGTTTTGTTTTTCCCTTTCTTTCTTTACTGATTTCAGAGAGAGGAGAAGGGAGAGGAAGAGAGAGAGAGAGAAACATTGATGAGAGAGGACATCGATTGCCTGCCTCCTGCATGCCCCCCACTGGGGATTTGGCCCACAATATGGGCATGTGCCTTGACCAGGAATCAAACTGGAGACCTCTTGATGCATGGGTCAATGCTCAACCACTGAGCCACACCGGCTGGGCAAGTCACTGTTATTTTTAACAAATTTTAGCAAATAGGCTATGTTTTGGAAAAAACACTAATAATTTTGATGACAGAAACAAACATTATGTGTCTATATCTATCTCTCTCTATATTATATATATAGTCTACATATTTAAATCTAAGAGTCACCACCCGTAAACAATGTTTGGTGAATGATTCACACTTGAGCACACCCGCATGGCACGTAGTAAGTGGTTCTGCTATTACACGATGGGACTTTCTGCAGCAGTTTTTTTTGGTACGTGCCCCTAGCGGGAACTGAACCCGGGTCTCTCTGGTCTGCAGGCCGATGCTCCAACCGCTGAGCCAAACCGGCCGGGGCTCTGCAGCAGTTTTAACACCTGCAGGCTGATGTTCCCACGTGCGCTGAGCCATGCACCTGCCTTGTGTATTTGTTTACTCGCAGTGACTGGTGAATGCAGCATTTCCTAGACCTATTCAGTACAAATTTAAAATTACAGTAATACATATGGAAAACTTTTCTGTGAAATTAAACTTTCCCTGCATACTTAATTTTAATTACACAAACATGTCCGCATGAGTAAAAACATGTAAACTAATTAATGTAAACTTTTTAACATACAGGTTCGGAAAACCTACTTTGTTATATAATGTGGGCTTTCATGAACACCCCTCTCCCGAAGCAGTTCGCTGTGTCAAGGTTTCACTGCGAGCACGTCCATTTCTTTTTTCTTATCCTCACTCGAGGACATTTTTTTTTCTTTGCATTTATCTTGAGATAGAGCGGGAGGGAAAGAGGGAGGAAGAGAGAGAGGGAAACATCGATGTGAGGGAGACACATTGACTGGCTGCCACCCACAGAACCCCAACTGGGGCCAGAGACAAACTGCAACTGAGGTACATTAGTGGGAACCGAACCTGGGACTCTGGTCCGCGGGCTGACGCTCTAACCACTGAGCCAAACTGACCAGGGCTGCACTTCCATTTCTTTACTCCTGACCTTTGTGCTCTTGCTGTTACTGCCCTGTTTCATGTGATAAAATCCCTGTTATATTGTTATTATTTTTGTTTAATCAGTCAATTATCTTGGAAAGAGATTTGAATAGTAAGAAAAAGTTTTTATATGTTTACCTATGCATATAGTTAGCATTTCGAATGTTCATCATTCCTTTGTGTATTCATGTTTCTCTCTGCCCGAAGGACTTCCTTTGGAATTCTAGCTTTTTTCCTTCACTACTTTCACTTGCATTGTTTCCAGTGAGAAGGAGGATGTTTTCCTTATCTTTGTTCTTCTGTCCACATGTTGCTGTTCTTTTTTCTCCCTCTGGTTCCTTTTGAGATTTCTTCTTAAAAACTCTTAATTACTGGTTTAAATAATTTGATTATAATGTCTCTTGGTCAGTTTTGTATTTAGGGGCTCATGGAGCTTCTTGGATCTGTGAGTTTATAGTTTTCATCAAATTTGGAAAAGTTTCAGTCATTATTTCTTCAAAAAGTTTTTGACCCATCTCTCTCTTTTGTCTACTTTGGGACTTCAATTAAAAGTATATTAGGCTGTTTCAAGTTGTCCCACAGTTCAATGACACCTGTTTTTTCTTTCTTTTTTATTCTCTCTTTTCTCTGTGTTTTATTTTGGATAATTTCTGTTTCTGTGGTGCAAGTTCACTAATCTTTTCTTCGTCTATGTCTAATTTGCCATTAATCCCACCCATTGTATTTTTTTTCTTTTTTTTAACCCTCACCAAATGATATGTTTTTATATTGATTCTAGAGAGAGAGGAAGGGAGAGAAGAAAAAAGAGAGAGAAACATCCACGTGAGAGAGAAACATTGATCTGTTGCCTCATGTACTCACCCAGACTAGGGATCAAACATACAACATGGGTATGTGCTCTGATTAGGAATTGAATCCATGACCCTACGGTGCATGGGACAACACTCTAGCTACTGAGCCACACTGGCCAGGGCCATTGTATTTTTCATCTTATGCATTTTGAATTTTATTTATAGAAGTTTGATTTGAATCTTTTCAATATCTTTTATTCTTTGTTCAACTTTTTGAACACATGGAATACAATTATAACTATTTAAATGTCCTCATCTACTTATTTTAACATCTCTGCAAGTTATGGATTTATTTCAATTGATTGACTTATCTACTCATTACAAGTAATATTTTCCTGGTAACTTTGTGTGTGTGTGTGTGTGTGTGTGTGTGTGTGTTTCTCTTGTATCCTTACCCGAGGACATTTGTGCATTTATCTTCAGATAGAGCGGGAGAGAGAGAGGGGGGAAGAAAGAGAGAGAAACGTTGATGTCAGAGAGACACATCAACTGGTTGCCACCCATACAACCCCAACCGGTGTGGGGGACAAACTGCAACCGAGGTACATGCCCTTAGCAGGAACTGAACCCAGGGCTCTCTGGTCCGCAGGCCGACACACTTTAATTGCTGAGCCAAACTGGCCAGGGCTTCTCTCCAATTTTTATTAATTTATTTTTGTTACAGATGTTTCTCCCTTTTCTCCCCTAGACTCCCTCCTCCCCATCCCCCTACCCCCCTAGCATTGTTGTCTATGTCCATTGGTTATGCATACATGCATATAAGTTCTTTGGTCATCTCATCCCTCCCCCCGCCCCCCTACTCTGAATCATACTCGTTTCTATGTCTCTGGGTCTATCTCATTCATCAGCCTACCGTGTTCATTATATTTCACAAATAAGTGAGATCATATCATAATAGTCTTTCTCTGATTGGCTTATTTCGCTTAGCATAATACTCTCAAGGTCCCTCCATGTTGTCTCAAAAGATAAGAGATCTTTCTTTCTTACAGTTGCATAGTATTCCATTGTATATAATGTACCACACCTTTTTTATTTACTCCTCTATTGATGGACACTTGGGCTGTTTCCAGATCTTAGCAGTTATAAATAGTGCTGCTATGAACATGGGGGTACATATATTCTTTCTGACTGGTATTTCAGGCTTCTTAGGATATATTCCTAGAAGTGGGATCACTGGGTCAAATGGCAATTTAATTTTTAGTTTTTTGAGGAAACACCATAGTGTTTTCCACAGTGGCTGCACCAGTCTGCATTCCCACCAGCAGTGTACTAGAGCCCGCTTTTCTCCACACCCTTGCCGTCACTTGTTTGATGATTTTTGATGGCAGCCATCAGCCATTCTGGCAGGTGTGAGATGATACCTCATTGTTGTTTTAATTTGCATCTCTCTGATGATTAGTGATGTTGAGCATTTCTTTATATGTCTCTTGGCCATTTGTATGTCCTGTTTGGAGCGGTGTTTATTTAGTTCCTCTGCCCATTTTTTAATTGGGTCCTTTGTCTTCCTCCTGTTGAGTTGTATGAGTACTCTATATATTTTGGAAATTAACCCTTTATCTGATGTATCATTGGCAATTATCCTCTCCCATACAGTGGGTTGCCTTTCCATTTTGATGGTTGTTTCTTTTGCTGTGCAGAAGCTTATTAGTTTGATGTAGTCCATGTGTTCACTTTTTCCTTTGTTTCTGTTGCCTTAGGTGATGTATCAATAAAAATTCTGCTGCGTATAATGTCTGAAATTTTGTTGCCTACATTCTAGGATTTTATGGATTCATATATTTATCCATTTTGAGTTTATTCTTGTGTATGGTGTAAGTTGATGGTCTAGTTTCATTTTTCTGCATGTAGCTGTCCAATTTTCCCAACACCATTTATGAAAGAGGTTGTCTTTACTCCATTGTATGCTCTTGCCACCTTTGTCAAATATTAATTGAGCATAATGTTTTGGGTCAATTTCTGGGTTCTCTGTTCTATTTCATTGATCTATATGCCTGTTCTTGTGCTAGTACCAGGCTGTTTTGATTACAGTAGCTTTATAGTATAACCTGATATCTGGTATTGTGATCCCACCTACTTTGTCCTTTTTCAAGATTGCTGTGGCTATTCAGGGACTTTTTTGGTTCCATATGAACTTTTGAAGTATTTGTTCTAGTTCTGTGAAATATGTCATTGGTATTTTGATGGGGATTGCACTGAATCTATAGATTGCTTTAGGTAGTATGTGCATAATTTTAATGATGTCAGTTCTTCCAATCTATGAACAAGATATGTGCTTCCACTTTTTTATATCTTTCTTTATTTCTTTTTTCAATGTCCTGTAGTTTTCTGCAAATAGGTCCTTTACTTCTTTGGTTAAGTTTATTCCTAGGTATCTTAATTGTTTTTGCTGCAATGGTAAATGGGATTTCTTTTTTAGTTTCTCTTTCTGTGAGTTCATTATTGGTGTATAAGAATGCTCTTGATTTCTTGATGTTAATTTTGTATCCTGCTACCTTGCCGAATTTGTTTATTATATCTAGCAGATTTTTAATGGATTCTTTAGGGTTTTCTATGTATAATGTTATGTCATCTGCGAATAATGACAGTTTCACTTCCTCCGCTGCAATTTGGATCCCTTTTATTTTTTCTTCATGTCTGATTTCTGTGGCTAAGACTTCCAGTACTATGTTAAATAAGTGTGGCAAAAGTGGGCACCACTGTCTTGTTCCTGTTCTTAAGGGAAATGCTTTTAGTTTCTGCCCATTCAGTATGATGTTGGCTGTAGGTTTTTCATATATGGCCTTTATTATGTTGATATATTATCCCTCTATTCCCACATTGGTGAGCATTTTTATCAGAAATGGGTGCTGGATTTTGTTAAATGCTTTTTCAGCATCTATTGATATGACCATATGGTTTTTATCTTTCCTTTTGTTTATGTGGTGTATCACATTTATTGATTTGTGAATATTGTACCACCTTGCATCCCTGGGAGGATTCCCACTTGATCGTGGTGAATAATTTTTTTAATGTATTACTGGATCCTATTTGCTAGTATTTTGTTGAGGATTTTGGCATCTATGTTCATCAGGGATATTGGTCTGTAGTTTTCTTTCTTTGTAGTGTCTTTATCTGGTTTTGGAATTAGAATTATGCTGGCCTCATCAAACGAGTTTGGAAGTCTTCCTTCTTCTTGAATTTTTTGGAATAGGTTGAGGAGAATGGGTGTTAGTTCTTCTTTGAATGTTCGCTAAAACTCCCCTGTGAAGCCATCCTGGCCTGGGCTTTTGTTTGCTTGGAAAGTCTTGATTAGCTCTTCAATTTCCTTAGTTGTTATTGGTCTGTTCAAGTTTTCTCTCTCTTTCTGATTCAGTTTGGGAGACTATATGTTTCTAGAAATTTGTCCATTTCACTTAGATTGTCCAATTTGTTGCTGTATGATTGTTCGTAGTTTGTTAATGATCCTTTGTATTTCTGTGGTGTCAGTTGTTACTTCTCCTCTTCCATTTCTGATTTTGTGTATTTGGGTTCTCTCTGTTTCTTGGTGAGTGTAGTTAAGGGTCCATCAATCTTGTTTATCGTTTTGAAAAACCAGCTCTTTGTTTCATTGATCCTTTGAATTGTTTTTTTGGTCTCTATGTGGTTTATTTCTGCTCTGATCTTTACTATTTCCTCTCTTCTACTTACTCTGGTTTTTGTTTGTTTGTTTGTTTCCTAGTTCTTTAAGTTGTGAGGTTAGTCAATTAGAAATTTTTCTTATTTCTTGTGGTAGGCCTTTAGTGCTGTGAACTTCCCTCTCAGAACTGCTTTCACTGTGTTTCATAGATTTTGTGTTGTTGTGTGTTCATTTTCATTGGTTTTCAGGAAGTTTTTAATTTCTTCCTTGATCTCCTCGGTAACCCATTCATTGTTTAATAACATGCTATTTAGCCTCTAGGTGTTCAAATGTCTTTGCATGGTTTTGTTGCAATTGATTTCTAGTTTCATGCCACTGTGATCTGAGAAGATGCTTGATATGATTTCAATCTTCTTGAACTTGTAGAGATTTAGTTTGTGTCCTATCATGTGGTCTATCTTTGAGAATGTCCCATGTGCACTTGAGAAGAATGTGAATTCTGTAGTTTTGGGGTGTAATTCTCTGTAGATATCTATTAAATCTATTTGGTCTAGTGCTTCATTTAGAGTCTCTGTTTTCTTGCTAATTTTTTGTCTAGAGGATCTATCCAGTGATGTCAGTGGGGTGTTGAAGTCCCCTGCTATGATTGTATTGCTGTCGATTTCTCCTTTAAAGTCCTCCAGAAGATTTTTAATATTTTTTGTGCTCCAATATTGGGTGCATATATGTTTATTAAGGTTATATCTTCCTGTTGGATAGATCCTTGCAATATTATGTAGTGGTCTTCTTTGTCTCTAGTTATGACCTTCATTTTGAAATCTATTTTATTGGGTATGAGTATTGCTACCCCAGCTTTTTTTTCCTTTCCATTTGCTTGGAAGATTTTTTCCCATTCCTTCACTTTCAACCTATGTGAGTCTTTTGTTGTAAAGTGGGTCTCTTGTAAACAACATATAGACCAGTCATGCTTTCTTATCCAATCAGCTACTCGGTGTCTTTTTATCGGAGCATTCAGTCCATTTACATTTAAGGTGATTATTGATATGTACTTATTTATTGCCATTTTTGTTTAGTGTGCTTCTATTTTTCTTCCTATTTCTCTTGCTAATTACAGCAGTCCTCTGAACATTTCTTGCAGTGCTGGTTTGGTGCTAATGTATTCCCTTAGCCTTTTTTTTTTTTTCTTTGTCTAGAAGCTCTTTATTTGACCTTCTATTTTGAATAATAGCCTTGCTGGATAGAGTAGTCTTGGATTGAGATCCTTGTTTTTTATGACTTTGATTACTTCATGCCATTCCCTTCTGGCCTGTAGTGTTTCTGTTGAGAAGTCAGTTGATAGCCTTATGGGGGTTCCTTTGTAGGTAACCTGTTGCTTATCTCTTGCTGCTTTTAGGATTCTCTCTTTGTCTTTAAATTTTTGCCATTTTAATCACTATGTGTCCTGTGGGCCTGTTTGGGTTCTTCTTACTTGGGGTTCTCTGTGCTTCTAGAACTTGAATGCCTTCTTCCTTCACCAAATTAGGGAAATTTTCTGTCACTATTTCTTCGAATATATTCTCTAACCCTTGCTCATTTTCTTCTTCTTCGGGGACTCTATGATGCGAATATTATTATGTTTCCAGTTGTCCCACAGTTCTCTTAAGCTGTCTTCTGTTTTTTAATTGTTTTTTCCTTTTGGTTTTCTGATTGGTTGATTTTTTCTACCCTGTCTTCTAATTCACTGATCCGGTCCTCTGCTTCCTCTGCTCTGCTGTTTAGACTTTCCAATGTGTTCTTTATTTCTGATATGTCATTTTTCATTTCTTCTTGGTGGTTTTTAATTTCCAACTGATTGATTTTTAACATTTCTATGTCTTTACTCATGGTCCTCATGTCCTTACACATGCTGTTGAGCTTCCTCAAGATCATGGCTGTGAATTCTAATTCTGTTAACTTGCTTAACTGCACCTCATTTATCTCATCTTCGGTAAAGGTCTCTCGTTCTTTCATTTCGCTTTTGTTTCTGTGTTTCACCATTTTGGCTATCACAGTGGGCTTTGGAGCTTGCCAAATTTTCCCTGTGGGTATTGGTGTTCTGCTGTTTGTGGTTCCCTCTCCTAGGTTTGGATGAGGCAGGGAGGACCCATGTTAAACACCACTGTGAAGTCTTACTTTCCTGGTTAGAGTTGCTAGCCCAGGAATGGTGCAGTTATCTTCTAGGTTTTTGCCTGGAGGCTATCAGTAGCAATTACTTGAAGAGCCCTGGGTTCTCAATTGAATAAAAAACTTTCTCAGGTGCTCTGTGTAAGGGGATTTCCCAAGGGTGGAGCAGATGCTGGTTGTTAATGAGCCTCAATTTGCATTTCAATGGCCCACCTGGGTGGGGATGAATCTCCGAGGGAGGGGCTGCTGCCTCTCCCCAGAGCCCTGGGAAGGAGTAAGATGGCCACCGTCCTGTGTGGCTGCAACTCAGCAAAAGCTCTGAGAGCCGTCCAAATCCCAAGTGTTCCCACAGAGTTCCAGTCCAGTCTTCCCTCCCTCTGCCGGAGCCCAAGGTGAGTGGCTGTGGCTATTTTAATGTCTGACCTGGCTCTGTGCTGTGGAGCCCCTTGAGAGTTTAACCCGAGGGCACTGCTCACAGCTAAGTCCACTGCTGTCTATGGGCTCCCAGCCCCCCTCTTGCGCCTCCGAAATCCTACCAGGATTGAGTCAGTGTCCCTGGTTATATGATCCTCGCAAGCTGCTTTTCTGTTGCTTTTTCCCGTCGATTTGTCTTTTTTTTTTTTTTATCCTCACCCGAGGACATGTTTTCATTTTTGTTCAGATAGAGTGGGAGGGAGAGAGAGAAAGAGAAAGAGAGAGAGAGAAACAGAGACATGAAAGGGACACATTGAGTGGCTGCCACCCACACAACCCAACCAGGGCCAGGGACAAACTGCAACCGAAGTACGTGCCCTTAGAAGGAACCAAACCCGGGTCTCTCTGGACCGCAGGCCGACGCTCTAACCACTGAGCAAAACTGGCCAGGGCTGATTTGTCTTAATTTTACTTGTAATTCCAGTTTGGTCCTGGGAGACGGTCTATGTAGCTTCCATTCACTCTGCTGCCATTTTGGAATCTCTTTCTTGGTAATTTTTGATTGGATGCCAGACCTGGTGATTTTTTTTTTACTGGTTGCTGAGTATTTTTTGTAATTCTATAAATATTCTTGAGCATTTTTCTGGGACCAGTGAAGTTATATGATCTGTTGGGTTTTGCTTTAAGATTTGTTATGCAGAATCAGAGTCATGCTCAATCTAGGACTAATTGTGCCCCCTACTGAGAAAATACCTTCTCTTCTCAATGCCCTCAAGCCCTGAGATTATCCAGTCTGGCTAGTGAGCACAGTCACTCTTCCAAGCCCTGTGTGAGCACCATAATCTCAGTCTTTTGAATCTTTTTTTCCCCTCACCTTGGGTAGTTTCCTCACACATAAGTGCTGACTGGTACTCAGTTGAAAGCTAGAAAGGGACCTTCTACAGATATTTGGATCTCCCTCTGTGCAGGTTTCTCCTCTCTGATTCTCTATGAACTCCCCTGTCTACTTTGCCAGCAGATAAAGGTCCATGGTGGAGAAAATGCTAGCACTGCTAGCATCAGTAGACTTGTCTCATGCAATGATTGTGAAAACAAAAGCAGAAAGGGTTGCTAAAAGGAAATGCGATATCAGCCCCTTAAAAGTCCCTATCTAACACTAAGAGCAATAATTTCCTTGAAAAGAATTATAGTCTATGGGCTTTGCTAATGCTCCTGGATAGCCACCATTCAATGAGCTCCATGTTATTGGTACAGGTTGTATGTTATTTAGACAATAATTGATATTTGATAGGGAGCAAACGTAGGTGTAGATTAAAACTTCAAAGTGAAAGAAAGGGACTGGTTAAGTTTTCGGTAACTGGGTGATTCTTGATCCCTGCTATGATTCCAGACACCTGGATGACGTCCCCTGCAGTTTTCTGTGACCCCCACCCTTGAGATTCTGATGGGCGGTATGTTTTGAAAATGGGAAAAGATGAATGTGGACCACAAGGAGGCTAGTGCCAGGTAATGAACAGCTTGTTTCCCACCCACAGGTGCTTTCTTCATCCCCTACCTCATCTTCCTTTTCACCTGTGGCATTCCTATCTTCCTCTTGGAGACAGCACTGGGCCAGTACACTAGCCAGGGAGGCATCACAGCCTGGAGGAAGATCTGCCCCATCTTCGAGGGTGAGTAGCTGTGTGCCTGATTCCCGGGTATCTGCATTTAGGATTTGAAATGACTGAGTGGTTTAGCCGCCATGCTCATTGAGATAAGACTCTGTCTTTATGTTAAACCCTTCCTTAATGGGCCCAAGACTGAGCTAATCCCTAGTCCTTCAGAGGATGGAGAAGAAGATGAGGAGGATGGGGCACACAAAGGCTTTAGGGTAAAAAAGTAGAGTGCAAAGCTATTTTAGTTACATATTTAAAAAATATATGACAATGATTTTGTATTTTAAAAACATGTAATCAATTATAAAACATTTTAAAGAGAATTTTAAATGAGAAAAAATAGCATTAATAATTCTATCATCTTTATACAATAGCTATTTAAAACAGAGGGTGTTTTGTCAGGCCAGTGTGGCTCAGTGGTTGAGCGTCAACCCTTGAACTAAGAGGTCGCTGGTTCGATTCCCGGTCAGGGCACATGCCCAGGTTGTGGGCCCGATCCTCAGTGCGGGGCGTGCAGGAGGTGGCCAGTCGATGTTCTCTCTCATCAATGTTTCTATCTCTCTCTCCCTCTCACTTTCTCTCTCTCTAAAATCAATAAAGAAAAATAAATAAATAAATAAATAAATAAATAAATAAATAAATAAATAAAATAAAAAACAGGGGGTGTTTTATTTCAGTATTTCTTCCTCTGTAGGATTTTCTTAAGTTTCTACTTTGAAATAATTATATATTCACAGAAAGTTGCAAAAACAGTACAGAAAAGTCATGTGTACCTTTCACTCACTTTCCCCCAATGGTAATGTCTTACATAACTACAGAACAATATCACAACTGGAAATCGACATCGGCACTATCCACAGACCTTGTTCAGATTTCAGCAGATTTCCTTGCACTCATTTGCCTAATTTTTTGTGTAGATTTGTGTAACCACCACCACCATCAAGATCCAGAACTGTTCTATCGCCACAAAGATCTGTCATGCTCCTTCTCTATAGTCACATTACCCCCAACCTCCCCACCCCTAACCTCTAGCAACCACTAATTTGTTCTCTATCTCTATAATTTTGTCATTTTGAGTATGTTATATAGATGGAAACAGACAAAATATAGCCTTTTGAAATTGGCTTTTTCACTCAGCATCATGCCCTTGACATTCATCCAGCTTGTTATTTTATCAATAATTCATTCCTTTTGATTGTTGTGTAGTATTCCATGGTGTGGATATACCACAGTTTATTGACCCATTTACCCACTGAAGAATATTTGGATTTTTTCCAGTTTGGGGGGTTTATTTAATTATTTCTGCCCATACAGAGTTTGTATATCTATTAATATAAAATATATACAGTTTATAGCTCTATTTTGCAGTTAGTGTTATTTTCCATTTTCTACACATCGATCCTTTAATGATAATACAAATTCCCATCAAGTAGATATATCACATTTTACTTCACAGTTCATTGTTTGGGACTTTTTCTTATTTTCATTTACTTATAAAATTGTTATAGTCTGCTGTCCTGTATGTTTGTTGAGTCAGACCCCCCACCCCCTTTTGGGAATTATTTCTTTGGCACAAATGTGCAGGATTGGGATCACTGGATCAAATGCATGATCAAGTTGATGTCTCTCTCTTTTTTTTTCTCTCTTTTTTCTTCATTGATTTTAGAGGGAGAGGGAGAGAGAGATAGAAACATTGATGAGAGAGAACATCGATTGGCCGCCTCCTGCATGCTCCCACTGGGGATCGGGCCCACAACCTGGGCATGTGCCCTGACCAGGAATCAAACTGGCAACCTCTTGGTGCATGGGTCAACGCTCAACCACTGAGCCACACCGACCAGGCAAGTTGGTGTCTCTTACTCTGGCTTATTAAATTGTCCTGTGGAAGTGTTATACTGACTTACAGTGTCTCTAGACACGAGTAAGTATCTTTCCCTTCTATCTTTAACAACTCCGAGTTATGTGTGGTTCCCAAACATGTCTGTATATTGGAACTGCCTGGGGACCTTCAAAATATCCTGAGATCTGTACTACACCCCCCAGATTGTGATTTAATTGGTCTGGGGTCGGGTCTGAGCTTTGGAATTAAAAAAAAATATCCCCAGGCAATTCAAATATGCCGACAAGTTTAGAAATTACTGAGTTACATTATTTGTAAAATATTTCACTTGGGCTGTCACTGCAGAGTGGCACCTCGGTAGCATTTGATTGTGCACACCTGTAATTATTAGGGATGCGCTATTTGTATTTCTCCTACGTGGACTGTCTGTTCCTGCTCTTAACATGTGTTTTTTTTTATTTCAGACATATCAGACTAATTTCAGGGAACATTAACTATTGGAATGTCAGGGTTAGTCTATGCACTTAAAAATTAGCTTTGAGTTAGTGAACTTTCAGAACCTAATAAAGATGACAGTGTACAAGAAGCCGGGATAGGGCAGCAGAAGGCTGGGAGAAAGGTCCTCTCCGGACCTGGGAAGGGCTGTTGGAGCAGCAGCCCACTCCTGCCTGCTGGGGTGGGGTGAGGGGCCCAGGAGCCTAGGCTCCAGCACTTCCTACTTTAGGACCCTGACAGACTCTCCTAAGCACCGGTGGACAGAGTGTGAGAAGTCTGTCCGCCGTCCCTAGCCCAGTTCTGCCCCTTTCCCCTCCAGGCATTGGCTATTCCTCCCAGATGATCCTTATCCTCCTCAATGCCTACTACATCATTGTCCTGGCCTGGGCCTTCTTCTACCTCTTCAGCAGCTTCACCATCGACCTTCCCTGGGGCAGCTGCCGCCATGAGTGGAATACAGGTAAGGTCACCTCTGAGTCCATTTCCTCCGGCTGCCGTGCCACCTGAACCAGGAGTGGGATTGTCCCTATATCCCAGGCAGCCCGGTTCCCAGCCATTACGCAGGACTCACTAGAAATCTGCCAAGTGAATCACGGAGATCCTACACCAAAGATAAGGGTGTGATTTCCCCAGCATCACAAATGTCAAAGAATCTTTTAAAAACTGTATTCAATGAATGTATTATGAATTCATGTATTATGCAAATAGAACACACTGTTTATGTAATTTAGCTATTTATTCTGGTTTGAAATAGTATTAGTTTGATGTATGTATATATTTTTGTTTGTTTGTTTGTTTCTCATGCTTTCTCTTTGACACTGTTTGTAGGTCTTTCCAACTCACAATTCATCTGGATTTAACCAGGGAATGAGCTGTGTTGTGTGTCATCAATATAATTTAGAATTTAAATAGCAGTTAATTTTCTCTTGTTCCTGTAAAACAACAAGAACCACCTGGGTGCCCGGCCGGTGTGGCTTAGTGGTTGAGCGTTGACCCATGCACCAAGAAATCGCAGGTTCGATTCCCAGTCAGGGCACATGCCCAGGTTGTGGGCCAGATCCCCAGTGGGGGGCATGCAGGAGGAGGCCAGTCAATGTTCTCTCTCATTGATGTTTCTATTTCTCTCTCCCTCTCCCTTCCTCTCTCTCTCAAATCAATAAAGAAAAAAGGAAAAGAAAAGAAAAAGAACCATCTGGGCAATAGAACAACTGAATCTAATGAATCGAAAGTACCAAAAAATTAAAACTACCTAGTGTAGTGCTACCCAAAAGAACTTTGTGCATAAGGTACTATCTGGAATGGTAGTCAACGTGGTTATCGAGCACCTGAAATGTGGCTCATGTGTGCGACCAACTGGTTTTTAAAAATCGTTATTTAATCTTAATTAATTTAAATGTAAAGAGCCACACGTGGCTAGTGGCCACCCTTTGGACACGCAGATGAAGAGTGCACTGGACATGTCCTCTTGGGGTCTCAGCGCCATGTCGTGCACTCATTGCCCAGATACCTCTCCGCGCCGGTCGGTGAGGCCCTACCTACAATTAATTTTCTTGTTCAGATAAGTTACTCAGTTCTGAACTGGAGTTTGAATCTTTCATTGGCCAGGGAGGTGCATTTCTGCAACGGTTAGCATCATATTTAAGGCCCCTCTTGCCCTCACACTCTAGGCTTCTCTCCAGCACTCCCTGCCCATCTCTGCCACCACCTCCATTCCACTAGTTTTCTAGTGAAAAGTCAAGTCTTGGAGGTACTTTCCCTGCCACCCCAAGGTGCATTAGGTTCTTGGTACACCTGCACTGACCCAGGCCCTGCTGTGGCTCCTACATACTTTCTGTCTGTTTGTTGGTCTGGTTTCCCTACAGATCGGCAAGCGCTTGAAGGCAGAAAAGATATCTTTATCCCTCTGTGCCCAGCACAGTGCTGGCTGCATCACAAGCACCCAAAACATCTGTTGAACGCATTGAGTTTTAAACACATGTTATATTCTAATATTTTCTTTATATATTTTCCCTCCCTCCCTCCCTCTCTCTCTCCCTTCTTTCCTTCTTTTCTCCCTTCCCTCCATCTGTGTGCACTGCAGTACCCTTGACAAGGAGCTCATCAGAGGACTTCATCCAGGCCTCAGCAGTGCTCCTCTCGTAACCCCGGGTGAAGTTTCGGTAGCTGGGACTTTTGCTTTAGGCCTGCCTTTAGGTTGGTTGGGGGCGGGGTGTCTCTGAGACAGTTCTGAGGTGAATGCAGTGCCCAAGGCTTTTGCTTCTTGACGTTTTGGACATTTCTCCCAGGGTCTGGTTTTACTCCGAGCCTCGCACCTTAGATAGTGTAGGACGTCCTGTCCTGTCAGGACGAAATGCTTTCCTTGGTGTGCTGACGCGTCAAGGCAGCGACGCGCCTAGTGAACGGGGCTCGACTGGCATTGCCATCAACAGGGCCACCTGAGCTCCCCGGGGCCTGGCTGCGTCCTCGGCTCCGGGGGTGTGTCCCTGCCTGCATGGAGGTGTCCTTCTAGTGACAGAGAGAGACCATAAACAAAAGGAGTGAGTAAGAGGTATCATGTTAGAAGTGCTATGGAGAAAAATAAAGCAGGGAGGAGGTTTTCGGAGTTTTAGGGGTAGGGTGTAATTTTATTTCATTTTATACAATAAGTGTAAAGGGATTTTATTATTTGTAACCTAGGCACAATTATTTAAAGTTAATACATTTTTATTTAAGGAATTTCACATGTTCCGAGTCCTTCCATACACTGCCTTAGTTTCTCCCGAGTTTGACTCTTTAAAAAAAAATTTTTTTTTTCCACTGATTTTTAGAGAGGAAGGTAGAGGGAGAGAGAGATAGAAACATCAATGAGAGAGAACATCAACTGACCGCCTCCTGCATGCCCCCCACTGAGGATTGGCCCCACAACCTGGGCATGTGCCCTGACCAGGAATCGAACTGGCGACCTCCTGGTGCATGGGTTGACGCTCAACCACTTGAGCCACACCGGCTGGACCTGGAGTTTGACTCTTAATTCTGTTTTTTGCTCAATCCAGTTGTCATTTCAGTCAGTCCTATATAACAGTAATAGAAATGGTCATGTGGTCACAAACTATCTGGTCACTAGCAACCTAGAAGGATTAGCTAGACAGAGGACATCTGCAAGACTCCAGAGATCTAAGGCAGCCATGTAACATCTCACTGATTACCACTGGCCATTACCAAATCACAGATAGCTTGTGTTATATTATATTGGACAGTGCTAATCTAGACAATGAAAATAAGGGTTAAGAAAACGTTCCCAATAGGCTGAATACTACGAATGTAGCAGAAAGAAAACCTTGTGGGAAAATATTTTGTGATCATGTCCACAGCAGGGGTATAATTTTATTTCATCAAAAAAATTTTTTTTTCTTTATTGATTTTAAAGAGAGGGGAAGGGAGAAGGGGATAGAGATAGAAACATCAATGAGAGAGAACATCGATTGGCCGCCTCCTGCATGCCCCCCACTGGGGATTTGGCCCACAACCTGGGTATGTGTCCTGACTGGGAATCGAACTGGCAACCTCTTGGTACATGGGTTGATGCTCAACCACTGAGCCACACTGGCTGGGTAGGTGTGTACTTTTAAATGGGCCACCAGCGAAGGCTTTACTGAGGATGGCGGGAGTAACGCTGTAAAGCAGGATGGGGAGTGAGCCCTGAGAGAGCGGGAGACAGACACTAGGTAGATGGGATGCCCAGTCAAAGGCCCTGGGGCACCTGTAGCACCCAGGGAACAACAAGGGCTCCATGTGGCTGGAGCAGGTGAGTAGGGAGCAGCAGGAGGTGAGGCCAGAGGTGATGGGCTACGTTAAATAGGGCCTTGGAGGTGATTCTAGGGGTTTTGGCTTTCTTCTCTGAGAGGGTTAGGAAACCCACTGGAGAGTTTTGAACTGGGGCATGACATAAAATGTGACTTAAATTTTATCAATGTCACTCTGATGGCTGTATGGAGATTTCATTAGGGAGGCAAAGTAGAGACTGGAAGCCAGTTGAGGAAGCATGAGATGATGGTGACCCGCCCCAGAGTGGTAGGAGTGGTGGTCATGAGAAAGGTCAGATGCGAGGTACTTTGACAATAGAACATACACAACACACTGGGCTGGATTCTAGCCCTCACTAAGTCCCTTCTAAGCTAAGACAGGCCATTTCTAAGCAGACTCACTTTCTTCATGTGTACAATGGGGAAAACACTGTCTGTCTTAATATATATTTTAATTGATTTTAGAGAGAGGAAGGGGGAGAGAGAGAGAGAGAGACAGCCCGCGCGCAAGAGAGAAATGAATGTGAGGGAGACACAGTGATCAGTTGTCTCCTGTATGTGCCCCAACTAGGGATCAACCCTGCAACCCAGGAATGTGCCCTGACCGGGAATATAACCCCTGACTTTCTGGTGCATGGGATGCTGCTCCAGGTAACTGAGCCACACCAGCCAGGGCTGTCTTACTATTTTTGAAGATTATTATACTAATAAAATATTTAAAAACACAGTAAACATGCTTTGTGAAACTCTGAAGTCATGTACAGATAATTCAGAGCCAGTACTTGTTGAGTACTTGACAGACATGTTTTCATTTAACCCCCTATCGATCCTACCGACGGATATTCTTATGTCCATTTTGAAGATGAGGGATGTGAGGTTCAGAGAGCCACACAGTGAGGAACTGGGGGGTCAGGATTCAGCCCGAGCTTTCTTGCACCCGTCCCTGTGCTCTTCAGCAACCCGGCCACGTAACTTCCCTAGCAGGCTTCTTATTACTCCTCAAAGGTTGTGACTTACGCACAACAGTTACCTGGAAATGTTGGTACACGTGCACAGCATCTTTCCTGATGCCATCGGGTCATGCTTTAGTAAGAATATATACCCACACACTTATTTATTTTTTAAATACTTTTTCTTTATTGATTTTAGAGAGAGAGGAAGGGAGAGGGAGAGGGAGAGAGAAACATTGATGAGCGAGAACATCGATTGGCCGCCTTCTGCACACCCCCCACTGGGGATCGATCGGGCCCACAACCTGGGCATGTGCCCTGACCGGGAATTGAACTGGCGACCTCTCGGTGCATAGGTCGACGCTCAACCACTGAACCACGCCGGCCAGGCAGTACCCACACATTTAGAAACCGACAAGTGAAAGCACGTGGGAGAGTGGAGTGGGGTGTGGGTTTGCTGGGGTGATGTGTTTAAGGGTGTTTTGTATAGACTTCAGCCCAGTTTCTTCCAGATACCTTACTTCCATTCTCCTAAAATTTCACCCCAAAGACCGGCTACTGATTTTTCTCTTGCTTCCTTCCCTGGGACCCATGGGTAGAACACTGTGTGGAGTTCCAGAGGACCAATGGCTCCCTGAATGTGACCTCTGAGAATGCCACCTCTCCTGTCATCGAGTTCTGGGAGTAAGTGAGGCCTGTTTCCTCCCCCGCCGTGGGGACGAGCTGGGGACGAGTCCTCTCAATGCTGACTCTCAGCGGATAACAAGGGAAGACTCTCTATTTTCTTCTCTGGTGGCTCTGTCACCTAAGTGGCTTTTTTCTGTTGCGCCCGGATCTGTGGTTAGTGCAGAGCAGTTTCTGACGTGAGGACTTTGCCGCTCTCCTGCCTTTCCTCTGCCACATGCCCACCCCCGGTGGAGAGTGCACACGCCTGTGTGCCCGCACCCGACTTCCCTCCTCTCTTCGGCTGCGTGTGCACTGTCTCTTCTCTCCCCCTCCCCCAGTACTGATATTCATCTAGGGCTTGATTCCTCCTATCAAAACATCCTGGAACCCTAGTTGAGAAAATACGCGTTTGCAGCAGCTCCTTCTCTAAGTTAGATTGGTGCTCAGCCTCCCAGAGCAAACTTACCTGGGAATAGTTTATATTTGCCTCCCTTTCTATCTACCTCCGTCTCTGGGCAAAGGCGAGCCTTGTGGATTTGGGTAACAAGAGCTGACAAGCCTTTGGCCAAGAGCCTGAGGCGTGTCCACTGCTGAGACACAGGGACGAGGCCACGGGCTGGAGGCTGGAGGCTGGAGGCTGGCAGCGGGAGCGGAGCCCAGCTCAGCCTTCTCTCCCCAGGAGGCGGGTCCTGAAGATCTCTGATGGCATCCAGCACCTGGGGGCCCTGCGCTGGGAGCTGGCCCTGTGCCTCCTGCTTGCCTGGGTCATCTGCTACTTCTGCATCTGGAAGGGGGTCAAGTCCACAGGCAAGGTTCGTGTTGGAGAGCCCCTAGTCCTCCCATCCCAGGACTCCTCACGGGGGTTCAGTTACCCAGGGGTTCCCTAAGTTGTAGCCTAGCCAGGGATGGGAGGGAATTGACCCAATGACAATTTTTATGTCTTGCCCTTCATTGATTCTGTGCCTCTCCTGGGTTTGATCCCAAATCCTTCTGGTCTTTGGAGAAATTAAATGGGAGAGAGGGAGAGATTAAGGCTGCTTCCAGAGGAATTCATTTTGCAAATTGAACACAGTTCATGGCTCCCTGGTTCATTCAACATTTCTTTGGGAAAAGAATTCCATCAAGACTATTAGTCTCAGAATGATTCTCAGTCAACCCTAGAAGCTGGGGGACTCTGCCTAGAGTGTACGAGGTGTTAGAAGGGCATTCTGAGCTCTCCTGGACTCTTGCCCCAACGAGGCTTCCTTCCGAACCTGGCTGCCTGGTTGCCCTGAGCTTGTCGCCTTTGAGATCAGGGGTCACGTGTTACAGATCTCTCACACCTGACAACTCCGCCATCATTGCAAACACACTTGTTGGGAGATGTTAACTGCGTATGTGTCGGGGAGGGGGAGCGCTTTAGGCTGGAGGAGGAGGGAGAGGAGAGGTTGTGGGCTCACAGGGCGGGGCGGGGGGTGGTGGAAATGCACAGGGCGGGGTGAGAGGGTAGGAGAGGGTGAAGACTCCTTTCACCTCTTCTGTAGGTGGGGAGCTCCTGCCTCGGCCTCACTGCTGGGTCTCCCTCCAGCCCCTTCTCTCCTACTCACAAGTTTCTTCTCTCTCATCTGCCCCTTGGCCAGGTGGTGTACTTCACAGCCACATTCCCTTATCTCATGCTGGTGGTCCTGTTGATTCGAGGGGTGACCCTGCCTGGGGCAGCCCAAGGGATTCAGTTCTACCTGTATCCAAACCTCACGCGGCTGTGGGATCCCCAGGTAAGAAGCCACAGGCTGTCAGTGGCTCTGGAGCTGCTCGAGCTGCAGACCTTCCTGTGCTCTGACGGCCATCCCTCCTCCTGGCTCGCCCTAAAGCAGACATCTGTCAGCAGCTGTTTGTGCCCCTCCCCCAGCCCACAGCTGCCAGGAAAGCCAGGGGGCCCCGAGGCCCTAGCAATATTTCTCAGGGGCAGCAAATATGTCACTTGTCAGCCTTAGCTCACAGGCTGGTCCTATTTCCCCACATCTGCCACCCGCTTTTGGTATTTCTTCCCTTGACAATCTTATTTCACACCTAACTTCCTCTGTATTTCTTAGCCCTCCACCAGTCCCCTCCGGTCCCCTCCCTCCGTCAGGAGGCCCGTTCGTAGGCCCAGTTCCCCAGCATCTCCCAGCACCAGGTGGGCTAGTGCTGAGTTTCCTGTGGGTTGTCAAGGGGCCCCTTCCTCTTCCCTCCCCTCAGCCAGCTTCTTATGGCCTCACGGGGAGGAGGGGGTGCTGCTTGCTGACTGGAGGGGTTTGTAAAACGGGGCTTGAAATGAGAAGCCACTGCCTCTGAGGGGTTCCTTATCTTCTGTGCGGCTGCCGTTCTGAAAGCTGGTGAAGCCAGGAGGTGTGGAGGGCTGAGGAGTGTGGGCAAGCTCCCCCCAGACTCCCTAAGATGTGCTACCCGGCTCCATGCCCGCTTCCCTCCCGGGCAGCATGTGTACAAGTGAGAGGCCCGCCCTCGGCGCTGGAGAAGGCTCTCTGACCATGCCGGGGCCTGAGCACACTGAGGGCTGGAGGGACAGGACGCGGAAGGGGAACAAGTGGAGGGCTGTTCGGATATTTGAAGTAGTGAGGCGCCGGCACAGTCACTGAGGTTGCTGCGAGGGAGCAAGAGAAAAGGGAGTGGCACTCACCCCAAAGTCCCCCTCGGGGACTCAGTTCACACAGAGGCAATGGCTCCCCCTTGTGCAGAATTTGGGGTGACCCAGAGCTTAACTGGTCTGTCTCCCAGTCACCCTGGCAGAGTTATGAGTTCTTCCATCCTGAGTTCCCCCCGGGATGCCAGGGCTCCCAGGGTCAGAAACATCCCCACGGAGTCCACCAGCCTTGTATCCTGGGTGTGTGTCTCAGCGGACTTCTGGTGGGACGTGAGCTTATCGCTCTCCACTCTCATGTCTTAGTCATACCAGCCCTGCAGATCGCTGCTGCGTCTTCTCCACGTGGGGCCCAGGGTCGCAGTCCGGCTTTGGTGTCCAACGGCAGAGCCATGGCCATGGCTGAAAGGGCTCCAGAGCCCATCTTGTGCAAACTCCTCATTGCACAGAGGCGCGAACGAGGCCCCAGGCTGCACAGCAAGTGGCTGGCCAAACAAGTGTATTTTTATTTTTTATTTTATTTTATTTCACCCGAGAACATTTTTGCATTTTTTTTTTTTTTTTATCTTCAGATAGAGTGAGAGGGAGAGAGAGAGAAACATCCATGTGAGAGAGACACATAGACCGGTTGCCTCCCGCACAGCCCTGACCAGGGCCAGGGACGAACCACAACTGAGGTATGTGCCCTTGACTGGAACCGTGCCCTTGACCAGAACCAAACCCTAGACTCATCGGTCCACAGGCCGATGCTCTAACTACTGAGCAAAACCGGTCAGGGCCAAATAAGTGTATTTTTATTTTGTGACTCATAAGCCGTTCGGCTTATCTGGAGCCAACGGGCTGTGATGGAGAGTAGGCAGCAAGCAGGAGGTGTGGGGCAGCCGATTCGAAGGACAGGTGCAGAGTTTGGCTTGGATCCCTAGGCAAGAGGGAGCCACTGTGGTTCTGGAGCAGCAGAGATGTGAGCAGGAGGTGTGGACCGCTAAGCTACAAAGCCTACCTTTGTTTGGAGGTCAGGCAGGCAAGGAGGGGACATGTTGAGTGGAAAAAGGAGAGCGAGTCCAGTGTTTCTGGAACTGATTGATGGCTTCTGTGATCAATGCCTTGTTTTTCATGATCAGCCATTTACAGCTAAGGACTAGTGAGTGCTTACGGTGTCCCCAGCATTAAGAGGTTTGCATGCATTATTTCAACTAATCCTCCCAGCAGATCAACAAGGTGTCCTTATCTTACAGATGAGGAAATTAAGGCCTAGAGAGCTTACAGAGCTTCCCATCCTTGCACCTGTACCTGGAACCCAGGTCTCGGTGATGACAAATTCTACATACTTCACGTTCTCTTGAAGGCAGAGTCCCCATCTGGTAGCAGGGGAACCTCGGTTCTCAAACTTAATTCATTCCAGAAGACAATTAGAAAACGGAATCATTTTTCCCTTTAGAAATCATGTACATTGAATTAATCCGTTCCAGACCCCCAAATGATTCCCCGTGTTAGCCTCGCTTATGTTCAGTATGTGTCTAATGTACTGTTTAATCTATAAACAGCGCCTCTTTTCTTAAATTTACCAAACCACCCCCACTAGCCTTGAGCGACTCGCTCTCAGCCCTCGCGCAGGTGTCTGCAGGAGGTCAGCATGCGGCATCTTCACTTCTTCACACATCGCTGCCTCCGAAATGCTGTCGCTGGCTCACTGCTTTTTGTTTATCCAAATCAACAACGGTTTTTCTACCTCTTCAGTCACCTGTGATCATTGTTTCCTTCACACCATTTGCAACAACACTCTTTTTTAAAAAAAATATGGCCTCTTATTTTAAATTTTTTTTTAAATCTTCACCCAAGGACTTTTTTGCACTTATCTTCAGATAGAGCCAGAGGGAGAGAGGGAGGAAGTGAGAGAGAGAAACATCAATGCAAGAGAGACACATCGACTGGTTGCCAACCGGGGCTGGGGACAAACTGCAACCAAGGTACGTGCCCTTAGCGGGAACTGAACCTGGGACTCTCTGGTCTGCGTGCTGATGCTCTAACTGCTGAGCCAAACCGGCCAGGGCTTGATGGCCTCTTTATGTTTTAAAATTGTGCTAATCATTCATTTCACAAGCAACAAAAGCAAAAAAAGCCACAAAAATATTCACAGAGCAATTTCCTGAGATGTTAACAACTCAAGGTTTAGTGGTAAACTGACTCATACTCGCACATTCTCTCCTTTGATCGTGGCCCGAGAGATGCTTTTTGTCAAGCTGAAGTATTGGCATCAAAGGGTCGTCAGGTCGAGAACTCAAGTTTTGTTACACAACCAAGACATTTTTCCACGAACAACTTGGTCAAGAGCCGGATTGTTTGAGATGGAACTGAGGTTTAACTGTGTCTATCTTCCAGCAAACATAAAGAAGGTGGATCAGCCATGGCTGGTTTGGCTCAGTGGTTAGACCGTCAACCCATCAACCGGAGGGTTATGGGTTCAGTCCTGGTCAAGGGCACGTACCTCTGTTGCGGTTCAATCCCTGGCCCTGGTTGGGGTCGTGCTGGAGGCAACCATTCAAAGTGTCTCTCTCACATTAATATTTCTCTCTTTCTCTCTCTCCCTCTATCACTCTCACTCTCTCTGAAAATCAATGGAAAAATATCTTCGAGTGAGGATTAAAAAAAAAAAGGTAGGAAGGTAGGTCAGGTAGCTTTCAACTCTGAGAGTTAATAAGGCCATAATTCTGTGTCTGGGCTACTGCAGGGAATAAGACCTCTTTTAAATCACTCTCCAGGATACCATCCTTCCAACCCGAGCCGGCAGTAGGCTGAGCAGGAAGCATCTGTCTTCCAAGTCCTCTGAGGCGGTGGGGAGCATGATTTGTCAAGAGCCAGGCTTGGTCCTCAGCTTCCGAGCTGCCTGTCTCATTGGCTGCCTGGTCCCGATCCCATTGGTGCTGAACTGAGGCCCTGGCTGTCCGTGAGCAGAGCAACCCCTTCAGGGTGGGTGCCCTGCCAGAGCACTAACTGAATGTAGTTGGCACACCCCAGGAAGTGTGACAATTCCAACTGGCCTTTGCTTGGCACTTGAGAAAGGTGTAAAATCCCTGCTAACTAAAGACCTCTCTGGTAAGCACTAAGCGCGGGAGTGGGGAGCCATACAGAGACAAGCTGGGCTGTCTGGTCTCCTCTTCTCCTGCCAGGCTTTCTGTGCGTCGGGTGGGCTGTTGCCTGGCCTGGCGTCCCTGGGGCTTCCCCCTTTCACGTGGGGAACGGCCACGGAGACGCGGACACCAGTGGCGCAGCATGTGCTTTATTTGGGCGCTTGTTTTTTTCCTTTTCTCTGCCCTTTCCTCACTTCGGGGGAGATTGGAAGAGCAGGGGCTGGGGAGTAGGGTGTCCAAAGAGCCTCTGTTAAACCTTTTAACTCTCTATGCTCAGCTTTTCTAATGAAGGGTTTATTTAGGGAGAGGGTTGGAACTCTTGATTGGAATGAATCTTTAGTTTGATATCACACATTGAAATCTATGGGCCCTCATGTACACCTGAAACTAATATAATAATGTATGTCAACTGTAATTGAGAAACAAATTTTCTTCTAAAGAAAGATTTATGAATCGGGCAGCATTCCATCTGGTAAACAGAAGGGTGCCCCCAAGAAGCTGTACAAACTGGAAGGTTTTTGTGGGCAGAAACCGGGCAGGACGGAGAAGTTATTAGCAGAAGAGAAGAGGGTTGTTTCTGGCAGGGAAGGGGTAGCAGGGCTGATCACCTCACTAGTACAGGCAAACCAGACTGGCTTAAGGCCACATTCCTGGGAGGGGCTGAAAACTGCAATTACATTTTGGTTTATTGGGGGTGGGGCGAGTGACAACTCCTTGTCTCATTTTCTTAACAATTGGGAAAAGAGAAGAAAACCTGGCTCACGGATACAGCTCGCTCACATTCCTATTGCTAATTGGCTCTCCCGGCTGCCTGGGTAGCAGTGTTTTGAACCAAATAACTTGCTCTCCAGGCTAAGTGAATGAGGACCCTGTTCAAGGACAAAGAGTCCATGGGATGGATAATGACTTGTGGGGATGAGGACTTTGAGCTGCCTCCAGCCTCCAGCCTCTGGCAGATACTGCCCACTGCCTGACCCTGGGGATACAAAGGAGGCGAGGGAGTCCCTGAACCATCTGACAGGGCAGCCTTCCCGGCACAAAAGCAGGAAGAGGGTGCAGAGCAGGTACGGAGGGGCAAGCAGAAGACAAGTTGTTTCCAAGAGGCAGTTATGTGGAGGCAGAGTTATTAATGTGTTTGAAAGACAGGCGAGTAGCCACCTTCCTTCACTGACGTTAAAGATCCCAAACACCTCCTGCTAAGTTCTTCAGAGACCCTTTGAGAACACGTACCCTCCAGGTCTCTCTCTCTCTCTGAAAACACAGCCTATGTCCAAGAAAGTCCTCCTGTGTATCTTCAGTAAAATACCTTTATGATTTTTCAATTTAGTAATAATAAAAAAAACAACGAACAGAACCACTATTAAAGAGAAAAACCACAGGCTCAACCTGGCGTCACTTGTGCTAAAATCCCCTTGTACTGAACCTAGATTAAATTTCTGACCTTGCAGTTTCAAACTCTCCTAGAAGCCTAATCTCGATCAACTTTTCTGGGGATTTTCTGGTCAATACCAGTGAAGCAATCTCAATAGAAGGAAGAGGCAATCTTCATGATAAAAAAAACCCTTCTCCAAAAAAGCTAACCTGGCCCATTGCTGATGCTGATTGATTCCCTGTCCCACCTTCTCCCAATGGAAGCCTTATATTTCGTACAAGCCCGTCAGAGTATCCTTGTCGTTGCTAGATGGGACACTGCCCGATTCATGAATTGCTTAATAAAGCTAATTAGATCTTCATATTTTAAAAAAAGAAAGAAATCTATGGGACCTCGTCACTGAAGGGTGGGTTGCTTTTTAAAAATAGCCCAGTGACAGACAGCACCAGTAGCTGACACATTGATCACGTGCTTATTATTTCCCAGGCTCTTTACTTAGTTTGTGGCACAGTGCCATCCCCCCGCTAACCCCGGGACTTCGGCGTCAGTCTCATTTTACAGATGTGGAAACTGAAGTTTAGAAAATCTGGCCCTGGCCGGTTTGGCTCAGCGGTTGGAGCGTCGGCCTGTGGTCCGGAGAGACCCGGGTTCGGTTCCCGCTAAGGGCACGTGCTTCGGTTGCAGTTTGTCCCCGGCCCTGGTTGGTCGTGCGGGTGGCAGCCACTCGATGTGTCCCTTCACGTCGATGTTTCTCACTCTCTCTCCCTTCCTCTCTCTCCCTCCCATTCTATCTGTACAAAAAATGGAAAAATATCCTCGGGTGAGGATAAAAAAAAAAAAAAAAAAAAAAAAGGAGAAAATCTGAAGAAATTTGCCTCAAACCACAAAACTAACATGTGGGGGAGCTTGGGTTTCATCCCGAGTAGTCTTTTGAAGTCTGCTATCTTAATTACCATGATATTCATTTTCCAAAGATTATGAATTATTTGAGAGCTTTAAGGGCTGTTTTTTTAATTATTCCAAAAGGCGAGATAGGAAACTAATATTTATGCATTAGGCATTTTACATACATTATTTTATCTATTATTGTGCCCATTTTTCTGATGAGAAGAGTAAGGTTCAGAGAGGTTAAGTGACTTGCCTAAGATCATACAGCTAGTAGTTAATAGAATTAGTGATTGAACCCAGTTCATTTGACAGCAAAGCCCAGGCTTTTCCCATTACACATATTGCCTTCCTAAAAATAGTAAATATAATCATCCTTGGGGTGGGACTCAAAGTTGAAAACATCTTTCTTGGACCATCTAAGGCTCTCTCTCTTCCTCTGTACCCCCAGAGGATGGTATTTTGCCCACGCTCCACCAAGTGTTTTTCACACTTGTTTTATTCTCGGTTAGTCTTCTGCCCCAGTCAAGACACATCGGAGCTTTGTCCCAGAAACCAGGGCTCCTGGCACGGGCAGGGAGTGGGCCACCCGCGGTGGGAACAGAACAGCTTGCTCTGCTGGCTCCTTCAGCCCTTCCTCCGACCCCGTCCCTTCCTCCCATCCCAGTGGGCTTGTCAGGCCGCAGCTGTGCGGAGAGCCGCTGGCCAAGCTCACAGTGAGGGGGCTTCAGTCAAAGGCGTCACATCTGACCCTCGCCCTCCGAACTCTCAGCCCTCCCGCTGCGTTTTCCTCTGTTCTCAGTAACCTCTCCCCCAGCTCACTCAGCCTGTGCCCCTCGGGGTGAGGTAAACTGCCAAGTCACAGTTTTTCTTACCAAGCCCAAGTTTACAAAACATTATAACCACAGGGTTTGCAACCCCCTATCCCCCCACCCCCTGCCAGTAGGTAGGCTGCCGCAGACATGCCATGGGCGCGACAGTGTCCCTGGTAGCCTGTGGGTCCCTCTGTACCCTGCACGGAGCAGACACCCTAGGCCTGGGTGACCTGTTTGGGAGAGGTCACCTGATCTCCTAAGTGAGCCCCCAGGTGGATAAGCATCGCTCCCCAGCCCTGCACCCCTGACCCCTGGGTAAATCCGCTCGTAACCCACGGAGTAAGCAGGAAGGAAACAGAACCGAGTGACCTTCAGACCAGAGCTTGAGTTTTCCTGAGTTGACCATCCTCACAATATCGGGGGGGGGGGGGGCGAGTGTTAGAAATGATTGAAAACATCTCCTTCAGCCCCGGCCGGGTGCTCAGCTGGTTGGAGCGCCATCCCGTACACCAAAGGGTGGCAGGTTCTATTCCCAGTCAGAGCGCATTCCCAGGTGCGGCGGGTTCGATCCCCGGCTGGGGCGGGTGCAGGAGGCAACCAACTGATATTTCTCTCTCAAATCAATAAACATGTCGTTGGGTGAAGATTAAAAACAAAACCAAAGAAAAAAATATCTCAAACCTGTGTCATCATGGTGAATTTTGTCCATACCGGTTCCTGTCCGCAGGTTCCCGCTTTCATTTCTACCCTCTCCTTCCTGCGCTTTGGAAAGGAATTCCGAGGCCCCTCCCCTTGCCATGAACATCCCCTCAAGCTTAAGAAAGTCACCATCCTTCCGCCCTTTGCGCTGTTTCCTTCTGGAGCTGCCTCTGAGCCCTTTTCCTCCGTGACAGCTTCTGCCTCGCGGCCTTCCTTGGGGTCGGGACCCACAGTGAGCAGAAGGGGCTGGAGGCTAGAGAATGGTCCCCCCTTCTTCACCGCCGGTCCCTGCTCTTTCCCCATCCTGCAGAGACAGTGTAGCCCGAGCAGCGCGTGTCGGGTGGGTCTCTGAGGCCAGTCTCGGGGGCTGTAGGACAGTGATGTCCACATCTGACAGTTCAGTGGGATCACCCAGGAAGCTCTGAACATGATGCAGATGTCAGCTGGGGTGCTGGTTGAAGAACCGATGTGATTCTGACGTAGTCAGATGGCCGGCGGGTCCCCGGGACCCACTACCATGCTGAATAAAATGGCACTTGGTGGGTGAGCGTGATGAGAGGGAGCAAGGGAGACTGAGGCTGGTGGTGACGGGTAGGGAAGCAGGGAGTGACAGGTGAGGGACTTGGGAGCTTTGGACAGAAAGAAGCTGAGACTTCGGTGTTGGGGTGCGGGGGGTGGGGGCATTTGGAGCCTGAGATTAGTGAAAGGAGAGTGGGCCCCTGTGTGTGGGCTACTGGGGTAGAGCCAGGCAACAGACAAGAAGCAGGGAACACAGAGACTTGGGACAACTGCTGGGGTGTCTGTGCCCAGAGCCTGGCGCTCCCCTGTAGAGCTCACATCCTCTGAAGGCAGGAGGTGCCTGGGGGAGGGTCTGTAGCCCCAGGACCCCACCTCCTGCGAATCTGCAGGGTTGCCTAGTCCTGTTGGCCTTGATGTTCTTTCTCTTTGGGATGTTATTCTAGCTGTTAGACCTAACTCATAACATGCACAGGCTGGGTCAGCAGCTGAGATAATAACAGTAACAGCCATGCCCAGGGTTAGCTGAGAGCCCCCGTCACCCCCGAGGAGTACAAAGCCCTTTGCAGATGCATTTCTGTTCCCTCTCGACTATTTGTGAGCTGGGGGTTACTCTCCTGTTTTTTGGACAGAGGGTTTTAAGGCACGAAGGGCAAAGCTACATGCTCGTGATAGCACGCTATTAAGGACCCATAACCCTAGAGATCCTGTCTCTGGATTCTTTCCAAACTGGTCATACCACCAGGAGAGCCCAGGACGGCAGACAGCGGAGGCAGAACCAGGGCTTCGTGTCCATGATAAAAACATGGTGCCAGGCCCAGCTTGGCCCCAGAGCACCCCCACCGGCTCACCCTCCTTCGCCCAGTCCTTCAGTTTTCTTCTTCATGCCTGACGCCTGCGCACCCTGGTGGTGCTCGAGAAGCCCATCCAGGGCCCAGGAGGCAGAGCCCATGGGGAGAGCGGGGCGCACGGGCAGAGGGAGGGTTCTCGCCATCCCGAGCCTGTGCCAGGCTCGGCCATGGGCATGTGTGTTCCCGTGGAGCTCAGATGCCCTGGCTTCCCTGGGAGCAACTGTCCTGCCTTTGCCCTGTGTAGGTGTGGATGGACGCAGGCACCCAGATCTTCTTCTCCTTCGCCATCTGTGTAGGGTGCCTGACAGCCCTGAGCAGCTACAACAAGTACCACAACAACTGCTACAGGTGACTGGGGGGGGGGGGGTCTCCCGCTCTCCCTCCAGCCATGTGGATGGTGATTTGGAGGGTGCACCCGCTCATAGATTCACCCCATTGTCCAGTGCTCCAGGGCTACCTAGGCAAATGACGAGCCAGGCCCTGGCTCACCTAGAGGTTGTGGGGCTCAGGAGTGGCAGCAAGCCTGAGAAGTAAGTAGTCATGTCACGGTGGGGTTCCAGTCTCACCTGCACCCTACGTTTGCCCCAGCAAACAGGGACTCCTTACTCATTTTCCTTCACCCCTCCCCCTGGTTCTTTTTAAGTTTGAAACCTCTAGTTTGGGGCAATAGATCTGGAGAGTGAGGTTGGAGACTTTGGGGTAGAACTTACATGGGGTCCCCTCTCCATGGTTTCCTCGGCCTACCTGGCTCATATCAGATAATTTAAACCAATTTTAATATTAGCCCCCAATATCATATCATGCACTTCAGAATCAAATGTAGGTAGCTAAGAATTATTGGTTGCTTGGGATCATCCAGGCCCGCATCCGCGACATGCGCAGGTCACTGCACTGTGGTGGAGTGATGGTGTCTCCAAGGTGGTGACCGTGTGGTGGGGGACGGGGGCTGGGTGGCCGTTTGTAACGTTTAGGTTACTATTTTACTTCCTTTGACCCTCATTCTTTTAGGATGACCTTGATTTATTGCAAGTCTGAGCTAGCTTGGGGGGGGCGGCAGGACTGCCCCTTGAATGTTCGTCTTCATCCTGCCAGGTGGCCCCCTGGCCGGTCTGCTGAGAGGGGCAGGGCTCCCCTGGTCCTGAGCCAGGCAGCCCTTCCTGACCTGTGTCCTCCCCACCTCGCCCAGGGACTGCATGGCCCTCTGCTTCCTGAACAGCGGCACCAGCTTCGTGGCCGGGTTTGCCATCTTCTCCATCCTGGGCTTCATGTCCCAAGAGCAGGGGGTGCCCATCTCAGAGGTGGCGGAGTCAGGTGAGTGTTGGGGAGGCCTAAGGCCGGGGATTCTGTGAGCTTTGAACCTTCGCCCACCGGGTCCCAGAGGCGTTTCTACTGCCGCCTTCGCTGTGGGTAAGCTCTGGTCACCTCTCAGTGATGCCCAGGGAGGCCTGGGAGAGGACTTAAGAACAGTCATTCTGGCTTCAGAGGGTGAACAGGTATACAGCGAACATTTTCTTCTGACCCCAATGTTATCAGGCCACCAGTGCTATCGGGTTCATGCTTTTCCTCCAGAAGTAGTTCAGGCCCACGCCAGTAGACAACGTGCATTCATATGTACATGCATCTTCATTCACGCATAGCTACATATTACTGTTTCTATTTCTCACCCCTTTTTAAAAGCCAGTTGATAACATACTATGTACACTGTTCAGCACCTTGGCTTTTTCACTTTAAAATGTATCTCAGGGATAAGTTTATATTGGCTCATAGAGTTCCTTCCTTTTTTAAGTGAATACGTTTCCACCATGCAGTCTCGTTGTTGCTTCTTTTAAATAAAATCAAGGACTGTCTCCCCTCCGGGTAGCTGTAATGTTTCTCTTGCTCCTCCCCTATTTTTGCAGATCACCCATTTGTACTCTATAGCAAGACAATTTGTTGTTGTTGTTAATCCTCTCCCAAGGATACTTTCCCATTGATCTTCAGAGAGAGTGGAAAAGAAGGAGGGAGGGAGGGAGAGAGAGAGAAACATCCATGTGCGAGAGACACATCAATTGGTTGCCTCCTGCATGATCCTGACTGGGCTGGGGATCGAACCTGCAACCCAGGTACGTGCCCTTGACCAGAATCGAACCTTTGGTCTGTGGGCTGTCACTCTAACCACTGAGCAAAGCTGGCCAGGGTGCAAGACAATTTTATCATCGCATTCACGAGCACACCCTTGTTATACAGAGTGCCAAGCACCGGGCAACTCACATCACTGACTCTTATTAAAAATCATAATATTTCACTCCGGCTGGTGTGGCTCAGTTGGTTGGGGATTGTCCTGTGCACCAAAAGGTTGCTGGTTCGATTTCCAGTCAGGGCACTTGCCCAGGTTGTGGGCTTGATCCCCAGTAGGGGATGTGCAGAAGGCAGCTGATTGAGGTTTTGCTCTCACATCAATGTTTCTCTCTCTCTCTCTCTCTCCCTTCCACTCTCTCTCTCTCAAAAAAAAAAAATCAATAAAAATAGTTTTTAAAAATATGATAATATCTCACTTCTATTAAGCACTTACTGTGCAAAGCATTCTGCCTGTACGTGTGATGGAAAGCTCGGAGGCAGATGCGAGTATCGTCGCCATCTGCCAGTGTGGGGGGGTGTGGCTTCAGGAAGTAAAGGACTGTCAAAGGTCACAGGGTCACACCCTTTTTTCCCAAAGGAAGCTTCCTAAGGCTGAACCCAGGCACTGGCCCGTGAATCTGTTCCTGCTATTTAACCCAGCTGAGAGGAACATTCATTTATTTGAGAGCCTGTGTAACAGTGGTATTCTGAGATTAATGCCAGTTCCCAGCTGTAGGGCGACAGAAAAGGTCCAGGGAAGAGGTGGCCCACTGGTGGCCCCAGGTGCAGCTGGTCTTGCAGGTATTGTCTTGGGCACCATCTCCTCCATAGACGCCCACAGCGATCACCTTGGTTGACGGGGGCGCACGGTGGTTCCAGGGCCCGTCAGGCCCTGCTGCTCCCTCGTTTTACCCACACAGCCTGCCTGGTCCCTGAGTTCTTTTTAAGTTTGAAACCTCTGGTTTGGGGCAATAGATCTGGAGAGTGAGGTTGGAGGATTTGGGGTAGAACTAACAGAAGTGTTGGGTGATATACCCCTTTCTGTTTTCCAAAGCCCTCTGTACACACAGCCTCTAGGTTCTGTTCCTGCAGAATGCAATGGGTCATGCCTTGGAAATTTGGGGAGCAGGTCGAGGTTTGGGTGGCTTCTCCTGGCTGAGGATGGTGGTGGTGACAGCAACGCTGGGGTGAAGTTTCCTCTGGCCCCAGCTGTTCATCCACACTGGGATCGCGCGGCCTGAAACCGGCTCAGCACTGGGTTCTGTCCCTCTGCTTCCCGCCGCAGGCCCTGGCCTGGCTTTCATCGCCTACCCCCGGGCTGTGGTGATGCTGCCCTTCTCTCCTCTCTGGGCCTGTTGCTTCTTCTTCATGATCATCCTCCTGGGACTGGACAGCCAGGTATCAAAAGATGGCCACTCAGAGGCTGGGTGATGAGCGTGTGGGTGGGTTGGGAGAGGGGAAGCAGTGGGCATGAGGTTGAGCTCGATGCCCTGATGGCCGTAAAACAGATGGGGTCCTGGCGCATGTCAGACGTGGATGCCCTTCCAGGGACCAAGGGGAGCGCTGAAGGGTGGGACCTAATCGTGCAAGGATAGCCCTGGAGACGTGAGACAGGGAGCCCGGCGGGGCTGAGCCCAGGAGCAGCCAGCCAGTTATTTGATGGAGGCTATTTTGGGGAGCTCCCTTTTCCCTCCAATTCTTTTGCCCTGTCATCCAGTTTGTGTGTGTAGAGAGCCTGGTGACAGCGCTGGTGGACATGTACCCCCATGTGCTCCGCAAGAAGAACCGGAGGGAGACCCTCATCCTTGGAGTATCTGTCATCTCCTTCCTTGTGGGGCTGGTCATGGTCACAGAGGTGAGGAGCTGGGAGGCTTGAAGGTGGGGGCTGGGTGAGGAGGTGGGGCAAAGGTGGACAACTGCCCCCTGTCAGGTGGAGCAAGCTGCTGTGGGGTCAGGGCTCTGGGACTCTGCTTTCCCACCGCAGCAAGCACCAAGGAGCGTCCCTCCTCTGGCCTTTGGGCATTGACCACCTACGTCTGGGGGTGGGTGAGGGGTAATTTGACTCCATGTTAAACTAAGAGGTATGGAAAGGATGGTCTTGGATTAGGAAAAACTGCCTCTCCAGCAAGATTTTATAATTTCCCAGGCAGCTGCACCAAGGTCCGGGGGTACACTTCAAAGGGAGAGAGGGAGCCCTGGGAAGGGGTGGTCTTCTGTGTGATGCCTCAAAGGAGGGAGGCGCTGGAGCTTGGCAGCTTGGTGACGCCAGGGACACCTCCTATCCTGATCTTTGCCAAAAAAGTGCACATTGTATCTTGGACTTCTGAGTCAATCCCTAAATGTTCTCAGGGACAATCTTTTAACAGCTGCCTATCTCATGTATCATCCATCTAAAAACAAAAATAAAAAATAACTATTGTCTCACATTTGCCTAGTGCCTTACAGCTTAAAAACTACATCCTCTTGCCCTGGCCGGTGAGGTTCAGTGGGTTGAGTATCATCCCATGGACTGAGAGGTCCCGGTTCGATTCCAGGTCAGGGCACATGCCTGGGTTGAGGCTCGATCCCCAGTGGGGGGTGTGCAGGAGGCGGCCGATTGATGTGTCCCTCTCACATCGATGTTTTTATCTCTCCCTTCCTCTCTCTCTAAAATACCAATAAAAACAGATTTAAAAAAACAACAACAATTGCATTCTCTTTTAACATCTGTCTTCTGTGATCCCCACCACCTCTGCCCTGTGCTCGAGGGTGTGAAGCTAGACTGCAATGGGGTAAATTCATCTGTTTCCTCTGGATACAGTTTTGTGTGTTTATCTCCTCCCGGCAGGGTGGTATGTACGTGTTTCAGCTCTTTGACAACTACGCAGCCAGTGGCATGTGCCTCCTGTTCGTGGCCATCTTTGAGTCCCTCTGTGTGGCTTGGGTGTATGGTGAGTGGCCCTCCGTAACCCCAGTACTCACCTCTACCCTAGCCAGGGCCCTTCGACAAAAGAGAGATGTCCACTGCTCACACCCACCTTTTCTTGGGACTTCTCCTGGCTCAAAAATCTACTGAATCTCAAAAATGTCAAGAACCCTAAATTGCTACCATTGGAGGGGCCCTCCAGAGGTTGCCTTGCCTACCCTCCTGGTTATGGCTGCACCTGGACCACCCCAGGTGGGCCCGTATCCTGTCCGATCCAAACCTCTCCAGCCTGTTTCAGCCTTAATCAGCAAGTTATTGCCTCTGAATCCCCAGCAGTGATCTGTAAAGACAACCGTGGTATCTTCTGTTCATCGGTCCTGGCCCATCCTGATACTTTGGATGCTAAAGGATGTCCTTTCTCTCCCCTCCCTTCCTTCTCTTCGTGGTAGGAGCCGGGCGCTTCTATGACAACATTGAAGATATGATTGGGTACAGGCCTTGGCCTCTTATCAAATATTGCTGGCTCTTCCTCACACCAGCTGTGTGCACAGTAAGACAACCTCCAGGGAGGGGAGCCAGAAGAGGGGTAGAGGGACGGTGGTGCAGGAGCATAGGCAGGCTGTCAGCCTGAGAGGAGACCTCTCTGTGGGCACTGGAAGTCATTTTAGATTTTCATTTACCCTCCTGTTGGATTCTAGAAAATGACGGCAAGATAGATTCCTCCTTTCCATTTCACAGAAGGATAAACTGAGGCCCAGAGCTGTCAGAGTGTTTGACCGACACCACAGTGTGAGTCTAATGTCGCAGGCAGGACTGAAACCCAAGTGCGCTGGGCTGCTTATAGCAACACTGACACCTCACCGATAATAATCGCGACAGTTACGGAGCACGTATCTTATGTTCCACACCAAGTGCTTTATACATTTTAACCCATTTATTCCTCACTAGGACCCCCTGCAGTAAGAATTGCGATTATATTTATTGTACAGGTGAAACTGATGCCAAAGGGGTTTAACAATTTACCCATGCTGCAAAGTGGCTGAGGGCTAGGGTTCAAGCCCAGGCCTCTGGGCTCCAGGGTCTGAGCCGTGAGCCACCTGCTTCCTCTGGTTCATCCATGAGTCGGCAGTTCCCCAAGCACCCCTGGATGCAGCATGGCAATGGGGCCGAACTTCTGCCCTCGAGGTATTCAGAGCCTCACCTGACTATGCAGGAGAAATCTCCAGCAGTCACACTGTCATGTCTTAATCAGGAGCCAACCATGTGTAGAAATGCCCATGGGCACGGGACCCTGGAACGACAGGGTAGGTGTCCTGGAAATACCTACTGGGGATGTGTGGACTTTGAGCAGAATGTGGATGGAGATCAGAGGCTAATGGGCCAGATGAGCCTGGAAGAAAATCCAGGCTGGGAGTGTGATCTCTGCCAGTCCCTCCAGGGGGCGCTGAGGGCACAGGTTCCCTGCTTCCCAGCCCCTTTCTCCTCTGCTCTCACCCTCAGGCTACCTTCCTCTTCTCCCTGATCAAGTACACCCCGCTGACCTACAACAAGAAGTACACGTACCCCTGGTGGGGGGATGCCCTGGGCTGGCTCCTGGCTCTGTCCTCCATGGTCTGTATTCCTGCCTGGAGCTTCTACAAACTCAGCACCCTCAAGGGCTCCTTCAGAGAGGTAGGGAGTCAGTGGGGAGGAGGGCAGTCAGAGGGGGAGGACCCCTAGTGGATGATGCAGATGCAGCCTGCCAGGGTAGAAGCTGGTGCGCAGGGGGCCGTGAGGCTGCTCTGGGGATCAGGGAGGGATGGGGTGAGTACCTAAAAGTCTCTGAAAGACACAGGCTGTGATTGTAGGGCTGCACCTGGAGGGCACGGTTGTGTATGGGGAGGCAGGCAGACACTGGTGATGAGGGCAACTGGCAGACCTTCTAACTCCCCCACCCCCCACCCGCTCCACCTCATGGCAGCCACCTTGACTCTCCTTGCAGAGAATTCGCCCGCTTGTGTGCCCAGCTGAGGAACTGACCCAACGGAACCAAGCAGGACGCTCTGCCCCTGCCACACCCAGGACATCACTTCTCAGACTCACAGAATTAGAGTCTCACTGCTAGGGGGGCGGGCCCTCGGGCGGTGCCTGTGGGCCTGGCCGTGGGGACAGCTGCAGAAGGGAAGGGCAGAGCAGTCCCTCTCTGCTTCTCTGTCTCCTACCTGGGGTAGATGAGACAGAGGGGGTATTTTGGAATCCACCTTCCGAGCTAGGTGCCCCAGGGGTGGCTGGACAGGTGTGAAAAGCTGGTATCCACAGCATCCCCTTTGAGACCGGCAGGGGAAGCTGGGCGAGGGCAGGTGGGTGGGCTGAGAGGTCCATTTGGCTTACGGGCCCTCTTACCCTTCATTCTATTAAATCCAAGTTCTCCCCACTGACTGCTGGCAGTTTTGCCTGGTTCCTGTCCCTCTGCCTTGCTGCCGTGACCCCTTCATCACTTTAAAGTTGTGGCTTTAGGAGACCCCTGTCTCCTTCCCTCACTGAGTTCTTGTGGACTGTGAGCAGAGGGGAGTGCAATGGGGAGACGGGTGATGGGGCCCATCTGAGGTCCGCCATCGCCAGACACTCAGGCCACTCTGTCCATGCTTCCACTAGAGTCCCCTTCCCCCTCCTCCTCCCCTCCGTGGAACAAGAAGGGCAATGAAGGGAAGGATGAAGGGACTGAGCCCAGCTAGAGGAAGGAAGTGGAAAGAGTGCTTGGGCTTCTTCTGCCCACATTTCCCTTGCCCTGTCCTCGCCTGACCCTGCCTGCCAACCGGAGTCTGTGTGTGCCTGCCCAGGGCCCGGTGCCAGGGGCATACGAGGGACAGCAGTGACTTGGGGCAGCAGACTTGGGGCAGCAGGTACCAAAAGCCCTGGCGGAGCGGGGCATTACCCTAGCTCAGCCAGCAGAGGGACCCCACTTCCTCAGGACCACTCTGCTCTGATGCTAAGAGGCTAGATGCCGGTTGCAGCAGCACCAGATGGGGCCACAAGGGGGTGGCCTGAGCTGCGAGATGAACTCTGAGGGTTAGGCTGCACGGAAGACCAGGTGGAAGGCCAACCTATCCTACCCAGGGTCAGTGGGCATGGCCTTGGCCCCAGAGGATGTGTCTCTGAGCTGTGTGTGGAGCTGGGGCGTGTGTGTGTGTGTGTGTGTGTGTGTGTGTGTGTTGTGTGTGTGTGTGTAAGTGGCTGAACACACACAACTGCATTTCTCCCTTGAACATGCGGAGGCTTTGGTGGTGGCTGTGTCCCCACCTCCTGTGCTGTTCCAGGGGAGCAGACAGGGATTCCTGGGGCTGGGGGCGAAGGGCGTGGCATTCCCTGGGAGGTCTTCTTTCTTTCCTTTTTAACAAGTTCGTGGGAAAAAAGCACTGGAATCTCTCCCAGTCTTTAGGTTTTGATATTTTGCTGTTGTCGGAGAGTTTATTAGAATCCGTGAAAGCAGCTGTGCTGTCGGCCTTGGCTGCTCCTTCCTGGACATGACTGGGTGGGCATCTCCACGTGTGCCAGGTTCAGTCACAGTGCTAAATGGGAGAAATAAATCTGCTAGAGAAACGCTGAAACTCGAGACGCCACACACCTAGCACCTCCATCCATCAGACAGTATTCCCGGAACACCTCCTCCGTGGCTGTGCTATGCTCATGATACACGAGGAGCAGAAATAGACATAGTTGATTAAGTGACCAACTGCGACCGATGCATTCAGAGAAAAGAACAAAGTGCTATGAGAAAGATGATTTGGGGTAGGTGGTCTGGGAAGGCCATTCGGAGGGTGTAATATCCGTCTCTCCACCCACCCATCTGATCAAAGTTGCCAACATGTGCTAGGCCCAGGAAGGGATGTAGGCAGTTCAGTAATGGTGATTTGAATCCCATTTAGGAGATGCGTTAATGGTGGAATATAGTGTATACAGAATCCAGTGGCATAAGAATTAGGAGATGTGGGCTCTAGTCCTGACCTGCATCTACCCTGCTGTGTGTCTTTGTGGAAGTTACTTGGAATTCAGGTCTTCGGGTTATTTTTCAGATGGAGGTAATACTGTGTACCCCACCCACCCGCAGGTTTTTGTAGGGGTCCAATTAGGCAGTGGGTGCTATTAACCCAGTTGTGAGGGGTGGGTGAGAAAGATCTGCTTGAACAGCCAACGGGGTTGACAGGTAGAGATGTCCAAGAAAAGTCACTCGCCTGGGTCGGGGTGGGGATTGGAGCAGGAATGTGCAGCCTTGGTTTTAGCCGAGGGAGGGGTGACAAGGCGAGCTCAGCCCATTTGCTCTCCTCCTGGAAGGGCAGACATCACATCCTGCAGTTCGCCGAGGAGAAGACGGAACCGACGAGGAGCCCGCTCTTGTTCAGGGCCACACCTGTTAGAGAAGAAGGCAGAGGAAGAAAGCAGGCAGAGAGCCTTGTGCAAGTGAGAGCTGAAAGGAGACAGCAGAAGCACGGGAAGCTGGAGATTTACCAGCAGAGCCTTGGAGACTTACAAACAGGGAAGTAACTAATCACGGTCCGAGCCCACTGGGCTGCCTTGGGGCCTCAGACCTCACCTCGGACCTCAGGCGTCTCAGATCCACACAGGTGCACACAGACGCTCTCCATTGTCATCAGATAAACGTGCACCAGCTCAGCCTGGCCACCGACAGCCGAGCACCCTCCTTCACAGGGGCTTGCAGTCCTGATGTGTGGGTGGGTCCTAGCTTCTCACGAACTAGCTCTGTGACCTTGGGCAAGTTAATTTCTCTGTCCCTTCACTTTCTCCTCTATAAAGTGGAGATAAGAATACGTAACAGCAGTGTGTTGTTGGAGGAGAGCTGTGCTGGGAAAGTAAATCCATCCTTTTCCCCTGTGGCTCCAGCCCCACCGCATTGGGTTGTCGGCGAAACAGAAAGCCCAGGAGTTCAGAGACATTCCACTGTCCTCTGGGTTCCTGGTCCCAGGCATCAGGTTGCACTGGCCCCAGAAAGGAGGCTACGCATTTATCAAGCTAAGCAGTTTTGCTAGGAGACAAGGGAGAGGTAACCCTAAAATAACCCTGTCTCCCCTGGGCCTAGTGCCTTGTCAGCACCAACAGTGTTGTCCAAGAAGGTCAGGACTGAGTCCTCCAAACCCCAGTCTGTCCCCTGGTTCTGGGAGAGCGATGCCTTCCCAGAAGAGGGAAGACTGAGATCACTTTTTCCCCTCAAGCTGCATTCATTCATCCATCCATCCACCCATCCATCTGCCCATTCATTCATCTGATAAACACTCAGTGCCCACTCTGAGCCAGCCCTGTATTAAATGCTAAAGGCAGAACGAAGAGTTATGAAATGTGACCCTTGCCCTTTAAACATTCATGGTCTAGGAGTCAGTAAGCTGCAGTAGCACAAGCGTAGATTTTTGGAGCCAAGAGGCCCAGGTTCAAATCCTAGCGCCATTATTTACTAGTGTATGGCCGTAGAACACATCACTTATCTTCTATGTACCCCACAAGTTCTCATCTGTAAAATGGGGCTAATAATGTCTACATTCCAAGGTCCTTGTGAGGATGAAACGGGGTAACATGCAGAGTACCTAGCCTGAGTGAGACCTCAGGAAACAGGCTCCCGGCCAGGCCCGCTAAAAGCAGCACAGAGGCAGGAGATGAGGAGATTCTACGGGGCTCCCGGTTCTCACTACAGTGAGATAGCCGGCTTATTTAACCATATTCCATCTTGTCTCTGGACCCTTCCTAGTAAGGAAACAGCCCAGCCTTAGGTAGGCTTTGCAGGTAATCTAGGGATCCTAACTTTTGCACAGATGGGGGTGGGGTCTCTGGCCTCCAGGAATTTGCCGATTGATTTGAATCCCTATTGGGGGTTGCAAGTGGCAGGGGTTGGGGTGGGCTTGAGTATGTGAGGGCTCAGGTTAAGGGGAGGCCAGGTCAAACAAGGCAGCTGTTCCCCTCCACGGTGAAGGAGAGGCCACAAGACTGCTGGACCACGCCTATCCCCGGGTCCTTGAGGAAGCCTGACACATTGTAAGCATGAAATAAAACCTTTGAATGAATGAATGAGTGAGCTGGGAAATTCACCCTCTGCCTAGGCTGATGCTCTGCTCTCGCTCGCCTATACGGAGAGGCGGGGTGGGTATTGCTGCATGGACTTTGGTGTCCCCTCTGCAGGAAACTCCATGGTTGACACGTGGTGGCCCAATGTGTGGGCACAGGGCAGATGCAGGTCACACCGCCCCAGGTGAGTGCAGGTGTGACCGGAGTGTGCCTTCCGGCTGCTCTGCTCATGACCTGCTCTGTCTGAGCTGACCCCAGCCTGCCTGCTGCTTTCACAGAGGCAGAGGTCTGAGAACCGAGCTCCTCTGGCTCCCCTGCGAAGGGGAAACCCACAGGCGGTGCTGAGAGGGGCCTGAGCCACAGTGAGGGGTGCCTGATGGAAAAGTACAGACAGAGATTCTCACTTCATACCCAGCCCTGCTGGGAAGTTCAAAAATATGTAGGGGAAGCTGGTGCAAAGGGAAATTTCCCTTTCTCCCCACAACTTCTTCTCCTCCACACCACCTGGAGCCCGAGAGGCATCTTCATTGTCTTGAAAGAGACACTGGCTGTTCTGAGTGAACTGAATGAATGGCCTGGGACAGTCCTGTCTCCCGCACAGTGAGGGCGTACGTGGGAACAGTGACAGGACCCTGTTCTGGGTAAGCTTGCCGGGCACATAGCTCAGGACACACACACTATTCAGTACAGGTCACCACTGACCAACAAGGCTCAGCAAGGCTGCCTGGACCACACACTACCACTCTAGTCCCAGCTTTCAAAGGACCCACAGCAAACACCTACAGCTCCCTGTAAAACACCCATGTTATCCTAAGCAGTTCATCCTGTTGCTTCAGTCCTCACAGCAACTCTGCAAAGTGGGTATTGTTCTCTGCCCTTTACAGATGGATAAACTGAGGCTCAGACCCTTGCCGAGCTGACAGGATTAGTAAGTGACAAGAGGAGGAGTTCAAACCCAGGTAAGACTGCAAACCTGCATCCCTTGGGTGCCCTGAGGTGTGCCCTGGGTGCTGTCTCTAGGAAAATCCCAAGGCAGAGGGTAGCTGTTGTAAGGTCCAGAGCCTGCCTCGAAACCACAGAGGGCAGGTACTCGGTGGAAAAGTCCAGCATGTGATTCACCCTCCTCCCATGCTCTGTCACTGAGGGCCAGCTCCCCTCTGCGGTTCTCTGCTGCTGCCAGCCTGGGAGCCGGTGGTTCCATCCTTCTGCTTTGGTAAGAGGCGGCTGTCTTCCGCCGGCACATCCCTATCTCCTCATCCCTGGAGCTGGTGCTGGTACCAGGAGTGGGCAAGGTGAGAAGGGGGAAGAGGGAACGGGCAAAGAACAAAAGGAGGGGAGAGGAGGTCGGATCTGAGTCTTGGAGCTCGGCTGCGAGGGGTCCTTTTGGGACAGCCACTAGGAGGGCGGGAAGGGCTACAGAGGGAGTGAGTGGGGGTGGGGGACCGGGGACAGAGGACTTACTGAGGTTAGATGTTGTAATCCTGGTTCACAAACTTTTGACCTCAAGCCCTCCTGTTGCTTGTGGTAGTGCTCTGTCCCTTCACTTCCCAATACACTCACACACACACACGCCAGCCTCTTTCCATTGGAGCCCAGGACAACGGCGTGGATGGGATTCTGAGCCGGGAGCACAGGCGGAAGAGCGGAGGTGGAGGACAACTTCCCTTTCAGGTCCTGTCTCCCTGGGTATTCCCGTAGTGGCTTCCCTGGGCTCTCCTGGGGACCTGAGGCATGGAGCTGAGCTGACCACAGGAGCCGGGATCGGGGCTGAGGTGAGCAGGGGGTGGCGGGCTGGATCTGTCCTCGCAGATGCGAGAGGGTCCTGAGAGGGGCTGGAGTATGAGGCCTGAGAGGCGAGCCTGGAGCGGGGTGTGTGCGTCTGTGGTGCAACACACCGGGGCCAGAGCAAAGTCTAATGTTCAGGAATCCCAGGACGAGGGGGGTCCCCGCTCCCCCTCACCATCCACGGCATCTGAGCTGCTCAGAGACAAGCCTGGGGAGCAGGAAAGTCGGTAGATGGAGGGATGGCCACAGGGAGTGAGTGAAGGAGGGGTGATCACCTGACTGAGAGGGAGAGGGAAGCAGACAGTCCCCAGCAACGTGGGTGGAAAAGCAGACAGGAGAAACTTCAGCCATTCCTGAAGGCAACTAGTGATCACAAGTGAGGGGCTCCTGCCCCCCCTCCCAGTAGAGCAGAAGGAGGAAGCTGCCTGGCCCAGGGGAGGCATGGGCATGCTGGTGCCTGAAGGAGGTAATGAGGGGGCTGACGGAAGGCGCAGGCGGCCACCAGCCAAGCCAAGCAGCCCCCGGGGTATGAAGGACTAGACGGGAGCCTGGTTTTGGTGCCATGCACACAGGTATGTGTGTGCAAAGGGACGTGACCGGAATGGCACCGGTGTGTGTACAGGAACAGGAACTGGTATGTGGGTGTGGGCTGAAGCAGGAGCTGGGGTGTCCCGTGCTGGCCTGGGATGTGCCGGGGCTGAGCTGGGGTCCCAGCAGCATGTGGGGAGTAGCATTTCCACCCCTGTCTGCTCCTCTGCTAGACCCTGGCCAGGCCTCCGTCCACATGCCTGCCTCCTACAAACAGTTAAGTCTGGACTTGCTAGCCTCCTGAGTATTTCCTCGATGGGCAGCACTCAGCCCAGTGTGGCTGGCGGTGTCTTTGCTTCTGGAGGGCACTGAGGTATGGTGAGGTCCACTGCATGCCCCCACTCCCTGTCCCGCTTGGCAGAGCAGGTGGGCAGCCTGGAGAGATGACGCTAGGGGCCGCAGAGGTGACAGAGCTGGGTGGGTGCTTGGGAAGGGGGAGATCTCTGGAAGTCATCTTGACTGTGGATAACACTGTTGTTTATTCCTAGCAAATGGGCTGGGGTGGAAGGGCACGGTGGGGGCAGGGTGAGGGTGGCAGGAGGGCCGGGGGTGCTGTCCCTTTGGCTATTAAAAGCAATCCAAAACGGAGAGCTCTGTGCAGCTTGTTTTTATGCCTAACATTTTCCTGGACATTTCTTCCCTGAGTCTAACTTGAATCCTGCTTGCTCAGTTTGAGCCTGTTTCCCCCGACTGAGCGTGGCTCTGGGCCAGCCTTCCCTTTCACATGCCCTTGCTTTCATTGTGCCGTTCTGGGCTCTCGGTCTTACCTGTACGTGATCATCCTCCCGATAACCTTTAAACAAAATCGTGTCACATTTGTGTCAGTCCATCAGTTCACGTTGTCCTCTCTCCATCCCGTCTGTGATGCAACCCAAAATCCTGTGCCCAAACGGGGTTCTGAGATTTGCTTCCTGATCCCACAGTGCCTTCAGGTTTTCCCTTTGTTTACTCCTTTCCCTGCCTCCAAATGCTGAGGACAGCTTGGCCCTGAATAGCTGCTTCTGGTCTGGGAACAGTGAAGCTCATCTCCTGACCATCCCCTTGGTGACCCCTGTGCTTGGGTTCACCCTGAGCTCAGCTACCCTCTGGCTTGGCGAAGGCAGTCATCTCTCCTTGTCTTCTGTGGATCTTATTTTTATCCCTGCTCTCCCAACACCTCGGTGAGCAGAGGTCCTTCTCTCTTCCAGGGAAGCTCAAAGCCCAGAGAGGAAGTGTGGTTTGCCTAAGGTCACACAGCAACTTAGAGACTCAGTTCCACTTATTGCACTGGTAAGTTTATGCAAACCATTCAACAAAGCTTTTACTGAGCACCCGTTGTGTGTCAGGTCTTGTTCTTGATTTCTCTGAGAATCTCCTCATTTATGAAATGGAGTTCATAGTAATACCTACTTCAGAGATTTTTATGAAGGTGACATTTAATAATGTGTATAAAGGTGTGTATGTTTTTAGGACTGTGCTTACTTACTTTGATTACTATTATTAGCTAGGTCTGGACTAGAACTTGGGTTTCTGTCTGGTGCTTTTTTCATTGATGATTTTTAGTTCATTCATTCATTCATTCATTTTTTGGATAATGATTTAGGGGCCATTCCTCAGGGTGCCCTTGCCCCAATTCTGTAGCAGCCTCCACAGTTGGTTCAGGTATCACCCACTTTTCCCCTGCGGCCAAACTGCCTTGTTCTTTCAACCTGAGCCTCTGGTTTCAAGGCCCGCTGAGGTCTGCTGCTTACTCTGAGCCTGCCGCTTTCTCCAGTCCTGTCTTCCACTCCTCCTCACCGACACCGGGGGCTGGGGACTCTGGCTTGCGCTGGCTGCGTGCCTCTCTCCCCATCTTCCCTTCTGGGCTGAGCCCGTAATAGCAGCCTCTGAGTAGGTGCCAATACCGGAATTTCACCCTGACATGCTTTCCCATTCCTGGGATAACCTGCACCCTTCAAGTCACCTTCAAAAATTTCCATAACCTCAAATGGCTCCTGCCACACCTTCCTAACCGACTTGGGCTTGGGCCGTTGCCTGGGTTAAAAGGACCAACAAATAAACACAGACTCTTCTTTTAATAAAAAGGACCCCTTGTGTGTCTCTGGGGCTGTGGAGGAGCATGAGCACTTGGTGTCTCCGAGTCACTCCATGTCCCAACGCCCTTCCTTCGTAGGCGAGGGGCGGTGGGTGGGTGCTCCCCTCTGCAGCCTGGGCACCTCCTCCTGGCAGCTCACTGGAAACAGAGGCAGAGGTGGCCTCAGGGAGATGGTGGGGTGGGGGCAAGAGGGGCAGGCAAACAGAGATTTCTAGATACAGCAGCAGGGTGCAGCCATCTGCCTCATGGCAGTCGACAGACAAGAGGGCAGCATAGAACTGAGTGGCCCACGTGGCTTTCCTGGAAGTCCAGGGAGCGTTGGGCTCTTTCAGAGGGCAGGGAGTAGGGAAGGGCAGCGACCTGCTGGGTCTCCTCTGAGGGGACCCCTCTGATGTGGAGAAGACCGTCACCCGTGACAACTGCTCTGGTAACACCTTCTGTCACCAGGACCCCGTTCCTGTTCTCAGGACAGAGGTACAACCAAGAGGAAAAGAACCAGGGTTCCCTTGGAGGCCAACACTGGCCCTGGCGCCAGTCCTGGTCCTCATCTGGCCTTGTGCAGAGGCCCCACCTTCCCTCTGCCACCCAATCAGGTCTCTTGAGCTGGCTGGCTCCCATGTTTACCCTGAGTTGGTCGATCACCCCGGAACAGGGATGAGCTCACACAGCTGGTCAAGGGAAGACCATGCTGTCAACTCGGCCACACCTTTGACCTCCTGTCGTCCCTGGCAGCCTTTGATCCCTTCCGGCCTGCAGGCTGGAGGCTGAAGAGCTGGGGCTGGCTGGGAAGACCAAAGGGACTTGGTATAAAAGGCCCCGAGCCTGGGTTTAAATATAGTCCTAAATGGTCGTAGGCAACTCGTTTCATCTATCAAGGCCTGGATTTTCCCATCTGCAAAATGGGCAAGCTAAGCTTAGGTCCTTATTTGTTCTCCAAGTCATGAGAGCAAAGTGTAACTTGAGGTGTGTCATTGAGAGCTTTGGAAGAAAATCAATATTAAAGCAATATTCCAACACTATTAAAAGATTCGCATGGAGGAAGCAGGGATGGCGGGCACGTGTTGGGGCTGCACAGCTCATTCCTTCTCCTCCCACCAGGCTGTGCCTCTCTCGCCATCCTGCCCCACTCCCAGCCTGGCAGCCTCCAGACCCCTTCCGTGACTATGGACGGAAAAGTGGCAGTCCACGAGGATGGGCCTCCTGTGCTCTCCTGGGTCCCCGAGGAGGGAGAGAAGTTGGACCAGGAAGGCGGGGACCAAGTGAAGGATCGGGGCCAATGGACCAACAAGATGGAGTTTGTGCTGTCCGTGGCCGGGGAGATCATTGGGCTGGGCAATGTCTGGAGGTTTCCCTATCTCTGCTACAAAAACGGAGGTGGTGAGTAGGCGCGGTGGGGAGCTGTGCCCTGACAGCCAGGCGGTGCCTACCTGGGCGACGCGTGCCTGGGCAGCGTGGTGAGACGGAAGGAGGCTGGAACGGAGTTGGAGGACTTGAGTTCCAGGTGTAGCTCCACCGTGTCCCCACTGTGAAATGGCGACGACACCCACAGGGTTACGGTAAAGATTAAGTGAGGCAACAGCAGGACCTAGGAATCTGAATTTTTATTTATTTATATTTCATTATTTTTTTAAAGTTTTATTAAAAACTTTAAAGTGTTTTTAAATGTTTGAGGACTGGAATTACTTGCCCACCCCCAGAGGTGTTTCCTATCTGGCCTATTTCATTCAATGCAAGGAAAAAATCTTATCCTAGGCTTGGTTGTTCCAAAATAGAAATTTGAATCAATGAAATAGTTTTTTTAATGTATTTATGTATTTTTTTAGTTAGTTAGTTACAGATGTTCCCCCCCATTTTCCCCCATTGACACCCCCCTCCGTGCTCCCATCCCACCCCTACCTTCATAGTACTGTTTTCTGTGTCCTTTGGTTATATATATATATATATATGCATATAAGTTCTTTGGCTTCTCTCTTCCCACTCTCCCCTCCCCCCTTCCTCTGAGGTTTGTCAGTCTGTTCCCTACTTCAGTGTCTCTGGGTCTATTTTGTTCATCAGCTTATTTTGTTCATTAAATTCCACAAATAAGTGAGATCATGTGATACTTGTCTTTCTCTGATTGGCTTATTTCACTTAGCATAATACTCTCCAGGTCTCTCCATGTTGTCTCAAAGGGTAAGAGATTTTTTTATAGCTGCATAGTATTCCATTGTGTAAATGTACCACAATTTTTTTTATCCACTCATCTACTGATGGGCACTTGGGTTGTTTCCAGATCTTAGCTATTGTAAATAGTGCTGCTATGAACATAGGCGTGCATATATTCTTTCTTATTGGTGTTTCAGGATTCTTAGGATAGGAATCTGAGTTTTTAATAAGCTCCCTCATTACTCTGTATAATGTCAGTTGTTGGCAGGATTCATTCATTTATTCAGCTGACATTATTGTGGACCTAGCATGTGCCAGCCACCGTCCCAGATACAAAACAGAACATATTCCATGTGTTGTATTCCAGTGACGGGTGGCAGACTACAGACAGATGAGTAAAACGTGTGGTATGTCAAATGGTGATGAGTGAAATGGTGAGAAGCAAAGCTGGGAAGGGAGGATGTGGCCCGGGTCCCAGTGCCCACCCCGCCTCTGTCCTGCCGGTGGCTGCAGCTGTGGCCGTGACCTCAGTACTGACCGCGGCGTGGGGTGGAGAGACAAGCGCCTATGACAGCACGCAGTGACTCTGGGCTGAGCCATGTCACCTGAGAGGTGGCAAGACCAGGTCACAGTTACTGTTCAGGGTCTGTGCATCCGTCACCTGTGTTCTCACTCAGCTCTGTCCCCACCTAACCTGACTACTTGGGAAGGACACGCTGCCTCCTTCGCGTTTCCTTTGTCTTTAAGGCGAGGGCTGAGCGGGATCAGGGCTCTCCATCCGGGGCCACTGCGCTGTGGGGCGTCGGGAAGGTAGTAATGAAGGTCCAGGCATTGATGTCCTTATCTAGACAACTTAATAATAGATCTATGTGGGAATACCACTTCACAGACGTACCCAAATGTCAATTTTCTGCTTTAGGCTAGAATTTTACTAATTCACTGTGGTAATATGGTTTATCTCAAGCTGACCATAAACCTTGGTTGGCAGTTAAGCATAGCTTTTACTAATATATTTATTAAAACTTAATTTATTATTAATAATTATTAGTTAAAACTGGTTGTGAATTGATTATTAAGTAATAATTAACTGGTGATTAGTGATTAGTTAATACATAGTTCTGTAGAGAAAGCTATTTCAAAAGGAATGAAAAAGTAATAAAGCTGTCGGTCTAACAGTGTCTTTGGTTGTGAAAAGGCAGGGAGTCACCAAACCAGATCATCCTCAATAAATTATTCCTTCTGTTAGCAAGACGAGGAGACCTTGGTTCTTCTTATCTTTACGAAGGGGGGATTTCAATCAAGAGACAAAGTGCAGCAGAGCAATCCAGAATTAAATTGGCCGCAACAAAATCACACTTAGGACAGCGAACCGAGGAAGGGCAGACGAGAAGCCCCAGGACAGCCTGGGCGGGGCCGCTTTGGCTCCCTGGGAGTCAGAGAAAAGGGGGCCTTGGAGACAGGGTCAGGGGGTTAGCCCCAGACACGAGCTGCCGCTGCCCGCTGCTGCCCGTTGCTTCCCTGGTTGCAAGTCTCATGAGGTCCCCTAGAGGGAAGAAGGGGAAGGGAATGGCGCTGGCGTGCCCCCTCCCCCAGCACGCGTGGGGTCCTTTGTGCTGAGGGTGTTTGCCTCTCTTGCAGGTGGACGTCTTAGGGGAGGTCTCAGGGGAGGGTCTTACTAGAATATTCATCAGCTTTCTAGGTGTGCTCTTTCAGGGTCGTGGCCTCCACTGATTGGTCGGTGCCAGCGCAGGGGGTCATTAGTCAGTGCAGCTGGTCCGGAGGCAGCCACAGCGTCACTTGTCTGGTTTTGCTGCTTTTCTGTGCCTGGAGCTGAAATAGAACTGAGGCCTAGATGTTATCTTTAAAAGGAAAAGGTCAGGGGGTCTAAACCGCATGATTAGCGATGTGAAAAGTCAGCGGGGTCCAAACAGCATGACCAGGGATATGCTAGGGGCGGAGAGGTTACCCTCGGGGGAGGTCCTTGTTTTCCCTGTTTTGCCCCTAGCTAGGCATCGGAGCTTGGCAGAGATAATGAGGATACCTTAGCACAGAGGGAGGGAGTTTGTACAGGCGCCCGTCACCCTGTGTACGCAGATCCCTGTGGGCGTCACAGTCTGCCTGTGCCCGTGGCAAGGGCAGCTGCCAAGAAAACTGGGAGCCAGGATCGCCTCACAAAACAAGGGTTCTGAGAAGCTCACTGGAGGGGAGGGTGTTTGCAGTGATCATGTGTGGGAAATCCAGGGAGAAAGCCAAGGATGGAGGACACCCCAGTAGTTCATCTAGACCCAACCTCCTCCCACTGTCTCCAAAGGCCCAGGCCTGGTCCTCCCCGTTCTGGGTGGACTCAACCTGAGGCAGGCCCAGCTCCAGGCCTCCTGAGGTCACCACATCCTCTCCACTTCAGGGATAGAGCTGAAGCCATTTCCTTTATGAGAGGGGAAGGGTCACCACCCAGCCAGTGGGAAGGAGCTCTGGGTCACATACCCGCACAGACTTCCTGTAAAGTGCCCCCTGGGGAGTCCCCAAGCCATGTCGCTTCTCCTGAGCAGTACCCCCAGCCCATTCTCTGCAACTAAGCTGCAGAAACCAGTCAGTGGTGTAGATTACCCCTGAGTTTACTGATGCTCTAGTGTTACTCAGGATGCAAAGGCAAACACGGTGTTAAAAAGGACTTTAGAACTTGGGGGAGAGTTACTGGCTGGTCGTGGTTCCCTAGGGCCTAGAAGACCCACAAAGCTTCTCAAGTGTTACTCTTGAATATGCGGATTGGTACACAAATTTTAGAGGGTGATTTGGAAATGCATGTCAAAGACCTAAAAAATGTTAATTCCTGAAAGGTGGAAAGAACTCAAATGCATGCCCATGGTAAATGGATAAACAAAATGTGGTCTATAGATACATGGGAATGTTATTCAGCCTGAGAAAGGAAGGACATTCTGACACATGCTACAACATGGTTGAATCTTAAAGACACGCTAAGTGAACTAAGCCAGTCACAAGAGGATAAGTCCTGTATGATTCATTTTTTGTACGAGGTGCCTAGCATAGGCAAATTTAGAGAGAAAGAATGGTGGTTACCAGGGGCTGGGGAGAGAGGAGAATGGAGTGTTTGATGGGTACAGAGTTTCAGTTTGGGATGATGAGAACGTTATGGAGATGGGTAGTGGTGATGGTTGTTACACAACAGTGTGAATGTATTTACTTAATGCCACTGAAGTATATACTTAAAAATAGTTAAAATAGTAAAATTTGTTATATATATATATATGTGTGTGTGTGTGTGTGTGTGTGTGTATTTACCACCAAAAAAATAATGTGCATAGCCTCTGACCCACCAATTCTCCTAATGAATTTTTTCTAAGGAGCAAATTAGATTAGGGCACAGGATGTGGGTGAAGGTCTGCATCATATAAGTTTTTTCAGGAAGCAACAGGAAAGGCAAAGGAGGTGCTCACAAAATAAACTAGGATGCCTAAAGTGGAATACTATACAGCCAGTAAAATGACAACACAGAGATGTATTTACTGATATCAAAAGAGGTTCATGGTATACATTTTAAAATGGCTATCAAGTAATACATAATAGGTTCTCATTTTTTCCAAAAAAAGAAATATATATATTTATGTGTTTATAAGAAATTGGAAGGATATATGACACCTTTTCCTTTCTTTCTCTTTGTACTGTCTGTTTTTCTACAAAGTATTGTGAATTACTTGAGAGACATTATAATGTAGTAACTAAGAGCACAGACTCAAGAGCAAACCACTTGGGTTTGTGCCTCAGTTTTCTCATCTGTGTCTCAACATTTGAATCTTTAAAGTGGCCTCAGTTTTTTCATCTGTAGAGTGGACATAACAGTAGTCCCTACCCCATGGCAGGTTGTTGTGAGAGGATTTTGATGTTGGTGAAGCATTTAGAAGAGTGTCTTACACACAGTAAGCACTGAATAAATACTGTTATTGTTGTGCAATAAACAATAATCCATCTGCCCATGGGTACACTTCTGAGGTGAGGTTTGTATCTTTATGACTGACGTGGGTACTGTGGGCTTAGGGTTGCCTTCAAATCCACACATATGTAATTTGCTGGATGTCTTTCAGGCCCAGCTTCCTGTCAGGGCCTCTTGACAGGGCCTGATCACCTGGCCAGGTGACACCCCAGTTCCTGAGAGTTGGGCTGAGCAGAGGAACAGTCTCTCCACTGACAGCCCAGTTCAGAGCAGAGCCTGGTGGAGGGAAAAAAAATCCCTCTGAAAATTATTAGAGGGAAAATAATTTTTCCAAGGTGTTTTTGTTTGTTTGTTTTTTCTCTAAAATGTAACAAGTGTGATAATTTAATAAGCATATCAAATTATACAGAGCACATGTTTTTGTTCCAAACAAAATAAATCGACTAGGTTTGTGAAGCATACTGAGCAAATAAATAGCGCATACATTAGGATTTCCACTGAAATTTCCCTTCAAAGATCTTTCCTGTCCCGAGTAAGGTTCAGACTGGAAAATTTCTGCCTGTCCCTGGGCACAGACAGGAGGAAGCTGACTGGTGCCCCTGGGAGGTGTGAGGAGGAAGAAGACCGCTGGGGGTTAGAGCACAGGTCTCTGGGGAGGCCTAGGATGAAAGACCCAGCTCCTGCCTCCCCTTCCTCTTCAGGAGCCTTCTTCATCCCCTACTTCATCTTCTTCTTCACCTGCGGCATCCCGGTGTTCTTCCTGGAGGTGGCATTGGGCCAATACACCAGCCAAGGGAGTGTCACAGCCTGGAGGAAGATCTGCCCCCTTCTCCAGGGTGAGTGTTCCCCCTCGCCTGCCTCCCCACAGGCCACCAGCCTGCCTCTATCCTATCTGCTCACTGCCTGTCATTCATCCACTCTCATCCCGTGCTAAGGGCAGTGGGGGACACAGGAAGTATAATCAGGCTTATAAACCCTGAGGAAGAAGGCACTCCTCAAGGAAGTCAATACAAGGTCACAAGTGAAAAATCAGGACCAGAGCCTTGCCAGTGGGGGACCCTGAAGCTTCCTCTTCACCAGCTTCATGGCAAACGTGCCCCTGTGTACATGGCATGGTCCCAGACATGCCTCCAAAGCATATAACAATAGTGATGATGATGACGATGTGTAACATCTGCTGAGCCCTACAGTGTGTCTGGGTTCCTGCCAGCACTTTCCATGTAGTTCCTCATCTAATTCTCCAGTAATAACTCTAGTCACCTCATTCTGTAGATGCGAAAATGAGGCCATTTGCTAAGGACTTGAAACCAGTACTACCCGAGCTGAAGCTTCATGCTCTTTCCTGTGTTAGGGGTGATGTTAGAGATAGCTCCTGTCCTCTCCATGCATCTGTTGGCACGGATGTGAGCAGCTCAGGGTGTCCTAAAGGTGATTGGGTCAGTCCCCTGGGGGCCAGTGGGAAAGAAACCCAAGGGATCTCCTTGTCACTGAGTCTCCTTGAATATTTGAGATGGTCAGCCCCTAAGGGAGCCCCTCCGGGACTAGGTTACCTAGGGTTGCTGCCCAGCTTATTAGGCTGGACAGAGTGGGCACAGTGGGGACACTGGCTCCTGAGCAGGCTGGGAACCTGACCACTAATTGTGGTAGTAGGGGGTTATGAAGAGGGGTGGGGCAAGGCTAGCCTGGTACCGATGCCCCCTGCAGGGGCAGCAGTGCGGGGGACTGGGGCAGGGTGGAGCTTGGCCCACCCGGGTTTCTGCTCCAGAGTCCTGGGTGCTCCAGGAGCCGGTGCCTTCAGCCAGAGCATGCTATACCGGTGTTCTGCTCCGGACCCCGCAGTAGCCTAATTCCCACTCAGCAGGGCTCTACCCCCAGGGCCAAGCAAGCTCATGGGTGGAACAAGCTGGACTGGCCTCTCGGGCACACAGGCACTAGTTTGGGGGGAGCGGCGCCATGGACAGGGCGAGCAAACCCCGCACTGGGTGCGGATTGGGGGAAGACACTGCCGCTCCCTCATTTTCCCAACTGCAGAGACCCCCAAGGCAGAGTCCCAGGGTGAGGCTCACTCAAGTTGTGCGCACCTGTGCTGGTGGCACGTCCCGGCTGCTCACTACTGCCCTCTACAGGGCTAACTGCCCCACCCGTCCACCCTCCCAGGGAGCCTGTCGCACAGGCCAGGCACCGAGGAAACACTCCCCTCTGCTCACCCACAGCCGCCTCCTCCCTCAGCTTATACGCAGGCGCACCTCCTCCCCCACCTCCCCACCCCCGAGACGGGCGAGCCCCTGCCAGCCCGCACGGGCCTCCCAGCGGTGGCGCACGGTCCTGCGGGCGGCGCTGGGAGCGCAGTGGCTGCCTGTTGGTGTGTGGGTCCCTGCGCTCTGAGCCCCCTGCCTGGCGGCTGCCAGCTCCCGGGGGACCCCGCGCCATCGGGAGCCTCGCCACGTCCCCTCCGGGGGCCCAACCCGAGGCTCTTCCACCCGCTGCCAACAGGCCTGGGTGCTCCTCGAGACCCCTCGAGACCCCACGCAGGAACCTTCCAGTCTCCGGCAGAGATCGCCAGGCCGACGGGGACAGTCTGGGCGGGCTCGCCAGGCCGGGTCGGCGCCAAGGCGCGTTGCAGACAGTCAGAGTTGACGGTTCCACCAGCCCGAGGGCTGTCTGGGGTTACCTTCCTCGCTAACTAGTTCTGGAGCTCGACTTCCTCCTGGAGGGGCGGCAGGACCAGTAGCAGTTCCCCTCCGGCCTGGACCCCCGCCCCACTCCTGCCCCGCTGGCTGGCACGCCTAAGACTGACAGCCGCCACGCGACACGCTACTTTTAACCCGACTGTGGCCAAGATCCCTCTTACAGGGGAGCAGGGTGGGTGGGTGACTCTCCTGCCTTGCCCCCTCCCACCCCAGGCCTGTCAGCCCAGGAGGCAGACTGCGCCCTAAGCCCCCACTGCAGCTGCGTGTTCCAACAGCGGGCTAAGCCTCTGCCCACTCGTGCCCCCTTGGGGGCGGGGGATGACTCTTAGGCTGAGCAGGCCCCACAGGTCTGGACAGCTCTCTTCCTTGCTGCTTTCTTCTGCTTTTGGCTCTTATTTTGAGCCTTATTTTGAGACTGATTCTTACCAAATTTTCCATACTTACTCCTGTGTCCTTCCCGCCTTTTAAAAATTGTCCAAGTAATGCACGATTGTAGGAGAAAAACTAGAAAATACAGATAGACAAAAAGAAAATAAAACCTATAAGATGTGAACTCAAATCCTATCATTTAGAGCAGCGATTTTCAACAGGTGCGCCACAAGGGTTTTTAAAACATGCCTACCTGACTACTTAGTGGGGGCAATGACCTTTTCCCCCTGTGACTGTCAAAAAATGACAACAGCCAGCACAATAGCCGTTGGGTGTGAATGAATCAAAATTGTATCTATTTTGTTCTGGCTGGTTTAGGCCAGCAGTTAGAACATAGACCTAAGCACGAAGGGTCTTGGGTTCAATTCCTGGTCAAGGGCACTAACTGGGTTACAGGTTCCAAATAATCCATCTCTCTCTCTCTCTCTCTCTCTCTCTCTCTCTCTTTCTCTCTCTCTCTTCCTCCCTACCTTCCTTCAACTCTACCTAAAAATCAGTGGAAAAATATTTTCGAGTGAGGATTAACAACAACAAAAAATTACTCCTATTTTTTGGGTCAGATCAGCAAAAAATACATTTATTGGTGTGCTGTAGAATCTTAGTAATTAGTTTATGTGTGCATGAGATGAAAAAGGTTGGAAATTGCTGACCTACAGAACCACTTATTAACTTTTAGATGCTGATTCTTCCAGAATTTTTCTCATGAAAAAAAAAAAAAAAAGATATACATTCAAATATATGTTATAAAAATGGGCATATGCATAGGATAGTGTTCTATAACCTGCTTTTCTTACTCAGAAAAATAGTCTGTAAATGGCTTCTCAGGCCAATAAGTAAATTCTGGTGGTTCTTTTTGGAGTAGCACCCAGTATCCTAAGCACAACTGGCATGTTCTAGGTGACTTTTTTGTGCTGACATTGACCTCTTGGATTCTCTTTTGCTTCCTGCCCCTCCCCCACTCCGGAAGGCATTGGTTTGGCATCTGTGGTCATCGAGTCCTATTTGAATGTCTACTACATCATCATCCTCGCCTGGGCCCTCTTCTATCTGTTCAGCTCCTTTACCTCTCAGCTGCCCTGGACGACCTGTACCAACACCTGGAACACAGGTATCCATCATTTCAGCTCCTGGGATATGGGCTCTCTCTGGGGGCTGGGTTGTGGTAGCCGGAACAAGAGCAGTGTGAGGCACATGGGGACGGGGGCTGGTCCCATGAACCACCTGAGCAGCCAACTCCTGACACTCTGAAGGTGGGGGCTCCAAAGGAAGCTCTTAGGACCTGGAATGATGGCACCCACCAAGCCACAAGACCAGAGGGTCAGTTACTAGGGTGTGAGGACATGTCTTCCTATTTCATTCCTAGCTAATGGACACTCACCTTATTCCCAACAGAGCATTGCATGGACTTTCTGAACCACTCAGGAGCCAGCACAGTGGCGCCCTCTGAGAATTTTACCTCGCCTGTCATGGAATTCTGGGAGTAGGTGCTGGGCCTGGTTGCCACAAGCCAGGGGGCCTCAAGCAGAGGAAATTTGGATGTCTGAGGCCTGGGACTTGGGGTGCAAGTTTAAGGCTCTCTGTGCATGCTTTCCAGCACTTACCCCCCCACATCACTGAGATGAGGGGACACTCCTATCTACCGACAGTTGTTCACCTACATCTCTCAAATCCACCCATGTTCACCCAGACTCACACATTTATCCATGTCAGCCGGCATTCTCACACATGCCTCCCTCCACCCTCACATTCCCTCACCCACACACCCACCAAGACTCACGCATCTACCCACACATGTCCATTAGTGTACTGGAAACAGTCTAGACCAGCTTAGGAGAGCTGATTGTACACATCCCGTCCCAACTTCATGTTCAGTCACATTGGTCAAGGTGGGAGTATTTGCACCACAGGAATTGGCAAACCCTGCACGCACACATTAACCTTCCCACATGACCACGTGTGCCCTTCACACCACCTGTGTCCAAACATGTCCACCTACACTTGCACACATTTCCATCACCCCCATACACATCTTTAGACACTATCACAACTCAACCCCTCCATTTGACACCCACACACTTGTTCATCAACCTGCCTGTATAAATATTTACTCTTCATGTACTCATTTATACATTCCTTGCCTCACCTCTCCCTTTCTCTCTTTCTTTCTCTCTCCAACAGAGAGATCTGAATGAGTTAGAAAGACAAAGATACCTATGGTATTACGTGATTTGGTCTTCTAACAGCCAGGGGCATACAGACAACAGGTGGGAACATGGCAGGGCCATGGGAAGGTAGAGTGGGTGGGGGCAGGGGAAGCCTGAAATATGAGATCTGTGGGGTCAGCTCTAAGAATCAGGAGACTTGATGACAGAGGCAAGTTGTCCCCTTTAGCCTTCTCCTGGTTATTTATTTTTTCCACCCATTAGGAGGCGTGTTCTGGGCATCACTGCAGGCATCCACGACCTGGGGGCCCTGCGCTGGGAGCTGGCCCTGTGCCTCCTGCTTGCCTGGGTCATCTGCTACTTCTGCATCTGGAAGGGGGTCAAGACTACAGGCAAGGTGAGGTGTTCTGATTCCTGTAAGCTCTCTGTGGCCCCCAGAACCCTCAGAGACACTTCCAGTGTCTCTCTGGAGAACCGAAGGAAAGTGTAGTCTAAGGGAGAGGCCCAAGGCAGAATTTAGCTCAGTGCAAGGAAAGGCTTCCTTTTTTGATATGATTTTAAAAGACCTGTTTACGTAAGTAATTTACAGAGCAAAATAAGGAACATAAAAGTTCCACTGTCAGAGCTAAACACTGTACAAGCCATCAGCACGATGGCAGGTTGGATCTGCTAATCCCACCGATTAATGTTTTGCTGTGCTGCCTTCTAGTTTCCTGTGTGTGTGTGTGTGTGTGTGTGTGTGTGTGTGTAGCTGTATTTGTTATGAGTGTATCTTACATGGTTAGGATCAGACACTTTTTTAAAATCCTCACCTGAGGATATGTTTTTATTGATTTTAGAGAGAGGGGGAAAAGAGGAGGAGAGAGAGAGAGAGATGAAAGAGAAGCATCGATTGGTTGCCTCCTGTATACACCCCGACTGGGGATTAAATTACAACCCGGGGATGTGCTCTGACTGGGAATCGAACCATGACCTTAATGACCTTATGGTGCACCAGACAATGCTCCAACCAACTGAGCTACATTGTCCATGGCTTGCTTTTCGTATTTAACAGCAAACACATCAAGACAGTGTTTAGCTTGAACTAGCACACAGAAGTGTCTGTGAGGTGGTGAGTTTCCAGTCACCAAAGGGGTTGTAGCCAAGAATGGACAATGGGGCAGAGAAAGTTCAGCTTTGAGCATTATTTCCAACTCAGAGAAGCTGAGGCCGATATTTCATGCTTTTTAAAGCCAGGAATAGACAGGTACTGACGTATCTGAGCCGCCTGCTCCTACAGCCCCCTCCCCAGTCCAAGGGCTGTTGAAATAGTAACAATGGTGATAGTAATGACAAAAATAGTCATAGTAATAATAATAACAAAGATAGTACCACCACCCCAGGTAGGGACTGAGCCTGGTCGGGGCAGACTGGATTTCCCTGAGTGTCCCCAGTATACCAGGCTCAGGCCACTGCTGGCTCCCAACCTTAAGCCTGGAAAAATACAATCTCAGTTTCCTCACAGATCTGTGCAGATCTGCCCCACCCCCCTCCTCCTGGTGAAGGGAGGCCCACCCTCTCCAGGCGACATGGGGAGAACAGCCCCAGGGGACATGGGGAGAATGGCCAGAATGGGGTTAAGGGACACCAGATTCTGGATTTAGAAATAGTCTTTGAAATGTTACAGCTGGACACTTGTACCCCTCCCTGCCCTTCCTCCTGCCCCCTTGCCCTGTGGATGTGTATCTCACACTCTGCTGGGGGGGCCCAAGACCCACTGGAACATGCAAAGTATGGTGCAGAAAGTTTTGTGTGCCTCTCAGAAGACATTGGACACTGAGCAAGGTGTAGCTTGTGCCTCGTGGGGAGGGGGACAGGAAGACCACTGCAGATTTCCGGTCACCTCCTGGCTGCTCTGACAGCACCAGAGTGACTCGGACCTGCTCTCCCTCCAGGTTGTTTATTTCACAGCCACATTCCCCTACCTGATGCTGATCATCCTGCTGATTCGAGGCATCACGCTCCCTGGAGCCTACGAGGGCATCATCTATTACCTGAAGCCGGATCTGTCTCGCCTGAAGGACCCCCAGGTAGGAATTCCCCCGAATGTCTCTCCCCCCAAACCAGATCTGTACTTCTGAAAATCATTGATTTCTTGCCTCTTGGTTTAAAGACAACAGATGTCCACTGGAGAAAAATTAATATGGAAAATATTACGAAAAAGGAAATAAAAACCCACAACTCAGCTACAACTTCTGTTAACATTTTAGTGTATTTCCTTCCAACGTTTTTTCCTAGCTCAATGGTGTGTGTGTGTGTAACATAGTTCAGATAATTATATATAGAGATATATCTTTTTTCCCTTAAATTATATTGTAAGCATTTTGCATGTTATCACATTCATTTGTAAATGCCATTTTTATTTTATTTTTTAAAATATTTTTTCTTTATTGATTTTTAGAGAGAGAGAAAGGGAGAGGGAGAGAGAGATAGGAACATCGATGAGAGAGAACATCGATTGGCCACCTCCTGCATGCCCCCCACTGGGGATCGGGCCCACAACCTGGGCATGTGCCCTGACCGAGAATCAAACCGGCGACCTCTTGGTGCATGGATTGACACTCAACCACTGAGCCACACTGGCTGGACTGTAAATACCATTTTAAACACTTGCATAATATTTCCTCCACCCATCATCCATCCATTCATTCATTCAGCCGTAATGTACTGAGCCCCACTACGAGGCAGGGGGAGCCATAGTGCTGTGTGGGGGGCACACACACCAGGCACCCTGCCTCCGAGTGCTCCAACCTGGGCAGGGCATCATTTATTAAATCCTTCCCTGCAGGGCCTGAGAGATTCAATTATAATTTATTTTAATCTTTAATAATTTGATAGGTCAAAATAATATCATGTTGTTGGTTTAATTCAATTTTTTTCACTACTATGAGGTTGGACATTTTCCCACATGTTTATCAACCACCTATATTTCCTGCTCTAGGACTTGTCTGAGCACATTCTTTGCTTCCACTTTCCCCACCCCCCCAAGAGTCCTGGTGTTGTTCTTTATATTCCATGGCGTGAGCCCTGTGCCCAGCGTGGCTGCCTAAGGCACACTCTGCTTGTTGAGTGAGACCACATGGCTCTCAGCTCCCCCTGTGGCGGCCTCACCTGCTCTGGGTGCAGCCACGGCCAGAGGCTCCGCCTGAGACACTCAGGTAGCACGCGCTTGCTTGATGCTGACTTAGTGCCCACGGAACCAAGTTAGAAACGGGCCCTGCCTGCAAGAGGAGGACCTGTTAACGAAGAGGTGGGATATGAGTGACTCTCAGGAAATACTGAGCAGGCCCGCTGGGCTCCCTCACCGCTTTCTTGGGGCTCCTGTAGGTGTGGATGGACGCGGGCACGCAAATCTTCTTCTCCTTCGCCATCTGTCAGGGGTGCCTGACAGCCCTGGGCAGCTACAACAAGTACCACAACAACTGCTACAGGTAGGGGCATGGGCAGGGGCCTGGGGACCTGCCAGCCTCTGTTCGAGGAGGGCGGGTCCTGGCAGTGGGCCCAGGCCTTCCTCCTTCATTCCCAGGGAGTTGCAGGGTATATGGAATTGACATTCTGGGTCCCTGAATGTCCTTCTCACCTCCCTTCCCTCTCACCTTCGGAAACCCCACCTTCGTCTTCTTCCCATTCTCTCTCCCTTTTCTCCCTCCTCTTTACACTCTTCCTGACTTCTGACCTCCCATTGGATAATGGGTTTCATTCTCCCTTTTCCCTTCTGTTTTATCTGCATTCACCCCACCTGCAGGGACTGCATCGCCCTCTGCTTCCTGAACAGTGCCACCAGCTTTGTGGCCGGGTTTGTGGTCTTCTCCATCCTGGGCTTCATGTCCCAAGAGCAGGCCGTGCCCATCTCTGAGGTGGCGGAGTCAGGTAGGTGGCACATTGCTGTCTGGGTCCTGAGGGGAAGGAAGATCAGAGGACACAGATCCTCCTACAGGAAAGCAGGGGCCTCTGACCCTTCTAGCATCAGAGGCAAAGCTTTGCACAGAGCGGGGCCTCCATAAACATGGGAGGGAGGGGGGAGGGGCGGACGGGTGGTTGGACACACAGTTGCATGCATGGATGGGGAAATGGGTGGGTGAATGGTCAGAACCTGGGAAGAGCAGAATGAAATAACCCTGCCCTCTTGAACCACCCCCACTACACACACACACACACACACTCATGCATGTACACACACTCACATGTACACACACACTCATGCACATGCACACTCATGCACACACACGCTCATCACAAACTGCCGTGCACACGCATACTCACCTGCGCGCACACACAGTGCCTCTGGAGAGGGCCCTTCCCTGTGGGCAGAGAGAGCCCTGGACTCACTGACCGTGCTGTGTCCCGCAGGTCCCGGTCTGGCCTTCATCGCATTCCCTAAGGCTGTGACTATGATGCCCTTATCCCAGCTGTGGTCCTGCCTTTTCTTCATCATGCTCATCTTCCTAGGGCTGGACAGCCAGGTTCGTCACCCAGCCCGGCCCTGCCTGGCCCTGCCCCGGGGACCGTCTTCAGCTCCTACATTTCCTGGCCTTACCTTCCCTCCAGCTCCCTTTCTCCTGACTATTCATTCCAAGGCCCTTTCCGCTGTCCAGGACTTGTCCTTGGGGTTAGTTGGTTGACCCCAGGTCTCAAGACCTTCTTTGGTGAAGGGGCCACTTGCTTTGTTCCCTACACTGACCCTCCCCGTCCATGGATGTTCCCTCCCAAGGGTCCCCCCAGCCTCCTTCCAGCTGCTTGGCTCAGGCTGCCCACTCTGCCCCTGTAGCCTTGGGAACAGAGCATACCCCCCGCGCTCACTGCTGGGACCCTCTTCTGTGGAGGCCAAGGGCAGAGCTGCCTCACCCCTGGCCACCCCGTTTCTGCCCTGCACCCCTGTGCGTCGGCGTGGGGGAGTGGCGGGCAGGAGGCCAGGCAAGGCTGTGCCGGGAGGCCGGGGGCAGGTGGCCCCTCTCACCTCAGCTTTCCTCCTGGCCCCCAGTTTGTCTGTGTGGAGTGCCTCGTGACGGCCTCCGTGGACATGTTCCCCAGGCAGCTCCGGAGGAGTGGGCGGCGAGAGCTCCTCATCCTGGCCATTTCTGTCCTGTGCTACCTGATAGGACTCCTCCTGGTCACTGAGGTGAGCAGGGGCAGCGGCCTGCGGGCTGGGCTCCGGGGGAGGGAGCCATGGGGGACACCACTGACCCTTCTTAGAGCCGCACTTTCTCATCTGCTAAGCAGGGGTGTGAGGTTGTGGGGAGCACACAGCAGAACCCACCAGTGTTCGTCAGCCCTCTTTTGGTTTCAGGTGACAGAAGCCAAACGCAAGCTGGCTTCAGCAGAACGGGGCGTTTTTTCTTCTAGGTATGGTTGGACCCAGCTGCTCTGAGGACATGTCAGAAATGCCCCTCTCTATTTTCTGGGTCTCTTTTCCTCTAGGGACTTCATTCTTTTTGTTTGTTTGTTTTGTTTTGTTAAAAATAACCAGAGGATATTTTTTCCATTGATTTTTAGAGAGAGTGAGAGGTGAGGGGGGAGAGAGAGAGAGAAACATTGGTGTGAGAGAGAAATTGACTGGTTGCCTCCCGCATGTGTCCCAACTGGGTTTGGGGGTCGAACCTACAACCCAGGTATGTGCCCTTGGCTAGGAATCAAACTCACGACCCATTAGTGTATAGGCCGATGCTCTAACCACTGAATCACACCAGCCAGGGCTAGTGACTTCACTCTTAGCCAGATTGCCCTCTGGGTATTAAACACGGCTTATCTTCTGCTACCCAACCAACCCCACAGGAACGAGAGCACCCTTTTCCTGAGAGCATGGCCAGAGTCCAGCCGTGACCCTCAGGCCTGGAGCGGGGAGAGCAATGCTGGGCAGACCAAACAGTGCATGTCCACCTCGGTCCCCAGTGTCCTTGCAGATGTTAGAATTGCTATCCTGATGTTAAATGAGAGGTCAGAAGGCAAGGAGAGGTAGGGCAGACTCCTCTTAGATGCAAGGAATAATTCCCATGGGCTGGGTAGGGTGACACCAGGTGGATGTTTGCCCTGTTGCTCATGGTGCAGCGTGTCCCCTGCCCCCACTGGCCAAGGCCTTAGCTCCCTGCCCTTTTCCACAGGGCGGGATGTATATCTTCCAGCTGTTTGATTATTACGCCTCCAGCGGCATATGCCTGCTCTTCCTTGCAATGTCTGAAGTCATCTGCATCAGCTGGGTGTATGGTAAGTGGGGTTGGGGGAGAAGCCTCTGGTACCCAGATGAGGGGGGACTTGCCCAGGATTGGAGACAGGGTGTGCTAACCTCTGGTTTCTATATGTTTTTGTATTGCTGTCCTGGTTCTTTTTTTTAAATAATATTTTTATTTTATTTATTTATTTATTTTCTTTAGAGAGAGAGGAAGGGAGAGGGGAGGAGAGAGAGAGAGAGAGAGAGAGAGAGAGAGAGAGAGAGACGTCAATGTGAGAGCAAAACATCGATCAGCTGCCTCCTACATGCCCCCTACCAGGGATCAGGGATCCAGCTCCCAACCCGGGCATGTGTCCTGACCGGGAATGGAACTGGCAACTTTTCAGTGCATGGGATGACGCTCAACTAACTGAGCCACACAGGCCAGGCCTGGTTCTTTTCAATTGGGACATTTATCCATCACTGGGAACTCGGGCGTTTTTCATTATGCGGGAAGGGCAGGGATAACGACAACGCTGAGTTCCTTGAGTGGTGAATGTCATTATAAATAACAGTGGATGGTTTGGTGGTTCTTCCATACAGAGGCTGCCAGAGGTCCTTCCCCAGGGGGAACTGTAGTTAAAAGGGACCTTCAGGGCCTCTTATTTTGATCCCCTGCAGACCCCCACAGTCCCTTTTACAGTCATCGCCCAGACTTTGATTACTTCCATGAACAGGAGAGTCAGTCCTGTGTTTTTGACCTTGTCCATTGTGACTGTTGTGCATTTCCTTCTTACACTGAGGTGAGCTGTGCCTTCCATTGACTTCTTCCCACACCCTGGCCCCTCGGCTCTGAGATAACTAACCAGCAGTGCTGGGTGCTGTCCTAGCCTCACTGTTATTGTGCCTGATGACCACAGGGAGGAACCTGTAGTTACTGAGCCAACCACCGCTGCATGCAACACTTGCTACCTCCCAATCTGTGCAACAACCCTCACAGGGAGAAAGTGAGGCTCAGAGAGGTTATGGCTCTTTCCTGAGCTCACACAGCTAGTAAGCTGGTCCATTTCCTCTGATGTATTGGTTCCCCAGGTCTGTCTGGCTCCACTGCACCAGGTTGGGGGGACACATTGCCAATGTCACAAGGCTCAAGGCAGAAAGGGTAAGGGATGTCATGTACTGGGGCCTTGGGACAAGCTATGAGTTGGAAAGTTTTTATTTTGCTACCATCAGCCTTCCTGTTTAGTGGCCTTTCTACTCCTTGGAGATGCCCCTCTCCCTTCTTGTTCAAGCATCTGATGTCTTCCTGATTGTCCCTACTCCTTTTCAAAGCTTGTTCTCAGAGAGGGCCTGATGAACGCGACCACAGTGAGGTGTACACATAGCTGATGAGTCTCAGTATGCTACACCTACTCACCAGTATCTGGTTTTTCACTGGGAAGAAATTTACAAGCCAAAGGAATGACTCCTTAGTGATGGCGTTTCCTGCCTTAGTGACCAGAGGGAAGGTGTTTTTTTGATGAGGGGAGGCTAGAAGGGTCTTCGAAGTGTCTTTACCAATCAGGGCTCTTCACTTCTTAGAATATGGAGCCAAGGTGAAAATCTGAGGACATTAAACAAAATCAAGCAAAACCAGTCAATGTTTCCAAGCACACACATCAACCCCTCACCGGGCTTCACTGAGAATGCAGAAGGGTTCCTCTGGAGTCTAGTAGTCAGGCCCGCCCCTCCCCTCCCCCGCCCTCCCCTGCCCTCCCCTCCCCTGCCCTCCCTTCCCCCTCCCCTCCCCTCCCCTCCTCTGCCCTCCCTTCCCCCTCCCTCCCCTCCTGTGCCCTCCCCTCCCGTCCCCTCCCCTCCCGCCCCTCCCCTTCCCTTCCCCTCCCCTCCCGCCCCTCCCCTTCCCTTCCCCTCCCCTCCCGCCCCTCCCCTTCCCTTCCCCTCCCCTCCCTTCCTGTGCCCTCCCCTCCCCTCCCTTCCCTCCCCTGCCCTCCCCTCCTCTCCCTCCCCTTTTCCCTGTAGCAATCTGGCTCTATGGGAGCTTAGCAGGATCTGCTTGACCAGTGGCACGTTTGCTGTTTTGATTGGAAATGGAATTCATTTTTGCTATGCAGATAAACAAGCATCTGTATAGCACTGAGCCCCATTTTAGGCTCACACTCTCCTCTATGGTTAGGACAATGGGGTCTTCATTCCATGACACAGTTCCTGGCTCTGTGCACTGGAAAGTTGGGTGACCCCAGGGCCCCTGGCTTGTTGGTGGCAAGTGCTTCTCCCTCCTCAACTCCTTGCACAGTGTCTGGGGTGCCAGGGACCCATCTCATTCACGGGGGTTGGGGGGGCGGAGCACACAACCAAGTGAGTGCTTCCCAAATACCCATGAGCTGTCCTCGCCCTTCTGTTCTCTCTCTTTCCCCGCTGTGCCTGGGCAGGGGCAGACCGTTTCTATGACAACATTGAGGACATGATTGGCTACCGACCATGGCCCCTGGTAAAGATCTCCTGGCTCTTCCTGACCCCTGGACTTTGCCTGGTATGTGCTCGCCCAGCTACCCCTTTATTCCCTCTTGCCTGCAGCAGGCTCGAGGACAGGAGGGACAGGATGCCTGGGTTCGGGGGCTCTGTCTCTGACTGTCCAGTGGCCGTGGGAGGCCGGTCCATTTCCCCTGATGTATTGGTTCCCCTGGCCTTTCTTTTCTGGGGCTCTCTCTCCATCTGTGTGCTTTACCATCATTATCATCTATTCTAATTCCCGCTCCATCCCTTTCTCAGGGCATCTCCACCCGTCTTCCCGATTTCCCAGTTACTGCTCTCTGTCTGCCTAGAGCTCCGTCTCCCTCCGCTCCTTTATATCTCCTCCTGTCTCATCTTCGCTGTGAGTGATCCTGGGCCCATGATTTGCAGATGGCTCTTACTCTTCCACCTCACAGATATGCCACCGTGTGTTTAACTTGGCCTCTGTCACTGGACATTAAGTAGAGAGGAGGGAGCTTCATGGGCTCTCTGCCTCATCTGTGTCTGCTCCGCCCCGCCTCTTTCTAGGCCACTTTCTTCTTCTCCTTGAGCAAGTACACACCTCTGAAATACAACAACATCTACGTGTACCCTACCTGGGGATACTCCATTGGCTGGTTCCTGGGTCTCTCCTCCATGCTCTGCGTCCCGCTCTTCATCATCATCACCCTCCTGAAGACCCAGGGCTCCTTCAAGAAGGTAGGGGGCTGGGGGAAGTGACGCAGAAGAGAGGGTACTGAGAGCGTGGGGGTTGGGCATCACACTCCAGGGGAGCCCAGCTCTGAGTGTGGGGCAGCCCTTCAGTCTAGTGGAAACTCAGAGAGAGGAAGGGTCTTTGAAGACCAGTCAAATAGTTTCATCTTCAGAAACGTTCAAAAGTCCCAGAGACCTGGACCTTCAGAATCTGACCTCTACAAATCATCTGGGCAGGTTAACCAATGGTAAACTGTCAAAGGGTTAAGGGGAAACTAAGTCACAACATAAATGGGCCCAGACACAGAGGTTTATAGAGCACCGATTCCCTGCTCTCGGGAAATTGATAACTAGCTTTCATGGTTCATTCCACACAGTCTCCTGGCTTACTTCCTTATGGTAACCCTGTCTGGGGAGCCATGTGCGAAGGACTTCCTGTTTAAGTTTGGGACACGCCTTCCTGGAAGGGCATGAGTCAGTGTCCCACAAAGACACTATGTCTATAGAAATCTATCTGGCCTACAAGTAGCAGAAAACTGAACCTGCAATAAGCAAATAGGCTTATTTTTTTCTTGTACATCAAGAAGGTCAGAGACAGGGGTTGTTGACATTTGGTTCAGCTGCTTACAGAGACCATTAGGGACTGCCATCGTGAGCATGTCGTGTCTTCATTATATGCTCATCACCTCATGGTCACAAGAAGGTTGTCATGGCTCCAGTTATCACATAAGCAATCAAGGCAAGAAGAGGGGAAAGATGATACCAAAAGAACTAATAATGATAGTAATGTAGTACTACTCGTAGTAAAAACAATAATAGATACTTATTGAGCACATAATAGTAATGGTTAAAAAAAAAAAAAAAAAGCAATAAGATAGTGAAAATAGGTCCTTATTGATGATTCACCCTGTGCCAGGCACTGTTCTGTGAGGAGTGTACTCTTGTATCCTCATTTTACACGAGGCAGAGAGGGGTTAAATGGGTTGCCTAAGATTGCACCGGTGACAGAGCCAGGAGTGGAACATAGTTCACACTTAAAAAAAAAGTGTTGTTTTAAAAATTGACTTTTAGAGAAAGAGAAATATTGATGAGAGAGAAATATTGATCAGCTGCCTCCTGCATGCCTCCTAACTGGGGATCAAACCTGGAATTGAACCATTTTGGTGCTTAACTAACTGAGCCACACTGGCCAGGGCTAGTTCACACTCTTAATCGCCATGTTATTGCTTCTTCTAACTTCTCAAAATGTTTATCTATTTATTCACTCATATGGTATTGAGCTGCTTCTATGTTCCTGGCTCTGTGCCAGGCCTTAGAGATGCAGATACAAGGTAACATCTTTGCCTCTCCCCAACAACAACCACTCATTCCTTCTTCTCTCCACAGCGCCTACGACAGCTTATCACCCCTGACCCCAGCCTGCCACAGCCTAAGCAACACCTGTATCTGGATGGTGGCACCAGCCAGGACTGTGGGCTCTCCCCAGTGAAGGAGGGACTGATTGTTGGGGAGAAAGAGACCCACTTGTAGGATGTGGCTGAAAGCCAGGTGGCTGCTGGGCCAGGAACCTGGGGCAGGGCCACCATCTCCCCACAATGGACAGACTTCGCCTCTGTCCTCTGCTGAGAATGTCTGCGATGTCTGTGGGCACCCCCAGCGGGGGCAAGACTCCTTCTTCTCCTCTTCTCAGCTGGAGCAGCTCCTCCTGGTGGGCTAGCGATGGTCCCACCCACTGGACTATGCCACGCTGTGAAGTGACTCCCTGTTGGAACACACCATCTTATTTATAAAGAAGGGTGGTCTTTTTGGAGTCCACCATCTGATTATAACATTACATTGTGAAGGACCTCCTGCTGCAGGGATGTTTCCTGTTAGAGTTCACTGTGTTTGTGCATTGGGAAGACATTTGCCAATTGGAATATGTATCATGATCTGATTCAGAGAGCGTGATGAAACACACTGTGTCGGAAGTGGCAACTGAACACACTGCACTGGATTCTAACATTCCAGTAGAGGGTCCTTCACTAGGTGTCCATTCTGGAGCCCGGGGGGAGGGGCCTGGAGAGTCAGCCAGGAGGCACTGTGTGGACTTTCCCAGGAGGCTGTCTCTCCAGGTGTTCCTAGTTCCAGTGCTAGTTCTGTGCTCTTCTTGAAATGTTATTTGTCATCAACTCACAGAGCGTTGACATGGAAAGGGATTTACAGATGATCCCTGGACTTTGCAAATATGTGGCATGTCTGTCCTCTGCCCAAGACAGACATTGCTAATCGATCACCAGTTCTTTCCTACCTCATAATCCTCCCAAATATAGTGCTCCAGGCAGCTCCATTTGCCATCCTGCTTTTGTCCAAACCCCTGACTTCATGGATGAGGACCAAAGAGACAAAGGGACTTTTTCTAGTCCACACAGCTCCTCAGCACCAGAGACACAACTAGAACCTGGTCTCCTGGTTCTCAGGCCAGTTACCTCCCATTACCCCCTCCTGTCTTGATGAACAAGCTTGTATGGATCGCCTGCCCCATGTACTGCCTTCTTCACCTCGCCCCATTTCTGTTCAGTTACTCTGTGTTGGGGTAGGAGGAGAGAGGCCCCTTCTTTGAAGCGGTGAGAGGCTGTCCCTGGATGAGTGCCCCCACCACAGTATTTTCTCTGCCAGCCCCTTCTCATCTGACATGATTTCTTCTCTGGACCCTTCATTCTTGCCACTTTCTATCTCTCCTCCCCCAGCGGAGGCCTTGGAGTCTGCAAGAGTCCTCTGGTCTCAACCAGAGAAGGAGGTGTATGGGTGGGATTCCCCTTTCCCCATGTCCCTACCAGACCACGCAGGTCCTTCCCTGGCCGGAGAAGGCCTTCTGGAGGAGGAAGCAGGGCTTGGATTCCGAGGGAAGGGAGGAGTGAAAGTGGAGGAGGGGTAGGCCACTCAGGATAGTTTTCTATGGCAGGACCTGAGCGCTGGAAGGAAGGAAGTCACCTAGGGAGACTGATGCTTAGGTAGATGTCATCCAGAGCCAACGTCCAGTGGCTAGAGTAAAAAAATCTGTGGTCTGGTCAAGGGGGGTTCCATCTCTGACAGACCCAGGCCATCCTCAGATCACTCACCATCCTTTGTCCATATACATAGGTGCTTCTCAGCTTGTAAGAACAAGTTCATAGGCACACTGGGCACAAGAAGATGTTCGGACTCTTGGGTTCTGGCAGCCCCCTTCTGCACCCCCCTGGACTGCTCCATGCACCTGTGTTCACCTTTCTTGGACTAGTCAGTGGGTCAAGAAGGAGGTACAGGAGGAAGGGATGGAGAGAAACTGCTTCAGTCAGATCACGCTCATCAATGAGACTGGGGAGCTTTGGTTGGGGCAGGCATAGTGCTCTCTGCTGACTCCTGGTGGCCAATAGGAGCAGTGCCTCCCTCCCACCCCCCACACACCTCCTAGGCACCTGTTACAAACAGGAGGAAAGTGCCCTCACCTCTGTCCTCAAGATGGATGGACAAGGCTGAGCAGCTCTCCTTCCCTGTGTAAGTTTCCACCCTCTGCAACCCATATACTTCCCTCATTATTCTCCCCACGGGCCCAGTGGGGCTCCCCAAGAGAGGTAGCTTGCTTTGGGGCAGCCAGCTGCAGGGGTCGTGTGGGTGGCCAGCCAGGCTTCCCAGCTACCTGTCTACCCACAGTGCACAAGCAATATAACCTAGGTTCCGTCAGCCTGGAGAACCGCATTTTCTGTTGCGGGCAGCTCTGCACGTTGGTGGGGCACAAGCTCTCTCCAGCTCACGGGCCGGAATCCATCTCTGTCTCTGCAGACTGTTCACACACACCACTGTCCTCTCTCGTCTTCCTCACCCACATGCATTCACCCCGTTCCCTGGCTTTAGCTCACGGCCCGCCTCAGCATGCTCTGGCACGGGGCCAGCTGGAGCACTCAGTACGGAGCCTCCGTGGCCTGTGGTGCAGGGGATCTGGAGAGGGCTGCTCGGGGCTGGAGGAAACAGGGTGTCAGGGGAGGGACTTCGGCCGACTGCACAGTCATAGGAACCCACTCATGCTGGACCCACAACATGGGTGAGGAGCAGCAGTTTGATCCTTTAAAGTGCCCAGAGCGCTGACACAGGTTGTGTGTGTGTGTGTGTGTGTGTGTGTGTGTGTGTACATGCACCTGGGTTAAGCTGGGGTTGTGTTTTCATCTCATCTCCTAGGCTAAGTTCCACACTGGTGGCCAGAGGCCTCATCTGGCAGCTATGATGTGTTTGGCCAGTATATTAAAACAAAGGTCTTTAGGTGTGTGCCTTTAGGGACTCCCCAGCTCGCTGCAGGCCCCGCACTCCCGGGTACCCAGACCTGACTTTCCACACACTCTCTTCTAGAGGCATTTGAACTCATAACCTGTGCCCTAGGGGAGGGACCGAGAAACTTCGGGCAGGGCGGGGACCAGAACCCTTGCTGAAGCAGCAGGGGAACCGAAGGGCAGTGGTGTCAGGAGTCAGTGCCTCGGAGTTGGGGAGTCAAAGGACAGACGCCAACCCTGCTTGTTCACGTGTGGGCTTCCCACTCGCTAGACCCTGATATTTATGAATCCTGGTCAGTTCTCCCCACCCTCACCAGGCTCTTCTCTCTCCCAAAGAAGGGTGGTGGCCAAGTTTACCCTCAAAGGTAGATCTGAAATGTCAGGCCACAGTGGCCTCCGGTGGTAGAGTGGATGACAAGGCCACAAAGACCTCGTTTGGATTTTCTGATGTTTGGAACCACTGTCCGCCTCCCAACCCCACCAGTTCATCCAGGCGTGCTTAGGAATCACCCCTCCCCCTTAGTTTAGGCAAAAGCATTTAGTCTGACTGTGGCACTCCTCTGTCTGGGAGGCTGAGGCTGTCCCGCTTTTCTGCGCACCCTGAGCTCCTCCTGGGATCGCCCCCACCACCCACTCCCAGGCTGGGCCTCCAGTGCAGCTGGTGTCCTGGGCTTTGTGGCCTCCCGACCGCTCACCTTGGTTCTTCCCTGTGTTCCCCTTGTCGAAGCTGAACCTGGGCTGGGCCTCTCCCTCTTCCCGTCTGCACTGAGAGCCCCTCCTCCATCCAGGGCGTGGGTTTCCGTGCAGGAGCTGGGAGTAGGCTGGGGAATGCTCCTGCCCTCTCTGCCCCCGCCCCCAGGCCAGAGAGCTCAGGGAGCTGGAGAGGGCCTTGAACTCCGCTGAGATGGCAGTCCCAGCCCCTGATGAATGGACTTCCCGTGTGCAAGACTGTGGTCTGGGTGCATGAGGTTGGAAGGACACGGGACCAGGGGAAATTGTTCCCCGGCACCCCACTTTCACAGCTTCTCCCACTTCATTCCATGCAGGGCCCCACGAAAGAGGGCCGAGTTTTGGTTTGGGGCCTCCAGGTCCTGCCGGGCTCCACCTCCAGCTGACCCCTCAAAGCACCCTCTAGGTCCAGGCCACTCGGCTGACCCTTACTTCTGTCAGAGTCCACGTCTACTGCTCCTGTGGACAGGAAGCATCAGCTGTGCCCTTCTGTCCCATCCCGGTGCGCCCAGGGATGCAGGCCCGTCCTCAGGTCGGAGCTCCCCACCCCCCCATCAGGGAGACAGAGAATGTGAGCCGCCCAGCCTGTCAGCCTTGTAAGCTCTCTGCCGAGGTGAGGGGCAAGGTTATGGGAATAAGATTTGAGGCAGGAGACAGGAACTGAACCATATGGGAGCCAGAGGGACATAGATTAGGAGGCCTGGAGGAGAGGTATGGATTTGGGAGGAAGGAGCCAGGACTGGGGTTTGTGGGGAACTGCCATAACCAGAGGGCCGAGCTCAGCTAACCGGGAAGGCTGGCACCTTGTCCCGAAACAGCCAGCGCACCGAGGAGCTCCCTGGGTAAACCCGTCAGCCCACCTCTACCTCCTTCTCCCCTCAGGGCGCCATGACCCCCCCCCTGCTATTCAGGCCCTGATCCACAGTGCACATGGAAGACGAAGGGAGGGAGGGACTTTGCAGCTGGGGCATAGAGGGCACCACGGCTCCCACCTCGATCTCTTGGGTCACTCACTCTGGGGGAAGCCGATCACCATGCCATGCCACGTGGACACTCAAGCAGCCCCACAGAGGGGCCCCCACAGAAGGAGCTGAGGCTTCTGGTCAAGAGCCACCGCCAACTTGTCAGCCAGGTGAATAACCGCTGTGGGATCCGCCAGCCCCGGTCAAGCCGTCAGATGACTGCGGGCCTGGCCGACACGGACTGCAACCTGGGCCAGGAACACCCAGCCAGGCAGGCCCTGTCCCTGACCCTCGGTGAGAGAAGACACATTACATGGTTGTTTAAGGCGTGGAGTTTTGGAGTAGTCTGTTACCGAATACGGGTCCTTGGCTTCCCTAAGTACAGGAGTCGCCCTTTTTGAGGGTGGGGTACGGCCCTCATCGGAGCATTGTCCTCAGCACTCCGGAAGGAGAGGCCTCGCCTCTCTGAGCTCTCCACCTTTCTCCCACACCCTCACCGTCTGACCCTCCGTGGCCTTGGGACCCTGGGCCTTGCCCTCTGCTCCCTGCCAGCTAGTCCCCACATGTCCACTCCCTAGTGACCTGGATGGAGCATGTGGCTCCCCTGTGGGTGCAGCTGAGCAGGGAAGTAACGAGGGCTGATTGGACTTGACAGGAATGAAAAGCTTGTTAACCACCCATCGATACAGAGAGGCGGGGAAGACGGCAGAGGGCTCACGTGGGCAAAGCCTGGCAGGTCACATGCAGGGCAGTGCCCTGGGTCCTGGCACCTCCTTCCTAATTTTGAAAGGAATTCTAACATTTAATTACTAAGAGAAATAGTTGATGTAGATTTTTGAAAGATGAAGTTTTCTTCTTTTCCAACGTTGCTGGTTTCTTTTTTTTTATTATTAAAAGTTTGTTTTGTTAATCTTCACCCAAGAATATTTTTTTTCACTGAGATATAGTGGAAGGAAGGAAGGAGGAGAGCGAGAGAAACATCGATGTAAGAGAGACACATCAGTCGGTTGCCTCCTGCACGCACCCTGACTGGGCTGGGGATGGAACCTGCCACCCGGGCACGTGCCCGTGACCAGGTCATTGAACCCATGACTCTAACCAGTGTGCCATACCGGCCAGGGCTGCTTTTTTATTTTTGTTTTTAAAAAGAATGTGTGTAGCCCTGGCCGGTTTTGCTCAGTGGTTAGAGCATCAGCCTGCGGGCCAGAGAGACCCAGGTTCGGTTCCCGCTAAGGGCATGTACCTCGGTTGTAGTTTGTCCCCGGCCCTGGATGGGTCGCGGGTGGCAACCACTCGATGTGTCCCTTCACGTCGATGTTTCTCTCTCTCTTCCTCTCTCTCCCTCCCACTCTATCTGAGCAAAAACTGGAAAAATGTCCTCGGGTGAGGATAAAAAAAAAAAAAAGAAGAATGCGTGTTGATTGGATGGTAACTAGACTTACTGTGGTGATCATTTCACAATATATGAAATATTGAATGATTATGTTGTACACCTGAAAGTAATGGTATATGTCAACTATATCTCAATTAAAAAGAGTGTGTTGAATTTTATTGACGGCTTTTTATGCTTTTACTGTTAATGTGGTGAATTATATGAATAGATTTTCTAATATTTAACTATCTTTTAATTCCTGGGACAACCCTAATTTGGTTATGGTGCATCATTTTTTTGTTTGCTAGTCATTCAATGCTAGATTCAGTTTCTTAACAGTTAGTTTAGAATTTTGTGTTTATGCTCATAAGCAAGAGTGGCTTATAGTTTTCTTTCTCACACTGTCCTTGTCTGATTTAATTTTTGTTTTTAAGGTTACACTAAGCCTATAAAAAGGAGTTTGGAAATTTTCTTTCTTTTTCTTTTCTCTGAAAGAGTTAATAAGAGATGGACCTATCTGCTCTTTGAATGTACAGGCACATTTTATAGAATCATCCGGTGTTGTGTTGTTGTTTTTTTAAATCGGGGAGATGTGTGGGTAGATTTTTTAAAAAAATATTTTTTATATATTGATTTTAGAGAGAGAGGAAGGGAGAGGGAGAGAGAGATAGAAACACTGATGAGAGAGAACATCGATTGGCCGCTTCCTGCATGCCCCACACTGGGGATCGGGCCCACAACCTGGGCATTTGTCCTGATCGGAAATCGAACCGGTGACCTCTTGGTGCATGGGTCGATGCTCAACCACTGAGTCATACCGGCCGGGCTGTGGGTAGATTTTTAACTACACATTTAAATATCTTTAGGGGGTACACATCTCAAATTTTCTATTTGTTCTTGAGCGAGTTTTGGTAAGAGATTTTTCTAGGATAGCGTTCCTTCTGTGGAGGTTTTCAAACCTACTGTCATAGGTTTATAGTTTATTTGTAGTGTTCTATGTAAAAACATCTATGCAGTATAGATAGCATGCCCCCCTGGCTATTCATCGGTACCGACTCTCTCTTTTCATGATTAATCTTATCAGAGGTTTGTAAGTTTATTAGTTATTTCTAGAACTAACTTTTGGCTTTGCTAATCTTTTCAATTGTATGCATTTTCTATTTCATTATTTCTGCTTTCAGCTTTGTTATTTCCTTCCTTCTACTCACTTTGGGATTATTCTACTGTTCTTTTTGTAACTTCTTAGTTAAATAGCCCCCTTATCCATAAAAGGAAGCAGTTGGCCCGACTAACCCGCCTGCTTCCACCTGTCATTCAGGGGTTCTGCGGCTGTGCCCGTGGAAAGGGCTCGCTCACGCCCTGCCGTCTGTTCCCTGTGCGGTTAGGGAGGGAGGCTACTGCCTAGCTCAGATGTCTTAGACAGAAAGGGGGTTGGGGGTTCATGGCAGGGCGGGGGGCAGCAGGTCTGTCCAGGGCAGCTGGGAATACGGGAGTAGGAGCCAGCTCTCCTGGGGTCTCCTGCTTCCCTGCAGCTGGTTCCCACGGTTTCTCCAGAGCCTGCCTTGAGGTTCTCAGGGTCATGGGAGCAGGAAGCACTGAGGTGCTAGGGGCTGGCCAGTGAGATGAGGGTGCCGGGTTCTCTAGGGAAAGAAGCCATCCAGACCTGCAGGGAGGGGTGGGGAAGGAAAGAATTCCCATCCCTCCTCCTCATCTCCTGAGCCCAATTCCCTCATCCTCCAGCCTCTTCCAGAGTGGAATTTTCCCAGTGGGACCAGTTCTGACTCAGCGCTGGGGTGCGAGGCCAGTCCCTGAGCTCGGCTACCTTCCTGGCAAGGGGTGGGGAGCAGATAGGGACTCCACCTGCCACTCCAAGCCACTGGGCTCTGTCTGGGCCTCACCTTCTCCTGGAGGAAACACCTCCCCCGTCCCGAGAAGGGTCTCTCCCAAGGCCAGCGGTGCCTGGATGTGGCCTCTTAGGCCATGCTTTCCCTGGGCTGGAGAGCCTCTGGGGGTCAGGCTGCCAGAGCGGTGTGGAGTTCTAGAAGGAAGCAGGCTGAGCAGCCCTGGGCAGAGCCCTTCAATGGGCAGTCAGGTCCGTGGGCCGAGCCTGAGCAGCCTGGCTCGGTTCCTGGAGCTTCTCCTCCTGGCTCGTGATGTCCCAGCCCAGAGCCTCAGCCCCCAACCACCTGCATCAAAATGCCTTCCTGCCAGGTGGCTTAAGGAGGGTGACAGGGCCCAGTGGCAAGTTAATTTCATTCTGGGTGTCGACGTACCTTGATTGATGCTGATTCCGCAAAGCTGGGATCAGTTAGGCTTGTCTGTGGAGGCTGGGGAAGGAGGGCAGGGGAGCCCAAGCCTGTCCTGCCAGTCCTGCAGTAGGAGAAATCAATCTTACACGTGTTATTTGTTCATACTGAGGTGGGAAGGGTTGTCAACCCCAGGAGCCGGTGGGTAATAGGTTTTGAAGTCCCCTCTATTATTATTTTAAATAGCAAAGCTGATCCGCTTGGATTGGGGTGGTGGGAGCAGGCGGACAGGGCACTTCCTGCCCGCCCACCAGGAGGCTCTGACAGCCTGTCCTGACTGCTGTGTTTGCCTCGGGGTCTGCAGGGTGGTCTGGTCCCTGCTGCTGCAGCCCCTGACTTTCCTGTTCTCTTCCCCTGCCCTGCCCCCCAAACTGCCCGCCGGCCTGCTTCAGCCCGATTAGGGTGATCAGCCGTCCTGGGTTTTCTACAAGCCCAGTTTTATGATTTCCTTAATGAGGGTGATTATAAAATGCATCTAAGTAAGATTTAGCAAAAATTTTCATGTAAGTAAATTCACATATCAGGAAATAGTTCTTTGCAGACTGTCCCCGTAGAGGTGGTCTCTGAGCTGCTCACCCTCGGATCTGACCTTCGCCTTGTTGAATCAGCCTCGTTGGAGAGGCCTTCCTTGAACGGTCACTCTTCCCCATCACCTCTACTGCACCACCCTCTGCTGTGTGAACACAGTTGGTCCACTTGTTGATTTCTGATGGCACCGCCCAGTGGGAACCCCTCGAGAGCAGGAGCAGCATGTGTCCCGCTCATGGCCTGTCCCGGCACCTAGACCAGCACCTGGTGCCCGCCAGGTGTCCGTGAGCCTGTTGAGTTTGTAGCACTGGCCTCTTGTTCTGGCCCATTGCTCTCAGCCAGAAACCTGGAAACCCCAGGCGCCTTACTGGAAACATTCCAAGTCAACAGCTGATGACTGTGAGTTTCCCCATCTGAACGGTCACTGCGAGGGAGCCTCACTGACCGGAGCTCTCCATCCCTGTGGCAGACGGGGCCTAGGACACCAGGGGGCTCCCGCAGGGGCCGGAGGCTTGGAGAAGGGCGGACCGCTCCCGGTCCCCGCACGGACAGAAGCAGGTCTTTTTGACCCTGAGTCCTCTCGCAGGCCTGAGCTGAGCTGGGTCCCCTCAGGGGTGCTGTCATAGGGCCGGTCCTCAGCTTCCTGGGTCACAGAGTTCCCAGGATGTGACAGGTCATAGCTGGGCCCAGGCTTCTCCTGGAATTTCCTTTCTCCTGGAAGGAGGGTGAGATCATGCTCCCTTTCATTTTAGCCGGGAATAAGGGAACCCAGCCTGGGGAGCTGGCTGCTGTCTTCGCAGGTGTCCCTGGCCCAGCCGGCTGGCCCGTTGCCTTTCTCCACAGGCCAGTGCCTCTGCCTCTGCCGCCTGGGCCTTGCTGGAAGGCTCCCCGCGCCCTGCCTGGGCCAGAAGAGGTCACTCTGTGTCAAGCCCGTTTGTGGAGCCTGATCCGAGCATTGAGCGTAGCCGTGAACGCCCCCCCCCCCCCCCCCCCCCCGCAGCCCTGAGTTCAGTCTGCTCTCCTGCTCTGTAGCCACTGGCGACTGGCGTAACCTCTGCAGAATCTTCACCTCCCTTCCAGCGACCAACAGAGCACCTGGCACACTGTGGGGCTCGGTATGCATCTGCCCCACTGTACCCTACGGCTCCACGCACTTGCCCAACAACACCCCCAATCCTTCCACCGGGGTCTGCCGCCTCCTCCCTCAGAGAACAGTACACCCCAGGGCTTGTCAAGCCAGATGCTATGATTAAAAGGTCAGGCTTCCGGAGCTGATGTCTGGTGAAAATCACCTAAGGGTGATGACCCAACATGGTCAGTGTGACCCTGACCCCCCCACCATACCCTCACTCCCATGACAGAAAGCCACACAGGCCCCTCATCTCTTACTCTTCGGGGTGCACACAGGCCGTCATAGTGATCCTACTTCCAAAACAGCCTCTGGTCTCCACTGTAACCTGCTCTCTCAATGGGCTCAAAGCTGTGTGTGTGTGTGTGTGTGTGTGTGTGTGTGTGTGTGTGTTTTAGTGGGCCCTGCACCCCCAGCTCCGACCCAGTGCCCGCCCATCAGATGACTCCCATATCCAAGCCTCGTTCATTTAAGACAGGGCTGCCTAGTCATGTCACAGTGTGACTTGGGAGGGTGTCACCCTGGGGTAAAGGGGTGATGCACTATGGCTGGAGAAGAGCAGCCCCTCCAGATCCCCAGGGCCGACGGCACCGGAACGTCCCCTTGGTCTGGACTCTTGCCAGTTGGACACTCTGAAGTCAGTGGGCCCTCCCTCCTGTGGAACAGAAGAAACACGACCAACACAGTTTGCTCAAGTGACATATTTCAATATAATCTCTAAAACTCTATGAATTGAACAGATAAAATACCTCTGGGCTATTTTGTTACAAAATATTTGCCATTTGGATTAGTCGCTGGGTGCAGCTACCCTGCCTTTCCCTAGAGAGGTTCCTCTCCAAGGGTGGGAGGGTGTCTGCAGGGAGGGGTGCAGCAGGAACACGGGGACGGGCGGACAGATGGTTGTCAGGGCAGCCTATCGGGTACAAAGAGACATTCTGGCAGGCTATGGGGGAACAGATGGGGTGGGGTGGGGTTAAGGAGGTCGCGGGTCGAGGGCCTGGAGCGGACAGATGTGCCTTTGGACACCGGCAGGCGGGCAGGCTTCCAGGTCAAGCTGCCCGGGCGGGGTCTCGCTTCAGGTCTGGGGTGGGACACTAGTTTCATCTCCCCTCCTGATTCTGGAGCTGGAGCCAAATGGGTAAAGTTGAGAGAGGGGCTCAGGTCCCTCAAAGTAAGGCCTAGGGAGTTGAAGAGTGGGGCCACGTTGGGGTGACTGGGCACACACCCAGGAGGCTGCAACCGGGGCTGTCAGCACCCCACTCGCCCCTCAGGCTTGGGAGAGCAGGAGGGCCCATGAGCATCTCCAGCGGCGCCCTCTGCAAGGGCGGAGGCTTGTCCAAGGTCTCTGGGGGCTGGTCGGGGATGGGGACAGATGTGGGTGCCAGTCTTAGCCTGTTGGCTCATCAGGGGAGGGAGGATGCGGACACTTGGAGCTCTTGCGTTCCTAAATGAGGAGGGCCAGCTGTGCCTTGCCCCAGGCCACTAGGAATTAAAAGCTCCTTACAGCTCAGGCTCAGCCCATGTGCTGCTGAGCCCAGGCTGGTCTGCTGCCACTGGGGCCCAGGGCAGCCACCGCAGTGCCCAGGGCTGAGCCTCAACCACCTGAGCATCCGGGTCCTCAGAGAAAGGCCCTGCGTGCTCCGCCCGAAGACCTCTGCTGGTTCCCATCTGGAAAGTCGGGGCTGCTGCAGAGCTGGGGGGGAGGGGGCGGGGCAGAGGTGCTGTGCCATCCACAGGGAGGAGGGCATTTTGTCATCTAGAGGCACTGTGAGCAGGTGACAAGGTCCTGATGGTCAGGACTGTGCTCAGTCCTCACCAGCCCCTGGCTTTCATCGTCCGCACCCCACAAACAGGTTTAGCTGCCTCAGAACCCCTCTTTCTTCATAACTCGTACTCCCTGCTGCCCATCCGTAACTTCCACTCTATGTCCAGCCCCCCTCCTTCAAGATGCGCTCACTCCCATCCCATCTGCTCCTGCTGCGCCGCCGACACTCAGTGACATCTGAACCTGTGCGGCCTGTTCCCAGCGGCTCTGACTGGAGCGCCCCTGTTCCAGTAGAGACGCAAGAGAGGGGCCAGGACAATGAGGACAGAAGCTTGGCTGGGGAGCCACAGTGGAGGAGACAGCACATTGGTCACAAGTTACGGATCCCAGGCTGACAAAGACAGGGCCAGAAATAAACTCACGGGGTGACATCATCATGACGTTTGGTAGCCACACATGTACAAATGAAACTAGGTCACCCGGAAGCTCTGAGAGCAGAAGAATTGGGGTCTCCTAGCGGGCCCAGGGGGTTGCGGCTGGGGCACGGGGAGGGGTCAGGGAAAAGCACATTCACTTTAGGCCTGGCCCACATTCCCTCCCATCTCTTGGGCCACTTGGATACTGCGCTCCTCCGTAGGAGGGGGGCTCAGAGAAGGATAGCGAAGGGCTGATGGCACCGGACTGGAGAGTCCAGCCTGGCTGGGACAGACACTTCCCGAAAGGGCATGACTGGGGCACTGGTATCTCCTGAGGTCTTTGAGGAGAGCTGCCCAGGCTCTGTGGGGTCACCTAAAGGTTGACTCCCCAGTGCTATGTGGCCGGGAGGAGGTCAGTGAGGCCCACGTTGTTCTCCTTTGCAGCTGTGAGGTGCAGGGACTCTTTTAGCGCCCCCTGCAGGAGGCCGGTCTGGTGTCTTCCTGGGGGAGGTGGGGAGCTGGGAGATTTCAAGGCTGAGGGCAAGTGTGGGGTGGCAGCAGGGGAAATGCCCGTGCCTGTGGAGCACCCGCTTCTCGTCTGCATCTTGATTCCCATGGAGGTCACAGCTGTCGTGCGGGAGGGAGCCCTGTCTCCCAATCCACTTCCGCTGGCTGCATTTGCCCCTGGCAGACCGCTGCCCCTTCTTCCTGTTTCTTCCCACTGGGGAAGAAATTAGCCCAGTTCCCACGTGTGTTCATGTTTACACCTGGGGTGCACTGTGCACTGGCTGGGTATTATTTGGGGCTAGGGAACTAAAACTCTAAAATTTTGTAGATAAATGGCCTCATGGTTCTGTAGGCCTGTTGAATGGACCTAGAGAGACCTGAGATGGCCCCCTTCCTCCCTCCTTTATCAAAGCTTTGCTGGAGTCTGGGTAGCCCTGGGCAGGCAGGGCCCAGCTCCGGAGAAAGAGCAGGCCTGGGGCGGAGGGGGAGGACGTGATAGGACAGCATCCTCGGGGACAGACCAGCGGCCTCCTGAGCCTGCCAGGCTTCCGGGGGCAGGTGCAACAAAGACCCTTCACATTCCCACCTTCTCGGTCCTTCCAGGGATCCAGGGCCAACCCTCCTCCTCCGAGTGCAACACCGATTGCTGAGCAGGAAGCCAGGCCACTTGCTGTCCGGTGCTTGGGTACTGGCCCCAGCCTCTTGCACGACCCTCCCAGCTTGAGGCCCAGGGCCCAACAGACTCAGGACCCAGACGCCGAGCAGGCCCTCAGTCCCTATTCTCTCCAGTCCATGGTCCAGGTGTTGAGCGGTGGCAGGAGGATGAGGCCTGGCCGGGCAGACTGTGCAAGGCCAGGAGAGTGCAGTGGTGTCTCCAGATTTGGGGGGGGGGTGCCCATCTGAGTAAGGGAACGGTCGGGTGAGGCAAATCCACCTGCCAGGGACTGGGGTTCTCTTTCCAAGATGATGGTGACGGTGACCAGGAACACTGCGTGCCAAGGTGAGGGGAGCAGCAAAGGGGCAGCTGGGGCTCCTGGGTGCAGCCCTCCGGTGAAACAGCAGCGTGGCAAACAGTCTACACCAGGCTCCTGGACCCGCTGGAGTAGCGGCGCCTGTGCAGCAGGGAGCCTGGAGGGCAGTACTGGTGAGGGTGGTTGTAGGGGGGTGGGGGCGGGGGCAGGGGGGGCTGGTGGATGACCTTCACCGGGGAGCCTGGGCCACCCCGGGGTGTGGAGCCGCAGGAGTCAGAAGAGGAAGAGGCGTAGCAGGAGAGAGCCTGGCTTAGCAGGGGCTCCATGCGGGCCAAGCAGGGCTTGTCCAGGACAATGACCTTGACAATTTGCTGACACTGCACCAGGGTCCCCGGGGGCGTGGGTGGCAGCTGCGGCACTGGCGGCGGGGGCTGCTCTCTCAAGGGGCTAGGCTGCGGGCCTGGCAGTGCCACTGGAGCTCCCCTCTGGGCCCCCAGCCCGGAGTTGTGCTGGGACGTTTGAAGCCTGTTGTGAATTGACACCTAGTTTAGAAACAGCCAGAGAAGCGTGAAATGTTACAAGACTAATTCCCAGCTACTAGGACTGGCTACCCTGAGCCTCCCTGCCCCCTTCCCTGGCTCTCAGCCCTCACCTCGACCCACTCCCCATCTCTCCACCAGAGGAAAACTGGCAGCAGCCAGAGGTTCCAACCCTGCAGTCAAGAGACTGGCGTGTTCTGCCACCGACCGAGCAGCCTCAGTGCTCTGCGCCCCGTCTCCTCATCTATGAGATGGGCGGTTGAGCCACAGACTCTCAGGTTCTGCATAGCTCTGCAGTCTGACGGCAAGGACCTGCCAGGTGGCTTTGGGCCATGGGTAAACTTCTCCCCAGTCTTCCCTTCCAGCCTCTGAGCTTGAAAAGCAGGGGTAAGGGTCTTTGCTCCCTCCCTGCCCCGCAGGGCTGTGTTGAGGACCGAGGGAGGAACAGGGACAGGGTTAAGCACCTGAGACTTTCCAGCCCCTCTCCTCCCTCTGGCTTTGTTAGAGGGGAAGCCTCGTCATCACTGTGGACGTCACGAAAGCACCCAAACCTCAGAATGCCAGGTACCCGAGGGGTGATCCAGACCTCCCCCATCCCCCCAGACTCCCTTAGGCCGTGGCCACACATTCAAGAGCAGCCAGAGAGCAAAGGCCGGAGTCAGATCGCAGCTGCCTTTATGGCCCAGCCTGGTCCTGGTTAAATGTGTTCTGTTGCAGGAGGGGTACCAGGAAGGACTCTAGTCTGCATCTCCTAGGTGGGGAATAGGAGATGGCCCCTCCCTCAGGCCATGGTGGTCACTGTGACCCAACTGGCCTCCTCTTGCTAGCAGGGGGAGGGGAGGAAATGAGTGGAAGGGGCCTGAGGACTGTGGAAGGAGAAGGCTTAATTCCTCAGCCCTAAGTCTCTACAACTCCCTTTGGACACCCGAGTCCTTTGGGGGTGGCTGAGACCCTTCTCTCTGAGGATGTTCCTTTGTCCTTGGTACCACCCCCCAGGAAGGCTGCTCAGAGCACAGGGAAGATCCAGGCTGCAGGGAGGGGACCTTATCCCAGGCCTAGACCAGGACGGCCCAGCCCCAAAGGTCTCAGAGCCCTAAGGCAGCAGATCCTAATCCTATCCATTGGCAAAGGCACAGTGCAGGGGCCCCTCCCCCTTCCCCGATCTGTGTGCCCCCAGGGGACTGCATCCCTTTCCGCAGCCCCCCAGCCCCCTTCTTTGTCTGCCCTTCAGTTTTCACAAACCCCCACAACTGCTCAGCATGCTCAGTCCTGACTCTTCCCTCTCAACCTCCAGCCTGGGCAGCACTTTTCAGGCCTGAGATTCCTGCAAACTGATGTGTCCCACAAGGCCCGGGGCAGGCAGAGAGCAAGGCTGGGCCACCTTCCTCCTGGGGAGCCGCCTGTGGCCCTCCCTCGGACAGAAGGCCTCTGTCCGCTGCTGCTGGAGCTCATCCCTGTCCCCACCTGTGCCCAAGACAGTGGGGGACAGACGTGTGTCCCTTCTGCTCTCTCCCCCAGACTCTACAGCTGCCCCTCCTTAGGCAAATGCCTGGCTGCCCCAGTCCAGACTCGCTGAGCCCCCTCCTCCCCAGCTGCCCCCCACGTGGCCCGCAGCTCTTGGCCTCCTCCTGCCCCTCCTCTTCACCTCTGCTTTCTGACTCCACCCCCATGGTCCCCCCCCCCCCACCCGGCCTGATTCCTTATTGTTAATAGTAAGTGAAAAGCAGGAAGTGACAGCAACACATTCTCTATTCTGACCCCTCTCACCTCCCTGCGATGAAGAAAGGAGAGAGAGAGAGGGAGGATGGGGCATGAGCAGCAGGTCAGAACAGCTCGGAGGAGATGGAGAAGCGCCTGCCAGAGGGGCCGGGCCAGGCAGTGAGGAAATGGCAGAGACAGGGCAGAGGACAGAGAGCTCAGGGTCAGCTGAGAGGCCGGGCAGCGAGGCTGCCCTCTGTGCGGGGAGCAGAGGCTGGCAGGGCCCTGGGGCTAGCTGGGGGGGCAGCCTTGCAGATAGCCACATGGCCCTCTGGGCGGGGGGAGGGGAGAGGCCATCAGATCGCTTGTCCTCCCTGTGCAGGTCAGGCTAAGGTGGGGGCAGGGCTGGCAGAACAAACCTGAGGGCTGGTAACTTCGTGTGTTTATCTGCAAGGCTAGAGAATGGGCAGCTGCAGGAAGATGGGGAGAGGAGGGCAGGGAATGGAATACCCACCCTGGGGGCTTGTCAGCTGCTGGGGCAGGAAGCTCCTCGGAGTAAAGGTGCCTCCTCCAGACACAGGTGTGTGGGAGATGGGGGCCGGGAGACAGAAGAAACTGGGCTCCCCCGGGGTATCCTGGGGCTGCCCTGAGCTTAGCCAGGCTGGTGGGCGGCAGGGCTCCTCCCTCAGACCTCTACATGGGGGCTCCTCCAGCTTGGGGCGGGGTGTCTGTGTGAGCAGCTAGTGGTTCCCGGAGGCTTGGCAGAAAAGGAGTGAGGGGCTCACCGGGTTTGAGGGGAGCCAGTGCAGGAGGACAGGGGCCGGCGCGGCTTGCAGGGGCAACGGGGGAGGACCGGCTGCTGCTGCTGCTCCCCAGTCCCTTCCTACGCGGCCTGAGGATGGGCTGCCCTCCCCCCCCCCCCACACACGCACAGTCTTCAGGGAGGTCAGCTGTGCCCCCAGGAAACCCTGAGACAGCCCAGCCCTACTCTGCCTCATTCTCTCCTGCACACATCCCGACCCTGGGCAGCTTTCCACGTGGACCAGCTGTTCCAGGGAGAAGCTCCACCCTCCAACTCCTCCAAGGGGCATGGGGGGCAGGGTCCACCCTGGACCGGGTGACTCTCCCCAGGGGTGCAGGCTCCCTCAGGAGGATGGGAGGACTTGGGGGAAGGGAATATTGGGCTCTCTGATATAGCAAGTATTAGGGGATCCGTGAGCAGTGTGCCGGGGACGTGGGCTGGGGGTGTGGGAGGGATCGCCGTGGAGGGCCCCACCTGCGTGGCCTAGGTCTGGGCTGGACCGTGCAGGGCAGTCAGCTGGGGCAGGCTAGGCTGGGGTGGGGGAGAAAGCGCTGCAGCTTATTTAGGCGCTGGAACAGTGGCATTACCCATGCTAGCAGTAACTTTTAATTGTATCTCTTGAAATTGGTAAAATGGTGAGTCGGGCTGGGGAGGCATTGATTAATACCTGAGAAGAGAAACAACAGAGACGGTGAGAAGGACAAGGTGGGGCACAGAGTCACTCACCTGGGCAACCAGGCCTCCACTTACCTCCACCGTGCTCTCCGATGGCCTCTCGCCCAGCGCGGCTTCCCTTTTGGCTTTGAATGCAAAGGGCACAGGGCTCATTCTCCACCCTCCCAACACACATCCCTGCCCCTCCTGCTCCTCAGCCTGAGATGCCTGCAACCAGGGGCGTGGCTGGTGAGACTGGGGGCCACACCACTCCTGAAGGTGATGCAGCCGGGTCAGGGGACTGGCAGTTGGAGCCCACTTCTTCCACTTAGTAGCTGTGTGACCTTGGGCAAGATGTTACACCTCTCTGGGCCTCCACAGACCAGATCTCTGCGGTTCCTTCGAACATGGGCAAGCTTGGGTCTAATTAACCCACAGTCAAAGCCTTCCCGACATGGACTGTGCGTGCTGGTTACAAGCTGGCATTGGTTCTTGGCTTCCAGAAACACAAGGTGGCGCTACTGGGCATTTTGGGTACCACGTTCACCTGTCTCCACAGGCTCCTTGAGGGAGGGGCCATGTCCCTTGTTCCCATCCCTGCTGCTGAGCCAGGGGGTGGGCGTCAGTGAGGCCTGCACAGGGCCCACGGCAGAGCCCACCACACCGGGGCTCTGACTGGCCTGGCTCAGCACAGGGGACCCGTTGGATCCCCCAGGGACAATGATGACTCTCTGGTTGGTCGCCTGCCTCACCCTCTGCCCTGCAGGCACTCCAGGCTCCTCTGCGGGGGGGCCCCTCTTGTTTCTCACACCCCTGGGGAGGTTGCCGGTCCCCATCCTGTGCTCATCCTCTGTCCTCTGCAGCACACAGGGAGCCCGGCCAGTGTTTGGGATTGAGGAGCACTCCGCGTGGAGGCACCTGCCGGACAGGGCCCTAGAGGCGCGCAGCCTGGTCTGCCCAGGGGGTGCAGAGCGTGCGGTGGGCTGTCAGGGAATCCGTCACAGCTGAGCTCCAGCTCTGGAGTTTAAACAGCCGTGAAAACAAGCAGCAACCCAAGTACCGTGACCTGATAGAAATAAAGGGGCTGGCTGGAAAGCAGGCGGGGTGGCAGGTCAAGCTCCCGTGCAGAAGGGGACATCACAGTGAGCATCTCCACGCAGCTCACAGAGCCCTACGTCCTGCTTAGAAAATGAGTCACCTCTCCCAGCTGGGTGGCTCGTCCTGGGACGCCGCCTGTCACAGCATCACACCATCCTGGCCGTCACGGAGGGGTGTGGACCAGCAGGAAACCCACATGGAGCTCAAGCTGTCATGTTAGGACCCTGGCTTTCCAGGGCTTAGCCCGGCACAGCAGGCGCTCAGTGTTCGTTGCGCGTAAGAACAAGTGCCTGAGTGGTTTGCTGGGGGTCTGCTGGGACAGGACTTAATTCTCACGCACCTCTCCTAGCTCTTTTTCATTTGGGACTGTGAAGGTGGAGGTGCGTCCTCCCGGGCTCCCTGTAGGAGGGGCGAGGGGAGGGCAAGGTGTAGGAAGGAAGAAGGTTTCAGTGGGAGGAAGGAAGCAGGTCTAGAGAACGTGGCAAAGCGGGTGTAAAGCCCAGAGCTGGCTTTGCTCATCTGGAGTGAATAACTGAACGCCCCCAGTGAACCGCAGTCTTCTGAGGGCCTGGGTGTGAGGGTGGAGGGCACCCTCCCCAGGGCCAGGACTATGAGGACTCCGGGCCTGGCTTCTCCAGGGTGGGCAGTGACGTAGCATGAGGATGAGGATGCTGGGCCCCGTGCAGGCTCTCCTTCCTCTGCACTCCCGGGACTAAAGCCCCATGAGGTTAATTAAGCCTGGAGCTCCTCAGCAGGACGAAATGGCTGTGGAAACCTTCACCCAAATCTCCCAGGAGCCCAAGCCCAGGGGCGGTAAGCGGCCTCCATGCCACCCGCGGCCCAGCCATCCAGGCCTGGGCTCTGAGACTCCAGGGCAGAGCCCCGCTCACCTGTAGGCGATCCCTGCTTGGACTGCGGGTCCGCCTGGGCTCCTCCCGCCTTGTAGGACAGTGTCTTCGCTCCCTGCTGCTTCTCCAGCTCCCCTAGGGAAGGGAGAGGCTCGTGAACAGAGAAACCGAGTCTCAGCCACACAGAGGCGAGGGAGGAACAAAGCAGGAAACTCCTGACAGGTGCACCCACTTCACCGCAGGTTCTGCATGTGTATGTGGGAGGACGTCTGTGTGGATGTCAGACGGCAGTAGGAGAGGGTGAGCCGAGGAAGGTGGGCCAGGTGGCTTTCCATCAGGTTCGGATCCTTTCTGTTCTGATCCTTTCTAGCCGTGTAGCTTTAGGCAAGTTATTGAACTTCTCCACCTGCGGGACAGCAGTGCCCACTTCAAAGTGTCACTGAGATTTACATGAGGAAATACACTACGGCACTTAGAACCGGGCCTGGCTTGTGACAAGTGCTCCATAAATACATTTTATTACAGTGTGTGAGACTCCCTGGTTACAGCAGATCTTACGATGGCTGGTGATGCCGAGCCCGCCCACCTGGCTCCTCTCGGCATGGACGGGGCGCCCCAGCCTGCTGTGCTCCCACGGGCTTTTCGGAGCTCTCCCGGGGCAGACCCCAGTGCCCGAGGGTCTGGGGTGCGGCACAGCTGGAGCGGCCGGTGTCTGCCTGGGCACTCCATTCATCTCTCTCTAGACCGGGAACCCTTCTTTCCTGTTCCCTGGTGCTGCCAGCAAACTGCCAGTTACCATCCCTGGAGCTCTGACAGTCATTATTAAATCACTCCTCCAGCTTCTCTCTTCCAGGAGACATAACTCAAGTTCCTTTTATTAAAGCTATTCTCCTGGGTCCCATTTTCTGCCTCTCTGGTTGTCTATAACCCAGGGACACAGACTGCAAAGCCCCAACCAAAGCCATTTGTCCTGACTGCCTGAATCACAGCATCAATCAATCTGAAACACTTTTACTGAACTGAGATTGGTTCCTGCCCCTGCGGAGGGGCTTTCTTGGCTTCGGGGCGAGGAGTCCGAGGAACCTGGGTGCAAATCTCATTTTCTCACTGACCTGTGAACTCGGACAGCCTCCTCAGGCTCTGTTAGACTCAGTTTCCTCCTCTGTAAAATGAGAATACTACCACTCACCTCATGCCACGTTGTGGCGAGAGTTACGGCACACAATAGGTTCAGCATTCAACCCAGGGCTAGGCACGAACTTGGTGCTCAAATAAACGGTAGCTGTTGCTGATTTTATTTCCTCCTTTCTACTTGCCTCCCTGCCTCCCTGCCCTACCCTGCACCTTCCCTCAGCTGCTCCTTCCCTTTCTCTCCATCTGAAAAATAAGAGCCAGATGTGAGCCTCTCTCCCTTCTTCCCTGCCCTGGAGACAGCAGGAGAGGGTATTCACCGCCTGGCATACAGATTGCGGTGGTATCGACTCATCTGAGCTCTGGGGAGACATACGATGTGCTGCTCCCAGGCTGATGGGGAAAAGGTGCCCCTTCCAGCAATGCTGGTGCCCATGGGCCACTGTGGCTCCCCGGGGCTGTGCGGAGCCACCTGGGACATTCTGACGAAGTGAAGGATTTTTAGGGTGTGGTCTTGACAATGTTCGAGATCGACAACGAGGCTGCACCTCTGAGAGTCTGTTTTCCTGAAGAGTCTGTTTGTTACACTGGTGAACTCGAGCATGCCAACGGAGCGCAGAAAGGGATTTGCACACACGGCCTCCACCCAAGCAGTTACGAGAGTTATACAGTCTAGTCTGGTGGGTTTTGTTTGCTTGTTTGAACTTGATTTCGTTTTGGTTGTGTTCTTAGGAAACTATCAACAAAACCTCTTCTCTCCCTCCCAGAGTGGAAAGTACATGAACTTTGAAATCAGGTTTAAATGCAAATTCCAGCTCCTCTGCTTTTAATATGCATGACCTTGGACACACCCCTTAACTTCTCTGAGTCTTACCTGGCACATGGGACAATGCACCCACTGTGTAGCATCAGTGTGAGGATCAGTGGAATATAAACAAGCTGCCTAGCACACAGTAGGTGATCTGAAACATGGATTAGAAAGCAGCCTTCTGGTCCAGCCAGTGTGGCTTAGTGGTTGAGCATCGACCCATTCACCAAGAAGTCACCGGTTCGATTCCCAGTCAGGACACATGCCCAAGTTGTGGGCTCGATCCCCAGTGGGGGGCATGCAGGAGGCAGCCAATTGATGTTCTCTCTCATCGATGTTTCTATCTCTCTCTCCCTCTCACTTCTTCTCTCTCTAAAATCAATAAAGGGAGAAAAAAAAAAAAAAAGCAGCCCTCTGTAATATGGCTCCTGCTCAAACCCTCCCATTGCCCTTCCTATTGCCTAATGGATTTTTATGGGTTTATTTTAATCCTCACCCAAGGATACGTTCATTGGTTTTTGGAAAGAGAGGAAGGAAAAGAGAGAAAGAGAGAGAAACATTGATGTGAGAGAAGCATTGATTGGTTGCCTCCTATACGCGCCCCGATCGAGGATCGAACCCACAACCTTTTGGTGTATAGGACGATGCTCCAACCAACCGAGCCACCTGGCCAAGGCAGGTTTTTTGTTTTTATTTTTGTTTTTTTGCATTTTATCTTCAGATAGAGCTGGAGGGAGAGAGAGAGGAAGAGAGAGAGAGAGAATCATCGATGTGAGAGAGACACATTGACTGGTTGCCACCCTCACGACCCCAACCAGGGCTGGGGACAAACTGAAACCAAGGTACATGCCCTTAGCGGGAACCAAACCCGGGTCTCTCTGGTCCATGGGCCGACGCTCCAACCGCTGAGCCAAACTGGCCAGGGCAGGCCAAGGAAGATTTTTATGAATTTAGAAATACTTTCCCAGTAAGTGGTTGTATAAGGCACATCTGAAGTTTAGTTTTATTTTCTGTTTTACTTTCCGAATCCATTCTTATTTATCTTAAAGACTATCTGAAGCCACAGCAGTGTTTTCCTTTTTTTTTTGGTACATGCCCCTAGCGGGAACCGAACCCGGGACTCTCTGGTCTGCAGGCCTCTGCTCCAACCGCTGAGCCAAACCAGCCAGGGCCACAGCAGTGTTTAAACAGTAAAAGCTTGCAAGTGGGCCTAGGTTGCAGGTCAGCACTGCTCTTTTCTTAAGCTGAAAAGCAACCAGTAAACCCCCCGGACATATGAAGAGACCCATGTTTTCTGAAATGCCTGAATTGGAACAATCAAGACTGAGAGGAGCCCTGGCCGGTTTGGCTCAGTGGTTAGAGCGTCAGCCTGTGGTGCAGAGAAACCTGGGTTTGGTTCCCGCTAAGGACATGTACCTCGGTTGCAGTTTGTCCCCAGCCCTGGTTGGTTGTGCGGGTGGCAGCCACTCGATGTGTCCCTTTCACGTCGATGTTTCTCTCTCTCTTCCTCTCTCTCCCTCCCACTCTACCTGAATAAAAAATGGGAAAATGATAAAAAAAGAAGAATGAGAGGAACAAAAAGACCAAGATGAGGGATGGTCAGAAAACCAGCCAGCCTGGGCTCTTCAAAAGCACAAAGGTTATGAAAAATTAAGGGGGGGAGGGTGCTATTTGAGATTAAAAGAGATGAAAGAATGAAACAATCAGATGTAGTATGTGAACCTGGACTAGATCCAGGGAAAGAGGCTGTACAGGGGGCTTGATGGGAGAGCAGCTGGGCCCAGACCTCTCTGGTTGGCAGCCTGCCTTGGTCAGCTCGCTTGCTGTCCTGGGCCAAACAGCGGAGTTCCCAGTCCCAAGGGGCCCACCGCAGCCCCACAGCCTGGCTAGGTGCACATACCCGTGCGTGCCCTAGCCTACCTCCCTTTCTCGGAGAAGAATCAGAGCAGCAGGGCACCCACGTGGGGCTGTGATGGTGCAGTGGGCTGGGGGAGGTTCAGGATGGCAGGAGCGTCCTCGACTCGCCACACACTCACGCAAAGTGGGGAGAGGAGTCCGAGCTGTGTCTGTCTACGAGCCAACGCTGTCTCCTGCTGACTGGGAGCTGGCCTGTCCTCCCTGCCCACCGCCCTGTAAAGCCTGGACTGCGCTGCGTCCTTACACTCTATCCGGATCTGCTCCAGTTCCGTCACCTCCGCGATGGACTCCTTCAGGTCCTCCACAAACTTCTGCATCTCGTCTGAGCCCAGGGCACAGAAGTGCAGCACCTGCTTCTTCTCGGAGCCCGAGAGCGGGGTCACCAGGGTGATGCCATGAGAGTAATCTGGAAATCAGACCCCAGGCCCATGTGAGCAGCAGCAGGTGAGGCTGGAGCCAGCCCAGCATGCTCGCCCCTCCACCCCCCCTACAGCCCTCAACTTCCCCCAGCCATCCTCTGCCACATTTCTGGGCTTCGCCGAGACTCACACTCATTTTCAAAGAGGTGGAACTGCATGCCCAGCAGGCCGACCGACTTGCAGAAGGTGTATGTGGAGGAGCTCTTCTTCTTCGGGCAAAGTTTGAGAATCTGTCCAGGAGGGGGAGACAAAGGTGCACTGGCGGGTGTTCCCATGCGTGTGCACACCTGAACACATGAACTCCCAGTGACCATCCTGAACACACAACCAAACATGCAACGACATATGCGCACACATGCACGCTTATGTACTTAGGATACGTTCACACATATGTACATATACATGTATATCCACACACACATGCATGTATAAAAACACCCACTGTATTAAAAAAATATATATATATATATATATATAAACCCTCCAGTGGTTATTCCCACTGCACTTAGAAGAAGTCCAGCCACACTTCCTGCCCGACTCGATCTGGGCCCTGCCTCCCTCTGGCTTATGCTCAAGCCACACTCTCTTCCTTTCTGTAGCTCGAACAGGCAGGTCAGCCCACTGCAGGCCCTTTGCTCATGTCCCCTTTCCACAGCTCTCCCTGCAGCTTTGTGCACAGCGGGGTTACTCCATTACTCAGATCTTAAATGAAGTGCTACCTCCTTAGCGATTCCTTCCTTGACCGTACGATATAAAAAACAAACAAACCCAAAATAAACAAAAAGTCCACTTCCATATCAGTCACTCACCATCCTCTCACCCTAGTTTATTGTCTTCTTAGCACCTTCCTCTCAAGTTGGTATTATCTTCTTAATTTGTCTTCTTGATTTTTTTAAATCTCCCTTCTCTACTAAAATGAAAGCTCTGTAAGCTACTTGCTCAATACACAAATATTTCTTGAGCACCTCCCATGAGCTGGACTCTGGGGATACAGGAGAATGGAGGGCAGAGAGCCCTGCCCTCAGGCTGCTTCTGTTTCATTGGAGAAGACTGTCAGGGTTAATAAAGCATAATAATAATAATAATAATAATAAAACAACAGAAAATAAACACACCAAAGTGAAGAAATGGATAAGTAAGGTAATTTCAGAAACTGAGAAGTGTTTTGGAGAAAATGAGATGGGTAGGATTAGACAGTGACGGGCAGCTCCCCTGCTAGGTGGACAGGGAGGCCTGTGTAAGGAGGCGAGGCTTGAATTGAGACCTGGATGAAGAGAGGGCGGTGGTAGGGCAAAGGTGTGGGTAGGTGGGATGCGGGGGGAGCTTTTCAAGTAGAAGGAGCAGCAAGAACAAAGGCCTGTGAACAAAGGCCTCGGGAGGAATGAGCCTGGCCCCTGGGAGGCAGTTTGCAGGGCAAGATGCCAGAGCAGCCAAGGAAGAATCAAGGGCATGAGGTCAGAGGTCAGAGGTCCTGGAGGACCCAGGCTAGGAGGTGGGACTTCCTTCTCCTGCATGGGAAGCCAGGCTCAGGTCTGAAGAATGGCAGACAGGCCTGATCTGCAATCTGGCAGGATTACTCCTGGCTTTGTGGAAGGTGGACCTTAGTGTGGGATCATTCGATTTGGGATCATTTTAGAGGTAGTGCCAATACGACTTATGGATAAAGGGGGTGGGGGTATGAAAGAAAGACAGAAACCAGACCCGGTTCACCACTGTTTGCTACCACTTAGAACAATGCCTGGCACACAGCGGACACTCATTAAACATGTGTGGAATGGATATTTGTTTTCAAAGACCAAAGAGTGAGTAGCACACACATGTGGGTACATGCACACACGCACATGCACACACACACACGCACACACACACACCAGCATCCCGTCAGGCCCAGGGACAGCGCATGCCCAGCTTAGGTCCACCAACCAGCACTGTACACCCTGCCTGTGGGACGTGAAGGGCACCCCGGTACCCTGCCTGCCCCAGGCTTTCTCTAACAGGGAGAGGAGGAGGCTCCGAGATCGATTTCATTCCCACCATGACTGTGGAAATGACTTAACCTCGCCATTCCTTGGTTTCATAACTTATAAGGTACAAACAATCCTATCCGCCTGAGCTACCTCCACCCCATGATGTGAAAATGTCACAAACAAGGGTGAAATCTGGGAGGGCCCCTTCCACCCCTCTTCGGGGTTCCCTGCTGAGGCCGCGCAGGGCAGCAGGTGCCCGGGCCAGTCGGCTCACCACCAGCAGGTCGTTGAAGAGGAACACCTCCCGCTGATGGGCGGCCTGCTTCTGCAGCTTGTTCACGTCTGCCACTTCAAAGAGCCGGCTGCAGCACACCAGGCGGCGGTGGGGCACTGACAGCACCTGGAGGGGCACACGCGCAGCAGGAGATGCCCCAGGGCTCGGGCCCCACCCACCCACAGCGCCCACGTCCCAGAAGAGCAGGTGGAGGACCAGGACTATTACAGGGCCTGAACTTGACCTGAAACTTCCTCTCTCCTCACTGGGGCTCATCCCCCTTCATCAGCTCGTAGGGAGCAAGGCTGAGGGAGCTCCTTACGCTGGCGTCAGTGAGGAGGTAAAGGGTTGGGAAAGACAGGTGATGAGCACTTTCAGACTTCACCTCCAGTCACTGTCAACCCGTTTCCCTCCAAGACCTTCTTGAGGGCATCCCATGTCCCAGGCTATGACTCACAGGATGGCATCCCCACCCCTTTTCCACTGCACACCTAAACGCAAGTGTGCAAGAGGGAGGGGACTACAGGGACACCTCAAATCTGCTCCAGGGTGTAAAACAACCTACTCCAGTGGCCTCTGCACATTAGAGATGCTGAAACCTTAGCAATATAGGCTCTGGGCAGAAAAGGGGCATCCCTGCCGACTGGGCAGTGTACTGCCTCCAGAGTGGTCCCCAAAGTGCCCCCCAGCAATTCAGGAAGGAGGAACTGAAGCCGGACCCCAGAACCTGCTCCACCCGGTTTGTATTTGTGGCAGAAAGAGACCCCACTAGTATGTAAATAGAGTCGTAAACTACAGAGAATGCTCACCTTAAAAATCACTGCAAACTCACAACATACTGCCTGAGACACAGGTCAAAGCTCAGGGGTGCCCCAATGGTTTTCAAGACACCACAGGCTAAAGCCTATGTTAACCCATTTTCGGTGTTCTATCCAGTGGGACCAGCCAGGATTGTCCAGCATCCACCGCATTCTAAACCTCCCTATCTAGCCATCCAGATGCTTCAACCCTGGACCACTGGGCAGTCTTGCCCAACACCTCACCTCCGTTTCTCCTGCTGCAGCTGGAAGCAAGAGGCAATGAGAAAATGCGGCAAGGGAACAAAGAGGGTGCCGTGCACGGCACACGGCAGGGACTCGGTAACTGCTAAGTGCAAGCGTAATGGAAAAGTGTTTTGAAAGGCAAGGAGGACGGGCAATGTCAGGAGGAAAGAAATGGAAGGAGATGGGCAATGGGGGAGCTTAGCAGACACCAGAAAGGAGAGGATGTGACACCCCCGGGGGAGTACTGTTCTGCAGCGGGCACTCACTGTCTTCATGCCCACGATGGACTTCTCCACCTTGGTGACATATGTGACATGGTCCTCATTGGACTTGAGCTCCTTCTGCTGTATCCTTTCGTAGATGCCCACCACCAGCTCCCTGGGGATGTCAGCGCCATCGTCCACACCTGGAGTGTGGGAAGGGAGGCAGGGAAGTGGAGGAGGGAGGGGTCAGAGGCCTGCGGCCAGAGGGGGAAGCCCCTACCAGACCGGTGCTCCCAAGGGTGGCCTTGCTTCACCTTGTCCCTGTTCCAAAGCCTTCCACGGCTGGCTGCCCACCTCCATTAAATTAAGGACAAACCCCTTAGCCAGGCACCAGCACTACTATATTACGGCCCCAACACATATTTCCGGCTATTTCAGAACCTCCACTCCCACCTCCCAGGCCTCTTTCCTCGTCTCCGAATACAGCCTCTCCGTTCCTGCTGTCCTCTGTCCTCCACGCACTTGTCTAACCTCCCACCCCCAGCCCTGCCATGACAGCATCTTGAAGGCCAATGTTCTGTCTTGTTTCCTTTAGGATTTCCCCCCTCTCAGCCACCCCTCCACTTCCAAAAGGGAGCATGGTGCTCAGTGATTAGTCGTTGAATAGGCGGTAAGACTCTTCCTTCACTGGGGACCTGGGGGCTGTCAGTCATTGACTGATGAGGAGCAGGGCAGCCCTGTGTGCAGTGCAGGTAAGGAGACCCTCTACCCAACTCCTATTTCATAGTAATGGTGAAACTCTGGTAACAAATATTACTAGCAGGAAACATATCCACATGAAAACAACTTTCTTTGGAAGCAGAAACAGAGGCAATAAAAAATTTCTACTTTTTCTAAATTTCTAATGACAATATGCTTCTTTGATAAGAGGGAAAAATGGAAAATGAGGCAACGTTGGCAAGTGTCCTCAAAGGAGTTTTCCTACGACTGAGAGGACATTCACCTGCCATGAGCAACTCTCCGTATTGCCCCTGTTCCCTCCACATCTGTCCTTGGTTCTTAAAGGTGGGCTGGTGGGCCATGCAGCACCCCTGGGGCCTTACAGAAATCAGGCTGGGGGCAAGAAACAGCAGGGATCAAGACTGAATCCACAGTGGCTCCCAGGTAAAGATGGAAGGTTGCACTTGCTCTTTCTGAATATTCTGGTAGAGGCTACACTTACAAAGAGGACGGGGAAGAGGCCATGGCGCCGTGGGGCCTGGAAAGCAGAGGATGAGTGGATGGATTAGTAAGCCTGAGAAAGGGAACACTGAGGCACCACGGAACCCTGGAGGGCCCTAGAGTTGGTGGCAATAGGATCTTTTAACGTGGAGGTGAAGGTGGGCTGGGAACAGGAAAATAGGTTGAAAATCTAGAAAACATTTAGCTTTTCCTATCCCTTCCTCCACTACAGCAGAACACTTAACATTAATCCTTTGAAAGGGATGAACCAGGAACTCTGGTCTGGGGGTCCCCAGCCCAGCCAAAGGCGGGAGTCTGTGCTGAAAACTGGGGTATGGAACTGATGTCTATGCATTAAGAGACTCCCCCCAACCCTATTTGCCCACAAAGTTCTCAGAATGTTGGCAGCCAGACTCATAGCCTCTGGACTACAGATTGGACATTTCTTTTCTGGGGGATCAATCAGCCCAAGAGAAAATATCCAAAGATACTGCAGGAGTGGGTCCCCCAACAAAACAGCTCAACTAAACCACCCTATGAGAAAGTCCACCATTTAGCAGCCCCCCCGTACTCACAGAGGGTTTTATCAGCTGTTTAGTGGCTTACTCTTGAATATAAATGGACAACCATGTTTCTTCAACTACCTGTGACAAAGAAGTATGGGAAAGAACAGAAAACAGAAGCCAGAAGAAATAGAGGAAGAAACTGAAACAAGCAAATGAAAACATATCATTAATGTCTTCAGAAATATGTAAGAAGATATTGCATCTACAAAACAAGAACAAAGTGATATAAAAGAGGAACATTTAGAGAACAAAAAAAGAGTTATTTAAAATGAAAAATATGACAACAGAAACGAAACACTTAGTGGGAGATTTGAAAGGCAAAGCTGAGAGATATCTTTAAGAAAGTCAGCTAGAAGTCAAAGATGGCAGCTAGAAAGCTATAAAAATTAGAAAATCAAACTAGGCGATCTAACATCTGAATAATACGAGTTCCAGAAAAAGAGTACAAAGAATATGAAAGGGGAAAATGAACAAATATAACATTTAGAAAACTTCCCACAACTGGAGGACTTGTGTTTCTAGACTGAAAGAATAACCCAGTGCCTAGTACAATAGATGGGGGAAAAAACCCACAAAAATCATAAGGCACATCATCATGAAAATTCAGAACACAAAGGACAAAAAGAACCTATAAGATTTCAGAGAGAGCAAGAAAAACAACAGCACAAGATCAGGAATTGGAATGACAGAGCGATCTTTAGCCAATGTCAGTTAAAGAACAATGGAGCAATGCCTTCAAAATTCTGAGTTCAATGTTTCCAATCTGGAATTCTATTCCCAGCTAAACTTGCAATCAAGAGTGAAGATAGAAAAAGATATATTCAAACACAAGTTCTCAAAAAGTTTGCCTTCAGTGTACCCTTGTTTTCTGGGAAAAAAATGTGTACCTTTTCTCTCTCAAAGAAACAGCTATGAAATCGAGGAAACAGGAATCTAACACAGGAACGAGATGGAGGAGATCCCCAGTGGTGATGGGAGACAGCAGAAGACAGCTGCCCAGATCAGAGCAGAACTAGAGGCTCCAGGAGAGACAGCTCCCCAGAAGATGAAGCTCATGGAATACCTGCTGGGCTCAATGTGTAGAGGAACTTGACACTTACGGTGGACAGTCTGGAGATGAATGAATGGCAGGTACGTAGAGAGCTAAGCAAATGGACAAAAGAACACAAGTATTCACCCCAAGGAAAATAGAACTAGAAAGAATTTGTAGTCAGATTCTTTAAGACTCAGCATTGGATAGTGTTTACCTAGTCTTAATAACAGAAATAACATCACAAAAAATGATGCTACAACTACATGAGAGCAGGGGACTGTGAAGTAGATTTAGTGGGGATGGGCTGGGGAAGGTAAATGCAAGAGAGCTAAGTCTTTACATTCTAAAGGGGAGATTGCTGTGGTCTGAATATCTGTGTTCCTGCCAAATTCATATGTTGAAATCCTAATGACCAAAGGTGTTAGGAGGTGGGACCTTCAGAAGGTGCTTACGCCAGGAGGACTGAGTTCTCACAAATGGGCTTAGTGCACTTGTAAAAGAGACCCCACAGAGCTCCCTACCCCTTCCGCCGTGTGAGGACACAGCCGGGAGCAACAGCTAGAATCAGGAAGTGGGCTCTCACCAGACACCGAATCTGCCTTGACCTTGGACTTCCAGCCTCTACAACTGTCAGAAATATGTCTGTTGCTTATAAGCAACCCAGGCTGTGGTATTTTGTTATTGCAGCCTGAACAGACTAAGACAGAAATTAATAGATAACACTTACATTTTAACAAATGAACGAGTAGCAGAGTATGAAAGAAACCACATACCGAAGTATATGTACTGTATAACCCATTCATATGAAGTTCAAGAACTGGCACAGCTAGTCAACGGTGGTGGAAGGTCAGAAGAGCTGTTACTCAAGGGCAGGGTATTGAGTGGAACGGAACACGAGAGAATGTTCTGAGGTGAGGACAGTGCTCTATATTTAGATGTAGGTGTGATTACATAGCTGTATAGGAATATCAACATTCCTCAAGATCTCCGATTTATAGACCTCACATTTGCATTTTTATACCAATAAAAAAAAGAAATAAAAAATGAGGCAGAAGGAAGCATGCTATTTAGTGATGTAAAGGAAACATAAGAAAGGGGAAAAGTGAAAGTGGTTGTCTGTAAAGAAGAGTGTGAGAGGGGCAGGGACTAATTATTTTTTAGTAAGCCCTGTAGAATTATTTGACAGTATTAAATTATGTGCACATGTAACTTTTAATTTTAAAATGCTGAAAAAAGCCCTGGCTGGCTTGGCTCAGTGGTTAGAGTGTCAGCCCGCAGACCAATGAGTAACGGGTTCGATTCCGGTCAAGGGCACGTACCTCGGTTGCGATTCGTCCCCAGCCCTGATTGGGGTCATGCGGGAGGCAACCACTTGATGTGTCCCTCTCACTTCGATGTTTCTCTCTCTCTCTTTCCTTCCCACTCTATCTGAACAAAAACGGAAAAATATCCTCGTGTGAGGTTTAAAAAAATAAAATAAAATGCTGAAAAAACAAAAAGTCAGTTGAGCACACATCACGCCCTGCCCGGTGGTGCCCTGTGTCCATTAGAAAAGGATGTGGCTGGCAGATTCCATTTGTTACCTGCAGGGCTGACTTAAGTGGGCCCAAGACCGAAAAGCCCTCACAAGCCGCGAAGTGGGAGGGGCTGGTACCTAGGCAGCAGCTATGTACCTAGGCAGGTGCTAGGGGCCGAGAGGTCCACCGATGGAGGACAGTCCACGCAGGACAAGGAACATTGCCCAAGGGCCCTTGCTGCTTGGCACAGGGCAGTGGCAGTGGCCCCTGGAAACTCCCCAGATGCCTGGCATGCTAGCAACTTCCCCAGGCTGCTATGCATGACCAGGCCCAGAGGGCAGCGCCCAGTGCCCTTGGCTCCTGGAGTGACCGTCTACAACTGGGCTCAGACTCACAGAATTAGTGCCGAACAGAACAGGCTGGAGCAGGGTCGTTGCCCCCCCAGCCCCTCCACCCCCACCTCCTGACCTCGAAGGTTTCGGATGAAATCCTCTAGCATCATCTTCCGGTCAGGCTTGATGTTGGGGCTGTACATGTCGGTGTTGAGGAGGATGATGGCGAAGGCCAGGATGAAGATGGTGTCGGGGTTGTGGAACTGCTGCACCACCTCGGGGTTGCACATGCAGTAGCGCTGGCTGTGGGGGGGGGACACAGACAGGGTGCTGAGGCCCTGCCCCAACCTCCCCAGCTCCAGCCAGGGGGGCTGTGGGGGAGGAGTCGAGGTCTCTGCAGGTCTTAAGTCCTGGCAGCAACCCCCGCGCCCCCCCATCCTGTTGCTCTGCCCCACAGCCTGGCCCTCTTCCCTTCTGAGGGGACAGGGCAAGTGTCACACACCCACGGTTCCCGTGGCACCAGCCTCGCACAGATGCTCAGTAAGATCTGCTCGTTGATGGGATGAGTGAGATGCATGGACGACTTGAGGGCCCCGTGCTGTCCTGGCTTGGAGGGCTCCAGGGGTTCTGTCACGTTCCTCCTTGCTCTGCAGCCCACCTCCCCACCTCCCCAGGAGGGCTTCTCCCAGCCCTGACTGACCCTCCAGCACCTCCCGTCTTCCAGGCCCACAGCTCTTCCCCGCCCAGCCTCCCCCATAGCCCAGGGGTGTGTCTTGAAGGCTCTCTGAAGGGAGGGGGCTGCAGAAGGGGGTCCCACCTGAAGGCCTCTATGAGCCGCTCCACCTTCTGGGCTTCGCCCTGCACGCGGATGTGAGCCTGGAACTTGCGCAGGGCCTCGTCCAGCTCCATGCTGGAGAAGTCCATCTCGTCCACCACGCAGCTGAGGGCAGGCGGGAGGAGGGCCGAGAGGAGCGTCAGCCCCCAAACCCCCAGCTCACTGCAGCTCAGGACTAAGTGCAGCTCACAGGGGCTGGAAGACCCCCCTGCTGGGGCGAGGGAGGGACTTTGGTCCCTGGGACCAACTTGGAGGTGACTGGTGGGCCTCTCAGGCCTTACTCACCACCCAGGGGTCTCCGTTTAATAATCGAAGAGACCCTTTCTCATACCTCTCATCTAACACAATGGCCCGTGAGGCACATGGCGACTGTGGTCTCCAGTTCACAGCTGAGAACCTGAGGCCTGGAGAGGCTAGCTGACTGCCCAAGGCCGCACAGCTAGGACGAGGCTGAACCTCCAAAGCCCAGTCTTTTCTTCTCAACCTCAGGGCGTCTCAGTGTCAAAGGTTTAAAATGTGCATAAACACAGTTTCCTCTTCTGCTCTTCCAGAGACCTGTCAGGAGTTTGCAGGTCTCTGTAGCTTCCCTTCCCTGGTCCAGTTTGGGTTTCTAAGTGACAGCATCTCCTCCTGCATCACCCTCCCAATTCTGCCGTAGGCTCCCAGGTCCTTCATTTGCAGCCCTTGGGGGAAGCTGCAGCTCTTGATAGGAAATGACATGTCCTCTTAACGTGGGCGGGGACAGCATGGAAAATACAGCCAGGCTCTGGGCCTGGGCTGACCACGGACTTTTTTGTGGCTTAGCTCAGACTCCTCACCTCTTGGAGCCTCAGTTTCTTCTGAGAAGAAGCAGGTCAGAGTCCTGCTCCCCAAGGGCCCTTCCACCTCTGAAATGCCACCTCTCACCCTGGACAGTTTGCCTCTGAATGTTCCCTTCCAAGTGTGGGGGAGGGGGAAGTAGGGGGCACATGTCAATCGCCCCCACTAGGCAGTCTCATTCTTTTGGTTTGGCCGGCTCCTGGGGCCCTCCCTCCCACCCCATCATGCCTTACCCTCCTTTGGGGTGCAAGGCAGGAATCTCGGCCTGGCTAAGCCGCAGACTGATCCTCCCTGAGAACTGCAGAAGCTCACACATGCCAACAAGGCTCTCAGAGCTGCTTCCCCCCTTTCTGCACCGTGCTCTATTCAGGTCCTCTCTCCTGGTCTTTTACACCAGCCCCTCACTCCCCTCTGCTCCCACAGCCCCTGGAGACTCCGCCAGGCGTCATGACCCCAGGCATCACTGTCCGTTCACTGCCTGCCAGCCAGCCGGCCAGCCGTGGCTCAGGGCCCAGCTGAGGGAGGGATTCAGGACAGTGGCTGCCTGAGCGGAGGGATGAGCCCTGGAGCAGGCCCCTCTCCCACAATCATCCTGGCTCCTGTGTTGGGCCTGATGCTTGTGCGGATATCCCAACTCAACCCTGGCTCTGCTGTCAACTTTTAGGAGAAAGCAAGGGGAGACACCATGTGGCGGTGGCCACGGATCGGTGGTCCATGGGCTCTGCCTCCCCCTCTCCTTTCAGGGGGACCGAGAGGAAGGGTGCATCACCGGGACTCCTGCAGAGGGAAGGGCTGGTAGGGGCTCCCCTCCCCCCACCCTAGGGGCAGGGACGATGGCCATCTTCATGCCGGGAGCCTGTCCTCGGCTTGATCAAACCCAGCCTTCTCTCGGGCTTGTCCACGTGGACAGCGAGTGGGTGAGAAGGTGGGGCTGGTACGGGAGACACGAATTTAGCCCAAGCATGAGCATTGGCAATGGGAGTGTCCGAGCATTTGAGAGAGGCAACTGGGTCGTAGGGGCCTCCAGGTTCAGCCCGACTTCTCTGCAGCTCTGGTCACCTTCTCCCTGAACTGCTCCCCAGTGAACGTGAGCGGTGAGAAGTCCCCGCAGCCCAGCCCCGTCGGGAGTTACACATCCAGCGTGACTGAGCCGTACAGGGATGCTGTCTGTCCGGAGGAGGTGACCAGTCATTCTTGGGCCAGGGAGGAGACAGAGACAGTGAGAGACACAGTCAAGTGAGAGAGGCCAAGAGAACAAGGAGAGACGGAGGAGAGACACACAAAGAGAGTTAAAGAGAGGCAAGGAGGTGAAGAGAGGCAGACGGACAAAAACAGAGAGAGAACAAGAGAAAAACAGAAACAAGGGAGAAAAGGAAAGGAGAGAGAGAGAGAGAGAGAGCGCGAGCGAGCAGGGAGAGGAGGGAGAGGTGGAGGAGGGAGAGGAGACAATACAGGACAAGACAGGCAACAAGGGGAGGGAAACATCAAAGACGGACCTGGTGGGCCTGGGCATGAAGTTCCGGTGGGGGTGAGGGGGGGGGGCACACGCAGCCTCTCACCCAGGGGCTCCCACCCTGACTCTTGCAAGGCCAAGGGGAAGGGCCATGAATTCCAGCCTGGTCAACCCTGTCTTCAGGGCCTGCTTCCCTGGTGGACCCAGAATGGCCCCTGGCTCCCCTGGTCTGGCGTCTGGCTGCTCCCTCAGGACCACTTGCCGCTGCGGTCCATCTGCCTACTCCTTACCTGGCCTCTGACCCTGGGCCCTGGCACCCTGCACCCCTCCCCAGGCCCCTCCCAGAGCCTTGGTGCATGCACACTCTGCCCAGCGGTCTGGCCCAGGCCTCACCCCGGGAGGAGGAGGGTGGGTGCCCAGAGGCCCAGGCATCGTGGGCAGTGGACAGAAGGAGGCGGTGGAGCAGCTGGGAGAGTGTGGGATCTGCTCGGCCGAGCGCGATGGCCTAGTTTCCAGCCCTTCACTCAGGTGACACGAAGCTGGCTCACTTGCTCGGGGCTGCAGCTAAAGCTCCAGTAAGGAGCCCAGAGCCGGAGAGACAAGGTCTGGGGCAGGGGACGCAGCCAGCCCAGGAGTGGGGAGCACTACATCAATCAGTCGCACCATGGAAGGATACGTGGGCCACGGGGCAGGGCCGTGTCTGCACCTCACATCTTCGAAAACCCCAAGGAAGGAGGCTTGTGAAAATGTAGATCCCCGAACCCCACCCCTGATCTACAGACTAGAATAGCTGGAGGCGGGGCCTGGGAACCAGCATTATTCAAAGCTCTCCAGCTGGTTCTTACACACTGAAAACTAATAGTGGAGCTAAGTGCAAGGGTAGGAGGGGGTCTGGCCCATGTAGCAGCTTTTAAAATGTGAGTCCAGCAACTCATGGGCTATCAGGGCAGCAGCTCAAGGGGGCGCACGTGTCCCCACCAGCCCTCAGGGACCGCTTTTCCAGTGGGCTGGTGAGGGAGGGAAGAATGGAGGACAGACGGACGCAGTCCTTGAGAGCGCGCGCACGTATCTCATGCCTTCTTCCTTGCAGTTGCCACCGCTGGTTAAGGGGCAGTGGTTAAGGGGCAGCTGGTGTCCTGGGGTTCTGGGATCCGTCAGGGGAACAAAGCCCAATGTTTTCTGCAAAACCCCAGAAGGAGGAAGGGGCTGTGTTGAATGGTGGAAAGGCATCATTACCTCCCGCGGACCAGTCCCTTCCTCTGCGGAGTCGGGGTTGGGCCAGGTGCCCTCCCAGGGCTCTCCCCACTCTGACATTCTGGGACAAGGACCCGAAGCAGAGAGGCCCGCAGTCAGTCTATAGGGCTTGGTAGGTGCTCCGGGATGGCAGGAGGCTGAACATCCTTTCTGGCTGGCTTTGGAATACAGCGCACAGTGGCTGCTCCTCCCGCCTCCCAGGACCTGGCCCGTGCCTTCCTGGAGGAGCCCGTGCCTCCTGGGCAGTGGCTGTGCTCCCACCAAGCTGCTCCGGTGGAACCTCCCCTCAGGGGTCCCTGTCATCCTGAGATCACCCATAATCCTTGCCCCTCCCCCACAGCATGCTTTTTCCCACCCCCTACGTAGAAGCTTCGGCCTGCGCCTTGACCTCTGCTGCCTCTCCTCTTACCCCTTTCCACTGCTTCTCTTAGTCTGCAGTACCTACCAGTACTTAAAATCTCCCCTCCCCCACCCTCTCTGCCAGCCTGGGGTTCTTGCGGGGAGCACACTGCCGACAGTTCTTCAAATCCACCGACAGCAACTACCATCTCTCCTTTTTGATCGTCTGTAAGGTACAAGACATCATGTTTCTGGGTGGTATTTTCTGGTGTATAATCTCCCCATTTTACAGAAGGCAAAACTGAGACCACAAAGGGGCTTGCTCCATGCTCCCACAGCTAGGAAGAACAGGTGTTTGGTTTCCTGCTTGTGAGGCCCTCCCACCTCTGGGCCCTCTCCGCTTGACCGGGTCCTAACACTGGTGGGGGAGCTTCTGTGATCTCGTTCAGAGAGTCATTCTTAGTGCCTCACTAAGAGTGCAGTGACCATCTGCTCAAACCTATGCAGTATTAATCCTCCTGTTATTTTTTATTACATAGATGAAACGGAAGCTCAAAAGAGAGCTGGCCCGGGAGGGGGCTGCATACATCCAATTCCTTACTGGTATCGCCAGGGCCAGGCAAACCTGCCCCGCCCCCTCTCAATGCCTGGTGCTAAGGTGTCTCTCCCTGGGAGCTGCTACCTTACCCAGATGCCCTCGGGAGCCTGGAGGGGCCAGGGGTACAACTGACCACAGCCAGAGTCACGCATGAGGAGCCACTCTCTGTCAGCAGTCAGCAGGAGGCTGTGTGGCCACCCCGCCGCTTCAGAACCCCAGCAGGGGACAAACTCCTTCACCTCCTACCTTCCCCTCTCCAGTTTGTCTGCCCTCCCTCCCTCCCTCCCTTCCCCCTCTCTCCCTTCCTCTCTTCCTTCCAGCAAACATGCATCTGGTGTCTCCTATGTGCAAGACACTGTGCTAAGGACCTGGTATGAGTGCAAACAACAGAAACACAGACCCTGTCCTGATGAGAGAGACAAATGGAATTTAAAATAAGGATTGTGTTATCATTGTGACGAGTCCTATGTGGACAAAAGACAGGGTTCTGTGAGGACAAAGGAGACCTACTTTATATTGGTGTGTTCAGAAAGGCCTTTCTGAGGACGTGGCATTTGAGCTGATGCCTGGAAGATGAGTAGGAGCTGACCAAGGGAAGAGGAGGGTGGGGGAGAACTTTTAGGTAGAGCGGGGAAAGCACATGCCAAGGCCCTGTGGCAGGAAAGAATGTTCAAGGAGCTAGAAAGGGTCAATGAGGCTGCAGTGCAGAAAGTAAAGGGGAGAATGGCAGACTGCAGGGCTAGGGAGGCAGGCAGGGCCTTGACTCACAGTCAAGAGCCCTGTGAGTCACAAGAAGGATTTGGGGGTTTATATTGAACACAGTGGGAGGTGATAGAGGGTGTGATCAGAGGAGTGATATGGTCCAGTTTGTCTTAGGAAGGCTTCTCTGGCTGTTGGGGAGAGGATGAACAGAAAAAGGAGGGCAGGGACAAGAACGAAGCAAGGGGCCAGTCAGGATGCTGCTGCAGAGCCCCAGTTGGAGACGATGGGGTTCGGGCTCAGGGGAGGCGGTGGAGGCGCACTGCATGGACGGCCTGAGGTACGTCTTCGAGGAAGGACAGGAGGGATCGGGTGATGGAGGGGGTGTGGGGAGTGAGGAAATGGAGGCGTCAGCGATGAGTCTGGAGCTCTGGCTGGGCCCCTGGGGGCCTGTTGCTCATTTTTTAGGGTGAGTGGATGACAGGGTGGACACAGGCTGGAGGAGAGATGGAGACTTTGTTTCGGACACACTGAGTTTGAGATGTCCTTTGAGATAGTATCAGTATCCCCTCTCTATGAATCATTCTCTTTAGCACCTAAATTCTCTTTTTTTTTACAAATTAAAATCCTGCTTTGACCCTTCTTGGCTCTCTAGAAACGACTCCTTTCCTCTGTTCCTCTTTAGAGCCAAACTTCTAGAAGGCCTCCCTTCCAAGCTGTCTCCACCTCTCAACCCCGTTCACTTTCCTCCGGCTCCGGCCAAGCTGCGACCCCCAGCGTCCCCTCAAAGCTCCCCTCGGCAAGGACACCCTGGCCGCGTGCTGCCAAGTCCAGTGGCACCGGGAACTCATCTCACCAGCCTCTTGGTAGCAGCAACGTGGTACCCACTCCATTCGTAAAACACTCCCTCGCGCCTTGGCCGGTTTGGCTCAGCGGTTAGGGCGTCAGCCCGTGGACCAATAAGTCATGGGTTCAATTCCGGCCAAGGGCACGTACCTTGGTTGCGGTTCGTCCCCGGCCCTGGTTGGGGTCATGGGGGAGGCAACCGGTTGATGTGTCCCTCTCACACCGATGTTTCTCTCTCCCCCTTTCTCTCCCTCCCGCTCTATCTGAGGATAAATAGAAAAAATATCCTCGGGTGAGGATTAAAAAAGAAAACACTCCCCTACCTTGCTTCCACCACAGCACCCTCCCCCAGGTCATTGTGTCCGGTCTGGAGCACCCCTCCTCCGGCACAGGTCTCCCCTGACCTCTGGCTTCGGGCTGGCCACCAGGCTCTCCTCTCCCTTAGCAGCCTCTCTGTAGGTGGCCCCACCCACTCCGATTGCTCGACATGCTGATGACATGCTGACCACTCTTAGGTTTATCTCTTGTGATGAATCCACCCTCATTACCTTATTATTATCACTAACTGCTGAATGTTCCTTTTGGTGTTGGTCTATATTGTTTACAAAGGACCGTGCTCAGGAACGCTGAGTGTGGAGGGCCCATGACTATCAACTTTGTGCATCAGACTGGAACTTAGCCAGCCCACTTTGAGTTCTGCCTGTGGTCTGAATCTGGGTGTTCCTGTCTGAATGTCAGTCATGAGCAATATTCTCACGACCGCAGGTTGTGCTAGCATCTCTTGCCAAGAAGGCAGGTTGTATATGTTTTATGTTTTACTTGGTGTTTAATATTTCAACTCGTTCTCAGTAAATATTTGACAATGTCTGGTTTGAGGAAGTCTTCAGATTCAAGTCCCCAAATCCAGCATCTCCCTCCTCACCAAACTGAAAACAGATTACGTTTATTTAGTATAATTTGCACACATCACTGCACTGGGCCTGAAACACAAGCATGTTCATATGAAAAGACTGAGTGTTCTGAATTCTCAGCAGCCCAGGAGGCCGTCCCCCGGGATCTGGCCACCTCCGTCCTTCTGCACTGGTCACCAGGGCCACTGCTCCTGCCTCTGGGCTGCACCAGCCCCACCTCCCGGAGGCACTGCTGAGATTTAGGGCCTCACTTCCCGCCACAACATGAGCGCAGCAGCCTCCTTGCCGGCCTCGCGGGTTAGGACACCATTTGGCCCTGTCACTCCTCTGCTTATATTTTTTCAAGGGCTTCCCACATCCCTTGTAGAAAGCCCCGGTTCCTCGGCAAAGCAAGCCCGGTCCTGTTAGCTTCCCAGCTTCCCCTGCCCCTTCTGCACTCCGGCCGTCCCCCCGCCGCCTCGCTATCCGGCCTCCACACTTTTATACGCGCTGTGCTTTCTCCCTGCCACCCAAGCTCAGCCTTGCGGGTCTCTGTTTAGCTCTCAGTCTCTCCAGTAGTTGTCCTCGACCCCCACGGAACCCTGGACACGTCTGCCGGCCACTGCCGTGTGTCCCGTGTCCGACTGTTTACCTGCCTGTCCTCCCACTGGGCATGTGCTCCTCCAGGAGGAGGCAGAGTGCTCGGAATCTCGGCGCCCCCGTCACATGAATCCCATAAACATTTCTGGGTGAGTGAGAGACCAGCTGAGTGAATGAAGGAGACCTCGAGCAACGTGGTCGGCTGGGGACGGAGTCCAGCGGCCTGCACCTTTGGAAGCCCTGCCCAGGACGGCCCAGGATGGCCAGGATGGCTGGGCCTACTGGCCTGATGCGCACAATCATTTGGAGCTGACCTGACACTTGGACAAGCTGCCAGGGAAATGGCCCTGTGGATTCCAGACGGGGGTGGGGGGCAGTTCAGCCGTGGGTGGGGAGTGCATGTCCTTCCCTCTCCCCTCAGCGGCATATGCAAGTGAGTAAGTGATGAGATCTGGCAAACGGGGCTGATTAGACGGCTTCCAACAGAGCTTGTCTGCTCATCTGGACCTGCCTTGGCAGGTGCCGCTGGGTGGTGCTTCACGAGTGCCGCGGGGCTCCTTCTGCACAGGCCTCCCTCCTTCCTGTGGGTGTCTGAAGGGGCTAAAGCAAGCACCCCACCAGGGTAGAGGAAACATCATCACAGATGTCTCCCGCCTCTGTATAGAGAGGTCCAACCGTGCATAAAATGGCTCAACACTGATCTGTGCGCGGAATCAGCCTGTGCTGCAGAGAGATCCAAGTGATCTGGGATCAAAATGAATTTTGTCATCTTGACTTTTTTTCTTTATGACAGTAAGACACTGTCTGGCAGACAAAGGAACTGGCTGGGAGCTGCAACGAGGTGATGAGAGCAGCAGGGATTTCTCATTGGCCAGAACAGACAGCAAAGATCTGGGAGGTGAGGGGCAGGGAAGAGGTGTGTGCGCTGCAGCCCTGAGGCTCGGGCTCCGGGCAGAGACCGATTTCAGGTTGCAGGATGAGGGCGGAAAGCAAAACCACCCACTGCCACGGGATAGAGGAACCCTGGTTTCATTTCTGCAGTTCTTGGCTCATACAATTCAATTAAAAATATCCCCATCCGCCAGGGAGTTATTTCTGTTAGTCAGAGCTCATAATGTGCCCAACAAAGGTCAAGGCTTTTTGGAAAAGGGCAGCGTGGCTGAGAAAAAGGAGCAAAGGAAGGGAATGCAGGACCCGCCGGCTCCCGGTGATGACATGGGGACAAAGAAAATCTTGCTTGAGGGGGTCTCAGAAGAGAGGCTGCCAGTCACACCTTGAGGACTCAGGAACCAAAAGAACTCGGCGTAAACTACCAAACACATTAGAAGTCGGTGTGGCTGCCGGAGATGATTTTCCTTTTGCTGAGCCTGGTAGCCAGTGGCGCTCAAACTGGAGCGGCATCAGAATCACCTGGCAGGCATAGTCACACACACTGCTGCCCCCAGGGGTCTGATTCTCTGGGTCTGGGGTGCAGACTGAGAACTGATGTTGCTGACAAGTTGCTGCCGCTGCTGTTCTGGGGACCGCACTTTGAGAACCAGTGCTCTATGCCAGGACCAGTGCGGGGGATGAGAAGTCCGGCCTTTGGTGTCAGATGCCCTTGGGCTGTTCAGTCACTGAGCCTCTCTGTGCCTCATTTTCCCCATCTGTAGAATGGAGCCAATACCCATAACACTTCCTGGGCAGCGTGGTTATAAGTTTTAAAGGAGACAGTGTATAACAAAGTCTATAACAAAGCTTAACAGATGATTGTTTTCATGACGTACCTGGAGACCAAGTCTGCATTGACATGCAGGTAAGTGGACTTGAGGTTCCTTCCCTCTGGAATAGGTATTAAGACCCTTTCCCTCATTACCAATCAGCTCTGCCTGAAATTACACCAGTAGACCTCAGCTACTGACCCATTCAAATATACATATGCCAGAAAGAGGAGACTGAATCTAGCTCAGACTTCTTGAGATGTATGAATAGTTTCTTGGCTCTGCTTTCTTCTTAGATGAGAAGGTCAGAGCATAGCAAATAAACGCGAGTCAAGGGCCAGTACCTGCTTCTGTTCAATTCCCTGCCACTGGCCAGGGAACTAGTCAGTTCTTCACCCTGGGGCACGGGTTCTGCCTGGGTACAATGAGGGGGCTGGACGAGCTGACCACCCAAGGGGTCTCTGGTACCACGATTTCACACCTGGGTCTGACGAGGACTATACAGGCATCAGGCCCCCACTTGCTCTGGGATGAAGTGCAGAGGTAGGCCTGTGGAGGCCAGGTTAGGGGACCCTTCTGCCTGGCTTCGGGTCTCAGCCATGTCTTCACTTTGTGGCTGTGGACACGCCACCTAACCTGGCTCCTCAGCTCGGCATCGGCCCAGCTTCACTGCACTCGCCTCACAGAGGCTGTGAAGATGAAATGAGGTTCTGCATGTCATGTGTCTTGGAACAGTGCCTGCTGGCACACAGTCAATGCTTGATACGAACCCGGGAGCCGTCGGTAAATGTCCCAAGGGACGGCCCTCCCAGGAAGCCTCTCCTGAGTCCCACCTCAGGGAGTGGCCAGTCCCAGCCACCTCTGAACATCACCCAGGGATTACGAGAGAGCCTTCCAGAGTTAGGGCCTGAGTAACCAGGAAGGAATTGGGTGGTAGGTAAGTTCATTTTCGTGTAAAAGCCCAGTTTAATTTTTTTTAAATTGCTTTCAGAGAGAGAGAGGAAGGGAGAGGGACAGAGAGAGAAACATTGATGAGAGAGAACATCGACTGGCCGCCTCCTGCATGCCCCTCATTGGGGATTTGGCCCACAACCTGGGCATGTGCCCTGACCGGGAATCGGACCGGTGACCTCTTGGTGCATGGGTCGACGCTCAGCCACTGAGCCACACCAGCCAGTAAAAGCCCAGTTTATATGATAATGTGACCAAGCCAAAGGGAGTCTCAACTCTGGCTTGTTCAACCCACACTTGGGGTCCCAAGTTCTCCACAGGAGTAAGTGGGTTTTAAGTGCTCACAGCTCTTTACTGTTAAGGGGAATCTCTCATCTACGTGTGTGTGGGAGGGGGCTAGGAGGTGGATGGTTGGGGGGCGGGGGAAGGGCTCTGGAGAGGTATGAGGTCAAGGCCATAACCCCAAGATGGCACTTTTAGGAGGGCCCCTTCCTTCCATTCCCATGGGTGGTGGCAGCCCTGAGTTCTCAGAGCAGTGGACATAACCCCAAGTCTCCACCCCTGTCTGCCCTGGGCCTCTCCACTCTCCTCTGCACACAGGGGTTTTCTGGGCCCCAGCGGACTCTTCCTCGTGAACTTCCTCCGGAATCAGGTACCATTTCTGAGTTTATACCCAGCACTACGGGCAGGATGTTCTCGAATAATTTCTTCCTAGCAATGAAAGGCCGCCTTCCAGCCTGTTGAATTTGACAGACAATCTGTCTTCATTTCTGAATGTCCCCTAAGAAGAACAAATCTGTTACACTCTGGCCAACACATTTCTATGGAAATGAAGTCATGAAATCCGACTAAAATGTCAAACTCTGCCATCTAATATAGAATGAAGTGGACACGGTGGGAGAAAGCACACTCAGGAAACTTCCTTCTGGCAGCTCCGACCAAGAACTGCCCTCGTGCACAGGGAAATGACAGGCCGACGCCCGCCACGCGCCGTCGGTCGCAGCCCGCTCGGAGCAGCCCTCCACTCGCTGGCCTCCACCCTGCTGAAGCCGACCCTTCCGGAAGGAAATGGAGCGGAGCCACATTCCCCAGCCCTGTGAAAACTGACAGGGAGCCGCTTTGGGCCTCGGAGGATCCGAATCCCAGCTGCTGTCTGGCTCCCGCCGCCGGGCCGGCACTGCCCTGGTGTCCTCAGCACTGGGAGGGCTTCCTCGGAGGACAGCATGGTCCCCAATGAGCTCCCGTCCTTCCCCGGAAGCCCAGAAGTTCTTGCTGTCTGGGGAGCAGACTCGATCTCAAACCAGACCTGAGGGGTCTGCGGTTTCCCTGTGTCGGGAGTGGGGGGTGTGTGTGTGTGTGTGGGGGGGGGGTGTATCTAATGCCTTGTGCTTTCAAGTGGGAAAGATAATAATAGAAATAGCTAACACTTTTTAAAAGAACATACTAAGCGCCAGGTGTGGAGTTAAGCTTTTTCATGCATTTAAGAGATTTAATCCATACAAGGTAGGTAAGGTACTATTATCCCCATTCGACAAATGAGGAAAGTTAAATTGGTTTCTCCTTAAAAAAAATGAAACACTCCCTCCAGGTAAACACGAATGGACTCTATCCTTTGAGCTCAGAAGGCCTTCTATTATGCTCTGAATGAAGCCTGTTTGAATACATTCCTTCTTGGAATGTGTCTTCTATGGAAGTAGGACACAGAGGGATGGAGAGGTCAGCTTCCAGGAGCCCCGAGGGCCTGGTTCTGCAGGCAAATGTTACCGCATCTATGATGCTCAGATACAGGTCAGCGCCAGGCAGATTCTGCTCTGCCCTCTTCCGGTGCCCCACAGGTGTAAGCGTTGGGAGGGGTCTCTGGGACTGTCCCACCCTTTCCTCTTCCAGAGCCTGTCAGCCTCTCCCCCTCCTGTCTGGCGGCTTCTGGGAGAGTGTTGTGGCTTGGGTTGTCTCAGTCTCCAAGGGGATGGGTGATTTATGTCCTCTATTCAGCAAACAGCTTTGTACAGAACGGATGCAACTTGCTGAATGTCACTAGGCGGGGGCGGGGGAGCCGTGTGGAATCCCAATGAAGCCTTCCAGGCCTGGGCAAAGTGGCACCAGGTGACTTGGTTACTGTGTTTTCAGAGGTGGGAGTAAGGAAGAGGCAGAGGATCCTGAAAGGTACCCAGACAGGTGGCTTGAGGGGCAGGCAATGCCCAACCCCCCCCCAGCATCTGGCTCCCCTGCCAGTGCCTGCCGCTTCCTGCTTCCCCACCTCTCTGCTGGCACTTTGCAGGAGACACACCAGGCAGTCAGCAAGCTGTGGACTCGGGGGAGGAGGGCTCCTTTCTGTGTGCAGAGGCGGAGGGGGCCGAGACCTCGGAGCCCAGGGCCTGCATGGCTGCAGAATGAAGCGTGAGGGACTGAGGCATTCACTGGGGCAGAAGTGGGGCTCAGCTCTGTATTGTCTTCCCCAAACCCACAATGCCTGCTGGAGCGTGCTCAGTGTCCCTGCCTCCCTTTCCACGCTTCTCCATTCTTCTCTCCCTGGCACCTGGGTCTGTAAGTTCCCTGAGGCCATGAACCATTCCTATTCCCACCCCCCACTCCCTCCCCCACACACGGGACAGCCAGCTCAGCCCCATTTCCAACACATGGTAGGCACTCAATGTTTACTGAATGAATGATGACTGGTGGTCTTGTTCTCCCATGAACTCTACTGCCCAGCACTGTCCTGGAGCCCGAGGGATGCTCTGGCAGGAGGGCAACGCATAGCCTCCATGTTCAGGGCAAATGATTCTGCATGATGCCAGTGGCTGCCAATGCAATGGCAAATGGGGAAGTGACAGACACACGGGAGCGGAAGGGACCTCTGAGGTCACACAGTCCAACCCTCTGGCTTTACAGATGAGGAAAATGAGGCCCAGAGGAGAAGTGCCTTCCAAAATCTCCCAGAGCCCGGTTCAGAGGCGGGCCCTTTCCCTCAGGTCCAGCATCTCTCCTACCCCACCAGCCTGCCTCCTCATCCCAGGCCTGACCTGCCTCAGCTGCTGGCCCAGTCCCCAGCCTAAGTCCCCTGCCAGCACAGGCGACGGCAGGTCTGTCTCCAGCCCACACACTCAGTCTCCCAGGGAGGACGGCAGTTCGTTCTCATTGTGCTGCTCAGCATGACCTGGGCTGGCGAACAACCGCATGTTCCCAGTACGCTAGGTCAGCGTGAGCCTGGCAGGTTAAAATCCAGGGCCAGGCGCCGTGGGGACTGGGGCGGCAGAGGAGAGAGAATACAGCAGTCAGGCCTGTGTGAAGCAGTCACCCCTGTCCTCAGAGCACAGAGACAAAGCAGGGTCACCCAGCGGTGTGGAGCGGCCCCAAAGAACAAAGCGACAGCGCACAGCGCCACCGCGCACCCTCCTACAGAAGGGAAAGAGGACAAAGCCGATGAAAAAGCCAGAGAGGTGAACTGGATGGAGGGAAAACGGGAAGACAGGCTCCTGGAAAACCTGCTCTTCCCCCAGGGCCCCGCACAGCAGGCGGTGGAAAGGGGGAGAGGAGCCCCCCACAGAGGAGAAGAAGGCGCCGGGGAGATTCTGCGCACCCCGCAGTTCACTTGCCTTTGCGAGGCACTCAGAGCGTCTCAACCGGCGGATCTGAGAGGGACAGCAAACTGTCCACCGCCACCGCCAGTCAGAGGCAGGAGCTGGGTTCTGCCAACTAAGGGTCATGATCATGGTCCCTCAGATGGATCCAAGTCCCCACTCTTCTGAATGGACTCAGTTTGACAACCACTCTAGCAGTGAATTTAGGAATGTGACAAGGATTCCAGAGGGCACTGGTCCACCCCTCATAATCCAACGTCCGCACTCTCTGGGCAGGGAAACAGGCCCAGAGGGCAGGGACCTGCTGGAAGACACAGCACTGAGCCAGGGCTCTGAGCTCCCACCCCAGGGACAGTGACAACCTTGCCAGTCAGGTTGGGTGACTCCCACACTTCCAAACCCTTCACTGGGAGCCCTCTGCCCCTCTGGAGCAGGGCCTTGCTACTCCAGGAGCAAGGACAAAAAGGAGGGGTTCTCCTAGGACCCCTGGGGAAACACTTCTGCCGAATGTACCCAAGAAAAAGGGGGAGGGGAGTGGGGGTCACTCCCTACAGAATGGTGACCTTCAAGAACATCTGAGCCTAGGGTCCTAGTGGAAGAGAGAAGGGACATCTGGGCAGTGACAGGGGCCGAGAGCAGACTTCCTGGGACCGCATCCTCTCTTTGCCAGGGCAGGGGTGTTCCAAGGCCCTGCTCCTCACCCTCAAGTAATGCCACCTCTGCCCTGCAGCTCTGGGTGGGGGCACTCACTCCAGCACGGACACACTGACAAAGGCAGCCCCTCACCCCAACACCCATCGATTAGACTTCAAAGCAATTTTCTTTGGTTCTTGTGATTTGGGTGGTCAGTGTATCTTTACGGAATCTTAGTGTTTTCCTGATCTAAAAACCCTCACTCTAACCCCATCTTTTTTCTGCCTCATGTTTGCTTCCACTGATATGAAAATGTCCCTGGGTAGGGAGCAGGCAGATGCTTTGAGGGCCCGGGGGTGGACAGGTGGCAGGGGAAGGGCGGGCTGAGGTGGCCCCGCACTGACAGCCCTCTTCTTTCCAGGCTCATTCTCTCGCCATGAGGGGGCAGAGAGGGTGGCCTCTCTGTCTCCCTTTCCATTTCCGGGCCAGTGGTGCCTTGCACACAATGTGCTCAATACATAAAAGACCATCTAGGGGACACAGGCTGGTCAAAATGCGGCGCCTGGCTTGAGGCCATGGGGATTCTGTTCCCTGGGGCCAACAGGAAGCTGCTAGGACTGGGGCGAGGATTTCTGGGAAATGGCCGAGACTTCAGAGGTCCCCCTCTTCCCTGAGTCCTCAGCTGAGGTCCCCAACTCCTCCGGTCATGCTGGGCAGGCAGGGCGGGGGGGGGGCACTCACTCCAGCACGTCGTGGTTGAACTGCTTCTTGTTGTTGCCCAGGAACTCGCCGATCATCTGCCGGCTGAGGCCTTTGCGCTGGAGCAGGAAATGGGCCACTCCAATGGGGGTGTCAGGGATGAAGCCACGTGAGATCAGGAACTGGATGCCCTTGTCTGGGTTTCTGGGGGTGCAGATGGAGCAGGGAGAAGGAGCAGAGAGTGAGCCGACGCCATCCATGACGTCTTCCTCTGTTCTTCCAGCCCATGGAACCTGTAAAAAGTGCCTGGAGACCCTTGGAAAGGATTCTAAGGAAATGCCAGGGCTCCTTCCGCTGCAGAGGGGTTCACCGTCAGAAACACCTTTCACCCGAGCCTCGGTCTCCTGAACCTCCCCACACAGGAGTGAAGCAAAGTGAATTCCAGGGCAGGTGAAGAGGCGTCTTCTCTCTTCCTGCCTCACTCCCACTGGATCTTACCCTGAGGTCCCCAAGGCCTGCCAAGAGGTCCCCAATGTCCTTTCTGCCTGTATCCTGTTGTCTATCTGCAGTATCCACCCTGGATCTGGAGAAGGAGACTGTGAAGCAGTGGTGCAGTCTCCCCCACACCTCCTCTTCCCTGTGGATGGTGGATACACGAGAATGCTGCTCTCCAGCATTTACTTTCTCAGGCTCGAGTCTCCATGTGTGGGTGGGGGTGGGTGCTGTGTCTTAGGGCAGCTGTGCTCACGGTGTGGTCTGCAAATCCATGCTGCTCCCTGACCTGTTCTGTACTGGTCCAGGAGAGAAGCACGGAAATAGAGGGCAAGCTTTTAGAATCTTTTATAGCACTTTGACATTTTCAGGACAATGAAGCATGTGATTGTTTTTCTAGCAGTTCATTTTTTTATTGTATTTTACAAAAATAATGGCCCACGATGTGTTGGGTAAAAACCCAAACTGGGCCCTGGCCGTTTGGGCTCAGCGGTTAGAGCATCATCGGCCTGCGGATGTTCCATTCTGGTCAGGGGCATGTGCCTCGGTTGCGGTTCGCCCCCAGCCAAGGTCAGGGTCAAGCAGGAGGCAACCAGTTGATGTGCCTCTTTTATGTCAATGTTTCTCTCTCGCTCTCTCCCTCCCACTCTGTTTGAAAAAATAAAAATAGAAAAATATTCTCAGGTCAGGATTAAAAAAAAACACCCAAACTGGTCCTTCACCACAGACAGTTTGAGAACCGCTGTCTCGAGGGAACCACGCATCTGTGCGGTATTTGCATGCTTGCCCAAGTGATGCGTGGATGTGTGGTGGGGGCTGTGCCCACCAGGACGGCAGCCTGACACAACAGAAAAGTGATGGATTGGGAGTCAGACAGATCTGTCTTCACCTGAGTCTGCTGCTTACCAGCAGTGTCACCGTGTGCAACTCACCTTACTAGGGTGAGCCTGTCCCCTTTTCTGTAAAATGGCATAACAACGCTCTCTCTAATACTGTCGGAAAGACTGCAGATGCCTTAGGAACGCAGCTATTCTCCCCAGGATACACGCTTCTTGAGACCAGGGGATGTGTATTACTCATCTTTGTGGTCATGGCGCCTGGCACTCAATAAATAATGCATGTGGGCAGGAGGGATGTTGTGTTTCCTGGCTCAGGGCTGTGAAGCAAGGGCTGAGTGGGGGGTGGAGATCAGTGCCCTACATACTTGTAATTTCCACGTGTGTGCCCTCTGCTTGCCACCAGCTCTATGCATTCTGGTCCCAAGAAACGGTCTGGTGGGGGCCCTGTTGTGGGCTCTGACAGTCTCCAGTTCTCCTCCCATCTCCGTACTACACCTCTGCGGGCTTCACACTCTCTTCCTGCTCCCTCTCCCCTCCTGTCCCACCCTCTTCTGCTTTCTATCTGGACTCTCTAGAGTAGGTCTCCTCTCTTTCCCCCACCCAGCCCCTCGTTCGCTTGTCCTCGTTTTCTCCTTTGTTCACGGTCTGTTTCTCCTCGTCACCAACCCCACAGGACTGCTGAGTGTCCCTAACTTCATATCCTCCCTCAATGATTTCTGCTCAATCCTCATATTACCTGTACTATTATTTACTTAATACTGTATTTTCTTTTAAATTCTCTCACTTTTCAAAAGCTAGTTTCATCTTAAGCAGTATCAGTGGTGAAAACATGGGGTTGAAATGCTATTTTGTTTCTAATTTTTCTTAAAGTAAATGAATAAGGATTAAAACTAAAATCTGTATTTGTACACAGTATCTCAAGGAGCAGTGCCACCTGGGAGGACACTGGGATGATGTACTCAATCACCTGACACCCTGCTCGTCTGTCTTCCCTCCCTCCACGACCTCCCGGGGACGCACTGCAGCTCGGAGCCGGAGCTCACTTACATGTTGAAGAGGTTGAGGCCGATGCGGTAGAGGCGTTTGCGCAGGGTGTCGGTGGAGAGCGTGGGCGACTTGCAGCTGGCCGGGTTCTCGCAGTGGTAGCGCGGCAGGCTCAGGATCATGGCCTGCAGGGCCTCCTTGGAGGCCGACGCCGAGACTTCCGAGCCCGACTTGGCCGACTTGGTGGACGTGCTGCTGCTGCTCAGCTGCTCCGAGTTGTCGCCCGTGTCTGTCTCAGCCTCGGCCCCTTTCCCCACCTTCCCTGTCTCCTCCTTCTCCTCTTCCTCCTCTACCGGCACGGCCCGGGCCTCCTCCACCACCGCATCCTCGGGACCAGGCGTGCTGGCGCGCCCCGCCCCGCCGGCTCCCGCCTCTGCGCTGGTGATCTCGGCGGGCGCGTCTCCCTGGCCCGCTGCTGGGGCCACCGGCGCCTCCTGACCCAGGCCCTCGCCCAGCTCCGCTTGGCCCGCCACGAGCCCTGCCGGGGCCTGGGAAGTCTGTGCGCCCAGACAGTTGGCTACTGACAAAGCGGTGGAGGAGGAGACGGAGATGTTCTGGTTGGCGATCTGCACGGTGACGTCCCGGAAAGCCATCATCAGGGTGCTGCTGTGGCCCTGGGGCAGGCCCGCGGCCTGGGCGGCCTCTTCCCCAGGTCCCTGGTAGGCGCTCTCCTGCTCCCGTATCTCCGCTTCCAGGCCAGGCGGCCCGGCGCCGGTGTGCAAGGCCTGGTGGATCTGGTAAGCGCCGCTCTCCTGCAAGGAGCACATGGTTTTGAGGCTCCAGGTGCTGAGGGCGTCGTCAATGGACTTGGCTAGGGACTGCACCTGCTCGGTGAAGGAGTCCTCCAGCTCGGTGAGCGTGCCGGCCAGGGTGGGCGGCAGGGAGGGCGAGCGCACCAGCGGCAGCCCCAGGAGGCCGTAGCCCTCCATGAGCGCCTTCTCGGCCGCCAGGCTCTCGGCGGTGGGCGCACGCACCTTGCGCAGGGAGATCCGACGCGGCAGGCGGCTCTCCAGGAGCGAGTTGCGAATCTTCTCAAAGTTCTTGCTGAGCTGGTACTGGCGGAAGGCGGTTTGGATGGTGCAAGCGGCGCGGCGGGATACCAGGTGGCCCCCGTACTTGTGTTCTAGCATTTCAATCTGCAACAAGGGCAAAGGGGAGGAAGAGCGCAGTTAGGAAGGTGTTGCAGCCCTTCCAAAAGATGGTGCTCGTGGCTGTCCATCAATGTAGGGAGTCACCTGGCTAAACTTTGCAGGGACCCAGAATGCACAACTGCGGGGCACTGAGGGGCTCAGGTCTGAAAACTAGCTTGCCATGGCAGGAGATACCAGGTCCTTGGCAAGACCCCTGGTAGTGTAGGAGGTAGGCACAGATTCCAGGGCTTGGTAAGGCCACAAGGCAAGGGAGAGAGGTATTGCTGATTGTATAAGAGATTGTTGGTTTGGTGGTGATTTTAAAATGTTCTTGTCAGAGATGCATATGGAAGTACTTATGAGTGAAATGCATGATACCTTGAATTTGTATTAAAATACTCCATCAAAAAAGGTGGAAGGGTTAGATGAAACAAAATAATAAAAATGACTGAAGCTGGGTGATGGTTGCAAGGCAGTTTATTACACTGTTCTTACTACTTTTGTGCACATTTAAAACTAATTTAAAAATTAAACAGAAATGCTAAAAAAAAAATTGCTGCTACTCTTGTTTACCTGCTTTTCCTCAGCATTCATGTCACTGCATTGGGGCAGTCCCTGGGCCATCATAAGAGCTGGGATTGGGGTCTGATCATCTCTGTGTTCCCAGTACCCAGCCCAAGGACGGTACATACTAGGTGCTCAATAAATGTTCATTTAATTAAAAGTTGGATGGATGAATGGATGGCTCAGCTTGGTTTGGTTTGTCTCAGTGGTTTGAGTGTCAGCCCATTGACTAAAGGGTTGTGGGTTCAATTTCTGGTCAAGGGCACGTACCTGGGTTGCAGGTTCTATCCCAACCCAGTCTGGGCGCATGCAGGAAGCGACCAATTGATGTCCACATCGATGTTTCCCTCTCTTTCTCTTCCCTCTCCCTTCCTTCTACTCTAAATCCTCAGGTGAGGATTACTGAAAAGAAGAGGAAGAGGAAGAGGAAGAAGAGGAAGAGGAAGAAGGAGGAGGAGGAGGAGGAGGAGTAGGAGGAGGAGTGGGAATCCCTCTAAGCTACCATGCTTTACAATTCAAGTCACCTGTGTTCTTAGCAACGGGAGCTGCACAGCCAGGGCTGGACTGGGCGAGGTGGCTGGCGAGGGCATGCTGCCTCATCTGGGTGGATCTGAACCCAGGAAAATGTCTGACAAGGAGCCAGTGTATCTTCAAGGCCTTTCAGCCCTGTCCCCTGTCTATGATCTTTTCTACCTCTTAGGTGATACTCTTCTCTTTTGTCAGAACCTTTCCAGAAAGAACTAGAAAGATATTTCCCCTGAGATGCCAATGACCAATAACATTTAACCATGCCCCTTCCTGGAGTTTTTGCATTTAAAAAAGGGACAGGGCTATGTTAAGGGGATGGACAAATGGTAGCATTGTGGGCACCCATCAGTACCTAGGGAAAGCCCTGAAATTATGTTCTGTTTATAACCATACACTCTACTTACACAGAGTGTCATCCCTAAATTAAGAATCCAGATAGGTTGGCTGAGATAAACAACTTAAGGCAAGAACAGCATCATCCCTTCCATGTTCCCCCAGGACCATGGGTGGGAAGGGCTACAGAGAGAAAGGCCAAATTTCATTCCTCAATAGAAAGAACTGTTCTACCCACTTCCTGCTCTGCTCAGCCCACCGGAGACTGCAGCTGGCGTGACTGCCTCCCCACAACCCCTGCCATCCCCTCTGTTCCCTCCTTGTGGGCACTTCACAGCTAGACCAGCGGAGACACCCTTCTGCCCAGGAGACTCACAGGTATAATCCCAGTTCTCAGGGCCAATCCTAGGTAAAACGAATGCCCTCTATCCTGTCTTCCAGATTCTCTCCTCGTCCAACCATTCAGTGCTCTTACCCATCCCCACTGTGCTGTCTCTCTCCCCACATCCAACCTCCTCTCTGAAGACAGTTGGAGAACTTTATGTTAAGGTTTGGATGGCCAAAAGGCTTCCTATGTGACTCCTCCCAGAAACATTTGCATTTCACGAGGTACAAGGCCTTACACAGAAGGCAGGAAGCTCTTCCAGTCCTCATGGTCTTCATGCTGTAGGGGCCTTCCGTGTGCTCTTAAAAAACCGTGCTAAGTATATTAGTTATCTATTGCTACATAGCAAGTTGCCGCACATTTAGCAGCTTACAGCAACACCCATTTATGTTCTCACAGTTCTGCATGTCAGTAGTCTGGGCGCAGCTTAACTGGCTCTCTCCCTGGGATCTCACCAGGCTGAAACCAAAGTGTCAGCCTCATGTAAGCTCAGAGTCCTCTTCCAAGCTCACTGCTGTTGGCAGAATTCAGTTCCTTGAATTGTAAGACCGAGGCTTCAGTTACTAGAGGCTGCCTGCTGTTCTCAGCCACACAGGCCTCTTCACAACAGGGTTGTTTGCCCCTTCAAGGCTAACAGGAGAGAATCTCTCTGGTGCTTTACCTTGTCTTAAAGGGTTCACCTGATTAGGTCAGGCCCTCCAGGGTGACCGACCTTTTGATGAACTCTGTCAAGGACTGGTAACCTAATCATAGGAGTGCTCTTTCTCCATACTCTCTAGTCCCGCCCACACTTAGGGGGCAGGGTATGCAGGATGTATACATAAGGGGACAGGAGTCCCTGAGCCCTCTTAGAATTTTGCCACCATACCGATTAGACAGTTGTCTACTGGGTCTTGAGCTAAGTGTGACCTCATGTACCCAGGAGCTCCAGAGACACACCTGCCTTCCAGACATTCCATGCCTGCTTTTGCAGAAACCGTGCCAGAAGGGAGAGTACTGTAGCTTAGCCGTGCTCCCTGAGGGACTCTGGCCGGTTCTGAGGCCTGGAATGTAGATCGGCCCTGGCTTAGGCAGGAAAGCCCTCCCAGGGCAGGTACAGAGTGAGGGGAACTGACCACTTACCTGCTTCCTTCTCTCTCAGTTTCTTTCTCCCTCTTACCCCCTCCCCAAGCACCAAGAGCAACTGACAGCAGACAGGAACCCACATCTCTTTTCTACTGGTCTGTTCCTACTTGTAGGGAAACCCCACACCCCAGAGCATTCTTTTCAGGCTGTGAGATGCTATTGACAATAGAGGGAAAGGATGAAATCCCACTGCCTGGAATGTTTCCAAAACAGTGAAGCGGTCCATCCTCCTTGCATGATATCATCCTGCCGGCAGGCAGAAGGCTGGCTGAGATAACCCGAGCAGACTTCTTCCAGCCACTGCCCATGCTTCACCAACGCAGAGAGGAAAATCTGACTCTAAATTCCTGAATCTGTTCCTACAAGTCCTCCGCTACACTGTCAGCCCCATGAACGCAGAGACTTTGCCCGCCATGTCCACTGCTTTATCCCCAGTATTTGGAGAGGGCCCAGCACATCGTAGGTCTTCCATCAATATTGATTGAATAAATTAAAGAATTCATTCCAAAGCTGTCTTTGTGATTCTCAAAAACCTTCTAATGTGGCCTGTAACTTTCCTCTCCCGGAGCTGATGATCTCATCCTCTCTTGCCTCCTTTGTAAGTTTACTTCATCCTGTAGTCTCTTTTTTACTTATTTCCAACCCCACCCTTCCATTGGCCCCTTTCCACCTGCCTACAGACTCTCCCGGATCTCCTCAGGCTGACACACAACTCTGTGCGGCTCCCCTGCTCTGGGGCACAGGCCCAATCTCTTTTTTTTCCACTGAACCTCTCGAGTCTACACCCTCCGCCACACTCCATGAGCAGATGCCAAATTGCCAATCCAACCCCGTGTGCCCTGGCTCCTTGCAGTCTGCCTCCTCCCTGTCAGTCTTCTAAAATGATCTTTAATCACGAAATCTGATGGCCCATCCTCAACCTCCCTCCTCCCTCTTTTCTGCAGCTCTTGATATTTTTATCACCCTGAGACGCTGTCCACAGCTCTGCTGTCTCCTTAGAGCTCTCTAATCAGACATTTCGACCACCGAATCCTGAAACATGCTGCCTATGTCATGTATGTGCCATCTCCTATCCTCCGGACACATTTTAATTATTTTTCTATGCACTTCTGGACATTTTCCATGATTTCTGTGTTGGAAGTCATTAGAGAAGCCCCTGGTAGTTGATAATTAACAAGTAATTAAGAGGGAAACTATCTCTGGCAGAGCCTTTGTGGCAACTCGAAAGATGTTCTGCAGGTGGATATCTTCACGCCTCTTGCCTGAGAACCTCGTCCACATGGTCATAACTTCACTCTACTTTGATGGGTTGATGAGCAAGCCATAGAGGACATACCCATGCCCAGATCTGCCTCTTCCCTGCTGGTTGACTTTGGACAAGTTTCTTAACGTCTCTGTCTCCCAGTTTTCTTCTCTGTTAGATAAGGCTAATCCTGCTGACTCTGCCGCTTGGGTGAGGCTTACGTTGTTTCACAGAGCACATGGCACACAGGTGATCAGTAAGTGGTAGCTATCTGATGATGACAATGACGATTATGAATGACTCTCAAATCTCCATGCTTGGGCTTGATTCTGCATTCCCAACAGCTCCTGGATCCCCCATCCACCTGTACAAAGCTACCGTTTTGCCCCCTCCCCACCCAAACCAGCTCTCAGTAACTTTCTTATTTGCCTAACAGTGCCTAGGCTATGTTGCCATCCAGTTCAGGAACCTTTCATTTGTCCTTGGGTCCTCCTCTGCCCCATCCTCCACATACATCCACCTCGAAGTTCTACAGCCACGTCCCCTCCCAATACTTTGTGCAATCATCTCGACCTTTCCATCGGACCGTTGCCACATGGGGGTCTCTTTGACTCCCCACCTGGACCACCCTGGCTGCCTCCTCACTGTCTCCCTGCTTCCTTCTCACTCCCACCATCTACTTTACACACGATTACCCTGACCAAAGCTCTCAAAAAGCAGATGGAAACACAGGCTTTCCACTGGTTGAGACCAGTGCCCAACAGAAGTATAAATGATGCTTCCTCCTGACATGCTGAAGCTGAGCGATCTGGCCTGGCCGACCTCCCGGCCCTGCTACACGAAGTCCGTGAACACAGCAGTCCCACTCTGCTCGGCTCTGCCGCTCTGAGCGTTGGCTCGGCCGCAATGTTCCCTCACCCGCAAATCCCACTCTCATCCCCTTCCCTCCAGGCACAACTTGTCTCCTTTCTTCAAGACCTGTTTCCAATGTGCCTCGTTCACGAGGCCTGCTCAGTCCCCCAACAGACCAGGTCTCCCTGCCCTGGGCCCCAAGGAGAATGTCGTTTCCTCAACGAATCTCTGTGATATTTATCTAATACCTCCTTCTCTCCCCCAGATTCCAGCAAAGCATACGTTATTCGAGGCCTCGGATACATCTTAGTCATCCTCTGATCCATGTATAGAACCCAGCACAGAGCCTGGCATGGAACAACTGCTCACTGTGCTATTTGAATTCAGCTGTTGGATCTTCTCCATTTGTTCCAAAGTGTTGAACGCAACCATCTCCCCTTGATTCCAGCCCTGTACCTGCTGCACCCCCCGCCTGCATGTCCCCCACTGCTCCCGCACCTCAGTGCTCTCTCTGCACCTACTGACTGCACCTAGAGGCAGGGCAGCATTATCCGTCTCTGCATCCCTGGTGCCCAGCGCTGAGCCAGAGCCATGGCCGGGGCTTACCAAATGTTTGCAGACATGAACTAAACTGAACTCTCTCCTGTGTCCCAGGGGAAGTAAAAATCCTGGTTCTCTTCCGGATCTGGGCTTAGAGTCAAATGCTGCACACCCCGCCCCCCCACCCGCATCTCCACTTCCCATAGGGCCTGGGGACTTGACAGCGCCTAGGTCAGCTCCATCCACCCTAACCCTCTTCTTAACCAGGGCCAGGTTGGAGAATTGAGAGATGGATGTGGGAGGGGAGGACAGTCCCAGGGAGGGAGGTACCTCTGGGCCCTCTGGCCAAGGGGCAGTTCTGCTCACTTCTCTCTGAACCTCAGGACTCGTGGGTCACTGTGGCCTCCCCTCCTCCCAAGAGAGCAAACTCTCAGCTTCTGCCAGAAGAAGCAGTGGAGGGGCTCCGGGGCTCCGGGGCTCCGGGGCTCCGTCTCTCACGAGCCTCTCAGTGTTAATTAGAACATGCGCCCTCTTTCCGGGTTGCCGCTGAGAGATGGCCGCCCAGTCAGGGTGCGGGAGGAAGAGCAGCTAGCTGGGGAACCACAGTCCGAGGACTGTGGGGGAGCTAGGTCGGGGTGGGGGGGTGGGGCCTTTCACACCTGAGCAAGGATTTCCTCTGATCCGAGATTTCTCAATTGAGAACATTGAAACATTACACGGGATGAGCCTGCAAGACTTGGCAAAGCAAACCTCACGTGAGGCTGAGGAGCAGAGAGCGTGGGAGTGCAGAGGAGCTTAGGACACGCTCAGGGCAGCCCACAGGAGAGGCCGGCCTGACCGGGCAGGGTGGGACCCCTGCGTCTTCTCTGTGTGCCCACCTCCCCACCCATTGTCCAAAATACACAAATGCTCAGCATGGCAGGGCACTGAGGCCTGCCCGTGAGCAGGGCCACCCCCGGGAACCTTCCCTGATTACACCCAAGTAGGGGTGGTGGATGACATAGCTCAGCTACTCCTAGGTCACAGAGACTCCCTCAGGGGAGCTGCACCTTGAACCCCAGGAAGCCTACTTGAACCCCAGGTTGGGTGGATGCCCTCTTCAATGTTCCCCCAGTGCCCTGGGTGCCACTTCCTTGGACCTACCCTTCACCCTAACAGAGGAGATAGTGGCAGGTGCCAGGTTAACATCCCAGACTGTGGGGTCCACGTGTTGGCTGCGTGAGGGATGACCCATACCCAGAATGCATCCTCGGGCAAGTTACTTTATATCACGAAGCCTTAGTCTTCCGATTCTTCTGTGGGGAGAGTGACAGTACCTACCCAGCTCCCTTGGATATGGTGCAGATCTGAGGAAATCATGCATGGAAAATGCCCAGCACTGTGCCCAACACAGTGCCCTCTGTGCCAGCTAGTACTGGTTACACGTCGGTGCCCGCCACTGGAACGCGGGCTCCCTGAGCACGGGGACCGTGGTGTCCCCAGGCCTGTCACAGGCCCTGGACAGAGCAGCTGTGTAATACTGTTCCCCGAACTGAATGCAACTGAGGGGAGGGAACCCGATGTGCCTTGTGGTCAGCTGGTCCCCCGGGGGCCCCATGCCCGCGGGAGAGCTCTCCTCTTCGGAGTGAGGTCCTCAGACATGTCTGGTACAACCCCTCATTTCACAAGTGAGGAAACTGAGGCCACAGTGAGGCTAGGCTCTGCGGTTTGGGTCTAGGGGGTCCACTGGGGAAGGGGCTGCTCTCCAGAAGGAGACATGGCTTCCACCTAGGACCCTAACTTGGGGAGCACGTCTGGAGGCCACTGACTCCAGCCCATGGCCCTGGTTGGACAGCACAGACGTCTGAGGTGGGCTCCACTGGGCTGCTCCCATGGCGGCCGGAACAGGATGCAGCTCTCTAGAGCCTGAAAGAATTTGGAAATCCTCCTGTGCCCTCGATATCCTTGCCGCAGCCACTTTTCTAAAGGACCCCCCACCAAGGGATCTGACTATCTTCCAAGGTAGTAGCTCCAAGGATCTCTGGGGGGTTAAGTGAGCAAGGGGAGGGGGAGCAGAAGACAGAGAAGCTGTGCGGGGGGGGGACCTGCTCGCTCCGACTAGGGGGACGGGAACGGGGCAGGGAGAGCAGGGAGGCCTGGGGCGGGCCTCGTTCATTCATTCATGCACGTATTCCTCCAATACTGAGCATTTCCCAGGCACCAGGGACTGCGCTGGGTGTAGGAAAACCACGGTGGGCAAGGGCAGGGCAGCACCCGGTGCCCAGCTCCAGGGCGTGTTTGCTCCTCACACAGACTATGAGGTGAAGAGCACCCCTGGACGTGTTTGGTGCACAACCTGCTCAACTCTGTGCGAGCCCTGAGAACCGCAGTCCTTGCCCCGGAGCGGGGCAGCCACCGGACAGCACAGCACCAGCAGCGGGGTGCTCAGGAAAAGCACCGCCAAGCTCAGGGACAGCTGGGCTGGGACGTCACCGCAGTGACGGTGATTGGGGGACAGGTGGAGGGCATTCCCAGCCGAGGCCCAGAGGCGAAGGCTGGCATGGAGATTCAGGAAAGGTAACTAGGAATGGCTGGAACCAGAGTGGGTAGGACGTGGGGTGACAGAAGAGGCTGGAGAGGGTTTGTCCTGCACATGCGAGCTATGGACGGCGTTCACGTGGGGGAGTACCGTGATCAGATGTGCTCTTTACAAGGAGGACTCCGCTGCAGGGTGGAGATTAGCTTGGAAGAGGCACAGCCCGAAGCAGGGAGATCTGTGGGGTTTGCTTAGGGATGATGGGGGGTTGGCCTAGAGCGGGACAGGGGGTGGCAGGAGAGGGTGGGACTTGTGGAGCCACAGAAAATGACTGGGATCCTGGCCTGGCTGATGGAGCAGGGCTGGCAGGTTGGTGGACTGGGGAAATGATTGTCCGAGGGTCCTTCCAGCCCAAGGACTACAGGATTTATGTGACTGGTGGAGATCACGGACCACAGTACTAAAGCCTAGATCTCAAAGCAAACTACAGTAGAGTTAGGTCCTGACTGAAGCCTTCCTGCCCCTCCCCACCCCCCTTCAGGTCACTGAGTTATTATTTTCCCCTTTTCATCGTTCAGCACCTTCTTCATGCCAGGCACTGTGTCCAGCGCTGGGGATATGTCAGGTGCCCTGCTTCCAAAGGGGAGCCAAGTGAACAGGGAACGATGATGTGGGGTGATGGGGAAGGCCTGGGCCGTGGCATGGCCGAGGAGCATCGGCGCAGTGTTGGGAGGGCAGGGAAAGCCGACAGGAGGAGGAAGGGGCACCAGAAGTGAGCCCCAAAGCAAGAGAAGGAGCGATGGAGGCCAAGTGCAGGAGTATGGAGGGAGGAGGGACATCAGCAGGGGAGGCAAAGGGAACAGCACATACGAAGCCCCAAAGAGACATGAGGCCATGAGGCCCAGAGAGGTCAAGCAACCTGCCCAAGGTCCCACAGCTCATTTGCAGAAGAGAGAGGAGCAGAGCTCCGTTTCTAGTCAATGTTTGCCATGTTTTTAATCACTTTGCTCATGCCTGTCAATCCCTTTTTCCCCCTTCCTCCCACCCCCAGCGTATGCGTGGCCCAGAGAGATACATGAGCCAGGGGAGGTGAGCTCTCTCCCAGGGCTGGGTGCACCTAGCATGCGGACCCCGTCACCCCTACTAACCCTCACCTTTCCTGCCCATTCCCGCTGGCCTGACATGCACACCTGTCTATTAGAATTATGTCCACTATGAACGCTCCATGGTGCTAATCAGAACCCGTGCAACTCCGTCTCCCAGCTAATCATCAGGATTGAAGTAATTTTCTGCCCAAGCTGAAGCATGAGTGTTCGCTGTTATCAACCGAACACTCCTTAAATTGAACTGTAGTCTCTTTGAGGGGCAGGTAAGAACCACGCTTCTCTTCTTTTTGTCCCCCACTCCCTGTTGCTTGGCACATCATAGTTGTTCAAAAATGCCCGCTCACTGGGTGCTTACTGTGTCCAAGACACTCTGCTAGATGCTGAGGGAAAGGTAATAAGATGAATAAGAGATGGTCTCTGTCCCCAAGGAGCAGAGTCATGGGGAATTGACAGGACTCCCTCGTCCAGGCCAAGGCCACTCTGAGCACACTGTCGTGTTCAGGTGGGCTGTGCCAGCCACTGCCTGGGCATTCCCAGGGACCAGAACTCTACCTCACAAGCAAGACATTCTGCGTCTGTAGCAGAGATCTTCCTCTGCCATGGCTTTCATTCATTGGTAGCGCCATTTTCCCTGAAATGATGGAAAAGACCTCTAATCCCTGTATCACATGCCAGGTCTTCCATATTTAAAGCCTGTCTTCATGTCTACAGTTTCTCCACGTGGCTCCAGCCAGTTCTGGTTTCCTTGTGAGGAGAACCGAGGATTCTCATTTCCCTGCTTCACACAGGCTGCACATAGGCCTGAGCAGCAGCCCGTGTGGGGCCCCGGCCGGCTGCTCCTGGTTCCGGGGCCTCGCCGACCCTTTGGGGAAGCTGCTGTGCTCACTACTCGGGCCGCCGACTCCTCCTCGGCTTACAGTGAACGGAGGCCCTCGGGCCTTTCTCCCGGACCTCGCCTGCCCTTTTACACCAATGCTCTGGGCTTTGCAAAGCCAAGAGCCGAACTTTAGATTTTTCCCTATTTAATTCAATGTATTTCACTTCAACTACCTTTCTGTCCTGGATTCTGTCCTCAAGGTATTAGCTGTCCCCTGTTAGCTGTGTCATCAGAAAGTAGTGCCTTGTTAAAACGACTGAACCGAGGACCAAGGACAGCACCCCACTCACCTGGGAACTGGCACGGATGGAAAAATAAACGTGTTTGAGAATTCTGTTTGAGAACAACCCACCCGGATATATGGTGATCTAGTCTACTTTCTATCATGCCTACGTAGATATCATGAGATTTTGTCACATGCTCCCTGAGAGCCAATGGCACTGAGCTACAGCTGGCCCCGAGCCAGGACAGTAGCCTTGCATTGATGCCGAAAGGAAGAAATGGGCTTGGTTGGGCTTGACTCAGTCTTCTCGGCCTTTCTACTGGCTTCCCTTCCCAAGACTCACCTTGCCTACTGGAGTAAAGATTGCTTTCTTAGCACACTCATTTCAGAGCAGAAGGGATCTCAGAGATGATTCAAGATCTGATTCCCAATTTTGCTGATGAGAAACCAATGCCCAGAGTACTTAACTGGAATTCCTGACGTCACAGAGTTAACTAGAGCAAGAATAGAGACGGGATGCCCTAGCTAGGGCTCCAAGTTCAAGGCTGATTCTTACAACATCAAATCATAAAGTCTTTCTCTAAGTACATTCACCCACGTGTGCATGTGGGCACACACACACCTATACACACATAGTGATCTTTTTTCCGGTCTCCTAATTGTCCACCAAAAAAACTGTGGCATTATCTTTGGGGGGGTCTTCAATGAGGACCCTGTGACGGACCACTTTCTCCTCTTGCTTCACAGAATAGAAAATTTGGCCCATGACCCCTCAATGGGACTTGTTCTCCCACAGGAGAAGCTTTGGACATCTCCTAATCGAGTTACTCTCAGGAATCCTCAGTCTTCCGGGAGACTGCTGTCTTTGAACCTCAGTTGAGCCTGTGTGCAGCTAGGCATGGGACTTACCCTTTGAGTGGGCCTGTGAGCTGGGCTACCTCTTCTAAGAAAGGAGTGGAGGTGGGACTTCCCCAGAGAACGACAGGCCACTTGCCTAATGCTTTGTGGGGCAGTTTAGGCTTCTTGCCCACGGCGACAAGAGCAGAGCCCTGGACATGTAGCCGAAGGGCCTGACATTGCAAGGGTGTGACCCTTCTGTGTAGAGGCTGGTGCGTTAGACGCTGGGCTGCAGGGGGGAGCAGATGACCTTGCTCATTTTGAGAGGATTGGTGGCAAAAGAGGTGTAGCTGCAGCAGAGGTGGGCCCGGATGGGGAGATCCCTGGTACCCTGGACAGCTCCCAAAGGCAGGGCCCTTCACCACCCTGCCCACCCCCCTTGGAGGCCCTGGGTACCTGTTTATTCTTTAGGTCAAGGGAGAGTTCGTAATCGGAGGCAGCAGGGGCGTGGGAGCAGAGCGCTGTCGCCAAGGCAGGCTGCTGCTGGCCAGGGGAGGCCCCACGGTGGGGGCCAGCCCTCGGGGAGGCACCCCCTGTCCCTGGCCGCTCCTCCTCCTCCTGCAGCTCCTGGGCTTGAGCCTTCGGGGCATGGGCACTGGGTCTGCCGGCTGCCACCGCTGCTGCTGCCACCACGGAGTCCTCCATGCCCCCACTGGCCTGGGCACAGGAGCCGTCACTGCGAACAAAAGGCAACGGTGCTCGGTTGGGGGAGAGGAGGACAGGGTGCATGTGGGTGCAGGGGAGGGGGGCAAGCTGGGCACTCTGCAGCAGTGGGCCTTTCTAGTGGAGGTGTCTCCTGCAGTCCCCTCTAGGGAGGGGCTATCTTGGCAGGGAATAGCCCCAGGCAAGAAGGAGGACCTAAACTTGGGGAGGGTATCCCACACAGAGGGCAGAAGCAGCTCTGGCCAGAGCTCACCAACCTCTGCTTAGAGGCAGTAGAGCAGAGTGGTTAAGAGTAGAATGACTGAGTTAAAATGTGGGCTCTGCCTCTTATTAGCTGTAGGACTCTGAACAGATTACTTAACCTCACCGTACTTGTCTCCCCATCTATTAAATGGGCATGACAATAGTATCTGCCTCATAGGGATGTCGGAAGGCTTACGTTAGTTAACATTCTTAAATCAGTGCTTGGTTCATGATAACTGCTGTGCATGTCCTAACTATCACAGTTGTCAGGGGGCTGGCTGGCCGGCCATTGGCTTCGGTAGCTGGGAGAAGGCTGACCCACACTGAACTGGCTCCACCTTTTGTCCAAATGAGTCCGGGAAGGAGTGGTGTTTATAGGCCCGGCTTGGGCACAAAGCCCCTCCAGGGCAGGGGGACGCCAGCATTTCCGGGCTGTGTTTTTCAAGAGGAAGGTTCTTGGGGGGCTGGGTTTGGGAAGCCTCTATTCTTCCCTGGACCCTCGTCTTCTCCCATGAAGCCACCAGCAGGCTGAGCTACAGCTGCTCCTACCTGCCCACAGTAAGAAGACACCTGCTAGCTGGACACCACACCCCAGCCTGATCTGGAGCATTAGCGCACTTCGGTCGCTCCCTTCCCCAGTCAACCTCCAAGTTCTGCCCTTCCCTCAGGCCTAGTACTAAGCCGCCTCCTCCGTGAAGCCTCCCCAGGTGACTCCAGCTTTCACTGCCCTATCTGCTGGAATACAAGGAGTTTCACTTAGAGGCCACTGTCTGTTTCACAGAGGAGGAGAAGTATCGTGGCTCCCGGGGTGGGCTCAAACCCAAGCTCTGCCCCTGTGTGGCTTTGGTCAAGTTGCTTTTTCTCTGAGCCCTGGTTTCCCCATCTGTATAATGTAGGCTCTAGTACCTACCTTCCTGGGTTATGGGGGGCAGTGAAGGAGTCAGCATATGTAAGGTGCTCAGCACTGTGCCTGGCAGAGTAAGTGCTCAGTAAACATTAACTCCATTTCCCCACCTGTCCCCTCCCAGAGGCCAGGGCCAAGATTCCACTTGGTTCCCTCCCCTGCTTAGTGCTGGGCAGAGGGCGAGTGCTCAGAACTATTTGCTGACGACAGAGCTGAAGAGAACCCAAGGGCCAGAGGATGACCTCTGAAGTGGACAGTGACAGGTCAGGATCCTGAGGTCATCTAGTTCAGTCTTCCAAGCTCCCCTTTTCACAGACGAGGAGCAGGGTTCCAGGGAGGTGGGGTGGCCCTAATTGTGGAGAGCTTACTTTCCAAGGCTTTGCCTCCATGTAAGATGCTCCAAATCATACCAGAGAGGAGACCTCTCCCTGTTGCTTCCGCCCAACTTTGGCGCCTCCAGGTGCTAAGAAAGCCAAGGGCAGAGTAAAGAACCCTCTCTTCACTAAACCTCCACCTGTCCTCCCAGCATCCCCCAGATAAAAGGAGAGCTCGTTGGCCTGCTCTGGAACCGGGAACCTCGAACCCCCTAAGGCACCCTCCTTGCCACTGTATATTCCTCTGGTCTGTTATTTCTTGTGTCGTCACCAAGGAGGCTACTTAGGTGGATGAGCTTTAGATAGCTGATGTTTTTTTAAAAAATTAGTATCACCAGGAGGTCCTTTTAAAGCTCTAATTTCAGTTCCTCTTGCCTACAGTATATGCCCGTTCCTCCTGCAGGGCACATGCAAACAGTCCTTTCCCTCTGGGCACAGCCTGCTCGGGGCCCTGGAGGGCAACATTCGGTCTTCTCCATCTCCTGTTCGGTCATCCATCTCTTCTACCACTGCCCTTGGTACTGATGCCCAAGGCCTCTCCACCCCGAAAGGTTTCAAGACTCTGTAGAGAACTGCTGGCTACTCAGGGCTACAGACACCTTTAAAGGTAGCCCTTTGTTTTCTCGGATTGCTGGAGTGTACTTGGCGAGAGGTTCTGGGGATTTGATGCCACTCAATGGCAGAGCTCAACCAGCAACAACAGAGGCTGGTAGATAAGCGTCCCAGCTTCCTCTTCCCTTTGGGAAAACAACTCAGAGGCACCCCATGCCATCTCCCCAAAGTGCCCAGCACAGTGGAGCCCCACGTGGCCAAAGCAATGACCTGATCATTAATGAACATATATTGGCTTCCTTCTTTTCTGTGTCTCATTCCCAGCTCCCCTATTGACACTTCTTAGAGTTACCTTGTCCCAAATAAACCACTTCTGTTGAAACAAAACACAATTTTAAAATAGTCTTGTTTGTGGGCCACCCCTCTGGATACGGACAAAGTTTCCAAGGCCTTCTCATCTGAACTCATTCACAGGGCCTAGGAGTTAGGCGGCCCCGACTGCTATCTCCAGCGCGCACACACACACACACACACACACACACACACACACACACACAGTCATGCACACACAATGATTCTAAATAGCTGTGAGGCTTTGAGTAATTCACGTCCTCCTCCTGGGTCAGTTTCCTCCCCGGTCACGTGAAGGGAGCTCACTTGTCTCTCAAGGTCCTTGCAGCTTGGACATTCTGAGAGTTTGGGTTGCAGTGCTGAGACCGGTCCAACAAGGCCCACCAGCCTCAAGGTTCCAGGCGCTCTGGCTGGTGGAATCAACTCTACCTTTATCCACCTGTGTGCACAGGCCCTGCGAGAATGTGGCCCTCCAAGGTATATGATTGAGAGAGTAGAAAGGGGATCCAGTCCTTGCCTTCCATCCTTAGACTTTTCCACGGACTTGTGTGGAGATGGTGACTATGGAAACCCAGGACTGTTGTCATCAATATGGCAAAGTTTAAGGTTATATCGAGGGCAAAGAACCTGCAAGACCTGGGGTAGAACCCTGCTCTGCTACCTAGTATGTGACCTTGAGCCACCTAATCTCATCTACAAAATGGGCACCCTCTCATCTCACAGTCTTTTGCAAGGTTGCTGTGAGAAAAAAGTTCAGCTCACAGAGCACCCAGGAGAGCGCCTGGCACACAGTAGCCCTTGGTGAGTGATGTTGGCAGCGGTGATTGTATCCTCAGAGGAATCCCGGGAAAACAGCGTGGAGAATTCCTAAGTGGAATGAGTTCTCAGCATTTAGTCTTCCTGTCAACCTTCACGAAACAGAAACGAATGTTTTTTCATCATACCCCCTGGCCTTTCCCAGCCCTCCAGACTAACTCCCCGGTGTTTAGGGGGGAGACTGAGATGAACTGGCTCCTGAGACTCCCCCCAGCCTATTCTCCACCCATGGAGCTACAAGACAGTGAAAGGCCTTGCTTTGGGATGTCACCAAGTCACGGGGTCCATCGCCTCTGAGGCATCTCTGTGTATTCGCCACCTACAGGCAGTCCCTTTGACTGTAGCCCCCACGGTGTGGGCATCCCCAAGGTGGGCATTTGTCCAGTGCCTGTCGTGTGGACTTGTGCTGTGGTCACTTTGTCGAGGAGCAGTGGAGGCCTGCGTGTTCAACACCTTTATTTAAAGGCTGAGCATCAACAGAATGTTCCCAGCCTCTGCTTCCCTATCTGCACGCCATCTATCGAAGGGTCTAAGGAAAGAGGTTTGAGTCGTCATCCTAGGCTATATAGCTGGAAGGATCATCTCCTTCAAGCCATAGTCTCTGATGGAATTGGAAGCCCGTCGTTCCAGCTCCTGGGACATCATTCCTCCCAAGACACAGTCTGTGTGTCTCTTAAGCTTTCAATTTTCTGGGCTGACCTCACGTCATGAAGCTGCCATCCCTAGGGGGTCAGATTCCAGGCAGCCTGGCACTTGGACAGGAATCATGTGGAATCCACTCTGGGGTGACCTGTATAGCTTCTTGTAAGACCCTCCCTTGAGCTCCTGGAGGAGGATCCTGGTTCTTAGCTGTCCTGGGCTCCATGTCCAGCTACAGAAACAGAACCCTTGAATGGCAGTCCACGAGCCTAGAGAAACTTAAGGTCACTGCTGCCGTGTGGGAGATGCTAGTCACAAGAGTCTTCCCTGGGTTGGGGCATCAATTTGAGAATATAAAAGTAGAATGTGGGTGGCACCAAAGTGAGAGGTTCTTAGAAGGCTTTGGTTGTGCTCACATGATGTTAGGCTGCTACATATACAGGGTCCCAGGTCGTCCATGGAGCTTATTCCACACATGAGAACACAGGATTTGAGTATGGGAGATGAAAGTCTTTGAGAAATTGAGGGAACAAGAGTTGCTCAGAAGAGTATTGCATGTCCCGGACCAGAATGTCCTGTATGTTGGAGCGGAACTCCACATCGGGGGTGGGTCACACGTGGAAAGCCAGCTGATGCTCAGCTGGGCCTGCCTCGTCCTGGTGCACACACGACTCCCTTGGGTGTCCAGTGACCCCTCCAGACTATCCACTATCTCTGCATTCAGAGTTGACTTCCCAAAATAGAGGAGATTTAATGCCTAATCTCTGATCAAAACCCATCGGTGACTTTCCAATACTGCTGCAATAAAGTCCTCTAGCGTGGGTGGCGCTCAAGAGCACTCATGATCTCCCCCCAACCTTCCTTTCCCGCCTTCTCTCCCCTGAGTGACTAACCACTCCGTCCACACTAAACTCTCCCCAGATCTGCCAAGGCCTTTCAGACCGGCGTGCCTGTCACATGACTTCCTTCTGCCTGACATGCCTTCTTCTCTCCATTCCCCTGCCCTTCCACCCACTCCTTTCTCTGACTTGTCAACTCTTCCAAGACTCACCCATGGCCCCAGGAAGAGTCCGCCCCACCCTCCAATGTGCTCTGATAATTCTCGGCACTTTGCCTCTACTCCAGCAACAACCACTTCATGCTCTAATGTTACATTAAGGTGTCTTCCTCCTCCACCAGACTGTGCCTTCTACATCTGCTTCTACAGGTGCTTATGACAGGGCTGGCTCGTGAGGCTTAATAAATGTTACATGAATGGACGACTGGACATGTGGGTGGGCGAGTGGATATCTTTGAATCTGTACTACTTTCCTAAGGACAGAGATACTGGGGTGGGTTTGGTGACGCACCACCCAGACCCTCCTTCAAAGAACGACTTCCTAACTCGGCCATAAAAAAGAATCAAATCTAAAGAACAAAATAAATGAATGAACAAAATAGAAAAGTAAAAATAGTGACTTCTTGACCAGCTCTGAGAGCCCGTCTTCAGTGGTCCACCTCATCAGCTACTTCCAGAACCGTCTCAGCTACAGAAAGCTACTTGGCCCAAAGTCATGTCCTTCCCAGGGCTGTCTGCATTTATCGACTGACTGAGGTGGCGATACAAAGGCTCAGCCATTTTGACCCAACATGGGGTTGGTCGATAGGTCATTCTCTTTCCAGAGCTTGCCACAGATTTGCCACATCTTCTGCTGCACCTGTTCTCCCCTTGCCCCACGCTGGGCTCCTGCCCACCCTTCCATGGGTGTGGATCCCAGGTGCATCCCCTGGTAAAATTCAGCACCCCGAGCTCAGAGTCTGCTTCCTTGAGAACCCAATCAGTGACAGATACTGAGCTTCCCTTTTTCCTTCTTTGTTTCCCGACAGCCAGGATTACCCTGGCCTCCCCACCCCCGGACCTATCAGCATGGCTGGGTTCCAGCACCTTTGATAAGACCTCTGGGCTCTCTTCCCAGGAAAATGCACATTATTTCATACATGCCAAATTTTACCTCCATGTTCAGAGGCCGTAAAGACTCTGTGGACCCAGGCTAAAAACACTGTTCTGAAGAGAGGATCATGGATTATCTTCCATATGCCAAAGACAGTCCAAGGGCTGTAGGCAGCTTGGTTCGTACACAGAAAATGTTTGGGTCCCACACACCCCAGAGCTTTCAGACGCTGGTCACCCCAACACTGATGGAATCCTTGTTCACGGGTAAGAAAGCTTGAGTGGAGTGAGGCTCTGGCCCTGCAATTACTAGGTGGGTGACCTTGAGCAAGATGCCTTACTTTGCTGCACCTCGGTTTTCTCATCTGCAACATGGGGATGTGGATATCTCTTTTCCAAGACAGTGATTGAAAATTTAGATGGGTGTGCTGGCCACCACAGGAATGAGTGAGAAGGAGGGCACCTGGCGGGACCCCGGCATCTGTGCACCCGAGAACCCTGCCGGGAAGCAGAGTCCCTGCATGGAGCTGGAGGGGACAGGAGCAACTGGAGGGCGGCATGCGGATGAGGAGAGGGTGTGGGCTGTGCCTGGGGACAAGACCTCAGGAGCAGAGCACCCAGGCTCCTGCCACAGGCTGGCTGGGGAGGAGGTGGCCCTTGGCTCAAAGGTGGAGAAAGGACGGAGGAGGAGCCTGGAGGCCCAGCCGCAGGGGCTTGTGGGTGCTGCGGGTGGTGGGCAGCTTGTGGGGGTGGGACTGGGGAGGGCTGCTCCCTCCAGGCACAGTGGCTGGAACAGTAATTGCTACAGACTTGCCGGGAGTGTTCTGCAGGCTGCAGGCGTCCTCAGGCTGGAAGATTACCCCACACTAGATTATCCCAGACTCGGTCAGCCTTTTATAAAGCTCTTCTGGGACAAAGAAATGAGGCATTTTCCAGACAAAAGCTAATAACGTGCCTCACATCTGAAGATTTCCTAGCCTTTACTTCTTTCTCTCCCTTGTCTGAATCAATAAAGTGATCCTGGATGGTCAGAAGAGTCCCTGGACCACAGCAGCCAAGTAGCCTTCGAGTTCCCGGGGGGGCACTGGGAAGGGCTGAGGTGAACAGGGGGCCAGCGCTAAAAACAATTTCACTCGGTGCTAACTCAGAGCCCCGGCTGGGAAACGCTGCTCCAGGCTGCAGAAGGAGCCCCGCCCGGGAGTCAGGGTCCAGTCGCACCTCCACGTGTTGGTCTGACCTTAGTACTTAGGGTTCTCTCTGGACCTGTTTCCTCCTCATGAAATGGGCAGTTTGAGCGAGATGCCTGACATCTGGAGAGAGAGAAGGAGGGGCCCGGCTTCCTCGCCCTCCCCGTCCTTCTGCTTTGGCCCAGGGCCCCCATGAGCCAGCCCTGCCTGCGCCCACTAGTCAGCCCTCAACCCCCAGGGACATGGCGCAGGCCTCCCCTTGCCCCCCTGCGTCATTTAATCCACGCCAGCACCACCTCCAGCCCGTGGCTCCGTGACCTCCATTATCGGAGCTGGAAGCAGGTCTCAGAATAGAATCCCCTGGAGGAGGGCAGCTGTGCCTTTCTGGGCTCATCAGCTCTCAGACGCTGCCCTGACTTCACTGGCTTTGACAGACGCGCGTCCCTCCCTCCTCCCAAGGGCCCTGAGAGAGTAAGTTATTCTCTCTCCTGCCGGCTCCTTGGAGGCTCCAGCCTTTGGTCTCACAGCTGTTCCAAGAGGCTGGCCAGTCTGGTTTGTCTGTGGGGCTTCTGTCAGAGGGATCAGAACACTTCCCTGCGCTCACGCCCTCCCCACACCCAAGACATGTCAGAGTACCACCTGCTCACTCACGATGGCTTGCAGGAGCAGCTCATGCAGTCTGTCCCCAGATGTCCCATGTAGAAAGCACCCCTGCTTAGCTCACCCCACGGTCAACGTTAGCACCCGGGCAGGTCAGAACCTGGTACACCTATGAGGGGCCTTATCGAGAAGCTTCCTCAGAACGGCTCCCTCTCAGGCTCCCGAGTTGGCCACACTGACTGATGCCACTTTACTGCCCCTGGAATCCTAATAGATTTTAGTATTTTATTTTCTCACAAATAGGCATGAATCTGGTAGCAAAATCAAGCTCTACAGACATGTTTCCTGTTCCCTTCCCCCTCCACAGCACCCAGTACCTGGCACCTGGCACCCAGCACCCAGCACCCAGCAGACAGTACATGGCACGCAGCAGCCAGCACCTGGCACACAGCACGCAGCACACAGTACCCGGCACCCGGCACATGGCACCCAGCAGACAGCACCCAGCACCCAGTACACAGCACCCGGCACCTGGCACCCAGCACCCAGCACCCGGCACCCGGCACCCGGCACCCAGCACCCGGCACCCAGCACCCGGCACTCAGCACCCGGCACTCAGCACCTGGCATCCAGCACCCGGCACTCAGCACCCGGCACTCAGCACCTGGCATCCAGCACCCGGCACTCAGCATGTGGCACCCAGCACCCGGCACCCAGCACCCAGCACCCAGCACCCGGCACTCAGCACCCGGCACCCAGCACCCGGCACCTGGCACACAGCACCAGCACCCAGCACCCAGCACACAGCTGCACAGATGTGTGCTTCTCTTACTCCCGGCACACAGAACTCAGTGTGCACCCAGACACACCTGGATCTTCTCCCCTTTTGCGTCTGCTTGCGTTATTACCCCTAAGATAAGATATTTCCTCCTCCCAACATTCTCACCTCACCAACCTTAAGATGAAGCTCCAGAACGGCTCCCCTTCACCCCGTCCCTCAGCACACACCCTAACATCATCTCACAGCTGATGATACAGCCTCGTGACCTCTGTTTTCTATTGACTTCTTTTTTTTTTATCATGAACTATTCTATGACGCAAATATGAATACCATATGTGAGGTAGAAAGAAAAATATACACTCGCACCCAGCTGGAGAACTAGCACAGCAGAAGCCTTTGATGCCCTGCGTGTCCCTCCTCCCTCCGCAGAGGAAGCCTGCCCTGCATCGGTGTAGATCACTCCCCACATTTTCCTTCAGGGCAGTTCCCTCCTGTCTCTGTGTAAGCAATGGTGGCTGCTGGCCAGCAGCACACGTGTGCGGTGTGCCGGGAGGGGAGGCTCAGGAGCACTCCCGGTCTTGTCGATCCTGAAGGGGCCCGGAGGCCGCTCCGGCATGTAGTCCCAAGTGCTGGCGGGCCTGCAAAGATGGCAGGGGTCTGGCCGCAGCTGGGTGTGCCCGCTATTTCAGCAAGGAAGACTTTCAGGAAAGAATATGGACTTGTCCCTTAAGGATCCCTTGTGGCTGCATGTGTAAGGGTCTCCCAGTGGACCACGGTGCCAGTCAGGAGCCACACAGGTAAGGCTGGGAGAGGTGTCAGCTGTTCACCATCTGGGAACCGGGCCCAGGTTGTGTGTGCCTCCGGGACCCCAGAGAGGAGGGAGCAGGAGGCCGTGCACAGTGTCCGCCAGCTCACGATCGGGGGCAGCACTATGTGTGTAGGCTCGGGGCCAGGCTGCCTGGGTCCGAGTGCTGGCTCTGCCTTTCACCTGCGGTGGGGCCTCGGGCACGTTGCTTAACCTCTCACGTCTCACCTTCCTGTCTGTGAAAGAATGAGGTATCGCTATATGCCAAGCCCTCAGTAAGCCCTCCATAAGCGGTAACTACCTTTTTCCCTTTTAGGATTTCCAACATGCTGTTTTGCTAAATAAGAAAAAATTGTTAAAAGCACTCTTCAGTTTCCCTGTAACATTATAAAAGAATACGCAAAAAAGAAAGGACGTGATTTCAGAATAAAGAGCAGTCCTTTGACTTGAACCATCATTTTTTGGTTCTTGGTGTCTTGTGCTAGAGATCTTTAAGTGGGGAAGTTCTGGACTTTTCTGGAAGGTGTACTCACTGAAGCTCTGAGCTAGGGACAAGGCCAAGAGAAGCTTACCGGAAGGCAGTGAGGGCTGGGAGGCGGCAGAGTGTGAGGAGTTTGAGATTAAGCACCAGACAGCTCCACGGTAGTTAAAATCCGGTCACTCCCTGTCTGTGTGGCATTGGGCTAGTTTCCTAACTTCTCTGAGCCTATTTTCTCATGTGTGAAGTTAAGATAGCACCACATGGTTTGGCTGGGAGAGTTAGCAAAACATGTCAATGTCGTTTCCCACCCTGATCTCAGCCTGTGCTTCCCCACCTTCTGGCTCCTAAGCAATAGCTCCCTGGAGAACAAAGACCTCATCTTGTCCTTCTTGGTGAGATGAGCTACACAAACCACGTGTGCACACAGCTCAACCCAGAGGCAGGGCATGAGACATAAAGTCCCTTCCTTTCACCCTCCTCCTGGTCCAACCCAGATTAGTCCTACCTCCCCAGCAGAGTAGGTGTTTATTTGGTCCTGAGCCATTTCCAGGGAAGAATTTCCTTCCAGCTCCTGGTGGGCTCAATTTCACCACATGCCAGGGGAAAGGTATCTGATGGCCCACGGGTGCTTATGGCAGTCAGGTGTGTGCTTGCCAAAACAGGGGTCTTGTGACACAAGCGATGGAAAGGGCAGAATTACCTGTAGTGTAGGATATTGCTCTGGACATCCATCAAATTACTGGGGAGCAAGATTCTGATCTGTTTCCCTATGGTCACCTTTCCTATTGGAAGTCCTTCCTAATGTCTAGCTATGGTCTTCCTTGCTGTAATAGAAACTACTCACAGCTTACAGTATGAGAATGGCTCTACCATTTCCCACATGTCTGTGGGTTTCATCTCCAAACATGTTTAGGAGGAAGGGGCAATGCAGGACACACTCGCTTTGGGGAAAAGCCTCAGAAATCCCAGCTTGCCCTGGCCGGTTTGGCTCAGCAGTTAGAGCATCAGTCTGTGGACCAGATAGTCCCAGGTTCGGTTCCCGCTAAGGGCACATACCTCGGTTGTGGTTTGTGCCCCGGTTGGAGTCGTGTGGGTGGCAGCCAGTCAATATATCTCTCTCACATCAATGTTTCTCTCTCCCTCTCTCCCCTCCCCTTCCTCCCGCTCTGTCTGAAGATGAATGCAAAATGTCCTCGGGTGAGGATTAAAAAAGAAAAAAGAAATCCCAGCTCGGGGGGCCCTCCACAGGCAGCCAGGAGTCAGTGCCAGGCCATAAACCTTTCCCTGAGTGGGTTAAACAGTCTCCTTTTCTTAGGAGAACAGACAGTCAGACCAGCAAGACTTTCCTGATACAACTGCCTCTGCTCTGACCTCACCCCAGCCTGCTCTGTGACGGCCTGCTGCTGCGTTGCATCGCTTCCTCTCCTGCCCCGATTCTAGAAAATCTCCTTTCCTGGGCCATGGCCCTGTCTGATTGGCCTTCATCTGGGCCTTTAGCTTCTTTGGTCTCTTCCCCAAATATTGGTCCCTTAGTTCTCAGAGTCTCACTCTCCTCCCGCCCCCTTCTGGTATTGAGTTCTTTCTAGCCAACACTCTGTATTTCAGGGGCTAGGTTTGAATAGAAACATCTCCTCCATGCCCATTGCTGCCATCCCCAGGAAGGATGGACCCTCTCTGTGAAGGCTCAGTGGCTCTGAACAACATGCAAGGTGGCTGCTTGCCATATCAGGGGCCCTGCCACCAGGACCCCACCGTTGAAATTGTCAGCCCATTCTCTCTAAACTAACTTTCTAGACCCCTTTTCCGGGGACTCCTGGATCTTAACTGATTTCCCCCTCTCTGCTCTTGAAAAAGTCTAGCTTTGAAATAGCTAGCACTTATTGAGTGCTGACTACAAAGCAGATACCTTGCCATGCGTCATCTCATTTAATTCTCCCAACCATCCTAAGAGGTAAGTGGTATTGTGATCCCCATTTTACAGATAAGTAAATTGAGGATTAGAATGCTTAGCCAATTTAACCAAGACCACAGAGTTTGTAAGTTCCGGAGCTGGAAGTTGGATTTGAATTACCCTGTCTATGCGCTCAGCTCCACGTTCTACTACTTCCTTGCAGTCTTTCTGAGGGTCTCCTAGCCCAGAGATTCCTTCCCGCCTCCTCACCTCTCTCTTCCTTTCCAGCCTAGAAGGGAATCCATGAAAATCAGCTGGTGCTCAGCCCTCTGTCCTTGGAGAATAAAGGGGACTCTTATATTTAAAGTTCTTTATTGATCAGTAAGTAAGAGTATCCTGTTCACCAGGATCAATTCTCATTATGAATTAGTAAATTCATACTAATATGATATATCAGTCTCTTATGAATTTGTTTCTGGTGAGTCAGCTTCCCTGGAATCAGAGGGCCTAGGGTAGCCTAATGGATCTCCAAAGCTGCAAAACTCCGGCCTTGACTTAGAACACGGTGACTGCCTGGCCAGTGTGGCTCAGTGGTTGAGCGTCAACCCATGCACCAAGAGGTCGCCAGTTCGATTCCTGGGCAGGGCACATGCCCAGGTTGTGGGCCCAGTCCCCAGTGGGGGTCATGTGGGAGGTGGCCAATCGATGTTCTTCTCATCAATGTTTCTCTCTCCTTCTTCCTTTCTCTCTCTCTCTCTCTAAAAAAAAAAAAAGCATTTAAAAATAAATAAATAAATAAAATAATAAAGAACACGGTGACTACACCAAGATCCAGACAGTCTGTGTGGGTGGTGGCACCAGGGGTGCGACTAAGGCAACACATTCAAACCGTGACAAGGAGGACATAGCCCATACTGCCACCGTGCACATGGCCCGCTCTTTGTGCGGGCCCTCATCTGAACCTCGCCAGCTTCTACCTTCAGACCCAGGATAAGTGGTTCCTCCGAGTATTTCCTCGGCTCTAACGTGGACACGATAATCCTTACCCTTGTGACCTTTAACAGGTTTGTTGTGAGGCTCAAACAGTGAGTGAAAGGATGAGAAGGAGCTTTGTAATCTGGAAAATGTTGTACACCCGTCAGTTGTTAAGGTTATGGCTGACTTTCCATGTCAGCCTCCTTCTTTTCCCATCGTTTCCATCGTGGGATTGAACAGAACCGCATCTGGGTCCAGGACCAACGCTGAAGCCTGCCAGCATGGGGGGGTACCCTGCTCCCCTGTGGCATTCCGGGGTCAGGTCGCCCGGGCTGCAGTGCCCCAACGAGAGGAGAACTGGGACAATGAGAGGAGGTACTTGTGCCAGGACAGCAGGTTATGAGTGAGGCGAGGGTTTTTTCCTTTTTAGAACTTCTTTTTGTGTTTTAACAAGAAGTAAAACAGAGAAAGAAAAAACCCAGTCACTGGCCTCACTAAGGCTTCCTTTTCTCACGTACGCTCGTATCAGCTCGAACGTTGCCTTTTCCACCTGCTCTTGGGTCTACCGTCTGCATCATATCATCATGCCCTCGTTTTGCTTCTGGATGCTCCTGGCCTCCTCATGTGTCTGTCTCATCCTTGGCCCAGGCACAATGCCTTCGTATAGAATCTCTGCCAGAGGGGCCTCGGGGATTACAGTGCCCCCTCGTGTCATAGCTGGGGACACTGAGGCACAGGGAAGGGAGCGTCTTGCCTACGTGAGGCGGTGCCAAGCACTGGCTTCATCAGGAAGCCTGACTTCTGCCTCGTTCTGCACTTCGCCAGCTGCGAGACCTTGGGCAAGGCACCTTCTCTGGGTCCCCGGTCCCCTCTGTTCAGTAAGGGGCCCTGCACGCCGTGGCTCGCTGCCAGCCAAGACATCCTCGGTTCTCCACGAACAGATGCTTCCTCTATGCTCCTGCTGGCACCTGTCCTTGCTGGAGACAACACCACATGCCAGTCTCCCTCAGACACAGCTGTCTTTCCCATTTTGCTTTTTAATTGTCACAAAAAGAAATCTCGGAGAAACCTCCTTTCTTCGGCCATTCCAAGGCCTGGCAAAGGCAGTCAAGTCTTTAAGACGGCCTGGTCTGATTAAATCTCTCTTGCCATAGATCAAGATTATTTCCTCTTTTTTCATTCTACAAAACAAATTTAAAAGCCTTTTTGTCATACATCAGAAACACTTATTGGAATTAGAAGTTCCTTTCATGGTCATAGTATTGGTTGGAAGATAAATGAATAAGTAAAGATGCCCTTTCAGAGGAGAAAGACCAAATCAAACCAGAAAAGCACAGGAGACAGTGAGGTTAGAACAACCTCTCGGCCTGAAAAGAGAGATGACTCTTTCTGTTTCCCAGAAAGCTGTTCAAACTCTGCATTAATGAAGGCTGACGGAACAGACAGCCAGACAGTCCTTGTGGTACATTTCATTTTGTTGTTCTGGGACTATTATTTTTATTTATGTTTATTTCTTTTTGTTGTTGTTAATCCTCACTTGAGGATAATTTTTTTTTTTTTTTTAGAGAGATTGGAAGGAAGGGAGGGAGAGAGGGAGAGAGAAACATCGATGTGCAAGAGATACATACACTGGTTGCCTCCCGCACAACCCCAACCAGGGCTATGGATCGAACTGCAGCCCAGGTACATGCCCTTGACTGGGAATCGAACCCAAGACCCTTCAGTCCATGGGCCAATGCTCTAACCTCTGAGCCAAACCAGCCAGGGTAGTTATGTTTGTTTCTTAAATAATAAAGCCTAGAGCTTTTTATACCGATAAATGTTGTCTTGGTCATCTCTCTCTTCAGTTTCGTTGCTGTGTTTACCTAATGTGCCTGGAGTCCGAAACAGCCTCACTCGTGCCCAAGGTGGAGGGGCAGGAAAGAAAGTCTTGGCCTTCTCAGTCCTTGACCTACAAGCCAAGTGCTTGCAAGGAACTCACTCTACACGGCCTGCTTCCTGTGGCTGGGGCAGCGGGGCCAGCCGTTCCCTCCCCCGCCACACTCCACTTCCTCTGCTTAAAAACATCTCCCTTTGGTTATTTTAATCCAGTGAAGAAGCTGCAACAGGTTGAAATCCTCGCTCTGCCATTTACCAGACACAGGGACCTTGGATGAGTCATTCATTACCTCTGATCCTCAGTTTCTTTGTTTCTTCCGTGGGAATAATAACAGCAATGTTTTATCAGGTTTTAGTGAGAAATAATACTTGTGCAGCACATAACAAGTGCTCAATAAATGACAGTAGTATTCTCTCTCTCTCATGGGTGGGGGACACAAAACACAAACACCGGGTGAGGGGAGTCTCTGCTCATCTGTAAATGCCGCCCACAGGAAGCGGTCCGTCCTAACCAGCAGCCCTTGGAAGGCGGGCCCAGCCTGGCTTCCCTCACACGGCGCAGCCCCACGGTTTCCTAAGTACCCTCTGGTGACAACCGAGGCCTCATGAAGAGCCCAGTCATAGAGGATGACTCAAGGCCTGGGAGGGACAATACACAAGGAAATTGGTCTGGACAAACACTTGACTCCAAACATGAGTTTTACATCCCAGCTGAGCAAAGTCTTCTGAACAGAAAGCCAAACATCATGACAGGACAGAGTTTCCCTAAGACTTTCTGGAAGTAGGGGCGGTACCCACGGGGAGGTGTCACAGTATTTTGAGATCTCCGCTGTTTTTGTGCCTACAAGTCTGGCAGGGAAGGCACAGGTGGAGCAAAAACACGGAGAGGTCAAGCGACAGCCACGCGGTTCCCTGGGGGACAGATTTCACTAGCTCTCGGATCAGATTCTTCTGCCATCGTGCTGTGGTCACCCTTAGGAAAGGAGCCCAGCCAAGGTGGATTAACTACACGAGATCCTCAGAAGACTGGTGAGCAAATCTGCTCAAAAAGCCCAAATAAGAAGGAGCAGCCCCTTCCTTACCCCTACTGTGTCCCACATTGGACAGAGTCCTCAGTCCCCAGAGTCCCACGTGGGCCACGCAGGCAGGACGCTCCACTCCAGGGAAGGGCGTGGGAATTTTTTACAGCCTAGGGTCAGGTCACATGATCCCAATGCTTGCAAAGGCCTCTGGGAACTAACCACTGGACTCTGAAGGAGATCAGACAACTTGCCTTTAGCCTCTCCCCACCCCCACCCCGGGCCTGTGAGGGAAGCTGAGGCTTTTCTGTGCCTCTCCAGGGACTGGGAGGACACAGTTCTGCAGCCCCAGAGTGACCTCTCCCCCTTCCATCTGGGGGTGGGCAGGTTTCCCAGCAGCCTCTGAGCCTCAGATGTGACAAATGGAGTAGCACTGACACCGAAGCTCCCAAGCCCAGCAGTTTGAAGACTAAACTGTATTGATTGAGAATTTAATTGCTCCATAAAGGCTGAGTAAACACTGGCTGTCCATTGATCATACCTCAAGCCAGCTGGGGAGAGAAGGCTCCTGGACACACAGGACAGCCAGCCATTCCTAGAAGGGTGTCCCTTCCTCAGGGGCCCGCAGCCTCTGCCGCACACACTCTGCAGGCTGGTTAGCAGGTGACAGCCAAGGGGTGGTGGCTCCAGGAGGTGTGGTCAGGGAAAGAGGCTCTCTCAAGGCATGCAGTGGGAAATGCAGGCTACAAAGCCTTGTTTTTCTAATGGGGGGAAATGTGAAACCCAATGCATAAAAAAGTAAAGCCCCAGAAGGTTGCACACAAATATACTGACAGTGGTTCACTCTATATGACTGGATTTAATTTTTATCCTTTATATTCCTGTGTTTTCCACATTTCCAACAACTAGCAAGTGTAACGTATAATCAGAGAAAATAAATGTTATTTAAGATTAAATGAAATGTCTCCAAGAATTTCTCCTATGCTATTACCTATAAAAAATCCTAGCAACAGCTCCGTGGAAAGAGGTTGCTTCTGCAGCTGGACCTGGGCTCACCTCCCAGCTCCAGAGTGACTCGCAGAGGTCCCTCAACACCAAACTTCTCTCCATCCAGATTCCTATCTGTAAATGGGAGTAGCAGCCACCTCACAGAATTAAGTGAGAGAAAATACTGAGAGTGCAACATCCCTGGCATGTTCAAAAAATAGTGTGTTCAGTACATGTTAGTGTCTCCGCCATGCCGGAGTAGGGCCTACTGCGGGTGGGTCAGTTCCGTTTGCTAGGGCCCAGGGTGCCCCCCATCCCTGACCCTATTCCCTCCTCTTCCCCAGGGCTTGGTGTCATTCTGTGTCCTCCCTAGCACCTCCTCTTTCTGACCCCCCAGCCTCCTGTCATTACCCTAATAGAAGCCAATCTTCCTCATCTTGCCCCATTGCCACCCACGGAAACAAGTGGGTTAGATGCTGGGAGGCAGCTGGCCAGCTTCAGGGTCATTGTTCCGAATGTCACCGAGAGCCTGAGAGGGAGGGGAGCTGTGGGATAGAAAGTAGGGCTGCAATTACTAGCCTATTCAGCTCCCCAGAATAAAGCCCTGCCGTCAGCTAGCAGCGAGGAGGAGGGGGAGGGGAGGAAAGAGCCTGGCACGACTTGCTGCCCCCTGGCTGGCTCCAGGCCCACTCCCCCAGTTCTCACCTGAGGGCCTTCTACCCTGGTAAGCACAGGCAGTTTGCCTAGGGGTGTGTGAACCTAAGCACAATGGAGCCCATGATAACTCTGCCAGCCCATAACTGTTCCACTGGACCCCAGTCCCTGACGCTTACCACTGAGCCTCCCTCTCACAGACTCGCAGCTTCCAGACTTGCTCAACTTCGGGTCTTCCCACTTCTGGGACATCACTTCCTGGCAGGGTCCAGGTCCCAAGATAGATTTCTCTTGGCCCCATCCCCCAAAGGCTGTTCTGCTGGGGAAGGCAGCTAGCACACACAAACGAGGCTAGAGCTCCCTACTCCCTGGGAAGGGCTGAGGTCTCTGGCCTGGGCCTCTCCCCGGGGCCCAGGGTTTGCCTCAGGCTGCAGCAGTAGCAGCTCCTGCCCACCTGACCAGCTGCCACTACACCCCCAGGGGATGAGCCCAGTGGCAAAAGGAAAGGGGCTCTTGCTAAGCCCCACTGCTTGGGGTGGGGCAGGGAGGGGACACACCCCTCAAACTTGTGCTGACCTTGGTCACCACTGGCTTCAGGGTACAGAGGAAGAAGGTGAGAGGGCCTCTGTGGATCACATAAGAAGGACTCCAAAGACCCTGAGATCTGATGACCGGCTGGATTCCTTACTGGAGTCTCCTGCAGGACTCAACTGGCTTATTCCTACAAATGCTCAGAGGAGGCTGGTTCAGCGGGAGGCTGGCCGAGCTGGTGGGAAAGCAGACTGGCCGGCGGGGAGCAGCCTGGCTTGCCTTAGGGCTCTATGACCCACCCGCCCTGGGCTGGCCCCGCCTGCTTTCTGACCTCGACTTTCCTGTAGAGAAACTCACGGGCGAGGTTCAAGCTACATCGGAGGTGGGACACCTGCTAAGGGCAGGGGTTAAGGGCTGTGAAGGAGTCATGGAGAGGGTGGGAGCAGGGATGCTGGGAGTCTGATGGGAGAATATTTATCTCAGGAGGGAATTCCTGCAAGAATCCAAGAACAGACAGACCGACTGACACACACACTGTCAGAAAACATCTAGACAGCCTCCTCCCCAAGAGGCCGAGACACTGCCATCAGAGAGACAGACAGACAGTGATACAGACAGAAACACACTCTAGAGACTACAAACCCAACAGACAGGAATAACTGGGAACAGAGACAGACAACAGCTGGACCAACATGGGGGCCAGTCTCCCTGCCCCACCCAGGGCGGGGCGGCAGCAGGCAGCTCTTCCAGGAGCCAAAGGTCCAGAAAACCTTCCGCCTTCCGCCCCCCTCCCTAGAGCACCTCTGCCCCAAACTTGGGGCCTGCCCTTCAAGGGAACTGAGAGACTAGGTTTCCTACCATCCCACCCCTAGTCTTGGAAAAGAACCCTATTCCCTTGGAGCCCAGGCTCCATGAGGGGCAGCACCCCTCCCTGCCCCCACGTATACCGGCCTCTCTCCCACCCCTCCCCCAGGAGCCAGGCTGCAGGCGGGCCAGCCAGGCAGAGGAGCACCAGCACAGGGAAGCGTGGGAGGGGAGAATGTGACACAGAGCAAGGACCGAGGAAAACCCGAGGGACAATGTCTGCTGCTGGGGCCCCCAGGACTGGCTGCGGGAGGGTCTGATGTTACCCGCCCATGCCTGGCGCTGGGGCAGCAGCAATTAACCGTCCACTGAACTGACTGTCCTCCTGCCAGGGAGGACATTTTTAGGAAGAAGACCGGCCATGTGTCTGAACAGTGACAGCTCAGGGGAGGGGCCAGGGCCCTACCTCTTTCCTCCCAGACCACCTGGCACCACCCCACTCTCTGACCTCTCTCCTCCCTCCCACTTTCTCACGCTCCCATTTCTCTCCTTCCTTCCAGTTTCCAGTGAGCCATTTTCAGCGTGGAGGCATCGTGATGCCCCACGATGTGGGGAGCTCCTCAAGGATCCAAGTGGCCTCACCTGTCCTTACGTCCCGGCACGGAACTTGGCACAGAGACCACCCAGGGCATCGCACAGAGCCTGGTCCTTCCCTTTGCCTTCCCTCCTCCAACCTGGTTGCCGCAGGGAACAACCATGCCTCCCGCCGCCCTGGCTGGAAGGATCTGCATGTGTCATTGTGGCCCAACGGCCACAGGTCCCTCCTCAGGGTCCTGCCCAACCTCCTTGGACTCCCCTTGAAGGGAAATGAGTAGTGACGCCTTTCAGAGAGTCGTTTTCTGTCCTCAAGTTCAAAAGCCATCATTTCGGATTATTATCTAGCTATTTCCCAAGGAAGAAAGGGAACGCGTGGAGTTACTAAATCTGAAACCTGCAAGTGGCGAGCAGGGAGTGGAGCGGCCTGGGCGTGCACCTGGGTGGCCCCTGGTGCTCACTGGCTGTGTGACAGTGGGCAAGCCCCTGAGTGCCGCACACCTCACTCAGCGCTCACTTCAGACCGGATCACAACACCTGCCGGGGCTTGTTTTCCTAAGCAGGTGAGAGGCTCAGTGAGGTTACTTGTAGATGCTATTTCCTAGATAGCCCAACCCCTTCCTCCTACAGGTAAGGACAGAGGCCCAGGGGAGTGAAAGAATTTGCCCAAATTCATTCCAACAACAGGAGACTGTAGACGGGGCGAATTTTTGTCCAGAATGGAAAGGTCATGATTCCGAGTGAAGTCAAGAATGAGAGAAGTGTGCAGAACTGTGAGATGGAGAAACTGGTGCAAAAGAGAAGAAAGCTATGTACTAAGGGGCAGGGGCAGACAGCAGACAGGTCAGGGTGAGAGGGAGCAGAAGCTGATGTGGGAGGGGACGGGGAGTGGAGGAGCAGAAGGGCGGCCAGGTGGATGAAGGTGCGAGCAGAGAGGAGGAAGCAGGATGGAGAGCGGACATGGAAGGAGACAGGAAGAAAGAGGGCAGAGGGATAACCCAAAACAAGACGCAGGGCAAAGCCTGGGCCAGTGACACCAAGCCTTGACCTGCAATATTCCCTTCCTTCCCAGGTTGTCAGCTAACTCAGCGAAGGCTGAAACATCCCAGAAATGAAAGTCAGTCACCTTGGCTCATTTATGGAAGGAGAAAGATTCAGAAGAAAAATGTAAAAATTTGATATAAGAGGAAAGACGGGCATTCTCATTGGTTGAGCAACCACTGAGGGCCAGGCAGCCCATTGTGTTCGGTATATCCCGTCACATCCATTTCCCTTGATGTTTGAAAGTGTATTTTATATCGGTCGTTTTGAGGGGAGGGTGTAGGATTGGGATTTGAACAAAAGGGCCTAATGACCTCAAAAGTTGGGAATGGCTCATCTGGGGCCCAGAGGAGGCAAAGAGAAATGGCAGTATAAGGATGGAGGTACAAACAGGCAACAAACAAACAGAAGCACAAGACTCCAGAGGAAGAGGCCAGATGGTGCAGTGGTGCGTGCTTTGCACCGAGGGGAAGGGCGGTGGGGGTGGGGAGGGGAGAACCATCCACCAGTGAGTCCCACCTTTGGGAGGCCAGGTCAGCACAGGAGGGCTTCTGCTCGGCATCGGCGGCAGGGCAGCAGAACTGATGCAGCACAGTCTCATTCCTGGGGGCAGAGCAGAGGAAGACGGTCAGAGCTTGGCGGGACAGGCTGGGCCCTGCTCGGCTCCCTGACATCCCTGAAACCTTACGCCTGAGTCACTGAGGTCGCCAACACAGCTCCAGGGAAGGAGGTGCAGCGTGCATTCTCCGTCATCGAGGCCTCCTCAGCCACCCATTCGGCCCAGTTCCAACACCACCTCCTGCTTGCCGTCCCCCTGACCTGTCAACAGAACTCTTCCTCCTTCTGCACCTCATCCCCTCAGTAGGCTCCTCCAGAGCCATTTATTCCCTGTGTCTTTTATCACTATCACAGTTCTTTATAACCCTGTTCCCCACTGAGGTCCCGCAAGGCGGAACTAGGTCTGTCCACCTGAGATGCACAGAATGGCAGGCAGTCAACGTTTTAAAGCTGATCACATGCAAAGGTACAAAGCACTCCCACAGAGACGTCAGTGTTGCCAGCTGAAAAGCCAAGGTTGCGCTTGATGGATTTGTTTGACGCGGACGAAAGAGCCGATCCAGGAAGCAGAGATCCGGATGCCAGGGCCAGCTGGCCAGCTGTGTGGTACCCAGTTCACCTCTTCCGGGTCTCGGTTTATTCACAGATGAAATGAGGGAGTTGAACTTGAGAAGTGGTTCTCAACCCCATCTGCTTATTAGAATCACCAGGAGATCTGAAAATCTGCCCCTGCCTCCGCCCTGCCCACAAGGGCTGATTCACTTAGTCTGGCCTGGCTCGGGGGCACCGGGACTTTTTATAAGCTCTTAGGTGATTCTAAAGGCATTGAGAGCAATTAGACTACATAATTTCCAAGGTCCCTTCCACCTCTAAAATGCTGCGATTCTAATATCCACTTGGAGCCAACTTGGGATTTAGTATTGAAATTACTTTTTCATAAGTAATGCTGCCCATGGCCTTCTCTCTCTTAGCAAGCAGTCTGTGCTGGGCTTATGGAGGCAGAGTACAGACCTGTCAGACCTGGCAGGGCCCCCCGAGATCACCTGAAAGGGATTTTTTAACTTCTTTAGCTTCAGAACACTTTTTCCAAACCCGGTCTTTACTGGCAGCTGCTGAATTTGGCTATCGTCATGGGGGGAAAAAATTACATTGAAGCCTACCTTAATTTGACAAAAATAAATTCCAGAGAGATTGCATGTTTAAATGAGAAAAATAAAACAAGAGGAAATAAAGAAGGAAACTTAGGAATATAGCCTATGGGTTAAGGAGACTTCCAACAAAACAGGAAACTGAAAAGCCAGTAAGAAAAAGGCAAACATATCACTACACAAAAGGAAAACATCTAGTATGAAAAAAAGATACCCTATTAAATCAAAAGACAAATGACAAAATGGGAAAATATATTTGCAATACATATGACAGAAGGCATGTTAATATCCCACTTTGAACTCCCACAAATTCAGAGTGTAAAGACAAGCCCAGTACAAAAATGGGCAAAGGACAGGAATCCTAGCTGACACAAGAAGAAATCAAAGAGCCGACAAATACATGGAAAGATGCTCCCCCTATAGTAAGCAGGCAAGTGAAAATCAAAGCAACCATCCAGCCTAGCAAACATTAAAAAGACTAGTAAGTACAAGTGTGGGTGAGGATGTGGGACGAGAGGTGCCCTCCTGGTCCATTATCTGTGCAGATGTGAATTTTTACAGCTGTGTTTGGAAATTAAAAAGAACACACGTTGCCCTGGCCAATTTGGCTCAGCAGTTAGAGCCTCAGCCTGTGGACCAAAGAGTCATGGGTTCGATTCCAGCCAAGGGCACGTACCTCGGTTGCAAGCCGTCCCCGGCCCGTGGGGTCATGCAGGAGGCAGCCACTCGATGTGTCCCTTTCATGTCCATGTTTCTCTCTTTCTTTCTTTCTGTTCCTCTCTCTCCCTCCCACTCTATCTGAACAAAAATGGAAAAATGTCCTCTGAGGATAAAAAACAAACAAACAAACAAAAACACAGGTCTTCTCACTCAGCAATCCTACCTCTGGAATTTTATACCCTAGATATGCAAGTACCTGTTCATAAGGGCATTTGTACAAAATGTGTGGCAGTCTTATTTCTACTGGGGAAAAACAAAACAAAACAGCCAGAAATAACCTGAGTCCTAATTGATCAGGGAATAGTTGAGTAAACTGTGATAGCTTCATCTATACCATAGAACTATGTGTTATATCTCTACATGGGTTACACGCTGTATCTCCACATGAAACTGTGTGTTATATCTCTACGTGGGCTACACGCTGTATCTCCACGTGGAACTATGTGCTATAGCTCCTGGCTTGCTTTGATTTCCACAATATATAGCTAAATGAGAAATGTATATAGTTTTGTAAAATAAATATTAACTCCTTTCCCCAAAGGCAAATTCTATGCATTGTACTCTATTCATATATAAGTGCATACATAACTAAGCTACTAACATTGGATACCTCAGCAAGATTAGAATAGGGAAAAGGGGGAGTAAGTAAAAAAAGGGAAAGGAAAAAATGTTGTAATGTTAACTGAAAATGTTAAATATCAATTCTTGCTATTACTGTATTTACAATACATTAAAATTGAATGTGTATGGACAAGAACTCGAAAGTGTCAGGAACCAACATAAATATTAATGTCATTTCGGGATGGATCATGGGCAGTTTTTATGTTGGACTTTTATTCATTTAATGGATTATTAATTATAGATTATGTATAATCTATAGATTATAGATTAATATTTAATGCAACTAATATAGCTTTTTAAAAGAGCAATAAGGCAAATAATTGAATCTGACCCCTCATTTTACAGTTGAGAAGGCGGAGGCCTAAAACTAAGGAAGTGTTTTGTTTAGAGTTGTTCCCTGACTAAAGTCCAGTCTTCTGGTTACCCCAGTGTCCCCACCCAGCCCTGGTGTTTTGGGGCAAATCAGAGCCATTAGAGAATTGTCTTGTGACACGCCCAAGGGCTGCCTGGCATGAGCAGAAAGGGAAGAGGAAGAAGGAGACACGGCAGATTGGCTCAGAGCCCAAACAATGGAAGGGCAGGGAGACCCGAGTCTGTCAACAAAGCAGAGAACCTAGCCCTCCAGCCCAGTTCCTACCACCAAGTGCACCTGTGCCCCAGCGCAGGTCCAGAAGTCTGGCACAGCCGGTGAGAGCCCAGGCAAAGAGGCGCAGCCTGCTCACCACCCACGCCACTCACAGTCCAGGAAAGATAGTGCCCGACACAGTCACAGGCTGCGGGAGCCTGCCGCTTCCCAGGGGATCCTCCCAGGGCTGGGAGCTGCTCCTCGGACCAGCCGCCGAGCCGGACTCCATGGCTTTCCCAACTCAGCTGCGCTGGCCCACGCGGAGAGTGACATAAGCCTGGTGTCCCCAAGTACTTCCACGCCTGAGGCTTGGGATGGCAGTGCTACTGGGTTGTACTCTCTCTGGGGGTTCCTGCTGATGGGGTCCCTCAGTATAGCCCAGCTGCGAGGGGAAGCTTGCCTTCAGCCCTTCTCCAGTTTCTCGTCTATCTACCTCCTGCCCCGTGGGCCTCCTAAGCTGGAGCCAGGGGCTCCCCATCAGAACCTCCCTTCTTGCCTTCTCTTGGGGTTCATTTCATGATTAATTATAAGTCCTGTCCTGCCTGCCTCTGACCAGTCTGGCCACCTCTCCGGCTCAAGGTCATGGTCCAAATGCCCTGACCTGGGCAAGTCTTAGCTTAAGTTAGCTGAATGTTGCTTTCAGCCTCCCAGACTTCGTAAACCCTCCACCCCAAAGGAGAATTCTAACAAAGGGACCCAAAGAATTAATTACCGTTAAAAATAAAATTGGAGCCCTGGCCGGTTTGGTTCAGTGGTTAGAGCACCGGCCTGCAAACCAAAGGATCTTGGGATCGATTCCAGTTAAAAGCATAAATCTGGGTTGCAGGTTCGATCCTCGTCCCTGGTCAGGGTCGTGCAAGAGGCAGCCAATTGATGTGTCTCTCTCATATAGATGTTTCTCTCTCTCTCTCCTCCCTCCCTTCCACTCTATCTAAAATATCAATGGAAAAATATCCTTGAGTGATGATTAACAAAACAACAAAAACAATAAAATTGGACCCTTGGCTAGTGTGGCTCAGTGGTTGGAGCATCATCCCATGCACTGAAAGATTGCTGGTTGGATTCTAGGTCAGGGCACATACCTAGGTTGCGGGTTCCATCCCTGGTGGGGGAATGTATGGGAGGTACCCATTGATGTTTCTCTCTTTCTCTCTCTCTTCCCTTCTCTCCAAAATCAGTAAAACATATCCTCAGGTGAGAATTTAAAAAAATAATAAAGATAAAATAAATAAAGTTGGAGATGTGATGAGAAGAGCAACTTAACTCTATGATATTCTTTCCCAAAGCCTATAAGCCCAGTCTAACCGTGAGAAAAACATCAGACCAACCCAAATTGAGGACATCCTACAAAATATCTGACCAGTACTCCTCAAAACTGTTAAGGTCGTGAAAACCGAAAAGAGCTACAAACTGTCACAGCCCAGAGAAAAATAAGGAGACATGACAACTGTCATGTGGGAATCCTGGAACAGGGAGAGGTTATTAGTGGAAAACTAATAAATACGAATCAAGTCTAGAGTTTGTAAGTAGATAGATAGATAGATAGATGATAAAGTTGAGGTAGCAAAATGCTAATAATTGTATTTTAGCACTTTATAGTGTTTATCACATGGCATATAGTATTCTATTTTTTTTTTTTATCCTCACCCGAGGACATTTTTCCATTTTTTGTACAGATAGAGTGGGAGGGAGAGAGAGGAAGAGATAGAGAGAGAGAGAAACATCGACGTGAAAGGGACACATCGAGTGGCTGCCACCCGCACGACCAACCAGGGCCGGGGACAAACTGCAACCGAGGTACGTGCCCTTAGCGGGAACCGAACCCGGGTCTCTCCGGACCGCAGGCCGACGCTCTAACCACTGAGCCAAACCGGCCAGGGCGGCACATAGTATTCTAAACACTTTCCGTGTATTAACTTGTTCATTCTCACAAAACAGCCAACAAAATGTTCTCATTATTCTACAGATGAGAAAACTGAGGCATAGTGAGTTTGTGACCCACTGATGAAATCAGGCATCAACATATGCTTCATTTCTTATGACAACTCCTATGGTATGTTTTATTTTGTTTTTACAAGTGAGAAAAACGAAGACTCAGTGGAGGTAAGTGACTTGCCCAAGGTCACATAGCTGATTAGTAGCAGCCTAAACCCCAGTCAGGCTTTGCAATCACATAGCCCTCAGCTCACCCCGAGTATGAGACTGGGAAGGGCCTTCTCAGAGCCACCACTTGGCACAGTTCTGGGAGCATTATCCCCATTGTAGGCTGTGGGGCTCATAGCCTAAGGCTGTGGCCCTCGGTTCTGGAGCTGGAAGGTCCCCAAGGAATTTGCCAATGGAAGAGGCCCTCTGGAGAAGGAATATTACCCATTCTGAGTCCTTGGTTCTTGAAATTCCAAAGGAGGGAAGTTTGTGGTCTCCAGGCTAAACGTTTATTTCTTGGATTTTTAATTCCAGGGCCCATGACTTTAGGCAGAATTCAGCTCTTCCTGGTTTTAGCGATCTCAAGTGCCCCCAACTGATGAGTCTTGATGGGGCAGCTGGATTGTAGGTGGATGTAGTGAAACCAAAATGCGTGGCTGTCTGGACCCAGAATGAGGACAGTGGGGTGTGGCCGGTCCCTGGTCACGCTGGGGGCGGGCTGGGGAGGAGAGGAGCGAAGCCAGGAGCAGCTGGCTGGGCAATTTCAGGCATCACCCAAGCAAGATGGGGTTAGGGTCCTCAGAGAAGGCAATGTGGACCTGCAGGCAGAGGGGAACCTCGGGCTCAGCCCCAAAGGGCCCTGTTTCTTCACTAGGAAGCGGAGAAGAGAGCGGGGTGCTGCGGGAGACCTGCGGGCGCTGGTGGGCGGAGGGGAAGAAGACAAGGGCTGGGAGGAGCCGAGGAAGCTCCGCTGGCCCGTAGGAGACTATGGGGCTGCACACCTGTACCTCCCGAGTGTATTTTGTCTGAGACTCTGGGTTCCACTGCAAGGCCATGGGAATAGCTGAGTCGTTTAGAGGAAGTGGTGATGTGTGCAGTCCTGCAGTGGGTGAAGCCGGCAGAGGGATGGAGAAGGGGATTCCCAGGAGGAAATCAAAGGGGAAAAGCCAGGGACCCAGTGGGGCAACTTTGAAGAAAAAAAATCCCTCCTCTTCACCAAGTAGAAGACAGCAGATCTAACCACCAGTCTTTCAAAGGAAGTAGTCAGGGAACATCTCTGAAGGTGCTGTCTTGAGTTCCAGAAAAAGGGAGAAATCGCCTGGCCGGTGTGTCTCAGTGGTTGAGCATTGACCCATAAACCTAGAGGTCGCCAGTTGACATTCAATAATATTTTATATTAGTTTCAGATGTACAGTAAAGTGGCTGGACAATCATATACTTTACAAAGTGACCCCCCAATATTTCAGCTATCCACATGGCACCATATATGGTTATTAGAATATTATTGACTGTGCTATACTTGACCTCCCCATGACTATTTTGTAAGTACCAATTTGTACTTCTTAATTAATCCCTTCACCTTTTTTACCCAACGCCCCTCCCCCCTCTGGCAACCATCAGTCTGTTCTCTGTACCTATGAGTCTGTTTCTGTTTTGTTTGTTTGTTTACTTTGTTCTTTAGATTCCAAATATAAGTGAACTAATATGGTCTTTCTCTGGCTTATTTTACTTAGCATAATACCCTCTAGGTCCATCCATGCTATTGCAAATGGTACGATTTCATTCTTTTTTATGGCTGAGTAATATTCCATTATATATATATAAATATAATATATATATATATATATATATATATATATATATAATCACAGCTTTTTTGCCTACTTGTCTGTTGATCTGTTGATGTGCACTCGGGTTGCTTCCATATCTTGGCTATTGTGAATAATGCTGCAATGAACATAGGGCCGCATATATCCCAAGAAAAATAAATAATTCTTAAAACACACTAATAAAAAGACAAAACCTTTATAGAAAAATGTACAGAAGATTTGAACAGATACCAAAACAATATACTAATGATATTATTAGTCATTAGGGAAATACAAATTAAAACCACAAGATACCACCACAGCCAGGTGGCTCAGTTGGTTGGAGCATCAACCCATATACCAAAAAAGGTTGCAGTTCCAATCCCTGGTCAGGTGTGTATGGGAGGCAGCCGATCCATGTTTCTCTCTCTCCCTTCCTCTAGCTCTAAAATCAATAAACATATCCTTGGGTGACAATTTATTAAAAAAACACAAGATACCACTTAGAATGACTAAATTTTTAAAAATCTGACAATACTAAAAAAGGTGTAGAGTACTCTCGTATGCTTCTGGTGGGAACGTAAAATGGTGCAGTCCTTTGGAAAGCAATCTGGCAGTTCCTTATAAAGTTAAACACACATTTGCAGTATGTCCCTGCAATGGCATTGATAGATATTTACCCAAGATAAATAAAAACGTATATTGACATAAAACTATTCATAGCCGCAAATGTTCGTAGCAGTAAAAAACCAGCAACACTACACATATATATGGTCAATTGATCTTTGACAATGGTGCCAAGAATGCACAATGAGGAAAAAATCATCTTTTCAACAATGTTGTTGGGAAAACTGGATATTCACAAGCAAAAGAATGAATTTGAGCCCATATCTTACTATACACAAAGATCAATTCAAAATGAATCAAAGACTTAAACACAAGACCTGAAACTGCAAAAATCTTAGAAGAAACCAGGGAGGAAAAGTTTTATGACACTGGTCTCAGCAATGGTCTCGGGGGACGTGATGCCCAACGCACAGGCAACAGAAGCAAACATAGACAGGTGGCACTACATCAAACTAAAAAGCTCCCACAGAGCAAAGGAATCATCAACAAAGTGAAAAAAGTCAACCAATAAAATGGGAGCAAATATTTCCAAACCATATATCAGATGAGGGGTTAGTTTCCAAAGTATATAAGGAACTCCCACAACTCAAGAGCAAAAAAAAATTAATAACTCAATTAAAAATGACATAAAGACTTAAGTAAACATTTCTTCAAAAAAAGGTATACAGATGGTCAATGGGTGTATGAAACGAACCTCAAAGTCACTACTCATCAGGGTAATGCAAATCAAAACCATGATGAGATTCTACCTCATACTTGTTAGGATGGCTATTATGAAAAACAAAACAAAAGGCAACAAGTGTTGGCAAGGATGTGGAGAAATCAGAACCCTTATACACTGTTGATGGAAATGCAAAATGGTGCTATGGAAGACAATATGGAAGTTCCTCAGAAATTAAAAATAGAACTACCATATGATCCAGAAATCCCACTTCTCAATATGTATCCAAAGAATTGAAATCAGCACCCCGAAGAAATATTAGCATCCCAATATCATTAGCACTATTTACAATAGGCAAGATTCACAAACAACCTTAATTGGTGAATGAATGAGTTAATAAAGAAAATGTAGCTTTGGGTGGTTTGGCTCAGCAGTTAGAGAGTTGGCCTGCGGACCGAAGAGTTGCAGGTTTGATTCTGGTCAAGGGCATGTACCTGGGTTGCAGGTTGGATTCCTGGTCCCAGTCAAGGTCATTTGGGAGGCAACCAATCCATGTCGCTCTCACATTGATGTTTCTCTCTCTCTCTCCCTACCTCCCACTCTCTCTAAAATCAATGGGAAAATGTCCTTGGGAGAGGATTAACAACAACAAAAAATGTATATGCATACAATGGAATATTATTTAGCCTTAAAAACTGAAATCCTGCAGTATGTCACCATATGAATAAAATTTGAAGACATCCTAAGAAAAATAAGCCAGTCACAGAAGAACAAACACTACATCATCCCACTTACATGAGGTATCTAACACAGTCATACTCATAGAATCAAAGACTGGTATGGTGGTTACCAGGGGCTGGGGGAGAGGGGGAGTGGAGAACTGCTAACCAGTGGGCAGCTACGCAAGACAAAGAAGTTTGGAGATCTGTTGTACAACACTGTGCCTGTAGCAATACTGTATTGCACACTTAAAAATGTGTTAAGAAGGAAGATCTTGTGTCAAGTGGTCTTACCACAATAAAACAAAATAAAATTTAAAAGTTAAACATCAATGTTTTGGATTGAATATTTGTTTCTTGAGATGTATGACTAAAGTGAGTGGTTCCCCTTTGTGAGCACCTGAGCCCTGCCAGGAGAGTAGGGGTGGGGGGGGCTGGTTCAGTGTTAATTCAAGGGGTGCACAAATACATAGGCACACCGAGCATCGTCTGTAAATTAAATAGATGATATATCCTGCACACATCTGGATGGTGTGTTCTAAATGTATGTAGAGGAGTTATTATCAACAAAATAAAGATCCACGTTATAGAACAACAGTAACCTAAATACCCATTAACCAGTAAATGGAAAAACAAATTGTAGTACAGCTATACAATGGAATACTAGTGAGCACTAAAAAGGGATGAGCTTACTCATACATGCACCAACGTGGATGAATTTCAAAAGCGTTATACTAAGTGAAGGAAGCTAGACACAAAAGCCTACACACTGCATGATTCCATTTATATAACATTCTAAAAAAAGGCAAAACTATAGTGACAGAAAGCAGGTCAGCTGCAGCGATATTAGAGGGGAGAGGTTAAACTACAAAGGGAACAAGGGATTGTTTGGGATGATGGGAAGGTTCTACAGCTTGACGGAGATCATGGTTACAGAACCGCAGACATCTGTCAGCACTTACCAAACTATACAGTTAAAGGGTAAATTTTATTATATATATATATATATATATATATATATATATATATATATATATGACATTTTTAAAAGACCAAAATCTTTTTCTTCCCCTTCTCACTTCTCAGTACTTCAAGAGGCTTTAGAACAATTTCTTTTCTTACTTCGCTCCTCCCATTCCCCACAGATCACCTAATTATTAACCCCGATCCAAGCAGCAGGGAAAAAAACCACTGTATTTTCCCATCCTTCCAATTGCTAGATTGGATTTTCAGAGACCAGATGGCTCATGACTAAGCCAAAGGAGTCCAGGGGGGCAGAAACTAGGACAAAGAAAATCAGGGGTGAGGATGGTTGAATGGGAAAGGTTTTGGACCTGGGCCTAGGGCTGAACATCCCTGGGAAGTGCAGTAGTGGTGCTGAGAAGGTGGAGACCCAGCCCCCACTCCACTACTGCTGGCCCTCAGGAGGGTCTAACATGGTCAACGAGGCTTTTATTCCTCACTGGTTTATGTCACTGAGCTGTGGGGATTCAGTAAGACTTCGAAGGTGAAACTGCCTTGAGAGAAACATTCTGAATCCTGCACAGATGCAAAATTGTATCAGGACCATTATTGACATTGTTCGTCTTTGCCACCTCGGAGCTCAGCAACCCCTTCTTTGCAGCAGACAGACCTCCCAGGACGTCAACTTGACGTCGTTCTCCCTAGTCCCTGGCCCCTCCTCCAGGCCTGGGGCTGTGGGGATCGGTTTCCTTTACTCTTCAGTGGAATCTGCCACTGCCCAGTCTTCCACAGAAAGTCTTGGAAAGATCTTTATAAGGCAAGTGATTGCAGATGTTCCAGCAACTAGGGGCAAAAGGTGACAGAAAATGTCATTCTGGTGATATCCAGGTCTGGAAGGGCAACCAGGCTCAGTGTTCACTGCTCAGTCCCAACAAAATCTGAGATCTCCCTGTGGACCTCACACTCACCTGGACTTGCTTCTTTCATTCTCTGCTCACTTGGAGAGAGTTTTATTTTATTTATTTATTTATTTATTTATTTATTTATTTATTTATTCATTTCATTTCATTTATCTTCAGTTAAGCGGGAGGGAGAGAGGGAGCAAGGGAGAGAGAGAAACATGGACACATCGACTGGCTGCCACCCACACGACTCCAACTGGGGCGGGGACCAACTGCAACCGAGCTAGGTGCCCTTAGTGGGAACCGAACCCGGGACTCTCTGGTCGACGCTCTAACCGCTGAGCCAAACCAGCCAGGGCTCCTTGGGGAGAGTTTCAAAGGTCATCTCGTTCATGCTCCCCAAGGAATAGAAGGTTCCAGACTCCTGGAGAGTTACCTGCCTCTCCTTTTCCGAGAGCTTTTCCCTGACAACATGCTGCAGGCTCTTCAGATGTTCATATGAAGAAAATGCCTTAGGTCTCGCGGTAACCCTGTTTCTCTCCCGCGTTCTCAGGAGCCCCAGTGCCCCAGGGGCTGCCCCAGGGGCCACTCTGAGATCAGAGGAAAGAGGAGAAGCAGAGCATGGAACCTTACACTGCACCCCACGCAGCTCTGATTTGGTCTGTTTTACCTATTAGGGATGCCCATCAGATTCAACTTAGGGGGAACCTTTCCTTGTTTAAAAAAACATCCTTCTAACCCAAAGCCCTTCAAAGCCCTCCTACTGCAGCTACTGAAGGTCCCTAGATCTGTCCAATCACAGCTCCTCTTGGAGAGGGTCTGCTCCCGCCCTCCCTGGCCCGCCCCCGTGGCCCGCCCCCGTGGCTCGCCCTTTCTCACTGCCTGGAGGAAGTCTTGAGTAATCCTACCTAACTCTGCACGAACTCTGCCCTGGTTTCCTCCTCTGTAAAATGGGGTTAGTAACAGAAAAATTTTTTTTCTTGTAATCCTCACCCGAGGACATTTTCCATTTTTTGTTCAGATAGTGAGGGAGGGAAAGAGAGGGAGAGAGAGAAACATCGACGTGAAAGGGGACACATCGAGTGGCTGCCACCCACACGACCCAACCAGGGCCGGGGACAAACTGCAACCAAGGTACATGCCCTTAGCGGGAACCGAACCCAGGACTCTCTGGACTGCAGGCCAACACTCTTAACCTCTGAGGCAAACCAGCCAGGGCAACAGAAATTCTTTAAAGTGTTGTTTTGAGGATGAAATGAGTTAAAACATGTAAAGCACTTAGAACTTGGCACATAGTAAATGCTTAATAAATGTCAGCTGCTATTAATGTCCTATTTCTGCCAGCTTTGCCTCTCTCCCTTTCATCTCCGGGAGAGGTGTTCCCTCTTCTCTCAGCCCCATCCAGCCTCTACAGCTCTTCATCCTCTGCCCCCTGCAGTCTTCAGGGCTGTCATTTTCTCCTCAGCATTTATCTCTCATCTAAAAACATTACTTGTGCCCATAACTCTTCCCCGCCTCCTACAGCCGGCCTTTCAGGAAGAGTTGTCTGCTTCCAGGGACTTCCTTTCACCTTGATCTCCTGCCAACTTGCCGAGATTGACAGCTCTTCCCACAGGGCCCTAATAGACCTCTCACCAGGGAGGTCCCCAAGGATCTGGTTGTCCATCCAGCAGAACTTCTCAGCGCCTAATTGACTTTTCTGTAGTTATTGGTTGGCCAAACCCTCCTTCTTGTGACCCTCCTCTCTTGACTTCCAGGGAGTGGTCTGCTTGCTCTTCCTACTACCACCTTGTTTTCACGGTGACCGGAGGAACCAGCCACCGTGCCAGGAGGAGCCCAAATGAGCCCACAGAGAGGTCCACGTGGGCAGGAACAACCAACCACCTCCAGCTCCCCAGCCAGTTGATGACCATCCTGAAAACAAGTCTCCCAGCCTTAGTCAAGCCTCTTCAACGGATGCCGTGTGAGCAGAAAAGAGCTGTCCCTAACCAGCAGGTTTCTAAGCAAAACAGATACTTATTGATGTACAGTGTAAGCTCCAGGGTGTTTAGAAGACACTTAATTGACGCGCGCGCGAGGGGGGGTTATTACGCGTCTCACAGTGGATTATAGTTGTTGGCCTCTCTGTCACCCCAAGTAGACAATAAGCTGCTTCTGGGAGAGGCATCTCTGCATCAGATATTGATTGAAGTAATGTGGCACTTCCACACCCCTCAGCCCTGCGAGGCCGGTACCAATGTGTGCCATTACTCCCTTTTGACAGACAAGAAAATTGAGGCTGAGGGAAAAGAAGTGGCTCAATTCAAACCGCAAACAGTGGACCTCATCCCCTCTTCACAAGTCCTTAAGAAGGCTTCGAGGTACCCTTTCCCCAACAGAAAAGATCATCTCCTCCTTTCTCAGTGTCTCCCCACAGAGCTCAGAAGACAATGAACACTCCATAACTGCTTGCTTGTCCATTTATTCACTGGGCACTTACTGCCTGCCAGGAACTTGATGCACAGTAACTGGATAACAATAGTTATATTTTACAGGTGAATAGAGCGCTTTAGTAACAAGGTCAATGGTCAGACTGCTAGAAAGAGGCTGTGGTAGGACTTGAATCCAGACCTGGTCTCAGCCCCCACATTATTCTGCCACAGAAGAGGCTGTAGTGTACAGCGGACCAAACAGGAGGCCTGGGTTCAAATTCTAGAGACATCTAGCTGTGTGGTTTGGAGCTAGTCACTTGAGCTCTCTGAGCCTACTGCCTTATCTGTGAAGTCCACTACCTCCCTGGGGTACTTTGAGTGTCATAAGAGGCAGCCGGCATGAAGGCTCTGGGGATGATGCAGAGAACAGGCAACGTGGGATTGCTCGTTGCTACTGCAATGGCCCATTTCATGGACCACCACCATGCCCTTCTGAACACAAGATTTTATTTCAGGGAGGCAGCAGACACAGGGGGATGACTTTTGCTTGGAATCAGGCCAATGTGAGTATACATAGCACCTCTGCCATCTACAGCTCTGTGACTTGAGAAAAGTCTCTTAACCACTCTGAGCACTTCACTTCTCTCTCAAATAGGCATTATGATGGTAGGAGCTCATGCGATAGTTGCAGAATTAAATGAGAAAATGTACCTTAGGAGTTCAGCTCATAGTGGTATGTAATAAATGGTAGTCACTCCATTCTTGTATTTTCCAGTCCCATGGCACACTCCATGTCTGTGTGTCTATCCCCACGCACATGCACAGGCCTGCCACCGAGTGCCTGTCCAACACGGGCTGGGCGGAGGGCAGAGTCTGCCTGGGTCAAGTGCATTTCTTTTTAAAGTTTCACTTACACATACAGTGTTATCAACTATGGTCATCATGTTTTCCATTAGATGCTCAGACCTTTCACTTAATAGCTGAAACTCTATGCCCTTCTACCAACCACTCCTTATTCTGCCACCTCTCAGGCCCTGGCAACCAATTTTCTATTCTTTGTTTTCAAGTTCGACTCTTTTTTTTTTTTTTAAGATTCCACATATAAGTGACACCGTGTAGTGTTTGTCTTTCTTTTTTTTTTTTTATCCTCACCCGAGGACATTTTTCGATATTTTGTTCAGATAGAGTGGGAGGGAGAGAGAGGAAGAGAGAGAGAGAGAGAGAAACATCGACGTGAAAGGGACACATCGAGTGGCCGTCACCCGCAGGACCTGACCAGGGCCGGGGACAAACTGCAGCCGAAGTACATGCCCTTAGCGGGAACCGAACCCAGGTCTCTGTAGACCGCAGGCCAACCCTCTAACCACTGAGCCAAACCGGCCAGGGCAGTGTTTGCCTTTCTCTGGTTTATTTCACTTAGCGTAATGCCTTCAAGGTCCATCCACATTGTCCCAAATGGCAGGATTTTTTCTTTTTGTGGCTGCATAATATTCCATTGTACGTGTGTGTGTGTGTGTCTCATTTTTTCTTTATCCATCATCCATTGATGGATACAAGTTGATTACATGTCTTGGCTGTTGTGAATAATGCTGCAATAAACATGTGAGTGCAGATATCTCCTCAAGAGCTTGTTTACCTGTACATATATAAAGCCAGAAGTGGGATTGCTGGATCATATAGTACTTTTGTATTTTTTAGCTTCTTGAGAAACCACCAAACTATTCTACATGGTGGCTGTACCAATTTATAATCCCACCAACACTTGTTATCTCTTGTCTTTTTATAATATCCATTCTAACAGGTGTGGGATGATTGTGGTTTTGATTTGCATTTCCCTATGATTAGTAATGTCCAGCACCTTTTCATGTCCTGTTGGACATTTGTATGTCTTCTGTGGAAAAAAATCTGTTCAGATCCTTTGCCATTTTTTAAAAATTAATTTTTAGAGAGGAAGGGAGAAGAAGAGAGAGAAACATTGATGTGAGAGCAAGACATCGATTGACTGCCTCTTGCACACCTTCAACGACAGACAGAGCCTGCAACCCAGGCATGTGCCCTGACTGAGAAACGAAACAGCAACCTTTTGGTGCATGGAACCATGCCCAACCAACTAAACCACGCTGGCCAGGGCATCCTCTGCCCATTTTTAAATCAGATTATTTGTTTCTTATTAATGGATTCTTTGAGTTATTTCTATATTTTGGATATGAACCCCTTATCAGATATATGATTTGCAAATATTTTCTCCCATTCTGTTGGTTCCTTTTCATTTTGTTGATGGTTTCCTTTGCTACGCAGGAGATTTTAGTCTGCTGTAGTCCCACTTGTTGGTTTTTGCGTTTGTTGCCTTGTGCATTCCTTATCACATTTACCACAGTGATGGGCACACAATGCTGCTGTCTCTTCCTTTCATAACAGCTCTTCACAGTTTATACAGCATTTTCTCACACAGCTTCTTTTAATCTGTGTACCACCTTGTGAGTTATACCTAGTTATTCCACTTAGCATATGAGGAACAGAGACGTGGTAAGGGGTGGAACCAGCATTGCACTGAGGTCCTCTGGTCCTAGGAGTGCTCCGTCACGGGGCAGCATGGGAGGAACAAATACTCGAAGGAGGAATTTCATCAGGGCCCTTTCTCAAACCACTTTGGCCACTGGGATGGCTCTGGAATCTTAGGCAGATTATCTGACCTGCTTCAGCCTCAGTTTTCCCAGCTGTAAAGTGGAGGTCATAAAAAATAAATAAATAAATAAATAAATAAATAAATAAAATAAAAAACAACAACAACAACAAGAAAAACTACCTCATAGGGTTGTTGTAAAGGTCAAACAAGATAATCCATGTCATGCTTAGCATACAGTGCTTAGCACGCAGCAGGGCAACATGGAAAATCTGGATTGTGTACTAGTATGGGGTGCAGGAAATCCAATGTTCAAAGCCCAGTTTTGCCACTTTTTAGCTAACAGCTTGGCTTGCCTGAGCCTCAGTTTCCTTACCTGTAAAATGGGGTCGGTACAGTTAGTATTTACCTCCAAGTGTGATTGTGAGGATTAAATGAGCGGATATAGCTAAAGTGCTTAGAATGTGCCAGGCCCCCGCTGCTCCCAGACCTGGAGTTCCTTGCCCTCCGCCCTGGAGGCGAACACTCAAAATCCTCACAGCAGCTGTGGGGGACAGCACAGCTTCTGTCTGTATCTGAATGTATGATTAAGAAACAGGCTGAAGTGGATGGACGCCTCAGCCAGAGACCCAAGCTGCCCCAATCTCCAAATCTCCCAATTTTGCCCACCCTTCGGGTCCAGTGCCGGAGACATTTCCTCTGCAAAGTCTTCCCTCGCCCAGGCTTGTGCCCGCCCGTCTGCCTGGGCTGGAAGCTGCCCCTCTGGACTCCACAGCCGCCTGCCTGTGAGGCGAGCAGGCTCCACACAGACTTTCTCCACATTGTATTGCCAATGTCTATATATATGCTGCAAATCCCTATGCTAGAGGGAGCTTTCCAGGACAGAGCCGTGACTGTGACCAATTCATGTCTACATCCAGTACAGGATGTAGCCTGGCTCGTGGCAGCAGATACCATTCTATCAACTCAACACATGAATAAGTCTCTATTATTGAGCATGTTGGAGAGAAATGGGGAATTAAACATGCACATATATGAAATGGGCACATGCATGGAAAACACTCAAGTAGCCCTGGCCGGTTTGGCTCAGCGGTTAGAGCGTCGGCCCGCCGACCTGAGAATCCTGGGTTCGGTTCCTGCTGAGGGCACGTACCTTGGTTGCAGTTTGTCCCCTGCCCCGGTTGGGGCTGTGTGGGTGGCAACTAGTCGACGTCTCTCTCTCACATCGATGTTTCTCTCTCTCTCTTCCCCCCTCTCTCCCTCCTGCTCTATCTGAAGATAAATGCAAAAATGTCCTCGGGTAAGGATAAAAAGAAAGGAAAGAAAGTCAGAGAGAGAGAGAAAGAAAGAAAACACTCAAGTACGTACCACAGAGACACCATCATCTCATGTGCAAGGCAGTGTGTCATTTGGTGTCATCCACCTTACAGATGAGGAGACTCAGAGAGACTAAGACATTTGCTTCATGTCACACAGCTTGGCCGTCTTGGGGAAGCTTAACTCAGACCAGCAAACTCAATCTGTACCTTGCATGGGCCAGAAGGCCCCCCGCTCCTCCTCTTCTACACTCGCCAGCCCCGCCCCGCCCTGGCACCGCCAGGCTTCCTCTCAGTTCCCAGGCTGCATGCTGCCCTCTCCCCTTCCTGCCCAGCAGGGTGGCACTGCCAGCAACCCCAGAGCAGTCCGTTGCCTAGCTCAAAGCCTATTTGTGTGACGTCCAGCACCTTTGCAGGGAGCCAGGAGGGTGCCTGGCACCAGGCAGGGTGGCTCCGTGTGAAGGACAGAGCTGGGAGCTTGGCTGCACCTGCCAGCTTCCCTCACAAGAGATTTCTTTATTACCTGGCAGATGGGTACCTGGCTGCTGGGCAAAGACAGCCTGAGAAAACAGATCAAGGCCATCCGGCCCATGCCAACCTCAGAGGCTGCTGTGCACTGTGGCCTCCCTCACGACGCCAGAGCAGCATGCCCACACGGCATCACCCACCGCCTTAGTCAACTGTGGGCGTGCACTGCTTTCCCAAGAATAGTGAAGGTAAGTCCCCATCAACAATAATGACTGCGTGCCCTGGCCGGTTTGGCTCAGCGGTTAGAGCGTCGGCCTGCGGTCTGGAGAGACCCGGGTTCGGTTCCCGCTAAGGGCGCATACCTCGGTTGCAGTTTGTCCCCGGCCCTGGTTGGTCGTGCGGGTGGCAGCCACTCGATGTGACCCTTCGCGTCGATGTTTCTCTCTCTCTCTCTCTCCCTCTCACTCTATCTGTACAAATATCCTCGGGTGAGGATAAAAAAAAAAACAAACAAACAAAAAAAATAATGGCTGCGTTTGTGCAGTAGTTCTAACTTATGGAAAATGGCAGTAGTAGGAATAATAATATTACGTATTATAATTATTAATGTTAATATTAATGCCAGTTGACTGATGAGGAAACTACGGCTAAGCAAGGTCTGAGGACCTCCTGAGAACCCACAGCCGAGACTCCAGCCCATGCCCTTCCACTGCTGCGCGCTGCCCCCGCACCCCCTCTCACTACACCACTCAGCCCCACGGCAGGCCTCTGCAAGGGAGGTGGCCCTGGGCGGGGGGAGGAAGAGCCTTGATCCTGCCTTCCACAGATAGACAGACACTTGGAGTTAGAAAAAACATAAAACCGCATCCAGCCAATCCCCAATCCCACAGCTTCAGTTGACCTCCTCGCTACCAGTTCATGTGTCCCCACCCAACTGACATACCTACAGAAATACCTCTTACTGCTGGCAACCAGCTGCATGCTAACATACAACAGGCTTTTATATATACCTGCTTGGGTATGCAAAGATTAATACACATAAAAGCAGACACATACCTCTTGGTGCACACACACGTGTGCACGCGCGCGCACACACACACACACTCAACATGCACACCTCACTTCATAAACACATTCAGAGCTCTCATAAAAATGCACGTAGGTCCTTTGGTATCTATAGAGGATTGGTTACAGGACCCCCCGCAGATGCCAAAATCTGCAGATGCTCAAGTCTCATATAGGTGTAGTATTTTCATATAACCTATGCAACACCCTCCCATATACTTGAAATGATCTCTAAATTACTTATCATTCCTAATACAGTGTAAATGCTATGTAAATAGTTGTTATACTGTATCATTTAGGGAATAATGGCTGGAATAAAAAGTTTGTACATGTTTAGTATAGACTCAAGCATGTAGCCCTAGTTACATAATATATATCAGCAACATCTTTTCTTTCCTGCACATATTTTTGACCCATGGTTAGTTGAATCCATGGATGCAGAGCCCTCGGATACACGGAGCTGACTGTAGTCCCAGTCTCACACTCAGTATAAACTCCCTACACTTATTCACACACAGTCCTACACACACTCTTGGATGTGTAGATACACATATTTTCACATACAACCTTGCATGTGCAGGTGTGTGCACACAGCCATTCACACACATACAGGACTGAGACCAAGAATGTTCCACGCCCTATGTGAGCGCTGCAGAGCGTGTTGGCCATAGAAGGATGCCATGTCCCATAAGGACCTGTAAATCATCCATCTCCTGGCTACATGTGGATGGCATTCTGCCAGCCCTCTAGCTCAGTCTCGCATGGCCTGACAGACGAGTGGGCCAAGGGCCAAGTTCAGAGCTGCAGCATCAGGAACAACTGGCACATGGTGCCTCCAGCCTTTTTGTCCCTGAACACTGCGCCACGTTCTGGATCAGGCCTGGCCTCGGGCAAGCACTTCCCACACCACCGGGGACCCACTCTAGAGTGGGGATAGCTATGTCAGAGCATAAGAGGTTAAAACTTCCATGTGACTCTTTAAGATGCCACTTTAGTTGTGTGACCCTGTGTGGGTCATCTTAACCTCTCTGAGCCTGTTACCCCATCTGTGAAATAGAATTGTGTGGATAAATGAGATAATAAATGTACATAAATACCTACAATATAACAGAAATTAGTACATGGGTGTTGAAGAATTAAATAAATGAGTATCAGCCCTGGCCGGTGTGGCTTAGTGGATTAAAGCATCATCCCATACACCAAAAGGTCTCAGGTTCAATTCCCAGTCAGGGGACATACCCAGGTTATGAGTTCAGCCCCCAGTTGGGGTGCATAAGAGACGCAACCAATCAATCTTTCTTTCCCATTCCTCTGAGGTTTGTCAGTCTGTTCCCTATGTTCATGACTCTGAATCTGTTTTGAGAGACAGCTTATTTTGTTCATGATGTTCCATAAATAAGTGAGATCATGTGATACTTGTCTTTCTCTGACTGACTTCTTTCCCTCAGCATAATACTCTTCAGGTCCCACCATGTTGTCTCAAAGGATAAGAGATCTTTCTTTCTTACAGCTGCACAGTATTTCATTGTGTAAATGCACCACAACTTTTTATCCACTCATCTATTGATAGACACTTGGGCTGTTTCCAGATCTTAGCTATTGTAAATAGTGCTGCTATGAACATGGGGGTACATATATTCTTTCTGATTGGTGTTTCAGGCTTCTTAGGGTATATTCCTAGAAGTAGGATCACTGAGTCAAATGGCAATTCCATTTTTAATTTTTTGAGGAAGTACCGTACTGTTTTCCATAGTGGCTGCCCCAGTCTGCATTCCCACCAGCAGTGTACTAGAGTCTCCTTTTCTCCACATCCTCTCCAGCACTTGTTGATGGCAGCCATTCTGGCAGGTGTGACGTGATATCTCATAGTTGTTTTAATTGCATCTCTCTGATAATTAGAGATATTGAGCATTTTTTCATATGTCTCCTGGCCATTTGTACTTCCTGTTTAGAGAAGTGTCCATTCAGGTCCTCTGTCCATTTTTTAAAAACATATTTTTTCTTTATTGATTTTAGAGAAAGAGAAACATTGATTAGAGAGAACATTACACATCGGATGGCTGCCTCCTGCATGCCCCCCAGTGGGAACTGGGCCCACAACCTGGGCATGTGACCTGATCAGGAATCGAACTGGTGACCTCTTGGTGCGTGGGTCAATGCTCAACCACTGAGCCACACCAGCTGGGCCTCTGCCCATTTTTTTTTTTTTTCCTCACCTGAGGACACTATTGCATTTATCTTCAGATAGAGCGGGAGGGAGAGAGGGAAGAGAGAGAGAGAGAAACATTGACGTGAGAGAGACACATCAAGTGGTTGCCACCCGCACAACCCCAGCCAGGGCTGGGGACGAACTGCAACCGAGGTACGTACCCTTAGTGGGCACCGAACCTGGGACTCTCTGGTGTGTGGGCCTATGCTCTAACCACTGAGCAAACCAGCCAGGGCCCATTTTTAATTGGATTGTTTGTCTTTCTTTTATGGAAAATGCTATTTTAAAACATCACTATATAACTATTTCCCCCCACCATTTCCTCAGTGGAGAAATGAAATCAACCTGACCAAGCCCCCCACCCCAACAAAAAACAAAAATCTATCAAAGTTATTTTATCTTTATCTTTTTTTACAGCAAAATTGCCTTACAGCCAATTAGTTACGTGTCGAAAATGTAGCAAAAATGCTTACAGCAAAGATGTCTATGGCAAAGATGCTATCATGAAAGTACCTAGAACCTCTCCCTTAACTCTGCCGGCCATTGTGACAACTCAAATAAATGTTCCCACACATTTCCAAACACTGCATTTGGAAATCCCAGCTGAGAGTCTCTTACAAGATTTGCTGCATCCCTGCCCTCTCCCGCCTTTCCTACACACCAAGTATGGCTCTGATTTGGCCTCAGACTACTCTCTCTGCACTCCTGCTATTTTACTGGACCAACCAGACAGGCTCCTGCGCTGGCCCTGGGCTGTGGTGCTGGCTGTTACCTGTCAGGAATGCTCCTCCCCCTTGCAGAGAATGGCCTTCTCCAGGTCTTTGCTCAGCTGTTATCTTCTCCGTGAGGCCTTTCCAGCTCACCCTGTTTGAAACTGCAAATCCCTTTATTCCCAGGTGCCTTCTCTGTTTTTCTCCAGAGCACTTATCCCATCAGAGGTACTCTGTGTTAATTATTAATCTTGTTTATTTTTTGTCTGTAAGCTTCATGAAGGGATTTAGGGGTTTTTGGTTCACTGCTGTACCGTGCCCGAAACAGTAACTGTTACACAGCAGACAATCAGTAAATATTTGTTAAGTGAAAAAAAAGATACAGGTGCCATGAACATAAACTCACGTAGAGAAGAAAACAAACACTTTTAAGTCTCAGGAATAGAGAATTAATTTCATTCTTTTTTTAAAATTTATTTTTTATCCTCACCCGAGGATATTTTTCCATTTTTTGTACAGATAGAATGGGAGGGAGAGAGAGAGAGAAACATCGACGTGAAGGGACACATCAAGTGGCTGCCACCCGCACGACCAACCAGGGCCGGGGACAAACTGCAACCGAAGTACGTGCCCTTAGCGGGAACCGAACCCGGGTCTCTCCAGACCGCAGGCCGACGCTCTAACCGCTGAGCCAAACTGGCCAGAGCTTAATTTCATTCTTAGAAAGGACCGAAGTCTGCTCAGCCTGGGTTGGTAAGTAAGGAGAGAGGCTATGATCAGTTCAGGAAGACTCCCTGAAGGAGATGGGTTTTCAGCTCGTTTTGAATCAGATTAGGACACTCTGGCAGCTCCCCCAACCCCAGGGAACAAATGTGAGCCTACCCAGAAGAGTGCTGAAAAGTTTTCATGGTGGGAAACACACTCCATGAATCTTATTTCTACTGCAACTTACCAATGTTTGTAGGAGACTAAGCAGCAAGTCAGCCACTGTAGGGCCAAGTTCAAATGGAGCCCCTCGACAGTGTCTGCCCACTCTCACCCCTAGACCCTCAGGAAAGCCCACGCCAAATGTTCACACAGAGGCAGGCCACCCAGACAGACAAGAAGAAAGAACCTAGATTCACAGCCGTACAATAAAACACTTTGCAATTATAAAAAAGAATGAATCAGTTCTTTTTATACTGAAGATGGCAGGATCGCCAAAACAGATTATTCGGGTATTAGGGTGAAAAAGCAAGGGCAGAACAGTGTGTAGTGTACTAGCATTTGTGTAAAAGGAAATACACATGCACGCATATGCCGCACACACACACACACACACTTGAATGTACACAGAATTCCCTGAAAGGATACATGAGAAATTACTAACAGTGGTTGCCGGTGGGATGACAGTAGGTGTGAGTGAATTGGAAATGGGCAGGGAGATGCTTTTCATGGGGAACTCCTGCATCTTTTAAATTTTATACTACATCAATGTACTACCTAGATTTGAAAGAAGTGAATTAAATTTTTAAAAGAATACAACCACAGTGACAGAATAAAAACCAGTAAGTCCTAGTGAACAGTTCCACATTTTTTGGTGTTAAAATGCAAGCCACCTGCATAACTATAGGTGGCCTTTAGGTAGAAGGAGCCCAGGGGCTTTAGCTGACCTGTCCCTTCAGTAGCCTGGTGCTGAGAAAGCCAGTGGGTTCTCAGGTGCCATCCAAAGCCAGGCTGGGTCAGAACTTGGTTGGTTGCGGCAGAAAGTTAAGGAGTGGTCTGGCAATACCCCCTGGATGGAAAGGCTCCCTCCTGGCCCCTGCTCTAGGAGAGCAGTGATGAGCTAAGGTACAGTAGCCCACAAAGCCACTAGGCAGGAAGTGGTAGGCTTAGGTGTGTTCCCCCGAAAGAAAAGCAGACTGAGAGTGGGGAGATAGTGGACAGGAAGGCCAGGGAAGGAGGTGACTGTCTTCAAATATTTGAGGGGCTGCTAAAGAGGAAAAGAGGAGTCCTGTTCTGAGTCCTCTGGAAGACACAGAAAGGTAAGGAAGTGTGTTCTACCTTCAAAAGCACGTTCTGGCCCAGTTCTTGCCAGAAGGACCCCAAAATAACCACCACTACTCTATTCGGAGTCCTCACTGTGTGCTAGGCACTTGGCTTACTTGGTGCTTTACTGGCAGTACCTCTTAATTTTCACAGCAATCCTACCAGGTTAGTACTAATTGCATTCCCATTTTACAGCTAAGAAAATGAAGGCTGCCTCTGATCAAGATCACACAATACATGAGTCAGAATTCAGACCCAAAGCTACATTCCGAACTATTATGCTTCATCATAGGTGGGCCCAGAATCCCAACGTTACGTGATCCATTACATTCACATATAAATATGGGGAGGCTAAGACAGAGCTGGTCCACTCTTGCCACGGTGTCTTGGGAACAAAGAAGGTGGATGATGAGTACTGGACCTCGGTGACACCCTCCTGGTCCCAGACCCTCTTAGCCGCCTCCACCTCCTCACTTCTTCAGAGGGAATGCACGACAGCAGCCTGCGCTGGGACCTGCCGAGGCCGGGGAAAGGAGCGCACATCAGCCCCGAGGGCCCGCACCCCTGGGGGAGCAGCCGGGGCGGAGGGCCAGCCCAGGAGACCGCCAGGGACCGGGCGCAGAGCGGCAGGAGCAGCAGGGCGGGGCGGTGACGCAGCACGGAAGCCCCCTTCCCTCCCTCCCTCCTGGACCGGGGGTGGGGGGCGGCGCTGGGGGTGCTCCCAGACGCCGTGGGCGGGCGGCGTGCGCGCCAGGCTGAGCCGGCGAGGGCGCTGGGGCGGAAAGACCGAGGGTAACGGCCAGACTCGGGAGACCCGCGGGGCGCTGGGGGTGGGGGTAGCGCGGGGCCGCAGAGGACCCGGAAGGTGGGTGGGAGCACCGTGGCCTCTCCTTCTCGCCCGCCCCCGCCCCCCGCCGGCCTCCACAGCCCGGGAGCCCAGGTGCGGCGCGGGGCGGGGACGGCGCCAGGGCTGCGCTTCCAGAGCTTATGACTCAGCACCGCCTCGGCCGGCGGGGTGGCGGGGCGCGCGCGCGGGGTGGCGGGGGCGCGCGGCTTCCCCGCGGGGATGCGCGGAGGGGTGCGTGGGCCGGGAGACTCCATTCTGCCTGTCAGCAGCTCCCGGCCCGCCCACGCAGCAGCAAGCCTGACTCCGCGGTCCCTCCCCACCGAGAAGCCCCCGCAGGACGCGGCTGGAGATGGAAGGGCTTTCCCAACGAGTTTGAGGACTGAGGGCGGGAGAGGGGACCCGAGGTGGGGAGAGGGCTGGATCCTGAGCTCTGCCTTCCAGTTGTACCCGGATTTTCAGCATTAACAGCCAGAGGGAGCCCAGTGGAAATTCCTGGGGTACTTAGAGCTGGAAGCCCTGCAGAATTCACGTCATCCTTCCCGGACCTGCAGGGCCGCCCTACACTGGGTCCACAAGTGTCTGTCGCCTTTTTTTTTTTCCTTGAAAGAAAGAGTGAATTCAGTCTCCCTCGGCCCCCCATCCTGAGCTCCCTTCCTATAAGGCTCTTATCATTTCGAAGTCACATTTCACATAAAGCTAGGCCCTTCGTGCTACAGCAACGTCTTAACAGCTCTGCTTTGCCAGACTTGGTGAGCTGAGGGAAGGAAGGGGCAAAAAATGATCGTTCCATTTGGCCTAGAGAGGGGGTGGGTTTGCTCCAAGCTTACACCTGGGACCTGTGAAGATGAGCACAGGACTCAGGGAGTCCTAGCTTCTTGGTGTAGACCAGCTGCTTGGAACGAAAGTATCCCCCTTATCTGTCTATGGAATTCCCTCTGGCCTTCCCTGATGGGCTCTTATGAGTTGAGTCAACGATACAAATGAGCCAGTTTGGAAGCATTCCGGGCATCTGTTTGTAAAGACCAAGCTGTGCACGGGAATCACTGAAACTAGACACAGGCAAGAGATTCCCAACTATTTTGTAGAGTTTTTGTTGCTGTTTTTAAATAATGATTGTGTTAAGTTGATGTGTTGAGTGAAAACTGTGGTCGATTCAAATCATTTATCAAGAAATTATGGAATTCCCTTACCTCTGCCTGGGATGTGAGGTACATTCCCTGTTGGAGGCAGGGAGACAGCTGGTTTGACCTGACTTATCCAGATCCCTGAGAGGTCATGTGACACAAGACTGTGGCCACAGCTAGGCCAAGTCAGGTCAGGGAAACACCACACTGCAGCTCTCGCTGCATCTGCTGCCCAGGACCTGAGCTTCCAAATATACAGCTCAACAGAGTTCCAGATGCTCCATCCCTGCACCTACGCACCCTCCAGACAACCTTCTTCCCAGGGGCTTACAGCCTCTAGAGACCTGGTCTCCTTGCTTGACACAGAGTGAGGGATAGAAAGCCTAGAGCCAGGCATTGACGATTCACCCCAGTTTACAGAAGGGAAGACCCAGGGGGAACTGGCCAGCCAAGAGAGATGAAGCAAGCCTTGCAGAGAAAGAAGGAACCTCGAGTCCTGACAAGGTGACAGACCAGGGTGACATCGACAGGCAGGAAGAAGGCCTATGCTGAGCTTTGCTGTGAGGCCTACCCATCTTCTGCATGGCATGGGTGACATCAGTCTCCCCCACCCCAAGACAGTAATACACTCACCCATGTGCAGCTGTATCCACTTAGTCCCACACACACATCCATACCATACACACACCCACTCACCCTCCCGTCAGTATCCTAACATTTCCCTGAACAGAGCTGATACTGCCTGAATGAGAATAGGAAGGAAAAACCTAGAGCCTGGGTGTTGGTTTCTGCTGCATCTCCAGGCCAGATGGCAACCCCAGACTCCAGTTCTCTCTCCTCTGTCTTTTTTTTACCTGGAGACATGGCCACAATTTAAGCTTCGTTCTCACCCCCACTGCCCCATCATCATAGACCCATTACCCATTTCTAGTTCAACCTGCTGACAAGGTAGGTGTGTGTGTGTGTGTGTGTGTGTGTGTGTGTGTGTGTGTCTCACAGGTGAAACACTAAAAATGCTTTGTCATGCTTAATAATGCAGCTTCCCAGGCTGAGGACTTGACTGGTCAGAGGCAGACACAGAAGGACAGGAGTGGTCACCATGCTTATAGATAGAATTAGGGTAGGATCTGGTAGCTGGGAAGAGCACCCCTGTTTTCCCCTCACTCCCCAATCAGCCTTAAGAGCTGAGCCTCAGATCCAGCTTTTCACACATGCTCAGCTGCAGAAACTGCCTAAGCACAACCTGTCTGCCCCGTGGAGTCTCCCTCCAGCTGAGATCTTCTTCAGCCCTGACACCACATTCTCTTCCTCCACTCAACCATCTATGAGCTTGCCTGGGCCCTACATACTAAGAGTTCATTCATTCAAGCAGTGTTTATCAAATACCTCCTAGATGATGACTTAGCCTCTCATCCCCCATTCTCTCCAGGCCCATGCAAAAACCAGCCGCTACTGCCTGCTGGCCCTTCCTGCCCACATCTTCCTGCCCCACAGCTAACCCCAATAGAGTTGTGTGAAATTTTACCATCCAACAAATTATTATAAGATCCTAGAAAGAATCAAAAGAGCTTAGCACCAGGATGCTCCTTAAATTCCTGCCTTATGACTTTACATATGAAGCTCATTGGGACAGTATCCTTTCAGGTTAATTACTTTTCCGAGTCAAGTCGATGAGGGAGTGCCCCATGTCCCTCTCCTTTGCTTGCCAGGTCCAGGCAAGGCAGTTCCAATTCACTGCAAAATATAGCGAAGATAAACATCCTTTATGTTCTGGACAGTCTCCTTCATGTGTCGTTCAACTCCCTCTGACGCTCTTGCCCTGGCCCTTAGTCAATCAGTGTCACTATGGCAACCTCCTCCCTTATCAAACCTGCTTTCAGACACGTCTCAAATAAACTCTTTCATGCTGAAGTGTAAAAGGCTGATATAGCTAAATGTGTTGTTTTTCTCCTGTCCTGGGATAACTTACATTTTAACAAGGATATAACCTTGAAGTACCCAAAGGAATCCCTAATTGTCGTATATCTGTCATAGGCAGAATATTTTGGAAGGCACAGAGATCTCCCTGGGTCCCCTAAACCCTCATAACTAGCTATAAGTTTGGCCCTGCACACCCACGGAGCAGCCCTGCCCGGTTCTTCTGGTATACCACTGTTATCGAGAGCACTGGATGAAGAGTTCTGCCGCTAACTAGCTGGGAAGCACCAGTGACTTTTGTCTCGGGCCGTAGTTTTCTCATTTGCCAAATGAGAAGTTTGGACCAAATGACCTTTTATAGGATCTTTCTAGCTCTGACATTCACCTGGCTCCTCAGAGGGCCTGGGGGACCCTATTCCATTTCCTAAAGCCCTCCAGCCCCTGCAGCTGTGGCCTAGAGGGAATGGTCTGATGCCAGCACAGAAAGGGGGCAGGGACTTGGACAGGCCTGCGTGCCCTCTGTCCACAACAGCCTGCCCACCTGCCAAAGACAAGAGGTACCACTCAGTGCACACACCAGTCTTGCAGTGTTACATAACCCTCCTGGATAAGATATTCCAAAAAGGAGCAACAGCAAACCAGCAGCCCTGACACGCCAGTGCCCTGACACGCGTGCGCGCGCGCGCACACACACACACACACACACACACACACACATACACACACAGTGGTCTTTGCCTGTGGTGGCCTCACGGCCACAACCACCCTGGGAGGAAATTTTAGAGACCCATCATCTTTTCTTTTCCAGTTGTTTTGTTTTCTTTTTCCTAGAGGGTATTTCATCATCGAAAAAAGCCCTTATGAGAAGAAACTCTTTTACATTCTATGCTTGACCAGTTAAAGAAGAATCCTCTCCTAACTTCCACTTCCCCCAACCATCACCAAAAAGCCCACAGCAACACATCAGGCCTCTCCATTTCTTGGTTCCTCCCTGCTGTTCTTTGCAGCTTTCTGACCTCCGAGTCCTGCAAAGAGCAGGTCTACCCTTCCATGCCCAGGATGGAAGAATTTGAAGTGGATTTCGTTTGCATTCATTTCCAGTGGGAAGCATTCTCCTGGTTCAGGCTCCATTACTCCCATGCTCCCCTTTTATCCTTGCTAAGTTCATATACTAGATGAGACTGTAGCTTCCTCATTTAGAAAAGTGGGAGATCATTCTTCTCAGCATTGGGGCACTGGGTGATAACTCAGATTATTTTGATGTTCTTAAGAAAAGTACAAATAATTTCAAAATTTAAGTTGGACTTAAGGAAACATTTCCCAGCTATCAAGTTGTGAGCCTTCAGCGCAGGTTACTAATGGGCGGTGGATTTGGCCTGCCTGGTTGCATTTCAGCTTAAGCGCCACATTCACATATCTGGAACAGCTTGGGTGCCCACTGTCCGGAGGTAGGAGGGCAGATGAGGAAAGGGCAGATGTAGATAGCTGGTCTGGATGAAGGGAGGGAAGGAATCTGGCCTGGATTCCAGTCTATCACTGTGGTCTGACTGTGGGTGAGCCCTGGGCCCTGGGCCTCTATCTATGGAAATACTATAATATATTGAGCACTTACAATGTGCCCAGAACAGTACTGCACAAATGATATTATTTAACTTTTAAACTTTACAACAACCCTTCAAAGTACATATTACTTCTCATTTTATAAATGAAAAAAACAGGGACTCAAAGAAGGTAAATAATGCATGTAGGGTCTCACACTGGAGGGAGGGCAGGATTCATACTCAGCTCCGCCTGACTCCAAAGCCCATGTTCTTAATCACTTAGATCTTGAAATTTCTGTGATTCTCTGGTTTCCTTAAGTTCCTGTCAGCCTGAGAAGTCTAGTTTCTCCCTCACTCTATTCCTGATCTTTTTTTGTTTGGTAATTCTCTCATTGCACAAAATGGAGATGACTACCCTCTTCCTCCGTTGAACGAGAAACCCTTTGCAGCCTGTGTGGGAACCTGCAGAGGAGGAAGGAGCTGCAGTGGCCCGAAGCCTCGGAAAGCCTGCCAGATGGCCTTGTATTTGGGGATCTACGAGTCCCCAGAACCTCTTACTAACAAACCCCTTACTAAGCTGCTGCCGCCCTGTGTCCAGGGTCATTGAGACTATGTTTGGGCCCCAGTGAAAAAATGTTTAGGCTCCCCAACAAAGCCAGTCTGTCTAAAAACCTTTACATGGGATTTAAATTCAGGATTCGAGTCTCTGTCTAGATTGTGAGTGGAGCTGTTTGTCCCAGCTGCCCCCCTTCCTTTTTTATGTCACTTTCCCTTCAGAACTGACCCATCTACCTTTTTTCATGAGTGACCCTTGAAACTCAGGCTGCACATAAATTTGCTGAATCAGCAGGATCAACTGCTGCTCTTCTTGCTTGGTTTTAGGCCAACAGGAAAATGTCCCAGGATGCCTTTGTGAGTCCCTACGATGTTGACTGTGTAGGTCTGGGAAGGGCTCAGGAGTAAGAAAGGAAAGAGCAGAGGTGAGGCAAGGCAAAGGGGGCTGATGAGGAAGAAGAAGGCCACTGGCATTTCCCAGAAGGCAGGGTGACTTGTTTCTTTTCAACTGTGTTCTTTTTGGATGAATGGGAGGGAAGAGTAGCAGTCTGGGCCATTGGAAAGGAGGGGGACAGCACATCTTTACAAGTGCCCACTCTGTGCCAGCTTCCAGGTGAGCAAAAAGACACACACTCCCTCCTCTCTGTGAGCCTTCGTTCTGGCTCCATTTTCCAGCTAAAAGTCCTCTCCATGCTGTGGATAGAGGACGAGGAGGACAGGCAGGTTGGTGAGTATTGGCCATAATGCTGTTTCCTCAGCAACCAGGCCTTCTATGCATGAGATAGACAGGCACCCTGAGTCCTGGGGCTCTCCTTACCCTGTTGGTAGGGTGGTGCCTGATGGGAGAAGATTAGGGTAGTGGGGTACTATACAGTCAGAAGATGGGATGATACGCAGATGTAATACAGGTATCTGTGCATTGAAACTTCTGGCTCTGTCCTCTATCCAGGTATCCTTAACTCTTACTGTTTCTGACATAAAACCCTTGACTTCAACCAAGAAAACTTTCTCTCCAGGCTCTGAATGTGATATGTATGCTCACCCTTTTCACTGTTTTGTTCTGATGGAGGGTAGCTCTAGGTAGCTACACTCCGCTTACACTTGTTTAGATGTTTCCAGATATGTGTCTCCTGCGTGTTGAACCAGAACTGTTTGCTTATTTCCTCTCTCCACGGCACAGAGTGCAAGGTTTTGAATGGACTGGACAGTTGATACAATAGAGTTGACTGACTGACAGACCTTCATGCTCTTTTAGTAGCTTCCTGGATGAGCCAGTCATGAGCTGCACCTCCAAGCAAAGACACCTGCTCCAACCAGCACCTTAGATAACAGAGTAAAAAGCGCTGATCTTCTATCTTCCAGCCTTCAGTCAGTATGAGAGCTCAAAAGGTGACCCCAAATTTATTTTATGCTGAGAGGATGGGAGCAGAGAGGGAGAGACTTCCCTATGCAGCTTAAGTAGAAGTAAAGTATAGAAAGAAGAAAATATAGGAGAGAGAAAGTGTGTGAGGGGAAGGAAGAAAGGGGGAAGAGGGAAGAAAGAAAAAAGAGAAAGGGAGGAAATGGTGAGGAAGAAGTGTATAGAAAGAAGACAAGGGAAGAAGGAAGAGGAAAGAGGACGGGAGCTACTGAGCCATTCAGACTTCATGGCCACTTGGAGGTGGGGAGATTGGGGTAGGAACTAAATTGGAATTATAATACCAGGATCTTACCCTGCCTCCAATAATTCTCAGCTCATGGACGTGTGGACGTGGGCAAGCCTGAGATCCAGGGCCTCTAAAGGCATAGGTGGATGGCTAGGCAAACCTGTGCTCAAGCAGAGAAGCTGTGGTCACACTGAAGCCAGTAGCTTCAGGTAGGACCATGTGCTCCCGTGTCAAGGGGGAGACTTTGCCAGGTCAGGAAGAGGCTCCAATCAGCCAGGAAGGGCATTATCAATTCTGTAGATGCAGTGAGCCTTGATTGAAAAAATAAAGAGGAGGAAGCTAAGATTGCTGCTTTCATTAAGAGGCTAAAGCAGTGGGGGCTGGAGCTTAGCGAGAGCCAGGAAGCATGCAAAAAAAGAATTTTAACCCCTTGAGCCTCTTTTCCATGATGTCTCTGCACTCACCCATCCCCATAATGTTGCTTCCTTGGCCTGATCTCCAAGGCCACCATCTTTCTATCTCCCTCAGCTGAAAGAGGGAGAGAGGCCAAGCTGCATACTAATGCAGATCTGATGACAATGAAACAATCCATTATTTCCCAGTCCCAGGTTCCCCAGGGCTCCTGCCTCTCCTGGATTTGTGCAGGAAGAGCAGTTCTGTGGATAAGAGACAAACTGTGTGATAAGTTAATGCCTCTAACACAGTGCCTGGCCCCTGGCAAAGCTCACCAACCCCTCAGCAACCTCACCAGGGTCGCATTCTCACTATAATGAGGCCAGAGATGGAAAAGTAAGAAATGAGAAAAGATTTCAGCAAAATTATAATCCAAAGAACCCCTCTGCCATCACTTCCTTCTACTTCAGCACCCCTGGTAGAGAACTGATTCAGCAGGGAGTTCTCCAGGAGAGAGCTGCTGGGTCTGCTCTTCTTCTCCCCACCTTACCCTATTCATGGAGATCTCTCCCTGCTTGCTGCTGCATCTAGTTCTGCACCATTAAGAGGTATGGGCAGAGGAGGACAAACATACAAAATAGGGGTCATGGGTAAAGAGCAAGTTGGAACCAAACACATAGTCATCAACGATAATTCCTTTCTAAGGTTCTGTGGGGCAAATTGGAGTTGAAGTTAAGCAAAACAGTGGGGAGAAATGGGTGGCCCGAAGACATTCAGCAAGCCAACATGCCCATGATTTCACATCGATGGGGAGAGAGGGCCGTAGGGAGGAGGGGAGGCATGCATGTCCATGCTCAAGCTCTCTAAGTCTCTAGGGGAAACAGAAGAAAAGGCTGGAGGATCTGGAGAAATGAAGGAACTACCAGTGGTATTAACCTTTTAGTGCCTGGCACAACTTCTTAAGTGAGAGCTTTTCAACAATCTCTACTCTCTTCCACTATTCTAATGATTTCTTATTTTTGTTTTGCTTTCTTGGGAAGCAGAAGCAGGACAAAGGAGAAGGAAAAAGGATGTTTTCCTCTCTGTTTTTGCCATGTGAGGCTGGATGGAATGCATGTGATTCCTAACTCACGTAGGCAGAAGAGTTTGGGCTCTCTAAGCCACTTTGGGGGCCACATCAAAGTTATTATCCTAGAAAAATAATCTTTTCGCAACCCCTCTTGCCCACATAGTCCCCTAAAGGGATGCAAAGAAAGTGCGGTGCAATGGAAGAGAAGACAACAAAGGGAATCAGGGGAAGAACCATCATTATTAAGAAGCTGTGGCTGCCCCCAGTAAAAGGGAATGAAATAGTTTTTATCCCTCCATTTGGCAAAAAAAGCCACATAGTATCTTGGGCCTTTTGATGAGCTATGAGCATGAGGGAAAACTGACTTTCTGTTTTTATGCTAAATAGGGAAAGAAGCTGTGAAACCAGAGGGAGGGAAAATGGACCACTGAGGGAGCTGGGGAAGAAAACCATCTTCTTGGGGCTCGAATCGAATGCTTTAGGTCGGCCAACTCAGATCATTCTAGATCTTTCCCCTTTAGATCTCATGTCTCCGGTCAAATCTACCCTATGAGCTAACATGTCCTGACCCAACTTCTCTAACTCTACAAAAAATGTGAGAAGAAAAATTAGTTTTTAAGAAATATATAAAATCTTCACAAGCATCCCCAGACTTAAAGCACATCAAGACTGGATGAAGATGAGATGCTTCGCTCTCTCCCTCTCTCCTCCCCCTAACCAACTCCTTTAGCATCATCATTGTCAGGGTCAGGTGCTGACCAGGTGCTGATTTCCCCGGAGCTGTTATTCCATGCAGTTCTCCCATCACCTCTCTAATCAGAGAAAGGAAGCTGACATGATCACAGCTTTCCCAACACACAGGAGAGAATATTCCAGTCCCCTTTCATCTCTTCTTTTCATATTCCTAGTTTATGGACATTGGGTGTGAAGAAAGAGCTCAAGGTCCTAGAGCCCCTCATGGGGGGTTAATGAGCATATTTCTCTCAGGATTCAACATGAGATTTCAGTTATTAACAACAACAATAAAAACCCAACCAAACAAAAAACAAAGGGAAACAAGATTTGCAGTCACCAGCCATAACAGAGAGATTTAAACAGGAATTACATTCAAATACCAACTCCGTTTGGCAACCGTCTCTCTCACCATTGTTCCTTTTCCACGACTGCCAACCACCCTGCACAGAAATCCTCTTTGAGTCAGAGGGAAAGCTATAACCAGACTGAGTCCTCACACTATAACTCAGTCTTCCATTGGCTTGGTCGATTGTTACCTTGCACCCCTCTGATTCTGTTGGGATTCATAAGAAAGGCACCCGCTCAGGTCAGAGCAGAGTAAGGTTCCTCAAATGAACCACTCCTGTCTTTGACTTCCACTGCATCAATTAAAGAGCCAGCTCATTCCTCTGGGAAATGCTTTCTCACACCCTTCATCTTCTTCGGTCTTCTACTCTTCCTGGACCCCAGCCTTTTTAAGCCCTTAACAAGCCTGTTTGCCAAGCTTTCGTCTTTTTCATATCTTACTCTTCATTCAAATAATTTTACTACCCAAACTCTCTTCAAGGTTTTTCTAACTTAAATACATTCTCTAACTGTTCTCTTTTCTTTAGTTTAATCTTCACCCCAACTTCCTCTCAATCTTGTCCCCGTTAAAAACTGCTAGCTTCCAACATCCCCAATCACTTAAACCCAATTCCTTTTTTCCTTTGCCCTCAATGATGGTCTGGATATTCCTTTTGCTCCAACAACCCTCAAACCCTCTCAAACACTGATATCATCCCCTCCTTTCCCCCAAATCTCCTTGACACACGTCTATCCCCAAACATCTTCTCACCCCCTCACTTTACGTTACCTTAGTCCTTCAGACTCTTTGGTGCACCCGATTTCCCCTGTGTCTCCTCCTCATACCCATTTGCTTCCCTTTCTCCCACCACAACAGTCCGCATCCCCTCTTCCCCACTCACTCAGGTCTCCTGCTCAGGACGCCCTTGCCGAGGGCAGCAGGGGATTTGTGCTGAAGGAGGGTTCCAGCGGCAGCGCAACAACTCGGGGACCGCTCCTTCTCCTTGTTGGCGACGGCCCCCGGAGACACCGGGTGCTGGTGGGGCGACTGGGGTGCGTGCGCCCTACTGCTAGGGCCCGGTGGGGGCTGCACAAGAAACTGTCCGTGGTGCTGAAGCGGTGGCTGCTCCGGCGCGGTCTGTGGCGAGGAGGGCAGGAGCTGTCCGTGGTTCTGGAGCGGTTCCTGGGCGGCGGCGGCGGCGGCGGCGGGGGTGGCAGCGGTGACTGGGATAACCGGTAGCGGGGCTGGCGACGGGGGGACAAGCCCGGGCGGAGGCTGGGCTTGCAGTAGCTGCTGGTGCTCCCACAGGCTGCGGTTCTCAGCGCTTAGCTCGTCCAGCCGCCGCTCCAGCTCGTCGATACGCTGACGCTGGGTATGGATGAGGCTCTGCTGGTTCTGCACGATGGCCGTGAGCTCCTTCAGGTAGAGCACGGCACGCACCGGATTCTCCAGCAGGCTCTCCATGCCTCCCGCCGCCGCCTGCGCCCTGCCTGCGCCTCGGCGGGCGGCAGGGAGCGCGAGGGCGCGCAGGAGCGGAGCAGCCCCAGCGATCCACTCGCTTCCCTCTCCGGCGGGCCCAGCCTCCCTCCCCGCCGCCGGCGCCGCGTCACCGCCACACATTCACACACGCATCGAGGGGCGGGACCGCGGCACTAGGGCCCACCTACCCATCCTCCCACCTCCGGGCTTCGTGAGGAGTCTCGGCTTCCTGCAGGGCTGACACGAGAGGAGGGAGGCGAGTGAGAGAGTGGGTAGGGAAGCAGGATAAAGGAAGGAGAGCCGAGATGAATAAGGCAAATCTGGAGAGAAAGGGAAAGCGAGATGGGCAAAAGTAGAGGTGCTGAGAAAGTGCAATGGGACGGGTAGGAGAAGAGAAGCAGGTAAGGAAAGGGAAAGAAGAGGGAGAGGCTGGGAGAATGAGAAGAAAAAGGAAAGGCAGCAAAAGGAGAGAGAGGTGTATTTAAAAAGAGGAATTCATGGGTACTCTGAAAGGGTCACGAATTCTTTCCCCCGTGTTCAGCCATCCCAGAGGCAGGGGTTCCATCCTAAAGACCTTCTGAGGAAAGGCCACACTTGCCTCTTTTGTACTCAGCAACCCTATTCTGCTGGGGAATCCCTGGAACACAAGGATCATAGGACTATAAGGGACTCCAGAGAACACCTAGTCCGACTCCTTCTTTCAGATAAGAGGAAATTTAGAATGGCAAGGTTGTTTATGCTGGGTTTTCTCCGGGAATTGGAGCTCAGGAGAGTTTTGGCTATTCTAATAGAAACACAAAGTAGATAAACTAGATCCTCTGTGTCATGGGCTAATGCTTCCAGAAACTTCTGAAGGGATTATATAAATGTTTGAAAAATATTTATAAAGTGTGTACTATTACCCAACACCAGGCTAGGTGGTGGTAAAATAAGGATGGCTAGGATGAAATCTTTGGCTTCTAAAAGCTTATGGTAAAGTATGTGAAACAGGTAATAAATATTTTATTTTAATATATGATGGTGCTTGTAAGTGATAAAGTAGGGGGATACCCAGAGTGCTATAGGAGCCCAACAGCTTGGAGATCTAGGAAAGCTTATTGGGGGAAATAACACTTGAAGTGGGAAGGATTCTCCAGAAAAAAAGGAACAGTGTAAGCAAAACCTCAGAGATATGAATCAGCATGGACTGAATCATTCATTAATTTCTACAATAAATGTACACAAAACACCCACAAATTTCTAAGTAATGTACTAGGAAGTATGCAGGCTATACCTAGCATAGATAATAAATTATAGTTTCTATAATCAACAAGATTACAATCTGGCAGAATAGATATGGTGTGCACATGGCAACTAAAATACAAATTCTGTAAGAGCTCTTCAGGCCAAGTGCCATAGGAATTTCAGGGAAAGAGAGCTTGCCTAGAGGGCCCTGATAAGGAGAAGATGTTATTCAAGCTTGGCCATGAGGGTTGACAAGGATTTCAACAAGTAGACCTGAACAAGGAGACAAAAGATATGTCAGACAGGAGGAAAAGACTAAGGAATGGAAATAGAGCACCTAGGTTTAATTTGGCAGGGCTATTATTTTCCTCTGGGCTATTAGTGCTCTTAGCATATCTCTTGTAGTATGGTTTTGTTCTCTACACAGGTAGTCCATCGGGTTCCCTGGCTACTTGCTGTTCCCTGGAGTAGATATATTCATAGGTGCCATGTGTCCAGTGACCTGGGCTAGCCAAGTCCATCTGGTGCCAGACAGGAATGACCTTATGGGAAGGGATCTGTGCTCTGAAAATATATTTGTTTCTCTTCATATATTGGGTTTTTATTTATTTTTTATCCTCACCCGAGGACATTTTTCCATTTTTTGTTCAGGTAGAGTGGGAGGGAGAGAGAGGAACAGAGAGAGAGAGAGAAACATCGATGTGAAAGGAACACATCGAGTGGCTGCCACCCGCACAACCGACCAGGGCCAGGGACAAACTGCAACCGAGGTACGCGCCCTTAGCGGGAACCGAACCCGGGTCTCTCAGGACCACAGGCCGACGCTCAAACCGCTGAACCACACCGGCCAGGGCTGGGTTTTTATTTTGATTTTCTCCCATTTATTTTCCTAGCAAACTTCCTTTTGTAAAGAATGAGTGAAGAAAATTTATCCACAGTTGAGCCAGCAGTTGGGACAACAGAGCACCCAGAAGGATACTTTGGCAGTGATGAGTATTCCAGCTAAAGAGTGGAGACTGGGAGATGGAATGAGGGCACACAAAAACTCAAAAACGTTTCTGCTGAATTTTATTTGCTTGCCTGGTTGATTTGTTGTCCAAGAGTTGGGTGCTCATAGAGACCAATTCTGTTTCTATAAGTGAAACAACTTGCAGCATAGTTATCCATAGGCTTGTTTAAAATGCAGGTTTGGGGCCTCCGTCTTAGTCCTGCTATAATGGGGCCCAAGTCTTTTCATTTTTTAAGTGTTTTTTCTTTTATTAGAAAAATCAATTTTGTTGAATTACAATTTACATGTAATAATACGCACCCAGGTTAAGTGCACAGTTTAATGAATTTTGACATATATGTACACCCATGTAGTCAAAATTTCCATCACTGCAGAAAGTACCCTCATGCCCCTTTGCAGTTGCTCCCATTCTCAGCCCCAGTCAATGGTTGATCTTCTTTCTGACAAGATAACTAAGTTTTGCCTGTTCTAGAATTTTATATAAATGGCAATCATAGAGAATATACTCTTTTGTGTCTTTCCTTTTTGCTCAAGATAACGCTTTTGAGGTCCATCTATTCTGTTATAGGCATCAATAGTTTGTTCCTTTTTATTTCTGAGTAATATGATATGGTATGGATAGCCCATAAGTTATCTATTTACCTGTTGATGGAATTTTTATGTACAGGTTTTGGTTATTTGAATAAAACTGCTATGATCACTAATGGGCAAGATTTTGTGTAGCTATATGTTCTCATATGTTTTGTTTCATATATTTTTTGTGAACATGTGTTTTCATGGTTTATCTGGAGGAAAATCTAGAATTGGAATTGCTAAGTCAAAGCATATATTCAACTTAATAAGCAACTGTCAAATTGTTTTCTAAAATGGTTATACTATTTTTTATCCTCATCAGCAATATATGAAGTTCAGGTGTTTCATACCCTTGCTAACACGGTATTTAAAAATTTTTTACAATTTTCTCAACTCAAATAAGTAGTAGTATATTAATATGGCTTTAATAGTGTTTCTCTGATGACTAACGCTGGTGAGCATCTTCTCAGGTGCTTATCAGTTATTTGTATATCTTCTTTGCCCACTGTTTCTATTGAATTGTTTTTCTTCTTATTGAGCTGTAAGAGTACTTTATATATTCTGGAAAGTGGTCTTGGTCAGATGTATATATGGCAAATAGTTTCTCCAGTCAGTGGCTTGCCTTTTCATTTTCTTGCCATTGTCTTTTGAAGAACAAAGGTATATACTTTGAAGCAGAAAAACTTAGCAAAAATTTTTTATAGTTTATGCTTTTTGTGTCATATTTAAAAATTCTTTGCTTATCCCAAAGCCAAAAAACACATTCTCCCAAGTTTACTTCTAGAAGTTTTATCATTTTTGCTTTTATGTTTAGGTCTTTAATCCATTTCAGGGTAATTTTTGTGTTTGGTATAAAGAGTCACATTTCATTTCTTCTCTAAGTATTTGACAGAATTAATCATTGAAGCCACATCAGTCTGGAAGTTTCTTTATGAGAAGATTTTAAACTACAAATTTAAGTTCTTTGACAGATAGAGAGTTATTAAAATATTCTATTTCTTTTTGTATCCATTTTGGTCATTTGTGTCACTGGTAGGCAGAATGATCTCTCAAAATGTGTATGTCTTAATCTCCAAACTCTGTGAATGTATTACCTTACAAGGCAAAAGTGACTTTGAATATGTGGTTAAGTTAATGATCTTGAAATGGAAAGATTATTCTGGATTGTCTGCATGGGTCTATCTAATCACAGGAGTCTATAAGAATATCAGAAAGAAAATATGACAACAGAAGCAGAGGTCAGCATGAAGTGATTGCTGTCTGGGAAACAGGAGCCAATGAATGCAGGTAGCCTCCAGAAGTTGCCAAAGGGAGGGAGATAGATTCTCCTTCAGATCCTCCAGAAGGAGGAATTTAATCCTGCCAATACCTTGATTTTTGCCGAGTGGAACCCATTTTGTAAAATAATACCTTTGTATTGTTTTAAGCCACTATGCTATGGTAATTTAACGACAGCAATAGGAAATGAGTACAAGTGTCTTTCATAAATGTATCCATTTTATCTGAGTTGTCAAAGTTGTTGCATGCAAAGGTTAAAGACAAAGAGAATCTTAAAAGCAGCAAGAAAAAAGCAGTTCGTTACCTAAAAAGGAGCTCCCATAAGACTGTCAGATGATTTCTCAAAAGAAACTTTGCAGGCCAGAAGGGAGTGGCAAGAAATATTCAGAGTGATGAAAAGCAAGAACCTACAACCAAGATTACTCTGTCCTGCAAAGCTGTCACTTAGAATTGATGGCCAAATAAAGTTTGCCAAACAAGAAAAAGCTAAAGGCATTCATCACCACCAAACCAGTATTATATGAAATGTTGAAGGGTCTTCTTGAAAGAGAAGAACAAAAATATGAACAATAAAATGGCAATAAATATATATCTATTGACAATTGAATCTACAAACAAAATGAGGAAGCAGAACAGAAACAGACTCAGATACAGAGAACTTTTTGTTGCTTCCCAAATGAGAGGGGCTGGGGGGATGGGTGAAAAAGATGAAGGAATTAAGAAGTACAAATTGGTTGTTAGACTGATGAAGCTCAAAGGAAAGTGGGAAGTGGGGTGGGAAAAGAGAAACCAAAGAACTTAAATGCATATATACATAACCAATAGACACAGAGAATAGTGTGGGGAAAGCAGTAGGTGGCCGGGATTGTGAAGGAGGGGGTCAAGAAGCAAGGGCGGGGGGGACGGACATCTGTAATACATTCAACAATAAGGATCAGTTTAACAACAACAAAAAAGTTGTTGGCATGAAGTTGTTTCCTGTTAACTTTTTAATGTCTGTAGGCTGTGTAGTGATGTCTCCCTTTTCACTCTTGATATTGGTAATTTGTGTGTTTTTAAAATCAGTTTGGCTAATGATTTATCTATCTTTATGATATTTTCAAACAACTAGTTTTTAGTGTCATTGATTTTTCTCTATTGTTTGTTCATTTTCTATTTCATCAAAATCCTCTCTTGCCTTTATTTTTTTTCCTTTTTCTACTCACTTTTGTATCTTTTTGCTCTTCCTCCATCTTCTTAAGATGAAAGCTTACATTATTGAATTTAGACATTTTTTAAAATAAGTACTTAAAAGCTCTAAAGTTACCACTAAGCACTGTTTTAGATGCATTACAGAAATATTGTTTTCATTTTCATTCAGTTCAAAATATTTTATAATTTCCCTGTTACTTGCAGATATTTCTACCATTGAGTTCTAAGTTAGTTGCTTTATAGTTAGAGGACATACTCCATATAAGTTATTCTTTTTTAATTTATTGAAAATTTTGGAACTTTCATATGGTACAATTTATGGTCTAGTTTGATAATGCTCCATGTACAATTATCTGATAGCCACTCCAGCTTGCTCATTAATAATGCTTGTATGCCATGGCCAGGTGGCTCAGTTGGTAGGAGCATCATCCCATACTTCAAAAAGGTTATGGGTTTAATCTCCAGTTGGGACACATACTGGAGGCAACCCATTGATGTTTCTCTCTCACATTGATGTTTCTCTCTCTCTCAAATCAATAAACATATCCTCCTTAACTGAGGATTTTAAAATTAATAATAATAATGTTTGTGTGTGTGGTAGACAGAATAATCACTCCCCAAAGTGTCCATATCCTATCTTGGGAACCTGTGAATATGTTACCTTATTTGGCAAAAGGGACTTTGCAGATGCCATTAAAATTAAAGACTAAATGTACATGGACTGAATTCACCAATAAGAAGGCACAGAGTAGCAGATTGGAAGAAAAAACAGAAACCCAATAATATGCTGCCTTCAGGAGACATATCTAAGCTTCAAAGACAAAGATAGCCTCAAAATGAAAGGGTGGAAAATGATTTTCTAAGCAAATAGCATCCACAGAAAAGCAGGTATAGCCTTATATCTGACAAGTAGATTTCAAGGTAACAAGAGATGAAGATGGACATTTTGTTTTATTTTTATTGATTTTAGCAAGAGAGAAAAGGAGAGGAGAGAGAGAAACATCAATGTGAGAGAAAAGCATTGATCAGTTGACTCCTGCATGCACCCCAACCAGGGACTGATCCCACAACCTGGGCATGTGCCCTGACCAGGAATCAAACCAGCAACCTTTTAGTGCACAGGATTACTCATCCAACTGAGCCACATCAGCCAGGGTGAAGATGGACATTTTATAATGATAAAGGAGACACTGTATCAAGAAGACATAATACTTCTCTCTATATATGCGCCCAATTGGAGAGCACTGAAATATATAAAATAAACTACTGCCTGGCTAGTGTGGCTTAGTGAATTGAGCATCATCCCATGGACTGAGAAGTCCCAGTTCAATTCCCATTCGGGGCATATGCCCAGGTTGTGGGCTTGATCCCCAGTGGGGGATGTGCAGGAGGCAGCTGATCAATGTATCTCTTTCACATCAATGTTTCTCTCTCTCTCTCTCTCTAAAAAAAAAAAAAAAAATCAATAAAAACATTAAAAAAATAAAATAAAACAAACTACTAACAGAACTAAAAGGAGAAACTGACAAAAACACAATCATAGTTGTGGACCTAAATACTCCATTGATAACTCTAGACAGATCATCCAAACAGAAAATCAATAAAAGAATATTGGCCTTAAAAGACCCATTATATCAAATGGACATAATTGACATTTACAGAGCCTTTCATCCCAGAGCATCAGATTATACCTTCTTCTCCAATGCACATGGAACATGCTCAAGGAGAGACCATACGGTGTGTCACAAAACTAGCCTTAACAAATTCAAGAAGATTGGAATAGTCTCTGACCACAATGCTTTGAAATTAGAAATCAACTGCAAAAAGGAAGTGTAGAAACCCACAAATATGTGTAGACTAAACAACATACTACTGAAAAATGACTGGGTCAAAAAATAAATAAAAGGGGAGATCAAAAAATTTAGACAAATGAGAATGACAATACGATATACCAGAACTTCTGGGATACACAAAAGCAGTAATAAGAAGAAAGTTTATATCATTGCAAGTCTATCTTGAGAAACAAGAGAAATCCCAAGTAAACAGCCTAATATCACATCTTAAAGAACTAGGAAAATAAGATAAAAGCAACCAAAAGTCAGCAGAATAACAGAAATAATAAAAATTAGAGCATATTTTAATGAAATAAAGAACAAAAAGACTATGCAAAATATTAATACAACAAAGAGCTTGTTCTTTGAAAAGATTAATAAAATTGACAAACCCCTGGCTAGACTCAATAAGAAAAAAAGAAGAAAAGACCCATATAAACAAAATCAGAAATGAAAGAGGAGTTACCACAGACAGACATCACAAATATACAAAGGATCATACTAGAATACTATAAAAAAATTACATGCTACCAAATTCAATAACCTAGAAGAAATGGGTAAATTCCTAGAAATATGTAACCTTCCTAGACTGAATCATGAACAAGTCAAAACATCTAAACAGACTGATCAACAGTGAGGAAATTGAAAGAACCATCAAAAACCTTCCCCCAAAAAATAAAAGTCCAGGACTAGATGGCTTCACCAGTGAATTCTACCAAACATTCAAAGAAGATTTCTTACCTATCCTTCTCAAACTCTTCCAAAACATGGAAGAAGAGGCAATACTTCCTAACACATGTTTTATGTTTATGAGGCCAACATAACCCGGACACCAAAGCCTGGCAAGATAACACAAAAAAAGAAAACTACAGACCAATATCTCTGATGAATACAGATGCAAAAATCCTAAACAAAATACTAGCAAATTATATACAACAATACATACAAAAACAAAGCAAAACAAAACAAAAACCCACCACAATTAAGTGGGGTTCATTCCAGGGGCACAAGAATGGTTCAACATATACAAATCAATCAATGTTATTCACCACATTAACAAAACAAAGGATAAAAATCATATGATCCTATCAACATATGCAGAAAAGGCACTTGATAAGGTACAACATCTATTTATGGTTAAAACAATGAAATGGGTATAGAAGGAAAGGCAATATATGCCAAACCTTCGGCTACTATCATAGTCAATGGTGAAAAACTGAAAACTTTTCCTCTAAAATCAGGAAAAAGGATGTCCACACTCACCACTCTTACTCAGCATAGTTCTGGAAGTCCTCACCAGAGTAATCAGGCAAGAGAAAGAAATAAAAAGCATCTAAATTGGGAATGAAGAAGTAAAAGTGTCACTTTTTTTGCAGATGACATGATTATTTATACAGAAAACCCTAAAGACTCCACCAAAAACTATTAGAAACAATGAACAAATACAGTAAAGTTGCAGCATACAAAATCAATGTACAGAAATTCACTGCTTTCCTCTATACTAACAGTGAGATTTCAGAAAAAGAAATGAAAAATATTTCCTTTTGCAATTGCAACCAAAAGAATACAATACCTAGGAATAAACTTAACAAAAGATGTGAAGGACATATATACTGAAAATTCCAAAGCATTATTTAAAAAGATTGAAAAAGACAGTAAAATAGAAAAATACTTCGTGTTCATAGATTAGAAGAATCAACATAGTTAAAATGGCCATATTATCCAAAGCACTATACAGATTTAATGCAATCCCCATCAAAATCCCAATGTCATTTTTAAAAAATAGAAACACACACACACACACATCAGATTTGTTTAGAACCACAAAAAGCCCTGAATGGCCAAAGCAATCCTGAGAAAAAAAATGAAGTTGGGCCCTGGCCGGTTTGGCTCAGCGGTTAGAGCGTCGGCCTGCGGTCCTGAGAGACCCGGGTTCGGTTCCCGCTAAGGGCATGTACCTCGGTTGCAGTTTGTCCCCGGCCCTGGTTGGTCGTGCGGGTGGCAGCCACTCGATGTGTCCCTTTCACATCGATGTTTCTCTCTCTCTCTCTCCCTCCTGCTCTACCTGAACAAAGAATGAAAAAGTGTCCTCAGGTGAGGATAAAAAAAAAAAAAAAATGAAGTTGGAGGTATCACACTACCTGACCTGAAATTATACTACAGAGCTATGAAAATCAAAACAGCATGATATTGGCAGAAAAACAGACACACAGACCAATGGAACACAATTGAGAGCCCAGAAATAAAACCACATGTATATAGACAAATACTTTTTTATAAAAGAAGCCAGAACCACACAATGGAGAAAAGAAAGCCTGTTCAATAAATGGTGCTGGGAAAATTGGAAAGCCACCTGCAAAAGAATGAAACTAGATTACAGTTTTCCCCAGGTACAAAATTTAATTCAAAATAGATCGAAGACCTAAATGTAAGATCTGAAACAATAAATTTCATGGAAACATAGGTACTAAACTTATGGACTGTGGTAGCAGAGAATATTTTATAAATTTAACCCCAAAGGCAAGGGAAGTATGGAAAGGCAAAAATAAACGAATGGGACTATATCAAACTAAAAGAAACCAATATAAAAAAAAACCAATTATGCCCTGGCCGGTTTGGCTCAGCGGTTAGAGCATCCGCCTGCGGTCCGGAGAGACCCGGGTTCAGTTCCCGCTAAGGGCATGTACTTCGGTTGCAGTTTGTCCCCAGCCCTGGTTGGTTGTGCGGGTGGCAGCCACTCGATGTGGCCCTTTCACATCGATGTTTCCCTCTCTCTCTCTTCCTCTCTCACCCTCCCACTCTGTACAAAAAATGGAAAAATGTCCTCGGATGAGGATAAAAAAAAACAAAAAACAATTACATATCAAAAGAAACCAATAACAAAACAAAAAGGCAACCAACTGAATGGGAGATAATATTTGCAAACAATAGCTGTGTCAGGGGGTTAACATCCAAAATATATGAAGAACTCACTCAACTCAACACCAAACAATCCAATTTAAAAATGGGCAGAGAACCTAAACAGACACCTCTCCCAAGAAGATAATACAAATAGCCAACAGTTATATGAAAAGATGTTCAGCTTCACTAGCTATTAGGGATATGCAAATCAAAACTGCAATGAGCTACCACCTCACACCTGTTAGAATGGCTATTATCAACAAGACAGGTCATAATTGTTGGAGAGGTTATGGGGAAAAAGAAACCCTCATTCACTGCTGGTGGGATTGTAAACTGTTACAGCCACTACAGAAAACAGTATGACAGTTCCTCCAAAAATTAAGACTAGAGTTACCATGTGACCCAGCTATCCCTCTTCTGGGTATCTACCCACAAAACTTGAAAACAATTACTTGCGAAGACATATTCACCTCTATGTTCATTGCAGCATTATTCACGGTGGCCAAGACATATAGATAATCAAAGTGTCCTTCAATAAAGAATTGGATAAAAAAGATGTGGTACATATATACTATGGAATACTACTCAGTCATTAGAAAAGATGAAATACCGCCATTTGCGACAACACAGATGGACCTTGAGAATAGTATGCTAAGTGAAATAAGTCAGGAAAAGCTAAGAACAATATGATTTTATTCATACGTGGGATCTAAAACTGAAACTCATAGACAATAGTTTGATGGTTACCAGAAGGAAGAGGGTGGGGGACAGTAAAGGGGGCCAAATATATATGGTGATGGAATATTATTTGACTTTGGGTGGTGGGTACAAAATGCAATATACAGATCATGTATCATAAAAATGTACACTTGAAACCTATATGATTTTATTAACCAATATCACCCCAATAAATTTAATGAAATTCACAGATAACAGGGGAAAAAAATTAAAGACTTTGAGATAGAGAGATTGTCCTGGATTTTCCAGGTGTTTCCTTAAGGAGGAAGAACCTTCTCTGGTTGTGGTCACAGGGAGATGTGACTACAAAGGAATGGTCAGAGCAGTGTGACCTGATGTTTGCTTTGAAGATGGAGGAACGGGCCGGGAGGAATGTGGGTGGCCGAGAGGAAAAGGCAAGGAACTGATTCCCCTCTAGTGCTTTCAGAAAGAAGTTAAGCACTGCCAACACCTTGCTTTTAGCTCAGTGAGACTCATGTTGGATTTCTAACTTACAGAACTGTAAGATCATTCATTTGAATGGCTTGAGCCACTACATTTGTGTTAATTTGTTATGGCAGCCATGGAAAACTAATACAAAACATTGCATTTTCCCCCCATCCTTTTACTTTTAACCTGTATCTTTCAATTTTAAGTGTTTCTTTCTTATAGATAACATTTTGTGGGATCTGGCTTTTAAAAAATCCAGCCTGTCAATCTGTCTTTTAATGGGAGTGCTTAGATCATTTACATTTAATTTAATTTATCAACATGGTTAGATTTAAACCTACCATCTTACCCTGGCTGGTTTGACTCAGCGATTAGAGCATCGGCCTGAGGGCCAGAGAGTCCCGGGTTTGGTTCCCGCTAAGGGCACGTACCTCGGTTGTAGTTTGTCCCCAGGGGTGGCAGCCAGTCGATGTGTCTCTCTCACATCGATGTTTCTCTCTCTCTCTCTTCCCCCTTCTCTCCCTCCCTCCCTATCTGAAGATAAATGCAAAAATGTCCTCCGGTGAGGAAAAAAAAATACATAAATAAATAAATAAAATAAACCTACCATTTTGCTATGTTATTATTTTTGCCATTTGTTCTTTGTTCTCCACCTTTCCTGCCTTCTTTTATTTTTTAAATATGTTTTTATTTATTTCTTTATTTTTTAGAGAGAGAGGAAGGGAGAAAGAGATAGAAAGATCAATGCAAGAAACATGGATCAGCTGCCTCCTGCACGCCTCCAACCCAGGCATGTGCCCTGACCTGGAATCAAACCAGGACCACTCAGTCCATGGGATGATGCTCAATCCACTGAGCCACACCAGCTGGGCGATTTCTTGCCTTCTTTTCACTTGAGTATTTTCTGGTACTCCATTTCATCTGCATTGTTAGCTTATTGACACTACCTGTTCATTTATTTTTGTTAGTGGTTGCTCTAGGGTTTACAATATTTGTTAAGTTTTCATTTTCTACTTTCAAATATGATAATATTTCACATATAAAACCTTACAAGTTTTTTCCATTCCTCCATCCTCTGTGCTATTATTATCATAAATTTACATCTATATATGAGTCCCACAGTACATTGTTATCATTTTGCCTTAAAGAATCAATTATCTTTTCAAGAAATTGAAAAAATACCTTTTATATTTACCCATATGTACATACCATTTCTGCCACTTTCATTTCTTTGTAAATCCAATTTTCCATTTAGTATAATTATTCTTCCACCTGAAGGTGTCTCTTATAGTCAGGTCTGTGCTGGCAAGTTCTGTCTTTTTCTATGCTGAAAAAAAGTATTTATTTCTTCTTAATTGTTGAAATGTCTTTATTCTGGATGTAGAATTCTAAGTTGACTTTTATTTTCTTCCAGGACTTAAAGATATTGTTCCAATGTCTCTGGCTTGTGTTTTCTGGCAAGAAGTCTGTGGTCATTCTTATCATTGTTGTGGTCCATAAACGAGGAGAAAAATAATTAATAGAAATGAAACGTTCAATGACAGAGAGGTGTAATTAGCAGACAAAGATTTTAAAACAGCTATCCTAAATATAGGTGAGCCAAAGTAGGTTTACAGTTGTGAGTACGTGAAACACAGTTTATCCTTATATTATTACTTATTAATTATTGTATTATTTTTCCGTATAAAAAATTATAAACCTACTTTTGTCCCACCCTGTATGCTTAAAAATTTAAAGAAATACATGAGCACAATGAAGAGAGAAATGGATACTATAAAAAAAGAACTAAATGGAACTGCTAGAGATGAAACTATAACATCTAAAATGAAAGTTTCCCTGGGTGGGATTAAGAGCAGATACATACTGCAGAATTTAAAAATCAGTACACTTAAAGCTACAGCAACAGAAACCATCTACACTGATTAATATTGCTCTACAGGTCACTGAGTCTCTATTCATTTTTTTCTGTCTTTTTTTTTTTTTTGGTACGTGCCCCTAGTGGGAACCGAACCTGGGGCTCTCTGGTCCGCAGGACGATGCTCCAACCGCTGAGCCAAACTGGCCAGGGCTTTTCTGTCTTTTTTCTCTCCGTGCTTTATCTCTTGGATAGTTTCACCTCTAGAATTTCCATTATCTTCCATTTCTTACCTCATTATGTTTATATTTATGTTTTCTCCCAATTTGGGTTCTCATTTTCCCGCTTTTTCACGTCTAGTAATTTTTTTATTCTCTGCTGAACATTTTGAATGTAACTTTATTGAGTGCTGAATTCTGTTGTTTTCCCTTAAAGAGTGTTGGACTTGGACTTTGCTTTTGCAGGTAGTTAAGGATCCACTTTGTCCTTTCAAAAGACTTATTTTTAAGCTCTTTTTAGGGCGAGTCTAGAGTAATCACTATTCCAAGACTAATTTATTTCTACGACTATGGTTTGACCATTCTGTCATCTGACTGAACGCCATCAAGGTCTTTTCAGTCTGGCTGGTTGGAACTCTAATCTCTGCCAGCCTAGTGTGAGCCCTGAGGGCTTCTCAGTTTAGACTCCCTCAGTCACTATTTGCTCAGGCTTGTGGAGTTTCATGCGGCATGTGTGAAGCTTAGTGTCCAGCAACACATTCAAGGAGGGCTCTCTGCGGATTCCTGGAGCTCTTTCCTCATGTACCTCTTCTTTGGTACTCTGCCCTGTAAATGCCAGCTACCTCAGTCTCTCTGAACTTCATTCTCTGGCTCCTCCTCCCTGCGCTGCAGTCTTGAAAGTTCCTCGGGCAGTACACCCAGGGGATTGGAGGGCTCAACTACTTTTCCTTTTCTCGGGGTCATAGTCCTATGAAGCTAGTTCTGCAATGTCAGAAAATTGGTTTTAAAATATGTAAATATATGCCCTGGCTAGTTTTGTTCAGTGGTTAGAGCATCGGCCAATGGACCAGAGTCGCAGGTTTAGTTCCCGGTGAAGGGCATGTACCTCAGTTGTAGGTTTGAACCCCGACCCCAGTCGAGGTTGTGTGTGAGGCAACCAATTGATGTGTCTCTCTCACATTGATGTCTCTTTCTGTCTGTCTCTCTCCTTCCCTCCCTCCCTCCCACTCTATCTAAAAAAATCAATGGAGCCCTGGCTGGTTTGGCTCAGCAGTTAGAGCATTGGCCTGCGGTTCAGAGAGACCCGGGTTCGGTTCCCGCTAAGGGCATGTGCCTCGGTTGCAGTTTGTCCCCGGCCCTGGTTGGGTTGTGCGGGTGGCAACCACTCGATGTGTACCTTTCACGTCAATGTTTCTCTCTCTCTCTCTTCTTCTCTCTCCCTCCCGCTCTGTCTGAACAAAAAGTAGAAAAATGACCTCAGTTGAGGATAAAAAAAAAAATCAATGAAAAAATATCGTCGGGCGAGGATTTAAAAATATATATATATGGATATGAATATATTGGAATATAACAATTTCTAGTTGTTGATAGTAGGAGGGCAAATGCAATCCCAAGTTTTGGTTTCTGGACAGTTTTTTCTAGCTGGAAGCCAACAACTACGTTTTCACAAGCACCCACGTGATTCTGATGCATCCTAAGCATGGTGAACTCGGGCTAGACAGGGCGGTAAGAGTAATGCCTTACATCTGAGTAGCACTTTCCAGTTTGCAAAACATTTTCATATTTATCACCACTTAGTCCTCACATCCACCCTCTGAGGAAGGCATTACTCCCCTCTTAGGACACAAAACTTGAGGCCCAAGGACGTTGTGGTTTTCCTGAAACGGAACTGTTGATGGGGGGAGCTCTAGTCTGCAGACTTAATGCAGAGACTCATCTCCGCACGGAGAAGTGAGGAGCCTGGAGGAATCAGGCCTGAGGGTGGGCGTGGGACTCCCCTTCCCCGAGCCGGGCCGTGTGGCTGTCCCCCGAGCTCAGGCTGTGCTGCCTTCCTCTGCCAGCGCACACCAGCCTCTCCTCAGCATGGTGAGCACTGGGCCCCAACCAAACTGGACCGTTTGTTCCTTTCAGATCCAACCAAGCCCTTCTGTTTTTCCCTGTGGTTACAGGCACTTCACAGACACTAAGGAAGGTGCTATCGGACAGCCCCCGAGTTGAAGGGAGAGGGCTGTCCCCTCCTCAGTCAGTCTTGTCAGTCTCATAAGAATGAATTCAAATGAGTGACAGCAGTGTTATAATAAAGACAACTTATTAAAGAAGTAAAGCAAACACGCTTATTAAAGAAATAAGGCAGGCAAACTTATCAAAATACACCCGGCCTATGAGGCACAGACATAGGCTCTCTCAGCTAACTGAGGAGTCAAGGCTTGTGGGAGGTCAAGGGGTTGTATACCCTTCTGTCTATAGGTTTCAAAATTCCTCTGCCGAATACCTTGGTACAGATGAACTCTCAAGGTCTCCCCTTTTACTTTGTTATGGCTTTCCTAGAATGTATGAGAAGTGCCTGGCAATTATATATATGTGTATATATACATTTTTAAATTTTTTTTCTTTATTGATTTTAGAGAGAGAGGAAGTGAGAGGGAGAGAGAGATAGAAACATCAATGAGAGAGAACATCGGGGATCGGGCCCACAACCTGGCCATGTGTCTTGACCCGGAATCGAACCAGCGACCTCTTGGTGCATGGGTTGACGCTCAACCACTGAGCCACACCGGCCAGACTGGCAATTTTATGTTGACGAGCCCCCAGACTGCTGGCTTCACTGGTTAAACAGTGAGATGAACACTCCCTTTTCTCGCCTCCTTTCCGAAGACGGCTGACTTTTTGTTTAGTGAGACAGGTTCTCCTTTCTTTCCTTTCTGCCTCTGCAGTTCCAGGGTGATTTGTGCTATGTGTGCTCTGGTTGGGGAGAAGAGGCATAAAAACTTCCCTTCTCACCCAGCCGGTGTGGCTCGGTGGATTGAGCATCGTCCCGTGGACTGAGAGGTCCCGGGTTGTAGGGTCAATCCCTGGTGGGGGGCATGCAGGAGGCAGCCGATCAATGTTTCTTTCTCGCATCGGTGTTTCTATCTCTCTCTCCTGTCCTTTCTCTCTAAAAAGTCAATAGAAACATATTTTTAAAAGCCCTGGCCGGTTTGGTGCAGTGGTTAAAGCATTGGCCCATGGAATTGCAGGTTCGATTCAGATCAAGGGCATATACCTCAGTTGCAGTTGGATCCACAGCCCAGGTTAGGGTCATGCAGGAGGCAACTAGCCAGTGTGTCTCTCTCACATCGATGTTTTTCTCCCTCTCCCTCCCTCCCACTCTGTCTGAAGAATCAATGGAAAAGTGCCCTTGGGTGAGGATTTAAAAATATATATATTTAAAAAAAAAGAACTCCTTCCTCTCCCCCCTTCGCCCCCTTTTCTTGCATTCTTTAGTGCCAGTTGTTCTCAAGATCAGGTTTTGCAGCAGGCTGGCTGTATGTTTGGCCTTGTTTAATTTTCTTGTCTCAGTTTCTCTGTTCCTCCTGCCCTAGAATTGTCCTAGCTTCTTACTCTCTTTTAACAGTATTTTCTACTGTCTTGAGTGCTCTCCCTAAATCCCTGCATGTCCAAACCCTGTCCCATCAAGGCTCCGTATCTACGCCCCTTTCCCCATGAGTATCTTCCATTTCTCTTCTTTCTTTCAATCCTCATCGCACCTGTCTCTTCCTCTGTCTGGAGGTTCACCACTCCGCTGTGTTGTTTCCGTGTCTTGTCTTCTCCTCCTGGCCTGCAGATCCCTTGGGGGCAAGAACTAGTGCCTTATCCCAGGGACTTGGACACAATAAGTGTTCAAGGAAAGAATAAAGTAGTGGTTGGAAGTGAGGGAAAGAGGACAATGAGCAATCGTGCTGAGCTGTAGAGAAAAAGTCAGCCACAGAAAATAGCACATTACCCCTTTGGCCCTCAGATGTCTCTCTTTTAAAACAACATGGTGAAAACCAATCAAATTTTAACCTGATCAAGCTTCTAGGTTCAACTATAATTTACAGCAACAAAAAAATGCTTAGAAGAAACAGAAACATGTCAAAGACAGCCAGGGAATGTAATCAGCAAAATCCAAGGCCAAGGGAAGCTGTATAGGAAAATAAAATAAAATGACACGGTGGGACACGGGTGTATACTTTCCTACAAGACTATATATAAAATCAACAAGAAAATGTTTCAAAATTGAGACTGTAGAACAAGGTCATTTCTGGATTTCCTCTTAGCTATGACATATGCATTTATAAAATCACGATTCTGGGGTAATTTGATGGGAGCAGAAGGGATACTGATGAGAGCTTTGATGCCCAATAACCACCTGCGGGAACAGCAAGGCATTCAGTTTTCCTGGCCCAGGGTGAAGATTCAGGGCCCCTCTTCTCCCCCAACTAAGTGACAAGAACAGAAGGTGCTGCCACCTCTGCCCACAAGCTGCATCACCCCAAGGGGGAATCCTCTCCTTCAGCAGAGCAGGCTCACAGGTTTCACACCTCGCTCTGATTGGACCGTTCTCCAGATGGACAGGTGGGGTTGGGGGAGCAACAGTGGCTGTTTCTGCTCCTGCCCAGAAGATCTGATGGATGCTAGATGTGGGCATTCAAGATCATCTCGTCCGGTCCTCTCCTCCGGGCAGCCCCCCACACAGCCAGAACTCCTCCTGGCTCACACATGCGTTTAGTATTCTGTTGCCAGGACTGGAACTAAATCGTGTTATCAGCCTACAGGGAAGTAAAGCAACTACGGCCTCTTGTGACCTTTTGGGTCTGTGTCCACGGAAGTTTGTCTTATTGTTATATAATAATAGTGATGCTACTCCTAGCCAGCATTTGTATTTCACTTTATGGTTTTAAATATCTCTGAGCATTGCTTTCCGCAACTATAAAATGAGAATAATAACGGAGGCCACACTGTAGGTTATTGTAAGGATAAATAAGTAATGCATGTAGTGCGCAATCACACATTTTCATTTTATTTGATTCTCAGTGAGTGCTGAGCAAGACATGTATGTTTCCAGATGAGTCAGATGAGGCTCAGAGAGGGTGGATACTCAAGTCTGGAACCCGAGTCTCCATGTTTCCTTCTTCACCATTTGTTAGAAGTTCCAACGTGGAGAGAGGGGGAATGGCCTTATACTTGTGTGTGTGGCTAAATGAGGTAATGCATGTTATCTTACTTAGAACAATGTCCAGCACAAATCAGCTTTATTCCTGAGTGGTTAACGCTATACTGTGTATAAAGTACTTTCGATCTCATTTAGTGCTCACCAAAAGCCTACAGAGTACTTTTGTTAACCCTAGTTCATAGAAAAGGGAACATGCACCAGACTAGGAACTAGCAGAGCAGAAATCCCACCCAGACCAGGCCACTCTAGGTTTTCTCAGCCAGGGCTCCTCTTAAACGCAGCCCTGGAGGTGACTTTCCACACCTCGCATAGCAAAGTCAGATGAAGGGGTGCAGTTCCTAGCGGGGTCTCAGAAGGAGCCTCTGAGGCTGGCTTGCAGTTGTGTCCAGAACTGGAAAAGTCCTATTCATACCCAATTGCCCACCTGATGGGTCAAGCCCATCCTACCAGGTTCTGAGACATTCTGAAAGCGCCCCAAGATTTCTGGTTTGAACAGTCTTTATACCCTTTCCCAAGATACCACTTCCCAGGGGCTTCTTGGGGTTTAGGAATGGAATAGAGTCATAAAAAAGAAACGGGTTTTGGAAAATCAGACATGGGTCTGAACCCTCGCTCTGCCCCTCCCTACCTATGTGACCTTGGGGAAGTTATTGAAGTTGTCTGAATCTCAGTTTCCTCGCCTATGCAGTGGGTATCATGGGGTTGTGGCGGTAGCACAATATCTGGCATAGATAAATGCTTATTAGTTTTTATCACTCAGTGGGAGCAGTGATATTTCCCTGGATCACGTCTCTGGTCATGGTACCTGGGCGAGTCACTGCTCTCTCTGCGCTTCCCCATCCTCATCCGGGGAAGCCCCTGAGCGCACACCTGTGAACGTTCCATACACCAGGAAAGGTCTGAGGCATGAGCCCTCTACTCCCTGACACGCTGCACAAGCTGGGCCAAGGTCTGCCTTTCCCTGCAGCCCCGCCACGGAGTTGGGGGCTGGGGGTAGCGTCACTGGACCTAGGAGAAGGAAGGACCTGGGAGCTCACCTACTCTAGGACACCCTGCCACCCAAATGCAAGCATCCCACCACATAACTCCTGATCACCAGACTCTGCCCCAAATTTCCCAGGACAAACAGGTCCCTGTATCACAAGACGGTTATCTAGCTGCAGGATGACAGAGGGCTAGGAAGAGTTTTCTTATATTGAGCTGTGATCTGCCTTCCTTTACCTTTCTCCCCTTGGTCTGTGGTCAGCCCTCTGAGCCTCCTTCTATAAGTCAGTTCCTGACTCCTTCCAGCTCTGCCTTCCAGGACGAGATGGGGAGATAAGAAAGAGGGAAGGAGGGAGGAAGCCAGACCCAAACCACACCTGCGTTTTCTTATGTAGCATGTCTACACACAAGCTGTAAGTATCATGTTTGACAAACTGTTTTAAAACATTCCCTTTTTCTGACTGCTGCTAATCCTTCCTCACCCACCCACAGAAATTGCTCTAAGAATGACCCAGGAAACAGGAAACAGTCATAGCCACCCACCCCCTGGGCTTCTCCAATTTAAATGGCAATCGTCAGTAGTTTTAAAATTTTTATAATTTTTATAGGAATACTTTTATCAAACTCCTACATGCAACTCAGCTGAATGGCTGAATAAGTAGGTAGGTAAAATGGGAATAATGTAGTGAAGAAGATGTACTCTAGAGCCAGACTACAAGGTTCGAATTCCTGCTGCCATTTACTGGCTGTGTGACCACGAACAAGGCACTTAATCATTTAACTCCTCAGTTTCCTCATCTGAAAACTAACAAAATAGTTAAAACCCATCTTGGAGGAATATTGTGACTACTGAATGAGTTGGTATATAAAGCACTTATGGTAACACCTGGAGCAGTGGGTGCTCTGTCTGTTGTTGTTGTTGTTGTTGTTGTTGTTGTTGTTGCCACTGTCTAAAGTCAGGGAGACTTCCCCTTCCTCCATCCACTGTGATTCCTGAGACACTGGAAGTTCTGGGAACACCATTTATGTAGTTCATTTTCTCATCTGACAGAGGAAAAATGAGGCTCAGGGAGGGAACATTATTTGCCTAAGGTCACACAATGGAGCACATATAGTAAAGCCAGATCTCGAGCTGAGGTCTCTTAACTCTTGGCCTTTGCAGTTGTCAGAGATCTTTCTGCACAAGCCAAACCGTGGACTGGAAGTCAAGGCCAGAGACGGGGAAGCTGAGCTTCCGGCAGCCAGTGGGCCCGACCTTGGCTGAGCTGCCTTGCTTGCCAGCCCCTCCAGGACGGGTCCCAGAGGGCCTCTGCTAACGGAGCAGCCACTTCCACTCTCTCTTGCAGCCAGGGTGGCGGCTGAAAGGGGTGGGAGGAAGGGGATGAAGGCAGTGGCCTGTGAAGCTTAATTCACACGTAGGCCATGTCTTAAGAGCTCAGGCTGCAAGGTGTTACATGCTGTATGTGCAAAGTGCAGTGATTAGCTGACAGGTGAGATTCATCATGTTTCCTCTGCCCCCTCACTGCCTGCTCTTTCATTCTTGCTCTGAACTATGGAGGAAGAGTCTCTCCCCAACAGGCAGTTACAAGCAGTGGTGCCCCTCTGAAGTTTATGTTGAATCTCCAAGGTGATAGAGGAGGGAGGTCTTTAGGTTTTATCAAAACCAAATGAACTATTTCTCTGCTGTCAAGTAACAACCCTTATTTATTCCTTTAGCACATGTATTGAGTATCTACGATATGTGTTTGGAAGGGCCGCCTCCGTGAGTGTATGACATGCAGTCACACAGGGTCCTGTGCTCAGAAGGGCCCAGCACTTGCTTTAAATGCTCTGCTGTCACCATCTTGATATTATTGATACCTTTATCTTTACATTTGTATTTTGTAAGTGAAGTCCAGTGGGACAGTGGAGCAGGTATGCAAACACAGGAAATTCAGGTCAGGTAAGTGCCTGCCGTCCCTCGCCAGCCCATCCACACGCAGCCTTCTCAGTATCCCATGAGCACAGAATGCGGCTGGACCCGCCGGGGGACTGCAGGGACACTCAAACTGAGGGCCAGGGGAGGGTGTTGGGTCTATGACTGATTGAGTGGGATACTCAAAAGCCTGAGAGCCAGGCTTCCCATTCAAACCAGAACTTGCTCTGCACACAGGAAGAAGACAATGGCCTTTGAACAAACAGAAATGGCCAAGGAACCCTGTCATCTCCTTTCCTACTGCTGTCAATCCCTGTGTTAACCAACGCGTATGCCGAAATGGTGACAGAGAAGGAAAGGGAGGGCTAGAGGAATATACAGCTCCTTTCCTTCGGTCCTTCCTCACTCATCAGTGCTCCAGTGCAGAGTGTGTGGACAGGATCGCACGTGTCAAGAAGTGCAACAGAAACATCGGCGTTCATTCTGCACAGCTTTTCCACGGCGCTGGTAGGGACAGAATACACACACAAATGAGCTGCAGATGTGAACTGTGTCATTTTGGTGATCCCACATATGACTTAAATGCTCATATTTCCACTTAAAAGTTCTAGCATGCACTATAAAGATGAATGGTAAAATCCATGATAAGAATTTAAATTTATTTTCAACTTAGAATTCCACTAAATAGCAAATAAAAATACCGTGACTAGTTGAGAAAGAGACAAACACAAAAGACAAGGAAAGCTGTATATTTTAATACCCCGAACAGCCCTTTTCCCTGCTGCTTGAACAGGGGCACGGCATCTGCATTTTGCACTGGGCACCACATGTTATATTCCTGGGGTGAGGCACCAGGGACACGTGATGAACAAAATACAGTCCTTGTCCTCGTCAAGCCTACTAGTCTAGTGAGAAATATGGTTATTGAACAATCCCAGAAATATATATTTGTAAGCTGATAAGTGCCAAATAAGAAAATTATAGGGTTCTCTGAGGGCATGTAGTAGCAGCACCCACTCTAGCCTAGGGGTCTGGGGAGACTTCTCTGAGAAAGTGATGTTTGAATTGAGATGTGAAGAATAAGCTGGTGTTAGTGAGGTAAAGAAAAGGGAATGAGTGTCCTAGACAGAGGGGACAGTATGTGCAAAGGCCCTGAGACAGGAGAAAGCCTGGCATTTACAGCTAAAAGATAGCCATCTGGCTGAGGGAGGCATGGCCCAATCTTATATATCACATTAAGGAATTGATCTTTATCTGAAAAGTGATGGGAAGCATTAAGAATTTAAACAGGAGAGTAATGTGATCAAGTCTGTGTTTTATAAAAGTCTGACTGTTACTTGTTAGAACAGGTGTCTATCATCAATAAATCAACGAACAACAAGGGTTGGCAAGGATGTGGAGAAAAGGGAAGCCTTGTGCACTGTTGGTGGGAATGCAGACTGGTGCAGCCACTGTGGAAACAGTATAGAGGATCCTCTAAAAATTAAAAGTGGTACTGCCTTATGACCCAGCGATTCTACTTCTGGGTATATAACCAAAGAAACCAAAACACTAATTTGAAAGAATATATGCACTCTTATATTACAATATTTACAATAGCCAAGATATGGAAACAACCCAAGTGCCCACTGACAGACGAGTGAATAAAAAAGCTGTGTTACATATAATATACATACAATGGAATGCTACTTAGTCAAATAAATAATGAAATTTCACTGTTTGTGACAGCACGATGGGCCTAAAGGGTATTATGCTAAGTGAAATAAGTGAGTCAGAGATAGAAAAATGCCATATGAATTCACTTATATGTGGAATCTAAAGAACAAAATAAACAAACAAAATTGAAACAGACTCACAGATGCAGAGAACAGGCCGATAGTCCCAGAGGGGAGGAGGAGTGGAGGACTGGGTGGAAAGGTAAAGGGATTAAGAAGTACAAATCGGGCCCTAGCTGGGTGGCTCAGTTGGTTGAGGGTGTCGTCCCAATGTGCCAGGGTTGCAGGTTTCTTCTGGGTCGGGGCACACAGAGGAATCAGCCAATGAATGCATGGATGACTGGAACAACAAACAAATGTTTCTCTCTCTCTCTCTCTCTCTCTCAAATTAATCAATAAATTAAAATATTTTAAATTAAAAAATAAAAATAGCCCTGGCAGGTTTGGCTCAGCAGTTAGAGCATCAGCCCGTGGACCAAAGAGTCTCGGGTTCAATTTCAGTCAAGGGCATATAACTTGGTTGCTGTTTGGTCCCCAGCCCTGGTTGGGGCCCTGTGGGAGGCAGCCAATCTCTCTCTCTCTCTCTCTCTCTCTCTCTCTCCCTCCCTCCCTCCCTCCCACTCTATCTGAAGATAAATGGAAAAATATCCTTGGGTGAGGATTAAAAAATAAAATAAAAAAAATAAAAATAAAAAGAAGTACAAATTGGTAGTTACAAAATAGTCACAGGGATATAAAGTACAGCATAGGGAGCACAGTCAATAATATTGTAATAACTATGGATGGTGCCAGGTGGGCCCTGGAAATACCAGGGGGACCCCTTTGTGAGTTATATGACTGTCTAACCACTATGCTGCACACCTGAAGCTAATACAGAATAATATGAAATGTAAACTATAATTTTAAAAAATTTTAAATTAAAACAAATTTTAATGCCCTTGGCATATTTATCCAGAGCCCAGCAGTGAGGAAGTTTTGGACACAGGAAGTAAAGTGGCTAATAAAAATTGCCACCGTGGAAAAGGCTTAAATTGGCACTTCACATAACAGATTATCCAAATCACCAGTAAGCGCATTAAAAGTGCTCAGCATCAACTGTCACTAAAGAAATGCAAAATTAAAAACCATAATGAGATACCATTTCATTAAAATGGTTAAAATTTTAAGAGTGACGACGTGGAACAACTGGAACTCTCAGACATCAAGGGTGGGCCCGGAGGACTGCACAGCCACCCTGGAAGGCAGTGACGCGGTTTCTTCCAAAGCTACGCCTACGCTTACCACACAACCCAGCAACTGTGCTCCTTGATATTCACCCAAGAGAAATAAGACGTTTGTCCACACAAAGACTTGCAAAATAACGTTCACTGCAGCTTTATTCATAATACCCCCCAAACGAAAACAACCCAGACGTGCACCAACTGTGAATGAACGAATACCTTGTGGGACAGCCATACACGGGATACTGCTTGTTCCCAAACACAACCAAACTGCAGGTACAGGTAGCAACGCGGGGGAACCTCAGAAATATTATGCCGAGTGAAAGAAGTCAGAGAGAAAAGAGTACATATGTATCATTCAATTTATATGACATTCTAGAAGAGGAGAAACTCATCCTTAGTGATAGAAATCAGATCGGTGCTTGTCGGGGTAGGTTGAGGGCAAAGGGATGGGGCGGGGCACAGATTGTTGTGGGGTGATGGAACTTTTCCATATCTTGATTGTGGTGGCTACACAACGACACACGTGTCAAAACTCACAGAACCGTACACTAAAATGTATGACCGATACTGCACGTGAGTTATACCTTAAAAAAATATGTTTTGAATTGAAGCCATGAATAGAGATAAGAGTGACTAAATGAACAGGAAAGAGTGAGAAGAAGAGGACTGGGGACTGCTGATCTCACCAACAGGTAGGACGTGTTATCTCCATCTTACACGTGAGAAAAACGAGGCTCAGTCAGAGAAGTGACATGACTTCCCCAAGAACAGAGCTCCTAAGCAGTAAAGCTGGGGCTCAAAGCCGGAACCGTCTGGTATTGAGGTGCATGTTCCTTTCAGTGCCTCCCATCACGCAGGCGGGGCCCATGGTTGGGCATGATGGCCAAGCCTGGAGGAGGACCCCAACTCCTACTCTTTGAGGGAGAAAGGTCTTGAGGGTTGGGCGGATCTGGACAACCGCGTGCTGTCCTTTGTATGTGAAGATGAGGCTCCCCACCCATCACCGGCTAACTGCACAGGCACTTAGAATGCAGGGAATGGGGATTACCATTCTGACCATCCATGTTCTCCTCACCGTTCCTCACGGTACCCAACGGGAGCCCTAGCAAGACGACGGGCCGGGGTTGGGGGTTCTGCCTGGGTCTGCCAGACTCCCAGAGAGCCAGGTGAGATCTGCTCCAAAGGAAAAATCATACATACCCTGTCCTGTTCTGCCAGGAATGTCAACATTGCCACAGCTCTTTATATTTCCCAACTCCAGAAATGTTTACTGAAGACAACTACCTGAGCCCTCTCCTGGCCCTGGGCTCATTTGATCAATTCCAGCTCTCGTGGTCTGATCTCTCCGGGACTGTTACCACAGCCTCACGATCGCTTACTCTGCCTCCCATCCTACCTCACTTCTCATTTTGTGTTACTACGTTCTTCAAAAAAGTCGTCATTGTTTTCCCATTGCCAGCAGTGCTTTGCAAAACACAGGGAGTAGTAGATCATAAAATCAATGTCATGGGTCGTTTAAAAATACGAAATAAAATAGAACAGAAAAGAAAATAGAAGGCATGACATGTGATAAGGTTAAATATTATCTATTGAGACTTTCTATTCAGTTAGGTCTACCTATTCATACATATATGGGTTTATTTATGTACTGACTAGAGATGCAACTAACACAGTGCCTGGCATATTGCAGTCACCAGGGAAATGCTTATTCAATGGAACTGAGTCCTCAGACAACCTTATGAGATGGGTATTTCTATTTTGCACATAAGAAAAGTGGAGCTCAGAGAAGTAAGGTGACTTTCCCAAGGTCACACAGCTTGTTTAGGAGTGAAACAGTGGGATGGAACAAGTCCATCAGCTTTCCCACACTGCAGCCCTGACTCCGCTGTGCCTGCTCTCTGGAGTGTGGACCTCAGGGCAGACTCCTCGGGCTTGGCCAGAAAGAGGTCTGAGCAAAGTGCTCCCGATGCACAGGAATGACTGCAGCCCACGCTCGCATTCTCCACAGGGTCTGTCAACGCTCCCCACAGGCCCCAGCTCTGGGGTTTGGACGGTGCGCTGCCCTGGCAGAGCCCGGGCTTGGAGGACAGGCTGAGAAAGACGGAAGAAGGGAGCAAGCAAGTGGGAGGCAGGAAATGCAGAAACCGAGGCAAGGATGGACACCTAAAGGGACTGAGAGACCCAGAGAGGTGAAGGCAAGAAAGAGAGGAAAGAGGGGAAGGACAGAGAACAGGGGGGGAAGGAAGGCAGAAGAGGAAAGGAAGGGGAGAGAGGAAGTGTACGGAGGACCAGACCAAGAAAGGCCTCCTGAGGCCGCTGCGGTTCCCCAGTCTCTTCTCTGCCCTGCTCCTCTCTGGCTCGGGGCTTCTTGCCCATCCTTGTGGGTGTCCACCAGGGGCCCCTAGCATCTGGCAAATGGCAGCTCCCTTATCTTTTATCTGGTCAGAAAGTGACCAGCATTCAGCTCACAGGACAACGTCGGCTCCTCGCCCAGGTGGAGGAAGCTTGCTCAGGATATGTGGCACTTTGGTGGCAGAGATGGATTTGGATCCACAACTCCTGCCCCACTCTGGGGGCCGACTGCTCCGGGGGAAGATCTCCCGGGGAGCCACTTTCTCCAGCTCTGGGCTGGGAGGCACGAGACTTCCGTTCCGGTTCCTAGATCTGGAATGAACAACTGGGTAGTGACCTTGGTGAAGTTTCCCGACTTCCTAAATCTAGATGTCTTCAGTGAGGGTCAGATGAGAGGCACATTCATCACTGTTGACCACTTACTAGGTATAATGTTGTGTTAATCCTTCTACACACCTCAAATAATTAGATGCATATAGTCATTGCTATTTTGTAGAACATAGGAATAGACCCAAGTCCATTCCTCACCTGCAGGATTGTGTTTTCTATAATAATGGGTGTGTCCAGGAAAAATATTTCAGAAGCTGGACTCCATAGAAACCTGCCAGACAGAAAATGTCCTCCAGACCTACGGCCTCTCCCTCTTCATTACCCGAACTATCCCCGGCATCCACAGAGCTCCACAGTTCATTTATTTTCTCTCCTAGTATTTAATGAACATTTCCCATGATCTGGGATGCAACAGGATTAAAAAAAAAAAAAAAGGTAAAAATAATGATAAAAACATTGGAGAAAATGAAAAAGAAAGGAGGATAGGGAATGTTCAGAATTCGGGTAGAGACGAGTTGCAATTCTTTAAAGGGTGACCCAGGAAAGACGTAAGTGTGATGGCAGAGTTTGAGCAATAAGCTGAAGGAGGTGAGGGAATGAGTCCTGCAGTTACGGGCAGGAAGAGCGTTTCCGGAAGAGGGACAGCCTATGCTGCTCCTTATCGATTAGAAGCAAGACACAGACTCTGCTCACACCCAAGAGAAAGGGATTATACAAGGGTGTGAATATGAAGGTGGGGGTCATGGGGGTGGTCACTTAGAGTCTGTCCACTCTGCCCTCTGTCCTCTATTGACTCATGTCTATTGCACTGGACGAATACATTCATCACCCACCCCCGGGATTCCATAAAGCTCATCTAAGTCGGGTTTGTGTACAGATGAGGTTCCTTTAGGTGTTCCTCTTACTTGAACTGTAAGTAAGGACAGAAGTTATCTGCCTTCACACCTGCAATATACAGTGGTGGGATAACAGTATAGACACTCCTGTTCAAAGGGGGAACGTGGGATATATGTCACCACTGCCACATAGCAGTTCTGCAATCCAGCTGGGCAGACACTAGGTGTCCCTCAGGTTTTAAGACCGGAGAAAAATCCCAGCGCTGCCTTCTGGGCTTGTGCCCTCAGGGGTCATCCTTCCTTTTTCAGGAAAGGCAGCCCCTTTGCAGCTGAGTAGTTTTATCAGCTTTCTTGCCAGTAGAATTTTGGGGATCCTAAAGCCTTCTCTCATCTTGCATGTTCTCTGTCCCTCACAGTTCAAGATGGCGGTGCTCTTGTTAAAAGAGGTTTCTCAAAAAAAATGAGTGTGACTAGTGTAGGTTTCAGTGGGGTTCACTCCATTAGGCAAAAGCTACACCCAAGATCTCTGTGAGACGCTCCTCCTGAAATGGCTGAGTGATGGCTCACTTAAGCTTCCCTGAGGCCCGTGGTTGGATAAAGAGGTTCTGGGAAGCATATCTTTAATCTCCTGAACAGCCCTTTTTTGGACTCAATTCTACTCTGATCTGTTCATTTTCATGATGTTTTAACAAAAAATTATATCACAGTTTCTGCTTTTTCTCTGGATCGGGTCTTATCTCTATTCCATGTGCTTGGAAGCCATTTCTTAATTTTGGCATCTTCTGCCTTGTGGGGAGGCTAAAGATGTTCAAAACTATCAAGTCCTGATTTCTTTTCAACAGTTTTAAAATCAGTTTTCCCCTTAACTTATCTCTCTACTCTCACATTTACCAGAAACAGTAAGAAGAAACCTAGCAGCACCTCAATATTTTGCTTGGAGATCCCCTGAGTGTATTAACCAGTTTATCGCTTACACATCCTGTCCCCACATGACTGCAGGAGACCATTTTCCTCAGCTTTCTGCCACTATCCAACAAGGATCCCCTCCCTCCAGTTGTTATTAATAAAATCCCCACTCCCTTTCGATCCTCACTGGCAAGTCCTGCAAGTCCACATTTCCACTGACGGCCTAATCATTCTCCTCGAAATTCTTCCAGCCTCTGCCTCCCGCACAGGGGCACAGCCACTCTGACCTTTTTAGATACCTGTTACAGCAGCACCCCGTTTCAGGAGCCAAAACCCGCTCAGTTCTCTATCTCCGTGCAGTGACTTCAGCACAGACGTAAAGGCTTTCAACACCACACAGTCAGAATCTCACCGTTCCTGTCGGTCAGCAGTCTGGCCGTGGCTTGATGGGGTCCTCCGTACGCTGCAACAACAATGCCCACCGAGACAAACCAGATTTGTGGTTTTCGGGCCAGGAGAGGGAGAATAGGGAATGACTGCTAATGGGCATGGAGGCTTCTTTTTGGTGTGATGGAACTATTCTGGGCCCTGGCTGGTTTGGCTCAGAGCGTCGGCCCACAGACCAAAGAGTTTTGAATTCGATTCTGGTCAAGGGCACGTACCTCAGTTGGGGTTTGGTTCCTGACCCCGGTCAGGGTTGTGCAGGAGGCAACTAGTCGATGTGTCTCTCTCACATTGATGTTTCTTCCTCTCTCTCTCTCCCCCTCCCTCCCTCCCACTCTGACTGAAGATAAATGGAAAAATATCCTTGGGTGAGGATTTAAAAAAAAATTTAGCTAGTGGTGATGGTTGCCTAACTTTGCGACTATATTAAACACTATTGAATTATGTACTTTAAAGGGACAAACTTTATGGTATATAACTTTTTGTCAATCACAAACAAAATCGTGTTAGCCAGGGCTGGGTTCTCATCTGGGAAGAACCTGCTTGTGAGCTCACGGCAGACTCAGGTCCCTGCAGGTTGCTGGAGAAGGCCTCGGTTCTTGTTGGATGCTGACTGGAGGCCTCCTCGGCTCCCCCTGGATGGCCCTCTCCACATGGCAGCTGCTTCTTCAAAGGCAGCGAGGGCTTGCCCCTGGCCATTGCAGCTTCACAGTCTATGTAACATAGTCAGCATATGTAATCACATCCGCTGTCACTTTTGCTGTATTCTCTTGGTTAGAAGCCAGTCACAGGTTCTGCCCACACTCAGTGGGAGGGGACTGTGCAAGGTGTGAATGGCAGGCGGCAGGATCATGGGGGTCACCTTAGAGTCTGCTGCCATGTAGGTCAATTTACTCTGAGGTGAGGGTTTTCAGCAGAGGGGTCACATGATCTGATGTGTTTTAAAAGGACACCTCTGGCCCTGGCTGGTTTGGCTCAGTGGTTAGAGCATCAGCCCGTGGACCAGAGAGTCTCGGGTTCGGTTCCCACTAAGGGCATGTACCTCGGTTGCAGTTTGTTCCCGGCCCCGGTTGGGGTTGTGTGGGCGGCAACCACTCAATGTGTCTCTCTCACATCGATATTTCTCTCTCTCTCTCTCTTCCTCCTCTCTCCCTCCCGCTCTATCTGAAGATAAATGCAAAAATGTCCTTGGGGGAGGATAAAAATAAAATGAAATACAAGGACATCTCTGCCTGCCATGTTGAGAACAGATTGAAGGTGTCAAGAGTAGAAGCAGGAAGCAAAAGTTATGAAGTTACTGCAAAAAATAATACAGATGAAAGTGGGGTATGGGCTGTTACTGGGTTGACACAGATACAGTTCCCTTCCACTCCTGAGGGGTCCCCAGAACTTCCCCAGGGGATGAGGACTTGGGAGTTAGCCTTCTCACGGGGCCTTCCCTCCTCTTTCTTTAAGGCCTCTTCAACCCAACACTCACGCTAGTCAGCCCCCCAAAGCTAACAGCAATTTGACTGCTGTTCTGCCTGTCAGCAAAATATTGTTAAGTGCTTATAACTATAGCATGGTGCTAACACTGAGAATGCAAGGCAGAGTGAGGCATGACCTGTGTGCCGGAGAAGTCTGTGGCCCAGTGATGGTTATGCCACTACAGGGTGAGTCAAACTCTGCCAGCACATGAAGAAAGATGGGGGGGTGGGGGGTGCCCGGGGGTGCAGATCTAGGGGGAGCTGAGAGACACCTAAGCCTCGTGATATAAACTAACAGGCATGGCCTGCCCCATGAAACTCATTCTTAACATTGTCAGGTCAAGTTGTCTCTACCTCCCACCCCACCCTCCGCTCTCCTCCTACCCCGACCCCCACCACCAAGCTAGCTTTGGCCCTACCCTAGAAAACCTCTGCCCCCACCTTTCTAATTCTGCACTTCCACCAGAAGCCGGAGTTAGGTCCCTCTTAGCAGCCTCTACATCTACAGAAGAGCTTCTACTAGAATTATAATGTGAGCAGCATGTGTGATTTTTAAATTTCTAATAGCCATAGTTTTAATGTTTTTAAAAAGTGAAATTAATTTTAATAGTGTATTTATTTAACCCATATATCCAAAATATTATCATTTCAACATGTAATCATATAAAGTTATTAATGTGATACTTGAAAAACTTTTTCATATTAAGTCCAAGAAGCACATTTCAATTTGGATGCTAAATTTTTATTGGGAATATATGGTCTGTATTTAGATTTCACAAAATTAGGTTGAAAACGTAAATTCACATACTCCAGTTGTCTCACACATACTTAAGTTTTCCAAGAGAATATCAAGTTCTAAATTTACTTTTAAATGAGTTAAAATTAAGCACACTAACAGTTCAGTTCCTCGGTGACATACATGAGCCACATTTCAAGTGCCCAATACCCACATGTGACTGGTGGCTACCACGGCATAGGCCTCTCCGGTCTGGGCCCCGGGGCCTCCACTCAGCTTTGCTTTCTCCAGTCACCCAGTTGACCCAGATCCTGCTATGCTCAGCATCTCTATCCAGGCCTACACATGACCCTACTGCCTCCCCTTCTTCCCTGTACGCCCCTCTCCAGCCTGCAGGAGGCACCCGTGACTCATACCCACCCCTGGGTCCCCTGGCCCACTTTTTTGTTTTGTTTCAATCCTCACCCCGAGGTCATTTTTGCATTTATCTTCAGAGAGAGCAAGAGGAAGAGAGGGAGAGAGAGAAACATTGACCTGTAGCCACCCACACAACCCCAACCGGGGACAAAGACAAACTGCAACTGAGGTACGTGCCCTTAGCGGGAACTGAACCTGGGACTTTCTGGTCCGCGGGCTGACTCTCTAACCGCTGAGCAAACCGGCCAGGGCCCCTGGCCCACGTTTTACCTGGTCCTCTGAGCTAGGTATCACCCCTATGCATAAACATGAGCACACTGGAAAGCCTCTCTGCACGCTGATTACTCCTGCCCTCGTCAAACCCACACAGGATCCGGAGGCATTCTCCCCTCACTGAGTGAGGCCCCAGGAAACTGAATCTTGTCTTCCTGCCACCTACCGGGGCAAGTGGGACTTCAGCAATTGCTTGGTGTCAGAGATGGGAAGGAGGAAGAGAAAAGGGACCTGAGCATGGGTGGTAGTGTGGGTGAGAGAGAGGGTGACGCTGGGTGGGTATGGGGGTGGGGAGAATGTTTCACATATGGTTCATTGTGTCCAAATGATCTGGTTGTTAAATAAGTGCCTTACAGCCTGACCAGTGTGGCTTAGCGCACCAAGAGGTCTCCGGTTTAATTCCCGGTCAGGGCACATGCCCAGGTTGTGGGCCAGACCCCCAGTGGGGGGGCATGCAGGAGGCAGCCAATCGCTGTTCTCTCTCATCGATGTATCTATCTCTCCTTCTCCTTTCCTCTCTCCCTAATAAAGGGGAAAAAATGTTTTTTAAAAAGCACCTTACAGGATTATTTCACAATCATACTTTAACATTTTTATAATTTAAATTCTTTCCCTCAGGCTGGGTTTTTTCATGCTGGAATTGGCTTTATTTGCACAATCCCACCTCTGAGATTTAGCCCTACCCCTGAAAACCCCCCTTGCCATGCCCCGCCCAGAGGCCTCTGCTGGGCATTTGCCTTCACCAGTCTTTCCACTTCGCACAGCCACCCTGCTCTGGCCTCCCCTTCCTGGGAATGAGCTAGCTGTGCGGCTGCCGAGAGGCTGGGATAACCCTCCCTGAGCGAGTGCAAGGATTAGTCCCACTGCCCTGTCCCCAGCTGCCACGCCAGTGGGATTTCAGAGCTGTGGACACTGTGCCACGAAGGGAGGGACACAACTCTGAAATGTTCATCCATGCAGGGCAGTGGGCGCCAGGCCCCAGGTTTCCTTAGGCCATGTCATGGTTGGCGGCATTCAGTGAGACGGACCCGGGCAGCCTGCGACCCTAAATCTAAGAGCTGGAGAATTTAGAACCCGAAGTCCTGGGTCCTCAGTCTTTGCCTTGAAACACACACACACACACACACACACACCCCTCTTCTTCCCCCCTCACCCTTCACTTTCACACACCAACCTCATTATGGCTCTCACAGACTAAGCACTTTGCCTTCATGGTGACCTCATTCTATTAAAAAAATTGTTTTAATTATACTTTATGTTGGTACGTAGATGAATATATTACTATTATATATTAAAATACCTCCTTCCATCTAAAGTTCATTTTTTTCTTCTGATTTTAATTACAATATGTTTGTGGGCCCCTAAAATATTGTGTCTACTGTGCCTTATGGATAAGTCGGCTCTGCCTGCAGCCCCAGGAATGCTCCCCCCTCTCTTTTCCCAGCCATAGTCCCACCGCTGCAGAGGTGGCCAGAACTGGGGGTGGTAGGAGAGCTGTAAGGTCCTCAGGTGGGTCATTTTGGGCTCAGAGAAGGGCACTAAAGTTCCCTGGCCCCTCCCTCTGAATGGAGACTTTCCTCACCTGGGAGAGCCAGGTGCTGACCAAAGAAGTTTGCATTTATAGTTTCATCAAGTCCTTCGGGCCCCACCCCACCCCCCATGTCACTGATTAGCAGTACATCGGAGCCAATCTAGGGGCCCAAGTTTGGCAATAAAAAAGAGACAGTTCAAGACTAGACTCCTTACTATGACCCGTGAGACCTCTCTGAGAGGTAATATACTATAGTGGATAAGAGTGCTTATAAAGAGACGGACCTATATGACCTTGGATATGTTCTTAAATCTCTCAAAGCCTCATTTTTCTCCAACTGTACATAAGAACGACAGGAATATTTTCCTCTTCAAATTTTTATAGGTGTTAAATATTGTATGTGTACATGCATTTGCACACAATGAAGCTCTATACACGTTAGGAAATGGGATTGTTATGCAAAACAAATACACATAGAGATCTCCTGCCTCTTCTCCACAGGTCAGATCCCTATCATAACTGAGATTATATGTGTAAAGTACCAAGCTCATTGCCTGGCACAGAGTAGAGGCTCCAAAAATGGTGCCTAGTACTGTGGTCTGGTTCCTATTTACTTCTCTAATCTCATCCCCACCCCTCTCTGCCTTGAACTGCAGCAACACCAAACTGCTTATGGTCTCATTCATTTCCCTCTCCACACCGAACTGTAAATTTTCTCACCTCCTGATCACTGTAGCAAAAACTGGCTAGCTCTTCCTCCTGGGAAGATAGACAGACTACCTTTCCCAGCCTCCCCTGCGGGTGGGTGAGGCCACTGGAACCAGCTCTAGCCAATGGAATGTAAACCGAGTGGTAATGCTGCTGCCAGGCCTGTTCCACTACCTCCACCTGCTCTTCATGCTCCTTCCCCTTCCAGCCTTGTAAGCCGTCTTTCAGATGGTAGAGCCATTGATGGAAAACACTCGGATCCCTAAAGTGTGAAGGACAGCCGTCGGCTGTTTTGGAGGTCTGTTACTGAGAAATAGACTTTCATTATGTTTAAGCTATGATACAGCTTTTAGTTTGTTGCACCAGTTAGCCTTACCTTAATACATTCCTGTTGTCTCAGGGCCCTGGAAAAGCTGTAACCGCACCCTGCTTCACCAGAGTAACTCCTATGTAGCCTTTAAGCTTCATCTCTGGCATCACATCCCCCAGGAGACCTCTGACCGACCTCCGACCTCCAAAGAAGGGTTAGGTGTATCCAGCAGACATCGCACAATTGACTACCCTCTGTCCATTCTCTCCTTATTCCTAATAAAACCCCAATTTTGTTCAGGGCAGTAATGTACCCAGTTAACAATACCCATTTTGCAGGACACCCTTGCAGCTAATAGCAGTCATGTGATCCAGTCCTGGCTGATAAGATGTAAGAGGAAGTTGCTGGATGAAGATTCTTAGAGAAAAAAAGTGTAAAAGGAATAGATTGGGTTCACATCTGCCTTTTATCTCTTTCCTTTGTGCTTCCCCCCCCCCCCCCCCCCCCCGGGAAATCAGTGGCAATGCCCAGGAATGGAGCACACATATTACACCATAAGGATGACAGCTACGTGCTCAGGCGGATTCCAGTTCCTCGAGGCACCACAGAGCCACCATATCAGCCCCATGTTGTCGACCTCCGGTTCTCCTGTAATGTGGAAAACAGAAACTCCTGAGGCTTAAACTCAGAAAACACAACTGAAAGCAGTCTGAACTTCACACGTGCCCTGCCCTGTGCTCCAGGGCGCCCTATGCCCCACTCCACTGTTTCCATCAAAACACAATCACGCCCTGGCCAGTGTTGCTCAGCGGTTAGAGTATTGGCCCACACACAAAGGGTCTCGGGTTCAATTCCAGTCAAGGGCACGTATCTGGGTTGCAGGTTTGATCCCTGGCTCTGGTCTGGGTCGTGCAAGAGGCAACCAGTTGATGTGTCCCTCTCACATCGATGTCCCCCCCTCCCCCCATTCTCTTTAAAAATCAATGAAATATCCTCAGGTGTGGATTAACAAACAACAACAACAAAACAATCACACTGGCCCTGGCTGGTGTGTTTCATTTGGTTGAGCATTGTTCTGTTCACTGAGAAGTCACCAGTTTGATTCCCGGGCAGGGCACATGCCTGGGTTGTGGGCTCAATCCCTCTTAGGGGCATACAGGAGGCAGCCAATCGATGTTTTACTCTCTCATCGATGTTTCTCTCTAAATTCAATAAAAACGCATTAAAAACAAACAAATACAATCACACTCTGGCAATCATTGGCTTAATTTTCACTTGCTTGAAGGCACAGAAAAAGCACTCAATAAATGTGTGCTGAGATAATGGTGACAAGGGTCACTGTCGTGTCTTCCTCATCCTCATTCTGAGGAAAGAAAAGGTGTCCCTGGAGGACACACAGAGAAGGCCTGTGAGTGGCCACCCTGCCCATGCTCCTCTGTCAGTGCAGTGTTGCTCCATGACCTCGGAGGTCTGTCCAAGCTCCTGCATTCTGATTCCACCTGACGTCCAGTACATTCTCCACACCAGGGAGCATGGGAAGTATAAGACACAGGCTTGGCCGGCTGTGTGTACAGCACGTCTTACTCCTAGCATCATTTTCTTTCTTGTTTTATAATTGAGGTGAAAGTCACATAAAATTGACCATTTTAAAGTGAACAATTCAGTGGCAGTTAGTACATTCACAGTGTTATGCAACCAGTACTTTTATGTAGTTCCAAAGCTTTTTATCGCCCTAAAATGAAACCTGGCACCCATCACGTAGCCATTTCTCAGTCTCCCCTCCCCTCGGCTCTTGGAAACCACCAATCTACATTCTATCTCTCAGCATTTACCTATTCTGGATATTTCATATAAATGGTATGACACACGGACCAAAAAAGGCAGGTAGAGCCTTAGTGTCCACAGATTAGAATGACATTCAGCTTTTCTTTCCCCAGAGGGAGGTCAAGGATTCCCACTGCAGCTTGAGTGGCTGAGGTCAAATGTCTCTGCAATCTAGCTCCTTGGATATTTTTATTTGTTTTTCTGTGTTTAAAAATAATTAAAAAATTTTTTTCAATTACAGTTGACATACAATATTATATTAGTTTCAGTTATACAACATAGTGATTAGATATTTATATAACTTACAAAGTGAACCCCTGATAAGTCTAGTACTCACTTGGCACCATACATAGTTATTACAATATTATTGACTATATTCCCTATGCTGCATTTTACATCCCCATGACTATTCAGTAACAACCAATTTGTACTTCTTAATCCCCTCCCCTTTTCTCACCCACCCTCCCCACATCTAGCAACCATTAAAATGTTCTCTGTACCTATCAGTTTGTCTCTGTTTTGTTAGTTTGTTTTGTTTTTTAGATTCCACATTTAAGTGAAATCATATGGTGTTTTTCTTTCTCTGACTTTTTTCACTCAGCACAATACCCTTTAGGTCCATCCCTGTTGTTGCAGATGGCAAGATTTCTTTTTTATGGCTGAGTCATATTCCATTGTATATATGCACCACTTCTTTATCCATTCATCTATTGATGGATGCTTAGGTTGCTTCTATATCTATTCTATTGTAAATAATGCTTCAGTGAATATATGTATTCAAATTAGTGTTTTGGGTTTCTTCATAAAAACCCAGAAGTGGAATTGCTGGGAGCTTCTTTGTCTCTTGTTATAGCCTTTGTTTTGAAGTCTATTTTGTCTATTATACATATTGCTACCCTAGCTTTATTTTGTTTGTTTGCATTTTCATGAAATATCTTTTTCCATCTTTTTATATTTAGTCTGTTGTGTCTTCTGATCTGAAGTGAGTCTCAGCAGCATATGTAAGGGACTTGTTTTCTTACCCATTTAGCTACCCTATGTCTTTTGATTTTATATCATCTATTTACATTTAGAGTAATTACTGATAGATATGTAGTTATTGCCTTTTTATAATTTATATTTTTAATCTATTTTTTCTTCTTCTTAAAGAAGTTCCTTGAACATGTCTTATAATATTGGTGTGGTGGTGATGAACTCTTTTTAGCTTTTTCTTGTCTGGGAAGGACATTTTAAAAATTAGTTCTGGGATGAGCCTGTCATTAGATTAAGTAGAGAACTTTTATGAAGTGGAGGATGAACTGAATGGAGGTGAACTGGTTGGTCTGGGCCCAAAGGGGCACTGTCTCGCAAGACTTTTGTGAGAAAACACAGCTAAGTTTGATATGTGATGTGGTGTGTGTCTGTGTGTTTACATGATGACAGACATCCTGGTGCACATACAGACTTCCTTTCGTGCTTGAATAAACTTTACAGATCACAGAGCACTTGGATATCCAATGGCAGCTCACAAAAGGAGCCGAGGCAAGCACTCTTAACCCCAGTTTATAAACAGGGCAACCAAGACGCCATTCGATAACTTGCCCAAGGACGCACAGGAATGCGCGGCGGAGCCCCCAAGCCTGCGTGCTCTCCTCTGTGCACAGCGCACCTCCCCTCTGATGTGTCCGGGATAGCTTAGACCACGTAGTCATTGCTGAGAGTGAAGGGGGAAACGTGTCAGCAGGTTGTAGGAGTTAGAAACAAAATACCATCACCTGAATGGCTTAAAAAACAAACACTTACTTCTCACAGTTCTGGAGACTGGGAAGTCCAAGATCAAGGTGCCAGTCAATTTGGTTCCTGAGGAGGACTCTCTTCCTGTCTAGCAGATGGCCACCTTCTCTTTGCGTCCTCATATGGAAGAGAGAGAGCAAACTCTCTGGTGTCTCTTCTTACAAGGGCACTAATTCCATCATGAGGGCCTCACCTTCGTGACCTCGTCTAACCCTAATTGTCTCCCCAAAGGCCCCATTTCCAAACGCCATCACATTGTGGGTTAGAGCTTCAACATGTGAATCAGGGGTGGGGCAGACACAAATATTCATTCTATTATATAGGTGGACACCATCGCTGGTGGCAGACCATATGTTACAGCTGGTGAGACAGTGAAATGTTCTTGTCAAAAAAGACAATTCAAGCCCTGGCCAGGTAGCTCAGTTGGTAAGAACATCATCTCAATGTGCCAAGGTTGTGGGTTCAATCCCCAGTCAGGCTACATAAAGGAGCCAACCAATGAATGTATAAATGGGTGGAACAACAAATTGGTTTTTCTCTCTCTAAAATCAATAAATAAAAACTTAAAAAAAAAAAATAAGGTAATTCAGCCTAACTCCCCCAGAAGGAGGGGCAGGGAAGGAAGACAAAACTCAAAGAGTATTAGGAAGAAAGCAGGGTTTCCAACTTTAGCAAATAAAAATATCAAATGCCTATGTGATTTTCAATTTCATATAATAAATAATTCTTTAATATAAGTATGTCCCATGTTTAGTTTCATATGTATACATATATTAGTGTATGTAAATTTTATCTGAAATTTAAATTAACTGGTATCCTGTATTTTTCTCTATCAACCCTAAAAGAGAGGGGCCAAGAACTCTAAAACAAGCCAATGAACTTCAGGAGGGCCTACTGCAGGATCTCTGGACTAATGCTTCCTTTATGTAATTTTTTAAATCCTGTTTTTGTTTTTTTTTAATTTTTTTCCTTTTATTGATTTTAGAGAGAGAGGAAGGGAGAGGGAGAAAGAGATAGAAACATCGATGAGAGAGAATATTCATTGGCTGCCTCCTGCATGCCCCCCAATGGGGATCAGACCCACAACCTGGGCATATGCCCTGACCAGGATTCAAACCAGCGACCTCTTGGTGCATGGGATGACGCTCGACCACTGAGCCACACCAGCTGGGCTTAAAATCCCATTTTTAAAAACTATCTAGCTTGGTATTTTTGTGTGGTAACATATACATCACATACAATTTACCACTTTAACCATTTTTTAAGTGTACAGCTCCGAGGCATTAAGTACATTCACGTTGTTGTGCCATCATCACCACCAATCTCCAGAACTTGTTCCTCAACCCAAACGACATGTTAAAGAAAACCAGAACTAACAAAAAAAAAAAAAAAAAGCCAAAGTTGTACAGCAGTTAAAGCAGTGAAAACAGATTTTTATCAGGACTTTGCAACACGGGAAAAGAGATCTCGGTATGGAACCGAGGTCAAAATTGAATATAGCATGGACGGGTGGGGGCTTGTAGCAAGAAACAGGGTAGTGGTCCTGGATGCAAAATTACTAAAAGTGTACGGTAATCCCTTGCTACATTGACCTGACAGGGTTCCTGCCGAAAGTAGGCCAGGGCACCAGATACCACCTGGGGGATCTTGTTGGGATGAGGAATTTGGCCAGATATGGAGGGTGATCTGATATAGAGGGTGGGGGATTCTGGATAAAATTCGGAGATGCAAGTAGAGGCCTCTCTCTGGATGAGGATTCAGAGGCGCCTGACCAAAGTTTGGTCCATGAGACTGTCAGAAACTGTACCTACTAAACAGTAACTCCTCCCATCCCAATTGCTTCCCCGCCCTGGCACCACGGCAAACTTTCTGCTCCATGAAGCTGACTACTCTAGCGACCTTACATAAGTGGAGTCATCCAGTATCTCCCCTTTGGTGTCTGACATATATTTAATTTTTAAAGGAGGATGGAAACTAAGTGAATTCTATGGGGGAAGCGCCCCCAGAAATCAAGACAAGAAAGTAAGACGCCTGGAATCAGTCCAGACTGCAGGGCTGGGGGGGAGGGGCTGTCACCGCGCGGGTGCGGGCGTGGGGCCCGGGGCGCGCCCAGGGCGGAAGAAGGCCGTCTCTGAGCGCGGGCCAGCAGACGCCCCGGCAGGTCCGCGGGGACGGCGCTGAGGGCACAGAGGCGGGTGCCCAGCGCTCCGCGGGCGGCTCCGAGGGCGGATTCCGCGCAGGGGTCTGCAGCTCGGCCGCGATCCGGGGCCCGAACTCGGGAGCCCGGCGAGCGCCCCCGAGGCGGAGCGCCGAGCGCGGGCGGCGCTAGGACCCGGCGGCGCAGGCGGGGCACACGCGCGGCGGGCGGGCGGGCGCAGCGCAGCCCCGCGCGCAGGTGAGGAGCCGGGCAGGCCCCACGAGCCGCCGGGACTGTGCTCACGGCCCGGCGGGCGAACGCGGCGGGCGCCCGGATGCAGGGGGCGGGGAGGCGGGAGGGAGGGACTCCGGGGAGGGCCGGGCACTGACCGCAGCTTCCGCGGGGCCGGGCGCGAGCGAACGTCCGCGGGAGGCGAATGGGACCCAGACCCCGCGCCCGCGTTGAGTTCCGAGTGTGCCGTTCGCCTTGCTGCCCGCCGGGAAGCGGCCGCGGCTCTGCCCACCAGTAAGACGGGTCTCCACCCCTGCTGGCCCCGGGCTCCTCTCCCCGAGCCCTCCCCAGCCCCCACCCTTCCCCGCCGGAGGCCGTGGCCGGAGCTGCAGGCCGCCGCCTCGACTTCCTCGCTCGGCCCCGCCCCTCACGTGCCCTTACGCCCGGGCCGGGCTCTGGGGAGCCGGCTGCACTGAGTCCCCGCGCGCTGGCTGCGCCCAGGCCTCACCGAGGCGGACCGACCCCCCACCTCCGGGTTCCCGTGGATCCCGCACTTCCTACAGCGTAGGCTTCCGGCCTGGGATGGAGACCCCGGGAGCTGGGCGTTCCGGGAGGGTTTGCAGGGAGGCTGTCCTGCACTCCCGACCTTATTGTGAGAGCCGGCTGCGGTGTGGGTTCGTTTTCTGCAAGCGTCCATACTTTTACCCGTGTCTTTCGTTAGAAATATGTGAGCCTCCTGCGTGATTCTCGAAGTAGGAAAAGCCCTGACCGGTGACCCCGCTGGTTGGAGCCTCGTCCTGTCCACCAAAAGGCGGCGGTGCCATTCCCGGTGGGCGCTTGGGAGGCGAGATCGAGGTTTCTCCTCCACGGGGATGTTTCTCTCTCCCTCTTTTTCTCTTTCTCTCCATTCCTCCCTTCCTCTCCCTCTGAAATCAATAAAAACATATACTCGGGTGAGCACTAAAAACAAAGTAAAAAAAACAGGTGAAATTAATTTAGTAATATATTTTATTTAACTCAGTATATTTAAAATAGGACCATTTCAGCATGTAATTACTAGCCATACAGTCGTCCCCTGCTGATCCCCAGTTTTGCATTTTTCTGTCTCTGTTATCCTGGGTCAACCACAGCTTGGAAATACTAAGTGGAGAATTCTAGAAATAATTTGTAAGTTTTAAGTTGCACCCTAGTTTGAGGAGCATGATGAAAACTCAAAGGTGTCCCACGCTGTAAATGCTACGCCCACCCATTAGTCATTTAATAGCTGACTAGGTTATCAGATCAACTGTCAAGTTACTGCAGTGCTTGAGTTCAAGTAACCCTTATTTTGCGTAATGATGGCCCCAAAGCCATTCACATTAACTTGTATTACAGTATCAAATATCTTACTCTGTCTAATTTACAAAGCAAACTTTATCATAGGTATATGTATAAAAAATATTACGTACATACAGGATTCGGTACACTGCAGTTTCAGGCACCCACTGGGGGCGGTGGGGCGGTCTTAGAACATAGCCCTATAAATAAGGACTGTAAAAAAATTGTTTTTTTTTTTTTAGTCCTCACTCGAGGATATTTTTCCATGTTCAGATAGAATGTGAAGGAGAGAGAGAAAAAAACATCTATATGACAGAGATGCATCGATTGGTTGCCTCCCACACGACCTCCACTGGGGTGGGGGATCGAACTGCAACCAAGGTACATGCCCTTGACTAGAATCAAACCCGAGACTCTGGTCTGGGCTGACACTAACCACTGAGCAAAACCAGCCAGGATAGGACTGTAAAAAATTGAGATATCTTACATTCTTTTTTCCTATTAAGTCTTTGAAATCCAGTGTGTGTTTTACACTTATGCTACAACTCAATTCAGACATTTCAAGTGCTCAATAGCCACTTGTAGCTAGTGGACAGCACAAGTCTAAGGATTTCGGTCCAAACTCCTTGCTCTAGTATTCAGTGTTTTTCATAATCTGGCCTCTCTTTATCTTTCTTTTTCCTGCCACTTGGCCAAGGATAGTTATACCCTCACTCCTCAAACCACTTGCCATTCATTACCTATAAACCTTTGTTCAAGCTGTTCCTTCTACCTGGAATGCTCTCCCTGGGCCCGTTAGGGAGGTACAACTTCTACTAAGAGGCTTTTCCTGACTCTCTTAACCCCAAAAGGGGTATATCACACCTTCCTCAGTATTCCCCTAGTGCTGTATCCATGGCTGGATTAGATTATTTATCATATGCAGATTAATTGTTGTCGAGACTGTCTCCATAGCTAGTACACTGTCCTATTCATCTGTGTTGGGATCATGGCGGGCACCTAATAGTTGACCATTAGATATTTGCAGACAAAATGAGTAAACCACCAACCAGTTGTATTCATTTTCTAAATTCTTGACTGGATCTGTTACTTCCTTGTTTGGGAGATTTGTGCCTGAATTACCCAGCTCCCCTCCCCATTGTGCATACACACACACACACACACACACACACACACAGATGTGGTAAATAACCACGAGGAATGAATTTCAAGATGTGCACAGAAAAGTGTCTTCTGCTTTTTATCCTCTCCCCATCTTACAGATGGGAAAACTGAAGTACAGAATTAAGTTAGGATGGCCAGCAAATTTGCATCAATTTAAATACAAAGAAGTGGGGATTCTCCTTGAAGGGAATGGGGGAGATCTCAGAGAGTTAGACAGTTAGGGATAACTGGTCCCACTTTGGTCATTTGATAGGAGGGAAATGAGATAAGGAGGTAACACTGGGCTTATCTTATGATAAGGATTCCAGGCAGGGTTCAGGTCTGAGAAGCTGAGGATGTCACTGCTGGAAAACAAGTTGGAGAGCAGAACAGTCATCTCACAGGCCAAGAAGTGCTGGCCTGGGAAGGGTAGGAGAGACCAGTGGGGTAGAAGGAAGGGCTGGGACAGCCGGCAGAGGGAGCAAAGGAGTAAGCATCCCTGCTTGTTGCAGATGTTGGTATGCTGCTTGTGAATACCCACTTAGAGAGCAGTGCCACTCTCAATCTGTAGAATGGGAAATAGAATCAGATATTCAGAGAAGACAAGCAACTACCCAAGATAACACAGCACGTTAAGCTCAAACAAAGCCTCCTAAGCCCTCCTTGCCATACTTACCCAGCCCCCCTCCTCTGTTGCAACCAGGGGCCTCAACATGGTGCCTAGGAAAACAGATCTGGGGCACAGTGCCAGGCCTGATTAGTTTCTTCCTCACCATCTTCTACCAAGGGGCTGTGATTAGGCCTATTTATAGGGGCCCAGTGCCTTAATATTCTGCCTGGTGCATCTCTTGCCAATCAAATCGGTGCCGTCTGCAGTGTGATTGCTGCGTTAGTGGCACCAGGGAGTGGAGTTAATTAAACCCAGTATAAATAGACTCTGCCCTGCCTTACAATTTGAAGGAGTGTTTTTCCTTCCTGTTTCCCACCCCTACATGCCCCTTTGCTCTAGCCTGGACACCTGTATCTGGAGTCACTGGCCATTGGCTGTCCTGTTTCAGGAACCGGCTCTGAGTTCCTCAGAAGCCAAAGTGAGAAGAGCCCAGGAGTCCACCTTCTCTGGTTTTCCAGACCTGGGCATCATTTGGCAGTTAATTGAGGCAGTTTTCACCCCCAAATCCCTCCTGCTTCCAGGATGTTTTCACTCTGCAGCAAGGGTTTCTTTCTTGTTCATCCAGGCTGAGGAGGTTGGAATGAGATAATGTATAATGAGGGTGTCTAGCAGGGTCCCAAGCATCTCATGGGGTCAGTGTTGCATCTTCCCTGAACCCTTCTCATCAGCCTCTGTTGTCCCTACCAAGTTCCCGCCTTCATCCACTCAATAAGCAGCAGAAGACCAACTCCTTTGGGCTCCTGGCCTCCCATCAAAGGCTATATCCCCAAATCCCCACCTGTACAGGCCAAACCTCTGGCAGACAGTTGGGGTAAGGGGCTGTGCTCTCCTCTCAGTACCTTGCCTGTGGTAGGTGGGGTGGGTGAGTGTGGGGCGGCCCTGATGCTCTGGTTCCCACCCACAGGCACCATGACGCCCATGAGGACCCAGCACTCGTTGGCAGGTCAGACCTACACAGTGCCCCTCATCCAGCCGGACCTGCGGCGAGAGGAGGCCATCCAGCAGGTAGCGGACGCCCTGCAGTACCTACAGAAGATCTCCGGAGACATCTTTAGCAGGTGGGTGCTGCCACCCATCCCCACCTAATCTGGGGCTCCTCCCTGCCCTGGGCAGTTATCTCTCCATTCCTAGGAAGGCACCCTCTAGGAGCAGTCCTTCCGGTGATTCTTGGTTGTAGGGGTACCTCGCTGGCTTCCCTGTACCCAAGGGGCCCGGCTTAGAAGCTTTTTCTCATACAAGCTCATAAGAGCTACCTACTGTCCCACTTAGCTCCCCGGGTTCCTGTGGCCCCACAGGCCCTGGTGGTGATACTGCTCTTCTTATTCATCCTCTTCCTCCCACTGGGGGCCCCGTTCCTTCACTTATTCCTGCTGTTAGCAGAGACGTATTCAGCACTTCTTATGTGCAAGGGACTGCTGCTCTCCTCGGTTACAGCGGTGAACAAGGCCGCAACCCTGTCCAACTAGAGGATATACTCTGGCAGGAGAGGTAGACAGTAATTAATCAACTGCGTATTCGTTTTTAACTTAAAATTGTGATAAGACCTATTTTTAAATAATTTTGCAATCAGTAATATTTATATAGCATTAACCATGTACCACCATTGATCTGAAGTGCATTAATTCATTTAACCCTCACAACAACTTTATGAGGAGCTACTGTTGTTATCTCCATTTTATAGATGAGGAGACTGAGGCACAGAATGGCTAAGAGATTTGCCCAAGTGGCAGAGCCAGGGGTCACACCCAGGTGTTGTGGATCCAAACTCTGGAGTTCTTACTGTTTCTGTGAAGGGAAGGGAGGGTGTGATGAGAGTTTAATGGGAGGCCTGGCTTGGTCTGGGGGAATCAGGAGGCATAGGTAGGGGAAAAGATTCATGAAAGATGAGTGGGAGTTGCTGTGAATAGGTAGGTTGGGAAGACTAATGTTCCAGAAAGAAAGCATACATGAGCTAAAGCCCTGAGGTGAGAAGGACTTGAATGGAAGCAGTGTGGCTGGGGCAAGGAGAGTGATGGGCGGGGTGCGGGGAACGTGCAGCTGGTGAGGCAGGGCCTTGGAGGCCATTGACAATTTTGAGTTGGTGAGTGGCAGCTTTTTCTCTCCAGCGCTAACCTAGCACAGTCCTTGAGCTATAATGATTTTTCCCTCAGTGTTTGTTTAACAGGAGTCACTGGTGTTTGCTGTTTTCTTGCAAAGGTCCCGGGTTTTGTCCTGTCTTTTTCTCTGGCCATAGCTGCCTGAGATGGGCTTAGATCTTCTCCCTTGTGCCCACATCATGCCTCACAGAGGAACCCTTCATGCCACCCAGTGTGAAGTATTTGACTGGCTTAGATTCATCTCATGGTCGCAGTCATCCCCTATCCCACCCCTGCTTGCACCCTGTCCGGGAACCCCCTTCTGCATCACCAGGCAGCCTCTTGCTCCTCCATCAGTTGTGAGTCCACCCTTCCTGACGTACCTGTCTGCCCGAGCCTGTCCAGAATATACAGGTAGCCATGTGGTGGTGCCCCAGTGGTTCAGGAGGTTGACTCTGGGGCAGACTGCCTGTCTCCATCTGGCCTCCTCATTTACTGGCTCTGTAACTTTAGGAAAATTACTTAACTTCTCTAAGCCTCAGTGTTCTCATCTGTAATATGGTGATAATAATGGTACCTCCTAAACAGAATTGTTGTAAAGGTTAAAAGAATTAAAATTTGCAAAGGAATTACAGTGCCTGGAATATCGTAAATCTGCAGTCAGTGTTTGCGATTAATAAGTCCCTGCCCATTCACTGCCTGTGGTGGTCCTCCGTTAACCCACTGTCAGTAGTTACAGAGAGTGTTAGGTGTCCCTTTGGTGCTTATTTTTGTGCTAAATATGCCCAAAGAATATATAAACAAAAGGACACATGCCTTTAAGAGCTGTCAGTCCCAGATTTTAGCCAACCCATGCCCTGTGATTGAAATGGGTGCCACAAACAGTCCTCACCAGGACTGTGACTGCATGCGTGCCTTTCTCTAAGGAGGGCATTGGATTTTTAACATATCATTTTCCTTCCTTTTATTTGGTACCTGTGGATAGTTTAATGGGATGAGGAAAAGGCAGGAGGGCCACCTCCTGGGCATGGATGCTGAGTTAGTTGAGTGTGGATATGGGCCCTCCAAGTATATGAAGGAGGGGAGGATACCTCTCAGGAGCCCTCAAAACCAGGTTCCAGGTCACCCCATTGGTCTCCCACCATATGCCCAATTTGCTGGATCCTGAGGGACACTGAAGATGTGTATGGCATGATTCCTGTCCCCAAGGATCTTATAGTCTGGAATGGAAGAGCAGTATGTCTTGGTTCTTCTTAATTACATAGTATGAACTGTGTGGGCCTCTTGGAATCTAGAGAAGAGAGAAATAAATAAGAATTGATGGCATATTTATCAATCAGAACTCCCCAAGGTAGTTTAAGCAAGAAGTAGCTAATCAGCAGAGCAGGTTTTGGAGCTGAAGGTATAAAGGATGTCATCAGGACCTACTACTGCTTTCACTCCATCCTGGCTCTCTGCCTCTGGCGTGGCCCCATTCCCAGACAGGCCTTGCTCTTGTGGTGGCCAGGTCACACCAGCGATGTCGGAGCTCCTGGATTCAAGTTCCAGTCCAGCGTTTCCTTGGAAGTCCCACTCGCCCGCTGGCCCAGTTTGGCTCTCATGTCCGTGCCAGAGCCAGCTGCTGGGGCCAGAGGGGTGCGGCACACTGACTGGCTCAGACTTGGTCACATGCTTTACCCTAAGCCCTGGGTTCAGCCCCACCTGAGGGAATGGTCCAGGGACTTTCTGTGGGAGTGAAGGATTCTGCCATGAAAACAGGCTGTTCCTTGAATAAGGACGTAGATGGTAGTGAGGAGAACCACATGCCTGCTACATCTGCCCAGGAAAGGCCTCCCAAAGGAAAGGGGCTTGAACTGGGCCACAGGAGAGACAGGCTGGGGTTGGGCAGGACTGGGCATATGAGCCTGCAGACTGGTGGGTTCTGGAAATGTGTGCCGAAAGCTTAGAGGCCAGAATGTGGTGCGTCTGCTCCCGCAGTATAGACACTGCTGCCTTTCCCATACACTCAGCTCCTCCACTGCAGAAGGGAACGGGTGTGAAAAGTCACACACACAACCCCCTCCCCCCATCATGTGCCCCTGGGAGCTTGTTTCTGGCTTCTGCATGTTCTGCAGTGCAGAGGGAGTGCTCCGTGGCAGAGGAGTGGGAGGGATGTGGGCGGGGGAGTGAAAAGTTGGGATAAGTAAGGCAGGGCCCTTGGGGGCTTCTCTGAACAAAGCAGGACTTGGAGCTTGATCCGGGAGTTTTAGGGAGCCCGGATAGGTGCTTGAGCAGGGATGTGATGGGAGAGAAGAGTTTTGGGAAGGTTCGTCAGGCAGTGGTCACAAAGTGGACAGGAGGAGGAGAGTGGATTGCAGGGACACTCTGGAAGCAGTGTGGTCAGGGCAGGGAAAGGATGCGGCTGCAGTTTGGGGGAGCTGCAGGCAAAGAGGGTGGATAAGAGATGTTTCAGAGGGAACATGAATGGGGCCGAGGATGAAGGAAAGGCAGGAGTCAGGGATGATTGGGATGGGTGGAGAGTGCCTAGACCTAGCCTCTTTCTTCTGCCCCCACCCCCATCCTGTAGCAATCAACAGGCAAGGGGGCTTTTCCTTTCTCATGGGTTTTTGTGGTGGGGATGTGACCCCAGCTTGGAAATCTCCCCCCTTAAACGTGCTCCTCCTGCTTGTAAACCTTGCAGAGAAGAGACACTTTCATCTCTCCTCCCCACTGCTCCTCCCATCTCAGGCCCAGGCCTGGGGCCCTGGGCCCTCCTGGAGCCCTGCCCAGTTCTGCAGGTAGGTGAGCTCATGGAAAATTAGCATTCCAAGCTGGCGTCCCTTCCTCCCGCTCTGCTGCAATGGGAGCTGTGCAGAGACTGGAGAGAATGACAAGTACCTCGCGGGCTCTCCTGGAACCTCTCCTTCCTGCCTAGACCCTGGCTTCCCGTCCTGCCTGACAGACCTCTCCGGTCCTCACCTGCCCCCATCTTCATCCGGGAGAAGCCTGGCCCCGAATATCTGCCCAGAGCCATCACCTGCTTCACAAGATTAGCTGAGAGGCAGAGGTGCTGCAGCGGCACAGGGACGCGGCAGGCACTGCCTGTGGAGGGGGGCTGCTGTCACTTGCCATTCCGCCAGCCCCACCGGGAAGCTGCAGCCCCTGCCTGCCTCACTCCTCCCTCCTGGGAGAGGGTCTGTTTTCTCTGCAAAGCTTTTTCCTTTTCCCTCTTTGTGTTTCTACTTCTTACCTCCACCCCCACCCCCACCCCTTTTCTCTCTACTGATTGACACCTGGTGACTCTCAAGGTTAGGAAGCACTCAATCAGCTGCCTGCATAATTAGCAGATCATTCTTAATTATCCCTGTGAATTATCCATGTGAGTGGAAAAGATAAAGGTGAAGGCAAGAGCCCTGGTTCAGGGTCTGCAGTGCCTGGGGACAGGACAGGCAAGAGGAGGAGCAGCAATTACGGGGCAGGAGTGGGCGCCTCTCCCCTCTGGCAGCCTGCCTCTGCGGACTGGGGCGCTGATCGGCATGCCAATCGGATTGTGAGGAGCCGGGCTGCACTGCAGGGCCCGTGGGCCTGCCTGGCCTCATAGAAAGGGATGGAGAGTCAGCTTTGGAGGGGGTGGGATGGGGAGCCCAAGCAGTGCCTTGGCCAACTGTCCCCTCCTCCTGTCACATCAGGAGCAGAGTGGCCCCCAGGTGCCTCCTTGAATGCCTCCCACCCCAGCCAGGGGAGCTGCTTACTGTCGCCCTGCCCTCTGCCCTCCATGGCAAAGTGCTTATTCTGGGCCTGAAACTTCCTTCTCCGTGTCTGCCCACACGGCCTCTTCTGGCTTCCCTCAGTGTCGGGCCCCTCAGCCCTCCCTCCACCTCATGGGTAGAAGAGCGAATGTTACCAGTACTTCGGACATGTCAGCTAGTACAGGAACACTGGACATATATTTGCTCTTAAACTTTCATAGCCATTCCATGCATAGAAGTTACTGCTCTACTTTTCAGCTGAAGGAGCTGGGGCATAGACCAATTAAAGGACTTACCCAAGGTTATTCTGCTATTAAACAGATGTTAACGCTAGTCTGTGGGACATTGTACATGGCTTCAGTAATAAGCTTGGAAACTGAACTACTTTGAAGCAGGCCGCCAAGCCAAGGGCACTAGATCAGGAATGGGAAACAGTTGCCCTTTGGCCACCATCCCCTACCCTTATGGTGGCTGTTGCTAATTAGTTATTGCACTCAGTCCCAGCCCCAGTGTGGCCTAATAGTCCTTCCTACACAGCCTTCTAAAACATCACTGCCAGTGGGTAGAGATGGCATACGCATTGAAAGCTTTCTGCCTGGCCGCTGTGGCTCGGGTTGAGCGTGGACTCATGCACCAAGAAGTCGCCAGTTCAATTCCTGCTCAGGGCACGTGCCCAGGCTGTGGGCCGGATCCTCAGTGGGGGGCATGCAGGAGGCAGCCAGTCAGTGTTCTCTCTCATCGATGTTTCTATCTCTTACTCTCACTTCCTCTCTCTCTCAAATTAATAAAGAGCCCTGGCCGGTTTGGCTCAGCAGTTAGAACGTGGCCTGTGGTCCAGAGAGACCGGGGTTCGGTTCCCACTAAGGACATGTATATCCATTGCAGTTTGTCCCCGGCCCTGGTTGGGTCATGCAGGTGGCAGCCACTCAGCGTGTCCCTTTCACATCAATGTTTCTCTCTCTCTCTCTTTCTCCCCCCCTCCCACTCTGTCTGAATAAAAAATGGGTAAATGTTCTCAGGTGAGGATAAAACAAATGAATAAATAAAAAATAAAATTAATAAAGAAAAAATATTAACAAATTGAAAGCTTTCTCATCAGTGGCCTGTACTCTCTGCAGTATCATGGCGTATGAATGACTGGAAGAGATTAGCCTGTCTGGGAGCTTTGTCAACAGACTAGTCATTACTTATACTTCCAGGTTCCTGAATAAGAAAATAACTCCAGAAATCATGTCTTCCATTCCCCTGCCCCACACAGGAATCTCCCTTAAAGTATTCCCGACAGCTGGGCATCCAGCTTGAATAGGACTGTTTTGCAAAGCTATGCACCTGTTCACTAGAAAGTTCTTAAGTAGAACCAAGGTTTGCTTCCCTGTGACTCAACCCATGGGTCCTAATGCAGCCCTCTGGGGTGACAGAGAGTAAGTCTAATCACTTTCCACCTGGTATGGTGAAATCTTTGACATTTTGAGGGAAGTATCGTATTCTCTAAGCCATCTCCTCTGTAGCCAGACACCCTTCAGTTACCTTTGTATGACATGACTTTCTCACTCATCTCCTTCCTCATTGCCCTCCTTTGGTCGTTCATAACTTGTTTCTTTTTATTCAGCCAGTGTTTGTTACATGTCAGGCACTGCCCCGGGTGCTAGAGATGCAGCAGTGAGTGAGGAGATAAAACTCGAGTGCTCTTAAAATGTGGTCCACTGGAAAGGAGACACAGCCTTGGAAGAGACTGATGCCGGGCACAGATCAGTTCATTAACGCAGGGCTCTGTTTTCTCTGTGCTGCCTCTAAGAGAGCGAATGTTCCTGATTTGTTGAAAGAAGGTAGAAGAGCCCTGGCCGGGCAGCTCAGTTGGTTAGAGCATCCTTCCAATATGCCAAGGTTGTGGGTTTGACCCCCAATCATGGGCACATACAAGAATCAATCAGTGGCCCTGGCCAGTTTGGCTCAGCGGTTAGAGCATCAGCCTGTGGTCCAGAGAGATCTGGGTTCGGTTCCTGCTAAGGGCATGTGCCTCGGTTGCGGTTTGTCCCCGACCTGGTTGGTCATGTGGGTGGCAGTCACTCAATGTGTCCCTTTCACGTCAATGTTTCTCTCTCTCCCTCCCTCCCTCCCTCCCTCCCTCCCACTCTATCTGAACTAAAAAGTAAAAAAATGTCCTTGGGTGAGGATAAAAAAGAAAAAAAAAAAAGGAATCAACCAATGAATTCATAAATAAGTGGAACGGCAAACTGATATCTATCTCTCTCTCTCTCTAAAGAACAATGTAGAAGAGGGACCAGGAGCTATGTGCCCTAAGATTGTATTTCTTTTTTAAGCTGCTTAACATTCTTTTGGCTCACACTGAATTTATAGTTAACCAAAACCTCAGGTCTGTCTGCACCTGAACTACTGCTCAACCGCCACCTTCTGTGTTTTTGTGCACTTGACTTTTTCACCTAAATGCTGGGCCTCACATTCACTCCTTGTCGATTTGATCTTGTTGCCAGCGTTCCATCCTTCTGGCCTCAGGATTATTTGAGCCTTGATTCCATCATGCAGACCCTCCCCCACTTGTTATCCCCAGTTTATTGATCAAGTGTTAAATGAGCTGGACGGGGCCCTGCCACAGACCTTCGTACAGGCTGAAATCAGTTCATTCTTCAGCGGCGCCCTTCAGATCCTGTTGTTGTCTGGCCCTGGTTTTCCTACGTGTACTTTCCTCCAACCCCCATAGCTCCATCCTGTCTGCAGGACTTTGTGAGAAACCATCAAAATCCTTGCTGACTCAAACCCTGGCCAGTTTGGCTCAGCAGTTAGAGCGTTGGCCTGTGGTCCAGAGAGTCCCGGGTTTGGTTCCCGCTAAGGGCATGTACCTCGGTTACAGTTTGTCCCCAGTCTTGGTTGGGTCGCGCGGGTGGCAACCACTTGATATGTCCCTTTCACGTCGATGTTTCTCTCTCTCCCTCCCACTCTATCTGAACAAAAAATGGAAAAATGTCCTCAGGTGAGGATAAAAAAAAAAGATCCTTGCTGACTCAAGATGCACTGCGTTTAAGGTTTTCCCCTGGTGCACCAGTCTGATAGTCCTGTCCAAGAAAGCATTGCTGTGCATTTAGAATAATGGTGGCCCCTGGGACCTGCTTCTTCCTTTTCTAAGTGCTCACAGACCCTCTCTGTAATAATACATTCTGGAAATTTTCCAGGGTTCATTGTTAAACTTGATATTTACAATTTTAAGAAATCAGCTCTTCTCTGTTTAATGGAAGAACCAGAACAGGGTAGCCTTTGTCCATCTGCAGGCCTGATGCCCTCCCCCTCCACATCGACTTTGAGTGGAGTGGTTACATAACCACTGAGGTGGTTCAGCACCCAGCGCCCGAGTGGCACAGTTGGGAACTGGACGTAGCAGCTTGTGGTCAGTACCTTCCCAGCAGATGAAGATCTTTCTCCCTGTGGAAAAGGTGGAGCTCATACTGGAAAAGATGGGTGGTCTGTGTTCTCACGCTGGGAGGCAGCTGCCGTCTTGTTCTGTCTGCACTGCTGTCCCACTCAGACCAGCTCTGAAGGAACCTGGGCTGCGCTGGGTGCCTGCGTGTACCCCAGCCCCCACCCCACTCTCCACTGTGGTACACGAGGAGCCAGGTGTGACCAGGGAGACTTCATCAAGACGGAGACCCCTGGGCTTGTGAATCTGGCTGATGGGTGGGTTCTCTGGGGGCCAAACCTTCCAGATGGTGGGGATGGTTTAGAAAGGCTGGGCCAGAGTCGTGACCGTTCCTTTCACTCTTTAGAGAACTCTCAGTCCGCTGTCCCCACCACGGAGGCAGTGGGGACTCTGCCGCCCACCACATCCTCCCACCTTTCCCCAGGTACTCAGCTGGCAGCTCTGCCGCATTTCTCCTGCCCTACTTGTGTGCTCGCTCCTGCCAGGTGGATAGGGATGTGCCGCGCGGAATGTGGAGCGCGTGGTGGTCGTGGGCAGGAACCTGTCTGTGGCGGTGGGGGAGCCTTTGCAGGAGGATGGGCTGGCACGTGAGAGCCAGAGAGCCCCCCGGGAGGCAACAACAGTGTCCCTTCAGATGGCTTGTCTAGGTGCCAGCTTGGGCCAGGGTAATTGCCCTCCCTGCCCAGAGCTGCAAGGAACTTACTTAATTCAGTGCATTCCCGGATCCTTCCGTTTAGATCGTCCTTGCAAGGCCACCGGGGCAGTTCCAAGGTTGATCCCGACAGGCAGGTAACATTGTTTCTCTACAGTCCTTTGCTCAAGCCCCTGTTTTTTGCAGGTTTGCTGTTAGAGGCAGGAGGTATGCAGGAGGCTGTAGGGGCTAGAGGAGCAGCCTCCAGCCCGTCATTTTTCCCATGGCAGGATCTCCCAGCGGGTGGAGCTGAGCCGGAGCCAGCTGCAGGCCATTGGGGAGAGGGTCTCCTTGGCCCAGGCCAAGATTGAGAAGATCAAAGGCAGCAAGAAGGCCATCAAGGTAGCCCCTGTGTCCCTTTGGCTGATGGGGAGTCACAGTTATCCCATTCTCTGCCATATCCCCATGCCCCCAGGTCCCTACCTTCACTGTCCAGCCACACCTCAAGCTTTCCTCCTCCTCAGAGTCCCCCTACCCAACCCTAGGCTCTCTGGAATTTCCCTGGGCCCCTGAAAAAATGTCAGATTCTCCCTGTGTCCACAGGTGTTCTCCAGTGCCAAGTACCCAGCTCCAGAGCGCCTGCAGGAGTACAGCTCCATCTTCACGGGTGCCCAGGACTTCAGCCTGCAGAGACGCCCCCGCCACAGGATCCAGAGCAAGCACCGCCCCCTGGACGAGCGGGCCCTGCAGGTCTGCCGGGCACACCCAGCTCACACACTTGCAGGGAGTGACCAGTGGCAGTCCTGGGTGTGGGGGAGAACTAAGGGCCTCCCATAGGGATTTGTCCCCCAAGAGGATTCTGATGGGATGGGGTTGAGGTCACTGGTCTGGCCCTGAAACCCACCATTCTTGTCACACCCCCCCCTCCAGGAGAAGCTGAAATACTTCCCTGTGTGTGTGAACAGCAAGTTGGAACCTGAGGCCGAGGCCGAGGAAGGGCTTGGGGGTCTTCCCAGCAACATCAATTCTGTCAGCTCCTTGCTGCTCTTCAACACCACTGAGAACCTGTACGGCCAGAAGGGGGCTACACAGGGGTGGTTGGAGCCCAGCTGCTTAGTGGGGACACTAGGGGCACCAGACATAGGAGTCTGCAGCCCGCAGCGCCACCACCAGTTCGGTTTGCCTTGTAGGGCCTGGGAATCCACTGTACGGACTAATGCGGTCCCTGGTGAGGTGGGAAAGTAGGTCAGGGCCATGGGCCTGGAACAGATGACACATTACCCGGCTTCCACCCCGCCTCTGCAGGTACAAAAAGTATGTCTTCCTGGACCCCCTGGCTGGTGCTGTAACCAAGACCCATGTGATGCTGGGGGCAGAGACAGAGGAGAAGCTATTCGATGCCCCTCTGTCCATCAGCAAGAGGGAGCAGCTGGAGCAACAGGTAGAGAGAGATGGTGCCAGGGTGGGTGGGGTTCCGGTGGATGAGGTGGTGGGGCCCTGCAGCCCTGCCAGGGTCCTTACGAGGTCTGTGGAGCCCCTTATCCCACCCCAGTGACTGTCCCAAGGTCAAACTGCAGAGCCCATGACCCCTGCAGCACCCCAGCTCATGTACCCCCACCTAATCCTGCAGGTTCCAGAGAACTATTTCTATGTGCCTGACCTGGGCCAAGTGCCCGAGATCGACGTGCCATCCTACCTGCCCGACCTGCCCGGCATCGCCGATGACCTCATGTACAGTGCTGATCTGGGCCCTGGCATTGCCCCCTCCGCCCCTGGCACCATTCCGGAGCTGCCCACCTTCCACACAGAGGTGGCCGAGCCTTTCAAGCCAAGTGAGTGAAAGCCAGGAAGGGGTGTTGGGCCACTTTCTTCCCCAGACATCTCACATTTCTCACACTTGTTTCAGACCTAGAAGATGGGGTCCTAACAGCACCCCCACCACCACCGCCCCCACCGCCACCTCCCCCAGCTCCAGCAGTGCTGGTCAGCACTCCTGCACCCCCACCCCCACCGCAGACTGTGGCCTCTCCAGCTGCAGGTGCCAAGGAGGAAGACAGCAGATCTCCTTCAGGTAGGAGCAGCAGCAGGCACGTGGGCGCGTGGGGGTAGGGAGGGTAAGGGTGCTCGCTTTGAGGGCGCCTAATTTCTGGGTCCCTGAAAGATTTTCTCTAGGTTTGTTAATTGGGCATAAATTCTATAGTTTCAGAATAATAATGTTTAAATCTTGTTCCATTGGGTTCATAAAATAGTGGTTTTCAGCCCTGGCCGGTTTGGCTCAGTAGTTAGAGCATCGGCCTGCAGACCAATGAGTTGAGGGTTCAGTTCCGGTCAAAGGCAAGTACCTCGGCTGGTTTGTCCCCAGCCCTGGTCGGGTCGATGTGTCTCTCTCACATCGATGTTTCTCCCCCTCCCCCGCCCTCCCACTCTATCTTATTATAAAGAGAAAAATATCCTCGGATGAAGATTTAAAAAAAAAAAGTGGTTTTCAGACTGAGCCCTTAGAGCTCCAGAAGTCATCCTCCAGGGTAGAGGGAGCCTGGGCACACAGGGCTGTGTGGGTCCCCCATTCCCATGTAAACCAATGGACAAAGGGGGCTACTAAAATAATTGAAAACCACAGCAACAAAATACCCATGTGTCCCTTAAATTTCAGAATTCCGTTTGACTGGTCTCCCAGTCGTCTCTGCCGTCCAGAGCGGCACAGGGACCCCTTGCTGGATGCGTCACATCAGATGCCCAGCACATCAGTAATTCCCAGGGTCCCCGTCTGCAGGTGGACCTGAGCTGGGCGGGGCCCGGAGAGGGAACGGGTGCCTGGACACAGGGCTCCCTGAGCTCAGGCGGATGCGGTCTGCGTCCAGGCCTCGCCGAAGGCCCGCCTTCACCAGCTGGCTTCCTCTTCAGGAAGAGCCCCTCCTCACAGCCAGGCTGCTGAGGGCTCCTCTGGACCCCCGGGACCTGAGGCTGGGCAGGGCTGTCCCACAGCCTAGCCCTGGCTGAGCAGCCTTCTCGCCCCCCCCCCCCCCAGCGCCAGTCCAGGGAGCTCCCAAGGAAGTGGTGGACCCCTCCAGTGGCCGGGCCACCCTGCTGGAGTCCATCCGCCAGGCTGGGGGCATCGGGAAGGCCAAGCTCCGCAGCGTCAAGGAGCGCAAGCTGGAGAAGAAGAAACAGAAGGAGCAGGAGCAAGGTGAGGGCCCCTACACCCACTCTAGTAGAGGGCTAAGTAAAGGGCCTCCTCTGTAACCACCCAGACTCCAGCAGGGTGTTCCTTGCCACCCAGGTGTCAAAAGGCCCCCGCTTCCCCGGGCCATTTGCTGGAAACCCTGGGTGGCCACACTAACATCTCCACCTCTGCTCCTTCGGCAGTGGGTTCCTGCTGGAGTTTGGAGCGTGCTTGGTGGCGCTTTCTTCTCTAAGTTGGTGGGGACAAGCCTCACCCTACTGGAGAGAATCTCATCCTCTGCCAGCTGTCCAAGCTTACAGTCAGGACCTGAGATATTTTAGAAACAGGACCTGGACGGGTAGCTCAGTCCTGTCTCTAGGCCTCTTGGAGCTACAGATACTTCTGCTGTGACACTGCATAAATAGCACTTGGGCATAAAGCGACAGCACACTGGATGTCAGCAGTCCTGAGCTCGAGTCCAGCTTTGCTTCTGAGCTTTGCACACTGACCCAGGCAAATTGCCTACGTCTCTGGCCAGTTTCCTCCTCCATACAGCGGGGCTGCTCATTCGTGCCCTGCTCAATGGCCGTGACGGTATTACTCACATTTTCTTATCAGTGCCCTGGTGCCGGGCCCACCGACAGGCTGAAGCTCTAAGAGCTGGTGGTGACATGTGGCTGTGGAGGGCTGGGGTGTGTCAATAGTGAAGGAAGAGGACAAACGTGGCCGAACCCTGAGAGTGTCACCCAGGAGGTTTCACACTTGGCCCCTTCCTCCTGCCTCACCGTATTTGTATTTTCCGTTGCAGTGAGAGCTACAGGCCAAGGCGGGGACCTGATGTCGGATCTCTTTAACAAGCTGGTCATGAGGCGCAAAGGTAGGGCAGAGCGCTGCTGCCTTCCCAGGGCCGGGGACTTGGGGGTGCGTGCATCACCCACATTCTGCCTTTCTCTTCCTGTTTCTAAGTCTTTAGGGGCTGGGTGAACCAGTGCCCCAAACCAACCCCTCATCCTCCACCTCTCCCCTCCCAGGCATCTCCGGGAAAGGGCCTGGAGCCGGGGCCAGCGAGGGGCCAGGAGGAGCCTTCGCCCGAATGTCAGACTCCATCCCACCTCTGCCTCCCCCACAGCAGCCACCTGGAGAGGAGGACGAGGAGGAATGGGAGTCCTAGGGGCTCAGCAGCTCCTTCTCCCCAAACCCAGGCTGAGGCTCTTGCCCCACATGGAAACAGCTGGGATGGGCTCCTTGGCCTGCTGGTCTCTCGGCCCCTGCTGCCCTGGGAGGCATGGGGATCACAGAGGACTCCCCCAGGTCTGTGCCTGAGCCATCTTCAAGGAGCAGGGAGGCTGGCTTCTAAAGGTCATGGCAGGGGCCCCCACTTTTTGCCTGTATTCCACCCCCCTCCTTCACAAGCATGCGCTTCTCTTCCCTGAGACTGAGATGCAGCAGTATACGAGTCAATAAAGAAATACAATGGAGACCCGAGCTTCAACCAACAGTGCACTTTTAATTAAGGAACTACAGCGGTGCAGAATGCAAACGTCTCCGAGCCAGGGCCTGTGCTCCCACGCCCGCTGGTCTCAGGTAATGGGGCAGGGTGCCGAGTGGACCAAGGCCCCTCTCTGGGGTCAGGGACAGAAGAGGTGTAGTCACCAGGGGCAGCTGTGGCAGGAGGGAAGGATATTTTCACACAGGAAAAATGTCTCGGTGATAGACACAGCGTACCTAAAAATAGTCATGCTGAGAGCCTAATGGCCCTTGGTGTAATTGCTGATGTCAGGGGAAGAGATGACTTGGAGTATGCTCAAGTGGCTGAGAGGGAGAAGGTGCCACCAACCTGAAGGACCTGGAACCGATCCAGGGAGATACGAATGCTGTGGCACAGGGCAGGGCCAGCCCTGAAGCGGAGAAGTGAGGCCAGGGAACAGGAGCAGCGCACAGGGCGCTTCTCCCGGTTCTAACCGGCTTCGGTGCCCACTTTGTCGTTGGTGGTGCTTACTCCCCACACGGCGGTGGGTTGAAGTAACCAGAAGCCAGAGGGCAGAAGAGCCCAGGACACCAGGGCACTGGAAATTGGGAACATTCTTAATTTCGAGGAAAGGGTCAAGGTCTAGAACAGCTGGTTTCAGTTGGACAGGGAAGAGGAGAAAAGGGAGAGGCAGGAGGCCTGCCCCGCCTCACCTCAGGGAACGAGCCAGGCCGGGGATGCTGCAGAGGAAGGGCAGCTTCCCCAGCGCCCGGGAAGGCTGACCATGGGGAACAGGGAGACAGAGAGACAGATTCAGTGTCAGGGAGGGAACGGCCCTGGATGGGCCCAAGCATGGCCAGGACCCCGTTTGTTCAGGATGAACCTAATGTCCGCCTAATGGCTTCTGCACCTCCGCCTGGGTCCTGGCCACCCAGTGAGTCCAGCAGGGAGGTGGCCTGCACTCCAGAGAGGTGCGGCCAGCCCTCAGGAAAGACCAGACTTCTCGTGGTGAAACTGGGGAGACAGGGAAGGACAGTGAAACACTACATGGGGGTCTTGGTGGGGAGTTCTCGGGGGAAGGGAAGGCAGGACTGACCTTCCGCAAAGCAGCAAAGGCAGAGCCAAAGGTGGCTTTGACCTGCACACGGTCTCGGATCCAGGCTGGCAGCTTTGCCAGGACGGGTGGACGGGCGTAGCGCTGGTCCAGGAGCACTATGCTGGCAAAATCCCTCTGGTGCCTGATGGCCCTGCCTGGGTGGGAACAGGCTGGGCTGTGATTAAACCACCTTCCTGACAGTACATTTCTGGTGTCCCTTTCCCGTCCTCAGCCCTCACCCTGTCCCCTCACTCGTCATCCATCCCTCCCCAGCTACTCATCCTCTCAGCCAGGGACAGTCCCAGGCTCACCTATAGACTGGTTGACAGCCTTCATACATAGATTCTCCACCAAAGCCTTTCCTGGGGGGGGCTGGCCTGGGGTCCGGGGCTGCGAAGGGCAAAGGAGACAACCTGTCGGAACTTTCTTGCCTCCTGCCTAGTGTTCCGAGAAAATGACACTGCCCGAGACCAGTCGGCTCCCTGGGCACAGTGCCAGCCGCTGACATAATGGGTGATGTCATGGGCAGCTCAAGAGGATATGGAGGATGCCGCCATCCCTTGGAGCAAACAGAAAACACCGGCACACAGCAAGGGGCAGCGGGGAAGCGTATCTCAGCCCTAAGGCCCCGAGCTCCCCCGCCTCCCCTCATCCGAGGCCCCGAGCTCCCCTGCCTCCCCTCATCCGAGGCCCTGAGGCCCCGAGCGCCCCCGCCTCCCCTTACCGTCTGGAAAGGGGAGTACTCACAAGGGTCTGATCCAGGTAGGCCATCTTCTCTTGGAGCTCTGGAGACTTGATGTTGGGGTAGGGCATGCCCACCAGAACCACACACCTAGGGTGGAGAGACACAGGAGCCAAAGGCACCGGGGTTCTCAAGGCCGAGGACGAAGGGCCGGCCCTCCCACGTCAGAGCTCTGGGTCCACCACTCCCGCAGTCCTCAAACTGCTCGGCGCTCTCCCTCCCACCGATACCTACCACCTGGAAAGGGGTTTTCCGCTAAGAGATCCAATCTGGGCCAAGGAACTGGTAAAGTTGTGGTCTGCCTAAATTTTTACCTGGCCTCCAAGGGCCAAACCCAACACTGCCAAATCACTTCCCCACAAAGCTGCCTACACAGTCAGCCCAGGTGCAGACTCGGACGGCAGGGCTGCCAGGGCTGGGGCAGCTGCTCGTGAGGGTGGGCAGGGACCAGGAGTCCCAGGAGATGGGAAGCCCGCCACTTACCGGCCGAGGTTGTCAGAGAAGTTGATGCCTTCACTCATCTTCCCTCCGACCACGGAGAGCAGCAGGGCCCCGGTGACCATGCCTCCCGCTTGGCCGTGGCACTGCGGGGACAGCCCAAGGCTGGGACGCCATCCAACGCTTGCAGCCGCCAACCCCACGTCGGGCCCAAGGCCTGCGCGCCACCTCTCACCTGGATGCACCTGGAATACGCTGCCAGCACCTGTTCCACCTGGTCTGCTCTCTTGGGCTCCTGAAATATCTGAAGGCAACAGGGTTTCAGGATGCCTGGGTCACAGGTCTGCTCCAGGCCTTTTTCCAGCTTGGAGAACCCCATGGGCTTTGGGGACTCCCCTAGGTAATGATCAGGGATTAGAGGTGGTGGGAGAAGCCCCTGTACTGGAGGCCTGACCTTCCGGTTTGATGTCATGAGAAATCCCGGGGAACTCTGGGTTCACTGTCCCCACAAGTGGAAGGTCCAGCTGAGGGGTCACTCACCTTTTTCCGGACAGCCAGGCGGGCCAGCACGCCACTCTTGTCCCAGTGGGCATGGACTTGGCGTTGATACTCATAGGAGGGGAAGAAACAGATCACCCCTCCGGGGACCACATTGCACAAGTTACAAAGGATGCGGCCTATCTCGTCCATCTAAGAGAGAAAAACAAGGGGTACTCCATGGGGTCACTCCTGAAGCCGCACCCAAAAAGGGCTCCTAACCTTAGGGCTCGGAGCCAAGTACAGAAACCCACGGGCGAGTGTGGTCAGGAAGGCCGAAGGCCAGGTGGCAAGTCCTGGCTGGGAATCACAGATTGGCTTGTGCCACCCTCCCTACCAAACACACCCAACTGATGCTCCTGGTGGCTGGCAGCATGACACACCGTGAGGCTAGCACACCGGGCTACACCTGGTACTGGTCCTCCTTCCCCAGCCCCCAGCGTCCTGCGGGCACCTTGGGGTTAAGCACCACCTGTGACAGCCCGGGCAGTGTAAACCCCAGGCACGCCACTGGAGAGGTGCCCCCAGCACCTGCACCCCTGCCAGGGAGGGACCAAGGTAACCAAATGACAAGAGAACCAAAGGAAATGGTTTCTCAGGAGCGTCATCCTAGAAGGATGACTGGAGGCAACAGGAGCACTTTTCTTTTTTAATCTTCACCCGAGGACATCCTTTCATTGATTTTAAAGGAGGAAGGGACGGGGAGAGAGAAAAACATCGACTGCCTGCCTCCTGTATGCGGCCCCCACCAGGCATCGAACCCGTAACCTGAGTATGTGCCCTGACCGGGAATCAAACCCGTGACCCTTTAGTGCACAGGATGACACTCCAACCAACTGAACTACTCTGGCCAGGACAAGAACCCTTACCCAGTAGCCTAAGGAGTGAGGGGCGTGGGGAACGACGACCTTCCCTGATAAACACCGAGGTGCCACGCATCCTGTGCCTGCTCTGAGGGCAGACCGCACCGATACCCACACGCTCAGGACTGGCCAGGTCCCCTCCCAGAACTCTGCTGCTCCCCCAAAGGCCCTGGTGAGGCAGGTGGCTGGTACTCACCATCTGAGGCAGCTCTCTCTTCAGGTACGTGAATTCCAGCTGCTGGTTGGAGGGCCCACTGCAAAGGACGAGGGGCAGGATGTTGTCTGGAGGGATCACGTGACCTGGGGAGACCCAGTGAGAGCTGACTGCTCTGCAAGGCCAAGTCCAGAAAGAGCACTGCCCAGCCCTTGCCTCAGACTAGGAGCAGCAATTTTTAACATTCACCCACCCACCCCGTCCCCACAATAAAACAGCAGTGCTCAGGCCTCGCCCACGTCGATGGAGGAGGCACAGAGCATGAGAGCAGAGGTGGTGAGCTCACAAGACAGCTGGCAAAGGATGAGACGCCATCCCGTGGTCTCTTCAGCCCCTTAGGCCAGATAGCGGCATATGGCTCAGTTAGGACAACACAGGGCCATGTGACTATATGGCCCACCCACCCTGGACAGGGACCCTCACCACAGGAAAACTCCACCAGTCGCTCGGCTTCCACCCCAGCACAGGCCAGCAGCTGCTCCCGGAAGTCAGACACCTGAAGACCACAACATCAGGGCCCTGAGACCCCCAGAGGACAGGGACAGGGGCCTCAGGTCTGAGCAGGAAGGGGCCTTGGCGGGGAGGGGAAGAGAGAGTCACTTGGAAACAGAAGTCTGGGTGAGGAGACAGAGTACGTAAGAGAAAAGAGGTGACAGGAAAGGCTGGTAACAAATGAGCCGGAAGGATGAAACAACTGAATGACACCCGTGCTGACAGTCTCATTTAAGCTACCTGTGGGAACAGCAAAGGAAATCTGGCAAATTTGGCACAGTGGTTCTCAACCCTGGCTTTGCAACAAAATCATCACTGTGAATTTAAAAACATATATTCATGGCCAGGCTCCAGCTCAAACTACTGAAGCAGAGTCTCTAGGGGGAGGAATATGCTTCTGTATTTTTAAAGAGCTCCATCCAGGTTTTTTACCTATCAAATTAGCAAAAATCCAAAAGTGTGACCACTCTGGAGAAACAGGCATTCTTATACATTGCTGGTGGGACACAGACTAGTACTACTGCGGCCACAGGAGAATGACAACATTTAACAAATTAGATGTACTTTGACTTTCTATCCCAGTAATCCCATATCTAGGAGTCTCCCCTGAAGCTACAGCCCAACAAACCAAATAACAGACTCACAAGGATATTTCTTGCAAAGTTATCTGTGAAAGCAAGACTGTCTTTCCAGAGGGACTGGTCAACCAAGCTAAGCTGTATCCACCCAGTGGAAAACTACATAGCCAGCAAAAGGGAAGCAGCCTGCCCCCAGGTGCTGATGTGGAGTGAGCGCCAGACATACTGCCAAATAAAATGATTATGCCACCTTTGATGTAAGAAAAGAAAGGAAAAAAGAGTACGTACATTCACCTGCTTATTTTGGCAAAATAAATATGTTAGTAATAATAATCATAATCATAACATGAAACAGTGGAAGGCCAGACCAGCAGCTAATAAAGCATGCTTACCTACGGAATGGGGACCAGGTTAGGAAGGAATGGAAGTGAGACTTTCTGATCTTTTTATAGTTTTGAACCATACAGAGGCTTACATATTTTAAAAATAAAATTAAGTCAGCACAAAAGCAAACCCTAAAATGGAAAACAAACGGAAACAAAGAAAGCCTAGCTGTCCATGAAATTCACAATGCAGGCGCTCAGAAGAGCCAATACCGAGTGGCTTCACATCCCTGGGGACCAAAGATCCTCAGCAGGATATACTCGAAGGGCAAAAAAGAAATGCACGGAAACAAAACTTTAATCAATAGGCTATTGTTAAAACATTGGTATTATATTTTGGACACTATTTTAAGTATAATGTGGGAGTTAGCAAATATGGAATTATGTTAATATAAGAAACCAAAAGTTTAGCTCAAGAGAAATGAGACACAGCTAAACTCAAATACATTGATTTTGATTTAGAAATATCAATATGGATCCATGATGTCTGAAAACATATCTCCTAGGTCTGTACTGAGAAGGCCCATAAACAGTAATAGCCGGAGCACTGCCAGCACCCCAGCACCCAGCTCCTGGTGCCCACCCCAGTGAAAGAAACCGGGGCTCCTTGGGGAAGTGAATGATTCCAGGTCTGGGGCAAAGAAAGCATCCAGTGCCTGGGGGGGTTGTGCCAGAAAGCAAGAAGCAGCCCAACACTAAGGGGGCTGCAGCAAGGGGGTTCCCACAGGCCATGTTTGAGACAATTTGGGCATCAAGCCACAATGACTATGAATTATTTTATTTTACTACATGAATGAAAGAAATCTACACGGCTACACACAAGAAAGAATGGAGAAACAATACAGCGACAGAGGGGATCTAGCAGGCAGCGGAGGCTGGGAAGAACGCGTGGGGATGCGGAGCAGAGTGGCTTTTCACGCAGGAAGTCCTGCTCTGTGGCATCTAAGGAAATCACCCCCGTGCAGGGACAGGTTACATTCGTCACGCCACTGTTCAAACAGAGGAAAACTAGAAATCTCCTAAATCCAACAAAGAAGAGTGGATACATAAAATATAATATATTCATGTAATAGGATATAGTACGGCCAGAGTGTGGAGGAATAAATGCTTATTTGCTGACAAGAAAAAATGTGTATGACATTTTGTTGCTGAGTGGGGGAAAAAAGCAAATGATAACAGCATATACAGATAATGCCATATTTTTGTTTTTAAAAATAAGGATGTAGATTTGTAAGAATTACACATACAAAGACTATTATAATGATATGCACCAAAATGAATCTTTTGCTGGTGAAATTATTTTTCCTGTTCTTGTTTTTCTCTGCTTGCTACAATGAAAACATAATAGTTTTCTAAAAATATATTTAAATGTCTAAAAGAGAGGGAAGGTTGTATCTATGGGGTGCAGGAAGGGCACTAGGCACTGAAGTGAGAGGAAGGACATCATCTGGAGACAGTGATCCCGCCGCTAGGGACACCGGGGAGCAGAGGCAGTGAGACAGTACAGCACTGCCACCTGGTGGACACTGCTTGGCCTGCGCACGCCAACCCCTTTCTGGTTTGGGAGCCCAAGGGATGAGGGGGAGAGGCCTGACTGTGCACCTTTCCCCTGTCACTGCCCATCCACCCCCGGGCACGAGAGGCTGGGTCCGGTGTCCTTACCGGCTGCATGGTGCCCCCCGCAATGACCACTGCCCGGCATTCCTTCACCACCTGGGCAAAAGGCACAGCTGGATTCAGCAACAAGAACTTCAGGCTGCTCTGACTGAGGCTGCCTGATAAAAAAACAGAGACGACAGCTACATGGGCAGGGGGCGAGTACAGGCCCAACTAACACGTCTGTCCAGCTACGGCACCGGGACCTCCAGCTGGGTCCATGTAGGAGGCATGAGAGAGATCCCTTTCTCTTTGAATTAAATCCCACTGAATCCCCAGGACAACCCGGAGGTAGAGAGTACTATCCGCTCCCTTTCACGAGGAAACTGAGGTCCAGAGACTAAGAAACTGGTCCAAGACACGCAGCTCCAGGTGATAGAACCAAGACTCAAACCAAAGCTCATGTGACCTTAACCACTGAGCTACACGGCATCTCTCATCCCTGCCTGAGACGACCGACCATCTCAGCACGTCTGTCCGTCCTTACCACCCCACCGCCTGCCCAGGTCCCAGGAGGCTAGGTATCGCCACCCTGTTTCCCCATCCTGACCCGGGGAGGGACGGGAAGTAAAGGCTCCGTTCATGCCCTGGCCTCCCAGCTCCAGGCTGGCGCCTCCTCGGGTTACCTTGGCGACTCAGGATGACCCGGCCATCCTGGTTGGCAGTGGTGAGAGCTGCAAGGAAGCCTTCGATGTGCACCAGCGGGGAAGCCGGCCGCGGTGCCCCGGCCGCCGCCTCTACAGGGGCTGCGGGAGCTGCACAGAGCAGAAGGGAGAGTCTGGAACCAGGATAAGGGCAGAGGGCCTCCTGCAGTTGGACTAAGGCGGTTCTCGGGAAAGATGAGTCCACTGTGAGGAGGAAACATTCTTGCCCAGGGCCTGCAGCCCACCCCACCCCGACTCACCCTCAGTCGCCCCCGCCCCCGGCTGCAGGCTCTGCAGGAAGTGCTGGAGCCCAGCCAGCCCGGGCTGCTCCCTGGGGGGTGGGCGGACTGCCCCGTACCTCTCTGTGAAGACGAGGAGCTGCGGGGATGGGAGCAACAAGACCAATGAGGGCAGCAGTGAGACCAGGGTGGACAAGAGGCTCCCATCTCCTGTCTGCATCTCAGCCCGCCCACCCTGCCCGCCGCCAGGCACCCTGCAGCCCGCCCCACCCGCACGGCAGACCCACGGTGAGGACAGAGATGAGTGACAGTCCCATGGGCGGGAGAGCGCTCCGTGCGGGTAGCGGGCAGGGGTGCTGCGGGCCCACCGGGCCCAGGGAGGGCTGCTGTACCTTTCTGCTGACCATGCTCTTCTCACAGTAGCGCCGCACCTGCAAAACCAAACCCGCTGTAGCCACGTGGGAAGCTTACTCAGGCTGGAAGACAAAAGCAGAACCACTTTCCAAACCCAGGGAGCGTGATCACCACCGCCCGAGGAGCCCACAGCCTCCTGAGGCCAACAGGTTACCCTCCTTTCTGAAGTCACTCCACCCCACGGCCCACACACAGTGCTCTCCCGCGAGGGCCTCTGGCAGGCCTGGCCTGGCCCCTCACAGGTCTGCCTGGCTCTGACCTAAAGGCGCTCACTGTCCCTCTGCTTTCCGTCAGCATGACAGCACCCAAGCTAGACCTGGCGGGGTTAAGAGTTTAAAAAAAAAACCCTCTGGGCAAAGGGACTTGTTCTGTTTGGTTGGTGTGCAGCTGGGGACACCTAGGGGAACTCTGGAGCCTCTCGAGTTCTGAAAAGAGAGGTGTCTTTCCACTGAGACTCAGGACTGCAGTGTGGAAAAGCCACAGAGGGAGGGAACGGAATCAAGACAACCAGAGAGAAGGCCACGGAAAAGCTGAGGACACGGACAGGCGGGATGAATTCAACAGCTACTTCAGGCTATGGGGCCTGGCACCGGTTCGGATGTGGGACACACGAAGAACTCAAGGATGGCCCTGGCCGGTTTGGCTCAACGGTTGGAGCGTCGGCCTGTGGTCCAGAGAGACCCGGGTTCGGTTCCCGCTAAGGGCACGTACCTCGGTTGCAGTTTGTCCCCCGCCCTGGTTGGGTTGTGTGAGTGGCAGCCACTAGATGTGTCCCTTTCACGTCGATGTTCCTCTCTCTCTCTCTTCCTCTCTCTCCCTCCCACTCTATCTGAACAAAAAATGGAAAAATGTCCTCGGGTGAGGATAAAAAACAAACAAAAAAAGAACTCAAGGATGACAGACGCCAGCCTGTCTGAAGGCGGCAAGGGTGGTAACCATGACCACAAGGGGAGGTCGGGCAGGCTGGGCTGAAAGGAAAGGCATGACGGAAAGCAAGCAGGGGGCACACGCTGGCTCTGCCAGGCACTTCTGTGTCACCTGTGTGTGGGGTCCTCCCGGGGTGACCTCACTGGGCCTCGGTTTCCTTTGCTCTAGAATGGCGATGGCACACCCTACCCTAGAGTCACAGAACCGGGTGCACCGCCTCACACACAGTAACTGTTCCGTTACTGTCAGGAAACTAGAATCATACGACTGTGTGTCTACCAACAGCGGCTGTACCCGCCCTGGGAGAGCACGAATATGTCACCTGCAGCACACAGCGCTCTGAGGCTGCAATGCTGCAATCAAACCACGGCTGGAGTGTGGAGAGAGAAAGGTCAAAGGGCATGGCCAGCTGTGACCTCTCACCTCAGCCCAACAGCAGGAGCGCGCTCACAAAGTGAACTAACTTCCTGCTCTGCCTGGCAGCCCGGGGGAAAAACCGAGTCCCGAGAAAGACGGAGTGCGGCACAGGGCCTGGGCGTCTCTCTCTCTGCCTACTTGGTACAAAGAAAGACACCTTTTCTCCTTAATCTCTGACCCTCCGACCCTTGGTTGCAGATTATTTTTTGTGGCTGACACACTGCTGTTTCTCGGGGTTAATGGCAAGTCTGTGCCATAGATCCTCAGCCCTTCTGGACTGCTTGAGGACAGAGGAACTTTTTATCCCTTCCACACTGACACAGTGTTCTGCCCACAGGGGGTGGTAAGGACGAGATCGGACACGCTAATGTGAACTGCTAAAGCCTCTACCTTGAACAGGTTGATGTTGTCGATCTGGCTCTGAAAGAGAAAGTCATTGATGGTCTTCAGCTCTGTCCCTGAGGGTGAAAGAAGAGAGCCCTGGGGTCCTGCTCTGGAGACCACAGCTGTGGGGACAGCTCAGGACGGGTTAGACCGGCTCCGGGCCCAAGGGCCACCCTCTTACCTGTCTGTGAGAGGCTCTGTGTAGTGGGATTTTGCTTGATGTTCCCTAAAAGAGAATTCAAACAGCTCAGGATGGTGGTCGCCTGGGCCCCGTCTTCTCACACTCCCCACTGTGCTAAGGACGTTTGTATCTGAACGGTTTTTTTTGCTATTTTTAGTACCCACAGACCTCTACTGCGGACAGGAGGTTCCAGGAATCCTCCAAGTCTGACCCACACGTGTGGGACGGAGCCCAGCGCCTTGCGATCCCACTCTCTGCACACCCTCCAAGGAGCAGGGCGGAGCGGACACCCCATTCACGCAGGAGCCAACGGCACGCAGGCGGCACTGGGACGGTGGCGAGGCAGAGCTGGACGCGGACAGCACTGACACGCAACGACATGCCCCCAGAACCCGCGGGCGCCGGGACCGCGGAAGGAGGGGGCTGTCGCGCAGAGTGCTGGAAGGACGCCTGGGACCCGGAGCCAGCAGGTCCCAGCTCCTCTCCCGGCTCAGGAGCCGGAGGCTCTCGGCTTCACTCGCCCCTACGGCACTGAGGGCTGGGCCTCCCCCCTGCCTTCCTCGGAGGAGGGCTCCAAGCTGCTGTCACTAGTCCATAACACGTTGTAGCATTATGGCGTCATTACTCCCCCAGAACAGTGGCGAATAAACCAGGGTTCTAAAAAAGATCTAAGCCACACCATTCAAGTAAGCTATAAAAAATGAGAATTTTCCTCATCAACGGCCAAGAGAATCTGAGGACAGAGAACACCCAGATGCCCTGACGGCGTCCAGGGAACCAAGCCCAGCAGGCTGAGCGGGCTGGGGTCAGGACAGGCACGGTGTCCCTTACCACCCAGCACAGTCACAAACTTCTCCAACAGGTACAGGATCTGTTTGATGTACATCAGGTTCTTGGCCTTCAAACGCTTCCTGAGGACAAACCAATGGGCACTAAGTGGGGTTACTCCAACAGCCCCTCCCTTTTAAGTGCCCCAAGCTGAGGCCTTTCTGTCTGGTGTCTTTCAAACTGGGTCACGATACTCCCCCAGGAAACAAGGCCGGCCGTGCCCAAGGCCTTCAGAGCCAGGAGCTGTGTCCTGAGCAGCCCTGGCCCAGATGGGAGCACACCGCGGTGAACCACGAGGGCCCAGGAGACAGCAGCACGCCGGCCCCTCCCACACTGGGCCCAGCCAGGGAGGCCAACCCACGTGCTCCCTCTCTGAGGCTGGCTTAGGGGTGCTGAGGCAGAGCGGGATTTCCCTCCCCCCTCAGGAGGTGGTCGCTCACCTGTATCGTTCCATGTACTGGAGCAACTGGGAATGTGCCTGGCAGAGCTGGGGAGAGAAGAAATGGGAGTAAAGGCAGACCAGGCCCCGGCCCAGTGGCCTCGGGCTGTGCCAAGGACATGTTCGGTTGTGCCTAGGAAATGCCAGCCCCGGACACACGAGGCAGTCAAGGCGAGGAGAGGGGCTGGGTACAGACAGAAGTGTGGGCTAGGCCCTGAGGCTGGTGGGACCTGAGACAGAGGGAAGGAAGGTGGGTTCAGCTGCAGTGCCCACTTTGAGCCAAGAAAACAGCAAGAGGCCGAATCTCTCAGGTAATGAAGCTCCCTACTAGTTTTTACTGGGCTGGAAAAAGACGTGTTGTCTACTAAGAGTGACAGTTCAAGGTAACCGTCACATCCTGGCCTAAGGCCAACCCAGGCACTGGTCAGCACAGGTGGTGAGATGTCATGTGGGTTTCACGGTCAGAAACCAGTGGCCAGCTCCCAGCTCCCCACTTACTAGCTGTGTGACCTTAGGCACCACTTAAACCTCTCTGAATCTGGGTTCTCATGTAAAATAGGAATGCCAGCCCGATGCAGACTGGGCGTGAAGATCAGGGATCTTCTACGGTGCATGGCACGTAACAGGTTAAAAATAAATCGTGGTTTTCAAAAATCTTGAGCATTTCTCAAGTCAATCCCCCCAAAGCAGTATCAATAATGATACCCAACTACACGAGGACCCTGCTTCTCTCAAGCCATTATCCTGGGTCATGGAGAAGTTGTCAGCAGCATCCTGGGCTGAAGACACTCAGGACAACACAAGCCAGTGAAGACCAAGGGCCCCTCTGTCTGAGCTGAATCCCCCAGTTCTGACACCTGCTGCGGAGCAGAGCTGCCCTCACGAGGCCCCCGCCTTGACGCACTGCACCTCCACCAAGCTCCACTCCAGAGGAATCCCAGGTCTAGGCAGTCAGACCGACCTGGGCGCCGCTGACCTCCGTGCTGTGGATGCCTGTGATGGTGTCGATCAGGTTGTGCGCCTCGTCGATGATGACAACCTGGCCCTGCAGCCGGATCCCAGCGGCCTGCCGGGTGGCCGTGTGCAGCAGCATCTGGTAGGGCAGCACCACCACCTGGGAGGAGAGATGGCAGCCACCAGAGGATGGCGGGACTGCTCCTACGGCAGGGTCACCCAGCCTGCTCTAAGCTCCTGGTGGGAAGGATTTTATTTCCTGCCCAGAATAGGTGTAGAAAGTACAGCATCACTCTGTGCTTCTAGCAACAGGCTCTCCTCGGAAGTTTTATGGGGAACGTCCAATATAGGAAACATAGAAGCAAAGCTGATCTGCCTTCTGAATGAACCACGGGCAGGGGTGGGGGGAGGAAGGGAACCTCTGCTGCTTAGCCTTGTCCACACCCCCAAGGCAGCCCCTGAGGCACCCAAGTTTCCTCAAAACACCCTGAAAACCACCGGTGTACCAGAAGGAGCCCGGCTGTGGGATTCTGGGAAAGTCACTTAACCTCTAGGGGCCTCATTTTCCTCATCTGCAAAATGGGCTTCATAAACTCTACAGCAAAGAAGGTCAAGAAGTGGGGTTGGAGTAGAATAAACATTTATTCCAAAAATAAAAACACTCTATAAAATTTTCAGGGGCTCTGGTAGGATGACGATTTTCCAGTTAAAAGAATATCGATAAAGTGAAAATCCAGAAAACGGGAAACTTAAGACCCCGGTTTTAATACTGGTTCCACCACTCATGTGCTGTGATCACTTAACCTTTCTGGATCCCAGTGCCCCCACGTGCAGAATTTGAAAGGACTGGCCTCGGCGCTCTCAGTAGGGGACCACAAAAGAAAAAAGGAGGTGAAAAGTGCCTTCAAAAGTCAAGAGCATAAAACTTGCAGGACACCTGATACTGGCACCGTGTCTCCAGCGCGGACCCTCCCTGCGGAAAACAGCCCCTGGGGCGGGCATGAGACCGCTGTGAAGACCACACAGGGTTCAGGGTATCGGACTGCTGAGCAGTTAGTGCCACGTGACGCTTTTTAAATCTGCAGCTTTTAAAATCAACTTGAACCTTTTCTCGAGTCTATGGAAGTTTCCACAAATAATATCCTGTTTCCGAAAGTCACTCAAACGAAGGAATTAGCAAGAGAACAGTTAAATCATACCAACCAAGTAACAATGACATCATTTCTGACCTGGCAAATGGGCAGTTTTTTCTGTCCAAATAGTACTCCACCTGGCCAGCCTGGAAGACGGTGCTCTCAAATGCAGCAGGCTCAGGAGGACAGTCCCCCTGAACGGCATTTGGATGTAGGTGTATATTCTGTAGCTCTTACTCCACTCCTCTCGGTTTCGGCCCTGGCATCTCTCATCTCCCACTGTGGCTTCCACCCGGAAAGCAACTCCTTCCTGGATCTGACCTGCCTGCTGTCCCCAGCTGATGCCAACAGCCCCTGCAGCCCAGAGCCACCAAGGGGCCTGGGCCTCCTGCAACCCTCTGTACTAGGGAAGGGCGGGTCACGTGCCGTGAGAGCAGCGTCAGGCAGTCCAACCATGGCCGGTGACACCTTCCCAAAGTAAGGGAGTAAGGAACTCCCTCATGGCCTAGACTGCAGCTAGAGCCGAGAGCAACTGCCCAACCCTCCGTGGTCTTCACCTGGGCTGCTGGAATGGCAGACCGGCTCCCGTAATAGGGACAGGCCGCAGCCTCCTTCCCCAGCGTCACCAACTGCTCAATGTCCTTCACCTCCAGCAGGACCTCGTCCCGGAGGAGCTGCAGCTGCTTGTAGTTGTAGAAGGGGCAGGCTGCCCGGGGCTCCCGCCTCCTCCTCTTGGGCTCCTCGTCCTCAGCTCTGCTCTTGCTCTCTGTGGGTGGCACCAGTACAGGGACAAAGGCAGAAAGAACGGAAACTGTCCTGGGGCCAGGAGCAGGCCTACAAGGTCAAGTCTCCAACATCCTCCCTCGCCCTGAACTATTTATTCTGGTCTCATCATAACACTCTGGTATTTTACTCTGTGTTTGAAACCAGGGTTTCGAAATTAACACGATCCAGAAAGCAAAAACACCTTTTCCCAAGGAGAGGATCTTTAGGAAGAAACCATTGCCACTACGATACTGTCTGTATTTCCCGTGGCCCTGGTCCACGCCCCCTCCTGCCCCTCATTCCCAGGACTGCCCACGGCCGCAGGATGGCCCCAGAGGCGGCTCCTTTAGCTCAAGGGCGCAGTTGGCTACCGTGTCTGCGCCTCTGCAGCTCCACGCAGCGGTCATTGATCAGCTGCACAGAACCCAGGTTTTTCACATCTTCGTTTATACACAGATTCTGTAAGACAGAGGAGAAAGAGTTCTAGAAACGGGCTGGCTAAATGACACACAGCAGCCCACTGGGCCTCCCAGCCCCGCCTTCCTGTTTCCTTCGAAGGGTCAGAAGGCCAGAGAAGGGGCCATCTTCCCCCTGCTCGGCCTGCCTTGGGCCCATCGTCATTCTACACCTGGAAGAGGAAGACGAAGGCACAGGGAAGGGAGCAGATGGCACCTGGGCCGAGACGCCCAGCCTCCGTCTACCTGCCGAGAGCCGAGGGAGACGAGCCGGGTGTCCTTGCCGAAGGGGCTCTTCTGCACCTCGTGCACAAACTGGGCCAGCTGGGAGTGGGTCCGGCTGCAGTAATAAATCTGCTCCGAGGAAAAGCAGGGGATTTCAGAGACAAAAACATCCTCAAATATCCTCTGCACATCAAGAATGCCATGGCCGGACAGGCTGAGGGAATGGGCAGAGTGGCCACCAATACCCCAACCTACAGCAAGGTGACCCTGTCCCACAGATCTTAGCAAATACAGGGCCCAGGGCTTCCCCACCTCACCCTGAACTCCTGAAGTTCAAGAGAACGCCCACAAGACGGGGCTCCTCCCACCGCACATGCTCAGCCACTAATGCAAGTGGTCCCGTGCTCGGTCACCTTAGGAAGGGGTATTTCCCTGAGTGGTGACTCTTGATGAGGAAGGAATCCTAAGATTCTGGGAGTGTGTAAGGGGCTGTTCCACACACACCTCCCCAAGGACGGGGCTGGCAGTAAGGGGGAGGAGGCCGAGCCGAACACTCGCTCTCTGTACTCCGCCAAGATTTAGGAGAGAAAATGAAAAAAGGGGGCGGGGGGTGGATATCTCATTTCAACAGAGAAAGCAGAAGTCTTACGTGAATGAAACCAAATGATTTGAATTTATCGGCACCACAAATGCCCCACAGCTCCCAGACAAATGAAAATATGAACAAAAGAGGAGCATGCCATCAGACATCCAAGGGCAGAGGACTCTCCCTCTGACCCGCCCCGGCTTTCCCTAGCCCCTGGCACCGAGAAACCCAGGATCCTTGGCCCAGCATGGCTGTTCTTCAACGTCCTGGGGCGCATGAGCCCAGGCATCGCTCCCAGGAGAGGTCACCCCAGGTGCCCAGCCTGCCACGTGAGCACCTTGAGACCAAGGTCTGGATCTGGGAGACAGAGTCAGGGGGCTGGAGGCGCCTCATCTACAGGAGAGTGAGAAACAGCTGGAGGGACTCTCGCCTTCTCCCCAGGGATAGAGAGCCCTGGCCTCAAGACCAATCACAGCAGAAAGCTCAGGACGTGGCATCTTACCTTAGTTATATGTTCTTCCTCCAGGTCATCCTCATCCTCATCTAATCTGAGAGGCAGAAAGACAAAACACAGAAAAAGATTCTTCTCAGCGAACTCAAGTCAACTAGGAACACACTTACTGAGCATCTGCCACATGCCAGTGACCAGCCCTAGACCTACACCAACAGGAACGGAACTGAGGACTGAGCTCTGAGCCACGAGGGGACGGACCCAGTCCAGCAGCGAGGATCCACCAAAGCAGCAGGTGCTCGTTTGCTCTCGGTCAGACGCCCCAGGCTGACACCAATGCCATCCTCCTCTGCCACTCAGAAGAGGACAGAGGAAGGGCGTGGTATTCCCAAAGCCTAGCATCCATGTCTGTCATCAAAGGTTACTCTCCCCTCGCGGTGCAACCTCCAGCAACTGGACGTCTGTCAGCTCCAAGAGAAATTGTCACCTCGGAGGCTGGGACATGCTGTGCTCTTTGCCTGGAAAACTCTGCCTCCTCCTTCCCCCCTTTTACCTAGCCAATTCCCAGTCAACCTCAAGATCTCTGCATAAATGTCACCTCCTCCAGGCAGCCTTCCTCAATCTCCCCTGGCAGGCTCGGCTGCCCTGTGACACACTGCCACGGTCCCTGCACCTGTTCTTTGTGGTACTCATCTCATTCAAAACCGTTTCTTCTGTCTCGACCACGCGATCATGTCCACAGGCAGGACCTGGGTGTGTCGTTTCTGAGGAGCACCCCACCCCTCAGCCTGCACACAGCAGGAACTCCATGACATTTCCTGAGTGAACCGCAGCTGACTGACTGAGTGAATAAAAGATGCTGTCACTCACGACCACATGAATCTGTGCTCCCTTCGTGCCTCCATCTGCCCTTTCTGGAAGGAATGAGCCCATCAGCACTGGGGGCTGGTAAGTCAGCCCTGCACTACTTGGCTGGATGTTTAGACATTACTAATCTAAGCTCCTTAGAAAACACAAAATCCTTTTACAGATACATTCTACCTTGTATATAAGGTAAGGCCATCATACGGATTTTTTGTTCACGTAGCAATTCAATTTTTTTTTAACAAAGCAGAAATGCTCACTCATTGCCTTGTGCTATTAGAAAAGGAGTTGTTTGTAGGGTCGGCTTCCTGGTCAGTAAAGAACAGTTCAGTCAGCTTTGTCTGAAAGGTCGAGATTTAAATCACATGCCACATGGCTCAGTTGGTTGGGTGTCGTCTGGTGCACTGAAAGGTTGCAGACTCGATCCCTGGTCAGGGTACATGCCCAGGGCATACAGGAGGCTGCCAATCGATGTTTCTCTCTTTCATTGATGTTTCTCTGTCTCCCTCTCCCTTTCTCTCTCTCTCTCAAAAAAAAATTCAATAAAAATAAATCACATGGTAAACAAACAGCAGGATCTTGGTGCAAGGCTGGGTGTGTGAAGAAATGAAGAGTGAACATCTTGCACTCAGAATTGGTTGTGTTCTGAGAGGCTCATGTGCTCTCAAATGGGAGGACATCAGAAGTTGGACATGCCCATCTGTAGGATTAAGGCTCTGGGCTGGACCCTAAGGAGCCCTTCGTTTCTTTAACTTCAGAAACTCCACTCAAGCTCTTTACCTGGTTCCCAAGGGGCTCTAGAGGAGGCAGAAGAGTGGACAAGCAGGCTTGGAGGCAGATGGGAAAGGGTTCATGGAGCACTTGTTGCTTCTATCTCCCCACAAGTGGGATGCATAAAGCAGTCTGGACATCTCAGCCCTGGGCAGGGACAGACGTTTTAGTATGAATCCAGGTCCTGAAATCTGAGCTTAAAGGCAGGCCACTGAGTACCAACAAAGAAAAGCCCAGAACCAGATGATTTCACTGGAATTCTACCAAATATTTAAAGAAAAAATTCCAATCCTCCTCAAACTCTTCCAAAAAACTGAAGAGGGGGAAACACTCCCAGATTCATTTTATGAGACCAGCATCAGTATGATACCAAAGCCAGATAAGGACACTACAAGAAAGAAAACTACAGGCCAATTTTCCTGATAAACATAGATGCAAAAATTCTCAACAAAATATAAGCAAACCAAGTTCAGCAACACACTAAAAGGATCACACACCGTATTCAAGTGGGATTTATCCCTAGAATGCAAGGATGGTTCAACGTAAGCAAGTCAATAAATATGATACACCAAATTAATACAACAAAAGATAAATACTATATGATCTCAACAGATGCAGAAAAAGCATTTGACAAAATTCAACATCCTTTCATGATAAGAACTCTTGACAAACTGAGTATAGAAGAAATGTACCTCAACATAATAAATGCCACATATGACTAGTCCACAGTTGTAACATCATACTCAACAGTGAAAGGTTGAAAGCTTTTCCTCTAAGATCATAAAGAAGATAAAAATACCCACTCTCACCACTCCTATTCAACACAGTACTGGAAATCCTAGCCAGAGCAATCAGGTAAGAAGAAGAAATAAAAGACATCCAAATCAGGATGGAAGAAGTAAAACTATCTGTTTGTAAATGACATGATCCTATATATAGAAAACCCCAAGGACTCTAACAAAAATTTAGAACTAATCAATTCAGTAAAGTTGCGGAATACAAAATCAACATACAAAAATCGGTTGCACCTGGCCAGAGTGGCTCAGTTGGAGCATCATCCTGTACACCAAAAGGGTACAGGTTCAATTCCCAGTCAGGGCACATACCTGGGTTGCAAGTTCAACCCCCCAGTAGGGGCATGTATGGAAGACAACTAAACAATGTTTCTCTCTCTCTCCCCTTCCCTCTCTTGTTCCCTCCCTCCTTTTCCCTTCCTCTCTCTAAGCACGGTCTTGGGTGAGGATTAAAAAAAAAAAATCATTTGGCCCTGACTGGTTCTGCTCAGTGGTTAGAGCATCAACCCACAGACCAGAGAGTCCTGGGTTCAGTTCCCACTAAGGGCACATACTTCGGTTGCAGTTTGTCCCTGGCCCTGGTTGGAGTTGTGTGGGTGGCAACCACTTAATGTGTCTCTCTCACGTCAATGTTTCTCTCTCTCTTCCTCCTTCTCTCCCTCCTGCTCTATCTGAAGAAAAATGTCCTCGAGTGAGGATTAAAGAAAAAAATCAGTTGCATTTCTATACACTAACAAACTATCTGAAACAGAAATAAGGAGTCCTGGCCAGTTTGGCTCAGCAGTTAAAGTGTCGGCCCATGAACCAAAGAGTTGCAGGTTCAACTCCGGTTAGGGGCATGTGCCTCAGTTGCAGTTCGGTCCCCAGCCCTAGTTGGGGTTGTGCAGAAGGCAGCCAACTGATGTCTGTCTCTGTCTCCACCCCCCCACTCTATCTGAAAATGGATGCAAGGATATCCTCGGGTGAGAATTTTAAAAAGTAATAATAATAATACATAAATAAAATAATTCCATTTACAATAGCACCAAAAACAATAAAATACTTAGAAATAAATTTAACTAAGGAGGTGAAAGATCTCTACACTGAAAACTACAAAACATTGATGAAAAAACTGAAAAAGATACAAGTAAACAGAAAGATATCCTGTGTTTATAGATTGGAAGAATTAATTTTGCTAAAATGTCCATACTACTTAAAGCCATCTTCAATACAATACCTATCAAGTTTCCAGTGGCATTTTTTACAGAAATAGAAAAAAAAAACCCACCTAAAAATCGAATAGAACCAAGAGACTGCAAGTAGCCAAAGCAATCCTGAGAAGAACAACAAAGCTGGAAGCATCACACTTCTTGATTTCAAACTGTACTACAAAATCATAGTTATCAAAACAGTATAGTACTGGCATTAAAACAGACACACAGATGAAAAATAAATCCGTAATGTATAGTAAACTAATACTTGACACAGGAGTCAATGGGAAAAAATAGTCTCTTCAATAAATGGTGATGGGGCCCGGCCAGTGTTGCTCAGTGGTTGAGTGACGACCCATGCACCACGAGGTTGCCGGTTTGATTTCTGATCAGGGCACCTGCCCAGGTTGTGGGCCCGATCCCCAGTGGGGGGCACGCAGGAGGTGGCCAACTGATGTTCTTTCTCATCAATGTTTCTCTCTCTCTCTCTCCCTCTCCATTCATCTCTTTCTAAAATCAATAAAGAAAAAAATTTTTTTTAAATAAATGGTGGTGGGAAAACTGGATATTCACATGCAAAAGAACTGCCCTGGCTGATTTTGCTCAGTGGTTAGAGCATCGGCCTGCGGTCCAGAGAGACCCAGGTTCAGTTCCCACTAAAGGTGTGTGCCTCGGTTGCAGTTTGTCCCCGGTCCTGGTTGGTTGTGCGTGTGGTGGCCACTCGATGAGTCCCTTTCACATCGATGTTTCTCTCTCTCTCTCTCTCTCCCTCCCTCCCTCCCTCCTGCTCTATCTGAACAAAAAATGGAAAAATGTCCTCGACTGAGGATAAAAAAAAAAAAAAATGAAACTGGTCCCTTATCCTACACTACAATTAACTAGAAATGGATTAAAGTCTTAAGTGTAAGATCTGAATGTGTAAAACTCTAGAATAAAACATAGGGGAAAAGCTCCAACGTTAAATTCATCTTGGCAGTGATTTTTTGTACGTGACACCAAAAACACAAGCAACAAAAGCAAATATAAACAAGTGGCATTACTGAAAAGCTTCCTCACATTTCTGTTTTTCTAAATACATAAAGTGCTAATTTAAAAATAAATATTTCTGTAATCAAATTGCAATAAATACATACATACATACATAAAAATAAAACTTAAAAAAGTACAGCAAAAGAAACAACCAACAAAATGTAAAAGCAACCTCCAGAACTGGAGAAAATATTTGTAAACCATGTATCTGATAAGGGCTTAATATCAAAAACATATAAAGAACTCCTACAACTCAATAGCAAAAAAGACAAATAATCCAATTTAAAAATGGGCCAAGGGTCCCGCAGGTGTGACTAAGTTGGTTGAACGTAGCTCCATGGACCAAAAGGTCACTGGTTCGATTCCCAGTCAAGGCACATGCCCAGGTAGCGGGCTCAATCCCCAGTAGGGGCCATGCAGCAGGCAGCCTATCGATGATGTTTCTCTCTCTCTCCACCTCTACCTTTCTTTCTCTCTAGAATCAATTTAAAAAAATAAACACTAAAATAAAAATATTTTTTGCCCTGGCTGGTTTGGCTCAGCAGTTAGAGCGTCGGCCCTTGGACCAATGAGACCCGGGTTTGATTCCAACCAAGTGCATGTACCTCGGTTGTGGTTCGTACCCGGCCCTGGTCAGGGTCACACGGGAGGCAACCAGTCAATGTGTCTCTCTCGCATTGATGTCTCTCTCTCTCTCTCTTCCTACTTCCTAATCTATTTAAAGATACATGGAAAAATATCCTCAGGTGAGGATAAAAGATATATATGTTTTTTTTAATGGGCAAAGGACTTAAATAGACATTTTTCCAAAGAAGATATATGCAAATGGCCAACAGGTACATGAAAAGATGCTCAGCATCACGAGTCACTAGGGAAACACAAATCAAATCCACAATGATACCACCTCACAACTGTTTAGAAGGGCTATTACCAAGACAAGAAATAATAAGTGTTAGTAAGGCTGTGAAAAAAGGGGAACTCTTGTGCACTGTTGGTGGGAATATAAACTGGTGGAGCCACTATGGAAAACAGCATGGAGACTCCTCTAAAAAGTAAAAATAGAATTACCATGTGGTCCAGCTGGTGTGGCTCAGTGGTTGAGCGGTGACCCATGCACCAAGAGGTCGCCGGTTCAATTCCTGGTCAGGACACATGCCCAGGTTGTGGGCCTGATCCCCAGTGGGGGACAGGCAGGAGACAGCCAATCGATGTTTCTTTCTCTCTTTCTCTCTCTCTCCCCCTTTCTCTCTAAAATCAATAAAGGAAAAAAAATTTAAAAAAAAAAAGAACTATCATTATGATCCAGTAATACCACTTCTGGATACCTAATTGAAGGAAATAAAATCAGTATCTCAAAGAGATACGTGCACCCCCACGTTCACGCAGCATTATTTACAATAGCCGAGACGTGGAAACAACCTAAGTGTCTGTTGAGGGATGAATGGATAAAGGAAATGTGATAAACACACACAGGGGAACATTTATCAGCCACAGAATAAGAAGGAAATCCTGACATTTGCAACAATATAGAAGAAACTTGAGAGCGTTATGCTAAAGAAATAAGTCAGACAGAGAAAAGACAAAAGCTGTATGATTTCATTTGTGGCATCTAAAAAATCCAACTCATAGAAACAGAGTAGACTGGTGTTAGCTGGGGGGTGGGAGTGAAGGTGGTCAAGGGGTACAAACTTCCAGTTATAAGATGAAAAGTTCTGGGGGTCCAATGTACAATGTACAGTATGGTGACTATAGTTAATAATAGTGTATGATGTACTTAAAAGTTGCTAGAACAGATCTTAAAAGTTCTCACCATGCACACACACCCCTCTTACTTACGTGAGGTAAGATGTGTTAACTAGCTTTACGGTGATCATTTTGCAATACATACATATTACCAATCATCACACTGTGCTCCTAAATTTACATGTCATGTTAATTGTATTCCAATAAAGTAGGGTGAAAAGTCAGGGCGGTTGGGACGCAGGGTGTCTGTGGAGTGTGGACTTATCCTTCACGAGACTCAACGAAAGGTTTCGGGCCTTGGAGTTACTTCCAACAGACACAGTGACCACGGTGTTGATGACACATGGGGCACATGGGGCCTGTTGTTACCTTTAGAGGAGCAGGAAAGACCTCTTCCACGCTGGGGGCCTAACAGGGTTATCTGTAGAAACACTCACGCCTTAGAGAAGAGCCACTGAACCCCAAGGCCAGAATGACCTTTCTAATGAGCAAGTCCCTCCCTTGCTTAAAATCCCCCCTAGCCTCCCACGGCGCCGAGTAACAGCCAGCCCCTCTCCGCCAGCTCCTCGTCTCTGCCTCCTTCTCTGTCTCTTCCTCAACCACTCACTGCTCGGCGCATGGGCCTTCCCTCTGCTCCTCGAACACAGCAGCCCGTTCCGCTTCCAGACCACTGTACTCGCAGGTGTCTGACCAGGACTCTTCTCCCAGGTCTTCCCATGGCTCTCTCACCCCTCGGGCCTCGGCTCAAACACCACCTCCTCAGAGGGTCTGTCCTGACTTCTCCACCTGTGGGTGCAAGCCCACAGCCACTCCTGCACCCTGTTTTCCTGCCCTCATAGGTAGATGTGCCACTTGCAAGTAAGGGCTGTTTTCACCTGTACAGTAGTATTGACTGTCTCCCTCCCCTGAACACAGCTCTCTGAGGACAGGGGCCATGCCTGTCTCATTCCCTCGCTGTCCACAGCATCTGGAAATGTGCCACATGAATAACAAAGGAGGGTCACACGAGGGGCAGTGTGGTCCAGAATGAGCCGAGTTGCTGTGTTTCCTGGTTCCCGCTATGTTACAGCCCATAAATTAGAAACCTATAAACCTGGACCCTCAGGCGGCTTATCGTGAAAAGAACAGCAGCTACCTTGATGGTTTAGGTCACAAACCTTACCCAGCGTAGTTTAGTACTTAAGAACCTGAGATCTAGAGCTGGGCGGGCAGGTTCAAGTCTCAGCTCCCCGCTGCCCGGCCTTGTGGCCCTGGCCAAGGCACCACACCGTGCTGGGCCACAGCTTCCTCGGGTGTAAAGGGAGGACACAAATACCGTTGTGAGGGTAACGGAGTTAACCCGTGCAGCCGGTGCCCGGCAGAGAGGGCTGGCCATCACTGTCACTGTCACGCATGCGCCTGAAGGAGGAGCCTGGCCGAGAGGAAAGAGGCAGTGGCTGGCATTCCAACCCTTCAGATGCCCGAAGGGTGCCGAAGAACCTGCCTCTTTCTGGGCACGAGGAAGCAGCGGCCTCACATGCCCACGGCAGGGCAGTGCTGGGCGGAAGCGCCGTCTCACCCGTTAGTGGTTCCTTTCTCCTCCTCACTCTCGTACTCCGAGAGGACCAGCTCCTCCTCCCCGGATGCCAGCTGCTCCAGCGGCTCGGCCTCTGTTCCCGCTGCCAGTATGTCCCTGCTGAGGCGGAGGAGATGCTCGGTCTCTACTTCTTCCTGTCTCTGTACAGGAGCATTGCAGGCGGGGAGAGAGAACAAGCTCAGTACTGGTGCCCCCACCTCCCCCCCAGTCAGCCTCCGTATGGCTATCCCCAAGGACAACACACACGGGCCAGTAACGCGGGCTTTGCTGCTTTACTGGTACCAGTGCCCCAGGTACCAATACCTCGGCTCAAGCTCCCAACCACTGGGCGACAAGAACTTAGCCGGTGGGGCTCAGGGAGAGGAGCCGCAGGTCCTGGCACTCACCCAAAGCAGCCACACCTCGGGGCCCCAAGCGGCCGCTCCGGGAGAGGACACCCACCTCACGCTTGGCTGCGTACTTGAGCTGTGTATTGTGACGGAGCTGCCACAGGCGTTCTTCTCGCTTCTTCCTCCTGATCTGCTCCTTCTGCGGGGGAAAAAGCCGTAAAGGAGACTCCTGCAGGAAGCCCCAAACCAGGCCTCTTAGAGCTGCTCAGCCTAGTGCCTCTGCACACTCGGCCGTTCTCCCCTGGCCAGCACTCAGCACCAGACCCGGCTGCTCCCAGTCCCAGCCTCGGCTCACTGCAGGAAGGCTGTGACCCCTCCCAGAGCACATACTCTCAATCAAATGCATTCCTTAGTTGAGTTTGTAGCCACGAAACCATGTTGCCAATGGCAACAGTGAGGGGGGTCCCTTTCCCAGGTGGGACTGAATGGGAACCGCCAACCCCTGTCTAGAGAAGGCTGCGGACATCAGCTGCCGGGAGGGCTGAGAGGCACTGCAAAGGCGAAGAACACAGACGTCTGAACCTTGTAACCAACCCCAAATCATCACTGAAGTCCTGTCCCTGGGTCACTCCCACTTCCTGTTACCCCGATCCCACCTTTAGTCGGTCCACCAGGTCCCTTTCTTCTTTCTTCTGCACAAACTGAGTAACCCAGTCAGGTTCCCCAGCAGGCTTCAGGGTGTCTGGGGTCTCTTGACACGAGGATGAAATAAATGGGGGCTGGTCCTTCCCTTCATTTGAGGGGGCAGTTCCCGTTGCAAGGAGCCGTGCCTCCTCTTGCCGCTTCTTCTGCTCAAAGTCACGGAGCCAGGAAAGGGCCCCACAAATAAGACTTAAGGATTTTCCCTACAGGGGAAATAAACCTATTTTCAGAAATAGAGAACAAAAAAACAAAGCTTCCCAAATGACCTTTGCCATTTTTCTAAAGCTTCAAGGAACACCTGACTTTAACTATCAGAGAGTACTCTAAGACCAGCCTGAGGAAGGAAAGGAAGGGAATTAGCAAGAGAATAGCCAGGAAAAGTAGGACGAAAGAATAAAAAAACGAAGCCCTCTGCTTAATTATACAACTCACTGTTCCTAAAAGAATTTAAAGTAGCTTAAGGTTACACATAACTACTACAAGTTAACATAATTAGAAGTGAGAAATTATATAAATAGCCCCCAAAAGAATTAGGGCAAAAAAAAAAAAATGCAGAGCATGAAATCCCACCCATGAGGGGCGGCCACACCTGCCTCTACCTTTAAGGCAGCCAGTGTGCAGGCAGAACAAGATCAGCCCCTAGTCCTTGTTCAAAACTTTGCCAAAGCAAACCAATAGCTCTCAAGAACACAATTCTTGATTTAAAGACCGAAATTTTCCCGGTGTTATGGGTTGAATCGTGTCCCCCCCAAAATCCATATGTCAAAGTCCCAAACCCCGGTGTCTGAGAACATGGCCTCACTTGGAAGCAGGGTCACTGCAGATGTATTTAGTTGAGATGAGATGAGCCCTAATCCAGTATGACTGGCGTCCTCATAAAAGGGGGACATATGGACACAGAGGCACGCACAGAAGGCAACCTCAGGGCCAGGACAGCCACCTACAAGCCCAGGTGAAGGGCTTGAACACATCCTTCTCACAGCCTCAGAAAGAACCAACCCTGCCACATCGTGACTCCAGACTTCAGCCTCCAGACTGAGAGAACACGTTCCTGGTTAGGCTCCATGTCTGTGGGATGTTACAGCAGCAGCACAGACCAGCGCCCTAGACAGGCTGCTGCATGTTTCACAAAGCTGCTGCTTCTGGCATCCACAGGGCAGTTCACGGCAGGTGTGTCTCCGTAGGGGCCAATACCTTCAGGTCCAGGCCATCAGCTCCCCAAGCCTGCTTAACCCAGGGGTGATCTCGGAGTATCCAGAACGGGGTTCTGAACCTAATTTGGGCTTGAATGAACTGCAGGTGAAAACGCTTGTGCGTCCAGAGCTGGGGGAAACAGCAGAATGTAGTGGTTGAAGCTTCCGACGCCACAGCCAAAGACTGGCTCCTCCACTTATAACTCTGTGAACTCAGGCTAACCGCTCTAGGCTTATTTCCACAAACGCAAAACAGGAATAACAGCAAGTCCTTCCTTAGAGCTGCTGCAAGCATTCCGTTAACATACACAAAGGTTAATACCTACACCAAGATTAGAAGAACACCTGGTACATCAATGAACAACTGGAGCCTCTTTTTAATTTTGCTATTATTAAGTCATAATAAAATCATTATTAACTTGAGATGAGGATCTATTAGTGTTCATCAAATTCTCAGAAGGCCTTGTGACAGACTGACAGATACTTCTGAAGAACGGAGGGCTCATGTATCTTGACAAAAGCCCATCTGTTCCATTTGTCTGTTTCTGACAAATACTGAGTGGCAAAGACTTGCAGACAGCAGTCTCCAGGAAAACCCGGGGCAGCTGTTCTATGCCACCTGGGAACCGGAGCCGTCAGCTTCAACTGCCATCAAGCTGGGAGCAGGAAAGACGGCCCCCATAAGGATGGCCCGTCCCCCATAACAATGGCCCGGGGACAAATGCTGGTAAGAGAGCCAGCACCCTCCTCCTGAAAGCCAGCTGAGGAAGCTTCTGACGGGATGGTCAAAGTTATCTTCCAGAAACAATGATGGGTACGCGGGAAAACCAAGAAAAAAGATCATTGACGCCCTGTAGGTCTATATTCTGTGATGAGACCACAAAAATGTTAAGACTGGAACATTCTAAAAGGATGTATAACCAAATGGCCACCTTAGTTATGAAACTTAATAAAGTACCCACAGTACACCTAGCATTGTTCAGTGCTATTTCCTGGGGGTTTGGCTAACAGTTAAAATAATTTATGCAGAGACAAGTAAATTCATTCCTTCTAAACACCTACATCGTAGCAAACACTGGGCTTGATCCTGGGAACAAAGAGCTCGCTAGAAAGTACCCACAGGCACAGACTTAAACACGACGTGAAGGGCTTCTCAGATGCCTGCGGCACACGGACCCAGGTTCTAGGACTCCCAGGACTGCACTGCTTTACAAGGCACGGTGGGCACAAGGCGAGAGGTCAACTCAATGCGGCAGGCTCCTGAAAGGCTTAAAGAGGCGACTCTTAAAGGGAAAATAGGCATCACCTATTTTCTAAAGGGGGGAACGGGCAGCTGAGGACTAGCAGGTGAGGCACAGCCTGTACAGCATGGCACCCCTGCAGGCCACGGGGCACAAGGACAGGAGGGAGCTCTTAGGGGTGCGATGTGGAAAACCTCGAATGTGAAGGTCACTGAAGTACACAGATGAGGTCTCAGAACCGAGAGCAGCAACGTGAAGGGCTGCGTGGAGGAAGAGGATGCCCGGAATGGGCAGGGGGCTAAGGCGGAGAGAGCGGAGGGAGGAGGTGGGCCTCCAGGTTAAAGAGGGTGGAATGAGCACGTGCTCTTTCACATCCTCTTCTGAAACACACTATAATTACAGCAAAGAAATAAAAGAGGCTTACGCCCACAAAAACAAAGAAAGTGGAAGGGACAGTAACAAGCTTTCAGAGAGAAAGAGAGAAATAAAACTGACTTAGAGTGAAGGACACTGAGCCTAGGTGCCGACACAGGTCTCCCCAGATTCCCCCCAGAAAGGCCCAGAAACCAGCAGGACTAAGGTATGGCACTGAAAACAAAAGGATGGACTGAACTGCTTTTAAGGAATAATTAGATCCGCAAGTGGCATCCCCACTCCTCATAGAAGATGGGAAGTTTCTTCTCTGGTGACGCTGCGCAAGAGGGCCCTGGAGACGGCAGGCCGAGTGGAGCACGGGGAACGGGCTGGGCTGATGGTGGAGCATGAAGTGAGACTGTGTGCCCAATGCCGCTTCTCCAGGACACCCCCAAGAATACTGGCTGTCAGCCCAGCCCGTGTGGCTCAGTGGACTGAGCGTTGTCCCATGGACTGAGAGGTCCCGGTTTGATTCCCGGTCAGGGCACATGCTCGGGTTTCTGGCTCGATCCCCAGTGGGGGGCATGCAGGAAGCAGTCGATTGATGTTTCTCTCTTACAAAGAACTTTCTGGGGTCATGGAAATGTTTTGCATCTGGATCGTGGTGGTGGTGATATGGGTACTTACACCTGTCAAAACTCATTGAAATTGTACTCTTAAAAGGGGTACATTTTATACAGCGTGGGGCAAAAGTAGGTTTACAGTTATTTGTATGAAAAATAATATAGTAATTAATAAATAATAATAATACAAGAAGAAACTGTTTCACATACTTGCAAATGTAAACCTACTTTTGCCCACCCCTGTATGTCAACATCCTCAAAAAAGTTAATTTAAAAAAAATAGTAAGCAAAGGGAAATTGCAGGGCAATAGCTGTGAAGCAGGTCTAAGGAACAACTAATTGAGATTAGAACAGATGGAGGGAGGACTTCAAGGAAGACTCCAGGCTAAAATGGAATTGATTATTGCTATGGACTGAAATGTACCCCGCCCCCCAATTCATATGTTGAAGCCCTAACCCACTCATGACCATATTGGAGAAACAGCCTTTGAGGAGGTGAGTAAGGTTAAGTGGGGTCATAAAGGCAGAGCCCTGATCTGAGAACTGGTGGTATCTCTCTCGGCCACGTGCAGACACAGCAAGAAGGTAGCAGTCTGAGAGCCGGGAAGAGTCCTCACCAGGAACCAAACCCTGCTGCAACCTTCATCTTGGACATTCCGATCTCCAGAACTGCGAGAAAATAAATTTCTGTCATTTAGGCCACCCAGTCTATGGCCTTTTGTTGTGGCAGCTCTAGCAGACCAAGACAAGAGTTTTACGTATGGAACACAGGTATCCCACGCTTACTGAAAGTTCCCATTAGGCAAACTGAGGTCTTTTGTAAACAAAGCGGCAGAAAGCGAGCTTCTAAAAAGTGGAAGATACTCTTCACTTAGGAAAGTTTCACAGGGATGCTCTACAGCTGTCCCCCAGGATCCACGGGCAGTTACTTCCAAGACCCTCAAGGGTACAAATATCTGCAGCTGCTCACGACCCTGATATAAAATGACTTAGCGCCCAGGCCGTTTGGCTCAGCAGTTAGAGCGTTGGCCTGCAGATCAATAAGTCAAGGGTTCGATTCCAGTCAAGGGTACGTACCTAGGTTGTGGTTCAGTCCCCAGCCCTGGTCTGGGTCGTGTGGGAGGCAACCAGTCGATGTGTCTCTCTCACAACAATGTTTCTCTCTCAAATCAATGTTTCTCCCTCTCTCTCTCTCTGAAGATAAATGAAAAAATATCCTCAGGTGAGGATTAAAAAAAAAAAAAATGACTTAGCATTTGCACATGACCTATACACATCCTCCCGTATACTTAAATCATGTCTAGATTACTTATAATGCTTAATTTCATGCAAATGTTATATAAATAATTGCTATAACACATTTTTAGGGAATAATGACAAGAATAAAGTCTGTACGTGTTCAGCAACTGTCACTGGCCTAACTACATAGTACATGTCAGCAACAAGGTGGCTTTTTTCCCCTAATATTTTTTATCTGAAGTTGGTTGAATCCATGGTGCAGAACCCACATATAAAGGCCAACTGTACATGTGGATAGCATGGAGACCTGTATCATATTGGATGATGTGTGATGAACTGGCGTAAGTATATTAAAAACTAAACAAACTTTTAAAAGGTAATTATTACCTCTAGAAAAACAAAATTATTCATGGAAAAAATAATCACGGTATAATGACTTAGCAGAGACTAAAAACAGCTAACTACACCAGGAGAGGGAAGGAATAGAAACAGTAAGAAAGTTACACCTTATTCAACACAAGAGGAAGGTACCAATGACTAAAATCAATAAATCAAGAAGTGGCAGCAGATAGCTTAGCATTTCAAAATGTGCTGTGCAAGTATATTTCTTAAGAAACAGACAAAAGAATTGAAAGCACCTACCCAGAGAACTAAATTTGATAAATTTGACCTTTTTTTAATATCTTCGCCCAAGGATATGTTCTTTTGTATTATTATTATTATTATCAGTGATTTTAGAGAGAGGGGAAAGGAGAGGGAGAGAGAGAAACATCAATGTGAGAAACATCAGTCAGTTGCCTCCCACAAGCCCCCCAACCGTGGATCAACCCGGCAACCTGAGTATGTGCCCTGACTGGGAATGAAACCCACAACCCTTTGGTGCACAGCACAATGCTCCAACCAACTGAGCCACACCAGCCAGAACGATAAATTTGACTTTGTAAATAACATGCATTATACTTTGATGAAAATTTTTATATTGCTTTAAACAAAGGAGGAGGATATGCTCAACAATGTCAAACGTCAAAGAGTGGTCAGAATAAGGACTTGAGATACTCAGATCTATTAACCAGGAAGTCACTACTGATCCTAAAAAATATTTCAGTGAGATGGCAGGGGAAGAAGTCATATTGCACTGGGTTTAAATGGAAGGTAAAAATGCTAGTAGAATAATGTTTTTTAAAACAACAAACTCCTCTGCACATTATATTCATGCCCCACATTTTGTTAATGGGCAGGACTTACTCTCTCCCACTTACTATATATATGAAAGAACAAAAATGAAACAATACAATACCCCAGTCCGCACTCTTCATGTCCCAGGAGATGATGTCATCTCAAGAGAGCATGACATGCTTCCGTTAGCAAGTGAGAGGAAAGGAATGAGTCTCTTTCTTTCTTTCTTTCTTTCTTTCTTTCTTTCTTTCATTCATTCATTCATTCATTCATTCATTCATTCATTCATTCATATTAGGAGCCTCCTGTGGGCCAAATGGGCCAAGTTCTGCTAGATGATAAGGACAAAGAGGTGAGGACCACCAGGTCCTTATCTTCCAGGAGCTCACAGCCTAGCTGAGGGACCTTCAACACATACATTTCACTATCATAGCTCTTGCTATAAAAGATAATAAAATACAAGAGAGAAGTAGGAACTGATTACTACAGCCCTAGCAATCCTCAGTGGCCAACAACTAAAAAATTCCTCATTCAGCCCTGGCAGGTTTAGCTCAGCAGTTAGAGCCTCGGCCCGCAGACCAGAGAGACCCGGGTTCAGTTCCTGTTAAGGGCATGTACCTCGGTTGCAGTTTTTCCCCAGCCCCAGTTGAGGTCATGTGGGTGGCAACCACTTGATGTGTCTCTTTCACATCGATGTTTCTCGCTTTCTCCCTCCCGCTCTATCTGAAGATAAATGCAAAAAATGTCCTTGGGTAGGAATTTAAAAAAAAAATCTTCATTCCAAGCCAAGAATAAAAAATGCAGGGGTCCTTGACTGGATCCCTCCAGCAATCAGTAACCTAGTTCCTGGAGAGTAAACCAATATGTTTAATCTGTGACTAAGCCAAAGTAATTTCTATGTTGTCCAACATCAAAGCAGTGTGTGCCCAGAAAACTCTGGAAAGGTTCAGTGCTATGCTTCCACGGCCACTCAAATTCTTATTTGCTTTTAGCCTAACTTTCCGTAGAACCTGGGGATGTGTTTAACAATTTAACAGAGGGAAGTGAGCATTACTCAGAAAGATAAGCTGAGAGAACTACTTTGCCCAACTCCAAACCACAGAAACCTCTGCATGGGCAAATAAGCATGCTAGGCTGCTTCTGACTGGTTGTAATTGGGGTCCCCAGGAGCCCTCTTGGGCCTGACTATGCATACTTACAGTGCCAGTTGGACTCTCAAATATCCCAATCTTGCCAGCCTCCAAAACCTGGTATAGCTCTGCCATGAAGTCTTTCTGGATGGAATAGGGTGTGAAGGGAAAAGGGAAATGGATGCCACCAATCTCCTGGGTTTTATCAGCCATGGTCCTAGAGGGGGGAAAAAATCTGGTAGTTCTCTGAAGAGCCAGAAAAAACTGGCTTGAAATCTAGAACAGTTCCTAAGAGCAGTCTCAATACTAGTTACGGAATTTCTCCTCAGGTTGTACATTACTGTGCAAAAGCAGAGACCATGTTCTCTCCATCACCTGCATATCCCCAAGAAGCCATACCAAATCATGCAATTCATCAAGTGACATTTATCTCTAGCAGAATGCAGCCTACGAAAGCCCCTGTACAGAAACGCCCCGCAATTTCACCTGGGATGCTTTTGCTGCTTGGAAACCCTTCTAATGCCTCTAGGAAAGGCGTGCAGGTTTCCTCTGGAAGACCTGTGCCCTGGGATCAGAGATGCTGTCTGTAATCACTTCTGCAGCATTCTTCCCGCACCTCTCCACGGGGCAGCATCTCCATGACAAAGCTGCTTCACTTGAACCTGCTGGGAGACCTGAAAGTAAAATCATGACACACAAGCAGAGAAATACAGTGACAGCTTTTCTTCCATGGCACAGGTTAACGAATCTATCCCTATTTTACAGATACCTTCAGTTTGCTTTAGTTCAGCCTACACTCTGTTTCCAGCACAAACCAGGGATGCCTCCAAAAACATGTGTCGGCCTCCAGACTGGCAGAGTTCTCTACACAGGGACTAAGTCTGGCTGGAAGAACTCCAAATACATTTCTCTTCTCTTGCCAGGCCAACGTCTAAGAAAGACTTCCCTGCTCCCTTTAATGTCGGTTTTTTTCCTCCTCTTCTGAACTTGATTTCTTCTCTGAGACGGCTTCTGCATACCCTTCCTTCCTTTCATCACCGTTTGGAGGACTGACTCTTCCACCCAGGTTCCCGCTCTCTCTTTGGAAGTCACTGCTCCAAGCTCTTATTTAACAGGCCCATCTTTTATTTATTTTTTAATCCTCACCCGAGGATATTTTTCCATTTATCTTCAGAGAGTATGAGAGAGAGAGGGAGAGAGAGAGAAACATCGATGTGAGAGGGACACATCAACTGGCTGCCTCCCGCAAGACCCCAATAGGAGTGGGGGATCGAATCTGCAACCCAGGTTTGTGCCCTTGACTGGAATCAACCCGGTGATTCATTGGTCCATGAGCCACCAGCAGGCCCATCATTTATAAGTACAAATGTTAGTAATCCGAAAACTATTTACTTTTTTGTTATCTAACTAGCCTCAGTAAGACTAGCAACAGTGTCGATTCATTTGAGGGGAAAGGTGGTTGTCATAATGTTCTTCCAGTAAGTTTAGGGGCAGCTCAAATGACTACAGAGGTGGAGGGATAACTATAAAAAGAGTGACTTTAAAAAAAACGAAGACAACAGACTGACATTCGTCAGAAGAGGGCGGGGGGGGGAGATAAACCACAGAACTTATATGCATGTGTACATAACCAATAGACACCGACAACAAAGCTGGGGATGAGGCGGGTGTGGGGTGTGGAGGGGGGTGCCAATGGGGTAAAAAAGGAGAAACATCTGTAACAATAAAATAAATTTTAAAAAAAAGACAAGCCCCGGCTGGTTTGGCTCAGTGGTTATAGTGTCAGCCTGCAGACCAATGAGTCATGGGTTTGATTCTGGCCAAGGGCACGTACCTCAGTTGCTGTTCATCCCCAGCCCTGGTCGGGGTTGCGCGGGAGGCAACCAGTCAATGTGTCCCTCTCATGTGGACATTACTTTCTCTCCCCCTTCCACTCTATCTGAAGATAAATAAAAAATATCCTCGGGTGAGGATTTTAAAAAAAGACGAGGACAATTCAATACTGAGAGGGAGGCATGTAATCAAATAACTATTAAAACATGAAGGGGGCCCTGGCCAGATTGGCTCAGGAGTCAGAGCATGGGCCTGCAGACCAGAAAGTCCCGGGGTCGGTTCCCGCTAAGGGCATGTACCTCGGTTGCAGTTTGTCCCCGGCCCTGGTTGGAGTCATGTGGGTGGTAGCCACTCGATTTGTCTCTCTCGCGGTGGATGTTTCTCTCTCTATATATATATAAAATAAAAAATAAATTAAAAAAAACATGAAGGGGAAGAAGAAAGGCGTCTAACAAACTTAGAGCACCTATGTGTCAAGTGCTCTACAGGTCCTTTTACTTTTATTCTCTCATTAAATCTGAAGAAAAACAAACAAACAAACAAAAAAACCACTGTAAGGATACAGTTGTTGCATACAGAGACTTACAGAAATGAAATAACTGTTCAAAGTCTCAGCTAATTAGAGGAAAAACAGGGATCCAAACCCAGGTCCATTTGACTGTTTTAGTCAAATTTAACTGGCTGCAGGAGATAACCAGCAGACACGAAAGGGAGATTTGGTGAAAGGATACCTACTAAGAGATTAAAAATTGGGACCATATGGGAAAACCAAGAATAGACGCCATGGACAGGATGGGAGTTCTTGCAGACTAGATCTACAGAGTAGTGCGATCTCAAGGCAGCTCCCAGAACCTCACCAACAAGTAAATACCCCTGGATTTGCACTCTCCTGCTCATTCACATGCCAGATGGAAACACTGACTGACTTTTTCTGCTTACTCACAGCTTTTGCTCATTCAAAACTTCAGCCTGCACACAGTCTCTTCAGCCCTCTCTACCTTTCAGCTTCAGCTCTCACAGCCAAGTGAAAACTCTTTTCATGTTTCTTAGTTCCAAATCCCAGGAGAACAATCTGATCAGCATCTCCTGCACGTTTAACACAGATCGCTGGTCAACCTACAGAGAGGTGAAGCACCCAGCATGATCTAATCAGCTTGGGCTTTGCACTTTGCATTCCCCAGAGAATGAGTCCTCCATGACAGCTCAGTTCTTCAGAGAAGCCTCTCCCTGTATTTGTGGTCAAATACTCTCCCTCCAAATACATGCATGTGCACACACACATACTGCTCTACTTTAAGTCACTCTTTCATTTCATTACCCTGTATTTAATTTCTTCCTCTCTCTTAGCATTCAACATATTTTATTTAGTCTTCCCCACTAGAATATAAGCTGCATAAAAGGAACCTTGTCTATCTTGTTCTTCCCTACCTCTAGCACTCGGAAAGCCAGAGGCTTGGGCAACTACAAGCATTCAAAAAAAATCTGATGAACAAATAAATAGCCCACTTGACATGGGGCCATAGTGAGAGGTTTCTGTTCTTCAGAGGTGTGGGAGGAGGATGTCCCATGACTAGTCCAAGGGCCAGTTCTTTAATAGTCAAACTATTTTCATATATCTCACAACAACACTGTGTGGCCAGTATTTTTATCAGTTCTATTTTATAGATGAAGAAACTGACCCTCAGAAAGGTTAAATGACTCGCCCAGAGTCATTGAGCAATTGCCCGAATCCAGGATTTGCACACCCACCCACCAAACCTTCAAGCCCTGAGCTCTGTATTTCTCCCTCTTCCTTTCACCTGGGTAAGTAGGGTGAAGAGACTTGGTGACGAAACTTTAGAAAACAATACAGAAAAGAAGTGATTATTATTTCATTCCCTGTGGGTGGTAATTACGGATTTCATCATTCTAGAAGCTGCATAAGCTAAGACAGAAGTTAAAGAAGGGTTTGGATCAATCCATGAATAGTAGATACACTAAGTGAGCTATTAAGATGCTTGGTGTAGCTTTTTCTGACCTCTTCAGGTTGGTTGTGTGAAGGACAACCATGACCTACTTCCCCACACAAGAGCTTCTGGAATTCCCCACCAGTGCTAAGGCACACACCAGCACAGAAAACCTTATGCTCACTAAATGAGGTAAAATATGTGAAAGAACCTCAGGTACATAATAGTTCTGAAAATGTTCATTTTCTTCAGTCTTCAATTATTACTTGTTATTTACCTGGGTATGAACTACTGCTACAGACTGAACTGTGTCCCACACTCACCCAAATTCATGTGTTAACCCCCAACATGAGACCCTACAAGATAGAGACAGGGCTTTTAGGAGGTAATTAACAGGAAATGAAAAGGTAATGAGGATTAGATTCAGCCATAACAGGGGGGTCCCCTAATCCTTATTAGGACAGGTGGCCTTATAGGAGGAAGAGAGAGAGCTCTCTTTTTACCAGCCTTGTGAGGACCAGTAAGAAGGATGTCTTCCACAAGAGAGGAAGAGGGTCCTCAACAGGGACAGAATAGGCTGGGACCTTTATCTTGGACTTCCCAGCCTCTAGAACTTAAAAAAAAAAAAAAAAGCATTCCGTTGTTTAAGCCACACAATATACGGCATTTTGTTATGACAGCCAGAGAAGACAGAAACAACTATGTTCCAGGCACTATCCTGCTTTAAGCTCCTAAAATGCTTTAACTTCACACATCTGGCAGACAACACAGCCTCCAAAGAAAATGTTTTCTGCACCTGTTAACGCAGCACGCAGCAGAGCCGCAATGCTCCCTCGGCTGGGGACATGGCCCGGCCCACAACCTTGCTCTGGCCTGGTCTCCCTCCCAACTCCATCCTCTGAGCTCTCACGCTGTGTAGGAAAAAACTGCTACTTATTAGTATTTATTTCCACTTTTCATAGCACATCCTCCAATAATCTGGTCAACTCCATTCAACCGAATCCTCTTGACTGGATCCCACTCGACCCCGATTTTCTGAGGGGCAGGCAGCAGGGCAGAGATATTAGCAGCATGGACTCGGGTCAGATTTCCAAATTTAATACCGCTAATCCTCAGTTTCCTCGCGTGTAAGAGAGACAGATGAAAGCGCATACTCATAAGGTTGCAGTGACCACTCAGTAAGATAACTTATAAAAAGCAGTTAGCACCGATGGGCTAGTAAAGTTATTGAAGTTATGGTGCGTGTTAGTTATCATTACTCCAAAGCACCGCTCTAGTTTCGAATGCAGATCCCGCCCTCACCTCCATTCCCCCTGGCATTGGTGCGTCGCCTATCAGTTACACGCTAGCCCCGCCCCTCCAGATCCGGAAGGCTTTTCCCGCTCCCGACGCCCCCCACCCCTTTGCTAACAGCCTCCGGTTAGCGCTTACACCGGAGTTTGTTTTGCCTTTCCTCATTTCGTTTCTCCCCGTCCTAAACTTTGTTACCACGCGCCACTGTGCTCACCCTCTTCCCTGCAGGGCACCTTCGCTTCAGACCAGAGGGATGAGGAATCAGAGCGAATGTTGCTGAATTTAAATTCGCGGCTCAGTCCCCAGAGGAGCGTGCAGCGCTGCCACGCCCCCGCGCCACTGCGCGTGCTCACACGGGGCCTTGGGCGTTCTCTATTTTTTTTTTTTTGCACCATTGCGCTTGCGCGGATGGCACAGGGCCGGACTGCTTTCTGGCGGTAGGAACTTTGCGCATGACGGACCTCGGACCCTCATTACTGCCCACAGCCATTGGACTTAAGGCCGACCTCCTCTTCCTTGATGCTCAGTGTAAGATGTTTGATCCTCCGCCAATTAGCACCAGGTGTCCAGTTGCTTGACTTGATCAAATTGGCCAATATTTACCAAACACCAAAAGGCCAAAATGCTGTAGCCAAAACTGAGAACCCTGTATTCTGGTCTCGCTGTTGTCAGGTCTTAATATGTGTTAACCTGTTATTTTACCTCTGAATAGACGGTATATACCTCAACTGGCTTGTACAGGAACTTCGAGGTCTTTTTTTTCCCGTGCAAATACAGTTGACATGCAATATTAATTCAGGAGTACAACATACTAATTAGACATTTAATCACCCAATTAAGTTTAGGACCTAAAAGGTCTGAGCTGGCAGGAGATCACATCCACAACACAAGGCCAATGTAAGGCAAAATGGCTTTATTGCCTGTGCCTGGGTGCAGGCGGGCTGAGCTGAAAAGGGTTCAGCCTCGATTCAGGGTTGGATGTCCTTATATACTCTACTTTTAGCTTCCTGCAGTTCCTGCTGATATACTTTGGCCCATTGTCCACTTTGCGGTCGGACTGGTCTGGAATCTCGTCTGGTATCTGCTGGGTTATCCATTGCCTCCTAGATAATCCAGATAATCCTCATCCATACTCAACAGAAGGCTGAGCAAAGGTCATGCAAGCAACACAATTTCCAGTTTACGCCTCTTGCAAACTTTTACCTTTACCCTTTAAAACATTACTAACCCTTTCAGCACCCATCGGACATCATACATACCTATTAAAATATTACTTTTCCCATATGCTCTCCTTTACCTCCCCACAACTGTTTTTATAACTGGCAATTTGTATTTCTTAATCTCCTCACCCTTCTCACCCATCCCCACACCCCCTCCCACCTGGCAAATCTGGCAATCATCAATTTGTTCTCTGTATCTGTGATTTTGTTTCTGTTTTGCTTGTTCGGTTATTTTGTTTTGTAAATTGCACGATTGAAATCCTGTGGTATTTGTCTTTCTATCTTATTTAACTTAAAATAATTCTCTAGGTCCATCCATGATGTCATAAGTAGCAAGTTTTCATTCCCTTTTATGGCTGAGTAAAATTCCGTTATATATGTACCATATATCTTCTTTATCCATTTGTCTAAGAGTGGACACTTAAGTTGCTTCCATATCTTGGCTCTCATAAATAATGATGCAATGAACATAGGGCTGCATATATCTTTTCAAATTAGTGTCTTGGATTCCTTCAGGTAAATATTTAGAAATGAATTGGTGGGTCATGAGTAGTTCTATTTTTAATCTTTTGCAGACCCTCCATACTGTTTTCCACAGTGGCTGCATCAATTTATATTCTCACCAATAGAGCACCAGGATTCCCTTGCCAACACCCATGCCAACACTTGTTGTTTGTTGATTTAATAACGCTACCCATTCTGAAAGGTGGGAATTTACAAAAAGTGATTCTGTTAGGTAGAATAGATAGCTGCTAGTGCAGAAAAGGGAGGAAGGGGGAAGGATGGGGGAGTTTATCTCACCCACTGAACAAAGAAGTCAGATGCCTTGGGACTTGCCAAACAAAATGGCCAGATGTATGTGTTACAAGAAAGGGTCCCTGGCTCTTGGCTGGTCTGCCTAGGGTTGGCCAGTAGTGTGTGGGTTCTTGACTTCATGCAGGAAAAATTTCACAACACACATACAGATGACTATAAGGGTACGTTTATTAAAGCTGGGTCCAGTGAAACAAGAAAAGGCTTAACATAGAAGGAGCAACAGGAGAGTCTAGGCTGGGCTGCCCTAGCTCTTTGGGAAGTCAGAGAAAAGGGGTCCTTGGAAACAGGTTCAGGAGTTAGCCTGCGATGAGCTGCCACTCCCCATTGCTGCCCTGGTTGCAAGGTCTCACGGGGTTCTTTAGAGTTTAGGAGATGCGCATCTGTGGAGGAAAAAGTGGGGGAATAAGAAGGGAAAGGAAATGGTGCAGGCTGCTCCCCAAAAGGAGAGCGCATGTTGGGTCCTTTGTCTTGAGGCTTTTATCTCTCTCTTGCAGGTGGGACACTTAGGGGAGGTCTCAGGGGAGAGTTTCAGCAGATTACTCATCAGTTTTCCAGGTGTGCTCCTTCAGGGTCATGGTCTCCACTGATTGGCCAGTGTCAGAGCAGGGAGTCATTAGTCATTGGAGCTGGTCCTGATGTCACCCACCTGGCTTTGCTGTTTTTCTAGGCCTAGAGCTGTAGAACAACTGAGGCCTACATGTTATCTCTAGGGAGGTGACCTTCTCTATCTGTTGTAAATTGCTCTGATAGTTTGTTCAGCTATCTTTCTCATTTTCCCTATTCCACTTGTCCTGGCTTAATGGTCTGTCTCATATTTATAAACATTCTTTAGTAAGCCACAGCAATGTATAAGGGGACTTTGAAACCTGGTCCACAACCCAAGATTTCTGGCAGGAGAACTTTGAAACCTATAGGGGAAAGGATATAAACCCTTGAACCTCCACTGCATGGGGCCCACAGACTAGCCAAGTTGCCCACTTATGCTTTATGCCAAGTGTATTTTATTTTCTGTCAAAAACTCTATTGTTTCCCTTTGGTTCAATGTATGAGAGAGAGCTCCAGGGTGGTTAAAAGAATGGCTAGTGGTTTCGGGGAGAGGCTCAGGCAAAAGACAGACATTAGGGGAATGCAGAGCAGCCTCTTAAAGGTCTCTGGGCTCCAAAGGTTCCTAGTCATGCTTGAGGGTGAGCCTTTTGAAGAACTTGCCCAGCCCAGGCTAAGGGGCGGCTAGTGTAGGGAGGTTAGTCAGGTGGTTGCCCATCTTCTTGATGAATTTCATCCAGTAAGTAGTTCTCCAGGAAGTCATAGAGATGAGGGTCTGCATAGGTATGCAGATCCAAAAGGGCTTGGTTCAGGTTCTTCTCCAAGGCCATGGCAGCTTCCATGGGGTCTTGAGTTTTGCCCCACTCATCTTGGGAAGGCCTCAGCATGTCCTGGAAGAAATTTGGCCACCAATAAAGCTGGTTTTGCAGCTTTAAGAGATGCTCAGCACCCTCAAGCTTCTTCTCCACCAACTCGAGGAATAAGTGGCCCAGGCCCTCCAGAGCCCTATCGTGGCGGTTGAAATAGAAGCCCAGAGAGAGGTAGGTGTAGGAGGCCCTCAGACACAGGTCAGCCAGGCAGTTGACAGCAGCCTCCACCTCAGTGGCCTAATTCTGACAAGTTCGGGGGCTCACGGTTGTTTGGCGATAAGAAATTAAGGTCAAAAAACCATGGTGGCTGGTCTCAGAGGCTGAGGATGGCTGAGGTGGTTCTGAAAGTGGTGATCGGAAAAGAGATCGGAGGGTGGTTAGAGGCCAGAAGAAGGGGCATCCCTGGTTCTGTTCCATCCAAATACTGTTGAAGCAAGAGACAGATCCAGGGGACACTGAGAGCACTGCCACGCCAAGTGCATTATTTTTTTAATTCTCACCCAAGGATATTTGTCCATTGATTTTTAGATAGAGTGGGAGGAAGGAAGGGAGAGAGGGATAAACATCCATGTGAGAGAGAGACATCGATTAGTTGCCTCCCACATGACCCCCCAGGGCCAGGGATTGAACTGCAACCAAGGTACGTGCCCTTGACCAGAATCAAACCTGACTCACGGGGCTGTCCAGTAACAATTCCAGAGTCAGTTTTTTTTGTTGTTTTTTTCAGTACTTCTAACTGCTACTGACTAGTGTAGTTTTTAGAGCTCTCCTCTCCTTGTCTCTTGCCGATCTTGTGAGAAGGAATTCATATGAGTGACAGAAAGCAGCATTGAAGCAAAGCAAGTGAATTTATTTAAAATGCACTTGGCATGCACTGGCCAATTTGGCTCAGCGGTTAGACCTTTCAGGGTTTTGGGATGTGGCCCACCAAAATCCTGGAAAGGTCTCTGATGCCTCAATTTTTAAAAATTAGTTAATTTATTTTAAATGTGTTTTTATTGATTTTTTTTTAGAAAGAGAGGACGGAAAAGAGAGATAGAAACATCAATGTGAGAGAGAAACATCCATCAGCTACCTCCTACATGCCGCCTACTGGGGGTTGAGCCAGAATCCTGGGCATGTGCCCTGACCGGGAATTGAACTGGGACCTCTCAGTCCATGGGAGAGCATTCAATCCACTGAGGCACACCGGCTGGCTGATGTCTCAGTTTTAACTTTAAGTTCATGTAAATGTTGCATTCTACTGTATAACAGCCATGTTCATTCTAGCATAAAAAATGTTTAAGTAATTGTCATCTGGAAAACTTGACGCTTTAAAAAGATAGACCAGGTTTGGGCCTATTGCTTCAAAGTGCCCCCTACCCTTTCTTCACAGGAGCACACATACACCTAGGGTATGGATCTTTTAATTTGAGAAGAACTATCAGAGAAATAGAAGGTAATAAGACATGGGGTCTAGTTGTATAAGACTTTAAACAGCCCTAGCTGGTTTGGCTCAGTGGTTAGAGCATCTCCCCATGGACCAGAGAGTCCCAGGTTTGGTTCCCACTAAGGGCACGTACCTTGGTTGCAGTTTGTCCCTGGCCTTGGTTGGGGTCATGTGGGTGGCAGCCAGTCAATGTGTCTCTCTCACATCGCCGTTTCTCGCTCTCTTCCTCCCTCCATCCCTCCCACTCTATCTGAAGATGAATGCAAAAGTGTCCTCAGGTGAGGATAAAAAAAAATTATAAGAAAATAAGACTTTAAACAGCAAGCTAATAAGTTTAGACTTCATACTGTAAGCAATTGCACATCACTGCAATGTTTTTGGGCAGAGGAGTGGAATTGCAACAGCAATATCATGGAAATGTTGGTGGCAGCAGGACTGGTACCAGGTGTTAGACTGGTGGGGTCAGACCAGACATGGGTTCAGCAACCTCAGTACTTGAGTTCTGGCTAGGAAAGAATTCAGAGCCAAGACTCAAACTATAAGAGAACATTTATTTAGAAAACCACAAATGTAGAATACATAATTTGTAGAAGAAATAGAATGAGAAAACAAGATATCGAGGCAAAGAAAGGGCCCTTGGAGCTTGAGAGTGAGGAAGGTAATGGTAAAGCACTTGGTGGGAGAGAGAGAAAAGGCAAGACTCTTCCCAGGAGGGAGAGCGGGCTGGGTCTCCATCCTAAGTGTTTTAAGGGTAGAGATTATAGGGGAGTTCCCAAGGATAAGATCTCAATAGAATATTCATTAGCTTTTCAGGTGTGTCATTTCTGGGTCTAGGTCTCCACTGATTGATTGGTCAGCACCAGGGCAGGGTGTTATTATCTAATGCCTCTGGTCCTGAAGTCAGCCATAGGGTCACTGCTATTTATTTTGCTGCTTTTCTGGGCCTGGAGCTGAAATACAACTAAATTTTATCTCTAGGGAGGAAAGGTCAGGGGGTCCAAAGTGCATGACCAGCAATACGAAAGGTCATTAATTGAGCATCAGCCCAGAAGCTGAATGATCTTAGTAATATATGGATATAAGAATACAAGGATTTGATCACCCCTGGGTAAAAGAACTAAACCTATGGTAACTGGTAAAATTTCTGAAGAAGTGAATAGTTAAAAAAAAAAAAAAATGAGGGTGACATCCACATGCAAAAGAATGAAGTTGGATCTACCTTACACCATTTATAAAACTTAACTCAAGTGGATTTAAACATAACTGTAAACTATAAAAATCTTAGAAGAAAACAGGAAAACTTCATGACATTGGATTTGGTAATAATTTCTTGGATATAACAAAAGCAAAGGCCAAAAGAGTAAAAATAGATAAATTGGAATACAACAAATTTTAAAACTTCTGTCCATCAAAAGACACAATCAACAGAGTGAAAAGGCAACATATGGACTAGGAGAAAATATTTGCAAATCACATATCTGATAAAAGGCTAATATCTAGAATATATAAAGAACTTCTGCAACTCAACAACAACAAAAATCAGACAGTCCAATTAAAAAATGGGCAAAGGACTTAAAGAGAGACTTCTCCTAAGATAATATGCAAATGGCCAACAAGCACAAAAAAAGGTGCTCAACAACACTAATCATCAGGGGAAGGCAAATCATCTCATGCTCATTAGGATGGCTATTGTTTTTAAAAGAATAAAAAAGGAAGGGGAGGGAAGGGGAGGGGAGGGGAGGGGAGGGGAGGGGAGGGGAGGGGAGGGGAGGGGAGGGGAGGGGAGGGAGGAAGGAAGGAAGGAAAAAAGGAAGGAAGGAAGGAAGGTTGGTTAAAAAGGATGTGGAGAAATTGGAACCTTTATGCCTGCTGGTAGGAATGTAAAATGGTGCAGCCATTATGGAAAAATAGTATTGCAGTTCCTCAAAAAATTAAAAATAGAACTACCACATGATCCAGCAATTCCACTTCTGGGTATATACTCAAAAGATGTGAAAGATGTGAAAGCAAGGACTCGGGCAGATATTTGTACACCCATGTTTTTAGCCACATTATTCACAATAGCTAAAAGGTTGAGCAACCCAAGTGTCCATCAATGGATGAATGAATAAACAAAATGTGGTATCTACAAAGAGCCTTAAAATGGAAGGAAATTCTGACATGTTCTATAACATGGATGAACCTTGAGGATATTATATGCATTAGTTATTGTTCTCCAGAGAAAAAGAACCGACAGGATACATATCCTGAGAGATTTATTATAAGAAATTGGCTCATACAATTATAGAGGCTTGATGAGTCCAAAATCTGATGGAGTAGACTGGCATGTTAGAAACTCAAGGAACAGTTGTGGTTCAAGTATAAAGGCTTTCTGTGGGCAGAATCTCTTCTTGCTCTGGGGAGATCACTCTTCATTCTGTTAAGGCCTTAATCCAATTTAATGAGGCCCACTAGAATTATAGAGCATAATCTGCCCTATTAAAAGTACACTGATCTAAATGTTAATCTGACCCAAAAACAACCTCACAGAAACATTTAGAATAATGTGTGACTGAATATCTGGGCACCATGGCCCAGCCAAGTTCACACATAAAATTAACCATCATACCTGGGTAATAATTACACCATTTATATATAGCACTATTTTGTTTAATTTTATAAAGCAAGTTTATTCTCATTTTTAAATATGAAGAAGCCAAGTTTCAGAAAGATTTTATCTGATTCAGTTGAGGCCTACAACCCAAGGCTCATCAAGTAACTGTGACTAATAGCCTGCAGGCAAAAAGCTAGAGGATAACTGAAACTTCCTGGGCTTGCAAATCTACCCAGGAAAGTAACACTTGACAGTGGTATTTAACATGGGTCCTCCCACACTCATCCAAACCCAGTAGAGGGAGTCACACCACTGGAACACCAATACCCACGGGGAAAATTTGGCCGGCTCCCAAACCCACTGAGACAGCCAAAATGGTGAAACAGCGAAACAAATCCCAAATAAAAGAACAAGCTAATTTGACAGAAGATGAAATAACTGAAAAGGAATTGATCAAGATATCAGAGGGAGAGTTCAGAGTAATAATCATGAGGAAGCTCAACAGCATGAGTAAAGATATAGAAGCATTGAAAATCAACCAATTGGAAGTGAAGAATGACATAGCAGAAATAAAGAACACATTGGAAGGAATAACCAGTAGAGTAAAGGAGGCCGAGGATCGCATCAGTGAATTAGAAGACAGGGTAGAGAAAAATTGCCCAATCAGAGAACCAAAAAGAAAAAATAATTAAAAAGCAGGAAGACAGCCTAAGAGAACAGTGGAACAATATGAAATAGAACAACATCTAAAACATAGGAGTTCCAGAAAAGTAAGAAAATGAGCAAGGTTAGAGAATATATTTGAAGAAATAGTGACAGAAAACTTCTCTAACTTGATGAAGGAAAAAGGCATACAAGTACAAAAAGCACAGAGAGCCCCAAATAAGAAGAATTCAAACAGGCCCGCACCAAGACACATAGTAATTAAAATGCCAAAATTAGAGACAAAGAGAGAATCCTAAAGGCAGCAAAAGATAAGCAACAGCTTACCTACAAAGGAACCCCCATAAAACTATCAGCTGACTTCTTAACAGAAACACTACAGGCCAGAAGAGACTACATGAAGTAATCAAGGTAATGAAAAACAAGGATCTGAATCCAAGACTACTCTACCCAGCAAGGCTGTCATTCAAAATAGAAGGTCAAATAAAGAGCTTCCCAGGCCAAAAAAAAAAAAGGCTAAGGGACTATGTTAGCACCAAACCAGCACTGCAAGAAATGTTAAAAGGACTGTTGTAATTAGTAGAAGAAATAGGAAGAAAAATATAACCACAATAAACAAAAATAGCAATAAGTACATTTCAGTAATAACCTTAAATGTAAATGGATTAAAAGACACAGAGTAGCTGATTGGGTAAGAAAGTATGACTCATATATATGTTGTTTACAAGAGACCCACCTCACAACAAAAGACTCACATAGGTTGAAAGTGAAGGGATGGATAAAATCTTCCAAGCAAACAGAAAGAAAAAAGAGCTGGGGTAGCAGTACTCATATCTGATAAAATAGACTTGAAAATGAGGGCCATAACTAGAGACAAAGAAGGCCACTACATAATATTGAAAGGATATATCCAACAGGAAGATATAACCTTGGTAAGCATATATGCACCCAATATAGGAGCACCAAAATATATTTTAAAACTTCTGGAGGACTTCAAAGGAGAAATCGACAGCAATACAATCATAGCAGAGGACTTCATCACCCCATTACATCACTGGATAGATCCTCTAGATCTGCCCATTTTTTAATTGGGTTTTTTGTCTTCCTTTTGTGGAGTTGTATGAGCACTCTCTATATATTGGAAATTAACCCCTTATCTGATGTATCATTGGTGATTTTGCTTTCCCATATAGTGGGCTCCCTTTCCATTTTGATGGTTGTTTCTTTTGCTGTGCAGAAGGTTTTGAGTTTGATGTAGTCCCATGTGTTCATTTATTCCTTTGTTTTTGTTGCCTTAGGTGATGTATCAGTGAAAATTCTGCTGCATATGATGTCCGAAATTTTGTTGCCTACATTTTCTTCTAGAATTTTTGTGGATTCACGGGTCACGTTTAAGTGTTTTATCCATTTTGTTTATTTTTGTGTATGGTGTAAGGTGATGGTCTAGTTTCATTTTTTGCATGTAGCTGTCCAATTTTCCCAACACCATTTATTAAAGAGGCTGTCTTTACTCCATTGTATGCTCTTGCCTCCTTTTCAAATATTGAGTATAGTGTCTTGGGTCCATTTCTGGGTTCTCTATTCTGTTCCACTGGTCTATATTCCTGTTCTTGTGCCAGTACCAGGCTGTTTTGATTACAGTCGCTTTGTAGTATAACCTGATATCAGGTATTGTGATCCCTCCTGCTTTGTTCTTATTCAAGATTGCTGTGGCTATTTGGGGTTCTTTTTTGGTTCCATATAAACTTTTGGAGTATTTGTTCTAGTTCTGTGAAATATGTTGTTGGTATTTCAATGGGGAGTGCATTGAATCTATAGATTGTTTGGGGTAATATGGACATTTTAATGATGTTAATTCTTCCAGTCCATCAAAGTATATGCTTTCACTTTTTTTATCCTCACCTGAGGACATTTTTCCATTTTTTGTTCAGATAGAGTGGGAGGGGGAGAGAGAAAGAAACAACGATGCAAAAGGGACACATCGAGTGGCTGCCACCTGCATGACCCAACCAGGGCTGGGGTCAAACTGCAACCGAGGTACGCACCCTTGGTGGGAACTGAACCCGGGTCTCTCTGGACCACAGGCTGATGCTCTAACCGCTGAAACAAACCGGCCAGGGCTGCCTCCACTTTTTTATATCTTCCTCTATTTCTTTTTTCGATGTCCTGTAGTTTTCTGCAAATAGGTCCTTTATTTCTTTGGTTAAGTTTATTCCTAGGTATCTTAATTTTTTTTTTTTTTTCCGCAATGGTAAATGGGATTGTTTCTTTTAGTTTCTCTTTCTGTGAGTTCATTATTGGTGTATAAGAATGCCCTTGATTTCTTGATGTTCATTTAGTATCTTGCTACCTTGCCAAATTCATTTATTAAATCTAGTAGATTTTTGATTGAGTCTTTAGGGTTTTCTATGTACAGTATCATGTCATCTGCAAATAATGACAGTTTCACTTCTTTCTTTCCAGTTTGAATTCCTTTTATGTTTTTTTCATGTCTAATTGCTGCGGCTAAGACTTCCAGTACTATGTTAAATAAGAGTGGCAAAAGTGGGCATCCCTGTCTTGTTCCTGTTCTTAAGGGAAATGCTTTTAGTTTTTGCCCATTGAGTATGATGTTGGCTGTAGGTTTTTCATATATGGCCTTTATTATGTCAAGATATGATCCCTCTATTCCCACATTGCTGAGTGTTTTTATCAGAAATGGGTGCTGGATTTTGTCAAATGCTTTTTCATCATCTATTGATATGATCATATGGTTTTTATCTTTCATTTCGTTTATGTGGTGTATCACATTTACTGATTTGCGAATATTGTACCAGCCTTGCATCCCTGGGATGAATCCCACTTGGTCATGGTGAATAATTTTTTTGATGTATTGCTGGATCTGATTTGCTAATATTTTGTTAAAGATTTTGGCACCTCTGTTCATCAGGGATATTGACATATAGTTTTCTTTCTTTGTAGTATATTTATCTGGTTTTGGAATTAGAATTATGCTGGCCTCATAAAATGAGTTTGGAAGTCTTCCTTGTTCTTGAATTTTTTGGAATAGTTTGAGGAAAATGGGTGTTACTTCTTCTTTGAATATTTAGTAAAACTTCCCTGTGAAGCCATCTGTGGCTGGGATTTTGTTTGCTCAGAGAGTCTTTTTTTTTTTTTTGGTATGTGTCACTAGCAGGAACTGAACCCTGGACTCTCTGGTCCACAGGCTGATGCACCAACTGCTGAGCCAAACCGGCCAGGGTGGGAGAGTCTTGATTACATCTTCAATTTCCTTAGTTGTTATTGGTCTTTTTAAGTTTTCTATCTCTTTCCAGTTCAGTTTTGGGAGACAACAAGTTTCTAGAAATTTGTCCATTTCGCCTAGATTATCCAATTTGTTGGCATACAATTCTTCATAGTATTTGTTAACAATCTTTTGTATTTCTGTGGTGTCAGTTGTTACTTCTCCACTTTGGTTTGTGATTTTATTTATTTGGGTTCTCTCTCTTTGTTTCTTGGTGAGTCTAGCTAAGCATCCATCAATCTTGTTTATCTTTTCAAAGAACCAGCTCATTGTTTCATTAATCTTTTGAATTCTTTTTTTATTCTCTATGTCATTTTTTCTGCTCTGATCTTTACTATTTCTTTCCTTCTACTTGCTCTGGGTTTTTGTTTGTTTGTTTGTTTGCTTGCTTTCTGGTTCTTTAAGTTGTGAGTTTAGATAGTCAATTAGAAATTTTTCTTGTTTCTTTCTTTCTTTTTTTTTTTTTTTTTTTTTTTGCGGTACGTGCCTCTAGTGGGAACTAAACCCAGGACTCTCTGGTCTGCACGTCAATGCTCAACCGCTGAGCCAAACTGGCCAGGGCTCTTGTTTCTTGAGGTAGGCCTGTACTGCTATGAACTTCCCTCCCAGGACTGTTTCTGCTGCATCCCGTAGAGTTTGTATTGTTGTGTGTTCATTTTCATTGGTTTCCAGGAAGTTTTTAATTTCTTCCTTGATCTCCTTGGTAACCCATTCATTGTTTAATAATATTCTATTTAGCCTCCATGTGTTTAAATGTTTTTGTTGTAATTGATTTCTAGTTTCATGCCATTGTGATCTGAGAAGATGCTTCATATGATTTCAATCTTCTTGAACTTGTAGAGACTTAGTTTGTGCCCTAACATGTAGTCTATCTTTGAGAATGTCCCATGTGCACTTGAGAAGAATATGAATTCTGCAGTTTTGGAGTGTATTTCTCTGTAGATATCTATTGAATCCATTTGATCTAGTGCATCATTTAGAGTCTCTGTATCCTTGTTAATTTTTTGACCTAAATAGACATCTCTCCAAAAAGGACATACAAATATGAGACATATGAAGAAATGCTCAACATCACTGATCAGAAAGATGCAAATTAAAATGAATATGAGGTATCACCACACACCTGCCAGAATGGCTTCCATCAACAAATCATGAAACAACAAGTGCTGGCGAGGATGTGGAGAAAAGAGGACTTGAGTCCACTGCTGGTGGGAATGCAGACTGGTGCAGCAACTATGGAAAACACTATGGTATTTCCTCAAAAAATTAAAAACTGAATTGCCATTTGACCCAGTGATCCCACTTCTAAGAATATATCCTAAGAAGCATGATACACCAATCAGAAAGAATATATGTACCCCTATGTTCATAGCAGCACTATTTACAATTGCTAAGATCTGGAAACAGCTCAAGTGTCCATCAGTAGATGAGTGGATAAAAGCTGTGGTACATATACACAATGGAATACTATGCAGCTGTAAGAAAGAAAGATCTTTTATCCTTTGGGACAACATGGAGGGACCTTGAGAGTATTATGCTAAGTGAAATAAGCCAATCAGAGAAAGACAAATAGCACATGATCTCACTTACTTGTGGAATATAATGAACAAAAAAGCTTATGAACAAAACAGACCCAGAGACATAGAAAGGAGTACGGTTCAGACTGACAAACCTGAGGAGGGCACCAGGAGGGTGGGATAGGGAGGAGGGTTTCTGGGGGAAAAGGAGAAACATCTGTGACAAAAATATATTAATTAATTTTTAAAAAAGAAATATTTTATGTAAAAGTTCATAAAATTAAGAAGCAATCAAAATCATTCTGATCAATGCTAACTTCAAAGAAGTAAAATAAGTCAATTTGACCAAAGTGGGAATTAATTCTCTGGTCTTTCCACACCTTTCAAAGTTCTCAGAACCCAGTTCCAATAGCCTGTTTAATGAATTTCTGGAAAAAAATTATTGCCTTCTTACTTAATGCCAGACCAACTACTAAGCTCTTTATTTTTATTATCTCCTTTAATACTTATAGCAATGTTAAAAGATTCAGTAAATTCATCAGATTAGGTTTAGTGGTGACAGAAAACAGTGTTGGTTAAAATAGATAAAATTTTCTCTATATTCCCATCCTCCAGATAAACAAAGTCTGCAGAGTAAGCTATCCAAACTGGTTAACAGCTCTATTCTCATAACTAATCTAGGTTCTTTCTATTAACTTTGCTATCTTCAATATATCACTTCTTCCTGATGGTCCAAGCTTCGTTCCAACTATTATGCCTACATTCTGGTCACCAGGAAGACAGGCAGGACAACAATGGATGTGCCCCTGGCATTTAAGAACACTTCTTGGAAGCTGCATATGCCACTTTCCCTTACACCCACTCAGTCAGAGCTTAGTTATATGGCCACACCTAACTGCAAGGGCAGATGGGAAACATATTATTTATTCTAGGCAAACAAATGCACAGTTTTAAAAACAAAAAAGGAAAAAGGGGAGAATGAGTATGGGAGGACAATACCACAGGAGGTATTATAATACCATTTTGTAGCTGAAAACTCAGGCACAAGGAAATGAAGCACAGAGTGCAGCAGAAATATAAAGAACTAGTCGGTAATGGCTGGTGTATGGCAGAGGGGGCAAGTTTCACATCTAAGTTTAGAATAATTTTGTAAAATAAATTAGAATGGAGTCAAAGTTCTCTTGACAATAATGTCATTTCATAGCAACTGGATGTGCTAACTTGAGTGAGAGAGGGTTCGAGTTATTGCTGCTCCACTGTACGTAACTGAAGCCCACATTTTATGCTCTGAACTGAAATCTGAATACATCCATGGAAATGTGTCAAGCAGGCAAATTTCATGCAACCTGTGTAGAGGTGGAGGGAAAAGATAAAAAACTAGGTACCATGTGATTCTATCACCCTACTCCTTCCTTTATTTCAAACTTTACCTGAAGGTCGAAGGAAATGCTCTCAGAGCTGTTTCTGTCGCTAGGTTTATCCCCTAGCCCCCCAAAACCAGGATGGAAGCCATCTTGTTTTAGTATGAGAAAATAAATTTATTTACAAATGTATATATATATGCTCATAGACAACAATACCCTAGGGGAGATCAAGGACAAAGAACATACTGTATCTTCTAACCTCAAAACTGCCTATTTGGGTATCATCCAAAGTAGCCCATCCACTTGGACAAAAGGTGGGAGGGTCTAGCACTGACATCTGGATAAACAATTGGAAAAGTCTTCAGTTCCCAGTTCTAAGTGTTCACAGTGACTCTGGAGCAACTTGTTTTGAACACACCCAGATTCTTCAGGGGAACTTTCAGACTTTGGTGCTTGTGACTGTGTGGACTGTGTTTTACCCTTCCCTGAAACAGTTGTACAATGAATTTAGAAGGCCTAGGAACCAATCCCTTCTCCGACTGACATCATTATCTCCTTCTCGTTTGACAGTCTTAAATAGTCGCCTCTTTCTTCTTGAGGCTTTCCTGCCAGGCATTTTGAAGATGCTACGTCTCAGAGGGGTCATAATAGAAGTAGAGCTGTGCCCAAGATTAACATATTCCTCAATGTTTTTCAGAAGACTGATGACCAAAGTCTGGTTCAATTCCACAGGATCATTCTTCACATTTTCAAGAGCTGAAATCAGAAAGGAGGTCAATCAGATTCTCAGTCTCCAAGGACTATTTACCCAAAGCCCATTATTTCCTACCCCACATGTCAGATTATCATATAACTTCATTTAGTATAGTTTTTGCCACTGTGAAAGTAATATTGTTTTATTGTAGAAAATGTTTAAATACAAACTGTTTTCAAAGAGATTCCAAAATGGCAGCAGAGTGAATGAAAGCTACATAGGCCATCTCCCAGGACAAAACTGGAATTACAACTAAAATAAAGACAAATTGTCAGGAAAAGGCAACAGAAAAGCAGCTAGAGAGGACCATATAACCAGGGACAGGAAAAGAGGACACTGAATCAAGCCTGGTAGGTCTGTGGACGCACAAGGAGGCGGGCTGGGAGCCCATGGACAGCAGCTGTTTGAGCTGTGAGCAGCCCCCTTGGGGTTGAAATCCCGAGCCAGCTCCACAGCACAGAGGGCAAGGACAGATCACTAAATCAGCTACAGACACTCACCTTGGGCTCTGGCAGAGGGAGGACAAACTGGACTGGAACTCTGTGGGGAGACCCGAGATTTAGAGGACGCTCAGAGTTTTTGCTGAGCCGCAGCCACACAGGACAGTGGCCATCTTGCTCCTTCCTGGAGCTCTGGGGAAAAGCAGCAGCCCCTCCCTCAGAGATTTAACCCCACACAGCTGGTCCAGAGAAATGCAAATTGAGGCTATTAACAACCAGCATCTGCCCCACCCTCTGGAAATCCTCTTATGCTGAACACCTCAGAGAGTTTTCCATTCAACTGAGGGCTACAACCCAAGGTTCATCAAGTAACTGAGACTAATAGCCTCCAGGCAAAAAGCAAGAGGATAACAGGACCTTTCCTGGGCTTGCAAATCTACCCAGCAAATTAAGACTTGAAAGTGGTGTTTAATGTGGATCCTCAAACATGCATCCAAACTCAGTAGAGGGAGCCACAAACAGTAGAATACCAACACCCACAGGGAAAATTTGGCAGGCTCCAAAACCCACTGAGATAGACAAAATGGGAAACAAAAAAAAAAAACAAATCCCAAAGGAAAGAACAAGAGAACTCTACTGAAGATGAGATAAATGAAATGCAGTTAAGCAAGTTATCAGAAGTAGAGGTCAGAGCCATGATCTTGAGGAAGTTCAACAGCATGAGTAAGAACATCAACACCATGGATAAAGATATAGAAACATTGAAAACCAATGAAGTGGAAATGAAGAATGACATAGCAGAAATAAAGAACACATTGGAAGAAATAATCAGCAGAGTAGAGGAAGCTGAGGACCGGGTCAGTGAATTAGAACACAGGGTAGAAAACAACCAATCAGAAAACCAAAAGGAAAAACAATTAAAAAACAAGAAGACAGCTTAAGAGAACTGTGGGACAACTGGAAACATAACAATATTCGCATCATAGGAGTTCCAAAAGAAGAAGAAAATGACCAAGAGTTAGAGAATATATTTGAAGAAACAGTGACAAAAAACTTCCCTAGCTTGGTGAAGGAAGAAGGCATTCAAGTTCAAGAAGCACAGAGAGCCCCAAGTAAGAAGAACCCAAACAGGCCCACAACAAGACACATAGTAATTAAAATGCCACAAATTAAAGACAAAGAGAGAATCCTAAAGGCAGCAGGATAAAAGCAACATGTTACCTACAAAGGAATCCCCATTAAGCTATCAGCTGACTTCTCAACAGAAGCACTACAGGCCTGAAGGGAATGGCATGAAGTAATCAAAGTCATGAAAAACAAGTATCTGAATCCAAGACTACTCTACCCAGCAAGGCTGTCATTCAAAACAAAAGGTCAAATAAAGAGCTTCCCAGACAAACAAACAAACAAAAAAAAGGCTAAGGGAATACATTAGCACCAAACCAGCACTGCAAGAAATGTTAAAAAGGACTGCTGTAATTAGTAGAGGAAATAGGAAGAAAAATATAACCAAACTAAGCAAAAATGGCAATAAATAATTACATATCAATAGTCACCATAAATGTAAATGGACTGAATGCTCCAATAAAAAGACACAGAGTAGCTGATTGGGTAAGAAAGCATGACTCATCTATATGTTGTTTACAAGAGACCCACCTCAAAACAAAAGACACATAGGTTGAAAGTGAAGGGATGGAAAAAAATCTTCCAAGCAAACGGAAAGAAAAAAGAGCTGGGGTTGCAGTACTCATATCTGATAAAATAGATTTCAAAATGAAGGTCATAACTAGAGACAAAGAAGGCCACTACATAATATTGAAAGGATCTATCCAACAGGAAGATATAACCTTGATAAACATATATGGACTCAGTATAGAAGCACCAAAATATATTAAAAATCTTCTGGAGGACTACAAATGAACAACTGAAAGCAATACAATTATGACAGGGGACTTCAACACCCTGTTGACACCACTGGATAGATCCTCTAGACAAAAAATTAGCAAGGAATCAGAGACTCTAAATGAAGCACTAAACCAAATGGATTTAATAGATATCAACAGAGAATTACACCCCAAAACTACAGAATTCAAATTCTTCTCAAGTGCACATGGGACATTCTCAAAGATAGACCACATGATAGGACACAAACTAAATCTCTAGAAGATCAAGAAGATTGAAATCATATGAAGCATCTTCTCAGATCACAATGGCATGAAACTTGAAATCAATTGCAACAAGAACATGCGAAGACATTTGAACACATGGAGGCTAAATAGCATGTTATTAAACAATGAATGGGTTACCGTGGAGATCAAGGAAGAAATTAAGAACTTCCTGGAAACCAATGAAAATGAACACACAACAAAACAAAATCTATAGGATGCAGCAAAAGCAATTCTGAGAGGGAAGTTCATAGCACTACAGGCCTACCTCAAGAAACAAGAAAAATTTCTAATTGACTATCTCACCTCACAACTTAAAGAATTAGAAAGCAAAGAAAAAGAAAACCTGAGAGCAAGTAGAAGGAAGGAAATAGTCAGAGCAGAAATAAATGACATAGAGACCAAAAAAACAATTCAAAGGATCAATGAGACAAAGAGCTGGTGTTTCAAAAAGATAAACCAGATTGATGGACCCTTAGTTAGACTCACCAAGAAACAGAGAGAGAACCCAAATACACAAAATCAGAAATGAAAGAGGAGAAGTAACAACTGACACCACAGAAATACAAAAGATCATCAACAACTACTATGAACAATTATAAGGCAACAGATTCAGCAATCTAAGCGAACTGGACACATTTCTAGAAACACACAGTCCCCCAATACTGGACCCGGAAGAGATAGAAAACTTGAACAGACCAATAACAACTAAGGATATTGAAGATGTAATCAAGACTCTCCCAGCAAACAAAAGCCCAGGCCTGGATGACGTCACGGGGGAATTTTTCCGAACATTCAAAAAAGAACTAACACCCGTTCTTCTCAAATTATTTCAAAAAATTCAAGAAGAAGAAAGACTTCCAAACTCGTTTTATGAGGACACAATCATTCTAATTTCAAAATCAGAAAAAGACATTACAAAGAAAGAAAATTACAGGCCAATATCCCTGATGAACATAGAGGCCAAAATTCTGAACAAAACACTAGCAAATCGGATCCAGCAACACATCAAAAAAATTATTCACCATGACCAAGTGGGATTCATCCCAGGGATTCAAGGATGGTACAATATTTCCAAATCAATAAATGTGATACACCACATAAACAAAATGAAGAATAAAAACCACATCATACCAATAGATGCTGAAAAAGTATTCGACAAAATCCAGCACCCATTTCTGATAAAAACACTCAGAAATGGGGGAATAGAGGGATCATACCTTGACATAATAAAGGCCATGTATGAAAGACCCACAGCCAACATCATACTCAATGGGCAGAAACTAAAAGCATTTCCCTTAAGAACAGGAACAAGACAGGGATGCCCACTTTCGCCACTCTTATTTAATATAGTACTAGAATTCTTAGCCACAGCAATCAGACAGGAAGAAAAAATAAAAGGGATCCAAATTGGAAAGGAGGAAGTGAAACTGTCATTATTTGCAGATGACATGATATTGTACATAGAAAACCCTAAAGACTCCATCAAAAGTCTACTAGATTTAATAAATGAATTTGGCAAAGTAGCAGGACACAAAATTAATGTCAAGAAATTGACGGCATTCTTATACACCAATAATGAACTCACAGAAAGAAAAACTGAAAAAGCAATCCCATTTACCATTGCAGCAAAAAAATTAAAATACCTAGGAATAACTTAACCAAAGAAGTAAAAAACCTATTTGCAGATAACTACAGGAGATTGAAAAAAGAAATAGAGAAAGATATAAAAAAGTGGAAGCACATACCTTGTTCATGGATTGGAAGAATTAACATCATTAAAATGTCCATATTACCCAAAGCAATCTATAGATTCAATGCAATCCCCATCAAAATATCAATGACATATTTCACAGAACTAGAATAAATACTTCAAAAGTTCATAAGGAACAAAAAAAGACCCCGAATAGCGACAGCAAACTTGATAAAGGACAAAGCAGGTGGGATCACAATACCTGATATCAGGTTATACTACAAAGCGACTGTAATCAAAACAGCCTGGTACTGGCACAAGAACAGGCATATAGACAAGTGGAACAGAATAGAGAACCCAGAAATGGACCCAAGACACTATGCTCAATTAATATTTGACAAAGGAGACAAGAGCATACAATGGAGTAAAGACAGACATTTAATAAATGGTGTTGGGAAAACTGGACAGCTACATGCAAAAAAAATGAAACTAGACCATCACCTTACACCATACACAAAAATAAACTCAAAATGGATAAAAGATTTAAATGTGACACGTGAATCCATAAAAATTCTAGAAGAAAATGTAGGCAACACAATTTTAGACATCATACGCAGCAGAATTTTCACTGATACATCACCTAAGGTAACAGAAACAAAGGAAAAAATGAACACATGGGACTACATCAAACTCAAAACCTTCTGCACAGCAAAAGAAACAACCATCAAAATGGAAAAGCAACTCGCTGTATGGGAGAACATCATTGCCAATGATACATCAGATAAGGGGTTAATTTCTAAAATATATAGAGTGCTCATACAACTCAACAAAAGGGAGACAAAGAACCCAATTAAAAAATGGGCAGGGGAGCTGAATAGACCCCTCTCCAAACGGGACATACAAATGGCCAAGAGATATATGAAGAAATGCTCAACATTACTAATCATAACAGAGATGCCAATGAAAACAATAAGGCATCACCTTACACCTGTCAGAATGGCTGCCATCAACAAATCATCAAACAACAAGTGTTGGCGACGGTGTGGACAAAAGGGGACTCTAGTACACTGCTGGTGGGGATGCAGACTGGTGCAGCCACTATGGAAAACAATATGGTTACCTCAAAAAATTAAAAATTGGCCCTGGCCAGTTTGGCTCAGCGGTTAGAGCGTCGGCCTGCGGTCCGGAGAGACCCGGGTTCGGTTCCCGCTAAGGACATGTACCTCGGTTGCAGTTTGTCCCCGGCCCTGGTTGGTTGTGCGGGTGGCAGCCACTCGATGTGTCCCTTTCACATCGATGTTTCTCACTCTCTCTCTCTTCCTCTCTCTCCCTCCCACTCTATCTGTACAAAAAATGGAAAAATGTCCTCAGGTGAGGATGAAAAAAAAAAAAAATTTTTAAATTGAACTTCCATTTGACCCAGTGATCCCACTTCTAGGTATATACCCTAAGAAGCCTGAAACACCAATCAGAAAGAATATATGTACCCCCATGTTCATAGCAGCACTATTTACAATAGCTAAGATCTGGAAACAGCCCAAGTGTCTATCAGTAGACAAATGGATAAAAAAAAGCTGTGGTACATATACACAATGGAGTACTTTGCAGCTGTAAGAAAGATCTCTTATCCTTAGAGACGACATCAAAGTACCTGGAAAGTATTATTCTAAGTGAAACAAGCCAAGCAGAAAAAGACAAATACTACATGATCTCACTTATTTGTGGAATATAATGAATATAACAGTATGAGGAATAGGGTAGACCTAAGTACGGTATAGACTGACAACCCTCAGAAGAGGGGTTGTTGCGGGGAGGGAAGAGATAAACCACAGAACTTACATGCATGTACGCATAACCAATGGACACGGACAACAAAGCCGGGGATGGGGCAGGGGGATGGGGAGGAGGGTGTCAGTGGGGTAAAAAAGGAGAAACGTGTAACAAAAATAAAATTAAAAATAAAATAAATTTTAAAAAAAAGAATGTTCATGGTAGTGTTGTTTGAATAGGACAAAATTGGAAACAACGTAAATATTAATCTATCAAGTGTTTAGGAATGCAATAGATCTATATGTACCAACACACTAAGTGGGGGGAAAGCAAGTTTCAGAAACTGTTTCTACGTATAATGCATATGTGATATAGATTACATATCACTTATATAGTATATATATAACATATACCTATTTATTCTATGTGTACCCAGGACTATATAGCAACAGGCAGGGAGAGAGGGGAAAAGAGTAAGACTTGGGTGTTAATAGAACTTTCTGCTTTTATCCATAATGTTTCCCTTTTTTTTGCAAAGAACTCTATTTACATATTTGTTCTATAAATATAAATTAATTTTTAAACATTTTAAGGCAGTAAACAACAAAACGAAACAGCCAGTTCTCCTGGGGCAGGGTCCAGTCTGCCTTGCACAGCACTGCAGTGTCAGCGCCAAAGCATGTGACAAAGGTGCAGCAGCTAGAGCATCCTGTCAGCAGTGTTTTTATCCAACTCATACTATGACGAATAGTTCCCTCCCTCTTACTCCTCTCCACTTCCACTTTTAGATATAACATTTATATTGGTAAAAATGAACTTTATTTAAAATAATACGGCATGTCCTTAAGGAATTTCCCCTTCCACCTTTCTATCTCGCCCCAACTCCCCTTCTGGAACCCAGAACCCCAGGTATGAAGCCCAGACTCACAGTTTAGTAACAGCTGCACATCATCCTCATGTATGTTATGCAGGTTTATCTTCTCAATAATTAATCCTAAAGACAGGATAAGTATAAAGTCCTTCCAGAATTCCTGGACCTTTGGGCTATCCCTGTCCCCAGGCTCAGCAGTGAACAAGGACATTTGTAAACCATTTTTAGCAAGGAACGTATCTAAGAGATGCTTTGCTGCCTACATATCAATGTCCTAGTGAAAGAACAATCCTCAGAGCAGCTGTGACCCGGGAAGCATTGTCAGCAGGTGACAAGTGGAGGCCAAGCCAAGGATGTTAAACTTCATGGGGTTCTTGCACCAACAGAATGATGGACAAGGCAACTAATTTGCAAAAATGTGCATGGCCAATAAACATACAAAAAAATATTTAACATTGTTGCTGATTAAAAAGAATATTAATTAAAACAACAAGATGCTCTTTTTCACCTATGAAATTGGTAATGCTATTTAAAACATATTACTCAGGGCTGGCAAGTGTCTGGAGAAATGGATACTCACGTACATACTCATGACAATAGAAAATGATTGTAACTTTTAAGAGGGTAGTTTGGCAATGAGTACCAAAAGCCTTAAAATTTTGCATACACTTTGGGCCCAGCAATTCTACATCGAAGAAATTTATCTTAACAAAATAATCATGATGACATGCAGAGATTTAACCACTATGCCCCTGCCTACAAAAACAAAAGATGACACAGTCTCAATATTCAAAACTAAATCCATCTGTACAATAGAATTAATACTATGCAGTCATTAAAAATAATGTTGATGAACCCTGGCTGGTTTGGCTCAGTGGTTAGAATGTCAGACTGAAAGGTCACAGGTTCGATTCCCAGTCAAGGGTATGTACCTGGGTTGTATGTTTGATCCCAGCCCTATTCCCAGTCAAGGGTATGTCCCTGGGTTGTATATTCGATCCCAACTCTGGTCAGGGTCATGCGGGAGGCAACTAATCAATGTGTCTTTCTCACTTAAATGTCTCTCTCTCTCTCTCCCTCCCTCCCTCCTTCCCTTTCACTCTCTCTAAAATAAATCAATGAAAAAATATCCTCTGGTGAGGATTAACAAAAATAATAATAATAATAATAGTGTTGATGAGTATGTAATGCATGTATTTGTGATACAGCCGTGTATCAGAGTTTGTATTTTTTTTTTAAAGTCCTATAGCCTGGTCCAGCTGGTGTGACTCAGTGGTTGAGCATCGACCCATGCACCAAGAGGTCACTGGTTCAATTCCCAGTCAGGGCACATGCCCAGGGTGTGGGCCCAATCCCCAGTGGAGGGCATGCAGGAGGCAGCCAATCGATGTCCTCTCTCATCAATGTTTCTATTTCTCTCTCCCTCTCCCTTCCTCTCTCTGTAAAATCAATAAAGAAAGAAAAAAAGAACTGCTTAGCATGTAATAAAAGACAGTTCTTTAAAATCAATAAAGAAAAGAAAAAATTTTAAATTAAAATGCTATAGCCTGGCTAGAGTGGCTCAATTGGTTGAGCATTTCCTGTGCGCCAAAAGGTCCATGATTCAATTCCTGTCAGGGCACATGCTAGGCTGCAGGCTCGACCCCCTGTAGGGGGCATACAGGCAGCAGCCGACCTGTGTTTCTCTCTCTCTCTCTCTCTCTCTCTCTCTCTCTCTCTCTCTCTCTCTTTCTCTCTCTCTCCCTCTCTCTCTCTCTCCCCCCTTCCTCTCTCTCTAAAATCAGTAAAAGCATTTTTTAAAAACTGCTATATATGTGTGCATAGGAGTGTGTTTGTGTGTGTAACATATTTTTAAGAAAAAAATTCAAATGATGGAGGTTCTGGCATTACTTATTGTCTTCTTTCAGCCAATCTGAATAATTTGCTATTTCTAACATTAACACATACTGTTATTGTAGTTTAAAACAAAAATATTCTGGAAAATCCACGGGGTTCCAGTTGAAGTGGTAGTTTTTTCCCTTCCAAACACATACAGTTCTCTTCCTCGGGAGTAGCATGCAGACAACGTGGGCAGAGGCACGCAGAGCCAGGACAATGGCAGACAGCTTATTTGTCCTCCCCGGGCCTTTCTAACACAAAACTGAGGTCTGGTTGCAGGACAACCTCTCTGTGCAGGTCAGAGCTAGGAGAGGATGTGACCCACTTCGCCATATCATGGTTCTGGCTTAGCCCTTTAGCAAAAGGTCAAGGAGTGCTTTCCTGCTAGAAAGGAAGAAGAAATTGACAGGAAAGACCACCTTACCTATGAAATTGACTGTAGCTCCCCGTAAAAAGGGTTGACTGCTCTTCAGGAAGCCGAAACTCTGGAACAGTAACTCCCCTATTAACTGTTTTCTGCTTGTGCTCACCTGTGGAGTCAGAGAGGATTGGTGCTGACTAGGAGAGGGGGGCTGCTGGGAGCTCTGCTAAAGACCTTCTTATAGCCATGGCCCTCTCATCCTGTCCACAAGCAGCAGCAGTTTCTGTCTTAGTCAGCTTAAACTGCCTGAACCTGTACACTTAGACACCCCCACCCACTACAAAAGTGCAGACTCAACAAGAAGTTCAGAGAGAGAATTTTGTTCTTTGGTGCCAACATGATAAGGGAGAAAACAAATTATGTGGAGCCAGGAGACTCAGGTTTGAATACTGGCCCTGACACTTGCCTTTGTTTTTTCATCTGTAGAGTTGAAATAAAACCTGCCTAGCCCAACCGGTGTGGCTCAGTGGTTGCGCGTCGACCCATGCACCAGGAGGTCCCTGGTTCAATTCCCTGTCAGGACACATGCCCCGGTTTTGGGCCCCATACCCAATGGGGGCATGCTGGAGGCGGCCAATTGATGTTCTCTCTCATCGATGTTTCTATCTCTCTCTCCCTCTCCCTTCCTCTCTCTAAAACTCAATACAGAAAAAAAATTAAAAAGCTAAAAACCTGCCTAATCTACCTTACATAAATAGAAGGCTCCAATGCGATAATGGATGTAAAAGTGCTTTGTAAACTGTAAAGTGTTCTATCTATATAAGGAATCCAAATTAATAATATTGCTCATGTTAGTTCCTAACCTACTCGTCTAGCCCTTAAAATTTACTTTTCAACAAGGATTCCTGATCTCTGGCCAGTTCTTGACTTCATAGAACCCGCAGACCCTTAACATTATGACTGCTGATCTAAAGCCCTGAGGACTTCTGCCTGTATCTCTTATTATGACCGCTAACCAGAAGGCTTCTATCCCATTGCCATATCCTACCCTTGCATGATGTCCCTAGCCTCTGAAAGCAGAGCTTGGGATCCTAGGAGGGTCAAATATGGCGAACCAGGGGCTGGCATCCCAAATGTGGGCTCTCAGAGTTTGCTGATAATAAAGAATGAGAATCAAGGAAAGGGAAGAATACATCTTCTGTCAGCCCTCTTCTCTTTCCCCACCTAGCCTGCCATCGAGTCCTTGGCATGAATATTGTGACCTGGCTTCCTCAGGGACTCTCACTCACCAGGTACTTGCATGTTTCTTCCAACACCTGGATGTGATCACTGAGGGTGGTATGCCGAAATGTCTGTGTGAATGATGACCAGCCAATCACATTAGCCCACTCAGCCAGGGCCCCTCCACAGGCCTATGGGTTGGAGACAAGGAAATCCTCAAAGCCTTGCTCCTATCACTCTGCAAAGTCAGGCCAGAGGCTAAGTAGAAGACCATGAAGCTACCCCTCAAGGGGTTTAATTGGGGGTTAGTAGCTGGGATCGGGTGAAACATGGGGCTTTGTTCATGTCAAAGGACATAAATAGCTTCAGAGAGCAGAATCATATCAAGCTAAAACTGATGGCACCCAAGAAAGGGTAGAAGTGCCCAGATCCAGCCCAGAGGATGATACCAAAGAAGTATATAGTGAGTGCAGATGTGCAGACCCAACTCTGGGATCATGAAACAGGACTTAAGGAAAAGGGCTATGCTCTAGCAGAAAGGGGTTGAATCAGGCTGAGGTCGGAAGGACAGAGGTCACCAGTACCTTAACCACCTCGGTGCTTTTGTCCTGAAAGCTAAGCAGCAGTGGGACTAAAAAAGTGTAGATCTCTTTTCGAAGGACGAATCCAGGTTTGAATTTGTCAACTCGATATAGCATGTGGCCCAGGGAAGAGGTGGCTGAGATCCTCACCTGGTCCCTTTCCTGCCATGAAGAGCAAAATGGAGATGAGGAGGATATGGTTTCCCTCTGGCCCTGCCTGGCCTGGCTTCTTTAGTCCCACATTATATTTTTCATGCCCACAGGATACTGATGGCATTGTGTTTACATACTGGAGAGGTGACATGATTTATGTGGCTGAGTAATTCTCTTTAGCCCCCTACAGCTTATAAGGCATAGTGCTAGGGAAACCAAGATGATGATTTCAGTTCTGCCATGGACCATATCTACAACCTACAACTTTATCCCCTTTGAAGGATTGAGCTCAAGAATACCAGATTAGCTCAGCTGGTGTGTCTCAGTGAATTGAACATCGTCCCATGGACTGAGAGGTCCCAGTTCAATTCCTGGCCCGGGCACATGCCCAGGTTGTGGGCTCAATACCCAGCACAGGGCATGCAGGTGGCAGCCAATCGATGTTTCTCTCTCACATTGATGTTTCTATCACTCCCTCCCTTCCTCTTGCTCTAAAAAAAATCAATAGCCCTGGCCGGTTTGGCTCAGCGGTTGGAGTGTTGGCCTGCGGTACAGAGAGACCCGGGTTCGGTTCCTGCTAAGGGCATGTACCTCGGTTGCAGTATGTCCCCGGCCCTGGTTGGTCGTGCGGGTGGCAGCCACTCGATGTGTCTCTTCACATCGATGTTTCTCTCTCTCTCTCTCTTCCTCTCTCTCCCTCCCGCTCTATCTGAACAAAAAATGGAAAAATGTCCTCGGGTGAGGATAAGAAAAAATAAAATCAATAAAAACATTTAAAAAATAAAATAAAAAATAAATGGTTAAGATGGTAAATTAATTTTTTAAAAAGAATACCAGATTAAAAACAAACATAGTTCTTCTAATTATGCTGTGAATAAAATTGTTTAAATCTATATTAGCTTGTGTTAATTAATAATGAGCACAAACAGCTAAACTTTGTACACTTTCAAGAGTATATTATGTATTAATTGTGCAAATATTTATTGAGCATCTATCATGAGCTAGGCACAGTACTAAATAACAGACATGAGGGGACAAGACAGTCTCTGAATTTGTAGGATATGAAAAATAGAATTTTAACAAGTTGAATATATATGTTACTGTTTTTGCACAAAGTGCATAACAGCTAAACAGAGAGATGATTCAATGTTAATAGTTTAATTAAAAAACACAGGATTCAATACGGAGAGGGAGTAGATGGAAAAAATTACACTCACCTCCTACCAGGACCAAACCAGAACTACAAGTAAATTATAGAACAACCAACCTGAAAAGACTAGCTGAACAGAAGTCTTATAACCAAGGATTTACAGAAGAAGCCACATTGAGACTGGTAGGAAGGAAGGACACTCAAAAACAGCTGGCCCCACACCCACATGGGTCATATGAGAATCTGGAATGATATCTCACTTGGAAAGGTCTATTCTTAGGAGTGAGGGGTTTCAACCCAATACCAGCTCCTCTGCCTGGAACACCAGAGCCAGGAAGAGAAACCCACCTAACATCTGGCTTTGAAAATCAGCAGGGATTCCATCCACCAGGGAGAGAAGGGAGTCTGTCAAAAACTCGGGAATCCTCTTAAAAAGTCAGTGCACAAAATGTCTTTTGCCACCACTCACTCTGGGCTCCAATGGAGGGAAGGTGGCTCAGAGCAGACTGGAGTCACACAGGCAGATACTGGGTTGTGTGGCTTCAGGGAGAGGGCTGAAGGGACAGCCACAAAGGTCTCTTGCTGAGTCCTCCCACCACCACCCACAGATGCCATCTTTCCTGGGTTGAGCACTACCCTCCATGGGGCATCAGCCTGGGGGAAAGCACTAGTCTCACTCTCCCAAATACCTGTATCCCTGCCCTGCCAAGCTCCCACCCTGCAGAGGAGTCTGCTGGCTGCAGCCAGCCTGGGCCAGCAGTGCAAACTTTCTTTAGGAGGTTCAGGAAGACTCAGGAATGTCAGAGTGAGTTCTGTGGCTCTAGGGTGAGGTCTTTTTCCCATGCACATGCCTGACTGGTGCCATGGTTCCTATGCAAAGCTCTCCCTCCCCATGACCAAATCTTGGTCTGTTTTAGCCTGATAAAATCTGCTGGCCTCACCCTGATGATTCCCTTAGACCCCACCCCACCACAAAGGTCTGCAGGCACCACGCAGGTGGCAGCTGGCAGCTGGCCTTGGTGTATCATAGAAAACCTGCTGAGTGGCTTCAGACCCAGCACTTGCTTCGAGTTTGAATATGTAGCAATCTGGTGAACACCACTCACCCCTATATGGTGACTCACTAGAACATTCTTCATGCAACTTGTATACCGCCAGAGGATGTTTCAGTGACTGGACCTAACAGGCAGCCAGCAGGCAAAGAGAGGTCTTGGGGTGTCTTGGGTTTTATGCTGACCTGCCCATGGACTTGGTGTTGGAGGAAGCCAACCTTGGTATGCACCTTTATCCCTCCCACATGCACCCAGTTCCAGCAGAAGAAGCCACAAAATGTGGATTGCTTGTAGCGCCTAACAAGTAGCCCAAGGCCAGTCATGGGTAGCATCTGATATTCACCTGCCCCAGAGTCCCTCCCAAGAGGCCCCGGAACCAACTGGTGGTAGAATTCAGACTACATCAGGGTACAACCCAATCAGATCTCCAAAGGGAGATCTCAGCAGACATCAGACCCTGCTGAGGGGAATTCCACTTCATGGGGTCAGCCCCTGCACAGCAGCTCGTACACAGAGGTCAGGGTCAAGCTTCACAGTCAGCCAGACTAAAGGTTTACCCCCACCCATGGATGGGCCAACAGCAATCAAGACTCAACTACAATAGGAAGGCTCGCATAACACACACAAGGGACACTTCAGAAGCACCTTGTTCAAGTGGTCAGGGAGTCTGCTCTACTGAGCCCCATAGGACACCTACTAAGTAAAACCACCATACCAAGATTGGGAGACATAGCAGATCTGCCTAATACACAGAAACAAATACAGAGAGGTAGGCAAAACAAGGAAACAAAGAAACATACCCCAAATAAAATAATAGAAGAAATCTCCAGAAAAAGAATTTTAAAAAAACAAAGGCAAGCAATCTACCAGATAAAGAGTTCAAAACAGTGGTTATAAGGATGCTCAATAAACTTACGGGAAGAATGGATGAACTCAGTGAAATCTTAAATTAAGAGATAGTAAGCATAAAATAGGACATATAAATGATTTTAAAAAAGGAACCAGTCAAATATCAAGAATATAATATCTGAAATGAAGAATACACTAGAAGGAATCAACACCAGACTAGATGAAGCAAAGGACTGAACCAGTGATTTGGAAGATAAAGTAGCACAAAACACCCAATTAGAACAGCAAAAAGAAAATATAGTGGGGGTTTTTTCAATGAAAATAGTATGAGGTGACTCTTGGACAACTTCAAGTATACCAATATCTGCATTATAGAAGTACCAAAAGAAGAGCAGACCAAGGGATTGAGAATCTATTTCAAAAAATATTGGCAAAAAATTTCTCTAACTTTGTGAAGGAAAAAGACACACATGTCCAAAAAGCACAATGAGTCCCATACAAGATAAACCCAAAGAGGCCCACACCAAGACACATCATAATTAAAATGCCAAGAGAGAGAGACAATCTTAAAAGCAGCAACAGAAAACTAGTTAACTACAAGGGAGCTCCCATAAGACTGTCAGCTGATTTCTAACAGAAACTTTGCAGGTCTGAAAGGATTGGCCTAAAATATTCCAAGTGATGAAAATCAAGAACCTACAACCAAAACTACTTTACTCAGCAAGGCTATCATTTGAAATTGGAGGAGAAATAAAGAGCTTCCCAGACAAGAAAAAGCTAAAGGAGTTCATTACCACCAACAGTATTACAAGAAATGTTAAAGGGACTTCTTCAAGAAGAAGAAAAAAAATAAATGAGCAGAATTATAAAGAATAAAATGGTAATAAATACATACTTATAAATAATCACTTTAAATGTAAATGAATTAAATGCTCAAGTCAAAAGACATATGGTAGCTGAATGGATAAAAAAAGAAGACTAATAAATATGCTGTCTACAAGAGAACCACCTCAAAATGAAAGACACACACAGACTGAAAGTAAAGGAATGGAAAATGATATTTCATGCAAATGGGGAAAAAAGCTGGGGTAGTAATACTTATATCAGACAAAATATACTTTAAAACAAAGGCTATAATAAGAGAAAAAGAAAGACATTACTTAATGAATGATAAAAGAATCAATCCAACAAGAGGATATAACTCTTGTAAACATTTATGCACCCAACATAGGAGCACCTGAATATATAAAGCAAATCTTGATGGACATAAAGGGAGAGGTTGACAGTAATACAGTGACAGTAGAAAATTTTAACATCCCATTGGCATTAATGGATAGATCTTCTGAACAGAAAATCAACAAGGAAACAGCAGCCTTAAATGATACACTAGCCCTGGCCGGTTTGGCTCAGCGGTTAGAGCGTCCGCCTGCGGTCCGGAGAGGCCCGGGTTCGGTTCCCGCTAAGGGCATGTACCTCGGTTGCAGTTTGTCCCCGGCCCTGGTTGGTCGTGCGGGTGGCAGCCACTCAATGTGTCCCTTTCACATCGATGTTTCCCTCTCTCTTTCTTCCTCTCTCTCCCTCCCACTCTGTACAAAAAATGGAAAAATGTCCTCGGATGAGGATTAAAAAAAAAAAAAAATGATACACTAGATTAGATGGATTTCATTGATATTTTAAGTGCATTTTATGCAAAAACAGCAGAATATACATTTTACAGAATAGACCACATATTAGGACATCTTAAAATGCTGAATGTTAAATTAAAGAAAAAGAAATTTTGAGCCCTGGCCGGTTTGGCTCAGCGGTTAGAGCATCGGCCTGTGGTCCAGAGAGACCCAGGTTCAGTTCCCGCTAAGGGCATGTACCTTGGTTGCAGTTTGTCCCCGGCCCTGGTTGGGTCGTGCGGGTGGCAGCCACTCGATGTGTCCCTTTCACGTCAATGTTTCTCTCTTTCTCTTCCTCTCTCTCCCTCCCACTCTATTTGAACAAATAATGGGAGAATGTCCTCGGGTGAGGATAAAAAAAAAAAAAAGAAAGAAATTCCCAGGGGCCAAAGATAAAGAGGTTGCCGACACTCCAGCTCCTGTGGGGTGGGGGGATATCACTGGTCTCGATAACCTAGGCTTTTCATATCTACTAGTCTCCCCAACCTGCCCAGAAGGCATCCAGAAACTGGGAAGCAAGCACCATAGGCAGACAGACAGCTCCAAGAGAAGCTCTCTGTTAACCTCAAGGAGCCAGAAAGGGAACTCATAATGCTCAAAGAGAGTGGGGAAAATCCCTAAGTTCTTTTTCTTCCCTTGTTCTCTCATGCCACAGCCCCCAAACAAGCCCCAGTGGGATTCTACAGGAGCCCAAACTCTGAGGGAGGGAAACCTTACTCTCCATTTGAAGGAGCTGAGGCCTCAAAAGAATGGACAAACCCTCTTTGTTTTATTTCCTCTCTCTGCCCTCATGCCACTTGGCCCAAATGTAGGCATAGTCACAGAAGTACCTGGTATTGAAGGGTAACTAAAGCCCCAGCTTTCTAGCCAAACAAATGGAAAAGGAGATTTGTAAAACCAGGGAGGTTCACAGAGAGGGAGGAGCTTGGGAAAGTGAAAACTCAAACAAGAAATGGCTATGAATTCTGAATTGACATTGAAATCACAGCGTACACACAGAAGGCTAGTCAGAACTGCAGCCTTAAGTTAAATAGGTCTGTTGCCTTCTAAAGCAAAACTGTCAACATTCTGCATAGGATTTAAATGAAACCCAGAATCATATAACTTAATATTTATAAAGACACAATAAAAAATTACTCTGTATGTGAAGAACCAGGAAAATCTTGACTCACATGGGAAAAGACAATTGATATACCAGTTAAGAGGAAACAGATGTTGGAATTATCTGATATAAACATTAAAGCAATCATTATACAAAATATTCCAAAAAGCAACAGTGAACACCCTTGAAATAAACAGAGAAATAGAAAGTATCAGCAAAAAAATAGAAAACATATAGAAAAGCCATGAGAAAATTTTAAACTGAGAAATACAAATTTAGTAGACTAAGTATCAAAACAGAAATGTCAGAGGAAAGAATCAGTGAACTTGAAGACAGATCAACAAAAATTATCCAATTTGAACAACAAAGAGAAAAATGATTAAAAATGAATAGAATCTTGAAACCTATGGGACAAGAACAAAAGGTCCAACATTTCTGTCATCAGATTCCTAAAACAAGAGGAGAAAGAATGTGGTGCTGAAAATTTTTTAAATAAATAATGGCTAAAAACTTTCAAAGTATGATAAAAGACATAAAGAAACTCAGTGAACACCAAACAGGCTAAACCTAAAGAAATTCATGCCAACGCATCCTAAATTGCTGAAAACTAAAGACAAATGTGAGACAAAATAAAGAAATTTTCAAAGATTGAAAACATATGCTGTTAATAGACCCTCACTGATGAAGCCACAAAGAAAAGAAAGAAAGAAAAAAAAACCAAAACATGAATCTAGAAGGAAGGAGAGAGCTATGAAAAGGAAAGGTAAACAAATAAATTTATAAACATATGGGTAAATCTAAATAAGTATTGACTGTATAAAATAAGAACAAGGATGATGATGTTAAAAACCAAATGGGGGGAGGGGGTTAAAAGAATGTAAAACTAAAATACTAGACCATGTTGACATATAAAATGGGAGGGTATCATCAGAGTTAAAGCATTCTAAGATTTTTATATTGTTTGGATGAAGGGTAAAGATTATCTTTAGGGCCCTGGCCGGTTTGGCTCAGCGGTTAGAGCGTCCACCTGAGGTCCAGAGAGGCCCGGGTTCGGTTCCCGCTAAGGGCATGTACCTCGGTTGCAGTTTGTCCCCGGCCCTGGTTGGTCGTGCGGGTGGCAGCCACTCGATGTGGCCCTTTCACATCGATGTTTCCCTCTCTCTCTCTTCCTCTCTCTCCCTCCCACTCTGTCTGTACAAAAAATGGAAAAATGTCCTCGGGTGAGGATAAAAAAAAAAAAAAAAAGATTATCTTTAGGCTTTGTTAAGTTGAACAATACATGTTGGATTTTAAAAGTAACTGAAAAATAGGTGAATCAGATATTGACCCTGCCATCATGGATTGAGTGTCTAGGCTCTTAGAGATGATGAGACCGATACAAAAATAGTTCAAGGGAGAAAAAGGAGAAACATCTGTAACAAAAATAAATTAATAAAAATGGAAAAAATGCATTATTAAATAATAATAATAACAATAATAATTCAAATGCAAGGTTCAAAAACTAAAAAATCATAGATGCCAGAACAGGAGTACTGTAAGCATACATCTTTGATGTCAATTCCCTTCAGCTCAAAAGTTCTCTGATTTGTAAGGAGAATGGGACATGAAGTGTGAATTGGTATTAGCCTGGGAAGTTCAGATTTCTGAGCCTTTGGGTTCTTGAGACAAGGCTCCTAGCATTCCAGGGTCCCAGTGTTGTCTGGAAGGGTAGAAGTCATGAGTTCTCTCCCTACTCTTCAAGTCTGCAGTAGAAGATCCTTGGAGTAAGAACCAATTTCATATCAGTATATCACTTTTTTCCTTTTAGTGTAGGGAATGAATTTTGGACCTGTCTAATGTACTGCTTCAAGTAGCCAAGTCTCCTTTTTTCTGCCCCTCAGTGATCTCAGCCTTTCACCACAGTCCTGTAGCCCTGCCCCAGTACCCTTAATTCAGCTGCTACGGTTCATCTTTACCCCAGCCCATACTGCTCCCAACTAATCCTAGGGACTTAGGCCCATACATCATTGATGAGTGGACGCAGTTGCTTGGAGATGCTGCAGAAGACCACCTTGATGTCCTCTCCCTGCCCATGGTAGATGATGTTCCGCAGGGCCTTCACTGTCTGGACTGTCACTCGCACCTCACACTTCAGGAAGTCTCGCAAGAATGGAACCAGGCTCTTCAGAGACTCTGACTGTGTAGAAGAAGGCAGAGATCACTGACCACTGGGGGATCGTGCAACACTTTAGGGACAGGGTTTTGAGAAAACACATGGTGCCTAAGAGAAACAGATGTAGGGCATCTAGGGGCTGAATGTACCGAGGAAGTGGAAGGCTGGTGCTCAGGGTGTGTGGGAGGCCAGAGGGCCAGGCTATGTGAGACTACAAACTCAGTGTTGTACTGCCCTAGGATATCCTCAGCCCTGAGTAATTAAGAGACCCAAAGGAAGTCAATTAAATGGTTCAGAGACTAACATTTGATTCCCATTGGGCCCCCCCACTCTTACGTTTCCTGGGTGCAGTGCCAGGTTACTGATTCCACGGAGCCCGAGTTCCTGCATGATTAGGTTGGGCTCCTTGACCCACTTGATTAGATTGCCCAAAAAGTCTTGCCCCAGAGTCTTAGCCACTGATCGGTGCCAGAGGAGCTGTGGGTACAAGGAGATTACAACTTTGGATGGAGAAAAAGTCATGGGTACCCTGTGCCCCCCTCAGCCCTCCCTCGGGCCCCATACTCAGGTGAGAACTGCGAGCAGTTGAGAGCAGTAGTAGATCTGTACACATGGGGTGGAGACTCAGGCAATGGGGACAATGCACATAAAGTCTGCATTTTGGGCCAGATGCTGGGGTCCAAAAATCATTCTGGGAGGACTAGAGCTGCTGAGCCTCTCCCCAGGCTTTCCCTGCCATTTGTAACCAGGCAGGAAGGGAACCTCACTTTAGATGCTCCGTTCCATTCTCTATACTTTCTGGAGCAAGTTGCTGAACATTTCTGTTCAGTGTTCCTCAGCTACAGGAAACGAACCGCTAGGTCTGTGGTTTTCACCTGCGCATAGAAGGTCCTGGCCAGGATCTTCTGACGATTGTCTAAGCTGTTGAGGAGGTTCTTGGCAAGGTTCAGAATTCGGAGCAGCATGGCCGGTTCACAGTGCTTCACAATGCCACTGGACAGGGACAGAGATGGCCGAGAGTTGCTGGGCGGGGGACGGGCAGTGAGAGGGGGTGGCAAGGGAACAGCGTGCACAGAACAGGGAACACATGAAGGCTGAGGTCCGGGAGATGAGGAAAGGAAGGTTAAAGGCTGCTGTATTTGAGTGCTGGGCCCTGGAAAATTGGGGTTAGAGGCTATTAGGCATGATGGGGAAATGGTCCCACCTGGTCAGTTCCATGATCCCTATGTAGTAAAATTTGGGGCAGGACAGAAGATTCCAGCACCTATGCTGATCTGCATATTCCACCACTTCATCGTATGCAGCTGCCAGCCACACCAACTTCAGCACCTCCAGGGCACAACTGAAGGCCAGTCGTCATGGAGTATGTGAAAAGAAAGGGACAGACGGATGGACATGTGTTACACCCTAGTGTGCATCCTGATGCTGACAAGCCAGGACAGCTCCCTGATCTGGTAGCTAGCTGGGTTCTGCTTTCTAGCTGATGAAAACCCGTGACTCTGTGAAACCATCTCCAAATGCTCCTCTCCTCACCCCTTCAACCTTGGTGCTCATCCAACCACAGAGTCTTACCCAAGAGACTAGAGAGATATCCTAGTGCCAAGGCTTTTAAATTCGGATCTCCGGGGCAGAGAAGGGTTAGTATAGGTCTTCACCTCCACACCCACCTAATCAGAATGTCTCTGGTTACTGGTTTTATTTATTTATTTATTTTTTAATGTAAGATGGCACTTGACTAGAATGTTCTAAGGTTTTAAACAAGATATGACAGCCCTGGCCTGGCTGGTTTGGCTCAGCAGTTAGAATGTCGGCCTGTGGACAAAAAAGTGCAGGTTTGATTCTGGTTAAGGGCACGTACCATGGTTGCAGTTCAGTCCCAGCCCTGGTTGCGGTCGTGCGGGAGGCAACCAATCGATGTGTGCCTCTCACATCTCTCTCTCTCTCTCTCTCTCTCCCTCCCTCCCTCCCTCCCTCCTTCCCTCCCACTCTGACTGAAGATAAATGGAAAAAGTGTCCTCAGGTGAGAATTTTAAAAAAATTAACAAAAAAATTTTTGACAACCCCTTGTTTAGGAGTTCAACCCCCATTTCACCGCAGAAAATCGCAGTCGTGACTTGCACAAGATGGCACAGCTAGTGGACAAAGCTATGCCAGATTACCCGGACTGCAGTGGCCACAGCGGCACGAGAGAATGGCACAAACGTGGTCATGCCCTGTCATTTACCATCTCGCTGAACCTTGTCACATGCAGTTATGAACAGAGACGTGAACCGCTGAGTGAATCAGGAGAGTGCATGCAAGGAAAAGAGGAAGGAGAAACTTGAAAATATGTGAGGGAGGAACCGAAAAATGGCGGCGGAGTGAACGGAGCTACACACCCGTCTCCCAGAACCAAACTGGAATTACAACTATAACACAGACAAATCGACGGGAAAAACCAACAGAAAAGCAGCTTGCGAGGACCATACAACGAGGAACACTGACTCCATCCCGGTAGGCTTGCGAAGGCGCGAGACGGGGCTGGGAGCCCACGGTCGGCAGCTCGGCAGCGGCCTTAGCTATAAGCGGCGCCCTCGGGTTACACTCCCAGGCGGCTCCACAGTGCAGAGCCGGGACAGAGGCTGAAACAGCCACAGCCACTCACCTTGGGCTCCGGCGGAGGGAGGGCAGACTGGACTGGAACTGTGTCAGGACACTCGGGGTTTGGAGGGCGCTCAGAGCTTTGGCTGAGTGCAGCCACTCAGGACGGTGGCCACATTGCTCCTTCCCAGGGCTCTGGGGAGAGGCAGCAGCCCCTCCCTCGGAGATCCAACCCCACCCTGTGGGCCATTGAAGTGCCAATTGAAGCTCACTAACGGCCAGCATCTGCCCCACCCTCGTGAAAGCCCCTTGGCTGAGCACCAGAGGGAGTTTTTCAATCAACTGACAACCCAAAACTCATCAATTAACCTAGACTGCTAGCCTCCAGGCAAAAAGCCAGAGGATAACAGTACATTTCCTGGGCTGGCAACTTTAACCAGGAAAGTAAGACTTGACAGTGGTGTTCAACTTGGGTCCTCCCTCGCTCATCTAAATACAGGAGAGGGAGCCACAAACAGCAGAACACCAACACCCACAGGGAGAACTTGACAGGCTCCAAAGCCCACAGTGATAGCTAAAATGGTGAAACACAGAAACAGAAGCCAAATGAAAGAGCAAGCCACCTCCACCGAAGATGAGATCAATGTGGAGCAATTAGGCATGTTAACAGAGCTAGAATTCAGAGCCATGATCTTGAGGAAGCTGAACAGCATGAGTAAGGATATAGAGACACTGAAAATAAGCCAAATGGAAATTAAAAACCAACAAGAAGAGATAAAAAATGACATATCCGAAATGAAAAACACATTGGAAGGTTTAAAAAGCAGAGTAGGGGAAGCTGAGGACCGGATCAGTGAATTAGAAGACAGGGTAGAAAAAATCAACCAATCAGAAAAACAAAAGGAAAAAACTATTAAAAAACAGGAAGACAGCTTAAGAGAACTATGGGACAACTGGAAACGTAATAATATTCGCATCATAGGAGTCCCCGAAGAAGAAGAAAAGGAGCAAGGGATAGAGAATATATTCAAAAAAATAGTGAGAGAAAACTTCCCTAATTTAGTGAAGGAAGAAGGCATTCAAGTTCAAGAAGCACAGAGAGTCCCAAGTAAGAAGAACCCAAACAGGCCCACACCAAGACACATAGTAATTAAAATGCCACAAATTAAAGACAAAGAGAGAATCCTAAAAGCAGCAAGAGATAAGCAACAGGTTACCTACAAAGGGAACCCCATAAGGCTCTCAGCTGACTTCTCACAAGAAACACTACAGGCCAGAAGGGAATGGCATGAAGTAATCAAAGTCATGAAAAACAAGAATCTGAATCCAAGACTACTCTACCCAGCAAGGCTATCATTCAAAATAGAAGATCAAATAAAGAGCTTCCCAGACAAAAAAAAGCTAAGGGAATACATTAGCACCAAACCAGCACTGCAAGAAATGTTAAAAGGACTGCTGTAATTAGCAGTAGAAATGGGAAGAAAAATAGAACCACACTAAACAAAAATGGCAATAAATAAGTACATATCAATAATCACCTTAAACGTAAATGGATTGAATGCTCCCATAAAGAGACACAGAGTAGCTGATTGGATAAGAAAGCATGACTCATCTATATGTTGTTTACAAGAGACCCACCTCTCAACAAAAGTCTCACATCGGTTGAAAGTGAAGGAATGGAAAAAAATTTTCCAAGCAAATGGAAAGCAAAAAAAAGCTGGGGTAGCAATTCTCATATCTGATAAAATAGATTTCAAAATGAAGACCATAACTAGAGACAAAGACGGCCACTACATAATATTGAAAGGATCTATCCAACAGGAAGATATAACCTTGATAAACATATATGCACCCAATATAGGAGCACCAAAATATATTAAAAATCTTCTGGAGGACTTCCAAGGAGAAATCGACAACAATACAATCATAGCAGGGGACTTCAACACCCCGTTGACAGCACTGGATAGATCCTCTAGGCAAAAAATTAGCAAGGAAACAGAGACTCTAAATGAAGCACTAGACCAAATGGATTTAATAGACATCTACAGAGAATTACACCCCAAAACTACAGAATACACATTCTTCTCAAGTGCACATGGGACATTCTCAAAGATAGACCACATGATAGGACACAAACTAAATCTCTACAAGTTCAAGAAGATTGAAATTATATCAAGCATCTTCTCAGATCACAATGGCATGAAACTAGAAATCAATTGCAACAAGAACATGCAAAGACATTTCAACACATGGAGGCTAAATAGCATGTTATTAAACAATGAATGGGTCACCGAGGAGATCAAGGAAGAAATTAAAAACTTCCTGGAAACCAATGAAAATGAACACACAACAACACAAAATCTATGGGATGCAGCGAAAGCAGTTCTGAGAGGGAAGTTCATAGCACTACAGGCCTACCTCAAAAAACAAGAAAAATTTCTAATTGACTGTCTAACCTCACAACTTAAAGAATTAGAAAGCAAACAAAAAGAAAACCCCAGAGCAAGTAGAAGGAAGGAAATAGTAAAGATCAGAGCAGAAATAAATGACATAAAGACCAAAAAAACAATTCAAAGGATCAATGAAACAAAGAGCTGGTTTTTCGAAAAGATAAACAAGATAGATGGACACTTAGCTAGACTCACCAAGAAAGAAAGAGAGAGAACCCAAATACACAAAATCAGAAATGAAAGAGGAGAAGTAACAACCAACACCACGGAAATACAAAAGATCGTTAACAACTACTATGAACAACTATATGGCAACAAATTCGACAATCTCAGCGAAATGGACAAATTTCTAGAAACACACAGTCTCCCAAAACTATTCCCGGAAGAGATAGAAAACTTGAACAGACCAATAACAACTAAGGAAATTGAAGAGGTAATCAAGACTCTCCCAGCAAACAAAAGCCCAGGCCCAGATGGTTTCACGGGGGAGTTTTACCGAACATTCAAAAAAGAACTAAAACCCATTCTCCTCAAACTATTTCAAAAAATTCAAGAAGAAGGAAGACTTCCAAACACGTTCTATGAGGCCAGCATAATTCTAATTCCAAAATCAGAAAAAGACACTACAAAGAAAGAAAACTACAGGCCAATATCCCTGATGAACATAGACGCCAAAATCCTGAACAAAATACTAGCAAATCGGATCCAGAAATACATCAAAAAAATTATTCACCATGACCAAGTGGGATTCATTCCAGGGATGCAAGGCTGGTACAATATTCGCAAATCAATAAACGTGATACACCACATAAACAAAATGAAGAATAAAAACCACATGATCATATCAATAGATGCTGAAAAAGCATTCGACAAAATCCAGCATCCATTTCTGATAAAAACGCTCAGCAATGTAGGAATAGAGGGATCATATCTCAACATAATAAAGGCCATATATGAAAGACCTACAGCCAACATCATACTCAATGGACAGAAACTAAAAACATTTCCATTAAGAACAGGAACAAGACAGGGATGTCCACTTTCGCCACTCTTATTTAACATTGTACTGGAAGTCTTAGCCACAGCAATCAGACATGAAGAAAAAATAAAAGGGATCCAAATTGGAAAGGAGGAAGTGAAACTGTCATTATTTGCAGATGACATGATATTGTACATAGAAAACCCTAAAGACTCCATCAAAAATCTATTAGACTTAATAAATGAATTTGCCAAAGTAGCAGGATACAAAATTAACGTCAAGAAATCGACGGCATTCTTGTACATCAATGATGAACTCACAGGAAGAGAAACTGAAAAAACAATCCCATTTACCATCGCTCCAAAAAAATTACGATACCTAGGAATAAACTTAACCAAAGAAGTAAAAGTCCTATTTGCAGAAAACTACAGGTCATTGAAAAAAGAAATAGAGGAAGATATAAAAAAGTGGAAGCACATACCCTGTTCATGGATTGGAAGAATTAACATCATTAAAATGTCCATACTACCCAAAGCAATCTATAGATTCAATGCAATCCCCATCAAAATTCCAACGACATCTTTCATAGAACTAGAACAAATACTTCAAAAGTTCATATGGAACCAAAAAAGACCCCGAATAGCCACAGCAATCTTGAAAAAGAAGAACAAAGTAGGTGGGATCACAATACCAGATATCAGGTTATACTACAAAGCGACTGTAACCAAAACAGCCTGGTACTGGCACAAGAACAGGCATATAGACCAGTGGAACAGAACTGAAAACCCAGAAATGGACCCAAGGCAATACGCTCAATTAATATTTGACAAAGGTGGCAAGAGCATACAGTGGAGTAAAGACAGCCTCTTCAATAAATGGTGTTGGGAAAATTGGACAGCTACATGTAAAAAAATGAAACTAGACCATCAACTTACACCATACACAAAAATAAACTCAAAATGGATAAAAGACTTAAATGTGACCCGTGAATCCATAAAAATTCTAGAAGAAAATGTAGGCAACAAAATTTCGGACATCATACGAAGCAGAATTTTCACTGATACATCACCTAAGGCAACAGAAATAAAGGAGAAAATGAACACATGGGACTACATCAAACTAAAAAGCTTCTGCACAGCAAAAGAAACAATCATCAAAATGGAAAGGCAACCCACTGTATGGGAGAACATCATTGCCAATGATGTATCCGATAAGGGGTTAATTTCCAATATATATAGAGTGCTCATACAACTCCACAAAAGGAAGACAAAGAACCCAATTAAAAAATGGGCAGAGAAACTAAATAGACACCTCTCCAAACAGGACATACAAATGGCCAAGAGACATATGAAGAAATGCTCAACATCACTAATCATCAGAGAGATGCAAATTAAAACAACAATGAGATATCACCTCACACCTGTCAGAATGGCCGCCATCAACAAATCATCAAACAACAAGTGTTGGCAAGGGTGTGGAGAAAAGGGGACTCTAGTACACTGCTGGTGGGAATGCAGACTGGTGCAGCCGCTATGGAAAACAATATGGTGTTACCTCAAAAAATTAAAAATTGAACTTCCATTTGACCCAGTGATCCCACTGCTGGGAATATACCCTAAGAAGCCTGAAACACCAATCAGGAAGAATATATGTACCCCCATGTTCATAGCAGCACTATTTACAATAGCTAAGATCTGGAAACAGCCCAAGTGTCCACCAGTAGACGAATGGATAAAAAAGCTGTGGTACATATACACCATGGAGTACTATGCAGCGGTAAGAAAGAAAGATCTCTTATCCGTTGAGACGACATGGAGGGACCTGGAAAGTATTATCCTAAGTGAAAGAAGCCAAGCAGAAAAAGACAAATACCACATGATCTCACTTATATACGGAATATAATGAACATAACAGTCTGAGGAATACAGTAGACCCAGACACATGGAAGTAGGGCACAGACTGACATCCCTCAGAAGAGGGGATGGGGGGTGGGGGGGTGGGAAGAGATAAACCACAGAACTTATATGCATGTATGCATGACCAATGGACATGGACAACTAAGCCGGGGACAGGGTGGAGGGGGGGTGGGGTGGGGGGTGCCAATGGGGTAAAAAGGTAAAATATCTGTAACAAAAAAATAAATAAAAATTCATTAAAAAAAAAAAAGAAAATATGTGAGAACCTTCCAGTAGGTGATGCTGCGGCACCCACACCGATAGTCTAGCTCTACTCTTCTGCCCTCCTCATCCTCAGCGCCCTAGGGGATCGGTATCCAGCTGTCCAGGGCCCTCTGGAGCTGATGAGTCTCATTCCTCCATCACACTGGGGTTAGGCTTACCTGGTAGGGTCAAAGGTCTTGCTCTTATTGCCTGGGCCCCCATCCTTCTTGTAGACCACCATCTTCTGGGGAGCATTTTGCTCAATCACCCAGTAGAGATGATGCAGCACGGCCAACAGCAGCCGAGGGCAGAGCTCCTGGATGGCCTCCTGGCACAGGGACCCAGACAGCATCTCACACAAGGCGCACGCCGCCTGGGGAGGACACGTGGAAAGGGGGAAGGAGAATTGACTAGGCCTGGTAAAGACATAAAATGGTCCCACAGTCCCACACACTGAGTCCAGCCCTGCCCCTCCATGTCACTGCCCAAAGGGCACAGTACACTCTGACTCAGGCTCCAAGAAGCACCCAGAGACTGAAAGCCCACCGCTCATCAGGGAAATGAGGGGCCATACACATGCAATCTGCTCTCTCTATTCCCCAACATTAAAAACAAAAAGGGGCTCTGGTCGGTTTGGCTCAGCGGTTAGAGCATCGGCCCGCGGACCAGAGAGTCCCAGGTTCAGTTCCTGCTAAGGGCATGTACCTCGGTTGCAGTTTGCTCCTGGCCCCGGTTGGGGGCAAAAATATCCTCAAGTGAGGTTAAAAAAAAAAAAGGGAACCAACTCTAAATTTTCTGCAGAAAATGATTTGGGGCATACTCTGCCCACCCCAATTTCAGGCAACCAAACCTCATCCTCTGCACCACCCCCAAGCCACTGGCCAGGCCCCAGAAAAATGAGTGCCAGCCCCCCAACCAGGAGACAGAAAAAGCTGATTAACTCAACAGCAGTGTCCTTGTCCACAAAATGGGGTTGAGCCCTGCCTTTCTACAACACGCAGTTCTTGGATGTACAAGGTTAAAGTGCTGACTGTATGTGCGGTATCAGTGAGTCCGGTGTTAACCGTCTCCTCTTCGCTGCTCCCTAACACCTGCTCCCACCCTGCAGGTGCCCTTTAATCTTCAGCTCTGCACCCAAGTCCCAGACAGTGAGTCCTCGGCCCCTCCCCGCCTCCTGCTGACCGCCACAGGCTGGAGGGCCATCTCCGTCGCTCCCTCTGAGGACTGGTTTTCCAGGATGCCTATGAGCAGCAGCAGGACGTTGATCGTGGTCTCTCTCTGGGTGCCGAACACCTTCCACAGGGCCAGAATTGTTCTGCAGGACCCAGGGAAGGCTGTCATGGGCCCTGCTGACCATGTTCCTAGGACCAGTCTGGTCTCAGGCCTACATAGGGGCAGTTCTCAGGTTCTAGAGGGAGTGAGGTCCAAGAGGAATTGGCCAGAGAACATGAAGTTTGATTGGCATCAAGGAGAACGCATCCGTGTGCAGTGATTTTTGTCACAGGCTGGGGTTGGAGCAGGGGAAGGTTGACTGGGACGGAGAGGGTGCTCCTGGGCAGCGGGAGAGGTACCTGTCCCAAGGGAGGGGCTTGTTGAGCAGCAACGGCAGGACACTGTGGGTGTTGCTGCCTGCCAGCAAGCACATGGCCCGCAGGGTCTCCTCCTTCGTGCTGGGCTCCAGCTGCAATTTGAGCCGTTCCAGGACGCCCTCCACAATTTCCTCCACCTGCAGGGCCGAGCCGGGAGAACCTCAGTCATTCCTTCTCTCCTTCCTTGCCTCCTCCTCCCTCTGTACTCGCTCCTCAGACTCAAGGGGCCTAGTTGCAATCCTGCTGGTGACTCTCGTCTCGAGGCAGAGTTCTGGGGTCCAGAGGCCAGACCAGCAGGGGCCTCGGAAGGAACTCCAGAAGCTCATGCCGAGGTCCACGATAGCAAATGCCTGCCCACAGCTCCAAAGTCCAGAGAGGAGCTCCCGGCTTCCTCAGGAGGCACAGACCCTCCAGAAGGAAGGCAAGAGCTTGGAGGCGCTTCGGAGCTTCCCCTCCCAGCTAAGATCAGCTTCCACCCGTGAGGCTGCAAGGGACGGTGGCACTGAATGTGGAAGGACCACAGGGCTCTCATCTGGCCCTAGGATTTCATTGTAGTGCCTCAAGGACACCTTCACGATGTCCTTCCATTTCTGGTACCTAGGCCAGGCCAGTCACATGAGTGGAGGCAATGGGTATCTGGGGATTCAGAGATAGCAGGGTCTGAGACCCCATGCCACATATAAAGGGGATGGTGGCCACTCAGAGTTGCCCTATGTGACCCCATTTTAAAGTAGTTTTTCAGTGACGTGGGAAACATCGATTTTTAAATGCTAACTCTTCCTGCCTGGCCCGTGTGGCTCAGTGGATTGAGCGTCATCCTATGGACTGAGGGATCTCAGTTTGATTCCTGGTCAGGACACAGTCCTGGGTTGTGGGCTCAATCCCCAGCAGGGGGCATGCAGGAGGCAGCCAATCAATGTCTCTCTCTCACATCGATGTTTCTATCTCTCTTACTCTCTAAAAAATCAATAAATACATATAAAAAATTTTTAAATCAATAAAATAAAATAAATGCTAAACCTTCCCATTTTTATCTGTTAGCCTAAAAGAAAACTTCTGCAAAGGTCAGAATCATTCCGTAAACTTGCTTGTTTGCAATCCATAGCCTTGTCCTTCACAGAGGTCCAAGCCCTGTGACACCCCAGGGAATCAGGGTGGATCCCCAACAGTGCCTGCACCCCTGTACATGGCTGTCATTGACCGAGGGAGCAGCCACCCAGACAGGAAGCACTGCAGTTACAAGCTCAGGACTGCAAATGTTAGAGCTCAGTGGGACCACAGAGAAAATCTACTGCGAGCCTGCATTGTACAAGTGAGTGAATGAAAGCCAGCTGAGGAGAGGGACTTGGCCAGGGCCCTGCGGCTGATTAGTAACAGAGCCCGAAGAGCCCGGACTCCTGACACTCGGGGCAGGCGCCACACCACCTTTATCATGTCTGTGCCCCGTTCCTTCATGACAGCGCTCATCAACTGGGCTGCAGCCAGAGACACCTTGGCCCTGCTGCCAGTCAGTTCCTCCATGGCTGTCAGTACCAGGTTGGTGAGCTGGGTCTCATTGAAGTACTCTGCGAATGCCTGCAACAGGGTAGGATCAGACTGGGGGGATCAGGCTGGATGCAGGGGTCCCCCTGCCTGAGATAGCCACTCCTCCTGGTTAGGAAGGGCTTCTCTTGGGAGCGTGATGTGCTTTTGTCCAAGGCATGTGCTATCTGCCTAGCTCCTAGGAGACTCCTTCACTGGGACAGAGTGGGGATGAAAGGGAGAAAACACTGAGCTCAGATGTGTGTGGGGTTCAGAGGTCAGTGGCTGCAGAGGCAGCACCAGGGAGGAGGGCAGGGGCTAAGACCCTCAGTGGCATCTCTTTGAAGTGCAGCGGAATCTACACATTGCTCACAAAGCATCATTAGCAAGAAGCAAATGCTTCTAGGGGGACAGGTGAAAAAGAAGGGTTAGGAGGCATAATGTCAAGGGGGCACAAATGGTAGCAGAAAGCAGGAAAATTTCCTCCAAAGGAGAAGTTCACATCTAGTCATGAAATGAAAAGGGAGATGGGATAAGAATCCTACCCCAGTAGTCCATGATATCCTGTAAAGGAGGGGCCCGGACCCTCCCCAGTTTGTCTCTGGTCCCGCTGCTCACCTTGGCAATCTCAGAGGTGTTTTTATAGAACAAGTTGGCACTATAAACTTCACTCTTGCCCTCTTCTTCCCACAAGCCCTCTATTTTCTTCTTCATCTCTGAAACAAAGACACCGATCCCACCCCTGAGACATTCAGAAGGCATCTTAGGCTCCCCTGTTCCCTACCTTCTAGCCCCAAACTCCTACTGAAGTAGGTCAGCTTGGGGCCATGCATACCCTGCAGGGCTGGGAGTAGAGGGATAGCATTAAGGTAAGGAAGATGGGAGCTGAGGTCAAAGGAACCCCCATCTCGCCTGCCTCAGAGCAGAGACAGAATTGGGTAAAGTCTGGGGCTCAACCTCAGGAGGACAAGCTCATTCAAAAGAACCAATCCCTGTGTGGGTATTTCGTCCCAAGAGATTATCTGCAGATATCTGGGGGCAGGTCCCTCATTGGAAATGAGGTATCAAATAACTTCTTGGCTCTCACTCTTCTGGGATAGAGTGTGTGGGGATGGCCAGGCCTAACTGGAAGGCTGGAGGGGAGTGATAAGAGAAGGTTGGTCCCCCATACTTTTTTTCTTCAAAAGGATACAGTAGAGGTTGTAGACAGCCTGGGAAGACAGGAAGCAGATGTTGTCCACTGGGTCCTGGCAGCGCATGACCAGCAGTTTTACCAAGCGCCCTAGTTGTGTGAACTCAGTTCCCATCTGAGGAAGGAAGCTGGAAGTCACAAGTTGTCCCAGACTTTTCCTTAGGCTGAGTTATCACAGGAAAAGAACTAGGAAGGGGAATGCACATGCTAGAGACATAAAAGGTAAGACTGGGTGCGGTTAATGGGAATGGAATTAGATAGATGAAGTGTGGCCATAAAGGATATAAGGGATCGTAGTTTTAGAATGACCTTACTCTATCCCCCTTCTTTGCCTCTTGACACCCCACTCATCTGTCAAGCCTAGCTCAAATGCCTCCTTCTCTATGAAACTTTCCCTAACATCCTTATTTGTAATTGTTTGTTTTTATCTTTTTTTTTTTTTTTTAATCCTCACCCAAGGTCATTTTTCCATTTTTTGTTCAGGTAGAGTGGGAAGGAGAGAGAGGAACAGAGAGAGAGAGAGAGAGAGAGACATTGATGTGAAAGGGACACATCGAGTGGCTGCCACTCGCACAACCAACCAGGGCTGGGGACAAACTGCAACCGAGGTACGCGCTCTTAGCGGGAACCGAACCCGGGTCTCTCTGGACTGCGTGCCGACGCTCTAACCACTGAGCCAACCGGCCAGGGCTGTTTTGATCTTCTATTCTCACTACATTTGGTTTATATATTCAGTATCATCTTCTACTTAGGTTTTTTCTATGCATGGCTTTCTCCCCAGTGGATTGTAAGATTCATGAAGTCGAACTGTCTTGGTCACTTGTGTATTTGCTATAGTACCTAGCACAATGCCTGGCACAGGTGAGTATTTAGGAACTCTTTGTTCAGACAAATAGCATCAAACTGAACCACATGGAATAAACTACAATTGGTGGATGGAAAAAAAGATCAACTAGAAGATGTCAGAAGGGAGAAAGGACAGACAAAGATGGGATGCATAAGAAAAAACAGGATGGGGCCCTGGCCGGTTTGGCTCAGGTGTTGGAGCATCAGCCTGCAGATGAAAGAGTCATAGGTTCGATTCCAGTCAAGGACACATACCTCGGTTGCAGTTCGGTCCCTGGGCCTGGTCGGGGTCATGCGAGAGGCAACCAGTCAATGTGTCTCTCTCACATCGACGTTTATCTCTCTCACTCTCTCCTTCCCATAGTATTTGAAGATAAATGGAGAAATGTCCTCAGGTGAGGACTGAAAAAAAAAAAAAACAGGATGGGGCCAGGGAGGAGGAGGAGGAGGATGAATGACCGAGGCTAGGTAATGGATGTGATGAAGGTAGAAATAAGGGCAACCAGATGGGGTATGAGGACCCAGACTCCAGGGTAGGCTCCCACTCACGTTGTAGTCATCTGTTTTTGCAGCAAAGCCAAGAATCCGGGCAGTACACCACATGGCCCGCTCCCGCTCATGGTCCTTCTGGGAATTGAGCCATGCGTCCATAAACTGGAGGGAGGAGAGAATAAAAGGAGAGGCCTGTTCAGCTGCGTCCCAGAGGACAGAAAGGTATTCTTGAACCTGGCTTCTGTGAAGTATCAGGGCAAGATACTTCTGACAGCAGAACTGCTTTTGCCAAATGGGAGGTTATATGTGGGTCTGGTACCACAGGCTTTTATTCCTCCAGCCCACAATCTCCTCAATGCCTGCCTCCTTTCACGTTAAAGAAGTGGCTCTCAAAATATATTGATTCTGATTCACTTCAGTGGGTCAACACACCCCAGTGGTCCCCTAATCACCTCTTCCCATTCTTTGGTAGAAAGAGAACCTGATGATAACAAAGAAGAATCAGTGTATTCACAGGGTAAAGCTGCTTGAGAAATATAATTATGAATGATTTCACTTGAAACAGTGCATAATTTACCTTTGGTAAATTAGGGGCCCCAAATACCACTGATACAAAGATACACTGTTACTTGTCAATCTACAGTCACCAAACTGACGATGATGCAACTACACAGACAGCTATTTATAAATTGAAAGAGAAGAAGAGCAGCAGGTGAAAAATCCACAACCAACCCAAGTGAACACTGATGGTGCACCGATCTGAAAAAACACTTCCTGAAGATATGAGAAATCTTAGTGAGAGTTTACAAGTCTTCCTTGCAGTCAGACTATGATGAAATAACCCAGTGCCAAGACTATGGTCTCTAAATACTATTTTTTATTAAGAGTAATCAGCGCTCCTTGGAGAAACATTGATTCCAGGACTGAGACAGGAAGCATACAAGATATTACACTGGAGAGCAAGGAAGCTATGGAAGACTACTGGAGTCATGTTAGAGAGATTCAGGAGCCAACTTGAAGAGCCTGCCATTGACCAAAGGGGACAACTTAGGC